>NC_135005.1:4912702-9952702 GCF_051020985.1 Nomia melanderi
TTCTCAACGTCGCATCGTTAGCGGAGCTTTCTGCTTGCGGAAGCGGCTGCTTTCTCCTGTTCTCCGACCCCTTTTCCCCATCTCTTTTTTTTCTAAACTCTTTTTTTCCTTCTGTTCCCGTTCATTCAGATGTAAACAGAGATGTGCCCTTCGGCGGTATTCGAACACTGGCTCTCTAAGCACCGCCGTGTGAAAGGTTCCTCGAAGACGCTACACTTCGCTCCAGAATGGCCAAAGGCGATCAACGAAGAACCTGGTGCTGGCCAGTCGAGCGTTCTATAGCTTCATCGTCCTCGTGCAGGTCACATTATCGAACTGTCCGAAGGCAATTTCGTTTCTCTTTTAAACTCGCCGCTGCATTTGCATAAAATCACTTGTCGCCCGTGAATGAGCCGAATTTCATGAACTCGTATCGGTACGAGAGATCCATCCTAAATTTTTTGCTCGGGTAACGCGAGGATATTATTTTTGAGGACTCACACTTTGGGCACGAGAATTTTTTAGACTTCTAGAGTGTTCATTTAAAAAATTGAATTATGCATCGAAGTCTGAGATATTAGAAAATATCAATCCTTTGTAAAATTTGAATAATTACTTTTTATTAATTTTTTATCAATTAATTTATTAATAATTATTTGAATAATTTGAAAAATGAAGTCGCCATTACGTTGGAACTCTATCTCAAACGGTTAATTTGTGAAATTTTTTATTAATATTGCTTCAGAAATTTCTTTAATTCTTGAAATTTCTGAGATTCTTTAAGTTCAGTTTTATAGAATTATCGTTTTTCTAAATTAAGCGAGAAGAATTTGAATATGCACAAATCTTGAGGAAACTGTACACTTTTATATACAGATATCAAGATATATATTTCATTATAGATATAGAATATCTATTGTAAATATAGATTAGAGATATTCTAATATACAATATACTTATTAGATACAGTTTTAATAAGACTTAGATAGCATTTGTTGCTAATGTAATCCATTTAATTTTAATAACCTTTGCAAAACACTGATTTATTCACTAATATTTGTATCAATGCTTTTCGATGTTCTTATTCATTTATTTTCTCATTCCTATGTATTTCCATTAAATTCACAATAATAACCTTTCAAACGAAATCTTCCTACAAAAGATGTTGCTAATTACAAATTACAAAACGTCCTTCATACACGGATTCATTAGAATCAAACAAATCACAAAAAGGATTACAATCTCAAATAAAATAGCGTCCACAAGGAACAAGTACTTACAAGTATCAACAAGAAAAACAAGACATCAAAAAACGAAGAGGTTGATTGCGACAATTTCTAGTAACGAGGCATTTTGTCGGTCGAAGAATTTGCAGAAAACGAGAACGCGCGCGCCGTTAATTAGAATTCTAGAGAAAGTCCATTCCATGCTGAAAATTACAAGTTCGAACTGTTACAGCGTCTCGTACCCGGGTTTCTCGTTAGCGAGCGCAGCGTCGCGTCGGCCGTCGTGTCGTAAATCCGTTCATGTGTGCATAATTGCATGAAATTTTCATCTTTAAGGTTGCCCCCGACGATCGTGTCCCTTTTTCCTTTTTTCTAGGTCGTCGGAGTCGAGCCGAGCCCCGAGACGAGATCGAGCGCGGCCCGAAAAATTGGAAAGCCGTTGGAAAGCCTCGGGACACGTCGACGATCGACAATCAAATGCTGTTGTCATCAAGCGCGTTTCCTTCGATTGTGCCGCGAAAGTGTATGTATACACATATGTAAGCACTTACTTATTTTCCTTCGATCATCGTCGGACACGTTGATTACGCGAATTTACGTAACCCTCCGAAACTTCGCGTAATTCAATTGTCCCGGCGCTCGTGCGCAGGAATTCAATGGAATCGTGTGATAATTCGCACGTAATTGTCGTGGGCGCATAATGGGACTCATTTAGAAACTATAGTAGCATTTTTATTGTACTAGGAAGACGTACACAGTCGTTTAATTATTGAGCAACAAGATTGATTCTGCGGCAAGGGAAGTTCGATGAACCTGAAGCTTTTTTGAAGTTTCTTCGATTGATGGGGATTTTCATTGATTTTTTTGTTGCTTAGAGTTATAAATAATAACAATGTTGGGAAAAATGTTGGAGTGCATTCTTTTGTCACTTGCCTAACTCTCTGATTTCAATTGGTAATTATGGGTAAGTGTTAATAACTTATTTCATAAAGAATTTACCTATTAACGTTTACCTATTTTAATATTATAAATTAGCTGGGAACCGGTGGTATATACTGGCATGAAAGGGTCAAAGATCGATCTGTGTTTTCATATTTCTCTGTGTGCTTTGGAAACTTACAGATAGGTATAAACAAATTGATAGAATTAAAAGTTAAAAGATTTATACTCTCTTCTTTAATTTTCTTTCGAAATTTAATTTTATTTCCTGAATCAATTCTTTAATCTTTCTAAATTATAAGTAATAACATTGTCTAAAACTTGTAACTTGTTCTATTTTATATTATTAAAATGGTTTTATATATTTATTTCATTTATATATGCATTCTACATGTTTACAATGAACATTTTCTAAGATATTAATTTGCAAGGGATGTTTTTGCCCCGAAGGACCAAAAGATGGTAAAAGAAAATACTCATACATTTCCCCCGAGATTCTCTTCAAATTCATAAATTCCGGGTCACAAAATCTACAATATAATAACAAATTTCTTTCACAAACATTACTTTCAAACCCAACACGATAAAGATTTAGATATTCCATATTAGAACAGTATCAGTATTCACAATTAAAACGATGTTCATCGCAATTTTCCAAAATATTACAATCGAGCTTTCTTTCTCTTTTTCTTTTCTAAATATCAAATAAAGAAAATATATTTATTTCTAATGTGTATTATTTAACTTAAGAAAATAATGTGAGCATGTATTTTGTAGTTGAAATTTATATATATTTAATTAATACAATAAACATAATATTTTATGACATGATCGAATAACGACTGAGCAACGACAAACTATAAACACGAATGAAATAAATAAACTTCACTTCTAAAGTGATATCGATTAATTGTTGCTACGCTATGTCTATTACATGTCGGGGGTAATGTTTTAACATAGCAAACACTCTATATTTACATTAACGCTCAATCAACCAAATGATTTGCGATTACCAAATACCTTTCTTGTTTTTTATAAAACGAATGTTTTAACAAAATCAATTAAATGATTTCAATTAAAATTAATGGAAATGGTTACCCAATAAAACCTCCTATAACGCGATTAAAATATTCCGCGCTAGAGAGTTTCATATTTACGAATTTCGCGTGAAATCCTCTTTGTGGATACTGGTCCAACTTGTATTAACAGTAAACATACGGGTACTTTGCGTATACCTATTTGTGTATAACAGTCAAATAACTGGTTACAAAATGAAGGTAAACAAACTAAACGATACATTTTTTCTGTGTGAAAACAGAAACAAAAACAAACATAAAAATCGAAATACTGATTAATTAGGAATTGATATAAAGTTAAATATACAAAAGAAAACGTAAAATTTGAAACGAATTTTTAAAACCGGTCAATTGACGGTATGTTTAACCCCTTGTCCTATGATTTATTTCCCAACTACAATCAATACAACTACTTTGCCATTAATAATTTATTACAAAAAAAGAAAAATTTTAGGTATATTGTATATCTATACTTATTCTAATTATTGATAACAAAAGAATAATATTCAATTTTGAATTCAAAAGGATTGAGTAATATTTTTCCTTGTTAAATTCTCTTTAACGTCAACGCCACGAGGCTGACACGTTGTTAGAAGGCAAGGGGTTAATGTTAAGTTGATTCTCTACTTATATTAGCTTCTTATGGAAAATCTCACTTTCATAGTTATATTCTAACGATTTTTTAATCGTATTATAATTGGTCCTACTGCAGTCATTCTTTTTAGGCGGTTGCATAACTGTTAACATAAAAGTGTCTATTCATTATTTCCATCGCGCGATCTCTGCCTGCTCGATTGAATGATCAAGAAATTTACGTTTGTCTAACATGCACGATGCTTATCGTGAGCGTTCATTGTAAACAAACACCGCGATAATTATAAAATTTATGCATGTCAAGACTTTCACGATGATCAAGGATTCACAATTCCACACTGAGGCTATCAGTGGAAATACAATTCGAACGATCGAACTTCCTTTCTCACAGTGAACCCGATTCCCGTGTCCTCCTCGGGAGCCGATGTACCGTGTGTTCCACTTATCGCGTATCCAGCGAGTGGACTTTCTTCTCGTGGCCTCATCTCACCCGTAACTTTCGCCTTCAAACATTTCGACCGTCGGCGGACTCGAAACGTGTAACTCGAATAACCGTTTCCGGTGCGAATTATTCAGTCCCGCGGAAAGTTCCGCCCGATTTCACGTGAGCAACGAAATTATACGGGAAATTTTATTGATCGCTCTATTTTATGGCAAAAACGTTTTCTCGTTCCTTTTTGTCGCGTCGATGTGGCTGGTTTGCGTTATGACACGCGAATAAATGAATACGAATGAAAAGCGGGAGAAAGTTCTCGAACAAAATGGACATTGCATAATTTAATGAAACGGAATTTGACTTTGAGTTTCTTGTAATGAAACTTCTTCCCTAACACGGTAATTTCCTTTGTTGTTTGTGAAAGTAAGCGAACGCTTTGGCGACTGTGGTAATATTAGTAATTAATTGTTTGTGTTATTTGTTTAAAAATGACAGATACAATTGAATATTTATCATGATGCTGTAATTTTGATGTATTTAGTGTTTTAGGCATTTATTTCAGATATTAATCAGTTATAGAAATATTTATAAAAAATGTGTAATTAGCATTAACGTTTGACAAAGTTCATTATATTATATCGTTATATACTTTATTAATTTTTTATAATTTTAGTAGAATATTAAATAGAATAATAATCAATTTTATTACAATTAATACTTGCATATTATACATATTATATAACTGTAAGGTAATAATTCAAATAACAGTATTAGGAACACAACATTCATATAATATTATAATATAATTATTAATGTGTATCTACACTATATTATTGTACTATATTTCTATTATATTTTCCATACTAGTAGAAATCAGACTGAATTCTATGATTATATGTAAAATTTTATGTATTATAATTTTGATTTAATAACAGCAACCATACTTTAACAATAATATTTTTAATACTTCAATAATCACTACAGTTTTATTTACATTTCCCAATTTTATGTGAACATTTTAAACTGAATGTGAGAAATATAAATGTTGAATTTATATTATATTAAAAAAAAATTTTTAATTTATATTTGAATATAAATTAAATTTTATTTCTCTATTATACATTGTTAACCTCTGAAATAAACGCAGACAAATAATAAGTATCAAATTCTTTCCTTCTTCTAATAAATTATTAACAATAAATTGACTTCAAGCACAGTTGTGAAAGAAACCATAGGCCAAAGAGTTAACCAAAATGCTCTTAATAGGCGAATAGCTGTTTATGTCTACAATTGCGTCAATCCGTTACTATTTACACGTTCGTCTTCCGACGAGCACTTTCTACCGCAACGATATATAAGGATATTGTTATAAGAGCTCGCGGTTACGCGATCCGTGCGTACAATTCTCGGGCTGAGCGATTTACGGCGAATTTCATCGGCCGAACATTTAACAAAAGGTGCACTGTCGAGAAAACGAGGAAAACGAGGATTCCTGCGGTTCCCGACTTATCGTGGCCGCAAATCTTCATTGTCTATTAAGTCGGCTTTTTGCGAGGCTAGAAACGATAGATTCAATCTATCCTGTCGGACTGTGCTTCAACGTTTCTCTCGGACCACTCGTTCTCGCGCGAAAACTGCCAATTCCGATCGGTTGCCCAATGAAGGTTCTTTAACTCGTTGCCTTAGAAAAGCATGATAAACTCGCTGCGAAGAATTTAAATAAAATTTAAGGAATGTAAGTGTTACGCCTCTACTCTGTTGGATTAAAGTCAGATATACTAGAATTTTTTTCTGTTTTCTTGTTTGATAAATTATTAGAGGCGAAGAAGTTTTATCCAACATAGATATTAAATGAATTTCAATGAATGTTGAAAATTTCAGTTCAATGAATTTTAGGGAAACGTATGAAGGTGTGCTGTGTGTGTCAAGATGCTAAGATATAAATTCATATCAGGAATTTTTATTTTGTATTAAATGCCATTTTTTTGAGAAATTACTTTTATCTTTATGTATATTACATTTGTTCTATATAATAATGTTAAATAGTATAACATTACAAAGATAGATTTCTAGAGAGAATAGAATTTGAGATTTGGAAAATATATCACAGAGCAGCTTTCTAAATGTTAATTAGATCAATATTATTATCATTATTATTACTAATATTATTAATATTTTATTTCTTAAAAACAAAGGTAGTCTGTATAATTCTTAAGTACCCAATCTTTTGTCTACAAGGATTTTTTAAACTTACAAAAACTTGTCTACAAAGAAGCTGAGTTGTCTATCAAAGTCTTAAACACTAGAAAGAAAGAAAACCACATATCAGTCTCTGGTTATTCGAACAATTAAATTATTCAGTAGTAGTTTTCGAATTTAGGTATCAAGACTTGAAGTCGCCATTTTGGCGGCATTCGACTGCAAAAGGTTAAAATGTGAAAAAAATTCAAAGAAAGAGGAAGAATAACGAAATCAGTTGTCAAGGAAAGCTTTATCTGCTTCATCGCATCGTTCTTATATTTTCTACTGTCTCATTTCTGCACTTCCTGCACGGACTTTTAATTATCCTCGTCGTTCGAGCCATCAAACCGCGACAATGTCATCCGAGGGCACGTCACACGGGGTGCGCACCTCTCGCCGCAAGGCAATTAGCGAGGAATAAAGAGTTCTTCCTGGTGGACTTTTCCTTTTCTTCCACGGTGTCTACGGTAAAGAGAATATTATAGACAACGGAACCGAGGAGTCGAGGGCGTCGAAGAATTCCGCGCGCGATTCCGTGCTACCGTTTCCTCGTTTGATCCTCAGACGTTCTCCTTGAAACTTCAATCCTCTAGAGGACTCCTTTGAAACGAGAGATCCTCTTCCGTCAGCGGACTTTTTTCGTTCGATTTTATTCGTCTTAATCGCGTTTCGGAAAATCGAGTGTCCGCGGCTTTTGGGCATTGTATTCGAAAAGAAAAAGAATAATTAACCCTTTGTCGTGCTTGTAACGAGAACTGGGACATTGTGAAGATTTCTAGCTTGATTTCATAAAAATTATGTTTTAAGAGTATTATGATTGTGTTGGTTATTATATAGTTAATTAATAATGGTTATTAAATTTAAAAAATTCAATAATTCTATTAATTATGTATTCAAAGACTATTATCTTTGGAAGACTATTTTACTGTTATCCTTGTTCTTTTAAAGTGGATATGCAGTTACAATGAACTGAAAATTAATTACATTTCTTAATACAATAAAAGTTGATATTTATTACATATAGGTCAAAATAAGATACTATTTTGTATTTTTTTATTATATTGGTATTATCGATAACATTATTCACATTAATTTTATGTTTTATATAATTTATTTATGTTATTATTACTGTTATTATTGATAATATTATTATCAATGTTTTA
This sequence comes from Nomia melanderi, assembly GCF_051020985.1. Taxonomy (NCBI): domain Eukaryota; kingdom Metazoa; phylum Arthropoda; class Insecta; order Hymenoptera; family Halictidae; genus Nomia; species Nomia melanderi. The sequence continues at coordinate 4,920,357 of NC_135005.1, forward strand.
GCTTCAAAAAAAATTCCTTTGTGTTCTTGCACATTATTAACAATAAAATAAATTTAACGATTCTGGGAAAATTGTACAGTTACGGGTTAAAAGAGAAAGACAAGAGAAAACTAAGGGAAAGTCGAAGAACTTTGTCTGACATTTCTCGGTAACACTTTGACTGCCAAATGAAAACTTATCAAAACTCGTATGCCGTCGAAACAGTTTTTTTTAATAAGGAGACAACTAAACAGTCAAAATTCTTCGTGATGATTGCTCTACTGTCTTTTTTATATCTGATATGTTCAACAAAATTCGTTTTGTTCGATATGTTATCGAGATGTTTAAGTTTATGTAAAAAATGATATCACTCAAATTCGGGTGACGCGACAGTGAAAGTGTTAAACTATACCATTTTTTTAGAAAAACGAATATACTCCAATTTCAACTGATTTATCCCTTCTATTGAATCCTAAAGCAATACCTTCACCTTAGCAACAGAACAATATTTCCTTTCATCTAATGATTTCTTTCACAATTGCGCTCACCAGAATTATTTCATCTCTAACAATCTACTAGAAACGAAAGGAACCGTACTTTCACCGCCGGAGTACATTTACTCCGAACATTGTATACTGATCAGAGAAAAATGAAAATGCATTTAGACTTCGAGGAATATGGGTAATGTTCATGTTTCACAAATTAAATTCAAAATCATTCCAATGAATTTCCACCGATGAAACGAGATAACAAGTCAACGAAACATTTTTTTTCTCTGTAACGAACACTCTGTCTACTTGAGGAGAGTAATCCGTTTTAAACTTTCAAACCGCAGGGTGCAAAGAATAGATTCGAGTGAATTATTTAGCGACACGAAGAAATAATAAATTTTAAATAATATCTCGAAATCGAAGGGAAATCGTGAAAAGTATATGAAAGTGTTGTTCGTGGAAGTGTCCGTCCGGTAGTCGATGGGAACACGTTGCACAGAGGAAACTCGGAAATTCGGGTGCGATCCAATCTTTTCTTGGATTGTAAGAAAAAGAGGAAGAGAGAAGCGGGGCAACGCGATCGAAAGAGGAAGACGGTCGGCGACCTCTCGGATTGCGACATAAGGAGCGAGGCTGTTCACACACTGACCCCCATTCCCTTCCTGCCGGCGGCATAGCAGTGCACCGGCTTCGATTTTCCCATTACCTGATCCGTCGGCACTTGTTTCCTACGCCAATTTCAACAAAAAACAGTGCATTTCTTCTTAACCCCTTGTGCTGGAAGACGTACCAAGTACGTCGAGATGTTTTTGTTTCGAAATTGCCAATGACGTATTATACGATGACGTGTAACGATAGTCTTGTTGCATTAGATGTACTAGATTGTTTTGAAATGCACCGTTCTATACAAAATTATTAACACCGCAACCAAATCGAATTACTATAATTCACTCAATTGAACGATAATTAATCGAAAAAGTGTTCATATTGGAAACAATGCAACTTAAAGTAGTGACGTTTAAGAAGATAACTGTGCAACAATGATAACGCAGTTCATTCAAATACGTAGATAGTATATTTTTTTCCATTTCGTGTAATTTGCTCGGTGAAGTAATTTAATATTCAATGTATTAACTCTTCGCGGTCGAATGTCGCGGAGCTTCAATATATAAAATAGAAAATTGCAAATGAATAATTTAATTATTCAGTTAACGAGATGTGTGGCTTCTTTTCGTTTACTATTTGAGAATTCGAAGCATAATTCAGTTTTTGTGAGAAGAAATGTTAGAAGTTTAACACTGTCTCGTCCTCAAAGAGTTAATAGAAAATTGTCGAATGTTAAGGATTACTAAACAAAATTAGTGAGCATGTCAAGAGGTTAACCCCTTGCGTTATGATTTCTTTCACAACTGTGCTTGATGAAACTAGTTTATCGTTAATAATTTAGTAGAAGAATACGAGTATTTGATGTTTATTCTGTGTCTATGTTTACTCCAAAGGTTAACGATTAATAATAGACAACTAATGTCTCGTTTATATTAACCTTAGCTAACTAAACATTCGTACCGATCTCTGCCTAAATAGTATACCTACCTCTGCCACTTTCGCGCAGTCCAATTCGGGAATGCAACTTTAACATATGTAAAGGTTGCAAACGTTAATTTTGATCGCTTTTCTATTTTCTAATTAAAATCTAATAATATATCTCTTAAATCGTGCTGCTTTGTTTGAAATAGATAGAAAAAATATAAAAATCCGTGGTTTTTGAGTCGAATGTTTAGTTACAAAGTAACAGTAATTTCAGTTTCGTTAAAATTATTTCTTTAATGAAAATAAATAAATAACATTTGGATTTGTTTAATTCGATTGATAATTACTATTTGATTGGTATTAACTGTAAAGTTTAATAAAATGTCATATTTATACTTTAATTAAAAAAAAACAGCACATTACTTCTTAATTTGGAATGTTACCATTTTCCAGTCACTATTTGTACTAATTACGAGTAATAATAAAGTGTCGTACTCTTACGCCAATTTGACAACACAGAACAGTTTATTTCTTTTTAAACTGGAGTATCATTATTTTAGTTATATCCATTGTAGGGTATAATATCACGTTCCTATTTCAAGTTAGAAGTAATATTGTATTCTTTTAAATTAGACTGTTACCATTTTATTTGTGTTAATTGTAAAGTATAATAAAGTAACATACTTCTAGGCTAATTTGAAAAAAAAACAGTCCATTTCTTCCTAAGATATACTATTAATACTGTATTTATATTAATTGTGAAGTATAATATGTTAAATTCCTATTTCCATTAAAAAGACCAGTTTATTTTTCCTTAAACTGAACTACTATCATTTTATCTATTCCGATTGTTAAGTATATATAAAAAAGGTCGCATGCCTTCGTTGAATTAAAAAGGTAGTTCAATTATTCTAATACTTGACTGTTACCATTTCACTTGTAGTATATGTGAACTATAAGTATTATGTATAAAAAGATCAAATACTCGTATAATTATGCTATTACAGATAAGATGCATCCGTAGTTATATTATTATAAATAATGAGCACTTATCAAATTATATATATAAGTCACCATTTTACTTAATTACTTGCGAACCTTTTTGGTAACATTGAAAGAATAAATCAACGCTTAATTATTCATTTAAAGTTTCTCCAATGAACTAAACGAAGTAAGATCCTGTGCCTCATTAGCATGAGAGGGTCAGCAATAAAAAAAGAAATGCCGCTTTCCACCATTCGGTTCCTTTATTCTGAACGCGCGTGGGCGTTCGTCGACACACAATCTACTAATAAAATAATAGAAAGTGTACAGTTAGAATCGAACAGCAATATCCGGGAAATTCCTAACTGTCTAGACAACTTTGTTTTTCAATGAGTGGACAACATGAGTGAACTGCTAATTCTCTAATTTTAGATCTAATATTTTCTTTCCCTCTTAGAACTGATCATTCCTTAATAATTATCTTAATACGCCTCTATGTTATATTTTAGATTGCATTATATAGCATTATATAGCATTAGGCATGTAAACCATTACTTCTTTAATTAAAATTTTTATAGTTAAGAAAGAAATATGTTCTAAATTAACCTAGATTTTTAACTTTCTCAAAGAAGAATAAAATTTCTATAGAAATTAGAAGACTTCTGTACCTCATAGAGAAAAAGCATTAAATTTATTAAAAACTCATAAACAATTGTTAAAACCTAATGTCAACAATTAACCAGTTTCCTGCATCGTTAGAAAACAGTTCGAATTGAATTTTTACCCTTTATATCCAAAGTACACCTTCCAGCTATACTCAGTAATTGGCATTATAATCCATATAAATTTTACTAGTAAAATGTTTTAACGGACCACAAGTCATCATTAAAAATGTATCATATTTTAAAATTCAACTCAACAAGAAGAACTTCGTTAAATTAATTTACATAATCATTCAATTTATTTCATATATTCAGTATATTTCCTAATTTAATTGTCCATAATAAAAAGAATTTTATTATGAAATTTTACAATAAAAGTAAGCCAGGGTACCAAGGAATCAACCACAAAGTGTCCAACTAAAACTCATTCCAACTCCACCCAAAACTGGTACCAATGTTCAAACGATCACATAACTAACCAAAAATGAAAAGAAAAAAAAACTCAAAGTACACCTAAACTTCCGTCCAAACAAAAACTTATCGAGTCGCCACTCACCATGGTGCAGAGTGATCCAAGTATCAAAGTGGGCGCTGAATAGATCCTCCTCCAGTTCCTGGATCCCCGATCGATAAAATTCGAGTTTCACGTTTGTTCGTTAATGTTCTCGGTTGCACTCTCTCACATCGCACCATGAACTAGCCATGTCCTCTGACACACGAGCTTTGATCGCTACTCTATCGTTCTCCCGGCGGACCACCCTATATCCCTCTCTCTTCGACGCACAAGACGAAATCTCAGAATCTCGATAGATCCCCCGTAGTGTTTCGCGATGGCGCGCACGGGCTTAGGATCGCGAACAGTTTGAAGGGGCTCACCCGGAATGGACAGCCTATATAGATATCCCCTCCAAAATGATGAGGTTGCTGCCGTAAAGGAGCACCGGCGAACCGTGATCCAGGAGAAAGCCTCTCCTTCGATTGGCCCCCACCTGGAGCAACCGGCCGCAACCCGAGAGACAATTCCAGGTGCGTTTTTCCAAACAACGATATCGCCGGTCCACGCATATTTCCTTCCCCTTAGGCCCGATGCACACTATGGGCCAGCTCTCGATCCGCCGTCGATCCGTTTTCGGTTCGATTACACGTCGACCGTTTGAGTGCCAAGCTGTGCGATCGCGCTTTTCTGTAACACTACTTAACACGTTGTGTACCACGGTTATCGCCGATGACCGGAGCTTCCAAATTGCTGGAAAACAATAACAACAAAAAAATTGGTTTTATATAAAAATATTTAGTGACATAAGCAGTTGGATAATAGTGTAATATGACTACTGTAATACCTAATCATTAATAATTATTTTCAATAATAGTTACCTTTGTTATTAAAGAATAAGTATTACTATACGGAACGCTACAAATTCTCGAGGTAGTCAACGTGTTAAAAGTGCCAGTCTATCGATTCGTAGAATCAAATCAAGTTTATTTATTTGCTTTCCTTCTAACTACTTATTTTTATTTTTTATTATTGCCTGCTTAGGAATGAAAAAATAAAACTATTACAGTATTTAGAGTTTTTATGTGAAAATAGAAAAGAATAATTCAGTTTCTGAACTGAAACAAAAGAAATGTGTCATTTGGCACTTTTCGACTGTGTTTTTGCTAAGACTCGTTGCATTCAAACGGTAAGGTGGGAATACAGATACTGGCAACTTGTATAGAAACATGCAAGGAAGTAGCAACTGACACCTATTATAAGCACATTTATAGGGTAAGTCGGGAAGAGATAAACCATTTTTTTAGAGAACTCTTACATTGTAAATGTTCTTAATACCTAACGAAAGGAAAATATATTTTACGAAAATATTATAAATACATGTAAGAAGAACAGTTAAATAGGTCTTTACGCAAGATTCAGTATGTCACTAAGAACAATTGAAATATAGCCATCTGAGAATGTAAATGAGATTGGGCCATCTAACCCAGAATTACCATACATGAAGAAGCATGCTTGTAAAAAGAATCTGAGGAAGCACGGCATTTGATTTTTGGAGCGCTAATGGCACACCGTATATGCTAGAAGTACACACAGAACGGCCTAAAACAAAGGAAATCTGAACGCCTTCGCTTGCCGGCAGCATACGAGTAGTAAACAAGCTCTCATATTCGTATTAACGTATTTCGCTTAGTAAAAAAAAAAATCATTTAACCAATTAATTAGGTTTGATAAGTATATACGTCACCTTAAAGATTGATTTACATGTCATCGTTGAAGATATTAATTCTTTCAACGATGAATTATTTATTTTCTCAGATGAACGTGTAATTCTTCTTTATTTTGCCTTGGTTTTTCATTAAAATATATTCTAGATGCATTCACTCTGCGTTTGACGAGTACACATTTCATTATTTTATTTTATTGCGCGTAAAATGAGATAATATACAAGTTTTAGAATATCTCGACCGGTAGATTGTAAAACAATAAGATTTATATAATTATATCGTATGTGCATAAGTAACATGTTTATAACAACATGCTGGTTATTTTCGTATTACCAAGCTGCAATCCAGTAAAGGCATGTCATGTCTCTAGCAAATGTATACCTTTCACGCAGTATGCCATTTCGTAGCATACAAACTATCGCTATTGACATGCTTTTTCATTAACGTATTTATTTCCGCTTTAACAGTCAGCTGTTCTTAGTTCAATCTGTTCCATCGAACATTATTCGAATGTTTATAAAGGCAGAAATATACATGCTGGTAACTCGCATAAAAGTATGCAGGGAGCTAGCAAGTAACAGTACTATCATGTTTATACTTAACCGTTGCCACGGGCCTTTGTAAAAATCCGATCGAAAAGTGCCAAACCGCGATCGCATTTCTTTCGTTTCAGGTCAGGAACTGAATTAAGCTTATCCATTCTCATGTGAAAAAATGCTAAATCGCGCGATCGATCTATTATTCTATTTCTAACCATCTAGTTTCAGAGATATTGTAAAAAATATATTTTTAACCCTGAACTTTGACGGGTGTTTCCACCCCTTCAAAGTGGATGTCGGCTGATAAGAAAAAATACGTGTCAAATATTGTCTTGAGAACTATGATTCACATAAGTTTCATCAAAATTGACGTGTGTTGGTTGAAAAGGTTCCCTTGTGAGTGGAGCGATAGTGTGCATCGGGCTTTAAAACCCGAGCCGGACGCGATGCGACGTGTTTTTCCGCTCGCGGAGAAAATTCTTACCTGGACGATTATCGGCGAGAGCAGCTCTTCGTCGATTCAACGCAGAAATCCTTATTTCAAGTGCACATAACTACGCGTGTAAAATGCGCTTCTGAGAAGTTGGCTGACTATTTACGAGTTGAAACTGCTTAAAGGCAAGGGGTTTGCGGTGAAATGTTTCAGCGGCGATTGTTTTTGAAGAAAGACGTAAGTACAGTTCTCTTGTTCTTCTTCAAGTAAGACAGCAGAATTTTGTTTCTTTATTATTCCAGAATAATTGTTGTTGAAGCAGTGTGCTCAAACCACTAATGTGCGTTTAGCTTAACGTTAAACGTACCGGCACTTCGTACACACCTATATCTAAAGTAACCGAAGAACTGATTACAAAATAAAAGTAACTAAATTAGATAATCGATTTTTCTTAGCGGGAATAGAAATAAAAAGAATGACAACAATTTAAAAACTGATTAATCGTATAATATAGATATTTATATAAAGTTAAATAGACGAAAGAAAACGCAGAATTTTAAATCAAATTTTAAAACCGGTCACTTGACCGATCGGGGTACATTTAGTGTTAACACTTTGACTGCTAGTTTTTTACAGAAAATTGAACATTTTTTTCTTGATGACGTATCGAACGAATCGAATTTTGTTGGATATATGAGGTATAAGAAAAGTAGTGAAATAATCGTTAAGAAAAATCTTGAGCTTTTAATTTCTGGTTTATTAAGAAAACTGTTTCGACTAGATAGGAGTTTTGATGAGTGGCTACTTGGCAATCAACGTGTTACGAAGGCTTCGAATACATAGTGTAGGGTTTTCATGTTTGTGGGATATTGATATAATTAGTACAAATTCTATAAGCATAAGAAAACCGCGGATATGAAATCTTACACCGATATCATTTTCTATCGATTCATTTCACTTTGTCGCATTTGGTTTCGCTTGTGTTCTTCGTTACGCGACACAGTCAATTACGAGAATGTGTTAAAACGGAGGCATCACTTTTATTCTAATTATCAATTAAGCACCGTGAGGAGACGCTTCCCTTTGCTTTTATAAAATTTTTTGTTTTTTCGATTAAAAAAGGAATCCTACTATAACTATAAATCTTGCAATATATTAAAAAATAATGATGTCTTAATAATGATTCGTCTTTTTTTAATTTTGAGGCAAATTTTAAATATTTTTCTCTAATCGATCCTCTTAATGAATCCTTCCTTAAATCTTTAATAAAATATTTAAGTTTCGTTAGTCTCGTTATCTTAATTAATATTCTACATTTATGTAAGTAAAATAAATAAGAAATAGCCCATTGCACGCTAAAAAATAAGTATTCTATATTAACACAACAGAATAAATAAAAAGTTCCATCACTTTTCTATTTCATTGTTAATCAAATCTCTATCAAGAATCAAAACTTCCAACTATATTTTACTAGCCAACAGATGCTACAAATGCATGACAACCAGCAACCCCGACGCACCCACTGCACTAAACAAAATGGTCAATTACCTCCCACGTACAGACACTTGAAAGTGACACAAGAATTCAAGATATTTGTGACTCAGTCAAATACGCTTCAAGAAGTCGAGAGAATTCAACTATTTGTCGTCCTTGGCAGCGAGCAACGATTATTTCCCTCCGAGTCCTTTCTAAACTGTTCATAATGGTCACCTTTGACTTGGACTCGTTCACATTTCACGTGCGGCGCGCGACGACCGTCACGTTTCACGGCACAGGGCAACGTAACGCATCGATGAAACGTAACGGCGACGTAAGGACGATTCCTGGTCGCTGCTGATTCAGGAAGGCGCGTCCCATACTTCCGCCGTGACCGATTCCTTCGCCATGAAAGAAAGAAACAGTGACGAGTGTCGCGGTGAAAGTGTCCCCGCCGCTGACCAATCATGTTAATTAAATAGAAAATCGCGTGGAGACGTTATCACTTTTAACACTTGCTGCCTTGTATGAAAAAGGTTCGTCTTGATGAAGAAAGTGGGCGTCCGAACGCTTTCTACGATACCCACGAATCAAGAGAATTTAACAAATTCTGAACGAAACGTTATTGCTTAATTATATTTGTTTATATACATTTGTTTTAATAGGAAATCGCTTAGAAACTTATCACTTTGATAAGTGAAGAAAGTAGGTGCTAGAACGCTTTCTAAGATACGCGCGAACTGGATATCAGAAGAATGTAGGAAATTTTCCATGAAATGTAACTGTCTTAGAAGAAAGTAACTTTTGATAGCAGTTAAATTTCATGAAGCTTTCTTACTATATTGTTTTATTTTTATGTTAGGTAATACGTTGAACGGTCATAACACCAGACGCCATTTTGTGTACACTAAGCATTGACCGCCATTTTATAGTGGTCGAGAGCGTCGGTTATTCAAGTGAAATTTTATCAGGATGAATACTATATGAATAAATAAAATAGTAATGTATAAATTAATATATAATGGCTGTAAATAATTCCAGTACCTATAATAATAGATTTAGTCGTTTATGTATGCGCTGTTTATCTAAGGAAATGACTTTTGCAAAAAGAAGACATCTTTGTAACTGAAAGTGAAACTATTACACACTTTCTTTGTAGAAACCTTGAAAAGGAAACTATGTAATAAGATTTAGGATATCGACGCACGGTAAATATTATTAATATGCATGTAGTCTAATTTTCACGTGTAATTAGAAATTAATATAATCGTGACTGTGGTTTTCATTAGCGGCACGTAATTGCACGCGGCCTTAACAGTTTTCTTTTCTGCTCTAGAAGTTTGAGGAACGTTTCTACGTTTAGAGTCCAATAAACCGGTCATTGGTGAATTTTCTTGCTTGGTACTCGGCCGCGCTCTTGATATCGCTTTTCTCGAACGTAAAAGCTTGACGGATGTTCAAACGGTTAAATGCCGGTAGACTAATTATTTTTAGGTTTCTCTTATTAGCGGCTGGTTGTGTGAAGTTCCGGTCGCGCGTTTTCTTTCCTTTTCGTGCAAAAGTGAAAATTCTACCTATGGAAATCAATAGCAACGGTACTCACACGGTATTCATTATTTTCTTTGGTTCGTGGGTGTGTTTTCCTGAGTATTATCGTATATTCGTGAATAACCATGTATAATACATATGAAACGTGGATTTATTCTTCGAAGTAATGCTGTATATTTTTAAAGCACCATATACAATAGATATGTCTCAATGACATATATTTCAACAATGACATAAAATCATAATTTATCATATAAATAAAATTCACAAGTAAATATAACGGTTCATTAGTAAATGTTGACCTAGATGAATTATCAAGAGAATTCTACGAGACTAATCAGTAAAAAAGAACTATATAGTAGTTCATGATTATAACTGTTTCCCTTAATAAATATCTACCTAGATAAAAATTGAATTTATCCAAACAACTGTTATCCACGTTTGAGAAGTATTACAAATTTTATCATTATCGCTTCAGCTTGTATTAATCTCGTTTGCAAAACACAATGAAGTAAGAATTTCAAATAGAATTCCTAAAAATATACTCTAACCAATCTGCAATTAATAAATTAGTAAAATTGAAAATTAATAAATTATTTGAAGAATCAAGTTTATTGTAAAAATATGATAACGACTATAATATAATTATAACACGCCAATATCCTACATAAATACGAAAATCACGTTAATGATACGATTTGTGGACTGTCCTTTCTGGAAAATTGGAAGTCGCGGCACAATTAACGTAATAATAGTAACGACGTTCCATTGAACCTAATGGCAAGGCAGTGACGTTAGTATATAACTACCGTTATATAACTCTATTAATAACAACTGAGTTCGGGGCAGCGTATTCTGCTGTCATTGCGACTGTCTTCAATAAAGGTGTCGCGGGACAGTTTTTCTTCCTGGCCGGGGGAATCGCACAAGTGCGCAGGAGCTGCGCCGCGACTCGACGAAGTGACTGACCCCGCGATTCCTATCAGAAGTTGCATAAGACCGAGCGCCGTACTTACACACTGGCGACCGCCTCTCACTTCGACCGTTCGAACCGCGGTGGCGTGCTTCGTGCTCTGAATATGATTGAAATTCGTTCGCGGATCACGGTGATGCCCGAACAACCCAGCCGTGATGCCGAATGCAATTTTGTGTACCTTGTTTCGACATCGATGGCTGAATAAAATTGATTCTTTAACTTTGGATCACCCTTATACCAAAGAATATGGAATAAAATGGCACTACATAATTGTGGTATTTGATGTAATTAGTCTTTTGATTTCTTGCCCGAGAGAGACTGATTTTTTAACTTTGGATCCAATGATTTGTTGGTTGAATAAGATTCATCTGTTTTGTATCAATCTATATAAAAGAAGAATGTGGAATAAAATGGTACTATGTAATTGTGGTATTTAATATACCACAGAGGATTTCTTGCCTGAGTAAAATTGATCTTTTAACTTTGAATCACCCTGTATAGAAGGAGAATGTAACATTAAACAAAAACAAGTTGTAGTATCCAACAAATTCTATATATGCAACTGGATAAGAAATTTAATAGGTCCTTGTTCAAGCAAATTTGTTTAGTTTACTTTGGAACATGCTGTATAAAATGAGGTTATACAAAAGGAGTTAGAAAGACCAAAATATAAAATGGAATGCAGAATAATATCCGTTGTAGTTGCGTTCAATGGTTTCTAACGGAAACCAATACAAATGAATCGTTTCAGTTTGAATTACTCTTTCAGGGAAAAAATATGAATTAAAATGTATCCATTTATAGTATCCAATGTATTTTTATATATACACTCTAATACAAAAACTCACAGTAAGTGAAATGAATCGTACAATTCCGCAACATTATTTATAAAACAAAAATAGAAAATATTACAACAAAATTTAAACAATTTAATATTAAATTTTACTAGTAACGTATGAACAAATATTTTCTAATCGTAATTCAAAATAAAAAGGCACCCGATGGAAAGCTCCATTAAGATAAATATTAATACAATTTTCTTCGATTACATTTTATACTTGTTATCCACTGATAAAGAGAGTTTCTCGCATGTTAAAGCACTGTATATATCAGCAAACAATATTAAACGTAAAACTTTAATATGGGACGTGAGTATGGCGTCGTCACCCGGAAATAAATGAAACTTATAATCACCTGTCATCGTATGGATATCTTAGGATTATAAGACGATAGAAGTTGACGCAGTGAAATTAAATGGTAATTATCGACACGTAAGATTCGCAAAAAATGAATACCACGGATATCGCGTGAATATTTCTTTCAGGAAGCGTATCAGCACCTAGACGTGTTACTCGTGCCATTATCGCTTTTTCCTGGTGTCCCGCAAGGATCGTGCAACACAATTTTCGATGAGATTTTCTCTGAGCCGTATCATCCCCCATTTTATTGCCACTCACAATAAAAACTTTGTTTCTGCTATGAACAATTGTCGAGGAAAAATTTCTGGTAGTAAAAACTCGTATATCACAGAATTCTCACAATATTTACTGTCACGAGGAGAACAATGATTAAATATTTCGATAAAATAAGTCCGAACAAATTGAAAAAAATATTCCAAATATTAGTTTTTGTTTTACATAAAAAATTGAAATGAAATAACAATTTTTGGAACTGTAATTGAAATTTCTATTTATCAAAAATTATATTTTCTCTTTGAACATATTAAAGATTAAGTATGCAGTTATTAATATATTTGTTACAACAATACTGTAACTGCATATTTATAACAAAATGTTTAAATATTTCAACATTTTATACATACAAATTTACAGGAGGAAGTTTGTTTTTAATATAAGTAAAAACAGAGCAATTTTTTTCGAAAATCTATTTACACACCATTTACAAATACACGGACCACAATTTACATCTTCAATCTACACCAGATATTTCACGAAATATTCAATATAAGTTTTTCAACCCTAATATTTACGAACTATTCTCATTTTTCTAACTTGAAGAATCGCAAATAAAAAAATATATAAACACATTTTTTGAAATAGTACATAAATAGTTTAGAATAATAGTAATCTAACTCTCATTTCCCAATTCTCAAGAAAGAAAGTTTTTCCAACATGTTAAATTAATTAAATACTAATATTACAGTGTTATTAACAGTATTAATTATTACTAACTATCAATATTAGCAATTATATTGTTCTATAGTAATAGTAATATTCTTCTTGGGTTAATTAAATCCTAACATCACAATTACCAATGTCAACAATTAATAATAATTAGCACTATCAATAACATTGTAGCATTAGTATTTAATTAACCCAGCAACATTTCACAAAAGAACTTTTCTATCTCAAAAACTCAGAAATAGTATTTGGACTATTATTCTTAGCCATTCATATCACAGTAAAAGTGTATCAAAGTCGTGTGTCAATTGGGCAATGTCCTTTGTGAGGGATTGATTGGTACACGTTCGATCCTTTCGTCAGACGAGCACATCTCTCACCGGTGATTGGATCCGCTCGGTCCTGGAGATTCGTCTTGCGAAAGATAAGCGGCCGAGAGATGTACAATGAAGAGGATCCGAAGGAGGGCGAGGAGAATCCTCAAATTCAATGCCCGGATACACGGCATGCTGATGATTACACGGCTCCAGGACTCCTCTACTCCCACGTACTTGAGCTGATGGCTATTAAGCACGTTGAAAATACCCCCGTGCGCTGAATAACACGCTGGGAAGATAAACCTGCCATCCTCCCCATTGTTTTCACCGTTTTGTAATCTATAACACACGTTATGCTGTACCAGTTCGCGGGGCTAATTGAATGAACGAGGATAACCGGCTCCTTTGAAGGATCAGTCCATTCAGACTTCGAAGAAAAATCGGAAAGGTAATAATTAAGCCGCCAATCTTTATACGAATTCCTGTTCTTACAGATTATTTTGAAAATTTCCTTCATCTGCTGAAGATACAAGAAAATGATAAGAAGATGAACGATGCAAAAGATAAAGATAAATTGTAAAAAAAATAAAACGAAAATGTTACTCCCTCCGTCGGAAAATATGGTATACATTTTGATTTTTTTCTTTTCCGGAAATATGATATACATATACAATTGTAATAAATTAGAATGATTTTACTTATGAAACAGTTAGAACTACCTAGAGAAACAAAGAATAATATAAGAAGTTTTAATTTAACAAGCACGTAGCTGACTCCACAGCTTCTACGATAACATTGTTTGTAATCGTCTCTTGCAATAAAGTTTTGCTTTGTTAATGTGCGGGACCTTATACTGTGACAATTTTTGGAGTAAACCATTACGCTGGTTCAGTGTTAGTTGCTTTGATTTGGAACCTTTTCAAAAAAAGATCAAGATAGTATTACTTTCGTTAATCTTACTTTTTAAAAAAAATGTATATCATATTTTTGAACGGAGGGAGTACTATTTTTTGAAATATGCAGTCTGCAACGAAAGTGTTTGAACAACATAGTAAGAAATAAATTAACATTAAAGAAATTGTACACCGTATATTGCTGATTATTGAGACAAGTTATATTCATGGTGTTTACATGCAACGAAATTTGCAACATACTTGGAAATATGTAAACAAATTATAGAACATTTATTGTATTTAAGCATGTATGATGTTCGAATACTTTTGTTGCTGATTGTATATGTTTACTTGTACTTCAAAGATTTTCCTGTATTACAAATGGACAAAAAACTATGTTTTAGTAATAATTAAATTGAAGAGTTCTGTGTAAGCATAAGGAAATCTTTCGGTTAACATACTTTCTAAATATATATTTTTCTTCCCTTTTCTGAAATTTGATGGCAGTGATTATCACAGCTTTCTAATGAAGTAAACTCTAAGAAAATGCTACGTTAAAGTGATCGTATTTAAGATTTCTTTGACTTCTAGGCCAGATTCAATGTGACTGCTAATCTCTTAGATTACATTTTGAATATACAAGTGATTAACTCTTATAGTAATATTTATATTGCTTTATTGATTACGTAAAAAGTAGTACTAGAAAAATATTCACTTCGCCAAACAAATAATTCACTAAGCTACAAACAGAAGTATTATTTCCCCTTGCTACGATTTCTCAATCATTTTATAAACATGCATTATAAACATGCATTTTGCATGCATACGACTCACAGTTAGCCTAATGAAATTCCCCAAAGTAACTGTGTATGTATTGCAAATCCTATTTCGAAAAAATAGGATAAAGCGGTCTCAGGCACAAATTGATGTAAATCCACAGAAGGAAAACTGTAACAACGAGAAGTGGATGTACACCGATTTCAAAGTAAACGGCTCAAATAATTTAGAAACTGCTGCATTGTCAAAGTTTAGGGAGGAAAAAGCAAACTACAAAGTCCATTTGAGAGCAATATGAAGTTGAGAAGTGGCTTCAGAGGAATGCCGGAAGAAGGTACGAAATAATGTTAGCGGACTTCCGAAATCTTGTTCCGTGTAACGGTATCAATTTGCATTTTGTAATTATCCGACGGCTACGATGAAAGTTGGACGGCTTTATTTTCGTCCGTGGAGCAATCAATACACGGCGTCGATAATTTTAGTATCTTTTCATCGAGCTGCTACGGTTGGGAGACTTAAAAGAAAATCCACGGAACGCAGATGGAACGAGGTGCTTTCCCTTCGCGTCGGCTAGATCTGTCGATCCTGTTCGATACGTAATATAATCGGTACGTGCCAACGCAAAAATTTATTCGACCGTTAGGGGGACTTTTGACAAGTAATATCTGATCTAATAATCCTCATGAACACCTGTTGTAAAGTTTCACTCGTACAACGTGGAAATTATTTATTACCTACGTATAATATTTGATAACAGTAATATTATTATAGTATTAATAATATTATTGTAGTTTGTATTTCAGAATTTATGTAACGAAAATGTTATGATACTTACATAAATCAAATAAATCGTAAAAATATTCTTTATCATAGTAGCTAAATACCTTTTATACTTTTAGGTTAGGTTCAATATGGAGACTGTTGCCTTACATCATATTTATAATTTCAGTATTATTGTATTTTTTAAACACTTTTGTTTTTGTTTCGTTTCAGATTATTACTCAAACAGTAATTATAAATGTAGAAGTTCTATAATTTTTTATTTATGAATTACAGAATATTCATTTGATGAAGTTTTTGTTTATCTCCGATCAAATTTTCAAGAAAACCATTACTCCTTCTTTTCTAAAACTGACGAATCTTTCATTTCACCATCAATGTTCAATTTACCAATAAAAAATGTATTATTACTTCTTTAATAAACTGTTAACGCAATAAATTCTGAGCATCCTCAACCATCTTTCACTTCGTTCCAGAAAATACCAAAGGTTACCACAAAACGAATACAATCGTGACGTAATAAATCAATTAGAAAAAGACTAAATAACGAATACGACGTAAAATATGGTGCGTTTCTTATCGGTACACCTCAATTGTTGCACCGTTCATGAAAAACTGGGACATGTAATTCAAAAGAACGGGACTTAGACTCGGAAGTCTCAATAGGCTAGATCTGGCGTCTTTTTCGTTGATTCATATTCCGTGTTCATTTCTTTTTTTTTCCCTGTGAAAAGAGTGATCAAACATTTTTTGGCGTTAATACGAAGGTATTCGTGACCGTATCAACGCGCGGAAATGCGCTCGATGCAACGAGTGCATAACACGAACGTTCGAGGTACGTAGGTGTGTTGGTACGTGAGGCGTATACGTACGAAATCCCGGATTTTTCTGCGTTGCGCCAGTGAAAGGGAAAGATACCACCAGTCCGGCAGGCCTAGATACCCGAGATCTGTCTATCGCGTACACCTCGTTTGCATTCAGCCAACTTCTTGGCTGCGAATTCGAGACCAGCGTCCGAGATTTCTGTTTTGCACACATGCCTACGTACATAGGTACCGTCCGGCAACACGTTAATGAGGCAAAATATAATTGTTAACGGAAACGCGATGCGAAACGAGGGGATTTTAACGTTGCGTTGCGAACGGTGCTTCGAGATTGTAAACCTTTTGTCTTGTGATTTCTTTCGCAATTGCGCTGCTCGTTAGTGCTGCTTTATTGCTAATAATTTGCTAGGATGAAGGGTAGAATTCTATGTTAATCCTCTGACTGAGCTTACCCTAAATATCGAGTGGCAATAAGATATGAATAATATTTTATTCTATTTTCCGCGCGATTTTTATTGTACCATAAGTGTGTTAATTTGTTGACTGTGAAATTCAGTTTAAAAAATTTGTTTATGCGCAATCGAATAAAAAATATTAAGTGTGTACTCGTCAAACTAATAAGAATATGTTCATGGGTGTATTGGTTATAATAAATGTTAATTATTGAAATGATTATTGTTAATCGTTTGAATAAGTCCGTCGAAAGTTAGAATAGGATACAAAAGAATAAATTTGTTAGTTTTTTGTAGAACCTACATAATGTGTGGAGCGATCGAAACTTTCCACATGATCGATGATAGTGATCTAAGTGATAGTCCAGCAATGAGTTTTTACAAACTGAAACGGTCATGAGGAATTTATTATGAAATTGTGACGATTTATCATTAAATAAATGGTACGGACTTCATAAATTGTTAAAATTCAATTTAAAGAACAGTACTATGATTTTTGTATGAGTGCACTGTTATATAATACCAATCACTTTGCAGTATCCAACCAGCACACAATAGACGTAGTACTACGCATTTTTGTAAGCAACAAAAACGCCTGGTATACAATGTATCACGCTAAAGTTCATTTAATTCTCATTCATTAGTAACAAGGACTGATTACAGATGTTTATGGCAACGCGAAACACATAGTTCGTGGTTCCATAAATCATTGAATACTAACGGAGAAACGTATTGCCGCGATATTTCTGTAGCCAGATGGCAAAACGTGATATACGCAACTCCTCTAATTTCGAACGTGACAATTTTAATTTCGATCGATTACGAGAAATCATCATCTTTTTAAGAAATATATATTTCTCTATTAATTACTATGAAAATCGATTGCTAATTCAAGACTACCTAATAAAATAATAAAATTACATTGTTTTTACCTTTAATTTTGAGACTGGTCTAACTCATTTCAAACATCAAAGTTACACAGAGTATTACTCAGTCACAATAAATTTTCATTTTTCAAGACTAAATTCTTTCTGAAATATTGTTACATAGTATAAAAATATTTTTTAATCTATTTCAGGGGAAACCTTTATATTCATCTCGAAACTAAAAATATATGACTTAGACCACTTTCAAAATTAATGGTACATATATATGAATATTTCATACATTACTATTTTATACGTTATTAAACACTACTGTATACTTTTATTTATTATAAACATACAATACTTTATTATCTAACCACGGGCTCGTTTGCTTATTATTTATTTATACTTTTATCCCCCTACTTTCCAGCTCGTTCTACTCGACTGATCGTTGCCAGCAAAAAACGTGGCGCAAAATTTTCCGTGTCTAATCATTATCGGGCAACAAGAACGTAGAAAGCACCTCATCACTTGACCGAGGACAATTGTTTAAAACGTGGAAGAACGCGTTCGTACAACGCGACGGCATCTCGAGGTCGGGCAAGAACGCGTTCAAGGTAGAAAGTTCATTATTATATTTTTCGATTCTTTTTTTTCATTCGAACGCAATTCGCTCACGGCCAATAAAACGAATCCAACATTTTCTCCCGCTTTCACCCTCGATCCTGGATCTGGGCCTCCGCGCTCGCATTATTGCAGAATAACGCGAAACCTTCGCCGATCGATCGAGGAGGTATAACGATTAGAACGGATCGCCGCTTGGTGTCCTTGCGAAACTGGACCAAAAAGGGGGGAGTTCGTCCATTTTCTTCTCCCCATTACACGTTAATCTGCTCTAACGATCGCGCTACCGTCTCTCCCGACATCGGTAAACGAAAATTCTCCCCTTCTTTAATTTCTTTTTAACCCTTTGCACCATAAAAATTTGTCAGTAGAAATATTCGGCGGTTTTTCGTGATATATAGACATTTGCTTGAAATTAATTGATCGAGATCGATTTATGAATTGCGGAACTAAGCTGTTCTACTTCAATGTTCTTCGTATTGATACTAAATATGCGATAGAATTACGCAGTATAATATGAATTATAGAACATCTAATAAACTAAATATATAAATACAAAGATCGAATTGACAAAATAGAATAACATACGTCATACAATCTTAAATTGATAAAATACAAAACAGGCAAATCACACATACGCCAAATTCACTTGCAACACTTTAGATCGTTTAGATTAATTATCATTCGTCTAGTAATATAAAATATAATTTTGCTGTGCCAAAATAAGTGGTGATTGAGAAGAGAGGCGCCTGTAGAGTGCAAAGGATTAACAAATTATTTATTGATGACATTTTATTTTACATTCAGTTACATAGAATATCAGAAGCTAGACAATTGTAAAACTTTATTTTGAAGTAATAATTATTTTTAATTTGTGTTACTTTACTTCTTTCAGTAAAATTTAAATAATCTGTCTCAAATTATGAGCACTGTTAATTCTATTGCATTATTATACTAGCCCATATGTAATTCCAGGAAAATAATTATTTTATTTGATTTTAATGGACAAAATGAACCTGATAAAATTGCTTCTGTGAATTATTAAATATACCATTCCTTATATTAAATTAGCCGTTAAAAATTTTGAAAATCAGAGCTCAAATTTATTTTTACCATAAGCTAAAACCTTTAGCAACACTTTTTTTAATTAACGGAGTGATATAGACATTCCTATAATAAAAAGTATGGGTTGACGTTTTGATGAACTTTGACATTTTGAACGTTCCATATCTCAGAAACTAATTATCAACTCAAAAAAATTGGTAGTGACTGGTGATCGTACTAGTTATCAACTTAAAAATTTCTGTTGATTAATGTCTCACCACAAGGTAGATTCGACACAAAAATTGCGGGCCCTAAAATAAGTAAAAATAGTTCTTATTTCTGGGTCACTTTTTCCTTCGCGTAATTTACGAAACACCGTTTCTATCGGTCCTAATTTCTCATCGAAGTTCCGATCAAGGACGAGCCGCGCCATTGTCACTCGAGATGCGCTTATAATATCATTTTATCGTGTCGAATGCATTACTCGGCTGGGTTTTACGGTCTCTTTCACGAAGCTAGAACTGCGGGATCTTATTTAATAGGATCTTTTAAAGAGAGTCTGAATAGGCTATTTTAGCAACGTTATACTTCCTGACTTCGTTTCTGTCACGTCTTTTTAATGTGTGTTCGAAGGATAGAACTCGAAAGTAAAACAAGGGACGGAAATTATAATTCTTTAAAATTTATTTGACTCCCTTTTTGACATGTCAATAATAACGTGAATTTTTTATATCTTTTATAAATGCGTTTCCTTATTTATTTATTATAATGTTACCTTCCATAATGATATTACAATGTTATTTGTATTTCTATAAGATTTTCATTCGATGGTGTACAGTTAGATTTAATCGCATCAGAAAAATTTAATACTGCCAGTCATTAGTGAGCACAATGACAGTCAACATTGGGTTCCTTTTTCTACTGCTACTGAAAAAATTCAGACTATATTAAGAAATTATTAAAGAAATCGATTCGTTACAGTATTACGCAAACTAAAAACATAAATGAATCAAAAACTCAATAAATTCACCCTTCTAATTTGTATACAAAACAATTTGACTTCTAGACAAACTAGTTTTCATGTTCAGTCATTTCCTTTCCTATAATCCCATTGAATTAAATTTGATTAATGAATTAATGAATTATATTGTTATAACCACTATTATATGTCATATTCTCTATTTTCAGTAAGGAAGATTTATCGTTATATCGCGACAAAAGGTTTTGAATAATCATTAAAAATCTACAACATCTACGAAAAAGTTTAAAAATCAGAAAGTAACTTAAAATTAAAGCCATGCATTCTAAAACAGCACAAACAAGACAACCAATCAATATTTCGAGAGAATCAATCTTTCTTTTCATCTTCGTTCATTCATTCATTATATATTTTCTTGATCCTTGCTACAAGGACTGTTTACATATACATCTTTATCAATAACTCATACGAACGACTTTAAAGAGTGGGCTTGTGCTATTTTCAAATTCACGACTTTAATTTTGAAGTAGCGTGCGTTCAATTTTCGTGTCTCATTCATAGGCTAGATTTTCCGAGATTCCACCGAGTCCCAGAAACACGGAATTCCCGTCACAGGTCTAATTGATCGCGAAGACAATGGATTTTTGTTCCAGTGACAACATCGTTTTCATGTCAGTATCTTTGCGCGGGTGAAAGCGAAGCAGCCGTGAACCGGAATGCAGTCCTGTGCACCGTTCGGGCCTGTTCGTCGTGCCGTTTCAATGTAATTACTTTAATAATCGTATCACTGGGTTTCCAATGTCCTGAGAACTCCTTTCCCTGGTAATACCGAACAGGTATGAGATTTTATTACCTTCGACTATTCGACAGTGTGCGCACGCTTGCACAAAGTTTACCGCTACGTTTAGAACGTTATAAAATGCTGGTTACAACATGCTAATGTAACGTGTTATAGAAGCTGTGTAGTGGAAATTACTTCGATTAAAGGTATCGCGTTTAGAGGAAATTACGAATGCGCTGTTTTGTGGTTAAGTTATTAATAACAACACCTCGTACGTTCACTTCTCAGTGGGTTCTATTAAGAATTTTTAATCGATTGAAATGTGAATTTTTAAATGTCTTGAGACGAAGAAAAATGGAGTACTATCAGAATAAATGGTCAAATTAAGTGCTGATTTGCATAGGATCGTTGCAGGACGATTAATCTCTTGCAATCCAAGATATTTAAAATTCTGTGTTTTAGAACCAGAAACAAAGTTATGTAGTTTAATTGCTTCTTAACGATTTCACTTAAGTATATGATTGCGATATTCATAGAGAATTGAGATTGTGTTAACTTGTAGCACGATTTTGATGAAGTAAAATAAATCTCAGGTTATGATAGAAAAGTGTTCTTAGTTTTTGCTCCGGAACTTGCATCAACGTTACTTAACTCATTAATTATTTAAAAGAACATCTAATAAGCAATAAAATTATACTTATGGAGGATGTCCGATTTTAATCTTCTCATGTGGTAATCTCTCAAACTACTTATTATTTTTCAAAATGTTCTAAGAAAATTTCATTTGTTTTGAGGGGTTATGATATGATAATGACGAATTTTATCTACGAAATTATTTGTTTTGAAACAGAACTGTATGAACTATGAATTATATGAATTATCTAATCTACAATATTTATTTCAATATTAGTATTCCTTACTTCTCATATTGGAAAGATACACCTTAAACAATACAATCCTCAATTCTTATCCCCAAATGACAATTCCATTTTCCTAACCCTCTTTTAAAAACCTGAAAAACAACATAATATTTAATTCTTTAATTCTGTCTCTAAACAACAATTCCACCCTGTCAGAACTGCTACAACTGACACGTTGGAGTACATTTCTAATCTGATCAGATTAGTGGTTTGTAGTCTGTTATCAGATCTTAGCAGCGAGATCTTCTCGATAAGCTCGATCTTTTACGAAGCCCCCCAAGACAAACATCTAGAATACTCGAATCTGAAGATCTCGACAGAATGAAAGATAATAATTATAAGAAAACTTCCGCGGAAAGGTCAACACAGGATTCTTACGGGCAACGTAAGTAACGATGCAGGGCGTTAGCTAAATGGCCGTGCGACCACACGGCTACTGAAAAAGGGCGCAGCAACCGGGGATCGATTCCACGCGGACGCTGAAGTTTCGCATTGTTACGCGGCTGACCTTTATCGTAGCTTACCGGTTCCGCCTTCCCTCACTGACGGTGTTTCCCACGGGATAGTGCCTGTTTCGACGATCCAGCGCACCTGATCGTACGATTTTAAGGTGGATGCTATTATCCGCCCATACACGTAACGATTCGGTTCAGATAATCTTGTGGATAATAAAAAACGAATATTTGTACACAGCGTTCCCTATGTCGGACGAAAGTTATTCAAAATAACGAATAAAGAGTGACGAATAGATTTAGACTGCTTATTATTTGCGAATAACGAATAATTAATATATTCGTCAACCACAGATAATAAATAAATTGAATTTATTAGTTATTTTGAATAAGTTTTGGTCAGTACTGTGTATGATAATAATTGGGTCATCCCATAAATAATTTATTTTTATATTTCTTTTGTTTTAAAAAATGAAGATAAACAGAACTGTTTTTAATCTAAAATGTATTCTCCTTCATTACCTGTAAACGGTCTATCTACAAGTTATAGTTACTTTGTACATTAATTTTTTACCTATTTATTTTATTTTTTATTTTTTATTATTATTCTTATCATTATTTTCCATAGAAATAAAGAATATTCAAATAACCGAATAACGATTACTTATTTATTCGTTGTTCGAATAAAGTTTTATTGAAATAATGCTTAATATTACCATTTTCTATGTATTATCTTAAACTTGTCGTTTGTCGTATTGTAGTACGTAACCAGGTAGCATTTATGATTTATTTACTGAAGATAAGGAGTACATATTTTTATGTATGCATGACCAAAACAACTTAATCATTTATACCATATTAATCATAAATAAGCCAACTGTTAGTTATTTGAACCTTGCCCCAGCTCAACGAAAGCAAAATTGAACTATCTTACATTTCAACCCTAATTTAACACTAGAACTACTAGATGGGTCAAAATGTCCTATCCCTGCATTTTTCTGTAACAATTCCTGGAATGGTACAGATACATCTTTCAGAAGTTATGAAAAAAGTTGGTTCGGTAACACCTAAACTGAAATATAAGATAATGGAAATCCTACTAAACTGACGATTATAGTTTCCATGAAGTTTGAAAAAGTTAAGTGCTTGGTAGTGCTAGTGTTAAACCGTTCGCGCAGAATAACAAGTCAGTTTCGTGGTGCATTATAGTATTTATATAAAACATCGCATCCAATGTTGACAAATACAGAACTTTATTGGTACTACCGTACAGTCTTTTTTGTCTGTAACGTGCCACTCAATTCAAATGTATCATATATAGCCCACTTAAAAACATTGTTTCGAAAAACAAAATTTAGTACGTAAAAACAAGAAGATGATGCGAGATTAAACCCAACTTAGACAAGGATTCATACTATGAAAGTAAGCATCATAAACAACTGAATAATATTTGCTAGGTACTTGTGCGAAATCTGAAGAGACATTACGTTTTAGTTTTATCTTAACGTTTCACTTCTGAAGTCGTTAACACTAGGTTTGAGGTACACGCCAATTTCACGCATATTAAATTTTATAAACATTTATTTGATAAATGTTTAGATCGAGTTTGATTGCTAGAATCACATCAATATGTGCCATAACTGTCTATTTAAACCACCAATTCCTTGATCTAAATAAACGAACAATTTTTCTAGGAACCATAAAATAAACTTTACAATAAATGACCGTAAATATTAAAGCCGAAGTCTACGCAATTGGAGTTGAAATACAAAAGAACACAAAGCGAGTTGCTCTCACCAAGGCCGTTACTGTCACCGCGTTTGCCCATAATTCGATCAAAAAGACTGGATTGATTGCAAATTACGTCAATTGTTAAAAAAAAAATATTTGATCGAACTAAAAGTGGATCGTGAGTGGTTGGAGACCTGAGTGATAGTATGTATTTGGCTGTAGGGTGTGTACGTTTCACAATAAAAGCGAAGAGAAGGCAAATGTTCAAGTTACAGAGCTTTCGTCTTATCGGGTTTTCCCGTGAAAGAGGTTTAACAAACAAAAATTCGACTTATAGAAGTTTCGTAAGATGATCGCGGAGTTAGTGATCTTACAGTATCAAAAGCATAGATTACATACGTGTAAAAGTAACAGTAATAAAACTACGAGTCTTAGGTAAAAATAAGATTAACTGCAGCATCTTGAATAACTGTAAAAATTGAATCGTGGAAACAAAACAGTGTTACAAATATATTTTTTGGATCTACATTTCACGTCTATCAGAATAACATGATAAAAAGAATTTATAATAATTATGAAATGCCTTGATATCGTTCCCTGATCTTGCCAGTTTATGCTGGTTAGTTAGGGACGATTCTTTCATTAGCTTACACCGTTTAATATGTCCTTCCTTTTGTATGATTCTTTGAATATTGCGGATGTTGGAATTTTTTCCCACTTCAGCTGCAATTTGACGCGTTGTGAGAGTAGGTTTATATGCGTGTCGTAAAATGGTACGCCCCTTCCGCAATATTGTTGCCTTTGGACGATCCTGAAGGTGTTTTCTCGAGTAATTTATTTTGTTCTTTAAAACGTTGGACAATGCACAACGACATGTTCCAACTGATTGTGTTATTTGTTTGATTGAATAATTTTCGTTTTTTAGTTAATTGTTTACGGTGTGGCATTTTGAAAGACATACAAAATATTGCCGCAGATAGCGATTGTAATTTACAAGCAAAAGAACTGACACACAAATTTCGATAGAAGTTTATGGTGTCACTACTAAAGAGCGACTGTCTTATAATTTTTTCGTGGGTTCATCCGAGGTATTTTTATAATGGTGCGTATATTCGAAGAACTGTAAGGTAGTCAGTAGCAATCCACTGGTAGTGGAAACGAATTCCTTCGCACAGCACTGATACATATAATTTTCTAACGTGTTTTATAGTTTTGTCACGGAGCGTATGTAAAAGTATCTTTGAACTCGTCAAGGTCGAGCTTCGACCAAGTTCGAGTTGCAAAGGTAAAATACATGCTAAACGCGAGACAAACAATTCGAGTTGTAGAGTTCTTGCATTTCGTATCGTTGAGATTTTTATAGCGGAACAGAAGGGAATGAAAGAACTTTACGAGTTGTAGAGGTCGAGTTATCGAGGTTCGACGGTATAACATTCCCGCCGTGCCACAATGATAAACTTCTGCGATACATGAAACCCCGAGAGACAGTGAAAGCTTGACCAGAAAGCCACTGGAGAAAGAAAACTCGATGCATAAATATTATGTGTAGTATGTAAGTGCAAATATTCAAAAGCTGCACCGCCAGATAGAAGACGGGATAGAAAGATATGTTTATGCTTCTAGCTGGATGGGTTGCGCACATTCGTGACCTACTCTGTTTTCAAATGCTGTGAGATTCAGGAGCGAAATCTAATGAGCGTACATCAGTGGCTGCATTAAATTTTTTAAGAAACATGGCTTATAGCATCTTTGAGAGATCTTCTAAGGGGCGTTAGTTCAGCAGCTATTTTTTATTTGGCGGAACTTGCACGTTCCCGCTTAAATAAAATCAAATTTTAAATGTCAGATTTGTGATTATGGTTACACTTCGATAAATTATGAAATTTCTTCACTTCCTTCTGCTCAATTGACAAGTCTCTACAATTAGAAAATAAAATCTGTAACCAGAATTATTTTCCTTGTGTTTAGTATATGCGTTACCTCCACAATTGCAAAGAGATAGGTCAACCTCTATAAGTAAATATTTTCATATATGATAAAACTCGGATTAATCGAATCAATTTTTACATGTTGTAGATCGTTCGGAACCTCGATCATCCGCAAATCCTTTCGTTTCACTACAAGTTTGACACGTTGTTACAAGGCCAGAGGTTAAAGAAATCATAGGACACAGGATTAACACGTTGACTGCCACGAAGAGCTTCAGCGTTTTATGTATCATTTTTTCTTTTGCAGCGAAGGTAAAAAGAAATAATTATCAATTATTTGGTACTACAATTCTAAAGTTACATCATTATCTATTTATTTACGCTGTTGAACATTTTTATTGCATGCTGGTTACCTTATGACCACCGTGACAGTCAACGTGTTAATACTTGTTTAACCATACATTTGTAAAACTGCAGTTCCAACTCACTGTGGGACTTTTCTCTCGTTTCGTCAAAATTATTGAAAGCTCTAATCATTTCGTTTACCATGAAAGTCGACCGAACTCCGAAAATTTGCAGAAGACGCTGCAGTCGACGGGAATTAGGATATTTCGGTGAGCTGCTAGAGACAAATGGAACCCGGAATAAGTTCGAAGTCCCATCCATTGCGGCAGTTCGCTGGAATATTCTAAGATTCATCGATCCCGAGGCTGTTCGAAAATT
Organism: Nomia melanderi; assembly: GCF_051020985.1. Taxonomy (NCBI): domain Eukaryota; kingdom Metazoa; phylum Arthropoda; class Insecta; order Hymenoptera; family Halictidae; genus Nomia; species Nomia melanderi. The sequence goes on from NC_135005.1 coordinate 4,947,427, forward strand.
TTTCGACTCCTAGCACCTCGTGTTTTAACTCCTCCAACACGACATCGGTACTGTGTACTGAGCTACTTGTAATCATTGTATACCTTCGAATTTTTATCTTCTTATCGTATTTATTTTATTATATTATTTTAATTTATTTTATTTTATATTTTTATATTATATTTACTCATCTCTATACTATCCTATAGTATAAATTTGGAATAATAATTATATCGCACTAATATTTCAACATCATATACAATAATTTTCTTATTTTATTTTTCAAGTATGAAACGATGAAAGAAATTTTATTTAACCTAAGGATGTTAGGTACGTCCTTCGTATCGGAGGGGTTAACTTAGAACCATACAGTGCGTGCAAGGAACGGCGAATGGCGATTGATTTTGCGTCAAGTAAGTAAACAGCGCCGACGGAACGTTAAGCACATGCGACTCTACTTTTCCACGATCCCCGTGAAAATTCTGTCTTACTTTCTATCACGTGTCGGGTGGTTATTGCACGCGATAAACGGCTGCGTGCCGTACACACCTCGATAATTGTATAAGACTCTTTGAAAAGTGGAAGAAAGTTCGTATTTCGAAACTTTCGTGCGTTACGCCGCTGGAGGAATGTTGTTGAAAGTGGATCAATACTTCATTCCGCTGCATTGGAAATTAATTGTTGTTGTTAATGGTGTCAGTAGCGCCCGAAGTGTAGGACACGCTGTACAAGTGTGTTCGGGATATCTGAAATATACGGTGAACTTGATTCATTCTTGGTTACCCGTGTATCTACTTGATTAGCTTTGTATTTCAATCTATTCCTAACCACTTGGTCCATTTTTAAAGGAAGTATAATGAATCTGAAGTACCTGAAATACCTGAAAATACTTCGTTCGAGCCGGATGTACCCGAAGTATATAGTTTTTTTCAAATTCAAGTTATCTTAAATATCCTAGATCACCCATAGTTAAAATACCTGAAACACCTGGAATATTTAGTTTGTTTAAATTCTACTTATCTTAAATATCTTATATATGCTCCAAATAAATTTCTATTTCTTGTATTTCAAATCTATAACGATATTATAGATTTCCACTTATTTTATCATTTGATTATCCATCACAATATATATATATATATATATATATATAGTACCCGAGAAGCCTGATACATTCACCACCTCCAATATACTCGAAACAAATTTCAAAAAGATTTCTAAATATTTCTTCTTTTTCCTCTATCATCCATCACCTTTACTGGTGACTAGTAAGTCTAACATCTTCATTCGTTAGTCTTTCTTTCACTGCAAACTCCACTCCGTCATAAATATTGCTTTCTTCCCCATTACTTACGATTAGCATAAAAGCATCCGCGTTTACGACGGAATCAATTACGTCGGAATTTATCGCGGTGTATTTAGTCGGCTGGCTTGTCGCACTTTCGTCAAGCCATACTCATTGGTCATAGTCGAAGGATTACGGCGCCGGGTAGGATGCTCATCGAGCTCGAGGAAGATTTACCCTGACCCACTTCCGGTCAAGTTCATTGCTCATCCACGGCACGTTGCCCTTCCCTCGCACGCGTGCCGTTCCCCCTTGCGCCTACACGATTCTTTCTCTCCTGCCCCCCTGTGTTCACCTGCCTCCTCACAACGGAATCTCGACGCCCACAATCTCGTTGGCACGATGATCCGCGACACTGACACCTGTGCTGATGTCCACCTTTCTGTGCTCCCTTTCTCTCTATCTCTTTCCTTCTCTTGTTAGCTAGTGTGCAATAATACGATGAAAGGAGGTTTTGGTCAATAAGTTTTAAAAATTGATTTGTTTAAAACTTTTCAAAGCTTCGTTGATGTTTCAGGAAGACGTTTTTATAGGGGAATTTTTTAATTTTGAAAGTTAGCGATGTTATAAGTATTCTAGTGATAAATGTTGTTGGTTGAACTTACCATCATGTAAAGCATTAAACGAATTTTTCTTAGAACATTGTTTTCCAATCTGGTGGAATATATATCTTAAAAACTAATTGACCAATTTTAATAATCTTTATTCTATTAAAGAATATACGCTTTTGCTGGTACTGAACATTTGATATCTTGAGATTTATCACGTTTACTTATTTTCAAACAAGATAACTTTTATCTTTTTAAGTGCAGTACCTCAGGCATTTCGTGCACTTTAAGAATATTTTTGTTTTCTTTTGTCTCAGATTTATAGCCGAGAAACTAGATGTTCTACTGTGGTAGGTGATTTTTTGGAGAACCGTAAGGAAAAACAGCAGGAAAGTTTTTAATATGTGACTAAAACGTAAAAATAACTTTTACGTCAAATGATCTATTATGAAATAAAGATAAACAAGTCAGACAGAAAAACAAGAATTGAAAAACAAACTTTAAATTCTTGTTTTTGTATTTGTATTGATAGTTCATTAAATAGTGAATTTAAAAATTTGAACTTTTAATTTTAAAATTAAGATACTTTTGTCAAGTTTAAAGTAGCGTTATAATTTAATAATTTAATATTTAATGATTATTATTATAAAGAGATCCCTTATAATCTGCTCTCAATCACTGTTTACTTCTGCCTGCATGATCTCATCCGAAATTGAAACACTCCCTTTGCTTTAAAAGTAAAATGAAACACCTTGAGCCACCCTGTATATCATTTGCATCGCATCACATTACGCAATAAATATTTCGCTGAAAAATCACATTACTCAAATTTCAATTTATCAGAAACTTCTTTTCTATATTCCAATTTTAACAATTTCAATTTATCAAAAATTTCGTCTTTCTTTGTTTTCTAATTTTAACGATTTTAATGAAAAACTTCCTCAGTCTTATGATACCAAGACACAGGGTATACGCAATTGAAGTAATCCTCAATCGATCGCTGCCAAAGTCCATGATCCAAGCACAGAAAACTGTTGCAAAGTTAACCGACTTTCTTAATCCATCGATGGAACGTTGCGCGAATAATTTCAGTATTTTCAAGCCGCGAGTCGAAGCGTTTGAAAAATGTAAATGAAGACCAGTCGAAAGGCAGATAAAAGGCGTGCCTTTTTAAATTACATATGCACCGTGTCGAGCGAAAGTTGATTGCAGCTTCAGAAACTGCATAAACAGCGCCGGAGAGCAAACGATTATTTGCCCTTCAACTTTGGGTACTTACGTATTATACGGACTGTCTTTGTTTTTAAGAAATAAAATAATAATAATAACAGACCTATATTCCCATATAGAAACTTCATACACATAGAGGTACAAAATAAAAACAAATGTTTATCCCGTGTAAGGTTCTGCTTACATAAGTTTCCGATCGGGAACGCAATGCAATAGAGGGTTAATAATAACAGTAAGAATATTGAAGACAATAATAATAATAATAATAATAATAAAATAATAATGTGTTATAATATTAAATAAATACTAACCCAGATTTATCCAAAATGGTAGACTGGCGCGATGTTCAGTTAGGGAACAAAAATAGTCCGTATAATATGTAAATATTTTCGAGTACTCTTCAAATACTAACAGCAGCATGGAAAAATAAGTTTTCTATACTATAGATAGTATGTCTACTAATATACTATCTTATTATACTAGAAAAAAATATGAAAACGAAAACGAATCTTAGAAACGATTACTTTCTTGCCATTGCAGCAGATTAAATAACAAATATTGGAAGTAGAAATTCTAAATTTCAAATGAGAGCATCTTTTACTACGATTCAGTGATATCATCGTGTGTATTTGTGTCTGATCATCAAGACAACGAATAGAAACTAAAAATATTTATTGACAAATTTTGTTTAATACACAAAACATAAATGAAATATTATAAAAAATTGTTCACCTTCACATTGTTTAAAAAGTATTTGAAATAGTAGTCACGGTGAATTAAAAACGAAAAGAATAGAATTAAAACCCAAGTGAAAGAAATAAATTAAAATTACGGAAAGCAGTTACGTTTCACAAATTTGCTCGTAAACATGAACAATTAACTCTTTGCCATATTATTAGGTTGATGCAATAATTTAGACATTTTTTGTACCTGGTTAACAAATAAATTATTTTTTTCGAAACAAATAACATCTGTTTTCAAACTATTATAATATGTTTAAAGGAAACTTCTTCCTTCGTTATTACTTAATTTGGCTTTAGCCAGTGAACAGTTAAGCTACTAAACTAAATTTAAACTTTGTAAACGTCAAAACTTTTTCAATAATCTAATGCAAACTCACTTTTGCTACTAAGCTCGTGTAACATCCTACTATCAACAATTTAGAAAGAACGCAAAACAATTGCCTATTCCACTGCAAGTCCGCAGTGTCAAACTGACAATAATAAAACAAATATTTTTCCTTTAACCCACGCGCATTGAACAACATTGATTTTTATTAAACAAATCTAAAAATCTTCATCACTCGCCATTGTATGGCAAGGAGTTAAATGGTATCCAATCCTTCCACAAAGCCATTTATCGTTACTTGAAGTTATCCTCCTTTCAATGAAAATTCTAAAGAAGATTAATGAATTGCGGTCAAATCGTCTTGAAAAATAAATCAACAAAAAGCAAGTCATTCTTACGAAGCCGCTGAAATACGTTTCGCGAACAGGTGTTAAAAACGAGCAGAGATAATTAGACTAATTGCCCGAAGATGCTCGCATTCCGGTGTAACAAGTGTGGAGCGTGCAACGCGCTTCATCTAAAGAAATTATCGCGGCACGATCTATGCAGATTCGTTAAGCGCGCGGATACGCCCGGCGCGGCAGTAATCGTCGTTCGCGACAGAGCAATCAAGGTGACTGTTAGGAGCGGCACGCTCGTTTGACAAGCATAATCACAAGGACTATAATGTAATTGCTGCAGAGAGTTCTGTAATTTCCGACGAGCGCATTAATATTCCTATTAATCATAATCCTTCGACAATTTAACTCGAAGTACGCATGAATTTTTCAACACTTGGCATAATTTTATCTTGAGAAGTATGTTTTATGTCATGAATCCTTTCGTTGCGTTAATTGATTATCAATTTTTATTTTAAATGTGTTATAAATTTATAAGAAATTTAAAGTTGATATATCTAGGGTTTTATGTTTTTTATATTAATATGTATGGCTGTATGGTATATGATATTATTTTTCTTTTAAACCTTGTTGCATGGTGGCAGATTCATTTTTTAATTTTAATTTAGGAAAAAATACTTGACACAATTTTATCTCATGAAATATGTTTCATGTAATTGACACTTTCATTGGGCTAATAGACGACAAGTTTTTACTTTAAATGTGTCATAGGATTATAAAAAATTAAAAGTTGATATTTTTAGTATTTCATATCTTTTATATTAATACATATAGCTGTATGTCATACGAATGACATTATCTTTCTTCTAAGCTTTGTTGTATGGTAGCAGATTTACATTTGAATTTAAATTTAGTAAAAAATGTGCAAGACATACTTAGTTGCATTAATTAACTTTCATTGCAGTTATCATTGCATTATTCATTACAGTGGAATCTAATGACATCACTTATATAACATTATTACTAAAATGTTATAGGTTGTAATATATAACAAATTTATTAATTACACGAAGTTTAGTTTATTAGTAATTAAGCCAATAGATTTATAGAGGTAAATTGAATTTGAAGGGATTCATACATATTTTCTATCGATGGTGCAAACAAGAGAAAAAATCACAGAAAAAAGGTTAAAGTGTTTGAAATGTAGAATATAGAATATGTTTATTTAAAGCGACAAGTACTATCATGAAATATTTTTCGCGAAGATGGTGGTACGAAATACTTCAAAGTTGTATTTTTGAAGTGAATATGAAATGCATTTTCGTGTAATGCGTTTGTAACTACTAAAATGTAAAAAAATATGTAGCTACTATAAATGCAAATGGGGAAAATAAAAAGCTTATAAATATGGAGATACTAAAGTTGGAAAAGCTTTTAAAATTCATTAGAGATATTCTTTCGAATATGTACTAACAAATTTAAGCACAAAACTTAAGTATAAAACGAAAACCCGTTTGATAAAATTTTAATAAACAAAATATATTCGCGTAACTCACTCGAAATGTAAAATGTCGTAATATCGCGTCAGCTGTTGTGTATGTGTCAACACTTGAAAATGCATATTATTCGCAATAACTTTTCTCCGAAGATCAACATTTTCCTCGTTACAGAACAAAAAATAAACATCCAATGTGAAATTATATATATATTATTATTATATTTACTATATTTATTATATTTATTACACTTATATTAATAGTAATTTTTAGAAAGATGTTCTGTCAGTTTTCTTCTAGAATTTTCACGTATTTAATACGACCTCACTACATAAAAATAAAAGCATGTTATCTTGTGAGCAGTCTTTTAAGCATTATATAAGAATATTCTAACTCCTCGAGCTCTCATATCGAGGCATCAAAGAATACTGAAACGAAATTGCACAACGTACATATTCTATCTATGCACGTCACAAGATAAAAATGTTTAGTAATATTTATGGTTTCCTCTTCAGTCTGAACAAACAATATCTTTGTCTCTCCAAGGCAAATAAAACGTGTCGATTCTTAACGCTAGAGCGAGATTATTTACCTATTTACTTAGTGGTCAAATTACTTAAAGGATTCTGTTTCCTTTTAAAAGTAATGAGAATATTGAAACGTAAATTATTCAGCAAATTTCTATGATAATTCAAAATATTATAAATTTAACCGTCCATTAAATTTGCATTGGATTTATTCTTAAGTTATTTACGATTTGTTTAAAATTAAAAATCAATGAGTTGTGTGCATAAAAAGAAGTTCTAGTTTTTACTAGGGATCCTATAAGTAAATATGTATAAAAAGTTTTATGTGCATACTCCCTATTATTTTGTTAACCCTTAGCACTCGACGATATTTCTCATTATAAATATTCATTACTTTCCGACAATAAAGTCGATGGTACTTTTTATAGTTAACATGAAAAAACATCTTGCACAAATTAAGTAACCATTTTAACGTGTCAAATCGAATAGCGACTAATAATTATCTTTCAAGTGCAAAGGGTTAAACACTTAGCTTTAAGCAATACTTTTTATATAATATTTTATTTTCAATCCCACCTATTTTCAAAATATTCGTCACTTAGAAATCTACTCGTTAAAGCCACGCACGAAATCCGAAATGTCCCGTCATCCGTCAGAAATGCGTTAATTAACAACAACGGGCGCGTGAGAAAAGCAAATTCACGTTCGGGAAATTGTTTAGAATTCATGACGTGGTAGCCTAGTTTTTTTCATCCACACGAGAAACTCGGGCGGAGGAAAATTGAAAGAGCATCTCGAATTAATATTCCATTACAGAATTCTTAACGGAGAAGCTTCTTGCCGCCCGTAGAACTCGCGCGATCGCGCCGCGAAGTAGAACGTGATCGGCCGTCCCGTTTGATTTATGGGTTTCATTAGACCGTGATCGGTTTTTCCGTCGCCCAGTGATTTTTCCGTGGATTCCTCGTTCCTTCACGCGCGCGCTCTGTATTGACCCGGCGAACCGGAAGTATCGATTTTGCAATAATCGGATGGTACGAGTCACGATTCAAGGACTAAAGAAACAGAGTTTTTCTAATGAATTCTGTGCGAATTATTTTTTTCATCTTTTACTGTTCTGGATTTTCACTGATCTCTAGTGAAAGCGTTTTCTAGAAAATGTAAAAGTGTATTTTCTTTTCAACAATAGGTAATAAAGTACTTATACCGCTAAAATGGCGATTCCAGCGTTCGATTGAAGACATTTTTTATTTAAAAGGGGAGGAAGTAAAAATTATTTTGCGAGAAGTTTTGCTTTTATAGATGGCTAAATTACTGCTGAATTAATTGGCTTTTAATTTAATTTCGTGTTGTGCCTGTTATATATTACAAATAATTGTGAAAGGCTCAAATACTTTTTTCTCTTAGTCACAGTGCATTGAAGTTATGTGGACAAGACAAATATTTGTAGAGAAATTTTATTCTATAGACTCTAGGTTACATCACAAAGTGTTCTGTGTGTTTTTTTCAGTTACAAGCTTTCAGATCAATTGTTTTCTTGACTTATAAAACATTTTTCGTAAACATACGAAGTGTTGTAATATCATTTTAGGGATTATAGGCGTAAAAAAGAATCATAAATCTTTGGAATCGATTTACAGGATAAGTGGCAATGCAATTATATGAATAAATATGGAAGCGTTTACGGATCAGTGTTGATATTGTTGCTGTTTTATTTGGAAATGTTGAAATGCTGATAATCTTACTGCGTGATTTAATAATTCCGGTAATAAAAGCTGCTACAATTTGCAGTTTCATTTATTATATAACATCCAATTCAATAATAAACACGATCCTAGTAGTACGAACCAGTGACTCCATGACCTTTCGAAAGTGATATTTTTTGCAGTTGAATACTCCATTAAGTATTCATAATCATTCCACACTATCAAATAATAATACAACTTGAAACACATAGTTCGTTGATAAAATGTACCTGTTATGCAACAGAAGTTGGAATACCAATAAACCATTACCCTGTAAACCATAACGACAATGATTATATCATGAACAAAATGAATTACAGAAAGAAAAGTAAACCCAATATTAACCTTTTGAAAAGTACTATTACAACCTCACGAAACCACAAAAACAAAAGTAAAAAAATTGAACAAACATTTCTAAAAAAAAAAAAAATAGAATACTAATAATTTTCACACAAACATTTTACACGAAAATTTCAAAATTGTACTCCAAATAAACTGTTGAAAGAAGCAAAACATCAAGATCACTAGAAATTCACTGGATTTCACGTTATTTATTACCCATCGAGAGTGCAAAAACTTCGCAAAACATGAAATTCTAATTGAAAACGATTTCTCGGGACTCATTTAGATAAAAATAGCAATTAGTGTAAAGAAGTGTCTGTTCTAATAATAGTGATTGTGCGAAACGCGATACGTTTGCTCTGCAATTGGAAGCTGGGAAGAAAGATCGAGGCGCGGTTGATCATCGGAGAAGGAGCGGAACAATTTAGAAAATCACGATTACGGGGTCGGATGACATCGTAGAAAGGAACGGGAACCGATTTGCCGGGCACATGTGTCCGCTGGATCCGGATCTAACGGCGCGCGTGGTGGAATCGTGAAAACTGGACCGACCGGCTACATGCTCGTTACTTTCCACCAGCGCGGCGCGACGCGGCGTGGCAGTATGAAAATTTCAGACGGCCGGGTTAAGCACGGCCAACGTCCGGAAATAAAAAAATCACCTGTTCAGGTTTTCGTGTCTGCGATACACGACTCATTGAGGTATTTCTTCTTGTCGTGAAAGTTCCTTTCTGTGGCCGAATTGATTTGATCTCTCGACTTTGCGCCAGCCGTGTGACTTCTGGAAGGACACGCTACGAAATAAGAAATTGACAGTAGAATGAAGTGTAATCTGATACATGTATGTAACTTGATGAAGTTTAGATATATTTAGATATATCTTGATAAAGTTTAGATGAATCTTGATAAAAATATATATATATAACTTGATAGAGTGTAGATGTATCTTGATAAAGATATATATACCTTGATCAAATTTAGATATGTCTTAATAAAGGTTAGGTACACCTTGACAAAGATATATATAACTTGATAAAGTAGCAAATATTTTGGATTGCAATTGGACAAAATAAGTAGTGCTCTAAGAGGAATGTAACTTGAAGAAAGAAAAAATATTTTGGAGTGTACTCTAATAAAGTGATAAATGTTTTAGATTATAATTTGACAAAATAATCAAATATAAAAACTAAAATACCCTAAGTAGAATGTAATTTGATAAAGTAGCAAATATTTTGGATTAGAATTCGATAAAATAAGTAATATTTCAAGCTGTAACTTTAAGGAGGAATAAATATTTTAGAGTATAATTTGATATAATGATAAATGTTTCAGATTATGATTTGATAAGATGATCAATACTCTGAGTACACTGTAATTCCGAAAAGGAATTATTTTAAAATATAACATAACAATTTAAGTAATATTTTAATTAAATCTATGATTTCATAAAATAATAAATATTTTAATTGGAACAGATAAGATATTCTTTAACTAGAAAATTACCTGATAAGACAAGAAATGCTATAACTAGACCGTAATCTAATGAAATTATAAATTATCCTAATCATTTTTTAACCTGTCAAAATTAGATATATTCTAATTATACTGTTATCTAATAGAATAATAAATGTCCCAAATAAACTGTAATCTGTTAAGATAATAAATATTTTAATCAAATCTAACACTTGTATATAAAAAGTTTTATTAAACAAAAATAGATTAAGTATTATACGATTATACTAGACTTACTGCAGAAATATATTCACAGTAATGGGAAACCTCTAATTTAGAAAAAAATATATTCAACATTTTTCTTCCATCTAAATTAACATTTAAGATAATGCAATTACATAAGTACCCTTACTCTAATAAACCAGGAAAATAGTTAATGACCTAACAAGGTTACTGTAGGATTATTTAGTTTTCCTTTCTCGACCTTCATTTTAATCATATAAAAAAAACTGCAAACCAATCAAGATAATGTTCCTCTTAATACTCTATCAAAGAATAATAGGTATCGACACAATTATATTTTATATGTAAGAATTATTTCTCTAAGTATTATCGTATATTTCTTATGAAAATCGAGAATGTTCCCGAACCGCAAAAATATGGAAATATGTGTTCTGTTAAATAATTATAACGAAAAATTTCGATGCAATCTGTCTCTTTTTAACACTAAAAGGAAATTCCAGAAGAAATGTACATTATATAAAAACGCACTGCGAACATTAAGGGAGCTTCGATGTGACACCATCCGTTACTATCTGTAATTGCCCGTTTGACCTGATCAACGTGCAAATTTAGTTAACACTAGATTTACGGAAATTTATTATACAGTTTGCTTTATCATTTTCAGAAAGATTATATTCGTTCATTTAGATCTTGGAAATTAGAGATTTAAAAGTAGATAATTAGGACACATGTTTATATAATTGTATCAATCAAAATCGACCCAAACGTTTACCAAATAGTGTTTATAAAATTCAATATGACTCAAATTAACTCGTTCCGTAAATCTAGTATTAAATGAATCGGTCAATAAAATCTTTTAATCATTCGCCTCGGTACGCAAAGTATACTTTAGTCGATCTTTTTCGCCAAGGCCGTTGCATCAATGCTTTCTCGATGGAACCCAAATCTGAGGATCGATCTCGACCTCGACTTTCACCCTCGCGCAAGGTCTAGGACACTCAGGTGAGACGGATCTTCGTACAGTAGACGAAGATTCCTTCGTGTCATCGGAGGAACTGGTTTAACGCACCTTTCGAAGTTTCTTCAAACTTGTCACTCGGATGTTCGAGTCATTCGACCAACGAACAGAATAAAATAAAGTAAAACATGCGGAAGAAGAAATTATAGAAGAACCGGTTCATACATGCTGTCAGCCAAAAGTTCGTGGTTTTTTGTCGACTTTCAGCTGAGTTACATACCGTGACAAATTTTCTCTTTACGGCACGATAAATACAGGTCCTTGCGAAAGAACACTTGAATTTTTGATTTTTATGCTTTATGAATGGAGAGACTTATTTTCAGTTTATTTAACACGTTCGCGACTATGGTCAAATTTGAAATACCTTTACGAAGTAAATCGTACCTTTTTATACATTTAAAGCATAGTATATAGACTAAATAAAGCATTTTACATAAATGTCATATACGTATGATGTTTTGATATAGTCAGATGCGGCAATAGGGCATACCATACGCCAAATATATGTTAATCTGTTAACTATGGAATTTAACTTCATAAATCTCTGATAATGCTCGTAATGAAATTAAATAATGAAGTATGTACTCGCCCAACTCAGGCAAAACGCACCTATAATATATTCTAACGAAAAGCTAAAGCAAAACGAAGAATTACACGTTTATCTGAAAAAATAAAGAACTGATCATTGAAAAAATTAGCACCATTGTGCGTTTTAAGGTGACGTGCGTTTTAAGGTATACTCGTCGAATGTAGTTCACTGGTTAATATCATCATAGCAACGGTAACCAACAGCGTCACACAGTCAACAACAAAAATATTCCAATGTTATGCATGCTTAGGCATAATAAATGTTCTATAATTTATACGCCTGTTGTTAAATATTTTTAAAATTTTATTGCATATGTATGTTCCGGGTAATGTGTTCAACGTGGGCATTCTGTAAAATGACCGAGCATTGTGTAGAATGCCTGTTCAAAAAGACATTGTGCAAAATGCCTCTAACAAGTTTCGGTCAATCTATAAAATGTCCAGCCATTATACAGAATGCCTAGAGGGTGGTGGTCAATGTATTGAAGAGTGCAACTTGTTTCAATAAATAGCAATTTACGGTATACAATTTTTGTAGTGATAATTTATTTCTTACCATGTTATACAAGTGCTTTCGTTGCGTAAATATGGGACGTTGGGCTCTGTAATCTTTTTATTAATATTTTTTCTTAATATGAATTTTATAAAAAAAAACTTACGGTTGCGCACTAACCAATGAAAACACATGTAGTGACAGTTGATTAGCATTAAACTGTCAGCCATAAGGAAAGATCCCCGTGTGGTACAATCTTCCTTTGTGTAGGCATTTTCTAGTTTTCCGGTAATTTGAAATGATCGTGGTACCTATGTTGTGCCATTTGCTGTGTCACTTTTATTTTATTATTTACTTTTTTTTAACATAAATCGGATATTGTTTTTCTGTTATCAATCGTTACCCTCTTGAGTACACTCTGTTCTTTTTCTAATCTATTATTAACGATAAACTAACTTTATCAAGCACAGCTATGAAATAAATCATAGAGCAAAGGGTTAAGGTTGTCTTCATTAACATTTATTCCTGTTCATGTTTCATTACTTTATAATGATTCTAATATACTTATAGATTTGAAATTGAGGTTAAAAGTACGAGGTAGTGGAATTTCAATTGATATGGCACATCACCTTTTGACGCATGGCTACCTGATGTATGCGAACGTTCAAAAGTATCGAAACTACGTTTCAGTGATTATGAAAGTGGGCTAAATCAAATGTCTAGAGAAACTGAATTTAACACTTTGCTTCGCGTGATATTATCCGTTTGTATTATAATAAGGTGTAATTATTTGCGAAAAATAATTGAAAATTACACTGCGATTTACTATTCGCGAAAACTTTCGGAATACTTCGATAGAATTTGATACAAGTGGGATCCGTTGTGCACTTTCTATTTACTGGGACTATTAGTTGATAGAAAATGAAGTTTCATTTACTGTCGGTTTCTCTGAGTTTTTTTTCAGAAAAATGTAAATTTACAAACACATTAGTACATATACAGTACTGTGGAGAAATACACATAATAATTCGCGGAGATTATTTACGTACCTCGCATTACTTTCGCTACCGTATATTAATACTAGAACACATACTATTATTCATGCAAACGTATGCGATTATGTTTTCGATACTTTTAATTAACTTCATCTTTTTACTCCGAGATTGTTTATAACTTGTACAAAGTATAATATTTTTTACTGTGCGTATGTAATTATAAATTAATTATACATGTATTTAATTTTTTATCGTAATAAATTAATTTAATATATTGTTAATACATAATAAACTGTATAATATAATAATAATAACAATAATAATCATACCGATAATAATAAATTTTAGTAGTCATTATATTTCGTCTCAATTCTATAATATCTCATTATTCATTATTTAAGTTCCTTCCTTTTTTATCTCTTACACCATTTCTAATGTAATCTTTCATTATTTCAATAATTAAATTCTTTGTTCATAACTTCCGATTTCAGATACGAAAGCCTAGTATCGTCAAACATTAAGATAAACCATAAAGCCAGAAGTTAAAGTACAGTAAAAAAGAAAGATAATGAAACCAAAAAAATTATTTTTCTTCAGTTAGATCTTGAAAATCAACCAGTTAACTGCGTTCGATGAGTACACACGTCATCTTCAAATCAAAATGACATTAATTCTTTCAGCGATGAATTATATATTTCTCAGATAAACATGTAATACTTCTCCGTTTTGCTTTATATACATTTTGCTGTATACACTTCATTCTTTAATTTCATTGCGAGCATTATCAGAGATTCTTCAAATTAAATTCCACAGTTAACAAGTTAAAGGTTTAAAAATAGACAATTAGAATATATATTCGTGCACTCGTTAAGACTGATATAATATATACCAATTAATATAGAATTAATATTCTATTAATCGAGAATACACAATGTTTGATAAACATTCAACAAACAGCATTTATAGAATACAGTACACATAAACTCGACGCATTCCGAAAACCTAGTGTTAATGTCTTGCTTCTAACCTAATAAATTAGGTCAGATCCTGTCGGGCTTGCGGTGAGACGCTTGCAACAAAGGAAATTGCATTACCGTGACTTACTCGCCATACGTGCGTCATAGCGACACGAGCTAAAGATTCTCGTGCAAGGGACAGAGAGATAGAAAGAAAAAATACGAATGCATGTGAGTCAGCATCCCGCGGGTCCTGAACCCAGCTTAGCGAGTTTCACTTTCACCGTTCGGAGGAAGTAAATATGCACAGCGTATTCTTCAACTCGATGAGAGCTGTTTTCTCACCAGGCTTCCATCTTTTTCTTTCTTTCTTTTGGTTTTAAACGATTCATGAAAGTCTCGAGCCAGGTTTTGGGTATCGGGGTCGAGAGAGGATGTGAAACGAAATCCGACGTTCTAAATAATTTATAGGCATCGAGATGTCTGAATTATCGAGAAATGTGGAACGAAATCGGCAGATCGACGAACGTTCGGACGGAATTGTTCGTTTCGTACGAGTCCGATGGAACCATTTCTTTAACACGTTTGCTGCCAGCGTCGCACATTTGTGACGGCCATAACCGTATTATATTTTACATAAAGAAAATTAAATTAATCCTGTAGATATTGTTATTTAAAGCTATAACTTGCGGTATTATATTTGGGAACGCAATGACTCGTTATTGTTTTATTTTTTTCTGTAAACTAATCAATTTTCAATTGCAAAATTTATCAATATTCTGTTTGGAAGATTTGTTGGATTGAATCAAGTATTACAATTAAGAAGATCGTCACTGAAACAAGCGTTGGTAGTGAACGTGGTATATTATATAGGAATTATTGACGTTTATGTGATTCGTAAGGTTCATACATTCGTTTGTGGAATCGAGAAGAAACACGTTTTCTTCGTTACTGACTTAATTAAGCAATATTTGCAATACAGAATACTGGAATCTGTTTTGCCGTATTTGATTTTCTTATATGTAGTAATATGTTTGTGGAAGAAATAAATGTGTTTAGGATAAAAGAAAAAAAAGTTTCTCAAAAATATATTTATTAAATATATATATTTTTTTTAATCTTCTGTTATTGAACAAACTTTTTTATTTTAAAGGATTAAAGCAATCATCTACTTTTATAAACTGTTGCTTTGCAATGAGATTGTTACTTTTATAATTATATAATTAATTAAAAGATAAAACATTTTTTGAATTCATATAGTACTTACATACATACCTACCGCAAGTATATTTCTCTCTTCGGTTCCTCGAGTTTTTGGTTTAAAAAACTCAGAACCTGTTACAACGAATTTCGTTTATTAACGAAACAACTATTATTAACTTTAAAATATTATGTAACTTCAAATATGAAATAAACTCTTTATAATTTTAAACTTTAATTTGTATTGTCGTAACTTCGTTTATTGGGGCCAAACATTGTACAAAAAAAAAGATTAATACAAGAAATCTAAAACGATAATGTTTTAAGAAGCTTATTAAAAAAATGTGAAAAAACATAATCATATTTAATCTATTCAGCAAGGTTCGTAAGAATGAAACAAATATAATAAAATGCTTTCATTAAACCTGTAGAAGAAAAGTGCGGTCATCTTGCAGGAAGGATTCACTAAAACCAACATGTTGGATATTAAAAGCTTTGTTTATTTTTAATTTTATCCCTTCTTTTTTTTATATTATGAATATAATAACGATTCTTATCACCCTTTGTCGTAAGTACAATTTGTCGGGAACACCGAGAACGCCGCGACCAAGTCTCGGAAAACTCGATTTAAACAACATTACATAATAATCGTGATCATTCGGTTTCGTCTCCGTTACCTTTCCTCTTTCATTTCGTTCGCGTGATCGAAATCGCTCGACGAACTTTGCGCAGAACTTTGCCTCGCTTCGAAAATCCGCCGATCGAATCACAATTGTGTCTTTTTTCGTTTTTCTTCTATCTAAATCTTAAAGTTTAAAACTTCGTTCCCCGTTAACGGATAGGAATTAAACAGACAGTGTGCGGAGCGTCACTTGTCGATCCGCCGGCTTTGGATCAGTATTCCTCGTTCGCGATTCGTGGATCTTCGATCTAGCCTGAAGAATAGAATTTTTCTTCGAAAATCGACAACTGGAAAATACGTTTTAATTTTGGTATATTCAATAACTTGTTAACTATTAATAGGTACATCAATTATTTTATATCTAACCAAAGATATTCATAGTGCGACAAGATTGTTATACATTTTTTAAACAACCTCTTTCGAATAGATTCGTTCGATTCACAAATAACAGATATAGTTATAATTAGGTTAGAAAGAACTTTCAAGTGTAACTTTCAACGTTATCAGAGAAAATATCCATGGTTTCGATAGATATCATTTATAATCTAACTGTTAGTTAACCTCTTGCCCTATGATTTATTTCTCAACCATCATCGATACAACTATGTCATTAATGATTTATTGAGAAAAAAGAAAAGCATTCTGGATATATTCTATGTTCATCTTTGGTCTAAAGTACAGTAATTGATATCAGAGAAATAATATTTCATTTAAATTCACAAGAATTGAGTAACATTTATGTATGTTAATCCTTTATAAGCCCGTGTGACTGAAGTCACACAATATACCGAGTGCAACTGATTTATTTAATTTTTTACCGCAAAATGACGAATAAAATTAAATAATCAATCAACCTAAACTTTTATACACATAGGCGTAAACGTTCAACATCATTGTAATTTCAAATTTATAAAATATAGCCGTTTTAATAAGATTATTAAGGTCATTGAATACATTGTGAATTTGTATTTATAGGTTGTATGACTCGTTGTTATAAGGCAAAGGATTAAGGTGCAAGATATGTCAATGGAAATTCTCGGAATTCATGGAAATCGATGAATCCAGAATCGTTACGTTCATTACTTAGATCGTTCGATATTAAAGTTACATGACTATTAGTGCTTCAAGCGTGTCGAGGAATGCTGATTCAGATCCGACGCAAGTCCCAGAAAAATAGTAGCGTCCCGATTTCGTGAAAATGAAATTCGTCCGGAGACGTTCTCCCAAATTTCCCCCTCCCCCGAATTTTCCCGTTCGTTTTCTCGCTCTCGCTTCCCTCTTACCACTAAAGTAGTTGAATGAAGATTCATATAACATGAAGAAACTGGAGCATGCAGACTCGAAAGTGCTTGTACGAGGTTAACGTATGAGTGAATTCAAGTGTGTACGTGTAAGTACATGTGTGTGTATGTGTGTGTCTCTTTTTTTTATGTCCTGCATCCAGGCGTCTATTCCCGAAATTAAAGACCAACGACTATCATGTGCGACTAGCAGAAGACATTTGGAGTCCGAGAGAAAGCAATCCTGCTCTAATTTCGGGGATGTAAATGTACACGGTTGACACGGCTCGGAAGTACAAAACTTGGAAGAGTAGAAAAACGACACGGGTAAAAAGTGGAGAAATGTTTTGCGAGCGATTCGACGGTTGCTCGGTTGCTTCGTTTGCTACTTCAATCATTTTGCGCTCCGTGCATTTTTTGCAGGTAGTCTACTCTAGGGACTTTGACTTTGAGAAAAGTGCAGCAGTTTTTACAAGAAATAGCAAAGAGAGAACACGTGTAAGACTCTTATTATTAAAGTAACGGTATCAGCTATACATTCATTTTTAATAGTATAAATAGAAAAAAAAATGTTGATATTAGAGCTGATAGTTGAAACGGATCGTCTTTGCTTGTAATGTCAGCCAGGCTGGTAGTTGAAGCACAAGGGATTAATACTGACGCGACACGCGGGGATACTGCATGTACTAATAGAAAATCGCTTGATGGCTGGGTTGAAGAATTCGGTTAATCGATCAGTTTTAATTTGTTCTCACTTAGGTTTCTATTAGTTTTATATTCTAATTCGTGATATTTTCGATAGCTAACCTGCTATTCGTTGATACGGTTACACGTAACCAGTTGAAATTACAATGAATATCGGATAATTGCAACATCAGAGATCTTTTAATAACTGCAACATCGAGGATCTCTTCATAATTGCAACATTCGGGTCTCGATGAATGTTGCAATTATCCAGTGTTCATTGTATTGAGTCGATGGAAATATTTTGACGTTTTTTGTACGTGATTAACCAGTTAATTGCGTTCGACGAATATACGCGTCATATTAAAACGAAAAATAGTACTAATTTTTTTAACGATAAATTCTTTATTTTTTCAGATAAACATGTAATTCTGCTTCATTTCGCTGTAGTTTTTCGTTAGAATATATTACAGATGCATTTAGCCTGCGTTTGACGAATATATACTTTATCATTTGATTTTATTGCACTCTGAGCTAGGAAAACACTCTTTGATTCTGTGCCATTTTGATACACATCAAGTCATCTCCCAATTGTAGCTCTTGATAGTCTTAGATCTTTTTCATGTGAATTTGTGGTGAAAGGATAAAAGATACACCTGAATTTCTTGAAAAAATGAATTTTATCATATTCTATTTTATATTCGCGGATTTTAAACTTTCGATGGCGAAATTTTGGTTTTATGGTGGACCTTTTTAATAGTTTTCGCAGCCATTTTGAATCTTAGAAAGTGGAAGAAAGGAAATAATTGAATAATCGAAGAAAAAGGAACATGAATTTGAATGCTGCGTAGATTGTATGCGAATTAGTTTTGTTTTTTAACCTACTTCGATAGTTCACAAATGATGAAATTTAAAATTGTTACGCTGTGAAATTTGGTAAACCGCGCGTGTATTGCTTTTTGCCATCAGACCACAAAAGTAACGTTAACGTTTCTCTAATGCTGGAAGCGATTCTCATGGGGACTATTACACGATGTTATGGATTAAGGACATTCAAACGATTATAGTCAGTTAACTGCGGCTGAATACCATTTACAGTCATTATCTAGTGGCCAATTATCGTCACGAAATCGTTCTTAGCATTCCATTACAAAAAGTAATCATTATTTTTTTATCATGATGAATATTCTGTGGTCATGGATTATAAACAAAACACCACAATTGGCTATTGTTGTTAGCCACGTTTCTGTTGCCTGTTACCAATGACTGGCAGTACGTCATCATTAATAATAGCCATATTTTGACTCTGTATCATTGACAGTCACTACACCTGTATATAGTTACTATACAATAATTTAATACTGATAATAGACACGTGATAATCAGTCACTGCTAACTATTATTTGTCATTATTTCCTTATCCACTATCATCCAATCCAAAATTCACCATTAATTGCCATTAATAATCATTTACAAAATTGAAACTAGTAGTTATAAATAATAATTTTTTAAATAATAATTAAAATTCTAAAATTTCAAGATTTTCATTTTATAGTGAATAATTTAAAAGTAACACTTTCCAATGGTAATTAACGTAACCGTTTTAAATTCGCAGCGAAAGTACCAACGTACACGACGTGACTATTTTCCACAAAAAGCTTTTGCCTTTAACCCTTTCAAAACCAACAGCGACTGTAGTCGGCATATGTAACACATGAAAGCATTTGCCATTTTGCATTACTGTATCATAAAATAGAGAGAAATTCTCATTTATTATTATAAAAAGATTTATTATAAAAAGTCTATTGGTTGGAATCGCCAAGAAAATTCGAGATTACAATATTAAGTAATTTCTAAAATTTTTTAATTCTTTAAAAAGATTCAAATTTTAAAAAACTCATTAGGATAGGAAATCAGTTAAGGATAAAGAAAGGGTTAAACAATGTCTTATCCCCGTGTGTTCAAATTGAAGTCTGAGAAGTTTACTTCACAAACCTCGCAACCGACGAACACGCGACTAAACTCAGTTAAACGCAAGAGAACAGTTATGACTGTAACAACTGTTGCCATCGGCCAAAGGAGTAGAATGAAAATCGAAAAACTCATCGAGTCACACCATCTTAGAATACCACAGCATTTATAAAATATTAAGAGTCCCGAACATCGTGTGGCACGCAGTAAAATCCTAAACATAATTCGTGTATAGTCAGTCGAGGAAAAACGAGTTTATTCGACGGATCTGAAACACGCATGGAAAAATCAAATGCTTCCTTTGCGATCATCAAAGTGTCTTCAACTTCTCATTTTCAAACTTGGATCGATGTTACACTTAATTTAAATGTAGTTTAATATAGCACTAATTTACTCGACTACATTGTATACAGGGTGCTCTCAATTGCGTGTTCTCATTGTACAAATGGAAAAGTGGCATTCTACAAGAAAAAATAAATCAAAAGATTATGCTTGTTTATATAGAACTTCATTTTTGAGAAAGCTGGTTTTGAAAATTATATTAATGTACAATAGCGTACTATATTTTCAATTCATTTTTTCAAGTATTATAATATCCTCTCAATTATTCAACCATGTTCATTTCGGAATTATCCATATTCAGGTACAACAGAAAAATCTTCAAACTCGTTTTTCTCAAAAACAGAGCTTCAAATGAAACGTATCATTTCTGTTCAATTTATCTCGTCACGTAAGCTTATTTCCTTCCTGCTCGCATCACTGGATCAAAAGCAGGGGTTGCAAACAGTTATATCATTTCTGAAAGAAATGCAAAACCGGAAAATAACAGTTATAGAACCAATATAACGTGAAACCCGATATATGTACCTATTAATAACAGTTATGACCGTATTTCGGTTCTCCATAACTGTTTCAGTAGCAACCGATATATTAACCGGAAAGTTCTGTCCGATAATGTCATCTCAAGCTTCCGAAGATAAGTCATTCTACAGAAATGGAATCCACAAATTACCATCACGCTAGAACGAGGTCATTAGTAACGATAGAAATTATATTGTTCAGTAAATACTAATAAACGTATTGAAAATGTATTATTTCCATTTTATTAAAAAACGTACAGAACTTTCAGGTAGACGTAATATAAAAAAAAAATATAAATTACATAGTTTTATTCTATATGATATATTAAGGTGAAAGCATCAATAGTTGACCAGTTAGGGAAAATGTTCTGCGTGAATAATAGTAAACGCTTGCCCCTTTATTAAATAGAGAGACTTTATATGTGAAAATGCTGTTTAAACTTCTTACACTATGTAACAAAGCGAACTTTCTTAAAATAGTTATATTATCTAGATTTTATAGGCATTTTTGAAAATTCAATACTTGCATCAGTAGAACCATCCATTAAAACGAGAAGTAATTAAAATTAAAAACTAGTAATTGACCATATGTTAGTTAGCAGTTGAACACTTGTAGTAAAACCAAAAACACCAATGGTGATTACTTCAATACCGTTTATTTACAACGATTACGACAAATTACAAGTAAAAAGACAAATACAAATAAGAAAAAGTTGACTCCATGTTGTAAATTAGAGGCATACAACCAACGTCAATGAAATAAATTGTTAATTTCTACGATAAACAATTTCATTCAGGTAAAAGTGTTTCGGAGTTGTACCGGTAGATGTTGCAGCATATCTATCACGCCTTTATCGAAAGATTATTACTTTTATAAACCTTTTTTTTTACGTTTTCCTGAAAAATGGTCAACTACTGGTACCAGGTCAATTACTGCTGCTTTTACCTTGCTAGTTTAATTTTGTTCAAAACAGTTATTTTCGGAACCTTTTCGATCTCTGGTTACAAGCACCCTATATAACGGCAATAAAAAATGGTACGACACGTAGTCGTTGGAATGGAACCAAATATCCAGTTAGCCTGGACATAAGACCGCAAAGGGTTGAACCATCGAATGACAAGCAACGAACTAACAGAACGGTCTGCCCACACGATGTCCGGTTGATAGGAGTGCCCCTTGGAATGATCGTAGAAAACACGTCGACCGGCTCAGCCGTGTGACTTAAAATTTATGTAACGACATGCCTCGTACCCGAACCGAATGATCAGCGTCGCGTCGCGTCACGTCATGAATGGCCGAGCAACGAAAACAGAGGCAGAAAACTTGCGCAAAAGGGGGCCGCAATTAATTGCATCACTGAAACTTTAAATCACACGCCGAGCACGTAAAACAGAGAGGAGAACGATTCGAAGTATCACAAGTTTCTCAGTTACTAAGAAAGTTCGTTGACTAGATGACAAAAAGAATCATCGCCCCTCTACACACCCCTTTCCTTCCCTCGCCACACAGTTCGCGACCGATTGTTTGTCGCATTGTGAATGTACCAGGTGACCCTTAAGTTCCTATGTGAAAAATAAGAAAGGAACAAAGGAAGTTACGTTGCTATACGAAGACTAAAAGTTTTAATGTTTCTATGTGAAAGACAAGTTACAAGAAGACTTGTGACGTTTCTGTATGAAAATTAGAAAACGGATATTTGTAACTTTTTGTGTCTCGAAATTCAACTTCATGTGAATGTTAGAAAGTCAATGAAATGATTGTTTCGATGTAACTTATTTTGATTGTACGTGGTATAACTAAAGTTTATATAAGAAACATGTATTTTATGATTTTTAGTAAATGTTTTCTAAAACTATAAATTTGAATGGAAACTAGTGTATAATGGAATAAAATGGAATCTTTGATACATGTTTGAGAATCACCCGGTGTTTGGCTCGTGTGTTAGGCCCAGAAACGACGACGAAGAAAAACTACGATTTCGACCGTGTTTGACCCGCAAAGCGCGCGTAAATATATACACGCGGCGAACTTCCGGTGTTGTCTGCCCCCGGATATCGGCGAAACTATGGTAAGAGCACTTTTATGTAAGTTCTTACGGTATCGTTGCACGCGCTAATGTCGCTTTTCACGATTCGTCGACTTCACAGACGATCGACTCGATTATCTAACGACAGTCGTAAACGGAGCAATGGATAATAAATCATGACGGATCGTAAGAATTTTCGGAATCCTGTGATGAAGTGAACGACCGATCCGTTAACATTTTATTTTTGATCTTTAACACTTGAACCACCGTGCCTGTCAAAATGACGAGTTTTAATTATCTTATTTCGCAAGTATCGATATCTTAACAGTAAAACTATCGTCTGTAGAAACTCCAACATCCATTCAGACTTTAATTAATTTTCAATTCAGTTTGCGCATTGCAACATCAATTTCTCTAATAATTTTTCAGAGAAACATCTGTTATCTCTTTAATAATTGCAAAAAGAAGAAACCAGGAATGGGTGATTTTGACCCGTCTGGTAGTTTTAGAGTTAAGAGTGTTGAACATTCGAAATGACTTGAAAAATAAATAATTTCACTTGAATACTATAATTGACACACGAAGAAACCAGAAGAAATCTATCGTTACCATTTTTATAAGAGTTATATACTAATTGTATTAAACGCTCGGTAGTTCTAGTGTTAAATGACGAATCGCAAAAATGGCCACTATTCGCGTGACAATTTAATAGTCGAAAAGTATCAACTGCGAATGAAGATCGATTAGATTCTTCGTTTACCGGCGCTTCCATGGGTCAAACATTGCACCAAGCGATGCAAATGGTCCGCCGCGAAAGTTTTACGGGTGACAGGAATGACAGCGCGATGGTGGTCTCCAAGCGCCATTTTAAATTGCTGATATACCTGAGGGATTGAGTTACTTTAAGAGAAATCGATAAATACTAGATAAGTCAGAGTAAAAAATCGAAGATGCACTTCATGGGAAATGGAATATCTGGATTATTGCAACTCTTAGAACGATCAGCACCGTGTGTTCCATTTTAATTCACTAATGCATCATACATTTAAAAATACAAATGAACGAAACGATCGAATGAAATTGATGTTATATAGTTCATTTTTAACAATCACAATCATTCTTGAAACAATAATATATAGTGTACTATTTAATAATTGAATCTCTATTGAAACAGCCATATTGAAAAATGAACATAATAATTATTTTCTCTTCCATACGTTACTGTAATAAAATAATATATTGCACCTTTTTAAAAATTATTTTCTATTTTTCCTGCCTTGCATTACTAAAACTTTCAAAAATTTTTAATACAATTTTCTACAAAAACTATATCATGCATCGTTTGAGAAGAGTATAAGTGATCTTAGAATAATCTTCGTGTCGTTGTTAATATACTTTTTAATATGAAATAAATCAAATTTCTTTGGATTCGATGTATTTTCGAAGATACGGGTGTTTGTGAACGAAAATGGAACAGCCTGTACAATGGAACGACAGTTTATTCGCGTTCTCAATGCCATGACGTGCGATCCTAACAACAAGAATGAGAAGATCGACGGCGAGAGGTCGGAGAAAAAAAGAAGTCGGCGCTCGAAGATTTTCGAATTTTCGAGAAGCGAAATACATAAATAGATCGGCGATGTCTATACCCCTCCCTTCTCGTGTTCAGCTTTCTCATCGGCCGGCACGAACCGTAAAATCGCGGTTAGGAATAATTAATTCCGCGCGTTACTTCCCTCCCCGAGCATGCGTGCGAGTGTTTCTCATAATGCTCCGTTTGCAGCGGGTCGCACGATCGATTAAAAACCGAACGAACCGCGGGAACGCCTGAACACTTGCCCCCTGGACCACGTCCGCTCCCTTTGCCGCCATTTTCTTCAGCTTGACCCCTTGACCCGCAATCTTTCTCGAAACCTCGTAGTAATCAGTAACTTTCAAGTGAGAGAAGTAAAAGAAGAATTATTTTACAGATGAGCAATAGAAAATAAAAATGAATTTCTGAATGAGAAAAAATTGAATTTATAATTTCTAATAAATACGTTGTTATAATAAAAATGTATGATGGAATATTTATAATTTATAATTTATAATTTATAATCGTGTTTTATATATTTTATAATCATGTTTTACAGAAAGAAGAAAATATTTTTGGTTGGAGGTTTGAATAAATCGAGAAAGATGGCTTCCGTGGTAGTTCTCAACAAAGCGGAAGCGCCAACAGTATAATGTATACGGAAGCAGCGTCGTTTTTATGGGAACAACGGATTGCACAATCGTATAGAAGGAAAAACGCGGACAAGAAGAAGAAAAAAATGGCGGTAGCGTAATATTCGCTTCAATGAAAGTTACGGAGCCGGTCCCCGGGACGTTATTCAATCGGAGACCGAGCCAGAACCATCGTCCTGGGAACAACAATGACTATTATTCTTATAAAAATAGTAATGCCACCAGTCGGAGAAACTTTTACTCCTGCCGACAATCATTTCTCCCGTTTCCTTTTTTTCATTCATTGTGGCAATTTCTTTCGTTTTCAACTGTGCATGGTGATTCGAAATTAGCGTTATAAAATTACTTTTTGTGCTGCAAATTTGGAACAAAATTTTTAATAAATACCGACGTCGAAAATATCTTCTTTGGATGAAACGGTCGTTATTTCTTAATATTTGTCACGATAATTTCCAATATACTTGTCATTGATAACCGTTTGTGTTATATTCACAATTTCTGGCCTCAATGTTCGTTTAACTTTTTATACTACAGAGAAATATAACATTAATTTAATTTAATTTCGTTCCTTCTAATGATAACATTTAAGTCAACTTTAGTTTATTCTATTAGGTTGATCAAAAAGTCTAATCGCAATTTTGAAATGAAATGTAATGAAAAATTGCATTACATTAAATTAAACTGCATTAAACTATACGTCATGTATTTTATAATTTTATCATTCTATTTTATTATTTTATAATGCTTATTATATCAAGATCAGTATTTATTAGAATTTCCGTCTCCATGTTTAAGGTGTGATCTGTGCAGTAAACACATTGCAATGCAAATTTAGAATCACCAAGTGCTATCAGGAAGTTTACCTGATCAATTCAGTATTGTTTGATGATTCAAGGAATTTGACATTTTCCTCGTAATTCTAAAAATATCTCTCTTCGATGGATCTAGCGGATCCATAAAATAACGAACACAGGTTACATTGATACCGCTGACAGTAGTTTCAACCTATTCATAATCTCTTTGAAGAAGATATTTCCTGCTTTCACTTCAAACACATGAAAAACAAAAGACTATGTCTGTAATATTACAATTTTCTCTTAAATAATCAAGTGCCTAGACACTGTTTCGTGGGTAAATATTATTGCTATCGTCTTTTAAGCAATTAATAAAGTCAAAATTTGTAATTTTCTTCAAAAATAAAAATGTGAAACTCTAAATTTGAATATTCCAGAAACAAATTGAAAGTGTCTACCAAACGCAGAAATATCTTAATTTCCTAATTTTTAATTTTAATCTCATTCCCTAATTTTTCTAATACAGTATCAGAGAAGACTTGATCATTGAAAACTATTGCCAGTCATTCAATGCGAATTAATAATAACTGGAAACTTTACACGCGAGAACACCCACTTTGATCCATGCTCGAGGAAATCAGTGAACGCACGTAAGTGTGCGTTGGAACGAATAATTCGATAATATTAAATACTATTAAAGAGAATAACGTCGAGACAATCCGTAATATCCCAACGATAAGACTACTATTTCGTTTCAGGAACGACGAAGAATATCTCATTGCAACTCTTATTTCAATTTACCTACATTCCATCGATCAATAGATCGCGATTGAACATGTTGAAATATTCCCTCGTTATACATACTGTATCGAGGGATGAACCCTTTCTCTTTCTACAATCGACATATCTCAATTATTTCCTGTAACAAGGAAAGTTTAACGCCGACGAAATAAGTAACGAGGGAATACTGTACATCGTGTGGAATCAAAACAGTAATAGAAAAGAGTTTTAAATACTCGAAGAAAATACAGGTATAATACATTGACCGCCGTATCATCGAAGGATAAACGAAAAATTAGAATCAAAAAGCGGGAACATCGCAAAATCTTCAGCTTCAATTACATTTCTTCCAAAAAGTAACGATCTTTTTTGAATGTCAGAAGTATTCCATACTGTCCAGTAATTATTTAAACACATACGTCGCGAAACAAATAAATAAATACTTTTACAAAATTATTTCACGTGTCCACTCATTCGTTTACATTCTTCAAACCTGATTTTGCTAACGAATTATACCCGTTTTCCTTTCGTAGATACTAATATACATATATCTATATACTTAATTATAAATACAAATTATATTTTACACCGTTGCACAATGTTACAGTTACAACATATAAAAAAAGTTAATGTATTTGGCAGTCAACGTATCGAGACAACGTTCACAAATTTCACAGGACTTAATAGCTAAATGGAATAACGCGAGTTCGTTCGTCGCTCCTAAAATGGCGGCAGCGCGCTAAGCGAATCCGCGACGCTGTCGCTGAACAACGCTATCTGTCCTTTACAATTTAGTTTGTTTTTCTTATATTTGCTTTTTTTTCTTTTGTTCCTTTACATCTCTCCTTCGCTGGCAACGATTTGTTTTTCAGCAGCTATGTACATCTACGACACCGATGGACGAAACGGATCGGCGAGCGCGTTAACTCCGTCGCGAGTTACCGTTCTCGCGTTCTTCTTTAAATATTCCGTGCCACTTCCACACCGACGGCACGGTCAGCTAACGCACTGTCTATCGAAACAGAAAAAGAAACGCACGTTCCTCGCTCGGTTACTTACTTCCCTTCTACTTTTTCTTCTTTTTTTAAATTTTGTTTCTATCTCTTTTCGTTTTGATATGCTCGAAACGCGGTCCTCCCATTGCCACGGAATACTTTCAAGAGCTTGTCTATCCTTCGACTGCTAGTGACGGCCAACACAGTTATCGATAACTTTTGACATTAACATCGAGCATACATCGAGCATACATCGTCGGTTTGCTAGTAAAATACTTGTGAATATTTTTAATATATTTTTTAATATTTTTGAAATGCGATTTAAATATTTTTCAGATGGCAAATATGGAAGACTATTAAATATAATGATATAAGGATTTTCGTAAAATTTAATGAGATTATTGTGAAATTTGAAATTCAAAATGAAATTGTTGTTTTGTTTACGTCGTGATAAATATGATATTATACTGTTTATTTTATCATAAAATCATGAAGGTTCTACGTTTAATTATTAGTTTTTTCAATTATTTTGGGAACATTTTATTTTGTATTGGTAATTTTAATTAATTTATTAGTTCCATGAGTACTGTTTTAGGTTTACCTGTTGATGTTTTAATGATATGTCGACGAATGTATGCTTTTGGAACAATTTTATCAGTGAGGTATCGATAATTGCTAAGACCACTTCTACTGTTGGTCGAGAGGAATGTCAAACATATGTTCTCCGATCAAACAAATTGTGAGTAGTTTATTTATCTCCCATATACCACTGGCGTATGTTTGTTTCCCTTTAAACTCGTTTCTCACGTCCCCGTAAGATTTTATGCTTTCAGGGAACACATTCTTCTGTTTTCGTAACGTAATACAAAACGTACGTCGACTAAAATATTTTGGAAGAACGATTTAAGAAAATAAACATATAGGTTGTCAGAATTGTACGCCAGAAATAATATGAAAATATTACATACAAAAAATCATGTAATTTGATTACTCGAAATAATTTTTGTATCATATATTCTACTAAAAGTTGCAGTACAAAGTTTCATTGTAGCATATTCATAATTTTTCTACCATCTTGATTTTCAAACCTGTTTCCTCGATCATTATCATTTTCTTTTATGAATAATATAGATATCTGTATTTGTAAATAGTTCTTTAAAATTATAGAATTTCTATTTCGAGTATATTTTTTCGGAACAGATAATATAACAGTAGTAAATTTTTAGTTTAGTGAAAAGGGGTAATCAGAAATATATAGTTACATAAATTTTGATTTGTTCTATAGCACTTATAATTTAAAAATTACTTCAGGCAATCAAATTATCTTACAATTGCGGTATAAAAAAAACCACAATTTAATTATAACTTTTTAATTATAAATAAATCCTATATTAACTCATTCGACAATAAATACTTTCAGAAATTTGACCTCCTTCTCGACGCACTATTGCACACGGAACTGATCATCCTCGCTATTCCACACAACTACATTCGACAAATGTTACCACAAAAAAATGCTACCTAGACGAAAAACACCGTTTTAAGTCTCAACATACGTTCTCCGAGCTATTTAACGGAAAACCTAGCAACAATGTGCGTGGTATGTCTCGGAGACATCATCAGGTTACGAAGTTACTTTCAATGATTTGCATTAAACGCAAACAGAATTCTTTTACAGACATTACTTAACGACTTTTTGAACCATCGATACAGTAATATTAATCCTTAAGTCAATAACCAACATTTTTTTACTGTGTTGACGGTCTAAGATACCAATCAACGACAATTTTTTCCATCATTTTTTTTTATAATTCTGCATTGACCATTTTAAATCAAATGATAATGATAATAATCATCGAGATCATACAAAATAATCATTAATAAATAAACAAATTGTAATAAGGTTACCTTTCTTTCATTCTCCTCGTACTATAAACAAATGAAATAATTTACTAATCATAATGTACACTGAGTAAAAAAAACAATTTTAATAAAAATATCATATAAAACAGCATATCCAGATCTCAAGCAAACGCACTCTTACAGTTAGTATTAAAAAAATACAAAACCATTGTTTTCTAAAACTCCCAGCATAAAATATTTCTCAATACAACATTACAATATTACCCACAGAAGTTTTACAATTTTTCAATAGGACCGTAAAGCGTTTCCAAGTACAACTAATTGTCGGTTATCGACGCAAGGATCAATAACATAATTATTCACGCAATCAATAACCAAGCGTAACACATCAACTCGTTTCACAGAAACCATCTTCCAACAGTCGGTTCGAGGACATACCACGCGTGATGTTCGTACTCGATTGAAGATAGTGGAAACTATGGTCTCAGGCATCCTCGCTAGCCTAGTAATCTACTAGTGGAAACGCAGTGTTTCTCAGTCTATGTCGATCACATCCAAATTATCGGCCGATTCCTTACGATGGCGCATCTTCCGGCGCAGCAGGACCGTCCTCAGGATGCTCGGTGATCGTAGACCCGCGACTTCCGGCCGCGGGGCATGCTGCTACGCGGCCTTGTGCCTCTTTCTTTGCTCCCGCCGCGACATGCTCGCTGAACCCGGGCTACCCGATGTACCCGCCTTTTCGCAGTCGGCGGTCGGTAAAGGTTTCAACTCTCTGGAAACGAAACACACTGATCTCATTTCTTTGCTCCAAATTTACTGTCCTCCAAAGATGTTTAGTAACTTATCCCTCGAACTAAAGGGACAAGTGCGAGTAATGTAACTAACAAAATGAAAGGTGTAAATCCTTAAAATCGATAAAATTAGTCCGATTTACACCATGTTTGGACTTATTTTAATCATGACGATCTCAACGACTCACTGGTACAACGTTTGAGGAAGTTAGATTGAAATGAATGAAATTGATATTTGCTTTATTTCATGTTTATATTTGACGCGTGCGGCATCGTTTTGAAGTCCCGCGTCTTGACCCTAGATATCTCGACCCTTATCTCTATCATATTTTGTCGTATTTTGTGTCATTTGCGATCATCGTTTACGCGGATCAGCCAATAACAGAAGCGACCGAAACCGAGGCGTCAACGTTCATAGCGAGTGAACGTGTCCTCTTGTCGCATTTACCCCTTCAATTCGAGGGACAAGTTACCAAACGTCGTTAGAGGACCATAATGTCTCATAATGCAGAGTTGTCTAACTGACTCCCCTCGCGCTATTAACTCGCAAACAGCGTTCCCCTACTATCTCTACTTTAGGAGCTGCATGAGAGAGTGTGTGTAAGCAGCTCTATGTAGTGTTCAATACAAACAGCTAAAAGTAGGTATGTAGGGGGTAATTCTCTGTGAGGGGAAAGTCGCTATGGAGCTACCAGTTAGACAGCCCTATTATAACGTGTCGACATTTACCATCGAGATTGAGAAAAATGATTAGACAGTAACACGAATGAAGGGTACTTGTAGAAAAGATGGTAAGTGCCTTTGAAATTGTTAGAGTAAAATGGAAAGAGTAATTCTGAGAGATGGCCCGGTCTCACTGATGTTATCGAGTGTACAAATTTTCAATTGAAAAGATAAATTTCAAAATAACACAAGTCAACCAGTCAACATTTCGAGAGAATCAATTTTTTTTTTTAATCTTCGTTCATTTATTCATTATCTATTTTGTTGATTCATGCTGCAAGCATTGGTTACACATACATCTTCGTTACGGGTACAGTTTTAATGTTATTAAGTAGCTTTGAGTAAACTGAAAATAGTTGGATCAATAACTCATATGGATAACGTTAGAATGTGGACTTGTGCTGTTTTGGAATTCACGACTTCAATTGTTTTTAGTGAAATAGTAAATCTTGCACAGAAACCTATTCAATTATTTTCTTTATACAGGATGAGTCATTCAACCGTGCCACCTAACTTTATTTGTAAACTATTTATCATATAAAAAAATGTCCTCGAACCGACATACGTGACAGTTATTTGGTATCAATTAAATCAACCGTATTATTGTCAACCATAATTTCAACTCTTGATGCCAAATAACTTCTGCCTCAAACATTTTTTTACTGAACAAATAAATGTTGATGGTACGATTAAACAACTCACCCTATATGTATTTATTTTCATTAATATATTTTCTTCAATTAGGTATTAATAAAATTTATGATGTAATAGCTCTTTTTAAAAAATTGGGTCATCTCTCCTCGACTTACCCAATATCTACCGTTATGTATCGTTGTGTCATAATGTCATATCTCGGTCCTATCGATGTTATCTTGATTATTTACGCAAAGGAAAACTGTGTTATAATTGTACACCTCAGGATAATAAAAAAAAAACAATTTTTTAGTATCTTATTCTTGTAATATAGTCTTTTAAATTTAATAAAAAGAATAACATTTTCCAATGGCACTTACAGTGTTTTCTAGAAAAACTCTTCAAATAAGTCCAAGTGCAAGTGTGGATATGTTCTGATTGTATGAATTTAATTATATCTTATTACAAACGCGCATAACTGTGATGGACAAGAAGCTGGTACTGCTTAATTTAACTTTAACAATTATTATATAGTTATTTCATTGTTTCTTGAAACCAATAATATGAAAAAAATATTAAATATATCCGAACGTATTTATGTTACAACTGAATAGTTGCAGGATAAATGTAACAATTTTGCTACACTACAAAAGCTCAAAATTGTACTGAACTCGAGGTAGTAGTTCAAGAATATTGGATAATGTTTAAATATAAATATTGAAGTTTCCATTTAAAACCAAAGGTCTGGTAATAGAACTTTGTAGAAGTTCGTAAAATGCAATCGTAAAAATATTCTAGTGAGAATTAGAACAAATATAACAATTATTACAATACAGTTTATTATAATATAGTTTAATAGAATTTCCTGTAAGACGTTACCTTTATCCTACGCAAAGTGTAAGTCATTAACATTTAAGAACGAAGTATAAGCAAGTAGTGTTGGTTTCGTTGGAACACTGAACTTTTAATATGAACATTTAGATTTCGATATGAGATACATTTAGAAAGAAGTTCAGATTAGTGCAACAATTTAATCGAAAATTCTTGTCAACAGGTCATTGTCCTACTCCTTGACTAATCGATTTAATCTTAATAAATTTCATTGCACTACTCCATGCTTCTTGGTCTTATCCATAAAACCGACCACAAGAAAGTGTCTCTTAACAGCTAGGCACAGCAACAGTGTCGATACCGAAACACGAAAACGACAAAATTGCATAGTCAACACATACTGGTTCTCAACAATAAAAAAACAGTGTCTGAAATAATAGGAAACCACGTGCTGTTGTGAATGTGTCTCTCTAATCAACGTGTTATTCATGTGTCATAGGTCAAGACATTTAGACAAGAAATCGTGAAACTTCGGCGACACTATTAACAAATAATCTCAAAATTGTCCTTGCGCTTCTCAAAAAATCGATCTTACCCGGGATTTTAGAAGACGTTTGGAAACTCTCTTCTTAAAATTTGTGTTTAATGACCTCCAAATCACTGGATCAAATAAAATTTTTCGATTGAATATCTGAACGAACATTTCAACGATGTTTACAGTACAAACAGATGTTTCATTGCTTATAAACGTTTTCTTTAATATTATTTCTCTTGATTCTTTCACAAAACAAAAAGAACAAGAAATTTGTTCATGAAAGATAGAGCACGAGAATCACACGACCGAAATGAAAATTTACTACTGTTGAGTATTTACCTGTAATTGAGTAGCTCGTCGTCGTCGGGCACTCGAGATATCAGATCGAGGACCTCGTTGTTCGGGACCGAGTGAGGCCGGATGATCTTTCTGAAGAATTTATTGATGCCCCACGCCAGGATCAGGTATCTAACCGGGATGAAATAGAGGATCGCTGCGCCGAGGATCACCAGCACTATGGCCAAGTAACTTAAGTAGGGAACGGTGAAATTGAAGAGATTTTTAACTCTTTCACAGAGGCTCGCTATATAACCGATCGAGTTCTGCACGGTTTGGGTCACCTCCTGAATCGCCTGCAGCCGTTCCTTCAGACTTTTCTTCTCTTCCTGGAAAACCATCCGCCGATGAGATATGTTATTTTCGATCAAAATTTTCAAAGCGATAAATAATAAAGTTATTAAGTAAAATAGAAGCGATAACTGCAAAAATAAGTACATGAATTGATTTTGGAAAAGTAGAATTGAAGAAGAAGGTAAAATTATTTAAGATTAGAACGTTATTGGTTAAAGAACACATTTTAATTTTTAGTTTCATTAGTGAAATTTTGGTGGCATAATTTACGATGTAATTTTATTTCGAATTTATTCATTTCAGATGAGAATTTACTTTAGTCAGTTTGATATTGGAAAGTTATATTAATATATTAAATAATAATGGTATTTAATATTTTATTTCAAGTCCATTTATTGTAAAGAAAAATTTATTTTAGCTAGTTTGATATTGAAAAGTTACATTAATATGTTACATAACAATGGTATCTAATATTTTATTTCAAGTTCATTTATTTCAGAGAAATATTCATTTCATATACTTTGAATATTAATGAATCTAATTGAGATTAATTTTAGAATTAGATCAAATAAAATAATCATTCTAATTGATTTGGACAAAACTGACGAAGATACTCACTTTGTCTTTGTCATCATCGTCGTCGTCGTCGTCCCCCGGAGTGGTTGGGCCATCGTCACCCTCGTCGTGGAAATGAGAGCTGGTATTATGAGACAGGGGCGCGCCGGTGATCACTGCAACCTATTCGGAAATCAAATCATTGATTGAGTTCACTTTCATCACCGTAAACCTGACAGAGAGCGTAGACATGCCACGATGCAACCAAAGGTCGTTGAGAATTTCGTTTACAAAGAGTGAACCTTTTACAATAGAATCACACATGGTTATTTCTTGTTCATTGATATATTAAGAAAGTTGTTAAAATTCTAAGTACTCGCAGTAACAATAAAAATTATTAAAATAAATTCCTCTCGAGATTATTGTTTTTAAATTCTTCAAAATCACTAACATTTTTTCAGATGTTACTTATTCATAGATTTATAAAAAAAGGTTAAGTTTAAGGCTGTAATTATTGACAGGGACAATGAAAGTAATTAAAAGAAAATCTTCTCAGGTGTATTTTAATTCATTCACTTATTAACAAATTAAACACTCCAGGGTTTGATTGAAAATATTTTACATTTGCTAGAGACACTTTATTTAGACGAGATCTAATAAAAAAGATATAAACTTCACTGAAAGCAGAATCTCTACAGTGTTTTATTAACTTAGATGGCGTCCGCTTTCTAAAAACTTCATGGAATCTTTGAGCTCGACTTTCTTGTAAATTTAATTGGATGAAATGCTCCTCTATTGTGCTCAAGAACAAAGACATTCACCTACTGAAGAGGGAGGAGTTTGGGGATGACTAAAAGATTTATCAAAAGTTCTGGACAAATGGAGAGTACTCGCAGACATCAAAACAATCTTATGCAAGTAAAACTACAAGAAGTTTTAGGTCAATATAATGACATCTAAAGGAATCAGCAAAATATGCAAAAATTTTAATCGGCAAAAAAATATACATTAAAAAATGAAAACAAGGAGGTATACAAACTGAATGTAGTTTACTTACCAAATAGTACCTCAGAAGAATAAGTAACGCCGCGCCAGGTATCATGTAAGGCTCAAAGTAATAACAGACAACAACGAAGAAGACCAACGCGATGATGCTTCTCATTTTGCTCTCCCACTCCCAGCAGCTCCTGAATACATAATCAAACACCAGGTAAGCAATCTCCTCAGAATACTCTAAAAAAATTCAAACCAAATAAATCTTTTATTTTTTACATTTTAGCCATCTGGACTGAAATTTAACATTAGAACCAACGAGTAAATATAGGTAAATGGAAATATGAATTTTA
The DNA here is from genome assembly GCF_051020985.1 of Nomia melanderi. NCBI lineage: Eukaryota > Metazoa > Arthropoda > Insecta > Hymenoptera > Halictidae > Nomia > Nomia melanderi. Next base: position 4,983,199 of record NC_135005.1, read on the forward strand.
TAATTACATTAAATGTAGATATCTTTGTAATTTCAATAATTGTGAAATAAGAAATCTAGAAGCAATCGTTTTGGCATATGTGATAGTTCTAATGTTAATCGATTATTCTGTGATCTACGTCCTTCTATTTAATTTTGTAATGCTTCATTAAGAATAATTTTCAATAACAATAAGTATAAGTTGCTTTTGCAGTTATATTATATACAAATATATTTTATACAAACATAAAAAAATGAACCGTTTATTTTGAAAGTAGCTTAAGTCCATATAAAAAAGATTTAAGAATGATTAAAGAATAAAAAAATTATGTAGAACTGTAACTATTATAACGATGAATTTGATTTTTTTTTTAAATGGACTTAAACCATTTCCAAAATAAATGGCTCAAATATATAAACATTAATTCAATTTATACGATAGACACTCAATTTACAAGGACACAAGAGAAATTACGCACTGTATGTATTTTCCTATATCGATGAAGATTATGATGATCGCCTTCAGCCTGAGTACATTCCGTAAAAAGACCTGTCGCTTGAATTTGATCTCCGGCTCCATGTACTTTTTCTCCTTGGGATTCAAGGTCCGAACGCAGGCCCTGAGGACGTTCCATCGAACGGTCATCTCTAATAGAATCTGTGGCGAATTACCCTTCGCTCGGCCTCTAAGTTTCTTGTCCTTCAACGCGTACCACCTCTTCTCACCGTTCCTTATTCTCAGCAACGGTATGGCGACCTTCCCGAGGAACTCTACTTTGTGGTCCCTGTCCTCGTCGTACACTGTCACCTCCAGCACCGAATTAATATCCTTCACGTTGCTAGAAACGAGTTATCGTTTGTAAACTAACAAGGGAAGTTATCGAACCCGGGATTTCAAAAAATGGTGAAACTTTTTAAGTAGAGCAAGTCAAGCCTAATACATTGTAAATTCGTTTTCGTGCCGAATTTCACTTTGAAAAGATGAAACCATTCCACCAAAGATGAAAATATTTCTTTCCCGTGGATTATACTGAGACCGATAAGAGATAGCGAAAAAGAGTTTAAAGAAAAAAGACATTGTTCTTTCCCGTTTATAAAATTGCAAAATAAAATTTTTCAAAAAAGATTCGTGTTGCGGGTATTTTAAAAAATTTGGAATTGGTATTAGCAGCAAATTATATTTATGCTGTTGGTGTTAAATAAAATTATTTTATAAAAACTTTCTCTGTGTTTAAATTTTCATTTAAGAATTCGTACAAATTTTTTCCGGTACCTAATATAAACGCGACCAAAAAGTTACATATAACTTGATACTTTATTTAAAAAATCAATGCTGTCTATAAACAAAATATAATCAAACCTTCCGGCAACACAGAACATGTTAATTATATAATACAAGAAATGAAGATTATAGTGTACAAAACAACTTCAACAGAGATATACACTCGAGTAGCGAATATTCAAGGCTTGCAATAGAATTTAAAATGATAGGCTGTCCAACTAGACAACGAAGTAAAGGTACACGCAAATGTGCGATAGCTAACTCAACTCGTAAACGATCTTTTTATGTCTACTGTCTCCTCTTGTGCTACAAACTATAAACATACACCTTTAACTTTTTGGTAATATTGTGGATAGCATTTCAATACAACCTATGAAAACCAGTTAGGTCAAAGGAAACAGATATGTTTTGATCAATTTGCATTGGGATGATAGAAAAACTAGATCTTCACACCAAACTGTAATTGTAATTTTATTACAATTTATTTTCTTTTGTATGAAAAAATTAGTTACCTCAGCTGTAGAGCACTTTGCATAATATTTACTATTTTTTTAATAATTATTCATTTTATTTATTAAATCATTAACTTTCATTAAGTTAATTAAATTTGTATATTAACATCTTTTGTTGTTTCTTATTAACCCTATTCTCGGATCAATTTATAAAATTTTGATTTAAACTTAAATATTACTCATCTGAGAATAGTTAAGTCAGTTTTTCAAGTGAAATAAATTTTATTCATTCATTTATTTATTTAACTATAATGGAATTTGATTGAGATTACAGCTGTAGTAATAATAATTGCTACTTATACTTGTATTAAGTATAGAATAATCGAAATTTAATTAATTAATTAATATTAATCCTAATTTTGATCTTATTAAAAGATTACGATCACTTACAAGGTGAAAATCTTTTGCCAGTTCGGCGCGAGAGTCTTGTACTCGGTTTGAGTTTGCAGCCTGGAGTTCACTAATTCAAGGACACAGAAGGGATCGCTCTTCCCTCCTAAATCAGCCGCTGCGAGACCTTGTGCCCTGAATACCTAAATAATGATAAAAACACACTTAACCCTTCAATGTTTTATTAATAATTAATTATAACGATGGTTAACTGTACTCGTAAGTCTACTATACCTTATCTTCCAAATACATGTTTACGTTACTCATTGAAATAACGTATTCATACTAATACTCAAATTATTTCGACACTAAACAAAGTTACCATAATAAGTAACCTTTATTTAAATAATCTGCAAACATTCAATTCAAAGAAATTATAAAGAACTCTTCACGAATTCACTAATTATAAAATATGCAAAATATATTACTTATCTAATCTAGAATATTTTTAAAAAATTACTTATTATAATTTATCCTGTCAACATCGATATTTAAAAAAAAATGTTCATTGTTTAAACGAAATCTTATTAAACGGTTTACTATTCTAATAATAAGACTTAAGTAAAATACATGCATTTATCGAATTCGCGATCTAGTAATCATAAATGAGGAATAAGATAAAATTGTGACATATCCGGTTCAGAATAGACCCCGATATAGTCAGTAACCATTAACAGTAACGAACGTGCAACACAATTCATTCGCAAACCTTGTCAAAATTGTAACAATAGATTTTATTCAATTTCTTTGTATATTCATTATAGTCTTCAAGTGAAATTATTTATTTTGAAAATCATTTCGGATATTTAACACTTTTAAGACATCCATAATTGCAAAATGAGGAAATGAAACCCGATATTTTGACGAATACTGTGGTTCTAAATGTTAAGGATTGGCAATAAACAAAATCTCTAATAAACACCTTCACGGTTAGGTGTCCAACATCTCGTATCCTCTGGAAGGTGTTCATCACCGAATATCTTTGGTACAATTGCTCCCGTTCGTGAGGAGTTTCTTCGTGTGCCGCCAGATCGCTGATGGTCTCGCTGGCTGTGGTGCCGCTGATGGTCAAAAGTAAAAAAATGCTCCCTGAGCCATCTTCAAGTTCACGCCAGAGACGATGAGTTGTCTCGCGCTCAAGCGTTGCCAAATCTATCATCGTTCGACCCATCAGATCATCCTGGTGGCTCTTGTCCCGGTCCCAGACAGTCACTTCTAGCTCCTGGCCCAGGTAAGGGTCTTCGTAGAGATGAAGGTCGAACTGCTCCAGCCAAACTGGGTTCAAGGTCTTGTGCACCACCTTCGATTTGTACTTCTCTGTTCCCAACCTGCAGGATTAAACAGAAATTCAATGAAATTATAATCAAAACTAAGTTCTTCGAATATTAAAGACTATGATATGTATCTTAGATTTTTTCTAAATTTTTACAAAACTCACAACAATGAAACATGAAAACTGTAAAAGATCTAACTAAGAAGGATTGATAATATTAAATAAAATATAATTATTTCAATACAATTACTTAAGACAAGATGAAACATTCAACGCTGTTGAAAATCTCGTTTCTTTATGACTTCACCACGATTTTTCATTTTTATTGCTAAGTTATGTGAAAATTTGGCTAAAATTTTTTTGTATATGAAATGAAAGAGTATAATAAGTATCTTAGATATTTTTCAGAGTCTTACAAAACTCACAGCAATGAAAAATAAAACCTGACCATAGAAGGTCTAACTAAAGAAGAAAATATTAAAGAAAATATAATTACTTAAAATATTGATTATGATACAGATCACATTAAAAAAGTTTAAAGGCAAATTTCGAAGATATTTCTCTTTTAATCATTTCAAAGATAAAATGAAATATCTTGTTAAATATGTGCTTAAAATAGTTGTTGACTGTGATAGGTAATTCGAGCCAAATATTGAGATTAAATATTAATATCGGTAAATTACCAATACCATTTTAAATCAATTTATACTTTATTAATAATAGTAAATTAAAAATCTAATTTCATTCAATAATACTTAACTTCAAAGAGAAACTTCGGTAAGAAATTCTTTTCGAATTTTTTTTTAATCACTTGAAAGTATATTGCTTCGAGAATAAAACGTGTAGCTTCAAAAAATATTCATACTTTTAAAAATAAATCGAGCTTTCACTGTGGGAAGCTTGTATAATTTAAAGCTTCAAGAAATGTGTCATATTTTCAACCATAAATAAATCTTTTATTATACGCACATTGTACAATTTATAACTTTAACAAATTTCGTTTAAAAACTTATTTTAAGAAATAAACGGACTTTTCATTATAAAAAATTTGTACAACTTGTAGCATAAAAAATATCCAAAAATAACAACTCAGATTTAGAACTTTAATAATATCGACTTTGACAAAGAATCCTACACTCTAGAATTCTTTCAATTTTCAAAATTGACACAAGAAAAACATTCAAATATTTCTTTTTAAAATAAACTGTCTTGTACATCGAAGCTTTTCTGTTTAGAATCGATTTTCGTGTCGAATATTAAAGACATTTAAATGGTTAAATGTCAAGCTTGCAGAATATGTCAAAGCGTTTAGTGGATTGTATGTCGAGTGATAGTTTTATTCCTTCGCTATATCGTAAATCGCATGGAAATCGAACGATGACCATTTGCACGTGAACAAAAACGAAATACAAATACTATATAAAAACATAAACACGTTCGACTGCGAATATGTACCTGTTCTAATTTCAAACATTTCATTCTTTTTCATAATTATTTTTTATTCAGACGACAAAAATGAATGCTGAAATAATTATTTTTAATTAAACCGAGATCAGAAAAATAATAAAAAGAAACTGTCTTGAAAAATCAAAATTTTCTTTATGTTATATACTTGTAACAAGAGTTACACAATATTTACGGAATATTATTAATATTTCTTATATAACATATTAATGACCCAGATAGTTAGAAGGTTAATCATCATTGTCTTTAATTAACTTGAAAATCCTTATAACATTAACGAATGAAAAGCAATTTCTGTTCGATTTAAATCGATCATTGTTATTTTACTGTTTCACGAAACTAATAGACTGCGTTTTTTTTGGATATATAGGAAATTGAAAATTGCAGGGTGACAAAAAATGTACAGAACATACAAAATATACTTCTTCTTACATTTTTAACAAAATACATTTTCTATTATTAGACTATTTAACTCTATTTCTTCAACCGTGTCCTTAAAGATTCGAATTTGTATAAAGGTCTACAGAGTACTAATGGTAAAAGAAAAAGGAACGTTGAATACGTCCGAACACATTTATGTAACGATCCGATACAACTGTGCATGTTTAACAAGACAGGAGACAAGAATAAGCGGGAAAGAGATGAGTGGGCAGTGAATAATTCCATACCGAAATTTGACGTATGGATCCGATAGACCGTCTATATCCATCGGCAGCAGATTTCTCGCCTCGACGAGAACAATCGTCACCACGGAGCTCCATATTTGCGACTTCAACCGTCTATTTACGTCCGCCAATCGATTTGTCCTCTGGAAGTACTGTAATACAAGAATAAGGCTATTTAAATTGGTATTGGGAACCCCTCCGCTGGAAAAGAATCCGTTCCAGGGGGCAGAAACTGACACTCGACAAAAAAAAACTTTACTTGAGAATAGATCGCTTGTTCGTCGAGCTTGTTTAGACAATGTTTTCCCTTTATTTACTTTATTCGGGAAATGTAAGTATGATTTTGTAAGATACTTTCGCTTAACATTAAACGTACTGATGTTTGTAACCAAATAACTGGTTATAAAACGAAGCTGAAACGAAACAGAAACAGAAGGAAAAACATAAATTGAAAAATTGATTAATCGAACAATATATGAATCGGTATGAAGTTAAATGAACGAAAAGAAAACTAGAAACTTAAATCAAATTTTAAAACTGATCATTTGACCGATTGCGATACGTTAAGATTCTAATCGTCAATTGTTTCATACGCTTAACTTTATTACTAACTTTAACGTTGTAATATTAAAATAACATTTTACCCTGTTTAAATAAAAATAAGTTATTATGAACAATTAATAAGGAAATTGTGAAAAATGTAGCTTCCAAGAAATCTTTTTTTGTATATAATAGACTACATAAACAATATATGTATGTTACGTACTGAACCCAAATAGACCGATCAATGAGTCATCACATAACCTCAAATCAAATAAAAAATTAAATTTCACAAATCATTTCATTCCTCCGTAAACAATAAATATTCTGAAACTTCGAAAAACGTGAATAATAAATTAAAACTAATTTTGTAGCGATCTAGCGATGATAAAAAAGAAACCTTTATCCAAATATAGATTGTCAATTTCATAAATTTAATGTATGGTTATTAACAACAGTATGGCAAACAGACATAATTATGTCACAATGAAATAGTTAATAAATATTATATTAATAATCTAATGAATACAGCAAAAAAACTAATCTCTCTACCCTATGAATGTCCTCCATTTTCTCCTTAACGTTATCCCGCAGCTTATCGAACAAATCATGATGCCTCGTGTCCTTTAATTCCAGCGCGCCATTGCTCGCCTTCGGATTAGCTTCCTCACGCTGCGAATTCTCGGATTTCTTCGACTTAGAAGTCGAAAGCGCAGTGTCCGATCCTAAGTTTGTGGACTCGCTTCCCGTGTTCCCCGAGTTCTCTAATTTAGTCTCTATTTTCGGCTCATCGTGTTCGTTCTCGGCCGCCGTGAACTTGATCGCGAGACCCGGCTCGATCTTCGATCGCTCAACCTTCGAGACCGCGGTTTTCCGTCGATCGGAAAAAATATCGTTCGAGGAATGCTTGCAATGATCCAAGATCCAGGTCTCGATCGGCAACAGCCACGGATGCTTCTCCACGTTCTCCTCAATGATCCTCTCCACGTGATCCTCCAGCATCCTCTCAACAGAGCCCATCTTCCTCTCCAAAGAGGACTTCAAGGAACCGATCGTCATCTTGTCCTTTGTTTTCGACTTCTCCGTGGAAGCATTCTTCGATTTCGAGCTAGTAAACCCTGTGCAGTCCTTCGTTTGAAGGTTTTCTAAAGAACTCCATCTCCTTGGAGATCGGTCTAAGTCCTTGGAACGATCTACGCTCGTTTCTTCCGCTTGAATTCTCTTTTCTTGATCTTCTCCACTCAATAAATTACTCTCGCCAGTGTTTCTCAGGCAGTTCAAATGTTTTTCCTCCTTCACCGCGTCATTTTGACAGTACACTGTGTCTTCTTTTACTTTACACTTTAAAGAATCTTGATTGATCACTGGAGTAGTCCTCAGATCGCAGTTTTTTGCCTCGATTTTATCCTTTGAACCGTGAAATGACGAGGAAACTTTACTTGATTCAATTTCATTGGAAAGTCTGCTCCTTTCGGTAATTATTTTCTTAGTGGAGGTGTCTTGTAGATTTAGCAAACTCGACGATCGACGTCGATGGAAAATAACGTCTGTTTCAATGTTCGCATCATCTGATCGATTCCTCAGACTCCTTTCTTCTAATTTTTGCTTGAACTTTTCTCGATTGGACTCCCAGAATCTCTTCCACTTGGTCTCTATGCTTTCTTCAGTGGATATCGGTTTGAATGATTTCGAAGATCCTGAGGGGTGATTTTCTAGATCAATCGGAGGGTCTCTCACGATTATATCGCTTACCTTGCCGCGTTTTTGGAATAAACGTCGAACTGATCTTGGAATTTCCGCGTATTCCGTATCAATTTTGCTTTCAGTTTCTTTCTCTGGGTCAGTCGATGGATTCTTCGATGCATCTTTGACCTCTGACTCGCTGAACTCGGATCCGGCGGACTCATTCTTCGTGACTTTTGTATTGTTTGTGGCTGAATCTTTGGACATCGAAAATTTTCGATTTATTTGAGGTCCACTCATTGTCAAATAATTTTGAAAACGAAGTTTGCACACTGCAAGATTGTTCTTCTCTTCATGTTCTGATTCACCTGTACAGTGAAACACTTGTTTCTCACCTTTCTGACTGTGTTACATAAATAATAAGTGGTTTCTTCCGGAGCGAACATACGAGTATACACCTGACCCCGTTCAATTGACACGTGTTTCTACTACTGCGTAGCTTCGCTTCATTTTGCAGAGACAATGGGTAATTTTGTGATGAATGATGCTGTTGTCAGTTGTTTGGTTCTTTTAAATGATCTTCTTTGACGATTGTTGATACAGATTTATTGGTGTCAGGTTGCTGAATGTAGACGAAATGTTTTTGGTTTGTGTGAGATTGAAAGTTTGTGTGTTGACACATAATTTCCATGAAAGTTACTGTTTAATGTAGATTTATTTAGTCCTTGTTTTTTACGTGTTTTATTTACTTTATTTATTCTTTGTTATTTGTATATTTTATTTATTTTATTTATCCTTTTCCTTTTAGTTATTTTACTTGTTTTGCAAAATTCATTCACTTTATGTATTTTGTTTAATTTAATTTATATCACTTATATAACAATATTTGCTTGTCAATACTGTAGAAAGCCTGTGACATTTCACATTTCCATATCAGGCTTTTCTAATTAAAAGATATTTAATACAACGATTATATAACTAGAGTAGGAATATATGCAGATTTCATGTTTTGTATTATTAAAGAATAATATTTTTATCTTCTCTTTGATCCAATCCTACAATTATTCTGAGCAGTATATATTTTCATTCTCAATAGTCTAACACGTACACTTGTTATTTACATTAATCTATTGACATTAAACTTTCAAGCTGCATTTTCCATCGTATAGATTCAAAAATTGCATAAAACATAAATACTATATCATTTAAAAAATTGATAATTTCATATCGACCGATAAATATATCCTTTCGTGATCAATATTTCGTTTCTTTGGGATATCCGTAACAGACGTGGTAAAAAAGATTGCTTAACTCCGTGCCATGTTTGTGACACGTAACGTTTACTATCTTAGGTAAAGAAAATTATTGGTTTAATAAACGGAAAATTGGTGAAACGTTTTTCTTAAATTTTATTTTATAAGGGCGAAATGCATTTTATAAAGACGATCAGTTGCATTTCATAAAATATTGTTTTTTTCTTCATAATTACAACTGCTTGTAACTGAAATAAACGTTGGTCGTGAACGTATTAACCTTTTGCACTTAAGAATATTTTTCTCAATAAATATTCATTGTTTTCCAATGAAATATCAATGACATTTTTAGCAACTGACATAAAAGAATATGCTGCATAAAATAAGAGACAGATTGATTTTATTTCGATGTTCCATGCATTGATACATTACACAAAATTTAATTCTAAATTTATGAAACAAGCCAATTTGACTAATATTGACTTTTATTCAAATTATTCAGTAAATGTTTGGATCGATTTTAATTGATGCATATTCGCAAATATGTACCCTAATTGTCTACTCTTAAACCTTTTATTCCCAAAATCGAAATGAACGAATATCACTTTCTCTAACAGCGATAGAATAAACTGTACAATAAATGTCCAGAAATCTAGTGTTGACATACATTTGAAAATGAATGTAATTTTAAAACATTTATTAAAATTGAGTATTTATCGTAATAATACTTTTTAAGTGTATAGCGATAAGCAACTTAAAAATACGTAACGCGAACAAATGTGTATGTAAATGACTACTACAGTAATACGTAAGTGAACAAATTTACTGGGTCGGAATGTGTTAATATTGAATTTTAAATCTTATAATTTTGCTACGTTAATCGTGCAACGGGTTAAATCCTCTAATTCTCTTTTGTCGTGACCGTTTTTGCGCACAGCAGTTGATTGCTACTTGCTCTTCCACCTACGAACAACATCGAAATATAAAGTCCACAAACTGCTCGCAACGTGACGCGTCGCAATTGATCGATCGTTCCGGGCAAGAAATAACAAAAAATAAAGTTACGTTTCTCAGAGATCGCGTGCGGCTAGTCTCAGTAATTTACCACATGAGCCTTGCGCTACGACGAGAACCGGAAGCCGAATAGAACAACGATCGAGACTTAACACATTGCATCACGACAACATATAATTTTATCTTTCCTCTTTTGCTTTGATTTAATCATTGAAGAGTGGACGTTTTTTATGAGTTCATTGTCGGCGATGTTTTGAATCAATCCAGTTTTTATTCATCCATTTTTTTTAAATATTTTTGTTAATATATTTCTATAAAATGTTTTGATTTTTCCATCGACTTTGTATACTGAACTGATGAGTTAACACTAGACAACCGCGCCTGTCAAAATGACGGATTTCAATTTTCTTATTTCGCAATTATTGATATCTTAAAGGTATTAAATATTCGAAATTATTTGAAAAATTTGAAAATTTTCATCACGAGTCCAGCTCGATAGGAGAAGGGGTTAACCCTTTTTATGACATCTAACTCCTAAACCATGAAATATTATAATAAGACATAATGAGTATGCATTTTTACAGCATAAATTCATGTTTTTCTTCAAGATAATAATGGAAACTTCCTTACATAACCAAAACGTGTTTACAGATTGAAACCATATTGCAAATTCGAGAAACAATAGAAAAAATTGGGTGTTTGCAAGCTACAAACACTTCGTTACAAAGGGTTTAACCCCTTGCCATACAATATCGTGTCAGATTCATAGTGAAGGTTTCACATAAAATATAACAAATTAGTAAATAATTGTTACTCAGCTATTTCAAGTTCAGATTGAATATTATTTTCCTATTATTAATTGTAATGCTTCAGAGTAAGCGTGAACATAGAATAAGCATAAATCTTTTCTCTTTTTCTAACGAATTGTGAACATTAAAGAAAGAAATCACACAGCAACGGGTTAATATGTGAACGGTTCGAATATAAACGATGCCAAAAGGAAAAAGGGGACGGACATTTTTGCGCGGTCATTTTGTTTGTCGGTGAATAGGTCAAAATCATCGGGTTAAACCTGATCTTGGCGTGAATCCAAAGAACGAGGAAGGAATTACTCGTGGCGCGACGATAGACACGTGTTCGTGGTGTCGCACAAATTAACCGATCACTTAACGGTCGTGAGTCATAGAAATGTCAAGCAACACACGTGGTTAGATATCGAGGAATCAACTTTAATCGATTCTGCGACCTTCCTCGTATTTCATATTTTCCCCGTTATTAAAATTATGCACGTAAAAAGGGAAACAGCTTACAATAGTCACCTCGCGTAATCTTTCGCAATATTGCACAAGAGCGACCAGTTTTTTGGTAACAAGGAAACTAACGCTGCACGATGTATTTATAAACCTCTTATTTTTAACAAGTATTTTATTAATTTTTATTGTAATCAAGTTAATTAATATGTATATGGAATGTAGAGTCTATAAGAATATTTTTAATATGGAATAAAGTATTTTATAATGGCATTGCACGCCAATGGAAATATTTATTACATCACACGATTATTAAATACCTTATCACTAGTATTTCTGTTGCTGGTAATATATTAGATAAATATCATTATGTAACTTTTCATTAATAATGCAGCGGCTATTCTGTTTGTATATATATATATATATATATATATATATATATATATATATATCAATAATAAGATATTTTTTTAATATTACTAATATTATTAATCATTTTATATTAATAATAATATTAATATTTTATTTAATTACATTAATAATAATATGAATAATAATTTTAATATTATTGATAAATATCGTATCATGTGCTAATGTACATCGAACAAAAACAAAATTTTCGTAGACGAAAGATAGTAGTATCGGGACAAAATAATGGATAAGAAAATAGCAGTGTGTTTATTTAAATTCAGGCGATAAATCTTTAAATATCCTTCTTTCTATTTTCTGCATTGGATTTAAATAGTAACCACAACTCAATTCGCTATTTTTATTTTTCTGTGCCACATTCCATTGTCTCGTTCTTTTTTATTACGTTCAAGATATTTAATCTGTATTTATGCTCACATATATCAGAATTAAGTTCTTTAGCATTTCTTTGTTTTGTTTCGTCCCTAACATTTCTTTATTTTGTATGCTACTATGTCTGAATGTAGGATAAGTCAAGAAGTGATGACCCACTTTTTTTAAAGAACTATCACGTCATAAATATCATTAATAGTGAACGAAAAGAAAATATAGCTATTTTATATAAATATTTTATATTTTAATATACATATATTTGACAATTGAAACGAGATCCGACCATCTCACCCAAAATTACCCTAAGCAAACTATAAAATGTACGTTTATGTTCAATGTTCCTATCAACGATCATAAAATTCTATTAGGTGATGTTATTATTTACTTGTCTTTAACTAAGCTGATCCAGTTGTTTGCAATAGATAAATTGCCTCATCGAGGTGTTCGCCGTTGGGTACTACAATCGTTGACGCAGATGGCAAGCGTATCCGCTATACATACTGGGAATTACGTGAGCAAGAGACTCGCGTAGTGGAAAGTACACGAAATTAACATAAGTCTCTTTAAATGATGATAATCGCGGAATAATCTCTAACTATAAACCGCCCTTCTCGAAATACATCTGCATTTCTATTCCAATTAATCTCACAATCTTCTTCCACATACACTTGAAAATTGGAAATTAAAATCAAACATTGGGAACCTAAATTAAATGAAAATTGAAAAGAATAGATTTTCATAGGTTCAACGATATTTTCAGAACTTTAATATTTTAATTAACAATGCTTAGTTCTTCTTGTTTTAACATTATATTTTTTGTTTGGTATGGAATAACGTCTCCCACGTGTGATCGAAATTTCAAAATAAAACTTGAAATTATTTCATTTAATACTTCTCTGTTATCAAGGAATGCACTGCTCAAAATAATTCGAATTAAATAAACAAAATAAGAAAATATCTATTTTAAGTTGTTCAAAGTTTCATAAATCACCAATTCGAACACTCATTAAGTACTTGTACATTCCTTCTTCTAGGAATTAACATTACTTATGTCTTACGTCGGAAACTCATTAATCTATGTGATTGTATCTACGACGGCGAATCTTGATAATTTGTATGATACGACGGAAATATATACCTATCGCACAAATTATCACGTTTTCCCATTTGATCGTAGGCACAATTCACAAGAAACAATTGCTTAAATTACAATGATCGAAATAGAAAAATATTTATTTTTTTCAATAGTACTTCCACAAGGATTCCCATAAAATAAGATAATCAAAATCTTTTAAAGTAACTGTAATTAAATACACTAGTGCCCTAAACTTTCAATACTTATTGTATTCATAAATAAAATACTTAAAACCGTATACACATTTTCATTGAATTATTATTAACTAATAAGTAAGTTTTATTGAACAAAGAAAATCCACAACTTGATGGTAACTAACTACTCTTTTCATACATGTTTTCACGAAGATTCAATTAACTCTATATTCCAAAAATATATTTTCAAAATATCACATCCCCTATTACAACACAAACCAGAACAAAGTCTCAATGTACAAATTAATTTCAACTACCTCTATATTTAATAATTACTTTTTCAGAATATCAAATTCTCTATTACAACACAGATTTTGGTAAACATTCAATCTGCATATTTCAATTACCTATGTATTTCATATTCTTTCAAAATATCAAACGTTGTGTATTAACACAAATTTGGATAACTTTTTAACCAAATTTTTCAGCAAGTGTACACAATATACACTGAAGGTAAATACACGAATAACGGAGACCGGTCTCGTTCCGACCACACACGTCGGAAACGCGCGAGGCGCGAACAATTCTGGGGTAATTAACGCGCGTCACCGATAAAAACGGAGAAGAGACGCGCGTATAGTGCCGTGACGAACAACGGGGACCGCACTTGCACGACGATCGGCTGTGACTGGTTAACGATATGGTTTAGCGAGACCGTCAAGCCACTTGTTCCCTCTCCAGTTGCGGCGAGAGGTAAATATTGCGATATCGTGAGTTTCAGTTTGTTATGTCGGCCCGTATTAGACCAGAGTTGGGTAAAACGTGATCGGATCACACACTGCTCACGTTGATTCAAATGTAACAGTTCTTTCGGTAAAATATCACTTTTTGTAATTGTAAATTGATGCTACTTTGTAATCGGCATTCAACTGATTACGGTGAACAATAATTAATAATTGCAGATAGTGATTCGAATGAAATGTTTCATTTAACCTTTTAGGTAGGAAAAATTTATTTATATTAGCAAGATATGTATTTATATTAGTAAACATTTAAATTTGTATAAACATTTATTTATGTTTATGTTGAGTTTTATAGATAATTCATGTAATCACTTCGAAAAAATACAGTTTAATAAGTACTCGACATGCTTTTAGATTAAGATTTACCGAAAAGATGAATTGTCAGTTTTAGTTACATTTGATCTAACTTTGTTTTTATTTTGCTTTTATTATTTTAATATTTATTTTATTAATTGATAATTACTGGTTGAGATTTACTATCGAAAGTTGCATTCTAATTGTTACATTTAATATACAGTTAAATTACACTTTGTTCAACTTTTAATCGAATTAACATTTGAGCAAAAATTTATTTGGACAAACCAAAAAAATATTATGTTTCATATAACATATAAAACAATATACATTTATTATTTTTGTTTCATTTTTATTATTCTATTTGTATTATTTGATTCAGTTTTATATATTCTTCAAATATATTAATAACACAATTACTACTCTTTCTACCAAAATTATTGAACAAAATTATTAAAAAATATTGAAGAACGCATATTTTTTCTTTAAATGAATTAAAAACACTTTAATTATCTAGTGAAATGTTTCTTGCAGCATTTATATTTTAATATTTTGCAAGGACTTTTCCCTGTCATTTTCTTAGATAAAATTTGTACGAAGAAAGTGAGCGTACGAATACTTTCTTACACCACTTTCGTAACTGCCAGCGAAAATTCACGTACATGTTTCCATTTACAAATATACAAAGAGGCGTCCTCTAACGCTGTCGGCCCGAAATGTGTTAACAACTCACCGTCACTTTGAACTCAGCGACAATTAGACTGTTTGTATCTTTGGCTGTAGGGCAAAACTATCCAAGTAACATCTTAACACAATTTCATAGCTTAGTAAAGATATCTGAGAGGCAGAAACTGTCTTAGAATCTGTTTTTAAAGAATTTAAAGAAAATGTGTGTTCTCGACCCCATAGCATAAACAAAAAATGTAGAGAAATAATTTTTACTACTTATAACGTATAAATTACTTCGTAGATATTCAATAGACTTAAGTATTTTAATAAAACGATAATTGAATGGACGCCTCTTATTTCATAGAGCTATAAAGTTTGTCATTTGTGTTCGACTTTACTGTGCCATACTTTAGTAATAAAAAGAAAGTGACCTAAGATTTCAGAAGCTTATAGTCTTCATCGACATCTCGACCGTTTTTTATCACTCAATATATAAGCAAAGAGAAATGGCGAAGCCATAAACGTAATACAATAAACTGTAGAGTTTATTCTCGTCATTTTTATAAATTGAGAATGCTGTGTACATACTCCAGGCTTCCCAAGATATTTGATTTAATTCCCGGAAACGAAAAATCATACATTTCAACCACATCAAATTTTTTATTGTTAATTCATGAAATCAGTTTACTGTTCTATTTTATCAAAATCTACAATAACTACATTTTTATCTAATTAATAATTACGTAAAACAATAACATTAATTGTTAAAGGATTTTTCAAAAATTCGGAGAAAATAATCGTAAAGAGAAATATTCTGCTGACAATTATCCTCTTTGGAAACTGTACTACCTATGTTTCAAATATTTCTTATATCATTAATACTTTGACTGTAATATCATTAAACACTCTTCAAGACTCTTATGCAGCAGAAACAGTTTTCTTAATAAACTAAAAATTCTTTAGAAACTAGAAGCTCTACTAGATAACTCTATTATCTTCCCTATATCTCATACATTAAACAAAATCTACTTCGTCCGATAAGTCATCAAGAAAATTGACGATTAGCACTAGAACTACCGAGCGTTTAACACGATTAATATATAATCTTTATAAAAATTCCAACAATAGATTTTTTTCGGTTTCTTCATACATTCGTTATAGTATTCAAGTGTTACTATTCAAGTTTTAAACTCATTTAGGATATTTAACACTTTTAACCCCTTACCCTACAGTGTCAGACTCATGACAAAAATTCTCAATTGAATTTGATAAATCTAAATGTTACTTACTTTTTTTTAATATAAATTGTACATTATTTTTTTTATTATCAATGCTTAATCTCTGGAGTAAACGTAAACATAGAATAAGCATCAAATTTTTTTCCTAAAAAATTATTAACCATAAAGTATCATTATCAAGTACAGTTATGAAAGAAATCCTAGGATAAAGGGTTAAGATATTAATAATCAAATAAACAAACTGAAACCCGTTATTTTGACGAGTGCAGTAGTTATAATGTTAAAAAATTATTAAATTTATGTAAGAGATGGGTGATGTACTAATTAGGCAGCAGATAAATACTTTTAGTATGTACAGTATGCAACATACTGTTGCTCGAAAGGAAAAATCGAAATGCAATCTTATTCTGTCGTTACTTCAGGCCAAGAAAAGGGAGCGCCAGTTCCAACACCTTTTATCTAATATTGATCATGACATTAACATGACACACCAAGAAACCCCTGGTGAGCGGCTGTGATCACCAACGCGGTTCATTCATCGTGTTTGCAAGCTAGAACGAGGTGATGACGGGGAATCACCGTGGATTACGGTGTGCACGTTTATATTATCTCATGTAGCGACAAAGCGTTGTGACACAAGAGGTACGAAGTCTCTTATGAACTCGTATATGCTACATAAAAATCATTGAATATGGTAAGCCTTTGCAGTCTGAAATCATCTCTCAGGTGACATTTTAAATGCAATGCGAAAATTTCATAGTGCAAAGGGCTAAAAATATTCAATAATTTATTCCATTAAATATTCATAATGTGCCAAATTTCAGAACATTCACTGTTTGTTTTTATAATCAATAACATTCTTTTGTTTAATATTTCGGTTAACGTTTCTGTGTCTCTGAATTGGTTAAAATGAAATTTATCTGTTTCAAAATATTTATTTCTTTTGATATAATTTATTAAATAATCGTTCAATTAAAATTATTAAGTAATAGAGAATAGTAAGAGTAGATTTATAACTAAGAACTCTTTTATAAATTAATATTATGAAGTTTTATTTTGTTGAATAATTATAAATATCATTTGAAATTATATGGTTTGAACAATAATTTTTGAAAACTTTGTTCCAAAGTTTCTAAAAGTTATGAGTAGATGTGATGGTTTATGTGAGAAGTACTTTTTTAAAATGGCGATTGTCATACCAGAAATATATCCATCTATTTTTATTGGAATCAACAAATGTAATAGCTTTTTTAACAGTGAAATGTAGTTAGAAAAGAAAATATTTTATTCTTGTATTTATATTATCACATACAATCGACAGATTTGAAAATTTTCATGGAAATTTATGTAAAGTGAAGCTAAATAGAATATTATGTCTTATATTAATAGTTTAAGTAAATTGTACTATAAAACCAAATGAAATTTTAGTTTCATAAAGAAATCAATAGTAGTTTCATAAAAATTTCATAAATAATCATATTCCTTTTACAAGGTCATTACAAAGAGGTACATAAAAATCCACAATCAATTCGCCATGTTTATAAACTAAAAATAAATTATAAAAACTAAAGGTAAATATAAAAGATTCCTGAAATCTCCGATAAGGTGTCTGCGTGGTATCTGTAGGATATCAAATCGGCAGCAAGAAACAGTTAACAAATATTTTGAAAAATTTTGTTTGCTGTTATGACAAGCAATTCGGAGGGGACAGGTTAACAATGAGAAAAGTTACTAGCCTTCAGAGTTTCCGAACCTGGTCTTTCTCAGAACGATACCGTAAAGTCAATATCACAACGGAGACGAGTTCACCACTGACTCCTAACCCAGTTTCCCTATTCTCTTACCCGCTAGAAATATCCACTGGGTGTGCATATTTAAATAACTCCAGTTCCAAACCACAAAATAATATTGTGCTCAACCATTTCCTATTTTAGTATCTCTGGTACATCGCCAAAACTGTAACGCATAAACATCAATGTTGTTTTTAATGGCATACCCCTTTCGGCAGGATAATATTTTTTCGTCAAGTTACCAGGGTCATCGATATTTTCTCGCGCGCCAACACATTTTTCCCTTCGTGCTGTTTTGTAACTAGTATTAAAGTTTATCCGACCATGTTTCAGTCGCTAAAAATGTAAAAAGTTCTGAAATGACTATGTCTTGTATAAATGGATCAAAGAAAGAAAAATAGATTCGAATATGTCAAAAAATAGATTAATAGAGAGGTAGATATATAGATAGATGGTAAAAAGTTAAACCAATTAGCTAAGGAATAATAGCATACAAATAAATAAAATATTGCAATAATTCATATTAAAAAATGTTAACGCGATTACTATTCTGATTAACTTGATGAATTTTCATTTTAATTTAATGTACGTGTATACACCAAATATCTTTGAAAATGAACCTTCGTTTCTTAATTAGCAACGAGTTGGTGCCATTCGTCAAAGAACAATATTCAAGTGATAATATTGATTGCTTCGAGTGTTAAAGAGATCGAGATCTGTTATGAATGTCTCTCGAGTTCGTCGGAAGTATTGAATGAAGGAAAAAACTGATTCGAGACGAATGGGTTACCAATTTCTTGATAAATGTTCTATCGGCCGAGTACACGGACAGTTTGTACCTTCGAATATGTGTCAATTGTTGACACTCGAGGCTTATGGAGAAGAGATTTATCGTTTTTCGATATTTCATTACGCGGAAGCAGTCGCAGCCCCGACGATGGATCAGAGACCGGTATTTAATGTTTGCTTGGAACCTATTTGCGCCACCGTCGATGGCCAGGTTGAAAAGATTCCACCAGCCACTTGACCTCAAACTCAGTATCCAAGCCTAATTTCGCGACGATGAAGCTCCTAACGAAATACCGAGTTCGTCTACTTCATTTAACCCTTTGCGGGCGTGTTAATTTCATATACTAATGTATTGTATTTCATCACTTGTTTAGTAATTTTAGACAAAAATACAATTATAAATCTCTCTTTCACATAAACCATTTTGATAAAAAATATTTTAATTCTGTAGTTTGTATTTGTAAGTTATACTTTTATATTCTAATTATTTTCATTTTATACGTCCAGAACGGTGAAAATGTTCTATCGGTTATAGTTCGCCTTATGACCGTCAAAAGATTAATAATTGTCATTAATAATTTACCAGAAAACAAACAACAATTCCTAATTCATCTATATTCATCTTTGTTTCAGAATATAACAATTAATAATAGAAAAATTTGATTCATTATATTTAATTTAAATCCAAAGTAATTGAGAAGCATTTAATTTTTGTAATTTCCGTTTAAGAACTTCCTCGCGAGTCTGACTCAACATTATATGACGAAGGGTTAACCGCGAAGTACCGTAAGATATACTATTGTGCAGAAATGTTTGATCTTTTATCGAAGAATTGCTTGCCGATCTTATCTTGAAGTTTACTTTGCTCATTTTCAATGGATTTTTCTTGTCTAGCATCTGTTAGGTTAAAGATAAATAGTTTTCTTTTTCATTTTCAAACATTTCTTAAGTAGAATAAGTCAAACTTGATTGTATAGATAAATACGAGTGATAAAGTAAATAATTTAAAATTTCTTCAATAATTTAAAAAAGCTTTCTCAGTAAAAATATCTTTCTGATATATGCAATGTGGAAGTCTCGTGTTCTCTTCCAAGATGGTGGCGAGTGCTCGAATTGTTTTGAGAGGTCACAAGTGTATCGAACTTTTTCCCTTCATCATTGTCTTCAATCTGAGAAATAGAATATAACCGGACAAAACCAATTCACCGAGTAATCAAACTGAACGAAACTTTCTCAACCCAAAAAGTTAGAGTGATAGGTTCCACCGCAGCTCTATCCGCCATCTTGAATAAGCTTCAGAAATGTAATCCCAATTAGTACAATTTATTCATTAGAAAGACAGTAATAATAAATACAACAATCATATTTCAAATTTACCTTTCCTCATGAACACTTTTCAACCAATATTCCTACAGATCCATTATTGATTAATAACTTTGTCAATATCCAAGTTATAAATCATTTTCGACTGCTTAAACGTTCATACACATACATTTTCAATACCCACGTTATCAATCGTTTCTAATTGTTTAAAGTTTCACAGAATAGTCGATTAATCCCAATATTTAACTAATAATTTTCAGTTGCTCGAAGTTCTATACGTTATTCGTTAACCTTCCAATACTCAATTCAGAGGTCGTTTGCGATCGCAACGCAAATTTTCATCCGAACGCGACCATATTCTAATTAACCCGTGGAAAGTGGAACGAAAACACGAACTGTCAACAGATTACGAGCCCATGTATTTCCCGTAGCAACATTTCATTAAAATTCCACTCGCAGCTTGTATGGACTAAAATGATAAGCTTCGCCGAACTAGCGACTGCGAGGTACGCCCGTATCACCGGCACGATATGCAAATCCGTCGATGTTGCCTGCGATCAGCAACACGGAGTTTCTTGTTTTTGGCCTCAAGGATGTCGCGTACGTTCTGAATTTCTTAATAAAGTGCTCCCTTCCCGACTCATTTGCGTCGGAACTACGTTCGTGTCATCTTTGTCGCGAGATTGAGCTGGCTGACAATAGGCTGAGCTTGCTCATCTTTCGGACATTCATGTCATCTTCATAAAATTATTGAAACGGCTGATAATAGACGAGGTTTCATTCAGACTACGTTTTCCTGAATTAAAAATACCCTTAGACTATGAATTCTTGTGTATTTACTAGTTGTGTGTATTATGGCTATGATGTAGGAATCTTTGAGGAATAAGATCGTATTTTGTGAGTTACTGGATACTTGAATTAATTGATGCAAAATAAGAATGAATAGATTGGATAAAATCTTGTTGAAAGTGAATTTTATAAATTATTGTCAAGTAATAGGTACTTTCTTAATTAAATTCTTTATATTGTATACGAAATGTAAATAGTTGTATTTCAAACGTAGGTTCTTATAATTAGGAAATTCTTAGGCTTCAATATGTGTGTTTAATTTATATATACATTTATTATTAATAACTTCAATTGTATTAAAACACCAAATTTTGAAACCAAATTTTAATAAATTTAACTAAAATAACATAAAATTATTTAATTAAGTTTCGTTATCATTGTCTGCACATTTATTTTATTAAATACCACCTCCTTGTACTACATTATTAATCATATTGAAAAATTACGAACAAGTGTCGTTTAATTACATGAACTGCAGTGTGCATTTTATTAGTGGTCACCGATGACCTTCGGAACGCCACTGAATAATTAAGTGCCAACCACTTACGACTACCATAACAGTCGACGAGTTATAGATACTAAACATGGAAACGAGAAACAATCAAAAGCACAATTAAATTTTTAATTTCCCGCTATTAAACATCAAATTCAATTATCAGACCGCTCCAGATGAAATAACCGTTGTTTAAAAGAAATGCTGACAACTATAATTTTACTACATAAGTTTTGAAATTATTGCAGTCATTCTGAAGTAAATACCAGAGTTTCTCTATCTGCATGCATTCCGCATTCAAATATTGGATCGTTAAATTTTTACTGATAACTACGACTCGGACACACAGCAAAAAACCAATGAAATGGTTTAAAAATTTGGGTCACGGTACAATTGTAAAAAATACATTACGTCACACAGTAAAAAATTTGTTTTAAATGTTCTGTTTTTCCATCAGATATGTGGAATTGTAATTACATTTCTTTTTCACACAAAACGATTTCGTTAATTTTCACAGAATGTATTTCGTGGGTTTTAAGATCTTTCTTAATTTTAATATTTCCATATTCATAAATTATTCATCCTTTCAATCTGCATTTATAATTTCCAAACGTTTTTTTATTATAAAAAATAAGTCATACAAAATTGAGATGTATAAAATTGTTATTAAATTTTATATTTATGTATTGTTATGTATTCACTATTTATTAAAAAATAGATTCAATGAATTTTAAGAGTTATTTTCTGTTTCAATATCTCCGCATTAATAAATTCATTAATTTTTTCAGTTGCCGTGTGCGAAGTCTAAATATTCTTCTTATTCGGTACCAAAAGTGTTCACTAGCATTCCTTTTTTGTAGATAATATTTTCATTTGCTGAAAGCGAACATTTTTTCTGCGAAAAATTTATTTTAGAGTTATAAAATTTAGTTTAAATTTAGAGTTATTTAATACAATTTTTTAAATTATTTAATATAATTTTTAATATTATTTAATAGAATCATTTAATATAACTTCCAGAATTATTTAATATAATCTGTAATATTATTTAATGGAATCATTTAATAGAATATCTAGAAGTATTTAATAGAGTTTCTAAAATTATTATATAGAATTATAGAATAACCGAATTTTTAGTGAAGAATATACACGCTTTTAAAAAATGTACTCTCAGATAAGAAAAACATATATACACATCCATTCTTATCACGTATGTTACAAGTATTACGTTTTACTTCATACTCTACACAAAAGATGTTTTTGTTGACTAAGTACACATTTAGCGACGCTTCAGATGATTGATTACTAGGAAACAATTAATTGTTCACATGAAAAGTGTCTGCTTTTTACGATGACACTAGTGTATTTAAATTAAGTGACCGAATGTCATCCTGTTTCGATAAAATGCTCGTTTAGAGTTAAATGGTAATCGAGGCATGTTCACAAATGCGAGTGAATATTCGCACAGAATCAACGCAGTAGATTAACCTTTCACCGTATAATGACGAGTAAAATTTTAGCTCGACATCATAAACACCAGTGTGTTATTTATTATACACAGATCAAAGTGAAATACTGTTTTACTATTATTAAGATTCTACCTTCAAACTAAATGTATGCAATAAAGAGAAAATAATAAATATTTATATATTTATTTAGAATATAATAGTATGATTATTAAAACACGATATTTAGAAAATATTAACTATTATACAAAAAAGGAACTAACCTCAGTTTCAATAATATTTTAATATATTATTAATATTATCATCCTGAGTAATTTTGTAGAAGGTTCAGTTGAGAATCGTTGTTTATTAAAAAATGGTTATCAATAAATGTTTACTCGAAAGTATACATGATCACCTATTTATATTTGCGTATATTATAATATAGTTACTTAATAGTTATATTATAATACAATATTATTTAATATAGTTCACGGTTAATAAATATTGCGAAGAGTTCACAATTAGCAAATGTTGTAATTATTTAATAAATATCACATTCAACATTCACCAAATGTTCCTCACACATTCAAAGTTCCTTTCTAATATCAATTAACCATTTTCAAGTATTTATACATGTTCAATAAATAATCGTTCTAACACAAACCCATTTGAACGTCAATCTTATCAAAATACCTCAAGAGTAAATATTGTGTAATTAATTTAAATGTAAACGACAAGCTCAAACAGCAATACAAATCGTTATTGACCGAGTTAATATAAGAAAAAGTACAAATTTCTTAAATAACAGACCTGCTCCTTCTCCTGTTGATTCCTCGGCCAAAGCGTCACTGTCAAATGGATCTCGCCAAGGTGTTGTTTGGGCCTGGCCGGATCCTTCAGCTCCAACATGATGTCCTGCGGTTGGCCAAGATCGAGCATCGTCAGTTCCAGCTGAGCAGCGCCCATGAAGTCATCTTGAAGGCCCCAATCGTAGTCGAAGACCTGCCGAAACGATGAAGGTACGCGATTTCTTTGAGGTTTTCATAGCCGGAATACTATGATAAATGTTCTAACTTTCTG
Organism: Nomia melanderi; assembly: GCF_051020985.1. Lineage (NCBI taxonomy): Eukaryota > Metazoa > Arthropoda > Insecta > Hymenoptera > Halictidae > Nomia > Nomia melanderi. The sequence goes on from NC_135005.1 coordinate 5,007,349, forward strand.
GGTGTAAACCGTGTCCATTAGGAATGATTTCCCGACGTTTCATCAGCATTGCAGCTAGCTTCGTCAGAGGTCTGAGGACTCACCGATACTATCGGATAAATTAATTAAATTAAGTAAATAAATATTGAATCAATAATCAGTTTTAAATAAACTATATAGATTTTAATAAATGAATATTTGTTCTTAACCATATGTTCCATATATTAATAAACTATATATGCTTATTTATTGATAAATAACCAATATTATCGGTAAGTCCTCAGATCCCTGATGATACCAACTGCAATACTAGCGAAACGTCGGGAAATTATTCTCAATGTACATAGCTTACACTCGGAAACTTTGAACACTTATCGACGAAGGTGTGTTGCTATTTGAGAGAAAAAAGGAAGAAGGAGCGAATAAAACATCCGAGAATGGCTTTTCTCTCATTTAAAATAGTCTGGAATCTAATGATTCATTAGAATGAGAGCGCTAAAGGGTCGTAGATAAGATCACTCGCGTCTCGTTTATATCGAGGGCCTCCGAGAGGATCGAGCTTGTTAACCCTCGCATGACTAATGCGGGCTCATTTTGAGCCAATAGTAGCCACTGCTGTACAGTGGGACCTCGAGTTACGTCCTCCCGATTTACGTCGTTTCGCAGTTACATCGTCTCTACGTGACGTGGTAATCAATTGCTTTTAACCAATATTTTTCGCTCTACACCTTTCGTTTTAACTGAATCAGTCTGAAACTTCTTACTTGAGTAAAGAATTCGTCGTACAATAGATTAATTTTATAACGTTTAAAAGGATTATACACGATATCAATTTATGCAATCTGAATTTAGTAACATTGAATAAAATTTATTCTTATTTTTTACTCTTTTTATCAAGCTATTGTGAAATCTATTTCTAAAATTGATACCAACTTTTCTTCTGAATATTTTGTTTCCTTTTCACAAATTGTAATTTATATATAATCTAATTGGAAACAAAAGTATTTTAAATATACGCAAAGAATGTGTCACTCGAATTCAGTTGACACAACAATAAAAGTGTTAATATAAAATTATTTCTTAAAACATAGTTAATCACAACTAAATTACGAGAAATATTATTGTAATATCGTTTGCTGTATTAAGTAGCATTTGCCTAATTTACATTGGCGCTGATACCATTATTATAATCGCTGTAATTAATAATGTAAATCTCTATGTTTCAGAATCCAATGATAAGCCGATGATATGAATATCAGATAGCCAGCTGACAATGTGTTAAAATCTGCATACAATGTAAACTCTATTCCAGCTCGTAACAGCCATTCGTCATCCGAGGATTAAATAAATTATTCCTAACGGCTAAATAGGCAACGTGCCGGCCCCACGATAAATAGAATTGCCGGAATTTACCTTGATTGTGAGTGGTTGGAAAGGGTCTTCGATAGGCAAGGTCACGCTCTCGTCCCAAACTGGATTCAGGTCGCGGTGAACGGTTCGCGACTTGTGCAGCAATCGACCGGAGCATTTCACTTTCACGTAAGGATCGCTGGCGCCTGGAACACGAAATTCGCGATGCGAGCCATTGATGAATAATTGGACTGGAAATTATTTTCGTCAGTCATTTTTTGCGCGCGCTGGCTGTAGCCTTTGTTTCAATGAAGTTAATTTTGAAGCTATTGGCATTGATGATCATCGTACTGTGAGGAGAAATGGTTCGGTATATTTTCAATTTGTATTGTATTGTTTAATTATTTTATTACTCTTAATTGTATTCAATATTGTTGATTATTGCCCAAGAATTTAATTTTGAAGCTTTTGACTACTGATGATCATCGTATTGTAAGGAAAAATGGTTCGGTATATTTTCAGTGTGTACTATGTAGTTTAATTTTTTTATTACTGTTAATTGTTTGGAATATTCTTGAATATTGATCAGGAATTATTGATGAATTAATATGTATTAGTGCTAGCTACTATTATTAACAGTTTATACAATTCTTTGAAGGGTTGTTTATTTTGTAAGTTTCAAGTGAATTTGTAAATTTCATCAAATTTATAGATCTGATTAAGATATTAATTATTTTAAATGATGCAAACTTCATCAGCGCATAAATTGCAGCCAACTATGTACACTTGATCGACATGTCAATTATTGCCAATTTGGAAACTTCATCAATGTACCAACTACTCTAAATTATTGTGAATGTAGTAAACTTCGTAACCGTATCTACTTATGAGCGTTGTAAACTTTATTAACCATTGATCAACATCACTAAATACAAACAACTATAACAAACTACAATCAAATTTTGTCCATTTTATCAATTCTCATCACTTTCATTAATCCTATCAACTACTCTAACTTACTGTCAATATTAACTACTCTAAATTACTGATTACAGCCAATTTAAAATGTAAGATACGATTTTTTCAATATCTGAATTATTTAATTTTTTTATAAACATTTGAAGCTAATTTTTGGAAGTAAGAATAGGTTTTCGCACTACAAACATTTTCTACTTCTATAATAATTAAAATTATAAAAAATACATGTACTATAGTTTAGATAACATATTTCTATTTATAAATGGTACCAAAATTTGTGTCTTCGGATGTTCCAATCGTTTGGAATATAATCCAATTGTGTCATTTTCTAACATTTTGGCTTAAGAAAAATACAAATATAAAGCAGAAGATCACAGTTGTACGCTCAGAAGAAATCAGAAATCTTCATTTACTTAGTTATTAACAAAAATATTCCTGAAGTTTACCTATATGTAGTACGTCTCTAGATAGTGTACCCCTTTAAATAAATCCATTTCTATGGAATTGCTGTGCGTATGGCGTCGAGAGAAAAACACTTTATTAAGCGAAACGAGCATCGCTCGTTTGAAGCGGCTCTCTCGATTACAAAGGCAAACGGGACGAAATAGGTGTAAAAAAATCCGATAACGGTTCAAATTCATTTGAAAATAGTGGACAGAGGTGAAGAGAGAAAAAAAATGGAAGGAAGACAAAGGAATATCCGCTCACCGCATCTATCCATAGCGACGAGGTTGGTCCCCCGTCTGATGTGCAAACGAAGCTGGAAAAACGCATGCTGCCTCAACGCCAATTCCCTTCTCCGCGTGGCTTCTTCCAGATGGAACACGTTATCATCCTGGCCGATCGATCCCGTGGCCTCCTCGTTCTGTGTCTGGAAGCTCAAGGATCCTTTCGAGTGAGCCTCGCTGCATTTTCCGGGACTATCCTCCGGCTTCGTCACGACATTCTGCCTTCCGCCGCGCACCAAAGGTGACTCTGCCAACATTGAACCGTGATGTTTCGATAAACAGCTGATGCTTCCAACGTAAACCTTACGAAGATACAAGGGTTGCAAAGGAAATGTGTTCGACTGTTATATAAAGAAGAAATTACTTTTATGGAAAGATTTAACGGTTGGTGGAAAAATAGTCGACCATCTGACTCTGCTAACATAGAACTGTGACCTTTCGATACACAGCTGATGTTTCCAACCCATCGTCGCAACCTTTGTGAAAATATAAAGGTTGTAAAGGAAATGTATTTGACTGTTATATAACGAAGAAATTCCTTTTTTGGGAAGATTTAAGGGTTGGTGGAGATATAGCCAATTATCTGATGAAGGAAAAGTCATTTTTGAGATGAGAATGATACTGTTAAGTGTTAAACAAGGGCAATGTAATATAGTGGAATTCTAGTAACTCGAAAATTTCTAAAATATAAAAACTTTCTTCGAATTTAAAATATTGCACGATTAATAAATGAGACACATTTAATAAAGAAAAACATGTGTGGTTATTAATGTCTCGGTCTCTTTTAAATGTACAATAGTGTTTAGTAAATTTCCCAACACTCAAAATACTATATTCCATAACTTTAAATAAAAAGTTAATAAAAAGACACGTGGTTGAAAATGGCAAATACTATAAGAATAATTAGGTACCTTGTTCTTACTTGATGTTATTTTCTCCTGTTCTATATGTAGAACACAAGTCCACTGAAGTTTTAACAATTAAATTCAACTTTTAATAAAAACAAATGTGTTTCATATTTGATTAAAAGTTGAACAAAATTGTTTAAAACATAAATACAGAAATCTGTACATCTACAGATTTTATAGAATATATAGAAAACTAAATATTATCGAGCAAAAATATTTTATCGTTTATTTAATGCGTTATCTTCAGTTTTAGTTTTGTTGTAAAAGGATAATTAATTTAAGCAATTAAGTATTTTTTAGCGGGAGTATTTACGACGTTTTCGAAATTCGCTGTTTAAAATGATGTAGAATCATATAGAATTTTACTTTCGCTTTAAAGTGTGAAAGTAAATAATTTTGCATAAAAGACTGCACACGATGCAGGCAGCTGTAAAATGGTGTTTTTTTGTTTCAGTAATGATTTCCTGAACCTATTTTTATTTTTGTACACAGAATACACTGATAAAAGCAACTTCGTTTAACTTTGAAACAGTCCATAGAGAACATTTAACCTCCGTGCAACAAATTTCAAAGTTAACGTCCATGAAACTTTGTTACCGCAACCACATCGAGGTTGAAACACTCTTTTTGTCTTACGTCTGATCGATTCTAACGTCAATCGGTCGAACTAATTGGAGTTTCATATTTAAAAAGGAAAATAAGCCCATTAGGCAGAGAAATGGTAGTCGTTAAGTAATTAACGAAGATCTATGTATATTATAGCTTATCAACGGTAATGCGCATGAACCAGTTCCGAATATGTCGAAAAACATCTTTGAAAGAATATTATCGAACTAGGTCAAATCAAATTATTGTATTTTTCGTGAAGTTATAAGAATTTGAGTAATATCATCGTTTTAAAGTTGTTCTCGTTTACACTTGTAAAGGTAATTTAAAATAATTATTACAAAATTGATTAAGAAGTTATTGATCCTCGGCTACAAGTCACTAATCCTTAGCTATCGATCCTTGGTTTTTAGAAGATTACTAAATAATGGCTAGTAAAGAAAGTGCTAATTATTTTTAAAAACGTGAATCTGTTAAAAAATCCTTCGTAGAATTCTATTAAAAAATTAACTCCAGTTAAAGCATTAATATTCTAAGAAGCCATAACTTATTAAGAAATCTTTAACTGTTAATCCCTGGATTTCCAAAAGGCTATTAAACAATCAACTCCAGCTAATGAAATTAACATTAGAACTATCAAGCATTTAATATGATTTAATATGATATCTAATCCTCAAGCTTCAATCCTTGACATTTAAAATACCATTAACCAGTCAACTGTGGAATTTTAAAAATCTCTCACTATACGCGTAATGAAATCAAATAATAAAGTATATACTCGTCGAACGTAGAGCAAATGCATCCACAATATATCCTAACAAAAAATTGAAGCAAAACTAACAATAATTGCACACTTATCTAAAAAAAATAAATAATTTATTTGAAAAAATTAGTACCATTTTACGTTTTAAGATGACGTATATACTCGTCAAACGTAGTGAACTGGTTAAATAATCAACGGCATAGGAAATATCAATAACCTGTATAGAAAGACGTGATTTTTTCTGATCATCCGATAACAAGTTAGGAAGTAGAAGTTACCTGGATGATTGAGGCAATGCCTGGCCGGGCTCTGCGTCGCCGAGGAGCTCTTGCTGTGTTCCGACGAGTAATCCGCCGCATAATCGGATTCGACACCGGCACTCCTGTAAGAGGCGTCCTGGGAGTGCAAATTCCCGGCATCCTTCGATTTCTTGCGCTCCTTGCTACGGCTGCGGGCCCAACGGCTCTTCAAAGTGGCGAAAAATGTGTGCGTACGCTGCGCCACCGAGGTGGCGTGACGATGTTGCCGATGCTGATGCGCGACCCCGGAGTCGGCCTGTTCACCGCGTCGTGACGGTGAACTGTTGTCGTTGTTCCGGAGCTCCGTGGCGCTTTTCGAGAGCTGACGGCTCCCGTTCAGGTTCAGTCTGGATCTCTCCTCCACCCGGCTATTCTCTGCAATTTTTCAGAATGACAATTTCAATTAAACCTCGAATCTTAATCTGTTAGCTACTATATGTTACTATAGTGGCTTTCGTGTACATCATCTTTTTGAACGATACGCCACTATAGCGGCATAAATCTTTCTCTGTGAGGTATAACTTCGTGATTAGTCCCGCCGTAACTAAAAGGTTAACCCTCTATTACAGCGTTTCTTAAACTTTTTTCATTCATGACTCCTTTTTGTCATCGAGATCATTTCGCGACACTAGATTTAAATGCGCTTAGTGGTATTTCTTAATATGTAAATATAATTTACAGCTCAACTTGCACAGTATTACGATTTTATACCTGCGCTGTACAGAAAATGAGGTATATTAAATTAAAGATAATGAAGGGATTGCGACTAATGTTTCTTTAAATTCATGTATCTGAATTAAATTTACACGACTCCAACATTTCGCTTTACGACCCCATTTGAAGCCGCGCTCCATAGTTTAAGAAACGCTGCTCTATTGCATCACAATTAGAAACTTAATTTATGTAGAAAAAACATTTTTTTTGTTTTGTAGCTGTATATGGGTGAAGTTCCTATATGAGAACAGTCATAAAATGCAATACATAACAATGTTTATTAATATTTTTTTATTTATTTCATTACCACGACAACATTTAAATAGAATAACAGATACATGTTTTTATAAACCCTTCATAAAAACTCATGCAATGGAGGGTTAACTCAATGTGGACTATTAATGGCTTCTGGAAAACATCTTTTCTTCATTACTTGATCGTAATTTTTAATTTTTATTGCGAAGTGATATTGAAAGCTTGGTTAAAGTGGTCATTTGTATATTAAATTCGGGACTATAAAAAGTATCTTGGAATATTTCTAGATTTTTTGAAATTCTACGCAAATGCATAAAAATTCACAGTCTAATAATACGATGTAAAAAAGAATTTTTTAATTTTGCTTTCGCAAGTGAGAAACGAAAAGTAAGAGGTATCATTTGTAACATAACAAACGTGATCGGGATTCTTATTTAGATCCGATTCACCCCTTGATCCAATTTGGCTGGGTCTACTCTACTCGTAGTTTGTCCACCGAAACGGGACAGTAGACAAACAAATCATTCACGAGCTAAGCGTGACAATTGGCTGACACAACAGTTGCCTCAGTCGTATCTACTTAAGTTAACCCCTTGCGGACGGGGATTTTCCAAAGTATCCAAAACCTTCAGCAAAGGAAGCTAAACAATACATGGGAAACCTCTTTCTTTCATTACTTCATCGGAATATTCCATTTTTCTTGCGAAATGATATGAAGGGTATGTTTAATATGTTTCTCTTAGACGGTAGAAAAAAAGGAAACTACTTACTGAGCTCTATTCATTTGAATAATTAAATTATTAGTTTGCAATTTTATATCCTAGATATGAAACTTTAATGTCACCAATTTAACGATATCCGTCTTCAAATGGTTAACTATCGTGCAGTGTCGTTTACGTTTACTGCTTCGTCTCTTTGAAGAGAGTGACAAATCTCAGATGTACACAAAGATGAAAGAAGTGTTAACTTGACTTTGTAAATTATTTTATAAATCTGCCACACCGTTACAAAAATAATTTTATGACTTCCATAAATAAATTTAATTGAACCTGTAATACTTTTTATATCAGCTGTGCCCACAGAATTGCTAAAGAATTAAATAGTATAAGTAGAAACGTTCAAGATGAAACAAATCGTAAGGCAAGTGGTTAAATAAAAGACCGAATAAAATAGGCGAGCAATAGAATGACTCGATAAAATAATTCACTGGAAATAGAAAAAAATTCGATGCTTCATTTATTCTCTTTATTCTTATCTCCACATAATTTTCTAATAGGATAATTCTGGGTGAAATGGCTTTATTTATATTGCCAAATATCTATATTGTCAATTATTTTTAATGCTATACTAAATCTTGCACATATTCTTACTTAACTATTCTTCGTATACCTAATTTACTTCCATAGTTATATTTTGTTTTGTTAGGTACTAACGACATTTACGACGTAACAGTTCTTTCAAAAAGAGTGGGACCTTAAATTAGAAAAAAAAGAATATTCCATTTCAACGTTTTCAGTTTTAGCTCTAGTATAAAATGAAATTCGTCTGACTCCGAAGTTTACCCCGTAAAATTCCCATAAAAATCCGCGGTCTAACGTGAACAATAAATCTAGACAACATAAATGACGTGCAAAGAACTGTCGCCAGAGTTTCGGTGTTAAACTACAGCTTGGATCACGTGAAAATTGGACGGGTGTGACTTAAAACAATATAGAAAGCTCGACGTGAAAAGCTCGAACAATCAAAACTTCGAATCGAAGAAACATAAATCAGCGCAACGGCTGGAGAGGAGTCTCTTGAATTACACGACTCGATGAACCATGAACCTCGAAATAGCGCTTCTAATACACGATAAACATTGATGTTCAGCTGAAATGTATCCATAAACAAGGAACCGAATCCGTAGGACTTAAGAAGCCGCAAATCTACAGCTGCAAAAGATAATAAACAACCCAATAAATTATTGGGATTTAGCAAATCGGAATTCTAAGGCCGAAGATCGGTAAACATGTTCTTGAGATCGTAGAATCTAGTAAGCTAACAGATGAAACCAGAGGAATGTAGCGGAATTAGCGAAAACAAATGCGCGAAGTGCCGAGATACTCGAGTCTTTAGAGGGTCTTATGACATCCCAGATTTCTGACACTGAGGATCCTTGACAGTTATAAGTCATACACGATTACTGGCACCGAGATCCTTAAGAACACTGTGAGCCATACACTTGGAGACGTAAAACAGTTTGCATCTCTAAAAGACCCCATGCGCATTAAGACCCTCCACAGTTGTTGATCAAAGATCAAGACCCAAACGTTGATCTTCCAATCCGCTAAAAATTGTTGAGACTAATGGAACAGTTAAGAATGATCTAAGATAGATCTAAGGATGATCTAAATTAGCGATGTTGAACAGACTGAACCCTATATGAATATTTATTTGTATTTTTAAAAATGCACTAAACTGACGTTAATAAAACTAAGTAATCCCATTTAAAAAAATTGCATTAACCTTGAAATCTCTTTAAATAGGAATGTAAACAAAATCGAAACAGTTTACTGAATGTCTATACGCGGAATAATTATAAAATTCTTTTCTTTTTCTACTAAACTATGAATGATAAAATAGTTTTATCAAGCATAATTATGAAAGAAATCATAGGGAAAAGGGTTAAGATTTTAGTTTAGGAAATCTTGCTTAATATTTGCAAATTAAAAAGAGAAATTGTTTTATTAGTTTGCATTTGACTGCAATTTGTATACAAAAGACACTCACAAAAGTATGCTCCAGTTAACTATTTATAGATCAACCAGAAATAAGTAGTTTTAGATAAGCTTTAACATAGGAAAACATGGGTCTGAAATGACCCACTCATGGCCCTGTATCTTTTTCACCGATTGATGTGCAAGTGTTAATATATTACGGACCAGTAGTTTTATTGGTTGTGGCCAAGTAAGTTTTACACAAATGTCAACACTAAATTTACGGACATTTGTCGTACAGTTTGTTCTATCGTCCTTAGAAAAATTAATATTCGTTCATTTAGATTTTAGATATCAGAAGTTTGAAAGTAGATAATTAAGATACATACTGACAAAAGTGCATCAATCAAAATCGACACAAACATTTATTAAATAATTTAGTGCTAAAGGTCGAGGTTACCAAGTAAATCTAGTGTTAAAGGCATGAGAATTCTTGTGATAGACCATAAGTTCTACAACAGAAAAGACGAGAATTCTTGTAATCCATCCGCAATGTGTTGAGTAGTACATATTTTCCCCTAAATTCCCTAAATTCCTTACAGACTAATACAATCAAGGTTAGCTGAATTTTATAAGTCCCTAGGTCGCGATAACCGTGCTCCTCGAGATACGTATCACGATTTCACATGTCCCGCAAGTCTAAAAGACATGTTCATCGACTTCCTCCCCATGACAGTCAAGATTTACTTTAACTAATGGGTTTACAGAAGAGTTTCACCGCATCCGCCTCGAGGGTCGCGATTTATAGGATACGATCGGTTTATGTTCCTGATCATCGAACTTTTGAAAGCCAGGCCCTAGCTTATCGAATCTCGCAAGTTCAGTCTTCTACGTAACGAGCTTCTGAATTTCAGCCTTATAGGTCCCCAGGTAGTATGTAAGTATTTGACCTCATGTTTACCGAAGCAGCATTATTATTCACCGGTTCTTGTTACATTGAAATCGAGATAATAAGATTGAAAGGGAACACGAATTTTGTAAAAAATATATGACAGCATATTTAATGAATAGGAGAAGTTTAAAAGAAAAAAACATCTGTAGTTATAAGTGTGATTGTCGGACTTTCTAAGATTTACAAAGTATTATATTTCATGACTTTAAGTGAAAATTAAATAAAGAATCAAAAATCTGTGTATATACTAATCTTTTAATTAAATGGGCTCGAACTGGTTTCGCCATTAATTAAGACTAATAAAAAAACTGATGCAAAGTGTCCGAACTTACACAATAATAAATATAGAGTTGGACATTTAATTAATTATGGATACATGTAGAAATAGTTAGAAGTGAGTAGAATATATTCTAATTTACATAATAACAAATATAAAGAATTGTAAATCTAATTAATTGTAATTAAATGTAAAAATGGTTAAAAATAAATAAAATATGTCCTACCCTATGTGATAACAAATATAAAGAGTTATAAATGTAACCAATTGTGAATAAATTTAAAAATGGTTAAAAATGAGTAGCAAGTAATGAGAGTATTCTTAGGAACGGTACTAAGGTCTTCGACCTTATAATAGGGAAACTGTCCCTGTATGCATTCTAGGTATATGTAATATCGTTAGGGAGGTGATCGATTTCTATGAACGCGGGAAAGCTACTTCAGCCTTTAATCCCTTCAATGAGGCCATTACAATCTCCTCCACAAAGGGATGTAATTACCGGCAGCGATAAAGTAACTTCCACGAAGTTTTCGAACAGGGACAATCAATCTTTGAGGAAGACTTATTTTTAATACAGCCAATTTTTTATAACGATTAGACGGATTAACTTGTCGACCACCTTGTCACTCATATATGCCTGACACAGTACTTTATACAAACTTAAAAATTCATTTTAACAACGATATATTGACGATAATAAATTCCATTAAAGTTTATTAAATGCCAGAAGGTTGGAAACGAAATCATAATGATCAATCTTAGGCCTTGCTGTGCAATGGGTCATATATTACATATTACGATCTAAACTTTCGTTTATTTTTCACTATATTGTATAATGACTGCAGATGTTTATGTAAAAATATATGACATGACTTATATTAAAGAATGTAAGATAAAAAGATATGATTGAACTGATATTAAAAAGAATTCTATTGTCTGGATAAACGGTTTCAGTAAATTGAAAACTAAGTCAAATTGCATTTTAACAAAACTTTTGTTTTATAAATATTTGAAGATCTTTGTACACTATGAATGCATAAAATTCTGCAGTGCAATCATTGTTATGCTAGATTTAGACTGTGCTATATTTGATAGTATAACCTGAAGCTTTCGTCACTTGGAAGAATTGGATAGTATCAATTTCATTTGAATAATTAAATGGGAATGAAATTATTAAAATTAGTTTTCATTGCAGCTTACCTAACTAACCCATCTGTGCATTTGAATTCTTAGCTCGCTATGTTTCTTGAAATCTATGATCTTATTTTCATGAGACCTTCGTAAGTATTAACACGTTGACAACCACGAAAATCTTGAACGTTTTGTATGTCACTTATTTTTCGTAGAAAAAATATATAAAAACAATTATTAAGTATTTGGTATTGTGGAAATGGACGTATTGGTGAATGATGAACGCGTGTGCAATAGATGAAAGATGCGGTTGCGTGTGTCTGTTTTTTGATAACTATTCAAGGCATTGGAATGATCTAGACTAAATCGATTTTCTGTAATATTGATTTTTATATGTTAATGATGTTCATGTTAAGACTACTTTTACCGAAGATGTTGAAAGACCCTTCAAAATTTTAACTTAAAAATATTTTCTTAGTTTAATTATCCTTCCTCAATTGAATTATGGACATTGTGTATAGTTAATATTATAATCGTCATTGGAAAAGTCGAAAGGTCAATACAGAATATACGACTAAACTTGGAAAATAATTTTAAGTTAAAAATTCGTAAGATGTCTTTTGACACTTTCGATAGTAATAGTACTAACTGAATCTAGAATATTCCAAATGTACGTGAAGTTAATGCATGGTGACGAAAGAATATTTTAAAATGTGTACGAGTGAGATGAATGTATTTGAATGTACATATTGTGCGCGCGATTTAATTTAGATTCATTGTTTTATTGCAAGTTGTGTAATAAAGATATTGTTTATATAAATAAAATATTCTTTTTCTCCTACAGTATCACGATGCTTACGTTACAATATTATTTAGTTACACTTAAATATTTTTATTCAACATCAGTCATCTTACATATTGTAGTTGTTTTCAAGCAATTCGAAAGTATCGGTTATTGGTGACCACGGTGATAATCATCGCATTAAAGTAATCGGAAATGATTTGGGACGGTCTTTAAAATAATTGTAGCGCTGTTGGTTATTCTAGGAGGGCGAGTCTGATAAAAAAGAAAAAGAAAACTTTTCATGGAAGTAGGACGTTTAACAAAGCTTCAGCATATACATGAGTAGGCATGGCTCGGAACACCATTCTATGTATTTAGGAAATTGCTATGTGGATGTAGGTCTTACTTCCGGCATTGACTCGACACATTTACGGCGTCCCGCGGAATGATTAGAAACGATAGAAGCCGCTCAATCAAACTCGCTTTTTGAAAAACATTCACCATCAAAACAACAATAATATAATCATTTCATTTTTATTTAATTGTACAGTCTCCGATTAACCTTCTCGAATTAAATTATCGTCCTTATAAAAAAGAACAGTATTTTTTCCATAGCCTCAATTCCTCCAAAAGTATTTCGCCATTCTCATTCAAATGTTACACCCTGTATACATATATGTAAAATAAAAAAAGTTCTACGTAATATTATTTATGTATTATTTATTTATATATTATTTAAAAGAAATATTTAATATAGACAAATAATGACTGAATAATAGTTAGTAATTATTTTATATGTATTTATACATATCCTTGCAAGATCCCATTACCAATAATTAGAAACAAAAATAATAAAACTATAATTAAAAACATTGATTTACTTTTAAATTATATATACAAATTACATATTTCATTATTAAATAATTAAACCATTAATTATTAATTTCCTTATTTATAAAATGTTATGAAACATTATGAAACCACCAATCAATTCCATGAAACTGTAACACCTGGCCACATCCCAACATTCAACTTAACATTTTGTAGCAAAAGTGCGTCAAATGATTTATATTCTTCGTATGAACGGTACGAATTTTTGAGCGGGCAAAGAAAATTCAACCAAAGCGCATTCTTTGTCCGCGTTATCAAGCATGAACCACCCATTCATGTTCCAGGGTCATTGTGTACGCGCACACGGAACGCCATTTAGATTTCCATAACGCAAAAGCAAGTTATGTGCTGTGACATAACTGTGCGAGCCTTAAAGGAGCACGTATAATGTGTTTTCCTTGTATATTCTTTCTAGTCGCGTCGCTTGCCCCTATTTTCCTATGATCCTCCACTCGTTCCTCCCTTCTCATCATACATCGATAACCTTTCAACCAAATATCAAATGTCTCCGATTCCCGTGTCCTTTCCAACTTAATATAATTTTGTAATACACCTGACTCTCCATTTACCCGGAATATCCGTTCCACGTGGATTCATTTTACATGAATGAAAGTGGCGTAAATAAAGTTTTTTCACTATAAAATAAAACGAAATATTGGAAAGAAAAGCTGGTATAAGTTTTACAAATACATATTTAATGTATATTTAATTTTTTATATTTTATAAATATATATTTAATAGATAAGGAAATGAGTTATTAATAATTTAATGATTTAATTATATAATGATATATATATGAAAATAAATTAATGATTTTAGTTATATTTTCGTTATTAGTAATTTAATATTTGTTTCACATAGGTTGACACTTACGTAACCACCTAAAAAGAACTATAACTCTAACCTGTTTTATTCACTTTAATTAAACTCATTTAACTGATTTTGTTAAGAACTTTGTTTTATAAAAGAAAGAAAGGTGTTTAGTGAATTGCTGATAATCCTAGCTCACGACTTACTAAATATAAAAAGAAAAATTAATCAAAATAAAAAGCAGTGTGTTGCGAAGGGAAAAATGGGAGATCACCCCATTCGGGTGACTAAGTATTAACAAAAAAATAATAATGACATTTAGGAAACAAAAGTAAACTTTGTTCGGTGCCACTAAATTCAAATCACGCAAATTGATATCACGTGCAAACAGTAAAAGAGTAAATAGTGTAATAATTTACCGCGTAAATAAGAAACTCACACGAAAGGTGTGCCGCGTAAATGGAGATTCAGGTATAGTCACTATTTTACACGCCATTTTTACGTAAAAACATGATTCTAATTTTTTCGCTTGTTTCTTTCAGGATTTTGAACGGATTTTCCCTTGTATCATTATTAACCCCTTGTCACATGATTTTCTTTGCAACTATGCTCAATTAATCAATATAAGAATCTTTAATTTGCATACGATGCGAAGAATTGTTTCAATTACTGTAAGTACATGCATACTTTGAAGATGAAATATTGAAAATATTGAATTGATGCAAGAGTTTTAACGTCTTTTTATAAGAAATAAAAAAAAGAGTTTTCAAATATTTTTATTGATTATTATATAATTTTCATTGGTTACTATTACACCGTCTCCCTTCTTTCTATAAGCTGATTTATTCCATTATTGTAAAAATATTGCGATTTTAAAGAGAAAAATAAATCCAGTGATATTTCTACTTGCTGCAAAAAACATCAGAATTTTTACATCACCCAATAACAGAGCAATTTTTCGCTTCGATCAATGTGCTACGAGGAACATTGATTTTTGTTAAATTAATCTGGAAATTTTCAACGTGAATTTCACTCGTCATTATAAAAGGCAAGGGCTTCAGAGACTTGAGTATGATTTTACTTTTTCTCTTGCGCTTCTAAAAGAAATCTTCCTATCATTAGTGACAAATTGCACGAGCATGATTTTATACTTTAACTTTTATTTCGCAATACAGAAAGACGTTTTCCATTTTTCCTGATAAATTGCAGGAGCATATTTTTAGTTTTTTTCTATTGCAATTCAAAAGAATGTTTCCCATTTTTCTCGACAAACTGCGGAAATATGGTTAAACTCTTTCTATTTCCTTCTCTCATAGTTGAAAAGGATGCTTTCCATTTATTTCGCACAAACTATATAAGTGCAATTTTACTTCTTTTAGTTTCTTCTTTCACAGTTCAGAACGAGATTTCTCGTTTTTCCTATCAAACTGCACAAATATGTTTACGCTCTTTTTCGTTTTTCTCTTTTATGGCTTAAAAAAATGTTCTCTAATTTTCCTACCAAATTGCAAAAGTAAGATTTTACTTTGTTTTTAATTCCCTTCGTGTTTGAAATTTTCGCTATTACAAATAATAATTGTTGCGTTTACCGTTATTAACACATAAAACGTGCGTATTAAACTGAAACGTTTGAAAATGATTTATCATCTATATCATTAGATAATAGTTTAACTCGTTGTACTCGAGAGGCAACTCTGAGTGATCACTTAGTTTGATACAGGAAAACATAAAGTTTGACATGTAATATTAATTATTATTCGCGACCGCGTATAATTTCACAAAGTTTATAGGTGAATACCGCAACGATCTACTATTCCATTGTGCATAATTATACAAAATTTATGATAGAACTGTGTTGTTAATTCTTGAATATGGATTTTGAAATGACGTAGGATTAACTAGTGGAATTTTTTTTTTTAATTATAATGTAGATGTAAATATTTCTTGTAGAAAAATTAAAAATAACGTAGGATTCCGTATTCAGCTAAAGAATTTAGGACGACGTAAAACTACGTTGCCGGTTTCGAATGTATTAAACTTCGTATAATGCATCAATATTGGCAATATTAAAATAAAATAGTTTCCTTCCTTAATACTATTACTACTGAAAGCATCAAAAAACCTCTTTTGAAATTTTAACTTCGAATTATTTCTTCAGTTTAATCACTGTTTCTCGATTTAATTTTGGACATTTCCTGTAGTTAATTTTGTAATCGTCATTCGAGAAGTCAATTCAAAAGATACAACTGGACATGGAAGATCATTTTAAGTTAAAATTTCAAAATGTGTCTTTTGATATCTTCGATAGAATTTACATGTAACTTCTTATTCGGTTAGTTTAAAAAAACGTGCTGTATTTCTCATCCGAAAATGTTGAATATTTCTGATGAAAAACTTTCGAAAGCACAGTGTTAATTGAAAAGAATATTTTTCGCCTTTCCTGGCAAATTAGAAAGGTAAAATTACATTTTTTAATGGTTGCACGCAGAACTGTTTCGTCTTCATTAACACACTGCACCAACATTTTCCTAGTTTTTCCTTTTACAATCCAAAATAACGTTCCCTGCTTTTCCTAACAAACTACAGAAATAAAATTGTACTTTTTTTAATGGTTCTGCAGGGCATTTTCCGTTTCTATTGACAAACAGCAAAAGCAAAATTTTATTTTTTTATTATTTTCTTTCATGTTTCTACTGAGAATTTTCTATTATTACTGGGAAACTGTGGAAACATAATACTCACTTTTTTTCTGTTCATTTTGATAATTCTACAGGGTATTCCTCATCATTTACAAACCCTGGAGCCATCGTTTTGCGTTTAATATCCATTTGAATTTTTCTCAAACAACTCTTAAACGGATCAAATAAATAAAACAAAAGCATTTTCTTTTCACCACGCTGGAACGAATTTATTACTGGAATACATTTTTAACTTGAAAAACGCAAATGAAATTCATTATTTATTCAAACATTCTTGTTCAGACCATTAGCAATTATGTAATACCATATGTCAGAAATGTTTAAAGGCATGCGCCAAATATCAGAACATTTATTGCTTGCCTAATGAATCGATAATATTTTTGTTTTGTTGGATATCATTTTTGTGTCTCTCTGAATTGATTAAATTGTAATTTATCTGTCTCAAAACATTTATTTTCCTTGATATAATTTATTAAATAATCATCCAGTTATAACAATTAAATAAAGTTTATTAATGAAAATACTTTGTTTCATCAGCATAACATATTACTCAATAATATTTTGTAATTTCTAAACATTTGTAAACGTGAAATACGAAGTAGGATTCGATTGATGCGACATTCGATTTAATGCAAATTATAAAATGTTACTAGGTCGCATTTAATGCGAACAAAAATTCAGTTAATGCGAGGTTCGCGGGACTTCTTTTACCGATACAGTTTTCCGTGAAAAAATCAAATAATCCAGAAGTGAAACGAATCATGCAAATCAGCGGAGATTTAGATAAAACGCCTACTGAAGCATAAAAAGAAAAAGAAGGTGCAATCTATACTACTAAAATATTTTATAAAATAACGAACATGTTTATTTTATTACAGATTAATAAAATATGTACAAAAAGGTATAATTAAACATTTTTGTTGTTTTTTTTTAAATTAGAATTAATTCTTATAAAGTACACTATGTATCAATTTCTGAGCCACCCAGTATATGGAAACCAATCGAGTTGATCGTAGCAAGAGAGGGAACATCCGATAGGGGAAGGAAAATGACCTTAGTGCGTCGAATGTTATTAGATTTCTGCCAGATTCCCCGGAAATGTTCCTAACACATTAATCCACGACGGAAACGAATACGACAGGCGATCCCCCAGCTTCAAGATACTGATCTAATCTAATTAAGTAAGGAATAACATTTATCTATTGACTTGCAAGTATAGCATAAGTATACTTGTAGTAAGTATAATTACATTTTCTACAATAAGTATAGTATAGTATAACTATACTTATAGTCAGTATCATTACAACTTTTCATCATAAATATAGATATACTATAATTATAGCACGTATAATTACACTTTCCACAATAACTATAGTTATACTATACTTATTGGAAGTATAATTACACTTTTCATAATAAGTATAGTTACACTAAATTTTTTATATATTATAGTTACAGTATATTCCATATAGTTATACTACGCTTATAATATGGTACTTTTCACTATTTTCCATTTCTACTGTCAAACTGCAAGAGCTTTACCTAATTTCGTATTTTATTGTAATTTTTTTCTATTTCTTTATTTTCATTGTTCCACAGGCTTTCGTTTTGATTAGAAACAACAAAACATGATCTTGTTTTCCCTATTATTTTGTTCAATCATCCTATAGGAGATTTTTGAAATAAAAATTCTTTTTGTGAGATAATCTTTCTAAATTATTTGCTATCCTTGTTAAAATATATTCGGAAATGTAAATTAAAAATTTGCGACAACAATGTTTAAATTATCAATTCAAACCCAAATGACTGTGGAGTTTAATGTTAACTAATAAAATTTACAAATGTTAATTAAATTGAATTTACATAAAAAGTTGAACGTCTTGTACCCTAAAATGATATATAAGCGATAAAATAATATTAAAACCGTTATTGATTCGAACAAGTTTGGCAAGTATTAGACTATCGATTTTCGTCCGAGAATATCGTAATAATGGTTATCTCGAAGTTCAGCGAACATCTGACGCAGTTTAAGAAGCTTTGAAACAAGGTCAGACAGAACTGTGAAGCTTTTATTACTTTGTGTCCTGGATTCGCTTCTTACGTTATGATTAGATATTATTTAATCATTTCACACGGTGTATCCGATCGATCGTGTTTGAAATATCACCTCGAAGCAAATAATAATAACAGTTTTACCAAAAATCAAGTTCATTACACAGTAAAAATAAAAAAAAATATTTTATTTGTCTTCAACTCACGTAAATATATTTATATTACTAAAAATAAAAATTAATAACCAAACTCTGAATTACATATTCATTAACAATATTGTATATGTATGATTTTTATTCATTTTCGCATTATACTTTTAAACTTACGCCTATATGCACTTTTATTACGTGTTCATTTAAATGTATTTTCACATGTTATAAATATATATCTCAAATATGCAAATCTTATATAGAAAAGTTGTATAAATTGTAAAAGGTTTTACAAAATAAATATATAAATAGAATATTGTGTAGATATATAAATAGAATATTGTGTAGACGTATATGAGTCACATATACGAGACAACAGTTTTAATAAATCTCATGTTTCGTTTAAAGTTCAATAAAACTGTTTCCAGATACAAATCTCTGTTGAATTGCAACTCTTATGAATTGATCGGAAAATGTACATAAGCACTGAGTTATCAGCAATCGGTTGAAAAATACAAATTAAACCCTGAATTTTAAAATCTGTAACATATGCAGATACGACAAATGTACGAAAAGTAATATACATAGTACTAACCCTTTGCTATCAAAAGTATCTTTGTGAACATATCATTTATTATATCATATGTCTCATATCTATTATATCATTACTATTACCACTATTATTAGTATTTTATTTCTTAAAAACAAACGTAGTCCATATAACGCGTAGATACTCAAAAGCTTTTGTTCCTAGGAATTGAATTGCAATAACATTCACAAAAAAATAGAGACAATAGTTGTACTTAATTTGAAGTTCGAGAATGACACTGCTTACCAGGACAATTTTACAGTTAAAGGGGTTGATACCAGAGTGTAGGAAGATTTGCTGTTGTCATTTCGAAACCCATAACCGAAAGGAAAGCTGTTATCCGGCAGAGATAGAGGACAGCCATCGGACGAGAATCCTGGTTATATATCTGGTCGCCCCACGGAAAAATATGAGGGCTGTTTGGTCCGCTGCAGTCGTAAAACACATGGGGAACATGAAATCATTTATTACGATACTAGAGAGGGGGGAGAGCTGGCTGTCCTCCAATTATTTAAAAAAAATGTACCACGATAAAGTCAATATTGCGACACGAACAACGACAACCATTCTTGACCTGCGAATCAGAGGTAGAGGATGTTTGTTTTATGGGTACCCGTCTCGATTGAATCTCAAACTGAACGGAGAAATCAAAACGCTCTTGGAGGAAATACACGGCTGAAAGAAGAACATACAATTCAGAAGTTATGGGGGGAGGGGGGATTTCAAGAGGAAACACGCGATTCGAGGGGTTAGAACAGAAAATACTGAAAATTTAAGGAGACGTGGATTTTTCTGTATTTGTGATCAATTTTTCCGTAAGAATGAATCCCGAGGAATTTGTCGAAGAATGATTAACGATGTTTTTGAAAATTAAACGTAAGGAAATATTTATTTCGATTTTTGGTTGCTGGATAATAAGCTAAGAAAATAAAGTTTAGTTATATGTGAATGGTAAAGTTTGAAATTATGTCCATTGCTTCTTTATAGACACACCGGTAAACCCTGACAGTGTTATACATAAGTATATACATTACTTTTCATTGTTTTGACATGAAAAAATATTATGAGAATATTCTTTTTTTGAAATAAATTGCATAATAATACTAATTTTTCATTTTTAAATATGTTTATGTGCTTTGTAATTAATAATATATCATAACCATAATAAAATTGTGCATTCCCTTAAAGAATTTAAGTAACTTTTGTTACGACACACAAATGAGTCGGCTAATTTATTCACTCAATTGTATTTTTAAAGAGTCTGTAATTTTTATTCTCACCGCACAATAATACTGGTACTACCACTGACACTAAATAACAATTTTATTCCCCATTGCTTCTAAAAAAACCTCACAAACACGAAATATACAATTTCCAAAAATCCCTAAACAGTTAACTTCACGTTTCCATTGATCAAAATAAAATACTCCATCCAAAACATTCTTTTCTAAATGTTACCTAGCTCCACGCTACAGCGATCAAATTGACAAAAGTGCAAAATCGCTCGTCGCAAGCACTTGCGCGCAGAAAACATCGCCTTTAGATACTTCCGGGGGTCAGGTGAATCAATTAAACTACGGCGCGGTGTTCCAAACAGGATAATGTCACGTTCTGACCACCAAGGGAAAGAGGAGCCCCAACAGGAAAGTAAACTAACAAGAGTCGAATCCGTTTTATACCTGAACGTACCACCATTCTTATGCGATCGGCTGGATTGTAGTGTAATCTCACCGTCCGATCCACCGGCACGAATTACATGATCAAATGATGGCAATGTTGCTTTGAATCCGATCGCGAAATGAATTCCTCGTCTCGGCGATTCACATGACGGGATAAAATAGTTTTTTGCGCGAATAAGGAGAACGAGTACAGCACGAAACGTGCAAATTAAGGAAGACGGACGGGGTAGAGGCTGGCAGGACCTTGTTCAATCAGGCTGAATTCATGCTCAATTTGGAGATCGCTCGAAAAGACGAGTATCTATGGATCGTTGAAACTCGAAGACGAGATTAACACTCGGGGCGATTAGGCTCGCGAACGAAAATTAAATTTGAAGATCGTTGGCCGTACCGATGGGGATTGAATTATGGGAGCACTGAGACGACAAATGAAAATTAATCTTTCATAAGTGAATGTTTCGTTTGCTGTCTAATGATTAAATGTAAAATTTGATTAATTAGGTTGTACCGTGTTCAATTTAGGGACCGTTTGACAAGGCGAGTATTGTTACATCGTTAAAACTGATGATTAGGCTCGCGAATGAAAATTAACTTTGAATTGGCTGTACCAATGAGAATTAAATTCTGCGAGCATCGAGTCGGCGAATGAAAATTAGTCTTTGGAATGATTTGGTCGGCAAGTGAATGTTTTATTTATTACCGGATGATTAAATGTAAAGTTTGATTAACACTAGAATTACTAGAATACTATAAAAATTACCTATCTAGAAACTTTTATTTCACAATTCTCAAAATTATGAAGATGCTTTTGTGAAAAATTACAAAACAGATATGTATATTTGTATGAGTACACCAGTACGGGGCACTTACAATCTCGAGGTACATATTTTAAAA
Organism: Nomia melanderi; assembly: GCF_051020985.1. Lineage (NCBI taxonomy): Eukaryota > Metazoa > Arthropoda > Insecta > Hymenoptera > Halictidae > Nomia > Nomia melanderi. The sequence goes on from NC_135005.1 coordinate 5,029,532, forward strand.
CTTTTTTAAGACATTATGGAACAGTCACTCTACTTACTCGACAGTTTTCGTGTTAAATGGGTTGAATGTTCAATTTGGGGATTGTTTAATGAAACGAGTATCTCTAGATCGTTGAACCTCGAAGACGAGATTAAGATTTATGATGATTAAATTCTCGATTGGATTGACAAATGAATATTCTATTCGTTGTCCGATGATTAAATGTAAAGTTTAATTAACTGGGTTGAATTCATGCTCAATTTGGGGATCGTTTGACAAGACGATGTGTGAATGTCTTTAGTCGTTGAAACTTGAAGCTGAGATTAACACTTATGATGATTACATTCTCGAATGAAAATTAACGTTGAAGATCGTTGGCTGTACCAATGAAAATCGATTTCTGGGACCATTGAATCGTGAAAATTAATTTTGGGGATGATTGGGTCTACGAATGAGGATTCAATTTTCTAACGATTGAATCGGCAAATGGAACTCAATTCATCAACAATTGAGTCGGCAAATAAATTTTCTATTTTCAATGCGATAATTCAACATAAAATTTTATTAGTTAAAAAAAATTCTTGCTTAATTTGGGGATCGATCGAAGCTATGAATATTTCTACATAGTTAAAACTCCAAATCGAGATTAATATTTAGAACAATCATTATTAGCTTTCAACACGATTAAGTCTAACGATAAAAGTTTAATTTCATATCGATCGAGTAGACGAATAAAATGTTTTTTTCATAAGATGATTTGGTACGACATTAATAATAGATTAATTGAAAAATGTAGGCCGACTGTTTCTGGAAATATACAAGAATAGATCGTTTGTACAGTCAACTCGAAACAACGTATACGTTGACAAATCAGATTTAACAGTTTACGTAATCGCCGTGTGAAGCCAGATTTAACACCAATCATCGCCAATACAGCCTCGTTAAACTTCATTGACCGTGTCGACTCGAATGCAGATATTATCTGACGCTGTGTACAGCAACGTGACGCGGGATTGACAATGTGAGGAGGGCGGCCGGTTCGATTGACGATGTCCCTTTCCCTTCTAACTGATGGAAAGTCGTATAAAACTGGGTAACTCTGACACTAACCAATTTAACACTAAAACTACCACACCAGTCAGAATGACTTTTAATTTTAAATGTCTTATTCTCTTATTTTGTAATTACTGATATTATAAATGTGTTACATATTTGAAACTGTTTTGAAAATTAATAGTTTCATATTAGGTAATGTAATAAACATTAACAGAAATTAGCACTAAAACTACCAAGCAGTTGAATTGACTTTTTGAAATTCCACTATAGAAACTTCAAGAGTGGATCTATTGAGACTTGAATTGATCTATAATTCAGTTTGCGTATTGCTAAATCAATATCTTTAATAATTTCTCTGATAAACATCTCTTTAATAATTGCAGAAAAAGAAATCAACAGTGGATCATTTTGATCCGTCTGGTAGTTTTAGTGTTAAAAAAAAATGTACTCTTATAATTTTTAAAAGAAATACACATTAATCATATTAAACACTCGATGGTTCTAGTGTTAACAGACGTTTCGAGCGTGAAACTTGTAGCGTTGATCTTCAAGAAGTTAATTTGATCAATTAGCCAATAACCTTGAAAATCAAGCGATTCTTACATCACTGATTTTCTAGTGACTTCTGTTGTTTGGAATCGTTTTCATTATTACAGAAATCATACGCTATTATTGATATTTTAATTACTTCTGTGGACTATCAGAAAAGATTAAGTTTTAAACAATGTAACTTCAATATATAGTAGATTTAATACATTTGTCAATTTGCAAAAGCTAATCATAATCAAGTTAATCATAATTGCAAGACATTCAAGCTTCAACATATTCAATGAAAATAAATTTTTGAAGTCTCTCAAGATTTCTTAAATTTACAAGATTCTCCACATCTTTCAAATTTTCAAAGTTCTCAAGATTTAAAAATTTTCAAGACTCTCAACATTTTTTAAACTTTCAAGAATATTTAAATTTTTTCAATTTTCAAAATTCTCAGGATTTCTTAAATTTTTAAGTTACTTCCAAGGCAATCAAAGTTCTTAGAACTCCCAAGAACATCGCAGCACCTTAACCTTCAGAATGCCAAAGATTTTCAAAGTCTTCGCGACCTTTAAATGCTTCATGAAGCTAGATCACCATTCAGGAATTTCAAGACTTCCAAGAAAATTCCTGTAATCCTCCTATCCTCCATCCGGATCATCGAAAAATGATGGGGGAATTTCGTTACACAACTCACGGAGTATCAAACATACGTAAGGTTCGAGCGAAACACTTAGCAACGCTCCAGCTTGGAAAGAAGCGAAACCAAACAAGAAAGGTAAACGAAACGGGGGAATAAAAGCATTGTTAAACGTGTTCCTTCCTCTCAATAAAGTGGGTTTACACGAGGACACGCGTTCCCATTAGCCGATGACTGGACTCCTTAGGGAAAATCCGAATGAAAAGGGTTGCACATACTTAGAGAAGGAAACGTTAAGGCCGGAAATCGTTAAACCCTTGTCTTATAATGTCAGACTCGCAATACAAATCTAGAACAGTAGCTAGTAACAGTAAATATCATTATCCTCCTGACTACCACAAATTTTTTTTTAATTTTGCACAAAGGAAAATTTTGGAAATAGTTAATGGTGATTAAAAAATCAGAAACACGGAAAAAAATATTCTTGGTAAATCTACATTTTCTTTATAGCATACATTGGGTTGATGCATAAGTTTTGTCGGTTTTACAAAATTAACGTTAATAGTCTTAGCAGATGTTAAAAATGTGGTCCCAAATTCGAATTCGCAAAAGTGGCGGAAGCCGGTAGACTATTTAGACGAATATTTAATTTTCTGGGATTGTCTTTTAGTTTAATCGATTTTTTAACACGTTTTCTGCCATAGTGGTCACCGATGACTGGAGCTTCCAAATTGCTTAAATATAATTGCAATAAGAAAATCGATGACGAATAAAAATGTTTATTCACATAAGTAGCTAAATAACATTGTAATATGAGCACTGTGGTAGAAAATCATTAATAATTATTTATAATATGCCTTTGTTATGAAAGAATAGGTTATCTAGAATTAACATAAAATTTTAAAAGCTTCCCTGTCACAAGTTCAGTAAAAATATTCTTAAAAGAAGTAGTCCAAACAATTCCTAAACATAAATACCCTCTGACGCTGAATAAAATATAATATAAAATATTAACCCTTTTAAAGACAAAATAAATTTCGTGGTCACTTTCCATCCTTCTAAATCAAACGAAAGATGTAAAATCACACTGCGATGTTGAGGTGACAATTTAGAAACACCCTGTGCATACAAGAAATCGCAACAGATAAAATAAGAACAAAATCAATGAAGCTCGATGCTGTGCGAGAAAATGACAGTTTACAACGGAGTATGGAAGTTGTCGGTGAGGGGTTAAGCTGGGAGAGACTCACCCGCTGCTATTTGTTCACTGTCCTCCGACCCAGCGAGTAGCTCGACGCTCTTGCTCATCTTATCCGCCTTGCGCGCAGATCGTTTTTCGATGCTGCAGCTCGCGGCCCTTTAATCTCTTCTTGAAGTGCGCCAGCCTGCCGCATGCCGGCAGCATGATTTCGTCGTGATGATTTAGAGGGTCTGAGGGGAGGGATTAATGAACCCTAAGGAGCATCGATCAGCGGCCGCATATTCGTCCGAATATCCCGTGTCGTTTCCGACGATCCTTCAGTGTCAATCCTCCCGCTAGGCCCCGTCAACGATTCTCACCGGCTGGATCATTCTCTCGGGTTTAGCGACCCCGCGACGAGACTGAGAGACGGAGCTGCCATGATATAAATGAAATCGTGAGAATGCGTGGCGATTCGTTTCAATTTCTTTTTTCTTTATTCCTCTTTTTCTCATTTTTTTTCTTGTTTCTTTCAATGCAAGATGTCCCGTGCGTGATGGTGCAAACGAAGCGTGATGATTCTTCGTCTAGGAAAGAATTGAACTCGGCAGCAAACTCAAAGTGGAAGGTTTAATTTCGAATAGAATTGTCAAAATGAAATCTGAGCTTTGATAGCTGGATTTGCGATTCAAGTCTTCAGAACTTTTAAAAGCTGAAGCCTTCAACGCTTGAGTCTTTAAACTTGAAGACTTGAACGTTAGCTTGTTAATGTAGAAACAGACGGCTCGAATCTTCGACTATTTTCAAATATGAAGACTCAAGCGTTGAAGGCGCTCGATATTCAACTCGAGCTTCCAAAGGTTCAAGGCTGAGTCTCCTGAAGCTTCAAAGAATTTGCCATTAAAGTTGAGCCTTGAAGTCTTTGAAGACTTTGCATTTAAGGCTGAGCTTTGATACTTCAAAAACTCAAGGTTTGAGGTTGAGCCTTGAAGCCTCGAAGAATTGAACTTCATTGAATTCCAAATCTTTAAAACTCAGCCTTTAAGGTTAATCTTTGACACTTCGAGGATTTTACCATTTCTCAAAATTAATTTCGAGTATGATTTTGTGGAAATCTCGTTAAACGAATTTAAGAGAATTTAAGATTTAAAATTTAAAGAATTTTGTGTATAATATTGATTAATAAAATCGATGACATGTAACAGGAGGAAATATATTGAACGTTCGATTTTCGGAATACGTTTGAAGTAAGCGTCAATCAATTACTGATGTTGTTGAAATAAAACTGATGATTTTTAAAATTAAAAGTTGAAAATTGAAAATTCAAAACTGAAAATTGAAAACAGAATATTTTTTCGAAAATAGACGTTTTTATGTATTTTCTTTATACAGAATCACCATCCTTCGGTTTGAACCACCGCCTACAAGACCTACGTACAGAGTGATTCGAAAAAGTGTAAAAAGAAATTCGAATGTAAATTTACAAGTTTATCGAGCGAATTCGAAATGCGTGAGAGGAGTTAAGGGAAACAATAGGCAACCAGTCACGATGCAAACGTTAGCATTCGTATTGCTCTGGATGCTTCAAGTCCGCTCGATAAGACTGAATTTTTCAATCTCAAACTATTCACAAATTATTCTTTAAATTAAGTAAACATTGAAAATAACGGTCACAACATTTCCAGTATTAAATACAAGAAAAACTCTTTTCTAATACTTATCCAAAAAAAATGTAAAATCACTATAAATATTCATACGATAAAAATAAAAACTGTTAAGTAAAACAAATAACTACGTAATAATCTGAAATAAAAACTGTACTAATAATTAACAGTTGCAATTAATAACATTTATCTCTACTATGCACAAAACAAGTGATACTAATGTGAAACGTATAAAGTTTGTGTAGCAATCAACGTGTTAAAGGTGGAAAGATTTCTAAAAATTCTGCTGGTACTGGATCAAGAGACACTGAACAAACGAAAGTTTATTTGCAAATGATACAGTCAAGTGAACCACTCTGTATCCACCGCAGACATGATATTGTAATCAACAAGACTGACACGAGGAACAAGTGAATAATGTTGACTGTGTTCTTGACCGAGGATGTATGATGATATCGATTATATTGTTGACCATGAGTGTGTAACGAATGTAGAGACTAAGAAGCATTTCCACTAGCAATCAGTGACAAAACGACGAAGGGTCAGTGAAGTTCAAGAGTCAGCGAGAATATAGTACGGAAAATAGGTAGAGTTATAGTGTTATTGATTGACAGAGATAGGTGTCGACAGGCTATAAACTTAGAAAATTGCAGGTCTGTTGCGTGTGTTGACAGGTATTTTCGTTACATTGATGTAACACAGTATTGAATTCTAAGACATAGGAACATATACGAATACCACTTAACAATGCTTACAGAAGTGTTAACACTAGAACTATCGTACCAATCAAAACAACTGGTTTCACTACTATTATTTTTCAATTATTGATGTCTTAAAGGTATTTATTGGATATCTGAAGTGATTTTAACCCATTCGCTGCTGGGAAAATTAAGAACGTGTTGCCTTGGGTACCAAAAATTGATTTCAAAGAAAACAAAATTATTTCGTTATTTACTATGAATAGTATAAATTTAATTATTACTTATTAATTACTAGTAAATAGTTAATTGTTATTTATTAATTATTATGTATTATTATTAAATTATAATTTTCTTTCTAGTATTGCCGTTCCATGGAAAGTAGCAGTCCAAACTTATACCACAAGCTACGAAATATCTCGTAGCTAGTAGCAAATGGGTTAAAATAAATAATTTCATTTAAATACTGTAATGAATGTCTGAAGAAACCGAAAATATCTATTGCTACAAGTTTTATAAATATTACATGTGAATTGTACTAAATGTTCAGTAGTTCTAATGTTAAAAACATCGAAAGAGCAACTACGATACAGGATACATAAGATTGTTGCAAAGGTTTCGATTCTCAATTAATTAAATGAGAATTCATTTCCAACAGTATTGCCATAATTTATTTAGTTTTTAGATGATCTATAGTCGTTTCATATTACTCAATCAAAAATTGACACTTTACCTACCAGCAGTTATTTAACAGTTTCCGAAAATCAACAATTAACAGCTAAGGATTTTTTAATTGATCTTTCAATACTAATATCTATTAGAAGCGTGGAAAAAGTAACTTCAAGTAACGTAACAATTTCGTTCACAGTTATTACTAAAAAGAAAATGAATAAGCAGGTACTAAAATAATACATAGAACAATTAGAAATAATAATATTCAGCAATATAATATTATTGCATAAACAATTGTTGAAACATTTTTTCAACATTTTTGTTGAAAACATCGCAGAATTAATATAAGAAACTTGTGCAACAACTCGATTCGGAACACTCACGATAAAACATAACAAAACAAAAAATTAAATGCATCCAACCCCATTTCGTCTCCGCGCATCACACGGATTAAGTTATACCGTCGAAACGAATGATGCATCCGAACGATCAAAACTTCAATCTGCTAATGAAATCGAAAATTTAAATGCAAACAGCGCCGAGTCTCTAACACCGATACAATAATTCAATTCACTTTCTTCAGTAACGTTGAACGAACGCTCGCGACTGAAGTTGTCAGGATTAATTTATCATTCAGGTTGAGAACACCTGGACATTTTGACTAATAGAAACATCGGTATGTGATATTGACAATACCATTGATTCGCAAAAAAACATTCTACAATTCATATATTATTAAAATTATAATTTATGCAAACTCAAATTTTTAAGAATCCTAAAGTCTGGATATTTCATATATTTTTCGTATAAATTTTATGTATTGTATGTATATAGATATGTGAAATATATTAGAATATTTTCGAAACAATTTTCTTAATTAATTTTGTACGTGAATATAGTAATTTTTTTAAAATTACAGAAAATTACTGTTCGGTAAAAAAATTGTAATACTTTTAACAATAGCTGAAGAAAATATTTCTATTGTAATTGTTGTTTGAACTATACTAAAATAGTTTGAAAGAATCTGCATAAATGTTTGCATAAGTGTTATCGAAAACGGGGTTAAACGTTTTTTCTCACAATTTACGAGCTTCCGTCGGCGAAAATGCAATAAAAACGTGTATTGTATCAAGGAACGTGAGGTCAATTATTCTAATAGCAAATTAATGATCAGTGTTTCGGAATAAATGGAGCTATATAAATATTTATTACCGATATGTTCAGAATAACACAGTTTAGACATTAAACTTGTTATAACCAGTATGAAAAGCATTTTAATATCAATTTCTAATTATAAAATTTAATTTATTTTCATTAGGTGATTAATTTTACATATTTGTTTCTGTTATATTTGTATTTTTCACTATTAATATTAAATAATATTTTTCTTATGAAGGAAAGTTCATTAGAATAAAATATATTTTAGGATTTCAAAGACAAAGTCATTATTTTCACCTGAAATTTTATATATGCACAATATAGATGAGAATACTCATGAACAGAAATCAAGATGTTTAAAAAAAATACATTTCCTTATTTTACTTACGCAGAAAATTATTTGAGTAAACTTTAAAGAATATATACAAAAATGTACAAAAAATACAAAATGAATGTACACTTATTCATTTAGTTATAATTATGTAAATTAATTGAATAAATTGTACCCCTTCCAATTTAGCATTTAAATCCAACAGAACAATTACCGTAAAATTCAGTACAAAAATTTGTACCTATAATCGATGGAAATTACCGTGTGAAAATGTTATTTAATAACGACAGCTGGACAATTAATAAAAACTTCTACGTACTTGCATTTACACATAATTTAATGCCAAAATTACCGAGCAAGCAACTTGCCTAAAATGTATATTCTCACACAATCTACAGAAGTGCTTTTATTATATTTTTAAATGCACGCTGGTGAATCAATTTATTTAAACATTCTTCAGGAAAACATTCAAATCTTGTCAATAATTATAAAAGAAAAAATTCAAAATTCATCTAACAACGTAAATGTACCAACTAACCAGTTAAGATTATAAAGACAATGTAATTATATTATAAATGTAAATATGCTTGTATCCACAAAGTGTTTTACTTGATTTTGAAACCATAATTACAATGTCAATGCAAAACGCAATTAAGGTGTCAAAATCAAGTGAAATACCATGCAAATATAAATATTAAATACAAATATTAATACAAAGATTTACGTATATTAAAATATTTATATTTATATTAATATTATATTATTTTAAATACTAATATAAATAGTAATATAAAATATTCAGCTGCAAAAATTTGTAATATTAATATAAATATTTATACTTTAAATATTTTAAATATTGATATAAATGTTTGTTTACATTAAAATATTTACATTTATATAATCTTGACTGGTTGATTATTGGTATACTTACATTAGTCCCAGTCTAATCTAAAAAGAACATAAACGCCCATAAACATTCTCAATTCACAATTTTCCCACCACACTATCCCAATCACTGTCGTCGAAGGTTGATAGCCATTAAAAGCTCATTCCCCAGATGATGAGACCTAACCCAGACCTTGGTAACCTCGTGCGCCAAATACGCGCAGCGGTAAATAAATTAAAGACGCGCGAATGCGCGTGATGCACAGGGCCCGATTAATTTCAGCAAATTTTACGTGCCTGAAAGAGTTCCTCAATAATGCAGACTCACTCATTTCGCTTATCCGGGGACAGCGAGACAGAGACTTCGGAAATCTACTGACACAAAGGAATAAATAACGACGTCTGAATAATTAACGGACGTTTGAACGTAGGACATACCCGGAACGTGAGCGCTGCGAATTTCTCGATTCCGAGCGACTCGGTTCATCCATTTGTACCCTTAAGTGGAATAATCCGCAATAAAAGATTGCTGCGTATCACCGAATGCGGAATAATCCGCGGCATATAACATTTCAATTTTTATTATCGATTGCATATACACCTAACCCTCGATTTACGCAGACCTTTTTTACGCGAGTCTCTTTTACACGGTAAAATAGAAGATTATTTAAAACACTTAGTACCCTTATTTTATAAAATGCCATTATTATTATTTCTTTTGTTTCGTTATGTGAAATAAACATGTATTTCTAAAATTTATATCAGCTTTTCCTTTCAGTATTTTGTTTTCTCTTGTACCAGCAGACTCTATTTATGCGATTTTCATTCGTCTAATAAAATAAAATTTATTTTCATTATGTGATTAACTTTGTATATTTGTTTCTATTATATTCCAATTTTTCGAATTTAAATACTGTTCGTGCACGCTGTCCAAGCAGTTTAGTGGACGTGGCGTAATACTTTCACACGCCGAATTAACCTTGTATGAAATAGATGTGATGAAAAAAAGCTTCTCTTTTTCTCGTTCGAAAGTGGACTGTATTTGTTTAATATTGAGTGAAAGGAGTGTGTGTGTGTGTGTGTACAAAATTACAGTGTGTGTGTTGTCCAGTGAGTACAGCGTGATTAGTAATGAAGTTGTGATACATGTCTGTCTGTCTTGTCTCTCAATGTCTCTCTATATATATAAAAATACTGAGATAGGGCGGTGTCCTTAGTGACAAATCAGAAAGCTAAAACGCTCGGGGTGTTGCTAATTATAGTTTTTTAACCTACGCCCGCATTACTAGTAGTGGAGGTAGGGGGTACGTTGTCTCTTCTGACCTACAAAGGTACCGGTGGCTGTGCGTTCGGGGTTTAGGTCGTTGAGCTGCCGTTTTTTTTATGATATATATCTTAACCAAATAAACCGTGCCAGAACAAATACCTAAAATCTATAGGTGAATACCGCAAGGATCTGCTGTCCAAATGTATATGAATATAAGAAAGTATATTGTCTACTTGGTCAGTTTTCATCTTTTCTTATCTCGTTTTCAATACTGATTTGCTATTTGTTAGTACTGTTACACGTAACTAATCAAAACTACAAGCAAAACACGTCGCGAGCGACATTCTTCTGCCTTTGTGTCGTCTCGCTAATTCTCAAGTGCTAGATGGGCAATACTAATCATATTGTTATTGAATTTTATAAATATTATTTGGTGAGCGTTTAGGTCGAGTTTGATTGATACAGTTACAGAAATACATATTGTAATTGTCTACTTTTATACCTCGAACTTCTGAAATCTAAATTAATGAACATCAGTTTTTCTAAGAACGATAGAACACACTGCACAGTAAATGTCCGCAAATCTAATATTAACTATAGATTTTAAAATAATATATGATTAAGTGATCAAAATTCTTTTGAAAAATGTAAAACGATGTAGATCTACGTTACCAGGAATTTTTTTAAAAAAATTAAAATTTACAAAGTTACCAATATTTAGTGAAACAATTCGAAATAACATAGGACTAGGTTACTGGTATTCAATTAAAGAATTTAAGATAACACAGCTTACGTTACCGAAGTTCAACTGAAGTATTTAAAATAATGTGAACCTATGTTATCGAAATTCAGTTAAAGGATTCAAAATGTCATAGGCCTACGTTAACAGTATTCAGTTCAAGAATCCAAAATGGCGTAGGACTACGTTATCGATACTTAGCTAAAGAATATAAAATGACATAGAACTACGTTATCGATATTTCAATCGAAGAATTCAAAATGATGTAGAACTATGTTACCGGTATTGAGCTAAAACATTCAAAATTACGTAGGACCGCATTACCGGTTTCGAATATGTTAATACATAGCATACCTCCCGTTCAGAAGTTCTATAACTAATTAGTAATAAGGAAGAATAATAATAATTTGTTGTAACGATTTCACCAATCTCGCGTTGAAGTCTCTTTTTTAATACTGGTCTAACTTCTTTCTCTGCCTGTATTGCTTTCTTAAAAAAAATCTCACTTTTGTAGTTATTTTTTAATAATATTTCAACCGTATTATTGGGGATTCTACTATATTCGAATCAGACTAAATTATAAATAACTGAATAACTCAAAATAAATTAAGTATCTACACGTAATCGGTACACGTTCCAATCCCAGTCATACTGGACAGATGGTACACGATTATAGCCCGGATGCAAGTAGGTTAACGATCGCTAAAGCTATTAAAAGCTCCTAAACGAAGTTTTAAAGAACCGTAGATCTGGCTTCTTGTCATTCCACGAGTTCCGTTTCATCTCCCGGACAATCGTCCCATGGAAAACGACGTCGCCGTGAAAACTGCCGTGGCTCGGACGCATCGAAGCCCAGTACCGCGTTTTAATTAGGCTAATTTGGCTCCGTTGAGTTTCAACAAAGTGAAAGACGCAAGGTAGGAACGAACGCGGTTGCCGCGTTGTATTCGAAAAGAGTTCAATTTCCGCTTGGAGATGGAACTGTATGTCAGTATTATTACTTTTTCAAATAGTTTGACTACTGAACCTGTGAAATGTACGGAGCAGAAGTTTTGAATCAGTAGAAACTATAAGAATTTTTCAAATCAATACAGTACAACCTTAAGTTAAGTAGATGTTAGTGTTTTTGTAGAGTTTTATAAATCATTGAATAAATGAGCTATATTTAGAAAATAACAGAATAATTATTATAATTATCCATTTTAATTAAAATTTTTCTATATATTTCAACTAATTCTTCATTATTCAAATAGGAGTTGAAAAACTTTTAAAAGAAATTATTCTTATCTCACTTTAATTAAACTTAACAAGTATAGTATATCCGTTCAGATACTACCACTGAATTTATTCACTATTATACCATTATTATTTTAATAATAGGACTAAATGGCCGATGAAAGTCAAATAAAAATTATAAAGTAAAATCTCTTTGATTGCGGGTTGAAATTTTATCTCTATTTAGTTCCATGATTTATTTCTCATTCATTAATTATATTGTATACTTTTAAGACAATCCTACTAAATAAAATATTATAACGAAGTGCCTAACGAATGTTATAAATAAGATCAAAATAATTCTTTATTTGATTTTGGGGATTGAAACCCTTCCGGAAGCTATTACCCTCAGGTTGATTAATTTCCTCCATTACATTATATCCATTAAGATAATTCTACTGAATTAAAGAATACAAATAAATGAACATATGTATAAAGAAAGTTAGAAAGATCAGGATCAAGATAATCCTCCGTTTAATTAGAGGTTGAAGTTCTTCCAGAAGCCGCCATTCATTCCTATTAACTTACACGCATTAAGATAATCTCATAGAATAAAAAAATATAAATAGATATCCAATAAAGATTGAAGAAAGATCGAGATAACTGTCTGTTCGTTTGGGGGTTGAAACACTTCCGGAGGCTTTTGTCCGACTACCATTGAACGTCGTGTCTTTGACCCCGTTCCAGCGACAGGACCACTATATACACATTTTCCGTCTGCGTGAAAGCATTTCAGCTAGCTATAAGCACTCGACACTGGCACCCTCGCTCGAAAATCCGAAACCTACACTTGCGTTACGTAACTGTGAGACTTTCTGTACTCGAGTACTTTCTGTACTGCTTCTTACAAACAGCGATTTATTACAGGAAACATTATCAGAAAATAGAAAGGAACGTTAATCATTTGTTTAACTGTTATGATTTTTCAATTAATTATAACATACTATACGTACTAATTAATTATCATATAATGTAATTATTTAATATTATTATTATATTATATTATACCTAATTCTAACATAATATACTGCATTACACTTTTTAGCATGAATCAAACACTTTTAATCTTTATTATATTATAATAATGCCAATTGATTTCTGTTAATCCTTTGTTATTGTATCGTAATCATTCTGGCGACAGGGTTGACACAAAAGGTCACAGGCTGACAAGAGTCGATCGAAAAATGACACAAATATGTTTTCATGTACACGTCGTTCCCTATCACTCGGCAATTTGTTTGCCCTCAGCTGGGAGACCGTGACGAGCCAACAGCCAATAAGAATGAAAATGAAATTCTATTTCTAACACTACTCCCTAGCGTCTTGTGTGGCGTTATGGGGGGAAAACTGTATCTCACTTTTATGATAGTCTTTTTAATGATGATAGATTTTTCTATGATAGGAACTTTTAACCCCAATTCTTGAATATTTATAATCTTTTCATTAATGGTACACTACCATTGATTATAGTTGTATATCACGTGATAATAATTGTTATTTAACAATTGTTCTTTATTAACATAATTGCAAAGATCATCATTTTATATTTAACCCCTTAATGAACAAATTCTTTCGGTGTACAATGTTATATACAAATTTCAAGTCAACTATGACTCTTCTTTTCATTTGATTATCAATATAAAATTATTACCATTCAATTTTTTGTACCAAAAGCTTTTCGTTTATATAGAAGAAATAAATTATAATCTTGAGTACAAATAAATTAGTGAAGTTTAATACGGTCCTTCATAAATCCTTCGAGCCCGTATACGTTACGAGCATGGTCATTAAGTGGTTAATGAAAAAAAATTAAATTACAGTTATAAAGAGGTTTATTTAAAATCTGTTTATTTTATTTTTGATTTTGGTTAATTTAGGTTTAATATCTCATAAGGAAGTAAAAAGGGAAAAAATGTTACTGAAGTAAACGGTGGCAGCAAAACCTATTAATTCGACAATGTTTATTCGCGCTAATTTTCCTTTCTAGTTCCCACAAATTTTCCATCGACCAATCCTTCAGTCAACCAATAATCCATTTTTCTCATGTGGACTACACTCGCCGTTTGTAACTTACCCCTTTACCGCGTTAAAAGTCTCGACTGACGTTTCTATCGATCACACCAAAGAATACCCACTCTTCCGCTAATTTCACGATTTATTCTTCAGTCTACCCTACCAAATTCCCAATGATACGCGTTACACATCTCGCTAACTCCGACGTGATCCAAAAATCCTCATATAATAGAAATCTTCTAATTGCTTACAAGAGCAAAAATGTTTCAATGAGTACAGTTACCACGTATTCATTTTAATCAATTTAATTTCCGAATTTTATAATAAGCACCTATTAGTCCGATGTTAGTAAAAATCCCAAATTTTCGTGAGTAATACTCAAATCTTAGAAGATATAAATCTATAACAAGTTTAAGTAATGTATATTGCGTATAATAGTATTATTCATTATCTTATATGAGGTTGTGTACAAACAATATTTTATTTATAATGATTGAATTTATTCTATAATTGATACATCAATAAAAGCAACGATTTATCAAAGTATAGAGTTTCTATAACAGTAAGGTACTCGTAAAAGTTTCAAGCCTCTTCGAACAGTGTTCAAGTTCATTTGGAAGTATATTTTGTTTTTACTTTAGAAACTACTTCTGAAACGTTTGAAACTCTCCTGTTTAGACTCGAGTCTACTTCGAAGTACCATTTTTATTTTCTTGAACCTTCATAGAGAGTCCGAGACCAACGATTAAAGGTTTAAATCTATATATGAGCAACTCCACTCAATCCCTGCTTATAATGATCTTATTTAGTACGTTTATAACTATTCAAATGTGATATTTCACTCATAATACTTAATTTAGATTCATTTCCATAATTGATGTAAAAGATAAAAAAGAAATAATGATTTACAAGACTGTAAAGTTCTTATAAAGTAATTCAACCAATATTCGAGTCTACTTATTCGAAACTCTCTTTATTTAAATTCGAGTATACTTCGAAGTACCATTTTTATTTTGCAGAAACTTTATAGAGTGCTCGAGACCAACGACTGAAGGTTTGAATCTATATGTGAGGCGCACTTTGTCTAATTCCTACCACAAGCAGTTCCAGCCACGGCCGACAGCTTGTCAGTTATATTTCGGACAGAACAGGTCCGTACATTTCAATTCCAGCCGACTTCTGTAATACTCTGAAGACATGCGAACTTTTATATAATATTGTCTTTCTTCTGCTAGGCCGACCGTTCTCGCCACCCCCTTTTCTTGCTCAAGTCCTTCGTTAGCCGCGTAAGCGAGATTAAGTTGCCGGAAACGAATTAACAAGCTACGCTCGCGCCAACCTCCCGCTTACGAACGGTTTTAGTTATTCAGAAGTGTCGGAGCCTACGGACGGGTGCACGATGCTAGGGCCACTTTTGAGCACTGCAATGTAAAGGGTGGCCTGCAACTCGGTGGTATAACTAGAAAAGTTGTAATTTTAACCCTTTACAGCCCAGAATGTTCTCAGCTTTTTATTCCAAAACTTGCAGAGTTACTTAAAGTATTTCATTAGAAATAATTCATACTTTCAAATGAAATGCAAACGAGATTTTTTGAAAACAACTTAACGAAAGATAGATTACATAGATTAACACTAGAGGTATTACACTCGTCAAAATAATGGATTTCAATTTTCTTATTTCGGAATTATTGATATCTTAAAAGTGTTAAACATTGTAAACGATTTTAAAAATAAATCGTTTCACTTCAAGACTATAATGAATACATGAAAAAGTCGAAAAAAATCTATTGATACAACTTTTATAAGGATTGCATATCAACTATATAAAACGTTCGGTATTTCTAGTATTAAAGGATAACGTTTTTTTCGTTTCAATATTTTACATATTGATGCATCATATAAACCTTAATATTACGTAATATGCAGCCTTTTGATTTATTTGAAAATATTTTAGAAGCATTAAACTCGTAACTGAAAATTGTAAGACAACTCGACATTCAAGTTCAATTTTATTTCTTAATAGTTCTTTGCTCTTATAGTCATCTGATAAATAATTCTTGTGTTTCATCGAACTATTATGTCCGTACTAGTACAAACCGTGTAATATTGAAATGTATGCTTGTACAATGTTTATTATGTTAATTTAACTCGCTTAAAATTGTAGTAAATGTTTATAACAATGATTGTAATAAATAATACTACTTATGAATAAAAAGAAGCTTTAATTATTCATAAACACTTTAATAAAATTCCAAAGAAATTATTACACATTACTGTAAGTACGAAATTAAAAATATTTTAACGATTCCAATAACTTTTTTAAGGCTTTATGAGATTTTACTGAGTATTCTATTACTTTTGCAGAAATATATGTGCCAAGAAAGTCTGAGTTTATTCGACAATTATAAACAATTATTGATACAATCATAATAAATAAATAAAAATGTGTATTCTCAGTTATTCAAATTTCTTTCTTAGAACAATGGTATTTTCATCTCCATCTTCACAGGCAAACTAGCATTAAGACGATGGAGAGGCAATATTATTTCTCGAACGTAAATTACAAAAATCTGGATCAAACCATGCAGTTCGTTAATTTTAAACAATTATCAGTATGTCTACAGCTGATAAATCAGAATTTCCATTTTTCATCGGTTATTTTAAATTTCTCTCGGAAGATATTTAATCTTCACTTTCACATGAGAACTTGACTTAAGTTACCGTAGGGCCTACTATTGTTCCTCGGATTCGAGTTAAGGGGATCCGCATTGAATCACGCAGTTTATGCCTCCCACCCCTGTTTACAGACGAAATCCCGACGCCACCGACGCGTAACGATCACACAAAGAAAACAACCACTTTTCTTCCACCCCTGCGTTGTATTTGCCCTTCAGTCGTGTCTTACGCTAACCAGACGTTTATTTTTCCTTCAATCAGCAATTCGTTAAGCCTACAGTGCTCGGCTCTCGAATACGAATTGGCCAATTAAGCGATAGAACGGGATTTTATCCACATTTGATCACAAATGTTAAATAAATCGATAAATGTTAATGTAAATAAATACTTTATTCGTTCCCCAAAGTAGCACTTGTTATTATCAGACAGTAATAATAGGAACAATAATAACAATGTTTCAACTTCTTACTTTCCATTCCACTGCTGCGTTATTTTATTAATTAATATACTAAGAAACTTGCAACGATTCCAAAACATAAAACATATTAAGGAATTGTTGTGTTATTTTACTTCACAATTAACAAAAATCGTTCACTGAAAAAATAAAACTGGAATTAATTTATTATTAATTCGATTCGTCCATTTTCCGTGAATAATGTGCACGCATATTGTTATTCAATTATTTACGCGCATAATAATGCTTCGCATACTATTATACGCTCTGTATCTGAGGCATCTTTGTAAAGACAAGATTTGATTTCAATATAACGAGCTAATTAAACCGTTCCAGTTGCTTTACGATTTACCATATTAAAGTCTTTGAGCACATTTCATAAAGAGTATTTAATACGCTCGATATACCGCAACAATTTGTATACATTTATTACAGGGTGGGATTGCAGAATTAATTGTTACAGAAATTTTTCGAATAAAAATTATAAAGAAATTAAGAAAATTAAATGTTCACAGTTATTAATACATTACCAATAACGAGCGCTAAAACATCTATTCGTTAAGTGTTTTTTTTAAATTGAGCATAAACCTTCATCTTTTTTCATTATTAACCCTTTGCGCCCCTATGTCGAGCGTGACTCGACATTAGTTTTATTCACAGGTGTGCTTCTTCGTCAAAATGTTTTTAAAATAGATTATATTATTATATTATTTTTAATATTATTAGTGAGAAGAATCGTTTAATAATACAGAGTTATCGAGGAAAAAATGCCAAAGAAATTCAGAGTGCAAAGGGTTAAACCTTCCTTTCTTTATTCAAAAATACATAAATTTCTATGATACAACTGAATGTACTAATCAATTCAAAAATTATAAAACGGAATTCCGGAAAAATTACATATATTTAACAATGAAAATGATAATAAATATAATGTCATTTTCATAATTTGATTTCAAGTCCTCATAATTATTCGAATATAGACTATATTTAGATCAAATCATCGTGAATCCTATTAGCGACGCATAACCTCAACTGTCCGCCGCCTCAAAAAGCCAAACGCATTGACCTGACCGACCAACATTACGCGGGTTATCTTTAATGACCACATTCTCGAGTTAAACGGTTCAACAAATTTATCCAACAAAAAATTTATCGGAATATAATTTAAACTGTGAAATGCAGATTGGATTGGAGGTTTCACGGTTGATAAAGATTCTGGCTGAAAAGTTACGGAATCGATCGAGAAACTCCGAGAAATTCGGTCGAGACTTAACGTGACCGGTGTATCGCGCGGGGAATCCTATTACAGGCAGTGTTTATTCGATAAAAGACACTACGTGAATATTTATTTTACAGGAAGTCGAATTCGACGGGAAGAAGATTATAAAGCGGACGTGCAGAACTGATAGCGGTCAATTAAAACTGTGTCAAGTGCACGACACCACGACTATCAATAGATACAAAAGAACACTGGTATATACCAGTTCATTGTTTTTTTACAATTTGAATACGAACTACGGTTCTATTAGATTCACCACCAAGCTCTTTCAAACGTCCCAGTACTTCCAATATTTCCCATAAAAAATAAACCATATCAGCTCACGTCAATAGAAGAAATGCAGTAACTTCCGTTGCAACCGATATCCCTAGAAATGGAACCCTTCATCCCCAAGAGATTTAAATCCATTTCCGCTTCGCAAAGCGCGTTCGAAATTGAATTTCATCCTGAGCATATTGCTCGGATGACCGAACAGTCCAAATAACGAAATGCTGATCTACTCTCAATCATTTTTAGTTCCACCTTTCTTACTGCTATTATTTTAAACACGCACCGATAGCCTTTGAAATCGGCCTTAATACAAAAACCAAAAATCGTCTGTAGTACCAAAAAACTTAGTAACGTCACTACACTCCTCTTTCTTGTGCATCCGTCACTTAAGGGGAAATCCCCGAAAAATAATAAAATGAACACATCTGCACTCCTTCCATCGACCGCACGCTCGATCCCGCGAGAAACCGCACAGAACCGTTCGAGTCGAATCCGTGACATTCACCTTCCGAGTGACACACGATTTCCGGTGTTCCGTTCAGCAGCCGACCTTTCCCTATCCTCCCTATCATACCATCGTCCGCTGAAGTTACTCGCGATCCATCCTAAGTTAAGACTCCTAACCAACAAAACTGTGCTCCGTGTCACAGTCCCTATTGGCCCCGTTCCCTTCATTCCCTTCGTCACAGAAAACTTCACAGTGCTACGAGCGGTCGCATGCAGTGAGTATCGAAGGTACCACTTTACCTCGGAATCGACGCGGAGAACTCGATCCGACCGACTCCTCGTGAACGAATTGCAACGACCGCGTGAAATCGCGGCGAGCCGGAGGAATCGGGGAGAAAAGAGGGTTGGAGGAACGATCGAAACTCTACCAATCGCGATCTCGACGCTTTCGTGTCCGAGAGGCCACTGACAGAACTCGCGATGCCCCATCTTGCTCGAATACTCCTAACCCCACCATCAGACCACATCATTGGAGGGGAGGAAGAACAGCGAAAGAAAGACGGAGCGAGGCACGCACGCTGTGGCGAGAAGGAGACCGAGAGAGGCTCTATCGACCCGAGCGAAGCGCGTTTGTGCGAAAGATGGAGATACACTAGTAGCGACGGATCAGAGAAAAACGATTCGCTGTGCGCCCTCGTGCACGAGGTACGGAATAATAATTCTACAACGTCCATGCGTGCCTCTCTAACGATCCATTAGTTTGATTAGCCCAGGATGCGTAGTTGTCATGGTGCTTCGGCGGAGGAGCGGTGCACGAGGCAGGCAGGGTTTGAGGTTATGGTTGCGGTCAGGGCTCGTGGCAACCAAAATATATATTAAATCGCTAGACGAGCTGCAACTTGTTACACCGGTTACACGATAGCGATTATGCCGTCGCGCGAGAAACATATTAAAAGCACGCGACCGCAGTCGCGACGGAGAGACGGCTCATAGAACGAGTACTCACGATTATCGCGCGGCTGGAAAGTCGCCCGGAAGTCGGCGGTGTGAAACGGGCCTTACGAGGAAAACCAACTGACCCGAACGATCCTGATTTTAATGAAACTTTAGGCGCATGTAGAGCATAACGAAATACGCGAGGAACAATTTTTTTCAGAGGGATTCACTTTGGTTGAACGATGTCGAGTCTAGGTGTGTTCGCGGTTTTTCGAAAGCAATTTTATAACGGTACGAGGGGGAACGAATTTTTGAAAGGAAAACATATTCGCGGTTATACGTTCGTTGGATCTTGCGCTATGGAAACCAGCTTTTATGCGTACAAAAATAAAAATTGAATCTAATTAATTTACGATCAAACTGTAATGATCGAATTTCTTATTCAAGTTTTTATTTGAATATTTTGTTTATCTTATTTTTTTATTTTTATCTAAAATTCAACGTTTTATTGAAAGTTTTATTCATAAGTTTATTCAATGGCAATCAAAATGATTATTTCTTTATAAAATAAATTTCGTTACAAAGATATATTGACCACACTCTCGCAACTTGTACAAGCTTTCTTTTTAACTTTACGTTTAAGAAATGGAGCTTATAGTGGGAAAGTGGGTTAATCAGTTTATCATATTTAAAATTACCTACTATCAACAAGTTGATGGAAATGGAGGTATGGAGAGGATTGTTGAATGCCAAAAGCGAAGAGCGGGATCAATGCTATCGCTATGCACATGCACGTATCCGCGAGCGACGTTGGCGAACGACAAAACGGCGCCAACCCTGTTCCTGGAGGGAGGTATAATATCTTTCAAAATTTTCACGCTTCCGGGGTTGGAACGCTTGACGTCATTACCGAGCCGGACGACCTAAGAAAAGAAGGGGGGAACGAAGAATCACGGATAAGTATCGCACAAGGGAAGGCCCTCGAAACGTTTACCACTGTATTCGTATAATCCTCGTGTACTTCAACTCTTTCACTGTGCTAATAGATTACAAGTTTTTATTCTAAATCTCTTATAAATCCATAAAAAATTCATAGTTGTTATTTTTAGTATTTTACGTCTTTTATATTAATACACGTGGCTATATGTCATATAAATGACATTGTTTTTTGTTCTAAGCTTTGCTATATGGTAACAGATACAATTTTGAATTAAAATTTTTACTTTTAAATAAAATTTTAAGAGTTAAGGTCAATTTCCCTTCGACGTAGCAAACTCGTAAAAATTTGTTTGTACAGTTTTTTCACGCAAAAGCAATTGCGCACATTATATTCCTATGGTAAATTTTACCATGTTGCTCCCTTTATAATTGAGCGGTACAAACGGTACAAATGTAAAATAAATGGTAACCCAATGGTAAAAGTATGAAATGAACAACAGTTACTGATAAGAATATGAGATAAACGATTGATAAAAGTTTTTCTGTCTAATTTACATTCTTTAATCTTGACTAACTTTGAGAGTACGCAATAAAAGTTTTTAATCCTCCAAACTTGTTATTAACTTACTTTCTTTCAGATTTTTCCACTTTCTTAAACACTGTTTTACATAAAAAAAATTGTCTAAATTCGTCTTATATTTACAGTTTATATTTATTATAAAGATTACATCATTTTCTAAAAAGAAAATAAATAAAACATTAAAAAAGGCGAGTTTCAAAAATCTTAAATTTTCCTGCTACCGGGAACCCTTTGCGGGTTTGGTGAATTGTAACTAATGAACGTACACGTCAACCAAGATTTATGTAGTAACACGTTTTCACCGGTGAAATTAGATTTCAATTTTTTTGAAAAAAGAAAGAAGCAAGCCACGTATGAAACTTTATTCTACATTCTCGGTTTGCTTTCTCACGTAGAATCGTCGATGATGTTCTTACTACGACTACCAGTTACGAGACACCCTATCCACTTAACGATGTGTTTCAACCGTTTTTCGGTCTGGATAAGCTCTCCAGTACACTGGGATGCACATGAAAGTAACGTATACACAATTTCTTCATTACACACGGTATTCCAAATAGATGTTCCAAGGAATAATCGTAAATGATGCCCTCAGAATATTTTATTGAAATGCTAATTAAACGAACCTATACTGTATTCAAATTTCTCTTTAATAATTTGAATGCTATGTCACCCAAATTCGGATGACAGAAATTTTTGTATAGACTTCAAAATACATTTTCTCACTGACATATTAAGCAAATAAAATGTTGTTTTGTCTATTAGGAACAAGAAGGTTAAGAGTTGTTTTCAGATTTTTTCTGAAAAATGTTGAGTTTTCAATCTGTTTCAATAAGAAAATCGCTTTGATTGCGTAAGTAATTTGATGAGTGTTGATTGCGCGATCAACGTATTAACTTCTTACTCTACAATATCGAGTCAGAATCGCGTGGAATTTCTTAAACCAAAATCACGAGAATTGAATGCCACTCTATTATTTTGGGTTCGAACTAACCCTTTTCCCTATGATTTCTTTCATAACTGTGCTCGATAAAACTACTTTATCGTTAATAATTTAGTAGAAAAAGAAACGAATTTCTTGCTAATTTTATGTCTACGTTTACTTTGACGGTTAAAGATTGATAATAAGCAACTAATATTTAATTTGTCTTATAAATAAATGACATTTAAATTTGTAAAATTCGGTTGAAAATTTTCATCGCGAATCTGACACGTTATCATAAGTCAAAGGGTTGAATACTATTTTTCTAACAATAACTAATATATGTTGAAGTAAAGGTGGATATAGCTGGATTGGGAATTATTCTTTGTCTTTTGATCAATGGTACAATTATTCTAACGTGCGCAGTTATGAAAGAAATCATAGGACAAAGGGTTAATAAATATGTCAATGTCATTAAAATTGAACGGACCCATTTTTGAAGAGCCTGTATATACGTAAAAAGAATTATTTCTTATGGTGCGTCGCATCGTACCCGGAAACGAAAAATTCTGAGCGTGAAGTAATGTTAATTAATAAAAACACATTAACTTAATTAACAGTCGGACCGCACCTCCGCGAACATTCACACGCGATTTCTGTCGCATTTGCGGTACTCCAACTTTCCAACTACCAACAATACAACGGAATTTGAAAAAAGGCTGTACGGCGAATTACTAATTTACTAATTACTGTTTTAGGTGTTTTTACGCGCGTCTATAAACTAACTACTTTATAAAAAGAGGAATTGAATGCACCTACTAAATCGGAACTATATTTCGAGTTCGTTATTAAATATATTTTACTTTAGTAACTAATTAATATTGCCAATAAGAAATGCGAAGAAGATAGACCAAAACTTTATTCCGCTGGATGTTATGTAATTCCAAGGAAAATAACTTAGAGTAGAAAAGTAAGTGGTAATAACAGACTAGAAAATAATGTAATAATAACAAATAAAATTATAATAAAAACAATAATACTAACGATAAGTAATAATAAATATAATAATACTGATAATAAATAAAGTGATAAAAATAATAACATTTATAATAAGTAAGGTAATAATAAAAATAGTAATAAGTGAAGTAATAATAAAATGAAATAAATAAATGAAACAATTGAGGAATATTTAATTCAACTGTTTGACAATGGACTACAGGAGCCCATTAATTTCGCAAGCTGGCTCTCTTTGTGCCTGATGGTATCTACTGTCCGCTTAAAATCGTCTTATTCTCCTTACTCCGTTCGGATCCCCTACTTCAAACACTCGGCTGAAGAGGGCGGCGCGAGCTAAAATAATACACGGACGGTTTTTACTTCGCGTAACTTCCTGTCTGAAAAGCTTCTTTATCAACGATGTCTGCGTTCCGAAGGCTCGCGCAATTTTTTTCTTCTATCCTCCCAGATTATACGTTCCAAAATTGAAACCTAATCTTGATCACGTTACTTAAATTGATGTATAAAACGCTTTAAATGTTCAATTATTCTAATTACTGCTTATGCAAGCCTTGTTCCTAAGCAGATTAATAATAAAATTCTAAATGAATTTACACCTTAAGATTAATTGAAAATGTTTAACCTGTTGGACTATGACTTTTCCAACAAGTATTTCTTAATTTTTCTGTATTTCCGAAAAAGAAATTGTTTATCACACCTTTACACTTAACCCAACAACTGTATATTAACAATAAAATAAGGTAAAAAATGAAGATAATGGAAGTTAAAATATTTAATTAGTAAAAACATATTGATAACCGAATATCATTACATAAGGAACTATAATGTGTAAAAGTTACTAGATAATATACCCTATATTATACACCTATAGCATAAAGATTCATTGACATCCAATTTACGTTTAACCTATTCACACGTTTCAAGAATTCAAAAATATCGAGTCAACGATAACAGTGCAAGAGGTTGATAAAATCGAATTTTATTTAGCGCCATAAAAAGAATAATACTTTTAAAATGTTCGGAAACGAGTACGTTGGATATTTGCGTGATCGAGCGTATACACGATCGAAGAACACGGAATAATATTACTTCATTAATAATTAAACGGCGTATCACCGAGGCATTCATATTTCTCATAACGAGCATAATAATAACGTCCGTAGAATTGATGTGTAAAGGAAACCGTTTCAAGAATTGCGTGCCGCGCGTACACAAACCACTCCATAATCCGATAGATACAATCTCTAATGGTAATTCCCAGTGAGAAAATAAGTCGGAAGCATGAAACAATATTTGCTCGTTGTCGGCCGCTATTTTCAAGACAAACGGCGCATCGTTATTGCGGTCGTAATACGAATCAGTTTCAATTTCTATACGCTCGATTTATTTTTTCACGGGGCTCGCCATGTTTATAGTGAAAACGTTCTATGCGCGTACCTGTTTACTGTCATTCCGCGGCAGTTTCCTTCTCGGCGCCCCATCAAAATAGCAGATGTCCCTCGGGCACGCCACGAAGATGGAACACAGCTGCGTCAAGCGACCGATATATTTTTCATCCCCTTAACGCACCTGCAATACAAAATTTGCTCAATTACGTTATTATGCTTTCGAAGTTTAATGATGTTTTATTGCCGTTTCTTATAAACAATATAAAACGCACAATTGCAGTTAAAAGGTTGATAAGATTTGCCTACTGTGTAAAGCTTATGCGTGCCAGTCTGATTGTGGACGGACTTGTACTACTCCCCTGATCAGAAATAAAATCGTTTAAGTTTTGTTTGAACATGGAATGAAATTGTTCAACTTGTAATCGGTAAGATCAATCAATTTGTATCTAATCAAGAATAAAACTGTTCAATTGATGTCTGATTAAAAATGAAATCGTTCAACTTCTGTCTGATCAGAAATAAAATTGCACAACACAAATCTAATCAAAACTAGAATTATTCAACCGATGTCTGATCAGAGATCGTACTATTCCACTTGCGTTAGTGACCGAATGTACTGTCCGATTATTGTCATCATCCTATTTGTGTTCGATCAAGAACGGTACCAGTCTACTAATGGCTGATCAATGCTGAAACCGTTTCACTCGTGTCTGATAACGAGCAATATAATTCCACTTGTATCTGACTGTAGAAACAGTATTATACTACTTGTTTAATCAATTTCAATTTTACTATACTAGCCTGTGCAACAATTTCACATACTACTGCAACAAAATTTGGAACCAAATACTCAATAAAAAAACATTGTTGCATTTTCAAGTGAACTTTAAAGAAAACTTCACACGACTAAATTATATCTCATCGAACTATTCATTGTTCATATTATATCGTCTTTCAACTGACTTATCGTAACATTTACTCATATATTATCATACAAATGAATAGAAAAATAAAACTACAAGATTTCTCGTCCAATCCAATATCTACAACAAATGAAAAACAGACCATAACACAACGAAGTAAAATGTAAATAAATGCATTCCATAACAAACACGAAATGTACAATCACATGTTTTATAATGAATAATCTGTCGATCGTTTCAAGCTCTGCGAACATCATTCAACAGTTTTAACCCCTTGCAGTATTTTCTTTACGACTACGCTTGCTCGATTTAGTCTATTATTAATAATTTAAGAGAGCGCCAAGTTATCTCCTATTTATTATAAGTACACATTACTCTGAAGGTAAAACATTGGCGATAGGAAAATAGTTTCTAATTTCGACTTATATACAATGAACAACATCGATTTTTATTAAACCGAATTAAAGATCTTCACCGCGAATTTTATTCGTCGTTACACGACAATGGGTTAACTGAACTCTCGAAAAACATTGGAATACGTTCTCGATCAATAATGCTCAGTTAATAAAAAAACGTATCGATACGTGTTCCCAAGTCATTAAAACGTTAACGTCGAAAATTTCAGCAGTCTCCCGAAAGAAACCGGAGGTTCGTAAAATTCCTATGATCTAGTAGCAAGCTCGCGCCAGACCTGAATTACCGGCAACGATAAAAGCCCCGCGAGTCAGCGCACTCTGCGACTTACGATTACGTACTAAAGCTCCGGGTGACTGGAAAGTTCCGCTGAAAATCGTTACCCGGAGCCGTACGGTCGTATACACCCGTCCCTCCATTTATGCGGCACTTTTTATACGCGTGTCTCTTCTTACGAAGTAATTTATAACAGTATTCACAAGGTGTTGTTTACATGCGATATTAATTTAGGCGATCAGAATTTAGCGACACCGAATTAAATTTACTATTATCTTCTGAAATGCCAGTATTATTATCTTTTTTCTTAACACTAAAGGTACGACCGGTCGAATGACCGGTTTCGAAATGTGATTTACAATATTGCGTTTTCTTTCGTTCGTTTAACTCTATGTCAATTCTTATATTGTTGAATTATTCAGTTTTTCAATTTTTGTGTTTATTCTTTTTGTTTCTACTAAGACAGGTTTACCGTCCGACTTGTTTACTTTTATGTTTTTACCACTTATTTGACTAAAAGTTAAGTTAATATAAGTATACAGTTAAATAGACGAAAGAATACGCAGAGTTTTGAATCAAATCTTAAAACTGATTGTCTGACCTGTTCGCGGTGCGGTTAGTGTATAAACATAGACGTACACTATGCCTAGAATTTTTCTCTTTTTCCAATAAATTATTAATGACAAAGTGGTCGTATCAATCATAATTGAGAAATAAATCATGGGACAAGGGGTTAACGCGATTTTCATTCGCGTAAAACGAATCCACGCGGAACGGATACTTCGCGTAAATGGAGGAACGGGTGTAAGTTTTCACGGAGTCTGAGGGGAACCCCCGAACGCTGGCGAACGTGGCTGGAAGCCAGCCACGCGTGCCTAGCCCAATTACTATGTAATAGTGGCTGATCGTCGCAACGTCCGACGCAACGCGGTGCGGCATGATTAACAGCGCTGCGTTTAATTTACGTCGGGGCGCATGGTGTCGCGTATCAGCGCAAACATTGCAAGCCTGGTTCACGATCCTGAACATTTGAAACTTCGTTGCCACGAAACTTTCACATCTGCTCCCTAAAGATGGCGTCGCGAGTCTAGAATCCGCCATGTTTGGTACAATAACGGAAGGAAGTGTGTATACACAATATTTGTTTTATCTTCACATGTTCAACGATTTATAAACGGTTTAACAGTCGAAGTTGAACTTTTACAAAATGTACAAAAAAAGACAATAGAATTGAATAATGTATAATAGATTGATGGTATTAATTGCAAAGGAGCGTGAACGATCGATGAAACGAATGAACGTTTGCAGAAATATTGAATTTTGCTTTTTTAATCAATCCTTCATATTCGTTGTAGGTTTTGGAGTTTATGGAAAATAGGAAAGCATACGCTAACCTTTGACCCCTTGCAGCCCTGCGATGATTAATAAGTAATAATAGCGTTGTCTTTATTGCACAATTGCACGGGAAAGTGGCGGTACGAAGACAGAATAAAAATGAAATGCAAAATGAAGTAAAAATAATAGTATTTTACGAAAGAAAATAAATGGAAAAGGAAAATGTCGACACGATGAAATGAAATGAGAAATAAATGTGACGAGCAAGATCAAAATTTAATGGATAACGAGCGCTGTTATCAAATCTATCTTCCTGTTCCTCGTTTCGTGTTATTTCCTTCTTTAACATGTTGAACGCCGCACGACTTCATAGAGGAAGCTATACAAAATGGAAAAAATATAATATTAAATCATTTGATTGAATTGAATTATTATTATTATTGCACGTTAATCTAGCTGAATGTTACCGTATTAGGTAGCATTATTTGAAATATAGAAATGTTTTCAAATAATTATCATTCAATTGAGTGAACTACTGTAATTCGATTTGGTTTGAGTCACTGGGGATCCCCATGGCATTAAACGTGTTAATTATTCATTTGTTTCTAAACACATTCTAATGCAACACAGACTTCCACGAAGCAATACTAAAAACAATCGAAATAAAAAACAGTCAATAAATACAAGGGTAACGCGTAAATGCCAAGGTTCAACAGATAACAGCCGCTCTTATTAATCCTATTTTTCATTCTTCGTTCCACTTCATTTCCGTATTGAATCATTCATTTGTTAAACTGACAAACTTTACAAACTAAAAATTAATACAAGTTTAATGAGATTATTTACAAACGTAAAGAACCTATTAAATATATTAACATTAAAAATTCAAAATACTAAGCACATAGTTTTACTCTGTTAAAATAGTAATACAAATTTACCTTATAGTCAATTACTTTAACCTGTAACAGGCTCAATTGTTCAGTTGTTCGTGAATTTCTTTGAATATAATATTTCGCTCGAAGCGATATTGACAGTAATCAAAGGCAACAAAGGATTAGCGTTTAGAGAAGGTAGAGTAGAAATAGTTTCTGACATTTTTATCGAAGTTTGCCGTGAATCTACGCAAACTTTGCAAAGCTCAGAAACTTTCGGTTGCGGGAGTTCTTTTGTCGGAAAGATTCCAAAGGAACGTACGAGCGTAAAAGTGTTCGGTGAAGTATAGAGCCTGCACCCCTTTGCATTTAATCCCGTCAATTACATAATAGAAGGCAAGGCGGCTGGAAGTGCTGATTAAGAGCAGCCCTGCCGATACCGGATGACTTTCGACCCGCCTTTGCGTTACGTAAAAATCGCAACTCTAAGAAACTATTCGGACTTTAACACTAGAACTACTACATTTGTCAAAATGGCGGATTTCAGTTTTCTTATTTCGCGATTTTTGATATCTTAAAAGCATTGAATATCCCAAATGATTTTAGAAATTAATAGTTTCATTTGAACACTATAATCATTATACGAAGAAGCCTAGAAAAAATCTATTGTTACAATTTTTATAAGGATTACGTGTTAATCCTGTTAAACGCTCGGTAGTTCTAGTGTTATTACGTTTTTGTCACGATGATATTTTATCAATAATAATTGAACGGAAATTTGTGCGTATTTCTGACAACCTCTAACCCTTATGTTAGCAATCAAAATGTTTGTGTTTGTTCAGACATTAATATTGCAATATATTTATGTAAATTTTTGATTTTCAAATCGACGCAAGAGTGTTAAACGAATTGAAAATCGGAGCAATTTTGTTAAAGTTTCGCAAGAACATAAGAAATTGTGTAAAAGAAAAATATAACATAAGGGTTAAGTCTTCGTTCAAAAGGTAAATAATTTATTTTAATTTATTAAAATAATCCATTTTAATTTATTAAAATAATCCATTTTAATTTATTCGAATCAGTTTTTTTTAAACGTAAAGTTAAAGATTAATAAATGTATACACGTACAGGCTGTTATATTGTAATACATGTGTATAAACATAGCGGTGAATTCACAATACAAAAATGATAAAAAAATTCCATTTAAATATAGGTCCGTTTCCATTGTTTCTATCTTTCAGTAATTTTTTGCTAATTTAACTTCTCGTTCAATTATTTATATGTAGATTGTGGATTTTTATGCAAGTTTCTGTTATCATGGATCGTTTTGTGAAACTCAGAATAAGGGAAACATTTGTTCTGTTGACTAAAAGATTTATTACAATAAAAATAAAATAAAAACGTTATTTAATCTTCATTATTACGAACGATCGTTTTTTAATTTTACGAATTTGCATATATCATAAATGCATAAGAACCCAAAGTCTATTTATAAGTAACATTTGATGTCTCGTACGCGACCCTGCAAACTATTATCACCATTTTCGGAAAATTCTTGTAGGCGGTATCTGTAAAACGAAACGCACTTATTTCTTGGAATATAGTAAAATCGTTATCACAAGCGTAGAATACAATATTTATTCATTTTTATTATTCACAAATAGTTCCGATCGGACAAGAAGTTTTAAAATTGAATATTCTGATTTATTTTAATTTAATTTAGTAGCTTAGTAGGCCTGAGAACAGTGAAATCACATTTACGTGACTAACGCTACTTCGTAATACTAATGTTCTGAATATGCAATTGGTGCAACATAAATCGTACGTAAGATTATAAAGAACAAATAGTTATACTTGTTTATTTGAAAGTCCAATAATAGTATATTTATTATATAAATATAATATTATTATATAAATAATAATAATAATAATAATAATAATAATAATATACAATTAATATTAATAACAATAATAATATTATATAATTAATATTAATAATAATCATATTATTATATTATATTTAACATAAGTTTATAATTATTAAACTCTTTTCTCTCTTTTAACTTTTGAATTCACCACTAAACTTATGCCCATATATTACAAAACACCTTATAGGTACAAGGTACATACATTGTTGATTTTATTCTATTAAAAAATGACATCAGCGAACGTGTAAAAAAAACCATAAAACAACCAGATGAAAGAGTTGTGCCTCGAGACGAAGATAGTAACGATTTTGAACAATTGCAACGTAAACATAGATACATATATACACATATTCATTTCAAAAACACACACACACACACACACACACACACACACACACACACACACACACACACACACACACACACACACATGCATGCGTACAAATATAATATATAATGTATACATTATATTCACGTTCACTCATATATACCTAAAATTATTATTTAGTCTCATTTCACTCTCGACCATCGACGAATATCGTTCATTCGCAATCTCTCGTATGTATAACGTACAAAATATATGTATATGTAATATGTACATATCGGCTCGCATACACGGTATGCATTGTTGGTTTCCACACGGCGATATAAAACACATCGGCGATCTATTATTAAATAATTAAATAATGGCCTGCTTTGCGCGAGAGAGATTATCGTCCGGGATAATCGAGTCTGACTTATTAATAGAACTTCAGATCGATTACCTTCGTGCACCGTATCGGAAGTTCTCGAATACTGTGTTAAAAAAAAATAATACTGAAAGACGAGAGAGTGGCAATAAAAAACTACGGAGAAATGTTTCTTTTTTGTTGTGCACAGCCGTTCTTTTTCTCTGCTCTGCACTTCCGAACGAGGATCGAAATTTTGTGAAAGGACGCGTGCTGCCCGAAAGTTGTTCGGATTCATTTTAACACTAACTGTACCATAAATCGGTCGAATGGTTGGTTTTCAAATTCGATTTAACCCTTTACGGACGGGAATTTGTTAAACTTCTAAAAACTCTTCCTATAAAACACTGAATTATTCATAGAAGTTTTAAATGCTAAAAAAGAAGAAAACTTGTTACTTGAGTAATTAAATTATGCAGTTTTCGATTTTAGATATTAAAGCTCAAAGTCGCTATTACGGCAGCATTCGACCACAAAGAGTTAAAATGCTGCGTTTCCTAACATTCATTTAATTTTATATCGATTCCTATATTGCCCAATTAATCAGTTTTTCAATTTCTGTCTCTCCTTTTGTTACTGTTTCTACTAAGAACAATTTGTCATTTAACTTGTTTACCTTTATTTCATGAAATAAGGTTAGTGTTAAGAAAAAAATTATATGGAGATTATACGAAATGATGAAGAAGTTGTCGACGAATTGTTACTCGACCAACGCTGACAAGGAATCAAAAGTGCCTAATTGAATAGGACACGGTTAATTAGCAACGGCCACAAGCTTGTCGACTTCCGGTGTCCGATACTTGCGACCGCAACGATAAAACATTCATTTTACAATCAGTTGTATATTTACAATCTCGTAGATATAGATTTAGAATCAACTTTACAATTAAAATATTCTGTTTAGTTAGACTTTTAGAAAATTTCTAGGTGATATTGTCCAATGTATATCTTACAATGCAACAACCAATAGGCAACTCTTCTAAATTTTTGTTTGTCCACTGTGAATTTTAAAACTAAATATTTTTCTGGATAATTGATGCGTCATTGGTATTTTAAATTTTCAGGTTTCAACAACTATTTACACAAGCTCAGATGCTTGCAATATTGCAAAAATGAATACGATTTCATTCGGGAAAGTCTACAGAACTATTCTCGGCAAAATCATTTGTATAATTCTTACAACTAACGCGTAAATATTTCTTAACGTTAGAACTACCATATCCGACAAAATGGCGATCTTCAGTTCTGTTATTTCGCGATTATTGATATCTTAAAAGTGTTAAATACCTCAAATAATTTTAAAAATAAATAGTTTCACTTGAATACTACAATGAATATATGAAGAACTCCAAAAAAATCTATTTTTAACATTTCTATACGGATTACATATTAATCGTATTAAACGCTCAGTAGTTCTAGTGTTAAATTGATAATTGAAATGGAGTTGAAATCTTAGAAACTCTTCTCTTCTAGACAAATAAAATTTCAGTAATTCAAAATTGAGATTAATGATGTAGGAATTGTACTACAAGAAAAAGGTATACATCAGAATTTATCTTGGCAGTTAAGGCTTAAAGTTGAAAACTTGATTTCTTTTTCAAAATGAAATTTCTCGAAAACCATGTGCAACGAGAAAATCAGTTTCAAAATTCCTATTCGGTACACAAAAAATTTACAAAAATTGCCTATTACATTTTCGAATATAAAAGAACAAAATTTTTATTTGTTGGATAGTGTAACCTAACGTTATCGAATATCAAGCACCGGAAATCGAGATCAATCTACGAAAACAAAGAAAACCATTTGAGCCGCTCATTAGCCAAACCGATTATCTCCATCTTTTGAATTTTTCAAATTTTGTGGAGCTTCCAAATTGCTTGAGAATAATTGCAATAAGAAAATTTGTCGAATAAAAATATTCAGCAACATAAGTAGCAAAATGATAGTGTAATACGAGTAATGTGATACCAAATCGTTAATAGTTATTTCTAATACCATTTGCCTTTGTTATGAAGGAATATGTATTATTATACAAAATACTCAAAATTCTTGTGACAATCAACGCGTTAAAATTAGGTTTACGTACATTTATTGTACTGTTCATACTATTGTTCTTGGAAAAATTGACGTTCATTTAGATCTTGGAAGTTAGAGGTTTAAAAATAAACAATTAAAATATATATTCCTGTAATTGCATCATTCAAAATCGACGTGAACGTTTGCAAAGTAATGTTTATTAAATCCATTGTAAGTTAAATTGACGTATTCCATAAACCCAATTTCAACTCGATTACATGTAACCCATCAAAAATATGAAAACTCTAAACTAGAAAGATACATTTTGCTCCTGCGCTGTTCCCTTAGATCGTCAAATCATCTTGCAACTGTACTGCTAGGTCACTTAATGGCTAAGATGAGGAATTAGACTGCCTGAACAGTTTCCATTCTTTCTCATTCAATTTTCTGTTAGCTTTATTTCCCAATTTCTAATTTCCTAATTTACTGTATCTCAATCAAAATTATAAAACTGTAAATTAGACAGACGCGAAAGGTTAACAGAAATGTAATTTACGTTTTTTCATTGTTTGTATTAATACATTTTTTACCATTTTTTAATGCGTCCGTATTATTTGTGAAATAAACGGGGGAAAGCGTCATGATTAGATTTAACACGTTCACGACCACAGCTAAATTTGAAATACGTTTACTGTGGATCATGCCTTTCTTGCATTTGTTTCACGTGACATGTTATTCATATAATTTTAATATTATCATAGCAACGGTAATCAACAGCTACATATATGTGACGGTGAGCCTTTTAACCCTTTCGTCCCTGAATATGTATTTTTCCCCCTAAATAAGGAAGAAATTGAAGTTTTTCAGTAAAAGAAATAAGATAAGCACTAATAATAATAATTGTGTCAGCAACAAGCAAAAATCTCCGTGTGGTACAATTTTTCTTTATCTTTAAGGCATTTTCTAGCTATCCGATCTTTTAAAATGTTCGTGGTATCTATGTGTACCATTCGGGGCGAAAGGGTTAAACAAATCGCTATGTCACTCATATGTAACGCATGGTCACGAACGTGTTAAAAGGAGTGCGTAGTAACATAAAGTTTGGAAACCACTGCACTAAAGCATCAAATCATCCTGCAACTGTACTCTTTGTGTCGCGGAGTTGACCGATTTGGCGAACGTACAGCTCATTTGTTTCCACGAGTGAAGGCACTTCGCGCTCTACCGCACGCTTCCGCGAGATCATTTCGATCGACCCTTCTCAACGTCGACGCACGGGCGTCCCTGTTTCCCCCTTGTGCCGAGATAAAATCGTTCGAATGGAACTCGAACGACGCGGGTGGCCGTGGCGTGCGCCGCACGCATTAACATTTGCGCTCCCGTTGCACTTTTCCCAACGAACGGTCTGCTCGTTGTTCCCTTGGCAGTGAACCAAGACAAAAAAAAGAGGAGGGTGGTCAAAAATATTAGGTTGTTGCGCATTCAATGACTGTTTTTTTTTCGTTCCCCGTCTGACACACTCGATTTTTCACTTTTTCTAATGGCCGAAGAACATGGAGTGACTCAGAAGCAACGAAAGAAACTTAATTGGAAAATCAAATGGTTGCGAACAAAAATTTAGCTCGTGTACACTGGATTTGAATGAAATAAAGAAATTGAAGGCGCCTTTGACTGTCATTGTGAATCTGTACAAGAAAATTGTAATTATTTCTACATCGTTTATGTCACTTTCTCTGATATCAAGTATGGCGGTGCGACATAGCATTCGACACTTTTGTGATGTAAAATGAGTGGAAAATGTAACATGATTTTTATTGAAACTTTTGACCGGGAAAGCTAATTTCTTTCACTAATCGACTGGTTTGTTGAAGTTTCATAAACTTCGATAGAAAATAAAGTTTCTGAAAATCGCAGTAACGATCGACCGATCGCTTCTAACCTGGGCGCCAATCCGCCATCTTTTATTGGTTTTGTACAGCTCCGAATCAATCTTTATTGTCGCTACAAATCGTGTCCTTAAAAACGATACATTGCACGCATTATTTTAATCTATAAAGAGCCGTGTTTGTCAATAAACTACACACCTACAACCAAAGTCAAGCATGATTCACAATAAAACCTGTCGTTAAGAGCCGCAACAACAACCTAATATTTCGTTTCGACGTTCACAATGTTTTTACAAAAATGAACTTAAAAGGAAAGCTCGAAATTCCTATGAATATTCACAGTCTACAAATAATTGCTAACGCTTCGCTAAGACTATTGGGTATCAGGTCACAATTTGCTGAACGAGTCGCTGACTTACGCAAAATCAACTGTTAATCTCTTTTGTACGTGCAAAGCTATTATTTAACGAACTTAATATTATTAAATTGGCCAAAAAATCTGTTTCCTTCACTTTCCAATGACATTTGAGGAATAATTTCACTTCATTAAACTGTGGCCATTCTTATCAGCAACTTTCCACCACCTTTTATAGTATTTATAATATTTGTGATACTTGTAACATTTATAAATATTAAAAGTATCATAATATTTATTTATAACATTTATTCGTATATTATAGTATAAAGCCAGGTTAGAAATTCAAATGACAAGATTTTTTAGCCAACCCAATGATTGCTTTTTAATCAATTGCCAGTCTGACAGTCACGAACCAAAAATATTTAACTAAATATCAGTCGATGTCTAACAGTAGTAATTATTTATGTGTACCGCAAAATCAAGGTAGCGCCATTTTCTCGAAAATCCTTGGAATTTCGAATCGTTTTATCGCGACGTGGTCGCAGTGACAGATTGTACATTGATTTCCCAGCGATCGAGAACCCAGAACATTTACATATCTGTTTCGCAAAAATATTTGTTTACGTAGTCGCATGTTAACGCTTAACTGGCCACATTTTTCACGTAGAAAATAGATTCGTTCCTCGGTTTTGTTAGGAACATTTATCAAAAAAAGATCATACACATTCGTCATCAGTGATGACTATCAGATCGTCCGATAAATAATATCGTTTTTTATGTTATTGTGCAGGTAAATTTTCACTTATTATTCATTCATAAGTCTACCAATGATAATACTGACAGCTTACAAATGTAACAAATATTCCTCAGAATATTTTGTAATAATAATAGTACTTTAAATTTGCTTTTCATTACAGAAAATGATACTATTGTAAGCTATTTATAAGTGCTAAATTAACAATCAAGACATTAAATCGTCATACATTTGTATAATTTTACTTAACCCATTTTATTCAATTCTATTTAATATTTTTCATTGGACAATTGATTTAGAAGAACTGTATTTGAGTCAAATATTTTTCTTCTTCTTTTTTTTTAATGTAACGAAGGAGAAATGATTATTTTTTAATATATTGTTTAACACTGTATTACATACAGTAATACTAATTAATTGGCAGCCAAATTAAATATCATAAGAATTTTTGTACACCATAAGACACATTTCAATCAAAAGTATTTATAACACTTCACAGTCAATGCGCCAGTCAAACAAAAATCATTCCTCAATTATTTTCTGAAGAAAGAAAAATGTGAAAACGATGCAAAAATCGTGATAATTAACCGTATAAACGACATTGTTTACGGGATGATCTAACCGTACTTCCATCGAAAAGTATTCAACCGAAAACCATCGATCGAACGTCATGCTGTCACATAACTAAACCACTAACGATAAAAATGAATTGTGTGGAAAACGTAAAAAAAACGCATTTAGCGACAAAAGAAGTAGAATGCAAGAGTTATCCATATTCGAGTAACACGTCGAGATAAAAGTAAATATCTTTGTTTATTTTCATTGTACAGAATGAGAAATCGGTGTAACGAGTTCGTTGAAGAAAATTACTGGGTCGGCATCGAATAATTTTCATATTTAATCGAACGAATTATCCTATCCAGTAAACTGATGAGAATATTCATTGATCCTCGTATATTTTCCTCCAATAAATCGACAACTCTTCTATTCTATTTCTTTGATGCACAACTACCACACAAAAACAACCATAATACTCGCTTATAATGTTTACGATTCAAAAAAATAAAATAAAAGAAAACAATCATATAATCAACATACAAAATCTTCAAGCATACATTCCCATTCTTATCTTATCATTAGAAAAAGTAAAATCCTTAAATACTTCTACGATATAAGATAAAATGCAGACATCATCTTGTGATTGTCCGATTTTTCTTTAATCACGTCTATACGGGGTGTTCCATTTTAATCTATAAATACAATTACCTCTGGAATTATTCGTTATTGTACTTAAAAGAATAGTAAATAGTGTTTCATATTTCCTATACACATCCACGTAAAAACAAAGTACCAAATTACTGCCATTTCAAAATAGAAACAAATTGCATTTGAGACATTACTTAACATGTTCGCAGACGGCTACTACACATGCAATATTTTAATATAGTATTCATGTTCTGAAGGGTCACCATTGCATACATTACCCTCCTTTAATTTTTACAAACACGATGGAAAAACTTATACATTTATCGTCCATAAAAGAATCCAACACCTGTCTTTCTAATGCCAATAACAATAGAAAATTCAGATAACAAACAGAAATTAAGCTTCTATAGAGTGCTCACATTCAACATCCAATACAAATTCAGAGTCCGGAAGCATGTTAACCTTGATCAGGCCCTAGGGTCTTTTTCGAGATTAATTTTTGCTGTGATTTTTCTAACACTTTGACTACCACGCAGAATATGAGTGACACCATTTTTTTACATATTCTTAAACATTATTTTTCTTAATAACAATAACCAATTTTTATTGAATGTATGAGATATAAGAAAGATAGTAGGGTTAAGCGTTATGAAGAATCTTGACCTTTCAGTTGCTGCTTTATTAAGAAAACTGTTTTGTCTGCATAGGAATTTCGATGAGTATTTACTTGGCAGTAAAATTGTTAAGGGGTAGATAAAAATTAAATTGCATTTATAGATTAAAATGGACCACGTTGTACATTCAAAACGTTAAAGGTCTATTCTACAGATAAAAGGAAAAATCTCCCAGCGGTGGCATACACATTTCAGATTATCTAACAGATATGCAAACAATTTCAATAAGGATCGCGTTCGCTCGATCGATCGAACGCTCGATGACCAAAGGCCTCGTGTTTCCCTGGCAAGGGTGGAAATCGAATGGTTTCCGAGCTCACGTATACGTGAGGGCGGCCGTTCAAGCGTTAACTCGCCCCTCCGTCACCTGTTCCGCAAGAAATCGCCCCGTCGCGAAGATAGCGCGCACGAACGAGCCGCTACCCGCCTTAAATCACGCACGCTGCGTGTCGTTGCTCGCTCATGACCGCCGAAATCGATACACGGTGAGCCTGTACGCCGATGAATTCGCTTCTTTTCCAGTACACAGATTTAGAAATTGTTTAACACTAGAACTAGTGAGCAGTCGAATTGATTTTTTGAAATTTCCAAAACTCAAAGGGTGCATCTATTGATTCAGTTTGTATATTGGCAAATCAATTTCTTTAGCAACTTCTCAGTGCAGCATCTGTCTTCTGAAAAATATTAACCATCTTTCAATAATTGCAAAAAAAGTCAGGGCCGTTTTGAGGTGTTTGGTAGTTCTAGTGTTAACCTTTAGCATTCTAGCCGATCTTCAAATCTTTTAGCATCTCTAAAATTAAAAAATGTTGTGACATTTGTCTGATTTTTTATTTTGTTTCTTGAGAGAAATATTTAACCCTTAGCACTCCGATTTTATAAAATACCAATAGTTTCAAGCCATTTTTATAGTTTCCCTGGCGAAAATTAAAAAGTATCATATTATAATGTTTCTCGCATTTTTTTCTTTCCTTTCGTTGGGCAAATGTTTAACTCTTAGCACTCTAGTCGATTTTGTAATCTACCAGCAACTGCGAGTAATTTTTATGTTCCTCCGATGAAAATTAAAAAATATTACGTTATAATATTTTTTTGTTTTTTATTTTCCTTCTTACGAAAAAATTTGTATTTGTAGTAAATGCAATAGTCTTAGGGTAGTATTTTCAAATTTGTCCATTAAAATATTTAATACTCTAATTGATAGGGGAGACTATAGAGTGCGAAGGGTTGACTCTAGATTGGTCGCGTCATTGACAAGTGTCATTCGTCGAATTGAAAAATATTAACCACCTTCTTTCTATTGGCGGATTTAATGTCTGTATCATTAAGTTTGTTTTGAAAGCTGTACTCATTGTTAGACGCTTGGTCTTTATGTAAATTCAATTATCAAGAATATAATTAAAAAAAACAGGATTAGGGTAGAAAATGATTTTTCCTAAGAAATGTTATGAAAAGCACTACACCTCAGATGTTTTGCATATTTCTTTGTGTCGTGTGCATTATGTGCAATATTGCATTTGCAAGTTTCCTATAAATATATAAAAATCCGCTGTCTATTCAAGATTATCTTTTTCTAGTCTTAAACTGAAGACCGTTGACTATATAAGTTCCAGGATTTTTGGAAAAATTTTATCGAAACGAACCAAGCAACGTAATAAAGCATAGGTTAATTTATGTTACCGATAAAAATGATTGAGAATAATGACGACTAGAAACAAATCGTATTACTTATACATTAATTATTAAAAGTAACAATGCAATGGATAAGCATAAAAAAATTCAAAATTTGATGGGTCTTTCCAACAGGACATCTGAATATTGCGTTGCATGGAACTCAAATGGTTAAAGATATCTCTCTAACATTAGAATTAATGATGTACAAATATTATGATTAATTGCAAAAATATCGCTGCATGGCAGTTATCATCCACGCGGCCACTCATGTTTAAAAGTTCAACACGATCAACTGGTTAACTGTTAACATCAGGATTAACACGTTGACTATTAATGGCGGTCACCGATGATCGACGCTTTTGAACTGCTTGCAAAAGATTACAATATGAAAAACCATCGATGTCAAATGAAGTAAGTTCTGTCACATACTAATATAAACAAGTGCAAACGTTGTACACAAGTGTAAACATTGCACGACATTGTAACTGCAAAGTTTTAAAGCATATTCGTTATAATGAAATCATTAAAACTAATTTTGTTAATTAACTAATTTTGTATTAGCTAATTTCAAACTAAGTATGTCTCTGTATAGCCACAAATAAAATTAGGGCTGTAAAAAGTTATATAGAGGCTTAATAAAGAAAGTAATTAAATAATTGTAGAACATAGGAATTATAGTATCAAATAATTAATAATTATTTTTGAAATGCCCAAAATTCTCGTAGCAGTCAACATGTTATACGTTTGAAGGCTCCAATGTAAGAGGAAGCTAAGCTAAAATTGTTAAAAAATGAGATATTTATTAATTCTGACACCTCTTGGTATCTAATTATTATCCCTAAGTTTATTTGCACGTATTTTTAGTTTTGTATGTTAATAACTATTTTCTTTATGTGTCATATTTCTCATGCCAGACAGAGCTATGTTATACATTAATTTTGCATATAGTCAAATGTCAGCAGCGAAACTAAAAAAATACAACTTTTGTATTATCCTTTTAATATTATCTAATTTCATCTATATACCCCAAAAAAATCAAAATTATACCACGAAAAGATAACAACGAGAAAGAACATATGTAAGAATAAAGTTTACGCAAAACTTTATACATTTTCCTACATACTCGAATATAATGATAATAAATAAATAAATGAAATACCTTTAAATAAAATATTTCTTTAACCAGAATAGCTTTTGCAACGTGCCTTTTTAGTCTAATTTTCAATATTTGAAAAAGTATATAGCAAATAAAATAAAAAATAAGAGATTCTCCCAATATTTTACCATAAATTAAACCATAGATTAAATAAAAAAAATTGTAATCCCAATTATACAATTTCAATTGAAACCAAACTTTTCAAGAAAGCATTACTATCGTGGCTTAGCTTCGTCTTCTACTGGATCTCTCATTTACACGTAACATGTACATTTTCTAATTCAGTATACTACTTGCAAGTAGCATTTTAAGCTTGTTACCCAGATAACTCTATCACTTGTTTATTTAGGACAATTTAACCCTTTGGCGACGAATATCAATACTTTGGCGAGATTAAATTTTCATATTTGGAATACCAAATTACAGACAAACGAATTGAGTACTCAAACAGTAAAAGATCTTATTACTTAAAGATTTTCCTATTACTTAAACCCTTAATAGACAAATTTTCTAGGTATGCAACGTTATATACGAGCTTCAAGTCAACCATTACTCATGTTTCCATTTATATCATTTAATTCCTCGTCACGGAAGCTTTCTTTCTATACATAAAAGGTCAAACATGGCGTCGAACTTAGATAAATTATTGAAGTTCGATATTGTCCTTTATCAATCCGTCGTATTCGCCTATGTCATGGAGCTGTACATTGAGCGTTTAACACTAAAACTATCGAGCAATTAGAGTAACTTATCTCTAATTTTTAATAAAAATTAGAAGAATACGTTTCTTGAGATTCAAAGGGCCTCCTAGTCTTGTATCTGTGCAAACAGACAAATTTAATTAAAGATTTTTCGCAAAAATGCCAACATAATTTAAATACTTGCAAAATGAAAATTCCGAAGTGGGTTAATTTGACCCGTCCGATAGTTTTAGTGTTAACATGTTGACCGGCAATTTTACGCAGAATTTATCTCATGTCACTAGTTATTATTCCGTAATTAACTATGAAAGTAAAATAATCTAAATAAACTTTAATATATTTTATTTCTACATAATTTGAAATGAATCTTTCGACATATTTTTTATATAACTTTGAATACTTTGCTTTTGTAATATTCTATATTCCCATGCGTTTCAAAAATGGAAATAGCTAATGCAAGTGCAAACACGAGTTAACTCGTTACCGGTCAACAAGATTTGGGGATGAAAACACGAGTTAATTCGTGACCGGTCAACAATGTATTAAGCATTCCATTTAGAATTTTGTTTCATCTGCCAAGAATTTTGTGTACTTTAAAGAAGCTTCATCTGCAAAGGGTTAAAGGCCGGCAATTGTACTGAAATGTAACGACGCACAGGCTCGATTAATAAATAATATAAAAGCTTAATGCGATACGATGCACATGAAAATCACGACGCTCGGGATAAATAACGCAACGAGGATTGAGCAGTTGTTCGTACACTTTGAATGGTCACTTAATATCGAACGCCTGTTACACGATCAATCCGAGAGAATTCATTTTAAAATCAGTCACAGTATTTTATTTATCGAATACACGAGGGCAAAATTTCAGTTCATTCTGTTTGGTTATTTTCAATAATGTACAGGGTGAGTAGTTTAGTGTCACCAAAATGTATTTGTTGAGTACAAAAACGTTCGAGACAAAAGTTGTATGGCATCAACAATTGAAACTAAGGTTGACGAAAATACAATTGCTGTGATCAATATCAAATAATTTTCGTCTGAAATATTTTCTTTGTATGATAAAGAGATTACAAGTAAATTCAAGCGGAATGACTAATTCTGTAGAATATTTTTGATTAATATATGCACAATAATGGGCAATGTTCAATAAAACGTACACTATATGCATTATAA
Source organism: Nomia melanderi (assembly GCF_051020985.1). Taxonomy (NCBI): domain Eukaryota; kingdom Metazoa; phylum Arthropoda; class Insecta; order Hymenoptera; family Halictidae; genus Nomia; species Nomia melanderi. Next base: position 5,072,611 of record NC_135005.1, read on the forward strand.
AACTAAAAATCCTGAATAATGGATTAGTAGTCGTGACATTCAAAACAATCAGTTTTTGCAATAAAATTTTTTGTTCGTCAAAACATTTCATCGATTCCTTTATGCAGTCGTAGAATTTAAAAATTTCCACTGAAAAAAACATTTCTATAAATTATAAAGAGAAGTCATTTCTATGCAGAAACTGCAAGTACTGTAATAATACTAAAAAAAAAACAAGAAATTTTCGAGATGGTTTATAGAAGATCTACAATTCGAATTTAATGGATGACTTAATAAATCGATTCAGTTATCGATGAATTTGGCAAACCAAACAAAGTGAAGGAAATATTCGTCATCGATAGATTAAGAATTTTACGGGATTGTAAAACACACAATTATCTAACATTCAATGTAACAAAAAGTGGCATACATTTTTAAGATTTCTATTTTGATCAGTGCTAAAACCGGTAACACGTCAACCATAATTTTTATTATTACTAGAACATCGACATCATAAAAGAGACAAGTTTGAGTTGGAATCATTGTAAATAAAATTATCAACAAGGGTATAACAATTTATATTAGAAATCGAATATACTCTTTTAATCCAATTATCTAGCTTCCATCGCGTTAATAGAGAAAACAAAAAGAAACTATTAAATGTATGGATCCATTTATATTCAAAATTAAATGACACAATCTAAAAAGTAGCAGAAACACAAATCATTTATAAAAATTAAGACTACAAAAGTATAATTTTTATGAATGCTTGTCTGGTGGTCAACGTGTCACAGTTAGAGTCGAATGATTTGCACACACATCGAGTGGAATCTACCAGTCGATCGAGTGTTGGCAAGGGTCCTCGGTAGATTGCAATGTTTTATTAAACAATTATTGTGAATTCTAACGATTTAGTTCGCTACGCTAATTTCTCCCGTGCGTCCCGCTAACAATATGTACACGATATTCGGTTGACGATGATTTGTTCACTTGCTCGTAATGCTTTCTAAAAAATAGTTAAAGACAATTGAAATTCCACTCAGATCATAATGGACGTATTAGAAATTTGACAATTATATCGATTGCATATCAAACCGTGGATTTTTGACATTCGTAGCATACGAAACATTTGATAAAACTTAATATTTAACATATCGCTGTTAAACAAACAACGAAACAGATGAATTCTTGTTTAATTTTACACTGATGGTCTTACATAGACCTATATTTGCTTAAAGATTCGCAGACCAACAGCAGGCGTTTACATAATTCTTAAGTTTTACAATCATGGTTTTTTCGTTTACAAACAAAAAATCTGAACAAAATCTTGATTTTTTAGTCGGTATTTGATATAGCCGAAAATAAAACAAAGACGGTGTTAAAAATGATCAGTCCTTATTTTATTGTGTTCTACTGGTTCGCAACTGCCACGAATGTATGAAATCCGACAGTCCAATAATAATGACGAAACATCTCAGAAAATATTGCGCATTCAAAGCTTGAAATTGCCATTTGATAAATTAAAAAAAGGGATTTCAACCTTCGAAATAAATGTACATTCTCTCGATTTACCATTGTTTATCGTCGAATCTATCGACGTGACGACATAGAGCTTATTAACGGGAAGAAAAGTGAATGAAAGTTCGCAATATAATCTGGGACATCCACAATAATAAAAGAAACCCTTCATGTCTCTGATCAATGTACAATCTTCAAATCACACGCGAAAATACATTCTATAAATAAGTAAATTCCATTTCTCGTTAAAACAGACACTAACTTCGTGCAATAATATATTTTATTTATTAACAAACGAAGTAGTGTTAATAATAGCAATGATATTCTATACCATTCGTATGGTACTTTCACACCTACGACGCAAGACTCATATTGTTTTCAATCGTACAAACATTTCTTTCTCGTAAAATAATACAGTTTTCTTACAGTTCGTTACTATTTTTACACGTTAACGAATAAATACATACATGTATATTCATATTGTTACACGAAGTTAGTGTCTATCTCAACAGAAACGAAAAACGGGGATCTCGTGAAGTGGAAAAAAGAGGACTACCGTGCGACGGCGCGCAGTTCCTTCTGCTAGCATGCCGTGAAAAAGAATCGGCTGTCTGTATGGGTTCGCGGCGAACGTAGACGCGATAGGAAACGCGAAAGGGAAGACAGCAACGACGAGAAATAAAAACAGAAAGAAAGAAAAAAAGAAAAAAAGAAAGAAGGGAAAAGAATAAAAATAACGGTTAGGCCGATCGAGCGAATCCATCGGCGACGGAACGCAATGGTGCAACGCCATGTTGGTTCTTGTTCGCGTTTCTCCTTCTTCCGCAACGGAACCGCACCAGAAACAAAAAAATACAAAATGGTACAGTGTCATCAGTCCTGACTATATAATCTCCGTCGTTGGGCGAACGAAAAACGCGTTCGGTTCGGTTCGACGTGCCGCGCTCGATCGCGCGCGCGCGCACGATCAAGCTACCGTCCCTCTCTACAACCGGTCGAAAAAAAAAAAAATAAAAACAGGGGAAGTGTACGAACTGGACCAGAACATAAACATTGCATTTTTATTAATACAGCTTGAAGGTTCATTGACACGCCTGTTTATAATCCACGACGGGGGACACGTTCGTCTCGACGAAAAAATAGGCAAGATCCGTAGCGTGTCCATCGATGCAGAGGCGAACGACGAAACGAGCAACCCGCGAACGCGTCTCCAACGGATCACCCCTGTCCGCCATTTCTCTTCTCAATCTTGTGTCTATTCTGTTTCTTTTCCTTTTTCCATTTCTTTTTCGTGCGCGCCGCGCTGATCGAGGATCGAGACGTTCGCGGGTCCTGACAACCAGGCGATAAATATTCAATCGTACTCATGAACGCATTATATACGTAAAACAGAGAGGTTTCATTGACTTACATACGATCCTAGAAGGTAACGCGATCGCCGCCGAAGCGACCCGAAACGAACGTATCGATCGTCGCGCACAGCCACTTCGACGGCGCGTCTAGATCTTAACGGAGAACGTGTGTATTATGTGAAGTTCGAGCTCCATTCCGTGTTCTGTGTGATACATCCTCTTTTTTTATATATCTATGTATTTATATAGTTTATTTATATATGTATATAGGCGACTTAATCGCACAGATGCGCGAGCACCTTCCGGCGAGGACGAGACGATCTCTCCTTCGGAAGATCTCGCTACGTCCGGGGGATCCGACACCCCTACGAGGATCAGAAAAGAGACATCACGCGGACCGAATCGGGCCGAGTTTCAAAGGTTCGCAACAACGTATGTACAGAAATAGAAAAAAGACGGTCGTTCCAGAGTCTCTCTCTTTTCTCTCACACACACTCTCTCACTCTCTCGCTCTAACTCTTACTGTTACTCTTTTTCTTTCCGCTGGGTTTACAAACTGTTAATAAGATCTCGGCGATACACGCGCTCGCTACGCAAGCAACGATCTACCAGCTATTGCCTCGTCCCCGGCCCCTGAAACCGTTACCCCTGAACTGGCCGCCCCGTTTCAGTCCTCTCGGTATAAAGTTACCAATTGCAGGGCCACGGGGTCCTCTGTCCATCCAGGGAGCTCTAGGGCCGCCCCTAAAGCCCCGACCACGGGGCGGACCACCTCTCCATGGAGGAAACGGGACGGGACCGGCAAGACGCGGCCGGAAGTTAGGCCCTAACGGACCGTCAAAGTCGTACACGCCCAGATGAGACTCGCCGGAGGCTTGCGGGATTGGCCCGTTCAGGCCAGAGTCGGATCCAGTTGGTGTCTGCGGCCCATTCGACAGCATCCGCTTTTTGCTGACATTCACATCGTTCTGGTCGTCGAAGCCGCCATTCGTAGACGGCCGTTTGAGATCGTTGCTCGTCACGTTCACCAGATCCTCCATCTGCTCAATATGCTGCACCTGTTGCTCATTGAAGCTGAGCTCCTGACCAACGGTATCCGGCGACTCGCTGGTGTCGCAGGGTTTCTCCGATATCGTGGGCTCCGACTCCACATGTTCCTCGTACTCAGAGATCGGTACGTACTGGCTGTGCTGAGAGTCCTTCGTATCCACTGCGACGGGCACGACCGTCACTTGACTAAGTGATTGTTGATCCTCCAGCTCCTCGGACGTCGGCTCGGATTCGTGCTCATGAACGAGACTCGGACCGCCCGGATAAGACGACTGATCTAAATCGCGGGAATTAGGAGTACCGTGAGATGATCTACAGTCCTGCGATAGAGACTGAGGGTTATCTTCCTGGTCCTGGTCCGGAGCATGCTCTGCGTTTACCAGATTGTCCTTTTCGTCCGGAAGACCTATCGGCATACCCTCTTCATCGAGAATCACTACCGTGTCCGGTGGTTGAAGCAACAAAGGCCGACTGTTCGGTAGAATCTCCGGTGACGACCTCTGGTGCTGATCCAGCGACCGCGGTTTGCGGTTGTTCGCCAGATTTCTTTGCTTGTTATGATCGTCGGAGTATCTGTCCCGTCGGTTACGCGGGAATCCACGACCTCCTCGGCCTCTGTCGTTCCGATGAAACGGCATGTCCCTGTGCGGGTGTTCGCTTGACTGCGAATACCTGCCACGCAACTGCGACTCGCCGTGGAACTCTGGATTTGGTCTCAAGCCATGACTATCCCGATACTCAAAATCCTGCTGAGGAAAGTCCGGCTGGGACTGCTGCATCTGATGAAATTCCTGCTGACCAAAATCCTGTTGGTTCTGCAGGAAACCAGGCGGTGGTCTGTTTTGATGAAAATTCGACTGTGACGGATGAAAATCCGATGATGGATTGTGATGAAAATCTTGATCCTGGTGAAACGGTGTCTGATTGGGGTGAAATTGCGGCGGTGGTGGTGGAGGCGGTGGCGGCCCTGAATGCATCATGTGTACGTCCTGCATCATCGGCCCGTGTGGACCTGGCATTTGCCCAGTGGGAAGCGGGATCATACGCATATCCATGTCCATGTGTTGAGACGATGGTGGATTACCGATTCTCATGTCTCTGTCTTGCGATCTGACGTCCACCAGTACCCTCCCTTTTGGCTTACTGTCGGTTTCGTCGTCAGACATCTCCATATCAACACTTTCCACGATATCACCGGGTTGCATATGTTGCCTGATATTTGCATCGTGAAGATTTTGATTTAAGAAAATTGGTTTTTCACGCGGCTGATAATAGCTTGATAGCGTTCCGATGACTTACCGATAATCCTGGTCACCCGAGGACCATAAAGTACTACTATTCGGTATCGTGCTCATGGAACTATCGTTCACGTTGTGATTCGCGGGACTGCCTGTTAAACTTATCAAATTACGATGATCGACATCCGCTGCTTTCATCAATCGATACGGCAGTTGGTTCTCCACTGTCATCGGAATCGGTATCACCCTAGAAAAGCATGTTTAGTAATGTATACATGAAATGAATATTTTTCTCCAAGATCGAATGATCCTGTGTAACTACTCAGCTGTTCACCTATGATCTACATCCCCAGTGGTACTCAGAAGAGATTCTTGTGGTTGAGGGTCATCGTACTCTACTGGGTCTGTAAATCCGGTTTTCTCATACATAGGTGGTGATTCTGGTGTTTCCGACAAAATTTCACTCTTTCCCCTGACTGGGTTAACCCACGTGGTTTCGTTACTTGGATCCCACCTATCCGACTCCCCGTCCATCCAAGTTTTTGTTTTTTCATCGCACTCACCAGGCCACGTAGGATTCATGCTATTCTTTCCTGAAGATATAGCGAAACCCGCTGCGTTATAAAACATTCGTTATTCGAAAATCAAACTTCTCTGGCTTACATCCTATGCTAAATTCCGTACCCTTTTCCTCCCATTTGGCTGCTTCCTTGATCGATTCATTCGGGGGTGTCCACGTAGGGAACTTGGGTGGCAACTTATTATAACAATTCTCATCGTCGAGAAAAATTGGCGGTGGTAATGGCGGGGGTGGTAAAGGGTTGACTGTATTATTATTAGTAGGACCGTCGAAGGGCACGGTAATGTTACTTTGACTATTTTGACTGGAATATGGGGAGGGAGTGTGCGACTCGCCAGATAAATTTCGAACAGGCAGTGGAGTACTATGGGTCATCTGGCAATTGTTTACACCCATAGGCGTATTTTGACTACCCATCATTCTTGAGATCACAGGGGTTACAGTATGTTGTCCTAACACAGGTGAATGTCTATAATTGGTACGCTGTGGCGACCCTACTTGGGACTCGGGAATATCTAAACCAAGACCTGGGATTCCACCAGGATCTTGAGTTCCATCAGAAGAAGGAAGAACAGTCTTTAAGAAACTAGAAATATTAAAGTCTGCATTGGTACTTTCATTCTTTGAGGGCCTCATATTGATTACTTCTATTGGTTTAGCCTGGAAGAAAATATGAACATTTTTGACAATATTTTAATATGCAATACGTTTTAATCTTAATTGAATGTACCTCTAAAGAATCATTATACTGTTGTGACATTCCAGTAGGCGTCGACGATCTTTCATTAAATATATTTCTCTGTAAAAAAAGATGCATGATAATCATGACACTATTTAGTAAAATAATAAGATTTTCTATGTAAGAATTCTTACCATATTACCAAAATCCATATTCCCTCCTATAAAAGACGAAAAATTATTTGTAAAATCACCGGAATCATTGCCTTGGCCTAATTCAGGAGCTGGTACGGGCACAGGATCATAATCATGCGAGTATGATCCATACATAGATGGTGGAGCCACATCTATCATTCCTAACTGATTTTGAGTCTGGTTTTCATCTCCTGGTAGGTCTATATCACTATCGGGGCTTGGAGATGGAGCATTAATGTCTGGTGATGGAATTGGGGAAACTAATGTTGGTAAAAGTTCATCCAACTTTTTCTTTAAATTTTTAACACGGCTTCCAAAATTTCTGTATGCCTATTGATAAAATATGTTATACATTAAGCGCTACCGGTGCTTAAAAAAGATAGTAGTTATTTTTCCTACTTACATTGGTAACTATTTTGACTTCACCCCTCTGAGTTTCATAAAACTGATCTGCTTGTTCTAGTAACTCAAGAACTTGTGTCCTTTCTCTTATCTCTGCTTCCAATGCACGAACATAATTTTCAACATTCCTTACAGCAGAATCAACTTCTTTTTCAGCATCTTCAACCCTTCTTCTATCTTTTAAAGAAGCACACAATTCTTCTGCATTTTCTATATCTATATTACTATCCCTTAAGTCTCGTAATCTTGCATCTGTTGCTTGCTCCAATGTAGCACATGATCTCATTGTAGAAATAAGTAGGGCAGCTTGAAACTCTTCTGGTGGTGCTGTTGGTTGAGGATCTAATTTCTTTTTTGGAGCTGCTGAAATCAATCCGGACAAGTCTGCAAGAAACTCCTCATCGTATACTTGTCGTTGATCCCAAATTTTAAATATCCTTAATATTCTGTGCTTCACTTTTTCATCCCTGACCATGGTTGTTGCTCGTTGCAGAGTCGTCCCCCACGACTCCACAAACTCAAAATTTTTCCTCTTGGAATATTGAATAACATCGTTTGCCAGATAAAAGAGTGTCAAACGATGCTCAACTTTTACTGTCATTTAAAAAATGATACATTATCATTAACCATATTAAAACCATAGAATAAAATATATATTAACTATGTATAAACAAGCAATTATACATTGTTTCAAAGAACAAACAATTAAAATAATTTAAAAATTATAATATCTATTAAACTAAAGATTATATTAGAATGTTAGAATGAAAACAATTGATTCCTAAACTTTATAAACTAAATTATAGGTTTCGGATGTTTAACTTTGTCGACTATTATTCATCCTACCTTTCTTTAGAACTTGCAACCAGGTAGCAACGATCTTTTTATGGTGTTGCCGCCTTTCTAGACACCAGGCAGAGAGACCTTGAATAGACTCCTGTGAATCCTTCAACGTGTGGAGTCTTCGCTCAAAGAGCTCCACGTCAAACTCACTATTCGCCATTATAAATTGGAACAATACATTTAACAGATTGTCTATGAACTCGTTACAATATCACGTTTTAACGTGAACCACCGAGAGGAACACGTGGAACGTTGTTCAGGTATCATAGGTATAACGTCTACCTATTCAATCAACCTAACCAAGTAACTGTTGGTGATGCATCAGTTATCGGCATCTTAAACATCGTAAACGTTCATTGGAGTCAAACCATTTTACTCGTCGATAACGATATTGTTCTTCAGCTTCCCGAACAGTGTTTCGCACAGAAAACAACAGAAATCTTGAAAATCACTTGAATCCTTGTTCATATGATCCGCACGCTGAAGGCACCGCTTTCGCGTCACTCGCGATGCTCAAAGAACCTTCTTCGATTCGGTAAGTAAATCCGCTGTAACGATATTCTTATGCACTCGGCAATATCACACGTATAACATGTCAATTTTCCCAGTGCATTTCAAAACTATCGTAATCCCGTGTGACCGATCTTAAAAACAAGAGTCCGCCATCTTTTCAGAACCAAAACACGAGCGCGCAATGGCCGGCGCGATTTTCTAGTATATATAGCACAAAGCAAAATTTAGAAAAAACGATACCATAAAATATTATATATATCTTTTGAAAATATTGTTATTGAACATTTTATTAAGCAACAATTCTTTTAGGTAACGTTTTTATATCCGCCATTTTATTAAGTGAATACTTCGCAAGTAGTTATTAATATTTGACGTTTTGTTGTCAATTATAGAAAGGCTAAGACTAAGATTAAATTAGCAATAAATAAAAATGTAAAGTTACAGAAATATTTAAAATTTTTCAATTTTCAACGCAATTCATTGGATATAGATTTTAGAAGAGTAATTCTCAATTTTTTAAATTCTTTTATTCCTTTTCTAAATTAATTTTCTAAATTAATTCTCTCTTAACACGTTGAATGCCATGGGGGTCATCGGTGATCCCCAACCAAATCGAATTACTATAGTTCATTCAATTAAATGATGATTATTTGAAAATATTTCTATATTATAAATAATGCTACCTAATGCAGTGCCATTCAGCTATATCAATGTGCAATAATAATAATGCAATTCAAACAAGTGATTCAATATTATATTTCTTCCATTTTGTGTATTTTGCTCTATGAAATCGTGCGGCATTCAACGTGTTAAAATTAAATTAATAGTTTGAAAATCCAGTAAAATTTCTACTTTCATGCCCGTCGATATCATTATGCCCATGAGTTTCACTTGATACTGATTTATGTTGTTTATTTAAAGTTCAAATGGTGCTGAGTTTTACCGCTCTGAATCAAGCAGTTGGTAACAGAGTCTGCGCATTTAGGACGTGGTACAGAACTATCTGTTACAACACATTTCGTGGAATAAACAAATAATACTCAAGCGACATCTTCAGAAGAAAATTCTTGAATAAATTGACACGCAATGTTTTCTTGTCGAGTTTGCAATCTCTCTCCAATTATTTGGACTCGGTAGTTCAAAGTGTTTAAATCAGGTTTTAAAGTCGCTTTGTCATACATTTTTTCGTTTTTTTTTTGCGATTAGATACTGCAGAACGGATTAAAGGTCAGTGCTGTCGACAATAAGTATTAATAAGCGTACGACGTCGGTTCAGTTAATAGAATAACAGCATAAGCGTTAACATCGTGTGTTACTTCTCATACTGATTTCGATTTCTCTGTGTTTGGAATAAGGTTTCTCAAGATGTCACCGAAGTCGAAAGTTTACGTTATTGGTGTCGGCATGACAAAGTTCGAGAAACCAGGTACACGAAATGATGTTGATTATCCAGAAATGGCAAAAGAAGCCGTAACAAAAGCTTTAAAAGATGCGCAGATTTCTTATGACAAAATAAAAGCTGCCTGCGTTGGATATGTTTATGGAGACTCCACTTGTGGCCAAAGGGCACTTTATGAAGTTGGACTCACAGGGTGTCCTGTATACAATGTAAATAATAATTGTTCAACTGGTTCAACTGCTTTATTTATAGCTAAACAGCTAGTCGAAGGTGGTTCTGCTGATTGTGTATTGGCTCTTGGTTTTGAAAAAATGGAAAAAGGATCCTTAATGTCAAAATTCATGGATCGTACTAATCCTATGGATAAGCACATAGAAGTTATGGCTGAAATTTCAGGTAAGAAAATAATGTCACATTTAGATTTTATTTTTTTCATTTTTTTTTACTTTTTTATATTTAATTGTAGGTATTAATACGGGTCCAATCACTGCACAATTATTTGGGAACGCTGGAATTGAACACATGAAAAAATATGGTACAAAACCCGAGCATTTTGCAAAGATTGCCTACAAAAATCATTTACATTCCATGAACAATCCATACTCTCAGTTCCAAGACAAATACACATTACAAGAGATAATGAATTCTCCAAATGTGTATGGACCACTTACCAAACTTCAATGTTGTCCAACATCTGATGGTTCAGCAGCTGTAATTGTGGCTAATGAGGAGTTTGTTCATAAGCATAAGCTTGAATCTCAAGCAGTAGAGATAATAGCAATGGAAATGTCTACAGATTTGAATTCAACATTTGCAGAAAAGAGCGCCATTAAACTTATTGGGTAATGAAAACAAGAACATTCTTACACAATTGAAAACAATTTGAACAAGAATGAAAATAATAACTTTATCTCTTTTTTTGTAGTTATGATATGACAAAGAATGCAGCCGATAAAGTATTTACACAAAGTCCTTACAAACCAACTGATGTGAATGTAGTAGAATTACATGATTGTTTCTCAACCAATGAACTTCTTACTTATGAAGCATTGGGCCTGTGCCCTCCTGGTCAAGGTGCTAAGTTAGTTGATGCTGGAGATAATACATATGGAGGAAAATACGTGATAAATCCCAGTGGTGGGTTGATCTCAAAGGGACATCCTTTGGGAGCAACAGGATTGGCACAATGTAGTGAACTTTGCTGGCAGTTACGAGGTCTAGCTGATAAAAGACAAGTGCCAGGAGCAAAACTTGCACTGCAACACAATATAGGTTTAGGTGGTGCAGTTGTAGTTGCTCTATATCAATTAGGTTTTCCTCAACAACAACAACAACAAAGTGTAATGAAGAGAAATGTAAGCGCACATCCCGATCCGGATATTTTCAAAGCAAACGCATTATTCAAAATATTAGAAATTGCAATGCAAGAAGACGAAGAAGATTTGATCGATAGAGTTCGTGGAGTATTTGGATTCAAAGTAACTAACGGACCAGGTGGCGCAGAAGGTTTCTGGGTTGTAGATGCTAAGACAGGGAAAGGGAAAGTTGAATATTATGGAAGTACTAAACCAGAAGTTACAATTACCATTAACGATGCCGACATCGTTGATTTTATATCCGGGAAACTGAACCCGCAAAAAGCCTTCTTCCAAGGAAAAGTTAAAATCCAAGGCAATATGGGACTCGCAATGAAATTGGTGGATTTACAGAAACGCGCTGCTAAGAAAATAGAACTTCTCCGTTCGAAATTGTAAAAACGAGAAAATCTTAAAAATTCTGGTGCAAGTTTTTTTGTTCTGACATCAAAATTGACGTAAATGCGATGTCAATAAGAATTAAATTTTAAAGGTTATGAAAAAATACCTTACAGAATTGTGCAATCAAAAATATTATTATAATCTTAATTAAGGTTTACAGGAATTGCAGATACTTATATACTTGAAACTGAAACCATATCCTCATTCATTCCTGTTAAATTGTGCAATTTCCTTTTTCGTCAAAAGAAGTTAAAAACTTTAGGAATTTTTATATCTTATTATATAGTTAATGTATAAATAGTGAATATTATTTTTTCTAAACAGTAATGTTACTGTTATAAAACAGTTATAAACTAACGTCCATAAAAATGAATTACATTACAAAAAGTTTAGACGTTTCATACATTAATTTAAATTAAATGCCAAATCGATTATTAATAAATTCGTAGATGAATTCTATATATGATTTAAGTTAAATTGGTAGTATTTTCGTTTTTTATTGAAAAACAAGTGAATTATAATGTTGTTAAATTGTGCATAGTATAAGTATATTATTGTTCTTCTCTCATTAAGAAATGACTGTCATGAAATGGTGGATATATATATAACTTTTTTATACCATTTGTTATTTGTATTTTAAAGATAGTCTTAGAGTTTAGATGGGGAAAATGTTCACTGGTATACTGTATTATTAAAAATCCGATATTATATGAATATTTTGTTCAAATATCTGTTTATGATGCACTACTAAAGTTATTACTATTGAATCGTTGATATAGTAGGTGAAACCAGGGTGCAGTTGAAGTGTTATATACAATTTTTAGAAAAAAGGTGTAGGATTTTATACTAATTAACAAAATATTTTTATGGAAAAATAAATGATTATTACAATCTAAAAGTAACATTTTTTATCTCCTGTTTGTTCCAAGTTTAATAATCATAACAGTTGTCTTTATCGTTATTATTATATTTTTTAAAAACAACTATGGCTTATATCTTGAAAAATTTTGTTTGGAATAAATATGTTTGAAATTAAGTTAAATGACTCCCTCTTTTCCGACGACAGAATAAATTTGTTTTCTATAACTTAAAAGAGATCTTAAAAAATTATATAATACTATTCACTTTTAATAAGCTTACAATAACATCCCGATTGATATTAAAATTTGTATTAATTCTCAGATGAGCAAGCAAATATAAAGGTCAAGTATGTACATACAGTCAACAAAGTATTTGAACGTTTGCATGCTTAGACACAATAAATGTTCTATAATTTGTTTGCATATTGCTAAATGTTTTTTTAATTTTGTCGCATGTATATACCATGAATTTATTCCAATAAATAGCAATATATGATGTACAATTTTTTTAACGACAATTTATTTCTTAGTATGTTGTTCAAATACTTTCGTTGCTGACTGTATATAAATATCTGTAGTCATTATCGTAGACGATTGCGCTGAGTAAAGCATTTCGAATTCGTTGATCATGTAACTAAATTGGTAGGGGTAATATCCGATAATCTTAATATAGTATAATAAAATCGTAGATTAAATAAAAAATAAAAAAGATACACATGCTAAATAAGTAATATTAATAAATAAAATAACTAAAACAATAATTAAAAATACGTGGCACTTAGTATCTTTTTAAAATTCTTCATATCGACGCGATTAATTATATATAAGTAACTTTTATACAATTTATTATACTCAAATTTACAATAGCACCAAATTACAATTCGCAGGAGATACAGTAACAATTTAGAAAATTCAACAAATTTCAGATCAATCGTCTGTTCGATTTTCCGTTCCAGATAAGATAACCACGCGTGTGACGCGACCAAAGTCCATCCAAACAACCCCAAACCTTACGAGATCAACGATATACCCTAATATCTCGTCTCTGTCGGTATCAGATCACTGCGTTTGATTAATTAACTAAGTATATTCGGCCCTAGGTATCGTCAAATTAGCAACGATTAAAATTCGATTTATTTTACGAGCATCCAATAAATTGTAACCGATAAAAAAAAAAAAAAAGAAGTGCAATAGCACGGGTGGCATGCGCCAAACATGCATGAAACTGGACTCGACTATAATTCATCGAACTGACGCCAGTTTCTGGCACTAGTTTGTCTACCGACGGACAATTTTCTAGGATATCCTGAGGCCCCACGCACGCACACGTGAGACGCGACGACACTCGCAGAAATCCGTACTATATTTATAGCTAGAGATAAATATACACCCTGGCGAGCCTCCAAATTACCACACGTATGAGCCCCGAGTTCGAGTAACGGCCTAACCCCTGTAATAGCAGCATCGTGTCAGTGCTATTAGTGACGTCTATCGACGTTGTGACTGTCGCGGTTAACGGGCGGCGAAGAACAAGCAAAAAAAAGGGGGGAAGAAAAAAGTGATCGGGGTGCACGCAGAAAGCGTGAAAAATGTAAACGGCTCTTGGTCGAGGCGATTTATCGATAGAGGAACGTTTCGGGTTCGTTAAATCCGGGCGCGGTGATCGATCATCGTGTTCATCGATTGCTCGTCCGCTGCGGTTCGTCTGATATGAAATTGCCGGGCCCATCTCTGCCCGGTATGGAAGGTGCGTTTCCACAAGCCGTGCGCGACCGTTCTTAACGACGTGCCAGATAAATTTAATCGTGACCGCTTGCTGCATTTGGGTTAACATCGATCAAGTGAGTAGTCAATACCTAATTGCGTAAGTTCTGACCGGGATCCAGCGACCAGTTTCATCGATTTATTCAAATATTTTTCCCTATCGAGGCTCTCGTTTCGATCCCCGCGAGAAATCGATTTCAACGATTCAGATTCGATCTCCGCTGTTCCATGAACGTTCTACGCGCGTAGATATGCCAGTTTCGATACGGAATTCGAGACTCGATGTATTACGCTCTCGTATTTTTGGAATAAGACTGCAACGAGACATGCGTGGGTCGAACGATTCTAGCGAGACAATTGACTCTATCGTACGATTTAATTTCATTTGATCTACCGATTACAGGATTCCGATGGACGATTGGGATTCACTCAAAATTCGCGCGTTTCTAAATCGAGATTACAAGAGCTATTTAATTAGACGTACGAAGTTGATTAAGTAGAAATTTACACGTTTTCTTAGATGTTCAATTTACTAGGTTGATCGAATTATTTGGCGAGTTTACAATTTTAATGGAAATTGCATTACTGTTGGATTTAGTCGGTAAACGACACAATAAATCCTTTTCTGAGTGAAGTACTTTAAAACAGCTATAACTATCAAGTTTATCTGGTTAAATTATAAACAAGTAGGAAACATTAATTTATGAAAATATTGTAATTAAACATGATGGACGTTATCAAAACAACCAGTTTGAAGAAATATTTTTGTCAAATTGTAACATTGATTTTTTTCAGAATATTCTTTTAATATTGGGACAATGTGAAGGTTATATTATATATTATGTCGAATTACAGAAAACTGTACATGTCCGGATTTCCATGATGCATGTGCACGTTACAGATATTTAACCCCGGAGCCAGGAGTACAATTCAAAATTCATACATGCGTCGCCAACTATTTTGCGTTCTACAGAAAGCTAAGCTGGCTTACGCGTTGCGAAACGTATTCTCCTATTAATTCAAGGTTTCGTTTCTAGGTTCTCTAGAGCCGGCTTTCTAGCTTTTAGAGTCGAGAAGGGCTCGATTGTTAGATCGCCGCGTGTGACACTCGCAACGAGATATGCCCTGCATCGGAAATCTTTCATCGAGATTTTCGGTTCACAGCAATTCAAATTTCCCGCGTCCCGTTGATGGTGGTATGAAGTTCTAAGTACAGGACATTCCTCCTCTGTTTTCGTCATGATTACTTCGCGCCTATTTACTATCACCTCTAACCCTCAAACGATTGATAATGTAAAATTTCGACGCTGTGTCTTTTATGACTCATTTTTATGAGAAAATTTCCATGTCATGTCTCATTAACCATTATCTCTATCAATATTGTATTATTCTATAGTGGTCTTGTTAAATAATTAAACTTTTCATTTAATGGTACATAGTAGTAAAAAGTATTCAAAAAATAGGAAAATAAATTTACAAATAATAAATGATTTTTTAGAAGTACAAAAATTAAGTTTTCATCGAATTGGAAATAGTACAACACGCTACAAAATTGGTTGTCTTACTACGTACAAACATACGTAAGAGATGAGTTAAAAATGAGCCAGCGTCGACTGCGCAAAGGTTACAGCCATTTGAAATATTAATGAATTTCACGGTGACTAATAATTACGTCGATGTTTCATGTTGTCTTCGAAACATTAATGAAATGTTTAAGGATATGGAAGAATTTTTGAATGTCAAAGCACTACCAGGTACAGGAATTAAAGTGTTAAATATTTAATGATTTATGAATCATCTATGAATAATATATTTTAATACTATACTTCATCCCTCGTTAACTATGGTTATCTACCCTGTCACGTGGAACTTACTGTGTACTTGTCATCTCGTTCTTCTTGTATACTGACCTTTGTGTCTAATTGCAAGTGATTAATGTAACCCGGACTTAAACGGGCGTCGTATATACATCGCACGAATGATTCTTACCGGTCCGCCATATGCTCGTCTAGCTACAAGCGGCAATAATCATTTGAACCACCCCTAACACAAAGTATTCGATCAAACGAACCAAGCAACTGTGCTTATGATTATTCACCAATTATATGTAGAAAATATTTGTATCGATTATCGAGACAAATACAATGATAATCATGGCATTTTGTAAATAAAATATTCATATGAAAATTCAACAATAAATCTTTTCGTGCGAGGGGTATATTGTTATAATAATTTTACAACTGGGAAAATATATAAATTAGCTCACGCTGATCTGTTTTTTTAACTTTTACAGAATGCACCATATGTATTCTTCGAAGAAAGGTGATCCCCTCTGCCCCCTTGGCTTTCACCCTCAAGTAAGATGGCCGACTCGTTGCAAAAGATGTTTCAGGTATTCTTCTTCGCGTTTTGTTAACGGTAACATAAAAAAGGACAATCAATAAAATTTCTGAATTAATATAGCAATTAATAAAATGCTTTTAGGGATTACAAGGAACACGGGGGTAAAAGGGACGGTTTAAGGGATATTACGTCGTCGACACCTAGTCTTTCATTCGAGCAATCATCAGGCCGGTGAGTTCAAGAAAACGTTGATCACTGGACTATAATGTCGAATCAGAGTAGCGATGACAATTTTCAACCGAATTCGACAAATCTAAATATTATTTATTTTTCATATAAATGAAATATTGCTCATCTATTATTGATCATTTAACCTTTAGAATAAATGTAAACACAGAATAAGTATCAAAATCTTTTCTTTCCACTAAATTATTAACGATAAAGTACTTACAAGAGAAGTTATCGAATCCGGAAATTCAAAAAGTTATGAAACTTTATGTGCAAGTAGAGTAAGTCAGTCCTAATACATTGCAATTTTTTTCCTGTTGAGTTTTACTTGGAAGGGGTGAAACCACCCTTTGAAAAAAATGTAAATTTTTCTTTCTCGTGGATTATCTTGAGAACGGTAAGAGATAGCGAAAAAAATTTCAACGAAAAATACATTGTTCTTTCAGGTTTATAACACAGCAAAATAAAATTTTTCATCATTGTGAAAAAAAATTGCAATGTATTAAACTTGACTTACTCTATTTATACACAAAGTTTGATAGTATTCTGAGTTTCCGGATTCGATAACTTCCCTTGTTAGTCCTATCAAGCACAATTGTGAAAGAAATCGTAGGACAAGTGATTAACATTTGATCGATTCAGCGCTTTTTCGGAAAATGAGAAAAATGTTTGATTCTTTCATTTAAATGTTCGTACCTTTGAATTAACTACAATGTCGAATTTTACCGCATTTATATAATTATTTCACATGTGACACCAATTGGTATGTTTGGTCGATAAAGTGTTAACGCGGGTACAAATTTTTCTAAACTAATCCACAAAAACTAGGATTGTATGAAAATATCTTTCTTTTGCGACGATAATATCGAAAGAATTTTAAGTTTCAGTAGAGCTGTTTATTTTATAAAATAGTGGGAATTACGAGTAAGAGTCTTTAATAGATAGTAATACTTAAGAAGTAATAATAAGAAAAATTAATAACAATAATTAATAAAAAACAATAAAATGCATAATAAGATTAATTAATAATAAGTAATACTTAGGAAAATCAATAATTATATTTTACAAATTATCATAAATTATTCATCAATTGTGTTTGTCACGGTAATTCTAATTTTTAGTTCATCGGAAAATGGAAAAAGAGTTTGGTCGTCCGCAACAAATTTGGCTAAAGATGATTTCAAAAACAATGTGGAACCGCCGACCGCAGCAGCCGGTTGGACGTCGCTTATGGATCTTTCCGCTATCGATAAAGAGGAAGAAAGGAAAGAAGGTACTTAGTTATGTAACCGAGCTTATACATTATATACGAATGAATTACCACTCATTAGTGATTTAAAGTAAAGGCAAATGAATTCAAACGATTATTATCATGAAATAGCGCAAACGTTTAATTTGAATATCTACAATATATGTATAATACTCATTACAGCCAGAAAACCATCGAAACTACAAATCAAGGAAGTCATAGATAACAGTAACGAGAGCGCATCCGAAAATGACGTCGAATACATAATTCAGGTAAAGCTGATTTTAATTTTAATTATGGACCATTTTTTTCTCAAATCTAAATACTCCTCGTGTAACTTGAAATATTTGCTCTGTTTTGCTTTATGAAATTCATTATAGATTAATGTATGAAACGGAGATTATATCTTCTGTAACTTTGCCGATTATCTTTTGATAATCTGTGTTTTACTAATTTAAGAAAACATTCGCGATAAAGAGAAACTTATGTTACTATATATTACACGAAGTTTAATGAAAGTGGAAACTCTATTCGTGTGTTTAGGTGAAGAAATCACGGACTCCGAAGAATGTTACGCAAAATGATGACCATCAGATTAATAAGGTAACGATAGAAAAAATAACAATATTAACACTAGGTTTACGGGCATTAATTTTATAGTTTATTTTATTGTTCCTAGAATGATTGATGTCCATTCATTCATATCTCTGAAATTAGGGGTTTGTAAATAGTCAATCGGGATACGTATTCATACAAGTGCATCAATAAAAATTGATATAAACATTTAAGAAACAATCTTTATAAAATTCAATGTAATACATTCTGTAAACTTAGTGTTAAGATTTAGTGTTAAGATACATATGAAGTAGTATTATTTAAAAATATTATTGGTATATTAATTTTACTTTGAAATTATATAAAAAATATGCTTTTCTAAAAATATTATTCCAAACGTGATCGAAGAGTATTTTCAATGAAATCGATTAAGAAATAAGACTGAAATAAAACTGAAGAAATCGAATTTATTATATAGGAACAAAGCGAATTAGAGAGGCTAAAGTCACAAGTGAAAGAATTACAAGCGCGATGCGAGAAAGCGGAGAAAGAAAAGAGCGAGATCCTAATGAGACGTTTATCCACCATGGAAACAATGTCAAAAACTTCACCGAATGAAATACAAAAGTTGCAAAAGAAAAATGAAGGTACTACTGTAAATTACTAATAGAGGAATTTAAACAAATGTGATACTCTGTTCTTTACAAACTAAACATTTTCTCCATTACGAAAAAAGAAAATTCTTCGTGAAAATTGAAGATAAATAACCATCAAACATAATTTTATTTTCTTCAATCTGAATATATTTATTATTTCTCGAGAAACCCGATCGAACAAACAATTTATTCGAAAAAGAAAAATATGATAATTATTAATATATATATATATGATGCTCAGCTCTGATGCAAGAAAAAAGCAATCTGATGACGAAAATAAGAGATCTAGAGAAAGAAGTGCATACGAAACCATTTAGGGGCGAAAGGGACAGAGAGAAAGATGAACTCCGTTCAAAATTGAAAGCAGCTGAAAATCTGTGCGAGTCTTTGATGGACGAGAACGAAGACATGAAGAAAGAAATCCGACAATTAGAAGAAGAAATCTACGAGCTGCAGGACACTTTCAGGTAATCTTCCTCCGCTTTGTTGGTGCATACGTACTTTTGTAAATAAAGAGGTTTATATTCTTTTCTCTCTTACTCACGCATGTATATTTTGGCTTATTTTTACCCATTTATAATGTCGTTTTGTGAAGTAAACAAAATTGTACATACGATTGTTCTCCCTCTTACTTCGAATAGTTGGCAAAAATTCTAAAGACGTATATATTATTATTTTTAATATATATTTTTTAAATAGTTTACCAAAATTTTTAAGAAATATAAATTATAGCGAAGAATAATAATATAGTGTATTGATTCATAATTTGAACATTGTTCTCTTGGATCATAAATTAAATACCCTTTATTGCTATTTTTTGGGTATTCATATTATTCTCTTTTTATAGTGTATAGATATTAGTTTATTAAATTATTGTAAAATGTTTATTATGTTTAATAACCTATTAAACTATTATGACATTTTACTACATAAGACTACTGTAAAATGTTTATTATATTTAATACACAAAATATCTGTTCAAGCTTTGGCCAAGAAGCAAACTGAATTAATTTATTCATTAAAAACAGAGACGTGTATTCGTGTCAGTCATAATTCAAATTCAAGAACAAATCGAACGCATTCTACTAACAGGTTTGTCTGAATTCAGATTCATTAACCAACGAGTAAACACTTTATCTCCGACAGCGGCGAATCATGACTCGCTCTTTGTGTACAGTTTCTTTTGCTGAATAACATACATGTGTTTGCGGGTGTGACTGATCAGAACAACCAAGATACAATCAGAATACAAAAAAGAAAGAAAGGAACCGAAAAGAAAATATCGAAGCATTACCAATAAGTAACATAACGCGTTTGATCGATCCTGGCGCGAGGACAAACGCGACACGAACACTTTGAAGGGGCTCGAAAACAGTGCATTTCCACTTACTGCAGTTTCAGAAGTCAGGAAACTGAAAGTGAGAAGAATGCGACGAGAAAAAGATGTCCTTTCCCGAATAGTCGAATTTCCATCGAATCACAAGGCGAAGCACGAAAAGAGAAAGAAAGGGTAAAAAAGAAAAAAGAAAGAAAAGAAAAAGAAGGAACCGGAAGAACTTCGATTGTAGTCACAGAATCAAAACAAAAACAAGAAGAAAAGCGGGTTCAAAAATATTTTTAGCAAAATGAGCCATCTGAATTGTTGCAGGACGACGATTTGGACGGAAGATGAATCCAACACGACTACGGTCGCTGCATTTTCTTCAAAACTGGATCGAATGCGGGCGTTTCGTTGCCTCGGGGTAACACCAGTTCCCGAACGTGTAAAAAACACAGAGAAAATCTTCCGTCTATTCCGGATACATATCACATTTTTCGCGGTCCCAATCGAGTACGGATGGAAGAGAGTACATATTTCCAAATTGAGAAAAACGAAATAAGAGGGTTCCCAAACAGAGTAAAACCGGCGGGACGAAAGTAGCGTAGCTTTGTCGATTGATTAAAGAGAGAGAGCAGTACGTGGAACGTTATGTGTACTGTTGTCGAACCCTTTCGATGTTTCATGATCTCGCCCGTACGCTTCCAACGTGCTTCCGTCGCGAACGGAGACCCGTTATGAGCGGCGGCGGTTCGGCTTCAATTTAATTGATTGTGTACGTGAACGAATTAACAAAAATAAGGTAATCATTTTGTCTGTCGCCATTCTCTGATAACGCTTGCTCCACGGAACTGGATAACACTTTGTTATTCGTGAAATATTAATCTTCTTTTATCCATTGGAAATGAAAATATGACGTTGCAAACTTTTCATTTCTATGTTTACTTTGCGATAAATATATTGGGTCGATACAAACATTGTGACGTTCTTTGTACGTGGTCAATAAAAAAATTATTTTCTTTGATACAAATAACATCTGTTTTCAAACTATTATAACTTGTATAAAAGATACTTCTTTCTTTATTTTTACTTGATTTTGGTTTAGCCAGCAAACAGTTGAGAACTCTTCTCTTTGTTTCTTATAAGAAAACATCGAAACTTTTGTATCAATCCAATGGTATCATTCGTTTAATAAAACATTTAAAAGTTAAATTTATACATTCGAATGTATAAATCTAATAAACTATTTTCGTGCAAGACACAATATAGTATAACGTTCATTTTATTTTTGATAATGTCGAAAAGAAAGAATAAAAAATTTACTAATAAAAATCTAAATCTATAGGTTATTGTTTATGGATTTATAATCTGAATCACGTGTAACGGATTATTTTGTAATTATCCGGTTCCGTAACGCTATACATTAAATGATGACTAAATGGAATGCGTAATATACCAATATTTCATATTCTTAAGGGATGAGCAAGCGGACGAGTACGTCCGTCTGCGAAAAAGTTTGGAACAGTCGAATAAAAATTGTCGAATTTTATCGTTCAAGCTGAGGAAGGTCGAGCGTAAGGTTGAGGAGTTGGAGACCGAAAACTCGACATTGGAATCGAAGTACGATGAGGTAAAATGAATTACAAATAAAACCGATTGATTAGGGGAAAAAGAAAATATGTGTGGGGGTGTGTGTATGTGTGACGTGTGAACAAATTTTAGGTGAAAAAAGTCGAGGATACCTTGCAGAAGATTAAAAGCGAGTTCCAAAATAAGCCTCAGAAGAAGGTGACCGAATTTACGACCAAAGTGCAACTGAAGAAGATGGTGGAAGAAATGGAGAAAGAAATAGGTTTGCCATTAGTTGACAATGAACAATCGAATCGTTTAACTATGGTGTTTGTCTTCTTTTTAATTGACGTGTGACCACGTCAAACGAAATGTTCATTGAATCTTAATATTCGTATCGATAATACATTTTAACCCCTTGTGGTCGAATGCTGCCATAATGGAGACTTCGAGCTTTGATATATAATTTCGAAAGCTGCAAATGAATAATTTAATTATTCAAATAATAAGAGATTGATATGTAATTTTCTTTTTTCTAGTATTTAAAATGTCGATATATAATTCAGCTATTTTATGAAAAAGGTTTTTAAAAGTTTAGAAAATTCTCGTCCGCAAAGAATTAAGAAGATGTCCAATTTTTTATGAAAACGAAAAATGATATTCAATGTTTTATATGCTTTTAGCGTAAATATTAAGATTCAAAGTCATCCTAAAATCATGCTATACTGCGGTATACCTTTTTTTAGAACGATTCGTTTTTGTTCTATAGAAAGGTGACTTTAAAAAAAACGCGATTCACATTTTAGGAGACATGATGACTGTTTTTACAAATATTTCCGAGGGCAGAGACGTGGACATTCAAGAGTTTAAATCTAAAGATCAAGCCAAGTATTCTGAACTTTTAAAGGAGCACGAACTTCTGAAGGAAAAACTCGATGTCATGACGAAGGAACTGTTTCATGAGAAAGAGAAGAAGAAAACACAACCGATTGCTAAGGCGGACGATAAAAACCCAGATCTACAGAATAGTGGGTGACCTGTTAAATTAATTTATTTCATTTTCGAACCGTATTCTTTTCGCACTATTCCAACCAAAATTTTATAGTGAAAAAGAAATTGGACGAAGCTGTGTCACTGAGGGAAGTTGAAAGAAAAGCATGGGAGGAGGAGAAGTCAGCCTTGTCCGAGGAGAAAGAAAAACTGAAGTCGAAACTTCTGTCGCTTTCCGCAGAAAAGCTGAAAGTGTACAACGAAGTTGTTCAATTGAAAAAAGATTTAGGTGAAAATGTGTAGTATAAAAAACCCTATACTTTATAAAGATAAGTTTCATTGTTATTTTCTGTTGTTATTGTATATAGAAACGGCTAAGTCTTCGGAGAAGGATGGAGCGAAATTGGAGAAAACGATAAATGACATGAAGAAAGAATTGACACAAGAGCGTGAAAAGAGTAAAAAATTGCAGGACGATTTATCTGCGTACACGGAGAAGGAATCAAAAATGACGCAGTCGATGTCTACGGTGAGTAAATATTAAGTTAATAGTAAGTTAATAATTAGTAAATATTAAGTCAATAATAAGGAGTACATGAATTTCCCTTTAATTTCAATTTTAGTAAATTGTTTGGCCAAACTCTATATCTGTATGAACATCTGGAATTTATTGATAAAATATTAAAATAGATTTTTATACTCTTGTCATGTTTTCTTTTAATACAGGTTGAACAAACAAAAACCAAGCTGGATGCTGAAGTAAAGCGACTGAAAAAAGAACTAGAGAACACAAAATCCTCAAATTCCACGAAGATAAACAATTTAACGGCCGAGCTTTCACAAGCGAAGAAAGAGAAGGAAAAGCTGCAGCGTGATATTGAACAAGAGAAACAAACAAGGGACAGTGAAGTGACGGAGCTAAAGAAGAAGATCGGTTCGTTAGAGAAGACTGGGCAAAACACGAAGAAAATGAATGAGATGAAACAGACGTATAATGAACAGATTTTAAGTAAGTCGTTCCACTCTGGTAACATCTCCTTTGAATTGATCACAGAAGTTTTATATAAGGCAACAGTAACTTATATTTCAGATCTGGAAAACAAGCTGAAGAGAGGTGAGCAGGAGTACACCAACCTTAGCGATAAGTGTAATGGGCTCGAGAATTTGAACAGACAGTTTGAAGCGGACAACGAGTCCTTAAATAAGTAAGGGAGAAAAAGTAGTAGTAATAAGAGTAATTTCTTGAATTTATCATGTAATTTAATGAATTTTGATTCAGACTAAGGAACGGTATAATTTTTCATTTATAGTAAGCTGCGAGAACAAAACGCAGAACTAATTGGTATTCGCAAGGAATTGGAAGCACTACGGCAATCCGTGAAATTGAAAGAAAGCGAATGGAAGTCTGAAAAAGGCGTATTAGAAGTAAGCAATACAATTTCAAGTGAAAGGTCATACCGAATATTTTCAGATATTTAAAGTTCTTTTCTTTTTCATCATTTTCTAGAATCGAATAAAAGAAAGTGAATTGCCAAACAAGGCTTTAATAACAGATCTAAATAATGACATTAGCAATTTGAAGAAAGAGAACAATACTTTAGTAACGCGATTAGAAGATTTGAGAAAAGCGGTAAGATTATCGTTAAAATTATGATTGAAATGAACATCCAGTTTTGGGTCATTCTTGTATTATCTTATATTTTATAGAATGATGATATGGCAGACAAGTTAAAGGATTACGAAGCTGTCTCGAAGATTCATCAAGCATTAACTCCAGACACCACTGCCTTTGAATCTGAGATACGGAAATTGAAGAACGCTCTGGAGAACATGGAGAAAGCAAAGAAAGCGGATCTCGCCCAATGCAAAATGCGATACGAGCACAGAATCACCGCTATTAATGACGAAATCCATACTATTCAGAATCAACTATCCCGATATAAACGCGAACGCGATACTTATAAACACATGCTCGAAGGCGCTCAGAAGACTATCGCAGATTTGAAATCTAGCAGAAGTAGACATTCGAACGCGTCTTCAGGAAAGTCTGACGAGGTTGGTTCTTTGTGGACGAATTCGTCTCAGAAATGTGTAATATCACTTTATTCTTAACACAGTCGCGACCGCTGACGTGAATTCATATCTTTTCGAATAGATTAACTTTCAAAATATTTGATTCTTCTGCTCTTTTCCATTTGCGACTTGTTCAACGGAAAATTAATTTCAAAGAACATATCGTTACAAGACTAATATTTTAAGAGAAGTTTTCAAATTTTTATTCGTGTTTTAACGTTAGAAATTTGTGACAATTAATTTAGAATTTTCTTTCTTTTGACCGGTAATGAGTATTAGGAAAATGAAAAATTTTTCGATCGCGAATGTATTGAGATATGAACTTTTTTTAACAAGTTATGACCCGTTAGGACTCAAAGTATCAAATAAATTGCAAATAAGACGTAATGTACACATGTATCCAAAGTTGAATGCATCAATTACATATAGTATGAATTATGAGAAACTGAAGTAGAAAAATGTGTTATAAATGTAGGAAGAAGAAGTATCCGGTACCAACAAACTAGTTTTCGAAAGGCAAATCAATAGCTTAGAAGATGAACTTTCTGAAGCAAGACTGGAAACATCCAGGCTGAAAGCTGAATTGGTATCTGAAAAATCAGCCAGTCATGTTAAAGTGTCTGAACTTCAGTCGCGAATTAACGAGGTATTGTACCTGTTAATTCTAGTCTGTTCGTCAATGTTTCTAGAGTAGGTCATTTTATTTTAATTTTGCATTTTACAGTTAGAGGAAGAAAGAATGCTCACGAGTGGCAGGACGAAGATTCCAGGTTTAAAAGTTCGTATGGAGTTAGCATGGCAAAAAGAGAGAGAAGAGCACCAAAGGCTTTTACAAGAAACAGCTACGTTGGCGAGAGACTTACGGCAAACCTTGTTTGAAGTATTTATAGACTTATTACCTCTACAATAATCCACTAGGATGTTGATCGCACAATTTGAGATCATTACATACAGAAAGAAAAAACATTGAATATCTAATTAAGTTTAAATTGTTATTGTAGATCGAAAGAGAACGTTCTAAAGAACGTTTGGAAAATAAGAGACGGCAAGATCAATTAAAGAAGGTGTACGACGAAGAGAAAGAAGAGAGTAGGAAGAAATTACTGGAAGTTAGTTAATTCTTAGAAACTTCCATTTTTAAATAGTCGTAGATATTTTAATAAATTTTCTGTTTATAGTTGCAATGTGATTTGCTCGAGTTGAGGGATGCTCACGCAAAATTAAGAACCAGCAATGAAAAAATGAGACGTGAGAAGGAACGCCACGAAAAGGAACGTGAAGAGCTCAAAGATGTAATCATGAAAAAATCTAAGCAGGAGCAAAGTGAATTACGAAACATCAATGTACTATTACAACAAGTAAACGATTTAACAAAACTTTTCCCTGAATTAAATGGTATAGCTGAAAACGGTACTCCAATTACATACACGCCCACTCCACCTAGGCGATTAAAGGTACATGAAACTACAAAATCAATAAATAAATAAATCAATCAATGTACTAGAGAAATGCATAAAGTAAATTATTTTTATTCCTCGTAGGGACCAAAATCGAGAGAATCGTCGCCATTGTTGGATTCGAAAGGCGATGTAAGAGGTACTATTACGTAATCATTCATTAAATAAAATTTAAAGAAATTTTATTTCTATTGTCCTATTATATTTTATTGTGTATTATAAGGGTCAAATCCACAATTCGGTGAAAGGTCTGACAAGTTGGAATACACTATTAAGAAATTAATGGACGTAGCTAGAGAACTAAAGGATTCTAAGAAAACTGCAGATGAGGCAAATGTGACGCGAATGAAAAAACTTGGTAAAAGGTATCTATCATTAGATGTAACTATTGATTTCGATTACGATATGTATTCGTATCAAAGGATTATTTTTCTTCGCAGATCAACATCTGTGGAAAGCGATCCAGGAAAGGGTATAACAACGTCCCGTTCCAAACCACGTTTGCAGAGGAAAAGCTTATCTTTAGAACAAACATCGGCTCGAAACGAAGAGGTACATGTACAATGTTATTTCTATTTACTGCCGTTCGAATAGAATTATATTTATTTGTGTTTATTTAAATGAGTAATTTGTAATTGATCTATCTAATATTTTAGTCGCGTATATGGGGTACCGACAGCAACTTGTCCAGTTTGCAATCGCTAGAGAGTTCAGACATTGAAGGAGGTACAATGAGTTTGCAAAGAGATTCAAGTGTGGATAGGTAATGTTAATATATTCATGAATGAAATTTACAAATTGCTGAACATCTGACTCTAGAGAATACCAATCATTCATATTTTCTATAAACAGTCGCCTTTCAACTGGCTCCACAAAAAGTGAGATGTTGGAACGAGATAAGAAACACAGTAAAGGTTTAATGAAGAAACTCACAAGTAAATTGACTAAATCAGCCAGTGTAGATGATCCGAATGTTTCTATGGATCTATCCTTTCAGGTAAGTAACGAAATAACATTGCGCGAACGGTTCAAACAATTTACAAATCTATTTTCCATTTTACAGACATCAGGGTCTGAAACGAGTATCAACGACAAGACTGAAAAGAAAAATTTGAAGAAAAAATTAACGGACATGTTTAAAAGAGGTTCTAGAAGCAGCAGGTATGTTTTAACTTCAATCGAGATACACGAAAATTGATAAAAATAAATTAAAAAATTTATATTTATAACGATCATTTATAACAATTAGATAAATTGTACAAATTGCATTAAATGTTTTAAGGGAAACTTATTTCTCAACTCTAATGGAATTAAAAAAATACTAACTTATACTTGATTATTAAGCTCATTATAAATATACAGGGTGTTTCGCATTAATTGAAGAAGTGAAAAGTGATTATTCAATGTATATTTTCAGTGTCGAGAAAAAACTTAACTCCACAAATCACAGCAGACCACCTTCAAGGAACTCTACAACATCGAACAAGTAGCCGTACAACATCTTTGTACAAGTGCTTGCAACAGCAATGAACGACAATTATTACAAAGAAAATAAAAATTGCTCAATTTCACATATTAGAGCATATATAAAAAAACATACACATATATAATTATATATATAATTATACATATATAATAATACATATAATTGTATATGTATAATATACATATTTTCTTGTACATATCGGATATGCCTTTACTGATTGTAATTACAAACTTGTATTTGTAATTACAGGAGCATTTTCAAATTATTCATTGGATGTAAACACAATACTGCAAATAAGAAAGAAACATACAATAAAGGAATAATGCGCCTATTATTATTACAATATTTTTGCTGATTTCTTTATTACAAATGTTTCATCTTTTGCTTCACGAACTACTACGTCTTTCTTTCTTCGATTTTCGCTTGTGTCTCGAACTTTTATGTTCTTTATGCTTATGTTTTTTCTTCTCCTTCTTTGATTTCTTCACTTTCCTTTTCTCCACCCAGACTCCAGAAATTTTAGAATCTATCTTAGGTTTGGATACTACCACGCTTCTGAACATAGGTTTTAAGGCCTGAGAACTGCTTGCTTCGCATGTAGAATCTTCAGTTTTAATTAATCTCGAAGGTAAGGCAGGTCCATACATATCGGGTAACATTATTGGCTCCTCGGAATTTGTATTACTGTCATTACTTTGATTAGATCCAACCACTATTTCAGAATTGGACACTGTACTTTCATCTTTCTCTTTATTTGCATTTTCATTCGTTTGTATATTGTTCTTTGAACTTGAAAGGAGGTTATCCAAATCTACCTTAGCAAAAATTCCTCTCGGCGGAGAAGTATTTCTTTTCAAATTTACTTCGTTCGCAGGTTTCCCAATCAAAACAGACTTCACAGCCTCACTGTCCATGCTTTCTTCCAACTCTGAATCTGATTCTTCGCTGCTACTTAAGAAAATTGCTTTGAAAAGATCTTTCTTTTCTTCTGATTCATTCTTTGGTACTTGTTTTGATGCATTATTATCATCTTGGCCCTTTTCAACGTTATCCAGGCCCTTAACTACTGTACTAGAATCTACTTTACTGTCAAAATTTTGTTTGATTTCAGAAACTGAAGAGGATGTTTTCTGAACTTCTTTACCAAAGACTTTTTCATAAGTTGCCTCAAAATTTCTTACTTTTTCTGACACAGGTTCTAACTCTTGATGGTTATTAGAAGGAAGGTCATTATGTAATTTTACTTCTGAAGTTGCACTATTAGCGATAACAACATTTCTATCTTTTAATTGAGTATCAGTTTTTTCTATATTCTTTGATACAGTATCAGTTGCTTTCAAGAATTTCGTAGAATTATTACTCCAATCAAGCGAATCAAAGATCGAAAACTTTGCTGTTTTGTTCTTTAGTTCAGGTTGAGCACAACCACTTTTTGGTTCCGGGATATTGAATCTCTTGCAAACTATACTTGCAGGTTTCCATTCTATGCGTTTCCTAGTTAATTTTCCGAATAATTTCATTTTCGCAGCTTGCTTCATTTCATCTTCTTGGCTATATTTTCCAGAAATGACATCTGAACTTATAGCCTCACCAGCAGGTGTAAACTTATTCGAAACATAATTATTGGTCGGCTGCTCAAATAATCTAACTGCTTGCTCAAACTCAGTTCGTTCATGTTCTCTGTCCCACTCGGTCATTGACAAGGGTTGTATACTTTCCAGCTTACTTTTGTCACCCTTCTTTGAAAGATCTAAATACTGCTCGAAGCGTCTCTGCTTATCAGGATCGGCAAAATATGGTTTTGCTGTACTTTTGTTCAAAGAACTGTCTTCCTCCAAATTATTTGTACTTTGACCGTCATCAGACATAGAAGAATCTTTAAATTCTCCCAATTTTTTCAAACTTCCTTCAGATTCTTTAGTAGAACTAACAGTACCACCTTTAACAAAACTCTGAACATTGAGTTTGTCCAACCATGAAGTGGCTGCCTTAGCTTGATTTTCTAATTTTTGTCTCTCTTCTGTTTGCTGTCTTCCATGCAAGTTTAATGTTTTGGAGATGATATTCGAAGCAACTGACGGTACTGCATTCTCATGTGTATCTGATACTTTTTTAATAGTATGTGTATCTTCTAATATCCTAGCTCTATCAGCAGCTGTAAGATCCTTACGTTTTCCATTTTCTACTGTACGAGGAACGTTTTCAATTGGTGGATAGAATCGACTTTTTCTGACCACATGTACTGGCACATAATCTTTAGGCAATTCTGGAGGGGTGTAGACTTTCTTCTGCTCTAATTTGTTCCTTGCTGGTACAAAACCTTCTAAACAATTACTGGAGTTTTTCGAAGTATTATCATCTGACCACCTGGACTTAGTTTTACGTTCTGGACCTAATGCAAAGTCATAACGTGACATATCTTCCCTCTCATAAATATCTTCATCGTCAGCTTCAAATGCGCCAACGCCAAATGCTTGACCATGTATCGATAACTTTTTATTTTTCTCTTGAACGCTAAATGCAGGAGTATCAAATAAATTTATATGACCAGAGAGTATAGTTCTCCTGTCTAATCCACTGTATCCTATACCAAAATAGTTGTCTTTTGGGTTGCATCTGTAAAAAGAATATGTATAATTATTACACTGTGACTAAAGTATTTTTATTACTTGTCACAATAATTTTATATAGATCTTTAAATTACCTAAATGGTTCATAATCGTCAGGAGCAAATGTAACATCTCCGTAATCATCTTCTGATTCATCTGAACTAGTTCCTGAACTTATTTTACCAATCTTTTCTTTTGACATCCTTATTTTTTCATTTCTTCTTTTAATTTTAGCCTTCTCCTTCTTTGTAAGTCTAGATCCTACACCCTGGCCAGGCCTCCATCCCATTTGTTTCAATAACATAATACCAACTGTGTCTCTAAATAGTATATTAAGTATTAAATGACATACATTTTTATATTTATTTTATTTGACATTAAATAATTATTTACTTCACAGGTTTTAGAAGCTCTTTTAATACCGGTGTACCAGGAATAGGACCATTACTATCACGATTAATTCTCTCTCGTTTTACTCCTCTTTGACCATGATCAACATAATCACTTGTAGCACGAATTCCTTTTGGAGCAATTCCAAATTGGCCTGTATCCTCCTCATCCATAAAGTCTTCTGGTCGTTGAGTAACGCTTTCTGCTTTGCTACCCCTAGAAGATTTAAACTGTTGGGGTCTCCATCCATCCCTGGTACCAACAGTATTGAAATATCCAGCAGAGAAGCCACCTGTAAATGCTCCATGAAATCGTCGTCTACCTTGTGCGTCATATGCATATTGTTCCTCAATTGTTACAGGTTTTTTTCTTGGTAAATTCTCTATAAATATTTCAAATAAACACAGACAGTTACTTAATAATATTTTGACATGTGTTTCATATTTTGGATCACTTTAACATACCTTCGTCTATAGGATCGAGGGGGACCCCAAAAGTCACATAATTCTCATCCTCAGAATCACTCATTTTCAGCACAGAACGTTTAACTAATAGTAAATAAAAATGAACAATAGAAAGATAAATAATTTATCACCAATTTATGAAACTGACAAAAACAGAACATTTAAGGTTATAAAAGAAACGCGTATACATCTTATAATAACATTATTTATCGGTAGATTAACAAGTTTTCTGTTGTTCTATTTAAACAAAACAACTTTTCGCTTAGAACGATTGAAATTCTGGAAATACACTAATCGAATTCTTTAATATATAAAATAACTTTTCCGATCTTCCTACATAATGTCCCACAGACAGTTTACTTGACAAAGAGATTCAGATTTTCTGAATCAGAATGTTACTACGACTGTTTGTTATGTTGAAAAATATTATAAATTCGGGGTTTGATTATAATTAATTTAATCAGAAATTGTAATCAAAAGTTAAAAAATTTATAATTACTTACATCAGATCATATTAGATACATCAAATGTTACTACGTTAAACCTAACCTATACAGTTTGTTATGAAAAGATAAGAGCTGTCATTAATTTGTATAAACTGTTGAAAAGATGTGAGTACAGTAGACAACGTGTAGCAATTCTCTCATTTCTAATGAAATGCGAATTTGTACGAAAAGAATGTAACATACACAAAATACGATTTTGATTGAGTGTAACAATCAAGTTTTAGGTTAAATGTAAGTGAGATTGAAAGAGGTTAAAAGATATAATAGATAAATATTAATATAAAACTGTAATGCTTATGTAGTCATACTTGTTAATTTAATAATAAGAATTTACACAATGACTTTAAAAGATGCACAGAATGCAGCCCGGAAAGCTGTACAATTTGATAGTAACAGTCAATACAAGCAAGCTTTATATTATTATAATATTGCTGTTAAATGTCTAACTAAGTTACAAGACTCTTTATATGATCAGAAAATCACAGAATATCAAGATAGAATAACGACAATACAGTCTCTGAGTAAGTATATTATTTGGTATTAAATTTATATAGAATAATATTGTTATAATATAAAATATAATATAAAATAATAAGCAAATGGAAAATCATTAATAAATTATAGTCAATGAAGAAGATCAAAAACATCACAGTGCACAACCTGTACATCAGTCAGAATTACAAAGATGCATGTTTTTAGTAAATCAAGCACAAGATGCGGATGAAACAGGTTTGAAAGATATAGCTGTGAAGTTATATACAGATGCTGCTGAACTTGGACTTAAAGTTGTACGTAATAATCATCCTCTGTAGTATATTGAAACTAAGCTTTAATTTTATTTATAGAAAACCACAGACTCAGATGTAAAAGGAAAATTAACAGCCCTTGTCCGATTGGCCTTAGACAGAGCAGAATCTCTGAAAGGCTTAAAATTAAACAATAATGATATTTTGAAGACGCTTTCTCAATTGCCTCCTGTGCCAGAAACAAATTTAGATGTAGATGGAGATGTAGAAGCAGATGTAGATGTAGCAACAACTTCTACAAATTTCAGTAACACAGGTAATAAATGTCTTCGTTTTTAACATTGAAATGATTTCAATTAAAATCATTTTCATTTATTTAGAATTCTTTTAATTATTTAGAAAAACAAACTCAGTCACCTCTACTTCGTGGTGGTAGTGTTCATTTGAAAGTAAGCGGCGGTAGTAGCGGTTATTCCGATGAGGAGAAACGAGTTTTACATCATAGCTCTCATATTAACGAACATAAGTTCCTTCCTTTCATGAGTATTGATCTCCGAGAAAATTTTCAATTTGCTATTCCGTTTACTGACAAAGATGGTTTATTAGAATTGGCTCCAAAGCAAAAGCCTGATTTTGTTAGATGGGCTCGTCCAGAAGAATTGTTTCCAGAACCAACCATGCTCATGACTCATCATGTTGATTTTTACAGCATTAAACAAACTGTTCGTAAAACGTATTGATCATTTACTGGTTAATATTTCATTACCATTTCGAATGTCACTTTTATGTTCAATTTCAGGTTGTTTCTGATTGTTCTTTCGTTGCGTCACTTGCTGTTAGCGCTCAGTATGAAAGAAAATTCGGACGCAGACTAATTACATCTATTATTTATCCACAAAATAGAAATAAAGAACCAATTTATAATCCATTCGGTAAGCAGTTTTGTAACTCGTAAACTGTTTAAATACTTTTTTGTTCATATGCATTTTCAGACACTTGTCATTTTATTAGAGATTTATTTCAATAAAAATTAAATAGCGAGTATTTTATGTTAGGAAAATACATGGTGAAACTACACATTAATGGTGTTCCACGCAAAGTTATAATAGATGACTTATTGCCTGTAAGTCGATACAACCAATTACTTTGTTCCTACTCTAGCAATCGTGGGGAGCTGTGGATCTCATTACTTGAAAAAGCATATATGAAAGTAATGGGTGGTTATGATTTTCCTGGTTCAAACAGTGTAAGCCAGTTTTCATGTTACATATATCCAGAGAACACATATTATGTTATTTCACTATGTGAAATTAGTTCATCGATTAAATATCTTCTTTTAGAATATAGATTTACATGCTTTGACTAGCTGGATACCAGAGAAATGGGCCATAAGACCAGATGAACCAGACTTTAATAAAGACAACTTGTTTAATATTTTATTAACACGATTGCACAAAGGAGATGTATTAGTAACTGTAGCAACTGGAAAATTGTCTGACTTGGATGCTGAAAGAACTGGTCTTGTTCCATCTCACGCGTACGCAGTTCTTGATGTCAGAAAAGTAAACGTAAGTGATTGCTTATTAATAACAAATCCGTAAATACATCTAAACAAATTAAAAATTAATATTTTTTTAAATTTTTGCTTACTTTACAGGATGAAAGATTATTACTACTTAAAAACCCATGGTCGCATTTAAGATGGAAAGGAAATTATTCTGAACTTGATACTATACATTGGACTAATGAATTAAAAGAAACACTAAATTATGATCCAGATTCTGCCTCTCAATTTGACAATGGTATATTCTGGATTGATTATGATAGTATATGTCACTTTTTCGATGTATTTTATTTGAACTGGAACCCAGGTCTATTTCATTATACTTACTGCATCCACCAGTAAGTTATAAACACTGCACGTTTTATGAATTAAAGAATCTAATGAATATGCAATGTATTCATGAAAACTCATTTTTAATAGAATGTGGAATGCGGGTATAGGTCCAGTGAAAGATGTGTATAATATAGGCGATAATCCTCAGTTTTTACTGGAAGCGCAAAGCAATGTTACAAGTGCTATATGGATCCTTTTGACGAGACATATTACAGATATTGCAGATTTTCGGGAAAATCAAGAATATATAACGGTATTAGTCTATAAAAATGATGGGAAAAGAGTGTATTATCCTCGTAAGTATAAAAATTTATTCACGTGTAAGATTTAAAATAAATATAACATTTCATGAAAATTTGTGCCCTGTATTTTGGAGTATTAATATCGATAAATATACTCGGTTTAAAAATACTTTAAGAATTATGCGTGAAATAACAAAAAAACATTTTAAACGTTCGATAACGTTAATATGTATTTTTTATTATGTTCGATTTGATCTTTTCTCACTGATAGTATTTTTAATTTTATCATTTCAAGTTCATTAAATAATCTAACTGTACATAGAGTGTTAGGTTTGTCCCATACTATATCTCTAATTTATTTGATTACTATTAATTATAAACATTTTGTTCTATAGATGATCCACCGCCGTACATTAATGGTGTAAAAATAAATAGTCCACACTATCTTTGCAAAATAAAATTGGATGCACAAAGCGATACTCGTTATACCCTAGTTATTTCGCAATATGAAAAAACAAATACAATATATTATACTTTACGTGCATATGGAACATGCCCATTCACGTTACGTAAGATATCGAATTTTTATAAATATGAAAAAGAGGTACGGTTTTTTTTAACGCAAATATAAATATAATTTACGACTTTCTTTTTTTACATTAATAATTCTTTTCTCAGATTACCGATGGTCAATGGAAAGGCATTACAGCTGGTGGATGTAGCAATCATCCGACGTATCAAAATAATCCACGTTACCAATTAATATTAGAAAGCTCAAATAATGATAACTACCTATTGATTATACTAAAGGGTCCAAAAGAATATCAAATAGGATTTTATGTTACATCAGTGGTGTTGAATGATTCTGATGCACCTGGTGCATTCAAAGTGAAGAACTCTGGTCCATTTAGGTAATCTATAAATTAGAATATAAGTGCTATTTATATTAAGTATATTAATGATTGGTTTTAATATAGGTCAGGGTTTATCTATCTTGAATTGGACAGTGTGCCAGCTGGAACTTATAATATTGTTCCATCAACGTATAATCCTGGTCAGGAGGGACCGTTTTTCTTGATTTGTAAATCATCTTGCAAACTGCAACTTCAGCGGCTTCAATAATTGAAAATGAGTTCTAGCACAAATTACTGCTTTTGTATTAAAGAATATTTAAAATACGTTACAGAATTGTGGAGAGCACGATGTATAGCACCAATTACTATATATAATAACAAAAAATTTGTTGTTAAATATTTATATTTACTGTTACACAATCTTGAATGTACCAAAGTATAAAAATTAATGTCATAAATGGTGAAATGATTAAATGGCAGAATACTATAAAACGTTTTTTATTTTATATTTTAGAAGTACAAATTAATAATGAGACTAGACAACTACTGACTGTATTATGAAAACTTTTGTGGCACTTTATTTATAATTAGCATTCAATTTATGTGCTATCGTTTGGCACATATGCAGATGAATATTATTGAATATAACTTTTCGATATTTCAATAAACTATTTAATATTCTTTGTACTGTTTTTATATACACATAAAGAATGAGAATGAATTTGAATGTTTCATTTTTAATGAATTATGTCAAATGAATACTACTCGGCATACAAGTTCAAAAATGCACTGTGACGCTATAAATCTATTTCCATAGACGTATCATTAATGCTTTCTATAAGAATTGTAAATCAATGCTTCTCGCATTTTATTCATATGTTTCGTGTACTTCACTGTATTTTGCACCTGTCACAGAAACTATGTTCTAAAATATTATTTCTTATTATACAGAATTGTTTCTTTCGATTATGTCATTATGTTATACATTTTCATATTTATTTAAACTGAGCCTTTTGTTTTATATTATACATATGTTAGAACATAAGATTCAAGGTGCCTACTTATATAGTTTAATTCATATTCTGATTTTCAGATAAAATATTTGTATTTTTATGATCTTTCGATCATTCGTAACTATAAATTTACTTGTTCAAGAGTTGCCAGAAATAGCTTGAAATGTAAGCTATTAATTACACTTATAATTACTGCTAATTATAATGTTATTGTTTGGTTAATACAATAATAATTATAAATAAATAATTATATGATCTGTATGAAATCATGTTTATGAAATAGGAATTACATGAAACGTAAATATATTTACATAATTACTGGAAGATAAATTATGAAAAAAAATTATGAACAATTATACAAAAAAATATACAGAAACTCAATATTAATTTAGTATGAGATAGTAAAGAAAATTGCATCGAGTGAAACTGTTAAAATCTAACAGTCGTTACGACTATAAATTTTCGCCTTGTAATTGTGATCTGGATGCACGTAGAAGGCACTATTGTCAATAATTTAGATAAATATCATTATTCATAATACAGAAAATATCAAAATGGCATTACACTTTACTGCTTACTGTTATGATATGCCTAACAGATTCACCCAATCCTTAATTATTTATTATTGAAAATGTTTACCAACAAAGTGACGACCCTTTGCGGTCCAGTCTTATTTATAACAAAATATTTTGAATCAATATTTCTGTATGTTCAACCTTGCTGTTTCATGTTTCTTTAAATAAAAAAAAATATTATTAAAAGAGTATGTTGTATTTGCTAACCAATTCTAATCATTATGAGTTCATCAATATTGTAAAAGTAATGTTACAACAATGAAAATGGACACTTACACGTAATTAATACTTTAAAGAACCGCAAAGGATTACCATATACATGTATATATTTACAAATGGCATCGTGTTTGTAATATTACACATTCTACACGCAAATAATTTATGAGTTGCATTTTTTGTTAAAGTAAATCATATTCAGTCTGTATAAATCTTTCCTGACAGACATAAAGAAGTAAATACAAATTGATTTATTTCATTTTCATTGTTCTACTTTTTTGTGCATGTTGTGATTGTGTAATTGTAAAAAAAAACATATGGACCATACGTACAATATGAATGAACACCTTTTCTTAATTAATGAAAAGGTCTCCAGATTTAATCTGAAATCTCTGAATCGATCATGTTGTGCGTGAACGATAATTTTACGGTAAATGTGAATTACCAAAAATCAATTACGTAACTACTTAATTTTCGTGAAGATTATGTATGCATGACATAAAGATATTTTGACATTGCGAAAAATGGGCGGAAAGTAGAACACATTGTATACTTATAAAAAAATAGTACGCTTTGTTAACATTACTAGAACATTTAAAGGACGTCAATGATTTTTAAAGAGGCATCTTCTCAAGATTAATTACTGTGTAGCACATTTTGCGTCACCGTTTTTGATTTCATTCTATGTTCATTTATATTGAAGCGATCAAAATGACGACACTTGAAATGTCTCATTTTGCATCATTTCAATTTCTACCAATCTTATTCGCAAAATAATTTGAACTTCGTTCAAAATTTGAATACCGAACCATTTTCATCTGAAACAGTTTTCTTTAGGTTTAACTTGCACTTTACTCACGACACGAGCGTAAACTTTAATACTTCGCTAGCGTCCGCTATTTGTATTAGTCCGTTCTTTTTTTTTGTTTAATAAACCTAAACTGTACACTGTGTATACGATATTAGAAGTTGTTACGTTCGTTATAAGTAGAATATCATACTTAGCTGTAAGTTAATAGTAGAAACGGATCGCTACGAGTTAAAAATTTTCTTTTTCCTATTACACAAGTACGTACTACTCTTGGCTATTCGACATAATGAAATATTGGTACTCGATCGAAGATGAATTACTTTCAATTATTTTATGGCCAAGCGGTATTTATGACTAATGCGCTTATTTTGAAATGTATGGATACATTTAAAGATTCAAAAATCATATCTTACTATTTCATTTTATAAAATTACATTCTGTAGCTTATTGAAATAGATTAACTATAGACTTTACCATTTTTTTTAATTCTGCGCTTAATCACTTTGTAACGTCTTATTTTGCAGTTTTCTTCAAGGCAATACTTCTATATTGACACCTCCAGTAATTCTAATAATTTCTTCTCAACATTTCAATCAACATTTATAGATCTTAAGGCGTTATGCTTGATTTCATGAAAGTGGTCATATTTGCACTATTATTAGTTCCCGATAAATAACAATTTAAAAATAGAACCCTATGGAATTGAACAAACTAACAGAATCTGAACAGAATATTAGCAACATATCATGGAATTCAAGTTTTCGTACTTCTGCATCCTATTCCATACACGGAAATCAAAAATATAATATTAATAATTAAACTAAAATAGAAAATCGTTTTAAATAATACGCGTTCAGCTTAAATATAAATTAATAAACTTACTTCGTCAAGGGTGCATTATTTACAAACGCTCACCTAAATTAAAATTTTTATAGATTTCAAGATTTTTCGTCAAACTAAAGGCATCAATTACATTTTTTTCTCCTTCTACCAACTGAAGCTCTACATGAAAAACAGGTTTTTGAAAGAATAAAAACTACCTACTATAAATAGTAATATATCTTTCCTACGAATCAATAATATATGTGCATATTATTGTCTGAGTACAAAATTATCCTCTAGTGATGTGATGCTTTTCTTAGTAAAATGTAAGAAACATGGTAATTACAGTGTGTTCCTGCTTCTTTTCTTTTCACCTGCTGAATTCAGGAAGTGGTTTAGCTATTCCTTCGCTGTAAGCTTTATGGACTGCTTCACAAACGAATCTATACTGACTCTACAATAAAAAGAACAAATACTCATATCATTAAGTATAAAAAATACCACCTTTATTTTTAATGTACTTTGGGGAATTTCAACTTACAGCATTTTGTATCATCATTGCCCTTTGATCTCTCATCGAGCGTACAATATCTAATGGATACACTGGTTGATTTGCTTCGATAAGACACAGTGCAGTCTCCATTAATACTAAAACACCTGTTCTACCAATCCCAGCAGAACAATGGACGACAGCAGGTTCTACTATCCCTGTTCGAGCTGCCCTTACTCTTTCA
Source organism: Nomia melanderi (assembly GCF_051020985.1). Lineage (NCBI taxonomy): Eukaryota > Metazoa > Arthropoda > Insecta > Hymenoptera > Halictidae > Nomia > Nomia melanderi. The sequence continues at coordinate 5,112,542 of NC_135005.1, forward strand.
GTAAATGTTGTGAACTGTCTCCAATCACTGGGTACTCCGTGATCAGGCCAACTACAATATTGCATGTGTGTGATATCTCTTTCTTCTCCAGTCTGAAATATAGAATGGTCAAATAATACTTGAACGTCGAATTTACATTCAAAACTATTAGGGTAATTCCGGGTGAGATGGCTCTGCGGTTGAGATGGTCCGATCTCATTAAAATTGTCAAATATTTTCAATTTTTTTACATGGCATATCGAATTTCGTACAGAGACCTATTTAACTATTCTTCTTATATAGGTGTATTTATTTTTATAAATATATTTTATTTTTCGTTAGGTATTAATAGTATTTATTTTGTATTAATTCTTTATAAAAAAGTGGACCATCTCTCCCCGACTTATCCTACAATTCATTAGTGACCTAACTATCCTTACGTTTATATCGCGAAGTATGAATTCCCTAAATATAAAAGTGTCTTCAACATTTTCAACTGTCGAAGTAAGTGTAAGATTCCGTAACGTAAGAGTTTCGTTAAGAGCGGGCCAATATTGATGGCATTTTGCTCGACCACGTTCAACTAGAGTTGTTAACATAACAACAAGAGTACTGCCTGCCTCTAATACCATCTGCCAAAAGTCAGCGACGGTAGTTGAAAGCGGTCCTTGCGTGGCGATGTATCTGTTAATAATACCCGATCCAGGGATTTCCATGTTCACATAATTGGCGTTGATGTAGTCACCATTCGAAGAACCCATGAGAATTACTCGAGTAACATCGTCTAAACAATATACCATATATTAATTTCTAAAGCTAACCTTTTAAAATATTGAAAATTTCTTTTAAAATATTACAATATTCTTTTCAATGCTTCTTTTTTCTACTTACATGGTGAGATATCTCGATAACGATTTTTGCTTTGATTTTCAGGTTTCTTAGATTCCAGAGAAGTAAGTTCAGGATTCTTTCGATACAATTGCTCGTATTGAGCGATTAAAGCACCACTTGCAAGACCATCGGCAAGAAGTAACATTGACTGTGCCAACGCGTCTGATCCAATAGACGCATGAGGTGCATCCGGTACATATCTTAAAATTCAAAAAAAGTAACTGTTCAAATCTGTTAGAAACTGTTAGAAATAAGGATATAGATAATTCATATATAATATGGTGGTTGTATTGCAAAAAAATTATCATAAGATGTATATCTTTAAATGAAAATATTGAGTGATGTTAAAAGTTTTTTTAATTTCTCGCGTGAACAAAACAGAGGTATAGAAATACTGTGTTACCTATGCTTAAAATATAGAAAATTAATAATGTTTGCAAGTAAACACAATACCTATATGGAGGTTCTTCTTCGGACGTTTCATCGGTACCAGCTAGAGCATTGTATAAAGCGTTTGGCCTAACAGTTAGTGTCAGCTCACCAGAACCCGAATCACGAGATTTACGAATCAAATGTACTACGTGCTCATGCAGTAATCCACTCACGTCAATTCCATTAATGTAGACTACCTATTTGATCAATATATTCACGATTACTTTATGATATGGGCGATGATATAACTATGTAATTGTAAATTAGAAACCTGATCTCCTTCATTTAACTTCGGATAACAACGGTCAGCGGGTGTATTCGGAGCTACTCTCGAGACTAAAATAGGCATGTCAAGATCCAAACCACCTTTCACGTTGAAACCAAACCGACCTTGCTCGTCTGGTGTCAAAGTTATTGATACCAATCCATCTTCTACTATCTGTACAATCATAGCCCATTATATTTTCTATTTATAATTTACTATATCTAACAGTTTTATTCGTTTAAAGATACAAAATTATCTACGTAAAACATTAGGTTCTCACTTCACATTTTTCTCCTATTTCATTGTCCTCTAACAAAGTTGATGAGAATACTGAACATAAATACCTGTGGGGCAGGTGAACTTGTAGGTTCACTATAATCTGGCAAATCATAAATATTTCTTTCAACAGTTGTATCATCGTCTGCGTAACTTAAAACCCTCGAACCTAATACAGGTGAAAATGCGTTGCCTTGTGTATGAGATCCCGATATTTCATCTCGAAGAGATAAAAAACCACCCTCGCTATGAATAGAAAAGAAATAAATTACAAATTACATTCAAGAGATTGAAATTTAAAAATCATTAAATTGTTTTTCAACTAACTCGTCGCTAGGATTGCCTTCACCCCATGCTTGACGAGGTTCACGAGCACCAAGAGACTGAACTTTGTTATCGTATGGCCTAGGTGGTCTTCCCGGAGGTACAGATAATTTTCCTTTATCGTCTATAAGTGGAGCTGATGTAACTCCATGCACCAATCTTTTACTTGGAGATCTATATTATTTAATGTAGCATATTATACTTACTTAAAATAAAATACATAATAAAATAGAAGGAAGAAATGTTAATGTTACCGTATAAATGTTCTTTCCACTCTAGCTCTGTGTTTACCATCTTCAACAGTTTGAAATTCTGTACGCCCTGAATAAGTGAATCTACTACTTAAAGTAAGGGGAAAACGTCTAGGCCTCATTTTAGGACTATGTAACCTAAAGAAGGTATGATGTTCCACACATGCTTTCCATAAATTTTTAGAACTACGATATGTTTGCATGTTGAATCCTAATAATGTATCGTAGTTTTCTGACTGTAACATAATTTTTCATAATTTATAATCAAACTGTATGAAATTTTTTTTTTAATTTTAACCACCAAATGCTTTAAATACCTGTTCTCGTCTAAGTTGAATGAAAAACTGTTTCCGTTTGAACGAAATTTTAACTATTTTTGACCATGAAAACACATTAATTTTTATTCCATTTTGAAATACTACTAAACCTATAGATGTAACACCTAATTGAATTTCTTTGTTTGTTGAATCCTAGGAAAGAAATAAATAAAATTTAAATGAAATAACATTTAATACTAATAAGAAATTACATATATAATATAGTTACATACCCTTGCTTTATGTAATTCTACTCCGTACATGTCTAATCTTTTTGCATGATCTAAAAAATTGAATTCTGCATCAGCTGGTAGTTGACCTCTAAAAAAAGTATAAACATTTTATAATATTTCTGACGAAATGTGATCTTGAGTATTGTATATACGTTTTTAACATACTTATGAAGCTTGTGTAATTCAGCTATTTTTTTTTCCATTTCCTCAGTTTGACCTGGTATAAGCTGCAACCTAGAAAGATATCCTGGACCATGTTCTTCAGGATGATAGTCACCTAACTCAGCTGAAATTATACCAAAAGAATCTTGATATTATAGATTCATTGTGAAATTAAATAATTTTCAATGCATCAATATTCTTACATTGGACAGTGTAGCTGGCAATAAGACATGCTGTACTTGGAGGTAACTGAAGTTTTCCTTGAAGTATATCCCTTCGTATTTGTAAATAAAATTGATACCTAGTGTATTCTTCCTGTAACTTACTAGGATCCGATACATAAAACTTCACCCTGAAGTAAAACTGTCCACCTGAAATGATTAAGTTCAATTAAACTTTCTAGTAAGATTACTTTCTTATATTAATATAAACATGTATTTAAATATGATCTTTACCCTTACTTCTTATCTGCTTTTTCACTGGTTTAGTAGGGTCCAACCATCTCTGAAACATCAATGTAAATTTACTAAGTGATTTTTTAAAAGAAATGTTCGACTTCTAAGAAAAGTTTTACCATTATATCCGGTGAATATGTACAGGCTGTGGCTCCATTTTCTGCATATTGCAAACCAAAATAATCTTTTTCAACCAGTTCTAAATGTTGAAATACTAAATCTAATAATGCTTGACCTTTTGCTCTTTTCTAAAATATTTATAAAAATAACGTAAGACAATATTCTATTCTCCTTCTAATAATTACATTACGAACTTACATCTAGCTGAAACGTGTGTTGAGTGTCATCAAGAAAAACAACAGTGGCAGACAATGATTTCAATCTACGATTCCTTGCTAATTCAGCACCACGAACGTGGTAGCTCCCACTGGAGCCACTCAACGCTCTGCGTGATACGCTTTCAATCATCTCAAAGATATGAAGGCGTGTCAACCACCTTCCCGACACCACCTCTCTGCTATGCTGACCACCTAAATAAATAATTTGATATAAAATATTATGAAGTGATATTTAGAAAATGTTAAATAATAGAAATAAAAATTTTATATTGACAATTATATTAATAAACAAACACATTTTATTTTACAGTTTAACGTTCTGTATGAATTTTATTTGAAAAACAATAATGTACATAATTAAATTTATATATAAACTTCAATCACTCTTTATGTAAAGTTAAATTTATTTTCATCAAGAATATAATTTGAAAGATGCTAGTGCTTATGTTAGTTATAAGGTTATGTTAAAACCCATGCTGTCAATTTTGAGAAGCGATCAAAATGAATGAATGCATTTAGTGGAAGCACACAGGCTGATTAATTGTATATCACTGTTAAAAATGTAATTACATTCAATTGATGTCATTGAAAACAAATTCATTGGGTCAGTAATCTAATGTCAGTTACATAAGCAAGTTCATGTCTACTGCGTGCCAGAATAATGTAGAACGGGATATTCTGAAAATAGTTTACATAGAAGAAGCAAAAGGAACGTATTAAATGCCAATGTGCTTAAGCGTCTTCAACTAATTTCAGTGAAGCAGAACCTTAAATCATTATTCTTTATAAACCAATGAAGCGAATTAATCTAAAAAAAATACATTCATTTAATTTATTATCCAGTCATACTGTGAACGCGTTAAAATATTATTAAACAGGTTCGACCGCAAAAATTGAATGTAAAGTCATTACAGCAAAAATGCATTTGCCAATGCAGTTTTTCTTACTTTCCTCGTTACGCGAGAAATAAAAATTATTGAATCAATTCGATATTCGAAAGAGAAAAAAATTTAAATTAGAACATTTTTTCTAAAGGACATCAGAATTTCGGACGTGAGTATTTTCGGTGTTAATCAGTGTGTGCATATTCAAAGTATGTCTAGCTAAATTAATCATTCGAATGCATCGGAGCAATCGTCTCGCGATTACATTAAACCTGTACTGTGAAATATGCACTTACATTCATGATCCGTTGCAGTACATCCAGTGCCGTTTTCACAGGTGTCCTTACACAATTGACAGAGCAACAGCTAACATTCGTTAGCACTGTCACGAACCGAATTTATCGAAGCATCGGGAAACGTGTTGTCCCCTCGAACGTATCAGGGTATCGACGAAAATTTTTTTCTCTTTAAAGCCCTTTTCATTATTTTCTACATCGGCATGTTAACGCTTCAACGAACGAAACATTGTCTTTCTCCTTAAAACAGGATGCATTGAGATTATTCGGTGTCGATCGCTCGACCTCTTCGCCGTAGTTTCCAATGAAACACGTTTAATCGCATAGAACTGCGTTTCTTTCACTCGCTCCGTAGCAACATATAAGGTAACACTCTAATAAATCGGCACAAGCTAGCGACGATATGAATTACAGCCGGACGTCTCTTACACATTCGCGATGATCATCGCGAGAGTATGCATAAGTGGACCGGTAATCGTATCACAGTTCCGTAATAATTATTTTTTTTTTATGATGATATATTGTGAAGATCAGAGTCTTATTTGTAATAAAATTGACGCCCCGATAGAGACTCCTATGCATACGTATATGTATGCATCGGATTACACGTTCGCGTGCGTGTTTAATGTTAGCCATAGAATAAGCAGCTTTGAGATTCTATTGTCGATGCTTGACAACGATGTCGAAATATTAATTATTCAACATTTGTATTCCGTATGTGAAACTTATTATATTAAGGTAATATATTAATTAATAAATACTGAAGTATCGATAATGGGATTCGGTAAATTAAAACAATAACAATGCATTTCATTTGAAGTATATGTTTACATGCGCAGAATGATAATATAATAACCTTAAGATCCTTACAAATTAAATTAATCAAATTTAAGATGGATTTTATCCATCGTATGTTCATCCATCATATGTTCAATTTAAAATTAGTACGAAATTAAATAACACTGAAGCACACTCAGACAAGTAATAAACCTTTCATTGGTCCACTTCTTGTTGGAAATCATGTTTACAATAAGCCTAAACAAATTCCCATTCTAATTTCTCTTACATTCTTGCAAATAAAACATTTACTTATAATAAACAAAACGTAGCTAAACATTTATGCTTTCAAATGATACAATCAAGAGTAAATGTATACATTCTTATCTTTTCTAATGATTTCTAATTTTAAATAAATTATAAAATAAAAACGGTTACAATCAAAAATTTTAAGAACCTCATTCTACCAGCGCATATCTGAAGCTATACAACATTTGTGTAAAAATCAAATAATTTTGTTATATTTCATTTTGACTCTTTCACTGCCAACCCGGCATAAGTATTATATGCGAAAACTGCCAGGGCTGATTTGATATGTACGCTTTAAACGTAAATAAACGGCCGACATATCAGCTCATAACAGTTTTTGTCTAAACAGTGTTTAGTAAACATCAAAGGCGGGTCGTTGGTAGTAAAAGGGTTAATATTAATCCTTTATGTCTTGCGGGTATGTATTCAGAAGTATTACTTTCATTAAAATACTACCACATATCAAATATGCTTACATTCCTTTCCAATTTAATTTGATTTAATTTAATTTAATTTAATTTAATGTAATTTAAAATATCACTATAGAAATAATACTTGAATAATGTTTAAAAATTATATTTAGAATACACGGTATTTGAATAGTCTTGAGACGGAATAGGAATGACAATAACAAATAAGAACGATATAACTTAGAATCTAAAGGGTTAATTCCAAGTTGATCAGGCATATTATTTATGAAGAATATTAAGGAGAACGTACAACAAACGAATAAAAAGGCTTGCGACAAATACACGGTCTTTAAGTAAAATTTTAGTTCAACGACAGACTGCTCGGAGCGTTGGCGGTTCATTTTGATTCCGGAATAACTACGCTCTGTATCAAATCGTTCCCGCCGCGTGGTCTGTAGTTTGTGGAGTACGGTTGCGGTTTGGTTATAAATCCCGCCATCTCCGCATCGAATAGCGAATTTTGATAGTATTACGTATTTTGTATGGAACACTAAGGAAAATGTGATAATATTCAAGGATTTTGCGTCGTCTGAATGTTTAGTTCGTTATCGTTTACGCTGGGACAATTTATTATAGTTTTATGTCGAAGTGATTTTGTGGAAGCGTGTTGTGCTGTAAGTACCGAACGTGTTGAAAACAAGAAACGATGGCAAACGTATCTGTTGACAAAGACACATTTTTCCGGCGTATGAAGCGTCTTTACGCCGCATGGAAGGTAAAGAACTTACTCGCAATATAATACATTATTTTCAACTATCATTGTTCCATGATAATTTGAATAATTTCCTTTGTTTGCGGTTCGATAGGATGGCGAAGTTGGTACAGATGACAGTTTTAGTAAAATGGATTGTCTCGTCTCTGCTGTGGGCACAGATGAAGATATCGTTTATAGTAAATCAACAGCATTGCAGGTAAGTCCCAATTTCTAACACATTCTAACATTTCTTTACTGTTCATTGTCCCAATGCTTTTTGGTACTTAGGAATTATTGTATAACCTAATTTTTATAATTCTAAGCAGAAAAATTCTTAAAGTTTAATACTTTGTACATGTACTTCGCATACTTTCTTCACTTAATCGAGGAAGAAGTTTGAAACAGATCTCTTAGCTCTTCATTGTAAATTAGGTTTTAATTATGTAACTAACAAAAATCCATTAGGTATATCAGCAATTTTTTGTTTTGTTATGTAAATCGTGCACTTGATGTTTGCTTTAATGTTATCTTTAGCTTACATTGTCTTAAGCAGATATGATTTATTTCAGACGTGGCTACTCAGTTATGAACTTACCGATACTATAATGATTTTGGCAGAAGATTCTGTCAACTTTTTGGCTAGTAAAAAGAAAATTGAGTTTCTAAGAAAGTTAGAGAACCAGAAAACAGATGAGACTGGGGTGCCTCCTGTAAAACTACTTGTGAGGGACAGGGTATGTATTTTATGTAACTTGTGTATATATTATAATATACTTCCTAATGTGTTTGCCAACTGTATTTAAGCATTAAGTATGTACAATTTTCTTATTTTAAAGAACGATGAAGACAAAGCCAATTTTGCCAAACTTATCGAGGTTATAAAACAAAGCAAGAAGGGTAAAACATTAGGTGTATTTTCAAAAGAAAATTATCCAGGTGCCTTTATGGATGCATGGAGAGCTGCATTGAAGTCTGAATCTTTTGATACGGTATGATATAACCATGTATAAAGTAGTACGCTAAGAATTAAGTTCCTTATATCATATTGAATTATGCCATTTAGGTTGATGTGAGTGCAGCAGCTGCGTATGTAATGTGCCCAAAAGAGGACGCTGAAATTCTTACTATAAAGAAAGCATGTTTAGTGTCTGTAGACGTTTTTACAAAATACCTCAAAGATCAGATTATGGAAATTATAGATTCTGATAAAGTATGCGAATGAATTTCTTTAAAACTACTTTTAATTATTGTAGGAGGAAGTATTAAACTTGATAATAATAAATAAATTTTCCAATTTTAGAAAGTTAAGCATTCAAAGCTTGCAGAAGGTGTAGATGCAGCTATAACAAATAAGAAGTATGTAACTGGCGTTGATGTTACCCAAGTAGATATGTGTTATCCAGCAATAATACAAAGTGGTGGAAACTATTCTCTGAAATTTAGCGTTGTTAGTGATAAGAACACTTTACACTTCGGTGTCATTGTTTGTTCACTTGGAGCACGATACAAATCTTACTGTTCTAATATAGTCAGAACATTGTTGGTGAATCCCACGAAAACAATTGAGGTAAATTTTTTGGTGTTATAATTGTAAAATGTAGATAACTGACATCGACATACATGTTGCTTATTTTAGGATAATTATAATTTCCTTCTACTATTGGAAGAAGAAATTTTGAAGAAACTGGTGTCTGGAGTAAAAATAAGTGAAGTATACGAAGCAGGTGTGAAATATGTGAAAGATGAGAAACCAAACATGTTAGATCATTTAACTAAAAATTTTGGATTTGCCATGGGTATTGAATTTAGAGAAAGCTCCTTACTTATTGGTCCGAAAACTCATGCAGTAGTAAAGAAGGGCATGGTGTTTAATGTTAATGTGGGATTATCAAATCTCGCAAATTCTGAAGCTAACGAAAAAGAAGGAAAGGTTTATGCTTTATTTGTTGGTGACACTGTTATGGTTAATGAAGGTCAACCAGCTACAAATTTGACACCATCAAAGAAGAAGGTGAAAAATATTGGTATATTTGTAAAGGATGAAGAGGAAGAAGAGGAAGAAGGAAGTGGAAAAGAAAACGAACCTAAACCCGAGATTCTTGGTCGTGGTAAAAGGACAGCAGTCATAGAATCCAAGTTAAGAACAGAACATAGTTCAGAAGAGAAAAGAAAACAACATCAAAAAGAACTGGCGCAACAATTAAATGAAGTAGCAAAAGCTCGGTTGGCTCAACAGTCTGGTGGTAAAGAGCAAGAAAAAATACGAAAATCGACTGTATCTTACAAAACCTTGAGTCACATGCCTCGAGAACCAGAAGTGAAGGAGCTGAAACTATATGTTGGTATGTAATAATGATGTACTGGTAATATCTATTATGTGTTCTCATATTTACTGTATTTTTGTGATTAATATTATTTTACAGACAAGAAGTACGAGACAGTAATTCTACCCATTTTTGGTATTCCTGTACCATTTCACATATCTACAATCAAAAACATTTCTCAATCCGTTGAAGGAGATTATACTTATTTGAGAATTAACTTTTTTCATCCTGGTGCTACAATGGGACGTAATGAAGGTGGTTCTTATCCACAGCCGGATGCCACATTTGTCAAAGAAGTGTTAGTATATATTTTGGACATTTTTCTCATTTATTTAAATGTAATATACTTATAAAAATATTTGTTTATGTTTACTTTAGAACATATCGAAGTACAAACACCAAAGAGCCCGGTGAAATTTCAGCACCATCGTCTAATTTGAATACAGCGTTCAGACTGATCAAAGAAGTCCAAAAGAAATTTAAAAATAGAGAAGCAGAAGAAAGGGAAAAAGAGGATCTAGTGAAGCAAGACACTTTAATATTGTCACAAAACAAGGGTAATCCTAAATTAAAGGACTTGTACATTCGACCAAACATTGTTTCAAAGAGAATGACAGGAGGTTTAGAAGCTCATGTCAATGGTTTCCGTTACACTTCTGTCAGAGGAGATAAAGTTGACATTCTTTATAATAATATTAAGAATGCCTTCTTCCAACCATGTGATGGAGAAATGATTATATTACTTCATTTCCACTTAAAACATGCCATAATGTTTGGGAAAAAGAAGCACGTGGATGTACAGTTTTACACGGAAGTTGGTGAAATCACCACAGACTTAGGGAAACATCAACATATGCACGACCGTGACGATCTTGCTGCTGAACAATCAGAACGAGAACTCAGGCATAAATTGAAGACTGCGTTTAAAAGTTTCTGTGAAAAGGTTGAGAGCATGACCAAACAAGAAATTGAATTCGACACGCCGTTCCGAGAATTGGGATTCCCTGGCGCTCCATTTAGGAGTACTGTTCTTTTACAACCCACTAGTGGATGTTTAGTTAACCTCACAGAGTGGCCTCCGTTCGTTATCACATTGGAGGATGTTGAATTGGTCCATTTTGAAAGAGTGCAATTCCACTTAAAGAACTTTGACATGATCTTTGTATTCAAAGACTATCATAGAAAAGTTGCAATGCTAAATGCTATTCCTATGAACATGCTGGATCATGTAAAGGAATGGTTAAACTCCTGCGACATTAGATACACGGAGGGTGTACAATCTCTAAATTGGACAAAGATTATGAAAACAATTACGGATGACCCTGTTGGTTTCTTTGATAATGGCGGTTGGACTTTCTTGGATCCAGAAAGTGATGCAGAAAATGATGAGGTCGAAGATGAAGAAGAAGAAGAAGATGATGCTTACGAGGTTTGAAATATATTTACATAATTGTAGGAATATTGTTAAAACAATATTTCTTACATATTTTTTTGTTTATTTACTTAGCCATCTGATTTGGACAGTGAAGAGGAATCCGACGACGATTCCGAGTATTCTGAAGCATCGGAAGACTCTGATAGCGAAGGTGATTGATTTATTTGAAATGTGTAAATTTGCATGAATTTTACTTGTACAACACTAATACAGAAGAAGTATTGTACTTTTTGAATCTTTTACAACTATTCCTTCGTTTTTTTTTAGAAGAAGAACTAGGCAGTTCCGAAGAATCAGGAAAAGATTGGTCAGATTTAGAAAGAGAAGCAGCTGAGGAGGATAAAGAAAGAGCGGACGATCAATTCCACGACGATTATCACTCTAGTAAGAAGAAAAAGTCGAACCGAAAACATTCGCCTTCACCGTCGAAAGACAGGCAATTACTGATTTTATTCTATAAGTAATTAAGATGGTCCTCTATTAACAGGCCATCTTGATTTTCTATGTTTTTTAGAGTTTTCTCCAAATAAAACTCACTTTTTAATTCTATATGTTTCACAGGCATAATTCGAAACATAAAAGCTCTTCCGGTAGTAAAGACAAAAGTAAATCTTCGTCCAGTAGTAAAGATAAAAAATCCTCATCGTCGGACAAGCACAGGTAAGATGTTCCACTATTTGCATAGTTCACAAGTATTCAAAGCTTTAATTTAAAACGCTAAAACATGTTATAAAGCTGTATATTAAGTCTATACTTTAACAATTAAAGATCGGATCGATCACGGAGTGGAGGATCACACAAGAAAGTGTCTCCTTCCAAATCGTCCAAACACAGGTGATATTAATATGAACGTTTATTTTGTTTACGGTATTACATTGAATTTTTTTCTTTCCGTAGTCCTAAGAAGAGCGATAAACACGACAGACATAAATCGAGCCATTCTTCATCTAGCAGTAAAAAACGATCTCGTGAGGACAGTGCTGAAAGAAACGATAGGGGGTCGAAGAAATCTAAGTATGTACAAATTTGAGGATATTACTATATTCTTATTGATTCGTTATTATATTGGTATTTGTATTTGTTATGTTTATTATCGTTACTATTACATTATTAGTTTCGTTAATATGATTTATATGTTACAGAAAATGAAAAATATCGACCCATGCACTGGAGACAAAGCACACGCAAAAACACGAACACCAAGTTGATTCTACCTAAAGCTTTCTTACTCGTGGTACGTCGATTAAGTTATAAGAACAGTACATTTTCTTGCATTGACTTGTTTAAATGATTGGCAGTCAATTCGTTAATAATGCTAAAAAATTCAATGGCGTAACCTTCAACGTATCTACTATTCGGCAGCACAATGCTAGCAATTCATACGCGTGAACTTGTCTTCTACTAATTTCTCGTAAAATATATGAACATTTATTTTACATCCTTGTAACTTGTACATAAAAGTTTCATTTAACTAAGAAGATCAACCTTAATAATATAGCTACTAACACAACAACTTCATTCCATTATTTAATAACTAGACTACAGATGTTTATGGAGATTAATATTTCTAATATTTTCACGTTAAAAAATACAGAAATTTAATAGACAATTGTTCTGCCTGTGGAAGATGTGTTAAGGCATAAACGAGATAAACAATTGCATTAAACTCAATTCAGATTTTAAAAGTTTATTTTAATTAGATATATTTTCTTTTTCTTATAAACGTATAGACATCGGCAGTCTAGTAATAACTTATTATGTTTATGAAATTGTATTAAAGAATTAAATGATAATCATTGTACAGATAGTGTCCGAAACGGAAAATGTTTCATCTGTTATGATATTATTCACTATCGGAACAGACATAAATGTTGATTCGTGACTACGGTCGCATGGAGTAACCTGTTGTAGGTACAATCATAATCTGGCCTCAATGCAAGACAATGCACTAATGATAACCTTCGTACATAAGATACCCAGAACGTAGATGTTAAGTCGCTAAACAGAGAAAGCTGAAACGGATCAAAAACCTTTGATAATTACGTTCGCATTGTTCTGAGATTTGTACCTTGGTAAATGAAAAATAAATACTTTTTAAGTTATTTATCATTAATGTACGAATAATTGTCACTCATCGCGGTGTAATCGCGAGCAATTTCAATGTATTGTGGAGCTTTATCGGCATGATCTTCAAAATACAAACATTTTTATTTTTATACGAAAGACATATGCGTTATACTGAAATCATTGTCTTACAATCGAACGATATACGGAGTACATTTTTTAAAATATACCAAATCATAAAATATTTCAAAGTTCTATTCTGCTTAAATAATATAAATATTACTAATGGTAAACCTTAAAAAATCTTCAGAAGGAGCATTTGTTTAGTAAAGAACCTCTATAATGTAAAATGAAAAGTCTAATATTGTTTCTAAACAGAAAGAATATAAAATATAATTGAACATACATTTATCATCGAAATCTTACGTAATGACTTTTCTGTTAAATTCGATAGAAGAGGAAGGAAACATCCGATGAGTTCTCGGGATAGTGAAAGTATAATGAAAGTAAGTTTTACGAAACGTTTTTACCCTTGGCTTATTTTCAACTTTTTAAAATGTGTTTGGTAACCAATTGATTTAAATCGGAATATAGTTAATTGATAATGTAATGTTATGCTTGAATTTCCTGACGATGAATCGTATAGTAAATACCAAAGAAGAACCATCTCGATAACAACGTGAATGTAGGAGAAGTGAAAGTGTACCACCGGTTAGTGGTTCTGCAGCTTTCTCCACGACATCGCTGACTACATACATAATTCTGGCAGGTGATTCTGGTCGTTTCACAATATACATATAAGTGACATATGCAATTTTTTTTCTATAATAAATAAGTGATGATAATTGAAAAATATATATGAAATCAATGTCAAAATTATTGTTATCTGATATAAAATTTCAAGGGACCATTCAACATACAAGAACAGTAATTTTTCAAATAAATTTGTTTATGCTAATTTTTTTTTAGTTTACTTTTATAATGTTATTTTATACTTTTCTTCGCTGAAATATTGTTTATTATTTAAAGAGCATTGTAATATGAGGACACAGGTTATGTTTTCAAACATTTATTTACGAAAAGTGGAAATTCTAAATACATAGTTAAAAAAAGATCACATGTCATAAATATTCGTTACAAAACTTAGGACTAAAGAATTTTTTTACAAGAAAGATTTAGATGGTGAAGAAACAAGATCCAGTTCTAAGGTCGTCCTATTTGATCAATTTGAGCTTGAAGGTTGTTCACCACTTCCGGTGGCACATGTTCTCCCAAGATCTCAAAAAGGTTGATTTTTTGATCGCCTGGAATTGACTCGTAAGCCGCCAATTCAATACCCTCTTGTACTTTCTGTATCGTTGCGTCTTTCGGAATAAGGTAGGTATTTTGTGCTTGCTTTATGGCCTCGTTGCTAAAAATCTGGCCATCTTTTTGTGGATATGCCAAAGATGCACTTGCCACGAGCAGCAGCGCTAACAACGTTAGATGGATAGCCATCTGAAAATTAGTATATTTAGTCATATTTAATTCTTTAATAGTTTATTCTAACAAAAATTAACAAAGTGTCACATTGAAATTAGACTTAATTTTGAAATTAGTTTGATATCGATTTTGAATTTTATTAATAACTCAATTATTAAAAAAGTATACAGAAGATTTAATTTTTATCCATTTTTTTCACGTATTTGACAGAATAAATTTCTTGTAAATTATACGAATAAATGATTGATAATGTTATGTAAAAAAATGATTGAAGTTTAGTATTTTCTGTCTAACATTGATTCAGTATATGATCAGGTTTGTGCGTGGATTGAGAACTTTCCCACGTGTTTCCGTACTAAGAAACAGGTTGGAATCTGGAACGACACTTATCGTGTATTTTGTCGCGATGTGAGAGGGATGCTCGATCCGGTTCTTGAAACTATTTCTGACGCAATTAAGTACACGGATCAGTGTTACATTTAGAACGCTCAGTTAGTTAGTTACAGATTGGTTTGAAGAACAATTTTTTTATTGGTCAAACTGCGTCCGAAAATATATAAATCACGTTTTATACCCTCCGATATAATTATATGAGAAAAGCAGCGCCCGATTGTATGCAACTTTGCGACATCCATGTATGAACAATCAAAATTTACATTACACAAAGTATACTTGAATGATAGTTAACAAAATTCAGGATTATCGTAAATAACGTTTTTCACTATGTTGTAAGAATATGTAATATTTTATACAGTAACGAATAATTCTTTGTATTAATTAGTCTTCTGGCAGTGATAGAAGTTCTTACAATAATAAAGAATTGACCTTATAAATTGTAAAGCAGGGTCTTAATACCATTTAATGACAATAATTAGAGTGAGATTTTGACGGATTTGTAACATACTTTATATCCCACAAAATCTGTATTAAAATAAACAAGATTCCGTTCAATTACCATTTTTTAAATATGATGGTGAGGAATCTATATTTGTATGAACATTTGTAGTCTAATAATGAATAGTATTATCACTGAAGTCGTAGTTTCTCGCAACTGAAAAGATTCAGAATAGTAAAAAATCTTGATGAACAATTTTTAATCTCTAATTATGCTATGTTGAAATAAAAAAATTCGTAATATCACCAAATTATTATATGAGTATTTCGCGTTAGTTTCTTTGGGAGATAAGATTGATAATTAAAGGTTTAAAATGGTCACACCATTATACATTTTTATAGAAATTATAGTTAACTAAATATTTGTTAAATTCATTGAAGCTATGGTTAAATTTTACATAAACAAAGCATCTTATGTAACTTTATTAAATTTCTTATTGTACTGACTTTTTGATAATAATCACATATGCTATAAATCTACAAAATACCATAATCCACTAATAACAAACTACGCTAATTTTGTTCTTAGGACGCGCTCTCACTTTCACCGTAGCCTCTCGAGAGCAATAAACCGTTGTGAGATCAAGAGATCGTTCTCAGATCGTTGCTTCTCACCGGTTCCGTTTTCGACGAGACGATTATAATAACACAGACAATAAGACATTAAAGTTACACAACAAGAACCGATGTATGATAAAAAGCAAGAACGGACGGACGATGCACAGAGTGTGGATTTTTATATATTTACAGGAGTTAGTAATGACAATTCATTAATTAATATTTTAAAATATGAGTTTGTACAAATGTCTGCAGCTTGTAAAGTGTAACATATATACAGTGGTTTATGATCACAAGATTAACGATGGTAGAGAATCAAAAACAGTTGTTAATAAATATCGAGCCCGTTTGAGTCACAAACAAATTGTACATAACTTGTATGCATGTATATTTAATTTATAATTATTAAAGAAATGTATAAAATATCAACTATATTAAGTATCGTTGTTTAGTTAAATGGCTTGCACGTTAATAGAAGAGAATGCGAACAATCAAACGGGTATAGTGATTTTTTTAATTTTTTATCCGCTTATGGAATTATATTGGTGCTGTTGTATAACACTTGATACAGTTTTAAGGGGTAACGGGTGAGAACCAATTCAGTGATTGTGAAAAGCAATCTACGTCGTTGCTAATGGTACTCACGTCAAGAGCGTCGTTTCAGAATCGGTCGCTACGGAGCGAAACTGAGCGCGGCGCCGGCAGAAGCGGCTTTTATACTCGAGATGGACAACGCGACGGCACGGCACACCACTCTTGCCCGTCCAGCGATGATCCACCTTGTTAAAAGTTGCAGGAAGAAGCACTCGTTGACCACTTATACTTTCGATCGTCAGGTGTACTGTGGCTTCATCAGTCTTTCAAATCAGGTGTAATTAACACAATATTATGGTCACCGATCATTCACCGCGTACCGGTGTTCATGATTCGCAGTTCTACTGATTACACAATTTCTTGGGAAAATTTCGGATCTTTCCTGTTCAAAGGAATTCTAAATTATTTAAAAAATTAAGCACAGAGTGTAATAATACTGCAAAAATAGATACGCGATAAATGCAGTACTACGAGGGTTAAAGTGCACAATAATTTTAAAAGATTAAGGCTATATAGAATTCAATGCATGATAATGTGGCTTGTAAATTTGAAAGTTATAGCATTTATGTCGTTTTGAATCACAATAAAAATGAATGCTATAGCATTCAGGAACGTGTCAAGGAACCCGTAAGATAAGATGATTCTGAATATATCGTTATTTTAATACGTAAGGGAAAATGATATCTGTTGTTACAATGGGGTCAATGCTTTGAAATCAACAAAAGCTTTAAATGACACCAGTATTTTGAGTATTTCTCTTTACACGTTTACAAATACCATTGCACGACTCGTCATGAATATTAATGGGTCGTTGACCAATATACACGGCGGATTTATCGGTACACCGTGATCGAGGTTTCTCTTTTACTATTGTCTCTTTCGAGTACTTGGGCGACGCAAAACTATTAGTGCTTTATATCGTTTCTTTTATAATAATATTCTGTAATAAAATCTATGAATTGTATGATTTATTTGTCAATAAAGAATACATTGAATTACATGCTCTCACATGTAAATGCACACAAATTCAACGAGTGAGGGAACCGAATTCGTTTATGGTGATTAGAAGATTGTTTAATAAATCCTATATTAATCGAATACTTGTAGTAAACAAATCGAAATAATCAAAGGTCTGCATCTACACGGTATATCCTGGAAATTTAGCTGAAGATGGATTTTGCATGTCAATTAAAAAGTAAATGGTACCGGCAAGACCTAAAATAATGTACATATTATTAATTGAAAATAATTGGAGAATGATGAAAATCATACCTTCAAACAATGAAAATGGTCTATCAGGAGATCTAGTCTGATGTGTTCCATAATCCATGCACCAGTCCGCAAATTTGCAGGCTCTGTACAAGTGTTTTACGTCCTTAAACAAGATTAATGATTTAATACTATTTATTAAACAATTTCAGTAAAAACATATTCAAAATATAATCTGTTAAAAAATTCTAACTTTCGTTTGCTGGAACAGACACAAGAACGTATAAGCATTCCCAGCTACTCCGTGACATATTCCATATCCTCTTTTAAGTAATCCCCTTTTCCAAATCACTTCACCACATTGCAGTGCGGTCTTTAGGTACTGCTCGTCTTTATATATCTATTTAAACATGTAAATAGTTACATTTAATACTTTTTAATCCACGGTACATTCGGTATATTCGTTAATTTTACTATAAATAGTAACCTCGTAAGCTAAGTTGAATAGCATGGACATTCCAGGTGCACCATGACACCAATGCACCAATTTGTCAGTATTACTTCCAATAGATGATGGAAAATTTCCAGATGGATAACGTAAATTTTGAAGAAACTGCAACGCTGGGTTTATATCGTTTTCTAATTGAGATTGTGTTAAATATTGTCGTGCCTATAAAATACATATGTAGAGCATTAATATTTGTACATTATATTTTTAAACTGAAAACATAACTATGAAATTATCATACTTGCAACAATATATAAAGTATTCCACCTAATCCATGTGCACCACCAAGGTATTCTGAATCATGCCAAGCATACATTAAAGGTGTTTTGTACTTTGTTGATGCAGAATACATATTTCCTGATTGAATTATGATTGCAATGACCTGATATAATATTTTTTATGACTACATCTGTATTGGATTAATCAGTGTTACCTTAATTTTATTTATCCTAATTTCAGATCTGTACCTGCTTAATAAGCTTGTCCTCTATAGGTGGGGGAGATATATGCGAGTTTAGAAAGAGGAGGGAAAATAGGTACCCAACCCTTCCTTGAAGAAGTTCATTGGGTAAATTACTATGTATATCCATAATAAGAGATGACAATGATTTTAATCTGAAAGAAAATATAAGAACTGTTTCATGCACGTGTGAAATATGAATAGAATATATGTATGTGCCTACTTGGTTATCATATTTTGAGATTCCTGTTTGTTCTCTTGCAAATGAAGAATAATGGCATACAAAGCCAATGGACCAGCAATGCCAGTTAGAAACGTAATTTCGCGTCTACCTCTGAATTTACTTACACATGCTTTTAACAGTTCTGCTGCTTTCTGTACAAAAAGTTCTAATTTCAGTACAACTAATTATATATTTGAATTAAAAAAAAATTAATAAAACATATAAAGTTGCATTTACCTCAATATAAGTGGGTTCATTAAAACATTTTCCATAATGATAGAAAACATATGCAATTCCAGTTGATCCTGTGTACACAGAGCAATCGTCATTGCTTATCCAATGTTTTTTCTTTTCTTCCAAGTGGTCCAACAATTTTTTGGTACATGTATATAATGTCTCTTTATAATTTTCATTAATCTAATAGATACAAAAGCTTTTTAATATTCTTATATTTGTATCTATAAACAATATGTATAATTACCTCTTTCGTATTAGTATTTATAAGCTGTTGAGCTGTTGGATTAGGATAGTCTTCAAAAGGATTATTATAATATCTAGTGTTATCCATGATGATTCCTTGAACTATGTTTATAGTTCTTGTCAACCAAGTGTGTTGTTTATATAATTTACATTTAAAATTCACCTGGAATTATATACGCCTGTAAGAAAAAATTGTATCTATGTTATTTGTGATTAAATTATACATAAAGGCTTTCCAATGGGCATTCAAAAAATATGTTAAATATTCAAATGCACACGAGCGGTTTGCGGGAAAATGTAGCGGCGAATTTTTTGAAGTAATAGAAAAAAATTCATCTGTCCCACAAAAAGAAGGATAAGAGAACTATATTTCCAAAACAGAGTGAAAGTCAAATCAGACACTTAAAAATCAAACTAAGTGAAATTGCCGGTTCATACGGCAAAATAATCGAATAATATTTATATCGTTAGATGACAATGTTTCCTACATTACACGAATATTATATTGTTTATATTGTGCCATGAAAATTTCAGTAAAACACATATTTCTATAATTATAATAAGGAAAAATCAATTAAATAATTTAGTAGGTTAAAAGGTATCTAATGACATTAAAGGCAAGTAAGTCCAGCAACGTTGCAAACAAACTAATGATAAACCTGTCTTTTAGACAGTATAGAAAAAGCCTCCTTTAACATAGAGACGGGTAATATAAAATTAAATATAAGCTTGAGATTTATGCAACTATTTTATCGATAAACTACGACAGGTTTCTCTTCTCTGTGCTGACTATTTACCAATAAGCTAAACATGCGCAAGGGCTAAAACAGATCAAAATTTATCTCCCACTCTATATACCTTACTCTTTCTACGACTCAATTTCTTGTCAGTAAGCACATATGATGTGACGCGCTCAATGCAGGCGACTTACAATAACGAAATTTTACGAAATCGTTCCCAAAACTGATAATATATTTTTAAGTTACATGTCATTTACCACGAACAGATCAAGTTTAAGGGTTTCTGACATCGTAAAAT
The DNA here is from genome assembly GCF_051020985.1 of Nomia melanderi. Taxonomy (NCBI): domain Eukaryota; kingdom Metazoa; phylum Arthropoda; class Insecta; order Hymenoptera; family Halictidae; genus Nomia; species Nomia melanderi. Next base: position 5,133,164 of record NC_135005.1, read on the forward strand.
CTAATTCTTGTATTATATTTTTAATAGGATAAAAACTACCCTTATAGGAGGTATTTTTATCTACGGAAATGAAACTTTGGCAGTTGATTTAGAATGTAATTTCAAACAAATAATATTATATAACATATACTCGAAATTCAATGATAAAAGAATTATTCTTAATAAAAGTTTCAAAGATAAAGTTGTTGAAGTAAATTCTAACACTATGGCTCTGAAATAGTTATAACGTTTTTTTCAATAAAAAACATTGAATTTGTCATTGTAATTACAATTATCAGCATTGCCACCTTACGCTAAATATTAATATACCGCGATAGACAAAAAATGGAATAGATTGAACATCCAATGTAAATTTTTGTCCCGCGGTTCGGGGGTTACGTGATCCATTTACCATCCACCGGTCACTTACAACGTTATCATCAAAGTGAAAGTAAATACAGCCACCAACGAGATATAGGATAGACTGGACACGCAATCTAAATTTTTGTCTGTGACGAGATATTACGAAACTCCTTTAGCATTCTCGTATCACTTACAACGTTACCAACAGAGTATGAATAAATACAAATAAACAGAAATAAAACAACTAAATAAATACAAATTTTATTTTTTTTGTCTCAATATTACATTTTCGTATATACTCGTAATTTCTTATAGACATTTAGTAGAGTATTAAATGTAGTTCACAATTTCAAAATACAATACAGTACAATATGGATACTGAAAAGTACATAATTTACTTGCATAATATAATCTGTGAAGTTTTTATTATTTTTCAAACAATTAATTTTTATATCTGAAAAATTCAGAACTATTCCATAGAAATTTTGAAAATTATTTTCCACCAAATTTTTAATCACTAACTGTAAAGTACATACTTCGTACCGTGAATAAATACAATCTAACTATTCTCCTTGCTTCGAGCTTGAACAATTTTCTACATACTTTAATTATACGCTGAAATAGTGAACATACTAAAAAGTACACAAGTTAAATAGCTCTCCACAAAAAACGTAAATAGTGTCTACCTGCTGATGATTGCATATTTCACATTTAAATTATAAAATTAGCCTGCCATGATCCTTTTACAGAAAATATTGTAATACGGATAATGGTACATAATTGCCCAGGTCTCATCACGTGGAGGTTGCTGCAAGTGGAGACCCAGGGAGGTGGTTGTATTTATCAACCTTTCCCCCCTGAACCAATGGATTAATATTACCGCAATCGAAACTAATTCCTTAGTGGATGTTTCCTTTCTTGAGTTTAAATCTAAGTGAAGAAAAAAGGAACATTGGAAGAATTATAAGAAAGAATTACAAGAAAGAATGACAAGAAAGAAATATAAGAAAGAATTACAAGAAAGAATGACAAGAAAGAAATATAAGAAAGAATTACAAGAAAGAATGACAAGAAAGAAATATAAGAAAGAATTACAAGAAAGAATGACAAGAAAGAAATATAAGAAAGAATTACAAGAAAGAATGACAAGAAAGAAATATAAGAAAGAATTACAAGAAAGAATGACAAGAAAGAATTATATCAAAGAATTATAAGAAATAAGTTATCGTATGTTTGAGTCGTGAAATCATGAGTACGGGAGTTCATTTTGTGTTAACAATTTATCTATTAAAACTGTTGTTAAAACTGATTAAGCTTTAGTTAAATATATCTCATAATATTATCTTGCTGTTATGTGACAATTAACTGAACGATGAAAGAACTAAATGGTTAATCAAAATGCAATTACAGGTCCATATTCACGCACGGTATTTATTTTAACATTCAACTGACAACAATATATATATGTACAGTTTTACGTATACGTAATATAAGTGTATATATACTCATTACATATATGTATATGTATATGTATATATATAATATATATTTATATTTATCTTTATATATTATATATATATATATATAATTAATTATAACATTAGCTACCTTCCGCATCTGTGTACCTTATTTATTTTATTGCATAAGCTACATCGAGGTCTGGCTATCTGATACGATGTATCGTGAATAAAACTTTAATAACACGAATCATCTCTGAAAACTAATTTTGTAGCCCACACTCTCGTTCCACTCCCGGATACACAGCCTTCTTAGTTCACTCTTTAATTGCATTTTTAATATGGATGGACACACAACTTCGTACACACATACCGAAACCGGTTGGATCAACAACAAAATAACGAAGAAACGTAACAATGTTTACTCAATCGATGAAAAATCTCAATCGATGGAAATTTCACTATAAAACTCGGTATTACCGTTTTTTTTTCGTTTTATTATTAATTAAGCGTGCAATTACCTAATCCAGACCCTAAATAGTATTGATAGATATTATTGACATCGTTCATTCGCCATATTGATGTTCACACCACTTAATGTTATTCGTTTAAGCCTCGAGCGGTTGCAAACGGATTACGAATTTCAACAAATTCAAGTAAGAGGCGTAAGAGAATATACTGTTATAGAACATTCTCTATTTGTAACGGAAAAATATTTGTAAAAGTATAAGCTTCTTCATCGTTATCTTGTTCGTCTAAACAATATATATCCCCTTTTTTCTAACGATTATATAATAATTGGGTAGAATTCTGTTAACTGTTCTACAGTGCACGCTCAAACAGGAAGAATATATGCATGAAGAGAAAGCTCATCAATTTATTTCCCTTTGTGTTTCGTAATCTGTCTGTATTCGAAACATTTATGACAAATTTTGTCGTGATTATTTGAATTTATTGTTGAACCTTCCTTCTATCGTCAAATACAATTCGTTTTGCTGCACTTAAATTTGCTTACATTACTTAAGTAACTTAGTGCCATTAAATGTTACATACGAATTTCTTTAATGATGAGCAATTTAATGGAATAAAAAGTAATTAAAATTGAACATTTTTAAAATAGTATTTCCTATAATTTAGTTTTAAATGTAAGAAATGAAATTTGTATGTAGCGTACCATTTAAAATTTAGATTCTATAAGACGTACCGTGAAATGTGTGTAAATAAAATACAATATAGATAATAAAGTTGAGCAATATAGAGAAGACGAAATCAATTGACTCGGTTTCTGTGAACCGAGAATTATATACATTGTTAATTTACAGTTTTGAGCGGACATCGGATTGATTTTGACCCTTAATATTGAAGTTATGTTATTATGTTACTTAGTGATTAACATACTTATAATATTTGTAACAATATAATTGTTTTTATATTGATATTTTAAATATTAATATTGCCAATATTGGTACATTAGTTAACATATTATTCTGAAGAAAATGTTTATAATTTAAGACTGCCCCTGCAAGTATTATATTATAAATTCTCAGACCCATAATAATTATCGATTTAAAATTTTTTATTTTAGAATTATTGAGATCATAAACAAGCTTATGTCAAAAGTTATGAAATAATTCAATTTATTAATTGATATAGTACAATAAAAGTTATATGAATGAACAAAAAAATTAATTATTGTCTTTTTTACAGAAAATTACGAACCAACAATTTTTAGTATTGTAGAAACAAAACAGGAGATTTCAGATTATAAAATATTAGTAATTAAATATTTAAGGTTTTTGAATGTTTACTAAATATAAAATAATACAGTATTTAGTGAAAAAAAAAACTAGTAAAATTTAAGTTATAAAACACTTTCTTATTTTGGAAACGAAACAGATGATAATTAAACACGTTAAAAATTATTTTTAATTGATTAATGGTTAAGTAAAAGTTAATCGTTTAGTTTTTTTCATTCCAAATTTTGTGGATGGCGAAAGATACTTATCTTTATATTAATATTGCGTTTATATTAACAACACTTTTTCATTTCAATCTTTTTTCTTTTAATGAATACATTTTACGGATTCATTTAAATTTGTAAATGTGTATCAGAATCTGTTAATATTTGTTTCTCATATTTATTTTATGTCATGGAGGAAAGAAACACCTTTACGGGGCAAAATTAACCCGCCGTTCGCTCGATACACAATTTTTTAAGCGTATTCTATTATTTATAAGATAAACCATTCGAAAAATCATTAAGATACATGAGTAACAATTAAATCTCACTCGCTGTTAGGATCAATATAACTCGAGAAATATGCTTAATTTATAATAATTTTTTATGTTATAGATTGCAACTTTTATACATTTGTACTGTAGCATACACTGTTTTTCAAAACGGTGTATTGTAACAAATTCATTTAAAGTTAATACAATTTTTCATTTATATGCCACCTAACTGAACATTTAATACAAAAAAATAATTGTAGTTTTAATCTATTTCTTGTGAATTAATGAATAATAATTTTCATTTGCATAAACATCTACTATTTATTTGTGTTTGTACTTTTATTGAAATTAATATTGATTTTCTTTTAAATTTCAGTTCAAACCTTAACCAGAGTAACAAAGGTAAATGTTTTGTAATATTTTAATTAAAAGAACGAATTAGAAAAATTTGTCTTTATACAATAAGAGTACGATGAATATTAAGTATTAAATATTTAAAGACTCACACAAACATTGGAATGCGTAAAATAAGTGAATCAAAATTGCAAAGCAGCTGTAATTATTAAACCAATTACATAATTGTTACGTACTTATTACGAAAAACATTAATACTGGAAACTTTAACCCACTATGTCTCGAAAGTGGGAAGATACAACTTATATTATTTTGTCTTTCAATCACGAATATAAGTGTTTTTATCAAGATTACGACTACCAGTGAAGAAGTGATTCGACATATAAAAATGTATCAAAGAGGTGAAATAAAATTTGAATGCACGTAGATTTTCAAAAAAACCTTTCTTCAACATTTTGAGATTTCGCCAGGCTTGGAAGCTTTCCAATACATTTATTCAATGAGTATATACTTTAATAATTATTGTTTTTCATAATAGACATTTGTAGCTTTATAATTTAAAATATTAATAATTTTAAATATTAATTTATATTAGGACATTATGAAATATTATTGTCATTATTAATAAACAATATTAGTATAAACAGAAGGGTAAAGAATAATCAATAAAGCACAAAAAGTTGAGGCAAATTGTACCAAAGTACCATATCAGATCAACTTTAAAATTAAGTTTTCACGAACAAGAAGGTATACACGAAAAACGTAATTTTACCTTTTGAATGTGTTTTAGATGAAGAATCAACTCCTCCCTACAGACTAACAATATTCCAATAATTTCTGAATGACACTAGTACAATTATACAACATGTAGCTTATGAAACTTCAACGCAGTGCTTATTGTAACATAGCCGCTCGAGGCCCGAGTTGAATATATTATAGATACGAGAAACGAAATTTTATTCCAGTTTATTGTCTGATATTCCATAATGTTCCGTATCAAACGCAACCGCGCCACGAAACGTTCCATCGTAAAAGAAAAAATTTGTACTATCCATTTTAGGGAGATACTTCGTTCCTCGTTCTGCGTGGCAAACCCTCGTCCGCAATTTATTGTCATTTTACAGGTTAAAAGACACTTCAACAATTATTTACAGCTGATCTATGTCATACGAATAAACGTAACATGCGAATATATGTAAATCACTAACCGATTAGGAGCAACAGAATTATTGTCGAATATAATCGTTTAATCGAGTGAAAGGATCTTAACGATTACTATCATTAACGACATATCATTAACGATATAATATATATAATATGTATATATAATGTAGTTATTATCGTTTCGTATTAAATCACTCTTATGTTATTACAGTTTAGCACCTTCTTGATAAACAAAGAACGATCCATATGAGTGTATGTAGTTTAAAAACGAGAAATAGGTATAGCTATAGTTAATTGAAAACGGGGATAAATTCTCTCGTTCACATTGATGGCCAATTTACCTATTCCTGGTGTTACGAAATACTTTGTTTTCGGTTCGTAATATAACAGATTCGTGATCAACAATTTGTTAGAAAGGGGTAAGACCATACCCAAAAGCGCACATACAAAATAGAGAGATCCGAAGTACAAATAGACGTGATTTGAGCGCATCTCACTATTCCTCTAGTCTTCGCTGCTAGACAATCCTTTTCATCGAAGGAATAGATCCGCCCGCTAATCGTACTCAATCCTTATTGTCAATTTAGATATTCGAATAGACAAACACGTCTTCTAGACCGATTTATAATGTAAATCTTCTTTTCGAAAAATGTTCTACATTAGGTGCATGATATAAATGTCTTGTTGAAAAGAATTATTTAATACGGACACTTATGCACAGTATTTTTCAACCAGAGGTCAAAAGAGTAATCAGTTGATAAATTTTATTAAACGACAGAGTAATTATTCTTCATATAGATCGGTGAATTAGTAATTTTAACGATATTTATTTTTTACTTTTTTTTAATTAATAATGAAAATTAATTTGAATTCATTTAAATTAATAATGTGAATGAACAATTATTAATAATTATAGCAGTATGAGCTTTAAATTGAACATTATAAATTGTAAGAAACTTTTACCATACACTCTGGAGTATTACTAAACAATAATAAAGTTATTTTTATGAAACAATATAAAAATAGTATAAAATAAAAGAATTCTTATAAAATAATATACTTCAATCAGATATAAATTTCGAGAAAGCAAGTAAAAGTTATTATTTACTAGATCTAACATTGAGATACAAAGAAGAATCGAAAATGATTAACGATTAACATGCCAACCTATATTTGTCAAAACCTTCTTTTTAAGGTAAATCGATATTCTGTTTTCAACACTATTGACCAATCAAGTTTCCCTGAATAGTTAGCAAGTATTCTGTACCATTAAAGTATAGAAGTATCAAAAGAAAACATGCTATTCCTTCGATTCGGCGCGCCAACTTCACGATTTTATAGGCCTCTGTGAATGTGCAAGAAGTGCAGTGTAAACATTGACCGTATTGCCGAATTTCCGAATAGATTCATTTTAATCGATTAAATTGTGTTATTGTCGCACAATGTATCCTCAACCTCGAGTCTTATGAAATTTGTTATTGTCCTTATATATTAGAGTGCTCCTTGACGAGCCCACGCTAAAATTGCAAATAAATTTACGCGTCTGATATATCTTTTTTTTGATATGCGTTCATTTCCCTCATTTTCCCATTTTAACACTTAGGCAACCGGCTGAGAAGAAACCATATAATTACAACCTTCTTCATTCATTTTAATTGAATTCGTTCAACAGATTTCATTCAAGATTGTATTTCATAAAAGTAAGGAAGGTACTTGACACATTCGCGACCGCTGACGCGAATTCGCCTTTTTACAAATATTTTGTTGATGGAACAATTTTGATGTTTCTTGTACGTGGTTAACAAACAAGTGTTTACTTCCAAACAAATAATATCTATTTGCAAACTATTATAATGTGTATAAAGGACATTTCTTTCTTCCTTTTTATTTAGTTTTGGTTTTGCGAATAGTTGAGAACTCTTCTTTCATTTCTTATAAAAAAACGTCGAAACTTTTGCATCAATCCAATAGAATAACTTTCAAAATATTTGATTCTTTTGCTCTTCTCTATTTGCGGCTTCTTTAACGGAAAGTACTTCATTTCAAACAACAGATCGTTACAAGATTAATATTTCAAAAGGAATTTTCGAATTTTTATCCCTGTTTCAACGTCAGATATTTGCGGCGAATAGTTTAAGATTTTCTTCATTTTCACCAGCAATGAGTATTAGAAAAGCGAAAAATTTGGCTTCGCCGGTCGCGAATGTGTTAACACTAACAGTACCAAGGACCGGTCAAATGACTGGATTTAAAATTCCGTATTTTCTTTCGTTTATTTAACTTTATATGATTTCCTGTATTGTCTAATTAATCTGTTCCTCAACTTTTGTCTTTCCTTTTGTTTTTGTTTCCATTAAAAAAAAATATATCTGACTTGTTTATTTTTATTTTGTAGCCAGTTATTTGACTGATTATGGTAGTAAAACTACCGCTATGGTTAGTATTAATAAATTGCAAATTTCTCCAGTTGAAAGCTGACTAAATACCAAACAAGAAATAAATTCGGTTGGCTAAGTGTTAATCGTCCCTGTTGTACTATCGATGATCTTACTACCAATCTTGCTGATCAATTCTCTCTATACGATAAATATTCTTCTTATTGTCGGCTTAGAAAATACCCGATTCTCATTCGACAAGTGAGATATGTCACAATTCTGATAAATTAATTGATCGACTATTAAACTCATCATTGAAGTGATAGGGCTCAGTGAGAACACGCATCGCCCGTTAAAATCTACCTCACTCCGTCCGAAAAAGTTATACGATATGATCCGATAGAAGGCTGTCGATACCCTTTTTTTAAGCCTAGATAACTGACATTCTACAAAATAATTTAACGACCTTTGTCAATTTTGCGAATTCGAATTTGGGAGCACACTTTTAATCGGTTAACTGCGTTTGACGAGCATACGCGTCATCTCGAAACTTGAAATGATACTAATTCTTTCAACGATGAATTACTTATTTTTCAAAACAAGAGATTTTTGATACTATAATTCCACAGTTAACAGGTTAACATATGCTAAGACTGCAAACGGTACTTTGAATGTTTTTCTATTTTTCAATTAAAAACCAATAATACATATCTTAACACTAAACGTATCGGGACTTTAACTACTGATCACGTTTTTGCGAAACAATGCACAAAATAACTTTTGAATAATAACAAAAAGATTATATATCTTGATTTGTTTTTAACGAGAACAGAAAATTATAGATGCATTTTGTTATTTGAAAGTATCATTTTATAAGTGATTCGACCGAGCGTGGTACGTTTAGCGTCAAATTGTATTATCCACTTTGTTTAAAATAAGTAGAAGAAATATAAAGATATGTATGTCTTCGTTTGTAGTCTATGAGTCGAATGTTTAATTACAGAGTAATACTGTTTTAAATTCAGTTGTCTAGGGTTAACTATTTACTAGAAATTTTTGTACGTGATTCCGTATGGAACTTGAAGAAAAATGTTAATTTACCGAGAACCAATCAGGAGTAAAGCTGCCAGACACCTTATAAAACCGGAAACGAGTAAATGATTCGGGAACGTTCTGTTCACGCCCATTGGACGGTTCCTACTCTATCCTTACATTTCACGTAACTTGCGATCGCTAAGAGTAAACGTGTCTCGTTTCTAACTTTAACTTTATGCTAGTTCAATTTCCTTTCTCAATGATTCGTTATCTGTTTTAAGTTGACCTTTACGAATATGTATTGCAAATGCTAAGATGGTATATTACGCACTAAATAATTCGTGTACGTATGATACACCTCGTAATGAGCAGTTTGGAAACATATTTTAAAATGTATCGTAAGTTTATGTCATTTAACGCGGATCTGTTGCTGACACTTCACACGTTTACTTTCGTCGCTTGTTACATTTTTAGTTTCATTACGTTTTAATACGATTATATCATATCTTATGATATTATGATGCTTCGTATTCAGTTTCTATTATTCTAATTCTTGTTTTGTTTATAATGCAATTTTTGTTTTCCTTGTAATGCAATGTTTCTTTTCTTCATAATGTAATTTTTCTTTTCTTTATAATGCAATTTTTCTTTTCTTTATTATGTAATTTTTTAAACGCAATGTAACGTACGATCAAAGAAAGAATTATATAATTATACACGGTACTGAGATGTATTATACGCAAACACATCTTCATGCGTTAAGAAACTGCAAGTTCAATCCGAAACGCGAACTTTGTATTGTCATCTACATCGAACTCACCAGTTTCTCGTTCGTTCGCGTTTACTTCTTTCATCCTTCGTCATGCTATTGGAAATTACCTATATACTGCACATTTTTTATCACGATATATCATCTGGATTATTATTGACATGTGTGCGTGTTACGAAATGGTTCAGAAACTTCAAAAAACAGCGGAGAAACATGCTTAAAATGAAACTCGATCTTGTATAGTTTCTCTTTTCGTTGGTTCTTTCGAATTCGAATTGTCGTCTGTATTCTTTATAAAACAGAAAATCGGTTAAAAAAATTCGGCGAATGTAATACACGTACAGGCCAGATCACCCATATGTTTCTTCATTGGAGTAATTGACACGATATACCTTTGTACCTTTCTATGGGGTAAGTCGGGGAGAGATGACTCTGTTTTAAAAGAGGAACTAATACATCATGAATATTATTGATACCTGACAAAAAGTGAAATATATTTATAAAAATAAATATATCTATTTAAATAGAATAGTTAAATAAGTATCTGTACAAGATTCAGTATATCACTAAAAAAAAATTGAAACTATTTGACAATTTTAATGAGGTCGGGCCATCTCACCCGGAATTAGCCTAGAATTAAAATGAATGCTGATAAATTACGATTTGCGGCTATAATGCGGAGTAAGACAGGGTGCGTTGAAGATCAATGCGAAAAATGGATCGAAGAAACGCTGTTTCCTGGTTTATGAACCATTTAAACACATACTATTCCAACGTGAACGACGATAACCATTCCTAGGTGAGATCTTCGTCGTCATCGCTGGGACCACCGGTCGGGCAACAGAGTCCCTCGGATCCATCGCTTCTAATGCAGAACAACAATGTTTCAGCAGGCGTAACTTCGTGAGGCACGATTCCATGAAATTCTTTCAAATCAGCCGCTGGGAACCAGGCTTTCTCATTATCTTCGATTATAAGTATTCCAAAGAGTCTAAATTGGATAACAAATGACATGAATAGATGTTCAGCTTTTATCAGGATCTTTTTAATCCATTTGCTACCAGCACTTATTTTAACAGCAGCTTTCAAGGTCATAATATTTTATTAATACTAGGTTTACGGGCATTTATTGTGCAGTTTATTTTGTTGTTCGTAGAAAAATTATTGTCCATCCATTTGGACCTTGTAAATTAGAGATTCAAAAATAAACAATTAGGATACATATTCGTAATATGTAGTATCAACGTAAACATTTATCAAATAATGTTTATAAAATTCAATGTGCGTCAGATTGACGCGTTTCGTAAACGTAGTGTTAAACAAAACGTATCGTCTTCACAAAATACAAATGATATTTAAGAAAACAAATTTTGATTTCCTACATACATGTTATCATCTTTTTCTACGTTGATAGCAAACGTGTTAATAGTTTGTTTTATTTTGACAAGTAACTAATACCAATTGTTTTGAAAAAAAAACAGTAATATGATCATTTATAATGAAAAATAGTAGTATGATCATTTTTAATGAAAAATCTGAAAATTTTCTTTTTTACGTTATTCCTTTAACTGAAGATAATTATGTTTGAATATGAAGCTATACCTGCAAATGGCGACTGTAGGAATCCAAAGAACAGATGCAAGAATGAGAATACCGATGAGAATCAACGCCCACATTGGCCACTCGTGTCTCTCCGTGATACCTTTGCTGGCGATCCAAGCTGGATATCCGCTTCCATCGACAATTATTTCCACGATGGAAGCGATTAAAATGCTTAACATTGCCAACGGGCTGAGATATTTCCAACAGATCAGCCAGTAGAGACCTGGACGGTTACCGGTCATCAATTCGATATCATCGGCGAATCTGAGGAACAAATAACAAACAAAAATCTATTATCAAATGCATGTTACACAATATTATAGTATTCTGTAGAATATAATGTAGCTTTTATCGAACGTTGTTATTTGCAATTGTTATTCGGTAATAGTAGTGTTTGTTGTAATTTTTAGTTGCAAGCGCGTATAATTTTTATATTTTATATTTTATATTTTATATTTTATATTTTATATTTTATATTTTATATTTTATATTTTATATTTTATATTTTATATTTTATATTTTATATTTTATATTTTATATTTTATATTTTATATTTTATATTTTATATTTTATATTTTATATTTTATATTTTATATTTTATATTTTATATTTTATATTTTATATTTTATATTTTATATTTTATATTTTATATTTTATATTTTATATTTTATATTTTATATTTTATATTTTATATTTTATATTTTATATCTCAATCATATATGTACAATATAAAACTTATTTATGCTTACCTTTTTAAACCATACACGTATGACACAGCGACACATTCGAAGAAGGCAATGATCAGCAAAGGAAAATTTCCGCTAAAGTTGTCGAATAATACGAACACGTAGCTACCAGCACCGTGCGCGAAGCCCATTGATATTATGCAACACACCAGACAAATGCCACCTAACACAAAAGTACTAAATATAAACCCTACATTTAATTTCGTTGTATGTTAACCAGAATGTAATAATACTAACCAGTGAGGATTTCTTTACGCAAATTCGGAAATAGCTTCATGTCCACGATACTTGTGACAACACCCTCCAGAGTACCGAATTGGGAATCAATACCCAAAGTGAACAACATCAGGAAGAATAACACGGACCAGAATTGCGCTCCAGGGAACTGATTGATCGCCTCCGTGAAAATAATGAACGCCAAGCCGGTACCAGATGCCGACTGTAATTGTACATAAAATATGAAATGTTCATCTATGAGAAAAAACGAGAGAAAGAGAGATTGAGATGGCGAGGAAAATAAAAAGAATGATAAGATGATAAGGACAAGAAAGTGTGGGAAGAACTGGGTCAGAAGGTTAAACAGCAGAAATTCAAATTTTCAAGAAAATTGATTCAAAATGAAAAATGAAAAGGAAAATTAAATGAAAAGAACAGAGTATTGGAAACAGAAAGGAGGAAGAAAGAAAGAAAAATGCAGACAATGGAAGATGGGTTGAGGAAAATGTTTGAAAGGGTGAGTAGTGGGACAAGGTGAAGCGACCAGAAAAGGAAAAGAGTGCAATGATATACATGGTCGAGTGATAACTTTGATCACGCGGAATACTTCTATTATTTTTTGAGACAAGAAAAACTTTATGCATAAGGGTTCAATAATATCGAAAGTCTCAATACTCTAGATAGTGATATGTTTCTTGAAGGACGAAAACTCTTCAGAAAAAAGGTGTTCAATATCAGAAATGATCTTAACAATAAATATTTTCGCTTGAATATTAAAATGAATACGTGAAGAAACCAAAAATACTCTGTTGTTACAATTTTGATAAACGCAAGGTATTTCTAGTGTTAACCATTAAGAATAGAATTGACAATGACAGTCATCTATGGACTCGACTGAATAAAATTATAATCCATTAAAAATAAAAATGGATCTCAATCTCCATGACAATATTTATAAAACGAGTTCACGTAGTTTCTCATTACATCACAATCTATTGTACTGAAAAGACGTGGCGTTTATTTACTATCTCAGTTATATAAAAACTGATTTATTATTCAATTACAAAACCAACATAAACAAAAATGAAACACGTATATCAAACGATAAACTTACATTATCCAACTCTTTTTCAAGATCACACTCAGGTAGCTCGGGCATGATTAAATTGTCCAAAGTGCCATTTCCCGTTGTAATGTTTAAAAGTGTGCCGGCGATTGGTAATTCGTCTGGTATTTTATTCATCTGCCCAAATACGTTGAGGATAGTGGCATTCCTTTCCTTTAAGCATTGCTCGTAGACCATAGTCGCCTTAAATCCTACAACCACCGTATAAAAGCGTTAGTACGCCTCAATGCATGAACAACGCCTGAAATTTGAATAGTGTAGAGGTAATTACCGATGATAGAAAACACAACGATCCCTGCAAACATCGAAGTGAAACAGTTCGTCAAACTGACCATAATAGCATCCCGGTAGCAGTTATTGTTCACAGGATTGTAAGACGAAAACGCTATCAAACCACCAAACGCCAAGCCAAGCGAAAAAAATATCTGCGTGCCCGCTTCCAACCAAACTACTGGATCTGCTATTTTCCACCACTGAGAAAATTATATTATTATTTGAAAAAGTAGCCTACGCTAATTTTGAAAGTATATTGTACCTATTTAATGAGGACACTATCTATCAGCATCCAACATGACTACGGAATTACACGTTTATAATAATTTAGATAAAGTTTATTTTTAAATCTTCAAATGAAATAAATAACTCTAACAAATTCATTAACACGTTCGCTGCCATTGTCTACTGTGGCGATAAACTTGAAACTAATGATATTATATGAATTGAAGTGTATATATTTCACAAAATGACCAATTCCTAATTTCTTTTCTTTTGCAATTATTGGAAAGGTAACAGATGATTGCCTGAGAAATTATTAAAGAAGTTGATTTAGCACTGCGCAAATTGAATTTTAGATCAATAGAAATCTTAATAGCAACACTCTTAGAGTTTTTATAGAAAAATTTCAGAAAGTTTATTTGACTGTTCGGTAGTTTTAATGTTAACAGTGAAGAGCCACATATATCTTGAATATTATTCATTGTGTTATGATTTTGAATAAAAATTTGTGACACTGGTAGAAAATATGTTAATGAAATACGAATATAATATTCAATATAGTGAAGAATAACTGACTAATATTTTCTAAATGTTTTGTTGTAATTTGTACTGAACACGTATAATATAACAATGTTAATATGAAAATATAGATTTAGAGGTACACTCGAAGGGAAAATATTGGAAATAATGGTGTTCAAGTAATTAACGATGCTTAAAAAGTGAAATATCATATTTAAAAGTCATATTTTGCAAATAATTCCCGTAAAAAGAACACTCATTTACTTTTACAAGGAAATATATTAGAGCAAAATTATATGAATTTTAAAATAATAATTTATTAATAACATTAATAACGCTAAAGTAGATACTCAATTATTGAAAGTTAATAAAACAAAAATGTTCTTAAATAATATTTTCAAAACAGGAATCATAAATAGATTTTGTATAAAAATAATTCAGTATATATACATAAGTAATGATAATACTAGAAACTGATGTGGATATTGTAATTATTTATAATTATTATAAAACCTCTAAAAAAACTAAATTCGTTAATTCTATTATAGAAATAAAAAAACGAAATATTTATAAAATTTTAACTCTGTGGTACAAATGTTATATGCAAACAAAAGTTTTACAATCACTTAAACGTTTTAATCACTAATTTGTGGATTGAAAAAGCTAAAGCGACAGCTTCCTACACTTCTTATAATTAAACCAGAATTTGACATATTGGAATTATAAACATTTTTTTAAATTATTTAGTAACTTCATTTTATAATAATGCGAAAACAATGTTATACAAGTGATTAAATTTCCTTTTAAATAATTAGCAACACGGAATCTCAAACTGTCTACGCGATGACAAAGCAATTGTGCCATTTACACGTGATACAAATAAATTTTAAAACAGATAGAAATATAAAAATGAAATGAATAATTAATACGTTGCCTTTATGCAGAGATCTACTATATTAAATTGAGCTTTGGAAAGAAGAAAAATAGTCAGGACCATTCCATAGGCAATATATCCATCAAAGTCATATGATAAATTGAAAATATAAATGTTAATACAATACTTAATGCAAGCTAAAAATTTTTAATTTTGAACCGTGATCATCACAATAGTAAATTAACTAATTACGAATCCAGATTATTATATGCTATTAGGAATAAGTGTTCCTTGTTGTGTATTATAATTTGAATAAAACTGATTTATTATTTGAATACAAAACTAACATATTAATGAATTATGAATCCAGATTATTATATTCTATTAAGAATATATGTTTCTTACTGTGTACTATGATTTAAACAAAATTGATTTATTTCTCAAATATAAAACCAATAAATTCAACTTAATCTGCATCATCATCTCATTAAGATAATAGTATGCTACTAATTGAAATACATTGTAACGAATATTGTACATTACCTTTGGAGTAAAAAGATGGCGTAGGCCATCGGACATACCCGTCAAAGTGACACCGCGAAAGAAGAAAATAATTAGAACGATGTATGGAAATGTGGCAGTCACGTACACGACCTATAAAAGATATTTAAATTAATAAAGTTGTTTTAACACATTCACTCGACAACGACGCTTATATTTTAAAAACGAGAATTCTCATTTCTCAATCTGAATGTGTTAAGATACTAAATAAAATGTTATATTATATTATATTGTATTATATTATATACTAATTACTAAAACAATTATCGCAATTTTAATGTACATATGTTGAAATATTTTTATATCATTAAAATACTCCGTTTTATAGGAACTCCTTGCCTCATAACAACGTGTAACAATTTTTCTCTTTTTCCAATGAATTATTAACGACGAAGTAGTCATATTGATCACAGTTGAGAAAAAAACCATAGGGCAAGAGGTTAACAAAAATTGTTTGATGCGAATGTGTTAAAACTCGACGCTTCAGCTTCCACGAGTTCTTGCATTATAAAATCGTATATTCGACGTTGAATACTTTAAAAGAATACCTTCCCTGAAGACGCGATTCCCTTGATCATACACATATAAACGAGAATCCAAGCGATCACCAACGCCAGAGCAATTTTCCAATTGAATAGCTCCGGTGTATTGATATCCTTTGATATCATCAGAGTCGTTCGATACCAGAAGTATTGTGTGGGACTACTGACCTGAGGTACAATCATCGGTTGCAACGTAATTGTTTTAATTAATCGGAAAACGAATTAGTCTGACCAAACTCACCACACACTCAGGTTCCGGAGCGTACGAGCCATTTTGGAAGTATACGTTGGGACATTCTGCCCACGGTAACTGTGATTGAAAACTCTGCCACCGAGAACATTTCATTATTAGAGCTATTAGTGGTTAAACTTTCGATGAAAATTGCAAACTCCCGTAATATCGCAGCGAACGTTAATTCAGCGGTCAACAGATTTACTACCAGCGTTGCCTTTAACCCTTCGCGGTCGAATGCCGTCGTAATGGCGACTTTAAGTTTCGATACTTAAAATCGGAAACTCCAAATGAATAATTTAATTATTCAACTAACAAGAAATTAACATGTGGTTTTTTTCTTTAATATTTAAGACTTCGATGCATTATTCAGATTTCTATGAAAAACAATGTTAGAAGTGTAAAACATTCTCGTTCGCAAAGAGTTAACAGTAGATTTACTGTATCGAAATCAAAACGAACTAACTGGCTTTAATTTTCTTATTTTGTAATTACTGATCTCATAAGAGCGTTAAATATTCGAAATTTTTTAAAGAATTAATAGCCTCACTTAAATAATGTAATGAATATCAGCAGAAATTTGGAAAACGATATGCTTTTATTATTTCTGTAAGAAGTATGTATCAGTCATAGTAAATACTCGGTAGTTTTAGTGTTAATTATCTAATATTTTAGTAGAAAATATTTAAGAAACATTTAAGAATCAAGGAAAAGACTGAAAGAGTTTTAGTTTAGAATTTAGGAATTTAGTACAGTTCAGTGTTTTGAAGGTATAATATTATTTACAATTGATAAGAAATAATTTGATGACTTACTTGAACAAAGTAGAAGAGGCACCAAGCGATAATAGTGTTATAATACAGAGCTACGTTAAAGGAAACTACGGCACTGCTTACTCCTATACCGCCCATATATGGAGAAACCTTTTATAAAAATAATATGTAGGTTGTGAATGGATATTCAAAGAAATTTCGATTGTAAATTGTCATGTTATTCCATGTATCATGTAACAATCACCTGATTCCACACACCAATAGCACCTTTCCGTAATCTTTGGCCAATTGCCAATTCCAGATAAAATATAGGAATACCCTCGATAGCCAGCATCACGAAGTATGGGATTAAAAATGCACCTGTTTTTAAAACCATGATAATAGATAAATAAAACAATATTTACATTAATATGCAATTATGTAATAATTAATGTGTTTCATTCTTCAAAATTCTATATTTTCAGAATATTTTCATCACGAATAACGTCGAAATAGGCTACAGTTATTTATGCAATTTCCCATTTTTAACAATAAAATTTCAAGAATAAATGCGAAATAAAAATACTTTCTTTTTATTGATGATTTTATTAATACATTAAATGCCACGAAAATATTATTCTCTTGTGGAAAAAATAAGTAGGAACAATTATTAATTATTTGACATCACAATCCTTGCATTACACTATTATCCTTTTATTCATGCTATTAAATATTTTTATTCAGTATCGGTCATCTTTCATATTATAATTGTTTTTAAGCAACTCAGAAGTATTGGTCATCGATGACCGACATGGTGTTTAAGTGTTAAACTCCAAAGATCTTGATTCATTTATGAAACTTTTTTGGATGCGCAAAATTTGCAGTTTCGTTGAAGGACAAATGTTTTTTTTTATAGAGAGAATAAAGGGCTAGTTTCTTTGTAACATACCTCCACCATTCTTTTGAGCGAGATATGGAAATCTCCATACATTCCCGAGACCCACTGCATACCCAACAGTTGCTAATAAAAATGTGAGTTTACTATCCCAATTTTCCCGCTCATCCTCACCAGCTTCCGGTCGAAAAGTTGTTTTCCCATCGTTATTAACCAGTTTACTTCCCCCACCCCCGTTTCCTAATTTGTTCTGGAATATTAGCAAATATTCGTAACTGTATACCATGTATAGCAACAAATTTTCATATCAATAATTAATGTTACATCTTTAATGTATAACATATAAAGAGTATCATTAAAAAGAGCAATGCTTCTAATATTATTACAAAATGTAATTATTTTTAGAAATTATTAAAATATTAAACACTTTTTTAATTAGTAGCATTAATAGTAGTATAAAGAATATATAAAGAAATTATTCAATTTTACAATTTGCATGTGCACGACGAATAATCGAATTCAATATTGAAAGTAAAACTATTGAAAATGAAAAGAACAACGTTTTTTTTCCAAACAAGTTTTAATCCAATAATAAGACACCGAAGGATGTAAAAATGAAACATGTTTCAGGTAATTTTTGTTTTTAATTATTTTTTTCAACTTCGCAATGTATTCAGTCACTTGATTGGAAATCAACATAATTGTTTACTTTAAAGTAGTTTTTTCTCTTCCTTTCATTGCATTCTATGCGTAATATAAGTATATAGATATATATGAAGATAAATAAGAAGACAAACCAACGAATAAAAATCTATCTATCTATAAATTTTCATGCAAGATATTGAAAAATGAATTTATGATTTATTTGTATTTTATATTGATTTATACAAACTTTTGAAAAGAAACTCGTATAAAAATGGATATTCAAAACATATTTACCTTTGTGTTAGGACTGGAGTCTTCAAAGGCTGCGTTCGTGGCACCGTAATTGGCAGTAGTGACATTTTTCCTACTCTCCACCACTAATCTCCCCCGCATCTCCTTCATTTCAAGTTTGTCAACGCTTTTTTGGGGCTTTAAATCGCGCGAGCTTTGCCGGCGGACGAGGTGGGCCGTGTTCGCCATTCTTTCTTACTGTAGTAGGACCACTGGTTTCTTTCTTTGCAAGAATCAAACGGAAGTGCCACACGCGCCTATGAACTCCATCCTGCTGAAAATAAAAATTTTAAATAATTATTTATTTATCTTTAGAGTAATCACAGAAGAAAGCAGGACTTCAACAAAGATAAGTTAGTCAATAAAATGTACGAGATCAGTAGCTTCTTAAAGCTAAAATAAACAAAATTTCCATATATTTTCTTCGGAAATAATAAAAATTAAATTCTTTAAACGGGTATAACCAGTAACCAGTTTAATCCATTACTGTATAACAACGTGTCAGACTGGCGGTGAAAGTTGTAAACATTTAACAAACATAAATACCACTCAATTCTTTTGAACTCGCTTTAAACATTATTCTTCTGTTACTAATAATTATAGTTTACAGCAAAGATAGATAGTTTTTCTCTTTTTTAAATGAAGTAGTAATGTGAAAGTAGTTCTATCAATCATAGTTGAGAAATAAAGGGTAGGACAAGGGGTTAATGTAACTGTATAAAAACTAATTTAAAGTTGCTACATTAAATAAACTGCATACAATAAAGTTATAAACTTAAATGAATTAATTAAAGTATTGTGTTGAAATATTCCTGTCAATAATATCAATATAATACTGCTAATAATAATACACGAATATAATATGCTAATATTAATTTGCTACGTGAAAGTTTTTCATAATCTTATAAAATTCTGAGAATCAAGTTAAATTCGAATTGATCTCCGACAAAAATTTTGATTATATTTATGATTCGAATTCATACTTTATAATACTATCGTCGAACATTTAAGATCAGTAGTATAACTTGAGTTCATTATAGGATATTTTTATCAAAAATCACACGAAACATTCACCGATCGTGTTTTACTGCGTGTAACACCTAATCGCAAAAAACCACGCTCGCTATTACAGTGACATAAACCTGGTCGTAACTTTTAGATTAAATCTATAGTGAGCACCGAACACGAGGGAAACAAATGTTTCCATAGAAAACACTTTTTCGAAATATATTTCTACAGATAGAATGACTAGTTTTCACAAATCCTTCCAAACAGATTGCGAGCACTGTTTCTCACATAATCTTAATCTTTTCATATGCTCTCTCATTGAAGTCATCAGAATTTGCATAGGAAAAGGTTGCGGAGACATATAGTTATATGTCAGAAGCCTTATTGTCAATTTAACTGAATAAATGCACTATTTATTGTACAATTCCACTTTACAAAATCATTCATCCACTTCTAAAATAAATGTATCGCTAAAACATTCAATGTTTAAATCAACATAATTTCAATAAATATAAAGGAACTTCATATGTAATCACGTAACAATGAGTTTTAAAAAGAAGAATATTCGAAGATAATAGGGGGACTCAAAGTAAACAATAGAAAATAAAACAATGGGTCGATAACTGATCTCTCGCTTAAGCCCTCTTTGTCATCTAAGAAAAGCACTTGGCAGAAACGTCATTACAATTGTAAGCAAAGAAACCGCCACTAGATAGGAAGAGACACGAAAAGAGGGAGAAATGTTTGATTTTCAGCTTTCCTACGTCCCTGACCTCGTATGCGAAGTACCTCGAGAGCAAATCAAGAATCATATAATATTCCGCGAACATAATTCACCGAAATCGTGTACTTTTTCGAAGCATTGTCCACTAGCCACTGATCATTACCCCAATTTTCTGCGTTTCAGCACAATCTCCAAAGAAGAACCGAATTCTTCAAAAACAGAAAGAAATGGCACACGTTAACAGAAAAAAAGTCAATCTTCACGATCAACATCCCCAGAACAATGGGATTCCAAGATGTAATTGTATCGAGCAAATAGTTCCATTAGCCCACAGGATATCGGCTAACGTATTGGGCGGTAATTCTACACAAGTAACATGTACTATAACTACTTTTCCCATTGACGTCACGGGAGCACCGATCGAATAACGTTTTTCATTCATTTCGATTCGGTTTTATACAAAAAGAAATCTTAAATGATATTTTGGTAACATAACGAATGGCATTTCTCTCGGTGTATCCGTGGGATTGAACGTGATTACGTGGATGGTCGAAGGGATAATTCAAGTGATAGGAGGAATGTTCGTGGACCGGTGTTAAGGATCACGATGCAAAGCGATTTACGCGAACCGACAGCGTAATCGAAGAAAAGAAAACGATATTTTTTCTTTGTCACGATGTATTGTTTCAAGTTCGTCACTGACCTGCTGGGGTGAAAGAAAGAAAAGCGCGAGGGACTCCTTATGGTACGAGGAGCAGTTAGCTACTGTGGCACCCTCTACTGCGATGGTAACTTTTGAAATCACGATATCCAACGGAATCAATAGCAAGCGCCGGCGCCCCAATGCCTTCGTGTCCTACAGACCGGAATATGCGTGCACCCCGTTCGCCGAGAAATTGGTCCATGATCGACAAACTGTGTGTCGGGACACGGAACGCATTCGCAAAAACTGTGAATATTTATGATGCTGCTATAACGTATTGGGACGATTAACCCCTTTGTTCTATGTTTTCTTTTACAACCTTATTTGGTGAAGGTATATTATCCATTTTAAACTATAGTTGACAAATCTGGATTTGTTTACTTACTTTTTAACACTAAAAGTATCGAGCAATTAAATTGACTTTTCGAAATTCCTCTATAGAAACTCCAAGAACGCATCTATTGAGACTTTAATTAACTTACAAATTTTTTTTCTAATAAATTATTAATATAATTTGCAATATATCTTTATTATTTATATTTTATAAAAGTTGATTATTGTAATAATTGTACAACGTATCTTGTTTTACCGAGATTCAAATTATAAGTGGAAAAATATCGATTGTATTTTTAATTGTATTAATTGTTTACGCAAGATAAATGAACTGGCCATCTCCCCGGTAATTAACATAATCTTCTGCGGTATATAGCTGAATGGCGAGAGAATAATTATAAAAAGTATATAATAGAGTTATGTTATCAATGCTTAACTATGGATTTTAGAATGACATGAAAGCAAGTGACCGGCTTTTTTCTTGAAAATTATAAATAACGTAGGGGTATTTTACCAGCATTCTTTTGTAAAAATTGTATGTGAAGTAAGACTACATTACCATTATTTAAAAAAAAAAATTAGAAATGATCTAGGACTACGTTGCCGGCCTCAAATGTGTTAATAACAGAATTACGTTTCTGTAGATGAAGACAGATCGTAACAGCAATATGATCTATGAGCAGAAGACGATACGAGTATTCATTTAGTACACTGGTTGTTAATAAGATCGATCTTTAGGTTGATAGATGTCAATATACATAACTGTATTGTCTTACGATATTTGGTACTGATACCTTTGTTATGTGGACTGAAGCAGACGAGCTAAGAAAATTAATTTGACGCAAGTTGTAAATTATATAAACATTCCTTTACTTTTATTATAATTTACAATATTCAATAATGTTGATTTTGATATTTAAATTTGGTATAATTACTACCTCTGACATAGTCCATAATATTTGTATTCATTATTACAATATAACTTTACCTGGAAATAACACGAACTATTTCAAAATTATTGTTCGTATATATTTCTGTTAACAAAAATCGAATTGTTTGGTAAAATATAACTTCATAGTAATATTATCTTAATTTAAAATGAAAGAGAAGACACGATGATTGTTAAATAATATATACAACGTAATAGTTACATGGTTTAGAAATCTAGGATTTTATTTTTACGTATAATTGCAAGAGGTACATTGTGGAAGGTTAAGTAGAAGCATTTGACCTTTACGAAAACTGAATCGATACGAACTTATATATATTCTTCCAGTCTATATATACTTGAACATGTCTAAATACGGTGTAACATAAAAAAATTAGGACGGGTCATCAGCCTATTTTTCTGTATAAACGCCTGCCGTGTTACGTAAAGGAATTAATCTTCGGTAAGTGGTTGTTTCCCCTCATTAACAGCTATTCGCGTTACGCATAAATGAGGTGAAGGAGGTAAACCCGCGGTGACAATAATGCAATGATCGTTAATATCGTTTCACGCTAACGCCTATTTCAATTAACAACATGCTTTTATGTTGACGAATAGTGAAAGAATGTTTAAATTCCTAGAGCAGATTAACACTAGAATGACCAGATAGGTCAAACTGACACATTGCTGAATTCTTCTTTAATACAAAGGTTGTTTGTTATTTTTGTGATACTTTATGTTTTTAAGTTTAGATAGTGCTGACACAACACAATAAAAAATGAAGTAATGTTCAAGGAGAATATTTTGGAAAACAATGTAATTAGTTTAAACTTATTTTGCACTAATTTATCGGAGTAAGATAAATTACAGAACACGTACATATAGTACAACACTAAGAACACGTATTTATCGGAAAAATAACAGCCGCTTTTTTGACCAAAGACTTTGACTTTGACTAAAGAAACTAATTTACTAGTACGTAACCTGAATTAAGTGTCAATCGAGATCTGAATAGATGCACTCTTAGAGTTTCCATAGACAAATTTGAGAAAGTCAACTTGACTGCTCAGTAGTTCTAGTGTTAAAGTACTTTACAAACTAATAAACAGTTTACGTGTAGATTTCTGTAAATTCTATTGAAATGAAAGTACGAGCAATTTATTTTCCTCCTTAGAACGTATTTTTCATCGTTCGTTTTATAAGCCAGAGTGACTTGTAAAGGCTTAATTAAATATCTTTGTTCAATGATGTTTCATCGGACAAAATGTTATTTATTGGTTTACAATTTTGGTGCAACGATATTTATTCATTGCCGTCAGTTCCAAACGGGGAAGTATATTCACTGTTTCAGTAGAGAAACACGCCTTCGGTCGGGCAAGTAGTATAACACGCTGTTAGGTCAGACTACACACTACATTTAAGCGGTTTACGCATAATATTAATTTTTAAATAAATATTTACTTACTGATTATTAATTATTATTAATTATTGAATGATCTCTTTTTTGAATAAATCGACGTCTATCATTTCATAATAAAATATAAAATTTCTGTATTCGTTTTAAAACTGTCGTATCATTAAATCGATAACATTAAAAAATTTCATAGCCAGATAGAGGGGAGAATGAAAGTGCATTAAAATCTAAATATAGGCAGTAGACTATTCGACAATATAAAACGGTAGAACATTTTATACCAAATTTCAATCCTCGACGTTAACTAGCGGAATAGCAATAGAGAAAATTGAATGATCCATTTATAGCACCAAAAGATTTAAAAATACAAAAAAAAAATGAATTTTTTATTGAATTATAAAATTACTCATTTATATTGCTATATTAAAATATCGACGTCATACATAGTTATTTTAAGACTTCATCAAGAAATTTGTACGTTGTAATACTATTTAAGTTTTGGAACTAGAATTTGAAACAAAAGAAATACATATTAGATTTTTGCACAATCTTTTTAAGTAATTGAATAAGTAAAATAATCTAATTTCCCGTGTTACTAATTTCTTGGACTTCGTAATAGATAGACACCTCGTAAAGAATATTTTGTTCTGATAAACTTGAAAATAATTCATCACAAATTTTCATCTCCTTATCGAGCTATACTCTTTTTGGAATATGGGAAGGACGAATTAAAAATACAACTGACAAAAACATATTTTATTTCATAAATTTCTGCAAAAGATATAGTATCTTATAGACGTTTATTTTATAAAAAAGTTTTATTCAGTTCAATTTGTTTAATGAACAGTCTCTTTTACCAGGAACTGCGTGAAACCTAATATTTCTAAAATATATAATTTAAATTAGTGATAAAAATGGTAATTAACTAGAATTTTAATCAAGGATAAGTACTTACGATCGATCCGTTCTCTCTTATATCTGTCCTCAACGAAGGACTTTATTAAATTCTTTATTATCTCATCATTTTTATAGTTATACTGATTAATATTTGCGTAAATCTGAAGACATCTACATTTTTGGCTAGTTAAGTAAAACCATTTAAAATGTTACTAATTTTAATTACAGTATGTATGCAATTTTAATTCTAAAAATATATTAATATTTAAATTATAATATGTAATATAATTATTAGTAAAGGATACAAGTCCTCATAATATTTTAATCCAACCACCGCCCACTCTAAAAGTAAATTTAATCTCGGTCTATAAGGGGTTCCACTAACTAACTCTTTTATTGTGTCATCGCTCAATGAAACTTTGCTACGGGCGTCTTCCAATTTCTTAAAACGACTCTTCAAACTCTAAAATAATATTTTAATTTAAAAATTCAAAGAAATCAATAAATATAATTTTAATATCACTTTTCTAATAACTTAGTTAAATAAAGAAAAATGCAATCGAATTTTTAAAAAATTACTTGGTTCACATTCTTAAAACGCGTCGAAATATCTAAAAGCAGTGTAATTTCATTGTCGATTCCCATGAGAATTTTATAAATCAATTTTTCGTGTATTTCTTCCATTTTGCAGAGATCTGCATTTACGGTCTCTTCACTGTAACACAATGACATCTGGCGGTAAATTTATGATCAACATTTCACATCATTACGAAACTGTTCGTCGAGTTTCCATTCTAGGCATTTTAATCACACAGCATCTCAGAAGACGAATTTAATGGAAAAGTGGAAAGTACTTAGACGTTACCTGATAACGAGATGAAGTTGTTCTAATTGATTTCTCAAAGCCTGTAGAGGTCGTTTGGCTTCTTCCGATAATTCCTTCCATTTGCAATCTACTTTCTCCAACTGTGAAAAATAATTAATCAAACATTTGTGTAGTTCCGTTGCCATGACTTTCCGAGGTTAATTCATGATACCACATGTTCTTATTTATAGACACTAGAGTGCGCTACTTGTCGTAAACATCATTTTACGGAACATGTGAGACCATATGTTGAAGTGTATGATTTTTATGAGAATTTATAATCTTCAAGTAATTAATGTGAATATTATTATTAAAATATTCTGTTTTTCAATATTTTAATATTTATAAAATTATGAATGTGTTGTATACAATTCGTTAAATATTTTAATATGTTGTCAAATAAAAAACGTTTTTTTACATTTATTCCGAATATTAAATTTAAAATATTCCACTTATATAAAAACAAGGTGCGCAGGAATTAAAGCGAATAAAATTATAATTGAGTAATTAATTTTTTTGCTTTAATTAAATGGGCGTTTCACGCATATTTCAAGGATTTATTTTGAATGTATTTGAGTGAGGGTTTATGAAAGCATAAGTACATTTTGTAAATGTTAATAGAAGTTGAATTATTCCCAACATATCATTTTTAAGTGCTTTTACATTTAATTAATATTCTGTCACTTGATTTTTATATTTATATTAAGAATACTTCATATATTTAATTTGCAGCAGTATCTTTTTACAAACATTGTCATTGACATAACAAGATTTCGTTAGTAATGTTTATAAGACGTGACCTAAAAAATTATTCATTAAATAAACATAAAAGTACTACAAAAAATTTAAATAACGGAACAAATAATAAAAGTTTATACTAGAAAATAATAAAATTTTTAAAAAATTTATTTGTAAATATTTCTGGCATTTAATATTATTACGCAGTTGATTTCATTCTAAAATGTGAAATATAATCATATATTTTTCATAGCTTTTTTAAAAGTGCATTTTTATTATGCACTGTCCTATAACAAACTTCTTTCAATTGTGTGAATAATTAATTTAAAAATTTTAAACATTTGATAGCTTGAAGAAAATAAAGAATTGAAAGTTTTAAATTAACTTAGAAAGGATGACAACAAAGTAAAATATGTAAAAAAAAATTTCATATCGTTACATCATTTCGATGTATATGTCATACGTATCCAACACGAAATAACAATTGCATGTTAATTTTTGATACTTTTATGTTTTATAAATTTATCAGAATTTCAGGGGTGAATAATTTAATTTCTCAAAACTACACAAGCATATTTCAATTTATTTGTAATTTCAAACATAACTGTTTTCGTTTCTTTTAACCAATATATTAAAATAAATGAAAAACTACAAAGTACATTTTGAAACTCATATGTATCACATTTTATCAACCAAAATATAACTTTTAAACTAAAAATCGTTACGTGCTACAACGTTCTTTTCCCAATTCAAAAAATTAACAATCTAAACTTGGCATTTGCTCCTAGAAATAATTTAATAAAACAACCTTTTCAAGAAATAAGAAAATCAAAATTACAAAGAACGTCATTCTTTCTCTCTCATTACCCATTTTTTACCTGAGTAACTAAATCATATCCACGTTGTCTAGACGTGAACAGAAAAATAGTAAGAAGGGCCCAGAAACGTATATCATACGTCCCTGACGTCGTGCGCTCGTACCCGTTCGTTCGGACAGGGGCAGTTCGGTGGGGAGAACCGAAGAAAACTTTCGACTAGGCTAAACGCGGTGCGCACGCATCTGACAGTATCCCCGTGTGTTCGGTAGAGTTCGGTAACGGTCGGGATAACGTTTGGCCGGTTCGTTCGGTCGAACAAACCGCGAGAGCACAGTATACCGTTGACCAACAACCCTTTCGCGTGCGAGGATGTCTCGTCACGACTAATCACACTCCCCTTTTTCACTCTCTTTCTCTTTCTCTCTTTCTCTCTCTTTATCTTTTTCTCTTATACTTTTTCTTTCTTGTCCCTCTATACACGAATTTCGGCTGCGTGTTATAACAGTGCCAGGGAAGCTCGAACACGTCGCTGGAACTTTCGCACCTACCGATACCTATCGACGTTTCCGCGGCTGACAGTGTGTGACTCTTGCTCGAGCCGTTAAACCGTGCTGCTCTCAGCATCCGTCTCGATCCCGCCCCTTGCCCCCTCGCTCGTTCTCCGTCGCGGAGAAAATCATGGACGAGACGAATGGGAAAATGCGGAACAAGCGCGAGGATGTGGACACTGCATCCCTCAGTGCTGACATCCTGAATCCGTTCGTGCATCGTCTGGAGCTCGACACAACCTACGACAAGCTCAAGGTCAGTAGCTCCCCCAAACCATTTCGCGCACGGGGAATCCCTCGCGGGATCGATGTTCACGCGGCCGATTATTTAAGGGTTGTGTCGATGGCGAGGCGTTTGCGGCGGAGTGGGGTGAGTCGAAGGATTTTAATCGCGGGAGAAACCACTGCCGTGTGCGTCTCTCTGTTCCGGCAGACTGACAACCACGCCGGCATAATGAACTTGAAACGTAGTCTCTTCTCGTGGAAATAGAACGGATTTTGCCGGTGCGTGACTTTCTTCGGTCTTCACGTCACTGGTCTTCTGTGCCGGTTTTCACGTAATGCGCTCGCGACTGGCGTTTGTTTCGGTAGCAGTTTTCATAGTCACAGTATTATTTTAACTCCTTGTGTTATAATAACGTGTGAAAGTCATGGTGAAGATTATAAATGGGATTCAATAAACATAAATATTACCCGAATCTTGTGAATCCAAATTAAATATCATTCTTCTGTTACCAATTATTATACTGTAGAGTAAACGTTGACATTGAGTATACCTAGAATGTTTCTCTTTCTTCCATTGCATCGATCATAGTTGAGAAATAAATCGTAGGCCAAGGAGTTGAACGCAATAAATTACTTTCATAAAATACAAATAAAATTGAAGGAGTAAGTTAATGAGTACACCTTACACCATGCGTTATGATGTTAGATAGAAACACACGTGAGAGTACAGTCCCACCATTTGCAGGGTACTTTTTTATGCGAGTCTTTTTTTACACTGTAAATTATAAAACTGTAGTAACGGTACATGTCTATATAGTTCTTTTGTGCTGGCAGACAGTATTTACGCAATTTTTATTCGTGCAAAATAAAACCACGTGAAACTGATACTCCTCGTAAATGGAGGGACGAATGTAATTTAATTTTCGTTAAGCGAGGTAGAAAATGTTGGACGTCAGAAATTCTTATGTGACGCCGGCCGTAACCGTGTTAAACGTTGTGTCTTGTTTACATGTATATTCGTATAGAATGTTTTCACATTTTCGGTGATCGCATTCAAATGTTAGTTATGTGGTATACGGATGGAGTTTGACGAACGGACTGCTACTGTTTCTACGTTGCTTCTTGCGAAGCGATTATTGCAGCATTTTACGTTTATTTTAATATATTCACGTTGCTCGTGAATAATGGAAAGCACAATAGAAACAGTACTTTATGTAATATAGGGAATTAAATTGCACACTGTGTACATTGTGTTTGCGCAATTTTTTCCTTGATTTGTAATGTATATTTCGGCTGTAATCATTGTTTCGAAATTCATATTCACTGACGATGCAGTCGTGTGCTGTTCGAAGCGATGAAATAGGTTATCTTTTTTCGACGGCATAATATTTTTTAAATGAATTGGAATGTAATGGCTACCGCAAGACTTAAACACATCAATTATAGTGAAAATATGAATAAACAATTTGTACTAACCTAGATAAATTATCGTTTGAAGGCCGTTACGCGTTTTATCTGCCCAATTATGTGTCCATTATTATTTCAAAAGCTCAAAATATTTATTTAAGCAAGTCACAATAATAAGTTTCAAATATTTTACGTTTACCATTATACATTAGAATTTCATTATAGTTTTGTTTAAAAATATATTTCACTTCAAAATATTCCATGCCTCTAATTTTTTAGTATAATACAAATTTTCAATCAACTTTACTATCTAAAGTAATGTAACGTGCAAAATGAATAAAAATGTTTTAAATAACTCTTTGCACTTTGCTGTCGTCGCTGCGGCAACATCGTAAGATAAGTTAATACATCCGTTTTTAATAAAACATAACTTTAAAATGTGTTTTTGATACGTGTTTTTTTGAATGACAAAGCAGAATCTTCAACCTTTCACAGAACCGTGCTCGCACCATTGTAAATACTCATGGAATAGCTGGTAGCTCATTGTAAAAGTGACTCAGAGTTACCGAAAAATCATATTAAAAATTGCTGGGAGTTGCTGAAAAATCATATTAAAACTTACTCGGAGTGCAAAGGGTGAAAATAAAAATATTCTATGCATTGACAAATATTTGTATATTGTACTCTAAACTATTAAACAGTGTGCATACTGTTACAATGACTATTCTATTCTATACGTATAATATCTTCATCTTAATCCTATGCGGTCGTATTATTTTTATGTAAAAATGAAGTTCATAGCTTGGTTTTAAATTTTAGATACATTTAATATAATAATAGATCTTTATTCCTGTAATTTCATATTTCAATAATTTTCATTCTATATGATGAAAACAGTGAAAGTGTTCTATCGGTCATAGTTCGCCTTACGGAAGGGTTAAGCTTTTGCACTCAAGTGGCGACTCTTAGTAGTCACTGGATTTGATAGAGGAAAATTATAAAGTTTGATATTTCAAATTAATTTTTGTATCATGCATCAGTATGTGAAACACAGAAAGAAAATAGCTTTGTTCTTTAACGCTAGAACTACCGAGCATTTATTGGCGTTGACACTTAATCCTTGTAAAGATTGTAATAATACATTTTGTTCCGATTTCTTCCGATATTCGTTATAGTATTTAAGTGAAACTATTTTTTAATATTAGTCCCGATATTGAATACTCTTAAAATATCTAAAACTAAACCCATTATTTTGACGATTACGGTACTTTGTGTTAATATATGCGTGATTTCCCTTTAAGTTAATCGTAAAATCTGTATCTCATTAGAAAACTATGAATATTTCTAGTGACAGACTTTCGCGTGTAAAGGATTAATACCCGCAGGATTGTCAGGGTGACTGTGTTACCATGTGATTCACGAATGATCACATTCATGGCTTCCCAGAATAATTCGTATAAAATGAGATTTCATGGTCTGTTTCATTTATTTTGCATATCTCCGTATTACCTATTTTTGGTAAATATATTTCGAGAAAAGAACCCACGACGAAGGTGAAAACCGTTAAATCATTATATTAGACCTACTAAATCGAATCATTTTTTTCTGGCATACTTTTTGCTGGCTTGCTGAAAGCAGCCAAGTTATGCAAATAGATAGAATAAATTACACGTCTTGTTTAAGTTTATACTAACCATCGGATGGCGGAACGTCTGGCGGTCTGATAAAGTTTCTTATCTACAGTGACTCACAAAATTATTGGCATACACAGAAAGTTATAGGTAATAAAAGAACTTTCGATACTTTTGATTCAAAAAACATAATATTTATACTTTGAACTAATAAAACTATTTTTAAAAAACTACAATATTATCATTTATAGTTACGAAAAAATGAAATGTTACAACTCCGTGCGTTAGGTTAGGTCACAAAATATTGGCACACGTAAGCAATTCTATGAAAAACAATTGAACTACCCAATTCCCATCGTCTTATGTTTTTCTTTACTATCCAGAGACTCAGTATAAAACATTATAACGTTCGATTAACATCGGAATAAACATTTTGTAGAATTTAATAAAACAATATACGAAACAGAGTGTTACTATGGTTGGGAAAGGACAAGAAACTACTTTAGAGATAAGAACTATAGTCATTTTTCATTGGAAAAATGGAAAATTATATAGAGATTGGAAATATCGTATATAAAAGTTTTACAACTGTAACAAATATTATTAATAGACTTGTAAACGAAGGTAGAATAGAGAATAAGACTGGTCGAGGAAGGAAGAAGTTGTTAAATTCACGTGATGAACGATTTGTTGTTCGAAAAATCAAAAAGGATCCAAAAATAAGTGCACTTGAAACGTTAAATAAATAAACCTATAGAATATCTTTTTAAGATGTAAGTTATACTGCTTTATGGAATACATATAGTGATAGAAAACATTTTTTCTCAAAATCGTCATCTCTTTATCAAATGAAATTCAGTAATTGTTTTTACATCTTCTTTCCTACATTGTATAGAATAGTAAATTCAATCAAGTATAGCAACGTATTTTTCGCTCCATAAATCATAAGACATTCATATCATTATTTCTTAATGTTGTTGAACAGTTCTCCTGGTTCATGAATTTATTCATATTCAGACATGTTTATTATCATATGCGACATTGATAATGACAACCGGACATCTTCATTGTTGTAATTGATTGGTTTTGTTATTTTATTTTGTATAAGAGTATCTTCAAAAAAAATTATTTTGCGAAAAAATATTTTTTATTGTTGTATGTGTCTTTTGAAATATCGCAACTTTATGCTGAGAAATTTTTTTTGAGAGTGATTATAAATAATGAAAACATTTAGATATTCCCATTTTTCACCTAGAATACTCAGTTATTCAATTATTTATTGTGAATTATTTTATGTAAAAATATCTTGTTAAATGAACGTTCGTTCTTGATTGAGCTAGACCTTATATTGAAAGAATATTACGTGCTCTCATATTTATAGAACAGTCTCATGTATTTTTCTACATATGATTCTTCTATATTTGAACCCTTATTTCATCGATGAATTGATTGTCTCGTTCTCGCTTCGAAGAACTCGATATAATATTCTTAAACAGCTTATGTTCAGTTTTTGTAAACTATACTTACAAATATTTGATATCTGAATCAGTACAAGGAACACACAATAAATGAATGAATGAATTTTTCAATTGTATCAGTTTAGTTTGAAAAGTCTAAATCATTGATGAGTCTGACACAGTCTGAGCTATATCATTTTGTAAATTGTTACCTTAATGTATTAGCAATGCAAAGCAGTATATTATATATTTTGCGAACATATAATGCAAAAATTTCAATAAATTTAAAAGGAAATAATATGTATGTATGTTTAAATAGACTTATTTTAGACTTATCTACTCTTAATGTTTGTTAAACAGTTTACGAGTTGAAATATGTAATGTGCAGGTTTTAATGAAATATTTATTATTTTAGTCATTTTTTAAAGAGTATGGCACTGAAAAGGAAATGACTGAATATTTAAGAGAATTTAGTTGGTTCAGTTTTGTATTCGATTACACAGGTCTATGTAATCATAATCGACAATGAAATAAAACAGTTAAACATATTTATACATTTCTAAGATATTTACAGTTGACTAGTTCGAATCACAACTTTTTAAATGCATCAACACACGTATATAAGGAAAATTTAGTTAAGTTGCATGTTTCGATCAATACGATACAAGGTTGTAATCCTCTACTAGAGCGCTCATCATGAATTTATGACAGTCCATAAGAAAAATACGAATCAATGCGTGCTTATATGGAAAATAAGAAAAACTGAAGAAAATGAATCTCTGGACTTACAATACCATGTCGATTTCATATTGAATATTTTAAAACGAATTCTGAAGTAAACGTAGGCATAGCCATTTTCTCACCCAATTTTCTACTGGTTTTATTTTTTAATTTCTGATATATTCGATCACTAATATAATATTTATCAATTAATATAATATACATATAACCAATCAAAACTATAAAATTAAAAACTAAATCCAAAATACGGGGCAAGAAGTCCATTTTGAGTTGACTAACATTTTATACTATAATTGAATAAACAATAACAATACCAATAAAAGAACAGTGTCGGATTAAAACACGATAGTTACCGTTTTGCGAAAAATAAAAAAAGACATCTATAGATCGTTATCACTAGTTTGATAATCATTTATACGAAAAACAAGACTTTCATCCTCACTCTGTTGTATAGTAGGGACTTAATACCGGCATGAGTCGTGTTACGTTTAACGGATCAAACGTATTTCAAGGTTACTTGCTGCCAGGTCCAGGCTATATAAAATACAATGATTTTTACCGCCATACACGCGGCATTGCACTTTTACTTACTACGTCCAATGCATTGGTCCGTTAAGGGTTAATACTGGTATAATACCGGTTGGCCTTATACCAAGAAGGATATACGGAAACCGATATAATATCGGAAACCAAAATAAACACCGGTATTATTCCGGTTTTTCTAGAAGGTGTATTGCGATGAGGATTAATACGCGACGAATATTTACTAACAAAGCAATCTCCACCTAAATGCATACTTTGCGAAATACCTCTAAGCATTAAACACATTCTAATAAGTTGCTCATGTTTTTCCTCTAAAAGATACAACTGTAACATCAAATCTGATATGAAAACGAACCTAAATGGTCCCAACAGTATCCAGAATGTGCTTAAGTTTCTCAAATAAATTAACCTTCTAAATTCATTATAATTAAGATATATCTATTTCGTTAATATTGTATTATTATTCATACAACTATGTATATTATAATATAATAAGTTAGTATGTAATAAGTATTATTAAAGTAATAAGTAATGGATCTAATTGTCGGTGGTCACTAATGACTTCACTGTTAATATGACCACCTTAAAATAAACTCAAATAAAAAAAAAAGAGTAAGGATACATTACCGTCAGTGTTACGAGAAATGACGAAAGCGGCGATGATACTGAAACGTACAAATAGAAATTTATCGCTACATTTATTTTATAGTTGAGTAACAAAACAAGCGTTGAGAAGCAAACGTATACTGTCATTTCTTTTATAGCATTGCTATTCGTATTTGTGATTGCCTGTAGGACCGTTCTCGACGAAAATACGGCTACTCTCGTGAATATATTCTTCACCAGTAAGAAAATTTTCTTGAACCATTTGAGTGCCAAGTTTATTTATTTGTTTCCCTGTAATGATTTATTTGTTTTCCTTCTAATTATTTATTTGTATTTTTTGGTATTACCAACTTAGAAATGGAAAAATGTAACAGTCGCACCGTTTACAATTTCATTTATGGTAAACCAGAAAAGTGTAATTCAGTTTTTGAGCTCTAACGAAAGAATTGTGATTGCACCGTTTGGCATTTCTGATCGAGTTTTTGGGAAGATTCGTGACACTCAAACGGTTAAAAGTAATTAATAGGAAAATTCTCGCCACAGTTAAAATAAGAAAACGAAAATATTACCGGTATAGATAACAATAATAATGAAATATTAATAATGTGTTATAATATTAAATAAATACTAACCCAGACCTAATCCAAATGACTAATCAACGCGACCTTCAGTTAGAAAACAAAGGTATATACTCGGTATACAGTAGAACCCCTATAAATGATTGTTCAATAAACAATTCTTGCAAAATAACTATAAAAGTAAGATCCTTCATATGATCAAGAGATTCGTAAGCATCAAATGTCTATAACTCGAAATTTGTTAATCTTGCTATACAAAGTTCTACTTAATACGTAATTATATATGTATATATCCGGTTACTGTAGTATTTCGGTTTCTATAAAGGTTACGAAGGTATAACCTAAAAATACCAATATAATATCGTTCTCAGGTGGAAGTCCTGTAGTTTCCTGTCTAGTCCTGAGCAGCACGACTGTAGAGAGGGACTAGTGTATCATTTACCGTACGGTTCTGAAGAGAGTGTCATGGGGAGGGGGGTTACCATGAAGTAAGGGGAATGCACTGCATCTCCACCTTTCCTATGGATGAACAGCTGTTACACGGATAGCTAAGGCTGTAGTAATGTACGCGTGTTGCGTTCATCGAAGCTATGTAAGCCAATAATGACATGCGTGCTTAAGTACATATGACCCGAAGGTGGTACAGATATTCTGGTCAGTAGGACCGCATTCTTTCCATGGATCCTTTCTCTTAGCACTGTTCAGTAAATTGTACCTCTCTACATTGGGCTGTACTATACGACATTGCTGTTTTTGTTGGTTAAGATACAGTGGCGTTCGAAAGTTCCCGGGCAGATCATATTTGGAACTTTTCTGACACAATAGAGGTTTTAAAAACTTTTTGTTATTATGACATGTAAAGGATATGTTGTATGAGAGGATACTGTAAAAAAATCAACACCATCTATTCTTTATACATATTTTTTTAAAAATAAATAATTTAGCATGTTTAAAGGTGTTTGGTCAGAGTGTTTTAAAAAGAAGATAATACTTGTTTTTTGTTATAATAATAATTTAGTGTATAGTATTTAACATATTACACTTAGTGTTTTGTGGCCATACCCTTTGTATTAATGACAGCGGCACATCGATGTGACGTGGACTCAATTCCAAAAACGATCTGGCCGAGAACTTCTGATCGCCACTGTAAAGCAATGAAGTTACTTTCCACTCAGAAATTTTCATTCAACATGTTAACAATGGAACTACCAAATCAGTCAAAGTGGCTCATTCTTAAATTCTTCTTCTGCAATTATTGAAAAGGTAACAAATACTTCTATGAGAACTTTTTTTATTTCTAATCTTCCTTTGTAATTTGTTTAGAAATCTGGCAAATTGTAATAATATAATTTTAACCCTTTGCACTCCATTTATTTTTAACGTTATTGGGTGTAAACTTGTGTTTATTTTTAGAGAAATTTATTATTATTATAATAAGATTGAACTTTTATAATGTTTTAAAATGTGGTACTTTCTAAAATAACTCAAATAAAGTATAACAAATTTGTGTTGTCATTTCTAGCATGACATACGAGTGCAAAGGGTTAATATGTTCTCGTTCGCATGACCCATCGATAGTTTGCAAGATGTACCTTGATCTGTCTTACAAATAAGCACCGGCGTGAACGTGTCAAAATAAAAACGTGGCTTACACTTCTGAAATGTCCATATTTCACACCAAATGTTTAGGTATTCATCTTACATCAACAAAGATTCTAAGAACAATTTGAATAATACATAGTTGAACATCAAAACTGCTGCTACCTGAAAAGTTCCGGTATACACGTGCCGGTTAGAAAAGAATATAAATCACTATTTCTTGTTCTCCGCTAATTATGTAAATACCATGACAGCAGTATGAACATCTCTGTTATTAACCTGTCAATTAGAGATAGCAAGCATGCTCATTATTTTTTTTCATGCATCATCTTTGACTCACTTCTAGTTTTCTTGATAGCTTATCTAGATATTCTCGCGTTCAGTTGATCATAATCTAGTCCATATGCAGGAATGTAAATCGAATTATAACCGTGATCTATAATTACAGAACAAATAACTTTACTCATTATTTCATATTAATGGTATCTGTGTAGACATTCGTGCGAAAACTTGCAGTATCTCGTGATGAATTCTTTTCTCACACCTTAACATCTTCGCAGTCAGAACATTCAGGAGAATCGATTTGCGTGACAAAACACGCTGTTCTGTTGAAAGAAATAATGCATTTGCACTTTGCAGATGCACTGTTGCATTTATGAAAAAATGTCGCTGCTCGAAGACAGAGCTTTTTATATCATTCAACTTCTTCCTTTACAAGTTTTCTTCTGCTTCCAACTTATACTCAAAGCATAACTTGGCCCAGTTGCGTGACTCACCCTGTATATCACGGATCGGCGTTATATGTACATTTTGTAAAAGATCCGAAGACTAAAACACGTATTTATATTATTTGACGCGCGGGCGCCACGTGGCTCGTATATAACTAATAGGCGATTTTATCGATCTCGCGTGCCAGCCAAAAGCATTAATAGTTCGCAGTATTCGTTGAATGTATTTAGAGTGACGGTGCGTGGTGCGAAAATATTTTGTTCTCTGGCTATATGCGTCCAATGTAAAATACTTGCGTGTAATTGTATAGAGCAGGCTTGTTCAACTAGCAGCTCAGCGAAAAATCGTAAGCATAGACATTCTATGAGATTGCAACTAAAAGAACATTAACTCATTAACTCGTTTGCATCATTAGTGTATATATACAATCAGTTTTGTTGGTCATTATCACAAGAGATCGACATCAACACCACAAAACGCGCGTAATACGTTTTTTCAGCGCAAATGGTTAAACACGGTATTAATTTATGTGCGGCCCCCATAACAACCCATCTTCTTCTAATGATGCCCAGGAAATCTAAAAACTGAACACATCTGCTATAAACGTTCTTACACTCGAGTTATTCAAACATTCAACGTGAAATGCAGCTTTCACGCCGAGACAATGGCCTGGCACATCGCATATGTACGCCTATCGCGTTGCCATATGTCGATCATGTTCATATTTGTGCGCCAGACGCGAAGGAAGGTAAACTCTCGAAGAAATTTGAGAACTTTGCAAACTAGTACTTACGCTAAAATTAGGATTGTTCTGGAAATTAGTACTTCGGCAAACTGATTTTCTTTCAGTTCAACAGCAAAACTGTTTAAGTGTTGGATGCTTTGTTGTTCAAGAAATATATAAGACTTTGGTATATGGTACAGTTCATTCGAGACTGGAATTGTAATATAGAGATAGATTCTCGTTTATATTTCTTAGCAAATTTAATAGTTTTTTCAATATTTTGTAACATTATCTTTTTCATTAAGGAATGTACATGAGAAATATGAAATGTTTTAAATAGAACCTACTTTGTTTCGTGGAAAACATTTTTTGCTTAAATGTTTAATTTTAAATTTCATTATTTTAAAAAACTTCAATAAGTAAAACCTACAAAGCTGACACATTAATTACTACGAGAATTCTGAGGATTTTGTATGGTATTAATTATATAGCAACGACAAAGAGTATTACAAGTAATAATTAATGTTTACTTAGATTAATATTACACTGTTTTCTAGTTACTTACGTCAATAAATAATTTTATTTGGCATCAATTTTTATATTGTAATTGTTTTCAAGCAGTTAAGTTCTGGTCATCAACATAGCAGTTAACTTACTAAAATCCGGAATCTTCTACGTAATAATATACAAGAATTATATTATTTCTATTCGTATCCACCAACCAAAAAACATTGTTCAGGATTTCTGAGAATGTGAATTCAGTCAGTACTAAAACCATGCACCAGAAATATCACTTATGCAGTGTCAATTGATTTATGTGTCACGTTCATAACCGTGTTGACATGTTTCAATGGTGGCAAACGTTTCGTGGCCTTTCAGTGAATCGCTCAGGCTTGAATGACCTCAACTCTTGCAATGTGGAGATCTTTGACGAGTATACACCTAGGTCTATTCAGTATGTCACTCATCAAATTTTTTGGACACTGACTTTTTTAGAGGTGATTCTTCGAGACACGTTGAACTACTTGTTGCATCCATTAACCCTTTGAGGACGAATGTCGCCATTTTGGAGACACCAAACCTTTATATCCGAAATATAGCAATATACAATGCAATTATTCGTATAACAAAAAATAATAGATACATAGCTCTCATTTTCTTTAGTGTGTAAGATTTTTACGTATAATTTAGCTTCCTCAGTATTTAATATTAATAAATACATCGATTAATAAATAAACATTTAAATTTTCGTAAAACTTGCAAGATGCATTCCTTTTGCTAGAATAAATGCATTTAATGAGTAAAGCTTTATCTATTATGTAAGAAAATACATAACGAGTATACTAAGGTTTTGATAGTTAACTTAATCTTTTCGTTCCGAGTGGTACACATGAGTAGGTACGACGAAAAAGTTTTAAAGATAAAGGAAAATTGTACCAGACGAGGATCTTTGCTTATGACTGACAACTTAAATGTTAATTGTTATTATTATTAATGCTTATCTTATTTCTTTCATTGAAAAGCTTCAATTTCATTTGAAAGCAGCTATTTTTAGTCTTTTCCTTGATTTAGGGGAAAAGATACATATTCAGGGATGAAAGGGTTAAGTTAGCTACCAAAATCTTAGTATGCTCATCGTGTATTTTCTTACATAATACATAAAGCTATAACCCATTTGTTTCATTTATTCTAACAAAAGAAATAAATCAATAAGTATTAATGACTATATAAATTAATAAATAAACATTGAAATAACTAGCAATTGAAATAAATAGTAAAACTTACAAGATGTATTTCTTTTGAATTGTATTTTAATATTTAATATTAAATATCTTTTGCTATAAACATTGTAATTCTTGTAAAATTTACAAGATGCACTTCTTTTGTATTTAACACTGTTCAAGAGTTAAATAGAATCACCGCCAAACAATGGCGGATCATTATGTTTCGTAATCAGCCACTTCATTCAGATACTGGTTATTACTGACAAGTTCATGAAAGTTAAGATTGGCAATCAGCCCAACATTGTGTTGGCGTACAAATAAAAACATTACCAACCCTAGATTACAACACCAGACTGTGACCACCAGTATTATTCTATTACAACCTCGTAATTTTGATGATAGTATCATGATTTGAAGTTAATAGAGCATCCGACCGTAAAGTGGTGAAGGTGAAGGTATTTATCTACTTCGAAAGGTGATAAATTTTAAGAAGTCTATTTCTTTAAAAAATATCTTAAAACCTGAATAATATCTTTAATACACAATTAAACAATTTGTACAAAATGTATTTTTTAGATATTTAATTTCTATAATAGGAATGATTGTTCGAATGAAAATGTTTGTCAATTAAAATGACCCCAAGTGTGCACTATCATCAAGACATGAAAATGACGCAGTGCCTTTGTTTAATATTCATTGATTGCATCAATATTAAAATTAACATTAGTACAGTTTTCTTATTTTGTAATCATTTATATCTTAACTCCATCAGGGCTGACGGACATAATAATATTGCACTGTTATACTGCTTTTAATATACGATAAAATATTAAAACTATGACAGACAACCATATATAAATATAGAGAAGTATAGAGAAGTAATATACTACCACATTTTATTCAAAATATACGTATGTCATTATTGGTGATACATTAAATAGCAGTCTTTTGTTGTTAGGTAAGTGTATATAATTTTGTACGAAAGTCAGGTCTGAAGGGGTTGAAAGTGTTAAATATCTGAAATGGTTTAAAAAATATATAGTTTTACTTCAATACTATAATCAATATATGAAGAAACCGAAAAAAATTCATTATAACAATTTTTATAGGGATTACATACTAATCACGTAAAACGCTCGGTATTCAGTAATCATATCGGTTGTATTTAAGTAATGATCGTATTCATTCCAGAGAAATATCATTACTTCTCTAATCGTAACCCAATTTACTTTCCGTGTGGTTTATGAGGTATCTACCGTTAGAATAACAACTGTGTTTTCTATTCATTTACGCGCTAAAAATTTAGAGCAATGGTCACGGAATCCGATCAACTCTCTGAACTGTATAAGCATCTTGAACAACTCCGAGAAAAACGTGATACATGCTTGTGGTTTATTAGAAAACGTATAGAATGGAGAATTATTCAAACTCGATTAGGAAAATTGAAATTATCGGCAAACAGGAACATTCTCAAATTTTGCGGAGATCGATATTCGGGTTAGTAGGTTTATAGAGAAGTTTGTTAAGTCGTGACGACAATTTAACTGGTCAGTTATATTTGACTGCATTCTATGAGAATTTTTTTGCCGTCTTTATATATTTAATAATTGTTAAGAATTAACCGTTTGACCTACAATATCGTGTCAGGCTCGTGACGAAAATTTTAAACCGAATTTGATAAGTCTGAGTGTTATTTATTTTGTTTAAACATAAAGTAAATATTACTTTCCTGTTATCAATTATTAACATTTTGAGTAAAAGTAGGTATAGAGTAAGCATCGAAATTTCTTCCGTCTCTAATAAATTATTAACGATAAAGTAGTTTTATCAGTCATAATTGAGAAATAAGTTATAGGTCAAGAGATTAAAAATTTGAATCGAATTATTTGTACATTTATTAAATATGTCAGTTCAAATTGTCATTACTCATTCTTAATTTCGAATCGCGAACTGTGATGGACATTGATATCTGGCAATGATTGTGTAATTTAAAAAATATCGTGTGAGCCCAAATTATAATTACAAGTTAAACGTCTGTTTTCCGTACGGTACGTTCATTGTTGTGTATTGACCCGATTTATGTCATCAGCTGATTTTTAGTTATTCATAACTGGAAAACAATACGTTTATCGAAATTCCACCAATAATCGCTATTTATTTATTTCATCGTATAGAGTCATCTCCTACAAACATGATTATCCCACACTTGAATATTATATAAAGTAAATATTTAATATAGTTATTAATAAATGAAAGTAGCTAATAGTTAGAAAATATTATGTCTTATCCTCATGAATAATATCATATTAATATTAATATATTAATATTAAAGAATAATAACAATTAATAAATTTATGATAAATTTATGTCGCTTCAATAATTTAATAAGTGAATAATACAGTAGTGGAAAAAATGATAAAATTCTGCATTCACTCTTCGTTAATGTGTATATCAGATGTCGCAATTGAAAAATATCACCTAAATGTTAACTGTGATTCTACATAAAGTTACCAAGCGTTTGATATAATTAATGTATAATCTTTGTAAAGATTGTAACAATAAATCTTTTCGGTTTCTTCATATTTTTAGTATAGTATTCAAGTGAAACTATTTATTCATGAAATAAATTAACAATAGATTTTTTTCAGTTTCTTCGTACATTGATTATAGTATTGAAGTGAAACTATTTATGTTTCAAATCATTTTGGATATTTAACGCTTTCAAGATGCCATTGATTACGAAATAAGAAAAGTGAAACCCGCCATTTTGATGAGTGCGACAATTCTAGTGTTAATTATACAACAATTATAACTTGAGTTATTCTATAATATATGAATATAAGTAGCGTTTAAAAGTCTAAAACAAACCTTTAACACTAAAATTTCCAAACGGGACAAAATGACCCATTCCAGATGCCTTCTTTTTGCAATTATTAAAACGGTAACAAATGCTTCTTTGAGAAATGATTAAAGAAACTGATTTACCAATACGCAAAGTGAATTATACATCAACTGAAGTGTCAATAGATGCACTCTTGGAGTTTTCATAAAGGAATTTCATAAAATCAAATCAAGCTCGATAGTTTTATTGTTAAAAATCAAGATTTTAATTTTCAAATGAGACGTACTTTTTGAGTACAGCTTCGCAACAGATTCGCTCGATGTTAAGTCTTTTCTTCTTCGTGGTAGTTCAATTTTCTTTTCAACCATAAGGCTGCACCTTCAAATCAAACTTTCTCCGTTTAACAAGAACTGGACGTACCGGATTCGGAGCAAGCCGATGCGTAACTTTACAAAGAAATTAAAAAGAAAGTTCACCAAGTGAAACGAACTTTACAGAAATTACACGATCAGCGGAAATGCGCGCGCGACCTTCCGTCCATCTCTTCTTCGTGTGACCGTTGCAGTAGTATTATGTAACAGGAACCCGATAGCAATGCAGATGAAATTACAATAAAAACCAGTTTCAGCAACTCCACAATATGACATTATAACCGCCAATTGCACTTGCACAGGAAAATGTAAAAAAAGTTCCAAGGAATAAACGCTGAGGAAAGGATTCAATTTACGAAAAAAATCATGCTTGTATGGATACTAACTATTTAACACATTGTTGACCGGCAATTTTACGCAGAAGCTATCACATGCCATCGGTTATTATTGCGTAATCAAATATGAAAGTGAGACAATCTAAATAAATTTCAACATATTTTATTTCTATGTAATGAATTGAAATGAAACTGTGAACATGTCTTTTATATAACTTTGAATATTTTGATTTTGCAATATTCTATATTGCCCTGCATTTCAAAAATTGAAAGAGCTGATATAAGTGCAAATACGAGTTAACTCGTGACTGGTCAACAATGTGTTAATACACGATTGCGTGGCATACACGGGTTCGAACGATGTACGAAAGACCGTTACTAAACTTTATTAGAATATTTAAATTCAAGCTTATAATTTATTTCTTCTATATGACTGAAAAGCCTTTGTTAGGGAAAATTGAATAGTAACGATTTTATATTGATTATCAAATGGAAACTTGGTTGACTTAACGTTGGACACCGAGAAAATTTATGCATTAACCATTTACCCTATAGTTTCCTTTTCAATCGCGCTCAATAGAGATAATTTATTATATAATTTTTCAAACAATTCAAAGTTTTCAAAATTTTAGTTTTGAATTTTGAACATTTTATTTTCCAATCTTATAGACGTAAAAGAGCAATGTATTTTTTATTTAAATTTTTGTTCGCTATCTCTTGCCCTTTTCAAGATAATTCACGGGAAAGAAAAATTTGCATTTTTACAAGTGAAATGGGACACGAAAAAAATTGCAATGTAACGACTTATTCTACTGACACACAAGGTTTCATCATTTCTTGAACTTCCGCGTTTGATAACTCCCTTCATGAGTGAATGTAAAGTATATGCTGTATTGAAATTGCAAGAAGAACGTTACTCTGGGATGTTACGGTGGGACAAATAATGACAGTTACGAACAAAAGCTGGAAGTCATTATGAATTTATTAACAAAATTAAAAACTTTTGACAAGAAAAAGAGTTCTGGCCGGTCGCGAAGTCTAACGTCTCGCGATGAACGAGCAATTCTAAGAGCAGCGTAGAATTCTTACACGACTGTGAGGGAAATTGCTAAAAGTGTTGGAGTAAACCCTAATGCGAA
Source organism: Nomia melanderi (assembly GCF_051020985.1). Classification (NCBI taxonomy): domain Eukaryota; kingdom Metazoa; phylum Arthropoda; class Insecta; order Hymenoptera; family Halictidae; genus Nomia; species Nomia melanderi. The sequence goes on from NC_135005.1 coordinate 5,178,015, forward strand.
GAATGTGAATGTCGTGTTTTACAAAAATACAAAGACACAGTCCGTAGAAAATTATTGAAGAAACCTCGATTAAAGGAGGAACATAAAATAAAATATTTATAGTTTGCAGAAAAGTATATACGTATGAGGAAAAACTGGCGAAATGTGATATTTATAGGCGGAAATAATTTAATCTAGGCGAACCTGACGATTTAAATTATTTCTATCATAACAGAAGAAAAAAACAACACTACATTGAATTGTCGTTCTATAAATGGAAGGTTAAATCGTAATGGCATGGCTCAGTATTAGCTACCATGGAAAAAGGGAAAGAAAATTGGTTAGCTGAAGAATGAACAGCAAAATGTATGCGGAATTGATTGATCGGTAAATAAATACATATACTACAAGAACTGCTGGAAATAAAGGGTATAGCAGGATAAGGAGTCAAAAGTGCCCTTAGACCAATTTTTCTCGTGACAGTTTCATTCGGTACCTTACCAATAGAAAACATTGTACACCAATTTTTAGTCCACTGTCTCAACTAGACGAGTAGTTACAGGATAAATTGGAATTATCAATTTTTGTCCCATTTTCCCTACTTAATGGTACGTAATAATTCTGAAAAAATACTGAAATATTTTTAGCATAACAATATATGGCTGAGAATTTTTGGAGATTTTTCCGTTCCAAATTCGTAGTGTAAACAATGAAATAACCTCAGAAAAGTAGAAAAATGTAGATTTTGCATTGAAACTGTCGGTCCACTATTTTTTCGTTTTTACTTATCTACTATTTTATCAATCTTTCTATTTTAGTTTAATGTTAATCAAAATTGTCGAATAAAGTAAATGTTCCTTTAACTCTGATTTTTGTGAATCGAACTATGAAAATGGGAAAGTGACAGAAGTGTGAAGAAGGAACGATAAATAATACGTACAGAATATATGCAAATTAAAAACTTATTAAATTGTAATTAAATACAAACTTTACAGAAAATTTAACATATATTTAAATACGTTATTGTAACTTTGCATCATAGCAGTAAGAAATGAGAGGGGACACATATCTACTTAAGTATTATTGAATTTCGAAGCCTCTATCTTATTCGCTTAGAATGAGAATCTCTTTAAGTATTACGAGAAAATCTCACGTCCGTATGTTGGATCGTATTTAAGACATATTGCTGGTATTTATAATTACTTCATTCGAGATATATAATCGTTTATGGAAATCAATGTAAAAGGAATCTTTAAAACGAAGTTCGAAGTTTTAACCCTTTAGTTCTTGATGGCATCGCTTTGAAACTACATATTTAAATATCAGCGAAATGGAAACCAGTATAAAATCGATATAATAATAACCACTTATTTTCTTCACAGTTAGAATAGCTTTTTTCATAAAAATATTTGTTTTTAGTACAAATGATAAGTTAGTTAAAAAGATTTTACACTTCTAATTGAAGTAATGATAATGGGTTGATTCTATTTACTATCAAATATTATCCTAATTTATTTTAATGAATGAAATATTCATCGTATAGTATTGTAATTACTATAAAATAGAATATTCTATTCTACTATAGTGTAGAATATTCGCATAAAAGTGGTGGAATTATTTACCTGGTGAAATGTAAAAAGATTGTTCATGTATATAATATAAGTAATGACAGTATGTTCCGTTAGTTTTGAAAGTGGACTAAGTCATATATTTTTAGTTTCGAGACAAAACTCAAAAGTCAGTGTTTGAATAGATCAAAACATATTTTTATGCCATCTAACGAAATACTTCAAAAAATATGTTTAAAATCTTTAGTTTTTCTTCAAAATATATTACAGAAATTTTTAGAGAGAGCATTATCAGAAATTTTTCAAATTAAATTCCACAGTTAACAGACTAATTTAACATTTGCATACAATGACGAAATATTCTATGCTAGTGTAATAGTTGCACAATTTCAAAATAAAAATTTCGATGGTTAGGTGTAATTTATTACATCCATCGTATATATTGGTAGATTTTCACTACGCAGATGAAAAAGGTTTTCATTTCGACGCGAAGAAAACAAGCCGCGTGAAATGTTTGGAAAAACAATTCTCGTCAATTTTTCGTGGGAGAAGAGCAAGTCTTTCGCCTCCGCGAAATGTGGGTCATATAAGCGGAAAGAACCCACTCCGCGGAACATGTATATACTCCAGAAAGGATAAAAATTTCCTAGACTTCTTGTAACAGAACAGATGGAACTTATTCCATCTAACATAAAATTACACGTGAACACTCCAGGCAAGATATTAAACCATTGATATTGGTGTTATTTTTCTCAAAGGAAAATTAATATTCAATTATGTACTATCATAAAAAGTTTAATAGTGGAGTTATTAAACTGTAAACTGTACTCTTACGTTATTTCTACTAGATTTATGACCATAATTTTAGCAGTATCAATTTAAAAAACGAATTAATTTAATTATTCGCATATTATGATAACAGAATCACAGTGTCTCAGAGAAAAGGATCTTCGCAAACAGCAGTTTTTGAAAGAATTTATAAATGTTTTTAAGCTAGCATATAATTTTTGGAAAAATTATATTTTAATTTATTACGGATTTATTACCTTTTGCGGACGAGAATTTTTGAAAGCTTTGAAAACCTTTTTCATAAGAAAGCTGAGTTATGCATCGAAGTTTTAAATACTTGAAAGAAAAAAAGTACATCAATATCAATTTCTCGATGTTTGAATCACTAAATTATTCATTTGCAGCTGTCGAATTTAGACATCAAAGCTCTAAGTTTCCATTATGGCGACATTCAACCGCAAAGGATTAATATTTTAAATTATACTTTTCGAAAAATTATGTGTTAACATTTCGCTAATATTGCAATTAGTTTCACTAGAAGTTAAATAGTACATTCATATTTATATTCAGATCTTTACTATAATACTACAAAAAAATGAATTGTTACATTAAGATAGTTCCATTTATCTTCTATAGCTTATTAAATGTTAAAAAGTGAAATTGAACTATACTTTTATCCATTACGAGCGCATCGATCGGAAGATAGGTAATAAATTCTTAAGAAAAATAATTTAATCGAAGAACGTTCACGTTACATTGCCCATCGTATATCTATGTCACGGAAATTTTAAATAAATTTATAAATTACATCTAGCCTCAAACATTAAATATCGACGATGAAATTGAAACTTCATTTGGCGTTATAAAACGTAACTGCAGTTACAAATAAAGTAAAATATTTTTTCATTCATGAGTTTCACAAGGGAAAGATAAGTTCCATTAATTTTCATTTTAGATCTCAGTCCATTACATTTTACGTAGATATTTCTTTATGCCATAAATGTATTATATTTATTATTAGCCACTAATAAATTTGCATGTATTATATATCACCTGGGAATTAATCTATTAGATTCGCTCCAAGTAAATGAAACAATTATTTTATTGTGGAACTAATGAAACCGAAACTTCGGTCATAAACATTTTTAATAATTTCTGGCAATGTGATAAAGAAAATAGGAAAACAGAATCTAGTTGTTGTTTTCATTTCATACAAGTAATTCTCATAATAAATGATATTGACATCTAATAAAAAATACACTTCAATTCAAAGATGTTCCATTGAAAATTTGTTAGCTATTAATCCTTTGCACTCGAGAGATGTTTCTTAGTGACCATCTGATTAGACGCAGCAAAATTATAAAATTTGAAATTCAGTATTAAATTTTGTGTAATAGATCAACACATGGAACATCGAAGTAAATGTTTAATTCTGTCCCTTAATTTATGTAAAATATTCTCGTCCAAAACATTTACTAAATAATATGGACTATTATATTAACGAGATTTTGAAACTAAATTCCACAATTAACAGGTTATGATATATATTCGTGCAACTGCATCGACCAAAATTGATTTAAATATTTATCAAATAGTGTTTATAAAATTCAATATAAGTCAAATTGACTCATTCGTAGATCTAATGTTAAGATCAATGACACGTGCATAAAGTATTCAAATGTCCCTTTCGAATCGTCCCGTACACAAATTCAAATATATTATATGCAAAGCAGCTTTCGTTGGGAATTCCTCTTCCTGAAGAGCCTTGACACGATTCCTGGCCATCAGCCTGCATAGCGACGAGTTCATTAATTCACGTGGTAACATAGAAGTACACGAGATGAAATTCGTAATTCATCCGATGACGGATTTTTCACTTCACACGTCGCGCTCGGCATGTACCATTTACTCGATTCAATGAACGACCTTAACTTCGTTTCGTGACATTGACTAGTTCATTGGGAGTTCCTGAACGAAAACTTACGTGTACGCTGTCCATTCTTCTGGAATACTAATTGCAGTCTTATCACGCGACCAGTTGTATGCGGAGATGTTTCATTGAAACATTTCGTAACGCTTCAATGATCGGCGATTTATCTATTCTAACTAACTCGGAAACATTCGAAACAAGAATGAGAATAAATAGAATATAAGATATTAAAAGAAATGTAATGGACCTAGAGAAATGATATTGTGATGTTTTTTAATTTTTTTTTAAGTCATATTCTCATTTTTAAACGATATTTTTAAATTTGAGGAAAGTATTAGAAAATCGTTACTTTCACATGCATAAATAAACTGCAAACCTGCAACATTTTGTACTGATGCAGATCTTCTGCATGGTTTATGCTTAGAAGAAACTTCCTATGCAATACCTCTAATAACTAAAACCAGTCACTTTCTCCAATAAAACTGACTTTTACTTTGTACATTGTCTTCGGCAGAAAGAGAGAGAGGAATAAGAAATAAGTCAAGAAAATACTGTATTTCAGGCCGAGTTCTTCCTAACGACCTTTCAAACGTGAAACTCATTGGTTCTTCTGAGAGACGTTGCTCGTAAAATCAAGACAGGTTCCTAGCAAACGAGTCGCATTTTGCACAAAATGCAAACGGATTGCCAAATACGACCGGTGAAACATTAATTATCTGAAGAATATCGTCATGATATTTTGTGTCTTCATTTTTATAATTTCGTCATGATATCTTTTGTAATCATTTTTATAGTTAACGTATAGTAAATTTTGATAGCCTAAATTTTGTTGGTTAATATTATTATAGACACGTAAAGAACTGTGAAGTTTTAAAATCTGTTCCTTTTTCAAATAAATATTTTCCACAATAATTAAAATTACAGAATTAATGAATTAATAAATGTAGAATACGTATTTATAATTAATATAAAACTATAATTATAAAAAAATGCACGATACATTTTTTTATATCATGTGTAACGTAGAATAGTATTTAATCTTAAAAATTTATTTCTATTTAAAACAGTTTTTTTTAAAAGTATTTTATATAGATCAATGTATGTATAAATATTCAGGCAGTGATTAATACCAATTTTTAGAACTGTAGGGTTTCCAATGCGCAGAACAAATTTAATGAGACAAAACAATAAAAATGGAAGAATCTTCTGTGAAAAATGGAAGCAATTATTCGATCATAATCTTGATTTTCGAAATTACATATGAAGCATTTACTATTCATGAAAATGTAAAGCCAGAGAAAAGAAATTATGGACAGAAGAAAGTGCACACAACGTTTTCTAATTGAAAACGTTCAACACGTTTAAGGACGTGCATGTCTGATTTACGAACTTCTCGATTAACTTTCAAAACAAGGTCTATTGTAATTTAAAATTATATATTCAGTTTAGAACAAAAAAATATTTAGTATTTTCTTTCAAGATATTATCAGAAAAAATTATGATTCAATTAATTATGAATTAATTATAAATTTATAATGATAATGATGAATTCGATGATATATAGACAAACGTATCTTAATGCGCTTCGTCTGTACCAAAATCTCTTTGCTACAATATAATTCAAAGCATTATAACACATTATGAGAAAAATATTATTTTCATGTCATTCGTTATAATAATTTTCGTTTGAATAAATTGTAAGTGAATAAATCAAATATGGTTACATCATATATTTACCAATAAAAGTTACAAAATCTGAGTGCAATTATAACGATGGAAAATAAAAGTACTACCAAGAAACCAGTGAAATTAGTTTAAGAGTACTATACTACATAAATTGACAGATGATTGTAAATGCCTTGCCAATGTATGTTTACGATCCTTTCATAGAATAAAAAGCAATGCATCAGCAGATCGATCTGCAAAAGGAACAGACGAAGTTCTTAAAACTTGGTCATATAAAGACATTATAAGAAATATATATGTAAAAAATATATAAATAAAAGAAACCAAAAGTATTTCAGTATGAATGGAAACCAATATGAAAAGTAGAAAGATATGAACATAGATACAATCATGAATGATACAAACACCAAAAGACAAGGTAATAACTTAAAAAAAAAACAGGAAACAGTGGTAACGTGAGTCAGAATAGAACACACAATATTAGTGTACAGCTATTTAGTGGAACGGAAAGAGTCGTTAAAATGTGAAACCTACCACATTCCAGTCCAGTTCAACGTATTTTTTTTCACTGCTAGAAATACAGAAAGCAAGGAAGAATATTGAATAAAATCATTGACATAAAGGAACTTTTAAACACTACAAAAATCAAAGAAGATAATAAAATTTCTCACACAGAAAATATAAAACACTAATATCCAAAGTTATGGACTATGCAATATCAATTTATATTAATTATGCATGTACTAGCAGATATGGTGTTCATCACAATTACTTTGCAAGTATACAGTTTATATTGTTTTGCTACAGAGAAAGTAGTATAAAAAAGGATCAGCTGAAATTAAATGAACATTCATACGATCAAAATCAATTATTTTATTCATAAATATAACACACTGTAACCTAAAATTCAGTTTTAAATTAAATTAAATTCAGTGTTAATTTAATTAATCGAGGTCACGACCAAGTAAATCCTTTCGATTCTTTGTCCAAGACACAAAATTCTACTTATTCGAAAATTAATTTTCTAGGAGGCTTTATTCTGTTTTTATTACGCAGGTGGAATTATTTAAATAAAATGTTAATTTAATTAAGTTTAGTTTAATGTTAACTTTATGTTAATTTAATTTAATTTGATGCTAATCTAATGTTATTTCCATTAAATTGTATCTACCGTTAATTTAATTCAAGCGATTGTATCTACGGGCATAAATACATAATAAAGCCTCCCAAAAAATCGACTTTTGTAAAGATAAAATTTTGTTCCTTAGAAAAGGAATCGAAGAGATTTACTCGGTCGTGACCTCGATCTTGAAAGTTATGTAAATACACCGTGTGGTGCGTCGTGAAGATATACCTATAAAATGAAACGAACAGGTGATGGAGCCTAACGGAACGAATGAACGGTACTCGTTTCTCGTTTTTTCTTCTTTCTCCTCTCTGTTCCTCCTGTTGATTCCATCATACCGGTCCTTTCTCTTCCTCTACTCTTGATCCATCGATTGCCGTCATCCTAAATCCTCTTTCTTCCCGTAACCTTGCCCCACTAAAGGAAAAAGGCGTTCCTGCTCTGAACAAGAAAAAGTCGTGTCCAGGATATTCTACATTGTCTGCTCATTCGAACGTGAATCTTCATTGTTTAAAATCGATATGAAATAAAAAGGAAATATATGTAACTTGTTAGTAGTATTTTTATTTTTTTGTAATTCTTGCTTGATATTTCGGAATTATTTCCGGTTTTATCACTTGCCTACAGTATACATTAATTATATATTACATACCGGAATACATAGTATTATATTTATCTTATCTATTAACTCTTTGCCTTATAATAACGTGTTAGTCTCGTGGTGAAGATTTTAAACGGATTGCATAAATATTATTCAGTTCTTCCGAATTCAAATTATATATTCTTCTTACTTTATCAGTTATTATACTTTAGAGTAAACATGAACATAGTATGTGCCTAGAATTTGTCTCTTCTTTTCAATAAATTAATAGAAAAATATTATAATTCTATCGACCATCGTCGAGAAACAAATCATATCTCATTGCTAATAAGTGATATAAAATTGATTTAACTGTATATCAAAAACTGACTATACTATAAAATAACTACAAATACTACAAATACAATGAAATAACCCTTGCGGGTTAATTAAGTTAGTATTTTATAATTATTTTTTGGTATATACCTAACTCGTTTTTATATCAACTATTATAAATTCAAATATATTGTATTTATTTACTAAATAGTGAGCAATGTACCATTTCAGATAAAATGGTACATGTAAAGTGGCAGTAGTCGAAAACGTTCCATTTAACACTAGAACTACCGTACCAGTCAAAATAACTGGTTTCGATTTTTTTGTTTAGCAATTATTGATATCTTCGAAGCATTGAATATTCGAAATGATTTTGAAAATAAATAGTTTCATTTCAGTGCTATAATGAGTGTCTGAAGAAACTGAAAATAATCTATTGTTACAATTTTTATAGGAATTGCATATTAATCGTATTAAATGCTCGGTAGTTCTTGTGTTAAACAGTGTTTCAAAAAAAATTTTTATTGGTGCGTATTTTATGAAGCAAAATACAAATTTTATAGCCTATATTTTTCTAAGGATAATACCCACTGCGATCTCCAATAAGTATAGATCTTCAATAAACTCTCCAAGTTTACTAGTACAAAGATCACAGTAATTAGATTCTCGTTTTGTACTTGGATTTATTACCCGTTACAATACACTGAACTTTCCTTTCGGTTTTATTACATATTTTTTCTGTACTTTTCAAAATAACATGTTCTATGTGGATATATTTTTTATTTCATTCATTTTTACTTATAATGAGTAGGAAATATCTAGAGAAAACAAACTTTTGAATAAATTTTGCGTTTGTTTTTCTTGTATAATTATCTGCAGTCTTTTCGTATTTCTTTAGAAAGGCATTTGAATTGTATGGCACGTATTAGAACTATAAAATTGGTCAAAATGAACCATTTCTCCTTTTATAATTATTGAAAACATATAATTTTCCAAAAAATTATTATGGATCATTATATATATATATATATATATATATACACGATTTTATTATTATATATAATGTAATCATCAATTGATTACATGAATAATATTATATAAATATGAATATGAATCATGTGAACAGTTAACTGGTTTAGTCATACACAATATAAACTATAAATCAATCGAAATTTGCAGAAATGGACTGTTGTAAGTACCTTGTATAGAGAATCCACAAACTTTAATTTGATTACTCGGTAGATCTACATCATTTTAAACATTTAATACTTAGCCAACCGAATGAGGAGATCTCCCACTTTTAACTTAGTAAAATATTGCATTTTATTTTGTTTATTTTTTCTTTCATTATTTAGTAGGTTTTGAACTTGCGTTATTTTTAATTCATCAAATACCTTCCTTGCTTTTATAGAAAAAGCTTTTAATCAACAAAATCAGTTGAATGATTTCGATTCAAATTATTGAAAAAGGTTATAGTAATAGTTCTTTGTAGGCCTAAGTGTTAATATGTATATATTTGTTGTATTTTCTTCTCCTTTCTTTTACATCTCTTGCATTGTGCAAGTTTCATATTCTATTTTGTACTCCTTTTTAATACCGATTTCCCTTCAGTTCGTATCCACATTTGAACTTGATTATTTTTATCTCACTCTCCTTCTCTATACAGAAGAAGACACTTAAAACTGACCATTAGATAACTCGGGTATTATTGGCAATAGAGAAAAATACATTAGACTTTATATCAAGGGCGACATAGATATATACCTAAATACATAATCTGATGTCACCATTTAGTTCGTTTTTGCAAATGACAGTATTGAAAGTATGTGAAGGTAAACTTCGTTTTTCAGATGAAATGATATTTCTTTTTTGCTTATCTTCTAGAGCAGCGTTTCAACACGCATACTTAGAAGGTCTTACGATCAATTTAGAAGGTATTCATCATTCTAAGGAGGTACTGTGAAGATCCTTAAAAATCTAATAAATTGATGATATGGAGATACTATTCATTTTATGAGAAAATTAATATATTTTTACAATTAATTCCATTTGAAATCGATTTTATGACGATTCGACAATTTGGTGCGTATATAGTTTCGTGCTTTGCTCTAAGATATCTAAACGAACTCGGAATGTTGCTTTCATTTCCCATAACACGTGTGTATTGACACCTGCCAATTATTATGTATATGTACACTTTTACGTGCAAATCTTCTTAATTGCACGGGTTCTGTGTGTAAAAAATTACACGAATCAATATAGGAACAGCCTCATTATATCTACACATTTCAGTATCTGTAACGTGGATAAATATCTATAATTAAATAGGAATCAAATCAAATAATTAAATAGGAATTTTTACCTTCTTTTCTAACTGCTGTGTAATTATATTAGAACTTACCTAATACCTTACACTTAATTTTATTTGTTCAGGTTCTATCTTATTTCTTCATTTCAATTCTGCTGTTTCTTTCCCCAATATCTTTTACTTGTTCTATATTATCTTCTCCCTTCTTGTTTCTTTTTCTTTTAAATTTTCTTCTCGCATTTCTTTTAATTGTTCATTTATAATATCTTATATTCTTTTTCTACTTTTCTTATTTACTTCTTCATTTCTTCTCATTCTTTTGCAATCATTTGGGTGTCCCATTTTAACCTATAAACGCAATTATTTCCAAAACTATTCGTTACTTAAAAAATGTTTCAAACGCATTTTTTTTCTATTTTTATAAAGTTTCTTGTTGCATCGTTTGCTACAAATAACGATGCAATGTGACTTTCATATCTCCTACACGTCCATCTACACACAAATTAAATGTGCCAAGTTACTGCCTCCCCAAAACGAAGAAACTTGCATAATGTTTCTAATTTCGAACAGTTTTTTCACTGCTGGTGTTATATATTTCAGTTTCTTTCTTTTTATCTTCGATATGGTACAATGAAATCAAATTACTGTAATTCGCTCAACTAAACGACGATTATTTGAAAACGTTTTTATATTATAAATAATGTAACATAAAGCAATGACATTTAGCGAGATAAAGAGGCAATAATGGTAACGCAACTCAATTAAATAATTTCGTATCATATTTTTTGCATTTTATGTATTTTGTTCCAAGAAATCGCCCGGCATTCAACTTGTTAATCGCATCTCTCTCTTTTTCTACGCTTTTCTACCAACCGTCTTCTTACTCTTTGTCTGCTTTGTCTTTTCTTTCTTCAATGAGCCTCCGCTTATACTTATACAACTTTCACGTCCCTGCCATTCAACTAGAAGTTCTATTGACAGCATTTTCATCGTATTATAATCGAGAATATAAAAGCTTAAATCTCTTTTAGTGTATGACTCACGTGAGCTATATACAAAAATCTTTTTTTTCTTCGAATTGTAAAGACCAAGATTAAACTTCTTGTACTGGAGAGACGTAGTACCGTGCATCTTGAAATGTTTTTATTCCAAAATTGCCAATAACCTCTTGTACACATCGATAGTCTTTTTTCTTTATTGTACATTTTAAGTTGGGACAACCCCATTGAATTTTTGACAACTACTTAAACCTATGCAGATGATTATCTATATATACGATTATTGTATTATATATTCCTTAGTTGTGGATCGTTGATTTAAGTGAAAGTACGTTTGTTTGTAAATTTGAGTAAAAACAATAAAAATAAATGGAATGAAATATATGAAAATTTTTATTTCATATTTTATCCAGCGTAATTTAAAAACTCTAGGGAATTCGATCCGACTCGATATATTCGGTTTGCAGACCTCTAATTAACCTGTTAACTGTGGAATTTATTTTGAAAAAATAAAATAAATATTTTATTTTGAATTTATTTATGAGGTGTGTACAAGTCAAATGTAGGACGAATGCACTCAGGGTATATTTTAATGAAAAACTAAAGCAAAACAAAAAAAAATTACACTTTTGTGTGAAAAAATAAAGAATTCATCGTTGACAGAATGAGTATTATTTAAAGCTTTAAGATGACGTGTATACTCTTCAAACGCAGTGAACGACTGTTTAAATTAAGAAGCCAATGATGTTTAGTGATTTATTCTGTATGATTTATATCGCGAATGATCGATGTACTAAACTAACTCCACAAGAATGCTACAGAGGAAAAACGACATTTTCTACTTTCAAATACAGGGACAGAGTTATGTAACTTTCCCTCGAACATTACGAAAAGTAATACCTTGTCGAATGCTAATTCTCGTCCAGTGTTTACGGAGAATTCTAGCCGAGTGGTATTTTCGAATGCAAGAGTCGAATTGTTTGATTACTCGCCTAGAACTCTTTAGCACTAACCGATCCGGTCAAACGACCAGTTTTAAAATTTGATTTAAAATTCTGTCCTATTAATCATCAGCTTTTTAATTATCGATTTTTGTCTTTTCTTTTGTTTCTATTTCTATTGAGAAACGTTCGTCATCAAACTTATTTACCTTTATTTTGTTGCCAGTTATTTGACTGATTACGATAAAAATAGGTACGTACATATTTTTAAGGCCTAGTTTGGATAGTATCCAAGTATATATAATCCGTATATACAACCGCAGTCTAATATTGGTCTCATTAGTGCTTTGCACGTGTTAATTAAAATTCTTGTGTCAGCGTCCCAGCCATTGTAAACTAAATAGTTTCTTACATCTATCTTTCTAATACATTTGTATTCCATACAATTGCAATGGGTGATCGATATTAATTTTTTGTTCATGGATATTTGAATCTTCTATATTTGAAGCGTGATTTAAAAGAAATAGTCATTTTTTTATATCAATGCAATAACTTCCGTTTTATCTAAAAAAATTGTATTCTGTTTCTTGCTTGAAGTTTACAATGTATTTTGTATTTAATTCAATACGTATTATCTTATCTTTATTTAGCTCTAGCAGTTTTATGTTTGAAAATATGAATATCAAGTAAGCTAATAATGACACATATGTCGATTTGCTTCTTGACCAAGTTTAAAAATCAGAATTATTATCATTCGTCCAAAGATCTCGGTTTATAAGCTTCAAGTAACGAGGCTAAACGAAATATATGGAAGAAGTAAAAGTTCTTATCTTCTTTGAACCATCTTATTCGATGTGTAATACGTTTCAATTTATTTCATGTAATTGAAGCAATATGAATTATTGATGAGACGAAAATAATCCATGATTGTCACTTGTTTGAGTATTTTTATAAATGTTGATAATTATTTCTTATATCATGTTTTTACTGCACTCTGTATTTGATGTTTGTTGTATGCATATGTATATATATATTGAAGGCATAATTACTATCTGTGCGAGATTGTTCATGCACGTTATTCAATTTAAGTACCTATTTGCTGCTTCAGTTATGATTTCCATTAACTTGTTTATCACTATATTAGATTAATCTATCCCTTTAAGATCTTCAATTTAAGTAATCTCCAGTCTCCTGTACGAAGTTTCCGTGTAAGAATCTGTATAACATTAAAATTTTCAATTTCACTGTATTTTACCACCACGATTACTTGATATCGATTACTATCTTGCGGATTTGCGTTTCATTAAAAATTTCAAGTGAATTGAGTGTATTGCTGAAAATGGTTGATTTGCTATTCAATTCAAATTTTTTATAAAACTGAATCAAATTAAGTCATGGTGTTTTCTTTTTGATAGAGAGATATTACAGATTCATATTTTATTAGAAGTGAAGAAGATAATTATTACTATGTATAAAGTGTTTCAATAAGAATCGACACTTGATTATATCCGTTGCTTCTGGAAATATAAAAAAATTGTCATTAACAGAAATTATTTAATATAATGAATAGTATAATGTGGCAATAACAATTTTTTCGTTAGAAATATTCTGAAGATTTCAAGGTTAACCTCAATTTTTAAAATGGAATCATGGTTTTTTGAAATAAAACAACAATTTTTTGGAAAAGACTAATTTGGAGATAATTTATTCAAGTAACTATTCGATGAAAATTACGCAACACTGAAGAAATTCTATTAAAATATAGAGAATTTTTAATAAGTTTTATAGGTAAAATATAATCTTAACCTTTGTACTCAATTTTAATATGTGAAAAAGTAGTTTTGCGGTAAGGAGGTTAAGGGAATTTTAAGCTAACAACCAGAGCAGAAGGTTGTCACCCTCTATTCTTCCTTTGAGAGTAGTTGATCACTATCGACCATCACACTGAATAAACTGCCAACCGAAATACTGTGGCACGACCGTTCATTGTTCCCGAAGGGCTGGAGATTGTGCTGATTAAGACTTCGTTCGCTTTATCGAGAAAAACTTGGTTTATTCACTTAAGTCACTGTACCAACCAATTACGTGGAAGTGCTACGAAGTATATCTTTATGGTACGCCGAAGGTCGAATTAGAATGCAGAATATCAATACGGTAAAAATGAATTTCTTTCATGTTATAACAAGTAACATCAAATGAGAAATCACATCATTTGCCTTAATTCGAATAGGCAGAGCGCTATTTTTGTAGAGAAAAACTCAACAATGATCGACACATTGAATAACATCATATGCAAAGAACAGAATAAATTGTTAATTTTTCTAATGAAAATGTGTTATGTATAATGGAATTTTTTTAGAAGTATTAGAAAAAGTATAAAGTAAAAATAAGTAAATTATTTTACAACATTACTATCACAAAAAAATATTTAATTTATTTATGCATTTTGTACAATATATTTTCTCTGAAAATAAACATAACTCAAAGTAGAATACGGTAATAATTCACCAATAATGGTACAAATATTATAATTATATAATATTTATTTATAATTATTTAATAATTCCTTCATTAACATTTATTTCATACTAAATTATGATATATTAAAACGATGGATATTAGATCTTATTTTCCGGATAATGTCAGTTTACACCTACAAAGTATAAAAATAAATAATTGCACTTGAATATATAACGAATATCTAAGGAAGTCGGGAAAAATTTATTGTTACAATCTTTGTAAGGATTACATATCAACCGTAATAAATACTCAGTAGTTTTAATGTTAAGAAACACGAGTTACAGTATCTACTATACAGCCACTATACGTGAATCACTGACAATTCCCATTTTAACGCTAAAACTACCAGTGAAAATGTAGTTTTTTTATTTCACAATTATTGATGTCTACAAAGCATTGAATATTCGAAATGATTTTGAAAATAAATTGTTCCACTTAAAAACTATAATGAATGTCTGACAAAATTGAAAATAATCTATTGTTGCAATTTTCATAGGAATTAAAATGTAATCGTATTAAATGCTCGGTAGGTCCAATATTAAGAAAGTAAATGTATAAAAATATTTACATCTCCTATGTGATCAACAAAGGATGGATCTATACAGACAATAATATAAAGTATACACATAGCCGAGTAGCTAGTATCTCTCTTATCCCGTATTATAGTATGTGTTGACGACTGTCTACTAAAGTAAAAAGTGCTTCTTGTTTCAGACGGCATTCCTGACGGTAGCGCTGCTGCCATTCAGACTGGCTGCAATTACGGCTTTGGTGATCATGGCCTGGCTCCTAGCTTGTCTAGGTCTCCTTGGATTGTCCGAGGAGGATCTCCGACGAGCTCCTCTGAAAGGGTGGAGACGGTAAGGCATCAAGCTACCATTATGTCCTCTTCCATTGCGCTTTTTGTACAGTACCTGCAGTTTCTTCATCTCTCGATGATACTTCGCGTACACTATCCCCGCTACCCAGAAGCTTGATCATTGGCTGGAAACATCTACAGCTGTTCACAGAAGTATCCGAGCGACTTGGAACACTGTTCACGCGAAGTGCTCTTTACGAATGCGACGATTGATTCTCAGAATTCCTTTATAAGGTGACTGTCTTCCTTTATTGATGATCTGCGAATGTTTGGGCAGATTGAATTTACTAATTTTCAACCCTTTGCGAACGAGAATTTTTTGAACTTATGGAAACTTAGCCATGAAAAAGCCAGGTTATATAACAAAGTCTTAACCAGTTGACCTATTTGTATCATTAGCGTATATATACGCTTAATTTTTAAAGATTTTGCTAGAATGAAAATGAGTTAATTTTATTGAGCTTCCTTAAACTTTCATTTCATTATTCTGTAATTGTAAATTATTAAGTGTTTAAAAGCATTCTAATATTATTTTATTGGTGTACAGAGCTTTCTAGAAATTTGAAATTATTTATTCAGACTTTATATAAAAATTGGTATAATAGATTGTATAATTATTTGAAAATTATATTCGCAATGTTTAGAAAAGTATCTTCGCTGTAAATATAGTTCGCAACACTTTAATGCTCACGTGTACATTGAAGTATCATAAATATTCACTTATCTTAAAAGTTTGCATTTATATTTTGTTATGTATTTGCATATTTTTGGATACTTCAGCTATTCCTAAAAAAACAATAAAACAAAGTAAAGTTCAACAAACTCCTCTAAAAGCTATTTACGGAAACTATTCTATAAATATAAACTAATATTTTCTTTCGTATGTCGTATATTCATTTGTGTTTATTGAATTTCGTTTTTTGAAACATATATTTTAATGACGTTGCTGAAAAAAGAGATAATTGTATTACTCTTACTTTCTGTACGAATTGAATATATCTATTCAGTTTTAGAATTTTAATTCAATAAAATTGATACAAATACGTGACAAAATATGTGAATTATAAATTCCTTACTTGTTTCAAAATTCAATTTTTTGGTTGCTGCATAGTAATATATACAATATAATAGAGTCATTGCTTTATTTTCATTTATACAACATATAGTTTGAACCATATTTTTTAAACAGGCATTTCAATTTTCATTAATTCGAAAATGTACTCGCAACGGACATGTTTTTACAAATTTACTTTATAGAAAGCAATCAGTTTAAATGGCGGCTTCACCGACATTAATCTGATGCAAATGAAACCGAGCCACGTGAAAGTGAGAATAAATTTTAACTTGCATGCTCTGACGAGTGCAACGAAAGTGAACTTCTAGATAATGAAGATAAAAATCATTACACGTATCGCAGCAGAGAAAGTACATATACGTATCCTGATAAACTTCGAAATCGAAAGTAATACAGGAGCTATGAATGTTATTTTAATGTACACACATGCTTACCAATGTGACGAAGTTCAATTAAAATGTGTGTGCGATTAGTGTTTTCTAATCTAATGTTAAATTTCATTCGTCTTTACAACTCTGGAGGTGTGCATGTTAATTAAAGCTCGATCGAACATTTCGCTTTTGAAGCAAATCTCTCCGTGAAATAAGTATGATACTACAAATTGTTCACTTAAAAATAAAGAAAGATAGAGTATCGACTTTCCTCTTTTAAAAAGTTGCTGAATATATTGTAGCATATCATAATTTTCGAAACTTTTAATTCTTTGTTTTGTAATATCCTATTAGACTCGCTATGAAAATCGTAAACTGAATTTATTTATTTTATATTTTTAATATAAATGAAATATTATTTGTCTATTATCAATATTTAACTTTTAGAGTAAACGTGGACATAAAATAAGCATCAAATTCTTCTCTTTTTCTGTTGAATTACTAACGATAAAGTAGGTTTATCAAACTTAATTTTCACGGCAATCATAGGACAAGGGGTTAAGAAGGCTTGGCAGCGTACCTGCTTCTACGTAAAGTCCATTTCCTTCGAATAAAGGTGCGGGTCATAAGTTGCATATGGGAATAGTATTTTCACAAATATAGAAATCCCAGGTATACAGGGTGTCTACAAAGTCCATGTGCGATTTGAAATTGTAACGCTGTTAGTATACATGATGGAAAGAATCTGTTAAAAGGATCAGAAAAATTCTTCTTTGACTTTTCTTAAATGTTTCTACATGTACATTTTTTTATTGTTCTTGTTCATTTTCAACATAACCACCCTGTATACTTACTCATATATATTTGTTTATCACCTTTGTTTAATTATTTTTAATCACCTTTATTAAGTTGATGAGCTTGTAATAAAGCATATATTTTGAAAGTATAAGTTAGAAAATTGAATTTCTATTAACTTAAAATAAATCTATAGACCGTTATTTCTTTTATTATTAACCCTTTGCACTCGAAGCTTTTTCTCACTGATATTATCAGCAACTCGAAACAATTTTAACGGAAAAAGCTTATTAACGTATAGATAAATGATACCCGCTTGAAAAGGAAAGTCATAGATGTATTTTACTGTTTTTTTATCGATTATAGGTATAAATGTTATAATACATTTAATGACAAAATTTTGCAGTTTGTAATGACGAATTTTAAATAGCGTTGCCCCGGAGCCCTCGAGTTCAAACAGTTAAATTAATGAAAATATAACATATACACATATCATTATAAGAATACAAAATGCCATTTAAAGGAACAGAGATAAAAGACCATTTATAAATTTCTAATTGGATACTTCTGTGATCAATTGTACCTAACAATAAGTTTTGTATGATGCATTTGAAGATCATTCTAATTTTATGTTTCAATATTTTTCACGTTTGCACTTGCTTAACTAATATATTTCACTCAACAATGACTCTTCAATAGTGTTTTTTTAACTTTCACATGTATTGGCACCTGATGCTCCACTTAATACCAATATAATTTCCACTTACGCCGCTTGTACATCGTAGCCCTATTATATTTTCTTTGGGTGCACGCATGTTGTGTATAGTTTACTCATAAATACCTATTATCCGACTAAGAAAACAGGAAACGCTCAAATATCACTAATTTAGTGTTATAGTAACAAACACGTAACGTTTTCGTAGCGAGCAATTTCAGACATTTAATCATTATTAATCATAATAATGAAAAGCTGCGGAAAATATTAAATAAGTTTTATTACAACATAATTATTTGATGTTCTGGCATAATTTATAAGAGAACGTATTGTAAATAGGAACAAATTAATCTACAAATCATTAGCGACTTTGAGATACCTCAGATTTACTTAATTTTTTAAAATGGAGATATTTAAGAAACATTTGTTTGCAGAGTAAACTATGGAAATCAAAATGTCTACTTATGGTTTATACGAAGTTTCCATTTCCGAAATGTTACTTTCAACAAGCTGCAATGAAAGTAATCTTACCTGTTTCATCGTTGTAAATATTAGAAATTGTTATCGCATATTAAAAAATCTTTGAAATATGTTAATAGTTTGTTTTCTTATTGGTAAAAGCTTTTTTCATTCTTTTAAGTGAATTTGTATGTAATAAGACCAAGATATCTGAACATTTTTATCAATTGCTTTCAATTGAGAGTACTAATGTTATTGTAACTGTAAATAGGATATTGCATATATCAATCTGTATACTTTCATGATGACTTAAATTCCTGACCAATTTATTTTTGACTCGCGTTGGTGTTACGCTTGAAATAATGTTAACGATTGCAATAAGAAACAAACGATGTAAAAATATTTTCTTGTCAACTTATAAAATCACTTTTCACTTGATTATATTATCACTTTTGGCGCAAACAGTACGTTGCCTCATACACATAAGAAAGATACATTTCTACAAATTAAATGATTCCAATACTTTACACATCTGATTTGATTAAAATGTCCTGAAATACATTTTAATTTCTCCCATAAGTTATGTTATTAATATAGTAATAATAAAAGTAGAATAATAATGAAGAAAGTTACATTATTTTCTGAGATCAATACTTTATGATAATTTGTATAGAAAATAGAATACAAGTTAAGCATCGTTCATTATTTATGAATATAACGTGCTAAAAGGACTTCATTAATTTAGTATATATAATATGGAAATTATTGATATAGTCCGATTATTTTCACAAATATAAAAATATTCTCGTCATTTTTAATTGTATAAAAAAGAGTTTCATATAAAATTTATACGATTTAAGGAGGAAAATTTTGACTATCAAAACTTTTACATTAAGATCATAATTTCGAAGATTTCTAGGTCAGTGCATTTTTTAATAAACCAAGACACGGGAATTACCGAAATTCGTTTGAATAAAAGCATAAATGTAATTCAAAAATTTGATATCCACAAAGTTTCCTTCCTTAAATTGCATTAAAAAACTCTTTTTTCTATACATATGAACAAAACATCGAAAATATTTGTGGTTGTCATGTCTAGAATAGTTCTGATTGCTCGAATAGTTAACCTTTCAGTTCAGTTGTGTGAAAAAAACAAATATGTGAATAACCGTAAAAGAAATTCAAAGATTATCTTGCATACATAACTCTTCACTATATAATTTGTATAAAAGGTGCGAACATAATATGTATATTTATAAATATTCTTAAAAAATCTTCATCAATTTTCACCAACATTTTTCTCCATATTAAGGGATAAGATGTAAATTTAGCGAATTCATATATCTCTGAAATGTTCTCAACATCGTTATCTTTCAGTTAGTCTTCTTAATAACTCTCTAATGACTCTCTTCGTGTTTTTCAATGCTTTCCTCGACGTAGCTCACTTTCCAGGATAAATTTATTCCTAAATGGAAATAGGTCATTCTAAATGCTTACGTCTAAAGAAAATTGCTTGTCGTTTCGGAAATTAATTATTTTTCATAAACACGAAAATGAAAATTTATTCAGTTTCAATATTTAAGTGCTTAGAAATTAATTTTTAACTTCTCTTAAGTCATTTTATTGGTAATCCCGTTTACATTCTTATTTACATTATCTCATTGGTGTTAAAATTATCAAGTAGATTTATAATGATAAAGCAGAATATTTGATTTGTATCAAATGTAGAAATCAATTCGGTTTCTTGATTGTATAAAACCTTTTCAAGTAATCAATTTTTAGTTCAAAGTTAATGAAATTTCATCATTAACGATAAAATAGTGTTATCAAACATAGTTACAAAAGAAATCGTACGACAACAGGTTAACACGTTGAACGCCGCACGATTTCATAAAGCAAAATATACAAAATGTGTATTAAATTATTAAATTATTAAATTATTAATTAGAATATTAAATCATTTGATTGAATTAAAGTAATGTTATTTCACGTTCATCTAACTGGATGTCACAGCATTAGGTAGCATTATTCATAAAGAATACAGAAATATAATATAGTAATATAATATAGAAATGTGTTCAAATAATCATCATTTAATTGAGTGAACTATCGTAATTCGATTTGGTTGGAAGTCACCGATGACCCTCATGGTATTCAGTGTGTTAAACTATAGTTGAAGACAACAGATGGTAAAAGGTAGATGAAAGATATCCTTCGGCGAAGACGCGTCAGAATTAAAGCGAAGGAACAGAGAAGGGGAGGATAAATTGCGGAAATCCGTCGAAGAATTTTATTTCATGAACGCATACTTGAAACGATTGGAGATCTCGGTGGGGAGAGTGCGTGAATGGCCGCGGAAAAGAAACGAACGCGAGGATATACGATAAAAAGAAGAGGTAACAGGAGAAAGTGCGCATCAGATAAGTAGTTAGCGTCCATCTTCTTATGGACGACGAAACGTAGGAATTTGCAGTGACCTTCTTGTCAAAAATCTATCAAACGATGTTTTTAATAAGTAAATATCAATTACATACGTCTGTGAGTTGCCTGAAAAATACGATACCTCTGTGTTTTACTTCAAACGCGTTTTCATCGGCGATTTCGGCGATGGTTAAATCGTGTTAGATGAAACCAGGTCGGTGGAAAGTGTACAAAAGTTTTCAAAAAAATTTGAAAGTATGAAATGTAATAAGCAACGGTAACGTCGAATGCAAATTTATTGCATTTCTCTCTATTTATCGGGGTCTAGTGTTTTTCATTTGAAATGAAAACAATAAGTGAAGAGTGTGAACTGATCTAAGAAATAAATTGATTTAGTCTTCAGGAATAGATTATTTTCAAATGTTTTATTTGCAATATTGTCAATCGTGTTAAATCGTGATAATACCGAATGACAAATGACAAGTTTTCATTAGAAAGTTTGAATAATTTCTTGTAACTTTAAGGATTTCATTCATTAGGGCTGCTATTCTAGGAAAAATGAATAATGCTACTAGAATCACGGTGATTCAATTCCTAAGTAAGAGAAGATCTTTTAAATAATTTTTCGCAAAACATAATTAATATGAAAGTGTAATAACTTACTATTTAACAGCTAATTGACGTGCAGTTGAAGCAAAATATTTATTTTCTTTTATTCGAAACAATCCGAAGGAAAGTGAAAAAACAATTTAAATTATGAATTTTGTAATGTAGCCTTTGAAAGAGAAACTTTTCGTACGAAGTCCTGGAAAATTTTTGTTTTGTTCACAAGAAAATAAAATTTATCAAAAGTATGCAAAAACCAGGGTTTGCCCCATAAGGGTGGATGAGACTGAGTACCTTTTAAAAGCCCTAAAAAATGTAATACAATTACATTTTCGCTTTCATAAGTTAAAAAATAGTAAAACAGTTATTTTCAATAATTTCAACAAAGATGAAGCTATTAATATAAAGGGAGCTATTAATATAATTAATATAAAGAATAAAATCGACAAATTATACTATAGGAAAAATTTGAAAGGAAGATATGAAAATAATTCTTTTCCACAAAATACATAAATGCTTATGTATATACCTGCCTTTACGTCCCATGTGTCATTGGAATCAGTCAATATTTATTATTAACTGGAAACATAAAGCTACAACAGGTGCAGATGTAGAATATCGATTTTGTAGTGTGGGTACACATTTTTAGATCCCATCAATATAAAAAGTCCCTTGAAATACTATAATAGAAAGGATTTCGCACAAAGAAACACATAACAACACAGATTTAACCCTTTGGGCTTCAAATAAAAACTTTTAGGAAAAATACATGTATTTTCACAATCTACGTGAACTAACTTATCATTTTTAGCAAAAATAAATATTTTCATAAAAAAGGCTATTTTAACTGTCAAAAGAAGAGAGCGCGATTACTGCAATATATTGATTTTGTCTGATGGCTCTAGTTCACTTGTTTACATTTTCTGATATTGAAATATGTGCTTTCAAGGTGATGTCATCGGGAACTAAAAGATAATATTTTCGTATATCGGCTCCTACTTTTTCAGTATCAATATTGGAAATTGTTAAACACATGCTTTCGAATACCATTGTTCATGTGCCTATTTGCCACATAATTACCATTTTTTCTCTATGTGTAAAATGAAACAAATTTTTAAGTAATTCGAATATTTCATACATTTGTACAGTTATAAATGGAATAAAAAAAACTTAAAAAAATGTAAGTAAATAATATGTACTTAACATAAATTTGGCTGTTCCAATATTAAAAAAATAACAAAACCATTTTATGAGACTTAAAGGTTTAACACGTTCACACCGGTACGTAAATAGCACCGGCAGTACACAGATAATTTACAACATTACAATAAATCACCGTGAATAACGAAACTATTTATCAAATTATTTATTTACACTCATCTACAATTAGCAAATAAAGCCAAAAAACTAGAGACGTAGCAAAAGAATGTGCTTTGATATTATTTTTGCGAACATTGTTATTATTATGATCTGTGATTAAACATATAGAAACATGTATCGACGTGAATGTATTAAGAAATGGCAACACAGAACTGTTTTGCAATATTCTCCCTAAAACATAAAACATTATTAAACGAAACATAGAAATGGTTATCCACCTGCCAATATACAAAAGTTATAATATCTAATAGAGCTTCCTGTCATAGCTGTCTTACTTTACGAACGTTATTCTGCCTCTATTACGTATCTATATCATGTTCAAATAATTATGAATTTTTGTATAAGTTGCTACTATCTGCTCGTGACTTGCAGTTTTACTTTTTTTCCCATTCTGTACCGACATTGACTAAAATACGGGGATGGTGGTCACTCAACCTTGTAATAGGATAACTGACTATACGACTGATGGTGGGATTCATGCAACTCCCTACGGAGACCGTTACCCCTGACGTATGTAAGTCCTCTTAGTGTTTACGTAATAGTACAATCTTTTAACTCTATTTTCTAATAGCTTTCGTGGTGAAATCAGCAATTTTTGGTTTGGAACTGTTTTTCAAATTATTTCTTTATGAATTTATGAATCAGTGATAACTATTATTTCATTTTAATAATAGGATTCTACTGGGTAATTATAATCATTTGTTTGAACGACATGCAATTAGGATTTTTTATAAGAAGAAATTATATATGTGAGTAATACTTTTACCTATAAAATAAACAATGCAGATTTTATTGCTTTTTAACTTGTAAATCCGAAATAAAAATGACAGTTTCGTTGTTGTACAGTTATCGCATTAACGAAACCTTATGACAGCGTAGCAAATACCATTAAAATATCATAGATAACTTCCCCGTGTATACAACTATAGATAACATTGTCTTTCTCCATGAATATCTGTAAATATAGTAAAAAGTAGCAAAGAATTTTAAGAATTGTTTATAATTAACAGTAATTATTAATGATAATTATAAATTAATCATTATTAATAATATAATAACAATGATTATTATCAATAACAGTTAATTGATAAAATTATTTATTAAATAGCAATTCATGGAAGAAATACTCTTATACCTTTGATCCCTACTGAAACGTAACAAAATAAAGGAATTAATAAACGATAACGACAAGAAACTTCTCTTCAAAACAGACGATTATTACTTCACTTCTACAGAATCAGTTTTTGTCGAATTAAAAACAAATTACGGTGCCCGTTATTATGTACGCTACGATGACGTGATTTTACATTACGAACGGTCAGCCATTTTTGAGAAAGTCTTCGTAAACGGTAGTTCCTGACGAATTAAATTAGGCATTCGGGTCGTAGAAATCGCTGCAATATTGTCCAGTTCTGTTCAATGCATTTGTTTTTGATGATACTCCTGAGTCTTGCTCGCTCAATAATAAATGACGTGTCATAAACCTCCATACTCGGTGTGGCAATCGATGGGTTCACTAAGCGTACAACCCCGTTAGCCTAATTCTTTTTCAGAGATCCCCCATCGTGAGCCCCCACTTAACACGTTCACTACCACAAGAGTTTTCAGCGTTTCGTATACAGTATCCTCGCGATTAGTGCCCAAAAATCGGGACTGCAACCAGCTACTAATCGTGCAGTGGTGTTGATCCCAAGTAAAGACAAGTTCCGAGTCGTGCTCCTCTGTTCGTCCTCCGTAGAAAAGAGTGCGAATGAAAGAAATAACCTGAATAATTCATTCACTCTAATATTTTAAATCAAAATAGTACATTTAATTTAATCAGCCGTCCACAAACAAGGAATACACAATGCAATTATATACATAGATGACCTGCATAATTGAAAGTAATTGCCAATGGCCCAATGGGGTTGACGCAACTTAAAACAGATAATAGGAAAAATACATCCGAACTTCGGAACGGTCAAAACAAACAGCTGAATGAGGGGACATAAATGCAATGTTAAACTTTTCTATTTTTCACTTCGGTCGACTGAAACTTTTATCAGTTGAATTGGGGTTTCTTATTAAAACGAGACCAAGCACAATATATTTTTGAACATGTCTACTTACTTATTAAATTACAATAATTTATTTTCTTCTAGTAAATTGTGATTTAAAGTGCGGCACGTTTGGTCTTGTTTCAATCAGAAGCATCTCACAAATGCGTTAATAAAAGTTTTGTTTACAAGCAAACCCTTATAAAGGAGTTTTATCATCGCATTAAGATTGTCTCACCGATATCTATCACTGAACAATGTATCGTACTACAACTGGTATTAGAATTAATTATAAAGCCTATTAATCAGCTTTTCGATTTCGAATGTTGAAAAATCGGTAACCTATTAATATCATGCTGCTCTAAAACAAAAGAAATCAGAACGAAATTATGAGATTCCCTTATACTTTGATTTAAATTACAGTTAAAATCATTTAACATTGATTAATCCTTTGCACTCCACAAGTTTTTCACCGGAAATATTCAATATGGTCTAATGAGATACAGACGACATTTTCTTAGATTGAATTAAGAAATCTCACATGCATCGAGGAAAAGAACTATTTTTTTTCAATATTTCGTACATTGATGCATTATACGAAGTTTAATGTTAAGTATCAAATTTTATAGTTTCACTGTATGAAATCAATTGGTGAGTGAGAGGCACCTCTCGAGTGCAAAGGGTTAAAACATTGTTCGCTGCATGATTTCGTAAAGCAAAATATTCAAAATGAAAAAAATATAACATTAAATCACTTGATTGAATTACATTGTTAGTATTGCAAGTTCATTTAGCTAAGTGCCAGTACATTAACTAGCATTACTTATAATATAGAAATGTTTTCAAATAATCATCGTTTAATTGAGTGAACTATAGTAGTTCCATTTGGTTGGGGTCACCGGTGACCCCCATGGCATTTAACGTGTTAAAGTTACAAAGCCTTGCAAGTGAAAATGTACACACTCATGCTATGGTGGAAACCGTGTTGGTAGTTATATACATATAATCAGTGGTTGTCTTGATCAGGAGCGGTATATAAAGTCTTAAGTAGACGGATAGGGTGTTTCCGACGCCCCACGCATGCTTTTTTAAGTATATTGGCCCTGAAGACGTCTCGCATGCGTCTGGCTGTCTCAGTACCTTCCTAAATACTGTGAACATTGAATAATTGCAACACTCGACGGGACCGGAAGATTGCAGTTATGAAGAGATGGAATCGAATCTACCCTAAGAAACGAAGATTTTAGGATGGCGGATGTAGAAACAAACGACGCGAGTGAAAGAGATAAAGAAATTGACAAGTAAAAGTATCGAACCCTGAAACAAATAAATTAAAAAATTATGATACTTTGTGTGTAAGTGGAGTATGTCAAGCTTAATACATTGTAATTTGTTTTACAATATTGAACGGGTGAAACCACTTCTTGAAAAAATTCAAATTTTTCAAGAAGTGGTTTCACCTTGAGAATGGTGAAAGATAGCAAAAAAAAGTTTCACCGGAAAATACATTACTTTATCACGTCTATAAAATTGTAAAATAAAATTTCTCAAATAGATCAAATTTATCTGAGTACCCCCACTGCCAATCCTTTTTGAAACATTTTATGTTGCAATTTTAGAGACACGAGAGGACAATGTATTTTTTGTTGAAACTCTTTGAAAATGAAACAAATGAAAGTTTTCTTTTTCTTTTTCATTCATTCTTTTTCCAAAAATTTGCATTTTTTTCAAAGAGTGATTTCACTCTTTCAAAGTAAACTTCGGTACGAAAAAAATTACAGTGTGTTAGACTTGGTTTTCTCTATTTACACACAAAGTTTCATAATTTTCTGAATTTGAGGGTTCGATACCTTTTCTTGTGAGAATCGAAGCGTTTGTCAACATTAAAGCTCGCGATAAGCTTGAGACCTTTAACTCAAAAATCAAACTGTTTTGTTTTTGACATTTGATGAATGGAACTTTCATCATTAAGTTCCTTATGTTTTCTGATTAGCAGCAAACGGTAGAATTACGATCATAATTGCTTGTATAATAAACGATTGAAGTTTTGGATGTAGAAAAGGACTGCGAATAGAAAAGAAAGAAACATTGAAATCGTCGAGTTCGACAATAGTCGAATGATGTTAAATACACTCTTCAACCGCCATTAGTCGTCGAGTGCTATGGTGTGTTAAAAGGAACATAGTGGCAATATTGTGTGGAATACCACGTTGCGATTATGAAGAGGTTTCCGATGTTGCAATTATCAAATGTTCACTGTATTCATTTTTCAAATCATTTCAGATATTTAATGCTTTCAACACTTTATCTACCGACAACTATTTAATGATCTTGTAAAGATCAATGATTAATTACTTTCGGTGAAGAATTTTGTCTTCACCTATTATATACAGATATGTACACTAATTTTGTTTACTAATCATTTTAGTAATATATTTCAAAACAATGTGGTATATGTAATCCAATAAGACTATCGATATTGTCGGCAATTTTAGAACAAAAAATCCCGACGTGCGTAGCACGTCTTCTCTGCGCAAGTGGTTAACAGTTAAGGATTTTGTAAAAAAATTCTCCATGACAGTGTGGATTATAATTGTGAATCAATAAGTCATCTCATTTAACATAGTTTATTGATTTTTCTTAAGATTTGCGTGATAAATGAAACAACTAAACTCGTTTCTCACATGATACAGTTCATTGGAAAGCCTATGGATAAGCTTTCGGTAGATAAAGTGTTAAGATATCAATAATTGCGAAATAAAAAAACCGACTGACTCGTCAGATGAGATGCTTTTAACCAACACAAAGTAGACGTTAACTTTACCGCCTTCATAGGCCATTTTCATACTTAAGTACAGCACTAACAAGTGAACAACCTTGAGGTACATACAGCAGGATATACGCTGATACAAATTAAAGGGAGGTTCTGACCTAGAACTGTTGAAACTAGGTCATTTTTAAAAATTAAAAATGAGGACACTACGACAGATTATGGAATTGAGGTTTGTGTGTTTTGCTGAGGGTGTCTTTAGTTGTGGATACTTTTTCTCTGTACATTTACATTCTAAATAATTTAATTGAAAACAACGCTGAATGGTCGCTAAATTCAATATTTCATAAATATCTTTCTAAATGATGGAACGTCTAGATTGCAAACTTTTTTACTGAGAAACAGTTCCGTTTACGTATGAATATATTATTCTTACACCCCCTTTCATTTATAAGCTTGCAATTTTAATAATTCTATCAAGTATAATTTGCGAGAAAATAGTTATTTTGTGATTTAAATAAGAATTATTTACATGAATACATCATTTTTATACTATAGAATATAGAGATTCTATCTTTTAGTCAATTTGGTGCATATTGAATCTTATAAATATTATTTAATTAATGTTCACATTGATTTTGATTAATCCAATAACACAAATGTGTATAAAATATGTAATTTGAATATCTAAATCAACCAACATCAATTTTTCTATGATCAACAGAATTAACTGTATAATAAATATCTGTAACCCTAATGTTAAAACCCTTTACTTTCATATGTCTATACGAAAATTAATGAGAAAAAGTGTAGAGTAAATGTACAGTACATCTTACGAATATTTTATTTAATATTAGCAACGCCTTCCTGCGTGTGACTTATCAACTTAATCGGCATATCAAGTTAATTTTATCGTGTTTATGTGTGTAACACGAATATCACGCTATGCAAAGTAACAGGAAAATTAATGACCAGATACAGATAGCGTGTTTCATTCCTTGTAGGAATGCAAAAGATCTCAATATAAACATAACTTTAGAAATGCTTCTCTTCTCGGATAAAGCACCATTTTTCTTCTGTAAATACGTAGTTAGTACGCGCATAATTACAAGCATTTTCATCATTTTCTTTTGTTATAAGTCAATATTATTGCAACGCATTGTAAAACTGTTGCTCAGAGAGTTATCGAGTTGAGGCGTACCAAATTATAACATTTCAATTGATTAATTAAATAGATATTTGGAAGGTGGGCGTACGTTGCATTCTGTGAAAGTTACACAGAAATGTAAAAACAATTTACGCATAAAAAGTGGATTAATTTTGGAATATCTTCAGTCTCTGAAATTTTGATGTGAAGTACGTGTTCTTATAGGATGAAATCGTTTTCAACAATTTCCTGAATAACTTCGTTTCTATAAAGTATAACAGTATTGTACTAGTAAAATATAACAGTATGTAAAACTGTTATAGGTTATAGGTATTTTTCTATCCTGATAAACTTCAAAGTATTTATTTTGCTGCTATTTGATTGTCAACATAAGATTGATACCTTTTAATTCCTCGTGTTAAACATTTCGTGTTTACACGGAAAAAGTAATCATACTCTTTTAAATTTAAATCAGTTAATAACGTTCAGTATCGTCCTTGATTAATCTGGCGTGTATATATTGTCACGGCCATGATCGTTAAACGGTTAATCTTCATCCCCTTTTGATCTTGGAATACTATAGAAAAATTATTGCACAGAATCAATATCTTGATCCATACAATTATAAAATTTTATAAATTACAAAATTAATACTTATAAATTTCATGTAATCATAACAAAATGAAAAAAAATCTGAAATTTGAAAATGATTCACTAAATAAGCATATGCAGTGCAGCGAATATCGAATGAGATTAACATAGACGAGGAAATAGAAATACTCGAAGTGATAAAGTTGAGTGAATCACCTTGTATAATCCTTCTTAAATAATCAATGCTATTATCGTATTCACAGTGCATGGAATGGTTTACATGAAACTGTAACCTCGAACAAGTAACGGAAAAGAACAAACATGAAAGGCCAGGGAAAGAGTTTTCTTGAAGCTCGTGTCCACGTGCCAGAGAATTCTCACGCTTGCATTCCTTATTCATAAAATAATCAATAAAAACGATTGCTTACATCCGCCTGTGTCACATGGTTCTTTCTAGACTCTGGTAAATAATTCAGCAACGTAACACCGGACTCTGTGGGTTGGAATATGCTGTCCCTTCAGAACTGCCTGTCTATCTTGAAAACGCCGTCTGACTCATAATCATACCGTACATACGTTGTTTGGTTATTGCATACACTGTTTTATCATTTTATTTGTAATCTATTGCAGAAGATACGAAGTATATGAAACTACTTAAGTGTGCTTCCTATCGCGATCGAGATTCGAGATGATTTAATTAAAAATTTGATGAAACGAAGCAAAGTATATTGTCGATCAAAAGTTTGAGACCAATAAAAATTTGGGTTAAAAAGAAAAACTTCCATTTGTTTGTAAACAACTTTTATTGAAGAATTTTTGTGTATGATAATGAACGTGGAACATGTGTGTATTAGACAAATATAAAGATATATAATTTTCGTTATTTTATTTTATATGTTTGTAGGATATATAATTTTCAATATGTGACGTTACATATCAAGTGATTTCACACTTTTAACTGGCAGTGTATTTTCTTAAATAAACCTTATTTAATCGTTATAACTGGATGATTATTTAATAAATTATTACAACAAGAGAAATAAATATTTTGAAACGGAAAAATTTCATTTTAATTAATTTAGAGAATAAGACACGGAAACGATGTTGAAAGAAACAACAAACGTTGTCGATTTATAAAACAAATAATGCGTGTTCTGTAGTTCGACATAAGGTTTTGATTATTTTTAATAAAATCGGCGTTAAATTAGGATTTATTATTAGTAAGATTTATTAAGATTGTATTATTCATTATTAGGATATTAGTATTTGGATTTGAAACTTTCGTTTATAAATTGAGAAAATGATTGGGGAAATGATATTCGTATTGTATTTCTGTTTTGTACTATTTTTCAATATTTAATCGTACGTTGATATATGAAGTAAAATTACGAAAATCTGAAAAAATTACGCAATGCCATTTATTAATGATAATGAAGCAAATACTTGCAAAAGCAATATTATATAATTGTGAATTGGTTGGTTTATTAGTGCGTGGCAAAAAATATCCAGTTAAACATTTTATAAAACTCTTAGATTACTTTTTACTTTGAAGAATGTTCTCTAACTTTTCCACTAAGTTATAATCGAAACTTTAAACAACCTTTAAAGCTGATAGCACTATCGTAATATGTACAACATTTCGTTATATTAAACTGTACCTTGAATAAACGTTGTATACATATTATACATATAAATTCCTATGCATTTTCTTGTTTCATTATATCCAAAGATTTACTATTATGCTTCAGTTAAAATTAGTCAGAAATAGCTGAATCGTTATTGATAAAATAAATGAACATTATATACCAACAAATAAGTCGTAAACAAAATATAGAATAAAACTTTTTATTTGAGACTTCTTTTTGAAAAAAATTATATGAAAATATTAATTGCCATTTATGTAGCTAAACCATTAATAAATACAATATACATGGTACAAACAACAGTTTATTCCACATATCAAAACAAGCAAAAAGAAAAAATATAGAAGAAAATTGATTTCTATAAAATCACCTTCCTGTGAAAATCAAATTTAATTTCAAATATTTCAGACAAGACAATTTTATTCTAAGTCTAAGAGAAAAAGAGTTATTAAATGTTTTCAATTTACCTATATCACTAATGAGGGGACGCTCTGTATATTCCAATATGATCATGGATTAATTTCAATTTATTTATCAAATCTATTTTAATTTATGCCTTTGATCTTCTCACTGTAAACTCTATACATATAACAATGTATAGATACATCTGCCAGGTCATATTGAAGAAGACAAGTATTTATAATACTTTATTTAAAATTATACAAAGCTCAATATTGAATATTGAAAAATCTTGTTTGCACATTTTCAATTTATCTTTTATTATAGTATCATTATAATCACATTTTGTATGCAATAATTCTTTGAAACATTCTTTAAATAATAATATTTCCAGAAATAATTGCGTTCGTAGATTAAAATGGGACACCCTGTATACATAGTATAATTTCTATAGTACACTAATTTATACATTTGCAAATATTATTCCTAAAGAGAAATATGTACAAATATGTTTTTATAGTAGTTAACAAAATAATAATACGAAAACATTTAAAATTTTCAGAAAAATCTTAACGAAGATTTATGAATACCTGAAGAATTAAAACAGGTTATCCACATATTTTTCAACATCCCACACTTGACAGTCTGACACGAATATGTGTGTCACATTTCATTTGTATCTTGGCCAGTGTCTTGAATACATACATTTTTAACAATTCATTTTTCAAATTTTTTTTATTACGAACTTTTGTAGAGATTTCTTTATTTATTTATATTTCATGAATTTCATTATCAAATTTTATAAATTACAGTATTTAGATAAATATCAACATTTTATGATGAATAGAATTTATTTCATTGTTCACAAATGGCGGATTACCAGGAATTATATTATCAAATTCTTCAATTGATGTAATTTTACATGATTCGTATTATGTTATTGAATTGTACTTTCCCCTAATTTTATATAATGTGACTTATTAGAATAAGAACACATAAAAGTATTTTGAACATTTTCAATACAGAAATGATGTAGCGAAGAGTTTTATTTCTGATTATATGTACATCTTTTAAATGCATTACCACTAACCATATTATTGTTGCCGAGATCATTTAATTTCTAGTTTTTGGTAATAGAGTAAGTTGATAAATATATAGCGATGAGGCATCGTACACAAATTTAAAGAAATGGAAAATTTAAGAAATTTTGATATGCAGATATGCATATATTATTAATGAATATGTAAATATATATTGTTAATGAAAATCTTTTGTATCTATAATAGAGATGTATGTATCAGTGTAATGAACAGTTATAATACATTACAAAAGGTATAATTCCCATTAAAAACGAAATACCAATTACTTATAGCTTGGAATAATATGAGGAGAAAAAAATGATATGAAAACATATACTAGTTAGACTATATCAAAGTAACAATTAGACTATTTATTATTAAGCTATCACATATTTTTCACGCATCTATTTTTAGTCAATCACACTGTAATCTGTGAAATAGTTTTAGAGCGTTTCCTTTTAATAGCTTGCACGCGAAACAAATAAGCCATTGCACGTAAGTAGTAGAATAGAGCTGCGTTTTCGTGAATATTGTGTTATATATCTGTATGCAAAAATAATGGCTATTCCGATATCGGAAAAACTATTTTCAATAGAAAATATATCATTTTAATATATCATTACACATAATTTCGTAATTCTCGTCTGACTTCAAACAAGAATTAATTTTGAACTTTGTTCTTCCGAAAACTTTTGTTTCTAACTGAACGATGATTCAGTTATCCGAATTTAAATTACAGTATAAGTAATATAGCATTTTCCAGTAAATTCCGTCACTACGTTGAAGTTACGCTTTTAATTAAACGCATCATAATTCGCGCTGGCCTTATTAAGCTTTGATATCATTTCTAGAACGTTGGAAGAGAATTCATTTTTATACGAAATATATTATCAAAACTCTTGAAGATATTTCGGAATTGTTGAGAATATAGTGAAAATCAAAAAAGACAAAGTGAACGTATAATTAATAACACAAATGAGACCATTTAACATATAGAAACATTACGTCTTTTAAATAATTGACTTTGAATGTTTATTTTCGTCGTTTTATTCAACAGTAATCAATTTTACTTGAATTAGTGTTTCTAAATATTAAGAACACTGTGTTGCTGTTTACTTCTTACAGTTTTCAATAATGATTACACATTTGAATGTAATGTTATATATTAATATACAATGTTTTAATATTTACATGTGAATTATAACTACATTGATTATATGAACTATAAATTTAATTAAGTTTGTTGTGTTTATATAATCGGCCAGTATTATATTTTTCCTTTTGTTGTCTTGTTAAATATCAAAATCACATTATATTATTATTTACAATAGCTGCAATAGTGGTAGAAAAAGTACGTACAAATAAATAATTTAAACGGAAGATAAAATATATGTTCCAATGTAATAGCCATTACTTTCGCATACACTTAAAATGGAAACCTCCTGTTATAGCAGTAAAATCCAATAATAACTTTTTAATATTTTTGCTTTGGAAAGTTACTAATTAGGAATCCTTATTATTTTACAATTACAAAGATACATTCAAAAACTAGGGAAAAAAGTGTTTTTATTCATTTTTTTATCACTATTAAATTAATCGTTGCCGTCCTCTTCGACAATGCAAAAGTAATCATCAGAATCTAAAAAATAGAAAAGTTTCTTAAAGTTATTAGATAGCTTGTAATGGGATTATACTAACTTCAGAGAAAAATCATAAAAAGATCATAGAAGTTTCGCGTTTTTGATATGAAAATCAACCTTCTTCAATTCAAGGTTTCCAGCTTAAGAACATAAAATTTGTAGAATTTTTTACAATTTTTGTCAAGAGTTAATACAATCCGAACACAAACTGTCTAACTTATCTTATTTCATAGATCTTATTTTTCAGATTCTCATAATTATCATAAGCATTATTATTTAATAGTGACAAAAATATAACGTAAAAAGCTATTTTTTCTAATTTTCGAATATATCCTTGTACCTATAAAATAATAAACATTTATACTTAATAATTTTCCAAAATAAAAATACATTGAAAAATCAATCAGTTTTACTACTGTAACAGAAGATTCCCCTTTAACCCCTTGCCAGACAATGACGAGTGAGATTCGCAACAGTAATGTCTAGATTACTTTAATAAAAATCAATGTTGTTCAATACGCATGGACTAAAGTAAAAGACTATTATACTATTAACACTTTACTATCTTCAAAGTAAATTTACACGTAACCCATTCGTAAGGCAATCGTTTCGTATATTTCGTGGACAAAATATGTTTAGACAATGTTATATAAAAATAATCCAAAAAATACGTAGAAGCTGACTGAATTACAGAGAAAAACGGAAAACATAACGTATTAACCTGTTAACTATGGAATTTAGTTTAAAAAATCTCTCGTTTTGCGTGCAGTAAAATAAAAAAACGAAGAATGTAAATACTCATCAAACACAGCACGAATGCACCTAGGGTATATTTTAATAATTTAGAAAGTATTTCTTTCTTAACTATAAGAATTTTAATTAAAGAAGTAACAGGTTTACATGCCTAATACTATAATGTGATCGACAGTGTTTTTTAATACTGCAGTCTAAAATATGAAATAGAGGCGCATTAATGTAATTATTAAGAAATGATTATTTACAAGTAGCGAAGAAAATATTAGAATCTTAAATTAGAGAATTGGTAGTACAATCACGTTGTTCATTCATTGAGAAACCAAAGCAAAACACAGAAAAATTACATGTTTATCTGAAACAATAAAGAGTTCATCGTTGAAAGAATTAGTATATATCATTTCAAGCTTCAAGATGACGTGTACATTCGTCCAACGCAGTTAACTGGTTAATATTTATTAATACGCCACGACAAAATACAAACATGCACTACGAGTCTAATTCGATACTCTACACGAATGGGTTAAAGTAAAATAAAACATTGTCTCTTTTCTTCCAAATTGTTTATAGTAAAATTTCACATGTGCTTAACCCCTTGTCCTATGATTTCTCAACTTTAATCGATACAATTACTTTGTCATTAATAATTTATTGGAAAGAAGACAAATTCTTGGCATATTCTATCTATGTTTGCTCTTAAGCATAATAATTGATTACAAAAAAATAATATTTATTTTGAATTCGAATGAGTAATATTTATGTTTACAAAATCATGTTGAAAGTCTTCGCCACGAGTCTGACACGTTGTTATAAAACAACAAACGTGAATAGTACGGCAAGGGGTTAATACACACTCAAGGAAAACGATATGATTTTAAAAAGCTTGAAAAAAAAAAACAGAGACATGCGAATTGTAATCTGCTGGATGATGCGGGCGTTGTTCATGTGCGGAGGATTCCATCATCTGAAGGTCAAGGGTCGCAAAGCAGAATCAAAGGATGCCCCGGTGTTAGCCGTGGCTCCGCATTCAAGCTTCTTCGACGCATTTCCGGTCGTGTATCTCGGCGGACCGAGCATCGTCGCCAAGGCGGAGACCGGACGTATTCCCTTTTTTGGAAGTAGGTCTTCCGTGTGTACTGTGTGAAGCCATTCGCCGTGTTGTCGTTCAATCTTGCCACGCGATATTCGTTTTTTCCCTCTTTTTTCCATTTTTCCATTATCTATTGGACGCACGACCATTGTCAACCCTCCATTTTTCAATGGACGCATTGGTATCAATTCTCGATCAATGCGATTCGAGCGTCTTCGATTGCGCCCACTTGGAAATAAAACCAGCTTGGTTGAAGTATTAGATTGGTGTATATGAAATGGAGTTTTCTTACTCGTAAATGTTTGCACTCTTGTTGACATTGTTCATTTGTTTTTCAAACAACCTTTTAAACAGTTTCATTGCCTATTATACTGGTCAACACGATTTTTGATACAGAAGGTTTAATGGGTGGTTTTAATAGTATTTCTCATGCTAAATTCAAATATGCAATCTGTTTTTCTTCATCAGCCACAGTTTTTGGGAAAATGAATTTTGAAAAAAAACTCGATTTTCCAACTTTGAACATTTGCTGTGTCTTAATTATGAAAATTTTTCAATCTTTCCTTGCGCAGCATTATACTGTAGACCTTCCTGAACACAATGATCTAAATTTTAATTACATTATAAACATTTGAACATGTTTAAACAATGCTGAAAGGCAAAACGGCACCCGAAACGCGATTTTTGCGGACCAGTGTTAGTAGTTTTCAATAAATTGTTCAATAATTACCGATAGATAATGAAAAGTCTCAGAGTCTGTATATGTACTAACAACCATCGTACAACACGTACATATAGGGTGTCCAAACAATCGTATAACGATTGTAGAAGGAGAAAATCTTTATGAAGAACAGAAAAGTGCTGTGTATAATAAAATTTCATGATATACGATTTCGCTTTTAGGAAAATCGTAAAGTTGGTAAGAACTGTCAGCCATAATTAGTCGACTTTAACACTTTCGCTGTTAGTGAATCATACGTTGTGCTCTGTCAATTGTTTTGCCGGTGCTGCTGACGCAGCTGTTGCATTCTTATTTTCATTAAGTATTCGCTGCTGTCGTGTCTTCATATACGAAAAGAGAATACTGTACCACGGTTGTTATGAATCATTCATTTTTGTGCGAGCATAAATAATGTTTGGTAACGAAAGTGATCAATTGCAAAAGTAAAACAAAGTTAGACCTTTACGTTATTTGAAACAGAGACCTCCAGAAGTTCGAATTAAATAAATATTTAATATGACAGGAAATGATATGTAATTTATATTAAAACAACAGGAGCTTAAAATATTTTTATTTTACATACAAGCAAAATTTTGCTGTGAAAAATATTTAACCCTTTGCAGTCAAGAGGTAAATCTCACACATCACTTGATTTCATACAGTAAAACTATAATATTTTGATATTTAATATTAAACTTTGTATAATGCAGCAATATGTGAAATATTGAAATAAAATAGCTTTGTTTCTCAGTGTATGTATAATTTCTCTTCGAGTTAATTTAAAAAAACATCGTCTTTATCTCATCAGGAAATGTTCAAATATTTCTAGTGAAAAATTTCTGGGTGCAAAGGGTTAACGTAAAAAACGATAAAATCTTGAGACTTAAATAGTTGAAGATATAAAATAATGTTTTCTACACTATTAGCAGATAATAATTTTACAGTATAGTTTCACACAATTTAAAATACTATAAACACTACAACTATACAAGCAAATCAATTTTATACAAAATTGTATATAAGCAATATAACGTGTTGTACTATGGTTGTCTGTGCAAAAGTTAGCAAACCACCTTTTTATACCAAGATAAGATTCATATGATTACATAGTTAAAAAATCATTAAAAATCAAATATTACTTTTGCTTCGTGGAAAGCATTCTAAAATCGAAACATGGCGGACGAAGTATTATGCTTCATATATAATGCTTTATGTATGCAAATGAAATTCTTATTCATCTTTACCTGCAGCAGAAAGTTACCCAATCGTCGAAAGAAAACATTGATTTTCTCGCAACTTCGTTTAATACTAGAACAACCGTATCCATCAAAATAGTGGGTTTCAGTTTTCTTATTTCATAACTATTCATATCTTAACACATTTGTAACCAGTAAATTTTTTGTTTTTTAATACTCATTGTCAGTGAAAATGAAGAAAATCTTCAGTTAATCGCCGCAAACTGACGTTAAAACGGAGACAAGAATTAGAAAAATTCTTTTGAAATATTTGTTTTAACGGTCTGTTGTTTTGCATTAAACAACTTTCCGCCATAGAAGTCGCAAATGGAGAAGAACAAAAGAATAAAATATTTTAAAAGTTATTATATTAGTTTGATGCAAACGTTTCGAAGTTTTTTTATAAGAAATAAAAAGAAGAGTTCTCGATTGTTAACTGACTAAACCAAAACTAAGTAAAAACGAAGAAAGGAATGTCCTTTGTACATTACAGTACCTTACAAAAGTTAGAGAACACATGTTATTTGTTTCGAAGTAAACATTTTTTTTTTATTGACCACGTACAAAAGACGTCAAAATTGTTGCATCAATTCAATATTTAAAAATACATGAATTCATGTCAGTGGTAACCAGGAATAAAATTTAGAAAGACGTGTTTTCACGTCAGCGATCTTGAAAGTATTAATAGAAGCGGTAGATATCCGAAATGATTTAAAAAATAAATAGTTCACTTGAATACTATAATCAATATATAAATAAACCGAAAAGAAACCTATAGCTACAATTTTTATAAGGGTTACATATTAATCACGTTAGACGCTCGGTTGTTCTAGTATTAACTGTATGCCGAAAGGAATTCTGTCATTCGTGTAATTCATCAAGCATCAAGCACAAAAGCGACATTGCACGTTATCTTAGAATTAATCACTCAAGGTGTAAGAAAGACGGTTGGATTACACTAACGGAAGATGTATGTATGTATGCGGTGAATGGAACTAGTCATAACAATATGTTATAATAGTGACAATACTAACAAGATTCTGGAATAATGGGAACACATAAGCTATTAACTGACACCTTTAATAATGCAGAACAATATTAGCGGACACATTATCTTTACAGCGAGGTTCAGAGAAACATTCGCCGTTACGCGAGTTATTTGTAATGCTTAACGACGCTATCAATCGCTTCATACATTGTACCTGTGTCTCTTTATTTTTATTATCTCCTTATAAATACGTTTTTCTCTTTCTCTGCTTCCGCTAATGTACACATATGTTTACAATGAAAGTTTCTCTTAAGACGTTACTACGCAGAAAAGTGAAAATAATAGTCAATGACTTGGTTTAAAGGAATTATAAAGTGGTATAAGAGTCTTAATAAACATGAGTTCTGAAATGGGTTATCTTCTAAGTACTCGCGTTTTTGCTTCATTTATGTCATACGATGTACACTATTTATATAAAGAACTGTATGACTAGATAAATTTTCGCAACTAATATAAAATTGAAAATACATATTATAAATTGTAAAAATGTAATATGAAACTGAAAACTGAATATTTGAGAAATTATTAATGAGTTATTAATGTTTGGTTTATACAGACATAATTTTGTTTATAGAGACATAATTTATTATACGGTTAGTCCATGGATTCATGTTCGTTAAGACTTTTCTCATTGATCTGATACTTATTTTCCACACTTGTATATGTTAGAAAGAATTTGAATAACTATAATTTCATAATTATGAGACATTTCGCGTACCGACTGTTTTAAAATCTGAGATTACATTCGAACAAATATTTTTGCGAGGTATAAGCGTACTATCGGTAAAGAACTCACGGCCGCCATAAACTTTCTCACTAGGATGTCACGTGGTTCAGAAGCAGTTTAGAAGTTTCACTCTTGTGCAAATAAACCGGTGATAGTATAGAGTTTTCTACTGGCTGCGCGTTTCTTCTGCACGTTGCTAAGGAATAGCACTCGGAAAATTGTTGACATTGTAAAAATTTTATTGTTCGCCGGAAGAAAAGTCATTATAAGTCAAATGGAGCTTTTGTTCCGTGGAAAGTATCGTAAAATCGGAAATGAAAGCTGGACTGTTTCACGTCTACGACACTCAAAAGTATGAACTATCTTCGCTAACAAGCGAATTTTTTTTTCATCAATAGTAATTTGCTATACGAAAAGAATTATTTGTATTTAGTAAAATTTCGGCAGTTATATACACATTTGTTTATACGAATATATACAATAACGATTAATTAAAATATTTTGTGATATTAAAAAAGTGAATTTTTTAAATTAAATTTATTTATTAAATAATGAAATGTAAAAAATGAAATTACTTCATAGGAAAAAAATTAATTCTCTTCTTAGGTTAAATTTAACATCTGGAAGAGCAATAATAATATGTAATAAAGTAAAAAAAATTTTAATGGAAGATGGTTAAATAGAAATTTCGAAAACATTGAACGATACATTTAAATAACACGTAATAGTATTGATTACGTATCTGGGATATGATTTAACTGTAAGAGGAAAAATAACGTACTTACTTAGATTTGCAATTGCACGGTGCGGCGGCTTTCTATTTCTGTGGAATCCAGTCGTGGAAATCTGTAGAAAATTCTCAGACATTCTAGATCCTTATAATATTATATAAAAGCAAAAATATCAAGGACTCTGAGAATATTACATTACTTATTATTGAAAAATAAAACTATTTCTCCAATTTTTAATCATAAGAAATTTAAATATATAAACAACATTCAAATATATCAGTTAAATAATGATCCCTCTTCATTGTGAAATAAACCTGTGTAAAAATATTTTCCTTTGAAAAATCAATAATTGAACAACAAAACTATTTCATTTCAACAAATAAGAAAAATGTTAATAACACAAAATTAGTTTGTTTTTAAAACAATATGTTTAGCAAAACCTTTTCTATCCGAACTAACTGACAATGAGAAAATTTTCAATGATTTTCCGAGATTACTTTTATAAAAAATTAAATGCTAAAATAAAAATTATGTTTAATGAATAATATGATTTGAAATTGAAGAATTTGTGCTCTTGTGCTTTTAGTGAGTTTTCCTTCTATTGGCTATACGTTCAATAAATATTATCGTACTCATAAATTCAAATTAGTAGCATACTAATATGATACATCTCTTAATATGAAATTAGTAGAACGATTAAGCGAGAAATTCTTCAATTAACGAATTATTTGAAACATTTTCGTGTAAAATCGAATATGTGTCACATATCTAATAACGAACAAGTATTTAGCACACATGAATATAAATGTGCTGCAGTATCAAACACATAAATGTACATATAATTTTATCGAATGCACGTTGACTTTTGTATGCAGAGATCATAATTTTCATTATTCTGAAATTCGATAAATAGTCCACGATCATTTGCTAAATTGTACAGGATACCAGTTAATATAAATTTATAATAAATAATTTCAGTTCTTTACCGAGCAGTACATTATACTTCAGTGCAGTATTTATTGAATATCAAATATCTACAGAGCGTAAAAGAAGCAATGGATACAATTTTTAAATATATAATAAATACACTCATGAATCTCGAGATCCACCAACCCTTAGCGGAAAAATGTCGCAATATACGCGGCACAGCATTTTTACTTATGAGGTCGAATGCCATGTATATTGCACCAAAAGATCATTTTACTATTTTCATCATAATTATCGTTACTGTATATAAATTAAAAATATTTTTATTTTACATTTAAGAATCATTTAAAACGTTAAATACCGCGACAGCTCCTAATAGTTAACCTTTTGCACGCCACCCTCTGTGGCCACTTGATTTAATATATACAAAATGATATTAATATTGATTTTTCACATTTAATATTAAGCTTTATGTAATATGTGAAATATTGGAACAAATAGAACTTTGCTCCTTAATTTACATAATATTGCATTTGCTTTCAAAACATATCGTCTGTATCAGAAAATGTTGAATATATTTAGCTAAATACATACCTTTGGAGTGCAAAGAGCTAATTTGCGTTTCCGTTTCTTATCTGTATATTCTATACAAAACAGTAAATAATAGTTAAAGTATTTCTAGGTCGTTAAGGGTAAAAAAAGTATAGTTAAAATTCTTATTAAACTGGATCGATATTATTTACAAATTTGTTATTTCTGTGTATTCGATGTAACACAGAAAGAACACGTACAACGTGGCACGCGATCTGATCGTGAATAACAGGAAACTCGCATAAACAGCGACGTGTTTACGCTATTTTGTTCTTTCCAAACTGTTTTTCACTTGAGTAGAGTAGCCATAAATCAGAAAAGAAAACAAGCATCGGAAACGTTTCTGTAACAAAATTTTCTAACAAATCTCAATAAAAGACGTAAGTTTCACCGTAGAAGCCATCGATAATCCATTACTTATTTTACGCTTTGTACGAGCTATCAATCGTGAAAGGAAAAAAAGGGTAGAAAAGAAATTCACCTGTCTCTCCATTTATGCGGAGTATCCACTCCACGTGGATTTGTTTTGTGTTAATGGAAATCGCGTAAATAGAGTCTGTCGGTGTCAAAAAAGGGACGAGGCGTCAGAATTAGAGTTTTTTAAAGGAGACCTAATAACACAAAGTTTGGAAACCACTGGTGTATAGGAAAATATCAGGGATTGAAAAGCTTCTAATAATCACTATTTGAAACTGTTATATATCGGTTCCGACTAAAACAATTATGGAGAACCGAAATAGGGTCATAACTGTTATTCATTTATAATACAATATAATATAATATAATATAATGTAATATATACAAATAATTATTTATATATAATTTGAATTATATATAAATTGAACCATGTTATTTTAGCAAACAAAATTTCCGATCGAACCGCTAGCATCAGAATAATCTAAGCTGATCCATCTTCGTGGTCCACCCTGTAGAACCGAAAGCGATATACCGAATTACAGTTGTGACTATATTTTGGTTTTCCATAACTGTTTCAAGAACCGAAACCGATATCGTAACCGTTTCCAACCCCTGGAAAATACTCGGCGAAATATCGAGCATAGTCTTAATCGAGGTTCGCGGTTGCAAGGAGGACGTACGGTCTGAACGAAACTGTCAAAACAGAGGGAGAATCGAGGAACCGTTAACCAAGCTCGATTGAAACCTTCAGCAAAATAGTCCCCTGGCTGTGCTTCATGGGCCGGCTGACGTACCAGGCAGGAGGGATGAGGATCGTTGTACGTGGAAGACAGGCCAGCAGGTCCGAGGCGCCGATCCTAGTGGTTGCACCCCATTCCACATTCATGGACGGTGGGATCGTCTACATAACTGGCTTCCCTTCGATCATCGTAAGGCGAGAGTCGGGACTGAATCCGTTCATCGGAAGTATGTGATCATTATTGAAAAGATTCCACCACTCGTCCTCCCGATTAACCGAATCGAGCCAACTAACCAACTCCGTCGCTTCAACGCTGCTTCTAGATGAATAGAGTATGTCAGGGGAGATGGTCCACTTTTTTCAAACGTTGCATCGTAAATATCATTAATATTTTACAAAAGGAAAACATATATTGGGGAGGTTGGAGTAAATTGGAACGCATGGATAAAACGGAACACCAATGTTTTTGTAGGTAATATTTGTACACTGATCTGCAGACGATCAGAAACTATATCGAGGATTATTATCCTGCGGCTCTCACGTTCTGAATTGTATAATTACGTTGGATGGTTAAATAACATTGGAAAATTTTGTTACGTAGAACCCTTTTACTTAGACGTCACTGCGAAGGCTGCAAACGAGTGCCTGAGAAGGACACTGTTTAGTCGAAGGACCACGTTTGTCAGCGTGGCTCTCGTTCTGTTTATTGCATCTCGAGAGTCGAGAACGCTTTCCCTTAATCGAGCTGCGTCAACGATAGAAAACAAAATTCTCTAAAGTTCCATCGCATT
The DNA here is from genome assembly GCF_051020985.1 of Nomia melanderi. Classification (NCBI taxonomy): domain Eukaryota; kingdom Metazoa; phylum Arthropoda; class Insecta; order Hymenoptera; family Halictidae; genus Nomia; species Nomia melanderi. The sequence continues at coordinate 5,222,532 of NC_135005.1, forward strand.
CGGTCTAGCTTCTGTTCTTTGTTATTGCCACGTGCCAATAATGACCATGCGTCGAAAGCCGAGCGTTGTGAGTGAAAGACTCCCCTTATCCCTCTTCACTTTTAAACCAACGGTCGGCTTGGCTAACGTGGTGTACCTCCACAGTAGGTCTATATCATGCAACACCAGTTCGATACGAGCTCGTTATCTACGAAAAATATTGGTCTTCCGTTTTACCCTTTTCTCCCCTATAAAAATGCATAAGTATATATAATATATTTTTGTAAAAGTAAATAGGGGAAAGTAGCCTAACTTGGACCGGTTTCTACATTGGACCGTAACTTCTTTTCATATTTAAATTGATTTTAACAATATCTTTTAGCGTGAAATTATAGTTTCTGTGCGGTTTAGTAAGGATACTGAAACAGACGGTTGTATAATAAGTGATAATTTTAGTCCGTTTACTTCAACGCCGGCTAATGTAATTCTATTTTATACTCGTCTATAATTCGTGTAATTTTTGTTTTCATATTGTTTATTTCTGTAGTTTCAAATCCGAATTTTATTTAGTTTTTTACGGTACGCTGTTAAATCAGAATTTATATTATCAGAATTGGCTTTTTATATTTTTATAATATGTAAATATTACTGGTGATTCAAATTAAGAAACCGGTTTTCTAAATTGAACTGTTAACGCTATTTTGGAAATATCAGTCGGTTTTTTCACGTGTATGCATCAACTGTGATGCTAAGATTTTTCTCGATTTTTTCTGCTCGAATTTGTGAACACACATTTTCGATTTATGGAAGTATTTTACGTGGTCCAATATAGGGGACTTTTCTCTCCGTATAAGAATAGTTAAGTAGATACCTGTGCAAGATTCGATGTACCACTAAAATGGTATGATTGATAATAATGATTGTTAATATAGATATTTGACAATGTAAATGAGATGGGGCCATCTCACCCGGAATTACCTTAACACATTTTTCGAAAGCAGTTTAATCAACGTCAGATACCGTTTAATCGAGTACAGTATTTTCTCTCTACCATCACGACAATCAACAATATCAATACAACTGTGCAGAGTGGTCCATGAAATTGTTACAAATCGCAGTTCATCTATTAAAACAATCGGAAAATTAATGGAAGAAAAGAATTAGGCTTGATTTTCACTAATGATCAACGATACGGTTAGATCACGATCAATCACTATCAAGGAGTTTACCAAACCACTTGTAACTTTTCAAATGTATACTTTCTGGCAGCGATTCATAAAAAAAAGTATTAGACAACATACTATTTTTCGAAGTAGCCTAGATAACGTGTTTTCATTGCACTCGCAATAATATATGAACACTATTAAAGTTTATTAACAGCAGTAAGTGTCTACCTCACTGTGTTCTGCAGGTTATAAAGTGCAGTAAATGCAGAAACGCCTGTAATCGGATGACGAAATTAGAAAAATGTCGACGAAAAGCGTTACCGCAGAAAGAGAATACTGTACTCGAAAATACGATGATTTAGCTAGCTTAGATACTCAGGCAAAATATGTAAAATAATCTGTTAAAAATTAATGTTAAATGGTAGGTTTATTGCGTATGGTATATATGCAAATTTTCATAAGCTATTTTATATAAACGAACATCAGCAACAAATTTTTATTTACCAGAAATACGTTGACTGCCACATCAGCGCATAAAAATGTACATACCGTCAAAACATTTTCATTTTCTTTGCACAATTTTTGCAAATTTTAATTATTACTTAAAAAATATGAATATTCATTATTTATAATAGCAGCTATTTATGTAACCTTCTGAATAAAATGCATTTAAACTGTTTGGTATACATTTTGTCCTTATCTTACCATGAAGATTGACATACAATTCTGAAACATTTTATCGCATATGTGTGAGCGATGTGGCAGTTAAACGTTAAGAACTATCGTTCGGTTAAAAACAAAATAATCATTTCAGAATATTAATCAATTATTTCATTTTATTTGCACTTTACAGAATCAATTGTACTTGAACAAATTCCATGGTCCAAGGAATGCACGTTCCAATCAGTTGAAATCAGTTTGAGCATACAGTGTGTCCCATTATTCTATGGCATATTTCTTATTAATTGTTTTCAAGAATTACAGTGTTTTTTTTTCTTGCTGTAGTCGAAACGAAACCTTGATCAAACGCATTTCCTCGGTGTAAACTACATATCAATTAACCCTTTGCACTCCAGGGACGCCTCTTGATTTGACACAGGGAAACTGTACAGTTTGATATTTAATATTAAACTCCGTGTAATGCATCAATATGTGAAATATTGAAATAAAATAGTTCTGGTCCTCAATTTATGTGCGATTTCTCGTCAAGTTAGTTTCAGAAGATGTTTTTTTGTATCTCATTAAAAAGTGTTGAGTATTTTCAGCGAAACACTTCTGGAGTACAAAAGGTTAATATGTAAAGTGTACTGAGAAAACGAATTCAAGACATTAAGAGAACAAAACTGTAAAAGATTAATTGTACCATTCACCACTACATGTATATTTACGTAAATACAGCTACGAAGTTGCAGTAAAAAGTTTTATAGACAGGGATAAAACATGGAAACATGGTGTTGATAACATCACGTGAAATAAATTTAAACGATTCGAACGTTATTTAACACTCATTTATATGTCTGTTTGTGTCGCCATTGACAGAACTTATCAACTACACGCAGCCGGTCTATGTGTGGAGGGAAGATCCGAATTCACGGCAAAATACGATCAAGGAAATCATCGAGAGGGCTACATCGAAGGAGGATTGGCCACAGGTATCGATAACAGAGTAAAACAATATTTTCTACTTTTTTTGTCTCATTTTAATTTGGTGTGCCCGTTTTCTTTCATTTACAGCAAATTTTGAGATTAAAGTTAGGAGTATTCGACTATTTTATTTTGTAAATTGTGTAATATATAATTCGTTGTTGAATACTTTGATTTGTGGGAGATTTAAAAAATTAGAGGTATATTACTTATTGCAAAAATGGAGTATATAATTTTAAGCCTAAATAACTTTTGTTACTTTTAAAATATATTCACAGTATTTCAGCCATTTCTTTCGGCCAAATAATAAATTAACCAATTAACAAATAAAATTAAATAGTGTTCTTACAATGTACATACATAGTTAATATCGCCTCGAAAATTTTGAATGTTGATGCCCTTCCTGCCTTTAAAAAAAAGATATTTCGTATTTTTATAAAATCTTCAGTCAAAGATTAATCCTCAGACGACGAATATTCATTTTGACCTATAATATCATTTCGATTTTGCTCAGTTTCTAAAAACAAGTCTTTTAATTTGAAATGTTATGCACACCCCAATAATTACACATATTACAGTTATTTATATATTTACATATTTATTCACTTTACGACTGGCTTATTATTACATATTTATATGTTTATATATTTACTCTGTATGACGGTAATATCATAGTTTATTGATGTATTTACATATTTATTCATTTTATAAGTCATAAACTGCTATTGCCTCAGAATTATTGGATAATCCCATAAATAATACCGTTTTTCATATTTCTTTTATTTTTAAAAATAAAGATAAACAAAACTGTTTTTGAATGTTTTGAATTAAACTGTGTTTATAATTACTTTAAAAATAATTTTATTCGTCTTTATTTTTAAAGATAAAAAGAATATAAAATACCACACTATTCATGAGATAACACAATACTTTGCATTTATCTTATGAGAAATTGTAACTCATTACATGGCAGAAAGTTTATAAAACGCTTTTATAAAGATTCCGAAAACATGAACGATGATAATAAATCGAAATGTTCTGTGCACAATTCAGTAATATAATATACAATATAAAATAAAATATAAAATATTGTACATGCGTTAGGTGGCAATAAAAAGGAAGATACTTTTGCGGCAACCCAATAAGCATGTAAATAGTATGAAGCCAGTGAAACACGCGACACAGTATTCCACTGATATAATCGATTCACGTAACGCAATTACAGAGTGCAGTAGATACAATTAAGGATTGCATTGTTAGCTGATAAGAACCGTTCCTGGTTTACCAACGATGAGAAATAGTAACGGGCGAATGGGAAAGAACAAAATCCATGCAATATGATGCACATATATAACTATCAGATTACAGAGTTTCTCGAGTAACGTTCCATTTGCAGAGCTTCTTAGTGTTTCATTTCTGTTCTCACTATTTCGCGATGTTAACCAGCAACAGGATTGAGCAAATTATATTATAAAAGAAAAAATTTTTATTTTAAAAATAATCTAGAAAAAGGAGAAAATAATGAATGATAATTTAGGAAATAAAAAGTGGAAAATAACAAGTAATAATCTAGGAAACAAATAATAATCTAGGAAATAAAAATCAGAAGATAATAAATGGTAATTTAGAAAATAAAAAGTAAAAAATAATAAATAATTTATGAAAATTAGGAAAGAGATGTCTACATCAAACAAGTCGTATATTAACAATTTTTTGTCTGTGTTAATTTCTTCAAATAAAATAATTAATCTTAATATCTCAAACACACAGTACCTTAGAAGGAAAAGTTCTCACCGACCTATGCATTTACTCAATTTTTATATATTTACCCTCGAATATGTTTGAGCTTATACGATGCCTACTTTACTAATAAAAGAGTTCGTTCTGTAAAGAAATTGCTTTCATATCGTACATTTTCAATAATACTAAAAACGGGATTATAACAAATTAATATTAAAATCATGTTCCGTGTGACTTTTACCAAGAGAAGTTTAATCGATCAATGAGAATTCACTCGTTCAGTGAAAGTTTCGTAAACATATAACTCAAAGAACAAATGTTTACACTTCATCGATAGTTGGCACAAGAATACTACAGAATGTCCGGTCAGGTGAACTCGATATTTTAAGAAGTGATTATGCAAACCAAAATAAATAGAAAATCAAGAACGGTGATATTATTTCTACGTCGTCCTCAGTTTAGATTTTTACCTACCACCACCATAATTTTATCATTTTTGATTTCAGAATAATATAGGATAAGTCTTATTTGGACTTTTAGAATCGTCCCTTAAAATACTTGTCATGCCTATCGTTAGTCAAACATCCTATATATTCAACGATGCTTCAAAGTTTCATGAACCTGTCTCTTAACCCTTTGCACTCAATAATACTTAATATTATAAATATTCGTTATTTCCTAATAAAATATTGATAACATTATTTGCAACTAACGTAAAGAAAAATCTTGCATAAATTAAAAGACAGAATTGTTTTATTTTTATGTTTCACGTGTTGATACCTTACACAAACTTCAATATTGAATTGAAAATTTTACAGTTTTACTGTGTTTAATCCAATGTCAACTAGGAATCGCCTCTCGAGTGCAAAGGGCAACTACCGAACGAGTCAAAATGACCCATTCCTGATTTCTCCTTTTTACAATTATTGAGAAGATAAATTGAATTGTAAAACAATTAAAATCTGAATAGATGCATTCTTGGAGTTTCTATAGAAGAATTTTAAAAAGTCAGTTTAACTGCTTGGTAGTTTAGTGTTAATACATTCCTGGCCGATGATGTGAGTTCACGTCATTTATAATTTTGTTTCTGGTTGACTTTTTTGGCAAAACTTTTTTATGTCCAACGTATATTTAGAAGCCCGATATTTCAAATCAAATTTTACCATTTTTAACCTTGTTTTAATGACAGAGATTCACGGCAACCAGCTTGAAAATTTCTTTGTTCCAGTCGGCTTTTAATTAGAGAAAGGTGAAAGTATTGCTGGCCGTGATTGTGTTAACACGTCTTGTTTTTGTCGTTGAATAAATTCCAGACACACGATGATACCTGAGTCATGTTATCGAAACCGATTAACCTTCGGGCTATCGATATATTAGTCGTTTCTGCATATATTTATGCATGATCGAATAAACGATCTTACATCGTATTACATTCTGTTTCTTTTTCTGAGGTTTTTTTCTTTTTTTCACTTTCGGGAAACCGGGATGACAGTAATACTTATTAACTACGTACCAGCAGTATTAAAGTAAACATAACATCTTTAAATATTTTACATTCAAAATAATTAAATAAATAAATAATATTGATAAATAAATAAAATTAATGTTCGTTCATTTAGATCTTAGAAATTAGGGATTTAAAAATAGACTATTAGGATACATATTCCTGTAATTGCATCATTCAAAATCGACGTAAACATTTACCAGGGAATGTTTATAAAATTTAATATGCGTCACATTGTCGCGTTCCATAAACCTAGTATTAAATTATGAGTCCGAGGGTTGAAAGGCCCGAAATTTTTCAAGATTTTCGAGGCGACACATACTCCACAGAGATTGATAACCAAATTAATTATTCCTACCTACAGGTGATGATTTTCCCAGAAGGCACCTGTACGAATCGGTCCTGCCTAATTACTTTTAAGTCCGGTGCATTCTATCCTGGCGTCCCGGTCCAGCCTGTGTGCATTAGGTATCCTAATAAATTGGACACGGTCACTTGGACTTGGGAGGGTCCTGGAGCGTGAGTATTTACTAATTCATATTATACTAATTTATATCATCTAAACTAATTTATATTGTACTATTTATTTTCTAATCGTTTAGCGTAAGAAAATGTGCTAGTAAGGAAAATTAGGAATACTAATTATTGACAGTCAAAATAAAAATAGCAGTTAACTTACTAGACGGAAACTGTCTATAATTAATTAATTAGCTGTCTATAATTAATTTTCCATTTTTTTATTTGTTTATTTATTTATATATTAACGTGTATTACATTTGTTTATATATTAATTGTAATAGATATTACAATTGTAGATAAAAATGCATCAAATCCTCTATATTTGATTTTAATGATTCTTACGTGAGCATCGAAGTACCAAAAGTGATCTAGTTTTAACAGATTAAATATTTGGACGTTACGTTTTTACATGTGTCACTCAACACGCACTTACATTTACAATTACATGTAGCCGTGAATAAATAAAATTTATTTTTAAAAATGAATAATCAACAACTGCGATTACAGATTAAAATTGCTCTGGCTGACGTTGACCCAACTGAACAGTAGCTGCGAAATCGAGTTTCTCCCCGTTTACAAACCAAGCGAAGCCGAGAAAACGGATCCTAAGCTTTACGCAAATAATGTACGACGTTTGATGGCAGAGTGAGTATATTTTGTTAATGGTAAACGCATCGTCTGAAACTGTAACAGATAATTCCTATGCAGAACAGGTTTAAATATGGCACTTCAGTTGTAAATAACAATGTATATAATGTAGAACACGAAACTAGTTCTGTTTCGATGAATTTTTAAATTTATAAATATTGATTACAGGACAATAATTTAAATAGCTGTTGCGTACGCATGAAGGACCTTCTTGTAATAAATATTGGCTCATTCTTTTACCGTATGTTTTGCGATTAACAATAATAAATTGTTAGAAGTATTCGAAAGCACACGCCGAACTTCATTGTTTTATTAATCGATAACATCTTTGCTTTCTTTGACATCGTTTTTGTGTTTGTTTGAATTGGTTCAAAGGAAATTCATCTGTCTCAAAATATTTATTTCTCTTAATATAATTTATTAAATAATCATCCAATTATAACGAGTAAATGAAGCTTATCAAATAAAGTAAAATTTATGAATACCAAAATGAAAATTTCAAATAAAATCTTATTTACTTTTCAGAGCTTTGCAGATTCCAGTATCAGACTACACCTACAACGATTGTAGAATTATTACTAAAGCTCATCAGTTGCATATGCCTCATGCATCCATTTTAGTAGAAGCCCATAAGCTTCGTAATAAACTCGGGTACGTTTTTGTGTAACTGTTTATAAATATATGGTTTCATAAAAAAACAAGAACAACGAATATAAAACTTCTTTGTCGTTTAGGTTAGTAACAGCAAAAACAGAAGAAGAAATAGTACAGAAAAAAATAGGAAGACTTAGCGAAGAAGTTGACTTGCATGAATTTGCCCAACTTTTAAGAATCGACGAGAAAGAGCCTGCTCTCCAACAACTTTTCCGAATACATGATAAAGTAGGTATTATTTAACTTATTAATCAGAATATAATTTTTGTTACACAGGATAGGTTAATAATTAATGCTTCATGCTTCCAAAATTGTGAAATTCAACAATAAAAATTTGATTCTGAAGCTAAGGTCCATTATAAAGAGGGTTTCATTGTATCATGGATAAGACGTATTGAACAGATTCCTAGAATCAAAGTTTTAATTTGATATGTAGAGTTCATGTTTAATTTCTTTTATAAAATATTTATATTTAATGTTACTAGAAATAACACAATATCTGTATTTATTTGTTTAGATGGATTAAGTATTAAAGTACTTGGCTTATCAGAAATACTTTTATTGTTTGATGTTAGATGTAATAAAAACATTACACATTGTCAGTAGTATACATACTATAATATAGAATATGATAACATTATATATCCCATTTCCATTATATAGATAGGTACATATCCAGCTGAAAAAGTGGCTTGTACTTTTCTTTTCCTGCTCTGTAATTTCTATAGTCTATATACCTAGCTTTATAAGAAACTGTTCGATACTTCAAATTTGATTGGTTTATTATGAAGACCAGTATACGATTACGTAGTACATATGTGCATATATGCATTTATATTTATATTCGATTTTGAAGTAGTCACAGTATTGTGGAAAAATTATTTGAAAAACGAATTTCATGGTTAAAAATATTCTCATACAATTAGATATTTACGTCAATTTTAGACATTCAAAACAACTGTGTGCAATAATACTCCCAAAAAATTGTTACTGGAATGTTGGTGATTCCCTTGGCAAAAAATTATGTAAATAAAGTTTTTTCGTATTACTACAAATAACGTAAAACAAAAGAGAAAAGAATGTTTTGTTTTGAGTCTGGTAATAGGATTCATTAATAAGGGAACATATATATCCCCACTTAAATAACACTTGTAATAAAAACTTTCCACTGAAGTCAACCCTTTACTCTTGGATTTTTTTCGAAGATATCTACTGTTATTTTAGCCTTTTTTTGAATCTATCTTTTTTGTGATCTATTTATATGACAATTAATATATAGTATATTTCAACATAAAAATGAAGCCAAAGGTTTTAAAAATGGTACTTCTGTCTAAACATGCTTTTATTTATTACAGTACAAACATTTAATATAATTTTTTAGCATAAATCACTTATACCTTACAAATACATGATATTTTATAAAATACGTAGGTATCTGGTTGATAATCGCACGTGTCACAATAATAATTTTTAATTCTTAACAAACGCTAATGCAACATTGAAACTTTTTATTGTTAGTTATTTTATCACGAAAATTTCATTAACATTTTAGTGAGAGTGTTCTGATGAAAATGAAGCTAATTGTAAGTTAACAGCATTATAATGAATGATACAAAATGTTTTATTATTTCAGAATGGATCAGGTAAAATAGATTTTGAGGAGTACATATTCTCAGTATTAGCTACGTCAAACGCAAATACTGAACTAGACAAGGTAGAAACAGCATTTGAAGTAAGTATCACACCTATTTTACGTTATTACTTACGACATGTACTACTTGTAATATAATATATTTAATAGGTATGTGGCACGAAATCATTATCGTGTATCGGTAAAATGGAGTTGAGGAAGGCCTTAAAACTGTCATTAAATGTACCACCAGAAGAGTCCGATAAAATTTTCCAGCACGCCAAAATTGACTTTCCAGATACGACAGTGAATTTCGGTAAATTATATTATTGCCTATATTATCCTTTCATTTTATTCTATGCATTTTGTTGTATATAAATTTTATGATAGTATTAATATTTTGATTATTGCAGATATTTCCCTCAAAGTTCTGCAGAATTATAAACGTATTTTTAATGACATCAAATCTATATGTAAGATTTAACATAGTTGTTTTTCAAACATTGTTTTTTTGTTTGTTCAACGTTCATGAATTATATCAGTCTACATCAAATATATTTCACTAAAAAGATGCTAATTATCACTTTTATCACTTTTTAATCAATTTATTTAAAGAAACAAAACGCATAGAATAATGAGGAGAAACTTTTTAATGAATTTTAGTAGTTAATATTTTTATTCAAGAGATTGTACTTATTGCGTAACTAACACTTATTTTCTCTTTTTCTATGTTTAATAGAATTTGTATTAGCCGCATTATCGGAACGTGCAGAATACACTCACATATTTGCTATTAATACCGAAACGAGGAAAAAAAGTATTTGAGAATATTTCATCAACTCGTTCCACACTCATCGAAGAAGCAGGACACGCGGTGTTTGTAGCAGGCCGCTTCTCAATCAGATATGCGCCAGTCCTGTATAATTTTGTTCTATTTTTGCTGATATTACTACTTTCTCAACGATTAGATAGCCATTTTTTGTTAGTATTACAGCGTTGATGAAACAAGAAATTGTCTTCGTGAGGATTAAGCAAAACACGGAACGAGAAGATTGCATAGAATATTAGGGACTCTATTAAATAAACGATATTGTTGCCTAGCGTTCGCGTAGCGCAGATATATATTTCTTTATTTCTAGAAGAGCTTCTTTTGTACAAACGAAGTCAATTTCCAAAGGAGCCCTTACGGTTCGGATTAAATATCCTACTTAAAAAAGTAAGATATGTATAAATACTGTTTCCTTTGAAACAGATTTTTTTTTATTTGTTATTACATAAGTGGTTTAATTTATTGTTTTACGTTTTGTATTATGCCATTGTTTTTTTTTTAATATTTGATAGGACAAGTATGTATGAGTATGGACACAGAACACGCAAAAAGATGTTTCCTTTGTATTGTTTACCATACATATACAATAAATAAGACATAGCTTCTCCTTGAGTTTCATACTTTTACATACTTTTTATCTAGTGCACAGATGGTTTAGAACAGACTTTATTTCTCCCTATTGCTCGCTTAATATTTATTGTAAACCTTTTCGCCCCTTAAAGTTTCTCACCCACATTTGAAGTCATGTAAATAGTATTACACCGAAGGTTTCTTAGGGATAAGCATGCAAACTCCCCCGTGTTGAACTTAAAATTCACGGTGGACGTACTGTCAATAAAGAAGGATTAGTTTTAGAATTATTCTAGATTGCTCAGGGTTCAGAAGAATTTGAAGGCTATTAAAATTCCGCGCGTTGTTAGTAGTATAATTAAGCCACCCCAATTACAAACTTTTCCAAGTTTGCAATGTGTCTAGAGCTCTTACTATCCGGATATCGGAATGTCCGGTACAAGTTGAATCTGGTTTCAAAATTTAAATCTGAGTATTTCAGTATCTGAACTTGAACATCTGAATTCGGGTTTTCTTTGCCAATTAGCCGATAATTACTACTTATTTACGTTCAGATTAGAAAAAGCAAGTTTTTGTCAAATGGTGAAGATTAAAGGATGCGAAAATTGAGAAGTGTTCGATTAAAATAGCAAATATAAACTAAAGGAATTATTTGTATACCTAATAAACAAAAAACAGTATTGTATATATTTAAAAAAAAAATAAAATGAAAAAATTAAGGATTTTTGAATAGAATGTGGACGAAATAATAAATGCTCTTGCTTTCTATACGCATAAAATAACATAACGATCATTTGTACCCAACAGTGATAAAAAATTATTAAACAGCATAATAAAGTATCCATACGTTCTGTATTACTAAGAAACAAACATATTTATTTTAAAATTAATATTTTATTTCTACATGATGATCGTTATCACTTATCATTACCATTACCCTTTTTTACATTCAATAAGAAAATAATTATTACGATACAAAGGGGAATAAGCATTTTCGGCCATGAGCGGACACGAAGACTATAATTATTAGCTTGAAATAAGTATTCTAAACATCATTGAATCAATTTTATTTAAATATTGCTGTTAATTGATTAAAATAAACAACATGTATTTGTTGAAGAAATATTGGATTACTATTCACATACACTGACAGTTTATTTAGTTTATGGAAAATCATCTGGATGACGAATTATTAACATACAACGGCGACGATACTGAATATCATTTTATTAATAAGATTGTTTATTTTTTATAAAATTGTTTTGCAATTGTTATTTTTATAAATTAATGTTTTCTAAATAAATTAACAATATATAAATGGAAATAATACCTGGTTCTCCTCTTAGTAAACAATTTATTTCTGTAATTAATTATAATGACTAAACATATTAATAACGAACTTCTCCTATGTGTTATAAGGTCCTATAGAGTATTATCGTACATTGGAGACCGTTAATAATGGAGAATGTCACTCAGTGTTGTCCATACATGGCCGAAGTCATATATAAATATGCCTATTATCCTTTGGTTTATTTAATCAAATATGCTTTCTACCAGGGATGGTAATTAATTCTTTTGCTCCTAATGTCGGTTACAACCAATATCCACGAAGTGACTCACTTCACCCAAGTCTCCTTGTTTGTAAGATCTCTCATATTTCATTATGTTATTAATTAATTTACAATTTACACAATAAATACATTAATACCCTCGAAACACTTAAGATCTCCATAAGGAAGCCAACTTGAAAAACACAATCATTTATAATTGTATATGGTGAGAAAATAATATTTTGTTTCAATGAAGAAAGATAAGATTATCTACATTATTTAGTAATAAGCAGAACTGTTTATTAGTTATAACCCTTTCTTGCCTATTTTTAGGTGTTACCTCTTCAGGTGCAATTATTTTTATATGTACTAAAGAGACTGGTATTCACTGACATATCTAATGCATGTAGAAATTTTTAGAAATTTAATTTTCTCTGATTTCGATTGTATTATATAATTTATATATCATTAGATTCCCACTAAGCATATTTGAAATTCGAGAAATAAATTTAATCTTTTTAATTTACTACAGTTACTGTAGTGTATGCACATATCTACGAGAAATTACTCAACACGAATCTTTTTCACCTCACATATTTTTTTTGAAAGAATATGAATATTCGCGATAATATAAACGTATCTACATATTCTGATTCAAATGAAACAGATATGTACATACTGAAATTGAAAGTCAACGACTATTCCAGATACAGATATCCGAAAGTCGGTACAGCAGTAAGAGCGCTAGCACAGAGTAATTAAAACATGTTGAGAACTTGGATCTACATTTAGAGTAAATATATTATAAAATTTATTCTTTGCACGATAATAAAACATGCTACAGTATTTAATATTTAATAAACACAAATACATATACATGTGTATATATGTATATATATATATATGTATATGTATATAAAGTAATAATGATTTAATGGTCACGAACAATGATGAACTATTAATCATTGTATATACGCATATATTAAATACATTATATACATGTATTGTATGTCAATATATATGTATATACGGGACATATAATTGTATATATATATATAGATACAATAAAATATTCTTACAAGATACGAACTACTCTAAATAAATTTGATTATTTCTTTTCATTTGTTTACAGCGGAAATATTAGGGCTTACATACAGTAAGTTTGATTTAAGTACAAATATACATACGTTGATTATACTGGATTTATGGTATCACATAAAATCGTGTATATGATAAAAATCAAAGTTGCTCTGATCTAAAGGTCGTATAGTATACACAAATGAAATTATGTTTTAAGGTATTAACACTGAATAGTCACAACCGATTCGTTAAAAGATTAATATTACCTATAAAATATTTCTATGATTTACAATATGGTAAATCTTAATTATTAAACTCTTGTAACTTTATGTTTAATAGTTGCATTATGGCAGGATATATTTTCAATTTCTTTCTTAAGAGCACAATAATGTTATATAATACATAAAATATCTACAATATTAGTAGTTTCTGAGATTTCTTTTAATAAATATACTGTAATCCATAAAATATATAATAACAAATTAGACATCAGTTAATGTAATTTTCCAAAATAACTAATTATATAAAGCGTTACAATTATATTAATATTTAATGTTATGTTTACTTATACACATGAATATAGAAATGAATATATTATTTATTGACTTTTATCTTATTTTGTAATTTTTTCATTCCGAACATAATTAAATTGTGTGTTTCTTAAAAATTTTTAAATTGTATTTTCAAAGGCACACCTGCTTCTGTAGTGATGTTCGTTACTAATTTTTGAATAAATTTTATTATCAAACTTATATCCTGATTTTAATTGATAATACTTATGTAATATTGTGTTTTAATTCATGTAAGTTTTGTGCATTATCTTGTATCATAAAGTACATAAGTACAAGTATTGTTAAATTCCTAAGAGTATTAGGGAAATAATTAACTAAAAATTTCGTAAATAATAACAAGACGTATTAATCTGTAGATATAGCTAGGAAACAATCTAATTTGTCTTACTTTTTTCGGAAAATACTTGACATACTGGATGAACTAGTTTTTTGTTGGAAAATCTTGCTCACTCTTTGCCTCATGTCTTCCACGCCTTGTCCTACATTTACAGTAGCCATTGACAATGAAAGACCGGAGCTCATAGATAGCGATCTAACGAACACAAAAAAAAAAGATATTCACATAATTATTTACAAAATAAACTACTATTCGTTAATAATCATTTACATACCTCTCTATCGGTTTTGAAAGATCTTGTCGAGATTCTATTTCTCTCAAAAGTGATTTAACAGTGTCTTTCTGTTGAGGTAAGTACTGGGTTGCTAATTGCTCCAAAGATTTTAAGCCGGGCAATAATACGTTCGAAACGCATTGATAGCTAAGCGGACAATAAACCAGAACAGAAAATGCTTCAACTAAAGCACTAATGAGATCGACTTTACGATCTTGCTGCAACGCAAATGACGCTATTCCAGTTAATTGAGTGGCAATTACTGTAAAAGAATTAACTTCAATTTCATATAAATGACATTAAAAATGTGAAAGTTTAGTTCTTACCATCTTCGATATAATTTTGAGGGCAATTAGGAGCGATAAATGCCAATGCTGAAACTAACGGTAATGCCAAAGGTGAAGGAACACCTTGAGGATCTTTAGCAATGGTTTCTAAAGTTAAACGTGCTTTATCCCTCATTTCTTTCACTTTGCATTCTGTTATTAATCGACCGAGTGAAGGAATCGCAGCGCAGCGAACAGTTCTAAAACCAAAACAATCGTTGTATCGACTGAATTGATTATAACTATTAATTTAATATTAATAATTGAATGTTTAGATTTCAAAAACAACTAGACAAGTACAAAAATATATACAAATAAGTCTTACATATCGGGATCACTAACGAGTGTTATGACTGCTGGAACTACCTTAGCACTGGCTAACCGATCAGAAACATGAGCTATCACACAACCAAATAATGTTGCGGTTGCGCATCTCACAACAGGTCTTTGGTGCACTACCCCTATAAAAAAGGGGGATGGAAGGTGTAACTTAATCACTAAAGTGCCACTAAGGAGGCAACGAAATCACTATTTAAAATGTCAACGAAACTAACCATCCCATAAACCACTAAGGATATATTCTTGCATATGTTCGTCAGTACATAACATAATTACTGCAACTTGTAAGCAAGTAATACTGATACCGTTTATAGACAAAGTAAAAAGGAATTCTTTCAACCATCTAGCAACTTCTGCACCATCTAAAGTAGACAACAAAATTAAATACATAGGCATTATCGTCAAACTCGTATTTTTTTTATCTGGCGATAATGCCGTTAATTGTTGCTCAAGTTCGGACACTTCGGATGCAAATATCGGCTGAATCTAAAAAAAAATAACAAATTATTATTCAATATAACTGTAACCTAAGATTTAAAATATTAATAAATATTTTCTATGAAAATTACTATTATTGAATAATTAAAAAATAATAATTACCCGTGTTTGCGTGATATACCGTCCAAAACCCAAACATAAGGAGTGGACGTATGTTAGTAGAGCATGTAAAATGGTTTCATGTCCAACTTCAATGGATTTGATCATTTCTAAAATGTCCATTAATCTAAAACAGAAGAGGTATTAGACAAAAATTAAATAGGAATTAAATTTTTAAAAAACGTACAATTTATCTGTGAACCACTCTAATTCTGGCCATGTATCATTTTCCCATGTATTCGCAAAGAACGTATTCAATAGTGCTCCGATATCTACGTCTCCTTCATAGAATACTTTTGGGTTGACAATATTGGTATGACACAAGTTAAGGAACACATCAGCTATAAAATAAAGTTTTGAAATAAACTAATATTGACTTGACACTATATTACATCAACGTGTAGTGTATCATATTTACATAAATCAGATGACGTTCCATGTTCTATATATGTTTTAACTGTATCTGTATCTGCTACGCATATAACCATATGCGGTAATAAATACTGTAAAACGCTAATCGACGACACGGTCTTTACTTCGTCAATGTGATCTTTATTAGGCGAATGCTGATAGTATCCAGATTTTAAATGATTTTTAACTTTTGATATTACACGTGGTAACAAATGTGTCTGCAACCTTTTCAAGGAGAGCGCCCACTGAGCTAAAATGGGCAAAAGTAAAGTGGATGCGACTTCTACAACGATTGGTGATGAATCATTCAGTGCAGTTAATGCCAATTCTTCGCACTGCAACAATGATTATTAGAGGTATAAATTATTTTTCTGACTTTGTTTAATATGAAACAAGTTCATGCAGTATATTACCTGAAAATATTTATCGGGATCATCCATCAAAGCTATAAGCAATGCAAGACTTCTCACTACGCAAGCTCTGACCATAGGGTCTTTGTCATCCAGTAACATTTGTTGTAACATAGAAAGCATTAAAGAATTCCTAATGCCAACCGACATATATGGAGCCAATACAGAGCAACATTCCACAGCTAACAACCTCTTCTCAGGGTATTTGTACTGACTCTGCTCCCAACAAATAGTTAATATTTCTTCCCCTTCCATTGGATCGTTTTCGAGTTTTGCCATAGCAATTAATCCTAATAAATAATAATCATAGTGCATTACACATAACAACATAATTGTATTAGGTGCCGAAAAAAGTTTGTGCGATTTTCTTGTTAGCAATTAATTCAGGCTCAATTTCAAATAGTATTTCACTAGTTTAATACATGAAATTGATATTAGCAGCAAGATATGTTATGCTGTTGGTATCAAAGAAAATAAAATTATTTCACAAAAACGTTCTCTATGTTTAAATCTTGTTTTAAGAACCCGCACAAACTTTTCCGGTACCTAATATATGTATATATTTATCCTAACCAGCTAAGATTAATTGTCTTTCATTTTCTTGTGGCCTCTTCTTTAGACTGAATAAAAGTTGTAGTAATTTCTCCCTTTCCGTAGATTCGGTATGAAGTCGAATTACGCTTAATATTAATGGTATTACTTCTTCGCGTTTATTAAGTATGATGTTGGGTACAATGCGAGGTAAAGTTTCTGCCAAGATGTGAACAAGGTTATCTCGTGAGACTCCATTTTTAAAAGGTTCTTCTGCCGTGGAAATAATAGAACTTGAAATATTAACTAGACAATGGCCTATAACCTCCATTTTAAATTTTAGCGGTAAATGTCTACAAATAATATATTTTATTTGATATAGAAAATCAATTTTACTAGAAATGGATCATGCTTATGCGAAAATAAAATACCTAGATGGAGGATTCGGAAGGATAGACGATCCTTCTGTAACGTCCACTCTTGGTAATTGAATTCTTGTCCATTCTTTATCCCCAGGATCAGTGTCACCAAGGCTAACAACTACTGACACACTGTCATCTTCCTCTGGTTCTTGCGTTGCCGCTGATGCATCCCGAGGAGGTGTTTCAAGCAATTCAAATTTATCTGGAGTTGTAGAACTAGAATTCAATGTTTGTATTGTTCCGCTACTACCTTGCTGTAGAAAGAAGTCAATTACAGAAACTGAGGAAACAAAACATTTCTATATTTTCTTACATGTATAGTCGGTTCATACCTTCGTTGGATTTTGTGATAAATTTTCATTTGTAGTTGCAAGAATTTGTTGCAAGTCCACCTTTTCTTGCTCTAAAATTGCAGTCTGTTGTTTAAGTTCTTCTATATCTTTCACCTGTAAATTGTACAATTCTTTAATGACTTTAAACAAATAGTAAAGATAAGATGTACATGATTTTAACAAACCATTTGTTTAAATTCATTCTTTTCTGTTTCAAAATCAACTTCGCAAAAGTCTGTTTGCACACCAATACTTGCAGAGGGTGCCTTATCGTAACCATTAGCTCGCATATATTCTCTATAAATTTGTAATAATTCTGCAGGTTTCGGGATGTCTAATCCTACATCCTGCCAATCTTCAAAATCTTGATTTTCATTTTCATCGCTAAACGTGATTGAAGTTAACTTGTATGAACATGCTAATAAATATTCATTAACAAGGAAATTCAAAGCTCTTTGCTCGTGTGGTTTTATGGGTAAGTCATTCACTAAATGCTTATCAGAACTCTTATCAAGTGTAGATCCGTCTGATTCTGAAGTATTAAAATATTGGTTAAGTCATGTTTTTAAATATAATAATCAAATAATCAGAAAAAGAGATAAACCTGTGACTACAGTGAGATTTGCACGAAGAGCAGAAATACTCTCTTTAGCTTTCCTTAGTTCAAATTCTAAAATTGCTACTCTCTCGTCAACCCCTGCGCCATCTTCTGAATATCTTGTCATATCAAGTGAGTCTAAAGTAGCCTGACTGGATGATCTGGCTAAATGAATTAAAAGAAATATTATACTCTTACAATAAATGCAATTTTATAAGATATATCATTAAATTACATAAATATTTTAATTAATAAAAGTTTTATGTAATAAGTAAAAAATTACAATAGATTAATATTAATTGTTATGTCTTGATTCAAACAAAATTCATAACAAATATATTTTTGTTTTAATATCATACGTTTTCTTTATATAGAATATCTATACTTGTTTACATTTAATATAACAATTACTGTTTAAATGCATTTTTAAATTAATAATATCTTCATGTAAATAAATTATACGTACGCATAGAAGTGTACGGTTCTGGCTTAATACTTTGACTTTCAAAATGACTTGGAGTGGAAAAAAATTCTTTCAAAACAGGTAATTCTTTCCCTGCTTCGCATAATTCCGCATGCAGCTCCAAGGCCGTCAATAAAAGTTTATCACTTAGAAGCTTAGCAGCAATTTCTTCATAAGATATGCATGCCTTTGAGGTTGGGTATCCTGAAGTAATAAAGTAAATATTACTAATTTCCATAAAAAATCGTACCGCCGATAATTATTACATGATAATATCTACATGTTGTAGTTAACGATGACGTGTATACATTTTGCTACCGAGTATCAACGACAATTCGTAGTCATTAAAAGGATTTTTCACTTTAAATTGTGTAATTCAGTATGAATTGAAAATATTAGTTTCAAAGTCAAAAATATTAACCGTTTTAACGAATGCTTAATTAAAAAATGATTACCTTTACTGTCTGTTGACAGAGGATCCCTAACCTCCTGCATTGCACCAGCCATAACTTTCACTCTGTTCAGACGTTAACTGAGAATGACATGTCCATCTTGGCTGATGAATAAAATAGTAACCCACTCAAGCGCGTGCCACGCTTTCATTAATTTAATTAAGTATATTAATAGAAATTATTTGGCTCTAAACGACACAACACATCGTCTGCGATGACAACAAAGCCATGTTTTACCTTCCGTGATATTAGCGACTAGCGCCTTTCGGCTAGCAACTGTGTTCACCAATTGGTTGTAACAAAATTCGTTCAGGATATGCATTATTTTTAAATCTGACAAAATTTATACTTCGAACGTGTGAGTAATATTTTTAAAATTGAATATCATAAATAATAACGTGGAATCTATTATTCAATAAAAATTTCATTGCCTGAACATTCCTGAAATAACGATACAACAGAATAATTCTACGGTGGTGCAGTATCACATTATTTGAATCACCGTATTTTATTAAAATTTCTATATTCGAAATATTATGTGCTTAAACATATTAAATACACATATTTATATTATGCACTTTTTATATGTGTATTTAATATGATATACTTATACGCTTAATATATGAGATATGAATTGTCAAATATACACAAGTATTTCAAAAACATAGTTCTTTATCTTTCTCAGTACAAGTTTGAAGCAATTTGAATATCAATAATTTCATAGAAAAATTACAAATAAAATATAATCATAAGGAAATAAACGTGTATAAAATCAATACTTAAGCAGAATAAGTACTACAAATACAAGTGGCTTTGCATTATATTACACTTAAAAGTCTAAACGATTCTGTAGCTTGGTTGCACATGGAAAACCTAACGAAGAAACAGGGTCTAAAGTGTACCGAACTACGCTTTAATTTATTACAATTATTATTACAATGATACGAACCTGTTTTTTTTTCTTCTATGTACAATCTACCTTTCTGCGCGTCTTTTGTCAAATAATAATCGTAATAATTAATAATAGTAGTAATAACACGTGTCTCAAATTTCTTCGAAATATTTTTTCATCTTTTTTGCTTTCGTCTCGTTGATATTTTTATAAGTGTGTTGAAAAATCGGTATAAATGTAACTACTAAAGGAGTAATATTACCGTAGTAATCGTCGTAGCTTAGATAAAACTCGGAAGGACTGTAACACCATTTTAAGTTATCCTATATTACTATTGCAACGTTATTAAAGTTGGTTCGTTTAGATATATGGTCTTGAAAAACCATTTTAGTAAAGAAAATTCGCCAAACGATCCTTTCTAAACCACTAATATGAAAATTATTAATATTCGTCTTCCTACAATTCGTTCAAGCACCATTGGCTGGTTGATTTCATTTTTTTTTTTGTAGTATATGAGCGATTGAACAAATTGGACTCGATTAAGTCTAAAATTATTACTTCGTTCTCGATTTACTATCATCGATAGACAACTACTTTGTAATGTCGATATAAACTTCGATCGACGCTAGTATACTAATATTAATTCTTATAACTAGATCACTACCGTCGACATTATCAGCAATAAAGTTTTTCGTAAGTCTTGCCGTGCTTCGTTTTGATGTTGGTAGCCAGGACACTTGAGACATACTGATATTTTTTTTTTCTTCTTAGGTTTCTATTTATTTATTTCCTACGATCACGTTCATATAGTTAACAACTAGAGTTTAATTAGAACAATGATTTATTCTTCGTTATGTACCAATATATTCAATTGTCTCAGCAACCAACAATAGATTCAAAAACAGCATAAAATTTATATTAAAGTATTACAGATCTTCCAGAATTTTTCTAAGTTATAATTATTTCATTAATATCTTTTTTTTCTCTAGCCAGCGACCGCCAACACGAAATTTGACTTGGGCTGGGATAGAGAGACGCAAGGCGGTAATAGTACTTTTTATTTTTTTTTTCTTCTTTTGATTGGTATCAATCTAAATCTAATATTTGGACGAAGTGCGAGGATGGGTCGTGCGTGCTTTTGCTTTCTAAATCGAGCGTGCGAATCTCATAAAATCGTTTTTACTTCATTTAGCCACAAATAGCTTACTTTCGTTATTTCCTTTGCCAGTTATAATTTATCGTTCGTTAATTCGCTTAATGCAAGTAAGTACTTTAAAAAAAAAGAGAAGAAAACAAGAACGAAAGGTGGTATAACTGTCTGTACGCATGTTTATCCTGTAAGTGTCCATGAACGATGATTGGAATTTGTGGAACAGCCCTGAGAAAGAACGAACGACGCGCGTGGAAATGATGTTTAAATGAATCGAGGCGTACCCGCTTGTGTGAATCTGTATGAGAATGAACATTTTTCATCGCTGAACATGTGAATTTTGAGAATTACTTATTTTTTACTTCCTTTATGTTCGCTTTTAACCTCAAGTTTTAAGAGATGTGTGACGCGAATCTGCACATACGTGCCTTGAATTTGTATACAAATGACAACCTTCAACGCTAAATATCGATACTTCTGCAAAAAGAAATAAAATCCGATTAACATTAATTTCTCTTCACAGAAAACATACTTCAGTGAAATATCTACTAGGCGATTGAAAGGTGTATCACAAACTTCACGAGTATGCTATACAGTATAAAAATTAAAAAAAGGGAAATCTTATTATAGAGCTTAGTTTGAGATATTGTCACTTCAGACCAGTATCTTAAATTTATAAATGTAATATGAAAATAAAAATTGTAAATTGTGTTTTATAACTTTATGTTGATGTCTTTAAAACTATTTTTAAAGATATATAGTTTTTAAGTATTCCATGTTGCTGAAGAATTGATACTTGGAAGAAATGCGACTCTAATAGTTCTTACATGTATTTTTAGGAGTGACGTGCTATTCCTCAATATAATCACACGGTAATTAATTAATACCGTAAACAAAACACGTCGAAAGACTCCTTTTGCCCCTGTGTTGTCTCGAGTAACAACTCTCTAGCAACGCAGCGTATACAATTTGTAAATCTATATTAAATTACCTTTCAATCACCTTATACAGAAAATGTACACATACCATCAGGCAACTCGTATAGTTTTCTAGGAAGGGAGGCAAAATAAGGATGCCTTAAAGCTTCCTCAGCTCCTATCCGTTGATCAGGATTTAGCTGTAGAAGCGCTGATGCCATACTATCACCTTCAGCAATATCATAGAGTCTAGGAAATGAAAGACCCAATTTTCGTGAACTATAGAATCCCAGTCTATGTGGTTTGTATCCTGGCAGGTGCGTGACACCAGGCCAAGTTTCTTCAGTAGGAGTACCCAATACTTTGAATATTTTATCAAGTTGGTCGTACGTACAGCGTACACCTGGGAATGTTGGTTCACCAGTCAACATCTCCATAAATATGCAACCTACTCCCCACATGTCGAGCGAGGTAGAATACTCTGTGGAACCCAGAAGAACATCGGGTGGCCTGTACCACAGGGTCACTACTTCATGCGAGTATGTATGTGACGGTACAGATTTAGCTCTTGCTAAACCAAAATCTGCTAGTTTCAGTTCCCCTATTTCACTGATTAATAAATTCTGAGGCTTCACATCTCTGTGTAATACTCTCCTACATTAAATTACAATCGAATTAATAACTATGTAGCATGAAATTAATCATTTGTATATAATGTACAGTTAGGAGACGACTGGATGTCTAGCGGAACGGCACAAGGGCAAGAGGTGTTTTTCTAATTTAACAGGTCTATAGTTTTGATTGCTTACGTATGACCGTATTTACAAATAGTTAATTAATGATCGAAAATATCAGAAATTAAGAAATAAAACCAAAAGAAGATTAAATGA
This sequence comes from Nomia melanderi, assembly GCF_051020985.1. Classification (NCBI taxonomy): domain Eukaryota; kingdom Metazoa; phylum Arthropoda; class Insecta; order Hymenoptera; family Halictidae; genus Nomia; species Nomia melanderi. The sequence continues at coordinate 5,245,958 of NC_135005.1, forward strand.
AAATAAATAAGAACTGATCAATCAACTGAATTCTTCGGCCTAGTTATCAAGTGATCTCCTAGCAGTATATATATGTATATGTTTTACCTCCTATGACAATACGCTAATCCTCTTAATAATTGGAACAGAAACAATTTAACGTTTCGTGGATCTAACCCTCCATTACCGGTACCATGCCTCTCCATATATTGAGATAAGTCAGTATGAACATATTCAAAAACAAAAGTAAGAGTTTCCCGCGTATGAATTATATCGTGCAAGGTTACAATATTGCTATGCTTCAATTCTTTAAGAAGGCTTGCCTCGCGAATGGCAGTAAATGGAGCACCTTCTTCCTCTTGCAGTCTAATTTCTTTAAGTGCCACCAATTGATTTGTAAGGTGGCTATAACCTTTGAACACTGTGGCGTACGATCCTTCCCCTAATTGTTCCAATTTTATATATGCTTCAGATTTACCAAAGGGAGAATCACCCTGTAAATACAAACATAATTACTTTTTCGTGCAACAAGTTTTATTAAACACATCTGAAACGTAATATTGCGATGTAATGAAAGGTTACTTATCTACAATTTGAAGTTAATACACTTTTAACATTAATCAAACAGTACTTAAGTATCTATAAAGTATCTAATACACATCTAGGAATTTGTATTACAGAGTACAAGTAGCAATTTGCAACAAATATACTTAATGTTATTGATAAAAAAATCTGGAAAACAATAAATTTAAATGTACAGATTTCTTTATACTACATTTCTTTTTCTATTCTTATTTCCGTTTCCATTTTTTTTACATTTGAAATTTTTATTTTCCAAAATTAAAAAATTTTTCTATAACTGAAGAAGCTGTTGAAGTAACATGTGAAGAGCTTTAGGTTTGAAATAATTAAGTACCTTTAGAGCACAATCGAAACGAAATGAAATACTTAAAAAATTTTGAAGCTTAATTAAGAATGACGGGTCATTTTTAATAACATAATGAAACAGAAAAAATATGAAACATAAATATAATTAAGGGGGACATTACCCCAAAAGCTGAAAATCTTTTGGTTCTTCTAGGAGGTGGATCCGGCCCAAGGAAGACCTCTGACTTAGGTCGCGGTGGACGCCGAGGTCGTAAAATAACTCTAGCTTCTTCACGTATATCCTCGTCAAGAAGCTTGGAATCACTAGAAACGGAAAGCTGCCGATGCACTCTCTCATGGTCGCCCACACCTGTCCATTCTATGACATCCAATTTCGTCCTTAAAACTCTTTTTAAAATACCAGCAATAGGAATCCACGTAAAATCATAATTCCTCAATAATTGTATCAATACATAATATTTTAGCTTTAAATAACACACTGTCATCGAACAATGCAATAGTACATAATGTCAAGCAGATTGCATATCTGACCATAATTAATTATTAAAGCGATCAAACGTTAAGCGTGATTATCATGAAACCAGCGCAAATACATTTTACAGCAGCAAGTCATTCATGCAATTTATTATCTCTAATAAAACATAAAATACTGAAGTTTCTGATAAGTGTTGATAAACACTACAAGAAATTAGTTACTTTGATAAACAGAACTCTATTTCACACTTCATCTTACAGGAAACTTTAATATCATCTATCGAACAATTGAGAGAATCATTTATTTTAACGACATAGATTTCGTAATTAATTAATTTTTCACTCACCATAACGGCGATCCTTATCTGCAGGTATATTACCGTTTGGTTCCAAACGGTCTAGGAACTCCTCGGAATAGCCATTATATGGCAGTTGACCCCTATTTGCAGCATCATCAGCCTCTTCTTTTGATATTGCTGAAGTACCAAAAATAGTTAAATTGATAAGCAGACATTAAATGAACTTGTATAATTGTGTATCGTTTGCTGTATTATGAAATTAATAATTTAAAGAACTCTTGAAATGAGAAATTTCAAGATTGCAAAATCTTGAGAAATAAAAAAAAATAAATATTAAAGTTCATATACTCTTCTGTCTATAAAAATTAAAGCTGAAGGATTCAGAATACTACGCCAGTTTATTATAATGTTTTAATTGCATAACTTTTAAAGTAAACAAGTCTAATAAAACTTATTCTTGAAATAACGCTAAATACATAGTATCTTGACCAGTTGAAGACAGTAACTGATAAATTTTATTGTGTTATTTTATTTTTTTTAATTCTTTGCATATATTAATTCTTTCTGTTTTTTCTAAAACATTTATTTACTAAAACAAGTATTTGTAGGAAAATGAGAATTAGAATACAAGAAAAAAGAAGAAAATAAAGGATCTTATATATACTTAGTTGGGGATTAATGCCCATACCATATATACAATCTTTTATTTCTGCGAAACAGAAAGTAGTTTATAACATTGTATTTAATCTAAGAATTGTCTCTTATATACCAAAGTATTTTATTTTATTTTAATCTAAATTCATTTGATGAAAATGAAATGTATTTCAAGCATACATTTAAATTAATAATCAAAGATAACTAAAGGAAAAGTTACAATTTGAATAGTAAAATGACTTTTATTTATAACATTCATTGCAATACCTTGTGTCAAGTTAATAATGTGAAGATATAAAATAAGAATATATAATTAAATATACTTGTGAAACCTTTTGTTAAATTCAGGAAAGTATTAATACTTTTGTAAGTTATATAATGGAAAACTACTGTAACTGGATCAAGTAATACTATTACAACTGTACGTCAAAGTGAAGTATAGGTATAAAAGATATATGTAATTTATATGTATTAAAACATATTTGAATTATTTTATTTTAACTTAAATACTTAAAATTTTGAACATTTCTAAAGATACTTACAAAGTCTCCCAAAACTGTGGCTAAGCCGTTTTTTCAGCTTTTGTACTCTACTAAGGGCGCCTCCCTTTTTCTCCCGCATTGTCACAGACCCTGTACATAATAAACATAATTTTTGATAACTGTAAACCATAATAATTACATATAATCTAATATTTGCAACTTTGGTAATATAATTAAGAAATTCAGAATAATTTAGTGTCATAATTCCATATATTTCTATGTTATGTATTACTTGAAAAAATTTCAAATAAAATTTATTCTTTCTTAAAAGAAATGTTATTAATTTTTTAAACAGAGCTATTCATATAATATTTTTGAAAATTTTTGAAGATTTAAAAATCTTATGTTTAACTAAAAGTACAGCTCATTCTAACAGAAATTCATTAATGTAAAATATAATGACCTTCTAAAATCATTTATAATTATTTAAATTATTCTTTCACTGAACACCTACAAGATTTTCATTAAAACAATTATTTGTCAATTCCTGTGTAAAGTTGATATAAACTCACACTAACGATATGCTTTATTATCACATGTTTACAAATATGAAATATCTGGTGCTGGAGTATTATACTGCAATTGCTTTTTCTGTACGTTTTAGAATAAATAAAACACACTAAACAAAATCCATGAAGTTAGATAATTTTTTCTGTTAGAAATGCCTGATAACAAAATTATTAGATAAGCATTATGGAAATGGAACTATTACGAAATAGAGTAAACTAGAATAATAATATTCAAAGTGATTCTTTCAAATATTCAAAATAATAAATATTTTCTAAAATTTTAATAAATAGTAATTCAAATGATTTAAATGATTTAAATGAACCTTGATTAATCTTAAAAAACCTGAATGGAATTGAATACATTTCTTGTTAAATGAAAATATATAATTCTATATAAAAGTTCAAAAATAACTATGAAATCTTGGATGTTTGGGTCCTTCTTACTAAGACCTATATCCATTATAAGATATTCATTATACCTCCCTTGAAATTAAGTTCTATTTAAAACATATTTTTCAATAACAGATAATTCAAGAGACATTCACGTTGGAACATTAAAGTAGGACACCCTGCAGGAAATATATATGTCTGAGATAACAAAAATCTTACATATTAATATTATCACTGAACAATTCTCCTAGAAATAAAAATGTGAAAATTTATCTCCTTTATATCGATAATGTTATTTTTCCTTCTGTGAACTGAAGAGAAGATTGCATTGTCTTATACACGTTTGTTTTCAATACTGAACCATTAGTGCAAATACTTAATTGCTTGCACAAATGGTAGCAACATTCTCCTTTACTTTACACATTATACAAGTGTGTATGTTCAATTTCAAAGGAATAATGGAGGCAATTGTTCATTTCACTGTCAAACCCCTTCTGTCGAATAAAACTAAGAACTCATTAAGTGATGTACAGTACCAATTACTGACTTCAGTTTCCAGCAAATTAATGGATACAACGTAGCACCGTTAAAATGATTATGCACATTTCCAACACATGTGTTAATCACTTCTAACGGAATCTTTTGGAAACTCATACCCTCTACTCGAATAGCAAGTGCCATACCCATATACTGTGTAAATATGGACTTCATTATCAAAAAGCAATAAGACGCTAGATATTTGACAAATACTGCACACATATATTATCATTCATATTGTGTGCAGTTATTTTATTGTACGCCTGTACGTATCGTGTGGACGAGTGCGTGTACGCGTGTATGCGTGTATATAAAAACACGCGAGTGTTCTACAGGTCAATGAACCAACAAAGTTTAGTGGCATGTGTCAAATAACGATAAATTACGTTCATGACTTTTCGACTGGCCGTCGGCATCGCATCTCGGCTCGCGGTGTTCCGCATGCTTCCCCGTACACAAAAGCACTTTTCTCCATTCACGCATCTGTCGCTCTTTGAGAATGACGTTTCGGCGGTAACGCAACGGAACACTAATTATCCGCACTCAAAACGCTGATACACGGCTCCGATGCGATTTCATAGGTCTGATAAACTCGTATACGTATACCCGTACACCGAGACTCGATAAAAAAAAAAGTTTTGCCAAGAATGTACACGATCTCGTGTACGTTTCTCTCTTCGAAATGTGTACTGCTCGACCCCCACCCTTCCCCGTTTGTAAACGACACACTCTCCTCGACTCCCTCTTTGCCGCACTCTCGTGGGCCAGTCACTTTGTCCCTCTTCGTCGGACCAACGTCCACCCCCACAATCGCGGAACTTTTGACACTGTTCAACCTATTCGATTCCGTGTGGTTCTCGCACGGACCCACATGTGCGACGCGTAGGGTCGAAAATCCGTCGACGGATTTTTAATAGGAAGGGTAAAAAGCGGAAAGAGCGGTGGAACGGACGAACGAACGAGCGAGCGAGCGAGCGGCGAGGACATAAGTCCGTAAGGCTGCGGAAAACGGGCGAGGGGAGGGGAGTGGAAGGGGAAGTAGCCGAGTGAATTACTTCTAGTAGCCGGAGCTCGCGCGGGCGTCAACTTACCCTCTTTGCTCTTCGAGGCGGTCGAGCCCTTGTCCTGACAGTACATGATTACTCATTCGCTCGCACGCACGAAACACATCACATATGGGCGGTGACGCACTATGTGTGTGTGTGTATGCGAACGTGGTACGCGAGAAGCTATGTTCCGTGATGCTTCTCTCGGGCAGGTCAGGTCCGGTGAGCACCACCTTCACCTTTCTCGTATCTCGTACATCGGTGGCAGTGCACGACGCCTTCCTAATGAACTGATCGCCATGAAAAACGCACTATCGTTTTCCCCCGGTTGGCTGTTTAAGACGTCGAGCCTTGAACTCTGGCAATGATACGCGCCACCGATGGTATTCCTCTGGTTGGAACTTCACCGATAGCTTTTCACGCTCGGACTCGGCCTGAGAAACGTAAATAACCTTTTTACCGAGGCTCTCCTGTCGCAATCTCCTGGATACACGGCGGGTGCTCGCGCACGCCACCACTATCTCGAAGAATTCATCCGCGAGAATAAACTTCTTCCGAGAAGTCTTCTTCTCACAACCGGACTACCTCGCGCCACAGACAAAAGTCTGAAACTGGCCGAACCACATTGAGCTGGGTGTATGTGCTTTGGGAATAGCACGGAAACTCGAATACACTTCCGTGAATGCTCAATGGCAGCTATTTCGTTAGTTAACAGAGAATTATTATCACAGAATATTTTTACATAGACGAAGCTTGCGTGGAAACATTTGATGCTTGTGTCCCCAAATTTAGTGATGTTGAAGCTTAAATACGAGCAGGTGTTGACGATTACTTATGAATGCCTATATCATTTTATAGGGGTTCCTAGATAGAAGAGTAAGAAGAAACTGTATGGGAAAAATTGAAAACGTTCGAAAGCGCGGTAATATTTGAAATATATATTGTAGGAAATTATATTTAAGAAGTATACATAATTTCGCAACTTTATTTTATTTCAAACGATGCTTTTATTATATCATATATGATTTTATATATTTGAGAAATCATTATAATAGACTATATCTTATTGTAATTATATTTATATACAATTTTAGATACTTATACGTAGGTAGTGTACGTGTGGGTACTATACACTTCTTATTTTTATGTGTGCTATAATATTTCTTATTTTATTAATATTATTATTATATTTTGTATTTGCATGTTACAATGGGTTTTAATAGTTAAGGTTTAGGGAATAACGTGTATTTAAATGTTTCCAAAATTTCGTTGTGTCTGGTGCAATAAAATGAATTTATTAATATAACAATAATTAACAATTAACAATTGCGTCTTAATAGTATTTTATATAAATATAAAATATAACACCTGACACACTAAAAATACTTATAGTATTTACACGAAATCTTTTTCTACATCCTTTGTAAAAAAAATTGTAGATATTATACTATTCATTATATTTTTCCATATTTTGTTTCTTGTTATACATTTATCTTTACTTCAGCAGCAACAATTTCTGTTTTGCAACAAACTCTTACTCACTTTTTTCCCTGAAAATATAATATACAAACTTAAATTTGTAATTTCATAATTTGCGTAATATCCCAATTGAACATACTTTTAAGTTGTGCAACTATATACATGTCACTAAATTGTGCAGTCGTGCATGCGCATTCTGTATCGCAAACTGTGAAGCCGTACACGCATGCGCATTCGGTATCGCAACGTTGTGCAGTTATATTCATGAAATACTAAGTACTTTTGCACGCAAGCGCACTAAACATTTCCAAGTTTTGTGTCTGTATTCATAGAATACAACTTCTATACCTACGTTTGCGCATTAGAAATTGATTCTCTAAAAATGTCAGAGTTTCTCTTCTATAACGGATCTCTATTATATCATTGTGCAGAGAATTTATATCGCAAACGAGATTGAAAAAGAATAACGTTATTCAAAGTTAGAGTTCTACTATCTATTTGTTGTATGTAAACACAGATTAAACCTAATACACAAATGCTTTACGAGCTGTAACTTATTTAATTTACCACAGACTCAAGTCTGAATCAACTAAATATTCTATATCTCCTACTGAATATATAACAATGGTGCAGTATATATGTAAATAGACGTTGCATATGGAATCCTTAGGATTTCCGTAACATTTCGATGTTACGCTTGATGTTCTTGATCATTCACAATTTAGATTTGTTGATCGATTTTCCCTATACTTCATTCTTATTACAAAGGTTTAATCTAATATGACTTGGCAGCAACAAATATATATAGTGCCTATATACATTTAAATGGTGAAAATAGCATTTATTGAATATACTACATATGTTCATCAAGTCTATATGGAATTATCATGAAACTTTTATGATTTCTGGGTTAATGTCGGCATAACTCAAAAAAACCTTTAATGTTTATACGTGAACAGTTGTATCTTTATTCTCGAAAGCACTCTACAGAAATGTAGTTTTTATTAAATCATACGTATAAGTATTTCTACACATAAGTTTATTTTACAAATTGTTCGGTACACACATATAATTATTTTTTTGTGGTTGTGAAATTATAAATATGTACATGAAAAAATTATATTCGAATAATTTTTCATCTTTAATTTGTTTAATACTTTAAATCAATATTACGACTCTTATTTTATTAATTGAATATTTATTTATTATATTAATAGAAAATAATGTTATATTTATCTCTGAATTGATTTTATTCGCGATCTGATGTTTGAATTTTGACATCCTTAAGAAGGTAGGATGAGAAAATAAATTGCAGCTGTTTCGTTGCTGGTATCAATGAATTTCGTACGAATATGTTACTAGTTTACTACTTTTTTTCTAAAGACGACATTGTAAAAACTAATCAGTCTAAATATTTACACACCTTTCATGTTACAATCTTACGTAGTAGTTCAATAAGTGATCATTTAATTCGGGTAGAGTCCGTTAGTGTACGGGGTCATTTTTTATAGTGTCGGTATTTCAGAACTATAGCCATAAAATTATATTTCATGGGACATTTATATAAATGTTAAATTTGTATTGCTATATAAAATGTGTTTCACGGTTAAGAAAATTCGAAAACTACTGTTGGATATTATAAACTTGTGATATTACCGTAAAATATCATTATAAATTTGGCTAGATAATTTAGTGCCATGATGTAGACTTAAGAGTCTGTTGCAGTGAATTAAGCGAATTGCAGTAAGACGCTAGATGGCACTTCGGAAGTGGTTTTCTATTCCTACTCTATTCCTACGTGAACTATTCCTACGTTCATATAATACATATAGATGGTAGAACTGTCAAATAACATTATTTTAATAGAAGGGATGAAAATAAGCTCTCTTCATGTTGAATAAAGAAATTTCCGACGCAATGATGCTGTAGTCGCTGAAAATAATTATTTAAGAGTATAATAATAAATATATTTTTAAATTAAAACGTGTCAATATATTTATTGTATTACGATGACAATTAAAGTTGTTTTTCATAAAGTGTTACAGTATTTTGTTTACAATCACCTAAATATGTTTTTAATAAACAAAGATTTATAAGTCAAATTTAATTTAATCATTTTAATTTAAGTTTTGTAGACAATAATAGACTTTAATGATTTTTTTTTACAATTCGTTTGTAATTACAATGAATTACGTCTAAATTCTTTGAGTCCGTGCAAATCGAATACTACGTTTATAAGTTGTCCATTATTATTATTATTTAATATTAACATGTTTTTTCTTCAAAGAACTTCTTTATGATTCTATATAAAATTATATAAATTAATTTGATTAGTATTCCGCGTTTGTTCAGTTTTATAAAACGATTATCTTAAATTTTATCGATATTCCTTAACGTAGCAAACAACATAAGTATTTATTTTAATCAGCAGTAGTATGTAGTAATTAATAATAATTTAGGGTATATGTTATTTAAATTCTATTATTTATTCTTTCAGCTACAACATGATATAATTTATATTTGGCGCGTTTAAAATTCGCAATACGGGAAGCCATATAACAATAGTGACACCAGAGCACGTGATTCGAGTCGTCATCTTTTTTTCGTTTTTTGAGAAAATAGTTCCATTTTTATTCTCAACTCTGCAGTGTGCATGTTGCGCATGCGTCCGCAATACTTACAGGCGTTCTGTGGTAACACTTACTTTCGCGTTGTGAGTCGGCAAAAAGGGAAAGCTTTCAGTTACAGAACAGCTTTCAAAATATTTCGGTTTGTAAGATTTTTTCGGGTTGCGATCCACTATCGAGGGATGTCGACCACAGAAAAGCAACCGTTTCGCCGGCTACCTACAGACGTTTTGCCATATCATTATGATATTGTTTTGTCACCAAATCTGAAAACTTTTATCTTCGATGGCAAAGAGAATGTGGATATTGACGTAAGTCCAATCAATCTAGATCACCCATTAGAACATTGATAATGTATTGTACCTTCGATTAAAACCGAGGTATTTTAATACAATTATATGATAACATTTTATAATTTCTCTTTCACATTAAAATATTCATTTAAATATTGCATCTTTTAATTTTACATATTGTTAACAGTAAATTGTATTGTTTATAGGTAAAGAAATCCACAGACATAGTTATTTTGAATTCATTGGACATTGATATAAAAAATGTATCTTTCCATGGTGAGGATGGATTGATCATTTCAACGAAGAAGATTGATATTTCTGTCTCTGAAGAAACAGCTACTTTTGTATTCAATGAAAAGTTGCCGCTTGGCAAAAGTGGACATTTAAGTTTACAGTTTTCTGGAGAAATTAATGATAAAATGAAAGGCTTGTATAGAAGCAAATATACTGGGTATTACAGTTTATATAATATTGTAAAATATGATGAAATATTGCATTTATAAAAAGAAATGACTTTGAGATAATTGTTGATCTAATACCGTCATTACAAGTTATAATATTTTGTAGGCAAAATAAGTGGTGTGCTGTAACTTATTTGTGTCCTACATCAGCACGCACTGTTTTTCCTTGTTGGGATGAACCATCGTTAAAAGCTACTTTTTCAATACAGCTTATACTTCCAAAAGACGAGTCACTTGTTGGCTTGTCCAATATGGTGAGCATCTATCAATATATAAATTAACAGAATTTTTTTTGTTTTTAGGCCTGATGGAAGTGTTGAATATGCAGCTGTAACTCAATTTGAATCAACAGATGCTAGACGTTGCTTCCCATGTTGGGACGAACCGGCACATAAAGCCACATTTGATATTACTCTGAACATACCATCGGGTCTTACAGCACTTTCTAATATGGTAAGTAATGTCTAGCATCTGTTTTGTTATTTTTTTCTTTCTATAGAAGTAGTTGTACAATTATAAAACTCATTTATTATTTGTTTCAGCCTGTTTTACGTAAAGAAACAAACGATTCCACAGACACTTTAGTATTTGAGACAACACCAATAATGTCAACATATTTGGTAGCAGTGGTTGTTGGTGAATTTGATTACATAGAAGACAAATCTACAGATGGTGTATTAGTACGAGTATACACACCGAAGTCCAAAAAGGAACAAGGACAATTTGCTTTAGAAACAGCAGTTAAAGTGTTGCCATATTACAAAACCTATTTCGGAATTGCTTATCCACTTCCGAAAATTGATCTCATTGCGATCGCTGATTTTTCGTCTGGAGCTATGGAAAATTGGGGTCTTGTCACGTACCGTGAAACTTGTCTATTAGTTGATCCTCAAAATACATCTGCTCTTCGAAAACAGTGGATTGCTTTAGTTGTAGCACACGAATTGGCACACCAGTGGTTTGGAAATCTGGTGACTATGGAGTGGTGGACACATCTGTGGTTAAATGAGGGATATGCTTCATTTGTTGAATTTTTATGCGTTGCACACCTGTTCCCAGAATACGATATTTGGACACAATTTGTTACAGACACATATATTGGAGCATTAGAATTAGATGCTTTAAAGAATAGCCATCCGATTGAGGTACCAGTCGGTCATCCATCTGAAATTGACGAAATTTTTGATGAGATTTCTTATAATAAAGGTGCATGTGTTATTCGAATGTTACATGCTTATATTGGGGATGATGATTTCCGTAAAGGCATGTACTTATATTTAAAAATGCATAGCTATGCTAACGCAGAAACTGGAGATCTTTGGGATGCTTTGGAAGCAGCTAGCAAAAAGAACGTACGTCGTGTGATGTCCACATGGACTGAGCAGCAGGGTTTCCCTGTTGTTAGAGTCCAACATCGTCAAGAAGGCAAAGACCGAATTCTGTCTCTTTCTCAAGAAAGATTTCTGGCTGGTGGTGCAGAGGATACAGGAAATAGTGTATGGATGATACCAATTAGTGTAAGCACGTCGAAGGATCCTGAGAAATGCGTGCTTACAGATTTATTGGATGAGAAAACAAAAGAGTTCAGAATTGAAGACGTTTCTGAGGATAGTTGGGTGAAGATTAATCCTGGAACAATTGGCTTTTATAGGACTTATTATAGTCAAGATGCATTGTCACTGTTATTGCCAGCTGTTAAAAATCGTACATTACCTCCCTTAGATAGACTGGGTCTCTTAGATGATTTGTTTGCTGTGGCACAAGCTGGACGTGCTTCTACTGTAGAAGTACTCCATCTGATGCACGCGTTCCAACAAGAAAATAACTATACTGTATGGTCTAGTATAGATAATGCTTTAAGAAAAATTGGATTCCTTCTTTCTCATTTAGATCGTCTAGATTCCTTCAAGGCATTTGGACGTAATTTAATGCGTGACATTAGCAACGAATTAGGGTGGGAACCTAAACCCAATGAAAGTCATTGTGATACACTCCTAAGGTCCTTAGTGTTGGATCGTATGGCAGCTCTAAATGATACAAACACTATTGAAGAAGCAAAGAAACGATTTGACTTGCATGTATCTGGTAAAACGCTTCTAGCTGCTGATTTACGCAGTCCTGTGTATCGAGCTGTACTTTCCAACGGCAATAATGAAATTTATCAGACTATGTTGGAACTCTATCGTGAAGCTGATTTACATGAAGAAAAGGACAGAATATTGAGAGCTCTTGGTGCAATAAAAGATGAAACTCTGCTAGCGGAGATTCTTGAATTCGCTATGAGCGATGAAGTCAGAGCTCAGGATGCAGTATATGCAATTATGTCAGTGTCAATGACATACAAAGGCCGTCTTATGGCTTGGGATTTCATTAAGAAAAATTGGCAAACGCTTCGCGATCGTTATGGTGGCGGTTTTCTGATGTCCAGATTGGTTAAAATTGTCACTGAAAACTTTGTCACCGAAGAACAGGCCAAAGAAGTTGAAGACTTTTTCAAAGATCATCCAACACCAGGAACAGAACGAACAGTACAGCAAAGTGTCGAATCTATTAGGTTGAACGTAGCATGGCTGGCTAGAGATTTGGACTCTATTAAAGAATTCTTGGATAAACAGGTGTAGTAGTAGTAGCATGGATTTTTTCATGCAGTGAATTTTTATCACTAATTTGTTACAATGTCTGATAAAGCAGGAAAAGGAAGGATCAGCATTATGCCAGTGCAAGTATTAATGAATTACATCATTTAAACTCAGAACAGGGAAGACTGTTTTTATAAAACCCCATCACTGTCGTTAGATTTAAACACGATCGGATAAATTGATACTTTCATTGGAAATTCCTTAAATATGAGGATCACGATATATCTTGTCTTTAGTGGATGGCATTTTCAGAAACGGAGCATTAATTCCTGCATTTATTTTTTATCGTGTTCCATGGGCACGTGATTTTTTCTTCGCGAGTACGAGATTGTATAAGTGCACCAGTATTTGTCACTCTTGTATTGTGCGTGAGATGAAAAAAAGAAAATGAAACAAGCGTATAGCTGCAGTACACATTTATATCACATACCATAATCGAGAGGATTCAAATAAATACTTTTACGCTTGTATTTGCACGAATATTTTAAATATCCCCTCCATGTTTATTTACATAAGTCAATAGTCAAAATAATCAGTTGAAAATAAGTTATATATGTTTAATCAGTTAACTTATCAATTAATTCATCTAGCTTATATACAATATTATTAGACACTCTATACAAATGTGTATCATATTAATTATAGAAAGTGTGTTATCAAATATTCGAAAATACACTTTAGTGTTGTCTAGAGATTGAACAATTTGTGGATAAGAATGTTCGGGAGAACAAAAATAAAAGGAATGTAATATTCAAGCAATTTTTAAACTGCCATAGTAGTTAATTATTAACTTTGTTTAGTATAATACTTTCAATATCATATATTGAAGTTGGAAATTCACTATCTATAGTGTATGTTGAAGTCGATTATAAATATTGTATTAATGCATTAAATTAACAATTTTTATCAAAGTAAACTACTTTATATCTTAAACTATGATTAAACAAGTTTATTTAAGTTCTGTCACAGTACTACCAAAATTTCTGGTAGCTAAATTTTGATAAGAAAAAATCATATTACCAATTTTCAGTATTCGTTTTACATATTCGAGGATTAAAGAAATATGAATACAGTGAAAAATTTGAAACAGTTCTTTTTCCCAATAATCTAATGGATTATGTAGATATCCATGCTATATGTATTTCAAGGGCAGTAGTAAATGAAATAAGAACTAAACTATTAATTCACTATATAAGAGATCTATTAGATTCTACGGAGAAAAAAATTAATCATATATAAAACTGACAACTAATATACGCGAATAACATTTACCTAGTTTAAATAATAGATTACAATAGATCAAATAGAACAAATAGAACCAATAAAGACAATAATTTGTAATTAAGGAGTGATATATTCTAAAATATTTCGACAATAAAAAGTTTATAGGTCATTCTTATGAAGTTTTCTCTGTTTTAAACTATTCATTTTATTTCACATGTATCATATGAAAATCAGTACTGTTTTGTAAGTATTGCATGATGTAGTGCTTGCATGTTAGTTATCATTTTTTTCTCTGCTTAGTTTGAAACTCTTTTATTATATACATTTCTATACATATTACATTACACGAAGTATATACACAATCAGGATACCTACCATTGCAAAACACAATTAGACAGTTAAATCGAACTCTACACAACAGAATAAATAAATAAACTATAAAACTAGATTCAAGAAACTATGTCAAGTGACATCGTAAATTACATAGAAAATGCCAGTGAAATCCGAATGATCACTGACAATGAGCGAAATCACCTTTGCCAAAAGGTTTTCAAACGCCATTGATACCAGAATATATTACAATCCACATTAATCGGATACACATTGATAAAAAGCATCCCCTTTATTCATATTTGTATCACCTCAAATACCTATACTAAATTAACAGAAAAAAAGCCATCAACTCAATGACGAAACGAATGTACACTAAAAATGAATGAACTGCTCATAAACACATTCCCTGCAACTGCTTACGGTAGGAAGACGATTCGCATCGTTGCCAAAGCGAAGAAAAGAAAAGATATCTCCGGTGGGCATCGCGTGAACGGTCGTTACGCGAATGTAAGGCGATGTCGCGGATAACCGAGGCGATTCTTATCCCCGATCGATCAGCCCTTTTAGCTTTCGCGTAGGAGGGTGTGCTGCTGTGACACCGTGAGTCAGCCTCCACTTTCATTATTAGTGTACATCCAGAACGAGAAACCGTCCGTGGTTCGCGTCGAGTAGTTTCGCCACCCTCTATCCATTCTGCTTTCCCCCCGTTGCTCTTCGCTATGAATACGAAGTGAGCTCGAGTGGCCGAAGGGACGAAAAGCCGCGGGGACACAGCCAGTCGGATGGAATCAGTTCCCTGGGTATCCCGTGAACCCGTGGTTCCCAGGAACGCGCACGCGACCCGGGATAGAGAACACGATCAATACGAACTTTGCGAACTCCTACACCCTGCGACGATACATCGTCCGCCTGTGGCCAAGCCCTCCTTCAACGAGGACAACCACCGAGAGACTCCTCCCTCGCACGTGTGCGTGGATTATTACGTACACGTGTGCTCATTTAACCCCACCCTCCTGTGAGATTCTGTCTCGCTGAATATATACGTTATATATACATGTGTATATATATGTATAAAATAAACTTATGTACATGTTATATGTTACATTATGTGTGTATATGTATGTATATGTATATTCGTTTGAGACACTCGCGGATTTATCGCTTTCAGCGATACAGGAAGCGGGGAAACGACCTAACAAGAAACTGCCGATGGGGATCGTTATGGACGAGCTTGATCACAGAGAGAACCGAGGCCTTTTAGGAATCGCGTTTTACCCGCTCGTGAATATCGTTCGCTAACGGAGGCTGGTTTTATGGACGCACTTTGCGAACGTAAAGGGGGATGTTCGTTTTTACCCTCGCGATTGTTGCCTCGCTGGAAATCATTAGAGGCCCGCTTGAATAGCTTTATTGCCCGGCGAGGTTTACGATGATTTTGAAGTTATTTTCTCTGTGGTAAATCTCCTTTTCGTTTTTTAACTGGTTTGATTAAGTTCGGAATCGGAAAGCGAAGCGCGAGGTAGAGATAGTTTACAGCGGTTCCCGGCGATAGTAATTTTAGCGGAGTTGCTTCTAATAAAAGGGCGAGCGGGATGTGTTTGATGGTTAATAGTTTGCCGTGTGTTTTATAACAAAAATTAGGTTATCTGTAGGTTTCGTAATGTCGAGTTTCTTGTATTTAGTCTTATGCAACGTGATGTTTGAACTTTAAATTGTTCACTATTTATTTTTTTATATTTGATCCTTTTGTGTAGTCTAATTTTCGTTTATTATTCTATTTTATAGTTTCATAATTTTGTGATATTCGAATTATCGAGCACAATACAATGATTTTCAATCTCGTTGGTTGCGACATTCTGTGAAAAAAGAAGTCACTGTTAAGCGTCGAATGAGGAAATAAATGATATAAATAAGATTTCATATTCTTGAACGTATGTTTAGGTATGCTCTTGAGTAACTTAATTTTTTTACTATTTTGTGCCATAGTGTCTTGCACTTTTCTCCGCGAATGCAACGTACTTACAAGGAAGTGCACCTTGTCAAGCTACATTTTTACTTTCACTTTCCATTAGATCGTCAATCGAGCTGTCTTTCTAGCTCGTTGACTAAAAATTACTTTCTATACTTTTCAACTGTTCTGACGATTCTGTTCTCGTACCGCGAGGAATATATAGATTTACGGATGAAGATAAGTGATATAATAGAAAAAGGTATTTATAGTCAAGTTATTTTTAACGATAAATTATTATTTAATAATTCTATTCGTGAAATATTTCGTTCTAAATAAACCGTTGATATCTTTACAAGCCTAAAAATAGATTTAACAGGAATTCCTTTCTTAAAGATTTTATTAAATCAAATAATGATCATTAAAATTGTATATTTTTCAAATTCTTTGTATTTTCTAGTTAAAATTTATGCAAATGTAAAATTCTCTTTAATTACGAAGTACGTCAGAACCAGTTAATAAATTTCGATTTAATTCATGATAATAGTATTCAATAATTTTTCACACTTCTAACTAACTTAATCTACTTCGATATTTCTATCTACGATTGAAATTGTGTAAACTTAAAATAAAATATAAACAAGCAAAATATTTACATAAAGTATTTTACAAAAAAATTATTCTTCTATAATCAATTTTCTCTATATATAACGTTAGTTTTGGTGAGAATAACGGCAGAAAAATAACACAGTTCACACTTTTAAACATATTGTTCATAGAAAAATTGTTTCCCTTCTCACCGTAACAGTTGCTGATCACTTGTCAGCATTGTGTGATAATAAAGTCATAAGGTGTCAAGGAAAGGTGTTATTCTCCAATAAAGAATCAGACGCAGAAGTAATCGTGTAGACACAGTTTGCATTTATTTCGCGTGCGCGAGTGTGACACGCCCGCGCGACAATATACTTACACTTTACAGCCTTTCAGTCTTCGCGAATATACAATAGTTACGGAGAGAGATCTCTAACTTATAATATGAAAAAGCAATAACAACGATAATAATCAAGTAATAATAATAATAATAATATTAATAATAAAATTAATAATAATAAAATTAATTATAATATAGTATCGGAAATTATCCCTAACGTAATTCGTAATCATAATACAAGTAGTTCTCTTTATTATCTACAATGGGTGTCCAAATAATACAGGGTTGGTCAACGCGACGATAAAACATTTCTCTTCCATACGAAATCTACGAGAAAGAATAGGTGGGGGATTCATTCATGACTGGTTGGGCGGAGTGTGCACTGTTACGTGACGGTCAATTCAATTTCAGGTTTATTTGATTCTAAGAATTTCTCTATTGCAAAAAAGGAAAAAAAATCGTTTCAAATACTACGAAATCGATAAAAACTTTGCTCCATTAAACATCGAATCACTATTCAACCCTGCTCAGTCATGAACGACGAATACTATCTTCACTCAAAATTACACAGAATTCAATGATCGACATTTCGAATTTCAACGTTGCTGGTCTAATACGAAAATACGAAAAGAACATCGCGAATGGAAACGGAGTAACTTCGTGTCTCGTTTAAAAAAAACAAAAAAAAGAAAAGAAGGACGTGAACAAGTTTCCAATTCTCGTGTGAATTGCTTACGATTACAAGGATCGAGAAACAAAAGAACAGTGGAAGTGATACAATAATAAATCGTGCGAGGAATGCGGCGAGTTTATGTACAGGTATTTACATCCTTCCCCGAAGAAAGAAGTTCGATTAGCCGTGACGGCCAGTTTTCAATTCTCGTTCCTCAAACATCCCTTCGAGTCTCTCAGCGGCGAATCGTTCCGAACACCAACGTGATCCACCTCCTCTTCTCTTCGTCGGGACGATGAATCTTCAACGAATCTATGTATTCGAGAAGATGCGTCGGCAACGTTCGCGAGGACCCTCGTGCCTCGATCTTCCCAACCCTCGGTGCAGGCTCGAATAGTCCTGAGCGAGCGTTGGGTTCGTAGAGGTCAGCTCGCAGCGACCTGGACTTTACTGGAGCTGGTGCGACGAGCCGTGTCACCGTTCCGCGACCAGACCGGTCATCGTCGTCGTCGTCGGCGTCGTGGAGGTCGCGGGCACCGTCGTCGCGGCGTTTAACAACGGCTGAAGGGGTTGCCTGGGCGTCGTCTTCACGATACTGGACTCATGGTTCGTCTCCTCCAAGGTGGTCTGCAGGTCGCAGATATATTCGATCACTCTTTGGATCACCTCGAGCTTCGACAGCTTCCGCTTCCTAGGCATGTCGGGGACCAAAGAGCGCAGCTTGGTCAGGTAGGCCGCCACTTCCTCTGCCTCGAGGTCCCGCCGGGTCCCGTTGATCCCGAGACTGCTGTGCAAGACACCCCGGCTAGGTGGTACTCTACCGCCCACCGGACTCACCACCATTGCCTTCATCGTTGGTTTTCGTGGCGTTCACTTCGAACAAGGGTTTCGTCGGTGTATCGGTGTTGCCTGAACAAACGGGGAGGAAATGTGGGTCGTAGTTTAAATACGGTCACGCACACCTCTTCTCGTCTCGTTATCCACCGGACGCCAGTGTACGGTACACGCACCCCGTGTTTATCGATCGAACCGACCCGCCGAAGTGAAGAGCACCCGAGACGGAGTTTTTCTTCGACGGAGCTTTCCTTCGATTACTGTTGTTTCTCCCGTGTTTCGGTATTTTCCTTTCTTAGTGTTCACTGTTCGCTCGGTTATTTCCCTTCGGAGTGGAGCACGATTTGTTTTCACTCACACACGGTGTAGATTATTTTGGTCTGTTATCGCGAGGCGATCACATTCGCGTAGAACATTTTTCGATCGACTAGTCGGTTTGTGAAGAGCAAAGTTGAATTTCGAGACGAACGTGCGAACAACTAGCGATGCGGAACGCACATTCAACACGTTACACTCGACGGATCGAAGTCAACTGGCCTCCGCCCCTCACCTGCGCGCTTTTAAAGCCTTCCCCCACCAGACGCCGTGCTACCCCCGCGACGCCTCCACTACTTGTACGGCGCAATCGCTGCCCGAATAGAATAGCGTTGGATTCGAATTGCTCACGAAACGGATTTTTGTAAATATATGCATTCGTTTTTTTTTTTATTGAACAAATGCTCGGTGCTTGTGATTGGTGATAGTGTTATTGAGGATTATATCTTGTTTGCGCGCTGGTTGAACGTTTGATTGTTATATGCGAGTCGAAGAATTATGCGCAATTTATTTATTATTTATTTATTTGAAATGTATTTAAGGTTTGCGCAACTTTCAAAATATCGCGCATTGAAATTTTCCAATTTTTATTCTTAATTGAGAGAGTAGAATTTATGCTTTTAATCGTATTTGCTAATAAATAAGCAAATTTATTTAACTTAGTAATTATAATAAAATTTGCAATTTTGAGTTCGTTTTTAAACTTAACATGAGTACAGTTGATTTAAGCTTCTCGAAGTATTAAAACAGTAAATACAATCAAAATGAAATGTTTATACGTTTCTTAAATAGAAATGAAAACATTATCCACGGATTCAATCACAAACAATTACTTTTACAGCAATGAATCTTTCAAGAAGCAGGAAAAAGCTCCTATTCAATTAAAAAACAATCCAGCTCACAACTATTTAAGTTTTATAGAATTCCTTAAATAGCCTGTTCACTAAAATTTGAATTTCACAAAACAGAAAAAGACAACATAACATCGCCAAATCTGAAATCGGCTTCATTCATTGATTCACAGGCACCACGATCAAAGCAGAGGCAAACGTCGGTCGACTATTTCAATTGCGCCTCATCGATATACCCAATCAAACATATGCATAAAGATGGCAAATGCGTCCAATATACAAATGATAATTCACCACTGCGCCCCCGATGAATCGCAGCTCCATGAATCAACAAAATAAACAAATGACATTAAAACAGAATTCCCGCTGGGAATCACTAGCGTGGCGACGAATAATTTGCAGAAAGGTGTGACAGAGCGCCGCTAGGAATTCTAGATGCTCTATCTCGTCCTCTACCCCTACCCCCCTGCCGGCGTACTGTTCCCTCTGCTCCCCCCGCCGTGGGTAACTTGTTCCATCAAAATTGTTCGGGTCGAAGCCGACCGTAGCTGGGGGTGTTTGACGACCATGGGACTAGAGGCGTCGGCGGGACAAGCCGGGCGTGGAAGAGAAGGGCGACGCCGCGGCGCGCGGCGCGGCGCGGCGGGGCCGGAGGGGCGGGGGAGATGCGTGAAGGGTCCTAGGCGCGGGTGGCGGAGAGAGAAGGGAGACACGACCATTGTTGAACGTCCGGCGGCGCCAGCCACTAGCCATCACGGCTACTACCACCGTGACACCGTCACACACCACTACCAATCCGCCGACGACACCACCGTCCTCTCGTGTATGCCCAATGGTTCACGGGCTCGGCACCGTGCACCGGCAACCTGTACACCATGATTCCGGCTACGGTTTTCTGTGTATGTGCGTGTACTCTGCGTATCTACTACGTATACTCGTGGTGCCAGCTTCGTCCGAGGAGACTCTTGCCTTCTTGACTCTCGTGTGCTCGCGCGTACACGTTGTTCCGGCTTTGTCTCTCGCACGCTAGTTGGTCCGTTCTCTGTCCAGCGCGCTCGTGACTCTGGTTACTCGGAGTCTCGTTACCGGTCGGGACAAGAATCCACCCGATGTCCGGCGCTATGGACACAGAACGAAGGGAGCCCTTTATTATGCTGTGCCACGGAACGAGTCCCCCGAGAGATCCGGACGAAATTGCGTTCGGAGCGGAGAGAATGGAGCCAAGGTGGCGAACGATTCCTATTAGGTCGAGTAACAGTATGCTCGTTTCGATTTGGTTTTTAAGGCTCAATGACGCCATGTGGGCACCGTGGCCGCCTATCGGGGATCAGGCTGAGAGATTAGTATGTATGCACGGTGACTCGCGTTAATATTTAAACGCGTTCACGTGCGAGAGATTACTGTCGTTGTGTGTTTTTGTTTGTGGTAATGGTTATGGATTGTTTGTTTTTTAATGTATCGGAACGTTGGGTGTGGAAGTATACACTCTGCTTATTCAATGGCACACGTTTCTGGTACAAGTAGTCGATAATAGTAAAGCGATTATGATTTATTAATCGTAATTTTATATGATAAGTGAATGATAATCGAATTTTAGCAGAAATATTTGGATGCAAATGTTATCATATATTTTTTACAAAACGTGTATATATTTTAACAATGTTTTAAAATTTTTTATTTGCTCAATAAACGTTTAGATATATTAAAAGAACTTTTTTTATAGTATAAGTAATGCGATTCAATTTTTCTATCAAACATTGCTTTAATACTGTTATATATTTCTATGAATATTTTAGCATTAATTCTTTCAATATTTTCAAGGCAATTTTATATATAAACGACATTTCGACAATTGTTAATTTATGCTTTAAATCTTTTTTGTTTGCCCTATTTAAATATGAAACTGTTAGATATGATCGC
Organism: Nomia melanderi; assembly: GCF_051020985.1. Classification (NCBI taxonomy): domain Eukaryota; kingdom Metazoa; phylum Arthropoda; class Insecta; order Hymenoptera; family Halictidae; genus Nomia; species Nomia melanderi. The sequence goes on from NC_135005.1 coordinate 5,267,804, forward strand.
ATTAAGATTTTAAAACATTTAAATATTTCTTTTTATTTATGATGCTAGCGATAAAAACTATATATACTTATGCATAATTCACCTACTTCTGCAAGTGAGATACAATCACACGCTATTATATTTCTGGTATCGTTATGTTAATTTTATGTTTTTAATTTAGAATAAAATTTGGTTTTTTAACATTAATATTTGATTTTTATAAATATATTTTTTAGTAAAAATCAATACCTACTTTTTACCTAGTACCTACTAGGTACTTCTGTCTCTTTACCTTTCTTTCTCTACTCATATACTCATCTTTTGTCAACCACACTGGCTTCTCACTTTGCTCATGTAACTTTCCCTCTCCTTATTGGCCATCCTCGCATTTTTCTCTTCCTTTCCACTGAGTTCTCCCTAAAATCTATCTACTTTGCTTTGTCAGACACTACCTGAGTAGGTATATTATATAGGTGCGTGGGAACGTTCTATTGCTTTTCTTTAGTTGGTTTTCAGCTTATCCTTCATTAACAGAAAAGTCTCGAATTAATACAATGCTTGATGCAAAGGTTTTAACGCTTTTTTTATAAGAAATAAAAAGAAGAGTTTTAAAAATATTTTTATTGATTTAATCTGTTATGTAATTTCCATTGGTTGTTATTAGCCCCCCCCCCCATGTTTCTATAAGATTATTTATTCCATCATTGCAAAAATGTTGTGATTTCGAAGAGAAAAACGAATTGATTGATATTTTTACTTACTTCAAAGAACGTCAAAATTTTTGCATCAACCCAATGTCAAGGTATCATGTGTAAGTCTTTATTGTATGTAGGTGTAAAAGACGTAAAAAATGGGAATAGTAATGTTTAGACATAATTCATAAAAGATGTATTCTTTGTCAAGTTTTCCTCGAGGTTATACAACTTAATGCGAATAGCGCTGAAACTTTCCGTGACAGACAAATATCTGGCTGCAGAAGGAAAATTAGAATACGAGATGTGGATAACAGATTTCGAGGTGAATGTGTTATCTGATACCATGGAAATATCGCGATTTTGCTGTAGGAGTGCCATAAAGGCACCTTTTTATTGCAACTTAGCTTAGGAAAAGAACTGATTGAATATTTCTGTGGGACATTGATCGTTTAATAAACGTCAATGGCATATAACCATTAATCTTAGAAAGACTCAGCCTTCCATACTCTGTTCGCTAAATATCCTTTGAAAACAAATTCTTTAAGGTAATGGCAGTATCGTGTCCCAGGAAAGCAATAAAGAACGAATAAAAACGAATACTTACTCAGGAATAAAAATGTTTTTATTACACGCTTGATTACTTTTGCCGAAGCATTCCAAACGACAATCTTCATCTTCCGTTTTATTGCTGCCATTAATCACAGAAATAATGTTGGATTTTTTCACTATCATTTTCACTGTTTACTTTCCGTAATTATGTCTGTGGTGTCACTGGAATCGCTGTTACTGCCAATCGGTACGTAAATTCTAAGAATATTCAGTTTGAATTAACTTAGAAGTTTAACTTACTTCTTCGTCTAATCGATCATCATCAATACTTCTTGCAGAGATAATATTTTTATATTATATTTATTATAAGATAATATTTCCAACTATAATTGAATTTCCTGTATCAATCTCGAAGACACAACTGACAGCAAATAATTTCGAAAAGTATTCCACGTTTATATATTTTTCAAATTTATTATGTAACTTTTACGAACTTTCAGTTTGAATTACCTTAGAAGTTTAATTTCTTCTTCTAATTAATCATCATCAAAACTTCTTGCAAAGAAAATCATATTATATTATATTCATTGTAACATAATATTTTTAATTGAAATTGAATTTTCCTTATCAATCTCGAAGGCACAACCGACTAAACAAATCATTTCAAAAAAGTATTCCACGTTTATACATTTTTCAAATTTGTTAAACGCTACGACCCGTTCTCCAGATTTTCTAGGATTCAATAGAAGATAAACAGGGATGAGGTGGAAGAGTAGCTGTCACGTCGAGTGGAATAACAATGTCGTATTTTTCAGAATCCTCGATCACAGCTCGCACGTGTGAAAAGCAGGCGGCGAACGTATGAAACGACGCGGCGAGCCTGGAAACACGCTGATGCGATAATCGAAAATGCAAAGCATAAAGGGGCGCGCCTCATTGCGCGTGAAATCCCGTCGTGATAAAGATTTCAGATACGGGGAACAGTCGACTGAGATGGAAACCGAATTTTTTTACCAGTGCTGAAAGCGAAGGCGTGAAACGGAGAGAGGGAGGATAACGGGAAACGTGGAAGAAATACGTAATTCACGAACATTTGCTAATCGATAGACTGTCACAGGATGCTGAACGTTGTAATATTGTGACAGATACGCGTGTGATATAATAAATACAGTATAAATATATTATACACAAGATAACGATTTTCAAGAGAAATAGTAATTTATTTTATTAAATATTAATTTCACATTTTCATTTTCTTTTCTCTATGTTAGAACATGAGTCACGATATACTCATAAATATGGAAGTGGAAACCGTCAATATCTATCTATTACTAATTTCCATTGATGAAAAAACGATTCTGTTTAGGTTTTAACGTAAAGTTTTAATGCACGAAATGCTTTTGAAAATGTTATTTGGCGTAGTTATATGCTATAAGACGTTTAACCGTTAACTCACAGTATTAATATCCTTCTTTTTATCAGTTTTTAGTATGCACTTGTATCGACCAAACCGGAAACATTCAGATTCTTGGTCCACTCCGTTTTAAAAAAACTAATACATCGTGAATATCATTAATACCTAATAATAAAACGAGTTTTTTGTGAAACTAAATACATATAAGAAGAATAGTGAAATATGCTTCTAAAAATATAGGTATTTGATAATATAAATGAGATTGGGCTATCTCACCTGGAATTACCTTGTTAACTTGCCATACAAATTACATTGTAATTGTCTTCTGCTTTTACTACAACATCTTTATTCTCACTTATTTCTTCACTTCTTCCATTAAATCTTTTTTGTTTCGTTTTTGTTGTTCTTTAACATTAAAACAACCCAACATTTAACACGATTAATATTTAATCATAAAAATTCTAACAATAGATTTTTTCGGTTTCTTCGTATATTGATTATACTATTAAAGTGAAACTGTTTATTTTTTAAATCATTTCGGATATATAACGCTTTTAAGATGTCGATAATTGCGAAATAAGAAAACTGAAATCTGTCATTTTGATGGTTGTTCTAGTGTTTCGAGATTAATTTCGACACTTCATAATCTGCACGATTGATAAAAACTACTTTGATTTGATCACGAGGTCGCTCTTGTAGGTACTCCCCCGATGACGTATTCTACCGAAGCATTTTCTTCGATATTACCTTCGCTATCAACTTCTGACATTGTGTAGACATATTGTCGTCTTGACCCGTTTGTTCGCGACTTCTCTTCCGCTGCTATAATCGTGCATGATGTAACGCTGTTCTTTTACATTGTTTACTTCGCTACCGAATCCTTTTGTAAATCTATTTTGTAACTCTGTTCACAATGAAATACTTCTATTCTTCAGTTTTCTTATTCCGCAATTATTGAGATTTTTTACGTGTTAAATATCCGAAATGATTTGAGAAATAAATAGTTTAATTTGAATAATTATAATAAACACGTGAACAAATCGAAAGATATGTGTTGCCACCATTTTTATATGGATTACATATTAATCATATTAAAAGCTCGGTAGTTCTAGTGTTAAGCAATATTCTTTAAATTTCAAAATCATAAATATATCTTCAAGTAGATAGAGTCTCCTTACCACTAAAATGCAGAAGACACCTGTCATTATCATCCATTCCGCTGTCACGGAATCAATAAATTTATAAAAAGAAATGGAATTTGAAGGGTTCAGTTTAAATTAAATAAATAAGGTATGTAATTAGAAGTTTTTAAATAAAATTTAATGTACTAAAATAGAGATTTGTATGCCGATAGTTCAGTGGATTTTATTAATTTAAATGTTGTATAGAATTTAAGGAAAGAGGATATTAATCAACAAATAATTGTATAATTTTATTTTAAGTAGTATTTAAGGACGATTGATATTAATAAATAAATTTTGTAAATAATTATAAGGTTGAATAATCCTTAGGATAATAATACTGCCACGAGCAGAATTCATTACTTTGGAAGTTTCGTTTTCTTCCATTTTTAGTTTGATCGATCTCAGTGCACAAAGTATACATTTGTTTAAATTTTTTACAAAGAAGTTACAAAGAAGTCCTCGTTTGAAGTTTCATCTTCAGCCACGTTTTAGGTATCTTCTGCTCTTGAAGACATTCTCACTTGCATGACTGTATATTCACCTTCGACGCTGTTGACTTTTATTTCCTCATCTTGTCGGTGGTCAAGTGTATTCTTATTAATTTTTGGATTCATTCTGTCCGTCATTTTGGCTTTCACTTATCGTTTAATCGTCTTTATGTACTGTTTTGATCTGCGCACTTCATATTTTATTATTTGTATTTGCAGTCTGATTGTCTAACTTTTTATTCTTATCTTCACGTTTGTATTAAACAGCTAGCGGAAGTCGGAACACGTCACAGCTTCGTCTTTCAATCGGTCCGCTGACTTTTCATCCGGGTTTTTAAGATACCACACATTTTCTGCTTCTTCTTCAAAGAATTAAACATACTTTCACTGTTACGTTTGAGGTTTCTTCACTTAGCGTTCATAAACTTGAAAAATTCTGAAATAAAATACATTTAATTAATCTTTTAATAATTATATTATTTTTATTATCTTTTTGAGGAATATATTTTTCAAATTTATTTCATTATGAGTTTTTATAAAAATTTCTTTATTAATTAGTTTTAACTGTAATCAATACAATTTTGCGATGCAAAATTTAGTAATGCGGAATTATTTTAAAAAACAGTAGTTTGTTAAAGAGGTTTTCTGTTCGAATGTAGATGTTTTAAAATCTAATAATCTAATTTTAGCACGATATTTACTGAATAAATAAAAAGGATAATGATTTAGGGACCAAGTTCCGGAAACGTTTTATTAAAAATATACCAGTATATATGAAAACAATACTATTTGATAGTTTCGTTCCTTAACTTTTTGCATTTGAAAGGTGACCCTCACTTACCTCTTTGATTTGAGATATCAAAATTACAAAATGTTATATATCTCATCAGAAAATATTGAACATATTTGTACCGAAAAACTTTCGAGTGCAAAAGTTTAATTTACGTACAATTTCTTGTTAAATTGTTGTCAAAGAATGTCGCCTACATATTATCAGAAAATATTTAATATATTTCTAGTGAAAAGCTTTCAAGCGCGATGGGATAATTTACGCATGATTTCTCGTTAATTTAGTTTCAAAGAACGTCATCTATATCTCATTAGAAAATGTTAAATATTTCCAGTGAAAAACCTTTGAGTACGAAGTGTTAATTCACGTGCGATTTCTCATTAAGTTTCAGAAAACTATCACCAACATCTCATCAGAAAATGTTGAGTATCTCCAATGAAAAACTTTCGAGTGCAAAGGGGTTAATTCCGGTACAGTTGGTGCGCACGGGCCCAGCGTTCCAGCTGGCGACAAGCAAAAATCACGATCGTCGTGACGAAGAAAGGTGACGTCGCGATAAATAGCACGATCGCATAACGTAGAGGCGTTTGTCGACGTGTAAGCGGTTCAACGTAAGGATTCCATGGAAAATTACAGGGAATAAAATCGAACGAAACGCCCGTGAGACTCGGGTACTTGCGCGGTTACATACCTGAGCAACCGGATCTCATTGACTTCTTGACCTTTGGGTTTAAGAAATGGTGTTCCCTTGACCTGGGAATAAATAAACTGACGAAACCGCTGCCCCGGCGATATCACCGGTGCCCGATGCTTTATTTATACCTTCCCGGTATCACTGCTCTATTACCGGTAAGCAAAGCATAAAGCGGTACTCGGTAATTGGAACTCGATACACGCTGCGCCGGCTTTATCTGTCATTACGGGGGTCATAGATACCGGCTACTTCTTAACGACGGTGGATGCCTTTAAAGTCCTTAATTCCGTTAATTAATTGTTAAATTGATCGCCCTCGCCGTTTCTGCTTCAGTTTTTACCTACTGCCCGGTTAACGTTACGGCTAAAGTGTTAAGGCGTGTATCGCCGTCGCATTATCTAGCCGCGTTACAACCTTAATTACCATGAGAAACGTTAAATATCCAGCTCTTATTTCGTGATAAGTAAATCGATATTTTCGAAGCAGCTCCGGCGTAATGGTACCTGCACCCTAATTGGTGCCACTGAGTCTGACTAGATTAGTTTAAATGACCTATGAATATGTATGAGGCTGCTTTAAAAATGAAATGCAATATTTTTTGCGGTGCTGTTTGCATTTAGATAGGCAGGGAAATTTGTTCTTTAGGAATTTTATTATTTCGGTACTGTATTTTAATTATACGATTTGAAGATTTTGCAACTGTTTTAACTGTAATTAAAGTTTTGTGTGATGATATTATCTGTGTTATTTTATTGGACGTTTGTGTAGGGGAATATACAGTAAATAATAATAAGGGTTTACGTAACTGAAATTTCAAGATTTTATTTAAAAAAATTAATTCATAAAGTCCTTTATCAACGCGTTGACTGTCATGGCGGTCACCGACGGCCGGAGCTTCCAAATTACAAGATAATAATCATAGATTGTAAGATATCTGATGTCGAATCAAAATGCTGAGTAGCGTAACTAGATAATGACGTAAGGTAAGAATTGAGATAGGAAATAATTAGTAATTCTTCCTTTTTATCTTTGTTACAGAGAGAATAAATAATAGATAAAACGCTGACGTTTTTTGTGGCAGTCAACGTGTTAAACGATTGCTAGTAAGTATTGCCTATTTGTAGCTATGATAATGTTGTTCAAATTCACACGTTCAAACTCGAATTTCAAGAGTTTCCGCGTCTTGGCTAGTGTTTTCAAATTGGCCATATTAATTCGACGAAAACAATTAATCAATCCAATGCTGTAGATCGGGAGTCTACCGTCTTTTTCCTTCTTTTTGACCGTTTAGCGAACGCATTCAGTTTATTATTCACTGCTAGTTACACGTATTTTCTAATTGTACTTTAACATTTTGAATACATGTTATTATAAAAAACTGTGTAAATTATAAAGATTCTTATTAGAGTGATTGATTTATCGATGAATGCTAATTGCAAAGGTTTATTCTGAATAGTAATGAGTACAAATGATCAACAAACGTTACTTCCCAAGATTAAATAAATAAATTGAATTTTTCCTAAAAAAACCACAAAACTTTCTTATCAACTTAATATTTCTGCCCCTTGATTTATGCAAGACTTTTCTTTACGTTAGTTGCTAATAACAATATCCATGTTTCATCAGGAAATAACGAATATTTATAATGAGAAATTTCGTCGAGTGGAAGAAATTAAATATGAATTTCGAACAATATTCGAAACTTTAGATATTAAAATTCGAAGTTGAAAGTGGGTATGTACTGAACTTGAACCCATCCCTAGTAACAGGTATAAGAAGAAGCACACGTTGCACAGACTAGGCGTCAGGTCGGCAACGCCAACGCTAGGTCGTTAATTACCGTCGAAAACGTTCATTTTCCGCCCAACACCGCGAGATAATTATTTTCGGGCTTCTATTTTCAGCTCTCACGGTCCCGTTTTGCTTCCGTAACTATACACCGTTCCTCCATTTACGCGGCTCCTTTTTTGCGCGAGTCTCTTTTTTTACACGATACATTATAACATTATTTACGCGGTATTATCTATACCCGATATCAGTTTACGCGATCCGAATTAACGAGACCGAATAAAATTTACTTTTGTTTTTTGAAATGTCATTATTATATTTTCGTTGAGTTATGGGAATTAAATATGTATTTCTAAAACTTGTACCAGCTTTACTTTCCAATATTTCGTTTTCTTTTCTACCGACAGACTCCATTTACGCGATTTTCATTTACGTGAAACGAATCGAATGGAGAAACGCGTGTCATTTTTTTTTCCTTTAATACTAGAATTACAGCACCCGTTAAAATGACGATTCTTAGTTCGCAATTATTGATACGTTAAAAGTGTTAAATACAATAAACGATTTTGAAAATAAATAGTTTTACTTAAGTACTATAATGGATATATGCAGAAACCGAGGAAGATTGATTGTTACAGTTTTTGTAAGAATTATATTTTAATCGCGTTAACTCTTTGCTGTACTTTGACGAGTCTGACTCGTGATTAAAATTTTGAAGTTAACATGAATATCATGAGTCTGACTCGAGGTCACAATACGAGTCAGATATCGATCACCATAATTATCGCCCGGGTTTTACCTGGTTAAATGATACGGCAAAGGGTTGAACGCTCGGTAGTTCTAGTGTTAACACGTTGAATGCCACGGTGGTCAACGATAAGCGGAGTTTTCAAATGATTTGAAAACAATTATAATTAGTAATATAATTATTATTCGATAGCTGACGTCGGATAAAAACGTTCAATAACGTAAATGACTATTAGACCATGACAGTAGAACAGACTGTACAGTAAATGTTCGTATATCTAGCGTTAAACTAATGAAATGCTAATTGAAATCGGACATCAATTCATTACTAACAAGAAACCGCGCGAATTTCTTGTGGTACCTAATAACGAATTTGTGGCAAAAAATAGAAGGACTTCTGTATGAGTTTTTGAGCGATAAGCTTTTAGATGGTCGTCGTGACTCGGAGCGACTATGACTTGTTCGTCGTCCCCACACAGAAAAACCAATGTCCGGCGTTAGGAACCGGAATAGTAACGCGTTACACGGGAATTCTAAGGAATACTAACGAGACGAGGAAGCCGGTTAAATGCTGGACACGTAGCTGCTTTATGACCACCGGATCTTCATTGACTCCGGATGACTCGAGTATAATTCGAAATTAACCCTTGACTGACGGGGTGAAATACCTATTACACGCAGCCTATCCCGGTGGATAGTTAAACCAAGATTCCGTTTCGGAAATAATTTAACGACGTGATGAAAAATTTCTACGTTGTCCGCTTTTTTAACAATTTGCCAACGAGTTTGCATATATGTATATGTATGTGATGTGTGTAGTAAGAAAATTGTAACGCGTTAGAAATATTCAGAACGCGTGACAAAATTTAAAACATTTATTCTTTATTTGTAATGGATAATACTTCCTTTTGGATAATTGTTTGTAATGGATAATCTGTTTCGATCCCTCTGGTTAAAAAAATTAAATTTGTTATGTTTAAAATATTTTCTTCTTTGGACATAATTTATTTAATAAATTCATTGTTATAACTAGGTGATATTTACTTGATTTAAAAGTTTATTTAAAATATACTTCGTTTTATCGTAACGGGAATCAGGAAATTGTAACTGTACATTTGATAAATTAAACATTGTTTCAATGGGTTTTGTATTGATATTTAAAATAATATTTGATGTAAAGAAATGTAAGGAAGTAAAGTTTCTAACTTTGGATTCTATTTTATTTTGGGAGTCTATTATTTCAACCTGCTTGCTATATTTATCAACGAATATTTTTGGACTGAATATTTGAATGCTTCGATTCGCTCGAAATTTTACAACGCTATGAATTTCTATTCAAATCATGTAATATAAATTTTAGTAGTTAAATTTTACAGAATGCCACTGTGAATATTAATACAATATTCGTTAAAGCAGAATTATTAATTTGTGAAATACGATTACTTTCATCTGTTTTCTTGTATAACAATATTCTCATCCATTTTTATAAGTACTGTTTGTTGCATAGGTTTGTACATATGACAGAAAATTTCATAGTTTCAATTTTAAGATACCAATAAAATCCGAATGATAGCATGCAATTCTTCATGAAACACAAGTTTAATACAAAAAATTCGAAGTATACTAAAAAGATAATTGATCAAAACTGAAACTTATATTTACATTTTCAGACAATCTACATACTTACCTATTTATGCTATCATTATTCAAAATATGAATATTCTGGTAAACTTTCGAATTCGAAATTAATATTCAGTACAAGATATTGTTTACAATCATCCCACTTAACAATTTATTCATTTTAATAAATTCTGAATCATAAATGTAGAATTATCCGAACTATCCCCTATTATTATTAAATTTGTTAATAAAGTTTACAAGCATGAACGCGTCTCAGCAACCTGTCGCAAAATATAACGCGAACAACGTAGATGATCCAGAAATAATTTATTCTACAATTTATGCTACAACGTCTGCATATATAATGGGCGAGGTTTCACCTTCCTCCGCTTCGCGATTTATGTTCATTATACCAAGGCAGGTAAACGATGTCGCATACGTATAAATTCCCCCTGTCCCATTTTCCAGTGTGCGCAAGTGCCACTTAATCGTCAACCGCGCGACGATGCAGCCACGGTGTTGCTTTTATTCTCGAACCCCGTGAAATGACGGATTTCTTCGTTTTTAGCTAATCGAGGACGGACCGTGGAACAACCGGGGGAAAAAAAGAACGCGGTCGAAGCAGATCGATAGATTCACGGTCTGATTGACGGTGTTCGAAAGCGTACAACGAAATTGCATTTGGACTATTCGTGTCAGGTGTGCTGGCACCACTCGATTCGTTAGTTTGTATTTAATACAATCTCGATCTGGCTTGATCTGCAATTTTTCTATTCGAGTCTTAAGCTTTCGAACGAAACATTGAATTTTCATGAAATGAAGTATTTTCTTAAGCAAACTTTATTTAACCGGTTAGCTGTTGCGACCTCTTTGAAAAGTGTGTTTCCAAAATGTGTCGCGAAGTGTAAGTTAGCTGTGTAAAGGTAATATTTATTAATTTAATATATTTTGAGGGATTATTTATTAAATTTAATCAATTTAAAGAAGTTGTTTATTGAATCAATAAATTTTTATTTACTCAATAAATTTTAAAGGTAATATTTATTAAGTTAATACCTTTAAATTTTACAGGTAATTTTAAAACCTTACCATTTCTTCATGGCGAGAATACTCGTCAAAACAGCTATTTAATTGGTTAATACGTTAACGTCGGTGTGTACCACCAGCGGTACACAGCTACTTTGTAACGTTTAAATAAAACAACGTTAATAAGTAAATTATTTATTTACCCTTGTTCGCAATTCGCAATTAAAGCCAGGCAACCGGAGATGTAACAAAAGAATGAACTTTAAGCAAATTTCGAATGTTATTTAGTAAATATTGTTATCAAGGAAAATTTAATAATATTTTATTTAGCCTTTATGATATTTTTATTGTTCCTATACTTTAGTGAATACATTTATAAATAGGTATAGAAATATTAAATTTCGTTACGTACAAGTTTTACCAAATCCGTTTATTTATGTTTGTATACAACAAATACGTTAATAGACACGCGGTGACGAGCTGCAAACCTCGATGTACCTACTTAAGTGAATATCGGGGGACATTTATTGATACGTGAATATACTGTTTACGATATAATGCAGTTGAGCCATGGTCGATGAGGTTAATTGGCAGACAAACATCCCGGATAAATCGAAACCCACCGAATAATTGAAACTTGAGGGAAAAACCGAAAAATGACATCTGTATGCAGGGTGAGTCATTCAACCGTGCCATCTGAATTTTCTTGTAAACCATTTACTACATAAAAAAATATTCCAAACGAAAATTATTTGATATCAATCAAACTAACCATGTTTTCGTTAACTGTAAAAATTTCGGATATTTTATTTTATACTTTTGTACTTTACTTATTATTTGTTATTATTAATAATAATACAATAACTATTATTAATATCAACGTATTGAGTTTAATATTAGAGATAGCTTATTATTAAAAGAAGGGAGTCAAGTAAATAACAAAAAAATTATTTAGAATATAATAAACTTCCTTCATCCTACCTATAAATGTCGAAGATATTTATATGATCCAATTTATGTGATTCATTTTGTACAGTTATAGGTACTGCAGATTTCACAGTAAGCACCTACAGATATATAAATAGAATTCATTTTTATTACATATTTTATTTCGCTAATAAATATAACTTGAATAAGCATTACGTTCAATATAAAATATTTTGATCGAGTAAAATAAATTTTTGTATTCCACGTATTTTCTATTTATATCTTAATTTTTACCTATAACAAACATCAACGCCTGTCATAAAACCGCATATTGATTAATTATGCGAGGAACACGATTCTAAAAATGTAAATTTTTTGCACAAATAGAAGGGAAAAGGTACGCAACATTAATTTACATTAATTATGCATAAACGTGAACAGCAGATATGATATTTGCAGAATTTTTCTTGTTCGGCTATAATATATTACCTCAGGAAACGTTGCAAACTATATATTAGGTCGATGCAAAAATTTCAACGTTTTCTGTACGTGATTAACAAAAGAATGTTCTTTGAAGCAAATAACATTTGTTGTCAAAATATTATAACATGCACAAAGAACACTTGTTCCTTCGTTTTTCCTTAGTTTTGATTTAGCCAGCGAACAGTTAAGATCTCTTCTCATTACTTACAAAACACATTAAAACTCTTGCACCAACCCAACGGTTATAGAGCAATAGACAATTATTTTAAAAAATCAAAAATGCCAACAATTCATTTCTCACCGAAATATCCTCCATCTAAAACCGTTGTTCCAATATTTTCAATACGTTTACCCTGCCACTAACATAAACGAACGAGTACCATTTGCGTTCCCAGTTACATACACATTCAAGATAAATAAAATTTACACACATACAAAGTAACAAATCTAATTCATTGGACAATTCCGAACACACCAACTACCGATACATTACACCTAAGAAGATCTCGCAAACTGGAAGTAACTTAACAAACCAGAAACCAACGAGAAGTCCGGTTTCGCATAGCTCCTTCGATCTCCTCGCATCTCAGCAGCCTCTAACGAAATTTCGTTCATCGAGCGCGTTATCATAAATATTAATTTTCCAGTCTGCACGGAAAATTGTGTTACCCGTATACGAGCGATCGGCGACGTTAAGAGGATCGTTTCGATCCGAGGGTCACTGGTAGGATACATGAAAGGAGTAGTAAAGACAATTTCTCGGACGAAAATGCCGGAAGGATAGCCCCGCGCCGGGATTGAAATCGATAAAAGGCACGGCCCGGCTCGTAACTATAAATCAGATTATGTAAATCACCGGTGACGTTTCATTGACTGCGACCCGATACAATTTGCAATCGAATCGGTTTTATACGTAACGAGGAACTGGAGTGGAACTGGATCGAAAATAACTGCGACATTCCTCGGGGGCCGCCTATCAGCGCGGCGATGTTTTTAACCGTGACCAGACGCAACTCAACGCAACGCGGTGCAACGCAGTCGGTTTAAATAAACCGTAATCGGCCGGCGTATTGCATAAATCTTTTTCGAGCATCGACGAGTTAATCGACTATTCCGCCGCGGAAGGGCGCGCGTTACGAAGAAACCGCATAAATTATGAGCCGATCGCCTGGAGGGGTTTTCGCGGCGAACGAAAGCGCATGTCGTTCGACGGGACTTTCTAACGAGCAAAAGAGAACTTCCGGTTTCGCGTGCATTGATCGCGCGGCCGCGCCGCGCTGGTTCCATGAAACGCGATCTCGTTCGCGAAATCGATCACAGCGTCGAGTTGACGCTTCGCGGGGATAACGCTATGAGCAAATCTTGAAATTTTCTGCGACTTTGTTTGGTACGGTAGAACCCCTAATAATGCAATTAACCCTTTGAATGCTGGATACTTGCAGCTGAAACTTGAACGATTCCGTGTAGACGGAATACTTTTTTGTTTAGCTTGTCGTCTGAAGATCTTTAAAGTAGGGTGGACCGAATGTAACGGAGGGCCGACCGAAAAATCTTCATTTTATACACGGAAAACTGAAAAGTGAGAAATATCCAATTCGCTCAAAGTACAGGGGTGAATTAGATATTTTTCACTTTTTCGACTTCCTCGACTTCTTCAATTCTCATGGCTCTATCTTTGGCTCAAATATTAATCAATTATTTATAATGTACGTGTTCACAGTGTTTTCGTTCGTTGAAAACAATAAACAAAAAAAGAATATCGAGCTGAACGTGAGCGAACCGATGATGCGTATCAGATCTAACTTGGTTTTTGTAAGTGAATCATGGCGAATACTGGTTTGCCATGTTTTTACAGCTTTTTCCGTTGCAGAATTCATGTGGAACTGTTTCCTTTAATTTATGGAATTCCATAATTTGAAACACGATCTCGTTCGCGAAATCGATCACGGGATTGCTTCGAGTGACGCACCGCACGCGCTTTGATCTGGCGGATAAGGGCGCAAGAAAGTTTCTGAATCCCGCGCGAATGAATTTATTGGTCGGCAGGCCAATAACTTTGTTTTTCTAAATGAGTTTCAGCGAATACTGGCTCAAGGCGTTTTTACTGTTTCTTTCCACTGTATCGTTTATGCGGAACTGTTTTCTTTGGTGCACTTCCTCGATGGTGTCTACTCACATTCCACTTACATGAGTTTTTAATCATGTAAGATAGTCGTGTGAAAAAATAACGGAAGTCGTTACAACGAATATTTTATTGCGATAAACAGGACTACTATGTATTTTGCAGGGATATGCATAAGAAATTTGTTATTCTTTCCTAAATATCGTTTTATATGCCAATGTAAAAATGATGTCTATTTATGGTACTTTATTGTATGCTTGACTTAATATATTAGTGTTAAATCCTATACCTGTTTTAACTATTATATTTAAGATATAGGTACGCCTACTTTAGAATAATTTCTATTATAATATTTTCTTTATTCTATAATACTAACTATACGATTCAATAAAATAAATAATGAGTGAATGAACGAAGATGAAATGGAAGATTGATTTTCTCGAAATGTTGATTGGCGGTTGGCTTCTGCTGGTTTGGAATTCATTGCTTCAGTATATGCGTTTTGGTTGATCAGTGCACAGCCGTAAGTTTATTTTCACAATATTCATAT
The DNA here is from genome assembly GCF_051020985.1 of Nomia melanderi. Classification (NCBI taxonomy): domain Eukaryota; kingdom Metazoa; phylum Arthropoda; class Insecta; order Hymenoptera; family Halictidae; genus Nomia; species Nomia melanderi. The sequence goes on from NC_135005.1 coordinate 5,282,860, forward strand.
TATAAAGAAAAAACGTATTCAGGAACGAAAGGGTTAAAGCAGCCACAAAGAGGGTGTTATCTAGATTATCTACCTCACTTGTCTACTGCACACCCTGTACTCAAAGAGTGGGTATGCTTTACAACGTTCCAAGAAGATATTTTCTTTTGTGATTTTACGAGAGTTACGTCCCGTTCCAACGAGACAAAACGAGGTTCGCGTTTTTTGTCGGTCGAGAGACGACGGAGAGAACGCGTGACGGCTGCGGACGCATTCGTCAACAGCTGACTTCAGTGCTCGTCGCGATTATCTCATGCATTATGAATGATTCATGAACAATCGCGGCGTTGGCTACGTGGCCTGCTTTTGTAAAAATCATAGATTTTCCTTGGTACCGTTTCCAAGAACGATATTCTCGACGCGTCCCATAGTACAAGTCAGCCGGAGGAATTTCGAAACGAAGCGGTAGCCGCGCGCGGTATGTATTACGATAAACGATCAACGAAAATTTGCATGCGCGTATATTTAAAATGTCGCTTTCCTTCAGTTTCTAAGATCATCGCGATTTCGATGACTTCAAAATATGTTAGTGAGGCTATGATTCTAAACAACTTTTTCTCTATAGGGTAAGTTGGGGATGGTCTACTTTTTTTTACGAAGAAGTTTACATCGTAAATATAATTAATACGTAACGGAAAGAAAATATATTTGTGAAAGTAAACATACCTAAAAAGAATAATTAAACTGTACAAGATTCAATATATTGTGTTGATTCGAAAGTTTCGATGTTTGTTTATAAGAAATAGAAAGTAGAGTTCTAACTGTTCGCTGGTTAAACCAAAACCATGTGAAAACGAAGAAAGAAGTGTCTTTTATATTGTCCGACACAGAAAAGACAGCTGTCATGAAAGTTAACAGATCAGGGCGGCAAGGGGACACTTCCACTCCCGATGCTCGGGCTGCCTCGGTCTTCCATGCATGGTCGTTATTGGCGCGGGACAATAACTAACGATGGAAGCTAAACCGAATGCGACAGAGTGAGATCTAACGATAGAGTATGAAGTTGGCGACACTATGAATTCTATTTTAATTTGAGTATCATTTAACAGGAAACGGTAAAGTGCTTCTCACTGATCAGTTATATTTCAAATTTGATAAATTAGTACATATGAAATTTTAAAACACTTCAACGATCATTGCAAAATAAACAGGAATGTATTTCTCTGATGTTTGAAGATACTCAATAATCGGTTTTCAGAACAAATGAAAAATCATTCGATGATGTTACGTAACATTTATTACGTTCCTTGGTGGAAACGAGTTCCTGTACACAAAGATCTGCTTTATCAACATCACACCAAGATAAACACCGTGAAAAGCATCAAGATATCATGATAAAAACGTGCACGGCTGGTGAGAGGCTTAGAGACTTCGGAACTTCTGCATCTGATCCCATGCAGTTATCTACAGATGCAAATCTTTTAGCACACGACTATTGTAGGTATAAATGTACATAATTATCTATCATAAGACCGGAAAAACACGTTAATTTTGTTAAACTATACAAATAAAAAAATATTTAATATTATTTATTATGCGATGTATATATTCTTATGGAGATGTAGTTTATATGCTTTTTATAATATTTTTATTGAATATATATTATATATATATATATTATATATATATATTTTTGTGTATTTTTTCCATTACTGTATAGTAATGTGCTTTAAATATCAGTAAAGTTAGATTACCAGTTGATTTATTCCAAGTAGTGACTTTTATTGCAAATAATTTTAAATAAGTAAAAAATTACAAGTCAGGTAAAAGATCGCAACAGTCAAAATATACTGGAAATTGACTATCAGTGAATATCACAGTTCATTATTCAATCACATATTCAAGTTGTCTTTTATTTCGTTATGTAACATCTAAGTTTTGACATTTGTTTCTTGCGTATTTTCACCAATTCTCTTCTCTCGTAGTTCCTGTTAGCGTACGGCAATATTGCTTGAATGACGCATTCTAAGTTTGGTTAAATCCAATACAAACGACTCAGACTCCATAAAACACGTTGTAAATGATAACGGATTTAGCTCAACAGTATTTGGTAGACACAGTGAATAATGAGAGCGTTCGAACGATAGAACTCTACACCTGCATTATTAAAATTAATTGAAATTCTTTGGATATCTTATGAAAATCAACTACGAGAAACAAAACAAATAAATATTCCTGTTAAAGTTGGTAATAGACGAAGATGTAAAAACAAAAGTTGTGTATAAACGAATTCTTTGTTTGATATTATTTTTAAGATAAATAATTAGAAGAATATCGATGTTCTTTTAATTTCGTAGCTAATGTTAAGACAAATTAATGTTTAAAGAAGTTCGATTAAAGAAAAAGAAAAGACGTGTTCATTTTTGAGAATTAAATAAAATCATTAAAATCTTTAAGGGTATCTTGCATCATTAACTCCTTGCTGTACAATATTGAGTCAGACTCGTGAGGAAATTCTCAAACGAAAATGACAAAAATTACTCCATTATTTTGCGTTTCAATTAAATACTGTTATTTTATTACCTATTATTACATTCTGAAACAAAGAGGAATATAGATGAATTGAGAAGTTTTCTTTTTTTTGGTAAATTATTAATGACACTGTTATGCTAACAAGCGCAGTTATGAAAGAAATCATAGAACAAGTGACTAACTGAGCGTTAGCTCAGTTTATTTCGTCTAGTTTGACAAACTATGATTAAAGATTTAAATTGACTGACAACCGAAAACTTACTAATCAATGTTTCTAAAAATTACATAACACATCGCCATAGTTGTAATCCTTTTAACCTTCTCGCAGCTTACAGATCTTGATGAAATTTCTTCACTGAATAAATCATCGTAAAAATTTGCAAGCGTAAGCGAAGAATTATGCCACCCATATATGAGTGATGCAGTAATTATTGTGTTAACATGCGCTAAGAATATCTTCGAGCGAACGAAATCCACAGTAGAATCTCGACATTTGAAGGAAAACAGGTTTGAAAATTATAGTAGAGCATATAAGATGTACGTGTATGGTAATTATCTAGACAACCAAAAATTAAATCATGCGTAGTTAAAGATTACTTCTACGTAACTATACTGACGTTAAGCTGTGTTAGTACACCCAACTTCTTGGAGTATTATTTATTTATATTTATATACTATTTATTTATATCATATTTACTTATTTATTACTTATTTATATTATATTTATTTATTATTTAATTATATTATAAATAAATATATTTACATTATAGTAACATATAAACGAAAATAGGAATTTTTGTAGGCGTAATAAAAGATCATGATACTAAGGCTTAAGTGAGAAATCTTTAAATCTTTTTATTCTGTTTTCTTCTGGATCACCGAACAGCTGTATTTGCTATTTTTCAACGACAGACGAGTGTCGTCTGCGAGAAACGAGGTTCTGCTTAGCGATACAACATTATATTACACAATGTTCAATAAACAGTATCAATTTCTTTGTCGATAATAATTATCGTCTTCCTTTCGTATAATTGAAATCATTTGAATCGCTTCTATATTTATTTTATCGAAGTTCGTTATTACTTTCTTTCGAACTTTATTCGAATTAAATGTTTTAATTAACACTGCAATCGCAGGTTCATTATGGCGCCATTTGTGAGTTTACGAGCAAAATTATGCATCATTAATTGTGTACGTCAATCATTATTAATAAAAGAACAAAAGTGTATTAGTTCGTGTTTTGAAACACGAGAAATGTTTAATGTCGTTTGTTTTCTTGTGAAGGTAATTGAATGTAATTGCAGAGTGTAAAAGAAAATATATCAAAACGATTTCATTTCTTCGTCATTTTAGCCTAATATGTATATTCCTAAATTACTGGAATGAGCTCATTCATATTTATTAAGAAAATAATACGTGGTTTTGTGTAAAACAATTTTTAAATACGTATCACAGGCACATCAGTGGCTTTTACGAGAATGATTTAATGGTAAAAGTAAAACATGCTTCGCTAAATTGATCAATCTTTGAGTTATTTCTTGATTTACCCATTTTTATACAAATATAAATTAAAAAATTAATTTTTCAGGAAATACTAATAATTTTCATTATGAGTTATTTAAAATACATTATTTTTCGTAACTTACTATGTAAACTGAATCACGTAAATATTTCCAGTACTTCTGAAAAACCAATTTACTACATTTTGATCAATTTTTGTATGTATTTATAAAACGGCGTATGCAATTTTTTAAGAATTAATTTTAAATAATAATTATAAATGCTTCCGTATTTTTATTAAATACATATTCTTATATATTGCACATCGACTGATCAAATTATTGACCCAAGTGTTTCCGTGTTTTAACAGCGCAATTTAGTTTTAAAGAATAAGTATAACGACACGTCTTAGCTTATAATTAATGCTAACGATCCTCCGATTCAATTGAATTGCAATCAAAGAGTTCAAGGAAAGGTAAACGAATTGTCACTGATGTTACTGTCATTTTTACAAGTAGTGTATCTCTTCGAACGAAAATGATTTTGAATCACTTGTAATTAGAAACACCAGTGTAATCAACCTTTGAAAGCTATCATTAAAGGAGATCACGTTAATGATATCAATCTTACATTAACAGCAGAGTACGCGAAAGACTTGACATGTTTCGTAATAATCCTATCAAAAATAATTGCCTGAGTAACTGCCCTAAAAATCAATGTTTAGCAATTATTAATAATATTAAAGTCTCTCAATAATATTAAAATGAATGTCGTTTAGGCTAAGAGTTCACATATGATAGTTGGTAAGGTTTAACCCTTTGTACTTGGAGATTTTTTTAGATCATTTGATAATTACTGAAACACATTTATTTATAAAATAGTGGGCAAACATTTCATTGCAAATGAAATGGTACATCCTAGAAAATAATTAATCTATGGAACATAACTTCAATCTGTTACTTACTCATTATTACATTTTTTGTTTAGTTTCATTACTCATATGATGTATTTTGAGAAAAGTAGTCGAGTGCAAGGGATTGATAACAAAAAAATTGTTGTTTTAATTTAAATTTTATAATTTTTGACACACCGATAAAATACGTACCTATTAAAATATTATTTATTTACTTAAATAGATTAGATTTATTTGTTGGTTTACATAAATATATGAATCAATTAAATAAAAACGTGAAACAATTGCTGCCCATGAAAAATGATAAGGTAATTAACATGTACTGTAAAAATATATGTATTTTTTCTGAACACTTTTACTTAGGGGCTAAAGGGTAATCGACTTTTTCCATGGCATACATTTCAAAGGCATTCTATGCATATAGCTGAGATCGCCGCATTACAAAACGATCATGAATCCTCGAAATAGTATCCGTCTGGGAAACGCAGCCACCAAAGAACGTCGTAAGTATCCGACGCGCACGTGTCGAGCGAAATGTAATCGTTGAAATTTACGCGACGCAAAAACCAACCTACGTGCCAGAATACAAAGCCTAGCTCGCTCGACGGGTGAAATCAACGTGTTCACGAAAAAAAGAAAAAAGAAGGAAAAGATTCAGTATGGAAAAAAATTGGAAAACAAAAGGAAAAGAAAAAAGAGAGAGAGAAAAAAAGAAAAAGCAAGAAAAGAGAAAAAAAGTAAAAGAAAGAAAAGAGGAAAAAAGAACCAGAGTGAGGACTAATTGCTGGTCACATTCGCATGATTCATGGGGGAAACGACTTTCAGTCGAATCGACCGGGACGCGTCCAGGTGTTTCGGTCGGCTGTACTCGCCGCGCACTTGAACGATTTCCGTTTGTAGACAAGCAATCGGCTTTATCGGGTTAACGCGATAAGAAATCTCGGCTCCCCACGCAATTTCTCTTCGGTACAGGTGAACCGAAATTCTATGAAATTCCTTCGGATAACGCGCGATAACTCGATTTAGATTGAAGTGTTGCTTCCGATAAAACGCGTGAAGCCGCTTCTCTTTTCCTTCCTTTTTAAATTCGTTGGCGTTTAAGTAGTTTGGTATTACGATAACACGTTTCCATTGTACATCGTCGTATAAATAATTATATGTTTCCATTTATATATTACATGTTGCACACATTTACTATGATAGTACTGTATTAATACTATGCTGATAATATTACTGTTAATAATATTAGTATTAACACTAGAACTACCAAGTATTTAATACGATTGATATGTAATCTTTATAAAGATTGTAACGATCGATTATTTTCAATTTCTTCAAATATTCGTTATAGTATTCAAGTGAAACTATTTATCTTCGAAATTATTTCGAGTATTCAATTGTTTTAAGATATCTATAATTGCGAAACAAGGAAAACATTTTGGTTAGTACGGTAATTCTGGTGTTAATAATAATAGTATTTTTATTATCGTTATTATTATTATATTACTATTGTAGTACTGTTATAATATCGTAATTTATAGTTAATAATATGGGCGACACGAATCAATTGCTGTCCGTGAATTCTTAATAAGAAAAAGGAAAATTCTTCCCTCTTCGAGCTTTTGCTTTTCGAAATATTCAATTTGAAAACTGATCGAGTATACATGCACTCGTCCATGCGATGATAAATGTTCCTTGCTTCTACGTATTCCTTCCGTTGCACTTAAATAAGTGTTTGTAAATAGTGACAGCGTCAGAGTTTGCTTTCTATCAGTCCCACTATCTAACTTAATTCTTAGTTTCTATCCAGTTATTACGATGGAATTAACTCTTACGGGAAACGATTTCTCAATTGCTACTATCTCGATAGACAGTGACACGAATAGTAAATTTGTCATTATTTTGTCAACTCTACAGTAATTACAAAAACTTTTTGTACGTTCCCTGTCGGAAAGCTTCGTTTTGTTAAGAACGCAATATAAGTACTTCCCAATTAATCAAAATTGTTATTCTATCTTTTTAAATTCTGTAATATATAACATAAAATGTTGAAAGTTGTCTTTACATGTTGAATTTTAAAAATTGTAAGTGAAGAATTCTTATAATTTCAGCATAATCGCCAATCGTATAATACAGAGTGGATAATTATATAATTCAAATATTCAATACCAATCAAGTAATACGGAATCGTAAAAAAACACTTGAATAATTTATTTATTTGTAAAAAAGGAACATTGGAAAGATGGAAAAAGATAGTTAATGCAGAAGTATGAGGTCATCTTATGAATAATACACATTAAAATAATAAAGCATTAAAAAATCGCATTATTGTAAGCGGAAGTTCGGAAGATTATTTAATTTGTTACCTACATTTTTAGTTTATGCGTTTTATTTTTTTTACTTTATAACTACATTACTTTATTTAGTTTACGCATGACGATTATTTAGTTTATTATCAAAATGACTGGGCTGTTTTTCGACGGAATGCGTGGCGGTCGAAGATCGCCTCCCTTTTTAAGCGCGCTTGCGTTCAGGGGCGCGTCAACAATTCTGCGAAACCGTTTCCGCACGTGCGTTCCAATTTTTCGGGCGCTGTGGGTCGGTTTCCGACAGAAGAACTATATGCCACGACGTTTTTGGAAATTAACACCTGCGCCTCGAAGGACACCGCAAGTGTCCTGTTGGTCCTCGATAAAAGAACGCGCTGCGCCGATTTCGGGAATCGATCCTGCACGTGCGTTCCAATTTCCGAACGTTCTGTATCGGCTTCCGACAAAGGACGTCGCGCTACGCACAAGAGTCGGCTCTTACATTATTTATAGATTTTCACCAATATTCAATTTGCTGGGTATCATAATCTGGAGGAACATCTAATGACCTTTTCGATTACAGGTGTAAGGGTTAAGAAAATTTCAGAGTCATTAATTTTCTTTAATCTATCTTCTTTATCTCTTAATAGGCTTGTAAGATGAATTATTAATGATTTACATTTCAAGATCATCCAAGGTTACTCAGGGGTAGATACCTAAATTGATGACTATTTTCCAGGAACGGATTTAACAGTTAGGAATGAACGCGTATTCATTAGAAATCGTAATTTATGTGTTCGGGATGACGAAAAAATTGTACGTTTATATTAAATGAAAAAAATATGTATATCTTATTTTCAAAACAAAATGAACAATTTTGAATTATTATATTTCATTCGTGTTCTTTAACCTTTTAGTTTCCACTGGCATCACCTTGAAACCACATATTTCAATATCAGTAAAATGCGAACCAGTGGATTAGTCGCAAAGCCACCAGTATACAACCGATATAGTAATCGTCCTATCTTTTTTGACAGAATAGCATGTTTGATAAAAATATATATTTTTGTTAAAAGTGATAAATTAGTCAACGTATATTATGAAAATAAATGTACAATATTTTTCCTAAAAGTTTTATTTCGGACTTAAAGGGTGAAAAATAAACAAATTATCAGAAATGACATATATTCAATTCTCCGCATATAATATACATACAATCGAAATTGTTAAGAATATATAACAAATTTATAATAGTTATAAAATAAGACATGCATTGTATATTAGCAAAAGATTCTTATTTTCAATAACAAAGAATAAATATTGAACTTTCTATATTCCCAGCCATTTTTATAGTATTTAATTATATCATATAATTGTTGTTGTATTACATGTAAGTAAGGTCTGAATAAAGTTCGAACTTCGCCAAGCAGTCAATTGCTAAACTCATCCATCGTTCAAGGGTTAAAACCTGCGCAAGAGAACAGTTGTTACGTTGTCTCGACTAATCAAATACTAAATCAAGAATATGTTCCAGAAACACGCAGCTTACTCGAAAGTACAGATGGCTTAGTAAACGTACTCAATACGTTAACACTAATCAAACTTTCCAAAATCGAACCTGAATTTCGACCTCGATGACTATCGAATAGATCTGACTAAACAATTTTCGCTGATGGCATTCGTAATTCGCTGATCCAGATAAACAGGTGTACGGTAAGATTTTATCGTATCGTCATCTTTTTTCTTCGCAATATTAAAACGTCAGGTGTCTGTAAGCACGTATATCGCGGTGAACTCTAAAACATAAAAATCGTTCCGGCTTTTGTCTTTCATTTTCCTCAGAATTTGCGATCGTACGATGCACTCGAAACAATCTACATTGTGATTCACACAATGATCCGAGAAATTCTTGGTAAGATATAAACGTTCAACGGAGATCGAAACGAATGGTCTTCCAAGTGTACGGTATGTCCGTTTTATTCGTGCACACTTGAATATTTCCGTAATTATTGAAAATACGAAAAAATGTTTCAGATAAAAGTCATTCGACGTGATGGAGAATATTTAGTAAGCCACTTGGATTCTTTTTTGCATCGTGATTTAATGAGGTTTCAAGGTTAATGCAATTTTTTAACGTGGAACTATGTATTTTCATTGACACTAAAACTACCGAATGGATCAATGACCTATTGGTGAATTCTTTTTTTACGATTATTGAAAAAATAACAAATGCTTCTCTGAGAAAGTATTGAAAAAACTGATTTAGTAACACGCAAAGTGACTTACAAGATAAAAAAAGTCAAGTGTACTAGTGTTAATGTCAGTTTATTGTAGATTTCAAAACGAATTCAAAGATTTATATAACGTTTACCTTTAATCAATAATGTACCGACTATTTTTATAAATATTCGCAGGGGTTTTCGACATCAATAGATCTTCTCTTGTGTTCCGTGAGTGTCTAAACAATTAAATAGCGTCTCGATCATTGATTGTACGAAATTAAAGTATTCAATGATACATAGTATGTATTATTTATTAATAACACTAAAACTACCAGACGAGTTAAAACGATCCATTCCTGATTTCTTCATTTTGCAATTATTAAAAAAATGACAGATGGTTTTCTAAGAAATGATTAAAGAAGTTGATCTAGCAATGCGCAAATTGAATTATAAATTCAATACGGAAACATTTTTCCGTATCTTTAATAATTATGGAAATATTCGACTGTACACGAATAAAACGGACATACTGTGTGTGCATAATAGAAACCGGTTAACGCCGATGGTTCTTCACAAAATCAACCCGAAAGAAAGAAACGATTGCTTGATTTTTGCTACGAATAATCGGCTCGCCTCGATACGAAGGTCGAAACCACATAATGACATTTCGTAACGCTTTATGATAAACGAAAGGCTGAAAGGATGGTTACGTAATTCGATGTGTGACGGTGCAGTTTCCCTCTATTATCTCGGCTCGAAGGAAACGTATTTACTTACGTGTTAACGATACACCCGACCCTTCATTTACGAGGAGCATCCACTCCACGTGGATTCGTTTTACGCGAACGACAATCGCATAAATAGTTCATTACTGCGAAAGAAAACGAAATATTGGAAGGGAAGGCTGGTATTCGTTTTGGAAATAAATACTAATTTCACGTAGCTGAACAAAACATAATAATACAGTAGACTCTCGTATAACGCGGTTAACACTAGAAAAATGACTGGTTTCGGTTTCCTTGTTTCGCAATTATTGATACCATAAAACCATTGAATATTCTAAATGATTTTGCAATCATATAGGTATATACCCGTTCCTTCATTTACGCGGTAAATTATAATACTATTTACGCGGTAAATTATAATACTATTTACGCGGTATAGTTTATACCTCAAATCAATTTACAGGATTTGAATTAACGATACCGAATAAAATTTATTTTTGTTTTCTGAAATGTGATTATTATTTCTTCGTTAACCTACGTGAAATAAATATGTATTTCTAAAACTTGCACCAACGTTTCTTCTGAATGTTTTGTTTTCTTTTGTATTGATTCACTGTATTCACAAGATTTCCTAAAACGAATCCACGTGGAATGTATATTACGCGCAAATGGAAGGGGTGCAATCATTTAGAATAATCAGGTACCTCAACACTAGAACTACTGAGCATTTTTAATATAATTAAAATGTAATTGTCAGATTGTAACAATAGATTTTTTAACTTCCTTCGTTTATTCATTTTAGTATTCAAGTAAAACTATTTATTTTTAAAACCATTTAGGATATTTAACACTTTTTAGATGTCAATAATTACGAAATAAGAAAACTGAAACTTGTTATTTTGACGGGTGCTGTAGTTCTAATGTTAAAAGCATTGCAATTGGGATGGTACTAAAGAGTAAATACTACACAAAGAATACTCTCGTACTAAAATAATTGTTTTTAGTATTAGTGTCATTTAGACGTAAGCGTGATTTAGAACAATTATCCAATTTTCACTTTTCTTAAATTACAGACTTCGAGGCTGTGGTAAATTAGTCTTGGAAAAAAATCTTTTTACAATCTAATGTTTTGTAAATAATTTGCAATGGACCATATAGGTTTTAAATCTATACAAAAATTTGTGTCACCTATATACGGGTGACGTGGCGGTCAACATGCTATCAGAAAAGGGTGCAATTTCACGTGCAAAGTAAGTCGAAAATACACAATAAAATTTCTTTATATGACCCCTGGTTTATGAGGAAATCAAACGTGAATATTTATCGAACACACGTGCACTTGGCTATCTCCTGATTAAATACAGGTGGTACAATTGATAGGGGGCTACTCTACACGCGAAAATACGTAAAAATGTAGTATACCTTCTTTTCTCGGTACCACATTTTTAGAAAAATTGAGTTTGAATAAGTTTAATTGGCACTTAACGAAATGTAACTTCGATAAATATTTAAAATGGATTTTCTTAAAAATAGACAAGATTGGAAATTACCACACTTTATTCTACATTTGTGATTCATTCTTTTCTGGTAATCGTATCAATTGTATCATAACTAGTATATTAACTCGACTCAATCAAGTGCACTTGTACTTTACGAAGTTTCAATTTTATTATCTTCGAAACAAGGTCACAAATAAAAATGTTGATCTATAAAAATGATTACATTCAGCATATTTATCGTTACAGCTTTATTATTCGTTAAAACATGCACTATTTAAATTAAAGAACTTTTTAATATAGTAATATAATGCATTCATTTATAGAAAATTATCTGAAAAATTCACCAACAAACGCCCAATTTATGTTATTTTCATTTTTCTTACAATGTCTTTGATATTTGTAAGTTTATTACATCTATATGTTGATCGATTATGATAAAATACTAATTTTTCCAATAATGATTGGTACAACTGACTTTTCAATAATAACATAAAATATTTAAATTTACAACTTAAAAATCTTTTTTCTATTTTATATGTTTGTTAGCTATGTTACAGTATTTTATAACAAATATACTTTATCTCACGAAACTTATCTAAATATATTCACATGCTTTCATTTCGGTATACAAGCACTGGGTAAAGCGATTCTCGAATAAACCAAATCCCTTTCTAACAAGATAAACAATTAATAATTCTACATAATACGATACCACATACCAGTGTTATATACAGGGACCTCCTTTTCGAGAAAATCAAGCGTAAATATTTAACGAGTACACTCGTAATTGGCTAATTCCTGGCTAAATATGCGTGGCGCGATCAATGGAGGGTTATTCTCTTATAATAACGTGTCCGACTCGTGATACATATTTTAAACTAAATTCGACAAATATTCCTTGTGTGTTATCAATCTTTAAACTTTGGAGTAAATGTAGGTACAGAATAAGTGTAAAATTCTTTTCCTTTTCTACTTTCTAAGTTACCAATAGCTAAGAAATATATAATAGTACAATGGGTTAATCTTTTTACTGTCTTTCAAGTTCCTCTTTCTCTGAATTTCCGGACATTATATGTTATTTCTGGTATTTAATAGTACGATTTTGTACATCACTATACTGGAATATTAGTCAAATAATTAGTATTAGATTCTTCTCAACAAATTTGATCTGTTGTAAAGCCCTATAAGAGAAATTCTAAAGGTGTTAATACTGCGCCATAATCATTCCCCCGTAGCAGTTGTGGTGCAATGCCCTAGTAGCAGATGTCTCGTACTTGTAAACATGAGTTAACGATAAATCGTGTCATTAGTGTGAGTTTGCATGTTTACGACCGAAGCGACGAATAACTTCAGAAAGGAAAGTACAGTGAACGTTCAACGAACGAAGACTTCAACTATGGCAAACAACCTTGAATTATCCCAGAAGACTAATATATCAATGAATATGTCTAGGAATGGGCTACTCGGTTAGCTAAATGGAAATATATAGTTTCATTCCAGGAATCAATGATCACTTTAAAATTTTAAAAGCTCGTTCACTATAAACAACATATGTCCATTGTAAAGTGTTTCTTTAGAAATTATAAAATAATAGAATAAAATAGAATAAAATAGAATAAAATAGAATAAAATAGAATAAAATAGAATAAAATAGAATAAAATAGAATAAAATAGAATAAAATAGAATAAAATAGAATAAAATAGAATAAAATAAAATAAATGAAATGAAATTAAAAAATTAAAATAAAACAGAAGAAATAAAATAATTGTAACATAAAGTAATGTATTTCTTTTGTAGAAGAATTGTGGAGGTTTTTTTTGTACATGCTTAGAGGAATTTATATGTGAACTTCATAATGGAAGTGGTAATTTCATAAAAGCGTTATGATTGTAATTACAGTGTGAGACCTATACTTCATCTTCAGAGAATATAAGGTAAGTTGATTAACATTTCAGAGGTACAATTTGTATCTTTTAAGAGTTGAATCCATTAAGGGAAATGCCCTTTTAGAATAGGCATGTAGAAGTGCCAAAATTTACAATCGGACAATGATATGAATCCTTAAACTTCAAATTCTCTGTACATGAACTACATAGATCCTAAACCCAATCTAATTGTGAGATGGAGATTTAACCCATTTTCGTCTAGAATGGTGCATATAGGTTGCACGAACATTTTAAATTACGGAAAAGCTAGAAAACGCTTAGACCAAGGAAATTGTACCACACGGGGATCTTTGTTTATGGCTGAGAGCTTAAATGCTAATCAACTGCCAGTACATGTGTTGTAGTTGATTAGTGCGCAGTCGTAAAATTTTTTCACAAAATTCGTATTAAAAGAAGATACACATTCAGGAATGAAAAAGATAAATGTTCTGATTCCAAAACAATAAAAAATAAACCATTCGGTAGGTATTTCAGAACGGTGCACAACGATAAAAACGAACGGCGGTTATCAATATTGTGAACAAGATGCATTCTAAATACAAAAATAAAAGTTATAAATACATAATTACCCACACAAAGGGGTAATAAGAAATTATCGAACAAAACGGGTAACATATAATTCCCTCAAGATTGGTTCAATGAAGCAAAACGTTTCTTCAAACATCTATAAAAAAAAATGCGATAAGATTGGTTAGCGAATTCACTGTAACACTACCCCAGGCATAAAGTTTTGAACGAAACGTAAAGATACGAAATCAGTAAGCACTACCAAAGCTTTTAACGTGCACGCCGCGGGGTACAAATATGAAAGTGCCGATATTGTTACATGAATCTATTTGAAAGTAAAAACAAAACAAAAATCAACAGTTTCGTTTATTCTGTAATAAAAAACATAGAATAAACAAAATGTTTTTTGAAAAAACAGGTATGGAAGGAATCACAGTTTTGGAAAACAGTATGGGACATCACGAATTTGCAAAGAAATGAACAACAATTTATAACATATTTTTATTACCTAGAATTTTCTCTTTAGTAACAGAAACTAAATAGACCTTGTTCGATGAATACTCGAACAAAACGAAATCGAACGACGACGAGATTAAAATATTAAATTACTTTAAGCTGAGTTAACCCTCTGACTTACAATATCGTACGAGACTCGTGACGAAAACTTGAAACTGAATTTGACAAAACCAAGCGTTATTTAACTTTTTTAAATATAAATTAAGTAATAATTTTTTATTATCATTCATTAACCTTTCGAGTAAACATAGACATAGAATAAGCATCAAAATCTACTCTTCTCCTAATAAAATATTAACGATAAAGTAATTGTTTCGATAATAGTTAAGAAATAAATCATAAGGCAAGGGGTTCAACTAATAACAATAATTAATAATTACAATAATAATAATAAATAAAATATTTAACTTATTAATATAAATTATCCAAGAAGACTTCCAATCTCTATCAACAGAACATCTCCACTAAAACCAAGAAATAAAACTGCCAAACACCTAATTCCCTAGAAAGTGATCAAGAAGCTATCGAGGAAACCGTATCAGCGCATAATTCGTGTAACATCAATTAAACGAGGTAAAACATCTCCAAGAACGTCCGCAAAAAGCACAAGACTCGTCCGCCAATACGCCGTAATACGCATCGGGAGATGAATAGATCTCGTTCGATCCGTGTTCCAGCATGACACACTTCAATTAGCCATTGTAAAAGCGCCGGGGGACTCTGTGCGATACGGGACGCGTAAGTACACGCGTGTATGCATTACCTCCCGGCTGCGATTTGTCGCAAAGAAAGGCTAGAGTATGCACCTATAATTAGCGCGGTTGCGTGCTCGCCCCTTCGAAATCGGGGCCGGCGAGATTGCGACCGGTGAAACTGCGCGGCGGCTGTGGCTGCGGCGGCGGCGGCGGCGGCGGCGCATCTCTCTGCAGCTGGCGCACATGCACCGCCGCGTACGAGTACGAACGACCCCAAAGCGGGTCCGTAATCGTGTGCTTCCTGCCGCATCGCGTTCGTTCGTCGTCCGTCGCGATAGCCTGCGTAGGTATATACTCACCTCGCACACGTTCTTCGTACACTCGCGCGAATAAATTTGTGCCACGACTGACTGCCGTCCGACACCGACGCAACCTGCGTGCAAGGGCGCCGCAGCACTCGCTTCGTTTCTTCCTGTTCGTTTTCCTTGTTCTTTTTTCATGTTTTTTGTTCCTTGCTTATACTTTTTCAGAAGTCGCTTTACTTTCCAAAATGGCGTTCGTATTGTTGTATTCCGGTAGACTTGTGCTTGTTGTATAACGTCTATTGTATTAAGTATACTACAACAATATTGTAGGCTAATAGAATTTCGGAAGGTATTCAGAAGTCAAGGAAAGTTATCGAAACCGAAAATTCTAAAAATTATGAAACTTAATGTCTGAGTATGTCAAGCAATACATTGCATTTTTTTCGTACTGAATTTTACTTTGAAGGGGTGAAACCACCCTTTGAAAAATGCCAATTTTTCTTTCTCGTGGATTATCTTGAGAACAGTAAGAGGCAGCGGAAAAAAGTTTAAATCGAAAAATACATTGTTTTTTCACGTCTGTAAAATTGTAAATGATATTTTCAAATAAATCATTTTCAAAATCATAATTTTGAAAAATTTTATTTTGCCATTTTATAGACGTGGAAAAACAATCTAGGCACAGATTCGTTATCGGGAAATAGCGAGTCTGCACTGGAAATTAATTCAGAGATTTGGCAAAGTCTTGCGTGAACAATTTCGTTTCTACCCATTTTACGCGTTTATCATATGACGTTCATATTGTATTACATAATAAATACTTCGAATAGATGAATTAAAAACAATAGAAAGTCTTCGAATAAAATACGCAACCAATAGTTCAATAAAGTTTAACTTAACTCCTTGCCCTATAGTAACGTGTCAGACTCATTATGCAAATGTTAAACTAAATGTAATAAAACTAAATTGTTATTTACTTCTTTTAAATGTAATTTAAATATTACTTTTCTGTTATTAATCGTTGACGTCTGAAATAAATATGACGCATGGAATAAGTACCAAATTATTTTTTATCTAATTAATGATCAGCAGTACAATTCTTCTGTCAGGAACAGTTATGAAAGAAATCATAGAGCAAAGGGTTAACACAGCGAAAACGCAAGAATCTAGTAATATTGTTCATTAATAATTTTGAATAGAGTGATACATTTCCGAACAATCTAGTATACGTAATGCAATAAGATTATCGACGTGTGCAAGACGTCATTGGCAATTTAGGAACAAAAACATCTCGACGCGCGTGACACGTCTTTCCAGCGCAAGAGGTTAATAGGAATTTGATCGGAGAATAATATTGTATTTCAGACGATTTCGATTATTGCAATGCATTCAATTATGATCTGTAAATTTTTAGTATCGTGCTATTAGAAAGTTTTATAATGGAGACGTAAAAGATATTGAAGCAGAGGGTGCACATTATTCTGTAGAATATGCTAATGCAGTGGACTGAATAATATTGAGGTAGGAAATAATTGCTTGGAAGTTATTTTCAATAACATGCTTTAGTTACATATTAATTTTATCGATGAATATTAATATAACTGTGAATAGTTCATTACACATTTCTGTATTAAAATAGAAATACAATTTAAATGTAAGCCTATTGATTTTTCACCATTACGATGAGTTAATATCACGTAGGACATTTGATATTAATTGTAAATAAAATAAAATTATTATATGTTTTTAATTTCCTTGGATATGAATATTGAATTCGAGAGAAATTACTCATTGGTACTAATATCAATGTAATTAATTTATAAGAACAGTAACACATTGAGATAATCATTTTGCTATAGCATTAAATATTTAATTATGAAATAAGATATGAAATAAGCACATGTAATCATTTGTTTAAAAGAATGAAAAATCTTAACAATATTCAATCTGTTTACTAAAATCATTATAATATCTTGGTACACAATGCTTCTAACATATTTCTAGTATGAAATGTGAAAAAGACATTTGTAATTCTGCGTGTATACAATACTTTTCTTTTTTTTAACCGAAAGAAACGTCTATGAAGCTTGTACTGAAATGTGTTGCACATCCTTTATACACTATTATTACATCAGTGGGAAATAAATGGCTATTTAATTTATTTGGCTGACGAATATCCTCGTTTACTTGTGTGGTACCTACATTCAAATAAAGAATCCAGATTCCATAAAATTGAAAAAAATATGAAAAATGCTGTTTGAAACTCGTTTGAATTCCGTAAAATAAACAGAAAAATAGATTTTTATGGGTATATTACACCAGGGAAATGTAATGAAAGTAAAACTTCAATGTTATTCATATTTTATTTTCAATTGGGCAACAACTTTAATAGAGGAAGTTAACTTCCGTTTTTATCCTACGGTCTGAATTATTTTATACAACGGAAAATAATAAACCGTGAAATTCCATGACTCAAAATAAATTGACGCGTTACAGTATCATTTTATTGTTCGAAACTTGCTTTTATAGGTGCATCGCTTTTAACGTGAAAGTGAATTATAATATTATTACATGTTTATTAGATAATCTGAACACTTCTTTAATCAGTTTTTCTTAAAATTTGTTTTCTTTAAATATAAATAGTTTTTGGGAACTACAATATATATAAAGCAGAATGATTAAAACGAAAGCGTTATTTTTTAAATAAAAGAATTATTCCTTAATTTTAAAAAATCTTTATAGAATTTCATATAAAATCAAGAACCATTAAATTTTAATTCCATTAATGTGTTTATATTAGATTGGTCAAAAAGTCTCGTCACTCTACTTTCTAATACGGCCTTCCTATTACACTAACAAATCCTGCAAATGGATAAATTAAAAACCAATAAAGAGTCTTTGAATAAAATACGCAAGATACACCAACATTTTTTAAACCTCCATTTAAAAACGTGACGATACTTTTCGGCCAACCTGACTACTACAGCGTCCCTCAAAACCAACCTAACCAAACCAATCGAACAACTCGCAGATTCCTTCCCCAAGGAAAATTCAGAAAAACATCACTTTCATTTGAAATAATATTCGAAACAAATAATTGTCGAAAGAGAAGAAACGCGTAATGCAACAAGAACAATTAGTCGATCCTGTTTACGCCGTGGACGTGGTCTACTTGTCGGGTCCGGCCCCAAGGATTCTCTGACACGGTCCGCGGGCGGGCGGCACGCTAAAACGATGAAACTCGTTCTCCTTCGTGGCTGATTTCTTTTTTCGCGGTACGGTGTGGCGCGGCGCGGCGCGGTGCGGTGCGAGTCGAAGGAGGAAGGCATGGGAGTGCCCCTCGAAAATTATTCCGTGGAGTGTATCTTGGCATCCGATGATTGTGCGCCAGAGGCTAGAGTGGTCTCTCGGAGTGCACGTGCGCCTTGCACGTGTTAGCTGTGGGGCGACCCTCCCGATTCCTGACTGCCTACAGACTGTAACATCGTATCAGGGCCACGGCAGCTATAACTATATACCCACACTTGCCTCGTTGTGCTTCGTCTCCTTTCCTCTCTCTTTCTCTCTCTTTCTCACTCTCTTGTTCTGTTCGTTTCTCTCTATATTTGTTGCCACCCCTCTTTCTCACTCTTGTCCTATTCGTTTCTCTCTCCTTTTCTCACTCTTACTTTATTCGTTTCTGTCTATATTTGTTTCTATCCCTCTTTTTTTCTCTTTCTCTTTCTCACTCTCTTATTCTAATCGTTTCTTCTTATATTTGTTTCTGTCGCTCTTTCTTTCCTCTCTTTCTCTCGTTCTATTCGTTTCTCTCTATATTTGTTTGTCTCTCCCTTTCTCGCTCTCTCATTCTATTCATTTCTGTCTATATTTGTTTCTATCCCTCTTTGTTTCTCTTCCTTTCTCTTTCTCACTCTCTTATTCTATTCGTTTCTCCGTATGTTTGTTTCTATCCCTCTTTCTCTCTGTTGCTCTATTCTTTATTCTCTACATCTGTCTCTGTCCATCTTCCTGTCTTTCCTTCGGTCCGCTCCTCTTTTGGACTTCGTCTTCTTCTATTCTAACACGGTGTTAATTGTAAGCGCGGAGCTTCTCAGCCGTTACGATCGCAGGAATACGCAGGGAAGTCGTGGAATCGGGAACAACGTGATTGCGGTATCTTCTTTCACGATCTGCTCGCACGTTTCGACAGGGAATGTCTGCGATTCGATGTAATGATTCCGCGTTCACCGGTCTTCTTCGAGTTTCTTCTTGCGTTTTATTGTTTTTCGCCGGTAACGAGTCGACCGGTACGAGAATTTTCAGGGTTTTATGTGTTATTTGTTCTTTCGTTGAATAGGCATGCAAATGGTATTAGAAATAATTGTAGTAGAATCCCGGTAATTGAATGTGCCGGATACTTGAAGTACATCTATGATGTAGGATGAAGATTTTAAAAACTAATGGAATTGCATAGTAATATAATTTATTTACGAAAATAAAAGATATAAAATGAAATATGTACAAGTATTATGTAGCTCCTAATATGAGACACCACAATGTTTCGGAAAATAAATAGCTTGGTGTATCAGTTACTATGGGAAATTTAAAAAAACTATGGGAACTTCATTAGTACTAGAAAACAAATATATCAATAGCTTGACATCAATTATGTCTTTGTCATTGAATTAAAAGCGTTATTGTGTGTGATAGAATGTAGAATCTTTTTAGAGGAGAGTTAAATAGTTAAATTTCTTAGTAAACAATCATTCCTCATGATAAAAATTAATTTTACTTTCAAATTACCTAAGTGCTCCATATTAGGACCCCATTACCAACTCGCTGTTTTTCACTTTATTTACATTTTTTATCGTGCTTTATATTTTTACATTATTATCGATGAGCATATAAATATTTATCCTCTTTCCTATGTTTTAAGTTTCATCGAAAAAGAACATATCTCTCGTTTCGGCAAGCTTTTAAAATCAGCTGTTCCATATTAGGTGCCGTTACCCCATTAGGCGATTTGACTGCTCGGCAATTCCAGTGTTAACTTCTTGACCCACGATTTCTTTCGTAACTGTGCTGGACAAAGCTACTTTCTTGTTAATAATTCATTAGAAAAAGACAAAAATTCGATGCTTATTCTATTTCTGCGTTTATTTTATTAACCATTGATAATAGAAAAGTAATATTTAATTTTTATTCAAACAAAGTAAATACCATTTAGATTTATCCAATCTTTTAAATTTTCATTGCGACACTAACACGATGTTATAGAGCAAAGTCACACCTACCGTGTTTCTCGAATCATATCTCCGATCTTCTCGATCGCACACTACGGTCTCTCATATTGAGTCGACTAGTAATAAGCTAAAAATTGCACAGGTGCAAGGGGAAGGCGTCGATTCATGATAATCGGTTCTGTAGTTATAGTGTTGTATACCGGGTGAAAATATCGACAAAATTTCGATAAGCCGAAATGTACTAATATATAAATATACTTCAATGCTGAAGTCGCACGGATAAATACAATATATTATTACTAACAAAGACGGCGTAAATGCAAAGCTTGCTGAATATGTAGTGAGTTCGACAGACTTTCTGTGCTAGATTTAGAATTTAAATGCCCTTGCTGCTTGCAATTGGGCTACTTATATACTAAAATATAGAAGGGAAGTTTCCCGAAAATATTGAGTCATTAGGATAATGTGGTGCGCTGCAAATAACGTAGATTGATCGTGCAACAATAGCAACGGTGACGCCTCGGTTTCGGTTCATCTTTGTTTGTTATAATAATAAATGATATATCTATATGTAATAATGATATTATAACAATATATCTACATAACGATAGAGAATAAACATAGGCGTCAATTTCTTATTTGTATCTCACTTTGTCGTATTCTGTTTCATTTGCATTTTTCGTTACACGATTCGATCAATAACAGAAATGAATCGAAACTCAGCATGGCGAATGGACATTCCCTTTGTCCTTGTGCATTTTTACTTTATGGGTAGTCAGCATATAGGCGAACAGTATTACAGTTGTGAGATGACTCGATGTTTAGCTAGACGACACAGTGACAAGAGGCGCTTCTTTATTTTAAAGTTTTGTAATTTCGATTGGTTACGCGTAACCGTACCGATAAGTGTCAAGTTAGCGATCCAGAACATCACGAAATAGAATATAAGATCAACAGAAAACTGACTGAGATAAGATGAAAACTGATAAATCAGCCAAACTCCTCAACCTAGCCATCAAGCGATCTCCTAGCAGTGCACGGCCGATTATTTTGGAGTATGTGGCGTGAAGCAATTGGCCCATAATAAAAATACGCGCGAGCTGAAACGGGAGACAAAAATCGCGGCGCATCCCGCCTGCCGCGACGCGGCACGGCGCGAGGATCCGCTATTTGCGCAGCTGTTCAAACGGGCCGTACCGCGAAAATACTACCTCGTCGTCATTCGTTTTTAAAATATCCGAGTCACGAGTGGCGGCGCAGCGTAGCGGCTGTGCATGACCCACCGGCGCGGCATGGGCGCACGCACTCGCTGCCTCGCGTCATTAACACGCCGAGAAACACTTCGTGACCCGTTTTCCTGGTACACGCGGTTTGATCGCCGGGCTCCACGGAGATCTGGAGCAGTGGGTATCCACGGCGATAGAGCTTCACCTACCGAGAGCCGTACCTCGGAGAACAGACGAGTTATTGTGCGGCTAGACATTGAATTTTGTACTTCCAGCAGCTGCGACTGCGACCGTCCGCGTGCGCGCGCTCGTGTCGGACGCGTTAACGATGGAGCTACCGAACGTTTAACACTTTCGCTGGCACAGTGGTCCCATGGAATCGGTGCTTCGAAATGACTTGAAAACAATTATAATTCATAGGATAACCGGCGTCGAATAAAAATGTTCAATAGCGTAAATAACTAAATTACAGTGTATCGTAAGAATTGTGGTAGCAAATGATGAATAATTGTTCTTTTTTATCTTTGCTACGAAGGAGTAAGTGATACGTAAAACGTTGATGTCTTTACAAAAATTGAATCGATAGATTTCTTCATGTATTCATAATAGCATCCAAGTGAAACTATTTACTTTTAAACTCATCTCGAATACTCATAATAATAATAAATCCGTTGGTAGGTTATATTGTAACGCGAAATATTTCACTCGTGTTATAGGGAATTCTACTGTAATTCATCTTTCTAAGATGTTATTTGAATTGATTATTAAAAAAAATTTGAAAAATATATTGTTAGCACAAAGCATCCTCTCCTTGGTAGTTACAAAAGTCAAGCCCAGTAGAAGTGTCAGTGATGTATAACAATTTCTGAGTACGAGACGAAGACCGTTAATAAAACCAACAGCTGGATCCTTCTCGCCAATTTTATTATGTATTTTACGCTACTGGAATTGTTTATTCCACCGCACGGAAATTTATTCGCTGTTAAACCCATCCACCGCTGACGACGATTTGTTACGCGCCAACATAATGGCGGCTGCTCACGCGAACTGAGAAAACGGTTTTCATAACTTTGCATGCCTATGTATCTTTGACAAAGAATTTGGATCTGTACCAAAAAGATTTAGCAAAATATTCAGATGCCAGTTTAAATTTCGTTGTCATGGTGTGGTGGAAACATTGTTTTCTTAGTTTGCCCGGGCGCTATGATTGAACTTTTGTTTACATTTCAGCAGTGCCTAAAAGCTACCACATTAATCCAGAATATTGAATGACTTAAATTATAAAGATTGGCCTGAATAGGCTGATTGTCAAACAAACACTTATTACATGTTCTATACAGTCGGAACAGTTTAGAAAATTTTAAAAACCGTGGAATTTAGTTTTAAAAATCTCTCGTTCTGCGCGCAATAAAACCAAAAAATAAAGTGTGCACTCGTCAAACGCAGGACGAATGCACCTAGGGTATATTTTAATGAAAAATCAAAGCAAAACAAAGAAGAATTACATGTTTATTTGAAAAAATAAATAATTCATCGTTGAACGAATTAGTATTATTTCAAACTTTAAGATAACGTGTATACTCGTCGAACGTAGAAAACTGGTTAATATTAGAACTACCGAGCTTTTAACATAATTAATATATAATCTTTATAAACACTGTAACGATATATTTTTGTTGGTTTCTTCAGATATGGTTATGGTATTCAAATGAAACTATTTATTTTCAAAATCATTTCTTATATTTAATATTTTTAAAATATCAATAGTTACAAAATAAGGGAAGCGAAACCTGTCATTTACGGAACAAGTCAAATTGACTTGTATTGAATTTTATGAACATTATTTGGCAAATGTTTGAGTCGATTTTTATTGATGCAGTTAAGCAAATATCTATCCTAATTTTCTACTTTTAAACCTTTATATAATTTCCAAGATCTAAATGAACGAATATCAATTTTTCCAAGGACAATAGCTTAAACTGTACAGTAAATGTTCGTAAATCTAGCGTTAATTCTACATTAATTTAACCCCTTGTCATATGATTTATTTCTGAACTATGATCGACACAACTACTTCATTGCTAATAATTTGTTAGGAAAAGAAACATTGTTGATACTTATTCTATGTCTACGTTTACTTAAAAGGTTAACGATTGATAAAATAGAAAGCTAATATTTAATTTATATTAAATTAGTTAAATTTGTCGAATTCAGTGTAAAATATTCGTCACGAGCCTGACACGATATTGTAGGTCAAAGGGTTAAAATTTAGCTTCTAATTACAGCGAAAACCCTAACTGTCCAGAAACTTTTGCACGCCACAGTAACTTCTTCGTACTTGCATCGGCTTCAGCCTTCGACCGCACTGCTACCCTCGTTCACGCGTACTCTCATTTTCACGGTCATCGACGTCACCATTTCGCTGTGAAATTAATTTTAAACGAGCCATATATTCCGCGTTCACCCGGTGCCCCCTTTTCAAGTGAAATCTATACGACACTCGAGCGGAATCCTAGAATTTCTGGAACTGTTCCCATCGTCCTCTGGGGCCAGGTATACCCAAAACACGCCAGGTAGAACTCGAATGTTCCAAAATACTTGGTTACCTCTGAACATTGTTATCTGGGAAACGAACGCACGTTGCGGCGCAGGTATGCCAAGCCGCGCCAGGTAAAACTCAGGTGTCCTGAAATACTCTGTTACCTCCGGACATTGTTATCTAAGAAGCACTCGTTCCAGCGGGGCTCATCACTTTTCGACTGCACAATGCGAAATGCGTGCGGTTCTAGTCCAAACACAACGGTGGTGGACAAAAGAAGGTTTGGAAGGTAAGCAGTGAGAGAAAGCACCGTATTTTTACTGTGAAAGATATTTTGCAACTATAATCTTTTTTTCATATATTTTTGTAAATATATAGGTACATTGTATGAAATAACGAAAACGTGAATGCTATGTATAACGATGGAAAAAAGTGCAGTTAAAGTAGAGAAAGACATTGTGTAGGTGAAGGTAATTTTAATTGGCAGACTGCAAAAATGTAAAGCTGTATTAAATCTTCTGTTTCCTAATTTCTTCAACGTTTTAGCATGCTGTAATTGTTTTTCTTTATTATTCATTATTGGAAATTTCGATTTATAAAATCGTATATAAAATTTCCGTATGTAACATCTTCAGGATAGTATAAAAAAAATCAATTAATAATGAATCTCTGTCAAAGAAGGATACATGTAAAGAAGCTTTTCGAATACGGATGAACGTCGTAGAATTTTATTTACTCCATTTTCTCTTGAGTTCGACATATTATTTTCCAACAAAAACTTGAACGAGAAAGTGATATAAATTTGCTAGAAATTTAAAAATAGACGAATATAACAACCTCAGTTATTCATAAATTTGTATACTTCTAGTATGATATTGTTGCATGACCAACTATTTACTTTGAGTGACTTGTTTTCTCCAAGCGGGCCTCGACTGCTTAGTATCTTGAGCTTTAATCATCTAAGCACTCGTTGAAATGTGACACATCACAGTGGTCATTCTTCCTTTCTCTCCCTTCCAAAATTTAGTACAAAATTTAGCCTGTCAAAAAACATCAGTCCACTTTCTCCGAAAGTAGAGATTCAAGTTCCGGTTCCCAACCCATAACTCACTTAGAGCTAGTATAGTTGTCGAGAAGTATTCTTGTCAGTAATAAAACTGTGTTACTCAAAAAGTAAAAGTTTTACGCAACAATATGATAATATTGCATAATATCATAGTGTATATAAAGATAAAAGACAAAAAAAAAGATAAAAGTTCCAATGAAATATAATATTACAATTAATTTATGCTTAACCCTATGAAGTTTCCTACAGTTTTCTGAATTGGTTTAAAGGCGTCTGTCTTGTTTTAGATTTCTATGGTGTAATTATCATACATCAAAATATTGGTACTTATGTATTATACAGATTACCTTTGTTTCTAAGAAAACAAAATATTAATAATTTTAGTAATAATGATGATGATAATAATAAAAATAAAATATTAATATTATGTTGTAATATTAAATAAATACTAACTCCGATCTAATCTAAATGACGGACTACCGCTACGTTCAGTTAAGAAACTAAGGTGGTCCGTACAATACGTAAGTACCGAAATAATAACCCGTTAACCGGGATATTAACTTTTGTTCAACTCGTTTCAGAGTAGAGACTTTTTCTTCACAGTGAGAAGTTATATTATCACGCTTAAAGTAATAAAAGAAAATCGCTTTCCACTTTCTGATTATTTATTTTGACAAAATATTTTATGACATATGTAGAAAATATATAAATCAAGTATTTCCATATACAAGGGTATGTTACTTTTACAAATTTCCATGACGAAAAAAGTCGGTATGCTTATTAGAGTTATCTTTCTGGTGTGCTAAAATATTTCATCGTACACAGTTAACAGGTCAATATTAGTTTGCATCGAAACAACAATAAACATGTTAGAAAATGAAAGGACAAACATGGATGTAAGCAATAATAAGAATTTGGAACTGTCCTTTCATTTCGTTGTTTTCCATTTGTAATATTACTATCTAGTGATTTCGAATCGGAAAAACGAATGAAACCGATAAAACGAACGGATATGAAAGGGGAATAGAGTTTCATTGGTTACTGTAACCCTTATAACCTCTGTCACCATATTTCTTGAAAACGAGCCACGACTCGCATATCAAAATTCGGGAACGAGTCATGAAGGGCCTAAACGCACGGTAGCCACCCTCGTAACATCACTCAACGTTACTTCACTTCGGATCGATAACGGCGTACATCACAAGGACCACCTCTGTTCGCCATTGAATATTCCCGTGGCCGGCTGTGCATCGAATTTTTTATGCCACGCGTAAAAGTCGAGAAAACCGGAACGTCGTTGAATTATTTCGTCATATTTTAATGTATCCCCTTACAGTGACGTCGTTATTAACTAGATCGGTAAGGAGACAATCATGGGAACGTGAGAATTCTTGCTTAAGAGGGTTTTTATGCTTTTAACGCAAGCTACCTTATTGTCTTCCTTATTGTTTCTTTTCTTTCTATATATTGACAGGTTTTAGTAAATAAGAAGAAATATTGTTGAAATTGTTTAGATTTTCGACTTCTTAAATATAAATGCTAATTTAAGAAGATAGTTTATTACTAATTTCTGTACCTGTGTATGCGTACAAAATAACTTAGTATGTAATAGAAATAATCATAAGAATTATAGGTATAGTTTTCTTTGTTAAATGACACGAGTGTGATTATGCAATAAAATATCTGTATTTTCTAATGTCATCTGTTTTAAATGAAATTATTATTCTCAAAACTAATATTTTATATATATCTGTCACTCGAATTCAGGTAACGCGGCAGTGAAAGTGTTAATACGATTAGTACGTAATCCTTGTCTTTCAGTTCGCGTATTTCTCAATAGCGAACTTAGTAAACACTAGAACTATCCAGCAATTGGAATGACTAATTTCTAAGTTTTTATAAAAATCAGAACAATACATTCCTTGAAATTTGACGGATTCCTTATTTTTGTACCTGTAAAAATTATAGTACAGTTCTTTCAAGATTTACATTTCATAGAGACACTTGTTTGATTTAACAATTCTTTTATGTAATTGTCACAGCATACCACATCAATATATTATACAATTTAAAAAGATCGAAACTTACATTTTAAATAAGAAACTATTGGTTATTCATAACTAAAAGCATGTTTATTTTACTTTTCAATAATAATTCAATTAATCACACAGAAAACTCATACAATATTTAAACCGAACATTTTAAGCAAACAATATACTTTCACATTCATGTATAATGGTCCGGGTTAGGTAAGGTCAACAATAGTTGACATAGAAAACCCAGAGCAACGTAGACAGCATATACGATAAAATAAATCACAGGATGTTCAACAAAAAGCCTTCGAATTTATAGAATAACCTGATGCGCAATGGTACCTATTTCCATTTCCAATATTCCAAATTTTTTCATTTACCAGAAACGCGAAACCTAAGAAACGGCAGCCGCGTTCCAGTGGAAAAATGAGAGACATTTCTCGAAGGTTTCAATTTAGAGCCAGGAATATCTAACAGCGGACATCGATTCTAATCGAACTTAATACCCATGGCGGTCCCGCACGATGATTCTACGATCCCGGTGGTACTGCACGGGGGAACGTAACAGCGACGATAAATTCATTTTAACGTCTCCACCGCGAACGCCGTATAAAACCTCCCATGAGCACGCCCGTGGCTACGAATTCAGCGGGAAGGTCTCGAAAGCGACTCGCAGGATACGTATTTATATGCATGTATATGCAACGCGTCCGCGCGTTAGCCGGCAGGTACGTCGTCGTAGTCGGTAGAAATAAAGGAAACAAGGGAGAGAGACGAGAAGGTAAAAGGGGGGTAGGAAAGCGAGAGGAAAGAAGAGGACGATGGAAAAGTATGAGTCAAGGGTGTTGTATGCCAACGCGTCTAGCTATTATTTTCAGCGTGATTTTAACCCTTTGAACTCTGTAGGCTCCACTATTGCACCAGTTATAATATCAAATATTTTAATGAATCTTAAAGGAACTACCTTAAAATTATTAGATTTTCTATACATCCAAATTTTACATTGAGAAGGAAAATGAAAGATCGAAGTAATGTTATAGCATTTCTCATTTTCGCTTTGAATACTATAAAAATTAGTTGCAGTTCCTAATAGATTACAAAACCATCTGGAGTGTTAAGGGTTAACCCTTGGCCCTGTGATATCGTGTCAGACTCGCAATGAACATTTAAAGATGAATTTGATAAATTTAAATTTACTTCGTTCCAATATGAATTAACCGTTTGCACTCGTATGTCATGCTGGGGATGACAATATAGATTTGTTATAGAACGTTGGAAATTGTTTTAAAAAGTAGCACGCTTTAGAAGATTAGAAAAATTCAATCCTATTATAATAATAATAAATAGTTTATTTTAACGTGGTCACATTAATACTCATTAGTGACTCATTAGTGACCAGCAACATTTGGATACATTACTTCTTACTTAATAATACTTATTATACAACGACTTATTGTATAATAATATACTAGTTGTGTGAATAATAACACAAGATTAACGAAATATATATGTCTGAATTAGAACGAATTAATGAGTATTGAGTTCGTTTTGTTTTTTAATTAATTGTTAGTGATAAAGTAGATCTCTTCAGCATAGTTATGAAAGAGATCGTTGATCTTCTTTTATAATATCATAAAATAAGGTAATAATTCAAATAATAGTACTAGGAACGATGTTCATATTATACTATAACATAATTATTATAATGCATACCTTCACTATATTATAACATATTATAATATGATAATTATTACGAACAATATACATTTTATTGTCCCTAAAATATAAACATTTTTCTATTTTTCACACTAATAGAAACCAGATTAAACTGTTTCATTTTTTAATGATATGAATTTTCCCCATGTATGCTTATAATTTTATATATCATAATTTATATACTATGGTTTTACTTTAATAATAATAATAATAATAATAATCATACTTTAATAATAATATTTTCAATATTTCAATAATGAATACAGTCTTATTTACATTTCTCAATATTATGTAAAAATTTTTAACTGAATTTTTAAATCTAAATGTTACCTTGTATATAAATGAAATATTAGTTTTGTATTGTCAATCATTAACCTCTGAAATAAATATAGACACAGAATGAGTATCAAATTCCTTTTTTGTCTAATAAATTATTAATGATAAAGTAGATTTATCTAGCATGTGAAAGAAAGCCATTCAAATGTAATACAGCAAACGACGGATCTAACGGAGTGTAACAAGGGGAAGGCAAGAAAGCGACGAGAAAGAAAGGAAAACGGCTACGGAAGAGGACCCCCGTGCTCGTTTCTCCGTATGCGTCGTTTGATAGGTGCGCCGTGCCGCGGGGATGGAGTCGCGGCGCGGACCGACGAGGGAGCCGTGCGTGCGGATATTTTTAATGAAACGTCGATCGTTCGTGTGTCTGGTGATTAGCGCATGCGGAACATTTTAATGATACGCGTGCCCGCTAGCCACATTACGGAGTTAAATTTAAAATGCACGTGTCGCATTGAAATGACCAACGTGGCCTCTTTGAACGTCTATCTCATTGGCTTGTATAATGCGCCAGCCGCCTGTCATGTACCCGAGAGTTTTCTTTTAACTCGCTGAGGATGTGGAATGTTCTTGGTCAAGCTTGCTGGAAAAATTAACCGAGGCTTAGCTTCACTCCAGTTGATAATTATCTTTTAATCGTGTGTATTAGCTGTATCAAGAAAATACTTACTAATATTTTATGTTGTTTTATTGAATTGGATATTTATTTTTGAAACAGTTACGTGTTTCTATTGCTTTGACGTATTTGTACGTATTTAGAACAATTTGAAATATTCTTAACAATTGAAGTGATTCATTAAACGGAATGGAGGTTTATTAATTGATACGTTTGTGTAATTATTGTAATGTTGTTCATGAATGTAGGCGTTTGCTGTCTACATTGAAGAAATATAACAAATTTGCTGTGTCGTATTTTGCAAATTATTTTTGATAATTTTACATTTTTCTGTATTATTACTGATTACAAAACTTCATAGCAATGTCCGTTTTGCTTGACACCAATGTGCGACGAACATCGCAATTCCTGTGCACTAACCGTAAACGATATTATTAAAATTGATTTACTTCATTATGGTTTTTATATTTAGTTTAATTTATTTATATAATATTTAAATTATTTATTCAAATAAATACTTTTTGGAATATGCATTAGGTATAAAACTAATTTTTCATTTAGAATACCACCCGTTAGCAGCATCATCTTAGCAAGAAATGTTGAAATATCAAAAATTATAATTTTCTTTCAAAATTCATAATTAAGAAATATATTTTCCAAAATTGGTTCAACCTTATTTTTTAATCTTTTTAACAAGATACTACTATACTCGTTATCAGACTATGTTTCTCAATTGTCGTCTATTCAACATTACAGCATACTTTTCTATCAGTAATTTTTAAAGAATTGAATTACCCCATAATGATAACCATATTTCGTAATAAATCTTTAACCACAGATAATTAAGCAAACGTTTCAACCGCCAAATCAAATCCACTGTCCTTAAAAAATATATCTAAACCAACGATCCAAGAGACAGTGCAGCGCCCGTTTCATTAACACTAGAATTACTGATCATTTAATACGATTAATATGCAATCCTTTCCAAAATTGTAACAATAAATTTCTTTTTAATTTCTTCATATATTTATTATAGTATTCAAGTGAAACTATTTGTTTTTAAGATCATCTCAAGTATTTATTTTTAAAAGATCAATAGTTACGAAATGAAAAAACTGTAATCCGTCATTTTGACCGATGCGGTAGGTCTAGTGTTAATGCCGTAACCGCCATCGAGCGTACACTCAATCCTTTAAAACCCTAATACAATAACATTCTAACGATGTCCACCTTACCATCCAATTACCATCTTCACTTAACGTGGAATAACAACCATCCGGCCTCAACCCCGACAAAACACAACGTTCGCTATGAATTAGCCGTATTCTAATCGACGGCTATCGCTTACGAATAGATATTTAATTAATGCCGCCGCGTTTTACGGAGAAGGGGGACAGTCGAGTCGCAAGAAGCGGTCCATTAAATCCGCGGGTTCCAGCCCGCGAGTACCGGTCGGCTAAGTAAGTAGCAATAAAATCTTAACGATCCTTTCATAAATCATCGTCACGAATGGAAGGGAAACGAAAGGGCAGTCGGAGGGGGGAGGGATGTGGGAGGTCAAAGAATTTCGTAAATGAATGCACTGGGAGACGCGGTGTTGTATACCGCATGAAATTAACGAGACAATATATAGGTTCCTGTATAAGTTTTGGGAAACCGCCGTTTTTAGCGCTGCCATGTTATTTTCGTAAAGTTTCATTTTTAAGGGTAGAAATTAGTGACACAGGACAATGAAGAATGTATTAATGTTGAACGAGAATATTCTGAAAAACAGTAATACCGTTAGTTGAAAGGTATTTGTAACTTTTCTCGTATTGTTTAAGAACTTTTGCAGCGATCCATGTATTTACTAATATAAAGTGACTGCATGTAGACGCAGTCTGTTGAGGGAACATCTACGTGATATATCCACATATAGTGATAAGACAATTTACCGAATATCCTTTCCAGACTAATTGTAAAGTACATTGGGGATGTAAAAAAACTAATATATAGAGTAACGATGTTTGATACGGAATAGCTTCTAAAATGGAATACTATAATATTTCGGAAAATAAATAGCTTGATGTGTCTGTTACCATGGGAAACACTTCATTAGTAATAGAAAACAATCATATTAATAGTTGAACATCAATTAAGAATTTGTTATTGAATGCGGAGCATTATTGTGTTCGATAGTGTGTTCAATTTTCTGAGAGACGAAGTAGATATTGGGTTGATGCAAAAGTTTTAAAGTTTTTCTATAAGGAATAAAAAGAAAACTTTTTCAAATATTTTTATTGACTTAATCTATTCTATAATTTTTGTTGGTTGCTATTACCCTCTCTCATTTCTCCATAATCTTATTTATTCAATTACTGTAAAAACGTTGTGATTTCGAAGAGATAAATGAATCCAATGATATTTTTACTTGTTCCGAAAACGTCAAAATTTTTGCGTCAACCTGATAGTTCGATCTCTTGATATAGATAGCTCACAGTCGCCAAATAGCTTTTGCAACGATACTGGCTATTCCACTTAAAAACAATCGGTAAGCACTTTTTGTGGTGCTTCATAGAAAGTATGGAAGGGAACAAACGATGACCAATCAGAAACGATCCCTAATCATTGTGACGCAGGATCCGGAGGCAACTTTGCAGAAGATGCCCGAAAACCGTCAGTCGTTAAATACAACGCGGTCCATCGGTTAAATTTTAATAATTTAAAAATTGTTAAATATAACGTAGTGTTGTATATCGCCTGAAATGAACGACGAGATGGACTATACTAGTATATAAATATAGAGGGACGTACCAAAGGTAGTTGCCCCTCGAGTGCAACTTTGATTGGCTTTCCCTTAAAAAATTGAAAAATGTCATGATCTTTCAATAACGTTCCGCCGTAAGACTGTGCGATGTCTGGCTTGCCATGTTATTAATGATTACACTGCATTGCATAATTCAAGTTAGATATTGGTCGAATAAAATAAATATTAGATATTTGTCTTTTACTGTCATATTAATGTTGTACCCTTTGCATTAATATGTAATCTGTATAAAAATTGTAACCATAGATTATTTTTTTCAGACATTCATTAAAGTATTCAAGTAAAACTATTTATTTTCGAAATCATTTCGAATATTCAATGCTTTTAAGGCAGACGTAACTTACCCTCTTCACGCTAGTAACTCGAAAACTGCATTCCCTCACTACCTCTACTCAAAAAGCTGCCCGAGGCTGTGTATGTGAACAGTTATATGTAGTGTTCAATATAAACAGGTAAAAGTAGGTATGGAGACGGTAACTTCTCGCGAGGGGAGTGTCACTAGAGTGCCCGCGGGCACCGATTTAGACTCCCTTGCTTTAAGGCATCAATAATTGCGAAACCAGTTATTTCGACTGGTACGATAGTTCTAGTGTTAACCCTTTACGATTGGCACATTTTTCTGGTGTCAGTACCAACTAGTCGCAGCAAATATATATTTTTAAAATTATTTTCCCATTTATGATTTATAATAAATATATGGATATTAAAAAATACAGATTATTTTTGAAGTTAATGTATTTTGTTGAATATAAATACTGTAGAAAATAATAAGTACTTACAATACCTCTCGATCCTAACATAACACTGTACTCAGAAAAAAAAATAATGCTGCCATATTAGCGTCACCGATTTTGAAAACAAATGTTAAATGTCGCCACTATTGCGGCACCAATTGCAAAGGGTTAAAGTCACACGCTTAGATACAATACTATAACCAGAGAAGACGGTGTAAGTACAGAACTGATGGAGTAGCTAAATCGAGAGATTTTCGGAACTATGATCATAATTCAAATCTCAAATACCAAAAAGCACTGGTCCCTTACAATTAGGATACTTATATATTTCAGTATGGAAGGTAAAGAGCGAGAGTGACCAATTTTCAAAAATGAACCCTGATCGTTGTGACTCAGGGTTCGAAGACACCTTTGCAGAAGATGCTCGAAAATAGTGACTTATTAGGTGCACCCCGACGCGTCGCAGATAACATGGATTGGTTATCTAACAGTGGACTGGTCATCAAACAGCGGAGACGGAAAGTCATCGGAGTTGCGGAACTTCGTTTCGTCTCGACGGAACCATTGGAATTACACGGCAAGTGGCGGCTTGTAAAAACGTTGTTGCGCTTAGCGTGAGTAATCTTCGCGAAACAACGTGGAAAGGTATGAAGCGGAGGTGAAAAGGGATGAGGTAGCGAGGGACAAGGGGCAAAGGGGCGGGGCGGAGGGGGGACGAAAGGAACGGGAAGAAAGAGAGGGAAACGGAGACGAGCGTGATACGGGCTCGGTTGGAAACGTGCACGGGGCAAGGAGAAAGAGAAAGAGAAAGAGGTAAAAGGCGCGTTCGCAAAGGCGACCGAAGCTGGCCAGCCTGGTCGGTTTGGCCCCGTGGGAAC
This sequence comes from Nomia melanderi, assembly GCF_051020985.1. NCBI lineage: Eukaryota > Metazoa > Arthropoda > Insecta > Hymenoptera > Halictidae > Nomia > Nomia melanderi. Next base: position 5,317,681 of record NC_135005.1, read on the forward strand.
GCGTTGGTGGCCAGCTGCACTGATTGCCATGAGAGGACGTGACGTAGTCGTCGTTGAAGCCACACAGCCGCGCATGCAACACGAACGTGTCTTTTACTCTTATGTACTCGCGGACTCTAGCGATGGGACCGAACCAACACGACGCGGCGCAGCGGTCAACGTACGCTGGATTACGTTGACTTTCCAGCTCCAATCGATGAGTATGTGGAAAATAGAAATGCTTTTTGCTTTTTGCGTGGGTGAAGCATGTGATAAATAATTGGTAATGTATTGCTGAGAGATGAGGAGATATTATTATAGTATCGTTATATTACTATTATACTATTATTATACTATTATTGTACTATTGTTGTACTATTATTGTACTATTATTGTACTATTATTGTACTATTATTATACTATTACTATTCTATTATTTAATGAGTGAAAATTTATGCGTAATACATATTTTAGAAATAAATATAGTTTGAAAATATTCTTTGGAGTTAAGTATTCAACTTGAGTAGGATTTTTAATTTTAGGTAAATTATAAGTAACTTGATATTATTTAATGCAAAAAGAATAAATAGTTACTAAGCCTAATTGGTATGAAAATTTCTGGTCTGCAATCTGTTAATAATTTGTATCACAGTTACGTTACACTATTACCTAGTTCTGTTACTATTTAATATTTTCATTCCACAGCAATCTTATTATTTATTATATTTCAAACAATATTAGTGGCGATAATGTCTTTTCCGAGTTATTGAATTTATTATTTATTGAACATAAAAAAATAATAGATGTAATTAAACAATGACGCAGATTACGAATCGAAGTAAAAATTAAAATAGTAAAATAAATCGATATAAAGATGTGTGAAAGCCGTTGTTTTTTCATGATTGCTTTGTTTTTGCTGTATGACACTAAAATATTTAGGTGATTTTGATTCATGAGCAATATAGTTTGCCTGAGAATTGTTGGAAAACTGTAATCATAGAAGATTATATCAGCTATTAATCATGATGAAGGACACGTCATGGCCTAGTGACAAATTACCGTATCCAGAGTAGTAATTATAGACTTCAGATTCATAAATTCAAGAAGATATATTATTTCCAGGGAAATTTAACATTTAACGTTTGATTTTTGAAGTAAATTAACAGTAAAAAAATATGTAAATGTATACCTCCAGTTGTTAACGATTTATTTTCCTTTTTGTTATAAAAGATGAAAATTATACTTGTACCCACAGCTTGCACTTTTAGTATATACTTATTGTGGAACATAAGAATATGTATAGTAATAAACAAAATGTTGTTAAAACACACTTGTAAATAAACTAACATGCATACACTATTAAAACTCAACATGCAAATCTAATTTCTTATGGTAAAATGTATATTCATAAAATAAAACATTATTTATATTAAATTTTGTTCAATATATTTAAACATAAATGACCAAGGATGTATAGAAGTTAAACGTTTTACTACTACTTTTAAATGATAATAACGGCGAATTTAAATCTGTACCTAACTAATTATTTAATTGGACGAAATGCATAAAAACAGACTTAGTAACTTTATCTCCGTTTAATGTATGGTTAAAATTTTACTTATTACACTTTGTTAGTAGCAAAAAGTGACCAAGGAAGTTACGATAGAAACTTCATCATGAATTCAAACGATCGTGAGTGCATATTTATAATATTATTGACGTGCTATTACTATAGGGTTTGATTATGCAGGAAGTTGCAGAACCTTATGAATAAGCTTAATTGGTTCATAAAACTCGTGTATAAAAATTGAAAAAAAGTTTCAAGCACATAATTCATAACCTGTTCACCTTTACAGTTTTTGTATTTTGCACGTTCAATGATGAACGAGTTGCATTGCGAATGTTCTGAGTATTTTTAGGTGGTCACGAATCCGTGTTCATTAATGTTTTTCTTCGTTACAGTAATTTCCGTTCGTTTATTCCAGACCTCGTGTTAATTTAAATGTTTTCATACTGAAATGCAGAATTAACGAACACACCTACAGGTGTGCATGTACTTTACGTGTGGCCGTTTTAAACTGTTGTACAAAGAAGGTTTTGTATTATACAATATTTTATTGAAATTATAAATTAAGGCATGCCAGAAGAAATCGTCGGTTATAAATTTTTGATGAATTATCGCAATAAAGTTGTACTTGAAAGTAATTTATATTCTTAATTAATAGAACCGAAAACGAATGACGTTTCAGAAATGAAAGATAAAAGTAATTTGTGTAGTAACATTTAATGTTTGGATTATAAAATCTTTCACGATCCTAAGAGGGCCATTATCTGTATTCCAAGCACCTGCAGTCTACTCACGGAGTATATCTAATTAATGAAGAACCTATATATGTGCATATATATAGTATATGTTTGTTTTTGTGTGTGTGTACGTATGTGTGTTTTACTTAATGATACGTAAATTGTTTAAGTCGTTCACATTACATAAGAACAGAGTGGGAATACTTGAGGAATGAAAATCATTTTATTCATTCATTAGCTGTAATACCAATAAATTATCTACTATTTCTTTAATTAGAAACAATATAAATTAAATTCCAAGCATCCCTCTGTATTTTACTTCGAATGAATAGCAAAATACCTTAACGAATAATTGCAAATGTAATTAAACGAGCAGGTGCATCTATGTCTTCTGAAAATAAATATTGACTTTGGTCGAAAACGGTACATTGCTGGTATAATAATTTACTATAGATAGCTTCAAATTCGCTAAATGACAGGATCTCAAACAAATTTAATATTCAACTCTTCTACTCGAAAAAGTATTTCACCAGAAATATTCCAAATTTTCTGGTAGCAACTTAATTAGAAATCACACATAAATTAAGGAATAAAGGTATTTTATTTCAATGTTTCAATGCATTCCAAAATAGAACAAGCCAACCAATCAACATTTCGAGAAAATCAGTTTTCCATTTCATCTTTGTCCACTCATTCATTATGTATTTTATTGATTCTTGCTGCAAGCATTGTCTACATATACAGCCTACATCTTCATTACGTATGCATTTTTAACCCTTTTATCTCTGGATATGTATTTTTCTCCCTAAATTAAAGAGAGAGCCAAGAACAGTTGATTTCAGATGAAACTGAAGCTTCTCAGAGAAAGAAATAAGATAGACACTAATAATAATAATACTTAGGATTTAAGGTGTCAGCTATAAGCAAATATCTTCGTGTGGTACAATTTTCCTTTATCTAGGCGTTTCCCAGCTTTCCGATAATTTGAAACGTTCATGGTACCTATGTGTACCATTCAGGACGAAAGGGTTAAGTAACCTCGTGCTGCTTCGGAATTCACGACTCCAATTCAACCACCAAAGGCCAATTCATAATCGAATCCCGGATAACCCCTTGCCCTACAATATCGTGTCAGACTCGTGAAAATTTCAAATAGAATTTAACAAACATGAATATTAAATTCCTTTGCATGCAAAGTACATATTATTTTACTGCTACCAACGATTATATCTCGAAGCATACGTTAACATAGAATAACACTGGAATTTTCTCTTACTTCCTATAAATTGTTAATAACAAAATAGTCAGACCGATCCCAATTCAGAAAGAAGTCATAAGGCAAGGGGTTAATCGCGAGAGTATCGGTCCCATCGCTACGGACCGCGGTCTCGATCGTGTGTCGCGACTGGTAGTGTAGAAGCGGCGAGCCGCGGAGGGGTGGGGGCCGACAATGTGGGGCGGGAGGGGTGGACGAAGGGAGGTCGACTCGGGAGGGTTGGCAGGAGGCAGGAGGGTGGGGGAGAGCCGGGTGAGAGGGCTCGCGGAGAGGGGTGTTGCATTCCAGAGAGGCGCCGGCCAGTCTGCGGCACACCTGCGCGTTCGGTTGAATCACGGCGCCTCCGACATAACCCAATCCCTTCGTCCTTCTCCAACCGGTCTCTCGGTCCCCGTCCCTCTCGCTGCTTTCGTCCTCCTGCTCCATCTATTTCGTCCCACGAATCGGCCTTCTCCGTCTTCGCCGCCATTGGCCATCCTTATCTCGCGTACCAGTCAACCGCCTCTTTCTCTGAGAAATCTCTCTTCGTCCAGGCTGCTGCGCCAACCGTTTATCCTTCTCCAATCAACGACACCGCCGCTCTCTCCAGCCTCGTCCAGCTCGCGGGCCACGTCTCGTTGACTCTCCGATCTAGGAACTCCCCGCCCCTTGGTCCCGTCTCCCCTCGGTGTCGTAGATTTTCCTACGATTTCTCTCCGCTTCCCTCTAACCCCCTCCTTCGCCGCCGTTTACCGCCGTCCCTTATCCACGAACAGCCGCGGAAGGACCCGAGACGAGGCCCTGGAAAGGGAAGAAACGAAACGCACGGGAAGAGGAGAGGGAGGCGAAAGAGAGACTCCGGAGGACCCGATCTTACGTACAATCGGAGGCGTGCAGGTGTCCGTCGTTCGTCCGGCGGTCGGCACGTCTGTCAGTACAATCTAAGTCGCACCGATGGGCCCCGTAGCGACGGCTACGAGCGGACACCTGTTTTTCTTGGAAGCACCTGTTTTCTGCCGGCCCAGCTCCGGCCCCGGTCCCGGTCCCGGTCCCGGTCCCAGCGCGAACTTCTTTTTTCTGTACAGTGGAAACGTGACGAGAATCGGAGTTTCGCTCAGTTCCTTTGGCGTTACGGTAATCGACCTTGCTGCTTGGACCCTCTTTGCATTTCCGTTTCGAACGTGATCTTTCGTGTCTTATATTACCCATTTTGAAGTCACGTTTTCCATTGGCAATCTGATTTTCTTCTTTCCTTCTGTAAATGTCATATTTTTAGCGACTGAAATTTATAGGAATTAATTGTATAGAAAATGTACTTATGTTGTTAACCACTTGCTCTATGATATCTTGTCAGACTCGTGATGGAAATTTTAAACTGAATTGGACAAATTGAAATGTTATTTACTTTTGTTCAACGGAAATTGAATATCACTTTCCTATTATCGATCGTTAACCTTTGAAGTAAAGGTAGATATAAAACAAATATCAAGTCCTTTTTTTCTAATGAATTATTAACGATAAAGTAACTTCATTAAGCACCACTGTGAAAGAGGTCGTAGGCCAAGGGGTTAGCACTTCCACTGCCATGTTACTCAAATTGGGTGACACCATTTTTTCCAGAAACTTAAATGTTCACTGTATACTAACGTTACGTATTTGTAACGGCCGCAATTCTATGTTCTACGCAAAGAAAATGAGATTCATCCTACAGATATTGTTATTTAGAGATATAAGATGCGACATTATATTTAAGAACACAATGACTCCTTTCAGTTCTATTTTTTCAGTAAGTATTTTGTTTAGAAGATTCGATGGACTGAATAGAACAATTGAGAAGATCATTATTGAAACAAACACTGATAGCGAACGTGTTGAACATCAATTTTCTTATCGACGCATCGAACGAATCGAATTTCGTTAGATGCATGAAATATAAGGAAGACAACGGAGCGCAACAGGAAATATTATATAGTGCAACAAGAAACACAGATTTTTATTGAATCCAGAAATCTTCACCGCTAGTCTCACTTGTCATTACAGTGCAAAGGGTTAATTTCCCGTACGCCGCCATCACGTCATGTTTAGCTACGCGATGCGGTTACGCAATTCGCGCGGCGAAAACCGCGCCGCGTCGTGCCGGTGCACTGCGTGTTTTTAGCGCATTCTTAGCCTCCTCGAAATCGTTCTCTTTTTTTCTCTCACCGGGAGACAGAACTGGAGCACCGGGAATAGGGAGGAAAGGTGAAAGGAGACTCGCACGGTTTACGCGAGGAACGCGACCAGGTACGATAATCCTGTCGGACGTGAGAGACCTGAGACTCATTCAGTGACGTGGGAACGTGTGCAGATACCATTCATAAGTCGGCTGGGCTGTCTCTGTGCGATGTAACCCGGCTGTACGTATGTGTGCGTGAAATCTTTGAAGCCGTAAAAGCACGCATGCACGCTCGTTTGCCCCAATTTGAGTCCCGAGCCCCTTCCCAATAATAGGGAATCGGTATTTCGCGAACGATTAACCAATTTAATGAATCTCGTATCGCAACGATGAATAAAATTAATGAAATGAAAGTAATTCATTATTTCTTATTTTTCATGGAGTAATTTATCCGTTTAGCGTTGGTAGAGGTTACGAAATATCGATTGAGATTTTAGTAGTTTTTTCTGTCTTGATCGTGCTTAATGTTGGTCTATAGCTTTCACTGGTTGAGCCACCAGGAGACCAGCAGTCTTTCCTTCACGGCTCAAAACGAGTGTCGTGGGATTCGTGGGAGCCTGTTTTCCGTTCTTGCCTTGTTCCATCGCGACCACGGACCCCACACCGTTGTTTTATTGTTGGACAACCGCGAGGGAGAGCTCGAATTTCTGCTAACAATACGATTGGAGAACACGCCTTGGGCGACACCGTCTGTGGGTCCTCTTCAGGTGCATTGGCGCGAGAGATTAGAAATCGCCCGTAGAAAATGTCTGTCCTCCGAAAAGCCTCCTCTCCGAGAGTTCTTTGACTGCGGCTCGGTCGCGACAACCGGTACGTTTGATGAACAAGATTTTCCGCAGGTGTCTGTGAATGTTTCTGCAAGTCGATCGCTTCTTTCGTTCGTCTTTCTGTGCCTGCGAGAAAATATTCCGGTTAAACGAGTTGAAATTTCTGCTATTTTTTTTTCGGTTTGTGGAATACACAGGGACTTTGAGTCATGTTAAATATAGTATAATTAACGTTGGAGTTGATTTGAGGCAAAATGATAGATAAACATAGCGAAGAAATTGTATTTTGTTTAGTTCTGAAATTAAAAATTTTATATTCTTAATTTAAGTTCTTGTAAGAAATTCAATTTCATATATTTTGTATTTTAATATTGATTTTTTAAAATGTTTGTATGTGAATGTGCTCTTATTCAGAGTTTTTAATAGCCTTACTTGTTAAAATTGCTTATTTACTTTATTTAACTTTACTTATTAAAATGGAATTAAAAGTTTTATTGAAGTGTCAGTTACATTATGTATCATAATTGAATAAAGATCTACATAAACCTACTAGTTGATTATATTTTGATTTCGATTATCACGAAAGCACTCATTCACATTTTCAAAGCAATATCTTTGAATCTTATTATTTAATGCATTAAGAATAGTTGTAATATTTAGAAATATGCCAAAAATATTTATTTCAGACTTGCTACTATTTGAAATATTTTTTCAAAGAAGCAAAAACTATAATGTAATTCATAAATCACAACATATTCACTAATCAAATATTATCATATCAAATGCATGGTAAATTCTCTGAATCTTCAAAAAAGTATGCATTCACTTCTAAAAAAAGAAATCTGTATGTAAAATCAACAAAAACAATTGAGACTTTGTGACCGCATCGTATCAGTCAAAGGTCAACGTTCTCATAAAAATTCGTATGTTGACAGCAGAATCAGTCGCCGCCAACACTGAACAAGTCTAATGAGAACAACCAGTCCAAATCGTCATCGAACCACTTGAATAGATGCTCAAGAAGTTTCAGTGTAAGTTGACGTGTCCGGCTTTCTCTATTCCGAGTTACAGCTCCGTTCATATTGAGCAGTTCACAGACCAAAGTGACTAACTTTATTCTTTAATTTTTTACAATTTTATAATTTGAAATGTAATTCTATCAATTCTTTTATCTCTTGCGAAACAATAACGAATAAAATTCACGATAGAGATTTCTATCTTAGGTAGAAGTACGTATGTAAATTTTATTATCAATGCTCACCCTCAAAGTGGATACAGACTCGCAACGAACAGAAAATTTGTCTGCGGTCTCACAAATAATTAACCGTTAAAAAGAAAACGGTTTACTTTTTTAAATATTTATTCTCAATAAACAATATAATATTTAATAATAATCAATTAGTGTATCAGAGAACAATGGAAGAGTGACATAAAAAATCCATACCACTATTAAACAGGGTTTTTATCCGAAAAAGATATTCATTACCAAATGATTCGTAACATCGACTACAACGCATAAGCAGATAACAAACTAAGTATTGTTAATATTTCTTCCAAATATAATATTTCTCTAAATATAATACAATAGCTTAAACAATAGATATACCTTGAAATAACAACACCATGTATTTAAAAGTTAACAGTCAAACAAATTTGACAAACATAATCACAAAGAAAATCATGTAATAAAGTGTTCAATTCTTTTTTCACTAACTGCACCACTTTAGGGGATGAATACACGTAGCAAATAATACAGTGAGAAAAGAAAAACTTATTTACACCTTGTAGCAAGTGCTTTTTTTCCATATTCACCACGATCAATAACAAGATCGCGTTCATTGTAATTTTCCACAACGTACTTGCGTCAACTGACGAACGTCATTAGGTTCACGTTTCTTAGATGCGAACCACTCCGACAATTCCATCGTCGCAGATGTTCCTGCAGCATCGTTGTCCTTACGCAAATTCGGGGGTACATTTTTTGATCCGCATCTGCACTCGCCGTGGGGTCCCGGAAACCCTGAACTCTCGGAGGTAGGGGTCCCTGAGAAAATTCGAGTGTCCGTCCAGGTGTCAGCTCTCGCAACACCTGGAGATTCTCGAGTTTACCGTTATATTTACACGGTGTTTATTGTGCGACGCAAATTGCTACCTAAAACACGCAGCGACGACAAATCGATAGAACGCGAATGTGCAACAGCGAGCCTCCGTATTCTCCGTTTCGAACTTCTTAACATTAAAACTACCGAGCAGTTAAATTGACATTTCGGAATTCCTCTGTAGAAATTCCAAGAGTGCGTCTATTGAAACATTAATTGATTTAAAATTTAGTTTGCGCATTGCTAAACCAATTTCTTAAATAACTTCTCAGAGAAACATCTGTTATCTTTTTAATAATTGCAGAAAGGAGGAATCGGGAATGAGTAATTTTGACTCTCCTGGTAGTTTTAGTGTTAATTTGAAACAGACGATTTGCCTGTTCTCGACTTAACCCTTTGCACTTGAAAGTTTTTAAGTACAATAGAAGCGTTCATTATACTGTAATGAGGTGTACATGATATGTCCTAGAATCAACATAATCAGTTAACTGTGGAATTTAGTTTTAACAATTTTTTATGAGGTGCGCAATGAAATTAACTAAAATTAAATAATTAATCAAACAAAGAATCAAATATAATCAACGTTCGATACACGTCAAACGTAGGTTAGATGCGACTAATGTAAAAATAAAACACTAAAGCAGAAGTGAAAAATAATTACATGTTTATGTAAAAAAAGTAATAAATCGTTAAAAATATTAGTGTCATTTTGGGTTTTAAAATATCTACTTGTAAAACAACATTAACTAGTTAAAATGAAATTGTACATAAATTAAGAAACAAAACTATTTTATTATTTTATATATTGGTACATTATACTAAGCTTAACCTAGAACTGTTAACGCACCCGTCGAAATGGTGGGTTTCAGTTTCCTTATTTCAAAATTATTGATATCTTATAAGTGTTAAGTATCCAAAACAATTTAAAAAATAAATACTTTCACTTGAATACTACGATGAGCATCTGAAGAAGACAGAAGATTTCGGACAGAATTTAACAAATGCGAATATTACTTAATTCATTTCAGTTTTTCTTTTTTTTTCAATACATTATTAATAAAAAAGTAGTTGTATCGATCACAGTTGATCGATATCATAGAGCAATCATAGGGCAAGGGACTAATCATATTAAACGCTCAGTAGTTGTAGTGTTAACTCAGCCAACCGAATAGGTAGATTTCCTCTTTTCCATTAGCAACGCATTGTCTTTTATTTTATTTATATTCCTTTATTATTTAATGAGTCTTGAACCGAAGTTATTTGCAACTTATCAAATATTTTTCTTTCTTTTAGAAAACGTACTATTTAATCAAATCCGTTAAATGAATGAAATTGAAGTTAACGAGAAAGATTGTAGTTATATCGTTTTTAGGCAGTTGTGTAAGTGTTAATCCCTTGCTCTATGATTTATTTCTTAACTATGGTCCTTAGAATTACTTTATCGTTAATAATTTATTAGACAAAATCTTGATGCTTATTTCATGCCTATGTTTACTTTAAAGGTTAACGACTGATAACAGAGAATTATCACTTACTTTATATTTTAAGAAATTGCACAACGCTTAGTTTCGTCAAATTCAGTTTAAAATTTTCGTCACGAGTCTCACACGATATTGTAGGTGAAGGTGTTAACATAAAACATAAAACTTCATAATTTCTCTATACCAAATCAAGCGGCGACTGAGAGTCGCTTCTCAAATGCAAAGGGTTAATTCAGCCCAAATGTTGCTGACTCCTTCTCCTTCCTGTTTTTTCCTGTTGTAACGTCCAGCAGGAATTTCGCTAGCTCGTCGCCGCCCGGTAAAACTCCTCTTCTTTTAGCCAGCCGGTCGTTTTATTGCAACCTTTCGATCGAGCTACCAGGAAACGAAGCAGGTTTTGGAGGGGGCTGATGCGGTGGTACGTGGGGCCGAAAGGGGGGGGCAGGCTAGGGGGCCGAGGCCGTCAGCAGAAAATCCGAGAGTTCGGCCAGGTGTCCCGCGAATTGCCCAGTTGAGCCGACACTGCTTGGGGCCCGCGGGTTTCCTATTTGTAATTAATGAAATGCTTTAAAAGACACCTGTGCGACCATCTCTGCTGCACAGGTGGCAAACCCGACTATGTGTACAGGTGCGCGCGGCGCAGGTACGCCGCGCCGGCCACTCTGAATCGGGAACTCGCACCGGTGCACGGTGAAACCCCGTCGCAAGCGACGACCGACGACCGTTTTGGTGATTACACGCCATCGGTGGCCTGGACTTTATCGTTCGTTAAAGATTGCACGCATTCGAACAGTGTTCCAGAAACCGCCTGGCGAGCCTTCGATCACGGGGATCCATCGCAAAACGTGGATTTTGGATGGGACGAGTTGCGGTTGATCTGTAATCGTTGGTTCATTGAGATTGATATTTTAATTGTCGAAGGAATTTAGAGTTTGAACATTTTTATTTCCTTTAGTTTCGTATTATCACATTGTTGACCGGTCATGAGTTAACACATGTTTGTAATTGCATTAGTTATTTCGATGTTTGAAACGCAGCGCAAATGGAATATTGTAGAAGCCAAATATTCAAAGTTATTCTATGTCCAAAGTTTCATTTTAATTCATTAGGTTTAAATAAAGTATATTGAAATTTATTTTGATTGTTTCACTTTCATATTTAATTACGGAACAATAGCCGGTTACATGGGAGAGCTTCTGCATAAAATTTCAGGTCAACAATGTGTTAATAATGTAACAATGTTAATAATTGTTAGATCTAGCATTTTTTATTTATGGAAGGAATAATGTATAAGCGTCTGTAACAGAATAGTTCATTTTACCATATTAATTCACATATTCTTTGATATGTCTACATGAAATTAAAAATTTTAGATCTTTTTGGCAAGTCTGACATGATGTTGTATGGCAAGGGGTTAATAATGTTAAAAATGCACACGTAATGGAGATGTGTGTGCAGTCAATGTTTTCATCAAGAATCAATAAAACAGATAATGAATGAACGAATAAAGATAAAAAGAAACGTTAATTAGTTAACTCGCACTATTTCAGAATTCCTAGTTTGAATAGCAAACCACAAAAACCAAAACCCACCATTTCGACTGGTTTGATTTCATTTTGCATGAATGAGGATGAAAAGGAAGATTGATTGGTTTACCTGCACTGTTCTACAATTCCCAGCTTCAATTGCGAAATAAGAAACCTGAAACCCGTCATTTTGACGGGTGCTATTGTCCCAGCGTTAGACGTCAGTACCACGTCAATGAATTCGGATAATAGAGATTATCCATTAAACTTTATCTCGAGCGTGATTCGCTGTGAACGCTCGACCCTTCCCGACCCGTCCTGTTCCACGTGCATCGAATCAATGATACCCGACGTTGTTTTTCTCGCAGCAGCGGTTGCGTCGCGTCGCTTTAACAGGTCGTATTTCAGGACACGGAACAGGATGTCCTTCGAGCGCAATCAGCCGCAATGAGAACCGGGCGTGCGAACTTTACTCTCTTTTCACGAGTTTCTGGCAAACGAAAGGCAGGTGTCGGTCGTCAACTCTTTTTATAGCTTCGGCCGTCGTCGAAGATCACGCTCTGTAGGCCCGGAGAAGTTTCTTTCATTCTTTCGAAAAGTTTTCGGCGCTACCCGTGCGGTTGGTGCTAGTGAAACACGACGGGTTGGCCCGTTGCGGACCGAGGACGTGACTCAACGCTGCTTTTACAGCCGGTTGCTCATTTCGGCCGGTGAAACGGGTCGTCCTTCGGTGAGGTCAGCTCCCGAGAAGAAAGACACCTCTGCTTTATGTAGCGTTGGAAACAATGTGTAAGGTATCCATAGCGCGTCGGCAGATATCGGTCGATCCTTGGAACGACGGCATAATGGCATTGTCATGCAAAAACAAATTTGCCGGCCGGCTACTCGGTGAAAACAAGGAATTCCTGTTTACGACGAGACAGCCGGGCTCGGTGCGTTTGAATCGGTCAGGTGCATCGATAAGTCGAATTCTCTCGGGTGTACCTGGACACCGATTCAATTACCATCGGTCTGTTGTAAATTATTTATAGCTCGGTTTCAGTTTTCTCATTTCACAATTATTGATGTCTTAAGTGTTGAATGTCCCGAATGATTTTAGAATACCTCCTTAAATATTATAGTGAATCTTTGGAGGATTTGGGAATGATCTATTGTTACAATTTTTATAGGGATTACGTATCAATCGCATATTAAATGCTAAAAATAAATGTAGTTTTACTAGGATACTGAAATGAATAGCTGTACGAAGAAAGTGAAAAATATTTGTAGGTCCGAATCTCTTTTAATATAATGATTCCAACGAAACGTGTAAGTAATTGTGTGAATTATTAAAAACTAGAGAGTTTGTTTGTTGGAAAATTTATACAGTTTAACAGTGAAAAACCGAAGGTGTACGTCAGGTATAAATTACTGGGCCGACGATTCTAAATACAGCATCCTACTTTATGTCCACAGAGATGTTCGTTCTTAATATTTTTATAAAACTTATATTAAGTATGAAATACTGTCATTAAAATATCCGTGTTATTCATTATATGTATGAATAATACGTACCTACAGTTCGTATTTATTACACACCTCAGAGTGAAAAATAACAAATCAGCGCAGAGTATAACGCAAATTACGTTACTGCAAAAGCAAAGAAAATTTCATCATTTCAGTTTTAAGAAACATGAAAATATACTGGCTTTTGGTTTCCATCGTCTAAAAGCATTCGTTTCTTTGATGTACATCAGGCAATATTAGGTAGCGACTTAAGCCACCGAGGAATTTCAACTGGCCGAAACTCGGGTCGTTCTTAAAGCGTAGGAGAATCCAGTATTTCCTTTGCATTCCTTTTCTTCGGCTCACGCACAGGTCATGACGAGTTCAGACGTGTCCCGGCTCGTAACTACCCACATAGTCACCCAACATCTTCGATCGTCTCACCTTTCGAATTTTTCTCGATTTATTCCAACTACAACTATTAACCCTTTGTCCTATGATTTCTTTTACAACTGTGCTCGATAAAACTATTTTATCATTAGTTATTTAGTAGAAAAAAAAGAATCTGATATTTTATCTTTACATTTACGATTAGTAATAGAAATATAATAAGTTAATATGAAAAATAAATAAGTAACGTTTAGATTTGTGGAATTCGGTTGAAAATTTTCATCGAGTTTGACTCAATACTGTAGGAATTGCGTAATGTTCATGACCCAGTAATTTATTAGTTATAAATGAGGTCAAATTCAAAAATATTAGGTTATGGTGTGTGGCATACTTGAATCTTTAATATCATTTAATACTAGGTTGATATACTTCATAAATGTTTAAACAAAAATGTAAATACATTTATATAATTATTATAAAAATAACATAATTTTTCAAAATATCATCACGAATTTAATTTTACGCCTTGAAGATATTTTTAGCTATTTTTTTTCGTTGTTGGTTAATATTATTTAATGTCGATAATTATTTATTTTAGTTATATAATAATTACATACTCAATTACAAATTCAATTAAATAAAGTTTATTCACCTAATAAAAGAAAATTGCAAATTTTGTATATCTTATGCACTCCTTAGAAATGATTTAGTTAGTAAAAAGTAAATAGGCCACTCATTAATACATGTTTATTTCATATATTTTCAAAATTTATTTATTAAATATATAATGATGTTGTTATAAATAATTCTATATTCTTTAAATACAGTAACAGAAATAATACACATCAGATAATTCATTGAACTGTGTCGTAAAGATGACATTAACTATAACTACAATTATTTTCGAATTACTTTTTTTCATTAAAATTACCCTGCACATAATATTATTCCTTTGCACTCGGAAGTCCTCGCAGAGAGGACATTTTAAATGTAATATTAAAATGTTCAAGAGCAAAAGGTTAATTAATGTGTTATGGAGTTTATTTTTGAACCACAGCAAAGATTTATGAATACGAGTGTACTTAAAGACTTCGGCCAATTTTTATCTCAACATCTGTTTCAATTCATTTCGAGTAATCTTGAAACATAATACCATACACAAGTGATGACCAATCTCATTAATTCTCATTTGTGAAAGTATTACCACGTACATACGTAGATCATTGGAGTCAAAATCTCAGGTGTACCAGCCTTAAAGTCTGCATCGATCATTTTAAGGGAACACTCGATTTTTCTGAGCATCTAGCATACTATACACGACTCCTTACATACACGCATATATAATTAACTCTACAATGTCCAATAAAGTCTTCCTTTCCAATTATTCAGAAGATATAGACGTTTAAAAAAAACTATTAAATAAATTCCATCGCAATTGTAATATACAATAAGTGAATGTTAATTTCAATAAATGCACTTGCACAATTTATACAAGAAAATGTAAGTGAATATCACTATTCAATAGTCCTAGTGTTAACAAAACAAAAAAAAATACAAAATCATACTGAGTCACTAAGATACGCGGCGCGTCACAGATAAGATACCAAAGTTGGTCATTCAATACCATCCTCAAAAGAAAAATCCTGTCCCATCTCGGATTGGTAGGTACAGGATTTGACAACAGTTTCGATGTTGGTTCCGGTTTTTGAAACAGTATGAAGTACCGAAATAAAGTCATAACTGTTATTGGGTGTATCCGTTCTGAGCTACATCCCTTTTGGTTCCGGTTCTTCAGGATCGGTATTACCGATTTTGTATCGGTTCTACAACTGTTATTTTTAGGTTCTAAAAGAAAAACAGAAGCAAAAAATAACAGTCATAAATATAATATCAGTTCCGAAGAACTGGTACCGGAACTGCAACCGATATACTCAGAACCGATGTACCTAATAACAGTTATGACTCTATTTCGGTTGTTGGATGACCAACCTACGTTATCTGCGAATGACTCACGGTTTTCGGGCATCTGCAAAGCTACCTCCAGACCTTGAGTCAGAACGATCAGGATTCATCTCTAAGGATTTTAGAAAAAATTCGTTTCAGAATTTTGATTTCAAAATGGGATTTTAAAAAATATTTATCACACTTTTTCTCGCCTTTTTCCTTCCATACTTTACTATATAAGTACCATATTCACTACAGGTGTGAAGAACCAGGTATTCCACTTCCAAAGGTGTCATCCCCGCTACTTCCTCAGTTCTTGTTCCATCTTCTCTAGTAATAGTTACATACCTACGCATTCGACCTTAATATTGAAATACATACACAATTAGTACCTTATAAAGTCTCCTTATAAATTCTCCAAAACAGTCTCAATCAAAACAACACTCAACAGTTGCAATTATTTCCGGACCCCCATCCCAGTGACATCCATCCATACGCAAATAGCGCATCCGAACTAAATTTTCATGAAAAAAGTAAATCTGGTCTGGCCGCACGGTAGGCGTGAGGAGCGAGTGTCTCGTTTCGCAGGCGGTCCCCGTACGCACTACCTGTTGCGAGCGAGCGAGCGAGCAAGCGGTGCGCGGCAGCAGGGATGAGACGGGCCGATATCAGGGGGCAGATGGAGAACGGGTGGACGAGAGAAAGAAAAAAGCCTTGGAGGGGGAAGGGAAGAAGGTGCCGGCGCAAGAGAGAGCCTCCTTCTTCCTTCGGCTGGCTAGCATCGGCGGGGGGCAGTCGGAGGGGTCCGCGATCTCTGGGTCCTTGCATGGCGAGGGGCGGAGCGGGGCCGAAGAAGGGTCCGGGCAATGGTGGTGGGGGCCCTGGCGACAGACTGGCGGCCGCGCACCTGCACTTGCTCGGCCGAGAGAGCCGAAGCTGCGAGCCGACAGTCAGGGCCGCACCTACACGGCCCGAACTCCCTTGCCGCCGTCAGCTCCGGGACTCGAATCGGTCGAGTGCATTCCTCGTATCGTTATCTCCCACGGAGCCAGTACCGAAAAGGTCATGCATCTGGCTCGGGAATACTTTTTTTTTCTTCTTCTCTCTTTCCCTGTCTTTCTTTCTCTCCCTCTCTTGCTGTGTGCTCGAGATTTTTCCATTTGCCCGGAGACCGACGAGATTGTTTCTTTAACGGAGCCGGGGCCAAGAGGTGACAATGATAATTCTGTTCGCGGTTAGGTGTTCGATGTAACGATCGCAATGGATCTCTTTTCTGGCTTTTTGTTGAGCTGTTTGTGGACGGAACTGGCGGGGGAGATTGTAGAGGATGGTTTTGTTGAGAATATTTTTGCGGTTGTTTGGGATGACCGTGATTTCTGGGGGTTAAATGACAGGTCACGATAAACGTAGTTTGCCGATTGATTACTGGCGCTGGGGATGGATGGATTATTCTGGGGTCGGGGTTTGAGTTTGAGTTTGATGCAGTTTTTTTTTGGCTTTTGGATCACATATTCGCGGAATGGATATTTTTGGATATTGTTATTGTCTGGTAACGGGTTTGAGGGGATTTCTGATGGTGAAGGAACTGAATTTTTGATTTAGGGGTTACTAGTGGGAGTAGGTAGAGGGATTGCGAAGTTAAGTTCAGATTAAGTGGAGTTTTTAGTATAATCGTTTGTGTATCTGTATATCTATTTATTGAAAATTTGACCGGATTGTTATTTTTATGAAGGCAGGATCAAGCTTACATAAAATGTGATTTGTTGAGTATTTATTTTTAGATGTTTGTGCTAAAGAAGCGCTTATGGGATTAAAGTATTTTAAAGATAAAGCAATACTATAAAAGCGTATATTTCAGTTTTAACGAATGTTTTATTTAATGTTCAAACATTTTGTTTGCCTTGAATAAATATAGAACAAAAATAAGTTAAATGTTCGTAGAAATTTATAGTTGTCAAAATTCTGAGGAATGTACGTTTTCCATGCATTCGAAACTTGTAATTTTGCGTAATTTAATTAATGGTGTAAATTTGATATACTTTCGCATGAATGTAAATTTTAAAAAATAGATTGCTTCATATAGATTTATTTTTTACATTTGAGGATAATTTTATAACTTTTCATTGTCGTAAAATTATAACTTGTACTATTGAAACAATGAACTTACATTATAACTTAATTAAATTTATTTTATAAGTATGTATATTTAACAAAAATGTACCTATATATGAGCAATTTTTAAAGTTAATACTTTAAACCCTTTCAAGACTTGGAGCTCGATCTAAATTTGTCGTATCGAATACAAATTTTGAAATAATTGTATCGATAACCCTGGTTATAATTGTGCTCAAATATAAACGAATGGCTGGCGTTAATCGAACATTGTCATTCACTTGAGGAAATGTCGTTATCAAACTTGTTTTGAGGTCATTGGTTGGTTCGTATGCATGAGAAAGCTATTTTGGTAACATCCGGTGTTCTTCTGAGATTTACTGTAAATAATATCAATTATTAGATAATTGTTTTACGTTGCAGTGAAGAGAATCTTGTCTTTAAGTATTATAATAATTTGATACCAATCGGCTGATCGATTAGTTTGATCGATGGTCATGGAAACTTTTTGTGTGTTGTAAACATACTAACTGTTCCAAATTAATTTTCTTACTAACTGTTGATTAGTATATATTACACGTACCTACTAGATTGCAGGTATTTATAAATGATGATTAATTTTATTAAAATTAAACGAATATTCTTGAAGATTTCATATCTTAAATTTAAATACTTCTATTTTTGTAATAAGTTCTATAAAATTTTTTGTTTCATGTTTTTATACTAATGAGATTATATAAAAAACTTTGTTAGTCTGAATGAAGTACATACATATATGCCATTATTATAAAAATTCTTATTTATTAAATATATTTTGTAATAACATTTTATTTCTGTTTACTTTAAAATTTTAGTAATCTGTTTAGTAGCTGAGCGATATAACAAATTTTTTCAAGAATTTTAACCGAAAGTCTAAATATTTATAAAAAAAAATATATGGTCTTAAATCATAGATATCTAAAAGATTTAAACTGTAGTTGATCTTTCTGTTCATTTAAGTTAGAGTAATTTTGAATGGCACAACATCGAGGTCTTTGAACGTGAGACCTAGTTATATTCCGAACAGTAGATGATCGCATCCTCATTCCGCTATGTCATAACTAGTGAATTTCGTAACTACTATTTGCATTTAGATTGACCGACTAGATTTTATGCAAGAGGTTCATTAAAAATTGTTTGTTCCGATTTGATTGAGAAATCGTAATCACAGTAAGTATACCTACAAAGATGTTCTTAGTTAACCCATTTAATGTTTTATGTAGTTTTGAGCATGTGCACCTATGTGCTTAATTACTTTTAAGAGATGACGAGTGTACTTGACAAGAGCAAAGTGATTGTACTTGTTGCAAAATTAAAATAAATTATAACAAAATTAGAAATCTTCTTATTGCATTTTTAAGAACCTTTCTGTTTTTTTTGTTTAAGGATTTATTAATATTGTTTGTAGAATTTGAAATGTAATTAATACATAAACAAACAAATAATCAATAGGTATTTGGAATGAAAAATATTTTTACATTCAATAACCGAATATTTGAAAAAGATAACATAAAAATAAAAATTTTCATTCATTCGGTATACAGAATAAACATTCTTTTCAAAAAAGTTATCAATTAGAATAATTAAATCTGTCATTCTATATTCAAATTCTACCTCATTGTTTTGTTGATTATTAATGTTATTAATTATTAATATTTAGTTCATAATTACTTTAAATTATATTAAAATTATGAACATCTTTCTTGGTTTACTTAAACTTTACTTTAAATAGAAAAAATGATCATAAAAACATCTTTCTTGGTTTACTTAAACTTTACTTTAAATAGAAAAAATGATTTTTTTCTTCATGACGAATACAATCATTAATTAAAAATTTAGATTTTTTCATGACAAGTATACTCGACATAAACGTTGAAGTAATTAACAAAAAAAGTATCAAACATTAAAACTGTCTTGTTTATACCCTTCAATAAAAATGACAAAAGTACATTTTTTTGTTATGCTTCTTTTATCATATGATAATGTAGGTATACATAAATAAACATGTTTAATAAATCTCAACCAAAGCATTTGTATAATTGACTTAATTGTAAAACAAAAAACTACCGATGAGTCATTTAAATTTCCCTGGGGCTCCCGGTTGTTAATTAACGGGTTTAAAAATGGTATCACTTAGTTCGTCGTTCAGTTTACTAATTAATTAGACATAATGTGATTCCTTATGTATTTATAGACATCGTATGTATGCAATAAAAACCAAAGTATCCTACAATATAGTAAAATATTATACTATCCTGTATCTTTTTAAAAGATTTGATAAGAAATTTGCATACATACAGCTGCAGCAGTTATTGATACTAATTATACAGCACGTCCGTTTCATTCGTATACACTCGAATATTACCGTAATTATTGAAGATACGAGAAAATGTTTCAGATAAGAGTTGGTCGGCATAATGAGAGACATTTTGTAAGCTTTTTCGATTTTTTTTACATTTTATTATTTAAAGAGATTTCAACGTTAATGCAGTCTTTAAATGGAACTATGTATTTTCATTACTACCGGTTTATTATATTTTTCAAAACGAATTCAACGATGAGTATAACGTTTACAAATGCTTAAAAATGTATCGTTTAAAATTACTCTGCTTTAAAACGAAAAAAATGAAAATGACATACCGAGATTCGCTTACACTTCGATGTTAAAGTTACAGAGCTTTGTAAATAAAAGCAAACACTCCTTAGCGAAAACTATATTGTCAACTAGTAAATGGTGACCTCAATTAGAAACGGTAAATAAAGTGATACGTTACTAAATATATTTATTCGACATTAGTTTTGTTATTGCTATTGTTCTCAAGCAATTCAGAAGCTTCGATCATCGGACCACCGTGGCAGTCAACGCGTTAACCCATTAAGTGCCACAGGTCTTTGTAAAAATTTCGGTTCTTTTATTTCATCTCGAAAATTGAATTACGCTTTTCTATTTTCACATAAGAAATTCTACACGATGCGATCGCTACATTTTAACATTTTTAACACTAAATGCACCGCGACCGGTTAGATAATCGGTTATAAAATTTGATTTAAAATTCTGCATTTTATTTTTCTCATTCAACTATATATCAATTTCTGTATTGTTCGATTAATCATTTTTTCAATCTTTGTCCTTTCCCCCTATTTCCGTTTCCACTAAAAAAAAAATCGATTATCCAACTAGTTTACTTTTATTCTGTAACTAGGATTTTGTAAACTCGACTGGCTACTCTAAAAATAGGTGTATACAAAGTACCGGTACGATCAGTGTTAAGTAAGAAATAAGAAAGAATGGAAACAAATAATTCTAAGGAAAACGAACGAATAAACTCAGAAAGTACTTAACGCGTTAACCTCTTATCCTACTTTTTATTTCACAGTTGTGCTTGATAGGATTACTTTATCGTTAGCACGTTGAAAATACACAAAATGGACAAAATATAATATTAAATCATTTGAGTGCCAAGGGAAATTTTCATACATATTCGAGAAATGCCAGACAATTTTAAACAAACATGCATGATTAAAAACAATAATTTATGTTTCGGTCAGTTGTGATCTAAAGTTTATAAAATTTTTACACAATATTAAAAACATGTTAGATTTCCTTTACTACTAATAACATTAAATATATAGTTTTCGCAAGTGCATGAAGGAGTGATATATCGCTCTTTAGCTCTCGAAGAGTTAAATCATTTGATTGAATTGCATTATTATTATTGCAAGTTCATCTAGCTGAATATCATCGCATTAGCATTATTTATAGTATAGATATGTTTTCAAGTAATCATCGTTTAATTGAATGATCTATTATAATTCGAATTTGGGTCACTGGTGGCTCCATGGTATTCAACGTGTTAAAAATTTAGCAGGAAAGTACATTTTGATGCTTACTCCGTATCTACGTTTACTTTTAAAGTTAAAGACAATAGCCATTATTTCACTTATATAAAAAATAAGTAAAAAACATTTAGATCTACCAAATTTGCTTAAAAATATTCATCACGGATCTGACTACCTTATTATATGAGGAGGGATTAACACGTTGACTGCCACGGTTACCGACGACCATAGCTTCAAAATTACAATATAATAATTATAGCTTGTAAAATAACTAATATCAGATACAAATATTCAGTAGCGTAAATAACTAGATAAAAATGTAACGTAAGATTTGTGATACCAAATCATAAACAACACTGGTATACAAAACTTCATTCTTTTTGTTACAGAAGGTTTCATGGATGATCTTAATCTGTAGTATTTCTTATGTTGAATTCAAATATGCATTTTCTCCAAGATACTTAATTTTTCAGATAAATTGCAAAATATCCGCAAAAATCGGCGCGTTTCAGCTGCCATTTGTCTTTCAGCATTGTTGAAACATAATTCAATGCTTATAAACTTATTAAAATTTACATTTTTATATCCAGGAAGGCCCGCAATAATACTGTGCAAGGAAAGTTTGGAAAACTATCATAATCAAGGCACAGCAAATGTTCAAGACTGAAAACTTGAGTTTTCTTTCAAAATTGATTGTCTCAAAAACTGCGTGATGGAGGTAAACGGATTGCACATTCTAATTCAGCATGAGAAATACTATTAATATCACCCATTAAACCTGTAATAAACGTTACGTTGATCAGTATAATTCTTCCTTTTTGTCTTTGTTGCGAAAAGAATATGATACATAAAAGTGTTTCTCGTAGCAATCAACGTGTTAACCGTAGTCCTCGTTCCTCAGTTGCAAACCGGAACGCGCCCGCCAGTGCTGCATTCGCGATTTTTCGCGTCCTCGTTTTCCACGGTCGATTTTCTTGTTGGTCGGCTCGAATTTCTATCCGCGAAAAAGGAAGAAGATTCGCGGGGAACGGCGCGCTCGCCGCGCGGAGCGGCGAGACAGCCGGCCGAGAAAGTGCCGTTACAGTAATTACCGGTGGATTATGTTTCCTATTTCCGTTCCCTTTTGTTCGCCGCGCGAAAATTACGTCCGCGGCGTAGAAACTTCACGGTGCACGGCGTGTTCGCGGAACGAGCCGGTTTGCTGCCTCGGTCAACTAGACAATGATCGATCCGATGGGAATCAGGATCTTCTGTCTCGAAACGCAGGCAGAAAGAGAGAGAAGAAGAAAGGGAGCTAATAAAAAGGAACGATTCGATCCAATGTAGCAGGCCGATCGTAAATTACAGTACGTAATTAACGTAATCGTCAGGCTCTAGGCGCTGCACGGTGTTGCTTGAGCCGGACGCCCAGACTCGGCCGAGTGTAGGTAGACACCGGCGTGATAACACGCTTATCTAGCGCGCGCCACGCCGCCGTGGCTGAGTTTGCATATCAATGGGGATTCTTGAGAACAGACAACTCGCGTGTCGCGCTCACCCGGCACGCCGCGGCGCTTGAGCGCGTTAATTCCCGCGGTTACAAGCTGTTGACTCCCGATCTCACCTTTCTTTTCGTCCTGATTTGCGCCAGCGCCACAGGAACTCACGATCAGCGAATGGAACGGAGATCTCGGGGACAGCTACAGAAATTATGCGGCTTTTAGCGGAGAAGTTTATGTGTTTGGGGATGTTTGACGGTGTTTGGTGTAGTTTCATTAAAGTCTGTGATAGATGTTTTATCGATATCCATTTCTTGAATTATAAGCTTGATTTTTTTTTATGGAAAAAAGGGATTGTTGGGGATTTTTTTGGGAGAGAATGGTGTGAATGTGTTTCGGTTGAAGTTTCTGACACGATTTTACTGTTTTTCGTTAATTTTTTGGAATTATTTTAGAGGAATATAATCTGTTAAGTGTGGAATTTAGTTCCAACAATCTCTCATTTTGCTTGTAACGAAATAAAAAAATGAAGCGTGTACTCGTTAGACGCAATTAACTAGTTAATGAGAAATACAGATTCTATAGTACATACATTACTGCCTCGCATTTAAAAGTTCTTCAGTAGAAATATTTAATATGTTTTTATTTGGTTTAGACGAGATTTTTTGAAACTAATTGAACGAGACATTACACATAGATCAAGGAACGAAGCTATTTTATTTCAATGTTTCAAATGTGGATGCATTATACAAAGCGTAATATTAAATATTAAATTTTATAATTTTGTTGTATATAACTCAGCTACGATTGAGTGACGATTCTTGAGTACAAAGATTTAAAATGCTACTCACACTTTTTTCATAATGTTTCATTCGTACTTTTTTCTACGAAAAATACTAAAGAATTTATATTTTTCGTTAGAAGAAATGAAACTTCCCTGTTAAAACGCATTGTAGTTTGATGATATTGTTATGAGAGTTTTCTGGGTCAGAAGATGATTTTTAAATATTTTTTTAATCTCCACACTTGTTAAAAATGTATGTTGAAAATGATTTTATATTATGTGCAAAATTATGAAAGTTATAGGAGATTGAATGAAGTCATTTATGACACAGATTTTTGAAAATCTAAACTTTGTGCATGAATTTTAAAAATTTCACATGTGGGCAATACAAATTTATTATGACACGGTGTTTGTAGTAAATTGTCACAACACATTTTAAGCTTTTTTTAAATTGATACTTTATAAATAGAAAGACAACACGAAATACTAAGGTACTCAAAATCTTTAAATCAATTTATGGAGGGTTAATACCTAATGAATTGTTGGATCAATGCAAAAAACATATAAACACAGAAATTTATTGACATTGAGCTTTTCTAAATATTCACACTGAGGAAAGGAAGCACTTAACTTCTTTTTAATTGTTTTTAATTGAAATATTTTCGTTTTTTATTAGAAGAATCTGGTTTCAACTGTAGCCAAGAATATAACAAATAAAATCATAACAGATTTACTGTAAATATAAAAAGAATCATCGATACAATTTTGACGAAAAGAGAAAAATGATTTAGCATTCTAAAAATATTTTGGTGACTTCAAAGATACATATAAGTATATAAAAAATATTTATTCAATACAATCATTTAAAAGAGTTTCAAAGACTGTTTAAAAAAAACTCCGAATCGATAATAACATTGATCAAACCTAACTTTCAATGCAAACAAATATATTCTCCGACCTGAATGCATTATCAACTATGTGTAACGATAAGAAGTATATAAATACATTGACCTATTGGTGACAATGTACAACCGTTGAGAGAACATTGTTGCGGTTAGTGCTAATGGCAGCTATTCCTGAGATACATTTGACATCGTTTAAAATGTATTCTTATTGAATAATACAAGAATTACAAACTAAACTTTTTTGGAAAACATATTTGGAAACAGTGCACTGGAATAAGTCACTACATATTTTGCAGGTTGGTAAAAATATTATATAATGAGTCAAATAACTTGATTTTCTTAAATTTAGTAATTAATCATCCTTTATTTTACAGTGTATCGTATTGTAAGTATTATATAGTATACTATTCTTAAAGTTAGGATACTAAAATAAGGTGCAGTGATATCGGAAAATGTGAATTAGTTCTCCATCACTATAGAGTTCATAGGAGGATAGTAAAAGTATAACTATGGGCAGCGGAAGTAAAAGTAGAAATATGGATAGTTGAAGAAAAAGTGCAATAAAATTTATTATTAAGTTTTACGCAGAGTGTTATCGCATATGACATAGAATATTGGATAATGTAGAAAGTATGAAATAATTCTTATATTACTGCAGTAAAATGAATGGCTAAAATAGGGAAGATAAATGCAAAAAAATGATTGTTAAGAATTTGAAAATTCTTGTGGGGGAACAATCATAACAGACGGATCGCATATTGAATTTGAAGAGATTTCATCCTACAGAAGTATATAATCGTTTTTATATATGTATACCAAATATCATTTTAATGAGGTGAAAATAATTTTTGTTAAAATCGTTCACTGTTTAATGGATCTTTCACGAATAAGAAAAATAAAAAATTATGTACGTATTTGTGTACATACTTTGTTATAATATGTATGTATTGTAGTACAAAATACGCAGTTTTCATAATAATTTGTTCACCTAACAAGTATTTATATAACCGAGGTTTTATAATATTTTTATCGATGAAACAAAATTCTATGACTCCACATCCGACGATAAAGTCATTACGAAGAAAACGAAATGACGAAATAGATAATACTAATTTTGATTCGTTAATAATAAACGGTCAATGATTCCAGATATTAACTTAAAAAACAGACAAATGAGATTACTTTAGACACATTACGAAAAATAATGTGGAAAAAATATTGAAGAAAATGGTACTTATAAATAATTGTAATTTGTATGTCAGCAATGATCAGAAATAAATTTTCTATTTAATAAATAGGTTGAAAGAAATAGAAACACTAGTACAGTAACCAGATATCTATGTGGTTGAACGCACGTGGAATTGAACTGTAAAAAGATAACACCTGTAAAAGATTAGGCTACATAATACTACAAATAAACAACATTTTAAAAATGTATTGGAAACAAAATTTAATGTGTTCAAACGATTTCGTTAAAAAAATAATGACATCAAATTCTCGTTATTCACAAATTATTTAAAATAATCATCGTTATCTTACAAAATAATAAAATGGTAAATAAAGTTTCTTTAATAATCGTAATTATCTATTATTCGATACGTACGGTTATTAACGACTGTACGATTTTCGTGCATACAAGTATGTATTTACATATATATTAAAAAATTTCATTTTTCAAATAGGACATTTAATTGTCATATACAACAAAATTCATGTATTCATATACAAACAATTTTTATTTCATTTTTATGATGAGAATAATTCACAAATAAAAATCTGACCAGTGCCAAGGTGTGTGTACTGTTTAACACTAAAACTAACAATTATCAGTGATTTTAAATATTAAAGTTTAATCAATTTAATTATCCCCTAAACAAAATCTTACCGAGAGTTAAACAGACCTTTTGTTATTTTTTTTATAAAAGCTATAAGAGTCCATTTATTAAGGTTTCAATTGACGCGTATCTCAATTTGTATGGTACTAAATCAAGTTACTTGATCATTTCTTCGAGTAGTATTTGTATTTTTTCAATAATTGTAAAAGAACAAATCAAAAATGAATCATTTTGATTCATCTGGTAGTTTTACAGTCCCTAATCAAAAAATTAATGCCATCATTACTGCCATCTTTGAGAAGATCAGCAATGAATCAGCAATCTAGTCCTATCTTGCAGTTTCCTTATATTAACTTTTTATACCTCAGGCTTGATTTCTTCGCTTAACTCTTGTTCTTAATCCTTTGTACCGCAGAGGTAAAGTTTAATATTTAATATTTACTATTTAATATTAAATCTTGTTTAATGCATACCTAAAATATAGAAATAAAATACTTTCATCCCTCAATTTGTATGCAATTTCTCGTTAAATCAGTTTCACAAAATATCATCTGTATCTCATTAGAAAATATTGAGCATATCCAGTGGAAAATTTCTGGAATACAAAACATTAACCCGACAACGAAGAAATTATCACTAAATTACCTTTTAGCCTTCCAAAGCAACGATTACTGCTTAAACCGTTAAAAATCATGATGGCCCTAATTTTGTCATCAGAGACTATAGCGTTAAACTAATACTGTTTATATTCAGGTTGCGTTAACGATTGCAGAACACTCG
The DNA here is from genome assembly GCF_051020985.1 of Nomia melanderi. Classification (NCBI taxonomy): domain Eukaryota; kingdom Metazoa; phylum Arthropoda; class Insecta; order Hymenoptera; family Halictidae; genus Nomia; species Nomia melanderi. The sequence continues at coordinate 5,344,899 of NC_135005.1, forward strand.
CGAATCAAATCGGTTGCTTGAATAAATTTCCATAGGCACTAGCGTCTTTTCGTATACGTGCACGCGAGGCACATACAATCACGCACGCGGTCGATAGCAATTTTCTAACAGTTATCGCTTGGAAAGAAAACCGCGTAAAGCTAGAGCGTGGGATTATTGTCCGGGACGGGTACATATATGGTCCGATGGTTATTTTTAATATGACGTTGCATCTCGCGGCCGATAAAAGCAGCAAGCGTTCGCGCTAATAAACAATAATGACACGTTGAACCAGTTCATGTCGGTGGGCCCTGTGGTAATTTGCATTCGCCGTAATTACGATTCAGCGGCGGAGCGCCTCGCCGCGCCGCGCCGCGCCGCGGCGTGTATCGGCATCGATTTCTGACTTATGATCACGGAACCGTGTTTTCCTGGTCCATATTTCAACGCTTTCGAGCGTTACATTTTCATTCAAAATGTACAGCCGCGCGGCTCGTAAACGCGCGTTCCCTGAAAAAGTCATTTCGCCGTACTTTCCAGAGTTATCGATCGTGGGGTGGTTTACGGTCGCGGAATTCTCTTAAGAAATGAATTACGCGGAACGGGCTCCGTAAAAATCGATGTGTTACAAAAACTGTTTATCGAAGCAGCCAATAAATATTTGATATACGCGTTGAGCGTCGCTTATTCCGTCGCCTTTATAAACGCATTTGCCGAGCAGGGAGAGGATCTTGAAACATTTACGATTTTGCAATTTGTAATATTTAGTTTAACCTTTCTCGTGATGAATTGTACGGGATTTATTATCGTCGGGGAAGGTGTGGGTATTCGACGGTTTTGAGAGAGTAATTAACTCGATATATTATATAGCATAATAGGTATGATGTATAATGATATATTAATTTGAGATTGGTAACGCGGTTCTATGTCAGTTGAAATTCTTTGGAAGAATGCTAGCTACCTAATACTATGTTATTTTACATTTTCTAGAAGAGTATTACTAATGTAGGATTATGTTATTTTTAATTTTTTTGGAAGAATGTTGGTACGTGGCACTGCGTTGTTTTTAATTTTTGGAAGAATATTGGTACTATGGTATTATGTCATTTTTAATTTCTTTGGAAGAATATTAGTAACGCAGTACCATGTCATTTTTTATTTTCTAAAAGAATGCTGGTAACGTAGTATTACGTCATTTTACATTTTCTAGAAGAATACTGGCAACGCGGTACTACGCCAATAATAGAGTAAACCGAATCACCAATGTTTTTCGTAGATAATACTTGTGCATTGATCTACAGTCGATCACAAACCATATTAAGGACTTATTATTAGGTCTATGTCCTGCAAGACCAGGTCAACACGAAACGTTCTTATCTAGAAAGAACATTGGTGTTCTGCTTTACCCTCCCCCCATATTAAAAAATGAATCCCGATTACATTCGGTGTCACGCGAGATCTTCAATACAGCGTGAAGTCGCGATTTCATTTCCTTTCGTGAAACCTTGAAATCGAGCAGAAAACAAAACGTACGTACGCGTACTGTAAAAGGTCGATCATGAATATGCATCACGAAAGCGCAAGAAGCGAAATGAGTAATAGGGAGGCATAATGATGGTCTGGTTATGATGTAAGCGGTTTATCCCCGTGTAATGGTTCGTGGGGGCAGATTATGGTCGAAGAATACCTTCACTTTCTACCTTCACACCCACTGTCCACGGCATTGTCGAGCACCGCGAAAACGTTTCACAAGTGTTTGATTCACCCGAAGCCTGACCTTTTCCAGATGATATTTATAAGAATTGCACCGCGACGACCGTGACTTCGGATGAGGTCGTTATGCATATCCCGTGTCCTTGCATTTATTATAACCGAGTTCTCAAGAACGTTTGATATCATAGTAGAATGTTCATTATCGAAACGCTCAGAACGTCTGATATCATGGTAGAATATTCATTATCGAAATGTTAAGAACGTCTGATATCATAGTAGAATATTCATCATCGAAATGTTGCGAACATTTGATATTATAGTAGTATATTTGTTATCGAAATGTTAAGAACGTCTGATATAGTAGAATATTCGTTATCGTAATGCTAAGAACGTTTGATATCATAGTAGAACGTTCATTATCGAAACGCTCAGAATGTTTGATACCATAGTAGAATATTCATCATCGAAATGTTCTTTATAAAATTTAATCTATAAGGTAAATTGGTTAAAATTTTAAGAATGTAGGTACACTAATAAGGTTATCTGTGACGAAAGGTGAAAGGAAAGGAAATTTTAATTGAATTTAATATATATTACGAAAATAAGTTATTTTCGTATCTCTTATAAAAGTGAGGGTAATATGACCCGCTAATAAGAATCGTAACAAATCATTCTTGGTAAAATCTAAAAAAAATCGAAATCATAATCTAGCTAATCTTTTCTAATTAATTTCAGTGATTTTTTAAATGAGAAGATGTATACATTGAAAAATATTTACCATACTGATAAAATTGATATAACGGAGGAAACATCACCATGAAAAATGTTTGTTTTCCGTCGTGAGAAATCAGCACCTGCTCAGAAAAAGAGAAAAAATCGTTACGTACTTGTTTGTACAAAATGTTATTGGATATTACTAGGTACTAACACTGATAATATAATTGGTAAAGGAATCATCGATGTTTTAAAAAATAACAGTATTATGTTAATTACATGCAAAACTCATTGTCAGTAGAATATTTGAATGAACAGTGTTATTTTCACCGATTAGTAATTAGAACATTTTTGTTGACTCATTCGCAGATCAATGTGATTAACTCCAATTTTTAATGTTTCCAAATTTTAGTATCAAAACACTTAATTCTTTTTTTATGCACCTACGTAATTTGTTTGGAATTGTAAATGTAATTTGAATAATTCAAATACTGACGCGTGTTACAATTATCTGATACTGTAGAGTAAGTCAGGTAAAGATTGCCCACATCACAAATGTCATTGATACTTAACGAAACAAAATATATTTATAAAATTAAATTACATAGATGAAGAATAATTAAATAAGCTTCTGTGCAAGATTTAGTATATCATTAAAAAACAGTTAAAAATATAGATGTTTAAGAATTTATTTATATTAATTTATATTAATTTCATTCGGAATTATCCTAGACAAACGATGAATTTGTTATAATCCTTTATCTTTTGCCTAATGTTTCATCCGTCATACAATTTATAGACCAGGGAGTGGTCAGGTACAACAACGGATCTATTGCGAAAATTAATGCTGTCCTTTCACTGTAACACATGTGAGGAAGTAATAAAATTGTATAAGAAATTACATCCGAAAGACCGTTGTCATGAATTAAGAAACTCCTGATTAGAATGTAATATTGAAAAGAGCCTGAAGGAAGTTTTCATTGTGACAGAGGAAATGAAGAAATTAACCAGTTAACAGTAGAATTTAATTGAAAGTGATGTGCGATAAAATCAATCAATGACGACTACACATGTCGAACGCAAAAAAATAAAATAAGAATATAAAATAAAAAACTAAAGCAAAATAAAAAAGAATTACATGTTTAGTTGAGAAAGTAAATAATTAATTGTTGAAAAAATTGGCATTATTTTGGATTTTGATACTTAGGCAGCCACGTGGAAAGAAACTATGATTACAACCTTATTCATTGGTTTTAATATGACTTCATTAAAAATTGTATTTTGTAAAAACAAGAAAGATACTTAATGAATTGCGAATATAGAGATAACTACTTTGTGATCTAGTTTTTGCATGAAAGATCTATTATTAATCTGAAGTAGCTACGTCTGAGTCAGGTGTGCAACTAATCTAGCCAAATAACAGGCTACTTCATGAGATTTTACACGTGCAAGATATAGTCGGTCGCCGGTGATATACGACGAGTTAAGCAATTAATATCTTTGCTTCGTTGGCTCGTTGGTTTTCAGATGCAAAGGAAGGAAGTGGTCGTATTTCTTTCCACTCACGATAGGAAAGACTCAGCACTGGAACGAAGCCAAACGGAAGTCTAAAGTTGAATATAATAGGAGCAATTTACTCGAAGAATGTTGCGATCTATATACACTGCATTCGCTCACGATAATGTTTTATTGCACTCAAAGATACAAGATTGACAGATTTTATTAAACACTTTTTAAGTTAAACTAATGAGATCTGTTTATTACAATTTTAATTATAAATTCGTAACGGAGTGAGGATATATAGTAATAAATTTCTTTTAATAAAAAGAAAATAGTATTACTAAGTCCGGAATGTTACTAATTAATTTCAGAATTTTATATCATTATAATGTAATTATAGAAGTATAACAAAAAATAGTTTAAATTATTCTATTACATTTCATCATAATCTATTGCAATCTTTGAACACAATTTCATAAACAATTTAATTTCTTCGTTATAAGAAATAAAATGTACCGAACCGAAAATATTTACATATTGTAAGTGTATTGGAAAAAAACAAAATAAAAATAGTGCCTGACATTTAGTTGCTTCTCATATTTTATTTAAATCTTTTAAAAAGAGTATCATTTGTATATCAATTTCAGACCAAACGCTTAATATTTTCTTAAATAATCCACTTATGGTATTATGAAGATTTTCACAGTAATTATTAATGTCGACAGTTGAATTGGCATTTAATTAACTTTCGCATGAATTAACTTATAAAAATGTACTTCACTATTTTCATCGAACTGTTCGATTCGATTGCATGAACCAGCTGAGCTTGTGTGAATGGAGTTATTATGCATATAATCAGTGAGATAACAGTGTGTTTGTATAATAAGATTCGTGAGATTCAATTTGCATATTGGGTGGACATGATGTCTTAATCATTACAATGAACTTGTACGTGCGCTGTAAGGAATGTGTCATAGGTTGTTTGAGGTATTGATCGACGAAATTAATATGTAATGAATATTCAAAGAACAATGCCTTATGCAGGAAAAATTGTTAAATATTTAGACTTCTGTTTGTCATTACTCACTAAATCCACTTGACTGATAACCTTGCTCTACCAGTTACTTCTGAAAAGTGTTAGTCATTTCAAGTCTAAATTGAAACGTCATTCTGCTATATTCATTATTCTTAGATACAATCCTTTTTTTAACTACTAAAATCTTTATAATTTGTTCTGTAATGACATTTGGTAAATTCTTTTAGCGAGCCATTGTGAATGTATCACATAGATACTTTGTCAATGTATATCTTACATAAAGTAGAACCATCTACTAAGCAATTAAAAATGATACCTGTATATCATGTACCAATATATTGGCATCTCATCATTTATATCATTTTGCATAGCAAAGTGTCGAGTAAAATTAAATTTTTATACGTTCAAGAGCGAAAGTTCAACCTCATTGTAATTTCAAAATTTCAAAATATATTAGTTTTAATAGGTACAATTATTAAAACTATGGAATACATTGCTTTTTTCATATTTGAGTTTATTTTAAGGTGGTCATATTAACAGTAAATTTATATTTACAGGTTGATATTTGTTCATTTTATATTACATACATTTTTTTACAGTCACAAACAAAAATTCGGGCTATAGGGGGTTAAATTCCCTTTTTTTGATACTGGTCTTTCTTTCTCTGTATTACTTTCTTACGAAGAATCTCACTTTTATAGTTATTTTTCCGTATTCTTTTAATCGCGTTCTTAGGGGTTTTACTGTTAGAAATATTCGAAACGCGCGCCTAAGTGCAAAGCTTTTGTCTGTATCGATAACATTTCTTTATTTTATCGACTATCTCCATCTTGCGAATCTTATTCAAATCGAAATTCATTCTGATTTAAAATACTTCTTCTTCAGGCACGGTTTATTAATTTATTATCATTCAGTTGAAAGTTGGTTTAAAACAAACTTCGTTTTATCACTTACTAAATCAAAGATTTATACTTAAGAAAAATTATTTTGAACAGAATTGATCTCCTTATGTTAATTTAAAAATTTCCATTGGTTTATAATTTCAGTTAATGCTTATGTAAATTCTCTTTGATAACTGTCGTTTTCTCGAAAAATGATGTTTGGTATTTTAGGTAATTTAGACCTGCTAGAAACGTACAAATTGTTTCATTTGCTTGGATTACCTGGATTTTAATATCGTTCGACAATTACGGGAGGATTAAGTTATTTGGTTAGAAGATATGTGTGTATTATTATTGCTATCCCTATCCTTAAAATAATTTTGTTTTGAAATACTCCGATTATAAAAGCCTTTTTAATCCAAAAAGAAGCGAATTCATTCAAAATGATACGTCGACAGTTGAGTCACGCTGAAATAAGAAGGTCATATTCGTTCGAAAATTAAAAACTAAAAAAGTATTAAAAATTGACATTTTTAATGGAGAAAGTTGTTTAACAAAATATTCATTACGATTTCCCTTTGCATAAAAATGTATGTAAACTCGAATCTATTTGAAAAGTGAAGCATTACATGTAAATACAATACACAGATATGAATAGATATAGGAACTGAAAATAAAAGATCAATTGTTCTCTAATTATTTCTTAAAAATAATAAAATTTATGTAATTTTGAAGTATGATTTATATAATTTTTTATTATAATATTTATGTAGTACATTGAGTGCCTACAAAGTACTTAAAATTAAAGTTAGAAAAATCAATGAATTTTAAAAAATTATATAGAATTTCTTTCAAATTTTTTGACATAAATCTTCTTTTTCTTGTACAATTATAAATATCAGATATAAGTAATATATTTTATTGCATGTAAAGTAAAAATAATTGCTAGATGTCATATTACTTACACTATTTATAATAAGTATTGTTATATATTGTGTACAATTGTTTATTTATAATATACAATAATCTGGTATTCAGTTATAATTGTACCACATACTACATAAGGCCTGTTACATAAAATTATCTCATAATACAAATGAAAAATGTATATTCGATAAATTGTACACTTAGCATTCAATTTCATCATGATATTGGGTGCACACGTACTCGGCAAAGTTACGACACGAATGATTAACACGTGGACATTATTGACACAAAATTGGTATCGATATATTTCGATGATCACACAGGTGCAGTTGATAGCGATTATTAAGATAATAGAAAAATTACTGAATCCGTGATATTGCGATTAGAATCGCGTATGTACGAATCGTGCGATTAATGCCAAAAACCACTGGTATGCACTCACTTTGTACCGACTATTTTTACACACACTTATCCGATTTTATCGAGTGCCTAGAGTGCAAAGAGACATTCCGATATTATGTGACAACATCGATCATTACGCAATAGGATATCTGTAAACAACAATAGGCAATTTTTCATGTAAGATACTTTTTTCTGAAAAGAATTTTTGTAGAGTCTTCACGTCATTTTCTGTACATATTGGTCTTTTTATCGTTATTTTCCGTTTAGTATGTGATTAGGCTTTTTTTCACCTTGAAACAGATATTGACGTAGATGTACAGTGACACTTAAAAGTATAGGAACGTTCGTCTGGGCAGACTTTAAAACACGTTTATACAAATAAAAGAAATATTAATGAAAAAGATACATTAAATATTGTTGTGTAGTTGTAATGGTGAACAGGATATTAGTAGCGAAAATATTATCAGTTTAAAGAATGTCGGGTGATGAGGAGGATGTAATCTTCAGGTATTATTACGTAATATAATAATTAACAGTAATTAATGATAGTATAATATTATTGTAGCACATCTCTTTCATTAGATTTTTTCTTTATGAATGTGAGTACTTATACGATTTGTAATATAATAATTAATAAAATTAATAATAATCTATAGTAATTAATAGCAATTAATAGCAATGAACAGTAATTAATAGTAATTAACAATAATATAATACTATTGTAACATACCTCTTTCATTAGATGTTTTCACTTTTATCCAGTTAACTGGGTTTATTTATATCGACCCATTTTGGTCTGTCCGAATCCTATTAAAAATGGAATCTACTCTGTCTAAAATATTTCGTCCTTTCGACATAGTTTATTAAATGAATATCATCCAGTTATAAGAATGGGTTATTTAACATTGAATGCCACGGGGGTCACCGTTACACCTGATCAAATTGAATTATTATAATTCAGTCAAAAATTAAACGAAGTTTATTTGCAAACATTTTTATATTACAAATAATGCTATCTAATGCGGTGGTATTCGGCAGGATAAACATGTAATAATAATAAAACAATTCAATGAAATAGTTTGATGTTATATTGTCTTCATTTTGTATATGTATCTACGTGAAATCACGCGGCATTCAACGTGTTAAAGAAAGTTTATTTAAAACATGCTTCGTTTTACCAATATTACATTACAGCCCTTTTATAGTACACGATCGAATATTTACACGTGCTTGGATACTTTTCGATACAACTTTGTATTCATATTCATTAAAATCGGTCGCCTCCGCAAACGCCGAACAGATATTCCGAGATTACGTCTAGACCCTAGACAAAGAAGAAATTAAAAGATCAGATCGCGATAATGGCTTGTAAGCTTGGCAGATAAGGCTGGATAATTAAGTACTAATGTACTTGATCGGCAAGGTTCTCCGGTTATACGACGTAGGTTTTGTACGAACATTACGTTTTCCTTTCCATGTTTTCTTCTACAATATTAGATGCTGTTCCGTGCAGTTCCATAACCTGTCTTGCGAGATGCCTGAAATTGTTCTGTTATATATTGCTGCGCACATATATTTTTAGCTATTCGTTTTTTTTTTTTTTATTAAAACTATAAAATGTTCTTTCTACATAAAAACGGGGAGGAATTCTTTTTCTGTGAATTATAGGCACTCTTCAAATAATTCCACTGTGCAGCTTTATATACTATAAAGAAAATATAGGATTTTAATTAAAACAATTTATTTCTGTCTTTACGGTTTTCAGGGTAAGAGATTTTTACTTTGAGAATACAGATGTCAGCAAAAACAACGTAATTAACTTTTAAGAGGCACAGTCGATCTGTGAAGCTGCTTAAAATTTTGGTTTACCTGCAGTTTCTTTCGTGCGTGACTTGTAATATTCAATTTCCATGTTACCTTTTCATTAGACTGTAATGGTTGATCATTGAAATTATGGACAATTTATGTTTCTGTTTATATTTTAACATTTATCATTCGATTTATAATTCATCAGAGGTCTAAAATACCGATTGTAGCATTTAAAGATTAAGATCCTGAAAGAATCTATGAAAATTGATATAAATAATAAGTTTTATATAATTGAAGATTCAGTTTCGACCTGTTTTTCTTTCGTTCTTTATACATTTTACGTATATATCGAAAATTGTTCTTATTACGATTAAAGATTCGTTTCCATGTAAAGTAAGGGAAAAATCACAAAAATTGTATGATAAAAATAGGTTTATCTTTCAAAGTAAAATTGAAAGAATCTTTATTACTTACACAATACATTTGAACACTGACTAACCAAGAAAATAAGAACTTACAAGAATAGTCTCATATGTCGCCACAAAATGACTGTCATATGAAAATTATTTTCTTTTACGTCCGGTCATGGGGCAATTTAATTCACAAATTGTAATGGCTCGAAAAAAAACTATTCGCTTAACGCGTACAATTTGAGTTAATTCAATGTTCTCAAAAACGCTGACCTTTCATCTTTCTCATACAACCTAATTAAATTGCGGGGAATCGACTGCAACATCGTAACACGGCATGCCTCGAGAATAAAACGACATCAATACCGGGGGATTGATTTTCGATTTAATCAAACGTAACTGGATACTAAACTGAGCTCGTAAATTTGCAACTGGTTCAACGAGACGAGTACCTAGTTATTCGTTGCCATTTGTACAAACTACTTTGCAACGAAATCAATTGGAGATTGTTTGAACGAAAATTTTTTAATGAGTTGATGATATACAATAATTAAATCTGGACATCTTTCATTGATTATAATTTTCCGGAGATTTTTGTTGTTTGAACATCGGTTTTGTCACTAAAATAGATTACAAAAGAGGTTGTTATTGTATTGATAAAATACGCTGCAAAATGAAGTGAAACAGCTTGGAAACTATTATATTTAGATTAAAATAATTGGCCTTCGAAGCACGATGTTTGGTAATAAAACACGTTGCTATTGACGTTTCTGATGATTCTGTATATCTTTTGTAAAATATTTTCGAAATAAAACAAAGTAAAAAATATATAATTCTGAAGAAGTTAAATAAAATCTTGAGTTTTACATTTTATAGATTCTAGAGTCAATAGATGATTTTATTCCGAATTTTATTAAGGAGAAAACGGTTTCCAAATTGAAAATGTTAACGTTAACCTGGCAATGAACAAAAGGTTTAAAACTAAATTAAATATAAATTTTAAATAAACTACAGATATACACGAAGTACTGCAATAATATTATAAATAATGTTTTGCATAATTTTGCTTGTATAAGAACAATTCGTAATTCTTAGAATAATAGTATGGTATATTGATTGAGCTTTGGTAATATCGCCAAGTAGCATCAACTTAATTTAATTTAACGTAACTTCAGACTTTGTACACAGTACATAGATAACAATAAATTAGAACTTCAAAAACAAGTCTTGTTTTCATAGATTATATTCTACCTGAAAATCTAAGATAAGTTTCACTAAGTGCGTATATACCAAGGACCAAACAAAACTACTTAAAAATTAATTAATCCCATTTTTGATTAAATGTACTGATAAAATATTCATTATATTCAGATAAACAGTCATCTCTTATAACTGGCAGAAGCTATAACATTTTATTACTTTTATACTAAAGTATTTCTATTTTATTAGAAACATTAATTCCTAAAAAAAGTGTTGGAGTTTCTTGTTTTGTGTACCTTTCCATCATGCTTGACTCTCCTAGACAATAATTTATCGTTCTCGATCATTAAATCACATCACCAGTTAATAACTTCAAGTGGCACTTGAATATGCCATTTCAAATCCCATAATGATCTTTTTAATATTTAAAATACAAGGTCGTCCGAAAATCAATTAAAAATGATTTATTTAAAACGTTTACTTATCATTTGTTTTCATATCCACGCTTTTTCAACTTATTTTTTTATGTAGATTCATCTCCTTTGGACTTGTGCACCGTTCTGCCTTGTGACCAGTGTTGGACAAAAGTTATTTAAAATAAGGAATAAAGGACGACGGATAAATACAATCTGATTATTGCTTGCGAATAACAAGTAAACGATATATTCACCAATCACAGGTAGTAAATAAATAAATAAATAAAGAAAACTTGTCAAAGAATCTTAGAAAATTACAATATCAGAATTATCCAGATTAAAAAGAAAGAACTATGAATAAATTAATGAATAATAATGTAATAACAAATATAATAATAGTTATATTAATTATCAATTATTAATACAAGATAATTGAAGTGGCCATTTTACCGGTACAACCATCTTCCCCGAAATTATCCCGCTAAAACACTAGACTTCTCAATATTTTATATATTTCTTCGTATACGACGAGGCGATCGATTTCCACGAGTTTTTGATGTACTCGTGATTTCTAGGTGCTCGTGTACTCGCGGAGGGGACATTCCCCGATTATGCGGCATTAATACGGCTCGCGGGAGCGATCGTTTCGTCTTTCGAACACGTGTGCCCTTATCACTGGTCATTTTTTTCTAACGACACGATAACAGTAACCGCAAAGCATAATTTCCGTTCGTGGCATTTCGAAGAAACTTCGTTCGATCGGTAGTTCCGCGGTTCGTAGCAGGATTCCACTTTTCCTGTATCGATAAAACGAGTATTTCGGCAGGCACTCGATTGTTACTTGCGAATACAGCGATGTAATCTTTATTATCAGTCTTTTAACAAGTACGACTGTATTACGTACAATATATTAATTGGAAACTTGAAAGCAGTTACCTAAAATCTCGAGAAGTCAAGTTAATGAGTTTTCATTGCAATCGAAGGATTGTACAATATATGTGGTACTAATTGGCTATATTTTCACTAATGCATGTATTGTTTTTATTAATTAAATGACTTTTATTATATATACACATAAACTTTTTCAGTATTCGATCAATTAAAATGTAATAAGAAATCGTGTACTCAGTAAATTTTTGTATCTTCGAAATGACCACTTCTGTGAAGGGTTAATTATATGAATAACGTAAACTACTGCTTCATTACTTTACGTTTATTTATTTAAAATTTATATTTAATTCCACTTTCCATTGGCATTTTTGGTATTTCTGTTTCCACTTGAAATTATTCAAATTATTTATGTTATTATTATTCACATTATACATTCTTGTTATCACTATTATTTTCATTGCTATTTTTATATTACTTTTAGTATTTACATTTAGCATACGTTCATAATATTATATTAATTTCGTGAATACCAATATATATCTTACTGTTTCTACCTTTATTTACATTAAAAAGTACTGTTAAGAGTGTTAAAAGATATCCATAATTTTATATAACAAAATGACAGTCGGTATATTTTTAAAATATTTAAAACAGAATATAGAATATATAAATAATCCATAGTTTTATAATGTTAAAGAAACTTTAAGAAATGTTATTGAGGCTCAAATTATAAGATTTGTAACGTCTATGAATAAATACATGATGTCAGAAATTATTGATAAACTTGCCGAATATTCGTTCATCTAGAATCTAGATTCTAGATATTGATACTTATATTGCTGTGTTATAATTAAACACATCCTCTTTGCGGGAGTAAATATCAGCAAATAGAACTCGACTTATAAATAAAGAAGATATGAAATCTGTACAGGAGACATGCATAAGAATATAACCTATTAACAGTGTTGTAAGTAAAGACGACAGGTATTCAGATAAATGGCCCGAGATCAAAGAGCTATATTTAAGTTGAACGAGATTGAAATATGTATGGAATGTTTATGCGTGGTTGCAACCCACATTATTTCGAATGTTGCACGTTAATTTTCGGAATCAGGCAAAACAAGCTCATTATGTACGCAAATGCTTAAATGAGATTAAAGTGTACCATTTATTATATACGTTGTGGGAATCATACCAGTTTTCGGTTTACGGTTATCGATAATGACGTTAAAAAGGGTGTATCAAGTAAATGATCATGAATACGTGGTAGAATAAATTGTTTGAAGTTATGATAACAGTAGAATTCCTTGTTTTGAATATGTAAAATTTTCCTTTTTTAGTTTATGTCGAATAATTCTTGTTTTCATATCAAATTTTCATATTAAAATTCATATCAAAGTTGATTTTTATATTGTATTAACAATAAGCAGTATACAATCGTTTGCCCTTATTTTTTATTACACTATTTCAAACTTACTGACTCCATGAGCAAATTAAAAATCAGCACCATATGTTTTTATTAAAAATATCTTCCGTTTAATATAATAATTACGTATTTCAAAAAATTAAAATCCAGCGTTATTTACAAATTAAAAATTCAAATTTATATTCGCATTTTCTACAGTGAATTGTGATTTGTTATCACATTCTCCCAACCATCGTCATATATCAACCACAACTTCCGTTCGTTCCCTTCCGCTCGCATATAAGCGTGACATAGTTATTAGTAAGTTTCAAATCGCGGTAGTGAACAGACGTGCCTTCGTTTCGCTGGATTAAGCCTCAAACACTACACATACGCTATGGGAGATCTGATACAACCAAAAAACATCTTGTTCTCATCTTACATTTCTGACAACGCGCCTGTCTATTACTAAAAAACAAAAACTGAAAAAAAAGCTTGTAGAGGGACTAACCGAAAAGTTTCAACATATTGAAACAGGTGATCGTTATCCAATCAACTGCGTTTGACAAGTATACACGTCATCTTAAAATCAGAGTGATACTAATTCTTTCAACGATAACTTACTTGTTTTTTCATATAAACATGTTCATTTTGCTCAGCTTTTCGTTAGAATATATTATAGGTGCATTTGGCCTGTGTTAGACGAATATACACTTCATTATTTAATTTTATTGCGAGCATTATCACAGATTTTTAAAATTAAATTCCACAGTTAACAGGTTAAATCAATGAAAACATCATAATCGAGCATCATGTCACTGTCCCATATACAAAGACATAAAAAAAATTCAGAGAATATCCAATGATACGTACATATATATATATATATAATTGTTTATATTTCCCAAAAGTAATAAATATTTTATATTACTTAGAGATTGAGATAAATATATTTATATCACAACATTTTCAATCATGCGATGATTACGATTTGAAATATTTCAATGGTTTCAAAGTAGAAGTGTCATAAATAGGGAACAAATTGTCTTAATGTAAAAAATAAGTATTTTCAAGGTGATTATAATAATTCATAGAAAAGAATTTATTCTTTTTTCTTATACTTTGCAGTAGATACAGAAATGCGTTTTATCGTGCCTGAGTTATGACCTTCAAATGCCAATATGTAATAGCTGAAGGTTTTTTAGTTTAGCTATCGAAGTTATTCAAATCGACATAGTATTTCATCTTTAAAACATCTTATGGCTCTAAATTACATAAATGCAATACGAGATCAATATTTCTCAGTTGTACGAAATGGTCGAATGAAAAATTGTCTGAAAGGATCCATTTGCAGTGTTGCACTGCATGCGTCGTAAATACAGATTATTTCTCTGTGAATTTATTCGAAAGAATATTTGCACCCGCAGATTTCGAAATGGTACCCAGATACCAAGAGAAGCCTTCATAAAATACGAATAATCCTGCTGAATAATACGTAAAATGCTCTCGAAGCCGCGGGTAGCGTTTAATAGTTGGAGTAAATTTAACATTCGCTTAGTTTCGGTTGTTCGTTGATATTTTTGCTTCTACAATGCGGATCAAACGAAATAAATACGACTGACGAAAATATTCTGACTGAGGTAAAAGCAATAATAACCGATCAGTTAAGGAAAATTTTCTGTGTGAATAATAGTAAAAGCTTGTTCCTGTGTTAAATAACGGGACTCTATGCGTGAAAATGCTGTTTCACTTTCTTACATTATACAACAAAGCGAACTATTTTGAAATAATTATATTATCCAAATTTTATAGACATTCTTGAATATTCAATACTCGCGTCAGAAGTTGACTATCCTTGAAAACGAGGAAACTACTAATTGACCACATAATAGTCAGCAGTTGACCATTTATTCTTAAACAACAAACGCTAAAGGTGATTACTTTAATATCGTTTGTTTGCAACGATTATGACGAATCATAAGTAAAAGGACAAATGCGAATGAAAAAGAGTTAATTCCATGTTGGAAATTGGAGGCATACAACGAACGTCAATGAAATAAATTGTTAGTTTTTACGATAAACAATTTAATTCAGGTAAAAGTGTTTTGTAGTTGGATCGGTAGATGCTGCAGCGTATCTATCGCACCTTTATTGAAAGATTATTACGTTTTATTTAGATTATTACGATTTTCATTAATTCCAGGATTGACCCATTGCCTTACTATTTATTTTATCTTATACTATTTAACCCCTTACCCAACGACTTTTGTCTGAACTGTGATAAATCCAGCTATAGTACTATTAATAATTTATTGAAAATAAAAGAAAATTCCAGTCTTATTCTATGTCAACGTGTGCTCTAAGGTACAATCATTGATAGCAGAGGAATAATACGTAATTTGCATTCAAACAAATTGAATAACATTTATGTTTGTTAAATTCTATTTGAAATCTTCATCACGAGTCTGACACGGTATTGTAGGGCAAAGGGTTAATTTTGTCACAACACTGTGGATACAACTGTTACGAGAAAAATCTGATACATTAAAGCTTCATTTACATTCATTTATGAAAATAAGAACATTATTTTGGTTACGGAGAACACGTGCGGGCGAGACCTGTCATTTCCACGCAAGTCCATATCTTGAAATTTTCGTATGTATGTAGGATTGGGACAATGTACCGGTGCTTTTAACGTTTAACAAAGATTTATTAACGAGGTAAAAATATTAACTAGTCTACACGTCACCTTAAAACACAAAATGGTACTAATTTTTCCAACGATAAATTCTTCATTTTGTCAAATAAACGTGCAATTCTTCTTCAAGTATATACTTTATTATTTGATTTTATTGCACGCACGATGAACGATTTTTCAAATTAAATTTCACAGTTAACCGGTTAACAAGGTACAGTGCGTTACTCGCGTGAGCCAAGCCGACCTGTGGTTCAAAAGTGAAGAGGGGCAAGGGGATTCAGCCGCAGGCTCCACCTCAGTTCGCAGCTTGGCCAGTAACAAAGATGTGCCGAAATTAATTCCGCCATTAAGCTTGCCTTGTCCTTTGCCCCTCTTCACTTTTAAGACACTGGCCAGCTTGGCTCACGTCAGTAGCGCACTGTAGACTGTTCTCTACATTGTTTTGAAGAGTCTAAAGTGAACGAGTCTTTAGAGTGAATCTTCAGCGAGCACCAGCAGATGTACACATGTTTTTTTGTCTTTTTCAATATTTTTACCTTGTTAATAAACGTTTATTAAAAGTGCTGTTACATTGTCCCGATCCTACAATTGGGGGCTCTAGTCGAAATTAAGTGAGCAAAGTGATACACAAAAGTGATAAGTATGTACAGCACAAGTGAAATAGTTTTGAGACATCGTAGCGGACACTGAAGTGTAGTTGCAAATCAGAAGCGACAGTGACAGTAAAAGCGGAAAGAACTGTTTTGTAGCTAACAACAAGGTGAACGTTAATATTAAAAGTACCGAGTGATTGAAGTGACTAATTTTCAAATTTTACAAAAATTAGAACCATACGTTTCTTGAGACTCGAAAGAACTCCCAGTCTTGTATCTATACAAATACAGGAATTTAACTGAAAATCTTTCGCAAACACGCCTTCATAATTTAAATACTTGTAAAATAAAAATTTTGAGAAAAATCAATCTGACCCGTCAACTTAACTTGTTAACTGCGGAATTTAGTTTGAAATATCTCATTATAACGAAAGGATTAATGACGGGAGCGAAATATTAAAAAAATGAGTACTTAGTCTGATGGTAGTCCGAAGGACTACTCAAGTGCTTGTAATTTCTCGCACAGCCACATTCTACATACATGATGCTTAGGATACATGTGAGAGTAATGAGTAGACATTTCATTAGAATCGAATAACGCGTGTATAAGATGTCTGTTTCAATTCTGTTAGAAGCAATAAAATAAATTGTACAATATGTATTCGTAAATTCAATGTAAAGTACTTCTGTAGAACACTTAACTGAAATTACGAAAATCTATCAAAGTTATTTAGTAGTTATTTGCTTTTAACATATAACAGAAAATTACATAATACAGAGAAAACTAATTAAATGTCTTGACACTAAAATATGAAAATAACAAATCGATCTGTGATTCACATAAGTAATGTTTTCTACATTCTTTGCCATTCAAAGCATTCTATCAGTTCGTCCATGTACAGCACGAGCGAGAACAATAAATTCTTCCAAATATTTCTCGAATCCTTCCAGAGGCTCCTCTCTCAGATTTCGAACAGTGTTCTTCAACCTTCAAGCTCAGGTGATCCCAAAGCAATTATGCAACTCACAGATAACGCGAACAAGCTTTAAAACAGAGGGAAGAGTCATAAAATACAAATGGGCAATCAAGGTGTTGGCTCAGTACAAGGTTCTTGCTGCATGAAACCAGTATTTTCTCAAAGGAGCAAGAATGCTCGGAAAATTTCCGTGAATCGCGTGTATCCACCGACGGTTTTAATAGTTTCATTCGCGGTTTCGCGTATGAGGTCACGCACACGGCGCCAGTCACGCTAAAAATCGGCCAAATGAGAAAAGGGTTAAATCCGTTTTCATAAACGTAAACGATTTTCTTCGAGTCGGGATACCGGTGAAATGGTAAAATGGTATTCATCGATACTCGGTGGTATTTAACACGCTGGAAACGCGTACGATTCTTTAAGCGGATAAGCGAGGGAAGGCGAGCGAGCGCGCGCTCGCGCGCAGGCGGAACGTTTAAACTCGAGCCGCTCAATGGCCAATAAAAGTTTATTCCTACGTACGTGGCAATGAAAATTTATCGCATGGCTGTGATATCAAGCGAAACGAAACGCAGGTGCGCCGGATCGTTGCCGCGAATTTACTTGTGGTTTCAGCAAAAACACAGAAATGGTGCCCCTTTCACGCGTTCGCGTGTACGCGTGTTAACCGTGTTGCGACCTTTTTACCGCGACACACACGGTATTTTCGACGGTTATTACATAAGCGCCGGCATTCCACTGATTGCTCTATTCTTGAGCTTCCATCGATGGTCGTCGTTGGTTTCCGTTCCTGCGGTAAACGCGCAAGAAAAGAAGGTAAATTCAACGGTGAAAAACGGTCTGGGGAAAGAAATCGCGATGTTCTAGTTTGTAATCTTGGCCGATGCTCGCGCGGTTTTATCTGTGACTGCACCGTTATGTCGAAGTAATGAGACGATTATTACTATTATTAGCAGTGCTGCCGGGGAGAAAATAAACTTATTTGAAATTTCTTTTCTTTTTATTTGTTGCTTAACGTCACGTCTCCTGCTAACACGTTGACCGCCACGAGAATTTAAAGCGTTTTGTATAACATTACTTATCGTATCGTAACAAACGCAAGTGGTATTAGAATTAATTAGCAATGATTTGGTATATCATAGCTCTTAAGTTACACTATTATTTAGCTACCTACGTAACTAAATATGTTGATACGGCACCATTTTTTTTCTTTCTGTTTTCAAGTAATTTGGCCGCTCCAGTCATTGGTGACCATCGTGGCGGTCAACGTGTTAAGATATTAGTGACTACGTTTGTCTTGTAGAGAAAATATAATATGTGTATAATATGAAGTATATATGTAAAGGAGAATAAGTACATATTGTAATATTAACGGCATAAATAGCAATGTTATTTTTATGGATGTATGGTATGTGTGTTTGTATTCGTGTTCGTGTATCATAGAATTACGTTGAAGGGTTATAAAATGTGAACTTGTATGTACTAAAGGCGATTTAAGGAGTTTATTTTATTTAGAAAAATTTTGAATCTTTTTACATTACGTATTGTTGTTTTTTATTCCATGAGTAATAAAAAATATGTGTCATTGTATAACAGAATCAACCTAGTGCATAGACGTTGTCCCTGAAGGATTAAAAATATTTGCATAGTTTTTGAGATATTGGATTTATATATCGAAAAAAATAAGAATAATTTAAAAAAAGTATTGGAAAAATTTATTTCAACTTAACAGGCACACAGTATTTGCAAAAATAACGATCCTTTGTCATTCTTCATGAATTATGGAGCTTATTTTAAAATCTGAATTTGTTATCTTACAATAAAATGCTGAAACAGTGAATCGATGTGTAAACATTTTATTAACATTCACTTGAAGCATTTTATTCTTAGTATGTTTTGCATAGATAATATCATTGCTTCGTTCAATATTGAAATTTTTAATAGTACTCACGTAAGTATTTTGATCACTTTGAATAATTCTTGAAGAAATTATGACAACTTGAAGCTTACTAATGATGTAATGGTGCATTAATTGGAGACCTTTCTAATGAATTTGAAGCAATACCGCAGTTAAAACATTTTAAAGTTGCAATATTAGACGGATGTTATAAAATGATGTCAATGGTATCTTGTGATTACTAATAAATGCGTCATTTAAATTAATGCAAACAAACATTTTCCAATTAACTTATGTAAGGATCGTTTTATGAAAAAATATATACTTATGCAAGTTAAACCATTTGAATTTCTAACGAGAGAAGGAATGACGGCTGTAAACGCGATAATAACTATGCCTCGTGAGAGGTTGAATTCAAATATGGCGGACTAGGTAAGACTTTTTCTTATGTGTATCTATTGTAATACTATTGAATCTATTGAAATAATAATAATGAATGAATCTATTAAAATAATAATAATAATCTATTGAAATATTCGAATAGTTTTTAAATGTACAAAATGAATTTTGAAGTGGTAATTATCATAAAATTTATAAACGAAGAGCAGGGAAGCAAAAATTACGGTTTGATATTTTCAATATGCAATAACAGTTTCTTTTATATCTGTACTTTATGAATTATTGAAAATAACTTTCAAACTTATATTTGTTTAACTTTATTTCACTCGATAATATTAATTTATTGTATGCGCCTTATCGTTATGAATTTCAATAATTACTTTGCAATGTAAATATTTATATTGTTACACCTTTTTAATTATTATTTACTTCACTCGTAATTATCATTATCTATGTAAATTACAGTGACCCATTAATTTTTCATATACTTTTAATATTGATGAAAAATATAACTGTTGATTACAAAGTAATTCTCAATAAATAATAATAAATAATATATATATATTATATATTTGTGATTTATATATATAAACATAAATCACAAATTTCTCAGGGAGAAACGTAAGTTACGAGTTTCGATATTATTTCCAGGAAACGATCAAGGAGAATATGTCGACCTTGATCGCAATCATGAAAGATGCGTGTGCTCACATTTTTTTCCAATTATTGCCTACGGGAATCAGCTTCTAGATTCGCATGGAAGCATCGTATCGAAATGTTCACGAGTTCTCTTGATTATTTGAAACTTTGTTTCCATCCTACGAAAATTGAAAATTTCCCAATATTCTCTCGCTCTTTATTTTAAAACGGTTATTCATGACCGTTGGACGAGATTTTGAATGAATAGCCATTGTTTCTGTTAAACGAGACAATTTGCATTTTAAAGTACAGACAACAGACTTTAATTTCATATACCGAAAGTTGAAAAAGCTTTGAGTCCATACAGAAGATACGGACAGAAGGACGTGTACGTTTTTTTTACTCGTCGGCTACCCTTTTTTCTAAGACAAGATAATCGATCTCGCAATCGAAGGTCTGACCTCGAAGTGTATTGAAGCAAAAATTGTAAAGATTTCTCAATTTAAACAGCATACTTTAAATTGCTAAGAAAGTAAAGATGGAACTCAGTGTTTTTCATGGTTCGAAATTATATTTCAAATATGAGTATTTCAATCTCATTAATCATTATCATTAGACTATCCTAATGAAAATTTCGGGTAGTGACATCTTTCGAAATATGTTAGAGGCAGCATTCAGTGCGTGCTCCAAAGGTATAGATAAGAAGGAAAAATATGCACATTCGTAGCAGAGGTACTGCTTTACCGACTCAGAAATTCAAGCATAAATGAGATATACCATAGACTAAATACCTTATGAGATTTAGTGTCCCTAGTCGATTACTTTATCGACTCAGATATTTAAACCACAGAGTTAAGATATGTACAGACTGTGCATACAACGTATTTTTCTGTTTACTGTTCTGAAATACCGACACCGTTAAAATACCTCGACGTACTAGCGAACTCTACCTGAATTGAATGGTCAATTACTGGACTATATAAAACTGGAACATGGAAAGTGTGTGCACCAACTTAAGATACGCAGGTAAGTACCTACAGACGTTGCTCATGGGAAGTTTTGTGTAGGGCTTTGGGGGTCTCGAGACTCCCGACCATTTCTGTGCCGCGCTCGATATTATCGATAATACAAGATTTTAGACTTGTTAGTAGAAATTAAATTAGCTCTGTACTTCATTTTTGCTATGCGTGTTTTACATTATACAAACAATTTTACACAGAAAATAATTTCAATTGATAAATTTTGTTATACATTGATTTATCCTGTGAAGTATTATACAACGTTATAATTATATATTTACACGTGAAATTATTTTTATTAATTATGTAATTTTTAATAAATGACCGGAAATATTATACTTCAATAATCTTCTGTTCTTATTTATTTAACATTTTAATCGATATCCGAATAGTTTGCAAAATTGTTCTTTCATTTTAATATTTGTGAAAATTTGATTAATCACAATTGAATTTCATATATTACATATTTATTTAAATTGCAGCATTTTTAGATCAATGATGTAATATCGAAATGATTAATCTTGAATACATTAATGTGTATTATTTAGAGTTGAAATACAGTTTTTCTTTATTACTCGTGAAGACTTTTTCAATTTCAAGTTACAATTCAATATGTGAGTATTGAATACGTATTGAAAATGTATGTGATTCATTATGTATAATATAATACGATCTACGGAAAATCTGTTTACTGGACAATTTATTTTTATATCTGGTAAGACCCGAAATATTCTTCCTTAGAAATTTTAAACATTATTTTTCATAATAATGATGCGTTTATATATGTTTCTCATTTTTCGAATGGAAGACACGGAAAACTTTGTTAAGCAATGTGACGTAGAACAATTTTTCCACGAACCATACCATTCACCGCAGAATACAGTTCTATCAAATTGAAACTGAAAGTAACCAGTTTATTAAATCCTAAAGTATCTATTTATCTATTCGTCATATTAGGTGCAATGAACCTTATGAAAAAATTACTTTGAATATAGATGTACTGTAATCCGCATTGTGTTTTATTTTCTCTGTTTCCGTAAACAGTAATTATTTCGAATTTGAATTTCGATACGTTGGATTACAGTAATACACAAATAGTTCCCCCTCTATAATCGAGTAACTAAGGACATTAGCGGAAGTGTTTGTGTATATGACATTACGTCTTTCTCTTTCGACGTTTAATACATGGAGGAACATTGGGAAGTGAGCAGCAATTATTTGCTTGTGATACCGTTTACATTCTATATAATCGTGATGTGGAGCTTGGATTTCACATTTGGTTTCTTAGCAGCTTCTGTCAGACTATTTCGTTATCTAAAATTTTGGGTCGATAATCATGGTTAACGCACAGAAAAAGGTACTTACGTATCATACGGAGTACCTCTTAATCGTCAAAGGTAATAGACTTTCGAAAATAATAATTAATACAGTACAAAAAAAACTGTGCACGAGTTTCTTTAGATACTTTTAATTTTAGAATCATTTACTGAAAAATTGTTAAAAATTATTTTCTTTGCCCTTTTGTTGTTATTTTTATGGTACATACGTATTTTGATTTAATAGATACATAGTTTTTCATTGGAAAAAGATATTACAGATGAAAATATTTGGAAAGTATGTTTAATACCTGTACTATATACAATGTTTATTCAGCTTCAGCTAAGAATAGGAACTTGGTTTATAATACCCTGTACATGTATCTTAATCATTTACACTTCTTTCTCGCATATACTCATACCGCTTATTGTACTTTGTCTATTGCATCATTTAAAGTCCTAATAGTTATTCTAATAATAATAGTTGAATGGCTCACTTGCCGAATCGATTAACTTCACTTTTTGAATTTTTCAAGATTTTATGGTTAAAACGCTTCATTGGCTCTTGACTTTTCATATTAAAAATGAATGTCTTTATTACTGAGTGTGATAGTACGAAGTAACAAAAATTCTATTGCTAACACAAAACTTGCAGTTATAATAAAAATGACCTCGGAATCATACTATTTTATACATCTTACATATTCTTTAGATTAAAACTACACCTGTAACAATGAAACAAAATACGTTCTACAATGATTATTTAATTTTCTATTTGTTTCTGTATATTTACATCTACTTCTGTTCTCTATTTCTACTTCTAATCTCTATTTCCTTTCTTTTCTTTTTTAATCCTTCCAACCATTCTTCAGCTTCCCTATCTTGCCTATCACTTACTACATCCTCCTATACTCATTATAATAATCGTGTTTTTCGTGAATAGAATATAGTGCTTGCATCTCTTATTCGACACTACCGTGTAACCTACGATCAAATGCTTACAGAGGCAATAAATCGGCGTCATTGAAGGAATTCGAGAGCGATGAAACGCAAAGATTGAACCTACGGCTTCCGTTTGGAGTGCTCCGTCAGCGCAATCGAAGATACTTCACAAGAGCGGGTTCGTCTACGATTCAACGTCGGCGAGGATAAACAGGAATGCCCTACAAACAAAGCCGCGAGACGACGAGAAACACAATAATTCGAATGAAAATAACGAATTATCGAAGAAAACGGTATATTATGTGATTCCAATTATTCGTATCTCGGATCACGGCGGAAAGTTCGATTGGGTGGTTCTATCCATTCACACCTCAGATCACTCGTGAGATCAACCCTCTAAACTGAGAATGAAAATTTTTTTTTATAAATTTGTTATTAATACACATTCAACTTCAGTATCAGTAAGAAAAATATTAAGAAACTGAAAAATATTCGTTTTATAAGCGAAAAACTGAGAAATGAGAAAATCGAATTTGCCCCAAAGTCCAAGGCGACTTGAACGTTACTTTTCAATTTTTTGCTTATAAAATGAAGATTTTTAAGTTTTTAACAAATTTTTTTACTGGTAATGAAACTGAGTGTATATTAATAAGAAATCTATGAAGAAAAATGTTGATTTTAAGTTTTAACTATTGGTCTTTCGCTGTTAAGGCTGAACTAATCCGATTCGCCTCGGTCTACCCTAATATATTTTATCGCACTAATGAAACTTACCTACTACATAAGGTGTATGATAAAATTATTTTAACATGTTGGACATATTCAGAACGTGCGCTAAACTTCAAATATTCATTATTTGTTTTATAACCGATAACATTTTTCGTTTAATATCGGTTCGTGCCTGACTCTCTGAACTAATTAAAATGAAATTTATTTATTTAAAAATATTTACTTCTTTCGATATAATTTCTTAAATAATCATCCAGTTCGAACAATGAAATAATTAAATAGAATTTATTTACGAAAATACTTCGGTTTATCATAACGATTATTTACGAATTATACGAAAACAATATTGTACGAATAGCGGAAAAATGTGAGAAAACACATGATTCATGAATGCCGAGAGATGGTTTGTATTGACATATGAGGATTCTAAACGACACGCCCAAAACCTCGGTCGATTTGTAGATGGAACGAGATATATTATTTTAGTTTCAGGTTTACACAAAAAGGCCCTTCGCGTAGTTTATTTAACTTGGCGTTCTTTATCCGTCTTACTTTACCACGTACTTCCTTTGTTTTCCTTCCGGAAGCCGCACGAATTTTTTCTAACAACACTCGAATTCATCTCGCATTGTTTCCGCGAAATTAATATTTTTGGAATTGTAGGGACTTGGAATAATTTCCGATCCCGTTTTCCTGGGTTTTTTATGCTATGTATTGATTTACATTTTTTTCGATGGTTGAATCGTGTGATAAAAGATGATGCGTTGTTTGAGAAACATAGTACCGAGTGGACAATTAACGTAGGTGTGTACTGGAAATAGAAATAAACTGAACACAGAATTTAGGAAAGTTATAAAGTATAGCTTACATTGATAGCAATTCGAGTATATAAAATGAAGGGAAATGAAATCACTTATTCCAATATAAATTGGGATTCAAAATTAGAGTCCTCAATATTGGAAACTAACTAAGACATAACTTCTGAAAGAATCTATTGAAAGTAATTATTCTTCGAGAAAATTGTACTTAGCCTCTTTGAAATTAATTACATGTTTTATTTAAACTGAATAATAAAACACGAAAACAATGTAAGCATTAATTACAAAAAAAAGTTTTACATAAGCACGGCGATAGGTAATTAAAGTGGATTAACAATTAAAACGATGAACAATAGTGGTTAAAAATAAATTTTAAAAAGAAGGAAAAGAGATTAACGATTTACAATTGTAAAAATACTTTATTGGACTAGTTCTTATGCTTTGGTTACAATAATGAGTAAAATAGATTGCATTGTCGCGATAATAATGATTGCTTAAAAATATTAATTAGTAGATCAATAAATAGTAGAATAGTAAGGCACTCTGCAATAAATATAGTATCTAATGCTTATCTTATTATTTGGCATCATTCAAAGAGACAGTGGACCTCGTTTGTGAACAGAGCATTCTTGTTTTGCTCGTTAAAAAGTATTGAATCCCTCGTTTCAGAGGGGGATATTAGAAATAGGAGAGTTGCGGCTCGTGATTGTGACGTGTCGACATGTTCTGATGTCCAGGATGATGGAAATTCTGGATCTCGTGTGTTCCCTGCTGACCACGGTACTGATTAGAACTTGGTGTTGTCGAGGATGACACGTTGCAACTGTTGTTCATCAACATCGAAGCGCTACTGCCTTGAAGAGCGAATGGCCACGACTGTAACGAAAATAGTGAAACACAATTCGTTAACTGATCTCGATATTCTGGTTATTTCTAATATAGATTTTGTAGTGTTAGAAAATAGCGTGAACATATATTCTGTATTTTATATTGACATAGGGTAGACCGAGGCGAATGGGATCAATTCAGATTCAACAGCGAAACACTAATAGTTAAAACTTAGGATCAACATATTTTTTCATAAATTTGTTATTAATAGACATTCAATTTCTATACCAGTGAAAAGAAAATTGTATTTATTTAATATAAGAAACGCAGTTTTATAACACCTTTATATAACGACGGTTGAGCAACAAATAAATGTGAATTTTGTGAACTGAATGAATAAATAGTATTGGTATGCTATTTATATGACACATATTGAGTGTGATCTTTAAACATAGCAAACACTATTCTTATGTGTATTTATATTAACAGATGTAGCATAAAGAATGGACATAATACAAAATAAAATTTGATTCGAATAATTATTTAAATGAAGCTGTTACTTAGTTTCCTATTTTCTGTGTTATTTTGTCTTATTGTTAGTTAATGCTGTTTCTTATATGTTTATTATGTAATAAAAATTGTTATTTGTTATTTTATATTGTTTGAAATAATGGAATATTCAGCAAGTATATCATTTAAAAATAATTTGGTTGCAATAGTGTATTCACTTTCTTTTGACATTTCGATTATGATAATAATAATAGTTACTATTAATTGCGAATTAGTCTTTGCAAATTTATGTTTTACGGAGCAAACGATGAGAGTTTTGTTACTCTCATAAATGGTTATAATATATGAAAGCAAGATAGAGTGCATGTTAGAATGAAAGTTCTAGTGTATTTTATTTAACTCTAACATGTCTACTTTATATGAATAAAATCCATAACTTGATAATAATAGATAATTTTAACAATTAACATACAATTTTAAAAAAAGTTTTGTAATTTGAAAGGGCATAAATCAAAAGCACAATATTTAAAAATTATGCTCCTAAAATAATAATGTTAAGAACAATGACATTGCAACTTCCGTGTTCGGAATTAATTGTAGAGGATGGCAATAACAACTTACTATTTACAATCCAATTTTCCGGGACCTCATGATAGAAGACAACTTCTTTTATAGTCTAGAAAAACTACAGTCCATTAAAATTATTTCATTCACCTTATTTATATTTATGAAACTTTTTAAATAACTGTTGTATAAACACATGAGGTGTTTACGAATAAATTTTAATGCATTTTATTTCTGATCTTATTGAAACATGGATTATTTAGAGACTTTCTAAAATTAATCTCCACAATGCAAATTCATGTTAATATTAATTGAAGAGATCGTTAATTAGTTGAAATTACTATTTTCATATGAAATGACATAAAAACATTTCTTTTCATACATTTTTATATTTTTCATATAAACTAACTTCCGACGAATATAAGGGTGCAGACAGAAGAAAAAGTTCAATTATTTTGGAAGGCAGAAGGAATAAGACGTCGTTCTTCAAATAACGAAACTAACTTAGAATTAATGGTGGAAAGGATGGGTGGAAGCTCCGAAAGTGATTTGGTCCACCTGGAGAGACGTAAACAGAGAACGGCGTCTGCAAAGGCGACGTTTGCCGTTGCGACGCCAACTGGATCCACCTGGATCCTTTGTTATTTCATGAAGTCATAATCGTGATACCAAAAATCGCGATTGCACAGAGGTAGTATAAAAAAGTCACTGAATAAGAATAACTTGTGATTATTTTTAGATTATTTTAGCTTGATGCTTTTCATGTATCTATTTTATATCAGACGTTCTAACTTCTCGTACGATTTATTGCATTTCCGTCGAATCGGAACGATTTCGATTACGATTATGTTTTTTATATTTTTTTACATTTTAATACATTTTCGATCTCTCTTGACAAATCGTATTTAAAAGTAATACAGAGGTTTGCACATTAGTAGATTCAAGCAAAAAGGTAAACAATCTGAGTGTTTGTTAAAGTATACTATTTCAGATATTTCATTGACATCAAGTGATCTCGTAGCAGTGCAGTTGGGAGATGACTCGATGTCTAGCAAGATGACTTGGTGACGAAAGGTGCCTTTTTAATTTATAGTTCTATAGTTTCGATTGATTACGTGTAACAGTATCAACGAATATCAAACTTGCGATCAAAAATATCACCAATTAGAATATAAAACCAGTAGAAAACCGGTTGAGAAAAAATGAAAACTGATCAATCAGCCGAATCCCTTAGCCTAGCCATTAAGTGATCTCCTAGCAGTAGATTCCTTTATATTAAAACGAAAGGATTAATTAATTAGAACTCACCAGCGCGAGTGACAAAGACCTCGTAGTTTCCGAATGTGCATCCCCGTCATCCCTGAGAACAGCTCGAAGGTGAGCAATGTAAGTTGCAGCGAGACGAAGGGTATCCAATTTGCTGAGCTTTGTATCTGCTGGTACCCATGGTAAAGTAGTCTTTAATCTGCAAAACGCTTTGCTCAGGACTCTCATCCGAGCACGTTCCCTCGCATTCGCGGCGTTCCTAGGTGCACGGCTATCCAAGTCATCCTTGCTGTACTTCTCTTCGGAGACAAACTCATTTTCTTCAGCGTCGAACGATGGTGTCGAGACACGTCGCTTTCGTGGCATGTTTAACAATGGTTCAAATGTCTCGCTATTACGGGTTAGCTTCTTTCAGCTTTTCTAGCGGTAAACAATGTTAACCGCGTAATTCGATACAGAAATTACTGAACAGGTTCGATCGATAAATTGTCTATGTTTAATTTTATTATTAGATGTTCCACAAAATTTAAAATGAACGGGTTTGATGTTGTTCGATCCTTCTTTTAATTCGTATTAGTGGAATGTCACGGTAGGTCGCGAGGCTCGCGCGAAACTAATTGTACTTGAAAACCCTCTGCGATGAAGAGAAGTGACACGAGAGGAGTGCTGAGAGGGAGAGGAGAGAAAAAGCACATTGGTAGGGAAGAGGGAGTTTTGGGACGCCCTGAAAATCGGGCGGAGCTTTCCGAAAGCGAAAAGCGTCTTCCTTTACTCTTGGCCACATCCTCCTCCTTCGTTTTTCCTCGAGACACTCGCCCAATCATTTGGTTCTGCGTCATTTGCCGCCACCTGGTCTATCCTTTCTTCTATCTTCTTTCAAAACACACACATGCGCGCACACACGAGGGATTGGTGGCTTTTCTTGGAGGGAGTCGACCCTTGCCCTGGTTCCTCTGCTTCCTGATATCCGTAATATTTTTTGGCTCGTTTCCTACTTTTTTCCAGCATAGCTAACGTTTCGGAGAAATGTTTTTAAGGTGGCAAACTTTGGTCGATCTAACTTGTAATTATTGTAAGATCGATCATTTCGCATTGGGCGTCGTTCATTAACATTTGTGTTCATGAAATAATTTTAGGAATTATAAGTAAAAAAGAAATATCTGTTTTATTTTAATAAATATGTTTGATTGTTTGTGGAAACAATATCTTATACGTTGCTTTTCATTTGAATGATTCATGTTGTATATTTCTTATTATCTAATTTTTGTGAGGAGATTAGTATGAATGCGGTTTTATCGTAATAGTGTAATTAATGAAAAACATGTCTTTCGTTGATACTCATTTCTGTTTTGTCTACAAGACTATAAATTTATATAAACATTCTTAGACTATTTATAATTCTCCAATGACTATGCGTATTTTTACCTTCTCTTTTTATAGCTCTGTTTTATTGATTATCGCTGACATATTCACTCACTTCAAGTGCATACACACACTCACACACACGCACGCGTGTTCATGATAATTTTTTTAACCACGCATCACTTTAATCAAATAATAGTTTAAAAGGTAGACAAGGATATTATTAAAATGACAAATTTCAAACTTTGTAAACTATACGTATTAAATTTGACATGGAACTCATCGATTATGTTAATACTTTTAATATATATTACATTAAAATTTAATTTTGTATACTTTAATAATTATACTATTTTGTTGTTTCGTTTATTTATATATTTATTATTATAAATATTTCCATTGTATCACAATTTCTTGATAATATACATACATAATGTGCAATTAAAGATCAACATTGACTATAAATTAAAACTAAAAGTAATTTGAGTTTTAGAAATTCGTGTCTACTGTTTCTCTCTTCGTCCTTTTTCCCCGTGCAGACGTTTACGCAGAAGGAAATGAGCGTTTAATCTATTAATCCAGTTAAAATCCTTGTGAACGGGCTGTCAACCATTTCGTTGAAAGGAGGATTCGAAATGGATCCTGTAATATGAGGTTTGCGGTGACCCCATAGATCCTATTTAACATCCTGAAGAAGGAGCTGACTTATTGCTCTACGAATTTGTGAAAGTTCCTCTGTAATTCGATACCTTTCCATATAATTGGCCATGTTCTTTTCTTAGGATAAGGATTAATAGATCTATTTGCATACAAAGAATTTTTAAATGTATAACCTACTATAAAAGCTGTATTTTATGAAAAAATCGATGAAAAATGTAATATTGATTAATGTTAATGAGCATTTTTCTGTTGGATTAATCTGTATATATAATCTGCATTATTTATGAAATTATTGAATACTTTCAGTTGGGTAATCTTCTGTTAGAATTGAAGACTGTTTTATGTGAAAAAATATAAATAATAAATATTGTAAAAAAATGTTAATCACTGGAGTTGAAGATATTTTTACCGAATAAAGAAAATTCGAATATTTGAACAATAATAAATAATGATTAAGGCGTGAATTTTAATTAAGCATAAAAAAAATTAAAATATTTTATATGAATACTTAATATACCCGTAATAAGCTGTGAAATATTCATATAACATATTTATTAGTATAGGAGGTTTATGGTTACAGTACATTTTTTATAATGCTGTATTGATTATTGATCATTTTCTTTCATATTTTACACTAAAAAAACGGTATACTTCTAGTATAAAATATTTAATCATAATTGCACAATAAATATTTAATGTAACGTAATGTGTTAGCAACACATATGCACAATACATTTAATAAGATCCAGAACTACGAAACAATAAAATCGAAAATAATAAATTTGCAAAAATTGATCTGGAAAGTAAAAAAATCCAGAAAAAATATTACGTATTTACATATTCTACAACTGAATTTAGTTTGTTGTCAATATAATATTTCTACATAGGACAAAGACATTATTTTAATCTGCAGGACGAATAAACATGAACAACTATTGGAATACAATTATTTTCAATCATTTTTGATAACTGTATCATTAATACATATAATTGTGCACATAAAAATATAAATAATTATATATGTAGGATAATTTGTAAACGAAATATGTACGTAAAGATGTTTATGTACATGAAACAAAGAAATCTGTATTTTAGAGGCACTATATTCCATAGAAGCTTTTCCTATCGTTTAAATCTATGCGTCAAATGCATAGCTTTCAGGTCATAATAAGCATATGTATAGTAGGAATAAAGTATACAATAGAGAATACTCGAATGCTACTAACAAGTTTAAATATACAAATTATCGGTAAAGTTGGCCTTTACATAATTTAAATTGTAATAATTAAAGTGAAATAAGAATTATGTGAAATTAATAGAAATTTACATAAATATTTCATTTGAATAATTCTAGTTTCAATGAAATGATCAAATATTTAAGACCAAAATTTATACTACATTTTTTAGGTACTATTTCGAATTTCAGTGTGTTGATTAAATTTCTTTAGCTTAGTTTTGAAGCATTTTTCAATTTCAAAAGAGTATTAATGAAGTTTGACTACATAAATGTGTAATTTAATTATAAAAAAATTTCACAAAAAATTAAGTTCTTTTTATACAAAAGGAATTTTTTTATGGATTTATAGACTTAGAATATATTATTATTGGATTTTTGGTATGTTTAAATTGATTTTTTTTTTCAGAAAAACGTTTCGAATCGATTGGCACGTTGCAATGCTGCGCAACGTGTTGTAACTATATTCCTGAAGAGGACACTGAGCACATAAGTGAAAATGGCTGATGATGCCTATCGAACGAATTTGCGAATCGGAAGTCGATTCATATTCTTTGGTCATTAATTTTTTGTGATTTTCTCACGTGTATCAAGCTTTTTTTACATATTTACAAAAGGTTAACGATTTTCAATCAACGCATCTTCATACATAAAGAAGAAACGAGGAGAATAATTTGACGAAAGTTCCGGAAGGTGGTTCCTCGAGTAACCAAATTTTTTGTGCGAAACGCCGTATTTATTTTGTTGATAGAATACGTAAGTTCCAAAAATAGCAAACATCAATAACTCTGTTATTAGCTTGTTGTTAGTTACAAAATTACATGTGTTAAAGAGGTTAGGACGTATTAATGTAGTTTTGTGTACGAGAGGAAAGGAAGTTTAAAATTTGAACATATTTATTATTTACATTTTACCGAAATTGCATAGCTTCTCCTATTCAATTTATATTTTTAAAATTATATTATTATTTCTTAATACAAAGATGTATTAGAATAAAATTGTATTAAGTTTTTTATTGCAGATATTTGACCAATTAAATTTTAGTTTAATATGACTGAGGAACATCAGTTACCCTCTGATTCTGATGAAGATGATGAAGATTATGTTCCTGATGGTGCAGATAATGAGGCTGTTTCAGAGGTAGAATCTGAAGGTGATGCAGAAAGTGGTCCTGAGGATGAAAATGATGAAAATAAGAGAGAAACTACAAAAAAACAAAGACAAAAACGAAATAAGCTTACGAAAACTAAAGCTAAAAGGGGTAGAAAACCAAAGAAAAATGTGAAAGAAGATAGTGAGGAAGAAGAGAAAGAGGAACGAGAATCCGGTGAAAAGAAAAAACTTACTGAAGAAGAGGAAAAGAAAAGAGCTGATTCTCTTTGGGCAGATTTTATGAAAGATACAGGTAAATAATTTATACTTCTCTTTATATGTATATTTATATTTTGAAATGTTAATTTTATTAGTATAAATAATAAAGATATTCATTATAATTTACTGAATTGTTTTATTATTATCGATTTTTATATGTGTATATTTTGATTTGTTGCAGGAACTGTGAACAAATCCAAACCACAAAACTCTGCAAATAAAGCAAAAGAAAAATCCCCTCCTTTGGAAAAACCAAAAGTTGAAGAAAAAGTAAAGATAACTAAAGTATTTGAATTTGCTGGAGAAGAAGTGAAAGTTGAGAAAGAAGTGTCAATAGATTCTGCAGAAGCTAGATTATCGTTTTCTTCAGATGATAAGTCAGAAAAAACTGGTAATTCTGCTTCTCCTGTAGGCAAAGGGTCTGGAAGAGGAAAAGGTTTTAAACGAGCTGGTTTGGGAGGCATTTCTTCAGTTCTTGGTCAAATAGGGAAGAAAGCCAAAATCAGTACATTAGAAAAGTCAAAGCTAGATTGGGATAATTATAAAAGGAGCGAAAATTTGGAAGAAGAAATTACTACTCACAACAAAGGGAAAGATGGATATTTAGAACGTCAAGATTTTCTGCAGAGGGCAGACTTACGACAATTTGAAATTGAAAAACAATTACGTAATGCTAATAGGCGCAGTACACGGTGAATTTATATCATAATCTTTGCACATGTCTCTTCCCCACTGGTGAGGATCTAAGATGACATTAAAAGGTATATCTTAATTAGACTTGCCAGATTCCAACGCTTGTAATACATATTTAATTTTAATTCCTGAAACACTCATTAATATCTCATAGCATATATAAAAATGTGATTGCCTCGCTTGGCTTGACAATCGGCTGGATCTGTTTACAATGCGGTCGAAAGCCTATTCTGTGAGAAGAGACTGATCATTCCAATGTATTAAGAAGAGTACAGTGTGTTACATAATAGTTTAATTTACCATCTGCGAGCTAAGCCTCGGTCTACTATATCACAGAACTTCGCATCGAAGCAGGATCTTTGAAGCTTGATGCTTCAGAAACCAATATATTCTAATAACACATACTCCAGAAATGTTTTTATTCCGTTTCAGTGAAAGAAATGAATGATTAACACAGTATACGTAGTGTAGGTATTTGATAAGAATCTGTTTGAACAGTGAACGAATACTTATGAGTATGTGTCTTAGAAATGATCATGACATTAATTTCATTTACAATCACTGCCTTTGGCGAGTCATTCAAGACATGTTACCATATTTATAAGAAAGGTACATGAAATGAGAGCACAGACCGTTATTCAAACTGAAAAACTACAGTAATGATTTTATACTTTTTCAGTGATATATGTATGTGTTAATTATATATCCTGTAAACAATTGAATGATTATCTGTGCAAGATATTCCGTTATAGTTTACTGAATGATAAGTTAATCTGACATATATAATTCTTGGCTCAGGTTATAATTTTTAGATTATGTGTAAAATATATCATATGGATACGTACAAGACATGCTTGTAGCTCATCGAATACTATTTAACAATTGTTTCATGTCGTGTACTGTGTCAATGTAGAGAATTAAAAAATATTGAGAAGGTCTATAGATATATTGGCTGAGAGTAATATTAGACAAAACTTTTAGTTTTGCTGTCTTCATCAAATCCTTGTGTACTTTTTCTATCACAAAATAAATCTTCAGTACTTTAAATGTCATGTAATAGATTCTTTAAATCAAACACTGCTTTATATCATTATGCAGCAAGAATTTATTAGTTACATTCATATTATTCAAGTATACACGTGCCAGTTTGTGAGTCAACAATATTTCTGTGAGCAATTATAACAGTTTTTTCAAAACAAATTCAAATGAAAGAATTAGTAACAATCGATCCATCATTGATCTTTATTTATGGAATTTAACTATTCTTTTCTTCTGAAATATAAAAACATTCCATACATTCTGAAGTTTAGTTCATTACTTATACATAGGTATTATTACTTAAACAGTAAGCCAAGAAAAACGGAGCACCTGAATGTATCTATTGCATTTAAATGTACGTGGAAAACACATCAAATATTATGAAGATTTATTTCGAACGAAAAAAGTCGAACATTTAAAGTTTTTCTCTAATTTTCACTTTTCAGGTTCAAAGTCGTATCATAGGATATATATTAATTAATTCATGTTAGTTTATAGTATAATAGTAATTAGCTAAATAGTGACTTCTCTAAATCAAGAAATACAGGAGCAAAAAAGTTTAAACTTATTTAAGTTATTATTATAGTTTAAATTTATTTAAAATATATAAAAGCTTTTAATCAGTTTTATGATAGTGTCTTGGTAATTCTTAATATAAAACAGTATTAATTTCTTAATATTAAAACTTATATTACTTATTTTATAATTGAAATTCTAACATTAGTTTTAAGATATGCTTGACACCTTCAAAAATAAAAAAAAGTATATTTATAATTGTCGTAAGTGAAACGCATTTAAAACTTTTTTACTTCTCTAAATTTAATAAGATTAAAATTGAGTACTTTTTCAATTCTCTATAATATGATATTGCCCTTCGAGGACAAAAACTTTGTTGATTTATTCTCAAAACACTGTAGTTAATATCTCCAGAATTTTTTTTATAGTTTCAAGTATACCAGAGATACTTAGATCCTTCGTACATCAATACTTATGTTTCTTTAAATACTTACAGATGCATTGTGATTTTGCTTCTTCAAAGAACGGTTAGAACCACAGTTTCGAATGGGACACAAATTAGAGTGAGGCATATTATTATGTTGAGGGCTGAAAAGAAATTAATTTAGAAACCTCTCCAAGAATGATCTTTTAATTGTAAGGTTCATAACAAAAAATCTGATATCAAAATACCACAAATTTCATGGAATTTCTCCAAAGTTTAAGTTAATATACATCATATGGATGTAGATACTGCTTTATTTTGTTAAAAATCTCTGATTTAATTAGGTCTGATTAATTCTAACAGTAAAGAAAAAATTGTTCAATGTAAACAAAAATTCTTGTTGTACATTAACGTATTTTTCATAAAACCTTTTCCTTTATTTTATTTCAAAAATCAAAGTTAACAGTAGATTTACAGATTCTATCAATTTAGTGTGTTTACAATTTCAAAAAAAGTGTTTAAAATTTAAAAAATGTTATATTATTTGTTAGCAATTTATGTTGACTTTGATTGGTGTAATGATATGAGTGCACATCCTAAATCATTTTCCTTCCAATCCTTTAATTTCGAACACCTGTATATAGTACACTTATCGTTTCGAAAACAATTGCCTGTAAATTAATTAATGTAATTAATATCTGTAAGTCTAATGTTACAACCTACATGTATGACTTCATTTTATACTAGCAAGTTAATAACATATTTATCGTTACTTATCGATGTAAGTTTGAAATAGATTTCCAAATTTTGAAGAAACTAAAAGACACATTCTTCTTTCTTTCGTAATGTAATTTGTTTTGACAGAAACAGTTTCTGTTATGAACACGTGATCTGTATTTTCTTTATGTTGGTTTGCCATATCAATGAAAGGGACGTTTAAAATTGTGCATTTTATTACGCAAATTAGTGAATCCTTTTGCAACTCCATTTTCAGAGTTCCTAAGCGGTGATTAAAAGTGGGTTATTTGTTCTAACGTTACCAAGAGAATAATTATTACTAATAATATTAATAATATAACAATAATAATAACTAATATTATTATAACAATTCTAACTTCGAGTTCGTAGGACAGGGACATTTATTACGAAATTTCTTTCCGCTGGAGCTTCCACTTTTTGAATTACACAAGTTTGTTTTATTTTCTGGTTTCTCTACCTTGCCTTGTTTTCTATTTTTCTAGAATAGTATGTAACAGTGTGATGGAAAATGTAAGTTTAATTTTAAATTATGTTGAAAGGTAATACAATGATTTTAATTCAATTTTACGTGATATACGATACAATACAAAAACATTAGGTATGCGTGGATAGTCCAGTACGAGTTTCGAGTTTCAATAAAAACACGTCTACCAGATATATTTTACGTTTAAATTGTTACATTTATTTAAGGTTTAACTTTTTCCATATTACGAGTAACTATAATTGTCTACTAAAAATCAACTTAAAAATACCATTATAAGTGATTATGGTTTCTCAATCTTTAGTTTAAAAATGTCTGTATTTACGTTTGTTTATTCTATGTTTAATGCTATTTAATTATCAGGACGATTGAATAATATGTTATACAGACGTTTAACTGTGGTTTGGTAGTATTGTAAAAATAGATATAAAAGCAAAATTAAACTATCTGTTACTTACACATAGGTATATTACAAAATGTGTTTTAAAGTAGAAAATTAACGGACGGGTTACAGTTACTTTAAATTTTTCCAAAACTATAAAAACAGAGACGTTAGCGTTTTGTGGTTCATTTAATCATATTTGATAATTATTTTCGTCTATATGTAATGTATGCACTACAGAATTTGTTCGAATGTTTATAAATTATTTTCACGCAGACTAGAATAGAAAAGAATTATTTTTATCATAATAACAATTTTTCATATTTTATTTTTACTTTTATTTTACAATTGGTTTTATGTAACATCTGAAACATTTTTCTTCACTGTGTTTTACGTGTTTAAATAAACAAATGCATGAAAACTACAGTATACCAGTGTAATTATTATTAAAATTAATGTTTTACTCACTTTATTCATCATGCAGCAGCATTCGTTGTATTTTCCTAGAGTCGTACACGATTTTGAGCACTTGAAACCTCTTGAGCTCCCTGAATCAGATTCTTTGACACATATACAAAAAGATGACATCAATTTGTTTTTCTGATCGCTTTCTCTTCGCCGGTTGTCTTTTTCCTTCTTCGTTTTTCCCGGGCTTTGTGAGCTGCGAGCCATCGATCTCTTGTGCTCGTCACAATGGCAAGTTGTCATTTCATCCGGGCACTTCTTTGAATTCCATTTTCCAAGTTTACTTGAGCCCGGGCTTCGCAGACTGTAATTTAAAGAATCCAGAACATTTCGCAACGTTTGGTAAGTGTCAGGTCCAGTGTATGAAGGCGTAACAAAAATTAAAAAACTAATGTAAATAATTAGGAACTGCACAATGTGTTTCCTTTTTTATTTATATTTATTAACTTTAATAAAATGCAAAAATTATGCAATTGTTACTATATAAGAATATAAAAATATGTGCTAAACATTAAAAACAATTATAATATTCATGAAGATTATTCTGTCTTGTTGCTTTTATTGATATGTGTATGAATACACACTGTAATTGTTTTATGAAATATTTTTTAAGTCATTACTTAATAGGACTTAATAAATTGGTTATTTTGGATATTAGCTACAGATAATGTCTATAGAAAATAAAACGGTTCTATAAGCAACTTACTTTGTTATTATCACAAGAGTGCATATATGTGCTCTTACAATTAACGTAAGTTAATAGAAGCATAAACGTGTTAGTGCGATGATTATGTCATCATTATTATACATTATTATACAGCATTATATTATAATTTATATACTTACTTATTTCTTTATTTTTATTTATTAATAATGTACATAGTAATTTTTTCTTTAAATGTGTATTGTGTTGTTTTTAATGTGCTTATGTATATGTAAATAATGCCTTCAATAATCGCATTAACTATTTTCGATGAAAGCTTTTTGCTAGGGGTACAATTAGAGTGTTAACTAAAAAATGTTATATTTTATACTATATGGTTAGGTACTTAAACGAAACACTATTCAAGTGAATATCGAACAATTGTTACACAAAATTCAAAGTAGAACCATAATTTATTGTCAAGTACTATCAAATAAAAAAAATTGTATTGCAGTTACAAAATACAGGAAATAACATGTAGTTCAAAAACATTTTGTTTTATAAATATTTTAATTTATAAATACTTTATAGTACTTTATAGTATAGGTTTTCGAACAAAAAAATTGAATTTAATATTTCTGTGTTTTTAAAACCATATGCTATTAATTTTAACACATTTTATATAGTTTATCTGCATTTATATTATCTATTAAAATGTAAAGTACATATTATAATCAAGAATGTTTATTAGGTGTAACGACAGAAATAATATTTAACATATATTAAAATATATACGTATAAGTATAAGATTAAATATTGCGTTAAAATTCAATACAAAATTCTTATTAGATGTAACATTTATCCAAGATTCGATCACATTTGTTCAAATGTTGAGTCATATTTTCAAGAAAATTTTCTAATAAAAATAACATTTAAATCAGGAGTGAATTAAAATAAATATATTAGTGTTAATAAATTCTTGGGCAAATGAATTTTGATGCAAACTATAACAGCTTAGTAATGATATCTAGTATTTCATCTCACTTTTCTGTGAAAATACACTTGAGTGACGTAAACGGATCTTGAACAAGGTCTTGTGATATTCATGTTAAAAATAATGTTATCCACATTATCATTGTTTTCTTCCTTCTTTTACCTTATAGATAAGATTTACCACCTTTTTGTAGCTTTCATTGAGCAATAATACTTTCGCTCTGTATATACCTTTGATGTTTTTGAATGCAATTATATAAAAAAATGTGTTATTGGGCCAGAGTGGGTATATGTAACTACAACGAATTAAATGGCATGTTTTAACTGTTGACAATTTGAAATATATTAAAGCCGCAACATGCAATTATGCGACTTAATTAATATTGTTTATAATTTAAAGGATACTTATAATTTCGTGTAATTGTAATGTTTCTATGAATTAAGAGAATCAAAATTTTAATTTCATCAGGATTAAATCAGTGGTTAATTCTTAAAAGCGAATGAAATGATTTTATGAATAAAGGAAAAAATAACTGATGAACTTTTATAATTGCCACAAAAAAAGGGGAAGTTCGTTAATGTAAACAATAAGAGGCTGTATTTGGTTTAACAATTTTCGAAATTAAAAAAAGTATGTTCTCATATTTTACTTTTCATATTTAATTTCATATTGAGTGCCGTATGTTTTCAATAAACTGAACTTCAAATATTTATTTAGTATAGAATAGTAAAAAGTCGCTCTAACTATAATTAAAATGAATAACAGCAGTCTCAAATGTGTGTCTTTTCGCATCAATTGAAATTAGTCTACAACGAAATAAAAGTAATTGGTTAAATTTGATAAACTTTTACATTTTATCATATATCAAATGAACCAATTTTGATTTAAAATATTTATAAGTTATACTAGATATATATAGATACACCATATGTAGTATATGTCACCAATTACGTATGCTTATTGCGTTGGATGAAGTATGAGACAATATTCTCGAGTTTAGTATCAGAAGCTATTTGCTGATTCATTAAAATGGTATGGGAATGGGGATTCTGAAGAATGCAAGGTTGAAAAGAAATTGTTACTTTGAGTAACGATATTTCTCACGGAGTTTGTACCGAGGAAGATAATTTAACACAGTTATTATCCTCTTACCATATCTTGGGAGATGTAGACGTCGACGTTGAAGATTCCACAGTTATTGTTGAAGCTTGACACTTTTTGCTGTAAATAATGTGAAAACTTTCACATATAAATCTATATTTTTTAATAATGTGACTGAGATTCGTTCTATGAAAATTTTAATCAAATACTAAATCATTAGATATGTGGCTGATTATACAGATTCATACTTTTATAGATGAGTTAATTCAATCTATAATTAAATGGAAATTTTTAGCCTTTGAAAAGAATATTTAAGGATTAAAAGCTTATTAATTAGATAAAATATTAGAAATATATGTTGAAGATGAAGGATGTATTCTTTCAAAAACTTACGCGGTTTTTGGAGGGGAATCATTTGAGGAAGATTTAAAAAACTCATTGATAAATTGTCATTATTAATTTAAATTCTATTATTTCATAAAAAATATTTATAATTGTATACGATAAATAAAATTTCCTCTATACTAAATGCAATTAATGAAGAATTTTTAATTTTAATATTTATAATGTATTATGAGATTAAACCGGGTTTATTCTATGTTTATAAATTTAAATTGTGACTTTAGATGAACATTTTATTCAAAATTGACTGTAAAGAATTTCAAAGTTATATTACTTTTCTATATAAAAGGCATTAATTTTTTTCAGTACACCTTGTAAATAATAAAAAAATTCATTCGAGTACACCTGAGTCATGACTTTCAGATTACCTTGGAAACAGAAAAAGTGATTATAAAAGTCAATACTTTTTGCAAACTATTACATCATTTCTTGCTATCGTTCTTCGATCGTTCGATCCGTTTTTCGGTTTCTTGCTTTTCGATTTCGTTCGATTCTTCGTTATGGTACCACCAGTTTTATGAGATAAAGACGTTTCTAATTTTTTTGACTTTCCATTTTGAGGTTCCTTGTGGCTATATATAAATAAAAGTTTACTAGAATTTCATAAATATCTTTTTAGAACTTTTTACGTACCTTGTGGAAAGTCGTTTATTTGCCGGACATATGGGATCTTTACATGTTTTCGTCATTTTCCGGTATCTTACATAGAAATGTTATTTAGTTTATTAAATCGAATTATCTGTTGTTTGCCATTGTACTTCGGAAAGAAGAAAATATATAATATATTTACAATTTTGTCATTTCTGCATAAATTTTTTATTAACCCTTTTGTACCTCACATGCTATAGAAAGTAAAATGAATTTCAATCTTTCACCTTTTCTCTGATTCTACATTCATTTTCCTCTCACCATTTAGTCATGTTAATGTTTAATATTCATTCATTATTGACGGTAGAGCATAATTATTTAACTTTTTTTAATTGAATTTTTATGTATAAATTCAATCTAACCTATTGTTTTCTATATATGTTATTGTACATTGAAAGGTAATACTGTTCAGATTTCTGAAAAATTTAAGTTCGATTATCGTGAAAGAGAACAAACCTATCTTCTTTACGAGACACATTCACGTATAATTATACTTGTAATACATGGAATGAAACTTGTGTCAACACAATTATCTTGGTACATGAGTGTGAACTAATCAACTGATTAAATACCTGGTTTTTCAACTCGGATATTCGATAAAATTATTATTGCAAGTACTAATTGTTTGAACGATGAATGTAATGCTAGTAATTGTATTTCATATTATCATTGATTATTTTTTGTGAAATAAGATAAGTATACTTTTAACAGTATAAATTTTATAGGATTTCGGTTACTTAATATATATTAGAATGGTACATGTATTTTATAGAAAATGAATGTTTTCTTAGGTAAGATTAATAGTAATATAAAAGTATTGTGCTTGTAAAAATCAACTTTGCATTATATATATATCATTATACAGAATTTAAATACAGAAATTATTTCAAGATAAACGGAAAATATATTATTTTTGTAGAAAACAATTTTATTTGAAATCTATTTCGAAAGATAGTTACTTGATAGGAAACACTGTACACAATTTTTCTATTATCATTACCGAAAATAGTAATTATAATATAATACAAATTAAAAATGTTTTGACAGAGAAGCACATGTTTGAATAAATCTGACGTCGAGTCAGATTTGGCATAGGGGCAGTTACTAGAGGTGTGCGAGAACCCTAAAATGTCAGAAACTCGATGATCGAGTCGGGTCGAGTGGAGTTTCCCGAAAGAATTCCTACACATAAAAATGAAATACAATATTACATCTTGATATTATATATTTAGTTACTATTTTCTCTCTATTCCTGTCCTTTATAATATCAGAAGTTGTAGAAAACCCGACTCTATTGAAAAATCAAAACATTCTCAGGAATCCAACCCGAACCCAAAGAAAAAACCCGTCCCAATATTTTCACTTCAATTATTACACATAGTTTAATTCAATTATTACATGTAGTGTAATATTTTAACTTAATTAACCCGACAATACACCTCGATTATCAGTACTTAGGTATTATACCACCTTTGTTTCCTAACTGAAAGTCGCGCCGAGGTAAGATCAAGGGTCAGTATTTATTTAATATTATAACACATTATTAATATTTCATTATTATCATCATCATTGTTATTACTATTATTATTAATACTTTATTAAAAACAAAGGTAGCCTTTATAATACATAACCACCTAATTATATATTTACATATCAACCCAAAATTTTCAAAAATTTCTACACTGTATTAAATATGATTATAAAGTCAAATCTGCAATCGAATACGATGAGCCCAAAGCAGAAGGAGACGTGGAAGAAGAGCGGAGTACATGCGTCTTGGTCAGAATTAATTGAGCAGCGAGCCAGAGCATAATTTTCCAAATAAATGTCAGCGGGAGATACCGGGTACCAGTTCTCGGATACAGGGACATCCATTTTTCTGCGCTGCGTGCGCGACTGCGAACGTGTCGCGGACGTTGTTAAGCCGAGTTACGATCCATCTCGGAATCGCGGTCCGCGATAAAGATAAAGATGAAGGAAATTGGTGGAACGCGGGCGTGGAGGAAGACGCGTGAACCGGAGGAACAGTGCATGCGCCCGATTCGTGTTCGGCGTGTGTGCAAAACGGCAGCAGGAATATCGACGCCAGACTGGCGGCCGTTAGTTGTGGCCTTGCCATCGGCAATTTATTCATGAACCGGAATATCTCTGCGGGCGTTCGTTCAGCAACCTCCATTCGTTTCAGGGCACTTCAAGTAAACCTCTTGTTCCAGATGGTAAGTACATTCGTTACCTTTTTCCAGTTTACACGAATCAACGTGGTGCGGCGCTGCACGGCGTGCGCGCCACGAGATTAGGATCGTGGCTCAACTAATGATGCGTTTACTGTAAGCAACCCAACGAACTTTGTATTCGCCACACATGATGACAAAATTGATTCATTTTGTAAACTGATGTTTCGTTCGCCAAATACAGTAGGGCCCCCTATAACGCGATTAAAAATCGTTGAGAAATAGCTACGAAAGTGAGATTTTCTATAAGAAACTCATACAGGATCAACTTAATACAAGTTGGGCCAGTATCCAAAAGAGGAAGTTAATATTTTAATCGTGTTGTAGGGGGTTCTAATTACTTCTAAATAGTGTTTCAACACTAGGACTACCGAGCATTTAATATGATCACATTTAATATGTAACAATAGATTATTTTCAGTTTCTTCAGATGTTCATTATAGTATTCAAGTGAAACTATATTTTCGAAATCATTTCGAATATTTAATTCTTTTAAGACATGAAGAATTACGAAAGAAGGGAATCGGAACCAGTGATTTTGACTGATACGGGTAGTTCTAGTGTTAAGTATGTTGAATGTCACAGGAACTCACGAAAATCTGATCAAAAAGTGCTAAGTAGTACGACCGCGCTTCTTTCGTTTCAGCTTAGAAATTGAAACGCTTTTCTATTTTCACGTAAAAAAATTGTAAATGTGATGAATCTGGTTTTTAATTTCTGGGCAAGCAATGAAAAAGATAAAAATAAATAGTTAAAAGGAAAAGCAATGAATAAACTCAATTTAATCCTATGAACCGATAGGCTGGCACTTTTAGGTAGTGGTTATAGAAAAGCGTGGTCGCGCCGCTTGATGTTCAAACGGTTGACACTTCATCTACTGCTTCTGATCAAGGCAATCACTTACTATTAGTTGACAATACTGTTTTTGCCGAGGCGTAGAGGTGTATGTTTTTACTTGCAAAGCTTTGTAACTCTAAAATCAAAATATAAAGGAATCTCATTATGTCGTTCTGATTTCTT
The DNA here is from genome assembly GCF_051020985.1 of Nomia melanderi. Lineage (NCBI taxonomy): Eukaryota > Metazoa > Arthropoda > Insecta > Hymenoptera > Halictidae > Nomia > Nomia melanderi. Next base: position 5,389,801 of record NC_135005.1, read on the forward strand.
TTGTCTTAAAGCAGCGTGATTTTAATAAGTTATCCATTGTTAAGCCGATTAATAGGCATGCGGTAGATGAAGTGTTAACACCATGAAAATATTAATTTCTGAGGCTTTAAAGATTGAACTGAAATTTTAGATAAATTGAGTAAGAAGTTCAATATTTGAAAATGATGTTAAATGGAATAAGATTGAGTGTTAGTCTGTTGATAATCTTTCTGTGGACGCTTCATTGTGAATTGATAGTACAAATGTAACCCCTTAAGAATTTAAGAAATCATTTAATGAAATTTTGAACGTTTTCAGATTACAATATATTAAGTGTATCATGCATTTCTAATACTGATTAAAGTTTAGTCGAAACTGAGGAAAATTTGGCTTTAATTTGCCAATTTCGCGGTCACTGATATCCAGGCTACCGATCATAACGCGCCAATGACTCAACATATATTTTTAGATACAAGTTGTTGCATACTACAAAAATGTTGTCTTTACATGGAAAGCTGGTGATTCAAGTATCCGGAAATTGCCTCTCGGGACTGCTGGGTTTATACCAGAAACTCAACAGAATCGCAGTCATCAGTACGTAGGTTGTTACAAGTTTCGGGAATCCTTCAACGCGGGAATTTATGTCATTTTCCTAAAGCTTTACATGTTTAAGATCACAAAGTATTGACACAACGCAATTGATTGTTTTGAAAAACAAGAAAATCATTAGTTCAAAAAATTGTAACAATATATTTGTTCACATATTTATTAAAATACCCAAGTGAAACTATTTATTTTGAAAATTATTTCAGATTTTTACCACTTTTAAAATACCAATAGTTGCGAAACGAGAAAATCGAAATTCGTCATTTTGGCAAGTGCGGTAATTTTAGTGTTAACTGCGTTATAGGGGAACCTACTCTAATGTAAATGTAAATACAATTCAATTCATAAATTATTTGGATCGCAGAAACACGAGTATACTTGTTATCGGTCAACAATGTGTTATATAAAAAAACTCATTCATAGCATTATGATTACACATTTTGTTGTCCAAAAATACGGTTTGTTTCTACAATTCCGCTAACACACGTGTTGCTGTACAAATAGCAGACGTCTTCTTTTACATATTTTTTTTAGCAATGACTTCGCCTTAAATTTGGTTCTATTCATCCTATAATATTGTTTACCTGGAGCACGCGACGAACATTTTGAATGTTGCTTTCCACCCTAGCCTCGCGTACAATTTCTTTTCCTGTGCTGTAAGAATATAAAGCAGCGAGTATTATTCGTGTGTCACGTTCAGTCACTACTGCTGGACTCTCAATATTTTTTTTGTCATAAGCATTCACATCTTGTAAAAAGATATATATATGTATCATTTTGTTGTTTCTTTTAATTTAAATTTTGCAGCTGTAATAATAGATAGGTTTTTCTTTTAAAACACTAGAATCACTTTAATTTTCTTATAATTCAACCATTTACAAAGAGGCTCTTTAAAAAGTAATATAACGAAGCAATGTTATATGTTAATTGATTAAAAATTCAAGAAATATTGAAAGAAGTATAAACATGTTTTAAATGTATTATCATCTTATCCCTGTCTATTTACACGATCATGTTTCTTTCGAGAAAATTTATGAAAGTCATGTTAAATTAAGTTACGTTTACTAAGTTGCTTTCGAACAATGTTTATATACTTATCTTTGCAGTTGCTATGCTATCATAATTTTAATATAAGAAAGTATAGTTAGTATAAACATTCTATCTTTTTGTTTCAGAACATAACACGTCTTGTATACTAAAAACTATTCAAACTCTTGGAATTCAAGTAAACTGTTAGTAGACATAATATTTTGATGTACCTTGACATTCAAGGCACCATAATCTTCAAAAACTTCTGAAATGTGAAATTTCGAGAATTTAAGGAAATCTCGAACTCTGTAAATCTTTAAAAAATTTTACGTCACTTTTAGAATATTCAGATTCTACGAAATTTCTGTGATTCTTAAAATTTTATGAGATCTCAAGAATGATTAGCAACATATTTATTACATATTATACCATTTATACTCATTCAAATGTAAATAAGGAGTAATGAATTCTTGGAAGTTCTAAGAAAATATATACTTACATAGTTATCTATATCATGTCGATTAACTGCTAATTCGTTATAGTAAGTTTATTGAGCCTCATTCATTTAAATGTCACCTAAATTATTATTATTGACATTGCCAAGTTCTGAATTGATTATACCGAATCGAATCATATCCAATCTGTTAATAATCGTTCTACTAAACTTCGAACGGATTATATTAAATCGAATGTCTGTCAGGTCATTTTTAATAGTTTCATCGTGATCACCATGAATTGTAATGGACCGAACACTTCTCGCAACCATTTTTATTGATTTCATTTTATAAATAAAGCGGATAAAGAAAAAAGTATTTTTTATTGTCGATATACAGGGTGTTCTACGCAACTGGAATAAGCTTATATTTTCCAGAAGGTTATAGATAAAAAAAAATGTTAAAAAAAGAGAAACAAGAGTATACAAAGAGAAAAATGATTCGTATTAAATCAAAATTAAAAATAGTTCATGTAAAAACAGTGTAAAAAATGGCAGCAGGGGCGCTTGTAATTTTTTTTAAAAATTCGAACATTTTTTACTTATCATCGCATTATCGTATTTATAAAACTTTTTACTTTATACCAAATGCAATGAAATACCTAATTCTTGCGTGATTTGTTTATTTTCGGAGATTTCCAAAAATTGTCCACTTTTATAGTAAATTCTAACTATTTTTAAGATTTCACAGTTTATAGATAACAATCAGCTCTAAAATTTAATATAATTCGTAATAAAAAAATCAAATTATTCGCACGAGGCTCTGCTGAATCTCAGAATTGGTTGCTACTGGGTTGCAAAGGGTTAAACAAATCAATTATTTGCTTGCAACTTCCCATTCTAAATGTCAGCCACAACAGCCTAATGTCACCAATATGACGACGTTTATACTCAAAGGGTTAAAGGTGGCTTTCTTAAAGAGTAATGAAACGAGTGAGGATGTTGAACAGCACGTTCAAAATTTAGATTTACCGTTTGCGCATCTGACGAGGTCGTAGCATTCGTTTTAACGCGGGTTTATGGCATGTTAATCATTATGCTGGTAAGAGCGCACATGAGCAGTAGATCTTGGCATTTATAATCAAATTTGATTAATTAACTCTGTTCATTGCACCTTGGTTTCGAATATAACGGTTCACCCGGTGTTTGTATCATCATACTCAATGACGGAAAAGATTTAACAAATGGTAACGGTAAAATATAATGAGAAATGCGATATTAAATTAAATTACTCTGATTATAACTTGTACTAGTTAACTAATAAATTACGAAATCATGTTAATTATTCATAACATTGATTATTTTCATTAGTAATACTTTGATGTATTTTAATATTAATTTTAATTAAGATAAGCTATATAATACTTTAATAAACAATAATACAAAATTTAATTTATATAAATGTTTATATAATAACTTAATCTATAAATCTTTATTCTTTATTTACCGTTATTTTGTTATTTTTATATAAAGCTTTAATAAAAAGGTTAGTGATGCAGCAATTCTTTCGACAAATTAATGTGATCAATTTTATTTAATTCAACTGTGCATAAATAAAGGTCTTTTAATGGATTCGTATTGTCACTGTAATTCCTTCGATCCATCTACGCGACTTTATAAATGTATACAATGGATGACTTACTCAGATATTCATTATTGATTTATGAACATAATTGATGATGTGTCGCTTCTTGCAGAGCAAAAGATCTGACTCTGTTTAGCAACAAAATAAATGTACTATAATCGATTCGTTCGAGACATTTCTCTCTGTAAATGTGGTTTTGATGTACCGGAAGGATATGGAGGATAAAAGCAGACAAGTTTGTTGATATAATCGGAAAATCAATTTGATTTTGTAATTCTTTTCGGAGGTTGCAAATCAAATTCAATGATGTATATATATATATTGTGTAAAAATTGTTTATTAAGAATTCTAATACTTAATAGTTCTTTCTATAATTAATTTATAAAGAAGTGTGATAACTGTTTAGTTTTAGCAAGAAATTTTTTACTATTGCAATAACTAATTTTCATATCTTTAACACATTTATTATCAACAATTATTTCAAACACAGTCTTCATAGTTAGAATGTTTTAGTAAATATAAAATGTCATATTATAAAATATCTGTATAATTCGGGAAAAAATAGATCTGGATTATAAATCTTTAAAAATATACGTAAAATTAATTTCTTTTTGTTTAAAACACACAATGTTGGTTGTTACAGATACATACCTGTGTGACAAACGTATATTCGCTAGTAATGAACATGTTACAAAATATATACTTTTAACGTCATCTGCCAAGGTTCTTTTCATCCTTTCAGTATGAATGGCTACCAATAAAAAATATCTGTCAAATATTTTTACAGAAACTACCTTTCATGCAAATTTCAGAAAAACCGGCGTGGACATATTCTTTGTAAAATTCGAATAAAAAACCAGCATTTTTCACGTAAATTGAAAATTTTTTTCTCAAACAACGTCATGTTTCTACTTTTCATTTTAATTTTAATTTCAATTCAAATCATATTTAACTCGAAACACCGCAAACATATACCACTAAATTTACAAAATTTAAAAACGATTCAATAACTTTCTTCAAAACAAATTAATCAAAATATTGCCAACGTCGAAATAACGCGATCGATCTCGCAAAAGGGAACAACGTTGACGCTCTCCCTCATCCATCAAACCGCAACGTTCTAGCTGAATGAAAAATCATAATGCGAAAAGTGCTCGCTAACGCGCTCGTTTATCTCGAAAGGAACAGTTTTTGCCGTTCGGCTATCATAACCGAAGAATCGGCAGCAAGAGTGGAGGTTAGTGCGGCGATGGCGTGGTTCATTCATGGCGATGAAGTAAAAAGAAGACGTCTACTCAAAAGCCCAGACACCACTCGTGACTAAAAGCACTCGGATCGGTATGTGGATCAATTATATGAAAGAAACGTGGCACGAATTAATGCGAGCCAGAGGCATAGTAAAAAGGGGAGAAAGGAGATCCGAAGTGGAACCATTCGAATCCCTTTTTGTCAGTATCCTTTCTTAATTCTCCGGCGCGAAGTGTCTACACACGCGATACGGAGTTGCGTATCGTTTTAACGACCCCCCGAAGTATCGGAACGAAATAATTGCAACGGCTGATGACCTCTGACATTGGTCAATACCGGTCGAGGTTGCGTGTCACGTTTCCAGCTTTCAATTAACGTAACAGAAGGTCTCGTTCCGGCAAGACATTTCTCAATATCCTCTTAACTTGGCTTCCTAACACATTCTCGTTTCACTTATGGTAAAATTAAGGTCGTCACCTATCTGCCAGTGCAAAGTCGGCTAGGTATCTGATCATCGAGCTGTTCATAATTATTGACCATTTGACTCGTTAACTTTTTCGTTACAATAAACGAAATTTCTCGGTTTCACGATGTCAAAGAAACGATGCTATGGTCAAGTTACCTATTATTGATGTGAAGTATTTTATTTGAAAATCTGACACAAGTAATCGACTGTTAAGACACGTCATTGTTGGTGGAAGGTGTTTAAAGATGATAAATATAAAATACTATAAAAAGATAAAGATGATATACATAAAATATAAAATACATATTTTAGACAATTAGAGTTTTTAGTTCCTAAAACTCGAAATGATACTAATTCTGTCAATAATGAATTATTTATTTTTTCAGATGAACACGTAATTCTTCTTCGGTTTCCTTTAGTTCTTCGTTCGAATATATTATAGCTGCACTTGCTCTGAGTTTGACGGGTATATGCTTTATTATTTGATTTTATTACGTACATGAGAGATTTTTGGAACTAAATTTCACAGTTAACAGATTAAATATAATGTATTCTATATAAATATACTATTGTATTTCGTGTGTTGTGATTGAACAAGATCTCGGACAAATCTGAGAAACAATATAAATTGCAGTTACACGGAAACTAAATGGAATCATGCCTGTTTGTTCTGAAAAGGAAATTCGTCCGTGAAAAGGTTAAACTTCCGAGTGTTTCTCGATCTCCGCGTGAAAAGGAACATCGTGACAACCTTTTACTCTCGTTGCACACTCCGTGTTCTCCCTCCACCAATGTCCGCGTCACTTCTCTCCTCGATTTTTCCATTGCCGTTTCTTCCCTGTCCTTTTTCTTTCGCCGTTTGACTGTTGTCTGCACTCCGTTCACTTTCGAGCGAGCATGTTTTATGAATGGACGTTCAGGCGAACGAACACTGCTACTTGAATCTATTTCAAAGCTCGAACCACCCGCAAAAAAGCCGTCCGGCGTGGACTTTAAAAGGAAACAGGCTCTAATTGCCGCATTGCAGAACGCAACGTATAATTTATTTGCGTCGTCATCTTCGCGCTGTCTTCTTATCGGTGGTTCTTTAATCGGTACGATGTAACGATAAGGTACTTAAATGCTTTACGGTTCTCGTTTCGTCAATGTATTTTGATGGCGTATTAACACCGTGGGATAAGGAGTTATTTAAAGATTTAAAAGGAATTACAAGCGTTTGTATATACTGTTGGATGCAGGAAAAGTTTTAGCATTGAAAGTAACTTTCGAGAAAAGAGTCTTTAAACACGAGGAAGTTAAAACTGTAATGTGCAGAAGGTTAATATTTATTATAGGAATCGTATAATAAATTAATTAGGGAAATTTATATTAATTAAATTTTTGCTAATCTCTTTTTTTTAAATAAAATAAAATAATAGACAGTGCTATTTATTAAAATTCTTAATTGTTTAGTTAATATTCATTTATATCATTGAAAGAAGAATTTAGTTTTAATAAGAAAAATAGAGAATATTATAAATGTTATATCTCAACTAATTAATTAGTAATATAACTAATTACTAATTAGTAATATAACTAATTAATTTAGAGTGGATTACACTTAACTTACATACATATACTAATTTGCATATTTACCTTAATTTGCATCCAATGAACGTTTGAACTTCCTAAATTGGACTTGTGTTCATTAGCATATTTGTTTGGAAAAAAGTATAAAGAACCCGTTGCCTTATAATCTCGTGCCATGAAAATTTTAAATTGAATTCGACAGATTTAAATGTTATGTAGTTCTTTTTCTAATAAGAATTAAATTTGATAAATTACATTTCTGTTATCAATCATTCACTTTTAGAGTAAACGTAGATATAGGATAAGTGTGAAATTCTTTTTTTTCTAATAAAGTATTAACGATAAAGTAGTTTTATCAAGCGCAGTTGTACAATAAATCATAAGTGAAGGGGTTAACTCTTCGCCGGCAATATGGACAATTAATGGTCCTATCCAGAATTTTATTGCACAGGCCCTACCCCTAAAAAAGCTATAGGGATTAGACTCTCCAAATATCTCATATTGATAAAATGTGAAATTTCTGTGAAATTTTATATTCATATAAACCATCCACTGTAGAAAATTTTCTGGGATTTTGTTTTTCTTTGTGGTACTTAAGATTATTGATTTTCATGATAGAAAACATTTTATCAGCAGGAGAATTATAAAAGAGATATTTCATGCGATACTTCTCTTAAAATTTTTATATGCAGCAAGTCTTTAATAACTCGTTCTCCTTGATTTTTCTTATGTGAAGGTAACTGTTCTCAATATATATTCAACCGAATAATTGGATAGTAATTATGCGCCTCATATATCCACCAAACATAATGCTATATTACGCTGGTTTTAATAAAACCTAATTACTGTGTAAAATTTTTTTTATTTATATAAGAGAAAAGTTGTTTATTTATAGCCGGATTTGTTCGAAATGTTTATAGAATTTTAATAAATGTGAATTTGATATAATTTCATTTATTTAAATAAATAAACAAGAATTGTAAACGCGTAAGTAGTAAGAAATTAATATTTCATTATTTAATACGTTCTTTATTAATCTCTTTTTGCAGTTTTTACATTTTAGAGTTTAAGAAGTGCATAAAAATTATATATTTCTTCGTTTTTTGTGAAATATATTTCTTACTGTTGTAAAAATTGAAACTTTAGTTTCACGATTGAACATTACAACAATGCATATATTATAACCAACAATTACTTCCTTGCTTTTTATCTATTAGTAAGGAAAATATTAAATAAATAAATATACTTCAATGTGTACAACTATTCAGTATTATTATTTACAATAAATTTAAATTAAATATAATACGTTCGCTACCATCACATATTTATAACAATCAATGTTTCATATTCTAGGTAAAGAAGAGTAAATTAGTATTTTTATTTAATATTACATGGTAAACACAATGCGCAGCAAGTACACATTTTTTTTCTTAATTATTATCTGTACTTTGAAAAGACAATATATTTTAATTAATAAAATATCATAACCACAGAGACTGTTCTGAAACTATCGCATCCGTCCAAATGGCGGTTTACAGATTCCTTATTTTTTAATTATTAATACCTTAAAATTGTAAAATGTCCGAAATAATTTTCAAAATTAATAGTTTCACTTGAATACTATAATTAATACACACATAAATCGAAAAAAATCTATTGTTACAATTTCTATAAGTATTACATATTAATCATATTAACCTTCTGCGGTCGAATGTAAGAACGATTTCGATCTTTTATATTTGAAATCGAAAACTATAAATAAATCATTTTATTATTCAAATAACGAGAAATTGATACATGGTTTTCTTCTTTTTTAGTATTTAAGACTTTGCATTTTTAGTTTTCCACAGGAACAGTTTCCAAAAATATAAAACATGCTGGTCCGCTAAGGATTAAACGCTTGGTAGTTCAACTGTTAATAATATCTACACATTCATAAATCTTACGAAAAATAAAAAGCCAGTAAATCGGTCGTTTATCTTGGCACCAAATCATCTAGTCCAATTAAAAATCGTCGGTATATAACGTGAGTGGAGAAAATTCCAGGAATAGCCGGTCGTCATTTTTCAAAGTTCTTCCATCCCGTCCTCCTTTTGTCCCTTCGTTGCACCCTGCGCGTAAACGAGTCCCCCTCGGCTAAGCATTTCTCGGTGGCTACGGAAGACAAGTGGCGGAAAGACGTTTAGTCTCTTTTCTATCGCGAGAGCTACCACCCTTTCCGCCTTGTTCTTCCGCGTCCCCTTCCCCCCACGTTCGGTTCATCCAGGCGGGCATGTTTTATGGATAGGCTTCCAGAGCTTTCGCGGCGCCAGCTCTTTACAGATACACTGGCCACTTACTGTATCTCCCGCTGTTACGGGCTACGTAAACGTAAGTGAGATATTGGGACAGGAGCCGAACCCCCACGGAATTCGCCAGTGAATTATTCCGGAAGTCGGTGATGTGGTGATCCAATGACGCGGACAGAAACGTTCACTATCAGGGATGAAATGTGGGTCATAGAAAGTTACGGAAGCAGATACGAACCAATTCAGTCGGATTCTCTAATTAATTTCGCTTTTGTTCTGGCACGGTTATGTAAGGCAGTTTCTATGCAACAGTGGATCGATTGTCTTTCAATAATAAATGAAGCCGCGAAGTGGGTACAGCATACTGGCAATCATGTATGTTCGTAAGAGGGTGTCGGTGAAGGCTATATATTGGTATTCTGGGTTTAAAATTTATTTTAGTGAAAAATATATTTGTCGAGGTTAGGTGAGTTAATAATGGAGTTGGGACGGGGTGAAATATTAAATGTGAGGTAAGAAATTATTTATTCGTTTGTTGTTGGATAAAGGATGATAATGGAATTTTTAACAAGAAATTTCACTGATCATTGTTGTCACATAATAAGAATTGTATGATTTTTTCGATATGTTTGACGTCAATCCACGATGAATTTTCCAACTAATTTTTTAAATTACTATTTTGACAATGAATTGTCACATGAAAATGATAATAATGATTAATTAGCTCAGTCTTCTTAAGACAATATTCCTAAGTTTACAATTATAGATTTTGGATTTTTTAAAACAGGTAAAGCCATGTCATGCTAAAATGTTTCGTAGCCCGGCAGGTCCAAAATTGGCCAATTTATACCATTGTTCTTAGAAAACATCGGTAAATTGTTTAAGTTTCAATATAAAATTATTTTTTTATATTGTCTATTTTTCTATTTTTTACACAATATTGAAATAAAGTTGAACCAGTTTGATATTAAAACATGTCGAGGTAGGTGACAGAGTCTGTATTTGAGTATTAAAATGAATAACTAATAGTTAGTTTCAAAAATGCATTAAAAAAAATTTATTTTGAAAAAGTAATTTCTATATAATTTTTATTCCGTGATTAATTAAAAAACGTGTGAGTATTACCTAATTATTTCCGATTATATATCTCTTTTATGAAACCATTATATTGGTGGAAATGTTATGAAATCATTGATGGCATTAATGAACAGTTTCGATTTGAAATAAGTTGTCATAATTTTATGTTCTGATCTGAAATTCGTGCAGACCATTTTAAGTAAAAGTCGCACTCATTCCAAAGTGCATTACCCGCTGGGAAAGACTCAGTGAAAACGGTGAGCAGAATTTGTCGGTCACCGATGAGAATCACTTGTTTGAGTCATACCTGATGATGTAATCTCCGTTCTTATCGTTAACGACAAACAGGTGTGTCAGAGAGAAATTAATGATCCTATGGTTCACCAGGAACATCATCCTTTCAATATATTCAACACAAGCTCTCTCACAAAATAATAGATAAAATAATAGAAGCATAAGTTGCTTAGATGTAACATGAAATAATAATAATATTCAGTACAAATTCTTTTATTAAATTTTCACTGTCAATTTGATTTTTATAAAACAATAAAGTTGATTTGTTCCAAATTACAGTTTTTAAATTATTATTTGAAACTACTTTTTTTTACTAGCTAATTGGACTTTAAGTAAAGGTCAATATGTACATAATAACAATCAATATTGTAATAATATAATAATTATATTATTAGCAAAGCCAAAAACAAATAAATACAATAAATTTGTTTATTAGTTCCTTCAAACGAGAATAATTAATATTAATTGGTAATTTTCAGGCTTCCATACTTAAAGGTTAAACATTACATATTAATTGCATTAAACGCTCGGTAGTTCTACTGTTAAAGACAAAGTGAATTCGAGGGAACCTATGGTAACTTCCGGTACGTGAAAGGACCGGTTCACGTAACCGATATTTTTAACACTAAAGCTACCAGACAGGTCAAAATGACCTATTCCTGATTTCTTCTGTTACAATCGCTGAGGAGATACAAATGTTTCTCACAGAAACAACTAAATAACCTGATTTAGCAATGTACAAACAAAAAGATAAGCTAATGAAAATCTCAATAAATACACTTATAATATCTGCAAAAGAATAAAAGGGATTCAATTTGACTAATCGGTAATTCTTGTGTTAACCAATTCCCTTCATTTTACGTATTCAAGACTCAGTCGTTTCACCATGTTACCTGATTCGTCGACTTCACACAACCACATATAATGTCAGTGTGAGTATTTGATCTTTCCACGGGGTTTCCGCGAATTTCAATGATTTGTCTTGCGGAGGCGGCGTTTAAATTCCAAGTATGGTCGAAGTGGCCAGCGAAAGGAATTTGTCGTTCGCGAGGCGACTCTTTGGATGCAACTATTATGCGTCTTGCGGGACAACCATTACAAGGTGAATACAAACGATCTCCCGATGCCACTGGCATATTTCCCCTTAAATGAAGTTGTAGTTCGTAGAATAAATTGTTCACGACGATAGGCTTCTATTTGCTAGAAAAAGTAAGTATTTTGCTTAAGCCCTTACCTTATAATAAGGTATCAGACTCGTAATCAAGATTTTAAACAGAATTTAACAAGCATAAGTGTTACTAAATTCTTGTGAATTCGAATAAAATATTATTCTTCTATTGTCAATTATTATATTTTACAGTAAATATGAACATAAATTATGCCTAGGATTTTTCTCTTTTTTTTAAGAAATTATTAATGATAAAGTAGTTATGCCTATCATAGTTGGGAAATAAATCGTAAGGCAAGAGGTTAATACTAAAACTACTCATTATGTACTACTCCAATAATATCATTATGTATTATTAATAATATCACTCCAGTAATGTATAATAACAGTCAGAAACATTGGTTCCAATTTTCTTATTTTGCAATTCATAACATCATAAAAGCATTAAATATTCAAAATTAGTTAAGAAATGAGTTTCGCTTGTTTAATGTTATTAATATAAGCAGAAATGAAAAAAATGTACTCTTATAATTTTTATAAAAATTACATGTTAATTATATAGAATACTTGATAGTTATAATGAATTAATTGATAGTTATATTTTTTATAAGAATTACATATTAATTGCATCAAATACGAGATAGTTCTAATGTTAATAAACTTTGTATATTTTTGCGAGATATTAGTAAGATAGAGATAATATTTGTGTTGCAACACTAGTTAATGCAATTATGAAGATATAAAGGTTATGCGTTAAAATGAAAGAAATATTATAATTATAGCTTACGAATACTTAACTATTACAATTTTTTAATTATGTAAGCATTTACGCGTGCTCATTACTAACAACTAATAACCATTAAATTGAAAAGATTAGAAGTAAGTAAATAGATGCAGAATTCATAATATGTTAAATTATTATATTATGCTTAATTAGTTTTTTTATGCTGATAAACATATTCCAAACATTTCCTTAAATTACTTACCCGTTGTTGTGAACTCGAAGAGGGGTGACACGTAACAACAAAAATATTTGTCTCCTCTTCTAACGCTAATCCATTATGTAACCATAAGTGTACGCCGAAGACAATAGACTCCCGGATATATGCACATAGCATTAACTCCGCACGAGAATTAATCAGATAAAGCGAAATACGGTTTAAATAAAGAAGTCTTTAATTTATACAATACTTTATATAATAATTTCGCTCATTTCACCACTATTGTATTTCTGTTACTTAACCGCTATTGATACATGCTTTTATGATTTCTTTCTCATTAATATTTTAATTAGATTCTCTAAAGCACATAATTTAATTAACTTCAAAGCAACAGACAAGCATTTAATAACGGAAGAATTGCTCATAAATCAATCCCTCCATACACAGTTGTGCGTTTTAAGGCAAGTGCTTGGTATATTTTTCTAAATGTATTACAATTTAAAATTAACTTTACTTAGGTATTTATTATACTTTGAGAAGCTTTGTATTATTTTATTATCATTTTAATCTCTTCGATTGTTCAAATACTCGACACAATTTTCAATGTGCTATCCTCAACAAAATATATTCTTCTTCCTATATTTTGTTTTTAAAAATGATAATGAATATATAGATATGGTCAACTTTTTGTAACTTTGTTGTAGAATGTAACATAAAACTAAGAAAATTAAATTAGAAAATTCTTTAGGATTCGATGTGTTTTCAAGATTTTACTCTGTACGAACATTACAGATTAATATGTCACTTTAATAATTTGATTGATAACACGTGAAAAAGTAATAAAATTATATTTATATTCGTATGGATGAATCATTATACTCTAAATAAATATGGTAAATATTTATAAAATATGTAATTCGGTTTACTGGAATAAAATCGAATTATCGAGTTTGTATTGACATAAGACAGCAAAGGGTTAACTTTCTTTTACGAATTACCAATTAGTTACAAATTTTTAATATTTTAGTAAAATTTTAAGGTTATAAATTGTAATTCACAATACAGTACACTGTTTGCTTATATCAAAATATGTGTCTGTATAATTTAATTTTATATAGGGTATCTGTAGAACTGTTCATATTTGGAGTCAAACAGAGATTATTTAATATTGCATCTGAAGTATTTTATTTTACAAACACTTTTGTACTCTACAACGTATTTGGTATTTTACAACGCTGTCTTTTATCTGAAGATCTTAAACAATGAACTATATCATTGTTTTGCTGATTTTCTTTATCTGACAGAGACTTATTGCTGAATTTATTATTATTACCAATAACATTAATACGATGTCGACTAAATAATATTATTTTTCGTCTAAGAGACACTTTAACAGCAGATCATTGAATTATTAACCAAAGATCCTTTTCATTTCACTCTCAACTGTTTAACTAGCATTTCGAATACCACTTTTCTGATACATAATATTATAGAACAAATAGAAAAAAAGAAGTATTATCAAAAATAATCGATATGTTATCACTATAATCCGACGTAACATGAAAATTACAAAGCTCTATTATGTGAAAATGGTAACAAAATAATTAGGTATTTAAATGTACTGATAAGGAGAAACTGTTGTACAAACGTTAATAATTATTATATATAATTTTTCTTGTCAATGGAAATGAAGGGACAAAGGAAAACCACAAGGAAGTAATCGTTACCTATTATTTCTTAGAGATGAGTATTTCTAAGATATGTGATCTTAAATAATACAAAAAATATAAATAAATAAATAAATAAATATATATATATACATAAGTAAATATGTAATCGCACAAAAAACCAGACAAACTGTTTTGATTATCTAACATAATAAACTGAATAAATTTTCACAAAACATTAACAAGAATTTTTGTTTTCTTTGATACACCTGACCCTCGATTTACGCGAATATCCATTCCACGCGGATTCGTTTTACATGAACGAAAATCCCGTAAATAAAGCCTGTTGGTACAAGAGAAAACAAAATATTGGAGAGAAAAGCTGGTATAAGTTTTAGAAATACATATTTATTTCATACAGCTTAACAAAATAAATAATAATAATAACATTTCAGAAAACAAAAGTATATTTTATTCGCTGTTACTAAATCCAGATCGCGTAAATTGAGATCGCGCGTAAAAACTACCGCGTAAATAGTGTTCCAATTTACCGCGTAAAAAAGAGGCTCGCGTTAAAAAGGTCCGCGTAAATCGAGGGTCAGGTGTAATTTATTATGTGATAACATAAAGCAAAAACTGACCTTGAAAATCCTTAACCTACTAACGAGGTGATTTTTCGAACAATATTCTAACAGACAAAAATAATGTGGAATAATTACGATTTATTCTGCAATGATTACAATTATAATTTAATCCTTACCACTGATACCATATATTATAAATAATAATTAAAGAATTATAATATTCATTACTAAAATAATTTATGTAAGAAAAGAAAACTTCACTTGTACATAAACTTAAACAACCGCAAAGGATTAATATACTTTCTTACGTCCATTATGACATTATTCAATACTAGATAAATGAATAAGGAAACAAAAACTCAGTGGAAAAATAAGGTAGAATAAAACTGCCGAGTATACTCGTCATCCCCAGTCAACAAGTTTATTTTATAAACACGTGAACAAAGGAACGCGCTTAACATTAGCAATCGGCACGAATCGCAGCGATAATCCCCATGACAGTCGGTAGTCGATACCGATTAAATTTCAGAAATGCTATGGTGTGCGCGTATTCGGGGGATGATAGGTGTTCGGCCATTTCCGTCGTTGCTCGGCCGCGCTCGGGTTCAGCTACACCGCCCGGATCCGTCAGTCTCGCGCACAACTCCGTGGTGAGAGTATACGTTCTCTCCTCTCGTTGCTTGCCTACGCGGAAAAAATCGATTGTATCTGTGTTAAATGCCGAGCGCCGGACCGATATTTTGTTCGCGTTAATCGATCGACAGGGGATCGGGTCGGTGAATGAATAGTGCGTCGAGTCGATCCAATCAGTGAGTAACGATCAGTGCCGAGGAGTCGTTCGTGATCGATCCTTGTGTGTTGTCCTGTCTGTCAAGGTGTTTTCCCCCGTTCACTCGCCAGGATATTATGCTACCGATCGTGTGTGCGGCAAGACCGTTTTGACTCGAGGGCCACTCGACTGTAGATTTCCAGTAAGATGTTACCGCAAACGCCTGACATCATCCCGACGACACTCAATCAGGTAGGCGAACATCTCTCGGGTACCGGCCGAAATGCTCCTCTCCTCGTGACCTTCAACCTGAACGTGTCTACGTCTCTTTACACGCGTATTTCACGCTTCTACGACGATGAAAAAAAAACGGCGCCGTCGTACGCGCTGTTTACGTTTTCCTTATGTATATTGCGACCGCTAGCCCGGCCGAATGCGAGATACATTTTTCATTCTAATTTCGCAATGTAAACTCGTTTCGTCGACGCGGAGAAATTCGTGGAACGACTCGCCGTGACTCGCCACTTTTTACTGAAGCTTTTCGGGCAGACGCGCGTTCGTATATGCCGTGAAAGCGACACGAACCGCGGTTCGATTTTATCGATTCGCTAGCGTAACAAGTTCAGACCGGTAACCGTGATCCGTGTACCAATTGGTGAACGGTGCGGTCGGATATCGTTGAAGTCCTACGTTTTCGATTATACCGGACGTTGCTCTGTTTTCAATGAATTTTATCGTTTTTATAGGAAAAACTGATTCAATGGGGATGGGGCATTATCGAATTGAAAATAAAGTTGTTATTACGATGCTATCGAGGTGTTGGAACAGCACGCCACTCCTGTCAAGATGGCGTGGAAAAGACAAATATTTGATGTTCTTACTTATATACCCGGGTTCGAGAACATCCTTTTGCGGGAACAGAAAGTTCGTTGTGCGCCGCGTTTCACGTTGTGTCAATATTACACGGTCGCATGCAGGCTTGTTCTCAACTAAATAAACGTACCCGGTGCGCGCCATCGAACGACAGGTTGGGTCTTCGATAATGCATCGCACGTCGATTAATCGAATTCCGATGGCTGGATCATTTTAAATGTCAGATCCCGCCGGTTGAGTTGTTTACTGCTCGTCTGCCGGTGTGAACTTAGCCGCATGAAGGACCGCGCTGGGTGGAGAACACCCTGAATCGTACTCGTACCGCTATTCAGGTTAAGGTTAAGTGCCGGAAAAATTTCAACTTATGATTCATACGGTTTAAAGACACGCTATTATGGATCGTTTTTGGAAGAGTAAAACTTGTGTTTATTTATAGAAAATTGTGCTTGCATTGATTAAATTTATGTTCTTCTTTTATTTTGTTGTATTAATAGATATCTGTAAGCGAAATGGGTCATTTTTTATGAATTACAAACTACGTTTATAAATTTTTTGCAATAATAAGTTTATAGTGACAAGTATTTTTCGTTTTCGTCATTATTTGATTT
Organism: Nomia melanderi; assembly: GCF_051020985.1. Classification (NCBI taxonomy): domain Eukaryota; kingdom Metazoa; phylum Arthropoda; class Insecta; order Hymenoptera; family Halictidae; genus Nomia; species Nomia melanderi. Next base: position 5,407,045 of record NC_135005.1, read on the forward strand.
AAGAATTTGTCTTAAGCAAAAGAAAATTAGTCAAAATACGCCAAAATGTTAAATATGAACCTATGATTTTTTTTAGAATCACTTGATGTATTATACATTATATTCTACTAAATTTTTATAAATAAAATATTGATGTATATATTTGTAAAAGAAGCAGAATTATATTTGTAGTTTTTCAATTATAGGAAAAAAGTAAATTCTTGAATTTTAAGCTAACTTAAAAATGTTTCGTTAAAGTTAGCTTAAAATTAACAGCTAAAAATGTTTCGTTAAACTGTTCCTTAGTTTTTGCCACAAACATGAATAAAATCTCGCAAAGATTGTTAATCACAGAATGATCGTTATTAGTAATTTTTATTTACAAAATTTTGGACATATATTCTCTTATTTTGAAAAGAGAATAAGCAGTAATGTTTAGAAATCAAATCTAAAACTTTAAATTTATATTATATAGGTCTGAAGGTACCTTTATATGATGCAATTACAATACTCCAAACAGTTATATAAGAAATCGTTAAAATAAGTACATATTGAAATAAAATTGAACGTCACATTTGGCTCTGCACAGGTCTGCAAAGGGTTAAACACCTAGCTCATTAAGCACTGAAACAATCAGATTTCACAATTGCGACAATTACAAAATTGATCACACCTTTTAGTACTCAATTTAAAATTTAAAGTACACGGCGTGTAGTACGGCAGATTACAGTTTGTCCAACTGAAATAGTCAACATAAACAAAACATTCACGAACTAAGCACTACGATTGGCTGATGCGTACTGTGTATTGTTCGGTAGAAGAGTCCTAGAATGAATACCGATCTCATTGGCCAGCTTTCATCTTTTCTCATCTTATTTTCAGAAATTTGCTATCCGTTAGAAAACTAATTTGCTACTTGTCAATACAATTACACACAATCAGTCAAAACCACGAACAAAACACATAGCGGAAAACCTCTGTTATCCCTATGTCGTCCCGAAGCTCATCTCCTCAGTCGCACCTGAGTTAGCTATTGCACATTTTTGTTCCCGTTTATTGCCACGTTTCGTTCGACAGACTATAATGTTCAAGGTCACCCGATGTGAGAGGAAAAGCGTAACAAACTCCTAAAACATATGGAAGACGAGTCGAGTAACGGCTAAGGTCGCAGAGTCCTGTTGGAACTCCGCTTTCATTGTGTACCAGATCCTCCTTACTGACTTTTGTTTCTGCCCCCGTGTAACCTTGACCATTACCATGCCGTGTATCGTTGAATTCGTCCTAACCACCGCTTTCGTGCAACATAAAGAGAAGCAACACGTTGACTGTTTCGAGGGTCACCGGTGACCGGTGACGGACTTTCCATTTGCCACGCGTGTGTCATCAATCATCAGTCGTATCAAATTTTAAATGGCCAGATTGAACGAGTGCAGATACTTTTCCCGGAGTTGAAACGCTGAGAAGTATTTAACACGTGCATATTTTATCGATAACTGGCTATATTCAAGGGATTAAACTGTCCCCCGGGACGTTTGGATAAAAAATTCGATGGAATATCTTTGAATTTATTAGAGTTAGGTGATATGTAAAAAATTTCTTTGATTCAGAAACATGCTATAAATTCATCTGTTTTTTTCCTTTATTTTTCTTGTAAAATATTGATTCATATTAGAAAGAAATTGTATTACGAGTACTATAATATATTGAGACAAAAATTAAAGAGATAAATATATTTCATTGTTCTGTAATTTTTCGAAATTAGTCATGACATTCATGTTTTTCAATTTGGCAAGTTTTAGAGTATTATACAATCGTTCAACAAAACAGATCAATAAACAGGCCAACAAACTTTCCTCTCAAATAATAGAAATTTTTGTAATTCAGTTATTTTTAATGTTAACAAAACATTCAGTCAGTATCACTGATTTGTTTGGAACTGGCTATATTTTAATACCTTCTTTTAATTAAGGTCTCTCTGATTTTCGAGATTCATGACATGTGATTTTTGATATGTACAAAGAGTAACTGTGTAGAAGTCTTCATTTAAAAGCGAATGAGAATAATGTTAACAGCAAGAGAAAATTTAATGTAAAAAGTAATATTTAGTGAATACGTCTTTAACAAATAATAAATGTCTATATTCCATAATTATTACTGAAATGACATTTCAGTTTCAGTCACCTTAGTAATGTGAAATGACAAAGAAAGTAAAAAGCGAAATAAAAACCTTATTTGCTCAATGATTTACATAAAACTTTATTTCAATTAAGCTATATTTCAGAGTGAAATCGAGAGAGGGGATGACGTAGCAAAGAAAATTAATGCAGTATTTATTTATGCATTTCACGCAAAAAGAGCACGAGTGTTTTAATACCGTTCTTGCATTCTGCAGTAAAATTGCGCACTGTGAAAGCACAAAAACGAATATAACCCGTGAACAAAATCAAATGGAGTATATGTTTACATGACTACCTTTTTCAACTCCTTTCAGCTTAGTTCATCTATACATTGAAAATAGTAGAAAATTTGTAACAAAAATGTAAAATAGGAATATGTATATACTATGTTAACGCATTGTACTCCAATATCCATGTAATTTAATACATATGTATTTGATTTAAAATTATAAAATTCAATATTTAATATTAATTCTTGTATAATGCATCAATATTTGAAATTTGGGTAAAGAAAATCTTTACTCTGTAATTTATGTATAATTTCTTATTAAGTTACTTTCTAAACATATTATTTGTATTTGTTCAGAAAATATTGAATATTTCTAATAAAATACTTTTGGAGTATAAAGGGTTAATAATGGTTTTTTACACCGTCCTCAAATACAAAAGTACCTTCAAAGAATGAGAACGGGACTAAGTGGGAACAGAAACTAAACAAATGTAATGGTGTCAAAAAAATGAAAATGTCAATTGTTTTGGAGAAAATCCTAGCACATTTAATTTATTATGCCATCTCCTTCCATCTCTAAAGTAAGTAGATATTCGCATATTACACGGACTACCTTTGTTTTTAACAAATAAAGTATTAATAACAGTAGCAATAATATTGATAATAACAATAATGAAATGTTAATAATGTATTATAATATTAACACTAAACGTACCGGCACTTTATATAACACCTATTCCTACCGTAACTGGTCAAACAACTGGTAATAAAATAAAGGTAAACAAATTAACACTGAAACTACCGAGAAGTTACATTACCTTTTCGAAATTTCTCTATAGAAACTCCAACCGTACATCTACCGAGACTTTAATTGATTTATAATTCAGTTTACGTATTGCTAAACCAATTTCTTTAATAAATACCTAGAGAAACATCTGTCATCTTTTTAATAATTGCAGAAAGAAGAAATCAGGAATGTTGACTCGTTTGGTAGTTATAATGTTAAATGATACATTTTTCGTAGTCAAAACAAACAAAAGGGAAGACAAAAATTGAAAAACTGATTGATTGGACAACATAAGAATTCATATAAAGTTGAATGGGTGAAATGCAGAGTTTTTAATCAAATTTTAAAATCGGTCGTGGTATGTTTAGTACTAAATTAATACTAACACAAACCTAACTCAAATGACTAACCAAGACAACGTTCACTAAGGACACAAAGGTGGTTCGTATAATACGTGAGTCCTCTAAAGTAAATCTCAAAATACGTGAATCTGCGGATAGGTCAAGGGTCTAATAACACGCAGTCGCGTCGTTATCGTCACGTGGTTTTCCCCCAAAAGTAGTCAGCCGCTTTTCCCGGTATTTCGGATGACTCCGAGAGCACCACCTACTACTTCCCCGGCTACCTAAGTACCTACCTACTCGGCGATATTCGTTCTCTTCGCAGATTCGTCGGACTTCCAGGACATTCGGTTCAAGTTTATCGTTCGTGGAAGGTGCGTGACGTACGCCGCCAGAGAATTCTTACTTAAGGCGAGTCTTATCGATTGTTTCGAAAGCCGACATCAAACGGCCGACAGTCCGTGCATGCCCGGATAAGAGAATTTATTCTCAAAATAAAATAATCGCGTGTCCTTTGCAACGATTCGAGCAGCCGGCTAGAGGGGACTGGCTGCACCGTGTCCCCGAATGCGAGAGATGCCTCGCGTTACTACGATATTATCTTGCATAGTTCTGCCGCATAAGCACACCGCTGATATTCTAAGCGTGCACGTTTTTACGCACCGGTGAAAGCAAATTATGGAAGAGGTTACACGGAGCATGGTAACCGGGACATGTGTTTCGAAATATTTTTTTCACCAGTTGACTGCGTTTGACGAGTATATATTTCATTGCTTAACTGTATTGCGTGCACAATGGCAGATTTTTTAAACTAAATTCCACAGTTAACTGGTTAACACTTTGACTGCCGTGTTTTTTTTGTTTTTTTTAAGTTTCCTTTGTATAACAATATAGATATTTATAAAAAGGTGCAAATAAAACTACTAATAGAAACGCCTCTGGAGTGCAAAGGGTTAAATAAGATAAAAATAAAAAAACCAGCATTTATTACAATTTTCATTTCTAATGCTTAAAGATATCAATTAAACAACAAAGTGCTTGTAATCTGGTTTTTCAAAGATAATCCCAAAAAAATTTACATAAGGTTAATTAAATTAACGTTCGCCTGTTGCAAAATATCTAGCTATAACTTACGTTAACTTTCTAATTCATTTTTAGGTATTTCCTTACTTCTTCTATTTCTCCACATGTTATAAATTTTTATTATGCTCTATCTATTTCTGGAAATTCATATCTAATTGCTTGTTAAATTCGTTGAATGAAGTTGTAGAATGTAAAGCTGCTAATTAGAGCATGCTATAACTGACTCATTTCAATAGTTTTCATGCATCACGCTTTTTGGACCTACGCTTAGAAAATAAACGAAATCACGATTTAGAAGACCAATTATTTAAATCATACGCTTAACTGTCAGCTTTGCATTGCTGTTTCCTTTTTATCCTTGATATTAATTGCCGTTTAAGATACTAGCGGGAGTGTCTACAGAGAAAGATATACTATCGTAGCCATTCATTGCCATTTACGGAAACGTTGAGGCTGTTGCTCAATAACTGGAGGTAAAACGAATACGTTAAAATTGTTTGCAGAAAATTCCTTCCTCCTGATACAAACGTACTGTCTAGCTTTTCTAAAGTGAGCAATACAGTCTTTAAAGTTCAGTAGGATTATTCTTCGTAGTAAGACACAGGTTGGTTACTTTATATTGTATAAAACATACCACACAGTTTCTTTCTTACTTAATAATATAAATTAACTGCTTAATGATAAAAATAAAGTAGAATATAATTTTTATATTTCAAAAAATATATTATTATAAATACTATCAATATATGTAAAAAAAGTTTTAAAAAAATAGTGCCTCGAAGCAAAGTTCAACTTTTTCGTTTTTTTTTGCAAATTTAATAAACTGTTAATACTTTTTATTACAATACTATTTTCTCAAAAAAAAAATTGTAACAACAAAGTTTGGCATGAATTAATACCATTATTGATGATATTATTTTTAACACCGATTTACTAAGATATCGTTTATATAATCATAGTCTGTTTGTAAGTTCCGCTGAAGAAATTGATTTTACAGTGCACCTGTATGCGAAAATACATTGATTTCAAATAGATCCATCTGGTGGAATGACATAACTGCTGCGAAGAAACGTAGTAACTTCTATAACCTGAAAATAAATATAGACGCGAACCTTTGTTTATTGTTTTATTGAATTCTTTGAGTGAATTCGTTTCTGCAGGTATCGACGGTTAGCAAAGCATTATTGCGGCCGCCCGAGGCCACTGAAGGTCGGTGTCTTGTTTTATACTTGTAGTTTCTTCACTTTATGTCGGTGCTATTCCACTGATATTTCTTAGGGAGTTACGTTACCCGCAGCAGCGAAAAATACACCAATAGATATCTATTTTTTTGCACGAAGAATAGTATCTATAGGATTTTTTTAAATCTTGCGACGGATTTAGTTGTAAAATAAAATTATTTAACCTTTAAGTATGGAAGATCGAAAACTACTAATTAATGTTAAGTATTCTTGCTTGTAACAGCTAATAAACAAATTCGTTGTATTTATTTGTTTTTACTTATTTAAATATCTCTACATAGCAATAGTATCAACTATATAACGAAAATTTCGCTGGTTTCAAAATTCACGACATTTTATATAGAAGTCTGTGAGACACGTCCATACTTAAATATTAATTAATAGAGTTATTAACTGTCATTACTTGATGATCTTTACTTTTCCAAATACACCATCTTATTTTTTTAACACGACAGCTGTTGAGCAAGCCATTCATCAAGATTCCATAAAGTTAAAGAAATTAACTTAATCCTTGCCCCAGGGTTTACTGGGGATTTAATAATAATGCTCCATTTGAGTTCAAAGAAACTGAATGACATTTACATTTGTTAACCCTTTGCATTTGACAATATTTTTCACTATAAATATTCAATATTCCTTTATGAGATATTAATGATATTTTTTCCAACTAATATAAAGAAAAATTTGGTATAATCTGAAGCAAAAGTATTTTATTTCAATGTTCCATGTGTTCCATGGTACATTTCTACGAAATTTGATACTGAATATCATATTTTATAATTTTGCTGAGTTATGTCATGTGACGATTGGCAATCGAGTGCAAAATTAAATATAGTTAAACTATATTTGAAATCTTCGCCACGAATCTCACGCTTTATTATAAGGCAAAAAGTTAATTGAACAGAAACTGGAAATCAAAATTTTTCACGATGATCTCTTAATTTTCTTGCACTTTATAAGCCCAATCAAAATTCAGTTACTTCGATGTCCTCGTGAATATTAATGTTTGAATCTATATAGAAAAGTGTATCATCTGAATTCGATTGACATGGCAATCAATCTGTTAATTGCTACAGTAAGAAATTATTTATACGTTTTTCTGTAACTTTTTAAGCACGTACTGCAATTCCTTCTAGAAATCCATTCATTCGTGCATCCGTTGGGTGGACTTCAATAAATCTACGATTCGTCTTGTGAAATTCTATGACAGCATGCACGTCGGTATCAAGTGACATTGTTTACGTTGCTGGTATTCCCTTTATCGTTGTGTAGTTTCGTCATGCGCGTTTCATGCGAATATCCGATCCCAGCAAAATGCGTTCACTGTCTGGAATTCGTAGGAGTTTCGAATAACCCAGCGCGACAGTGACAAGATCACGAGATAAAGAGAGTAGTATAATCGATACCCCGATCGCCGGAACTCCACGAAGGAATTCGTATCGTGAAATTAATGCCTCATGTCCACGATGAATCGCATATTCATCCGATATTGCTTCGAACGGGAAACAGGGTCAACGTTTGAAATTTCAAGAGAATCGGGGATCACGAATGGCACTTTAGGTATTTAGATTTTTAACAACGTAGACAGTAGGGTCACGTTTTATTTGAAATGAGGGTAACAAATCAGAATGATACCTTTATTCATGAAGGTAACAAATCAGAATGAGAATAATTGTTTGAGTGAGAAGAATGCATCAGGCTGATAATTATTTCAATGGAAATCATAGATCAGAATGACAATCGTATCAATGAATATAATGAATTAGAATGACAGTTGTTTCAATGAAAATAATAAATTGGAATAACAATTGTTTCAATGAATATAACAGTTCAAAATGACAATTATGTTAATGAAACTAACAAATAAGAACTATTCAAAAATAATTAAAAACCTGATTCTGAGTATTTTTAGGTAGTTATTTTCAAAAATTTTATTTGTTAAATGTATAATTAGTTTGAATAATAATATAAAATAAAAGATATCGATACTGTAAATGTAGAAACAGTTGTAGGAATAGAATTTAAAAAATGGAATAAAATTTGTCCTCATTTTTGAGTCCGTATTTAACTGTTTGCAGGATTAGATGTGTAAATATTAATGAGTAATATCAATGTTATAATAAGTGCTAATAATACGTAGTATAGATATTATATAACAGTTTTATTCTTTCACATTCACCGAATGAGTCACATACACATTCGATATACAAAAAATATTAAAAATAATATTTATTTATTTATAATTATATACAGCAGTGATCAATTACATAGAATAGTATTGGCTAAGACAGGCATGAAATTTTTATTTTACTTTAAATTACGCATTTTAAATAATTTTTGTGATTATAGTTCGATAAAACATCAAATCAATTAAATTTTCATTTTAAGAATGTGTTCATATCTATCATAGTTTTTGAGACATGTTTTTTTCGTAAAATTATATTTTTAGTTTTTCCGGCACCAGTACGTTTGTTCAATTATTCTCATTTATTCATGTCCTTACTTCTTCAAGGATACTTTCGAATTTGACTTAACACCTTAATAAAACACGATTTCAGCAGTATTAGCAGTGGCCCGTGATTATTCAGATTTAGCACAGCATTCTCGAAGATAAAAACACCAAAAATATTCAAGAACATTCCAGTTTTATGTGTTGAAGAACTTTAATTATACATTAACTAATGAACTTTAATTAACTTTTCTGTATATTTACACCTGATCTTGCTAATCATTCACGTATAATAATATTAACAAAAAAGAAGAATTCTTAATTCTTCTATATCCATCTTCATTTAAAAACACATCAATTAATGATATTGACGTATCAATAAAAAAGTAGATAAAAATAGTATTTATTTTGAACCCAAAATAATTGAATGACATTTAATTTGCGTAACTGCCGTTTGAGAACTTCCTCGCGAGTTTAATTCCATATTATATGGCAACGGATTAATTAAAATTTATCTTACATGTTCTTACAGTTATATTTCTTTTTTTTTAAAGAAAAAATTTGTTACATTTTTCTTATTTTAAAATGCAGGTTCTATATTGTAGATTTTGACTGAAATGTAAACTAGAACTTTTCTAAAATATTGCTTCTGTTATATTGTTATATAACCTCAGGGACATGGGAGTTCTAGTTCCAATGGTCAAAGCAAAGAATGTACTATCTTTTTTCTCATTTTCTGAAAACACTGTGATGGCCTGTACTTACTCTTTGTGTCATATTTATTATTAATTAATTATAATATATCCACTGTGAAATTCTAACATAACTTTCGTGTTTAGTCACATTATTTCTTGATTTTGTTCTACTTTTTAGTTCTACTTTGTTCTAGTATCTAGAACTACGAAGTTCTAGATTTTACTTTCTAGTTTGGCTGAAAAATTCTATTGTTTCTAAAATATAGATTGTTCACACTCATATTTAATCATTTCATTTGGGATTTAATCCCTTTTTTATGTTCTTGAAGCTTTAAAATTTGATTTAGAAACGTGCACTTTCTTTTGTTCATTTATCTTCATATCAATTCTTATATCGTCTGATCAATCAATTGTTCAATGTTGTTTGTTTATAAATTCTTTCTTTCTTTTCCTTTTTCACTGAGAAAAATTAATTATCTTGTTTACATTTATTTTACAACCAATTATTGCGATTTACTTATGATAGAAATATGTAATAAATATCTCTAAATTTTAGTGTCAATTTTGCGATGTTTGCTTGATAACGATCTAAGGCAAGGTAATAAATGTACATTGTCCTGCAGTTATAGCTGGATAAAATTAGATTGCATACGTGTAGAAAGAAAGCAATGAGTACTGAAGAAATGCACTTTTGCTCCGAGATATCAATCACGTGTGAGAGATATTATTCCAAGCTAAGTGGTTAAGCGGCATAGCAATTTTTTTATTACCAGAGTCTAGTATAAGCCAGAAACATGATATTGGCTATATATACAGCTATGAATTTCTTCGGTTCTAGTTATGAGAAGTTAATTGTTCTTAGTGGTTTGGCCACGTGACCGTGAGATTATATCTCAAATTGTTTATAGTTCTCGTGTGTATTAAAGACTTTGTAACTGTGGTTACATAAGAAAATCACTTAAATTGCTTTTGCAAAAAATGTCATTTTACATTTCAGTCAACATGTAAAAACTGGAAATCTATATTTTTAGATAAGGCAAATGTAGTAAGGTTTATAGCTTCTTCTTATAAAAATAGAAATATAAGATTATAAATAACTATTATTAGTTACAAATGAATGAAACTTTCAGGCGTGATGTATTTGAAATGGAAAACATGTGATTTTAAGGCGTTCTGTTTTGCAGCTACAGATATGTATCTTGAAACTGATCGGAGACGTATCAATACGCCTTTTATTGACTAAACGTTATTGACCGGAGATATTTTTAGAGTGCAATGCGATTAAAATCGTCTATATGCAGTTTGTTACAGTCTTAAGAAATATTAAAACGTAGTAGTAAAAGATGTTTGAGATAAATATAGGTATTATGATTTTAAAAAGTTATTGGTAGTTACAGAAGGATGTTTTAATTTCACGCGTGAAAAATCACTTGTCACTAGCGTTTGTTTAAGGACAAGTTCAGCTGTCATCAAATTATTAATCATAGATCGTAATAATAAAAAGCAATGTTTGCAAGAATGATGTTGGAGTTCATTCTTTTGTTACATGTTTAATTCTTTGATTTCAGTTGATAATTCTGAGGAAATGTTAATAAATAAATGAATTATTAATGTAAATTTATTTTAATGTTGTAAATTACCTTTGTATGTCTTCGACACCCACATACTAAACATGTTTAAATACTGATAAAGTTTCCATATATAACAAAAATACAAAAAGAATCGTTATTATTATACGTTTCTCTAATTTTTCAATAATATTTTAACTTTTAATCAAATTGCAAAGCTGTCAAATGCACTTAGCAAAACTTCTTTGTCATTAATAATAATTTACTAGATGAACAAGAAGAATTCCATGTTCATTTTAAAATCACGTAGTACATTCAGAAAATATTTAGTTCAAACTAAAAGAACCAAACGAAATTTACATTTGTGGAATTCGATTTGAAATATTTTAAGGCATTTATTTTATTTACCAGTTAGCTGCGTTTGACGAATATACCCGTCATCCTAAAGCTTGAAATGATACTAATTCTTTCAACGATGGATTCTTTATTTTTTAAATAAGCATGTAATTCTTCTTTGTTCTGCTTTGGTTTTTCATTAAAATATACCCTAAATGCATTCGTCCTGATTTTCGAAACTAAATTCTACAGTTAACAGATTAACTCCTTGCACTATGATTTTTTTCTGAACTGTGACCAATTTAACTACTTTGTTATTCATAATTTATTAAAAACAAGAGAAAATTCCAGTCTTATTCTATGTCAACGTGTCCTCTAAGCTATATTCATTGATAGCAGAAGGATAATATGTAATTTGCATTCAGACAAATTGAATAATATTTATGTTGTTAAATTCTATTTAAAATCTTCACCCCTGAAGTGTCTGAAGAGTCTGACGCGATATTGTAGGGCAAGGGGTTAATAATATCTAATGTCGACCTTGAAAAATAGTCCACTCAGTCACAGGTTATAAAATAAATCAAAAGTGACTCAACATCGGTTCAAAGACAGTAAACATTCTATATATGCTTTCAATCCATCGAAAGCGTATCTTCGCGTTGCAAAGATTCATCAAGCAAAACGGGGAGCGATAGCGTGTCGCTATTCGGTTATTAATAATCGATACAGGAGAAAGATAGTGGGGAAAGAAGAAACTGAACATTAGTATTCCCGTCGCGGAAAAGAGCGAGGAACTTTAATGATGTGGATTCGGTATTCTTCGAGCGCGTGCTTTGTGTTAACGATCACGTTATGTGTTAACGATGCCGCTCTCGACCTCTCGTCACGAATACCGTGACTTCTGCGGTATCGCGGTTTTGTTGGGCTTTAGGTACTTCGCCGATGAAAAGCGTATGCCTCTTTTAGATACCTACCTACAGGGTGTTCTCCTGTTAAACGACCAAAGTTTACAAGTACCTGTTATCTACGATTGGAAAAAAGAAGCCGGTGTTACGTAGAGTTCTGTTACATTTACTGCTACGTTTATATGGAAATGTATCTCGCGTATTGCATTTCGTTAACACGAAATTTCTTATTTCTTTAGTTTGCCTCAAAGATTTATAGCCTTTGTATAATAATAATTATTTTGACATAACAAATATAAGTGGTATTAAAATAAATTATTAACCTGTTGACTACTACTGCAGTCACCGATGACGAGAACTCCCAAATTACAAGAAAGTAATTATAACTTCTAAGGTAACCGATGTCGAATAAAAATAACTGATAAATTACTAAATAACAGTGTAATATAGAAATTGTGATAACAATAATTAATAATTCTTCTTTTTTATCTTTGATAGGGAAAGAATAAGTGATACATAAAACACTAATGTTTTTCGATCAACGTATTAATGATTTGGCATCTCGGTACTGATGCTACACTATTCTCTATATAGTTACTTATGTTACTTAGTATTTTTATCCGACATCAATTTTCTTATGGTAATTGCTTTCAAGCAATTTGGAAGTTCGGTCATCGGTGACCACTTTGGGAGTTAACGTGTTAATGAAGGATGGTTATAAGTAGCCATTTAACACATTGAGTGCTACATGGGCCATCGCTGAGTCACTTTCCACTTAGATCGTTTTGCTAATTTGCCAGGAGAGATTTCGCTCTGTATCACAGGTTCTTAACACGTTGATTGCCACAAGAATTTCGAGCGTTTTGTATATTATTACTTATTCTTTTGTAACAAAGGCAAATTGTATTAGAATCAATTATTAATGATTTGGTACAATATTTCTTAAGTCATACTATTATTTAGTTGTATGACTAAGTATTTTCATGTATCACCAATTTCTTCACTGTAATTGCTTCCAAACAATTTGGAAGCTCCAGTCGTCTACCGTGGCAATCAACATATTCATTTTTTCGAAATCACAGAATACTTATGATTATAAGTAGACTGCTGATAACTTTGCAAATTTAAATGTTTGCAAATGCAATTAGACAAATATAGGTATAGTGGAAAATAATTTTCCCTATAAAATACTACAAACAAATAATTAATGTAGACGTAATGAACAGATATTAAGTGCAATAAATAGATATTACATGACGTACTGTCTACTCGTTGCAACTCGTTTATAAAAGAAATATTATTTCTGTGCATAAACCTCAGCTACAACATTAGAACATTTACTCCGGAGACACCCCGTACGTAACAATTAAATTCTTCGTTTCCTCGGTATCTATCAGAATAGAATGTCTCTGATTGTTCAGGGCTTCGGCCGCGGGAAATATGGAAACTTCGATATTTCTGCAGATTCGTTGCGAAATACGTTTGTCGATCCTTATCTTTCTATTAACCGATACATTCGACGTGAATAACGAACATCGATTCCATTGATTCCCTTTCGAGATACAGTAAGATTAATAGCTCGATTAACCCTTCGTGACACATAACTATCTCTTTGAAAATGTTTAAAGAAGATTTGAAATATTGTAACAAGACATAATGAATACATATTTTTACAATTCGAATTCATGTATTATTTCAAGATAATAATACTTATATATATAATTTAAATAATAGAAAAATGATGTGTTTGTTGCAAGCTGCAAACACTTCGTCAAAAAGGGTTAACAAAGCCACTATTTTTCATGATCTAGATCGTTCAAAGTTTTGGTCATTCAATAATTTGAATTCTTGGATTATCCCTACCTCAAAATATATACAATTGAATTTTATGAACATGTTTCGAAGAATTTCTTGTCAAATATGATTTATTTGGACTATTAATCGTCCAATTAAGTCGGATGATCGAGGTTCTACTGTATATACCTTGGTATTTCTTTAATTCGTTCTGACTGAGTAATTTTGTAAGAAGTATATACCAATAGGGAATTGAACGATCTAAGTTGGAAAAATCGGTAATCCTCACGCGCTAAAGATTTTTTAAGCTGATTTCTCCCTTGATGGCAAGGAGAAATTAGACACGACGATCTTCCGACGAAAATTTGAGAAGTAAAGCCACAGAATGTGTAAATGGTCACGTCTCTGTCACAACTTGGTTCCGTAAATTATACTGGAACGATAAGTGGATTAGGTTGGTAATACCGATCATTAGGGACATGGATCGATCGTACAGGGTGATTCAAAAGCAAGGAAGAATTAGGAGATCTGACCAGTATTCTAAAATAATAACAAATTTTGTTGTTCATTTCGTTGTAAATTAAAGATTTAATGCATTATTTTCAGAAATTATATTTCGTTTATCGGAAAATGAGGAATTATTTATAATATTTACAGTTTATAAAATAAAATATATTTCACATTTCTTAGTTTTAATAGTTTTATTAGAACTTCTTCCATTACATTGTTATCTCTTCTTCATTTCAACAAGCAGCAATATTTTATTTTATCCGCTTTATTATCCATTTCATACATTCTTTGCAGCCTTACGAATGATGAGACTTCTTTGTTTCAAACTATTGTACTGCATCATAATTAAACTTTATTCTCTCTTTAGATAACCGGTTTTTCACAATGAAGTTCTCATGAAAAAAGGAGTCACTTCAACGAAAAGAACGTAAAACACTCTCAAGTGATACCTTCATTTGAATCTAGATTAGTAATTCGAGCAATTATATCGAGCATAATTAAGAAATAAATCATAAGGGAAGGGGTTAAAATTGCGAGCCCTTAAGGGTTAAATAGTTTAACATATTTCTTTAACTGGTTAATTTGTCGATTCTGGTTACAGACAGTTTCACTAAATTATCACGTCAATCATTTCCCCGACACTTTATCGCCGACGAGTCGTTACTCCGATTACATTGTAGCATTTATCATCCATTAGCCAGCACTTTCGTGTTCAACGGTTATCGCCATCCCTCCATTTCATCGAAAGAATCGCATTACGTTCTCATTAAGAGGAACATCGTGTTACGGATGAAGAGATAGTCCGAGATTCGGAATACAATCGCTTTAGCTGTCTAACATCCAAGCAACAAGCTTTCGTGCTAAATGAAATTTTACGATGTCATCAGCAAGAGTACACTACAAACAAAAAATCTAAAACGAATCTAAATGAATTAATTGTAAATATATAGTAGGGGTTTTCTCGCCAAACAGGTGTTTTACTTTAATTAAACGTTATATACACGATTACAATAAATTCTTTATTTATACGCTATGAAGTGTGTTAGAAATATTCAAAAGTGCGCGTCGAACTTTAAAACATTTATTGTTTGTTTTATGAATTGATAACAGTTCTGTTTCATATTGTTTTTGTGTCTCTCTGAATTTATTAAAATGGAATTTACCTGTTTCAAAATTTTTCTTGATACAGTTTATTAAATGATCATCCAGTTTGAATAATTAAATGAAGTTTATTTAAGAAAATGCTTTGTGTTATCAAAATGTGTTAACCCATTTGTATCATTAACGTAAATATGCGCACAATTTCGCTGGCCATTATCATTAGAGCACACGTACTGGCGACTGCGAACGGATTAAATAATTTGTCAGGGATACTTGCGATTCTAATAACAGTGCATAGGTATTTTAAACCTATAAAACGAAGGTATATTGTTTCAATAACTTCTGACGAGTGGCAATATTGAAATTTGGTGATATTCGTAAATTTTTCATATGATGTAAATGGGTTAAAAGGAACTTGAAATTGGAGATACAACACGACCTCGATTAATCGAATCGATATTTTCCTTTACGTAGATTGTTCAGAGTTTTCGTTAAATTTTAACTCAATCATCTGGATCTTTCAGAATGTACCTCGGAATATATAATTTTGCAAATATATTGTAAAAAATTCCTTTTCAAGCCTACATTTATCTTGACTATTAGTCGTCTAATTAAATCGGATAATCGATGTTTTATTATAATATAGTATTATATATTGAAAAAGGAATTATTAATGACCGAAATTATTAACATCCAAAATTATTATTATTGAACATTAATATTAATCGAAATTATTATTAACCGGAATTTTTATCAACTGAAATTATAATGAACCGGAATTATAATAAATCGAAATTATTATTACTCGAAACTATTATTACTCGAAATTATTATTAACCATAAGCGTGCACAGGGGTGGTCTTGCCGTTCGATTTTCAGTTGAAATGCTCCCTCTCTCCTTATCGTTCCACATCCCTCCCCTGGCCCGTGTGCCTTGTCGCTTTAATGCGTTTTAATTTACCGTTATTTGCACTTGTGGTTATCTCACGCCGCGGAGAAAGGCGAACGCGAGAAGCAAGAGGCCGAACTTGCTTCCCTTCTCTCATTTTACGAACACTAAGCCCTGGTGGGGCGCGAACATACATTTAAACCGCGCGGGGATTCCTACTTACTATCGTGACTGCAGTAAACCTGAGACATTGACAGGTAATTCTTTAATAGACTAGATAAATTATACTGTTCGTCGCGTTGTAGTTGGGATGAGGTACAACTGTTGAAGTTATTAAGTGATTGTAGACGCCGGACAAGAATGATGCGACATTATAAATATTCAAACACATAAAAATTTACATAAACTATTCCATCAATGAACAATCAGACCTTTTTCTTTTTCATATTTCTTATATATTTAACAGTTACATGAAGAACATTTACCAGTAAGTCCGTTTATGTTTTATGTACTAGTTATACACCATTAATATGTTACGCCATCTGTATGTGGGTGCAAGTTTTTGTACAGAGTTAAAAATAAATGTTCTCGGTGATATATTAAGTGGATCAAATTTTGTTGAATCTGTAAGATGCCAGGAGGTTGAAAGGACAATCTCTATAAAAAGCTTTAACTTCTCAGTTTTCTGTTAAGGGTTGAAAATAGTTACGATATCGATCTCGGTTCTTGAAATTGTTATGAAGAAGCGAAATGAAGTTATCACTGTTATTCGGTGCATCGGTTCTAATTGTGAGCTAAATTGATTTGGTTCCGGTTCTTCAGAATTATATTATACCTATTATTTTTATTATACTATTATTGTAACTGTTATTTTTCGGTTCTGTATTTATTTTAGAATGAAATAAAGAAATACAGAATCAAAATACTTCTGAGTGAAATAAAAAAATCTAAATATTTCAGAATAAAATAAAGCAATATAAAAACCAAAATATAGAACTGAAATAAAGAAATACAGAACTGAAATGCAAAATTGAAAAATAACAGTTATAGGACGGATGTAGAACCGATATATCAAATAACAGTTATGACTTCGTGTCAGTTCTCCATCGAATTATTTCAACCAAAACCGATATATAATAGTATTCAAACAGTTATTTTCAAAGCCTTTTCATTCCCTGGTTTGTTTTCTCATGGAAATTGCTTTGATTATATGGAAAATTTGATGAGTGTCGATTGGGTGTACAGCGCATTGAACACGTTAAATTTTGAGTCAGTCTGTACCTGGAAATGTATTCTAAAATAACGTAACCTCGGCCTTTGCGATATCGGAGCGAAAACGTGGATGGATTTCTCATCTACCGTGACATTGACCAGGGTTGAAAGGACCCCACGTCAGGCTGGCTTGAGAAGCTCGGGATCGATCGGTTTCGATGTGAGCATCCCCTATGTGCACATCGATTTCCAAACCTTTGATTCCCTCCCTCTCTTTTTTAATTTCCAATATTTTCTAGAAAAATGAAGCTTCGACAAATATCTGTAGCATATATGAGTATTACGAGTGGTTTTTAATAAGTTTAAAAGAAAACGGGTTTGTCTTTTTAATCTAGTACCCCGTGTGCTGAAGATTGATTCATTGAGAGATTACGAATTTTACGTATTTATAATATATAGGGTATGATAAAATAAATACCATAAGAATATATACGAAAATAAATGAATAAAATTTATTGATATTTCCTGTTTGATTTGGAATTTTTTAAAGTGACGTAAATAATAGAAGTTTGAGACTGAGAAAATTGAAAGAGTACCTTGTGAGCTAAACATTAACGTATAATATTTATGGAAATTTATGAAACCCACAAAGTTGATTCTAGATCATTGCTTTAGTTTTCGTAAGGGATGTTTAAAACATATAAACGATTTATTTCTTAATTATGAGTTTGCTTTTTTAATAATGAAAGTATACTTTCCTTAAATTACTTTACTTAAATAATTTATTCTTATAATTGGATGATGTTTATTGAGTAAATTATGTCAAAAGAAATAAATATTTTAAACAGAGTAAATTTCATTTTTAACTAGATACAAATGGATTGGAACAGATCGATATAATAAAAAAAATGTTATCAGTTACGAAGAAAGAATAAATACTTTGAACTTTGGAGTGCGTTTGAATATTTCTATATTGTATAATATTGCAGAAAATTTGTTTTAGGAACTTTGTGGCTGTAAAAGTATTTACTCGGATGAAATTTTGTGTCAAGGAGAATGGATTTCATCAAATAGTCCAATTACCCTGAAATGAATAGGTATTTACCGTAAACGTGGTCGTTTACAAGGCATTAAAGTTATGAATACTCAAATTAAAGGACAATTGAACTAATGTTGACGTTTACCATCTTTCCGGTAACTCGATAAAAGAACCTGAACACGGTTGAACGACTCACGTGCCATTTACATGTCACTTTCAAGTGGGTGCCCGCAGAATATCCTATTCTAATACCCCTATCAGCAAACTGCAAATTAGCCAGGAATTAATTAATTAATCTGTGTAAATAGATTGATATATCAGTAGAAATTTGTACAAATTCAAATGTTTAAGAACGTAGTTAAAAAAACACACTTATAATAGCAAATGTCTTCTTAATAAATATCACAGAAAACATGATACTTTAGATATTTTATATATTTTTTTCTTTCGTATGTACTTTATGTAATTTTACATTTTCAAATTTCAAAATGCATACAAATCCACAGTCTACTTATAACTTTCCCCCATACTTACTCTTGAATTTGCTTAAAGGATCATTTGATTAAACAATTATGAATTTTGCCGTTTTTAGTCCTTGGGATAATTGAATATCTTAAACCTTCGAAAATATTTATTTGAAAGGATTTTCTTAAATTCAAGAATTTGTTTTTGTTATGAGCATTCACATAGTGTATTGAAATATACGTTAAAAATAATTATTGTACAATTATTAAATGCATCTTACATAAAGCTATCATAGACTAAACTTTATAATACTAGTACTCTACGAAGGGAAATATTTCAACAGAAATTAAGGAACTCAATGAAGAAATTTTCCAAGCGTTCTAAGCCGTAACTTGCTTAAAAGTGGGAAGAACTGTTGAAAATATATTTTCATCTACAATCTGATTTTCTCAACCGCGTTAAACGGAAATCGTGCAGCTCGAACGCCGCGCAAAGCGGTATGTAAGCGTACTTTCGAACTTGCAAATGAAAAACTCGCACGTAACCGTATAATGATCATAGGAAGGGTGTATATCACAAACGAAAGCACAGCAAACTGTCGAACTAATGCAAACGAGCGCATAAATGAAACTGCAAGGGTGGTCGGCAAAGTTCTAGCGAGTGAACGCAGCTTCTCTGAATGCCTTGAAACCAAAGAAACTTTCTCGTAGAAAGAAAGATTCCGGAGAAGAGATTCTATTAAAACTTTCCCCTGCGTCTTCCGGCCCATGGCATTAGCAAAAATAAGAGTTCCACGCATTTTCACTGAACTTTCTGGGAGGGAATCAACCAGAAAAGTTGCAGGAGAATTGGATAGAAGGAAGTACACAGGGTGACTCGAAAAAATTGAAGGCTTCTGCCTCTCACATAGATATTTGCTTACAGATTACCCGTATTTGCATGCAGACACAAAATGAGAATTAACTCTTTTAACCGGAAGTTTTGATGTGGCAATGCTATAGAATTCTAGCACTAAAAGGACAATGAAAGTAAAATATTCATTTGTAATATTACAGTTTATATTATAATATTCAAATTTGTCAAAGTTAGTTTAACCTCTTGTTGTATGATTCCTTTCACAACTGCGCTTGATACAATTACTTTATCATAAATAGTTTAGTACAAAAAGAAAAAAATTTGATGCCTATTCTGTGTCTACATTATATAATAATAGACAAATAATACTTCATTTATGTGAAAAATAAATAAATAACACTTAAATTTGTCGAATTCGGTTGAAAATTTTCGTCGCGAGTCTAACTTGATAATATAGAAGAAGGGGTTAATTAACCAGCTTTTCGTTTATTTGACCGAGGGTTTGATCCTGTATGGGTCGTTGAACTTTTTACACTGATTAAATATATAACAAATGCTTCTCTGAGAAATTAGTAAATAAATTGATTTAGAAACACGCAAACTCAATTACAAGTCATTCAAAATTTTAATAGATGCGCTCTTCGTGTTCTTGTTGAAAAATTAAAAAAAAATCAGTACTTACGTATTATACGGACTGACTTTGTTTTTACGGAATAAAATATTAATAATAATAGTAGTAACAGTGATAATAATAATAATAAAATATTAACACATTGTTGGCCGGCAATTTTACGCAAAATCTATCCCATGTGACTGGTTATTCTTCCGTAATTAAGTGTGAAAGTGAAATAATCCAAAGCAACATCAATGTACTTTATGTACACATAATGAATTGAAATGAGATTTTAGTCGTACCTTTTATATAACTTTGAATATTTTGCTTCTGCAATTCTCTATATTACCCTGCGTTTCAAAAATTGAAATAGCTAATGAAGTGCAAACACGAGTTAACTCGTGACCGATCGACAATGTGATAATAATAATAGTACTAATAATGATGATAATCATATACTAATAATGTCTTATAATAATAAATAAATACTAATGTAGACCTAACCCAAACGACTGACCAGCGCGACCTTTAGTTAGAAAACACAGGTGGTCCGCACAATATGTAAGTACCAAAAAGTCACGTCGACTGCTTGGTAGTCCTAGTATTAAGAGGGAGTCCATTGTATTAGGTTCCGCAAATACCTACTGTTTCAAGTAAATAACCGCAAGACTCGGCCTCGTCACGGAAAGAAGATCGATTCCGCGCTTGCTCGCTTTCACGAACACCTTCCATTGTCGTGGCACGGTTACGTGCATAGTCACGAGGAACGGTAGAGTACAGTCTGACTACTTGTTGCTGACTAAACGCGGTACGCTCACCGAGAGAGCGAGAACAATCGGCGCTCTATAAAGATTTCTCGCGAGCAATGGCGCAACAAGCTCTTGCCCGTTCAAGGTGTACGCACGATAGCGACGTTACCTTTGTTCCTCTTATCGGCGTGACACGGTAACGCATGCCGGCAATAAATAAAAAAGGCTTAAACCGTATCTGCCGGTGATTCTAATTGCGCCCGAACCTTTCGGTGCCTCCGCCAGACGAATTCATTACAAAGCTTGGGAAATACTACCCTAAAGGGGTGGATATGTGATAGCAACTGTTATCGCAGTCTTCGCTGTTCTCAATTGTTCCAGAGATTTATTTTTCGGCACAGGCTGGCGAGGTTTACGTTTATCTTCCGAGGAAGCCTTGTCCCTCGGTTGACGTACTATTTTGCGGAATAAGAACGTATGGATACAGTGTTCTCTAATTAAACTAAATTTCTTGTATTTTGAATGCTAGGCGTTGCGATTGTTTCAAAAGACATCGCACTATGGAAACTTGAAAAGGGTAGATCTAATAAAGTTCATTCAAACAAGCGATATTTAATGGTCTTTAGGCGTAATAAATTTACTTGATTTGGAATTTTGCAATGATTGATGTTGGAATTTTTGCAAGGAAATGTAAAGGTAATTATGATATGGAAAAGGATAATGTGAAACCAAAATGATACATGTCTCTTCCAGTGTTATATAAACATTTATCATTGAATGCATAACGATGCAAACAATGTAAATTAAATTATTTTAAATACGTTTTAAATATTTAGATCTAATGGGTTTATTTTAATATACAGATTTCGGTACAAAAGTATCATATCTTCTAATCTCTACTAGGTATAAGTGTTCATAGACTAACCGCAAATAATATTGTAATAACGCACATTTGTTACCGTTTATTTGAATATAATTTTGTATCGTGATTTTCTAACAAACCTTTCAATGATATATGCTTATGTAATAACAGTTCTTATCTTGGCCTATAAAATATCCTAGCGTTTGGCCAAAAAATTAAACACTTTGCAGAACAGTTACAGAGTGACTAAATAAAAAAAACTATTAAATTAATTAGTGTGATCATTTTAAAATTTATTTGCAAGTATCGTGCTGTTTGATTCTCAAAAGACTGAACGCGTCAAAAAATATTTTACATCAATTTATTTTACGACCAGCTTACCACAAAGAGAAGGAAACTTTCCGGGTCGTAAATCAACATCATAACGTCAACATCCGCAACACAGAACAGTAGGTCCGATATTTAGTAACAATCTCCTACTTCAACGGTAATAAACCTTTACTACTCACGTTTCACACTCTTCAGTACTCAAATTTGACAACCACCGCTTATACTGAAGCACAGCCGAACATAACAGTATCGAACTAATAAAAGAGCCATCACAGGCAGAATTCAACAGGTCGTATTAAACCTTTGCACTCGAAAAATTTTTCACTAGAAATATTCAACATTTTCTCGTGAGACACAGACGAATGTTTTGAAAGCAACTTAACGAGAAATCGTACATTGATTAACATTTGTCTACCAAAGGTGTCGTCAGACACCTTCTGAATTTTTATCTCAAAATTAGTTTTCAAATTTAGTCCTATATTCTGAATTGACTTCCCGATTTTTCCAATAACGATTATAAAACTAACTATAGGAAATGTCTAAAATTCGAATGAAGAACAATTATTAAACTGAGAATATAATTTTAAGTTAAAATTTCAAAAGGTGTCCTTTCACACCTTCAGTAGATATAGTATTAGGTTTATGGGCGTTTATTCTATTATTCCCAGATCAATTTGTTGTTTTCATATTCTGGTGTTAAGACATTTAATTCGTTCTTTCTGTACTAATTGTAAGTAATTTTATCGAAATTTTATATTGTTTACTTTGTAAAGTTACTTTGGCAAATGAATAGTTCATAAGTCACTATCGTTAAACGTAATTACTGAATAATTTTGATTTGTTGAATGAGTTCAATTAAAGTTAATGGAAAGATTATAATTATAGTCTTTTCAGGCGGTTAAGTTTCAGGAATATACATCATTAGTGGTGAAAACATTAATTTTATTTCATTTTATTCAATTCTAATGCATTTATTATCAGCTTTTTAAAAATTAGAATAATGTATCATTCATTTTAATATATTTTTTGCCATGTATTGGTGAGCACTAAAATCAGAAACACTCATTTCAATCGGGTTTGTGATATTTCATATCTGTTGCGAGCCCACATCCCAAAATAACCGTCGAGATTTACGATCACGAATGCGTAACAGGATTTACGACCCCATGAAATCGGTGATTGAATTGCAGTATTTCTAAACGCAGAATATACGTTACGAAGGAAAATATTGTCAATTGAGAGGTTTTCAAACTAAAAGCTCTTTCCATAAAAAGACTTTCGGTTTTGAAATATTAAATACTAGAACAAAAGGGACCACATATCAATTTCTCATTATTCGAATAATTAAATTATTCATTTGTAGTTTTTGATTTTAAATATTAATATATAAAATAATATACTAAAAATTGTAATATTAGAAAACTTTAGTTTGAAATTTTTTAAAAAAAAGGAAGATTGTAATAAGTATTAAATTGATTTTTGTACTTACTTAAGTATAAACTATTTTATTTAAATATAAATACCTGTGTGATTCTATTTTTTTAACTAATAATGAGGGTATTTTCAGAATTCAGTTTGTTTTTCAAAACAAATTTAAAAAAATGCTAAGCTAGTTAATAATAACAATATTTAAGAATTTCAAAAGATGTCTCCATGTAATCAAAGAAAAAATTAGAAAACAATAAATATTTTACCTATAACTAAATATAATAATTTTAAGTATTAAATTAGGTCCTCTTGAATTACTTCTGTACGGTTAACTAAAAATCGCGTTCCCGCAGACAAACAATTTGAACAAGGCGAAATTAATTGTATATAGTATTATATTGCTCGTAACACATTCACCTTAAACGATCGCGTTGCTATCTGAAATCTCCGCTAAATCGTCACTATTTTTCAGTGTTGTGGTTTTAACGCTTAGGAAGATCGTAATTTCATCTGCAATACGTAGCGTTAAATTGCCCAGTTTCACAGCCAGAGCGCAGTTTTACACTACGAAATGTAATACGAGTAACGATACTCTTAGGGACGATTGATCGATCAGGTAACTCTATACTTGGCCAGGTAGTCATACCCTGCTTGAACAGATCATCTGATCCCGTAATCGTAATTGATCGATCTCGAGTAACAAGTTAATTTGAATGCCTCCGCTCGCAAAGAAATCGCAGTGAAAGTTTGGTGTCTATCTTAAAAAATTCTGTTTCAAATCTGTCTGTACACCGACACTTCTGTGTAAAAAAAAAGCAAATTTCGTAAACCTACGTATACTTTCCAGTTTGTCTGAATTTCTAGAAAATAAGAAATCAACGTCTTTTCAAGGTGAAGCCATAAGTTAGTCACGTCAGTTGAAAATAGAAAAGGTTTAATTCAATTGAACATTTACAAAAATCAAAACTTAGAATTAAAACACAGTTAATCCTTTGCACTCGAAAATTTTTCAGTAAACATTCAAAATTTTCTGACGAAATATAGGCAACATTTTTTTAAACTAACTTATGGAGAAATCAGATATAACCTAAGAAACAAAGCTATTTTATTTCAATTTTATATATCTTAAAGTATTATGCAAAGCTTAATATAGAATATCATACGGTAACTGAGAGTCAAATCCCGAGTGCAAAGGCTTAACAGATAAATCTGGTGAATTCAAAATTGAGAGACACGAATTAAATCATGGTATTTCAAAGTAATTTCATTTCAATCATTCTATTATCAGACTATCGAATTGACCTAAATGGAGGAAGAGATTGAAATTCGTAATAACATCGAAAATAGGAATTGATATAGAAAGGAACCGTTGCTTGACTATCTCTATCAGCAAATCCTTCCTTGATTGCAATATTTCTGTTTAGATACCGCCCGATTTAAGACTTGAATTTTAGCTTGACCTGACTTCCACTCTGGATTGATTCGGCTCCTGGATAAAATTGATCGAGATCGAGTTCCTTGACCCTAGCTTTGAATTAGACCTTTTCATATCATCTGATCTAGGTTGACCCGTTCCTTCAATCCAAGTTGATTTGATTCTTTTGATATTACCGATAAGTCCGACGTTACATTACTAATTATACGAAAATTTGTATTTTCTTCAAAGAGTGGTTTTTACCCCTTCAAAGTGAAATTTGGGACGAAAGGAACTGAAATGTATTAGGCTTGACTTACTAGTTCCACACAAAGTTCCATAAGTTTTTGAATTTCCGGGTTCGATAACTTCCCTTATAGATCCAATTGAATAGCCTGTGCACTAAATGTCTGTAAACCTAGTGTTAACACTAAAGCTACCGAGCAATTAGACTGACTTGTTTCCAGTTTTGTATAAAAATTAGAATAATACGTTTTTTGAAGTTCAAAGGGTCTTCTGGTCTCGTACATGTGCAAATACACCTTTATAATATAAATGCTTGCAAAATAAAAATTCTGAAGTGAATCAATCTGACCCGTCCGGTGGTTTTAGTGTTAGACGTGTGAACATTAACACTAAACGTATCATGCCGGTAAGATGGCCGGTTTTAAAATTTGATTAAAAATTCTGCGTTTTTTTTCGTTCAATTAATTAATGTTTAAAAATTAATTATCGTTCGCAAAATAAAGATTATGAAATGGGTTGATTTAATCAGCTCTGTAGTTAAATTAGTTTTAACGAGTGCAATCCGGAATTCGATCGGTTCTTGTACCTGTTCGCGACGGAAATCTTTCGTCGTTCTGAACGCAAACGGACAATTTCACGATCTCCTCCCACAGCACGTGGTGGTCGTTCAGCGGGAAGCTGACTTTCAACGTATCGCTTCAATTGATTTCGGCATCTAGAAAGACAAACCCGCCATCAAGAAGAATAGAACGTAAAACTTAGCCTGATTGGCTTGTGACACGCCGCTTTATTTATTGACACTTAACCCCTGTGACAATTTCCTGCGTGCTTTCAGCA
The DNA here is from genome assembly GCF_051020985.1 of Nomia melanderi. Taxonomy (NCBI): domain Eukaryota; kingdom Metazoa; phylum Arthropoda; class Insecta; order Hymenoptera; family Halictidae; genus Nomia; species Nomia melanderi. The sequence continues at coordinate 5,433,179 of NC_135005.1, forward strand.
TTACGATCTCCGTATACCACCTATACGCGGAACGGCAAGAATCTCGCAGTGGCGTATGAACAACGTAGTAAAATTTCGTAGAAACGATGACAAATATTCACAAGATTATGTATTGCTTTGATTTGACATTAAAAAAGAGGTGTCATTGAAGAATGTATATTTCTCAATAATAAGTAGTTGTCGAATTGATAAATACTTATCGACTTTATTTCCCTTTTCGTCGAATTTTTCAAATTTAGAGCAGAAACCTGCTTGCATTGAAGTATACAAAGAAAGGTTCTTTTTCGTTAACTACGTACGATACAGAATCTATTTATTGATTTATTACTACCTTACTAATCAAACGTGAAAAAGAGGTATTAACACTTCTCGTAAACATTAAAAGAATTAGATCTATACAAAGATTAAATGATTCTTGCATAAAAGAATAACTATTGAAAGCCCAAAATTTGCAATAAATCGTTTGCTATTGGATTTGCATCGGACACTAAAGTATATACTGAAATTGAAATACTGAAAACTGAATTATTCATAATTAGTGATAGTTAAATAGAAATAATTGTAATAAACGTGTTTAAAAAATTGCAAAATATGTATATTATATACACAGTCTCTGATAAAAAAATTAAGTCAGCAATGAATCAGCAACCTGATTCTTGCGTGGTCATTTTTCATATTAATTTGTTAGAAAGCAGGCCTAATTTCTTTGCTTAACTCTTGGTCTTAATACTTAAAAATTATTATTGAATTACCTTTTGTGGACGTCCAATATTATGATTATCGTAAAAAATATGACGTGGAAACTACATCGGCCCAAATTTGTTGATTAAGGATTGTATGTATAATTTTTCTTCTCCAAACCATTACGCTGTAGTATTGTAGTCAGCTGGCCGGCGCGACCTGGAAAAATTTAACGCCCCCGCCGTTATTACAGAACGGACGTTTTACGTTCCGACGTTGCGAAAGTAAAAGTCATTCGTGGAATGAAAATCGAAAGAGCCGCGTGGCTCTCCTGGGCATCGGGACTTCGTGATCCGTATGCATGTGCGCCCTGTCTGACGTAAGCGCGATTATTGTGCGGCTTTTGATCGATATTGAAGATGTTGAAACGGAATTGGAAGTATGTATACACAGCCTCGTCGATCGTGTCGCGTATTGCAAACGGTAACGACCGCGACGCCATGCATTGGGAACATTCGGTCATTTCTGTGTTGAAATCAAACAACTTTTGATGGAATTAAGAGATAGAGGAATGAATTTCTTTTTAAATTCAAGTGGAAATGACATGGAATATGGAAAAATAAGAAAACGCGAAAAGCGTGATGAATAAATATTGAGCTTGACAAAATGAATTCTCTTTAAATTGAAGGTGAAATGATTTGGAATATGAGAGAAATACGCAAGAAGTGTAATGAATAAATTTTGAGTTTGAGAAAATTTATTCAAGTTGATATTTTTGCTTCTTGTCATATGTTATATGAGGATACATCGAAGATTTAATTTCAATTTCATTTTTAATTGACTCAAAATTCAAGTCTTTTCCCTACCAGAAATTATTGAAAATGAAATAATTCTTAAAAACGTAACTTTAACCCTTTGCAATCGATTTATTTTCAGTGTTGTTAGGTGTAAACTTTGTTAAATTAAGCAAATGAAGTAAAGTAATTTACAACGGTAGAATTAAACGTTTGATATTCATTTTATTTATTATACTTACAATAAGATTTAATTTTTGTAATCTTTTAAAGCTGACACTTTTTAAAACAGTTTCTAACATTCTATAACAAATTTATATTGTTATTTCCAGCATGACATGCGACTGCAAAAGGTTAAGTTAGCTTGAGTATTTTAATGGGCTTTAACATTTCGAAATGATTAAATTTATGATTCTTCAAACATCAAAATTTTATTAAGTGCTTCAGGTTTAAGTCTTAAACAGTAATAAAATATCAAATATTGCTCCATGGGACAATAAATTGAAAATTCTTTATCGTTATTTCAAAACGAATGCGTGGCATGCAAAAATTCAAACATTATTTACTTTGTAAGTGACAGTCAACGTTTATGTTACGTGCGTAAAAACATCGTTAAGTGGATTTCTTAATAACCGTACAATAATATATTATAATGGTTATATAAATATCGAGGGAAATAGGTTTGTAATTACACTATAACTTATGAAACAAAAAGAGTGATTTATTGAACTCAAACGATAATTCCTGTATTTTATACTCTTATATTTTCAAGCATGGTTTGTCGTAATATAATCGTCGATAAAGTCCACCGGTAAATACACGAAAGTTTCATGTTGAGCAAACTCCAAGAACCATAATATCGTTGCAACATATGAGCAACAACCCACTGCACATTGACCAATATATTATATTACACATTCTACATCTGTTACTAACGATTATTGCTTTTCACTTTATTTGTTTCTTTCACCATTTTCACGTTATATTTTCTATAAATAATTTTGCAGGTAGTATTACAATCCTGTACTTTTATAATTTCATAAACTCACAATGCTTCGTTACAATTCTGAATATTTGAAAAACGTAGAACAAATTTTAATGATATTTCTTAATAAAATTTGGATAAATTAATTCATTGTTAATTAATAAGATTTTTATAAAATTTATTTCATTACAAAAATATTGTACGCCTGTGTTCGCTCTAAAGTATAACAATCGATAACAGAAGAATAATATTTAATTTGAATCCTCAAACACTGAGTAATATGTTTATTCGTTAAATTCTGCTTAAAATCTTCACCACGAGTCTCGCACGTTATTATAAGGTAAGGGGTTAATAATAGGATATCTATTCTATTATTAATAATAAAATAAAAAACAATTAAGATTTCGACTGAAAGTATGTATTACAATGCTTACAATTTACGAATCATTGAAAGTCTCAAATGAATACAATCGTGGTTCGAAGTAAAAATATTTTTCGTTTCGAAGGACAAAAGTTGGTTATTGTGCATCCCCACGTGCGGTTGCGCGATGGATATTACCGACATAATAACAGGAAACGAAATGTACCAGTAAAATCGCAAAATGTTGCGTGACTGCATTCGTCTCTCATTCACGATAATAATTGCTTGTTAAATACTACGACACGCTATTCTGCTCGCTTTTCTGCATTTCTTTGTCCACACATTGTATTACTGAGGCATGCATCATTCATTTGTTCACTTACACTGAAAACAAAATTACATTCGACACATGACAAAGGCAGAGAAGTATTCACCGTAACGTGGATACCTATCTACTTACGTACTTCCTCGTATGTGTATGCACTACTTGAATAATACTTCCCGCTTTAACCGTAATAGCATGTTTCGATCAGAGATTGCGAACTGCTCGCGAACCGTTCACCGGTTGTTTTTCCTTTCATCTGGGGTAGACAATGTATCATTTCGAACCACTATCATTTCATCGGTTACGTTTAGAAATTTATTCGCCGCCATTTAATTGGACTAATGAATAATGAGGAAATACCTTCTCGTAAATAAGAATGAACGCTTCAACCCTTTAATACATGGACAACTACGAACATTTTCAGCGTATTGTATAATATTACTTATTATTTCATAACAAAGGCAAATGTGATTAGAATTGATTATTAATCATTCGATATCATGCCTCTTAAATTAAACTATTATTTAGTTACTCAAACGATTTCACGTTGAATGACATAATCATTTTAGTTACTCGAAATTAAAAGTAAAAATTTATTCGAATAAACAATTATTTATTATTCTCAAATAACTTCGCTTTATTTGTAATAATTAAAAATTACGGTGACTAATAATTTTTCTATCGTTTCAATTTAATCTTTATGTATAGTAACGATAGAAATATATTTATGTAAAATGAGTATACATTTCTATTTAAAAAATAAAATAATTGCTGATTGCACATGCATCACTGCAGTCCTGGAAAAACGTGGTGTTACGGATGTAGTATTCTTTAGATTATTCATTTTTTCCTTTAACATATTTTTCTAAGATTGATTTTGAAGGTTCAATTTTTGTAATTAATGCTTCTTTGATTACAATCTAAATTGAAAGTTTTCTAATGTGTTACCTATATCATTTTGTCAAACATGTTCGAACATAAGTATGTATATGCATGAGTCACAGAGATTAGTGTAATAGTATTTTATTATCTCAATTGATTCCTTTTGATTAAAAGTAAAGAAATGTGTAGGAGCTTTAGTTAGAATTGAATGAGATAGTCACAGTGACGTCTGTAAGAAAATGATTATAACTATCTTCGAAACACAATAAGATATTGTATAAAAGAATTATATCATACTCTTCTTGCTTTTTATTGCTTTTCCATTGAATTGTGATCTTAATTGTTTCTAGAACTATATCAGTCTCTGACATGGTACAATTTATTGTGAACTGCTTTTTGTAACATATTTCATTACATTTTTCGATTAGTATGATTGTACAAAGAAAAACAATACTACACAAAATATTATGATAATGTAAATTTTGTGGGAACATGTCATAGAAAAAAAATATATTTTTATCGTAGAATTAATATTTTATACAAATTATGGAATGACTGTTGATTGATATTGAACCAAAAATTTTATTCTGCAGATCTGTTATCTCTTTATAAAAAACAAACTTTATGCATCATTTTGAAATATACTATTTCAATATAAATTTCATCATTAAAATAATATTTTTAGGTTTTAATTAACTCTTATAAAACAATTAATTACGTCTTATTAGAATAAGATCAACATAAAAATATCACTTACATTAGTCTTTATATTACTTTCTTTTTTCTCTGCATTATATTTTGTGTACTTTAATGCTACCACAATTATTAGTAATTTTACATTACAAGTACATAATTCATAGTACAAAAATCATTCTTCCTCATGTACAGATACACACGTTCCTGTCCCCGTTTTCACCTACAGTGGATCACAAAATTATTCGCTCAGTCGATAGTGCGGTAAAGATAAATGAATTAACCATACAACGAAGAACTTTTTCAGATTTCTTTTAATGGATATACATTATTTACAGTTCAGTGTAACAAAATGGTATAAAAAAGTATAAAGTTTTGATTTATAATTGCAAAAAAAACGAATTGTGACAAATATCTACACTTTTTCACGCCACAAAATTATTCGCTCATTTCATAATAATTACTGTTTTAATTATTATCTTAATAAAATTAATATTTAGTGGGATACCCCTTCTGTTTTATAACTTCTGCTAGCCTTTTTGGCATTGATCTCACTATTTTCTGTAAATAATTAACATCAATGTTTTACCATTCCTCTTGTAATCTGTTTTGTAGTTCAGTTTTATTTTTAATTGAATGTTTACGTATTTTAGTGTCTAGTATATTCCACACCATCTCGATAGGATTTAAATCCGGCGATTGAGGTGGAGTTTTCATTACTTTCGGGCAATTGTATAGCAACCATTCTTGCACTACTCTTGATTTGTGCTTGGGGTCGTTATCTTGATAAAAGTGGAAAATGTCTAAGATCCCCATCTTTTGAGCACTTTCCTTTAAATTTTCTTTTAAAATATTTAAATACATTATTTTGTCTATTATGTTTGTAATAATTCCCAAATTACCCACTCCATGATAACTAATGCATCCCCAAACCATTATATTGCCGCCTCCGTGCTTAACAGTACTGCATAAGTTTTTCGGATCCAACTCCGTGTTTGGTTTTCGCCAAACTTTTTGCGGGCCATCGGAACCCCAAATATTGAATTTGCTTTCGTCGCAAAAGATGACATTTTGCCAAAATTCAGGAGGCTTCGAAATATAGTTTTTGGCGAATTCTATTCTTTTTTTTCTGTTCATTTCACTTATATAAGGCTTTTTCCTTGCTGCGCGGCCGTTGTACCCATTCTTTCGCAGTGTTCTTCTAACTGTTTCATGGGAAACTTCTTTTTCAGAAAAGCCTTGAAGGAGTGAATTGATTTGGGGAGCACTTATTTTTGGATCTTCTTTAACTTTTCTCACTATAAATCGCTCTTCCGCGGAATTTAATAATTTTTTCCTACCACGGCCTGTTTTATTTTCTACTCGTCCTTCTTCTTTATATCGTTTTATAACGTATCGCACTGTAGAATAACTTTTGCAAACAATTTCCGCAATGTCCCTAATGGATTTTCCATTTTTCCAATGAAAAATAATGATTTTTCTAACTTCCAGATTTGTTTCTTTACTTTTTCTACCCATAATATTGAATTGTTGAGACAAGAAGTTACAAATCAAGATCAATGCTTTTTAGTCACTTGTCTACGTTATACTGACTACTTTTAGCTAAAAGCATAAACAAATGCCCACCAAAGCCACATTGATAGCATTTGTTTTAGTTGGTTCGCAACATGGGCGAATAATTTTGTGACGTAAAAAAGTGTAGACATTTGTTACAATTCGTTTTCTTTGCAATTATAAATCAAAACTTTATACTTTTTTATACCATTTTGTTACACTGAACTGTAAATAATGTACATCCATTAAAAGAAATCTGAAAAAGTTCTTTGTTGTATGGTTACTTCATTTATCTTTACCACACTATCGACTGAGCGAATAATTTTGTGACCCACTGTATGTAATACGTATCATTACATTATAATTTCCCCATAAAAACAAATACATTTGTCATCGTTCCATCAACATCTCTTCATCTTCAAACATCACAAAAACATCGTAAAGCGTATTTCACGCCTGTGTACTTGCCAGCTCGCGGTAAAGATAATCTCGTATTCAGTGCCGCGCCAATTCGAGGGTGCAAAGGGTGCAATGCACCTGGGCGACAGAAAACATCAAATACTCATTTTATGTAACTAATATCTAATTTGAATTATACGATCAGCATAATCATTAATACTGTGGATGTGCAAGTAAACTTTATTTGTATCAAGAAATAATTGTTCTTTTCTTTGTTTTTGGAAAAATGTTAAAAGTAACTATACGGAAACGCGTTCCCTGCTTTTAATAAATAAGCCATCTAACTTTTGGTTTGCATATAATTGTTATTTTATTTTTTGCTGTAAATGCCACATGCAACTTCTTTTAGTTATTTTCATTGACTCCTTGCATTATAATTTGTGAGACTCAGGGTGAAGATTGCAAACAAAATTTAATAAATACAAATGACATTCAGTTTTTTCGAGTCCAATTTAAATATTATCTACCTCTCATAAATTATTATACTTTAAGGGAAGGGTGTCTAAATCGGTGCCCGCGAGCACTCTAGTGACACTCCCTTCACGCAAAGTTACCCTCTTCATACCTACTTTCACCTGTTTGTATTGAACACTATATAGAACCGCTTACATACATAATCTTGGGCAGCTACTAAAGTGAAGGTAGTGGGGGAACTCTGTTTTCGAGTTACAATAATGCTCGCTTAAACTCCACAATTTCGGGTCGCAGTAGTGGAGTTAAGCCAAGCAGATTTCTATGAAATTTAAGCGAGCATTACTACGAGCGTGAGGGGAGTAAGTTAAACACCTCTGCTTTAAAACAATCGTAGACCTACAATGAGAATAAAGTTCCTACATTTTATTAGTAAATTATTATCCATAAAGTTGTCCTAACGAATACAGTTACGGAAGAAATCACAAGGCAAAGGGTTAAGGAGATGCCAATAAAAGTTTGTACCGGGCCGCGAATACCTTTGACGCACCCCTGCTCGTATTCTCGTATTTCCAAATGAAGCTAGGATATTCCGCGGCGTTATACCGTTGACATCGTAAAAAAAAAGGATATTCCGCGGCGTTATACCTGTCAATATGAAATATTAAAAGAAATAATGTCGTCCGTGGAAAAGGAATCGAATGAATATACGGGGCACCTAACCTAGACCACTCGAGGCCGGAGTACGCACACTCGCACAATGATATGCCTTAGGTCCGAGGATGATATCGGTGCAAGGTATAAAAGATGTAGAACAGAGAGAAGGAGGGTCAGCGTACACGAGCGTCTATCAATTTTATTGCGCCATTATCGATAAGAACCCCGTGTTCACTTGTGCTCGGTGGACACTTTAAGCCGTGTCGCGTGGAACGCGTGAAACGTACGATTACTGGACGTCCGGAGATATATTATCCGTCATCATTCGAAGATATATCGGTCGTGGCGCTTGTAGTATTCGGCGTGCTCGCGGTACGGCGCAGTTAGAAACATTTTGTTGTCTCCTTTTGGTCGGTTATAAATTGATCGACTGGCAAACGGAATTTTCTGCGTGCATGCATGCCGGTGAAGAGCACTTCGCGGACGGAACGAGTTTCATTATGGAAATCTCAGATCTTCACTCCTTTTTCCTTTTCCCCTATTTTGCGCGACACCATTGTCGATTGAATTGTCAGAATTTTTTATGATTTCTTGTTTTCACCTTGTTATTATTCGTGTATAAAGGCCGCGATAAAGCTTTTTTCTTCGGATGTAGGGGGTAGTTTGCATTTATGGCTGTATGGGCTGTTTGGATTGTCTCGATCATTTCGTGTGCTATTCTTGGGAGTTTTTGGATCTCTGACGGTTGGTGTCGAGTATGCGTGATTTTGTTAAGCTAATGGTTTCCGAAGTATGTTACTACGCTCGCCTTTAAAAAAATCTGATCATAACGGGCTAATGCTTTAAACCATGGGTTATAACATGTTATGCTATGAAAATTATATTTTTGTTAAACTTTACGCGCCTCCTTTTGTATTAGCCCCCGCTTCTCAATTTGTAAATCACAGTGTTAGATAATGCTTAACGTGCAGTGTTACATGACTGATTTTTTAGCAAATAGCTACAGGTGTGGCAATTACATTTCTTATTATGAGTCAAGCTGAAGCTGTGTTGTATGGTTTAATCCTTAAAAGACCATAAAAAGGATAAAGCTTTTATAGTAAAGAAGCCGTAGTATCCAACTAACCTATGTATGAAAAATGGTTAGAAAGAAAAGTGTTTATACATTTTACAAATTTTTTAAAGCCAAGCAAATCTACCCTTTCTTCTAGAGGATAAAATGTGCTTCTTTTAATTTTTATATAAAAGATTTTCTAAACATATAATACCATTTGTAATTCCAAATGTAATTACCAAAAGTAATTCAATTTCGTTTGTGTGGTGCAGTTTACATATCAATTATCTATCTGTATTATACAATCTTACAAATATATTTAACTTATACCTTTTAAAAAAATGGTATTCCATATTTGGTAATGCGTGTTATATGTATCACTAATTTTTTTTATATTTTGTTTGTTACAGGTAAGAAACTTTTATAATGAAGATTTCACCTTTTTGGTTGGCAAGGTTCCCTGAATTAAAATTATTGAAACACGTGGATTGCAACGCAAGTAAGGTATACAAGAAATATAGGTACACCAATCTAATTAAATTAGAACGAAGATATTCGTTCTTCTTTGTACGATTACATTTAAATAACTTTCGAATATATAATATGTAAATAAAGAAGTTCGTTCATATTATTGCCTACCACAAGTGAAATTTGAGTCTTGAGAAAGCTGACTTTCCATTTGACATGTTTTTCTGCTTTCTTATACTTCTTTTGAGAACCACTCGGTACATATATAACTTTCAATATTCAATTTATTACTAATAATATTTAATATTCAATCTTTTGATAAGTTCCGAGCCTTTCTCCATTAATTGAAACGGTTATCTTATCGAGAAATTATTAACTCGATTACAATCATTAATTTTTCTGTTTCAATTAAATTGATGCGCTGACCCTGTTATCGTGCATGTAACGATACAAACATTTGAAAGCAAACGTTCTTTATCGAAAGTAAGGGGGAAAGTATGCGAATCAAGAATATTTTAAAACGCTGACTTTTCCAGTTTGAATTTATAGTACCTATTAACTGAAATACTTAAGTCTAAAAAAAGTTTTTATAAAATACATCTAGGAAATTAGTTTCAATTTAAATTTTATTTCCTCCAACGTTATGCTATATAGTATTCCACAATATACTGTTTAATTTGGATAGAAATGTATAATATTATAATATATTGAGTAGACAAAAATATTTATAAATTATCGAATGTACAAATTGTTGATAAATATACATAAATACAATAACATGAATATATCAAGTAAATTCGAATAATGAATTTTCGTGATCATTATCATATCGATAAATGAATTTTCTTTCAATTCAATTTACTACAAGTAAATCAGCTATTCCTGTAATTATATTAAATTATGTAGTAATGAATATTCAAATTAGTTATCATACGATATATAAACATTATTTCTTTGCATTCTTATATTATATTATGTACTTCATTATTTCATCAGCACACGAATTTTTTTGCCTTAGAAACTTCATGAATCTCCTTCATTAAGTAATAATATTATTATATTCCCTTATATAGCCAATGATAGCTTCTGCGTAAAATTGCCGGTCAACAATGTGTTAATGCAGAGTATGCTTGCTCAAAAGACACAGAGCCGAACGTAACATTAAATATTTCCAACGCGTGTCTCGTTGACAAACTTTGAACGGCCGCCGCGTTGTTGGCGCAGCACTAATGCGTCAGTTTCCAAGCATTTCACGAAACGTCAGAAAGGAAATAAGCGCAAATCGGTACAAGAAAGTCAACCGCGATTCTTTATTACCCGCGGTTGACAAAAGGAGGGTTGCTTTCCTTTGTGGGAAGATCCAACGAGAAGATCTTTTGAAACCGGGCCAGTGACCCGCCCATTGTGCCACCCTTCCGCCCCCACATAAAATATTTGGACAGAACTTCCGGCCCACGACATGCCGGTGCCAGAACAATCTCTCTTGTCTCTGTTTCTCCGTTACGATCTCGACTTGTCGATGCATACACGCCTCTATGACGATCCCCTTACACCCCACCCCCCGATCATTGTGTCTCCTTCCAAAAAAGTTTCTACGAGCGTAGAGAAATGAATGAGGTTCCTCGGTTTCGTTGCTTGCTGGTCGATATCGGAAGAAGATCGACGTTGGTTTACTAGTTTCGACTTAGCTCGAACATGATTGCAATTTGCTGGTAATAATTATTTATAAGCTTTTCTGGATTTTCATTGAGTTAATCTGTTAACAACGTGTTATCGTTTAATACTTGCACAGTAACACTGAAATTACCATACCAGTCAAAATGATCCAGTCCTGATGTCTCCTTTTTGCAATTACTAAAAAGATAACAGATGTTTCTCTGAAAAATGATTAAAGAAATTGATTTAGCGATACGCAAACTGAATAGTAAATCGGTTGAAGTCTCAATAGATGCATTCTTGGAGTTTCTATGTAGAAATTTCAAAAAGTCAATTTAACTGCTATGTAGTTGTAGTGTTAACACTAGAACTAGTTTCGGTTTTTTGTTTCGCAATTATTGATACCTTGAAAGCATTGAATATTCGAAATAATTTTGAAAATAAATAGTTTCACTGGAATAACGTAATGAATGTCTGAAGAAACCCAAAATAATCTATTGTTACAATTTTTATAGAGACTACATATCAATCGTATTAACACTAAAACTACCAAGTTATTAGAGTGACTTATTTCTAATATTTTGTAAAAATTAGAACAATAAGTTCCTTGAGATTCAAAGGGTGTCCTAATCTTGTAGCTGTGCAAGTATACGAATTTAATTGGAAATCTTTCGCAAAAGTGCTTTCATAATTTAAATACTCGCAAAACAATAATTTTGGAGTGGGTCAACTTGACCTGTCCGGTAGTTTTAGTGTTAAATACTTGGTAGTTCTAGTGTTAATTCGTTAAAAGTAAGTGCATACACTGTTCAGTTCGGTCAAAATTATCATGTCTCGCACGAACGAGGAATTAAGATGAAAGTTCACTCCCTCTGTCTCAATTCGAAATTCTTTTTGCAAGTCATAGGGGCTAGAGACATCAAACACTGTAATTTAGAATGGAGAGTTTAAGGAACGGACAACGACAGAATCCCAGGACATGTTCCCACGGTCTTCGAGATTCTTCGGACACGCGAGCACTTCTGCGTACCACTACCTGACACGCTATGATTTCAAGGTGTTCGGGACTTGTCAGAGAATACAAGCTACGTCACTGAGTCCTTTAAAAAGAATCTCGAAGGATGATACCCGATCTTGATCGAAACACCCTATATACTTGATTCGGTTTTTGTATAACTTCGGAAAAATATAAGGCAATACATTCTGGAGAAGTGTAATATTAAACTAAACGAGTTTCGTCTTGTTTGAACATTGGATATTGATGTAGATTAAAGATTGACACCATACTTGGAATTTTTTTATATTGTTGTGTTAATATCCTTTTTTTAAAGTCAGTTATTGTATGTATCACAAGTATAGTATAACATTATCTTAAATCCATAATTCTTGTCCTTTTTGCAATCATAAAAATACAGGATATTATTTTAAGCAATTAGTAGCCTATTATTTTAAATCGTGTCTATGGGTAATTTTGAAAATAAAGTATATATATTATTCGTTGCATTTGAATGTAGTAATTGAAACGAGTTACATAAAATTTTATGTTATATAATTTGAAAGTAGAATTATATTGTATAAACTAATTTTAATAATTTATTGTTTTTAAGTAATAATAGCGAAGAAACTATTTTAAAATTGAACCTATATTAAGTCTACATAGATCTATGTCATATTATCAAAATATTTTTAATTAATCGAAATACTGAACAGTGAATTGATCCTTTTCTAAGAAAAAGTTCGAAATGAAACATAACAAGTAAGCTTCAACAACAGAAAAGTCAAGCTGAACTCTAAAATATTAAAATTCATAAATTTCTGGGCCACACAAACGTCAGATGCTGTTCTCGAACTACTATCCGAACTAAAACTACTAAAACAAAAGTTTCGAACTGGCATCGTATTCAAATGAAGCAATGTGTAAACTTCGGCGCTTGATTTAATGAAATTAATATTCAACGCCATATCCTGAGCACTTGGTATGCATTACTAAGTAACATTTCTACGAAGTACATTAACTCCTACAATTTACATGACAATCTGAGAACAGTTACTGTCTATAAACGCATATTATGTGTAAAATTGACAGCGCTATCTTCGAGCGCGCATCACACGAAACGCCCTACAGCGAAGCGATTTCTATTCCCTAAAAAAAGCTTGTCAAGTACACTATCTAAACTTGAACACGATAACACTGTTACGTCAATGCATTAAACCAACGCTGATAAAGTCTCGAAATAATTCGGAAACAAAGTACTGTACGTGTTCTCGTGCACAGTTTGATAACCGAGTAATATTTCACTCGGTTCGGAATTGGACACGTGCACATTTCCCTTGAAAATGTCTTTTTCACGGTGTCTCGATGATACCCGTTAAAAAATAATCCTACTGCACGAGAGCTGCGCTGACAGCTGTCGGATTTTATCGAGGCGTTGCGTTGTTTGGTTTATCGAATGTTTTGTCGTAATGTAAATTCGATGCTGGTTTGAGGAGATTTCTTTGCTGTAGACGTTTGATGTATTTCCACTCGAAAAATTCATATCGATGGGATTACATTTGAATTACGATGGTACAGGTAATCGAAAATTATCGAGTTGTTTGCATGAAAATTGATATTCTGTCGCATGTGATTCGTGTTAATTTAGTTTTCAGAACGTTCCGTGTCTGCATAAGCGATTTGGAGCCCTTTCGTGATTTATGATGATAGATTGTTTAATTGTAGGTATTAGCATCCTTTTCGACCAACAATAATTATTCAGAGACACAATTAACAATAATAAGAAGAGATAGAACTACAGAAAAAGCAGTAAAACAAGTAAGAAATGAAATAAACGAAAGTTGGAATAAAGAAAATAAAAACTTAAAGGATGAAACTTTTAAATTGTATTAGATCATGTGCATTGTATTCAGACAATTTATAAATTGCTACAGAATAAATATATTACAATGCAATGTAATTACATGACAAAATTTTATGTACTTTTTAATTTACAATTTTGTAATAAATAAAATTTTCAAGACGATTTGAACTAATGTTGAGGTGATTAAAAACCGTAAAACATGATCTTTTTAAAAAGGGTGTTGTATTTTAAATGTTTAAATTTCATATTTTATTTAAATTTTAATATATAAAGATAATCTACTTCTAATGTTACAGTTCTTCTGTATCATGTAATCGATTGAACATGTAATTGTAAAAAAAACTATATTAAAATTGAAAAAAATTCTTAAAGTGGTCACAAATATTGCGTCTACCCTCTGTTAACTGTTAGTTGTAAAACTCTAATTAGTGAATTGGGTTAAGCACCGCGGTAGCATTTCCTACCCGCATGACTTGCTAGTTGGAGGTCCTTAAATATAATTTTTGAAACCCAAGAAGGATGAGAGTCCAGGCTCGTTTCTAAGCTATTGACATTCGACACTCAGAGTTCTGCCCTATCACGTATACAAACGATGTTCCATGAAGACATTGTATATGTTTTTCAGCTGAAAAATAACATCGGGGATTTATATCCTTAATGTTCTTTATAGCGGTTTATAAGATTCACTTAATTATAATGACGATAGTTGTCTTAATGCTAATCCTAAAGCTTCTAAGAAAAGACATTTTTGAATGTATAATACAAATCCGGAAGAGTTGAATTCAAATTATTACCTTTGTGTAACTAAATCTTTATAAAATTATGGACTATATATTATTTATTCCAAATTATTTACTATAAATTATTTATTATAAATTATTTACTACAAATTACTTAACATAAATTATTTACTGTTCTATAATAGTATGTATCATGTGTTATTAAATTGTATGTTTCAGTTTTGATACTTACAATGATTTCTAGAAGAATTCTCAATTGTTGAGAAAATCTTGCCAATTACACTGAGACATTCCAGTAGTACATTCGATTAGTGAAGATTTATTCTTAACAGGTTTAATGACAATATTGATGCACTAATATTTATCGTACAAATATGTATAAGTAAACAGCTTTTTGTTATCTTCTGTTACGACTTACCACAGCTCAATATCCGAGAGCTCTAACGATCATCGCCATTTTAGAACCATTATCATAATTCGAAGACGTCATAAACGGCAGTTTTTGGACATCAGCACAACAGGTGCAAGTGAATTATACATTTCGTGAACTTTAGCACTTCTATACTTTCTCTGTAATCAACACATAATCATGAATAGAAACACGAATATTTATTAAATAGTATTATATACATACATCAATATTATAGTTTATATTTTTCTTACTTTTTTTATTCAATTCTAACTGTTTTTTTTTAAATTTCTGAAATAGTTAACAACACTGTACAAATACATACATACTTATATATGTATTAAAAATTATGAAAACCGTAATACAATAATGTAGTATATGCTGTAGTTTATATAATATATGGTATATATAGTCACAATATATATTATGATATATAGTACGATACTACTATTATTTAGCAAAACTGCTAACCCTTTATCTGCTACATCCAAAATACCCATTTAACCCTTTGCACTCGAGGGTTCCGGAGCAGATCCATTTAAAATTCGTCATCACACGTTGTAAAATTTTGTTATTAATACCATATCATATCATAAAAAATATACAAACATAATTATCCCAATCAAATAATTCGTCAATCAAACATCATCAATTCAACATTCAAGGAAATATTTCAATAAACTCCAACATACTTAAACATTCTACAAACTCCTCCAAAAACTACTATTCCTCAGAATTAAAGAAAAGAGAAAAAGCAGTGCGGTAAATTCTAAATCCCATCAATTTAACGTTCATAAAATCGTTTTAACAAAACTCAATATACTCAAACATTCAACAACCTCCTCCAAACCTACTTTTCCGCAGAATAGAACGAACGAAAGAAGTGCAATAAGTTCGGAATCATCCTCCCGAACCCTTATCAGGCTTCCACGATTCAAGACCCAAGACTCCCGAGATTCAAATGAAATTCCAATCCTCGCGAATTATCGAAATCCATACAATCAAACTGCTCCCATCCACGACGTTCCTCTCCAATCTCGACACACGAACGAATTCCTCGATCGGCGAGATCGTTCGGTTGTAATCTTATTCGCACGGTCAGCTCGAAGGTACAGATTTCATCTCGGAACCAATGCACCCCGCATATATGGGGCAGGTGCACGGGTACCTGCCGTGGGCGATCCCACTTTTTCATTCTTCGTTCGGCTACCTCCGACTAGCCCAACCATCTTTTCGCATCATTCTCTTCTCTCGTTTTCTGAACACTCTCTCTTTCTCTCTTCCCTCTCCCTCTAGATCCTGCAGACCCTCTAGAATCCAAGTCGCCTGGCGTTCCACGCGAATTAGCGGTGCATATAAATAGAACGTTTACACGCGACGTCGTGAGCTCCCGCAATTATGATACGAGTCCCGCTCCGGGAAATGCAGACAGCCAACCCTTTCTCGATATCCCGGACCTATCGACCCGGTATAGTCATCGAATTCCAGGCGATTTTTTTTTCTATTCGGCAGAAACGCGGAGAACGTTTCTTCCCTTCGTCAGGTAGAATTCTATGCTGGGGATTGTTCGATGTTTTCGTATCTGTGGAATTGCTTTAGTGTTTATGGTGAGGAGAGTAAGGTTTTCCTTTCGGAAGCGGTACTTGGATGGATAAAGAGGAGTAATTATTGTAATGATGAAGATATTGTTGAAGAAGTGGTAAAATAGTTTTTACAGTGTGTCTCACGAACTCTGCCCACTAAAAGATCTTGGTTATTTCAACCAGTACGAGAAACTGTTACTTATAAAAGTTGTAGGGTTTAAGAAACTACAGAACATGGTCTAAATGTTATTCTTGCAAGTAGAGGTGTAGGGAAAATACAGTGGTCACCTTTGTTTTTTTTAAATGGAATGTTCAATTTTTTATGCTCTATTTCGATGGATTATGTGTTCTGAGTATAAAAGTACTCAGGTGCGTTTGCCTTAAAACCTACAGTTATTGAGATATTTGACTTTTTTCATGAAGCATGTTCGAAATGTAACCAAAATTACATAACGCAATTGTTATAATTATTACTATATTATAAAATGTAATTATAGTACTCACAGATTATCTAAAAATCATGAACATTTATTTCATTAATGTTGTGTTTAAACTAATTGTTATAATAAAATTTCCATAAATTTGTTAGTAAATTTCAGTAAATATTCAGTGAAAAACTTTTATTCTGCGTTGGCGTTCGATATATTGGTTGGTATGTAAGTATGTTTAAAGTTCGTGGCGGCACGCGATCTATAATTCTATCCAGCTTGCTGTCGGTGAGTCTTGCTTGTTCACCGACTAAAAAAGTCGTAACACAAAAAATCATAATTTTATACATTGTTGTCAGCTTTGTATCTCTTCCCCTTTATATGCCCGAGAAGTTAAAGTGCTTTCGTACTGCCGTTTTTCTTGGAACCGTGGATTAACCATTTTCCTTTCACATAGTTTATTAATATGTGCATAATGAGCGTGACTTAAAATCGTGCACTATAATACTCGCAAGATTTTAATATATAAATTATTTTAAAACACAGTGGATCATTGCATACGAAGAATTTTGTGGTAATTTAATTAAATAAGTCTCTCTTTATTTTGAAATTATTAAAACTCGTCGTTGTTTTCAGTGAACCATGAAAATACTAATTAAATTCATTTTTACCATTTATAATCACTTATAATTATAGTATGATTTTGAACGAGTAACATTTTTAATATATTATTTTCCGTAATATACAAATAGAACTTTTAGTTTGCGTTTCTTATATATTAAATAAAAATACTTTAATGTATATGCGTATATAAAAAGTATTTTAACTTTAAATATATAATGAAAGTAATTTATAAAGTAAGGTTATTATGTTTTTAAACGATGCTGCAAAATGCTAGTTTGTCGTTACGTTCTTTAATTGTGGAAAGTTTCATCATATAAAAATGTCAATCATCCAAAAATTAGTAATTTATTCTAATAAATAAAAAAAAATTCCCATTCAACGTACACGTATCGCAAAGAAAATGTTCAAAAACAAAAATTTTATTTCTTTATGTCAAGTAATTGATCTTAAGTATCCCAAAATAAAAATTAAATCACAAGATAGAATCACTCCAAAAAAGCTAATTCCAACAAATATGATTATAGATGGAAAACTGTCTTAGATGTGGTCAATTTACATAATCCCTTTTATTTTTTTAAAATGTCGGTCCAGGTCGATGAATTCTAACGCCAAAATCAAAATTAAATTTCAAGATATAATTACTCCAAAAAATGATCTTAATTCGAACAAATGTGACTTAGGATTTATTTAAAAAATGCTTTATATGTGGTCAATTTACATAATACTTTTTATTTCGTAAAAATGTCGATCGAGGACGTTGAACTCTGGCGCCAGTAAGTGACAACCCTTCCTTGAACGTCTTAGAACTCGAAATATCACAGTAGGGGCTCGTCCCTCCTCATTTAAGTGTCTACCAAACCCGAATATATTTTCTATTCAAGACCACCAATAGCGTAGCTCCAACAAAACGGATTCTAACAGAACATCCACCTCGCAGAGTGGTATGAAGAAATAAATTACGCATGGTCTTGTCTCGTAACTCATATCTCCATGCTAGCCACGAGAAGTCCTTTCTGTTGTTTCTAGGTCGACGATCCCGGCTGTGAAAAACTGATCCAATTTTTTTTCGAGCTCGACGCGCTAGCACCACCGATTCAACAAATATATCTTCTTGAATAAAACACCTGTTCTTTTTATACGCTGTTATTCGTTTTCTTTGTTTAAGGAAAATTTATAGAGTTGGTGGGATTTTATTTATTCTTTCGTTGAAGTACGATGGACTCAAACGGTATTGATTGAGAGCACATGAATTTTATTGTGCTTTCAGTTTTATGTGATGATTTGATTTAATTGTGAATAAAATTGGTTAAACGAAATATTGTTGTAAGGTATTTTATTTTTATTTATACATGTAAATTGCATTCATGTATAGAATTAAAAAATGGGAAATTTTATAGAAATTACTTTTTTATAATGTTTCAATTGAAATGTAATAACTTTAAAAATATAATGTAAGTTAATAATTATTTAGTTAAGTACATAAATATTTATGCCATATAAATTTATGTATTCCAATTTGTGCAGGTAAGCAATGACGAAGAAAAATACGTTTCATTCTATAGAAACAGAAATATGTCTGGATTAATATCGTGAGTTTATTTGTAAGATATTTATTAATTTTTAGCGAGTGCTGTTGAAATCATTTATAACACTACTAAAAATTAATTTTTAGTGTTACTTATATTGTTGTATTTCCTTACATTAAATTATCTAATAATATATTATATATAACAATACATTATATAATAAGTATAAATATACACCTATATCTTATAGATAATATAAAGTATCATAACCTAATATTAATTTAATATGCAATCTACAATATTCAGTAACATTATTATTCACATATAATTGTTATGTTGCATATTCAGTTAGTAGAATTGACAAGATGAAAATTAAAGTAAGCTAGTAAAAATGTATTAAATGATTGATCGTATCAAATAGCAGTTCTCCAAAACATAGATATTTTTAGAAAATCCCTGTTGACCTTTTAAAAATGTGTTTAGTACAATTCATTCTATAATTCAAGTATATTATTCAAGGAATGGAATTTTCCCTAAATTAAGTGTCCTTTGGAACACAGGTGTCCTTTTTCATTATCGTTCTTAAAATGTTATTTTATTTAGTGTTTTGAAGAAAAACACTCCATAACAATACATTCTGTTCTTTTATCAATTCGACGATAAAGTTCAAAAGAATTTTGCTGTCTGAGCAATCCTCAATTCTTCCGGATAATCGAAGGCTCGCCGTGCTCGGGGCGTTTCAATCGTCGAAATATCGAGCGTTCCGACGTCTCAGTTACAGGCGTATCAAAATGTTCAACTAATTGAACTCAAGGAAGACACCGTGACAAGTGCTTTCAATAACACCGGGATCCCAATAGTAAGATAAATTGCCAAGTTTCATCGATATCATCCGCAGCTTTTCGGAAGCTCCAAAGGACACTCGCGGCACGAACCTTTTCCAACGATTTTAAGCCGTATTATCGATTGAAAAATTGAAACAATGGAAGAGCTTGGCAGAAAAAGAAAAGGAAAAATAATTGTAGAAGAAAAAAAATTTTCGCAACCGATGAATTTTTCGATTTTCTAACACTCATTGCCGTTGAAAATGAAAATCTTAAGCTAATTGTCCCGAATTTCTAACATTTAAATAAGGACAAAAATTGAGAAACTGATCATATAATGATCGTATAATGTAAGGATTAATGTAAAGTTAAATGGACGGAAGAAACTGCAGAATTTTAAATTAAATTTCAACACCGATCATTTAACCAGTCACGATAAGTTCAATGTTAAACATTTCTCCATAATACACATACACGTGCATTCACTCATCAAACAGCAAACACGAACACGATAATTCAGAGATATTGTTAATCTCAGAAAATAGTGATATAACAAATAGAAAGGTAGAACATTTTTCAGTGAAATGTTTTCTCAATATTTTACTTTTAACCTTTTTTTAGTAAAATGAGTCTAACTGATTACTGTACTATATTTCTACGTTATATGCAAAGCGTTTCTTCCGACTGCAAGCATTCGTGGAATTCTCTCAATCAAGCCAAAAGTATGTAAATTAGTTTTGTTATATCGACAGATAATAAAATTTCTCGTTTGGTAGATTTACCCGTACTCACATAATTTGAATATACACGTGGGACGTTAATAAGAGCAGTCTTCGTTCAGTAACCCCGAACACCTTTTCCCTCCTTTTTTCGTTTCGTTTTGCGAACGTTTCGATGGTTTCGCGTTGTGCCCCTATCTCAGAGACATTTCAATTTCTCATCCTTTTATGTTCCTTCGCTATTCGATACGGCGTCCAAGCAGGTCAGGCAACCAGCCAGGATCTTCTTTTATCCTTTTTTGGACAGGTTCGCGAGAACATTCGGCCGAAAATGTTACGCGAAAACTCGGCTTCCCGTCATAAATATGTCCTGAAATTCACTGGAAAGAAATTTTAATGTATAATAGCGTTATAGAAGGTGTTATTATTATACATCTTGAAATTAGTAAAATTCTGTTTGTAACAATTGAAGTATGTCGTTAATGGAATATAAAATTGTATTATTTGTAACATTTGTAAACATTTTTTGCAATTTGAAATGTGAGATAAATACGATGAATACTGAAAGATCGGAAATGCTAAAGTAATATGAATGTTGTAACATCTTTATGTCCTTTATTTAATTCTAAATTTTTTATTTCGCAATACTGTCCTTTGATTTGTCAAAATATTGAAGTACTAAATATAAAAGTCTATTAATATTATCAATATTAACTTTTTGCACTCGAAAGTTTTTCACTATAAATATTCAGCATTTTCTAATAAGATGTAGATAGCATTTCTCAAAATTAATTTATCAAGAAATCACATATATTGCGAAACAAAGCTACTTCATTTCAATATTTCACATATTGATGCAGTATACAAAGCTTAATGGTATATACTACCAAACTTTATAATTTTGCTGCATCAAATCATGTGACGACCAAAAGTTACCTCTCGAGTGCGAAGCATTAATTCCGCTCAAATTTGGAAAGAACAGTGTTTTCGTTTAAATACTGTTAATATTTTATATATTATTAAAAATGTTTAGTTGTCTTTCAGTTTACCAATTTGCGATATTTTTTTAGTACGTTATAATATAAACACCTAATTGAAATGTAAAACGACGAAACTTATTGCCTAACGTAATATGTATTTATTTGCTATCATTCTCTAAATCGAATAGTTGCAAAAGTTATAAATGGAATTTTTGTAGATATTTTTACAAATATTAAACGTAGCCACGCCGACTAGAAGATTATTATAGCAGATTGAACACGCTTGCGAGATACGCGCATCAACGATAAGATTAGATAATACGCGAAGAAACGTTTATTCAGCCTCGAATCGATACCACGAAAAGTTAGTAAGCCCGATACTCGATATCACTGCGACGAGAAAAAGCATATATGTACATACCTATGTCCAGCTGTGCAATATTCTTGCAATAACGGATTAAATTTTTTGCAATGAACAATTTCGATTATTCTTCTCCGCAGTTAAGCAAATTCTGTTTACTTGGATAAAATATTTAATAACTTTATTAATATGCGTGAAAATTGCGAACAAATTTTACTGTGTACTCTTGAAATATACTTAACTCCTTGACGTATAATATCTCCTCACACTTGTAACGAAGATTTGAAATCGTAATTTCTATAATGAGCGAAGATTTCAAATATTGTTTAACAAATGTAGATGTCATTCAGTTGTTTTGACTTAAAATGGAACATTACATTTCTTGTTAGTAACTTGTATAGCTTAAAGTAAATCTTGACATAGAAAGAGAATGGAATTTTTTCTTTTACTGGTACATACATTATTAATAGTGAACAATTTTTGCAAATTCAACTGGGAAATTAAATCGTAGGGCAAGGGGTTAAAAATACTTGTAAAAATCTGAGTTTCCAAGTTTGTTACTTTTTAATAAAATCGTAATTTAAAAGTCGTTGCTTAAAATTGCTTGAAAACAATTACCTTAAAAAATTGATGCTGAGTAAAAATATTTAGTTATATAAGTAACTAAGTAATAGTGTAACATGAATATTTTGATAACAAATCATTAATAATTATTTATAATATAATTTGCTTTTGTTATGACAAAATAAATATTATTATAGAAGATACTAAAAATTCTCGTGGGAGTCAATGGATTAAAATATATCTGCTGAACGATTATAAGTTATTTCCTGTAGTAGTAAATTAAGACTCGCCGTAATTAGCTCAATTTCAATCATAAATTAATAACAGTTAATGGTTGTAATGGGAATTTGTAGATAATCGAATTAACTATTATATTTCAATCGTCATCAGTAGTGTGTAATCATTCGTTACTAATCGAATTATATTTTGTCCCACATTGATCCTACATATCTATCTATTACCTATATTGTTATTTTCTTGTTTTTAAACTTTATTTTTATATTTCCTTCAATCTTTATTATCTGTACAATAAAAAAAATTTAATCGGAATCACGTTGCTCTTTAAATTATTTATTTTAGTATTTGTCTTTCATCTTGTTTGCATAACTCGTTTATTAAATTAGTTCATAAATTTAACCAGTAGTTAACATTCGATGTGTCGTTATGCTTTTTACTTCAGAATATTAATGAAATTGCACTAGAGAGAAAGTGTGTTTCTTATTATTCTCGTTTTATACATCAACTTATTCGTGTTATTTAGAATTCTTCGAATTTTGCTAAGAAACTACACGAACATAATAATTATAAGGAGCAATGGTAACAAAATATATTTCATTATTAATTACAAAAACAAAATTTATTAAATTAATTACAAGAACAAAAACAATGTCTAAAACAGTGCCCTCAGTGCACAATCAGATAATATTTTACATAGTGCACATAATTTTGAAAACAAAATATCGTATCTGTTTTAATAAGTTTTTGAAATATTATTTTACAAAGTACCATCAAATGAAAATTTGATCAACAACATATTAAAAGTATTGGGTCTAGACAAAAATATTTTTTGGCTTCATTTTAAATATATTAAATTTTGAATCAGTAGGCTGATTTTATTTTGCCTCTACTTTCACTTTCTATGTCAGTTAATAATGGAACGTCTAAAGGATATAAATGTTGAACAATTGTATTTATTACACACAAATCAACACAAAAAAAGACAAAATATTTTTATTGAACCATGACTTTCGCAATATCAAATGTAAAGTGTTCCGTCAACGTTTCCGTTAAACAAATAGACGAAGACTCGACAAATTTTCAGTCTGGATTTTCCCAAAATTTCAGTTTCAGACGAACGAATTTTTGTCTATATTTATTCATGTGGAATAACTTCCTGTCAAATACTTCTGTCGTCCATATTTAATCGAATCACTCAAGTGTATATACAAGTATTCGAAAAATTTTCAATCTCGATTTTTATGAAACTGCGGTTACAAATAAAATAATTTTATTCTAAATTTTTTATTTTTTCCGTCGATTATATTCTGAAAATGTCAATTATACAGGTATATTCTACAAATTTTCAAACTTTCCTTTAATAAAAAAAGAGCATAAATGAAAAGATTTTATAATATATTTTCAGTGTATGTTTTCTGACAAAACGAAGTATATTTTAAATAAACTTTATTCAAATAACTCATTCGTATAACTGAATGATATTAATGGAATAAATTATGTTCAAAGAAGGAAATATTTTCAACACAATGGATTTCAATTTTACCAAAATTCAGCAATATTGAATCACATGAATATAGACAAAAAAATGTTATTAATTACAAGCAAAGAATAAATGCTTTAAAGATTGTCGCACGTTTCTAATATTTCTAACATTTTCATATAGAATCTTCCCTACACTTGTATCTCCGCTTAGGAACACCCTTCATACAGAAAACATAACCACAATTCAGAAATATTGTAGATCTTACGAAAAAAATAATATAAAATATAAAGCAGTAGAGAATAAAAAAAAAGATCAAAAACCTACTAAATTTTCCATTTAAATGCTTTCTCAATATTTTGCTTTCAACATTGTTCAATTCTGAATTTAAACCATTCACTATATTTCTACGTCATATGCAAAGTGTCTCTTTCGACCGCGAACGTTCGTGAAGTTCTCTCAATCAGGTCAAAGGTATGTAAATTAGTTTTGTTATATCAGCGAATAGTAAAATGTCTCGTTTGGCAGATTAATCAAAGTTTGTCCTCAAGCCTGACAAATGTGTCTCCGGCAGCGGACAGCGGAGAAGATGGAAAAGGACAATCGTCGCAGTCCCTGTGCCAACTCTGGAACCATTAACCCTCCGCAATGCTCCGCATTTAACCCGGTGTTTTCTCTTATTTCTTTGTCTCTCATCCTCCCGGTTATTTGATGTCCCCCGCGTTTGCGATTTATGTACCCTCCCCAACCCCTTTCCGTGGCGCTTCAGAACATAGGATCGATATAAGTTTATGGTGGAACTAGAAAAATGATGATACCGCAGAAAATCCGAATGGCGGAATAAATGTTGTGTATACGGAATTTGTTTTTCGCTTTGATTCGAGGATTTCGAGAGACCATCGTATAAAATGTTTAACACTAAAACTACCGAGCAATTAGAGTGACTGATTTCCAATTTTGTATGAAAATCAGAACAATACGCTTGTTGAAATGTGAAGGGTCTTGTACTCCTGTATCCAAATAAATACACAAATTTAGTGAAAAACTGTTTTGAATTAAAAGCCAGGTTGGAGATAAATCATATTACCACTAGTTAATATTTCCCTGAAACTATTAGATTAGTAAGTAATTAATGTCGGTTTCAAAACTTTATCTTTAAATCCATATATCTCGAATCGGAATAAGTTTTTTTAATCAAAGTAAGATCTATTGCAATTTACACATTTTTACCAACAGACAATTAGATTTTTTGTTCCAGTAGCGCAAAATTCTGGTGTTCTAAAATTGATGAGTTCGTTGAACGCATTTTCAGCAGTTGCTTGGTTGATAAGCATCTTCCCTTGTAAGTAGTGGTTGAGACGTTTAAAAAAGTGGTAATCGGTTGGCGATAGGTCCGTGGAATATTCTAGATGAGACAGAGTTTCATAACCCAATTCGTTCAACTTTTGTAGCGTTAGCTGTGCGACGTGTAGTCGAGCACTATTGCGTAAAAGAATTGGGCCCTTCCGATTGATCAATGTCGAATTTAATCGAAATTTTTTGAACCAACATTGCACCGAGCGTTCATTCAGGGTATGTTATCCAAATGCATCGCTGATATTACGAGTCACTTTCGCAGCTTTATGACACAGTTTATACTCATACAAGAATATTATACGACTTCGCTTTCTACCCATTTGTACGTCAATAACGTGAAGTGTACTGACATTAACAATAAAAAAAAAAGTATACCTCTCAGTATTTGGAGCAACATCTTCACTGTAAAATTATATTAAAAGATGAACAGAGTGAAGTGAATTGTTATCCCAAAACTAAGCATCAAAGTTCGAAAACTCTAAAACCGACATTAGTTTCTTGTCAACCTAAAAATTCCAAATGAGGAACACCGACTATGTTATTTCAGTTTACTTTAAGGCGTAGAGTTATCCCCTTCCAGATTACGCCGGGAACCTTGCCGTGCATGAAGAATAAGAAGAAACGATAACACAGAAAACCCGTCGAAGTTATCCGTGCGTGGCAAATCCTCGCGGAAAGGGGGTAAAATTATATGCCATCGCGTGGCTCTGCAACATAATAAACAGCTTTCTCGACGATTCTCGGCCGACTCGAAAGTGTAGCAGGAGGGTCACCAAAGGCGGAATAAAACTGGGGAAAAAACAGTCTCTGTCGAGGGAAATGGGAACGAGGGAGGCCGCGGTGGCGAAACATCGGCGAAGGAAAGGTAGAGAATGAACGGAACTGCCGCAAGCGTTCCGAGTCCTCGAAACATATCACTCCAAGCACTCGTCACGGAGTGCAGTTAGCCTCGATGGACCTGCCGGATCGCTAGAACACTTGGACCACCTTCAAGCAACCCGGGGACCGGAGCAGCGTGCTTGAAAACGCCCCTAGTGCCCCCGTTTTTCGAATTAACCCCTCCGACTCAGAGGACGTATCGCTTACGTCTTCACGCGCGGCTGATATGTTAAGATAACATTTCTTTTACTGTTTTCTATATGGAAAAATGAAATAAAAAAATTATTGTGTAGATTGTATTGGATTGTTATTATGATGTAATTTTTATTTAAAGTATATACTATACTTTAATATAGGGTAATTCCGGAGACAAACATATTTTTCTTTGAAACACATATCAATGGAAATTGAAAGAATTAAAATTGAAGGAAGGATTGAATTAGAACTTTTGAACGTTGAACGAACGAAAATTTTATTTACACATTGCAAGACGATCTCAGAGCTACAAATATATACTTCGAAGTACATAACAATAATAGAACTTCGACTTATATGTGAAACTAATTTCGCCTCGTAGGGGTTGGACTTCTAAATTTGAGTTAGAAATCATGTATGTACAATAGAACGCCCAATAACGCAATTAAAAAAATTTGAAAAACGACTAAAAGTGAGATTCTTCATAAGAAAATGATACTTTCTCTACTTGTGAGATAGAAGTTGGACCCGTATCAAAAAAGAGAATTTAACATGAGGTTTGTGAACGTAAAATTGCTGTAACATGGAATTTTTTAATTACGTTATATCAGGGATTCAAAAAGTTTCGAAAATAACTGAAACTGTTATATATCGGTTATGACTTATTTCGATTCTTCATAACTGTTTCACCAGTTAACTGTGTTTCACGAGTATACACGTCACCGTAAAACTCTAAATGGTGCTAACTTTTCCAACGATGGACTATCTATCTTTTTAAACAAACATATAATTCTTCGTTTCGCTTTAGTTTTTCGTTAGAATATATTGTAAGTGCATTTGGTCTGCATTTTACGAGTATACGCTTCATTATTTGATTTTATTGCGTGCACGGTAAAAAATTTTTGAAACTAAATTCCACACTTAACGAGTTCAAGAACCGAGACCGATATCATAACTGTTTTGAATCCCTGTTATACGGGATTGTATATACTAAACTATACACGTGACAAATACTGCGACGTACATGTTTCTTTTCTAGATGTTTCCCTTATTCTTCTAAATCCCGTCGAAATCACAGAACCTCGTAAAATTCTGTAAGAGTTGCAACCAAATAAACCGAGTATTTGCGTGTGAATTCCTCGGGCGTCAGCTTTCTCTTTTACGATGTTTAAAAGTCTGCGGGGGTTTGTAACCCTCCACCCTTTAGCGTGACTATCCCTCGTCTACGAAAGATTAGGTTCGTCTTCCAAGGGCGGGGACTTGTGTACGTCGTGGCTCGGGCGGATCGTTGATGGATTCCATGCTGTCCCTTTCTGCCTGCGTACGGGCAAGAAAATATTGCTTTCCTCCGTTTTCAACCCCCTTCGACACGACGGGAAAATATCGTTTCCCCTCGTTGCAATCTCGTGTACCTTCGAAACATCCGTCGCGATATCGTTTAGCTTTCCTATCGCTACCCTCTCCGAGTCGTACGAATCATTACGAATTCCTGTTCGAGGAAAAAAGTATGTTTGCTTCCCTCTGTATCAAGGCATTCTGATATAATTTATTGTGTTTATTGTGTTTACTGTGAATTATTGGGAATATGTGCTGCAAGAAATAAGGTGTTCTTTACAATCTAAATATACAAGTTGCATAGCACAATTTTTTATATCAATGTGATGTATCTGTAGACTGAGAGCAAATGTTAATATTTATTTTAGAATGTTACGGGAGTTCGACAAATTTCAATGTTATTCTTTTTCGATGAAACTTGAATATTACTTGTTTATTATCAATCTTTAATCTTTAGAATAAATGTAGACACAGAATAAGCATCAAATGAAATTTTCTTATTTGAAATCATTTACATTGTAAGAGATCATATGTCCTATTCTTGTTTAATAAGAGCGTTAGATAAGTTCAAAAAAAAATTATTCCTATGGGAAAGACTTGAAGAAACTTCAAGAAACTTCAAGGGAGTAAAGATTGATAATAGCTAAGTAATGGTTCATTTACATTGAAAATAAATAACGTTTAGATTTCTCTAAATCGGTTTAAAATTTTCACCACCAGTTATTTTCAATATAAATGAAATATTAATCGTCTATCATCAATCTTTAATCTTTAGAGGAAACGTAGACACAAAATAAATACCAAATTCTTTTCATCATTTATTAAATTATTAAGAACAAAATAGTTTTATCAAGCACAGCTGTGAAATAAATCATAAGACAAGGGTTTAAGTGAATGGTATTTTAAATAGCACGACGCGAAAAAAGATTGGTCTTAAACTTCTCTTAAAATGTGTCATCGATAAAGAATATGTTTATACGGGTCACGCTATTGAGCGATCTCCTTGTTAGTAGATATAACAACGCTGTTAAGGAAGAGCTGAGACGAATAGCCCATTCAACGAAACCACGAATTTCATGAGATTTTCATGGGGCTCTCGTGCTCGACACGGGGTTACGCCGCATTGATCTTTTCTGATGGCCTGTGAAGGCTGGATTCGTCTCACCCACTTTTCCCAACGAATATTTCGACAGGCGAACTTACGACCTGTTACTATTATGCTCATAGGACGATGAGTCATTACGGATCTTCATTCTCTAATGTCCCGGGCGGTTCGTCTTTTGTCTTTTATGACGACTGATTGAGTCACGTCTGCTATGTACATCTTATAACAGATGGTGTAACTTACGATGATAAGGAAGTGATTCTATATACAGAATAAGTCGAATGTGTGAAATTAAATATTTTCATGCGAGGCCTTCTTAATGAATGAAACGTGCGAAAATGAAAAATTAAAAATGAAAAGAGTACAATACATTAAATCGTTGACAAATCAAAGTTATAGTAAACCTAGACACATAATAACCATCGAATGCTTTCCTTTTTTCACCAAATTACTAACGATAAAGTAATTCTATCAAACGCAGTTCCAGAAGAAATCATACAACACGGGGTTAAACGCATAGGACGGTTACATCTTTCACAAAGATCAGCTAACAGTCGAAATAAAATAAAACGAGATCCGTTTTATTTTTACAGAAATCCGAATCGAATCGCTGAATGAATCCCATTGAAAATATTTAACGAACTGTACGGCACTCATACGCTAAATCCCGTTAGCATTCGAGTTCATTTAGTCGGTTGAAGAATTCCGATATTATACGAGGGCCGAGCGGTGCCGTTATCGCCGTCGCAGGTTTACAGTCGTTCCTCGCGAAAGCTCATAATTCCGAGAACGCTCGTTGGATGCAATTCAATTTGAGACGGGGAACAAGCGCATAAGTACTTATCGCTCGTCATTAGGTCGATAGGCAGTCGACCTCTGGGTTCCACTGGACGCCATCGTTCGTCCAATTAAGCTCGGACAGGAAGGAGAATAAATTACGAATGGTATTCCTGGGAATTGCCGCAGGATACTATATATAATAAATAATTCGCCTTATTGAAAACCGAATGACGCCCAATTAAGTGCAATTTAACTATGTAAACAGCATTCAGGAAGAATGCGGTGGTGATTTTTTTCCCGCTAGCTGCAACTGTTATTAGCGTGCTTCCATAAAACTGGCGGATCTTTATGGAGTTTCATATTGTTACGATGATAATGTATGAACTAAATCATGCCTAGTATGTACATGTGAGTTAAGTCTTCTACGTTCTTTGGATCTTCTTTAATTCAATTAAATTTTTATATTTTCATTCAGCATACTCGTCAATGCATTTGTTCAGTTTCTTTTTGGTTTAATCGATTTCATGTTTTATCAAGAATATTCTTGAATTAGAAGAAGAGTTACAGGAATTATTGTTAGCGTACGTGTTCCTATCTTTTCAGTGAGAAACTAATTTATTAAGCAGAATTAGGTATATATTAATAAACTATAGTATTTATATTAATATGAAATATACTCCGTACTATTACTACACTATGTAGTTACCGAACTATAACTATACTACTTACTAAGCTGTAATTATAATTATTCTACTTACTAAATTATAACTATAACTACAATTATAACTCACATAACTATATCTTTCATAACATGTACCGTTTGCGTAATAGATACATTAAAATTTATCAATAGAGCCGGAATCATTTAAGCACCTCCTTCGTTCTTCTATAGATCATTCATAGGTGCAATAACTTTTCATTGAAGAATTCTCGCCTCCTCTGTCGCGTGAACGTATTTTTTCTTTCCGCACCCATAATTCTCCGAGCATAGCGTTCGCCAGCGAAACTTGAAGCAATCGATCTAATTACTATTCCCATTGTTTCGAGTGTCTTAAGAATAGAAGAACAGTCTTTATTCGTAAAAATCGTTGCTCTTAAGTAATTAGCAATTTAAATATCTTTGAAATGTAAATGATTTTAAACAGGCTGGGTATTGTAAGTGATTTTATATAAAATTTCACAACAAGCTGTTAAAGTTTTTTCTTATTATACTCGATGTTCTCGTCTAAACGTGTTGTTAATTGATAAGTTCTTAATAAATCTTCATAGATCGGTTTAATAACTTGTTGTATCGAGTAAGTCGTGAAATGAAGCATTATAAATTATTTACTTGCCAACATGTTTTGTTCTGTTCTCTTTTGTCTATTTTTAGAATCATCTGTATCATATATTTTCTTTTCTTTCTTATTATTGTTTTGACATTGGTACAAAAGTAAAAGATCTCAAAATAAAGTATAAGGAAAATATTAAAATTTTGAATTAATTTGTAATTTATTAAAGGAAAAGGTACTGAATTAATTTCTACACACATCTAATAGTGAAATAGTGATTATTGAAGCAAAGATAATGGAAAATAGTAATGTATTCGACAAACAAAGAACAAATCGAAAAATGAGATTTAATCCTTTGGAAACTAGATTCGTCATATTGGCGACATAAGGCTGACATCTGAAATTATTACTTACAATGAAGGAATTTAATTATTTAAATAACAAAAGATCAATATATTCTCTTATTTTCTGATATTTAAGAATTCGACGCACACTGACCAACAAAAGTATTTAAAATCGATATACTTATAATAGAAATTTAAAGTATTTAAAATCGTTGAAGCATATATTAATTTTAAATACTTCTGCGAATCAATGCATTAAACTGTTTTCCAATCCCTATATTCACCTTCCAACAATTTTCTAATTCCCAATAATGAAAAAGTAGTTATCGAAAAGATTCGCATTAAACAAAGAACTATTGAAAGACAAAAACGAATATTCTTCAAGATTAAATAATTCCTACAAAAAGTTGAAGGGAGTGAAAAATTAGAGAAACGTTGGATCAAGTGTATCCATAGTAAAAAGGAACGGAGTTAAAAAATAAACACAACTGTTTCTAAAAGCAATCGCGTATTCCTTTTTTTACACGAATTTATCGAACGACCCTGTAACTTGGCTTCTCGTGGAAAAGATTTTTAGTACTTGAAAAGATCTTCGTCTGGGAAGGGTTGAACCCCAAGTATTTACGTACTCTTACGTTTCACCATAACGTTCCCATTGACCCGAGCCATTCGAACAGAACTGATATCGATTTTACGTGAGTGCGGATTAGTCCTCGACTTTCTTCCCTTTTTCTGATGGCCGCGTCGTTAGCTTGTTCCATTGTAGCCACGGCTAAAGAGCCAGTTAGAGTCCGCGGAAGAAGCGTTCCGTTCTCAGCGAGAGATTACCACGGAGATGATGAAGCAGACAGAGAGACCGAGGAGTGCTCTTTTAAACACCGTTGTTAGGAACAAACTTATCGATCTGGTTGCTGCTCGTGCTTCTGTTCTACGTACAGGGTGTAAAAGAAGTATCATGTTATTTCACCTGTTAGTTGGTTGATGTTTCGAACGTGAACACCTATGAACATATAACTGGAAAAAATACAAGTGAGAAGTAAGTAAAGTGAATAAAATAAATAACGTAAAGGAAATGAAATAAAGTGAATAAAAGCAAAAGTAAAAATGGATTAAAAACAGTAAAATATACATTTGATTGCCATAGTTTTGAACAAGAGAAACAGACGTTTTTTTTTTACAACTAAACCTAATATCTGCTAACATCACGGATTTATTTATAACTCCGAATAAAAATTAAATTTCTTCGCTTAAAAATTATATTCAGATTCATTGTATTTACTGTTCATACAAAGTGAAATTTGACGTTATGTCATTATTACAACTGTTTCTGGAGCTTCATTTTTAGAACACATTATCCAGTCTGTCGTGAAACTTTCCGGATCTGCAATCAAATATGTTCACTTTACACACACTACGAACTTTTCGCGTGAAAAGGAAAGTTTGAGAGACATAGACGAAGGAGAAACGGGGGAAAATATTGAAAGCGAATGTGAACTCGAACAAATTTTCGTTTTCAAAAGTATCAAAAAACTTTTCACTTTCACTGTCTATGACATTCATAACTAAGAATGGTAATGGTTTTGTAGTTACGAATCCTTCTGGTCGATATTCAATTCTCTATTTTAACAGTAAGATAAAATTATATTTAAATGTGTGAACGAAAAAGCAATTAGATTATCGTCAAATTATATTCAGAAAAGAAGCAAAAATCAGAGAGAAGGAACTTACTTGCAACATTGGTCCACAAAAGTATTTAAAATCGATATATTTGTAATAGAAATAGACATCTCAGACGTGTGTTATTCGATTCCAATAAAATGTATACATATTACATTCTCGTGTACTCGAGTCATCATACAAACAGAAATTTCAAAATGTCTATTATCCAGTGAGTAGATTTCAAGTTTAAAAAATTAATACCTGCTTTTTGTTTCAATCGTCGACGTATTGACCATCGTTGTATGTTCTTTTTCCATTTTTCGATTAATTTTTTAATACCATTTTCGACGTGGCATTAAAAACTACCTTACGAGGATAATTATTAATTAATAATAAAATAAAAAACGACATTATTTATGGGATGATTATATATATATATATGTATACTTTTTTCATTTTCATGAATTTTTCTAATCAATACCGAATTATCCGAGCGAACGATACTTATTTCATACCTTCAGAAATGAAGCCCTACAACTTCCAACCACCATTGTTCCAAAACTAATTTAACGACTAGCGAACTTCCTTCCTAAGTGTCATCGAAACTCCGTCCGATCGTAGCTTCCTTTCGCGAACAGAACCCAAATTACCCCTACCCTCCTCCCTTAATTGAAAATGATTTGGAAGCATTGTGCCGAGATGAATTTATACTTTATAGCAAAGTTTGGATTTCTCCCTTGAAATCGTATGATTAAGTAAAGCGGACTCGAAGGGAAGAGTTATTTCCTCGCGATCGATCCTTTTCGAACGGCCCGTATAATGGTAACACCGTGAGCGTAGTCGAGAGACGTTCACCTCGCTTTCCTCGGAGGGCAAACGTGTTTCAGGTTCGCAACAGTAGGCAACCGACGCGTCGCGAGCAGGGGTCGAATGAAACTGTTAACCAACGATTATGATTTGGAAATGCGAATGAGAAAATGAAAAAATCGAAATGAAAAAACGAATAATTGAGTACATCGGAGTGAAGAAATTGAAATACAAAATTGAAAATATCGAGAAGAACGAATTGAAATGGAACATCGTGTAAATCAAAATGAACACATCAACAGGAAAAATTGAACAAATCAAAATGGACATACCAAGACGGAAAATTGAATAAATCAACAGAAAAAAATGTCGTAATTATCGTAAAATGTTTATAAGAACAATCAATAACTGAAACTCGTTAATTATTGATATTGTGGACATCGACCACAAAATATAGAAAAAAACCTACCAATTACGAACCAATTAATTACAAATTATGAAATGTTAACCCCTTGCCTTATAATAACGTGTCAGACCAGTAGTGAAGATTTCGAACAAAATTTAACAGACATAAATATTACTTGAGTTTTGTGAATTCAAATTGAATATTATTCTTCTAACATCAATTATTATACTTTATTGCAAATATAGACATAGAAAATGCATACAACTTTTATTTTTCCAATAAATTATTATTAACAATGTAGACGGATTGATTATATTAGAGAAATAAATCATAGGTCAAAGGGATAATCTGTTAACTGTAGAATTTAGTGTAAAAAATCTCTCGTTTTGCGCGCAATAAAATCAAAAGATGAAATGTGTAACGATAATAATGAAAAAGAAATAATCCATAAAATTTAACAATTAGTAAGGGGATTATTCTTAAATTTACATACTCGTCAAACGCAAGACGAATGTATCTAGAGTACATTTTAATGAAAAACCAAAGCAAAGAAGAATTACATGTTTATCTGAAAAACAAATAATTCATCGTTGAAAGAGCTATTATAATATCAAGCTTTAAGATGACGTGTATACTCGTGAAGCACAGTTAACTGCTGATTCCATTTCCATTTGATTCGTAACCCGTTGAAATCTATTCTTTCAGACCGAAAAGTCACTTACCCGAACGGGTTTGGCTCCAATTATTTCGAATAATCGACATTCCGTCATAATTGAAAACTGTAACAGTTTCATCGGACCACGAATTTCCAGCATAATACCGCGGGAAGATCACACGATTGATTTCCCCGCGGCGCGAAGCCCGATTATCGATACGAATCTCATTGATATTCGATAGGGTCGCCGGAAGAAAAGAATCCGATCAATATCGCGCGGTCGCGAATACGCCGCGAGTGATATATGAATATTAATTCGCATCGCGGAAGGGAAGGTCGTCTAGACGGGGTCGAATTTTTCACGGGGATTGATTTTCGCTAGTTCGCGCGCGGACCGGACGAGAGACCGCGGCATGAATGGAGCGGCCGCGCGATCGTCAGAGTTATTTTTAGCCGTGATTATCGCCGCTTATGCAACCGAAAAGACGAGCCCGTGAATTAAATACTTGACCGTCGCCGTGCCATGCCACGACCTCTCGAGACACTCGGATCTATCTATCTTTTCGAATCGGTTTCTCCTTGGGAAAGTCGAGGATAATGATTGAAGACGAAGTACACTTTACGTAATGGGATTTCGCGGATTGTCGCAGCTTAGACGCTTTGCAGAAATGCGTTTGATAATATTTGGGTATCGCGTTGACTGCAATGAAAATCAACGTTTTACGCATTACTTATTCCTTTGTAGGAAAGACGAAAAGGGACAAGTGTTAATTATTTGCTACCACAATTCTTACGTTACACTGTTATCTAGTGATTTACGCTATTGAACATTTTTATCCGACGTCAGTTGTCTTATGAATTATAATTGTTTTCAAATCACTTAGAAGCTCCTGTCCCATGGAATCACTGTGCCAGCGAAAGTGGTATTTACGTATTATAGGGATGTATTACATTGTTTTCTAACTGAGGGGGTGACAATATCTAGGGACGTTTTAAGTATACCCCTTCACTTATAACATCGACCGTGTTAACACGTTGACCGCCACGATGGTTATTTATATGTTATGAGTGAACCATGGTAGTATACTACTTCTCTGATGACAATAAATATAGGGTGTACATACGGTTGTCTGTCATAATTTTAATATTTTATCAGATATTGAAAGCTTATTGAATCGATTTCTCTTTGGGCAAGTCGAGGATGATGCTTGAAGATGGAGTACGATTTACGTAATGGGATTTTGCAGATTGTCGGAGCTTCGACGGTTTGCGGAAGTGCGTTTGATAATGTTTAGGTATTTACGTATTATAAGGATGTATTATGTTGATTTCTAACTGAAGGGAGGACAATACTCAGAGACGTTCTAAATGCAAGTAAACTTTAGGAACTTTTTTGTTGATAACGATTAAGTAGAAACTTCCGATTTTCTCTTGATGTATAGTTGTACGCTTCTGATTTATATTTATATTTTTTATAAGTCAAAATGGTATAAAATAAGTTGTGCGCTAGCTTCGGAACCTCTTTTCGTAAAACATCGGAAGACAAAAATTTTGGTAGATTTATAAACAGAAATATATCATCTGAAATGTACCATACAGAATTTTTAAAAACTTGTTTTTACCCCAAAAATCAGCTTCAAATGTTTATAAAAAATTAAATAATCAAGATCTCTAAATTGTGATCTAAACAATTTTAAGACATTCCTTTTAAATGAAATATTCCACTCAACGATGATTTACTTTACACAAACCACAAAGTAACTGGAGAATATGTGAAAAAAACGTGTTATCCAGTTATCTGTGTAATTCAGTTTCAAAAATCTCTAGTGTGTAATAAAATGAACCAACGGCGAGAGTATATACACACGTCGGACGCAGTTAACTGATTAAGAAATCAATCAAACGCTTTTCTCAGCGCATCGATAAAACATGTGTGTACGTATTCGAACGCCGAGCGATTCGAATTTACACGTGTTTTTGCAGCGAGTCTAATTTCGAATCGATCCGAGAAACACGAGTCGACGCGAGGCGCGCAAGAAATTACGAGGTTGACCGTGGTAATTGCCAAGCAACACAGTGCCTTCAAAGTTCGCGCTGCTCGCCCGAACAAGCCGTAAAATCGTAAAAGTCTTTCACCAACTGGTGAGCTGCCTCTCGGCTGCCGGACTGACGGCACGGCTCGCCAGCTGCAATCTCTTTCTCTCCGCCCGAAGCACGAAAGTATTTATTGCACCGCGCATAAGCGACTCCGCTTGCTACTTTTCTATGTGCGGGCTGCTACACTGGATCTTGCTCGCGTCGCGGTTCTCTTGTTTATGGGGCCGCGAACAAAACTTGTGGGAACGCGGAATCCCTTCTTAACCCCTTCTCCTATAATATCGTGTTTCGCATTTGGAATTTTTGTTTCAGGAAAATGTCGATTTAGAATTTGTATTCAACATACAGTGATAGCCTCTTTTTCTGTAATATCTCGTCAAATTCGTGATAAAAATTTTCAACTGAATTCGCGAATTTAAAGAGATACTTGAGATCGCCTCATAGACACGTTTACAGTATATAGAATTCAATGTAGTGGTAGCAAAAGTTCCTCGCGATTATCTCCGAAATGAAATGTCAATAAAATTGTTTTCAAAGGAAAAAGTTGTTCAAATCGTACAATACTTATAACATTTTATATTTAACTTATTTCGCCTCAAAGTTTCCACTTGAGACATTGCAGTTTTCTGCAAATAAATACGAAATTTTGTACAATAATAAAATCTTGCATAACAATACTATTTATGCACATTGCCCACGACTTATTATTTCCATTATCACGAACATCTCGATATCAGTGTTGATTTCGTAATAAAAAGAACTGATTGTGTCACATTTCTATCAGTACGTCAAATTTCGGTTTGTGTAAAAACATGGTCCTTAATGGTCCTTATCATAGAAATGTTCACAAAATGGGGAATTTTACATTGCACGAAGTATTTAAACATTTCAATTTTTAATTTCAAATTCATTCATTTCATTGATCGAAATTTCCTAAAATTTACATGCGAGTCAATTAACTAGAAAACCAAATGGAACCTGTCTTAATAAACTGTGTTGTTTACTAAGAAATTATTGCTTGTTATTAATAAAATAAGACTCCTAGTGCTAAACGTGAGGTTCTATTTTCATTCCTGCATTAATAAATTATTATAGTTTCTGTAACTGTGAATTTAGTAATATATTCTCAATCAGACCCTCGACATAAAATATGTTTAATATGGAAATGTGCGATCATCTCGACCGGCGATCGCCCTTCACGATCAGTGCGACCGGTTCTCGGAATCGATTCCTTAATTAGGTCGAACAGCCCTGCGGGTTCGTCTCGATGGAATCGACACTTTCCATTTTCAAGAAAAATATCGACCCATCAATTCGTATAATTCTCCTTTTTCAAATGCCGATTTCTCGATACGAACATCGTGGGAAAATCGGTTGATCAGTTCAGTGCAAATACACACATAAACACCAGCTAATTTTATTACCCAGAAACAGTATCGATCGTGCATCTTCTGTAACAAATACAAGCAATGAATAAACAAATGTAAAACATATAAACGGGAGATTTCTATGCAAATTCAATTTTTTAAGAATACAGATTAAAAAAATTGAATTATTATAGAAAATGATGTTCCCTAACAAATATTGTAAAAAGTATCACATTTTGGATATTTTATATATTTTCTCGTATTCTGTGCAGTTTGTGTAATGTTGCATTTTAAAATTTTCCAAAAATGCATACAAATCTGCAGTTTTATAGTAAGTTATTTGTAAATAAAAGAATAATTGTGGAACAAGAAATGTTTTACGAAATATTTATCGGAGGAAGTTAAAATGTTTTTATAGCGAGTACAATTTTGCGAGGTATTAAAATTTTCATGAGGTATTAAATTAATAATAAAATTATTTTTATCTCATAGATCATGTAAAAAATAAAAATACACAACAGGTAAGTTGTGTGTGTCGGTGTCATAAAAATATGTTAAATTAGAAGCTGGTAATTCATTGTTACTAAAACTCTTATCCTATGTCTGAATACTATCTTTGTTGCATTAATATAGCATATCCTTTTGCGATTAAAATTTAAAATAAAACGTTATTACTAGTTACTAATATAATCTAACTGAACAGATATCTGAAATGTAAAAACGATGTATTATTCGCCGTCGTAATTACAGACACTGAAATATAAATAATTATTCGATAAGAAGAGGGTTATTTACTAATTGTAAATGCAAAATTGGGTTATACAAATGACTATATTTGACAACTTTGGAATGCTCCATTCAAAATGAAATTTCTCGAAAAATTCGTAACGTACATCCTTCTTCTAGACACCTATTTAATGCATATTAATACTAAAATTACCGAGCAATTAGTGCGACTTATTTCCATTTTCATAAAAAGTAATAATTTATTTGCAAAATAAAAATTCTGAAGTGAGTTAATTTCACCCGTCCGGTAGCTTTAGTGTTAACGACTATAATTTAATAGAATATATGGTATGTAATTATAACGGTGATCGACCGCTGTGACGACTGACGCGCATCCCCACGTTTCGTCGCCGACTTCTTTTTCTCTGTTATTCGTCTTGTGTTTAGTTAATGTTTAGCTTATGTTTCTGTGGAATGTACTCGGCGCCAACGCTCCTAGACACCCCACACTTATGTATTTACATTAACCCTCGTTCAATAAGTGCCGGCTCATTTCGTATCACAGTAGTCATTTTTTACATATTCTTTTTCATTCGTTCACTTATTTACATAATTACACACACGTGTGACTGTAACATAAAAATACACATAAAATTTTTTATTTATTCAAACTTAAATTTAAAAGTTGACCTTCGCTTATAACATCAAATGTGTTAACACGTTGACCTCTACGATAGTCATTTGTATATTTTGAATAAAAATGATAGTATACTATTTCCTGATAAAAATAGATTCAAATATAGGGTGTATATACGAAAACAATAATACGCTGTACATTCTAATATGCGTTGGGTCTGTAGGGGTTAGAAACAATTACAAGAACAGAACTGATATCGAAACAGAATATTTAGTTACATAGGTAAGTGTGATTAATAATTTATTGGAAATAGGGACAAATTGTAAGCATATTCTAGGTTTGCTCTTATGTATAACGATTATAGATGAATAATATTTACTTTGAATTCGAATGAATCGAGTAATACTTATGTATGTTAAATCATGTTGAAAATCTTCACTACGAGTTTGACATGTTGTAAGACAAGGGGTTAAACACAATGCGAATGGGTTAAGGGGCGGATGAAGGTTGAACGGGGCAGCGTCGAAAAAACGTTTCACTTTTTCGTTATTGGAATTACTCACCAGACGCGATCGTGTTTGCTCGATAGAGAAAGGGGTACGGTGTGCTCGTGCAAAAAAGGTTAAGTTCCCGATTATTCCTCATTTTGGGGGAAACGAATTCTATCGAATTACCGGCGGTACCCTTCGATTTCACGAGTCGTCGGTCTCCTCGCCGGAAGCAGGAGGGCTCGGTTAAACGGAAGTCCAATCGAGGAAGATCCGGTTCGGCGCACGGGGGATACCTGTTTCTGCGTTACCAGAAATGCCTGCGGTTTGCTTAATTCCGACTCCGGATGGCCACTGCGAAATTCACTGCGATCGTATTAATTTCCACACCGCGGCCGTTCAGTGGCCGCAATCTGTTTTGCATACGAATGGGGTTTGTTTAAATTTTCCATACGACTTCGATGACTATTGCGTTCGCTTTGTAGGTTTCTCGTTGAGTTACTGTTCGATGCGGAGTGCAAAAGTCGACATTGCTTGTGAGCGAGCTGATAC
Organism: Nomia melanderi; assembly: GCF_051020985.1. Classification (NCBI taxonomy): domain Eukaryota; kingdom Metazoa; phylum Arthropoda; class Insecta; order Hymenoptera; family Halictidae; genus Nomia; species Nomia melanderi. Next base: position 5,474,151 of record NC_135005.1, read on the forward strand.
AGATATGCAATAAATTGAATATTAACGCTGGAACTACCGTACCAGTTGATATCACTGGTATCGGTTTCTTTGTTTCGCAATTATTGATATCTTTAACCCCTTACACTCGAAAACTCCGCAGTAGAGCCATTTAACACCTTGCACTATGATTTACTTCTCAATTATGATCGATACGATTACTTTACCGTTTATAATTTATTGAAAAAAAAAAACAGAAAAATGTTAAACATATTCTACATCTATATTTGCTCTAGAGTATGATTAATAAGACAAGAATAATATTTAGTTAGAATTCAAAAGAATTGAGTGCTATTTATCCTTGTTAAATTCCTTTTGAAATCTTCACCACGAGTCTTTTACGTTGCTATAATGGCGAGGGATTAAAATTTGTCATTACAAACTATAAAATTTTGTTATTAAATATATTATAACATTTATATCTGTAATCGATAAAAAACAGTGGAATACATTTATAACTTTTCTTTTCAAACGCGTATTATTTATGTATATGTTAATATGCTTTTTCTCTTAAAATTACTTCGAGCTGGTAATGTCAACAAGAAACTTCGAATGCAGAGGGTTAATAATACAATTAGAAACATAGAATCACCATAGAAAACGATTTTTCTTAAGGAGCAATTAAAATATCTTAAAAGTAATCATAGAAAACTGTAATACCTATATTTCATGTATTCTATACATTTTTCGTACCCTATGCTTTGCATGCAATTTTGCATCTTCAAACCCACAAATGCATAAAAGACTCCCATCCACCGATCACATTCCAAGAAAGATAAATTCTTACAGAGTCTCAGTTTCCATGCTCGGTTATTCGAAACCTCCTCTTCAACTCTAGAAAAAAGGGGGTGGGGTGCAAACCCCCGCCGCGATTCTCACGATCACCGAGTTACATAAGAAAAAAAGAGTGTAGGAGTGACAGCAAATGTATGAATGAAAGCCAGTAGCAGCCCCTTGTGTTTACACACGATTATGGTGCTCCTTGAAAATCAGAAGGAAACTGATTGTGAGAGAGCCGAGGCTACGGCGGCGCGTTCGCTTTGAAATCGGAGCGGTCTAGACTTAGCTGCACATTAGCTCGTTTTAACGACACTGGAACCCATGCTGCTCCATTTTACGAGTTCGAAGAGGGTTCGAGTTCGTTACTGATGTCTGGTCAGACTGCTCATTTGTTTTCGGCCTTCGGGAGACCAGGAGAACCAGATTATTTCGTGAGTTCGTGAAACGATCGTAATCACGTGCAGTGGCACGCATGAAAGTATACCAATAGTAATATATTCGTAATTAAAACGGACTCGTACCGTACAATATGGTACATCGATGCTCCAGCGAAAAGTTCTCTTACAAGGAAAAGTATCGAACCTGGAAATTCAAAAAATTGTGAAACTTTGTCTAAGTCGAGTAAGTCAAGCCGAATACATTGCAATTTCCTTTCAAAATTTTGAAAAATTTGAACTGCTTTAAACATTTTATTTTACCATTTTATAGCTGTAAAAGCACAATGTATTTTGAAATTTTTTTTCGATATCTCTTACCAATTTTAAGATAATATATGGGAAAGAAAATTTTACATTTTTCTAAGGAGCAGTGTTACTCCTTCAAACTGATATTTAGCATGAAATAGAATTGTTTTGAATTGGACTTGACTTACTCTACTTACGCACAAAGTTTCATAACTTTTTGAATTTCCTTTTCTTGTTAGTTTTCATGCATTCAAATGTTCTGCAACCGGTGGCACAATTAAAAAGCGTTTGAATTGAAGTAATGAATTGGAAATACAGAATGAAATTTTTCTTTTGGGACAACGATTTTGAGAAAATTAATCCTTTGCGGTCGAATGCCACCGTAATGACGACTTCGAGGTTCGATACCTAAAATCGAAAACTACGAAGGAACAATTTAATTATTCCATTAACAGGAGACTGACATGTGGCTTTTTTCTCTTAGTACTTCGTACTTTCTTGTACTTAGTAGATACTTCGATGAATAATTCAGTTCTTCGTAAAAAGAAATATTAGGAATTGAGTTATTTTATATTAAAAATAGTTAAATAAATGTGTGTGTTGAAAAATATTTGCGTTTGGTTTTTTAGAAACCCAAAAAAAAATTTTGTTTTAATTTTCAAATGAATTTTTCACGTAGACAGTGCACCTTATGTAGTATTTAACATTATTATGAAAAATGATTTACTGCATTAATATTTTATAAATTAAATTGGATCAACTTTCATATCCAAATAAGAGAAACAACTTATCCTGTGACTTGATCGTAACACGTACGTAAACTGTTGATATCAAATTAATTTATATCCTTTTATAACAAAAATATATGATTAATTACTCGAGTCAAATCGACCTGAACGTTTTACGAGGTTAAACCCGGCCCCTTCAAAATATGATCCTTCTTTATGAACGTAACCGTTCACCACTTCCTCCAGCTGGTAAATTCCAATATCGTCAACACTTGTTATCTTTTAGATTTTATTTCGTGTTTTAAAATGACGTTCTTTAAACAGAATATATATACATATTCAAATAGTAAAACCAACGAACACTAACAGAATACCAGATTGCATTGCCATAATTAGAACATAATACACTCTAAACTAATTCATATACTACACCAAAACTCGCATTCAATAAAACATTCGTACATAGAATTTCTAACACATCATAATTTTATAAAAATTGATTGCTATGGTTAAAGCTATAAACATCGCAATCAATCTCACTCGGTTTGTGACCTCGAATCAGACTCGTGATATTCATGTCGGATCTAAAATTTTTATCACAAGTCAGACTCGTCAAAGTATGGCAAAGAATTAATGTGAAACAAGAGTATACATTGCTGGTCTAATTTCGAGAAAAAATATTAGTCCAGTGACTATAGTACGTAATTACAACATCATTATGGTGAATGCATTCGCGTCCCTTCTTGCCACATTTCCTTCTTAAGCAAGATATAAAAGACTTGTTTTTCAATTTGTCTGCACAGAGTAACGTACTTAATTATGTTTTACCATTGTCATTAACGTAGGTGTTTCACTCAGCCTGAAATGATATGCTACCGGCATTTCTCACTTCATTCCTTTAATCTGATTACGTCACTCAACAGTTTGTTACTAGATTTGTCGACCTAAAAGCAGGACTTCATCTTGGAAGAGATTTGAGTTCTGTATGCGATTATACTAATAATTTCTAAATATTTTTTTTCTAATATACAATTTAAATGTTGAAAACTTTAAAATAATTTATTTTTTATATAATATATCAAATATTTTGATAAATATTTTTGAATATTTCATTTATACGAAAAATAAATAAATAACATTTAGATTTGTCCAATTCGATTGAAAATTTTTATCACGAGTCTGACTCGATGTTATAAAAGAAAGATTTGAAACGATACTGAAATGATGGTTATCCTTATATCCACTGCCAACATAATTCAATTTTTCTTTCAAATATGGTATTTATATTACAATATAGATATAAACACTACAAATAAATACACTAGAAATTCATATTAACTCGTCAGACAGAACAGGCAACGTATAATATAATAAAATTTCATTTAACGGAGAGAAATTAATTTCTAAACTTACTTAAAAAATACAATTAAACTTTTCATCCAATTTATTAGATATACAACTCATAATATAATAAATATGATGTCTAATGCAACAAACTTTCATTTAACGGTGAGAAATTCATTTCTAAACTTCCATAAAAAATACGCCTGAACTTCGTCCAATTTAACAAATCTGAAAGATCATTCTTCCTAATTTACCCATTCGTTTCTCAGACGGTTCTAATTGAATAAAACTTCCGTATCGATCGGAATAAACTTTCCCCTCGCTCGAATCTGCTCGAAAGAGTAACATCTATGCAACAGCGTTCAGGGACGGTCGTATACGGGAGAGCGCAGGAACAAGCGTTCCATTAAAATTGTCCGACCAACAGAACGATACGGTGCTGGCTGTCAGCCCGTCAACCCGAAAGTTGTATATAGCGATTGCATTGATACCGAGGATCGTGACAGAACCGTTCGTGGCCACGTACGCCGATGGCGCATCATGAAGTATTGATTCCGAGTCGTTTACCGAGTCGACTTTTTATCCTCGCGCGCATCTTCTCTCCTTTCATCGACGGTTTACTCTTGTTCCCTCCCGGTGCATTCCTTCTTGTAACGCAATACTTTGGTACGGGTATCGAGCACGCTGTCAGAGCGCAACCTCTTAATGATGCTTAAGTATTTATGTTACCTTTTCGAGCCTTCGAGGTTCCTTTGGAAACATGAAAACTCGTATGAACATTTAAGTATACTCGTTTTGCATTTGAACGCTTTTATTGTCACAACTATTTTTATCTATTTGTAACTTCACGTGTGTAAAGGATGTTTTGTCTGAAATAAGCAATCTTTTAACATTTCTTTCGCTACGTCACCAGTACATTATAAGAGATATAATTGTTTATATAAATTTTAAAAAATCATTTTTTCGGTGACATACGACACAAATCAAATGTTGTTAGATCTATAAGATGCAAGAACATTGAGAGAGCAATCTTGACTTTATAGTTAAACATAATCATCTCTTCGTTAAATGTTTCACAGTTTACTTCAGACATTTGCAACTAAGATTTCAAGTATCCACTTATAAAACACAATTTTCCTAATTACATCTGTAAATGTGTAAACTGATAATCTGAAGTTTCAGTGTTGGCAGTGTTCTAAATGATATGCAAATGTTATCAACGTTCCTTTAGAAACTCAATGAATGATATTTTCAATATTTGAAAATCTGTAATTAATAATAGAAAATCAGAGTCGAACTGGTACGGTGTTATCGGTAGGCAAATAAAACCATTCGATTCTGCCATGAGATTAGACAATCTATGAATTTGCGATTCGTTGTTGATTACCCGACTGTGGTAACTCGTTATAAATTAATATTATTCAAATCCCCGGCGAGTCAACGATGATGTTTGATGATGGCCTGTGATTTACCCGGCAAAATGATGGTGCGTCTGCCCAGAGGCCATTGTCAGGACATGTTGCGTTGAAGATTCACGTATGCATTGTGACGTTCGTCAAGAATTTATATACATTATAACGACCGACGCGGCGCTTTATTTGAACATTGTTTGTCGGGATAATTCGTGGGTAGAGAAAAAGTGACTTCGAGGGACTCAGTGTTAAAGAATGCTCGAATAATTTTTTAACAGCTTTCGAATTGTATGACACATTTTCTCTTGAACATTATAACACGATATTTTAAAGAATCTTTATTAAATGTAACTGCTCACTACGTTTTACAGACTGCAGATTTTTAAGTGTTCATAGAAAATTTGAAAATGGAAAATTGTATAGAATATTTACATGCAATATGAAGAAATATACAAAACAATACGTGGTGTTTTTAATAATGTTTGCTAGGAAAAACCATTTTTTATCAGAATCCTGATTTTCTAATTATGTTCTTAAACATTTGAGTTTGCATCAAGATCCACAGTCTAGTGCTTAATATTCTGAGATATTTACACTAATTTATACCTTTTTGTATTAATTTATAAAAACTAAGAATCTCATTACAGTTTCATTACATTTTTGAAAATTCCCAATTCCTAAATGTCTATGCATAATTTGTACTAATCATTTTGTACGTGATAAATGCGTTAAAATTATCTTTAATATAATCATATTTACGAAAAATGATTAGAGATTTGTACACTACAATAATAGATGTACATATTAAAATAAGTTATATTTGTAATTTTTAGTAAAATATTATTACGAATATTAATATATTATTACAAAAAAACGTAATAATAGTTAAATGTACATACTTACCTTGCTTCAAAATATGTCAAGGCTACATAAATGACTCAAATATTTAAAAAAATGAAGACTTAGATAACATATTTTCCTTCGTATTTTTATTACAAAGTAGAATATTTCCAATTGTGTGAATAATTTAATGGACAACAAAGGTGGTTAAACCGAAGATTAGTTTATTCATTGTAAACTAAACGATGTCACGTTGTTATCGTGTGTGAGAATCGCGTCATGCGATAACACAACCATATCATATGACCGTTCGCTGAATCTTGTGAACTTTTTGATAATAACAGTAATTCCTAGTATTCCCCTATACTAGTAATACTAGGAAACAAATCAGTTGAAAGATCAATAATGTTTAACACATAACGATCTAAAGATATAACATAACTTTCCAAAGACCTCAACGAAAGAAGATTAGTATGCATATTATCAAAATCACAGATCTTTGCATTACATTATTACAGACGAACTCGAAAAGACAAATATTAAGCATAAACTTATTTTTGTTCTTAAGTATTTTCATTAAAACAATTGAATAGAAACTCTATTACCACTTAGCCAATATTTTCAATTTATTAAATACCTTTCTTGCTTTCGTACAACACAATTTTTAATAAAATCTGTTAAATGAATTCAATTAAAGTTAATGAAAAAGGATATAGTTCTTTTTTCAAACGTTTGCCTAAGTGTTAAACATTAGTGCAATTATTCGTTCATTATATTTAGAATAAAGAATGTATATACAATGAATGCATGAAGTTTACGATATATGCAGTTATGAAACATAGAAATTTCAAATTTTTTTAAATTATAATGTATAATATAAATTTCTGATAAAAATTAATTCGTTTACAAGTTTATGATTCATTTTTGAACAATTATAATTCCATCTCATTTTATACAATTTTAATTAAAACGAATGATAATTATGTGCACTGTAAAAAACCATTTCCATCGAGAAATAAAACACACAACGCTCTCTACGCGACCGTGATGAATACATCTCGATGTTGCATCCCACCGTGTATGCATTTATCGAGAGAAAAAGAAGTATGTATCGATAACTCAGACTGCCTAGCACTTTCAGGACACTCCGAAATATTTCAACGTCATATATTCAAGTCGCGATAAGATAGATGGGAGATTTCGTCGACGATCGGCGGGACGTTTAAGGGGAAATGCTGCGCTTCGAGATTTTCAATTCCCCACGTGCAAGATTTCAGTGTTCGTAATCGAGGATGCATTTTATCTTTTATCGAATTTCAAAGAATTCCCTGGATATTACTGCTGCATATGACTCCATTTACCAACTGTTAATTGACTGACATTTTTTTCATGTATACGATATTGCTGTATCGACAAACTGTAAATGAATGCGGCTGGCAGTAAAGAAAAACGCGGTATAATTTCCTCATCAATTTAATTAAATGTAGAAATCCTTAAGGATACAACTCACCTATGAAATCATGGTACCGTTCGAATACAAAGTTAATTATAGTCTGCGTTTCAAAAGGAGACTCCTGAAATGTTCAATCTCTCATTCCAGATGATAGAAAATTTAGAATTTTCTAAATAAAATTATTGCCCTATCGCTAAAATGAGATGAAATATGAATTCGTGAATTTTAATTTTACTAATTAGGTTTGAGATTTTTTTATTTGACATTATTTAAATTTAAAGAGATTATAATATTTCGCATTCTCGTTTAATATGAGAAATAGATATATAGGATAAGTCCAAAAGAATTTATTTCTATGGAAAAAACTTAAAAACTTAACCCCTTCTCCTATAATATCGTGGCAAACTCGGGATAAATCTTTTCTATTGAATTCGACAAATCTCAGTCATGTATTTATTTTCAATATAGGTGAAACATTACTTGCCTGTTTTTGCCTTTTTACCTACTAAATTATTAACGACAAAATAATTTTATCAGACAGAGTTGCAAAAGAAATGATAGAACAAGGGGTTAAAACAATTCGAACTAATTCCAGATGAATATTCGTTATTCTTTAATTATCCTAGAACTAAATCTGCCAACTTGAACTATATACACAAATATTTTCCACAAAAATACCAAACTTTCGAGTGATGGCTTAATGCTTAGAGTTCAAACAACCTCAGAAGTCGACTTCCAATCAAGTTCGCCCAAAGTTAATGAGCATTGGTTCTTATTGAAAAAGTTACCGACTTTTTCCTCGGAGAAAAGAAAGAGAGACATTCCGGTCAATAAATCGTCTTGTTCCCCTAAATACCCTACTACCTCGGGGACAAGCGAAGACAAGCAATCTGAAAGGACTTCGTTCACGGTAGGATCCTTGACGAATGAATAAAGCGGTCGGCGGTCAACAGAAAAAGGGCTCGAAAGGTTAGAGCCTTCCAGCCTCGTGGGAAGCAGTTTCCCAGTGATTGCACGCGATTCCGTTCGTTATTCCGCTTAGAAAGTTTCCGCGTATTTAAGGGACGGCCCACCTTAAGCACTTCTGTAGGACCATATTCCGAGACCACCTACGCAGCTCTCGTGTTACGTGCATTGTCGAGCGCGAGGACAACGACGGACGTTCAAGACGATTCTCTTCGGTGGCCCATCATCGTAGGATCGCATTAGGTACGCGTGAGAAGCCGCTGACTCGGTCCGAGGAAACGAGACTAGCGAGATGTAACACTTGCACGTGCGAAGATGGACGTTTACAATAAGCGTTTGAATCGTAAACGTTTTGATATGGGAAGAATTGTTTTTCTTTTTTGATTGTTTAATATTTCATAGTATGTTACACTCACGGTATATCAGTTGATTGACGTTTAATAATTAATAAATAATGGACTACAAGCATTTATAGAGAGTAAGTAAAACAAAAGTTTAATGATACTGATTAAGGTATTCTATTAACTTTAAATTAATTATGCTAATTTAATTCATCGAAGCATTACCGAAAATCGCGTCGCGTTCTCAATATTTGAATGATGTAATTTGTAAAGCAGCTAGATTATCACTTTGATTGCTACTATTTTGTTACTATATTATTACTATTTTATGTCAGATTACATATAACCAAACTTTTATTCCGCAAACGGAGATTTAAGTTTCCACGTTCATTTGAAAATATGCTCAAGAAACAAAATATTTCCTTACAAATTCATTTTGCGTATAATTGAATAGGACCATTATGGACAAGTTTCGGAGAAATGCAAATGGCTGCGAAAAAATAACGAACACTTCTCTGACACCAATTCTAATGCAAATGAAGCCGAGCTACGCGAAAGCGAAAATGAAGTCGAGCTTTCGGACTCCGATGAAAGCAACGAAATTGTACTTTCAGATACGAATGATTAGACTGTGAATCTCTATACATTTATGGAGTGTGCAATTTTGTAAAATACAAGAAAACGTGTATATTAATAAATATAATGTATTGTATGTTACTTTTTCCACGAAGAATTTTCTAGTAACGGAAATTTTTTTTAATTCGCATTTTAGACAAATATAACACGTTTCATATTGAGTGCACATTTTTTGTTGATATTACATATTATTATGTTATATTTTTATTTCATAATGGCAATTACAAAAATGATAAGAATGAGAAAAATATGTCTAATGCATTATGTTCACGAAGAATGTAGTGGTCTCGAGGTGTTATTTATGTATCCAATGTATAAAAGAAAAAAAGAGAAAAATTAACATGATACAACTTGTAAAAAGTGGAATATTCGTTTATCTATCCTTTTTTATTCTATAAATGTTCATTTCTAGCGATACAAATGAGTTTTGTTTACAAACTACCTAAGCGTTCCATACTAGGAATCGTTTTTTCAAATCGCTGTTTTTGCCTTTATTTACATTTTTAAGGCATTTAAATTTTTGCATTTCTCAATCAGTGTATGAATGTTTCTTAATTCCTTCGTGTTTTGATGTAGGTTTCATTGAAAAAATTCATATCTTTCGTTTTGGCAACCTTTTCGAATCAGGTGTTCCATATTAAGTGCCTTCACAGGATGGCGTGAAAGATGGTCCAGTGGAATGAAGTTATATTATTCCCGGCGGATAGCTGCCGGCCTAATATCGGTCTAAAGCCAGAAACATAAACGACAACGGACGGAAGGTAAACTGGGCAAACGCGAACGCAACATTTGCACTGCACGTGGCACCGGCTTGCAAAAACCCTCCGGAGAACTTGGTCCATTCACGTTCGCCGCGCGTATATACACGCGACGTTGTATATTTAAACGCAACACTACGACCGACAGCTTTCTCCGTGTTCGCCCCCCTTTCCCCCCTGTGCACCTCTCCGAAATTCGTCCGCAACACGTGACGACCGCCGGAATTTTCCTGCGGGACCTATTATACGTATTTTCCTTTTGCCCGTGCCGCTTCGCTACGATGGGATCGCTGGATGGTCGCATCTGGAAACAATTTCGGGAAAAGACCTGCTCGAAATAACGTCGTTCGTAGAAAGCGCGAGCGAAACGCGACGATGATGTCACGACTTACGAAATGATTCCGGTTTAGAGATTTCTGGAAGTTGGATTCTCTTTCTTTTGCAGTTTTTCGGTGTTTTATGTGTCTGGAATATATTTAAATGTGCTTAAGTGTAACATTGGTTTGTTGAAGCTAAGGCTTAAGTAAAAGGTAAAATAAATATAGAACTTTTATGTAGGTTTTTAGAATTGCCTATTTTTAAGGGTTTATATTGCAATTGACCCTTAATCATGAGTGTACGTGTAAGTTTTATAATGGAATAATGAATCAGTTTTATTTAATTAAGATAATAAGTAAACACGTCCGTTTGGTACAATAGATCGAGATGCAATGAACAATTATATTAACTTGTTTTATAAATATTGTCATGGAGATTAAGATCCGGTTTTCTTTTTTGATTATAGTTTTATCCAGTTAAATCCATAGATACCTGTTATTTTTAGTTATATTTTTAATAATATATTTGGTGAACATTTTTTCATGTTTATATTGTTACTCGAATGAATTGTTACAGGAGTCTGTCAAAATGGTACATAGAAATTTTCGTATTAAAAAATTGCTGGTTGGTATTGGCAAATAAAAATTCCAAAGATTTGAAAGAAATTAAACACGGCACCAAAATCAATACAATTAAATAGTAACAGTAATTATTTTCTAATTCTTTTATAGAAATATATATTTACATTTGTTACAGGTAAGCAACTACAAAGAAAACGCGCGTTCTCCTGAGCAAATGAAAATATGGTTAAACTGCTATCGTAAGTCCAAAATGTATTAACCTTTTAATAAATACTATTCCAAATATTTAAATTTAACCGTATAAATCTTATATTTACATTTGGAAATTCTACATATATGTTAAAACGCCTTTAAATGGTGTATTATTTTTCTTGATACAAAATCATGCCAATTTTTAACCGTTTTATTATGTAATTATGTATGTAATTCGTTCTTCCTTTCTAATTTTTTGTAACAGTAAATTATAGCCCACAAAACGTTCGTGTAAAGGTGAAAAGTGAATAGATTCCTTCCGTATAAACGACAAAAACATCGAGTTCGTGAGATGTGTTATTTCCTCAGATATTTCTTGCAGCAATACACCATACAACATAATAAACTTTCTTAACGATCAAAATTAAATATTTCCCTCTCACATAGAAATTATAATAACATCAGGTTTACGAGACACACTATTCCTCCATCGCGAAGCGTGTACTAGATCCCCCGCGAGAAGAAACGCGAAACAAAATGTCAGAAAGGAAAACGAATTCGAGAACCGAACTGGTTTAATGGTCCGTAAGAACATGGAAGCTGATCGCAAAGCGTGCGAGTGCCAACGAGAAGAACTACGGTACCTGCTGTATACAGGGTGTTTTAAAGTTGCGTATTAATAGTGTAATTCTACACCCCCAATTGACTTTACATACCTACTTTAATACTAGAATTACCAGACAGGTCAAAATGACCTATCCTAATTTCTTCTTTTGCAATTATTGAAAAGATAAAACATAATTCTCTGAGAATACTAAAGAAATTGATTTAGCAATACATAAACTACATTTTGAACCAATAAAAATCTCAACATATGTACCCTTGGGGTTTCTGCAGAAACATTTCGAGAAGTCAATTTGATTGTTCGGTAGTTTTAGTGTTAACATAAATCCAACTGGATGACGAAGATTCGTCGTCTCATAATTATCACTAATGCACATAGATAAAGTATAGAATTCTTCTCCTTTTTCAGTGAATTATTAATCATAAAAAAGTTACATAAATCAATTATACTTGAGAAAGGTATCATAGAATAAGGGGTTGACATAATAAAAGCCTAGAATTCTTTCGTTCCAATAAATTATTAATCACACAATAGTTAAATAAATTTTAGTTCAAAAAGAAATCGTAAGACAAGGCATTAATCGATCAGCAGCCACTTACAATTACTGAGGTCCGACATACAGGTACGCCAACAATTACACCCGGAATCGCTCTTAACTAAGTAGTCTTACCGTGATATGCAAATGCAGTATTCTCAACGGTAGCCATGACGTACAGTTTTGAAACACTCTGTACAAGTGGACGGCTATAGGTGGCGGATGGAAATAATTTCAGTGGAGTGTCATTTGTTGCCATTCAAGCCCCTACTTACTTACACGCGTAGGAGTGCGCGTGTGTCCGTCTCGCCGCGTCTGCTCCTCTTCTTAATCCCGATCGGCGACGAGGAGAAGGACCGACAACGCGCGCGGCTTCTGCAAATTGATTCGGGTGCAGAAACTAGTCCCGTGAACTCGAGCCGACGTTTCAGCGACCGGATGCCGTTAATGATCGGCAATTTCAGTACACGCGTTACGTGAGAGAGCGAGTTTCGTGCGACGCGCGTGCACGGCCACGGATCCGATCTCTTCTCTCCTCTCCTCTCTTCTTTCGTTTTCTCTCTCCTTCTTTCTTAATTTTTTTCTCCTTTTCACTTTTCTCTTTTCTTCTTTCTTCCCTTTTCTTCACTTTTCTCTCTTTTTTTCTCTTCTCTTTTCTTTACTTTTCTTTCTTTTTTCTTTTTTTCTCTCTTCTTTCTTCCTCTTATTCTCTCTTCTTTTCTCCCCTTCTTCTCTCTTCTTTCTTCCCTTTTCTTCACTTTTCTTCGCTCTTCTTCTCTCTTCTTCTCTGTTCTTCTCTCTTCTTCTCTGTTCTTTTCTCTTCCTCTCTCTCTGTTTCTCTATTCTTCTCTCTTCTTCCCTTTTCTTTCTTCTTTTTCTTCCTTTTTCTCTCTTTTCTCTTCTTCTCTCTTCGCAACCAATCAAAATCCCTGGGTACGTGGCCGAATATTTTTCCCCGCGATTAAATCCTTCAAATTTGTATGTTAATTATGACATACGCTCACCGCAATTACGCACAGAAATTAGGGGACCCTCGGGTCGTTGCCAAAGAGGTTTGAAGGGGACCGAAAACGTCTGGCGTGACGTTTAATTGATAGTTTTCTTGAGAAGTCCTAATGACTGCGTTTGGGTGATGGCTACAAGTTTCTATGTAACTTCGGTCAACTTTCTGCAATAATGCGCATTCTCTGGCGTGGCCATCTACTGGGAGGGTTTTGCGTGTGAACTTCCACTTAGTTTGACCTAAAGACGTTGGCAGTTGTCAACAAATTCCTTTCATATGGTTACAATTTCTTCAAGTTCCATTCGTATGGTTAAAAATAATGAACATTTGTTGGAACAGTTAATATAAACAGGATATTTCAATATATATATATTCAATTGTGTATCTTTTAAATTTATGACAATTGTACAAAACTATAATTAGAGAAAACTATACCTATATTTAAATTATATAACAATTGATGATATTTATTTATAATTATTATTACCATTACATCCACAGGTGTATAGTTTTTAATAAATGACAATCGACGTTAATTCGAACAAGTTTGAAAATGTTACATTTTAAACAAATTTATTAGAAAGTTTCCATTTAAAACGAAGGAGTATTACAATTATACACAAGCAAAACTAATTGATTACTTTATACAATTAGCATATTATTTATTTTATAGAAGCATTCATTTGCTCTTAACTAAAAGGAAATTGTATCAAGTCTTTTGCAAACTGACTAATTTACCGTAACAAGAATAAAATTCTACTTTATTTCATCTATTAGACGTATTACTAGATCAAAAATAAGAAGAAAACTCATGTGAATGTGGTGATTTCATAGTAGCGTATATAGTTTTGCCATAAGTCCCGCAGTCACGAATAAATTTATACACTATTAAGTTTCAGTGCCATTTAAAGACAGGCATGTATCTATCATTAACGCTTAAACGACTGAATGTTATTTTTACTCCTCCTAGACTAATTATTTTTAAATTGTTTATTAACGAGTAAACAACACATAAATTCTATAAAGCATCCATTCTCTTATTAAAATCAGTGGTAATCATCGGCAATGCTATAAAAATAACAATACTTTAAAAGAAAAACTTCCCTATCATATTATACAATACAAACAAAATTTTGTAAAGCGTAAAATAAAAAATGATAAATCTCGATATTTTAAATGTTAATATATCATTATTAGGTGAAACACCAAAATAAAACATGAAAATCTTAGGAATATATTTATTTGTATATCATCGAAAGCTATTCAAACACAGAAACAAACATAGAAATCGTGAAAATATATTTATTTCTAAACCATTAAACCTCTTCGTACGAAACGAACGTGAAAACCATGAAAATATATTTATTTCTAAGCCATTGAACCTCTTCGAACACCGAAACAAACGTGAAAATCGTGGAAATATAGTTACTTCTGAACCATTAAACCTCATCGAACACCGAGACAAACGAGAAAATCACAAGAATACAGTTATTTGTAATCCACCAAACCTGTTAAATATTTCATTGAACGGTACTGAAAGATCAGCGTTTTTTTCTTTTCTCCGTCCACGCCCGGCTGCACCCTCGTTTAAAAAGTGGGCACGAAAAGGTACTCTCCGCCGGGAGGACCTCGGTCTTTTATTACTCAGGGACGAGGGGTTAGGACGCGAAAGGACTCCCGATTATCCATTCGTCCTGAAAGCCTTCACGTTCTCTCGACAACCCCTTTTCTTTCACAAGGGTCCTCGCAAGATGCGCATGCGAGCTGCACGCCGGTGCATCTCTATGAGGCATCATTGGTCAGTTGGAGGTACCGTCAATAGGCAATTACGGTCGGATCATAATCGAATTACAGGATGATATTGATCTAGTAACTGTGGGTTGAATGGGACTATTCGCTGTTATAACAGGTAGTCGTTTGTTAGCTGGTTACATTTAAGTCGTTGTCTTTTCGTATCTGTATTTTATTTTAATTGAACCTCTTCAGGGTCGAATTCTTGTTGAGAACAGACAATAATAGGTTTTTATATTACTTCTTTAAAGAGGTATTTGTCACATCATGTGATAAATTAATGACCAGATAGAAACAGGAGAAAGGAAAAAATATAATATGATTTATTAGGTCTCTATTTCTCTAAAATAACAACAAAGATGTTGAAAGTTTTATTAAACTGAATGAAAAAAGACTGTTATTTATAGCTACAACATTTTCATATTTTAATTTTCCATTCAGTGATATATGGGTAAAAATACAAAAAATCTAAAAATGAATTTTTATGATGACATATTGATCAAACCGAATTTACATAGGTCCCGTGAGATATGAAAAATTACTTCAATTTTGTTTCAATTTTCATGGATACTGGTCCGGCGGTCAACGTGTATTAACTGGAAATTTATCACAATCAACAGGAAAAATGTATTCGGGAAAATTCATCTTCCAACAGAATAACAACTTCAACACACTTCAAAAATATGTTGATTTTCAATAATCTGCAGCAACTTTTCTCGATTTTCAACACACGATTTTCAAAATTTTATAAGTTTAAAAAATTTCTTTTAAATTTGACTTTGCAGTTTTATAAACGTGAAAAAAGACTATTTTTTATTTAAACTATTTTTCGCTATCTCTACCCGTTCTCAAGGTAATCTATGGAAAAGGAAATTTTGCATTTTTTTCAAGGGATGGTTTCATTCTTCCAAAGTGAAATTCAACACTAAAAAAAATAACAATATATTAGACTTAACTTACTCTACTTACACACAAGATTTCATAATTTTTTGAATGTCGGGATTCGATACCTTTCTTTTTATTAAGTTATATTATTAATTACTAAAGTCCGTGTGTTCGTATTACCCTGTTATCTTTCAAAAATAAGAAAAAATTATAGTTTAATCATGCAAAATTATATTTTAATATACTGCCCAGTGAAAATGCATTATCGGACACAAATTACGGTGCTGCATTGTTTACGCGCAGTCAGCTTCGAACTCTGCAGTGCAGAGAAATAGCTACACGGAAAGTCCAGCAGTACCTAAAAGATTAATGACATTATAAATGCACAAGCATTTTCGGTTTTATCGCGATTGATATTCAATTTTGAAGCGATGCAAGCAACCAGTTCGATAAAAAAGTACCGTTGCCGTGGTACACTGTAAACGAGCCAATTACCGTGCATTCAAGTAATAACCTTAAGCACTTCTCCTTTAATATCAAGTCAAACTCGTGACGAAAATTTCCAATCGAATTCAATAAATCTAAATGTTATCTATTTATTTTTCATACAAATAAAATATTACTCGTCTAGTATCAATCTTTAATCCATTTGCATTATTAACACATATACAGGGTGTCCTAGGTTTTAATGTTCGAACTCTGTTAGTATATTCTATGGCACTAAATAAGAAAACAAAATGTTATATGAACATAGGTCGCATAGAGGTTTATTAAAAAGTTATAATAAAAATACGGAATACAAGTAATGTAGGAATATTACATCAGCTCGAATAAATCAGCAGTATTTACATTAGACATATTGAAATGGAGTATTAATTAACTCTGGAAGTGACGATGTCAACTAGTAAATGTAATAAAAGCAAGTAATAATAAAAGCAAGATATATAGTTACTATTCCTATATTACTTGTAATTGCGTATTTTTGTTATAACATTTTAATAGAACTCTATGTGACCTATGTTTACATAATATTTTCGTCTTATTTAGTGCCATAGAATATGCTGACGAGGTTTGAACCTGGAACACCCTATATGTGCTGAATTTTCCTAACCATTATCACCAGAGCGGACACATGCGAGTCCACGTTGCGAGTGAATAGTGATGACCGCGGAAAGATTAATGTGTTTTTCAAGGTAAAGTAATGCAAATTATCAGATAAAACTGCACTTATGAATTTTTTCCTTCATTTATATACTATACAAATTACATATTACTATATTGTTTCTTACTTAAATTGTAACATTAACATTGTAATTTAAAATTATTTTAGAAATCTTATAAATTTCATTGTGAAACCAAATTAGCGGTATTTCTTTGTTAGATTCTATAACGGAAATGTGATGATATTTCATTTTATTGTACAATGTAAATGGATTATTAACCGTTCCTTCGTGTGTAACTGCTTTGTATTAATTGCAACTTCACCTTTAAATTGGCTTACACTGTATTGAATAACAACAGCGTTGAACTCTTGATGAAAGTTTTCAATGGAATTCGATAAATCTAAATGTTATTTACTTATTTTTCATATAGGTGGAACATTACTTGTCTAGTATCAGTCCTTAATCTTCAAAGTAAACGTAGACACAGAATAAGCATCAAATTCTGTTCTTTGTCTACTAAATGATCAACAGGAACGTAGTTTTTCGAGCACAGTCGCGAAAGAAATCATAGGACAATGGGTTAATCAATTCGTTCGTTTAAGTTCAACTTTATAGTGCGACGTGTTCGAAATGGAAGTGGAGCGTCATCGGCGATGCAAAGGAAACTAGCACCTATCCTCGTTCTGAGCGTGTAAATTCTCGTTCATCGTGCCGGGCAGATAGCGCAGTGCCATAATTGCGGTTAATGACAGTGCATTAGCACACGGTGGCACGGGATCATAGAAAGACACTTCGTAAAAGTAGAGATACGCGAAGTTGAAGCGCTTGCTCGGCCAATTCGAAACTGGGTTGCAGACTCGCGAACAAATTGGTCCATTTAGCCCCGGTCAGCTGCATGAATTTCTGAAACTCTTTTCCTGGGAACCGGTAGCCGAGAGGAAAATCGTTATTCGTCCGTAAGATATTTGCAATTCCGCCGTTTGATTAACGCTTTTGCTTCGTATGGTAGTCCATGCGAAAATTCGTACCGATGTCGTGTCCATTGTTCTTAACAGTTTTCGTCGATTGTTCGACGAACTTTATAGAAAATACTGTTGGTAATTATGATATGTAACTTACGAAGGGGGTTATTCGAAAATTTTATTTCTCTTATTTTTAATTTTGCAAATTTTTCAATCTTATAACTTCAGAACTCATTATCAGAAGTAAAACACACGAATTAAATCAAATTTTGATAGACATTTTGAAAATTAGTTATATATAAATCTATATAGTTATGTTTTTATCACATGAATGTTTTCTCAGGTACTGTCTAGGTACTACAATTGTTAGAATGTCAATAAAAGTGATTAATTTTAATGTGATGTTCATTATCAAACGTTCTATATAACAACAACAATTGTATGTACCTAGAAAGTGTACCTAAGAAAACATTCATGTGATAAAAACGTTATGCACTGCAAGCATTGTTTTATTATGTCTTATTGATTATTGATATTACAGTTCCATTAACTGAAACTCATACATGTACATACAGGTATATTGAATGATGCATTATTTGAAAAGTGGACACAACAGAACGTTATTTTCAGTCAAGAAAATTCCAATACAAACACATAATTCATTCCTCAAATTGTCAATTTCTCTGACAATTTAACCCAACTGAGGATCAATCACACGAATTCGTTATGAATTCATATTTCGACGAGGATGTTTGCCAATGTTGTTATTGGAAATATAAACGAAGTACAGGATACGCCATAATTGGCGGTTCAACCGGAAAGACAATTTCCCAATTCTACGTTTAAAAACAAATTTGAAATGTAAAATCAAATTGTTTTTCGGTGATCTGTTTTCAGAAAAATTGAATATGAAAATTTACTAAACACACTTCTTTTAATAATTTAATAGGACTAATTAATTTGCTCATTTTTATTTAATGAAAATGAAAATTGAAATTACAGAACAAAATATTATTTTAGTTTAAAATAAATAGGCATCATTAATTGATTATCTTCTTGCAATAAAGTGTTAACAAATTTTATATTTATAATTGTCTACAAAAATTTCCGCTTTAATTTCTCACGTGACAATGTTCTCACACAGATATAAAACTGTTATAACTTTATTTACTTTTTTACATTCTTTATTTTTGTTCGCAGTTTATTACAGGACAGTTCTAATATCAAGTTACGTAAAAAAATGTTCCTTTTATTAATATTCATT
The DNA here is from genome assembly GCF_051020985.1 of Nomia melanderi. Classification (NCBI taxonomy): domain Eukaryota; kingdom Metazoa; phylum Arthropoda; class Insecta; order Hymenoptera; family Halictidae; genus Nomia; species Nomia melanderi. The sequence goes on from NC_135005.1 coordinate 5,493,429, forward strand.
TCAATCTCCAAATTATTTTGAAACCTTACAATTTTATTTTTTATTTAAAATTGAATTTCTCGAAAATTGTGTGATACGAAAAAAGCAGATTTTAAATTGATATTCAGAGCACATGAATATGCATAAAACTGTATATTTATTATTACAACGCAAAATATATATTGGACAATGTAATAGTTCACCAATTTGCAAAAAAATTTGTTTCTGAATAAAAATTAATTCTTATAAATAATATTCAAATAAATGAAGTCGTACTGAATTTTACATTTCTTTTATTTATAGAATGTTTCGTTTTACCAGTGTGTTATATTAGGTTGATACAATAATTTTGACATTTAACAAAAAAATGTATCCTTTCGAAACATATAGAATTACGCAATGTAATATGAATTATAAATAATTAATAAACAATTATATAAATACAGAGATCAAATTGAAAAAATTATTAAAGAAAATAAACAATTTTTTAATCACAAATGGACTCATTCCACTTTTAAAGAAAACATTTTTGCGATAACATTTTACAGTCACATTCCTTTAATTAATTTATGAGGATATTATGCGTCATTGATTTATGATTAAAAATACAAAAAGAAGATATCTGTATCTCACTAAAACTACCATCAACTTATTGTTTTCCAAAAATGGACTTTAAAATATAAAAATTTCGCGTTAACCCAATACATATGGTTCACCCTTTATACTGCACTCAACAATTTCTCAAAATCAAATATCTCGAGCGATTCTACTGCGGGTGTCGGCGCTAATAGTGATTGAATGTCAGGTTATCATCGCGGTGGTGTAACGAGACACGATAATTTCAATATCGATGTTCGACGAACCCGTGTAAGCCGTGTTTAGAAACGTAGCGCCTCGATTTAATCACTGCGCTTTCAATTACCGTCCCGCGTACCGTACGTACATCCTTTCAACGCCTTGCCGCAGCAACTTAATTAATTTACTTCCAAAATCTGCGAGAGATGAACACGTAGTTTCTTTGATCTGCAACTACGCCCCGAGATCTGGAAGCTGAAATTAAATTGAATGACGCTGCAGCAAATATTTCAGATTAACCTCGAATAATTACGATTCGTGGGAAACTTGTTCCACGTCTCTAGCAATCAGTAAATTATCTCGCTGAAATATTGCAGGAAGAATTAATTAATACGAGTACTTGTACGTTTATTTAACTTTTATCTCGTGATTGAAACGTGGAACAGTTTTAAATTACCTTACCTTTTCTCGTAGATATACATTCACCACTGTGCACGTGTATAATACTTTAATTTGATTATTACTTCCATTAAGCTGTGAAATAAAGTGAATTAAAGCAACACATAAGTAACTCGAACAGTTCGCTTATACTCTAATATTTTGAAATTTCTAAACGAAATCAAAATAGTACACTTAATTTAATCAGCCATTCACAACTAAGGAGTGCACAATACAATCATGTATATAGATAATCATCTGCATAATTTAAAGTAGTTGTCATTGGCCCAAGGGTGTTGACGCAACTTAAAATATACAATAAAAAAATAAAATAAAATAGAATAAATGAAATGAAACAAACGTATATAATATGAAATTACAGAAATGTGTAAAATTAAATTTTATTCTTAGGCTCTTATTTCTTTAACACGATAGGAAATGTGTAATTTAATGGTACTTTCATTTAATACAGAGGACTTCGTTGTGAAAACTTCTTTAAGAAATGCAAGGAGACTATTTGGGTTACGTATTTGCACAACAGAATACAATTTGTATCGATAGTTTGCAAATGAAAACATAATGTTGTTACGTTTAATATGTTCATTATCCATTGACATATCTATTAAATGCCTATTACCTCTAAAATCATTCAAATATTCTGTTTTACTCAATGAAATGTAATTAATAAATACATCATTAATTACTACATGACAGTGGGTTATACTTTCTAATTTATCCGACATAATTGATTCCGACTTTTATCTCGCATAAAACTATCATAATCGATTTTATTAATTCATCTTTGCAATATGACGTTTAATTTCTTCGTATCTTCCAACGATATAGCATGTTTCCACAAGTTCATAGTTAACCAGCAATTACTTTCAGCTTAAGCAGCATTTAAAATCATCCTGCGCACAGTAATTTGAGATAGGCGATTCGATTTACTCTATGATCCCATCGGGGGAAAAAGAATTTCAAGCCGAGGAGATGCTGATGCGGTCACGAGCATTAGGCGTGAAGGCATTATTACGGGGTCGCTGGTTCACCCTCGCGATGTCATAAATTCAAATTAAGCGGTGATTTATGCGTAGCGCAGTCTGGCACAGGGATATTGATTCGTGCTTTGACTTCTGCCTTAAACGAACTACCGATAAAGCTTTTAATCGTCCTCCATTATTGCCGATAATGGAACGGTCTGCCTACCATTTTGTCTGAAAAATTCATTCGGTCCTCTTCTCGATTATTCACAGAATTCAAACGTTGGTTTACATGGAACTTCGCGACACGCATTGAGTTAAAGTTATTCAGATAATAGCGAACATAAAAAAATTTCCATGATCAATTCAAGTTTTAAATCAAACAAATGTGTTAAAAAATACTAAATAAATAAATACCAGAAAGTGTTGTAATACTTATGAATGCACTATTTATTAACCCTTTTACTGTGCCAATGGATTAAAAGTCTTCGTTCTAAATTCATAAAAGATTACAGGTTGATATTTTTAATGTCTTTTATATTAATATCGTATATCGTTTGCGCTGTAAACAACTGTATCAATAATATAGTTAAAAAGTTTCATAAACCAAGATATATTTCACAAAACATAATTTAGTAAATATTAGGAACTTTTTACCTATATTTAAAGATTTATTAGTTATTTATATATTTCATTTATTATTAAATATAGTGTATAATGATATAATAAACGGTATTATTAACCCTTTACCCCCCAGAGGCGCCTCTCAGTCGCCAATTAATTAGACATAGCAACTTTGTGAAGTTTGATATTTAATATTAAACTTTGATTTCTCGTCGAATTATAACTCTCAGAAAATATCGTCTGTATCTCACTAGAAGCTGTTGAGTATTTCCAGTGAAACACTTCTGGAGTAGAAAGGGTTAAAAAAGCAAATGTGAAATATTTCTATGAACGTACACACATTCAGAATCGTTTTTTAAAGTGATATTAGTATTGATATTCTATTAACTTTGTCCAAACAACGCAATATAAAATACTAACCATACTTTTACTTATGTCCCTTAAATTAAAGAAATATCCAACAGTTACACAGCGGTATAATTCAAGTTCCTCAAAACGCTGACCCTCATAACATATTCCAAAGTCATAAAAATCGATAAAGAATATCCTTCAAATAACCAAAGAGTTTTATAACCAACTTTTATTTGCCGCCGAGTTCACCGTGAGAGCAAGTGACCGTTCTATCCGAGCCGCAACCAAATTTCAATCTTCTACGCAGCGCCACAAGTCTGCATTCTAATACGGATGTCCCCCTGAAATTAATTTTCTTCGGAACCCTCTAATCTTATGGGAATCACAATTAGGTGAGGTCCTAGGTCCGTTCGAAGCTAGAAAGGCGGCGGCGGATGACTCATCCTGCACGTTAGAGCATTATACGGAGAAAACGTATCCTAACGCTCTAAAGAACGTCAGGCTGATACAAATGAAATGTAAAAGGAGGCGGGAGGTCTGTTAAATCAACGCTTCCGGCCGGTTAGACTTCCGTGTAAGAAATTAGAAGGGAGCTGTGTCCCCGTCGACGTTAATTGCATCTATTAAACGTTAATTATCAACAGTTATTTCTTATCGCGTGATCGAGGGTCTTATTAGTGGGGGAAAAAATTGCTAACGCAAAAATCAGCAGGAGAATCACCGTTAAATGTAATATAATGCAATGGAAATATACATTAAGTTAATTTCATAATCATTATAGGAAAAGTCGAAGACTCAATTGAGGAAAAATGATTAGATTTAGAAAACAATTTTGAGTTGAAGTTTTGAAAGGTATCTATCATCACTTATAAAAATAGTGTTAACTCTTTGTACTGCAATTAGTCCTACGAGAGACGTAAAATATTTACTACCATACAATGAAAAATTTTAAATAATTTTTAACATGTTCATGTAATTAACAATAATTCAATATTTAGACGAAGCTGTTCATGAACTGTCGCTTGTAATTTTTACTTTTGAACAAACAATTCAGTACATATGTATATGAAGCCTAGAAAATCGAAGTTGTAAGAGGACCTAGTAACAAATTTGGAGCGAATGAAACTAAGTGAAATACTATTTTCTTTGTAAATAGTTTAAAATGAAAGGAAAATAAATGAAGGAGTATTTTGAATTCAATTAAGGCTTCTTTGATAAACGTGGGAAGAAAGGAGTATTTGTATCGTTTATAGAAGAAACAGTAATTAGTACAAAGATGGCATCACTACCATTAACACTTCTATTATGTAGTGTGAAAGCATACAGGGTGAGAGTAATTGCAGGTGCTTGTGTGTGGTATAATAGAAGCGATAACTATGTAATTATTACTTAACCTTGGTCATGAAATGCAATTGGTAAACTAAACATAACAGTAAGACGAAAGGTAGCCAATGCTGTTAGCTAATTAAATAAATTAATTTATATTACAAAATTGAAAACTTTTTAATTATTAAGTGTTTTAAAGATTAAGTGGAAGGATTTGTAGATAGAGGCACTCAATTATTGTCAATATATATCACTAATAACATTTTTACTGCCTCATGATTACAAACAACTAAGATTATAACATTTATTAGTGGGTTCTTCGCTCTGCTAATTATTGGGTCTGAAAGAGGTTATTAAATCACCTTAATATAAAATACCCTAAGTTATTGTAACACAGTTACTATAATTTCTCTTCGAGAAAGCATTCGTTACGTCGTCATTAACGTTTAATGAATACTCAACTTCTTGGATCTAATTCACGTATAATATGACGAAATAGAAAATGTATGTTGGATGAGAATAATGATTGAGTAATATGAAACGTGTAACTACTTAATGAATTTAACACGTTGATTGTTCAATTAGCAGTTAACAATATAGTCAGATACAATTAAAAACAATCTTTTTAATGAAAGGTAATTTATGAAGTTATTCATAAAGATTTGGTCGATGACAGCCATCTATGGATTCAACTGGATAAAAGTATAATCAATTAAAGAGAACAACAAATCTCAATCTCCATGACAATATTTATAAAACAAGTTAATATATTTGTTCATTGCGTCCCGATCAATTGTACCGGACAGACGTTGTGTTTACTTATTGTTTTAGTTAGATAAAAACTGATTCACTATTCTATTATAAAACCAGTGTATATTTCTCGCATTTTGTGTATTTGGCTTCATTGAAGTATTCAATATTTAACATGTTAACGATTAACTTCTCTCGCACGGTGATGCACCTTGCACTCGCATAGCTACCTTTTGTTTCTTAACATTAGAACTACCGAGCAATCAAATCTCCTTTAGGGTTTCGATTCATTTATACTTTACAGTATGCACTACTGAACCAATTTGCCTAAAAATTTCTTAGAAAATTGTCTATGTATTTTTAAAAATTGTAAAAATATAAATCTAGTATAGATCATTTTGACCCATTTGCTAGTTTTGCTGTGAACCTAACGAAGCATAACACTAGCATGCCAGGTTGTACCACATGCACGAATGAAAATATTTTGCGAAAGGGAAATAATCTCTGCTCGAAGTCGTGTATATTTTACTTGACTGCATTTCCTGCGGCAAGGGTCAATGAATTATCTAAAAGTACAACCAGAGAGTTAACGATCTCTAATCTTATTAGAAGTCTCTTGAAACTTCGTTACACCTCTCAGAAATATTATACTTAAAAATCCTAACGCAATAGAGAGAATCTGGAACACGGTATACTCGATGTGGACGTCGTTAACCTTCTTACACGGTGACTTAAGAGTGGCTGGGAAGATGAACGGTACTCGGTGTACTCACCGCCACACTTTGCGTGGCAACCTCTATACAGGGTGTCTCGGGACGAACGATCCTCCGGTTTGGACTTAACCCTTTGCACTCGATTTATTTTCAATGCTGTTGGGTGTAAACTTATATTTATTTTTATGGAAATGAATTAATGTAATTTACAGTGATAGAATGCAATGTTTTATATTTATTTTATTTATTATTGTTATAATAAGATTGAATTTTTATAACCTTTTAAAGTGTGGTACCATTTCAAACAATTTCCAACGATGGCGTACGTGTTTTAGAGTAAATTAGTGTTATTAGTTTAAGCATGACATACGAGTTCTACAACAAATTTATATTAATATCAACGTAAAAATGGATTGATTACAAACATTAGAAAATAACGTAGCTAATTAGTTTGTATCAATAATACATTTAATAGAGTGCAAGAAAATATCTACTTTTTTATGTATTATGTACAACATGTATAATAGTCATTAGTAATATTATTCTTAAAACATTGTTAAATATATTTCAGATGAGAAACATCTTAGAAAGTTATAGGAAATTTAAATAGATGATAAGGTGGTAAATACATAATAATTTATCATCAAACGAAGGTAATTCATTACAAAACTTAATTAAATCCTTTTTAATTGTTAGAATTATTCAATTAAAAATGCAGTCATTTTATATAAGACAATTTCGAAATATAGTCACAAATTCTATAAGTGATTTCAAATTTCTAAGAGCTTCAATCAGTTTAGAAGATATACTGTATTTCAATACAATAAATATAAATAAAAAGCAATCAATGCCTCCGTTTTATAATTTTAGTTTATTCCCAATTACGATTAACTAATCTTTCAAGCTTGATAAGAATTTCAGGAATAAACAATAAAATTATAACGTAAGTTTTATGAGATATTATCTATTTAAAATTCACTTCTTTTGAGGTCATAAACGAAACCCCTTTACTCAGAAGCACCTTATATAGATATGAAGTGTTAAAATGAAACTCGACTTTACTATGTACTTACTTTATCCAAAGCTGTATCTGCTTATGAAATAAAGGATATTACTTTTAACTTACCCAAGCCCAGGAATAGTTTTCTTTTATTTTATAAGGCATTTCAATTTCACGGTGCTCTTCCGTCTCATTGTTTTTCTCTTACTCTCTCTTTCTTCATTCTCTTTTTCTTCCTCCCTTACGTTGCCTGATACTCGACCCCGCGAACTGTCAAGTGCAATAACGCTTTCCAGGTCAAACACCGAAACTTACCACTTCCAAAGCAGGTTATTTTCTTGAGCTACTCGCACTGCATTTGCATTTATTAATGATGCTTTTTAGTTTATAAAAATAGCGAAGAATTGGTAATTGATATTTGCAAATTTTTTAGATTCATTAATATGTATATTTTTCAGTAAATTATATGTAAAAATGCTTACTGCATCGCGTGCTTTCCTTGTGTATAATAAACGATTATACAAATAATAAACGTGTTTTTTAAAAATATACAAGATGTAGCCTCTTTCCTCTTAAATCAATGAGAACTATTTATTAAATTCAGTTTAAATCTTTTACCGCATGATTAAGTCAATGGCAAATAGTTAATCGATAATTTGATCGAACTGTAATAATGAAGTAAATTCTATTACCGTTTACACTTAGTTCATTCACATTTTCCGTAGATTTGAAAATAATATTTTAATACTAATAAAAATTTAGCTTCCACATTTCTCATTAAATCTTAATGAAAAATTACCAAGATCTTATCGAACTCCTTTTAGTAATAATAAGATGAAGTCAAACAAATCGAAGACCAAGTAAAAAGGCAACACAAAATGCCTAATGAAAGATCACGAAAGAGAAGCTTACAATCACAAAAGACAAATGAAACAGAATGAACCGTAAGATTACGTTCGTAGTAAACAATAAGATAGCCTCAGTGTATCAGCAACACCGTGGATAAGTTGTTCATTTCTATTGTTCATGAATTCCAAGTGCATTTGTGGAATCACTACTAATCCCAGAAACTCAGCGAAGCAGGACAATATAGCCGCCTCGAGTGTTATTTCCAGGTGGGGAATAATTTAAATACGTGAAGGGGTATTCAGACGAACCTTCGAGCTAGTTGCACCTTCTGTTAGTCGAGGAAGGGGAATCCGAGATTATACGGAATAGAAGGGATACTATCATCGAGAATTTCGGTCGTCGGAACGGACGGACCTCCGGAGAATTTACATAATTCAATTCCCATCCGGAAGCTTGAATTGACGATCTTATCGGCTGATTCCTGGGCTTCTATTCGTCTCAGCCGTAACAGGGTCTAACGAACACCTTTCGTCCAAGTATGATAGCTTTCCGTGAAATAAGAATCCATTGCTGCGAAGCTCGCACTCATACAGTAACTGCCATGGTCCCGCGAGAAAATATTGGACTGATATCTGGCTATTCAAATGAGAACTTGGTATCGAGTAGTTTTAATAAAAACATTTTACAGAAATTTATTTTTCACTAATCATAGTTTATATTGAAGTGAAAATCGCCTCCAAAATTGGAGGGAAGAAATATACTTTATTGGAGTAATATCTGGCTATTTAGATAAGAATTTGGTATCAAATAGTTCTAATAAGAATATTTTACACGAATTTCTTTCTCATTGATCATCCTTTATATTAAAGTGAAAATAGCTTGTGAAATTGGGGTGATAAATACAGATGATTGGATATCTTGAAAAGTACTGAAATTAAAAGCATATTGTTTATTTATAAAATTGAATATTTTTAATAAACTAAGTTGAAATTATATATTTTTTAGTACAAGCTGTGCAAACAGATTTCAGATAATTTTATTTGTTTAAATAATAATCAGAAACGGTATCTGTTTGGGGTTCATTCTTCTGGCCGAACGTTAACGTATAATCAAAATCGATATGGATAAATACCTATGCATACTGGAATTTCAATTTTGAAATATTAACGTGCTTGAATAACGTAAATTAAGATAGCAGCAGTTCAGAAAATGCTCAATGGTTGCGTACGTCTCATTTTCCCATTTTTTAAATAAATTATAATAAACTTCATTAAATAAAAATGATTTCATGTTAAGGAGATTTTACAGAACTGTAAATATCACGTTTAGAAACTGTAATTTATGTCTGAACAACCTAATAACGTTTATAGTGTCTCTAACACGAAACAAATGACAATTAACCCTTCGCACTCGTGAGGCGCCTTTCAGTCGCCATCTGAATTGACGCAGCAAAATTATAAAATTTTAAGCTCAATATTAAACTTCGCGCAATGAATCAACACATGGAATATCAAAATAAAATATCGTTAATATTTTATCAGAAAAGTAATGAATATTTCCAGTGAAACGCATTATCGAATGCAAAGAATTAATATGAAAAATGAGGTAGAAACATTACAAAAAACAATATATAAATATAAAATAAGTTATAGAAGATTTATATTGTATTAAATATCTTTGTATTAAACACAAAAAGAAATCTCACATTCATCTTTGCAATCGATCATCCCACCATTCCCCGTTCAATTGTTACCGAACACTTGGGTGTATCTGAAACGTCGAACGTTTAAGATACCTATCTCTCATTGAAACTATTTTTCCAAGATTTCATTGAATTAAGCGTAGGCTCGATGAAACGTGATACGAATAATACGAGATTTTCACGGATACCATTCATTCAAAGGACACGCGTAACACACGATTATTTTCTTCCATGAAAATAACACGCGCCTCCATTGAGAACGAGACGACGACGCGTGGGCAGTTTGTATTTCGAGTCGCATAATTGTCGTCGCTCTCTGCACGTGCGTCTCTCATTAATCAGTCCTCTCCGATGGCTTCTGCTTTGTTTCGTTGCACTGTGACTAAAAAGACACCCCCACCCCTAAACCCACTAGTCGCTTTAACGTCCCGCTGCAGCCAGGAATTCCAATATTTCCTTCCTCTTCGTCCCTTTTTTTGCCAGTCTCTCTTGTCCTCTCTCATTTTTTTCCACGGAGCAAGCGGTACTCTAATTAATTCTGCGAGGAACAGGTAGTTACGTGAAATATAGACCGTTCTGTAGATGATGCTTTTGATGAATGTGCCTTAACTTACGTCGCTTGCGTGTTTTGAGCTGTTCATATTTATTTTCTCTGTTCTTTTTTATTTATTGGGTAATTACTTGGCTACCGGGTGAGTTAAAGTCCCTTCTCTGTTTATAAATTTATTTAAACCTTTATCCACTTGTTGGTAGTATGTTGTGAATATCGATTGATTATTGGGAAACTCATCGTGAAAATGTCGTTGTTGATTAATTGAAAACGTTTGTTTAATATTTATCTTGAGAATACAAGTGATAATAGATAAATTCTTCTTTAATACTATCAAGAAAGGGATTAAAAGAGATTTTTAACACTTTTTATAACTAATGGGTTGGAGAAGCTTCTTGTTCAATCTTTTTAATATTCCGAGTAATTAATAAGTATGAAAGCTTTTGTTCATAGTTATAGGCATCGTCAGAGTGAAAATAAAATAGAAATGTTATTAAGTTTTATTAATTTTTTTAAAGAAACTTAAAAATCAATACAATCTAACATCAAATAAGAAATAAAATAAATAATAATTTTCCTTTAATCTGTAGTACACATTTTATTATTGATCAATGATCAATTCTATAACTCTTGAATATTTCCCTATCATCGATTCAAATAATTTTGAAACAGTTAAATTTAATTAAATTACAACTGGAAGCATTTATATCTACCTATACCAAGTACCTCTAATTATATTTTAATGAAATTTAATTATTTCAAACGTGCCTATATTAAATACTCTTCTTAAAACACGTGTACGATAACTCGTTCTGCTCGAAAATTTAAGTAAAAGTACAAAGTGAAGATGCGAGATAAATTAATACGCCGTTCCCCCAGAAAAAGGGGATTAAAAATACACCGTTATCTTCTTCACGTATACTTCAATATAAACCAAGCGATATCTGATCAAATAATTTATTGGTTGTCGATAATGTTTTTTCCCGAGTCTTGTATCTCAGATATACCACGATTATGGTTTTTCTTTTGATGTGAAAAACTGTTTTACAATCGAGGAGATTCGTTGAACAGAGAGAAGCCGTGAAACGATGCTGTTCGTTGGGTTCGATGGATTTGTATTTTACAGTCGTACGAATTTACAGCACTGTCGATCGTTGAAAAACTTGCCACGCATAGGGTAATCCTCTTTGCGCGTCTTCACGAGTGATTACTTAAATCCTATTATTTGTGGCTGGCTACACCGATGCGTTAACTCCGACATTACGCACAAATAACACTTACACGGCTCTCGAACTGTTGGAACAGCTCATAGGTCTACTTGTAATTGGATTACCAACTTAAAAGCTCTCGTGCACACGTCTGTGGAAGTCCGCAAGGGGCTTCCACTTGAAGCTATCTTCGCGTTGTGACCCAAGCTGAACGAGACTGCAAACGGAAAATTTTGTGAATCGAATGCACACGGTGCTCCATTTTAACCAGTTAATCCTTTGCCTAGTGATAACGTTTCAAACGAAAAATTCAAACAGAATTTGACAAATCTAAGTTTACTTATTAACTTCTAACATAAATTAAGTATTACTTGTCTATTGTTAATCTTGAACGTTTAGAGTAAGTGTAGACACAAAATAAATATAAAATTCGTTTTTTTTTCTACTAAATTATTAACGACAAAGTTGTTTTATCAAGGATAGTTGAGAAGTAAATCATAAGACAAGGGGTTACCCTATATACTATTGTGGTTGAGAGAACTGAAATTTCTAACTAAAATTGAAGAAACTTTAAATATATTCTTGACAGTTAACTAATGCACCTTACTTGCCATTTTTGTAATTAAAATATACAATGCTACATTTCAATTAGTAATACATATATATATATATATAGAATGTTAAAGTGATTAGTAAATTAAATACATACAATTATAGTTGAAAGAATATTGAAAAGTTTAAAGTGAAGTTGGAAAAATTCCGGTGAATATATTATTAACTGCTGATTAATACATATCACTAGCCATTCTCGTGATTTCATTACATGTTAAAATTCTGAGTAATTAAGAAAGAAAATAAGTAAAAAACAAATAAAATAGTAATTGGAATTATTTTATTAAGTATCTTTTGAGACATGAAAATAAGAGAAAAACTTTTCTAATAATAAATGTTTGATATTAAAGGAGTCAGCGCTTCATTGTATCGATTTTATTGTAGGTGGAGTCGCTTAGCAGTTACGAAGGTCACCTCTGTTTTCTTTTAATGGCTTCCTATATTTATGTGTTTATCGGGTGATGGCAGCTCTTAAGACGAATAAAAATACCTATAAAAGAAGATGGAAATACATTAAAAAAACCGAGACGTCCTTCATATCTCCTAAATGACTTCACCATATAATAAAATTGATATAACCAAACGATAAACCCTGCAACCCTGGATCACTAAACTATATTGTTTTCATTAATACTTTTATTATCATATAAAAATTACAAAAGAGGCATAAACTTAGGTATTTCTTTTCTAAATTAAGGATACGAAAAATCATAAACAAATTAAATTATATGAAAATATAATAAATTAAACTATACAAATAATAGATATGATTTTTGTTTTGACTAATAATAGTGTTCTAGCGTTAATATTACTAAAATAGAAATTATTAATAAAAGATTATTCTATTCGGATCCTTGACAAATTTATAAAACTTGAAAATGAAAGATACTCAAAGGAAGTTCTACAGATAGATAGTGCAACACGTACAAATATAACAGAAAAGCAGTTTAATTAGTATGCTTCACAACTTGTTTCCTTAACAAATGCGAAAGCTTTCCGAACTATCGTTCGTACGATATGAAAACAAAGTGAAATAATTAATTTTTCCAAATTACATATTACTACCAATAATCGATGATTATTCCATACGTAAGTCGATCATTTTTCGCCATTAATATACAATTCATTAAAAGCATCACGTAATACTGATTTTCATAAAATTATCAAATGCTGCAGAATTACACATTTTAAACAACTTTGTCGTCATTCTTTCCCTAATTCTAATTTTACTTACAAACTTCAACGTAACCATGTAAATTACACTTTTGAGGTTATAAAACTAACAATTTCCTCGCATCATCCAATTAATCAGTTTTATTGACAGATAAAAACCACCAGACATCTTTCAGACTTTATTTAGTTATTAATCGGATCCAGCTACAACAGAAGCGAATTAAAAATGTTTCTTTACAGAACCCGACAAGAGCTTTTACCGCGCAAGGTAACCTCTCTAGCCTTGATTTCTAATCAGACGGCTATCCGGGGCTCTCGTCGATCAAGAGTATAATTAGAGGGTGGGAGGGGTTGGTTAATTACCGGGACGGGGTAGAGCGGAGCGCGTCGTTCAGACGGCGACGCGCGATGACAGTGAAAGAGCACCGACAACGAAGACGAAGATGAAGGGTACTCGGCGACGGCACTCCAGATAGTGAAAGGGCACGTGTTGCAAAGCGATTTCACCCTCCCGCGGTTAAACACACCTCGCCGACCATGTATCGATTTAAGGCTACTTATTTCGACGTGCCTGCGTAGGTTTTGTGGCTGCGCTGTGAACGTTTCAGCGTCGCGTCGTTCCACGCGTTCTCTGCATACGATGAAAAAGGTCTCTTCAGCGTTCAACCGTGCCTTTTTAAAGGTGTACGCGATCCGACAGATTAAAATCGAATATTTTTACAGGCTCACGCTCGTACACCACGGAGACCCGCTGTCACTTCGATTTTCCCACGGGTTTCTGTGGGATGAGCGCCGTTTCGAGATCGGTCAATCGTGATACACGATTCTTTCCGTACATTCGCGTCGCGTCTCCGGCGCAATTAAGGGATTGACGTGACGGAAAGGTGTTTCTGAATGGACTGTTATTTGTCAATTCGTGTTGGTTCTTTGGTGTTTTGTATAGTTTGTTAACCTATTAACTAGTTAACTGCGTTTGACAAATGTACACGCGATCTTGAAATCAAAGTGATACTAATTCTTTCAACGATCAATTATTTGTTCTTTTCAGATCAGAACATGCAATTCTTCGTTTTACTTTAATTTTTTGTTAGAATGTATTATAGGTGCATTTGGCCTGCGTTCGACGAGTATACGTTTCGTTATTTGATTTCATTGCGAGCATTATCGGAAATGTTCAAAATTAAATTCCACAGTTAACTCATTTGCATCATAAGGAAGTATGAAACAGAAGACCTCAGTGTTGAGATAAATGACATTCAATTTTATTTCTGTAGCTTAAGTAGTTTATCGATTTTTATTACAATTATTTATACTGTTGTAATTATATTATATACATATGAATACAACTTCAGTGCTTCTTAGATGTTCGCAAATACATTCATAAACTGCTACATTGAACTGTATATATTGTGAATCAGTAAAACTACAAATCCTGGCAATTGTTTGAAATAAATGTAATAAATTGCAGATTTTGTTAATCTTAATATTCATAATTTATAATTGATAAATTATGCATTCTTCTTATCATCTTCTTCGTAATTTTTTAATAATTAATTTGTAATAATTTCATATATTTAAGAGCTGTGATAGGTTCATTGTTAAACCATTACCACTAACTTTGCATATTTCATAAATTTTCTACGGGTATTAAACAAAATATAATACAAAATCCAAACATTGACTATCCCAACGAAACAAGACTAGCGTGTATTGACAGAAAAGGCAAAATGCTTGAAATTGTGTGATGGAGAAGTGACTATATAATATATGTTACACATAGGTACAGTTTATGTCCGCTATAATAGTAGCTAGTATCAGAAGTGATTGCCGGAATGTGTGTTATCAAGCAAACCTTATAAATAACTTTTATTGGTTCTAAATTCTACCAGATGGAAATGGAATGTTATATTTTATTAGAAGATTAAGTTTAATCTTGCTACATTGTTCGAGATTTTTACAGCCCAATCATGCGTTTATTTTTTAACACCGTTATGTCTCCTTAGTCTTTTTACAGTTAATTACATTCTCATTTGTTGTAGGATATTCTTGTACTTGTGACGAGAAAGTTGATAGTAATATATATTGTATTTCTGTTTTTCAATAATATTTAAAATGTGTAGATGCATTGAGAAATACTGCAAAAGCTATCGTTTCAATGTGATGAGTGTGTTGAATGTACTTTGAGGGTTTTAAATTGTTTATCTACTAATTATTAATTATTTATACTAAACCATAAAATGTGAAATTAAACAATTTCAAGTAGCCATATATTTTGCTACTCCATAAAAGCAGATAGTAACGAGTATATTTGTTCAAATTTTTAAAAATTTGATGTCTTACAGTGTGAGATAATTAAGTAATAATTAATACACAAACAATTTAAAAACGTCATTTTTAAAAACGTACATCTACATACATTACCCAAAAATGAAACTGTCTATCAACTAACAGTATCAGCATCATCGTTGATCATTTGTCATGATAAAAATTAGCTCTACAATTCTTGTGTACGAAAACTGATAACAAAATAATTTCCAAATATTTCCATAACATTGACTCACTTATTACAAAGCTGGTCAATATCCATTTTTCCTTACACTAAGATATTTGAAGACTTGCATAGGTATAACTAAGATTCTACTGTATTAAGGTATTTAACTCCTTGCCTTGCAATAACGTGTCAGACACGTGATGTACATTTTAAACAGAATTGAACAGCATGAATATTACTCGATTCTTTTGAATTCAAATTCAATATCATTCTTCTATTATCAACTATTATGCTTTGGAGCAAAGATTGATATAAAATATGCCTATAATTTCGTTCTTTTTCCTAATAAATGATTCATGACAAAGTACTTGTACCGACCATAGTTGAGAAATAAACCGTAGAGCAAGGGGTTAAAGACTCGCATTCAATTCAATTCAATTAAAAACTGCTTATAAAATCTAAGATACCAAGAAAAATTTCAAAAGTAAACCAGTCATGTTATATAAACATTATAACTTCTACGAGAATTTTCTAATCCAGCCATCACTCGCACAGCAAACCATCTAACTCTTGCTCCATCCTCCAGCATCGTCCAACATCCATCCTCGATTCCCCACCTCCAAGAGCATCAATATTTACATTCAGCGAATTCATTGAAACTCAAAGAGTCCGAACAACAACCACGCTCGAAGTGCAGTGACGGGCACGTGGGTCCGAGGAGCGTGCAGTCTACGGGAACGAACCGTGTACACGGGAAATTGTGGCTATTATGGAGGGCGAAATAACGCGTGTTCCCCGGCCCCGAGTCGTTCAATGAGTTCCTCTGTCGACATGCCTGCCGACATGGCATTGTGCATCGTTCGCCGGCCCCAAATCCGGCACGTGTGCCCTCTCGATCAAACGCGACGCGTTTCGAAAACTGACTCACCCCCGCCACGGTTTCTGGTTAGGACTGCAGGGGGCCAAGAAGCGTTTTGCATACGAAATGAGGGGCTGAAATATTCGTCGCGTAATTCATATCTAGCGATGGGCTCAAGCATATCGCAAATAGGTTCGAAAGTTACTCAATTTGATTTAAACTGTCGGTCAGTTTTTATGACACTGACACCTCACCGATTTGGATAACCATGAAATATGCCGTGGGACTTGATTCTAAGCAATTTTTTCTTATACATATTGCCGCCATAGTTTTTCAGATATTCGCAAATGTGTGTCTGGTAATGGGGAGATATCGTACTTATTTAGAGAAAGGGTAGTCCTCGTGTGGCCTTCACCTTGACACATATTGTTAAGGTCATTGTTCTGTACATCTAGGACTTTAAACTTTTTAGCAATGAGTGGTTCAAAAGTTATGAAGCATTAAAGTTCTGCACTGCGTTTGAAATGTTCGTCTTCATTTTTATTTATTGAAGTTGTGTTTCTTATAATATGTGTATTCGATCTTCATTTAGATAATAGAAATTGGTATTATTGAGGCTAGTTTCTCTGGGATGGGATGCAGCCGCCTTCTCTTCAGAAAAACCAACACCACTAAAAACAATTTATCATCTAACGTGTTTATCTTTATTTTGTAACCAGTTATTTGACCGGTTATTAAAATGCATAATACGGCAGTGTTAATACATACGGTTAGTGGTAACCGTACTAAGTCGCAAAGAAATAATTTAATTACTCGAATATCAAGAAATCGTAGTTTCCATTTTTTCTATTATTTAACCAATCGATATATAATTTAACTTCGTTTACTGAAGGTTTTGCATGTTTCAAAGAATCTTTGTCCGCTAAAGGTTAACCTATTACTACGGAATTTAGTTTAAAAAATCTCTCGTTTTGTGCTCAATAAAATAAAATCAAGTGTGTAAATACTCGTCAAACACAGGACGGATGCAGTTAGTGTATATTTAAATGAAAATCAATGCAAGACAAATAGAATTACATGTTTATCTGAAAAAATAGTAACATTTCAAGCTTTAATCTCTTACCTTATAATGAAGTGTCCGACTTATGATGAAAATTTGAAATTGATTTCGATGAATCTAAACGTCATTTATTTATTTTTAATATAAATTAAATATTACTTAACTATATTCAATCTTTAACATTTCAAATAAACGTAAACACGGAACACGTATAAAATTTGTTTCTTTTTATACTAAATTATTACCAATAAAGTTGTTTTATCAAGTACAGTTGAGAAACAAATCATAAGGCGTGGAGTTAAGATGACGCGTATACTCGTCAAACGCGGTTAACTGGTTAGTATTCGAACCCTATGGTATGAACCGTGGGTATTGGATTTGGTCCCATCGCTAGAATATCCACGGTGTAATCCGTTCGCTTATCGGTCGGGGGGCGCCGCTCGAGAGTTGCCTTATCGTGACCGGCGCTGCGCCGACGCTGCACTTTTCATCGGGTTGTCGAGCGGCTATCATAATTTACTTTACGGCCGGGCTACTTCGAAGTGGCCGCGATTAGACAGCTACCAGCTCCGACGTTACAATTAAGCGTTTAAATGCGTTAAACGTTGACAAGTTTATAAACATGTTCGCAAAAATTGACTCAATGAACCGCATCCTTTTTCCAATTCTGGGGAATTGGACGCGTTCATACACGTGATATGGCCGGATGGGTTCATCATTTTCGTTGATTGGGGACGTAAATTTGTTTTTTGAGGTAATATAACGAAATGGCACTGTTTTATTCAGATAGTCAAATATCCGTATTTTCAATTGTTTTTAGTGGTGTATTTAATCGTATACAGAAGACTATTTAAGTTTAATTTTTTATGTGCTTACTTTCATAAATATATTTTTTTCTTGAAAAATATTAATGATATTTATGATGGAATAGTTCTTCCAAAAAAGTGGGCTATCTTTCCACGACTTACCCTATGTGTACTGGTCTACAAAAGTATTTGATATCAATATATTTATGACGGAAATGTACTCACTGGATAGTAAATATTTTGAAATTTCAAATTATAAAAATTCTTCTTAAGGATTTTCTTATGTATCAATTGATCATGAAGTAAATTTTAAGAATATTGTCAAGCAAACGTAGTAAATGTTAAATGACGTTCTTAACCTTCCTCATTTGCTTAAGATATTAATGATTCCAATTGCGTTCTGAAAGATTTTTAACGAATCTTTATGAGTTAAAAGAAATATGGTTGTTATTATATTTAAATCTACATACACAGATACAAAATCAAAAATCTACACAATTATGACTGTCATCTAAAGCAGAATAAATGAATAATACTTTCTGTCAAAACATTAGTTTTATTCCGATTCACCGTTCAGATCTACAAAGTTTTGCCAAAATCTATTAGCAAGGATTCACAGTATTCCTTTGCATAAACAACAAACATCTGTACCACAAAGAAACATCTCGCCAAACCTCTACACAGTAAACTATTTCCAATAGGTATAAAAAATGCACAATACAATTTCAGTTTACGTGAACACGTTGGCGTCAAGTATACCGTGAAATCGTGTATCCTTCGCCGTAAGACTAGAAAAATACTGTCGATCGGTCGGGCGTTCGACAATGGTGTTAAAAGGATCTTAAAAATTCCGAAAGTTCAGCAACGCGGAAGCACCCTGTTCAGGTGAAAACAAGAGACAACGGTGTGAAAACTCGTCGCGAGTAATTCACGACATAACGGCGGCAGAACAAATAACTCGTGGGCCAGTTGTTTGGTTTAGTTTCAGCCGAGTTTTCGTTTCGTGTTTATCGCCCGTGATTCCCGTAAAATCCGGGGACTATATTTTCTGGCGAATGAAAAAGAACGGCAGGAAAAAGTCGCTAAGTCGCGTAGCAAACATGTCGTGAAACCGTCGCGTATACGAGATAACGTTAAACTCTTTTGTTCATGAAAATCTTCACGGGCAAATTATGTCGGGGTGAGCTGGCTTTGCGCAACAGAAAAAATATCTTTCTAGCATACGAGGACATTATCGCGGTATCCATTCGTTTTAACGCTCGCTTTTACTTTTGTTCTTGGAACAGTAGACTTAGTGTCACATGAGAACTTCAAAACGGAATATGCAAGCTCAACACGTTGACTGCTACGAGAATTTTAAGTGCTTTATGTAATTTTATTTAATCTTTTATAATAAAGGCAAATATAGTATTAGAATCAATTATTAACGATTTGGTATTGTAGTTTTTAAGTTGTAGTATTATCTACATAGTTATTTAGGTTGCTAAATATTTTTATTCGATATTTGTTTTCTTACTATAGTTGTTTTTGGGTAATTTGAAAGCTCTGGTCATCGGTGACTACTGTGGCAGCCAATGTGTTGATCGTTTATGGAAAACATTGTGTGAAAATAAAAATAATACAATAAAACTTCGATTATCGAAACTAGTTGGAAGATGAATGTGTATTTTCTTGGCTGTTAAGTGCATAACTTTAGTTATATAACTAATTTTTTGATAGTTGAGCTTCCTTTTGGAAGAATTTTATAAAGCGAAGTAAATATTATATGGCCTGTATGGATACATAGTATGAATAGTGATTAATGAATAATTGTATAATTATTCTTAGTGGAATACTCTGTATACTGGATTATGTACTTGGTAACTTAAGACTAAACGTACCGGCATTTCGTACACAACTACTTCTAAAGTAATCAGTCGAATAACTGATTACAAATTAAAAGTGAACAAGTTAGATGATCAGTTTTTCTCAGTGGAACTAGAAATAGAAGGGAAGACAAATTTTAGACTGATTAATCGAACAATATAAAGTTAGATAATCGATATTTCTTGGTGGAAATACAAGGAAAAACAAAAATTAGTTAAATGGACAAACGAAAATGTAAAATTTCAAATAAAATTTTAAAGCCGGTCATTTGACCGTTTTCGTACGTTTAGTATTAATGTTACCATATATACAATGGATTACCTAAAGAACAGTCGAAATACATTTAGTCGAGCGCATTTTGCGCATTTCCTATACCGGTCGCATAAATATTTGTTTAGAACGCGATCGGAATGTAGACCGTTTCGAAAATATAGTTCCATTCATCGGGAAGGAATTTCAGTGGGTGCCTCTTCTCAGATATTAAATTCCGCAGTCATCGCATCGGGAATGTTCCACGGCACCCTTTGGTCAGGTGTTTGGTGGATTATGTATCGCTACGAGTTTAGCGCGGTGCATTAGAGATAATGGTCGTTATTTATCAACAGGTCGTCGCGTTTGTATCTCCACCGGTGACTCGAGCTTAACGGCGATTTATTTGCACAGAAAACCTGACGGTGCAGCTTTGTAGCTTCTGCGGCGGTCACTTGTATGGCTAATATTACAACGATAACTGAAATTGCGATCATTGACCGATTTCTGGCTTCAATTTGAATTCTTGGGGTACAAATGATTATTATAAATATCGTTGCTTTGGATTTTTATGGAATTGGTATTATGTTATTGTTTACCTATTTTAACGATTATTCATTTAATGTATTACGAGTATAACATAATTATTATCGTGACATTGTAAATTAATATGATTTTATATTTATACTATATTTATATAATTATATTATAACGTTATACTATGATTATATAAATATATTGTAATTATAACATAGTTATATAAATTGATTTCTATTTCATAAAATATTTTCAAATTTGTTACTAAAGAAAACATAATTTCTTACGAGACAGTTATTCTACTTTTACTTCATTAAGAAACGTATTATTACGCGTCTTCTTAAACAAAAAACTCTTTTAATTCTTGTACATTACATGTATTATCCGTTGAACGGTCGAGTGTCTGGCAACAACGTTGAAAACCGACACTGAGTTATCTAACACTTTGATGGCCGGTATCACATTTGCGTGACTTTGCTCGGCCAACCGGTTATCGGCAAGTATCACGCGAACCAATTTAAAATTCTCAATACCAACGCAATGCGCCTGAACGCAACATTTCTCAATAATAAAACTATGTAAATATTAGATTTTATATTTGCAATAACGACGATTTTATTAGCTTCTAAAGAATGAACCGGGGTAGTTCTGTAGATAAAGCATGACAAACCGTCAATTGATATGACAGTTGGTAGTTACAATAAAATTAGCAGTGATTAAAGTGTTACAATTGAAGCTGTACAGTATTTGGAATCAGTTTGCCCAAAAACTTGTTCTATCTTTTTTAATCGCATTAATACGTTCATAATATTGTATTCAATAAATTTTCGAAATAAAATATTGAAGAAATGAAACCAAAAGAAAGTTATCGAGTTTCTATAACATTATTTTCATTTTCTTTACGTGAAGCGTTGGATTGTGACCGTCACGAATATGTGACGTTAGCAGCGAACGTGTTAAGTCCATTTAAAAAAAGGCGGTTGAAAATAAAAAGGTATTGTAGAATTGTAAGTATTATAACTATTAAATTAATCTTCTTGAAGAACGGATTTAAGACATTTTCGGAACAAATGGATCATGTTATTTGCCTCCAATTATTTTCTTGTGTAAGTACCGGCTAGAATACACCTTTTCCAGAAATTAACCGGTTTGCTTTTCTTTGTTATACAAATTATAAAAGTACATTTATTTCATTTCAATTGATTTATGCTTCCGAATGAATTTATTCACTAACTTCTCAGAAAGACAGCTGTATCTTTTAATATAATTCAGTGTAGTGTCTGGTAAGTTTTTGAGTTAACATGTTGACTGTCATGTCATCCGAATTCAGGTGACACGTATAATTCCCAATAGGCCGAGTCACCCTACATGAATGACGATTGGTTGCTCTCAAACGGTACAAGTAGGTTCTTCAAAGGTCAGAAAACAGTTCATAGTACAGCTAATAAAATAGTATAAAAAATTATAATAATAATGTATTATATTATAAACAATATACTTAATATAAAAACTTTTTTAGAATATGCAATTATGAAATACGGCACATATAATGGAAATTAAAACACAGTTCTTTGTGAATATTTTAATTAGCGTTTGCAAAAATTCGCTAGCTACGGAACCCCTTTTCATAAAACATCCTTTGTTGGCCGGCTGGATGGCAAACAACTGAAACATCTGGAGACAAAAATTGTTGTGGATTTATAAACAGAAATATATTATCTAAAATGCGGCGTACAGACTTTTCGAAATTTTTATTATTATGAAAATAGCAAGCATTTGAAACGTAAAAACTTGTTTTTATCTCAAAAAATTACCTTCAAATATTTATAAAAAATTAAATGATTGAGATATCGACAAATCCCTACGCCACATTTTAGATGACGTATTGCAGTTTATAAATCCAAAAAAATTTCACTCTTTGGACGTTTCACTTGCTTACAATCAAGTCGACCAACAATAGATGTTTTACGAAAAAAGATTGCAAGACTAGCGAATAACTGTGCCATTTTACATTTTCCTTCAGAAGAAAACATGAATATAAACCAGAAGGTTACAGTTACACACCCAGAAAGAAATCAGAAATTTCCACTTGATACTTATTAATAAAAAAATTCGTAACGTTTACTATTTTTCGGACGTCCCTGCGCGGTGTTCCCCCTTAACCTATTAACTGTAAAATTTAGTTTCAAAAATCTCTCGTTCTGCGCGCAATAATGTCAAAAAATGAAGCGTGCGCTTGTCAAACGCAGGACGAATGCACCTAGCGTATATTTTAATGAAAAACCAAAGCGAAAGAAAGAAGAATTACATGTTTATCTGAAGAAATAAAGAACCCGTATCATTTCAAGCTTTAATGCATCTCGTACACTTATCGAACCCAATTAACCTGTTTAAGATAGCTACAATAACATCTAAACTACAATCTCCCCTGATTTTTCCAAAATCCCTCGTAGTAGTCGTGTCAAATTATTCCCCGTAGAACGCGCCATTCGGCCAGAAATGGGAAATAATTTCGTCCCGACCACCGGGACCACCCTTGCCCAAAGGGTCCTCTAATGGGAATGTTAGAGAAGACGTGTCCCGTGTTTGGAATAACACATTGTGACGCGTCAGGTACTGGATAACGCAGGCGAGCGCGCAGCTTCGCGTGCATGCACGCTGAAATACGAGGACCCACGTACTTACTACACCGCCGTGCCACGGACTCGCATCAGCATGTTTATGCAGGTGCATCCGCGCTTGCACAGGTATGCAGTCTCACGGGCGGCGCGCGGGGACCGGCGCCCTCGGTGTACACTCGTAACAAAGGATGCATTATGAAGACACAATGATGCCGCGTGGACGTCCGTTCGACCACGCGCGCGCGCGCTCACGCCCCCGCAACGCGAAATTTTAATCGAATCAAGCCGGCCTGACGATCATCGGTGCGCGGCTTCCGCGGGGATTGGCTCGCCTCGAGCTTAATACTTTGACACTGAAACCGCGTTACGTTAATGGAACGGGTACCTGTAATCAGTCTCTTTTTGGCCGTGTCGTTAGAATACTGGTGGAAATTATTGTCATTCAATGGGATGATGGTTTCGATGGGAATTTGTCGACGGCTTTGTGTAATGGGATTTTGCCTGCTATTGTTGAGGGTGATTGGAATGTATCGATAATGGGGTAGGTAAAAGGTGAACGTGATGTGAAATGTAATGTAGTGTGTAAGGGATATAATGCAGCACTTCTTAAACTGTTTTCATTCATGATCCCGTCTTGTCATCGAGATTATTTTTCGACCCCAGATTTAAATGTAACATAAAGATATAAAAATAAATATTTTCCCATTAATAATTTATTTTCTTGGTAAACAGTATACACATGAAAAGAAATAGTTTTAGGATTTGTTTCAAATATAGAAACATTAATAAAAGAAAATCACGTTTTAATAATGCGTTTAGTGGTACTTTTTAATATATAAATATAATTTACAGCTTGACTTGGCCAGTATTACGATTTTGTAACTGTGCTGTACGGAAAATGTGATATATTGAATTAAAGATAATGAAGTATTTATGTGAATATTTTGGAAAATTAAGGAAATTAAAATTATTTAAAGCAATTTTTATTTCTAAATAGAAAAGAAATTACTTTAACATATGATCGGTCAGATATTTGTTTAGTACATAATTGTTTCAAGTAGCTTTGTTAGTTATTGAACATCATCGTGATTTAAAGCATTTACTTTCACAACGCTGGCAACCTTCCTACGGCGTAGTTTCGTTGCAACGCGGAAATTCCATAGAAAATGCGGAAATTCTCTTACAAAGCAATGTACATAGTAAGTATTTACACATTGTTGCAAATCATATTGTACCACGCTTGCTACAAAACACATCTCAATAAATAATTATAATTTTAGTTTGTTTATTTAAATCATTTTCTACTTTCCTATTTATGTTATATTTTATATTGAAATGTATTTAATTTTCTTAAAAAATATTGTATATCAAATATATTTATTCGCAATAAATAAAGGAAGACAATATTTTTCACAAAAAAGTCACATTTTACTATGTACTAATGTTTTAATATTTTTTATTTATTCTTAATACAAATGAAATGTGACTCGTCTATTATAAATCTCTAATCTTTAAAATAAACATAAACAAAGAATAACCATCAAATTCCTTTTTATGTTCATCTAAATCATTCGCAATAAACTATTTCTACCAAACTCTGTTGTAAAAGAAATAAGACGAAGTGTTAACAATCTAAGTAAATGGTCCTAATCAATAATATTGAACAAATGATAATGTAAGCGATCATATAAACATATCGTATGCATGATTTACGTGTGTTTTGTATTCCATCAATGTATGGTTGTACATCGTGTCATTGTATTGGGTCAATTCAAGCAGTGTATTTATATACTTATTCATCAAATAATTCACGCACTTCTATCAGCTTCGAAAAAAGAAATTTCTTTGTTAACCACACACAGAAAATGTCCAAACTTTTGCATCACCCTAGTACAACACGGTGGTAAAGGGAATAATTCTATAAATAAAAGACGTGTAAAATTTAGCGTTATTCTATCAAAGAATAATTCCTCTGTCGTTCACAGCAGCAAGTTTCCTGCTACCATTTACATCGATCCTATTTTGAGAATGATCATTCGATCACCCTGAGCCCGACGTAAGTCGTCGAAGAATGCAGCCTTGCCCCATAAAAGGGGGGCTCTCGGTCGCAGCGAACGTCAGCCCAGTCTGACAGGTAGATACCTACCTACACGGTCCGCTCACGACCTTTCGAACTGACAGGTTTCGGAGCACACCGGTGCCTATAGTTAAAGTGATCCGAACCGGGTCAACGTGTGGCGTACCTGCGGCTCTCGCGTATTACGTACGGTACGTATGTATATACCTGCGAGTCGAATAATTATGCAACGAACTTCCGCAATTAGGAGGTTCTGGACATATTACTAGGCCTGCCACATAATGCCGCGAGCGGAATCACGGGACAAATTAAATCTTCGTAATTGATAGTCTGCTCTTACACGCGAACAATCTCTCCGAGATTTTCTTGGGATAACCTTTCGCGCTTAGTCCGGCTGACCTTAACATAAGGTGGATACGTTTTTAGAAAACGTCATACACTGTTGGTCAAAAGTTTGGAACCACTTGGTATGTAACGTCACAAATTAAATATGATGTGACTTATGAATATATAAAATAAAATAACGAAAATTATGTATCTTTGAATAATACACTGTAGGGCTACTAAAATAAAAAGGCGAACCGTCTAAAACACATATGTCTATGTTTCTTTGTTATACGTTGAAATTCTTCAATAAACGTTGTTGAAACAATATACTTTATTTAAAAGCTTATTTTGAATGTACAATTGTGAAGTACGGCACAGAATTGAAATTGAATTTAATTATTATTTTTTCCAATTATTTTTCTATTGCAATATGTCATGAAATTTACAACCATTTTTTACCAATTTATAATCAATCACAGAAATATGCAAGATATATTTTTATGGTGGTTGTAAAAAGTATCATTGATACTTCATCAGAAAATGTATGTTTGTTAAGAAAAATATTTTCAAGTGCAAAGGGTTGCTTTTAGATAGATCATAAGTAACTTAAAAATAAAAACTTAAACTTAAAAAAGTAGGTATAATTACATAAATATAGTTCATACATTTTGTAAAGAAATTAAATAAACCTCGACCTAAATATATACATAAATATTCTGGCATGTAAATGGTAAATACAAGTACCTCGAAGTCTCCTTTTATAGAAGATCAAGATTATGTAGGTATAATACGGGCAATGTAATTAACAGGAAATTATTCTACATGGAAGATAAGCACAAAAGGAGAATAAAATTCTTTTGTTTGAAATCCGTTTTTCGAAGCAATCCAATTTAAAAATTCGAAAAGCTGAGCATACTTATATTTAATTATATAGTTACCTACGGAAGGCGTTTAATCTCGTTTTTTTCAAACAAGGTCTTAACAAGCACTTCAGATTTATTTTCGCATGTCGAATAACTCCATGTCAAGTACACCACTTGAACTCAGGCAACAGTTAATCACTTGTATATACGCATTTTCAATAAATATTCCTATTTGATATTTCCAAGAACAAAGTTTCAAGACAGCAAATATTGTTGCGTGTTTCGAGTGCATTTTTTCAGTTATGAAGTGTCATTTGTGGACTACACTCCTATTTTTAATGAAATATGTTGTATAAATAATTATTATGTCTTTACTGATTTTAAAGTATTTATTATCACTTCTAACCATGACAAAAGTAAGAAAAATGTACAACTGAAAATAACCCATTCCTGATTTCTTCTTTTCCCAATTATTGAAGAGACAATTCTCTAAGTACTTACAACAGAAATAGATTTAGTAATAAGCACACTGAATTTTAAATCAATAGAAATCTTAATAGTAGCACTCTTGGAGTTTCTACAGAAAAATTTCAATAAATCAAGTTGACTGTTTGATAGCTTTAGTATTAAATTAATCGATTAAAAATAACTGTAACATATTACAAGATATTTTAAAACGTTGCACTGCTTATATACTGACTTGTGAATATATTAATCAACATGGTATAGATATCGAAAAAACATACCATTTTTTTCTGTGCTCCTATCTACTTCGTTGTGTTTTTAGCAAATCATTAACAGGTTGACTGCCACTCACTCCAATCGGAATGTATTTTTTCAATATTAAAATACTAATCAATTATTCTTAAAATTAAATAACGGTATTAAGTATTCTTATTTTATTAACTTCCAATTTATTATGTTTAACAATTTTATTGATGAAATAACAACCCGCAATTGAAAACGTGACGGAGTATTCATTTTAACGGGACAACACGTAATTTCAAGTACAGTAGCTGAGTAGATGATTAATTTTTACAGATATCACGAAAAATCGTGTATCTGTAGCGTTCCACAAGCACTGAAACTTCAAATAGACTGAACAATCCTTCAACGTTATTATTATATTATTTTAAACAAAAAATATTCGAAGAAACAGTATCGGCACACTAGCTAACTACTGAAAATGTCACTGGTGATCAGCCTATTAATAGATAAGTAACATGACAGGAAGTAACATTCATTTTAAAAAAGGAAGAAAATTATTTTACGCTAATTCGACATTAATTTCCAATCACGTTCAATTGCTTAGCCGGCCGCAGTCACTCGTGTAACGCCACGCGCTAATTACTTCTTGATTAAAACCTCTGGCCAAGCTTTCGTCCGACTTCGTGGCCCAGGCAGAGTCAACGTAACGGAAATGTCGTCGTTAATCCGTGATTAATCGAAGTGACGAAACTGCGAGCCAATTATCGATGTCGTTCAAAGGATCACAGAGCAGGACGTGGCAATTAAGAAATCAGTAATTACGCTGTCGATTTGATTTATACCTCTGGTTTAGTCGACTATTTTAATAATACATGAAACTTCCTTGATCTACGCTTATCGAAATACTTTCACTACTGTGATAGATTATATTGCAGAAATAAAGATAAATTATACTACATACTTTCAGGTGAATGATTGTGAAACGCACCTGAGCACCGAACATTTGAAAATATATTTGGTCGGTGTTTATTAGATTTGTATTAGTATTAGTTTAAAAATTCATTGAACATCCATTTTTTAAGTCCCCCCCCCCCCCCCCGTAATTTGTATACAGATGCAAAAGTAAATGCGATATAAAGTTTTTAAGCTTTAAGATAATCATTCCTAAGTCAGAGAACAAAATTGTATTGTAATTAAATTATAATTACGTACGTATTTACATAGTTCGATAATTAAATTGTGTAATACATATTAGGTAATCAAAAAGAGTTGCTATTAAACATGCAATTTTTCTTGAGCAATTGCACAGCTGTTTTATGTTCAAAAGTATTATTATTGTACTCTTTATTATATAGGTAAAAATTAAAAAATTAAATAATCAGAATGTATCTGTCAATAGAAAAACTTCATCCTCAATACGTATACAATCGTTAATATTAAAAATTTGTTGAAGAATTATTTTTACAAAATATCACCCTTTGCACTCGAGAATATTTTTCTCGGCAAATATTTATTATTTTCTGATGAAATATCAATGATATTTCTTATAACATACAGAAATATCTTGCATAAATTAATGGACAGAACAATTTTATTTCAATGTTCCAATGTTCCATGCACTACATAATATTTAATATTGATTTTTAAATTTTATAATTTTATTATTAAAAAGCGCCTCTCAAGTGGAAAGGATTAAATTCCTTATGTGTCCTGTTATAAGAATCACCTGAAATTAAATAAGATAGTAAAATATCGAGTATGTAATCAGTAGGAAAGAGATATTTTATATCATTTATTCACTTGGCTGGTAAACAAGCGTATTAATTTATATAAAGAACAGCGAGGCGCCTTTTCTTCGCCGATAGTCGTCGTCAAACTCATTGCATGACATCACTGTTTGCCACGAAATTATGAAATTGTAGCCAGCCCGCCGAGGCACTTTAATTGAACTCACTTGAATACGGGTGACGTACGACGCGGTTTCCTCGAGAGCCATTGTAACTTGCATTTCGTCTTAAACGGTCGTCATACAATTGTATTAGAACGTTTTACCTCTAAAAATAGCATCAGAAGAAACGATCTGAATTTTCTGAACTCTGTTAATCATAAATGTAACGTACTGCATTAATGCAGCGTGTAAATAGACAAATGGAACTTTACTAGTGTGATTTGATTTCTTTATTACTTAAAATGAAATTAAAACGATATTTCACACTGAAATTACCGAGCAGTTTTACAATATATAGGAATACAATAAGCAGATATATAATATAATAATATACAATAAACAAACAATGCCATAATTATACTTATTCATAATTTTCCTTAAATATTTCCTACTTCCATTAAAAATAAATGTTCAGTAACGTAAATAACTAGATAATAGTGTGACGTATGAACTATGATACCATATAATTAATAATTGTCCCCTTTTCATCTTTGCTACAAAAGAATAAGTGATACATAAAGCACTGAAGCTCTTCGTGACAGTCCACGTGTTAACTGTATGAGTATTATTTCCATCTGTCAGGCATTAATTATTGTATTTTTCTGTTCTAGCAAAAATGTGTGAAAGCGCGTGCACTGTACGACAACATTGCAGAAGCTCCAGACGAATTGGCTTTTCGAAAGGGCGATGTTCTCACCGTGCTCGAACAAAATACTGCTGGTCTTGAAGGGTGGTGGTTGTGCGCGCTGCGCGGCAGACAGGTAATTACTTCATCTAACGAAATTTTACAATGTATTGTCTGACAAGACACAGTAGATGGTTCCAGGAAACAGGAACGGACAGGAATGAGAAAGGGAGAATATTATATGGTCTGCTTAATTATGAAAGTAAGTCTATTTCCCCTTCTGTTGAGATGTTTGAGGGCTCGTGCATTTCAATAAATTCCAAAATACTAATCAAATGTTCTGAGTTTGTTAACGTTTATATGAGCTCAAATAAAAATGAATATATTATAGAGATGCTTTCATGTTAATAGTAATAATTTAGTTAATAATAATATTTTGTTTTCCATTATAAATGAACTTACACTATTTTCGTGATAAATGAGTTCCTCATAGTGTATGAATATCTTAAAATATCATATAAACCAGAGATTGTCTATAAATAAAAAGTTTACATTAACTTATAAAGTAGGCTATAAATTATCTGTTCTCTTAATTTTGTCTACGTATACGGAACAATTCTTTGTGAGATTTCGAAAACACCGATACGTCTTTCTACAGTTTTATGAAACATGAAAAGATAAATTAAGTAACTATAATGACGTGCAGTAAATTGTATACACTCAGGAATAAAAATTCACAATTTTCGAAAGATAAGGAAGAGAAAGGCACGACACCAAGAAAAATGAGATAAAAATAATTTCTCAAGTTTAACACCAAAGTATTCTCCCTCAACCTTTAAATACGACTTTATATTTCGAATTTGTAATTATGAAAAGTGACCCTTAAACACAATTTGCTTTTAGTAATTTCATTTTATCTTCTTTCAATCATGTTACACTTATTATAAGTAAATAACAACTTCGAAATAGCATTTCTTAAAATTGCTACTACCGCCAAAACGAACGGACTCATTAACGAAGTTAATATTTTGCTAGGAAATAAATATCGTAGTAAAATTTCTTCTCACTGCATCTGGCCGAAGCTTTCTATCGATCCCAGGCTCGATTTTTTGTAGGATGCGCTAGTCTTCGGTGAATCCACCCCTTCGGTAAACTCGACGATTACTCATTCCACGAACTCCCGCAATTGCCTTACTTATCGAATCCTGATGATCGAACGACCTACCGCTTATGTCGGGACCACACTGCTATTTGTGAGTAGCTCTGTGTTCGTTGACCATTGTAAACCGTATTCTATTCGTATTCTATTTTGAACGGATCGTAACAGTTCACTTGGGTTTCTTCGTATGTTATTTATTTCGGTAGCAGAGAGCTTCGGTATAATTGAAACTAATAAGTAGAGATCTCTATTACATGTATATTTAACAATAAAATTAAAATTAAAATTAAAATTAAAATTAAAATTAAAATTAAAATTAAAATTAAAATTAAAAATTAGAAAGTAAATTATATAGTTACTTTCACTTTAACATCAAAAGGCCATTATTCAATGCACCATTAGTAATAACATATATTTCGAATAAAATGAGGTACTATATTACTTTTCGAATAGAACAAGCTTCAAATCAGCGTGCATACATAGTTACTTGTCCTAGTTTCAATATTTTGTCAAATATTGAGGTAATAAGATAGTGTAAAACTTTTTCCAATACCTAATATATATTTTACAAATCCTTTCACATAATTAACCCGTTCAAAACATAAACAGTGGTGAAATAAGAAAACTGAGACCCGCCATTTTAACGGATGTAATTATTCTACTATTAACTCTCCAATCGAGAGCAATGTGGAATGCGTGTTCCACATATTTCGTCAAATATTCCCGCATAATTGAGCGTTAACCTCTTTTGAGTATTTTATCAGGCAATTGTTAATTATCATCGTTATTTATTAGTCTCGTTAGTTAATCAATTGTCATCTAATTCTTAGAACGTATCTACATAACAAATAAAACTAGCCCGCAATTTCATATTGAAAAATCAAAAACTCACCCCCGGTTAGACGGTTAACCACCGCCCCCCCCCCCCCAATATTGTTCATTGCGCATGGGTCAAAGTGAAAAACTATTTTTCTATTATCAATTCATTATGTTCAAATTAAATTTCCTGCAAACTGATGCTAGTAAAA
Source organism: Nomia melanderi (assembly GCF_051020985.1). Classification (NCBI taxonomy): domain Eukaryota; kingdom Metazoa; phylum Arthropoda; class Insecta; order Hymenoptera; family Halictidae; genus Nomia; species Nomia melanderi. The sequence continues at coordinate 5,525,703 of NC_135005.1, forward strand.
AGTTACACAATTTTAGCACATTGCTGGCAGATCACGAGTTAACTCGTGTTTGGACTTGCATTAGCCATTTCAATGTTTGTGAAGTAAATGTATTTTATTGAATATAAATGCTGTAGAGAATATTAAATACTTACAATACCTCTCAATCGTAAAACAACACTGTACTCAGAAAAAAGATAATGCCGCCATATTGGCAACATCTATTATGAAAACAAATATTAAATGTCGCCACTGCGATGGTACCGGTTTCCAAAGGATTAACACATTGAATTCCACACGATTTTACAGAGCAAAATACACGAAATGAGAAAAGATATAATATTGAATTATTAAATCGAATTGCGTTATTTTTATTGCACGTTTATCTTGTCAAGTGTCACTGCATCAGGTAATGTAATTTATAACATAGAAACGCTTTCAAATAATCACCGTTTAATCGAGTGAATTATAGTGAATTGATTTGGATGGCATTCATCGTGTTAATAGCAAAAGGAAATACTACGGTAAAAGGTTGAACAACGTAACCAACCCGAAACAGGCCGAACAAGCGTCCGTTCAATTCGTGTAAACGCGCCATTATATATGCTCGGCTCGCGACAAGACAAGACCGGCTCGCGGACTATTAACGTCCGATGGAGTTTGTCAAGCGTACCGGACAAGAGACACGTGAGCCGACGTATAGACGTGCACCGCTGCATTATTTATGCATCCCGATGCAACGCGCTCGGCTTATCCCCGATGAAACACACGGCCGGATCCATGGAGAGACTTTCGTTTGCCGCGCACTGTACGCTGCGCGCTGTCTCCCTTCTTCTGTGACACGTGACACGGCATTATTATCGCGGAAATGGGACGCGCGGCTGCACCGTTACAGTCTCCGATCTAAGATCTTCATCTGCGGTCTCGGATACCGTGTAAAGACCTCTCACAAACGCGGGGAAACGAGCCTCCGAGCGCGACCCGGCTGGATCGTTTCCGCGTTCGACATCTGTTCGAAAGATTTCTGCGCGCGGTCCACGACCTACGGCAAACTCGTCGTCAGGGCTTATCTGCGATTTCCTCGAGCTGTCCCGCGTCAAAGGATACGCTTCTTGTATCTCTCAGTCGATACTTCGTTCGGATCAAAGATGACGCTGGTTCGAGGAAGTCGACTTTTCTTTTTCATCGTATCGCGAGATTGTTCGGTGGAAGGTTCTTGTGAGAGATTGCCTGCTGACGAGGGATATTAACACTTGAATCGCATTCGTCGCAATGGTGGGTTTCAGCCTTCTTATTATGTAATTGTTGATGTCTTAGCACTGAACCGGCCGGTGGTTAAGTTAGACAATTTTCGCTGGCAATACTTTGCAAGTCTGTAAAAAAAGTATCTTACGTATTTAACAATACCTACTTTTTTATGATTTTCAATTTGAGTTACTGTTGTGTAATGTATAAATGTATAAAAAAATTGATAACCGTTAATAATAAAAGCGTTACATATGCGAAATGATTTAAAAAATAGTTCTGTGTTTGTCCTTATTTTTAAAAATAAGAGAAATATAAAACACCGCATTATTTATGGAATGACCCAATATAATCAATATATTGGGTTGAGATGATACATGACTATATGAAAACCTAACGACCCAATTAAATTGTAAAAATTGTAAATACAATATCCTTTAAATAATTTTGTTAAAATTCTACACTTTCTTTAAATTTACTATGGCCTTTCAAAATTAAAATTTTATATAGACGAGTTAGTGCTAACCACACTGACCCCTTCGATACTGACGGAAAATATAGTACAACGTATATAGTGTTCGTTAAAAAAGAACCATCACCAAAGGCCTAACTAGAATTTGGAAAACAGGGATGCAGTATGCGGTGCTACTTTGCGAGGAAATTCTACTCACTTTCTGGTTACCGATTACGGGTTACGGGTTGTTGCAACTGAATCTCCCTGCATGATCATTTCAACCCTCCTATCCGCACCGCAGGTTTAAAACCTACAGCGTAATTCTCTGGTCGAACGTGATTTTGTTTTAAAAAAAAAACAAGTCAAGGAAGGGAAAAAAACAGCTTGTACAGATATTTTCTTTTCCAATTTTATCTGTACAAGCTGTTCATATGGTTGCTAATAAGTGTTTTTATTTGTAAATGGTAAATATACAGTGAAAATGTAAGCGAAAAGGTTTGCTACTTTTTATAAGCAATTTAGTGACATACATAAAATTTTCGTTTTTGTAATACTTTTAAAAGATGTTCGTAAACTGTTTAATGTAAAATTTAAAAATAAAAAATTTGAAAGATAATAAATCAATGTTCGTTCATTTGGAAAGGTTTAAAAAAAGATAATTGCGGTACATACTGCTATAATAGCATCAATCAAAGTCAACGTAAATATGTACCAAATAGTGTTCATAAAATTCCATATACGTCAAATTGACGCATTCCATAAACCTAATGATAATATTCGTTGAATCGACCGATTAATAAACCTAGTGTTAGAAAAGAATGAAGTTACTATTCACCATCGCTTCATGAAAAACACCTTACAACACGTCATCCATCCCACGCATCATAATCGAAACAACATACTCCATCAAGTTGGAAATCATCTCGCGGTACGCTCACCTCCGTTTCAGCCCACTCTTCTAACAACATTGTTATCGCGAAGGATCGAAGCGACGCGACGCTTCAGCGAATCACGCGCCGTGTTGCCAGTTTAACCCCAATTCAGCGGAACGATTTATTTCATTCGAACGGTGCTCGCATCAAGATCAGCGACGCGAATCGAGGCTGGCTCCCCGATACCCTAAGTATCTAACTCGAATCGAAGAACGGCTGAAGTAGCCGAGCCTGGTTTCAGCCACGAGACACGTCATTGACTACGAAATCGATTTGCCTCGCACGTCCGCACGAAAACTGATGACGGATGCGGTAGTAGGCGGACTGGAAAGATCGCGCGATACTGAACACGCAATGGAAAACAATCTTTTTTCATAGAAAAAGATGTGTTTAACACTAAAACTACCGGATGAGTCAAATTGGCCCACTTTAGAATTCTTATTTTGCAAGTATTTTCATTATGAAGGCGTTTCTGCGGAAGATTTTCAATTAAATTCACGTATTTGTACAACTAAAAGACTAGGTCATCCTTCGAATCTCTAGAAACGTATTGTTCTAATTTTTATAAAAAATTGGAACTAAGTCGCTCTAATTGCTTGGTAGTTTCAGCGTCAACACTATGTAGGTTTACGGAACGCGTCAGTTTGACGCACATTGAATGTTATTAATATTATTCGTAATATTAAACGTAAATTCATAAATTATGTATTCTCAGTGTTAAATTATAACCTTTTGTTATCTTTTAGAGAGTTTTATTACAAATATCTTTAGTATTTTTGACGGAATACATTTCTAATAAATTATATATTCTCTGTGTTGTGTTGACCTTGTCTATTTTTCACAGGGTGTAATTGCAAATATTTTTAATAAATATTCTTAATAAATTATCTCATTTATATAATAATTCTCAGTTTTATTACACCCCTCTCATAAGGGTTTTCTCCTTTTACTGAAAAATCGATTCACTTGTTATTTCTTATATATAGAGTTTATTTTATATATTGAGTTTATTTTTAAGGTGGTCACATTAACAGTAAAATCATTAGTACTTAATAGTACTTAATACATAATACAAGATTTTCCGAATGGACATAGCTTAATTATAATGAACTCAGGAGGTTAATTTGTCTGAAAAACTTAATCACATTCTGAATACTTGTGGGATCACTCAGGTTCGTCTTCATATCAGACTTAATGTTACTTTTCTTCTTCTTTTAGAGGAGAAACGAAGACAATTTATTAGAACGTGTTTAATGGTTAGAGGTATTTCGCAAAGTATGCTTCAGAATATCTCTTTGGAACCGATTATTTGTCTGTCCGAAAAATAAAAACTGCACAAAATCCCTGGCCAACCGATAACTCAAATCGAAGGCAGGTCAAAGTAGCGGAGCCCGGTTTCATCCACGGGACACGTCATTGACTCCGAAATCGATTTGTCTCACACGTCCGCACGAAAATTAACGGCAGATGCGGCCCGCGCCTACGTAACGGGTGCACGGGCGAACATGATCGAGCCCCGGCTTTCCTTTCTCCGTTCGCGAGTCAATAGGATCCGTAATGGCGCAGGACTCGTCCCGGGCCATTGTCATTTTCGGCCTCGTATGCCACGGCAAATGAACAGTTTTGTAGAGCTGGGTACACACCGGGCACCGTCTGCGCCTGCCGCCGCCGCCGTTTCGAAAATGAACGCGCGCATTTGTTCGTTCCTGTTCATCGCTCCGCTGGCCCATGCTTGCTCGAAGAGAATTGATCGAAATTAGAAATTACTAGCTCGTATCCGCGGCTTCGTTCGCCTGGTTGCTAATATTATTAACGCGTTGAATACCGTGGAAGACACCGGTAATTCCCAACAGAATCTAGTTATTATAGTTCACTCAATTAAACGATGATTATTTAAAAACATTTCTATATTATAAGTAATGCTATCTAACGCGGTGACATTCAGCTAGATCAACGTGCAATAGTAATAATGCAATTCAATCAAATGATCTAATATTATATTTTTCCCATTTTGCGTGTTTAGTTCTATGAAATTGTACAGTATTCAATGTGTTAACACTGACGGTAACACGAACCGGTCGCATGACTGCTTTTGAAATTTGATTTAACGCGTTGTTGACTGGTAATTTTACGCAGAAGTTATCCCATGTCACTGGTTATTATTCCGTAATTAAATATGAAACTGAGACAATTTAAATAAATTTCAGTATACTTTATTTATACATAATAAATTGAAATGAAAAGTTGGACATATATTTTGTATAACTTTAAATATTTTACTTTTGCAATATTCTATATTTCCCTGCGGTTCGAATATTGAAATGGCTAATGCAAGTCCAAACATGAGTTAACTCGTGACTCGTCAACCATGTGTTAAAATGCTGCATTTTCCTTTATTCATTACACTTTGTACCAATGCCTATATTGGTTGATTAATTAGTTTCTCAATTTTTTGTCTTTGACTAAGTTCCTATCTATAACTAAACTTTTGCTTATTATACAATCTCAATTATATAATTTGTATGTAAGTTTATATTTTAATGGCTGTAAAATATACTCTATTGGAAAATTTATTATTCGAAAACTTTTGTATACGATACTTACAGAAGTAATCGCAGTAACTGCATAGAAACTAATAAAACCTTCGTTGTATAAACCATAAAATCTAATATTTATACAATAATGATTAAGAAATATCTGCGGCTAAATGCAGAGTGCTAAGAACGAGTATCGTAATTTAGTATACGGTGGGCTTAAAAGCAACGAAATCACATTTGCATAACGGCGGCCGATATTTGTTGGCTGACTGAAATCACGCCTACTTGAAACCGACCATCACAGTTTTAATACCCCTTTTTATAGCCGGAGCCCTCTATCTAAAGCGAAAGAAACTGAAACATAAAATGTACTCTTTCTTATCTTACACTTTCTGCACTTTATTTCATCGCAGAAAAGATCGAACTGGAAGATAGAATGATAGAATTAGTACACAACGTATAATGCAATAATTCTATAGGACCATAATCAGAATCTATGTAAATTAGAATGTTTTTCATAACTTCTGTAACGTACTTTTGATTTTTTTAGCTGTTTAGATCAGAACAAGGTGAATTAATAAATACTTTTATTTAATATAATTCGTTATTACGACGTGAGCTACGAAAAATGGTACACTTCAGTGTTTAGATCGATGACAAACATGTTTCAAATATACCACAAATACAAGCACGATTTATATTTCCGCACAAACAGTAGCCTCATTTAAAGTGAAGTATGACCTATATGAAAAATATATGGAAATAAAAATGTTAAAACAATAGGTAAATTTCAAAGCAGGATATTGCATTGTATAGTAGACATTCTAAATATAAAATTCAAGTATCATTAAAAAGGACAAAATTTATCGATAATGGTGTATAAGAAATATAATAGCAAATCGTATCTAAAGAATATAATACAAATCTATAATTATATTATTACTTACACAATTAATTCATATTTGTGTTTATTTCTTTCGTATCCTTTACTTACTTCATTAAAGACGTTTATATAAATATAAAAATCATTTAACTGTTTATGTTATCAATAGAATCCTTAGCAATCTCTATCAAACGTGATACTTTTCACAGCTAAATATAAACCACATTACTTTTCGTAATATCTAGGACACTGAAATGTATTAGTACTTTTTTTAACAAATTCAAATACTGCCAAAAGAGGCATATTTAGATTAAACATGGCTTAACTATTCTTATGCTGTCTATTTAACCGTTTACTTTCATGAAAAAAGATCGTAAAATAAGAAATTTAAATAAAAGATTTTGTTGCCTGTATATCATAATATATTCCAATCATATTTGAAACTGTCTCAACGCCTGATGAGATTAACTCATTGGTATTGCATTAAGCAATTACAGCTTCACTTTCTTATCAATCATGTAATTATTCAAACAATGGCACTAAATGGTCATTCAGTAGATTATACGGAAATAGAATGTTGATACATTACAGAAATAGCCAATGTCCTACTGTCACCGTACAGAGTAGTTAAATCACGAGTCTATACTTTGCCATAAGCGGAATATAACGTCTACAATTGATCGTATTATGCATATTATTAATTTTGTATGTAAATTTTTTTTCATCAATTTAGAAAGAATTATCAAAAAAGTAGGTATCAAAGTAATGGGATTTTAAAAATAAGCCAAAGTGTTCTACAAAAAAATGATAGTAGAATTAAAATTTCTAAAAGTTAATAGGAACTATCCCTCGGAGTATAATGTTTGGGTTCATTTTAACCCAGATTTTTAAACTTAATTTAACGTCTTACCTATTTTTAGCTACCTTGCATTCTCAGTTGATTATATCAAACTAATTATGTAATAAGATCAACGCGTCTTAAAGTATTATATCTACGTGTGAAAATGTATCTAAAAAATGAACTATGTAAGTAACAATTTGAATAGTCCTAAACAACGTTGCTTATATATACAAAGTAGTTAAAAACATCCACCGTTGGAAGGTTAATAAATTTCAAATAAGAGTACACATAATTATAAATACAATTATATAAAATATAAATTGTCAAATATAAATATAAAATATAACTATATTTTCTAAAAATTTCTGAGAAGATAGCCGCGTGGAAGAAATGGCCACTTGATTTATCTTTAACCCCTTGGCTACTGTTGGCGTCTAAAGGCGCTTTAAAAATTTGGTTTTCATATACTGTAGGCGCCGGTAAAGTGTTATTGACAATACTTATAGCAAAGCTCGCTTAGATCAAACGTAAGTGAATTCTAATTCAACAATTGCATCTTCCGTTAGTCATATATTATATAAATTTGATTACTTTATATTGGTTTAATTTAGTTCAAATCAGTGTTTCGTTGGTTCCAATACACTTTCTTAGAAATACGCTCTGCCGCAAAATTCTGGCGTCGCCAAGGGGTTGAAAATCAAACCTCATACTCTAGTTCTTTTAGTCTTCCTTTAAATGTGTTTCAAGGAAAATATAATCTTCTCCCTCGGAATTACCCTATAAGAAGAACCGAAGAAAGTATAATTATATTTTCCATATAATTATGGTGGATGCAATGGAATAAAGTCCATACTAAAACTGCAAAAGATGTTTGAACGTTGAATAACCACGGTTTTCCACCTTTTCAAGTCATTCGCGGACCGCCAGATAGAAACGTTCAGCAGCTGCAACTGTCACAGACACACGGGGGTTGTAGACACGGAAATATGTCGCACACGCGGAGAACTCGATACATGAAGAGGCAAGAAAGTCCTTAGAATCTCGACAGCCGAGTGTGTCGAGTTATACGAAACCGTTCCGTAGCATAGAAAGGAGGACTCTTTCGTGGTGAGACGAAACTTCGGCCCAGCCCGTTTATTTTCGTTCCGATTTCACGGAGTCACAAGAACTCGGCTCGTCTGCGGATGCACAGACGGCTAATTGGAGCTTCCTCCCTTCGTTTCCGAAACTGGCGACGATTGCAAAGTATCCAGGGAATGCTACGTATTTTCGGAAAGTGTCTGAACCATTGCGACGCTATACGTTGGTTACCGCAGAAGTTTCGGGAATCCGCCATTTCTAGCGTTTCCATTCAGTTGTTTATGTTATTTTCGTAAAGCTTCACATTTTTATCGGCTGCACTGAATATCGTTGGGAGATGAGGGTGTTTTTTTCGAAACTCGTAAAGTTATTGGAAACCATCAAATTATTAATAAAATCTTTCGTATAGAATATTAGAATACTTGTAGTACCTCTCTTAATACATTATAGTAAAACAAGAATTATCAACTAATTGCAAACGCAGAGTCACATCTACGTGACAACAGCAGTGGAATTATTAACAAGAAATTCAATTTAGTTTCGGAATTCGAGTTAATTAATATATTCAAGAGTGTGTGGACTCGAATTTATAGGATAAGTTTATGTATTATTTTATATATAATATACACAAAGCTGTTAAAAAATGTACTTTTGAAAATCGTTGAGACATAATATAACACACACATATATATATTAATGAATAAATTAATTAATTAATTAACAGAATTAAAACACAATATTCTCATATTGTAGTCATCTACATAAAGTTGTTATAACAATGTGAGAATATTGTGTTTTAACTGTATTAATTTATTTACTTATCTATACAGTTATGATGTATTATAAATGTATTATATTATGTTTCAACGATTTTCAAAACGAATTTTTTCTCAATGAAAAAGAATATGTACTTTCTTGTGATATAATATCAATGAAACGTATAATTTCTTTTTTTGTCCAGGGCATCTGTCCAGGAAATCGATTGAGACTCCTGGTTGGCCAATATGATACAGGGGGTTGTTTGGTTGGCAGCAGGCCTGACCTAACCATTTCTGAAGACGGTGTACAGAGGCATGGAAAACGGCGTAGCTGGCACGTTCAACCAAACAGGGTGAGTCATTTGTGACACAATCCTATTATTAAATTCATGGGGCACACAATATTCCTGTAGACAATGCAACTGCTCCTTTACTTCAGCCATAAATTTTACTTTATTTTATGATAATTTACCGCTAGAAATATTTATTGAATATATTATATGGTTTGTTAAACTCTCGGCATGAAATTAAAATTTAGATTTAAATAAATGAAGTTTCATCAAACTAATAACGAAAATTATGGGGAAACACGTCTAGTGAATTGAACTATTAGTCAACTTCAATATTAGCTTCAACTTTTACGAAGTGTTAATCAAAATAATACACTGTGAATTCACAAAAAACTTAAATAATCGATCAAATTCACAGTATCAACTGAAATCTTCAGTGAAATAAATCTTCAACGATTCATTTACACAAACATAAACATACAAAATAAATCATTAATTTTAGTAACAGAGTCACAAAAATTAATTAATAGTAACAAACTCATAAATAAATCTCTTAAGAATATTTAAAAAACAAAACAAATAAAGAACCACAATGAAAACTAACAAACCTGATTCATTTTCTCTAACCGAATTTCAAAACATGCAGACAACCAGAAAACAATCCAATCGATCAAAGTAACGTATTAGCATGAATTGTTTCCGAAATGAAATTCATACGGCATCATCGGAAATCCTTATGCATATACACTCATCTCTTCATTTACGCGGGGTATCCGTCTCACGTAGTAAATGGATCTGTTCAACGCGAATGAATATTGCGTACATTCTGTAACTCCAAAACAAACTATTGGATAGAAAAGCTGGTACAAATTTCGCAAATACATATTTCTTCCTCCCAGTTGAACAAAAAAATAATGTTGCCATTTCAAAAAATAAAAGTATTTTGTCGTTAAATTTGGATCGCGTATAAACGATACCGTACAAATGGAGGTACGAATGTAATCCTGTTGAGGTAAATCAAACGGTGGCACTCAATACTAAAAACAACAAATTTATCATTTTTACTGATTGCAGAAGTATCCTAGCAGCTGTCGAAGTTATTAAATCAAAAAACCTTATTACTAGACTGATTATCGAAAAGTATAACATGACATTAATTGAGAACCCAACCACCGAAATCCTGTTAAGAGGGTTACCATCACGTGGGAATTTCCTTAAGTAAAAAATCAGACTCAATTGCAAAACAGGGTGCTAGCTTTAGAAGACTTTAAAGAAGTAATTCGAAGAGTTCATTCATGCTCTAATATTTTAAAATTTCTAAAAGAAATCAAAACAGTACACTTAATTTAATCAGCCATCCACAACTAAGGAATACACAATACAGTCATGTACATAGATAATTGTCTGCATAATTTAAAGTAGTCGCAAATGACGTTGACGCATCGTAAAGTATACAATAAAGAAAGAAAAAGGATCGGGTGCGAAAGATTCGTCTAAATATCTGCCCGTAGAACTGCCGATTGCTCCCTTTAGTGCTTAATCTAACTGGGTTGGCCTGGGTATCACTCGATCTATTATCCCACCCGAGGGTGAATTTTATTGGCAGCGCACGCAGCTGCCGTCTCGCATTAATTTATTCGCGATTTGAAAAGACGTAGAAATTCATGAAGTTCGAAACCCGCCACCCCCATCCGCCCTCTGTCCCCATCGATCGACTTTATACGTGGGCACGGACGTACAATGGCGTCGTCGTCGACGGTGGCGGCGGCGGTGGTGGTTCCATTGTGTTCACCATAACTCCCGTCCCTCCCGCGGCGCACCCCATCCCCCACGGAACTACGGTTATATAGGCCCTAGCTGCGCGTAGAAACGGGATCTGTCAAAATCAGCTGACGACCAATTCGTTTCCCGGACTCTCCTTCTGGCCACTGACTGCGTCGCCTGCTATTGGCGTTGCTGAGCATCTGTCACCAACGACCGTACAGCTAAATGAATACCGCGAACGGATTGATTAGCCTCGTCTGAATTTCGTTCGAAGCATCGGCAGGACGCTTGCTTTGACAACGGGCACAACGACACTTTGTGCTAGTTTCTGTTTTGTTTTTGTACATGTGTATATGCTGTAAGATCAATTGGGGTTTGAAGAGCTCCCAATAATAACTGTTCCTAACTGCTGTATATCGGTTTCGATTGAAACAGTTGTAGAGAACCAAAATAAAGCTGCAACCGTTATTAGGTATATGGGTTGCTGAAGTTTCGGGGGAGTATGAGAAGTCACGAATATGTTTGAAGTAATGCTTACATTGCTTTTCAATATTGTCCTTCGATATTGATACATTTTCAATTGTGTTGTGGCAACGCTTTTTACCTTATAATTGTAAAGTTTTAGGAAAATAATATAAATTCTCGTGTTTAACCCCTTATATAATATCGACTCAGTCTTCTGATGAAAACGTTCAATTGAATTCGGCAAATCTATATGTTATTTATTTATTTTTTAAATGCTACTTGTCTATTATCAATCTTCAACCTTTAAAGTAAATGTAGGTACAGAATAAGTATCAATTTTTTTTCTTTATCTATTAAATTATTGAATTAATTTTCCTCTATTTTCGCAAATAAAGATAAACAAATCTGATTTCAATCTAAAACATATTCTATTTCATTATCTATAAATTGTCTATCTATACATTACAATTACTTTAAAAAAAGTTTGATTTGCCTGTATTTTTAAAAATAAGAGAAGTATTAAACACCATATTATTTATAGGATGACCCAATAATAACGATAAAGTAGTTTTATCAAGCACAGATGTGATAGATATCATAGAACAAGAGGTTGAAAATCCCTGAAACTTCTGCAGCAACATATATATATATATTGGTTTCGATTTCGATGCTTCATCGATTATCGATATTATATCGATTCATAGTGCAAGTCTCCACGATGTTTTTTCTATATGCAATAAGTGAGAAAGGAAACATATTTCTTCCCTTCAAAAATTGTACGAATTCAAACGAGTTTACGAGCATTACAAAATGGTCTTTGAGAATAAATCTACCATAGATGTGAAGATTAGAGTGGTCCCTTTACAACAACCCTTTGAAACATGATGTACTAAGAGTCTGCAGACATTGGAATAACCATTAATATACTAGACACACATTAAATGCACAAATTAAACACATACACTCTATACATGTACCACACATGCACTAAATTCACACAGTAGACGCAAATTAACCGAACACCACGCGAGGTACAAGTCCGATCGTACAACCTCCTCGTGAATTACCTCGGGTTATTCTAATGCTGGTGACAACTATATTTGAATTATTAAAGTTGATAAAATAAAATAATTGTACACATGAATAAACACAAATGTTACGCATTATTCAATAGTTCTTTTTAAAAACGATGAACTATAGAATTGGAAACTAACTAAGAACTTAGATGTAAAAACTGAATATCATTAAAAAATAAAGTCGCTTTTCCGAAACGCGCAAAGTTATCAAAAACCATTAAATCATCCATCAAATCTCTTGCAGAAAACATTGGAATATTTGTAATACCTTTTATAATATATTATAGTAAAACATAATTCTAATAATAATTATCAACTGAATGCAAACACAAAGCCACAGCTACGACAATAGCAATCAAATCGTTAAAAGCAAGAAATTCAATCCATCTTGAAAGTTCAAATTGACTAATACATTTAAGTACGCGTGCACTCGACGAGTATTCCACTGTACCCATAATAAATAATACAAAATGTGCTAAATCATATTAATTCGTAGTACAAACCCGCCCGCAGTAAATTACCATTTGGCGCCAGCCCCCCGATTCACGATCTTCATTACGAAATATGTACACGACAGATGTTAACTGGCACGAAATGAAAATATATAGATATGGGGGATTAATCATATGAATCGTTGCATATTTAGCGCGCCACACTTAATATACGCACGGATAATTCTCTCTAAATGGAGAACGCATCGATGCTCAGCAGCGAAATCGTTGGTATCGTTACGCGGAAGATGCGTTTATCGATGAATAATTGCAACATTAGTACTCGTATTGCGCAATGAGAAAGGAGATCTCTGGGATACTAGAGCCTACGCTCTAATTGCGGTTTAAATTCGCCGTAATTCATCGATTCGGTGATGGTTAATAGAAAATATTAGCAGAACAACTTGAACAAGACCAACGCCAGACTATATTGATATTCTAAATTAATCGTCCATAACAGATCTATATCCACATATTTTAATCTGCGCCACTATTCCTGGGAGAAAGTATTTGAGTAGAGAAACTAAATAATGATGCAAGGAATGTTTTCAGTGATTATGAAAGGCAGAAATAGTTCTGTTTCGATTTATATTAAATATATCCGTATGATAGAAATACATGTTTTTATAGATTATTTAGTAATTACAGGAAATGGTCAACTATCATAAAAATAAAATTTATAATTACAAACTAAATTAAATAATGTATGGACCGTTGGATAGTGTATCAACCTGAAAATATTTTAATAAATTTTACAAGTTGCACTAAGCATGATACATATTATCAAAGATTCTGCAATTCTTTTATTAAAAATATTAGTTATGAAAAATTGAAAACGTTGGAAAGTTAAAATGTGCTATTTTTGCAATACCGATGTGTTATAAGTGTAGTTTCACAATAGTTTCTATTATTATGATAGTTTTTCAGAATAACGATACAGTATTATAATTACGGTTTCTAAACTTGTTCAGATTCTTTGTCTAGTAATTCTCGACGTTCAAACTTTAAAAATGCCTGATTATTTTTCATTTCGAACGAGTAATTCTTTCTTCAAGTTTTAAAAGTTTAATAGTTTCTTCGTTGTCGCGCAAATGAACCTCGAGGCACGATTTCATAGCAATTCGTATTTTTTCTCCACTTTCCTGGATTCCTGCTTCTTCGAGCACGATTCAGCATCGATGTGGAAGGCCGAGCACGTACTGTTTACTGTTATAACATTGTCATCGTTGTTTTTCTGGCTATTTAATTTCGGGTCGGATATCCATCATGCCATTAACCGTAATTCACTTTGTCCCTCTGTTCCAAGCGTATTCGGCTACAAGCTACGGTCACGGCTCTTAATATTTCGTTACATTTAACCTTCTTAATCTTTGCTACAATACTACCTAAATACATTGTGAGGGTTCATTGGTACACAAAAGTGTACAGTGCTCCCTTCGTAAACCCTCGGTATACTATTTACAAACTAAAAATATTTACCCGTTCGCTATTTTTGTGTTCATCGTATATTTTATTCAGACTATTTTTCAATTAGAATATTTTATTTTGTAATAAACATAAAACAACTTTTAATTTAGTGAGCTATATAATTAATTCATCGTGATAGATGTATTTTTCGAGGTATTTATGATTACGAAAGTCACTCATATCTTTTTTTTAGTATGGATCTAATTAATAAAATGTTTAATTCTTTTGCTGATCACTTTGTGTGAGAATTCCTCATTAAATAAGGAATCAAATAGTTAATACAGTTTCTTTTTCAATTCTATATTTTTCACTGATTCATTTTATCGTGTTTTTCAACCTATTATAATTATATTATACGCATTAGAAAATAAAACAAAATAAATGATATATGTTTTGTCCACTGCCCTATTTTATCTTTTTCTATTATTTACATGTTAAGTCTTATTGTATTTTAAAATACTTTAATATGGTTAAAAAAGTATATTAACAATCATATAATGAACATTTAACCCGCTGTTCCATAATTTTTTTCAAATCTACGCTCACTAGAAATACAATACTTTGTCATTACTAATTTATTAGAAACAAAGAATTCCATATCCATCTATATCGACTATTATTTATATTACTTTAAAACATAACAATTGATAACAAAACAATAATACATATTTAACTTGAACTCAAAATAATTGACTGACACATTTATTTTGTTAATTTTCGTGTGAGATGTTCTTCACGAATCTGAGACGATATTATATGGCACAGGATTAAAATCCAAGTCTAAATCAAGCCCCCAACACAGAAAATGTGGAAATCCCAAACATATATATTATATATAAAGTACAGACACATATACGCAAGAGGACACGTTTGAAATCTTACCCAATCCTGCCCAATTCTTCTCAAATTTTTTCAACCTAATCCGACCCGAAACTCGGATATCCGATGCAACGGACCACCCGCACCTTCCTACAAATCAGCCATAGGATCAGGACTCCAGAAGGCAATTTATCGCGCCGTACGTTTCAGCAAACACGAGCGTTCCTGTCATCTCGACTCCAAAAACACAATAGCCATTACAATACCATAAACTTCAGGATACGACAAAGCCCTCAACTGATTTTCTAGATGCGCAACCCCTTTTGGGCCCAGTACCCTTGCGGTTTACCCTGAAGAGGACTTTCTCCCCACAAAAGGCTCGATACACTATGGCAGTTAACTCGCGATGTGACTGCCCACAACTGTCATCTTCATTTTCTGCGTGTCAGCCGCATCCTCGTACGATTTGAATATTTTCGTAAATTAAGATATCGCCGGACGAAACTAGGAGAATATAAATCACATATAATTAAGCGCGTAACGTGTGATATTAGTCGTAAAAGTATTTACTCGGATTTCTGGTATTAAAATAATTTATGCTCTATGGCAGGTATAATTACAACTAGCGATATTAATTATCAGCGAACCGTAGCTATCGTCAGGGGTAGAACAAATACAAACATTGAGTTTTGTCGTATTGTCGTATCATATATTCGTGTTCGTGTTATCTATAGCTTTTTAACATATTGAATGCTATGCAGGTCACTGGTAACTGGTAACCAAATCGAATTACTGTAATTCGTTTAATTAAACGATGCAAATTATATTATAAATTATTACAAAAATTATAAAATTATAAATTATAGAAATTATAAAATTATAAAATTATAAAATTATAAAATATAGAAATTATAGAAATTATAAAATTATAAATATTATAAACAATGTCACTTAATACAACGATATTCAGCAAAATGAAAGTACTAATAATAACGCAATTCTATTAAATAATTTGATATTATGTTTCTTGCATTTTGTGTATTTTACTCGCTGAAATCGTATGGTATTCAACGTATTAATAAATTATTTCTAGACTTTTACAGGGATTATATGTAAAATAGTATTTCTGTTTTACATTATATTTCAATTTCACTTTCTGATAAAGAACACGTTTACGTGTATAACAAAATTTATTTCGAAACCCATAGAACATTAAGTGTAGTAAATATCATTAAAAAATTATAAATTCTACTAAATACTCAAATTTCATAAAAAAACAATGTATATTTCACTTTAAAAGTGCGAGAAGCAGGATAAAGCTTTTTAAAGTTTATCCTACCAATTTTTTAAAGTCTTAAAGAAAAATATATTATAAAAGAATTTTGAAAATCCAATAATATTCGAGTGAAATATAATGCAGTTTGTATAATAATGAGACAAGGGACAGAATAAATCCTTTTCGTTGTATATTTTATCACGTAACGACAATAAAAAGTTTAGCACCGAACGGTTGGGAAAAGAAAACAAGAGAAAAAAGAAGATTCTTTTCCGCGTGTTTCATATTGCTTTTTATAGTTTACGCGAGAATGATCCATATTGCGCGAGGCGAACGTTATAATTTCGTTCGATAAAGAATATATTTCACGCCAGTTGCATCACAATCTCACATTTATATTCGTTTCTCAACCAGCTGAATTTCCGATTGGGATCCTTGAGGGCTCTATCCGCGGGCCTGCCGGTCATAACTCAGCCCTCCTTTTATGTTGCCGTACATTTCGATATAAAAAGGAGGAGGGAAGGGAAGGAGAATAAAACAAAAGACGCGTATTCACGAGCAAGCATTTGTTATTCAAATAGCCATACAAATAACTACACGGTGAATGTCAAAACTTGCAACGTCGGAGGATCGAAACCACTGGAACGGTTAAAACGTCCGTGTAACGGAATGATTTACGATTAAAGCAATTCGTTTCGAGAACCTCTTTTCGCTCCGGCTTTTTACCAATGTGGTTTAACCCTTTTACGTCCCAAATAAAAACTTTTGGGAAAGATACATTTATTTTCGAAATATACGTTGACTAATTCGTTACCCTTTTAGCTCCCAAATAAAAACTTTTAGGAAAAATACATTTATCTTCTCGATATACGTTAAGTAACTTATAATTTTTACAAAAACAAATCCTTTTTAAAAAATTTTATTTTAATCTCTTGCCATATGATTTATTTCTTAACTGTGATCATTAATAATTTATTAGGAAAAGAAATAATTTTGATGCTTATTCTATGTTTACGTTTACCTCAAAGGTTAAAAAGGAAATATGCATTTTCAAGACGATGTCACCGAGAACTAAAAACTTAATTTAGATATATTTGCGAATAATAATATCACGGTTTGAATTAAGATTATCGTAGGAGTTGAAGATTTCTCGACATTTTTGTAACTATGCTAAATAACTGGCTACAAAAGAAAGGTAAACAAGTTACTTGATTAATTTTTCTTAATGGAAACAGAAACGAAAGAAAAGACAAAAATTAAAAAACTGATCAATCGGACAATATAGGAATTGATACAAACTGAAATGAACGAAATGAAAAGCAGAATTTTCAATAAAATTTTAAAACCAGTCATTTAACGAGTTCGCGGTGCGGTTAATGTGAAATATAACTTAATCCTTTAAGTGGCAGAGGAAATTTTCGCTTAATGACACAAAGATGCATAATTATAAACAAAAATTTATATTTCAGTCAATTTTGATCTAAAATTCATAAAATTTTTGCGCCATACTAAAAACATGTTAGACTTCCTTTATTATTAACAAAATTAAAAAGAAACATTTCGCAAGTGCATGAACCGATATATCGCTTCTTGGCATTCAAAGGGTTAATTTTTAATTTCAAAAATTAATACAGTTTATAAGGAAAATATTCTGTTTCGGATTTCTTGTTTCGTAATTATTGATATCGTCAAAGCATTGAATACCTAAAATGACTTAAAAAATAAATAGTTTCACTTGAATACTATAATGAATATCTGAAGAAACTGAAAATAATCTAGCGTTATAATTTTTATGGGGATTACATGTCAATCGTATTAAATTCTCGATAGTTCTAGCGTTAAACTACAGAGATACATTGAATAACATAACACCGACGCAAGATCCCACTGCGCAGGAACAATTCGCACCAAGAGGGGCGAAAAGGGAGCGTTGATCGGCGACATTAGATACGCAAACTAGGACTAAAACGTCTCGTTCCGAGGAAGATGGGAATAGAGATAGACAGGAAGAGACCTTCCTCCCTCCGTATGGCCGCGACGAAAGACGGGAACAGCCAGCGAAAGGGGTGGAAGGTGGAGGATAGACTCGCGAGTTAGTTCCTCCGGCGGAACTGGCATTTCCTCGGGATCTTCTTGTTTCTCGTTCGGGTAGGCAGCCGCTTTTTGCGTGGCGCGATGTCTCTCCGTGAAGATCCGGATGAACGCGTCTCGCGGGGATGGGATGCGGGCATGTGCGTCGGCCGTCGACAGAAATACGACCGCCGTTGGCGTGTAGGGTCAACGTTACGCGAACAAGCTTCCTTGGAATTGCCTCGTCACGACGGAATTACTCGGATTCAGGTACAACTCGCAGGTGCCCCGGGTCGTGCCGTGAAACGAACGTAGCGGTATTTTTGTTGCCGCCGCCGCCGCCGCCGCCGAATGGGATGTCTCGCACACCTTCGCCAAACGCGGGGTCGTTCTTGTTCTCGCGTGAAATCCGCGCCATATCTGGCGGTCCGTGCCCGCAGCGACCGGCTGATTCGGATTATACACTTCTGATTGTGCGCGTTTATTTCGACTCATTTGCGTCATACGAAATGGAAAATAGGGGAAAATCGTACGAAACCATTGGTTTTTATCGCGTGCGAGCTACAAAATACAGGCAAAACGTTTCATCACGTTTGAGTGGCCCTAGTAGCATTGTTAAATGAATCCAAGGACAGAGATAGTGTTCCATGCAGAAGTTAAAAATTTCGAATTGAAAAGCAGTTGCTTCGTGACTGTTTTTTAATATTTTCGTATTGAAGGATCTGGTCAATAAATTTAAAATCTTAATTTTTAAAGTAAATATTTACAAACTATATATTTGCCAAATTATTTTATTTATTTTCCGAAGGCAATTCATAAATTTTTCATGAGATTTCTGTAATAAAGGTGTATATTCTTTTCTATTTCATGTGGTAAAAATGATAATAATACAAAATATGTAATAATGATAATAATAATAAAATATTAACCCATTTGCTACAAGCACTTCTTCCAATAACGATCTCCGCGCTCACAACATTTTATTAAATAAAACATATCGTCTTTATAGAATACAAATAACGATCAAGAGAAAAAATCTCTGTAACTTCCACTGCATTATACCATGCGTTATGATATTAAATGAAAACACACATAAATGTACTCTTCTTTACACAAAATGTAAAACATTGATCATCGCAAATATGCAACGCTGGTAGCGAACGTGTTAAACTCAATGATCGGCGATTTTCCATTAACTCTTTGCAAACAAGACGGTCTTAAACTTCTAATATTTCTTTTTATAGAAAATTAGATTATGCATAGTCTTACATACTTAAGGAAAAAAATCCACATACCAGTCTCTCGTTAGGTAAATAGTGAGATTGTTCCTTCGCAGTTTTCAATTTGAGATATCGAAACTCGAAGTGGCCGTAACGACGACCAGCGCGACCTTCCATTAACACGCTAAGCGCCATGTCAGTTACTAGTGACCGACGCTTCTGAGTTACTTGAAAACAATCGTAACACATAAGGTAACCATTGTCGAATGAAAACATTTAACAACGCAACTAAGCTGATAATAGTGTAATGCAAAGATTGTAACGTTAAATAATTAATAATCGTTCCCGCTTTTCTTTGCTACAAAAGAATAACTCTACGGAAAAACGGTCAAGATTTCCACGGTGCTTAACGTGTTAAGAAACAGAGATGGTCCGTATAATACGTAAATACCGTTCATTGTACTTTTACTTGGAACGAAGGAAACTTGTCAGTCATCTACTATCGCCGTCCTCGTCCTCTCAAACGTCTCTACCTAAATGAGCAATATAAAAACAGACGAAAAAGTCCCCGTAAAAATAGAAACAACGGGCCCTTTCGATACTTGTTTTTCCTCGGTAGCATACCGTTGCACCCTTCGAACGATTTACGAGAAGCCGATCCCGCAGGATACCCTACATGGAGCTTCCCTTGTCTCGTTCACCGTGCAAAGACCACCGGTGCCCTTATATGTCCGTAAGTCCAGACAATATCTACTCTCCGACGCCACTTCGCTGCCTCCTCTTTCTTTCCGCGTCTCTTTCCCTCCAGTTCGCCGTACACTCGAGGAGAATGGTGTTCGGTGTTCGATTCTACGCTCGATCCCGAATAAACGACTCGACACGTGAAATTCTAATTTCGATCGACTGTATACCGACTCTCCGTGAATTTATTCGAAAGCACTTATCGAATCGCCTCGTAGAGCCTCGACGTTTAATCCTGCCCGACGTAAACAAACAAGGAGAAAATATATACACACTACCATCGGGATTTATACGGAAACCCAACGCAAAATACGTCGCAAACCTGGAATTACCGTCTCTCATTTCTGAGAAAATTCGTATTGAAATTGCGTTTGCGTTTTCTGCTAGATAACTGAAGTCAACTGTAACTTACCATTTCTATGTATCCATTTGAATACTTTATACGTAGCAATATTGTATTGTACTGTATTTTATTGTGTTCCACACTACTGAGACAGTTATTGTTGGAAGCTGGAAAAACCGAAATTGGAAATCTAAAATTACTATCTTACATTCTCGAGAAGATTGGTCTCAAAATTACGTTAGCTGTTTCTGTTAAATTGTCAATTAGTTTTAAACGCTAGAACTACCGAGTGTTTAATACTATTATTATGTAATCCTTATAACAATTGTGACAATAGATTTTTCTCTATTCCTTCACATATTGTCATTTTGGACATTTAACATTTTTAAGATATCAATAATTGCGAAACAAGAACACTGAAACCTGTCATTCTTACGGATGCGGCAATATTAACCTTATTTCTTTTCATTTCCTTATTTTCAAATTTCATTGTATCATATTAAAAATAAATCTAAAATTAAACCATACCGTTTCCAAATTCCTCATTTCTATTTCGAACAATTACATTTACAATAAAAACATAGATAATCACAAACGCTTAACAGTAAACACATCTAAACAAACTACCAATCACTTAAGTAACCACAGAATTCTACTAATTACTCCTCATAATCATTATCACTCAACAATAATAACAATCAAATCAAGGAACCCACTCTCCAAATACAAGTTCAAAAAAAATCAAAATTCGATATCTCCTACGCTCTTCGCCTAAACAACCTGTCTCTCAAAGCATAAATTCGTGCAGATATATTCATGGTCGATTTATGGCAAAGCTCACCGTGAAGAGGCTCTCTTTACCGTGTTATGTGTCTTTCAAATTTGTTTGTTCTCGCCACTGTTATTCCCTGTTCTTCCGAGTCACTTTTGATGTCTCTCACGATCGCGCGGAGAAACACCCGCACACGTTCCAGCGCGTGGGGAATACAAAGTGAGGTCCCTGGAGTCATCTCGATGGAATGTGCGGGGCGGTTTAGCTCAAAGAAGGGCGGACGCGTTTCATCACGTGTACATATCCATGCTGTCGCCATCTTTCTCTTTCTCTTTCTCTTTCTCCTATTTCTTTCTTCCTATCTTTCTCCCTCTGTCTCTTTCTCTTTATCCCCTATACTTCCGTCTGCATCTTCCCCTCACACTTTCTCAACTGTTTTCTGTATCTATCTTTATTGACTTCCTTCCTTCCAGGAAAATCTTGATGTCTCTCCTTTTATCGTCGTCTGAAAATCTTGGTGTCCCTTTCCTTCTGCTTCTGCAGCTCCTTCTCTCCTGCTGTCGGATATCTTCTCGCTCCGTTTGTTTTTCACGCTCTTCGTCGGCCCCTTTCAAACAATCTTTTATTTCTCTTCTAATTCTACCCTTTTCCTTGGGCTCGTGTTTCTCCTTCTTCTTGTTCATCCTTTTTATTTGAAGCGAGAATTGGAATGAATCATGTGAGAATAATTGGTCTCCTTGAAACGAAGCCTCCCGGGTTAACGAGATTTGCAAACTGGAACCTGGTAACTGTACTGTTGGTGTTCGTACGCTTAAAACGTAACGGCGCGAGTGATAAAATATTTATGTACTTGGTTGGTTTTAGCGTGATTGTAGGGTTAATTAATGTTCCAGATTCGTTATTTTGTTATTTTCGGTTAACCTTGTTGTTTTTCGAGTGGAGTTTAATTGGAGTAATATGTTTAAATAGAGTAAAATGAGTACTTGCTTTTTTTTATTGTACAGTTATCTAGTGATATTATAAACGCTATATATTAATTAATTTTGAATTGCTTATGAAATTTATAATTTCGTTCGTATACTGCAATGAAAGTAAAAAATTAGGTATGAATGTTTTAAATACTCGATAGTTTTTGTGGTAAATTTATTTCAGTTGCGTAATAACTATACGACAATATTTCTCTCATTTACATATCTACAAATAACTATGTATAACTACCGATATTGAAGTATTTACATAAGTGAGAATTACGTCATGCTCATGTCTGTTTCGAGACAAATCGCAACTAATTTTTACTACACGCTACTTACGTCCATGTAAAAATCACCGAATCACTGAAACACATTCCTCCATAATGTTAAAATTTTATTCTTCCCTCGCAGTTTCCAATTCACGATACATGTCACAAATAAAAGCAAGTGTCACTTGTACTACCGGTTTAGAAAATTACATATCATTCTGTCACGATAGTCACGTGGACTCGTGTTAACTGAATAATTTTTATTTGCTGTCTTACATTGCTACCACATGTTCTTAAATTCTTTCCTTCCCTTTCCAAAATTATTCAATAACCAATACTTTTCGTGATAGGTCCTAAAAGTTCAAAATTGACAACCTCTCTCAAGAATCTTTGTACATTTTAGTAAAAATCTATTTTTTTAGCAAGTTTTTCTATATGACAACATTAATTTATTGACGGAGAAGTAATGTTATTATGATACTATAAAATGTTCGTGCAAATGAGGAAACACTTTTTATTCCTTTCGTTGTACTTTCATAATGCAGAATCGACTGGCATTTCCCACCTTTGATTTTGCTATTTTAACGGAACATTTACTCTGCGAAGCAATGATTATAATTGTTTACCTAAGGTAAACGTTTAAATATACCCTAAAAGCACTGAATACTATTTTTCACATTATAAAGAAAAAAGAAGCCGGTAAGGGATTTAACAAGCAAAACGGAAAGAAAAAATTGGACAGCGAAATAGGGAACGTGTGAAAAAGTCAAGCGTATGTAAAAAGAGAACTGCGAGAGAAAAGTAAAATAGCATCCTGACATGGGAAAAAGAAAGTATGGCGAACGAGAAGATGGGTGCACGAATATTTTTAACATCTGCTTGTTCAGAAATATAAAAAGAATAAAGTACAAGAATTTTCGAGCATCTTGACACATTATATAAAAATATTTCAACATACGTTTATTAAAACTGAGATAGTTCTTGTTGTAATTACTATCTAATATAATAAATAACTTAATATTTAAACACATTCAACGACGACGCTTCTTTTTTTAAACAAGAATTCTCGTTCCCCGATGCGAATGTGTTAATCAATTAACTGCGTTTGACATGTATACACGTCAGTTTAAAGCTTGAAATGATACTAATTCTGTCAACGATAAATTATTTATTTTTTCAGTTAAACATGTAATTCTTTTTTGTTTCGCATTGGTTTTTCATAAAAATATACCCTAGCTACATTCGTGCTATGTTTGACGAGTACACGCTTCATTTTTTGATTTTATTGCACGTAAACTGAGGGATTTTTCAAACTAAATTCCACAGTTAACAGGTTAAGAAAGGAACAAAGTTATTTTATTTCATTACTTCACATGTGGATGCAGTATACGAAACTTAATGAAAAACACGAAACTTTATAATTTTACTATGTTAAATCATGCGGTGACAGAGAGTCTCATCTCGAATGAAAAAGGTTAAAATTGTCTAGAATGAGAAACGTAATCGTGACGCGTTCTCGATGGAGAACGAACATGTTATTCAAATATTGTAAATACCCGGACAGGTCTAATATCGTGGTAGGTTCGGTATAACCATACCGACGCAAGAAGAGAAACAGGAGTATTCACGACGTAGGCGAAAGTGGCTTCGTGCTCCGGCGACGTTAAATAGAATAACCAGATCGTGGCTGACTCGGCTCCGACGGTCAGTAACAACCAGTAACGTACGCTAACATTGCGCGTTAAATTCAGCCCCAAGCAACAATGCGGTCGCCGATGCTGCTTCTTATGTGATTTTTATCGTGTTGTTTCATTGTAAGGCAAGCCGCTTTGCATTGCTCGTTTGCGACTTCTGTTGCAAACGAACGGGTCACAAAGGACAAAGATGTTCGAAATTTTATACTTCACGGTTGGAAACGTATATTATATTACTTGATCGTTGACAAATCGTTTTGGTAGACACTGATCGTATCATTAAACTGAAAATAATTCAATGTATAACTTGAATGAAATATGGTGAATGAAATTTGTATCTATATAAAATGAATGTGAACTGTGAACGCTTGTATATATGACAATAATTAAGAAGTATTTAATTAGTAGAGTGTATTAACCTCTTGTATTATGATATTTTATTCTTCATAACTTATTAGAAAAAGAAACAAATTCTACACT
Organism: Nomia melanderi; assembly: GCF_051020985.1. NCBI lineage: Eukaryota > Metazoa > Arthropoda > Insecta > Hymenoptera > Halictidae > Nomia > Nomia melanderi. Next base: position 5,550,620 of record NC_135005.1, read on the forward strand.
TATTTTACGTCTACGTTTACGTTGAAGAATTGCAGTTAATAATAGAAAAATAATAATCAGTTTGGACTTGAAAGAATTAAGTGACATTTATACTTGTTAAGTTTTATATGAAGTCTTTGCCATGAGTCTAATACGATACTGTATGACAAGAAGTTAGGATATCTTAGAAAATACTCGACTTTTATTTAGTTGGGTAATTTTTGTTCTTATACGATGAACCTGTAAGCTGCAAAGTCCGACTGTTGTATTTTTTTAATTATTTACATTTAATAGCATTTAATATTTGATTTACTTTATTTTTACTTTTCTTTTATTCTTTCGTAATATTTAAAAATTGTTTCTCAAGTAACTAGGATACTTATTGTTATAACATATTTCTTTTTCTTCTTCGTTTTGTCATTTTTTACCAGAATTTATATTCATACACTTGCAATATATTCTAAAATTCACTTACATATAGTTAACATTAAAACTACTGAGAATTACTTGTTTTCAATTTTGTATAAAAATTGAAACATTACGTTTCCCGAGATTCGAAGACTCTCTTATGTTTTGTATCTGTACAAATACACAAATTTAATGAACAATTTTTTACAAAAATGCCTTCATAATTTAAACGCTTGCAAAATAAAAATTCATAAGTGATTTAATTTGATCCATTCGGTAGTTTCAGTCTTAAACAACATTATTCTCCCAACAAAGTAAACACTTATACAACCTACTGAAGAAAAATCACAAACACTCCTAATATAGCAATTCTTAAAATTTTATCCACCGCAAGCCTGTTAACTGTTTACTTTTTTTCATTAAGCTTCATATACTGCATCAATATGTAAAGTATTGACATAAAATAACTTTGTTTCTCCTTTAACGCGTTCGCATCGAGAAACCAGAATTCTCGTTTTTGAAAAATAATCATCTTCTCAGTTACAAATACTTTATACATAATCTCTTAAAAACTTATTTTTAAAACAAAACAAATCACAACAAAATAACAAAATTCCCTTACCCTTTGATTTCAAAGCTACAACACTCAGCAAGTAAAAGCATACCCTAACCAAAACCATACTACCAACTACTAACTCGTAGCCTCAATCAGTAACCATATACAAACTGTTAATTCCCATCCAAAAATAACTTCTAAATTTCCCAATCGTACACTATCCCCCATCGTTACACCCAACATGTTCAACCCACCGATCCTCCATCCGCCTCACAATCAAAATCACCAAAAAAAAACCATTCTCCCTTTTTCTCCAATCCAAACCTTCAACCCCCAATGCAATCAATAACCCAGACAAAAATCGTTCGTTAAAATCGCTCGCGATTCGAGCCTTCGGATCAGCTTCCGTCCGTTCCGTCGTCTGTTCCCGGCGCGTTGGAAAAGAATATTCATTGTGAAATTTCCAATTCCCCGGAGGAGCGAGGCGCGTTCGTCCGATCGCCGGAAATGTCGTGCTGCTCGCGTTTGACGGGTCCCGGGTATGGTCGCTGGAGACGCTCCCGCTCGGCCGAGATTCCTCGGCTCCTCGCCGTTAACGAAGGACGGAGCTGCGCGCGAACGAATTCGTCGCCCGGGGTGACGGGATCTTAAAACCGTCACTGCCGAGCAGAGGCGAGCGAGCGAGCGAACGTGCCCGCCGTTGCACCGACTGAAAATGGCATGGAAAAAGGAACAGAGAGGGGAAAATCCGTAGACGGGAGGACAGACGGCGAACGAGCGAGAAGGAGGAACGGACGGGAGTCGTCTGGGCGTGGGCCGGGCTCTTTAACGGCCAGTATCAATGAACTGCGAAACTTGTTCGCGTGGGATTATCTACTCTCTCGGTAGTAGCGCGATGCTCGACGCCGCCGGTGATCGAGTAATGAATCGGTCCGCGGTACCCTGGAACACGCTTGATCGGTGAAAAATGGAATTTCACGGTTGGCCAGGCCACGGTAGCCCTCTTTCTTAGCCCCTTGCCTTGTGATATCGTGTGGGACTCGCAGGGAATTCGAGAATTAACTGAACAGGCGGAATCAATTAATTTCTTGTTTTAGTATTTCTTATACGACTGTGCCTAACCCTTTGCACTCGGGAATATTTCTCTAGAATATTTATTATTTTCTGAGGAAGTATCAGTGGTACTTTTTGCAATTAATAGGAAGGTGTATGTTGCGTAAATTGAAGGGTAGGATTATTTTATTTCCATGTTGCATGTATTGATAGGTTGTATAAAATTTTGAATTTTGAACTTTAGCATTTCGCTGGGTGTAATTAAATGTCGATTGAAAGGCGCCTCTCAAGTACAAAAGGTTAATGAAGATATCTTATCGTTAATAATGTATTATTAATGTATAAGTAAGTAACGTTTAGATTTGTCAGATTCATTTGAAAATGTTCGTTGCGAGATTGACATGGTATTATAGGGCAAGAGGTTAACACTAGAACTGCCCAGCGTTTGTTAGGGTTGATATTGTAACAATAGTTTTTTACAATTTAGTCAGATATTCGTTACAGTGTTTAGAAACTATTTATTTTCAAAATCATTTCGGATATTGAATACTTTTGAAGTACTAATAATTTCGAAATAAGAAAACTAAAACCCGTCGTTTTGACGAGTACGTAGTTCTAGTGTTAAGTCCACTTATAGTGTTACTTGCCCTATAATGTGTCAGGCCCATGGTGAAAATTTAAAACAGAATTTGTCAAGCATAAATATTACTCAGTTCTTTTAAATTCAAGTTAAATATTATTCTTCTGTTATCAATTATTATACTTTAGAACAAACAAAGATATAAAATATGCCTAGAATTTTTCTTTTTTTTTACAATAAATTATTAATAATAAAGTACACACTTGTATCGATCATAGTTGGGAAATAAATCATAGGGCAAAGGGTTAAATACAGAACTATTTTATTTCGATGTTTAATGCGTTGATGCATTATACGAAATTTTATTATTGAATTTTTAATTTTATAATTTGGCCACGTTACATAAAATGGTTAACAGAGTAGAACTATCTTCGAATGGTAAGCTGATCAAAAACCTATTCAGTCCACATGGAACGTTACAGCTGGGAGTATTCAGCACTCGAAGAGTTAATCTCTTACTCAATTTTAGGCTGAATGAAAAGAGGCTTTTTAGATGAAGTTCGGATTGGAAACGAAAATTCTAGCGCAGGGTTGGGTAGATCGAAGTATATAGCTCGAGTAGCTGTCGTCTTACTTATTTTCTGCATTCCAATTTCGTAACGGCAAATACCTGTGGAAAAGTTTCTCGTGGCAACCTGACGGTCTCTTTAGCTGCAGACTGGAGGGTAGGGAAATACGCGTTGAGATGATGAAATCTGCATTTCGCGTTTGACCACGATATAGAGGCTTTAGAATGAATGGTTTTTTTTGTAAATGTTTACGAGCTTTGATACATTCAAGTACAACTTCTTTTTTACCGTTGGAATGTTATATTTTTAAAAAGATTTTTAATTTTTCAATTTCTTTACACACCTCTTGAGACTTTCCTCCTGCGTTTTTCGTTTCTTTGGAGTCTCCTTCATCCCTTATCTCTTTAGCCTCCACTCTTGTAGCCTCCTCTTTTACTCTGTTCTTTAGCCTCTCGTCTTATCTCTAACAGTAGTTCTGTCAAGTTCACCTCCTTTCCTCTAGGGGACGACCTCTTTAACCTCTTAAAATCTCTTACCCCTTCCCCTGCTTCTTCATCTATTTTTCTTTCACAAAGGTCTTCCATGCTTCACGTTCTATCGTTCGTTCCCCTCAACGTTCAGCTCACCGTTCTTCCTCTTTCCCTCTTTTCTCGCCTTCTTGCGTCTTCCTCCTTTTCCCCTTTCCTTCTTCCTCCTTTTTGACTGTTGCACGTCTAACACCCTGTATCTTCGATTTTGCTACTACTTTTTAAATGTCCTCGCTTAACACTGGATTTATGGGCGTTTATTGCTCTGTTTATACTGTCGTTCTTAGAAAAATTAATATTCGTTCACGTAGATCTTGGAAATTAGAGGTTTAAAAGTAGATAATTAGGTCACATATTTGTGAAATTCAATATTAGTCAAATTGACTCATTCCGTAAACTTAGTGTTAATCCTTTGCACCATCATAAAATGATGATGAATGAAATTTATATGTATATAAAATGGATGTAACTTGATAACAGTTGTATATATGACTACAACTAATAAGTATTCAATTAGTAGAGTATTGCTACATCAATTTCTTTAATAACTTCTCAGAGAAACATCTGTTACCTTTTTCATAATTGCAAAAAAAGAAAATCAGGAATGGGTCATTTTGACGTTTCTAGTAGTTTTAGTGCTAAACACGAATGTTGGATGTCTTCAAAATGACGACATTCGCTCTCAAAGGGTTAATAAATGTATTGAAAATGTATTATCTTCCTTTCATTAAAAAACGGACAAAACTTTCCGATTGACCATAATTACGTCGACATTGCTACCACATTAGCATAATAAAGATGATAACAATTATTATGTCCTTTATCATAATGTGAAATTATACGTAGTACTTACAATCTGCATAATATATACATTCCGACCTCGCTTTCCTTTGTTTCCCTCAATACTTACCCAATCTGAGCTTCTTTCGTCTGTTTCTTTGTCTCCAACTGCCTTATTGTCTGGCTTTCCATCGTCTTTTCGAGTATTCTTTCCTTAAATTATCCTACCACATTCGCCACCTTTGGTCTTTCGGATGAAGGGACAGAGGTCTAACAATGAGAGGGTTGACTGAAGCATCCATAAGCCACTTGAATCACGTTCTTTGCTGTCTATAATAATTGCGTCGCCAGTCCCGAACGATGTAACCATAGGGACAGGATACTGTTGAGTGAATCGAATTGAATTAAATTATTTAAATATGATTGAAAGTTCAATTATAATGATAGCAAATTTTATTTACTTTTCTTGCGCCATTCTTTGGAATAATATAGTACACATTTGCCGACTGTATCATTTGAAAATATTTCACTTGGCTAACAAAATTTTGATATATATTTTAGTGGAGTTCTATTCCTAGTATATTTACATACTTGTTATTCTAATTTACAATTATTTATTATTTTTATTTGTAATTTTTTATCTATTATTGTTGATTATGATTCTGATTTTATTTATTTAACCCAGGAACAACGCAAACAATTTTGTGCCCTTCTCTATAATACTAAACAAAATTATTTAATTCTATTTCCATTAATTAATTCACTAAAAACACTAAAAAAATATTCGAATAACGAATAAATAATAATTCTAAAACTCAATGCTTATTCAATGAACTATTTATTCATTGACACCAAATACAATTTTACACCAATATGTAAAAATTTGTTCGTTGTTTTCACTTTTTGTCTATCGTTCCAATCTAATTTCGCTCGACATTCTGAGGAAGTTTACATTTGTGATGAAGTGCCAAAGTAAAAACGACTCGCGGAACGTGTCGCATTTGCCCCAGCCGCTTTAGGTCGAGTTTACATTTATGAAATAACACTTCGCGTACTTGAAAGAGCCGACTGTCAAGCAACGCACGTACTGTTCGTGTGCTCATCGCGAAGGCATAGAAAGAAATACCTGTTCTTGTATTGGGCAACAGGTAGGAGAAATTTAAGAAGTAATTCTCCATAACAATACATCATAAAAGTTAAAAGAAAAAAAACGTAATTTCAACTTCGTTCTTGAAAATTTTACTGAACACTATCATTCCACAAAAATATTCACTCATCTACTAAAAATAAAATATTTCAAGGTAGAACGTTAATTAGATGGTATGAAACTGTATTGTATAAATTTTTCTCATTTATATTTTATCGTTTGTCTTTTCGCTTTTTACGTATTATATGGACCACCTTTGTTTCCTAACTGAAGGTCGCGTTTCGGTTAAGTCTGGATTAATATTTATTTAATATTATAGCACATTATTAATATTTTATTATTATTTTCCTTTGCAATTGCGCAATTGCCGGGGTTTTTATTATCCAAGGCAATTATTGCTCGTACACTAAATGAAAACTAAAACCTTATTATAGTGAAGGAGAGTTATCTGACTAGTTAGACATTATTATTATCATTATTACTATTATTATTAATATTTTATTTCTTAAAAAGGAACGCAATCCGTATAATATGTAAGCACCATCTCTTCTTCAAGTTGTAACTCGATGTAACGACCAGTGTATCCCATACATGTTTCTAAACGGGCAAGTATGTTTTCTACTTGATTTACATTTTCCTCAGGCCTTGACGTCGAAGGTCTACCAGATCTCTTACTGACCGCTGCACAACCAACCGTCGTTTGCTTTTTGCGACAGTTGTCGATTGTTTTTTTAAATCCAAAAGAGGATGTTTACGATGTTCATCCCTCTACCAGCGTTGTACTTGGATATCAGACCAGCACACCTCGAATCTTCCAGCAATTGTAATCCTTTTTTCCAGTGTCGGGCTAAAGTTACTAAAAATAACGAATAAAGGATGACCAATAAATTTAATCTCATTGTTATTTATTCAGAACGAATAATTAATATGTTCGTCGTTCACAGTTATTTTATATTTGTTATTTTGAATATCTTTTTCTCAACCCTGTATATAATAGTACCATATTTTGTATATATGATGGCAACATTATCAAACGAATTTGTAAATGTTAATAAGAAATGACGAATAGTACCTAAATAACAAGTACCATAATAATAATTCACTATTTATTAGTTATTGTTACTCAAATAATGTTTTATTCGACTAATGTCCAACGTTTGTTTTTTCAATTATTATACACCGGCCATGTTTACGTGGGAATATTAAATAATATAACATTTTTATTATTTTGATAGAAATGCATAGTTTATTTCAATTACTTTCAATACAAAATTTAAATACATTATACTATTTTTAAGCAATAGCATACATGGTATAATTTAATAATGTACACCCAACCTATATACAAATCATTTTACTATACGTGGTCGTCTTTGTAAAAACTAATTCTGTATGTTAAAATAAAACAAAAATCGAAAATCAAACCACAATTTTCTTACTCTTAATTTTAATCTTATTTCCTCTGATAAAATCATCTCTTAAAAGAATGATACGAAATGTCATTGAACACTCTACGTATGTACACGTACAAACACCGTTACAGTACAGTTTATAGCAAACATTCAAAATATAGAATATAACGTTTAGAAAATAAAATTTTCTAAATGATAAGCTGATAATCACACTTATCTTCGTGTTTCCCTTTACTCCGGTTATTGCTTTAAACATTTTTTGCCAATTGTCTGAATAATTTTATTAACGTTTTTGCTGTTATTTCATTGCCAGCATTTTCTAATTTCTTTTACGCGCTCCTTTCCGTCGTAGGAAACGTAAGTTTTCCATTAATGTCTAACTCGTATGCCATAAAACTTTAATAGAATCATATAAAACCTGGCAAGTAAGACTTAGGATGCGCGCAATTACAACCTTTGTGAAATAAGAACAGTCGTGTATGATAACAGTCGCACAGGGCATTTGCGTAATGCTTATCTCTTTGAAAAACGAAGTGAAAACATAAAATCTCTGTCGCTCGAATAATTATGAGTGGTTCTGCATATTCTTTGTGTACATTATTATCTACTCTATCCTATATTGTTTTATTCCATAACATATCTTCGATATTTATAACACAGCATATTTTTATTGCTTGTTATTATTTATTTTACAGATTTGTATCAATATATTTCTTTTGTACGAAAAATGATCTACTCATGTGTTTACAACGTTCTTCTATAAGTCTCGTTTACACTAAAAATGCATTTCTTCATGTTCGCACATAAATTTGGATATTTGTTCTATAATTATACGTATTACTCTCAAATATATTAACAATTTTCTATAATATAATTACAAAATTTATTCCAGTAACAACATAACATTTTAAATGACAGTATTTCAACTTATCTTTGCACAAACCTTTTGTCTTTTTCTTATGCACAGCTTTCTTTATTCTTCCATGACACATTTCTTTTGTAAACATTTTTTAACTTCTCAATCAATTTAAAAGCACTCTTCTGTAAAAGAATACTATTCTTAAACTTTGTTGAATGTCGCTGATGAACTTCAATTCTCCATACTCCTTTTCGTTTATATTAATAAGTTAATAATATCTTATTTTTATTACAATAAATAAATTAATACTCTTTACAATGTGTCGTAAATGAATATGGAAAGGTATAATGTGTAGGTGCTTCCTCCGCAAGGATATACAGAAAGTAACATTGCGTTACTAAAAAAGAAGATGTACATCTTCAAATCACAGAAAAGTAATAACTAAGAATAGACTACAAATCCTATGCTTTTATGAGAAAATTTCAAAGAATTCACGCAAAACGAAAATATGTACAAAATATCTAAAGTGTACTATTTTTCGTAGTATTTGTCAAAATAAAATATTTTCCATCGACATTCTATTCTTTCGAATACTTCTTAAAAATTTTAATTTGCATGGATCTACTAATAACAAATACGCATACTGTTCTACTTTAGTGCACCTATTGTTAACGTTACAATAAACAACGAAAGAACTAACTTATTAGCCCACTGTAGCCTGCACATTCACGATAGGAGAAAAACATCTAACATCGATGCACATGTAGTTATTAATATACCCTATACAAAAAGGTACACGCTTATGTTGCAAATAATTATTGGCTCACCCTGGTATTTCACTATCATTCAATACGATCCTTCGAAAATGTCTGTGTTTAACCTGTAATCACAGACGTACGGTCTACGGGACGATTAAAAGTTGCAGTGATTTACCTGATCCTGTGTTGGTATGTATTCAAGGAGTCGTGTGCCTTTTCTTTAGTCGGCGTGACAATAATACAGCACACAAGCAACACAACGAAAAAGATTGTTCCGATGTCTGTAAGACGTCAGCATTGTTCTCACTTTGTGGCAGCTGCACAACTGCTGAAAAGCTTTTGCAAGTTTCTCTGTTCCCAACTTTTCTTCCTGCATATTCTTATTTCCATGCTTTTCTCGGGAATTCCCGTTTGCCAGGTCAACGTTATTTTTCGTATTTAGCAAGCAGAACTGTACGAACACGCGAACTTTCAACCACACTAACCGATAAATTTGCTAGAAAAAAATTTCCGTAGAGAATAAGGAGAAAACAGCGTATACTTGCGTGATATACCAAATTCTTGTGTGCCCGGAGTGCTTTTGAAAGTTCGCGATGAAATTGTGGATTCAAAAGAAGACGATAAATTCTTATAGTTTGTTGAAAAATTCAAATATTCCTTTGTACTATTGTGTCATTGTATTCGCAAATCGATATACTTTATACTAAACTCAATAAGATATGCACTCTCGTGTAGTTTATTTGTTGTCAAAGATTTTCGAAGACTACATCTTTACAGTAAATTTTAACTCTATTGCATTGCAGATACCATCATCTCCAAATTTCAAACATTTAGGTATATTTAAAACCGAATAAAAAATATAGTTTACTGTTTCGAAAATGTCACGAACTACCAATACATTTAAACATCAAAATCTACTTCATCAAAAGAAAACTTGTAAAAACAAAATTTATCAGAAAATCAGTGAACATATGGACATAATTACCTCCTATTTAACACTAAACGTACCGACGTAGGTATATACTTATTTCTACCGTACCCAGTTAAAAAGCTAGTTACAAAATAAAGGTAAACAAATTAAAAGATAAATATTTCTTAGTGAAAACAGAAACAGAAGGAAACATAAAAATTAAAAAACTGATTAATCAAACAACATAGAAATTGATATAAAGTTAAATGAACAAAAGAAAACAGAATTTTCGATCAAATTTGAAAACCGGTAATTTGACCGGTCGCGACACGTTTAGCGTTCAAATAGTACCTTACAAAAATACAATTCTAATGCTCCAACATCTTGAAAATATTCCACAGGAAATACAAAAAAATTGATAAAGACTGTTACTTAACACATTAATTAGTTGATACAACCATCTCTTAAGCCACACGTTTATGCTAATACGAGCATTATAAATTCAGCATGATTTAAAAGAAGAAAATCAAGTTCGCGTCATGCACAGATATAGATGCAATGTAACGGTTCCGTTATATGTGGACACAAGTGTCCGCAAAAGTTCAGGAAACTTTCGTCCACGTAGGTGACTTCATTACGGAAACGCGTAGGATCGGCGTCGGACATGATCCTTCCAACCTGTGCGTCGATCGCGCTATCTCGGCTCATTACGTCATTCCGCCTATTAAAAACGTTGACCAGACGTAGATTAACGGGACCGATTACAACGTAACAGATAGGTTTCAGAGTAAATACAACTTTCCCCTCCGTAATAGGGTCCCGTTCGTATCGGTACACGATCTTAAAGGCATCCGAAAGGACCACTACTTACTTTTAGGAAACATATCTCGTTTTGTTTTTAATACCTTACAACGGAAGTTGTACCACAATTTCAACAAACATGCAGTACTGTCATTTGTGTCTGATAATCCATTTTCACTGCGCAATATATTATATTATAGTTTTGGATGAATAAATTATAATTTTTCTTTTTTCTAAAGATGTTAGGGTAATATGAACACACGTGCTTTAATAATCAATACTACAACTTACAAGAAAAGATATTGAACCTGGACATATAAAATCAAGTCTAATACATTGCAATTTTTTTCGTGCCGAGTTTTACTTTGAAGGGGTGATAGCGAATGAAAATCGCATAAATAAATTAACCGCATAATTAAAGTTTAACGAAAAAGTAATAATAATGACTTTTCAGGAAACAAAAATTTGTATTCGGTATCACTGAATTCCGGTGGCGGAAATTAATATCACGTAAAATAAGTGTCGCGTAAATGAAGAGACAGGTTTATCTCGAGACGCCAGGTATATCATTTCGTAAATTGCCGAAGCTGTAAATTACTCGGCGGCTTCGCACGACCTTTTTCTCCTCGTTGTCGCAGCAAATCGACCGTGAATAGAGCTTCCGTTAGATAAATTACTTCACCCGAAATTCCATTGACGCTAATTTCCTGACTGTTTTGACGCGACTGAACGTCGATACGTGCGCGATTGAGAATCGATGTTGCTTCTTTCCTGCGGGGAATGGGAAAATCGCTGAATACCTATGAAAACATTTATAGTGCACGACACAAAAGCTTTCAGCTTTCGGGAAAGCATGATGAATTCTGTATAGGACGTTTCTAATTGGTTTGATGAGTGTATCCCTTTGAATGGAGAAATTGGCTCATGAAAATCTTTCCCTAGCAATAACGTCAATTAGAATCGAAATATTACAACCGTTATCTGTTTCATTTTTCATCTGTTTTATTGTAATTATTTGTTTCTATATTCTCAAGAAATTCATTGATTATTTTCCATTAATTAACTTTGTGGAATATTGAACTTGCAAAATGCCGATCAAACTGGATATTGAGTCATATATTTGTTGAAAATAATAACATTTCAAAAATATGAAAGTTATTCCAAATAAAAATAAAATTTTTAAATTTTTTCTAATTAAAATACCACTCGCTGTACATTATTTTCATATAATAATAGAATGAGAAATTCACAGCTAAATATTTAATAATAACAACAAAAAATCATCAAATACAGAATGATTCATTGATGAAATTTCACTGAAAGACCAGTGAATATCCACGAAATAATTAAATACCTATAATTAAATTTTCCGAATATACGCACAGATCATTCCGGAACACGTCAAATCAAATAGAATTTCGGCCCACGTCGAATAACAGCGATACCGCTTTTATTTCCACAAGGATTGAATAATTCCGATTAAAATAATAACCTTTTACGGGCGAAAATTTTTAAAGTTATGAATATTTATTCACAAACAAGCTAAGTTATGCATCAAAGTCTTAAAACACTAGGAAAAAAAAATACATATCAATCTCTCGTTATTTGAATGATTAAATTATTCATTCGCAGCTTTCGAATTCAAACATCAAATCTTGAAGTCGCCATAATGGCGGCATTCGACCGCAAAAGGTTAATCTCTGCGTTCTCACGTTTCCCGTCTTTTTTCAACTTTTATTTTCTCCTTTCTGCGGGCGCCCGCCTTGCACACAATAACATGCAAATCGTGTCTGCCCATTGAGTAACCTCCGACCACTTTTCGTTCCCTATCCTCGGAAAATGAGACCCACTTTTCAAACGGTTAATGAAGATCCATCCAATCAGCGTGTATTTCTTGTCCTGCTCGTTAACGAACCGTGAATATTTATAACGAGCGCTCGCACTTTCGATGATTTATTCACGAAAAAGACGGCCACGCGAGTTTCCAACTTCTTCGTTGAACGTCTTAACAAATTGAATGTAAACGCAAAAGTTCACCGGATTTTATTGAAATTTAATATTTCCTTATGCTGTAAACGCGTAAAGATCTGCGGTGCACCCATTACCAGTGCTCCTCTCGGCATCGGAAACGGCAGCCATAAAATCCGCTTCGAAAATAGGCTACGACGCTTATTAAAGCGATAATCAACGACATTATCCAGCACAGCCGAGGCAAAGAGACGGCGATGACTCGCGTCGGAGATCTTATTATCGACCGAACCAATTTACATCGGGAATCGGATCCTTATCTACGAGCAGCCACCGACTGACAGTTCCTCTTGATGATCGATGAGTTTTACGTTACGACGAAACCCAGTTAAGATGCGTACACAGTTTAGCATTTTAACCCATTCGCTGCTGAATGAACTAACACTACAACTACCGAGTATTTAATACGATTAATATATAATCCCCATGAACATTGTAACAATAGAGCTTTGTCTCTTAATTTGAGAAATGTCATCTAATCAAAGAATGTCTCGGATCGAAAATGTTGAATATTTTTAGTTAAAAACTTTCGAGTCCAAAGGGTTAATGTTGCCGCTCGATTGCAGTGCACTTTCTACCCTTGAATTGCCGTGGCTTTGATTATTCAGATAATTTATACACATTTCGAACATAGTAGATAAATCAAACAAAGCATTTTACATAAATCAAAACATATATGACGGTAGACTCTCTAAACAAATCTTTGTGTCACGCATATCTAACGCATAGTCGCGATCGTGTTAAGATAGATTTTTCAACTTTGTCCATTAAAATACTTAATACTATAAATGATATTACAGTGTAATCTATACATTGCGAAAGGTTAAATCAATTATACGAAGACCATAAATCGCAAGTGCGATGGGAAAGCAATAATTAAGGGTGAGAGTAACCGATGGAGATCGTCACGGACGTCCTCAAGTCATATAACGCAGAAGTGAAGGATCATTGTGATCCGCGTTCGAGATAAGAGCCTCGGCGGGCAGCCCTAGTCGCAGGACGATGATTTTTCCCGTCGCGAAATATTGCATTCACGGCCACCAGCCGCACGGTAATTACGGCGAAAATATGGCGTTCCCTGTTTATGATGAAGCGCGCTTTCTTCCTATCGATCGCAAGGGAAAATGATTAAACCGCGCGCGAGGATGGGAAATTTTTCATGGGGATGAAATACCACGAGCTCCAAGGCTATACAGCGTACATTGTAATATTCCGTTAATGGTATAGGCGCTGCGAACTGTATATTAAATGCTGGATATAGGGTGGTTCTCGCAATTGAAACGAAATGTACACTCTTTTTATTGCAATTGGAAGAATATATCACAATTATTGAAAAAATTGAAATCCGTATGAGTATTTGGTCGCTTCGTTCGTTTCTGCGCTGTGATATAAACGTACCTCTATTTACGCGAATATCTTTTTCACGCAAATTATAGTACTATTTACGAGCTATTGAAATTCTTTTAAATAAAATTTAATTTGCTTGAGAAAGGTTTTTGCCAATAATTCAATGGATTTTATTGGTTTAAGTAAGGTTGTGTAATATTTTCGGAAATAGTTTATATTAATGTTAATAATTAAATCATTTATTTTGAATAGTATTTAAGGAGGATTTATACTGATAAATAGATTTTGTTTGAAATTATAAGGTTGAATAATATTTTAGGGTGGTAATACTAAGGACGAGATGTATTATTAAAAGAAAGAAAATTTAGTAGCGTTTTAATTAAATCAATAAATTTATGAAAGCAAACTGAATTTAAAAGAGTTCAGTTTAAATTTAAAAATGAAATTTACTTTCTTTTTCTGAAATATAATTAGTATTATTTTTTTATTAAGCTGTGTGATATAAATATGTCAAACTTGTACCACCTTTTCTTCCCGAACATTTTGTTTTCCTTCGTATTGACAGACTCTGTTTAAATGGAGGGGTAGCTCATTATCATTTGCAAAGTGAAATGATATAAAGAAGAAACGTGCGCCAAGACAAGCACCATAGTTTGTTATATTTTGCATTGCAAACTTTTTAAGGTACTCGTACTCTCGAATTTTTCTTACGGTAACTAGTTCGTCGTACTTCGCCTATTGCCATCTATCAAACTTTATCGTAATCGTATCTGATGGTAACTTTTTAACGCTGGATTTAACGCCTGAAAGTTCATGTAATTGCTTTGTCGTCGGTCATGCGAAATCTGAAATAATTTACATTTAAGTAGATGAAAATTAGTGAAGCATGCTGCGATGGTCCGCCTTTTTACGAGGGCCGGAACAATTCGGAAGTTGCGGAGTTTAAGTCTCGTGTAAGAACTTCGTAAGAGGTCGGCTTTAGCATACTGCTGGCGTTTAGATCCGGGAAAACGGGCAAGTTAGATGCGGTCAGATATTCTGTGAGAAGTTATTAAGTAACGTAAAGCCAGCTGCTCCTGGCGTGCATACAAGGCGTTTCTCGTAAAAAGACACCCTTATTGTTTGTTATTATAGTTTTGTTAAATAACTTTGTTATTCCAATGTATTAGATCAATCTGATGTTAATAAAAAGATATTGCTATTCGGAGTTTGAATAAGAAAAATGACAACCAGATTTGACAATGAGTAATTTAGGGTAATTCCAGGATAGATGACCACTTCAATTATCTTGTCTAAATAATTGATACAATTATTATAAGAGACTCGCGTAAAAAAGGAGCAGGGTAAATGGAGGGTGTAATGCAAAGGTTAAAAGTTCGAAGCTGATCCCTAATCGAATACTTCTAATCAGCAGCGTATACACCAAACGAACAAGTACCGCCTCGTACATAATACCTACCCCCAAACGACACCAGCATCAAATTCGTCTTTTCTTCGCACACATTCAAAGCAGCCCTTAAGCAGTATAAAGGAGGATAGAAAAAATTCTTATCACTCCCTGAGACAGAGATGAAAATTTAGAAAGTAGATGGTTGTGATTGGCTTTTCATTAAACTTACAGTCGAATCTGGATGAGTAGAACCTCTATAATTCGAAAACACCTATAACCCAAAAATCTATGTAACGAAAGCTGTCTTCCTTCCCTTCAGCTTCGCCATAAAAATATCTACACCTTGAAATACAGAAGCCATACAAGTCGAATTATTTTCCCACTCCCGAACGACATCAGCGTCAAATTCACCGCCCATTCACATATATCCAAAGCAGTCCTTAAGCAGTATAAGGGAGGCTAGAAAAAATCCTTATCACTCCCTGAGACAGAGTCGAAGAGGTCCTGGTCGCGCAGGAGGTAGAGAGAGTCTCCTTTCGCGTTTCCATGGAGACCGTCTTTCTATCTCCACTGTTTCTCTTGCCTTGCCTCCTTTCTACCCCCCACCCCCATCTCCTCCCTTTTCTACTCGTCCCTTTCTACCCACACACCTCTCTCCTTCCCTGTATCCTTTCTCTGTCCTCCTACTCCCGGTTATTCCCCTTCTCATTTCATCCCGTTCTCCGTCTCCTTTGCTCCAACCCCCTTCATTTACCCCTCCCGTTCTCTGTCTTTCTCTGTCCAAGGTACACGGGGGTAATACAGGCTTTCACAGTTGGCGCCGCGACGCCGGTATCGACCGACGGTTCCCGTTCCCCTCCACTTTCCCGTGCCAGGCCAACCATCCACCCCCTTTTTCACTTCGAAACCTGCTTCGCATCGCCGCGCCGCGCCGCTCCCCGTTACCAGTCCTACTCCGCCACCCACCCACTCACCCCCCTACTACGAGCCCACTACTATAGTACTATTCGATTCATACCGTGAAAGAATGTAATAGTGGTATCGCGTGCTGCTTTAATTCACGAAACCAGCTGCATTATACCGCGACCGCCTTTTATCTTTTCGACACCGCCGCTCTATGGCTAACCTATCGTGTTTCCGGCGATCGGGGGTGATTATTCGGTGTCCTCAAGATACCGAGGAAAAGTTTGTCTATTAGATGGTTGTGATTGGATTTTCTTTGTACTTACAGTCGAATCTAGATTGGAAATCTAAGTAACTCGAAAATTTATATAATGAAACCTTTTTTCGTTCCTTTCAGTTCCATTATAAAAATCTTTACAGCTCGAAATACAGAAACCTTATAAGTCGAATTGTTTTCATGTTTAGTATCTACTTCCAGCAAAAATTATTTTCATTGATGATAATAAATGAGAAGATTCTATTTCTTTACATACAAGCCTCGTATTTATGTTCTAATATTTAAAACATAAATATTTCGTAATTCAAAACATTGTTCCATTAAAATTATAGTTTTCTATAACCAAAAATTCTCTATGACTCGCAAAGTTTCTTCGTAAGTATTCTAAAGAAAATTCAAGATAAATATCTTCTATGTAATAATTCATTTTAATTCAACTAAATCAAAACCAAGATGAAATAGTTATGAAAATTTGAATGTAGTAAATTTTAAAGGATAAAAATTTCTAGAAGTAAAACTAATTCTTTTCTGGCTTTTAACACGGTAGTAACCGAAATAAAATCGCATCTCGACCTTTTCCCGTTCACTTCTTTTCTCTGCTCGTTGCTCGAGAGAACAGATAACGTTTAAGAGAGTATAAAATGAATTACCAAAATATTATCTGCTTAAAAAGGGAAACGTTGAACAAACTGAAGCATTATCGTATTTCCATCCCTTAACTGAAGAGGTTCGAACTGGTTCGCGATGTTACATAGTATTTTCTTTTCAAGAGTCGTTCCTATTGAAATGTAAACATCGTGGCGGGATTTTCATGTTCAATAATATCTATGCATGACACTCAGCTACGGGCAGATAAAACGAGGACGGCTTATTCTCCAGGAAACATAGGAAAAATAAAAATACAGAGGGCGCAACAGTAATAGTAATAGAAACGCAAAACTGAAGAATATACATTTATTTACTGCGTTGGCTAAAATTCAGAGAGTATTTACAATTATCTCTAAAAGTTTGACTGCACTGATGTTACCTTGACTACTATATTTACTATAATTACAAAAAAATTATTTAAACATGTTTTTAACGTTTATCATATTTTTATGGTTTTGAAACAGAAGTAAATTGATAATTTGATATTATTTAACAACCGTTGTTTAAATTTGTAAACAGTGAAAGTAATACAAAGAATAATAAATTACAGATTTAATATTGGTATTGATAGCAATTAAAATGAAATAATCAGTGACTCTAGAATGAAAAATTGTTATTATTGAAATTTCCACTTTTTAAGTAAGTTGTTAATTTTATTTTGGAAATTTATAGATCCTAAAGTCTATACGTAATTTTTAGTAATTTGTTAAATATTAATGATTTTCATTTTTCGTGGATAATTTTGTGATTTTTCAATTTCAGTGAATAATTAAATTATAATTACAATACACATTCTAAACGATGTAAAAGACAATCTTAAACTGTTTAACGGTTACAAATTTATGTGTAACTAAAGAGTTATATCATTTATGAAAAATTTACTGTGTTTGGCCTCCATTTTGAAAGATTTCCGAGCGTAACATCTCAAGGTTTGGACCACTAGATGGCGAATTCGAAAATGGTATTCTCGCTAGACATTTTTGTAGGGTGAAGCCTTATAAGGGGTACAGAATTAAGCTGCAGTATCGCTTCTCGGCTCAATGAGCTAAGATCAAAGGTGTAGTATCTGTTCTTATCAGCTTAATATCTGATACACTCCGCAATGCGGAGTCAGATTATTAACTGTTTTTTGGAAGTTGACGGATTGTAGGAGCTTGCTCCATATTCGTTTGAGTCGGCTGGCATTGCAGTATCGCTAGAAGTGACTCGATTATTTAATTCAAACATAATTTTATGTACTTCATTAAGCAGCATTCAAAAATTATTTAACAATAATTTTACTTTTGAAAAATTCCATCATCGACGAATAAACTGAAAAATAGTATGTCTACAGAAATAGAACGCACCAATTACCATCACGCTGGGAACAGGTCGTCGTTAGTAACAATGGAAATTATACTGTTCAATAAAGACTAATAGATGTATTGAAAATGTATTATTTTCTTTTCATTAAAAAACAGACAGAACATTTCGGTAGACCTAATATTTTATATGTACTGGATAGAACATTATAATATTTAATTATATAATTTAATTGTGTTAGTTACGTTAATTATGTAATTTCATTTGATCCTTACATATAAAGTACAGTTGCCAATAAGTGTTTCACTATTATGAATATCAGTAAACAAAAGGAAATTAAACAAAAATTGATTGAAGTAATTTATGGAAAAAATGAAAGTTTCCATGAAGGTAATAAGTATTTCAATTGTTTCATTTCGAAGAATCGTTTCCAGAACTCAATTTTTTGTATACGAATCTGAAACGATATATATATATATATATCTTTACTTAAAGTCGGAAAGAAAACAAAAATTTCGCTAAAATCTGATCGAAAATCATCATACCCTCAAATAAATAAACTAAAATTAAATTTAAATCAACAATAAATACATTACCCTGAATTTGTTTAAACCTTCACGATTCAAATGTTGAACCGCTACTGCCCTTGAACCCGAGTCGCGCCCGATTCGCGACTTTCCGATGCAACAAAAACTAGCATGTGCAAAATTGCCATCGTCGCTCTTGTCGCATTCCATCGATGCGCGAGCAAGTTTCGCGCCACAGGAAAAACCACGATAATTAAAGGTTGGCTAGCGGTTAATTAACAAGCGGCAGCCGGCGCTGTGACACCGGTACGTCGACTTACGATCTGCGAAAGAGCAAACAAACGAGAAACCGTGGACTGAACCCATGAAAATATGAAAAGTAAATGGCGATAATTACAGCGGCTGGACTAACGTTTCTGTACGAACCGGCAAGACGTAAAGGAACTGAAGCCAAGGCGAGGATTGTAACGAGGCCTAGACGTTATATCGATAAACTTTCGTTCAAACGATTATTAAAACGAAACATTCATGTATTTTTTTGTTTGCGCTCCGCGGCTGACGACTTGGATATTATTACTCCGGTAATAACATACTCGCCAGGTGAACTGTTTTCAGAAAGTAATAAAGTCATTCTGTTGTGTATTAAATGTACAGTTACACTAAAGAGAAACGTCGAATTTTTTTACGTTTCTGAAGATGAACAAGTCTCTTAAGTTAGTTGAATCATATGTTTATCGTACGCGTTAATTTTTCTTGGTACATGGAAAATACAATGTAATAAATGAAACTTCAGGGTTATACGTGAGTATCAATATTTTTTGGTAATTTGTAATTCAATTTGGTAATTATGTTTTGGCGAGTAAAACATAAGAAATCGTGAAAGTATTATAATTTGTATATCTCTTACGCGGTTTATTGCAGTTTTAGATAGATTTACGTTGTAAAGGTATATAAATAATACATAAACAGCGAATGATGTTGATCGCAAGTGTTGTATTAATAACGGAGCTACATAGAATAATCTACACAAAAATATATAACATTTAACAAATTCAAAGTGACATTAACATTTCCGAAACTCTTCCATCTACAAAAATATTGTCACTACGACATTATAGCCCCTTTTATATTGAAAATGTTTTGTTAATCAACTTTCTTCGTATCTCTAGAAGCAGCAGATAATTCAGTACTAATTCGCACTGAAACACCCTCTATATCACAAATCCTTCAAGATTCGCCCGTTGATCCGGCACCATTCGAATAAAGTAATTCCCCGGTGCACTCTCGCATCGACGAATCAAAGGACGAAATTTAGCATACAAATAGACAAAGTGGCACTCGAGCCCCCGACTGCGCGGAGAAGACTCGAGGCACAATGGGCGCCGGGGAAAACCCAGCGCGTTCCGTGCCCCGTGACCACCCCAGCCCTGGCACATGTGTATACATATGTCACTAGGGAGTTACTAATCCAGCTGGATGTTACTGATCCTCCCCGATAAATGACTAGTGACGCCCTGGAGACACGGTCGTATCCCTATCCGAGACCCACAGGGTTCGCATACGTACTGTTGGGAGATCGCTAAATAGCTAGGCTGAGGAATGTGGTTGATCGATCAGTTTTCATCTTTTCATACCTAGTTTTCTATTGATTTTGTTTCGTACTTTCTCATATTTTCTAATTATATAATTAGAACTTAATTATTAACTTGCTATTCGTCAATACGATTACATAGAATGTAAACTATAAAACCGTAAACTAGAAAGACACTTCTTGTTAGGAGAGCAATGCTGGTCTAATTGGTCATTTTTTATCTTATCTTCGATTGTAATTTGCTATTCGTCAATACGATTACACGTAACTGATCAAAACTATAAACAAATCTCATAGCCAGAGTCCCAGCTTGCTCCTGTGCTGTCCCGCTAGTCGTTAAGTCGTGGAGAGATAGTAGATGGGTACGCTGAGGAATCCAGGTCTGATCGATTAGTTTTTATCTCGTCTTATTATCGATGTCAATTTGCTATTCGTCGATACGTTTACACGTAACCAATCAAAACTATAAGAAAAACACTTAGAAAAACATCCATCTTGCCCTTGTCACGCTAGACGTCAAGTCATCGCCTAACAGTATGCGCGAACACGCGGCCGTTTCGTCAAGGATGCTGTTACGTAGTGGATCGACGGGGAAAATAGGATTCACCCACTTTTCAACGATTCACTTTATTGGATTCAATATTGCAAGATTCTGGAGCATGAACTAACTCAATAGTTTTACAAAGAAACGCAGTGAGAGACAATCTCATGACAGACACGTGACTAAGCACTCGAGAGCCTTGTTCAAAGGATTTTTATTAGAACCTTTAGAACTTTGTATTATTTTATTATTAGAACTCTTGTACATGGCTAAAGGTAATTCTCGAACGCGCGAATTGACACCGCGTATAAACAGTATGGCGTATTAACTTATCTAACAACACGAAGCACGCGACAGGAACGTCGATCCCGGGCTCAATCACCGAGTATATCTATGCTCGATTCGATGACTCAGTGTTACAGTAAATCTCATTACGACCGGTTGACACTAAGCAGAGACATGCCCGACGGGGATTTCTTCGTCGCGGGGAGGCAAACGAAAACGCACGAATCAAACGGAACGAAATTGTCGGTGGCGAATTCGCACGGGGGTCGGGAGTTAACCTTTAGACTACCAATCCTTTTTTTGTTTCACTTTGACGTATTAAAACTAGGGATTGTAAAGGTTTCGAAAATAACCAAAAACCATTTGAGTGCCAAACTGCGCGATCGCGCTTCTCCGTTACACTATGTACTTAAAAGTACCAGTCTATCATTTCTTAGTATTAAATTAAGTTTATGTATTTGTTTTCCTTTTAATTATTTATTTTCATCTTCTTTATTACTTGCTTAAAAATAGACGAATGAATCGACTGTATTTCGAATTTTTTTACGTGAAAATACCGTAAAATATCGTCAACTTGTAGATTCACTACTCCCTTACCAATTTCAATAATTTTTAAATATGATGACGTCGCGGTGTACTCGCGACATTATTTCAATAAACAATAACTTCAACTACAACAATTTATTCACAAATATGTACAATGTTCCAATCTTCGTGGAAACAGTTCTCGATAAGTTAGAAAGATATTCAAAAAATAGTATAAGCTTCTCTTGACAAAGCCCTGGATCAGCCACTCGGGATTATCTTTGATTTTCGGGTGCATCCAGCACGGTGGAGCTAATTTACGCTCGGAATTGGAAGACGGGATTTAGGAGCAGGCTCCTCCTGCACAGAGAAGATCGATGTTTGAGGGTTGTAGCGGCAGCTAAGAGCGGAAAAGCTCGTTCCGGAGCGGGCGGATTCGATGCATTTGCATCTTGCTTCGAGTAATAGTGGTCGCAGTAGGGGATGAAGGTAATTATCTTCGGGTAATTTATTTGCAAGATGGTCCGTAGGCACGTTTAATACCTCTTCGCGCGTTTAGGGCTATAGTTAATGCGTTCGCTGATGGTATTTTTTTGAAAACTTTTCACTGACGATCACGCAATATTTTTGGTATTTTTATTTAGTAAGATGCTTCGTTTGAAAGGCTTCGCTTTTAACGTGGTGTTGTATGAAATTAGACAGTAATTACTCAGCCTCTTAACTGCGTTTCTTTTCATGAATGCTGAAACATCTTACGAATAAGAAATTAACTTGGAAGGTGGTTTTGGATTTACTGAAGTTGACCTTTGCAGTAATATATAAAGGGGTACTTGTGAAGTTTTTTAATGGAATTTTTAGGTTACGTATAGCGAATGTATAAAATGTAAAGTAAAATATCATTAATTGGAATGGATGATTGTTAAGAATATTGATATGCATTGAGAAAAGTTATTACAATTAACAAAAAATTATTTAAATTACAAAATTACAAAATTAATTTTTCTAAATACATTTTTTATAGCAGTTCTTTAAGGGAGTACTTAACCTCTCAACGTGTATTTCATAATAATGAATACTATAATGAAAAATTAATTTGTTCGTAATTTTCTACTGGCTTGAGTGTTTATTTATGCGAATTTAATTTTTCACGTTTGTAAGACAAATCGAGCCCGCAATTAAGTAAATTGAGTACAATGAATTCGAATAACTTCCATCAAACATGTACCGATGCAAGTGATTAAATATTACGGCCATGGAACAGTTTAATATCAAATAATTAAACTTTAATTCATCCGTAGTTAAAATCGCGTTCCAAATTACTAAATATTCACCATATCCGATGCCACCGGATCTCTCACAACGAAATTATTCATCAAGTATCGTTCCTCTACAAATCAACATAAAAAATATTTATACGACTTCTATTGTGTAACTGTATGGTTTGAAAAATGTGTTTCAAAGTGTATGACACATAGAGAGAACATTTTTGTCAATGATACAGTACACCTGTCCAGCGTATTTTCTGAATACTTCGTCTTCATCTTCATTTGTCAATTAATTATTTCTGACTGGATTGAATAAGAAATATTTAAAAATCACAAACATTCTGTCAACGCATTAATAAATCATTTTGTCCTCTTTACTAAAAAGAATTTAATATTTTTATTAACACATTCGCTGTTAACTTGATATGATAATATTTTCATAGTAGAATAACAAAATGTAAAAAATGAAACAATACGTTTCATAATGAAAACGTTCATAATGTTTAAAATACATAAAAAAACACGACTCCTTGATTTTGTCGGTAGGTACTATTTTATGTATTTAATGCATTGTATCCCGAAATTAAGTTTATTTATTCTATGCGAAATATAGAATACTTATTTTACAAACAAAAATCCTTTTATTCTTCGCATTATTTTAAATAAATGTATGAATACGGAGAGTCCATTAAAAAAATATCTCATAAAGCAAATATACTGTTTTATCACATCGAAAAACTTTCAGACCTTTTTACATATTTTTACATTGGTCGTAATGTACACGCGTGTATTGTGCAAATCGAACCGTACAGTTGACAAAGATTTGTATCATCAATTTGCCAACCATATTTCTTTTACACGTTTGCTGCGTTATATTGTTATTTAGAGTTATACGGTAGAGTATTATATTTAGAAACTCACTATTGTGTTTAGAAGATTTATTGGATTAAATAAAATACTACAATTGAGAAGATTGTCACCGAAACAAACGCTGTCAACGAACCTATTAATCCTTTAAGTCTCAAATGAAAATTTCTAGAAAAAACACATTTATTTTCACAATGTACGTTAAATAACTTATCGTTTGCAAAAAATAGATATTTTCATAAAAAATGCTATTCTAACTCTCAACAAAATAATTAGTTATTACTGCATCAATTTTATATTGGTGGCTTCACGACTAGTCCATTAATTCACATTTTACTGATATTCAAATATGTATGTGCTCCTGATTTTGAAAATGGTCTAATTCATTTTAAGTATCAAAAATCACATTTCTTTATAAGTTACATACAACATTACAGTTACAATAAATTCTCATTTCTCAGGACTAGATACTTTCTGAAATATTTTGTTACGTATTATAGAAACATTTTTTTATCTATTCAAATACAAACCTTTAAATATCTCGGGACAAAAAACATGTAACTTAGTCCACTTTCAAAATTAACGGCTCATATGTGATTTCATATGATGCCACCGGCAACTAAAGGGTTAAATGTAACGATGCAACTGAACCCGTATGGCCCAGTTGCATTTGTAACGTTTAATTGTAAGTAGAGCAGTACTAGATTCATTCGAACGTTTCGCGCGTAAACGTACGAGAGCAGGATATTTGAAAAATGAGTTGATTCATTATTAGATGTTACAATTTATCTTATTATGACTTATTCGATTGCTTTTATGCGCAATAGTATAACGACTGTACAATTAACGACGAGCTGCTAGAGTTTTACGTTGACTTTCTAATGAGCCGTCAACAGAACAATATATGTGCACGCGTCAAGCCGTGTATAAGCTAGTACCCCCGTTTATGCGTAAATGGGTAATAATTTAGCGTACATTAAAAATGAAAATTACACTGTGCCCGGTATACTCTTAAACGCGACGTTAGCTGTTCGAATTATTTACACCAACTCCCTCAGAACAAATAGTGCAGAACTAGTCGTAAATAACGAAAGGTTATTGGCATAAATAGTTGGGGATAAGTACTTAGAACAGTTTCTGCAATTACTAAGAACATAGTAATGACAACTAAAAACAGCGTAAGTCATTCGTACGATTAAAACAAGCAATTGTGAAATGTATAATACTAATAGTCGATGTAGAACTCATGAAAGTAAAACTAAATTAGGGGCTAAATGTTACTATTATATAACGCGTATGAGAAAATTTTGATTTATTCTGTCGTACAAATTCATCCTTAAAAAGAACTTTTGCTTCGCTAAGAATATTATAAATATTTAATATAAGTAATACAATATTTAGTTTCTTAATATAATATATACGGAACATTTATTTGAATCATATTTACATATATATCACGAAAAAGACATTATAGTTTTTTGTCAGTAAACCGATCAAAATTTTGTTTCTATTGCATAATACGGTTCATCCCTTTAAGACGTTTGCAATACATGTGGTCACAGAAAAAATCAGTTTTTTATTCTTTGTTAAAAATAAATAAAATATACAAAGCGTATACAACTTACTAAACTGTATAAACAAACCCCAATAAACATGAATCGAAATCCCAACAGTGTTCGGGATAAGCAAAGATTTTGTTTAAAAAAAATGTATGAGGACCAAATTGAGGACACCAAATTATCTAGAAAAATATCAGTGATGCTAACAAATATGTCAGACAATAGTTACAGAATATGAAATACTACATATCACGGCGGAAGATATTTGACCGTAAGGTGACATTGAAACGTCATACAAAAGTCACGTCACAATACTTGAATTGAATTCTATAGCTTCTACTCCATATCATCGAAACCGACATTCATACGTCTCCAAAGCATAGAAATTAAATTCTTCGCGTAACCCGTGAGAGAGGGAGAGAACCAGAGAAAAGGAGAAATAAAGATTAATAATGACAGAGAGATTGAGACCTATAAGGGTGGATGAGAGAATTAGGAAAAGGCATTCGGTGAGTTATATTCTATAAGAGAGACAGAGAATCTGCTTGTACAGTTTATAAAATACTAATTAACATCATCAGATTAACTGCTAATTAACCAAAGTGTTAACGGAACGTGAAAGCGGAAGTCAAAGGGGAACCTCCAGCGAATTTACGACGTCATCGGGGTAGGAGCACGCGTGCGTTCGCGCGCGCGTGATCGAGCGAGCGGCAGTTAGCGATTTTCCAGCTGCTCGACCTCATTGTTTTAAGCAGAGCCGAGCGCGTCTCTTAAGAGAGACTTTTCGATCAAGCGGAAAGGAGGACAGGGAGCGAAACCGGCTGCTCGGTAGGCTTTGATAGGTATCCTGGCAGAAGTATCCGCGGGAATCTAGGTCAAATCCTTATCGCAGTCCGGCCAACCCCCAACATAACGCGCCACACCCCTTTCCCGGGAGTAAGTGACTGGCCGGATCCCGCGGGACGCCTCGTCATCGATGAACCACAATCGAGCGACGACCGCAAATCATTTCGGCCCCGTTTCGTTCGCCGATCACCACGCCTAATGGTTACCATAACAATACAATAGAGGGACACGGGGTCCAGGAATTGAAAAGGTTTTGAAAATAACTGTTTGAAACTGTTATATATCAATTTCAACTAAAACAATTGTGGAGAATCGAAATGAAGTCATAAATGTTATTGTCTATGTCGGTTCTGAGCTGTATCGGTTTTAATCCCGGTTTTTCAGAACTGATATGTGGTTGAAAACAGTTGTGATATCAGTTCTGGTTCTTGAAACAGTTATGGAAAACCGAAATAGAGTCACAACTGTTATTAGGTATATCGGTTCTGAGTCATACCGGTGAAATTATATTATATCGGTTCTATAACTGTTATTTTTCAATTCTGCGTTTCTCCCAGAACCCATTAGTAACAGTTACAGAACTGGCAATGTATGTACCGAAACTAATATAGCTCTGAACCGATATTTCTAATAACAGTGAGGGTTTAAAACATCTGATAACTAATAATACTTGAACGTGAATGATGAAAAACGGAAATGAATCATTTAATCTTCCTGTAGGAAATAAGAAACAAAAAATGGGAAATATAATTTGCGATACAACAAATGTGGACTGGATTCTTATTTCAATTCGGTTCATCGTGTGACCCAATTAGCCTCGGTCTACCTTATGACTTCATCTTGGTTCTCCATAATTGTTTCAAGAACCGGAAACCATATCGTAACTGTTTTCAACCCCTGACGTGGTCCCGGAAACAAGGGGAGTTAACAAAAAAAAACTATTCGAATCTCGCGTTCCGAATGAGAGGGTTGATAACGGAATGTTTTGTCCCGCGCGTTCCTCCTTTGTTCAGGAAATATGTATCTGTCGGAGGCGCGGACAATGCGTCGGCTGTAGACTATTCTGTAGACTACTTTGGGGTAGTTCGGTTGGAGTACAAGCTGAAGGAGGATGTGTAAACGTCTTTGCTTTGGGTGATAGTTGTTTTCCTGGCGTGACTTAAATTGTTCTGGAAAAGGAATGCTTGTAGACGAACATTTTTTTAATGATCTTTTTTCTCGAAATTTGTTAACCCTGTGTCCCATGATTTCTTTCTGAACTGTGATCGATTTAACTACTTTGTTAATAATTTATTGAAAATAAGAGAAGATTCCAGTCTTATTCTATGTCAACGTGTTCTAAGGTATAATCATTGATAGTAGAAGAATAATATGTAATTTGCTTTCAAACAAATCGAATAATATTTGTTTGTTAAATTCTATTTAAAATCTTCACCACGAGTATGACATGATATCGTAGGGCAAGGGGTTAAATTGTAGGTTTACATTCAATCTTCGAATTAAGATTCGAGTTTAAAGTATGGTATCTTTTAAACGGCATATTTTTCTTGTTCGGCTAATTGTATGAGCTATACACAAAACGCAGTTACCAGTAAAACGAAAATATTATGTAGCTTTATTTATTCTTATCTAAAATATATGTATACATATTAACTGGTAAATACACATCTTACTGAATATTGCAAGCAATCAGCAATTATCAAATTGAAAACTAAAATACTCTAAATTAAATTGTCATTTCTGTCCTTAACAACACAAGCAAACCAGCTGAATGGAAATAACCAAACCATGGTCACGAATAAAACATTTACTTTACCTCACAGCTCACATCAAGCCCAAACCTATTCCTACCATTCTCCAATACTACTTGCATCTAAGCTTGTGAAACCATTCAGTCGTTTTACCGCGCAATGAAAATTTATTCAAACAGCTATTACCTTCCAAGGAATCCTATCAGACTCCCTGATTGGCGCCAATTCAACTTTGCCCGTATCAAGCAGTCCAATTCATTGAGACTTGTTAAATAGCGAGCAAAATAAAAGTGCCCCGTCTTGTTTGCAGGTCACTTAGCGTATAAACGGCTCGGGATTTATCTATTCTGCAACCAATGCGAGGCGAATCAACCACCTCTCGAACGGTATTCAATTTTATTGAGTTGATAAAAAGAAGTACACACATACACATATATGCAGACGCGAACCGCGACACACGGGCATCTCCCAGCTGTCGCGGCTCCTGAATCGAGATAGCAGGCACAATAAAAGTGTAGCACGCTTATGTATAACGCAAGGTTTGAAGAGGTTCTATTATTGTAAAGCAGCGGACGATGAGCCCAGAGATTGCGCTCTAGGGGGATGCACGCCTCTCATCCCCTCTTCTTCTTCGTTCTCTGTGTCCCCCGCTTCCCTATCCGCGGGCTAGACCCCTTTCGTCCTCTCTTTCGTTCGAGTTTCGCCGACGAAATTGCATTTTCCCTTGCAGCTTCGCGGTTCACCGGTCGAAAAGAAGGCAAGTGCGCGTTCGCGTGCTCGCGCGAGCGTACGGGCTGTTTAAATTTTGTCCAACATGATTTAACTCTTTGACAACCTTTTTTACTTTTACAAACGAAAGTTGAAATCGAAGAATTTAATTTTTGTGAAGAATGGAAGAAAGTTACATCGTTTTTTATGTTTATTGTGTTTAGAAATTTGATGCTTGTGTTAGGTTTTCCTGGAATGTACTTTTAATGGTTTTAACAATCTTAATATATAATATAATATAATATAATATAATATAATATATAATCTAATGTATTATGTAGTAAAATAAGGTTACAAAAGGCTATAATTAATACCACCTAAGGAACACTAATTTTAAATGAAAAAGAAAAATTTCAATCATTCAAATTTATAATAATAATGATACGAATATACACTTTCTTCATTAGGAAATATAGATTATTCTATTTTAACTAATTGAAATTCAATAAAATATCAAGTGCGGAAGAGTACAATACCTTTGCAAGAATTTGCAAGAACATAACCTGCGTAATGATGTTTCAATATTATAAGGAAAACTTGTGAAATGAAATCAGACGTAACACATTTGAGAAAATTTCATTATTAAAATCCTAATTTCTTTCTTTCTCTAATTTTAAAGAAATTGAAAACACTCCAACAAAATTTCAAGTATATTTATTACACAGAATACAGTTTAATTTTTGTATCATTTCAAAAACTTATTTTTCCTAGCTTTTTTTTACATTTCTGGTATTATTTACATTATTCTTATCCTACGTTTACCAACGCAAGTGCCCGAAAACCTACGAATAAAAGTGTACCGTTTGAAACCACTCTGTATAACTCATATGCCCACCCATCGGCGTTCGTTTCAATTAAAGAGAACTCGAACACGTAATACATACTCAAATGCTTGTTGCCTATGAAATGTTCAATTAAAACTCCTTTGCTTCTACAGTGTTCAATGGGGGTTTTGCGACGAGTGAAAAATACAAACGATGTACTCGGCCAGTGTTAACGCGTATTTTTATTCGCATCGTAAAACACGCAAGTAAACTGTATTTTAAAATACGTTGAACAGTATAATATGGAGATTCATGAAAATCTCAATAAATACACTTTTGTAATGTCTCCAAAAGAATAAAGGAAAGTCAATCTGACTAATCGGTAATGCTAGTGTTAAATGAGGTCTTCTTTCTTCCCTTTTTTCATTTGGCTTTGTAATGATAACAGTGATACAAGGCAGAAGCTGTTATAAAGTGTAACATTTGTTTAAACAAATTAGTGATTAAAGGTGGAACGTTAATAAGCATAGAATTTTTTAATCCATTTTTGAAAATATGTTCGTTTTATACAAAATTCCCGATAAAAACGTAACTTTTTAATCAATTTGCAACAACCTCACGTTTCACAGGTAAATATTGGAAAAACAATAATTTCGACTCGATTTCCATGTAAATGTTCTTTTGGCGCCAGAATATTAATCAAAACAGTAATTTTTAATCGATTTATGCAAATATTACGACGAAACGTTAATACATTTATGTAATATGTAGATTTAGTGAAAAACTAACGTAAAAGTAATAATAATGAATAGTAATGAAGTGGCAAACGAAATTTTTAACGGGGCAACTTCAGGAAATAATAATAAGAACATACAAAAATACAAGAAATTTTGCAACATATAACATGAAAAGAATATTCATAAAATTCGTATTTTTAATTGCACTCACGACAGGTTTGAAAAGTTCATTTAAAAACGATATCCAATAAAATTCATGTGTAGCTATATTAAAGTATCGATGAAAGTTCCGTACCGAATTCAAAGAGAATTGTTGTTTTGCAATGAAACAACAGAAGACTCGGCAATTCGGTTTACTAATTTAAAAGGCTTCGTATTCTGCAGCGATACATCGATGGAAATCTGTTTTAAATAAAACTCCTGAAGTTTTAAATGAAACTCCATGAAATTATACATGTTACAAATAAAAAATAAAATGTAACAAGAAGCTAAAGATTTGTTAAATCAATTTTCAAAGAAAATATACAGAAGTCTGACACGCTGGAATTATCATAACAGAAACCAAACAAACCGTGAAGTGTGAAGTAACATAACCAGCTTCAACTTGAAAATTGAACTACTTTTATAATTGCACGCTGCGAACCGTTTCAATTAACGTTTTATTCTGCCCTCGTTCATTTAAAAGGATTTCACGGTTCGCGCGTTTATAGGCGGCGCAGATTAATGTCGACAATTTCGCGAGCGCAACATTATGCACCGTTGGTCGGTGAAAAATCTGCTCTACGAACGAATTTTACTATGGAGACAAAGTGTCACTACGAATCTAGAAATAAATTTTTTTACAATATATAATTAACCGTATGATGAGACCAAAATGGATTATTTTAATGTAGGTAGAAAAAGGAAATGTGTTTATTGACTCTATCGTGCATTCCTAGAAGGAATTCAATTAATGCTGCAATCAAGTTCTTAATATAGAAAGATCTGAAAGCTTGGTAGTAGCTTTTCAGGCTCTGTTTTGATAATAATAGGCAAGGAAAAAGTCAGAGAATAATTAGAAGAAATCTTAATATTTGATTTACTGGGCGACTATTAATAGACTTCTATAACTGTCTCATATTAACACGTTGCCCTATGGTTTATTTCTCAATTATAATCGATACAACTATTTTGCCAATAATAGTTTATTGAAAAAGAAGAAAAGTTCTGAGCATATTCTGTGTCTAAAATTACTCTAAAATATAATTATTAGTAACAGAAGAACAATATTTAATTTGAATTCTAAAGAACTGAGTAATATTTGTTTCTTAAAATTTTATTTATAATTCATCTTGAGCAGTATGGACTATTAGGGGACTGTTGAAAATCTTATCTCTTCATTACTTGACCACGACTTTTAGTTTTTATTGTAATACGTGATATGAAAATTTGGCTAACATTTTGTATATTAAATTAGGGACTACGATAAGTATCTTAACATTTTTTCACATTTTCACAAAACTCACAAGAATGAAAATTTAAATTGATCATAAAAGGTTCGTCTAGTCGGTCATGTTAGTGAAAAATCATATTACCTGCGGAGCATTAATTAATAGTGCTTCAAAGCATGGAGAAATAAGATTGAAATTACTCACCGGATTTCGGAACAAGTGTCCAAACTTAAAGTCACGGTAATTAGTTAATTGGTGTCTTTGATCTTTTCTGCGCAGGTGGTGACTCCACAGAAATGCGGTGACGTGTATCTGTATGACCTTCCAGTGAATCGGGGAAGTCCCGCGCCACCTTCGAGACACGATTCACCCTTGACTGCGAACAATGACCAATTACACAACACAGGTACGTAGTAACCCTTTCCGTCGACATTCGTGCGACTCATTTGAAATCACGATCGAGTATGTTTTATTTGAATATACAAAGTATGTAATAAATGTATTATCAACCCTTTGCTAAACATCTAAAATCGAGAACTGCAAATGAATAATTTCATTATTCCACTAATGAGGGATTGATATGTGGTTTCTTTTCTTTTAGTATTTAAAACTTCGATGCTTGTTTAGTTTTTAAAACTTGTCGACCGTTAAGGGTTAATAATATATAAAGTAAATAATAGATGCATTATTAGTAATATATAAAATAAATAATGGATATATTATTGATAATATATACAGTAAATGACAGGTGTGAATAATAACATATAAAGTAAATAGGACGTGTAAATAATAAATAAAGAAGCAAATAATTATTCCAACAAAAATAACAAATAAGTTTGTTTAAAAATTAGGGCGCATGAAGTTAAATTTTAAACTCTCATTTTGTTTAATGAATTATTTTTACATGATATATTTATCAAATATTCAATAATTTCAGATAATAATATTAAATAACAAATAATATGGTTTCGGAATAAGAGTTTCACGCATCATAGAGAAAAGTTTCTTTATCTTTCTTTAGTGAAATTAAGTAATAATTATACACATTACAAAAGAGATAGCCAGTATTAAAATAATTTATTTCTTAAATGTATTATCACTATGGAATTATCTAAGATAAAGTAACAAAGAAAATGAACAGTAAAACAAACACTGCGAATAATTATTTGAATAAAAGTTTCTTTTGATAACGTTCAGTACTGGTCAAAATTACACATTCAATATTGGTCGAATATTTAGTGTTCTGTGAACTGCACATCTATTTGCGCACAGTGTATGTCCAACCCGTCCACAGAAAACATTTCGTCTCGTAATTGGGAACTGCGAATATTTACATAAAGCACAATGTCTATAAATGAATATATCCAGAGTCTGATAATTTCAGGACAAACCGTTTCAAACAGAAGTTTACTAATTTCTTAATCTATAAAAAGTGAAATTACCATTTTATGGCATTAGATTTAACTAATGTTTTAATTTATGGTATTAGAGTGAACATGATATAAAACAAATGGTGAACAATAAATATTAAAAATATAAAAATAATTTTAATTACCAAAATGAAGAATATTCTTCTCATATTTTATTGAACTTCTATATTTTTATTAAAATTAGCCATTTTTTACCACCTTCTTTTATTAATATTAAATGATTATATAAATTATTCGTGTCAAGATATTTCATATTTAACAACAAATGGAACGTATTGCTTTATTGTTAATTATAATATACAAAGTCGTGAAACGATTAAAAATTATAATTATTGTTAGAAATTAAATATATGAATTTGTTCAATGCAAATTCGACGTTCATCGTCAGTGTGAATTTGGCTGGCTAATGTGTTATGTTTTATTATATGTCGATACGACCTGATATTATGTTAAACGTTGTTCTTTGTACTTTTTAAATAAATTCTGTTCACGTATATTCCTTGATTAAAGAATCCGATAATTAAAAATAATATTAAAACCATAAATTACAATCTCAATCTGTCCTGTTATACAATATTGATTGCCTTATTAGTTTGTTGAATCCAATGCCACTAATTTATTTATGTTCAATAGAATCGCGATGATTGAGGTACCATTGTTCTCTCAACACGGACATATCTTAAGAAACTTGATGCATGCAAACCGGGTTAGTCGGTCAACAGACTCAGCTATACAAGATCAGTAATCTTTTACGAGCAATAGAGAGATTGGTTGTGGTTCCAACGATACTTTTTAATTTCTTATGCTAATGATAGAGGCAAAAAAGTATTCTTTATCGCGATTGATGGACCAATTGCAGACTCATTTTTATTTCATTTGTCAACGTAACATTTAATGTAAATGCAATGACATTGTAGAAATATTGTCCAATAAAAGTAACTGGAAAACTATAAAACGCCTAGATAAATAAAAAATTTTACCACACAGGTATCTTTGCTTATGGCTGACAGCTTAAATACTAATCAGCTGTCAATACATGTGTTTTGGTTGATCAATGCGCAGTCATAAGATTTTTTTACAAAATTCATATTTAAAAAATGCATATTTAGGTACGAAAGGGCTGAAGGGGTTAAAAATCCGAGAAGTAATCTTAAATTCTTATGCGAGGCATTCAGTTGCCAAACTCCACAGAACGAGAAAACTTACCATGCACAGAATGCACGCGATACGGAAAGGTGTACATAAATTATTCAAAGTGTAGTACTTTTTATAATATTTGTTACGAAAAACCACTTTCTGCTGCAACTTTATTTTTCCGTTCCTTTATTACGTTCTTAACACTAGGTTTACGAAACGCATCAAATTGACGCATCTTGGATTTTAGAAATATTATTTTGTAAATGTTTACGCCGATTTTTATTGATACGATCACACTGGCATGTACCCCAATTACTTACTATCAAATCTCCAGTTTCCACAATCTAAATAAACGAGCATCAATTCTTTTAGGAATAATAGAATGAAGTGTACAATAAATGCCCGTAAACCCAGTGTTAAAAATCCGAATTCACATAAATATCCCCAGCCTGCCTCAGCCAGTAGCATTTTCTTCAATCATTACCGGAAGCAAATCTTGAAAACAGTATAAATCTTTAATCATTTCTTCCGAAATCGGCGGTTGACATTCGTTATAAGCGAGACACTCGACACAGCGTACCGCAAATATCTACAAACGAGAAACGTCGAGGTTCATCCTCTCGCTTTGATCATCCGTAACGAATAGACGCAGCCGTAACAGCAATTTCATCGAGTGACACTAGCAATTTACCTTCATCTTCAACCGGAGGTAGGTACGCGTGGTCGTTTCATCCTGCAGAAATAAAATTAATTCGATGCGTCGTCTACGGTATAACGAAATTAACAATTTCCTGTTGATTTTGAAGAGACTTTTAGACAACCATTCCGCCTAGTACGAGCCGGACTCTACACTCGCCCCTTTGATTACTTACTTCGAATCACCGGAAACATTGACAATTTATAGAGGAAAACCGTCATAGGTTAAGTTCAAGGGACTAAGCTGCTGTTACGGACTTTGCATCTCGTTAACGCTAGAACTATGTAGAGAGCGTTTAATAGGTTAATTTCCAGTGATATTTCTAGTTGTTTGCTAATGTGCTGACATTGTTTTTTTGAATATATTTTGTTCAAAAGTAATATAACAGTGAAGTACTTGACACGTTTATTTCATTTTAAGAATAATTTATTACTTTTTAATGTTAACCCCTTAAGTGAAAATGACTAGTCTTACTCGCGCGTGCTCTCCTCGGGAAACTATATTTTATAAATTACTTTATAAATTCACCGTATTGTAACAAACATAATTTTCTTATTTTCGTAAATAAATTTAATGAAACCTATGATACTTCAGTTTTCTTTATAATAATTGTATCACGGAGTTGCAATAAAATTGAATAGCGTAATCATGAATCCGTTAATTCAAATAGCTCCACAAAAAGAAGTCTGTGGCCGTCGAATCAGGTAAACGCAGAGGCGTTTTTGTTTTCACTTATTTACGCATTTATCGTTAGTTCATAGCATTGTCAACTGGATAAAAAACTTTAAATAAAATATGAAACTGTATGATCATAAGTAACTTCAATTTTTCGAGGTGGGTTCAAATGTATACCACTATGCATAAGAATCTGAACAAAGGGTGGGCCAGTTTCGAACCCAGCTAACCCCAAAGAGTTAAGGAGTTTTAGGACGAAACAGTATGCACTGTCATTTCATTTCTTGTTTCCCGGAATTTTCTATGCAGGACGATACACAACCGGCACCAAAGGTTCGATAGACAACGGCGGCGATGTAAGCGAATGTTACGACGTTCCACCGCGAGCTGTTCCCGTGATTCCATCGCCGGCGAGTAGTCCGAGCCCTGCACCCTCTTGCTACGATATCCCGAGGCAACCCACCTCCTGCACGCCGAACTCAAATTGCTCCGGAGGCTCCGGCGTCACACCCCTAGATTGCTACGACGTGCCGAGACCTTTGCAGCCCCTGACACCTAGCAGCTCGGCGTCCAGCCTCACAAACGACGGGTCCCTCAGCGGATCGAACAGGTACGTGACACCTTGAAACGAGACCTCGACATTGATATCTTGTTTTCATCCTGCGATATACTACCGTTTACGCGACACGTTAACCTTAACGCTATGAGTGCTAGTGGATATTTTGATACATTTACGGTAAATTCCGCACGACTTTAAGCAGAGGTTGAAAACAGTTGTGATATCGAATTCAGTTCTTGAAATAGCTATGAAGAGCCGGAGTATAGACGCAACTGTTATTGCGTTATTACGTTGAATGCCGCATAGTTCCATAAAACAAAATACATAAAATGGAAAAAACATAATATTAAATCGTTTGATTGAATTGCATTATTATTATTGCGCGTTCATCTAGCTGAATGTCACCGCATTAGGTAGCATCACTTATAATATAGAAATGTTTCCAAATAATCATCGTTTAATTCAATGAACTATAATATTTCGATTTAGTTGATGATCACCGGTGATCCCCGTGACATTCAATGTGTTAAAACTGATATATAGTTTCTGATCAAAGAATTAGGCCCATAATTTTTTAGCGGTAAGCATCGAAGTGAAAGGTCAGAATGTAATGAATGTTAATTTTTACTAACTACTTAAGGATATGCATATACGTATATTACATAATTCTATAGTAATAATATGCACATTATTATACATAATGTTGTATTATTAAAAGTTTGTTAAAGGGTTAGGTAAAAGAATTTTTTTTAAGTCTAACTACTTTAGGCCCAATTAACTAACTAACGAGGCCTAACCACGACCATCATAAAAATGCAGATGTTTGGAAACGGCAAAATATCTAAAACAGGTTGCCAGCCCGTTTCCACATCTGCCAAATACACCATCCCCATCAGAAAACTGTAAGCTCCCGCCTAGGGACCTTTTTACCGTTCTGTAAAATTATGACTTCCCTTCTTATATAAGCCGCCATATTGTCTCCAATATCTTCAGTGCTGATATCAACACCATATATTATGACATATAAAATATTATTTTGAAATATATTTGTTACTAAGTACATATGAATTTTGAACTTACTACAACTGTTTAATGAGAAAATTAATTTTTATTTGACCCTATTATTTATAGGTAAATAGTTTAAGCGAATATGAACTTCTATAAATATCTTGACGTTAATGGCTAATTTTAATAACTTTGTGTCTTTTATTGTTTCTTTGATTTTCTATAAAATTTTCTATAGAAGTTTCTATATCCATTTAGAATAACATTGAACAACGTGTTGTATTGTTGAATGTAATATACGTGGATATGCATAACCCAAATGTATTTGAAGCATCAACATTGAGTACAATGAACTGTGTACATTCGCGATAGTACCGAGACACATAGCTACCAGGAAGAGATTTATTTCGAGAAGCCTGAGCTTACATACCGGACCAGTGCCAACAGCGGTCGTTCCTACCACGGTTTCAGAGAAATTAGTTCCGTTTAGTTTCGAAAACGACAGATTCCCGACTAAGATGGTTCCACAGTGATTTCTAGTCGAAGTGCACTACCATGGCTAAAAATTGTTAAACTCTTCGATTTCAGAATCGAATGATTCGAAAACCCGAATTGCTGATTGGTGTAACTAAAATATAAGTTACTTTTGTAATAGAAAATTTCACATTGAAATATTTTAGACGTTTCATGTACGCAAAAAATAGAAACAGAAAAATAATTGATATTTCTCGAGCCGCTCAAGTAAATGTTTTTCAATCAGTAGAAGACGCTCCTATCATTTTTATTCCCTTACTTTATGATTTCTCTCGCGACAGTAATGGATGGAATTGCTTTATCGTTATCAAACTTCAATAAGTGAAAGAAAACGTACAGCAAGACACATATTTTCATGTGTAACTTGAAAACTAAAATAGATCGCCCATGTGTAGAGTAGACGGAGACGATTCAGATCTTCTCCTTCGACGTTAAAGGAATAAAAGTATTTAACCCCTAATAATAAAAAATGAAAAAGGATTTTTAAATTTTAATAAACTGGAATTCTATTTCGTTTCGATTCGCCTCGGTCTACCCTGTAGAAAGAAATTGTTCAAAGTGACGAGCTTGACAACATGTTTCAAGGTCATTGAGATCGATGAGGAGGACACGCATCTAAATATTTATATACTTCACATTTTTAATCGTTTGAATACCAAGCAGCGTGACCACATTTCTCCATTACACTACTTAAAAATGTCAGCCTACCAATACGTAGAATTAAATTGAATTTATTTATTTATTTAATTAAAAGAAAAAAGGTCACATGTCAGTCTTTCGTTAGTTGAATAATTAAATTATTCCTTCGCAGTTTTCAATTTTAGATATCGAAGCTCAAAGTCGCCAATACGATACATTCGACCGCAAAGAGTTCATTTATGTGGGGTCCATAACAACCCGTCTTCTTCCAATGAGACCCAGGGAAGCTAAAATATTAGACACCTCTGCTTTAGAGTATAACAAAAATATGTCTTTTTCAGATCCAGCCTCGCTGCGCCCGATTACGATGTACCTCGAACACGTCTTCCAGCTTCCTCGTTACCGTCCCGGCACAACACGCCCGTGCCGAAAACACCAACACCACCACCACCATCGCAAACACAGCAGATCTACGATGTCCCGGTCAGCAAGGAGCTTCCCTTGGAGCTGGACTCCGCGTTGGAATGTCTGCAAAGGCTGCAAAGCGAGGCATCGGCGGCAATAACCAGGTTACTCGGCTTCGTGATTCCTCTTTGGAGAACGCCTCAACGACTGGATGCAACCTTGATGGATCTTAGACTGGCCGCCCTTAGGCTCAGAACGTCTTTACACGACCTCGCTGAATTTGCCGAAGGTAATTGTATTTCTAATAACAGTAAACAATAAGCCTAATAAGAGAAAAATCGAGGAGAAGAATTAGATGAAAGGAAATAAGAGAAAAATTAAATATACCCTTTTTCCTAACTCTTCCTCTCCTTTGCGTTGTATACTTTGTAAATTTATGTGTTTGCGATGAATAGAAGATAGAAGATGTACAATGTAAAGTTTATGTTTTTCTAAAGTTATCCCGAATAGGGGTTAACACGTTCACGCCAGTATGTGCCACCGGTATTACACAGTTAAGTTATAGCATTAAAATAAATAAACGTTAATAAGTAAATTATTTATGCAATTGTTTATTAACATTTACTGAAAAATAACAACTGAAGTCAGAAAGCTAGACACCTAACGAAAGAATACACTCCGACATCATTTTTGCAAATATTGTTATTATTACGATCTATAATTAAACATATATTATTACGGCCCGACGTGAATGTGTTAAAACAAAACATGTTTCCGATTGTAGCTGATATTCATGTTGAACCTAAACTTATACTGAACAAAATCTTCAGATAGATATATTACATCTTGTATAATTGTATTTTGATTTGTTTCATCTTGAGATAAAATTATACCCTTCGGTATCCTAGGTACCTAAATATCTTAATCTTAAACATTCCATAAGAGCATAATTTTAATATTCATTCGAATTGACATTCCTTACAATCCGAAAAACAATCAAAACAATCTTCTTAACAAAACGGAAACTGAAAAAACAAATATTTCTCGTGGCGATTGAATCTGACAGATCCTAATAAATTGTCCTGAATCAATACAAGACAAAAAGAATCCATTTTCAAATTTATACAAAAAATCTTCGAATTAGGCTGACATAAAAACTGTAAACGAAGGACTAAAGAGCAACATCATTGTTATCGTATGATTCCAAAACGCACGTAGATTGCACCGAAAACATCGAAGCGTCACTAAATCGAAGAGCACGTTCCGCAATTGTTCAAATTATTCTCACGAGGAAACGTACGGGCGGCGAGAAGTGGCCGTTAACGAATAGAACAACCAGACCGAGCTGAATTAACGAACCGGGGAGGTGGAAAGGATTCCGGGCTGAAGAGACTCGTCCGATTTTTGCGCAGGCACCCTGGGGAACGCCGGCAAGGCACCGGACAAGGGATTGGCCACGAAATTACGACCCCTGGTCAAGGCCCTACGTGATTCTGACAAACTCGTGCAGGAAGCCGCCACCGAGCTGGACGCGATGGAATGGGACGCTGGTAAGCTCTGTCGCGGGGGTGGCGATGCCCCGACACCTACTAACGGGCCACCGTCCACCCTCGTGCCACCCATACAACCAGATCCACTCGATCAGCTGATCGCGTGCGCCCGAGCACTCACGGAAGACGTTCGTCAGGTCGCCAGTTTCATTCAGGTGAGCATCTAGTAGCTGTGGAAGCACGTGTACTGTACAACGCAAACCTTGATCAGATAATACAGGATCCTCCCCGAATCCCGCTTGGAGAATTCATGTCCATTTCTGTTGGTGTAGAGAACATAGACAGATCTTTAGGATTTAATGCTCTACTGAGATTTGGAGAAACTACACTTGGCGTTGTTTGCCTTCATTGTTGTGGCAGTTATATAAGATTCTTCTTGAATCGAACTTGAAGAATTTGTATTCGCTTCTATCAGTCTAGCAAATATAGGCAACTTCTCTGTGTTTAACGTTTTACATACGATTTAGAGAAACTATATTTGACTTTATATTGGCATGTCTGTACCAAAAGTGTAATATTATGTGTCTCAACAAATGTATTGATATCCTGCTCATAGGTTGTTCTGTTCATAGAATTCGAAAAATAGGTGATACCTATCTATGATTCTTGTTGGATAAGGGCAATGAATATTGATTTCGATTTTTCTATTTACTGTATGTGTGTAGAACAAAAATCATATTAGGAAGATTGTAAATATATAATTTGCAATGTATAATCGTAAAAAGCTTTTAAATAATTTTACATCGCTGACAACGATGGGTTTTAACAACTAACAACTAATCGGTGATGCCAGATCTATAAAAATTCATGCTCGTCATTTATTCCTGAATTTTCCTTTCTACGCTTTGCCTCGTTTTCTTTAGATTCTTTAGATTCTTTAGATTCTTTAATAAAACGACGGTTGGCAGTGATGACACGAAATACGGTTCCCTCTGTGACTTCCATGTATTTCAAAAAGTGACAATCTATATTACTTTATTGTCAAGGAAGAAACGCTTGAGAACAAAATGCTACACGTAAAAGTTGAAATTCTCGTTGTTATCCTGAACGTTGGAATGCAAGTTGATTTCGAAACTATATAAATCAATTCCAGAATACAAATGTAACGAACAAAATATTCCGAATCCTATTACCAAAACTTAACAATAGCATCTTAAAAGCTCGTACTTTCGAAAAATTATGAAACAAATTGTATACCAGAACGACCTTTTAATGCACTGATTTATAATTATACACTAGGGTATAAGTATAGACTCAAAAGGTGTCTTAATGTTTACAAAGAATTCGATTCAATAAAATTAATATTAAAAGAAGTACATCTTGTCGTCAACAGGGGAACTCGACGCTGCTCTTCAAACGATCATCAATCATCTCGACCGACAGCAGCAACAATAGCGGCGCCGGAGAAGATTACGATTACGTAAATCTTGACTCGAGGGAAGTGGTCGCGAAGCAACGAGAGGAGCTAAGGGCGGCGCTGCCGCAGGAACTTCGTAGTAATTACGACCTCCTTGTATCCGAGGCGGACAATGCGACGATTCAAATGCC
This sequence comes from Nomia melanderi, assembly GCF_051020985.1. NCBI lineage: Eukaryota > Metazoa > Arthropoda > Insecta > Hymenoptera > Halictidae > Nomia > Nomia melanderi. The sequence goes on from NC_135005.1 coordinate 5,592,489, forward strand.
ACCCACAACTCCGACACCTATGGATCCCAACGATAAACAATTGCTGGCTTTCTACGCCGCCCAGGTGATCACACATGGAAACCACCTAACTCACGCCATTGACGCTTTCATGCAAACAGTCGCGCACAATCAACCACCCAAGGCAAGTATCGTTTGCACTCCCATTCATAAATATAAACCAATTACAGAATATTGAATGAACCTGAAAAATCATCAAGATCTTGAAAAATGATCAGCAAGTTTATTACAATGTCACCACTTATGTATAGAAATGTGCAATATTTCGAAAGCGCTCTATAAGTTAGTAACAGGGAAAATTCTCAATTTAAAATTAAATTTTTAAAATTAGAATGTTGAGAAAAGTTCTAACATCAAGAGAATGACAAACTCATCGAAACAAGTAAAAATGTTTTGATACATATATCTTTAAAAATCATTAGTTTGAGAGTTAGAAGATGTTTCACAAAATAATTGATGTTCAGTACAAAGAAATAAACAAAATAAATTAAAATAAATACGTTGGAGAATCTGTTATTTTATTACTAGCTTATAGTAGAAAACATGGCGTAATTGCAAAACTATGGTCTTTCAACTCATGTTTACCAAAGCTTTTTTTTGTTTTGATGAAAACTACATTCTTTTACAATTAGACAATAATTTTTATCAGTATTTTGTATATTCGTTGCGCTTTTTAATTAACATATAATCAATTTTGGCATTCACATTATTAGATTTTGATCGCATTTTGTGTACTACTCAGTTTCATACATATTATAAGTAGGTAGATGGTTCCATACATTTTTTTAGGATAATGAGTAAATTTCTTACATTTTCTGATCTAATTCTGCACAGATTTTTTTCATCGGATTAAAATCAGAATTACAAAATTTTGCTAAAAAATTCTGTTGGATGAATCGCTTTCTAAGAGCAGCATAGTTATTTAAAATGGTTAAGCACGATTCCTTTTTCAAAATTCCATTTATTTTTATTAAACTTTTATTTCTATTTACTCTAAAACAACTCCATACCATTAATAACCGTTTTCATGTTTAACTGTTGTTACAATGGACTTACAAATCCTCTTTTTTCGCACTCTTCTGCGTATACACATTCGCCGCATGCAATTAAATACTTCCAATTTAGAGTCATCTGTTTGTAATTTCTATATTAGTTACAATAATAATTTAAAACTGATATTAAGCGATGAATTCAATATTACAAAGCATTTAATTACTTTCAAGTCTGTTTTTTGAGGGAAAGACCCTAGAAAGCTCTTAAGCTGCCAGTTCGACACCCCTAGGTCTAAAGATAAAGAGATTGATCATTCAAATACAAATATTTTGGATATGTATATGAACAAAAATATTATTTTATGTACTGTTTTACAAATGTTGTACAAAGCATCGAAATAATAGAAAACATTTTCATTTGTTTTAACAGGTATTCTTGGCACATGGGAAATTTGTGGTTTTAAGCGCTCATAGATTGGTACACATCGGTGATACGGTCCATAGAAATGTAACCAGGAATGACGTACGAACACGTGTGTTACAATGCGCAAATGCACTGAACGAAGCACTTGCGCAGACTGTTTCAAAGACGAAGCAGGCGGCACAGTTCTTCCCCAGCGTATCTGCAGTTCAAGAAATGGTTGACAGTGTCGTAGATGTTTCCCATTTGGCCAAGGACCTAAAGATCGCGATGATTCAGGCCGCCCAACAGCCTTGAGCATCCAAAGATCAGAAATTCTTATGTTCAATACAGAAGAAGCCGGCGACACGCAAAGTTAGCGAGCTTCGTCATTTTCATCCTACAAAGACTTCTTTTTGCGTGCAAGTTCCTTAGATCGGCTTGATGGTTAAACCGTTTCCATCTGTCAAGAAACTTTAATCACTGTAAGAAGAGCAATGCTGAAAACGTCGGCAGCTGTTGTTGTTATCATTGACCATCAAACTTAAGTCGAGACTTCGATGATAGATAGAGGATGGAAGACAAAATAGGTGAAAAGAGAGAATCATAATCTGCAGAGTAAAGTCTCTATAAGAACTTATATGTAGAGGAGTGATATGTTTTTTCACTCCTATAGTAGTGGAACTTACATATAAATATTTGAGTCAGATATAGTTTAGGACAAGCATGTGTAAGTTGGGCCTTCACGAGCAATGGATGGTTTTTAATCTCACAAGTCAGAAGAAAAACAGAAGATTAGGAACAGTGGCATTAAATAAAATTTATCATTCAGAAATTATTGCATCATAAGACTCTGCTTCTTAAAAAATTATATGATTTAATAATACCTTGCTCTTGGCTTTTTACTCATTGAAATTAACTCGTCGAATGCTGGCTTGGACATGCATGACTTAGAATATCAGTGGAAAAATAAATTTGGACCAGATATGGAAAAATTGTATTGACTGAAACATTTTGATCAACTAAGCTCCTTCTATTGCAATAAATAGTTCTTGAGGCCTATTGATACTTAGAACTACGCAACTGCCAAAGCACAGGAACCTAGAATGTAAGGAAACCTCTTTCAAGGCAAGCATTTTTATAATGTACACACTACTTCAATGTTTTATACCACTTTTGATTGATCACTATATGGTTCAAGTGGTAAGAATCATTAAAGCATTGTATACTTGAGAATATAGACATTGTATCCTTTTATAGGAAATACATGTAACCGTGTCGTTTGTTAGCTAACGGTGTGGAGTAAATTAACAACATAAGAGACATTATAGCAAGTGTAGAACATACATATTTGAAATGATTCTTAAATTATTGAGATTCATTTCAAATGTAATGTGCTGTTATCATTATCAGCATGTTCATTATTATCATAGCTGTATATTGCATTGATGACACTCACTCAACACAAACAGCTCTGTATTTGTGCCTCTTTCATTTGGTAATCATTTCATTTGGAAGCATACACAAATGTTCAAAAACTCATGGAAAATCATTTTCTATGGAGTTAATAGTCCAAAAGTCACCAAGATGTTGCCATGCGACCTTTAAATGTTCATATTTACAAATAAACTTAACAATGTACATAGTGTTCAAATGATTCTTGCTAATGACTTCACAAGTCATCTAAAAACAAGAATGTATTGGAGCACCATGTAGAACATAAATGTGTCTTTTTAGAGGCCGATTTTAAACAAATTTTTATACCATTTTATTACCGAAACACGACTTTTTCGTGTCGGTCCTTTTTATGGCTCTTCCAAAACATTCAATCAATTACAAATCCACATCGGAGACTGAAAAAAAACGAACATTAAATTTGTAGACTGTTTACAATCATTCCAATGTTGATTCAACTGGGCTCTCCTTACAAGGGCAATGAAAACAATAATTTAATACGAATAAGATTTTTTATCGGCCACAATAACTGCTGATTGTAAAAGTTCCATAATAATTGAGTCGCCATTTTTAGAGGTTAGTTACGAATAAACTTGTAACTTTTATCATTGGCGGATCTTGAATTTTTTGTTAATCCACAAAAATCACATTTTACACAGATACAATGAAATTGTTTTTATTTCAATGTGTTTCTTAGGTTATATAGATAAGGAGTTATTTTCTTAATATGCTGGCTTTAGAAAGATGATTGACAACCGTAAATTTGTAAGGCAGCCTTTTGTCTCCCTTTTTTCACGGAGAAATACTAGAGATCGCTGAAAATACCCAAAATACCGTGAATATGTACTTTCAAACGATTATCCGTATTTAGAATATTTACCACGATAGCTTGTATGTAGTTTATTTTTTAGAAAGTATATTAATCGAGCATATCGCGTGAACACAAACTTCGTTTACAAAACTTGTATTATAATTTATTGGCGAAGTGTTTTTGTAAGATAAGAGGCATGAAAGGCAGTTAGAATTACTGTATATGTATTTAGAATTTATACATAGTCGATACTAAATAGGTGCTTATCATTCTTGTTAAATCGTATCCGATAATCGTGACGTAATATTAAGCGGACAATTTACCTTTGATATCGAAACATATGTAACAGAAATATGCATTATCGATCGAACGGGTAAAGAACATTATCGTTTTGTAACGTTTTTTTTCTATTCAATCTTTGTACATTGTACCTGTAATTCTTTCGTGCTAAAATATTTTGCAATTAATGTTCTTATAATCGTGAAAGAATTTTACTGTCAGTGCTTGTAATTATCGAGTACTGCTGATTGGATAGAACTTCAATTAATTTTTCGAATATTGCTACTGCAATGAAATTATACAATAATTATCGTTTAGGAATTTATTGGAGCATATTAATGAGCAAATTTGAAAATTAATCAAAATTTCATTTTGGATTAATGTATCCTTTGAACTGAATCAATTATGTCACTTTAAGGGCGTTTAATATGTACATAAGTATATTACAATATAATGTATTATACAATTATTCCTATACAATGTAGACATAAATACAATAATATATCGACGCAGCAGGTAAAGAAAGCATTTGAAAAATCGTGCAATATCAAATCTTAACTTCTAAGCATTGAATTATACTCAAGGAAGTGCGAAAAGTATTTACAAATAGTGCAAACGAATCAGATTTGTTTTACATAACGTGGACGCAAATTTTCGGGTATAAAATTTTTTTCTGTTGAAAAGTTGGTATCATCTTGCACTTGATTTGCTTGGTGACATCTGGGTGATAATTTTGTATACTGGTGCGTTATTTGTATATTATAGTTTCAATGGTTCAATAAAGATTAATTAAATATACAGATGAAAACTATATAAATTATACCTTTTTCTCTGTTTAGCATTACAATTTTATTAAGATTTGAGGGTTCTAAATAACATGGTATATCAATTAACTACACGCAATGATACATTTATTAGAAACATTTAACTTAATTTGCATGAAAGTACATACAATAGTTTAGATGTCTCTCATCTAATCCCTGTGTAAGTATCAACAAGTACACCCCTTCTTAGTGGCATATAGAATATTTCATATGTCTCAGGTAAGGCTTGAATAGATACAAATACTCTATCCAGTATTTGTAAAGTTCTTGTGATAATGTACAGGTCAAACATTCAAGCCATTATGCTTGACTTTTAGTATTTTTCACATATTTTCCATGCATAGTTACTTATAAAAAATATGCATAAATGACACAAATTTAGATCCAAATAGTACGGAACTAATAATGCAAAAAATAATTTCAAGTCTAATTATTGTATGAATATCTAAAACCAACTATTAACGATCGCAGCACCTGCCAGTATGAGTGTGCGTATTACCATCCTTATTCATTTTTTCTTTTGCAGCATTCTTTTCAATATGAAAACTACTGAGATCTCGTTTCATGGCATAAGCATCTTCTCCATCTGCATAATATTTGGGTTCCACTTCTGATACCTCAAACTGCAAACTGCTTGTATATAAATTTAAAGCTGCTCGATTACTTCTACGTACATGTAACGACACATATTTTGCTCCAAAACATTCTACCATTGCCCTGGAGGCTTGGTTCATTAATTTCTGTGCAATGCCAAGTCTTCTGTGAGATCGTTTCACTGCCAAACTGGTAATGTGACCATGAGGGTTGTCTTCACAGTCCTCTTCCATTTTGGCAAGGACATAACCCACTATTCTGCCTTTTTCATCTTCTGCCACGTAGCTCAATTGTGGCCAAGAAAGAGCATGGTACAAATAATACTTCATCTGATAATTTTCCGGCAAACATTGCAAATTACAATGCTGTATGTTTAACAAGTCATCCGTTGTTGCACAGCGTATATTTATAGACATCTTTGTAAATTAGAATGTTACAGACACACAAACAACACACTCCTCTAATTAAATGTTCTCTTATAGGTACCCTAATTTTTTCTTCTTAAATGTTTAAGTAAAGCTTCAATCTCTGCGAATTTTCTTTATACGTGATCTACCATTCTTTAAATCATTGACGGATGAAGATTCGCTCATTCCACCCAATAATTCTCGGACAAAGCGGAATCGTGAAAGGAAAAACTTCCAAACTAAATACCAACCTGTGGAAAAATATATAAATACATCTTGTAAATTATATTTCAGAATATTCCGAACATATAAATAAAGAAAAAATGTATGTTAATAAATTTGTTGCAGTTATCCATAACACTAAATCAAAGTAAACTGGATAATATAATAAAGACTAACATAATGTAATTAAAAGAAGTTTCTCAATGGCAATTCAATTGAGTATTATGTAAGAGAAACAAAAATTTCAATTTTTCAACTACGAATAGTTACCGGGACTAAGTATACACGTGACGATAGAGGTTAAGTATGTGTTCAAAAGTTTTTAACTATACCTTAAACATCGAAACTATATGACTACTCGACAGCTCGGGTAACAACGTTTCGGAACACTCCGCGTACCGCGCAGCAATAATGGAACGTTACTATCTGTCGTTCTTACCTAGCAGCACCAGGCCAAATACTATGAGGAGACTCGATATCACGGAGAAGGCTGCTAGGACGATTTCCTGCATTATTAAATCCGTACCTCGACTACGAATATACTACCGAACTTCCTAGAGCGACGCACACGAAGACAGTTTCATAACCTTTTTCAGTTTCTTGCTTTCCTGGCAAGAGAAATAAATTCACCAAATATAAGTACTTACACTAACGACGAACTTAGCACAATGTTAAAATCGCGAACTTGTCTACGTTTTTCGTTCGTCGATGACACGCCATTTTGAATCGTGACGAAGTTAGTGTATGGACAGGTTATGAATTTTTCCCCTCCCAATCAAACAAGCCAGTTTTTTCACTGTGATTTAGCGAAATGTATAATCTCCCACAATTGCATTATGTGACTTACCGAAGATGAATAATTTATGTTTCATTCATTGACCGCCATTGCTTACATGAAAACTTGAAAATAGTCAAAGTAGACTAAGCACTTTTGAATAGTAGTGACTAAAGCCGACAGGAAGTAGTCACTTCTGATGCGCGCAATCGCACCTTTCCGGAAGAGATATTATAGAGCGGCTTTATTCAAATTTTTCAGGTTTAACTCGCTCTAAAGTTCTTGTGTTCTTGATTATTGATCTTTAATGTACAAATAAATATATTCATTATATTATTTTTGAATGATAAAACACAAATGTGGGATATGAGCAGCGAAACCATTCTGTATGTTTGCTTATAATTATATCTGTCTCATTTCATCCAAGGCAAACATTTTCAGTCGCAATCGTGCCGGATTAAAAAAAAACACGTAATTATTTCAAGAGATTAAAATGGACAAAAATTGTATAGAACATATAACAGTTTCTACTTAAAACGATAGATAGTATTTTATTATTGTTACATTCAGGATACATTAATTGAGGAAAGAAAGTAACTAATGTACATATGTATTTTATTAAAAATGTTATATGTATATTAAAACAATATTAAATAAGTTTAATCTTGCTCTTCATCCAATTCTTCTAAGTGATCCAATTTAAGTTGTTTCAAACAATCTACTTTCTGTACTGGTTTGTCTTTCTTAATTTTTTTCTTATGTTTTTGTCCAATAACATATTCTGGCATAATAATTTTACTACTTCTGAATACTGGCTTGTCATCATGATCAACAATTATTGGTTCATTTAACGTTTTTCCAACATTATTTCCTGGTTTTTTGAACTTAATTTCCAAAGTTGGTTTTATTTTCTTGGGTTTAAATATTATCTCAGTTTGTTCCTTTTCAGTTACATCCATTTTCTCTGCATCTTTCCTTTGTTCAGTTAATCTTCTTGCTCTCAATTCTTTTAAAAATGATAATGCAGCTCTTGTATTACTTTGGTCAGTCATGTCATCATTAGATACATCATCTAAACTATATTTCTTCCATTTATGAGGATTCCTGTGGTAATCTGGTATACTTCTATTAGCTGCCCTTGGTGCAGGACCTTCAGGTCGTTTAAAAATACTTTCTTTGCCACGAAATCGCCTTGTTTCATAATGCTGTTTTATTCCATATCTTATAATTTGAGAATCACTTATTTCATCAATAACCATATTTTCATCTGTGAGTTCAGAGGCAATTTTATTTTTATGACATTTCTGTTCTGCATCTGACAACTTATCAAATAGAAGTTTCTGTCTGTTTGCAAATGCTCTATCACCTCCATGTACAATAAAATCTCCTGGAGTATGCATATTTATAAATGAAATTTTTATAAACCTCCTTAACTTCAATATATATTTAACACGTCTTTATATAATAGAAATGTTGAAGCACAAGTAACATTGTTTACATTAGCACTATATACAAGTACACTGAAACATAATAGGTTAAAATCCAAAATTCATAAACAATCTACAGAAATGCTGATTTTAAAATTACTTACTATCATTACACAAATTTTCAATCTTTAAAATTTCAAGAAACATAACAATTTCATTAATGTTAATATTCCATACTCTATGTTTTATATCAAACGCAGTTATCGAAATTGTGTATGAGACTGTTTATACTACGATACACATACGTGAGCAAAACAATTGATCATCCTGCCTAGGTTACTCAAGAATTATCAGCAGAAATGATAATCCTTTCTTATATTCTAATTTATGGGTACGGTCCAGTATTTACGTTGCACATAAGAGTTTCTGGATGGCACAAGGCCAAAAAGATTTTCTCGGTTTTGTTTTGTTTATAGTTTTGATTGGTACATGAAACCGTATTAGCGAATAGCAAATTAGTATCCAAAATGAGATGAGAAAAGATGAAAACTGACCAATTACATCCACATTTCTTCCAGAGCTTTTTTCGTGTGTACATCGGACATTCCGCACGTCAGAAGTGTCAAACTGTCGCCCCTCGAGCTAGTGACTCCGACCAGTGGTTCCCCCTACTACAGAGGTGTTTAACTAACTCCCCTCATACTAGTAACTCACAAACAGCATCCCCCCCCCCTAATCATTACTTTAGCGGCTGTCCTAGACTGAAGTATAGGTAAGTAGTTCGATGTACCTAGTGTACAATACAACAAGTAAATGTAGATATGGAGAGGGTTATTCTTCATGAGGGGAAAGACCCTAGAGGGATTGTGAGCTCCCAATATGCCTCCAGTGTGGCGCAGTCATAGCTTGGTTAGAATCCCTCAAATCTTTAATACGTTCGTGATCAGACTTAGAAAAAGTTGTTTTTCCACTCCACCGTACCCCTTCCACTACCCAATTACCCCATGGTGAGTATACTCCAATATCAAACTAAACCGTAGCTGGTCACGTGACGTGCCGCGTGTAATAAGGCGACGCTTGGCGGTAACGGTGGCGTAATGAATCATATTATTTGAATCATATTGCATTTGGCAATCGTACTTTAAGAATGAAAATGCAGTGTGGCCAGATTGGGGAAATTGAGGGGTACACAGTTACCCTCTCCTTGGCATTACCGCCCGGTTCTGTGGGGATTATTGGGGAATGCCCGCTGATGAGGAATGGGGTACTGGAAAGGATAAGGTAGAGTGGAAGAAAAGATTTTTTTTTTTATTTCATTGTCGTGTGCGACGACGGACACAACACGAGTAGAGTGAAGCGGATAAGATGACATTATCGCAAGTTTTAGGTTATTGTTATTTTAGGTTATTATTAGGTTATTGTAGCGTATAAAATGAATTGTAACATGTGGGAGTTACAATTGTGAAGCGTAGTATGAATGTTTACTGTGTACATTGTAAAAAATTTTGAAATCTGTAGTATGGAATTTCATTCCAGTAAAATCATAAATGTCATAAAAATAAATTGTAATATATTTTAACATTTTTAAAGAATGGACATAACAGTTTTGAGACTATCTTTTTCAATACATATATTAAAAAATTTGGTATTGGGAAGATGAAACAAATTGTAAAACTGAATACTAAATACAAGAACAAATATAATAAACAATTATATATAATGCAATAAAATACAATCAACAAACAAATACTCATAATGCATCACTGTCACAGTCGTTTTCATCAGTTTCATCAGGGAGCAAGATTCCCTTTAATTCTGACGGGATTTCTTCTTTGTGATACATTTCATAACTAAAAGAATCTAATAATTGGTTTGATATTTTAAAACTGCACGCATCAACGTGCTTTGATTGTAAGTATAATTTAATTCGTGTCATAGCACAAATCATCTGTGTATCCAATCTATTTCTTTTTTTATTTTTTATATCTGTAATCATGGAAAAAAATCTTTCCACATCTGCATTTGATTGTGGTAGTGAAAGACATAGAAATGCAAGTTTTCCAATTTCATCATATAACAAGTTGCCTAAATCATCTTTCAAATTGCTTACACTAAACCAAAATTCAATTACTCCTAATGTTCGTAAATTTTTTTGTTCATTTTCGGTAGGTTTCTTGGACAATAAAAACCATTGATTGATCATTTTTTCAGTATTAAATTTTGAAGGATATTTTCTTAAGAGAATTTCTATTTGGTCTGTATGTTTTGCATTATCAAGTGCTACTTCTGGATTTAAGAAATTCAAAGCAGCTAAAAATTTATCATTATGATTAATTTGATAAAATTTTTGAACATTTCTATAAAATTCTATGATTTGTGTACATGATTCTGGTTTATCTTCTCTTAAACTATCTATTGATGTGACTGCTATAATTTCATCATTACTGTCGATAAACCGTGACATTAAAATATTCTTGGCCTCTACCATAATGTTGGCATTGTCCACACCTACCCCAACTATGTTACTAACGGATAAATTAAACTTATTCAAACTATTTATTATACATTTGTACATGTTTTCGGTAGTAGGCTTTTTTACTCTAATTAAATCTAACAAATGTGTTTCTATACTACGATTCTGTATAAATCTAACTAAAATACTTAAATTTTTAATATTTGTATTATCAGTACTTTCATCAATTATAAGAGAAAAATATTTTTCTTTCAACATTTCCTTCATATCTAAAATTAAAGATTTATTAATTACATTCTTAATGATAGCTCTTATTTTAGTTCTTCCTAATTTAATAGATTGCATTAATGGTAGTTTCGAAGCTATAATTTTATTTAATTTACTTAATGCTTGAAACATCTGAAAGCTAATGTTGTGTTCAACTGCGAATAAGCAGTATCTAATTTCTGCTTCCTTAATTTCATTTTTGGAAACTTGTGAAGTTGAACTTGTATCTGCTCCTTTCACTTGCATCTTTCTACGCACATTATTCTTGTGATGCAGACTATTTGCATGTCTTTTTAAGTCATGCTTTCCAGCACTAGTTTTTAAATGTGTCTCACATATGGTACACCATGCACGTATATCATCTTGCTTTCTCAACCACATCGACATTTCCGGATCTTGTAGCCACTTTTCCAGAAAACGTGGTTTTTTAAAAGATGGAAAATCGCTGCTGCTACTGCTACTGTTATCGTCACTGACGATATCTTGATCAGTATCTATGTATATAAAATATTCATTACTGTTATATATCCTGAGTAACTATTCTTTTAGTTATTATTATTATTTATTTATTTACCCGCTATCCATAGGTTTCAGGGAGTATTTTTTTAGTTATATGAATATTAAATATTTGACTTACTTAATTTCTCACACATTGTTGAAGATAAATAAATTTTTCTTTCACTTTTGGATCAGTTCGTTTTTAAGGTACCATTGTTAAATGCAATATGATTCAAATAACATGACTAGTGAAGCCAGAAAAAGTCTTTTCTCCCACTCTTTCCTACCCCTTCTACGACACTATTCCTCATCAGCAGATATCCCCCAACAATCCCCACAACACCGCAGAATCCCGCGGAATGTCAAAGAGGAAGTAACTGTATTCCCCTCAATTTCCCCGATCTGGCGGTACTGCATATGTGTAACGCTGTTAATTATCGTTGCTATGATTATATTAACATATATATGGCGTATATACCCTATTGTCATTTTGGCTATATCAAAATATCACATATACATGGCATTTATGTAAAATAGTTTATTTACTACGTTTTAAATGTGTAAGAATTATATAATTAAAGGCTTAGTACCACAGTGAGGATATTTCAAATTCGACCGTGGTCGCGAATGTGTTAAACGTGTTAATCTTAAAATTACATTTTTCAAATTGATTGCCATGAATACATCAGAAATTATCATATTGATCGAGCTTAAATTTTGCGTGCGTCATCAGCACATGCATTACTATTGTCGCTACCTCAATTGTGCCAAAATATACCTTTTTCTGATTTTTACGCTTTACAAAAGCGTAAAAAAATACCCACCCCACTAGAATAACCTTAGGCTAGTTGATTAGGTTTACAATAGTTGAAATGACTTTGAACAGTTTAAATTTCTTACGTTTATTTACTTATTTATTTATTATGTTTATTAAAGTAAAAAGATTTCTTTATTATTAAGAGTCATAATCTAGATAAAATTATTACACTTGACCATTATTTATATATAGTATAGTTGTTTCACGTAAAAACTCCATTCAAATAGTAATTATGAATAATTTAGGCATAAAGTATAAGATAGACCTAACATCCTATGTTATTATGTTATTATGTTATTATAATCTATTATTACTATATAAGCTTACTTTGAATGATAAAATAACATCACTTTATTCATACATCATGTGATACAAAAATACATTGGATGTTAGGTATATATCATACCTATAGATGCTTTTCCTTTGACCACATTGAATATTTTATTTTTTTTTCTTTAGAAAGATATAAAAGAAAATCGGTTTTATTTTGTGATATAATTTTTAAATCTACACAATGTTTTAACTAGTAATTTCTTTTATTTTGGACGATATTGCAAATCGTGGTTACCTAATTGAATATTTAAATTACATAAACAATTATTAAAATCATGATTTTATATAAAATTCACTGTAAGATTTACTACAGACAGTAAATTCAGGTAAGACTCACTATAGATAGTAATATATAATTACTATTTACATTTCTTACACTGTAACGTCCTAACATCAGCGCAGAGGTTGACACAACGCGCGCCAAATATCGTATTTACTACATTACTCAAACAGTTAACATTTTAACAGTTAATAATATTATATTAAGAAAATATTACTATAACATTTTATAATTTGTAAATTATCTAATATTTCCTAATATTTTGGTATTTAGTGCCTATTATTGGTCGCTGCATCACAATTGCATTGCTACATTACTTTAGTTGAATTTACATTTAAGTGCAAACAACAGATAATTTGATCAATGAATCTCAAAAGAGAAAATAAAGACAAGTAATGAATCGTTGTTTTACCAAAATAAATATTATTGTCGTGTTGGTTACTGAAAGTCTTGATAATAAACGCGTATATCAAAGGTGATATTTGGACCAAAGTTAGCAAAAAAATATAAATGGATGAAAATTAAAATAAAATTAATTCCATTAATAATGGATAACATAGAGATAATGAATATCTCTTTCCTTTGCCATTATATTGTGTCTCTAACAAACATCTCTTTAAGATAATTTTGCATAAAGGTGCATAATTGTAAGTAAAGACACATCACACATCACAAATCATCCATAATCCCATTAATTCAATTACTTTCTTTCAGTAACCTAATATTAATTTCCCATCTTATTTCTGTTAATAATGTATAGATCTGCATCAAAACTAAAATAAGTTGAGTACCAATAACTTCACAATATAATCGTGCAAGTATTAATATTATAGGCAGTAGATTTAGGGGTAATTTAATAACATTGTCAATAGTGCAGATCTTAGCGCTGTGAGTGTAGGACGTAACAATATTATTCAGTATGTATTTTTAGAATAAATTGTGAACTATCGATGCAAATATTCACTCGCCTACTGCCTCTGTATAAAAGATGTATATAGTTACAGTAAAAGAATGGCAGTGAAAACATGAAATTAAACGACTGCAATTATGTTACTAAAATTTTAAATTCGCATGGACGGAAATTGCTTTCCCATATAGTATCTGTATAGGCGCTATACGATAAAATTGCTCGTATAAATCTTTGAATAAATGTTTTAACAAAGAAGTATAATGTACAATTGCCTTGAACAAATAACACTTTGCGGCCCTGTAGTGATCTTCGACCGTACTTATATGCGGTCCACGGATGACATACCTGTTGTAATTATACTTCCAATGTCGGTGGAATAAACGTAGTGACTTTATTGAAATTCTTTCAATTGATTTTGAAAGCGATATTTTTTACTGTAGTAGAAAAATAATCTATAACTTGCGTAGCCATATGTAGTAAACCTGCGAATTTTATTATCTGTATTTCAATTAGGCCTTCTAGTAATATTACTTGCCTTTCTGTGATTCAAAAGAGATCACCTTTCATATGCTCTTTCTGTACCTTCAATGGCTAGAAGCGTTCCTGTTCGATATCCTGCGGTATTCTCAAATGTCACTATATTTGTTCCACTAACAGTACACTGTATTAATTTAATATAATGTTAAATAGGATGTATTTACTATTATTAAGAATATTTTCACTTGTTAAAAGTACTATTTAAAGTACCTTAAAAATATTATAAACATGATTAAGTAGCCTGACATGGATTTAGAAATGCATTGAAAAAAGGAACATGCTATTATTGTTTTCAGTGTAACATTACACAGAGTTACACATAAGAAACACATTTAAATAAATACTACTTAAAATTCATAACCTATTCTATCGTATGAAATTTCAAGGAATTAATCATGTCCATTTGATTTTTCTCAATTAGAAACAAGAGTGTTATTATCGAACATTTATGAAGTAAAAGAAGCAAATGCGAAAATTAAAATTTATCATTTTTATTGAAAAAACTGTAAATTTCACGATAAAATGAATTCAAGTACTTTGATTTAAACAGTTGTTTTCACGTAGGCATTTCTATTCAACGAAAAAATATGGCTAAGTACGTAATACAGTTTCTATTCGATTGAACCAGTGAGCGCTACAGTTTAATGTGGACCGTCGACCGCAATGTGTTCACATTAAATATAATCACTGATTATTTTTGGAGTAGTTCAGTGAGTTTGTTTCACTTCCAACAATTGAGGATAATTTTCTACTATGTTCAACAAAATTCCATCAATGTATGCCCTTAATTGCGTATTGACCTCTTGCTGCTCCTTTAAAGCTTGTCTCATCTGTAATAAACGAATTTTAAGAAACAATTTAATTTTAGCACATTTAATTTTCAATTATAATAAAATTCAAATAATGAATGGGAGATATTAACTAATATTTAAAGGTGCAAAATTATAACTAAAAGTACAGGTGAATTATGTAAGAAATTTCAAAAACACAATAGAAAATTTAGGTTGTATAGTTTAAAGACTCATCAAACCTTTTATTGTGTCTGTTTCCTTGAATTCAAATGTATATAGCAAATATTTTAAGAAGCGATTCTACAAAATACGGAATCGGTAAAATCTAAAACGACAATAAAAAATAACGAAATTCCAAATAGACATCTACGTATACTGTATATTATTTTTATCAAATTTAATAATTAAATGAATGGTAACTTCAGTGTATAAAACAATTGTTGTTAAGTGTAAATTATAGCATGAGAGTTAAAAGCTTCCCTTTGTATAATACTAGCATAAAGCATTACATCTATTTTATACTCCATCTGATATGAAAATATAAATGTAAAATACCTGATCTTGATTGATGCCGGCTAATAATTCTACAGCGAGACTAGGTCCTTTTTCAGCATTACAGTTACTGTTGCAGGGATTTAACATTAGAAGTTCACGGCCTGCCTGCAGAGCCGCTGCAGCTTGCAATTCATCCCTCGATTCTTCTAGACCTAAGAAAACGTTTAACACATTTTAAACACCTGAGTATGAATCATTTAGCTGAGTACATTGATAGAAAACTATTGTTACTTTTATTATGTGCCCGAAGTTGTGCCACCTGTTGCAGTAATTCATCTATTCTTTGCTGGTCCTCCACTCTTATCGAAAGTTCTTCTCTAGCAGCTTCTAACTGATAATGAGCTTCATTAGCCCGATTTATGGCTTGGCGTTCACTTTCACGTGCAACCTCTGTTTCTCTTCTGGATTCTTCAAGGTCATCCTCCAGCCGATTTTTTTCCGCCTTAACTTTTTCTAATTGTTCGCGTAACCTTCCTATTTCATCCCTTAAACTAGTTCCTTCTAATTCTATCGCTTGCAGTTTTATGGCATAATTTTCTAATTGTAACTGTCGTTCGCGTTCCAAACGATTCGCCCATTCTCTATGCTTCCGTTGCTCCGCCTAAAAAAATATTGTTCACGAAGTCAGTTATCAAAGAACAACAAAGCATTTTTCAAATTTATATGATAATATAAATATTTATAAATAAACGTTGATTTTCATTTCATCGAAAATTCGTAAATAAAATTTTCAAAATATATAAAAATTGTAGTTGAACGTACTTGCAGCCTTTCTTCGGCTCTAGTTTCGGCATCCTTAGCTGCTTCTTCAAGCATTAATATTCTCGCCTGCAACATAGCATTTTCCTGTTTCGCTCTCACGTAACGTTCCTCCCCGACCGATTGAGTATCCACTAAAGCATGCATTTGCTCCTGGATCATTTGAACCTAAAAAGAAAACGGCTACGTTTTATTTTTGCCACAGTGATAGATCTTGCACGATATGTTCATGAACTTAAAATATAAAAACACGAAGGAAGAGTGTCATTGAATGTGTCAACGGACTCTTTCCGCTCAGAAACCTGCGCACATGTTTATATATTCCCGAAGTTTTGCCGCCAGTGACTCTCAATCACGAAATCAAACATCAACATTGTATTTGTATACTACACGTATATTTATGAATAAATATTTCGTTACAATCCAAGTTATTTGTAATTTATGTAATATTTATAAAATGTAACAGCAAACAATTTCATTTTGCGTCCAATACACTTCCTGGCAATCTATAATTAGCTCGTATCATGTACTCGATGAGCATCACTGTTCTCAACGGTGGAATACTAAACATAAATACGCACGTAGCATGTCATTATTCCACGGTAAACTTGAAATGTTTTACGTTACATTTCAAACGTCGTTACTTAATATTATTTAAAATTTCTCCATGCTCGTATACAATTTCACAGTTCACTGCACATTTGTGCATTGTTTACACACAATCGGTGAAACATTATTCAAATTTGTAATTATTTCAAATGTAAATCAATCGCACTTCTATTTCACTAATTTCACGCTTGCAAAAATGTCACCAGTCCTAGTTATCGATATTGCTTCAATTTTTTGAAAACAAGAAAACGTACGTAGTAAATGGTATTCGACGGTTACGTTGCGACTATTTTAACAACACTCCGGTTATCTACGTTTCTGTTATCAAATAAGACAAGGTATTAGTTCTTCGGTATTCGACTGCAATAACGAATATATTCGAAAAGAATGTTATTTTCTACAATACACTAAAGCAAAAGAACAAAAGAAAAGTAAAGAAAATCATTAAAAAAAAAAAGCAGTTAAATAAAACAAAAATTTCAAAATGATCTCGTTTTAGTAAACATACATTCGTCCTCACTCGTTCCTCTTACGTTTGCATGACACTCGCGACCGAGCCAATTTAAAATCGTGACGTTCTTATTAAAAATAAATGGTCATCGTTTCTAGATAGAGATTCGACCAATCTTGGCTTACTTGCTCGGTAAGTCGAGGACCTCGTCGGCGAGGTAGTCGACTAACGCGAGAAGACGGCGTCTGTCCAACAAATTGAAATTGTCCTTCCCATAAGTCATACTCGAGGCCGGCTCCGGGTCCAGGAGACGGCCCCTCCCCGGATATTATTCGATTATCGTGATCGGAGGAACGTCCGACCGGGCTCGTGTCCGTTTGTTCATCGTAAACGTTTGAATCCATTCTAGCTCGTGATCTGTCACGTCACGCCTGTGGCAGGTAGAACCGTCATCCTCTTCGACTAATCCAATACCGGGGATTATTCCGTTAGAACGACGTGCAGGCACGCCGGTTGTGTCGCTTATCCATCCTCGTGTGCACGCACAACACTGTTGCTAACCTAACCTCTAAAATTCGTGCGTCCCCTGGTGCAACCGTGATGTTAGGACGTAGAAACGTACAGATAAATCTAACGTGTACAGTCGAGAGGGAGAGAGAGCCACAACACTACGTGCACTTCCGTTTCTTCGGGCGTACTTCGAACATAATCGTTCGTCTCAATCGCCCACTGTAAACTGGGAGTAGCCGCGAGGCTATTTGTGCACTCCATACTGCGTATTGACTAACTCCGGCGAATTCACATATATCGCGGCGCATGTTATATTGAACAAAGTCTGTCTCGGCCACCCCTACGCGTGCTTTACAAATCCAGTTAAACAGCACGAAAACCTTTCTGTTCTTTGTTTCCTGGCTATAGCCAATTAACGAATTACGCTTCCATACACCTTTTTCATCGATTTCTTTTTTATGTAGCCCTAGCTGTAGCCTCCTAGATCGCGTAACCAGTCCTCTACGTGATTCGTATTTACGTTCAAGTACGAAAGTCATTCAAATTGGAAGCGCCGTACGAAGCAAAAAGATTCATTGTTAAAATATTTTAGTTTTAAAATATTTTTTATATATATATTTATGTGGTTTAAGCTTAGATAGACCGACGTAATTTTATATTCATTTTGAGTTTGAGTCAGTGACGGTAAAAAACGAACCGTGCTATTACTAAATAGGTACCTAGAGATAAATTCATTAAAAGGAGTTTGTACATGGATAGTTTAGATCACGTCCAATTACCGTGATGTAATAATGTTCATGATGCTACTTTGAAACGATGTAATTTATACCGCTGCACACTGAATTTAAATTGTATAACGGTAATAAAGTAATGGCTTTCTTTTAATCAGTCATTACGCAACACGATAATTTCTATAGATAACAGACGTTAAAATACGCCCCCAATATCAACTTGCAATACTCGCATGGTATAAGGTTAATATACAAAATATTCGATTTAAGATATATCGTGTAATTAAATTTACACGTTGAATATATAGCACACGTTGTATTTTGTTTGTTTGTATCATTAAAGGTAAAGAGCAAACGATAGTTTTACTATTTAACAGAGAATATTGAACATTATATTTCTTATTTTAAGACATTTTGATAGTTTCCATCAAATTTTGTTATAGCAGTTATAAATAAGAAAATTATATGAATGTATAAATAAAATTCTAAATGCGAATTTAACATATCAAAGTAGCGTACGTAATCATGAGTATGATTATTTTTTAACCTTTTTCCCCAAGTTGCGAAGTTCGTATACATTAATATTTAACCTTGACTTATAGTGTTAAAAATGGATCTTTTATGTATTAATTAATAATAAAGGAAAAAAGAAAAACGATGACTCTCTTACGTTTAAGATAAAAAGTATATTAATAAATATAGAATATTTCAATTAACTTAATATATATGAATTTTGTAAATAAATAAATAAAATATAAAATATAATAAATTTACAAATTAATATTATAAAAGAAAATTGTACGTAACAGAATGTTTAATAAAATGTAATCCAAATAAATACCGTGTAAAATGGAAGTGTTTTACAATTATTCTTGTTTAATATTTATTCTCCGCCACCTCCAGGAAGCCATTTCTTGTATAAATTGAATCCGAGATAAGCAAGCACACCAAGAATAATCAAAAAACTTAGGAAAGGCCAACCGCTCCAACCAAGAAAACCTCCGGATACTATTTTAGCACGGCTCATGTTTTATCTCAATTTTTCGAACACATACCGCACAAATTTAAAGACGAATTTTTTCAAAACAAGTTCCTTAACATTTTTAACACCACTTATTAATTTATGTTAACTTTCTATTCGATTGCATTTTCCATCATATGGGCTTTCATTTGTTTCTTTGATAAAGAAATATACTATGTGAACCATTTTTTCAGCGTTATTATATTTTACGGTGTCTACAATTAACGTCAAATCATACAAAAATTTAACTTATTACTTATTTGTATGAGTTACTTTTTATCTATTTCGTTTTGAAATAAGTTTTGTACTTCATGTATATTTATGTTTTTTTAATTGATGAATTAATATAATTTCACATGATTTCCAGTAAAGCTTAAATGTTACCTTATGTGTACATTAGTAATTTAGCACGTCAAAATGCAATGGAAACATTACAAAATATCATGTTTTATTGAAACAATAGAAAGTTACTACGAAAAGATTATACAAAAAGGAAAAATTTGTGTTTTAAAATAACAGTTCATAATTACTTGCAAAGAGCACAGTTCTTTTTCATTGAATAAGAAATAACGAGTTCGTAATAACTTCTTCATATTTAAATGAAAAAGTGACAAATTGTGAAAAGTTACGTTGAGGTTAATAATTTGTAAACAATGGTTTACAGAAAATATTCGTGAACGCTTGATATTTTTTTTTGTCACCAGAATATTGAGATTATAGCTACACAAAGAAGTGATGTTACTTAAATAATAAAGAAAAGAGTTAGAAATTAATATTTCTAACACTAACCGTACCAGCACTTTTCCTATGACAAACAAGTTAGACGATACATTTTTTTAAATGCAAACTGGAACAAAATGAAAGACAAAAATTGAAAAACTGATTAATCGGATAATATTGGAATTGATATAAAGTTGAGTGAAACAAAACGCAGAGTTTTAAATTCAGTCATTTGACCGGTTAGTGTTAACCCTTTGTAGATGGGAATTTTTAAAATTTATAAAGACTTCTTCCACAAAAAAGCTGAGTTATGCATCTAAGTCTTAAGTATTATAAAAAAAGAAGACCGCAAACAGTTAGTGAATCCTTGACGACCAGTCCGTGGATACTAGCAAATTTGTTTTCACGTACTCACACGCAAAACCTGTTGTGCGTATGAAATGCTATTTTCGAATCTGAGGAATTTTCGCGATAAATACAGGTAATACGGCGACACACCGCCAAGTTTGAAATGTTTATAACGTTCCGTGAATACGTTTCGTAATTTCCTTGTACTTTATCGCCAAAGATGTATCAATCGTTTAAAAATGTAATGTACTTATGTACATACATAAATCCGAATATTATTTCAGGTTCAAAATCAATATACACTGAGTGCACAAAGTGTTGGCACAACTATTAACTTCAACAAAGTTGTACGATTCAATTTTCTTTTTAATTTGTTATCACTTGTCTTTAGATTTTGTTTTATTTCGTGACGTATCAATCGGCTACTATATTTACTTACCTTTTGTGGCCGTTCACTTCTTGGATTATTTTTTACTGTTTTTCTGTCACGTTGACTCGTAGATTTTAGTCTATTCAGAATTTCAGAAATGTTACGTAACGTTTTACACATATTATGTAACTTTACTGTAATTGTTCTTTTTTCTTCTTCAGTCGTTTCTTGACGTTTTAGATAGTATTATGTTTAATAATTGTATTCCAATTTAAACACTACCTGTGTGAATGAAGTCTCCAAACGTACTACTGTGTTGACATACTATTTGCCTTGATGTTTCATACATGTGTTCATACAGCTACGATTACGCTGGATGCGTATTCGGACGAGTTGGCGTACCGACGAAGAAATATTTGAAGATCGCTGTGTACACACCCTCAGAAATTCATATACATATTCAATTGCTTGAACATGTGTATTGAGTTTGTCAGAGTGCCAATTCGACCGAATATACATTCAGTGTAAACGTAGCCTTATGTATTGTTTAAATTGCATACAATTTTGTGAGACAGAAACTGTATGCTTACTTAACACATTCGCGACCGGAAAATTTTTCGCCTTTCTAATACTCATTGCAGGTGGAAATGAATAAAACCTGAAGCTAATTGACGCAAAGTCTCCAAAGTTAAAACAAGGACAAAAGTTAGAAAATTTATTTTGAAATATTAGTCTTGTAACGATCCGTTGTTTGAAATGAAAAACTTTCTATTAAAAAAATCGCAAATAGAAAAGAGCAGAAGAATCAAATATTTTGAAAGTTATTATATTTGAGAAGATGTGAATTAACATCAGCGACAATCAACAATGGAATTTGTAACGACGTGAATTTACATCAGCGGTCAGAAATGTGTTAATATACTTAATAATAATAGTGCATTTCTATTAAGTTCTGCAATTTTATTAGTATGTTTACGAAAAATGTAAATATTTTAATATTATTTATCTTTCTATTCTATTTATCTTAGTTTCAAAATTAAATTTTTTTTTAATGTAACTTAAAATTTTCTTGCAAGCACAAGTGAGATAATTATTGTTTTGTGACTGTAATGCGTTAAATTAGAGCACAATAAAAACTGAAATCATGAAAATTTATACTGCACTCATTTAAACACATAATAATGTAATTTATTACGTTATAAAAGTTCGTACGCTAGATGATCATCAAAATGGAAATTACGATTTGTAAAAGTTTCTATTCGCATTATGAATGAAACATTAGCAGAAAGATATTTATTTACTTATTAGTAAATATACGCTTTGATCTTAAAAATTTGAATATTTATATTTGTATTTTCAAGTACGATATGTCTGACCCCTTCAAGTTCATTATTGCTATCTGCAATAAACACTTCCTTCAATGAAAAACCAACCCAATATGAAATGTACAGAATGTTCTATAAACTCAATATTGATTATTATTAAAATTAATATTAATTATTATAATATAATATCAAATGAATATTTCTACTTAAAAAGTATATACATAGGTGCAGAATAGAGATTCCTATTTCACGTGTTCACGTCTAGTAGATGAATCCGGACCTCAATCCGTTAAATGTTTAATTCACTGGTACTCAATGTGATTCTGTTACAAGTGTTCATACATGTTTTTAAATATTTAAAAATTAAGTGAATGATTAATTATTTGTTATGTAATTATTGATTATTTGTTAATTATTTGTTATTTATTTATTAATTATTTGTTAATTATCTATTAATATTTATTAATTAATGAAATGATTAAAAACGTATACACATATACTTAGGTACTGAACAGTTGAAGGTAAAGTTTCAATCGTTACTTGAGAAAGATAAAAACTGAGTGTCATGTAAGCAGGGGGTAATATTTGACCTTGATAAAAACGTTATTTTTTGAAAAGTGGTAGTTGCTCAAGATCAGATCTTCCGTTTTACTAAAAACAATTTCATACTTATTGTTAATTTAAAAAAATATATACTATTACCTTGTTTGTGGGTCAAACGATAAAAGAAATCCTTCTTAACAAACATTTCTAATTTCAAATCGATAAGTCCAATGCTTTTGTTGTAATCATTTGATTTATTTTGATCTATACATTGTGGAAACTGTATTTCGTAATAAATCTAACGAAAAAAATTCATGTAACCTAATAGAAGTATAATAAAAACGTATGCAGAGTTTCAACTAAAAGACGTCTATATTCTTTTCTACGGAAAATGCTAAAGAATCCATATTTTTCATTGAAAGAAATAAGAATCCTCTCTCAATTTCTATGCACTTCTTAACTTTTCGTTTGAAAAATTATTCATACTTTCAAATAACTGAAATCTATCTGAAATCAAATTTAATGAGCAGATAAGATGAAATACAACTCAATATTGTACGCAGTTCTCGTCATTTTTGCACAGTTATTTGCACAAAACGAGGTTCAGCATCGTAAAATACGGTCTCACGCTTAAAGTTTATTAAGCGTAACTAATACAAAAGATATGCGTTACGCGATTCATGTGGAGTGTAGTCTACATATCAAAAACT
Source organism: Nomia melanderi (assembly GCF_051020985.1). NCBI lineage: Eukaryota > Metazoa > Arthropoda > Insecta > Hymenoptera > Halictidae > Nomia > Nomia melanderi. The sequence continues at coordinate 5,616,251 of NC_135005.1, forward strand.
GGAGAAACTTAAAAGACGTACAACGTGTATAAATTAACTTGATTATCCTATAATCATTGGCTTCGATAACAAAATTAGTACTGAAGCAAAGATAAATGTACACGTTAAACTCACTCTTACACCTGAATTTTATGAAACATCCTGTACGCAGTTTCCGTTAAACAGTTTATTTGGTTATTTTTCTGTATTCTGATCAGCTAGTAGTAATTACATGGTTTCATTCGTGAGCTACAGTAATTAGCGCTCCCTTTCACTTTCACGTTGTAAATTTACAATATTTGCGGATCCAGAAACGCGGGTCATATCAGGAGCTATGTAGGTTGCTGCAAAAGTTTCGGGAACGCGCCATTTCCAGCGTTGCCATACGGTTATTTGTTATCTTCGTAAAGCTTCACATTTTTAAGCTTAGAAAGTGTTGACACAATCACAATGGAAAATATATTAATACCAGATTTAAGGAACGAGTCAATTTGACTCATATTGAATTTCATAAGCATTATTTGGTAAGTGTTTGGGTTCATTTTGATTGAAGCAGTTACGCAAATATGTATACTAATTCTTCACTTATAAACCTCTAATTTCCAAGATCTAAATGAACGAATATCAATTTTTCTAAGAACGGTACAGAATATTTTGAGAACAAATAAAATCATTAGTTCAAACTTATTCGTAATTTATCTCATACTTTCCCGAAAGTTTTGCAGCAATCCACGTAACTGTGATATCGGCTATTCCTCGACTCGTAATTGTTCAAAGATTCAATTAGGTGGTGACTGAACGCGTGACTTCTAAATCTATCACATCGGTACCAACGTTAACTCTTTCCCTCGTCGAGAACTCTATGATACCTTTCTTCTGACTCTCATCATGTTCCTGAGTTTCATGATCGAATATCGAGTCGGAATGAACATCTTCGCATCCCTCGCACAAAACGTATTCTCCGTCGTGCATGGCATTCGCATTCGAAAATACGAGAAATTCGGCTGGATAATTCTGTTTCGCGTCCCTTTTGATCTTCCTCGTCTACAGGTTCAAAAAGACGACCTTGTTTTAGGAGATGGCCATGCAGGACATCGTTACGGTTTATAGAACTCTGTTCCCGCGACTATCGCCCCTAAATGTGAAAAACGTTCGTGCACTTTATTTGCCGTTGTTGCTCACCGTGTGAGTTTTGAAACGAACGTGACGCGATTAGACGCGTAATAGTTGTTCGCGAGTTTTAGAATTCTAGGAATTGTAGTCTACATTTTCAAATAGATAAACAGTGATTTGTTCTATAATTTCTTTTGTTGAACTAGAAAAATATTAACGAAAATATTGCATGAGTGTGTATGATGACACGCAATCAGTTCAAAGTATCCGAACAATTGTTTGCTTTTCACAAAACGTGAGTTTCTAAAAACAATATGTATTTAAAGCACTTTCCCTCTTTCCTGAATCCTACATAATATCTAAGACTTTAAAAATCATACAGTTAAGTGGCGTAAGATAAAATGCAATAAAATTGTACTATTTTTTAGTCCTAATTTTATTATTAACCCTCCGCCGGCAATATGGTTCGTCTTCAACATGGTCGGTAATATGGACCATTAAAGGGACAGAGATTATTTTATCCTCTTAAAATTTGGAATTGAACGGGGAGTGGTATTTGGGGAGCCTAACTTCTATGGGTATAAGGAGGCAGTTCATCCTCTTCACTTTGGAAGAATTAAAAAACGAAATTTTCGACCGGACCTTTTATGGTTCACATTGCCGGCGGAGGGTTATATAACTTCAAAAAATAATTATGTGTAACCGTTTGGGCCTCAGAGTTTTTGACAAAAGTTTTATCGAAAAGACCCAAGCGCTGGGATAGCGCTTGGCTTAGCTCAAGTAGATAAATGTTGACAATGAATAGCGCGATAACGCTTTTTTTATTCAATCAAAATTATCGAAAGTAATGCAAACCAGAAACAAAATATTATTAATTAATATTTTAATCATTAAAAATTATTAACGATTTGGAACCACAACACTCATATTACGCTATTATCTAGCTACTTATATTACCAGATATTTTCATTTGACATAAATTTTCTTATCGTAGTTGTTCTCGAGTTTGGAAGCTCGTCGGTGACCACCGTGGCAGACAACCTTGCCGTATAATAACAAGTAAAATTCATGCTGGAGATTTTTAATTTGGTTCAATTATAATCAATGTTATTCATCGTATATAAGTCGAAGTTAGAGACTATTTTCCTATTATCAATGTTTTACCTTCAAAGTAAGTGTGCACTTACAATAAATAGGAGATTTCTTCGCGCCCTCTTAAATGATTAATAATAAAATAAATTCAACAAGCGAAGTCGTAAAGGAAACGAACGTTAGTTAAATTTGGTTAAAGTCACGAACTTAGTTGCTAACCTAATACTACCGAAACAAGCAGCGGTAGGTAACATCAAGCGTTATTTTCGTCACATTCACAAGTCAGTTGCCGCGTCCCGTGAACAATCGCAACGAACGACGAAGACTATCACTGTTATCTCTCATCCGCGTGCAGAAACAACGTTGAATAATGAACGACAATTGCATAACGGTCGAGAGTCAGGGGATTTACCTGGGTCGGTTGCGTCAGGATGGGCAGCCTAGCGTTCAACCTTCTCCGAGATTCGCGGGATAAGGACCGATAGCAAATGATTCCGGCCACGCAGAGTATCAGAAAGACCATGAAGATAATCCCGATCCAGGATGAACCTTTTGGTTCTTGCACCGCGTCGTTGCAATAAGCAGACGAATAAAATGCTCCCGAATGATAGGGCCCGTAAGGACCGTAAGGGTTCAGTGGCGGATAAGGTGGTGGCGGTGGATAATATATGTACGGAGGATGATACGGAGGATGCTGTTGATGGAACCTAGCGTTGTCACCGTGGTGGTCTTCAGTAGAGGATCCTGTGCGAGGCGGAGATCGACAAGGCGAATTCGCGGCGCACATCTACGGCGCTGACGATTCAAATATCGTTTTCCTTTTACCGGACATTGGGGTGAAAGTCAGTTGACAATGACAGTTACACTTCTTCGTATCAATGGAACCATAATTTCAATGTATAACTGTTTTGGACAGTAGGTTAGGTGTCCTGATCAACAGGCAAATTTTGACTCGGATAATGTTCAGGGAGCTGTTTTGGAATTGCCGTTTGTGTTATACAGGGTGTGGATGTTGTAAAGAGTTATCGAAGTGTTTTTTTCAGGTGTGCAGGTGTAAGAAATGTTGTCATATGTCATGTTGTAGAAACGAGTCTTGATCCTCGGACCTTGAAAACTGTAGCTACGAATTAACGCTTAACCTTTTGCCTAGCTCTTTCGTAAATATTAGAATTATTCTGGCTTTAATAATTTATTAGACACAAAGAAGAATTTTATGTTCATCTATGTCTATGTTAATTTTGAAATATGATAATTGATAACAAAATCATTATGTTTCGTTCGAAGTCAAGATAGTTAATGAGTGAAATATTAAAAATATAATAAAACGGCTCCAGTCATCAACTGATTCGTGTATGTAACCACTGCTCTGTATTCTTTAAACGTGTTCTGACCTTGTTAATTTCACATGATTTGCTGATTGAGTTTCTTCATTACAGTTTGTTCTCCTGCTAGAAACACTAAATAGTATTCTATTGGCTTTACGAATCAGAAGTATTTGACAATTAAATAAACGAGATGTATTTGCTTGAAGAAACGGCGAGCATGCACTTAATGTATGGTCTTGCTGAATATAATTTAGCTGAAGCAAGACGAGAATTCTACGATGTAGATTATCATTTTTATAATATGAAATCTGCGGTTGTTATTAAAGTCAATCAACGAGAAAAGACACACACTTATTTGATAGTTAAAATAGTTAATAAACGTAACTAAATGAAGTTAATAAATTTGTTAACATTCTATGTAGAAAAGTCATTATTGAAACACAAAAATGACTATAGATTTCAAACAAAATCAAATAGAATAGATGTTCTATGAATTATTATAATAATGTTCATATAAATTCTTTTCATTACTTTTGTATCCACTCTAAAAATGAGTCCCACATCTTATAGTACACCCTGTATATCGAAACTACTGATTGAAATGCAACTGTTGATTCGATTGTAAATTACTTCCTGTAATTCACTGTAATCTCAATTGCAAATTAGTGGCAATTAACGATTATAAAAAGTACTTTGCAATTGAATTAACTATTACATTTTAATCGTTGTTGGTAATGTGTAATGAAATTACCGTTTGCTCCATTCTGGTGCGTGCCTATATGGGTTTGGAATGTGTGTGAGAGCGGAGAGGATAATCGGATGATCTTCTCAATTGTAGTATTTCATTCAATTTAACAAATCTTCTAAACGACGCAATGAAAAAATGAAATTATAACGAGTTACTAAGTTCCTTAATATAATGTTGTAACTTATAACGTTAATTAACAATATCTGGAGGATTAACCTCATTTTCTTTATGTAAAATATAGGATTAGGATCGTTAAAAATATGTATTACAATCGTTACGTTAAACTATTATCCAGTTATTTATAATTATTAAAGTAGGAGAAAAATTCTGGGTATACTCTGTGTTCATGTTCATTCTGAAGTATAATAATTGATAACAGAAAAATAATATTTATGATTGTTGAATTTAACCCGTTGTCCTATGTTTTCTTTCATAAATGCGCTCGCTAAGATAACTTTATCCTTAATAATTTTCCAGAACATAAAGAAAAATTCCCTATTCATCTGTATTCTCCTTTACTTCAGACATAATAATTAATAGAAAAATAGTATTTAATTCGAACCCAAAATAATTAAGTGACATTTCAATTTTGTAACTTCCGTTTGAGAACAGCTTCACGAGTTTGACTTGATGTTATATAGCAAAGACGTTATTAGGGTAACACGTTATTATAAAGCAAGGGGTTAAAGGTTCGAATCGCGGCCGGTTTTCAAGTCTCCAAGCTCAGAGCTCATTTTTGCAACACCAATTGCACCTAAAAGAGACGTTTAGAAAAGCTGTTTTCGGTGATACACCTTGCATTTACAACTGTCAAACCTTTAAAGCAATAAAAGTGCACTGCAACCTTCATCCCCAACCGCTTTTATGTCCCGTCCTACAATTTCATCCATCGTAAAATTTGCTGGGAACGGTCACTGCCATTTTGTAATTCCAATACCTGCGCACTCTAAGGTTTACGATACCTCAACCGTTACAAAGAAACAGTAAGATTTTCTGCTGTTAATTAGAATTCCAAATTTCTGTGGCCATAAATAACTGAAGTGGAACGTGTCGCGTGAAAGGAACACAGGAATAACTAGAATCTTAAGAATGGGGAAAACTTCAGGTATTCATATTATACATTCAAATCACAACGTGAAAGGACAATAGTAGAAATTCTACAATTATGGAAGTTAGCGGAACAGGAAGAAATCTGTCTCGACGGGATCCTATTTATTGTAGGCAATCGAGAATAAAGAATCCATCCGGGTAGTAATTAATTAATATTTAATCAATAAAAGTGTATGGGAAATTAATTAATATTTAATCAAATTAAATATTTGATAAATCTAATTAATAATGTGAGAGTATAATTTTCTATCCACAATTCACTATACAAACCCCCTGTTAGTATACTTTAATTTTTGGAATTTTCATATGTAAAGTTAAAGACACATTTAATGTATTTTTTTAAGTTAAACATTTCTTAATTTGAATTAAAATTATTTAATTGTAAGGAATAGTATAAAATGAAATAAATTTAATATTTACTTTATTTAAATTAGAATTGATTAAACAAATTTGTTGTTGACTTCGGTTTGTATAGAATAGTCCATACAAGTATATAATTGCATTAAACATTCACAGTTCATTGAAAAAACCTTTAATTCTTTATAAAAGATGATTGAAATTTTTTAAATTGATTTCTTTGAAAACTCAGTTGCAATATAATTAACAGTATTATTAATATTACAATGTATTATATTGAAACCTTAAGCACTAAGAAAGAAGTTAATAATTGATAATAATTTAATATAACAAAATATCAACTTTCTTTACCTTCCCTGAGGTCTATAATTTTTTCCAAAATTCATTCCAATTAATTGTTAAAATTTATTTTTATTTAACGAAAGTGATAGCAAGATAAAAAAATACCAAGAAGGGTATCTGCTACAGTTACTGAACGACATAAAAAAACTTTTTAACCTCGTTGAGGTTTCTAGCAATGAGTGACCCCATTTTGTATATTAACCCTTTGAGGTCGTATTAATTTTATGTGCAAACGAAGTTCATGACTTACTATTAAATTTTACACCATACAGTAATATATCTTTATTTTACATAAATTATTTTAATAATAAATATTTTAATTTTTTAACTTTTATTTATGATATATAATTTTGTATTTTAATTTTTTTCATTGTAGACAACCAGGATGGTGAAAGTTCTGTCACGCATAGTTCGCCACAACCGCAAAGGGTTGATAAAAGAATTAATATTTGCATATTTTATTGATATTTACTACTCTAATTAAAATGTGGATGCTGACTTACTCTATGATTGAGATCAATGACATCTTCCTCGAGTGAGATATCGCTGTACATATCGTCCGCGGGATCACAGTTGGAGCCTCTGCCCGAGCTATTGAAACTGCCGCTTCGATATAGCTGGCTGTAATGACAGTAAAAATTGTTGGTTACATAATATCGCAACAGTGATCATTTACGAACGCTAAAATTTGCAACAAATTCCAAAGCATATTTCAGCGATTTTCAAAAACTTTGGAATGAAGTTTAATATTTCTGATAAATAGAAATTCAATGAACTTTTCGATTATTGTTAGAACAAAAGTAATTTTTTTTGGCGATTTTATAGGTTGTGGAAACGAAAAAGTAGAATACAATGCAATTACAATTAAAAATTATGAAATAAAGTTGAAATAAATTTTTAATTGTAAGTAGATACTAATATTAATAAAAATGTAGAATTATCTCTAAACATTGAGAAAAATTTCTAGCAATTACTATTATTATATTACGTCTATAATTCACACAATTTTTACATTGTACCAAATATTACATTATTTTACAGTTACCAAACAGGCAGAAATATTTATTATTTTATTAATATTAGATATTCCAACGAATAAACCGTTATTCTTTTTTACTAATTCATAATATATTTTAAATACAACAAATTTTTAAATCTTTTTCCTTCTCATTTTACAATATCCTTCTTTTTGAAAATGCCGTTAAAAAATATTACAAATTAGTGGCCATAATTTTCTTGATCAAAGACTGTTTATGCAATGAAGTTGATGTGATGAACATGTCAATAAACACTTATGTGTCGTTACTGGCTGTTTGATATGTCTTGTGCTTTCGTGTATTTCTTAATCAGCTTGGATATTTTCTGATACTCGTAAAAGCGTAAAAGGAAATGGGATGCTGTAGCGCGTGTGCAGGCAGCCGATGCCCACGCTTTAGAAAGTCCGCGGCGTTTCGTGTTTCATGAAAGGATCGACTTGAAAATTACCGGTCGAATAAGGATACCCTGTGAAATCTCATTCCACGAATTACGAATTCTTTGTCGCTGAGTTACGTCGCGGCTATTGTTAACCCGTGACGTCAATGTGTCGACTTGTATATCGAGGGAGAATTTTTAAAATTAATCTAGAATAAAATAGTGTTCCTGCTAACCCTTTGCACTAGAAACTATTTCATTAAAAATATTCGATTTTGTTAAATTCAATTATTCATCTTCCTTATCTTATTAAGAATATTTAAAAACAATATTCGACATTTTCCGATGACATATAGACGATGTATTTTTAAAGCTGACATAACGTTAACACTAAAACTACTGAGCAGTTAAATTGACTTTGTGAAAATAGAAGTTTCTTACAGAAGCTCCAAGAGTGCATCTACTGAGATTTTTAATAATTTACACTTGAGTTTGAGTACTGATAAATCAGTGTCTTCAGTGATATCTCAGAGAATTATCTGTTATCTTTTCAATAGTCGTAAAAAGTAGAAATCAGGAATGGACCATTTGATCTGTCTGGTAATTCTAACGTCGATTCACATGTAAATTACGGAACAAAACTATTTTATTCGGCTATATTTCGTATAGCGACACATAATGCAAAATCGAATGTAAAATATTAAGTTTTATCATGCAAGATTTTTTAATCTCACGACTATTAGAGACCGTAATGCAAGGAGGGATACAAATGACATTGAAGGCGATTCAACTATGCAAATCAATTCAAACTTGAAGCCACTCGTGGTTCAACCAAGCTCGAACTTTAAGCTGCACTCAATCCTCTTTGTAGAAGTTCGAACGTTGCTCGAATATCGAGCAGCTTGCGCTAATTTCTGGCCTAAACTAATTAATCTTTTTCCCCGACCTAACTAAATTATAAGTTTTAAACGCGAGTTTGTGAAAAGAACGTGATGACGTAAGGAAGTGAATTTTATAATGTAAGTGTTAATATTATTGGAAGATCAATTAAAGTCATTGATGGAAGTCTTCGAACATCTTGTTAAAATGTATAATATAATTTATTATATTTTCTGTATTAATAGTTTAATAGCTTAGTATATATAATTTAACAATTTATTGTATTACAGTAGAATATTTATGATATATAATATAATTTCACTCCAGCATACCTTTTCCTATTGAAAAATTGTACAGAAAATTGAAAGTGTAATTCATTGTGCGATAAAAATTAAAAAACAAAAATTCGAGTAAAAATATATAAGAAACGCTATTAAAGGAAAGAACAGTATTTAGAATCATTTAAATAAAGGCACGACATAGAGTTGTCTTCTTTTCATGGAAAAGAATGCTTTTTAAAGCTTTTCCATGTCCACAGATTCTGTATTTGATATCAGTGAATTTGAAATTGCTTTTTGATAAACTATCAGAACCAACTTAAATGTCATGGTATGTAGCTGATTCTTGACTGACTCTATATAAGTTTGAAAACGCGTAAAAAGTTCGTGCGGTTTTCTTGTTAGCAGTGAATTGAGATGTGATTTCAATTAGTATTTTACTAGATTAATTAATGAAATTGGTATTAGCAGCGAGTTACATTTATGCCGTTGGTATTGAATAAAATAAAATTATTTTATAAAAACGTTCTCTGTGTTTAAATTTTCGTTTACGAATTAGCACAAACTTTTTCCTAATATAATAGGTTGATACATATGAAACTAAACACGTATGATCATTTCAAATATTAAGTTTATCCGTTAATTATTAAATTAATTATATATTCCAATCTAATTATATTCGAAAAACATTAGATGATTGTATATTGTATGTAGTTTGATCCTGAATATTTCAATGCCTACTCTACTGTATCAACTGAGAGTCTTAGAAAAAATTTCAATCTTAATATCAACAGTGTAAATAATATTCACTTCTTTTCAGTTGAAATCAACTACTTTTCCATTTATCATTAATATTCAATTATTAAGGTACACATAGATTTATAATGAACTTCTCTTTCTTTTAAGAAATGAATAACAATTAAGAAAGTCTTGTGAACATAGTTGCCAGAGAAATCATATTATTAAATATAATTATACTATTGGTACGTCATGTTATTATGAATAAACATTTTTTTAATTTATTTTACGATAATGTACAATGTAAGTCTTTTCATGCTGAATAACGAACAGACCACGGATTTCTTTTGTTTATGCCGTATAACTTAATCAACTCTATAAATATTAAAATATATTCATTTTAAATCAAAATAGAAATTTTCATAAATATACACTGTGTAATAATTAATAAAGATAATTTCACTTTTCACGGATACGTTTGTCTCTTATTGTATGTATATCGTTTTCATTTCTAATGCTCTCTAGACGACACGGTACAAGAATTGCTAATTATAATTTACGAGAAGTTTCACCACGTCTTAATGAATATTATTTTAAAAAAATACTATCTTGCGTAACGTTTCATACCTTATGAATACTGTTAGTGTTAATGAAGTCAAACAAACGATGATTCATTCTTACCTTGCTAATGCATTGGTACTAAGCCTCTTCCTTCCAGAACTGAAACTGAAATATTATGATGATGAAAAACCCAATCAACTAGTGCATGATAAAATGTATATAAAAATCATTACGTTAAAGTTACAATAATACGTAGATTTCGTATGTAATATACAGGACGAATCATAACAAATAAATATCTTTTAACTGAAATAAAGTATTAAAAAAACTGTGTGTTGGAACTTTTGTAATCATGAACAGATTCTTTATTGTTAACCCTTTGCGCTCGATTTATTTTCAATGCCGTTGGGTGTAAACTTATTTTTAGGGAAATGAATTATCGAAAGATTTCGATACATAATTTAATTTTTATGGAAACAGTTTGTAAAGGTTTAAAAAGTTCTCATCTGCAGAGGGTTAACGATAAGAGATACTCACATATGTATATATGTGCTTGTAACAGATTACGTGACGCCCTTGCACATGAAACTTATACTTTCTATGAGCACAACAGGTGTTCTAATGAACACGAACGGAAACACGAACTAGAACAGTGGTTCTCACAATCAGTTAATTGCATTCGATTTAAAAATCTCGATTAAATAATAATAAACAACAAAAGTAATATTTCAATAAGCTCGTTTATTGTAATACATACACTAAACTAAATTAAATGCTTGATTATTAGAAAATATTAAAATTTTACTATGTACGTAAAGGAAAGATGAACGTTTTATAAATTGTTCAATTTACATTTGAACCCATGAATAAATGAACTGGAAAACAATATATAATTTTATTAAGAAACTAAAACTGGGCTGTCGCGTTCTTTTATATAATTTTTTTACAGTAAGCCAATCGTGAACCTTTTCTTACATGACATTTTAATCTTATTCTTAACTGCAGAAAACACGATGAAATTTATGTGAACTTCTTTAATCCCACAGCCCCATGATTTCTTTCTCAACACTGATCGATACGACTATTTTGTTGTTAATAATTGGAAAAAGAGATAAATTCTAGACATATTCTGTGTTTATGTTTGCTTTTAAGTATAACAGAAGAATAATATTTACTTTGAATTCGAGTAAATTGAGTAGTATTTATGGTTGTTAAATCGTGTTGAAAATCTTCATCACGAGTCCCATACGTTATAAGGCAAGGGCACTCTGTATATGTCCACATGATTTCAATTCTTTAAAAAGTTAGAAAATTTAAAGAAATGATAATTAAATAGTAAAAAGGAGAAGACAATTTTTATATCTATAAAAATGGATTTCTGACAATTAGTTTCGATTCTGACAACATGGGTCTATGAGACGGTTGAGAACCACTAAGCCGAGGCACATGCCGCACGGCATTTGCTCCGGAAGAGTCGCTTCTCATCTGCCAAAGGCGTAAATGTCGCAACTGGCGTCGAACCAAATTTAGATTTCTATAACTGATACGAACAGATGAAGAAAATAGATGATGGTCGAAATTTATTTTACAAGCAGAAGTTTAGCCAAGAAAAGATCACTGTCATTATCAAAGATGATCAAATAACAGGGTGATGTCACCTCCACAAGGACATGCTGTTCTTTATAGGCGATATTGATTATGAAGTACATACAAGGTGACCTAAACCATATATCTAATTCGTAGTATTTTGAGATTAATAATAATGTTAATTAAATTGAAATTATTTTGTGAAGATAATTCATAATTTGAATCTCTTTAGTTTAAAAATCTGTATAAAATCGAGATTTTCTTCATTTTCTTCCGTTCTCTTATAAAAACGTTTACAACTCGAAATATAAATTGCAGCTAACTTGAATTATTTGTTACACGTTTGCTATGTATTTTACTACGTATCTTACCTCTACAACTCGAGTCCGGAATAAATCCAACTTTTGCACGTCAAACCTTCGGAGCTCGCAACCAGATATGTGTCAATCGATCCAATAGAATCACTGACTTTGCAATCGATAATTTAACTCTAATAATACATACATACGTTTTGGCCATAAGGGAAACTTATTGTGAAAGGCTAAAGGAATAATTTAAGGAACAATCCTCTTGTTTTCTATTACTTTCTTCTTGAGATTATAAACTCTAATAATGTTCCTTGTAAAGTCTGTGAAAATAATTGAATAAAATGAATTCTAATGTTTTGTAATGCATTATTCCATTCAATTCTAATGTATGGCTTCGATAGAGGACCGCGAAGGGTTAAACTCATTTCGTTCACGGTGCTTATCAGAAATCACTTCACGCCCACTTGCGAATGTTTTGCACCACAGAATCTGGTCATACATAATTTTTTGTCAGAGAAACTCGGATGACAATACGCATCTACAACTTGAGTGCACTTTTTACGTGACGCTTCGAACAGTTTGTGAAACGTACTGCGTGTTAACAATGTTTTATCGGTGCAGTCAGCTAGCGGTAACTATGTACATAAGTAAAATATATCTCTTTTCAAACGGAAGTTAGAATGGAAATACAACTTACTTATCGATTGGCTCAACTGATACAATAGGAAATATCTTAACACACTGTTGACCGGTCACGAGTTAATTCGTATTTGCACTTACATTAGCCATTTCTACGTTTGAAGCGCAGCACAATATAGAATATTGCAAAAGCAAAATATTCGCAGTTGTATGAAAGATGCATCCAAAGATATATTTCAATTATTATGTGTAAATAAAGTATATTGAAGTTTACTTAGATTGTTTCACTTTTATATTTAATTGCGAAATAATAACCGGTAACATGGGATAGTTTCTGCATAAAATTGCTGGTCAACAATCTGTTAACACTTACAATTAGACAACCGAATGGGGAGATTTTCCACTTTTCCCTTAGCAACACGTTGCCATTTATTTTGTTGGTTTTTTTCTTTTGTTATTTAGTAAGCCTTTAACTGGGAATATATACAATTCATTAATTACCTTTCTTTCTTTTATAAAACATATTTTTTAATCAAATCTGTTGAATCAATTCTATTAAAGTTAATGAAGAAGGTTATAGTTCTCTTTTTTAGCAGTTGCCTAAGTGTCAATGGTATTTTCTGGATTAGATTGAAACATTTATCTCATCTCCTTAAATTTTTCTATCTGTATGCTAGTAGATAAGAATGTGTCCCCGAAAGGATCTTACATAATTTTAAAGGTTAATACAGATTTGAAAGAATTCTACTGTTACTAACGCTAGAACTACCAGGCAATTAATAAGATTAATATATAATCCTTATAAAAATTGTAACAATAGATTTTTTTCAGTTTCTTCATATATTTATTATAGTATTCAAGTGTTTATTTTCTAAAATCATTTGGGATATTTAACACTTTTCAGATATCAATAATTGAGAAATAAGAAAACTGAAATCCGTTATTTTTACGGACACGGTAGTTCCAGTGTTAAATATAGTTACTATATTTATATCACTCTTTATTTTTTGTTCATAGCGTATAAATGTAAACCTTCCTATGCCACAAAGGAATATTAAATGCAATAACGAACATAACTGTTGGGATAAATTTTATATATTAGATCAACATGTTCGACTTAAAATTTTAATGGCCGATAATTTCCTCCGAAAATTATTCTTTGAACTTTGATTTACATACTTTATTTACATATGACATTTTAAAATGATTAAAACAATTTAATCTGACGAATACAATATAAAACGCTTTTATAAAAATCTATGTTGCTTTCAGATAAAAATTAACAATATGCAAATATAACTTAATTCGTTAACGGACTGGTTCGTGGAAATATGAGTAAACACGTAACCAGTTAGCAAGTTGCTAATAATTGTATTTACTAAATAAATTGTATTTACTATGATAACATTGAGTTATTTTTATATACTCAATAATTACTTTTTATGTGCTTGTGTCATCTTGTGCAAGCATTAACACTGACGCACAAATATCATAGTATTTTGCAAACATCTCAGATTCACTGCGACTCAATAAGGAATTTTTGGGGCCGCGATCTCCGTGGAGTTAAAATTAGTCATCGGAATAACTAGTAGCAACTCGAATGATCTTCGTTTGAGTCATCAACCAGTCCACCTTTAGCCAGACATTCCGAAATGTACATAAGATAGTTGAAACTGTTCAGAATAGACAATAGATAGAAGAAATAAAGAATAAGAAATAGTAATACTAATAATAGTAATAAGTAACATGTGATTATTACATTTTTTATTCTTATCATTAGTTTCCTTTACAAAAGATACTGTAGTAATCAAAAAGTTTTAGTAATCACTAAGAATTATTAATTTCTAGAAGTGCTCTTTAATTATGTAACCTCATTCGTATGGAACAGAAGAATTTATAAAAATTACCCAGTTTCTTAATATATTAACACATTGACTGTCATGAAAACTTCGAGTATATTGTACAGTAATACACATTCTCTCATAACAAGAGCAAATAGCATTAAAAATAATTATTAATGATTTGGTATCACGGTACTCAAATTACGCTATCGTCTAGCTACTCACGTTATTAAATATTTTTATTCGACATCAATTTTCTTAGTGTAATCGTATTCAATACGGTTTCAAATGCAATTTCGAATGCCGCAGTAATGGTGACTTCGAGCTTCGATATCTAAAATCGAAAACTGCAAATAAATAATTTAATGATTCAACTAGCGAGAGACTATTATATAGTTTTTTTCTTTTAGTATTTAAAAGTTCGACGCATAATTGAGTTTTTTATGAGAAGAAATGTTAGAAGTTTAAGACAATCTCGTCCACAAAGAGTTAATAGATTATTGTCGACCGTTAAGGGTTAATAATGAACTTAAATTCTTATAAACTTTGCAATTATTTTTCGTGCATTAAATATTATTGCCGATAACAAAATGCAAAGCATTGTACGCGTTATCTAATGTGTTCAATGTACGCTCAGTTGTAACAACTTCCTTTTACAATGTGCATACACATACCTACAAACGTGTTTCAGTGAAAGAGGGAGTTTAACGAGTTCCTTATCTGCTCCGGTCTATTAATGCGACAAGACAGGTGTAATTTATCAAGCGTTTCCACGGGAGCAATTTTTTTCGCACGGGAACCCGATCATTGTTTTCCGGATCTCGAAGTCGCCGGAAATTCTCGCGCGCCGAACTGAATTTAGAATCGACGACTGCACTTTGGACTGCGTTATAAAATTGGAATATCGTCGAAGATGCTTAAACTGCTGCCCTACATTTCCTTTACATTAGGGTAGACCGAAGCGAATAGGATCACGGGACGAAACAGATGAAAATAAGAATATTGGCCATATTTGTTATATTGTTATAGAAATCAACCTTCTGATCGTCCATATTACTTCATACTGTATTGTTTGTCTATTATTAATTTTTAACATTTGCAGTAAACGTAGACGCAAAATAAGTATAAAATGCTGTTTTCTTTTTTACTAAATTGTTAATGATAACATCGTATTGTCAAACATAGTTGAGAAATAAATCATAAGGAAAAGGCAATAGTATTAAAAGGCAATAGTAAACTTACTATATCATATCCTGTATTTCGAAAGCAAAGGCGCGTGACGTATTCAACGGTAGACAAATATGTCAGTGGGAGAACGAACTTTCATGTGACACGTTAACATATTGTAAGGCACATCCTATGTCCTTTGTTACTCGCGACCCGGAATCCCTCAGTGGCCGGATAAAGCAGATTTCTTCTTCTATTTAAGAGATTTTACAAATTAACATTTAGAAATTTATACAGCGTCTTTAACCTCGAAAATAATTATTTCTATGTAAATCGTTTTGCTTAAAAAGATTACTTTTAATTTGAATTTAATAGAAAAACTTACTGCAAACATTGATTAAATAATATTTGTTAACACTTTGCACTCCAGTTTTTCCTAGGGTAAATCTTACAATTCCGCTTCTTCTGCATGTATAATGAATTATTGACTTAACAGTAAAAATTATAAGCGAAAGTTCATGAATAGTTTCGTCTAAACGTTGAATTATTATTTATTATATGAATATGTTATCAATTATTTGAAATTTTGCAGTGTATGGTAGTAATTATCTTACATGTTTGGTAGGAATACTTGTAGTGCAAAGGGTTATCGCTATTTTTATCGAAAGTATCAAAACACCTTTCAAAATTTTAATTTAAAATTATTTTCGACATCTGATAATTTTTCCTTAATTCAGTGTTCGACTTTTTCCTGTCATATATTATAAAATGAACTTAGCGGTACATATTTTTATTAGATTATATTAAATTTTTTATTAGATTGTATTAAACCAATTAAACAGTTATTATAATTTTATATACTCCTAAAACTTCACCCTGAAGTTTACTTAAATATTTCTCGTGAATTAGTCATCTATGAGTTGATCAGTTATCTCTATTTAACTTGTATTTGAAGGCATAAAAATGATAGCATATTATATCAGACTTTGAGATGATAAAAAAAAATCAGAAAATGACAGTAAATAAATAATAGTAATAATTCTTTAAGTATACAGAATACAAAAGGTAATATTTAAAATGAGAGCTATTAAATTTGATAAAGTCATTGAAATAAAAAGTTTTATATGCCACTCTAATTAATAAAATAAAATAAAAAAATAAAATAATAGAATAAAATAAGATACAAAAAACATCCGCCTGTCCTTGTTACCAGAATCTCTCCAGCAAATTTTCTTTCGCGACAAATGATTCATCTCTGATCTTCGTAATCAATAAAATGCGAAATTGGATATCTGAAGGTGTAAAGACAAGACAGTGTCACACTTTACTTGACCCACCTTGTACAGAGTCTACTATGAGTCACGGGGGATCCAGTCATTGGCATCCATGGCCACCATTCGAAGGTTAAAAAAGGCCTTTTTGTAGTTTAATGTATGTATTTCTTTCTTTTATGTTAATTTGAACATGAAACACTTTGGATTATAAAGTATCCTTTTAAAATCTTTTCCCTTTGTATTTAAAAGTTATTAATTTACATTAAATCTTATTAAACAATTATTAAACAATTGACACGTTTCTAGTTGCATACATGAATGCACTTCTAACGTGACTTATCTTGACTCGAGCTTATGTCTATAATTTCATGAGCAACTCACTATGTGCAATACTAATCGTAGCACCATATTGGCATTCTAAAATAATTACGCGCGAATTGCATCGCCATGACACGAAAATGGTGCATCACCCCTTTTTTTGACCTAATTTAACTACTCTGATACGTAATACAACACGCAGTGGAACGAAACTATAGAAAGGAAAATTATACTTTCGACATTAACCCCTTTCGACTTTATTTTTGTACAAAATTATGTTCACATATTTAACAACAATGGATCGTCATTTAATGTACCATCAGTAACAATATTATTTCGAATAAAATGGTGGCATTATACTACTTTTCTGATAAAAATAGACACAAAGCAAAGATGTATATATAGTTGCTTGTCAAAGTTCTAATACTTTATCAGATATTAATTATTACGATTATAAATTAAACGAAGATTCGTATATCTGTTATCAGCATATCAACGATGACCGGCGTCTAACTTTTTGTCTGGAAGATTACCATGAACAGCCTAACCACGCAATAGGAAAATCTGCAAATTTCACGCAGCAATCATCGCGTTAATGAAGGTCGGTCATCACGCAACAAATGAGCGTACATGATGGTTCGCGTTCTCTCGTAAGGATGTGTTACGTTTTATGAAACGACCACAATGTTCCGAACTGCTTGCTTCCGCATTAAGGAAAAATTAAGTTAATATAATATGCAATTCATACTTTTATTGAGTTGGTGCAAAAGTTTTCACGTTTTATTAATAAAAAATAGAAAGCAGAGTTTTCTCCTTTTAGTTTGCTGGCTTAAACCAAAACTAAGTAAAAACGAGGAAATAAATGTCCTTTATGCGCATTATAATAGTTTGAAAACAGATGTCATTTGTTTCGAAGAAAAAAGTATCTTTATTAACCATTTATTATGTTGTAGGAAATGAAGAAAATATAATAAATATTCTCGGAACAAGATAGCAAAGAGTTTTTATCTAAATCGTTCTATTCACAATAAACAACGGATATATACATAAAACGCAATTAATTTTCATATTTTCAGTTTCGTAGCACTGTACAACATGACAACACTTTCATTGAATTTATATCCGTTCTATTGTTAGATTACGAAAGTCATTATTTCTATTTTCCGTCGAAGAATTTCGACGTTCATCAGTACTGTTAAAAGGGGATCACGTTACCCGCGAATGATACTACTCAACGTCATCGTAATTTAAGTCGTTTCAGCCAATTAATGGATACTTCGAAGTGCTGACTATTTACTAACTTTTTTTACAGTATAAGCTAAAAGCAACAAGAGTGATGCGAACTGTGGATATTTACATAAATTCAACGTTTTAAAGATCAGTCGATGAAAACGGAAATTTTATGGGAGTTTAGTATATCTCAATGAATGTTTTTATTACGTACAACGAATTATTACATTTACGTTCCGCTTGATAAAAACTTCAGTTTTACTAAACCTTAATTTCATTAAGTAATGTTAACCATTATATTCTTGTAATTTTATTATATAATCTTATTTGGTACGAATAGTTTTACGAACGAATCGTAAGCGTCTTTTCGCATATTATAATATTATTACTTTTACTTCAATAGTATCATCTTAACATTAGAAATATTTTTTCTTATACAAATTGCTTAGAAAATAACAAAATTGCATTTATTAAAATTTCCATTACTTTTTAGTTTAGAATGTGAATAAATAAACTGTGAAAGAATAAATCAATTTATTAAATAATTTCTTAGAAAAATACCTCTTTCTTTTAAATAACGGCGATATAGGAAGTCTAAAATAAATCATTTTTACCTATCCGATACTTCTACTGTTAACGTAATGAAATGTAATCTGTTATAACTATAAATTTCATTCATCAATAGTCTCTCAGAAACATTATAATTGTAAAACAACAATAGGTATACTTGGATACTTAACTGAAGGTCGCGCTGGTCAGTCATTTAGCTTAGATCTGGGTTAGCATTTATTTAATATTATAACACATTATTAATACTTTATTATTATCATTATAATTATTACTACTATTATTAAAATATTTTGTTTCTTGACAACAGAGGTAGTATAATATGTAAGTATCCAATATTGTAATTTTCGTCTGAACTTGACAGTCGGAAGTTTTCCTGGCGATGGATCAAAAACGCCACTTTTGTGAAATAACAGAAACCAGAAGCCTGTACACTCGTTTCGCGTGTTCCTCGAACTGTTTTGAGCCATGTGGTGTTTTCCAACAGCGACCAACAAACGCTACTGAAATTATGACCAAGTGGTGTCCGTCTTTATCCCAGACCTGTACTATTGGGGTGAAGCAGAAGGATCGTGGAATGCACCTTAAAAACATCACGCGAGGGCACAGTCTCCTGCGGTTTTCAAACGTCCGAAGTTAAGCTCTGTCCACACAAAAGCGACATCGAGCAACTTTTTGTCAATTCTTGTCCCCACTTGTTGCTACTTATTGCTACTTTTTACTAGTTGCTAATTATTGCTACATGTTCTGAAATGTTTTCAACAAACATCGACTTACATGTATATCAGCTCCTCACTGAAGCAACAACGAGGATTACGTAGTTATGATTAAAAAGTTCCGGAATTGTTATACATTTCAAAATGTATTTGTTTATACATCAATTAAGGTAAGTCGGAAAGAGATGGTCCATTTTTTTTTAAAGAACCATTACATCATAAATATCATTAATACCTAACAAAATAAAATATATTTATGGAAGTGAATTACATATACAAAGAATAGTTAAATAGGCTTCTGCACAAGATTCAGCACATTACTAAAAACAATTGAAAACATAGATATTTGACAATTTAAATGAGATCGGGCCATCTCACCCGGAATTACCCTATTATGTTACCTTTGGCATCGTTTTCAGTGCCAGAAACACTGATGAAATGAATCTCGTGGAAGGATTCTCAACTCAACCATCGATTTTGCCACTATTCCTTTTATTATTTCAAATCTGTGCCATTTTATTGCACCTTTCAGCTTTGGAAAGAGGAAAAGGTTGATACTGTCTGTATGCGTTTCGATGTCGAACGGTAACAGACAATTGCGTCGATATTTGTTGCTGCCAACGGAAACGCGAAAAAGCGTGGAGAAACGTTCGGCAACAAGTAGCGACTTTTGTACAGTTCCTGATAAAAAAACTTAGGGCCATCATTGATGCCAAATTTGAGAAGATTAGCGGTGAACCAACAATCTAAATTTTGTCTGTTCGTATCCTCATATTAATTTTTTACAGCTCAGACTTAGTTTCTTTTCTTAACTCTTGATCTCAACACTACGACGAAGAAATTATTATTAAATTATCTTTTGAACTTTCATCACTATAATTACCACGAGAAATATTAAAAACTATGGTAGCCTTAATTTTTTTATCAGGGACTGTAAAAATCTACAGAAAGTTGTTTGATGTTACTTTAATGTGGACACAGCATTATACTGCACTTCGTCTTGACAGCTACGCTACGAGTTCCAGATACCAGAATAATTTCCTTTCAACCTTTGCACTCGACTGCCCCTTTTGAGAAGAGAGGACGCAAATGTCCCTTCTAAAGGAATACGAGCAGATTGCAAGTGATTGTACAGAAAAACCTATGCGAAACGAAAATTTGGTCGAATATTATTTATTTCCTCGAGATATTCCATTTCCATTGCAAATAAACACAAAGAACGAAATATGTTCACGCTGGTTCTGTGATCTTATAGGCGAAAAGCAAAAAGAAGTAATGAAATGTTTAATTTATTTTAATGAGCGATGGATTAACCCGTTGTCATATAACACTGTGTCAGATTCGTGATGAAAATTTCAAACTGAATTCGACGTAGATGTTACTTACTTGTTTTCAATGTAAATTAAATATTTCTTTTCTATTATCGATCATGAACCTTTGGAATATACGTAGACATGGAATAAACACCAACTTCTTTTCCTGTTCTAACAAATTATTAACGATAAAGGAGTTTTATCAAACATAACCGCGGAAGGAATCATAGTGCAAGAGATTAATTACAATCATAAAGTTTGAAATGTTTCATTTCTTTACATTATATAAAACATAATAACATATGAAAAAGTAAAACGTTGTTTTTGAATTTGTTCTTTTTACTTGTTACTAAATCATACAAATACTGTGTTACGGATTATCTTGAATTTTTTACACAGATAAGCAACCGGTTAAACTACATAATAATATATAAGATAGATTATCAGGCATCTCGAATAATTTAAAATAAATATTAGTTGTTTTTGGATGAACAGCTTAAAAATTTGTAGAACATGATTCTTGGAAGTAAGAGGGATATTGAATACATACGTCTAATAGTATCGTCCGTAAGTAATTCGATCACCTTTCACCTTACAATACATGGAAATACACAAAATATAGTTCAAGTAAAACTTTCTAATGTTGTTCTTGTCACCGTACTTACCTCGTACACTCGTATAAAACCAGCAAATAACGATACAGATAATATTTAGAGCCAACTAGTATAAGCAAAAAAAGTAATGAAAAAGATTGAACGAAAATTGATTCGGTGAAAACACTCGAGTATAACGGTTCAACTGACTGCACGCTCTGTTTGTTTATTGTTGGTGTTTAAAATCAAGAAAACAGCTGTAGGCTCATCGAAAAAACGCCCGGTACGAGGTGCAGGTAGAAAGATTGAAGAAACTTGTTGCTGCGTTTCATAGAATCGTTAACTCTGTTGTTGCTCAAACAAATAAATTTACTATAAACACATTTTTCATCATTTTCATCTGTTCATCGATCAGATTTTTAATATGTAATTCAACCTAGTACTTCTACGCATCAACCACATAAACTGATGCCTTTTCTATTTATGAATATTTACGCCTATCCACATTAAAACGAGAATATAAACTTTTTTTAATCAATCCTACCAAATGATCAAATATCTACAGACAGTGCATAAATTACTATATTCAGCTAAATTTTACTAACAATTTAATCTGTACAATGCAATAAAGATGGGAAAAAATTACTAATTTAAAAAATTATAATCAATAAGTTTATACGTACGGAGATTTGTGATTCAGACTTTTTGTTCTATTTATATTCATTGTTAGTAAAATGAACCTATTTTTTTTATGTTAATAATAGATAATTCTGAAAATAGTGATGTAAAAATTGTTTATTGTTGAGCTTCACCGTGAGAAATATACAATGTCAAATAAATTTTATTTATTGGCTTGATATCATTATAAATATACGATCATATAAAGAATTCGAATTTTATTAAAATGATATCTTAATTTGCGTATCAAAATATTGATTTTTCATGCTTTTTTCATATTTTGCAGATTTCCATTGTCATCCATTGAACAACAAATTTTGGAAAAACTGTTCCTAAACGATCATTTTAAATTAACCTAATTATAAAAATATTTACGGTTCGCTGCATAGATTGCATTTAGATGTTGAGAAAGTTGTAGAAGGAACGAACGAAAATTCAAATCATATCGCTAATACTGAGATAGACTCTTAACACTGTAACAAATGAGATTTGTGAACCGAGGCAGTAGCATTTCTCGCGATGGAATGTATGATACTCAAACGGTTAATACGGTAAAATATAGTTCAAATGGATGCTCAATTAAGAATGAACATGAAAAATGATAATAGAAAAGAAAAGTATGGATTTTAATTTTATTACAACCACGATAAGAAGTGAAGTTTTACAGTCATATTACAAATTTCGAATTTCCAATGCAAATATTGTCGTAAATAAATATTCTGCTTATTATGAACAGCGTGCAAAAACTTCATGTTATGTAATACCTAGTATTTCTAAGATTTCTAAAATACCATTTCCAAAATATAAATGAATTCCAGAAATTTATGTTGAAATTCCAATTCAATGTTTTATATATTGATTACTTGATAAACTACTTCTTTCTAGCCAAATTAATGTTACGAATTAAAAAAGATAACTTGTAACATTGTTCCTGAATCGTCCTGTATTGTCCTGTATTTAAAAAATGACTTACCACGGTGGTGTCCGCCTAAGCGATGTTCTTATCCATGAATGCCTTCCTATAGTTGAATTAGGACTCCTAGGATTTCTGTGTAAAACAAAAAGCGAGAAACGAAAATTAATATCGCAAAATAAAAGAAAGAAGTGACATTTAAAATAAGAAAACGAGAAAAAGGGATTCTACGAAATAAAGGAACCATGGAAGTTCAAATGATGGAAAAAAAAGAGCTGCTGTAATGCAAGAAGGGGGGGGGGGGCAGAAAGAAAATATCTACAATGATGCTTATAGAAAAATATACTGAATAAAAGAAGTAAGAAGAATAAACTCAAACAAATAAAGTAAATAAAAATAAGAAAATGTAGAATTTATGGGTGGTAAGAAAAACATTCAAAATATGTGTTGAAGGATTGTATCAGTACAAAGGGAGGTAAAAGAAGGAGGTTCACAGGAAAAGTTATGAAGAAGGCTTGTATAAAGGACTGTTAAGGAAACAAAGGATATATGATAAGAAAAAGGAAAAGGATATAGGAATGGAATAATTTAGAGGGACGATTAAATCAAAGATTAAAAAATGAAATGAATAAGAAGAATCGAGCGTGCGAACGTAGATAAGAAAAGTGACGCAGGTTGTAAGAATAGTAGAAAGAGAAGTTTCAGTTGTAAGTTACATAAGTAAAGCGATGGAACTCGTAACCTGAATAGGAACGGTACACATCTATTCTAGTCATCTATTTTCAAAGAATAACAAGACAGTTTTTGTTTGGCAATATACATTTCATTACTATGAGGTACTGTATGTAAATTATAATTTAAAATTTTTAACATGTAGACAAGAATTTCATAATAATACACGTTTGCTATCATGTTTTCTGTAGCATGTATAAATCACGAACATGGATCGATACTTTGTCAAATTTCTAAAGATTAATATTTTTTACAAATAAATAAAATTTGCGGATATACAAAGTAAATCAAGAAACTAGGACAAGCTATATCTCTGTTTCTAATGAAGTTGGAAAAAAATCGCAAAGGAAAACTTTACACTATTTGATAGGCACTATCATACTACAGTACCTACCCGTATTTTCATGAATGTGTTAGTGTAGTTGCAAAGTACAATAGCATTTTTTTAACATCATATTCTATAGTTTTTTTTACATAGATCGTTTTTCGTCTCATTTTACGGAAAAATGATTTAACATGCTATTATTGAAATTCTATATTTTTCGAAATATTTTACTTTGAAAATTCATTGTTATACGAATACTTTGATACATATATTGAAATTATTACCCTCTCACCTTATTTACTAACAACGAGCTTGCAGTGAATTTTCAAAGTAAAGTGTCTCGAAAAATATTGAGTTTCCAATGATAGTGTCTTAAACTTTTTTCGCGTAAAATGATGCGAAAAAACGATCTATGTGAAACTATGTAAAAAATGGGGGAAAGTTTTTCTTCAACTTTTTTCTAACTTCAACATAAACAGAGTTATAGCTTGTCCCAATTACTAGGTACACCCTGTATATACGTCGTTTGAAACCATACAATTCTGCAATGCTAATTACAAGGTATAAATATAAATTATTAAATACAATTTTCATATCTATTTTTAAATGTTAATATTTTACTATTGACTATTTTTCAACGTTTTAATGCTGTACAAATACCATTAAAATTGATAATCGTTATTTCGGAATGGCCATTTATTTAAAACTTTTGGTTTTATTTTCTCGTATCTTGTGAAAGTTTGCTTACGGTATGTATCAGCCTTACGAAGCATTAGTTTAATCATGGGAACAAATCTATTTTGAATGATATTAATATAAAGTGTGAGAGAATGATGTTCTGCTTAATGCACAGTATACAATATAAAGAATAGATCATTATAAATTAGTTCCTTGAATATCCTTTTTACTTTCAGTATCATAACAAGAAATAATTTTCACCTTTGTACCATCACCACCGTTTACTTTGAAGGAATTTTATATAGCTTTCTCGAGCATTTCTTTTTTTATTCTACTACTAAACATCAATAATCTGACTTCCGAATGTTTTGAAAACTTATCATATGACAAACATCTTAAAATTCGATATTAAATTCCATCATAAAATTACTCAACGCATTGTTTATATTTTTAAAAATAATTAGGAAATTTTAAAATCATCGAGAATTCCAAAATACTAATGCAGGTAACGAATATACCTACACAACTGCAAACTTCCAAAGTGATTGGATAAATAAAATTCGCATAATCTTATACATTGTTTTAAAAGATATACTTCTGAGAAAAATGCTTTAAGAATTGCATAACAGAATTCGATATGGAATAAGTTCATAATTTAGCTTTGTATTTCGCAAATTAACCCGAATTAACACGTTTGCAAACATCAATTTATTTCAGTGTTAATAATAATAATAATTAAAGTTAAATGTAATATATTGTTTTTAAGAAATTTTTAAAACATTATCTCATACGTTACTTCAATAAAAATCCACTAAAATTAATTTTACTTTTTCAATGAAAATACGAAATTGAGCTAATTACAAACGTGTGATATACGAAAAAGTGGGGGAAATGGTACCTTTTATATTTCATTTCAAACTGTTTAAACTTACATTTAAATAAAAAAGAAGTTTCTTAATTTTTCAAAGATATCTCTATATCTAAACCCCATAAATATATCCAACAACCTATTATGTTATAATATAGTAACAATAATAACAGTATCGTCCGAAATCTTTCATCGAAGTAACAAATTTGTAAACATTCCATTTTTATTTTTACAAATTACATTGTAATAAGCAAATTTATGTAAATACCTACGATTCATTCACCGCGCGTTTCCATCTATCCGATTAAGGCACCCTCTACAGATGAGACCAGAAGGCTCGAGTGTGTTCGAACTTGAAAATATTCACGCGGGAAAAGTAATCGCGACCCCTTTAAGCAGTCCATCCCATCGATACAGTTACGCGAAAAACTGATCGATAAAACCGGCCGCGCCGTACGCGCTACATGTGCATAGAGACGGCAACGAACTTACCTGACAGAATTGGTGCCGGTGGGCGAAGGCGCAGAACTGCTACCGCCCGGCGAGTCTACCCCGTCATCGGCGTCCCCCTCGACCGATCCGAACGCCTCGTAGCTCTCCTCTTCCTCGTGGGTCCTGGCAATCTTGACAGCGTTGCAGCCGGACGCGGAGGATACATCTGCGTGCTCGGGACTGGCAGAATAGTGCCCGGAGTCTTGGAGATTCGGGTTGACCAGGTTATGCAGGTCGACCGACATAGAAAGCGAGGGCGGACCGCTTTCGCTCCATTCGATCGCGCCGGGAGGGCCGTTCACGCGAGTGCCACCCTCGTCCTCCGCAGTGCACGATTGTCGGTCACTCGACGAGATGGCATCACCGTCACGAGCAACGTCACTGTCGGACACGACAACACGCGATGTAACCACGCTGCTGTTAGCGGGTGAGACGTTTACGCCACTCGGACGGGAGCTTACCATCCTTCGTTATCGGCCAGGTTGGAGCCTGGTGAGCTCGACACGGCCAACCAGGGGAACGTGAGACGCTCCGCTCCCGACCCGTTCAATGATCGCGAGAGGACCGCACCGCGCACCGGTAGAACCGGTCGTTACTGAAAAACGTTCTCTAATGAGTCAGAGTTCAAATACGCCAAAAAAGAGAATAAAAAGGGAGACACAACGGAGTGACGGGGGACACGAGACGATACCCGTTGTAACACCGTGCGCGCACCAGCGTTTGCCGGCCTACGGGTTTCCACGAATGATTATTGTTCCGTGAAATACGGTACCACCGTTGCGCGAAATAGTCACCCACCCCACTCCCTACAATCGGGAGACGCTACGGGACACCACGTTCCCATCTATGTCACGGTTAACCGTGGTTTGGATCTTGCCGCGTAAAATCATTCAGTTACAGTGATGTTGAGTTAATTGTGTGGAACGTTTGCACAAACGATTGAATCTACCGTGAACCATCGGTGGTTATTTAGTAGACGTGTTTTCGAAGTAATGTTTCCAGTTTGTATTATTTTTGTGTATGGTGAATAATGTTAGAAGACAAACATATGGTGTAGATATACAGATGAGATGGACGGAAAGGTGAATACTAATGTAAGGTAGCTGATTTGTAAAATACTGTATTGTTATTTGGAAATATTAAGAAAACGGTTTCAAGCATTAACACTAAGTTTACGAACATCTCTTGTACAGTTTATTCTATTGTTCCTAAGAAAATTTTGATCATTTCGATTTTGGAAATTAGAGGTTTAAAAATAGACGATTAAAGTGTATTACCTTGTAACTGCATCATTTAAAATCGACATAAACATTTACCAAACCATATTTATGAAATTTGTAAAAGTAAACCTAGTGTTAATAAAGGTATTTATTTATATATACACGTGAGAACAAACGCGCTAAATGTCTACGTAAAATCACTTAGAGACTATATTTAGGTGCGGATATTCATTGACTGGCTCTCAGTCTAGTGCACACATAGTTCATAACCAAAGGTGGATAAAAGTAAATATTTAATTTGCCGTAAATTATTCCTATAGTACAAACTAAAATGACGGAACACATTGTTTATACAGTTCGTATAATCAAATTAAGAAAATAATCTCTGTATAATAGAGCTTCGAATTTCTACGGGTTTTTTGTAAAATATACGCAAATGTAAATATAAACAAATAAAAAATATACAAACTGAAAGCAAAAGAATTTCTAATTCAATATTTTCTCAGCTCCATAAACTCCATAGATTGTTTATTTTTAAACAACACCTTGTACATATTCACAGGATTTCATACACAGATAAACATTTTTCGAACACACGAATTATAGGTAACTGTTTGTTATGAAAAGAAAGTAAGTTTGCAACACCGTTAATTAAACGTATATGTATGTAAAATATATATCATAAAAATTCTGCAATGACTTCATTCCATTAATAATCGTCATAGTAAGATAGTACTTGAGCTCACTTTCACCAGGAAAACATTTCCTGGTGACTAATGATGTCCCCATAACATAATCATGAATTGTAGGAAAATCTTATTTTCATTAGTAAGCGTGTGATCGTCGGAAGTACGTTAAGTATACATACTTTGTCTTCTTCGGTGCGATTCGTCATCGCGTTCAAGATTTCTCTCATTCGCGAAGTTACAAAGAAAGTTCTTTCCTTTATTACACTTACTTTAATTTCCGCAATGAAATTATTTATATAGCAAACAAAATATTTTTCAAAACGTTCTTTACGTTATCTGATAGAGTTTCTTTCGTCCAATAAAAAAATGATACAGAAAGTTATTATTTTTTCATAGAAAATAATTTCACTATACATACTAAAATTTATTTTTACGCTAAGAAATTACATTGTCATCGATTATCGAATATACAGTTCCGAGAAACGAAGCTTATCCTCAACTTTGACTATTTTGCACCAATACAGATAATACTGTAAAATTTTTCCCATCACCCCACGCGAAACACGACAGACAGACCATGATTCTGTCAAACAATGGAGTCTTTGAACAGTGAGGTAGAATAGTTGATACATTAAGACAGCGATTTCCAAACTGGGATGCGCGGACTAGTGCAAAAGGAGGCGTGAAAAGTTAACCAGAAATGTAATTTACGTTTTTTTCTTTTTCATTTTTTGTATTAATACATTTTTTACCATTTAAAAATGTGTCTATATTATTTTATGAAATAAAGATTAGATTTTTTTAAAAGAAGACGTAGTAACAAAGTTTGGAAACCACTGCATTAGGAGGTATAAAAGTTCTTAGACATCACTGGGGATTACAACAATCTGATGATCGCCACGAATGACGGCCTACATTAACTAGGGCTTCGGTTGATACACGTTTTTGTGATTAAACGCTTACGCGAATTAAAATTCGGTTATAAAAACAGATTAAACAGGTATTTTACCCCTTGCCTTATAAAACCGTGTCAGACTTTTGGCGAAGATTTCAAATAGAGTGTAACAAACATAAATAACACTTAATTCTTTTGAACTTAAATTAAATATCATTTTTCTGTTACCAGTGATTATAATTTAGAACACATATGGACAGAGAGTATACCTAGAATTATTCTTTTTTTCAATAAATTATTAATGACAAGATCAATAAAAATTATAGGGCAAGGGGCTAATTTTGTTTTGACTGCATGAGACTGATTGTACTAAAATTACGATGAATTTAGAACATAAACGAAAATAATTATTACATTAAGTTATTCGAAAGATTAAGAACATACATATCGTTACTTCATCCATCACTCATTTTAAACTGCTAATTGTCTGAATTATAATAAGAAAATTAATTAACTGATTTTATAATCTACTACAGTATAATTTGAAACTTATTTTTTTCTGGAACTTGTTAAATGAAAAATAATATGCAACAATATTTTTTTATGCAACGAATAAAATAATATAACGCGATGTCGCAGTGTTCTAAGCTACAAGTTATTTTATAAACTACGAACGTTGAAAAGTATTCCTAGAATATGTTTAAACGTACAAATATCTAAACGCCTATACTAAACATTTAAGTTTCAAATACTCAATTGATCATAAGTGGTACTAAACTGACAATTGTTTCCATTAGGTCTAATAATAATATTATTCCAAAATATATATACAGAAGGATAATACTAGATTGAGTTCGAAGGTAAATACAGCAAAATTCCGATTATCCGACATGCTTGGGATCGAGAGAGTACCGCATAATCAACCGTACCAGATGATTGGACTCTACCTGTACGTATGATGAAAATGGAAAATATAATTTATAAAACAACGGAATAATATAGTAATATGATCTATTAACGAAAATAAAATATATAGATGTAACACACTTTTTTTTTAATTTTCTTCTCTTTCTATAGAATACCAGGAAGTTTAAATATCACATGACGCTTTTTAAATATAAGCCCCTTACATCGATTTACTTTATCATTGTTTATCTTTTGTTAGCCCCCTGTCTTATGATTTCATTGGCATGTACGCTAATTAAAATTATTTTATCGCTTCTAATTCACTGAAAGAAGGAAAGCATTTCAAGCGCATTTTATGTCTATATTCACTCTAGAATAATACGATTGATAATGGAAAATTAATATTTAATTTTAATTCAAAATGATTAAACGACATTTATGTTTGTTAAGTTCTATTTAAAGTCTACGTCGCAAGTATCACGTGATATTGTCGGACAAGGAGTTAAAGTTAATTTCGGAGAACATGTAGATTCATTATTCATTTGTTTCCTTTCATTTCTGAGTAGGAAGAGTGTCTGATACTCAGAATTTTGCTGTACTACTGAAACACTCTAATACTTTTTTCACCTCTAAATATGCTAATTAAAACTTTTAGTTATCCCGCTGACACACGCATTGTCGGTTAGCAATAATAAGCGCCTTTTTAAAGCGCTGAAACGGAACAACGCATGTACCTATATACAGTTCCGTGTCTCGCGACATCAATTGCGCCCGCTTGCCACTGATTTACTGTCCAGTCACGCCGCACAGTGGGAAGGTATCAATGTTCCTGTGGCCAAAAATCAATTTTTCAAAATTTTTAACCCCTTGACCTATCATTTCATTTTCCATTATAACCCATACACCTACTTTATCGTTAATAATTTATTGCAGAAAAAGAAAAATTCTAAGCATATTATATGTCTATGTCTGGCCTAAAGTATATTAATTGGTAAGAGAAGAATAATATTTCACTTGAATTCAAAGGAATTAAGTAATGTTTATGTTCATTAAATTCTGTTCGAAATATTCGCCACGAATCTGACATCATATTGTAAAGCAAGGGGTTAATTAAAAACGAAATATTTACTGATAATAAACACAATAAGTTTCTTACAAGATAACGAATACGTAAATATAAGTAGTAATAAATTAATAAATATTAAGAGTAACTCAAATATGCTAATAACGTAGTTCGGCTAACTAGTAACACCAATAATTCTTAATTATTACAAATAACCCTATATAAAATGATTCTCATTTTTTTGTGGAATTACTCAAGAATGTTTCATTGTTACTATAAAAATCGTCTTATTTTCATTAATTCAAACGTTGCAGACTTTTGACCAATAAAGCTGTGATCTTGCCCACTGTGCGCCGCGTCCTTTCCGCAGGTTGAACATGACTGCTAGAATGACTTAACCCCGTAAAAATACGGTACTTCGACGGTAGTTATGCGTTTAGACTGTCTTGTACATATAATTTAATGAATATACAGCAACGTCGAGATCAGAAACGGAGAAAAGCGTGAGAACCGACTACAGGAGTCATGGTACACTGACTCAGACTTTAGCAATATGAGAAAACTAGCAGGGACTTCTTTATGCCCTGTAGTATCTTCTTTTTCTCGCGAAAACAGTCTCGCGACACGGAATCTCTTTCCTCCCCCCAGGAAGAATTTCTTAGGTACATTACTCATCCAACTTCACAATGTAAAAGGATAAAGTAAAAAGTTTTTATTTGTATTCCGTGATGTATTCATTGGATTTATGAAGAAAAATATGTGTCAGACGTGATTGTGATACATATGTATATTTACGTACTTATGTGTGTCACGAGAGAATGACTGATGGGAAACGGTAAAACAAAATACTATTTTCAGTACTCAAAAGATGTTGCTATGTGTATTAACAGAATCCCAATTTTCGTTGAATTCAAACACAACAATCTTTACTCGAAACTGAACATTCATAATATTTATAACAGGTTACGTTGTAACATACGTATCCCAATTTTATTTCACACTATATCATACGTATATTAACACTTAACACTCGAGAGGCGACTTAAGATCGTCATTCGATTGGACACAGCAAAACTATAAAATTCAATACTTAATGCCAAGTTTGATGTAATGCAATTAAACATGAAATATGGAAGTAAAATAGTTCTATCTATAGTGTATTATTTCTGTTCAATACAGTCAAAAATTTGATCAATCTTTTATTGAAAAATCATGAATATACGTGACGAAACAATTTTCGAGCGCAAAGGGTTAAGAATTCGATCGATTTTCATGCGCTGGGAAGGCGTTCTCCTTCAAGTTCATGCACGGCAGATGAAGCCATATTAATTAAGATAGCTAACGGGCTAATTATGAAAGAGAACATCCGGTCTGTAAAAGTGTATTTCAATAATAAACGTTATCGTTAAACGCCGCTGTTTGAAAGACAGCCAAAACTTTTTCCTCTAAATAGTATCCTCCAATTAATCTAGACACTAAATTTGGAAGACCCGTTGCAGCGTGTAGCAATGTTCTCCAGCAAAAAATATTTCACTTGTAATAACACCAAACAACAAAAAATATCTTTCCGCAGTTTTACTATAATATTAAATATACTTTGCAAACCATGAAATTCACAGAATCAAATGAATAATTCTAATTTTACATGTAGCCTGATCTATATACTAATTTTATTAAATTATATAACTACAATAAAAACAGGCATCAACTATTACTTCTATACAATACACAGTCACTATCTTAGATATAAGATTGGCAAATAGAATTTATCGAATGCATGTGCGTTAACCAGTTTTGCAACTATTTACGTGTTTTCAATCTTAAACAAAAAAAGTATCTAATTTCATGATTTTAGCAATTTCATGAATCTGTTGGTATTTTTCTGTCGTACCTTAAGAATCTGTCGTCATGATGACTTATTTTCTGATATCTCTTTTGGTACGTAAATGAATGCATGGACCGTGGTTTGAATACAAAGAGCTTTATTATCGTTATTACGACTAGTTACGAGAATTATCCACAGGACAGACAGCGTTTCGGTTTCCAGGTACTTGTCACTCGGAACGGAATGCATAGATGCATTTCGAATCGCCGGGAGATTCCAGTACGCTATTTAGAGCAAGCTCGAAAGTGTAGACGAGAAATATACTTAACGTTCAAGAGAGTATAACACTTTAACCTTAATTATGATGACACGAGAGCTCACTAAACCAGTCATTGCACGGACTTTACGAACGTAATGCGACTTCACGAATTTGCTTAGCTAGAATTCCTCTTCCAATACGACCAAATTCAACGTTCAACGTTTTGCAATACCGATAATCGTCTTCTTTAATAATGCGTCACGCACACATGCGGTATCACTGAGAATATCACGTATACATTTTTCAACTGGATCCGAACATAATATAAATATCACGTCTTCCTATCCGATAAATACTAACTAAAATTTATCTAAATATTATACATTGTTCACCGGCCAATTATATTGCACAACTCAGTATGTTTATTTGTAATATATACACATATATGTATGTACGTATACATATACATATACATGTATATAAATATATATACATATATCTATATAGACTTCGGGAATACTATTCAAAGGAGACACACTGTATCTGATTCAATGAAAGTCATGGAAATAATATATTCTATTTTTTAAATTCCTCGTTGATGTTATTTTACAATAAGATTTACGGAGGAAGAGCAAGACGTTCCTTAGATTACTGACCGAACGTTAACTCACCTTGAACCGAAGGATACGTAATCCTAGAGAAATGCAACGAAATCGTGCTCGCCGATGCACGAGGAGGACTATGTTTTATCCCACTTCGAAAGATCGGTCACAATAAAGCGAACGGAACGCGTGGAGGGTGAAAAATGAAAAAACTCAAAGTAGATGTACCCTTCTAGCTGTCACCTAAAGTAAACACCTGTGTACACCAGAGCCGCGGATCAGGTAGTCAGACGCGCACAGGAAACTATCACAATAAAAATGTCGGTGTCTCGCGAACGGGTATGTCCCGGAAAAAACGACAGTCAGGCGAACGATATCGAATTCGAGTCAAACGGATGCATAGACACACAACCGTACTGTGGCAATCACGAGCGGACTAAACGAAAGCACAACCGAATCGTAACGCGAAAACGAACGAAACAATCAGCCGAGAGGAGCCATGGCAGGTACGCATGCGCAACGAAACAGGAATGCCGTGAATACACGATACGTTTACTACACCTACGTACAAACACAACTGAACGTTACGGTCGTACCCGCAGGTACGAGAAAGCACCAGTGTCTCTCAATCTACGGAATATTAACTATAACTTCTTAAACCGGTTGAAGAGCGTCTTTACTTCATTTCTTACGTTCACCGATTCGTCGATCCCTCGACCGACTACAGTGAACGAATTTTCATCGTTCACTGGTAACAATATGCATCCCTAAAGACAATGAAACGCAAACAAGAATTATTCTATCGAATTCAAAGAAATTCCTAAAACATATATGAATAATATTTGTTGTTAAAAATATTCATTTTTTGTTTTTCTTTTTTTACTTTTTTTTGTTTTTGTTTTTTTTTGTTTTACGGTGTAGCAACACTCTCGGAACTTTTCTTGTAAACCTCTTTGTAAACTAGTTCCTGCATTTGCATCCTAAGCAGCATTCTTCTGTCGGCGGGCAATGTTCTTATGTGGGGTAGCAGACTCATAAGGAAATAGTAATTATCATCGAAACGGTTGCCTTCCAAGGGATCTACCGTGAGACCAATGCCAGTGTCATGGTCACCCATCAGCACTTGTTCAGGTGAAATGTTTTGTAACATCATTTCGTTCTCCGTGAGGTTGTCGGAGACACTTTGGAACTCGAGATTGTCGAAATTCTCCTCGGGCTCTTGTTTCACATCTATGTGATTAATACTGTCGATTTTCAATCCGTTATCATTATTTATCGACAGTAAGTGACTCGGAATTGTACCTCGATCATCTGCTTTTCTATTCGTCATCGAAGACCCGTTTTGCAACAGCATCCCATCCCCCTCACCCTCGCTGGGTATTCGATCATCATCTTGACAAGAATTGTTTCGTTCCCAGATTGGGGGACGCGGTAACATTTGCTCTTTCAAAAACTGTAAGCTTTTGAAATGAATCCATACCGGTCTGTTCCGATGAAATTTACTTTTCCGATAGACTTGATCCTTTTTCAGTTCTGCTCGAAAGGTATCTCGTAAACCTTTCCACTTTGCTTTTAATACCGGCTCTGAAAAACAAATGTGAAAACATTTTGTTTAAACACA
The DNA here is from genome assembly GCF_051020985.1 of Nomia melanderi. Taxonomy (NCBI): domain Eukaryota; kingdom Metazoa; phylum Arthropoda; class Insecta; order Hymenoptera; family Halictidae; genus Nomia; species Nomia melanderi. The sequence continues at coordinate 5,651,505 of NC_135005.1, forward strand.
AAAGTACGGTTAACGAAGTATTTCGATAACATTGCACTGCTGTTTTCATATCTGCAAAATGTAGGTTAGTTTTCATCATATTATAACACGTTACAATACAGTTGTAATATTCGATTTAAAATAAAATAAAACGATTTATAATTTCAACGATAAATATTACAAAGACCGGAAGTCATTCGCACATGTGAAAGTCAGAATTTATTGACTATGCTTGCGCGCATGCGTCTTTACTTAAACACTATTTGTATTCGTAACTTAAATCTTTTTGTGGCGTAATATTCTAACAAGCAACGAATCGTAAGTTATCAATAGTACATTGGGCATGATTTTGCAAAATCATGAATGTCTTATATTAATCTAAGCGCGTAAAATTTGATTGAAACATACCGCATTCGAACAAGATGACATCTCGGAAAAGTGAGGTTAACTAGAATCGCTACTCGTACACGCGAGTACAGCGTAGAGAATTACATTACCAAAATAAATGGTGTTCACGCTTTAATCAAGCTTACACGTATTTTACATTTACAAGAAGGAAAATACCACGCAGAAATGTTAATAATTTAAAAAGAAATCATTCATATGATTCACATTAGAATAGAATGAAAATTAGTAAACAAATATTATGGTGTTCGTATCGGACTCATTTTTTAATACAAAGATTCATCCAGGGAAATGGAATAGTAATTTGTTTATACGCATAGTGGCAACAATTCGTTTGTTCTCTGATAAGAATGACTTAAAAGTATCTTTGGTACCGCGATGAATCGTGAAAATTCGCGCGCGAATGACAATACATGAGAAACGATTTCATCAATGCACCTACTAGGTAACTTGAATATCGATGCAATCTCCATCCAAACGCGGTTTGTCACCTCGCGATTGTGATAAGAGATATGCCTCTGATTCCAAAGCGCTGGCCGCTTATAAACTTCGGCGATTAGCCGATTCGCATCCATCTTCACCTCGTCCCTCATATCTACCAGAGAACAAAGCAATGATGTATATTTTTTTCGCAATGATAACGAGACCAGAAACACTATACTATTAGCTTGTCAATCCGATGGGAACAAAGTACGGGCGAATACTAGCGCTGGGATAGCGATTAGCGCGCAGGACGCTCTCGGGTAACGATCGATTCGCGTTTCGCCCTCATCTTGCCCTTGCTAGCGCGAACATCTTTCTTTTCAGAAACTGAGTGACGCACTATCTGCTCTTTTGCAATTAGGTTGCAATGCTACATTTTCTTTTTATTTTCAATATCATTGAAATTTTAGCGGCAAATATTGTCTTGCGACAGGAAACGTTGAATATTTTTTAAATATATTAGTTTGACAAAATAATTATTATATAAACGCACTTCTACATGTTATAATAATAGTAATAATACATTATTAAGTCGCTCATAGTTTTCTTTCATTTTTGTGAGTAATGAGAGTTACACGAATAAAATATTGCAGATATTATTATGGACGGTTTCGAATTAATAGCTCAAGGCGCCGAAGCTCGTATTTATAAAGGTGTTTATTTGGGAAAGCCGACTTTAATTAAAGAACGCTTCCCAAAGAAATACAGACATGTAGATTTAGATACTCGGTTAACAAAGGATCGAATAAAGGCTGAATGCCGCGCTATGGTTCGCGCGAAAACCGCTGGTAAGATTACACGTTACGGTACCATTTCTTCTTGACTTGCTGTGTTCGTTTTCCATTTTAGGAGTTACCACACCGGCAATATATTTCGTACAGTTGGAACGTCGATGCATTTATATGGAGTATGTAGAAAACTCAATAGTATTAAAAAATTTTATAGATAAAAATATCTCGACAGGGGCAAATGCTGACCGTTATTCAAAATTCATAACGCAAGGATTAGGAATGCTTGTTGCTAGATTACATTCCAAAAACATAATTCACGGTGATTTAACAACGTCGAATATACTTTTGAAGAATTTTAGCGACGAATTGAGTATCGAAAAATGTGATGGTATGCGAATATCATAGTACAGTTATTGGGTATATTATATATTGTGTAAATATTAATGTTATTCTGATTTCTTCGTTTTTTACAGCTACAAATAATTTTGTTGTAATAGATTTTGGATTAGCTCGTGTTGAATCAAGCTTAGAAGATAAAGCTGTTGACTTATACGTTCTTGAACGATCGTTGTTAAGCGCTCATTCAGAAGTACCGTTACTATTCGCAGAAATATTCGACACGTACCAAAAGTATTCTGCAAACAAAAAACAATGCAGAGAAGTCGTTGATAAGTACAAAGAAGTACAAGCACGGGGACGGAAGCGGTTAATGATCGGATGATACTGTTGTATCTTTTATGAATATATTAAACACATTTTATTAACATGTTTTTAATCATTTATACATATAAATACACTTAAATAAATCATTATATATGAAGTTATTAACGATATTATTGATGTTAGCCTTTTCTTCCTTTCAAATTATTTCTATGTAAAATCTGTTTATTTAAAATTTTCCACGCCGATCCTTATTTAGATAGAAGTAAAATAAACAGTTACTTCTGAAATATAGTATACATAAAATTATTTTAATACTTAAAATCTACTTATACAATGTAATGTAATTGTAATGTATACGATTGCCTTGTACCTGTCAAGGCATCAATTGGAATTGTTAACTAGTTGTCATTATATATTTCAATAGTTGAAAAAATAGTCAGCATACAAATTTTATTAATAACATGCAAAATGTTCAATCTGATCAAATATTGAATAATTTGGGTATTCAAAATGTTTATTTATAATTTGATCTGGCATATATAATATGTAATCAGTTTTGGCAATAGTTTACTGTGTTCACATGAATCATTCTATTTTCTGCAACAATATGTATATAAAAGGGAATATAATAAAAATTAATTATATTCCACAAGTAAAATTCCAAATTAATATTGTTTATAATGAGAAGTTTAAACTCTTGCATATAATGTTCTCTATTGATAAATAACATTTAAATGTATAATTATTGCTTATATAAGAATGGTTAACTAAACACAGCAAATGATGCTAGTAAACATTTCAGAAACTGATTATTACATGCCATATTTATTAAACATGCTGAAAATTTGAATGTACCCTAAAAATGTTTGACAATGTAATTTCCATATATGTTTAAAGTATTTCATTCATAAAAAATATTATATGTATTTGTATTTTTGTCAGTCAAGATACTATTGATGTTTCAGAAATCATCAGTCGAAATGTAGCCCTGTATATATTATGATCCAAGTAACCTACAAATATGAATTTCATTATAAATAAAGAAAACCCAATATTCGGATTTTAAAATATTAAGCCACTCCAAATTACCAAAAATCCAGCAAATGATGTCATAAAACCTTCTTTAGTTAATTCCCATACACCACCAAATTCTTCTTCATCTATTTGTTGAAAATTACTAAAGTATAGGTACGTAACACCTGCATTAACTAGTACAAATCTAAAACGTTCGACACAAGTTTTGTTATAATTAAGTACGAAAAATGAACTAAAATAAACTTACTTAATTACATAGTTTTAAGTGGAAATAACATTGAAAACTTACAATAATAGAGCTACAAAACCTTTCAAAGGTATAAGGCCCCATCCTATACCGACTATAATTCCAATCGCTTGCCTGGCCCAATATATAACATCAAGGAATTCTTCCTACAGTAAAAAATAAGATGTGAATTCATAAGGATTAATACGAACACGATTAATTAAAATATGGTTATGTTTACTTTATCCGGCCATTCGGAGTTCGCTGTTATCGCACGTGTCCAAACGCTTAATTCACATTTACCACAGCTCCCGATCTTCTCTGATTTTGAACGCGACATTTCTAAGCTTTCTCAACTTAAAAATATGAAATGTATAGTAAAAGTCATAAACATTTCCTACACAACAACTACCATACACGTTTAGTTCCTTTAAACCTACAAGTATTTCACTACGATACTTCTTCCAACTCTTGAATTATGGAAATGTGCCAGATTCCATAAAATTTTTCACGCACGCGCACTAAATTGAACTTGACGTATACCTACAACATATTCTTGTAACGCTTTTTAATACTTACATCACTTATTCGAATCGCAGTAAAAGGTTTATTATCAACAAAAGTATGTTTAAATAAAATGTTACTACTGTCTGTAAGATATTAATAACAGATCCTCTCAATTTTTTGCTTTATTAGAATTTAAATGGTATTTTTTTTACAAATATCAATATGCGTTTCCAGAAATGTTGAAATAAAAATAAAGATCTCAAATAAATGTCACAAACACTTCGGAGCTGTTTTTCCAGTGCTTATTATCCTGAAATTAGTTACATAATATTAAAGTATATAATTATAAAAAGGTGTAAAATTTCAGTGATGTTTAATATTAATTAAATAAACTTCTGAATACTATTACAGAACATGGTCATTATATTTTTCAAAAACGAATTATAAAAATTATTTAGGTACAAAGGAATATTAATTCTAATGACCTTTTCTCTAATGCATAATTAGGAAGAACTATTAGTGTACATGAATGTAATAGGAGTCTTTATTTTCTAGTGAATTATATTGCATGATTAAATTTAATCATGTATCAAAATCTGCTATAAATACTAATACCAGTCTGTGTACACTTTAATGCAGTAATATCTTAGATGGAAAGAGATACAGAACAATATTAATAGCAGAGTTTGAACATATAAAATTGTACAATGTATGTGTATATGTAGGTGTGCTATGCGCACGTGCGCGCACGCGTGTATGTATATATATATATATATTTATAAGTAGTGTTAATACAGGAATGTATAGAATAAAATCAGAATATAAATATTATATCACGCATTCATTAGTACATACATACTGCAGATACATTCAATATATTTACATACTAAAATATTGTATATTACAGGTGATCGTTTTTAATGTACAGAGTCATCAATTAATATGGAATTGTTAAAATAATGATATTATATTTATGATAAAAAAATAATTATACTTTACAATTCATGATCCGCAATTTGTATGTTTGCCATTTTATAATAATTATATAATTCTTCTAAATTATAATTGAATGAATATAAGTATGTGTACAAAATAATTACATTTTTGGCACAATAGATTGAATTCCAATTTTTACGTTATGTTTATAAAATTTCATATAACAATGGGAGTTTTTTAAGCATGTAATCTGTTTTTTATACTTCTAAAGAAACTCTATACTTCTAAAAAAAACCACCTGCAACATAATATGTATACAAACCATAAACTGTATATACTTATGGCAATGTACAAGTCCATACCTGTTTACAAATATTATGTTTATCATTGTAGTAATTAAATTATAGGCATACAATTATTAGCTTCAATTATTAAGTAACTTCAGGATTAACTACCTTTTTGAGATACTGATTTGTTTTTATTATAAAAAATTTGTCAAGTTGATTTAGTACAGCATATATTTTGACAAGAATGTTATCAGTCTAATTTACAATCCTTTATAAGATTTAAAATGATTGATTATCTGAAAAAAGTTGCATTCAAAAGACTTAATCAGTACCTCGTTAATGAATTTCTTGACATGTATAAATTCAAATATCCAGATCAATGTATTAGACCAAACCTATATGTCCTAAATTTTTGAATAATATAAAAAGAGCAAATTCAATTTAACATGCAATATCGTCATCTAGCATGTACTTCTAGAAATGTGTATCCAAAAAGTATATATGTATATATTTCCTTTGATAATCATAAATATTAGTATAAATTAAAAATCGAACACTCATTCAAATATTTATTAAACCGGATGAACTGAAACTGTAAGCATAGCTAATTTACCTGCGTATTTTTTTATACATATGTATTTACATAGGTTCTTTGCTATCAAAAACTATGTCTCAACAGACTTATATAAGATAGATTATTACTTATATTTCGCAATATACTTTTAATATAATACAAAAAAAACTGTTATAAAAAAGCTGCTCCCTTTAAAAGAGGACACACATAGCCGAAAAACATTAGTAAATTTGTTTAGTTATGATATATGTTTAACAAGGTATAAAATAGTAAATACAAATTACAAATATTGCAAAGAAATTCTTAGAATGTAGCAATAGCCGATAACATCTTTTTAATGAATACATCATTTCCTTCTTTTGCACATTGATACTATTATTTGTATATGGTATATGCGTTGTATAATATTATATTATTATATTCATGTAAAATTTCATTTGAGTGTGTCCTTATTATATGGAAACCAAAGGCATTTGTTAATTTATGTAATAACATTATTATATGGCACACTGCAAACGTTTTATGATTCTTAGAGGTTGGCTTTGTGCATTTCTCAATTCCAATGGTAAATACTGATTTCAGAAGTAGTTATTGAAAAAATATTTTTTTAAGATAAGTTTTCAATTTAATAAAACTGTGTAAAAGTAGAATATGAGTAATTGCAAGTAATAAATAATACGATTTATATAAAAATTCATATTTTCATAATCACAAATGCTTAAAAGCGGTACTTTTTCAGAAAATAAAGGGGAATATTGATCACAAAATTAAAAAGAATTTGTTTCGGAAGACATCTCAAATATGATTAAATAATTTAAACAAACCTTTCTTGTATTACGAAAAATTATGCTGATCTACACATAGAAGAACAATGGGTAGTATGTTTAAAACAATTAAAATCATGTAAATTATGGTCTTTAGACAATCCATTACTTAAAATGTATGGTCAAACAATACATAAATATTTAAATTTCAAACAAACATAACGTATCTCATTGATCAAATAATATCATTGCAAATATCAAACAGACCTTTCTCTAAGAATCTAAGGGAATGTAAAAGTATAAAATATATTTTCTATGGAAATATGAATGTCTTAAGTAATTGGAGTGAAGACAACAATTGATTTTTAGTACATTAAATACAAATACTTACTGCTAAATTAAGGTAACCTGCATCAAGAGTGCAGTTTTGTAAACGAAATTGTAATAAGAATTTTAATGCCACCTTAACGATAGATTAGTACTTTTTATAGAGACCCCTGATGCTCTGTCTCCAACATTAGCACTTGCTTTGCATTCGACTTTTTATGGCACAAATGCAAACAGAATATGTTCGCATATTTTTGTGCCCCGTATAAAATATTTTGACAAAAGATGTTCTAATGTGCAATTAACCAACAACATTGACTTTCGAATTACTATAGTGTTAAGTCATGGTCAAACATCAACTACATCGTTATCATAGTTAAAATTTGAATCACGTAGAAATGAAGTACGTCGAAGTTTATAATTTATTCGATTTTCTTCAACCGTTTTCGGCGCTTCCATTACCTAAAAATACACTGAATTATTATGAATGTATACGTTCGCATCCTAGATAAGTTATTTTACGAATATCTTTTCGATCATTTTTTCATGTGTTATATCAACAAGACATCAAATTATTACTTTTTATTAATAGGATTTAAGCACAAAAAAATATTATGGTAAGCTGTTACAAAAGGACTTTAATTATACCTTGGTATCTGGTTGGTTGATAGAACGTTGAAGCACCGACCTCCATGCTGCAGGTGCGGTATGCTCTAAAATAATATGTACAGCAAGGCTTCTTAATTTAAGGGTTTAACATGCACTCGTACAAATTAATTGATATTGAAAAAAAACTGTTCTTAATTAAAAATAATGCGTGATTCGGATGGCGTATACAAGGTTACTATATATATATACACAGCATGCAACAACAAAAAAACACATTTCCGAGTTACCATTTTCTTTTCTTTCTGTTTTACTCTTGTTTAAACTAGCTGCCAATTCTCTGACAGATCGCTTTTCTACACTTGTATTGCTTAAAGAACTAGCAGTACTACTTGCTGATAATGTTGGTGGCAACGAAGCGGGTCCGCTTACACCACTATCTGTTGATTCATCAAGAGCATCACCAGAATCTGGCGTGTTTCCTGCTGAAGTATTTGGACTAGAACCATCGCTTAATAAATTAAATTCTCCTATAAAATTAAATGAAACTATACAGTGAATATATAACAATAACATGTATAATAACACGTAATATATATATATATATATATATTATTACTACAAATGTAATAAGTTTCTTAATTGTATACAATTATAATACTACTCACTTTATAGTTACATGTATGCGATATAAGAAGTTCTTAATAAATATTAAAATATGGTTTTTATATCTATTTAGACTCACCGGATTTTCTGTCAGTTGCCATACTCCAAGGTCTTGGTTTTGGAGCAGTTGCAGGTGGAGTCAATTTAGTCTTTGAAAGAGCACCATTACTTTTCCCATCACTAGTAGAACTATTTCCTTTAGATAAAGGTTTTAATACTGGAGACTTCGATGCTTCTGATGTATTTTTTGTACTACTGCCGTTTGTTGGACTTCTAAGATCGAAACCTATCGATCTTAATTTAAGGGAAGGCAGCGGTTGGCTTGCAGATTTATCCACGTCCATGGCAGATTTTTTCGTTAAACCTTTTCTGCTTTCGTAATCTTTAGGAACAGACGTTGCAAGAGATACATCCCTATCTGAAGAATTTCCAGCGGTTGTTAATTGTAACATTTTACCATTTTCATCAGAATCCCGCGAAATACGCGAATTTGTACCAGACCCAGTAATTGGCAATGTGCTACGTTTAGAAATGTCAGTGGTATTGACAAAACTATTACTACTTGTGTCGCTATAACTATCAGATTTTGCAATGGTTCTTTCGTGATTTTGAGCATTATCAGTCGTATTCCGTCGAGCTAATGGGGATGCGGTTAATGGTGAATCACCTTGAGATCTCCTACCGACGAGAGGAGAAAACTTCTCCAAATTATCGCTAGACCGTGATCGTGGTGTAGGCTCAAGGAGCGTTTTTAACATTGGTGAACTACAACCAGGTTTCTTATCCGTATCAGGTGGAATACTTTTGTAACTCGTAAGAGATAAATTTGGACTGCCATCAGTCGGAAACGTATGTAAGGAGCTGCAATTAATTAAAAACATGTAAGTTAATGTATGCAATTTCTATTAAAAAACCGGAGATCATATTCCGTTCAGTGTAGTACCTATCATCGCTTGTTGGAGATATAAGAGGAGTTGTTGGTGTAGTTGGTCGAAAGAATACGTCAAGGCCTTCTCCAAGAGCAAGACCATCCACTGGTTGATCTGGTCTTAACATTGGTCTTGTAGGTGCTCTAGTTTTCGTTCTACGAGGTCTAGATTTTACTAAATGTTGTAATTGTTGACCCACGGTATTAGGTAATTCAGAAACAGAATCTAAAGACTCTGTTAATGAATGTTCTGTTTCTGAAATGGCTAAAAACTCTTCAATCAATTAAAAGTTCATAAATTTATGAAGTGTACAAGTTAAAATGATATGAACCTTCTGCTTGACTTTTTGGCAACGGTGGTAATAGATCAGGAATGTCGTCAGCAGAAAGTCCTTCAACTGAATCAACCACAGATTTAGGTCTTAACTTTCTTCCATGTAAACTCTTACGTTTATTTGATAAATGTGGTGTGGCCTAAATACGAAAAACAATTGTTAATATTACTAAAACGTATATAAGTAAAGTGTTTACGTTATTATTAGCCATCGTTTTTCTCTTAAATAGTAAGTATACGGAAGGAATGCAAAAAGTAAATATTTCACTATTTCTTTTTTTTTCAACTAAATAAGTAGGTTACATCAGTTTATGATTTTACAATAATTTGTAAATAATGTTTTAACTGCCAATTTTTTAATAGGAAATAATATTTAATTTTAGTTTAAATGTTACATTATGTTCTTAAATGTTAATATTATTGTTAATGATAACACAAAACAACGCATTTAATATAATTACGTATGAATTACTTCTTATTTAATTATTTAATTATTTCTTATTTTTGCTTTTATGTGTTATATAAAAATTAAAACTTTTTATTTGCAAAAGTGAAAGCTACTTTCATTATTCACAAACTATTATCAAATTAAAAATTTTATATAATTCATTGTGTTGCTTTTGAAAAACTATGCAACATTTTTCTTTTCTATTTTTTTAAAAATACATTTACCATTTGCAAGAAAATCATTGGCTGCTAATAACGTGAATGTTTTATACACAGTATATTGTAAATTCTTGGAAAACTGCAACAATAAATGACATTAAACGGTACATACTTTTAACCAATACTTACAAGATTTAAATAATCCAATTTCTAGACAGACATGAAAACATTATATTTTGATCATTGTATTAACTATTATTAATAATACATACTTATTAATAATTCTATGGGATAGTTTACATTTACTTACCATAGGAGACTGATCACTAGAACACTGACCAATAGAATTTACTAGTGAATAAGTTTCAGGTGGACAATCTTCTTCTGAAGCAAGGCTGGATCTACCAATAGCCAATGACGTAGATACACCTACTGTACTTGTAACACCTATTACACTTCCACTACTCATTGAACCAGCACTAGGCCGTAATACATCTGGTGTGCTACTTCGTGTTCTACTATCGCAATCACCGATCTAATAACATCGGTATTAAAATTAAAATGCTTTCATTCAATTTAGAAAATTGTTCTATTGTATATTATACATACCAAATTTTTATAACTCCTCGATAATGATTCAATGACTTCATCTGTTATTCTGTCAGACACATGACCAGCAACAGCTAAATTTAATTCACTGTGAAAATATAATAAAACAAAATGAAAACACTTTTTTTAAGTAAGAATAATAATTTTTATTTTGGATAGTATTAATATGCTATATATTTACTTGACTCTATTGACTATATCTGCTCCAGCTTGTTCCGTAATAGTGGTGTGTATAAATTCACTACTGATTTGGTTTTTTTCTTTACAACTATTACGTAGATCATCTTCTACGGCAATTGATTCACTTTCATCTCCTCTAATCACCGTTTGCTGAAGTATCGTAGGACACTGTTCATTTGCACATTTTATCATAGCATCTAAGGAATCCTATATTCATATTTGATTATTATAAACTTATCGTTATAGCTAAAGTAACAATATGAACAGTATAAAAATATACATAAAATATATACCTGTAAATACACAGTCACAACTTTATGAAGTTCATTTGCCATATCGTGTAATTTTAATTCAATTGGATTATTTTCATCCCGTCTTTGAAGTACTTCGTGTAATCTCGGTAATAACTGGAAAGATTATATTTTAATAAAATCACCTTTCAAATGTTTATATGCTCGTTTATTTGTACCTGCTTTGAATTATCCGCATCTTGTATAAGTCCAGTTGCATAATTAATATCGTTATTAGCATCACAGCTTTCAGCAGCAATGGCTTTAATAGTATCCTGAGTCTGTACAACCAGTCTATCAACCATTTGTTGTGTAGAGCTTAACAAAAACCCTTGTTGTAATCTAAAGGCTTGACCATGGCTGTACTTGCAAGGTGTAACATTTCTTTGCAATAAATCTTGTATCTTCTTAGCTAACTGTTCAGTTTTGTCGGCAGAAGTTTTCATGCACGGTTGCAGATCGTAAATTGGAAATGGCATGTGCCTTACACTACAATTTCTTTAATAGAATACAACATATTAGGAAATGTACGAGTATATTTTAAATAATAGATAAAAAAAAATATACATACTTTTCTAAAGCATGAACAATATCTGCATAACCTTGGAGTGTAATGTTATTTTTATCGTAAATAATGGTCCTCAAATGATTGTTAATCTGTAGCGCTTTTGCTAATAATCTTGCACCAGGATCTCCAATTTGATTACCACTAATATCTAAAGTATGAAGACATGTATTACTACCAAGGGCATTAATAAGGTTGTAGAGATCAGACTTCAAACGAGAATCCGGTAAATGTAATGCTTGTAAAACACAGTCGTCCTCTTGAAGCATTTGTACAAGAGCATCCATTACAATGGCAATATGTTTACTTTTCATGCTAACAGTATTACGGCCCATACATAATTGCTTTATAGATTTGTTTTTTCCTATAGCAGTTATTACTTGTGCTAGATCAACATCCATGTCTGTAAAGAAAAAATTAATCAACTGTATCATTCACAAATGATAGACAAGTTTTTCCTGTTGTAAATATACATACTGCTATCTGAAATATCCAATGATGCTATACAACGTACACCATGTATACACGACTCCAGTACATGAGCACCCATAGAGCCCAAGTTATTTCCACTCATATCAAGTTCCAAACCAACAGTACTTTCATTACATGCTAAACCAAGTAATAAATGCTTTAACGCTTCTAATGGCAATTTGCAGCAAGATATATTTAAGTACTTCAATGAAAGTGTAGCTGTAAAGAACTGTTTAAAGCTGGGAGGTATTTCTTTGGTCTTTTTGCTTGAAAAAGAATTGCGAGCAACATTCAAATGGACTAGATTAGTTGCACAACCCCGTAGTAAAGCACCGAACAGCTGAATAAAATAAATGTAATACATGTAAATGACTTGTTCCATTGAAATTTGTTACGTACAAAACTAAATACTTACACATTCTAGTGTAGTATCTGTACCACTTAGATCTAAATGAGTTAGGCTATTAGGTTGTGCTAAAAAATTGCACAAATTCTGTAACAAAATAACAATATCATTGTAAATAATACATTTTATCATATTAAAGTAATAATTTATACCATTGAATTTTAAAATCTTATTAAAAACTTACATTGATGTCATCTTTTAAAGAATTTTCTGAAAGATTCAAATATTGCAAACTAGTTTGCATGCTCCTATTTAAACTTAATGCATGTGCGACTTGACTTATTCCTTTCCCTGTTAGTCCACAATGTGCTAAGTTTAATTTTTGTAAACCTTTAGGTAGCTTACCAATAGGTCCGCTTATATGTGCACCTCCTAAAATTTATATTATTGTTCATGATTCAATCTATTAATTTGCTCAAATCACACAGTTACTAACTATTATACACATATTACATTAATTCAAATAATGTATGGTTGTGTAAGAAGAAAAAAATGTAATGATAATTTTTAATTTAAGAAAAATATAGTGAAATTTTAAATGGAGGATTATATTTTTGAATGCAACAGGTTAGAAAGCAATTTAAATAACAGGCACTACAAATGGTAATTATTGGGAAGAGTAATACTTATGTGCACACCTTGCATTAACTTGGCAATTATCACACATAAACTAGAGGCTCCTACAAAAATATAAATAAAAAGTTTGTACAGACATATGTTAAAACTATTTTTAAAATAGACAAAGCAAAAATGAAAAATTGAAAATGGATCTATTAAAACAATCACATTAATTTACTACAGAACGTCACAATAATACAAAAAGGTTACTATATTTACCTTTATCTTCAATAGTATTATACGATAGATCGATAGTTTGCAACATTGTATTACCATTGGAAATTAAAGCTAACGATAATTTGTGGGCAAAATCCCTGTAACAAATATGTTTATTAGTCTTTTTATCAAAATTAATTTTATACTACATCATTTGATTTTTACCACTTAATTCCAAGATTATCTAGGTACAATTCTTGTATGGAAAGAGATCTGCGCATAACATGTAATAATCGCTCCAAAGGTTCATGACTTAATTTTAAATGAGATGCTCTTAGTTTTGTAAACCAAGTATTATATTCCAAGGCGGAAATGATTGGCACCAAATCTTTTTGATCTAAATGATCAAAATCTCTTAAATTTAATTCCCTTGTGTCATGAGAGAGGTATATTGTATCAACGTCCTAAAAAATGAATCTTTTTCAAACAAAATTTTAAAATACTGATACCATTTTATCTTCTATATATCTTAAGAATATTACCCAAGCAACTTCTTCTCTATATGGTACGCCATGTAAATCGCACATGCATGCATATTGGGTTGAAAATCCACCACAAGGTCCAGTGTGTCTTGTTGCTTCTGTACTTCTAGCTAACTCACTACCTCTTATACTCTGCAATCTACTAGCTGGTATTACTTCTATTTTTCTTATAATATAACTGTAGGAAGGATATCAATGTTAATACCAATTTTTGTAAACCCAATGAAAAATCTTTAAAATAACTATGTAATGATAATAGATTCACGTACTTTAATGGTACAGTGGGAAAGATATTTCGAATTGCAGTATGTAAGGCCTCAATCATTGCATCTACCTCTGTCGTATCTGCTCCTGCTCCTGTAGTAGTAAAATTGTAATACCTCTCTCCAACAGTTAATAATAATTGATTTGCTCTTTTGGATTCTATAGATGTTATTTCTAAGTAATGAAAATGACAGTCGAGCTACAAAGTTAATAACTAATTAATAAAATATCCATATAATTTTAATCGAATAAATAAAATAATAATTTAATCTTACCCTTGTGGGTACTTTGGCCGTTAAAAGAAATAGACGACATGGTGAGAAAACCTTAAATCATGATGATAAAATACATATTAAAATGCTAGTTTACAAAATTTCTCTTAAAATGAGATTGTTATAATGTTATTCGGTTATTACTCACTAGAACACGATTTTCTTGTTTATCCTGCTTTGTTTCCAATTTCACAACATTTTTTAATAATATCTTGACATGCTTACCAAGTAGTGCTTTCACTGATTCTATAAAGAATAAATAATTTATAGAAGGATATATTCAATGGAGTGTAATGAATGTAGAAAATTAAGAGAAATATTTTTTAAAAATGATGTCCTAACTCAACTTGCATATATACAAAATAAAAAAATAATCATTAAAGTTTCTATGAACTCTATTAAGCAATGACTATTTAAATTGGATGAATAATATATACACTCGAGGTATGACAGGTCCACGATACGAACGTAAACATTCAGGATCAAGACAAACCGTTTAAATCTTTCGTAAGTTGCGATCTGGTTGACATTTTGCTGATTGGCTTATCTGTCAAACATAAGCGGACCCATTTAAGACATTGTTTTTTTTGTCACCCAGTGACTGAACTTTTATAACTTGCTTAAAAAAAAGTTAAGATAATGGGCGATGTCACGAAACTATAAAGCAGAATAGCCGCCATATTAGCACCTGCCCGCGATCCATTCTGTTCCATTCCGGTCCGTTCCATTATTACAAATAATTTTGCTGTTTGCGATTTCTGGACAATATTCACTTTTTATAGTGATATAAGTAGAATAATATGTAAAACAGTAAAATAAAGTTTATTTTTTATATAAATCTAACACTTTATGATAATCGAAACAGATAAAGTAATTAATCTTTTCTATACAGTCAGCGTAAAAAGTATTCGTACGGTGAATAATTTTAACAAAAATATTGTAAAACATCATTTATTAGTAAAATTTTTACAAATAAAAAAACATATGCACATTCCTTGAAGTCTCCAGAATAATTTAAACAAAGAATTAATGCAATACCAATATCCTTTGTTAAAATATTGATATCTGTAAAATGGTAAATAGATGTGTAACAAATATTCATACAGTTACAGTTTAATGGAAAAAATTAATAGGACCGGCCTAATTTAAAAGACAGAATATCATTAAGTTTAAATATGTTCGTACTTAATGGGATTCCCCTTCGATCTTATTATAATTTGAAACCGTTGTGGCATTGAATTCACTAAATTGATAAGCAGCGAAGAGTAAGGTAATCAGGAACACAAAGTAATTGGAAATGATAATAGTATACTGTACTAAACAACGATAACCGAATAATCCTGTCGCCATTTAACAGTTAACCCTTTAAATGCCGAATTTTATCCGTAAACAGTATTATTCGCGAACTTCAACTCAACTATTAATTTTGTTCTCATTTATTTATGAACATTGTCGCTATTCAATTCCTAGTAACGAAAACTTTTCGTTTTACAAAAACACTAAATTGTATTTCTGAATTTAAAGAAATTAATAAGGTTTTATATAGTTTTTCATGAATTCTTTCGTGAATTGATTAATATTACAAGTAATATTGAATCACAACTGCAAAAAAATACATATGCATTCTATCTAAAATAAAAACAATTATACATTTTTATTTGTTTTGTTACAATTTTTTTGAAAAAAAGTGAATTGAGTGTAATTTTTGTATTTATAGTATCCTAATATTAATGTTCACAAACAAAAAAATACAAATGAAGGATTAATTTAGGATGTTAATTTCATAATTTAAAGTCTCAATTTGATGTTTGTAACTATAAATATTTTTTATTATTTGTGTATGTTATCTTATGGGGTAATAAGGAATGAATTGTGTAGGATAACCTGAAACTTGGAAGAAACATTACAAACATAAGATAAAAATAATGAAAATAATGAAAAGAAAACAGAAAAATATAAATGAAAGGTACCATTCAAGAAAAAAGGAATAAACAAAGAAACAGTTGAAACTGAAAATACAAAAGAATATTACGTTTATTGTAATGAGAAATATGATAATACTCCATTCAAAAATTGGTTAATGAGCTACAATTGCACCAAATGGTCATAAGAGAAATACATTGTTGGGTAAACTTCATTTAAAGGGTACTTATGTCATTTTTTCAGACATAAATGCCAAAAATTAAGTTTTCCATTAAAAGTTGGTTTTAATTTAGAATTTTATCAAAGTTGGTGATAATAACATGTAAGGAAATATATTGTTTTTAAATGTATGCAATAAAAAAGTTGATATTTTTCTATTATTTTGTTTAGTTCAAATATTTTCTTCTAAAAGAACCCTTTCTACATTTTATAATGAAATTCAATGTGACATTACTTTCATTTTAGATGGTTCCAAGTATTTCCCACAATATTTACATCTAGAAATTATGGAGGTGTTTCTAAGTATTTTCAAGCATTATTTAAGACTTACAGTTGATTGTTAGTAGTAGTAGTAGTACAATGCTTGGGTTATTATTTTATAATAACCCAAAATAAATTGCTGCAGTCCATAATTTTCTGCTATCTAGCTTTTTCTAAGTTTGAATCTATGTGAAAAATAAGAGCAGCTCCTATAAGTGAAAATTTGAAGGAGAAAAATATCCAAAAATCAAGTAAAACCATGTTAAAACAAGGGAGATTATCTTTTATTTTCCAAATTATTTCCTCCTTTTAGATTATTTTTATTTATCAACGATTTCTTGTATGATAGATCTTAGCCTACCAACAATAGATGAAATTTCACGGATATGAATGACTTACACTGTAGTTATCTTTTCCTTTTTTCAACCTATAGTAATATCTAACAACATAGTGCAATACTCAATTTTGAATACAACAACGTGAAGTTTTGGTCTCGAAACAACTAATGCCTAATATTTATATTTAAACCAGATTCACACTACTGGTTAACGGTACGATCACATCAAGTCAAATCAGAGCCTATCATCATTGTTGCCAATATAATAACATGTAATCCAATAAGAATATTCCCGGTTGTAGGTACGGTCAAGTTAAATCACAATTTATTGATCGTCGAGCTGGTTTGCCTGCCGGCGATCGCAAACCGCGCCAAACTTATCCGAATTTGATTTGATCGGCAACTATAAACGGCTGATATTATAAGAGCGATCATAATTGATAGCAATTCATAGATTTTGTTCAAGAAAACTGTGAATTGTACGATTTTAGTCGCAAAAAATATTGTTCCTTATCGCATAAAATAAAAATATGGATGAAAGTGAGAACTAAATGAGACTACAAAGTGAAAAATTCGTCTTCTTTGTAATGACTATGTAACATCCATTTAAAGCTTGATTCACACTAATAATCATTGGTACGGTACGGTAGGATCACGATTAATCTCGATCAATGATATTAAATATGTTTATAATATGTTTATAAATATAATTTAATAACAATTTAGCAACAAACGTTTACATAAACATAACAATATTGAAATAAATATTGTTTGTTTACAGTTTATATATATACACTATTTTTATTTTCGTTTTATATAAATGCCTATTCTATGTATTGTAAGTACAATATATTTGTATTAATATTTTTATTTTTAATGTTTTCTTTTGAAAGGGTCCAAAAAGTAACTTAAGTATAAAAGAACTAATAATAATATTATTTTATGTAAACATGATAACGAAGTTAAATGAACAAAAATATATTTTATCTGAAGTGGATCTTCGCTTAAGATGATAACACTACAGTTTATGTTACTTGTGTTGTATAATTTGATAAGCATTAAAAATTAAATGATTTGGATGTATCAATCGCATATTTCATTAATTCGTTGCGTAAAAACCTGAAAATATGTGCTTTTTCGTCTTTACAAAATTGTAATAAAATTTTGCAAAGTTATATTTACACAGGGTTCCCATGATCTATGACACGGTACTAGTGCTATTTGTGATAAAAAAAATCAGCCTTGCAGAATCGGTTTGATTAAAAAAATTAACAGCTGTGACGAAAATAATCCAGCTGATAGTAAATTAAAAGTAATTAAATAAAGTGTTTGTTTTAGCATATATAAGTAATATTTTTCAGTGTTTATAATATAAAACCCATATTTAATTAATCATGTTTGCAGTAAGAAAGCTTTTTAATATGCAAATTCCATTATGTAAAACTTATATGTCCAATTCAAAACTTATTGAAGTTACACACGAAAACAATACAGGTAAAACTCGTTAGTTATAATTTTTATTTTTTGCCTTTAAATTAATTTCAAAATAATACTTAATTTAAATTAATTAATATTTTCATTCAACAGGTATTACTACAATATCAATGACTCGTCAACCAGTAAATGGTTTAAATAAAGAGCTATTAAATGCTTTAAAAACATCTTTAATGGATGCACAAAAAAATCATAGTACTGGTGTTATATTGACATCTGCATTACCAACTATATTTTCTGGAGGACTTGACCTAATGGAAATGTATAATCGAACTGAAAGTCAACTAACTGAGTATTGGCAAACATTACAAGATACATGGTTGACTTTATATGGTTTGGAAATTCCATTAGCCACTGCTATTAATGTATTATTTTACATATTATTAACAATATAGCTACTATAATTATATAGATTACAATCTGTATATACATGACTATTTTTAAATAATTATATAAATATTTACAACATTATTTTATTTACAAAGGGTGCCAGTCCTGCTGGAGGATGCTTATTAGGACTTTCTTCCGAATACAGAGTATTTGTTAAAGGCAAACATACCATAGGATTAAATGAAACACAGTTAGGAATGTCAGTTCCAAAATGGTTTAAAAATTTATATATTGATGTAATAGGATATAGAAAAGCCGAAATGGCTTGTTTACGGTAATTAATGAATGATACACATAATATAAAAAGTTACTTGTAATAATACTTTTAATTGATTTAAAAATATTAATTTAGAGGATCTTTATTTAATCCCGAAGAAGCATTACAAGTTGGACTTGTAGATGAGTTGGCTGTTGATAAAACAGATGCTATTAATAAGTGTCAAAAATTTATACAAGGCTTTAAACACATATCTTGTAAGTATACTACTTGATATATTGATTAAAAAAAGAAAAAAATATATTTATGTTTGAAAATGTTAATACAGCTATAGGTCGATCTCAGACAAAAATTATATTACGAGAGCCTAATTTGCTTTGGATGAAAGAAAATCGTGATAAGGACCTTAAAGAATTCATAACATATGCTCAGTTACCACAAGTGCAAGCAGGCATTAAATTATATATAGAGTCCTTGAAGCGGAAATAAGACATTTTTTAAATATTAAAAATTCTAAAATTTTTATAAAATCAATATTTTTATATATTATTTTATAGGTATAAATATACAATACATAAATTTATTAATATATTAACGTTATTCAATTAGTGAAATTTTATAACATTTTATACCACTTTTTTATTGTTATATTTAAATAAAATTTATTATATTGATAAGTTTTACTAAACCTTAATTTCCAAGAGCCTGCATAGCTTCTAGGTCACTAGTATTTACATTTAATTGTTGCAATAACTGTAGTGAAGAAATTTCCTTTTGTTGGGAATCTGCAAAATGCGATATTTCAAGTATTTGCTCATTATTTCTATTGTTTTCATCTCTGTAAAATTAAAATAATTTTTCAAGTTTTGGAAGCAATTTATGTATACATAAGAATAGAACATGTAACATACTCAACTAATTGTTCAGTATATTCTTCAAGCCACTTTTTTAAACGATTTATCATTGTATCTTCTCTAATATCTATTACCTGTAATGAAGGAATTATCAGATAAGTTTAATAATTTAATAAATTAAAATAAATATTTACCCACTTGTAAATGCTTTTCATGAGAATTATTAAGATTAAAATTTAAAGTATCTTTGTCTCCACACAAATTTACTAAATGGCTTGGTATTTTTGAATCATCTCCAAAACCACTTAAATAATATAAAATTAATCCATTAATAGTATCATTATATTCCGCTTCACGATTTCGCAATTGTGAAAAATATCCATGTACATTTGTTAAAAAAGAATCCACCATATCTGACATGTTAATTCTAAATACATCGTTTATATCCTTCAAAACATAAATTAATTATTATTTTTCTATTAATTGTTTCATAAATACTTGTTTTTTTTCTAAACATACTTCAATTTGTTCATGCAACTCTATTTCAAGAGACATTAAGTTTGTCCAACCATCAGTGATTATGTCATTAAAGTCATCAGCAAGGTGTTGTACTTTTTGTGTCACTTCTTCAAGAATAGTGGTATCTACATCGCCGTGTATTTTATTTAATGATTGCTTAATATTTATTAAAATATTAGTTTTCTTCTTTATTATGTCATTTACAATTCTAGATTCAGAAAAATAATACTTTTTCAATTTATCCTCTCCCCATGTTTGTTAGTAATTTCATGAGTCTCTGCACTCTATATTACTTACACTCTACCCTGATTTTGTGATAATTTTTTCCCATTATTAACTGCAGTTGTAAAAAGATATATTTCATTGACTCGTTTTTCATGTTCTTTTAAACCTAGCTCGCAAAATTCTTGACATAATACTACAAAATTTTTTTTATACTCTGCATAAGCATTCTGAGTATCTTCAGTTACCATGGATAATTCTTTACCCACTAAATATGAAATCATTGTATAAAATTGTTATAATATTATTATATGCGATGTTTTGTTATAATATTAAACATTGCATATATAAAAAAAACATGTATATAACTGTTATAATAAAATAATAAACTTGTAAACCTTCATCATCTGCAAACATTTTTTGAAAAAGATAATCTTCATCGAGGTGTTCCACATATGCAATGGTAAGAAAAGATAATCTTTTTTCATATTCTTGCTGTAATTTCAATTCTTCTGTTTCTCTAGCTTCTGTTTCCTCTAGAGTATTTAAAGACCTACTAATATGATAAAACTATATTTACAAATAAGTGCAAATATGGTTTAAATAAACATTTCATTATATTATAGTTACTAATGTTTTTCTGAGGCAAGTTTTCGTTCTTCATTTGTTATCATTTTATATTGATAATAAAGCAATTGAGGTATAAATGCAAATATGTAATCTGAATATCCACTTTTATTAGTACACGGATTTCCACTCATATTTAAACTACGAAGCTTTTTAAATTTTCGTAAATAAAGTACCTAAAACAGTAACTTCATAAATATAAACATTACGGATATTAATGTTTATGAAAAGTAATTTGCTATAAAAATTACATGTTCCCAATCTGTTATAAGATTATTACCAATGCTAAAAATCGCAAGATTATATAAATTATCTATGTTTTCTATTTTAGTAATTTCATTATTGTATAAAAGAAGTGTTTCCAATTTTATTAAACAATTTAGGTTTTCCATTACATTTATGTGATTAAAGGAAAGATCTAACTCTTTTAAATGTATCAGAGTATCTAAATTTTCTATTTTTTTAATTATATTATTAGATAATTTTAACTTTACTAGATTTGGCATCACCCAAAGATAATCGATTTTTAAGATATCTAAAAAGGAAAATGATATGATAACGGACGTGTAAAATTATAAAAATGTAATTTAATAATTATTTATGTCGCGTACTAAGAAATTCTATACGAATTTCTTTTGTTTCTTCTAAATGAATTCCGTCTTCAAAGAAAAGTTTGCCAGCTTCCCCTTTTGGTCCTTGATCGATTATTAATTTTCTAAGCATATTTTGGTTTATTGCGTGAGGTTGCACAAATTCTTGGAGGATAGTAGGTACATCTTCCTCCACGAACATGTTTGGAAGTTCGATATTGTGTAAAGTGAATAAACTAATTATTATTTTGTGTTACAGAAGCAATGTTTAATTTTCTTACTTTAACTGGTTACCGCGCAACGAAATTGTTTAGCTTAAGCTAAGTTTCCACGAGATAAGAAAACTCATGACTTCAGGAGTGTTAAACTGCCTCCCCTCGAACTAGTAACTTCGATCAGGGATTCCCTACTACTTCACTCTAAGCTGCTGATACTACGTATATGTGATATCTATGGGTAAGTGAAAATAGATATGGAGAGGGTAACTTTTCGTCAGGGGAGTGTCACTAGAATGCCCGCGGACACCCAGTTAGACACCCTTGACATAGGTACCTATGTATTATATATGAATATGCATTAATTTGAAACACAAAATAAATAAATATATTGATTGTGAGAAAGGTATTGTATTCTTATTTGAACATTATTTTAAATAACTGTTTTTTAATACATCTTTTTCTACGATATGTTGAACTTATAAATATTTAATTATACTCGTTCTTTCAAATTTATTTGTTAATATATTTCATTGAAATTTGTACTTTTATTGTTTAGAGAATGAAACGTATGCTCTTTAAATAATTACGTTTTAAAAAATCTAAAACCAATCATAATACAATATATGAAAAGTTAAATGTGATTGGCTGGTGTTCTTGACACTTTGACTTCTGTCTGTATCGTAGTATGGGTCATATGATACTGTCATTCAGCGGAACAAGAAATTTGTAAATTATTATCAAATATTGTTCCTGTTAAAAGTTGTTACGTGCCTTATATATGCACAAGTGAGTCAAAGTATCGTCACTGAATATTAGAACAGTTTCGAACGTCGTATAACAATGTCGTTTTTTGGCAATCCATTCTCAACACTAGTAGGCCAGAAGATAGGTAAGTTTCTTATTTACCTTTGTTAAGTATATTATATTGATCAGGTGAATGTACATGAAGGATTAGTTTATTAATTTAATTTTTATAAACCATTATGGTATGTTAATATGTTTAAATGTTTCTATGTTATCAATTTTTTCTAATAATGCATATATTGCCTCAGACATATATGATGTCATGAATTATAACTGATGAAATATTTTTTTATGAAAGAAAAATATAATTAATTATACATATAATTATTACATATTTATTACAGAGCAAGCTACAGATGGTAGTTTGCCAAGTGAAAATTGGACGCTTAATATGGAAATATGTGATATTATAAATGAAACAGAGGATGGGCCAAGAGACGCAATTAAAGCAATTAAGCGTAAACTCAATCAAGCTGCAGGAAAAAATTATACCATAGTCATGTATACTCTCACTGTTAGTATTTAAATATTTAATAATACTTATATTTTAGATGAAATATGTACAATATGTTAAAATTACATTGTAATATTGAATATTTTTCCAAGGTATTTATTTTTTCATTTAATTATTTTTGAAAAGTAATTTATTATTAGTAATATTTCATAAGGGTTTTGATTGAAATTAATATATACGATTGGGTTAAACATATTATTATTAAAGTTTGTGTAATTTTATAATAATAACAGTCATAGGTTAACAGTTTATAATAATAAAACATACGATTTTTCATGAAATAATATTTACAAATTTAGGTATTGGAAACATGTGTGAAAAATTGTGGAAAACGTTTTCATTCTCTTGCTTGTTCTCGAGAGTTTGTACATGAATTGGTTAAATTAATTGGACCAAAAAATGAACCACCAACAGCAGTGCAAGAAAAAGTTTTAAGTTTGATTCAAACATGGGCAGAAACATTCCGCCATCAACCACATACTCAAGGAGTTGTACAAGTATATCAAGAGTTAAAAGTAAAAGGCATACAATTTCCAATGACAGATCTGGATGCCCTGGCCCCTATTATTACTCCGGAGAGAGTAAGATCACTATATTATTATTACTGTCCCTGATAAAAAAAATTAAGGCCACCATAGTTTTTACGCCACATTTTTAATGATAATCATAATATTGGAAGTCCAAAAGGTAATTTAGTAATAATTTTTTCGTCATAATGTTAACTCCTTGTACTACAGAAGTGTTTCACTGGAAATACTTAACACTATCTAATGAGATATAGACAACATTTTTTGAAACTAACTTGATAAGAAATTGCACATAAATTGGAGAATAAAATTATTTAATTTCAATATTCACATATCAATGCATTATAGAAAGTTTAATATTAAATATAAAACTTTACACTTTTGCTGTGTCAGATCAATTGGCAACTGAGAGGTGTCTCTGGCATGCAAAGGGTTAAGGCCGAGAGTTAAGCAAAGAAATTAAATGTGAATTATAAAGAATTAATATGGGGAAACATCCAGATAAGAATCAGATTGCTGATTCATTACTGATTTTCTCAAAGATGGTATCCATGATGACCTTAATTTTTTGATCAAGGACTGTAAATGTCTAGTCCAGTAAAAAATTTCTTATACTATGTGTTTACCATTATAGAGCGTACCTGAATCAGAACAGAATATTATTAATGTTCCCACAACTGAACAGCAGCCTGTGACTTCTTTAACTACACAAGTTCAACAACCTCAAATTCAACCAGCGATGCAAGTAACTCAATTGAATGAACAGCAAATAGCCAAGTTACAAAGTGAACTTGATTTTGTACAAGGGAATATGCGTGTTTTATCAGAAATGTTGATATATTTTACAAGTTCGGATCAAACTAATAACCAACAACCAGATGCTGCAGATCTAGAACTTTTAACTGTACGTATATAATTAACATGTTCTGTAAATTTTTATAAGTTATATTGAAATAATTTGATGTAATAGGAACTGCATTCAACTTGTAAAGCAATGCAAGAAAGAGTTGTCGATTTAATTGGAAAATTAGCACACGACGAAATGACAGCGGAATTATTGCGTATCAACGATGAATTAAATAATCTATTTCTACGTTATTCACGATACACAAAAAATAAAGCAGTAGCTGCTAGTACTATTTTAGCGCAAACGATTGGTCACCCACCAAATAAAGATTCTATTTCAACATTTAGTAAGCAAGAAGCTGATTCGCTCATAGATTTATCTGATGAAATTGACGCTTTGGGAAAGCAGGTGACAGGAATAGGTAAGTACTAGATATTTGTAATAAACAAGGAATATATTAAATCGTTTTTTGTTAAATTATAGACGTATCCGAAAACAGTGAGAAAAGTAGAACAGATCGAAAAGAAAGAAAAGAAGGTGACAATGACGAATTTGATATGTTTGCACAGTCACGTAATGCAACATATGAAACAACAAAGAACAGGTTTTTAGTAATAAATAAATTCTTAAATGTTGCAATAATTATATTTTTAATATATTATTACTTTATATTTATTATAGTGGTAGCAAGTATGAGGATAATATGGAGCAGGTGAGCGGAGGAAGCCTCAGTACAGCGATTCTCAGTCGCAATAATCCTAAATATCCTCATCAGAATGCTTCTACAGTTGCTTCTACTACCGCTACTTCTGTGCGTAAACCCTATCCTTACTATATTCATTATTGCAAAGCATCTAGCTAATACAAGTATTTATTCTTTATTTTTTCACAAAAAATAAGTTCATTGCAAGCACTAAATATGTCTCACAAGTTTTTATTATTGAAATCATATATATATTTAAATAATTCAGTTGTGAATTTATACAATGAGGTTTAAAATTGTCTGCCCTAACAAAAGGTAAGAATATTGTTATTTATTGATTTTTATAATAGTCAAGCGTCAGATTCATATTAGTCTGATAAATCCAATATATAGTCGCTGCTTTCTTTTATTGCATAGCTTTTTAAAGCATGGAATGTTTAATATTATTTCTTACGTTTCCTTATGCTTTATTTTTGCCCATATACATGCATACATTTACATATATTTCTTATATTTTGTTTAACATGTTCGTTTTTATTTTTTTCCCCTTTGTTTTAATATTTAGCTGAACCGGGAATCTGAATTTAATGAAATGGCAGCTTGGTTAGATCACACGGTGAGTTACGTATAGTGATAAAGTTACTTTTTCTTTAAAGCATAATTGTCGTGATTACTTATTCGAAATTGTATCATGTGATTGTTCTGCTATTGGTTAATTTCATAAGATATTTTAAATTAATTTTTATATTATAATAAGTGAAAGAAACTTTTTATTTTTAGCCAGGAGCGCACGGTGATCAGGAATCCTTAACATCATCCGAATTTGAACGTTTCTTGGCAGAACGAGCAGCTGCAGCCGAAGCTTTACCAACTCTCCCTACAACTACTACCGCTACAGGAAATACTACCAATTCCGGAAACTCAAACATTCAGCGTCAAATTAATAAAGATCAAGATAAATCTTTATTTGCTCTTTAAATACTGCTTTAACATTCTAAGTTTCTTAAAGAAGGTAGAAATTAATTTTCGAATGATTCAGTCGTGAGAGATCTCTAATAAATAATGCTTCTAATAACATCTTGAGTATTAGAAACATTGACAAATTAAATCCAAAATAAAAGGAAAGAAGATTAAAAAGAGCGACCGTGCTATTCGCTTGTATGTACTTAAAACTATAATTGACACTATGCAACCATAAATTAGCATTTCTGTATGGTGTAAAAATTTAATAACAATGAGTAACTTATTTTACATTTAAAAATGATCGTTACATATAAACATTATGTAATATGAAAATAGAAACACTAATTTATGTTATCTGTATATAAGGAACACATTGTATCCAAAATAACATTTATGTCACAATGTATTATATCTCATGCCTTGAAATCACGTGACAACTATTAATTCATACAATTGCATTTTTCCAATTTGCAAATTTAAATGCAAAGAGGTAAATATTTCTTTAAATAATTGACTTCAATCGAACTATAGATGAATGTATTTTTCTATGTTAAATTAAACTGTCTCGATTATTTGATATTACGTATAAATTTGGTATGTATTTACTATTGTAGTAATTTTTATTTTCATAAGAGTATTATTGTCATAGAATAATATAAAGTTATTATTGCTAGTATTGTTATAATTATGTACTGGTATTGCAAATAATACGTTCTGAAGTTATAATATAGAAATATTATTGATACTAAAGAATTTTAGGTTTGTGATTTTAAAAGTACATTTTTTTTACGAAATGTTCGACATTATATGTAGAATCAAGATTATTTGAATAATTTTATGAATGTGATAAAAAATTCAAAATAACAATCGTAGATGATTATGTTCAAATGTTTTATGCTATAAAGTATAAACTAAATTATATCCTTCCTAATAATGAATATTTTATTTTAAAATGAAATAGTAAAATATTTTTGCTAATAATGTATTACTTTGAAAAATAGCGAAAATCACCATAATAAGTGTACTGAGTTTTATTATGGTAGGACTATCAATTTTTTCACATTTATTATATTTCAGATATCTATATAAATCAAAACATATAAAAGATACATTCTTTTATTCATGTTAACCAAATTAATGATTCATACATAGGGGTGTTCCATAATTGGTGGTATAACTGGAAAATTGAAAACGTGAAACAATACTTTTTTCATGATGTTTTGTTTTTTAGTAAATTAATCAAATGTTCCTTAGATATGACTACATTTAAAGGTATCTCGATTTAACAAATATTACTGTATATCACAATCTTTTTTCATCTTTTTTATTTACTATGGTAAATAATTGAGAACACACAATGAAATAGGATGTTCATATGCAATGAATTTTATTTTTTTACTTTATAAATTGTTAAATTGACAACTACTGTCCATACAATGAAGTTGAATCATAATTAAGTGTATACATATCTGGCAAATATTTGAAGATATTTAAAAAAAAAATTTCGTATGAATAAATTTTATTCTACGTTTTTTACTTACTTATTCAAGCAAAATCACCTTCTTCGCGATCATTCCACCATTTACAGAACACTTTCTACACAAAGTGAACCATATAAAATATTACAATTTTTATTAATTATAAAAAGTATGCAAAAATGATTAAAGTAAATGTCCATTTTTTAATAAAGTATACAAGAAAGTAAGAAAGTATATTGCTCCATTTTAAAAATGAAAAAGACTTGTGTATCTGTGTACTATATATCATGATAATAACACATTATTGTCAGACAACATAAGGAAAAAATTTGTACTTGCTAATGATTCTTAAGTAAATAACTTGTAATATTATATAAGGTTCATACTGTGTAATTATGTTCAATTTTTAAGTGAAAAATCTAAAAATTATTTATTTTATACAATTACTTCAACATTGCATGTCACAAAAAATTGTAATTAATTTACTTTTTGATTAATTTTCTTGTGCTTTTAAAATTACAAGTTTGTTAATTACATTCAAAAAAGT
This sequence comes from Nomia melanderi, assembly GCF_051020985.1. Lineage (NCBI taxonomy): Eukaryota > Metazoa > Arthropoda > Insecta > Hymenoptera > Halictidae > Nomia > Nomia melanderi. The sequence goes on from NC_135005.1 coordinate 5,680,189, forward strand.
TTGTTATTTATAATATCATATCTTGATTTGTAATAAACTTTTTCATGTGTTTCAAAATAGTTTCCAAACAATTTATTCTTGAAGAATTGCACTTTCAAACCTTTTACCATAGATAGATAAAAAAGCATATAATTTAAAATAAAGATAAAACGTTTTATGTGAAAGAAATAATAATAATCATTTTAGTTACTCTTTTGTACAGCATATGTTTAATAATTATAAAAATTATAAATTATAATTTATACTTTATAAATTGCAACGTATATTGATAGAATCTAAAATTATAAAGTACAAAGTTTTACAAATTACATTATTTTAAGCAAACTTATACTTTTTTACTTGGTAAATACATACTATTAATATTTATATATTTTAAATTATTTTGATATCTATGATTAAATGTATTAAGAAAGACAGTATAAGAATGTTTCAAAGAATTTTATAACAAGATGTTTTTTAGTTAAATTTTTTTTTAATAATAAATACATAATTAATCAAGGTTTATAAGAACATGATGCTATATAGCATATAGTATAAAAAGCAATTAAATAAATACTTGTACATTTTTTTAATTATATGATATCTGTAGGATATCTAAATGGTTACGTCTACATTACAATCATTAACTTATAATTGTTTAAATACATACTTATAAAGACTAAATAGTACTTGCATTGAAATTTTTTGAACTGTTTCATTGATATGAACATATGTATTCATGAATACATATGTGTGTATACATATAGAGGAGCGATACCACGAGCTAAGGTCACGTGGTTCACCCATCGTGTGTTCATGCTGATCATTTCAACCCGTGCGGTTGAACCATTCAGTTGTATTTGGAATTTTGTATAAATTACTTAATTCGGAAATAAGAATTTTAGATAATTCTCGGATGGTCTGGTATCACTACTTGAATATACAGTTACTATCGTACTTTTTTCACGTGGAACATGTATACTGTATCAAAAGGACCTAGTAAAATTGTCGCCAAGACACGAAGAGGTACGGGTATAACGAATATCATTTATATACACTTCAAAGTGAAATCGGTTATGACAATAGATTCTTGTAACATGGTATTTTCCCAGGAATCAGTCAGAATCTCGAGAGACTAGAAACATTACGTGATTTAACGAGGAAAGCAGATCCTGATGATAACCACGAGGCCACCCGGTAAGTAGGCCCTAACCCATCTTAACCCTACTTCATTACTTTTGTCCCTCTCTCTCTCGCTCTCTCTTTCTCTCTCTTTGTACTTTAAGCATTACGCAATTCATAATTCTCTATCAAAAACAGTCATGTTTAATCTCTATGTTATGTGTTAGAAAAAAATTGAATTATGATACATAAAATGTCATGCACAAAAATATACTTCAAAAAAGTTTATATAATGCAATTTAGAATATTTCTTATTCCATGTGCATGTATTAAAATCAATGTTCATTTTACAGACATGTGCCAAAACCAGTTTTTCACGTGAATGGAAAATCTAAACTCAGTACACATAGGCATCAAATGCAAGAAGTTATCACACCACAGCATGAAGAGCTTATTAAATTTGTTTATGAATGTAAGTTAAAAAAAATAAAATGTTATAATGTATAATGTATGTATAATTTTATGTCACAATCTTTCTGTGGGTAAAATATAATATATACACTATATATTATGTATATGTAATACTTATAAATAATTTTATACCTATAATATATTTTACATAACATACAATATTATATATCTATATGAAATATGTATTACAGTCATGGATTAATTTTTCAGCATGGAATCAAGTAAATACAAGGCAAGGGAGTGAGTCTTCTGATGTTTCTGACTGTTCAGAGCCTTCCAGTAAGTTATTTATGTATCATATGTGCAGAGCATTTTATATTTTATTCGTATTTACAAATGTATTTAGATAACTGTAATCTTGTTTATGTATAAGGTCAAGCCTACTATGGATTTTATGTAAAAATATTTAAAATATGTATTATTTTATACTTTTTCTATTTCAGGTCCTAATTCTATAGTATATTACAATGATGGTGAACCAAATGATAGCCTTCAAGGTAAGTTTAATTATTTATTTTAAGTACATAATACTGTAAAATCTTTGAAAAACAAAATTTACTATTTTATCATTATATTATTAGTTATAATTATGTATAAATTATATATATATATATATATGTACACATATATACATACATACATATATATACATATATATATATATAATTTATTAAGTTAATTAAATTAATTATCAGTAAATCAAATATTCTTCTCTATTAACAAAATATCTTCATTTTACAGTTGTATACATTTTTATTCACTTATAACATTTCAGACTTTAAACCATTTGATTTGGAATCTTGGTGGGGCAAGCGATTATTTAACAACATTACAAAATCACTTTGAGAGAAAGAGAAGTTAATAAAAGTTATGAAGATAAATTTTGAAATAGTACAGAACAGTGAACAGTGCTGAAGATTAGCTTGTTTTTAATTTTAAATGCAAGTTAAGATTCACTGAATTATTGCATAGTGTTGAACTGGAAGTGTAGAGATGAACTTGGTTCGCTAAATACCACAGAATCGTAATTGGTGAACCTACAGTCTCATATAACGCATAGTGTATTCGTTGCAATGAATTATACATTTTTTATGACACTGTAAACGAAGTTTTTTTGTACATGTTTAACATCAAAGTCGGATTTACTCATTGGAAATTTTCTACAAATTCATGTATATACATACATGCACGCTAAACATCTACATTTAAAATAATTTACTTCGATCGAGCATTTTCATTACCAATTTTACAAGATACATGATGCAACAACATATATATAAGTTAAAAATTTCTTAAATGTTGCTTCACATTTATAAGGCTGTTCCAATTTTTAAAAAAGTGTAAAAGTGTACAGAACTTTCTTTAAGTATAAAAATAACGTGAAACGCAAATTAAAGAAATTTAATGAAATATAAAATGAAATCAACAATTTCGTTATTAAAATACATTTATAAGTTTTTAAAATAATGAAGTTGAAAATAGAGCTCTTAAATACATACCAAATAGGGTTAAGTACATACAGTAATCCCTGTGTGGTATGAATGCAGTATGAAAAAAATGAATTTTTAACTATAGAATGATGTACATATTACATGCACTGTTTGTGTGAATGCATAATACATTGCTGATACTGTTATGACAATTGTATCTAAATACTTTTATGTAAGGAGTTGTTTAGTATAACTTTGTAGACTGATAATGTTTAAGATTGTCAAATGATTGCCAGACAAGGTGAATCTTGTCCCTAATGTATTTGCAAACTTTACTTTCAAAATTTGTATTTCACACTGATTCGAATTAATCTCATCTAGGTTTAGTGAATTTTTTAATTGTAATTTGCACTTAAATTAATTTCCATAAGATCTCGGTGTGAAATATAATTTAATTTTGACAGAGTTTGCAAAAGTAGTCGAAATGTAGTGTAATATTTGGCCATTCAAGGCTGAATCACGCAGTTATAAATAAATACATGTTTATATATACATTAGAAATACTTTTTAACCTTTTCAACCTCTTTAATTACAATAATGACAGTTCAAAGTAAAATATCATATAATGTAAAATATATTTTTACAAGCCGAGTAACGGGGGAAATTTTAAGGTGAACATCTTTTTTTTTAAATAGGACCACATAATTTTCAATGCACTAATTAATTTATCGGGACATTTTCTATAAAAAAACTATTAACTTATTCCTATCAAAGAACCATTGGTTTAGGAGATAATTTAATGTAAGTTTTGTTATTTTTTGTTTACAATATGATAGCATTTGTCATCCGTAGTTATTTATTTATTAAATTTATGTAACAATTAAACAATTACGTAAATTACTGTAACAATTCGAATCATTTTTCCCGCCGTCGAAATTTAATAGTACTGCGATGTTCACTTCTCACTTGTCTGATAGAGGGCCATAAATTTTGAGCCTTACTCGCTACTATTCAAATCCACCTCGATTACTATATATACAATTTGGGAACTTCTTTCGATTGTTACATCCAAAGCTTTGAAAACTTTACGGGAACATACCCGAGGCAATTCTTTTTTCTTTCCTCTCTTCCTTAGGTAACCACAAATTAGGCACCACTTGGTTTAAAAAAAAAAAAGAAAGAAAATTTTATTCTCGCATTTTAAGGGTACAGGGGTCTACCAGATAATCTTTTTTTTAAACCGATTGGATGGATGAGACTCCACTTATATTGTGTTAGATCCCAGACGAAACGCGCAAAACTGTCGTCGTCTTCCTCCTTTTATTATAATATCCCTCTCTTCTCTATCTTTTTTCTTTCTGATAGCACCAGTATTCAAATTGCTTCAATATGAAATGACACAATATTTGAATTAAAATATCTCCTAAACTCCAATGATTTTCTAATATTAGTAATAGATTTTGTATAAGGAAGTAAACATTTATAATTTATTTCTAAAATAAATTCTTATGATAATAATATGTATTTGCTTATGTTACTTATATAAATATATATAAGCAAGTATATATCGTCAGCGTAAGAATTTATTTAAAAAATAAAATCAGGCTTAAAAGAGAATTAATTTTTAGTATGAATATAAATTTTATTATACATAGAAAACTTCAGAATTTTAACATATTAAGTGATAAGAATTAAATTTATTCTGCAAATATTTAAGATAACTTTGTTTCTTATGAATAAGCTGTTATAAATTCTGTATAAATATAGGAGCAATATTTTTCAAATTATTTTATCTTTTAGTATTAAAAAATATACGTATAAGAAATTAGATTATTATCCCACTAAGTAACTAACTGAATGATATTTATTACTTATCAGTTCATTTGTTTATTGGAAATATATCAGTATGATTATACTCTATTTAAGATCAGTGTAAAATATATTTCTATGATAAAATGGTTGAGTCAATAGTAGAAAAAGATCTTTTGGGAATAGCAGCAGCACACAATGGCTTAATTGTATTAAAAAATTGCCAGGCAATCTTACGTAGAGATTATACTAATATGATAGGCAAGGTAAATATTTTCTTATGTCTAAAGATACCTGCTAATTGCGGATTATTATACTACAATAGGTTAAGTTAGTATCCGGAAGCAGCGGGAAAAGTGAATTACCTTGTTCAGAGTTTGTGGGCCCAGGTATGTTAACAGCTGCAGTTTTAGGAAATACTTTTTCTGCTCCTCGAAAAAATAATATCTTAAAAGTTATTGAAGAAATTGGATCAAACGATTCTTCTGGTACTGTAATTCATTATTTACTAAGAAATTTTATAAATCAACTATTGATTACAAATTTGATGTCGTAAAACATTTATTTGCAGGAATATTACTAATAGTACCTGATTATGATGCATATCCTATAAATTTTACTTGGGCCAAATTATGTGCAGTTGAGAAAGGGTATAATGTCAAAATTATTTTAGTAACTACAAAGTGGGAATCTGTTACAGAAGAACAAAGTTTTTTGTGTACACATTTTTTATATAAAATAGCTGGAGCTATGTCAGAAGAAGGAAAACATATAGATCAAATATATTTCTTTTGTAATCACCTTATAAATAGTGGGCAGCTTCATCTTCTAAAAACAAGTACCTAGATTTGGAAAAAAATTAAATCATCTTAGACTAGGATATATAAATGATTTACTTATATTTTATAGAGTATGAAATGAAATTTCTAAAAAATATGATATGCAACTATTTTTAGATACAGCTGAGCATATATTTGATCCCTTAATAAATACCTTAAATATAATGCCGCAAGATAAATATAACAAAAATTCATATGATAGAAACAGATTTCATACTGATCAAGAGGTTGCGATTATAATAAACAACATTGGTAATAGGAAACACTGAAACATATATACATTACAGTCATTTTAAATGACTTATTTATTTACATGGATTATAGTTTCAAAATTCCTTAATGTTTTAGGTTCTACACATTCAGAAATGTACACATTTATTTTGGACATTTTGAAGCAGATGGAAATGCATAGTTTACAAGCAAAAAGAATATACATAAAATCACTGTTAACAAGCTCTAATATTAAGTATTTCAATATGTGTGTTTTAAATTTGTCACTTTCCACAATATTAATTAAATGTCTAGATTTTCCTACATCTGCACCTGGTTGGCCAAAAATATTAACTTCAGATATGTTAGGAATGATGGAGGTAACAAATTGTATAAAATTAAGTTGTAATAATATTATATAAAATATTATTAAGATAATAATAATTTTTAGGATGGTAAATTAAATTTATGTACATCTGGTAAATATTGTCAGGTAATTGAATCTTATTTACTGAATAATATTATTTTAATCAAGTAAATGTATTTTAATAAAGTATTTTAATAACTACTCTAGAATGATAACACAGAGAATATCAATTTACAAGGACCACTGATGAGGCATGAAAGTGGTAAAAAATTGTTATCAATTATATCAACTGCATGTGAAGCAACAGTAGCATGCACAAATCAGTTAAACAAATTAGATCAAGAATGTGGGAAGGGAGATTATGGTACAAATCTTGCATATGGAGCTCAAGCTATAAATAATGCTATTCAGGTAATACAGAATAATTTATTAAGCAAGAAGTAATATTATTAATACTATTAATAAAGCAAATTTTATAGGACAATAAAATATTCAGCGTGAATCCATGCGTAACATTTATGCAAATTAGTCACATCATTGAAAAGTCAGTGGATGGTATACAAGGAACACTTTATTCTTTATTTTTTAATAATATTTCCAAAGTAAGATGTGTTATAAGTATTATAAATATATACTATTATTTTAAAAGTTTTATATTTTTAGGCATTTTCAAAATATGAGTCTGATGAACAAATTACAGTTGATATGTGGTCAAATATATTGATTACTGCAAATAGGGGAATAATAGAACTTGGTGTACCCCATATAGATGATCAAATTTTAGTGGCTGTTTTAATAAATGTACAGTTTCATTTCACAAAGGCATTAAACGATAATAGAGATCCCATGACTGCATTTGGTATGGCTGTAAAAGCTGCCGAGAATTTTTCTATAAATAATGTAAGTACAATTTCTAACAAATGTAATACTATATAAATTGTAACATTTTCATTTTTTCACATTTATCCGTTTCTATCAATTTTCACCACAAATTTTAATTTATGCACAAAGATAATATTTTTTATTTATTATCTGAAAGATTTATTTAGAATATATTACAGAAATTGAAATATCCTTGTCCTGAAGCACATGCAGTAGGCATATGGATGAGAGGTGCATATGAATGTACTAAGTTAAAATTAATAAACCATAATTTTGTAAGTAAATTATCATAAATGTTTTCAATGAAACATTCAATAAAAATAATAATTATTTTACATGCATTAGTAACATATTTTGAATGAGCATTGTGACACTGGTATTCAATACAATTGGATTTCTGCTCCTGTTGTCGCTTTTCGCGTATGCTGATAAGCAGTAAGAAGAATAACTTTTTAATTACGAAAAATACATAACAATTGAACAATATTTTGGATAATAATTCTGCTTTGAAAAATTATTAACCCTTAGTACTCCAGATGGTTTTGTAATTTATCAGCAACTGCAACTAATTTTTATGGTATCTCTAGTATAAATGAAAAATGCTGTAATATTCCTTCGATCTTTTATGTTCCTTCTCAGTACAAAATTTTGATGTGTGAAAAATCTAATAATTTTGGGGTAGTTTCTTTGATTCGTTAAAATATTTGATATTATAACTGGTGCAATATTGGAGCCCACAAGAGTTCAAAGGGTTAAAATCTTTGTAAAATTTTGCAACACCTTTGATCAACCTGTGGACGGAATATTACTGATCAGTATCCTAATATATGTATATATACTCCACAATGCTATCATTTGTGTATGATTCTAATAATGCATTTTAATTCCAGTTCTTGTAAAGTATTGTATTGGAGGTGTAACAAATAATTTTAAACGCGACTTGAAAATGTACGTTAGTTAAGAATATAAATTTATTTAAATATAAACCATTTATATTTAAAACCATGTATTAATAACTTAAAAATGTTAATATATGTAAGTACTACATGACATAAATTTATAAAATACTAATATGTAGCTCCGCGCGTTTGGGAATTTGAAAACATGGCAACATTGCAACGGATACATTTGTATGCTGGTTTACCATATTTACTATTTGGTCAAATTCGATCATTTTGCTTGATGTAGTTTTCCTATTCGCCGTTCGCTAGGTGTAGAGGGCAGAGCAAAACCTCTGATTTTTTTACACAGTCGGTAATTCAGAACATGTGACACGAGTCCGTAAGCTGTAATGTCTATCCATATAGGTAAATAGGCACCTCGTCTGTGGTAATATACTTCAAAGTGTAGACCGAGGATAAGACAAGATCCCACCTTCACGTTCGGAATCGTGGTTTCAAACGTTAAACACGTCTATAAGAAAAAAATCGACGGACATTTTAATCGTGTTATGCGATGTGGTTTGTGATTGTATTTATTATCCTGTGTGAATGCGTATTTTTCGTTTTATATTTATAGGAGGTCGTGGAAATTAAATGTATTATGTGAACACACTTCATTGGAACAAAAGTATAAACGTGTGAACGTATATAATAGCCATGTATAAAAGAGACAATCATGTCACGTGCTCTTGACTTGTCTTCGTTCTTGTCTTATCACGTGAAAAAGCTAAAAAAAAAGTTATATGTTCTGTTTTAAAAACGTGAACTGCAAACAGTTCATTAATAAAGTTAAATTGTGTTGTTGCATCCGTTGTATCCTACAACTAATACTATAAACGAAGGTTAGGTTCAAAATTTTAATCCTAACTCTCATAATGGTTCTTGCCTGTATAAAAAGATTTCGATATTGCAATTAAATATTAAGGCTGTATTAAAATGATATTATATGTGGAGCAATTATATTTATAATACATATATAAGAAAATGAATGCTGTGATCGCATTATGTATTTTTTGTGAATCACACGGACCTAAAGTGATATTCACTACTCAAACATATCGAAATTATGATAATCAAAATATAGAGAAATTAAAATTTTATGGGCCTAAAGAAATATTAAGACGTGGTCAAAACATATTGGAAGATGGACAATATGAATGCGAAGGATGTCAAAGTATTGGTAATGTGAAGTACTTGAGTAATGAACATGAAACTAAAACATCATTCCTTTCTGCTCAACAGTCATTAACTCAGGATATTTGGTGCTTATTAAAACATGCATGTTTTAGGTACAGTAATTGGAATTTTGTTTATTATATATTTTTTTTTATACTTATACATTCATAAGCACAAGTCATATTTTAGTTTTTTCAATTTATTTAAGGAGTTTAAGTTGCGAAGTACATCCTGGAAGAGAAGGTGTTTGCTATTTTGGGGATGAATACAGGGGGCATGTTTTAAGTCATACGTTTACGTTAAAAGATGCCCAGGTGAATTATGCAACGAAAAAGCATGTTTGGTAGCTATTACAACAAATTATTCAAATGACCTCAATAACAATAAGTTTAAAATTTAGAAATAAATTAAAGAGAGATTTCATCAATACAAAACAGTTTCCATTTTTTTTATAGGCAAGAGGTTTCAGAAGGTGGTGCAGTTTCATTGTTTTCATGAGAGATAAACAGTTTCTTTTAAACATGTGGCCCTTCTTAGTTGACAACTTAAAGGAAGTAATTAGAGAATTACAAGACTTTGCAGAAAAAAAGTACAATGCAGAAGAAGCAGAATGTCCTCAAAGAATAGTTCGTCTTACAACAGTTACTAATGGATCTGGGTCATATAAGAACTCGCATAAACTACCCAGAAGTTTTTATGAAATAACTAATGAAAAACATGTTTTTATAAGGTTTGTTTTATATTAATACGTAATATGCAATAATCTTAATAAATTGCTTATTAATGAACTATAATTAATTCAGGATCCACATGTGGCTGGTATGGATTCTTAGTGCAGGAGCAAGACATTTTATAGAAATTTTTCCTATGAGTTTGTTAGACGATGAATTAAATTACGATTTGGAGCATCAGATTGGTTAGCATCGTAAATCATATTATATATATTCAAAAGAAATATTTATATCTGAATTCATTTTAGTAAAGAAATATTTCTGTTTTTTTTTATTCTTTAGAAACTGAAGAAGGATTTACTTTAGTAAATGCTAAGTTACCAGTAAACTTAAACTTAAACTCAAATGAATCAGAAACAAATTCAGAATTCTCAGAAGTCTCGGAAAAATCTACCACTGTGATACTCAGAGATTTAAGATCCATATTAGGAAAGGACCAATTTAGACAACTTTTATATTCTAGTTTAACAGGTGTTCAAATTTTGGTGAGGGGTCCAAGTATTGAAACACTGGAATCTCTTTATGGACTTAGTTCTCTTATTCCATGTGCATGTCGAAGAGTCAAGACTCAAGCTACAGAATATATGGATCCCAATAAGTGTAACTTTATTGGTATTTACTGATTATTAAAAATTATTTCCTTAAAATTTTATTATTCAAAATAATTTAAAAGCTGTATCATTGATTTCAGGTGTGGACACTTCAGTGGCTGTCCCCTTACCATGCGCTAATGTATGTAGATTAGATATTATATCTGAAGAACACAAGATTGAAAATACAAATTCACACATTGTTAGATGGACGGGCACATTACCATTGAAACTTCCAACGTTATTAACAAAGATTGAAAAATCACTTGATAATGAAAAACTGGGGAACTCTACTTTAAAAGCACATTTTGCAGCGTTACAGGAAGAATGGGCAAAGTATATAACATTTCCAAATGTTACAGACATTTAAAAATATCATTCTTGCATTTTTAGAAATAAACAATTTTGTATTTTTATTGTAATTGTAGCATTGCAAAGGTAATCCACGCTATGCGAGGTCGTGGTCATAGCGAAGATCTTTCTGGACTTATGCTTAGTTTAGGTGCTGGTCCCCACGATAAAAAATTACTAGATGCTTGGTCAATGGGCTTACCACCGAATCCGGCATAATTTTTTAATTAATTGGAAATATACATTGTAGAGTGTTATTTGGGTAACATCATTTAATACAATATGTATTCTCCTATTTGTATTTTTAACTTGTTTTTTCATTATTTATATATTCAAGGTTGTGCAACATTTTTTTATTTATAATATAGTTGAAAAATAAGGATAAAAGTAATGTTAATATAAAAAATAGAATTCTTTTACATACATCACAATAGTCTGGAATAATTTCAGACACATCTTTATAAAATTATATAATATCTATATAATATGTTAATACACTTATACCAAAAATAAAGTTTTATAGTTACTTCAGTCCATTTATTTACAACAATGTAAACTGGTAGAATTTGTTTTAAAACATTATTTTATTAACTTACATTAGTTATCATTTTAAAAAAATTGTGCATTTTTATTATAAACGTGTTTACTTTAACTACTTTATTTCAATAAAAATAAAACTTAGAATTTAAATAAAGTTTTGGAAGGTTACATTTATTCGAATATTGTATTAAATATTCGTCTCTGATATTTCATACTACTTCAATTTATATCACAGTGAATTATAATTTTTAAAATATATATTCATTCAAAAACATTAACCTAATCATACTGTCTGTGATGGAAACTCATTCATCGTCAGTGTATCATCGTAAATCATTAAAATTAGAAAATTTTGAAAAGTTTAAACTTTGTTCAAAAAGTTTTGAAAAGCAGTATTGTAATATATATAATGCAAGATTAACCGTATTAAGGGACTTACTGTTACAAAAAGCAAGAGACAAATGGGGTAAAGGTTTCTTAAAAAGGTTATATGTATTAATATTTTAGGTTAGATTTTTAATGAATCCTTTATTATAGCCCAGAATGAGATCCTATTTACATTATCTGAACTTTCTGAAAAAGATCAAGATAATGATTACATTGTAATAGGATCATTATACAAACATCAAGAATTGAAACCATCAATATTGCACGAGCTTAGCGAAGAACTTCAATTAACAACTCAATTGCCTAGAACAAATTATGCATCATTTAAAGATGTATTATTTTTGGAAGACAATTCCTTGCGTATTAAATTGGTCGGCAATCACATGAATATTCAAAATGTAGTTACCGGCATTATTTGTGCTGTACTTGGACATCAGTTAGAAAATGGTGCATTTTATGTAAATATCAATGTTATTATATTATAAACAATTCATAAAAATTTATATTATAAATAAAATGAAACTTGAATGCTACTTTTGTGCATATTACTACTATAATTCAGATTATTATCAATATATAAAATATATTAATCACAGGTGACAGATTGGTGTTACCCGGGATGTATTCCAAAGCTAACGACAATTAGTAAACCATTAGATAAATTTGGAAAAATCTTAATAATATCGGGTTTAGATTTAGCAAATAATACACAATCATTGAGTCTAAACTTATTTTCTGAATGGATAACTGGAATGATTGGTTGTAATGAGGTTCAAAAGGAAGTGGCATCTATAGCATGTATTATTATAGCAGGTATTGATATTTACTAATTCATATAAAACATTTCTACAAAATAAGTAATAAAATTATTTTAGGAAATAGTATAAGAGGATCTATAGAAATGTACAATCATAAAGGATATTTTGAAACTAAAACACATGATGAAACTATCTTTAAAGAGGCTACAGCAATAGCTCATAAACTTGACAAGTTTCTTTTTTCTATAGCACAATGTTGTCCCATAATATTAATGCCTGGTGAATTTGACCCATCTTGTCATGCAATACCTCAACAAGCATTTCATCCTTGCATATTACCTCAAACTTCTAGGTATTATTATATGTTTCTTTTATATTATAGTGTAGTATATTTGAAATTTTCGTTACACAGATTGAAGAGTTTCTATGCAGTTACTAATCCATGGATTGGTAGTATTAACTCGCGCATAATAGCTGGATCCAGTGGTCAGCCTATTTCGGACATTATGAAGGTTGCTGGACTAGCTAATGCTTCACCATTGTCATGGTTAGAATGTACATTAATTTGGAGTCATTATGCACCAACTGCTCCAGATACTGTACCTGCTTATCCATATTCTCAGATTGATCCATTTGTTATGACAGAATTTCCTGACATTTATTTTGTTGGTAATATGGATAAATATGACACTAAATTAGTAGCAGGTAAGAATATTTTTAAGTCGTTTTTATTTTTTCATTGTGACAAACAGGGGCGTGCCAAAAGTATTTGCTATCTAGGTGCAACATTTTATTGACTTCTCCTTATAAAATTGGAAAACATCATTGTGATCTTTCAATAACGCTCCATAAAATAAATATTAGATATTTGATTTTTCGCCGTTTGGGTGCGGTGCAACCTTTGCACTCTCGGATTGGCACGCCCCTGGTGACAAAGAAAATGATGTATATTAATTATTAATAGTATAAAAAATGAAGTAGAGTATTCATTTATAGCAAATGAAAGAAATACAAGATTGATTTGCATCCCAAAATTTTCCGAAACACAAACAGCTGTGTTAATTGACCTGCAGGATTTAAGAACTTGGCCCGTTTCCTTTGGCGTTTGTTAATTTAATATATTTTTAAATTTGACATGAAATGTTAACATGATCTGCAATAATGAATTGCAAAAATATGTAATAATTAAAATATTCCTTTATATAATTGTAATATAGTTTTTACATAGTAAATATATTATTTATTTTACCGAATAATGTATTTATGTTTCTAAATCATATTTACATGCGCAGGTAGACTTTTCTTAATAAGACTATGTTGCTTACATGTGATGTGCACGGGAGCTCTTGCCTGAAACTGGCTAAGAGCCAATTTTTTTTAAGATAACTATATTTTGTTTCTATAGTATTATAGGGTATAAAAAGACAAATTCGACAATATACGATTTTTGAGAAAATATATCATATTAAAAAAAAAAATAAAATACAAAAATAAATTTTCAAACGCGATGTGATATTTCCCATTATCCGATCGATTTCAAATCAACATGGATTATTTTTTTCATCCAGTGTCACAATTCTAGGGAGCGTTTCGAAAAAATCGCGTCGATCGAAAAATAAGGTCCGCACTAATAAATATATATATATATAAAATATTTTCTACAGAAAGTCTGCGTTTGTGAAAACTCTTAAAAAATGTAAAATCAAATAATCAACTATAATCAAATAAATAGTTAATTTGAAGTTAATTTGAAGCAATCATACAGAACATTTTAATTTTAATGTTTACTTTAAATGTATAATAAAATTGTTTCTATTTATGTCTTGTTTGGATTCATTTTAATTGAAAGAATCTCAACGATTCATTGGTATTATATTCATAAAGATAAGATGAAAATGATTGAAATTAGAATTTTCTTTACTGTACATTTATTTCTTTCAATCGCAGTATATCTTTGAAGTATCGAGGTCGTCAATCGCTACCACTGGTTAATACAAATTAATATTTGCAGAGAGATTATGCATATTTGATCATGTCAGAATAAACTGGTGCTTGTAATTATTGGTGCACCAAAGCATGTAATTTAATAGAATCGGATCTGTCCGTATGATCACAGGCACTTGAAAATAATCCGTAATAGTTTTAAAATCGAGTTATGCAATTTTTAATTTGTCTATAAAAACAAGCATCAGAAGGTTGACAAAGTAGTGTGCATTTCGGTGGTATAATCTATGATCTACATGTTGAACAACTTTTTCATAGATTAACTTCTGATCAGTTTTTTTAGATGCTTTGGTTACGCCACTATAACTTGAAATACAAGTAATATATTAGATTAAAAAAAATTCAGAATGACCTTCAGACATGCCTTATTTAAGACACAAACTTTGGAATTGATATATTTTGTACTTTCTCTATAAAAATTTCACATGTATTGTTTCTTTTGGCCCATCACACTGAAAATATCCCTTAAATATTAAGAAGTACTCAACGAATAAGTCTTAGATTATAGAAAAAATTATTTATTTATAACTTATAAAAAATTGTATTATATATAAAAATAATATTACCGGTTTTTATCTTCTTTTGAATCCGTATTTCTTTCTTTCATAAAATAGGTCTGTCTTTGAACTTCCAAGATTTACAATTTTTGGACAACCGTCTCTCTGAAAAAAAATTTTAATGTATTAGAAATTTTCTATGTATTTATATAAGGAAACTTTTTCATATAAATAATTTTTTGTGTCACTTTACACAAAGGAAGTTAAGAAACTATTAATGAAAAGTCAATATCTTTTCAGATATTTTATTTTTAATATTCAATTTTACTCTAATACTTTGTTAAATTGGAATCATTACTTTTCTATCTTTTTTAATAATAGCTTGCACACATTGTATTGTACATACGAAAACATTTATTATAAATTTAAAAAAATGATATTTTTTCTAAAAAGACTTACATCTTTTTCTTGAATTGTACACTCTTTGCAATAATAAGCATCAGAAACACCAGGTCCACCACAGATAACACATCGTCCTTGATAAGATCCGTAATTACATTCATCACAAATTCTAACAAGAGTACATGGTCTTACATAAGAATCACATATCACGCATTTTCCATCACATTTTTCACATAATCTTCCAATCGCTGAAATTTCATATTCCATATTTATATCAATAAAACAAAAACTACTTTACACATATATTTACATTGAAATAATATATTATGTATGTTCATTATAGTCTTTATAATGAATTATTTTATATAAGTTTATAATATACATATATTGGTCAATTGTCAGCTCAATTAGATAATTTACGATCATAAATAACAGGTATAATATATACTTAGAAAATTAGTTATTAAACTATAGATATTTATATAAATGTATATTTTCCTAAATTATTTTCAAGGAATAGGTATTAAAGAATATTGTTTTCTATAGTCAAGGGTTTATATAAAACCAAGATTAAAAACAATTTTAAACTATACAGAAATTTCATTTCTTTTTGTATGTTGTCAATTTGTACAAAATATAATAATATAATTCAGTTATTACATGCAATTCTAACTGAATTATAAACAACAATAATTTAAATTTGATGTTTTTTGATTGAAATATTTTTTTTTTGTTTTTCTGTAATGCACAAAAAAATTTATAAAACAATAAAACTTGATGAATGAATTAGACATGAAAGGACATAGAAAAAAGTTCATATAGGTATAGTTTTAATGAATTTTTGTAAATATTTAGAAATAATATGAGACATTCAACACAATTAATTTATGCATCTTTTAAAATAGATTGTAGCTCTATTAAAAGTATACATTTATATAATTTCAATATATTAAAATATTAATATACTTTTGTATAGAGTATAATGTATTATAAATATTATTTAATATTATTTAACATGTATGTATAGCAATTGATAACACTGCATGTAACCTGTAAATGTTTAAAAATTTTAAACTTACCAACACCAGGTTGTTTCCTACAGAAGATCAAATCTGGATGATGTTTAGCCATTTTATATTATATATACATATATAATATTTTATACACTACACACATATAAAATGAGAATTAAGAAAAATTGAATGAGTTTATTTTCAAATAGAGAATACAGAGGACTCATAAAATCAAACTTGCGCCACAGACGAGATATAGAATAGACATAACATGCAATGTAAAATTTTGTTACACGCTCTCGGGGGTCATAGAACCCCTTTACCATTTTCGTATCATGCCTTATCATATCGATTAAGGCTGGTTTTACAGGTTGTGCTATAAATGGTAGGAATTAGAATAAAGAATATTGAAACACAGATTTAGGATAAGTACAGGCGTTGAAGTTTATGAGAATTCTTGTCTAGGATTTCAGGGGTCTCAAGCCATTTGAGTGTCGCACTCGACGTTATCGATAATACACGATTTCATTTTATTAGACATACTTCAGTTTTGCTACGAGTGCGTCATATGATTTACCTACAACAAATGTATAAGGCGCGTACATTTAAACAATGGAAGTAGTATTTATTCAATAGAACTTTATGACAATAAAATTTTTATTAATTCACAAATATAACTATCTTCATAAATACATTTACTATATAAATTATAGCTATAAAATTTGTATAAAAAATTATTTTGATTAATTATACAGTTGTAGAAAATTTGTCGATTGTTTTAATTCAATTTTTTACACAATCTATAATTCAGAACATGTGACACCGAATCCCATAAGCTTGTAATGTCTATCCTATACCTCGTTTGTGGTAAAACACTCGTAACAGAAATGAGGTACTTATATAGCTAATTGGATTCCTACTAGCAAGTCAAAAATTAATACTATCGGTAACATTGAGCGCGACATCGAAATGATACGGAGATCCTCCGAATCCCTCAAGACAAAATTCCCATAAGCTGCGTCTACATCCGTATATCTCTAGATATTTAATTTATCCTGTCTGTCGCGGGTGATTGCATGCACAATCTATGTATCAATATTTTTTATTTTAATTCCTATGACTTACAGCGGTGCACGTAATACTAGCCGTGTCGATATGATAGGACTAAAGTCTAAAAGTCCTCGTGGGTGTGTGACAAAATTTTACTTTGCTTGTACATCTATTCATATACCTCGTTTGTGCTCGTAAGTTACCTTTGTACCGCCGACGAGGTGCCTATGGCTTATCTATGGTGTATGATAAAAACAATTAGAACTTGAGTTTTTAATACTTTTTCGGTGTATTGTGCATAAAACAATATGGCAGAGGTACATATTTCTACTATTATAATTTATAATACATTTCATTTATTTCATAATAAATATAATAAAACCTTTTTTATTGAAAGATTGGTTACCCGATCACCCTATTATCCTCTCGTTTACTCACATTATCTTTGAATCTTTTTCTTTTGAGTCTATTGAACTGTATATTTTCTATTAGAATACTTCATGCAATGAGATTCGTTTAAATTTTAACCTGTATGTTTTCAAAATATGTTTTAAAATGCAAAGTAATAACCATTTTAACATTGACTATATAATAAGTTATCGTCAAATAAGCATCTTTGATGATAAGAAAACATTCTTCAAACAATTGTACTTTGATGTAATTGATAATATGATGCAATGTTATTATTATCAACCTCCTTTCATGATAATTTGGATTCCTTGTCTGTACTGTTTGTCATGTGTGTATGTTTTTCACATGCTGCAGATGATTATAATTTTGGTTAATCTATTGTATTTTTGTTCTTTGATGTTGCTTGACATTTACATTGTATATGTCATGTAATTCGGGATATTCTCCAATACCTTTAGGTATTGATATTTTTACTTACTATTTCTTTAAAAGTAAGTACTAATATCTACTTAGTATAAAAATAAAAGTATCAATATCTACTTATGTTATGTTGGATAAAAAATGACATATTGTACTTTGTTAAAATCTTTTATTAACAAATATTCTTATTTGAATGAAAAAATACTTTTCAAGTATTTCTTAAAAACAATCATTTTTCTAAATGCTTTCCTATTAATCTAGCCTTGTCTTATATAATTGTTGCTTTTGGTTTTGAAATGTCTTTTAATTCAACTTCACCATTTGTTTTGACGTCTTATTTAAATACATTACTTAGACTTTATATAGCCCTTCTAAGTATATAGAATTCAATGTCACGTGGTAGCGAAAGTTTTTCACGATTATTTCGGAAATTAGAGCTATGCGCAGATTACGTGTAAAACTTTTACAAACAAGAAGTATATAGATATTCCAAAAAGTTTTTAAAATAATTAAAAAAAGACAATCAATACGATACTTATATCCTTTGTTGAACTATTAATTAATATCCATAAAATAGCGAAAATATATGCGTAACAAATATTTGTACAATTATAGTATAATGGAAAACATTGAAACTGACCTAATTTAAAGGGCAGAATATCATAAATTGTAAGTTTAAATATTTTAGGCAGAAATTTCGTATTTAGGACAACGCAGAGCAGAGATTTTGGGATATCAATGGAAAGGTTATAATTAACCCCATGTACTCGACAATATTTCTCGTTATAAATATTCATTATTTTCCGATGAAATCGCTGAGTTCCTTTGCAGCTAACACAATGAATGATCTTGCATAAATTAAGAGACAAAACTACTTTATTTGAATTTTTCATGCGTTAATATGTTATACAAAATGTAATATGGAATTTAAATTTTGTAATTTTTCCGTCCATTGAATTAAATGATGACTGAGAGTCGCCTCTCAAGTGCAAAAGGTTAAAGAAACCCGTTGGTGGTTATCCGAAGTGTCTCATTTTTTAATGAAATAGCCATTTATATGGTAATACTATAATGTGTGTCTGAATAACCGATTTTCATAAAAATGAGA
The DNA here is from genome assembly GCF_051020985.1 of Nomia melanderi. Lineage (NCBI taxonomy): Eukaryota > Metazoa > Arthropoda > Insecta > Hymenoptera > Halictidae > Nomia > Nomia melanderi. Next base: position 5,699,677 of record NC_135005.1, read on the forward strand.
AATGTTGTAGATAAGAAAATTTTGAACAATTTTTTCCCCTGAAAAAAATGTTGCTCTCATTTAATTTTTAATACAATCTTGAAAAACTTTCGCTACCTGTATTACATATAATACCAATTTCTATTCGCTAAATAAAATTCATTTGTGTATATTCTACAAAAAATGTACAATGCTACTGCAATTGATTGGAATATATAGAGAAACATTACAAACACGCTCCCGTATACTGGAGCGAGGATTTCATTTTAATTCGTCTGCGCAGTTATTTTTACAATTATTAATTACTCAAAAAAGCATTTGAAATAACTTTTTCTGATTCGAGGAATACATCTTATAACTTTTACAACATATGTCAATTTTATAAAAATCGCTTTTATCATCAGGATTCTGCAGAATTACCTTTTTATTAATATCTTGGAAACTAATAAATACTTGATGGTATCAAAATTTAATTTTAATTTAATTTTAAGAAATTAATAAAAATTTTAAAAATTAAAAAATTTACTTTTATAGAATTTTATATTTGAAGCCTTCCTTCCGAAGGCTAAAATTAGCCAAATATCGAAGTTAATAAAATATGATATAAGGTAAAAATGAATGGTGTAAGATCTTCCATATACTCACGATCGTAGGTTTTTCATACATTCAACAATACAGGTATATTTTGCAGTTACACTATTTTCTTTTAAATTTGAGTACACATTTTTTTCTGCGCAGGTGAAATCCTCTCTTCATTCTGCGTAAAAAATTATTGGGGTAACATGATTGAAAAATAATTATTTCTCGTGAATCATCCTCTACAAACAGTTGAAAATTGCAATAGTATTCAGGAATTTTATCCTTTTCATACGCTGATTAGTAAATTAAATTGTAAATGATTACTACTTTACTTTAAAATGTTTTTTTTTATTTAATAGGAAAAACGAAAAATTTCACCATGGTTACAATACATATTGGCCATAGATAGGAAGCTGACTGAAAATTTTGTGCAATTTGTAGAAAGTTTTACATATCTAAAGCAATTAAAAATACATAACAAAGTATTAGAGGTATGTTTAATAACTACTTTGTTTTTAATAAATAATAAATATTTTACTTTTAAAATAAAATAAATGTCAGTTATAGTTCGTCTAGTAATATTACAATAATTTAAAATTTTATATTTTTTCTAAAATAGTAACTCTTCATTGTTTTAAGTAGATACTTATTTGATATAAAATATTTTTCTAAACAATATGCATTAAAATAAAAAAATTTCAATTAAATCTCTAAGTATTATTTAAATCATCTGGTGTATTATTTTTTTCTTAAATTAATCAGAAACATAAATTATACAAATATTAATTTAAAACTTCTTTTATATTTTGTTTTTGTAATTTAATTTGACTTCTTTATACATATACAATGTTGTTGTTGTACATAACATTATTATTATTCTTATTATCATCATCATTATGATAGTCATCATAATCTGTACAGATATCTTGTCATGGAGTAACGTGGATTTTTATATTGCTTGCATCTATTTGGATTTTTCATAGTAAACGATTGTACCAAATACAGGTCAATTTATTAATAGGTGAGCACAAGGATTAAATAATAATTGTATTCATTAATATAATTGAAATACTATATTTGTAGGTATATTGTTGGACATTATCATCATTGGTTTATTGAAAGCATTTGCTAGAAGAAGACGTCCTGCAGATAATGATGACCCTTTTGCAATAGGATCTGATAAATATTCTTTTCCATCTGGTCATGCGTCCCGAGTGATGATGATATTTTATTTTTTTATGTACTTATGGCCTGTGTCTGTAATTTGTTTCCCACCATTAGTAGCATGGGTTATTGCTACACCTTTATCAAGACTTTTGATGAGAAGACATTATATTCTTGATATTTTAGCAGGTTTATTTATAGGGTACGCTGAAGGAATTCTTATGAGCATTATATACTTAGATTCTGATACATGTCAGAACTTTGTCTCTTGGATAACCAATGTAAGAGTAGATGAATTATAAGGATTCTTTTGGATTATAATTTATTATTTTGAAATAATTCAATTTCTAATCATTTGAAGTTAATAAATTATTATGTAATGAGAAAACATACATTTTGTTTAACATACAAAACTTTTAAAAACATTTTAAAACCACAGATTTGTGAAATAGGCTTACACTGACTATTGTATTATAAAATAAAAATAATATTTTGTACCTTATTGGTTTATTTTTTTCTCATATGTTTCTTCCTGCAGTGGCATCTTCACTTCTATATTTGAATGACACTTCATTTCAATATAGTATGAAAGATGAATTCAGTAATAAAATAGATAACTTTTTCTTATATCTACTGAACTACCAAATGTAATGAGAGTAAATCCAAAAGCAATTTACTGTTATAAAAAGTCAATAAAAAAGTAATTTCGAAAGGAAGTTTACCTTATTTTGCTGCTCACCAAAATTTAAGATACAGATTCGTGATTATTTTATGAAATAATATTTTTCTATTAGTAAAGAAACTCTCTTTTATTTTTAATCAGTAGTACCGTATGTTGCTCAGGAGTCAGTATCCGTGATGGCATCGGAGCAAGAGGGGTTTTCATTGCGTGCTCCGCGTGACGCGCGCAATTAATATCTGTGACCGTTTACAAAATTTTGTAATAATCTCCTTAAAACAATTATCTAGTATTTATATCGAAGTAATCTTCTTATTTCTGCATTTGTTTCCATTTTATTCACAAAAGAAGTCAAAAATTTAAGTAAAAAATTGCGTACATATTTGACAATGAGTTCAAATGTCTACTGCTTTTGAAAAAATTTCCCTTAATATTAATGATGGAACTATGAAAAAGAGGGAGAAATAAATCTCATATTTATTTATTTTTTAAACAAAAGCATTATTTGTTTAGTTTTGTACACTATTAACATATTCTTATGATATATAAAAACCGATATACATGTTCTTTTTCCTTTGCAGTGACTATGCGGCAAAAGATAATGATAGTACGAAGAAGGATGAGGTTCCTCCGACTCATCGTAGTATAGAAATGACATCGCAGTATGGAGGATTCGATAAAGTACAGTAAGAAAAATTAATCATAAGTATTTCATATTATTTCGTAGAAAACGTACAATTATTCATATTTTCTGTCTTTTGCAGTAATTGCTGCAGAAAATAATGCTGACACAGGAAAAGACGGGGAGTTAACTGAGAAAAAGCTATCTAATGAGAATATTCTTTTTTATTAAAAAAATTGTTGGGTGTTTTTCCGAAAACAACCTTCTGCCAATCAACCTAAAATGTTGTGGAAAAGAGGGTAGAGGTAGAAGGTGACGAAAAATATAAAATTTTAGCTTCTATTATTTATTAAGAAAAAAATATTCGGTACAACATGCTGAATTTTACCTAACAAACTAATTAATGGTCTCTGCTGTAGTAATATCGGCGGCGAACTAATAACACAATAGCGATGTCGATTTTACTATTTAGGATTAAGAAATTATTGGTATATTATTTTTTAAATATTTAATCGTCTCAGATAGTAAAACTTTTGCAGCTTGGGTAACATTTTTGAAATTGACTTTTGGTCGTCTAACAATAAGACGATCGGATATCCCATTATGAGTTGTTTGCCATAAAAAATATGAAACAAAAATGTTTTTATATTTTACAGTTCTTTCTCTTTTGTTACACTTATCTAATTTGCGGTAATTTTAACATTGTGTCCAAAAACTGAAAATAAAATACTGTTCAGAGTATCAGAACGCTTCAACTAGCGGCATTTTAACCAATGCATTCACAATGAAGTTCTGCGATTCTGACCACTTAACCAGCTGGCTCTCGCAGAACAAATTTAAATATTTTCCTTTCCCTAGGAAAATTAGTATATCTCTCATAAAAGAAATTATTTTTTAACATAAATTGTATAATTTAAAATACAATATCTTAAACATGAACATGCTGAAAACCTCATTAATGTGTTGTTGGCCAGTTAAATGTTAATTAATATTCGATTGTGGACTGAGAATAAGCGCATATATACATGTATTTACGTAAGTTTCTATTTAAGAGTTCTTTCAGCCTTCTAAATTACTTTAAAGGTTAATTTTTCAACTGTCCGTTATCCACGAGAAGAGGACGCTATAATCAGTTTTGGATTGGTAGGTCGGTAAAGCAGTCTGATTCGGACCACAGAGAAGCATAAAATTCTTGATGGTATTCATATCAGTTTTATTAAATGCCGGCTTCTCGACAGATGCAAATTATGAAGCTCGGAATATACATGCGTGTAATACACCTGTTTCATAACTATCACTACAATCTTTAAACATACAATGTTAATGAGTTCGTACAGAATTATTCCAAGTCATTACGCGCAGAATTAACTTAAACAATTTATATATAATTACATTCTTTCCCGCTTGTAAATAGGAACAATACCGTCCACCGTTATTTCAAAATTATTACAGTCAGTGCGTGTATCATAGCATATATAATTATTTTAAAAAAAGGAAGATCCTGGCGCTTGCGCGATACCACATCGTCACGCGTCGTTGCCTTAGTCTGCGCACGCATCTCGGCGCGACTCACGGCTTTCAATAAAAAATTGAACGTACCACTCGCCAGTAAACTGTGAGGTTTCCAGCGATTCGTCAGGTGAAACTCCGTGTCGACATTAAATTTCATTCCTTTAATGCTCTCGTGGAGTATTTCCTTCTAACGTTTCACGACTTTCACAAAAGAGAATATAACATTTTCCGATGTGCATGCTTTCAAATTGATTCGTCGTTAGCTGTCAGATTATCAAAGATACGGAATCGTGTGTGTCGCCTAACTTCTCCCACGAGCTAATCGTAGCAGTGGAAAAGCGACGAGGCAGGACCAATAAATGTCAGTCGGCTGGGAGCCGTGAGGAACGTCGGATTCGCGGAGTTCTGATCGATTCGGAGAATCCTGCCGCGTCTCCTGTGCCCGGGCCATCGTTGTCAACAGAAGCATCGATTCTTATCACGTTGTCGCCATAAATTTGGTTTCGCGAGTAACGCGCGTAGTATAACGAAAATAGAAGTCATCGTGCGGGAACACGTGACAGCAAGGGAATTCATATGACAGCGACCGTGACGGGCGAACAGCAAACGGAGAACAGCGGTGTTGATCGACGACCGGGCACATTTCGTGTCGCCGCGAAACAACAAATTCGGAGAACAGTGATATAGTCATCTCGTTCGTAATTTCCCGTGAAACGTGCAGTGAAGTTGCCTCGGTGGGTGCCATTGACCGCCATATTCAGGACATACGCTACAGAAAGTTTCAAAAAAACTCTTCCAAGCTGATACTATCCGCAGATTGACAGGAAGTGACATCGGTAGGTTAGGGGTCGATTATTGAACGTGTCACGCGGTTACATCGGTGATACGGGCCTTAACGAACAACGCATCGGCGAGATGGAGTTCAAGTTCAACGTAAATAAACTCTTACCCAGGAAGATCAACAAGGTCACCCACACTCTCGTCCCGGAAGACTTCAAAGGTGATCGACGAGAATTACAGTAAGTAACCCCTCATTGTCAGTTAATAATTTCAATTTTTCGAAACGATTCGACATTGATTTCTGTTTCATTCTGTTGCACTGTTTTGGGGATATCTTGTATTAAATATAATATATGAAAAATATAAACTGTAAAATATAACATATAAAATATAAAGTATAAGACGACAAATATAAAACATCAAGTATAAAACGCCAAGTATAAAATATAAAATGTAAAATGTAAAATTGTTATACATGTAAAAATATCGAATTTCGGAATCGGACTAATGGAGCCATAAGAAGCGTTATCGTGACTGTCGTTATTTTCAAGGTTATCTTATAAAATGGAACATGTACTTAAGCGTGTGATATGTGTACACTTACTTTCACTTCGTGTCGATGATACGAACGTAGTAATTTGAAGTCATTCATGAACATAATCGATTCGTCCCGATGCGATGTAAATATGTATGTACCTTGTATGTTACGGCTGACATGATCAAAGCGCGTTGACATAGTCGCATTTCTTGATAAATTGATGGCGAAAGTAAATGGCAATGAAACAGATTCACGCGTTGGCGTGGCTCAAGGATACCTCAGTGCAAGGATTCAGCAAGGGATCTTTGTAATATCGTAAACATTTCGTTTTAAGTTACTGATTGTTTGTCCTGACGTCATAAATCCTTTTATCCTAGAGTAATACCCTTGCTCCTACATGAAGATACATATACAGGGTGAATGGTTTATTCATATCAGCAAATTTTATTTGTTGAGTAAAAAAATGTTCGAGGCAGAAGTTATTTGGCATTAAGAGTTGAAATTACGGTTGATGAAAATACGGTTGGCTTGGTTGATACCGAATAACTTTCGTTTGGAACATTTTTTTTATGTGATATGTGGTTTACAAGTAAATTCAGATAATACTGTTGAATGACTCACCCTATATATATACAGTGAGTCACAAAAGTATTCATACTCTTCCCACCTTCAACTATAAATGATTATTTTTATGTTTAACAAATTGTAACAAAAATTTTATTGATAGGGTAAGATAATAAATTTAATAAGCTTTCAATAGTTATAAATTTGATTTCAAAACTAATTTACCGAAATAATATAAATATCATTAAAAGTAAATGTGCTCGGAAACATCCAACATAAAAGTATTCGTACCCTTCAATTCTAAGTATATACAAACCAAAATATTTACCAATATAGCTTTGTTTTGATTCCTAAAATGAAGGAAATGATAGATTATTTGTCAGTAGACAATATTACGTTGACGAGACAATATATTCTCGATAATTATATAAATGAGTCGAAAGAATAGTGAAATTTCAGTAGCAGAAAGAAAATTAATTTGAAAATGGCACAAGAAAGCGAAGTCATAGAGCCAAATAGCAAACACTATTGGTAGAAGAAAATCCACTATTCAATATGTTATTAAAAGTATAAAAAAGAATGATACGGTATTGAATAAACCACGTACAGGGCGGTTTCGAAAATTTTGCGATCAAGAAAAAAAGGATTTTAGTATGCGAGATTTCTAAAAATCCTAAAATTAGTGGTTCAAAATTAACTATTATTGCTAATGTAACTTTACAAAAGATGTTAGTCCCGAAACATGCCGAAGAATCTTAATGAAACAAGGTTTTAATGGACAAGTAGCTCGGAAGAAGCCTTTCATCGGTAACACCAATAGATTCAAATGCCTTCAATTTACAAAAGAACACGCGGACAAAGAATGTGCGTTCTGGGAACATGCAATATTCTCAGACGAATGAAAATTTAATATATTCGGTTCAGATAGACGTTGTATGGTATGGAGAAGAGCGAATACAGGGCTAGAATTAAGAAATTTAAGGCTCTGTATTCATTTGGGGGTGTATGGCGGCAGACGGTGTTGGAAATTTCGTTTTCATTGATGGAATAATGGACAAAAATAAATATTTAAATATTTTAAAAGAAAATTCACATTCAAATAATTTTTATTTTCAGCAAGACAATGACCCCAAATATATGGCCCACATTGTTAAGCAATAGTTATTATATAATATGCCATATATGTTGATTACGCCTCCCCAAAGTCCCGACGAACATTCGAGGGCTGAGATTGAAAAAAGATTAAAAGAAAGTATTATAATAAGTAAAGATATGTTAAAAGAAAAATTAAGAGAAATTTGGAATAACATTCAACCCAATTACACTTCAAATCTCGTTCATAGCATGGCAAATTGTCTCCATAATATTATTCAAGCTGAAGGAGGTCCGACTAAGTATTAATTAAAAAATTAAATTTGTAAACTGTGTGAATTTAGAAAAGTACGAATACTTTTGTTGTACTGATTTTACAGCTGCTTCTAAGAAGTCACGTTTATATAATACTAATTTGTTAATTTTTCAATAACTAAAACTATTTTTGTTTTTTGCTTTTAATTACCAAGAAATATAATTTTAAAGGAAAAAAGAAACACGAGGAAACAATATGTACAATAGTTTGTGGTAATATAATACACTCACTTTTTCTTGAACAGAGGTGGCAAACTTTTTTGTCATCTTGCTCATTGTCAGTTTGGTGATTTCTTTCTAAGGAAATTACTTCTTACTAAAAAAGATTCATAGAGTAGAATAATTTGCTTGGTAGTTGAATCGACAGATTGTGAGAGCAAGAGGCAGCGAGAAAGAAATACAACGAAAATGATAATCGACGCAGTCTACGTTAGGGGATCGATTTTCCAAGTCACTGCAGATTAAGGAAGTAGGGACACTGGCCACGAGTAACTCACGGGCCGCCAGTTCATCACCCCTGTTCTAAAAGATGATTCAGTAAATGCTTGCAAGTAAAATGATATACAGAGTGTTCGAAAATTGTATGTAAGATTTATATGATGAATAGGACACTATACTCGGTGAAAAACATCTTAGGTTGAAATCTCAGGTTTCGAGATATATACATTTTTCATCTTCGGTTTCGAGATATAAACATTTTTGTATGTTAACCTTTTATACTTGAAAGATTTTTTGTTACATATATTCATTATTTTCTAGGGAAATATTGATTGGACCATTAATTATATTAAATAGAAATAATGCACGTATCAATGGATAGAATTATTCTGTTTTAATATGTCTTGTCTATTTATATTACATAAAATGTGATTTTGAATATTGTATTTTATAATTTTGCCACATCAAATCAAATTCTAGTTAACACCAGAATTATCAAGCAATTATAATTATGTAATCCTTATAAAGATTGTAACAATAGATATATTTTTTTATTTCTTCAAGCATTTGTTATAGCATTTTAGTGAAACTATTTGTAATGTATTTTAAAAATATCAATAATTGCAAAATAAGAAAGCAAAAACTCGTTATTTTAACGGGTACGGTAGCTGTAATGTTAACACACAATGTATTTCTACTAACCGACCATCTAATTTTCTCAAAAATGTGAGTGAAAAGAGAAAATATTTGAGACAGAAGTTATAGGATATTAAGTGTTACATATCACGATGTTATTTGTTTGACCTTAGGATGACCTCGAAACATACTACAAAAGTCGTGTTAACTATTTCCTGTTGCATACTCTTATAGCTGATATTCAGACGTTTCAAGAACACTTTAACTTGTTATTTTCGCATATACCGTTACCACCTTTTATTTGATTTTTAGAATATTGATTTAAATTTTGTTCATCAAAATATTAATAGTAATATTTTATTGTAATGGATTACTGCATCTAAAATGTTAATAAATAAATTGCTATGGGAGGAGTTAAATAAATTAGAAAAGGTGTTATTTTAAGGATAAAGAACGTTTTTCAATAATGAACCGTCTTACTCCTTGGATTCCTCAAACGTTTTTATTTGTTTTGTTTCTCCTTTCCATCTGACGGTTGATTTGCCCGTCATTGAACTTTTTCGCTTGGTGGGAAGTGCACTCTCTCTAAACCTTTGTAAATTCTTCAACGATGACTTGTTACGCTCGCGGGAAATAACCTGGCGTATCTATTCGTGACGAAATCGTGCCGCAATTACACCGTAGATATAGAAAGCAACAAACTACGAGTTCCTGTTTTTATATTATATTGTACATAATTGAGAAATAGTGCTAATTAACACATTAACTGCCACGAGAATTTCAGGGGTTTTGTATAATAATACTTATTCTTTTATAACAAAGACAGATGGTATTAGAAATAATTATTAAGAATTTGCTAGCATACTACTCATGCTATAGTATTATCAGTATTATCTACTTATATTACTAAATATTTTCATTCGTCATTAATTTTTTTATTGTAATTGCATTTAAGCAATTTCGAAACTCCGGTCGTTGGTGATCACTACGACAGTCAACGCATTAAAAAATTGATTAGAAAACTAAAAACAACCATAAGTAACTAAATATTCATCTAAATAGTATATCGACTGTTGACACATTTGCAAATTCGGATTCGAGAGCACACTTTTAATGCTAGAAGAACTGCGGCACCCACCATTTTGACGGGTTATAGTTTCCTTATTTCGCAATTATTGATATTTTATAAGTATTAAATATCCGAACTGATTTAAAAAATAAATAGTTTGACTTGAATACTATAATGAATATATGAAGAAACAGAAAAACCCTACTGCTATAATTTTGATAAAGTTTATATGTTAATCGTGTTAAACGCTTGATAATTCTAGTGTTAATGTATACCAACACTGCAAACGTTACTTTTGAACACTTTTCTATTTTTTAATGAAGAACTAATATATTATGAATAAATTATGCTACTTTATTTGTGGTAAATAGAAGAAATATAAAAATTTGCATGTCTTTAATTTGTAGACTATGAATCGAATGTTTAGTTACAGAGTAACACTGATTTATGTTTAGTTATCTAGGATTAAATATAAACCTATGAAATAAATAATATCCATGTACATAACTATTGACTATTTTATTTAAGATAAAATTAAAATAAAATATAAAGGTGTGTACATGTACTTAGTTATCGTTGAAGAAGTTAAGATTAAATTGCTGGAGATAAGTTCTAATCTGTTTAGTTCAAACTCACAATTCCAGTGTCCTTTGTGTTTGAAATGCTCCTTTAAATTCCAGAACGTTTTTATCGTTTTTCACGCGTCTAATTACTTCGAATCAGGCTCTGTGAGTTCTACATTGAATATTCTACCTTTTTTTAAATATAAATTCGATGACTTTTTTAATCGTTGATATTTTACTGAATTTATTTGAAATTATAACAATATATTGTAGAACTATAGGCAAACGCAGTGCAATACACTCTATTAAGAAGAGATTCAAACATTATGCTAATATACTATAAAATAGATCACGTATAAAAAATTGAACTATCGTTAGAAATACTGCTTGAATATTAAAAGATTGATAGAATTATTTTTTATTCGTGGTTCCTTTCAACTATTTGGCCCTGTGATATGTAGAATACAATACACCAATACAAAGTATTAATCATTTTCCTCAAGATGAGGATGAATGTTGCGAGCACTTGCTTAGATCCTTTTCCATCAAATGAAAGGTGTAGAATCACGCCTTAGCGATCGTGTATAATTTTGGCGCGCGTAAAAGAAAATTAGGAAATGTTAAGATTTGTCAATTAATTTTATATTCAACTGTATTATAATATTATATTATATTATATTATATTATATTATATTATATTATATTATATTATGTTATGTTGTGTTGTGTTGTGTTGTGTTGTGTTGTGTTGTGTTGTGTTGTGTTGTGTTGTGTTATGTTACACGATCAACAAATCAGAACATAGTATGAAACAAGTATAATAAATTCCTGTCTGCTTTTAGAATGATTTTATTAAGATTTGAAGTTTCAGGAATCATCGAAAGCGACTTCCGTTCTTCTCGCTGTTTCCGCGAGAGTTTTAGAAAACGAGTACAATAATTTCGCCGCATGAGTTCGTAAGAATTTGCATTTTTCATGCATATTCATGAAAGCGATTTTCTTTTTCTCGTGAAAGCAACGTTAACCGTGAAGCCCGTATTTCCTCGCGTGGCACACGTTTTATTAATTTCCGAGTCTATTATATAGTCCGCAAGGCGGTTCCAGTCAGCTAAACGATACAAATCATCGATGAATTAGCATCCGATGCGGCTGGATATTACCGGTGAAACATCAACGAGAAGTTTATCACGCGAGAGCGGGTTCCGCTTCCGCGATAATCGTTTAATTGCAAAGTCGTTCGGATTTAATCAATTTATTGAACGATCAAAACTATCGGATGCATAAAAGTTAAAATATAAGACGCGTAACTGTATCCGCATCGATATCTTGTAGTAAAAATGGGTTTAGAAAATTGAGTGCAAGCGATTGGTTTATATCCGTGATTTTCAGCCTATGATACATGTACCGCCCATATACCTCAGAAAATTTAAATATGTAGATTAAGTACATAAAATTAATAACAAAAGATTATAAATAAGATTAATAACAAAATCAGATTCGTGTATTGGACAAAACAAAAATTTCAAAACTATCTTAACCCTTTGCCTTTTTGATTTTTTACTCTGAGACTTACATCAACGTTATTCAATTTAATTATGGTTTAATATGGCACTCTAACTATTTATTTAAGGATACTTGGTACTCTGAAGTGGTATATTTATATGATGCAACTATGATACTGCAAATAATTATAACTGTATATACAAATGTTGTTAAACTAAATAAACATTAGAATAAAATTGAATGTCAAGTCTGACTCGATATGGGACTACAAAAGATTAAGATTCTTGAGGTTGGTTCAAAGTACGGAAATAAGAGCTGAGTCAATTGAGATGAACATACGAGAAAATCCGAAATATTTGTCTATCAGACGATTGGTATGATAGGCTCAAAACTAGTAAAAAGAAAACATTTCATATGATGCAAATGATTCATCAGGTTTTCCTCGACAAAATCATAAGAAAATTTTATTAATAACATGAAGGTAACAATCAAATACAAAATTATCAGTAAATTAGTTTAAAATGCATTAGATAAAATTAGAAAGGTCAAAACTGTAGGTCATACAATTTAGATATGATTTTGATGAAGATGTTGAATTCAGTGGCATTGATATTACAAAATTTATAGTTATAAATATTTTAATATACATTTTTTATATTTTATATATTTAATTCACATATTCATATATTTTAATTTACATTTCTTTTACATTTATATTCTGTCCAATAAGTCAAGTCTAAACATATTATGATTTTCACTGCTTTTGGTTATTAATATATGCCTTTGCTGCAATGTGGAACATTTTACATAGCGCTAGATGATCTATTAACGCTCGGCGACGTTTCAATGCCTCATGAAAACATTACACCGTCCCGATTATCCATCACAATTTACATTGCAAAGTGGCCTATTGGCTCGACTCCAGTCACAGAATTAGGTCGAATCCTACGACATATTAACCTAAAGTACGATCGATCCTTTAACTGGGAAGTTACTTAAGAAGCAAAACGTAAAAAGTCAGTATTCAATTTGATTTTCCTAAATGAAAAAAATTAAGAATACTCGTAGTTCAGGAAAATAAAGATACGGTATGGATAAGAAAATAAAAATATGATTAACAGGTTGTTCGACAATCGTATAGTAAAATTTGATAGTAGTGTTATACAGGGTGTTTCACTAAGAATCAGTTTATAAACTGTTTTAGTAGTTTAATATTTTAGTTTAATATATAATTACTTACATTTATTATAGTTAATACATTATTTAATATTTAAACTTAACACTAATACCGGTAACACGTTAATTTTCGACGTTTATTTGTTTAGAAATGTTTATTCAAGAAAAAGTAAATTTCAGTATTTTAAGGACGTGTGAATGTTAACTATAAGAGTATTTAATAAAAAGTATTGACCTCTCAAGGTTAAACAAGAAAACTTTCGTTCATAAAAACAAAAACGTTATTTTGTTGTGGATTCTACGAGTTTTATTAGTGATTATTATTTTTGGTGGATTGCGAAACAATATTTGTTTTACACTATTACGATGCGCGTTACGAAAAGTAGCATGTTTCATTATTCTTACGAAGACTAGCGCTTTGCACATTTTGGCCATGAAAAGACGTGTGCTTCGATTTTGTTCTCGAAAAATAGAATGTTATCATTTATCACGACGAAGAATAGCGTGTCGTGTTTTCTTGCGACGAAAGCTAATAAATTTCAGTGCTTTGCTGTGAAAGATAATATGGTTTACTTTAGTCATGAAAAGTACCACATTTGATAGCATTTAAGAGTAGTTGTATTATGTAGTTAGCTTTCTCTGCTAATTATTTTAAATACTTTGAAAAGTCCTCATCTGCAAAAGGTTAAAATGTAAATAAGTTGGTAATGGCGTAATGTAAGAATTGTGACGCCAAATAATTAATAATTATTTCTATTTATCCTATTTTTTCCTATTTAACATATCATCCGATTCTCGCTACAAAAGAGTAAGTGTTATGTAAAACACTTAAGATTTTCGTGGCAGTTAACGTGTTAATGTCGGATAAGTTGGGGAGAGATGACCCACTTTTTTAAAAATAACTATTATATCATAAATATTACTACATAATATTTAACAGAAAAAAATATATTTATAGAAGTAAATAAATATATGAAGAATAGTTAAATAGATCTCTGTTCGAGATTCAATATACCATTAAAACCAATTGGAAATTTAGATATTTGAAAATCTAAATGAGATCGGGCCATCTCAGTCGCAGAGCCACTTCACTTGGAATTACTTTATGCAATATAATATCCCATGTATTTTTTATCTGAATCATATTTAACACTTAGGCAACCGTCTGAAAAGAAATTATAACTACAAGCATTTTCATTAAATTTAATTGAACTCATTCAACAGATTTCATTAAAAATTGTATTTCATAAAAGCAATAAAGGTACTTAATGAATTGCAAATATCCCCAGTTGAAAGCTTACTAAATAACAAAAAAAAACGTTACTTGAATTCATTCAATAGATTTCATTAATAATTATATTTTATAAAAACAAGAGAGATACTTAATGAATTGCAAATATCCCCAGGTGAAAGCTTACTAAATAACGAAAAAAATAAACAAGATAAATGGCAATGCGTTACTAAGGGAAAAGTAGGAAATCTTCATTCCCCATTCGGTTGGGTAACTGTTAACCCTAATTGAAACGTGTTAGTCGTCATTGCAACGTTTGAAATGAAACATGCTTATTATCAACAGATGCACTGAAGCGTGCCTTTTTTCGTAGTATATTGAAATGTTTTAGTCTTCATAATACAAATGAAACGTGTTACTTTTGGTAACACATATAAATCAATTTTTCCAATCATTAATAATTATTAACAGTACAAAAATTTTCAATCACTATAAATGTTGTTTGCCACAAAAACATAATTTTTTAAACATATAGTTTCTTGAAAAATGTTCTTTGCATTTTATGATTAATATCCTCATTTTCAATAATAAACGAGTTTCAGTTACACTTCGTTCATAAACACTTTTGTAATAATTGTTTTTTTCAATCCGATTTTAATTGATAGAAATTGTTATCGTTTTTTACGGGATTCAAACTCGTAGAATTCCAGGTATGCGAAGCGAGAAAACATATAGCGCCACAGCGCTGACTCAGATGCTAATTTCGGAGCGTCGAATCATAATCAGATTGTGTAATCGATTTTATAATCTGCCGCGCTTGGAAGAAAAGATGCATTCCCGTGACAACACGATCCCCGGTGATTGTTTCGTGGAATGAACGGAAAAAACCAACAAAGAATTGTAAATATTAAGTCATCAAAATGTATCTTCAGTTTGCCAATGATGTTTGTATTGCGATTTATAAATAAATTAAAATATAAATAATAAAATAAAAGAGTTCTTGGGAAACTCTGCACAACGAAGATCGCATATTTATAACGTAGTTAAAAACTTGATAAATTGTTTCTTCGCTTCTGCACATTTTATGAGAAACTAATGTTAATTATTAACATACTTGTTTAAGTACTTATGTTAATATTTTTTTTATAGAGATTTAATAAACTACAACTACTGATCTAATCAAAACTATAATAAACTATAATAAAACGAAAAACAGAATTAAATAATAAAATAAAATAAAAATAGAATTATTTACAAATTATGTCTTATTGAATACCCCTTAATTCTAACTTATAACACTTGTTTCTATTTCTAATTGTTTAGGGGATACAACTTTTTCCAAATACTTAAGACACCCTGTATATAGGTATATATATAAAACGTCGTGAAAATATTACAGATTTTCCATTTGATAAAAAAGTAAAACTGTTTAAAAGAATGTAATAAAAATTTCAGCAAACTAGTCTCTGAGAAATAAATTTTAGTGTATCGTTCGTCTCTAAATTATTCGATAAAAATTTCAAATAATCTAACATAAAGATTAGGAGTCTAATTAGTGCGGAAAAAGATTATATATTGATTATTATATATTCAGATATTTTATTATCAAAATTGGATATAATCAACTGTTAAAAACTGCTCATACGTAGTATTTCAATCATAGTAAAATGATTAACAACCATAGCTCATAAAGAATAAGAATAACACGTAGAATGCCAAGCTTGGAGAAATCAAGTTCCGATCCGTTAGCGATGTTCGTACGCAGTGAATAAACTTTATAAGATACACACATATGAAAGAAACAATTATAATTAACATTAGTTACACTCGAAGTTGTTTCTATGCATCGGTGGACAAGATTATGAAACGGGACCTTACAGTTCATTAAGATGAAAATATCGTTCTATAGCGATTTAAGAAATTGAACGAGCCAAAGTATAATATACTAGGTAATTTAGAGTGAAAAGAATTTTAGTAATAATTTTATTTGATAGGTTTCTGCTATAAGATCCTCCATGAAATAGAAATAAAAGTATACAAATGATTTTAAAGTATATAACTATACATATAATTATAGCGTGTCGTGTACTTCGTCTAGAGAAAGCTGTTTCGGTAATTCATTACGACGCGCATTAACATTTTACACTATAACACATTTCTACTTTATTTGAAATAGTTTCTCAGTTTTACTAAGGAAAAGAAATTGAATCTTTTGTAGATTTGTTTTCAATTTTGTATCTTAAACATACAATCTTCAAGTGCTGTAAATAAATTCGAAGAATTGGCAAGGTTACAAGTCTTAAAATTGCGCGACTTTCCTGCATTCTAAATCAAAATGTACGAATTCAAACGTCTCTTTCTTCGAAATTGTATTTTATTAAACTACTAATCGAAAAATCTAATTATCAAATTAATTTAATATTTCTCAAATCTTTGTAGAGATTGCTACAATTTTATTGTAGCAATTGTTTAGGAGATTTCGAGAGATGCTACAATTTTTTAATCTCTAAGCATGTTTGCTTTAATTTAGTTGTTTCAATAGCTTACCTCATTATAGGAGATTAGTGTTAGGATTTTAGAATGTATATTTAAGTGAACGTACGAAACGCAATTTTTAGTGACAACTATAAGTATCAACTATAATTATAGTTGGCAAGTTTGCGTTCATCAGAACGAACGTGCAGTAGTTACTTATTTTTGCTGCGCCTTAATCGAAACGCTTAATGCTTAGCGTTGAAGCAGTACTTACTGTAAATCGTCTTATGTCTGATGCAGACGAGCGGTTCGCATAAAATCACTGCCGTGTTTTAGGCATCTGCAGCAATAGCGATGCATCAATGCAGTGCTCGTATGCACTAGGACTTATTGTTATCCAGTTAACTTGTGTTTGACGAGTATACACGTCATTTTAAAATCCAAGATGATACTAATTTTTTGAACAATGAATTATTTATTCGCTCGTACAAACCAATAAGTAAAACTGCAAAAGTTATAATACCAAATTCCACAGTTCACAGGTTACGAAAATCTTTTCTTTCTTTTTTCTGTTTTCTTTTTGTTCTTTTTCCTATTATCTTAATCTTCTTTTTATTCTTCTGTTTCCTTGTTTTTCTTTCGAAAGATCACAATAATTCGTTCTATAGTTGCTACGCTGAGAAATATTTTTCCTATTACACAATTGTCATTTATTACCAATAATTACCGTCAAACAATACCTATATACACAGAAAGAGCTTAGAAAGAAGAAGAGTTTAGATCTTAAGAAACTTAAGATCCAAAAGTTTTAAGAGTAACCGTCTACAGCGTGCTACGAGGTTTATATAAAGTTTGGAAAATTCTTGTTTCAGAGAATGTCAGAGGCAACTCAGCAGAATTCTGGACGACATGGGAGAGGCTTCGGCAAGGGCTCAGGGTTTGAACAAGCCCATAACCAGCGCCTTAAAACTTCGAGACACGGACCATATAGTTTATTTGTTAATCGACAATGAAGCAAATAGGTAAGTTGTCGAACAATATGAAGATTTAATAATTTATAATTGATTAAATTTAAATTACTAAAATGTTTAACACTAGAACTACCAAGTTTTTAATATGATCAATGTGTAATCCTTATAAAAATTGTAGCAATAAACTTTTTTCGGTTTCTTCATATATTCATTATAGCATTCAAGTAAAACTCTTTATTTTTAGAATCGTTTATGAATTTTTAACACTTTCAAGATATCAATAATTGTGAAATATAAAAACTGATAACAAATGAGTATGGGTAGGTTTCGATTAATGCAAACTCAAAACACTCGATGTTCAATTTAATGCGAATTATAAAATGTTACCAGTTCTTTCGTCATTGGTACACTATTAACGCGTTGAATGCCGCACGATTTTAAGGTGCAGAACATACGAAATGAAAAAGACACAATATTAAATTATTTCATTGAATTGCGTTATTATCGCAGGTTTATTTTGCTGAATGTCATCGCGTTTTGTGCAGTTGCCTAAGTGTTAATAAAAGCATGCTTATAGTTTCTATAAAGAAATTCAAAAAAGTCAGTTCAATTGCTTGGTAGTTCTAGCGTTAAACAGTTTGTAACCGAAAACCCAGCCCAGCCAACAGAAGGGAAGCTGCGTTTCCCAGGATAAGGGGTTTCGCGGTGTGCAAAATGGTGGTTGGATCGATAAGTTGAGTCTGGTGTCTTGGTGTGTCGCTTGCCTCCGGAAACCCAAGCTTTTCCTTCCTCGCTTGGTCCTATACTTGCGTTGCACATTCGAGACTATTTACACACCAGATGTGCAAAAAAATCAATCACATACATTGTGTGTAATGATCATAAATTTGTATTATCAGTTAGCAGTAAAGAAAGGTTGTGAAGATACGATCGTTTTTAACATTATGCACTCAGAAATTTTGATATTGCATTTAAAATATCACCTAAAAGGCGATTACCCAATGCAAAAGGTTAAATAAAACGAACATTAGGACTTATACTAGATTCAAGTTAAAACTCCAAAATGAGTCATTCACGATCAGGTCTATTGCATCTGCAAAAAATGAACAAGGACGATGAATTCTAAAACTCCTTTTCTGCTCTTTATTTAATTACGTTTATGGCATTTAAAGGAATAATTAAAATTTATTTAGTTTCATTTAGTAATCAATTTTAAAATGCGACAGTAATATGAGACTGTCTCATATTGCTAATAATCAAGTAAAGATTGTATATTTCTACTAATTTTCCATTTCACTTTCTCTTGTTACTAAGTCTTAAATACTTAGAAAAAAAGGAAATATTTTATGTAAATCATTATTTAAATAATTAAATTATTCATTAGCAGTTTTCGACTTTAATTAAAATTCCATTAAAATTCCAACTTCAATTAAAATTCCTCTGCTATCGAAACAGTTTTTTTAATTAAGCAGCAACTGACAAATTAAAATTCTTTATAACTATTACTCTATTATGCTTCTATATGTAACAAAATTCAGTTTATTCAACACTTCACCAAGAAAATCAATTTTTTTCCTAAAAAGTGGCATCACCCGAATTTGGATGACGTGCCGTCAAAGGATTAAAGAGCACCACGCTATCTACTATAATTTCTTAGATATTCGTAAAAAAGTTGCAACCTTTTGTTAATTATTTATAAACAGGCATATCTCACGAATTTCAATGATCTTCAAATACTTGAATTATCAAGGATATCATTCTAAATAATTTTTCCGTGCACGCATACTTAGTCGTCGCTCGGCCTTAGAAACAGAGATTATACGTAAAGATATGTTCAACATTATATTATACATTGTACTTTGTAGGCTGTGTTTCGATTAGGTTCGTTAGTTCACTTAATTATTACATAGTTTAGTTTGATCGGGTCACTTAATCCGTCTTCCGTTAGACTGCCGGTAACACGTTACCAATAAACATAATAATTATATATCTGAGATTTGGCAATGAATTATATTTTTAATAATTGTTTACAATATAAATATTTATAATATAAGATTTACATACATTATAAAAGTACGCCGATTACAATTAACGTATAAAACTGTAGATTTGAAAATAGTAAAATCTCATGTTGTCGTATTCACTGTCGATGTTCAGCTGAACAATTAACCTTTTGCGATCGTATTAATTTTATGTATAAATGAAGCTTATGACTTATTTTTAAATTTTAGATAAATCTAATATCTACAGAAACAGATATTTAGTTCAGATACATTATTTGAATAATCAATATTTTGATTCTTTACTTTTTATTTATAATTT
This sequence comes from Nomia melanderi, assembly GCF_051020985.1. Classification (NCBI taxonomy): domain Eukaryota; kingdom Metazoa; phylum Arthropoda; class Insecta; order Hymenoptera; family Halictidae; genus Nomia; species Nomia melanderi. Next base: position 5,719,885 of record NC_135005.1, read on the forward strand.
ATAATTTTATATTTTAATTGTTTTCATAAAAGTGTTCTGTTGGGCATAGTTTGCCTGATGATCGCAAAGGGTTAAAAACTACTGGTGATCAACATTGACCCTTTGCACTCAACAATGTTTTCTATTGTAAACGTTCATTATTTTGTGACGAAATATTAACAATATTATTTGGAACTTACATAAAGGAATATCTTGCATAAATTAAAGGACAGAATTATCTTATTTTTATATTTCATGTGTTAATAAATACCTTATTCGACATTTAATATTGAATTTTTAATTTTATAATTTTGCTATGTTGAATCAAACGGCGATTGAGAGTCGTCTCTAGAGTGCAAAGGGTTAATATATTCACCACAACTACTGACGTGATTGTTTTCCATTACTAATAAAATGTTTCCCACGGTAACTAATTCATTAAGTTATTTATTTTCTGAAATATCGTAGTGTTTCATATTAGACGGCGTTGCGTTATTACAATGCACAATATAAGTTGAAAATTAATTTTACTTCGCGATAATGACTAATATCTCACGATCGTAAACCTCTGAAAGAATCGTGGGAATCAGGGTGTGAAGTTCTTCCTTATTCGTCCTGTTCAACGAACCTTATCCACATGATTTCTATATATTTAAAAGTCTAGAAAAAAATAATTTAAAAAAATGACTAGTTAATCAAGAAAATGTGGAACATGCAGCTGGAAAAATAAATTAGAGTTACTTAATAAAAGCGAATTTCATGATCTTCTACTTATAACAATATTCTACCTATAAAGAATATTAAATAAAAAATAATTTTACCTTACATATATGTCCTTAATTTTAAGAAGACTACATATACTATTATTTATTGATTCTCAAATAAACATATCATTCTTTTCCATTTTGTAGTGCTGAATAACCATTGTTATCTAGAGTAGTGGTTTCCATATTTCAAACACTCAAACACATTTTGAGATGGTAAGAAATGTATTAGTACAAAAAATGTAAAAACGTAATTGACGGAATAATAATATTTCGTGACCTCTTTTGCATTGGTCCGCGCCTCCCAATTTGGAAATCGCTGATCTAGAGCAACGTGGATTCTCAAACGGTAGACCGCAACCGTGAATCATCATCCGCATTATGTTACGTCTTTGCTTCGGTTTTACAGCGGACTGGGCAGCGTGGTCGGCCTGTTGAAAACTGGATCGAAGAATCTCTTCATGTTCGACGAGACAGGGGCTCATTACCAGCTGAAGCCTAGGTGCATTTTAGATTTTTACGTCCACGAGACCCGGCAACGCATGGGACTTGGAAATATTCTTTATCAGCATATGCTGTCCGTAAGTAATCTGCTTTTCCTTCTACTTACAATAAGATGCTCAAAAGATTTACTTTTAAACACATCGACACGAGTTCCTTGCTTTCTTTTATTTTTGTAACAATGAGCAAAAGAAAATATAACCTGTTTTAACCTTCAATTATTATTAATTTATTTATTAAGTATAAGCGTTTGTTAATCGTAAACCTGTGTACAGAATAGTTCTGTTCTGACGGAATATTGAGGAATTTGAAATAGTTATTTTAGGTAACCTTAACAATTTTTGATAAAATCGAATATAATTCTTAGAAAAGTCTTGTTGATCAGTGTTGTGAATCGTAAAGAAATGTGCACATCTTATACAAGAAATTATTATCCGCCCACGCAGGTTGGGAATCTGGAAAGTGTGGAGCGCAAACAAAGTGTAATTACTTCCCGAGTAAAAACAGAAAGGCGTCCCGTGATCTCCATCTATACTACCTTCATGGGAATCTTGCGCAAACCGAAACTTTTACCATATTTCTGTCCAACTAGATGCGAATATTTCTCATTTCGCAAGTCGTCGTATCGCTGGCAAACGAAATTATGAATTATAACATAATTTATAAGGAGAATAATATATAATGATTTGTAAGAGGTTATAAAAAGATTGAGAAATCACTGCAACGTACAGTAAACTTCGATTAAGCTATTAGTATCTCAACTACGACGTCTCAATTTTCAAGTCTGAAATCAGCAGTTTAACTTCTTGCCTTATAATAACGTGTCAGACTCGTAGTAAAGATTTCAAACTGAATTAAAATAAAAGTAACAGAAGAATAATATTTCATTTGAGTTCAAAAGAATCGAGTAATATTTATTAAACTTGTTAATTTTATTTTATTATTCTTTGTTAATTAACATGGACATAGAGTACGTCCAGAATTTTTCTTTTTTCTCTTATTATCAAGGACAAAATAGTTGTATCGATCATGATTAAAAAATAAATCATAGGACAATAACTTGGTACAGCAATATTGGAAAAACACGTCATTGCTCCATCACTTTTGAACGTTACACAGCAGAAGTTTCGCAGTCCTCGAAGATTTTCATCGTTCCCCGTAATTTACATCGGGTCGAATGTTTCGACAGGTGTTTCGTCGGGAAACGAGTACGCTGATGCCAGCTTCTACCTGTATAATACTTGTACATCGCGGAGAGCGCAGCTAACACGCATTAATTACGAGAAAGTACCGTAGAGGCCGGCAATCCTGATAGTCGAGCACCGTGCGTGAGACCACAAGGCGAATTCACGTGTCGCTGAGCCAACAGCGCTCGCTGTGATTCTGACAAGTGCACCGACCATGACAAAACGGGGCAAAAAGTAATCTGGAATACGAACTACGGCTACGAATACCTGTTTTCTGCCAACCTTTTCCTCGCTCCACGGAATTCTTCTCACACTAGATCCACTTTATTCGTGCGCGATCGATCTTTCCGGCTAACAAGAAGGGGACCCTTTCAACAAGCACACGTCGATTTTGGTGAATCTTATATGAGATATAGTTCTCAAGGAAATATTTAACACGTATTTTTTCTTATCTCTCAACATCCACTTCCAAAGGATGAAGACCCCTCTAAAAGTTCAGGGTTGAAAGTACATTTTTTATAATATCTCTGAAACTACGGAATCTATAAAAGAAATCTAAATTGTCCATTTCGAGGCGAACAGTTTATTAAAAAAATTGTTTCCTACATCCCCTAATTGGCGACAGTTTCGATTGATTACATGTAATCGTATTGACGAATGGAACATTAGGGATTGAATATATCAGGAATCAGAAAATGAAACTAGCAGAAAATTTGGCGAGAAAAGATGAGAACTGAACGATCAGCCTCGCCATCTTCAGACTAGCCATCAAGTAATCTTCTAGTACAGTTGATTAATATGATCTTCTTATACAGTTCCCTGACCCTTTTGTCGATAAGAAAGAGCAACGAACAAACCTGTGGTGGCAAATTAGCGTACGATCTTAAATAGGAGCGTGACAAAAGATCGTTACGCGTGGGTGTTACAGGCGAAGGTAACCCGAAAGGTGACTGAACTCGTTCAAACTATTTGTTTCGCCTCGGTACGTTCGTTTCTCCTTCTTGGACTAAAGCGGTACTAGGTGCGCCAGAAAGTCATTCGCTTATATTTTAGGAAGTCAAGTATCTATTTTACTTCAGTAATGATTATCCTGGAATTGGTCAGAGGAAGATAGATAACTTATATAGATAATTTCAATTATTTTACTAAAGTTACATTTATATTATTTTTAGCTAAAGTTACATTTATATTATTGTGTGGGTCGGGGAGAGATGGGCTACTTATGACCTATTTATGAAAGTAAATTGCATATACGAAGAATAGTTAAATAGGTTTCTGTGCAAGATTCAGTATACCACTAAAAACAAGTGAAAATATAAATATTTGATCACTTAAATGAGGCCGGGCCATCTTATTCGGAATTACCCTATTGATAAATGGATTGGTATAAACGTGTGTAGATTACATTTTTACATTATTGGTAATTAATAGTTAATATCGCCTCTAACTTCCAGGAGGAGAACATAAGGCCAGTGAAATTAGCGATCGATAGACCTTCAGAGAAGTTCTTAGCCTTCCTGGATAAATACTATGGCCTCTCGAAAATAATCCCGCAAAATAACAAATTCGTTGTCTTTCAAGGATTCTTTCAAGATGGTACGTATCTGTACTTTCAATTTTAGATATCTTTTTAATTACAGTGTCGAAAAGGAGGTAAATTCTTTTTGAATTCATTGATTCGTTTAGATGGGTATTCAACCTTAAATGGGACACCATTTTTAATATAAATATATTATTTATAAATATTTTATCAATATATTTTTCATATAATAATACACGTTAATAAAGATAATAATAGAAACCAATTAAATATTTTTAAAGGAATAGTAGTATTCTTTACTATTACTATTACTATTACTTCTTATACCAGCTTTTCGCTTTAAACTTAAAATAAAATTGAAACAGTTTGAATAAAAGGAAGGTATTTCATTGATATTTTTTTTTCCTTTGTGGATGAAAATAAAAATACAGATACATAACTACATATGTAATATTCGCGCGCATAATAAAATTTCTACAAAACTCATGCTTGATTTTTTAAAAATTGATTTTCATCTGACAATTGGTTTCGAGAGAATTTTTCGTATAATTTATAATGGTACTAGGATCGTATAAATCGAACTTGTCACGTTTTCAAGATACCTCCATAAATGTACAATGCAAGGTTGACCATGAACTCGTTGTTGATCTGGTTTTATGCTAAAGGTACGGGAATGGTGGGACGAAGGTTGATCACATTTGTCTTATAATCTGTCCTTCAACACCCTAAATCGCTCATTTTTATCGAATACGTATAAAATTGCGGTCAGTGTCATCCTCTGCTCAACCAATCATTCTATTATGCGAGACGTCTGATCGATTTAAAGCTATCCTTTAACGGTAAACGTTCTTTTAATTATAAATGATTCGCTCCAATTTTCTGGTTTTGAAAGTTGATGCGTTGAAGGAACTATGTAGATAATAATTATGGCTTCGGATAAAATGTATAATTTGTTCTTTTTATATTGTAGAACGTCAAGATGTGCGAACAAATAGATACAGCCTTCCTGCTAACATTGATATTGCTGGACAAAATAACATTCATAACAATGTTGGAAAAAGTAATTCCAGGTATGTATATTATAAAAAAAATGTATATTTATACAAAGAATGATATATTTTCTGAGATGTTTAATATTTCGATAATTATATATACGCAAAAATTCACGTTATAATTATACATTTCTCTTATTATTGATATTCGATTTATAATTCTAAAGCGTTTGGAGACATCTTAAATTTTTCTATGTACTTATACACATCGTAATGAATAATCAATAAAACAGTTTTTTTTATGCAGAGGAATATGAAACACAGTTAAATATATTTTGTAATGTTATTTGTTTTATTTTAATAGATCATATCAAAGTAGTAATAGTTTTGTACATTTAACTTTCAAAATATATATTAAATGATAAAATAATTAATCCTCTATAGATTTTAATACAATATTTAGACAACCTTATTCTACTAAAACTAAGAAGGTATTAACAAGACGAAACATTATATCATATTTAATATATTATGATTCGAATAAATATTTAATATCCAAGACTTCAATTGTTTTATTACTCACAATTATTAATAAATGTAACAATAGTACATTAATCATGTCATATTCCTAAACAGTTTCAATGTAAGGACATTTATTACTTTCAGCTTAAATGGAATTCAATATCCTACATCTGCTACTCGCAGCTCATTTGGTAGATATGCTGCTGCACGACCACCTTGCTCCATGGCAAATGTAAGTATGACAGAATAGGACATTAGTCAGCATTAATGTAAACATACAATATAACTTATAAATTACACTTGAAGTATTCTATCCAACAATTCCAATGTATTGTAAGATGAATAATAGAAATATTATGTAAAGTTATACATTTAATATTTCGTATTGATCAACATAATTAAAGTATTATTTATATAAATACCACCGATTTTTATAAAATTTAATTTAATAAAACATTACATTCAATAAAACTATAATAAATATTAATGTAATTCGTAGTATAATATCAAATATAATTCACTAATTGCTTTAAATGTTGTGTATGAATTTCACAAAAAAACTATATACTTTATAAAAAAAAAAACTAATACTATTAGTAACATAATAACACAGATTTCACAAATCTTAACTTCTTCAATTTTAACTTTCAATTCATTGAAACGCAATTAAAAACGCATTAACGCTTTCTTTTAGATAATCCATAACACCACAGTGCTTGGTCCTTCCGCTGAACGTACTGGGTGAGTAAAGATGAAAAACAACCAAATCGTTAAACAACCCTACGAGCTGCTTAAATATATAACTATTAATTTTGTACCTCGGAGAGGCAAGCCTCTCAAAAACGCCTGATGTTAAAGCTTTAATTACTTTCTTCGACGGCCAAGGAAAACGGTCTTAGACAAATAATTTTTTAAGTTATTTTAAAATTCTATCGATAATACATAACAGTCGACAGTAATGGTTATAATGAAAATATTATGACATTTTACACGCATGAGTACATGACATATTAATGCTGCAAAAATGCGTGTAAAACATTACCTGATGCTTTCATTTATTTTATTCGTATATCCAAATCTTAATTATTTAAGTTAAATGTCGCTATTTAAAAATGCTGGTTGATGATACCTTTTTTTTCATCTTGTCAATCACAATTTTGACAATGAATTGTTACCTTTTACTGTAATATATATTTAGCTTTATGACTAGGTATAAAAGAAAAAATTTTAAATTATTGTTGCTTAGTGACTGTAAAACAGAATATTGACTGGTTGTTTAAAAAGTTGTGAATGTAAATTACAATTCTTATCGTAGCGAAATCTATTTATAATAGAGACATAATGAAGACATAATGAATTTATTTATATTATAGACAATTTATCATGTATTCCTAAAAATTTTATATTAGGTTTAATAGCTTTGAAAAAGAAAACTTTCATTGCAATTGTTATTTGATCATTTTATTTTAGCAACATTTTTTAATGCACAAATATTTTATTTATCGCAATTATATTATGTATTGTGATATGTATACTATTATTTCTAGCAATTACTTGCACCTGTGCATATCATTAAAACATTTTCATTGAATACTCAGCATGGATTTATATTTATTCCCTTTTTATTGACAGATATTAAATGAATCCACTCCTGAAAACACAAGTTCAATATCCCAAAGTCCTTTGCACGCTGGCAACTTATTCCTTTTATTCTTTTAATCAGAGTAAGTAATTTCATTTATGTCACATTTAAAAACTGTGATTGTTGCATAATGTACATACAGTGAGAAGCATGATTGAACCTAGGATAACTTTCTTTGCAGAAGTTATTGTTCATTGTCTTATAAAGTAGATAATATTAGAGACAATATTATTAAGACATTTATTATGATCTAAAGTGTTCATATATTTATATATAATAATAGGAACTGAAGGACTCATTTTTCTGTCATATAATGATTGATAAACTTCTATGCTTATGATTATAACATAATAAGACAAGTAACAATCAATAATTCTTTATATGGTTTCTATTAAGTTTAGTCAATATTTTAAATAGATTTAATTTCACTGTTCTTAAAACATTGATGCATTCAAGTCAACTATTTAAGGATACAAATTTTTCTATATACAATCAATTTTGCACACTTTTAATGTTTTATATTTTGTTCATGTTAGAAGATAATACTTACAGTTATTGATACTTTCTTGTAATTTTGAATAAATAACATTTCGAAATATCTTTGTACATATATTGATTTGTAATGCTTTCTATTCAATGTAATATACTATATTTCTTCCACTGCAAAATCCTTTTTCATTCCTCTAATAACATTAATGTTGGCTTTTTTCAAAGCTTTTGAATTGCTTCCTTTCTTACGTCTATACTTCATCCACATTTTCAAAAATTAGATGTCATTTTTGCATTTATTATTTCATTATTTGTGGTATACTCAACAATCTTTTTTATTTCTTTCTATTTTGTTTATATTTTCAAACTGTATCTACTGCAATTGGCATATTCTTATAATGCTTTACAATGCTAACTACAGAGTATAATAATTGATAAAACAATCTGTAAAAAAAAATTATTATATAAGAAATTACATAGTTTTATTGTATATGGAAAATTACTAGCTTAATATTTTTCACACTAATTATAATTAATAAATTGAATTCAATCAGCAGAAAAATTTTGCTTTTATTCTCATAGTAGTATAATAATTTAAATTCCTAGAATTGTGTTTTTCTATTTCTAATATTAAACATTTATAAATATTTATTTATAAAAAAAAAGTATTTGGAAGGCATACAACCATCGTAGAAATAATTAATTTTACCATGTATTTGTTATTCAAGATCCTTAAATCTGTACTTAAAACATGTAATTAATAAATTAGTTATGCTTCTCACTATATGGTATGATATTATGGTGTAAATATATTTCATTATCTGATTTTATAATTTTAAAAATTAAATATAAAATAAGCTGTAAAAAATATGATTTTTATGTTTTATCAATGCTTAGAAAGAAATTTAGAAGCACTAAGTCTGTTTTTTACAATAATTTTAATATTATTACTTATGGAACTAAACCTTTAATTTAATTATAAAATAATAACAACATTGAATTGAATTTATTCTTGTTTTCCCTAGATATTTGTAAGAATGAAATTTTTGAATATGATTCATATATAAAATCATTCCATTTAGCTACTCGTTTATAACATTCATATTAAATACATGTATTAGAATTCCTGTAAGTTTCAGTACTGTAATAATATAATATTGTTTAAAACAGGAAACTATTATTGTAGAAAATATATTAGTATTCTCTATTGTGGTTCAACAACTTCATAGAGAGTTATTTTTTCAGTGAAAAACCAAGTACACCTGCTGTTATACAATCAAAACCGGAGAGGCCACGTTCTTTGAGCCTTTATTCTGAAGAAGAACAAAAGCAACGTACAAGTGAATTGTCTACCGTTCCGACACCTGCTTTACCTGATCATCAACCCACTCCCCTAACTACCATTTTACGAGAAACGGAAAAAACTGAAAAGAACGTTAAGCCGTCTCCTTCTTGTAGTCAAGAAGTAGCTGGTACTAATCAGCACTCTCGATTGGATCTCAAATTTTACCATTCACCTTTATGGTAAAGTAATTGAAAAAGTGAGAAAGTAATATTTCTTCAAATAGAATTATTTTACATTTATTAATGATCTTAGAGGAATTGTAATGGAAAATTGTATTGCTTGTGTATGTGAAAAGATATAATAAGACTTTTCACGGTAACATACCTATGTATGAGAAGGTAGCTAATAACGACTATAAAACTGGGAGTATTTATTAGGATAGAATACATTCTCATTCCAACAAAAAAAATGTAATATTCATTAACAAAAATAGTATTTTCTTATTTTATATTGGAAACATAACATAAAATAAAGCATGAAAACATGATCCTTAAAATCCAATTATAGTAGGAAATTAAATTATTGTGTTTACTACATTTTTTATTGACATAAAAAAAAAACCAATATATGTATGTACTGAATGCTATTATACTAAAAGTATTCATTTCTAGTACAAATACCTGAATATTTCCATTATTTAAAATGGTTGTAATATTGAAATTGTTAGTAAACATTTACAAAAGAATAAACTTAAATATAATACATATGAATCGTATAAAATCCATGTGTAAACACGCTTGTAATTAATATATACACAATTGACCAAAAGTTAGAATACACGTTTCTCTATTAATGGAAAAGAAAAATATTATTTTTTCAAAGAATTTATAAAACTTATATGCCAAAATAAAATGCGGATAATTCATCCACAAGTTTTACTATATTGTTATAAAGTTATCCTTTTTTATTCATTTAAATATTACTTATGATTTTGGATCTCATACTTTTGATCAACAGTGTATATCAAGTAGTAATGGGTGTTTTCATATGCAATAAAAAATATACAAATTTACGTTTATAGAAATTATTTCTTTTAATTTATTATAACAGTACATTGTTTTTGGACTTATTTTCAATATATTTTAAGTTTTTAAAATAAAACACATTCTCCAGCATATGTATAAAATTGAAATAATAAAATACATGTATAAATTAATAATTTTTTATAGGGAACATAGAGCTGCATCGAATATTGCATAGAAAAACATGATTTCATTAAAAAAAATGAAAGTAACTTTGAAATTTTAAAAATCCTCCATCTACAAAAAAACCTGTTATTGCCACATTGTAGGCTTTTTATACTGAAAAATTTTGGTTAATAAAGTTTTTTCATATTTTCTAAAAAACAGTGAAGATTATAAGACGCTAATATTTACTGATGCACCCTATACTTCTAATTGCTAGAGGAAAAACAAAATTCTACATAACCTATTTATGCCTAATATATCACTGTGAAATGATAAGTAATCAGTTTTGTATTTACTTTATAAAGAAAATTAATAATCATTCATTATTTAATCCAATATTAATATAATATTATTTTCTTTCCAAATGAATATAACAAAGTAAATTGTAGCAATCAACAAAATTTAACATACTGACTGAATTATGAAATACCGCTATTTACATTAAGTAAAGGTTTTTATGTATCTTTCTTCAAAATATTTTTCATATCATCTAAGTAAGTATTTACATTGATTTAATATATCCTTTTATGTGATTTACTTAGATTTATAATATCAAAATCTATATTTAGTAACCTGACTTGAGTATAGCAGACGTATTTTTAAGCTTTGACATTTTGATAAACATTGATAAATAAATATACTGATACACATTGATAAATAAATATACTCGTGTATTCACGGTACGTTACTAAAGAAATGATTCCCCGGATAGTACACAGGCAAAAGTGGACTCTTGTTATTTCTGTTTATAATTTTGATTAATGGTGTGTAATCGTGTTGACAAATAACAAATTAATATTAGAAATATGATAACAATAATTGAAAACTGACCGATCAGACTCGCATTCCTTTCAGAAATCTTCTCATAAGCAACGCGAAATAAATACTCATTACGTAGGTAAACTACCTACTAACTTTTTGAAGTTCTGTAACTATGTTCATGGAATTCAAATTTCGCACAAATACGCACTGGTAATTGGTTCTCAAAGATGTGGTAGAGTCTGACCTCTATAAGGTATTCTGTGGTTTAACTAATAACTTTGTAATTTTTCTGTAGTTTCTAGGATTATTCAAAATTATAACGAATTTTGTGCAGAAATTGTAAACGTGAAATATTAGTAGCACTAATACGGAAAGTAAAATGGAATCACATCAAGCACGCAAAACTAAAAAGTATATATAACAAATGTGTCAGTTCTTTTCATTTATTTTATAATTATTATTTATAAATATATTTTTAGGTTCTTGAATAGCACTATTTCCGAACATGGACATGAAAGTGGTTCAACCTCTTCTCGCCGCAGAACAACATTTGATTTTATCTCACCAGATAGTAAATAATTATGTCTGAATTTTATGATGAATGAATCTATAGAATATTAAAAATATTTACTAATTTGTTAACCTAGATCTCACGAAAACTTGTGCAACAGAGCGAATATCAATGGCACCTTCTCAGCTGGATACACATATTGAAAATGAGGACACAGAAATAAGTCTTTTGTATAACAAATATTTACAAAACTTGATGACAGAGATTATACTGAAGCAAAAGATACAGGAAAAAGAGAAATTAATTATAACAAAATTAGCAACAATGGCTAAAGAGGTTGATGAAAACAAGAAGAAATTATTTGAATTAAAAACTAGAGAGAGAGACATAATCCATTTAACTATGTTACAAAACAAAATAGATTCTCAACTTGTAGATATAAAGAAATATAATAGTAAATATTATTGATGAACATTTATATTACAGAAACATTTTAAAACTGTTTTAGGAAACTACATATTGAATTAAATTTTATTTTAATTACAGAATCTGAGGATATTAAGAAGGTAGAAAATATTTTATCTCAATTACACATCCTTCTACAAAGTTATGACGTGCTATGTTGTGATAATGTAATTCTTCCCAAGACACCCAAAGAATGGGAAGAAACAATTCAAGCTGTAAAATCTTGTCGTGATACTTTAAAGTCTATTATAGATTTAATTGGATCCCGAAATGAGTGTTATCAGAATGTTAATGTTGGTCTTAAAGATTTCTTGAATATTTATAATGCTATTAAAGATCATCATAAAAGGTATAATGTTAAATGTTAACTCTTTATAATTAAATTGTATTATGGTCAATGACATGTTGTCCTGTTTCTAGGTTGGAAAAAGATATTGTAGAGCTACAAGCTCTTGCATTGAAAACTTCAGCCTTAAGTTTAATGTAAAATTGTAACCAAACGGGTCAGGAGATGTAAATATTTAATATCACAGTATTAAATACTCTTTAAGTACAATACCATTTTTAAAACTTTATGTATATTATAAAAACATGATTAAGTAAATTTAAAAAAATTAATTGTATATTGAATAATCTTTTTTATTTCATTATTTGTGATATACTGAACAATCTTTTTTATTTCTTTCTATTTTGTTTATATTTTCAAACCTTCCCAAAGGATCCCTTCAACTATGAAGCCGTCGCTATACCATGACAACTATTATTTCATCTGTTGAGGTTGTAATAAATAAGTAAATATATCCTGGAGATCATAAAATCATAAAATGTTAAATATCTTTATAAATAATGAGTATTGGCAAAAACTATCGGATACGTTGTTAACTTACTTCTACTGTAAATTAACCACAAAAAGTTTGATTAAAATATTCAACAGACCAGCTGTAAAGTTTCCTTGTGAGTCGAGAAATTTTCTCTCTATCTAGCACCGTTGAACTGCCAACAAGTGGAGATATGCAATACAGTTTTATTTTACTGTGTATATACCTAGTTCCTTCTGGTAGACTTGTCCCTATACTGTTTTTTTGAGTTACTAGTCTGAGGGGAGTAAGTTAGACACCGTTGGTATACACAGTTTCCGTATGAAAGTATTGAAAATATTTTTATACATGATTAATATTTTCGATCGTTATTTTGGTAAAAAAACATATAATAATAATTAAAATAAATATAAGCTGATAAACTCTAAAATGAATTATAACTTAATTAGAAATAAGTACACAAACAGTTTGTGTTTCTTTGAAGTTAATTGGTTCATGAAAACTGTAGTATTTGAAATCTTTTGTATATTTCTTCAATAGTACAAAAATTAAACCTTGTTTAAATAAAGTAAATATTTATTTCAAATTTATTAATTTCGTTTTATTTATAATCTTTAATTATAATGTATTAAAATTTAGGTAAACCTTTTGCTTATATCTATTAAGGTGGTGTGGATATTGAATTGACCAATCAGAAGTAAAGGCTTTTAACAGAATCGACCATTTTGAATGCTGCTTTCATCAGTCTATTTCACGTCCACGATAGACGCTTACAATTAGTGACTCCATTTCCTTCAGCATTCCCGTTTTGCCTCATTTTCTTGGGCAGTGATCAAGTTTGATCATTCTTCGGTGAGTAGTCTTTTATTATTAAGATTTACTTATAAAAATTGTATGTTAGATATTGTAAAATATTATCTAGCGTCTCTCTCGTTAATGTAATAGAAAGTTTTTCCGATAACGGAGTTCATTGAAATTTAACAGTTAGTCACATTGCACGGCGTCATTTGGTATGTAATGTACTAAACGAAAAAGTTACGACTATTTATTCCTTTTTTTTTGTGTATTTAGTCTTTTTTTTATTTCTATTAACTGTGATATGTACAAGTATATATTTTATTGTTATATAAGTAAAAATTCTGGCGGTTAAATTGTTGATTATTATCTAAATTCGCGTATCGGAAATAGACGCCCATTCGTACTCCATTTATAAATGAAAAATTCTACAGCATGAAGGATTCATAAGAATGTAAATTCAGGTAACATGTTTTTAACTAAAGGCACATATTTTATGATATTAAAAAACAGTTATGCGGTAAACATAAACAATAGATAAAAGTGTTAGGCTATTCATTTTAAAAGTTCATTATATATAAGGCATCTGAAATCTGATTAATATATAATGTATATATAAATATAATATTTTGAACATTTTCTGTGTAGGTATCATGCCATTTAATCGAGGAATAAAACGTGATTCCTTTGGGAATCGGAACTTTAATAACCGAGGAGGAGGTGGTGCTGGAGGTGGTGGAGGAGGTGGCGGAAGAGTTGGAAACATGGGTGGAGGTGGAGGCGGTATGGGAGGCAATATGGGTGGTGGAATGGGTGGAGGAGGTGGAGGTGGTGGAAGTGGAGGAATGAATCCATGGGAAGGAGGAATGATGCCTGGTCGAGGGATTTTACCAACTCCAAATAATAATCTGTCTTTAGCATCACCCCAAGCACAGTTAGCGATAGCTAGTAACCTTCTCACAAATTTACTTCGTAATCAACAAGATGTACAGCAACAGGTAACATATTTATGTAGATAATATGTTAATTTATTTGTAATTATTATCATAAAGGATTATACATATAACTTTGCATTTACAGCAGGTACCATCACTCCTTAGTCTCGGCAATAATTTTTCCGGACCAGGGCCAAATTTTCCAAATCAGCAAAACTTTCAGTCTGGACGTTTTAACGATCGTCCTGTGAGGCACCCAATGAAGAATCAACGACCTCAACCATACAATAAGGTATGAATATATAACAATTATCATTTTATCATATAAACATCATTTTTAGTGCAAATTGCAAAAGGGCAACTTCTAGTGTACACTTTCTATTTTTACATCAACAACACCAATTCTTAAGCGGAAAATGTAATAATTCTCCTTCTTTATGTTCATTGATCGATTCATTAATGAGGCTTTCAGTCAGTGGATAAGTTGTTACAATGGTTACCCTGTGAAGTTAATGAGATACAAACAGTTTTGCCGTATATGATTTTCGTAGGAGAATTTAATTGCTATCGCAATGTTATTTCATTATAAAACACGGTAACAAGACGTGTATTGATTTCAGAATACAGTTTCTCATTTTTAGTAGTGGATGTTAACTGTGGTTTTGTGCAGTAAATTTTCAGCAAAGACAAGGAGATATGTTTCCCCTCTGACTTGGTTCATTTATATTCTATCCAAGTCCTTCTATTCATCATTGCAGTTGAAATCAATGGAAGACTATTTACTCAAAAATAGATTGCAAGTTGTATTTTTGACTGTTTTAATGTCTTCTTCTTGTTGATTATTTTTCATTGATCTTTATCGAACTATGTTCAAAGGAAAATACATGCGTTTTATAAATATCATATCTTATGATTCACATGATCGTTGCCTGTACAAGGTCAGATGATGCCATAATTATGTGCATCTTCAACTATCTATTACTATTTTCCTTTTCCCTTCCACGAAAATGTGGAAATACTGACCTTCAGTGTTCACTGAAATACTGATTACGTCCTGCTTCCAAATCGAGTAGAATATTTTTCTCCCATCAACAATCCCAGAGGTTGTATAAACCAAATTCAATTCGAGAAGAATCGCAATTATATCAGATCCTTCTCATGACGGTTTGGTCATTTGACCTACATGACTAGATGGGCAATCGCGCCCGTGATGGCCCTGCTGGGCGACGTGGTCCATCTGCACAACAATCTCGTGCACCCCAGTCTGGCAGTCAGCGTATGAACGGAAACCAAACTCAGCATCGCAACGATAAATCTTCTAAACCAATTCCTGCCTCTAAACAAAATCAGACTGCCAAAAAGGAACAGCAGGACGTTAAGACCTCTGATAATGAAAAAGCAGAAGCACCTGTTGTGAAAAGGTAAGCTCCTGGTGATTGTGAATAGTTTCTTCAAACTTCAGTAAGTCTCATTCTATCACCTGTCTTTGTGTGTACGGTGTTTCTTACGTACATACAGTATATTTTCTATAAAACGAACATTGTGCCCCTTTTCTAAACTGACTTTTTAAAAAGTATATATGTATATAAATATTCATATATATGTACATATGTCTGTATAGTATGTTATATTCATTCCCCATTATCAATGAAACTCATATTACAAATTTAAGTCAGTCATTTTGCTACAATTTCGTAATTACATGAAGAATGTACCCCATATATTCTTCTTTCTATACACATTATTCAATATTGATTGTTCATAATAGTAGGCAAATCGATATCTTCATTAGACATGAATGTCATGTCAAGTTTCTTTCTAGTTTTCATGTTATAAATTTTATGTACATGTGTTATGACTAAAACAACAAATGAAACAAACATAATATTTAGATCATCTTTAAAAAGAAAGTCCAACAAAGCTGATTAAAATTTGTCATAATCATGAAAAATTATGTATTTGTTTCTACATTAGTGAGAACAACGACGAATCTGAAGAGAAGAAACGTGACTGGAAGGACGAGAAGAAACAGTTGGAAAATTCTCAAACTGTTAAACAGTACGAGGGTGAAAAACCTCAAGAGGAAGCTGAACAAAAAACGGAAATTTCTGCTACTGAAGAGGGAGCAAAAGAAACAAATCTGGCTGGAACCGAAAAAGATGCAAAGATGACTGGCAAGAAATCTGAAGCTAGACACGCTGAAAGTCGTTATGCAGAAGTTCCAATGAGCCATATGTTTTGCCATATTTGTAATAAGCATATGTGGGATGGATATGTAAGTATTGTTTATAGTCGTGTATGTAATATTTACTAAAATGTGTAATTAAGTAATTACTTTGTCTTTTAGTCCTTCGAAAACCATTTAAGGGGACGAGCACATCAATTGATGATGGAAAAATTAGACGAGATGTACAAATTGAAAGTTGATTTAATGAGGCACGAATTGAGAATAGCAGAAGAACAACGTGAATTTAGTTTAACCAATTCAAAACGTCGTGGGAAAAAAGTCAGTATACATAAATTCATTTTACGCTACTATGTAAAATACATCTTATTTATAATTACTATTACTATCATTAGGTATCCGTGGATCTAAATGTAAGAGAATACTGTACAATGTGCGATTTGAATTTTTATGGTACTTTATCAACACATAGAAAGAGCGAGAAACATCAACAATTGAAAACATTTTTGCATCCAAGATGTTTCCCCTGTCTAAAAGAATTCCCGTCGCGTATTGAATATGATGAACATTGTCTAACGCCTGCACACATGAAGAATGCTGTACAATGTGAAGAACAACGAAAGAACAAGAAGAAAGGTACGTGACAGAAATGTATAGTAGAAACTATAAAGTACAAAAGTCAAGGAAATTTATTTTCTAAATGTGTTTGTTTGCTTTTTATTTCTAGACAAACTTGCCAAAGGAGAAGCTGAAATACGCACTGCCGAAGATGAGGAAAAAGATGTAGGCGCTGAAAATAAAACTGAAAAAGAGGAAGAGGCTGTTGAGGAACAAGAATATATAACAGATATTAGTGAAAACATGACAGAGAAGAAGTTCAAAATACCATCTTACAAATATTGTCGACAGAATCAAATTTCTATTGGTAAATTTAATTGAAAGCATTTATAATATTTGTAAGCGTTACATCTATTAGTATATCGTTGCACATTACTACACATTATCCATATTATTTTAGGGAAATCTATGGTAAAAGAAGTTCAAGGATTTTATTGTGAAAAATGTCGAAGATTTATGCTCTTGGCGGAAGATATGAACGCTCATTTACGCAGTATCACCCATTATAGGAATTTTGTACAAGAAGTAAAGTCTTTGACGTCTACTAACGAAAATACTGAACAAAAGCCAGCGGAAAAAACAGAGGTATAGTTTTCTGAAAACAAAAGTTTCAGAATGAATATAATTTATAAAGATAATATATTAAAGCGTTATAAGACAATTGCTTCTTTTGTTTCAGGCTAATGAGAACGATACAGAAGATAATAAAGATGACGAAGAAAATTGTAAACGTCGTAAAACCGCACATTCCGAGGAGGAGGATAACGTAGAAATGAAAGAAGAGCAAGAAAATAATGCCGAGGATGCGAACACAAATGTGAATGCAAACGCGCAGAAGAAAGCTGACGGAGATGAAAAATATGACCCCCTCGAGGCTGATGCAGAATCCGAAGAAGAAGAGCATCGCGAAGGTGACAGTAACAGCCAACAAACTACGCAAAATGATTCTAGTACTCAAGACAAAAAGACGACACCAGTCGACAAAGCGTGGGCTGATATTGATAATGACAATGACGCAGAAATAGGTAACTTAATTGATGATGGGGACGAGAAAGAGCATATAAATGAGCCTGAAAAAACTAGAGATGCTCCAAAAATAGAGAGAGATCAAACTCCTCAAATAAAGCCAACTCGTGGTCGAGGAGGTTTCGCACGTGGTCGCGGTAGTCCGCGAGCACGAAGAGCTCGACGATAATAAGTATTATACTATAAAATTAAAGTAAGCTTGGATTTATTGGGTAAATATTACACTATTTATCCTGTTATTAGATTCCACCATTTCGTTTATTTTCGAATCATCAATAGTCAATATTATGAATCATACCTACATTATTACTTGCTTGTATTTACGTACGATAGAAATCATGATGAAAGTGATTACATTGTTGCGTCCGAACGTACTCGCGCGCGACATGGTTTTAATAAACAATAACTTTAACTATAACAACTTATTTACAAATATGTATAATATTACATACAATCATTGTAGAAACGATTTGCGGCACGTTCGTTCTCGATCATAATTTCACGAAGATCTTCCGTTCTTCATCCTTGTATAACATTACAGAACGACTTTTTGGATAACGCAACAATATTTTATCCAAGCTTACCAATTTAAAAGGATTTTAATTACGTAATATCACTTTCAATGAGTGTAGTACATAGATTTTTAAATAGAGAAGGTAGATTTGAAATTGAAAAAAAAGCAAGAAGCTATAATCTTCTGTAGCTTGTTACTATTCTATATCAGAAAATATGATTACTATTTAAACATTTGAAATATGTCAATGGTTTTTTAAACAATAATCATAACGTAAAGTCATAAGGTTCATTCCTATTAGGCACGTGTTAAAGTGACATGCGAAGTATCTTGCAATAAAAGTGAGAAATTAATATTATTTTTTTCAGTTTATGCCTAGTGTAATAAAATACTTATAATCAAAGTCTATATACAGTATATCATAACTACTTGATTGTGTTTATGATAACGCGCTGGAATTTTATTATAAGACTTGTATGTTTTACGTGAGAAAGAATGTATTATAAAAAATATGAAAAATGCAAATAGTTCGTCGATTGCCTTATAAAAATATCGAATTTTTTTTTCATAAAATAATTTGCACTTTACCTTTATACTGGGTATTATCTTTATATAATATCTTTACAGAAATCTATTTGTGTTAAGGTTATGATGATCTATTGTATCTTAATAATGCAGCTGTCATTACTTCTTTATACTAATTTAGGTCTTCACTGAAGTAATATAAAGAATAATGTTTGTTTATGAAAACAGTCGAATAATAAAAAATTGACACCGTATTTTTAAAAAAAAATCTAAAAGTTTTTTCATTCCAATATTCAATTTTTCTACATTGGTATTATAGAAAGTATTGAAATAAATAATGTGTTCCAAGTAATTGAATTGTATTTTATATCTTTCTAAAAAATGTGATAAGGCTTGAACTAATCAGATATATCAGGATTAATAAATGTAATAAAATTACTAAATTACCATAAATCACATAGAAAACATAATTATTTACATTTAAAGTACAGAATTTGATTAAATACAGACATATATATGATTACCATAAATAACATTAATCCATAGAAAGGTGAGTAGCTAGAAATTCATCAACTGAATCTGTATCCCATTTATGAATGTCCAAGATATCTTCAACTTTATTGTCATTGTCCAATAATTTAATTATTGGATCTAAACCTCTAACATATTTTATTTGTAAATTCTTATATTTACTTGGTCTATCACTTTTAATGAAAGCTGAAAATATAAGAATTTCAAACATACGGTACTAGATATAAAAATGATTATTGATTAATGCGTGTAAAACATGTATTCATTTACCCTGAATTTGAGGATAGGCTCCAAATTTACATGTGCACACTTCAAGAATAGCGTGTGGATAACGTTTTGATCCAGACGCATCATAGTCATCATCTTTCAAACAACATTCCTTGCACTTATCCCTAGAATGATTAAATAGTACTTCACTCAAAATAAATAGCGTTTATAATTTTTATTACTCACCTTATTTCTGATAATCCATGTTTATTAAATTCTTCACATGTAGAACAAAGTAAATTAGCTTTATTGAAGCCTAAACTTTTACAATCATCTGCTGAAAATTCTGAAGTTACAATATTCACCTAGAAGCACATCATCAGTTTTATACATTAATTGTAATTATAAAAGCAACACAATAGAGATTTCATGCTTGGTACATGTAACAGAATTGAGAGGTTAAATAATAATTATTTTGACATTTACCGTTAGACAGAAGAAAAGTAGCTGTATCGGTATAAAAAAACTCATTGTGTTATTTGGTATATGCTGTATGCATCAAATGATTTAAGTACTTCTTTCAAAATTACAAAACAATCAGTACATCACATGTAAATACATTTCAAACGTTAATAGACACTGTAGGTTGTTCGCAAGACAACTCCCGGGACAGCACAGCAGTAAGAGGGGTCTCACACTATGTGTTTTCTTTACAGTTTCGATTGCTTACGTGTACATATTAACGAATAGACAATTAGTATCGAAAATGAGTTGAGAAAAGATGAAAGCTGACCAATTAGATCGCAGCCTACAGGACATATCAAAACGTGTGCTTTTTTACACGATCGGTATTTCAGGCTATCGGACACGAAGTCTCATAAGATGTCCAATCTATGTCTCTCATCAATAATTTTGCTTTCCTACTGTATCACCGGGATTTTTCACTCTGTTCTACCGGTAAAGCAGAAAATGACAATAATCTAGTACAACATTTTAGCAAAATTTTACGTCTTAATTTTTAAATTACCGAAAATCCTTTTCGTAAATGTCGCTTTTATGTAAAATAATTCGAATTTTAAGACTTAAACCAAATAAACACGGAAAGCTTTTATCAAAATTTTTTATATAATTTGTTGAGTTACCAGAAATCTGATTATCATTTCTATCGAAAAGGAATCTGTTTTCAAAATTTTTGTCAAATGAAAGCGTTGACATGATTGAAAGTTTAGTCGAGACTTCTATCAAAAATTTAACGGAAGAAGAAACCCCAACGAATTAAACGGGATCGGTGTGATCAAAGAGAAGTGTTCTTCGTTAATCGCGACCGCGTCAGCTTTTCAGAATTTTCGGTAATAAACGCGATTAACTCAGTTATGAACGATTACCCCCGTGTTTCGAAAGGGTATAAGGGACCCCGAATCCTCGACTTTTCGAAAATTTCCCATAATGACCGGGCAATCATGGCAATCATCCACCCGCACGTTTACGCAGCCCAGGTCCACCGGATTTGCCGGTCCCGTCCGGCCGATTCCATGAACCAGCGTTCTAGTTTACGAAACTTTAAATAAGACCACGGGCAGGGGATGCCGATTCGGCCTCATTACGAGCACCCACTCGCCCGGGGAACCGGCAATTTTGTACAGGAGAAATTTATGTATGGTCTGAGGAATTAACGCTGTGGATGAAACGCGTGCGTTCTCCACGAAGTTTTGAAAGCTGGTATTATCCGAGCGAAGGAGAGCTAATCGGCAATCAATAAGGTGCGGTGAATATGAAATAACGATAGGAAAAAAACAAGGTTTGTAACCGTTTCCGATAGCTCTATCAGAATAAAGTTCTACATAATTTCTGTCGATTAACATGAAAAGTGAATATTCAAATTTATTCAATTCTACGTAGGGCTTTCACTGCCAAGCCAGCTCGCCGCTGAAAGTTAAAATAACAGCAAATTAAAGGATCTTCGACAAACGTCAAGCATACCTACAGAGAAGACGAAAACGGTATTGGACGCAAGGCAGTTTAACCAGGCGGACCCACCCACAAGTTTTCTCGGCGGCGATGGCACTCGTCGATTCGACGAACTCTCGGTCTGGGTACCAAATGGTCGGCCCGTCCGTGTTCAGCAAATATTCTCGAAATCCTGACCGCGGGCCAGGATTCCTAATTGCCGGTCGTCGCGCCAGTGGATACGGTGCGCGCTGCTCGCTCAGCGGTCCCCGAGGATAAAGACCGCTTCCTCCCTGTTCGGCACCACCTACGATCGGAATTCCATCCCCTGACAGCGGCGGCGGCAACGATACCAGAGCCGAACGAGTTGCGCAGACTTCAGGAATGCCCCCCGAGCTGCGACTGTTCCGCGGTAATGTTACGTTTTCGAGCGTGAGGTAGGGACACTCGTTCTCGGGCCACGTCGATTCGGACGATTCGGTACGAGGCTTCGGTTTTCGGAATGTTCTCGTCCGAATGGAGCAACAGAGAACAAAAACAGGAAGGAGAGAAAGAAGTGTTTACCGCTTTTTTTATCTCTTGATGGACAGCATCGATAGATCGGCGCTCGAGTATCCGGTGATCGCGAAATTGTTGTTTATTCGTCGATCCAATAATGATTTTGAAGAAATCGATTCATACAGAATATGCTTTACAATGAATCTAAAAGTATAGTTTCACTCAGTGATTCACTCTGTCACGAAGTAAAGGAATTCCCTTTATCGTGTCCTTATCAGCTTAATTTTGGTCTTTTCGGCTCGAAAGACAAAGTCGCAAACAGCAGCGCGAAATAATTGGCACGTGCCGCGAACGGTTCCGTCGCCGCGAACATTTTCAGGGAATCGTTCGCGAACTATGTGTTTTACGTTCGGCAGGTAATAACAATAATCAAGTTGGTCACGGTTCCGGGAAGAATCGTGCATTTCCGACCGCTTAATAGAGTCTCGCGATTAAAAGAATAGAATGAGAGAGAGAGAGAGAGAGAGAGAGAGAGAGAGAGAGAGAGAGAGAGAGAGAGAGAGATGGAGATGGACCCTCGACGATTAACCGAGTGGGAACGAGACACGTCGCGCAGCGCGCGAGTGGGTTGTAATAAAAAGAGAACGCGCGACGCATTAGGGTAATCGCCCCGTTAAATAATTCATCGCGCGCGGTCCATTCAAATTAATAACGTATTACCGAAATCGGTCCCCCAATCGGGCTCGAATGCGGGGATCGCTTTGTATACTCTATCATTTCCGCAGTGGTTCTCCTCCGCCTTCCATTTTCAACATCCTCTTCCTTTTCTTTTTAGATATATTAGCAGCTAAACATCTCAAGAAATTATATCGATGACTATTATTATTCTTCTTCAAATTGAACAGGATCTAACGAGTAATTCTAGTCTTTATGTTCTTGTTCCCCTTTCTTTCTCTTCCTCCCTTTCTCACCGTCCTTCTCTCTCCCTCTCTTCCTGCGAATAACATATATTTATTTTACTGGAAAATTATGATTTTTTACCTTCTTCGATTACCATTCTCCTACTTCTGCCCTTAAGCGATGAAAATTTTTTATTTATTTAGCGTAATTTAGTTTGTCAGTCTTTTTCCAATTAATCACTCACACCTTCGGTATAGTATAATTTGATTCGTGGATATCATACACATTTTCTTATTGTTCTACGTGTTTCTAGTTGCTTTTCAATAATATTTCAATCGTATAGATAAATTGATGCCAGTAACTGGGTTAAGCGTATGATTTTGGATGCTTCGAGATCCTCTCGAAAATCCTTTCGTTTAGGAAGCCTGCAGCGAGGTGCATGCGCACCGCTGCCAGTCCAAATCGCATACAAATGAGGAAAGAAACGGGTCTCGGAAACAGAGAGAAACCGTGCCTCCGCATATACGCGGCGTCCCCGAGAGCTTCGTATAATCATTCTCGGAAGGACGATCCCATGGTTGAGGGATGACCACGATAATAATAATTTGAATCGTGCCCACTTAGCATATGTGTAATTTACCGCTTAAGATGATTTTGTCGTCTCCTCGGCGTCGCTCCTCCTCGTCCCGTTCGGGGCTGGCCCAGGCAGAAGCTTCGAAACGACGAACCCAGAAATTCATAATCACTGAGGGCTGGGGGTTGAAGACCGCAGGCGATTGCCCAGAGACACGGTATTCCGGCGGAATGAAATACGGGGGAAAACGCGAGCAATTTGCGGCCATCTTTCACGGAATGGGCGAAGAATTGGCGGCCGGTGCCAGTGGAACATTCGCTCGCCGCTGGAGACTTCGACGCCCGCAAGCGCGAACACCTTTCACGTTTGTTCCGCGTCGAGTCCCTGTGTTTACTTTTTAACGCGTCGACTGACACGGGAATTTTAGCGTTTTATGTAATGTTACTTATTCGTAGCAATGATAAATGTTGCTAGAAAGAATTATTAATGATTTGGTATCACAGTCGTTTCGTTACGCTATTATCTATGTACTTAGTATTTACATGGTTAGGTTGTTGAGTATTTTTATTCGACTTTAATCTTTTTATCAATTGTTATCGATCAATTTGGAAGCCTTGATCGTCGGTGAACTGCTATGGTAATCAATGTGTTAATATGTTCGCTACGTGTTACAGTATTGTATTAAGTGCAACGCTTTATAAATTATAAGTAATGTTTGAGAAGTCAATCCCGCCAACTTCTTTCTTGTTTATACTACGTGTTATACTGTTGGATAAGAACTGTTTTTATAAGAAAAAATTGACTTGGATCACATTTGACAGGTGTTTACATAAGTGTCCATAATTTGTTGCTTTTGTCAATTGAATCTGTGATACCTGCATATGGAACTGCGGTCGAATGACTTACATATAGTAATGTTACGGCTTGTATAATTTTGTTGAACCACAATATTACTTATCGCAGTTCGCGGTTTGGAGATCCATGGCTTAAATCGATAGATTACTCGCTTCGTAAAAATAATGTTTAACGCTCAAGAAAAGTTGCCGGGTCCAGCGACCGAAAAGAAAATAGTGCGACGACTATGACGGTAATATCTGTTCAAACACGTATAATTACCGCGGGTCGTTCGTTGCGCTCATTTAAAATGGCGCCTGTCGAGATCTTCTGAAAAAAACGAATTTCTATGTTTTTAAATATGATGGTCAAACGTCTAGGTGGATCTTTGCGTGACAAAAAATGATAAACAGTTCGTGGAGAAATCTGGAGCTGCAAAAACGCTTTGAATGAATACTAAAAAAATGGGAATATAATTATACGTTCGGATTATTAGAGATATTTTCATGAAACTATTTACATGAATTCATAAGGGAACGAGAACTCTGTTGGCCCCGTAACAGGGGATCACGGAACGTCGGAATTCAGAGATCAACAAGGAGACAGCACAAGACAAAAAATACGCACAGTTTGAAACGTAGAAGTTCACGAAATGACTACAGATCATTGCCAACGAACATGAACTGAGAGTTTCAACGTTTTTCTTTAGCAAAGATAATGAAAAATGTTGACAATGGAAATTATCGAATTTCCACGTTCCTCGAAATCCATCTTCGAATACTTGAGCGTTTCACGCGAAGATTCAAGATCGTCCGCCATTTTCCAGACATTTTTCGATCGACCGTTTAGCTATTCGGTGCGCCCGCCATTTTTACGATGGGAAATCTGTGTCACGCGCACCGCGCAGAGAAGAACGCGCATGCGGGCAACAATCTTGGCATCGTAATTAATCAAGGTCGATCACGATTATTGCTGGGACCCGTCGCTGGAGGGCGAGGGTGGTTCCGCGCCATAAGTCTTTGTAATAGCTAATATCTCACGGGAGTCGTACAAACGCGAATTGGTTACTAGTTACTACTTGCGCCGGGGCTGTACTGCGTGATTTATCGGCCGCGGGGCGACGGCGGGCGGAGGCGGCGAGAAGATGCTCGTTCGAGCGGTCGGGGAAAAAGGCGAGGGGAATAAAGAGTCGGGGCGAGTGAACGAACAGAGATGAAAGTATACACGAGTGTGAACCTCTCGGGGGGGCTCCCACCACGCGGCCAATTAAGGCCCAGTTTTAATCGTTCCCCCGTCTAATTGCTGACCCATTACATTGTCTCCTCGGGGTAAATACGTCCGGGCTAAATACCCCCGTCAGCGGAAAGAATTCTCGGGCCCTCGGAAATCATCGTCGTGTAAACACCGGCTGCGAGTCCTGGTCGGAATTAGCGAGTTCGTGTTTGTTACCTGCACTCCTCCTTTGCGACGCGAGGTTATTAATAAAATTTATGCGCCGGCCACGATAGAGGGTAACGCGCGCGTGCGCTTGTTCTATCGTTTGCGTTCGGCGTAATCTCCACGATACACGTTCCTCTTGCGCGTAAGTACATACTGGTTAGTTCAAAACGAATGAGATCGGTCGGAGATAGATAGGAATTGTCAAGGGAGGAATGAGGAAGTTTTTTGATCATTTGTTTGCGGATCTGTAAGCGATTCATGGATACACGAGAGTACGAGAGATGGCGAATGATTTAATTTGGATTTCGACAGGATTTTCATTTTATCTTCATCTTTTCTTGTAGTGCTTAATGAAAGAAATGTTCGCGAGTCGCTTTGTCGCGAAACGCTATCAATATTCGAACAAAGATCCCTGATCGAGTAATTAACAGTTACTATTGTCCGTTAATACTTTGGTTATATGACTTTTCAATTAACTCCGCGCAGAAAATATTCAGAAATAAGAATGACTACCATTAAAACGAGCTCAAGAACAGTGTTAAAATTAATGATTCCTTTTTTTATACGGCATAACGAGAAATTCCGAGGAAACGCTGGCGACACAGAAACATTCTATAGGGCATCCACTTGCAAAATATTCGTTATACCGAATTGAATGTCGTCACGCAGATGATGTCCTTGCTCATGCATCGGGCAGTAGCGTGGACCACCGCGCGCGGTGCTTCTTCTCTAATCCGAGTCCTTGATGCTCTCGGAACCGGTCGCTCTTAATAACCACCCTCGCACATGGCCTAAGGATCACCGTTGCGACCTACAATCACGCCATAGACAACTCGTAGCGACTCGATCATTATCACGGCCAATAATCACCGAGACGTATTCCGCTAAGTGCTCCCCTCTGCTTCGTAGCCGGTCCTTCGCCCCGGTCCCATTCCTCTTCTTCTTTTCCATTTGCCCCCTGCCGACCCCCCAGCCCTTGTACTCCACCTCTCGTCCAGCGGTCAATACCGCTTTATCTCTCTGTTATTTGGCCCAGCGACGAGCGATAATCAGGGAGTGGGATCCGTCGTTGGATGGACGGTATCACTAATTCGGTCCAATTACGTGGGACGATTAAAAAGATTTAATTGTCCGACGCGCCGTAACCCCTCCAGCGACTTCTGCCGCGTCTGCGCGGGAGGACGAGACTTTCGTCGAGGCGTACCACTCTCCAGTACCCTAAATTCCTTTGGCTTGGATCGTGAACGGTATTCGTCGGGAGATATATGGTGTTTCCGACATTGTGGAACGAGTGGATGGGCAATTGTTCTATGCGAAAAGCTTAGTTGAATATATTTTGTCACGTCATATTTTGTGTTTGAGACGATCGGGTTTGATTTATCGAGTATCCGTTAGGACAAAGGTAATTCGAAATCGGTAGTGAAAGAACATAAGTATCAGTTCGTATACACGCTTAAAATCATAACGACTACTAATAGTAGATTAATCAACAATCACGACAATAATACTAAATCATTCATATCAGTACATTATTGAACCTAATTCTACTACATATTAATCCCACTGTAAAACTTCTAGAATCCCATCACCTTAATTTTACCCACATTTTGGACTTAACAAAACACCTAGAAAATACTATCGCGATCAATAAAGAGAATGATTTATATAATTTTTTCCTTCTAATCCAAAAATCTAGACTACCGTGCGCTGCGAGTCAGGCTCAGGTTCGGGCGTATCCTCCCGCGACATCCGCCGAAATTAGAGAAATTAGATTCGCCGCGGGATTCTTTCGTAAGGGGCCACGTCGGTCGAATCCGGGAGCTGTCCCGCGCAGGATCAGATATCGTCCGGCCGAAGATTCACGCAGGGGGTGGGCGACTCCCTCGGATCATCTCACGGAATCTCGTCTCTGTCCGTGGTCCCGGGACGTTCCCTCGCGGCGGGACACCGGTGCCGCGCTCGTATCCGCGCGCAGGAGCAGTCGTTTATAATCAGGATCAGCCGCCGTGTCCTTTTTCGCGTCTCCTCCCGCGGCAAGGGATCGCGGGACTCGCCGACCCCCCTCGTCATCGTCCTCTCCACCACCAGGTTACGGACGTCCCGCTGGCTCCTGCGTATCTTCCGCGGGACACCGGGGGACGCGGCAGTAACCTCTAATTAAAATTAACGATAATAAGAACGCGGAGGCAGCCAGCCACGTTACCCCCCTCGAACCCGACTACTGTCAATTAAGCCCGTGGTCACAAGGATACGACGTATCTCACGGTACCCCTCGTTACCTTAACACGTACGCGGTCGGATGACGGGAGCTCGTCATTTGGCAAACGATCATCGGTGGTTCGGCGACGGAAATTTTTTCTAGGTTGAGCAGATTAGCGTGAAGTTGTTTCCGAATAGAGATATTTCAACACTGGAAGTAGTGAGCAGTCGAATTGGGAACATTCTCTATGGGAACTGTAAGAGTATCTATTCATATTTCGAATGATTCGCATATCACTTTGCATATTATTAAATTGGTTTCTTCAGTAATTTCTGAGAGAAACGTCTGTTACGTTCTTAGTCATTTTGAAGGAACAGTTTAGGAATGGGTCGTTTCGTTAATATAACTTAGTCTTGAGGTAACAAACGCAATTCTGACGCTTTTACTTGTAACATTCCCATAAATTGTCCCAAATCGAGGAGACTATCGATAATAACGATTTAGAGCAGTAACCATACACATGTTGAAACAAAATGCATCGACTCCCAGATTTCATGATGTATGTAGTTTAGCATCAGCGAATCGGTATTAGAACCGGTGTCTCGCAATAAACCGAGAAGAATCGGCAGTATGGAGGCAAACTGATACTGACGCAGGTGTCATGAAACCTAGAAGTCGACGCATGCTTCGCAATATGTTCGAACGTGTGCAGGGGGCTTAACGATCGCACACGCGCGGCTCGGTCTCGATAAATTCCAGGGCGAAACGGGGAAAACACACGCGGAACACGTAGGCCGGTTGTAATTAATGACAGGTGCCCGGCGCGCTTTAACGAGCTGGGCCGAAAATGGTGGCGCTGTTTCCCACCCTTCTTTCCCACTCCTTTTCCCTGTCGAGCGAGGTTTCCAGGACGCGTCGCAGCTGTATGAAGAAGCGGACCGTTTTGTTCCCAATAAATTCTAGACACGGCCGAACCAGGGCCCCCCGGTCCCCCCGCGGGACCACGTGTATTATCGCTTCGCCTAATAAACCTATAAATTTCCCGGTGAACGCCGACGTATATGCGACGTCCGAGGAAACGGCGAGCCACTTTATGACACGCCTTCTCTTCGCCGAGGCGGGAGATATAAGGCGCGGGTATGAACGTAAAATCGAGCCGCCGCGCCGCGTAATTAAATGAAGGAGTCCCAGCTCTCCCCTCCTTTATTTTTCATCGCGCCGGCCTTGGACTCGGCCCCGAGTCCGGCCTTCCTTTGTCCAAAATGTTTCGTAGTGCTTTCCGTCGTCGTGGTCGTCGAGTCTTTCCTGGTTTTTCGGACGATTCCATCGAATCGACGTGCACGGACAGTGCACGTAAATGGTAACACCGGTAAGAAAACGGTTGATAAAAAGGAAACAGTTTAATGAAATGAATTCGCATAGCGTTAACAGTGGAATCATGGAACAGTCCAGTTGGTTTTTGGATCTTTTGCATAGAAACTTTAAGAATATGTTTATTGAGATTTCGATTGAGTTACGTTTCAGTTTGTCTATTACTAAAAAAGAAATCGGAAATGCGTCTATTGAGTACAAAAAAGTAGCTTTAATATTAAACCCACGCAGTGGTCGCGGTTCGGAGCACGCAATTGCTGATCGGTGGCGCCGCATAGCGGCCGTAGCTTGAAGCTTGAAGCAACAGGTGCTCTGTGGTCGGAGAAGGATAGAAGAGGAGGATGGAGAATGGTAACCGAAGCCACCCTCTGCTGTCGCTTCTACCCTTTCCGAGCCATACGCGCATTAACCCTTTCTCCTATGACATCAAGTCAGACGCGTGACAAAAATTTTTAACTGAATTCGATAAATCTAAATGTCATTTATTTATTTTTCATATAAATGAAACATCACTTGTTAATCTTCAACCTTTAGAGTAAACGTAGACACAAAACGAGCATAAAATTCTTTTCTTTTTCTATTGAATTATTAACGATAAGGTAGTTCTATGAAGCCTCGTTTTAAAAGAAATTATGGGGCAAGTGGTTAAAAATTGCAACATTGTCTTCCGGCGCGCCGGCGAGTCGGTTTTTCTTGCCAACCAATATTTACGCGACGCTCTCTCGGAATACGCTGACGCGGAAGAAAAGGAGGAGTATCGTTGGCATGACGCAGTCAAGTTCGCAACGTGAGACCGCAGAAAATTCATGATCGCGATGCGCAACACCGAAGTACGAACGTCAAAACGCGAAGATGGGTGGGCCGGTCTTCTTCCTCGGCTGATGGTTTAGCATAGTCCCAGAATTTTTTCGCTCGACGACTTGTGTGGTCATCCCAAGCAATTAACAAGTCCTCTACGGACAATGTAAGCATCGATCGATGGTCGATTATCGGCTGATGTCTTTGAGGGATCCATGTTTGATTTGTTCCTTTTTGCCATCAATATCGGGTTTTTTTGACGAGTCAATTTTGGTAATAAAATAATTGCCCAGGAATTTTTTATGAGCACAGGGTTATTTCGATGCTCGTTGTATTGGGTTGACACCGAATTTCGAATTAATCGCTAACGTTTAACGATTGGGTTGTAAGTTAAATTTACCAAATGATTGTCATTTCGATTAAAAACGCGTATAAATTGAACGCGCGAGCGTTTTGACAATTGTACAAATTGAATATTACTATCTTTCATTTTCAAAGTTGCCTTTATTTCGAATATTTTGGGGTATGAATTGTTTAGATTATAAAGGTTTGAAACGGAAAAGGTGATCGACCATTTGGAATGGTTTCCGGGAAACCGGTAGGAGCAGCGTTCTACGTGTATCTCTTTTGTCGACATTTTTCAAAGTCTTCACCGGAACACTTGAAATTTTGAATGAAGCAGCGTGGGCATACATTGTCATAAATTCTGGCACGCTAACGGTATCGAGCCGTAAAAGAAAAGTGACTCGGAACACTATCTTTGAAACGTTAACCGTAACAAGAGTAAAACACGGAGAGTATGTTCAACCGTGCTCGAACAACTCCCTCGTAAAACTTGATTTGTCGCGTGTTAGGAAAAAGATACCGCGTGCCAGTAGTGCGCGTTAACGCTCCTCGCCGCAAATATCAAATTATCACGGAAGCTTTTCTTTCCGCCCGATGAACTACACGCGTTATCGATTGAATCTCGAACAGCGTTTCTCAAACCAACAGCACGCGCCAAATTTTCAGAAAACATTTTCAAAATTAAGAAACTCGGTATTCGAACGTGGCAAGCTTCGTTAAACGAGAAAAGTCAACGAGTATTAAAAACAACTGCAAGATACACGTAGATCTCAGTAAAATGTCGAGATAATCCTAGTAAACTGCACTCTTAGAATCTCAAGTTATCAAAGTAATTGTAGCATTACCTGCAGACACACCTAAGTACAAAGGTGGTAATAGAAATGCATTAACCTAAAACCATTCTTATTTTCATTTTCAGCCTTTCTTTCGAAACTAACTCCTATCTAACAGAAAATGAATTTCTTTAATATGAATAATTTCTTGTAACTTTCTTATTAACCTAGAAACAAGCTCTATCCACCAATTCAAATGTTTAGAATAAAAATATCTGTTTCACTCTTGACTCCTTCGCGTATCGATAACGAAGCAAGTGGTAACAAAGTTCAAGGAGGTAGAGAAAGGTGGATCGAAGGACCAAGGAGGAAGTTTGAGAGACGCTGGCCGTCGAGGTGAAATAAAGAATCTCTCGCTAGCTAACAGCCGCAGTCCATATAAAGCATCCTGTCCCCGGTATCGGGCCGCTATTACGAATATCCTTATTCCCATCAGCGTTTCGAAAACCAGCCTGTCGACAGGTTCACCGGCGGATCGTTTACGATCATGTATTATGCGCACGTGAGGCTACCTGGGGGACATTTACGCCGCGACGTGGATTGGATGTCTCACCATTCGAGTCCCCCGGTCACCTCGAAATGGACGGGACAGGCCTCGATGAGCCGGCCGGGAACGATCCGAGAACGTCGTGCACGCCGAGCCGATGGGGATGGCCGGTGGAGAGCGAGCGTGCTCGCGAGAGTGAGCTCGGCCGCGGAGGCAGGGAGGATCAGCTCGGGTACTCGCGGTTTTTCCGAGCGCGTGGATCGTAATCTTGGTAGACGATCGCTATGCAAACTGCCCGTATTTATAGGCGTGCTCGTGCCAGCTGCCCCGGCGCACAAGGTGTCTACGCGCCGGACGTAGCCGGTTTCCCGGGGCAATTCGTTTCGTTCGGCGACGATGACGAGGAATACGAGGCTGCGACCGAAAGCGCGCGTTGTTTGCCGCGCGAGAGCTCCCGCTTTTGCTCCTTTCCTACTTTTCTATCGTCTTCCTGGTGGGGACGCTGGCGACGGAGATCTTCGGACGAAAGTTACTTTAGAGCCTTCGCGCAGGTCTAGAGAGGATAATTTGGTGGAAGGAGCTTGGAAATTGAAGGCTGAAGAATGTAACGTTTCGTGTATCATATGGGCTACATGAATGCATAATAGCATTTGGAGTTGAAAGTGATATTTACCCTTTGCACTCGCATATCATGATAGAGATGACAATACAGATTGTTATAGAACGTTGGAAATTGTTTGAATAAGTATTACACTTTAAGAGATTATAACAATTCAATCTTATTGTAATAATAATAAATAAGATAAATATAAAACGTTGAATTCTACCGCTGTAAATTACTTTAATCAGTTTCCCTAAAAATAAATATAAGTTTACACGAACCGACATTGAAAATAAACCGAGTGTATAGGGTTAATATACTAATATTATTCGTTATGAGTCGTAAGTTATGAGTTTTTGTTGGGAAGTTAGATTTTCTTCCTGGATTTTGATGGGTAAATACAAGTATAAGAACCTATTTAAGAAAGTAGGTGTGGCTGTGGACTGTAGATTAAATAATTCCCCGCTAGATCGAACTTCCGCTCGCGCATAATTAAGATAATAAGATTTTGAATACACGGTTGCTCGGACGGACCATGAATCAGTGGGAAATCGCTATTAACACTTCCGAAACAACAGGATAACCTCTAGTCACGTACCTTGAATCCTGTTTCCCTGGCTGGTGCCTTCGCGGAGGGGCTCGGTCTGCGCAAAGTCACAGGCAGACCTCTTAAATTCAATTAAGCGACCCTCGAAACCAGTGGAACCCGATCCCAGATCACTAATCATCTTTCGCCCTTTCCCGCTGCACTCACGACACGATTATAAAGTGTAAATGAAGTAATCCCCTGGCAGAGCCGTGTTCCTCCTCGACAACATGTACAGGGTGATTCGAAAGTATCGTTGAACATTCTACGAAGAGGAAAGTACTTTGACATCTGTACGTTTAGCACCCAGTCTTCTATTTTCTTACTCGCGCTGTTAAACGTTTCAATTCGATATCGATTGTCTCACACATCTCAATCATTTCCAAACAATTCGGAATAGTGTTGTTAAAATCAGCTCTGAGCCAGTTTTGAAAGTTGCAGCCGTGATTCGAGCTTTCAGAGCTTAGGCTTTCAAGGCTCGAGTCTTGAAAATATTGAAAGAAAGAAATTTTAAATGCCTGGAGGATTGAGCTTTAAATTTTAAATTTACTATTCCGTGTCAACATAGCAACAGACGGTTTGAGCCTCCAACTGTCTTCAAATATGACTCGAGCGGTGAAGGTTCTAAATGCTCAGTTGCAGTTCTTAAAGCTTCAAAGCTGTCTTGTAACTTCTTAGACTCCAGCGTCAATGAATGCCAAGCCAGCAACACCTAGCCTTTAAGGTTAAGCCTCGAAGCTTCGAAGACTCGAGCGTTTTACAACGCTATCCCCGAGCACTGTTCTCAACAAATCCGCGCAACGGCGGTGCACGCGTGCTCGCGCGAACAGGTAGCTCACGAGCAACAGGTTATTGAATGCGAGCACGGGCCGGCGGCCTCACGTTCGACTAGCAGTAGTCCTAGCAAGGCCGACCGGCGCCGTGAAGCGCTTATTAGAAAGTCCCAATGCACCGGCGGTATGCGATTGTTCGGAACGATTGTGTCTTATTTAGATTCCTACCGCATTCTCGGTGTTCCTTTCGGGGGCCCCGTGTCGTTAGCGAACCGCGCCCGGCAGTTTTCAGAGCGGCGACAAGCGTTTTCGTGACGCGGCGCGGGGCCCGTTCGTAACGGGCCCCGGCCGACCGGCCCGTCGCCTTGTATCGCCGGTCCAACGGCTATTGTGTCGACCACCGGCCACTACCGGCTACACGCAGCCTCTATCTCTCTTTCGTTCTTCGATCCGGCCGAACGGTTCCAGCCGTTGCGCGAAGCGCGCCACACGTGCCCTTCGCGTTTCTTACGCTACACTCCGCAAGGACTCGTACTTTTGATCCCGTTTCTAGGACGCGGGGCGCTCACGCATGGGTTGAGCCGCGATTTCCGTACTAGGGAGTGACCAAATGAGAAACGAACAAAGAGAAACGAAGGACAATCCTTGAAGAAGTTTGAATTCTCGAAAATCTTATCGGGCAATTCAAGATTTCGATCTAGTCGTTTGAGAATCCGTTTTTTACTGTTCGGTTGATTTTGACTATGAAATCTTCCCGAGTTATTTCTAGTCTTCTTAGTACCAATGAAGTTTAATCTGTAATTACTGCTGCGCGGAGATTCGATTAACTTTCACTCACCATTAACCGACATTTGAATTATTTTTGTAACCATGATCTCCACTTGAAAACTGATATTTTTCGTAAAAATATGGAAACTTCTGCTAATATTTGAAGCAGTGAGAGAACGATCACTTAACCCTTTCGGCGTCTAAGGTCTTTGCAAAAGCCCAATTGAAAAGTGCTAAGCAGTGCGAGCGCGCTTCTTCTGTTTCAGCTGTGAAGCTGAATTTTCACATAAACCAATTCTAAATAGTGCGATCGTTCCATTTTTCTATTTCCAAGCAGGTAATAAACAAGGTAAAAATAAATAATTAGAAGGAGGACGAATAAATAAACTTGTTTTGATTCTACTAACCGATAGGCTGGCACTTTTAGGCAGTGTAACGGAGAAATGCAATTGGCCGCTTGACACTGAAACGCTTAAACGACTATGGGCCTCACCTAGAACCACTGTGAGACCTTACGGGGGGTGCCGTGGGAGCTTTACTCACGGGATCCCCGGTAAGAGACGCGTAGCGGTGAGAAGTAACCACCGGCGCGTCCCGCCGTTCTTTTTTCTCCCCCTTATTATATCGGCGATGATGAAGTACCGGCCGGGTTACCTAATGCTCGCACAATGGCGACAACGGCGCGTTCCATGCGCCGCGCATAAATCTCCGAACAACGGGCGTATGTGTGCCGGCCGCGCGCCTCACGGACGCCGGCGTTATCTCGCGATGTATCGCGGCACCGCTCGCTAAATATGTTATAAATCCTCCGGTGAAACATTAGGGAATGCTTTGAATGCGCCTAATGCCGGACGTTGACTTTTCCTCCCGCTGGACGCGACGAGCTCTACCCCAGCGTCTTTCTTCCACAGCCGGCCACGAAACGCCGAGTCGAGATCCAAATCGATAAGCCCTGGAATTTCCGGCGATACACGACGATCCGTGGAAAGAAAGTCCCGTCCATTCACGGGAGAGAGGATTTCCCGCGTCGAGGGAATGTCCACCCCTTTGTAGGGGTATTCTCCTTTGAGGAAGTCGTTTTTTGATCACCTTTTAGATTATGCTTGAGTTAAAAACCAATAACGGTAGGAACTTTGAATTTCGAATTTATAATTGCGACTTTTCCGATTAAACTACTGCTTCGATTAACACTTAACACGTTCGTGAGCACGGGCACATTTAAAATACCCTTACTGCGGCCCGTGCTTTTCTTGCAATTGTTTCGTGTGAAACAATTGAATGTTATTCATATCATTTTTGAACATTTAAAGCATAGTAAATGGCATTTTACATATATATGTGTGATATGTTGATATAATAAAAGCTACAATAGAGTATACCACACGCTAAATGTCGTATGTCGTTACCTCGTCACCTGAATTTGGGTGGCATTATGTTTTATATAAACTGACAAATTTATTGTTTTGATGACGTATCAAGAGAACCGAATTTACCATGATGCATGAGATATAAGAGCAGCAAAACAATCGCTACGAAGATTCTTGTTTATAGTTTCCGCTGCGTTAAGTGAACTGCTTCGCCTATACGGGAGTATCGATGAGTATTTGTTTGGCAGTCAACGTGTTAAAGGGTAACTAAGGGTAGCCCGCAACAATAAATATTATATAGAATATTATGTACAAAGATTTTGCAGAGGAGAATCGTCTTGGATGATTCAGATGCGATGTAATACAAGCCAAAGCTCATGTTTCTCGACCGCGGCGTTGTTGAACACATCCCACACACGCGATCCTTTCTTTTTTACAATGGGCGACGGGGTTCCCGGCAGCAAAGGTGCGAGCACTAAAGTTCGCGAAAAAAGAAATACGGTCGGCCGGCGTACAATGTCGCCTCCCGACGACGTTGCGCAGGAATGATTTATTTATGAATCCGCGCGCGAGGAATCATTTATTCGCCACGTATCCCGATGATTTAAAACTTAGACATCTTCAGTGAAATTTATAACGATAATACGTCGGTGGTTGGGAACGCGGCGCGACGACAAAACGGGAAAAACGGGGACGTAAATCATTACTTTCTGATGGTAATTGCGTGAGTTACTGTTTCGTCGCGACACGACTCGCGATCGCGACGGGGAAATACTCCTTCAGACGATTCGACACGAATCCTTGCCTAGCTAATGAAATTTCTATACATTTTCAATGAATCTCAGTGACGTTTCTCTTGCCCTTCTTGACAAATCAACTCTAACCTTTCGTTTCGAAGAAAACGTTCAATGGTTTTCTTATCACTGAAAATCAGGGTACGTCGAAATCTTCACTCACTTTCCCACTAATTCCAGTTAAATCTGTAGAAGAAAGAAACTTTCTGGTGTCGAAGCTTGAACTAGATTTTTAGAAAGTATGACAAATGTATTGCATATATGATATTAAAACTAGACGTTTCTATCACATATCGTGTAGCGAAAAGTATGTACCGATATCTAGCTGAATTCCGGCACCTTTAATATTCCATATCCCAAACATTAGTCGTTAACTTGAGCTAAAAACCTGTCGCGATTAACGTTCCGAAAGGGGTACTGCTAGATTAATCAATTTTCATTTCCTCTCACCCAATTTTCTATTAGTCTTATTTACTAATTTCTAATTTCCTAATGTTACTGTTCTATAAATTTAGTGAAACTATAAAACTGTATACTAGAAAAACATCTTTTCATCTCCTAACGTCATCTCCCAATTCTAACATATCCAGCACAAGAACAAGTCCTAAAATCAAATGCCGAAAATACCATTTCCTAGATTATACGTCGCAAGGAAGCCTTGTTTCGACGAGTTCACCTGAAAAAGGGTAAGATTGTCGCTCGCGATGCACGGTGCACGCGTTCACGCGACTTCCTCCCCTGGGTTTGTCCCGCGCGGTATAATGGGCTGTAAATAACCGTTTTCTCGGCTCCGTGCTACGGGCGGAATATTGTTTGCGATGGTAATTGTAATCTTTCCCGGATCTCATTTGCTGGCTTTCAGCCGCTAATATACGGCGGCTTCGTAGCACGGGGCCACGGCCCGGCCATAATTCACTGAAACGCAACAACAAACAGTTCATCTAGACCGGTGGTCGCGTGGGTGCAGCGCAACGTTTCACTTTGCCCGGGATCCTCCCTCCTCGGCGCCCCGCGTTTTCTCTGCGTCGCGTCGACGCGATCTCGCCTCGGGTTTCTTCGATTCCCGAGACGTCTTAGTTGGGTCCAATTACCGTGGGGGGCGTTTTATAGAGACGTCCCGTGATTTGCGATTGTCTCCCTACGATGGAGAAAATTGATTCGTTGGGGAATCCTCCTCCCGACATCCGCACTGCTCGCGTGCTCGTGGATGAATCGACTGGTCTAATCGATTTCGAATACGGAAGTTGAGAGCCGACTTTTTTTTCCAAAGAAACATTACATCGTGAATATCATTGGTACCTAATAGAAAAGAATATATTTATGTGAGGCCCGTGGACATTACTCGATTTGTAAAAGATTCTTTTGTTTTCGACATAAGACGACGGGAAAGCGAAGGCAAAGTAGGAAGTTGCTCGAAGAACCTCGCCGAAGGTATTTCTGTGGCGTTGTTGAAATTATAACAGATTTTTAACAAATGTTACAAATAAACATTTTTGCTACGCACATATTTCTATAGTAAATTTTTTATTTCGATAGACTGGTAACATTGGCATTAAATCTACAAAAGGGAATTCTTCTGAATTAGCGCAGTAAGGTTCTATAAACCTTTAGCAGTAGAAAGGTATATACCGTTGTGCTTTTTCTAACCGGAATTGTTTAAAACGTCATATTTACTTGGTCAGTGGTAATGATAGTTTTCGTAGCATTTTTATAATTTACTTAAAATTGTATAGGCTTGGTTTCTTGTTTGAACTTTTGACTTCTTTATTTATAGATCCTATATTTCTCGTTTCTATAAAATGAATTATGTACTTATAGTTTTATATATTTGTCACTTTATGAATGAACTGATATCATTGTTTTTCATGGTACTTTACTTCTATTTAACGTTGAAACAAATGTATTGCATGTATTCCAAGGAACCGATCCTTCGTGTAAATCGAGGAATGGGTGTACTACATTTTCTTTTTAACATTGTGTATATTTTCTCGCTGCATTTCCTATGTTTATGAAAGTAAATACGCGTAAAAACAATAGTTACATAGGCATGTGTGCAAGATTCAATGTATCACTACAGACATTCGGTTTTAAACCTTCATTGTAAATGTTCGCAGTTCGAGCACTTCGCTGCGTGCGTATGCGTACAACAATGAATAATATTATTTCGTGCTCGTCTGTAAACTGGAATTTACGCTCAAGGCTCCGACGCGTCGTGAAGGATAAAGGCGCGAATGATTGTCGATCGCGTTTTCATGAATATGTATACACGCTGCATTCGCCTCGAGGGAGAAATAATGGAAAGTTTTCACGCGCGCCTCGGAATTAATTCAATTAACGAATTAAATTTAATAATTAAATTTAGTATCGCGTGTCAAGGTCGAGATTTCGTATCACGCGCACGCGATGCGCTTTTGCGGTCCGTCAAATTTATTTATATTATTTTGTAGCGTACGACGAGCTGTTGCTGTATCTTACAAAAAACGATTTTATTAACGATATTAAGTGTGAGTGCCCGAAAAAGTAGAATAGTAAAGATAAAGGTGTATAATGAAAATACACTTTCTTACGCGGTAAATTAGAACACTATTTATGCGGTGGTTTTTACGCGCAATCTTAATTTACGCGATCCAAATTTAGTAACACGGAATAAAATATACTTCTGTTTTCTGAAATGTCATTATTATTATTTTGTTTCTATGTGAAATAAATGTGTATATCTAAAACACATACCAGCTTTTCTTTCCGATATTTTGTTTCCTCTTGTACTGACATATTCTATTTACACGATTGCCATTCGCGTGAAACGAATCCATGTGGAGCCGAGTTTCGCGTAAATCGAGAGTCAGGTGTATACCAATCTAAAGTGGGATTTGAAATTGAATTTTTAATAAAAGGTGACAATGCGTTTTCTCAACACGAGTCGAACGTTAATAGGCGACAGTTACAAAACGGATTACGTCGGAACGCATTTCAGTCACGGGGGCGCACACCTTGTGACAATGCCGGGGCGCGCGAACACGTCGGTAAACGCTGCGATTAGCAATTAAACGGAATGTTAATTGGAGCAACAGTATGTGAAACGCGTGCGGCGGAACGTCGCGTATAGTCAAATTGATTTTGCACGGTAGTTCACCGTGCACGGTATTTAGAACAGATACTAATCGTGTTGCAGTGGTGAGCGCTCGTTCGAGCCTGTCTGTAAACGTTGCACGAACAAATTGCCACTGAAATTAATCGTCGTCTCTTTCCGCGTCCAGTTTTTTTTCACGTTGATAACAGTTAAATATTCCTGTAAATGAATGTTATACAGAGTGTTAACTTTAATTCGAGCATCGAAAATTATTTGTGTTATTATCGAAAGTAAGGAAAAATTGCTAAATAGGATGCATATGGTTTTAAAGCGTGCATCTAACAGTGATGAAAAGGAATCTTGCGAAGAATAGTCCATTTAGTCATTTTTCTTACTTTCAATAACAGCGGAAATAATTTAAATATTAATGGTTTATATATTAATATTATATGTATAATTTTATTTCATCTGTCTATCATTCATTCCATTCTCATTATATTCGTTCAATTCCGCACACATTTTATTTTTCTTACTTTTCTTATCTATCATTCTCAGTCATTCTATTGCACATTTGTTCCTTGTATCATTTAAAATTCATTCTAATATCATCTTTGGCTGTTTTATTACACTAAGTGTTCTAGTATTCCCATGTGTGTTCTAGTATTGCGCATTGTACAATTTTTTTTCTTCTCTCAATCAGTATTCATTTTCATTGTCAAAGTTTCCATACCTCACACTTACTATAATAGTAATTTTTAACTGTCCTTGATTCTATCTTTTTTTAAGTACTCTGGTGTCCCTACTATGTAAGTGAATATTTTATAATGAAAAAGAACCATACGCTGCGTTACTGGCATACTGTGTAAGTACATACGTGTTGCATTAATTATTCATTGAACCATCTTCGATCTAAACCTCGCTTTACGTGAATACAGAAAGAAATGTAACAATTGTACAGAAAAGATTGATTCACCCTATTTGCGTGAATACCTTAAAATCTATAGTCGAGAGTGGCATCGCTTAAAGCAAAATATCATTCTTAATTATATATATTGGGGTTTTAAAATGTTATTTTTGTAATTATTATAACATTGTTATGATTCTTTTCGTGGCGCTCACTGGGGTCACTTCGTTATTAAGAATTTACCAAAATACGAAGGTAGACTCCCAATTCATCTATATCCACCTTTAATTCATACCATAGCAATTAATAATAGATTTATTGCGGGACAGAGGAAGTTATAAAAATTACATGTCATTCTACTATTTTGGGTTTAAATTGAACACTATATTTC
Source organism: Nomia melanderi (assembly GCF_051020985.1). Taxonomy (NCBI): domain Eukaryota; kingdom Metazoa; phylum Arthropoda; class Insecta; order Hymenoptera; family Halictidae; genus Nomia; species Nomia melanderi. The sequence goes on from NC_135005.1 coordinate 5,761,406, forward strand.
TATTATTACTTCCTACATTCCAAATTAAAAGTGAATGTAGATAAATTGAGAATCTCCTTTCGTTTTCTGCTGAATTATTAACAACAAAATTATCCTAGCAAGTGCCACAAAAGAAATCATACAACAGCAGTGCAATAATGACCAAAAAAGAAACATTTTCAGACCCCCATAGAAGAATTCAACGATTTCAAATCCGAATCTCTTTGCATCGAACGAATCTCGCCACACGAATACCCAATAGACCGCGTTTAGTCTTCGAACTCGCCCACGCGTCGCGGCGGCCACTTGCCGATAATAAACGTCCACCGGTCGTTGATGGGATTCCGGCGATCGCACGGTCGGTAAACAGATGTATCGGGTCCTCGAAAACCGTATCGTCCGTCCGCGACAAGTGATTCGCGAAAACTCATTAATATGCGCGTGCACGATAAAACGATCGGCCGGGCTGTCCGCCGGTGCCGTGAGACGTTAATTACAATTAGAGCGATAATCGTCGGCCGCTCGTTTTCCAGGCGGAACGGCCGTAAATTACCGATCCCCGGCCCGGCGACGTTTATAGGCAATGACCCTGGCCGATCCCCGCGAAATATTCCCCGGACGTCGAGGAGCGCCCCTCGGACACGACGGAACCTCCTCGGCTGGGTAACCGGGCATAGACGCGCCACGATTAAAGGTACGTCTAACGACGCGCTGCCTTTCGTCGGCCGTAAACTAGAAAGCGGCCGGGACATTATGGACGATGAAAAAAACAATCGTCGAAATAAACTGCGTAACGAATGAGAGAGACGCTCGTTCCGAGGGTAGCCCCGTCCTATTCCTATCCGTAATAAAATTTCGATCGTGACGCGTGCGCCGCGATAAGCGCATCCCTGCGGAACGCGGCGAGCGTTGTTAACGTAACTCTCCCCGCCATTCCTTTTCTTTACCTGCCCCGTAACCTTTTATTTTCCTCCCCCCCTTACCTCTTTTGCTTTCTTTGCCTCCTCCTCGCCTTCATCGTTTTTTTCGTTCGTTCGTTCATTTCGTTTTATCCCGATAGAATGATGTGCCGGACGAGAGCCGCGTTTTCGTTTTCATGCACGAACGGTCGCTTGATCGCGACCGAACCGCCGCACTACTAGCTTCGCGAACGGTTATACCCCACCGTGGACGCGCGGGAAACGATTCTACAGTTTAACGACAGTCGATTCTTTATTGCGTAGACGCTCGAGTGCCATGCCACGCTTGTTGGTTGGCTTCTTGCCCGCGGTAAGTCGGGTGCATGCGGAGTTTAGAAAACTGCTGAAAAATGTAAGTGATACAACGAATCGGATTGAACGCTTGATTTTTCAATGTGCACTCTGTTTAAATTGAATACTCATATTTGATTTAATGAATGTAAATGATCTTTTTATTGCAGGGTTTCCCCTTAAAGTCGCGCGGCTTCCATTTCCGTGTACTCGAAGCGTAAAATGCCCTAAACCGCGTGAATCTCGTAACCTATGCACACGAGCGATGTGATCCTGCTACGACACCGCAACGACGACATTGTGCGATCTTGAAAAAAGAAAGGCGTAAAGATCTCTTATTCTTTTCTTTTAGACAAAATAACTTTGTTTCTCTGTTACTCCAAAACAATCGCGTTGCTCGCGTGCACAGGCTCTGAATCTGATGTCAGAACGAGAACACCGCGAACGTTTCTGGTCGAAATTGGTCGGCGAGGCTGCGAAATGAAGCGGCGACGATCGAAGACCAGTCTTGTAACTCCGAGCGAGCAACAGTTCCATCACGCGCGCGCGTGTGTACAAACGAACGGTTAGTTATACGAGGAACCCGTGAATTGATTTATTCGAGCGTCGCATTCCCGGACACTATCTCACGACCTTAAAAGCGGCTAAACGATTCAATTTGTAGTAATTATAATGCAACCGGCCTGTTCTGGGGGCTGGCTGGTTGACCGACCGACCGGCCGGCCGGTCGACCGGGGTCTCGGGAGTGCGCTTTTTTTCATTGGGACCACTTAAGATGCGACGACGTTTCACGTGTGGGCGTACGGCCGGTCGAATCGGCCGAGCGCCTCGTCCCGACAATTTCGAGCTAATCTAAACGATATTGGACCGGAGGACGTTAAGCACGGTCTCCACGACGAGAAGTTCGGCCGTACGTTATCGTCGCGGACGTGTACGAAGGGACCTGTCTCGGACGACTATTAACGCTAGAACTACCGAGCAGACGAACTGATTTTGACCAATTTTTCTATAGGAACTGTAAGAGTTCTGTTGGAATTTCAATTGATTCAAAATTCAGTTTGCGTGTTTCAAGCAGAGTCGACTACTATGTTTCTTAAACGAAAGTACATCTCTCATCTTATTTCGCCATACGTTGCATCACACGTTTCTTCCCGCAGTCGTATTTTTTATACCAAATTCCAGCAAAGATCGTTAAGAATACTATAGTGTCTATGAATCCAGCGTAGTTTAGGATATTTTTAAAAAGCGTGAATTGCGAAGATGAGTGTGAGCAAAGGGCAATAAAAGTGGAAAACAGTAACGGTAGAGGGAAAGTGGCCTGCACAACGTCGCAGGCCCAAAGTTGCCAGTTGAGCTCTGAAGGGTTGTATTCGAGAGTTTGTCCAGATTGTGAACGAGAAGAATGCTTCTTGGGAAGGGAATGATTTTTTAGTACAAATGTCGGAAAGAAATTCGTGCGTTGGCCTTCGTAACAATTAGTTGTAAAGTTGACTGTTGCTCGTGGAGGCAAGGAATTGTGTTGTACTTAGCCGTTACAGATATAATTGTGTGTTACATTTAACCATTACCTATTTCAATATTAATAAACATTTATATTCATTTAGTTTATACATTCCTGTGTTATTTCCGGTCTATGTACACTATAATACGGATTTGCCGACATAGAAAAAGGGAAGCTTAACGCGCAGACGGTATCGAAGCTCGATCTCGAATTTTTTATACAGAGGACAATGCGAGACTTATACCCACAGTTTCATTAGTTCGGATATTTTCCAGGGAGTGATAAACGTGTCACGGGTTTCCATGGAAACGGGAATAAAATCTCTTCCGTATTGCGGCCGCGGCCGCGAGAGCGGATCCGCTGGCCACGCAGGTGGTCCGGCGATAATAGTAACAATAATCCTTGTGTTCATAACCCGTAAACCGTGAAATACTAAGCAGCCACGGCTGATTCAGTGGTCGATCGGGTGCATATCCGTTTGTTATTATCTGACGGCCATTAAATCCCGAGCCTCCCACGCCGCGGTGGGCGCACAGCGTAAGAGTCGGATAGTCGCCGGGAAACATCGGCCGGTCGGATCGATAAGCATTACTTATCCCACACGCGCTGCGGTCGTCGGAGAAATTATAACCGCGGTCGTTTCGCGGCCGATCCGACGCGGAAAAATCGTAATTACACCGATTCCCGTGAGGAATGAGTTGCCTCGGACCTGTGTCTCCGTTTCCCTTTTGCGTACGGTCCCGTGCTATCTTCTGGAATGCAGTCCCTGCACGGTGTGGGTACCCATCCGATGCTAGAGAACCACGCGCACGCTTCTTTCCGCTTGTAATTGACTTCTTCGGTATGATCATCGATTGTCAGAATTTATTGCACGCGTGCCGAGGTTTTTGTCTCCGCACCTATACCATCGCGGTTTCTTCTGATGCGCTCGTTCTTCGAACGCGAACGTTTTATCATCAATCCATAGAACTCCCTGTTTCCTAGGGTTCTTTGTATCTTGTGAGTCTCTAATATGCTGGAAAAGGAATATGATTGTTACAAGACGGAAAATGCTTTTTAAAGGGGTCGTTAACTGGTTGCTGTAGTTACTGATGACCGATGCTTCTAATTGCTTGGAAAAAATTACAATGATTGATGTCGAAAAAATGTGTTTTATAGTCTACGTAACTAGATAATACTGTGACATAGGAATTGTAATACTAAATAAATGATAATTGTTTCTATTAAGTACCGGAAAAAGTTCGTTCGGGTTCTTAAATCAAAATTTAAACATACAGAACGCCGTAAAATTATTTTATTTTATTTGGCATCAACGGCGTAAATCTATCTTGCTGCTAATATCAATTTGATTCATTAAACTAGTGAAATAATAATTTACCTCAATTCATTGCTAACAAGAAAATCGCATGAATTTTTTCTGATACCTAATATTTATCTTTGCTACGAAATGATAAACGATAAAATAGAACGCCGGAAATTCTCATGGTAGTTTACTATATTATCGTAATCAATAATGGCAGAAACTAAAAGTTCTCGAATGGTTTCCACTTTCCGAACCGTTAAGGGTCTAAACGCTCTCGTGCAGCAGCGCGTGTGCGCTGAAATCGGGGAACGCGGGGTTATGTAACGCACACTCTCATGCATCGGTGAAAACGGCGATTGTTCTCGATGGCCAGCGTTGTTGTCGGTATCATGGAAATTAAATATGCTCCGAATGCCACGCCACCTTGGAAACTAGTTTACCGGCGACAACATCATAAAGCAACGGTTTTTTCTTCGTCAGCGCGCCGCCATTGCGAACCCACTAAAACACGTGTTCGCCAATCGACGGGCGACACATCGATCTTTCACAAAGGAAAAACGACCGGGTGAAAAAGCGAGCGCGCGGGAAGGGGGAATTGATCGACGACAGCATAAGAATTTTTATGCTCGCGACGAGACGACGACAACGACGACTCGACGACGACGACAGTTAATGCGATTTCTGGAAAAATCGCCGGCTGCGAAGTAAAACGCGTTAGGAAAGGTATTCTAAAAAAGACCGAGTAATTTACAGCTGTCGCTGTAGATATCACAAGCCTGAATTTATGCGAATTGTATTATATTTATAGCATATGTTGCATAGTTTCTTTATGGCATGTTATCGCAATAGTTACATCAATTTGCTTGTCGGCTTAAATTATTCCGGCGTATCCGACGCAAATTGCGTACACCGGTACCACTGGATATTGCTGATATTGTAGTACATTGATGATATTGGGAAAATCTGGAACTGAGTCCGTTCGGAAAAAGAAATCAAATTAGGACCAAACATTGAAGAATTCTTGATTACCGTCTACGATTAAACGTAACGAGCATAAATCTTATAAACGAAGTAAGAGATAAAGATAAATACAACGAAAATAAATCGATGGCGTTTCTATAGATGATCAAGTATAATTTCTAACGATTAGATTTCCCGTTTTTTCCTTTCCCATTAGATTTATAAAATGAAGAGTTGTAAGGGAATGCGAGAGGAAAGATTAGATTTTTCGAAGCTAACAAAGGCGGAAGAGCGTTTAAGATCTTGGACGAGAGCCGCAAGAGTGACGGTTCCGCAGTAACGACCGGGAGAAGTATGCACAAGCCGTAAAAGAGGGAAATTTCTATATCCGAGAACGTCATCTTCCACCCCTCATTTCCGTGGAGTTGGCGAATTGTCGTAGATACATCTGGAAATAGCCTTCCCGGAATAGCGAAGAATTTAGACCACCAACGCGCGGTCTCTTGTCTCAATTAACGCTTAAAGACTCGTCCACACGAAACCCACCACCCACTACGCCGCTCGACAGGCTGTGTTTGTTCGTAACAAGAGTCGCGCTTGTTATCTTATAAGAGCCGGTGACGATACCGATCTTGATTCATACGCCGGCGCAGAATAATGCGCGTCCGTGTGACGGCCACGAGGCCGAAACCACTGCCGTCCGTAAATCATGCGGTCGTGGTGCTCACCTTCGCCACTGGGAACCGAATTTCGCCGGCTACGATATCAATTGCACGAACGATACCGTACGAATTAATAATAAATCCATTCATTTGTAAGATTAATAATTAAAAGATTAACACTAAGCGTAATGGGAAAAGGTCGAATGACCGGATTTAAAATGTTGTTTTTTCTTTCGTTCATGTAACTTTACATCAATTGTTCGATTAATTAATTTCTCAATTTTTGTATTACCTTTTGCTTCTGTTTCCAGTAAAAAGTTAACTTGTTTACCTCTATTCTGTAGCCATTGATTTGACTGGTTACGGTAGGAGAAGTACAGGTACAGTTAGTGTTAATAAATGATAACGATCATTGCTTAGTTCTATATCGATCATCATCGACGGCTTGAGAATTCTTCGAACGTTCATCGATCATGGTTTGCTGATTGATAAATTCGACGATTTCAAATACTTTTAGAAGATTGTTAGATCAAATTTAATTTAGTATTTACAGTTCGGTTGACATTAATTTCCTGTGAATACATGAGAACTCTTGAAACTTCGATCCTTTTTTGTTCAGAGGATTTAGATTCAGAGCACGATAGTCTGGTAATGCTTAAGGACTTCATCTACATAGGTATTACTAAAGTTGGTATTAATTTCCTGTAACGACTTCAAAGTATCCGTTTTATCACAGACAGCTCAGCTATAACTCAGGAGGACTCAATATAATTACATCGCAAAAAGTTGCTTCTACGCCAGTTTCTAAACAGCCATGCAATTTATGAATGCACACTAACTAACGGGGAAGAGGAGACGAGAAACTTCGAAGGAGGATGCGTAAGAAATGATCCGACGAAAAACTAATAATTAGAGATTATATACATTTATCGAAAACAATTAGGAAAGTACTACCGCGATTTCTTGCAGTGTGTTGCGGAACGAAAGTCGAACCAGAATGTCCAATTATTCAAAATGGGCGTTGAACTGTTCGAACCGAGATTAGCAATTATCATCGCCAACATAGCCACGCGTACACCATTTTTTTCTCATCTAAATCGTACACCGTGATATAAACTTTGCGAAGTTCGAGTGAATCATGGCCGTATGCAAACTAAGCGGAATTATAACTTTGCATACGTGAACGATGATCGGCCAATTACCCGCCGCGCGTAGCCGACAATTACTCTATACGCGCGGAACGAGCTAACACCGACCGCTCAACACAAAGTAAGTTAAGTGTGTTATTCTTAAACCAGTTTCACGATAACATTTACATTTTAATGATGCTATGATTAACTGCGTCACAGACGTCCCAGCTTCTAATAGACGATGCACAGTGGCCTAGGTTGTCGGATCAGGTGGAAGAAACTCTGAAATCATTTCTTTATTGATCGTATTACCATTTGCTATATACTTCGTCGTTCTAAATCAAATATAACCAAATTCGAATCGACGAGGTTGTAATAACTTTATATTAGGATCGAATCAAAAACATTTGTAACTTACTAATATACTCATACGCGTGATTCATTATCAGTTTCGTCGTTGCTGATTCATCCAACGCGAGTCGCTGTGCGTTTGGTAACGTGTGCAGAGTGTGAAACATTAATTGATAGTTATTAGGTCGTGTAATATGAAATGTTGGATTTTGTTACTTGTAAACGTTTATACTCCTGTTGCTATTATTCTTTTGTTTCTCATATAACCTCTTAAACAGTTTCATTATCGATTATCAGAGTAACATTTTGCAAGAAAGTTTCTCGGAATTCTGCATGATAACTACTTCTGGCATCATTTTTTGAAAACATGAATATTACTGACATTGGCGTAATTTTTTTATATGAATTCAAACTTGGAAATAACGCGACAGAAACTGCTCGAAATGTAAACAAAAACATTTGGGGACTATGAATGAAAGAACAGTGCAGTAAAATTTCAATTCGGTGATGTTTCTGTGCAAAATAAACTGAGTAAACAGGTAAACCCGAAACAGTAGTTTCTATCGTTATCTTCAGAATTTATTAATTCTAAATATTCAAACTTTTTCAAAAAAGGAATATATTCATTAAATACACGTTAGCAGAAGTGTATCGAATCAAATAGAGCATATTTTCATTGAATAAACGTCTTTCGGAACATCAAATAAGATTTCGTTTTCCCGCGAAATCCGACATTTCATGTTACACGACTTAATACGTTCTTCTACATTCAATTCTGAACTGTTCTCTTCTAATTACACGATCTGGGCCATTGTGTCTTGTCCGAGACGCAGTGATTAACAATCACATAGCGCGGCAACGAGAATCGAGCGAGAAAATTTGACACACGAGCCGTGTACACTACAGTTGGTAGTTTATACCGCGATAACTCAGTGAACACGCCGCGTTTACCTGGTTCATGTAGAAGCGCCACGTTGAGCGCAATCTGCAAAAATCTAGGCATGTCCGCGCGCCGCGCCGCTTGAAATTTCCTCGCGTAGTCGCCTGAGTTTCGCAGCAAAGTGGGGTCAATTGGAGACGAGGACCCCGGCCACCGCGCTCCCACACTCTGCAAGAAATTTATTCCGTGGCTCTAATCGAGGCCGACCGCTCTTTGGCGACGGGAGCTGCACAGGGACTCGAGGGAGACCTCTCGAGACGTCACCTTCTTAGGGGATTCCTCTTCTTTGCTCCTTCAAGTTAGCAATGAAGAATCTTGAAGTTTCCTTGTTTTGGCGTGTTTGCATCATTTGTTAAATTAATAGTAAACGAAATGAAAAGAAATGAAATAACGAACAAAAAATTTCTTTCTTTAACACTAAACGTATCGTCACTTTGTATGTACTTATTCCTACAACAACGGGTCAAATAACTGGTTATAAAATAAAGGTAAACAAATTAAACGATAAATGTTTCTTATTGGAACAGATATAGGCGGTAAGAGAAATTGGAGCACTGTTTAATTGGACAATATAGTAATTGATATAAAATGAAAAGGACGAAAAAATGGAGAAATTTAAATGAAATTTTAAAACTGGTCATTAGACCGGTCGCGGTACATTTAGTGTTAATCCGTTGCTTGACCAACATTTAGTTGAACAAAATATGAGTCATAAATGTAGAGGTCGATATCTTAATTGTGATATTTACGTTTGGCTTGAAATTATGACCTCGTATCTCACTAGTGACATTCCTGTTTGGTCCGAAATTATGGTCACGAGCGAGACTCGTCAAAGTAATGTCGTATGAATTGGTTTGTTATCGGAAGTCGCTGGAACACGATATTACAGCAGCCAGGCAAGATGGCGTGTCGCGTTTGGCGATTCCTGGTATGTCAGATACAATTACGTGTCATACTTCATGATGGACTAGCAATCTCTATGTGTGACACGTAATTGGGTCTGACTGATGTAGCATCGTTCTACTAATCTTTGAGAACTACGTTGTATGTATGTACACCGTGGACGGAAACTTTACGATCGCTGTTTCCTTCGGGAGAACGCAGTTTAATGCTGCACTTTTGTGCAACGGTGCAAGCAGTTTGCGAAAAATTAAAGAACAACGGATGATTTTGATTTTGCTAGATGCTACCTTTCGATCTGATCGATCCGACAGCTCTACTAGATGGATCGCAAATTCCTGTACCATTAAACCGTGACCAACGGCTTTTATCGCGAAGCCATCGGTGATCTTCGAGGCTACCCGGTACGTCGATCGAGCCTCCGAAACGATTTTTCGTAAAAAGACACGGCTCAGACGCGGATCTTCTAAAAGCAGCGTCCCCGCGATGCCAGTGAAAGTCACGGGAGCTTTAAATCACTAACTTAATAATTCATAAAACGTAAACAAACGTTTACAATGTATCTCATCGCGCAACGCTGTCACGGTAGAAGTAATAAAGAAGCGGACTATACTAACCTATTCTTGGATTATTACTCGCAATCAGCTCGGGTTTCATTGCCGGTTTATTACCCATTTATTATACCGTGTATCTCTTTGTAGTTCTGTACATGCGCCAATCAGGCGCGGTCGGCGGGGAAAAAAAGGCCGCCGACACCCACACCGAAATGTAGGCAAACTCGGTTTCCATCGACGACATCGCCACGGCAACGACCTATTACGCGTTGCGTAGTCGATTCTCCCTCGCGGGGCACGCGAGACATCCGACAGGCTGTAAATCAAGCATCGATCCGCCAACGCTGCACGCCATCAGCCACCGGAGCCCGGCTCGTTGCGCAATCGATCGCAACCGACGATCTTACATCATCGCGCGACTCGAAGAATGCGCGAGCATAACGGGCGCGTTCGGATTTTGAATGTGGCTTAACCCTTCCGCCCCAAATGATACACATAGGTACCGCGAATATTTTCAACTGTCGGAAAGCTAAAAAACGCCTAGATAAAGGAAAATTGTATCGTACGAGGATCTTAGTTATGGCTGACAGCTTAAATGCTAATCAGGTGTCAGAACATGTGTTTTGGTTGATTAGTAACCGTAAGTTCTTTTCACAAAATTCATATTAATAAGAAATTTAGTATTCCGGGACGAAAGGGTTAATCCCTTGCCGGGTAACGACGAGCGAGACTCGCGACGAAGGTATTCAGATTGACTTCAGAAAAATCAATGGTGTCCGTTGCGCATATATTAAAGTTAAGAACTGTTCTTTTATCACCGACACCTTATTTTCGAAGAAAATTGACACTTACACTAAAAACATAACGTTCATGTTTTTTCCAAGTCGATTGTAAAAAGAATAGAAGATAATAATTTCCGTTAGATCTAAAGCGATCAGCTAGCGTCTACAGTCAGCTGTACGGAAGTAAGAAGTTGGATGAAGTCTTTGAAGAATTGGGTCAGAATAAACTGTCTCGGAAATGAAACGGCGGAATCGTTGAGTCTAAGTGGACACGATCTTTTCGTTTTACTCGTTTCATCCATCGGAGTGAACGTTTTAACGACGAAACCTACTGCACGCGTGTACTCATGTTTGTCTTTTGTACACGTGGAACAGCGATTTCCAGTTTCAACTCGTGGAAAGGAGTCGAACAACAGGAGAAAACTCGATTGAAATCCGGATTCCGGTTTCTAGTAGTCAGCTATCGCGTGTCGAAATCCGCGAAACGAGGAAAGCGGAATCGCAGCGGCTACCGAGCGGAATTCGAGCTGGAAGACGGACAAGCTTCTCTTACTTACCTGTTCGGCTCCGCCATGTATGACGTGTGTATGACGCGTACGTGGGAGACCGGCCCACGCACACTATTCCTGGAGTTAATACCCCTTACGCTCGGCGAATGCGAAATATGCCTTTGTTGACGTGCCAGCGCGTTGCCTGCCACCTGAGGCGCCGTTCACACTGAATCGTTGTCAAGTTTCGGATCATAGTCGAGAGACAATCCTTCATGTTTTCTTTTCCTAATTGTATCTATTGGTAATTGTATCTATAGGCGATCCAAATTGTTTATTTTCCAATTTCGTCCGGTTGTGAATAAAACACGGAATTCTCTGCGTGACGATCATCGGACAGATTAGAGCAGAATGCAATGTGATTGCACGTTGATAGTAACGATTGAAGTGTAACATGTGTTCGATCGCAAATTATTACCTCCAACTATTAATCAGACGGAATTCAAGTAATTCGTTTAGCGAAATAGAAATCGAAGTAAACTATGATCTATGGTGAATCATGATTTTGAAGAAAATCTAGAGTTCCACGAATCAATTGACGGCTTCCGTTGTCTGTATTTGTTCGGCGGTGGATGTTACTCATATTTTATTTAACATTAAACGTATTGATATTTTGTATACACATATTTCTAAAGTAACTATCCAATAACTGATTACAAAATAAAAGTAAACAAGTTAGGTAATTAGTTTTTCTTAGTGGAAATAGAAATAGAAGGAAAGATGAAAATTAAGAGACTGATAATCAGACAATATAGGGATTAATATAAAGTTAAATGGACGAAAAAAGAAAACGCAGAATTTTAAATCAAATTTTAGAATCAATCATTTGACAGGTCGTGGTACGTTTAGTATTAAAGAAAAAGAAACCGTTCAGCGATGAGCGCAGAACGTACAAAATTTGATGAGTTGAGATGCGACGTGGTGACGAATTTTATTAACTACGACGCTGTTACAAGAATACAGGAGTCGACGAGTCTCATTGGAATCAGATCGCCGGTCTCTCCCTCGATCATTGGAACCGACAAAGCTGTTGACGCGTTTAAATCGAGGGCGTTCTCTGTTTTTGATTGATTGGATGAGTAAGCCATTGGCACCAAGAGTTGTATTCGTTTTTAAATTCTAGCGAACGCAGCGTACGAGTTTCTAACATAACTTTTAGGGCAACGGCTTGTCAACGATCGCGACTGACCTTAGACGTTACATCCTAAACAGTATCGGGGGAGTTAGATTCGATGTAAACTGAAATTTTTATTGAAATTTCTAAAGCTTTTGCAATTATTGTATCTATCGTCCACTCGCATTCTCCAAAAGTCACTCTAACAGTTGGCTCTCAGTAAAATCATTGGATCCGACTTGGCGTTTTATCTGAGGATTTATTTGGACATCAGGGCGAGCCTTAACGAGCTCATCCGCGATCCGGGAGCGTCGAACTCATCCCGAAAATCAAATCCCGTAATTAGAGATGCAAATGATGCTTTATCGTGGCCGAGATAAAAACATCGGCGAGCGACGGAACCGCGGCGAAGAAATCTTCATCGTTTGATCGGTCGTTTCCCCGAACGCATTTAAGGGGTTGCCGGGCAAAAAGGAGCCGGTCGATCATCGAACGGAGTCGAACGTGAAATAAATTTATTACGCCTGCCGCTGCATAGCTGTGCCTCCGCAGCGGTCTGATTTATCTGGCGAAAATAAACAACGGCACGCGGAGAGAGAGGTTTTCGATAATCGGACGGTTACGGGCCACGTTTCGCGATGCGCGCGATATCTTCGCGGCGCGCGCGCATTCCATCGCCGACGAATGACTGATTCGCGATACGTAATCGCAAGAACCCGCGCCCCGGAGCGGTTCCAGTGCTCCAGAAACCGTCGGCCGACAGTTTTTCGGCTCGTTACACGCCGTCGAGGATACCGGGAAGAACAGTTCGATGGTTAACGATCGTCGTACCAGAGCTGGGCGGAGTTGACTCGATTAAATCGCGTGTACAGAACGTTGGCCGACAAAGATTTTTTCGCAAAAACCGCAACCCGCTATCGCGACGTTGTGGAAGCGATAAAGTGGAGGACGAGTTCGTTCGTCGAGGTCGGACGGATTTGGCGATCGCGTTCCTTCGAGAATAGTCCCCCCGGGTTAGGTCTCGTGGTTCTCTCCCAACTTTCTCAGCAAACCCGATCCTTTTGATGGTCTCGCTCGTGTAATGGATGAGATTCGGGAACAACGATGTACCGTCCGTTGCAGTGAATCTGGCACTTGCAACGTCATAGGGACAGAAACAGTTGCTTCTAGAAATTCAATTGTCAATCCGGAAACGGCTGAAGCGTTCTATAATGTTATGGAAAGGAGGATTGAAAAGATGTTAGAGGTTTGAAAAGATTAGGACAGAGGAAGAGAGAACGTTTTGTCTGGGATCTACCAGTGGACTCATCAGTAAGGCATTTTTTTAATCTGGCGGGTGTAGGACGGCAGTAAAGCTTTCTAGTAGACCTGTGTTTTAGACATAGGGACGAGTGTAGGATGTGTACCGATGGTATATGTATAAATAGGTACAGAACTTAGCAGGAGCGAGAAAGGCTCTTACGTCCCAGTAGGCCTCTATTGGCAGAGTAGGAAAGGTGTTGCAACACGGCTCTTCGTGCTTTCTGTCACGCGACCCGAATAGTGAGCGTGAGCGCCTTAGCGAATCATATACCAGAACCGAAAATCCATGTGGACAAGGCGTGCACCTTCGAATCTGACCATTCAGACGAGAATGCCAAGTTCGCTGCAACAGACGGCAACGGGAACAAACAGACGATATGTTTACTGTGCAGCTTTCACGTCCTGTGTCAATTATATTTGTTTTTATAATAATTAGGATTAGAATTTTGAATTTCTATGGTTAAAGTTTAAAAGCATATTGTAATTATTTTCTCAAGAAAATTGATCATAAAATTTAACTTAAGTTACACTGTTATTTAAATACTTATGTAACTACATATTTTTATACATCAATTTTCTTCTTATAATTGTTTTTAATTAATTTGAACGCCCAAGTCATCAGTGACCACTGTGGCGGTTAACCTCTTAAAGTACCCGAAAAGGGTAACCGTCGTATAATTTCACGCGATTACGGGTACATGTGCAATTTACGTTACGTGTGAATATGTAAATATATTGTAAATAAATACAGAACTCTTGTAGTCCGTCGAATCGCCTCAAGTCGCGGGATGCAAATTATTCAAAAACACGATTCGCTCGGTATTCAACTCGAAGAACAAACGAGACCTTGTCCCATCGCATCGCCGCGTCGCGCGCAACGGGGCCTCTAAAATACCAGAAAAAATCGGCATGGCAGACATAAACGTACGTCAGAGACGGATCTCATCGGCGACAAATTGAAAATTTCAAACTGATTTTATGTTCCGCCGATAGATTCCGTCCGTCGACGTTCAGCGGAGCCACCGATGGAAATGACGCGGTGAACGAGCCTCGCCGGTCCTCCTTTTGCTCCTAGAGTTCGCGTTTCCATAAAACTTTACAAGCACGGCGACGCTAATCGCCGTCGGTGCGCGGGCATTCGCGTCGCCGTAAATCATCACTGGAGTCCCATCGGGCGTATTTCGTGCGGGCAAGTTCAATTAATTAAACAGAACGCGCAGGACGAGCGGCCGGGCTTGATTTTAATAGCCGGCCGAGCCGATTCGGCTCCGTCGGACGATCGCGCGGCTGGAACGGTCCTCCTTGAGCGACGCGACGCAGTGTTTCGTCATCGAATCGCAAAGGATGTTGACTGTTTGACACGTTCGCGACCAGCTCTTGTTTCAGTAGCAAGCTTCATATTTATAATATTTTATTAACACTAACTACATACCAGTAAAAACGACTGATTTTAATTTTTTTGTTTCCGCAATTACTGATATTTTCAAAGCATTGAATATTTAAAATGATCTTGGAAATAAATAGTTCCATTTAAATAATCAACGTGCGAAGAAACAGAAAATAATCTGTTGTTACAACATTTATAAGGATAACATATCAATTGTATTAAATGCTCGGTAGTTCTAGTGTTAAATGCAACAAATCGTTTTCATAAAATGCAAATAAAACTCGAGAAAAATATCGTATCAACTACTGGAACCTTATATTTGTCATTTATTCGTGACAGTTAAAATTTTGTGTTTGCGTGAAGAAAATTAAATCACTTTCACCTGTGTTTGTATCTAAAATCGTAATGGTGTAAGATGTAGGAAGTTGACGCGATTCTTTTCTTGAATTTCGTTTGTACCTTATGAAGACGATTTGTTGCATTTAATACGATATTGTAATAACAAAGATCTGTCGTCTAACTCACGATGAGAGATTCATTCATTTTCCAATGTTCGTCATGTTAAGTTTGACTTCCGAATTTTCTATACAATAAAGTGAACTTCATCATCGCTGGTGCCGTTCATACGCGGCGCTGTTAAGCAGGCGACAGTCCCAAAGGTCCTCGCAGTTGCCTCAGCCAGGGCTCCAGTAAAAGCGACCCGAGCAACATAACCGGGAGAAACAGGAGAAAAAAAGGAAGAAACGAAGAAAAAAAGGAAAAAAAGAAAGAAAACGGGGAAGAGGAAAAAAAACACGAACGGAACTGTTAACGGCCGAGTTATAAATTATTAATGCGGGTATTATCCGCGTAGTCCGGCTGGAAAGCTTTTATGGGCAGCGCGCAGGACGCGGCCGTCGTCTTCGTGGTTATTGTAGTCTTCTTCATCGACTTTGGATAAGGTTTAACTGCTCGCGCACGATTGTATAGGGTGTTCCGGGGCAAGGTGCGCGGAACTTCGGCCATTCGATGATCCCACGCCGTGATGGACGTCCGTCCGTTCCCGAAGGGGGAACGGTGTGCCCCTTCGAGCCTCTCGTTCCTCGGCATCGTTACGAGATTAATGACGATCGTAGTTAGCCGTTGCGCCATATGGTCGTCGAACCGCGGATTTGTACAATTGTCTTGTGTCCAACAGCACGGAATGCGTTAAGACGAAAAGCGCAACGAACACGCGCAATATTTTATTCCATTTTCCTTGAAGATCGCACAAAAGTGCCTACTAGAAAATTCGATTTTTCGATAAGAAAGCAATGAAACAAGCAAGAATAGTCGTGACAATTGTCCTGTAGCCCGTAATCACAGTTGCCGCTCTGAAACGTGCGAACGAAAGAGAAAAAGTTCTTTTAACAGCTGAAAGTGCTCAATCAGCCCTCATTCTCCTGATGAACACCGTCGAGCGAAGAGAATATCTCTCGCATCCAAGGATTTTGTACGTTGAACGGATGTCGAGACGAAACGGTGATCGTGCACGTCGTGTTTTTGCACTGCCGTGATCCTTCCTGCCCGCGGCAGCATCGATTCTTCCCGGTCAATTCGATTCGAATAAAACCGCGCCCATCGTTCACGGAGATTCACGGTGCCGAGCTAATGAGGGGATTTCGTTGCGACACGCTCCTGTCGCTATAAATACGATTTTTGCCTGGGTCCCCCAGAAATGGAAAGGCCTGTACACCCGGACACATTGTGCTCGTGGCTCCGGCATGGCACGCCGGCCATTAACGCTTTTTGCTGGCGGCCGTGCGTGTGTCATTGACGCTGCTTTTATTGGCCGGGCGCATAACTTCCTTTAGCGTCGCTCGTTTATGAGCGAGTAATTGCACGCCGATTTCGGTGTGCGCGCCTGGCGCGGCGTGTAGGTACACCGCGAGTCCGGCCTAGGGAACGCGAGGCGGGGGAGGGCGAAAAATATGGAGCATCGATAATGGCCGCGGAACACCCCGATTACCGTAATAACGCCGCAAAAAGATTAGGTGCCGTTCCAGCCTGAGTCCTACGACCGCGCAATTTTCATGGCCGTCCTAAAATTCCAGAATGATTGCACGCCGGGATACGTGGAATTGATTCCGCAGCGAAAAAGATGTCCACCTCGCGCGAAAGAAATCACGACCTATGGAATTCCACGCGAAAGTCGTGGCATATCTCGCCGCGTCGCGTAATCAAGTCTCCTCGGGTTCTTTCATTCCGCATTAAGAATATCGGCGCGACGCTGTAACGAAATGTAATTAATCGATGGAGATAACTTCGTTTCGCGTCACGGTGTTCGTATGTTCCATTAACACTAAACGTACGGACATTTTGTATACATATATTCTGTTGTATACATTTAAGGTAAACTTAGATGATCAATTTTCCTTATTGGAAACAGAAATACAGGCACACGAAAATTGGCAAACCGATTAATTGGATAATATAGGAATTGATATGAAGTTCAATGGACGAGGAAAAATATTGTAATTACATTGAATTTCAAAAAACCGGTTATTTGAACGGTCGCAGTACTTTTATTGTTAATCGCTGCGAAAATATTTTCACGCGACTAACGCTGGAACTACCGATTGGAGCGAATTATTTTGAGTTTGTTGTAAAAATTAGAACAATGGGGTTTTCGAGATTGAAGAGTGTCTTATTCTTTTATTTGTACGAATAGATAAGTGTATTTTTCGATTTATTGAAAAAGCGACTTCGTCGTTTTAAGGCGAAATGAAAATTTTGGAATGAGTCGATTCGACAGGTTCTGCGGTTCTAGTATTAAAAGTGATTTATTCTATCAGTAACCGGTAGATGGATTGCTGGAGAAATTCGTTCTTCCTCTAATTACGCAAATGTAAACAGTCCCCGGCGGGTTTCATAACTTCATCGTTCCCATGCGTCGCATCACGGAAACGTGGCCAACTAAATGCCGTGGTATTGGCGCCTTTGGCGATTACATGGATGCCGACGTGTTCCCGCGTAATTAAAAGACAATTAAGACGGAGTGGAAGTTGTTTCGCGGCGCGAGAATCGGTTGCCTCGATTGGAAATGTCGAATACAATGACTTTAAAGTTATATTAAAGGCGACCCCAATTATTATCAGCTTTACGCTGAATATATTTTCCTCAATTACCGTTCGTTGTGGTCCGTTGCGTTCGATCGAATTTCCATTCCCACGAGAAAAGTGAAACAACTATATAACTTCAGTATCTAGCATACTGTGTACTGTAATTTTAAATTGAAAGTGTGTTACCATCTTAACGATAAATATTAAAGAACTGTTGTTACGAGAATTATAAACACACCTAACCCTCAATTTGCATGGTAGATGTATAATAAAATATAACGGAAGATGATAAATTTAATAAATCCATATGAAACTGCATTATTCATCTTTTTTGTAAAATAAAAATACATATTTTTAAATAAAAATTCATTAATCCAACAAGATTGCATATGTTATTCACAAAACAAACAAGAAATTAATGTAATTTTTGCATTTGTCTGAGCTGACCGTGTTAAAGTGAAATGCAAGTGCCGTGTAAATGGAAGTTCTCCCGCCCTTCTTCAACCGTGTTAAACCGAAGTCATACAATCCGAATCTTGTGTAAATCAAGGGCTAAGTGTGCAGAATCCAAGAAAATGACTTGAAACTTTGATATTTCCGGGCTTAGGACTGCAAGAATTGATCAACGTTAAAATCACCGAGAAAATTATCTTCCTTTTATTTTCCAAATGAATTAAAAGAATGCATTCATTGAAATTTTCGAGTTCAATCACACGAAGATTCGTTCGGTCGCGTTAATGCGTGTATTAGCAACGCATGCCGAGCAATCTATGCCGATTTAATTGCGGAGTCGCGTTTGAGCGTGACAAATTATTGAAGAAGATCGTCAACGAGACGCGAAGAGCGCTCCGAGGTCTCCGAGCGTGTTGGGGTCCGCTCAAAACCAGGCATCTATAAATTCTCACCGTGTTATCCTTCGTCGTGATCGCCCGCGAGGGGGAAAGGGACAGAGAAAGGAAGGAAGAAGAACCGAGTGCACGTGCTGCGGGCTTAAATCATAAACGAGAAGGAAGGGGTGCAGCTGCAAGACAAACACCCTGGAAATGAATGTTGCAAAGCCTACTTTCACCCGACAACGCGTCACGTCGTTGCACAATGTTCTCTACTGTTCTACTTTCGCTGATTTCCATTGCACCGCGAGTAAGATTTGTCGACGCTTTTCATTTGGATTTACAAGCTAGTAACAATGAAAAGCTAATGAATGTTTCATTTCGAATCAGAACATTCAGAACCGTGAAATCTCTTTCAATCAATTTAGTCACATTCTTAACTCGAAACTTATATTTTCAGTTGGAAAATCTTACAGGGAACTCCTTATTCAATATTCTACCTGGACATCTGAATCAATTCTTCATGCAGATTTTTAATCCTTTGCGGTCGAATGCTGCCGTAATCAAGCTTTCATATTTGGAATCGAAAGCTGTAAATAAATAATGTCATTATTCAAATAACGAGAAACTAGGTTCAGGATTAGGATTAGGATATTGTATAGATTGATACACGATTTTCTTCTCTTCTAGTATTTGCGAGCTCGATGAATTCAGTTTTTTATGGAAAGAGTTCAAAAAATGCTCGTTCGCAAAGGATTAATATTTCTAAGAATCCTTGTCCGCGAAGGGTCAATCGTATAAACTATTGCTCACTATCGTCTAATCCCATTTAAAGTCCTCGTTACCAAATAAACTGTGGCTTTTGAACGATTACACGCGGCGTTAACCTTGCCCGAGCGAGAAAGAATGGCGAAAGGCGACTCGTAACTTCACCGCGCGAATTTACGGGACGAAAGGGGTGGGTTGGAAAGGCCGCGACACATTTTTCCGGAATCGCGTCGTAAAGTCACTTAGCCGAATGAGCTTCTCCGAAAGCTCGATTTACGAGAAGACGCTCGCCCACACGTTTCGCGCGTACTTATGTACGAGGGCTGCGCGAAATCTGCAGGACCCTTAACTCTCAACACCATAAATCCAGCTCCGCGCGGCGTCATTAGCACCGAATAACGAGGGCGATGTTATGGTTGCTCCAGCTGGAGTCCCCGGCGCGGACCCATCGTCCGAAATAACGACACCCGTCACCCGTGGACACCATGGGGTGCGTCACATTCCCGGAGATCCCAAAATAAGTAGTTTCGCCCTTCTTATGCGCGGCCCTATTTGCATGGAGATGCTACACGGGACCCGGGCCAAGGTGTTCTTCATTCCTCAGCGCATCCCTCTCTCGCCGTAACCGCGCGAACATGTTTGTTGATCTTGTACCGTGAGAAAATCAAAGGTTACCCCGTGCTGCTCCAAATTTTCGTGACCGACCCTCGAAGGGTTGTGGGAATAGCCTTTTGAAGTAATATTTCAAAGAATTTTTTCACTCTTCCTGTTATCCTCATGTTTGTCCCTTATATCAATTGGACACGTTTTTGCAGTTAAAGATATTATTATTTTCTTACACGTTGACTACCAAAGCTAATTGCAGATTTCCGATTCTAGAAGTTCATTTGATTTAATCATATTATATTATTCTTAAAGTTTCTACGAGATAAGTTATTAACGTGTTAAAAGATAGTCATATTTTGTTAGAAAATTTGAGTTAAAAGATTTTGTTGGAAGATAATCTTTTATTATAGTTCGTTCAAAGATTGACCTGAGACTTTATTCTTCCTTTTCGCGTTTCCTTTTTTGGTAGATTGAAAGTGTGTAGAACGTTGGAATCGCTTTTCTTCGTAGGTGGACAGTCGGAAACGAATAAAGAGGGAAATCTTTTAATAGAGGATATTCTGTTCGCTGTTTATCGGGTAAGAATAAGCCTCCTACTTATGCAGAGGGAATAATATTGCAGTTTGAATGGTTAAGAGTGGCGTGACGTGTTTACGACTATTTGTTGGAAGCGTGAGCGCGAGACTGCGCAATGTAATGGAAAATTAGCCGAGAACTTATACATAAATCATCCACAGTCACCATAATTGAATCGTTGTTTAATGATCTTGCGTCTAATTGATTAATATCTATTCGAGCTCTGCGATTAAAGGCTTGGTAATCGGTAGATTCATGAGATTGTCACCGAAATCCTCGTTCATTTTTATTTATAACACATCTCGGAATGAGTTATTCGTGAGTTGTCGTTGTTTATTCGTAACTTCACAAGCAATCGTTTCCTTTATATAAGTTTAGGGCGCAGGAAATCCAGTAAAAAAGCTTGAAATCTTTCTCTAAAACGTGCCGTTTTCTAACTTATTTCGAACTAAAGGATCTATTTTAATAATTGATTACTCAACAATGCCCTTTATATATTTATATTATATATTTATAGTTCAAAATATCTTTAGTTTAGCATTAGAACTATCAGGCAGGTCAAAATGACTCTTGTCTGATTTCCTTCTTTTGCAATTATTCAAAAGATAACGAATGATTTAAATGGAAAAATTTAAGAAAGTCTATTTGACTGCTCGACAATTCTAGTATTGGAAGCTCTCGTTTCGCGAACCATTCGTCAAGCCTTCAAAGATATTTAACGTAACGACCATCACTTATGTGACATAATGGGTAATCGCAATTTGTAATTACCAAAGTGTGATCATGATGATCTCCAGGAAACCACTTGCCACGGAATCGTTCGCGAAACTTTATCAGAGGAAAGACCGGGCAGTAGATTAAGCGAGCTATCGGCGTTGGTCGTTGCCACGCTTGTTACTCGCTGTAAACATCTCCTCCCTTATCTTTGTAGGAACTGGAACTCCGTCGCGCTTTATAACTCCGTATGAAAGGTACGGCGACTCGAGAGCGAACGGAATAAAAGACGCTACTGCAGTGGCGGAAACACAGCGTTTTCTCCTTTCCCGTCTTCGTCGTGGGACCCTTCGTTTTTCCTCGCGAGTTTTCTAGAACAACGTACTCCTTCCTGTTTGTGGAAACCGGCTTGTGTTATGCACATCTGGACCGTTTAACACTGCAACTACCAGACAAGTCAAAACGATAAATTTCAAAATTTCTGTTGTTACGATCGTTGTAATTATAAAGGTGCGTCTGTGAAGGATTATTAAATTAATCTACGTATTTGCGCGGATAGAACAATAGAACTTTAAACCTCGCGCATTTACTCTCACATTTTTTATGATAAATTTTAAATAAATCATTGTGACTCTTTGGTAGTTCAGTTTGCTTCAATAAAAAAGCAATTTTTTCACGAATTGAACACTGAAGTCAACATTTTTCGCAGCGATTACTCTTTTAACCCTTTGACCTATAATATCGTGTCAGAAAGTTATTGCGACGAAAGTTTTTTTTTAAATATAAATTAAATATTACTTTTCTATTATCAACCGTTAAGCTTTGGAGCAAACGTAGACATAGAGTAAGCATACAAATTTTTTTTTCCTAATAAATTACTAACGATAAACTAGTTGTATCGATCATAGTTAAGAAATAAATCATGAGAAAATTAATTTCTGAATTTAAAAAAAGTTTAAGTAACACGGTGGTCAAGGTATCAATAAACGACGACGCAATCAAAGATTTTCTGCGACTACAGTGTAAAAAATTGAATCCTCTCCATTCTTCAAAGGGCAACAATTCTGCGTTAATTCATCTATTTAACCATCGAACATAAAAAGAGTTGTCAAGAAAAAACTTTTACTCTACGGTAAAAATGAAGTAGAAACGTCATTAACGTTTTCCGATGCAGATACTTTCTTGCCTTACAAATTTAAGGATGCCATAAATGCATGAAGAACGGCCAGACCGCTCATTACAGTCACAAGCCCCTATTATCGTCGATGATGTATAGAATGAAGTGATTAGTCGCCGGTTACCAGATTCTCGCAGGAGCTGGGTATTCGAGCGCAAAAAGCCGAGCCGGGAGGGTAGATTCCGAGGAAACGAGAGGAAGCTCTGATGTTGCATGTCGCTGGTATCGCGTCCGGATGGAAGACGGACGACGATAGAGGGATATCAGAAGAAATGGGCGGAAGAAGGACGAAAACGGGCAGAAAAGGAGAAAGATATATCCGCCTACGAGTCGGCCGGATTCCTCGTAAAGACGGTCATTGATTGATTCCTAGACTTCCAGACGGACGAGTGACTCGAACGTTGTCGTTCTTTGTTGCCTCCCCGACCTCCTCCCACTTCTTCATCGCCGGCGAATAGCTACCGGATGAAAGAAGGTATATACCGTTCGGTGGTCCGTGATCGAAGAGATGGCTCTAAATCGTCTTCAACGAGCAGTAGATCACCGGCTCCTGCCACGGAAATATTGTCCTTGGAGTCGGGAATATTTCGAAACGTACTATTCGAGTTTCTTCACGTACTAGCACGTGCAAGCTTCCCCTAGTAATATGTTAACACTAGATTACCAGCTAAAATGACTAGATTTGGATTACTTATTGCGCGATTATTGACATTACAGAGGTGTTTATGTTTAACACATTCCCGCGTGTCCTGGAAACGGGACACGCTTAGACCTCATTTCTTGGTCAAGTGTTATTACTGCACATGAATTTTGTTCTGTTATTTTTACTTTGTTTTTAGTCTTGAATATTTCGAATATAAAGAAAGTTATTTTTTGTTACATGGCGCACTTTATATTTTTAATAATGTTCTATTAATAAATAAATTTATAATTCAAAAGAACGCTACATAATATTTATATATTTAGCAAACCTAGTACCGTGTTCCAAAAACGGGACACGCGGCCGGGTAATGACACTTGCTCAAAGACAGCTCGGCACGGAACATGTTAATGTCATTGATGAGAATATCGAACAATACTACTAAAAAACAAGAAAATTGTGCAACTATATTATTAATCCAGCTCGCAATTTTATTTTCTCTTTTCGAAACGAATTCGACGGACCCAGCGAAAAATTTCTAACGCTAACGAGAAACGCTTATTATTGTTCGAGCGATAAATCAGACGCGGTTCCGGAGTTTCACCGCGACCTCTATTACGGTCGCCTGATTCGCAGGATGAAAATTTCGTCGGGAATGAAAAGGGGCGATTGTGACGCCAGCGAAAAAGGATCGGCGCAACAATGAGCCTATCAGCGGCGGGAGTAACAAGTGATTAATAAACGTCGGCTCGCACGATACCGGGCCACGCCGCTCCCGGTGTCGATTATCGTAGACACGGGTGCTGAACCCATAACCAGTGCCGTAGTCCGCGAGCCAGGTAATTGAAACGATCCCGGAATTATCGCTTCGCGGGGCGTGTACGCGCGATTCGATCGCGCGAGAATAATCGAGCTCGCTGACCTGACGAGCTGGAGAGAGGTCTCATTTGATTAATTGAGATTTCGACTGGTCTAATGAGATCGGGACATGAGATAGGGTCCGAGCGCGGATCGAACTTCTAACGAGGATGGAATTGAATTCTTCGTGCGAGCCTTTCCATCGTTAGGACGCGACGTAAGAACAGAAAATGCAGCTGTAACGATTTAAGATTGCCAGCTATACGACGGACGCTACTTTCACTTCGCCAAATTTTTCTGGGTACATCGATCTGCTCGAAATTGACGGACGTCTCGTTGGCTGAGTAATTTTTCGGTCATTCGTCTTTGCTCCTCCGGCTATCTATATCGGACACTATCTTCGATCATCGAGAATGCTTATGGTCAGAAGAGTTTTCGGGATTCTGGAGAAAGCCAAGATCGCGTTGTATTGTTCGACTCCTTTTCAATCTACGTTTTCGTTTTGAATAAAAATCCTGTTGGAAATATAGAACACCGAATAATAGAATATAAAGCAACACCGCATGGAAAATAGAACAACGCGATCTAAACCATACTCTCTTCCGGTGATCTAATAGAATCTTATGCAACACGTATAGTCTTTGTTTCCACAAACAATCTCCGAAATTGAATCTTCTGCCAAATTCCAATCCTAAAACTGACATTAAAACGAAACACTACCAATTGCATTGATACATAGAAGTTTTAAAACTTCAGTAGCCCCCAAGCTTCCCGCGCGAACTGGAACGACCTCGAACCTGGCGAACCGTTTACCAAAATGGTGAACGCGGAGATTCCGAAGCTATCGGTGATAAGTGGTGGAATGTTTCTCGCTTAAACGGTCGGGTGAGCCAATGGTAGGGAAGGCCACGAAATCTCACCCACGCTGCGTGTATCGGGGAATCCCGATGGAATTAACATTCCGGCTGCGGCCGCGATTCTCCCTGGCTTCACTCCCCCGCCCCCGGTTATGTTTAATGATCGCCGTGACACGATACTAATATGTCGTCGGGCCGCGATGCCGAGCGGCGCCTTTGAGGGCTTCGCCGTAATAAATTAATCTATTAGCGCCGCGGCAGTCCGCGTCCAAGGCGAATAAAGGACGCAGGAGGGAAAAGGAAGGAAAAAAGGAAAGAAGAATGGGGAGGAGGAAAGAGAGAGGGAGAAACAGACACGGTGCCGGGGACCGGGTCGCCGTAATCTCCAATTAGGCCCAAATTGATTAGCCCGGATTACTGGCATCCTCGTTACCCCCCGACCAGGGGTTCGCATAACCGAGCCCGGCAAACGAAAAACGTTTACGGCGGATACGCTCCTTCTTTTCCAGCGTTCGGCTTCTGACACCGAGATATTTTAGAGCCGACCAGGTTAGTACAGTGTTGCAGGAGAGACGGAATAATAATTTTCAATAAAGGCGCGACGAGAAATCGGGACTCGCGAGGGCCGTATTTAGGTGCTCGCGGGCCCTATCTGTTATAAATATCTGTTAAGAATCTTATTTGTGAACTGTACGTCAAGTATTAGTCTTGTTCCTACGTGATTGTGAATATAATATTGTTGCCATTGGATTTTTTGTAATAAAAGCTTATCGTTTATGTAGAGAAAGTACATGATATTTTGGGATTTAAAGAAATTAGGTTTAATATTGTTAATATTATGATCGTCGTGCTATACAAATTATTTTGTATTAGAAAGATTGTCTTAATTGTGTAATTTGGTGAGTACAGATTTGGAGATTATCTGGTTGGGTTAGATTTCGAATTCAATGAACTGAGTAATGAACTATTAGACTCGACAGGTGTTGATGCAACGAGTCGATCGAAATATCAATATTAACCTGATTCTTTCGTGCGATGTTCGTTGACTTCAGGATTTTTACGTGACCATCGAAATTAAAAGTGACGCAACGCATTAGAGAGTGCTGCGTGTGAATCAAACCATGAAAAAACGACGAAAGAGAGATAGCGTTTCTGATCGGAAAATCTTTTACTGACGGCTGAAATTCTCGCTGACATTTAACACGGTCTTTCGCTATCTACTGTCCGCGCACATTCATCATTGGCAATCGCCGTGATTGATCACCTGTCTTCATAGGAAACAAAGAATTGGTTGGACAACACCGCGAAATCTGATGTATGTGGCTGCCCTTTCAAACGTTAAAGACTAGCGTTGATCGATAAACGATCGGTTCGGTAAATGTTTCGAATGTAGCGCCGAGAAAATATTATACTGCAATAAGGACTACTGAAATTGATTCACCGTTAAACGCCTATTAATGGCGACGGGTTACACGAACTGGTAACTTCTGTAATTCTTATTAATAGACCGCGAATGTCCATTGAAATTGACGTTTTCACCGGAAATTCTTGAAGAAACTCTTATTGATCTTATCCTCGTTCACTTTTAAGAATGTTAGAAAAAGAAACGAGATTCTATAGGCAATTTCGATTCTATTCTTTTTTAAAGATTTCGGTGTGTCGCTTTCGCAGAAATGATCATTGATCTACCTATTAGGGAAAAAAGTTCATCGATGAAATACACATCGACAATAGCGATTTGGAAGCAATGAAGGCACTGTGTATTATCGTGATTCGGACGATCGCGAAGACAAGATGTAATGACCGCACGTAAACGCCTTAATTAGTCAAGGCTGACTGCGCTTCGTATACGAAACGGTATCTGCCCATAGATCATTTCATGCCGATCTATGGCAGTGGGCTCGGTACCGGTCGCCCACGTGGAGAGACAATATGTTTCAGTTGCATGGACACAATGCCTCTTAATCGTGCGTGTTGTTCAGAGGATAAAGTCCTTAATGACACCTAATTTCTTCCGTGGGAGTTACTAGGAACACGCTTGCCTCGCATTGCAACAATCCTATACTATCCACTTCCAAATATCTCGATCGATCTCGTATGGCTTTCTCCAACTTTCCTATAATCACTCTATAATTCTTGCGTATTTTCTAATGAAAAAGGAAGATTGACATATCCGAATCAAGAAATGCAAAGTCGATAAGTCTGATAATTCAGTCTTTAGCAATTCCCCAAAGAAGCATCAGCATCCTTTCAATATTCGCAAAGATAGGAATCAGGAATTGGTGATTTTGACCAACCTACTGCTTCTAATGTTAAATTATGGCCAATTAACTGAAACTTCGTTGACGAGATGGAAACTCTTTCACCATGTTCCTCCTTTTCCTTTCCCTCCCTCGCTCGGGGCTAGACCGGCCGCTAGATCCGGCGACCGGGTCTCCCGTTCCCAGTTAGCTCCCCGCCCGGCAATCTTAATTGCCCGAATTAGTCAGAAGCTTGACTAATGGCGCGGTTTATATTCACCGTGCTACGCGAGGACACGGGGGTTGGAGGGGGTGTGGAGACAGAGAGAGATAGGGAAACCTTGGTGAGCGCAGCGAGAGGGGGAAGGCGAGACGGGCGGGTGGTTAGGCCAATTTGTCGTAGACCGGGAGAAGGTTCTCGGAAACGCGTACGGGGATACACGGACACGGGCCCGTGTCCAGGAGAGATATCACGATGATGATTCACTGGCGAGTTAGCAACCACCGTCGTAATTTCACCGCTGGCTCTTTACGGCCGCGTTCCACGCGAAAATCTCGATGATTCGAATCGTTTGTCGCCGGTTGATCAGCGGGACGCGTGTCGGCCCTAATTAGCATGACCAACTTTGATGACGGACGTCATCATATTGGCGACGTCCGAGTTTCATATCTAGAATACAAACTTGTATCCTAAATAAAAAAAATTGAATTATTCCAATAACCAAAAGTACTTAACTATCTTTTTCTCTAGCACTCAAGAATTACACGTGGAATTTAACTACCATTGCTGAAGATTTTGAATACTGTAAGTAGCCCTTGCCCGCGAAGATTTAATTTCGAACGATTCTCGTCGATATTTCAATGTTACTGATACATTGTACACGAAAAAGGCTGGTTCGTCGCTGTAATCGGGTATACTTGTTTCTCGTGAAACTCTTCATCGAAGACCCAAAAAGCGACAGCTTGGAGTACGAGAGCTCTGCAATTTCGGGAAGCTGCGAAGCGCTCCTCCCTCGCTCGCGGAGCGATAATTGAATATTTGCTGAACCAATCTATCAAGGGGGAGCCAGCGAATTATATAGTCATCCTCCGCGGTAATAAGAATCCCCCCCGGGTGGACCCGACGAATAAGAAATCCGCCGGTGAAGCGAGCGCGTGTGCAACGGCCTGCGTCGAAGAGGGTGAAAGTGGGAGGTGGCGGGGGTTGTAGCCGTATTGCATGGCCGGCAGGCCCCTGGCGTTTGTTCGAGCGTCCGGGGTCCGGAGTCAGGTGAGCCTCGGCGCCCGGAGCGCCGCTGATCACTTTGACCCATAACCCCATCAATCATCGCCAAATCATACACCACTTATCTCGGCGCGGCACGAAAGCGGCGTACGTTCCAGTAATGCGCGTTTTACCGGTGAAGTGAGGGTGTGCGTACTGGCATAGTCTCGCAAGGGAACTTTGTCAACCCGAAACTTCCGATTTGGTTTTTCTTGAACTTCGCCTGTGGAGAAACTCCAGAAAAAATTAGGCAGTTCCTCTGTTTCATACTGTCTTAGTACTATGAACTCTTCAAAGGCGACGCATAATGTATGATTTCTTTCACTTTTTTTGATTTCTTCCTCTTTAGATATTATAACCTGTAGTTGTTATTTGTTGATAATTTAGACTTCTTGGTGGTTTTCATAGCTACCTATAATTGAAGGTAAGATAATTGAGAGTCAGTACCCTATACATCCAAAGGGTTAATTTGATAATGTTTTATAAATCGAAAAAAACCGTTCAATTCTTATAAGACTGAGTATCACCTATTTCTATGCAACAATTGTTCTCGCTGCGAAGAGCCGAAGAAGGGTAAAAGGTGTTTAAAGATCGTTAATCCATAATAGACCGGATTTTTATTCAATAGTTTTAATAATTGTATTAAAACGAATATACCTTGTAATTTTGAAATTACAGTGATGTTGAACTTTCACACCTGAGCGTATAAAGTTTAAGTTAAATAATCACTTAATTTTATTTGCCACTCTGCTATGCAAAATGAAATAAGTCAATAAGATGCCAATATATAGGTATGTGATTTGAAACTCACACGGACTTATAGGGTTAGTTTTCCGTTGTCAGGGATTTTGAGGGAAGCGGTTTTCGCGTCCGCGTTTTTCCCACACGCCCACGATGCATCGCACACCAGCCAATTATCGGTAACCGCACCCTTCTTATCCGTAGTGTATCCTCCTGCCTCCTCCCCGAGTTCATCGGTCACGTGTGCCGCCTCGTATCGTGATCGCGTGTTATAATACCGTGTACCGTGTTACTTTGAAGCGAACCTTCCTGTAAACGCACGGTTCCCGGACGCGCCGAGGTTACGACCAGGGCTCGATTGTTTTAGGAATAATCGGTAATTGAATACGCAGCCCGAAGGGACGGAATTGCTTACACGCGGCAGTTTGATCCAGGCGAGTTCTCGGATGATGATTGAAATGCACGGTACATCTGTTGCGATTCGAATACTGGTTCTGGAATTTTTGGAATTCAGCCGTGTCAAAACAATTTCAATATTTTTTGCATATTTTGAACTTGGAATTATAAACTTCAGAAATCAATGGAGCATCGATGTAATCGTTTCGTATTATCAAAGTACACATTATGTATAAGTATCTATATGTGTTTTGTTCGACGACTTTCCGTCATCGTTCAGCGCGTTTATATATATTTTAATAGTAGGCAACTTTGATTACCGGCTTTCCACACAAAGAGGTGTTCCCGCTTATAAGCGTAGGCATTGCTGTCAAGTTCACTGCAAACGGGGATAGCTCACGCGATAAAATCTAGGAACATTGAAACGTAGATGTAAATGTAGCATCGTGTTGTACCTTGACGGTGTGAACATGATTTAAATGGCTACTGACAAGTCTGCAATAAAGTACTCATCTTTAACCAACAATTATTTTCAGTTCGCGCTCACAAATAACGTAACGCATACATTTCACGTCATTTCTTCTTCAATGTCGGCATAAAAGTGAGTACAAGTGAATGGTGCACATTTTGATCAATGAGATATTTATTTGAAAAACCAATTACTCTTTCTGTTCGAATCATATCTTATCTTGTAAACTGCAATTGTAATGTGTTGTATTATGAAATATTGAACTTCGGCACTCGGGCGGTGGCTTTCAATCACCACTTGGTTTGATACGGTAAAATTATAAAGTTTACTATTGAACTTTGTATAATATTGTACATTACTATGTGAAATACTATGTGAAATTACTTTCGAGTGCAAAGGGTTAACCCCTTGCTATATAATATCGAGTCAGGCTCAAATGGAAGTTACAAAGATCAAACGTCACTCAATTATTTTGGGTTCAAATTAAATACTATTTCTCCATTATTAACTGTTATCTTCCGCAGCAAAGGTGGATACAGATAAATTTCTTTGTTTTTTGGTCAATTATCTAGGCCAAAATTATCCTACAGGGCGCAGTTATGAAAGGAATCATAGGAAAAAGGATTAAATGCTTCAATGTTTCCTACAAGCCTCTACAAATTTTCTGTTTCAAATAATATCTACCGAAGAAGTTACAATTTTTTAAAAACCCATCTTCGAAAATGACGATTTCATTTAAATACCCTCCGGCATTACAGATGGATGCAAAGTAAATTCCACTAGGCTTGAGGGGTTAAAAGGAAGTTGTGCGTTTAATATATTCATTTACATCAATGAAATTCTTTGTTCTATAAAGCTAATATTTTATCGCGTCGTCTCACGGTGGTTCCGCGCGCGTTTCGCTGAAAGAGGAAAGGGAGAAACGGGAACGGACGCGAACGAGGAAGGTGGAGCCGAGGAAGATGATGGCAGAGCCTTCTCCACCTTCGGCCCGATCGTCCTCTTCGTTTTCTAGACCCGCAATTTCTCTTAAACGTCGCGCCGTGACTCTCTCGCTGCGAGACCGTGCAAAATGTACGACGAGAGTATAGGCGGAACGGTGAAAAGCAACTTCTCGTAATTGGCGGACAACGAGCGTACGTCGCGGGGACCGCGTGACTCGAGGAATCTTCACGGGCCCGAGTCCTCGTTACTCTCGCGCGTCGCCCATTAAATTATTCGGAACCGGCGTTAAATTATTCTCGTACGTTCCGTTCAGAAAAATGCGCCGGGGAAAGCTTCGAGCAATCGATCCCGTTTCGCCGCTCGCCGGGCGTGCTTCGAGCAAACATTAGAAGTTCATTACTTACGCCGTCCCCCGCGCGTGAAGCGGCGTTTGAAATATTAACGGAAATCAAAGTCGCGCCTCCGCGGGACCAAGAAAGGCGAATAAATCGTTCGTAACGAGCGACGTATTACACCTGTAATTATAGCCTCTCATCTCTCGAGGTTCGTTTCCGCGCAACGGCTACCAATAATGGCGCCGAGTACATAATGAGAGAAAATATGAAATTGGCACCGGTCCGGCCGTTCGCGTTTCGAAACCCTCTCGGGCTCCAGAAAGATCGATTTCTGTGGAAAATGAAAAACGTGGAAAACGAATTTCATGCTACCTAGAAAACATCAAGAACAATAATTTATTCAGTCATTGAAAGGTCACGAAGATTTAGAATCGTCGTGATCTAAAAGAAGATTTTGGTGTTTCAATCGAAACTTGGAAAATTGAAACGATTCTAGCGAAGATTTTCAGTTCGTTCGCAGCTGAACGCGTTAAAACTAGAACTACCGACCAGATGAACTGACCTTTTAAATTTTTCTATAGCAGTGGTGTTCAACCTGAGGTGCGTGAAAGCATTTCCAGGGGTGGGAGGGAGGTTTCTAAATTTTCAATTGAAATAAAAACAGAAGCCAGAAATTAATTAACTTCTTGAGGACCGTATTCTTTTTGAGAACAGACAAAGATGATTTTAGTTTCCGGTTAATTGCAGTTTATTTTGTTCAAACTGACATAAATCGAACGCTTCAAAGATGGACGGAGGTAGTTATGAGAGACATTCGCAAATAAACAAGTGTCTGTTTGATGGACGTTAATGTTAAACTGAAATCAAATATAGCCATATGTGTCAATATCCTTGAAGAGGTTAAACGCAAGTGATGACTTACGCGCGGCTCTTTCAAAAAAGGAACCTCGCTTCAAAAGTATTATGAACAAACAACAACATAGCCATTCAAAATTGAGATATTCTTTTGTATGTATGTGTAAACGTATATGTTTATTTTTCAATAAATAATCTTGCAATAGACGTAATTTCCTAAATAAACAAATAGAATTATTTTTAGACTCAAGGAGCTGCCGATCACTATAGAGGTTAAGAACCGCTGTTCTACACAAAACCCAAGAGTGCGTTTATCGAGATTTCAATCGATTTACAATTCAGCTTGCACATCGCTGAATTAATTTCTTTAGCAACTTCTCACAGAAGCTTCCTTATCTTTCCAATAATTACAAAAGAAATAATTCGATACTGTTAAAAGTTTATTCCAAGACATCAAGAACATAGTTTTATCGTTGAACCGGCGTGCTCTTCTGGCTCGCCGTATCTCATTCCGGCGAAAGTTATCGTTCTTTAGCACGTCATTCCCGTTAAAATGCATTTCGAGTCGCGCGATCGAGATCGAGGGTTCCGAAGGAGCAGCGATTCCGAGCATTGCTTGCCATCAGATACACGCGCGTAGCGGGGCCCGAACGAGGGACCAGTATCCGAGGGATGCGACGGCTGTCACTGTCGGGCCGCTCGAGAAAAATCGATGCGCGTATCGGCGATCGCCGCTACCGGCACGGTAATAGTGTTGCGAGGGGAAGCGGCAGTTTCAGGATCAGCAACGGTCCTATGCGTCCATCATACGCGGACACTTAAGATCGAGGCCCCTTTTCATCCCCCATTGCGTGGCTCGGGACGCGGCAAGTCGATTCTTCTCTCTTATCCGGTCTCGGGTTGATTTACATGTGAATACCGGGCGTTAACAGACTAACGCTCCTCTGCTCGCTAACTACTCCCCATCTCTCTGCCGACTACTATCGGGACCTGTCACAGCTGAAACTCTTCGAGCGTCTTTCGCTAGACCATTAACCTTCGTCTACTTCAAAGGGTCCTCTTTCTCTCTCGCTTTCTTTTTTACCGTGTCTCTGTCTCTGTTTCTCGCGGCTATCTCTTTTTCAAGGCGGCAGCCGGCGCGCAATCGCAATCGGTTCGGACGTTGATGAACATACCGAGTTAATTGAGTCCCATTAATCGCGTAACATGTCCATCTCTCGAAACTGAACGTTCGCCGAGGATGAGCTGAGGAATCTTTCTCTTTACTTCTCTTTCTCGGGGTGGATGATTTCCAACGGTGGTAAAGAGGGGAGAGGGTGTTTCCCGTTATCCCGGGGAGCAGAATTTCTAATACAGATCGATGCTCTTTATGCAAATATCGTTAATACAAGTCTGAGTGATCGAGCACCCTAGTTAGCCTCGATTTTTGCTGCAGGCCTGACAACACTAATGAGTTGTCGAGATCGGTGGGGCCCGGTAAGTCGCGTCCAATGGGTCCAGGCGGTGGGGAGAAGGGAACGGACCGTGAAAAGAACCGGGAATCGTAGGACCCGATGCAGATCCGCGCGGAAAACTTCGCTACTTGTACATTCACGAGCGAACCGACAACGAGAACCGATTGGAAGTTATCAAGCACTTTTAGTAATCATGGTATAGGCTGAAAGAGAAAATTGTGGGTGATTGAAAATGAATTCTTTCCAACGCCTTTCTTTCTACTGAACACAGTTCCAAGTAGATAATCCGATAAAATATAAAACAACGAACACTATCTGTATTGATATTTTTTGTACTTGTTCACCCCTTTTCCATCAATATAACAAAAACTGCAAACAGAATAGCAAGTTGAAGAGTTAAAGGGTAAACAACTTAACGGCTTCTGCTAAGGGGAACACGAAAAATTCGCAAGATTATACGAAATCCGTAATCGGAGGGTAGCGCGTTCGATCCGTTAAACGCAGACCCGGAATCGAAATTCGTACGAGTTCCCAGGGAACGACCCAGCCTGCGTCCGGGGCTTGACAGGGGCTGACGTGCGTGGAGACGAGGCCGGGCAATAAATATCTTTATGCAAAGCCCTCTAATAAACATTGTCTTTAATGATCGAGGATCTCCGATCTTCGGTCGCTGTCTCGGGGCCGAGGCAGTCTGGCAGCACTAATGAGTATCCCGTAGAAACCGAGAGATCACTCGGATCCGGGGTGGATCGGGAGAGCGAGACGAGCCGACGCCGACGGTGAAAGAGAGACGGAGGGTGGATGGGTAACGGGGAGAAAAAAAGAGCCGAACGAAGGGAACTCGAACCGATTTGTTAAGATATCTGGCTGGTTCGCGGCCGTCCGTGAGGAATGTCGAGTGTACGCGGCCACGGCAAGGAGACGTATTATGTACACCGGTTCAGTCCCAATTAAAACTTATCGGCTGGTCCGGGCTCCGCCTACCGAGATCTACAGTTTCTAATTATCGGGTAAAACATTATTCCCCCCCCCCCTATCTCTCTCTCACTCTTTCTCATTCTCTGTCGCTCGCTTTGCCCTTTTCCTGCACGGCATCCACGTCCACTCCCGCCATCCCTCGCGATAAAACCAGCCAGGGATCACTTGGGCCCGCGCCAATAATGTATATTTAGGAGCGGGACACCTAACGTGGTATATTAATAACTCGATATCACTTAAAATATCGTGCAACAAGACTCCGTCTGTCGTCTGGCTATTATTTTCGCGCGAGTGCTCGCTCTCGCTGATGCGGATTTTTGCTATTTATACGAGGGAATCGAGGCGTCGTCTATTCCGCGGCTTAATCGTTGCAGAAGGGCTTCTCGGTGTAACACCGTCCATCGGGAGAAGGTCCACGTTGAAAGAGACGAAATTCGGTGAATCTTTGTTCTTGATGATTTGCTCCAGTGGGAAATCTTTCGCTTCGAATATTCATCCGTTATTAGATGATTATGTAGGTTGACGTACCGGCCATACGTTTTGCTCGCGTTTTCAGTTTTAAACAAGTCGAGTAACTTCTCTATAATATTCTTGTAATATGCATTGACTTATCTGTAGGACGGATACTTTTCGCCGATAAGAAATAGACACGAGAAAGCCGATGTCCGGTTTGCAGAGTGTCGGAATACATTTTCTATTTCGCTATCAGCTGCGGTTCGTAGGAAACGTTCAATGAATATGGTCTACGTTTATTGGAGTTTCTATATGACGCGTTGCTTTAACGAATCGGCAGGTAGACGGAACTTGATTAGTGGTACTTACTACGTAAAAAACTACGTAAAACTATTCTATGTACAATATAACAGTGTCGATACGAATAGTCTTACCTTGCAGAACATTCAAGCGGCACACATTAGACATTTGCATATTAATTCGCATTCGCAGATCGATAAGAAGTTATACGGCAATCTCTTCCTACATCACTTTATTCACTGTCCATTAATAATATGTCATTTATATTCCACCGATGAAGTTTCTCTATTAGCTCGCTAATTACAAACAAACTTTTTCGTTTATCGCTAGAAAAGATTTTCTACTCTACTTCATATCAGCGTATTTGTTGTTCGTTTCATATTACCCTGTATTCACTGTTATTTGAGACATCCTGATAGATGCCGATAAATTCATACTTCTTGTACACTCTGATTGCAAACATTCTTTCTAACGAACAGCAGAATATTGTACGAGAATGCCGAATCCATGGGAACGTTCATACCCGTCATCCGTAGCGATTTGTTGATTACCATTGCTGGGTGAAGTATTGTTTGTAATAGTTGGTGGTATAAATTTTGCCTTAGAGGTCGATTTTGAAAATTTGAAATTTGAAATTTTGAAACTATGTAATTTTGAGACTTTGAAACTATGGAACTATGAAACTATGAAACTTTGGGACTTTGAAGCTTTGAAGCTTTGAAGCTTCGGAACTTTGAAAATTTGAAAATTCGAAACTTCGTAATTAAAAAAATTCAAATGATTTTCTAAAAACCCCTAAAAAAATAACTAGTCAACTTCACTACTCGATAGTTCTAGAGTTAATTTCCACGCGCTTCGGTTGATCAAGCATTTGCGCATCTCGTCGCGAGATCAATCGACTCTCGTGTTTAGATCGTTCGATCGTTGGACTGCCGATTTCTCAAAAGTATTTAAACCTCGTGGTTTTTGCTGGTCAGCGGTCTCCAAGCCCACAGCCGGCGTCATGGTTTCGTACGATCTTATCGATCAGTGGCCCCCGCGGGCTGTTTGTACGTGTTACGTCCGCGACGATCACGACTACGCATATCCATCTCCTTATCGACGCGAGATAACGCGAGAACTGTTTAGCGTCGGTCGCGTCACCGCCGGTTCTCGAACCGCGATTCCGTGTCGATGTCTATCTGAATGGCACCCGATCGCTCTGTCTTCGAGTGCTCCAATTTGTTCTCTGGCACGCACTGCTCTGCCACCGCCGTTGGACCTCCCGTCGTCATTGACTACTTAAGTCGCATTCAGAACTCTTAAATCGTGCCCCTGTATCGATGCCAAGGCATTCGCGTCGTGACACGCACACCGACCAGCTCCCAGTTCGATTTCAAAATGGAAAACACGTCGTTCCACGCTCGAACTTCGAGAAAATAGCTGAGCTTCCGCGGTTATCATTCCGGAATTCGGTATTCCGCGATAGTTTCGCAGAAGAGGGACCACTTTCTCCAGTATCTCCGCGTTATCCTTCAGCAGTGTCCACACGCGGGTAACCTTTAGCACGTTGGTCGCCACCAGAATTTAGAGCGTTTCCTATAACATTACTTATCGGATCATAACAAACGCAAATGGTATTGGAATTAATTAGCAATAATTTGGTGTTATAATTCTTAAGTTACACTATTATTTTAGCTACCTAGGTAACAAAATATTTTGCTACGGCATCAGTTTTCTGATTGTAATTTTTTCCAAGTAATTTAGACGCTCTGGTCATCGGTGATCACTGTGGCGGACAACGTGTTAACCCGCCTACGTTCCCAGGGTCTTTAATCCAGTTACTTTTTCATTTGTTCATCCCTTTTCTTTCGCCTTTTTAGCGTAAATCACATTCTTATTTAGTCTTATCTTAAAAGTAATCGTACACGTAAATGAACACTAATTTCCTTTCTGTTCTCACAAAGTACCAATAGTAAAATCCATTCGCGTAGCGTAAACACAAAGAAACTCGTAAAGGAAGTGGTTAGGAGCAATCGGTAGCACTAACAGCATGCCACTAACATTTTTCTGGTGGCAACAAGTGCGTCAGCGACACATCCAGACTCCGTAGGAGCCCGTCTCCCGTGTTCAACCTCGAAAATCCCGGCCGCTCTGTGTACGCACCTTAAATCGTCGGTCCCTGCCAACTCCGCGGGATGCCATGCCTCGAGTCAAGCATTCCTGACACTCTGAAGTGGCTGTCGGAACCAGAAATGGAAAGAGAGAAGAGTGGCCCATGGCGGGAGGAAGAGGTCCGAGAGAGGCCAGGAGCATATCTAGAGTTCCGAGATAATAAGAAGAATGCTTTCCGCCGGTTTCACGTCGCGGAGGAACCGCGAGCGACGGAGGTCACATCCGAATCCGCCGTGTCGGCTGTTATCTCAAATCTTTGTTGCCTCGGCCGCGTCCGCGTTGAGTCCACGGCGATCCAAACGACCGTAATAACGAGAGCTCAGCGTAATTGAACGAGTTACTTTCTCTCTCTTTCTCTCTCTCCCTCTCTTCTTCTTCCTTTCTTTCTCCCTTTCACCTATGAGAACGACGCACTGCTGCACAATCGTAACGCGCGTCGCTTTACAGATCGCGTACTTCACCCCGACGCGAATCGAGCCAAGGGAGACTGCGCGACGAGAATGAATCTTGAGCGCATGCGGACATTTCTGGATGAACGGTTTCAAGGATGAGTGAAGTTACATCGCTGGAAAACGAGATAGATGAAACTATGCACTCCAGGTGTTTTTTGAAGCGGTTGCCGAACAACTGCTGGCTGTCTGATGGGTTGACTCGTTAAACTCGTGATAAGTAATTGAACAGTATACAGCGTTCGTAGGGTATTGGCGTGCACTGGGTATGTCATGCTGGAAGTGCTTTTTTCCATAAATATGAAATAAATTGAACGTTTATGTCGCCGAAATAGTATTAGTCGTCACAACTGCGGTGACTACGGAGTATGAAAGGTCAGCGTGTACATGGATGTCTTATTTTGTATCGAACTAATCGTTGACACCTCTAGAACTACATAATCGAGTACACGTTCGTAGAATATATTAAGAATAGATCGTGTCGCTTGTTCGCCTTTATTTATAGAGAAAAGCATCGAAAAACTCTTTTCTTCTGTTAATGTTTTCAAACCTCTTCATTCGTTCATAACATTACAGGCCGCTTCAACAGTCTAAGTCGATATTAATTGATGCAATTATACAGATACACATAACAATTCTCCGTTCTTGAAACTCTAGAATAAAGATAGAATAAAGTATAGATCAAATATTCGTAAATCTAGTGTTAATCGAGGCATTACCGCACAAGAAACGGGTCACGGTGAACATCGGCGATTTCACGAACGGTTTGATTGAGAATTCACCGTTGTTGAGGGGTGGAAATTCGCGATACGAACGCGACTTCCGAGAAACGGTTTCGCCCGTGAAACCCAGAACACGTTGCCGTCTATCAAATGGCTGTCGCCATCGCGGGGGTAGCCGATAACACGTTCGAGGAATCCTGGGCTGAGTGCCAAAGATGAGAGACCACGCAAGGCGAAAAATTACTTATACATGCGAAACTTTCGGCGCGAAATTGATTACGGCCGATAAATCAATCAGCTCGCGGAAAAAAAAGCCGCGCCGGTAGAGGGACGTGCGCAGGCGGGCGAGGGGGGTGTGGTGGACGATAAAGAATGAGCAAAGAGAGGGCGAACCGGGAGACGCGAAGGGTTGGAGAGGACCACAGTGCGATTTCTGCGTCAAAATTAATAAATCGATTTAATTGATTTAATAAGTCGATCGATTTATGGACGCAATCAGTGTCGGAGGCCAGATTTATTGCCGCATAACCGTTTTCTTCGCGTAACGGTCCCTCCGACCGCGGTCACGCACCGTAAATTTATTTTCTGCTTTTTTCGTAAGGAAACCACGTCCCACCCCGTTTCTAGCGGCCGGTCCGGTCGGTTTGACGAAGTTCGTTCAAAAGGTATATATATTTATATTCTGGATTCAATGTGATATGAATTAGGTACGTCCTCACGATTTACGTCGTTCCGCAGTTGTGCCATCTCTACGTAACGCGATGGTCGATTGTTTTTAA
The DNA here is from genome assembly GCF_051020985.1 of Nomia melanderi. Lineage (NCBI taxonomy): Eukaryota > Metazoa > Arthropoda > Insecta > Hymenoptera > Halictidae > Nomia > Nomia melanderi. Next base: position 5,800,709 of record NC_135005.1, read on the forward strand.
CCGAAATCGCTCACTCTATGTGTTTAGTTTAACTGAATCGGTCTGAAACTTACTTGAATAACGAATTCGTTGCGCAACAGATTAATTTTATAACGTTTTTATGAATAAATAATTTCAGAATATGTAGTTTACATACAGTTTACGAACTTATGGAAATATATTTACAGTAAACATCAGTACGCAAGTGCAGTTAATCGAGAATTAAGACCATTATTTACGTATGTGTAATGGCACCACAGCGTTAGATGTTATCATCCTTAAATTATATTATAAAAAAAAGGAATATCATAAATTTAGAAACTATATTAGAAATAATAAAGCTTTTCGATAGTAGAACACAAAGTTTCGAGATTAACTGAAGAATAAATTTACCGAAAACAACTGTCAGAACGTTTCTTAAAGATAAAGAACGTAATTTAATAACAATAAAAGAAAGCAATACGGTACGTTTCAGTATTATTCGCGAACACCGAGATGTCGTTGGTTCTTCGTAAATGTTTGTTAAATGTAATCTCTTCTGTCATTTTTATACATTTAAAAGAAACTGTATCTTCTAATCTGATAAATACATGTTTAGATATGTATGTTCGCATACATGCCTACATGCGTACCTTATGTACCGCGACATAAGTCCTATTTGACTTACATCGCCTACTCCAGAATCAATTAGGACGTATGTCCAGAGAACCACTGTATTCAAATCGGCTAGTAATCGGTACGAATACGTGAAATTTACGAAAACGAAAAACAGCTGCTCGCAACGATATCGACGATATTTCTGTTTGCCTATCTCTCTCAAGACACTTGGTTGACTCATTCGTAATCGGTAATCTCTGATCCTAGATAGACAAGTTAACCGTCGCCAATACAGCAACGTTGGTTTTCAAAGAGTTAATTTCCACGGTGCCACGACCTGTTCACAATGATCCGCTAAAATGTCGCGTTAGAAACTCCGTCGAGACAACGTAAACGATTCGATTCGATAAAGGGGCAGGTAGACGATTGATTTAACGCGTGATCGAGTTACCATCGCGGTCTTTGTGTCTCAATAAATAATAATAGTCGCGCCGTTGGGCTCGGCTCTTGTAAGTATCGGGGGCACGCGATCGTCCGCCGGATAACTTTTCAACTTCGGAAAAATGAATGAGCGTCGAACCGAGAGGCTCGCGAATGGTTGTATTTCACTCGTGGGACGTGGCGGAAGGTGCACCGTAACCGGCGCGCGGAAAAGAAATCTCGGAAACGCGCGAAACGATACGTCGGGGCCATGCGACGCGCGATTGTATGCAAATCCGTTAGCGGCGGGCGTGTTGCGCGCGGGGACGCGACACACCGATCCGATCGGTCCGATTATTAGACGGTGGGTACGCGACTGGAAACACCCGGCACTGTTTCGACTGCGGCGACAGGATCCTAATATGTTTATAGCCTCCGTGAACTGGGAAAAAAAAACGCACAATGTAAAATACGCACAATCCATAGCCTGTACATATATGAATTGTATAATTTTAAAGCAAAACGAAGGCGGGACAGTGGCTCTGCATATTTATTGAATTATTACAAAAAAAATACTTATTGTTAAAGAAATTATTTATTGAAATTTTTCTTAAATACAAGTTTTTTGGTAATTTATTATAAGTATTATCGGCTACTGTTACTGTGCATCCGGAAGAGATTTACTTATATAATAAAAATTGGTATAGGAGGGTGTAGTTTTTTCATAGGAAGGTAGTGCAGGCAGAGATGGACTCGAAGGCATCGGTCCAACACGAAATCAGCCGAATATTAAAAATATTTTCTTGCTAGTGCTGGAATGATCGACGTGAAAGAATTTCTCCTGTTATAAATAAGGAAATGAGGTGTACGTTGCACGCGCTATCACGGGTGAACATTTCAAATATCGTTTTAATGAATTCAATTTCCTAAAGGAATAAAGTTGATCACGTGTATACATATATAAATATCTCGCCGGTTAATATCGCTGTGATATTCGATAGCCTAATTGAATTGAAAGCGGCAAAAGTGGCGATCATAATCGTCGACCGGTCCCAAAAACTTTCTAAATCCCGCGTCTGTGAAATCACTTCTTCCCAGGACGATTTAATTGGCTGAACAAAAAGCGAATCATAACACGCGCCGCGTCGCGCAGCTTTTCTTTTCGTAAGACGGTGATAAGTGCTTTGCTCTCGTTGAAACCCGCGATAAATCGCTTTTGCCGCTGGACTTATAGAACTAGTCGTGTTTGTTCGGTGCACTCTTTTAAATCGGAATACCGTCCGATAGGGACTTAATTAAAGGTTAAACGTGAAATGCGTGTGCTACACGGGCATAAGGAAATCCTTTTTATTAAGAGAACATTTCTTCGAGTTGAAACGTTGACTTCCATGGTGGTCACCGATAACTGTCGTTTCCAAATTATACGAGAACAATTATAATACACGTGCTAATTAGCTTCAAATAAAAATATTGTAAGTAACTAGAGAATACTGTAATAACTGTGATATTAGATAATAATTAATAACTGTACCGTTATAGTATATTAACATATTAATAACTGTATATATAATATTATATTATATTAACATATAATGTATAATGAAGCTGTATAATGATTAATAATTGTTTCTATTTATCTTTGCTACGAAAGAATAGGCGATATTCAAGGTTCTCAAGAAAATCAACCAGTCAAGAAGAAGACTGTGCGTGTCGACGTTGTTGGCAAGAAACATGGGGCTATTAACATACTCTAATGTTCGGCGCAACGAGGATCGACTAGAGGGTTTCATTAAACGGCGCCACGGTGCTGGTTCAGGACGTGTCGCGAATCAAGTTACCCACGCTCCGGCGCGGTGGCTGATCGAAGAAAGGGAATGGGAAAGAGGACGTTACGCGTTTTTCCGCGGCGTGTTATCTGTTTGCGGCGGAATCGTTAATTCGAACGGTTTAATCGGAATCGGTATTATCGGAAATGTATACAGTCAATATATACGGTAACAAGACAGCTCGCCGATAACCGGCTCCCGATGTTCAACGCGGCCGTTTCCAGAGAAACCGTACCAGTTTGTAATTACAACTTTATGGGGCGAGCCGCGACCGGCCGGAAGCTCGTTACTCTTACAGATCGAATCGCGAGAATAGGGAAACCGTTCGCACACGTATAGATATTGTGGATCCTGGCGGACAAAGCGACTGAAAATAATCGCTCGGTTAATAGAACGGACGGTAGATTCGTGTCGCGATACTCGGATACTTACCTCTTACGATATTTCATGTGCAACTCTTTTTGTTATTCTTTATGCTGCGGAAGAAGACAAATGGATACCTTGTTGCTGGATCCAGTTTCCTTCGAAATCAGGCTTAACCCTTCACAATCCTACACATATATTTATATACACTCGTTACATAATTCACCAATTTCCGTTACAATCATTTGTAATCATATCGTAACATATCCATAACTAGAATATTAGTGTTTGCCAAATGTTTTAACCAGTTAGCTGTTGTGACGACCTCTTTAATAAGTGCATACCTTATTTTAGTATACGTACGTGTTCACATCTATTATAATTTTTTCAAAGATTTTCATTCAAGTAATGTATACCTATAAACTTAGCTGCTTCGAAGATGAATATTCCCTTAACCAGTTAGCTATTTTCGAACGAGTATACTCGTCAAACAGAGCTAACACTTTAAAATAAATTTCTAAAGTAATAAACTACATTCGAGTTAAGAATCCTTGATCCAAGTACAAAAATAAAAAAATGAGAATGTCTATGACTGCAAAGGGCTAATCAACGCTCGATCGTGATCCCCTGGCCACCATTCAGTTTCGACCGGGGAGAGGAAAGAACGTTTCGAACTCGAGAACGTCGTTGTTGTTATCGTCGTCGCCGGCGTCGTCGTCGAGGTGGACGGGCTACGCCGATTGGCCACGATCCAATTACGTTCAATGAAAGTCGCTCGAGGGATTTATGCCCTCCGATTCTGTCCCCGTCTCGCGTCCCGCCGCAAAAACAATGATCCATGGATCCCTTTTCCGGCATTCCGTGCACGCCGATACAACCGGCCAACGGATTCTCCCCTCGCCCTACCCCGATCACCTGACCCTCTTACCGATCTGACCAGGTGACGATTTTTTGCGGCGCAACTTTTGGCCCGATACAATGAGAAACGAGCCGCAAAAGGAACGCCGCGATGATCAACGATGTTCCCGGACTTCAGAAGAATATAAATCCGCCAGCGAAATCACGTTGCCTGACACCGGTGTACGACGATGTCCAGCTGCACCCTGGGTTTCGAGATTTTTCGGAAAACATCGTGAAACGGAATCTCTGTGACCATGCTGCGAATACATTGGAAGAACAGGATGTTACGCCATATCCTAATTGGATGTCGCGCGTTGGCAGAATCGTAGGATTAACAAACCAATACAACGAGAGACAAGGAAAGGAAAGTTATTGATGTTTCGAAATTGACAGGGCCATTGATGCGATAACGTCGCGTCTATCGATCGCTATGTTTAAAATTGGAAGCAGTTCGGTTTTATTTATCGCATGTGTATAATAGATACTGGATATTAGATCGAATCAGTGATTTTAGAATCGCCATGTCGGTCTATTTACGATTAAGGTTTGTAAATGAATAATTTAATTACTCCAGTAGCGAGAGATTGATATGTGTTTTTCTTCTTTCCTAGTTTTTAACACTAACCGCAGCGGGGACTGGATTCAAAATTCTACATTCATCTCGTTCATTTAACTTTATATCAATATTGTCCAATTAATCAGTTTAACTAAAAATTAGTTAAAACTTGATGAATGATTCAGTTGCTTACAGACAAAGTATTTAGTTTGATTAATGATGCGAAATATATAATTCGGTTATAACATCTTGCCTTATAATATCGTGCGAGACTCATGGTAAACATTTCAAATAGATTGTAACCAACATAAATGTTACTAAACTTTTAAAAATTCTAATTAAACATTATTCCTGTGTTATCAATTATTATACTTTAGAGCAAACATGGACATGAAGTATGCCTGTAATTTCCCCTCTTTTTCAATAAATTATTAATGGTAAAATAATTGCATCTGTAATAGTTGGGGAAGAAATCATAGAGCAAGGGTTAATCCGATGAAACGTGGTTGTTACCCGAAATTACAATATACTCTCGTAGAGGGCATTAATCGAGTCTACTTCGAAGAAGATCCTAGCAATTCGTGATCGACAGACGCGCGTGGGCGTAACGTAGTGGCGCTTAAGCTGCCCGTGGAAGATTTATTCGTCGAAGCACCGAGAAGCAATCCGATGAAGAATTATGGGTCGCATCGGGGCTCATGGGGACCGAGATAAATTCATCGGCCCGTGGCTGCGCCGATCGTCTATGCCAATTAGGTTGGGATCCGAATAGCGTAATGGGGCTGGCGCCGCGCCTAATGATCGTATTATTTACCTTTAAAAGATCGACAAAAATCGACATTTTCGTAAAATATCGCGTGAGGTAGAACGCTTGATAAACAGTGTTACAATTCGGAAAAATTTAATGCTTAAAGCGAATAACACCACACTGTCATCTTCGCATAGCAGATTCTTACAGAAAATAATTTTCAAAAATTCGAAGTAACGAGTGTTAAGTCGAAGCTAGTTCCTCTTCTTAAGAATCTTAATTCAAGTTGAAAATAAAGTAACGACATTAGTAAGGTTTCATAAATATTAAAGAAAAATCTGCACGGGTAGAAATCGGATCACGCGTTTCATTTTGGGAAGAATAATTCACTCAGGTCGGAGGACACCGCGAATAGAAACGTTCGTTCACCGAGCAATTTGTTTTCGTGGGCCCAGCCGCCGGTTAACTGGAAATTAAATTCCCCGGTTACCGATCTCCCGCGCGATACGGAATTATGAGATGATCGTTTAAATTGGATATTCTTATCGGCGGGCGCGCGCGCGTTCCTGGATGCGGCCGGTCGCATAATGAACGCAGGTGCATTGCCGAGGCCTGGTATACACATAGACATAGCATCGTCATTTTCGCTCGCAACACTGTAGTCATCGTTGGCATCGATTGCTCACCGGAATTGATCGTACCGCCTGGAATTATGTCCTGAGGCCGACATAATTGGCCAGCTGCTTTGACTACTGAATTTTATTAACCTTATAAAACGCCGCCGAGCAAGTGCCCGTGCCGTTAAAGCATCGTGTACCCCAACATGGACCAGATATCACTGTCTTCGCCGCTGTCGTCGGTAATATTCCTGTCGGTTCACGTGGCTACAAAGTCGGAGCTCAAACAACACCGAACCCGACTTCTTCATCTTACCCGTCACACGTTCTTATCGTGTCGAGTCGTTCGTTATGTTTAACAGCGTCCCCTTTTTTCTTGCTTACGCGCGAACTTCGATGCACTTTCGCGTTGTACCGTGATTGGCCGTTTCGACGAATAACCGTAAGATCACCATTACACGCTTTTAAATAATTTCGGAACATCGAGCTCGTCGGGACTCGTTTGAAACGTTGATTACTTTGGCGGTAGTTAATATTAATGGTAACCATGGTACTGGTTGTAATTATTAATAATTAATCGGTGCTTCCGAATTACTGGGAAACAACTATGATACGTAAGACGATTGGTGTCGAGTAAAGATATCGAGAAAGTAACTAGATAACAGTGATAATAGTGAAGCGGCCTGTAGTACTATGGAAGGAGTAAGAGATTCGAAAAGATTAGAAGGGGGTCAGAGAGCGTTTGTATTAGTAAGGTTTTCTGGTAGACCCGTACCTTAGATACGGGGACTAGTATAGAATATTTTTTTTCAATCAAGCGAGCCTGATTGATAGTCACCTAAAAAGGGAGAAGAAGAATTGCATCGGGTATGTTCCCATAAAATTCTGAAACAGAATATAAGAGATATTACATAAATGGAAGGGAAAGGTTAGCTTGCAGCAAGAAACAGCAGGAAAATTTTCAAAAAACCTGTATACCAAACGCGGGGACAAGTATCGGAGGTTTACAAGAAGGTTTAAAAGAAAAAACGAGAAGGAACATAAAATAAGCAATCGTTAATGGTAAATTCTCACGTTGAATCACCGAAACGTCAGTCACCGAAAATATCCCATCTTTCGTCTCTCGTAGTGTGGATGAAACGGTACGGGACGGATTCGCTTTACGATCGTAATTTCGCGGGGCATTACGGGCCCGTGGAGCAGGACAGGCCTGGCACTTCTTCCGTTATATTTTTCTCGGTAACGCGGAGTGCGCGAGCAGCACCCGAGGTGACTAAAACTTTTCACCTCCGCCTTAAACGGGATAATTAACCGTCTCCGGCGGGATAACGGTAAAAACGTAATATTTCAGAAGGTGCAGCGCGGCGGTACGGCACCGCACGCCTCGTCACAATGTAGCCGTGAGGTAACCGCCCGCCCCTGCGATGCTCGCGCATTACGCACCTTGTAATTTCGCCCAATTAAAGCGGATCGCCGCCTGACGGAATACCGCAACGAGGATACACCCTAGGCGAGTCTACGGCCGCGTTTCCTATCAGTTCGATAATTGCCGCCGCACCCTGGCCTCTGAGACCGGATCAAATTTTGATCGCGCCTGACCCATTCGCAACAAACGACGTGCCGCTACGTACAGCTTTCACCGAACGTTTCCGTGAACGAAGCTCCAACCAAACAACCAATCATCGGCGCTTATGGACTGTCCAACGAGACGAGGTAAAGTAATAGCGGGCAAAATAGCCTGATCTCATTTAAATTGTTAAGTATCCACATTTTCAATTGTTTTCAATGATACACTGAATCTTACATAGAGATCTGTTAAACCCCTTTAACGTGTCAGACTCGTGGTGACGATTCTAAGACTTTAATAAGGATAAATATTACTCAATCCTTTTAATTCAAATTAAACAGTATTTTTCTGTTATCAATTATTATATTTTAGAGCAAACATACACAGAATATACCTAGAACTTTTCCCTTTTTTCTATCATTTATCAATGAGGAAGTAGTTGTATCGATCATACTTGTGAAATAAATTGAACCGCAAGGGGTTAACTATTCTTTTTATCCGTGTCCGTAAATCTAGTGTTAAACACTAAAGTGTGACAACTGACTTAGGTGCGACTGAGACAATCGAATGGCTTTGACGTGCTAACTCGTCAACATTCTGTTCATGTTTACTACCCCGTTTCGTTGGATAGACTGTAGACAAATCGCTTCGCTCGACGAAGATCCGTCAGCCCAGGCAGAAGGAACTCCTAGGACGAATTTTTGCCAACGATGTTTCCCGTTTCGTTGGACAACGTGGCGGCGATTTTTCCACGTAGCAGAGACGATCAGTGGAGATTGGCGCCGAAGTACAATCGACTGGTATTCTTCTCCCTCTGAACTTTTCCGGCAAAAGGTCATCGAGATACACTCGTTAAGCGGCGCGGACAGCGCGCCGCTGGCATTTCTCGATTTGGGAATTTCTCGCTTTCATCGTGGCTGCCACGATAGCGTGTCCTTAAACAGTCACAATTTATCCGTATGGTTATCAGGCCGGGTCCGGTACACGCGAACGCGACCGCTAATCGAACGAACATTCGACTAAGGACGAAGACGAACGAGTGGGATCCTCATAGGGAGGTCCTACCGGTCCGTGTCCGTATCCGCCGATCAATCTGCAACAGCGAGAATGTTCCAAGAAACCGTGACTCTTCGTTCTGTCGTGAATGGAGGGAGGAGAACGCGAAGAGTTGACGCTCGTTTCTTTGTAACAACGGTTTCCAATGTTTCTTGACGCGAGGAGATTGATCGGCAAAATTCTACGGCAAGCTAAACAATCTATCCCAAGAATTAGAGCTTTCCAAATAATAATTTCTACCTCAATAATTAGATTTTAATCGCGATTAATTATTCTGCGAAAATTTCTATGTAAAAATCGTCGAATTTAAATGAACATTTTCGAGTGCATAATTATTTATATATTTCGATCGTTAAGCTTAAAAAGTAATCTATTAAAGCACTCTATTTCGCCACGATGAACAATAGCGTTCTTTAGAAATGAATCTGAAATAAATCTCACCACTGCCGTCTCGTTTGTATTTCTCTCTTTCCCCGTTTTCGTGGGAGGGACGTTGGAAAGAGATCGACAGAGAGGAGTTGGTTGAAACTACGGCGAAGAGAAGAGGGGAACCAAAAAAAGTCTTTTATTTGCGCCCCGTTTGCTTGTACAGGGATTACGCATCTATCGACCCTTTCATTCAGCCGTGGATTATCGAACGGCGCACAATAGCCTCTGTATAGGCATCACCTATTGGGAGCGCGATTGAGCAGCGCGGGGTCCGGCTTATCGTCAACCTTTACCTTCCCACGCGTATCATCCGCGATAGTGGCCGAAGGCGCGTAACATGTGGGAAGCAGGGAAATCCAGGCGGTGAAACGGGTTCGAACGAGGTGATTCGCGTTCGATGCTACCGCGTCCGCTGGAATGTAGTCAGTTCCACGCCGTTTTCACTATTGACAGATTGTTCGCTAAGTTTTTCGTTAGAGTTTTGTTAACATTAAGTATACGGAACATGTCAACCTGACAGACATTGAATTTTTCAAACATTATTTAGTAATCGTTTCTGTCGATTTTGATTGATGCAATAACACAAATATGTATTCTAATAGTTTAATCTTTAAACCTTTAATTTCCAAAATCTAAATAAACGAACATGAAACTTTTTAAGACCAATAGAATAAACTGTACAATAAATGTCCGTAAACCTAGTGTTAACCAGATAACTGTCTTTAACGAGTATACGCGTTATGAAGAAATGGCAAGCTTTGTGTTATGACAAGTATACTCGTGAAAAACAGCTATCTGGTTAAAGAAAATTTAAAAACGTTCATCTTCCTAATTACTACGTTATCAGAATTCAGTATCGAATATTGTATGTTTACAACTTCGCTGCAGTTTTGCTTGGAATTGCAGCGACCAAAAATAGTTTCCCGAGAACAAAGCTGAAGTGTTGAGCATCATGTATCGTTGAATGTCGAATAAAACACGAACGGTACCTACGCACGTGCAACAATAAATAAACACATAAGCAAATAAACAAACAAAGAAAAAAATACTCCCGATGTGAGATCATTTCGAAGATCAGGGGACACTTCTTCGTTGAACGACGAGATTTCGTCGAGGTACGAGAGAGTCTTATCGTTCGGTGAGAAAGATCGATTACCGGATGGTCGAGAGGGTGGTCCGATTCGCGGTGCGGGATCGGGCCGAGGATTTGCGGACATCGGGACACCGCGGACGGTAAAAACTGTGAGACGAGCGAGAAATCCGTGGACGTGCGCGAGACGAAAGGAGCCGCGCCGTGGCGTCCATTTGTACGTCGGATTAAGACGTTTGGATTTCGTTTCGGACGACCGAATGAAAGAAGGAGGAAGCGTTCCGGAGAGCATAGGAGCGGACCGGTGACGGAGGGGGCCGGCCGATGGTGGACGCGAGTCATCGTGATATCGTGCGGCAACCGGCCGACTGCCAGATTAGTATCAGAACCGAAAAGCTTGATGGGAATTAAGACGACGGCGCTCATGTCAGAAGCGGTAATGCATGGAACTGATTTTGTATTGTAGCTCGGGGGGAACGGGAGGGGACGACATCGGGGATGACCGGTTGTTTCGCTTCACGCGGATCATCGGTACGTGAGAACAGTATTTCGCGACTATCCAGCCGGTTCGCGGAACAAACAAGCGTCGCCGGTATCGAGAGAGAAACGGTTTGGATTTTCTTCAACCTTCGGGAGTAAGGAGAGATCGTACGCTTGAGATGCATTTGAATGATTTCTGGAGAACCGATTTGGAAGCGTTTTGAAAGAAGCATTATGTGGTGTCGTTATGGGTTTTATGACGATCGTTTCCGGAGTGAAACATTGAAAAAATCAAGTTACTCGTATAATACAGGCAATCTTCTCAACGAAACACTGAAGCCAGAATTGTTCACAGCAATTGCTCTCTTAATCTCTTGCTCTACGATTTATTTCTAAACTGTGATCGATATATCCACCTTTGCTCTAAAGCATAATAATGAGAGAATAATATTTCATTTGAATTCACAGGAACTTAATAATATTTATGCTTATTAAATTCTATTTAAAATCTTCAAGACAGGCCTCATACAATATTATAAGGCAAGGGGTTAACCTTTTCGCATTTCATAGATCCCAAAATTTGTAACATAATTTCATTTTCCAATTGAAAACAGAAAAATACAATTGAAGAAACTTTACTATTTGACGCAACAGTACCCATGAATAAAATTCAAAGTGCGAAGGGTTAAGAGTCGCATCGGGTTCGTGTTGTGATCGCAATCCCCGCGGATCGATCTCGCGGGATCGCGGTCGCGTTTGCGTTCGCGCTAGCGCGCCCACAGGAGCGTAGGAGTCGTTCCGGACCTCGAAGACCGGTTTCAAAATGTCGACGCGATCGGACCCCCGGCTTCCACGCGAGAGCGGGCGCGCGAGCGACGTTCGACGATCGACGTTCGGTTCTCTGACGTCGATTGTCGTGGCTCGTTTCATCGGGCGCAATAAAACCCGCCGCGTAAGCTCGCGCGCCTGCCACGCGAAATTCCCGATCGCGTGCAACAATACGCTCCGCGTAATGGCAACGGTGGAATTCGCGAGGAAACGAGCCGCGCCGCGCCCCCGGGCTCCGGCGAAAGGATTAACGAGGCTCGCGTTGTTCGCGTCACTGAATTCTTTTTAACTCCCGCGGTTACGTTACCCAAAAGGAAAGAGAACAACGAACGCTGTTATCATTCGACGTGTAGGATACAGATCGCAACAATGACGCGTTCGGATAACGGAATTCCATGAGGACGAATTCAAGAAACTCTTGTTTCGTTAGACCGTTGGAAAAGCTGTTCGTTCGTGTTGTAATTTCTACCAATTTAATGTTTATACTGGCGATAGAGGATTTGAGATGAAAATAGGAACTGATGAATTCATAGAATTTTTATTGAAACAGTGGTAAAAATGTAACTTACACTGTTACGAAACTTGTTGAAAATCGATTTATGCATTTTCTCACCGAAAACCATTGCGAGCATCGAAATAATTGCGTATTGATCTATCGATCGCTTACATGACTTTATTTTATAACCTTTGAAATTCACCGCTGATGAACATATTTTTAGAAACTTTCAAATTTGCTACTTTCTGTTAGATTGTAATGCTATATCTTCTGAACCGTGCGTATCCACTCAAATCCTACTCCAGTAAATTTCCTTTTCATTTGCACCATTTTCCAGACACACCCTATAACCAATAATAGTTCATTTTTTAAACCACACCCACAATCGAATTTTCCTGAACCATTTCCGCGATCATGACAAACAGAACTGTATCAATATTCATGGATAAAGCTTTAGAGAACGGCCAAGTCACTGGGAAGTTTAACCATTTCTATAACTTACAATAAACTAACTGTTCTCCGGAGACACTATATTTTGTGTAACCCAGTCGTGATTCAACTCTTGTACCTCGTGGAACAATACGACCCAACACCATAATACTAGAACTACCGAGTATTTAATGTAATTAATATGTAACCCCTACAAAAATTGTAACAATACATTATTATCAGTTTCTGGCGACATTCATTAGGGTGTTCAAGTGAAACTATTTATTGTCAAGGTCATTTCGAATATTCTATGCGTTTAAGGTATCAATAATTGCGAAACGAAAAGATCGAAACCAGTTATTTTGACCGGTACGGTAGTTCTAGTGTTAACGAACGCATCAAACAAAAGACGCGATCCTCGCGAAGAATCGTATTAGAATGGTTCAATGTCTCATGTTCCAATTCTCTCACGATATCACCACATCAGCCTATAAACGGTCAACGATTATATCCGGAACCTCCGGCTTCGCCAGCCTCCAGCCGCTGACGACGCGACCGCTTGGGGCGTCTGTATGCGAACGACAAAAGGGTCGACGCATTAACCCGTGGTATTTGGCCGGTGTCGCAGTACGTAAATCAGTAAGTAAATCAACGCCGGATTAAAGCGACGTGTAACGCCGGGGCGATCGGCGTGTGCGCGCGTGTTACACGCGCCTCCGCGGTTGCGCGCACGCCGGTCGTGTCCTACCCTTTCGTGTAGGCACCGAGTGTGCCAGACGCGAATGCGCGAGCGAGCTAGCGAACAGCCGAGCTATTCTGATTTTTGCCGCGAGCTATCTAGGCGCAAAAAAGGAGCACAGGCCAGACAATCGCTTGCTCGCCCACGCGGCCCGTACCTACACCTATGCGCGCGCGGCCACGCTGGATCCCCGCCGGTTCCGCGATCGTTCTCTGTGTCGCGCGGAATGTTTATCCCCGTTGGTGACCGCGGTGATAACTCCGATAATTAGTCATTCGTTCCGATAGCAACTAACGTTGTCCACTGCGCCAATTTCGCGCTAGGAACGTTCCGGGTTGTCTATTTTCGTCCGTTTCTCCGGTAGGTCCTTTGAGATCGGTTGTTTCAAAGGATTCGCTCTCGTGAAGCATCTAATTTGATCGGAGTTTCTTTTAACCTCATAGTTGCAGCGTTCTACGTACTATAATAGTTTACTTCTTTCTTTGTCATCGATAGCTGTATACATTGTCTATTCTAACGTGATTGCACAATGGGCAACTATCGAGTCTCAAATCCCAATGTTACATTTCTTACACGCAAACCTTGCGGTTGTCCTATAATTTCTTTCGGAATACTTGTTGAAACTACTTCGAAAGAGAAGAATTTGATAGGTTATTCCGTATCCATGTTTACTCGGAAGGTTAACGATTGATAATAGAAAAGTGATATTTAATTTGTCTTTAGAAAAAGTGAATGACGTTTAGATTCGTAAATCTTGGTTCAAAATCCTCGTCACGAGTCCGACACGATAGCATAGGGTAAGGGGTTAACGGACGAATTTCTCTTTCTCGATTTGGCGAAAAGGAGAAGTACAAACCAAACAGGACATTTGCAGGACTCGCGGAATCGTCCAATGTAAAATACCCGGTGCGGATCGGTTACAATGAGAATAATTTGAACGGGGAACAAGCACCGAGGAACGGGAGGGGTTGACACGGAACGTAGGGTCGAATAATTTTCGATTACGGTCGTGGTAGCGTGTATCCCAATGCCGGGGGAAGTCGGGAACCTCGCAGGACCTGTGGTTGTCGAAAGAGCACGCCGACGTTTTGTCCACTGTCGAAACGCGCCGGGGTCGTAAGGTACTGCGAAACACGTGTTTAGCGGCATTTTATTGTTGTAACACGCCAGAACCGGTAAATATGCAAATGGAGGCGAAGCAGTGGCGACTATGTACCGGCAGCGCCTAACGTTTCTCACACTTTTATTCTCGCCTTTACTTGTGAGTCGACTGGTCCACGATTTCTGATCGGACCAGTTATCGAAAGGATTATTCGATCTCATTAACAGATTGACTGCCACGAAAATTTCGAGCGTCCTATATAATGATACTTATTTTTTTATAAGAGAAATAAATGATATTAGAAGTAATTATTAATAACTGGTATCACAATTTTCCTGTTATGTTATTACCTAGTAACTTACGTTACTTTTGAATTTGGGAATAGTATAAGGAGATTGTTAGTAGACTATACGTTTCCATTTTCTCGACACTTTCAAAAATATTCTAAGCGTATAAATAAATTAAGGACCAAGGCAAGTTTAACAGACGTTATATTGTGTATGTATCTATTTAAGCCCTGTGATTTATTTCTTGACTATCATCGATACAACTACTTTATCATTAATAATTTATTAAAAACAGAAAAGTTTTCATGCGTTTGATCCAGATTTTAACTATCAATAATAGAACGTAATATTTAGTTCATATTTAAAAAAAAAGTAAATAACACCTAGATTTCTGGAATTCAATTGAAAATTTTTATCACGAGTCTGACACGGTATTGCAGGTTGAGGGGTTAATTACAGTACTATGTCGATCGTTTCGTTCCATCATACGTTTGCGCGTTTGATCTTCGTCACATTCTTTGTCTGCCTATTGTTTCGAATAATCGACGTTTTACGACAGTTTCTCGACGATTCTCGAATCCAACTGATTAGATTATCCCTTCGGCCTGTATCGGCCAACTGGGCTCGTGTCCCGCTGACCTCTCGCGATTATCAACTTCCGTCCCCTTCCGTTTTACAGCCACGTCGTGCTAGAAACACGCGTAATGAGAGTCGTTAAAGTGCGACTCGCGTTTCGTCGTGCACGCGCGACCGATTGTTGGTCTCGTTTTTTCATCCACGGCCCCCCAGCGCACCCCTTTCGACGATGTTTCACGGGCATCGTTTATGGCGATAATTCATACATAAGAAACGCTTTAACGATCGGCACCGGCGGGGCCACGGTGGATTTCACCGAGCGTTATTAAATAATTTCACCGTGAAACCGGGACCGTTGCGTTTTGTCCCGGCTCGGTCGTTAATCTCACATCGTAATGTTGTTTCCGTCTCATGGTAATTGACTTCGCCGGTGTCCCGTAGCTTCAGCCTCTTTGTACCAGTGTTTATGCTCGAAAGCGGCCGTTGAAGTTGAAGAGACGTCGCGACGGGCATTTGAAGACCAATCTGGTTTCTCCCGGCGAGCTCCTTCGGCTCTTTCGCCGCTTTGTGCGTTTAATCGATCTTGAAGTTGTATCGATGGGGAGAAACGTCGCGGAGATCGTTTGCGCTCGAACGTCCCGATCTCGATTCCTTGCGTCCTTTCTCATCGTGAAACGAAAACGCGATTCAATGTTCGAAACGTTGAATGGCAAGAAATCGCACGACATTCTACGATATTGTTTAAAATTTCATAGGTATAAACAAATCTTCAGCATTACATTTACGAGCATTTACTGTACAATTTATTCTATCGCATTTAGAGAAATAGACATTCGTTTATATAGATTTCGGAAATTAGAGGTTTAAAAATGGACAGTTAGGATATATATATATATATATATATATATTTGCACGATACGAACAATTACCAAATAATCTTTATGGAAGTCAATATGAGTAAAATTGAACACTGAAACAACGAAGCGCTTAATACAATTGATATGTGAATCTTATAATAACCGTAACAACAGATTTTCGAAATTTCTACTGAATTGGTTATAGTATACAAGCGAAACCGTTGATATCTAAAATAAGTTTGCATATGTAACGATTTTACGATGAATTTTCAAAGGATTTTATCGTTCGAAGATGCCCGTTTGTACAGCATCTGAATATTCCGCATCGCGTAAAATCATAGTCGCACCGTATCATCAATGCAACCTGTTCTTGAACACGCGAAGAAGCGAAGAAGCCGACGTCCGCAACTCATCTCCTGAAATTTCAGGTTCCGCCGATGATTTTCGGGAGCGTTAAAAAGTGCACGAGGACCGCCACGATTACCCTGCAACGTGCAATCTCATCCGCGAAATTAGGTAAGCAGATTACGAACAATTAATACCCGCGAACACGACGAACACTGTTATAAGGGTGTACTACTGATAGGATGGGAGTAAAGTGCATACGTTGGCTACCGGTATCCCGATATCCTTGTATGCCTGGTATTTAGCAATGCCTTAGGACCCGACGATCGATAGATACGTATCGCATCGTTGAGGGCACCGTGGCACGAATAATGATTCTCCCATATTTTGAATCAAATTTTTTCGAAGTTCACATCGTGACAAGATTTCACGAAATCGAAGAATTCTGAATTGATCGATTTGTTTGTTTCAATCGAATTATTCCGAAGAAACGAACGTTGCAGGATTTCACGAAATCATATAATTTCGAAT
Source organism: Nomia melanderi (assembly GCF_051020985.1). Taxonomy (NCBI): domain Eukaryota; kingdom Metazoa; phylum Arthropoda; class Insecta; order Hymenoptera; family Halictidae; genus Nomia; species Nomia melanderi. The sequence continues at coordinate 5,817,527 of NC_135005.1, forward strand.
TGATCGACTTTTATTCAAATCGAATTATTTTAAAAGAACGAACGTTGCCAGATTTCGTAAAATCGGAAAATTTCAAATTAATCGATTTGTTTATTTGAATCGAATCGTATCGAAGAAACAAACGTCGCAAGATTTCACAAAATTGTAGAATTTCGAATCGATCGATTTGTTTATTTGAATCAAATTATAACTCAAAAACGAATGTTGCGAGAAAATTTTACAAAATTGTTCTAAAATTTTGAATCGATAGAAATTCTTTGTGGTAGAAGCGAAGATTTCTCCTGGAAAACAATTTGTAACCAGAAATCGTATGAACGGTAACTCGACAATCAGATAGTTCAAGCGAGAAGTAAATTAATCGTGCACGCTAGAAATTATATATCGATTTATAATCATTCAACGGTACAGACCTGTTATCCTGTTTCAGCCATTACTTGAACGCCATACAGTGAGTTTGTTTCTGAAATGAGTAAATGATTTACTTCCGTTCGCAGTGGTTCATTATTCATCGAGCATTGTGTTTAACCGTGCCCTGTCCCGAGCATAATCGCGTGAATAAAGAAGTGGCTAATAAAATCGAACATTATCGCCGGTCTAATGATACGTTGGCTTGCCGTGCGCGCTCACGAATCGCATAAAAACTAATGCGACAATGTAACATTTGAAAGGAACTCGACCCGTGACTATTGTCAGCTCAGTTGCAACATTAGTTACAACGATTCGATAATGCCATATAGATTCATGGTACAATACAGTATATTAGTTCATTACGCACGTAACTTCAACCAATTTTTCTACTTTTCACATTCTCCATTTACTCTATCAAACGAACGACCTATGTGTCGTAACGTCTACAAGGTAGTTCTGCTTTTCACTAAACAAAAGAAAAAGAAAATTCCCTTGAATTCTCTCCAAGGTTCTTCTTTCTAATCTTCTGTCCAATCTTTCCGAAAAATCCTAAATCATTTTCAAAGTGTTTGCTGGAGTGAAAGATAACGCGAAGTTGCGAAGACAAAGGACGATCGAGCCAGATGATATTTATTCTAGAATTGGATAAAAATGCACGATAAATATCGCAAGGTTCCACATAACCCTCGACAAATGGCCTGTATCGAACGTCCGTCGATAGCCCTATTACACCGTTAAATGACACGGGACACCTAGTTTGCCCGCGATATTGAATCGGTCGATCGGAGAGCCCTCGATCATTTGTAGCTCCCTATCTCGCGCGTTTATCTTTTATAGCCGTGGCTCCGCGCCGGTAATCGAGTCACCGGCTCGTTATCACCCATTCGCGCGCGGTAGCGAAAACGTCCCCGGGACGAGACCTTTATCATCGCGGTCGCAAGACCGAGCGTTGCGACAGGAACCGCGCGCGAGGCATCGATCAGCGTTCAAGCACCTTCGTCGACGCGCTACGCTCCCCTCCCGTGTCGTTGTCGGTGCACGCGCGGCTCTATTACTTTCACTCGACGCTCCCATAAGCGGCTATCGATAGCCGCGCCGGCGACCCGTACACCGCGACTACAAATTCGACGACGCGAGAGATCTCGTGGCCGCTTTCCGAGATACAGATTCGATAACCGGACACGGGCGAGCGTTACCCGGTGTGCTCCGAGGGCGCGCGGTACAGTTTACCGCAAAATCGAACGTTCGCGCGAAATCGGCAGACGATGCGTTCTGCTTCGGATACTGATTAGTACATCTCCGTATAGGTCTCTGTGCAAGTAGACATTTTTGAGAATATAATTAAGGAAATAAAATAAAATATAGAAGAAAATATAAATCAGAGGCTAACCCTGTCACAGTACACAATTTATTTATACACTTGAAATATCAAAGAAACTAGGAACACGTGAATAAACTTTATACAGAACTCGATTAACTCGAAAAGGACTGAACACCAGAACCGTTGCTAAGGTAATGAGAAACTGATCAAGTGAAATCATTGTTCCGCTAAAAGAAGTTGATGTGCGCCTGGGCATGAGAGTTGGGGGTTGTTACTAGGATTCCGCGTTTATCCGGGATCTTTCGATGGAAACGAGACGTCGCTCGGTTTTTTCGAATGCGAACCCCGTTTCCGTGTGTACGGTTTCGTTTTGCGGCTAACTGTATGCGAGGGGAGGTAAGGGACGATTCCCGCGGAGGAATGGTGGAGGGCCACGGTCACGGGAAGAGGACAGAGAGGAAGGGACTTACGCTGATAAACACGTGTAGCTTTTAGCGAGGCATCCCGAAGATCGTATCTCCGGTAAAATATGCCCTCCGAGGACAATATTAACTGCTTCGTGCTTCTGCGGCCTATCTCTGCCCCCTCGTGACACCGACAGCCAGCCTCGTCCGCCCTGTCGCGCACCGTGCACGCGCGGGCCTAGGGCCGCCGCGCGCACGCGTTAGCGAACCCTCCGGGATTCTTCGGCCGCCGGTGAATTATCGCCCGTCCGAATCCTTCGCGGCAACGTGCCGGTAATTAAGCGGCTTTAATTATTATTATTCGCTGCACGCGGGTGGCGGTCCGCCGTACGCTTTATGACCCCCGGTCTCGGCGTGCCTTTGACCCCTTCTACCCGCGGACGACGACAGTATTTTTAACCGTTCGAGCGCGGTCGCCGCGATCGCTCTTCTCCTGTTTGGATAACTATAAGGCCTGTCTATCGGTCTCTACGAATGTTGTTTTGTGTATTGTGTCCTGTTTGGAAATAAACAATCGCTTGGCATCTTTTGAGGAATTAGGAAAGAATAAATAGTAAAGTAAGTAATTTTAATCCTTCTGAAGTTGAATTATATTATATAGTGACATGAAAGTTTCGTATGTAGATCAACGGTTGCATTGGAAAGAATTGGATTAATTTAGTTATGATATTGTACTTATTACTTAATAATTTAGTTATGATATTGTACTTATTATTTCGTACTTTAATAATGAGTGATTTAGTTATCTATTGAAAAGGTTCTCCCCGGAGGAAGATCCCCGTTCCAGAAGGGTTGAACGATATATAAATAACCTCTGTTTAGTCAAAATTTTTCGTACTGGCAATGACTCCCAACGAAAATCCTTAGAACCTGAATTCGTTCACTCGACTGTACTTGTTTACGTTGGAGAACCTAAGGCAACGATTCCTTTGTAAATAAACGAATAACTAAATGGAGAAAAACTGGAAAAGGCAGGATTGCCGTCTTCCGCGGATGAGTTCGCCCCCGCGCGGAGTAAGAAGCGTCTTCTTATTAACGATCCTCGGCGACGATCGCGCTCGATGACTTTTATTGGCGCCTCTTGCCGGCCGAACAAGTTGTCGGGATACGAAACTCGCCTTCGTGTTGTTCGTTTTACTTCGGTCTCCGTCCGCAACATCAGAAGCGGTCCTTGTTTCATTAATAACCGCGTATCAACGGCTCATCTATGGAATCTCGCGCGGAACGATGACGTACGGACCCGTTCCGGCTTACCGATGTCATAGCTCGGCGCCGCAGTAAGTTCGCCTGGTTTCTTTTCACGCCGTAGAATGCTGACCGATTACGCCCGCTGATATTGAGGCCGAAAGTATGCCGTAGCAGCGCAGAGATATAATTCCCGGCCGAGATCTTCGGATCGCTCCTTATCAGCCCCCTTAACACTATGTGCCACGCACGCCTAGCCGTAAAAACCGTAAAAACGTTCGTTATGTTTGACGTTATAACTGTCGTACCAATCGAAAGTGATTGACTACAATTTTCTTATTTCGCAATTATTAGAAATTATTATTTATTTCAGAAATTAGAAACTGGAATTGGAAAGAATTGTTTTAGAAATTAATCGTTTCGTTTACACAATATATAAGATTGGTAAGAATTGCGTATTAATAACATTAGACACTCGGTGGTTCCAGGATTGTAATAGGGGTCAGCATTATTGTATGTATTTAGGGTGCCAAATAATGTTTACATTGTTTTGAAGTCAAATACGACAAGAATCTAAATATTTCACATTTTTACTACTGTAAATCGTGGAATGTGTTAATAAATATATTATGTAATATGTGTTTTGAATTCGTCTTGACGTCCCCTACAATATAGTAAAAAAAGTGTGTTCCTATTTGTAAAACGTAAAGTAATCCCGATTTCGCCATGGAAATAAACTGTTTTCGAACATTTTATTACTGAATATCTGTGTATGTACAATACATACCATACTCTACAACTCTCGTTCTAAACTTTTTTCTCAGACGGTTCCAAGTCGTTGAAAAATCGTGCATCGCGTTAAAAGTAATACTCTGCATACAAGAAAACCACGGAAACTCAGATGTGAGAAGATTCAGTGAACAAACATCAAACATCCAAAAATCAGCATTCTCATGAGTACCTCATTTCACAGGAATCCTCATCTCCAATGAATCAACGCTCTGCACAAACCACTCGAAGCATATTTCATAAAGCGTTCTTTCCTTTTATTCACGCTTTCTGCGAACTTATCGAACTTCTCCTTGCGCAACGTCCAAGCGGAAATCACGCGAATAGCGCGGCTGTAGAGGAAACATCGCTCGGTAAAATGTAGCATCTTCTCCCCGTATCGAAAGTATTCAGTCCAGGATCTCGCTCGCGCGCGAGGAAGACAGAAACCGTCGGCGCTTCCTTCTCCAGAAGGTAAGAAGCCCGCGCGGATATAAAAGTTGTTCCCCTCGGCGGGTTTTATAGGCGGTTCATCGGCGAGTGGCAGGTGGAGGCGTATATGTACGGCGGAAGAGGCAAGAAAAAACCGTCGGTGAAGGGCGAAGGGGTGAAAAGAGGGAGCGAAATAAAGAGAAAAAGAGAGAGAGAGTGAGAGAGACGTTGAGCGAAGGGGCATGGAACGGGACGGGACGGGGAAAAGGAAAAAGGTGGAGGAGAGCGGTTTATATACGCGCGCGGATATAGGGAGGCATTGCGATTGCGCTCTCACGACGATGATGACCGAGCACGCCGGCATGAGTTTGCTTCTTTTACGCGTTCATAATTGAGATAATCTTCGCGAAGTGGAGAGGTGGAACACACCGCGCGCCGACGGTATGTGGATTTTTCCGATCGCCGGCTTCCTCTCGTTCGCCGGGCCGTTAGACGCCGATGACGATCGTTCGTGGTTTAGATCACGAATTTATGGAACGCCGGTCGCTACGGTGATCGACGTCGCCGCGGCGCGGTTTGCACCCTTCAGAAACGCAGCGGAACGGAGACAGAAACGGGGAAAGGGAAAACGGCGGTGGCGGAGAGGGAAGAAGAGCGACACGGTCGTTGGTCAGGATGATTTTCAGCGGTTATGGAAGAATTTTTCGAGACAGGGCAAAAAGGAGAGTTAATGAGGAGAGATACACTTGACAGAGGTGTATTTATGACTCGTGGCTTTTTGTTTTTCGCGCGTCGTAAAATGAAGTAAGAAGTGTCCGAGGGAAGAAGTACGGTAGGGAAAGGAAGAGAGGTGGGAGACGGTGAGGGGGAGACGAGAGAGAGAGAAAGTGAGAAATGCGTTAGGTAAAACTCGAGGAAAGAAAAGTGCGAAACGGTCGGCAGCGCGTACGTACATAGGTAGGTACATGTATTTCTAGAGTTATCCGGGGAGAGCTTTGCATATCGAGCGGTCGAACTGTAGTTTACGATTTAAAGTATTCATACGGTGTGCGCGCACGCGCGCGGCACTTGTCCCGATCGTCATGAATATTTCAGTGCATCGAATGGTTACGATATCGCCGGATGAAATATCGGGAATTCATTTTCATATCCGCGATTTTGTCATTACATAATTATGAAGGTGTCGAGGATATTTAATCGCTGGATTTGTAATTATCTCCAGGCGTGATCATGTAAATCGACTGTAGACTAATTGATAATACATTATATTCCTCTGGTTGGCGAATTTTAAATAATTACCCTGATTGTATGGGGCACATTAATATTGTATTAACATTTATATGAGACACGCGTATAAATTTTGTTTATAGATGCAACGGCGAGCCGGTAGGTGAACCTCTTTTATGCGGACGCACCAACAGCTTCTATTTTGTTAGATTATATTTCGTTACTAGCGTGCGTTTGTGATATTCATTAATGTATTATGACGCGACCTTTGTATTAACGCTGGAACTGATAAATAAGTCAAAATGATCGATCTCTGGTTTTTTCTTTCACAATTGGAAAGATGGAGATGTTTCTCTAAGAAGTTACTAGAAAAGTTGATTTCGTGAAACTGAAATATAGAGCATTAAAGTCTATTATAATTTTTTATAAAGTCCTATAGTTTTTACATAAAATTCCAAAACTGTAGTGGTAAAAAATGAAACTATGAAACTTTTTAACCAGGTCCAATAGTAATGAGTAGTTAATTTAGAAGATAAAGTTGTTTTTCTGGAAACGAAGTTTCTTTCGGAGCATCTTCGATGAATTCGGAAACAAATAAGCGGAGCCTTGAACAGACGTAGACAGTGTTCTAATCCATCGCTCGTTGCAATCGTAGGATAGATGCAGTCCGTGTAGGCAACGCAAAGGAGTCAAGGCAGCTGCCTTTGGAGACGCGACGTGGCTCCTGTACGCGCAGTCAACCAGCAACTCTCATTCGAGCTTGACAGACCGAAGGTGTCAGGGTGTCCGTAGAACGAGGAATCGCAGGGTGCCGATGATTAAACGCAAATTACCTAGTGTAAACAGTTATTCCAGACAGGCTGCAAACCTTGCTCATCTTCTTCAAGTTATGGAAACTTCAAAAAACGACTCGTAAACTCTTGTTCCTAAATAAAGACGATAATGTGTATAATGTTTCTAATAATGCATGTTTACGAAAATGAAGTATTAAAAGCGAAGATACATTTTTTCCACAATAAAATTAAAATTCTTGGCATGGAAAATAAAGTCATGGCTGCATTTTCTTTCCACGTATCGGCGTCTAAGATAGTGAAACTAACTATTATATTACGTTAATTAATGAAACTAACTTGAATTTCAATGATTGCTTCCATCTTAGTCCCGTGAAACTTATCATCCCGATAAATAATTTCTTCTACTTAAAAAGCAATATCGAATCCACCTTCAATTTGATTAATATATTCGTATCGATGAATATCCTAAAAGTTTCTTAGAATCACGCAGAGAACAGGAATCTATTAACCAAACGAAGTAAAATCATAGAATTTCACAAAGAATTTTTCTACACGGAGACATCAACAATGATGTCTTTGGTAAATAGGCTTTGAAATTATTTTAACACTACAATTACCGAGCATTTAATACGGTTGATACGTAATCCTTATAAAAATTATAACAATAGATTATTTAGTTTCTTCAGACATTCATTGTAGTATTCAAATGAAACTACTTATTTCCAGTCATTCGATCATTTCGAATATTCTATGCTTTTAAGACATCAGTAATTGCGAAACAAAAAAATTGAAACCAGTCATTTTGACTGGTACGGTAGTTCTAGTGTTAAAAAGACACCAAATTAATTTCGGACACAACATAATTTACAATCAGGAAGGGATGCTTTGCTCTTGCGATTCCAGAAACCTCGGCTCCCGGGTCGCGGTCCGATCACTCGCACATGAGAACCACGATGATTGGACCCAATTACAGGTGGCGCGGGCGTGCTCAGGACGTTCTTGTGTCCCTGTCCGAGGCTTAGCTCGCATTCAGCCATCCCTCTCCCTTCTCCCAACCGATTTCTCTCGCTCCACGGTTTCCTGTCTCTCCTCTCCCGCTCTCGAAGTCCCGCCTATGCGGTGTACGAGGCCTGCATGTCTCTTGGCAGGTGTATACACGCATTTTCCCTTTCCCCCGTCCCCCAGCCGCGTTCCTGCTCCCTTTCCTTTTGCGATCGCGCTCGCACACCTTCGCCTTTCTCCGCCGCCCGCGCCGAAGGAAATTAAACCCCACTTAAAACTCCGCTGATTATTGTTGTCGCGTACACGAGGGTTGTCCAGAAAGTGTCCGATCTTTCTGCGTATCTTCGTTTCTTCGTCGGCTATCGCAGGTAACGTGTGTTTATTTTGAAGATGGAACCTTAATAAATGACTGCCGCGCGCCAGGTACCCGCGTGTCTTCATTCAATCCGGATATGCTGTTTCTTGAGTGCCACGGGTCTTTGCGAAAATAAGTTCCTTGCATGTGGATTTCATTGGAAAATAAGAATTTTCTGTTTTCTTGTATATAAATCATAATAGTGCATTTATTGACATTTTTGTTTACTTATGTTTTAGTTTACGCGTTAGTAAATCAATTTATCTTATAATTTTTATATAATAATGTATATCTAAGGTTTAATCTGCAAGTTTATAAATCTACAAATTTATAAATCTACAAATTTTACCTATATCTAACAATTTAGATCAATAATTGGAAAGATGAAATCAAAATAGATAATTTAGATCTATCTGGTAATTCCAGTCTTAACCGAAGATGATACTTTCTTCCATTGTACCATAAGCTTGAACACTTTCCTAACAGTCTTCCTGCATACAACGCCGAGCTGAGCCGAGCAGAGAACGTCGTTCATGCTCGTCGCCGTCGTCGTCGATCGTTCCTCGCAACGGCGGTCGAGGAAACGAGCGGCGTCCCGGCCGAGAACCGGGGTAAAAACCTCGCCCGGGGAACCGACGCGCAAAAACCGGGACCAAGGAGGAGAACCGACGGTGGCGAGAAGCGGCCCAGGCCGTTTCCTTTCCGTCGAATTCAATTTTGATACAGTTGAACCTCGTTTATCACACAGAATCCTCGTTCGTTGCGTTCAGACGATCCCCACCGTGAATTCCGGGACTTTCGGAAACCGACGCACGTTTTCCATATCTTGACGATATCTTGTTTCGATGAAAAAATCGATTTGTCCAATTCCTTTTGATTTGACACGTGAGTCCTCGTTAAAATCTTCAATATTTCATCGTCTCTTTTCTTTTTCTCCATCTCTGATTTTTGAAAGTGGATTCCTGCTTTTCGATCGAAGGAACTGGAATTACACCTTGATCTCGAAATCGACTTGCTAATGCAAATACGCGGGAAATTAAAAAGAGAAATACAGGAAAGCACACAGAAGGAGAACTAAAAAAGTAACAAAGACACGAAGTAAACGATTCGTGCGTCGAGGCTGCAAAAAACGCGAGCGCAAAGAAAGAGGTAGAGAAAAGCGGAGTAGAAGAGGAAGGGAACGAACAAGGGAGTGAAATGGAGAGGACGGTGAAACGAATGGTAGTAGAGCAGCGCCAAGAAAACGCTCGGAACGAAGGAGGAATCACGAGGGTGGGAGACGAAGAACGCGGGGGGTAAGGAGCGAGGAGGGCGAGTGTATCAAGCTGGATTTCGCTATAATGAATTCCACCCTCAACGGGTAATCACGGGTCTCGCTCGATTACCCGTCTCTTCCTCCCGGGGCACGATAGAAGAGGGAGTGGAATCTCCCCGGCTGGAAGAAGAGGAACGAGGAAAGGGGTGGCTCTGGTTCGGGGCCCTGGGATAGCACTTAGGGCCCTATACGTGCCTCGGATGATACCCTACAAGGTAGCAGGAACGGCAGCCGACGCTGCCGGCGTGGTAATGTTTTAGTGCACGGAGGCGGAGGCGTTCTCTGGTAGTTAGGCTCGCCTCCACCGTCGTTTCTGGGTGTATATATACTCGTCTCGGAGGACCTTGCGCAGTTGTTGTTGTTGTTGATGCTGACGCTGATGCCTCTGCTGTTGCCGACGTTGCTGCTGCTGCCGTTGCTGCTGCTGTCGTTGTTGTTGTTGTTGTTGCTGTTGTTACTGGTGCAGTCCACGGAGCATCGAAGGGGGCAATGTGCACGCTATCATTAGGAGAAGCAAGAATGAGGGGACGGTAGGAGGATGGATGAGATGGACGTTCCCCCCTTGTGCTCCTCGTCTTCTTTCTTCTTTCTTCTTTCTTCTTTCTTCTTTCTTCTTTCTTCTTTCTTCTTTCTCCTTTCTTCGTTCTTCTTTCTTCTTCCTTCTTTCCTCTTTCTTCTTTCTTCTTTCTTCCTCTGCTTCTGGTTCCGGCGCTGTTACTCCTCTTGGACTGTTATACGCGGTGCACAGGAGAGAAACGTCGGTAGCCGAGTCGCGCCTCGGGCTATGGCTCTTTTATATGTGGAGCAACTCCTTCTTCTTTACCCGGCGATCACCACGGTAGTTTCTTTTCCTTCGCGAGACTCGGTTCCTCCCTCAAGGCTCGCTCGCTTTGCTTTAAGAATACCTCGACCCCCCGCGGTACTCGAATCGCAAACGAGATTAGCTATAACCGTTTCGCCATGTAACACTGAAGAGGCTCTGCCGAATCTTCGATCACGGGAATACCATTTTGCTCGGAAGCGCTTTAATACTATCTTACGACATTGAACACTTAACCAGTATTCACATCTGATATCTTTATACCGCTTCGCATTTTTCATCTTCAGCGTACCCCTAGCTTTGATAAAGACGCTTCAGTGCTAACGCCGTCAACTAAACAAAACGCGTTATTTATATTCAATCGTAATAGTATACATTAAGATCACCAGATAAAGGACAATGTACTACGAAATCATTTACTCCTAAAAGAAATCACGTGATACGAAAAGCCCAACACCTCGACATTCAACCCGCAACGTCTTCTAGAGACGTCTCGTAACCTTTCCTTTTTTCCAGCGAGACGTCGAGGTCCAGATGCGTAACCCCAATAAGAAACTCCGCACAGCGGAAGGGCCGACGACTCGCGCGTTACATACTCCGTTCAAAGAGAGAGGGGGAACCGCTACTCCCTCGTCGTGGGGCTATCTCCGCGAGACGCGCGCAGCTATCCTTTATCAATTTTACGGCTCGCGATGGCCCCGGAGCCCGGGCGGCGTCGTCCCGATTAAATGTAAATCCTAATCAGCCGGTCAGTGCACGGCTGATGGCGCCCGACCGCTTTGTTTCCTCCGGTCGTCGGTTTGGTCCCGGGTCTGATTACAGGTCGCATGTCCGGAGGATTTTTTATCGCTCGTCCCGTCGGCCGGCCGGGGTCCAGATGCGTGGGTCTAATGCAGCGGCAAGCGAGCGGCCAAGAGTACCGGGGAAACAGTAAAAGCCGCGCGGCGGCGGCGTGTATGTGCCGAGCCGTCGCGCGTGTGAGTCGGTGAGTATCTGGCGGACGAGCGCGAAGCGCAAATATCCCGTTTTAAAGCGTCGTTTGCATATTGCGCCTCGAGGCGGCGCGTTTTTGGCCGGCCAATAACGGTGGCCTGCCACTTTCCACTTGGCTATTTCTTTCTCCTTTTCTTCCCCGTCGTTGTCGGTCTTTCCCGGCATCTGTGCCCGCTACTACCACCTTCCCCTCGCTCGCTCCGTCGCGGTCTTCACCCTTTCGTCCTTTCCGCTCGTTCCCCGGCTCTTTTAAGGACATACCAGCTTATTCGATGAAATTTTAATAATAATGGACAATAACGGTAATTTCGTTGACGGGTGCAGAGATCCTCTATACAAAGATACATGGTATACCGGATAAGATTTATAAGTTAGTTCCTATCGGACGGTCATGTATCAACTAGATTACGAGTGGATTTTTAGGTGTACCGATTCCATTTCAAAAGGAAACAATGCTATTGCAATATAGTATTGGCAAATGATATTCTCGAAGCGGTAGGTATGCCTTACAGTGTGCAACGAGTGTAATGAACAGGTGAACGGAATAATTAGTCGGCGAAAGGTATTCGAATGATGAGAATTCGTATATAATAAATATCCATTACGGACGATAATTATCGTAAATAAACATTATGTCGGGGGACGTATCGGACGACGTTCAACTCCGACGAGAACCTACCACAGGATTATTTCAAGCTCGATTTCATGAGTGGCGAGCTGGATCGTATACGCGCGCGCGAGCGCGCACGCTCAAGGAGGAGATCGAGAGATCCGCGGAGAGAGTCAGTCGATCATCCTCGATCACGCACGTCGCCTCGCCGCTCATTCTGCTTCCAACCGATCACCCAGGGCGTTCCTCGGTCATTCACGCGATTTCCATTCATCCGGAGCGAGCCGGGATCGTTCGTGAGCGCGGCGATTGCCGAGTCGAGGCCGGTCTTCTCGGGAATGGGTCGGTCGATAAGGCTTTTTAAAAAGCCTTGACTGATCGCCGCGCGGAGTAGAAACAGTGGAGCAGTGGAAGGGAGAGACGACTGGTCTGTCCCTTCGCGTTTCGATTCTCTCTGTCTTTTTTTCTTTTCTTTCTTTCTCTCTTCCTCTCTGTTTCTGCTTTTTCGTTTTCTTCTTGTTCCTCTTCCCCTGTTCCGCTCTTTTTCTTTTCTCTTTTTCTCTCTGTTTTTCTCTATTTCTTCCTTACACGCGAACACATACAGAAAACTCTAAGAACATGCTACAATCACATCTAATCTAGGTAAATGAAATACTCTCACAAGTTGGCAGGGTATCTACAAATTAAAACAGTACAGGTGCAAAAGAAATCGTTTACTCGCAATACACAATCGAGTAGTTATAGTGGTTCACAAACTTTTTTACTTATACTACGCTATAGTTTCGTGACGATTTAAGCGTGAAGTCCATTCGTTTTACGATAGACCTATTAGCATATTATAGAATGATGTAGAGCCTCTAGAACTAAGAACTTATCACATCGTTTCTATTCTACTAGCTTATTACTTTGACAGTTATTATATTAAAATACAGTTCTATTGTAGCATTATCGTTATTAGCGGGTAACTACTATTGAACCACGATAGATAGTAAAAGGCGATTGCTATGAATCATCGTAGTGAGCGTTTTCGTGGGAAAAAAGAAAAACGAAAAAAAGCGTAAAAGAACGGGATTAACGATAGATAGTTGGTTTGAATTAAAACTGGTTAAGCGTATAAAGTTTGCGTGTCCTTCGCGTTTTCTTCGTTGGAAAAGGAGAGGTCGTTGTTCGTCGGATCGATTGATCGAGCGTATTTTCGAGCGGTAGCGCGTACACACACATACATCTTTACACACATAGATATGTACATACGTAAGCGTTGTTCTTTATTCCGTCGTTTACTTCCTTTCCACAATGCATTCGCCGCGGCACAATTGCCCGAGACGGGGGATTGTAACGTATGAACACTTAGCGAGGATCGATCGTTTAACGCGGCTTAACATTTTCCGTACGGTGAACCATCCTCGGTTGCCGTATTTCAGGATTAACCTGCGATGAACTTTTCTCCATGGATAGATACTTACACGTAAACATCTTCAACGTTCCTCGGTCACGGACAGCTGTAAATTCATGCCTAGGTGTCCGTATCACACGCGCGGGTTATATACTACGTACAGGGTGATTTAAAACAACCGATCGAGAATTTTGGGGCAAAACCATTGACGATCACAATTGTTACTTTCTTATTCTTCATCGGCAATATCGAATAGTTTCGGTAAACAGAAATATTTTTCACTTTTGAGTTCCTTCGTCAATAACGCGATCGTTGCATGTGCGGCACAACTGAATTCCGATGAAAACGCGGAACGTCCTGGACAGTCCCCGTCGCAATTAGTCATCCACTCGTTGGATGCCGTTCGTAGCGACAATAGAAAAGGGAAGCCGAAAATCTCGCGACAGTTCGCCCGTAATTGTGACTAATAGTCGCGCTAATGCGTTTAACGAAGTGAACAATGATCGAACGGTCGGACGGCCACGTTTCAGCCCGTCCCCGTTGCGTCTTCTTAACGTTTATCCCGAAACGAGGTTGCTGTCGCGATTAATCGCGGCACGTCCCGCATATTCCTGTATTCGAGGAATCAGATTAACATGCTGGAGTTTCTTTTAACTCTTTTGTCTTTTAGACCTTAACCTTCATCTGTCAGTTAAAAAGAATCACAGTAAAAACTAATGTCTATTTGGTTTGAAAAAGATCCTAGGCCCTGATCAAGGTTAAACGCTTACAGTTTTGAGAAGACTCTTCGCGAATTTCAGGAGTTTCAGGCCTTGAATCGACGTCGAACGTGGTGAATCAACACGATTTCGGCAATGACGCGCGACAGATTCCATATTCTCGTTATAATTCACTGCACGACGACGACCGACCGGCAGGCTTTTAGCCCCAATAACAGATTTACCGCGGATTTCGCACCGGGAGTATAATGGACGTTAAGAATAGACATTGGCGTGATCTTGCTAAATCGACTATTATTCCCAACAACGTTACCGAATCCAACCCCCGTTTCGGCAAGCGAAAACGATCGGTTGATAGAGTCCCTTTCAAAAATGGCATAGGAACGAACGAATCTTCTGTAACAATTAGGAATTCTATTTCTACTATTACACTCATTAAATATTTTCATCGATGACAAAGGAAACTAGAATAATGACAATTAATTACGATATTTTACATTACGATAATTAACCATCTATAACGTAAAATGCGATATACTGATATAAGATTAAAATCACCCAAGTAAATTACATCTGTAATAAAGACGTAACATTCATAATTTTATCCCCATCCTCGACCACAGTATCAAACAATTCGATCATTAGAGCCGTGCAAAACGAAAACCACGGGGGATAATCGTCCACGACGCACGCGTCGCAGCTGTTGCACATTCAAAAGACGAAATCGCCGCGAAACAAACGGAATGAGATTAAAAATGAATACATTAGCCCCCGCGATAAATATCTCACATTCAAATTGAAACTTAATTGAGCGTAACCGCTGCACGCCGAGGTTCACTTTTAATTGATTCATAGAGCGGGGAAAGGCGCAAAAAACGCGGCAGCGCGCGCTCGTGGTGGATCCCCGATTCGTATTAATGAACTGGCGCGGCGCGTCGCATAAATATCGCGCGAACCGTTAACCGGCAGCGCGGGCACTCGCGCTCGCGCGCGCGGGTTCACTTCGCGCGGCAGAAGTCAAACGAAACAATTTGCCAGGCAATTCCGTAAACAACTCGCTTTTTTTCGCCTGCGCCGTGGCGGGGAGGGATTAAATGTCGAACGAACGATCGTTGCGCGAGGGGACCGCGGGCGCGCTTTAATGACCGTCAACCCCTCTCGATGTCGGAGGACGCACGAGTGGGCGTGACCACGGGGCAATTTGGGAAAAACGTAATTTAGCAGGCGTGGCGAGCCGCCACGCAAGGTGCAACGAAAATGAGATTTTTTATCGTACGTCATCGCGCTTGCGAGGCCGGGACCAGCCGCATCCCCCTCCTCCTCCCGCTCCAACCCCCTTTTTCCCGATCCAGACCACCGTTCCCTGAATAACAATGGGGATCGGGGCGTGATCTATTAAAACCGCTACAAACAGGAACAAAGGAACAAGGTGATAAAAAGCACTCATGTTTTTCGATGCAACGAAAATTGTATGTTCAAGCGATTGGTCGTTGAAAAATATTCATGGATATTCGAGCCGGTCTTTAGGCAAATCGGTCGATTCTACCTTTTTGAGGTTTTTGAAATTTCATCGTGAACTTGATGGACTCTGAACCTTTCAGATTTGGAGTAAATTTTCTTATTGTTGGGTTCAGTACGGCGGAATAAAAATTATTTTCGTTATACAAAAATGGAATGATAATGAAGATTACTTCAAGGTTATACTAATTTATATACTTTACGTGTTCGTAGACTGAAGCTACAGTTGTAATAATAAACTGAACGATATTCTATAATGTTTATTTCATTTGTCACTTAATATTAAAACTACGGACGGGTCAAATAGACAGATCCACTTCAGAATTTTTATTTTGCAAGTATTTAAATTATGAAGGCGTTTTTGCGGAATAGTTTCAATTAAATTCGTGTATTTGCATAGATACAAGTTTGGGAGACCCTTCGAATCTCAAGAAACGTATTGTTATAATTTTTATAAAAAGTGGGAAATAAGTCACTTTGATTGCTCGGTAGTTTCAGTATTAAAGGGTAATCGCCAAGATGGATAATATATAATACCGGAATACTTAATAATAATACAGATTTTTGTTTAAATGAATTCTGTTGCGAAATCATGTCATTTGTCAGTAATCGCGTTGTTCGGTGAAAATGAAACGCGTGTAAGGCGTTAATGTCGATTCTGTATTGACTTCGCGCGAAACAAGCTTAAGGCGGAGATGAACGCGGAATTGCTTGTTATGGGTATTAACAAATTGGCTGCTTTGTAAGCGGCATACAATCGTTGCGTCGTTACGTGTCTGCCACATCGGACTTAAACGGCGATCGAAATATAATGGGAAGGAACCTTCAAAATTATAGATCAATAATTCTCTTAGCATTGTGATCGAGGCAGCACACATTGTGTGGATCTGTAATTTAGTTGTCTTCCGTAGTCTTAACTATAATTAGCATCGCGGGTAATTGTAACTTGCGGCATGACATGCTGTCGCATGCAACGGTGCGCGTCAATTCGCATCAAGGAGATCACACGTTTAACAGGGACAAAGTTTACACTTCTTTAAACTGGTTAACGCGTTTTAATTATCGGACTCGGTGTCGGAAATGCTGTTTTTTTTGTCGATCAATATCAGAGCTGCCGAACGGCGAGGATCGCGGCCAACGTGTCCACGTTGCAAGAAGTTTTTTCGAGCACTGGAAAAATGTTTATCTAATAAACATTGAGGACAAGAATAATTCCATTGGCATGCTAGATAATTATTCAAGGCAGTAAGGGGATAAACATTTGATTCTTTGATTCTTTAAATTCTAAACTTACACATCTCTTATAAAATTGACTTCAATTTAACTACCGTATATCCCGTCGATTTCAAACAAAAATTCATACACGGTGTCTTTATTTAATAAATTTTCACACAGAGAAAACACGGAATAACCCCAAACAAAAAACGGCAGCCCAAAATGCGCCATTCCACGATTAAAACAACACTAGAATCGCTACCAAAGATAAACTCCTACGTTCTCCAAATTCTCCGACAGCATTTGAACATTCCCCACGTTCTTACAATTAACACATCCCGGACCAGTAGTTTCATTACTAACTTCACCCAAGTGGCCAAGTGTGTTTCTATTAAACAGGTACACTGTTCCACTTTAAATGGCAACAATGACAATCCGAGAATCCTCATACTAGGCCACAAGCTCTAGAAACAGAAAGCACGAGAATTCTCGAGATCCGTCCGCAATGAGTTAAACACGACACGCCACCGCGCGCAATTGAATTCGACGACGCAATGTATCGGTACTCGGCGACGATGAAACCATTAACCCTCATGCTCACGCGGCTTTGTACTCTGGAACTTTTCTTCCGTCTGGTAACAGGTAAGACTCGATCGCAACGTTGGGTTTAATTAATGGTTCCCGCGAAATATCACCGGTCCGTTGGCTCGCCTTTCGAGCCGATTCAGCGGTGATCGGCTGCGCGCGAGGATAATGGGTCTCGCTCTCGAGCTGCCGGGCCGTGTCGAGCGTGTACACGCGTCACGCTTCTTTCATACGGGATCACACCTGTCCGAGACTCGTTTGGTCTCGCGAGCCTGTCGACGGGATTCACGCTAACTCGGATTGATATATCTGCGCCCGCGCGGATCCCTTTCCCGCGTTTCGACGCACTTTTCCCTGGCCATTGTCGGGCTGTCCGCCGCGCGTTGCTCACTTGCTCGGACGCGAGTCTCGATCGACTGTCACGGCGGACGGGAAACGGAGAATGGGACGGACTGGACGGTTGATGATTCGATTCGACGCGTAACGCTCCGCGTCGCGGCGGGATACGTTTACGCGGAAGTTTCCTGTGCGAGAGCTCGCAATCAAGCAGGCCCCGCATACCGGCCGTCAATCAAGATCTCCGATTTTTCGAGTCCGCCGAAAAGCCTGCGATGCTTGAACTTCTATCGGCCGGGAATACCCGAGACGTTATTAATTTCGTGGTTTCGTGTGGTTGAAGCCTCGGGAGATGGCGATGGTGGCATGCGACGCAGATGAATATGCGCCGGGGCTCGGCGATCAGATACGTCCAGTTATCAAACCGCCTTGGATTCCGCGTCGGACGGTGACGAACAGGGGAAACCGCTCGCGGAACACGGTGCGTTTGAATTTCATGGTAATCTGCGCAATGGGAACGGTATCAGATATGAGGACCGCTAAATGGACAGCACTGGGTACCTGCCGGGGACCTCACGCGGGTTCTATTAGACTGGATGAACTCGATAAGACGCGGCAGGGTCAGGGGAGTTTTGAATAAACGGTAACGCACTAGGGAGACTTAGGTGTGAGAGTTGCTAAAGGAGTTTCTAGAGCCTTCAACTTCTAGAGGCTTGACTACTTGATACTGATACTTCGGTTGGAAACCTTGAATGATAGTGTTAAGATGCTGGATATTTGAAGTTGAAGGTTTTGGAAGACAAAGATTTCGTATAGACGACGTAGGTAATACTGCAGCTGAAAAATTTAAGGTAATTAGTGCTCAATCTTGAGTAGTTGGTGTAGGTAGGTGGTTCGAGAACGTACAGATCTTGCATGGATGGTACAAAGATCTTAGATTCTTGAAGTTGAAGAGTTTGAGACCTAAAGAACTTGTATAGATGATATTGGGAGTCTAGGCACCTGATATGGGAGGGTCTAGATTCCGAAGGTCTCGCGTAAACGGTGCCAGAAGCCTAGATATCCGATGTATATTCAATCAATGTTAAGACATCTAATATTGGCAGCACTTGGAAGAACGAAGATGGCAGATGGAAGAAGAAACGTTTTCAGAATAATGAATAACGTTGCATATTCACTCGCAACCTCTATTACGTTAAGGAGTCATAAACCTCGCTTCACCGACGGTGGCCAACGGTTAACTCGAATTTTCAGGTTCCTCGGTCGTCTCCGCGATCGTTATCCCGCTCGGTGTCAACCCGTGACCCGGCGTGATCAATCAAAATCCAATCAGCCCCGTCAGGCCTTCGGATAACGCCGTGTGTCGGCGCGAGCCGATGAATAAGAGCGCAAAGACTCGCAAATTACGCGATCCAATTAAACTAATTCGTACCCTCCGCCGACGACTGTAATTGCCTTTCGTTTCGCGATAAGATAATTATAATGATCGCGGCAGAGCTAATAAAGCCGTATTTACTACCGAACATCCGTTCGGAAATGAGTTTTTGTGACGGGAAATGACCAACGAACCGGTGAGTCTTGTCTCTTGAAAAAAGATTGGTTATCAATCCTAGATCGGTCAGGTTTGTCCTCATTAACGGTTTCGTACCGCGAATCGTAACACGATTAGAATAGAAAATATATTTCCATTACTTTATGTTTCGTTATTACTTTAACCTTAGGCTTACGCACATTTATTGTACTATTTATTCTACTATTCTTAGAAAAGTTAATATTCGTTCATTTTGATCGCAGAAATTTGGGATTTAAAAGCAGACAATTAAGATACATATTTATGCATGGATTAAAATTAATAGAAACACTTATCAAACACTGTTTAGATAATTTATTATGCATTAAACTGACGCATTCCGTAAATCTAGTGTTTAATTAGTACAGAATAGAAAAAATAAACGTGGACATTTTCTGTCGACAAACTTTTCCACACAAGTGAAACAGATTTTTCTCTTGGTTCCGGTTTTCCCGAAGTAACGCACGGACGCTGGAATTTGCATAAAGATTCGCGGTTTAGTCGTTACTTGCAGACCGACATACTCGAGCTATTATACGGCCGTGTAACGGGCACCGGTCTGATGACGTTGATGCTAATTAATGATGAGACGCTCGTTTGCATGCGTGAAAACGATTTTTGCCGGGAACCCAGAGGTTGCCGTGTCGTACAAGTTCATTAATCCGGTGGGTGGCGAGCCGCGCGAACAGGGGGGAGACCGAGTGAGACGTCCACGGTCCAACCCGAGTCGCATCGATTCAACCGATCGATCGATCCCGCGGCAACCGGTGGACACTGCTCGACCGTGAAAGCGACGCGAGGCGACGCCGCTATCAACGCGTGAGGATCTAATCCTCGCCTCGCTAGATTTGCTCGCGCACCTTGCGAGGAAGTAGATCTGGGATGCGGAACGTCGCGTCGGATATCGTTTTAAAGTCATTTCCGATTTACACTAGAACTACCGAGCATTTATTGGGGTCGATACATATGTAATCCTTATAGAGGTTGTGACAATACATTTCCTTACGGTTTATTGGGATATTGGTTATAGTATTTTAAGTGAAGCAATTTATTTTCGGATATTGAATACTATTAATCTCTTGTGCTAGAAGTTAATTCAGAGATTTGCCGTGTTAAGATTTGAGAGAGATTTCTAGTGTTAACATGTATTAATGGCAACAATATTTATATTCGTCCGCGGTTTCTCATGTTATCGTCGACTGTTAGGAATCGATCTCAGACATTTTATTTACGCGTGCAATGAAGCGGCGTGAGACCGTTCCCCATGTTTTTCTATTTTATGTATTGGATATCGTTGGTACTTTAGTTTTCACGAAATATTTTTATACGTCAATCTATTTTTATTTGATAACTTTCAAGAAATTATGAATCGATTGAAATTTCGTGAAACGTTATTTTACAAAGTAGAATTATAAAATACAAGATAAAATTTGATTCCTGTCGCATCGAAGTGCCCATCGCGAATTTGTTCGACGAAATGCGAGACGAACGCGCGGGGGTGTCTCTATTTTGTGCGAGGTCGTGCCACAGCCTAATAATACGTTCTTTGATGTACATCTTGTCCTTCATCTTTGAGTAGATTCACGTGCGACCGATCACCTTTCAAAGAAGTCGTCCCGAAATGATCCGTACAAATCAGAATTTCGTTGACACGGGGCGTTACCGTGGCCGCGAGATTGACGCGAGACCGCCTTCGATTTTTACGTCTGTTAGAGATTCGAACCATATACAAGCAGCGGTGATTTGCAAAATATTTTTTAACCTCTTGTCTTACGATTTATTTCATCTCGAGTGTTTCAACTTACGCTATTTAATTCTGTCGCAATATTCTGGACATAATTGTTACAAAAAAAATTTGAAACATTAACGCTTCATTTAAATTTGTTTATGAGAATTATTTATTATAAAGTATTTTATAAATCTAACGTATCGTAACCAAAATAATTTTCTTAATTTACAAAGTCAAGTTACACACGGAGAACTCGTGCAGGCGAGGCTTGTCATTTTCAAGGTAAGGGGTTAACGGATCCCATTGGCAAAATTCTAAAATACATCGAAGAAAGTCACAGCCTCTCTAAAGCCTTTTTTAAATTTCTATGCATTTCTGTATCAACAGGGACTGTTTCATTGTTAATACTCGCGACTTTATGTTTATTGCTTTTAGGAGAATAGGCTATGGCTTTTCATAAAGTCATCTAACAGGTGTCCGGAAGTTTCGAACGCCATACCAAGACCTTTTTATTTGTAAGACATTTTTCGCCAAGGGCACGGTCACTTGCGGACCCAAAAGTAATGTACTTGAAACATACAAAAACCGATTAATGACAAATCCATTAATTTCAACTGCCATCGAGCTCTTAAATCCTAAGAAAGAAGAAACTCGCATATTAGTTCTTCATTATTTGAATAATGACATTATTTATTCGCAGCTTTCGATTTTAAATATGAAAGCTTGAAGTAGCTATTATGGTGGCATTCGACCGCAAAGGGTTAATTCATCAAATGATCGACAATGATTATTGTTCAAATTTTCTAATGCATCTTAGTAGTTTGTCAAGACATAAAATTGAAAATATCCTTGGATTATCCTTGAATAAGTCATTCATGATTTTTAGAAATATTATTCGAGCAGTTCAAACGCACAGAATCCTGTCAAGATATTATACACATTATGTGTCCGCTAACAAAATAACATTAAATCATACATGCTCACTGAAAAGATGAAGTAAACTGACGAATACGAAGTACAAACGAAGTTCGATGAAAATATCACTGGAACTGTGAAATGTAAAAGAAAATTCTGTCACGGCATTCCACTGGCAGCGAGAACGGTAGCGTTAAGATAGAGCCACTAAGCGATTCAGGGGAAAGTGACGCGGAATAGAAAATAAAACCTAGGAGGACATTTTTTCCTATTCGCATACGAGCTTACCTGTTCCAACGGACTTCCAATTAAAGCATAAAATACCATTCTACATTCCGGGCAACGGGTAACGTAGCCTTCGATTATTCGAACCAGTTATCGTTCGCCACTATTTCGTCTGCATTAACGCGAAATACACAAAAACTCGATTATCTATCGTAATATTTTTTCCCGACGAGCGCGTTCCAGTTTCGTTCTGCTCGCGTAATCGCGCCGAAGTCACTAAATATCAATGTCCACGGTGGTATAAACTATGTAGGTTTAATAGATAGCTAATATAATTATACGCCAAAGAAACGTTCCGTGATTAATATACTGAGCCCGCGACCCGATAAAGGAATCGTATTCCAAGAACTGGTCGGCGACCAAAGAAACGACGACCGTCGTTTCTTCGCGTTAAATGCTTATTTATCGCCGCGCTTTGCGACCGCTTTATTAGGCAACGCACTTTTACGCGTAAACACCGCTCCGCCGCTTAATGTGTGTTATTAAATCAGGAAAAATCCTGCATAATCAATAAAATCTTCGCGCGATAATCGATTTTACGACGCATTAGCCGCGAGATTTATTTCTTGTCGCTTCCTGCTTATCTTGGAATCTCGATGACAGTATCGAAGCAATTCATGTAGAACGATATCGATTACAGTGCTTGGGGAAAAGGATTCACTCGTCTGAAACTTTCGCGCTCGAAGAACTATTCACGGTCATCTTTTTCCAATACATCAGAATCAAAGAATTTTCTGTTTAGTATTAGAGTTTATGCACACGGGCGATGCGATTCCACTGCGATTCCACTGCGATCTCGTGACGCGATGCTGGCGATTTTAAAATGTACCACATTAGCAGAACAAAAAGAATGACAAATGTATATATATTTTTTTCTTCTAATTGTATATGTGGTGTACGATGACATTTGTTTTGTGTATATGGTACATGTATCTAGAATCGCCAGCGTCACAACGCGAAGTCGCAGCGGAATCATGTTGCTTGTGTGTATAGTCTCTTAAATATCATTTAATATGATGATACAAGAAATATAGAGATAAAGTAACTCTCAATACCTCTCAATTTTCGTAAACCTTCTATACACGGCAATTGTAAGAAATCTTGCTGTTTCATAGGAAAATGACGAATGTGCTTACTTATAACGACAAAAAAAGCATTCGAAAGCAAAAGGTTAATCGATGTTACAGACGAGCACGAGTTGTAGCCGTTCAACAGGGAACAGGTGATTCAATCGATGAAACGGTATTCACGGGGAGATTGAAAAAGAAGACTAATCGCGTGACGCCTCGCGCGACCGGGGAATAAGTATTTCGCGCTTCCTCGTGACAATCTCATCGTCCGCGGTCCGCTTTTCTTTTTTTACGTTCCCCCCACCTCGCATCCGACGCACGGTAAACGCGAATGCCTGTACATTCATGGTCATTTGCGGAGCTAATTTATCAAGGCGGCACGGCCGCTGACTGAAATTAATATTCCTTGCTCGTAGATCACCCAGCTAGTACATTTTAATGGAAACGTCAGACTTTTTTCTCCGCCGTGTCCGCTACGAAATAACGAGCCGGAAGATCTCGGAGTTTAACGCTGTGTTTGGTACGTCGCACGCGAGACCACTCAAATTTGATTTTTTCCCCTATCGTTATCTGACGATGATCTATCCTAGACGGGGAATAAATTGGATACTCGAAACTATATATGCTTCCGCGGTCTTTCACCGTCACGTTCTTACGATTTATTCGCCGTCGCTCGGTCTAATTAATTGTTGGTCTATAAAAACGAATCACCCTTTCGATAGGTTTTTTGAATCCTGAATCATACCACTATGTTTATATGTTCTGCGTGGATTAGTTGTAAGGACCATTTCGATGCGTTCGTATTGCAAATTAACTCATTAACTCTATTCCCTATAATAACGTGTTAGACTCGTGGTGAAAATTTTAAGCTGAACTTAATAAACATAAATATTATTTAGTTCTTATGAATTCAAGTGAAATGTTATTCTTTTATTATCAATTATTATACTTTAGAACGAACATAAGCATCAAATATGCCTAGAATTTTTATCTTCTTTTCTTTTATCTCAAAGGGGTAAAGGTTAATATACTTCCTAGCATTCGCCTCCTGACCTCCTGACAACAAAATTCAGTTTACTTGGTATGTCACAGAAAAAATGAATTTTCAAATCTACATAAACTTACATTACGAAACCTGTTTCGCCTCTTCCAATACAAAAGACAAAGGCATTATCCAAAACGTCAAAGAGCGACGAAATTCATTCGAGTGCCAGTTGTAGAAGCCTGATCAGTTCCCCTGCAAATATCGCGGAGCAACGTTGTCCACATTCCGCGTGCTCCCTCAATTTCCATCTCCACGGGTCTCCAAGACCAGCCGTGCGAAAGAATCGCAGAATCCCGCATCCACGCTTTACCGTTTACCTTAGCCAAGCAATTATTCCGTTTACGATCATAGAATCGATTACACCGAACTTCGTCCGTAATAAACGAAACCCGACGCGGAGAGATCCTTGGCTACCTTTGGATTTCCGGGTATCGAAACGAAAAGGAAGGGAAAAAATGAATTCCTCGGAATCCTCGGCTGGCGCGCGGACAAAAATCCCCGACGCGTCCGATAAACAAATAACGACGCAATGATCGCGTGAGCCCGCGTCGTAGTAAAACCTCTCAATTTGTTGCCTCGCGTCCGTCTATTAGCTTCCTTTCTGGCCGTTCCCCGGTCGCAATCTTACGAGCAACGCGCGCGCGGTACCAGTTTCCTGGTCGAGGGAGTCTGGTTCCGACGCAACGCGGTATAGCGTTGTGCCAATGCGAGATACGCCAGCGAGAGATTTTTTTCACCAGCGAAGAGGCAATTTACGGGAAAATTGCTCGGCGAGGCGTGAAGAATTTTGAGAGGCGTGCAACAAGTGGTTGGGTGTAACAAGTTATTGCCGGTGACGCGACGTCCGACTCTACAACGCGGCCGCGTTCCCTCTTCTGCTACTCGCGACGTTTCTAGCGACGATCCCTGCGGAACTTAACCCTTTCCGGTCGGAGCATTCCGAGAACAAGGTTCCCGATTAGTCGTAGTGCTCAGTCGGTTATAAATTAAGATGTATATGGTTTATGTCTATTTATTCGTTTATTTATCTATTTGTAAAAATGTGTAACATATTTATGGTTTATATTTACTTATTTATTTGATAGTTATGATAAGGCACTTGAAAGAGGAGCCGCTCGGTTGATGAAGCAGTCAAACGTCTGACTCGTCCTCAACGGTAGAAGTGCCTTGCTGGGTCATACAAGGACTTCGACTGAAAAAGGTTAAGAGGGGACACTAGCTAGAGATGTCCTAAATATATGTAGTTAACTAATTAATTAAATGAGAATTTAAGTTATTTCATAACTTTGCCGACGTCTCCGGGAATAATGGTATATAAATTTTGTGTTACATAGATTGTGGAGGATCATGCCGTAACATTTTTTGTTGCGCAGGTCGCCCAAAAATCGATTATTTTTAACACTTTTCTTTATCAGTGAATTATACTGCTCCTTGTATTTCATTGAAATTGGTCAGAAAATTAAGGCCGATCAATCTTTTTCTACACTTAGTCCAATTTTCTTAAAATGGTCCTCAAAAATTCCTGTAGAGTTATTGAAAAATTCTAGTTGATTGGATTTCTGCACATCGGATGAAGATGATATAATTCGTTTTTAATTAAAATCGAAGCGCCTGAAGGATCGCCGCGTTTCATACGTGAAAGGGAAGCTACGAGTACCCAGGACGAATTTATTCAAGGTCCACGCGGTGGAGCCCTGATGAAAGAAAGTCGATGAGAAGGAAAAAGGAGGAAAAAATTCGCGCGTCAGCTCTCGCTGGCTCACAGTGCCCTACTTAGAACCAGTCCCTCATGTCCGATCGAAGCCTTCGATCCTTCATTTCCCGTTCTGTGGCGGCAAAAAGCAGCGATGGGAAAACTGGATGATCGAAGCTCGTCGATCCGCGTACTGGAAAAAAATCGTGTAGACTTGCCGGTCCTTGAGGTATTAGATGAGTGCGTTTAGACTAGAGCCGTTACTCGAGCATCTCGTAAGATAACTTGTATCTTACTTTGTATAAGGTGGAACGTTTATCTCGCGTAAAGATCCAGAGTTTGCTCATAAGATACCTGGCTACCCGAGTGTCTCACCTGGTTAACACTTTCAGTGCAGCGTCTCGCAGAGATGGAAGATTTCCAGAAGAAGAAATGGCATAATTGGTTACAACTGTAATGAAAATTCTGCTTGAGCTCATTATGCAGCGTGCAGCTTCCACTTTCGCTGTCCACAAGCCATTTTTTCCTACTTCCTGCTTTATGTAACAGATGAGAAACTAAATATGGGGGATTTTTAATAGGAAGTGTCAGGAGCAGAGATATCTCAAAACTATATTTATTGATGAATTAAAGCAGAAAAAAGCACAAACCACTCCTCGCAAACACTCTCCGTTCTATTTTCGCAGATAATCGCTCGCGACTCTTTTTCTCCACTCACGGTTTCTTTCTCTCTTTCTCTCTCGCTATACGAATATTAAAACGAATATCAAACTAAGCTGCAGTTGTTGCATTGCTTATATACTAAATCTAACGTACTCGCTTACACGCACATTCTCTAGTACTTCCTTTTCACGGTCGCTCACTTGTTAGCTTTTAGACTAGTGATCTGCTCCCAAAAACCTAACGCTCGTAACATTTACAAGTACCGCATACAGCAAGACGCGTGTTGACAATTCGACAGTCATTTGCTTTAATACTCGGGCTCTATTTCATTTGTATGGGGTGACGGTCTTCGCGTAGTTCATTGCTCTTATATTAATAAATACAGGAAAACGTTCATCCGACAAATATATTTTTTTCTTTCCAAAATTCTACGCTTACTACTTAAAGTGTTAACCAGTTATCTACCAAGCCAATGACATACACGATTACAACAAAATGACGAACAGCAATATTAAATCTTATTAATTTCCTTAAATTCAGAACTACTTTAGTTTTTCTATATAAACGAAAGGCGTTTGCCACTAGGAATGAAATAGCAACAATTTCATAGTCACGAAGCAAATGAGAATAAGACTAACATTTTAATAGATTTGAAGTTCGCGAATAACACTGTTTACCAAGAAAATTCGACGGTTAAGGGGTTAAAAAGGTACTACCTCTAGTTTGGACGGGGGCCAATGCGAGACGAACAGGGCTTGCAATGGGACACGTTGGCTTGAAATAGTAGCGAGGAATTATCAGCACTGTGCGTGGTCGACGTCCAACGCGAGACAGCGGACAGCCGGAAAGATTGTAACGTTTCGCGCGACGCGACGGTCGTGGCGAACAGCGATGCGTCGCGACGCTCCCCGTTTCGCGCGCAATCGGAGTTGGGCAACAGCGCGCGGAGACAAATGGGCAACCAGAAAGCGCCGGCACGCGTGGGCGGCTGTCCATCCGGCAGTTGAAACGCGGATCGAAATATCATTTCGCGGGACGAACGCGAGACCCCGCACGATTTATCGCGCAATTAAGCTGGCCGGCGTGCGGCGCGGAGCGTCCGCCCCGGAAAAATCAACGGTGAAGTTGCAATTAACCGCGAACGACGAAGCATGAGAGTAAATCGTGCTGATTAACAGGTTAAAATAATAATTATCGGGCGTGGAGTTTGTTTTGCCAGAAATTCAATATTTGAAGGAAATTAATAAACACGTGTTTTCCGATAACTACATTTAATTATCGCTGAATGGCGGCGCGACGCCATTTTTCCCTGTCTAGCGTCCAGGCGAGGAGGCGGGGAATGACTTTAATCGCGCCAACAACTTTCTAAAAGGCCCGATCGAACTGGATTCACTTCTGTTCGGTTCGGACGAGCTGGAATTAAATTTCGTTCCGCGCGAACTCACGGCTTCCGATTTGCGAAATTATATAGAATCGGGGAAAGGAAAATGGACCGATAAGACGTATCGGTCTAGGAAGAAATCGCTGAAAATTGTAAAAAAAGTCTTAATCCGATAATAACTGACACGGAAGCGTGTGTATAATTAACTTTCCACTTAAAAAAAGGATTCAAATTTATGTGACATAATCTTCCGTTATAAATCGATTTTCTCGTTGGCACGCCCAAAATGAGCGCTGGGATCTAGAAAATGCTAGAACGTGTTAAGGGAGCGACCGCTGTAAAAGATTCATTACCTTAACTCCTCAGTTTCTATTTTGTCAGAAAAATACCTTCGGCATCAGGGATTGACACTGACTGTCTGAAATTTATATATATCGGTTCTGACTGAAATAGTTATGAACAACCGAAATAAGTCATAACTGTTATTCGATAGGACATCGATTGTGAGCTAAATCGGATTCGGTTCCGGTACTTCAACCAGAAACGGTTCTATAACTGTTATTTGTCAGATCTTGAAACAATTATGAAGAATTGAAATGAAGAACCGACAAGCAACAGTTATGGAATCGTTTCAAGATCGATATTATATCCGGAACCGGAATCGATATACCGAACAGCAGTTACGACTTATTTCGGTTCTTCCTAACTGTTTCAAGAACTAAAACCGATATCATAACTGTCTTCAATCTCTGTTCGACATACGAATAATTTAATAAACGCCGGTTTGGCGGTCAACGTGTTAATGGCGCGTCAGTGAACGATAAACGGTCGAACGAGCAACAACGAAGCGTGCGCCCGGCCCGGCCCGGCGTGCAACCGCCGCGGCGCCAGCCGCGAAAAACGAATACGCGGGTGCGCACATAATTCCCGACCAATTTTACCGGGCGGACTCTCCGCCCCGAGTCTATTCGCAGATAACGGCTGGTCTCAGTCAGCGATCGCGTTAAGCCGCGGCGCGCAAGGCTGGCAATAACGCCGTCATCGACGCGGCCGTTCGTTCGCAGCACGCGTGCGTCGGGGCCGCGGAGTTACGCTTAACGTCCCTTGCCAGAGGAATGCGACTGAAGCGATTCGCCAAGCCCGAACAAGGGGCGGCTGAGGAGAATAACGCCGTCAAGCTGGCAAAAAAATGGAAGTTTCCTGGCGAGGAAGAGTCCGGAAAGCTCGGGCAACAGAAACAACCAACTAGACGGCGGCTACTTCGCGCGTAGCAAGATGGAAAACTAACTATCCCATCGTGTAGTAATACACGCTTCTAAATTATTATTATCGTTGCACGTTATCGTGTACCATTATCGTATCTTATTATCGTGTAAGGGTATTACGGGTATTCGTAATTAACGAGCAATCAGCTGGCTTTACGAATTCTTCACTCTATCCCGAGCTTCTTCGATTACGTCGTGCTTGATTTGAGTATCTTCGATCTAAATTAACCGTTTGCGAACCACGCGCAACGCTACGATGGATGATGTAAAGCAGTTTCATTGGGCTCGGCGCATAGTGGTTTGATTTATTCAATATTTATAAAAGTACTAAAAGACCATAAGTATGACGCAGCGTGTATCACTGTACACGTATATCAATATTTCGTTAATTATAGGGAATTATGTTAGTTGATCCGCGAAAGAAATAGAAGATAAGCGGCTTGTAATTGCTAGGCATTTTAAAACACAGCCTCAAAAGGTTAATTTAGAGTCTACCTGATTCCTATATTTCGTCGAGTTTACATAACCGCCGGGAAGTTCTGTGTCCCGACGGCCGACGTCCAAAAAAACGAGCAAGGGGAAAGTACTAAATTTCGAGATCGTATTATTTGTTTCACGTACATTGTAAAATGAGCGTGTGGAATATAATTAAAAGGGATGGCGTTGCGTGACGCGCCGGCTTGCGGAGCCGAGACCCGTCTCGTGTCCGGGGCTATTCGTTGACGCGGGCGTCGAGACGCACGCCGGTGGACAGTTACAGGAAACACCGTTGTCGTGAGACGTGCTCTTTTGTGAAATACAAAGTGATATTAATCGCCTCTGTTTGACGAACAATTCTATTCCGGGCGGGCCAGCCGGCCTTCCTGGTTGGCCGCGGTCGCCTGTCCCGCGGCTTGGAAAGATATATCGCATTCATTTTCCGTTTATTGCTGTCCGGCTTGATAGCGATACAAGCCGCGGATAGATCTAAACGATCCCCTATATCGCCATTAAATATCCCTGATCTCTCGAATCGTAAAAGCTATTAGATTAGAAGCTTAATGACAAATACGTCCCCGAACGATGTTCGCCGGAATGATTCTGGCAGATTCTGATTACTGATTAATAACGCGCCGGCGGTTTATGTAAATTTAAGGGTCGACTTAAGTAAGAATTAAACGTGAATCTCCGTGTCTCGGCTATAGGTTTTGTCGTATTCGAATTAAAGCCCTGGTTATTCCCACCGATCAGTTTTATATGGCCGAACCCGTTGTAAACACGTTGCGGGCATCGCGCGATCTCTCGGTAGATAATTGGAAACGACGGGAAAAACGAAGAAAATTTTGCTCGCGGCGTGTGAATTTTTCTTTCGACGAATTGTTTTTTTAAGGAATATTTAGAAACCATGACTGTTCCTGTTTTATGTAATTATTGAATAATGTACAAGATAGTGTATCTACGTTCAGTTAATTAACATTCGGAGTACCAGCAATTCTAGATCTTACAAATGACTACGTCCGAGGTCGCGAGGACCGATAACTACACCTTGTTTACACAAACATTTTGAACATTGTTATTTCATTGCTCCTCTTTTATTGCTAAGGATTGTTATACGAACTAAACAATAGAACAATACAAAATTGTAAACAAATAGTAGTCTTCAGCTCAGACTTT
The DNA here is from genome assembly GCF_051020985.1 of Nomia melanderi. Lineage (NCBI taxonomy): Eukaryota > Metazoa > Arthropoda > Insecta > Hymenoptera > Halictidae > Nomia > Nomia melanderi. The sequence continues at coordinate 5,848,256 of NC_135005.1, forward strand.
GAATGGAACCAGACATGCTAAAGCGAGGGTTAATCAACGACGACGTTGTAAATCAACGGTTTCCTAACTTCTATCGCAGTTCCATTGTAAGCCTATCCTTACCCTGGAAAAGCCGACGTGGAAGCAGAAACGAGAGGGAAAGGAGCCGAGAAACTATCTCGAGAACAGAGAAGCGAAATTGAAAGAAATGGAAAGCAGAAGACGGAGGAAGCAGAAACCTGTCCGTCGCGCTGTCCGTTAAGACGACGTGTCGGGGGTGGCGAAGATGTAATATTAGCGACGATAATACGTCTTGCTGTCTCGAATCTCGCGACGAAGGATCGGCCAAAGACACGACCGCATAATAGGAAAATATTGATACTTCTGTGGAAAAAAATCAATTTTCCGAAGTTCTTAAAGAAACGAAATGGTTCGTTTCATTAGAAACGAAATATCTACTAATAACAAACGTAATAAGTTTCTAAAAAATAGTAAATACTTATATGAATACATAAATGGAAGTAGTAATAAGTACTAAGAGCAATTCATACATGATAATAACATAGTTTAAATAACCATATAGTAACACCAGTAACCCTTAATTATTATAGGCAACCCTGCATAAAATAATTTGTCGCGGGATTATTAAAGGACATATTCAAACGTTATAGAGTTTTGATCCGTAAAACTGCAGATCTTCCTTTATGTTAATTGCAAATAGTATTATTAATATTTCAACAGAGAATAATGAATATTTACAATGAAAGTATTGTCCAGTGCAAAGAGTTATATTTCGTGTTACAGGGTTTCAAGTTACGAATTCCCCGTGAAATTCTCTTTTTTGATGCTGGTCCAACTCTCATTAAGTTCGTCCTCTGCTCGTATCAGTCTTTATGAAATATCTCATTTTCATAGTTATGTTTCGACGTTTTTTTATTTGTGTTGTAGGGGATCTTAGTGTACTTCGGCTTTCCCTGTGATCTACTCCGCGTGTCTTTCCACTGCCTCACCCCTGCTGCTTCGCCGCGGCGCGTGTAGCCACGCTATAGGTGGGTGGCCCGCGGATTGGACGAACAATAGTACACGTGTAACCGTCATGCCAAACTGTCCGTGCTATTTCAGACGGAAACAACGGAACGCGACATGACGACGTGTCCCTCGGCCAAGCAACGCGTCGCTCCACCTTCCGATTCAATCTGCCCAGCGCGCGACACCCCGCTCCGCCCGACTCTGATACATTCTTACCCGACCTTATCTCGGCAGAGATAATTCTATACGCTCGTACCCACGGATTGTCGATCCTCTTTTTAGCCGCGACGAGATTTATGGGCTGCAGCGAGCGTGTCATAGATATTGTCTATCACTTCATGGCTAACGGAATGGCAAGGGGTGTCTCGCGATGTGTTTCGGCTGTGGTTTTGATTGGCAGAGTGTAACGGTATCGAAGAATAGGAAATTAGTATCGAAAATGAGAAGAGATGACGCTATTCGATTAGACCTGTGTTCTTCAGCCTAGTTACCGAGTAGAGTCATCCCGAAGGGATTATTCGGAAGAATTTTCACATAGGTCATTTTTGAGATTTACGATTCCATAAAATTGTTGAATTCCATTAACAATCTACTATGAATTGAATGGAATAGAAGATATTTACTATGAAAGAAAGTCGAGTCATGGAGATTAAAATTTCCGAAGCTGTTGCACTTTTGAATCGAAGACCGTGAACGTGACTTTGTGTTCCCAAAGGCTTAATTCAGGTCGAAGCTGGCCAATAACTTTGTTCTCCCCCGAGGAAACAGAAAACGTGTAATCGGAGCATCAATATCGACCAATTCCTGTGAGCGGTCGCCTACAGGCGCCATTGTTTGTTGCACTATTCTTCGTTCACGCGGTCTGGTTTTAGAAAATGGAGTCAATGAGTCCAAATTGGAGAAAATATTAGGTGGACTAGAAAGTGTTGTCTTATTTCGGAAGGATATTCAACGGTGGTAATTCCTGCATACGGTATATCATTTAAATTTAAAATGACTTCATCGCCATTCGCATTCGTGTGTTCCCAGGAATGTGAAATGACAAGTTAATTTACCTTATCGAGCGAAGTTTTATATATTACAGTTATCATTACGATTCAGTGAAAATTACTTTATAAGATCGTCTATCGGAGCGAAACTGGATCGAACAAGTGGAGCATGATAGCACTGACATACACCTTGTCTAGTCTTTGATTACTTGATCTTGCCCCATAACATCTCTATTTTTCAGAACATACGGAATTAGACGAGAAATATTAATATTTGAGAAAAAAGGGAATTATTTAGTTTTATTATCTAGTGGTCTCGATGAAATCAAACCACTTATCTACACCTTACGTTCCTTTCAGCGAGTATAAATTGAATCAGTTGCAAATGTAATTAACGACGCGTTATTTCTTACGAGTAGGCTGATGATTTCAGTATTCATAGATCCGTTTATGAAAACCGGAACAGGAGAAAAATGTATATAGCCAATTTGAAGATTCTTTTTGATCGAAATTGGATCGAGGAATAAATATGGTTAATTCGGTTCTTGGTTTATCGTCACGTTTAAAATATTATTATTAATGCGAAGTCAGTGCTATTCCCAGTTTCACTGAATTGGAAAAGGATTATTATTATCATCATTATTATTAGTAGTAGTAATAGTAGTAATAGTAATAATTATAGTAATAGGAATAGTAATAATTATAGTAATAGGAATAGTAATAGTGACAGGAATAGTAATAATAAAAGGGATGGTAATAGTAATAATAGTATGAAAACTAATAGTAGAAGTGATAGCAGCTGATACCTACATAGTATTGCATCGTAAGAAAGCTAACACCAAAATCTTAACGACAATTCCCAGTACCGTTTACTTTACCACAAAAGAATAACGTTACCAAAAACATTCAAAATTCTCATAGCAATCGACAATAGTCGACAAACTATTATTCCATTCAAATCTTTCTTGAAAATATTACCACCACGTGTGATGTACTCAAAATGATCACCCTAGTATCGATCTCGATATCGCGACCGTAAGACCGGACAATCCGCGGCCGATGAGTAGAAGCGGCTCGTTGTCTTCCTCCGTGCGGTATCTGGCCAAGTGATCTACAACTGTCTACGTCGTCCCCGTGCTGTTCCTTTGTCCGTTCTTATGGTGGGTGGCCGGCACAGGATGAATGAACAATAGTACACGTGTACTAATCATGCCAAACTGTCATGTCGCTTCCAGAGGAACAACGGGGAGACCAGACCAGGCTCTCGCGTTCATTCTCGCTGCCTCCTACCAGTCCCCGCGGGAACACGTGGCGCGCGGGTTGCGTTGTTTCTACGTTTGATCTAATCTGACGAGGACGATGATGGATCGCGCTTTTTCACGGGGATAATGAACTCGTCCCGAAGTGGCGGCTGCGCGCCCGCGCGCGCTCGCAGCGGTACTCAGTGACGGGTCGACCATTCCAGAATCGTTACGCACTGCAGAGAGGGGGGGGGGGGAGAGGGAGAGAGAGAGAGAGAGGGAGAGAGAGAGGGAGAGGGAGGGAGGGAGAGAGAGAGAGGAAAAAAGGATTGAAAAACGTGACACCGATACGATCCTACGATCTTACGATACCGCTGATAATAGAAAACGCGACGTGTGGTCCGGCAACGTTCATCTATTCTTCCGGCTTTATCTCGTTTCTCTTCGGTAAGCACGAAAATAAATCGGTTCCGATTTTTGTCGTTTGTTACACGCCGCTACCAGTCCGTTACCCCGAAAGAGAAAGCCCACTTCGAGCGCTCGAACGTTTGTCCGCTGATCGCGGGGATACACGGTTTTCGATGGACGAGGAGGAAATTCGGCGGAAGGTTGCGTACGGTTTTGTATCGAAATGGATATCTTTGTTTCCGTTGTTTTTAAGATTCTGTAAAGATGAAGTCGATGGGAATGTTAATTCCAGTGGGTTTATTTATATCTAGTATCTCTCGAAAAGACGTTAGGTGTCCAGGTAATAGTGAAACTATCATCAGTTATTTTAAAATGAATTTCTCTTAGTTGAACATCTTGTTGCGAATGGGCATAGTCACTCTCAAGCATCCACTCGCGAAAAATGCTTCTTTTTACCCTGAAATGGACACCTAACTGTAGAAGAGACAGAGGATTGATCGATTGAATTTCGCTCGTTTGACGAGACGTTTGACAGAGCAGAGTGGGGATTATGTATCCAGGAGAATGTAACAATGCATGGTGTATGTACGTATCACGTGTCACGGAGTTGATTGGTAACGGGACGTAAATTTATTTGGAATTTTCGATTACTAAATTGCCGGTTGATTATCGTTTTGCGGTGGCCCAGCCGCGGGGGATGCTTGCGAGAAAAGTTATTTTTCTCTCCCGTTACTCCTCGCCCCTACCACCGGCAGTCCCTAGCTCATCTCCCTCTCTCTCTCTCTCTCGCTCACCCTCTCTCTTTATCTATCTTTCACTCCCTCTCTCCCTCCCACTCATTTCTTCTGCCGTCTTTATCGTTTTTTGTTCTTCTTCCCTTGGTCGGTGCGCCGATACGTGAACTGGTAATTGGACCGTAATCATCATCATTGACAATTTTACGAGCGACCATACGCCGATGATCGTTTCACGGCGTAAAAGACCGCTGCGGGCCAGACGCGGGGCCACCGTCTCCTTTCTTCCACCACCACGGCCACCAATTTACATGGAAACTATAACCCGAGGACCGTCCTACTATGCGAGCGAGCACCGGTCGAGACGACGCCGCTCTTCTTTTATCCGTTCACGATAAAAATCTCTGACGATTCTTTGCGCCCGATTCCGCGTGCCAATTTCTCGGAAATCTGAACGGCCGGTTCGCGAATAAGCGAGGCCTTGCCTCGGTGAATATGGCAATCGGAATCCCATAAAAGTTTGATGGCGGAGATTCCGGACGAGTTGTTTGACGACTGATCTGTATGTAATACTGAATGACTGTCATAATATATGGCCGTATTGTAATATATGTATTGTAGCTTTTCGCTTTTACGCGATGCGTCGTCTTTGTTTTCCCCCGCGGCGCTCGATTTTTCGCTCCACAGCTTCTTTTTTTCTTCGCCTTTTTCTTTCTATTTCTTTTTTTCGCGTTCTTGGAGCAACGAGGACGGTGTATGCGAACGCGACTCGTCGTAGATAATAGAAGGCCATATGTTGTACCGTATACTATAAATAATAGATGATTCGTATTCTTTATTAGCGCGAGTATGACCGTGGAACTCTTCGCGCGATTCGATCGAAAATAGTCGAAGTTCTCCATGAATTATTTTATCGTTGACGATCTCCCATCGCGAAAGGAAATTACGCGCAAGTGTGAATCCGCCGTAGTAACTTTTAGCCTTAGCTTATTACTTTACGCGACACGATTCGAAATTAATTCTTCGAGATTTTATATATGTATGTTACCCTCGATCTTTAATCGATGAATGGACGCGCACGTACAACGAGCGTCAATTGATACGGACAAACCGCAATTAATCAAATAAAAATAAACGACCGGACACAATTCGCCTCGTAACCTGCGCAACAACCGCGCTTACGCTTCCCGCTCGGATCCAATCTGACAATCAGTAACAAAATATAAAAGTACACGGAATTAAATTAAACCGGGCAATAAAAAATTAATTCAGAAATCCAATTTATTTCCCCTCCACCAACCCACAGCTCCTTCAGCATTCGCACGGTATCATTGTGATTAATACTGTTCTCATTACTATAAAACGAAATTTATAAGTGTCCATAATTATAATCTTACATAATAAAGATCCTCGTCCCCCCTGCTACCCCAAAAAGATAAGACAAAAACATCCAAGAAGAGGAAGAAGATGGAGAAGATGAAGAAGAAGAAGAAGAAGATGCCGAAGAAGAAGAAGAGAACAAGAGGAGGAAGAAGAAGCAGAAGAGGAACCAAAAGAAGAAAAAGAAGAAGAAACTCGAAACACGTTTAAGGATCCTGAAAGTAAATGAACGTACAGGCGTTTCGCCGGGAAATGAGGGACACATAACGAAGAGAAGTCGGTGGCCCGGGTAACGTACTAAAAATAACTTCGCGGAACGAGTTCATTAAAGGAGAATTTTATAACACGCAAACGAGAGGATAATATCGATATCCCGTTCGCCGGGTGGAAGGAACGGGTCGAAAACAGAGCAAAACGATTGAGCGGACGCGCGGCGCGACCAGGCTCACCCCCCTTCGCTCCCTTTTCTGTCCGCGTCCCACCCCATCCCCATCCCCCAATAAATAAGACCTCCTCGTTCGATTTTGACAGCGCCGTGAGAGGAAGAATTTTTTCGCGTGGCATGCGCAGACCGTCGAAAAAAGGTGGAACATCTGTTGTCTCCGGAGCCTTTAAGGACTCCAGACGCTCCGTCTCCGTTTCGTTGGCCCGTTTCCTCCTCTCTTCCGTTTCAGCCGCGCGCCCTCCTCTTCCTCCACCGCTCTCCAGGAACCTACCACGCGTCGCCGGAGCATTCTCCTCGGATATTGTTCGCACGCATCGCGAAAATGCGGGTGACAACGCTCCCCTTTTTGCCACCGCGTCGGGATAAAGTGTTTAGTCTGACTTTCGCAGGGGGAGGTCGGGCGGGGGATGGGATCTGCCACGAGGATAAAGAGGAGGGACGAAAACAGACGGCCGAGAAAAAGAAGTTTCCGCAGTTTTAATGCTCGTTAAGCCTGCTTGCTTCGTTCTCAGACGACGCGACGACCGTCCCGCTTCCATCCACCGGCAGACCCGTTCATATTTCCGTTAAAAAGAAACGGATTACACGCGCGGCTGTTGGCATAGGTTCCGCGATTAATCTCGACGCGAACGCGTCCGCCTTTGTTTGCCTTAGGGGATTCGAAAGTTTGTTTATCGTCGATAGTGTCTTTTGGATCGATGGAAACTAGCTGCAGCTGATTTCTCTAATGTTCGATGCCATGGTTTCGTGCGCTGTTAACGTTTCGAGACCTAGGGATTGTTAAAGATTTTTTTCAAGTATTCTAAACGTTCATTAGAGAAAACTAGATTACTCGTCAAACTCTTAGATACTATGAAAAAGGAAAATATGTATTAATCTTTCGTTGTTCGAATAATTAAATTACTTTTCGGAGCTTTCCGTTTGAGATGTGAAAGTTTGATGGTACCGATACGATGATGTTCGTTGCCGAATGGTTAACGCGTTAACTGCCACATTACATATTCGTAATGCTGTTTGCAGAATTCAAAATGAAAGTTATTGGCGATACGTGAAATGAACCTTTCCTTGGATCTACTAAAAGCTGGATAGAGCAATCCAGCGAAAAATCTTGTTTCGTCTTTCGTTCCCTTAACCCCTTAACCTACGATTTGTTTCATAACAGCACCACCAAGAATTACTTTGTCATTACTAATTTACTAGAAACGAAGGAAAATTTCATATTCCTCTATATCCATGTTACTTTAAAGTATATTAATTGATAACACAAATACAATATTTAACTTGGACTCAAGAAAATTGTGATTTATTTATTTTAGTTAATTCCAATTTGAGATCACGATATTGTATTAGCAAGGGTTTAAGAAAATTACTCTAATTGCTCGAGTTATTCGAAGAGTGCCGATAGGCCGGTTAACGTGTTAAGGTCCAAGCGGAAGAATAATTTCGTATCTTTTTACCGCCTCGCAGTCGAACCGCGTCCCGCAAGCGTGCAAGTTACGCTGGTCGATTCATAATTAATTTAGAGGTTCCATCGGAAGGCTTGTCCCCGAGTCGCTGGCTCCGACCCGCAAATAAGCGGCATCCCTAAATGGCGCAACCTTCCAGCCCCGCCGTTTTTCTACCCGGTCATCTGACTATGGATGAATTATGGGTAACACTTAAAAGAAGATTTGCCAACCGTCGGCAAAAACTAGAAACCCGCGGTTTTACAGCAAACGGCGTTTTAACTCGATTACTGTGTCCGGCTGCAAATTGGCCGGCGAGCCTGAAACGTTCTAAAACGCGGGGAGGTGTACGAAATGGCACACTTTGTCCTTTAACCGGCTATAAAGAACGGTCTTCGGAAACGATTCCTCCGGCCCGTTCGTCCGGCGCAGCAGATTGTTAGAAAGTCTCGGCGAGGCGTGCGATGCTGATCAACGCGAATCGGATCGAGCACTCGTTGACCGCAATCAAGCTGGTCCACGGAATCGACACGTGTAATGAGTTTATAACGACGAGCGCTGATTGCCGATCCGGCGTTGACGACTTAAATCTCGGTGATAATCGCGCGAACGCTGCATCGTGAGTTGATATTTAATGCATTCGCTACCAACGCCGCATATTTCCGACGATCAGTGTTTCCTATTTTGCGCAGAGGAGAGTACATTACACTTACACGTGATTTCATCTACACAATATTGTAACGCATGGTAGAATGTGCAGGAAGTCGATGAGATTTCCTTCTCGATTATTATTTGTATTTTGTAAAGATCATATATTTTATTTAATGAAATATTGTAACCGGAGATTGTTATTGAAAGAAATGCTGGTAACGAATGGGTTCATCTATTCGAATTCAGAATATCAAGAATCACGTTAAAAAGTATTTTACTCCTGAATCGTGTAACAGTACGCTCATTTGAGTCGAATCATTAGTATCCCTATTTACCTCTGAACTATCGTATAAAAGATCAATTTCAAATTTCTTGCGGTTCCAAATTCATTCAATTTTGCAAGGAAATTAAATGTTATACACTACTATTACAAAGTTTACATTATATTGTTGCGTTCAGAGGAAAATATATGGTCCCACGAATGCGACGCTCCGAACTATTTATACGCGTTTTGTCTTTCTCCCCTGAACGTTATTTCCTGCATCGAGGAAAGAGATACGCACACGTGCGGAATATTACGCGAGCGTTATTGTGCCGTCAAAGGTTATTAAAACATTCCTTATCCCGTCGGTTGGGCAAGATTTAGTCGTCGCGTTGGGTAATCGCGGCCCACGCGACGCGACGCCGCGCCGTCCGGCAAAATGGGCAAAAAATGCGCGACAGGATCACGGCGTGTTCTTCGGGATTATTAGCGGCGTTGACGGGGCCGGCAATAATAATTCAGGAGCGTCGACGGCTCGTAGTTTTCACGCACGCGAATTAACACCTCGTTCCAAGACAAACGGAAACTGAAAACACCCACTAAACGTCACTCCGCGGCGTGCATAAGCGCGCAAACAAATATCTTGCAGCGCGCCGACCACAGCACCGGCCCGCCTGAAATATGTTATTGTTATTATGTTACCCGCGTCATCTAATTTTCCCGAGTGAACGCCGCTAATGAATAGAAATGGCGGCCGGCTCGTACGTTTTCACGGTTCTGCGGAAACCGTGTTTACGATAGGGCCGTCGATTAAACGGCATCACGACACTCGGGAATGTCCGCTTCGAATATACGGAAGCGGTCTTTCGATATTTCCATTGAGATTTTCGTAAATAAAGCTGGACGGTTAACATGTTGAATGTCGAGCGATTTTACGAAGCAAAACACGGAAAATAGAGGAAAATATAATATCAAAGTATTTGATAGAACTGAGTTATCATTGTTGCACGGTTATCATACTAAGCGTCATCATATTAGGTTGTATTATTTCTAATATAAAATGTTTTCAAATAAACATGGTATAATTAAGTGAATTGCAGTAATTCGATTTGGTCAAAGCTCAACCTCGCGGCATTCAACGTGTTAACAAAATGGTGTGAAGATTCTTCTGATAACCGTTTCCTACGTTTTATACTATTGTCTGGATATTAAAGATTTTTATATTCGATATCGATCGTCTTGTATATTGTAATTAATTTCAAACAATTTGCGCCCATCGGTGACCAACACAGCAGTCAACATATTGAACATATATTTATTTATTAAATTGGTAACGTTTTAAATTGTAAAATAATTTACCGTATAATGAATATGTTTACTGGAAAGCGTCTATCCGTGTTCAGTTGCAGTTACTTACTAGTCTAGTCAGCATCGAGGAAAGAATTCCACTTTGACAGGTAGAATTCCCTGCTAGACCGGGCGACAGTTGTCCCTGCCACGGGATTCGTCTGAAAGCAAACGGAAGGCGGGATCGGTTAACCGAAGTACGATAATTTCACGACGATTTCGCGGATGACTTCTGAAGAGGTTTCAGCTAAGAATAAATAAACGGCGTATCATATAGTCGATAAAGAATATTTGCCGAAGTCTCGGACACTGCCCGGCGGAAACGGCCACTCCGAGGCACAGTATTAAACGAGTAATAAAAACCTTAATTCGCTAACTCGTTACCAATCATCGCGAAAGGAATTGTAAAAGGGATCCCCGGGCCCGCGTTCTCCATTCGCCGGCAGATACTTCCCACCGCGGCGAGGGTAACGTGGAAGGTCACTAATGGCCCGGAATGGCACTCGCAACAGCTTTTTTATCGATGTAAACAACCGCTAAACTCACCGCGCGCTGCGCGCTGTGCCAAAGTGCGGTCGTATTTTTGGAACGCACTCAGCGTCATGGCGTACCACGTCAGCACGCCCTCGCTCGATTCGCGAGCGACCCGAGTGTTGGCAGAATGAGTCGATGAAATAAATCCTAGCGATCACTTCTGCGAAAGATCCGACGACTCGCTGTCGCCGTACAGAACGAAACAATACGGCTCCTCGGTTTGCCAAGAAACTTCCTACGGTCGTTTATTTCTTCCATCGAAGGTATCGATCATGGATCAACCCTTTGCAGACGAGAATTTACTGAACTTCTACAGACCTATTACGCGTTATCGTAAATGTATACTTCTATAGTTACATAGTATCAGAATCAACATTAATCTTTCAACTATTCAATCGTCTAATGTCTCATAAACGTAGATTCAAATTATCGATGAAAAATTAAACTCGTCTTAAGACGTTCTAACACCGGGAACTTTAAATTAACGTGAGTCGCGATAACGAACGTTCGTCCCAGATTGATTAACTGAAACTGAATTACACGAGAACCGAATGATTTTGTTAAATCGTTCTTCGTAATTTTCTGAGCGAAACTTGTATCCCGAGTGCGACGATCGGCACGGAGTCGATTAAAATTCGAACGCGTCGTTACAATCTCATTATGTTTGCTCGATTGGACGTCTCAATAATTTTTCTTGGTTACTGGCGAGTCGCCGATATATATATGTATATATGTATATGTATATGAACATATAGAATATATAGATATGATATATGTACGAGAATACATATATATATCTGGTCGGTAAGCAGCGGCCCTTTTCCTCGTAGCGGTCCATGTCGCTTTTTATCGAGGCTGATGCGAAGTTAATTGGTTGGCCGTGTTCCGCGGGAGAGCGTCGCTACTGTGAAAACCAATATAACGTTTACGAGTGCGCGTAAGACGGTCATAAATCAAACCCGCTGAAAACGAATGAAACGATACCGTTCCCCGTTCTCTACGTGTCGCCACCGAGAGTGGCGCGGCGGCGCGGCGGCGTACACGAATTTTATATACCGATGTTTACGGACAAAAGTAACTAACGACGTTGCTCGACCGTTTCTCATCCCAGCCCGCGGGAAAAGAATACGCGTAAATCATCGAGCGAGCCACGAAATCGCGCGGGAACGCGACCCTAACGAGCGTTCAGCTTCGATCCGACTATTTCCGAGGACCGAACCGTCGCGGTGGGACTAACGAATCGAAACATCGGAAGGGGAAACGGGCGTCCCGTGGACGGAGACGAATTTCGGTTGTTGTTTTTATCTGTAAAGTAACTAACCGCGGAATGACAAAAATTATAAGTTTCAATAATATTAACAAATTTTAATTGTCGTATGTTTAGTTACATAGTGTTTTATACGCGGTTTCTAATGCTTGACTTAAATTTGTGGTTAAGCCGCTCACTGGCCAGATCGATTAACTCCACCTTTTTGAATTTTTTAAGATTTTATTACCAAAGCGCTTCATTGGCTATTAACTATTTATATTTAATATGAGTTTCATTATGACTGGGTTTGGTACCGTAAAATAGTAAAAACTCTTTTGGTCATGAAAAATTGCAGTACTAATAAAAGTTACTTCAAAAATATACTATTTTATGTTTTATATATTTGTTCGATTGAAGCTCTACCTGTGTTAATAAAGTGAAATACATTCTACAATAATGATTTGATTTTGTATTCAAATGGAAATATTAAAAATCAATATGTTACTGTGGCATCACTTTTCTCTACTTCTTGTTTTGTGGAGTTAATTGATTTGCCCATTGCGTGGCTCAATTATCGGCTTTGTGCACACGGATTCCAAGTTTTAGCAGTTGAAAACTTTGGAGTCTTAAAAGTGTGTTTACAATGTAATTATCTCTCTTGCGAGTATTCTACGTTCCATTCCGTTTTAATGCGTTTGCTGATTCAGGACGTTCGGCGATTTTCTGATTTCGATTTTCATTGAAGAAGCTCGAAAATTGAATGAGGCGTCGATTCATATCGGAGTACATCCCGGTTTCATTCATGAAGCATTAACATAACGCTCGCCCGAACGGTGAAAAGATTGCGACTCGAGCGGCTCGATCGTTCGGACATTGGAAATAACGATAAAGTTGATTCTTGTATCTTAAAGGTTCGTTTAAAACAAATTTCGTGTTCCACGCGTTTGCAATAAAATATAATGATATAATTAAAGCTGATCGGTGATCAATTTTGGGCGACGCGTACGCGAACGCTGAATTTACTTCTTTAGATTACATAAAGTGTCCCAAATTTGAATGGACGAGGCCCGATTCCCGTGCGTTTAACGTTGGGACACAGTGTATAGCAATTTCGAATTATGGAACATTATAATTTAAAGCGTTCCGAAATGTTCGGCATTGTGTTGAAATTGCCGCCATTTTTGAAGCTCTCCCGGGTTTCCAGAACGTAGCCCGCTGAATCGCCTCCGACGTTTACGACCATTAAGAGCGCCATAAATTTCGCGAACGCTTTTTGCGACGTACTGTATAAATTTAAATAAACTTCTTTTGAGGACGTTAATTGTATCATCTTAACATCTTCATTGAGCTATCAATGCGGCGTTTCGAGTTACGACGTACAATGAATATCGACGTGTGCCGTCGGAAGCAATTAAATAATATCGTATTTCATAACCTGTATTACAAACAAAACAAACAGGAAAACAATTTATCTATAGAGTAACGCTAAGAATAACAAATTAAAATTCGATTCTCGCTGATCGATAGTGACTAACTGATTACCTTCACGCGAATTAATAGTTTCATCGATAAATTTACTAAACCCAAAGTTCAACGAATCGTCATTTCATATTCCATTGTTTCTCCATTTTCTTTTTAACGAAAACGAATCAAATCTTTTCAACTCCTACAAAATTAAATAAAAGAATAACTCCATCTATCCTACATTTAAGATAGATATTTCCATTCCCATAGTAGAAGGAACTACTTACACGAAACTCTGTCAATACGAAAAATCTAAAGACAAAGGAAGCCACAAAGAGAACAAACAATTCGATTTAATTTGCGTGCACACGAGCGAAACGAGCCTGTAGGGATTGTTTTTGAGTAACAGAAAAATAAAGATCTTTATCCTTATACTACTTTCCTTATTAGGTGTGCTTCTTTTATACATTTTGTGAGGTTTTCTATTTTGTCTTGAGGTTTTCCTTTAGTAGTCGGTCGACATTGTGTTTGCTACAGAGATGTTTGTGATTGGTGCAATAGGGAACTAAATGTTCCACCGTAATTATCACACGTCATTACAGATGAGTATTGTGACTTTTGATGAAATACGCGAATATGATTTTTGTATGTTCAATTCTGATTCTGTTTATTGCCACTTTTCTAACTTGGGTAATTTATTTAGATATTTGAATGTATGGAAGGAATTTTCTGAAGAGAATTGTTGTTCCACTATATTTCCCAGTTCGTTAATATTCTTTTCTTCATGTATTCTATCAAGTCATCATGAGTTCATATGTGTATTCAGATCGATGACTGTTTCTTCCGCTACTTTACGAGCCCACTCATATCTGCTAATTCCAACATGTACAAGGATCCAGGTTAGAATTATTTCTTCCCCATGTTCTACTAGTTTTCTATATATGTCTAAAATATGTAATATCGTCTAATCTGAAGTTAGCAGAACATTGTTTTTAAATTACTCGAAAACAATCACCATAGCATTTCGCTCCAAACCACTCACGAGCATCTGGCCTTACGCGCTCGCGCGGTCCAATCGCGAGGCAGCGAGATCCGGTGGTCGGTTGTAGGAACGTCGGTCGTAGACCATCCTGTCTATTATTGTCATCGGGAGTTGCAATAGGAGCGCGACGAGTCCTACGGTCGGTGGGCAGCTGGCCCCGGTACATTCATCCGCGTTCAAGAGACCGTCGTCAGACGAGCAGCAGTTCGTTCACTAAAGATTCGCCATGGCGATTCATAGTCTCGCGGGTGTTCCATTAATGAGGGGTTCCTCGTCGCGGCTAGCCGCGGCTGTTATTATAGCTGCTCATAACAGTCAAGCGTCGCGGCGCGGCTAGAGGTTCAGCTTGCTCTCCCCCTTGCCCAGCCCGTTCCTCCTTCTCTCTCCGTGAAGCGTTCCGTAGACGCGGCGTCCCGCGACTATGAGGCATCGAGCGTCTATTTTCACGCGAGCGTCAGCCCAACAGCGTCGCTCCTCGTCGCGTGATCTGTATAAAGTATCTGGCCGTTGCGGGCCCGCGGCGCGGCGGCAATTAAAGCCAAGTAGCGGAAGAAATTTCTGGCCTCGGTCGGACGACGAGACGGTTATGCGTCCGCGAAATACGACCGCGAGACAAACGATCGTTTCGCCGAAGCGGAACGCGGGACAGTTGCGGAATCAACCGATCTAACCGTATTTCTGGCGCGTGCCCGTTCGTCCGCGGATTCTCTGCCGAAACGCGCACGGTCGTCCCGCGTGAATGAAGAACCCGCGCGGAAGATGTCCGTTGCACCCCGGCCGCGCGATGAATGAGCGCTCCGCTCGACGACGACCGCCACCTCGTTCCCGGGACTATTTAGGTGTGTATATTAATTTCAATTTGCGCCGGGTGAACGGCGTGTGTTCTCGCGCGAGACGTTTTGCCGAGAATCGCCGTTCGGAAACGACGAACCGCGTTTATCCGCGTCGTTGGACTTTTTGGAGAACGCTGTTATCGATCAGTGGTTACGAAATTATGCTACTTTCGCCGCGGTCGTTGGATCCTTAGTATAAAATAGGGAATAGGTTGAGACTTGTACAGAATGACTATTCGAACTAATATAATTAATTATTCGACAGAAATAAATATTCGACCTAGTAGTAACTAATCGGTATCGGTGCACCAGTCACAGGTTGAATCTTCACGAATAATTGTCATTAGCACGGAATTGTACGGATATCAGTGAAAAATCGGTTGGCCAACAAGCTTAACGGATCCCCAACGTCTGCCAACGTGCAAAATCAAACGTTCGGGATACTTTACAATTCCAAGAGAGATAGACGGAGAGAGAAAGATCGAATGCGTCAAGCGAGCGTAATCCAATATAAGAAACCGAGGTTCCCCGAGTAGCCGGCGTATCTGCCGCGTCCATCAAGAAAGTAACTCGTTAAGGCGTTTCGCTCAGCCTGACGTCCGACACCCGACAAATACGTGTTTCATAATTATTTAATAGAGGCGGCAGTTAATCGCGAGAGAGCGTCGTACGTTTCGTTAATCCGTCATAAGCCCGAGGATGATCCGACGAGGCGCGTTGCGCGCGGACCACGGAGCGCAGCGCGGGGCAGTCTGCCTGTCATAAGTGTCATTAAACGGCCGCGGACGTCCGCGGGCCTGAGAGCCGGTTGTCATCCACTGATACGTGAATCTTGGCCGGCGTGAGCGGGAGAGTGAGCTCAACTACGGCGCCGCTAATTATACCCCCTTAATACTTCCAATTATCATTTTATTAGCGGGTCCGCGCGCCACGCCGGCTTTTAATTCCACGGCATCGCCGTGGATTAGAACGCTAACACGTCCCCGGCTCTGTTTTACAATTTCCGCCACCGGAATTGCCTTTTCCTGCGAGCAGCAGCCGCGCGGAAATTGTAACCCTGTTGACAGAGACACTCGACTGACGTTAAATACGAACTCCCTAGCTTCCTTTTGTCGTGTCCGAAGTTGCCAACCGGACTTCCCCCAGGGACACGCGTGTCCCGCGTCTAGCAGCCCGTAGATATACTTTCGTTCAGAATTTTATCGTTGGACTACTCTGGAACGGGACTTGCTTCGATCAGAACGTGTGCGTGCTATTAATAACTTTGAATTACGATACTTTGCAGTGACAGGAGTTGTATTCAGGTTTTATTTCAGTTTCTGTGTCATTCTTTTTTTGGACGATTATAGAAGTTGTGACTGTTTTGTCGCGAATTTTTTAGGTTTATTGTTCGGTTCACCGATACGATTAACTCGGTAATGGCGAATTTAAAGTTGCATTGCTATCGCGGTGAACGTCGAATCGAGATGTTCCATTGTTTCCGTGAATCTATCGATTCATTTCTAATCAAGCCGTGAAACAGCTAGAGGCACTTCGAGTATTCGTTAATCCAACATAGTGTTCATATCGTTACTCTTAACACACCGCATAGCGTAAGGACACGTACCTTACATTAAAATAATTATTCTTCCTGGATCTCTTCGAGCCAGTAAAACGTAAATAAATGAATTAATCATTTCTCGCAGGGCAAGTCCCACACAGTCGTAACTCTGGTTAGAGTGACCAGTTATCAGCGAAGTACCTTTCATCTCGAATTACTTTAATTTCAATAAATCTCTCGTTTATTGCTTTCATAATATTTTATTGCCGTCGCTAGATCTTGCCAAAGGTACTCATTAACGTCGTTCAGAATCAAGGAAAAAAGGCTGTCGCCCGTATATGGGCACCGGTGAAGTGGCGGTGTCACCCGTATACGGTTGACAGGACGGTCAAAGTGTCAATCGCGAGCAGATTCTAGGATCTCCGGCTGGAATTCACGCTGGAGTTTTCTTTCATAGTGCTCCGACTTCGACCGTGGACGCCTAAAGGTCAATTAACATTTCTCTTCGAATTCTCCTGGCCTTCGTTTTGTGGAGTTAATCAGTTTGACACAAGAATGTCTTATGCGTGGCATGCACTAATACTTTCTATTAGAATCAGATTTATTACTACTTCCGTACAAAATAGTAACATACATATTATTCACTTTAAAATAAAAGGAGGATCATCGGTTTACCAGAGATTCAATACCAGCTCATTTGCTTTTTGTTTTCTCAAGCTAAACATGTCTCAAGTAATAGAACAAGCGAATTGACAGACGTATAATCTTGTCAGGACACAGAATCGTGATTAGCAGCTGTAACATGGTTTAAAATCCTTCAAAATCATTTGGCACCGACTTTGAAGTTTTAAGATTTTCCTTTATAAGTTTAACCCTTTCGCTACAATGGACCATATATTCCGATTCATTCGACATCATCGATGTTGTATGTACGATATTATCATGATGACAAGATATGTCGTCCATAGCATCGTAGATATGACATCATGGTGACAAGATATCTCGTCCATTGTAGCGAAAGGATTAATTTACGATCTCTTTGTACCGTAATAACGACTACACACCGTGCAACCGTCAACAATCAGAACCGCCACGACATCCTAGTCGCGCATGCGCGTCACGAATCTCAAGCTCGCCCAGCCAAACTATAGAAGCGACATCAGCAGCAGCAGCGGCAGCAGCAGCAGCGCGGACACGCACAAAGAACGATAAATCCATTCAGCGTCGTCGACACGCTCGTCAACTATTTTCGCGGGCCGAGTGGGCGAGGGTCGCATTAAAACAATAAATCTCCATCGCTCCCCGCGCAGCGAGTGAAATTCCCGAGGCGCATTATCGCGCCGTAATTCTTGCCGAGAGGCATTCTTTTTTCGCACGTTTAGGCTGCCGCTCGAGACGACGCCGACATGTCTGGCAGGGACACGCGTGGAGCCCGACCTTGAGGGAAACAAGCGAATTAATTTAACAGCGAAGAAAGCTGCGGGCAGTGGTGCAAACCACGCGATGGAAAAGAAAAAAATTGAAAATTGAAGATAAAAACACAAAAGGGTATTTGCCCTTGGCGGAAGGGACGGTTCTAAGCGAACCGTACCGTGGAACCAAGTCGCTGTCAAGGTATGTAGTCGTTTAAAATTGTCAGCGCACAGTTCTGCTTACACGCCATTATCGTTCATAGTACTCCAAAATGCCAAATTCTGGAGATACGTATAATACGTGCACAGATTCTCCATAAGGTAAATAAAATGTTCTTCCGGTTCTTTCAATTGTGTTCGCCGGATGCATATACGGGTTCATTAGCTACAGCAATGTGTATACATCAGATACATATCAGTATTTCGGCTGTATCAGTTGTTTTCGCCGAACGCATATATGTGATCGGTCAGATTGATAGTTTATGAAGAATGCATATATGCAACCTTAGTCCGTAAAGGGTTAGTAAATGTTTCATAAACTGTACATGTTAGAACAATCGACAATGAAATAAATTTGAAGACAATTAAATAAACTTTTTAAATTTCAATTCCGCTATGTTTCAGAAACTAATGATAACGGTTTGGTCTTGGGAGATTTAAGAAAGAAATAATTTTAGAAGTTTTTTCTCCGGATGCGACCGTCTGGAGCAGCTAGGAAGTCGGAGGTCGAAGAGGAGGCAACGCGAAAGAGAGAAATCCAGAGCCAGACAGTGGAGGGCGTGGGAGATACATTTATAAACTCTCCACTGTTCAGCCTCGGAATCGGCTGATTTACTGGCCACGGTAAGGAGAGATTGTCGCGCGAGCGCATTCGTCCGCTTTGGAACTGACACGACGCTGACCACGCGGACCCGTATCGCGGCCAATTGAATCTTTCGCGTCGAATCATCCGGCCCACTTAATCGATCGCCCGTGTAATTGACCAACAAGACGGAGGCCGGTAGTTCAGGCCGCGCTTTGTCTCTTAACCGCCTGTCATAGACCATCGTGTCGTGAAGAAAATCTCACGCGGAAGCTAGCGAAACTAGCTAAAATCACTCCGTACACTGAAGTTCGAATAAAATATTATTCATTTCGTATTAATCGTTATGTTTCAAAACAAACACGGATATAGATGAACGTAGAATTCTTCTTTGTTCCTATTAAATAGTTAGTGACAAACCCTAGTGAGTTCAGTTAAGAAAGAAAAATTAATCGATACAAATCATTACGACGAAAACGAATTCTCGTTTGGCAATCTTGTTCCCTATAACTCCCAAGAAAACACCGCATCTTCGTTATCACGGTTAACCCCTGGTTCTACAACATCGTGTCAGGCTCGTGGTGAAGATATCAAGTAATAAATGTTATTCAATTTGTTTGAATGCAAATTGCATATTATTCGTCTGTTATTAATGACTATTTCTTATAGTATACGTTGCATTTTTAAGCATTTTTCTTACCTTCCGATTAAAAAATTAAAGAAGATAACTACAGTACTGAGTTCTATGTTTCTTAATCTATATTTTTGACACTTAAATTACCGTGCCAAACTGTAAATTTTAAACGCTTTTCTAAATCATGATGCGCGGTGAAAAACGGAACAATTAGCGCAGGAGTAACTGGAGTCCCTTGCTATGTGCGTTGTTTATAGTTTTAATCAGTTACGTGTAATCGTATTGACATATAGCAAATTAGAATCGCAAATGAGATAAAAACAGACCAATTAGATCACACCAGTGCAGAAAAAGGTGACACATTTATTTGTGATTTTTGTTCATAAAACCATCTATCTTCCTAGTTTACTAATATCAACTAACAATTAAATATGTTCAGTTAACAATTTTCATTTGGTAGAAATAAAAATTTTGTATTTTTATATGATTTCACAGGAGTGTCCCGTTTTACCCTACCATGTTCGTGATGCGGGTATTTCAATACCTTCATAAAATCGTATTTTCGTTCATAACTAAATATTTTCATTAAAAAAATCTTTCATTTTCTTACAACCAAGGACCTATTTAAAATTTCTAAAACACATTTCACCCGTTCATTGCTCCAGAAACTTGGTTATTACGATTCAGAAAAGAGCGTCTCATTTTACCCTACTTTCCCCTATCAGGTGAATCGATTTCATATGAAACACATAACGCCAGCCCGAGAATTAACGTGGACGCAATGGTTTCTAAACTGGTCGACGGCTTCCTTCGTAGGAGGGACCCGGAAACGGCGGGTGTCGGTGAATTTACCGGCAGCACGGAGGAGTGTCCAGACAGATTCGAGAATGGATAGATACCTCCTGGCGTGGTGTCGTCGCATCGCGTCGCGTCGCAAAACGTGGCCGGTGGGGCGCGCGT
This sequence comes from Nomia melanderi, assembly GCF_051020985.1. Classification (NCBI taxonomy): domain Eukaryota; kingdom Metazoa; phylum Arthropoda; class Insecta; order Hymenoptera; family Halictidae; genus Nomia; species Nomia melanderi. Next base: position 5,868,636 of record NC_135005.1, read on the forward strand.
GCAATTTGACGGGCGGCTAGGTATATCGGAACGCTTTGTACCGGTCGCGTTTCAACAAGCGAGTTCCATTATTTGCCCGCGTATTGTAATACACGCGCGCGGGATTCCATTAAGCTAACAAATGCTCGCATACATAATCGCTGGGCGGCCGGAATCCCGGGCGTGCCGTCAGTATCCATTTCGCGCGAGCATTTCTCAAACGGATGAAAGGGCGCGCTTCCTCTCCTCTCTTCTCTCATTGTCCACGATTGTTTCGTCTACGCGACGGTTCACCGCCTCGCGCCGATTGTTGCGTCTGCCGTACATCAAATTTAAGTGTCCACGCGTGTCCGACGATAAGCCCTGCACGACCATCCTGAAACCAGACGATGTAAACACGCGGCGCTTACTGGATGGATTATCCGGCCGTGTGCCACCACAGTCTCATGGGATCCTCGGTTTTCGGAAAATGAGACGTTGACTTTTGGATGAACTAATGAACAGTTGTTTTAGCGTTTTTTCTAGACGGTTTCAGTGATTTAAAGTGTGTGGGTAAGATTCTTTGGGATATAATGAAATAGAGTGAGTTGTTTAGCGGCAGTTTAATTAATGCTGATTCGATATAATGTGGGTTTTTAGGGGATTTTTAACACTAAATGTACTAGCACTTTATGTAAGTCTATTCCTGGCGTAACAGGTGAAATAATTGATTGTAAAATGAAGGTAGACAGATTAAACGATCGATTTTTCTTAGTGAAAATAGAAAAAGAAGGGACGGACGTTAAAAAACTGATTAATCGGACGATATAAGAACTGATATTACGTTGAATGGACGGAAGAAAATGCGGAGTTTTTAATCATATTTTAAAACCAGTCATTTGACCGGTCGTGGTATGGTTAGCGTTAACGAGTTCTGAATATTCTATGATATAACGTGAGTCTGGCGATGAAGCCTGACAGATATTAAGATAATGCAGGGAAGTGAAAATACTTTATTCTTCGTTGCATGTTTCCTTATTCTTATTTACTGTACGCTAAAAACTTAATGAAGTTTTAAATTATGAATGGATTACATAAGGATTTACGTAAAGTGAAATGGAACATAGAGTAGAAATAGACAAGAATAAAATATTGGATTGTAACATCGTATATGTCGTAGTTCTTGGACAAAGGGGAAAATGACAGCTGCAGTGGTCTCCAGGCAAGCGCGAATATCAGATCTGTTTAAACATTCATAACGAATAAACTTGTCATTGAAATGTGTAACGCGACACGGCAACTCATACCGCGGGCTCAACGGATTATATTTTCACGTTCACCGCGACGGTTTGAAGTTCTAAGTCAAGTTAACTGATTAATGAGCTGTCCGATTCCGTTGACGTCCTATGGAAACCTCTATTCGAGACGGTGTCGAAAAGTCGCGTATCAAATGCCATCGTAAACTTGCAGTAATCTGCAGCGATCGCAAATTTCTAAACTGTCAGATTCGAGACACTCGCTATTTAATTTTCAATTCTTCACTTAGCGACCATATATCTAGATACACGTGTCCATATTTTCTTGTTCCACATTTATTCCATTCTAATAAAAGATTAACAAAATCGCTTCGCATCGACCACTTTTGCAAACACTTTCACGTCGTGTCGAAAATAAGAAATTCACATGAACCCATAGCGATAATACAGTTCAATGTTCACATTCCTTTTTGATCGTCGTTCGAAGGAAGAAAACGAAATGATATTTAAGAGGAACCGTTCGTATCATTCCCCGCGGGAATTCCAATACCGCGCGTTCCAAATTCTCCGTATCGATCCGCGATAAATTTCGCGCGATCGTTTCTGGGCGACCCGGTGAACATTCGCGTCCTCGCTTCGAATTCCACGCGCGATGTCACCAGAACTTCGGCGTACCGCATTCCCACGCGGCGGCGTCTCGATGTTTCATTACGTTGACTAATTTCGCTGGGCATCCAGGTTCGTTGATTCGATTACCGAGCCAAGATTGAAACTCGACGATAAATCGTCGGCACCGCCGGAAAACAAGAGGGCGAAGGAGATCGAGAGAAAGAGAGATAGACTAAGAGAGAGAGAGAGAAAGGAAGAGGAGAGGGGACGGATCGCGTTGCACGGAACACGGCGTGATAAGAATTTCCACCCGTGAACGCTTTGCTCGCGTTACAGAATGACATGACGTGGTAGCGGCGAGAGCGCGGGAGAGCGCATCAGACACGGCTGTCGCGGATCGCAGAAATAGCTGAGCGCACGCAATCCGGAGTATATACTCAGGACCCGTGAAATATATGTCGCTACGTTGACAAAGCGCGTATACCGTTAGAAACTTGGAAAATTTCGAACGTCATTTGTTAGCGGGACGCTGGCCCTACACCGTTCTCGGCCCCCTCTCGCTCTTTTGTATGCCGACTCCCGTTTACCCCTTGCCCTACGATTTATTTTTCAACTATGATCGATACAACCACTTTATCGTGAATGATTTATTAAGAAAACAAAATTCTGATGCTTATTTTATGTCTACGTTTATCCCAAAGGTTAGGAAATAACACTTGCTTTTCTTAAACTCAGTTTAAAATTTTCGCCATGAGTCTGACATGTTATTATAGGTCAAGGGGTTAACCGCTTTCGCACCGAGGTTCCCATTTGGGACGTTGCACTTTTTCGCAAATAAATGACAAATTTTGTACAATAATAAAATCTTGCTCGGAAATATTATTTTTATACGCTGTATTTATTCTGTAATAAAAAGAAGTAGTAGTATCACGTTTTTGTCATCAATAATTTAATGAAACAAAGAGACAAATCCTAGGTGTATTCTAAGTCCATGTTAGATCTACGGCAGTGAGCCTTAACTTGGAGTGCGAGAGAAAATTCTAAATTTTCGATTGAAATAAAAATAAAAGCCAGAAATCGCTTAAATGCAAGACTCTTACAAGAAAGCCACGCTTTAAAAGTACCATTATAAATAAACAACAACGTAGCAATTAAAAATTGATATTAGTTATCCTGCGATAGATGCAATTTCCTAAATGAAGAAATAGAAACACTTTTCTCAAGACGAGGCGATAACTTATTTATAGACTGAAAGAGGTGTCGATTGCTACAAACATTAAGAACCACTGCTCTAAGTTATACTAATTTACTTCGTGTTTAAAAGAAGCTCAATCTCTAAAAATTAAAGTTTTCTTTTGCATGTAGGTCACAGGTTGTTAAACATTCTTCATTCGAAATCTTTCTAAATTGAAGATTGTTTCCCTTTCTTTACGGTAATATTGTTTACTATATTACTTAGCAAGGTTCGACTGTATTTCGTTCTCGAAAGTGTATCTCACATGCGTGTTGTGTGCGAAGGCAACCTAAATGCGAAGGTATCGTTCAACGATACCGGCCTTCATATGGCAAACGGGTTCCCAGAATCGTGCCACCCGCCGGATTAGCATGAAAAATGGATTGTTTCTCGGCCGTTCCGCGACTCGTAATCGTGACACATGACAAAATTATTCATCGTCAAGCTGCGTAGACGCGTAAGCCGCGATTTCCGCGACGCTCTTCGCTCGTGAGACGCGTGGCCTGAATTATCCCGTCTCGGGTAATGCGTACTCTCTCGTTTCTCCCGTTGAAATCTCGGGTTATCGACGAGTGGTAGCCCTTCTGAACAATGTTACATGAGCATCCCGTATTCGCCGCCTGTTAATTCGTGTATCAAGAATTCGGCAGTAGTGGTCACTTGCTGGTCAGTCATGTTACAAAGTAAGAATAGTTTTATAAAAGAAAATAGTTGCAAAGATTAGGCTTGAGCGTTGTAGGCTCTTAACAGTAAAACAACCGAGCGTTTAACATGATTAATATGTAATTCTTATAAAAATTGTAACAATAGATTCTTTCATACATTGATTAGTATTGAATGTGAAACTATTCTTCGAATCATTTCAGATATCTAACTTTTCCAAGGTACCGATAATTGCAAAATAAGAAAACTTGCCATTTTGACGGGTGTGGTTGTCCTAGTGTTAAGTTTCGAATCAAGTTTCCAAAACTTCGAAGTCAACCCCAGAAATTCTAATGCTTCAGCCTTTGATACTAGGTTCACAAAACACATCAATTTGACGTATATTGAATTTTATAAACATTGCTTCTCGATTGATGCAGTTGCACGAACAAGTACCTTAATTGGCTACTTGTAAATTCCTGATTTCCAAGACCCAAGTGCACGAACATCAATTTTTCTAAGAACAGTAGAATAAATTGTACAATAAACGCCCATAAATCTAGCGTTAAGGTTAAGCTTTGAAGTTTCGAAGGCTTCATAGAACTGTAGGTCCTCAAGAATCAGCCTTTAAAGTCAACACGATGGACAGTTCAACGAAATCACGCGTACCCGACGCCAGGCATTAAAACGTTAAACGTCCACAGCGCTTAAACGATCGACGCAGAAAATTTTCCCTCTCGCAGGAGCGGACGTGTTCAGTCGAGGAGCTAATTGGAGAGGAATACTGGCCGCATTGTGCAAAGAGAAGAGGCGAAACGGCCGGGGAGAGATCTCGGACGGCCATAGGTAACGCCTAACTAGGTACGAGATGAGACACCCTCGTTATTATATCGCGGAATTCCTTTCCGCGTTCAACGCGCCTCGGCCTCGTGGATAGTGGCCGCGATGTTCGTAAATCTTTCGGCGTGGTTACAGCCGCCGGGCATTACGTTGATGCACTATTTATAAACACGTGACATCGAGACGAGTAGTTGGCGCGGGTGGGCCAAGAAAACTCGGAGGCCCGGCCCGCCGAGTAGTTTCGTGTTCTCGCCTCTTCTCTCGTCCACCTGCTTGCGTGTACGTGCTCTCCATCGTGCGCACGTTCGCCTTCTCATTCCCATCGTCTATCCAACACTCGCGGTACTCCTTTTTCCCTGTCCGTCTTATTAAATTCTCAACACCGAGGGCTCCCTTCCCATCGCGGCTCGCGCCCCTCCCCCATTCCGTGGAAATGTATTTGGACCGTGGGACATTAGAGGCTCGAAGATGAAAGGAAGTTTTTCCCTGGCTAGCCTCTGATTCACGAACGATGAAAATTGAATCGCCTCACGCTCGAGATGTTCGTGCCCTTCCCGTCGACTATTTTCGTTCACGTTTTTCAAGACGTTTGTTCATCGCATTCTGTAGGATGGACCAATTCTAAACGTATGGAAACCTTTCGTACGACTGAAATATCGAATTTCGATAGCTAAATCGCAAGATTCGAGAGTTCGTCACGTTCCGCGTCGCAACCATGTAAATTCGAAAAATTACAAATCTAAATAAATCAAATCCTCTTTTAATAAAACTTCTTCAGTCGTATCAATTCTTATCGAACCTTCTCAAACTTTCCTAAATCAAACCTTCGAATTTCAAAGCATACTTCAAACACATACAATCCGCAATCCACTAATTCCAACAGTACCATATCATATCGCCTCCGTTTAGAGCAGTCAAAAATCAAGTAACCCCGAAGACAGCAATTTTCAATTCTCCCTGTTGCCGCGATACGATCGCGTCGCAAAGCTCGTGGAATCGTCGCGTCGGGTCCTTTTCTCTTCAGGGGAAACAGTTTCGGAGCGTTAAACCTGTTCCGCGGTTCCCCGAATCCCCCGTTGTCCTTTGATCACGGGAGCCTTTGAGAGGCTCGAACGGTACACACACGGGGGCCGGTCTGCATCTTGCACGCGAGCGAGGATGCGGCTCTCTCGTCTCTCGCATCTCCCCATCCACCCGCCCCATACTCCGAGCACCTTCTCGCTCTCTCCCTTTGCCACCTTTTTCTCCCTTTTATCCCGTTCTTCGTCCGGTCTGACGGATTTTCGGTGCAGCGGGTAGGCGAGCGGCAAAGGGTGAATTAATGCCGATGAGAGCGGGCGCAGTTAATAAACCGGACTTATTAAACGATTACATTAACGCAACCGTCGCCGGAGATTAATGCACTCGGCTCCGGGAACGTCTCACTCGTACCGGGACCGTGGTGGTGGCGGCGATGGCGACGTTGGCGGGGGGAGGGGTAGAGAGATGTATATACGAAGAAAGGCCAGAAGCCGACAAGAAATATGATCTACACGGTGTGGGCACCGTATCGCGGTAGCTTCAAGATAATTACGGCCACGGCCGGACGATAATTTTTCCGTATCGAAGGGCCCGAATGGTCCGACCGACCGCGAAACCGAGGGGCCTCCGATAAACGATCGCGTTTAACGCACGCCCTTCTCCTTAATTGTCGGGAAATCCATTAGAAAGGCACCGGCGGCCGGACGTAATTACTCGGAAGGACAGTCTTTTCCAACCGAGAGGCAAACCGCGCCGCGGTGTTACCGTTTGCGTGTGACGTATCCGTCGATGTTGCGCGACTCCCTGTTTCCAGCTTGTAATTACGGTCCCCGGCGAGAGCGTTGCTCGCTACGCGACGCAACGCGACGCGACGCCACGCCGTTAACCCTCTTAGTACTTTGTGCTCCGTTTATGCATCAGTTAAACGTACTTATCTTAGGGTATATGCATTTTGAATTAGTTTTTTGCATATGAATTATTTTTTTAAATGCGGTTACCTTTACGCTGTTCTTTTTGGTTGATTGTGAAGTGCGTGTTGTTTTATTGTCAGAAAGGGGAAGAATGTTTTCGATAAATTAGTTCCTTGTGTATAGGTTACACTTGTGTTGGAAATTAAAAAGTTGATAAATGACGGCTATATAGAACATTTTAAGAAAACAGCTGGAAACAAATACTTTTTAAAAGTAGTGCGTGTCATCTAATTTGTTGTAACTGATTTGCGTTAACTACGCGGTTGAAACGCCTTCGAGCGTGTTCTGCACAGATAACCGGCTTCCGCGGTTAGTTTTCCCAGGTAAACACGCACATGAGCGCAGTGCGCCGTTTCTATTTTTATTTCTTCGTACTTATCGCGTAATCCAGGTATCACTGCACCTGGACACCGATCGAAACTCTAACCCCTCGCTGTACTTTGACGAGTTTAACTCGTGATGAGAATTTCGGGCCAAATGTAAACATTGCGAGTCAGGCTCGTAGTCGTAATATCATGTCAAACGTAAATATCACGAGTCTGATTCGTATTAAAAAGTTCGAACCAAACATGAATATCACGAGTCGATCTCGTGGTCTTAATCTCGGGTCGCAGGTAGTTACAAGATATCATTTGTTTCAAGTTCCGACAACACGTCTCCGTCGCTTCGGCTTCTTTCGCGAACACTTGTGGGCACTGCTTGAGTCTGAATTCTTCCGAGTTGAAAGATACGGCAAGGGGTTAATGGCTTAGAACGATCATGATCCTTGAACGATAGACATCAATAGAGGAAGGAAGAGCATTCTTGTTGTTTGTTATGCAGGAGACCGAAAACTCCCGTGTGAAAATGTTCCGAGAATTCGTATAAAATATTCGAAGAAGGTAACGATAAGTATTGTGAACTCTTTAATAAGTATTGTGAAGAACCGTATTTTACGAAATAAATCAAAAGCGGTGAAAGACGAGTTAAAAGATCGTCGCAGTTAAACCGGACACGCTAGGCGACGTTGTACAGCTTGCTCGTATCGATAATTACACGCTATCGAAAACATATTAATTACCGAAAACAAGTAATTAATGTCCCAGAGTTTACATCGCCTAATCATTCAGTCGTGATCGGCATAGCTAATTAATCGAGAAACATGTAGGACAGTCGCACGATCCTTTTTCCTTATTTTTTCTCCCGTGCTTTTCTCGTGGCAAGTGTATCGCGAGAATATTTTCCGTTGAAGTATTTTCATTTGCATCGGCGCTATCTCGTGGCATTAATCATTTCACGAACTTCTCCAGCATCGATCTCGTCGGCCGACACTGTTTACATTCACGCCTCTTTCATCCTAATTAATACGATAAAGTGTCGTGCGTTCACCATGCAATTAGAACGAGCCACACGCGCGAGGTTCATTCGCGGAGGGTTGCGGAGCGGGCGCCGGAAAAAAACGGCGCGCAGCATTCCGCGAGGTGAAAAGAGCAGCGTCGAAAAAAGCAACCTTGCCAATCAGTTGGCGATCAGTCCCTCTTGACGCGGAACATAATTTCCATTGCACTGCCTTTTCTAAACAGATCTCGCGCGTGTTCGACCTAACGCGGCCAGTCATAATGAATACGGAGGACTTGCCCCGATTTATCTACGCGGAATATTAATTATTAATTGCGCCACGAATATTTATAAGCCGAGGCAAGGCGAGCCGACCGAGATTTTTCTGTCGCGCGCCGTGCCGGCAGACATGCTCGGCGATAATGTATCCAAAATGGCGATCGGCTGCGCCGCGCAAAAACCGCGGACGATAATGGAGACACTGGGGACGCATACCGCGCGCCGCCAGCAGCAATCGAGTATGCAAAACGGTGAGTTCGGCCGAGTTATGTCGACTCCCGGTGGCAGGAGGTAGCTACGGCGCGATGGGAAGGTCGTTAATCAGCCAATTGCAATCATCGCGCGGCGCAGGTACAATGCCGTTGATTGGTTGATTGGCTGGCAGCCGTCTCTCGCGTGTCGCCTCTTTTCCGCCGCGGGTACCACCGGCCGCTTTAATAGAGGCCTCCGAGGCACCACGGCTGGAATTCCCGGCGCGACGTCGACCCGTGCGCGCCGCTCGTTCGCTCGAGTCGCCCGGGGAAAATGGAAATGAGACACCCGGCGGTACTCATCTTTAGAAAAGAGAAGAGAAGAGAAGGATCTATCTTGATATCAGAAATGTTGCCGAGCCCCGATTAAAAAGATTCGGTGACTTTGTTTTAGAACATTCAAAGATTCCTCATCATCGGAATCCTCTAAACAAAGCGATAAAGCAGGACTCGAACACTTTTGTAGAATCCACAAGATGTCTTGCGTATGCAAGAAAGATCCCTCCTTTTTTTACCGTGCCGCTATATACAATACTGTTCATAAAGAAAACCGTGCAAAGGAATTAAGAAATGACATAAAAGAAAAAGGTCCAATACTTGTTTTGTTTACCAATTCAGATGATTTAGGCTAACTTATCTATGCTTTTAGTAACCTTAATGCGCTAGCGTTTGCTTCGACTATATGTAAGGAATACAATAGCGCTATCACAGACGAAAGCAATAAACAAGGCTATGTGTTGATATCGTCATCGGAATACTTCCGCAACCCGCCTCACGGACGAGGACGAATAGCGATATCAATAAACAGCGTCGTTTCTATGCGGTATTCAAGGGTGTCTTGGTGCCTAGCGTCGAACGCGATGATGCATAGGACACGGTGGGGGACGACGATATAAATCCCCGTTCGGCGAGACGACCGTAAATATTCACCGCGCGTGAATTACCGTTCCGCGGCGATCGGCGGAAAGAAGCTCGAAACCGAGAGAAGAACAGGAAGAGCGAGGGAGAGGGAGCGAGGAAGGCAAGAAGGGAGGAGGTCGTCGTGTACCGTGGCGAACAGGCGGCAGTAAATCGGTGAAAAGGGGGCGAAAGGTGCAAGAGCGAGTGGTGGCGCACGATTACCTATAACGCCCGAGCGCGCCGAGAGTGGCGACAATAAAAGAGCATGAACGCGGCCAGTCGTTTCCCGGTCTAAGCGCGACGTTGATAAATAATCATTGGCGTATAGACGCACGCCGGGCATCTACATACACGCAGGTGTACGATCGCGGGTCACACCGCGACACCTGGTGCTGATTAACGAATCGGGCGAATCGGTTCTGGTCTGGTAGACGGCTAAGTGGCCGGCTAAATTGCCGCGTTATTCTTGTAAACCGCGGCATCCCCGACTATCCAATTACTGGGCGCGCGAGCGAGCGAGCGAGGCGGTGAGGACGTAAGTACGTGGCACCTACCTACACGCGTTCTGCGGCTCGTACTCTCGGAATCGCGGACTTTTTTCGACCACGACGACGATCCCCGGCATCATTAAGGTCAACTAATGAACGTACAGAATGGGGACAAATTAATCGATAAATTTCGCGTGGCACACAGCCGTCTGCCCCGTGACCACCTTCGTTATCGCGAATCTCGACGGAATTTAACAAGTATCCGTCCGTGGTTCCCGCTTGACGTGCTCGGGATGCGACAGGATTTTTACAGAGAATGTTTGGTCGATTTTTAGCTTGGAACGATTGAACGTTGGATTTGTATGGCACGATTGAACAGTGGATGTGATTATTTGGGAATGAATGTCAGCGATGTAAATACTTCGATATGTGTGTTTAGAGAATTTGTTTTATTTTGATCGGATATGCAAATATTCGGAACTTCTGTATTGTGAGAGGTATTACTGGCGTAGGATTTTATAGCTGAAAAGAGTACAAAACTTTTATACAAAAAATTTTTTCAAGGACAAGCGTGTATTTCCTGTTGCTTATATTGGTCCCGAATTCGAATGAAAAATCGCTGAGATAATTGTGTCCCTGCTGAAATAAAAGCTCGTTCCGTTAAAGACGCTTCTACAATTCGGTGGTCGTTTCTGCTTTGAAAAATGATTATTATCATGCCCTAATGAAAGATAACGAACCGATATCTTGATAGAGATCTGAGAGTTGGATATCGAGTCGAGGCTGAACTGTCAAGCGTTTCTCGGTATAACGTGAAAAAGACGACGGCCTTAAACTATCTACCTATCATCGGCTTGGATGAAGGTATCTTTTAACGATTTGATAAAATGCAATCGAGGCGATTGCTGGACCGGAAACGAGTTGGAATACCGTATCGTGTCACGAGAAATGTCAGCAGCTGAATTAACGGGAAACAGCGAGAAACGCGGATACTTAACCCGCTATCTTTACGATTCCGCGGCATCTTCCTTACTATTTCACCCGTGTAATTCGGTGGAACAGCCGGAGCACTTCATAAAGCCAACGCGAAACGCCGTTTCACGAGTTTTAAATATCGTTCGGCCAGCGATAAGACATCGTCCGAGACGAGATAATCCTCTCGATTCCAACCAAGTGTGAGACACACTCGAACGCAAAAATGACGCCGGTACCGGATTGTCATCGATGCGACACGTTAAGTCCCGCGCACACTCAGAACTTTCATGTAAGGCCGCGGCTGCGGCAGTTACTCACACAGCGCTTTCAGTCTATAAACTTTTATCATAAAATTATATATATGTTTAAACACACACACACACCCACACGCACGCACACACACACACACGCGCGCAATTGTATAATTTATATAGAATACATACACATGTGTATAAGTAAATACATACTTTAAAAGAAAACATTTCTATATTATTCAACAGTTTAAGGTGTTTGCTTTATTTCGAATGAAAGATCAACGAGCGAAACGCGGAAAAGTAATATGCATAGTACAACATTCCTTTGAATATCGTATTATATCCATTTTGAAATAGTAAGATATTTTAGTTTAGATATGAAGTCGTGTTGCAGTCGAGCGCGATCTAATAGTACCGACGACCGTGGTCCATAGAAACCGTTAAACAACAGTCACTTGTAATCGCGAGTCTTCCACGAGTCGCGTGAGATTCCGGTCGTCTCGCGGTCACAATGCTTCTGGCGAATCCAAAATCCAAAATTTTGTTGTGATAAGTCCCTCGACGAGGACTCGTTAAACGTTTTCAAAATTCCGCGTAATTGCTTGAACAAAAATTAGTCCATCCACGGTTCTGAAACTGGATTCTCACTGAACGATTCGGCGATTATTCTTGGAGGGAAAAGGAACAGAAAATGGGGAAACAGATGCCGAAGATGTCAGCTCGAGTGGTGAACGCGATTAAGAACCTGCGCGAGGTTCACGGGTCCACGTCCAAGGAGATCTTGAACTATATCACGTCGCAGCATAGCGCACCAGAATCCACCGTACAGAGACAGGTATTGATACCGATTATTTCATTCTGTACACTATTCACAGCTCCAAAATCCAGGCAACAGATACGAAAAAAATGTTCAGCTTGACGATTGACTGACATACACGGTCATCTCAATCGTACCTAAGTTAGCTACCTTGTACATTTATTTACAATTGTTGCCACGACTCGTTAACACGAATTTCATTCAAAGCAAACCAGAAAGAGCTTTGCCTTTAACACTTCGACTACCAAGCAAGCGCTCAGCAAAACTGCTGTGCAGTCGAAACAGGTTTCTTAACAAAGCAGAAATAATCAAAATTCTTCGTAACGATTCCTCTACTTCTTCCTATGCCTCATACATCTAAGAAACTTCGGTACGTTCAACACGTCATCAAGAAAATTAATGTTTCGGTTTACATAAAAAACGGTGTTGCCCAAATTCAAGCAGCAATCAATGTATTAACGTGTGAAACAAGTTATAGTTCACTGACATGTCGAATGAATTCTTAGATGCAAGCGGCGTTAAAGCGGGGCCTCGACTACGGTATTCTGAAGAAGAACAACGGCCACTATTACTTGAACACCGACGCGGAAATACCACGAATAGCGCCGTCAGGAGCGTCGCCAGCGGAGAGAACCAGAAGGAGTCGTCGTCGGAGTAGTCATAGACGAAGCAGGCGTAGACGAAGCGGACGACGAAAGCGTCGCCGTCGAAGCGGCAGGAGACGCGGCCGGACCCGTAGGTCGCGGAGGAGGCGAAGCAGCGGCAGGCGCAGAGCAGCACAGGAGAGGCGGGTAGAATGCACGAATTGCAGGTGCAACAAGAGGCATAGGGACTTAGACAAGCAGTTGCTGAAGGATACTGCGTTGGAGCCCCAGAACCCTGAAGACGAGGATTCATACGCGCCGGGCAAGGAGAGCGACGCGGATCGCCGCAGCGAAAGCCACGAAAATTGCAGCCAGTCTGGCAGTCAATCATCGGTGAACAGCAATCGAGACACCGCGATGGACGATCAACAGCCGAACGACTCGTGATTAAGATCAACGCGACCGAACTCGGTTTGCGCCGCCAGCACACGCGAACATCCACACCTTGCTGACCAGTGAATTTGTTTGTAGAAAACGGCTTCAAACTTTGTTCATGCTAAAATAATATAAATGGTGTTTACTACTGAGTAGGAGCTAAAACGATATATACATAAATGCAAATACAACTCGACTCATGAACAACTGGCAACTTAAAAACATGAGTATACTCGCGATCAGTCAGCAGAGTGTCAACGGCGGCAATCACTCGCGTTATCTGGCGTCCATTGACAAGTACTGCGGCACCCAAGGGTGCATCCCCTTTGGAAAGCTGTTTATAACCTCGATCAGAACTGTACCAATAAGGATAATTTTTAGACGTATATTTCCTTGATAATCGTGTATATTTGTATTTCTGTAACTGGTCCATGTTCGTAATAAATTTACCTTGTGAGTACAGATTTTCGTTGGTCTCGCCAGGGACTTCATCTATGACATTTCTGGGTTAGAATCTTGAAGCAGGATACGCGTGAAAACCTATTTCACCTGCTTCGGTGAATTAACCCACTCACTGCTGACTACGACATATCTCGTAGTATGCGCTACAAGTTTAGATTGTTTGCTACTGATCATGGCGCCCTAAGTAAGACGCTCAAGATTTGCCTGGCAGTGAACGGGTTAAACGAAGCTTCGAAGAAACAAGGATTGAATATAGAACACTGCATCGAATGCAGAAGAATTCTCGATGACTCCGGTTGAGTCGGCGACATCGTAGACCAAGAACGAGGCGATCATCGGCGTATCACGTGTTTCCCTGTCGAAGTTTTCTCTCTTTTTCTCTCTTTCTCCGTTTTCGATTTTTAAGCGGTAGGTTTTCACGAGCGTGCACGAGACGCATTTGCGCGTCGGGTACGAGTCTCAGGCGCGAACGGGGGTCAGGGTCCCGAGACTGAGGTAGCCCGAATAAAACCAACGGCCATAACTCTTCCAGCGTCGGGGTCAAGGCGGGTTAGAAGGGATCGAGAAGTGATTAGTGGTATTTACCGGTCCCCACTGAGAGAGAGCCTGCCGATTCTCGGTACCGGTCGGACGTCCCGCGGGGTCCTGCATGCGCGTCCCGCACAATGCCGCGATCACACTGCTCTCTATTCTTCGGACCCGCGAGTCTGTGGAAGGTCGCCGCGACATCAGAATCGTCGACCGATATTAATGCGATTCTAACGGTAACACGTCCGACCGGTCCGTCGGAATCGGTGTTTTCTAACCGACAACGGGAGAGAATCGTTTCCCAAACGTTTCAAACTTCGTTGGAGATTCATAGCCAGCATCGATGAACAGGTTCAGTAAAGGTTTCTTCGGTAAAGTATTATTTTTCAGTGCAACTGACTGCAAGTACGTTTCAGAACATGCAGATAGTTGCATTGAAGTGTCTTTTACAATGTAGAAAACGCGAATGTAACACGCTGTGCTTGAAACAGTTACATATATCTGCCCTTGTTATTACAATTTTTAGCATATTAATTGATTCGTTAATTATTACCAACATTAATAAGAAATTATCAACGAAAACTCAGCGAAATATATTTAAACGTGCGATTCGTTGCGAATGGTACTTCAGTGCGACCGATCTCGACTGCACCGACTCGCGACGCATCGACGCGAATCCACCCCGAGCGTAGCAAACTCCTCTAGGAACGCCGCAAACTCGGGGAATAGTTTCTCACCGGTGCGTGAGTCAAGGGTCGAGAGCGAGGTCGATAAGATAAGGGTAGAAGGGGGAAGAGTTTTTCATTTCGTTACCGCGTTATTTATTGTTTAACGAGCGGCTCGCGAGCTAACGCGAAACGACGATAACACAGGGAACGGACAAATTGAAAGGGGGCAGGTGGTCTGGCGGAGAGTGGGAAAGGGTGGGACAATTTGAAGGAGGGTGGCGGAGCTAAAAATTCGCACGGCGCGACACGCCAGCGACAAATTTACGAGTTCCTCGCTGAAAGCCCCGTTATCGTTTCGTGTCCCTCGGCTCTCCGACGCTCCGGTCCTTCCTCGGGCACCGATCTCACAATTAGTTCGCGAGAACCTTGACTCCGGGAAGACCGTAGTCGCTTGCCGGGAACTTTTTAGGCTCCCAGCAGCACCTGCCACGGCTATGCAACTTTCGCGAGGGTTTCTCAAATCCGTGCGTTTATTTCCGTCATTTGATTGTCGGGTTAATTAAACTTTTCGCCTTAAGACCGTGATATAAGTGTCGAAATGTTAGTTTCTTTTTTTTTGTTCTTTTGTTAATTGAAAATTAGGATAGATGAAATAACATAATATTAAGGTGGAGTTGTCCTGTTCCCTTGCTTTAATTAATAAAAAAACAAATTCGAGAATGGAGTAAAATTTTATATATCTACGCCCATCAGTATAAGTGAAAACGGTTAGCCATGGGCAAACGCAAAAACTACGTTCTTTATTTATCGGTTTCGGTATAAAATAATTTTCCTCCAATCTGTATCATCATTTCGGAAGCACTCTGTGTGTACATACTCAAACATAGGTATACACATGTACACGCAGCGTACATCTATTTCAGTTGAACGTAGAGCGTAGCGGTGAATAGCAGTGACCGAATAAAGCGCAATCAAAGTGTCTTTCACTCGGCGGCAATTGGTCGCGGTCCACGCATACTCGAGCTTCCACGTAACCGGGGCTCTCGAGCAACGTGCGGGCTAACGTCTAACCTAACCTCTCGAGGCCTCCGGTGCGTACAACATAAATCTACCTTAATGATATCGCGCGTAATGCCGGGGTGACGCTATCTCCCGGCTCGGTACACGTGAGAACACGACTGACACCTCGATCCGGCGTTGTCGTGGGCTCGCTCGTAACAGCGAGTATCGCGCGCGAAAGATCGTATCGGTAAGCCGATTTTCTGACCGGCCGCTCCTTCCGGCCTGGCCGGGTCTTCTCGTCGTTTAGGCGAACGCTGCTGCTTCGTCGCCCGATGACACCGGCCCGTGTCCCGTGAGACTCTGCTTCCCCGGAACGCACGAATCTTCCACACGGCGCGCTGTGTTTCGTGTTTCTCTCTCGGTCAAACGGTTGGAAGCGATTTCGACCGCGATTCCTCTTCAGACAGGTCACGGGCCTGCTCGCCCCGTTCCTTCGCCGCTCCGTTTCCTCGTTCGTTCCTGTTTTTATCGCGCTGCGAGCTTCCGAGATGACTACGGCTGATACCTCGCTTCGCGCTTTCTTCGGCTTTGTCTCCTTTTTTCTTACCCTTTCGAATATTCGCGCGCCATTGCCGTTTCTACGTGTCCGTGAACAAGTTTTTCTTGCGCCTTCGAGTTAGGACGACTTGATTCGCGAATGGAAAGAGCGATTCAGTAGAAAGATGCGTCGAATCTTGCGAACTCTTCGGAGTACAAACGTTTTTTTCGATAAGGGAACTTTTCGTTTTTGCTTCACCGAAATTAGATCATTGTTGTCGAGATCGAACCGGGAATCTTTTTACGCGTGGACTATCTTGGTGGACCAGTTTGCGAAAAATGGGTTCGCGTATTGAAGAAATTAGCGTACCATTTATGCGAAAATCGGTTTTACACGAATAAAATTGTAAATAGAATCTGTCGGTAGAAGAGAAGACAAACTATTGGAAAGAAAAGGTGGTTTCAGTTTTAGAAATACATGTTTATTTCATATAACCAAACAAAAGGAATAATAATATTGACATTTTAGAAAACAAAAGTACATTTTATTCGGTATTACTAAGTTCAGATCGCGTAAATTAAGATCACGCATAAAAACTACCGCGTAAATGATGCTTTAATTTACCATAATTATACCATTTAATGTAAAGTTGCCATACGTAGATACTTATACACTTCGCATATAGGCACCATGTGGCAGCGGCGTATAGTACAGAAACAGCTTTCAGTCTGTGTGAACACGCCTAATCTGGCCCAGTCAGAGGAATTTAATTAGTCACCACCTTCGCGGCTAATAGACTGAGGACCACATGCGAGAAACTTTAATTCGAGCGATCCGCGCGACCGATAAGCGAACGGTAAACTACCGGGTGCTCGAATTAGGCTACGCCGATGATACGGAATCAGCAGGTGGCGATCTCAGCATCCGATTACTCTCCCCGTGGGCCAGACAGTAGCCTCCTTTCTCGTAGCCACCGGTAACTAGCGCGCAGATCCTCGTAACAACCGACGCTACCTCCTTAAAGGCGACCGTACTTAATTACGTTCCAGACGCTGCTGGCGCGATTAAACTCAGCCCTTTTTCGCTTTGTCTCATGAGCTGACGTTCAACGAGCGCGACACTTCTGGTTGGATTGTTAGATCTCTCCTATCCGATGATCGATCCTCGATTTCTATCGCTCCCTACTCTCGTCGAAACGATACGATTCACAATCAACCGGTAGCAATCAACATATCGATGATAGATCAGGTTGTAAGGTCACGTTTTAAAGTCTACAATAATAGATTCAGTTTAATGGAAGTCAAACCGCTTCTCGCACACTGGAAACACAGGAATGTCTACGGTCTATACGTTAAGATATTTTTAACCACGATCCTTTTGTAGTCGCGATTCCAGAGATCGCGTTATTATTAAGAATTTCTGCAGTCGTTTTGCGCTTTAAGAAACTGATCCATTTCGATGGATAGAGTCTTCGATACAAGAAAAAATCGACGAGAAAAGAAACGTTTCCCCAAGAATTCCGTCTTATAAAACGGTGAGCGCTTCTCGACCTGCCCTGCTCCGGTCCCCAGGAATCGTGAAAGAGGCTCGAAACTCGATTCCATCCCCGCCCCATCCACTAAAAGAATTTCTACACGGGTCGAACAACGATCTGGCGACTCCCGAGTTCCAATCTCGCGGCGACGCGACGCGACGCGCGCGTGGAAGAAGATTTAGCGCGTGTTCCGGGGCCTTTTTCGCCGGCATTTCGCGGGGCCGACGTTCATTACGGCGTTGCTCCGCAGGCCTGTACAACCGCTTAACTGTTTTGTCCCGTCTGATGGATAGCGCGTTCGCACGTTATTACCGGACACTCGGCCAGTTTTATGAGCCTAGATTGGTACACGGTTCACTCGGTCGGGCAAGGGCTTACCAACGCGCTGGCCCGTTAATAGTCTGTTCGCCGATAATGGTCGCCGGAGATTATGTCGACCATGTAAGCTCGGCATTAGGATCATTCCGGCGTCCGCGTGAACTTTCTCTGCGCGCGGTTACAGGGAAACCCATCGGAGATTACAAAACATTCAATTTCGCGAAATAACATTGACATTTATTCGTGTCTCGTTCAATCCGCTCGTTCAGCTACCGATCACAAATTGTTACATAGCTGCCGACCGGCTATTATCCGTTTCTCGGCAACATGCGAACATTTCTGGGCAAAAGTGGCCGATTACGTTTCGTTGTTTGTTTTCACTAGGAATCACGGTCGATAAGTTTACTCGTTTTTTTTCCTCTTCGACGAGGCGATTCGTTGTTACGATGCACGAATGAACGGCGCAAATGAACGAGCACACTGAACAAGTAGCGGAAAGTCGAGCCACGGCCAAGTTCGACGGAGCTTAATTCGATTAAGCGAAACTCGCCTGTAAACTTCATTAACACCGGGGATAGCGAATCAGTCTATTACGTCTAATATTAAATGACCCATTTACGATTTCTTGTTTTACGATTACTAAAATTTTAAAAGCGCTGCGGTGGATTTCCTTCCTTTCTCTCCATGTTTTTACTCTTCTTTCCACCAAGAGAAGGCTTGGGTAATAAAGATTTCAAAGAGCGGTCTCGAACGGTGCCGGAAAAGGAACGTTCGCGCCGCGTTTCGTTTGCATTTTCATAGAAAACGGAACGCGCGTTTCCCATTCACCCGTCTCCGGACCTTTCATAAACGCTCGATCGTATCTTAACGATTCGCTAATTCACCATAAATCCTGCGCGATATTATCCGGCCTGCGTGCCCCTTACCGGCGGATCTTTAATAGAAAACAATAATTCGACGGGTCTCCCATGAAAAGACCATCAAAGACGCGCGCGACACGCTATCGAGGATCGTCGCGCCGGATGATAATGACGGATTAACGATCCGCGAACGATCAATAACCGGGCCGATCCTATCTTTATGGTAGAACGATATTCCTGAAAATTACAGGAGCGCGTTGCGTAAGCTTTGTAACGTGAGTACACACACGCGTCTGTTCGTTAGACTTTTTTGCCGAGAGTCGATCTTGCAATATCTCGCCAGATTCAACGGGTAACGTAATGTTCTTGAATTAATTACGGAAACGAATTTTTTTCTCTTCATCCTGAGAACGCGCATTCTGCTTTTGATTTCCGTATTTCTTGTTTCGCTGCGCGCTTCTCGACACTCATAAATTATACATCGTAGACTTTAACGCGTGCTCGGAATCATCTTTCCGTCTCGTGAACGCGAAAACATAATGCGTTTCCATTTCAAAATCGGCGGTTCCCGTTCTTTCGAAAGTTTAAGGAGAATCGATCGCTCATCGGTAGTATTGTCGGAATCGTCTTTTAGGAAAGCATACTTATCTCGTAAGACCGTTCCACTTTGTACTTTATATTTCAACATCCGTTTCACGTTTGCTTTCAAAAATTCGAATTTGAATTCGTTCGAAATTAACACTAAACGTACCGATACTTCGTATATGTCTATACCTCCCATAACCGGTCAAACAACTAGTGATAATATAAAGGTAAACAAGTTAAACGATAAATCTTTCTTATTAGAAACAGAAACAGAGAAAGACGAAAATTAAGAAACTGATTAATCGGATGATATGGGAATTGATTTAATGTTAAATAAATGAAGAAAACAGAGAATTTCAAATCAAATTTTAAAACTAACCATTTGACCATTCGCGGTTGTGTTAATAAATGCGGTGTTTTACATAGAGAACCAATCAAAAGATGCACGAAATTATTCATTCTCCCGTTCGAGAACAAATGAACGAAGAAAATCTCCTACGCCCATACCTACTCATATTGAATTGAACGGTAGAACGACAAGCAAACGACGAATCAAACGAGAATTACTCGTCCGACTGCGTAACGGCAGCTGGCACCACCCCCGGATGTGGTGCACACGGGCGCAAGCCGGAAGTGGTATCGATAATTATTTATCTGGATCCTTAATGAGCCCGGTTTTCGGCGGTGGCTGAGATAAAATTTGTGTGGTCGTGCGCTGGTCGCGCGACGATTGGCCGGAAGGAAAGTTACACCTGCAAAGCGCGATTTTACGGTCACGCGCGCGATTCGCGTGTTTTTGCGCGTCTAGGTGTAGGCGTCTGCTACGCGCACCGGCCCACTTCCATCTTCGACCTTCCGTAGCGGTCTCCGGCGTCGGACGAGAATTGCATTTGCATCGTTAATTAACGGAATCGCCCCACAGCCGATATCGACGTCGATAGCGGTGACCGCTCTGTTTTTCACCGGTCGTCCCGCGCCACGAATTTTAATCGGCACGATCGTCTCGCGCATCTCTGGAGAACGCGGCAGCATTGCTTATGGTATGTAGGTAGTAGTTACGCACTTCCACACTTTCGACGAGGATCGAACGTTTTCGACTCGAAACTGAGGGAAGATACCTATCTCTTGATTCAAGGCCCTCGTGGTTCAATCGAATAATTCTTGATAAACGTGACAGAAATTTGTTTGTTTGTAACTCAAAATGTAAAAATTCTCTAACTCGAATTATTTCGGTTACCATGTTATCATTCTATAATTCGAAACGCAAAGACTCTGTAACTTAAATTATTTCGATTATAGTGTGGTGGTGTACTATTAGATGATATTGAAAATGTGGATCTTCAGTAAAAAGAGAATTAGGAAAACAATATATATTTAATAAGATAAGGAAAACAATACGGACAACACGTAAAAAATACAACACACGACTCTCGCACCAAAAATGTTCTTCTCCGCTGTCGCTCACCAAAATGTCCTCATGCACGCATTTCCACTCGCTTTTATCACACACCCCCATTCGCTCTGTCTTTCTCACCCTTGCACCCTTCTCACTCGCATCTTTCGTCCATAGTCAAAATTCACGCAGTCACGTACACGCTTTTCTCACGGTTCAGTCGCTCAGTTTCAGACACTGTTCCTCGCATTCTTTCAGCCACTCGAGATTGTCTAAACGCAGTCACACTATTTCCCAAACATCCCGGCGCCGGTCCGTCGCAATACGACCTGGTCGCCCTTACGCACGCACAACAAACCATTCATCCTACAATAAATATTCTAGATACTACACGATTACCATGTTAAATCTATAATGCGAAACACAAAAATTCCCTAACTCAAATTATTTCGACCACAAAGTTCGATTTACAATTTGAAATGTGAAAATTCTCAATCTCGTATTCCGTTTCGACTATCACATTGAACCCAGCAAACCCCAGCGAAAAATGCGTCAACCGGACACGCTCGCCGTTGATTCTCCGAGTCGCGTAATTTCATACGGACTCGATCGTGAAGGAAAGACGTCACGGAGCAGCGAGCGTCGAAGAAGAACGATTACACGCGGACGATAATCAACAGGAGGATTTACAACGTCGAGGAAGCGTTCCCGGTGTGTCGCGTAGAGGGGATGCGCCCGGAGATAGAGGTTCTTGATCGATCATCCGGCGGGCTATTCGACGATAACGAGTCGCGTGGCGGCGTAGATACCGCGGCTCAGCTAATTAGACTCTTAATTAGACACATAGCAGTCGGGCTATGGAAATAAGAGCAGCGAAGGTGCTTTGTTTATGATGTATTAACGCGGTATTCCGTTTAGGAGGTAGTTTTCCCGCCAGTTCTCCGCGCGGAATCGTATATCAACCGGCGAGATAAAGGGCCGTGAGCGTTGCACAGCCGCGCAGAGCGGCGCGCACACGCGTCGTAATTCAATGACTGTGATTTTTCCCGGGACGGATGGAAAATAGGCGAACAGGAGAGCCGCTGCCGGGCTTCCGGTACGCTGGAACCGGTAACCATCCGCACGGAACCACCGGGTTACCGGTCTTGTATTTATATAAAGTGTAAACCAACCGCGGGAAACTAACGGATCTACGTGGTGGGAGACCTGGGAAAGCGGGAGAGGGCAAGGGAGGACGGCAGGCTGGGAGGGAGGTGGATAAAGAAAGCAACGAGCTCTCCGCGTACCCGGGTACAATGGGCCCGTGCACCATACAGACGGCTCTATTCAGCTCCAAACAATGTAATCACAACTCAGCGCTTTCCGCGCTGTCTGCGACGCTCAGCTTATCGATCGGTGAATCGGTCGCTGATCGACGGATCCCGGTTCGGATTCAACGTCTCACGGTCCGTGAATCTCCGCGTTAATTAATTAACCGCTTGTCCCGGGATTTCGATCGCCGATCCGAATCGACGCGACGGGACCAATCCTAGCGCGCGAGTGTGTTTCGCGAGTTTGGTTTTTCAGCGGTCATGGGAATTCGTTGCGGGGGTGGTGAAACTTTGTTCAACCCTTATTAGACTTAACCTTTCTTTTATTTCTATTATATTTCTACTAGCTTCGGGCATATGAAACGTCTAAACAGTTTCGTCCTATTATCGTAATTAGAGTAAGGTTCATTAGAGCAACTCGTTATTAAAGTAACGTTTTCCAAACAAATTTTTCCGAATTGTGCATTATAACTAATTTTTGAATAGTTTTTTTTTAAAACACGGGTACCTCAACATTAGGGTAATTTCCTTGTATGAATTCAAACTTGGAAGTAATACTGCCGAAACCGCTCAAAATATAAACAAAGCATTTGGGGACAATATTACGAATAAACGAACAATGCAGTGTTGATCTCAGAAATTTTGTTTCGGTGATGTTTCTTTATAAACTGAACCGCAGTTTATAACGGTGTGTTTAGTATTTATGCGAAAAATTCAAAGTTTTTCAAAAAGGGGTATGTATGCATTAAAAATATGCTGGTAGAAGTGTGTTGAATCAAATGGAACATATTTTCTTGGAATAAACGCTTTTTAGAACATCAGATAAGGTTTTCTTTTACCCGCAAAATGCGACATTTCATATGCACCAATCTAATATGCGTATAACAAATATTTTAAACATTCTCTCAGCTATATTTCATTCATCCAACAATTTCTTCTATGTGTTACCATTTGAAGTTCCTTAGGCATCGTTTTTTGAAAGTGCTAATATTTTAATATCTAATTAATATTTAATATTTTTCATTGGAACGGTATCAGAGTACATCGACAACACGGCCAATGAAGTGATCGGAATTTATACCACCCATCGTCGCAAGTTAAAACCGCCTGATATTAATATATCCATCATTTCGAACGTAATACATCCCACCCATTTGACATTTGAGAACATAATTACAATTACTCGCGGTGAATGCCTTTCTTGATGACGTGAATACACGTCGACGTGTCGGCTTGCTTCCGCACGCGTTTAATGTAATCCGCGCACAGTTTCCAATCTTTTGTCGGCGCACCGTACAAATGTTGATAATTAATAACTTGGTCGGTAAACGGCCGTCTTATCTCCGCTATTTAATTGTCGAGAAATTCGAAACGACCAATAAACTCGGACGCAGATAAATTGCAAATTCCCTCGATCGATTTAACGGAAAAGATCGAGATTCCGATTAGCGATGGGCGATCCTCGGGATATATTTATTTATAAGACAGTAATTTTCGAGCGTCGCTGAAGCTAAGAAATGGAATTTACAATCGGCCAGCCCTTTGTCCCAGAAGCGTTCTTTCTCGGTCAGCGAGTGGCGTGATCGAAATCAATTACTCATTAATCGTTCTCGTTCACCGACACTGCCCCCGCGCCCGTAATTAACGGAGATTAATTGGATTGGATGCTGGCCGAGCATATTTTACCGTGTCCGAATTTCGCCGCGGGCTTTCGACGGCCCGGTACTCGTAACCACGTCCGAAAGGAGCGGATAACATCGATCCAGATGGGTGGGGAATATTTGAATAATCATTGATCGTCATGCGATCGAAAATGGTAAATCTTCGGGGATTAATAGGCGCTCGCTTCCTTATGCAATACGTCCGTCGATATCATCAATATGAAAATTAATTAACTGTTCCGAGGACGCTCGCAGAAGTTACCGATTAAAATAACGAAAATCGAGACTACCTCGAATTCACCGTGCAAAGTATTTCAACTTTTCGAAAATTAATTAATAAATTCAACGTAATTCCGTGTCTCCAATAAGCTACCTTAACGATAGTTATCCAAGCCAGGTCGATCGAGATTGGCTAACGAAGTAAATTATCTGTATAATAACGAAGATACTTCGATTTATCGTTGGCTCGACTCCTGTTCGATACCAAGAACGTTAATCCTCGTTAGTTCCCGTAACCTGGAAAAAGGCATCAAAACAAACATCTGTCGGTAATGTATCAGCTCCGTCGATACATACCCCACCGATAAGCCACAAACGAAAAACGGCCATCGGAAACAGGGAGAAACAGTTCAAACTAATCGGCGGTTGCGAACACGCGCCAAGTAATTTTCTATTCCAGCGATCGTCCTTCCAACTTAATCACAGGCTGACAAAAGGCGAGAGCGGGAGCACTTCGATCGGCGTCCTCATTAGCGAAATCCGGAACGGCACTTCGCTCTCGGCTAATTTACACGAGAAACCGGAATGGTTGACGTAATCTCGGCATCTGTCCCCGAGCGTCCCGTCGAACCTGTCCGTCGACGAGCGATTTTCACGCCGACCGCAGAAAAAGGACGAGGCACGAGCGACCGATACCACGAAGAGCGAGCTCGACAACGGATCGGATCAATCCGGCGCGAGCTGAGAAGATCTATGAGGGATCCGCGGCGGTCGGCCAGTCTGTGACCGGCACGCAACAAGATGTACGATCTCGCGCGGTGAAAGGGACGCCTGAAAAACAATTAGCCGATTGTGGTGCACCTTAACCGACGCATAAATTACCCCGCGAGAGGAGGCCAGCGCCGGTGGAGGGGAACGCGGGAGAGGAGCGAGCCGCGCGTCGTCTTATCCGTCGAGATCTACAGCGACGGCTAGAGCAAATCATACGTTAATTGCCACAAATCACGGGTCACGGAGCGTAACAATAGGCTGCTCGATAGTATTTATTGGGGCCTGGAGCAGCGGGTGGTGTCTGGAATGCGAGCGATGCGCTCTGGCTCCGTGCCCTGATCGTCAAACGACGGAGTTCACGGACGGGAGGGAGCCGGGAGGAGGATCTCGGACGATCGTCGCTATTGTTCTGTAGAAACGGCACCGGCCTAACATGTCACGCGGCGATAATCGGGGGAGATACGGCTTGATCCGAATATACTCGTCCGCTCGATTTACAAGCGACTTTTCGCGCCCAGGAATATATCTTTCCACGGGATTTGGTGAAAGTTATCGCGCGAAACCGAATATCCCTTTCGTCTTGAGGCGATTCGGGAAACGCTTCGAACGTGGCTTGAACGGCTTCCAAATTGGAGTATCGTAAATAGAAAATATTTCTTTCTCGCGGTCGCCTCTTTTCTTCGTTTCCTTTGGGTCGCTAGCATGTATTCTCAGACAATTAACTCTTTGAGTGCGGAATACTCCCAGTCGAAACGTACTGTGTACACGGAATATTTTTCTGCTCATCTGAAATCGATGAATTATGTTAATGTATACAGTTAAGTGAGTTTTAATTAAATTGTAATTGTACTCCTTAGGCTAATCAAATTGAATAATGCTAAGAAACGTGTGTTATCAGATAGAATTATCACCACGGTACGTGTGATATATGTATCCTTTACAAAGTGTAATCCTCTTTTCCATCCATTTTCGTCTGATGTTATCATGACAGATTCAAACGTGAAGCCGTCGACGTTCAACGAAGAACATTTATTTCCCGTGGCACCGGCAAAATTTGAAATCACACAACCGAATCGAAACTTTGCGAAAATATTTTACGGATATCGAACGATCTCTCCGCGTAACCGTCGATAATTCTCGGCACACTGAAACGTTAAGGAAGACGGTCGAGGGGAAAGCCGCATAAATCGCCGGCGATTTTTCCGATGGCGAACGAGGATGGCGGCTGTTCGCAGCGACAACAATCGGCCGATGCTTGCATAAGTGGATCGTGGCCGCGGCTAAGGGAGTCGCGTCGCGCCGAGATGGCGGTCGTTTCTGCGAGCGGGCGTCGTTATCGTGGAAACTGTAACGGGGGCTCTCCCGGTGACTTTCTATGCTCCGTTGATCGTCGCAAGGGAGAAAAACGAGACACGCTCGCGCTCACGCGCGGCACACCTGTCGATGGAAACTCCTGCGCTCGATACGGCAACCGGAAATGATTTGCATACGTTAATTGACGTTATTTAAGGGCGAGGCGCGCGGATAGCAGGCGATTCGGAAACGGTCCCGGAAAAGAAAAGCCCAAGGAGAGCCGGGACAAATTGAAGTTTTCGAAGTCGAAGTCGAAGCGAAAATAAATGACCCACATCGACCGCCACCGCGGTCGTTAATAGTCGATCGGTATTATTTCTATCCGGGTTGGGAGGGAGCCGGTCAGACTCGGGGCTAAATTGAATAAATAGCGATCGCGCAGTCGTCGGACGCAGATAAGAACGGCGAATCGGGTGAAGTAAGAGCAATACCGTCTCGATTTTCTATATAAAGGACGACAACGGACTCGCGGTCGCCGAACTTGCGACCTTTCATCGAAACTTGGAGCAACGATTCAGTCGTTTGTACAGCAAAGTGATTAATTTCAATTATTCTAATTATTTCAATTATGTCAAATTCGTATACCAAAGTGATTCATTACCGAACTAATGATATAACTTTCTTAATTCTTGTGTCACTCTATTATTCAGTTACTGACACTTTTCAATGTTTTTATTTGACATTAATTATCTTGTAGATTGTAACCGTTTTCAAGTAATTTGGAAACGCCAATCACCGGAGACTATCACGGTCAACGAGTTAAGACCGATATGCTGACTTCGCCTGATACAAGGCAACGGCCATTTCGCAACGGCGGGGGCGGTCGGTACCGGATCAAGAAAATCGGCCGTGACGCGACCCGGTCGAGACATTTATATCACGTACCGCCCACGCGTTTGCACGTGCGAGAGAAAACGCGACGAAACGTACTTACGTGGATGGTTGATTTCAATGAACGAGGGCCGGACTTCGAGTTGCCTTGCCCCGGTACACGGTCCTGGGAACAATGCGACTAACGACAACGGTTGTTATCGGGTTATCAGTGTCGTCGGCGTAATCACCGCTTTCTCCAGTAGATTTTCTTCGAATTGGGTAACGATTACAGCCCGATTGTAAGGCGATAAAAAGAATGACGTTGGAGCAAAATCTCCTTCCTTCTTACAACGTGTTTCGGAGAACTGCAACGACCTGTAGTACGAATGATTTTTCACACTGAATTCGCTAAGCATTTTTTTATCATTTGATACCGGTATCAATCGGCACCGAATTGAATCGATTCTATTCACATGATACTACTACTGGTTTATATCATTAGCACCAAAATCTATCGATCCTACATCGAGCAGTGACTAGATTGTACTGGTGCCATACAGACGGTACCGAACTAAAAGAACAATCAATCTTAATTATTAATTAACACATTACACATCATCAATGCACTGATATATGTGTATAGGGTTTAAAGTAAATTAACATGAGACTCTTAAGAGAAGAATTTAGTTTTTGTTTAACCCTTATTACTTTAAAACACTTAGAAATTTTAATTTTATCCAGTTTCTACAGATTCCTACTGATTTCTACTGATAAGATTTACACAGATGATTATTACAGTCTACGATATTTGTATAGAAACATGGGTCGTGTCGCAACGGAGAAACAGCCCGACGTTGACTTCGGAATTTCACTCATCCACGATATCTATACGCGTGTCGCTACATCGAAATAATATTTTCTTTTTCCCGTGGCTTGAACGAAAGTGACGGAGGGACGTCTTCGAGGCGACGAGTCTCAGATGTGGCTCGTAATGGGCCGCGTCACATTTTTCCCGAGCAAACACGCGTGTCGTGGCTGACGCGGGATGCGTGGGCGACATTGAACGCCCACGTGCGCGCGCGCGCACACATCGTACAAATATTGAACAAATATTAACATAATGTTTGCACGTTAGTCGCGGCCGTACGGGAACACGACCGACCCACCTGTGAACCAACTCGTTTTCGTGCATCGCATCAAGAGCTGGTACCTTTAACCGGA
Source organism: Nomia melanderi (assembly GCF_051020985.1). NCBI lineage: Eukaryota > Metazoa > Arthropoda > Insecta > Hymenoptera > Halictidae > Nomia > Nomia melanderi. The sequence continues at coordinate 5,896,702 of NC_135005.1, forward strand.
TACGTGAGATACTTGGGCACTCGAGCACCATGAGATACCCGGCTAGAGGGAAATTATCCGGGTGTCTCATGAGATATCTGGGTAGCTCAGGTATCTTACGAGGTAGCTGAGACTAGAGCTTGTCTGGACCGGGCGAGACTGATACCAGAAAATGTTGACTCGTTAGCATTTTTGTGTAAAACTGAAGAGACCTAATTTAAAATTATTAGTTACCTCTTATAAACAATAAAAAACAATGGATTAATCGATCGTGAAATTATGGGTACTATTTATTTCTATTGATCTACCCATTTATTTGTCTATCTATCTATTTACCAATATATCTATCTATTTCTCTATCTATTTGTATATCTATTTGTCTATCTATTTGTCTATCTATTTGTCTATCTATTTGTCTATTTACCTATCTACCTATCTACCTATCTGCCTATCTACGTATCTACGTATCTACGTATCTACCTATCTACCTATCTACCTATCTACCTATCTACTTAACTACCTAACTACCTATTTACCTATCTACCTATCTACCTAACTACCTAACTACCTATCTACCTATCTACCTATCTACCTATCTACCTGTCTACCTGTCTACCTATCTACCTATCTACCTATCTACCTATCTACCTATCTACCTATCTACCTATCTACCTATCTACCTATCTACCTATCTACCTATCTACCTATCTACTTATCTGCCTATCTACTTATCTACCTATCTACCTATCTATCTACCTTTCTATTATCAAATAATAATACGTGAAAATAACAATTACTCTAAACTATCTCATAGTACTAATACTTGTACTTACACGATACCCCACAAAGTCCTGAGTACTCAGTCTCAGTCAATTTTCGTTAGCCCGAATATCTCACGGGTAACTTGGGTATTTCGTAATTAATAGCTCCAATCTGGGAAAGAAACACCGCCTCTGTCGACCACGAAAGTGAACGACAGAGCGGGTCAGACCGAAATAAACGATCACGTTCTACGTAACGATTTCCCGATTACGATCGACTCATAGAGGAATCGATCATGGACGAATCCGTAGCACGCTTTCGAGTGCCAGGCCTGTCATTACGTCGCATTATCGTGTAAACCCGTTTTATTACGGTGTACAGTGAATTATGAGAAATCGAAACGTGGCTTACAGCGAAAAATAATGATCTCGAATCGGGAGGGAAAAAAATGGAAAGTGTGTAAAACATATGAAAACTGCGAGATACGATGGTTTAGTCTGCCGTCATGCGAAACGCCGATTTGACTCGCGACGAATCGAACGCGGCTGGAGATCGATCGTGATCACGGTTCTGATACGAATCCGGAAAACTAGATTGCGACACGTCGTAATTCAGCAGTTCTCAGTTTCGTGAAAACGAGAAACGCGTCTGCATATTTTCTAACGGTGTTCGATTCATCGAAAGGTTACTACTATTTTAACGATTATTATTTTTATGGATTATTGACGAGGAAAGTTTGAATTCTTAACTGTTCCACGTAACCACGCAAGAAGTTTGGTATTAGAATCAACTAAATTTTTTGTACATTGTATGAGCACGATTCAAAATTGAAGATGGACGGTTACACACTCTCCGTATTCATCAGCCAGTAACAAGCCACTTCGATTTGCCACCTATACATTAACCCCTTGCCATACCATTTAATCGGGCAAAATCTGAGCTATAATTATGACGACCGATATCTCACTTGTGTTATCACTTCGAGTCAGACTCGTGATATTTATGTTTCGTCCAAAATTTTTATCACGAGTCAAAGTCGTTAAAGTACGGCAAGGGGGTTAATACACTAAACTTCACGCGTGGCAAGACTCAATTTATTACCGGCTATTTTTCTTTTCTTTATCCCTTTTTGCGTCATTACCGTCTCGAAACATTCATCCGGCTACAAGGTATTGAAAAATGATCGCCGCGGGACAAATCCAACCGAATTAAAACGGAGGAGCTAATTGCCGGCTAACTTGTTCTCGCGAAATTAACGGGCGAGATAAAACCTAGAAATCTTCCCGGTTGACTCAAAGGAAAGTCGGCTCAACGAAGTGTGAAAATTGTCCGGCAGCAACCTCGTAAAGCGAAAAAGTCAAGTATCGCCGTTATAAAGAAAAAAATCTTGCGAGCGTGTACGCGCGACAGAGACAGAAAAAAGGAAAAAAAGCGGGGAAAAAATAAGGCTGCGACTCGGCGATATTCACCGGGTTAAAGAAAACTAATCGATTGTGCAACGGACCGCGCGCCGGCTTTCAATAGATGCTCGTTAAATCGCGTATGAAATTACGATTGCGCAATTTCCTATGGTTATTGGTCTCGCGGGCACCGATGAAAATTAAACAGCGTTTACGATTTAACTGCATCAATTATCGACAGAACGGACCCGTTTCAGCGGACATTTATTCCATCCGTCGGCGGATTTGCCGCAGTCCTTTCTAAACAGACGCGAGCCACATTTCGAGCGCGGACTGGCCGCGAGAGCCACGGACAACACTTTGACAGCTGTTTCCGCCCACGCGCGGAACCTTAAAACCCCCATTTCAATAATCGAATCGATTATTATGTTACATTTTTACAAGTCCACTGTGCACGTTCATGCAAAACACGGTAATTCGCAAAGGCCGGTGCTCGATGGGACCTTACTTTCTCCGTCGATGATTTTAATATGCCCGGAGTAAAAACAAGATTGAATTTAATTGTATTTTATAGACAGACGGATTGATATTTACTGCCTCCTTTCGGGTTACAATGTTTCTTACACGGTTCCCAGTAATTTAACGTGCGCTCGCTTTTAATCTTAATTGTATTTTATGTTCCATTGTGCTTCCCGTGTTCGTGTCTCATGCGAATACACGCTAATTCGCAGTGTATTCAAAAGAAACGATCAGAACATCGGTACCATGTATACGCGTTGCGTAAACAATACAATTACCAATGTAAGATCGCAATTTACGTTCGTGTTCTATAGGTAACCAAAATCTAGGAAGCTCTATGAAACGAATGTAGATCGGAATAGCATCGCGACAGAGGAGATTGCAGCGAGGCATCCTCTAACGACATCTGAATGTCTCGACGGTACGTGACCGGATGTCCTATCAACCCCGGAGGCACAATTCCCACGGAAATGGTCACGCGAGATCTGCCTCGGTCACGGGGGATTTTTCAAATTTCCTCGGTGCTCGCAGCGGAGTGAGCCGCGTCTAAAGCGTCGTAAAAGTCGCTAATCCGCGGTATCACGCGACCAAGAAAAGCAAAGAGAAAAACAGGAGGAGGGGGATACGTGATAAGCGTGATGCTTCGTTTCTTCTCGCGGCGCCGACTAATGACGCGACATTACACGCGAGAAGGCGATCCGAGTCGCGTCGCCTCGCGGGGACTCTTTAATTTAACGTCCGAGCGAGCGAGATTCCCTTTGCCGTTCGTTAAGAACGCGAGAACGATTCGGAGGGCGGTCCGTTCGAATAAAGAAAATCGCTGCGGACGCGTGATAAACGCGGACGAATGGCTGCCGCGCGAGACCGAATATCCCTCCGATCGTAAAATTCCCCCTCGAACCTGGAACAGCGGTTTTCCAGTTTTTGCGCGCTCGACGAGCCACTGCCGTGCATTAAATGTAATATTAAGAGTGAACGGAAGACGAAGCTTCTGGGCTGCACGAACGCTAATCGCGTCTCGTTAGCCGACCGAACGAGGAATTCTCGAGAAACCGAGGGAGACGGATTCTCTTATGAATTATCAGGTTTCCCGTGAATCATATTGCGATAGGGTACAATGTCTAACCGACCGGCGATTGGCCGTTCGCTTATCAATATTTTTGTCCTGCCGCCGCTAATTTAGTGGTTGTTCGGGTTCGAGCGTTTTACTAGCGACGATACGCCGCGCCGGCATCACGGGGCCGCGGCCACGTAACGAGCTAATGGTTCGAAGAAACGGCCGCAGTAAAAAGCGGTAATGAGCAGTCGCTTAAACGTTCGCACCCTGAATTTAGGGCGGTTTCGGAGAGTCACTTGGCGAAACTGGAGAATAACGCTCAGGGAACGTTATTATTATTCGAGGAACACGCGTTGCTTGAGCATAGGCATTTGGACCAGTGTTAAATTAAAGAGTTTCTTAAATCGTTACTTTCTCGAGAACGTTTACTTCTCATTGAAAGGCTGCGGTAATATTCGTTTCGCCTTTCGAATTCATTGTCCGCGATGGAGAAAGAAAATCAATGTAGAAATGACTTTGTAAAATAGAAATTGAACGATCGTCGCAAGGTATTCCTTTAAGTTTGGCACTTCCTTTTCCCTCTTTTTCAGTGTGCAGATGAATTCGCAGGAAAAATTCAAGCAAATGTAATTTTAACCCTGTACAGGCCCGTGTGACTTTAAAGTTATACATCAATATACTGGGATTTTGTTAATTTATTTAATTTTATAACCCAAAATGACTAATGAAATAAAATAATTAATACAATTGCACTTTTATACATATAAGCGTAAACATCCAACGTCATTGTAATGTAAAAGTTACAAAATATATTCATTTTTGAAAGATTATTAAAACTATCGAATACATTGTTAATTTGTATTTATAGATTGATATTTATTAATTTCATACTGCATAAATTTTGTTATAATCATCAAAAAAATTTGACTCTCAGAGGGTTATATTATCGAATTCAAGGGATGACGAATGTTATGTTGAACGATAAATTGAAAATTTCATTATGCTATATTATTCACACAACCAAGACAAGTTGTCGCTGGTCCTTTACTCAGAATGTGCGTCATCGCTGTGTACGCAGAAAAATGGGGTACTGTTCCGAGTCACTTCACTTTCAAGCGACCCTCGCGGCGATGCATATTAATTAATATGTTTGGAATTGTGTGGCCGCTCGTCGAGATGGTATCACGCGCCGCGGGTTACGGCTCGCCCCTCGATGTTTCGCGATCCTCGCAGGTCTTTGTGACTTCAAAATACAAGATCTCGACGAGATATCGGTACACAACACCGGGCGATCTGCGAATCTAATTCCAGAGAACGGTAGGATTCATTCACGGAAATTTCTGGGATTCGTACGCTTACAAACGACACGATCGAAAAATTCACAAATACTCTAAATTTCCACAAAACACACATCGCAATCTAACCAAGGAAAGATTCGCCTATTATTCCAATAACTCTTACCACAAACACAAAATCCTACAAACTCTGAAGTACAGAAAGTCAAAGAAAAGACAAATTTTACGAGAAAAAGTCGTCAAATTCCATCTAGATTGACAATTTCAACTTGGATTACGGAAAACTTCGCATGCGTCGATTGCCCGCGACCAACCCTCGCGACCCTCTATTACACAGTCAGCTAACGCTCTCAGTGGATTACTCCTGTTGCCAGTTTCCCAGCATAGTGGCATTCTGTTCCGGTGGTGTTGGCCGCGGCGTCCGTGCGGGTATCTCGTCGGAATTGCGTATTCCGACCCGGGCTGGCGGGTCAGGAATGCCGTGGTGTATCGTAGGAAGCGTTGCGGGTGTACGATGTGGTAAGTTGTGGCCAGCAGGGTCGTGGGTCGTTGCTAGGCCGTCCGGCGTCATGAGAACGGGCTTAAGCACGGCACGGTGTGCTCTCTCGCAGTCCTCTCTTACACGCGGGGACTAGCTGATGACCATCGTCCACCTGACTCCGCGAGATTTATCGCGCTCACGATACGTACGAGCGGGTACGGACGCAGGTGGACCCCGAGAGCACGGCACGGACCTAATCGACCCTCTCTACCGGGCCGTGGTTCCGAAGCGGAAACCCCGCTTTGCGTGGATAATTAAACTCTTATCCTCCTCTAAGCCAGCCAGCCGGCCCGCTCTTTTTTTCTTTTCCTTCGCGCCGTTCTTTCTTTCCTCGCTATCTTCACCGGCGGTAATAACGTTCATGATACATTTACCACGGACGATATAATACGCGACGTGGCGTGAGTAATGCGCGCCAAGTCGCCCTATTGAACCGTTGTGTTGTAATAAGCGGAATTATCTTGCCGAGGAAAACGCGGCGTGTAATACACGCCGGATAGACATTTTTCTTCTGCCTCCCACCTCGCGAGTACCGCCCCCCCCCCCTTATCGATACGACGAACGCGGAAGACGTTTGAATTGTAAAATCCCTGCGACTGATGACAAACGCCTACGCCATATTGTCTCGGCCGTTTATACGATTCACTTGGGATAATGAACGCACGACCGCCACGGCGGAAATCGAATTCGCGATGGGAGATGTAGGTGGATGACGGTTTCACGCGCAACGGAGGAGTTCTTGCTCAATTTCTACTAATGCTGTCCCGGTTCCCCTATCCTCCAGTGACGCAACTAGACTATGATAAGATAATTTTGTGCATTTAGCAAATGACAACTAAAAATTATTATTGAAAGCACGGTTGGATGTTGCTCGATTATTCAGAACCATTATCAGAATACTAATTTGGATGAAAACTGTTCCTTGCTTCCTTGCTCCTAGGTACCTTAACTCTACTACACCCTAAGGTTCATAAGACAGACCTGCATGAGTTCACGCGTTTAAACAATCATTCGAAATGTTTCCATTACAGATGATCACGTCCGATTAATTCAGTCTCACAGATCTTTGATCAGCGTCAATTTTGATTAGCGTTAAGCGCGCGTAACCACCGTCGATTAAGTTCACAAGAAAGAAGATCGCCCCGAAGACCTTCGAATCTATCAACCGCGCCCGATCTCTGTTTACGAGGCAATGTGCAACAAACCGTACCCAGTTTGGAACGTTTGACTTAGAGCACAACACCTATTTACAATTTCCGCGGGCGGACCGCAATCCGAATCGAAATCTATATCCTTCATCCGTAGCTACTCTTCGGTACCCCGGGCTGCCAAAGTGCTCCCCTTCGGAGTGAAATATTTTCCTATCCAGCAATCAGCGTTCCGGTACGAATTTCAAATACGTCGATTATCGTCCATTGAATCCGGTATTGGATCGGATCCAAGGTGAACGATGGCCACCGCGAGCACGGTTCCCCCGGGCGAGCGCTTATCAGGGTTAGCGGGAAACGCTGGGCAGGCGAACGTTCCACATTTTAGTGGCCGGTGATCGATTGCCGCGGCGACGTATACTATCGACGGTGCCGGTCGTATATCTCGGCTGCGTAGGTACCAGGATGCGAGTGCCGTGGAAGGTTTTACGTAACCTCCGCAGGTTTGACGACCTCCAACACGGAGGGGAACGTGTTCTCCGGCGTTGTCGTCGTCTCTCCTGTTGCAATCGATTTGTACACTCGTCAGGGAGAAACTTTGTTGGCGCGCACCGGCCGACCGCGCGTCTCGGCCGTGCAACGGCGACAAACGCCGATAGGACTGTCGACAGGGCGAAATAATTTATCGCGGAAGTCACGTTTTCTTGGCCTGCGAACAACGGGCCGCGGAACGGCCGCGGAACTCCCTCGAGCCGCAGATCCGCGCGCGGCCACCTCATGTGGGCAGATATGCGCCCGTTAAATAGATACCGTTGCCTTTTTAAGTCCGTTAGACCACATTCTTCGCCGTGCTTGTACGACCAGGGTAGTTTATGTTAGTAGATCTCTTTTTTCGATTATTGATCGACTGTCTGGGAAAATTATCGCGTTCATTGATGTTCGCGGTCTTTACTGATGTCGGAATACGGAGATCGATCTGTGGTAATGTATCTTCATTTCAACTTCTTCCGATGCAATTATTATTGCTCCGATTTTTCATTTTTACCTTGTTGTTAAAGAATGTACCAGATTCAAAAGTATCATTTAATCCTTTCGTCCCTGAATATGTATTTCCTCCCTAGATGAAAGAGAGGGCCAAAAATAGCTGTTTTCAAGTGAAATTGCAGCTTTTCAGTGAAAAAATAAGATAAACACTAATAATCATAAGCGAAGATCCCCGTGTGGTGTTTTCCTTTATCTTTAAGTCGTTTTATACCCTTTCCGTAATTTAAGATGGTTCTTATGTGTACCATTTGGGACGACAGGATTAAGCTACGGTCAACCAAACGATAACGGTGAGCGGATTAGTTTCCAATTCGTTCACCTCGAAACAATCGATTCGGTGAAACGGGGTTTCCTTTTATTATTCCTCGCTCGAAGAACTTTGGAGCGACTAATGTAAAGACGGGAAACAAAACCGGTGAAGAACGGGACTGGTGTCAACGGAACTTTCGTGAGGCGTTGTACGTTACCTAGTATTCGCGGGGATGCACACGTGAACCGTCGTTCCTCGAATACGATGAGATTCATAAAATTGACCGAGTATCTCCGGTGTATATAATACGGGATAATAGTGTCTCCGTTCCTTTAAGATTCCTCACGGTATATTTCATCCTTCGGCGGGTAAGGGATTTAAAGGATATAAAATTAGAAGATGCAATAGGTGATTCCGCCGTGAAGTGGTTAACAAGGGATGGCTCGTTCACGCATCATTGGATCCGAAGGTATTTCTCTGTCGTTAAGACCGAATGTGTCTCAACGCTGCTGAAATAGTAGGATCCCGTCGATCAATAACGGCCGCGTGCGTGCTGGGCGCGTGGTTATTACTCGCGTAATGGTATCCTGTCAACGCGGTCATCCGGTTTCGACTGGGAACACCAATCCCTTGTAATTATTCTAAAATGTGATCTTCTCTCGGGAGCCCAGCCCTTCTTCTCGCCTCGTCAAATGTATACCATTCCGGGGCCATGGAAATCGAAATCGTCGCGTTGTTGTGAATCCTCTGTGGTCCACGCCCTTCTTCGTTGAAAACGACTCCTGATAACTTGCGCGATTTCACCTAATAACGGGCTATGGCACGTCTGTCGAAGAATATAAAATTTCCCGGTGATTACATCGCGAAGCACCATTCCATTTGGAAATTCGAACCCTTGCTCTGTTTCAAATTGTCGTTCTCGTAATAATCGGTGTGGCTCAATGATTGGCGGCTATCCTTGCCAAGATGCGTTGCCGTTAGCCATTTTGTACATTGTATGCTGCATTCTGTTATTTTTTACTCACCTCTTGCGTTATCGATTGATTTCTAATTAACGCTAGATTTACTAATATTTATTGTACAGTTTATTCTATCGGTCTTAGGAAAATTGATATTCGTTGATTTAAGTCTTGAAAATTAGATGTTTAAAAGTAAGCAACTAGGGTACATATTCGAGTAACTGCATCGATCAAAAAGCAACCCAAACATTTATCAATTGATGTTTATAAAACTCGATATGAGTCAAATCAACTCGTTCCGTAAATCTAATGTTTATGAGAAACGCGCAAGATCGACCACGAACGTGATTCACCCAGAGAGAAGATCTTTGGAAGAAACCGAATAACGAGGGATTAGATCGCGTTATTAACACTAAAACTACCGAGCAGTTAAATTGACTTCTTGAAATTCCTCTATAGAAACTCCAAGAGTGCATCTATTGAGGCTTTAATTGACTTACAATTCAGTTTATGTATTACTAAATCAATTTTTCTAATCATTCCTCAAAGAAATATCTGCTGCCTTCTGAATAATTGCAAAAGAAGGAATCCGGAGTGGGTTATTTTGACTCGTCTGATAATTTTAGTGTTAACTGCTAATAACACGAAACTATCATATCATTGTTCTTTTTAATCGAAGGAATAGAAACCGTAGAAAATCCATATCTACGATAATACATCCAGCAAATCGAATGTCATTAACAATGCACAAGACGCTCGAATTACCATAATAAACCCAAATCCTTCAACTCCAGTTACACTAAACACAAAAGAATCATCTCCACATTTATCCTTACGATTACACACCTCCGATTTAACTTACTTCCGCCGAGGTACCCGGTGCAGCGGAAACGCGGTCGACGTCGATCATCGAAGTCTTTTTCTCCAGCAGTTCTATCGGTGTCGGCGAAATTCGAGGAAACACTCCCACGATACCGTGACCGGAATAAATCCCACGGAAATGGTGACCGATCACGTGAATCCAAAATTTAGCGCGACGATTCTCGCGCGGGCCGGCGCGGCGCGACGCGCAGAGGGAACGGGCGCGAATATATACGTCGACGGGACGCGGCCGGCGTGATTTAGTGCAGTTTACGGAACGTAATCCCCGCACGTATCAACGTTACACGCGTGACTCCGGTCCCGCGGATGCTCCCGCGGCCGAGCGACCGGCCGAACGAGGTCTCCGCGCGATGAAGACGCACGATCCTCGCTCGCAAATCCGGCACGCTGCATTATTTAGGACGTCATCCGTTACACGTCCCGCAAACGCTCGAGACTGACTGGCCGAAAACTCGGCTCCGTTCCACGCGGGATTGCAGAAGATCTCGCGAGCGAGCGGCCCGCTGACGGCTTTAAATCATGACGCGCGTTTACACGCGGCCACGACCGTTACACGGCGAGGCTTCATTCAGAAACTGATTCGACACCTACGCCGTGACATCACCGAATTATCATGAACGTTTCCGGGTATCCGGATTTCGTGAAATAATCGTTGGAGTCGAAAGTTCACGCGAGAATTTACGGTCTAGCGATCAGAAGTTCTGTTAGCTGTTTCATACAAGAGGAAGGTCAAATTGATTGGCAAGACATTTCCGTGACACTGCAATTGCTCTATCCTTTCTCCTCTTTTACAAATTGCTGTTTTAACAATTTTGTGTCTTGTGATTTTTGAGAGAATCTGTTTCAGTGATAAGATGCTGTGTATTGGGAACTTTTATGGAGGAATTCTGAGTTCACGTGTACAGTGTATGATTTAATCAGTAGGAGTTCGTTCGGAGGGTTTTAAAAATTTGAAAATATAATTGGTACCAACGATAAGGAAGTTTGAACGCAGAATGCGAACGGTTTGAAGGTATATACTAGAAGCGGGTGGACGGAATCGCGGGGCCTTGGAATTTACGTAGGGAATAACTGCGGCTGCTGTTCATGTGTCGTCCGCTGGTAACGGTCAACGTTTATTGCCGGTTCAGGGTCTCCGAAGCTTGCTTATTCGAGCTATTAAGGTTCTCTATAGATACTCCAAGTTAGCACAGGAACACATTTCACGGAAACAATCGAGTACACGCAGTGTATTTTTGAGAAGTCACTTTTTCAACATTCTTTCAAGAAACGGGGAGAAACAATGATTTCAATGTAAATAATACAATATATAATATGATTAATGTTTCGATCTCTCCAGCTTGACCATTTTATCCAATAATTATATCCAACCCTTATATTACCAAATAAAAATTTAAAAAATCATACCTTTACTTACGAAACTAATAACAATACAATAATACAATGGACAAAACCCTTTTTGATATAATTTATTAATTTCACCCCTATTTCATCTTCAATTCACTTCGCTGCTCATCGCGATTACCAATGGGATAAATCGATCCATATAAGGCCAAACTCAAACAAGCAATATGTAGCAAAAATTCGCCCGTTTCTACAGTGCAGAATGTCGTTTCTCCGTCGAAAACAATTGCTGCCGCGTTTTCCAAATCGTTCCGTGCGTCTGACCCAAACGAAGAAGCCAGCGGCCAAGATCAACCGCGACGTTTGATTGAAAACCACGGGAACTCGGAGGGAGGCTGGAGCGCGCGGAGCGGGTAAGCCTGATGAATAAATGAGAAAACGTAACGAGGCGGCCGGTTTCGACGTTCCCGGGTAGCTCGTCGAAATTCAAGCGATCGCGTCGTGTCCCGCATTTGTCACGAGGATCGTCCAGGCTCGCGTAGCCGAGATTAATATTGGTGCGTTTTCTTCCCGCGTCTCCTCCTCCGCGTCTCTTTAGCCATGTGCCGCATTCCCTCTCCCCCCTTCGCCCTCGATCACTTCTCTTCCTCACCGACTGCACCCCGTAGGCGCCAAATATAATTGTTGTCCGACGCGGCGTCGGGTGCACTGCAAAACTGGGTCATCGGTTGCGCGCGAATTCACACAGGAGGAAAGTTTTATGATAATCGTCGACCGTAAACCGTTCCGACACGGGTGGAAATTAATTTTATCGCGGTTGCCTCCTCCTCTTCCCCCGCCACTGCTATCTGACCCACGGTACCATCCGAATTTCAGTGTTCCGTGAAAGCTGCTTCCGATCTCCACGGGAACGATATCCCCGTTCGTCGTATTGGGCAGGTGCGACTTCTATTCTAGCAAGTTTCTCGAGCAAAGATCATCTATGGAGACCCATCACTTTTGGACTACGCGGGAGCACTGTTGCAAGGGGGTTAAACATTTTTGAACGGGGATTTTTGACGGTATTGAAAATCTTTGAACGGATATCTGAATTAAATATTGAACTTTTAACCTTTTGCCCCTGAATATGTTGTTTTTTTTTTAATTTCGTGAAAAATTTCAGCATAATTTCCGCACTCATGTGTACTATTCAATGAGAAAATTATGTAGTGGTTTTTCATTGTTTACGTAAGTAAACGTTCTGATTGGAATTTCGAATTCTAGATATGTATACACGATGTGGCAATTAGGTCGACACTTTTTTTCAAAGGGCTAATCTTTACGCAGGGTATTCATTTCGAAACCTAATTGTCAGTTCTCGTGATAATTTCACACAGTTCCCTTAGATCCCCTTTACTTTCATTTCTGCTTCGAAAATAAAGACTTTATATGCAAATATCGTAACATTAAAGTTTGGATAAATACAGACACGTTGCCGACTCAAGGGTTAAACGATCGACGGAGAAAAGGATATCGTTTAAAAAATACCGAATATTTAATCAGAAGATAGTCGTGCGTTATCACCGCGGATAGCATATTCGATAATTAATACTGCGTCTTCGTTTCCCGCGGACCATTAATATCCTCGTGACACGTTACTCCGTGGCATATCTTATTACGCGATCAATAATACTGTACCGAAACTCGGGATAGCCAGGTCATAAATTAAGACCCGCGGGCAACGATTTCGCGTCTCGCACGCGCGCAGGTTACTTCTTGATCACTGTGAATGTCACCGTGACCAATTTCCCTTCGCCGGCTGCTCGCATGACTTATCCGTTCCTTTTCGCCGCGCATCAAAATATTATCCTTCATTCTGCCGGTCGTGCCGGCGCAGCGCTATAACTCCCTCTCTTATTATCCGTTCACCTACCACGCGCATCGCAGCGGCGAGCCCCGTGGCAATTAAATCTCATAGACAATCGTTATTCAACACTCTTTAATACCCGCGCCATTATCGTTTTAATTCTCCCCCCTCTCCCCCGTTCTCCCTCGTAATTCCTTGAACCTCGACCGTATATGTTTGCACGCGGAGAAAATTGATTACACCGATTTTGTAAGCACACTGTACGCCAACGTGTACCCGAACTAAGACATCTTCTTTATACACAGTATTTTTCCAGCGCACCTGTGATGCAGCGTTTACGATTATATTCAATTTTATTCGACCGTGTACCGCGCGTTATCTCCAATCTGCCCGCTTCCGCGCAGTCCCATCAGGTATTTAATAAATACCGAGTACGACCAGCTTAAACATCCGCCGTATTATCTCCAGCATTTAGCGAATGTAACGAAATAAAAGTTTCCGGTGAATTCAAAGGAATATGAATTTCGATACTTCACCGGAGTTAAACGACTAGGTCCAAATACCGATATATTTTGTTCCAAAATACCTAGCCAACGAAGCCGACCGATTTTCCTGAATTCCCTCGGACGCTTGAATTCGCTTGAGCGCGCCTCTCGCCGGCTATCGCCTATCCGCGTACAAATCAATTACATGTTCAATCGTTACGGGAAGTGTTCCGATTACCGCGGATCCTCCTCCGCAACAACAATTACCGATAATTATTATAACGAAGAGAACGGGAGAGGAAGATTTCACGGGTACCCGACTATCGGCGCGCACCGACTGGAAAAAAGAGAAAACGCAGCGAGCTCGTCCTAAGAACCGCAACATTTCTGTTGCGCCTGATACGATCTATGCGCCGGAATCGGCCCGTAGATAGTAATGTAACGAGCCATCGTATTATCATAACTTATCGCAGATCGGTTACCCCGTGGATCGCCGCGTAACGGGCGAGGAAGACCGCTTAATGAACTCGCCAGTCGCGCCGATCGCCGATCAACGGATTCGATCGGTCGAATAACTTTACCCCGCGTTCGTTCGTTCTTTCGTTCCACGTTGCTCGTTTTTTCCGTCCTTTCTTTCCCTCTGTTGTTTTACTCTTTTCCGCGCTCGAATCGAGTCCACCGGGTACATCTCGCCGGGCAGGTAATGTTAATTTACGTTTCGGGGTCAGCGAGCAAGAATGCGGCGCGAGCTTCCCGGTATCCGACGCTCATAATAACGATCATCTCGGGAATCTTAATCTGCCGCTCGGAGCGACGCGGCTTTCGATCGCGCATAGAATACCCCAGCACGGTAATGTATGGAATACGCGATCATTTCCGTTCCTGAACGTCTGGCAAAGAGATCGTCGATGAAGACGTCTGCCTCTTGAGCGGAGGTCGCATCGAAGTCGCTGGTAGATACACGGTTTCGGTATCCCTGCTGGAGCGACCAAGAAGAAACGGGATAAGGACAGAGGAGAAGAGGGGAATTGTGTGAAATGGTAAAAGGCTGAAAATGAATGTTTGAAATTCGAGGAATTGACAGCGTCAAAAATAGATTTCGAGCTCAGCGGGGCATAGAAAAAGGGGACTAAACCTGAGAAATCGAGATATCTGTTCTAGATTTAACTAACACTAAGATTGATGTACCAATATTCAGCTTCAACGAATAGGTATTAAGTAAGTGAAAGAAGGACAAAGCAATTTTTCTGAAGTGATCGCGTTTGTCGTTTCAAAAACTTGTCACATTTTCGACGAAACCGTATTTCTCCGACAGTGGGTGCCGTTTATCGTAATCCGATACACCGATGCCAGCCCGTGTCACGTAACGCTTTCCGGAATGAGTTAATAATCCAGAAGCTGGCGCACGATGCCCGGTATCTGTGCTGGGTAGCGACAGCCGATGGCCAATGGGCAGCTAAGATTTAAGGCGTTTCGTTTAATACTCGACAGCCGGAGAAATATGCGACGGCTGCTGGGCTGGTTGCTCAATCGCCGCGCGAAATTATCTTAGAGCAATCTACCCGTTCGTTTTTTCCGGTCGGCACATTCGTACGTTCGTTTCGTTTCGTTTCGTTTCGTTTCGTTTGGTCCGGCTGGAATGGCAATTGGCTACGAATTCTTTCAATGCGTGTCGCGATGCCTGATGCAATTGTCTGACAGGGAGTACGCCCGGCGGAGAGCAAGAAAAATGTTGCCAATTAGGAGAAAACGGACCTTAACGTCCCTCCGTCCCGAATACGCACCTGTGCGCCCCGAATGCACGCCAGGCGCATTGTCCGACCGGACAAGGTGGACATGGGGAGAAGGACCGACCTGCCGGAGCCTGCCCTCGCGCGAAACAATGAAACGCTTTTAACCCTTTGCGGATCGGAGGACTCGCGTCGCGTCGGTGTACCATTGCTCCGGATAAAAATTCGTCGAAAGTATGTCCCGAACAGGAATCCCGGAAAGGAACGAAATTTGTATTACTAAGAAAATAAGCAATGTTAATGATCTAATAAAAGAAAATCTTAGTCATTTATATCGTTGTCCGATACAATTCTTGATCTGTAAACAACTTCTCTAAATGATTATTTTCATTGGTATTTGAACTATAATACTATAAACTTCCGCTGAGTATTGTATCGACCGATAGAACTTTATCGATTCTTCTAGGAGGATACGATCAGGCGACCTCCCTCACGAGAAAAGTATCTCTCAAACTACAATTTAAACGCAAATCCGAGTAACGTCAAACGAGAGTCGGCGATCAAAGGTATCAAAGGAGTCAAGGGTCGATCGAACATCGCTGAGGCATTCCCGGAACGGGCGAGCATCGAAATCGAGACGAGAGTCGATCCTTCAGCCGAGGCCCGAAAAATACCCTTAACTGGACAGTGTAGCGACACGTTCGAAAGACGAACGCTGAAGCATCGAGCAAGTACACTATCCTGCAATTAGATCGACGCGCGGTGGAATCCCTTTAACGACGCCAGCCCCGACTCTCGAATCGTCCGTAAGAAGAAAAAGGCCCGCCAATTACGAGGCCAAGATATCGGGGAGTGTTCCGCGGCAGGCGTACGCGCCGCGCCGCGTTGTTGCCCGCGACAAGCCGGAAAGGGCGACAGGAAAGGCAGAAGGTAGCCGGTGCGCCCGGGCATAAAAGAGGAACAGCGTGTTTATAGATTACGCCGCGATACCGGGTGGCGAATAAATAACTGTATTACCGGCGCAGAGAGAAGCGCGGAGGACAGATAACCATCCCAGCCGCGGCCACGGAGAGACACCGCTCGCGGCGGGCACAGGCCAGAAGGAGGATCGCAACCCCCTTTCGGGGGATTACCCGACAAAGCGGCACGCATCAACGCGCATATTTCTATAATTATTGCCGGCGCTCTTTGATCTAACTTAAACCGACTACCCGCCGCTCCTTGGTACTCGTCCCCCTTTCGGCTGGCCACGTCACCGACGGCGGCGTTGGCGGTGGCGGCGGCGGCGGCTCGCGTCCCTGAATCTTCGCTGCTTGCAGGGAACCTGGGACCCGTATCAGCCGGACCCCCGAGAACCTCGCTCGCGATCGGCAACAACCTGATAACGAGATTCCGAGACGCGAGTTTCTGTGGCGCTATATGCTCCTCCCTGGCTTTATGGGGGCCGCTCGACAATGAAATATAAGCAACGGCAACCGGCGACCCTTCCCCACCGCGGCCACGGCCAGGACACTTATTCGAGATTTATACTTTACTTAATCATGTTTGTATTTATCACGGCTTCGCGGGCGATCCGTAACCCCCGGTATCTCCAGCGTGATCTCCTTAAAGTGAGAGAACCCCGGGAGATGGTAATGAAAGAGGGCGCGTTAATCGCCGCGAGATAAGGACCGTTGTTTAATTGCCGATGATGCAGCGCGCGCGTTCCGTGGAACTGTCTACCGCGGATTGGAATTTCATACCGGGGTTCTCTTCTATTTTCGGTTCTAATTTTAATTATTAATCGCGTGACCGCAACTCGTTATTTCTGGCGTATGCCGACTACGGTGCGTTCTCTTGGGTCCCCCTTTTCATCCTCCTCGCCATAGTTGTACCGCGAACGCGCAAGCGCGCACGCGCGTGTGTGCGGAGTTTAAAGCAGCCTTGCTAGATCTAGTTGGTATTCCGGTGTTTATAATTCGAACCGTTGGATGTTTTACTGTTATTCCGGGGATATATTTCAAGACCCATATTCACCGCCATGTCTCCCGCTAATGTGCGCGAAGTACGCTTAAGTAAGTACGTTCAACCGCGATTTCTCTTTGCCGATAGTCAGATGCGTTATTGAATACGGTGGAATGTTAGAGCGCGTGTGCACTTCGGGACCGAGCGAACGTGCGTTCCCTTTGAATCGGTTTGTTTATTGTTCAGAGTAATCTCCGTTATCCGATTTATCAACGAAGTTCGTTTATCTTCTCGGCACGATGTATTTACGAAGCGTACCTCGTATATTCGCCCCTTGTAATTGTATCTCGCGGGAATACTATGAACCGCGGTAGTTGTTTATTTCTATTAACGTGTTACTGTGGCTAATACACAAGCGACAGTAAGAGATTACATTCTTCTAGCGTAGAATTTACTAATCGTCAGTACTTAAAGGAAAAAAGAAAAGCACTGCAAGCTACAAACACGAGTGCAACAAGAAACGAATCGTTGGTTTAATCGTTTAGTGCTAAGGACTTGACTTTCTACAGGCAATTTCGAAGTATTACACTTACAGTGCGCACACACGATAATAATGTGCACATTTGTATACGCTAAGGGCACGTGTTTCTCTTGTTACACTTCGCATTCTGCGCTTCTCATCGCGTACCGATTTTACATCACTCTGCTCACCCCAGTAGCTCACGCCTGCTAGATCCGAAAAGGCCAGGGTCCATCTTCGGGATGACTAATAGTACCGCCAGGTTTGTTGGTATTCCTCGCGGCCGGTCACGCGATGCAGGGTTGTCGTGCGACGTCTCTTCGCCCTCCTCACCGTCGCGCGGAACGTGTACCGACGCTGGTAACTTCTCGCGGCGCACAGTATCGCCCGGCAGACACGCTCACCCCGCTGATAACGATTTTCGTCGCGGCGAGAGCGGTCCGACGGGACGGAATATTAATGCGACCAATATCCGGGAGTCCGGGCACGTAGGGGCAGGTCGCCGCCGCGGAGGACGATAAATAACAATCGTATCGCCAATTAAGGCGAATTTCGAAGACGCTGTCGCCGCATAGCGAAAGGGGTTGGACGTCATTAGGGGCGCGATGACGATTAGGTCAGCGTCGCCGAGTCTCCGTCGCCTTCCTCTTCGCCGGGCAACGATAGCGAGATCCACCTGCTCCCGTGCGGGAACAGCTGCTCCACTGTTCCCGACGTCGCGCGCTGGCCGGACTACCAGCGCTAATTACCTATCGACCCCTTCGCGCTGATGACGCAGAAAATCCCGTGCTCGCGACGCCAGGCCCCGTCTGCGAATTAATCGAGCTGTTTCACTTGTAACGCTGCGACGCGGTTGGAAAACACGATGTTATGTAGTGGATCGATGGAGAAAAAGGAGGAATCAACCATTTTTCACGATTTACTTGTTATATCACTAGTTCCCGGATTACAGAATACCTCAATAGTCTGGTAAAGGAAGATACTGACATTCGCACAACGCGTGCCTTAAATCGCTATTGGTTGGCTACTAAGCACTAAGAACTAACCTTTGAACATGACTTACACAGATGCCTCGGTAACGAACGGTGTCTGCTATTACTGTGGGCACACTTCGATGATAGGTAAATGAAGAACATTGAATGATCACGCGACAAACGGACGTAACCAAATTTTCGATAGAGGTACAACGATCATGTTTCTCTTCCCCCCATTCGGTTCGTGATCAGTCTAACGAACACGCAGCCAAGTCAGACGTTTCCATCCGTTTCGTGTTTATGTCCGAGATTCGGTCAGCGGAGCGGTCCCCGCGTAATAAAGTCGGCCGTCACTTCCGTTCCGTTGCTCGTCGCGTGACCCGTTTGCGGCGTCGTTGCGCAGCCCTGCGCCGCCCTGCCCCCGCGAACGGAAGGAATTAATAGAAAACACGCTTATATATTCGCGTGCGACGAAGGTGATAAACGACCGAGCCGCTCCCGACGTTCAACACGAAGCTCAGCAAGCCGACCGCTTCGACTACGCGTCCCAGCTCCCTCTGTCCCCCGCGCGAAGACGTTCGCCACACCAGCACTGTCCGCGAGTTACCCGTGTCCGTCACTATGCTGAACGCACTCCGCCGTTGCAATTACGGGCCCTGGTCGTTTGCATGCACGCGAACGTCATTAACGTGTCACTTTGCTGCCACTCTATAAATACTTCTTGATGCCTGTTCACGGACATCCCGGGCCCCGTCGATTGTGATGCGAAACGGACGGAAGGATCGGTCGATCGGATGCTGGACGCCTCGGGGTGCAGGGACCCGTGGTTTCATCCTTTAACCCATTCGCATCGTATGGCAGGGAATCGTTATTGCCGAATTTCTTTCGTTTTTGTTGTAAGCGATTGTACCGTGGAAACAAGTGCATGGATCGTAATATGAAATCACGATAATGTAATAAATAATAATTGTAATCCTTCGCAGTAACGGATGTTATGCTATGGTATTAATTTAAGCGGACTTCACGCTTGATTCAAGAAACAAAGATATTTTATTTTAATATTTCATATATTGGTAGATTGTTCAATGTGTGACATTAAATATCGAACTTTATAATTTTGTTGTATTAATTTAGTTTATTGTAGCGGCGGAGCTGTATTTTTGTTTTGTGGAAGGAAGAAACACTGCACCTAGGCTAGCTGTAGATTTGTTTGTGGCTGTACCGTTCGAGCTTCGTTACAGCAATTTGCGGATGTTTAACGCGTTCACTTTTACTTTGCTGTTATATATCGTTGGGGTAATCTGATTTATCCCTTGGGCCGCGTTTGTAACGGCCAAGGACGTACTCCTTCCACGACTTTCGTCTTCGCACAGTTGTTTTTTTAAATCCTTATGGATTGGATAAAGATGAGTAACAAAGATTCGGTGCTTCAATTACAGAGTAGAAAGAATAGTATTTAAAAATGTGTAATTTGAATACTTCATAGGTGAGTCGTGAAAGTAACAAATACTGTTAAGGACTTCTTGATATTTGGAATGTGCGTCGCGACAAGAGTTATTTTGTACCTATAAACTTAACGAATGAATCTTCGTTGAGTGAAAGCAGAGAGAAAACAGGCGGAAGACATTTTCTTCCTCTAGAAAACTAGTAGGTCTGCGCAATCGGTCTGTAACTTCTTGCCGAACATGAATCTCTTAACTGCTTGTAATTTATGAATGTTCTATCAAATTTTATATACATACGAGCGGTGTTTCATAAAACTATCTTGAATTTGTATTTGCGTGTGCTTGATAAAAGAATTCATCAGTCTAAGGTACAGTTTCAAACTCTTAGATATCAGAAATAATTGCCACGAAATGATTACATTTTTCACTGCAATTGAATGTATGTGGATCTATAGCAGTACTGTGAATCTACTCGAAAAATATACATTACATTGAATCTGCCAATCATTTATCTTTACGTTTTATCTTCATATAATTTCCTCGCAATTTCTATGAAATAATATCCTATAAACAAGCAACCGACCAGCCATTACTCGCACTCTAGCTTTCTATTCCTAGTGTTTCATTACTCCCACCTTCTGTCTTCTTACTTCCGGAGCTAATAACTTCTACTAAAGCCAATTATGTATTTGCTGTATGCATTTCCGCGTATAGTTGATCATTTTACTCATCCACATAACGAAATCAAGAAACTTCGTAGTACAACACTATCATAATACCAAGTAGATACCATAACAAATGCATTAAACGTACTAATCTGTAACTTATTATTAGCTATTACATTTGCTGTTGATATCAACGAAAATTTCTATTATCTCGACAATATTTATTATTATCTCTAAACATTGTGCACAGCTTACCAAACTGAAATATTCAAGAGTAATTCTTGAGAATGAATAAAAGTGTATCGTTCTACACAGAACGAATAAAAAATGGTACGTCTAATATGGAAATCAATTTCGAAGCAGGAATCGACGAAACGAACTTATCGAATACCGATCGATTTTCGACATTTTTAATCCGCCTTGAATAATAGGCATCATAGTTTCGCGGTTCGCGCATCTTTCCAACGAATCTACGTGGATTCCATGAAATTCCACGAACGTTCCGCCATCCTCGCTTTCGTCCTACATGTAAATGCTGTAGCGAATATATATTCGTTCGGTGTATGCAGAACTCTTTAATTTTAATCGGGAGAACATTGTTCCCGACGTAGCTCGTGTGCGCGGAATAAGAGATCATTCGGTCGGTCTATCCGATACTCGTAAATACGTCGGGAAATCCGCGCAGACAAGTCGGACAGATATTAGAGTGGCAGCAGATACGATTATCCTGAGAAACGACGCACAAAATGGTACGTATCTCAGCGGGGGACATTAAAATCGTCGGGGATCAACGAAACGACCGATACGAGTGAACAATATCAACGAATAAATTCCTCGAGTTTCACGATCGCGAGAGGTCTGTTCTGTATTCATTGAACGATCAATGCTTCTTGTATTACAATCAAATAATGACACAGTAGTAACTGTCCGACGGCAGAGCTGGGTCACTGAATTAATTTATTCTACCTACCAGCTCGAAAAATACTGCAATGGGAAATGAGTTTCAAGTGTCAACGCGCAATATAACGGAACAAATTGGTTTCAATGCATAGATAATGAACTCACGAGTGGAAAATGACCCAGCTCTTTCACGCGCGTGTCCGACATTCTGCCGCAGAGCTGTGAATACTGTCGTTCATGCGTATGGATCGCTTTTTGATCGTTGAAATGTTGTAAAACGCGATTACGGGAACAAATTCCGAATACCGCTAAAAACATTTTCAAGAATTGTTTGTGACGTGATGTTCGCGGAAGACTTTATTATTTTAAAGGCTACATATCATACGGAATCAGAATATCTTGAAACGACATAAAGAAGCAAAAGTTAATTAGGAATTTCTTTGCTGAGAACTTTCATAGGCGGAAAATAAGATAGCACGAATTTGAAGTTCTTCAATCTGTTCGTCATTAATTCATAGTATCTCCGCTAGGTATTAAGCTACACACTATAAACGTTAGATGCGGTTAAAGATAATTATTTGCAAGCAGGCACACCGCAAATGCATTGGAATAATTAAAAAAATCATCCTTAACGCAACAACAAGTTGCATTCGTGATTTTAGTCGCGTCTAAGTAGCAAAAACAGCGACAAAGGATCCCAGGCTCGAACACCAAAGAAAGAATTTTGCGCTTGTCGCTGATAGAAGCCATGCCACGTTCCTCCGTGCGTCGTTATGCAGGTATATAACGGCGCTAACAACGTTCGCGCGGCTCGAGCGGTTCTAGAGGAATAGAAGCAAATCGATTACCTTCGACCCTGGCATGAGAATAAAGAACACGTTTATTGCTTAACGTCGTCGGATCACGCGTTCAGGATCGAAACGTATAGGCCGCGCGCGTGTCAATCTATTTCCTTACAATTAATCCGGCGATTTATATACGCGATCGACAGCGCACGCACACAGAGACCAGCGGGCAATACGCCGTCAGAAGAAATTGATTCTTTTTCGTTTTGGTGGCGGCGCGGCGCAACGCCAGCGGAACGGAGCTCATATGCATACTACCAGGTGAAACGAAGAACGACCGCGAGATTCTCAACGGCGCGTATCGAACCTGTGACCCGGGATCGATTAATCAAATTCCCCCATAGAGGCCCCTGGAGCTTCACGAATTCCGTCGATGCGTGCGTCGATTTACTTCGACGCGAGCTATTCGACTGGCCGGCCCCGTCAATTAAATGCGATGAAACAGACCTGGCTCCACCACTAATTCCGTTATTTCCGCGGCCACGAGTGCTTATTACGCGAACTAATGAGCTCCGCGAACGGAACGACAATTTGTCATCGGCGTGACTCGACAGTACTGGCACGTATTGACTTCCTTTTCATTCAACATATATTAACCTGATAATTTTACAAATCTCATAATACCTGAAACGTGAATCTTTAGGTCTTTAGCTCATACTAGTGGGAATTTCACTTTTCATATAGGTCACTATTTTATATAGGTACTCTTATTGATTTAAATTATTATAAATTATTTTAATTATTAACACGCTCCGTGCCATGTGTACCACATGTGGTATACGCCAATGTTTGTAAGAAAATATTTTTAATGGAGACATTAAACTTATCATTTTAACTTATTATTTTATTGAAAAACTCAATACAGTTCATAAGCAAAATATAACCGAAGTTTTCGTGGCACGGAACGTGTTAATAGGTACTGTAAGAAGTAGTTAAATTCATGATTTCCCTATTTTATGTGGGTACTGTTAACAGAAATTATAACTACAATATTGAGAAAAGGAAGTATTAAGGTTAGATGATAGCGCTTAGAACAACTTGGGAATAAGGGATCTTTAGGCCAAGGTCTCTGGTTCGGCGAACAATGAAAAACTGAGTATTCTTAGCCTAACACTAACGCAGACTATAGATCCCAGCTGTTTAGTATCAAACAGTGGCGAATATTCAAGATGAACGGCCCTCGGAATCTACAGGTCCGAACAGCGTAGCTGTAGAGGTGTCATCGTTTCCTGCTGGTTACAGGCAGACAAAGCATTCAAGTGTAGGGATCGCAACATCCCGCTTCCGTTCCCATTTCCGAACCCCCTGAATTGGATGGTGCTCTCGAAATAGGCCAACACCTGTAAGTATCAGGTACGTCCCATTTAAACAGCGCCTATAACCAAAGAGGTGAGCCCAATGACAGCTTCAACAAACGCCCACGCATCCGGGGCCGGACCAGTCCTACATAGTTGGAGTGGATCGGAATGCCTAAGTTATTATACTTTGTTAAAAGTTTCTCCGGTGGAATTGGGTTCGACCGTGGGATCCTGTTTATTTATGGAAACCTGTGATCGTTATGGTCGAACGTTCAAGCTATTGAGATTGGATACACGCGCACACGTGTGCGTCGAATAGACAAGTTATTCAGTTAGGTGACGATTCCAAGTTTCGAGTTATGGTTAATAAATTACTAATGACTGATACAGAATTATCAGTTATTATTAAATATTAGTTTGCTCCTGTAATTCTTCGATATCTCCAACTAATCGCGTTAGAATCCGTTCAACGCGGTGAAACCAGAAATGTTTTACGTAATTTTCGTTCCGCTGAGAATAGACGTTAGAGCTGCAAGAATTTTTATCGACACAGATCTAATGCTCAGTCCGTTAGACTCGTTGAATCTATAATCTCATCATCGTCCACAGATGCCAATGAGTTATAGGAACCCTAGGAATTTTCAAGGAGTCAGCTAGTAGGTTCTTCCGTTAGCCGACGCATAGCCGCCTCACATCCGCATTCAATTGCTTCATTACATCGGCAAAATTGCGGCACGCCCGCTGCTTTATAGAGCCGAACCGGCATTAAACGGGCACCTGCAGTTTTCCACGAAGCAGGGCTTTACCGCATAAAACACGCGGGTGGATTAAACACGATCGCGAGAACGGGTTCCACTTGTGAACCGGCCCTAATAAATCGGTGAGGTTAAGGTGAATGAGGTGAGGCCGTCGACCGTGAATTCGTGAGTTTCATCGCAAAAATCATCATTAGTTCCGCCGGCTAAGATTCTCCCCGCTATTTCTTTTTTTATTTTCACTGCCATTCGTCTACCGTCACATCGGGCCTGACGATGGCCTCGCCGCGATTTGCTCGGAAATACCGGTCTCCGGCCGGAATTCCGGGAAACTATTATGAATCTTTATCTTCGGATCTTGCGCCGCGTGTTTAACATTCACCTCAACTAAAGCGATTCATAATTTTTTATTAAATAGTCTGTTAGATAACTTAATCATAAGATTACCGAAAGAATTATATTATGAGGAAAGAACCGTGTAGCGATTCGAAGTAATGAAGAAACATAGCAGTGGTTATTAACGTTTCAAAGTTTACAGAATATTCGATCGATCGCTCGAATGTAAAATAGCAACACCGCGTACACTTCACTTTCTAGCTGCATACGATCCTGCCTGCTTAAAACGTGTAACTAAATTATCGACCGTAATTCAAGCAAGAACAATTCGAGGCACGCCGTTTTAATCGACAAAACGTAATCGCGCGCATAGTATCCGGCAACCGTGATCCTTACGCCACGGTCTCTACAACGCCAGTACATCCTGGCTGCGCTATATTTACTTTATAGGCCGCGATGATCTGTACCCTTAAGAAAGCGTAGTATGCATTACACATAATAGCCACTTAATCGCAATCAGGTGGGCAACGTTGGCGGGCCGCGGTGCTGCGCAGCGCCAGGCTAAATAAAGTTATCCGTCGGGGGAGTCCTTTTAAAGCAGGCAAATCAGAGTCCGATTTCCACGCCGGTTACACGCCGCGGACCATTAGTCGATGTGGATCGCGAGCCGGGCGTATTGAACGGCTGAAATTACGAAGCCCATAAACGATTCCGCTGGAACTAAACGGAAAACGCCCGTGGGGAACCGCGCGCCGAGGCGGCAGCTACATCCAGCGCGGAGATTATTCCGCGTTACCAGCGGCAGCCATACGTCACGATAATGAGCCAACATATCTCGACAGCCGGGTCTTCTGCTTCCCGAGAGCTGGACTCGCTTCTACGATACACGCCCGATGAATTATGGCGATCCCCGTCCTCGGAGCATCGTTACGATCAACGGCGAATTGGACGATCGATTGATTTCTGATTAATTCGGTGCCGTGCCATTTGAATCTCGATCGGGAGCAACTTTCATTAATAACGCTGCGTGACTTAATCGAATCGGTGATCGGTTTGTTGGACCAGAGCTGCAAGCGTTCTTAAATTTTGTTACTACCACAGTACTCATCTCTCAAAAGACGTTTTTGTCTGGCTCTTCTTCTATTTATAGATGAATCACTCGTTGTTTTAATTAAAACTCAAGTCAAGAATAGAATCGCGTCACCTTTCGAAATTTTTCCGAGTATCGGGATTCTAATATCTTGAATGCTCTCTGGTATATCGTAACGCTTTCCGGAAACAGCTTTAGGAGCAGTTCATTCCGAATTCAATAACAGAAAAGCAACACGTTCGCGAACCATTCCGTGCCCCTCTACCCCTTGAAAGATGAAGTCAAAGACCACGGGGCTGCCTACGATTAATAATTGCCGGTCCCTTGGAACAGTTTCGCCGCTGCCGTTGCGCGTGAGGTGGATCGCGAATAATTCAGGGTGGTCGGACGCAACCGTAAAACCCGCAGCCTCTTCTTCGTGATCCATCGTGGCGCGGCCGTTCACGGGCACGCTTCTCTTCCTTCGGGCCGTGTCCGTTCCGGAGCTCGCAACCTCTTGACCCAAAGGAGGACGCCGCTTGCAGGAACACCCGTGTGGATAATATATTCCTGGTGTATTCCAGGCAATTTTCGCGGGGCGGTGTTGCGTTGATTGCGGTCGTTCATCGCGGCCTCGCACGTGTCCCTCCCTTTCGCTTCTTCTTCTTCTTCTTCTCTCTCTTCTTCTTCCTTCTCGACTTCTTCTGCTTCTTCTTTTCCCTCTTCTTCTTCCTTCTCTACTTCTTCTGCTTCTCCTTATCTCTCTTCTGCTTCTTCTTATCTCTCTTGTGTCACTTCATGATTATCTTCTTTCTGTACTTGCTGGAGCTACACTACTACTATCATTGCTGTTACTTCTACTTCTTCTCCTTGTTCATCTTCTACTTCTTCTTTTACTTTTTCTTTTTTCTTTTGCGCCATTTTTTCATCATGTTTCTGTACTTGCTGAAGCTACACTACTACTATCATTGCTATTACTTCTACTTCTTCCCCTTGTTCATCTTCTACTGCTTCTTTTGCTTTTTCTTTTCCCTTTTGCGCCATTTCTTGATCATGTTTCTGTACTTGCTGAAGCTACACTACTGCTATCACTGCCATTACTTTTTCTTTTTCTCCTTGTTCTTCCTCTATTTCTGTTTTTGCTTTTTCTTCTTGCTCTTGTGCCGTTTCTTCATCTACTTTTTGTATTTTCTAACGCTTTATTATAACTGTTACTTCTACTTCTGCTCCTTGTTCATCTTCTACTTCTTCTTTCGCTTTTTCTTCTTGCTCTTGTGCCGTTTCTTCATCTACTTTTTATACTTTCTAAAGCTATATTATAACTGTTATTTCTACTTCTTCTTCTTCTTCTTCTTCTTCTTTTCTTCTTCTGCTTCTTCCTCTTCTACATCTTGTACTTGCTACATATCTTCGACACCTTGCTATACATACTAAAGCTGCTGTACTACAACTATCACTACTACTTCCACTTCTTCTTTTTCTTGTGCAGTGCCTTTGCCGTTTCCTTTCTGCTCTTACTAAGTCTACTATATTATTAGTACCTCTATTGTTACTCCTACTCCTTCTTCTTCTTCTCGTTTTTCTCCTTCTCCTCCTCCTTCTTCCTCGTTGCTTTTTTCTCCCTGAATTCCTCTTGTTCGTTTTCACTCTGGTGCACCAGTACATCGCTACACTCGCAGGTCTAATTTGCGCACAGCGGGAGCGACACGAACTAATGCGCGTTGCGCACGCCGGGAGGGAATCCGTAGGATCTTTGTCTTCGCGCACTCCCGCGCTAACGCGCATCCATCATCGTGGGACCCTCCGACGAGAGGACTCGCCGTGTCCTTCGCTCGGATTCCATACCTTCGGACGGGTGGAACGTTAACGAAGTTTTGGCGGGAGGTTGTCCTAACTTCGCGAATGAAGCCTCGAAACAACATGTGGGCGTTGCCAACCATTTGTTTCGCGAAACCTGCCAGGGGTGGGGGCTTCCCAATCTTTTTAAATGTCTCATAATTCCAATTGATGCACGATGTTAGGTATATTATTTCGAACACTGTACCCGCGTCGCTTGGTAGATGTTACTTTTTTCTCGAGGCGGCGGATAAATTGAATTTTTTCAAACGTTTATGATAGAGACGCAAGCAACGTGAAGGACGACAAACACATATATTTGACAAGTTTCTTTTCCCAGCTAGAATCTTTTTCCAACAAAGATTCCGGGAATGGATCATAAACACAGGAAATCTATTCATCGCATATACTCCAGCAACCTTTTGAACCCTAGTATAAGATCATTTGCACGCCAGAGACTGGTTACTGCATTATATTGTTGATTTAGCTATCTTTAGACGCGCGGGAACGCGAGTGCATGGTCCAAGCAGCTCTAGGCAAGGCTGGAAGCCGAAGAAAGCCGGACGTTCTTTAATAACGAAATTGCGTGATTTTTACGGGGAATAATCGGTCGAACAATCGCGGCCGTCCATAGGGGGAGAAAAAGACAATCGTCCGACATATCCTGCGGGCGGTTTTGCAGAACGTAGCACGATTTTCGAAGCGGGGGGAACACAGCTCCAGGGCAGTCTACTATGTCAGAGACTCGAGGTAACGTTTCAACTTCGGCTTTTGAATACTGACTCCTCGAGGTCTGGTCAAACAGCCACCTGACTCGGCGTAGCTCGAGGGTGTAATCATGCGCACGCGAGCCACGAAACACAATCCGCCCTGATCTTCGCGCTTCGCTTGTAAACATTTGGTAGAGGCTCAAAAATTCTACGGGTTGAAACGCTAGGGGTTCAAAGCACTCGCGGTGCCATCATTCCAGTGTTTATACCATTTCTTCTTAGTTAGAGGCATACATCAAGGTTTAGAAGTTACTAGTAACTCCTCGAATTATCAATCCCTAATGTTTGCTCTTAATAAATCAATAACAAAGTCGAAGTTCGAACCGTGCTCCAAGTTTTCAATTGCCAAAAAAGAATCACTAGGTCCAGTAGCATACACTAAAGCAAGATCGGACGTCCAAATGACAAGTAGATAGCAGATCTACTCGGAAACTAAAAATTTTCCAAAATTCAAACTAATCTCTTTTTAAACATCTAAGCAATTTCCTATTTCACATTGCGCACGCGATAAATCCAATAACAACGATCGCAGAAACGCGTTCAATCGGAGTATCCTTATTCCCGCGTCTAATATATTCACCGTCAATTGTCAGCGGCGATGCAGGGAACGATACTTGCGAATCGAGCCGCTTTAATCTTTAATCTGACGTTGTTACCGTCCGGCTATCGGGCCGGTGGATCTGCCCGTGGCCGAAATCATTCACGTGCAAATGCGCGTATCTGGAAGGGCCAATTAAATTACCGAATCGACAAAGTGGCGGGCCGAGATCCGTGCGTGACTGGTACGTTTAGATGACGAGGGACGATGAACGGACTCTCGCCGCCGACATATGCCGGAGCTCACGGTCAGGCCTGTTCTGCCGACATATGGCCGTCGCGCATATCATTACGAATCGAAGCGGTTCGGAGTGGTATCGCGGAACGAGCCGAGAGAGAAAAACCGTCCTTTATCGGTGTGTCTCGCGGTCGGACAAGGAGACATCTCACTTTCGACGACGACGACGCCCGTCCGCCGATATTATCGGCCGCGGAGGGACAAAATGTGGCTGGTCGCGCGCACAGCTACCACCGTCAGCCGCACGAGCTTTTACACCTGTGATACAGTGTCATAAATATATATTTATCGAATTCGAGCACCCAAACACCGTGCGCCACGATTATCGTTACGATCTCGCCAATGCGACGCGACGCTCCCTGAACTCGTTCCTCGCGACCTTGCGATCAGCTGCAATGCGATTGTCCATTTCGTCTTGTCGCTGCTCGCATTGGCTTTCGAGGCGGACTAACACGACCGACTTTCCTACGTTTAGGACCCGTGGAAACGGGATCAACGAACAACTTCAACGCTATATTTACGGAAAGAGATAATTTGATCTATATTGAATTTCATAAACATTATTTGATAATTGTTTGGGTTGACTTTCATTGATGCAATTACGCGAGTATCTATTCTATTTGTCTACTTTTAAACCCCTAATTTCCAAGATCTAAATGAACAAATATCAATTTTTCTATGAACGATAGAACAGACTGTACGGTGAATGTCCGTAAATCTAGTGTTAGGGACATTGAGAAGGAAGTGGGTGTTTCTGGTTGTATGCTCCGTATGTGTCACGTGAATCACGATTAGAGTTTTAACGTGATTAATATATCTTTGGATTTGGAGTCAGTATGGAGAGAAATAAATTATTAGAATCAATAAGATCGCAGGGTTTATAGATTTTCGTGGATTGTCAAAACATTTAAGTATGACGAGGGACAAGAAGGTACGTGTCGCGCGATTCGATCCGCGCGTTGAAGTTCGCGCGTTAATAAATGTAATATTATTTAAGTTATTTCCGCGGGACAAGTAATCGGAATGTTTTCTTGGAAGCGTGTCCCGGCGCGACGCGCTGCGGTGCGGGCAAAAAATTAAGAGGGCTGTATTATCGATACGCGTAATTTGCAAGAAGGACGGCTAATTATGCAACCGCTGATAACGCCGATTCATTTTTTCCTCTTTCCGTCTCGGTCCGTCCCGCTCGTTGCTCGATCCCGTATACGCGGTCTCGTTCGCTCGCGTTCCGATGATGAAGCAGCTGCTACCTGCCTCGAAAACGAGAGCACTCGTGCACGCACCGGACGTCGGGCGTACACGGCTTGATCGATCGATCTGTGGATCGATGGATCGTGCAAGGGGAACAATATTTGCCAGCGCATACGATAACGCATTAACGCAGACGGGAGAGGGCCGGTCCTCGCTCCGTAATTAATTACATCGTCCCGAAAGAAAATGAATTGCCGCTCCCAGCAATAACAGAGGTTAATGCGGCAACAATTATTGATGATGCCGCAATAAATGCTGCTTGTCGAAACGGTAATTCATTCAAGATTAATAATTGATCGTGGATTGATTTTAATCTAAATGTTCTTCTAAACGGACCACTTAATATATCCGAGCGCCCGACCGCAGAGACATTGGGATACGAAAGGCACCTGGCCTCGTTGCGTGCACCTTACACGGTGATCCAGTAGGAGCACGGAAACAGGGATCGATTAACTTGCTTCCAGGACGTCGACCTTACAGTATTATTACCTAGCTGGCACGTAGAGACGAAAATCTATCGGAACTTCGCTTCGTCCGTGTTCCGTTAGTCGTGCATTAGAACGCGATTATATTAATCCTGAACATGTTAAGCAAGAAATATCTTCGTTCAAACGATTATGATTCTACAGTATTAATAGGAGCATAAAAGAATATTTCCCGAGTAACCGAAATGAGACGAATGATATATCTTTAATATGTAGTTCTTCCGTGTTTTAAATTGAGGGGTTGCATGCTACTTATGCAGCAACTAAAAAAAATTCAAAAATCACTCTTGAAATTACCACTTGAAATGGTACCGACTCTTACTCCAAAAACTATAATCGTCGCGTGAAACCAATTTTCACGTTCAACCCACCTTCTGTCGCTCGTAAGCGTAAGCAACTCCTAAAACTAGGATGATTACTCATCCGGAATCACCATTAGCAGGTTAGACGACAAATATTAAGTGGCGCGCGGTGGAAACATCAAGATGAACGATCTACGTCAAAATATAGTAGACTCATCCGACGTCACCTGCGCGCGCCGCCGCGCGTGCATCGTCGAAGTATACATTATCGTCATGACGGGCCACAAAAGGACGACTCTGCCCACACCGTAAAACGTTCAGCCGGCCGTGCGCGTGAGCCGCTAATTAATACGTGAAAGTCGCGCAACCTGTGGCCAGAGAAGAGAGATCCGAACGGATAAACCGTCATGATGAAGACACGACCGAGCGTTTCCTAGAAAAATTCGTCGAATAAAAGAAGAAGAAGAAGAAGAAGGTGGTTCAGCGACGCTCATAGAAATATGCGTTCATGATGCGTGCATACGTTTCGTAAACGAACAATACCGGGATTAGGCGCAGATTAGATCTGGCATCGAATTATGGAGGATCCAGGGACAAACGCGAGCTTCCGGCTGCTGAATGTTGCCGGGTATTCTTTTTACTCGACGTCTCACCAATTACTGGCCTTTGACATTAATTTGTCGGCTGACCAACGGTGGCTGTACGGTGCCGCGTGACGCAGCGAGGAGGCGGCCGTTCGTTTAACCAGGAAATGGAGATGTTCGCGGCCACCAGCTAAATATGCCTGTACGCGGCCGCGCACTTTGTCACAGTCAACCGGCGACATTTTTCTTGGTGACGAACAGGGGACGCGTAAAAGCGGCCGGCGAGAAATTTTTTCGCGCGATCGTTTGTGAATTATCCTCGACGAA
Organism: Nomia melanderi; assembly: GCF_051020985.1. Taxonomy (NCBI): domain Eukaryota; kingdom Metazoa; phylum Arthropoda; class Insecta; order Hymenoptera; family Halictidae; genus Nomia; species Nomia melanderi. Next base: position 5,929,084 of record NC_135005.1, read on the forward strand.
TGGATGAGGGAAAAGAGAGAGAGAGAGAGAGAGAAAGAGCGAAAGAGAGAGATGGGGAGCGAGAGACGTGCCGGTGACGAGTTCAACGGTAATCCTCCGTGATGGACGATCGAGGCACGCTTTCCTCGCAACGAGGCCAACTTTTACCCAAGAAACTTGGATTTCGTTGAGCACGCGACATTGTGTGTATGTAGGGTAAGTCCGCGATAATTTTCGAATTCTCCCGGTACACGGTTACGTTCTTATCAAAATTAATCGAAGATGGAACGATTAACCCATTCACTAGCAACGAGATATCTCGCAAGTTTGGATTGTTTGCTACTGATCTTAGCGCACTGAGCAAGACGCTCAAAATTTGTCTTACACGATTAATCGCGTAAAGCAGTAAATAGATCAGCTGTCCAATTAAAAATGTCGTATTGGTCATCAATCGGTAACTCCGAGCAAGGTATGCTTAAATAGGAAGTACTATCTTTGGGTAACCAGTATCGGTGAGTCTTCAAACCCCCTACACCCAGCTGCAATGCTAGCGAAACGGTTTGCACCCGAAAACTTTGAACACATCTCATAGTATTCCGGGCCATGAAAGCCTCAAACGAATCGAATGAATAGAGCTTCACCGAGTGAAAGAATCTATAACAGTGTGGAACAAGGATGTTTACCCTGTAATCGTTCCACATGGTTCGTGATACGTTCACTGGCTTCTCATCTGTTATATCGGATAATTGTTCTCGGTCTATGAAATGATCGTTCGACGCGCGATAAGAGGGAAACGATTTCACTGGCTTTCAGTGCCCTCGTCACCGATAGCTTCGTGAAAATGCGAAACCTCTGGATTCCTGGGCGCACGGCTTCGCTTCACGGTGTAACCATCGATAAGAGATATCTGCGGAGGAAGAAATTCATCCGCGTGTATACGTAACACAGAATGTTTGCGGTAGCGAGCCTGTGTCCTGTTAAACAAACCGCGAAGAACGGAACAAAAAACGGGACTGAATTGAATTGCGTGGAATGGAAAAAACGAAAAGAATTGTGGTTACGGCGGGGGAACGCAAACCAATTTACGGCTGTAAGTAAGTAAAGAACTGTCCGGTAATTAAAACAATTCAATAAAGCCGGCGGTAAAATACTTTCGCAAAAAGTGACTGGGAAAATCTTCTATTAAGCGGTTTTTGCGCGAAACCGTTCGAGTAGAAATGAGTTTCGCGTGTGCCGGTGGAAAGCACGATTGAAACGTTTAGCAGAGAAATTCTGGCAGCACTGATTGGATACATTACTACATAAAATAGATTATTTTTTCGACGGTCGTATAAGGATGTCTACTTCCCTGTACACCTTATTAACTTCGCTATATAATTTATTGAATCATCGGTTTATTAACAAAAACGATATTCGTGATTACGCGTCTAGCAGGGAATGCTCTTAAGCGTTGCCAGTTTTTCAATTTTCGTTTATTACCGTCTGAATAGGTAGATGTTAATTTCAATATCGTTAATTCATTTTAATCGGACGTTATACCGAATAAGTAAATCATAGTTCATAGCAGATGCCAAAAAATTACAGTTGCTTTTTCTTGCACGGTGCAGTTCATTATTATCGGAATGGATGGCTACATGATAGGCGTTCGAATCGAGTTCTGCTTCCTTTAACGAGTTCCATTAGTTCGAATAATTTACACACGTAACCCGACAACATGCCTTACTTATTCAATTATGTTCTCTTCTGATGGACGACGATAAAAGAGTTTTTGGACGAGAGCCTTAGGAAAGGACTGCCAGGAGAGTGTGACAGAAAGTATTCCAACTGTGAAAAGAGAAATTGTTCCCGACACGATTATATAAAACAACAGGATGGAAAACTGTTTAGAGTGAACTGTAATTATGGCATCTCGATGCACCTGCAGCTGCATTGATATTTGCAAGCATGTGCGAAGGTAGACATTGCAATCACCGATATTATTCTTATTTTAAGTCTTCAAAATACAAACGTGCCGAAGCGATATAAAGAAACAAGGACTATATAAACACTACCTTCTCTTAAAAATTTCAAGTTGAAAATACACTAACACCCTCAAATTCTTTACTTCATATTCTATACATTCATATTCGTCACAAATCTAAAGAATCACCTACCATAATATTTCATTCGGACACATATTGAATAAAACATCGATCCAAAATTAATATTACGTTTGCCCAAGTGATGCGCAAGGGTGTAATCTTAGCGCCAACGTCGCGGAAACGTTTTAATCACGGTTTCGCAGTAGCGATCGAATCGAACCACTCCGCGATCCAGATAAGATCCACCTTCTCGAAATGATGCCCGTTGATTTTTTCCAGGATAGCTGTCCACCGGGCGGCGGTACCCAGCTAGGAGATCGTCTAAAAATACCCCTTGCATTACCCGCAGCCCCGCAGCCCGTAATTACGCGTTCTCGGGTCTCTGAAAATCGCTCGGAATTCGATCAGGCCGCGTGGAAGGACGGATCGGCCGATCCCGGGTGCCCGTCGATTGCTTCTGGTCGCCGGCCGCGGTGGCGATTTCCATGCGAGTGCGCGCGCTGCGCGCAGCGCGGCGGCCGGTTTATTCTTACCTTTTAGGTTTACCAGCCGGTATAACCCAGGGCTGCGGTTCGCCACAGCATCCAATAGTTACGAGCGCGTCATTATATCCAATCGATATCGAAAGTTTTGATCGGCCACGGCAGCTGGGAAGATCGTACCGAGTCCGAGAGCCAGCGATGCAAGATCGAGCCGCGCGAGTATATACCTACACGCAATGGACTGCTACCCGCTGCAGACATCTCGCGCTACTGAGCCGGAGTGGTCCAGATTGCCGGATAAGGAAGAAGAAGTTTTTAAATTACTTTTTTAGCGATCGCGGTAATTCTTTTTCGATGCGTTCGTGTGTTTTGAATCGAAAGTGGTGGGAAAACAAATTGTTAGGGATATTGGTCTTTTCAACATGACGGGATTTAGATTTGAAAGATTTATAATGTAGGTGCTGCTGTGCTTTTAACTTTTGTGATTTGATTGTCGATTAGTTATATGTCAGAATTAATTAAACGTCTGTGTGGCACGTGTATAGTAGGTAACAATCATCAATACTTGGATTATTTTACAGTCAATTTTGGACTATTCTTTTTTCTTCGATTCTGGACATTTTGTTCAAAATTTTGTTCTCTTTTTCTCTATTTTGGTCTTTCCTCATTTTCTCATCTCTTCATTGAAAGATCCGGAGCACTGTGAGAATGCGTCGGTACAGGTTCCCTAGTAGCCGCGACTCGAGCCACACGCGGTCAAGGAAAGGATGTGTGGCGCGTAACAGGGACATCCCCTCCCATTCAAGTGATTATCTGCCCACACTATCCATCCCTGAAATGTGTTATTGGTTTTGCATCTGATAGCTGCCATTAAAACTGCTTTCCGCCTGCCGTCTCCGAGCTTGCCCGCGTAATAGAATACGAGATAAGACAGAAAACGGCGAGCCGAACGGTTGTCGGCAGCAACCTGTACGAATGATCATTAAGCGTCGATTGCTGTGATAAACAAACCCACGATAGACAACAGTAGCGCGATCTGTGAAGCGATTTCGCGATATCTGCAGCAAATTTCCGCGAACGAAGAATAAAAGTTCGATCATCCTCACCCTTTCCCTTCCATATTTTAGTATATACAACTAACCGAACTGCAAGGAGCATTCAGCATTCGAATTCTAAACCTAGTGCCGAAACTCTATCGAACTCGCTATTCCGCAAACTTTGTATTCACGTCTTCGCTACTAATAATACATTGTATTTACCCGTATGATTTCAGCGTTGAAATATATTTATATATTAGTATATTTCGGCTTGTCGATCTTTTCACTGAGTGTTCAACACTAATCGGAAACGTGTTCGGTAGCAGTAACCAGCAAAAGAAGTTCTCGATAGGAATCTTTACAAATTCAGCAGGTTAATGCGCAACCATTAGAAATATCTTAGAGTTTTTACCTTAACGGCAAGAAAAATCTCGTCCGGCGGCGAGAGGATGGCAAAAACGAGCAGAAATTCGCGCCGAAAGCCGGATCTCCTAACGAGAAATATCAGAATAGCTAGCAGGCCTGTTACCGCGAATCGTATCTGTCCGTAGTAGCCGTTTCGCCGCCGTTAACAGAACTTTTCCTTCGGCAGCGGTGCTAATCGCGTCGGGACCAGTCCCATTCCAAGCGCCGGGCGAATATTTTCCACTAATCAAAGAGTCGCGCGGCGGCCGTTCGCGACTTAATTACGAAATCGGGTATCGTCGTGTCCATCTGCGTCCTTGTAATGGTCCTCATTACAGCCGACTATCGGCACGTCACTGATCGAGACGCCGTCGTCCCTCTGTAACCGGCGTTGTCCGTAATCGCCGGGATAGATCTCGGCAACGCGATGGAACGGCGCGGTGCGCAGGCGGAAATTCGACCGAGATCCCGGGAGTCTCTCGGGCGTTCCGCGAAAGTGGGCGGAATGCGTTCCAGGCCAGTCGTATCGAATCGGGGGACGCGTACACTCGGGAGCGGCGGCTCGAGATCCTATCGAGATGACGCACTGCGTACGCACCTGATACCGGATTGCGCGCGGTCCGCGACGCGGACACACGCGGCCGAAGAGTTATTCGTCGCCGGGTTTATTTTCGATGCCGACGCACGCGGGACGAAACTGGCCTGTCCGGTCCGATTCGATGTTCTCCGCCGCGTGTCTCCGACTTTTAATCAGACTCGCCAAGAAGAAGAAGAAGAAAAAGAAGATGAAGTCGAAGACGAAGAAGAAGCAGGAGAAGAAGACGAAGAAGAAGCAGAAGAAGAAGACGAAGGCCTAGAGTAGGGCGAAAAAGAAGAAGAAATAAAGAAAAGAATAGAAAGAGTAGGAGGATACGGCAGAAAAGGCATCGTCGGACGAGCGTTAAATTTTGCCTCGTTACACGCGGTGAGGTAGAAGCCAGAAAGGATAAGGATAATTACAACGTCGAAGCGAGGCGACACAGGGGAGACGCGTAAAACAAGACAGGACGCGTCGCTAGAAAGTTTACGCTCGCCGGGCTATCGTAACTTCCCCCTGCAGCGTTGCGCGCGCTGCGCCGCGCCGCGCTGCTTCGCGTTGATAGATGCCGTTTAATTGCCGTCGTTTTAATGGCGGAGAAAAGCATCCGTTAACTTAATGCGCCGGTGTATTCGGAGCTTTATCACTTTGCACGGGCGGGAATCCCGCGGCGATTACGTCTTCATAAGTGAATCGGTGTTTCGATAATGGCTGCTTCCGCGGCGCCGTCGTCGTCGCCGCCGCCGCCGCTGCCACGTGGTCATTTATCGGGGCCGGGCCGGGTAATCGAATGACTCGAGGACATTCGTAACACGGAAACGTTGTATTATAATTACCGCGACATTGTAATTGGTTCATTCGTTCTCGGCTCGCCCGCAGCTGCCCGAGTAATTATCGGCCGGCACGTAACGCTGGGATACTGCCGGGGATTCGTTCCGAAGGCCTCACCGCTACCGCTATCGTCCGTGGAACGTTGATTACGATGACGCGCGGTGCGCGGTTCCGGCCGGTCCCGATTGGCTTTATTGAAAAATCAAAGCTCACGCTCAAGCTGAAAAGTTTATTGCCCGTGACGAGTCCGGTATCCTTCTTGCCGTGTTAACGGTACATATTTTTTCTTCCCGCGATTTCCTTCGACTTTGTTACGGTATCGTTCACATTGTTGCAGGAACGCCCCGATTTCTACGATGTTGTTTTACTGGTGGATGCTCGGCGATGCGATCGAAGAAACGCCACCGGAACCTCTGTTTCGAATGCATCCGTATATGTTTTCTCCTGTAGATAAAATGTTCAAATTATCATAACCGCATAAAGGAATCAAGATGTTTTCGAAAACGAACGCGATTAGAAATCGCTGCTGGTGGTAAGGACGGAAAGATTACCGCCTCCCACACGCCATCCGACAGGGTGACAGGCAAAGAGAGTTGGTCGTAGAGTGACCTTAACGCGACAACATCGTGACCGATTTTCAGCGCGTTAGAGCAACTCGAATTGTCCCAGTCCCGCTTTTAATTCTAACCTGTTAATCGTTAATTCGATTCCAAAAGATATTGTCGAAGAAAGACTCGGATAGACGAAGTTACAGTTCCACGTTTCCTACCAACATCCCAACGAAACTCGCGGTACGACGAAATTTTCGAAGCCGCTGAGCGTCGAGAGCGGGACACCCAGTACGCGCGCGAGAAAGATACTTCCTTTTTTCCGTATCCTACCCCGGTATCGAATGAAACGTTCGACAGGTTTCATAAACGTTCGCGTTCGCAGATTGAATAGCCGGTGGATGAGAATCGCAATTACGGGGAAACCGTGGATCGGCCCCGCGATGCAATAAAAGGCGGCGGCGTCGTAAATTGCCGTATCAATCCTTCAAGTAGATACCGAATCTCTAATGGCAAGACCGGGAGCTCATTACGTTTACTAATCCCACGGTTACGTGGCCGTAGCCGCAGCAAGAACACGGCATTAACATCAGCAATTAGTTCGGGCAGAATGAAATTTTAACCGCGTCCCTTGGGGGGCGGGCGAAATTGACCGCCGCTAATCACCGCCGCGCTCGCGATCGCACCGTAATTCCCGAACGAGCGGCCGGCGTCGCGTCGTATCACCGACAGTTTCCAGGATGATTTTCGCCGGGCGTTCAGCCCGTCCTACACACTAAGTTGTAAAACGATACCGCGCCGCGAGATTAGCCGCGATCCGCTGGCCGCATTCAATTAAATCCCCACGAAACCGGCGAATCCGGGGCCTAGTAGGAAAGTAGCAGAGCCACGGAGGCTGCCGCTATCGCCGTTTTATAGGCGTCCGTTACATAAATGCCGACCGAGCGCCGGCCTACTGTTTTATTAAGCTCCGGCTGCAACATCTTCGATTTTTTTTCAGTCGTGCCCCCTGCGGCATCTCTGACGCACACATTGTGCGCGACTCTTGCGGAATATTGAATTGAACGTGCGTTGTGGACAGTGGAGTGAAGAATACCCACTCGGTTTTAGCTTTAATTGTCTCTTTCTTAGGATTCATGATATTTTACTAAATTACAACATGGCGTTTGTAAACAGTATTCAATGTGGATACTTAGCAACATTTAGTTAATCCATCATTATTGCAAATCTTTAACCAGTTAGCTGTTTTGGAGGACTACACTCGTCATGATGAAATGGCAAGGTTTCGTGTTATGACGAGTATACTCGTCTAAGTAGTAGAAACCTTACCTCTTCGACCTTCTTGAGGACACACTTTTCGGAGAGGTCGCGACAGTTAACTGGCTAATTCGAGAGAGCATATAGGGGTACTCTGATATACAGGCTCATTATACGTATACACGTGCAAGCACTCGCACACACACGCAAGCTGCACTCCGAGGAGCGAGGTTAATTTTAAGGTCTCCAACGGAAGTTCTTTTAGCAGACAACTTCTTTCCATTTGATTGCAATGAATGTCGATAATTAATTTTCGGGAATCTGGCTCGCAATTGGCGCGTACATGTGGAAGGACCTATATAAAAACGAAAATTGGGGAGCACGGGGCTATATAGTCGGAGGGGAGGCAACGATCGGTAGCGCTCGTTACCGAAACGAAGCAACCAGTTGTGATTGAGCATAACGCCGAGCGAAGCTGAAAGGTAGCGAGAGGAAACTATCAGCGACGGAGTTTAGTATCCCCTTCGCCGTGTCCGGGAGATGGAAGTTGATTATTATTTACGCTTGACAGGAGAACGTAAATCGTGGCAACGAAGAAGTTGGTAAAACAATAAAGACGCGAGAAAGAATCCAGCGACTAGCGGAAGCCCGTTTCGATGGAATAAGATGCTCGGCTGTGAACGAGAAATTCGTTGTAGCGTCGATCCATGGAATACAAAGGTGAAATCTTCGCGAAATTTCTAGAAATAGAAATACGATTCATTTAAAAAATTTCGTCGTTCCACACAACGAAGAGATTTTTACACATTCCTACGACTCGTTCGAACTTTGAAAACAAAGAAAAGTGTATGATTCTTCGAACCTTCTCTTACAGCGAGCTGATCGGCTAATCGAAATTTCAGAAAACGATCCGTGCATGCATAATTCAGGCGATATTCATTATCGATAGATTAGCGACGAAAAATCGATGAGGCCATCGGCGAAATGAACAAGGCGTAAACGTCAACACCTCGGAGAGCCAGAAATTTTATCTCTCTGCGGTACTTACAATCGAAAATTATAGCTCATCGGCTAACTGACAATACCCATGCCAAAACAAAGAAAGAAAAGCCCGTATCTCTGCTCGACGGCACCAATCGCCAGGCCAGTCCGCGCGAAAGTGTTACATTTATCAACGAAAGAAGGCACAACTGTCCGGCCGAGATTCATAAACAGCGGCCGGTTCGTTTGGAATTCGCGTCGCTAGGCCGGGGGAACTCTATAAAATATAGCCACGAGGAAGTTGGCTCTCGATAAAATCGGCGCGCGGGCCTTAAACAGGGACGCGTGGCTTCCGACTCGCGCTCGTAAACGGTTGTTTATGAAAACGCGAGGTGAAACAGAGACAAAGAAAAATCGGCCGCGGCGGAAAGAGAGGGACGGCTTGAACGGTAACGCCTTCATCCAGCATAATCATACATCTGGTTTAGACTTGGTAATAAGGACAGCCATGCGTGATAATCCTTCTCTCGTCGGCGTCCGCGTCCCGTCCCGTCCCGTCCCGTCCCTGCCGGGATCCCGGCCGAGGAAAAATCCCGCAGAAAAACCATCCGCGGCGCCTTTCTTTGAATATTCATTGCCGTTCGCGGCATATTCGATTAACAAATAATCCCAGCTGCCTAGCCTGCCTGGTTATCCTATAGCGCATCTGGAACTCCATTCTCGGCCGGAATCTCCGGCGATGTAGTTCCACCAGAGAACCCATTAAACCTTGTAGCATAGTTTATTGCGGGTATCGGGGATCGTTAAAGACCAGTGGTCAGAAAAACGTACCGAAGGGTACTTAATTTAGCAATTTACTAGGCCCTGGCGAACTTTCTATACAAACAAAATCTTGATTCCCCCTCGATTACGTTTACGTTTCTCATCGCGTGCTCGATTTTCCACGGTCTTTCGGCAACAACGAGGGTCCTGGGCACATGGAACGATCACAGTTCACTTAAAGATTGCGCGATAAAATATTTGGCTTCAGGAAAACGAGTTATTATCGCACGGATTCCTTCCCGTGAACGGGTTTGTATAAGATGGCTGGCCCAGCACGTCTTTGCGAGAGGCGTACAGTTCGTTTGGCTACGTACGCGCGCGCGAGTCGGATTCGCTATTCGCGAGTCTAATCACCGAACGCGAGAAAAAGCTCTCCCGTTGAAATCGGTATCTCGAGCCGAAAAGCGTCCGAGGTTCTAATCTTAACGCCTTGTCCCATAATTTCCTTCGTAACAGTGCTCGATTTGACAATTTCATTTCTTGCAATTCTCTCGCAGGAAAACAGCATCTCACGTTCAGTCTAAATTTACGTGAATCCTAAAGCACTGCAACTGATGCTAGAAGAATAACATTTAATTTGAATTTGAAGGGAACAAGTGACATTCATATTCCTTAAATTCCGTTTGAAATCGTTGCCGCGAGTCTAACAAGGTACCGCAGGGCAAGGGGTTAAAGAGGCGAATCGTAAAACGCTGGAAAACCTTTTGCTCCTGCGAGCGACCGAGGACTGTCGCCCGATCAACGAAATACTAAAATTCGAGAAAAAAACACTGGCTCTTTAATTGGCGGAACGTGGCCCGATAACGACACGAGCCGTCCGCGAACGAATGAGTTTTCAACGGGCCGCTCTCGCACCCGGTTCCCGTCTCCCCGGCAGTACGCCTATCCCGGTTCGTAACTAAAGGAGAAGGCCGGCCGCGCGTCCTGTTCACTCGCCTCGTTAAACGATCTTTAAGCGTTCGTACTCGATCGATCGTTTCGTAAACCAAGCCGGCCGTCGTATTTCCGCGTACCGACAACGCCGTATTATCGTCGTGGCTGATCGCATAAAGTCCGTCCCGCTATCGGGGTCCATTCTGTCGCGCATCACAGCATCGTTTCGTCCCGTTGATAAGAGATCCCGTGGCACGATAAGGGGGTTGTTCTTCTCCCGGCTCCGCGGGCCGATGACGCGCCCGCTACCCGATATCCTCGGGTTTCGTGCACGCCTAAATATGGACTGCTACCCGCGCAATAGTCGACACCTCTTCCAGTCGAGATTTAGTGAAATGCGCGACACCGTCGAGAGCACCGGCGACGGTGTTAAGCCGCGATAACGACGCCGTTATTTCCCTGAAATTACTGCATAAAATCACACCGAACCGCGGCAGTAACGTTAATCCCCTCGCGGCCGGTTACCGAAACGAATGAATGATCCAATGACGCGTGACAGACTGCCTCTCGTTCTCTCTTTCCTCCTTCTTCTCGTTCCAGCTCTTTAATTGTCCGCTCTGCGTTAGGCTTGCGTGTACTGCGTAACCTGGTGTAATGCGTGCATCGAGTGGACTCATAAAAATCTCGAACGCGGCGGCGCTCTCATGGAAATCGTTTTGTAACGATCGAACGAGATTGTCGTCCGAGATTTGCAGTTTCGTCGGATTTTAGAGTGAAATAAATTTGGATGATCGTTGATGGAGGAATATTGGGATTCAAGATTGTAGGAAAAGGTTATCGGTTTCAGTTCTCTTATCGCGCACCCTTCGAGGATCGTCGCTCGACTTGGCGGATCTAGTTGTTTGCATCAATGGCTGGCTTGGACTCTGAAACGCAGTAAAAATTGAACCAATAAACCTGCTGCTCATGGTTTTGCAACGTGTTAATCTCCACCGGTAATAAAAATCCACACGCCACTCACTTTTCGATCGAGGTCGAATTAGCAACACCCTGCAATTATCTCACCCCAGCGGTCGCAAATCGAATAAAAATAATCGGCACGAGTTGCCTCTCTCCTCGTTCCTCTCTCCGCGATGTGCTCGGGGGGATGAATATTAGGGTACGTTTATAGCGAAGCCACGATACTAGGTTAACGCGAACCATAGCAGCACCTGCTTTTGTTTCACAATGGTAGCGGTTACGTTGAAGCGATGCGTGAGATTACGTTTAGTGTAATTAACATGATTATACGAATAATTCAGTGCATTTTCCATTTTAGTGATTGACCAATACTAAAAACAATGTAATATGTTTTTAATTATTCTTCAGAATCGTTCATCGCATCAAATGACGATCTTGCATTTTCACTACAAAAAAGTTTCAATCACTGACACCATGGACTATCACAGCTTCACTAATGCAAAAACGATATTTCACCTCTGTTCCAATTGACAATTCTCTCAGATTCTATCGCAAATCTGTTGGAATCGAATTATCGACCCAACCTCGAGATACCTAGAAAATACGTTCGAATCTCATTATATCGCCCAGGAAGCTACGAATGTAACGGGGGTTGACAGTCGAGCGAAGTGTTCGATCAAATCGTTTGACAGGAAACGTCGGTGGAACCATCAATAATCAAAAATCTGCGTCGGTGATCGAGAATCCACGGTATCGATCGCGATCCGAGGACCATCGCTCGCATTTCCTTTTTCTCTGGGACTAACCACGCCTCGAGTTTCCAGGTAAGAGCGCGCAACGGTGAACGATTCATTATGCATAATATTCACCTGCTCGAGAGCGAGAAAGAAAGACAGCGAGAAAGGGGAGAAGGGTGAGAGAGAGAAAAGAACCAAAGAGGGAGAGTATAGGGCGACTAGTTCGGCCGGGAGAAAAAGAGAAAGTGTGGAGATTGTGGGGGCTGGGGGAACGGCGGGGAAAAAGGAGAAGACGATGATGATGATGATGATGATGATGATGAGGAAGCAGAAAGGAACGAACGGGTGGGAGAAGGAGAGGGCGCAGCAGCCATGCAATAACGCAGCGGTCTTTACGGTCATCCTTACGAAATAATTACGACAATTCGAGCGTAAGTACCCCTTTAAGGTACCTATACCTGTGGTACGGGGGGAACAGCGCAAGAGTAGATCAGGCACCTAAGATACCGACTTGATCGCAATGTTAATTACCAGGGTAATGTGCCTCTCTTCTCTTTCCGTCGAGTCGACTTCGTTACCGGGAAAGTCTCCCATAATATCCCGGTCTATTTTGTCGAGTTTTATGAATGGATTTCTTTAGGATAACCGAGAAAAGTAGTTCGATCCCCTGCCTCGTGATGTGAATCCATCAAGTAAAGATTCTGGATTAAATTTCGTCAATGTAAGTATAATTTGGTTCACGGTTGAAATAATTAAAGATAACTTCATCCTTGAAACTATATTTGGACGAAAGGAAAACGATTTCCTGATCGGCGCTAATTCAACGCGGTTTAAAGACAACGACGGATGGTCGAAGGACAGGCGCGGCAGGTGCACGTCGAATTTATACGTCAGACGGACCGCGATGAAACTATGAAATTCCGAAATGGTTGTACTATTGTCAACTGCCGTTCAACGACCGCCGGTGAGCATCTGTCGATCGCGTACACGAAACGAAACAGCTTAGAGGAAACGAATATTTGAAGGGAACCGAGGACTCGAAGTTTCGAGAATGGAATCTTTTGCTTCTGGAATATCGGGTCAGAATTTAATAAATATTTCATAAATACGATCGTTACGTGACTCGACGAGGAACATTCTTTCATCGCGGTTCCTCTTCGTTGCGAGGAATTATTAGCGATAAAGCCCCGCACGGGAGCTCACCGAAAAATCGCGGGAAGTAGCTTCGAGTCTCTCATGTTTCCTTGAAACCTTTGAACCTCGTTGGGCAAAGTTTTCAAGGGCAAGGGCGTGGAAGCGGTCAAAGGAGAAACATTGTAAGCAATTCACGCGAGGATCACGTCGATCGCCAGCCATTGACTTGGGTTAACGAACCGATCGTCCCGCGAGACGTGTCCCTCTTTCGCGAAGTCCCAGAGAACTCGGCAGTCCACCGGAGAACGGCGCCATTATTAATATTTCATACGGTTTACGGACCGCTGAGTGGCAGCGCCCGCTGTTCCTCGTCTTCGTCTTTTTCTTCCTCGCCTCCTCCTTCTCCTTCGCCGTCCTCTTCGCCTCCTTTCTCCCCGTGTCAACTGGTCCCTCCTTTTTTTCCTCGCTAGGCTCTTCCCTTACCGCGCGAGTCATTTACTCGTACACACCTGTGTGCGACACGCGTGTTTCCAGGACGAAGAATTCGCTTAACGCGACGCTGGGCACGAGCTACTTGCGTTTTTCCGTTGAAAAAAGTAATGGAGTGCGCGAGTTCTCGGAATCGGTGCTTATTCTTTTTACGCTTGCTTGCATTTTTCCATTTACTCTTATTTTGGTAGGCTGACGTTCAAGGCCGCGAGGTTGCACCATTTTAAATAAATATGTTACCGTTTTTTTATATAGAATATATAGAAGTTTCTCCAAGGACACGAATATTTATTAAATTTTCCGAAATTCCAAGGCCACCCGTGTCTTTATTTGAAAACCCTTTGAAATAGCAGATACGATTGCAGTATAAAATACTCGTCCATTGGCAGCAAAATGAAGTAAGGGATACGCAAACGCGTACGTTAGATAAACTTCGACGTTTCGATCACTTTCACTGGCGAATCGAAGATGTTCTGTTCGGAAACGGCTTTCGGCCGCGTGCTGAAACGGAGGCTACAGAGTAGAAAGCGGTCGATGCATTCGCTAGGCCTTCTAAACCGCAATCCGCTATTAAAGATTATCGAGCGTATGATCACGCCGGGCAAGAACAATATTCTTATCATTTTCATTCGCGGGGAACGAACGGCGGAGCCCTGGGTAATTACGGTTTTAATAACCGAGAGAGCCTGGCCAGTCTAATCTCGAACATTTTACGGAAGTCGATAAGCGCGAGCGCAGGAGCGGCTCATCCATTTTAATAACGGTGAAAGAGGTAGGAAACAAAATCGTTCCCGATGAAAGTACCGTCGTGATAGGCTGAACGGCAACCGAGCTATAGTCGCTCGCATCGGGGCCGACTTTTACCAAACTTCTCTTTGGCGCGGTGGCCCTTCACTTCAAGCGGCCGGAACCGAGGATAAGTCGAACATTATAACCGTCATAAAGGACCCACTTTCACCGAGGTGCGCACGTACCTCGTGCAAGTCACCCACGCCGCTCGGTTGCAGAAAAAGGAAACAGAGCAGCGTGTTTTTCGGAGTATCCCTCGTCGATCAGAAAGAAAGGGCTCGACACGACTGGAAGACGCTTTGACGAAAGCCGCGTGATTAACCCTATAATTTCTTTCGTAACTGCGTTCGCTAGAATAACTTTGTCATTGATAATTTACCAAAAAACAAAGAAAAATTTCCGATTCATCTACACCCACCTTTACTTCAGAACACAGTGATTAATAATAGAAACTTTTAACGCGCTCGCGATCGCAGTTGAATTTGAAATACTCTCACTGTAGACCGTTCCTTTCTTGCAATTGTTTCACATGATATATAATTCATATCATTTTTACACATTTAAAATATATTAAATAAACCAAACAAACGAATCGCTGTGTCATACATGTGTGACGCGTGGCCATGAACGTGTTAATCTTATAACTTCTGTTTTAAAACTTCCTCACGAGTTCGACTCGATATTGCGTGTCAAGGGGTTAACACAAATCGCACCGGTAACGAGCGACCATTCAAACATTTCCATTGGCAAACGGTGATCATCAAGCGTGACGAGCGAAAGATCAATGTAAATGAGTCCCAAGAATTTCACGCTTATACAATGGAAGAACCTCTTCATGACAATTCTTCTGAGCATTGTTTTACTTTTCCAGAGGTAAGAAGGCGAACACGCGTGCACCTTTGTTACATCGTTTAGTCTACTAGTCTAACTTGCCGTTATATTTATTATATTATCCTTGACCCATTCACCGATATACAGCATGCAACAAAAGTGTTACCAATCGTAAGTTGACCACCTAGTTGACCATAATTCGATCGGTTACGTGTGACTGTATAGACGAACAGCAAATCCGTATCGAAACCGAGATGAAAAAGAACGAGAATTCACTGCTCAGACTCACGTTCTTGAACTCATGAATTTACGGGTGGCCATTGTCGTCTTGCGACTGGATGGAGCCGTTTTGTATGGAAATAAAGGTGATTGCGCGTGGAAAAGCCGAGTGCTTGTAGAAATGTGAAAGAAGAGTGTTTGGAACCGAGCGGCTGGGACTGTAAGAATGAGGTGTGAAAACGCAGCGTGTAAGTACAGTAAGTTTTGGTTATGGACAAGAGTCAAAGTATGAGTGGAAAGGGATGAGTGTAAAAAGGAAGAAAGAGTAATTGGGGGTGAAAAATATACATAACCTCATGGATGCTCGGCGGCGACGGAGTCGAGCGACAGAGTTTATAGCGAATGGTGTACGTCAGAGTAGCGTTAATTGTTTTGCGTTTATTCTTCCTTTATTATAGTCTATGTTAGTAATAAACTGTTACGTTCATTATTTCATTATTAACTTTGAGTCTTGCCAAACTTTATTGATCTCCCTACGATCGAAACTTCCTACAGAACCATACGATCGAAGACGCAAAAATGCAAGCGCACCGCGAGGTAGGCGTGCGAGGCGGTCTGTTAATTAAGACATTCAACGTTCCGGTCGTGAGCGGAGGCGCGCTTACCCCGCACAGCGTTGGGAAAAAACCGTTGATCGGGGTGAATGCGCGTCCGCGGGGGCTGATACCGCCGCGTGATCGAACGTTCACGCGTGATCCCTCTTTCCCTCTCCTTTCCTCTCTGTTTCTCGCGAGCGTGCCTCTCGTTACCGGCGCGTATCGGGAGAGGTCAAGCTCGGCACTGAGAGGGGGAGGACAGGCGGCGAGGTGAAACGGAGGCGAAAGAACGAGGAAGGCAGCGGCAGTGAGGGAGAGAGGGATCGAGGCTCTCGGATCGACGCGTTTTAAGGCATCGGAGGCTCACGCTCGGCGAGGAGAGGGCGGTTCGTCCCATTTACATCGAAGGCGGCCCGCGGAATGGCAGTCGAAGGCACGAAGGCCGGCAGCGATAAATAACGTAACTCCGCCCAAAATATAAATTGAACGCTACCGGTGTGTGGTCCCCGTATGGGTGCCTCTATACTCGCGCTCCCAGCCACCTATTAAACCCATGCGATCGTGTGCGCCGCGGCCGCGTTATCGTTTGCCCCTGCGCGCCACGATCTCTTTTCTCTTCCCTTCTTCTAACGTTCTCCCTTGCCTCCTCTCTCTTTCTCGCGCGCGCTCTCTCTCCTCGCCCGAGTTTACACGAGAATATTAATACCAGCGCGCGGGTTACACGCTATGAAATATCGACCGTTTTCGTGCCGCGCGCACGTCTTAAGGGCTCCACTTTGATCCGCACCGGGTATGATAAGAACGGACATTCTTCATGGCTAGAGCATGCTCCCGGTGCTGTGTACCCCTCTCTTATCGGCGATAGTATAGCACGATGGAGTGATGGAAATCAAGCGACCAATTAATCTTTTGTGCGTGGCATGACTTTATGGGCTTAGGTAAATGAGGGAAGTGTATTGAGAAGTATATTACTGAAAAACGGGAGAATCATGGAAGAGATCTGCGGATCGCAGTGACAACGTCCATAATCATAGATAGTATTATATCGTTGCTTCTTTAACAGGAGACAATCAAAGGATTATCCAGGAAATCGATCTTCTTTTAGAGTAGAGATACTTGAATTTTCACGTCCTTCGGTTCCTCGATAGGACATGCCTAAATTCCAATGCGTTGAATCCATAAACCAATTGGTACTCTTTTCTAAATAGAATAAGACGTGACGTCGAACGTCGACTTTGACAGACGCACAACGTAATCCCGCGAAGCGAAGTCAGAACGAATTCTTCGAGCAAAAGGATCACCGTTAATCGTTACCGTCTAGAGCAACCGTTCCCTTTCTAAGGTAGACTAATCTCACGGTGGCGCAATTTATCGCGGGTATCGATAGCATCGTCGGTACCGGTACGCGTACCACGTAATATAAATCGCTTGCAAATTGCCTGGTTCGTTGCGTAATAGTCGGGCGTAACACAAACAAATGGCGTATCGAGTAATTATCTCTTATTATTGGATGTACGTGCGACGAACGGGTTCCGAACGGGCGATCGTTCCTAGGCGAACGACATTTGGTGGCTAGCCATTGTGGTGGCTGGCTTATCGCCGTTCTTATTATTTGTATCATTGTTCTCGTCCGCGGCTCGGCCCGACACGAAAGTACCGCGAGCGTTGCGCGATAATCGCGCCGGAGACAATGAGATCGCGGGGAGCCCGGAATACGACGCGAAACGTCTTAATGCGCCTCCATTGTTGTCTGGTACGTGTTCTGGGCGCAGGCCCGGCCGCGATCGACGGAAACGCGATGATTTTCTATGCTCCGCTACTTATCGCAGAGCGGTTATGGATCACTGGTTTAACTGGAGAATCAAAGGAATCGGGAACGGCCGTATCCGTAGGAATCGCAGATCGCCATTGTTTTCTACGTTCTTTCATCCCGGAAATCGACCGTTTCCTGCTCCGATCGCGAAAAGTCTGTTAAGCTTCCATAAATCAATGAAACGCATAAAGAGCTTCGAAGAAATGCGAAACGAAGAAAGATTCTTTCGTATTCTAATTATCCAGAAACCCCTTGCGAGAGGAATAAAATTTTATTTGATTCCGGTTCCCTCGAATTCGCCCAGAAAAATGCAAATTTGCATAAAGTTCCGCAGTTTAATGATTGGACTGCGGATTTCATGCATTCATTACAGTCCCGGTAGGCTCGCAGTCCGTATAGCGAAGAATTTAATGGAGTTTAGCGGTGCTTTCATTCCAAAGAAAATTCGTCTTAATAAAACTTTCCGTAGAAAAACCAAATTTCTATTCGTTTGTTACTTCTGCGAATCGAGTGACGATAACTCGCGATTCTTGACTTTGCTAATTACATCCAGCGTTCTTGGTATTAGCAATTATTTAGTATTTTCCGCGAGATCTCGAGATAAGGTGTGATCGAATGTCCTGTCGGAACGTATATTTTCCGATCGAGACTTCTAGGAAATCGGTGTGCCGCTTGTCTTCGGTACTAGTTTCTGCGCATTTCCACTTGATGTTACATAAAACTGTCTCATAGTTTATTACTTTGCATGTAGTTCCCATAACTCTCTTATTGTGCCTGTATCCTTTGCAAGCAAAAACGACGACCGGTGTTGGAAAAAGGAAAAACGGATTACGAATAGTACAATGTGGCCCGAAAACGCGGAACACTTCGATGAACGTGTTTAGGTACGTATATAATATACAACCTGAAATAACCTACATAGATTACAATTACTTTTATCGCTCTCATAAATCAAAATGAAGATTCCAGAAACAGTGTCCTCGCGTTCAATTTAACCTGTTGCCTACCGTCGTTCTCCTAATCAAATCAAATTACCGTAATTCGATAAATTAAATAACAATTCTTCGTAGAACTTTACTTACTGTAATATAATAACGATTCATTTCTTTCATTTAAACACACAGAATTCTCTCACGCCGTAATTTATTTCACTAATTTCATAAGTCTTCTGATCTTATAACGTGCTCCTCAAAACATCAATACTGACCATTCTCGTCCTGCAATCAAACTATCCCACAATTACTATAACGTCGTGTCGTTTCGACGAACGTTTCCTCCGTGGTCACGAATTCCCGTCGACTTTCCTCGGTCGTGCTCCCGGCCGAAAGGCCGCGATAAGGCGTCGATTGAATGGCGCATTACCGCTTTTGTCACGGAAAACCTGTAGAATGCGTGCTGCCGCCGACGAAAGCATTTTTTTTCCACGGCAGGGTCGTAAGGTACACAGGCGTTCACGGGAGAGGCAAGAGTTCCATCGGGGCGCGTTCGTTTGAGGCCGCGCAGCCAATATCCTACCTGCCAATAACCGTTTCCCAAGCTCCTTTGTCCACGGCGATAGGTGTATAGGGCCGCGTACACGGAACCCGTTTACACGACGTGTTTACAACGTGGAAGTGATTCCCGAGTGATTTTACACGCTGCAAGAAATTCGCGCGGGCGACGCCCGGAACGAATTTACGAGTCTCCTATTCTTCGCGGAACCGCACAGTCGAGGCCTGTCATTATTTCCCGGCGCGCGCGGCGGTTTTCTTCAATCTCGGTCGGAACGCGGGCCGCCTGTCTTGTCGCCGGGAAAATAAAGAATTTCAAGTTCTTCATAAAAGCGGACGATCGATCACGATTAAATAGGTATACCGAGCGGTTCTTCTATTTTGATCGACACCTGTCCTCGGACTCACAGACGTTCAATTAACGCGGCGCGTTTCTAACGTCAGAGATCTCGCGCGACCCAATCCGCGATTTAGGAACACCGTGACGGCCGATCATGACGAGGCGAACAAGATTCCAACGGCTAACCTCGAAATCCCGTATTCCTGCGTTGTGTTTTGGACTTTAAGAACAACTCGATAACGCGTCGAATCGAGTATCGCCTTTTCTCGTATCCACTTTTATAAGTGCAAATGCAATTAGGTTAATTGAAATTTGATACGTTGAAAGTTGTATGGAAAGCAGGATATAAGAAACACTATGGAACAGAAGCTCGAAACGTCTGCAAATAGGAATGCAAATTTATTAATTTCGCGATTTCACGGTTGGGACGGTAGAGCAGAGAAAGGGGTCAAACAGGCCGGAAGAGATATGCGAGAAGAATCGTTGGAAAATATGGACATCGCAGGACGGGAAATCGAGGTACGTACAAGGTGAAGAGTAAAAGAGAGCAAAGTTACTTCCTTCGACACTCTCGCTGGCTTCGCCTTAATTACTTCGCTCGGTTATTAGTCGACGGACGGTACACGCGTGCATACGTATGCACGGACGCGTAAAATCCGCGGCAGCAACCGATAAGTGATTCGTATTAAGATCTCGCAGGGCGTGGTGATAAATTACACGGTGACTTACACGAGTGTCCGTCGGCGTACGCTCGGCTCATCTTCGCTCCTGAACCGTGCGTGCTCAGCCCTAGGCGAGAAACCCATCTGCATAGACGCTCGCGCCGGAACGCGAACGGCGACTCCGCGGTAATTGGATAATCGATTTCTACCGTTAGCCAGAAATTCATGCCGAAGGGAAAGCTACCGACGCTTGCGGGGATTAATATTCGCGGCTACGAACGGACCCGAGCGAAATTCGAGGCTCGTTTCCATCAGTTCTCCCGTTCACGGTCCGTCGAGCAACTAATTCATGGGAATACTTTTATTCTTTGTTGCCGCATTAGCGGAAAATCCTAATTCGATTCGTAAATTTACCCAGAATTACTGCTACGGAGTTCGCATTAGCGCTCCGAGCGCCGTGCCACCTCCATGGCATACATTTCGCGTATCGAGCTAACGTCTAACGATATCCATTTGTCTGGTTAACGCCGATTTTCGATCGAGCCGATAATCTTTCGCGAACGGTTAACTAAATATAGAAATTCCGTTGGGAAGTGGTTCCACGAAACGCCAGTTTTAGACTGAAACCGACATCGCGGGGATCGATAAAGTTTCACTGGAATTACCAGACGGATCAAATTGACCTATTCCCAATTTCTTATTTTAGAATCATTGAAAATATGACAGATGATCTTTGGGGAGGTACTAAAGAAATTGATTGAATTATGACTCAATTAAAATCTCAATAGATGTACTCCTGCAGCTTTTCTTAGAAAGGTAAAAAGGGTCAATTCAAGTACTCGGTAGTTTTAGCGTTAAAGAAATTAACTTTGTCTTCGAATTCCTTAGAAATGCGAGAACACTTTTTTCATTCTTCAGAAGCTCGTTCACTTAGCATCGTTACATTATGGATTGCTTCCCGGAATAAATAAGACAATCGTCGCTGCAGTAATTCGACGAATCAACGCAACGATAGAACAAGAAATCACGAACCACTTACCGATTAGGTCTTCTCGCCTCTTCTACAAGTCAGCTCACGGAGCTACCGTATCAAAGCGCGTGGACTAGAGTCGCCTCGGCGGACGCCATGATCGTCGTCCGCGTGGCAGGTGCGCCTTGTCGTAACTTGACGAGCTCTCGGCCGGCAGGAGGTACTGGTAGATTACGAGAGGAAGACATAAGCGGCTCCGGGACCGCTCGCCGCACTCCGCTTTCAACCACCGTCCACCGCCACCTGGTGCGAGACTCGTATCTCTTCCTGAGGCTGCGGTACTCGCGTTAAAAGCCGCTAATGCCGGGTAGCTACTTTTTAAATAATGTCACTCGCGTGTTCTGCGGGTGCCGCCTAGTCGGCCGGTGTCAATTAGCCGCGACACGTGAAATACAATCAGCGCATGCCGTTTGGCGTCGACGTTTCGCGAAGTTATGGCACCACGGACAAGCCAATATGGCGTCGCGTCCGGCCGAAGAACACGAACTTCTCGTAGAGTGCCACAGGGGGAGAGACACCGGTGATGGGAAAGGTGGACGTTGCCGCGTCACGCTTCATTATCGACGGTTGTCTTTCCCATTTGCATAATCCTAATTAAGGGAGTTAGGGGATTGGATTCGGTGTCCCGCGTTTGTCGGGGAGATGGCTGAAGGGAGCTCGAGGTGGAAAGTCGACTGTGCTGTAAAGTGGATAATGGAGATTGAAAGTGATCGCTGGGCCGCGGATGCTCGTACGTGTTTAAAGATTCGGACAAGTTTTCGTCGGAAAGAAAGGAAATTTGAATGCTAATTCTTGCTATTCCGTCTGCGTGTGAAAAAATTCTTACCTCTCCCTTCAAAAATGGAGTGGATGAATCTGAGATGCTCGAGGTACCTATCCAATCAGCGACGATTAACGAAAGATGTTTCAAAATGGTTCGAATGCTAAATCGAATAGAGGGGTAAGATTGTATTCCGAGCTTGTGACTTCAGTTGCTCGATTTAAAGGAGACTATACCGATTCGACCCTGCATAAGACAGATCATGTAAAATACTTACCGCGGTATATTGACAGTATCAGTTGGCTTTCCACTTAGGCAATACGCGGCACAAATGAGCATAAAAAAGAGATTATGCACAGGTGATCTCGTAAATGCTTCCCTAAGTATGCAGAATAGAAGCAACTCGACTATAAAGAGAACAAGTTTCATAAAACCAAGCTTTCCAGGGTGTAAATTTAATAGTGTCCACCTCGTTTCAAATATAATTTTCCGACCGGGCAAGTTTTACTAATTTATCATGGCCTTTTTAGATATCGCCTTTAATAAAACATTTTATTCACTTTTTGCCAGCAAAGCGTATATAATACTTTATCCTCGTAAAAAGATATTCATGGACAAATTAACCAATCCGGTTCTTTCAGTTACTAGACAACTATCAATAGGTATGATCAATCGATCCGTGAAGAATTCACTGAGAACGCAGACAACGAGAAGATCTCGTACCCCCTGAACGCTAAATATTCGATCAAACGAATCGAGCTTTCGTCGCAACGCTAGGCAGCTCTTGGATGTAGAAAATATGTTCGTTAACAGTAAAGACGAGAATAGCAATGCCCATATAGAACTTTCAAAAATATTCCAAATCGTAATATTTGAATAGTTAAATTATTTCAACTACAATTTCACCTTCCAATACGATAATTTCGTATCGCCAAAATTACTAAATAATCTTTCGCAATCAATAATAATGATCATCAGCTCCTTATATCGATAACAAAAAAGGACACGTCGATTTTCAAATTGTCCAAATGTCAACGAAGCCACTGCTCTTCCATGAAAAACCATCGCACGAAACGTCCCTGTTTTTAGCGGGCACGTTCAATCTGTGGGTCTCAAACGTTTCCTGCCACGGCCCGTACGTAGGTGGGCCGATCGGAACAGCAGCGACGCGTTCCCGAACCATGGTGCTTGAAGGTGCAACCAGAAGGTTTTCAATTTGGAGCACCTGCCGTCAAATTGTACCCGTACATGATTGGGGCCGACCCGGTAGGGCAGAAGGAACGCGGAATATCGATGGGACGTGGAGTGGCTGCACCTTACGCCCTTTCAGCGTCTCGTATTCCCACTATCACCCTAAAAATCTCGCTTTACGGCGCCCCGTATCGACTTTAAGACGCAATTATCCCATCGCCGGGAATAAAACCGTCGCGCGAACGATCGATATAAATTGTTCCATTATACGGCTGCGAAATGGCTCCGGCGATCCTCTATAAATACGGTTTCCCGGGCGTAAAGGGAAGCGAGTTACCACGAATTGATTTATAGAAATCTTAACGCGTGCTCCTTCTCTAACGCTTATCTTCGTGGCGCGTGCTTGCTCAAACGGGCCATGATTTACACGCGATATATGTTTATTAAGCGTCCGGCGCGCGCGTTAGTGGCGGACGGTCTCCGCGAGATCAACGTGTACCGGGCGTATGTTTAGTTGGATTTTTCCACAGGAGCTGACGGATTGAAAAAGCGCGGCTGTTCGTGCACGAACTCGGTCGGCCACTTTCATTCCGTGTACACACCGTGACGGATCGGGTATATGCCGACTGGGATATTTAATTAACGACGGCGCGCCGGGCGCGCGCATTATGAAACCAGCTGCCCGGCGAACTGCTCCGTTTTGAAATTAAGAGGCCGTAAGGGAGGATCCCGGACGGAATATAAATTTCGGGGAAAAAACAGGCTTCCGCCTCTTTTAACTCGCTCCGCCACGTTATCCCGAAATTAATGAGAAACTGTTGCCCGTACTTTCACCGCGGCAACATCATCGCCCCAGCAAGATCGATCCTTCCGTCTCGCGAATGGGCGAAGGTGCTCGTAGACCGGTGACCGTTTTCTTCGATACACCTTTTTTCGCAGCTAAACAGGTATATACCTAGAAAAAATGTCTTGAAACTGTAGAAAGAAAATATCGCGAAACGATAACGAGAACCGCGCGAGTGGCCGTGAAAATTTATCCATGAAATCGGCTGTAACCAGTTTTATTCGGTTCGAAGAAGTACCCCTTCCTCTTTACCTTAGCTTAATCGAAAATTAATTCAACAGGTCGAAACCGCGAAACGTTCCGTTTGTCTCTCCTATTCCTGCGGCGTTTCATTCTAGAAATCAGTTGAAGTGGTCAGGCGGATAACGTGTCAACGGGTCGTTAGAGCCGTAAGAAGGCGGCGGATTTTACGGTTGTGATTTTCACTTGTATTGTGCGCGTTCGGGAATGCCCGCTGCTTTCGAAAGCTGGACACGCGCGGGCCATTACGCAGGGAATAATGCACGGCGCGCGAGCGCCAGTTGCGTCTTGATTTTCCGTGAACGATAGGAAACGGAGCCCGTCATAAAAGGTGACTTAACGGAACGGCAATTGCGCGTGCGACGGTACGAAGCCACGGGACGATCCTCGCGGGTTTATTTCTGCGAGCCGAGAGGACGTTAACGAGAATTACCGGCGATCAACGTTGGCGGAAACGGTAAGGGTAATTACCATTGACTGGTGGTGGACGGGTGCATCGAAAAATCCCGCGGAGCAATAAAGCCGCGATAAGGCCCGACTAACAACACGCTGTTTTAATTAACCGCGTATCGATTGGCTTCTCCAAACGATCATTGCGTTTCCAATCCTCTGTCGTGGTTCGAATTGCCCCGCGAAGTTGATAGTGCTATCTAATATGTTATACGTATTTACTGATATAAATACGGTATAAATTACTACAAATACGGTACACCCGATTCTATTAATTCCATCCCGTCCGCTGATTATTTATATGCCGCTAGCGTAAGTACTCTACTCTTCTACGCCACGGATGTTCCAATAAAAGGAGTTTACACGGAAGTCCATATTACAATTAAATAGATTACCTCTGGCTTATATTATTCCTTGCGTAAGCATCGTAATGGCATATTTAAAGGCGTCGTATTATCTTTTTCTCCTCATTTTTATCGGGCGATTACTTAAAATTCAATATAGGCAACAGCTCGATACAGTTTAACGAGCTTCCTACTTTACTCGGTGCCTAATGGAACGCTTAATAGAGAATACAAGTTTCCATTCGATTTCAGGCTACGCGTGGCTTCGATTATTCGCGTGCCTCGGTAAACAAAATTTTAATGTTTGTGTATGAATATGTAATGCACTTAATCGCGTGTCGTAGAGTCAGGGAATGATTCAGCGAAATGTACATCGTAATTCCTTCGAAATTATTACCTTTTAATTTCTTTCGATGCTCCGAAAACACACAGTTATTTTCTTTCGTTCGTATACTCCCACGAAAAAAGGACCAAGAAGAATCAGGTATATCGATGGCGATATCAACCAAACATTCCCGCGGTAGGTTTGCATTTTCCAGTATCGATAAACTCGATTCCATGAAATTCCTGAACGACGACGTGCCTACCGCGTCCGCGCACGCTATCGCTGTACGCCTTTCGCCGGATAACCGCGTGTATATTACAATCGCCATTAAAATTACGGAAGAATGCTATCAAGTGTCAATACTTGCTTAGAATTTCATCCGCACTATTAATTAAGCGGTCGTAAAACGTCGCTAATCAACAATATTAAAGAGTCGTCGATCGAGCGGCGTGTCGTCGTTACGGGGCTGAACGGAGGCGCGGGTATTTCGCTGGCACCGTGCGCCGCGGTTCGCAAAAACCCGCGATCGGGCCACTCGTTCCGCGCGGAACCCATGAAAGTCGTCGTAGAATAAATTAACGACACACCATTTGATATACCGCGTCCCGCAAAAGACATATCTTTGATATTTTCGCCGCGATCATCAGTTGAAACGTAAATACCTGCTGGAATTAATGGTTAACTGTTCCTGAAGACTTTTATCCGGCCCGAACGCGCAGCACTCGCAACCGGCCATTAACGCGATCATCGTCCCGTTGAAAAGTGCGCGTGCGTTAATACCGGGACGGATCTCATAATGATTCACGAATAAATAACGAGCGGGGTAATAATGAGTAAAAGCGATCGGGATCGCAAAAATTTATACGATCTTTATATCCGGCACGTGTGCCGCCGCGGATCACGCTCGATCGCGCCCGTGCCGTGCCGGCGGGCGACGCAAGCAGAAAAAAGAATATATGTGTAATGAACCAGTAAACGATGGGAGCGTGATATCGATTAATGTTTATACGGGGCGGGAGGAAGGAAACGTCGGCAGGGATGGGGGGAATGGACAAGAAGAGCGCATTTGTCGGTCAACTTGAAACGAGTCGCTTGGCGGAACGCGATGCACGGCGCGGCCTCGCCGTAAATCCTGGAACCGCGGATGCATTCCTATCATTGTATTTGACCGGGATAAGGCCTAAGCATTTCCATAAGTCACTAAGCGAGACGCGGCTGATCGGACCTCATTCCTCGAATATTAAACGCGCCGCGATGTGTTCCTTCTCCGTCGACGACAGGCCTACGCTTCATTCCGGAGCCGAGCGACGACGATTCCCGACGATCCCTGGGAATATTTATTCGCCGCTCGCAAATTCGATAGAACGGTACTCCTCGTGAGGGCATGTGGCCACTCGACAGGACAAGCGCTTCGTCGAATGACTTTATCACGCGATAACGCATTCACTGCTAAATTGGAGCTCGTTGAATCGATTGGACGATTAAAATTGATTTTCTAACGAAACTGAAAGTGGACGGTTAATGTTCCAAGATATTCATTACTGTGTTAATCTTCTTTAGTCTTCTTGCATCTCGAGATGCAATGGAATTCAGTTTGATTGATACATCACGCTGAAAATTTTTAACACGTTTTCTACCGCGACCTTATTAATCGGCTTTTCGATTACAGATACTTGACAATGTATTACCTATTCAAATTACGCTGCTTTAAAACAAAACGAATCAGAATGATGTAACGGGATTCCCTTACACTTTGATTTGAAAGTTACAGACCTTCGCAAATAGAAACATACACTTCTACACCTTAGCGAAAATTATATGGTCAAGTGACAGACTGGATTTAGCGCGGTAAGGAAAGTGTTAAATTACAATTCTGCGTAAAGGTAGAATTTTTTTGCTGCGAAATGAAATGATGTTAGAGTTTGGACTTCAGTCCTTTGTTTATTAGAAACTTCTATTCAAAGCCGCCTAAATGATCAGAACGAATGGTGCCATTATTGACGAAATTATCCGAGACCCGGTAGCTTTCATTCAGACACCCCGAGAACAGACACGTCGAGTCGAAAAATTTTTGAGGATGAATTACACATATGCTCGGCGCGTATCTTCACTCGTGATAAATCACCAGAAGTGTGGGAAGACGGTCCCGATTATAAAGAGACATTAAGTGCTCGCATCCGTCGACGCGCGGGTCGTCATATGTTTCAAGCGAACGTCCCGCGCAAGGTGTTCCCGAGGACAATAGCCGGAAAAATTTTGAGTTCTACGATGACTAGGGTGTTACAATGCCAGTTGGTATTAGGGGTGAATCACAAGTTCGCGCGTTTTTCATAGGTTATTGCATCTTCACGTTAATTTTTAAAGAAGTGTTAAGTAGAAACTGGTTCCTGCTCTTAAGAATTTTAAAAAGTTGGTAAGAAATTAATAACATTCTTAAATTCTTTTAACAGTTTCTCTCCTTTATATTGTGTACTTTCAAATATTTATCATAATAATTTACATATTTATTATAAATGTGTAAATATAACTAATAAATATATAAATATAATGCATTGTCTTTGTTTTCCTGACGAAACTTCTTTTGAAAATTTAATTTTACACTTTTTCTCCTTCATCCTAATCGCTGAATTAGTTAAGTCCAATAAGTACGGATAATTAATTGGTAAAAGTAAAAAAAAAACTACAATTGCCTAGTTATGAGTTATCTTTATAGTCGTCAACGTTGCCGGTAACACGAGGAAGTCTGAGCAGCAGACGTACGCTCCAGAGTTTCCACAGGCTTTCCGTGTGGGTTTCACGAGGGTGTGCGTCGCATCGGCGGTGTTTTCGCGTGGTTGGCACAACGAGAGGACAAACGACGACACGTTGCGCTGGACCGCTCGGCCGATCCACCCACGGCCGTCCGTCAAGCGAAAAGCAACCGTGTCCAAACACGGAAACCCGGCGAGGGTGGTCGCGCACGTTTACAGCATTCCCAACAAAAGCCATTGTGCTTGGTAAGAAGTATTTTAACCAGGTGCACCCGGAAAGATTAATTTCCCCTGATTCAATCCGGGGGATCGATCGTAACGAACGCGTTAGCCGGTTTTCCTCTTGCAATGAGAAGCGTTCTACGTCGATACTCGTCACGATATTGCTGGCGTCAGTGGTGTATCGAGATTTCGGATCTCTTCAGATGTACCTATAGGTGTTGGAGAAAATAGAACTCTTTATATTTGAAAGATTTGTGATTGACGTAGTAGAATCTAATTACCTTCCAGTAGAAATAGACTAACTACAAAATATGCTACATAGGTGATGGCTACTACTTCTAAACAAACAGTAAAATATTTCTATTTTCTACTTCCAAACAATAGAATATTTCAATATTTTATAGTTTAATATTTTCAGTTTAGACAATTTTATTTTTAATTTCATGTTATCTTTTGTTAATTTCTCGAAAATGAGAGCGCGAGAAACGCACATTTTTCGAAAATCGTGTTCTTAATTCACCGCTGTAGGATATCGTACGTATGAAGGATCAACGAGGCACCGTTGCAACGAAATTCTATATCGAAATAAAAACTTTGCCTTTTCGGAAGGCAACGCAGGCCTCCAAAGTGAATCCGAGCGTTGTCGTTCGTTTTCGAATGACAGCGGGCCGACTGCGCGCGCCCGGTTTGATACGATCGGGTCAAGATCGGCCGGGAGCCAAGCAAAAGGCCGTTTGCCAGCCAAGAGCAAAACCGAAAGTGCAGCTGCAGATGATCGGGGCCACCTCCTTCCCTCTTAGGTTGGCGCGTGCCATCCCCCTGCCTCCTATCTCCCCCTATTTTTTTTATTTTCTTTCCTTTTGAAAGGAGCTCCAGGTAAAAGACGCGTGTACGTTACGAGGGCTGTTGCGTAACGTACGTTCGACGTACCTGCTAGGAACGCACAAAAAAAACCTGGAGGTCTAACCTAGCTCACCGCTCGCGGAAGCGCGCCCTTTAAACGTACCATTAACCGTTTGCCCTACGATGTCGTGACAATGCAGAAGAAGATCTCGAAAGTTGACAAAACTAAATGTGTTTCGACATTTGTCAAATGACAAATTAACTATTATTTTTCTGTTATCAATCCATCTGTTTTAAAATGGACGTGTATGTAGATGAAAATAAAAAGTCCCTTTGTTTCTAGTGACAAAGAAAATGAATCAGGAGAGCACTTATTCGATTCGGTCAATTATTCGATTATGTTCAAATTTAAAACTGAAATTAGTTCGACTGTGATTCTTGAAACTCGTCTGATATTTCTACGTAATTTTTTGTGCAGTTAAATTTTCGCTTCGAAAAGTTATTCCCCTAAACCGTTATTGCTCCGTATTAAATGTAACCTAACGAGCGTGTTAAGTCTAACTTCCTATGTATCATCCTTTCCAGAAATTTACACGAATACACACACGGTCGAGGGAACAGCATGAAGGAACTCGTCTGTTAATACTCGAAGATCGAGCGAGTCCGTTCCAACCAAGCTGGTTCCGATCCCCTTCAACCGTCCGTTGCGACGTATCGACGCAGAAGAATCGCGCCAACGATTCCTCGTCAAGGCTAGTAAAAAAAAATCGACTCGCACCACGCGTCCTCTACCCACCGTTCCATCAACGGATTTCAAGCTTCCAAGGGACGCGTGCCAAAATCGGAAGTCCGCCAGGCAGGGAGACAGGCTTCCTGAGCCTTCGAGGGAGAAAAAAGAAAAAAGGAATATGACGGGACGACAACGGAGAGAGAAACAGCTGAGGCGCGTTTGAATCGCGTCGCGCGCGTGTACCGAAGGCATTCGCCAACGGTTCAGGCTCGAATTCGACGTATAAAAGAATCTCGTCCCGTGCCTTCCTTGCTTTCAGGCTGTTCTTATATTATATTCTCTGCCCCTACGGTCGGATCTTCTACCCTCTTAGCTTCTTCTTGCTAGATAAGCGCGGGAACGAGAGGAACACGTGCCACGATGCATTGGGATGGAATGTATATTCTGTGAACGGAACAAGAAACATCCTAGCTTTTCTGTCACTTTATGTTTCTTTCCTTAGTAACGATTTATCCTCTAAATTTATGGCAACTGAAAATGAAACACGAGTAATGGTAACTGTATAAGAAGAAAGAAGTGATGTTCAATGATTAAATAAGAAAAAGTGCTTATTAGGTTAAAACAAAGTCGTAAGATTAAATGGTCTTCATCGGTACGATTTGGATTTTTTAATAGTTTATTATGTGCGAAAATGATATACGATTTCAACATTTTATAGATGTCCAATATTACATTATACAGCGATGAATAAATGTTCTGTTGAGGAAAAAAATGCGACAGTTGCGTGGTCTTTGAATCGCCGAAGGTAAATAATGAAATGTCTTTTCTATTTTAATTTATGCACGACAGTTATGAAAATTCACATAAGGAGCGACTGTTTACAATTGATGCTGACGATGAATCTGGCGGCAATTAATCGGCGTTCGTGAATTTTGACGAAAGGTTGCCATCGAGGGCGCGGTTTACACTTCTCGCACTGACAGGAAGATGAAGCGAGAACTGCGTCCCGGTATTCCAAAACTAATAATCTCCGTAAACGATACTAATAGCCTACACGCATCACCGTCCGCTCCTAATATAATTAACATCCGAAAAAGAAACAACCGGCGGGCCTGACCGCGGCGCGATGATCCCACATTACCGTACAACAGAATCCCCGACATAATTACGACATCATTAGCAGTCACGGGCTCAAAATACACCGCCGATGATCGGTAGCAGAGGACAGGCGAGGCGGAATTAGGAAAGTTGGTTTATGAGACAGTCACACGGTGGAGAAATAGTCAAACTTCATTCCGATTAAATTACATTTTAATTGGATCAGATTACGGAATTCAATATTCCAAAAGAGAAGAGAATTTATCGAATTCCTTATGAAAGTTTCAATAATAATCAAGTTCTTACTTGAGTCTGGTGTCTACAAGTCATTTCATGAAAATTAATATTAGTATAAATATATAATTCCTATTAAGCTAAATGGAGAACAGTGCAATGAAGATTGCATGTCTATTCTAGAAATTTGTTCAACTCTGCATATATATTAACCAGGTAAAAGTAGATAGAGCAACAAAGCAGACTGACACTAAATTAAACTTAGTAATTTTCTATGTATAAATTACTTTGATATTAGAATTGGTAAGGGGCACTATCTAAAGCCTATCGAATTCATTTTGACGAACGCTAACGAGAAAGGAGGAGTAGCAGAGAGATACCGAACAAGAATGAGAAGAAGGAGAAGAGGAGGAAGAAGAGAAAGAAAAAGAAGAAGCAGAAGAAGAAGAAGAAGAAGAAGAAAACAGAGAACAAGGAGAAAAAGAAGATAAAGTGTAAGTATATGTCGGGCGCGCAGAGAACGGTCCAGCATTGCGATTTCATTTTCACAGGTAGCGCATATCTTGCAACATTGTCTCGCCGATATGGAAATTGCATTTAACAGCGCAGTGATTCCTAGATGAGATAATGATCAATCGTAAAATTGTATCCAGTCGAACGAGTTCTTACTCGCTTTACCGCGCGAACAGAAGCGGCCGCGAGCGCGAACTCGGCCCGGTAACGACAGTCCGCGGATTTATTTTTAAACCGTCCGTTGGTAAACGGCCCGATATATGATCGGGCCAAGAGACAGTGACAGACCGGTGTGTGCCGCTTTGCGAAATCTTGCGCAAACGTAATCGAAACGGTGTTCGACGGGGCGGAATGATGTTTCGTGGCTCTATAGGTGTCTCGCCTAAGAAGCCGGCCGAGTCCGTTCCAGCTCTCGGTGAACGTTGCCTATCAGTTCCCGGACACCTCGGGACAGTCGATCCTAATTGCCGGTGAAACCGGGTATCCTGCCGACCACGAAAAACAACGACGAAGGAGTAGGAGAGCCAAAGAGGGGGACGGATTGATGGACAGTCACGCTTGCTGTCGGTCGCCGCCCTGTTACCGAGTGGCTGGCTACGATCCTCGTCGATCGCGCAACGCGCGCCGCGTGTGTTTTCTGTTCGAATCTCATTACCATACGAAATGAACCATGCGTGCCCCCGAGGGACCCGCGTTCATCTACCAAACCTACGCGCGGACGACCTTTTCAAAGTCTCCTGCTGGCTTTTCCCCTCCAACAAACCCATACGTGGCGGGTACGCACGAAAATCGACCGAGCAGGTACGAGGCAGATGCGATCTCCTAACCGTTCGAGAGCTAGAAAAGATACGTCTTGATTCTTAGGTTCAATGGGCGACAGGTCTCTTAACGTATCCGTTTGTATGAACACATCCTAGAAGGTACGCTAGGATACTCGCCAGAAAATAGATATCGCGCGTCGACAACAGGCGCAGCTGATGGTTACGTTACGCCAACAGATTTCCGGCTCGTGAATATTCCACCTGAATACATCCCTGATTTTTCGAAAGAGTCGATTGGCCTAGTTTCGATCGCATAATCAATGCAACGGATGTTAGATATATCGTCGGTGGAGTCTATACGCATTGAATCATTGAGACCCACGAATAGGTAAAAGATCTTTGAATTCCGAGTCGTTCGATTTTTCGGTTAAGGCGTTTGCGTGGTGTCAAGATACCCTTTGGAACAGAAAGGGTTAAACCTGCCTATCAAGCTGGCGAAGTTACTACGGAGATCCGTGAGACACCCTATACATACAGCTCACCTTTGATAAAACAGCTATAGTCGGTTCTGAGTTTAGTCCGTGATTCAAGTTTCTAATCGTATTCCCTTTTCTACCATCGCGAGAAATCCCATTCAGCGATTCGCGGAACGAATCCACCCGAGAACAATAATTCGCCGTCATTTCCGAAAAGGAGCAAAACTATTTTACGCCGGTGCCCGAGCCACTTTACGCGTCGTGGACTACTTAAGGCGACCCGAGCCTCTCGTTAAATCAGCCGAGCCAGTAATTTTCATAAACCGTCGAAGCTCCATAAAAGGATCCCCACGGCAGATATCCTCGATCCGCGTATCCTTATCACCCTATCTTCCGCATCTCGGGCCGCTCCACCGTCCACCGTTATCATTCTTTCGTCCTTATCTCGCGTCGTCACCTATTTACGGTAACGGCGCGCGTTGCACACGTGAACAAACGAGTACATTATCTTCTAACACGCGTATCGAGTATTCGCTATTAATCCGGCTCCTTAACGAGTATGAGGAGAGGGTGGGAGTATCGGCGGGTGAGACACGATAACAAAAATTCGCTCGCGTATCGTCCGCGACTGAATGGACAGCACAAGTAATGCAGGTCTACCTGTTTTCCAGTTTTCCATTGTCTAATGAATTTTCATCTGATTTTCGATTCTTTACGTACTACTCGTCGATACACGTAACCAATCGAAACTATAAACTCGCCAACCAGTAACACTAAAACTACTTAGTTTACTACAATTACTATGCAATCATACAAATTTTAACAATAAACTTTTCTCCTTCGTATACCTATTATAACATACAGCTGAAGCTATTTTCGAAATCAATTCCAACGTTTAACACTTTTGAGATATCAATAACCGCAAAATAGAACGACCAAAACCAGTCATTTCACCGAGTGCAGTTGTTGCAGCGTCCAGTCGCGGACAGAGTACGTTTTCTCACCGTGGCGTCGTTCGTTTCGGCAACGAACGGTGTCAATCCCGCGAAATCCTGTGTCGGACCCGCGGCACTCTCGAAAAATTATCTGCCGCGCGCCGCGTTACGGCGTCCAAACCACCGCGGCGCGGCGCGATATCCCGTTTATAACCGTCCAATCAGATCGGGATATTATCTCGGCAATATACAGCATCGTGGACGCCGATTGGACCGAGCCCACGCACTGCAATCGTCTCATATGCATATCTGCACGCTTAATAGTTAATGGTCCGCCTCGTTGTACCGCTCTGTCTGCATCTCCCCCCACCCCGTGACCGGGAACACGGGCCCCATCCCCACCACTCGAGCGGTAATGCGCCAGGCCGATCGGGCCCTGCTTGAGCGAGCGTCCGCCGTCCGGTGACAGCCGGCCGGGCAGCATCGACGACCGCGCGGCCGATCGAGATCGATATAATCGGGCCGTCGCTATCGGCGGACCACCGTAGCTCCGCCATTAGCTTCATTACCGCCTTTCCACGTAGCAGACTCGCCGCGGCGCGCGATAAAACGCGACCGGCCACTCAAAACGATCGCCCCGGAACCTGTAATTATACGCCGGGTCGACTTTCGATGTTGCGCCGTTTACAGCCAATCGAATTCGGCGTCGACGCGACTCGTTCTCGGCAGGGAGAGAACGGCAGCGGTATACCCAGCCGCGTTGGAATTAGCTGGCCGCGAGGCGAGAATGTAAAGATTATCGATACTCTCGACCGTGTCGCCGTGTCCCGAATGGATATTTGTTTGGTTTGTCCACTCGTCACACTTTCGGAGTGCCTTAACCTCGAACAATTTATTGGTTTCGCGTACGTTTTGTAAACCAGTGGCGATTTTTTCCCTTCTTGAACGTGGAAACGTTGGTTTTTGTATTATTTTTGTACCCTTTAATATGCGAATCGACCAAATTACTGGTTTATGAGTTTCGAACGAATACTCAGCTCGAGATAACGAAGGTCTATATTGCAAATTTGTAGAATTCTATCGGTTTGTTCGTTTAACCGATCCTCGTTCCTAATCGTTCCTTCGCACACCGATTTCGAAGGAAAGTTCCGTGGAAACAACTCACTTCCTTTGCGAACGAATGCATCTTGCTTGCCGAAGGTTCACGTTTATTTTGCGATGAAAATACTCTGGAGTACGGTTCGCTTCGCGAGCAGGAGGGCGGGTGGGAAAATCAAAGATCGCGCGAGTTTGGTGCGCGGATGGGCCAATCCAGAGCACCCCGGTGAATCAAAGTGATTAGGATGTGCGCGGTTCTATCTTTAGTCGCGAAAACAACCACCAGCATACCGATTCAAAGGGTTAATCCCGCAGACCGGCTGATCCATCAAGCTTTAATCTACCGTTAACCCCCGAACAGCCGTTCCAGGAATATCCGGAATGTCGTTTGATCGGACAAAGAGAAAGAAACGCGTGAAACGCGAACGTGGGAGGAGGGAAAGGGGGTTCGACGTTGAATGGTGTCCAGCTCGGAATTAAATTCATTCACCGGCGGGATTACCGGGAATCGGTGGATTATGGCCCGTTGAAAAACCGAATCTCGGCCGATGCCCGACCCGGGGAACAATTAACGAGCCAAAAGGCCCCGCGACACTATCCCGAATCTTTCGCGCTGCTTTCCTGTAGGCCTAATTTTAGCCCGATTCCCGACTTAGTAAAATATCTGCGAACACAATCGCTCGTCTCGGTGGCATCGCTCAACGTCCAACGTTACAAGGCCCGATGGCTAGACTGCGTTCGTCCCTTGTCACCGATGAAGGAGGTTAGCTGCGTTAAACGGGCACGGTTGCGTAAGGCTGAACCCTGAGCACGCGGCAGGGTCGGGGCGAAGTTTCTCGGAATGAAACGAAAGAAGAAGGAAACCTACTCGTTCCGCGAAAGGACAGTTTTTTACTTTGGTTATCGGCGTTCGCTGAGAAGAGACTGCATCGCTCAACCGATAGAAAGAACTAATCGTGTTTCGATGCAAAAAGAGATATTACACTCTACTTTGCCACTGTTCGATCGAATATCATTAAACTCTGGATTCCTCAGGTTCGTTCGGTGATACGATTTGACAAGATGTTTATTTTACTTACATTTCATTTCCGTTTGATGATGAGTACAACTCTTAATCAATGAGACAAGCTTATGGTTATAACATAATATCATTCAATGATTATCATTTCAACGAGCAAATTATCGAACGTATACGTAAACGTCTTCACGTTCGATCGAAAGAGCGATTGTCATCGTTTCGTTTGCAAGTTCAACGAAAAAAAGAAGCTCACAGAACAAGTGAATAAAATTCTTGGGTACGCGCGTGCCCCCAACACGTACCGCAAACACGGTTGCAATTTATTAGGAGCTGCATTAGAGCACTCGGTGGCCGGGCGGCGGTCGGCGGTATAATTCCCTCGGTGGATATTCTCATTATTCTCAGGCAATTATAATCCCCGATGCGCCGAGGCGTCGAGGCTATATTAATTCGCGGCGACGCCGTCTGAGAATGTACCATGCGTTCAACCGGGGGCCGCGCTGGACCAGCGGAGATCGCAAATTTTCGCCAATGAAAACCTGCATTCTTCCGTAATGTTCCGGCCGCGACCGATCCCGCCGCGGAATGATTTAGGGACGCTCCCGCCTCTCTCTGGCGCGCCCCTGCCACCCCGCCTCACGCGGAATCCTGCTAAACCACGGCCAGTTAGCATCCGTCACCCGTTCGCCGGAAACTAATCCCCGCGAGGCGGGGCGCGCGTTCTAACGAGCTTCGTTAACAGCTCTAACGATCAACGCTCGGACCACAGCGACAGGAAAAGAAACGAAGATCGCGGTGGATCTGATGCTTTCACGGTCTGAGAGGTTATAGTCGTTAGGGGGTAAGCCGTGTCCAATAGTAAAATCAGCGGATAGATAATGTTTCGCCGTCATTGCAGCTGGCTTTATACGAATTAGCATCAACAATATTGGTATTTACATACAGCACCAACGAGTTTTTAATGATAAAACCAGCTGTAACAATGGCGAAACGTTACGGATACAATAACGTTCCTATTGGAAACTTTGAAAAACGTCGAGTGTGACTATAAATGAAAATCAACTGCACTTTCCAAGTCCACGATCACATGATTTTCTATTGAATTTCAAACTTCATGGAAATTCCAGTCTGTTCCAGCCCCAATGGCCGAGTCCATAGAAATCGATATCTGCAGAAAAATCCACGATCTAACGATAATAGATAATAATCATACCAAAACGAAAGAAGACGAACGGAACGTATGCACCGAGAGGTATCGCGTGAAAGCGATCCAGGCGCTATTAGCGTGATAGTCCTGATTCAGCGTGTAAAACGATGTTATAATATTTAATCCTGATAATGCAGACCCATAAAATAGAAAATGCTCATACGGTTATTTTATTACGCATGAAACCGGAGTATTTCATGGGGCTCGGTGAAAGTAGGCTTTCCCATTACAGCGGCCAGGGATACGCACAAAGTGATCAACAAATTAGTTCCAATTAAGTGTGCGCGATCAGACGATAGGCGAATTAACAAGCGGACACAGATTCCGTTATCGATCGCTAGAATTATCGACTGTTGACGTTGATTCCGCGGCGACAGTTATTGGTCTCTTGAGCGCACAATGTTAAGAGCACTGTGACACGAAAATCTAATCGAACGATCTTCGTTATGAATAATAATCCGAGCGCCGCGATGGGCTGAGTGTATGCGCCAGCAGACGCGTTTTGTGTCACGCGAAAAAGGACAATCCATTCCCGGCGGGATAACGCGAACAGGATCTGGAACGCATCTCGAGTGTCGCCGGGACATTATCGTTCGTCCTTCGAGAACGCCCGTGACTGCCTGCCTACGCAGGCGCGGGTACCCGTTTCGCGATTGGATGAACGGCCCGCTTTAATCGCGGAGGAACCTGGTTCCACGTTATCCGTCCGCGTTCTTTATCTTCCCTTTTTCCTTCTCTCTCCCCGCTGACAAATGAGCAGCACGCCCCCTCCTCGTTAAACGTCGCTCCTCCAGCGGGAGCACCAGCAACATCGAACTCGGGAGTATATACCCGTCACGGGATCGCTGATGTCCGAACGCGTCGGTTAACGAGTCGCCGACGCTCCCGGTAAGGACTATTATGATTCAAAGGAGAATCTAATGGGCGCGTGCGTCGCGGTCTACGTAGGAACTCGCTTCGTCGATTGAACGTGCGGAGGATATGCTAAGCGTAGGTTAAACGAGACGAATCTGATGGTTTTCTCTTTAGCGTTGAAGATGCGAAGATACCGAAAGGTTATTGATGAAAAGTGGATAAGAATTTTGATGTCTTTAACCCTTATCACTTCAACTGGCAATAATGCTGCCAAGTTTAAACTAGTATTCTACACTAACCGGCAGTATCACTGCCAGAATCTTGCAATTCTTTATTAATGCGTTTGGAGTTGGTTACACAACATTCTATAATATTCCGGAAGCGGTAAGAGTTAAATTTCAGGACTAAGAAAGGAGGAATAGAAATATAATTTGTGATTATATCGCACCCTGCGATGCGATTCGCTTTGGACTATTCTATGTTTCGCGACAAATCTTCGAGGATAAGGTCGCCTTTATCTATTTTCCTCTTCGTTCCTCATAGATCCGTGGATATTCTTTTTAACGATCTACGGGAGATGGTAAAAATGAGAACATATAGTAACTCTAACGACAAAATCTCCGACAAACCACTTCGTGTTTATGCGATTGGTCTACCAGAAAACTGCCAAGCTCAAATGATAGCATTTAATTCACTGCACTCGTCGCAAGGACCATCGAGTATCATCGCGTGAAATCTGTCGTATACTTCCGGCCCGGTAACATGACTTCGTCCATTTTCACCCACGCCGAGCATCAGCGGTCGCCGTCAAGACAGAGAGCTAATCTAGCGGGAGCGAACGTCATCGATAGGTTGCAGGATACTTGGTATTATGCGGACAAGGCAGACCGCGGCCAGCAGATATTAGCGGATGGAAGGACTCGCGGCGAGCGAACGAGGGTCGATATTAATCTACATCCAGCGCCGCGGCGAGGGACGGCCGCGCATTCATCATCTTTATTTTAACCACACGACCGGCTGGCCGGTATATCTGACTGCGATCTGCGCTAATAACATTCGCGTTATGAATGGCGTGCGCGATCCCTGAAACACCATGAGCATTAATCCGTTGGCCGGACGCGTATCGAGAATCGCGGGCGAGCAACGTCGTCGGCCGACGGAGGAAAGAAGCTCGAGTCCGGGGGATACGTCTTTGTAACAGCGCGGACCGGGAACAGGCCGGTTTTATCGGTAGGAACTCCTTGCTAATCGACACTAAATCATTAAGACCGGTTACAAAGTAATTGGTAATATTAGATAGAAACAGTTAGATTTATTTTCGACAATGTTACAGTTTTGCGATACTTCCGATAAGAGGGTCATCCTTCATTTTCATTTGAAACCTCCAACTCTCTTACATTCATAGATATATTCAACGTGTAATTAATAGCATTCAAAGCGACCGTTTCAAGAAGCAATCCTACGTCTTGTATTCAATTTCATCGCCGATTCCTTGTTCTACCATTCGTAAAAGCTTTCAACGGTCTCCACGAATACTTACTCTCCATTAGTCCTCGGTGGGCAATCAAAATGGGGGAGCGGCGAGATGACGAATGGCGGGCGGCGAGCGTACCAGCGAAAACGACGGTAACGAGGAAATTAGCTAACCGGGGAAGCCGCGAGTCGTGCCTCGGCGTCGAATCGAAGAGCCGATCGCGAATCACCGCCTGGGCGAGGGCGGGGTCCGCGATGAAACCGTAGATTCGAGGGAACGAGCGGCCACGGCGGGTAGGTAAATGTCGAGGCCGAAGAAAAGCGGCTGAGCGTCGGCCCCGTGGCGGTTCCGCGCGTCATTAATCTGCCGTTATCCGTTAGATTCATCGAGTTCGATAGAAATTTCCGCGGTCCGCGGCGCGGGGCACCGCCCCGACCACCGGTATAAATTGACTCCTCTAAACTTAGACTGTCTCCCGTCCTATCACAACGGCGAATAATCCCAACGTAATTAAAAATACGGCCCGAGCGCGGATGTCCATACATCATATCGATCCTCTTATCATTTATTCACGATAACGATCGCTCCGGCACGTTACGACGAAGGTTCCCGCATCCCGGCGCCGCTACGAAAACCGGGCAACCTGTCGCCGCGTTGGCCAAGGGTGTGGTCGACCGGGGAAAGAGAAATACCGATACGGACGGCCGTTAATGAGGGAAGTAATCGAGCCCGGCTTCCACGGAGCCAGGAGGGGCAAGCGGGCACCGGGACCATCCGTCAGTTCGCGTCGACGAGAAAAGAAAGGGGAGGACGCTGGACGACGAGGAGCAAAGAAAATCTGAGAAGAAGAAGCGAGACCGTGGAAAAAGGAGAACGTGATGGAAAAAAGCGAGAAGAAAAACGGACAAGAATGGAGGAACGCTGCTCGTTCGGAGATAAAGACGCGACGACACGCGGCGCAGGAGACAGTCGAAAATGGGGGGAGGGCAGCGGTGGGCTGAACGCGCCCAGCTAAATTAGTCCGCGTGAAAATCGCGCGATCTATTCTGCCCGCGCGGGGCTCTTTCTTTCCTCGCACCAACGTGTCCCGAAATAATTGGCAAAAGAAAGCCCTGGACCGCCTCTACCATTCCCGACGGACAATGTGAATTATTCGAGTCGGCGGCGTAGGGTAGGAGTAGAGCGCCGCGTATGTTACGTCGTCGCCCCAGACGCCCCCTCCCGCAGCCGTGCCGGCCACGTACCGAGCCATCGGAGAGACGCTGCGACGAGGGGATAGGCCACGAGCAAAACGAGACGGGCCCCTCTATTGAGCAGCCGAGGAAAATCGCTTCCACGCTCTCCATTCAGTGGAGAATGCATTAGCCGCCGTCTCCCTCTCGTCAGGGATGTGGACGAGGCCAGCAGGAAGAAGGCTGCCGCCGTGCTCGCGCGACACGCCGCGGCTACTCGCCGTTGAATAGGCCCCGCCGCATCCCGAACAAATCGAAAATAGCACGGTTCCTTGACGATCGGAGGAAAATAGACGTTCCTACGGCCGGAGTACGCTCTGATAGGCGTCGAACGTGGCTTGCGGCATACGCTGAACGAGGAAAAGGATTTACGGTAGCTAACCCCCTGCGCGTATTATTCCTTTTCTTCTTTTTCTTCTTCTTCGTCTTCTTCTTCTTCTTCTTCTTCTTCTTCTTCTTCTTCTTCTTCTTCTTCTTCTTCTTCTTCTTCTTCTTCTTCTTCTTCTTCTTCTTCTTCTTCTTCTACTAATACTACTACTACTACTACTACTACTTATTCTTCTTGCTGTTCTTCTTGTTTCTCTTTGTCGTCGTCTTCTATTAAGGAACGGGAAAAAAGGGAGCGCGGTCGTGAGAGATGTCGACTTCGCTTTTGTTCGGGGATGGAGGTCAGTCGCAACGGTTAGGTTCGCGTGCCTGCGGCGAGCGAAAGCTACGCTACCGCGGAGGACACGCCGGTGAACACGGAGGATCGCACGGAAGCAGAACAATAAGAAGCCGAGATGTCGATGTTATTAACCCTCTTTATCGTCTGCTTGCCTTATTCAACGTGAGCTTCTTTCGTTTGGTGTTTCGAAAACAAGCAAAAGTTTTTTTGGATGAGATATAATCTAGTATTCATCTAGTTAAACAGTGACTTTTAAAATCTCAAGAAACTGAAAATTAACTTACATTTTTACCGCTGTAGCTTATTTCAATTAATACTTGTGTTGGAATAGAAACATATTCGATCCATAAATAACTGATACGCGCATAAAAAGAAAAGTTACAGATGTATTTTATTGTTTTTCGTTCACTGATTCTAGTCACAAACGTTATAATATACTTAATCACATAACTTTACAGTTTATAAAGACAAATTCTACGTGGTTCTGCTTCGGAGCTCTCAACTGTTAACTTGCCTTTTCCAGTTACAGTGATAAGAATTAACGAAGAACGATCGCTCGAAACGTAAGCCCTTTGCGCATCTGTTCGTCTGTGAGAGATATGCCGCCGCATCCCGTCCAGTGTATAAATTACGAGTAAATAATAGTGCGCGAAGGAGTCGCGTGCCGTGCGCCCCTTTTCGTTTCGTTGCGCGTTCACCGCGCCGCTGGGTAGCAGAGCCGTGTTCGAGCCGCGACCTTTGCCACGCGGCGGCGAGAGAACATAAAAAAGGAGTGAAACGGAAGGAAAAAGAGAAAAGGAGAAAAGAAGAGCACGACTATCGCGTGTGCCGATCTCACTCGATAATTCGGCGAGATTACGAGCTACCGAGCTCGACAATGGAGACTCGGCGGTCCCGAGGGCAGGATTACCGGGTATTCGTTAACCAATTAACCGATTACCGAGGTTACGATTATACGAATTCCCTCCGCGATCCGTTCGGGCAAAGCCCTCCGGTCATACGCGAGAGGTATGAAAATTGATACTCTTGTGTTCGCTACCGAGCACGCCACGGTAATCGTTCCCGGGGTGTTGAAATGATAATTCTATTTATTTTTCGTCAACCGTTGGATCAGCAACCAAAATATTCACAACTATCTGGACTTTAGCAAAGTTGAACTTTAGCGAATTTTCAAGGATTTGGCGAAGTATTGAGCGAAGAATATTGTTTTTTCCTGTTTATCGTAGATATGTATGTTAATTTTATTTATTAGTCATCTTGTATGAAGTGATATGTTCCAAAACATTGTAGTATGTGTAATGCAACGAGATTATACATGTGTTGAAGACGTCATTGTCTATTTTAGAACACGTTTGAATGTGCGTGGCAATGTCTTTCCAGCACAAGAAGTTAATATTGGATGTTCTTGTATAAATTTATGTGTTACCTATACCCAGATTGAAGTGTAAATTACGAAGCATAAATAAGTGAAAAATTTGAGAAAAACAATTTTATGGAAAATTTCATTTCCTAGATAATCGATTTCGCAGGCAACGTGTATTGGTATACGTTTGCAATAAGAAAAATGTTATACACGAATTTCTCTTGCTCCATCTAATGAAACGAGGTGTATAAAAGGGTAGAGTACCGTATATAA
The DNA here is from genome assembly GCF_051020985.1 of Nomia melanderi. NCBI lineage: Eukaryota > Metazoa > Arthropoda > Insecta > Hymenoptera > Halictidae > Nomia > Nomia melanderi. The sequence goes on from NC_135005.1 coordinate 5,971,950, forward strand.
TGATCTGTTATTAATATCCGATAGCAATTCCGTTGATAAGAAATTAGCGTGTCAATCAATTTCCGTTTGAATATTCATATCGACTCGAGAAGTTTCGTTCGATATTCGTTTATTAGCATCGGTAGGCTATAGTACGTTAATTGTAATAAAATTTCTTAAGATTCATAATTAATGATTACCGTGTTCATTCGACGACTGTATATAAATTATGCGACTAGTATACGACGCCCATAAGAATTCGAAATAAAATGCAAATCGTACTCGACGGCATAGCATCGATATACGAAACCAGCAATAAAGTCTGGGAAAATGGTGATTGAAAATTTCCATTCATGTGTATCAATCTATATTGGAAGCAGAATATTTGAAATGCTAATTGTCGCACGGATACTACTTACCTTCTCTACAAAATGCATACGCATAGCACGCCTTAAGATTTGTGAAATATCTTCTGTGTCGGTGAATGCCTTTTGAAGTCTTGCAGATAAGAAGGAGAATTAGAATTGTTCTTCCTATAACATTCCAAAATGGTTTCTCGTGTAATCGTCATCGCAACCTTCGAACTTGTCTATAACAAAAATGATTTACAAGATTCGTAAATTTTTCAGACTAATTTAACAAAATTGTCTTACGCAAGAAGATGCCGATAAAAGTATCGACTATCAAAAATCGATGGACAGATTTACGTTTCTCGAAAAAATCAGCAAAGTCGAAAACGGTGGATATTAATCAACGTGTCAATGTAAACGGTCACGTGACTGCCTGCAATGTCGATCGAACGCAATCGTGCCAGCCAATCACTGACCTTCGTAACAACAGGTGTCCAATCGTGTACGAGCGTGGCGTTATTGGGCCATAAACAAACGATGCGTGATCACTCGCATTACACTTATCTCGTACACGGAACAAATTTCGTTCTGAGATTGACACCGATCGAATTGCCGGAAACAAATATTTACCCTCAATAATTAACTTTCTCCTGTCCAACCTGTTCCCTTTTAGTTGTTTTATCCAAATCGACATGCTTCTGAAGTCGATCATTACTCTATATTCATAGTTAAGTAGTCTGTCTCAATCTTTCTGTTTCGCCTTATACTTTATCGCGCTTCGAATAACATCACCCCGTATCCCGATGATATTTAAATATTATTTACCGTAGTTTACGAATCAAAACATAGATTAAGGATATCGATAAATTTTGGGGAATCGAAGCATCATCGTTCAGAGGTAAGATGTCACCATCGCAACTCGAAATATGTGGTGGTCATTAGAACGACCTACCTCGAATGACTCATCCCGTCTAATAATATAGCGCTGAAATATTATCGATTACATCACTATTATGTAATATAACGGTCTTACACAGTCACATTAACATCCGAACAACCAATAGATCCCCTTAATTACTTCCTGCAGCATCTTCTATTCCGAGGGATCATTCTTTATTACCGGGTTACTGACTTCGCGCGTTCGTAACACGCATAATACTCATATCACATATTCGTCGCGTAAACAATTCTTTTCCATAAAAAATCGCTTATTCGTCGAATCGTTCTCAGTGTCTATTTAACCTTAATCCCATCGCGAATGAATATATTTCAATCTTCTCGGCGTGATACCGATGAGATACGACCATTTCACCGGAAATCAGATGGAACAATGTAACCGCGGCCTGTAGATCTTCCTTGCGAGGGAAGATGGTGGCCAGATCGAAATAGATCGCCGACCCACAATCCATGCGGGCTCACTGGTCAGTTAATCACCCCGTCTTCGACGCAATTATCCCAAGTAGGCGCGAGATCGGTGAGCGCGATCCGCTCGGACGTGTGCATCGGTGGTTCGGCTACTCTGCGATTCTATAACCGATGCTATCCGCGGGTGTGCTTGCGAGACGCGTCAACGACACGCGTCCGTCGTCCAACTTCTCAGCTACTTTCCTTCTGCTGCCTTTTGAAATTGAACGTTTGATAAATAAAAATTGTAAAGTATAATGATATACTTGGTCGATTAAACAATTCTATAATTTCAAATTTGTTTAAGCGATGCGCTAGAAATTCATCAGCAAGCCAGCACATTGGTTGTCTAATAGACTCATTTTTAATATACGACAAGAAATTTCTAAACCTGGTCGGTCTAAACTAAGTCTAAGCGCAGTTTAAACCTAGTCCACGAGACTAAGTCTCTTTTCAGCTTATCGGTAGTCTCATTCTACAGTTAAACTCGAGTTGGAATCCTAACCTATAGTCGAGCTTTAGCGAAATCTATAGCTCGAAGCACTGGCGAGTCTCTATTACAAAAAAGCCAAGTACCGCAGTCTACATAACCTAACCTACAATTAGTTCAAAAAGTGAAGTAAATAACCTACAACTAACAGGTGTAATACTTTCATTCAACCCAAGTCTAGTGAACTGCAACCTGTTCAACCGATGGAAAACGGTTCAAATCACCCTTCTCCCAGCCACTCTGTCTGCGTCAACGGAATGCGACCACTTTACGCTCTCCATGTAACGTGGTAATGTAATAAGCTCGGCGAACCCGTTTACAAATGTTCAGTATTTAGATAACAAACGGTTTTGCGGCGATCATTCGGAGCGTCAAATTATCGGTAGAACTACCGGTTATCTTTCGAACGCGGAACGCTCGAACCTCGTGGCGCCTATTTAATTACCTTGGCACGGGATTGCGCGTTCGAGTGCCAGAGGCGATTATTCTTTTCCGAATCTGGTTTAATGAGCCGCCCAGTATATCGTTCATACACGCCACGCGACAATATTCCACGTCGGACTCGCGTCTCCTCCCACTTCCCTTCCCCGATACCCGTGAAAATTCTGAAACGGTGAATTACGGTTCATAAATCAGGCTCGGCCCTAATGACTGTTTGGACCCGGCTCTCGCCGGATGCCGATCGCGCAGGAACTGCGATATCCATTGGAATCCAGTAGCACCACCGAGAGCCATGCGCTGATTTTTCAATAAAAGAAGTCTTGTATATATCTCATAACTGTAACTGCGTTCCAGACACTTTCGATATCTCCCCGATCAGCCAACGGATTCTGCTATACGAAATCATTTCGATTAGAAGATGTAATGACAAAATGTTCCTATTGAGATATTACGTAACGCGTGAACATTCCGCACACAATTATTTTTAATTATATAAGTACCAGTCGGCTATATCCATTGGAGCAGATAGATTTCGATTAAAAGCTTGAAAGACTTTCAGTCGAGTATCTCTGATTTGTAAATTAATAGATGCAAATGAGTTAAACAAGGGAACTTCCTGGAATCCGTCTACTTAGATGGATTTTTTATGAAAACCTCATCAGGCAACTGCTAATAAGCTTCCCAATGGCTTACAACCTTACATTAAAAAGTAATCTAAGAAGTTCCATCGAACGGTACTCCTCGAATAATAATTAGATCACGATACTCGATATGATTTGCGGATTCAGGCTGGTCCGCTCGAAGCCAAATTAACTGAAACGTGTGTTTAACGTTTTCGCACGACTCGCTTCCAGCGAATCGGCATCCTTCGATCTTTCCTTCGCGAACAGCCCGGGGAAATGGATCGAGTGAAAGCGAGGCATTGTCTAGTCTTGAATCTGTCCGCCCTTTCCGCTGATTCCTTCCGTTCTCTCCCTCCTACATGGCCTGACTCCGCCCTCCTCGTTCCAGATCTAGAATCTCGCGTTTTCGCTTGCACGACGTAAGTTATACACTTCCATTCCCTTGAACAATTATCCGACTCGATCCCCGATCCGTGTCATCGTTCTCCTTGTCTCCCCGGGAAAAGAGAAGAACGATGGCGGGCAATTCCAAACAATTAACAAGTCGAAATAGAACGGCCGGCCTCGTGGAATCCTGCGGCAGAAGAAAGCGCGGGGAACGGATCTCTGGGCGGCGGATTCGAACGCGAGAGGACCATAACAGCCCGGGCACGGGACGAATTATTGCTAAACCGGGAAGGTGGGTACTGTACATCGCACATCAATTCCCGTGACTTTATCGCTAACATTTGTCTTCGTGTTACTATTGTAAGAGCACGGTGAACGGTTGCGCGGAGCATGGCGGATGGAAAATAACAGATGAAAATACGTGCCGGATCCGGCTGGGGACCAGATAAATTAGATCCGCGAGAGATCGATGTATCCCCCGATATTTCGCGCGTGTCGCCGCGCAACGGCACCGCGAAATAAATAACAGAACTAGTCTTCACGTGACTTCATATTCGGAGTGGATGTCCTATTTTGACAGGCTCGCGGTCTCGATTCCGATAAGTACGATTCTCGCGAGATATCGAGCGGTTGTGTTAGGGAGAGTGTACAAGGTAGCTGCGGTAGAAGCTAAAAGAGAGTTTTTGAATGAGGGGTAGGGTTAGTGATACCGAAGATCTGAAAATGTATTGTGTTACTCGTAACGTTGGTCAATTATTAAATGTAGCTCTATGGATTACTGTAACGTAAGCACTTCTAATATAAAAACGAAAGCACGCATTTCTACGTTCTGTTCTGATCGAGTGCCGCAGCTGGTACTAAATTATAGATCGCCGAGGTTCAGATTAATTCGAATTTCTGAGTGTGCGATACAGGACATTTCGCTCCACCGATAAATCTGAACGAGACGACAAGCTAATAGACCGTATTACAATAAAACGGTTGAAAAATTACACGCTAATGCTGATTTAAACGACGATTATAGGCATATTCGCCATTTCGATTCGGTTATTGTATAATATCAATGATTTTTTCAGATCCGTTAAAGTGATTTCATTAATGAAATTAGTAAAGCGGAACGTTAACGGGAACAGAATCCCATAACCGAGATTTAAGACACGTGCAATTACGAGCATTGTACAATTAAAAGAACATTACCCACTTTAATAAAGTGTTATTTATGTTGACAACAACGCGGGACATTTTTATTGAGTTCGCGTAACCGAGATTAAGTGTAAAATCTCTGTCGCTCGAATAATTATGAGCGGTACTGTTAATACCCTAATTATGCTCGCAACACTTTCACCAGCACACATTAGCGGATATATTTATTGCATCACTGTTAAATTTACGCAGTACTTAAACTAACTAATGCTTCTAGTATTAATAACGCAAGAGATATAAAAAGTTAACGCGTTTAATATTCCAGTAACGCAGTAAATATTCCCGGTAGTGCGCGGTGGTGACATTTCTTCGATTCTTGGAAGAAATGGCGGCACTCGTCGCGGTAACGAATGGACCGCTAGAAGTCAAAGTTCCTTCCCAGAGTGCTAAACGATGTCAATGCCGGTCACAAAGTCGCTCCGTTCACGGCGACACGCAAAACGCAGACCGCGACCGCGTGCGCGATGTAAATTGTGTTTTCTTAAGCACGCTAACGTCCCTCACAAAGGGAGCCACGCTGAAACACATATTAATCAAACCGGAGTCCCGCTCGCAATGGGACACAAAGGACTAATTAAGATTTCTGGCCGCGCGTGGAGGTAGCTAAAAACTGAGAAAGCCGACCTTGCTCTCGTTATTTAGTGTTGATTTACGATTATTTTCAATGGGCCGCTCTATTATTTTCGCTCTCGCGCGCACCTCGCTTCGCGAGAGTCGCTCGCTCCGATTCGTCTTGCCCCGGCTGGCAAGTGGCAATGGCGGGCGGCTCGCCTCCGCTCGAGCTCGTATCGGATTTTACGCCGTGTCGCTCGGCCCTCGTATCGAATCGCGACGCGTTAATCATCCCTTCCTGCCGCATAATCAGCTGTGTCCCTTTAACACGCTTTCTCCCGAGTAAATCGTACGCCGCTCGATACGGTCCTTCGCCCGGACTCGAAGATCCATTTCTCCATCGACACATTGCGGGAACCTATTTTTCGGAAACAGTGAACCACTGCAGATTCGCTGAGCTGATGAAACGGAGTTCCCTATTATTTCGACTTCTGTGGAACAATCTACGAGAATAGAAATTCGCTGGAACTTCTCTGGTTTGCACGGAAAAAGTAAAACTTTTCTACGCTTTCTTTGGGCATGCAGATGCAATCTCTTCGCGCTGACTTGCGGACTTTCTGTGTCTTCTAAGACAGACCTAATTATTTCCAACTTCTCGTTCTCGAATCATCACTCGATAACATCCAGTTCATCAAACTATAATTTTTACATTTCCGTGGCAGTGCAAAATCGCTTCGCGAATTTTTCCTTGCCTTCGACACTTGGACCCAAACACGGAAAAACAACCAATCCCCGCGATTGTTCAAAGAAAAATCTCGGTCAACTCGCTTCGGCCGATTTTTACGACTTTCAACAACTTCCGTGTGCCGGTGGCGAGCGAAAGAGCCACGTACTGCACCAAAGGCTCATAAACCGCTCGTTTGATCCCGCGCGACACTCGAACAGTTTCGAGGGACAGTGCACACGTTGAAGCCACTGTTACTGGTACCGCACGCCCAATGCGCCGCAGCCCGAGCGTGCATAATGCGTTAGTGCTAAATTTACGTTCTGGCGACGCGCATCTAGACGTACGTGGGAGGAGTCCGCATCAGTCTCTCCGTCTCTCCTAACTGCTCGCGGATTGCGCTCCTTCTCCGTTCCTCTTTCCCCTGTAATCCCCCGTGCCCCGTCCTCCCCGTATCCTCCGCATCCATCCATTTCCCAATGATTCTCTCTCCCTCTGTCCCGATCTTGTCATCTTCTCTGGCCGCTTGCGCAAGCCTGCCGACGGTGTTGCCACTTGACTGGCTATTTGTTACTCGCAACCATACGCGATGAATAATCGCCGACGTCACGTTGCCTAGGTGTAAGACGACGTTTCCACGTTCGCGAAACGGAACGTGTGGAATCGTTTCCTGCATAACGCGCGGTACGTGCGGGTAGGGTCGGATAGGCACGCCCCCGTCGTCATTTTGCGTTTGCCGGACCAGAGGCTTTTTACTTGTCCATCGATTCGTCCGTACGTCCGTGGTTTGATTAATCGACCGAGGTACCTTCGAATCTTATCATTCGCGCGGGAGCCTTTTTCTTTTTGCAACGTGTCGGTGAAATATCATTTCGTCAGCGACACGCGAGTGTTAGCGCCGTCGTTCCGCGGCCGCGGGAACGATATTCTGTACCGGTTCCTAAGCGATTACCGATGTCATTAAGCCCGACTGGATGGCAGATAAACTAGCCGCAGTACTAAGTCGTCTTATTTATTGCCGATTATCCGCCGCAGGATTTCTAGCTACCAGCGGACCGTATTTCCCGCGTGGAATGAAGTTGTCATCGGCTCGATGCTCTATCCCTAATCCCCTTCCTCCCCCCACCGATTCACCTGCATCTTGTCTCGAGTTCCTAACGGACCACCTTGGAAAGTCTTTTAATTGCCGCCTGTCCTTTACTCAAGACGTATTAAGCCGCACCAATCGGAAAAAGGAGCATCTTGCAACCAGGATCAGCGCGTTTAATGAGAGGTTTCGGTGTACATACTTGTGTGTGCACGTTCCACGAATTGAAGACGCGTTGCAGTTTATAGTATACGTACTATGAATTTTGAAAGATATCTGTTTTCCTTAGATTTGTTGTTTAAATAAATTGATTAATTTACTAGGATTTACGAAATTACTGTTCGCACGAGTCGTTTCAATGGTAAATAGTCGCGAGCATCGCAAAATAACACGGGAGTCGCGTACAATTTTATTACGCCGCTTGTGTCAAGTGTTTCGTACGGTAAAAGGTGCTATAAACATATAAACCTCGGTCTAATTGTCGCCGACAGAAAACTGTTGGGAGAATGACTTGTCGTTAAGAGGAAAGTCGTATCCTTAAATACGGTCGGTCATTTTTCACGGAAACGTAATTGACGCATAGCTATATGGCAATAGCTCCATTAACGCACGAACGCAGCTAATTATTCTTCCAGTCGTGCCTCAGAAAACTAAATTATTCGTTGGCAGTTTTCCTAAATAACCAATCGCGTCGCGTCATCGCGTGGTCGATAGGTTGATATTTCGATAAGCAAAAACACTTCCCGATAAATTGTTTCTCGCTAATTATCCGATCTATCCGTTAATTTTAGGTATAAATATACGCTCGGGTATCTTTTATTCAATACCGAAAGCGTTTTTATATTTCGAGTCGTATAAGCTTATATAGTAACGCGAAAGAGAAGAAACTTTGCGTGTTATTAAGGGTTTCAAGTTTCAAAAGTTAGTCATCGAGGTTCAGTACCTTGGCACCTTACGTAAAACTGGGTATCCATTTAAAACTAAACCTATCATGCTGCCAGGCACATTTACCAGGAGCGCATACTGCATTGAGAATGACTATAGGTTCAACAATCCCCTCAAATAGCTACATTCAACGGAAGATTCGCTCGCAAGAAATGCTTCCACGAGAGACTCGCGATAGTTTTACTGTCAAATCTACACCTAGCTTAACGAAGAGGGCCCGGACCCTGCCGCGGAATGTCCGCGAGTCATTAGTCGGGCAAATGGCGTCACGGTGGCTGGAGCACGTGGTATGATGTTCGCCTATCTTTCACCCTTTCTTTCTTTGTTTCCTTCTCTCTCCCACTGGTCCGCAAATCAACATGTCATAATCAGCTGGCTGTGAAAACAGACGTAGAAACGCGCAGCCCATTAGCCGAACAACGACAGCCACTGTTCCACGACCGGAGGCGGCCGTTTCCCTGATATCGCGACACGACGCGCGCGGATCAGCCCCGAGGTCGTCTCACGGAACGTCGACGGACACGCGATTGGCTTGGAGGCTCCGTCACCGTGGAGGTGGTCACGGTTCCATTACACGCTTCCGCGAAACTCATTCAGCCGTTTTCCGCGCTGTTTCAATGAGATGTCTGCGTGTCCCCGACGTTTATTCATGGACACCGCTAACGAAAACGGTATAAATAGTCCGCGGCGGAGGGAGGGCGTCGTTTGGGTGACGCGTTACTCGCGCGCGAAAATAGTAAATGGACAAATTATCTGTTGTTTAATTAGCATTATGTATCTCCGACGGTAGACAGCTGTTTCAATTATGACTTGCCGGGCGGACATTAGCTGGGACTGGCATCCCTGATCTCGCCGCGAAAACGTTCGCCGCGGTAAATGCTCGAAATTCTTTCGAGACTCCACTTATTTATAGTGAACCGCGAGTCTGCGCTTGATATCGTCAGCTATGCCGAACTCGCACCCCAAGCACATGCGTTGTTTTTCAAATTTCTAGAAAAGACGAAACTTACGAAGGCTCCTGACACTAATCGTATAGATTGGGAATAACGTAAAACTCCCCGGTGTTGCATTAATATCTTCCAGATGGTCTCGTGTAGAAGGTCGGATGAAATCATTATCGACCAGATAATCGGCAATAAAACCGAGAAGGAAGCTGCTTAATCTGACACTTGAAACACAGACGCATATAAGGAATATCTGATATCCCCGGGCTCGGCGGCGTGTTGCATTCTTTCTCGTGCTCCCACGCGAGCATCCTTCTCTCGTCGTGATCGGTTATCTCGAGCGACGCGACGCGACACGGGAGAGAGTCGAAGGACGAAATCGTGCGCGCGAGAGAGCGTGTGTGTCGGGGAGACACGCGGGCGACAGGTGGCGTTTCCTACGCGGCAGGCAGACCGGAAGCTTTCCCTTGGCTGAGCGACCGGCCGACGATGGAAACGGGATTTTCGCGTGCTCGCACCTTCCGCGCCGTGTCGCGCCTCCTCTACACGGCCTGTTCGACGTCCGACCAGCGATCGCTGACAGGTTTGCAGTTCTCCTTATAATAGCTGCCTCACCGAACCACCGTCGTCCACTGTCTAACGACCGAACGCATAACCCACCACGCTGCTGTCTATTTATAAGACGTTCGCAATCCCGCGTCACACTCGTATACGCAAAAGTTATTATGCCGATCTGTGCGTTGCACGGCTACGCGACTATCGTTGGGGAAGGTAATTTGGGCTACCGTCAGCCGCAACATTGTATTGTTGGGAGAAGACTTGATGGCTCAGATGGAGACAGGGGTAAGAGAGGTCTTTCGTTGAATGTTTTGTTTATAGCTTTGATTGGTGTGACTGTACTGGCAAATAGCAAAGTAGTATTGAAAATGAGGTGAGAAAAGATGATTGATCAATTAGAACCACATTCGAAATCGTTCGAAAGGAAGATTCCCTTTTTACTTTTCGTCCTTCTTTCGTTTCTTCATGGTCATCCATGAATATTTATGAATCACTTAGTATTTATCAGCTGGTCGAGTCGTAGATACACTGTGAATCTTTTCTTCCTTTTGTGAATCTACTTATGAACAGAGAAAAAGGTAACACGAATGAAACTTCACAGATGAATATACTTTAACTACACTGTTATCGATAAATTAGAATCTATCCTAAAGCAGGCTATATTTGAAGCTATAATTAAGACTAATCGCAGAGTCTTAACAAACCCGACACGTAAAGTCGAAACTTCTCAGTACGTAATAAAAGTAAACGGCGAAATCATCGATAAAGTAACGATTTACAATCTCGATCATCGACGCATTAACGTAGCATAATCCGCTAACCGACAGGGGAAGAATTTCAAGTAATCCCCAAAACGATTTCCAACCATCCCTTCAATTTCGATTATAATACGTATGTTTCTGCAGTGTGGCAGTTTCCAGGTAGCCAGGTGATGTATGTAAAACATTAGGTGTAGTTCGATAATTTGAACGATGCAAGTCATTAAAATTATATACCGCGTACTTACGTGAACCGTTCCGGCGTTGCCTCGATAACGCTACCTTGTGTTTACAGTATACGTCGAAAGTACGTAACTTTAATCACCTGTATCGTTTCAAATTATCAGTCGACTACACCTAACAATTTCCATAACATCGTCGGGGACCAGTGTATTACCTGTCCGGCAAAAACGCATTATAATTGAAGATCGAGGGAATCGCGGGGATCCGCTTGCCCTGACGGATGCCGTTTTCTTTCGCGGCAGATAGCGGTGGCCGAGGCCGAGACGATTCGTTCGGCAGGTGCTGCAGCCCGGTCGCGTCGCCCGCAGGTGAGCTGCGTGAGAGATGAGACCATGGAATGATCTCTGTCCGGGTGAGTCGAGGAATTTATTGCCAGACACGGAGAAATTCGCGGAACCCGGCGAAACGTCTCCGATCCATTTTGATATAGTGCGCGTAATTGCGGACGTGTCCTTGGGGGAAGCGGGTAAAATCATTGGTGGAGACAGGCGATCGTCCACCGGTGTCGATGACGCTGCTAATTTGAAAATATGTGCGACTTAATGTATGCATAACTTGTTAAGAAACCGTAAATCAGTCCGCGGATATGAAATACGCGCCGCTTCGCACGGGGATCGATTGGTCAAGAAGGGCGCACGCGCGCGCCACTGTCCGTACGAATAATAATTACCCTCCCGAGAAAGCATTCCTTGGAATTTCTGGAGCGAATTAACGTGTTCGCTGTCACGATAGACTTGAGCATTTCGTGTATCGATTATTCTTTTGTGACAAACATATATATTGAAACAGTTATCAATTACTTCGTATTGCAATTCTTATGTTGTCGTATTATCTACATGTTCAATAACTTTCATGCAATTTGAAAGCACCGATCATTGATGACTACTACCATAAACGATATTACGTTTGCGGTTTCGTTTTCAAGTTGTTGACTTTGTCGAAAGTATTCGAAAGCGATACGTGAAGTAGGAATTACAAGAGGTTAATAGATATTTAATTTAACTGTTCGATATTTAGTCATATGTACGGAAAATTATTATTAATGGACAACAGCTTTGAGATTGTACGGTTTCGTTATGTGAGAGATCGCGGTCGAAGTTCGGCTCCGTTCGCGATTTGTTCGACGGTTTCAACACCTCGGTGTTATCTGATTACGCGTAAATCAAACGGATGCCGATAACTTCAGCCAGACCGCAAAAAGAGCAGGGCTAATCATGGAATCGGGACCCATTACCGACGTTACAGCTGCTCATTAGCTTAACGGCCGAGTACAACAATGCGATACGCCCATTCCCGACGACGGGATATCACTGGCCCGCCGTAGGCGTGCATTTACGCGACGTATCGCATCGCGCTGATCAGACAAAAATAGTCGGACGTGACCGGGAACGTGGCATTTCCAGAAACGCGTTCGACGAGTTTCCCTTTTTGTTCGGCCTACTTGAACTCTGTTAAGAGGAGTGAAGCAAACCGAGGAAACTTGGTTCACATTGCAAACTGTCACACGGTGGAACGCCTGAATAATTATTAACTTCTGTTCTGTTGTTCACTTCCAACGTCATTTAATTTAACTCTACTTTGATATGGCACTTTAATCATTTATTCAAAAACATTTGAAAATGTAAAAATTGGAACTATGTATCATAATTACAGTACGATAAATAATTATAGTAAAAATTGTCAAAACAAGTAGATATTGAAATGCAATTAAATGTCACGCGTGTCTCCATATATTTCGTCTTTGATAATTGTCTCTCTTATTTAGTAAATTCACATTAGAAAAATTTGGAAGGAACAATACCATCCGAAAGAAAAAAATGTGTTCACTCAACAATTGCAATCAAGATTGCCTGAACCGTTAAGAAAGAAGCCGATCGTCGGGCGCGTGCCGCGAGCGAGAACACTCGGCGTGAACATTCTCGCGCGGCAGACGCTAATCAACGGTGATACGTCGCGGACAATATCGGCGATATAGTCGTTAATTGTTGTCACGCTGCCAGACGGATGTCAGCGTCATTCGTCGAGCGTACTCGCCGGATGCTTTTCTGCGGTGAACCGAGGAACGACGTAAAAACGACAGACACAGATTTATCGGCGTGACGCGGCCCTCACCACTGTCGTAGATATATATTTAGGGAGTGAATGCTGCATAGTTTCGGCTGTAATATCCTCTCCTGGGTTACGAGGCTTAAAGGCATCGTAACAACTAGGAACATGCGAATTCAGTGAAAGCTTCAGAGGCCTTTGGTCCGCGCGAGCGGCCTAGCGAACGAAAATGAAAGAGACAATGAGTCACCGTAGCACGGTTACCGTCACCAAATCGGGATACGCTCTATCTTCGTGCACATTGTCCTATAAATTCGCTGCAATAATTGGACCGCGGTAGTTCGCGCTTTCGTCGCATTTTCCAATACCCGGAAATCGATGGAACGAAGGATTCAACGAAGTCTGATATTGCATTTATGTATATTATGACGAACACAACGAACATATCTATCTTCAATCGATCATTTGTCGGAGGATTTCTGCGTAAAATCGTTTCGTAACATTCGCAAAAGTACAGATTAAAACGTAAATACGATGAATGACGTATGGAGATGAAATATACTTTAAACGATAGAGAGTTGATTTGCAAGAAAAAGGATATTCCGCTGCAGCTGCAATGGTAGTTACTGAACACCTTACCACTTTAATCCCTTCAAACACAAACAGTAATGACGATCTCGCGCTCTGCAATCAAACTTCCCAGAAAACCGTTCGAAAGGCTCGTACAATGAGGCAACGGAATTTGTATTTGGTTGTCTGGGACGGGCCCACGGGCCGCGCGGTCACCGAGACACGGTCGGGCCCGTCGTCCGGGAGTGAGCAACAATCGCACGGTTAAATCATCCTGGAGCGAGAGCGAGGGTATTTCACACCCACGCCTCCCACGTCAGAGTCGATAAAGAAACGCGGCTGCGGCTAATTGTTACGATGATGGATCGCCAGAGGAGGATAGGGCAACTCCGTCCCCGATCCCTCCTTCGCGTCGGCAGCCCCTCGCAACGTGATGAAATATGTTCCGCGGTTGTTCCGCGATAGGAACGCCGGCCGGACGACCGGTTAATGGTTCCCCCATTAGATAACGGACAATCGCGACGTCGGTTTTCCTTCCTTTGTCGACGGTCAAAAGCCGGCGACAATGAAGACGCGCGACACACGCCCCAAAAAAGGAAGAAAAGAAATAGGTCGCGAAAAACGAAAAACAGCCTTTCGATCTTCGTCCGCGCGTCAACGCATCGCATAGTCGATAGCGTAACGACACCGTGACCTATGCCCCCGCGAAACGCCTTGTAAAACGTTGGTCCCGTCGATGGAGCTACGATTTATAGGAATGCGCGCGTTATCCCGGCCCGGGACCGTCTCGGACTTATCGCGCGACATCACATCACCGTGCATGGCCGCAAATCTCCAGCAGTCGACGGGAAGGGACCGATGGTCGATCATCGCGCCTCTCGATCTCTCGGCGCAAGCTAGAGCAGCCGTCCAGACGCTACGGAGGGAGAGTAGTACGCGCGCGTAGAATAGAGAGGGAGAGAAAGAGCATGGCGGCGCGTGCACGACACGCCAATGGCGCGAGGCTATTAATTCGTCGAAGGACAATGGAGATATCATTCCGCGGCAGGGGATCGCGCGGGGCGCAATAATAATTTATTAACGTCCCACGTAATGCGACGCGTTATCTCGCGTCCGCCCACGCGTTCGGCTACCTCTGCGAGAACGCCTAGCGCACCCCGGCCACGGGCAACGGGCCGCGGTCAACCCGACACCGGCGGACGGCAGCAGCCGATCGTGTCAGCCGCAATTGTCATTTATCGTCCCGACGATTTACGGTTCCGTTTACACGGGCGCCGATACCGGGGACCGTCCCCAGAGTTTCGAGCGATTCATCAGCGCGCGATCGCTCGTATATCCTCGGCCGGCGACAGCGCAGCACCGTTCGTACTTGCTCACCGCGTACCACCTTTTACCGGGGGAACCCGCGTATCTCCGGTTGCGTCGCGCCGAGCACCACGCCGAGTACCACCCTGCCACCTCGCGCTGAACCACCAGCCCCGTGGACTCCGCCCTTCTCGCTTCGTTCTCGTTTTTACTTTCTCCTCTTCTTTTTTCGGCCGTCGGTTTACTCTTTTTTCTGTTCTTCTTCCTGAGAATTTCTTTCGCGTTCGAAAAACGTCGATTCGAACGAGCTGAGAGAAAATTTGAGATTTTCTAGTTCTTTCGTTTTGGTTGGTTCTTTGGCGGAGTTCAAAATATTATGTATGTCACGTGTATTTTGACGATCTATCTATCTATCTATCGAACATCGTTCGGTTTTTAAACGCGTGTTTTTTATCGAAGAAAATTAAACAGAGTCTCGTCCTTGCTCATCGTTTAGGGTCTATGCACACGAGCGACGCTGTACGATTTTAGAAGAACAAAGACATAAAGTTCTCTTATGCTTTTTAGTGAGACAAAAAAACATTGTTGCACTGTTACTCCAAAACAGTCGCACTGCAGCTGGATCGCGTCGTTCGTATTTGTAAGTCCTTATCGAGCTCCACGCTCGTTCGAGATCGTGTCCTCGTAACGCTAGTTTTCTTCGAAAAGCTCTCGGTTCAATAGGTGGACAGATCGGAAGCTGCGAGAAACGTCACGATCGTTTGGCGATAAAATTTCAATGATCGCGGCCTGCTCGAAGAAATGACGGAACGGAAGATCGTTACGTTCGATGTAGATTCGCCACGCGAGAGAGCCCATCGAAATCGCTCTGACTAGTCAGCCGTGTCCTCCCCTCGTAAGTATAGCTTAAGACCGGCAAGCAGGTTTTATATAACTGTATCCTTGCTGAATATATCATGGATAGAACGTGAGCGCGTACGGACGAGGTATCGAGCTAATTCACAGTCTTGTGCAACAATCGCGTTACATCATGTCCGATGAACGGCCGTGGTTTGTTGAAAAGGTGCTCCGAAGTCGAACAACGTTACCGGACAGCTTGAAATGGCGGCACGAAACTTTCATCCGTACTCGTTCAATATTTTTGGGAATCATTATGATTAGATTATAATATAATCGTTATGTCCGTGGGTCACGCGAAGCGTTCAATATTGGAACATATTCGTATTTCCTTAACTAAGCTAAGTTCTAAATGTATAGATAGTTTCATTTTTTATCAAGATGTGGAGAGCACTTATTCTGAGTAATAATATGTACTATCCTTTGTTATCCACTACCAAAGTTCATTCAGTGAGAACTACTAAAGAGTGATCTACAAGTAATGCGTACGACGTATATACAATCAACCGTTACAGAGTCAATTCCATCGAGAAACAGAATCGTCGAAGAACGTATCACCTGTGAAGAGACCCTTCGCGTGGTGGCGTTCGTCGCAGCGAATAGACGACGGAAAGCAACAAGCTGACAGTTCCCTGTGACACGGTAATTAAGGCTTGCTGCTTGACTCTGGCAATCGTGCGATCGAACCTTATAATCAAGTCGTAATTACCGCGAAGGCGATAGAAATATCCGGCCACGTGGGGATGAGGCTCTGCGTTTCCGCTCGCGGACTTGCTGCCATTTTGCTTGTTGCGTAAACGGATTATCCCCGATACAGCCGTATCGAGGATGAAACAACAGAAAAAATGAACATGGAAACAAGCGAGGCGTCAATTATCGTATGTCCCGTGTAATCAGACTCGATGTACGTGCGTTCATCTTCAAGTTAGTACCGATTACACGAGGCGAACTGCGAGAAACGGAACGCATGGACATCTTTATTAGGATTCTAGACACAGGAGGAAGCGTCCATGAAAGTAATTCTCTAACAATAAAAGGAGGATACAGTGGCGCGAATCGAACGATGCCACTTGGATAAACATAGCAAACATGCTCTTCGGATAACCGTCCGAACAAAGTTACTAATAACTTTGTGCATTTATCGTCGTAGTTGCTCGTTGAACACGATACAACGATATTTCCCGATATTTTGCTCAATGTACGGTTTGAATGAAACCATTTTAGTGTTCCCTGACTAAAAACTTATCCCGTGTAACGATGTCATTCAAATAAACCGAATACGACGCGATCAACACTGGCCTCGATGAAAAGTAACAAGAAATGAACCTGCAAAAATGAACTGTCGCAGAGGTCGAATAAATGTTCGAGCGTGACGACGGAAAAAATGTTGGAACGGAAGGGAAGAGTCAGCATAGTGCGAAATTATGTTAGTCGGATTTGGGTTTGCGTAAACTGCGAGAGAAATTAAGGGCCACGAGTCACCGCGGTAAATTTCCGTAAGAATTCTGACGAGCGGCGCGACGAACGTGCAACGATACGATTTCGAGAAATAAAGCCGTAAGAGAGGGGAGGAGAGAGCCGGGGCCAACTTTCCTGAGATCCTTACGTCCGGTTATGTTGTAATTGTTTAATTCCCCGTGAGGCTGCAGCGGGTCAGATGAAAGGCGACAGATAGGGCTTCCACGACGCGGTCGTTTCACGGGTCGTAGGAGGGCGCGGGGCGGAGGGGGCAGCCGAGAGATGCCTCGGAAATGCACGTAGGCAGACGTCTCATTAACGAAGCGTGACCAGGTAACAGCGACTGGTTACGAGTGCGCATTTACACGTGGCAACGTGTTACACGGATATTATGGTAACTCTTATCTATGGCTGGCATGTAGCCGAGGAATCTTCGGGGACGCTGCACCGGCCGACGAAGATGTGTTTCGCGGAAACATACCTCGGCTACGATCTCGTAAACGTCTTAGCCGAAACGAATTATTGAGGCAGTTGAACGGCTACGAGCACCGTTTTATGTGGGAAAGTGGGAAAAGATGCTCGGCGACCGCGATAACCGAACGAAAAAGATCGCGTAATTAGAGGGACTGCGGAATATCGATGAGTGATGTCACGCGAAAAATCGACTACACCTTGTACGCTGCGCACGATGGAAAATATTATTCCGATTGCTCAGCTTGATCTCGTAGAAAATTATATACGCGTTTGGCTCCCTTCTAAGGATTAATTATAGAGAGTAACTCGTTGGTTTCGTGTCGACAGCCATTAGCAAAACACTATACGAATATAGTGCTAACTGGATAACTAGAAAATAGCTAGAAAATAACTAAAAAAATCTATAGAAGTATTTTCCGACTGCAGAAAGTGATACAGAAAATACAACCGAATAGTCCCTCTTCCCACAAAATCTGAGTTTTCTTGTAAACTGATCCTTTCTCCACCGAGCTCGATAGAAGCATCAGACCCGTGATCCCGCGTCTCGAACACGGCGGACCGCCTCGAGATAATTCGGAGCAGCCAGTAAATAATTTCACGGAATTTTCTACCGCACGCAGGAACTGTGGCCTGAGGTGTATCAGAATCCGAGGGGGACAAATGGAGGAGGACTTCTAAGAAACCGGAGTACAACGTCCTAGCGGGAAGCGTTCGGGGCCCACGCTTGGAGCGGGGCCGTTCCCCCTCCCATCGTTCCGGCCGTGTCGTCGCGACGTCAGTGGATCGAGTACCACGAAGAGCACCATGACCTAGAACCATGAATCACATCACGGCCGAGAAATTTCAAGATCTCCTCGGGGAACAACGACCGCTCTTATCCACACTGATCTCCGTACGGTGAGTTTCAAAAAGCGTACCCGTTCCCGAGTCCCGGCCCCGAGAGAGCCGTAACACCTGATTTTTCTTATCTGTAGAATTAAGAACAAGCCCCGATGATGAGGCCCCGCGCCGGAATACGGGCCTGTGCAAGTGATACCCTTCGGCACGGAGCAAAGGGGCCGACGAGCGCGTAGCGAGGGTGTTAAAATCCTCGTTATGGGAGCGCGAAGGGCCGTGAGTGAGTTCAACGGCCAACGGGATTCATGATCCCATTCCGGATCGCCGTATCAGATTCTGGGAATGCTCGGAGTTCACCGCCGAACTCCCGTCGCTATGAAAATATGTTAGAAATTAGACCTTTTCTCACGATTACACGACAAAGCAGGAAAATGATCAAAGTTTAACTTTTTGCGGTCTTAGGTTGAAGCGGAGTCGATATTCAATGTTATTCCGAGGGAAATAAGTATTGACTATTTATCTACTGATGAAAGATTGTTGTTTTTAGCATTAAATCCGGCAATCTAATTCTTCGAGAACAAAACAGGTAGGATGTTTGGTTGGGATCGCATTCTCGAGAAAATCGAGGTAGACAGCGGAAACGTTTATTCGTATTCGAGTTGAATATTTTTGAGAAGATTAAAAAATTCTAATTCATTATACATTTTCGACGTATCTTTTAGCTCGAAACTCATTCGCTTCCCGGCTGTTACAGGACACCGTGTATACCTTACTAAGTAAGTGGCGTCTTCGGTTCAAAGAGATCGATGGGACGCGTAGCGTGACGAAATCTTGATAGCGAGTAAATTGATTCGTTAATTACCCGCGAACAGCTCGTAGAAGTTTTCGTTTTCGTTTTTGCAACCACATTTTCGATGGAGTTTTCAGGTGGGGCAGGTTTGAAGAAGTTCGACGGTTCGATGCTCGCTGGTGAACGTCATGCATCAGCGAACAAGCTAGCATTTGTCTGTGTTATTGGAGATGGAAGCATATAGTGAGTACCTTCCAATTTCTCAGCGTTGATTCGCTGTTACACCCTTTAAGAACGAACGTTGTTATTTTTGGAACGTAAAATTTTCATATTTCGAATAAAAAATTGCACACGAAAAACTTAATCAGTCGAATATCAAGAAATCAATACACACATTTCATCTATTTCGTTAGTATTTAAAAGTTCTATACGTAATTTAGCTTCCAACTGAAGATTTTGTGTAAGATGAAATGAAACTGTATGGATAGGAAAACACTTTAATACAATGTTGTCGCCTCGGCGGTTACAAAACGAGTGCTCCCAGAAGAGCACTGTTTAGTCTTGGGAACCCCCTTATCAGCGTAGCTCTCGCTCCGTTTATTGCACTCCGAGACTCGAGCACACCTTCTTTTAAGAACTCACGCATTGACGAAACGCAGGTAACTAGCGTTCGACTTTCCCCAGCGTTTACAATTTCTTACATTTGAATATTATAAAACATCATCTCTGGTGAATGATTAACTTACCAGAATTATCCGTGAAGGAAAGAAAAATGAAGACATTTCCTTTCCTTATTAATATCGTTCGAAGCACTTCCGGAGCTCCAATATTATATATCCCATATTATACTAAGAATATGTTATATAAAACACTACCAAGTGTACGTTGAACTTCACATCGCTATTCGCTGCTAGTGTGTTCGCGGATAACGTTAAGTCGAAAAAGAATAAGAAGAAGAAGAAGAGAAAGAAGCAGAAAGGTAAGAAGAGCGAAGCGGGAAGCGAGAGAAATAGACCGAAGAGGGATCGATGATCCGCCAACGCCCACGCGGCTCGCCCACAACCCCCGCGAGCACACGAGAGCTCGTCCCGATAAGCCTTCCGTTCATCGGTCACGTCTTAATCGACGCAGAGGCGCTCCGACAGGCCGCGGTTGGGGGTCGAGCGTCGACGTAACCGAATCGTTCGTCGAACCGAGCGAGATGCCTCTCGCGGCGATCGAACGTGGAACGAAAACGAAAGGGCAAGGTATTTGAAAAACGATCGGGGACCGCGGGCCCCAGGCTCAGCAGGGTCAAAGGGCGAAGCTGCCCCCTTGTTCTACACAGATCGACCATCAGCGGATACGCGACGACCACCTGCGCGCGTTCGATTAGTCCAACCTGTCTAATAAATGGAACCGTTTATTAGGTTGAAACATAAACGCGATTCGCGATCGTCCGATCAGATTCGTAGAATTCAACGATTTAGCGCTTATTCGCAATTATATGCTAAGACTCTATGTCGACTTTGGTTGACTCGATGATACAAATCTGTATCCCGATTCTCTGTTTTCAAAACTCCAATTTCTTTACAAAATGACTAGGTGTTTGCAGCAAGTGGAAAAACAGTAGTAACAGAATGAAACATACGTTGCCTAGAAAATCGTACCGGGAAAAGTACACCCGATGCTTCTGCGAGTAGTCCACTTATTCCAATTTGCGTGTTAACAGTGCGTTGCAGTGTTAACACATTGAGTTCACTGCAAAAGTTACGACACTTGATAAATATCCATTAGAATCGCGCTCTATACTTGTCGGCTCAATTTTCCACTTCCTTAGTGGTATTAGTAACGAGGAACAGACAGAAGGGATTTATGCAGCAACTCGACATTAGCCGTAACCACCCTTGGAACCAGTTATTCCGCTTTCTTCAGTGGTACCTCTGCCTCGCGTTAAATTGCGGCTCGAGGTTTACTCGAAAAACGTACCCTCCGAATACCTCGTGGCGAAACGGGCGTGGACCTTCGCTAAAGTTGCGTTTCAAAGATCTTGATCGAAACAGACGACGCGACGCGACGCGCGGTTCCTTCCCTTTCTTCCTTTCCTTTGCCGTACGCTCCGTCGCGTCGCGGCGTCACCTTGTCCCGAAAAACGAGGCGAGATTTTATGCGAGACGAAAAAGCGTCGAGTCAGAGGAGCCTCGGAAAGACGGACTATCGATGTCCCGGCGAGCGGCAGATGGAGGATTACCGGGACGAATCGTATTCTCTCGGCGGTGTCAATTAATCGACAGCGGCGATCGAAACCCGCGTTCATCGGTCGCGTCAAACTGTACTGCGTACGGACGAGTGCGCGGTATGTAGCCGCTGGCAGGTGATCCTCCGCGTAAAATTCTAATGAGAGAGTGCTGAATATAGCAATTTGTTCATCCGAAAGTTCTCCAGAGAATTATTTTGGAGATTCGTTGCGTTGTTAGGGAAAATTGGGAAGTTTCGGTAAGTCGACGAATTGCTAACCAATCTTTGCAATAAACCGATGTTAATATTATGTCATTAATATAACATATTGATAGAACTATTCTAAAATATAATAAAACCATTTTAAAGAATCATATCATTGTAAACTCTAAATTATTGTATAATCATTCCAAATAACCGCGGCATTCCGCGAGACTTCACCTACGTTAAAGTCGTTGACGTCGATGGGACTAATTGAAACATCCCGTAAAGATAACGAGCGAAGTCGCGACGAAAGGAGACGCGTCGTTAAACGCGGCTGCGAGTCGCCTTTCACCGAACAGGGCTCGCCACTGATTAGCGGGACATGTTCGATGCGTCACGTCGCGGGCCACGTCCGTGGCAAGATGCGATGAAAAGCACAGGGAAAATCAAGTTCCATGGAATGGTCTCATCTCTGCTTCGGCCGGCTCGTCTGAACGGTTTCTCGGGGCCTAAGTGGTCCCACGATTCCATTTGTGCGGGGCCCGTGAGTTATCGCGGGATATCACGACGACACGTAGTCCCCGGCACCCGTGCGTGTAAAAATCGTAATAACAGTTATCGCTGCTTGTCAATCGGCGCCGATTGAGTATTCATTAATTAAAATAATACGAGCCGGCACGGCGCGATAAGTGGTCCAGAGTGGGCCCACGCCTTATCCAGCCTCGAAAATATACGACCGCGGTCCCTCCGACCGATAGATCGCGCGACTTCCTCGCTCTGCGGCCCGATGAGCAACCAAGACCTTCTATCTGGCGACCCGGGACAAAAAACCTTATCGAACATGCAATCGCCATTATATAATCCGCAATAAACCAGTGCCAAAAGGGACCTGCCCTTGTGCGCGCTCCCATAGGGTACGTTTACAGCGGAGCTGCGAGGAGAACGTTAATTCACAATGCTTCTATCTTTGATCGATTAATCGAAGATAGCTCTGTATGTCGCTTTAAAGCAATTCTCCTAACGTCAGACAATGCATCTAAGTTCGATTCACCTATGTGTAAGACACGATTTTGTGGGCTGAATAATGGGATGGTACAAACTTGATTCGAATATTACTTCTTTTAATTTGATGTTCCTCGCTTGGAAGTTACAAGAAGAATGCCTTGGACAGGGTGTTGTTTAACCAGAGGATCCCTTTTTGTCAGCGTAGCTCTCGCACTATTTATTGCGCCTCGAGACTCGGGGGCGCTTTCCCTTAAGAGAGCACCGATTGACGAAACGCAGACGATCAGCGTTCGAGTTTCCCTTCACTAAAATTATCTTACATTCACTGACAATAGATCTGTCCTCAAACTTTCCATTTCGATACGTCGTGACTCTACTTGAAGCAAAATATACAATATACCGCCGTATCGCAATGTCGTCGCACTTTCTACGACGACTCGTGGATTCCAGACAGTCCAGGGCACAATCCGACCCTTCTTCGAGACCACCACCTCTCTTCTTGAGACACGTGTCCGTCTAAGTGTTGATTTGAGATGTTTGCGCACCGCTTACAGCCTATGCCAAGGGATACCGCGGTCCGCGGTTCGTATGCTTGACATTTGTTGACATCACAAATGACAGTGCCCACAACAATCCGTGACAAATCTTATGACAGTATCAGTCCAGGAATGCACCGGTGCACCCTTATGATTACCGCACTTCTCCCTAGAATACGGTGTCCGTTTGAGGCTGCGTTGACCTGATGTACCCGTGCACAGTTAAAGTCATGCCTAGTGTGCTTCCTGACACCCATGCTCAGCATTTCAGACCTGAGATGCCCTTTGGCACCGTTTGTGGTTATGCCTCGGGTACCACATCGTAGTACCCGTCCCTGGCATTTGCGATCTTGTCTCGCAGAGACGTTATCCAGCTGATAATGTTATCACATTGGCAGGGTATCGGTTGGACAACCTGGCCCAGGGTACACAAGGTACCCTTGAAGGACCACCACGTCTCTGCATAGACACCGCTAGTGTTCGTTCGAGATCACTGTTAACCTGAGATGCCCGCTAAGGAGTCACCGTTTGCAATCATCCTTGCCTGTTGTCGAACCAGGTCCCTTTATTCGCGGCCTTGCCGTGCTCGGCGCCTTGCCGTGCTCGATACGTTTGTCAGGCTAACACTCGCGACTGTCATCGTTGTTCGTATGGTCACCCTCTCGCCCCTAAGCGTCGTTACACTTGGGGCTTCTTGGCTACCTGCTATAACAGATTCGACGGAACATGAGATTTTATACTATATACATGATGGTTGTCCACCACCATTGGATTACACCTATAATACGAGATACATTAGTCACGCGTAGCCGAGCTCATCCCCTCGGAAAGTGATCCACGACTTGACCCTGCCGGCGGCGGTGACCATCCGTATTCGCTTCACCCCTTCTCGCAGGCCCTCTACCTCGTACCGGTCGTTCGGCAGGACAGTCCGTATTCGGAACGGTCTCTCGCATTAGCAACTTCCGGCTGCTCCCTGCTGACGGCTCGCTGGTGATCTGGAGCAACATCAGTTCATCCTTCACGTATTTGCGAGCATCGCGCCTTATGCGATCGGACCGCTCTTTCTGTGCTGCTTGGTCTTTCGTGATATGTTTGCTGATTTCCTCCCGTAATGCGGTTAGATCCAGCCGGTCTATATTTTTCTCGTTCAGCGCTCAGTATCGGCCCTTCGGCTACCGTCTTCGTATCACTGCTGATCAACGCTTTCATCAATGTAGTATTGATGCTCTTGTTAGGCATCATGTTTATGGCACCCTGTATCCTTCTGATCTGCGCGGGTCTTGTGCGGCAACGGTTGTGGTCAGCGCATCGACAATGGTCTTATTGTACCGTTCACACTGTCCATTTGCCCTCGGTGTCTCTCGTCGCTCACTGTTTTCTAGCAATCCTTTGGCACCACACCTATAACAAGGGGCATGTAGCCTAGCGCGTTTATATATGCATACAATGCGTTAGCATCCGTGTGTTGCGACGAACATAACATTCGCGAAATACTCCGATTCGGAACGCCACAAATTACTATGTCGGACCTCCGAGCCACATGCGCCACAGTAGACAAGTAAACTACTAACCAACGTCCTCAATGTACATTCATTGCAAAGCGTATCGGAAACGAGTCGAAACCCGACGAAACGCAATAATAAATGAGCAAGAGATCACCGGGCAGCACTGGCCGAGACGACTTTTATTAACGATCCGCAGGGTCCACGCGTAGCCGGATTTCGTGCCCGCGGAGTGATTCATCACAGATCCATCGACGGTTTCGACGTGCGCCACGTGAAATCGATATATATTCCCTTCGACGCCGGTTTTCAACCCCCGTCCGGCCTCTTGAAATAATAATCGACGACCGTTGAAAGAGCTCGGTGGGTGCGGAGGGGAGAGCCGTTCGCGTGTGACTCGCGTTAATTACACGCTACCATTAGCATTTAAATCGTTTTTTAATTGCGAACGCCGCTGCCATCTCACCCCGTAGCCGATGCCGGGCCACGGAGCTGAATTTCGGGTATCGTGCGCCACGGAACCGACCATCCGTCGATTATTTATGGTTCACCGTGAGATATTAAGTACCGTGGGATTCCGGAGGAGCCTCCGTAGACTTTAATCCTCCTACGGGTACAGCTTTTTCCATCGCGTCGCATTTCTTTTCCACTCTGTCTCTCGTTGTCCTGCTTGTCCCACCTTTCTCTTCCAAAGTCAATCCTTCTCTCTGTCTCTCTTTCTCTTTTTCTCCGTTGCTTCTTGATCGTTCGATTCTCGGCGGTGTTAAGCTTTGCGAGACCTTGATGACAAATCCAAGAACGTCGGATAAAGTCGGCAGGTGCTCCGCGGAACCCGAACGTTTTCTAAGGAAACTTTCGAAACCGTGCGCGGTGACGTAACGTCCTGTATAATACGCTCGTTTTTATTAATGTATTCTAACGGTCGGAAGGTGTCTCCGGTTCTAGGCGGCTAGGTTTCGCGCGAGGCCCACCCACCGCCACGTGGACAATTGCGGTAGAATAGGTACCTTTAGACGTGAATTACTAATCTCTAATCAAAGTGACTATCGTATCTTATCATCAGTACTTGCAGCAGCACTTGTACAAAAGTAAAGACGTTTAGTTTAAAATGATTATGCAGGTGCCTAATTCTTGTTTTCCCGAGTATCTGACAGGTAATCCAGATACTGGGGTATCTCATAAGTAACAACTATCGCCGCGAACTGGTTCTGCCGGAGGACGGTGTCCCGATAATCGGCATCGACAAAGAGAATTCTCGAAAGTGAATTTCCTTGAAGCGAAAGGAATCGGTTTTCAAGTATGTACCCCCGGCGAATCGATTATTCTCGTATGGACAACCGAAATGTTCACAGTTGTCAAAGATGTACATAATATTTCGTGTTTGACGCGACAATTTCTGTTTCTTGATAAAAAAGATATCAAAGTATGTTCTTAGAAGACGAAGCATTAAATGAAATCCCCTTAGAACGCAGTGAATAGGAATAATGAAGCATACTTTTACTTAATTACTTTTCTAAAAGTAAAAAGAAACCACGGTATATCCAAGAAGTATTAATTAGTGTAGCATTAACATTAGATTTACGGACATTCATTGTACAGTTTATCCTATTGTTCCTACAAAAATTGACATTCGTGTATTTAGGTTTTGGCAATTAAAAGTTTAAAAATGGATAATTAGAATATTTACTTATGTAATTGCATCAATCAAAATCAGCGTAAATATTTACCTAATATTTATAAAATCTAATGTCCGTCAAATTAACGCGTTTCGTTAGCTTAGTGTTAAACAATGTCTTGCCGTATCAGAAAAAATGTAAAATCAAAAGATCGTGTTTGTTATAATATAGTGGCGTAAGCTCGAAAACCGAATCTAGACGAGTGTACACACAATATAACTAACGCGTACACACGAATCGTTTTTTTCCGTGGTTGACATTAGTTGCTTTCGCGTGAAAAAAATGAATTACGATTCGCCGTGAAGCACGTACGTGCGTGACGACCGACGGATTTCCTGGAGCGGTTAATTAATAGCCGACGAGGAGATCGTGCGCGTCTTTCTTATCGGCGAAGCCTATTATCCGGGGGCTCCAGGCACGAATTAACGCGTTTTTGTGACGCCGCCACAACGACCGCCAATCCCTTTCACCGTATTGATCGAGCGCACCTGTCGCTCTTACCGCTTTCCGAAATTCAGCCTAGGTTTCGCCGGCGATTCGCGCCGCGCATCGAATAACCGGAGCCGATCGGATGATCTCGCGTGCGCCCGCTTTTTCGGACACAGTGACCGCGAAACGCGCAGTTACTTTTCAGAAGATAATCACGAAATATAATTAAACGAGCATCGAAATTCAACCGGCTCGATACAATTTTTAATTAAATTGAGGAATCGAATTAAGGGTAATTAATGTCCATTAGATACAAGGAACCCGCCAGTTTGATAGATATTAAATTGCATAGACATTACTTGTTAAAACTCTGCGACGATTTTAATTACTCTGATTCTCTATTTTAACTTTAATCCATTTCGCCACAAGGTTATCATTTGGAACATTATACTTCTCCGCAAATGAATGACGAATTTTGTACAATAATAAAATCTTACTTAGCAATACTATTTTTGCACACTGCCCATTACTTGTTATTTTCGTTATCACGAACATCCCGATGTCAATGTCTAGTTCGCAAAAGAAAAAAGTGGTTGTGTCACGTTTTTATCAATACGATCAATTTCGGTTTATGTAAAAACTTGGTACTAAATGAGTTAATGCCCAAAACATCATAAGTGACCACCCATTTTTCTGGGAACAATAGAATAAAGTTTAGAACCAGTGTTCGTAAATTTAGCGTTAATTTTCGTGGAAACGAATGGTATATTTATACGAAATCGATACAATAGAACAAAAGAGTTGACAAAGGTACTGATGCTAGCAATCTGCCATTTTCAAAAATCCGTCCCACGCGAACCCGTCCCGCTTCCGGCATTTCAAGGCGTCCCGAGGTTAGAACGCGAAGATAAATTATAATCGCGATGGGCTCGTCAATCCTAACTCGCGATTATTTTATGGGACGTTTCCCCGACGCACGGATCGGCCGTTCCTCCATTACAGCGAGAATTAATTTCGCGTAACGCAGGTAACTTCCCGCGAATGGACGACTTAACGCTGCGATAATAACTCCGCACGGGCCGGTTAACGTTTACACAGGTGCATTGAGCGTGAACGTGACTCGGGTTGCGCCCGATGCACCCGTCGCGATGCTTTGCATGCGCTCGCCTACGGTAGCCGCGATAGAGGCTCTGTGCGCCGTTGAAACGCGACTATTTACGAGCCGTGTTCGTTCGAGAAGGACGCCTGCGATCGACGGAAACGGAAATCAGGGATTTAGTCGGAGATTTACGGCGCTGAGATTTCACGAGAATCGAGACGATCGTTAGGAATCAAAAGTGTTCGTTCTGAAAACGAAACGAGAAATCTTTTCTCAAGGCAGTGTTCGCCGTATCTTCAAGGTCATCTTGATCTCTTCATCACCGTTGTAGTATAATAATCGATGAGATTCCGAAATTGAATTAAACTCCAAACATTCCGGCAATTTTCTACGGAGTTGCAACACTAATTAAACGATTACGAGGCTCATAAAACCAATTAGACGACTATCTTCGGACTTATGAAATCCATCGAAGTAGAAAATAACTTCCGGGACGCGAAGAAAGTTGATAGCTCTATTGCGTATTGAATACATTGTACACTGCCGATAACCACAATCGAATTAAGTTACAATTAATCAAAAATCCATGGCACACTTTCGCGCGTTCAATCAACGATTACAACCAAAAAAGCGGTAGCAATGATGAAAAACATTTGGCGCGACAACATTCCCTGAAATATTAATATCGATAAGACATTGGCGCGGTCCGGTCAACGGAAAATTACTTCAATTTAATCCGCTAGATAGCTATCGTTTGCTTTTTTCCCTGGGTTCTAGGTATTCGTATCCTGTTGCTGATTATCCGCGACGTTGCGCAGAGCCACGGAGAAGTCGAGTCGGGCCTGGACTGGGCCTAGAGCCGAACCGGGCCGGGCCGGGACCGAGGGCCCCGCATGTCGCGTTGCGGCATCGGCGCACGTGCGTCGCGGCGCCGCGGGAAAGGCGCGTGCGGATTACGAAATAACGAATTTAACGAAACCGGACGCTTAAACAGAAAAAGAGAAAGAGAAAGAGAGAGAGAGAGAGAGAGAGAGAGAGAACAGGTGTACGAGACACGATATTGGAAACTCGGGCCTCCCGCCGAGCGTCTTTCGATACTATTTCCAGTCTGGATCGTGGCAGCAACGGTCGCAAGCGGATAAACACGAAACACGGAAACAGGTTGGCGTTTACCGCGAAACGATCGACCATGCGACGCGTGCTGTTCGAACTTCATCGATCGACAAACATTGTTTGAGGACGTCCAATATCTGGCGAAGGGAAACTTCGATCGCGACCTTGCACGACCATGGAACATCGAAGTATTAGGAGTAATAAATCGCTTAGTTTAAATTTACTAATCGAAATTCACGGGTGAAATGGCGATCTCCAGTAGAGAAATTGTAGTGATAATCGATTACAAAAATCAGTGGACATCGTCACCGATGATCGCAGAAGTATCGTGACCATTGTCATCCGTAGATACGGGTTCTATTGTAACCAGACGCGATTCCTGAATAGTCGAACGGTAGACAGCGTCCGCTTGCAAGTTTTTCTACGACGTTTCATTGATCGGAACGCATCGGTTGTGGATCGCTTATCACGGAAAATATTCCTGCGTCCGACCTTCACTTCCGTAGATTTTACAAAAGCCGCGAGGGATGGGGCAATAAGTAGGCGCCAATAGTAATAGATACCGCTCCGGCGTGATAATCCCGTCGCATAAATACTGTGATCAGAACGCTGTTGCGCCCCTCAGCCGTTCGATTTTAGTATCGCGTGATTTCTTATTTATCCCTTTCGCGCGATTTTTTATTTATCCCTCTCGCGCGTTTTGCACAGGGGGCCAGACTCCGCGTGACGATTCCCGGCAGAACGGTTTACGTTACTTACAGGCTTAACGCAGCTGTGTGTTTCCTTCGAGCCTCCGCCGACCCGATCTGGTTATCGCCCCTTCGGCACCGGACTTCGAGGCCAGCTCCCTTAGCATCCTGGTCGAGAATGCTTTTATTCGGCGAATTCTCATTTCGAAAACGCGAATCGTCGTCCAATGGAATTCAGACCGACGAGATAGTTCCGCGATAACGCGAGAAACCGCTCGAAGAAGCTTCGAAACGAGCACCCGTCAATCCGGGATCGCGCGATCATGCATAATTATTCATAATAGTTATTATTTCCATTGCATAAGCGCATCTAGCTGAAAGCATATCGATACAGGAAACGCAAGATAATCGCGTCCAAGCAGAAGCTAATCGACACCGGCAGTGTATCGCGGTTATCTTGCATCATTCAATCCTCGACCGACCTCGTTTACATCCACGTTTATCAGTTTGAAATGACATTTACTGAAATATAAGTATTCTTACACATTTCTAGTAAAGATAAGATAAAAGTTAAGAGAGTGCTTCGAACAGGTTATCTATGAATATCTACGTCCGACACATTCATAGCGAATCTACTATTGTTGTCTTCAAACTCTACAAAGTATACAAGACACAATCAGCTTGTGTTTCTACCCCGTAAACATCGAGGCGATGAGTCGCTGTAAATTTCCATTTCGTAATTACGCCGGCCCATGGGGCGAAAGATCGAGCATCGAGCGACACGCTAATTCAATCGGTCTATTCAACAGAACGCTTCGTTAAGGATCGTCATGTTCCTTTTTTTCACGCGTGTATCGCTTTTTACAGGTTGCCACTTTGTCGGGCCCGCCATTCCCTTCTGCTCGCTTCCTTTTACGTTTATTATGCAGAAGCGACGGTCACCCTCTCCCTCTCTTACTCTCGGATGAGATCCAATTCTTTCGTACTCGCCCCGCGATCTCTCATCCGATTCGATCCGATCGGACGCAGGCTGCTTCGCTCGTCGTTCCGGTTATACAAGCCCGCTTCACGACCTTTTATCATTTTGCACTCAACTCCCGGACCAGATCCCGATCCCTCCTCGGGCAATCGCAGTTTTTGCACCCGCTTCTGGAATATTGCGGTTTCCACGCGCGCCGCCAAACAAGCAACCTGTCGATTCTAATTCCTACGCGTTCCTATTCCCCATTCCTATCCTGCTGCCGTAGTCTCTTTCTTCAACGATGCCGTACCATCGTGGTGCATCGATCTTCTTTCTTTTCCTTTTTCGTTTTTCCTCGATAGCGAAATTGTTCACTGAAAATATTTGCGCAAGCTCTACGTGGATCCCCATAATCGCCGCGATAATGAAATCTCGGACGTTGAAGAGCAGAATTGTGTCCATTTGATCGGATTTCTCTGTGCCCTCGTCAGACAAGTGAAACAGGGCGACACGCGATAGGCGTGATTCCAAATGAAACCGGTGTTATTGTATTTTCCAACGAGGAGCAAAGGAATAGAGGCTTTTTACGATCTTTCGCGTTAACGATTGATAACAGCACTGAATTCGTTTGGCGGATATCGATAATTGAAACTTCTTTTTGAGAGGCTCACGTGAACCGTCGATGTTTCGGTTGTATTATCGTTTCGCGTAATTATTAACTGCCGGTGGTTGTTTGTTAAATTTGTAAACGGAATGTGAACTTTACGATATAGTCTTGTGATCTAATGCACTGATGCAGAACTCTGATAAGAGTGTGTAATAAACGAACTATGGATTTCGTGTGTTCATTGCGGTATATCTAGCAAAGTGAAAATATTATCGAACCTATGGGAAGCTTAGTCAACCTCCCGTCGTTCATGTGATCAGATGGCATACTTTGCAGAAAGTATGATTTACCAATTAATTTTATGTACCGAAGAAGAACGTGTTACATTTTAACTTGCGTAAATGTCGGTGTGATACCAAGATTCGGATTAATCGAAAGTTGCCAATAGCAGTATAGATAGCAATAGAAGTGAAGATAGCAATAGAAATTCCACGCTATATCCATTCCAAAATCGATCATTACTGCGAGTCGTCTTTCTAAGAAACCTTCAACGCTAATTCTTCACAATTTCCATTCCCTGCGATAATACAATTACACGAGCAGATCTTCAACAATCTTCTACGAACCTCTATTGATGTCGATCGCTAAATAAGCGAACAAAAAGTACTGTTCAGTTTTACACCCCACACGCTCTCCCCTATCTTGTTGCACTGTAACGATTACCGGCTCTCCGAATCGAGTAACATAAATCGACCAACATCGATCCTTCTTACCTTGTTCCGGACGGGGTTCGATCAGCCCGAGGTGCCCATCGATCGAACGAAATCAAACAGCGGATGTAATTCAAGCTGGTTAACGCCGCGATAAAGAGTGTGAAGCCGAAGGTTGCGAGGAGCGTTAATAAACCGTGTCGTTAATAAACAACAGGGAATCCATTATAGGAAACACTTTCCGCGCACAATGTAGTTAATGGCCATAACGATACGACGAACGGTATAACGATGCTGAAGTGTGCACACGCGCACGCAGGAGAGAGAATGAAAGAAAATGAGAGGGAGAGGGAGAGGGAGGGAGAGAGAGAGAGAGAGAGAGAGAGAGAGAGAGGGAGGGAGGGAGAAAGAGAGAGAGAGAGAGAGAGAGAGAGAGAGAGAGAGAGAGAGAGAGAGAGAATGAGGGAGAGAGAGAGAGAGAGAGAGAGAGAGAGAGAGAGAGAGAGAGAGAGAGAGAGAGAGAGAGAGAGAGAGAGAGAATGAGGGAGAGAGAGAGAGAGAGAGAGAGAGAGAGAGAGAGAGAGAGAGAGAGAATGAGGGAGAGAGGGAGAGAGGGAGAGAGAGAGAGAGAGAGAGAGAGAGAGCTCACGGCACTGTGTCGTAACGCGAGCACCGTGCAAGGGCATGTATGGTAGTTTCTGCACCTTATGCTCGCTCTTGGTTCGTATCTACACAGCATCGTACCATGCCACATACCGGGTGACTTTTTCTTCTGCTGAGATCCCAGCCCCAGATAGCTAGTCTCTAATTGCTTCTGCTCTCTGACGTACGGTACCATCCAGTTTCATTTAGATTAATTGCGGACCGTTTACCGGGGATTCTAAACGCTTATCCCGTGACGCTATAAAAATACCAGACCCGCCTGGCATCACCAACCGGCCAGGGCTCCGAAAGCTATACACGCGTCTGGCAACGTGGTTCGTTCTTCGAACGTTAGCGCGTTGATATGGTAAATATTTCTAACGATTTCGAGTATTGCAACTGAACTTTGTGAAATTAGGAACGTGATACATCAGACAACCGCGAGAAACTTACTTTAGATGCTGAAACGAGGAAATCGTTTATTCGTTTAGATTCTATGGTACACATTAGCAATTTCTATACTAAACGAAATAGTGCTTCATCTTTCTATGTATAGTGCTAAGGAATATAAAGGTTGAATCACCTAACTTTATCACTTTAAATTACTTGAATAAGGCGCTATCGGAAACTGACATTTTAAAGGATGGTTGTACGGTGTTAAAGAATAACTAGCAGCAATAAATTCTGTACATCGACGCTTCGTATAGAATATTACGCGTCGTATTTACGATGATACATCATAAACCTTCATACTTATAACTTCTTTTTGCCTGGATATCGACGTACATATACTCATGTTGAAAACATAAATTTCCATCGTTTCCCGAGGTCTCTCGAAGCATTGTCTCAGCGCGCGACGCGAGAACCGCGGTCCAGCCAGAAAAAGAGTACAATGACGTTCACACACGAACACCCGTTAGACGGGGCTCTCAATTCTTACGGTACGCGGGTTAGGTGTATCTACCTGTTCAAGGCCCCTCCCAGCTCACCTGTAGTGAAAAAGGGTCAATAGCACACGGAGCAACAGGCACCGCGAAAGTCTGGACCGGGACGCTGCTCCGAAAGGTTTGGTCCCGGGACAAACGCAGCGCGACAATACTTTTCCCGGCGCGACGGCGAGTCCGGTAGAAATAATTAAAACAAAAAAAGAAAAACCGGGTGGAAGAGAAAAAAGAACGGAAAGGCAGAAATCCAATCGGGAAATAGTCCCGAGTCCTTTTTTTTCTTTTCATTTTCTTTCTCCTCTCTCTTTCTTATTTTCTTCCTTTCCCTTTTTTTATTTCGCCGCGTAACGACGCTCTATCTGCACGAGCGCGCTTGAACCTCGTGATTTTTTGAGCGCGTGGGGGGACGGGTCGAAAGTCTTTCGAGATGACACGGCTTGATAATCCACGCGCCGCCGGAACTGTGGGAAACGGTGAAATCTGAAAATAATGATATTCATGGATTGCGTAATGGGTTGGACATTGTAGAAAAATTAAACCTTCTGTTCGTGGTGAGCACGGATTAGCATAAACATCGAATTATCTCCTCCTCGGCTTCGGGTACGCCCTTTGAGGTGCCGCGACGCGGCTGGATCGGCTAGGACTTTTTTCTATTTAGAAAACCTGGTTAACTCCGGTCCTATCTTGGACGGTTATAGATAATAGCTTGTGCGCGAGGCGGGGAACAATCTCAGAACTGTCTTCTCGTATTTGGAAGTTTAATTAACGAGCTTCAATTCGAGCGATCTTATAACGTACCGTGGGAAAGGGCGGAGTTGCGCTGGCTTTATCGGCGAGCGTGGGAGGTCGCCCATGAAAATCATCGTTAAGCTTAGAACCCTCGAGCGAATTTCTGGTTTCGGAAATTATTTAATGAAAACTGGAATAAGGGAAATAGTTCTGTCGTCGCATAAAGCTTTTTTGCGATAGAAATGAGAGGATTCACGGATTAACACACTCTGAAGCGCAAATTCCGATGATTCAAATTATCAATCAGCCGACATTATCTCATTAACCCATTCGCTGTCGGAAAACTAAAAAACATCCTGTCTTGAGTACCAAACGCTGATCCCACGGGAAATAAAATTATTACTTTATTTATTTACTATAAATAATTAATTATTATATATTACTATTATCATCTATTTTGTTTTCCTAAAATTGTCGGTCGTGAAAAGTAGCAGTTAATCCGAATTTATATCACAAACACGAGATGCCTCGTAGCTGGCAGTGAATGGGTTAAAGTAAAACGCGCCGAGAAATCGAAACCTGATACGGAACGGTGAAACAGGTGAATGTCCGAAAACAAGCTTACATTATTGAAAATACTTAAACTGCTGTTCTCTCGAACGCGATGGCATCCATTACCGAGGATAATTACAAGCGTGTCTCGCTTAGTCTATACAGAGTTAAGAAACACGACGAATCGATAATAACCGTATTCGCGGGTCCTATTGTAACTTATCAAGCATTTCTTATAATGCAACGATTAGCACAATATCCTCGGTAATTACACCTTTCATAATTGGCGGACGCGCGGTAATTGATCAGCGGCTTCGGTGACCGAAGCCTTCGAGACGTTTTTACCGTCGCGCACTGAAGCCGGCCGAAGAAAACGCGAATTACGTGAGTACTTCGATACAACAAGCATTGCATCGCGTCGTGTCGCGTCGCGTACAGCGTGAATCGTACGGTACACGTCGAGCCTTATTGCCCGATTACTTTTGACGAACGACTTCATCACCGGCCGATCCTTTTATCTCCGCGGGACAATCAGTCCGGGGCCAACGCAACGAGGGGGTCGTTAAAGTTTCGTCTCGCGTGACCGCGATACGTCCGGGCTAACGGGCCTACGGTACGCATAATGAGTGGGGTCCCGGTCCTGAGCCGTAATGAACCTTGACCGGGCAAATAAAGGGCCCGCCGGTTGTCAAATTTGTCACGCCGCGGCGGGGGCAGTTAATAACGCGTAATAACGGCCGAATGATTCGGCTGTCGTGCGCTCGCCGCTCAGGACGAGAACGGTTGCCCGCGATACAATCGATTCCGGCAAAAAGTGATAATCGCGCCGGACATTCCGGGTCGACGCGAACCGGGTCACCGGCGAACGCGATCATTCTTCTTACTTGGGCCCGTCGACGCGGAATGCCGGCGAGAACGCGAGCGGTTTATTAATTGCGATCGCTCGCTCGTCGATTACCTTCTAATCACGTTAGCCGCGGCTTTAGCACCGGTGTTGATTTCCTGCGCGACGTTAAACGGGTATAAGATCGAACGTTCGTTCGTAATTTTCAACGCGTCCTCGAGGCGTGATCCATTAATCGTCGCACTTCCCCGTGACGGTGATTAATTCAATCCTGGCGACCCGAAGTCGCCGAGTTCGAGACGATTAAGCTTACGCAATAACGTGGTACCGTTTTTATTGAAACTGTTCGATCGTTCGATCCTTCGGTTTTGTTTTTGAAACGAGACGCGTGTTCGAACGTGACCCGCGCGTAAACTCGACGGACTTTAAACGCTCGACAGTCGATAAACTGATCACGGCTTCCAACCTAAGGCATCGATACGGTCAATAAATTTTCGATAACTTTAATTGTGCGTTAACCTGACAAGACGCGTCTTGTTTGATCGTTCGATCGTACGATATGCGGAGGAATTGAATTACAGCCCGTAATCGGACGGTTCCCTCTCCTTCTCGCCGGGGGCCGTTTTCCGTCGCGCAATGGTCGGCGCGTAAACCGCGAAGGTGTTGGTTACTGGTGTAATGATGGGAATGTTTCATTTTAATATCGTTTTAATTGGTTTTCATAACGGTTTTATTATTCTTGCGTACTGAGTGACTGTCGAAAAAGAAGGTACCGAGTTGTTGCGATACTCGGGGTCAATATGCAACCCTGTAGGAAAAATCAAATCGTATATCTACGATTGCGTAATACACATTCTATTGGACGGGTACTGCAATTAGCTTGTCCAGTAGTTCCATTAAATTGCATTACATTACATTACATTACATTACATTACAGTCCGTCAGCTTCTATACAGGCAGACATAAAGAAAAAGCAATAACGGCTTGCGCAAGCACATTTCCCAGCAGATTCGTTTCCCCAACTCCCAACTTCCGTCATCGTTCCCCTCGCACTCTTCTCAGCCGTCGGTTTCCCGCGGGAGCCGACTGAGACTCCTTCGCGAGGAATCTCTTGCTCGCTGGGGCGCGCGTCATAAAGATCCAACGATTCCCGGACAAGCACACCTACGTACTTTCTCTTAACGACCGTTTCGCATACTCCGCGCGGCCTGGGCCCGGCGTAACCGAACCGGGCCCGCGCCTGGCGGTTCGCGCGGGTAGAGCCTAATAACAAGCCCGGACGGGCGCGGGGAAAGACTAAGGAGGGACGTTCGCGGGCAACGGCACGCCGGATTATAAAAGCCCGTCGTTTAGGGTTTATGGAAGGAAACATAACGGAATCCGGCTGGAACGTGGCCCCGAATGCCGAAAGTATTTCGCGAAAGACGCGATGAATCCCTCTAACGGCATCGGTTAGTGACAAGTTCGTTGTTTATCTGTCAACAGCTGTCCGGTGGCATCTTTTTTCGCTTTTGACGCGAATCGCTAACTGATTACGAGAATATAAGAAAAAAGAGTATCTTGATTATGATAGATTATATAGACCAAAAAGCGAATATAATATTTATACA
Source organism: Nomia melanderi (assembly GCF_051020985.1). Classification (NCBI taxonomy): domain Eukaryota; kingdom Metazoa; phylum Arthropoda; class Insecta; order Hymenoptera; family Halictidae; genus Nomia; species Nomia melanderi. The sequence continues at coordinate 6,009,087 of NC_135005.1, forward strand.
GAAGATACGATGTAATATAATCAACTAGTATAGTGTAGTTATTTTAATATCTTAATTAACTGCTCGCTTTATGGTCGCTTTCCGTCGTGGAAACGAAATAAAAGAAGTTCAGGCAAAAATAGTTTTTCTTGAATTTCTTATACAGTAATTCACGCGTACAACCCCAGCAGAATAATAATTATAACGCTATGCCACACAGTAGACCTCATTCTAATTGGCACTATTATTTCGCGATAGACGTCGTTGGAGGGTTGAACCGAAGGATGTATTAAACATTTTTATTAGACACTGATTATCCAACGTATCGTAGTTATTTTTGAGCAATCCGGAAGCACTGGTCATCAGTGATCATCGTTGCAGTCGATGCGTTAAAGGGTTGCATTTCCTTTCAACAATCCTCAGCACCCTGAAAACCGTATCTTTTGTTTCCCAGTGTCGTCGTATTCGTGATTGACACCGACTCTTCTATTCGCGAACGAAAGGAAAAAGAAAGATAGAGAGGAGGCAGGGGAGTAAAAGGAAGAACGGGACTACGATCGATTCACCCTCGTCGATACTAATTCGACTCCCCGTTAACAGGCCTGACGTTAACACGGTTCACTTGATCGGGACAACCGGGGCCATCCTCTTTTTTCCTCCTCCTCCTCCTCCTCCTCCTTCTTTTGGTGTCCGGCTGCTTGTTTATTTTTTCCCCTCGTCCGACTCGTCATCCAGCGACGCGAGAGATGCTATCGAGGCTCCGGGTGTATCGCCTGCCACGCTCGCCGCGAGTCCTTGAACCAGTGGAAGAAGAGAAGGCGGAGGTGCGTGCGGCACGCAGCGAGAAAAGCCCGCGTTAATAACGAACGCGCGATCCATCTTGATTTCTTCGGCTTCCTTTCACTTTCGACAGTGGCCGATTCGCCGGCTGCGAACGAAGATACCGCAGAACGCGACGAAACGGTGAAGCGAAGATACGATGAGACTGGTTTCGATAGAGGAATCGATCGTGATTAGAAAAATGATCTTAACTCTTTGCGGTTCTATGTGGAACAGGATTCGACGATCAATTTTATTGCAGTGCTTTAAGCGTTTTACCAGTGTCAGCTGTGCGCATGTGTTCATATATTGAGTCGCGTCGATCGAATATACAATTTTCTATTAACAAATGTTTAATGTTTAAGATGAATTTTTATAATCAGCTTATTCGCGAGCAGAGAACAAAATCAAAGTGAGCCTTGAAACACTGATAAAGTTTACCTAGATTCATCTCGTCGATTCCTTTTCACTGTTTTTCGGTTTAGTTCTAGCTCGCGTTGAGTCGGACCCGAAGAATCGTACGCTATGCGGATCGGACGGTTCCGTATTATGTTGAGCACCGCAGAAAGCGCACTGGATACCAGAAAAAAGAGAATAATTATAGGGTATCGATTCCCGAAGCCGAGGCGCGGTGACCGGTTGCTCGCGTGACTGCTCACGAGAACCTGCTGACTCGGACAATGCATTTCATACGCAAATAATGAAAGGAAGATGGCTGTGCCGGTTGTGCGATTCGTGCAAGGAACATAGCAACACCAGTCCGGCGAAGTGGGAGCCGCGGGAGAGGAAGAAGTTCGGGAGAATTCGTTGAGGATCAATCGCGAGGATCGAAGGAGAAAACCAGCGATTTTGAGACCACCCTACAGACCTCGTAACACCCTGTCAGATTCGTCTCGGTTCGAATTCAATTCACTGTTTCCGTTTCGTGCGTGACCGGCCAGCACCGAACAGTCCCGATTCGTCGCGCTCGTTAAATTATCTCATTATAATTTGAACGTGCACGGATCCTCGAAACGGAAGAACGTTCCACTCTCGGCCCGAATTCGCGCGAAATTTGCATACGAAGGAATCCGCGATCCCTTAATGGGAATCGGTCTCTATCGAATCGGCGAGATTCGAGGAGTCTTGATAACGGTCGACATCCGCGGTTTAATCAACATCCGTTTCACCAGCTGAACAGAGAAATCGTCACGGCCGGGGAACCGATCGGAGCGAAACCATCCTGCGGGACTTGCGGTGGGTAGAAGCTGTCGGTGGAAAGGATCGGATGATGCTCCCGCGTTCGGACTTCTTTAGTGCTCGACCGGAGAGCACCTTTTGCTATTGGTTTCTCAGAAGAACGATCATCGAGGATAAGAGAAAAATCGGTGAGGAATTTCTAGCGATTTTCCATTGCAGATTCGGAATTATACAGAAATGATCGCGGTAAAGGAGTAATTTCGATGTCGGTAGTCGCAGTACCTTTATTTGTATTCATCGATAATAATCATTCAGCTCGAGTCGTTCGGTTTGTCGGAAATCGTCAATCGCTAATTATCGTTTCAAAAAATGAGTACTGTTTATACTACATCTTCCTAAGTCATCTGTAAAGCTTCTTCCATTTTCACTTCTCGATAAAGTCAGCTGCAATAATGGCATCACGGTTAACTCCCAAGTCCTCGATCGACTGCCAAAAATCGTTATCCAGGCAAGGAAGCTTCGATAAGAGACTCGCGCGCAGCGAAGGAGCAACGATCGTCGGGTTAACGGTGCGCGTTACGACAATACCGATCGTTACGAAGTCCGGATCCAGTCCGGGGAGAGGTCTTTTGCTTAAGGCGAGCACTCGCGGTTTCTTGCCGGTCCGTGACGCCCCCCGCGGCCCCTCCCGCCGGTCCGCTGCCGCGGAATCGATTTACGAGCGAACGCGTGTACGCTGCGCGTTGCGTCAATACCGGGCGTATTGGTACGGCGACCAACGGCGGCAAGCCACCACCATCGACGGCCGGGCCCGGCGTTCTCGCGAAACCTCGGGCCCAGCGCCGAGCGCTCGGACGGACCGGCACGTGTGCGCCGCGCACGCACATACCAGCGGCCCTTCTAGACGCGAACACCGTGCACGCGTGCGCACCACTAGACAGGAGGCAAGTGGCCTTACAAGGACGTGCCACGACACGTACGGGTTCGCAACAGTACGAACGCGCCGCTGCTAACGCCGCGCCGCCACCACGCGTACGCGATTCGCGTTAACGGGCCCAGCACATGCGCGGTCGCGGGCCTACCCCTTGCGCTGGCACATGCGCGATGAGAAATCCAGCGCGGATTTGAATCTGGTGGAAGGAATAGGTGGATTAAGAGGGAATGTTGTTGAATTCAATGGAATTGTGAAGGTACAGTGGTGATTACAGGCGACGGGGTTTATTAGGGACGATGGAACTGATGGAAAATGAAAGCATATGTGAGCGGATGAATATAGACGCAGATGTAAGCGGAAGATTATGAAGTTAGGAGAATGGTATTGGTTTGATCGAGAGACCGAACGTTATACTAGTACAATGGTTCCTCACTGTTTTCGAATATGTGTTGCGTTTCTCCTTGGAACCGTAACTGAGATTTCATAAAACCGATGTGTTTTATAGAAAAGAAAGCGAGTCAAGTATTTTCGATGACTGGCTTCCGATTTCTGGCGTCGCGTTCAACGCGAAGCGAATTTTATTCGGTCGTTTTGTCGGTGTGGCAATGAATTATTGAATCCAGGCGAATATTTAGGCGAACCGTATATAACTGACGTCGTAGCTAACTTGTTAACACTTAACAACAGCGATAGCCACCATATGGTGCTTTCGCAAACATTCAATTTTTCGCTCTAATCACGGTCATTTCAATTTTTTTTCTCAGTATATCACTGCGACAATCGTTAAACGTCATTCAAAACTTGATTGACTGATGTTTTTCTCATATATTGCTACTTACGGTGGCGCGCGAAAAAATTCCGCGGTTAAGGGGTTAATCTATTCGCCTTTTAATGGCTATTTCAGTTACTACTTCTAATCCGGTTGTTTTATTGCGCAGATATCTACATGGAAATGGAGCGAAACGAACACAAATTTCACGTGACATAATCATTTCGGTCGTCCAAGCATCCAGAGACGCTGTTGATAGAACGAATCCCGGTTATGATTGCATTCGTAATTTTGAGCATCAAGCGTATATCAACGATTTCGCGCCAAGCTCGGCCAATTCAAGCAGGAAGGCCGCGAGCGATTAATAAATTAGTCGATCTCGCGTGAATCATCGTGTCCGTTCAGCGACTTATCCCTGGGACACGAATAATAAAGACTTTTCGTTTTAAACACGTTTTAACTGCTTCCCGTGTCCCTTTCTCTTTTTCTCTCCCTTTCTCCCTTTCGGGCAGCTTAATCAGACCCGAATTAACCGTAAAATCAGCCAGCTGGAAGAAGATGAAATCCTGACACTGCTCGCCACGGATGTATCGAAAATTACTCATATGTAAAACTGTATTTTAATTTAATACGTCGATTCGTATTACTTTCCGCTCGCCGCTTCCAACTCGGTACTTAGAGACCGCGAGATTTCAATTAAGACAGCTGACGAAAAATTCTAATAAGACTGTCTTACATTATCAACTAATTACTAACAAACAGTTAAACCTGCGAAGACAGTATCGGTCAGTATAGAATTATAGAATTCAGTATCTAACGCCGAAAGATACAAGCAACTTAAAAAAGTATAAATTTTTTCAATAACAAAAGATCAATTTCCAATTCCCTACTGTTTTACTACTCAAGAGTTTACCATATAATTCAACTTCCTTCGCAAAATGCTTCTGATACTTTAGGTTTACGGACATTCGATGAACAGTTTAGCATACTACTCCCGCGAAAGTCGATGTTCGTTCACTTAAATTTTCGAAACTAGGAGTTCAAAAATAGATAAATAAAATACATATCCATGTAATTCCGCCAATCAAAATCGATATAAACAATTACGAAATAATGTCTACAGAATTCAATACGCATGAAATTGACGCGTTCTACGAACCCAGTGTTAAAGAGCCTTGTCTGCCCAAGGTTAGGGGTCCAAACTTACAAATGGCATCTTCCTTAGCAATGAAATAATCTCACATCAATTCGTGAATTTAACCGTTGCATGTTTCCAACTACAGGAAACGACAGCCGCGAGCAGCGCATTGATCAAAAACGGGGTTAGCAAGGGTATCGACGCTCTGATTTCGGCGGGCCGGAAGCGGTTTCCGCGAAGTCTCGAAAGGCAGCGCGGATCAGGCCGTGCCCGTACGCACGAGACCAGAAACGATTTATGCCTCGTAATTACAACCCCGCCCCGCGGGTCACAATATGATGCGATAAATTAAATGTTTCGTGGTACCCGGAGCTGCCAACACGTGAAAGGACGAATGGTAATTCGAACGTTTCCTCGCCGTTATCGCCGCGATCGGGACCACACGCTGGTCGTCCGCACAACCGTACCATCCCTCAGGCTTTCCTGGTTTTCCAGGGGAAAGCGGCGACCAATTATTAATCTACCGCCGCCGTTTCGAACGGCTCCATCCATCGGCGAGCGCAACATACAATTCCGGGGCTACCGTTTGTGGCCGGGACAGTGGTTACATTCGCGTTCTGTCATGGAATGACCGCGACCACGTGTGAGCGTTTATGAAATTGTGTGAGCCTATAGGCGGCGGGAATTTTGATATTGGGTGTTACGCAATTGCGCGCTCCTTGAACCTCTAAATAAATTACACTATCGCATTTCGAACAAAACCTATCCATAATTAATAACAGGACAAAACTGTTTAGATAAGAGAATTTTCAGAGACAAACAGTTAACAGTCAATTAAAACTGAAACAAAATTGATAGATTTAAGGTGTTATATACTGATGATTCATTTTGTGACACTGAATGTTTGGTTCTTTAATGGAGTCACTGTTTCTTCGATTGCCTATACTACGCGCGTGCATTCTACCCTACACTAATTGGGTCTACACGTATCGATTTCGAACTGAGTAATTTTAAATCAATTTCAACCGTTACGAGTGTATAAGACGCTTTTGTTATGATGCTTAATCATGAAGAACGCAATTTTTGGGATGGAATTATAGTTTTAAGTTTCCGCTAATGGGTTGGCGTGCGCACCGCGTGCGCGAGTGTAAGGAAGACAGTAATAGATATACGTCAATCGGAGTTCGCAAAGATTTGATTTTAATATTCGTTTAACGGGCCTATTAATTTCTGCAGCGCATTTTTCCGCAATTCCAGCGCGGCGAGATCTATGAAAATTGAAATCCGTAAACACGCGCCTTTAATAACGGTTTGATGGTGTTTCGCCAGGTTGATTTAATCAAATGAAGTAAGTAGATTACACGGTAGCTTGTCAGATATGAAATTTAATCATAGTTATTTGGTTTTTACCTAACACTATCGTAAACCGTACATGCAATTATGCGATTCTATATGCGAGGCGATTCTTTCTTTTTCCTTCTTTCCGTATAGGTTCGGACATTACTTCTAAATTAAGATATTAATTGTGAATTGATTGCGAGTCGCGATCGAACGTGGACAGCGTTTTATATCGACATCGTTGCTCGTAATAATAACCAATAATAATGCTCATAAAAAGATTAATAGTATTCGCGGCTGGGAAATACAATAAATGAAATACGGACGGTAATTGTTACATTGTGTGTAAGAGCATCTTATCGGATTTAACGATCGCATAAATCATGTTATTTCGCCAGGCGGCGCGGCATGCTCCGCGGCGCTGCAGCGGCGACGCAGTGACAATCGATAAAACAGGGGAAAGCGTTCTAATAAACGCGCCGATCGGTTCGATACAGGTTGTTACTTAATTATTGTGCGACTTCGAACCGTAACTCATCGTTCACGCCCTCGGCGAAGTTGAAACTCGCGGCCGCCGCGACTGGTTCCGATTCTCGAGCGTTCCGAGACCTGTACAAACATTTCGTATTCAATAAACTGCACGAGAACAGTCTTCAAGGTACGCCAATCATAAATTATCTATAACTATATCGGCTAATACTTTACGTAATCGATTCGTTTTATATTCCCAATTATTTTTAACGAAAACAACCCTTGACAACGATAATATAGGATCGCGTATTATTAATTAATCGATTTTCAATAAGTCATTGTGGTCGTATACGATTATTCTTATTGCGTGTTTACATAATTTAATTCGCGCGATCATTTGTTTTTCGGTCGTTAACTAGATCAATGTTTAGGAACGATGAAGTCTTTTATTATTACAAATCAAATGCTTCTCATTTTTCAGTTATATAACGAGACACGAGTTTTCGATCGCTGCTCGCGTGACTCAAATACGCGTCGCCCATTTTAAATATCCGCTCCTAGGCATCGTTCCCCGTTTCCTTGTTACGTCCCCATTGCGCAAACACGAAAATGCTCCCAGAGGGCCGTTCATTTCATTCCGATTATTCGCCGGCGTTGCACGTTCACCGGAAAACATTTCCCGATTTTATGCGTGGAACGTTTGAACAAAGTCGAGCATTCCTGCAGCGAATTTCACAAACACACAGGCGTAACTTGCATACGCACAAAGGAATTCTATGCATGTCAACGCTCTTCTCGAACGAACGGTGAAAGTATCAAAAGTTTCGCGGACCTTTCATCATTGATGACGTCCGCGGCGAGCGCGTGTAAGAAAATTGTATTCCGCGATTACAATATCCATTTCGTAACGTTTTTAACGATCGATCGGGTAAAAAATTGCAAATGTTTCCCTTTTTCTTACGAGTAACGGTTTCCTCGGATCTGTGTGCCGTAAATTGAATTACACGTCGAAATTGTTGGATCGGTGAAAACCGTGTGTTGCGTAATGTCATTCACAAGTTTCGCATACTTTCGTACGTGAATCACTTGTCAAACGTCACGCCTAGTTTAATGACATCTTTTTATACGTTGGTCATTTGTCGTCTACTTAACCTTAAATATCTTGAAACAAGAACAATTTGAACGTCACGATGGAGGCTTAACGACCCGGAAAATAAGAACGCGACCATTTTCTCATAAAACGTGTGCATGTTAAACCTTTTGGCAATTTGTCGCGATTTTGAGAGATCGATCGCAAAATGTTCTTCCTTTCCATTAATTTCCCACGATCATATCATCTCGAAGCCATCAGATTTAAGATTGTAGGTTACGGTAAACGGGAATACTGGATTTACAGGATTCAAAACATTAAGCAGCGAACTTATTAATCCTGATAAAGTGTCCCCGGCACATTAATATATCAAATGACAGTTTTCCTAGATAAAGAACTAGCCTCGCGCAGGGGTAACATGATGACAGTAGCCTCTATAAATACCTCGCCCCGCCCCGAAAAACAAGCAAACACGCTTCCTTTATTATATGCACGTCGATATACGTACTCCACGCGACTTTTATTTCTGTTTCCGCCGATCGTTATCTGGGGCAACATTATCATTATCGTCATTACTCAGCTATCGATGCTCGCGCTTGAAAACAACACGCCCGATCTTAGCCAGATCCATTATCGCAAAACCGTGTCGCCACCAAAGACTCATCTCGACGTTATTCTGTACAGTTGGTTCACGTTGCGACCTTAAATTCGCGATTAACGGGAAACAACTGGTCTAAACAGCGAATCAATGTATCTATGATAAAAACAATTTCTAACGTTTAACCCTAATTTACAAGAATCGTCTTTTATCGAATGTTCTTACCGAAGAGCGGGAAAAGATGAATCGATCGCTTTATACTTTTAATTTTGGGATCTTTAAGCAACGACGATTCCAATTCATTCGTAAAACGTACATATCTTGTATCAGTGTTTATCAGACAGTAGATCCATATGCAAAATCAGAAATTCCTGAAGTAACTTACAGAAATGAGGATTAAGTGAAAACTGATTTGAAAATTCTAATAAATTAAGGACAAAGCGACAACATTCTTAAATTCTCCCGAACGTTTCTCTGCTTTATATTCTATACACTCGTATTCGTCGTAATTGAATAAAATCCATTAGTGCCTCTCTAATTTAGGAACATCACTTAATTACCAAAACAGGGTAGCCACTCTCAATCTTTCCAGCAAAGATTGTCCCGAGGTTAAAAGTCTCACCGTCTCAACCTTGGATCCTGCCTCCTAAACATGGTATCCCAATACCGAAAGGTTAATGCACTTATTGGCGGATCGGGCAGGTATAAGCACGCACGCGTGTACGCACGCAAGCGAGCGAGCCAGTTGCCAGGTAATCTACAGAGGGAGACGAGATCGGGGCACCGCGAACGGCATCGCAGGTGGTGAAGCTGCGCGAAATTGAAATTGATTCCGCATCGGTAATAATCGGCTCCCTGCAGCACGATGATCCGGCTGTTACATACACGAGGTCCCGAGGTCGTCGCAGACAGTTCACGCCACCGTGTCGTTCTTGCGCGTTACAACAGCGAACACCTGTAAAAGCTGTCGTCCACTTAACTCATTGAACGTTGTTTAAATATCAGTCACTGGAAGATATATTTTTAATCTATTTTTGAAATATTTTGTGATATATATTTTACTTGCTCCTAATGTATTCTGTGATACAACTTTGACCACCCTTCAAAATAGACATTTGTAGATTTAATTTAATCATCCATTTTATTCCAATAGTCAAATATTTCACCAATTTTTACTATAATTATTCAGAGTATCATAATTTCATTACATACAAGTAAGTACAATTTTAGTGCTCCCTAAATCTCAAACGAATCATGTTGAATGTCATGGGGGTTACCAGTAACCCCCAACCAAATCGAATTACTATAGTTCCCTCAATTAAATGACGATTATTTAATAACGTTTCTATATAATAAATAATGCTACCTAATAGAGTGACGTTCAGCTAGACGACCATGCAATAATAGTACCACAATTCAATCGAATAATTTAATATTATACTTCTCCCATTTTGTGTATTTTGTCCTATGAAATCGTACTGCGTTCAACGATATTGAAGCTCAACTTTAAACTCTAATTAAATTAATTAAATTCGACGCAAGTATTCCAAGCAGAAAACTGGGAATACTTTCGATGCTGCTTGAGCGACGCATCGGTCGACGTTCGATGTGCAACAATGTGTTTAGAAATGCCCGGCGAAACGTGTTCCTCGGAGACTTTGTATTTCACGTCAGAGGACGTAAGTGTCGCTTGAAATGGCCGCGCTCAGCAGGTACCAGCGAAAAAGTCGTGCAAGAGGAACGAGATCTTCCCACGGGGCGCGCGGGCCGGGCATCCCCCGGTAAACCATTAACTTCGAAATCTTCGATTTACGGTCGGTTTCTCGCCCGTTTCGACTTTACGCGTGCGAACAATAGCCGCCCACGCCAGGCATTATATTTATTCGCCGGGCCCGCGTTGTTGCACGCGTCCGCATGCACGCGGCGCGGCGCATCTCTGTGCGCGTATCTCCTTCACTTCCTCTACGCGGCCATAAACTTTCGGAGCACCTTTCTGGCCGGGGCTCGCAGCAGAAACGAAGCAGAAGGGACGCGCGTGTCGACCACCAGCCGCCACGCCGCACCGTCACCGATCGTCTCTCGGTAAACGAAATCACCTTTCGCCTCTATGAGCGAATTACGAGAATGGTTTACGGCCCAGCGCGAATTCTGCGGGGAATCGGAGGAAACGATGGACCATGGAGGACCATTTTATCAGGCATTTCCTCCTGTAACCAGCGTGTCGTTCGCGAATCGCAAAGTTTCTACTATTTCCCTTGTACATGGGTAAAACACGTGGAATATATTTCCTTGATCACGCTAAAATATTCAGAGGGAAACATCAATTTTGTGTATAGCTTTGCAAAGGCATGTCTATTAGACTTTGCGAGTTGCTTGATAACTGGTACAATAGAGAAGATCGGTACTGAATCCAAATTTGACAGAGTGATTTAAGGTTCCCTCGACTGTCAACGCGTTATATTATAGACACGAAACGATACTTAATTCTACCGAAAGCCTCGTTCATTAGCTTCCCTTTTCTCACAGATTTCCAATAACGTACCCTCGCGCTGGTAGCACGCTAATACTCGCGATAAAACGATCGCCAAATTCTGAATACCCGTTTCGTGGTGCGTGCAGTCTCTGTATGGTGGAACCGGTAGCGAACAAAGGCAGAAATGAAAAGTCGGGAACAACTGTGGAGGATCAAAGGGATCGCGTGTGGCTGTCGATACGATTGTTCTTTTTCTTCGTCCTGTCCGGCTGGACGAAACTCGTCCTCCATCTGTGGGCCGCGTGTTTCGTCGAACGTGCCGGACGAAGAAGACGTGGCTCCTCGGATCGTTGCCGACCGCGGAATCCGACCACGGGGCTCGTTTCGATTTTTTGCCCGGGGGGCCGGGTATGCGGGCACACCTACGTCAAATCGTAAATACATTTATTCATGTTAAGGCAGCCGCGAGTATTGTATTCCGCTCGCCGCTAGACAATGAAACGGGGGCGTTTTGGCCGTTCTCGCGCGCCGCCACCGCCGCCGCCGCATTGGGACACGGCCGCGCTCGCACACCGAGACGATCCTGATCGAAACTGCTCGCAAAATTTATCCCGCCGTCGATGTTTCAACGTGCACGCGAAACGACCGTCGAAGTTTTATATTATCGCCGGGCCGCGCGCCGTCATTTTGCTCGTCCGCTTCGGAACTGGATTTAACGAGGCTCGTATGGCCAATAGTTGTCCATGAAATGAGAAATAGGAAGACGGAAAATAAAATGGAATAAGAATGGCGTAGAATGAAATACGGCGGGTATATAAAGTAAGCAGACCCTTCACTGAATTATTGCTCCGATTTTTTGCTACCGTGTCCGTTTCAGAGACTTCGGGACATTTTACGGCGAAGTTAGTTAGGTTTCTACATAGAAATATGTTTAACGTTGAATTCGGGACGTAATCAAGTTAACCCTTGGATAATCGATTGTTTAAATAGTTGTAGGCGATTTTTCTATACATCTTCCAACTTAGTCGCAGAATTCAGTTTACGCTTCACAGCACGAACAGTTACAACGTTACCAATTACACTATAAGAGATATTGCGACGACGCGAACAAAAATACGGTACCTTTCAATCAACACGTCCTCAATGACGCTTGTAACGAGCGTTGCGACGGAGTTTCGAAGCGGCAAGAAGTTCCATCGCATCCCACGCGAAATTACGAATCGACGTGTCGCGTCTGGATACGGGGGACGAGGGGGGGGAGTGAGAGCAACGCGGGCAGGAAGGATGTCCCGTGGTTTCGCAACGAGGGAAGCCTGAACGATCGATGCGCGGGACGTTTAATTGGCAATTATTTGTTGAAGCAGCGAGACCGACACCATAAAGCATTGTAAATCGGCGAAGAATAAATCCTCCCTTCGCCGACCGATCGAACGGAGTAAGAGGAGCGCGAGTCCCGTGTAAGTAAATACGCGACCGCGGATCTCTCTCCCCTCCGCAACCGCGTATTTACGGTCGCGGCATTGTGGGCTCGTTTGCGCGTATCCCGGGCCCACGGAGCGAGAGAAACGCCCGTGGATCGCGGAACGGAGAGAGGTCGGACATATTCGATCCTCGTCCCCGGGATCCCGCGTTCCCGGGGAAAAGGTTTCGCGGCGTGATGAATAAAACAGGGACCATCCCGCCGCTCGAATCCGGGGAGACCGGTGACCCGCGGGAACGCGCGTACGCTCCCAGAATGCGGACGGGCCGGTCGACCAACAGGTGGTCCGAAAATTCGCGAAAAGTGTTAGGTAAAATGGATCAGGTAACCTTGGAGTTTATAGTTTTTTCGACGAAGTTCGAAACGTTTGACCCCGAGGTTCTGTTATCTTGGTGATGTATGAATATCGTCAGCGAGATGGTAAAGGAATATTATGAATAGCAGGAAGCAGTCGTTGAGTGAATTGTGAAGTAGATGTTTCCATGAAATTTCATGACAATCTAGTTTCAAACCTGCGTTTGAACTACTTCAAAGTAAAAGAGAAGGTTTCGAAGTTTCGCCTATACATGTTCAGGTTCTTACTCTCGACTCCTTCGTAAACGCGTGAAAATTTGTTGCGAAGGATATAACCTACGTTACAGATATTCTTCGAACGATCGTTCCGCAACAAATAGAAAATGCCAATCAACTAGTAGCAAGTCAGAATAAACCCTTTGGCTATGGCAGAATTTTGCGTCAACGCGTATTTCTAAGAAAGTGTATTGAAACTATCAAAACTCTGAATCGAACTGAATTAAACCAATCTAAAATTTATATAGTACACGACTAATAGAAGATACACTTCTTGAATTAGAATTCACTTACGTGAGATCTAAGCGAGCTTTGCTGCAATTATTGCCAATAACATTATTCAAGCACCTTTAGGCGCCAACAGTAGCCAAGGGGATAATAAACGATAATCATAAAGTTTATTTATATTCCACTAATTCCCATTTCTATTTCCAAGAGTTCCGTCTAGAACGACAACTTCACGTGATCGCGATTATCCGTCCACTACCGGCGCAGTGAATCGTCCAAAGTCGATAGACTCAACCGAAACCGCGCTCATTCGTGGAAAGGGTCGCAGTACGGTTTCCTGTTTCCGTCGACTCGCAGAAACGCGGGGCGCGGCGTCGAGAGAGCACGCGGCGCGGTTGCGAAACTGCAGCAAAACCGCGTAACAGGTCTCCGTCTTTATTTGTAAATGGGAGGCCCATTCAGGACGGTAATTATCATGATCGATCGGGAACAACGAGCCGGCTGGACGTATCGGTGAACGTCCCCGATCGACCATTCAGTGGGGGAGGGGCGGAGTGAGGGATGGAGGGGCGGCCAGAGGAAAAAAACGCGCTCGCGCGCGAGGTATACCTACTTGCATGGGCGCACACGCGTAAACGGCGGCGGGGCCAGAAGCGTGTAACAGGTCGATCGGAACGGACAGACGAGGAGAGAGCGTTATTAGTTTTGCACGATTTAGCGATAAATCCCGGCGATCCTCCGTCCCGCTCGCTCCCCGACTGTTTTTGTGCGGCCTAGCCCGTACGCTCCTCTCTCTTTCGCCGTTTCTCGCCGTCGTCGACGGTAATTAATGGGAAAATCCCCGACCGGTGCGGCGGAGCGAGGCCTTCCTTTCCGTCTATCGCGGACGGAGCCGCTGCGGGTCGAGGGCGCTTTTTCTAGTGGTCCCGTAAGCTCCCGCTCGAATTGCCCGTTTCGCGGAACCCGGCTGGAAACTCGCCTACTCTGGTCCCGGATCTTGCGCTTAACCTTTAAGCATGGACGTGATTTTATTTTTACACTGCCATCGACGTGCGGTCTTACAGACTTCTACATCTGACTCTCGGTTTACGCGAAAATCCGTTAGACGTGGATTCGTTTTATGCGAATAAAAGTGGTGGAAATAGAGTCTGTCGGCGCAGGAGAAAACAGAATATCGGAAAGAAGGCTGGTATAAGTTTTAGGAATATATATTTGTTTCGCGTAGCTGAGCAAAGGAAATGATAATAATGATATTTAGGGAAACTAAAGTACATTTATTCGGTGGTACTAAATTCAGATCGTCTAAATTAAGGTCATACATAAAAAGTACCGTATAAGTAGTGCTCTAATTTACCACGTAATAGAGTCCACGTAAATTGAAAGACGAGGGTATATAAAATATCGTGAATTTTGAAACCAGTGAAAGTTTCGTTATATAGTTGATACCATTGTTATGTAGAGATGTTTAACATAGATATTACACCGCTGTTGGTATAATTAAAGTTAAAGCTACTGAGAACGACAGCTCCGACGGAAATAGACGGTCTCTGATCTTTCACCGATTTGTAACGCGAAAATTTTGAAACATCAACGTTTGCGAGCAGGGAATTTTGGAAAAAGGAATATCGCGTGATCCTTTCGTCGTGATAATAATTTTCTTTATTTCGGGTTGCTCTATTCGAATTCATTGATTCGAGAAACAGCCCGCATTCAGTCCGAACGTGGCCACGTCACGGAGAGAGAAACCAGGAAACATCTTGGAGAAGAATCGACTCTCCGCGGTTTCAGCGGTGGCGCGAATAAAAGTGCTTTCGCTGGAGTACCCGGCACTTTCTCAGGGAGGGGATACGGTTTACTGGACCGAGACCCGGTGCCTTTCGTTTACCATCCACCGTTCCGACCAATTGAGCCGCCGGGAACTTCCGATCCTCTTTCTTGGTACTCCTACGAAAGCAGTTCAGACCGCCTACACCTATCTTCGCGTCGACAGTCCCCTACAGCATCGTACAAAACAACGAAGAGTAACTTTCACATTATTATGACGCGAATCCGGCGACGATGAAAGGAGCACTTAATAAATGTGTAGTTTAGTGGCTTTTCCCAGTTTTAGACTATTCTGCTATACTAAATACTCCTTTGAAAACTTCGATTCAATGCTAATTTAGATCCAAGTCAGCTCAAGTTTCAAACGTTTTCACAAGCGACACAAACCAACCATCAAAATTTAGAAAAAACCTTTAAGCTCCTCCCCAAGAATTTCTCCATATTCCTTTCAGTCGTTCGCGCTCCTCGCTCATCACATATAAATATCACTTAACAGTTTATCTACCGCTCCTGATCAAGACATCCACTTGCTAACTACTAACACGGTTTTCGTAATCGCGTAGAAGTGTACATTTTCATTTGTAAAACTGTATCATTTTAAAATCATGGTATAAGGAAACTTGTAAGTTTTTCTGATTGCTTTTATTTTAAACCAGCGTTATTTTAATAAGATAACGATTGTTAGGCATTCGAAATCTAAAAGCAGATCAATAGGCTTGCAGCAAATAAAGTGCAAATCGTCATTTATTTCAATTCACTGAAATCCCGGTAGTTCGGTTCGCTATCCCAATATCCAAGAAGCAAGATTCCGAAAACGCGGATAACGATAACGAGATTCACGTAGCAGGGATCGATGCCAATCGTATCGGATCGAATCGACCACCGTAAACGTTCTCCGGCACGCGAAAAAACGCGGCTGCTTCTTTGCCGCGGCGGCCGCTTCTTGCCGCGTAACGTCGCGTCGCCGCGGTTATAAAGGCCGCTCGGAACCGTGCGCAACGCGCACGGGAAGCAATACACTTTCCCTAAAGGGTTATTACGAATATTGTCGTGCGGTATTCCCGGTAGACATGGGGCCCTACTCTTCTTCTTGGGTTTTTCTCGGCGCACCGCGGTGTCATCGGCGGCGCGCAGCGGTTTACGGCGAGCCGCGAGGCCGCAAGAAGCGGCGCGCTCGCGTTCGAACGCAAAAGCGTTTAGGTGGCCGTTGATAGAGCGAGCGATGTTTTATAGATTGGCCAAGGCCTGGCCATTTTAGGCGACCGCCTCGCGTACGCGACCGTTCAGTTCCACATCTGGACAAAATCAGCAGGCAACTGCCGGCCACGAGCCGAGCCGAGCCGAGCTGCTCGGGCTCGGGACATTCCGCGCGGTGCTCAATAAATGTCGCGGGGTTTGACACACTCCTAATAGGATAGCCAGGAGTCCGACCAGGTAATAGCGGGCCGAGCGGCGCGTGTATCGACGTGCGCTTGTGCGTCTATGTGTACGCTCGGAGCTAGCGCACGCACCGATTCCGCAGGAGCGTAGTTATTGGGTAGTACGTAATATCTCGGTTATCCGAATGTCCATTTAAAGATTGATTCTTCATGTAGATATGCAGAATATATTGGATGAATAAAAATTGAATCATACGTCAACAACGCTTCACCCTGTTTTCACGTGATACGAAGTAGCAAAAGAGTATTATCGATAGTAAAATTTGTAGAAACCGGCTAAACGATACAAATGCATATTGCATGCTTATCCATTCTCGTCGAAGAAACTCCGGTAACCGTCATCAGTACGAACCCTACTGGTAAGATTGTATAATCTTATCCTTCCGCATTCTTCGTGTCCATCTTCGTAAAGGAATCCGCAAGGAAACAGAACTATAACCTTTCCCAAAGAAAAAAGAACGCGAGAAAAAGCCAAAAAGAAGGGGAAAGGGGGTAAAACTGTGGGAAGGAAGCGAAGTTCGAAATCGCCTAGAAAAAAAGACCACACTATGCGACGCCACTGCGCGACGCCGCGACGAGAGAGAGTAATCGGGAAGCAAGGAAGCGGCGACAGCACCTATCGATGTCCCCACAGAGGTAAAGAGCGAGAGGCGGCCGTTGGTAAACGGAAGCGCTGACAGGTACCCCGCAGTCATGGAACTCGGCGTGCCCTTAGCGGATCGGGCCGTAAGTAAACCTAATCGAAGCAAACAGCCACGGCCGAGGGCGGCCAACTTGCCAAATAGAGAATCCGGTCTCGACGTAGGCGGTCCACGCGGGGCGGCGAGCTTGCGCGTTGCCGACGCGACGGTCCGCGCGGGAGGAACGCGCGCCGCGCCAGGGCTCGTCATCCCCCGCAGGTCGGATCGACGCGCTGGTCGATCAGCTACGACCGATTTACATGCGAGCCACGGATGATCGATCGACTCACCGCGACGGCCGTGGTTCCGCGCGACGTGTCTGTCGACGAGAGCCGATAGAGAATGCACCGGGGCGCAGCGGAATATGCAGCGCATAATTCAGAGGGAAAAAGTGCAGAATCGAAGGTAAAGGACTATTGGTATCAGTAAAAGTTTCGTATGCTGTTCGTGATACTTACTAAATACACTGCACTAAACACAAGACGTGTTAGATAATCGACGGTGGTCAAAGTGATACTAGATCATGTGCAGACTATATTGGCAAGTTACGAATTTCATGAATAAAATCTTATTATAAAACTACTGTGTTCTATTATGGAATTACTACTATGAAACTAATATGAATACCGATGATAAAACTAACATTGACGTGGTTTTTGTTACATGTAGCGCATGCAACATAAAAATGTATAGAAAATTGTATTGTGATCAATGGGAGCAATGATTTTAGAATGTTCTCCTCCTAGTCTGATAATCCAGACCACCGTGCGGCGGAGGATGCCTTCAAAGCGAGGAATCGCGTTCGTATTGGTTTCTCGTGGGAAGTCACCGACCTCCACAACCTGTTACGCCCGGCCCGTCGCGCGCGAAAAATTACCGGAATCCTTCGATTAATATCGCCGCGGCGCGGCGGCGAGTATTTAAACCGACCGAGGACGGAATCGTGTTGCGCGTCAGCGGGTGCTAAGACGTCGCGCGCGGATCGACGCCGAAGTTGAATTATCTTCTCGACCGATCGTGTCGTTTCGAATTTACGATGTTCTCCTGTCTTCCTCAGGCTTTCCGCAACTGTTCGCGGACTCCTTCGCTCGCGAAATCGCGTTCAGCGACTCGGGTGTTCCGTCGATTACGTCCGCTGCGAATCTATTGCGAATTCAAGCGGAATAGTGGCGAATGGAACGATACCTTTAAATATTTTTTATCAATTGAGAAGAACGATTTGCGATGTTACGACGAGAACAAGTGAACATTTTATTCGTTACATTGCCCCTAATCTCGGTGTTCAATTAACCACTTGCACTACTTTGACAAATCTCACTCGTGATCATATTTACGGACTGAACACGAATGTTACGAATCAGACTCGAGATTATAATACGAGTGAGATGGTTGTTATAATTGGGGCTCGGATTTTACCCGGCCAAGTGATAGTGCAAATTTGTACAAAACAGTTGTACGAATTTTTCTTCACTATTAAAGTTTTCAGATAAGTATATATATCATATATTTCATATATTTAGCGTTTAATAGTTAATTAGCTTTTTATCATGAATCTTTATGTAAATGCGCACAATTTAACATACCTAATACATCGTCGATATTTCCTACAGTTGTATAACTTCACGAATGATTTTATTATAGATCAGGATGCGTCCCGGTATTCTTTCAAGCACAGTTGTATTTAGTAAGGTCTTGAGTATAAGATTAAAAAAAGTCTGCGCCGCAAATCTAGCAACCGTGCGTTACGGGAGAGCGTATCTTGAAGTTATGTTCAATACTCGCCAGCATAGAAAATTTACAGAAAATCGATAACTTAAACAATTATATATTATTTATGATGTATTATATATTATATTACTGTATATTACATCATGTAATATATAATTTATGAATACATAATTTTTTATTCAAATATATAAAATTCTATATAATTTATATTAATAAATTTATTGTTATGTACCATATAATTACATATTATTGTATATTATTATATTACATTTCCATATTTTCTTGTAAAAAGTTTTTATAAACCTGCTTTTAATTTTGGCCGCCCAGATCGGGCAAATACCCCACTGTGCGACGGCCAGGGATCGCGGCTAAGTTTGTCAATAATATCCCATGTCAGTTCTCGTCAATCACGTTATTCCTCCATTATTCAAAATTCTGCTACTCAGATTACTAAACTAATCACGAGCTGTACGTATTCCCGTCGCTTGCAGCCGTCCGTTCGCAGAGTTTCAGCGATGAATCAACCCAGCCAGTAGCAAACACAAATTCGTCGCATTCGAAATGGGAAAATAACGAAAATAAAACGACGTCTGCGCGAAAATAACGAATCCATCCCTCCAGTTCGGTTGATCGTGGTTTCGGTCGTCCGAAGGACAGACCGATGCCCCGGACCACCGTTGCTGTTTCGTTGACTAACGTCAACGTCGCGTCCCCTGCAATCTGTCCCTGAACGAACAGCGTCCGAGATCCGGAGAAACGCGAACAGTCAGGTCTTTTAGAAATAACGACTGGTACTTCTACATTATTTATACCCGGTTCGAGCAATGCGATCGAGTTTGTAGCTACGAATCGGGAAAACAAAGGGAGGAAACGATCGTGTTTTATTAGCCGGTGCACGTCGCGACTTCCACGGGATCCGAAGCAGTGGATAGCGACGTTTGAAAGGTTATTGTTGCAACGCTATCGGGGATCACGCGTTAGATTTTAAAATGTATCGTAACTTGGAGCGTTTAGATCTCTCGTTGCGATTAGGTGTTACTTGACTTTCTTCGATTTCAATTGTAATAACAGTTTAATACAGATAGAAGATAATAGAGTTTAAGTCATTTAATCGGAATGTTAAATAATAAATTGTATGTGACAGAAATTTTACCAGTAATAATAGTAATAATAATAGTAACAACGACGACAACGACAACGGCAAGAACAACAACAGTGCACATATAAATAGCAGTGCAAACCGAGAGTAAATTCCTAAATAAAAATTTCTTATAAAAAATACTTTGTTCAAAATTATTTTTAAGTTACTGTTATTACGAAAATGTATTTCCGTTAGCCGTAGCCTAGATAACACAATGGTTAAAGGATTTCGATCGACAAAGGGTCGAGAGGAAATAATGCTTCCAGTGAATTTTCATCCGCGGGAGGTCTGCCCACGGCTTAACTTATCGACCGCGTCAAGTTATTTGCGTGAGTCTGTCATGCTGTCAAGATATAACCGTATCGATAACTGACACTCGCGGTAATCTAATTAAATGGATTGATTTATTATTGAGAACGACCGGTGAACTGAATGTGAATAAGTAAATCCGTCGGTGGCGCCGTCTCGGAATCGGGAGCAGGATATTTCCGACATCAACGGAATTGAATTAATCCGCCATCGGGGACCCAATTCCGGATCCGCCGTTTGTCCGCGTCCCAACAGTCACGATCGATAACAGATTTTTTTGAAGTAACGAAGACACGACGGGACGAATTCCAGTTTGGAAGATGTCTGGATTGCCTGAGCGGGTGAACAATATTCCAGCTTGTAAGAATGTCGCCAAGGAGTAATTAAATTCCACGTTGAACAAATGTGATTCTCTTTCTTTGGATCATTTTCATGAAAATTTTACAACGTCTTCGTCCTGGGCTAGATGTTCTAAGATTATTTCCAAACCCGTGGATCTTTCGGGTCAAGAAAGCAGAGAATGGAAGACACTAATTTACCAAACTTCTAACGCCATTTAAACATCCTTCGATTATTAATTCAACAGCCTGTTCATCCTTAATCATGTGTTTCCTATTCACCACTCAACACTACCTTAATCATGTGTTTCCTACTGACCACTCAACACTACCTTAATCATGTGTTTCCTATTCAACACTGCCCAATAACAATCTCAATTAATTAGGGTATTGCTATACTATTTTCTTCGTCCCAAACATGCCAAAGTTAACGAGTCCTCAAGAAACCAGTGTCTACTGAAGAAAAGCTGAAACAGTACTCAAGAGAAGCAAACCCGCACGCAGTCTACCAACGACCGTCGCTCTCCCATTTCCGACCTAATTAGTATCGACGCGAGGCCGGTCCAAGACGTCCGGGATCCTGAATCGGCGAGGAACCGTCGGGAACAGACAGCGTAGGCGTCCGCCCGTTACCGACGCACATATAACCGGTACTTTAAAGACTGTCCCTCGCACGGCCGCATTCGATCGGTGCCCGGGCCTGGACCACACAGAGTGTCCGAATCTGGCGGCCTTAATTAATCGGCGTTAATTCTTTCCGGCTCTGCGGCGAGAATCCCGCGATGATCGTCGGGAATCGAAGGCGGACCGAGGACTGGGAACGGAATACCCGGGGGACCGTTGGGGACACTGTTCGACCGTGGCCAAGGGAACCGCAGGGACAGTGGGACACGGAGACGGAGCGAGACGTGGAAAGGAACGGCGACGGCGACAGCGGGCCGAGGGGCAGGGCGAAGGGAAAGGCAGGGTGCAAGGGAGGACCGTAAATTTCTGTTATGGGGCTCCTCGTAAAGCCGGCTCCGGCCGGCGCGATAAAAAGGCCAGTCCACAGGTTGCTGCTCCCGAGAACGATTCTTCCTGGCCTTTTTTTTATTCCGTCCTCTCTGTCCCTCCTCCTGTGTCTCTCTTTCCATCGCCGCCGCCTCCTCGCCACCCTCGCCCCACTATGACCGCGCCGAGAAGAGAATCACCGGGAAAACCGCGCGGCAAGAGGAGGCGGCCGCAGCCAGCGGCTGTCGTCCTCACAAAGGTGTTCCTTAAAATTCGTGGGACACCTCGATCGGGTAATGGTGACGAAGAGGGAAACGGGCGAGGGGTGCATGAATCAGGGTGGCACGGGTGGAGGGACGCGGGGAACAGTTCGTTAAGGCGGCTTCGCTCATCGGCTCGTCGCCGGAGCCCGTAATTGCCGCTGCCGCGCTCGCCCACGCGAAATCGCGTCAGGCGTAAATACGGCTTAATGCCCTGCCCCTCCGTGCCCGTTCCCCTTTTTTCCGTTCTATGGTCGGTTGGATGGGAATTTTTCTTTCATTCGGAGCGAGGCGGGTTTGCGGCGCGAATCGTTTCGCCGCGGGGTGAATCGTTGACGATCGCGACTCGCTTTGGATGTCAACCGGGAGTATTAGGGTTAAGGGATAGGCGTTTTGCGAATTTTAAGGTTTCGATGGTTTTGGGTGTATTCGAAGTTCGGTGACATTGTGAAAGGGAATTATTCAATTTTGGGGGTGGTTTTAACGGAGAAGCTTCGATATTTGGAGCAGTGGATTATTCTGTTACGCAGAAACCTTTATTCAGAATTATTTTATGTGCTCGGTAGAATTACATTGTCATTGATAACTGACTAGAAAGGAAGACGAATTCAATAAGATTCTCAACGAAAAGGGAAAGTAATTCAACAGAATTGAATTGAAAGACAATTCAACAAAATTCAGTGATATTCGTTTTCATTGACTTCCCTTTTTCACGTTTCATTCGTTCGCTCGTCCTCGAATCTTCTCCGCGACGATCGTCGCCGGCAATGAAGCCCGGCTCGTCGATAAATAAGTATCGCCGCGTTGAAAAGCGCTGATTGGCCGGAGCCGCGAAGGAACGCGTGTTCACCTGCACAGCTCTGCAGCGGCGTCGTCGTTGTCGTCGCCGAAGAAAGGTGTGCGCGCGCGAGATATCGCAGATTATATATCTACCCGCGGGAGCAAGGACGCAATGCCGTATGTCTCGGTACGGTGAACGTAGTCTGGCGTAAAGCAGTTTTCACGTGTCGACCGGTTGATATATTTGCGACTAATGACTCGGAGGAATAATTATGGCTTTCGCCACGAGAATTTCACCTGTACGGAATCGTCGGTGCACGTGGATCCCGTTAAGGGCGGTTATAGGGCCGCTACCTCGGTTCTTCGACCGAACACAAACGGCTGGTTGTGGTAGATTAACGATTCGAGTGTTACTTCGTCTTCCTTTCGGATAAATAAGAATTTTCTTATCATTATTATCAACACATTGGATATTATAAAAAATATTATATAGAATATTACGTAGAATATTATAAAGTCATATATTTAATACATAGTTACATATTTTAAAATTATATTATATAGTCATCGCTCGCGAAAAAATTGTTTAATACATAATACATTTTAAGGCGAAGGAACTTGAAGGAACCTACCACCCTATTCGCGTAATCCATATTCTCTCATCAATCGCGATACACTAATCGACGAAACGCGAATGCGTCTGTTCATTATATTTTATTATATTCCAGATCTCGCAAATTTCATAAAAATCCGCACAATCGAAATTCATAGTCCATAAAAGCGAAATCAATCTATCTTTTCAGCGATGCGTCTCGAATACAGCGAATGATGTAACGGGAATAGCATGTGTGCGCGACTCGTGGCCGATCTTCGCGGTTGTCTTCTTCTGGAACGGAAACGAGCGGCACCCCATCCACGCTCGAACGGAACAGGTTCCCCGGTAGCAAACGGAAGCGGATTATCCAGCGCGATCTCGCAGCGAGCGCATCGAACGAAATCGAGCCAATTACTCGCGTAGGAAACAGCGATAGTAACGATCGGTCCAAGCGCGGGCACCGATAAAGGTGGGGCAGCTTTAAGACGCACGGTTTCACGCGAGGCCAGGTCGAAACGGCGCGCGCACGCACGCACGCATGCACGCACCTGTCCGACGATATTTAAAATTATCGGACGTTCACATTTTTTATAATTACCGCGAAGCACCACGCTCGAACAAGTTCCCTCTGTAATTTCAGACGCCTCGTGCTCGTTTCTACCCCCTCCACCCAAATCACCCTGTCTCCGCGCCGTTATTAACGATCTCACAAAAATGACGGTTTCCAGTCGAATCTGCTTTCATGAAATTTTCTTAGGCTTTCGTTTCTTAACCCCCTGCCCTAGAATATCGTGCCAGACTCGTAGCGAAGATTTCTAATAGAATTTAAGAAGCACAAGTGTCACTTAATTCTTTCAAGTCTAAATTAAATATTACTTTTCTGTTGTTAATACTTCAGGGTGAACGTAGACAGAATGTGCCTGGAATTTTGTTCTCTTGAAAAAAATTATAGTGCGAAGGATTAGAAACGCGATCTCGGTGTTTAACACAGGCCAAGCGGAAAAATCGGAAACGCAGTGAACTAGGAAACGTTCGCGATCATTATTATCGCTTAAAAAAATGTTTACCCGTTCCTCAAGCAACGACGAATGAATTATCACGTGGTTCGGATTTGATAGTTTCACTTGCAAGAACCGATCGCGAAGGTAAACAGACCCGTGAACGGTCGCGAGCGATCGGGCGCGTTCCACAGTGGACGTGTCGCGAGAAATTAATCGGCTAATAGAGACAGTGCTCTGTACGCGCACGATGTAACTACTGTTCAGATTGTATCAGCGACGCCCACGCCGACGGAAAAGCATCGAGAACCTGGACCATAGGCGTCGCCGCGCAACCGGTGGTTCCCGTTTTGGAAAAGTTTCCGGCAACCGATCCGGTTGCGGTTCCCGGCCCGCGGAACCTGCATACAGGGTGGCTGCGATAACATCGTCCGCCTTCGACGCTTTGTCGCTGATTTTCGTACACGTTATATTCGAAAGAAGGTTTTCTTAACGAAGTCCCGATGGTCTACAAACAAATTCGAATGAAATAATTGTAAAAGAATGTTTCCTATTTATCGCACACCCTTTCAGTCGTATTAATTTGAAACATTTATTGTGTCGCTTTAAATAAAGTACCGATTCAAATGTTCGGTTGAGACACCTTGTATATAAATATACGCATGATCTGCAAACAAATTCGAATGAAACAATAGTACAGCAAAAATTTTCTGTTTACGGCACGTTCTTCCGGTCGTATTAGTTCGAAATATTCATCGCTTCACTCGAAGGAGCGATTCAAATGTTCGGCTGGGACACCTTGTATATAGATGCACGCGGACCGGCTTTAGTATCCGGCCAGATAAGATCATTGTTCTACAAACACCGAAATGTGAAAAAGTTTGTAGGTAGATAGCGGAGCCGATCTGGTTATACCGATCTCTTCCTAGCCGGACAGATACACGCGAGTTTTTCGTCACTGTCCGCGCCGAACCAACACGCCGCGCTGCGCCGCGCCAGCCGGGTACCGAGCAGAGCGAAACACCGGTACGGACACCGGTAAGTCGCGATCGCCGGTGATAAGATCTCGCGTCGCCCACGTGGACCACGGTGCGCGTTAATGTCGAGCGGTTTCCTTTCGTGGCGATCCGCGTCGATTGTGGTTCCTGCCTCAACGCTGGATCTCTCCTTTGTACGAGTGCCCGTGTTTGTTTAATAAGTTTCGCCGAGTTGACGAGGATTACCACGACCTGTCGCACTGGGTATCGCCGGAGAAAGTAATCTACCGTGGGAAACGCGTGCTTCGAACGTGGAATTTTGGAGGTTGTTCGATCGATGTTCGATCAGCGTTAGTAAGCTGCGTTTCATCAGTATTCTATTGGTTTTCACGTGATTTACAATACAGCGATGTTTACCTTGAAACTTGGGATTTATGACTAACACGTTTATTGCTACGAAAATATTAAACGTTTTCTCGCCTAATCTTTCGTTACATTATTATCTGGATACTTATGCTATTAACGCATTGCCCTACAATTTATTTCTCAACTATGATCGATACGACTACTTTCTCATTGATAATTTATTTAGCATAAGAAACAAATTAGAGACATATTCTATACCAACCTTTCCTCCAAAGCATAATAATTGATAGCAACAAAATAATATTTAATTAGAATTCAAAAGAATCGGATAATATTCATGGTTGTTTAATTCTGTTTAACATCTTCACTACGAGCCTGACACGTTATTGTAAGGCAAGGAATTAAACGATTTTATTCGACTTTGAATCACCTTACATATTAGAAAATGTTTCGTGATGTAAAACGCAGCACGCATTGTATTTCCTTGGAAGTCGCGTGACGCCTTACTTTTGACATAGAGTCGAATATTACGTGTATCGACAGTTTAAATCCAATAGTGTACACCCATAGCATTTCGAAGACTGAACTTCGAGTGCGACGCACCGATAAATTCGCGTCCGAACTTTTATCTCTCAGCATCTGTGTACGGTGCGGCAATGAACCGTCAGCATTCCACCGCGCGCTGCTGTCCGCGCCAGATGACGCAGTAAATCTCGACACGGAAAGAACGCATTCCGCAGGTCGCGAGCATCCGCGCAGAAAGAGCCAGGACGAGCGTGTCCTGCGCGCAGGGGACCGGATATAACGAAGCACGGCTGGCTGCAAAAAATCAGCTTGTGCTCGCGTCTGTCGTTCCATGTCGAATCCGGCGGCGAAAAACAGATTCCTTCGTTAATTTCTAGCATTCGTGGATAATTGAACGCTCGGAAACCTTATTTTCTGACGGAGAACCTAATCGCGAGGACGTACGATTCTTTTTGCTCCGCGACGAGTCTATAAACTCGTTCGTTCCTGTGAATCGAACACTCGATTTCTTTACTTTCCTATTCCTGTTCCTCTTGTTTCCTTTATAGTCGTGTTATAGAAAATAAGGAATCGTTAAATCGCTACTTATTCTTTAAAACATGTCCTATACTTTACAAGAATTTTCACTTGAAAAGTCTACAACATTCTTGGGAAATATACGCTGTCATCAATTTATTAACACATTGACCGCCACAGTAGTCACCAATGACCGGAACTTCCAAAATGCTTGAAGACACTTATATGAAAGAAATTAATTTCGAATCTAAATACTCAATAACACAAGGAACTCAATGTAACTCAAGAACTATGATATAAAACCATTAATAACCAATTCGAATATCATTTGCCTTCAGAACGAAAGAACAAATAACATTATACAAAACTCAAAATTCTCGTGGGGATCAATGTGTTAATTACATTTCGTCTAGTAATAATACCAGCACAGCACCTGGACTATGAAATTCTTCTCAGCTCGTCATTGAAAGACCAACCCAATCGTCGTAAGAGTTCTAAACTCTCGACAGCAGTTTCAAGGAAAGGTTCGCGGCCGAGCGAGATCCCAGATGCCCGGCGCGTCGAGCATCGATTCCATACAAGTCGGGCCCGGGCTCCCATTCAAAGCGCGGACCCAATAAATTGTCATTCATGACAAACTGAGGACAAAGTAAAGGCGCACGGCATCGACGCGGTACCCAACACTGCGGCAGGGATCCACGAGGGACGCGCCGACGATGCCGTGGTGGCCGACGACGTCGCATCGCGGCGTTACGCGGCATCCGCAGGCGATAGATCACCCGCTCAACGTAATCGAGCGACGCGCGTTGGACCGTGGACGCGTTCCACGTCGTCCACCGGACGCGAACCTCTCGACGCGACTTCCCTTCGCGCGTTTATGCCGACCGGCCGATTCGTGGTTAGGCTGCAGGATACCTTACGTCCTAATTGGGTGTCGCGCGACGACAAAATCGTTGTCGTATGATTGACCGATCAATACAAGGAGCGAACGAGACAAACTGCTATTAGGGTTTCCAAATTGATCGTTATGTTTGACATCGAAATGAACACGTTCACTGCAACAAGAATTTTGAGCGTTTTGTATAATATCACTTGTTTCTTCGTAACGAAGGCAAATGGTATCGGAATTGGTAATTCATGGTTTGACGTTGTAGTTCTTAAGTTATATTTAATTACTTCTTCAAGCATTTTGGAAGCTCCGTTCACTGGTGACCACCATGGCGGTCAACGTGTTAATCTGTTCTGTCCGCAGTTTTTCTGTCGACAGAAAAAGAATATCAAAAGACAAAAGACAGTATTGATAATATCGCTAGAATTATCGCTGTTATCGAGGCTACCCTTCATTCTTTCCTTCAAGCTTTGTAAGGCCGTCTATCAAGAACCATGTTCAGTAGAAACAAACATAAAATTCGTTTTTCATTTTAATTTTTTATAAATATTATTCGGTAAATATTTTGGTCAATTTTAATCGATGCAGATACGTAAACACATGTCCTAATTGCCTACTGTTAAACCTCTAATTCCTAAAATCTAAGTGAACGAGTATCAATCTTTCCAGGGACGATAGAACAAACTGCAGAGTAAACATCCGTAAATCTAACATTAATCACCGGTGAAAGGACAAGGAAAGGAAATCAATCTCGAGAAACAGCGAAAGATGGGAATTATCGAGCGCGTAGGTGGAGAGCAACGGTTTAGGGGAGGAAAGGGAAGCAGGAGAAGGTGGTCGCGACAAAAAATCGGTCCGATTCCCAGCGCGGCGTAGGTGGAACGAGGACCAGTGACAAGTACGATCAGCCGGTTCACCGGGTCTGATCGAGAGAAAAAGAGAAAGAAAAAGAGTCGACCTGTCAGCAGAGCGGGGCAGGGGGCCGAGGGAAAAAGGAGGAGGACAGACGTCGGCGTTGCCGGTCGGAGGCGCGTCGACCGGCAGCGACACTTATAATTTCTAATGGCACCGCACCGGCGGATTTTTTTGCCCGCGGCCAGAACGGGCCGACGCACGGGCCCCGCAGTAATTTATATCCGCGAGGACAGTGTCGCGCGTGCGTCGGCGTGCACGCGAGAAAAAGCGAGGAAAGGACGGGGCCGGATCGCGAGAATCGCGCCACTCGCCGCGTCACGCCGCGCCGCCGCTTCCTGCGGGCATCGCTGGGAAATGGAGATTGTCGACCCCTGTGACACTTTGGACACGCGGCCAGTTACGTCAACGTCGTTTATCAACTTTATTCTTTTTGTTCTCTTTGTTCTTCTTGACGCCTCGTGACTCTGGGACGAGATAAATTTGGTATTCGATTGTACTTCGATATTTACTTTGACTATTTTATCAGTTCACCAAGGAATTTAGCAATTCCAATTGTGTGTAACATCACGATTGTATCGTATAAAACTAACGCTTCGGTGATTATTAGATGTTCTTGGGTCTCCAATCAGTTGATTGGAGCTTCAGAGCGAACGATCGAGAACACTTCGTCTCACAGTGTTAAATTCGGATCGTACGATTCGTAAAAGTTCTTGTTTCATCGCGATGATGTTTACAAGATCGTGAAGTAATTAGAATGATCGTGTAATTTGAAATAATTCGTCGCCTGAAAAATCTGCAGAGTCGATGGGCGTCTTAGTTTCAATATTTCTGCGAGCGTTCCGAAAGCAGCGATCAGATTACATGTTTAGAAAATATCAAGTCGTTTTCGTGCTTTTGTTATGTAAAGAAACGGTTCAGTTACCGGTCTCGAAATTCTGCTGAAGGAGGATGGAAGGTGGTTGACCCTCCACGGGATGGCTCGTCAGCAGTTTTCCAAGGCTCTCCGACTCCTACTCCCTAGGATACCGTAGTATCATCACGTTCTTTCTAAGGTAGCTAGATCATCTTCTCCCTCGGCTTATCTGAGAACGATATCAAAGTACCGTAGACAAAAAAAAACATCTGAAGTCCACGTAACTCAATCGCTGTAAACGCGGAACGTCACTCAATACTCTTAAACACGATCAAAGATACAGTCGAAAGATATTTTTGCTGGAAAAACCTAATGCGACTTTATCGCTTTTTAACGCTGACTCCTGAAATTATAACACTGGCGCGTCTTTGTTCCCCGGTGGTGGCAACGACGGTAACACGGCGCAAAAATGTTAATAAGAGATTCCAATAAGCGATACCTACTCCCTTTATTATTTCGTTTCGCGCCGATCCGTGACTTTTGCCAATAAACAACCGGGAACCCGATTAAGATAAGCCTGACAATGGCCCGTTAATCCAATTACACGCTTCCCCGTTTCCCCGTGAACCGGTTCACGACAGTTCAAACAACGCGCGATACCAGTGGACGTTCGAGCAAAAAGAATTGTGTCACCGGATATTGTTATGGAGATATCGCGCATCGGATAGCTGATTATCCGAATATCCTTTACACGAAACGTCGATTATTCCATTACCACTTATCCGGGGTATCGATCGCGGGGAACAGGATACGGCCGCGTCGATATGCATGTACACGCCTATCCACGAACACCGTACCGGCGTGCATATAATACGCGTATAATGAGATGTATATACGTGTACCACGTTCATGCACACCTGAAATCCCGAGCGTAGCGTAAATCAACCTGAACATTATTATGCATTCGCGCGATAACGACCTTGTACACCCTTTAATGCACCGTCACCTGCATTGCTTTTCGTAAAATTCGAGCATCATGGCAGCCCGCGATGCTCCTTTTCGACGCTCGATACGCCACCGTCCTTTCTCTTTCTTCTCCGTCTTTCTTTTTCCGTTTTACTCGCCGTCGATCATCCCCCCATGTATTCAACGACCGCAAAGTAAATTTTTTCAACGAACATTTCCGGCGTCTTTAATAAATTTCCTTAACGAATTCTACGAAAGATGCAAAATTTCTGTCAAGTTTCATCTGAAAACTACTGAAAAATTGATTGTTAACATATAAACAACACAATTCTACCGATATCTTCATTTTCATGAACAACTGAATATTATTTCTAGCCTCATCGACTGAATATACGCGGTAGATATACAAAAGTAACGCTTCCTAGAAATTGTCTCAACGGAAAACCAGAATCCTTGATGTGACAGTGTTCAACCCTTAACCGCGGCCAGTCCGCACGGTGGTTTCCGTTTCGTATAGAATCCGTTTTTACCAGCTGCACGTCAAACATTGTCGGAACCGATATAAATTACATTGTTAATAAATACCGGAATGTATGTTAAGTAATCACGTCGATCAGCCAGATCGCGATAAGTGAGACTGCAATTCAAAACAGGAAAAATCCGTGTGTCGGCCTCCGCCGTTTCCCTTTCCGTTTTACTTTTGTTCGACGCGGCACGTCAGCCTCGATGTTTCCAAACATGATTTGGATAGGTGTTCAACGGCGATACCGATCAAATAGAGCGATTGCGGCTGCAAGTCGGAAGTCACGGTCTTGATTTAACGAGAACAGAAAGCCGCTTTGATGAACGGGAACTCGGAGCACCGTGTATCGATCGAGATATCTCGCGGCGTCGTAATCGATCCCATAATTAACCGTATAATCTACCGGCGAGATTTAAGGTAGAAGGGTCGAAAGGTGAAGGAAGCGCGGGTCCGTGATTGGGCGGAGATAAATTCGGCGAACTTTTCGAGTCTCTCGGTCGGAAATATATCTCCCTTCCCCTATCTCTTTTTCTCTTTCTCTCCCCATCTCGTTCCTTTTTCAGTTGGGATCAATTTAATTACTGCAGACAGAATGGTAATTTACGTTATACCGGACGATTACTTGTAATAATACATCAGGTTTGAAATGGTTCTTTCGAAAAATATATACCGATCGTATACCTCCGATCAGTTGCTCATGAAGGGAATATACAAAATAAAGAGAACAAACTAACATCGTTTGTGTTTGATGAAAGTGCAGTCGAGTTCTGTCGAGATTTCGTGATCCTTAATATATAATTATATTGATCATCTAAAGAAACAGAAGCTAAAAAATTATCAACAACGATTACTCTCTTAACCTTCTAGCATATCATAGATCTAACAAAATTTGGTTTCTCCAATATATCACTATGAAAATTAATTTTTTAATCTATACGAAATGTCTTACGTCGCCCAAATTCAGGTGACACGGCGGACAAAGTGCCAACATAGTATCTTGATTTACATATTTCTTTTTCTCTGTCGCTATTTCCAAAGGTCTGCAAGAATATTGAGCGACCGCCCAATTTGAATTCATTTATCCAGCTTTTCTCCGCTTTCAATTTCGAGCCAGCACAGACGAGATATGACGTAATTAACGGCCACCATCGTAACCTTATAATGCCGACGGTCCCGCGGTGCGTACACGCGAATCACGTCCACGAATGTTCGCGGCGATCAGAAAACGTTCGACCTGCCGATCGCGTGCATCGCGAAAATTAATCATCGGGAGAACGCCCGGAATAATATTTTCGACCCGGGAACATCCGGCGGCGTGGTCGTTTTATTATCGAACGGTCGTTCAGCCCGGGAAACGTATCGAGTCAGCACATCGTCGAACGAACGCTTGTCCGTGTTCCGATCAGTCAATCGCGGATAGTATTTTTGTTTGCCGTTGCATACGACTCGCCAATCGTCAATTCTGTTCTCGTTTCGGTATCTTGGAACAGATGTTTTCGACTGCAGCATGAATTCGTTAACTTTTAGTTTATTTTTCATTGCCAGTGCAAGACGCCAATGCGTGTGCCTGTATGCATACAGTTGCGCGAACCGTGTTGCAATTTGTAGTAGTGATGATTTTCATTACTTCACCAATATCACTAATAATCTGGACCTTCCTCTAATTACTTATTTTTACCTTAATCTCTTTCGTCATTCCTTGCAACCCTTTTTCTTTAATGAAGAAGATGCACGTTAACCGAGGGTAAATTTACTTAATCATTTCGCGAATCATAAATTTATCATCGCACCGGTTATAATGTGCAACGTTTAAAATGATCGTGTTCCGTTTAAGAAACTCGATGAGTAAATTGTTTTCATGATGTGGACTTCTACTGGTTTTTATACGTCAGTAAAATATTTATAAAATAAAAATAATGTAAATATTGCAACTTACCGTAGCATCCCAGAAGAGATTTGGATAAATATCATTGTTTTCTACGTCGAGTTTGAAGGTAATAAAGTTTCCAGGTGCATGCAGCGATTTAAAATGATAAAACGGTGAAATCTAATGTGATAAAAACAAGAATTTCAATCGTCCGAGTAATGCCTTTTAAATCCTGCAGTAATTTAGGTACCTTGAACATTTCTCAGCCCCTGGGACATTTGAAAACATTATTTTGAGATACGTTGACATCAGCAATTAATTAACGCTTTATTACAACTGAACGGTAAGCCTGATAAAGATCGCAGTTCGGTTTATCTGGAAGCCAGAGCGTGCTGCTGTACACTCGTACTTAATTAACGGTGTCGCGTTTACCTATGCGGCGATATTAACCTTTCCCAGCCAGAGTTAAGGATTATGGTTATAGCGGCGATATAAAATATGACAGCGCTATAACTATAAAAGGATGAGAGCGGTGGTAAATATTCCGTTGGAAATCTATTCCTGTCCAATTTTACGATTACGAATCTGCGATGATTTAACTCTTATGAATCTTGATCAAAGCCAACGGTACGTTTCATCTTTCCTAATGACAGTATCGATTCCTCACCTCGCCGACTTCCTCAAATACCGTATCGTTGTTCTCGAAAAAAAACAGAATAGGAAAAAACAGCTTCAAAATACGTATAAAACCGACTGTTCGAATAAATCTGATCGAACGGCCAAGAAAAAAAATCAGTGAGAATTCTCAGGTATCACAGTCAATTGTAAAAACAATTAATGTGTATGTATATTTCCATCATAAGTGTGCAGCAACATACAGATTCGGTTTTGTTCTTCGATGTATAGATACAAAGATTATCAACTCGTAAATCGTAGAAACGGGTACAAAGGGAACATCACAAGATCTGTGCGAGCCTTTTCCATCCGAGAAAGGCCGTGTAAATGTACATTATTAAACAAGAGACTTTCAAAGAGTGTTGTGCAGTGATCAGATCGAACCAATATTTCTTTTCGAACTTCGAGTTTAATTCTCCTTATGTTTAATTTTTTGCTTGTCAACCTTCATCCATCCTTTCTTGATCATCCTTTACATTGATATTTCAGCATTGAAATCAACGAACAAATTAATTTGGGGAAACGTTGGACGAATAAAGATTAATCAAATCTTCGTTCGATAGTATCCATTGCGTAATTTGAATCCATAGTATGGCTGACTGAAGTATCAATAGCTAGTTATTTATCGATGGTTAGCATCAATAAATTGCGTATTAATAAGGTCTGTGAAAGAATAAAACTCAAGGAAAGTTTTATCTAGTTGCATTAACATTATAGAAATCGCAGTAGTATTAATTCGTCATCTATGGCTAACAGCGCATCGTGATAGGTTAAACGGGGATCCCACGCTCCGCCCCAAGTCACGTGGCGGTTCGCGCACGCGTGTTGCGGTATTAACTTCGGTCAGCCAAACCACACTACTAATCCTGATTCGCTTGCACAACACTGATCGCAAATATGGACACGCTGCGCGCGCGTTTCGCAATACTCGGAAGTGTAAAGAAGCTCCGTCGACAGAATTGGACCGGATGTGGAAAAATGTTCTAACGTCGTGCGTTCACCTAATCCTCAGTCTCAGCCTTGAAATGATATGTATTCCGGTTCATCGCGATTCTTGCAGCTCCACGAACACGAAGGCACCGTAAATAAACTAACAAAGATCCGAACGGATGGGCCAACGTTAGGAGGAGAAAGTGCAACTGAAAGAAAAGAAGAAAAACTAAAGAAACGAAAAGCAACGAATACGAACGGGTGGAGGCAGCGCGACGAGTGACGGTGAACAAAAGAAAATAAATGAATGCGGCGTGATTCGTTGAAAAATTATATTTTTGTTCCATTCTGGCACGATTCGTAAACACAACATAATTTATAAATTAACATACACAATCGTCGTCATCAATAATTTACAGAAACTCTCACAATCTTTCTCTCTCTCTTTCTCTCTCTCACGCTCTCTCTCTCTCTCTCTCTCTCTCTCTCTCTCTCTCTCTCTCTCTCTCTCTCTCTCTCTCTCTCTCTCTCTCTCTCTCTTGCTCGCTCTTCTTTTTCAGTTTGTCCGTTGCTGTTTACAAAATGGAAAAAAAACATGAACGGGTCGCGTTTTTTCGCTCGGGGTACAACAGGATATCGAGATAGCCGTTCCCATCGTTCCGTTTCAGTTTCTCCTTCATTCACCCAACGGGAAAGGGAACGGTCGGACGGCTGGAGAAGAAGCTCGAAATTCGGCTGCAATACCGACGCCGAAACGACCCGCGCAAACCGAACGAATACGGACGTCCCCCCTTTCCTATAAATGCAGGCGCGACACTCCGTGCACGCGAAACAAATGAAACTGCGTTCTTCTCCATCCTTCCGACGACGAAATCGTTTCGGCTGAGGGGGACTGGGGTAATTCGATGAAACGAGGAACAAGAGGGCCAGGGTCGGGAGTAGCGAATGTAATAGATGGGGCGAAAAAATAGGAAGCTTGACTTGCAAATAGGATAACAAAATAAATAATAGAAGCATTAAACATGATTAATCCACTTAACAACGTAACTAGGGCGTAATAATTAATAATAATTAATTAATATAATAATATAATATTAATAATAATAATAATAATAATAATAATAGAAATAATTATAATCGTACGAATGTGTTAATAATTACAAGAACTGGTTGTCTGGCACGGCGATCGCTTAATTGCCCGAAGACAAGTCGAACGTGTTTCACGCATCGTTTCCCTTCTTCATCTTCTTCTACTCACACTTCGTTTCATTTCGTGCGTTGAACGGGCGTCTCGCGAGCGAGAGATTCTCCCCAGTTTTAAGGCTGAATCACTGGAATCGGGGAGGGACGTCGGGATGCGGAGCGACGATAACACTGTGCCAATTAGCAAAACTTTCGCCGAGTTTCCGATTCGCAATATCTTTCGGTTTTTGTTCGTTCTGTTCGTTTCATTTTTGTCCTCGCGAACGAGACGACGGGATAAAGGAAAGGAGTTCAACGCTAGAACCACCAGACTGGTCGAAACGACTCATTTTCTTCTTTTCTCGACTGATGTCTTCTTTTTGCCATTATTGAAACGATTAACATCAAACATCAAGTATAGATGCTTTTCAGAGAAAGTACTGAAGAAACTGATTTAGTAGTACGCAAACTGAATCAATTGAAATCTGAATAGATGCACTCTCGGAGATTCCGTAGGGAAATTTCGAAAAGCCGATTTGTCTGTTCGGTGGTTCTATTGTTAACGAAGGGTGCTCGAGAAACCGAAAGAATTCTTGGATCGGCGCACGCATCGCGTCGTGGCTCTCCTAAACCGTCGAGAGGCCTTCCGTCCCGAGGTCCCCTCCTTCTTGACCTCCTTGTCTCTCCGACAAGCCACCTTCCGAGTAATCCCGTTCGATCGACAGAGGCAAGTTAAAAATGGCAAGCAGAGAGCGACAGTTTTCTCCTTAATGGCTAATTGCTCGTTCCGTTCCTCCCCTGCGCGGGGGGACGCTTAAACGGTAGAGACTAATTAGAAAAAAACCTCGGTATACAAAAATACAGATATACATACCCATGGCGCGGGTCACGCACACCATTACCACCGTGTTTTCCTGCTTTACAATCTGTCCTTCTGTTCGCCTGTTCGTTTGTACGTCTGTCCGTCTGTTTTACTGTGCGACGAGTACGAGCGTCCTTTGTAAGGAGCGCCGTACGCGTGATTCAAAGACAAAGAAAGAGAAACGGTCCAAGGAAGATGAAAGCAGAAAGGAAAACATTTGGGAGTGGGCCACGATATAAGTGCATCACTTTTCGCCTCTGAACTGTGGCCACGGACGGCGAATCCACCGGACAATGAGCGAGTTATGGCAAGGGAGAAGGCAAAACGGTCGAGATTGAGCAAGGTTCGATTGTGGCTCGCGCTTGGTTCGCGCGAAATCGTGTCCAATGGATACGTCGACGGCTCGTGTCTCCGTTCGACTATCATCGTATATACCGATTAACACGTTGACTTCCATGGTGGTCGCTGGTGACCGATGCTTCTATATTGCTTGGAGACAATTACGATGGGAAATAAAAATATTTAGCAAAGTGGGTAAATAGTAGTGTAACGTAACAACTGTGATACCAAATCATTGATTAGTTTGTAGGATTTTATTCTCTATTTTTATGGTTGCTATGTAAGAATAAATAAATATATAAAATGTTGAAAATTCTTGTGGCGGTCAACGCGTTAAAGGATATTTTACCCTGTGACACCGAGTTCTAGCCGGAATCGGCGCTATGGTCTTAATAAAAGTCGACTGACCGCTCGAGATCACTTCCCCACCAACAACACGCATGATCGTTTGTCCCGTATATTGCATTACTAATTATAAAAGTGGAAACGTGTGACTAAAATTTAGAAATCTATTTCATGCGTAACGATGACAGTAGCGTAAAAGTAAGGAATCATGTAAGGTGTGTTACGAACGTGAACAAAAGTTACAGAGAAAAACACGAGAACAGGGAGTGAAGAGTGTTTCTGATAGGAAATATACCAGCCATCTGTATTGTTTTCCAATATATTTCTTGGAATTGAAAATTCTGCCACATTAAGAAGACACAAATAAATAAAAAATAGAGAATACAAACAAGAATTGGGAATAAAATCAAATGAATATTCCTGTATAGTGATATATTAAGTGTATCCTAAGAAAGATAATTCGTTTCGAGGTTCAACGAAAAAAACGATAGTGAATGATAAACGTCAAAGGATCTCGAGCGATCGGTGAACTCTTTCCTCGACCACGGAAACTCGAGGACGTCGGTCAAAGAGGGTTTTCGAGGCTGTGACTGTCCCGTAGATCGCATCGAACCGCGAAACACCATATACGCCTGTGAAGTGGTGAGTATTTTCGAGGGACTGTCCCGAAGCATCGTGGATCCGAATATCGTTGAAATCGACCAACACTTCGTCGGGATACGCTCAGAAATCGATCAATAGTGTACGATCGAGAGAATCGGACGGGTCCTGCAAAAGGATTGAGAGTGGAACAAGCGATTCCAGTCAATCGAAAATCGTCGTTTCGAATAAACGTTGAATCGTTAAATAAATTCGACGCGCACTGCGCTCGGTGACCTTTCACACCGATATTTTCATTATCCGCCCGTTCCTCGGCTCGATTCACGGAGCCCGTCCGACGGCGTGTAAAAAAATATTTCTCTGCTCCTTCGCACGCGTCGCAACATTCTCACGCCAACAAATACAATGAGAATAATATTAATTATTAATAATTAATAATATTAATATTCGTAATAATAAAAAACGCAATAATAATATCAATATTACCCACTAATTAACGTTACGTCTAGACGATTTATTATGCTTTAAGTTTCTTTCATTCTGCAGGTACGATTACGTTCGTTTTATTCCATTATTCGTTTCATTTCTTTCTATCTTTCTTTCTTTCTTTTTCCTTTTTTTTAGTTCCCTTTCTTCGCCGTGAGCCGAGCACGCTCTTCAGCTCCTAATCTTCGCGTCTTCTCGCGCCCACCAGTCATCCTCGAAGCTCTTATAACGTTTACAGCGGTTTCGGTCGCGAGTAACAATAAATTTCGATATAAATATATCACGACACGGTTTCAAGAGGAATTTCGCAACGCGCAATAAAAAACATTCTATTCCTAGTCGATTAACAATTAAACCGATCGATGCTCGGTGCGTTTCGCGTTCGAACAGTCGTCCCTCTGTGACGAGCGTATTTTAATCGGCGAACTGACGATTTCAATGGATCACGAGCGACGACGACACAACCACGACCACGACACATAAGTTTTCCGAGAATAACGCCGACGATTCGATGATTCACCGATAAAAATCGTTCCTTTCTTTCGTTTTTCTTTTCTTAATCGCGTAACAACGGTTGATTAAACGGCAAACAACCAAGTGGATTTCTCGACAGGCAAAATTTGGCACAAGGTTTCACTCTTGGATCCCAGCGATCGATCGTACCGATCGTGTACTGACACCGACGTCTTCGAGCACCGTTTTCATGAATATTCGAGGTGAAGTCGCGTGGGAATGCATTCGGATCGCGTATCCAGTCCGGCTGCGTTGATGAAAACACAGAAATCCTTTGATCGAGACCACGCGATCGGGAAACTCCAACAATGATCGTCCGTCGAGCAATGTCGAAGCCAAAGAATACGAAACGCGACGCCTGAAAGCCACGAAAGCGTCACATTTTCCGATTTTCCAACGGAAGAGAACGTTAACGGTGTCTCAGAGATTCAACTAAAAACAAAAACAAACACAAATTCTCTTGGCAGTAACTAAAAACTAAATTCCGTGTAAAGCTACTGAACTTTGCGTTTTTCGACCCTTCCGTCACTGACGATCGTCAACGTGTAGTCACCTCCTGAAATTTCGCACGATTCGACACTGGATTTACGGAGGAGTTCGTCACATTTTCCAGATTTTGAAAAAAGATGATTCATTAATAATAACTCTTCAATTCCGAATATCCGTAAATACAGTGGTTGACAAACTCGAATCGAGTTCATCCGTAAAATGTGTCCGTGTAACGAAAGGGTTGAAACTGCATCGCGAAGAACTCGACGGAGGTTTAAGCATTGCTGGAACGATCTCGCGGTGGCAACGTTTCCGACGTGCGGCGACGAACTCCGGCGAATATTTCGCGTTCGGAGAGGAAGCAACGGGGAAGACGAAGAGATACGATAATACTGTGACAAGCTTGAAACGGGTTCGCGGGAAATTCCAAGATCGGCGAGACAATTGTCAGACAACACGCGGGGACAGTTTCCCGAAAGTAGACAACGGGAGAGTGTTCCCCTAAACCAGCGGTCTCTTCGAAACCGTAAGGTTAGAGGATAAAGTTGGGGTAATTCGATAAAATCGCCGTTCACCGTTGTCCTCTTCAACGCCTGCACCGTCGTCGACGTCGCCACGACTTGTCGCCGCCGCCCTGGGTGCTCGCGAACGCGGCCGGAGATCCGTCTCTCCCCCAAGATCCGCGACGGACCGCGTCCCGATCGGGTCATCCACCGGGCCGTCGTCATTCGGCCTTGATGGTAGTCGAGGGCGAGGCCATCTCCTGCGGGAACGTGGGGCTGTCTTCACCGGCAAGGAGGCCGGGCTCACTCTTCGGGGTCGGGACGTCGGGGAATCTCGCGTGGGTCCTCAGGTGCCTGGTGATCATGTCCCGACGGCAAGCGGCATAGGCGCACTGTGGACATTTGTACGGCTTCTCGCCGGTATGTGTTCTCTGATGGGTGCTCAGGTGGTCCGACCTGCTGAACACCTGGCCGCATACCTTGCACGTGTACGGTTTGACGCCCGTGTGCAACCTCATGTGTCTAGTGAGCATGTCCGACCTGGCGAAGCTCCTTTTGCATACGTCGCATAGGTACGCCTTCGCGGACGCGTCCTGCGGGCCCTGTCTGCGGTGCCTGGACGCCATGTGCTTCGCCAGCCGATCGTGCAAGCTGAACATCTGACCGCAAACCGGGCAGACGTAGGCGACGTCGGCGCCGGGCGGCATCTCCTCCACCACCGGCGAGACCTCCAGATTGTAGCGGACGGCGACGCTCTCTTTAGTCGTCGGTGATGCGACGTCGCCCTTCACCACCGGCACGCTCACGGAGCCCCTGGACACGATACCGGGTGGCAGTAGCTGGAGTGCGGGCGGTCTGCCAGAGACCGCGGCCGCAGCTGCCGCGGTTGCCATCAGGTTCTTCATCGAGAGGTCCAACGGCGACTCTTGGGGGCTCG
This sequence comes from Nomia melanderi, assembly GCF_051020985.1. Classification (NCBI taxonomy): domain Eukaryota; kingdom Metazoa; phylum Arthropoda; class Insecta; order Hymenoptera; family Halictidae; genus Nomia; species Nomia melanderi. The sequence goes on from NC_135005.1 coordinate 6,049,493, forward strand.
TGGTGTCGCTCTCCAGGGAGCCGCTTCTCAGCGGATGGTTTACGAACACGGATGAGGTCGACAACGGTGGTTTTTGGTCCCATCCCGGCACCAGGTCCGAGTCAGAGTGACTGCGGCCTCTGAATATGTCGGGCAGGTACTTGGTGTGCATGTAGTGCTCGAAGCTGTACGACGACAGGGATCCCGGCGTGAGCGGCGGCAGGCTGAGAGGAGTGAGCGGCGTGAGCGGAGTCAGCGGCGTCAACGGAGAGGTCGGCGAGGGTAGCACCATCGGCGGGGTGGCCGTCTGGGAGCACTGGACGCAGGTGCAGCCGGGATACTTGGGTGCGGACGATCTCTGGTGAGATGGATGGAGGTGGTCATATACATGGTTGGCGTTGTTCCTGTGGTGATGCCTGTGCCGGTGGCGATGGTGATGGGGGTGATAGTGCGAGGGATGATGGGGGTGATGATTTTGTTGCTGATCGGCATCGTTCGCGCCACCCTCCTCTTCACTCGGCGTCACCGGCTCCTCGCTCTTCAACCTCTTCAGCCTCTTCCACCTCATGCTGGACGGTGGATCTGCGGCCGATCTCGAGGACGACCTCGGGGAACCGAATACATCCTCCTCCTCCTCGGACGCCGGGCCGCTACCCTCGAATCTCAGAACCTCTCCTTCGGACGGTGAGCTCCGATGTTGCAGGATGTCCAGCACTTGGTCCAGCCTTTTCCGCTTACGGAGGTTCCGGTGATTGCGGTTCGCAGTCGCTGCCAGGGTGTTGTTGTTGGTGCAGGAGGGCGGCGGCGGCTTGGCCGGACCCGGGGGCGCGGCTGCAGCGTCCTCCACGGCGCTCTCGGCCATCGTCATCGAGGATGCGCGGCACCCGCCGCCTGGGCCCTTTATGCCGCTTACTACACCCTCGGCTACCACCGTACTGCCTCCCACCTCGTCCTGAAACAGACAAGCGAAACGCCGCTCTTACTCTTCCTGCTCTCGGTCCTTTTCAACGTTCCCTCTGTAAACGTTGCCGGCAAATTACATCCCCCCGCGGCCTCGAACCTCATTTCCGATTGCTCGTGAAATCGCTCGGCGCGTGTAATTCCACGAATCATCGTTCCGCCGGAGCGTAGAGGTCGGCCGAGCAATCGAGACGGGAGTAGCTTATCTTTCGGTATCTGCCCAGAGAGGATCGTCACGCGTTGAATCGAGCGATCGTCCGAGTTAAACTGAGGGGAAAAGTCTCGGCTCGATCCTCGGAGGGTTGAGGTTTCAACCCTTGGCAGATTTTGTATTAACATTATATCAGTATAAAAGTAGAGAAACATAAATTCACGCAAAGATCGGTATCATTGGAAAATGTAGGAAACGTGTTCAGAGGTTATATTCGCTGTAATTGCTTACCGAATCGACAGGACGCAACAATGGCGAAAAGAAGGGACACGAAGAAGCAACGGTATTCGATCGGAATAGCTGTCGATCAAGGTAAAAGTAGATCGGACGCAAAACTGTGTGGGGACGGAAACGCGAATCGCGGTCGCGGTAAATCACCATTAGATCGTTCGTTCGATTTCCGCGCTGAGACGGTGTCGGCTGACAGTCTGTCATCGGACTCGGTGCGGCCATTAGATAAAAGGTGAGACGATCGCGTGATCGATTCTGCTTCCGCGGCAGTGGCGACGCGCGCCTGCCGTTGCAAAATTCACTAGCGCGCGAACACTCGCGACCTCGACGATATTCAACGATTTTCCCGTGCGACGTTTGCCACGCGAGAACTACCGAACGGTTGATCTGCCTTTTCAATAATTGTAAAAAAGTAGTCAGGATCATGCTACTGTTAATTAAAATCGAGAAGAAACGAACGGTAGAAGCAGCGGCTGAGCATGGATGTAATGTTCAAGGAACGCACGGGCAAAACGGCCGATCAGCGAATTCCCGATGCCACGGGCACGAGCAAAAATCTAGCCCCACGACGCTCGAGCTTTAGTGCCTTTTATGTTTGTTCATTTTAATGTGGCCGGGAGACCACACGGCTCGTCTTGTTCGACGCGACAACGGCACTTTGTCATAAAACCACGCGCAAGCGGAGTGCTGTGTCCGGCGACCATTTGAAATTTAAATCGCCCGCGCGGCGCACACCGCGAGCGCATGAATCAACTCGCACGAACGATGAATCGGGGCTGAATAATCCTCGTTTTTCAGTGTAGGCGACTCTTTCCGCGGAGAAGTTGTTCGGTCCGTCCGGGGACGCCATAAAATTTGTAATCCCGCCTGTCTACTCCACGCTCCACCCCTTCACGGGTAAATTGATCGCCGGGAATTAGTAGTCGCGTCACAGGCAGACTGAATACTTTAATGCCGACCATCCGCGCGCGATATCGATACCAAACCCTGATCTTATTTCTGGACCGGCGAGGACGTTCGTGAAGAATTCACGCGATTTGTCGCGAACATTATTTATTGCAGAGCTCGAGGTGGAACGCGGTCTCGTGGGAAACGGAGAACATTGCATAATTAATCGAACGATATGATAGCGGACAGTTCATTTTCGTAAAACGGGTCTGCATTCGGGGAATCTTGTACCGAAAATTCCGTACCTTCGTGAAATATTCGTAATACTACTACATCGAAACCAAGTAAAATGATTGCAAACAGAGTCTAATTCACATTCCTTCACTGAGGATACTTCGAACACAGGATCGCCGTGTATAAGATTAAACGAAAGACACGACGCGACGATTATCATCGAAACCGTCGCAGTAAATTTTTCCCGAGCAACGCCCGAAATGGATCCGTCGCGGCGCGACGTCTCATAGAAATCGAATTCGTTTTTTGCGACGAAGTTAGCGCGGCTTGCCCGATGGGGCAAGAGAAAACGCCGGTGAGAGGCAGCGTCGATTACCTAAATTACCCGCAGTAAATTAGACAGGGACGACGCGCGTTTAAATTTTCGATCGCGATTTATGGCGGCGATTATGCGTAAAATATATTCTCCGGAATTCCGCACGGATGAAACGCGCCGCCCGCTTTCAACGGCTCACGGTTGTTGCCGGCGGTAGGCCGCCGTTGACCGGTGTCTCCCACCCGCCCTGCCCCTCCACGACGTCCTGGACGTCGGAGTCTCGCGGAACCCGTCGACATCCCACGCGATTTCCCAGTCGCCGGCTATTAGTCGCATCCGCGGAATAGAAATTCGCGTTCCCGGAAGCTGTGTTCGCGACACAAATGTCTCGCCAGTGAGGACTTTCCTAGCGTGGACCTACCGCGCGCATTCCTCTACGTACGGAGTCAGTTAACGCGCGCTTCGAAACCGATTCAGTACCGGGAGACGAAATCTTTCCCAACAGAGGCGGCTAAATATCCTGGCCACCGCTGACACGGGAAAAATCTGCGGAAGATCGCAGATAATGATCAACTGCGAAGAAACTGTGCGCGTGCGTGCTCGCGAGGTTTCGTTTGCGACATCGGCTCGCGCGGCCTTCAACTTTACACCTTCGCGATTCGGTTAGCGGAGCGGTCGGGTGGGGCAACGCCGAATCATCTCCGACGTCGCGTGAACGTTGGTTTCGGCGACACTGAGAAGATTCGTGAATTCGTGATTCGAGAAAAGTGTTTATGCGATTGTTTGCATCGCTAGTAAAGGGTTGTCTTGTCATTTCACTTCGCAAAACTCAGTTTAGATATTCGGTTTCTCATTGTTCCAGCAAGTTGTTTCGTTTCATTCGATTTCGGACGATGAAATTGAAATTCTCCGAATGGTAATTTGTATATGTGTCTGACAAGAGAGATACTAACATCAAGGATTCGGTACCTCCATGGTCTTGTGCGAAACGAAACGACTGCAACCATGTATCGCAGCTTAGTGACGTTTAGTTCGGTAAGCATGATCCAACTGAACTTCCCTATCGATTCGATCTTCCTTTATATTCTCCGTCGACGGACTTCCATTTTCCACGGCGGATACACCTCGGGACCATTCGACGCCAATATTCGTATCGACGATCGGCGAGATCCGCTCGCGGATAGCGCGCGGAGAGTCTCACGGCGGCGGTCCCAGTCGTCCCTGTTCTTCCTGCCGGGCTCGAAGATTATCCTCTCGTTTCCTCCGTACCCTCCCTTTTCTCTTCCACCAGCGGCGTGCACCGGCGAAGCCCGTGACCGGGGCCTGCGCGCACAGTGCGTCGGTAGAATCTCGCAGAGAGAAAGGGCCCCGATGATCGGTCGTAAAACGTAAAGGGGACTCGTAAACGGAGTGAAAAGATGTCAGAACGTAAAGGCCGAGAACAGGTCCCCGACGAGGATGTGTGGGCGTGCGTGGCTGCCATCCTCGCTCTCCCTCTCTCTGTTTCTTTGTCTCTCTTCTTCTGACTCTCCCTCACCCTTCCACTGTCGCCCTCTGTACGTTTCTTCTTCTATTTCTTCCTCGCCATCCACGCTTCTTCTTCTTCCTTGACCGTTCATCTCTTCCTTTTTGCCTCTTCTCCTCTCGCGACATCGAGAGAGAAGCCGTCTCCCTCCAACCCCTGCCACCATACGAACGATTATTTCAAGCAGTCCGCTTAGCACGCTCCGAGAGAGCCTTGTGAAACTCGAGAGCTAAATACGCACTGCTCCCTTTCTCTCTCTCTCTCTCTCTCTCTCTCCCCCTCTCTCTCCCCCTCTCCCTCTCGATCTTCTTCTCTTCGAAACTCGCAGAGCCACGGGCGCGCGTATCGAAGGGCATTTAGGAAATGCTTAACGGCCAGGGCTACGGTTACGTTTTTCGAGAGGCCGATTCGAACGCGGTGTTCGAGGAAACCGGCCTCTTCGAACTTTTGCGTCACCGATTACGTAACGCGATTAACGCCGCCGCGTTTCATTAGAGAGGAGAAACTTAATCGGCCCGTTAGATCGCCGCGCGTCGATGTTCCCCGTGGGTCATGCCGTTTCGTTTCTTCCAAGACGAACGGAGAGAAATGGGACTCGACTTCTCTCTCTTTCTGTGCTTTCGTCTTTCCGACTTCTCTTTTTTTCCTTTCTCGGCTCGAGGATCGTTCGAGTGTTTCGTAGCTGGCGAAGAATCCCTCGGATGATTTCGATCCGCGTCGGTAAACCGCGACACGGCTACAGGAGAGAATTTGCAGGAGGGCTCCGGCGAGGATCATCGGTGAAGAATTCCAGCAGGAATGCCCTCGGGGAGGCACCTGTAACCGCGGCCCGGCGGCAGAAACAGAACAGGTTGAAACATGGGCGTGGGTGGAGCGCTTGATCTTTCTCTCCCGCACGATCTGCTCATATGCCGGGTGCTCGGCTTAGCCGGACGATGGATACGAACCACTCGCAAGACCTACTCTTGATGGAACAGTCTCGAGCTTTCTTGTCGATTCGAAATCGATTTTAAACCCTGCCCCCCTCACGTTGACATTTTCCACGAACCCGGTATTTAATTGTATGTTCGAAATATTATCGAAAACCTGGGGAATAACTGGCACATTGGTTATCATTTTACCGGACTTTCCTTGGAATAGAACGTTGTCACCGAGAACCAGAACCTTTTCCTGTGTTTCTGGTTATTCGAGTCGCAACCTCGTTCGTGATGGATTCGACTGGATGTAAGCGCAGTCGAAACCATGGAAAAGAAGACATTTTTTCGGACACGTTCCCATCGAACTGCGAAGCTTCTAAAGGTCACGCTTGTCCTCTTAAAACGTTGAATCTGATATGCAAATCAGCCATGATTACATTATTATCAAGAAACCAGGATTGAGATATATTGATGACCTTGGGCATCTCCCTCCGTTATTCCCGAAATTTCTTGGAGTTACGTCATTGGTGAGAACTGCCTCGTCACACAAGCCGGACCTCTAGGTTTCGTGTTCCTTTTGATCGACGAGAAATCCTCAGATCGCTTCCATATATTTTTTATATTTACGCGTAACCTTTATCGCGTTAGAGAAATAAAGAAGTGAACTGGTCGCGACGAAGTTCGTTATCCGCGTTACACAAACGAATCGATCTGCCATGTTGCATCGCCATATTCGAACTTTTACTTCACACCAGAACTCTCTTGTAACGATAAATTTAATTAATCGGTATCCTTGTCGGACTGCTTAGCTGCATAATAAAAACGTTATGACAGCAATAATCGTAATTTGTTATTTTTCTTCCCATATCATCATGGACGCGCAGCTGTAACATGTTCCTTCGACGCGTCCAGCACGCGCCCGCATCAAACGGCGCTCAAACAATTTTATTGACGGTCGCAATGTCTATTTAAACGATCGGACGTGTAAAAATCGTCCCCTGCAAGGTGCACACTGCGGCAAACTGTACCGGAATAATCTATAAATACGGTCTCCGAAGATATTAAAAATGAACGAATGATAGCTATAAGAATCCAAGAAAAATGTCTAGTTCCAACAAATAATAATCATATACTCCATTAAAGTAGGGTTTTGAAGATCCTGTCCAGTCGAGGCAACTCGATATATTCCGAATCTTCGATACCCAAACCGGTGGTCCAAATTAAAAATGTCATTTGTACACGAAAAGCGAATAAATCACTGTAAAACTGGCAATTAAGAGAGAAAATAATACTATCCCATAGAAAACAAATCACCTTCACACCACGCAAACTTTGCCATGCAAAAGTTTATAAAGAGTGTGCATCGAATCGTCACGATCGAAAATAAATTTGAAGAAGAGAAACGGTAAAAGTAAACATTTCCACTATCGCGCTAGTTGTCTAACGTGATTTAAGGCAGCTCGAAGCCGTCGCTGCGCACGGTCCATCCACCGTTCCTTCTTCGTAAGGAAAGAGTGGCCTTAGGGCAGGCAGGCTGGACTCGGTGGCGGTGGGACTCCGGCAAACTGCTACCAAAAAACCAGACGGGCTACCGAAGAGAAGCCGATCGTCGGTATCTACATAGTCAACGGGTAGAAAGGCCATCGGATCACCGGTGTCTCTCTAAGAGGACAGGCGACCAAGAATCGCGGTTAAAAATCTTTCGAACCAATATGACCGGTCTCCTTCCTCGTTCGAGACTCTCGGGTCCTCCAAGTTCCAAACCCTCGAGATGTCACCGGGAATTCTCCAGGCCACCGTTTCCTTGTTCGAATTTCGAAAATTCACGAAATGACAAGGGACATCATTCGGGGACAGTTTCAAAGGCCGCTGCCGCTTGGCGAACGCGTCGAGCCGCGGAACGAGTGTCGCGCGACAGATTTTATCCTTGCTGGAAAATTACGGGTTATCGACGGGGTGATTAATGGCTCCCCTTCAGATATCGGGCGGTAATTAAACGCGCCGTAATTTGTGCGCCGCGAAAGGGAACGCGCGCCGCGCGGCTGACAAGCTGGCTAGGGTTGATTTAAAGAGCTATACGACCGCAAAACTATCCGGACATGTTCTTCCCTTCCATTTTCCCTCTCTTCGGGCACGGTTAACGTTCCACTGGTGAAATTCGTGTATAACGTACCGGTCGTATTTCATCTGCACGTCGAATAAAGAAACGTGTATTGTAAGATATTCACTCGAAACGCCGCAAGTGCACCCGTATTAAGAGCGCGATTAAAGAAAATAACGAAGCTAGACAGATTGTGTACGACTCTCGTGCGGTGAATGCGGTGGCGTAATCACCTGTTAGTCGCGATCTCGACTCGAAACTGGAACAAAAGATATTCTTCGTTTGAACTGTTAACGGACGTTTATGAACGAAAATATTTCCACAAAAATATTCTCAGAAATCGTGAACATAGAATTTCTTTTTACAAATTTTCCTGGATATTTGTGAAACGTGTATATTTTCGAGATCACAATGAAACGGTGCACCGGACGTCGCAGAAAATTGTGCGCAAAGGACGGAAGATGGTTCAAAGGAAGCGACCGTTTGATTCACGGGGGTTGCAAGCGCGCGCAGCGTCGGCTCGAGGAGTCGTCCGACAACGGAGGGATGATTTTTAAACCCGTGGCCCCATCGGCCAATAAATAACCGGGGCCGCCATTCCCGGAGAGATGCAAAAAGCAACTATCATACTTAACGTCACCCGGGAATGGTTGTAAGTATTTTATAAGGCTCGTGGTCCGTCCCCCGTCCGTTCCCTCGGTCTCGCTCGTTCTTTTGCGAGGATGTTCTTTCCGCGGCCGATATCCCCCGTGAGGCCACGAGCAGAGAGCGTTCTTTTCCACGAAAACCCGTCATGGTCCTTTTTCTGCTGCACCAAAGCGACGGCTTCGACGACAAGCGACTGCTTGATCCAGAAAATCTCCGCGTGCGAACGCAAGAGAGTCTCTTATACTGTTTGTTGTACGAAAGAATGGTCCTGGAAGGAATGCGGGTTTAATTGATCAGCTTTCATCTTCTCTTATCTCATTATCGATACTACTTTGCTATTCTTTAATGCGGTTACACGTAATCTAAACTATAAACAAAACACATAGCTAGAGATATAGCTACCATCTATAGATGACTGGATGTCTTGCGGGACGACACAGGGATAAACAGGGTTTTAAACTGTGTTTTGTTTATAGTTTAGATTGGTTACGCGCAAGCGTAGAGACGGATAGCGAATTAGCATCGTAAATAACATGAGAACTGACCATGGGATCCGCATTCCTCAGCTTAACTGTCGAAGGATCTTCCAACGTTAAGCTTAGCTGTGTTGCGCTGCGTTTACATCGTAGCCTCAATGTTAGCGCCATGATAATAGTATCTAAAATAAACCTGCACAGCAGGTATAATAAACATCTCACCAATTAATTTCTCTATGTTCATCGCGAAGACGATCGAAGCAAAAAGATAGTACGCATCGATGATTGCTTTGCTCGCTGCTTCGACGTTTGATTTTTCATGGTGAAACAATGAAACGTATGTCCCTTTCATCCACGCTCTTACCGAGTATTACAGCTGCGATGTAAACGCAGCCTTACATAGAGGAACGAGCACCACAGCTTTCCAGTTCCTCTCCCGATACGTTCCGCTCGGATTTTACGCGCGCGACACGTCGTCACGCTGCACGACGATTATTAATTATCCTCGGTGGCGTGTTGGATCGCCACGATAACGAAATCAATTTATCCTACTCCTTCGCTCTATCACTGTCCCTCTCCCTCTCTTTCTCTCTGTCTGCTCTCGCGGGCACTACGGCTAATGGGCCGAGCCGCAACAATTGATTTCACCGGACGGAGGGATAGATAACTATCGATAAGAATTATCTTTCCTTGCTTCGTTAAGCCCGACGATAGATCTTGACCGCGCGAAGTCTCGCGGTGACATATCGATACACGCTGCTCTCGCGTTGTATTCTTATTTTCTCCGTGGGAATTCCTAATGTGTCGCGGGACGATCGGATCTTTCATTTCCCGGTTATCGAGACAATCGTGAAAGCGATTTCAAGAAAATCAAGTTCTGGACTTGGGATCGAACGGCTCGTTTGTGAAAGAAAACATCCCAAACGTCGATTATAATATTTATAAGGTAGCGCTGAATTAATTTACGTGCGTGTTTTTCCTAGCAAGAAAGAACAGAATTGTAGGAAAGAAAATTCCGGATGCGAGAAAATAACCACACGATTAAAAATCTTGTAACGAGAATTCTCGTTTTCAAATGATGTACATCGCCGATGTATCGAGGCTAGTCGTTCTCGGGCGTGTTCATTATTTCATGATTATTTTCCGGATAGCGGTACTCCCGCTTTCTACCGCTACCGCCTTTGGTTTCTTTACTGAAGTACAATCGAAAATATAAACGTGTCCAATTAGTTATCGTGGAACTTAATTCCTGTTCCAAAATGTCTATCTTCATAGTGGATAAAGAAAGCGTTATCAAAAAATGGTACGAATATTCAAAAGTTTAGAGTCGCTTACATACGACCGAAAAAAGTTTCCATTAACCGAGCGTCAAGATGAAATAAAGCATTAAGAAAATTTCCAACGATCTAGAAATTCTCTTTTAAAATCTTTCTCTACTGCAAGATATTAGACACTACACCTTAACGAACCAAATGAAAATTGTCTGATGCCATTCTCGAATTCGAAGGTTTCCTTCGTAAAATGAAAACGCGACTAAACCGAAAGTAAGAATGAAATCTGAAATGAACAACATGGTGCTAAGAAAATGAAAACCTGATCAAAATGTAGCAGATTTAATTCGACGAAATTATCGATGCAAATTAATTTCAAATCTCAAGTGTTGTAATTTACAGTTCAAACGCTTCGCCGCAGAAATCAGGAAAAAATTCAGGAACCGGTGTCGCTTTTTCTGGATCACGCTAGCCACTGAAAGAACCTCATATCATAAACAATTTCAGGCGTGAAGGTTCCGTTGGAAGATGTTGCAATCCAGTTCTACGAGCAGCAAGTCGTGAAAAGGACACGCTGTCGCGGCCCACTGGATCCAGGGGAACCGACGACAGCTCGAAACTTCATCGGTAGCGGATAAACCGTGATTACAAGTCGGCGTAGCGTTGGTCTCTTACGATCTAGTTAGCGCGATCCGTCGATCCGATTGCCGTGTAATCGATTGGCCGGTGCTGGTATAAAGGGACGCTGGGAATTCGCTTCATCATTCCGGTGAACCTGGACGTCCGACGATGATAACGGCCAATGCTCTTCGTCTTCTGCTCGTCGGTACGTTGAACGGTTGTGTCTAGTCGACGTTATCCGTCGCTTAATAAGACGTCAATTCTGTTCTGGTCGCTTTTAATGACGCGACAACTTCTCCACGCTCTCGCTTTCGCGCTCGTTCGTTTGGTTTCGTTTCTTTTCCCTCCTCGGGCCGCATTAAGTGCGCGCTGGCGGTCAGATTTTTACTTTCCTCGGCTCGAAGTGCGCTCGAGGTGCGCGATGCGGAGGATCAGTCTTAACCCAATCCGAGAAAAAGAAAAACTTGTGCTTCAATTTCAAACAAAATGAGTCTCAGCTCTAGTGTTGGATTCCACGGAACTGAAACTTTTTCCTCGCAGCTGCAAAGGATAAACACAATCGACATAAAAATACAATATAACACAAAAGCGACAGAGCAAATCGAGTAAGAAACCAGGTAACCCTCTATTCACCGTCCGCTCGGATGCAGTAAATTTAAATATGCATTTCGAATGATGAAAATCGATCGCAGGAAACGAGCGGTCCGCGAATCGAAGGAACAAAAGCACGAGAAAGATCGAGCATCCAGCATCGAGCGACAAAATTCCCGGTCTCCACGCTCCAGCAGGTCTCAGGCCGGGAGCACCGTTCCCCGATCCACTTCTAAATCGATTCACTTGCTCGCAGGTGTTATTAACTTATCCCCATTTCCGTTTCGCATTTCCCAGGATCCCGGTGTCCTATCAGCGGCGCGCGTGCGCGCTCTCGCTCGTGGTCGTGGTCGTGGTCGTGGTCGTAGCCACACGGCGCCCCGGTTCACGCGTTAATATTTAACGCGTCATTTCGTTTCGCCGCCATGCAAGATAGACGGGTCTCGATACGACGTTCTTATTTAAATGCCGGGACGCTGAACTGCGGCTAATTATTTAACCGGCGCTCCCTGCCATTAGAGAACGAAGGATGCCAGAGGAAGGAGCCGCGCGTCAGCCTGGAGCTGCCGCGGCGCCATTGAAAACGCGCTCCTGAAACGATCGTTATCGGTTGCTGAATCTTTCCCTCCCTTCCCACCGCGCCACTCCGTACCATTCCCGTCCGCCGTTTCTCTTTCCCTACCATCCCGCCGGATAGCCGGAGAGTCGTTAGTCGGTCGGCCACGGTTGACATCCTCCGTGACGCGAGCCGGCCTCTGGTAATTAAACTCCGGCGATTTTCCCCGTCGCTGTAGCCGGGGCTTTTTACGGGGCCACGAGCCGCCGTGCCATCCACCCTCCGTCAGCTCGTTTCCGACGGCTGCCCGGCCGGCACCGGGCACCGGGGAATCATTAGCGATCCACCACTCGACGGATTCTAAAAAGGAGCCGGCTGAGAGGAAGACGGAGAGAGTCCGCGACCACGCGACCACGATCAGCCACCTCTCTCCTAACGAAGAATCACCTGTGCCTCTGGCCGCAAGAGTGATTAATACGGGTGGGACTGCCTTGTACGAGTTCTCCGTCATCCCTCGCGCGAAACCTGTCCCGGGTATTCCAAGTGTTTCCGATCGATGTGCCGGGTACACCTGGATCGATATCGGACGGGATACGATCGATCGATACGGGTACTCCTTTCACGCAATCGCTGGTCTCGCGATCCACGCTTTTGTACCCATACACGACGCTTTTGTAGCCACCTTCTCGTTACAATTGTTGAAGAATTCTGTTTATCGAGTTTTTCGGATTTCAACGCGGTCGCTGTTAGCAACTTAGTTCGGTTACAGACTTTGTAGAGAAGACATTTCACTAAAAGCAACATATCTCTTTGACAAAGTCTCTAAACTGTACAAGACACAAAGCTCGTTCGTCGTTTATCTCATGTGACTTAGAGTAAAGGTTTACAATAAAGACTTAACGTTACTTTCTCTGTGCAAGGTACAAAATTACAATTATCGGAATTGCGCGACGCTAGTAACGAACCGATCGATCCTTTACGCACGCGACGGTCGATCATCTTCCACTTTTCGTCCCTCGGAGTTATTCCGCGAGCCGAAAATTATCGCGACACCGATGCCGCGTAGCATCGTCTCCTTTAACTGGACGGGGGCAGTGACGCGCGCGTCGCCGCAAATAAATAGCACATTCGTTTAACATTTGCTCTCCTGCTCGCCTATTTGCTCCCGATTCTTTGCGTCAGCGAGCCAGAGCATTCCGCGAACTAATAACATTGACCGCGTAACGAGCGGTGTATCGTTTCCGAGCGTTGAACGCGAACATTCGATAAACGCGACCCCGCGAAATCCTTACCGTCGGTCAGATTCGCGTCACCTTCTACAACGAATCGCAGCGTAATAAAGCGCTGGGTCCAGATCGCTCGTGTATGTCCGCGTTCGAGGGGAACACGAGGTGTTAGCGAAGTTCAGTGAAAAACCGAGGAATGTCTCTACACGGAAATAAGTATGTGCTCTCATCGGAATTTCTCAAGCGCAAAAGTTGCCACATCTGGAAACAAGTCTGAGCGAAGCAAATGCTCCGGAAATTCGATAAAATATCAGGCTTCTATTTATGGTAATGGATGCGCAACATTTGTACGTGTACCGGTCGTCGAGAATGGTGTCGAGCTTTTAATGGATGAATCGCGGGCACCTCCCCGGGATATAGTGTGAAAACTAAAAAGGAATCTTCGAAACCGATAAACATATTACTTAAAGGCCCAATGCAACGTTGTTGAAATCCTTGCGATGATACTCCGATTAGCACCGTCTGAATTAAAGTGTTCCGCAGATAATGCTCATACGCGGCACGGTAATTCTAATATTTTTTGCGCCCGGGTGAAAGTACCTTACAAATGCATTACTATCGAACTACCGTTTATCTTAAATCTACCGTTCGAAGATCGACTTCAATCTCGTGCTAAAAGGAAAAGATTTTTCTATTCGCAGCGTGTGCTTAGAAACGATTTGACGCGCGTTACATGGTTAAACCACATCAGAGGCGATTCCTTGTGGAAATAAAGATTCGTGCGCGGCGCGCGTTTGGAAGCGGTTGCCAAAGTAATGCGGCACAGTGGCGCGAAGCTGTCCCCGAGCCGCATCGGAAGAATCATGGCGCCGCAGTGCAGCAGAATTGCGGATAGGGGAATACGGAGGCTTGTAACGCGGCGAGCCGCGCGGGAGGAACGCGGACCGCCGGGAAATTCGAGAAAAATAGGGAGAAAGCTGGCTTCGGCCGCGAGACAACGTCTCGATCCGCGGAGGAATCGAACGAGAAAATCAGCCCGCGGCGACGTCGGGAACGATCACTGGGAACCGAACGAGAAGCAAAGCATTTCGAGTGACTCGTCCAAACCGTGACGAAGTAAATAACCTACTTCGACGTTCGACGCTCGACCGGGACAAGATATTCCGGTATCCGTGAAGTCTAGGACGTTCGACGGCAGCCGATCGGGGAGCCAGACCAGCGGAAGCTGATCTTCGTCGACATTCGACTCTACGCTTATTACGTTCTTCGTTCGTCGAGAGATCACGGTGAACTATTTTTCTAACATAGAAATTACATTTTCGATGAAAACACGGAGATCACTTTCGTTTTTTTAAATGGTTCATACAAACCTTTTTGTTGGCCAATTTTGATGAAGTTTCGAAGCAGTGATACGATTTCATATAATTAGGTAAAGTCCAACGTATGAAAATATAGGTAACGAACATTGTTGCAACAGAGTTTTACTAGCGGCACAATTTAAAAGAATAAGACTTTTTCCGATATCACTAAAATCAATCAGTATATAAGTGACAGATTTGAGTTTACAGGAGACTCCTAAATAATGACTTGAAAATAAAAATAAAACTAGAAATCGATCTCTATACTTGAATGGGATCTACATTTCTATATTTTTAAGGTACTGAAAGTCTACCGCACACAGGCGGATCGGAAGAATCTGACAGCGGGCGTTCGCGCGTGAGGAACGTTATCGCGTAATTGCGGGTTAATTCGAGGCTGGCGGCGGACAGTTCGCCGCGTGGGCGATTCCTTGACTCCGGTATTGTCGAGCGGTAGCGTTGCACGCGACGCTCGCTGGATGCGGCTTGCCGAAACCAAGGCTCGCGTAATCAGGTGTTTCCGAGACGAGAAAAAGGCACCGGAATCACGGGAAGTGGTATCCGATGCGTGAAAATTGCTAATAACGACGAGAAACGTAACGCGTCGCGGTTAATCATTTTGCCACCATACCGTTAGGGAACGTCATTTATTATACGGCCGGTCTGTCTCTTTCTTCGCGCGTTGGCCGCGAGTCGACGCGTAATTTCCTCCGCTGTTACCGATGAGTGACTGATTTAAGGTAATTCTAGAGTGGCATTAGACTAACAACTTGCGCGCGTGATCGGTCGTGCGAGACAGGAACCATTTCCGGATGGATCGAAACGTTAACGATCAATGGAGAAACTGAAGAGGAAAATCAGTAAACAGGAATGGAATAGACAAGGTATCCGTGATACGATGGTAACCGGAAATCGAGCGGAGGATTCGGAGGACCGCGTTCCTATTGCGGCTCGAACGATAAAGTTAACCTGGCTCGAACATGGGCAACGACGCGTTACAGGAACATGTAATTATTTTTAAGATCGAAGAATTCCGATGACAAAAGTCTGTAATATATTAAGTGTGACATTTTTATTAAGGACGGCTGAGAAATACATCAGCAGCGCGCGCGTTCCTTTCCGAGTCGGGGCTACGAAGATTTCAACCTGAATCCGATAAATACTTATATCGTCCATTTCTGTCAGGCTGTAATGGCGCATTATATATTTCTGTCGCCAATGCCATGTCAGTACCAATACGGTACTTAAAACGTACAATAAACGTAGGCATCTCCTTGCAGCAAATTAATAAAGTAACTCTAATGATCTCGGTTGCGAAAGCAATCGTTAAGTGAAGGGTCAAATATTTACTTACGGCAACCTCTTTCTTCCCCACTGGACGCACACCGGGAGTGGTTGATAATTAACCTGTTTACATAATCGCTCTCGGTGGGAACGTTTCTTTCAACCCTCGCGTTGAGTTCGTGTAATAGCCACGTTTATATACCATCACGAAAGGTAATGGTAATGCTCTTTCCGCTTGTCGATAAATCGACACAACTCGCGTCCGTTTCACGCTTCAATCGAATAGAAATAAACCAAAAGAAAAATCAGAAATATAACTCTCGATATAATCAACGTATATTAAATTCTCCGATGCGATCCCGATCAATTCGCCTCGGTCTACCCTACTACTACCTCACTTCTAGACTGAAGGGGCCGTCGGCCGTGGAAAAATCAGAAAAATGGAAAGGGAGAAATAAGTATCAACGCGGAGGGACGAAATCGGCGAGTTAAAGGGGGATGGAGAGACGGAGAAAGATCCGAGCCTCCGATAGGGCATGTCCACCGGTGCAGAACCCGGCCGTGCGCCTTAATAAAAACACCCACGCCCTCATTATGCGGATATCGTAAACATTCCCCTCATATGCAGGGCTCCGATCTCCCGTATGCAAATCCTCACCCTCCTCCGCGCCTCACTATTTCCCTGTTTCCCTCGTACACGGCGCGAAGCAGTTTGCACGCTATCGCGTAAAGCAGTCCCGATCTCTTTTTCTCTCTCATTCTCATTCTCATTCTCCCTTTCTCTTTTTCCCTGTGTGAATCGGGTAGCCGGCCACACTCGGCCAGCGACCGGCTACAGTTTAGTGGCAGTGGACCCTTCTTTGATGTCAGCCCCCGCACTTAACGAGCAGAGCCACCTAGGCGAATCCGGCAGACGGTTTCCCCGTCATGTGAAAATAATCGACCCGCTATGATCCGCGAAACGAACCGCGACGACCGCGAGGGGATCGCCGCGAGAGACGAGACGCTTCTGCGCGGAGATGAATTACGGCCGGTCGGATACGCGCCGCAATTAGGGCGCAGATTTATAGAACTCCGGCGACAGGTCTCCGCCGAGGCACGATGAGAACGAGGGAGTAACAGGAGATTGACGAGCGAAATCCGGAGAATTTCTATTGTTCGGGGTTACTTTGAATATTAGTTCTTTGGATATCGATAATTGTTTCTCTATGATCGTTGGTCGGTCGTTCCGCGACTACCATGTCGACGCCGATCTCTTTTGCGAGCTTTTCGTAAGAGACTGTATTTAAAAATCGTAAGTGGATTTAAGTGATTCTATGCTTAACGAATTATCAAGTTAGAAATGTAACAATATATGTATACTAAATGTAACAGTGCGATCTTGATAACATCATGGCCCGAGTTATTAGTATTATAATAGTATATTCTGGACGGGGAAAAGCTTCGAAACTGATACGTTCGGAGACTCGACCTCGCTAAGCGAAAAGTTATAACTCCCTTGGCTCTTGATTAAATTACGAACAATCATCTAAGAGGCACTCCGTCGGTCCCTAATTTTCGATTGTAAAACTGTGTTTAACATAACTCCGATGAGTGTTTAGATAAAACGGCGAGTTTACACAACACTCGTTAGCCCCGCTCTTTTTTCTTTTCTTCTTTCATTCCGTTCCTGCACAGTAGTTTTTTCCGGCACGCGTGAGAAGTGTCGTTTAATCGACAAGTAACGTACCCATGCGCATTAGCATTCGCTCGCAAATAGCAAAACGCGGTCTAATTGCTGTCGCGATGGAAGTTTACATAAACACACCCATTATTATCGACGCAACGAACGAAGAGACGAACGGTCGAGCCATTACGTTGGAGTTACATTGTACATTACTAATATATATATGCACGTGCACGCGTGTGTGTGTACATTCGTACAATTTAAATTCATTTATATTAATAATATAATATTATCGGTCAGCATGTAAGAATAAACGCAAGATATGCGTGCGTAGACATTGTCGCGAGAGGGCAGCCCGAATCCTGTCTCCTCGAAACTCAATTAACCGCGGCGCTGGAGCACCGACTCGCGCGGCCTCGTCTAATCCCGTTCATTTAATATCCATCGGCCGCGGGGCGATGCGCTTACAAGCCCATTACGCGTTATTTAGTGTCGCGCCGGTGAAACTTTCCGTCGACGGAACAAGTACGTTGCGATTAGACCGAGACGCGGCGACGTACGCCGCCGCCCGCCTATCTCGTGCGACGATTTAGCAGCATCTGCTCCGGTAATCGGTGTCGCGTATAAACTTGTTCGCGCGACGTCGACGAGAGGCGACATCCTACATACTTTGTAGCGTATGGACGAAAACGGGGAACAGGGAAAAAGGAAGGGAGAATCGCATTTTCGTGTTTTCGAGTTTTACTGGGAATTTAATGCGTTGAACGCTCTGGGGGTTCCCGGTGACCTCGAACTAAATCGGATTAAATAATTCACTGAATTAAACCATGATTATTTGAAAATGTATTCATATTAAAAATAATGCAACCTAAATCAGTGACGTTTAGCAAAATAACCGTGCAACGATGAGAACACAGTTAAATCAAATACTTTGACATTATATTCTTTTGTATTTCGTGTACTTTCCTGCGTGAAACCGCTCGGCGTTCAACGTGTTAAGGTAGTCGATTTCTGTTTAACTCCAGTCTCGACGTTTCTGCAGAAGAGTTGGGTCTTTGATTAACGATCTCTAGTTTCACCGAGATTTCTGAGAAACGAAGGGGAAAAAGATTGAAGGAACTTGACATTCGATTTTCGTCTCCCAACATTCTTAAACCTTCGTTTGGTCCGCTCGAAGAGAAGAGGAGAAAAAGGACTCGAAGAACGTCTCGAAGTTGGAGTAGGAAGGGAGAATGGAAGAACGAGCTGGGTAATAAGCTGGGTCGACGATGATGAGTGGCCTGGTGCAAATTAGCCAGCACGTAAAGTAACCACCCCCGTCGGGGCGACGTTGAATAGCGGTCAGAAAGGAGAGGGGGTGCGGCGAGGACGCGATACCGCGCGCGCGGTACGCTATTCCAGCCTGGAGTGAAAAAGGCCCACCTCGTCGGCCGTCCTTGGCAGACTTAATGAACGTCGCGTGCCGCGCGCCAGATCTGTCTTTCGCGAGTGCGGACGAGCGCGGGTCGGTTCTCCTGTCTGAACGAACTATTCATTCTCGAGATCCTCTGTATCGGTTTTCCGATGCGGGAAGAATGTCTTTAAAAGCGGAAAGGTAAAAACGAAACTGCTACGAGTGAATCTTTAATCATGTACACATGGACTTCCACAGTCGACGCGTAAGAATCTTGTATTGATCAGATTGCCGTAATTCTTTTTTGTTGTTTCGTATTTACAATATCGCGTAATAACACACGAAACTACTTTGATATAACACCGATTACCTCGTGTGCAATTCAACGATCTCGGGCGTTAATGCAATCTTTGCAAATGAATATAAAAGGGCGAAGGGAAAAATGCTCGGTTCATTTCGTTTCACCGCGCTCGGTTTTAAGGAACGTATTACTGTGTACCCGAGGAACTAAATAAGTTACAGCGTCGATCGCTACTCTCTTCGCGATTGCTGTCGGATAACTTTGAAGAGATGCACGTAAAAGATCCGGGGGCAACTAAATTGTCGCCTGGGGGGACGCAGCTGCGATTTCATTAGACTCCCGCGTGTCTCGCGGTTGTTTCCGTGTTTGTATATTACTGGAATGCAAATACCGGCGGATACGTGGAATCGTTGCGACGTCGCGGGATCATTCGCGGACTCCGTAAAATTCCGTCAAGGCTGCGGGACACAAAACTGCGCCCGGCTTCTCGGCGCAGTCCGCCTCTCCCGCCAATTTAGCCGAACGATGGAATCGCGATCACGTCGCCGGCCGCCACCTTGCCAATCCTGTCGACGTCGAGCGCGCCGGGAATCGCGGAGTCAAGTGCACAGACTCGATGGAAAATGGAAATCTCCAATTAGAGGCGATCTAAAACGGGGGCGATTAATTAACGCGACGGAAACCACTAATCCGACCCTTTTAACGGCTCGCTTAGACTTCGAGCATTCCTTTTTCACGTCGGGAACAACGTTGGAACGAAAAAAGAGAACAAAATGAACGGCGAGGGAGAAGAAAAGGAAAACGTAACGAGTCACGCTCGGAATAGAAACTAAATAACCGACCGCTAAATCGCGCGTTTCGATTAAACGCGTCACGATCTCCTTATGCCTATTCTGATGTTCTTGTATTCTGTAGGCATTCTTTTCTGATCAGACGCTGAAGTATTTAATTTAAAATTCGATGCCGTTTTTCGCTGAACTTACAGTTGATCTTTCGTCGCATCGCGGATCGGTATTTTTTTTGTACAAATCGACTCTCACTTCCTCGTACGCGAGAAAAATTCCGCGATTGCGGAATATTGCGCGCGCCACGTCAAAACAACGTGCACGCATTTCCGGAATACTGTTACTGTTGCACTCTGACGAGCGAACACGCGTGAGTCGCACCATGATGTCGAATCATCATTTTTTGACGTCAGTCGAATTGCAAATTTCAGGAGTTTGTTAGTCCTCCACGATAAATCAAATAACTAACGCTGGAAAAAGCTGTTGCAGAATTTGCAATTTTAATTCTATTCGTATGTATTAATAGAAATGGATAAATGAATTTGTAGAAATTGCTTATATTATCGTATCGAACTATAATCGACGAATTTTCATGACTGATCTCGTTTTTTCCACCCACATTGCAATAGAAATAACAACGATTTTATGCGGATATCGCGAACTTCTGTAAAGTCGGAAAATTTTCTGAAATGACGTAAACGGGGGATAAAACGATTATCACGATGAAAAATTGAACAACATCGCGAACGAGATTTTTAAGGAGACAAGATGCTTTCGCGTAGCGCAATACATATTTAGAAAGACACAATATCAAATGATTTAATCAACTCGCGTTATCATTTTTTACGCGCGTATATTGGCAAATATCGCAGCTTTACATCACGTCGTTCGCAACGCCAAAAAATTGCTCACAATTATCACCCGGTTGAACCAGTTACAATAATTTGATTCGGTTAGGATTTATCGGAAAATCGAGTGCCGATGATCGGCGAAATGCATTTGAAAAGCGAAACGTACTACCGCCGATACGTAATCAAACTATAACCCTTGAACGACGAGTTAAATACCCGTATGATATCGGTCACCGTGGATCAGTGTCCATGAAAATCCATATCCGCGTAAACATCCGCGGCATGTTAACGACATTGAACGTGATACCGTTCTACAAGTCGGTATCGGCAGCATTCGCTTTAAAACTGATTCCGGGGAACCAGTAAATGGAAATTGAACAGTGTAATGCGACAGGTAATCAAGCTGTATCTGCACAAAGTAGTTGAAGCTAGGCTCAATTTACCGTGGAGTACTTTAATGTGTAGCCGGCTGGTTGCCGAAACCGAACGCGAGAGACTGGACATCGAAAAACACCATCCGATATATTATGCAGATTACCGTGTATCTGAAAGAACCGCCTGCCTGGTTCCCAGCGACGCGCGCCACCGATCTCAGATCTTCGAACACCAGGGAAACCTGCGGTTCGAACCCATTCAAACTGGAGCGAACAGAGAATGGAATGGTTCTCCGGCTCTTTCACCCCAGCTCCTTCCCGCAGGCACCACCATCGCGCCACCTCTCCGGTGTTCATGCTAATCGATATGATTTACTCGGTCTCAAAATGAAAAAGGAAACGTTCAATGGTACGATAAATATTTGTCGATCCAATAAAACCGAATGAAACGGTGTAAAGTCGGCCGCGGAAGGATGGTAAGCGTAAGACCTCATACATACTATATCAGTTTAAAATTCTTTAGTTGTCTATTGTTTTCGACGAAGGAAGATAAGTATATACATGCATAGAGTGAAATTGAACCGAGGTCGGATCAGGATTCGCAGCGTGAACACGTGTATTATGAAGAACTGAAGTGTATTTGATCGAACTGAGAACGAATCGAGACCCGACCAATAGTGTCTATCCAGTCTAAGACGCGATGGAGTTCGCGGAATTATCCGCGGCGGAATCGGCAGAGCAGCGCACCGGGGCTCGTCGATTGCCACAGTTTCTGTATACCGCAGCACGCGACCCGTCCTGCATAAATCACCGGGCAGACATCGAAAGAGGCTTTTGGAAGTATATAGCTTTCTCGACCGAGCCTCTCTCTTCTTCTCTTTTTGTCTCCGGTTTCTCTTCCGTCTCTGCCACGGTTCCGCGGATTTTCGAATCTCCTGTATTCAGATCCTCTATCTAGTATTTAGATATCAGATCGGACTGAGTCATTCGCTGGTGACCACGAGCTCTATACCCTTATTTCCTTCATCCGGTGTATCGGGATTTTCTCGCGTTTTTCGAGTGCTCAAACCGCAGTACCGGAAACGGTGTTCCATCGCGTTGCTTGGAGATTGAAAGAAAGGAACTCGAATGTTTTCAGGCCTGTGAAAGTTTCTTTAAGTCTAATAAACGATTAAAAGTGATCAGAAACTTCCCTGCGGGGATTCGCTAAGATCGCGCGACGCAACCGAATCGAACACGGGTGATCGGTAATGCACGAACGTTGGTCGGGTGGCGCGTAAATCAATACAAGATAATCTTTACTCGACATTCAATACGGGCGGCGTGGGCGTTCGCGGCGTCGTCGAGCGTATCCTTCCACTCTGCGGACCGATACAGTTCGCCGCGGTTCGAGGGAAGCGTTTCTTACGCCGCTCGTAAACTTACGAAATTAAATCTCACGGTGCAGGCAAGAAATCAGCCCGAGGCGCGGGCCTGAACAAAAAGGACACGTCGAATGGAGTGTTGATTAACCGCGCGACAGTGTTTCTCAAACGTGAAACGGCGCCAGGTGACAGAAACTTCAGTGAGAGACTGTTACTTTCAAATGATACACTAAGACACAGATTGAGAATCATTCGTAAGGTTTGTACTCGGTCAACTAACTCTCCGTGAATGATTTTTAAAAGCATTAAATATCCTTCTCGTATAAAACTAAATTAGAGATTGAACTCTTAAATAGTAAAACACAAGGAAACTATGTAGGGTAATTTAATGTGTCAATTACCATAGCAAACACTTCTTTAGTAACAGAATATAGGCATTTTAATAGTTAGATCAATTAAAAATTTAAAAAATTTTTTTACACATTCTGAACAATTAGTTAAATAGTCAAATTTCTTAGGATAAATGGGACAATAAATTTTATATTTTCATGATTTGCTGCAAATTTATTTTCTTCTTAGAATAGTTGTTATTTTTCTATCAGGATACGTGTGTTCTTAATATGGAACACGTTTCATATTGAGTATACACTCCTTGTCAATGTTACATATTATTATATTTGTATTATATAGTGGCAATTAAAAAAATGGTAATAATGGAAAATAATATGTCTAATGCATTGTATTTACGAAGAATGTAGTGATCCCGACGTGTTAATCATACATCCAATGTACAACAGAAAAAAAGAAAAAAAAATTAACATAATATAAATTCAAACAAGTAGAAAATTCGTTTGTTTATTCTTCTTAATTCCATAAATATTAATTTCTCATGATAAAAATAAGTTTCGTTTACAACTTACAAACGTATTCCATATTAAGAGCCATTTTTTCAGGTCGCGATTTCATTTACATATTTTACCGTATTTTAAATTTTTAACAAACAAGCATATCTCGTACCGATAAGCTTTTTGAATCTGGTGTTCCATATTAGGTGCCATTACCCCATTAGTCTTCTATCGTAAATACACATAATTGAATTCTGTGATAACAACTTCCAATTTTAGATACAGAAACCTGATGCGACCGTTACGAAGACATCCTCAAAGCATTAAACTTTTCTGTACTGCGAGAGTATCGACGAGAGCTCTAAAATCGGAGACCAATTTCAGTCCACCGAATTCGCGACTGTACTCCTGCCTACGGAAACCGAGGGGGTTACCGTTAGACGAGGGGCCAGAGATCGTCGCGGCCGAACAAATCGATCTTCTTATCGACGGAGTTATTGGTGTATGATAAATGAAGGACCGGTCGCAACGTCGAGCGGCCTTCGTTAAAACGACAGAAACAGGGGAGATCGAGCGAGATGAAGAGAGGAAGGGATGAGTAGCCGAGGAATGGGAGGCAGAACGGGAGAGCGAGAAAGAGGGATACGAGGGGGAAGACACGTAAGGATGGATGGACGCGGATGGAGAAGGTATTATATGGCGAGTACGGTCGCGGTGAGGCGAGTTTTTATCGTGGCCGCCATCTGCCGACCGATCGTCATTACCGCGCTAAGTAATCCTTCGTACGATTGTATGTGCCACGCCAGAAGCATGCTACGGCCGCGCCACTGCACCTCGTTACGAACGCGTATCCGCCATTTTTTCGCGAGTAAACGCGTCGATTCGTTCTTGTCGGTGCTCGGAAGACCGCGGGATATACGGGGAGAGGTGTATCGCGGGGGCTGCGCGTAGATCGCGATTTACGAGGAGATGCGAGACGCCGGCCGAAATTAGCTGTCCAAGGTGATCGATTCCGGGGAACCCTAGATATCGAGGAACGCAATCAGAAATCGTCGATAAAAACGTTGATGATCGTTGGAACGAATTCACCGGCACAGATAAACGACAGCCGCCAATTACGCGGTTTTGAACCACGAAGGTCGCCTCCGGTTCGCGTCCGATCAATAGAATCAACGAATCGCTCGAATTTCGTACACTTTCATCTTCGTTTTCTTCGATTGTGTCAAGAATATTGAAGATCGAGGTAATTAGATATAAACGAAAACGAATAAACGTGCAGCAATGGAAACAAAAAGCCAAATAGTAACGTTGCCGAAGAATTCTGTTACGATCGGTGAAAGGGAAACGATAGAAACGAGAAATCTTCCTAGTCGGTCTTTCAAATTGCGCAGAAGATATCTGCAGAGGATAAAACAAAGATCCGCGAAATCAATTCTGCAATCGATACTCTCCTTCGATTTCAAGGAACGCTTCCAGTCTACTGGTCGGCAGCCAGATCGTTCGGTGCCATAAACCGGCGCAGAAAAAAGGAGTGGCAGGGTTGTTGGATCGGTCAGGATTACTCGCGCACGATGAAAATTCATTATTAAAGTTCCTTCTACGCCCACGAGCGTCTTTTCCGGTTGTTGGTCAGCCGTTGGATTCACCACGCGGAACGATTAAACGGTTCGCTGGGATTGCATCTGGCATATCTGAATGCCAATGGAATGTCAGAAAATGAAGCGCAAGCGAATGAGCCGACGAGCGGGTAGCAACGAGAATTTCCGTGGGTCTCTGCGAGGAGTCCATCCACTTTCCGATCCCGAGACGAGAAAATCGAGGAACGCATAACAGAAACCGATTTATGTATATGAGACGATGGCCGCCGTCAGCGTTGTTCCGACCGTCCGTCTCCGGTATTAACCTTTTCCCCGAGCGTCGATCGTCCCCTCGTTTTACTGTTTTATCGCGCGACGGATTAACCGATCCTTTTCGCCGCTCGTAAGTTTCCGCGCGAAGAAACGCGGGTTTGATTGCCGCAATAAAAGCGTTTCGCGTGGTTTCCTTTCGTGCTGTCTTCCTCTCGCTCGCTCGATCTTTTCCTCCTCCTCCCCTTCGCTCTTTCTCCCCCCTCGGTGTGCACGGCGGGCAACTCGAACGAGAGGAAAAGGGGAAAAAAAGGAAAGAAGAACGACGGTACAAGAACGAAGGGGAATCGAATAGCCACGATTCCCCGTCGAGGATCGGTCTCGCGGCGAACTCGGGAGAGGCGGCACGGAATTTCTGGGCTGCGCCCACGAACGCAGATACAATGTAGCGGGGAAAAACGGTTTGATCGCCGCGACCGGAACAGTGCGGTGGCCGCGGTACGCCGCACTGCGCGAAATTTCTACAACGATAAAAATGACTTGAACAAGACGCTTCCCCGGTACCTACTGGCGGGACAAACCGCAAAGATACGGTGTGCCGGATCTCAGAGCACCAGTCGCTTGAAAAGTCGATCGTTCCGCGACGGTTATTCGCAAGCACGAAATTTCATTGTAATATGCTGTTGGCTTCGCGGCGATTATACGTGTATACCTTCATCTTAGAGACCACTTTACATATACGTGTGTATTCGTCGATAATATTGCAACGTTCGCTACCGATTTTTAGTATTGGATATCGAACACCTTGCTGCTAATAGTTCTTTAGTCTGTTTAACCCAATAACTTTCTTGCTTTCTAAGCATTTCGTTTCTTTGATTTTTCTCAAGTTAATCCTCATTTCGTTTAACCCTCCCGCTACTAGCGATTACTATAGCCACTCATCAGAATTTCGCATTGATTATGTACTTTTGTATTATATTTTATTATTATATGTATCGCAACTAGAATAAGGAATTAATAAATTACAGTACCCTACTAGCTATCAAAGTCACGTTCGTAAAGTCGGTTAGGTCGCTGTAAAACAAGTGCCGCAAAGTAAGGCCGACGCAGCGAAAGGGTTAAAGTAACTTGAATTTGGGAATATTATCGACAACTTGTTACTCGTCTGTTTTATTTTTTTAAAGTAATATTTCAAATGTAAGGTAAATCGAAAGGAAAGAAACATTTCAGGTGAAATAGAACACAGGTTTTTAGTACGGAAACGCGATGCCTATTTCCACGGCATTCCATGGACCGAATTCTTCGCGGCGCAACAATTCCGCCGACACGAATTCATCGGCTGCGGCGATCCAAACGATAGACCATATCAAAGCGATAATTACCGGGGCTCGATAACAACCGAGAGCCGGTAATTGACCAGGGGCTTCCCGTCGTGTAACGCCGCAACGAACTTATTGTGCCCAGACACGCGGTGCCACTTTAATTCCGCAATATTCATCCCGGCCGGCCGGTAGATACCCGCGCGTAGCAACAGCCGGCTTAATGAGAAGCTCGGTGTTTAATTTGTTGCGGGCGAGAGTATGCGGCTGCCGGGCGCGTGTTGCAGGCTGCGGACACCGGTGCGCGGAACGAACGAGAGTCGGCCAAGTCCAGGACTACGTTTGCACGGGATGTCTGATTATAAAGGCGCGTTTTCGTTGCAAGCCTCCCGCTACGGATAAACGGATGAACAGTCGGCCAACCATTGAAACGTTCTTCGGTGAAACTGTTAACGGTAACGTCCATTTGACCGCGTGCAACCCGACATTTATAAAGATAAGAAATTGTAAAGGTGAAGAAATTTGTAAAGGTAAAGAAATATTTATAAAAATCGGTTCGAGTAACATGTATACACTTTAAAACGGCGAATCTTCGGTAACGGTGATCGTTGAATTATAAACTGAAATTAGAACCAGAGCAGACAAGCATATATCGTTTATCCTTTTAACGATAGCAGCTAGGTGAGTAGCTGATATCGAATCAGCCTAAAAATATGTACATTTTCAATCAAACTGAAACTCGAAACTCAAACTAACTCGAACTGATCGCTAACCGATCGCTACAAGATTCTCGACACTTTCATAAGAGAATATATTTGAACGAGTTTCTACACTGACCACCCTCAATGATGGCTACCATCGTTCGCCTCTTCCGCACTCTCCGTTTTTTTTATTTCCCGTTTCGCCGCGGAAAGCAGCGCGCTGTACGCTCAAGGAAGCAATCGGCGAACAGAAATTAGCGCGCGGTTATCTGACAATTAGTCGCGGCGTTTAACTCACCGGCCGGCAGATTCGATACTTCGTCGAGCGTGCGCCGCAACGTGCCCGCACGGTAGGAGGAATTTTAAAAATACACGGACGTCCGATAAATATCGTCGCGTGAAGTAGTAACGAAGTTCGCGACAGCAACGGTTAAAAATAATTCCGTTCGCGAGGATCGATCGACGCGTTCCGTCAAGAGGGGCTGGCCGGCAGGGGTGGAGGGTCATGCGGGGCGGAGCGAGGGAAAAAAATCGGCGGCACGGCTCGGAAAGGAAGTGGTGGTGGCGGGGGCGCGACGCGGTCTCTCGGGCGACGTGTAATTAAAACACGTTAATTCGAGTCAATTAAACTGGACGCTTACGAAATCACGGCCGCCGCATGCATGCTGGCCCGTATTCTTAATTACCTACGCCCACGAACGTATTTCTTCTTCCCCAGGCCGTCCCTTCCTTTCTTCTTTGCTCCGCGACCGGTGCGGCGACGCGACGCGGCCACGATCAAAAAGTCGATCGCGATAATTAAACACCGTCCCGGGGCACCGGTTATCGTGATTTTATCGTTCAAGACCGTGCGAAAGTTATTTTTTAGCTATTCGTTACCTTTTTTTTCGGTTTCCATTATGGTCGGCGGTGTAGACCGGACGACGGGGTCTAGCGAAATTATTTAACACTAACCGTACCAATATTTTGTACATAATTATTCCTATAGTAACCAGTACCTGGCTACGAAAGAAAGATGAACAAGTTAGATGATCAATTTTTCTTGGTGGGAACGGGAACAACAGGAAACATAAGAATTCTAAAACTGATTGATCGAACAATATAGAAATTGATATGGAGTTAAATGAAAGGAAGAAAACGCCGAATTTTTATCGACTTTATTTAGTGTTAATAGGTTTCCAAATTTGTAAGGAAAGACGAAGGATTTGAACTTTGAGGTGGAAAATGAAAGCAAGAGTATGCTGTTATTTTTTAAAGAAACGCAGGGGGTTTGTGTCTTTAAATATTTGCAGATAGTCCGTCGTTAACCCGTGCGCGTGATACGCGTCGATTTGATGGAGAATGCATATTTATCCTCTAAGATCCTTTTATCTATCTGAAATTTGTAAATAAATTACATGTAATTACTTCTTATGCGATTCAACGTGTAATAGATAAAGCATGATGGTTATAAATTATTACGGCCCGTTAGCATGGTTCTAATTTTGACACGGTTTCATTGAAACAGCATAAATATAGTATGAGGAGAAGTAATTACATATTGTATGAACAGAATACGAGGGTTACAACTTCGCGGTCTAATATAGAAGGATATTGTTCAGTGTACAATTATTCCCTTGCAAGATTAAATAAACTATTATTACAATCTGTGCAAAGTTTTCGGTTAATAACTTAGCTAATGACTTTTCTGGAATCCTTCCAGTAGACCGTGCAAAATACTTAATTCATTCCTTTCATGTTGAACCGCGAAGTATTCAATCCACCCCCGTCAATTTAATCCGCTACGAGCTTCTTCGAACGCTGTCTTCGCAAAAGCGTGACGGTTATAATTTTCCAGTTTCTATGATAAAACGTAAACCTAGTTGCAACGAGTTAATTACTCGAGAGCACAATGTGTAACACTATATTCGTGGAAACTAGTGTATCACTTCTTTTGTTTCTTTTATAGAACGAATCGAAAATTTTACATTACAATTACAAAATATCGAAGTATGTTCCTTCTATTGAACAACAAAATATAGTTGGCGTATGCAACGTGCATTCGTTTCAATATACTTTGCAACACACAAACGCAATTGTCATTATTTTATCTTACACAACAATATCCCAACCCTTTTTAGACCATCTAAGTTGAGTTTCGGAATTATCACCGAAACCAAAGCTATCACTTCCAACGCGTCAACCCAACATCTCCGTCGACTCTCTGATACAACATCAGCATTAAACGTATAATATTATAATCATTGATTTGAACACATGTATATACGTAATGAATACCCGGTTAATGGCATTCCGCTGCCCCAGCCACCCCCGGATATTAATTGTAATCCGGCGGAACACGTTCCGAAGAATAAAACGCCCACGAATAAATGAATTTACTTAATAATTTCCCTCGAACGCGCCTTTACGACTTTTGCGATAGCGAAACAAAAACACACTGAAATGGGTCATTTCGAGCCGTCCGACATTTTCCGAGTTAATGATAGATTTACAGGAGTAATTGCTTCCTTTCCGGTTGCCGAGGGAATCAACGCCGCGCGTCGCTATACCATCGGCGGGCATTAGTTCGTAGAGGTGTAGCACTAAGGGAACGGGAGGAGAAGAGGAGGGACGGTCTCGGTCTCGGACATCTAAAACATCAACGGTGGGAAGGACACGGGGAGCAGGTTAAAGTGAGAGCCCGCAGTAGACACGCAATTCCGGACAGGTGCCACACGCTGGGGCGCCCGCCGTACCCGTTTAATGGGATCTCGCCGCTCTCGCTGTCTTTCTGCGCCACGGAGTCGTTGCGATAAACCGTCGCATAAAGTCGGCACATTATTGCGTTATAGGTTTCCACGGCGTATCGCGCGATATTACGGGCTGTTCCACGTAGCCACGTAATGGTGGCCCCACGCGACGTCCTCCTCGCGTCGTTCCCTCCATGAAATGTCTCTCTGCCCCCGACGGACTCGCTCCACTCGGCCCCAGGCGCGCCACGGTTCGCCAAATTGGCAGAAATAAAACGAAGGGACCGGGGAACGAAACGCGGGGGATGGCTTAGAGAATAATATCCTCTTCCCGATCGTTCAACGCGCCTTAGAGCCTCCTATCTTCGATAAGGCCCCCGGAGGATAATTTACGGCTAATCATTGCGAAGAATTATCTGCGGCATCCGTGACAAGTTCGTAAATTCCGGCCGGGGATCGCTGGCTCGGAGGCGAGGGCCGAATTAAGTACGCTACACGCCGTAGAGATCCCTTCGGGATTCTCCGGTCCACGGAAATTTGGCCGCAAACGTTTACTGTCCGTCCGGCGGTCCCCCCTCTCTGCTGCTCCAAACGAGCCGCGAAATCACGCGTCGCGCCGGTTCACGCTAATATTTCGACGCGCGATCCCAGATACCAGGCGAGACGAGATAAGATAGCGCCGAGATGATGGGCTCTTAATCAATTAATTGGATGAAACGTAGCGGCCGATAACGTTTATTTCCACAAATTTTTTCTGGGCATCGGAATCTTCTGTCCGATGGTTCGGAAGGCGGATGAATCGAAATCCGAAACAAGATACTTTGGCGAGGATCAAAGGTGTTGCTCGAAGTAGTTGTTGCACAGCACCTCTTACTCGAAGCTTTCGACATTTGAAAATCGCGGAACGATGCATTTTCATTCGTTGGCAAGAAAGAAATCGACGCTAGTTCTCGTTCGTCGATATAATGCTTAATCGGTGAGCGGCTTTGATAGACCGTAAAGCTAATTTTACCGCGGCAGTCGCGCCGGGGACAGGTAAGGTCTCGTCGTAGCTCGATTTCGGCAGGACATCCGACATCGGTTCGGGCACGCGTAGGACGAATCTCGATCCCATGGACCGCGTCGTGTCGTTTCGCGCGTTGGCGGACACCGCTTTCTAAATCACTCGCTGCCACTCAGTGCCGGGCCGCTTTCTCTCTTTTTCCTCGGCCCGTTCTCGTCCCGCGCGACCTCTCCCTCGTCGAGAGAACCGACACACGCGACAATGTCCTAAATGACGGTCTATTTTCGCGTGGAGACGTCGACCTCCCGGCGAATCGTAAAACCGTCAAAATGAATCCATTAAACCCGGAAACAGGTACCCGGCCGGTGCATAGTCCTAGGGCCGGGACTGGCATCCGTCGCGAGCGACCGCGTCGCGGAGGGGCCTAGAATGCGGTTCCGGGAGGGAAAGAGCGAATATTCGCCAGAAGAGGCAGAATCCCAGCGACGCGACGCGGGGTCCGGTAAAATCTGTTGGGAAATTTCGTTCGCCGGACGATATATAAAATCGCCAAGGGAGGAACGCGAACGCCTCCTTTGTGCAGGCCGGTAGAGTATTCGTGGGTCGGAGATGCCTCTTATCTGCCAATAACCAATGGGACAGGCATCCGGCCGACCTCCTAGATGGACTTTCGTCGTAAACGGAGAGTCGAGGAATTTAGGAATTCGGAGGTAAGAGATGCATCGCCGTGGGAGCAAGGGGCACGAGTTGCCGGGATTGAAAGGTGGAACACACCCGGAGATGATAGTGCGGCGCTACCGCGGACCGCCGTGCCGCGCCGGCCTCCTGAACTTGTGTAATTAACCGGCGAACGATTCTATGCGGCAGGTGAATCGACGCGACGGCTCTCGGAACGAGTATCCGAGACCGGTATTAATGCGTCCTCTCTGTTATAATTTCAATATCGTCAGGCGAGATACGATCGCGTCGGAGTTAGAGAAGGGAGATTGTATTAACGTTAGATTTACTTCATGGAATCTAGCGCAAGCACGGAAATTCAACTCGCAATAGTACGAGCATTGATATCGATTCATTCTTCCACCCTCTAATTTTTCATTTGTAATCTCATTTTATTTTAAATGCTGATTCGATGAACAAGTAACGTCGGTTCTCGACGTAACTCATCGATCATTTTTTATCGGTACTATAATAAAAGCACCGTAATAACATCGTAGTAACTTCGTTTACGGTTCCACGAGACCGACATTGGTTGCTTTCTCGTCAGTGCGACGACCGATGAGAAAAGTTATTCAAACGCTAAAGTAGACTCGGAATATTCATGGAAATTCCGATGCGTTGGGACATTCCGGGTAGCATACCTACGAAATCTATCATATATCAGTGTACTTCCGTATCTGGATAGCCGCTTCCCTTGACGATTACGTCCAATTCTCGCGTAAGTTGATCTTATCGAGGAAGGACGTGGTCAAAAACGTCCGGGCACGCGGAAGACGGCTTTCCATCTGTTCCAACTATAGGCCGGTAGAAACAAGCCTTGAAACATCATAGAACGATCCCAAGGAAGGGAGTTAAACTGTATACAGCGATTTTGTCGTTTCGAGGATCTCGTCTGCAAGATCCCGGAGCTGTCTCGCGAGATTGGAATTTCAAACGAGAGCAGCGGCGCGACACCGTCCGCGGCTGCGAAAGCGAGAGCGTGGACCAGATTGAGAACCCCTAAGAAGGGTCTCCGAGGATTCCGATGACGACGAAGGCTTTAGGAGGAAGACGACCTACTTCACTCGTTTGCATCAGACCCGAGGCGGCACCCTTCTTCTTCTCCCTTTTTTTCTCTCCCCCGTTCCCTTCAAGACTACAGGTAGCCCGGGATGACGTAATGCAACGGGCCAATCGTTGCAAAGGGCAAAGTCCCAGAGTTCGGTGTACACAGCGAGTTTTCTTATTTCGCGGGGAACGAGTTCGGATCGAATGGGAGTAAAAAGGCGAAACACGGAGGAGGTGGAGGTGTGGCCAATGTAAAAGGACAAGCGGGCGAAAATCAACCACCGGCTACGAGACCCTAACACGTTGCCGGTGTCGCTTGAAATCTTAATCACGATTTCTCGGCTCGTGGCCCCCGAGCGCGGGGAAAATCGAGGACGAAAACCAAGCAGTCGTCGCTGACGTTGGTCGCCAATGAAACCGCTTCGAATCGATCGATCATCGATTCGGTTGATTTACAACCCTGTACAGGTTGGACACGATATTCCTTCCTTCGTTTAGAAATAAGCAAGGGCAAAGTAAGACATTAACGCAACGATTTTCAGTTTATCTATTGAAAATTGTGCGTTATAATTGTCCAATGTGCATAACGAAACAGTTTGTGCACCGATTTCTGCTCGAATCGGCCGGACATAAATCACGATTGATAATGGTATTCGGAAAATGAGAAATCGACGAGTCCGATCATTAATCGCAGTTGATCGAATTCGATGGCGAGTCACCGGAACTTCCTTTTATTCGATTTCACAGACGGTGTTTCTATTGTTTGTTATTTCAACAAGTAATTCTAGGAAGAATTTATGTGCGCGTTTGCCGCGCTGTCTGGGTGTACGCGAAGGCGCCGAATGAATTTAGTCGCAAAAACCCGTGTGTAATGAGTGGAACGCTCGAAGTAAGTTAAATACAACGCTGGAACCCGTTTTTTGCGCGCGTTTTACGGCGAAATTTTTGCAAAAAAGTCTACATGCGATTTTCTTCTAATGCCTGGCGTTTCCTTTATTTCTCAACGACGAGGAATTCCTTGCTCCCGTTCCCGGCCGATGTGCTGCTCGATTTTCTTTCAGAAACCACGGACGAAAACAATGTCTCGCGTCACACGAAAGTATCTTCTTGCAATCTTCTGCGCAAAATTAATATTCGTGATATACGTATTTCGTCACAGTGATACTTTTAATACAGAATTTTACGCGAATTCTTCGTTCGGCGATACACGGTGCCGCGAAAACCGACGCTTATGTCTTAAGACTAAACTTGTTAAATCTCCATTTAACCGATGCAAGGCTGTTCCGATAAAAAAGCAAGTATGCGCGCAGCATTATGAAATTGATTTTGAAACACAGAGACATTTGTTGAAACGCACTGCCCACGTATTTGAAACGAAACATGCCTGAACGATTAGCGCCAATTGGTCGAGTTACGCGCCAGTGTAGTCGGCGGAAAGCAAGCTGTGTGGCTTGTAATTATTATTTAGGCGTAAACGAAAGTCCGAACCGCGACAGCCAGATTCCTACAATGACCGCTGTCGTCGCGATTTACTCTCGTGCAAGCAGGCCCTGAACACGCCGATGGTTAAATTGATCGCACGAAAAGTTCATTTGAGCAGCTTTTATATAATAACCGGTTGCAATTGGGGTCATTAGCGGGTCTGTGAGTGAACTTAATCAACACCCGACAACGCCGCCACCTTTGCCATCAAAACCCGTTGTCACGCCGAATTGATATTCGTCCATTTATTGACGTCAATCACTGAACACGACATTTCGATCGGGAGCGCCGATGGCGTAAAACTGTAACCATCGATCCGATCGACTCGATAATCTCTTCGCCGCGCGGTGATTCTAGAAAAGACCGAAGAAAAACCGGAAAAGGTGGAATAAGAGAAACGAGTGTCAGCAAAAACGAAAGCAAGCACGGCAATTAATTCTTATCGGTGCAGTCGAGGCAGACTGATTAGACCAGAACACCGATTATTTTCTCGCGATTCCGATATTTAATGCGTATCTAGAGCTATCGATAACGGCGATCTCCTATCGACGCCGGGAGCTCGGAGCAGATAATTATCGGCTGATTTGTTACGGGTGTTCGTCGCTGATTCAGATGCCACAGTCGCGCCGACCAAATATCGGACTCGTACGCTACGTTATAAATCGTAGCTGACAGCTAAGATCGCACCGTGACTATCTGACCGCCATCGGGAATGGTTCACGCTTATCAGTTACAAACATTGGGAACGTGCGCGGAAAAGCTGTCGAATACCCATAGTCTGTCCGAGGCCTAAGGTCGCACGGAAACACCTGTGAGCTATTGACCAAGTAATTAAGTGGTCTGCGAATATTTCTACGAACACGGGTAAACAAAGGGCTAAACTGATTTACGTAAAAATAAATACAACTACAATTTCATTGTGATATTACTTTGTAACATAATTCTTACAGAGCATATCAATGCAATTTCATTCTTAAATCGCTATTCATAACAAAAGTATAACACTTTAAAGCAAATTAGTGACGTCGGTGTAAGTAGTACACAGTTTGCAGTTCCTCGTCTTATAATCATAGAGAGCCTCGTGGCGAAACTATTAATAAGCACGAATATTATTCGTATAACGATGAGGCAAACACGTAACCATCGCGGTAAACATACAGTTCCTTTCCCCATTGGGAAATGATTGACTCTTGTCAAGCAATCAAGAAGAAAAAAGATGAGTGACTGGCAAAGAAAAATCATTCCTTCGCGATTAGAAATAACACCGTTATCTATTACAGCATTCTCAAGAATGCTTGTAATTTCGCACGCAGGAAAACCCTCGTATATCGGTTGATTTGCAACGGCATCGGGCGTACGTGCAACCCTTAAAGGCGGCGCAGCACAATAGAGAATCACCGAGACAGGATATAAGACGAAGAAAAACTCTCGGTAGAATATGGAGGCTCCGTATCTAGAGGTGGAGGAGGAGGAGAAGGAGGTGGAGGAGGAACAAGGCGAAGAAGTAGCAGCGAAGAGAATTTATTACCGGGCGAGACGCGGATCTCCGAAGAGAGAAGAGCGAGCATAAGCAGTTAGGGTACCTGCACGAACAAATAACGGAAAGGTGGGAGGGCCACGATACCTACAAATGAGGGTCGCGCGAGAGAAAAGGAGAGAGGGAAAGGAGGAAAGGAACAGAGAGGCAAGAGAAAGAGAAATCTTCGAAGAGGTCCAGTCTTGTAACAGGTGTACGCGCGCGGTTCTCGGAGGAGAATTGCCCTCCGCAGCTGAGAGCCACGTGAAACTCGGATTTACGCCTGACAGTTAATGGCATAATTTTTTCGACTGCCAGCTGAAGATAAGGATTAATTAAAAGAACGCGCGGGGCCGCGTGTGAGAGTTACGTGGCGATCGATCGAACGGGATTGGAGCAGCCTCGTACATCCCAATTTAAAGCGTTCGCCGATACATTGTAAGCCCTCTTACAGATCAGAGTACTCTACAATTTTAACCCACCGAGCGCAACACGTAACCAGAGGATGATAAAACGCGCCCGCAGCTGGGAACGAGCGCTAAATAGTCGCCGTTCTGTGGACAGCTGTCGGCCGAAGCCTTAACGAAAGAACGAAAAAGTATAAGTATCGGTACAGATAAATTCATCGAAAATAACTCGTCAAAAATGTTTTCACCGATCGGCGCAAGGACGACGATCGGCTTTATGGGAACCACTGGGCCTCGGCGTACCTGGCGCGAGTAGCGTCAAGCGCGAGCCCACCTTGGGTACCACGCCGGTAAAACGAAGATCCGATCGGCCGATAACGCTCGGGTCCGCGCGCATATGAGAACGCCGGGGAGAGGCCCGGTCGTTCCTCATTTTCGGCCGAAGGCGCGTGGTTGGTTATCGATATCTCAATGCGTATTTCCCGCCGCCCCTCCACCCTTTCTCACACTCTGTCACTCTCTCTTTCTCGTTTCCCCTTTCTTTCTATCCGTTCCTGTCTTCTACCCATCCCTGTCCAACTACCCACGCGCGGACGAGGCCGAATACCTGTTGGCGCGCGGATCGAATAAAAGGGAAAAGAGAGTGCCGAGAGTCAGGCGCGACGATGACGAGAGACCGGAGAAGAACGAAAGGGGAGAACGTACGAGGCATCCGCGCGGAGACTCGTTAACTCCGGTAGCAAGGCTGCTTTGGCGACTTCGCGATCGCGGCAGGTATGTACACCTACTTAACGACCCGGCCCAACCCAGCTACCTGTTCGACCATAGAGAATGATCGTTCTCCTAGCGCCGGCGCGGCGATCGTTCAGCGGGCCGTTACGGAAGCGAGCAACTGCAGCCGTACGCCGCGCCGCTCTGGGATAATCGGGCTGAACGATGAGCCGGCGTAGTTCAGATTCAGACGACGGGATTAGCGATCAAAAATTCTGTCCTGCCAGTCCTGGTTTTCGCGCTCGGCTTTATCTTTATCTTTGCCCTTATCGAGCGCGGATCGACATCCGACACCCCTAGTACTCCGAATCGTCCCTATTTATCCAACTCGCCAGCCTTCGACCGTTCCACGCATCACGGGATTCTCCATTTCGGAACCGTAATTCGTTGATTAGCTCATTTCGTTGCTTGATCTGATTTTACATGCCAAGGTTGTAGTCAAGGAAGACGGAAAGACGTCGAGTAGGAAAATTTCTGGATATGCAATCTCGGGCCAAAATTGTTCATAACTGAGACGGAGCAAGAACTCTGCAAGTAGAGCTAGATGTCTATTTACGAGTAGAACTATCACCAGTTGCCGTTAAAAAGTGGATATTACATCGATAGCAACTATCCATTGACTATCCATCAAATTCGTCGTCACTCTTAACGCGTTACTCACCTGTAAGAGATTCTTTCGAGAGCAATTCGCGATTTCACTATTGAATCATTTCACTCTTGAATGGCCACGTAGCTTAAGAACTTTCAATACCTAGTTGGGTAAAGGTAGCCGTTGGGTACCTTGAATCAGCTAACTTTTCACTCCTTTACCTACGGTCGATGACGATTTTTACCTATGTTTCGCAGTTTCAAACCGCTGACCAAAACAGAACTACACAAACGACGCGTAGAAGATTGAAGCGGGTGCACGCGCGAACCGGCGAGGGGTTCCCGGGATGGCACGTGTACGAGCCACGCGGCGCAGCCTCTGAAACGAGATGCGCGGCCTTGAACTCGAACCCGAGGGTCGATCGATAGGCGCCACGTGCCTCTCTCCTGACCTATATAAACACCGGGAATTCCGGGAGAGAGAAACGCCGGTCACTCTCTGGACGGCGCGGCTCGTCGTACGTTTTGCTGATGCCCGCGCGTACGGGAGTTCTCCGATACACACGTCAAGAACACACGTTCACTTCTGAAACAACGATATGCTCCAGAAAATTAAAGAATCACTACATTGCAATAAAAAAAATTGCCTACTTTGAACCTCTGTAATTTTTTTAACAAAAAGTCGTACATCATAATTGTTTGGGCAGCTGGTTGAGGTGAAGAAATATTTAGTTTTTCGATGCGTTGGTTGGATCGGTCATCGTAAAATAGTTCAATTACAACGAATCGGTGTCGAAATAATTTATTATTTCTTTCTCCTACGGAAACACTGATTTCGGCTCAGTATTAGAAATTACGCTAAAAATACTCGGTAAGTTCGATGACGTAAAATAAAAATCGATCGGCGACAATATGTTCGTAACATGCAAGGGTCATTTGCTCTCTGTCGGTTTGCGGTTAAGCGGTGAATTTTATAGAAGAGGCATGGATTTTCAAAATCGGAGAACGTACACCGTTGCCGCGCGTTAGCGTCGGTGACCTGTAGCGTGCCCCCTTCTGTGAGAGCCCGCGAAAATACAAACTGCGTGAATTAGACATTCAACAATGGAGGGAACAATACTGTTCGGACACATTATAGTGTGAAGCTTCTACTTTCGCAGACTATAAATCATATTATCCTGCGACGTTTGCATGTTGTACAACGACTGGGAAAGTAAAGGTACTTTTCCACTTCCAAAACTAACGATTGCGAT
Source organism: Nomia melanderi (assembly GCF_051020985.1). Taxonomy (NCBI): domain Eukaryota; kingdom Metazoa; phylum Arthropoda; class Insecta; order Hymenoptera; family Halictidae; genus Nomia; species Nomia melanderi. The sequence goes on from NC_135005.1 coordinate 6,087,845, forward strand.
TGAAAGCATCGATGCTAGGAAGTCTGTACTCGAAAATTCGATGTGGAAGAGCACCAGTCTCACGGATGAACGTTTCACGATGTCGCGTGTGGCCGACGAAGTTGCGCGGCACACAGGAAAAGCGGAGGAAAGCGAGACGAACAGCTGAAACGAATATCGTTCGATCGGCTTCGCTGTCGCGCCTAGCTTCGCTAAAGCGATCACGTGGGCGTTAATTACTCCTTGAAAACGAGCTTGCGTTAGTGGGAGTATTACACGAGACGTGGGCACAGAACGTTGGACAGATACCGGCATCTATCGCTTGGGCTCGTTATAAGTATATTACACAGTGAGCATGCAGACAGACTCTCCTCGTCGCGAGCTGATAGAGAGCCACCCGTGTGTCTTGCCTGTCGATCGATACACAGTAATACATGGGCTACTAGACTGTCGTTACGCGGCGCGTTGCAAAACTGAAATTTACATCGGTCCGTCTCGTAAATCTTGCGTGAAAATGAAATTTCAGTCCGTTCACGGTTGGCGCTCAATTCCGTTGAACGGCATTGTGCTGCGATCTCGATCGGCACAAAGGATTCAAAGCAGCGATTGTAACAGAGAAACAAAGTTTTTAGTCTTTCGGCGCATCTGCCGAATCGATTCAAATGAATTACAATGTAGACAGGAACGGAGGAAACAGTGTATGCGTGGTGAAACTTTATACCTTGATTACGCATTACACAATAACAATAGATTAATTCGTTCCGCTTAGCTTCTTTGCAAAGAAACATACAAATATGTATTCGAAACTCTGAAGTATTTCGCCAAAAAGGAATGCGATCTCATAAATTGCATAGTGAAATGCATTTCAACCGATCGGTGGTCTCAGCATTAACCCATTTGCATCGTACAACAAAATTAAGGATATTCCATTATTGTCAAACGTTCCATTGCGGCTGAATGATAAATGCGTGGAAATAATAATAATAATCTAATATATAGAATCGTAATAATATAATAAACAATGTTGGTAATAATCATATAGTAATGTTGATCGATTATCCATCGACAATTTAGTCTTAGTGTCCACATGTAGATACTACGTGAACGATGCATATGCATTCTGTCGGCCACAAATCTCCAGCACAAGCCTTGAAAGGGTCGAAAAATTCCCGTCGACGACGCGTTGTGCTTTACGAATGAGCGTCCCGGTCGGTCCGCAGGGTGGCACAGTTTCCAGCGGCGTCAGGGAGAGCGATATTGATTTCCAGTAGGCCATGCGGAGAGACGAGATAGTCCCCGATGTGCATCCCGGCGAGCGCGACCCAGCCAACCTGCTCCGGCCGGCCAGCGCGCACGGGGATGAAATTCACGGTCAAGGACGCTGGGGCAACCCCTCCAGCGGCTTCTCTCTCGTTTTCAACCCTCGCTTTCACCGAGTGCCGCGTTCCCCAAGCGAATCCCTCTCCGTAACGCTTCACGGTACGCTTAACAACTCTATCCTCTGCCTCCGCAACTCGCGCGCGTTATCGTTCGCCTCTATCTGCGCGGAACTCCACCTCTTTCGCGTCCCCGCTTGCACTCTAACGAAAGGCGCGTCCGAGCACGAGCGGGAATCGCTGTTCGAGATCGAAATGCTCCGATAAAGATGAAAATATTTGATCGCGAGTGCTCCTTCGTCTTCCGTTGTATTTTAATCGAGACTTCTACCCGGGAAAACGGAAAGAACAGCGCGACCGCACACTAGGAGAAAGACAGCTACGCGCATTAACATGTAGTATGAACGTTCCACGGGCACGGTTCGAACGGGACGGAAAATTTATGTCCGAAGGACGGATTCACGAGAGGACAATATGTAATTCGAAAGAATCTCGGTGAAACGACCGGAATTTATGCAACCGGCGCGCTCTTTCCACGTGGTCTTCTCCTCGTCGCCTGAGATCAGCCGTGAACGGGCCCGGATGAAATATCGTCCGAAAGGATCGCGCGTCCCGCGTTACACCTGCGAGTCGATGGAGAAACCTCATGAGTAACCACCCACGCGCTACCACGTTCGGTCCCATTATAATCCGAAAGACGAATTACATAGACCGAGTTCTTACGCGGCTTCAACGATTTCGAAGAGTTGGACGACGGTTTATTCTCGCGCATAATTTCGCGTGGCGATCTAAATAAAATGAAAATATTTATACTAAAACTAACTTCTGGGTGAGATTTCAAATTTCGTCCTTTTTTGCTTATTTTATTGCTTATTTTATTACCTATTGTATTATACTGTAAAACTCTTGTTTTGAAAATTCCGTACACATGATTTATATCTCTTTTTCATTTCTGTACTAAAGGCATCTACCCCTCAAATGAATGAATAAACAAATAAATAAATAAATATTAGATTCAGAAACGGATATATTATGATCCATGCGGATTAGAAGAGAGCAAAATACAATGACGCGATCCAAGCGATTAAGTTAACGCCCCATCGAGTTCGAGTACCGTTCGTAACCTGAATCCCGGTCGGGTGCGTTTTTCGCAAGTCCCTCATTTCTGTCCTCGAGCCGGAACCTATCATTCCCCAGGTTTTCCTCGACCATCCTCCGTCCGTTCGGTTCATTGGATCATTAGATTAACAATGCCAGCGTCCTTTCTGCGACAGTCTCGCGATCCCGAACGTAGTGCTCCACTATGCGCGAACTACGAACACCGTTGAAGCTGCAATTTGCATCTGCATATGTCTCTACGACACGCGTGCACGGTCTTTGTACGCGCAGGTGACAATTCACCGCGTGCCGTCGTCGCGTGAAATTTACCCTCGCGAGAAATTAGCATAATGGCCGATCATTATACCGGCGTCATCCGATTTCCGTGGGCGTACGGTCGAAATCGCGCAAACCACGACCGAACGGAAGAACGAACCATTGCGTGAGCCACGCGTTACCACGGTGTTTTGTGTGTTGAGCCCGTATTTTAGAGTCGAAAACATATTCGTTCTGCTATCTTTCTATCCGGAAACGGTTTAGTCTAGCACAATAGCACCTATCGACCGTTTCGTTGTAAGACGATCGTAAGAATACGAATACACTCACCGTGCCGGAATAATCGAATTTTTTAAAATACCATGAAATTTTGTCGCGTGATCACGATCACCGTTGGAACGCGAGCAGCACAAGATGCACGATTGAATATAATCACCATCGGAAATACGGTGAGCATTCGAAGTTAGGTGACTACAACACCACCTTCGGCGAGGGTTAATGAGGAACAGATAAGAAAACACGCATGAATAACAATTTCCTCTCGGGCTCGTAAAATTGTACATGGAACCGCGGGTGCATAGTCGGATCACACGATCCAGTTCCAGCCAGGTCCAGTCTCCCTGCGAGCATGCCAACAATTTACTCCGGAGTATCGAACGTGGAACGTTAAATCGTTAATCGGAGGCCATTACGATCGTCAACGATCGACGCACCGTGATCTTTGTTATCGTTCTCGTCCTTCGCGGCGCGCGCATCGTCGATTGGCCGGTCGTGCGCGGAGAGAACGGTGCGGATGCAGGGGGGGACCCACGAGATCTCCTCGAATCGCCGATGAAATCACGCTCCGCGGTGAGGCATGCCGATCCGTATCTTGGGTACCGAGTTGTAGAAGGTGGCATGGTCGGGCGAACAGGTACCTACGCGGCACGGCCCGCCGCGACGGGCACCGATATCGGTCTATAGGTATAGGTAAATGGCCAGGCGGATGACTACGGGCGTTTGATTAAGCGCAGTAGCCGCGGAACGGCGAGCTACCGGTGAGCGCGATCGTTCGCGCAATTACGCCAAATGGATTTCCTAATTGCGGCGCCGCGCCACGAGAGATTGCTCATGTTCGAACATCCCGCGCGAACGAATCGGCACCGATATCCCCCTTCCGATACCGGTCCCAACCGCTGCTTCCTTTTTCTCCAGCAGTACCACGCGTAGGTTTGCGGCCGTCGCATCAAGGAAGACGTCCATCTCGCCCGCGGATCCGGTTCAATCAGCCGTGATTCGAATTATCGACACGCCGTTGATATCCGCGGAACAAATTTACGGGACGCGGATCAACGGATCGTACTCGGAACGCGAATAAAGAAACGTTGCTCGAGATAGAGCTTTCACCGCGTAAGAATGACTCTAACCGTTAAAGTCTCAATTTGTGGGAGGATATCCTATCCGAACGCTGCGCGAGCGAATCTTCATACATCATGAACGAGTCGCGAGAATCACTATGAGTTGTAACGAGAAGATTAATTTTGTAACAAATCGGTCGAAGATAAGGCTTTCGCTGGCAACCAGTAAGATCGGAAACAATTAGGTCTTATCGTCGCATTCGAATAATTCGCGACACGGGTGAGAGCTAAATTTCTCGAAGTGAGAAGAGTTTGATCTAAACGTCTTTTTATTGCTTCGTCCAAACGAAAGTGGTCGATGGAACGACACTGAACGTGCGCTCGGTCGAACAATCGACAGCTAGTTAAGCAGAACACGACCGCGAGCCGTAGTGTAATCGTCTCGAGATTCGAACCGCGTATAATCTTATCGAACAGATAGCGCGCGCTTTAATCCTCGCTTATTCTATTTCCGTGCGACGGTTGTCCCCGGTCTGTGGCGGCCGTGGCCCCTGAGAATGGGGGAAAGGGGATGGGAAAGAGGGGGTGGAATAAGGAGGGAGCAAGATTGCAGGGGCTGGCGTCGAGGAGCGCCGCACCGAAAGGCCTTGGATCTGCATAGCAAATTGGCGATCGATATACGGTCACCGTACGGGGAATCGCGCGAGCCTCGAATTAAAGCTTATAACTTTCATGTCCGGCGCAATGTATCATTATGCGCGGGGCGGCCCTGGTTTTCTCGGTGCAGCTGCTCGCATGCGGTGTCGGCGGCGACGCGCAGACAACACCAGCTACTCGTTCGTCGACCAGCGCTCGCGAATATGTGTATAAAGCGCGATAAATCATCCGCCACGCGTTGATACGGATCGGCGAATGACAAGTCGCCCGATGGGCGGTGCTCCGTTGATCCTTTTCGCGCCGCGACCTCCGCGGACAGATCGGTCGCGGCGCACACACAGATTGTGCAACCGGTGGCAAAACCGGTGAGACGACGCAACCGTCGGCGATCACGCGAGGTCGAGCCGACGAGCCTATCCGACGACAACTCTTAGGCCAATGGTATCGTTGGGATTCGTTGTCACGCCTGTCGCGCATAGGTGAGACACTGTGCGCAGCGACCGACAAGATCGCGGGGGGCGCGTAGCAATGGCACCCTTTCCTTCGCTCGTACTTCGCTCCTTGCTCCGATAGGCACGTTTATCGGCCATGCAACGACGATTCTGTGTGCGCAGAAGAAAGAAAAAAAGCAAACGCGCAGAAGATGAAAAAGAAGAAGAAGAACAAGAAGGGAAAAGAACGAGCACGCTCAAAGTGGCGTTTTATGAAGTCGACGAAGCAAAAACAATATTTCTCCGCGGCGCGCGCGAGCGCCGAAGAGAACCACCACCTGGAAGATCGCTGGAGAAGGATCGACAAGGAACGTTTTTGTTGTTCGGCGTGTTTGCAAACGAAACCGGACAGCCGTGACACCTGACACCCGGTGCACACTGTCGCGCCGTCTCTCTTTTTCTTGCGCGACGAACCGATGCGATGCGACGAGACGCCCGAGTTCCTCGCTTATCGGCGTTACGTACTTGTAGCCTGATTAAGACAATAGAAGTTCACACGATTCCCGGCGCACGTTCGTCATTGAAAGCGGAAATGAACTCCGGCTACGTTTCGATCGCGGTGGACGCGTTTCACGCGTCGCTTTTGCCGAACGGAGCGCGGAGATAACGGCGAACTATAAATGGTTCTCCGATGAATCGCTCAATGTACGCTAATTTGGGACTCCGTTGAAGATTTCGATATTGTGAATCTTATATAGCTATTATAGGCTTTTCAAACAGTCGTAATCTTATACTAAAACTTATAGTAAATCAACTAATAATTAGATTATGTTATTCGCTATGTTACTCGTTCAGTAGTATTGTATTGCCCAATTAAGAAATTTTTAGATATTAAGGCATAGTGTAACAGTGCTGAGGAATTTACAACTCTGTTCATCGTTCGGTACGAAATTTCTTCTTCATAAGGTTGTCCTGCAGCGGAAGTGGAGCGAAGAGGACAGAAGAGATTCAGATTTGTTCTGCGACGCGCGGGAATTTTTAGTCGAGCGGGTCACGCACAATGCTCGCACACGTTGGCAACATCAACACAAAGGATTAGCACGCGCGCGTCACGCCTAGCACGCGCATCAAAGTCACGAGCCGTGAAGGGACACGCGTAAAAGAGATTGGTCGTAGCAGATCGTTCTACGTGGCTGGTCTGACGCGCGTGTTCGCTCCACTTCCGACATTAAACCACCCTCGCACGTGACACGGCAGACTGGAGCGACGGATTTTCCGAGTGGCGCGCGTTAAAAAGTTCGAAAGCAACGGTTCGAGAAATTGCCAGCCGCTACATGCTGTAACGGTCATTACATTCATTTCAGAGAAGAATCTAAAGACAGCGACCTATCGTTGCCGCATTTCAATTAAGGCGCTTGCATTTCAGAAACCGATGGTAACCAGCTGTGTCTTCATTTTTGAATATTCATTCCATGCATGAAACTCAGCGTCACACAGTGATAGAATTTAATGGCTTATTTACTCTTGTAATTAACCGCGGCTTCTAATAACCTTCTCTTCGATGGTAATTTCGTTTTGAAAGAATCTCGCCTACAATCATTTTACTCCTTTTCAAATGCATCACTTATGAAAGTACTGTTCGATAGTGCTCGTGGTGAAAATGAATTACGATAAAACCAGACGCGTTTGATTTAAGGATGAAACACGTTAGACGGATAGTTCCGTCGAAGCTGTGAATGGAATCATTTAGATAAGACGTGCAATGCGCAGGGGGTTTTAGTTTGATCTGTCGACGATAATATCGGACGAGTTTATAAATTCGTTACGACGTCGTAGAAGGGAAAAGGTCGAGCGTGAAAAGAGACGATGATCACACGCGTCCACCCTAACGCGCGTATCCGCTCTACTTCCGACGCTTAGCGCCGCGACGCTTCAATGATTCTCGGGGCTCACGGTGCTGAACCGCCCTCGCACGCGACGACATGCGCGGAATTGTACGACACGGATTATGAATGCATACGGTGTTCACGGAAGGTGAAAAAATGGGGCTCCGATATCATTTATCGATTACCGCCATGACAAGATCGTTCTCCACACAAAAATTTCTGTTGTAAAGTCGAACCTCACCCTTTACGCGATTCACATACCCACAATCTTGGTTATCATCCGTGCGTAATAATAACGTTCATGATCATTTTTAACATCCGGAATTATTTTTCGTTGAGATGCAAATGTGTCCGCTATCAAAGTTTTAAGATTCCTCGTCCAATGGAGCAAAAATTCAGAAGCACGAATTCAAAACATTTCGTGAATTTTGAAATCGCTACGTTAGAAAATTCCCTAATGCGCATGCGCGTGATCTAACGAACTTATGAACATTGTCTTTTCGGGAACAGGGTGGAGAATAACGGACGACTGTCGCGGCGGAGACGGGCCGCATTGATAACTTTTCGTCGCGAATCTAACGGACTTCGAGTGACACTGTGACGGGATGGCACTTGACCCGCGTATAACGCGACTGACGCGTCAGACGAAAGGCGATCGTAACCGAAACGCTCGGTGTCACGTGAATGTTACGAGGTAAAAGAAAGTCGCCTTTTTAATGGCTTACCCGGTGATCGTTAAAGGCAGCCGCGCATCCGATGCTCGCGAAACTCAACTCCCTCCAGCGTATGACACTTAAAGCTGGCCACCGGCCGACGGATCTCGAGGTAACTTCCGTCGGCGATAATGTCACGAAATCACAGAGAGGCAGGCACTGAGAACTTACTTAATCGAGTATCGTTCGTTATCACAGCAGCAATCGTCTCCGGGCCGTCGCAACCAAGTCGCGTCCACGGACAGCGACACAACCCGAGAGGAAAATATGCGATTATCAATTAAACAACAGATCAACACCAATGAATCCTCCTGAATATCACACACAAATTAATACACCGGCTGCGTCTGGTCGCATATATCTGTCGCGCTCGGTATTCTCCAACGTGCTGATTGGGCACGTCACATAACCTCTTCAGTCTCTCACTAGCGTATCGATTCCCGTCGAAGGAAGCATGGCACCACGTACGACAGAGTTCCCTCGACAACCCGTACGTCACAGAAATTCTTAATTCCTGGTGACCCGAGTCAAACACACACGCTCCCGCGAACCCGAACTTCTTCCCAGTTCTGTTCGCGAGCACCGCGCGGCGAACAACACGCCACGGCGAACCAACCGTATTATGTTTAGTAAATATATGTATGTATATATACAACCAGGCACATCGAAATCACAGGCTTCTTCGGTCCCGTCGGTGTCCCACCGATCCGTTTGCGTGTGCGTATGTGTACGCTTTATTCTTCTCCGACCGCACGCCGAACCGACAAAATAATCGTAACAACGATCCGTCAAGATCCCGGACTCTGGGACCGCGTACAGGTATGTGCTCTTCGTGACTCGCCGCCACGGGTCTACGCGTCCTGTCTCCTCGATGTACAAGCTGACAAAAAAAATACTGTGTCTCTCGTCCGGCGAGCGGGAAAGGGTAGTTCGCGAACACGCGGACCCCACGTCGTCTCCTCTTCCCTCGGTCGTGTATTTGTTTTCTCTAAACGGCTTCACGGAACGGTTTTACAATGTTTTGTCGGTGTCGCGGGGCCGTTGCTGTCTCGCGCCGAGTGGAGTCGACTGCGAACGAGGACTCGGTGGAGAGAGAGAAGTGTCTGAGAGAGGCGTTGCGTACATTCACATCTAAACGACAGCACACCGACCCTTCCAGTAGCGCGGTCTCGCGCCGACTGCGAGGCTACGACGGCTCGCGGGTTTCACCTTCGGCCGTGCTCGACTCCCCTCGCCTCCCGGCCCGCCGAACACAACACACGGCACTCTCTCTCCCTCGCGCGCGTGCGAGCTCGCTTACTCGTCGTAACGTTCTCACTCCCTTCTTCCCGCCCTCTCTCTTTCTCGTTCTTTCTCCGTCTACACACGTGCGCAGGCCGCGTCCCCACCGATTTTCGTGTGTGCGAACCTTAATTCCCCTTCTCTCTCCCCCGCTGGTGCAGCCCGTGCCCGGCCCCCACCCTCGGCCGTGTTCCGACGAGCTCGCCCCTCTTCGCGCGACCGCCGACCTAACCGAGCTCAGTAGGCGCGAGGTAGGCGCACGAACACTATCGTACGTGAGTGCACCTACGTGGAATCGAACCACGCCTATCCCCCTACCAATGGTTCGCGCGACTGACCACCTCGTGCTGTTTTTACCGGCAAGGTAACCGATAGCGGGACAGAGAGAGAACCGCCACCGGATTCGGTCGCCGGAAGAGAACGGAACGACGCGACGCGGGACAGAGAGGGAAGTTTTCTTACTGGTTTTCTCTCTATTGGCCTCGCGGCACTGCCCACGCGACCGCGGTGCGTGCTTGCGCGCGCAAAAGCTCTTCTCCGCGATAAGGAGCCCGCGTACCGCTTCTCGGACGTCGCTGGGAATCCCTGGAATCGACCGGGACCCGCCGGACGATCGTCCTGGCTGATCGTTCCCTCCTTCTCTTTTGTACGGCGTTCTCGCGTGCGCGGTAGACGCGCTCGTGAGCACACGCACCGGCGTGAGGGCGCGCGCGCGAGCACTCGTTCTCCACTGTTTAGATCGCGGCTGCGTCCATTTTTGCTCGTTCGACGTGTGGTATCCTCGCGTGTGCGCGCAACAAGTGTGCACCGGACAAGTCACGTGACGACGCGTTTCCTCGTTTGAATGGAGTTCAGGGGAGTCGATTCGACGGATAAATATTATTGCACGCTTCTAATGAGAATCTTGACGCACGTTGGAAACTAATATCGCTATTTTCAGCTTCGAAATTTTTCGTTCATTGCACTTTTCGTATTGTGCTGCCGGTGGGCGTACTGAGTGCACGACCACGCACGCTTCTTTTATTTCTCTCCTGCGACTACGATAAAAATGTTGGTCGCGTCTCGCCTCTTCTATGACTTTCGTAAACAAATGTCCCTTGAGAGATATTGACACGTGATTTAAGGTTCTAGCCACGCTTTAGACACGTGTCCGCTATGCCGAGTGTACTCGCTAAGTGGTCGCCGCCTCGACCATTTGAATTTTTTCTAGACGTTGGGCTGTTTACCTGCGACTTTTTCTTTTTAACGGAAGAACCGGCGCGCCGGGGACCAACAGCCACGCGGAAGAACCGTAAAATGCAGAATACTCGGGAGTCGGATTTATTTTAGGAGCTCGCGCGCGATGAATATATTCAACGCTCCCGTCTACCTCCTTTTAAGTGTTACGCAGCCCGTTTACGACGTATTAACAACGCATTTCCATATTAACGCGGAATGATTTCTGTCTTCGTCCTACCTTCGTATCCAGTAAAATTAACTGAAGTACAGCGATTATTTGGACAAAAACAGTCCGCTAGGAAGGAGTCAGTAAAATCCTGATTCTGTCGTTGACCCGTTAAATTCGCCGATATGTTCAAGGATTAAAGATCAGCCACTAATATTTGATACTTGTTCCTGGTTCTCATTGTCAAGTTTAAACGGCCGGCGTTATTTTAGTTGTGGGTGGACGCTGCGAAAAGTTACGTGCTTCCTCACCAGACGTGCCAAGTTTGAATCATCAGCTTAAACGGTTGTCGTGTAAAAGTCTTCATCTAATATTAAGAAAACTTACTCCCACGTTTCCGTACATTCGAAGTGGGTTTGTGATACCGAGGACACGTTGGATCACCGATTACGTATTCGCACGGTTGATCGAAATCAGGTCCACAGCATTCTGTTGTCATCGTTGCGGTCTGAGGAAGGGAACAGCGTTATCTCCCGTTTAAAAGGAAGCCGTACTCTTCTTTTCTTTCGAGCGACTTTCGTGTCACGGTTGAATACCGCACACGCGTACGCGCATTGTCACGCACGCCTTCCAGGATTTCCGAGATTGTACCTGGGTCGAACGTGTACCCACCTTTTCCGTAAGAAAAAGATCCTTACCTAAAGGCACGCACGCACGCATGAGATGATCCAGCTGTTTGATCTTCGCCACGTGCTCCCTTTTTATTCCGTATCTCGGGAGCTGGGGTGGCTCCTTAACGGCATCTGCGTTTACACAATCCCCGCGCGATTGTTGGACACCGGATCGCGGGAATCGATCGATCTTCCGTCAAAAGAATGTTTAGATAAGAATTTCAGCGAAAGTCAGAGTGACAAAGTGGAACTTGAAAAGTGGGAAGAGGAACGTCTTCAGAAGTTTAAATCCACGTGACGTTAAAGGCCGACCGAATATCAAAAGTCAAGAAGGTCTTGAACGTTTATCACGCTGGGAGACTTTCATTACAGATTCCTCGGAGCAAGGACTTCAATGTTTCGAGTAACGGAGTATCATAACTACCATTCTAAAGTCACCCTTTGAATAATCCGAGTGGCACGATATGATGTAAATCTTGCATTCAAACGGAGCTCCTCAGAGTCACTCGATCATCTAGTTACGTTGAACGGTACGGTTTATGGTAACGGTGAAATTCAGGAAGATGTTCGGTCATTATGGGATGAACGCGTAGGCAGACCGACGAAAGACTCGTTCGCATAGGGTACAGCACGGAAAGAAGGACCACGGCGACCCGTACAAATCCCAAAATAAATGTCATCGTGTATCATCGTGGTAACGTAATCCTGGATCGCGAAGACAAATGGCGGCAGAATACGATACGATACACCGCGGTCGGTCGTCCCAGGCTGAGGTGCCTTCTCGTTCCACGTATTTACATACCGCGACGAACGAAGGCCCCATAGGACGGTATGTCCGTTTTTCTCTGAAGCCAGGAGTAGGCACAATGGCTCGAGATCGACGAAGGACGGACTATGACTCTTCACTGAGAAAATTAACAGGCACAAATTTTTCCTGATACCGAGACAATTTCAGTAATGTAGGACATTCGTAAAAATTTCATAGGATAAGATATTTCAAACAGTATATATGAAATGTTGATCGACGCACCGATTTGAAAACGCCTCGCTTATGAATCGCAAACCGCGCCAAGTTTTATTTCAACGACTCCGTTCTTTGCTGAAGTTTTCCTTTCAACGAATTCCGCGAAACCGACGATGTGTTTTTCCGCGTAAAATGTTCGATCTACTTAGGTCCACACGGGTTGAGTATCCCCAGCCCTGGAAATGGGAAAACAAATCATCCGACCGTGCCGTCAAGATTTTAAGCAAACACGTGGCGTGTCCGCACGTCCATGCGCGGACACGCAACACTGCGAACCCGGGGCATTCTAAAAACCACGCGGCGTTTGCTCTGTCTCGGCGACCACTTCACGGCCACGTATATACTCCAGAAGAGGAGTCTATCTCCGAGAACTCTCCTCCCGATTTAGCCGTTCGCATCGCGTTGTCTACTCACCTTGAGAAGGTCTTTCGCCAAGGTCTAACGACCGGCAACGGGTGAACGCGCAAATATACCTAATACCCGCGTCGATCACGCGGTTGCCATTAAGATGTTTCTCAAAGACACGAATTCTTCTCGAAAATTGATATTGTTGAATCAGGAGTCAAGTTCCGATCGTTCTCGCGCGCGTAGAACGTGCTAGGTTCGTAAATATATCACTAAGGACTCGGCTAATGAAGGCACCAAGCTGTCTCACCGAGAGAAATTAATCCTGAATTATGATACTAGCCGCGGCTAATACATCCTAATGTAACCGGCTCGTCGAATCGGCGGTTCGGAGAGTATAGGAATAATTTGTTCGAACCCGGTCGACTTCGCTAGTATATCAAGAACCACTTTCCCGCGATGCTATCCGCTGGCAGCGGCGAAAAGGTAAAAAAAGCTTGGCCAGAACCTATGTAGAAGACAAGAACAAGTGGAAAGCGTAGGCGGGGCGCATACCAGAGGCACCTGCTCATTTACTTTGCGGCGGTCGGTCGGTCGGTCGGCAGCCCATGGTAGGGGATCCTCATTAGGGTTTGCCCCTACCCAACCTATTGCCACTACCACAACCCGATCGTGTTTGTACACGCGACGACTAACGAGCGGCCGAAGCCGGTGCCGCCGCCGTCGCCGTCGCCTTCACCGTCGCCGTTAACATTTTCTTCTCGGAGAAGAGCCAATTAATGAATCCCTTCTCGCGGTATTCTTAAGATAGACAGTGGGAGTTCTACGGGATTATCAGTATCGTTCAGAAAGAAAAATACAAGCGCGTGGGACGAGATGCCGTGTATTTACAAGATCGTTAATGACCGAAGATCGTGTCAATTGTCAGTCGTGAAGATTGCGGCACGCGAGAAAGGGAGAAGGAGAAAGAGAGTCAGGAACCGGTCATAAAGATATCGACGATAATTCGTCGCGTGATCGATTTTCGCTTTGTAGGAACATCGCAGACGTTCGTCGAGGAAAGAACAATTGTAATGATTAGGTGAACGAACCGAATCTTAAGGAAAAGATCGATGGGAAAGAGGAGAAAGGACTCGTTTCCACAACTGGTTTCCACGTGGCTCGTTCGCGGCTCTATTCTTTGCCACCTGTTGCTGCTTTCGCTCACGGGACCCCTGCCGCCGCGATTTCCCCGTGAACTAATCAGGCTCGCGATGAGCATCCGGATTACAAATGCGATTCCAGCATCGCATTTACCTTCGAAACACTAGAATTCCCACGTCTTTAGTAAGAGAATTCATTGATAATCCGTGAACGTTTTTCGTGTTTCAATCCCTACGCATCAGTCAGATCAATTTGACTCTAAATAGACTCATCAATATTTTTCGTTTTGTGGTTTTGTTGTAAAGAAATTAATGTCAGTCCAGAAATTATCGTTAGTATCGAATAAACGGAACGTTATCGTCCTAAAGAACCGACGCGACTTTTCGACGTGTTCCACCCCGTGGCATAAAACCCGTCCTTCCTTCAAATGTTTCAACACCTAAAGAGATTTATGAGGCGGCGAAACGGAGCCAGGGGAGAAAGGAAGAGAGAGAGAGATAAAAGAGTGAGAGTGGTGGGTCGAGAAGAAAGATTAAAGGTGCTTCCGAAGGAGGAAGCAAGAAGGGGAGAAAAATAGTGAAACCGCAGCCACCCTCCGCTGCATGGGCGTGCGCCGCAGGACCCCATGGGTCCCCGTGTAAGATCTTACATAAAGATCGTCGTCTGTACACAATAACGGCCCTGGCTGGCTGTGCTGTCGCCCGTATTCCCCGTAACCTCGTTGTCGACCGTTATGACAAGGTTCGCTCTTGCAGCTTGCCTTGTACCGCTCCGTGTGAGCGGAGGAGCGTGTGTGGAAACGCGGCTATACGCGGCTTTTTAGTCTCACGACGGCGTCGCCGCGTATCCGCAAAACAATGGCGGGGAATAACGAAAGCCGGTGGGGGTGCGATGTAACCCTGTGGCGTCTCTATTTGTTCCCTTTCGCTCAGAAGAATAATGAAGGAGGAGTTATATTAAGTTACTCCTCCGTGGGCATCTTTAGCAAAGTACGGGGTTCCTTTGAACGATGCCGCTGCTAGATTCCGATATCGTTTCCAGAGAAATTCTTATCGTAATAATTTTACAGTGGTGCTTCTTGATGTAGAAATAACGATTTATAATTGGTACCCATGACAACTCTTCTTGAGACGGAAGACGTAGCAAGGTATTCTTGTGTTTTCGTAGTCGAAGAGATTAAGAGATTACGCCGATTTCGCGGGAGTAAGTAGGAAAGCCTTCGGTTGTGGTTAACGGAAAGAAATCGACAAAAATGCGAGCCGCTTGGCATCGAACGCGTCGGGAAGAACGGCCGTTCCTTTTCGGTCATTGATGGCGTCCCACAGCGTGACGAAATACGTTGACGGAATTGACACGTAATTGCACGCTACACTCTGATTCCGCGGTTCATAATACACTCTTATTATTAACGATCGCCCGCAGCATCGTTTCGATGGTTTCGCAACCGGAGAGCTTCCCTTTCAGCGCGACAGCACAAAATGCTTTCTCGCCCCTTCTCAAAGACGTCTCGCGCGGGATCCATTCGAGACAGCATGAAAAGAAGTCCCGAGGCATTAAAAGGGAACGTAAATTGTTCCTGCTGTTGCGTTACGCGCGGCAACGTCCAATAAATGTTATTATCGGAGGAGGAGCGGCGTACAACGGACGCGTATAATACCACGCCACGGTCTAGAGCGGACACGCGGAAGTCCATGCCGCAGTTCGTCGTTACCGCTTATCATTAGAATGAGACTCATCGGACGATTAACCGGGAAAACGAATAAAGTTGATACACCGTGCGTCGTAATAAGAGACTGTTATGATTTTGCGGGTTGATGGCGCGCAAGACTCTTCCGCGCGCCGCTTACGATTGAATAATTACAGTTGATCACAGAACCTCTTTAGAAACTCTCAGACGATGTTGGATTGATAATTACTACGATATTCAGGTGAAGTCGCGATTACACGTGAGTTTTTACGAGCGTCCTTTTCTGCTTTGAATTCTAGAAATCATGCCTATCGGAAATTACATGCCTTGCGCGGGGAAGAAACGATGCTTCGTAACAGATTAGATGGCCATTCCTCTTAGGCGCACGCCTCCGGGCGAAACCGTCGCAAGAATGACCCTAAACTTGGTCCCATTCCGTTCTTTTTCCTTCTGCTCGTCCTAGAAGGAACTCGCGCGTTCCGTTCGACCGGACAATGGCCAATAGTGTCGGTGTTCGCTACATTTTCGAGGCGTGTCGCCATTGTACCGATCTTAAATGGGGCAAACAGCACCGGCGGGTGGCAAGCCTTCGACAATGCTTCGCGCCCATGTTCTGCATCCTTCGAGGAGAAGTCAGAGGCGCTGCGAAACCAATACACCGCGCCGCACGCTTTTACAAGATGCTCGTAAATGGAGTCCCGTGGACTGTGAAGGGCGTGTAAATAGCCTAACTATCCGAAACTTCCTGTGATTTATGTCCATGAACGAGCGTGAAACCGTTCGCCACTGACAAATTGCCCGGTTAGTATGCGGCGCCCGATATAGCGGGCGGCTCCCTCGGAAGGTCCATTCGGAAGACCAACAGCGGATAATGCTGGCAAATTTCTTCTGCGAATCGAACTTCTTCCTACATTTAAACGACGAAATATAAACACAAAATGATTTTAATCGATAAACTTTATATTGTTCGAAGGTATCCTCTATTTCGTGTTAACGTTTTAGCTGAACACGTTTCAAACAACAGTTAAAAATAACCGTGTCGCGATTCTGTCTTCCCTCTTTTTTGCCCGCTGGTCGTTCCGTTTCACTGTAATTGGTCGTCTGAATTCGAGAATCAAAAGCCAGAACCCTGAAGGGCAGACGTTATAACTTCCTGATGCATAGCGCGATAAAAAAGTGAGAAACCCGGGGGAAGGTGAAAAGGAACAAGGACGGAGAGACGGCTGAATCGTTGCGCTCTCGGATTGAACCCCGGGTCACAAAGAAGCCTGCCTCGTCACGGTCTGAATAGCCACGGCGAGGAGGTTGGATTAGGTTAGGTTAAGTTACGAGGGCGGTGCCCCTCTCCGCGGCGTCTTGAATGGGGCACGTGCTACCGGCATCGTAATCTTTCGGACAACCGGGACCTTCCGCCTGTCAATCTTCCGTTTGTCTGTCTCCCTGGCCATCTTCCGTCCCCCTAGAACGATCCTAGCCGAAGTCTAGGACGCTCGTCGAAGTTTCTTTCGAGCTGGCAGCTGCTGCTAGAATCATCGAATTTGCAAGTTCCTCGATCGCGCGTGCCACGACCGTCACTTTTTTTATTCACCGATTCCTCGAGATAACTAACCACTGGCCGTTAACTGCTATTGCTTCACCCGATAATAGTGGCATTTAATTTCCTCGATAACAGGAAAGATTCGTTTCTACTATGAATCGCTATTTCGAAACCAAGCTTCAACAATGTCGATATTTCACAGATCGATCAATCTCGGTAACATATAATCACTGTCGTTGAGCATTCACGCCAATTAACCGAGCGCTTGAGACGACAGTGTCTCCTTCATTCACCGATCACAGTCTGTCGGCAATAAAACGCTTTCGTATCGATCATCGCATCACAGAATCCGTTACATCTACGTTTACTGGCTGATTAAACTTTCGAATTTGTCGGAACCGTCAACAAAGATTTTTCGATTGTTGTTTCTACCAATTGTTTTTAATGAAAGCGCGAATTCACGTAAAGCGAGTGCAATTCATCATGAACACGTGCAACGAAGTTTGTGAAGATCGAGCGAAGCTGCCAGGCGGTTCTATCGGGACAAGAAAAAGGTGGTTTCGTCGCCTCGGGAGGCTCGATGACCCACGCAAGACGATCCTCGAGGACGGAACAATAGGGTCGGAGAGCCTGATTGTAGAATCGAGCCAGACGAGAGAGCCGAGGGGTCTTGCGTGTCGAGATGTAAATGCGTGCGCGGTATGCATCTGTCTCCTCTAGGGGTGCATACGCGTGTATACGCACACGCGTTGCAGAGACTCGCGTACTATTTACACGCGGGACGTGCGTACGTAACTCGGTGCAAGCCGGCTGCCCTCGTGTTCACGCACTCGCACGACGACGAACGGGTCCGCGCACGCAACGAAGGTGCATACTGATGTACGACAGATATACAAGGTGTTCCATAAACGATCGTATACTGCCTGAAGGGTAGTTCCGCTCGAAAATTGAAAAATACGCATAGTCAACCGAGGAACCGAAAAATTTCTTTAAAATACTGTTCTATAAATAGAATGGCGTTATACATTTTAAACTTTAAACACATTTGGTTCTGTTTTCTTCTTTGCAGTATTGTTTATCCGCGTACAATTCGTTGAAAATATTGTAGAACCGTTATTCTTCAGTTTGTGGTTTGTCATAGAATACATTGTGTAAGGTTGGGCACGTTCGATTGCCAGCCACGCCAAACTACCGGTAAAGGAAGCACTACCGAGGTTATAGCGAGCCACACGGAATTTCTGTATGACACGCTGCTGGCAAAATTCCGGTCGCTCGTTTACGCTGCGTCATCGAATGTCAATATTTCACATACGCTTAATGGTTGCGACGAAAGAACGATCGTGCTGGTTGCGGTCTAATCGCTCGTTTACGGTTTCGTTCGGGGGAGAGCTTTTAAATGTGCGCGTGCATGCGACCAGTAAGAATTCGTCCAGTAACCGTAATTACCGTTGAAACGCGGCAGTGGCACGAGGGTTTTAGAAAATCGTAGTTACTTGCACGATCAACGATCAATTTATTCGTCTAATTACCATGGAAAAAGATTAATCGCTTCTCTTGGAGTCGGTAGAGTTTGAATGAAATTCGAAATGCACGTTTAAAATTCGCGAACCCGAATTATTCGGTTCAAACACGAAACGAGAAGCAGTCGGGGGAATAGTTTGGCCGTGTGTACCGCGGGAAGGACTGTTATTAAACAATTTTTCTTGAAAGCTGTATATTCCCGGGATAATTATTCGCTTTAGATGCCGGTCGGTCAGCCATAATTTAGCCAGGTTGCATGTAAAACCATAGACGCGCGTGCGTAAGCGAGCGAATGACTTTGGGCACGCGAGACGATTCTGTTCGTTACATATAGCGAAATCATAATAAATGCCGCCGGAACGCTGCTCGCCGCTAGTTGCTATGCTAGTGGAATACCAACCGGGGTTACAATGTTACCGAGCAGTGTCAGGTCCAGGAATTTCCTCGCGACGGTAACGTACAATGCCGCTAACCGATCCTTGATATGTATAAACCTCGCTCTAACCGTCCTCTCCGCAAAAATGTTACATTTCTTAACGATAATGATCTCGCACGATGCGTATCCCATATAATTTCATTATATCCAGATAGGCTAGACCCGAAAATTGAAAATTGAATTTAATAAACTGCTAATACATATCTCCAGTTCGAATTTCGAAAACTAAGGTTCAAGAGCGAAGGAACACTTGCGAACGTCGTCTTGAAATAATTCATAAAACTAGGGGTTAAAGTATCTCGGTCAGAGATGTATCTGAGTGTAATGAAGGGGTAACTTTGATTAATGTTCATGAACGATAAGAATTATAATGTAAGAACTATAAACATGTAACGCGGCGGTAGTACATTCTTCGATTAGATAAGTGTACTCGAAAATTTATTATCCTTGGAATTCGATTTATCTCTCGACGAGGAAGCCTTTTCTTTCCTGAAACACGTGTACACGCGTGAACTATACATTCTCTCTCTATTACCGAACCACGACCACACCCTTTGCCGATAATCCCCACGTTACATTCTCCTTTAATGGAATTAATCGATTTCCTATTACAAATTGAATCTTCAACAAGATTTTCAGCTAAACTCATCAACGCATCGAATTCGTGTTACCGCTTGGGTCGCCACTGACCCAGTCATAGTCACGCGAGGGTAAACCCGGTTAACGCGAGCATTCCGCCGTGCACGATTACGAAACGGCTTATTACCGCACGCACCTTACCTACGTACCGTCCAATTAATCGGACTCATTAATGGCCAAGTAATAATATAGAGTCGTTAATGGAAAGCGATAATTACATTCTCGGGGAAAATAAAAGCACGTGGTCGAGGTGGTTCCCGAAGAGACTTCGATGAGAGAGAATGTTTTCCTTGAACGATTTGTTCGCGATCGTCTAACGTGCGGTGTCGTTGCTCTACAGTAAGCCGTGCGGTTTCCCTGCGAAGGAAAACCATCAAATTCCGCGTGATGTTTCGCGAAATTCGCATCTCGTTTACGCAATCGCGATTCAAATCGTGTGCGTGATTTATGAAAGTATCGTTGTTTCGCGTTGCCAGTGGCACGTGTGTCTGCACTGTGGACCGCGTCTTTTCCTCTTCTTTGCCGCGCGTTTTCCGCGCGGCACGTCATTTGCGCGATTGTACGCGTGCGATCTTTTCTTTACGACCATTTAATGCTAGAACTGCCAAGCACTTAAACTGACACTTCTTTTATTAAGATTTCAATTGGTTCATATTTCAATTTATACATTACTAAATCAGTAATGAACAGTTTTTATAAGTAATTATCATTTTCAGTAATTGTAAAAGAAGAAATCGGAAATAGGTGATTTTAATCTATACGGTAGTTCTAGTGTTAAAGTATTTCTCAGATTTCGGTTTTGTTCGACAGTGAGGACAATCACTTCTATGGGATAGTTCCGCGTTGCTCTCATGTAATAAAAAATTCGGCGCGATTCGACCTCGGGGTAGAGCTTAACGGTAACGTTTTAAATATAATTACCGCTCCGATCGGCCCGCGATTAATGTTATCGCGCGTATTAATTATTTTCTCAGTAGCTTATTGGGTATTTTTATTGCCGCTCGTTAAACTCGCAGCACAACGTTCGAATCCACGACTGATATCACCCGAAAGGCATCCCCCGTCTCTGTTCCTTCCGCGCGGGGGGTCCTTCTCGCACGTTTTGCGTAAAGGTGTCGTAAAGTTGACACTTTTATCTTGCACTGACGCTTTTACGTTGCGTTCGTTGTGGCGCGAGCACGCCGGGGGTTGAACGGAATGTAACCGAACAAAGAGTGATTTAATTATCCAGCCTGGGATAGGAGGTCGCGCGTGAACACCTATCGACGATCAGGACCGCGATACCGCCGATCACCGTGCCTCGGTAATTAGCGATCCGCGATAAACGAAACGATTGTCCGTCTTAACGACGACCGTACTCGTTAAGACCACAGCATTCCACCCCCGTCACGGAGCAATTAGTACGCTACGTCTTCCGATGCGTGGACTAGATAAGCCACTGACGCATTCAACGGTACTTTACACGTCAACGACAATAGTTTGCGTGGATCTACGATCTTTCGGGATTACGAAACGACGTCTTGGAACAGCATTTTTATTGGAATTATCTTCATTTAATTAACTCCCATAAGGAGAACGAGCAAAATAAGTCTCGCGGGTCTTAGCGACGAAATGAATGAAAAGTTAAGGGGTTAATCTTCGAACGCGATCAACTATCATCGATAACTAGCTTCAAACGAATCGCGGTTCAGTTGACCAGGTAAGGGGATGTGAGTTTTGGCAACCGCGAGCGGAATGCTGGATTATTTCTTACCTCTCGTGCAGACGGCAGCGTGAATCTGCTTGTCAACGGTCGTTCAATCGTGGCGACGAGAGACGCGCTCGGCTAGGCACACGTCACTTTTAGCACTCCACTTCACTCGTTTCATGAAACTTGTTTACGTCTTTTGTTCCATCCAAGCGCTCTCCAGGAATTCCTTCATCAACTGGTCGCGTGACTTCCTTAACGATTCTTCGGACTCTACGTGTACACGATTTGAGGGAAAAAACTGTCGGAGCAATATCGAAATCGCCGAACATCGAGACTTCCATTCCCTGCATGGAACACGACCTCGCCGATCTCAGCATGGACGCTGGGTGTGCGGGTTCATGATCCGACACGATCTAGCATCTACGGTGTGCGATCGCTTTCCAAGTTCTCATAATATTGTCGGTCACCGTGTCACGGCGAGCTTAGCCGGGAGATCAAGCGAATTCCACAGGGCTGTATTGACTCCGCCGCGCGTCATAACACCGACCTCTGGACGGTGACGATTTTAGCTCTTCTCACTGGCTGGTTGTTGTCAATATCCTCGACCTTCCGAGAGTCTCCGCTACTACCTCCCGAGTTACCTCGGTCTCTTACTAAACACGCATCCTCTTCCGTCTCGCGACGAAAACACTCCCCCCTGCGTCCTCGATAGCACCTTCTTCCCGTGGAACACTCCTTTCTGGGGAACTCCACGAACGTCCCCGTTCGTCACGGCTTCATGTCCACGCCGATACGAAATCGTTCATTGAGGTCGACCTTCCGCCGAGATCTTCTCTTTCCGTCCGACGATTTCGCGGAAAGTTCGAAGTCGCGTGACGACCCGGCGCGGGACACCGAAAATAGCCGATTCAAAGAATCAGGCGTCGCAACAGGTGAAAGAAATGAGGGAGAGTGAACGCGAAAAGAAGACGAAGGGCTGGCAAAGGGGTAGACCGTGAGAGAGACGGGGAGAGAGAGAGAAAGAGAGAAGATAGAGGCTAAGCAAGAGGGAGATAGAGAGAGACGGAAAACGATGACGATGGCGTAACACCGCGCGTAGTAGCGGACAGTCGGCGACTAAAGGCCCCGAGGAGAGTCGCCTCTCTCTCCTTCGTCTCTTCTCTCGTCTTCCCTTCTGTGTCTCTCTCTCCACCACACGTGTGGCCGCCAACACACGAGTCCGTGCCTGCACCTCGAACACGCACGATGTGTGTTCCTTCTCTCCCTCTGGCCCCTACACGCCCCTCTTGTCCGGGTTACCCTCCGTTGCCTCTGTTCGCCACTCTTCGCCTCGTTCTTCACCCCTCCGCCCTTAACCCACCTACAGCACCTCCCCTTTCTCTTTCTCTCTCCCTTCCTCCTATCCCACTGTCTGTCTTTCTCTTACTCGCTGATCAACAGGCGTCCTCGTTCTACCCGACGACCGTGGAACACCACGCACCAACTGCAACCGCTTGCAGATGCACATCGATTCCGTTCCTATGGGTACGCCTGCACGCGCGAGAGCGTGTACGTGAACTCTCTTTCTGCGCTTTACACCGGTACGTATGATGACTCTAGGTATTTTTCTTGTGTGTGGGTCTCGGCTTGTGTTCGCGCTCGCGCGCGCGCGTTTCGCCGATTCCCGCTGGTGTACGGTACGTGTGGTAGGAGGAGTGGGAGGCAGGACACGCGACACGAGCCGTGGTGGGGGAGAGAGAGGGTCAACGGAAGAGGGGATGACCTCCCCTCGTTCCTCTTTCTCCTTCTCCTAGCGCGGTTCACGCGGGTAACTCTTCCCTGCGGACGCTATCCTCGTTTGCTCGGAAGGTCTCTCTCTTTCGCCGATTCGACGCTCGACGAGTCCTTCCCGCGCGCTTTTCGCGCCGTTTTTGGGGTCGGATAAATACTAGGGACACGTTTTCAATGGAACGTCAGTGGGAACACACTTGCTCCGTCCGAAGCGAAAATGAAGAATGGAAATGAGTCGTTGATCCAATAAAAGTAATAAACTATTTTTGGAAAATAGGAATTTGCATGTATGAATACAATTGGAAATTTTGTTTTGGAGTATGAATGATTTGAAAAGAACGATGATTATGGGAAGTTTGCGGATTTGAAACAGAATTGTCTCCAATTATGCTGACATATGAAGCAGCCTTTAAAACATTGTATCGGTAACGACGAGTTCAGAATCAAAACAACGAATCCGTCGATGGGGTTCGCGAATAATTTTTCCGTTTGTAATTCATCGAATTTCAATTTGAATTGAATTAAAATTTCAATTATCGTAGATAAAGTTTCACCGTGATTTCGATTTATGTTGCCACACGCGTTGTCGATTCTTCCGAACACTTCGTTCCAAATACCTATTTCTAACCGCGATAAATTAAAAGAAACAGCATTATCGTTGCACCATTCGCGTTTTGTATTCCTTTTACTAACATTTATCAACAGGAACCCTTATAAGATACACCTCGCAAAGGAAGGGATTCACTTACCACCTTGATTCTTCTGTCTTGATCCCCTACGGGATACGTCAATTCGACCATTCTAAGACCATGACGGAGACACTCGATCCGGTGTGTTCCTTTCGATTATCGTTCACAAACTTCACTGTCAATTCGTTGATAGAGTCTTCCGTTTCTCAGTTCTTTACGCGTTCACACTGTTCCCAACACGAAAACCGCACTGCATCGTTCGTCCTCTATCGCCTGCGCGAAAAGTCCACGAAGATCGTTTCGAAAATCGCGAGATTGGAAAATTGGAGCCGCTAAGGTTGACGATCAAAACGGCACGCGTGTACCGCACCGATGGCCCGCACGACAGTGCGGCTACGCAGCAACGTCGCCGATAATCGTCGTCAGCAACTGCGTCTCGAGGTTGCAAAATCTCGCCCCCTGAAGGGTCCTGTGAAAGAGGGGTGGCGAGGCGGTCTCTCCCTTCTGATTCCCACGCCGCGCGGTGATTCCTCTCCTCCCCTTTGCCTCTTCTCCTCCTCCGCTTCCTCATCGACATCGCCGAATCGGACTCCTCCCTTGCAGAAGGTACTTCGAGGAGCAAGGACGACCCCCTCGTTTTATTTCACCCTCTCCCCGTGCGCTTTTTCTCTCCTTCGAGCCCGTGTGTCGCTAGAACTCCGTCCACCCTTGCCCCGGGAACAGAGGAAAAGAGGAAAAGAGGAAAAGAGAATGAGAGAGAGAGAGAGAGAGAGAGAGAGAGAGAGAGAGAGAGAGAGAGAGAGAGAGAGAGAGAGAGAGAGAGAGAGAGAGAGAGAGAGAGAGAGAGAGAGAGAGAGAACTACGTGAGACGTATTATTCGATGCAGCATGGCTGCACCCGAGTACGATGCGAGCTGGATATGCAACTGGTTGCATCGACTCTCATCGCGGGACGATTACAGAGCCGTGCACGTTGCATCGCGCCGGCACACGCTCGCCGATCTTGTGCAATCTCTAGCTCGCTTTTGATTGCGCACCCGAACGATGCTGGAAACCGTTTCGTTCCGTATCGATGAATTTACGAAGGCGTATGAGTATTTCCTGCTGGAACATCTTGATCCCTTTGGTTCTGATAGGACAAGGAATTCGATACGTTCTTGGAAGTATATTATTGAGATCCTGAGTATGTTTTCGAAATGTTTCTGTACAGATAATTTCGGAATGAAGAATACAATGATTCAATTTCGGAAGACAGTATCGCGAGGGTTAATGAGACAGTTTTGACGAGTTGCTCAAGGGTGACTCGCCGGTTCAGCGTCTCGGAGCTGTGATTAATTCACGCGGAAGGCACGCGCGGTTATCCTACACGAACGCGAGCAAACGAAGTTGACTAGTCGAGAAAGAAAAATCGACACGGCAGGAAGGGACTGGCCGGAGAAGCGATCTCGATCGGTAAGGGCGGAGGATGGAGAAATAAAAGTTGTATTCGGTGGATCGAGGTTGGGCGTGAGCGCGCTGTCAGCCGCGGCCGCGTAACGATGTTTCAGTTAATGTATCGATAGGCGGCCCGGCAGCCGTCGTATCGAAGCTTCTTCTTCCGTCCCTCGTTGCGCACGCTGCCGCCTATACCCACGCAACGGTCCCCCGATAATAATTAGGAATCGCGTAGCCTCTTGTACCGGGGCAACTTCCTCGAAGCCCGGCTTCCCTTTCACAACACCCTACCGTCGGACGCGCGCGACCGCTCAATCTCCGATTAATTATACTTTAGGTAAGTATAATATGTTAATCAAGCGTATATTGCAGGTGGTAATTGATCGGCCGATAGCGAACTGTTTCACGAAACGGCGTGCCGGTGTAGCACGCGATCGGCACGCGATGATCGCCTCGCTACGAGCCGTTTTATTCGGTGTAAAGGCCGCTTGGAATTCGTCGCGTCGTGGTGGTTAGACGAGACTTTTTCTTTCGTTTCCATGCGCTGCTGTTAAGAAATTTTCTTATTTACGCAAATCGTGTCCGTAGGAAATTTTGGAAAAGTATCGTTAACTATAAAAACACCTGGGAAATAGGAATAATTAATAACGACGTTAATAATCTTAAGTGATTATTCAAACTGTTGTTAATGTGCTTTATAAAACGTTGCCGCGCAGATTAAACGCTCACATATGAGATTAATGATATCGAAAATTAAAGGAGCAAGCATGCGAAGTAACGTGTAAATGAAAAATCTCGAAGCTTTCTTAATTAGAACTAGAATTTCTTTAAAACTAACTGCTATGTGTTATTTTAAAGAAAACTAACCAGAGAACACAGTCCATCGTCAACCCTCGTTTCTCCGCAAAGAAGTATAATTCCTTTTGTTCGCCAGGGGAACCGGTGCGAGCCGATCATAGAAAAGATTTAAACCGGCCGTCTGACTGATTTATAAATACATGCCGATAAGGAGGGATTATCGTTGTTTGCGTAACTTTCGGTGTGGGCGTCTCAGACGTTGTTCATTGATTGCACTACATTGGCGGGGCCCGGTATCGGAACAGGGAAACAATCAATTCTTTTTGCGTTGCACCGTGGGAACGTTCCTCCTCCTCGCCCGTCCCAATTTCATTTCCGATCCAGACGCCACGTAACATTGAACTTGATTGTGCGAACCGAGTCATATCACTACTAACTAGACAGAAATATTCTCTTGTTTACTGCGATGACTAGATCAGTTTGTCGTCACGATGTTTTGCAGTTCCTGCCACCCACCGCGAAAACATTCGCCGTCCAATTGCGGCAAGTGAAGTATGTTTAAGGACGAAAATTGAATTGAAAATTTTGTACGTTTCTCTGGCGTTCGAAAAATTACCAACACTCGAGGAGCAAGTGGTAACAACCAAATTAATGGTTACCGAAGAAAATTGTCTGGTCCATTGGTATCATCGGTAAGCTTAATTTCTCATGTTGTTGAGTGAACACTGCTACCAATCAATCTATGTCCAATAACGGATAGTAAGTTTTGAAGTTCTCATAGACAATTTTGTTATCGTTATTCTGGAAGTCAAGATCATGTCCATTATCGGAGTTTCACTTCGAATTGCGGAATCTCTGTTCCTCGTCGATTTTTCGGGAAAAATGCATCAAAAGACACGCGCGATTCGCCGGAGACTCGCGGTAAACACGCTCAGCGATCCGGCAAATATTTTGCATTCGCGTGATGACCCGGGGTGACCCGAGCGTGCGACTCGAACTCGATCTTCTCGTCGGGCGTCTATCGCGGTCGCGAGCAACAAAGGCTCCAATTTCGGCCGAGTGGAATATTTTTGTTCCGCGATACCGCCGACACTTGCATTATCGGGCGTGGGCGTAACGCTCGTCTCTGATAACGACAGGCGAATCTCGTAAATACGAGCGATCGAGAGGGACGCGAGGAGAACGTCTACTACGGGCTGAGTCACTGCGGCCGGATCGTCTTGAGCAACATGCTCGTTTTCCTCGTTGCTTAACGGTTTCGCAAAAAGTCGGTTACGTTGTTTGAACCACGCGGTCAGCAGACATGTCGTGAAAAAAGATTTTGGACTAAAGTGATTATTAACAATAGATTATCATTACGGAGAAATCATTGTTTTCCAAGCTGAACTCGACTATCACAGATCGAAGAAATGGCAACAAGGTGTCGTACGTAATTTGAATTACGAATGGATAGAATCCGAGGTGACCGACAATATTCAACAAAACGAATGACAAGATTTTCGTCGAGGCATCGACTAGACCGTGCCAGCCGGCCTCTTAACAACGAGACGGTTTGGGACGCTCCTAACTAAGGGTCGACTAACTTTCAATCCGATAATGAATGTAATCAGCGGAAATAACATGGAATCTACATTGGTCCCGGCCAGACTGCGGCCAGGTATATATTCCCTGACCACAGCGTGACTAATAATTATACTCGAAGAGAGATTCTCGTCTCCTACGCCGACGTACCTCTCGACGAGAGCGAGAGTTAAGGTCACGCGAATGAAACGTAGAAACAATACTTTTCGTAGCAGCGTTCTTTCGGTCCTCCGTGTGTTATAAAGCTTAAAGTTTGAAACGGTTTTGATATATTTTATAATGACAGAATAATATCCTTAACTTACTTAGGATTGACAGATCTTGAATAACACTGTCAAAAATAACAACTAGATTATCAATTCCATAATACGGTACTTTAACATGAAAAGAAACCGTTGCATTTGTACAATTTCTACTCGAACGACATGGTTTCGAATATCTCGAAACGAATTAATCACCTTGTTCGGTGGTTAATTGTGTTTCCATTTTCACATTTTCACTCATCCACATCTCAATTTCCATGCGGCATGAAAAAGCCTAACATCGCTCCGCGTTTCCCTCCAAAAATCAACCGTCATCAAACGCTTGACGCACGGATACTTAGTCCCGATTCGCAAACTTTACTACCGCACAAGCGTGCGTGAGCGCGTGTACCTATTACATAAGCGCATATAAATTATTGTGTAAGTACGCGTTACATAATTATGTATCTAATTTGTAAATCCTGTTCAACAGCGCGGCGGCACGCTTCGAAATTTCGTGGCACCGTTTCCGACTCCACCCCTCTCGTAAATTACGCGTCGCAGTGGTTTCGCGTCCATTACACGCTGGCAACAATAAACAGGCCAGCCGCGCCGCGATATATAACGGAAAACGCGGCCACCGGTAGACTCAACTGAATTACCGTTTCGGTTGGCATCACGCGTTTGTCGTAGGTTTACGTGATCTCTGGTCCCGTAAGGAACACGCGTCGCGCACAGGGTGAAGAGTGGCATTCATCTCCCGTCGGGACCGCGTTGTCGAGCCGCGACCAGTGACAGACACTGTAAGTGTAATCTTCTCGTCGCGGCCGCGACATTCTCGCCGCGCGACCGCGACAGAGGTGAGCGGCTCGGTCGCAGGACCGAGCCACGGGCACGGCAGGCACGCGTGAAATCCATAGAACCGTCCCGCGCGCAAACGTTCGCGGAATATTAATCTAATTTCGCCGATATAAACAAAACGAGCCTGTCACTCGTCCGTTTCGCTGGCGTGAATAGAGACATCCGCGGCTTCGGCTTCCTATTCTTCGGCGAACGAGTCCTCGCGAATTCTAAAGGAACCGTTCGCATTGACCCGAGAGTCTCGCGGATATGGCTGCGCGTTCGCAGGAGGCTGCGGACAGAATGAAATTCGAGGATCCGCGAAACGACCGGTCGAAAGTCTCGTTCGAACGGTTCTCGCGTGTTTCTTTCCTGAGCGCGGTCCCGTTGACCTTAAAGAACGCGGCACGCCGCTGATCGGAGAGCGTGTGTACGCGAGGGATCCTTCGTCATGGGCTGAAAGTTTATTTCTCATTCATTTGCTGGCTCTTCGGTTAATTAACCACTGCGTCAAGGGGTCCGGTAAGCTCTGCTCGACGGCGGACGGGAGAAAGGAAGAGGGAGAAGGAGGCCGACGCTTCCTTCGAGCCGTTCGATCATGGCAATTAAATTAAAGCGAGATCTCGCCCCGGCGATAGAACGTCGATTAATCAGCATCGCGACAATTGGACGTTTCATTAACGGGCCGCGATCCGGTCGGCGGTAACCATAGAGGCTGCTCGAAGATCTCTCTCTCTCTCTCCCTCTCTCTCTCTCCCTCTCCCTCTCCCTCTCCCTCTCCCTCTCCCTCTCCCTCTCCCTCTCTCTCTCTCTCTCTCTCTCTCTCTCTCTCTCTCTCTCTCTCTCTCTCTCTCTCTCTCTCTCTCTCCCTCTCTCTTTGGAATCGGAATCCACCTGACTACGAGCGGGTCGAATTCATTAACGACTCTCGTTAACGGTGTTATTGCTGCCGCTGTTGTTCTTGTCGTTGTTGCCGGTTTGTAACCATGGTTCCGTGCTCGCGTGGAAGATGAATCTGTGTTGGTGTGTTTTGTCTTGTACAGTCTGCGATGAACACGGTTTAGCGTTCCCTTTTTATGATCGCTTGTTTTACTCGAGAATGGCAGCTCAATTTCGAATAGATTTCATATTACTGTTGTAATCGTGATAGAAGGAACTTTCTTGGTTTTCGCGAAGCGTGTTATGTAAATTTACAGTCAACCAAAATTCGCAGTGTTGCAACGAATTGTAGGTTTTCGTTGTCCAGTTCCGTCTTTTCACGCCGAAATGTCGTGATCGATGGTCCTAGGATCTATCGTGCAAGATTCGTCGAAAGCCCGCGAATTTGATAGACGTCTGCCTCATCTACCAGTCAAAATAGGTCCTTGACCGTCCGGCGATTCGTATGGGTCAGACGTCGAATGGAAATTTTGGCTGCTTCGAGGCTTTATGCAATCTAAATGTACTATTTTATCGCGTAGGTTTTTACATCAATTTGTCATCGAAGATCTGAATACTTGAAAATCCCGGGAAAAAATGTTTCTGAGACACTGACCTTATATTAATATATGGTAACACGGTTTTTAGAAGCTCGTAAGAAATCGAAATCACCGATTTCTAAGTTATTACAAATTCTAGTGAACTCTTGCAAAAATTGCAACAGAAATTTCTTTGATTGCAATCGAACAAGAAACTCGTGAAAACGCGATAACCGCGTTAAAAACAAACAAATCGGAATTTGATATTTATGACTCGATTCACGGTCCCTAGATCTCTGTTTTAACGGATTATCTTTTGATCTAACAAAATACATTCCTTGCGAACCTTCCGTCCGATGTACAATCGATTTCATGTATCCGCGTTAAGCGTCTACTAAAACGATAGAACTCATTAACGACAGTTGCTTCCTGCGGTTCACGGTAGAAGTATTACTCAGATGAACAGAATTAACGATCCTATCTTCTCTAGTTGAACAGCATTGGACCGGTGCATCGCTACGGGGAAAGGTAGAGGAAGAAAAGAAAAACGTTTATGTACCGTTCGTCCCGATAAATGATTATCGGGCAAGCAACATAGTTGCTGACACCTGCAGTAATTATTGCCCTTCGCGTGTTGTTGGCCGCGGCAGCAATTAACCGTTTTTAGCGTTGCAGTAATCCGCTACGGTTAGAGAGTGGCTTAATATGCATGCATATTGCGGCTCTGCACCTTCTCTCCCGTGACATTTTACGATCCGTGGTCAAGATCGATCGATCGATCGTCGCCGCCGCCGCCGCCGTCCCGGTACTCCTGGAGCCTGTCTGGTATTATGTTTTTCGTCTGAGCACTGCGCGACAGAGATTTCGACGAACACCGGCCTTAGAAAAACTGGATATTAGGGGCGAAACAGAAAGAAAACGTAAAAGGCGGAAAAAAATGAACGCGCGGGGACCGTGTTAACCGGTGTACGTTCGCATTAATTTATCGCCAAGTTGCTCGGAGAACCGTCATGCATACGCATGAGCCGACAAGAATTTCTATTACGGGTGTAAAATAGGTAATTTGTCTCTTTGTTTCCAAACAGCATTTCTGAATGTCATGTAGCAGAAAATTGTGTCCCAAAGAAGTCGCGTGTCAACGTTAGACAGCATCGGGTTCGTTCTTGGTCCTTCCTGTTGCCTGTTCGTCGATGCTACGATATTTCATCAATAATTAATAGGTTTAAACCACTTTACCCCTAATAATTTAAGAGAAAAAAAAATTCGATGATTATTCTGTGTCTACGTTGATTCCGAAGGTTAAAGATTGATAATAGGAAAGTGATATTTTGTTCGTGTGAAAAATAAATAAGTAACATTTAGATCTGTCGAATACGGCCAAACATTTTCATCACGAGTCTAACTCAATATTATAGGAGAAGAGGATCAAGAGCGTCGAGAGTCTCGACTGTTTGTATTTCATTCATGCGTTAAAGGCGACATGAGGGCTCAATTGATTTCTCGAAAGTTTATGAAATGATAACGAAAATTAATTCGTACTTTTTACGCGTGAAGTACGAAATCGTGACAGTTGCTAATGTATGACGGTCAGCGAACGTGTGGAGAGTGACGGCTAGAGGTCAAGCGTATACGGCGAATAAAATCGGAATCACGAGTAGGCAGATATTTGGAGACGCATATAATGCTTTTTGACAGGGATCTCGAATTCGTAGAAAGTTTCGGAGTGGGAGGCAATTGCAAACGTATGAATTGAATATGTTCTGCTCCAGCGACATTAGCATCGTTTGCGGAAATCGGGCTGCGTCGATCGACCAGGGACCCGAATAAATGAATTTTCGATTTCGCGTTACTGGCGAGTGCAGTTTCTACGGGCGGATGGGACCTAGATATTCGCCTGGCAACACACGTGTGCGCCTTACGCCACTTGGGAAAAAGGACGCTGGATTGTCGCCTGTTGCGTTATGAAATGTAATTGCTCCGGACGCAGTGTACGCACATCAGTGTTTTCATTTTCTGTGACGGCTCAATAGAAATCCGCGACGTGACTATAACGTAATTACTCTACAATAATTGAATCTTTAAGCTCTAAGCGTCCTCTGTGATTAAGCTCTTTCTAGTTAATCTCAGTTAATAAACTGCCTCTTTACCGAATCCTAAACTTTAAACATTTCACAGTTTCAATCTTCCCAACTAGAAATTGCGATCTCAGTGACAAACATGCCGAAAAATCCTTCGAAACACGTAACATTTTTTCTGCAACATAAAAAACAGATTCTTCGAAGTCAGATCCTAGACGTCGGAGTTCTAGGTCAGCAAGAGAGGACGCGCAGAAAAGAAGGAAATAAAAATGAGACAAGGAAGGGAGATCGATGCATAAAGAAAGACTGCGGATCGGAGTCTCTCGGATTCTGCATAATTCATTCCGGTTAGCCGGCGAATGCATATTACCTCAGGATATCTAGTCGAGCGAGCCGAACGCCGGAATCAGGATGCAAGGACCTTCGCTCTGAATATGAGACTACACCGCCGAATCGTCTGGAGATAGTCCCGTATCGATAAAACGCCGCGCCGGGTCTTCGCTGTGCAGCCGCCGCGATCAGGATCCAGATCCTGAGCTGGAGGGGGGCACGGTTTCTAGAAGCGTGTCGTCTACGAAAAGAACCGCGGCTGAATATTCCGCGACGCGATACATTTATGAATCAGCGACTGAGAATTTTCTTCCGAAACTCGAGGACTTTGTGCCACGTTATTCGGCCTTCGGGATATTTCGGGTTTCGTGACAGTCGCGTGGTGTGTTTTGAAACGTGGAAGGATTATATAATATTCGAACACTTCGGTATTCTAACGAGATCGATGGACAAGTGAAAAATCACAGTAGAACCCTATACAATGTAATTAAAAGATTCTCTAATCATTCAGCTTATATATCTTGCGTTGAATTCCCCTGTTGGATACTGGTCCAACTTTTTTCTGTGCCTGTATGATTCTGTTACGAAGAATGTCACTTATATAGTTACCTTTCAACAGCCTTTTAATCGCGTTGCAAGGAGTCCTACTTATATATAATCGGCTAGGGCAATTGCTACAGTATTTGGAGAAAGTGAACACTGGAAGTTCGTCAACCCCTGAATAAGTAAACCGAAAACTTGCATCACGCTATTGTGATCCGAAATGAAAACGAGGGCCATGTTTTTCGGAAAACATCAGCCCCTGTCCCAGGAATCTTCTCAGGCTGTTCCGACCAGATGACCAAGAACATCATCCGGCGGGTAACCGTCGACAATAAGGTCTTCCATCTAGAAGGAGCATTAAAGTCGACCGGGGGCTCGCGAAGGGCTGCCTCTTGATTACATCTGCGCCACCTGTCTATCGATTTTTCCGGAAGAGCGGGAGGGAGGGTTCGCGTTCCGCGCGCGAAAGGTAAATAGGTGCGTGTGCCCGTATAGGTGGACCTTCCCTCCCTCTCCTCTCGCGCGCGACTCCCCTTGAACGGGCCCGCGTCGGAAGGAAAGAGAAAAAGACACCCCGGGCGAACCGGAATCAAGTTCAATTGTCTCGCGATGGCTTTTGGGCGCGTGAGAAATCGCGAGCAGCTGTTTCGCTGCGTGGTTGGCCGTGGGGGTAGTTTCGCTCAGAGCGCACTCGGTGACGTTACGTCACGTTTACTCGTCGTTTACTCGGCCATAGGTGGAGAAGGAGGTGGAAGACGGACCGGTGGAAGAGTACACACGTGCGAGCAAAGAAGCAGGATTGCGGATTGCGAATGCAAATTAGAGACGTCCGTGTCTCGAAGGGGTCGCCGCGGCGACTGGGGAAAGGGTTCCCGCGACCCTCGGCCATTCAGAACTGTTGTTATGTGTCCTGCCCGTGCCGCAAAGGACGACGAAGAAGACGACGGGAGGAGGAAAAAAAAGAAGCAACGTTTCCCGATATCCTTTCTCAAAAATCCTTCCTGCCGAGCGGTTCCCACGACCGCCCTCCCAGCCCCCCGCGCTCCCGTATTTTAATTAAGTTCCAATATCGCCGCTCCTCCAGAGGAACAATACGATTGTAACCCGCCGACCAGCGGAGTTGTAATTGTTCCTACTTATAAAAGGCTCAGGGGAGAGTTGTGCTGATTCTCGATGCATGAAACGATTTCTATTGACGCGCGGTCGTGTCACGGTTTCTCTGTGGATGCTTGTTTATTCGTCTCAGTATTGGAGAATTTTCTTAAATATATAGTATCGAGGGATTCTGAACCTTTATGAAAACCACGACGATACGAACACGATGAATGCGAAAATTATATACAAGCTGCAACTCGGTCATGTCTTTTCGCGGTGCGTCGTTGTAACCCCCCGCCCTATAATGACGAGCGAGACTCGTGATTAAGATTTCCAAGTTAATTTAATCAAAGTCGGTGTTCTTCATTGTGTATGAATCAAAGTGAAGGTCTATTTTGTTGTTCTCAATATTTCATCTTCAAAGTTAATATGTACGTGCAATAAATGAAATCTTTTTTCGAAGTTCTTCCAAATTATTGATAGCAAATTAAGTTAGTTGACAACAAATTTAAGTTAACGATGATTTTCGAGTGCTTGGTTGGACGATATCCGGAAATTACGAGAAAACGAAGCGCGAAACAATCGCAGCGAATACTTGACGCGTTGTCGATGAACGCGTCGAATAAAATTTCTTAAGGGTCGCAGCTGAGCGCACGTTGATTGGTTGCGATGTTGTAATAGAGGCTGTTTGGCTTCGAGAAGGAAAGTTTGCGCTCGCCAGTGGCACAGGGACTCCCGCATAAAGGCTGATGTGCCCGGTACGCTGTCTCGGCCGTCGTCTTCATGGCATTTTGAATTGCAGATAATCAAGCACGATCGACGAGGACGATAATCGTCCGGTGCTTAGACATGCAGTGACTTATCTCCGGGCACGGGAGGGTTACCTGTCTCGGATACCTTTCCCCGTGCACCGAGAGAGTCGACAGAACCGATAAGGATCGGGATGAGTCAGAACCCCGTGACCTCGGATCGTCGTTCGATGATGCACGAAATACACGAATTTTAATCGCAACCGAACGCTGTTCACACGGCATTTATCCTAAACGCTTTGAATATTTGAGAAAAGCTAGTCAGTTTCGGGATGAAACGTCAAAACCCTATTATAAAGCGATAATTGTTCTTTCACTTCCCGATTTAAATTGGGAGACCTGACCATTGAAACCTCAGTCTAAACATTTGCTATTTTAATAGAAATTAACAATTATAATGTACCGTTGCAAGAAAACATCGGCGACCTTGGAGTTTATAAAATCCCACGCCGAGAAAAATATTACTAGTATTACTTCTCATTTCAATATCATTAACCCTTTGCACTCCAGAGGCGCCTCTCAGTCGCCAAATGATTTGACACAGCAAAACTGTAAAGTTTGATATTTAATATTAAACTTTGTACAATGCATCAATGTACGAAATATTGAAAGAAAATAGTTCTCTCTTCCTCAATGCATGTGAGATTTCTTAATTCAATCTAAGAAAATGTCATCTGTATCTCTTTAGAAAATATTGAATATTTCCGATAAAAAGCTTCTAGAGTGCAAAGAGTTAAATATATTTTAATTTTCCGATATTTGATCAAAGACGCGCTATTTCGATGCGTGTTTCATGGCAGAAAAATACGGGCTACGTTCGTTGGAGAACGAAACATTCAAAGGACTCCAGCCTCCGCAACCTGACGTTTAACAGAAATTCCACGAGACTCGGCGAGAGGTTTTTGTTTGGGGTGGCATAGGTGTGGTGCTCCCACGTTGAAGCGCACGGTGCCTCCAGGTGGTAACGGGCGATCTCCTCCAAGTCGGCATCCCCCTTCCCAAAGAAAACGAGAAGCCGCCCCTCTATTGTCACGGAGGGAGTTATTAACGAGGAGCGACGAGAGGGATCCTGGAGCTCTGCAGGCTCCTCGTGTGGGAATCACGCAAGCTGGCCCACGTACCGGGACACCTTATTTCTTCCCGCCAAAAAGCCGACGCAGGGCCTATTTACGTCACCATTCCTCGTTACACACTTGCGCCGCGTCATCGTCTTCCCCCGAGCGAACACAGAGGGTCCGTCTTGTACGATCCATTAAGGTTGAGGGTACACGAGGGTGATTTCCCGCCAAAATCCTCAGCCCCGGGCAACCGTCAGTCCCGGCGGGCGCTCGAGCATCAGCTGTTCGGATCGGAGATCATCTTCGGAAGATAAAAGCTGATCTGAGGTTTCGAGTGCGATTCGAACTTCGAAACTTACAAATTCGGTGTACGAAAATCTGACCTGTGAAGATTTATGGAAATGCGATGAGATAATATCAACCCCTTGCCTTATAATATCGTGCCAGACTCGTGGTGAAGATTTCAAATAGAACAAGTATAGATATTACTTAATTCTTGTAAATTCAAATTAAATATTATTCTTCTGTTACCAATTATTATACTTTCAACCAAACATGGTATATATTTAGAATTTTTCTCTTTGTTCAATAAATTATTGATGATAAAGTAGTTGTACCGGTCACAGCTGAGACAGAAATGGTACACTAAGGGGTTAAGCCGTCCTCTAAGTTCGTGCTGTTTATTTGTCTACCATATAAAATAATATTTTATTAAATATCAAATTCTCATAACTCCACAACCTGTCGCTCTCGAATACCTCCTACTGACAAAATTGAAACATAAAGGATTAGACATCCAAATTCTCGTATCGTTGTGATTACAAAAGGTAACGTGACAAGTTAAACACATTACGGCACAAATTTATGAGACGAGTTAATAAAAGTCCCAAGTCGTGACGTATAGTTGAAGAATCTTGGAAAGAGACGAGCTTCGTTCGATTTGTTATCGGTGCCTATAGTTGAGACAAGTTGCACGATAGGCGAGATCTAGGATCTTGTATTGTTGTATTCGAGAAATACTTTCGCAATCCCGGGATGCCCGGTGGCTCTTATGGGAATTCAGGTTTTCGCGCTCAAACAATGCATAGCTGAACGCGTTACGCGGAGGACAATGATATTTCTTTGGATCCCGACCCCGTGGGGGAACGAGTATTGTGAAGGAATTTTTCAAGCATGCACTCCCACGTGGGGTATGTCGCTACCCCCAGCATATTCCTCGGAAGGGCGAGTGCACGTGTGGGAATGCGAGTAAGCGGCTTTAGCGGTGCACGCGAGGAACGAAGCCGTGCCGGAGGTGCTCGGGCTTTTTTCACGTCACACCCTCGTTGTGACGGGATATGGTTGTAACCCTGCCGGAGGACAGTGGTATAGCATATAATTTAAGGGGAAAAGGTCTAAAAAGGTAAATGAATATATGGTGTCAATAATTGTTTCGTATTACACGCGATACTAAACGCACAGTGATTTCTGGTATTGAATTAATCAACATTGACGAAAGTGATATTAAATTACGTGTATGAGTGTATTACACAAGTCATGAATTTTTTAAATATAATTCCAATATAAAACTACTATCGATTTGATTTTTACCATATTCGATTTAGAATAAAAATGCGTAAAAAATAGTATCATAATTAGTAGAAACAGTGATTTTAGAATCTTATTTTTCTAAATTCAACAATCTGAAGCTTTACGCGACGAGTCCCAATGGGAACCGTCGAGAAATCCGTCGATCGCGTCGTTTAACTTCACCGAGTCGTATTCGTACGACGCACAGTCTGTCGTTACGGTGAAACGATTCCCGCGAACACCTGGATCCTATTTTCTTTTCTTCGTCAGTTAATGGTCGTTAAAGATGATTTGTGAAGATATAAAAATCGATTCGACGGCTGTTATTTCTTTGAGCGATCCGTGTCAGCAAGGTCCCATCGACGTTTTCGATTCTTCGCAGCGAAAAAACGGATTTATACTTTAATAATTCGGTAATAAATTCTCGCAGGAGGTTCAGCCGTTTATGAGTTACCTTGTATCTTTTCCAGTCGTTTAATTTTACGTTGCGTCGCATAACCTGCGCAAAACGCACTAAAAGATACAAACGGCGATAAGGTTCAGTAATTTTCACTTTTTGTTACTAGAAATCATACCGAAACTTCAGTTTCCTTTGCGAATATAGATATTTACCCACGTAAGTACACAATGCAGCGATTAACCCTTTACTGGCCAAATTTTTGTTCGAGACTATAACAAAATTTATGCAGTATGAAATTAATAAATATCATTCTATGAATACAAATTAACAATGTATCCAATAGTCTTCATAATTTTATTAAAACGAATATATTATGTAACTTTGAAGTCACAATAACGTTGAACGTTTACGCCTGTGTGTATAAAAGTTTTAATTGACTAATTATTTAATATAATTCGCAATTTTGCGGTCAAAAATTAAATAAATCAATTTAACCCAG
Organism: Nomia melanderi; assembly: GCF_051020985.1. Classification (NCBI taxonomy): domain Eukaryota; kingdom Metazoa; phylum Arthropoda; class Insecta; order Hymenoptera; family Halictidae; genus Nomia; species Nomia melanderi. The sequence goes on from NC_135005.1 coordinate 6,126,147, forward strand.
TATATTAACGTGTAACTTCAAAGTTACATTGGCCCATAGAGGGTTAATGCGTAACAAGGAATAACGTTTAACACTGACTGTCACGCCACTCGAATCCGAGTAACGCCGTTTTTCACATAAGCTTAAACATTAATGTTCTCGATGCCGTATCGGCTGAATCGAATTTTGTTGGATGCATGAGGCATAAGTAAAATAGTAGAGCAATGGTTACGAGGAATATTGACCTTTTACTTCTGCTTTATTAAGAAAACTGTTCCCACTGCATAAGGGTTTTAACGAGTGTTGCTTTGCCAGTCAAACTATTAAAAAGTCAAGATACGCTGTCGTATTTCCAAATTCAATTAACTCCTCATTAGTTTCAGTTGCGAGAATACCAACCTCCGATCCACGTTCCCAGAACGCCGAGTACTGACGAACGAACGTTACCATCGTCAACGGGTACGCTCACCGACTCGACGAAGAGGAAGAAAAAGGGATTGCCACGCCATTTATGCGCCGCGTCAATTCGATATAAGCCGCAGATTAAATTAACAAGCCGAACAGGCGGTTCTCGTGGCGCGCTTCTCGAGGATCCCTCGCGCGTGGGTGGCTGACAACGCGCGGGACACAATGGCGCGTCTGCCACGCACCTCGGTGTCCCCTTGCGAAAGGGGCCGCGAGAGGGAGGGAGCGACGGCGAAGAAACTCTCTGTTTGCCCACGGCCGAAGGTGTCTAACCGGCGGTGTACGCGGCGTGTCGCCAACGCCATTGTTCTAGTAAGAGGTCCCATTACTCCGCCGTTACGACGTGGTAACGCTGCTCGTTACAACGAGAGTTACACGCGTCCGCGCGCGAATTCACGATCCCCACAGAACGAACAACCTCGCACGCTCTATCTCCTCTAGACGCGTCGCAGCCGATTTCGCCGAATACGCGCCGAGACGATCGTGCCCGGATTAAGATAGCAAAGTAGCGGGGCTCACCTGAATCGCGGCGATAAGCTAATTGGAGGCGAACACCTCGGTTATCGTTCGGACTGGCAGGATCATTCGGATCGCTCGACTACGATCTAGAACGGGTACGGCTGTTATCGAGCTCGTCCGCGACGAACCATCGATAAAACGCCCTTTACCGGGGCCCGTTAATTGAGATTTGTAGCGCAGCGATCCGGGCAGAAGAATATCCGCGCGATATCCCGCGAAGGAAAAGCATCGAGGTACCCAGCACGCGCGTGTCGCGCAATATCTCACGACCGGTCCCCTGTCCACCGTTAAGATTTCCCCCGGCGGACGATGGGATGTAAAATTTTTTAATGTCCAACGCTCGTTGCGCACTTTTACGCATTGCCTGTACCGACGCGGGGAAAGGTGTTTCTCTCTCCCTTCCTTGATTTCAGCGCTTCTGTTTTCCGTTCGCCAAGCGAATCCGACACGCCGAAAAATCTCAGATTTTACCATTCGCCGCCGTTCGACGAGCCGAAGCGAGGCGTCGCGTCTCGTTGCGTCGCGTGAATCATCCCGCAACGCGTGGGCAGCTGAAGAGAAGTTACACGCGCGCTCCAGCGTATGAGTCCGGGCGACTCGCCTCGCGACAGGATCTATTTCGCGGAGTTGTCGACGGTACGGGACAACTATTAGCACGGCTGATGGCGCATTATGTTCCGGCCTGCACGCGCATTAACGAACTCCCGCGTTTATACCGCGTCGCCACGGAAAAATATAAATGATCCTCGTAAACGCCCACCGTCCGTAATTTTTTCGCGCGGAGGCTGCGAGACTGTCATTCGCTCTGGCCGACGTGGAAACCGAACGGTCTTATCTTCGCATCGATTCCATACTTCGCGGACGATCGGCTTTGTCCTTCCCCGGGTTTTCGTCCGCGTGTCTGCCGTCGATGTTCGCTTTCCGGTCCCTGCATTATTCAAACGTTCCTCTGGCCGAGAGACGCGCGAAGGACCTTCGAAGGTGGACAAGTGTCTTCGGCGAGGCCAGACGCGTCGTCGCGCGAATGCACCGAACGCCTCAATTATCAGCGTTGCCTTTACGAAACGTTTTCGGGAGATTCTATGCGGTGTTAATACTGGAACTATCGGAAGGGTTAGAGCTAACCATTCCTGATTCCTTCTTCTGCAATCATTAATAAGGCATGGATACTTTGAGGAGTCATTGACGAAGCTGATTCCGTGAACTGAAACATAAGTCAATTCAAATCCTAATAAAGGCTCACAGCTTCTACAAATATTTGGAAAAGTTTCTTCATGTTCTCGGTAGTTAGTGTTAAACATTTTTATATGACATCGGTAATCCCTAATTTCTTTCAAGCAATCCAGAACCGTTCATCATCGATAACCATCGCCGTCGAAGTGCCAACGAATTTTTATTCCAGTAAAATGAAAAATGGTAACTTCGTTTCCATTGGAAAATTCGCTGTCGGGTGACGATCGAAACGACTCCGATGACCGAAAAAAAGGGAGAAAGGAAGACCGGGCGAAGAGCCGTCGAAGCGGGTGACGACATCCTCGAACGTGTTAATTGGACGGCAGCGACGAAACGGGAGAGTGACGGTTATGGAACGCGGCAGACGCATCAATTCGCCGGGCTAGAAAAACCGAATTCCGCTGTTATTCTTATTGCCGGCGGGGTTCTAACATAAGTTACGCGGCCGTGCTTGCGTCGTACGGGAGTCACGTTCGGTAATCGTTCGATTCCTCTTCTCCCTCGACGATTTCTTCGGCGTACACGTCGCCGCTTCGCCGAACGACATTCCGCTTCGTACGAACACTCGAACGTGCAAACACTTGCCGGCTTTCTTGCGGCCGCCGCGGTGAGCCGCGCTCTCGACCCTGCCGGACATCGTGGTTCGCTATCGCGATTTAAAAGCTGCAAAAACCTTCAGCCCCCTTCGACCTCTGCTCGCGCTTCACCGCCCGTACGGTATCGGGGATAAGAAATGGTAAATCGTTTTCGGGGAAGACGGATAATTTGGACGTTTCGGGCTACTATGAGCCGCTTCTTCATATATGGTCTCGTCGCCGAGCACCCGAGGGTTGCTCACAGCCGCGACTGGTCTCCCTTTCCTCATGACGTCATCATAAAGGGACCCGTTACACGGCGCACATCGGATTACGTCACGGAAGCAGATGCGCCGCCGATGGAATTCGTGGACAGATGCGCGCTGCACGTTCCCGGGATGCTCGATTCTTTTGTTAACGCCTAATCGATGGCTACCGCCGGAAAAGCGAGGACTTTGGGATCGGTTTATTTCGTTGCTCGCGGGTGCGTAGAGATCGTCGCGATTCGACGGTTTGCTCGATGTGTCATCTGAATTTGGCTGATGTAACTTTTTGCGTAGGCTTAGAAATTAATTTTTTCGGCGACCTATCGAAAAAACTGAGTGATTTTGGATTTATGTGATGCCAAGAGAATTTTTGCTGTGGAAAATCTTGACTTTTCATTCTGTTGGTAAAATTGTCTTTGACTGTGTAAGAAGTTTGATCGGTGTCGATTTGGTGATTATCGTTTTAGATTGTACTAAAGGATTTCATCTGTTGATAATTGGAAAGTTTTGAATGTTGTTTGATCCTTTGTCATGAGAAACGCACAGTGGCCGATTGTTTTACGCGACGGCTGCGCGGGTCGATCGAAATAGGTCGACCCGTGATCTAATAGTCTCTCCGTCCGCTAATAACATAAAATTCATGGTGCCTTTCGCAACGCGCGAATAGATTAACTGCGCGCACCATGAATCTCTTATTATTGACCGGGCAGTCCATTCAGAATAATTTATCACACCCACACGCGACAGATATCTCCCTTCAATTATCAATCCGCAATACCGTGCGTCGGGAAAGAGAACGGACTCGAGGCTCGTTTGATAAACGAGCCACTTGAAATATCGTTCATAACCAATGGCAAACGATCGACGGTAATTAACCCCGCGTTAACGACTCGAATTAATACCAGAAGCTTCGCTCGCCGGGATTGCGATCGCGATTGAGTCCGTCCCGTAATTAATTTCCGCATTACCATTAATTTGTATCGATAGCCGAGATTGCACGAAACATAAAATTATATCGTAATTTTCTTTAGGATCGTCTAAGTGCACGCGTTCAAAAATCGGTAATTGTTCGTTTCGATTATAACTTCTCCTCGGCGTGGGATTCATTTATGATTCTTGACTCTCCTATTTTATTTTTCCTACTTTTTCTTTCATTTACAAGAAACCCATTGCTCAATATAAATACCCCTAATCAAATTTATTTGAATAACACGTGTACGAAATTACGGGTAACTATAAATCCTATAAGCGACAATAAAACGAAAGAATACCTTTATCAAATAAAGAACGTAAGTCCCTTGTCCCTTGAAAATAAAGTCAAGTATTAATTGTGGAATTAATCTTCTCCGTGAACGAATCGACATTTCCGCAATGCCGAATACATACACAGGTTAATCAAACGGTCGAACAATTCTTGTATTCAATCGTTTCTGACCGAGGAACACAACGAAGATGACATTGCGTAGGAATGACGAGATCCCGGTGATGACGCTTTCCCGAACCGGTCGACTACGGTCGTTTGAGTTTCAACGCGAAGCACTAGAGGCAGAAAGCGTGCCAGCTCCTATCCTTTGTGGAATATCTCATCGTTCGATTAACGCTCCGGCTCTAATCACTCACGCCCGCGTTTCTTCTTAACGGGGACTGGTGGCGTGGCCGATTCGCGGCTTAAAGCTCGGTTCCCAGAGGTTCCCAGAAGTAGCCAGAAGTAGCCAGGGGCGAGCGCGCAGCCACGGCCTCACTGCGATCCGTCGCGCAACACTTGTCGCGCGCGCGATAATCTGACACTGAATAATGAACTGTGAATAATTACGCGAAGCGAAAGGTGCGCCACCGGCTCGCCTGGTCGTCCCCGATGGGCTGGCCCCATTGGTCGTCGCGTCCGTACGGGTTGTGGGTGAGCCTTCAAAGTCGAGGTCATCCGGCGGCCTTTCCAAGGTAACGAAGAAACTCGACTCGTCGAGAAACAAATGGCCAGACGCGAGAGAACGAGCTCGTCGTCGGGGGTCAGCGCTATTTGCAATTTCGAAGATGGTCTCTGTCTTTCGAATTAGACGTAATGACCTAATGGACCTGTTGATCTAAAAATTGGTTAGCTGCCGCATCACAATACGCTTTATTGTTCAATCGAAAGAGAAAGAAGGAATTTGTATGAGAACTTATCGAACCAATGAACTTCCGGAAGAATGAAAGTGTGCGATACTAGAGTAGAGAAGTAGTCGTTCAGAATCATTAGCTGAAGAATACACAACGACCGGTGGAATAGAAAGCAATTTTCTTGGAATTAAGTGAAACCATCGTTTGATCGGGTGAACATAACACCTCGTCGCGAGGCGACGGGAGCACGGCGATCGAATAAATTCGTCCCGTTTCGAAGAAGGATCGGCGGAGGCGCGAACACCGATGATTTATTCGCGAATCAACGCGCTCACTTAGTCGGGAGGCGCGTCGAAACCGCGCGGAACAAAGACGAAGCGAGTCGGTTCCACCGGCTCATTAATTTTCCCTATTAATGACCGCAATCAGCGGCGCGAGTGTGCTCGGTGAGCGCTTAATTCTGTTCTCGGTTACGAATGATCCCCGGGACGCGATGTCGACGGCTGACGACCATCGAAAGCAGGCAATCACCGAGCACCGACTACGATCTCTATATCAGCGTAATATCCTCGAGGAGATCGAGGGAGAATAATTGATTCGAGCGTGTCGCGTTCACGAAGTTCTTCTGCGTTCGAGACTTTGTACCTGTGTCCTGTTATCAGCTTCAATTCGATTGATGCGGCAGCTTTATCTTGGTTTCTTATCGTTATTTTTATTTAAAAAAATGTGTCATTGACAAATTATAGCGCGCTTGATCCATTGGATGTAAACCTTGATTTAAAGTTTATGAAATTTATATTCAATACAGTCACATATTGAACGTTCTTCATTACTAAAAAAATCAAAAATAAGATCGAAGGATTTTACAAAAAATATTAAATCTAAAGGACAAATGTTTCAATCGAATCAAAAGACTAGTTCATGCAACATGGCTGTATTCTGTTGCATTTATGAGCAGCCATGAACAAGCAAACTTCGTTCGCGGCTGGCCCCCGATAAAATGGCGGTTTCAAGGGTGGGACCAGTTCTCGGTATTTTTAGTACCGGGTCGACAGGCGGATAATCTTAACGCGAAGGGGTGGCGGAACACTCAGCGCACGTACTCGGCTTCGAACAGGAGATTCATCCCTCTTCCTTCCGTTCTTCTTTTTCTTCGCCCCTACTCTCAGCTGTCCGCGTTTCCCACAGTTCACCTCGAAGGGGTAACCGTTGTTTTGGATACGGATAAATTTCGCCTCCTCTCAACCTTGAAACTTCTCCCCCTCCGAGGAACCGAATTGTTGGTTTCCACGACGCGCATTTTATCGAGAACGAGTCGCAACAGTGCGTGATTGTGCCTGCGTCCGGTTTGTAGGGCGGCCGGTGGACGGAAAAGGCGCACCCTTCCACGCGGACAGTTCGCCCCTAGATCGAACAACGAGGAGAATCATCCATCGTGTCCCACTGGACTCGATACTGAGTAACCGAACCACGTCCTCGAAACAAAATGCGACTAATCATTCACTCGTTCCATCAATGTCAATGTACCGCTGATCTTGATACGAGGCGAATAGCTATTCTACCCCTTCGTGCAGCTTTAAAATTGTAATTTCCTATCGACTCCGGGTCACATCAATCTAATCGAAGCTGATCGAATTCTTTCTCCGCCAATCACATCGAAGTATTACATTCAGATAAGAACGCTATCGAAAACAATGCAGGTCTAACTGGTCGGTTTTCATCTGTTCATTTTTTATATTGATATTCGTCGGTTACAGGTAGCTAATCGAAACTACAAATGAAACACTTCACTATCACCGCGGACTATGAAAAAACTTGTATCAATTTCTCGGAGATCAAGAAAATTCACTTTGCCGATTAATTAAAACAGGATACGAAAACATTGGAGTAAGATCTCTCGAGACGCGTTCACGCAAAGGTAAAGCGCGGATTCAAGCGAGAAGGAGGAGGATGCGAGGAGAAAAATGTTTGCGGCCCCGCGAACGGAACAGAGAACGGGCGAGACCACCCCGCACACGCGTCCGGTATCAACAGGTGTTGGTTTATGACGGCGTAGTGGAAACCGTGGGCATCGACATCGATTCCGATGCAATTTAGATAACCGAAAGCGATTCAACAACCCTGAAAACCTGAACGCGCCGCGATAAAGGGACCGGCGTGGCGCGGCGGATCGATGCTGACGGTTCCTCGTATAAATCCGGCGCTCCCTCGCACGCCATAACTCGCGAGATCCTCCGCGGTCGCTGGATCACGTGAACACCGTCCCTGCGGGAGTAAACGCTGACTCATCGACGGACGTCTGTAATTTAATTACGAACGCGGGGCGAGTTTTTAATGCGGCGATTTCGCTGTCGCTCCAGCGCGCAGTGTTTCATTAATAATAATTACTACTAATTATAATTAACGCCAGTTCGTTTGATTCCACGTCTCCTAAGGAAACTTGGAGGAAAAGGTTCCATCGCGTGATTTTTGCGAACAAACATTGTTGTCGTTGGTCCCGAAGTATGGTCCTCCGGTTTCGCTGAAGAAATATGGTGGAACGGGGGCCCGGGGTGGACCCGAACACGGACAGGTATCAAAGCTGGGCCCGGGGAAGGAGAATAACGGCGGGCGGCCACGAGGCGGTATCGATCGATAGTTTTAATCGAGGGTTCGGCCATCGAAGCCTATCTGGCGCGACGCAGTTTATGCGAACAAGAGGATCGCCAACGCAACACGTATAAAAGAGCACGGGCATTGTCGTTCCTGGCGCAGATATGCCCTCCCTGTCCTCTTTATTCGTGCGGCTCCATTGTCAGCTGGCGCGGTGCTGTGTATACACCTCCCTCTGCCATTCTTCACCACAAATTCTCCTTTCTTCCGTGACTACTTTCGATCTTCGTTGCATTCGGGAAACCAGTGTTGGAAAAATTCTGCTTGATGAGAGGAATTTTGATAACGGAGCGGGTGAACTGAAGAATCCTTCGAGTAGAACAAATCGAGCAAAGCGGAATCTCTTTGAATAAAAAGCTAAATGATCGGTGAAACGAGGGCATGCTTCGATGATTATTTACTCGTAACTCAAAATAATTTTGTTGACCGTGTATCGCCATTGGAGTAATTAGTATTGGTAATAATTTAGCGGGGACGCCTGCTCGAATATTATAAGGGAGATGAAAAATAGGGGGGAATTGTTATCTTCGTTAATTCTATATTGAACGGAGGAATATCGAGGGAAACGCCTGTTCGATTAATATTCCCATCGTCCCCGGTATAATTCAGTTAACGTTGCGATAAATATTAGACTTAGTGGAATTAAAATAAATTATAGCAGCCCGTACTCCGATCGACATTTATAAACCGCGTATCATAAAATTGCGGGGATTGCGTACGTGGATGGTCACCGGTCATTTATTTCCCATTAACTCAACAGTAATTGCTAGTTTGTAGACTTGTATGCAAATTCACGTCTTCGTGAACTAATCTCTGCCCACGAAATATGCTCGAAAATACGCGTTCGGTCCATTAAAGATTTCGTTTCGCTCGCGAAAGGACTGTAACGACTCGGACTGAATTTTATAAATCCTGCCGGTTCCGTGAGCCTCACGAACGCGTAATTCCCGGCATAATCCTTCGCGTCGAACGTCACGGAGACCCGCCCACTTCTCATCTACGAATAACGAAGAAAAATTCCTTCGTCGTCTCAGCGAGGGGGAAGAGAAAGAAGCTCGAGCAAGAGAGAAGAGAGAGGAGGAAAGGACGAGTGGTTTCCCTGTTTCTGGCATTTAGTATGATAATGTCATCCGGACGATGCGTTTAATATTCATCGAATACGGACGGTTAATCGGCGGGAGACAGCGCGGCCAGCGGTATTCTCAGCTAATTAAGAAGCTTCAATTTCACGATGCGACGAGGCCGGGAGAGAGAGAGAGAGACACACACACGGCGCGCCCGCCACGCTGGACAGGATCGCGTGATATTTATTGCCGTTCACGTCGCCGACTGTCGAAAGAGCGAGCAGCGAACGTGACGTGTGGGTGGAAACGGAAAGTCACCCACGTGTGCCCCACCCTCGGCACGCACGTGTAAAGCACGCATGGTTTACACATGTGCTTACCGATGTACCTGCACGCATTCGTCACCGGACCACACGTGTAAGCGCGCCTTTATACGGTCTCGCGACGGCCTCTATGGACCACGCGTTGCATATTCATACTCGCGCCCGCCGCGCAACTCGATGCTCCACTTCGCCATTCGGCCGGTGTAGGAGGACGGGCGTGCATAATTTTTCGAGTGCCTTGAACTCGACGTTAATCGATTCCGCGGAGTCGGCGTCGCTCGGCTACTCGCCACGCGGAAGCTACAGGGTGTTTCGATAAAACCGATGGATGGCCTGACCGTTGGATACTTGGTTTTACTGAAACCGTCGAGCCGAAATGAACTGTTCCGATTACTTTCCTTCTGCAAGCAAAAAGTTGTCGAGAAGATAAGGGTACCCTGAGGAGTTATTCACTGAATCGGTTCACGTGGTTCGAGTTTGAAATTTATTGGAATCTTGAGTGCACGAGCGAGCGAAGGTACGTGGAATGCTTTAGAATTTCCGGAATATCCTCGAAAATCGATTTTTTCGGTAAGAATAAGTTTCCAACTAAAATGTCCCGTCCGATTCGAAGATCCATCGCAGCCACGGTAATCGGAAGCTTCATTTACGGGATCGAGTAACATTAAAGCCCAGATCGAACGAGAGCGTGCTCAATCGCGAGGCTTGAGAGAGCGGTCGCGAAGGTGTGCAGGCTATTAAAATTCGACTCTCCGGCGCGGACCCTCTCGTGCGTTCCTCCCACGCGTGTCGAGCATCGTTCTACCTTTCGAACAGTAAGAAAAAATGACTAAACTGACGGTAAAAAAGATCGAGTCGGAAAGAAAGAGAAAGGAAAGAGGAGGAGAAGGAGGAGGTGATGGTGGTGGAGGAGGAGGTTAATCGAAAAAGTCGAGCAACCACAAGGCCTGGCTCGCACACGCTGAGAAGCATGTAGACTCTATCGGTGGCCGCCCACGCGATGGCCACGAACCTTTAACGCGCTTGCAATAAGTGCCGATAGTTCCCCACTTCGGACAAGCTTATAATCTCCGAGAAATCACTCTCGTCCTTGGCTAGCCTTTCGTCGACGACGGGCCAGTAAATCCAAGCGTTTATCGGGCCCCGGGGTTCTAGCGTAGGTACCCTCGATAAGGAATCGAAGTGGACTCTCGCGATCGTCGGTTTTATTAATTGATCTTGAACCCGCGAACTGGTTCCCCGTATCGAGAGAAATGATTGCAATAAAGTTCGACGTAGAAAGTCGCGCGAGGCCCCAGAGGAAGATTAGCGGAGATAACGACTTTTCGTTATTATTCTCGCTGGATCTCGTGCGCCGTTTATCTGGAACGATCCGGGAACGCTCGAAATTACGCAACACTCGAATTCCCGGCGATAAAACGGAGATAACACCGGGGAATACCTTAATTGCGCCCGTATCTCGAGCCGCATCGATGATAATGCACCTGGGCATTCGGTGTTATACGCCGGCCTAAATCCGTTCATTAATTAACCTGGCCGCGGCCGGCACGGAGCTCGGCCGGGGCTGACCGTTTTCTTTCCTTTTTCTTCTTCTCGTTCCGTCGTTCCGTGGGATTGCGCGTCGTTATCCCCGATTCGCGGGCCAGCGCGAGGAAGTTCGAGAGACCGCAGCAGCCCGGTCGCTCGGTTCACGCGGCGCGAGTCATCATCATCGCACGGTAGTTTCGTGCCCGTTCCGGCGCCCACCAGCGGGGCAGCCTCGTTACAGCCTCTGGATATAAAACTTAATTTCACTTCGCCGAAAAATAAATCCCAAGTGAGAGAGTTGCTCTCGTGGTGGGACGGGTGGACGTGCAGAGAGGAAGGAAGGGGGAGACGCAACAGGAAGCGCCGTTTCTTCGCGCCGCGGCGGAGGAAACCAGCTGCGCTTCTTTCATCCTTCCTTCTTCTGCCCTTTCCCTATCAGCCTTTCCCCCTCCCCCTGGTTCCCTTTTTCTTTCTCAACACGCTCGCGCTATAACTTTTCTTTCCACGATCGTTCGTTCGCTGTATTACCGGTAATTTCGTGATCGCCTAAAATCCGTTTCGATCGCGGGACCCACCGTCCGCTAATTCGGAACCAGCGTGAACACGAATATCTGATGCTTGTTTCGCCTCGGTTAAAATCCTCTCGAAACACGTGATTCGTTCACGGAGAGCTTCGAAGTCCTTCTCACGCCACAAGCAGTGTTAATGATTAAACGAGACGGGGCTGGTCTTGTTCATGGCTCAGTTGTTTCCGGGTGGTTTTCGAACGGCTCGATGCTGCAACTGTTGGAGATTGCAACGTCGATATTTTCATCGAGTTTATTAAAATTATAGGTTATCGATGGCGTGTCTTATTTGCGACTTTGTTTGATTTTATTATAGTCCGTTTGATCTTATTTGGTTTCTGGAATTCAATTTATTTTAACAGGATTTTTTATATTTTTCGATTCATCGTTAACTTCCAGATAATCTAATGTCAATGTTTTTCTATAGCGAAAGGAAAGGTTATTGCGGGAAACGCGAATCCACGGGACCCGCCCTTCAACTGCCGAGTGACTCTTCCTATCCAGCATTGAAGTCTCCGGCGGAGCAGCCGGTCCGCGCGTTAAAATTACCGATACCTCGAGCGGTAATCGCGCATAATCAGGAACACTGATCTCGTTTGTGCTTGGTATTATCGTTTCCTGGGTTAATTAGCCGACGCTTAATTGACGAACAGTGGAATTAAACCGATACGTATCTCGCGGCCCATTGATTGAGCGGTTCCTTTTCGTGTTTCTTTGAGGTCGGTCAGCCGAATTTCAAAGTAATCGTGATCTGATTCGACAGGACGGCGAGAAAACTTAAGTATATAGGACTATGGAAAAATTATACGGATTAAAAAACTGGATAGATTTAGTCGGTAGACAGATTTATTGAGTAGATATCAGAATATAATTTATGCTTCGAATTTGCTGCATTCTGTGAATTTATATGACACGAAATTAATAGTGAACGCGGAAAACAGGTTCGGGTTCCAAATACATGCTTTTTATCAGATTTTAAAGAAGTATATAATTATTGCTTATCCGCTTTTTCTTAACTGTCCTTGTACATTTCATAATATGGTTCGATTTCAGTGGAGATCTTTGAATGCTGGGAAGTCGTAATCATTTGGGAAAATTGTAAGCGTGTATAGCGTAACGCTTAACAATTATCGTTTGATCATTATTCTCAAAGCTGGTCAAGCATTCAATCGAATAGGTCGACCAACGTAACAAGAAACATCCATGCAGCGTCCAATTCGATGACCCGATTTCTCTATCGAAAGCGCTCGCGTCGCAGATATTTAAATCATCCGTATAAAATCGATAAAGGCGACAGTAATAATATATTGACAGCACAACGGAAACAAGTTTCTCATTTCAACCGGGCGCCGGGTGAAACAGAGTTTGCCACAGTATCCTGCGATCGGGTTCAACATTTCAAGGCATTGACAAACTCGTGTCCATTCCCAGTAGCTAGAAAAAGGTGACCAGTGGTTCTATAAACCATCCTTCTTGTCTTTACTACCAGGTTTTTAGAATGTTATCTGTTTGAGATCAGCGGGCAGCGCTACCACACAGATCGGGAAATAATAATTTAACTAACCATAATAAACTAGGTGGCATGAAAAAAAGTCTATAAATAAACAGGATAGCAACTATCTTAAATTCCAGAATAAACCATGCGTTGCACGCTCACATCTTTCCAGAGCTGGTTTCTTGTTCATCCTTACACTTTCATTTTCTATCGTGCGTCGACAAGGTACAAGAAACGTTCATTAAAATAGAACCAGCGAAGTCTTACAGGTCCCTCGATTCTTGCTCGGTACGTATCATTACAAAAAATCAAAGAACTGAAAATATGGTTTTTAAGCTACACATTTTTCTCAGTATATTTTTTAACCCAAGTAACATCTTTTAGAATGATGGTCACCAACCTGCGAAGTTTCCAAATTACTCGGAAGCAATTACAATGAGATCGATGTGGAGTAAAAATATTTAACAACATAAGTAACTACACAAAGGTGTAACGCAATGACTATAATATTAAATCATTAATTATTTCCAATACCGTTTATTTCTCCTACGAAAGAACAGGTAATATTAGGTACACACCCGCTCGAAAAGAATAAAAAGAAGAAGAGAAAATGAGAAACCATCGAATCTTCCGATCTCCCCGTGTTACGATCGAGCGAAACGGAATTCGACGGTGTTAGTCGATGCCAGGAGTTGCCGAGGTATTCTCGGGACATCGGAACCGAACGAATTCCCGGGCTCGGCAGATAGATTCGCCGATGGATCGGCCGGCGCGTTGCGGCGAGGCGATGATCGCGTGCGATCGATAGGTACCGCGTGCGCAGCGATGCGATGGTTCGCGGGGCCCCCGATCTTGGTGCCGCTAAGGGAAAATCGATTCCCGAGATCTTCCTATCTCGAATCTGGTATCTCTGATGCAACGGCGGTACGTGCGGGTTACGGCTGGCTCGTTACCAGCCGGCCAACGTGGCCAACGAGGGTCCTTCCACGAGGAAGAGGAGAGAGACCGATGGAAAGAGGGAGGCAGAGAGCCAACGAAGAAAAAGAGGGAGGAAGGGAACGGGAGTTCTCGTGTCGGACCATCTTCCCCGGGACCCTGTTCCTATCCCCGTGTCCAGTCCGTGCCAATTCATTAAGCTGTAATTGAGTTTTCAGCTCCGCGATGCGAACACCGAGATACATCTATGTAGGATGCGCCGCGGAACGGAAAGGGGAAGGTCTCTGATAGAGAAGCGCAGGGCCGGAGGGGCGAGCGAAGGGGGACACGGAACGGCGGATCGCGAATTAAGCACGACAACGTGTGACCGATGTCCGGGCCCGTGATTAACTAAAGTTTTAACAAGCTCTCTCTAGCCTTCCCCCATGGACGAGACGCGGGGCTGCTTGTATACCCGCTCCGGTACGGATTAATCCGCTCTCTTCGGAGCCCACGAGACTTATTTCTCGATGGTTAATCTACGGCGCAGTTAATGTCGCTGCGCACATGGTAGGGGGATAGTCGTTACGACGCCGGAATATTCCGCTTTTATTTTTCCCTGCTGTTTTCCAGGGTTATGCTCGTTATCGTGGTGGACGCAAAGCGTCGCGAATCGCTCGATCGGAACGAGCATATCAAAATATCGAGTGGAAATGATTTCCAGATGCTCCGCGAATCGATTCGCAGCGCGGCTTCGGTTTCGAGGCTGTCGCCTGCCGTTTCCTGCGGAAGCGTTACATCAGGCCATGCCCGTCGGGGTTTTCTAGGTTCTAACTTCAATGATTTACTCGCGAGAGGTGTTCCTCCGTGCGTAATGGTGCATTTATCGGCGAGCCATTACAAATCGGGTACGTCGAGATTATGTATTTCTCGTCGAGCTTGGTTTAACCGAAACACCGTAATTGCATGTTATTTCTATCGTTTTAACGGCTCGAAGTACCTACAACGAGGACAATACTAAAGAGCAAGAACAGTGATCCAGAACATTCAAGATTCAAAAGAAGACGGCGTAACCAAAGTATAAGCCCGATTATCATATTATTCTCGTTCATGATTCGCCCTCTTCCCCTATTCTCTGCGCATCTTTCATAAATCAATCCTTTCCGTTCGACGTGGTCCTCTTCGTCGTGCAACGATCTCGAAAGCGAAAAGAAAAAGCTACCTGTTCAATATTGAACACCGATGATCTCCTGGCCAGGACAGTCACCTCCGGCGACAAACACGGATCTCCGTGAAGACGAAAGGGATACCGTGCTCGTCTTTCAAAGCAGCGGTGGAGGAGGGACGGGACAGCGTCCTCCCGTGGCACCGTAAATCGAGATGAGAACGAGTTTCGAGAATTAAGGTAATCGAGCCGGCGCACCTGACCGAGGCTCGAGTTACAGTCCTTCGCGGCGTGGCGCAGTCGACGTTCGCCGCGTCCGTCGCGCATTTCGAAGCCACCCACGCGGCCTACGCGGCACTCATTATATCTGAAAACAGTCGGCGGCGTTTCGCCTCCCCCGGTTCACGCGTGTTACGCGGCTCGCCCACGCGCCTCCTAGACACGCGCACCAGCGACGTGGGAACGAGTTTTCGCGAGAGAGTTCTCCCCCTTCCACGCCGGCCAGTTTCACTTTCTGGCATCCGTATTATGCGGACACGATGGACGTACACACCGTATATTTCGTCCCATTACCCCTTAATCGATCGGTATGCAAATAAACGCTGCTCCCGATCGCGACCGTTTTCGCCGACCGCTTGAAAAACTGATTGCGTAACCGCTGCTATCAAATTTATCGCGGAACTGGTGTCCGCGAAGGATTTTAGAAATGTTCTTCGTTCACGGAAAGTTAATGTCGAGAGGATGATATCGATGAAATTGACTTAAAACAATTTTTCAGCGTGTCGATTTTGTAATCGGCGCTCGCGCATCGCGTTCTTCTCGGCATTCCGTCGCGCGACGCGATCGAAGGATAGCGAAACGGCCGGTCGATCACGTCGCCGGCATTTTTGCGGAATCACTCAACAATGGCGCACGTAGGCCCCGAGTAATCCCCGCGTAGGTTTGGAAAAGCTTCTTACCTCGAATTAAGGTGAACGCCGTCTACTTCGTTTCCTATTGTGCGTCGATGACATAGAGCAGCACGGTATCCCCTCGATTATCCTGGATCCCCGGTCGTCAGCCGTATTTACGGCGGCGATCGAGCACCGTTCGGCTCCGCGTCGGTCGGTTGCGTGTTGCTCGAGTTTCATTATGGGGTCCAAATGAATCACGAACCCGCGGGCCTTAATTAATGACGCGGTACGCTTCGTCCTGGCGAACGCGGCCACGAGATCCACCCGTGCCGGACGATCTCGTTCGTGAGTCATCGGGAACGAGATTTACGGTCGCGCGAGGACACTAATAGAATTCCCGAAAAATTTCCGCCCAGTCATTTCTCCCTCAGTGGTTCCACGGTTCTGTGGACCCTTACGATTCTACCACACGTTCCATTTCGCGTTTCCCGAGAACAGAGGAGACTAAAGCCATTGTTTTAATCGACCCAACGTGATTCCTCGCATCCCTTGCCATAGGGTTTCCTTCGGTTTGACGGCTGTTTCTGTATATAGAATATCAAATGATTTATAAATAATATTGAGGAAACATTGCTTAGAGGATCATATATTAAATATTTAAAATCAGTAACTATCTTTCGTAGGATTTTTTTCTTAGGAAGGCTTAAGTATATTAGACGCTAATAATGATCTCACACGATAATATAAAATTTCTTTCAAATTATCTTGAAATATGATACGTTACAGAATCGTTCAAGTTTCGGGTACTCGCCTTCTTCGACTTACATGTAACAGATGAAAATTAGGGGGAAACGTTTCCCCGCTAGCACGGTCAATCAATCCCGCCTGTTTGGCGAAATAGTTTAATAAGCCTCGGTGAATGCCGCGATTTAATTAAGTACTTGATTGACCATACGTGAGCATTTTACGAAGAATCCAACGGTGGCGTTAAACGAACGTCCTTGAGGCGGCGCGCGCATAGACGCCGTGGCGAAAAAGCGCGTAACTCGATCCGGTAAAAAGGTAATAACCCGTTCATGAATTTTAATTTAAAATTAAAGCGATACCGCGCGGGGGAGGGACTCGCGATATATAGCTCGGCCGAGAGTGGTTTTGCAGGTAGCTGCCGCGCGGACACACCCCCCTCAGCCCCGTTGCGCTCCAACTCTTCATTTTCTCCTTCTTCTCCTCCTTTCCCTCTTCTCCTTCTCCTTCTTCTTCTTCTTCTCCTTCTTCTTCTCCTTCTTCTTCTTTTTCTTCTCCTTCTTCTTCTTCTTCTTCTTCTTCTTCTTCTTCTTTTTCTTCTCCTCCTTCTTCTGCTTCCTCCTTTTCTTCGTCACAGGACGTCTTGTATTCCATCTCTTGCTTTGGCATGCGGAGCTGGTTCTTTCGTTCACACGCCTCCTTCGTTTTCGAGCATCGCGAGCCGCGGCCGGCGATCTAAAGGAAGCCTGTGAAATGCGTCAGACGAAATTTTTATCCTTTAGCGAACGCCAAAACTCAGTGAAGAAAGGGGACAAGAGAAAACAGGCAAAAAGGGCAGAAAAAGAAAGCGGCGCGTAAAAGAGAGGGAAGGAAAAGAGAGAAGTTCATGATGTAAGGTTACAAGGAATAAATTGGCCCCAGCTGTCGCGCTACATTACATTGTACCCAATCTTCGAAGTATCCTAATATACGCAGGCGGATCATCATTATCGGCAACGCGATTCAGCTAATTATCGCTGTAAATAATATCGGGGCCGAGGCGGCTGAAAGCGGATTTCGTTTAATCCGAGACTGTCGCCAGTTATCTGTCGCCTCGTAAAATCTGGCCGAATGATGTCCCGCGTACGGACGCGATGTCTTGATGACAGAAAAATGCGGTTCCCGGGAGATCGACTTCGTTAAATCGATTGGGTACACCATGGATGGAAGCAAGATGAATTCTTATGAGCCGGCCACGCCGCACACGCGACGCGGCTCGTTTTATTATAATACAGGCTTAATTATGAAGTAATAAGGTGTTCGTTTAGCACTTTTTCGATCCAGCGGAAGTCACTTTTCGACCGTGAATAAGCTTCTGCGTTACGCGTGACACGTTGTAATTTAAGCTTCGTGTAAGTTCGTTTACGTAAGCTCGCCTGATAAATAGAGTGATCGAATTTCTAGATTAGGTTTTCATTAATGGAAAACATCGTTTAAGTATTCGATTGGATATTCGTTTAATGGAAATAATTCGGTTTTCCGTTAATTGGATTGAGACTTTAACAGGAAATAATGTAATACGTGTGGGCATTACTGGTTTGAATCGTAAATTTGATTAATGTTTTAGAAACACCCAGTATGTCTACTCGGAACGTGGACGTTCGTAAACCACAGTGTTTTATAAATACGTGAATTTACTGCTTAATCAGCTGAGGCGGTGAGGCCGTGCAATTAAAACGCCATTAAGCGGCCCCATAAAAATTCCCGGTGAAATTCGGCGGTATCGGGTTACCGGAGTTTTTCTTACCGGTTCCGGGGTTACGGTCTATAGGATGCAGGACTTTATAGTCACCCGAGAGGATCCTCGGTGAGTTCGGGTTGCATTAAGAACGGTGCTTGGTTTCCCCGCCTCGAAAGTTTTCCTCGATACGCGCGAACGGTACTCCGCCACGGTTTCTGTCACGAATGTGCACCTTGTTACACCCGAGCCGGGTACTTCGGGGGACAACTTTTTAATTCTCTCATTTTATAGACACTTTCGTCGTGTGTAACGAGTTTTTAAAGCCTTTTAAACTTCTGCATGATACGAAAGAAATATAAGTTTCACATTTTATGATCTTTCAAACTTCTTCAAAACAATTAAGAAAATTCAATGGAAATATCCAGTAACGTTAGTAACTAAATAATAGTGTAAACTTATTTGTATTACAAAACTAATATTATTTAAAACGCACAATTATCCAATAGAACCTTAGCATTAGGGATGAACGCGTCACATAGTTATCGCTGAGAATACTTCAAGTATCATATATCTTTCCTGTAATTCGTATCCTAATTTCGAATACAACGTTCGTCGTGTTCTCTCCTCATTTCCCTACGATAATCACGACGCCCATCGCCCTCGTACCACCCTAACAATATTCTCATCCCGGAATCGCCGATTCCTCCAGCAACAAAAGTGCCCGCCGCCGATAAACGATCTTCGACCCGGCGATCGGCCGTTGTTTCTTTGATGTTCCGCGATCATTATGCTCCGAAAATTGTTTTTTCACCCGCTAGAGGATTAACAAGTTCCCCAAGGGCAGGCATCTCTTCTAACGGTACGTCAGTTGATCGGGAACAGGTGATTAATTATTCGGACGGGTAGGCGTGGGACGTTATCGACAAATTCACCTTGAGTAAAGGTGCTGCCAGGGGAACGAACTTGTCTTGCCCGGGCTCTGTTGTGCGCGCACTAAACTCCCCGCCTCTCCCAGCGTCGTTTTATCTGACGAGCGCGGTGCCTCTCTCTTCCTCTCTCTTCGCTTCTCTGCCTTTCTTTTTCTCCTCGGCTGCTCGTAAATAAATAAAAACCGTGAAGTTGATTCGTCCGTCCGATCGGCGCCTTTGCGACCGCCCCCATCCCCCACCCTCACAATTTTTACGATGTCTCCCCTATCTGAAAAAGTCCGCTGCTATCTGCACCGCGAAGGGAACTTTATTGGTCCGGGACGGACGAGCGTCTCGGCTCGTTAAGTAGGCAACGACAACGTGTTCCCGGATTCCATCGGCGCCACGCCGGTGGAAATCGATTCGTTGCAACGGAAATCGACGATCCCGCTGTTTCACGATCCTGAAATACCGCCCCGGATAATGAGGCGACACACGCGTGTTACACGATTTCTTTTTACTTTTCTACTGGGTGCACCGTAACACGCAGCTGAACGGAACAGTCGAAGGTGGACTCAGTGAGGATGCATGGAACAACGTTTCGGATTAACCTGTCCGATTTTGCCTCTTCGACTAGTTCGCGTTGCAACGGACTGGTTGTTGAGAAAAATTAGAAACTGAGACGTCACGATTTGTCACAGCAATTGCCCTCTTAAGTTTCTTGAACTTTATTGCGGAGATTAACTCATCTTAGATTTTAAATTCAGTTTGACGTTTATATGGAAAGTTGCTTCTCCCGAATTTTGGTGATACGCCCGTCGAACTCTTAGACTCATATCCATATCGTACAGAAATATCCACAGAATTTAATTTTTCGATGGATTTGTGAGAAATGGTCGCGCGGTTCTACAATTCGATCAATCATAAAAGCGTCGTTTCGACGGGATTCGGGGATGGGACACGTTCGAGGATCACAATGTGACTTTCGACGCTGAATAGAGGAATCGCTGGTTACGGGACAGGCGGGCGAAAGGCTGCCGGGATAATTGAAGGGCAATTAAAATTCCGGCCGGTCGTAGTTACGGCGATAAACGAAATTTCGCTTTGTGCTCGGCCCAGTGATTTACGCCAGCGTTAATCGTACCTTAATTATACTTTTTATAGTTCGGCGAACCGCGTCAGCCGTGTTTCATCGTTCGCGTTGCTTCCTGGTTCACTTGTCGCGCGGATGTCTAGATTTTGAATCGCTTATCGGATCTTCGCGTCACCTTTCCTTCGTATTTTCATTTAAACAAGATTGAAGGAGCACTTGCTATTCCAATACTTAAACGTTCCATCAATTTCCTCTACGATCAATTACAGTATCATAATTACATTATACACAAATATAATTTCTGTGCTTCCGTAATGTGCATCAATAAATTATTAACGTGTCACGTCGAATTCTAATTGAATGAAACAACATGTGAATTTCAAATTGGAAAGCCGGAAATACAGATACGAGGTGTGTAAATTAAGAAATGAGACTGATTTTTTCTAATCTTTTTATTGAAATAAAATTACAAATTCACATTGACTCCTTCAAAGTAACTACCTTGGGAGGCCACTCAGCACTGGAAACGATTCTTCCATTCCTCATAGCAGTGCTGGAACTCGGATACTGGAATAGCCTTCAGTTGGTCGGTTACGACTTTTTGAATATTTTCCAATGTCCCAAAATGCTGTCCCTTGAGGTGATTTTTCAATCTTGGGAACAGAAGAAAGTCACATAGACTTAAATCGCGTGAATAAGGAGCCTGAGGAGCCACAGGAATGTTTTTACTGGCTAAAAACGCATTGATAGAAATCGCGGTGTGTCAAGGAGCATTGTCGTGATGCAACACCCACATGTTTTTGATGGTTGGTCTCACATGCATGACCCTTTTTCGAAGTCTCTCGAGAACTTCACGGTAAAAATGTTGATTAGCCGATCATTCGGACTGTCAAACGACGATCTGAACGCATGAGGCTCGTCTTCAATTGCTTTTCTTCCTTCTGAAAATACCTTACACCACCTAAAAACCTGGGCTTTCGACAAAACACTGTCTCCATGGTCCTTACGCAGTTTTTTAAATGTTTCCATTGCACTGTGTCCAAGTCTGAAGCAGAACCTGATAGCACAACGTTGTTGGAAATTGATGTCACTCATTTTTAGAACGCACTAAAAAAGCCTTTCTCATAAAAAAATTCACTACGGACAGCGCAACAACTCTAGCGTGTTGAAACTTGTACTGGACGCGTATCAGATGTTTACTTGCCTACCCTCCACGTGCTGCATCTCCAGTATTGCTAGACCGAACACTATAAAATCAGTCTCATTACTTAATTTACACACCTCGTATATAGAAATATAGATTGCAGTTCGCCTTGTAAAGGGTTGAAGTGCGCGTGGAAACGTGAAAGCGAGAAACGTACCGCCTCGAGGTCGACGCCTGGCAGCAAGCACAATCGTTACCGTCACGAATTGCGGAGAAATTCACTTTTCAGCGGTAGAACTTCTTCTCTCGTCGTCTCGCCTCCCACTGGCTATTTTTTCTTCATCGCAGCTCGTCCCGAGGGTGCTCGACCCTCGAGGTCATCGACTCGCACGGTCTATCCCGGAGTCCTCCACGACGAGCAATCAACGTCATATCTTTCAACGGATACGAGCCGCGGCGAGGCAACGAGAGATTTCTACGACTGCGAACAGCCGGCGTCCGGAAGCTTTCCTGATCGATTCTCGATAACCAATCGAGCCCGAACGGCAGTCACTAACGAAATGGATACTTCGTTCCCTCAATTACGATCAAACGTACCACCGCCTTTTGTACGGCTTTCCGCGATACGCCATCCTCTTCCCGATTAATCCCTTTGACCGTCTCTGCGAAGCTCCTGTGCTGGGAACACTTTCTGGAGAAAATTGACTAGTCGCTCGGGGTCAAGGGTCCTCCCCCGCTCCGCCGTTTCGCTACCTTGTTACTGCGACCTTTGCGTTTCTCGCGATAAGTTCGCCGAATCGCCTCACCGTAAGGGTAGATTTTATGGTGCGAAAGGTGAAGGTCGACGATTCATTTCCTCTCAGGTAATAATTCTAAGAGAAACTGTTAGGCCACGTCAATCGCGGCGCGTCGCTCCGGTAATCCGGTTGTGTTAGCACATTATCATCGGCGCGGGGGATCTCCCATTTCCCCGGGCAAGGTGCTGTCCCTCCTCTCCTTCATTTTCCTCTTTCCTTTCCGCTTATTCCCTTCATAATCGAGTTATAGAAAATGAAGAATCATTGCTACTAAATCATTATTTATTGTCTGAAACGTCTTCCCCGTTTTACGAGGGTTTCAATTTGAAAAGGCTCCCACACGATTGATAAAAACGTGCGGTTCGTAGTGCGTTAATATCTCGCCGCGAAAATTGTGTTATCTTCTGATCAGTCCTTCCCAAATATCATTTTTTCAAAGACCATACAAAAAATAATTAAGCTTTGAAACTAGCAGTACCAATCTGTCTCAGACGTTTCGCCAAAAAAACTGTACCTACCCCGCAATCGAATTCAACACACATAAATCACGTAAGTGGGTTCAAATTTCTTCAACGAGTGGTACCATCGATTCGATCCCGATCCCGGCGACCCCCTTCCATCGTTACCGGCTGATGAGCTTTTCCGTGTGTCTTGATTGTTCCTCTCGTCCCCCTTTCTCGACGGCGTGGTAACAAGCCCCGCGTACCGGCCGCTGTGGTTCATCAAGAACAGAACGCGATATGCCGCGGTGGATAGGACGGGAAGAGCGAAAGGAGGGCAGGGGCAGCGGAGGAAGAGGAAAGGGAGGGGGCGGTTGATGGGCAGGCTGCGCAAGGTGGAGGCCTACGACTTCTGCCTCGCGTCCCCTCGCCTCCTTATTTCGCTGCGGCAAAAAGCCCCGCTATTCGTTAGAGGCTGCTCACGGTATTAAGATAATTGCCCGCGAGTACGGATGGGCCGCTCCGCTGAATACCTCGATACGACCCGCACTTTCTCCAGGTTTCCGCTCCGTCTTTTTCGAGTTTAGAAACGTATCCGTAGTATCGGGCAATTCGCAATTCGCCAGAGAACCTTTCGGTTTTCTCCAGTGTTCAATATCGAGACGAACGTGCACGCGAAGCAAACGATGAAGATGATACTGCGACAGATTGGTCGGTTTTCATCTTGTCTTGTCTAATATTCTATGTTTTATTTCCATATTACTAATATTTTCGATCACTAATTTGCTATTTGCTGATGGATTACATTTAAGAAAAGAACGAAATAAAAGTTCCAATAGAATTGAATACAGTTCTTGGTTGTTTTATCTATTGCAACTATTGCTTCAAGAAAACAAGTCCTAATTAGTTTCACTTTCTTGACATTCGCGTGGAAAATGAAAAATTTCGTAATACCACGAACGGCCTAAACGATTGTATGCATATACTCGCCCAATCCTCTAATTACTTTTAGTAGCGCGTAACACGCAAGTCAATCATGTACACCGGTGAAAAAAGTGTTGCCTTTTCTGTACTGATTCCACCATTAATTACTACTGTCATTATCAAATTACAGGCGCAATGAGTTTACGACGCACTTAAACATGCAGAAGGCAATAAAGTGGAAGTTATAACATATTTTAACAATATTTCTTGTAACAACTACCCGGCACCATGTCATCTACCCATCAAGTGAAAGAAGTGAAGTCGTATTCGCGTACGAATTCCTAAAACAATGATTCTGCGTAAACGTACATATTTACTAACTACGCGTGGTTATTACTTACCGATCACTCGGCGAGAGTTAATTTCTGCCGCGAAAAAACTCGTTGCGCAACCCGCGCATGCGGGTCACGAAACGTTAACTATAGAGGTTAACTTTCTTCGACTCGTCGAAGAAGGTGGTGACGAAGGATCGAGGAAAACGAGTCGTTCCACGATCGTTTTCGAATTAGGCTGCGTTTACGTTGAGTTCAGTATAAACATGTTGCGTTGTTTAACTTCACTTTATTCATCGGAGCTGCAGTATAAATGCAGCCTTAATCCTCAACGCTTAGTTTATGCGATCCTTCAATTTAACGCGTATTGAATGTTTCTTTATGTTTCTTTTTAATGTAAAATTTTATTTAGTGTTAAGTGTTATAGTTGGTCTATTGGTCGCTCAAAACTTTTGATTTATTTGCACTCTCTACCGTGCTAGATTTACAATATTGAAACAGCGTGTAGGTACGTTTCAGTTACGCTGTAACATTCTATCGTAGAAATTATGGATAGTCTACATTCATGTTTCAGCATTGATTTATATTTCGCCAGCGACTCGAAACACCGACCTTAAGGATTAACTCGCGGGAATCGAAAGTAGAATGAATATCGGGATGGAAAACAATTCACCGGCGATTATCCGTCTGCGGATTCGTTGCGCGCGATCCACCGGGCCCGTAACCAGCGATCGGAAACGGCCGAGATTAAACAACGCCCGATTAAAACCGCGCGGCCATAAAATCGATTGTGCTCTCGTGAAACGTAGATAAACGCGTTATTGATGGACAAACGAGGCCTAATGAGTCCGGCCGGCTGACCGGCTGCGGTAAAAAGTTTCACCAGAAATGAACCGTGACTGGAACGCCGCGGGCTAGACCGTACCTGGCGTATTCGCAAAAACCACAATTATCGAAAGCGGTAATTAAACGCGCGCGGCCGTTGTTCCGAGAGCGTAAGCGGGGCTGCTGCGTTCAGCCTCCCGACTACATATCGAGGATCGACGCGCACGTTGAAGGGAAATCGATCCTGTCGGGCCCACCGTAGAGAATCTTTAAAACCCCGCACTTGTAATTTCACTTCGTATCTTTATGCGTATTCATGGTTTTATGCAGTTTCACGGCGACCATTTATTCCGCGCGCGTCCTAAAACGAGTAAAAAAATGATACGAGTGAAACGTCTTCGACTCGGCTGCTCGTTTTTGAAAACTCGAAGAAAAAGAAAGGAGGCGAAGGAAAATTGAGATCGTATTTACCGGCGATTTGCGTTTAATGGAATTTATTTCTAGCGAATATTATTCGTTATCACGGGACTATTTCGACTGTCCACCATTATTCAATCGAAATATATTCAATTAAGCCTTATCGCTCTAACCAGCCAACTGGGAAACAGATACACTAGATACCCCCAATTACTATAGTAAAATATGAATTAATTTCTTGTCTTTCAATATTATCTTATGCTTATCCAACGTGTAATTCAATTTCCTCCTGGAAACGGACAAAACGTGTTCGAGGTGAATGGCAATCGTTCTATAATATTCTTGGAGTGATAAGGGTTACATACTCCGTTGGAACAGCGACGGAGACGGCCGCGCCGGGACAGACTCGAACTGCGGAGCAATCTTCACACGGCGCGTCCCAGACAAATCGCGGTTCTAATTGGCGGGAAAACTTTTTTCCCCGCTGCAAGTGTTCCAGCGTCCAGGGCCCCCTGTTTCCAGAATCGGCAGGCCTGAACTCGCCCTGGAAGGTCATGCTCGCTCTTTCGAGAAATGAAATCTCTAGGCTGCGATGTTAAAGGAATCAAATCGCATTCCCCGCGTCGTCCCGGTTTCCCTAGGGAGCGTTCGCCGCCGTCCTCCCTCCGGTGCGCCGGATACACGCCGCTGGATCGGGAGCTGATCGCGAACCGTTGGGGACTTCGATTCCAGGTACAATGGGCTGCTCGGCTTCCTACACGTCGCTTTCGACCGGTCGCTCGGCATCGCTAATTGATGAAGATGTAGTGCGCCGCTTTTTTTTTCGGGACTTCACGAAGAGGAACGAACGTTCGAGCAACGTTCCTCACGCGTGTCGATGGAACACGACATTTCGTCCAGCATCGTGATCGAAAAACCGTTGTCCAATAGTATTTCGTTTAGACAACGAACGGACGTGACAAGTCTATTCATCGTCGACAAACGAACGCGATTAAAAGAAGATCTTATGGGAATAGAATTGTTCAGAATCGAGAATTCATTTGAATAGGAATTCATCGAAATTAGTAGGTCCGATTTATTTGTTCCCTTGTCACACTTCGTCGGGAGAACTTAATGTAATGTGGGTCTCGGCTTAATATCGAAACCGATTTGAACGCGAGCGCACACCGGGCTCCTACACACAACGTTCGACTGACGGACGCCTTTAAAGCGGAGCTTCCACTATAATTTCTAAACCGGCAATTAGTTTATTCGTGCGACGGCGAGCTTGATAGGCGAACTTCACGAAGTTTGACTAGCAGGTTCCTCCCAGTGTTCGTGGCTAGGCCTGTACACGGGGATCGAATATCATTTTACACCACTCATTAGTTTGCTTAGACGGTGTAAGCTGCAATTACGCAACATCAACGCGATGATGGTGTGTACAGGGGATTGCGGCGCGGCGGAATGAATCAACGGGAACCAGTGGAACGACTTCTATACCATCGTTGACGAGCAGGTATCTACGGCAGCCTCCAAATGTTTGCGCGTACGGCTCCGCTGCTGTATTAATCGTTAGCTCCTGGAAGCCGTGTGCAATTAGTCGATGATTACTGACGTTCGCCGGCCGAGGAATCCAAGGTAAACAGAAATGAATTCCTTCAGGTGTTCGGGAAGACGCTTTATCTTGTTTAACAAGAGATTTGTTATCGGCCTGTCGTTTCTTGTCGCGGGGAACCATTAGATTCCCCGTAATTGATCGTTCCCCTTAATTGTCGTTAAACGGAAGATCTTCAGAAATTCGATTCATCAAGTCGTTCTGTCGAAGAAGCGAAAGTATTTTCATCGGTAAAGATTCTTCACGTTAAGAATATTAAGATAATGATTCTCATTAATTTTTGTGCGAATGGCCGGCGAACTTTTCGATTAAGATATTACTACTGAATAACCTAACAGTGTTCCGCGTGGCGATGGGATTGTCCGTCACTCGAAGCTACGAAAGTCGTGTTTGCATTGAAATTTTTTCTAATTACGGATCTTCATCCTCTATCCCCCTGTCATGCCACGTACACTGCTCGCATCGCGAATTATAGCGTTGCAAGCCCGCGGTTTTCAATTTCTCTTCGTGGTCGGGCACATAAGTACGGTGAATAGCCCGAAGACGTGGTTACCGCGCGAAGTTTAACCTACTGTAAGGCCCAACTCGCGCAAGCTGCTTCACCTGACGGCTATTTTGATCTTCCTTTCATTCTTCTGGTGTCTTCATTTTGCGCTCGGCCCAATGGAGAGCAGAACTCGCGCGTGATTGCAGTCACTGGGCTGATTTCTCGTTCAACAGATTTGTTTTCGTCTAATTGTCCCTCTGACGCTTTGTTTTGACCACTGGACGCGCGAAATATTATACCATTTTTTTATCGCCTGATTTGTTTCACCAAAGTACGATAACGAAATGTCCAAGGCTTACACGCGGACAAACAAGAAAAATTCTAGGACTTGAAACGAGGCGACGCGGAGAAAATAAATTCGTACCATTTACATTAATTAGAATTTGAAATAATCGAGCATCGTTAATGAATTGATATCGCATACGAAAGCCGCGATCGATCAAAGCGATCCTTTCGTCGATTTGTGAAATTATAGCGTGCTGATCTTAGATTATCAATCTTTCCTCACTTCGTTAAAGGATCGCATATCTTCGTTAGAGTATTCTTGTTATTAATACACGAAAATCAGGACTGTAATCGGAAACTAATCATGCAGTGATGTTGATTCCAAGCCGAGGTAAGATCCGAGCTCATCTGCTCTGTTTGTCCTCTGTAGAAAACAAACAGATGAACGAGGATACATAAATACAAGGTTAAATCTTTTTATTTTTCACTTTTATTGGTTGAAACTTTTATCCATTTAGTTGTGAGGTTTCTCTGATTAAAACGAAACCAAACACGATATATTTTGAAAAATATTTACTTATTTAATAAATTACTATATTTTATTTCCTTCTAGTGAATTGTGATTTAAAGTGCGTCATGTGTAGTCTTGTTTTAATCAGAAGAATCTCACAAATGCGTTAATAAGTGTTTCATTTCCAAAAAAGAGCTACATAAAGAAGTTCTATCAATGCATTAATATTCTCTCACCGATATCGACCACCACTGAACAACATATTATATTAGAACTGCTCGGCCGTCAAGCTTCGTGGCTTGTTGAGAGAACTTGCCCCACAGTGGTGGGGATGACTACCGGCCACTAATCCTCCAGATCCTGCTGGGTATTAATTGCAAGAATACTGTATTTAGATTGATCGTAAAGTATCTATTTTCTGTTAGCATGGAAGAACATAGTCGATTCGAATCAATGTAGCCTACCCATACGGAAAACTCGTCCGAGCAAAATGCAACTATCATACAACGCGTTTCATAGCTCTGGACGCTTTATCTTGCATCCGTTTGATTTTTGAAGTTATTGCATTGACTTATCGCGCGGATTGGCTGGGGCAAAATAGAAAACACCGAATTATGAAATCTTTTGCCGAGACGTTACATTTGGTACACCCTTATGTCAATTATCCCGATATTCAAAGAAAAGACCTGTTTCTCGCTACGATACCGTTGGATTGCGTGAATGTCGTTATAATGCAACATAGTGTGGAATGTGATAAATACCGGTTGTAAAGGATTTGATACTGATCGATGGGCTATGAGTTTTATGCATTTGTTGTGTATACGCGTGTACATGTGTCAGCACGGTGGAAGGTGGAGGTGGGTAAATATATCAACTTATTTACCTTCTTTTTCGCGGCACTTTAATTTAACTTTCAGTGAAGCAAACAAGTTTTCCACTTAATTCTTTCCGTAACATAGTTGTCCTGAAAAAGAAGCAAAATTTTTATAAACGTTGACTGTGAACCGACCAACCTCAGCCAATCTAGGCATGGTGTCTCGTGGTAGAGGCATATATGGTCAGAAATTTACATGGCAGGTGCTAAAATTTCCATTTTTCATTTTTCAATCTTTACAACGATCATAGATCTTACTATCGAAACAAACGTTTCAAGTAAAAAAGAGAACATTCCGAAACTCATTAATACCACAAAGTAAACTGAAACAAGTCAGCAGTACAAAGGCAAGCAAAAATAATGCAGGCTTCATGAAACCTACTGTCGATGCATCATCGATACACACCACGATGTGCAGAGACCTTAAAAACTGTTGCAGTTACAAATTAAAAGAACGAATCGTCCGAATCGTCTCGACCAACCGTCGATGTCGATCGTTATCACGTTAATCATTAACCCAAAAAAAGACAAGGAACGAGATAAAAGTATCCATCATGAAATAGGGTCGCTGACAGAAGATATATCAATATCGCCGAATTCAAATTACATTTTACTTTCCCGTCTACGCTATATTACAGAGCACACGAGCAAGGGACTCCTCTTACGC
Source organism: Nomia melanderi (assembly GCF_051020985.1). NCBI lineage: Eukaryota > Metazoa > Arthropoda > Insecta > Hymenoptera > Halictidae > Nomia > Nomia melanderi. The sequence continues at coordinate 6,155,646 of NC_135005.1, forward strand.
TGTCCCGGGTGCCAACTTTCCATCAACGCATGGGACACGCATCGCTTTGTCTCCGTGGCCGAGCGAACCGCATAAACCGGTAGAGAAAACGCGAGGACCGTTTCGGAACCCGTACGACGGCTACCGAGTTACCGGCCCCGGTTGTTCCAAGAATAATAACAGGACGGCAGAATACAGGGGTATCAACGGCTTTCTCGTCGGAATCTCACCGCGACGCGGCCTCCCTCTATTCGTGGAGGCTTACGTTTTCATCGGCTGGTTTGATAAACGGCGACATAAATCCGGCGTGCAGCGTTCGTTAGAATGGATCTCCCCGAGCGGTGGTTCGCTCTTCATCATCGTTCCTGTTGCAGGATGAAAGGGAGGAAATGTAGCGAGGAAATCTGTGTGCGTGTGGGGGAAGGACAAAGGGGCGGGGGGGAGGTAGAAGGCGCGGTGAGAAGAGCAATACGGCGAACGTGATCGAGTAGAAGTGTGGATACCAGAGCGATCGCGTGGGCGTTACACGTTCTCTCGTTATGGGGGCCCATCGTATTCTCATGTAGATCGGGCCCTGTCCACACCTCGGTCTCCCGGGCATACGGCCCCCTGTTCCGTTGATAACCGGGACCCATGAGCGCCGATACCGGGGCTGTAAATAAAGTTCGAAGCGTTCGAAATTCGAAGACCGTTGAACGGTTCAGACTATGTAGCCGTTACGCGCCTTTGATGAGATGCTTGAAGCTATGTAGTGAGTATTACTATTTCGAAGTTGAAATCCGAACGTTCCAACGCGGTGATTCCCATTCATTGCTAGATAGTTGTTAACTGATAATGAGTTCTCTTGAGTTTCTGTTATTGCATTCGTTGAGGGTTGCGAAGGATATTGAGCTTTTCGTTCCATGTTTCAAAGAATATTAAGTTTTCGGTACTAGGATGCAAAGAATATTAGATTTTTATTTCTAGGCTGTAAAGAACATTAGATTTTCGATTCTTAGGTTGCTAGAATCGTTAGATTTTTTATTGCAAGCCGCAAAGGACATTAACTTTTCCATTCTACCCAACAAAGAATACTCAATTTTCGACTTCAACCAGACAAGACAAAGGTTGCCAAGCTCTAGCGTAGACTATTTCGATTTCTCCACTCGTTGATGTCTTTCGGTATCGAAGAACGACGCGAGTCCCGTGTCCGCCTACATGGCCAGTGCACGCGAGACGGAACGAGACGACGCGACGAACCAACCGCGGAATGCGGGAACGGAAAACGGCGTGCGGCAGCGGCGGCGGAATGGTTAACCAAGCGATTATACGACGCGGTCCAGTGTGGTCTGCGCGTGTGTTCACCGCGACGCTACGTGAGCGTCGTTTAAGGACGAGAAGCGGATCCCGAAGGAGGCCGGTGTGCGGCCGCGGTGCAAATTCAACGACCGAGCTTTCCGCGGGGACGAGATGGTCCCACGGGTGCGCACGAGTAGAAACTCCTTAGACTTCTCTGGGTTTCGTCGTTTTGCTTTGTGGTGGTTCGCTCGTTCGTTGCCGCGTTTCGACGACTCCATGAGCAATGATATCTTGGACTATTCCAATCGTTCAATTTTAAACATCCTGCCTCATCATTCTCCTATCGTCCATTTTATCAATTTCAGTGCCATTTGATCCGAGTAGACAATAAGGTGCAGGTTTCCGAATTTTTCAAATCAACCTTTTGGCTACTGCGAAACAGACTGCGAAGCTATATCCTTGGGTTCGCCGCAAACCGTAATAAATGTAACACCGCGATTTGAGACTCGATAGAGTTTCCCGCTGCGCAATTGTGTTAGGAAAGACAGCAATGTATACAGCTATAGATGACAGAGGAAGAAGTAAGCCACTTCAGTGGCGTAACGTTCAGTAGTTAATAGGTTAAAGCCAGCACTATTGTAGCATAACCACTATTACTTCGTATAAGCCGTATAGATTCGTATCCGTGCTTTCTTTTCCCAACAAATCTGCAGATGTCGCGCGCTGGTCGAAGGAAAAGGGGTGCACGGGCACGTGCGATTTCGCAAGGCTCGTTCTCGTCGGTCGGACAGCCGCAGGTGTGTCGGTCCGGTGATCGATCGACGCAGCGAAGACGTGACAACGGCCGTCAAAAACGACGAGATGTTATAAGCGGGCCGGTCCCGCGCGGCGCCCGACGAGCAAGCTGGCCACCGAAAATTAAAAGGCGCGCCACACCGGTGCCGTTTGTCGTTCGCTACCCGCTCTGCTGTCTTATTTATCAGGGAACGGTTGCCGCGACTCACTAATTTTTCTTAGCCCGTTAACTCACGGCATTTTTGTCCTGTTATCGATGCACCGTGCGTGCTCCTCGTTTCGAATTAACAGTTTCCGGTACACTTCTTCAAAGTTCTCGCCGGACAACTGAGCCGTTACACTGATATCTGTCGAAAACAAGATGGTTTCAAGATCTTGCGAGCAACGAAGACCTTGTTCTGTTTCGAGTTTAACCCATTCCTACAGAATAACGAGTTAGACTCGCGGTGTATTTTTGTAATTTGTCGTGGTGTATTAACCGTTTGAGTCCCACCGGTTTTTGCAAAAGAACCTTTCGTTTCAATTCAGAAACTGAATGACGCTTTTCTATTTTTACAAAAACAAATTTTAAATAGCGCAAACGTAACATTTTTTTAATTCTAAGCGGGTAATGGTAAAAATAAGAATGAATAATTAGAAGGAAAACAAATAAATAAGCTTCATCTGGTTATACGAATTGATAAACTGGCACTTTTAGGCAGTGCAACGGAGAAACGTAATCGCGCCGCTTGGGACTCAAACGGTTTAAATATTAACCCCTTGTCCTATAATATCGTGTCAGACTCATGGTGAAAATTTCGAATAGAATTTAACAGACATAAATGTTATTCAATTTGTTTCAATGCAAATTACATGTTATTCCTCTAGTATCAATGATTACATCTTACAGCACACGTTGATGTAGAATAAGACGGGAATTTTCTCTTATTTTCAATAAATTATTTATAACAAACTAGTTAGATCAATCACAAGTCAGAAAGAAATCGTAGGGCAAAGGGTTAATACGTTATATTTTCCGTTTTTCTCTGTTAGATCGTATCATCATATCGTCTAGTTAGTTTCTAAATATTCTTTAAATTATTTGTACACTGCATCCCCTAAGCGTATTTTGTCCACAAAATATACAAAATAACTGCCGTGCGAATACGCTAATATATTGACTGCTTTGGTGGTCTCCGAACGTTTCTGTTATATCATTAAACAAGAATTACGTCGTTATTATACACTGATGTTTTCCGTTGCCAATAATTCAATTCAGTCCGTTGTAAAATTCATGGTGTGTTGCAATTGGTCCACCGTACGAATACCATAATTACAATTATCGTAGTTGACACGGAAGCCGTGATTTTCGGCGGTGTAAAACTTAAAGCCCCTCTGTCAAAACAGATTCTTTTATCGATTGATCTATATTGCCGGGTACCTAGGCCGTCGCATCCGCATCGATATATCACTTGACGCCTTCGGGTCAAAAGGGGTAGCAGCTCGAGATCCTCGATGGGCCAGTTGATGTCAGTTCACGTTTAACGCGGACGATCGATCCCAGACACGCATGGTTCTCGTAAAAATTTGAATATTAATTTTCACGTTAGCACATTGAGTAAACAGTTTTGTGAATTGCTGGATGAGCGAGCATGAATTCGGTTGGTGCAAATACGCTTTAACACTAAACGTACGGACACTGCATATAAACCTACTTCTACCAGTCAAATAATAGATTATAAAATAAAGTTAAATAAATTAAACGATAAATTTTTTTCGTACAAGTATAAACAAAAGCAAAAACAAAAATTAAAATACCGATTAATCTGATAGTATAGGAATTGATATAAAGTTAAATAGGTGAAAGAAAATGCAGAATTTGAAATCAAATTTTAATACTGGTCATTTGACCGGTCGCGGTGCGTTTAGTGTTAATATATAAAAGAGAAGAGACAATAATCTAATATTCGAACGATCCTTTTAGAAGAAAGAGACTATCAACACGTTAACCGAAGGCACTGCCGAATTGAACCGAGGTTTTTTGAAAAGCTAGTAGCATGGAGAGACATTAATTGCCAGTTGACTTCGGCGCGGAACGTTCTTCTAATCGTCTGCCCATCTGTTAGGAGATGCACCATCGGAACTCGAGATCCAAGAGCTGCAATTTCACCAAGCGATAAGTGTTCCCTTCCGACATTACTGTCGCGGTACTCTTGATGTCCAGGATGATGACAGAAGATACGTATGTTCCCACGTACTCATACTCTAGATTATGTTTGGTTACCAATTAGTAACTATTATCTAGACTGCGGATCTTTGCACGAGCTCAAATCTGTAAGGATACTAGAATACTAGAACTGCAATGTAAAATTACTTCTTCTAACAAATATTCGAAAGAAGCATTAAAATGTATCAAATTCGCAACTCAAAATTTCCCATAAACACATAAAGATTCGAGAAATTATCCACCGATTCTAACTGATTTCAACGAAATTGATCTTGCCGCGTTCTAGCCTCTAGTCTTCGAAACCCGGGAGACTGAAGGTCCTAACGAAAATGGAGTAAAATGTTACTTGACTATTGTTCTACCGCAATCATTGACACGTTCGCTACCAGAGTTTATTTCATTAACATCTTCCCAACTATAATATTTTATTCAATCCAACAAACGTTCTAAACGAAATACTGAAAAAATGAAACCAACACGAGTGATTGAGTTCCTGAATCTAATGCCATAGCTTATAACTTTAAATAACAATATCTACACAATTAATTTAATTTTCTTTATGTAAAATATAGGATTACGGCCGTCACAAATACGTAAACGTGTAGCGAACGTGTTAAGCAAACAGTTTGAAGTCTATTTAATTCCAGTGATTGAATCCGCCTTGAGAAAAGAGAGAATTTATTTGAACATCCTCGATCTAGCCTACACTGGGTAGAAACAGGGTGGACAACTGTTTCGACGGTCGGTATATGATCACGGAGGTATATTTATTCTCAGGAGCACACGATCTTGGTACACGTATATCTCGCCCCGAGGGCGGTTACGCAAGGATAATAATTATCGTCCACGGCGTACCTGAAGAGTCTTGAGCGGCGGTGATCAAACGAGTCTGCCGAACGGGTCGCCGGGAGTCGGATAGATGGTGGGGACGAGAAAGGAGCTCGGGGGGAACCAACGGACATACAGAGGACCCGGCAGCACCTGTCTCGATCGAGCCCTTAGGGCCCCGAGGTCGTGGCACGCGGATCGATTTCGGCTCGCTGTTCCGCGAAGTTTACACTTCGCCGAGCAATTCGCGAAGGAATCGGGCTAACTTTCCTTCCAACTCAATTCATCGAATCACGACATCGGAACTATCGAATGATACTCAAACTTTGACTTGATCGAGTAAGGAAAGTTTGAAGGTATGGTTTTCAAAGAAAATCGTAGACACGTGACTTAGTCAACAGATTGAGTGTTAACGCTTCACGTATCGCGACCGGACAAATGACCGGCATTAAAATTTTATTTAAAATTCTGTATTTTCTTGTAACTATTTAACCTTATATCAATTCTTATATTGTTTAGTTAATCAGCGCTCCAGTCTTTGTCTTCCCTTTTATTTATATTTCCACTAAGAAAAAATTATCATCTGATTTGTTCAGCTTTATTTTATAACCAATTATTTCACTGGTTATAGTAGAGATAGGTTTATGTCGCACATTTGTGACCGCTGACGTGAATCTACGTCTTTTCGAACTCCTAGATCGGCTGACGTGATTTCACGTGTTTTAATATAATAAATTCTAAAATATTTCAATTTTCTACTCTTTTTCATATGCAACTCCTTTAAAGTTCTTTGTCTCCGTTTTAACATCGGACTCTTGCAGCAATTAATATGCCCTATGATTTTTTTGTCAAATGCACTCAACAGAGGTATTTTATTATTCCTGATTTATTAGAAAAAGAGGAAAAGTCTACACCTATTCTATGTCTACGTTTACTTAGGAGCAATACAATATATAAATAATATTTAATTTGGACTTGGAAGAATTAAGTGGTATTTATATTTGTTGAATTCTATTTGAATTTTTCACTGCGTCTGACACGATATTGTAAGGCACGGGGTTAAGATTCCCCTCATTTTCGCCGAAAATTTTCCGTTAATGTACATAGATATATACGCTTCTATTCTAAATTGCCAATGAATAATCAAGCTGCGTTAATATATTATTACATTACTTCTTGTTATTATTACTTATTACATCAATTTTCAAAGGTATGTCGTTCACATGTAACAAGAAAAAGGATCGACGATAATAACATATTTTTAATTTCATCGTATGATATAAATGAGTTAATTAAGAGTGGAACTCGTCGCACGAGGAAATTGATGTTAGATCGCGCGGAAGATTGAAAGAGAGTCCTCTATTTCGTTCGTCGGTCTTCCGTGACTCGTCGCGTAAACCGATTCGTTCGATCGATTGCTCAAGTGCTGAATGAAAAAAGTATCGAACGACATGACAGATTGGAAACAAGGGTCTCCTGAGCGGGTACCATTCACGAAAAGCTTATTGGCAACAGCGCGGCCTCGTGTTCGCGCTCGTGTTACGTCATTGTTAGTGTGAAATATCGTTTTCTGACAGGTGACGCAACTTTTGTGGCAATAATTTAGCGAATTAAGAGTCGAACCCGCAGAAGCGCAGGTGTGCGCCGACACAGGGAAATTATTTCGAAGCGCCCTCCGGCTGTAATATTCTCACGCCACTTATCTTTCTCGTAATTAAACGCGGAATCGCGCCGTGCGCTGCGGTATCGCCGATGGGAGTTCTTCGTGTTCGAACTGATTGGAATAATCGAACTCGACGTGTGCTAACAGAACTTAATTACCGAAGGTAAATCGCAGCCTTCGATTCGAGATGTCTCGATTTCGTCTGCGGAAATGAAATCATAATGCAACATCAACTTATCATGTATGTACCGCAATATACGTAATAAACAAACGTTATAACAAACGGTCTCTTCTATGAGATCAAATACAATCGGTTTAAAAACAATAGAAAACTTGGGAAAATCGTATTCGCGAATTTTGTTTCTAAGGCAGCTACCTGTGTCTGTCTATTATTGACTGTTTCCACTGAAAGTAAACCGACGACACTGGAGTAATACTAATAATTTTTCATTTCTCATTTTCCACTTTTCGATGTCCACTTAATCATCGTCCACATTTCAACGCTTGTTTTCATTTTCATTCAGCATTCCAGTGTCGATATCCTGTCTCCTTGTCCGGACATACTTTGTACTCTCCACCTTTTTGTCGTACCTGTATACGGCTAAGTGTTACGACAAATGTACACCGTATACACCGTTAATCGTTCACTAAACAAGTGATAAAATATTCACTGAAGCCGTAACGTGTACAAACATCTTAAGGAGAACACTACCAATATATATATGTATATATAATTACAAAGCCATACGCTGCGGTTACACCAACAAAAAGCAAGTATAAACATCGGAATGTCATAATCCGTGGCGTTCGCGTAATTATAAGCAACATATTTCATTCGTTCTTCATAATTGCTCAAATAATCATTAGCGTCTTATAGGTTTGCATCGAAGAAAATCAAGAGAAATCATAACGATTATTTTTTCGTCCGCAATTAACGACCGGCAATTGGTTCAACGATAACTGTATTCGCACGCAATAACCGATCGCTCGTGACTCGAACGTCCGAGTAGGCGCAGTCGCGGGAACCACGCTGTATCATCCTTGTCGGAATTTTCCTGCCGAGAAATTTATGTTCGATTATCGCGGATGATCTACATTCGGGATCTGTCGGCCGATAATGCGTCCGATCAGTGAATATGTTAACGATACTTTATTGCCGAGCGCGATCGCTTGCTACACGCGGGCTCGCGCATCCAGCCGAGCGTATCAGAATTCTTGGATTTCCGTGCGCAATATTGTGTATCCGTTGCATCACGCGTGTGTGACAAGCAAAAAATAACGGCGCGTGCTAAACGCGCTGTTCCGGGTCAGCTGCCACGGGCAGAGCATCAGTCGCCACTCGATACGGCCGAAGTGTTGCGGTTACTTCGATTTTACGAGCACTCCTATCGCTACGCGTGTCTCTATGTAAAATTCAATTTCCCCCGGTAAGCGGAACCGCAAAAACCTCCGGAGTAAAATAGAAACTTGTTTCGCCCGTCAGTGTTTCCCCGAGGTGTAATTCACGTGGGTCGGGGTAAAAATAGGCTGTAGCTTGCTATTTCTAACAAGTATTTTAGTGCTTATTAACATTACATAGATTGATAAGAAGGGACAAGAAAATCGACCAGCGATCTGGGAGTTCAAGCTCCTGCAATCATTAAACACGATGTCTGGCGCAACGGCCGAGGCGGAGTGACTTGAAAATTGCACTTAATACCGCGAAATTGATAATAACTTAGAGAAAGTAAAGTTACATAGAACTTTACTCCGTGTTTTAATAGGTTTCGTTCGATGGAAAAATCGGATAAAACTGCCATCAATTTCGCCGAGATACGTATTTAATTGTTAGCAGAGGATTTTTAGCAGCGATAAATTTAACGGGGACTTTATATAAATTCCTATTTTCATGGATCGTTTGAAACCAGAATAACAAGGAAATTTATTTTCTCCATTAAAGAGCAGTGAAAAAGCAATTCATTTTTATTAAATTAGAAAGCTCCGTTTCGTTGCGGTTTACACTGTTACGCGTGCCGCGCAAGCCTCAACAGTTGCGGTATGGAATTAAAATAGGATAATAAAATATTGCCTGTTATTATTAATACTGCGCGTACCTTCCGTGTTTAAGGAAATTCTTCCGAAGGGTTTGCACAAAAGAATTTCTTGCGGATATCTTGGCGCTGGTAGTTGTAAGGAGACTCGTGAAAATCTGCAAAGGAAAGAGAGGAAAACAAGAAAGCAAAATATAACGTTACCCAATAAGTATCATTCAATCCCGGTAACAAATCAAGCAATCCTCGAACAGTGAAATTGACTTTCTCACAATTTCTTACGAAACCTCCAAAAGTGCATCTATCGAAATTCTATCGAATCTATCGAATCTACAAAATTAAATACGGTAATCTTTAAAAACAACTAGTTCAAAAATCCCGAATATCCAGAAAACAAAGAGCTCAAGAAAGCATTTCCAGAAAAAAAACATTCGACGTATCCATTTATCAATAAACATTTCGATTCCCCGTAAAACCATGGCACCCCAAAAAACAACAAATCCAAGTTGTCTGGTTAAAGAACTCTCGGCCGAAGTGAAAACCGCGACACGCACGCACGGCCGCAAAAACCGGCGTAAAAACGAGGGGAGTGAGCGGATACGTCCGGCAGCGGCCGCGCGTCGATAGCCAGCCCCCGGGCAGCCGGAAACGAGTGGTATCACCCGCTACCACCGACGTCAGCCTCGTTTCCTCCTTTTTCGTCAGCTCGTATACACGCAACCGCGCGCGCGCTGGCGAGCTCTCGGTACCTGTTGCAAGCCGGTCCGCTCCTTCTTGCTCGTAAAACCAGGAGTGCAGGATACAACGGCGGGAAAAAGGACCTCGAGGTGAGGATTTCGTGGAAGCCGGCAGGACGTTAACGTAAATCGTCTCGTGTTTAACTTCTTTTACTTCGGAGGCCTATTTCGTAATTTTCTGGTATTAGTAATTTTCTCGGTCGCTGCGTATCGGGACGGAACCCGCGCGCCTCGCCTTTCCCCCCTTCACCCTTGCGACGGACGGACAGATGGACGGGCAAACGTACCGACGGACGGACGAACGGGGCATGAAATCATGGAAAGTCGTTCGAGGGAACTCGTGTAATCTTTTCGCCTGCGTGTGTACGACGCTTAAGGATTACAGCAATTATCGCTATCGTAAGTACCGGCGTGGAACACGACGGGTCCGTGCGTGCATCGTCCGCCGGCCGCACAGAGATCCGGCCAGGACTCGACCTATCCGTCCGATCCATTCTTATTCTTATCGAAATTCGCCAACTAATAAAGTCAGAAATCCCGGCGCGAACCGATACCGTGGGTACAACTACTTTACCACGATCGGACCTGACTGTGCCATGGAAGTTATCAGCGCTGCGCGTTATTAAGGGGTTGGAAAGCAATGAAAATGATGGGTACGTATTTTGAGTCGTCGATGGACAAGTCCGCGCCATTTTATCGTCCCTCCGGCTTGTTATGTCGGTCGTTGGTTTCATTGCTTGTCGAGTGACTCAGCGTCCAGTTTGATGGAACGATATCGGTCGAGGGAAATCGTTAATGGGACGCAATACTGTCGGTCCCACAGTGTACACGATCTGGATTTAAAGGAGGTAACGTGATCGGTTGGCTGATAAACGCGGATAATCCTCTTGTGGATAGCTAAGAATATTTACCGCGGACCAATGGACTTCGTTACGTTTTCGTGCCGCGGCAGGTTTGATATCGCAGGAAGACGCGTGTGAAGTTACATAGTCAATGATCGATTACATACTCTAGTTCAGGATCGAGCGCGTAGAATGTGATGATACATTTTACTGACCATGCAGATGCAACTGATACTAAGGTAAAAAAAAAGAAAAATTACGTATTTATTTTAGAAGGTAAATAATTGTTGAAAACGATAGTATTATACAATGTTTAAAATGGTAGATACAGCCATAGAATACAGTTAACTGGTTAATTACGAGAAGAAGCTCAGCTGCGAATTATTATCGAGCAGCCTCCGCCATAAAAGTAACGCTTTAAAAAATGACGCTGATTAGAACGCGATACTGATGAGGTACAAGACGCGAAATTAAAAGATCTCTCAGCCTAGACAGCCTTTAACCACCACGACTGTGTCGTAAACACGTCATTTCACGCGTAAACGCTTCGAACGTCATTTTTCCAGCGATTATCAGAGCCAGGCTTTTCAAGCGCTGGAGCGTGGCAATTAATTCTAGTTGTTGGGTTCCGTTTCCTTTCACGGATCCGTGATAACGCCTGGTGGAACGCGATGCAGTTTTCGGCGGCGCGCGTGCAACGATGAAAAGGCACGGGGAACATCCAGCGGGCATTTAATCGCATAATGCTGGACGAATTACGACGCGTGACCCGAGCCGTAACATTAATTATAACCGCGTTAAGCGTAACAGGATGAGATAACGGAGGGGATCCTGGCTTTTTCATCCTTCCCGCGCGATACACGATTATCTTCCGTTGTTCCTTTTCTAAGCCATGCAGTCCGAGACTTCTTCCTGTTAAACGATACAGCGATCTTCACTCCCGGCGAAAACGCGAACGCGGCTTCTTGGAAAACCGAAGTCACGCCTCGCAGCTAGGGTTTACCGAGCCGAGTCATGCTGAGGATCATTTTCTGTTTGACAGTAAAGAAATAGAAACACTTGGACGTAAATAAGGAACAGTGAAGGACTTTGAAGCGATCCTTTGCAAACAAGAAACGGAAAGCGGCGAATATAGTATTCGATACAACAAACGAGTCGTTCACAGGTTTGACTACTTCACTTTCGGAGTATTCTCAAATTTTAGTGCTCCGACGTTTGATAGATTTTGTATTTATGAAATTTCTTAAAACTTCTTCCATTCTCATTTAGCAGAGTTAATCCATTTGGCAGATGAACTTGCTTCGATCTCATTTAGCCAATGATTCGATTCGTCCCGCTGTACTTCAACGCGTACGCAAATTCTTGATAAAATATTCAGAACGAATTTGTTAAAAATTGACAGCTCTAGGAACGCTGCTGAAGAGACCTGGCTACGAATGGAGAACAGAAACACGTTCCCGCGTTTCTTGGTCACTTCGGGAGTCTGTAGTATCGCGCAGCTATCGCATTGTTACGTTCAATATCGTCGGGCCCGAACCAATCAAGACATTTCGATCGGCGTTTTCAGTTAGCGGGACCGAGAGAGGTCCTTCGCGGGGCTAGAGAAGGAAACTGGTAGCCTTGAACGACCTCCTATCGTGAGCGTACACGCCCGAGGCGTTCTGAAGCGGGCCCATATTATGCGATACGGGTGTCGCGCGTGTACAGCGCATGCCAACGGAGATATCGGCGAGGTTTATAGTTATTGTCAATAGCCGCGAACGGTCCGCGACACGCGGAAGTACGTTTACTATTAGTGCCTATGACCCCTGCTCACGTGATTCCGTTTGACTTCCCGGGGACCTTTCTCCGATTATTTTTCTCCCTTTATCGTCGCCGGACAAGTGGAAAAGGAGACTTCTAGCCGGGAGACCATCGTATACATTCTGACCCGAAAGGTATACCGTACGCTTTCGGTACTTTTGATAACATTTAGTTGATTTAGGTGAAAAGATGTGTGAAATGCGGTCCAGATTTTCCAAAAGTGAAACTATCGAACGATAAACCCATTCACTGCCAGGCAAATGAGTCTTACGCAAGGCGTCATAATCAATGGCAAACAGTCTAAACTTGAAGCACAAACTACGCGATATTTCGTAACTGCCAGTGAATGGGTTAAACGACGAGTTTAGACTTTCGTGATATAGTCTTTTGTTTCTTCTTCCCCTTTTTTCACTTTTAACCAGTTAACTGCGTTCGACGAGTATACGTGTTATCTTAAATTTAAATGATACTAATTCTTTCGACGATAAATTATTTATTTTTTCAGATAAACATGTGAATCTTCCTCGTTTTACTTTAACCTATCGTTAGAATATATTATAGCTGCAATTGTCGTGCATTAGACGAGTATACACTACATTATTTGATTTCATTGCAAGCATTATCAGAGATTTCTGAAGTTAAATTCTGCAGTTAACAAATTAATACGATTCTATGGATTTACATTTGTAGATTAGTCATCGTGAAACGCATTTATATTTAGCACGATATTGCTTGAGTGGTATCAATTTCTCAAATTCAGAGATCAAAGAGAATTAAAAATAGTATTTCGAGATAAGAAGGATTCTCTGTGTAACACGTGTACGCGTAGTGCAAGGTGTCGGGAAACGGAAGGATTCTCTGAGTGAATTAGAGTGATTCAGTAAACGGTACATCAGTGGCGTAACCGTAAGCCGTTTGAGGTAGAACAAGATTTTTCCCTCATTTAGGGGTAGCAGACGCGGAAACAGGAATTACGTAATTGGCCGAAGGGGATCCATTAGAGGCCATCAGCGACGTCTGTTGCGTCGCTCGTGGCCCGTGAAGAAACGGAATTATCGCCGGGTTTAAATTGCGAACCGTTCTTCCGTGGTGTTGAGCATTCCCCAGTACAGTTAGGGACAGCACCAACTTCATAATCTTCTTCGTACAGTTGGAGCGCTATAAATTAATTACCTTCTTTCTTTTCGTATCTCTATCACAGGCTAGGTTATTGTCATTAGGGGTGTCTTTATTACAAACGTTTTCTAACACGTTCAATTGTTACGTACTTATTACTGTAGATGCTCTGGGAACATAGATTTTTATGGACTGATTCCCACACATTTTCATCAAAGAGAAATTTGTATATTCGATCGAAGATTCCATTAGGTATCAAAGAAAAAGCAGAAATTAACACAGCTAAATATTTAATATTTGAATTAAAATTAATTTATTATTATTCATGTAAATTTTAATGAAGATATCAATACTATAATCTTAAGTTATAATTAAAATTTCTTCAAATTTCATCGTTAAAAACTTCCTTTTCGAGACGGAAGACTGAACAATCCAATACACCGTGAGTATTTTTAGAAGCAGAATATACGAACCACGAACGGACGCTTTAGTGAACCCTCACAATCTCACTGTGCGCGTGCACAATATATATATTGAAACATGAATACTCGGTAACAAATTTCATTCCACAATTTCGATCTCGATCTATCATTATCAAAACCAAGAGGCAAAAATATCTCTTCTGGTACAAGCTGTTGATACTCGGGGAGTATAAGTGGGTGCGTGAACTTTGGTCTGCTCCTACCAGCGGTAGCTAGTTTATAAAATAGTGTAATCTTCCCACAGTGTAAATTAGATCATTTGATATTAGCATGACATGGTAAGCAGAAAAATTTGCGGAAGGACCACAAGCGTGAGTAATATACGAAGGACTGGAGAATCTGATAGGATGTGGATCAGGGAAAGCGTGTAGCTAAAACGAGAGAAAAAAGGGTGAAATTATGATTTCACCAAGAATGAAGAGTCCGACGATATCAGCGAAGCCTCGTCTTATTCCATGGCCTTATTCCAGTCGCCAGCGACGGAGGCTGGCGAGAGAGGGTAACCGTCAGGCAGAAGCATCGGTTTTACGTGGCCGCGCGCGTACGGCCCTCCGTGTATACGTACGTGACGTGCCGCGAATGTATCGCGTCCCTCCAGCCCGGTATTACACGTCCGTATTACGCGTAATGATAGGCCAGGATGGTTCCCATTAACGCTCCGGAGCACCCGCGTTTCTTAGGCGATCGCCTTCCACCAAACGGCCACCTAATTACATGGGACAATGCGGGGCGGGGTGGAGAGGGCCGGCCAAGAAACGGGGGCTGCCGCGTTTGCTTTACTGCCGGCGATTTCTCCAGTTTTATTGAACGAATGAGCCGGCTTCGGTTCGCCGGTTCGCCTCTCTCCCGGGTGGATGCTGATTCGACACCGCCGGTGATTCCAGAACAGGTTGAGAGCGAGGTTGGCAGCCGTCCGGCGATGGGCTGCCGCCGCGGACCCTTGGATCAACGTTTTCGAACATGTCGGTGTAAATATAGCTTCTTATATGTGGGAATCGTCTAATTATTGTCGGTCGGTCGTCAACGGAGACTTGTTTATTTGCGCGTCAAGTCTGCCTATCTCTTTTTCTGTCCCTTTTTCGTCCTTCCTTGCTTTCCTTCTTCCCTTCTTTCTTTCTTTACGTACAGTTCTGGAATTCGAGACCGGGCTCCCGGCCCAGCCGGGTGTAGGAGGCGGTGTACGTTTATGGATATTGAATTTAGAAAAATGAAACCTGTCGTCGATACGGACGGACACGGTGCGCGGGACTGTTATTAGTCAAGGTACGGCGGGGGGAAGATAGTTTCTAGCCGTTCCGAGACGTGAGTCACTTAAGCGAGATAAATCGCGTCGCGGGTCTCGCTTCTCGCGGTTCGCGGCGGACGATGAGTTTGAGTACTCGTTTCGAGTTTTTTTTTCTATCGTCTAGTTTTCTGATTAGAGGTGCATCAATTTGGGTCTACAGTGTACAAACGAATTGAAATCTTAAGAAATGTCACTCGTGTATTTGTAATAGTAGTAGCGTCGGTAATTAGATGATGTTTGATTTGAATTCATTGTTTTATTTGAATGGCAACATTGTTATTTTCATCATTATGTAGCTACTTTTATCCAATTGTTTGAGCGACTAGAAAAGAAATGGTAAAAGACTCCTTCCGTCGAAGACTATTATTGTTCGGTTCAACGTGTCGGAACATGATTTGTGTTAAATCTTGTGGCAAATTGCTGGTTCAGTCGGGCAACAAAGGAACGTGGTTGTTTATTCGCCTGCGAGCCTGGCTGCGCAGAGGTGTCAGAAATTTGCGAGTCGTTAAGCGACGCGATTCGCTCGCGATCCCATTGTCTTTTATGTTAATTGACGCAGTTAGAGCCTGTCATCGATCGTGATCTATTGCGTTTAAACAGGCTTCAAACGAGTCCTGACCCTTGTTTGTCGACTTTCGCAGCTGTTAACAGCAATCGACTGGTAGCATTGTCTTCGAACAACAAGTTTCGAACATTTCAACTTTTATTTGGTCTTTTAAACTATCATTCGACGAACGAGATTCGAAGATAACGATAATCAGCGTCGAAGTATTATTACATTTTATTTAAGCGTTTTGTGAATCTCTTGAAGAAAACGCAAAAAATCAACAAGAAAAAAGAGGGAGAAAGTAGTAACCACTTACAAAATCGCTGTTAACATGTATGCAAATATAGATTTTTATGGACTAATTCATAAAACTTGGAATGAAGCAAGAATTTGTTTACTCTGTTAAAAATTTTATAAGAGCCCAGATTAAATAAAAACCACGCTATACTTTATTATGCTTATTACTATACTGAATTTTACACAGCCATAAATGCATAAAATCTGTAGTTTGTTTATGAGTATATTTAAACCTCTCGTAAGTACTTCGATCGTTATTTTTTCAAGCATCCGCGCGAAACACGTTACGCACATATCCGTGAACAGACGTAATTTATGTGTATATAGTTCATATGTCACCGGACGCGTGACGGTTACGAGGAAAATATAAATTGTTATACAGATACAACTTTCTTCTTGTGATTTATTGCCCTCTATTATGTTTATGCAAGGTAACGCCGTTGATTATTTGTCGACTTGCATGACGAATTAGGTAAAATAATTAGAAAGCGATACCTAGCTACAAATTATGTAATGGCACTCACAATCTGTCGACCTGGATTTCGATGGAACGTATTCCAGAAAGAAGTTACGAAGGTGACTGCGAAAAGGTTAGAATGAAATTGATCCGTATCTCTTTCAAAGTATTCATCAACCCATTTCCATCATTCGAGTCACCTGTTATTTCTAAGCTGATAAATATGCGAATAAAAGGATTGATATTTCTCGATACATCAAATATCATTTATTCTGATCCTAGCTTTGCTAAAATGATAGAATCGTATTAGATATACCTTCCCTTTTTTCAATTTATAAAATCTGAGCCCAGGTGATGAAATTCGTAGAATAAATCATAGAATTTTTATATTATTATCAATATAGCTATATTTATATTATTATTAATTATATTATTGTAAATATAAATATTTTTATATCGATATTCACATAGCGGTTATATTAATATCAACAAAACCAAACACCGTGCTATTCATCTTCACGACTGTCGATCGAACATCGACAAAACGAATCCCCCGCGTCAAATTGATTCCGTGGTTTCCAGCCGTTCAGAAGTTAATACGACAAACAAGAAGCAGCCGTCGCCGATGAGTCGTCGAAGGCTGACTTTAATAACGTACGTGGCAATATTTCTCCGGCCGGTAACATCTTTTTCGCCGTCATTGAATCGACGCAGCGCCGCGCGCAGGCACAAAATTGATACACCGATTGAATCTGAAAAGGGAATCGCGGAACGAGACAATGTCGATAGCCGCTACCTGGCTTCTCCATTCACATCGTCATCATCATTATAATCATCCCGCTCCTGCTCCTCGTCCGCATAGAATAATTCATCTTCATCTTCCTAGTTAGTATACCGGATTCATTATTATTTTGCATACCGCGCCTCGGCGCGCGGCTCGGTGCAATCTATCAAACCGTTAATTAATCAAAACCACGCGTTATTATGCAACGTGGAATGACAATAACTCGCATCTTCAATCTTCCGACCGATTCACTGTCTCATGTTCCTATCCCTTCGATCGTCTGCGAACGTTTTCGAGTCGGATTACGGAAACGAAAATAAAAATTCGAGGAACGACCGAATTAACCCCTCCGCGGTCGAATATCACTTTGAGCTTTAATGAGAGATTGATATGTTATTCTCTGGTTTTCTAGTATCTAAGACTTCGATGCAGAATTCGGTTCTTCATGGAAAGAATTTTTGGAAGTTTCAAAAGTCCTCGACAGCGAAGGTCGTTACTGCTGTGGGAATCTCAGGTGTTTTATATCAGTTATTCTTTCGTTGCGAAGATGAATGGGAATGATCATTAATTATTTCTCATCATAATTATTGGGTAACATTATTACTTAGTTAGTTACATTTTATCTATTTAATTTTTTAATATTGTAATTTACTAATTTAATAAGTTTTATCTATTTAATTCGTAATATCTAATACAATCGAAAAAATTGCTTGCAATCTGGATGTGGCGGTTATTAGTGATTATCATAATAATCAACATGTTAATTACTAGTAGCTTATCACTTGTCTTCAAAGACTCAAAAAATCGTCGATTTATACATCGCTGCCGGGCCGTGTCAGAACTACATAGATGTCCCGACAGTCGGTCGCCGGATAGATTTCACTTAAAACTCTTAGTTTATCTGCGCCAATAAATTCCCCGACGGAGCAGAATTTACGGCGACGTAAAACTGAGAGAGCGCGCGCGCGCTCGAGCGTGAGCGCTCGACCACCGTTTCGCTATTTATCGGCGCGATTCTGGTTGACTACTCTATCGGCTGAAATATGATCGAACCGGGGAGGAAATTAACACCTTTAATAATGCTTTTACTGCGTTCAGAAGCAACCGCAATTATAAACTACACTTTTACGACGCCTCTCCCTCCGGTTTTTACGTTTCCCCGCCGATCAATCGGCATTTTTTCGGATTGCGGCAACGGAATTTATTGCCGTAACGCGAAACGAAAACAATTAATCGGTACATTTTTCCCGGCGGTAAGTCATGCGAGCACCCGACACTGTATCATTAAACTGCATCGTTGAATTCTGAGTCTTAACGCTACCGGTCACTGGAACCCCTGGCTCTTGACGATCATTCGAACATTCACGAACGAAATCGGATCGTTCTCTCATACTCAGTCGCGTTTCCAGTTAAAACTCATTTCAAACCGATACCCAATCTGAACATTATTCGACTCTCTTAATTTTCCAAAATTCAGCGACCGAATAGAAAGCTCTACCGCGTTCCTCGCGTTCTCGTCAGAAGCTAATCTAAACCCTTGCCCACGCAGGATCATTAGAATTATAGCCGCGTTTGCATTTAATTAAACGAAAAACCAGTAAATTTTCTAATTAAACGAAATGGTTATCGTCTTCGGGCATAAATTCACGCAGTCTCGACGTTCGTTTTCCGCCGCCCACGCTACGAGTTTCATTAATTTCCACGCCGGCGTCTCGGGATCGAATAATTAATCACGTATTATTATACGGTAGCCGATGGAATCGCCTTAACGTCAATGGTAGACGAGAAACCGATGGCGAGGCGACACGGGCGCGCAGCTGACTGCGGCCCACGGTGGCGCGCGAAAAATCGCAGTTTATGGTCGATAATTGTAGATCCGCGATCGTATAATACGCAACGATATCGCTTATTAATATCTGGCCCGGTGAATCGTGATGAATGTCGCACATGCGCGCGCGTTGGCCTGGCGTTAATTAAACCGCGGGAGGATCACCTGTACGAGGACGATTCCGCGGCGCGTTGGGACACGAGTTCTCCGAAGGACGGACGCCGATCTGGCGGGATCGCGCGACAGGTTCTCCTTTTAGCCGAGTCAAATTACCCGGCGATACATCTTCCTTACCTTCTCGGTTGGTTAATTAAGCGACGTTTGTATTATTGTAGGGGAATCGGTGGCAGCGGTAGCTCGGTAGCGTCGGTCTGCCGCCGCGGACGGCCACGTCGGATCGAGATTACTTACGGCTTTAATATTCCGCTCGGGTACTCCCTCGTAATACCAACGCCGCGCATCCTACTCGGTATCATTCGTCCGTCTCTTCGGTTTTTGTTTCGTTTCTCTGGTTCTTTTAGTTCCTTTGGTTCCCTTGGCTTCTGGGCCCTCGATGTCCGACCGTTTCGTGTGGGTGTGAATAGACGTGGAAGTACTTACCTCTCGCGGGGCGCTTTTTTTGTACTCGTGTTTTTCTACCAGATCGCGCGTTTTTTGTTTTTCTGGATCCTTGCTTTGTGATTTCTTTAACTATCGTCTGCGATATTCTGGAATTGAATGGAATTTAAATTCCATATTGGACAAACTGTAATTTGAAGAGTACCGATTTAACGGTTAACGTATTGAAGCTGTGGTGTCACTAATAATTAACTAGAAAAAGGAAGATTCTGCTATAAGGATAGAATATTCACAGAAAATTCTTCTCTCATCGTTAAGTAAAAATTTCCAAAGAAAAACGAAAGAGGATTCCATGCTCAATCCTTCCCCTTCTAAAAATATGAACACCATCGAACGAACATAACGCTTTTAAACGCGCGACCCTGTAAAGACCAACAAACGATCCGCGTCGAGCATTAGCGTTACAAATATGTCGCATCGCGTCGGTCGCGCGCCGCTTGATCGCGCTAGCCACTTGAGATGTATTTTTGCAAGGAATGAGCATGGTTGCGAAAGCGGCGGCCAAAAACGCGACCGCGAAGACGCATGGGAGCGCGCGCGCACTCCGGCGTGCCCGTGGAAAAAACGGGATTCCGACTAGCTCGCATCTTTATTCCATGGCGAAACCGTGTTTTCTGCCCTCGAATTCCATAGAAGCGGATCGCGTGGCAGACAGTGCCGCGCGAGAAATCCCATCGGCTCGGGTTAGGTCGTATCGAAAACCTGCGGGAAACGCTCAGTCCAGGGGTGAAGGGAGAAAGAGAGAGAGAGGAGAGAGAAAGAAAGAAGTGTGGCCTTTTACGCGCTAAACGTTCATTCCGAAGGCGTACGGCGATCAGCCGCAGCTCGACGACAAAGCCGAGGGAACCGACCATTTTCCACTTCTTTCTTGCCGGGCCGCGTCGGTAGGGCTGCGCGGGGTTTTATCGCGAAGGACGACGCGGAGGATCATCCGTCTTCCGACAGGCGGACAGGCGCGGTCGTTTCTCGGCACCGGCGTCGCTGAACCAGCTCGCGACGCGCGTACCCGCGCGGCCAGACAAAAATCTCAGCCGATATATTTTCTCCCCGCGAGGAACGGACGCGACCCAGCGTCTTCGCGTCGACAGGATGATTGCGAATGTGAGAATTCCTTATCTCCTCAGGCTTCATCGGCCGGCCGGCCGTTTTGTCCCGTTCGGACGGAATGATATTTATTGCGCTCGCTTTTTCTGCGCCCAGCGTACACCGCGTTTTGACAGACGAACGCTGGGACAGGGGAGCTCGGGTTTCGAGGTGTATTGTTCGTGAATGTTGAATCGGCGCAGCGATCGCTGCGCGATAACGGTGGTAGGAGATACAGCAATAGCGACAATAACGATTATACTTGAGGTTATTAGTTTGTCTCGATTCTTTTAGATTCCTTTCCTGGTTGTGATTAACAAGTTGAACGCTGTAATGTTAAAACAGCATTTGATCTCCCAGTCGTCTTCTTGCAATTTGTTAGGAGTAATACAAAATGATCATATGTTATAATTTTGTATCTATTTCATGTAACTAAATGTCGTATTTGATTCATGCAACAGGTAACGTGTTAATACCAGGATTCGTTGGAAATTTAGATTTCTTGGTATTCTTTGTACGTGTTTTTGATTCCAGAAAGTAGCTAAGATATTAGTTAAATATCATATACATAGACGTTATTCTCCAAGAATTAACCCTTTGTCCTACGATATCATGTCAAGCTCGTGGTGAAAATTTTAAATAAAATTTAACAAACATAAATATTATTCAATTTGTTTGAATGCAAAGTACATGCTCATCCTCTGTTATCAACGATTGTACCTTAGAATACACGTTGATATAGAATAAGGTTAAAAGTAGTTAGATCGATCACAAGTCGGAAAGAAATCATAGGGCAAGGGGTTAATAAGATGTTTGGTTATAGATCGTTTTTAGAGATCCTTATATTCAAGTTTCTCCGATAGAAATCTTGAAAGTCATCGCGAAATTTGTTCCTTAATCTCTCCGGTCACACCCAGAGCTTCTAATGCAACTCCTAGCAAAAAGTTTCCTACGGTATGCGCATCTCCGCTTCGTATACCAACAACGAAGCGCCGTGTTCCTTGAGAGCTGGCGCGCCTGATCTCATAAAGCAAAAGTCTCGTCACGGTCACTGGCACCGTGACTTCCAGGCTCGAACTTCCGAGTTTAACGGTGAAGTCGCGAACGGTTGGGCCTGGCCGGCGGATATCTGGAACGGCGCTGCGCTGTGCAAGGCTCGCTGGGCGTTGCACGTGCACACGGACCGATGGAAGGTAATTCGTTGCAGCGCTCGAACCTCGATCGTGTCGCTCCTTATTCCAGAATTAATCGAAACTAAATACATAGGTATTTATCTTCTGGAATATATGAACCATCCATTTGTCAAAGTGATTAACCCTGCAAAGTAAAATACAGAAAAGCTTAAACAAATCACATACATATAGAATTGATTAAGCTTCTAAACTATGGAAAGTTTAAAGAGTGAAGTTAACCACTTCGATCTGCGAACAATTTGT
Organism: Nomia melanderi; assembly: GCF_051020985.1. NCBI lineage: Eukaryota > Metazoa > Arthropoda > Insecta > Hymenoptera > Halictidae > Nomia > Nomia melanderi. The sequence continues at coordinate 6,177,740 of NC_135005.1, forward strand.
ACAAGCAACTCGACGTCTCCCCCTCGAATAATCCGAACCCAAATCCTCTCCTCGATCGCTATGTTACAAGAATTGTCCATCCAGTTATCAACTGTGCAAAGTAAACAATAGAAAAATTTGATGAAATCAGATGCATAAAGAATTGATCGAGCGTTTGAACGCTGAAATTTTGAAAATTCAAAGACCACAGTTAACGACCACCTCGATCTTCGAACGATTCGTACAAGCGACTCAACGTCTCCACTTCGAATAATCCGAACCCAGATACTTCCCTCGCGCGGCATTACAAGAATCGCGGGTACCACGGAAATTTAGTAGCGATACGATCAGCAGCGTATCCAGTTGCCGTGTTTCTCGCTGAATTCCCGGGATCCCGGCCACTCCGCGATTTAAAAACCTGTCTCGAGCTCGATCGATATCGCGGATGACACGTCCCGATCGAGAGTCGGAATTATCCTGTAGGATTTATCGGTTCGGCTTGCCGTTTCCGATACGGAGCTCGGACGCGGCGGCGAGGGAGGAAGAGGAAGAAGACGACCAGCGAGTCCGGGACGGAACAGGACTCGAAGGGAGGGAATCGACAGATCCGCGGTAACGTTCGATACCATAGTCGGGCGTCAGATCGGTTGTACGCGTGGAAAATGGGACTGGTTTTTATCGAGATCGGCTCGCGCGCTCCTGCGGGAGGTTCGACGTTGATGTTTAATGCAGGCTCGCTCGATCGGAGCCGCGCGCGTACGCGTACGGACCGTCCGCGAGCCGGGCATAGCTGGGCCTGCTGGGGATCGGCTGCGTCCCGGACATACCTTCCGCGAGTCCGGCCGGGGGGAATATTTATTAATAGAATAATTTTCGACAGGGACTCGGTAAATTATCGGACTGCTAGAACCATATTTTTGATTCTGGATATTGATATGATCCGTGGAATTTGAAGCTGGTAGTTGCGAATAATTCGTAGAACTTCTGAAAACAGAATTACACGTTAACACTAGTTTCACGGACATTTACTGTGTAATTTATTCTAACGCTTTTAGAAAAATTGATAATCGGTTATTTAGATTTTGGGAATTAGAGATTTAATAATAGATATTTGGGATACATATTTGCGTATCTGCATTAATCAAAATCAAACAGGTAGCAAATAATGTTTATAAAAGTCAATATAAGTCAGATTGGCTTGTACCGTAAATTTAGTGCTGAAGTCTTGAATACTAGAAAAGAAGAAAGACACATATCGATTTTTTAACATTCGAATAATTAAATAATTCAGTTGCAACTTTCGATTTTATAATATACAAGGTTTGAAATACCATAATTAATGGAAATGTAATATTTAATTTGCACCTGAAAAAGTCCCAGTTTTCGGCAGGAAGTTGACACGATATAGCGAGAAGTTAATAAAGCGCCGATCTTTTTGCGCATCTAGATCGGATCGACGGGCAGCCGCAATCGGGTGGGGAACGCGACTGAGGAAGCGAAAGGGAGGACCGAATCTGGGATCGGCTCGAGATCGTGCCGATATCGTCGCGTTATTAATCGACGTATCGTGCAAGAACGATGCAACGGGCCCGATAAAATTAATTTTCTTGCCGCGGCGCCGACCGACACAGACGAGAAAGTAATCGCTCGCGTCCAAATCGCGGCGCGCGACGGACAAACCGGCCGAAATGTTACGTTTCGTTTCTTAATGCAATATCCGCGTACTACATTTGTCGAATAACCGTCGCTCCCCGGCCGCGGCGTGCATCGAATTCGGGAATTCGAGCAACGAGAATACTCCGGTGACTGGAATACACCTGCAACGCGTCGACGACGAATCGTCCGTAATTTCGGTACATGTTATTTCAATTTTTCCTTTAATTTGTACTGGTCTATTTAAGAGATGCTTATCGAGACGGCCGTTTAATCTTTCCGATTTAATACGGTTCGCATCGCGCGGCGAATAACTTTGCTGTACCAGTATCGAGATCGTTTTATTCGCTGATTGCTGAATAGTTGTCAACGAGTTAAGATTGCAAAGGCGGTTCGGTCGAATATTTGTATCGTATCGTCGGAGGAAATTAATTTTATAAAACAAGCTTCGAATGCCCTAAACTATTTCTGCATTATATTCGTATAAAATATCGAAGAGCAACCGTGTTCAACGTTTTGATGGTCCATCTTTCATTCTATCCCTTCTAGTATCTAAAACCTTGCTATATATTAATTGAGCTCCTTATGAAAAAGGCTTATGATGCTTGAAAAAATCGTCCGCCCTCCCAAAGGAGTGACAATAGTGTTCAACATCTCCAGACGCTGAAACGGTTAAACGCTTTCGTCCGCGCAAAATTCCGAAAAAACCGGTGACGTATCCCTTATCCCCTCTCCACTCGTAGGTGGCAGGGGCTCTGCATCCGATCGCAATGTTCCCGAAACGCGAGGGGCACACCGACGAAGCCTGCCGGTTTTGCTCCCGGTGTGCACGGGCTCTGAATCCGGCGCGGTCGACGGGCAATGGAAAAGAAGAGAGCCAGTGGGGGATACAGAAGCGAAAGGGGAGAGATGAAGGGTGTGTACGTGCGTGCGTGCGTGCGTGTGGCGGGAGGATGGGAGGGACCAGGGGGAATCACATACTCGTTGGCCCACTACTTGTACCCCCGCGATACGCGTTCCGCATTGATATTATTTCATTAACTTTTTGCTGGTCGCCTCGCTTGTTGGAATAGTGGTCCCGTCGGTCGGCAGTCTCCTCCTACGGTTGCTCTCCACCTTCTCCAGCCTCCCTCTGCGCTGCTCCTCTTCCAAGCCGATGATCGCCTCCTCCGCTAGCTCCGAGTTCAGACGTCGCGCGTCCTGGCGACTGAGCGAAACTCCGCGAGACCGCGTTTGCCCTTCTTTCCTCGCACCACTCGGCCTTTCCGACGACGGAGGAACACCTGCCCTGCGGACCACCGTCTCCTCCGCCCAACCCCACGACTAGATCGTCGCGGAACCGTTCTTCTTCCCGCCTTTCTTTCCCCTAAGGAATCCCGAGGCAACACGATCATTTTTCTTCCATTAGCTGTCGATAATTGCCCCCGGACTTAATTGGTGCGGTCCGCGTGGCAACGACAACCGCGATCCTCTGCTGCGAGGGGGTGGAGGGAGCGGAACGAATCGGCGCTTCTCAGGCGCTCCATCCCTTTCGGTTTTTCCTTAGTTCATTTTTATTTCTCCTGTATTTTCGGTTTCGACTCGCTTCTTCATCGGACGCGGTCATTAATTAAACGAAATGGGAGCTGTGATCCCGCGCGACTCGCTTTTTGCTGGTTCGCCTGCTTCTGTGACCGTGTCACGGCATCCTGTAATGCCTTTCGACGAATCGTGAATAACTGATTTTCATGAACTTGTAGCGATCATGGTAGTCAGGAGTTCGGGCAGCGGCAGCGTTGATCGCCTCGGAGTTCAGTATTCTTTTTTTATGGAGAAGTGGAATACGGTAATACCTTCATGAACGTTTGAGGTACGTTCCCAGTAGACAAATCGTCAAACGAAGTGATCCCAGTACATAACAAATAAGAATAACAAAATTTGTGACTAAAAACAAAGAAGGTTTAGTTCAATTTTAAGCTACTTTTATATCAAACGAATAGTCAGTATCAATAATCAGAACCGTGTTACATTGAGTGACGGAATATTCAGAACCCGCTTCATCAAGTTAACTGAGGCATCATTAAACAAAGTCTCACCGCACATATCTCCTTTCGTCACCGCTGACGCGCGCCTCGTTTATCGTGGAAAATCGCAGCGAAGTGGACAACGATTTCAAGAATTCCACGGGAGGAAGGGTCATGGGAGCCACTGGGCCATGGTCAGGCCACGAAGCCCGAAAACGGCGAAATTCGAGTTTCATAGGGAGAGAAGCGCGCAGCAACGATCTGCGAGCCGGCATTTCAAGCGCGTCCAAGCGGATGTAACGCCACTGTCCATCCTCCGACGTGTCTCGCTTTCCACTCGCGCCTCACGCGGGATTTATGGGGGTTTACGCGAATTTATGTGCGACCAGAGGACACGGCGTACTCGGCGAACGCCCCCTCCCCCGCGGAGGGTCGCGCGCAAGCATACGGACGTACGCACGCTCACGGTTACCGAACACGAGAGAGGAACCGGGCCGGCCGACGTTCCTGCCCGGTTCGACCGGCGATCCATCATCGTAAAAAGTGTTTCTCTCTCCTCCTCGCGTCGCGGCACCGCTTGTGGATCCGGCCGGCCGCTAGTTGACGGTTCGTCCGGGTCGTCGACGATGATCGGCCGATCGATCGATCGATCGTATCGCCTTCGGTGGGGTCAGAAACGTCGTAAAAAGAATTCCGACTCGTTCCTTTTCCGTTCGTGAACTCCCGCCCGCCGCATCGGCTCCTTCGGGCCCGCAATTTTTACCGTCCGCTTTGATCGGCCGGCCCTTCGCCAGCCCATTTCCTTCTTTAGATCGTTTTACGATCGCGCGACATTTTTCTCGTTCGGCGCGCGACTCCGCTCGTTATTCGATTTAGTTCTGTAACTGCGGTTACAGGATACAGTACCTGCGCTGTTGATGTTCGTCGCGGTTCAGGTCGATTTTGAAATTGGCTCGGTGTTCGAATTTCGGATATGAGAGCGATGGATTTTGTGTTTATCACGCGATTATTGAACATTTCTATTTACAACTACTGATGTTTGTCCTATGGGAATGTAATCTTTAGCTTTTAAAATTGAACTAGTTGTAAACATAACTATTATATATTGTATTACTTGCATTGTTTGTCAGTTAATAAACGTAGCTCTACGCGCCGCTTCAACGTAGATACTTGCATTGTATACATTTTACAGTATAGTTCTCACGTCCTGAGTCAATCTACCAAGCTGAAAAGGGGCAAGGGAACTTTTCCATTCAGAATGCTCGCGTCAACAGCTATATAACAACAGTTGACATTATTGGCCGTGCCGCGTGACGAACACAACAGACGGAACATGAATACGACGAAGTGAGATATAACGAATATTGACGTCAAATTTCCTTTGTGCGCAGCGGCATTTTTTTATGTTTGCTAAATCCGAGGGACATGGGGATCTGACTACTACGTTTCCTAGCAGAACAGCGATGGGGCGTGCGGCCGATTCCACTTACCCTTGTGCACTTTTAACTTAGTGGATTGATTCCGGACATGAGAGCTGCACATTGGGAGATCACTTGATGTCTAGCTGGACGGCACAGGGTCAAGTACGTTTTCTCGTTGGGGATTTTGTTTATGGTTTTGATTGGTTACGTGTCACCATATTGTCCAATAGCAAATTAGTGTCAAAAATGAAATAAGAGAAGATGAAAGCTGAACAATGAGATCAGCATCCTTTAGCCTCCCCATCAAGTGATCTCCCAACTGTACATTCGCATAACTTTCATCTGCTACGTTCTTTTCCTTCTTTACGAAAAGAACGCATGTTTCATACAATGCGACGTAGAACACAGAATATTCAAAATATCCTAGCTTCTGCACGTACATTCAGAAAGAAAGACATATGAAGACTCATTTTCTCGCGGATTGGAGCAGCCCCTAATACCTGGTAGCGCGTGCGCGCTCGATCGTTCATCCCCCCGGTACAGACGCGCCGCAGAAGTGATTCCCAGTTTGGCTAAACGAGGATCGGTTGGTTTTGTCGCGTCAATGAAGAATCTGTGCTAATTAATTCGTCGAACAGGTCGCGTCTTCGCGATGCGATAGACCGGTGAGCCGAGCGCACAGCTCCCTTTCGTTCGCTTCCCACGTTCCTGAAACCCACTTACGGATGCGAACGGAACCCGAGGCGGCGGCGGTGGCGTCGTCGCCCTCCGGCGAATAAAAATATGGCCGCGCATCGCTGAACCCGCGGCCACAGGTTCGTTTAGATAACGAATTCCGGTTAATCATGGGCCCGGAACCCAGCGGCAGTCTCGATCGTTCGTTCATTCGTTCGTTGGTTTGGCTGGCTAAGTAACAGGCACGTTGACAACGGGAAACCGACCGACGCCGAATTACGTATCAGCTGTACGAAGGAACACGTCCTGCATCCGGTAGACAGCGTGCGAAACTTTTTCGACGGAATCGCGATATCTGGACGCTTCACGTCGTTTCTGGGAGTCTTGGGAATTCGATCGCAAGGGTTTTCACGCGATACATTCGCCTTGTTGTCGAATCGTTTAAAAGTTTTGCGCGAATCCAACTGTTGTATTAGCTTACAATGGATATCGATTTGGAACGAGACAGAGTTGGAATTTATTGTTCACAGGATTGTAATAGAAAATTTACACATTGAGCAGTGAGCTAATTTTTAATAGTAAAATAGTAATTTAGTATTGAAGTAAGTGTATGTGTTGTTGAATAAGGAAACAATTATCTTGTAATGAGCATTGTGTAGTGGAATAAACGAAATTTTTTGTTACGCGTTAATTATTGGAATCGTTAAGGATGCTGTTTCCTTGTTTCTCTCGGATATCAGATGTCTAGTGAATTCGTAAAGTGAATTTATAATGAGACTTATATTCCAACCAATTTCCACCATGATAACCTACTTATGCCGGCTAAATGAATGAAAAACACCGTCTACTTTCTATTTAATTGGTAATTGAATCTTTCTTAACTGGTGCCTGATTTTATGGCTTCATAAAGTTATGTTATAAAATAAACGACTATGAAGACATTTATCTCCCTATCTAGCTTATTAGTATCAGCTTGATTTTCTGTCAAAGAGTCATTTCAAACTTTTATATTAATTACGCGTATTATTGAATATGACTAATAACTAATAACAACTAAATAAATAACAAAAATACTTTAAAAGTTGATTTGTATCTTTTAATACCTACTACGAAGAAGAGAAAAAAACATAACACGTTCGTTAATATGATACTGGAAATATTTATAGCAAATAACGTTTTAACCGTTACGCTTCGCTTTTTATTATATAACATTACGACATTACATTCTTACCAATTAATAGACCGCAAATTTTATGCATTTATAATCTGTACAAGTGTACAAAGTACAACAAAGCAGACGCTTTAACGAGAGGGAAAATATTCGCAGTCCAGAACCTATATTTCGATGTCCTGTAACGATTAATTAACACGATTCATTTCACTTTCATCTATCGGCCGTACGATTAACATTTAAGAATTAATTAGTTCAAACTCATATCGAAGGATGCTGTCGCATACTTCAGTTCCACACGAATCTCATTTTACCCACAATCCAAGTACATCTTGATATGAGAAAATTGAGATAATTAGAATAGTCAGTCAATTAAGAGATAAATATTTCAGTTTCTAGTCCTTATGATACTACTTTGGTTGTCAAAATTCAAAACCGCTTACATAAATTTTCTACATAGACTTACATTAATTTTATTACTGACGTATGGAACAAATCGAATTTTGTCGTACATAAGTATGAAATGTAAGAAAAATAGCAGAGCAATCGTTGCGAAGAATCTCGACTTTCCAGTTTCTACTTTATTACCACCAGGTCTACAAAACGCGTTAATTTCCTTGTATTGAATTTTATGAACATTACTTGCTAAATATTTATATTAGTTTCAATTGACGCAGTTGCATAAATGCATATCTTAATAGTCTACATGCCGAATTTATTATCGTAACTATAACAAGATTTATGCAGTATGAAATTAATAAATATCAATCTATAGATACAAATTAACAATGTATTCAAAAATTTTAATAATCTTACTAAAACCAATATATTTTTTACTTTTGAAGTTAAAGTGATGTTTATGCCTGGGTGTATAAAAGCTTAAATTGATTAATTATTCAATTTAATTTGTCATTATTACGGTAAACAATTAAATAAATCAATTTAACCTAGTATTTTGATATGTGAATTCAACAAAATACGGGCCTATAGAATTTTTATGATCATTTACTTGACAGTCAAAGGGTTAACATTAAACCTACCACGGCCGGTTTTAAAATTTGACTAAAAACTCTGCATTTTCTTAGGCCCATTTAACTTGATGCTAATTCTTATATTATCCAATCAAATAGATTTTCAATGTTCGTCTTTCCTTTTGTTCTAATTTTCACGAATAAAAATTTGTCGTCTAATTTGTTTACCTTAAATTTATCGTCTAACTTGTTTACCTTAAATTTATCGTCTAATTTGTTTATTTTAAATTTATCGTCTAATTTATTTACATTCATTTTATATACAGTTATTTGACCAGTTACGGTAGGAATAGATGTATATAAAGTGCCGGTACATTTAGTGTTAATCACGTTATAAGGTGTCCTACTGTAACTTCTCGAGAAACTTTTGATGCCGGGACACGGCTGGAGCTGCACGCGCGCGCGCGCGCGCGCAATTTGATTCGGGGTGGCCCGTCGCTCTTGCTGCGATACATACCACATGCGTATACTCGTACGCGTCTGGTAACGGTACGCGTGTTTCAGCATCGAGCCGAGGTAATTGGGTCCGTCCGGCCACTTCCGGTTCACCCAGTCGCTCGGATCGGCTCATCGAGTACGGGGATCACGTCGCGACGAAGAAGAATGAACCTCCCCCCTTTGCGCCACCTCTTTGCTCCATCTCATTCTCTTTCTCTCTTCCTCTCTTGTTTTTTTCTCCGTTGCCCGAGAAACGTATGATTGGCCCACGACGATGATAATTTAGATTCTGTAATTGCATCGCATTGTACGTTAATATACGGGGTGTTCGATTTCGAAACCGTTATTATAAACATTTTGAAAGGCTTGTCAGATGAAAGTGAAAATAGCTGCTTTCAAGGGGTAACAGAGACTCGGAGGGAACGTCCCGAGGTGTGGGCGGGCTGCTGTTAAGAGGGGAGTGTTGGACTGAAGCGCAGTGTACGCCTCTTTCAACCTTTTGCATTGGAAGATATTTTTTGATGTAAATGGTTATTGTTTTTTGACGAGGTATGGTTGACATTTCTTATAATTGATTTAAGGAGATATGAGCCATTTAGTTTGAAAGTGGTGTAAGTTCATTTAAAAAAAATAGAAAAAAATTGTTAAGGAATAGAACGATAATATAGAATTGGATTTGTTGTAACCATTAACTTGATTCGATCTAGGGAAATAGACTTAAGCCACTTTCAAAATAAACAGCTCACAAACGTAAGTTAAGGGATGAATTTTGAGTCAGTATTTCATGTATCAACGCGTTGTACAGTATTTAATATTGAATGTTAGATTTTATCATTTGGGTCGAAACGATCGACTGAAAGTCGTTTCTCAAAGATGATGTCAATGAATTCAACTGCATTGGTTCGCGCGTAATTTTATTAGTAGTGTTATTATTATATAATAAGCGAAACAATCAGCTCGTTAGGATTAAAATCGCACACCCTGTATGTGCACACCGTTCCGGCGGGAGTGCACGTACCGCTGGAAAATAAATGAACAAACTTGATTTAAGCGTAGAGGAATTAAACGTAACGAGACGAAATTAATTGGTCGAAATTGCGTAAAACGAGGCTCCACTTCCCGTATTTATTTATCGTGTAATAATTACCCTTGAACCGCGACTCGATCGTTTCTTATGAGTTAATACGTAGCCGGTAGCTCGTGCTTTGTAATCGTAATACATATGTGGCTATCGGAACATTCAGTTCTTATTATGCATCCAGTCGCAACAAGCACACGATTCGATTTCCGCGGGACGTCGAGAAACTGTTGCACGTGTAAAAAGGAAGGACAAGATAAACGAACAAAAATTGGTTCGATCTTGAAAAACCAAAGCGTTCTATCCTTTATGAAAAACCCACTGCTATTATAGGTTCTGCTACCATTTCTGTGTAGTCAAGCGAAGACAGTTGCGTTATCCATACCTCTACAAAACAAAATCCAATGTATTATCCCGAAAGTTTTTCATTAACGCTTATTACTAAATGGGTCACATTGACCTATTCCTGGATTCCTCTTTGCCAGTTATTAAAAAGATAAGAAACGCTTCTCTTAATTATATCACATTAGAATCATAAGTCAATTGAAATCTCAATAGCAGCACTTTCAGAGTCTCTACAAGAAAATTAGAAAAGGTCAATTCGATTCCTCTGAAGTTCCCGTGTTAACCGTCCGCGGTCGAATGTCACCGTATTGGCGACTTTGAGTTTCGATATTTAAAATCGAAAACTGCGAAGGAATAATTTAATTATTTAACTAAAAAGAGACTAACATATGGTTTTTTTCTAGTAATTAAGGCTTCGATGTATAATTCAGACTTTTAGGAAAAGAAATGTTACAAGTTTAAAACAGTCTTGTCCGCAAAGAGTTAATAGAAAATTGTCGACAGTTAAGGGTTAATATTCCGGGAACTCAGCTGGTAACACATAAAGGAAAAAGTTGTATGCGTTTATCCAACGATCATCAAAATCAAAGAAGAAATAGCGTTTCAGCAACTTCATCCTTTTCTTGTTTCGACAAAAATTAGCGTACTATCATACGAAGACTCAAAATGGCATTGCACCTTGTCACGCTCCACCCTCTCTCCCACTGCCGCGGACATCCAAAAAGCAAGGATCCGTGCACACGTTTGGCATCTACAAATGGCGAAACAGTGTCGTACGATCGATTCCAATAGCGGTCGTGCGTGCCGGGTTCCCCGAAGAACGCGCGTTCTCCGCCACGCCGCGTAGTCTCCCTCGCTTTCCGCCAGGTGCGTCCCGGCCGGAGGAAAAATCCTGGACACAATGTTGGTGCTTCCCGGAAGGTGACCGATGCCCGTAAGCATCGGATTAGAAAAATTGGCGAACATTGTTGTGACCGGTCATTCCGCTTCTAGGAATGCGTGTCTCGCAAATTGCCGACCCGTTGTCCCCGTGCCTCTCGCAATGGCCTTTCGTGAGACTCGATCCCCCGCGCTTTCCCCTCCCAGGAAAATTCTTCGAAGAAACTTTCATGTTCATTGGATACACTATATAAACGAATATTGGTTTATTATTACAATGTTCATCGAATATTAATCGTTTGAGTTTCAAACGATGTAATCTTATTAGAAGCTCTAGCTTATCGGTTTGTAGAATCGAGTTGATCTTATTTCGAGTATCTAGTTATTCCTTGTTTAGAAATAGTGGAACAACAATATAGCTGATCGCCGTATTGGTTACTACAGAATAACAAAAGCGTAATCGCAGATTTCTCCCAATCTTCGCAGACCTTCAAACAATCATCCCATGATAAAAGCGTACCATAAAAAGTAGAAGAATCCATTCTCAGCTCGAGTCGCTGATTCCAAATCATACGACCATGCTGAACTAGTCCGTAGTTTCCTTTCAAGCGTTTAGCGCGTCATTAACGTCAGTCGTTCGTCTTCAGCTGTCCATTCCCGCGAAGGATTCCCAGAGGAAGCGCAGGGCAAAAGGGAATTGATTTTTCTCACGGTCCCTTTAATCGAATCATCGATCGCGACCCGGCTGGGGCCTCGTTACGTCCCCGCGATATGGAACCCGCGCGTATCTCTTCCGGCGAGCTAATGGACCGTCGTGGCTCGATTCCGGCCCGATTTCGCTGCCAATCAGCGCGCGGCGCGCGGGACGCGGACGTCCGCGGACCGGAGCGTCTCGTAGCGGGGCCCGATCGTAAATCGAGGGGAGACAAGAGTGTCGCGGCGGACCAGAGTTTTGCTCGTCAGCCAATCAGCGGGACGAGCACCTCTCGATAAGCGATAAATCACGCGGCGTTCGTTCCAGCCATTCTGCCGCGGAACCACGCGTCTTCCCCCTCAAGTGCTCCTCGCAATTAGTGTCAGCCGCGCCCCTCTACCGCCTGATCGATCGGCCCCGTCGCGGATTCTTCGCGGCGTGACACGGGCCCTGCCCTTTCAGCGCGGGGACGCGCCGGCATCCTGACCCACGCCAACGCGGCCATGACGACTCTGTTCCTCGAACTCGGGGCGATCAAACGTTTCCACGATCACGGCTAATCGCGCAATGGATTCTCCTTTGATCATCCCCTATCGCCACGGGAATGTTGCGGCATGGTTGCCGGTCGTTACAAACCAATGTTGTTTATTTGGAAGAAAGTAAACGTGAAATTAAAGAACAGAAGGAATTGATATTCATATTTTATTGCTGCGAATGTAGTTGTACTTGTCTTTGGTAGTGAGACAAGGGTGGAGTAGTACGCTTGATTTGTCTTAAGTAACTCTTTGTGACGGACGAGAATTTTCCGAACTTTTAATTGTTTCTATAAAAAATTGAATTATAAACTTGAATGCTAGGAATGTTGGCAAAGATACATCAATCTGTCGTTTAAATAATGAAATTATTCGTTTTTAGCTTTCGGTGCAGCTGTCCGATGTATAATTAGTATTATGTAAGAATTCAGAATTAACCAAAGTGTTAGTTTTTTCGTTATAACTTGGAAGGGTTAAAATGAAAGAACGTTTAAGGACATCGACTGGATCGCGCACGCGATGGTCCCGTTGACCATTCGTCCAGCAACTTTGAAATCGAAATAAGACTGGCACTCGGTGTTATTTTTCCCGGTAGAGCATCGGTTGTTATTTATACGGAAATTAGATACTTTTTTTCTTTCTCTCTTTTTCCGTTAGGCTGATTTACGACGGATATTATACTGTAGTTTGTATTTCTCTCGCGATGAATCTGTTTTATGCTGATCGTTTTGAGGCTTTTATTAGCCTCGGCGGTTGTAAGTTAACCGTTAACTGGTCGTACGTTTTGGTCGCTCGTTACGACAGGGATGACGGTAGCTCGCTTTAGTGTCCGAAGCCGAGTCCCCAATGACGATACTTGGGTAGTTTGTCGACGCAGAAGGAGCGAGTCTGCCGGCATAAAACGGGAGGTAGATGTTGCGATTCTTCGGTGACTCTTTAAACTCGTGTCACAAAAACCGCTGTCGCGTTTTCTCCTATGGTTGCTGGAAAAATTCAAAGAAACGCGCCTGTTCCATATTCTTCCCGTTACACGAATAATACCCATAACATAGGTACAAATTGAATTTGTCTTTTAACAGGTCCGCAACTAGCGTTCGTTTCAGTAGCAATCTTCATAATTACAATCATTTTATAAAATGCAACAAATCGTCTTGATAAAATTAATTTTAAATACAAACACATGTGAAAGTAATTTCATTTTCTTTTTAAGCAAGATACATGTTGAGCGTCACAAATATATGATACTGATCAAAAAGTGTTAAGATTCCAGTACTGCGTTCTATTACTAAGTATAAACGACAATAATATTAGTCGAGAATATTGAACTTTTAACACTAGAACAACTGCATCTGTCAAAATCGCTTCAATTTTCTTCTTTCGTAGTGATTAATATCTTAAAAGCGTTAAATATCCGAAATGATTTAAAGAATAAATAGTTTCACCTCAGTACTATAATTAATATACGAAGAAACCGAAGAAACATTCATTGTTACACTTTTTATAAGAATTACATATTAATCTTGTTAAACACTCAGTTGTTCTAGTGTTAACTCGCGCGAAATACACGCGTGTTATTGGAAAAGAAAAATACTATGTCCAACGAATTGATTTGAATTTAAAATGTTTCACTCTTTGTATACACTTGTATTTTATTCTTTGATTTATTATTCCGTTTTATTTATTGTTATTTAATTATTCCGAATATTTATACAAATCGCTATTTTCAAAGACGATCCACTGAGAATTAAAACCAAAGGGAAATACGCAAATGATCTATAAAAATATTATTTGATACCAAGATTCGCATTCATGTGATATGACGAAGGACTCGCGCAACAAACGTACACCAATAAAAATCCTTTTCGCACGAATAGCCGGCAAGGTGCGTTCAAGATATACACTTCGTCCGCATCGATAAAAATTGTTCGTTACAAACGTTGCGTCGCTGGGAGGGAAAACGCGAATCTTTTTACACATTTCTCGGGCCAGGCGTTACCTTTTAAGCGCGTCGAGACCGCCGATGAAGATGATTTACGTCCTGCCACGTGCGTGCAACGAAAACGGTGACAAAACGCGCAGTAAAAAATGCATTGCGGTAAAATCGAAACTACATGATCCACGGTGAAACGTGTTGCAGGTCCGCGGATGAACCCCAGCTCGATTTTATTTCGTCTACCCGCATACACGGGTAGCGCCTTTTTCTTATATAAATGAATTGCAATAGGATCAAATGAAATATTGTTAGAAACTTATTGGACAAATCAATTTTGGCGGATAGATTATTCGTATGCTTACGAATCTTTACAAATAAGTTTTGGATCGCTAGAATGATTATCACTAGATCACTAGATGGTTTAAAATGATTTATTTTTTACATTTTCTTTTACGGTAATTAAAAAAAAACAAAAAGTAATACATAAAACGTTCATGATTCTCGTTTTCTCATTTAATATGACTGACTCGTGATCTTTATAAAAACAATTAATTTAACGAAGTTAAAGAAGTTAAAGAATTTCATTCGGCTCCTTAGGGTATTAGTTATAGTATTCAAGTGAAATTACTTACGTAGCCTGCTGCAAAAGTTTAGGGAATCTTTCAATACGTGAATTTATGTTATTTCCATAACGCTTTACATTTTTAAAGATATAAAGTGCTAGCAAAAGGAATGAAACCGTTAGTTCAAACTTATTTGTGAGTTTTTTCATACTTCCCTGCAACTTTCGCAGCAACCCGCGTGTTTGTAAAATCATTTCGGAAATGTAATACTTTCAAGGTATCGACAATTCCAAGATAACGGAATTCAAATCAGTCATTTTGACCGGTTCAGTATTTCCAGCGTCAAGTACCCATTTTACAACGATTTCCCCTGAAACGATCACAACGTTTACAGAGCGTCTAAATCCTCCAGCACGCGCGTGGCGAGAATTACTCCGGTGCGACCCGATACCGATCTAACGATACACGATGTTTTACACTTCTATACTTTCTGGTTCCGCTTACATAACGATATGAAATATGGCTGGTCGTGAAATATAGCATACTCCCGCGGCTTGTTTCTATTTATTTATTACATACGCACGGCAATAGAATCGTAACCTGTTCACCGTTTCTGCGCGTGTTGTAACACGAAACGAAAGGGATCGATCGTACGGGGGGTCGAATAATTAAGGGAGCCGATCGGATTGGGAAATTGGTGCGCGCGACAAGGAAGCCAGACAACATTGCTCCGTGAGCAAGATCACAGCTTTATTGGTGAAATGTTTGTAAAGCTTGAATGAACGAAAATAAGCTGATTCTCCGGTAATACTAAAATATTTTTCATAAATTTCGCAAAAAATGGTAATTATATTATATTGGGTTACTCGCAATAATTAAGGCTAAGATCGAGCATTTATTGAGGTTGACATGTAATCCTTACTAAAGATTGTAACGATACATTTTTTTCGATTTCTTCAGACATTCGTTACAGTATTTACATGAAACTATCTATTAGGTTAATGCATATGAAATGTCGGTTGTTTTTTACATGTGAACGTTTGTCTCCCTGTTTTCGTTATGCTTTTAGTTTTGGCATAACCTCGTTTATAGTCGTACTGCCCATTGCCAAAGTCACATTTCAACAAAGAAAATTTTCTCAAAAGTGTTCCCTTTTGTTATTTGTTTTGAATTTTATACCGACATGAATTCAACCGATATTCGTGTAATTTTTTTATATGAGTATAAACTTGGTAATAATGCTGCAAAATCTGCAAGCAATATAAACCAGGCGTTTGGGGAGAATACTGTTAACGATCGAAAAGTGCAGCGTTGGTTTGAACATTTTCGGTCTGGTGATTTTTCCCTACAAAATGAACCGCGTGGAAGACTCAAAACGTCTGTGAAAAATGATGCTCTGAAAGCATTGGTGGAAATGAATCGAACTGTATCTACAAGAGAATTTGCTACCAGAATGAAAGTTGATCATACTACAATATTGTGACACCTTTCTGAAATTGGCAAGGTGAAAAAAATAGATAAGTTGGGTACCGCACGAACTAACCGAGTGAAATAAGCTGAATCGGTTGAACGTATGCTGATCATTACTAACCCGATTTAGTCGAGTGCCATTTTTCGATCGGATCATTACTTGTAATGAAAAATGGGTTTTTTACGACAATAGAAAAAGGTGTGCTCGGTGGCTTGATAGGGATGAGGCTTGTGCTCATACTCCAAAGCCATCACTTCATCCACAGAAAATTTTAATTTTATTGCAACAGTTTGGTGGAATGTGACAAGAGTAATTCACTACTCATTATTTCGAACTGGGGAGACAATTACAGCCGAAGAGTACTGCCAGTACATTGATGAAATGCATGAAAAATTGAAAATTATACGCCCATCACTTGTTAATCGGCATGGCCCAATACTTCTCCACGACAACGCTCGGCCGCATACGTCGTACAAAACAATTACGAAATTAAATGAATTAAAATATAAAATTTTGCAGTACCCAGCTTATTCACCGGATCTTTCGCCAACCGACTTTCATTTTTTTAAACATTTAGAACAGTTTTTACGGGCTAAACAGTATGAAAAAGAAGACAGCTTGAAAAATTTCATATCAGAATATATTGATTCTAAAGGTCAAAATTTCTTTAAGACAGGCATTTATGCATTAAAATCTCGTTGGGAAAAGTGTATTGAATCAAATGGAGCATGTTTTAATTAAATAAACAGCTTTGGAAAAAGATATACAGTTTTATATATACACTTAAAAATCCGACATTTCATACGCACCAACCTAATATCTTTAAAATCATTTCGGATGTTTAATACTTTTGGCACAATCATTACAAAATAAGACACTAAAACCTGTCATTTTGACGAATATGGTAGTTCTAGTGTTAACGATTATTGCCGGTTGCTATTCATTCAAGCTGCATAGTGACTATATCTGATTTACTCTTAATACTCATTATTACATATGTATGTTTAGTACTTTTCAAGGAACTTACTACGTTTATTATTAACCCTTTACCCTCGCCAACACTCGTTATGAACATTCATTATTTTTGCTGAAAAATTGATGATAGTTTTTGCAACTACCACGAAGAACGATTGTTCATAAACTAAGGGACAGAACGATTTTATTTAAATGTTTTATGCGTTGATATATTATACAAAATGTAATATGGAATTTTCAATTTTATAATCTTTCTGCATTGAAAGTGCGAGTGGTGACTGAGAATCACCTCTCAAGGGCAAACGGTTAACAAGTATTCCGCTTTTAGTCGAACGAATCATTTCGTTTGTTTAAGAACTCCGAAAAATTAATTTTTGGCCACAGAAACATTGGTATTTTCCCGTTGCAACGTGGCCGGCGCCTAATTCCATATCCGACGATCCGAAACGGGCCCTAGGAATATACGACTCTGCTCTACTCGACACGACGTATCCATCATGATCTATCCATTACGAACGCTATCCGTCACGAGCCATCCGTCTTGATCTATCGCGGGCCGATCCGATGGAATTAGAAACCATAAACTGGAATCACGTGCACGGTGGCCGCCTCTCTAATCGCGGACCTGTCTCCCACCCGATAAAATATCACTCGGAATCCCGGCAGGACGTAATATTATTAATTCAGCGGCCGCGCTGGAAATCCTTCGTGCGCCACGCCGGCGAAATGAAGTCGTCGCTTGATAAATCGTATCGATCCATCGCCGTCTTATTTCAGTCGACGCGACCCGACGTCCGAATCAATTACGGCCGAATCTGTAATATTAACTTTGTCCTGGCACGATCGATCCAACGAACCACCGGAACCACAAATGATATTTAAGGCGTTGCGGACGGGTTAAGGGCCAATACGATGAACTCCGGTTTTCGAAATTGCGGAAATTCTGGTGGTAACACGTTCGGTCCTTCACTTATACAGTTCAATCAAATTGTTCTACTTTCTGCTTTATAGAATTTTTGGTTTTATAGCCACTTTGGTGAAATTTGATTTAACGATGACGCACACAATCGCGAAACGGGATCTTCGGAAATTTTTAGAGTTTTATATATCACTTATTCTTTCTACGAATGGAAGTAATTATCAATTATTTATGTTGAGGATATTATAGAGGTAGGTTTTCTAATGGTGAATGGGAATTTATATATTTGATGGAGATAAAACTGAGCTTAAAGGAAAAGAAATTACATGTCTGGACTTCACAGTGCGTTCTGCCTAAACCGACTCTTTCATCGAACTGCTCAAAAATTAGCAATCGTCAATACTTATATGCAGAAATACGGAGACCAATGTTTTCAGGTAACCTCCTGAAACCTTAATTTTTCTGAGGTTTTTCCAATCGTTTGATTGCGCCTAAAAAGGCGACACCTTCATATCTTTGGATAGAGAGTTTTCTATGAATAACTTTTATTTCATGCAATTTAACATCACGAGTCTTACACTATCCAATTATCTAGTTATTTCAGTTATTAAACATTTTTATTTGGCCGCAATTATCTCGCATATTCTAGTTGCTTTCGAGCAATTTAGAAGCGTCGATTATCGGTGACCACCGTGCACGTGAAGAGTTAAAAGATAAATGGAGCGCGATGAACGATCGATCGGTCGGAGCAAAAATTTCGAGCCGAGTTTCATCAGAATGGAATTCTAATGGCTGTCGGACTTCTTGCTTTCAGACAGGACAGCGTCTCAGCTTTCCGGTGAACCGCGAGCGACGTCTCGCGGGCAGGCTGACGACCGTCTTGCGAACGACGGAATGCCTCCGTTCGTGGAGTTATTCCAGGAACGCTGGGAGACGTTCCATTTGACGGGAACCGTAAACCGACGGAAATAAGGTCCACGTCACCCGGTGTACCTGCGTTCGAGGGCTGCGGATTTTGCGACGTCCTTGGGGATGTTCTTTGGAGCATGCCGCTGAATTAAGCCTTAATCCATTAGCATCATATGCAGGAAAGTATTCTATTATCGCGAAATATTTTACTTTTTATCGTATTTGGATGATTTATGTGGAGAAGTAAGTATGCAGACCATAACATAAGAACATAATAGTATAGCAGATAATAAGGATAATAAAATAATAATATATTAATGTCGATGAATTGTACATTTATAATCTATACGACGTTAAGCGATGATTAAGCGCTATTTTGAAAAATACGGATCACGATTCATCTATAACCGATACGGTGTAAATTTGAGATGAATAAATAATTGATGGAAAGCTGTTGATTTGAATACAATCGCGTTTTAACCGTGCAACGTATAAAAGCTTCGTCAGAAGGAGAAAAGGATGCGTGAAGTCAGACGCTTTCTCCTCGCCAGCCTCGATTCCTGACCGTTCATTGTATGCGCCATGGTATGTTAACAGATGACTAACCACTTGATCCTAAAACGATCAAACGGAATATTCACATTTTAACAGTGTCATTAGTCACTCGTGTTTTACATTCCGCACTTCATTTATACAGGTCTAATCTCTGGGATTTCAAATAAACATTTCAAGAGTGTTTTTACCGTTGAATAATCATCTAATTATATTGCCACCTTCGTGTTGAAGAATCAATTCTACAAGTAGTATCCCAACTATATCATCAACGCAAACTCCTTTAAACAAAAACGTGACTCACACTTATCGACGTTTAAACCTACAAGGTAATCAAAGAAAACAAGTGACATTAATTTCAAAGAAAAAAAAACTCAGTGGCTCGCGATAATTGTCATCCCCAATGCAAGCATCGTACCCAGTCATCATTTTCGCGCGCAGCCGTACGTTTAATCAAATTAACCTTTATCTTCTCCACTGAAAAGAAGAAGAAACAGAGAACCGGGCTCGCTCGAGGGCATCGCCGCACCATAGAGTGCAAAGTAGAAATTTGGAAAAGGATGAGGAGAACGAAAAAACGAAAGAAAGAGGGGGTTGGAAAGAGGATGAGAAAGAGATAGAAAGGATTCAAAAAAGAATTTGAAAGAGATAGAGAAGGCTGAAAAGAGGATGAGAAAGGGAGAAACAGAAAGGGAGAGAGTGGATGTTTAAAAGGAACAAATTACTGGCGGACGTGTTCCGCCATTAAAACATTAACCAAGGAAACGAGCTGAACGGTGCATCGCATGCGGCGGCTCTATGAAATCCGAAATTTCTTTTTGTTCGGCGGGTGAGCGGAGATCTTTTTCTGCCGGGGGCGCAATATCTGGACGTATTACGAATTACGTAGGAGCCCGATGCCCCAACTGGAGCTCCCCACGCCACTCCCACCGTATAATCAGGCTTCTTGGCCCGCCACCGCTGGATGATGGCTTGCGCGGCTCTTCTTCTGCCTCCTCTTCTTCAGCTTCTTCAGCTTCTTCTTCTTCCCCCTCCTCCTTCTCCCTCTCTTCTTCTTTCTGTCTTCCCGTTCCAACCATCAGCAACCATGTTTTTCTTTACGTCGTTTCCTTTCCGTCCGTTGCACCGGTTTCTCTGTGTACATCTTCACGCGCGGTAACCAATAAAAGCGGTTTCGGTAATGAGCGGTTGCCTCGCATCTCCAAGTCCGGGCACTCGGATGCCTCTGCGCCCCTGAAGACGCTGCCCCTCTGCCAGTCGCTGTCGTACGCGGTGCCTCCGGCCCGTCCAATAATTGTCGGCTCCCGAAAGTGAAATTTCGCTGATCGGACCACGGTTCACGGATTGTACCCCCTTCAGCCGCGCTCGCAATGTTCAAAGATAGCGTGGCGGCTTTTGAGAAGCTGGACGGAATTCAATTTTCGAAGGAGCTTTTTACTGGTAATTTGTTTCGTCTACATTGCAGTGTGCCAAGTGTAGCTTGAATTCTTTGAATGTGTTAACTGGTTTCTGGGATATGTCAAAGCGGAGGAAGTTTTGATAGTTGGAGCGTGTTTGATTAGGGAATGTTCGTCTTAGGAAATTTCTTGATTACGTTTTAATAAAACCGGAGGATAACGAATACAATATTCATCGAGTGTCACACTCCGACAAATTACTTACCATTAGATTGCTTTCGTTATTACTCATACATGCAAAACTATATATTGTTAACTAATATTATTAATTTTATTAATGTTGACATTATTAACTCAAATCGAATCAAGATATACCGCTCTTGTGCTGTAGATGTTTAAACTTCGGAGTTGACGTAGACTTGCGGTAATCATGGATTTATTTTTTCTCTTAAGATATATCTGTACGTGAAATCTACACAGGACGAAATAATTAAAGTAATCAGAAGTAACAACAAAATTATATTTAATTAGAAAATGTTCCTAACAATGTTCAGATTTACGATTCGTTCGCATGAAAATATTTTGGTTTCTTCTTGCAACGATGCACCGAACATTAGTAGCTAGTTCGTTCGCTAAAGTTCGTTGGAAAAGGAAAAAGAAACAGAGAGAAAGAAATATTTGGTAGTAAAGTTTTCCTGTGCGAAGCTTAGAAATGAATTACGCGCTGTCAAGTTTACGATACTATGCAAACGGGTGAAAGGAATGCTATGTATCAGTGGGACAAGCCGCCGTACTGATTCTTACCGAAGAATGTCGAATGCAATATATGTTGTGCTTTGCATTTATTACAAATCTGTACATAATAATAAATACCTTACGTACATATACATACATTAACTCTTAAATCAACGCAATGCGTATACCGGTGACCATGTCGTCGTAAAATTACAATGAATATCTAATTAAGAAGTCAATCTATTTCGATGACGTTTCGGTCGAAGCTGCAAAGAACTGTTAAGTGTCAATAATTTACTGCGTACAGCACGATAGATTTCCTCCAAACTGCAAAGTTACACTTTCCCTTTCGTGTTCGTTGCGCGTTTCTTGTGCAAGCTCGAACAAGCAACAGGTTGCTCAGATAAAATACGGTAATGCTCTGTTCGAGTACGCGCGTCGATTAGCTTTGCAACTGCAATTCGTCAGGACTTTTATTCTCTCCCTTCAATCTTCAATTGTCTGAACTCCTCCATTTTCTCTAAGAATTGACAGAAAGTTAAATAAACAAAAGATACAAATTTGAAAACAAATCCTGTAATCTGTCATGTGCCTAAGCCTAATACGTCCAGTATTAATCCGATTATTATCAGTTCATCCCATCAGTTCGTGCCATTCATTGTTCTACCATATAAAATAATATTCTATTTAATATAAAATTCTTAACTTCAAGACCTGTCGCTCTGGAATATCTTCTATAGACTAAACTGAAGAACTTATGAGAAATATACTATATTATTAACTGTTACACTATACATAACTATAAGAGCTAATGCTAACTATAAGCGTTATATATACTGTATATCCAGAGATTGAGAGTTATATCCATTGAGAGTTATAACCATAAACTTTATTATCACAAAAATTGTTGAAAATGTTGTCCATTATGATTTATTTTTTCACATAGAATCAACCCCTATCCGATTATACCACCAGTTACATGACACTGTATAACTGTAAGAGCTAATACTATACTTACATTCTTTTGCCATGTCAGGTTACATTGTTTTACCTTGTTCGTCCAATTTTCCACTTTGCTCGTCCCATATATACTGTCTAGAACACAACGTGCCCGAGCGGATCCAGTAACGTTCGGGTTCGCTCATGACTGTTCTACACGAGGACGAACAGCCCCTCGAAGGAATATCGCGGGTGTATCACGATTCACGTATTATGGACGGAGTAATCCGATCCGGCCGGATTACCAATGGAATCCGCCGGGTGGACGAGTCGGTTTGACGTATCGCGTCCGCGCAACAGGGAAAAGTATCGTCCGCCTCCGCAGGGGCCGGTATCGAATGCTCCGATGCGGCTGTCCCGAAACGCCTTACGGTTCTCGAATTACCGCCCCCTGGCCACTTTAAGTATCCCTGAATCGAGCCTGCGGAATGTCAATAAAAACAACGGCGCGCCGCCACAAGAAATTTCGCCAGGTCGAGCCGAACGAAACCGTGATCACGGTGCCCCCAGGATCGTGGAAATACAGTGGAAAGTTGATTTCTCTGTAATCTAGGATTATGCACGGCAAGTTATTCTCTTAGCAGTGAAGCTGAAAAGTAGATAATATCTGTCTATTTGTCAGTGCAACGTCGAGTGTCACGTTGGCTGCTAAGGGAATCATCGATAACCGATGGTTGACTTTGCGATAGTGAGATAAGAGTTACATACAGTGACTCACGAAAGTAAGAAACAGCAAGCTTTATGTTTATGAGAAATAATTCATTACTATTGTATATATCTTTCGATTTTCTTCAAACTGTACCTATATAATCTAGAGAATCACACCTCCTTACAATGTTTATAATATTTCAGTAAGAGTTGTATAATATACTTATTATGGTTAATAAAGTATTTCATGATAAGTGTTCAAATACTGTCGTGAGTAACTGTATGACCCCAACTAATTGAAATTACTGTAATTCGTTTGAATAGAAGATAATTTTTCTGCGTGATCATCGGCCATTTTACCTAATGTAGAAAGTTTGAAAATTCGAAAGTTTGAAAGATTAAATGTTTGGGTATTTGAAAATTTAAAACTTCGAAATTTACACTTTAAATGTAAGAAACCTCAATCACGCTGATAACAACAATTACTATAAGACCATACAACAATTAACAGACAACACCCACAAAAAGAGTAACGTAAAATCTTACATCGACCTAACCCTAAAATTGCAACCGGACGGGATCAGTCGATTTTCCACAATTCCTTAATTAAGCGCACATCACTGAAACACGAAGCATAAAATCTAAGCGGCATTCGATCGGTTGCACATAAAAGAAGATATTCCGTGGAACGACGATCGGCCGACCGGTGCCTTTTCTCTATTTCAGATTCGTTTAACCTATACCGTTGATATTCCCGGTCCCGGTCAGCGATTCGTAACACGCGTGGCGGGCCTGAAATGGATTTCGGTGCGTGTTGCAACGCCGTAAACGCGTATTTAAACCGGGTAGGCAGTAAAAGGACGGGGAATACTCGAATCGAACGATCCGCCGGGCTCCGCATTGGTTATATGCTAATCTAATCCTAATAGAAGCCACGGAGTTACTATCGTCCTACGCTCACCCCGGGGTAGGTCATTGAATTCCGCGGTGTTCCTTCATTATCTCATTGAATACTAACAGCTTGACAGTGTTTCCTCATCGGCCGTTCTTCCGCCTCCTTTGCATACGCCACGAGACGATCCTACGGATCGTAATGGCATCGCCGTATTTACTCGTTAATTCTTGCGTATGCAAACGCCGCGTGCGCCACACCCAGGAAAAATCGGGCGAAAGGTCGGGAACTGGCCCGGAACGGCCGCGCGTGAGCGCGCCGCTTTTCTATCCTACCACGCGACCTGGAAATCACGGGAACGCGCATCTGCATACGGCGCGCGCTCGTAAAAATGAACAAGAATGACCGAACTATGCAAATCGCGGCCGGGACGAGTCGGAAAAGTTCCCTTAGCTGTTAACGGTTCAGCGCGCCGCGCTCAAGAGAAAACTTGACGAACGCGCCGCGTCGTTCCGAACGCCTTTCGATTTTCAAGAAAACTGTCTTCCCGTGAAAGTACGCATTACGATTCTCGAGCGAACGATTTGTATTCACGCTGCCGTGTGTTCTAATGCAGAGAGCTGCAAGTCAACTAAAATTCGATGAGCTGATAACCGAGCTGAGTAAAAGGAACAAAATTTTACTTGAGTTCCTAGTTTCTTCTAATCTGGAGCAACTGTCGCGTTCGACACTCTAGAAACAAGTGTGATATAGTTCTTAAAGTTATGGGTATCAATCGGGAACGTCATTCGAAGATAAACGATCAAGGCGTTTCAAAATTAAGTATATTTTAAACGTGAATTCTATCAAACAGAGTTTCAATTACTATCCTACGATAGAAAATTTGGATACTTGAACATTCTATTCGATGTTCGTTTCATTACCGAGATTTTGTTCCAGTGCGCGACGTACGTGTTACAAGGTGCTGTGCGCTCGCAGAAGCTAACGTGCACCGAATATCTCGTGAAGGAATTTCCTGAGGCGTCCTGCATTGCGCGATACAGGGACGAAGAACAGAGAATCGATCGGAAGCAGGTATCCCATTGACGTGCATGCAAAGCCGCCGGTAGTGGCCCCGGCTGTGCATGAATGAGTTCCTGGGAGCCCACAGTCACCTGAGAAACTATCGTCCCTCGCGTGCAACCTAGTGCATCTCTCGGGTCGGATGCCGGTGCATCCTCTCTACATAGTTGTAACGGCTCACGGTTACCAGCCTATCGGAAGACCTTGTAACGGTCAGTCACGAATTACACGAACACGTATACGAAACGCTCTCGCGTGTTCAATGTGTTTCTTGGCTCGCTCGCTGCCAAGCCACAATAGGCTGCATCGATACGCCATTGTTCGAAAATTGATCTCGGTGTTCGGCTGACAGGATCGACACCGATAACTGTACTAGCTGTTGGCACGTCTGAACTTCCTTAACTGTTTTATTAAATTTTGACAGTGTGCGTCTATGTGATTAATTATTCTGAACCGATGCGCTTATTGTAAATTTGAAATAAATTGCAGTAGAATGACAAATTTTTCTATGGAGTTTTTCAAAAAATGTGGTTTCATTGTTTAGAGATAGTGTTATCTCTAGAATCTATCATTATGTATGAAATTGAATATTTATTTATTAATAGAAGAATTGAATATTTAGGGAAGAGAAATCGGAAATCAGAAATTTAATTTGGTTTTAGAGAATAGAACGATAAGTGTTTTGATTGATGAAAGGTACTAATTGGAATAATTGTTCTTTAAACGTTTAAAATAGAAGTACGTACGCTGGAAAATGATAAAAACATGTGACGCAATAAAATACGTTTCCATGAAGTAACACTCGGACTTCGAAAGTCTTCGAAAAAATTCGAGAAAATGCAGCGACCCGCCGAACGAGACCGGCAACGACGATACATCACGCGGGAAGGAAATAATTGACCGAAGTTCGCGAGCCCGATACCACGCAGTTCCACGAATGGTATCGGCAATAACGCGTCCCCCATCTACCCTCAATTAATTTCCCGTGGCTTACGATTCTCGCCCGTGTGCCCGTACCTATTCGCTTTACACGATTCCTTAAGGCGTATACGCGACGCAACCAGGGTCTGGTTAAGGAAACTTGCGCGTGCCTCGTTCTTCTTCCCCTTCAATTAATGTCCACTCATTCTCAATTAATCCGCACTGTCTGTATCGATTATTGCATACCGCTTGTCGCTACCACGGGATCAGTCCATACTGTTAAAGGCTTGCCCTAACGAACCAACGCCCATAAAAAACCTGAACTTGACGTACCAATACGTCCGGCCGAAGTATAGATTCCGTCCGAGCGTTTCTTGCGCCGCGCGTGGCCATGTTCGACGAAACGAGGAAGGGAAACGAACTGATTCCCGCGTGGAAATTCGCGAAATCGCGACGATGTTCCCCGTAGCAACGAGAGAACGATCGGTGATCGTGTTTCACATGAAAACTCCCCCTCACCCCCACCCAGATCCCACCTTCCTCCGCTATCTATCTTCCCCTAACGATCTAAACACTGTTGAAACGAACCTCTTGCTGCACGTTCGCGAGCTGTTTCGTCGAGACACACTCGTCTCGATTCCTCCTCCGTCACTGTGTTCGCCAGGTGATTACCGGCAGATCGATTTATTAGCAGAGACGTTCTAATGGCGGAGGACCTGCTAAGAGCAACGCAGAAGGAAATCCTCGCAACCGTTCCACGACCGGATCACGGATATATCCGGGAAGCAGCTTGCGGGTAACTTGCTTGTCGCGATTACTTCGGGCACGTAAACAGCGGGTGACTGATTCGACGAATCGGGCCCCGGCCAATTTTTACAGAGCCGGCCGGCGACCTGACGAGCGAAATAATTCATCCCTGAAAAGGTTAATCGCAGCGGGACCGGAGCTTCTTTCGCTTCCGGCGAACGAACGATGGTGGAAGGGGAGGAGGGCGAGGACAGAAGAGGAAAAAAGGGATGAAACAAACCAGCCGGAGTATCGAGCAGAACGAGGAGGAGGAAGGAGAGGATGATGAGGAGGTGGAGCGAAGAGTTCGAAGTTTTCGGTATTTTGCTCACGCACGCTCGCACGCAACGAGCCACGCACGCACGGACGCATGCACGCACGCACGCACGCACGCAACAAGAACGTTTCGCGGGAGCCACGCTCCGCGACAGAATTGCTCTTATTCGGTGTTGAACGTCGCGACTTACTCTGGAAGCGTGCACCTTTCGACCCAGTGCCTTTATTCCGGTTAGATAAACGCTTTAACCCATTCGCGTCGCATGACCGCCATTACGGCGCAAACTTTTTGCGAAGTATTAATCATTCGACGAGTTGAGCGATGCTGCTTCGTTCGGACGCAGTTGCAGAAATGTAGTTTCTTGAGTGATGTAAAAATGCATCTTATATTGATAGACATTAGCGTTGATCATTTTGTTATTGTAATTTCGTTGTTGTATTTGTAACTTGTCTCGTGTAACAAATTAATATCAACGGAGCACGTTCGAATGGTTTTGAAGGAAAGATTTGCGGATAAGACATCTTGGTGGTATAACTCAGTTTCTTGCCGGTTGACTGCCGAACCAGGTTGACTGTCTCGACGATTGTAGACAAGTGACGACGATTTCCCAAAGTCGGAAAACGTCACCGGTTAGAGGGTTCAATTATGGCGGGGATGTCTCTGGATGGTGATGTTCAACAGATGTAAAAGTGGAAGATTTCTATAAGACATACAGAGGGATTTTGCCGTTTTTACATCCGCCATTTTTATGACGACGAAAGACGGGCCTTTCTTCGACGTTTTGATCTGGGCACAGGTCTAGACACCAGAACAATTGCTAAACTGAGCCGGGAGATAGTAAATCGTATTGTTCTCAAAGCGTTGTCTGTTGAAATTTTATTAATATATTTGTGATGAAGGTAATTATTAAAAATAAAATTGACAATGGCAGCCATCTATGGATCCGACTGAATAAAAATATAATCAATTAAAAAGAAAAACAGATCTCAATCTCCATGACAATATTTATAAAACAAGTATATCTAGTTTCCCATTACGTCACGATTAATTGTGCCTAACAGACGTGTTTACTTATTGTATTACTTAAATAAAAACTGATTCATTATTTCATTATAAAACCAGCAGTACTCCTAATGTACCAAAACGTGTATTATGTCTAAAACTCGAAGCTTTCTTCTTATGGTTACTTTGTAACGTCAAGTTGGCAAGAACACTTTGGAAACTGCTGCTGAAAATAATTTCGTAACGTATCGATGCAACGGCGTTTCGTGTTCGTAGCAACGCAGTAATAATTGGACGATGAAATATAACTTTGCTCGCGAAGAACTTTCTCAAACGAAATTGTTTCTATGTGCTCGCGTGTGTAACCCTTTAATCGCGGGACATAGTTTCTGTCGAACCGGACACGTTATTCACCGCTAAAGAATCCGATAATCTATCGATATGTTTTCGTACGTTGCACGTGTCGTTCGCATTCTAGAGTTCGGTTGTTTCGTATGATTAGTGGAGCGTGGGTGCTAGATACCACGTGTACCTGCAGTTGCTAGCCTTGATATACGTTCGTTTCCTTCATTTGCGCCGGGTATCCACAAGTTTTTCCTATGCGGCCGGTGGATTTTGCATTTTTTCTATTTACAAAAGTTTTAAGCAGATAAGACGGAAATTGATAAACGGTTTGTCGGTCGTATTTTTTCAAACTGACCACGATTCGTTGGGAAACCGTTAAATACATTACACGTGTCGACAACTCGCTGTTTTCATTTTTAACAAGCGTAATTTCAATTCAAAACTCAACTCCGTCACTTTCCCTGGAATATGCTGAAGAACGACGAACAACATTGACAACAATATTTTCAACTGAAAATGAAAAAATTCACTATTACACTATTCAGTAGTCACCAAGGAACATTATCATTTTATTGCAAAACCTAAATTTCGACGTTACAAGAACTCATCATTCTAAACACAGTTTGTAGCGACACAATAATTCTACCGAAAGAAACGAAAATAAAATACCGAATCAACGATGTAACGAAAATTCGTTAACGGATGTCTGTATCAAGGTCCAAGGACTGAAGAATGCATTTCGATTTTGTTTTTCCGAAATTCGAAAGCTGGAAACAATAGCTGCGATGGGATGATTGTAAGTCGTATTATTGTCAAAGTAGGCGGACACTAGAAGGCAGCGTAGATAAACGGAAAGGAAAAAAGGTGTCCGCCGAGGTAAGGTAGCTTTATGATCGAGATAAGAATGTATCGAAAGTGCCGATGCCAAGCGAATTAGCCGGCAGATACTGGAACGGGGTAATTTAGATTAGAAGCGCCGCAAGCGAGCGCAATTAAACATAAAATACCGGCGCTCACTGGAATTTCTAACTAATAAGAGATGATAACCGGGAGAGGGGCGGCCGCTGGACCGTACATCAGATCGAACCCACGCACTGCCGAGCAATTTCATTCCCAACGCGCGGCACGTACACGCAAGATTATCAGAATGTTCCGCGCAGCATCGCGGCCACGCTCTCCATGTGGTATTCCGCTGGGGATATCGTTTCACGTGATACCACGGCCGCCGAGAGATCTCGAAATCATGATCCCCCGCTCGCTCACCTGTTGCGCCCCCACTTCGTTCGTTTCGGAAATTGAAATCGCTGCACGAGAGTCGCGTTATGGCTGTTTCGAGAGAATTGAACGCTTTCTGTAGGTGTCAACGGTTATTTTAATATATGATGATACTGTAACAGTAATAATAACAGCTGTTTACGTATCATGTATTCTTTTGTAAAGAAGATAAGAAGGAAAAATTATTGATTATTTGGTTTCACAATTCTTAGGTTACACTATTATCGAATTGTTCACGCTATTGAATATTTTTCATTGAATTATTTTCAAGTAATTACAATTCCTAACATAACTGACGTCGAATAAAAATATTCCACAACGTGAACAACTGTTTACCTTCGTTACAAAGAATATGTGATACATAAAACACTGCAGTTCTTAGACTCCAGTTATTGTGTAGAAAATCGTGTCACTACGAGGACAAATCTTGTAAAGCATGACCAATATAAATGATTCTTTTGGATTGTTATTGTGTTATATTTTGCTTTCTATGTGTTATCTATTAAGCTAATAAAATAACTGCATCTCTACTTATATAATATACTATTATCCATAAATAGCGTTGTACAGAAAGGTTGCAACAATATTTTCAGCATCTTGTGACAATGTCATAAGGGAGTTTGTTGTAGTAAAGATTTCCTTCGTGAACGTTTCTGTAATGTCGAACGAACCATGAAGATCGATGTTCGATGCGCTTCAATTTACAGCGATGTACATAAAAACAACATCTTCCATCGAAACAGCACGATTATACCAACGTCGCTTGATCTTTAATTGATACTTAATGATGGTATTTTTCAAGACGTAGCGACGACACGATCGTTCCCGGAGGAAATACGTTGGAGCAGCTGGAACAGAAGAGACGCTCAGAACGTGGTCATTAATGGCGTCGCGAGCAATCTCTCCCTGATAAACACGATCCCCACCAGTGCACGAACCTCTTATCAGAATCATTTTAGCATTTCCAAATTCAAATAAAGATTTAAAAACGACCGTTCGCCCGATAGGATACAAACCTCTAGCTATTAAGAGTATTCCTCCATTACGCTGCCAGTAACAGCCGGACAACTCACTTTAAGTTTATCGGAACCAGCCAATAAACATAATTCAATGAACCAATTAACATAAATAACGAGCCGGAAACTAATTACTCGGCTCCCTTATGAATAAACACCGTTCGATGAGTCGATCAACTTTCTCCGTTCATCGCCACAGCATCGCCGCAACGGAATAACTGCTGGAACGGAAGCGGACTTCTCTTCTTATCCCGCAACGATCCCACGAAGCGAAATCACCTGACTCATATTCGTATCTCCGGTAGCCGGAAAAAAGTTTCCTTATTGAAAGTTAGAGCTTGCCCGATTGCGAGAATCCTTCGATGAAAGGTAAGAAGCTAATCCTATCGGAATTTCGTACTGGGATATCATGATTGTATCGTATACAAGTACAATATCAGTGCTTTCCAAGAGTTCCTATGTACATTAGCAGTAGAACACTAAAGCTAGATTTACAGAGATTAATTCTAAATTTGATTGTACAGCTACTGCCTTATTAAGGATTCATTCATATCATTCTTACAGATTACAATTTCCGAAGTAGAGAATCAGGACACTTATTCCAAAAGTTACATCAAAATTGACATAAATCTTCACCGAAGAATGCTTATGAAAATTAATACCTATCAAACGGGTTACATAAATCCACTACCAAACCACAGTCGAATGAAGCAAGGACGCAACATTCAAACTAGAAAACCAAAAACATTCCGCACCGCAAAAGCTTAATCGCCAACGCGTATAGAGACCGACGCAGACGGTGCGAGAGAGAATACAGTTCCCAATAAACGAGTCCTCGGGCCTCAGACTCCCGCGTAGATCGGTGCTCCGCTATTGGCCGAAAAGGAAATAACAAAAATAAATCCGATACGGGTTTAAGGGCACGGTGCACACTCTCGGTAGTCTCTCACCTGTTGCGGTGGTGCCGCAGGTGGAGCCGTGGGTGGGAGTGCTCCAGGTAAGAGGCTGCAGTTCGATAAAGAGGAAGATACCCACCCTCCTGTATCGCGTCTCCCTCTCTTCCTTCGGTCGCGGGGGAGAGGGAGAGAGACAGAGAGCAAGCTGAAGGCTCGCTTCAGCCGACGAGCGAGCAAGAGGGCCGATAAAGGTTGCCAGGCTGGCTGGCACGCTACGTGAGCGGCATGCACGCACATCCTCTCCGTTCACCATCGTCCAGAGCTTCTTCGGCCGGCCGATGAGGCGCGTTGCTCCCCGGCGTTTCGTGTTCTTCTCTGGCCGTCCTCCTTCCTTCCCCTCCGCTGCCTTGCCCATCACTCCCGCGCGCCGCCTCGTGTTCGCCCTTTTTCCAAGCGTCCCGAGTCCCATCCGCGAGACGGGTAGTTTGGCCGGCAAACGGAGGAAAGGGGAAAATAAGGGGAAAGGAAAGAAGGGAGGAAAAAAAAGAATGCTATCGCGGATTGCAAGGGAGTAATTAATTGCCGTGAGGTTAATACGGAACGCTATCTCGATTGACCCATCCGCCTGGAGCACCGAGCGTAGGAGGATCCTCCTCAGGATCCTCAGGGGTTACATCCGATAGTCGAACTTCCGATCGTACTGTTGGCCGGGGGGAAAGAATTGAATGCGTGGCGAGGAGTAAACAATTGACGGAGGTTAATTTGTTCGCGGTATCACGATCGACCTCGAGCTCGCGTGGGTGGACGCAGTTTCGCTGCCTCGGTGTTTAGGCTACAGCGGTGATCCAGAAGACTCTAGTTGAGAGCATCAAGAAAAAAGACTTAAATCCTTTGAGGATAAGGGAAGAATCTTGAAACGATGGACTAGCGTTTTTGAAGAGCCTTCTGGCTACTACACCAACTGCGAATAACCTGCGATTCTAAAAGAACATTCTTTATAGCTGAGGATACACGCGATCGCTTCTACAGTTAAGACGAAACGTTCGAGCATACCTGTTCGATTCTCGAAGGAAAATGGAGAACGAGAAGAAGGAGGAGGATAGAAACGTCGAGTACCGTTCCGGAAAAGCGAAAAATTCGAGGCAAGGTGCCCCCCAATAACGATAAAGATGATTTGTTCGACGGCGGATCATTGGCCGACAATGCCTCGCGCACGGAACGAGATCCAACGAAATTAATAACATCCCATATGGTAACACGCCGCGGAATTTATTAGCGCTGGCGCGGGTCGTTGGCTTGGTGTTCGAACCCCGAGATTACTAATAATAAAACTGCTAATGATATACTCACTGCGAGACAACCGGTGCTTGTAGTCGGTCAAAGTACCACCGAACTTATAAACGGCACCGATCCATAACCATAAATAATGCGTAAGGGCGGCTCGGTGTGTTCGTGCGATCGCTGAAATAAATTGCGGGGCCCGGCCCGGCCCGGGCCGCGGGAGCGCGAGCGGACGGGATCTCGCTCGCGAAAGAGCGTCCGCCTGGCTCTCTCTGAGGATCGCTCGCTCGCGCGCGCCTACCTGCCGCGCCACCTGCACCTACGCCCGACCATACCTCAGAGGCGGTTTTTCATGGCCGCGGACCGTCCAACCGGCCGGCCGCGAGAAACCGAGCACTGGACTAAGTAGATAAATCGGAATAAGGTGTACGCGCGGTCACGAGATGCTATACGTCGCGGGGCGACTCGCCTCGCGGCTACACGCGCCCTGTCGCGATTTAGCCCTGTCGCCGCGCGATAAAAATGTCAACGCGCCTCCTCGCTTACCCCGGGGAAAGCGTAGTATTTTGTAAGACGATACCTCCGTGGTCTTGAACCGTCGCCTGACGGTGCACGAAAAATCAAACATTTGCGCTCGATAGGGGACTCACCGCTTAGTTTGATACAGCAGCCTTCTGAAGTTAGATATTTAACATTTTAAGCACCGCTAATAAATTCTATGAGATATACGGTTAGGACCTTTTTGCACAAAATTGAGTTCAAGTATTTAAAAACCCGCGCTGTTAGTTTAAAGAATGTCAACTATATCATCAGGGAATGCAGAACATTTTAAGGCAAACACTTTCTAGGAGAACAAGACATTATATTCGTTTTCTGCTTAATCAGAAACGCCTTCGACAGAAGAAAAAACGATTCACTGTTCGACTATCAAGAAAAAACAACCGATGA
Source organism: Nomia melanderi (assembly GCF_051020985.1). NCBI lineage: Eukaryota > Metazoa > Arthropoda > Insecta > Hymenoptera > Halictidae > Nomia > Nomia melanderi. Next base: position 6,211,442 of record NC_135005.1, read on the forward strand.
TTTCCTCGCATCTCCTTTACCGGAAGGAATTCGTGAAACTCCCAATTAAAATCTACACGACACTGAATTCTACGGCGATCGACCACGTCGCAGGTAAACGGCGAATGGACATCAGCCTTTTCCGATAATTACGCGAATCCCAGTGTCGGATGGCGGGAGACGTGTTTCGCGATTACCGGTGCAGGTAACCGCGGGAAGTGGCCGGCTCCTAAGTTACCCGTCCAGCAGGGGCGCCCGGATAAATCGGAAGGACTGACGAGCGAGGTGCGTCCGCGGTGACCATTCCATCGTCGCGTAGCGTGTCGGGCACGGTTAATTAAAGTTTCATCAAATATATAGCGGCGATCGATTCGTAGGCATAAATAACGCGCGACCGTGCGCGTCCCAACTAATTACAAGGAGCAGGCGCGCAAATCGTCGCGCGACGCCGCGCCGGCACTGACACCTGCAGCCGCATCTGCGCCCCGAGGGTGTCTTACCTTCCTTGTAAAGGACACAGAGACGGGACAAAGTAGATAAATCGAGGGCGGCCGCGTCTCGTTCGTCGACGGGGGCGATAACTCGATGTTACGTTGCGTCGCGGGGAAATCGCCTCCTCTGGGTCAGTACATCGTCCTCGCAACACGCCGACCGGCTGTCGCGGTCAGTACAGGCCGCGCATTAAACGCGATACTTATGCCCCGGCGAGCAGCGTGTGCCCCGCGGCGCTGGCACCCCACCGCCACAGCGAATTAATTCGTGCCCTCGCGTCGATGTAATTAATAATTAGGCGAATGCTTAATTAGTAAGGGGGATATTCCGACCAATTAAGCCCGCGCGCCGAGATGAAGATGTGACTGCCGCGCGGCGGCGCCCCGCTGGGAAAGAAGATCGCTCGCTGGCTCGCTATCCGGCTGTCTCTCGTGGAGACGCCGCGTCGCGGAACACGGCCCCGTGTCCTTTCTGCCCCGTTCAATCCGCCGACGTTTCGTGGCGTGTAATTGGTGCCTCTTAATTGCACTCCCGTGGAAGAGATCCGACGACTCCGGCTACGCGCGATCCTCGCAGAGCCTTCTTTTCTCGCTGACCGGATGGAGAGATCGTTCCGTGCCACCGGCTACGAGACGAGGGATACGAGAGATTCCTCCACTCGCTCGCTCGCTCGCCTCTGGATCCCGTAAACGATCCCTGACTTTTCGCCGGTACTTTTGTTTCGTTTAGGGGCGAGTTCTTTGATCGAGGCGGGCTGCCACGGCGCGAGGGGGCAGCCGAGGTTCAGGGAGTTTTATTTGACGTGGAAGTAATAAGCGGAGAACCACGAGTAATTGCTTTAACGAAAATGTTAAACGCGATCGTTCTCGCGGAACGAGAACGCGAGAGGATAAATTGCGGAACGCCGCACCGCGTTCGTCCAGGAGCTAACGTCCGGAAGCGACTCGCGGCGCTGGCTAATGCAATCGCGACTAATTCGAGGGACGAGGATCGTAGCTTCTGGTGATTTCCACGAATTCGTCGAAACGACATCGATATTTGCGATTGTAGCGACGAAAATTCGTGGCTTGCCTATTCGAGTTCCTCAATTGCGAAAGGAACAATGTGTTCTTAATATATAATACTCTTATCAAATACGATCAAGAGTAGACCGGTCTTCGATCGCCGACGAATCCATTCAACGATAAACTGACTTCGATTTCATTTGACAGTACCACCAACTGTAAATATCTTCGTTAAACTACACGTTATTACATTGACAACGATCATGACCGTTTATGACATGATTTGATCTGACCATACCGTTAACCACTAACGTGAATCAGATCTAACTCCGTCCATAAACGACGTCGCGCTAACCGATGGATAGAAATATGACAGAAGTCTGGGCGGATGTGTTCGATGGTGTTCAGTCGTCTGTGAATAATAGTCGGCAAGGGTGACAAGAAAAGTCTCCAGTCACGATTTATCTCGTTGCGAATTGCCGATGCAACTACCAACGGCAACAGCGACGGCCCGCCAAGAAGCCTCGGTTATCATAGAGGTGGCCAGTCGCGGCGGGAATAGCGGCCGCCATAAGTTATGCTTTAATGCGGCGTATGCTAATCGAGATTGATAAAATGGCAGCCGGGCGATCGTAAATCTTGGACCACCGGACCTTTGCTCGCGATTGGTCCGCGAGACACCTCTTACGAAAGCCTTGAAAGCCTTTGATATCTCTCTAACCCAAGGAGGACACGTCGATACCGAAGAGACGGTCCGTCTGGATCCAGGAAGATAGAGTAATGGAGCCACAACGTTGTTCTCTTAACTCTTTATTCTATGATTTGTTTTATAACTGGGCTGGCAAGAATTACTTTGTCATTAATAGTTTACTAGGAACCGCTCCAGTTATAACCCGGATTTTACTCAACTAAATGGTAGCGATAGAAATTAAAACTAGGACTACGAAATAAGTCGAAATAACCCATGTGGGGTTCTCTCTTTCACGATTATTCAAAGATGATTTCCTGAGAAATCGAAGTTTCAGTGGAAATAAGTTAATCCAAGTTCCAGCAAATCCACTTTTAAGAACATTGCAGGTTGACTTAATTGCTCAGTAGCTCCAGAGCTAAAATAAGACCTTGAGCCTAGTTGCTGCAACGAAATCGCGATCGGGAAAAGTCGCGTGGTCAGGTGTTTCTCGGTTGATCGGTTCGATCGAAACGATACGATCGTTTATCGAACGAGTTTGTAGCCGCGACGATCGATAAAGAGGATCGAAAGAAACCAAGCCGGTGTATTTATTCAAATTCCGTCTTCTCCTCCTTCGAAGCTTATCGCTCGAATTCCTTTAAAATCTGGCTCTCTTTTCATCCGTTGTACGGCATTGTTTGAACTATTGTTGTATGAGTTTACGGGGAGATCGGTGACACGTGTCAGAGGTCACGGCGGGACAGTTTAAACGTTTCATTCCGGGCTGTACGTTTCCCCGTTTGTTCCCGCGTACGGACACGAAATTGTATGACATAAATCTTGAAGCATCTTCTGCCGATATGTGCGACTCGAGCCGGCGCTAGCCGCGGACGTAAACGGGCAGAAATAGCAGGTAATAGTCGGGGTCATGGGTTAGAAGCGATAGGAATGCGTGGTCGTAAGTATTCGATTTTTATCGTCGCCTCTATCTGCCGCCGAATGCGCTGAATCCTAATGCGACCTTTTATCGGCAGGACCGACATCTTCTCCCGGCGCGGCGGCGCAGCTGCATACGAGTTAGCGAAATGGGTCTGCTAGAGTTCGGGGAATCTGTCTTAAACCGAACGATCCGCCTAAGTGCCGATTTCTCTTCCTTTACGGGGATCCATGAATGTTTAGGCCGGCGACTCGGAGATATTTGCGAACTCGGTAACGACGTCGCTACTCTGAATACTAAACATCGAACGAAATTGCACCGGTATACAGAAGATACGGTAGTCTAACAGTGCAAGTCACTTTTTCATTTTAACTCGGAACATTGCTACACATATGTAGATGTCACGAAAGTATTATAATCCTTTACCCTACAATAAAGCATAACTATCAAATAAAGGACTAAATGAACAGTTTCAAAACAAGATCTTCCATTTTCGAATATTCCACTGCAACCGAGTATCAATTAGAGGACAATGTTAAACAACCATGCAGAGTGCAGAAGTTTATTCTCGGTAGCAGATCGACGCGAGCATGTCACTCGTGCAGCGAGTAGCGTGCAACGCGTCCCGGTTCGAAGTCTCGAAAGTTAAAACGCCGCGGAGCATCGTGGTCCGTAGCAGTGATCCTCGAGGGTTACTGCACCGTAAGGAAAAGCAGGACCGGACGTTGGTAGCTGAAGAGTAGCCCCGGTGGTAGCAGCGGAGTGGTAGCCCAAGGCTACTAGAAGATTGCCGGCAGACAGGTGGGTGAGGCGAAGGATGGCCGAGGTAAGAGGCAGAGAGAGGATGGAGCGTCGGATGCCCCTCTATCCGCCACCCTCCCTCTGCCGCTACTACCACCACCACCTCCTCCTCCTCCACCGCTTCTTTGTCCTCGTCTTCTTCATCATCATCATTCTCTTCTTTCTCTGCTTCTCCTTTCGGGGCTCCGTTTCTCGAGGCCCACTTAGCCGCACGCGAGCCTTCGAGTGCTGCGGATAGAAGCTGTATGTTCCTCGCACCCCGCCGCTCCCTCTGCCCGTTCCTCGCGTGCTTTTTTCTTTTTCTCCTCCCGTACTCGACTTCCAGCGCCCTGGGGGCGCGAGAAAGCTAAGAAATAAAATGCGGAGGAGGAGGAGGCGAAGGAGAAAGAAGTAGGCGACGGCGATGAACGATGAAGAAAGGGATCGAGCGCGGGGGGTCCGGGAGGGAGGCAAGTGGAAGCTGGAAAGAAGGGAAGAAGCGAGATGGTAGCGACGGAGGAGCGGCATTAACCATGGATTTATTCGGACGGGAAGCTCCGAAATTGCCCGATTACGGTATTACACGCCGCGGCGCATAGAAAGAAAGAGGAGAGGCACGCACGCGGGAGATGCGAGGGATCGCGCGGAGCCGTGGAGGGGAAAGAGAAAAATGTATGTACGCGACGCCGAGGAAAGGAACGAGACAGGGATACGTGGTCGGGCTGAACGGGGGCTGAGGGCTGAACGGGGGGAGGACGAGGAGGACCAGAAGGAGGAGGAGTAGTGACGGGGTCCAGTTGTAAAACCGACGTTGCGAGACGTAGGCGATGCACCGAGCAATCGGCCGAGACTCCCTTCGCTCCGGCAAACGGGGAACCGGGGCCGTTCCTCTTTTGAGGGTGGCAATTTGCGGTAATATTGCCAACGACGAGGTAGCGCCCGTAATGGGGCCCCAGGGCCCCCACCGTTGGGAACGTGTAACTCGGGTCTTGGGTGCTCCGCGGCGCTTCGCCTCGCGCTCTTCTTTCCCCCGCGAGAACCAGCCTTTCGATGACAACGGATCACGTATACGCGCACACCCATCATTTCTCTGTTCGGCTTCTACGTGCGTCGCCCGAACTGTACGTTGGTCGTGGAACCAAGAAGGAGACGGAAACCGCGTTAGTCGTATCGTTTCCGATTATCATATTCGTTGTTTGAAAGCCCCGAAGAGGATATCGAGTCAGTCCACGGGTTTGTTCGTATTCGAAATCTCATACCGCCTCTATTGTACACTTGGTTTTTTAGTGTCTGATAAATACATTGTTGATTGGAACAGTGACCCTCGTTTAGCTGTATTGTTTCGATACTACCTAACACGAAAGAACTTATGGACTGACCTAATAAATAACCATTGCCTTTCACGATATGATTCCGAGGAGGAGAAGATCCAACGCGAACGACTTTTTGCGATCTTGCAACGATAACGTTGCATCAATGAAAATGATAAGATAATGGTCGATTAAAAATTGTTCGCCCCCATGGGGCCGAATAATCGGCCACGGCATGATTCATCGGTTAAATGGAAGAAGCGCGACCGGCTCGCTGGAATTTTCATGCGGAGCCGCGCGCGGCCGTTTCGAGTAATCGTCACGGTCCGGGGAGCGCAAACAGTCGGCGGCAATTATCGGTGGTTTCTCGCGGCACGGTCTAATCGGTCGTATGCCAAGGCACGAGGTAAGGGAATCGTTTGTTCTGCATCGCGGGACTCCTGGAAGCCCCTCAACCTGTTCAGGTGAGACGGTATCGCGGCCCGTGGCCGCGGTTGCCGCAGCCTTGCCCTGAGCTATACACGGTATATAAACCTCTCCGCTACGAACGGGTTCTCTTCCCCTCGGTGTTACGGCTCTTCATCGGCCGGGAAGAAGTCTTACTCTCATGGCCGTGCCTGACCCGGACTATCCGCGTTGCAGGTTCCCGCGTGCATCCTTCGCCTCATCAGCCCTCGCCTTCATTCATGATTCTCGGTCCCTGTGCGCGCCCTGTGATTTATACCTACGCGCTGTTCAAACGCGATACCCTTCTTCTTCTTCCTTTTCGTCTTTATCCTCAGCCCGCCCCCACGCGCGAACACGCAGCGCCGTTCAAAAGTCCAGGCAGCGCTCGCTGCGTCCGAAGAAGACACAGGTACGTTGCTTTCTTTCTTCAACGTGGGATACAAATTTAACTCTTCGCGAACGAAGGTTTTTTGAGGTGTTCAAAATCATGTTAAGAAGGTGCACTACTAGAAAAGAAGGGAGTGCGCTTTAACTGAATTATTATAATGCGTAATAGTTAAATTATTTTTTCGCTACTTCTATTTACATAGAAGAGAAAATCTAATATCGTCGGTTAGTGAAAATTCACCGTGATATACACCATAATTTATCGTTACAGGAAATTGTACCGCTCTTATGAATAGCTGATAATAATTAACCGAGTACTTCGAATTATTATATATTTTAAAACTGATCTTAAACAGGGCCACCTCTTACACACGAGTATCTTGGTGCACAATACTCCGGTTACATTAATCAGATCTCCCGCGCTACCGCCTATTTTTCTGCGTGACAGTTTCGGCCGACAAATACGCGCAATTACGAAACGACCGATCAATCGCGCGTAAAGCCCAAATAACGTTGGGAGAATTAATTGTCCTAATTTGAACGCGAAAAATAAGGTTCCTCGGGTTCTTTTACGATCGTCGTCAATAAGATGATCCATTCAGCCGTGTTTATCGAGGATAAATTATGAATCCGTGAAAGGGAGAGCTCGTCGCGCGAGAAGGCAGGCTCCTCTAGGAGCTCCGGTGGTTATCGTCGACGTGTTCACGAGCACGTTCCGTCGCTTTTAATTAGCCGGGGCGGCCAGCGGGTTAATTAAGAAATACAGGATAGGTACTCGTTTTATATGGATTGGGCGTTGCACGCCGATCAAAGGGGAGAATCGTTTAACCGCGGTGTCGATAATGAGGTATCAAATCGACGGTTTTGCCGGGTTGGACTCGTACCGGCCGGCCGTTACAAAAACCGTCGAGATGCAAATCAGCGGCGCTTCGCTCCCGGCCGAGCGTTCCACGAGCAAGCGTCCGTCGCGCTCTTTGACAAAAAGCAAGAAAACCGGAGTCGATGTAATTAGCAATAAATATTAGCGATCTCCCGGAGACGCGGTCGCGTTTTTAGCGGTGTCGCGCAGCAGCCAATGAATAATGCCAGGGCAGCAGATTACGATTACACGGGGCCGGCAAGAAGACGGCCGTCCTTTGTACGTATTTAGTTAACCCCGCGCGTCCGTGTAGGCGCCTATTGAATTCCCTTCTGGCCCGTCCTGTCGTTTTCACTTCTTACCCGCCTTTCAACTCGGCCGTCGGCATCCCTGTCCCGTTTCCGTCGTATAATTTCCTTTAATTGCCGTTGGACGAGCGTCCCGCGGCTACCGACAAGCGAACGGAGGAAACCGTCTTCTTACTCGGATGTTCGTCCCGCCGAAAGTGATCAGTTTTTGAACGAACGTGATTTATGTAATTATTAGTTCCGGTTAAGGTGCAGTTACTGGGTATTCGATAGAACCGGTGTAGCGACAAAACACGTTAATGCGATCAGATATGTGCTTACAATAATTTCGGAATGTGTACGTGAAGATTTTCGGATGTTCGTTTATTGGTAAACCTATTCAGGTCTTTACGATATTCAGACTCATTTACGTTATTATTTGCCAATCATTTTTCATTTTGTTTTCTTCCAATAGAGTACCTATCACTTTCACGCGAACATTGAAATATTCTTTATCATGGTTACAAGGGTTGTTACAATTTTCTTTTATTCCCAATTCCTTCTTTGTATGGTTCCCAACCACCAATTACTAAAATGAGTAAGTAGGCGCAATAAATATTAACGGTTTGTTAGAATTTTTATAGTAGTCGTATAAGTTCGAACGCCTATAAGAGTTAAGGGTTAAACGTGATTTAAGAAGGAATAGGAATGAGGAATAGAAAAAAGGAAAGAATTTCGGGGTCAAGGACACTCGGGGGAACGTTCGGGAGTGATGAAAGGTATCCTCGGGATATTGGTGGCCCCTGCTGGTCAGGGGCCTCGTGAAACCTCATACCACACGGAAGACCCGCCGGCGAAACATCTTGCTGAAGACATTACTTATGGCAGTAATCGGGCTCTCGGGCACTAAGAGGTGATAAATTCAACGGGTTACATCTGACTGGCTCGCGTGAACATACGGCAACCAATGAGTAACTTATGGGTGGATTCTCTGAGGAATGATCCGGTCGACCTCTTCCTTGTGTCTCTCGTGCGGTCGCGCGTTGACCGATGACTCCTACGACTGTATACCTGGTATCTCGCAGGTACAAAATCTTTGTGTCGATCTTCGATGTAACACGCGTTTGCAAAAATAAGCTTGAACCGTTACAACTTTAACTTTACAAATGCCAAGAACGATGCATTAGGCAAATTGGAATCTTGAGGTTAATAAAAAATAGGGACACGTGGTGCAATATATTATCATTTTAAATGTCTGTTTATATAGAAGATTAAATAAATATTGTAGAATATAAGAAAGGTGGAGCTTTCATTCAACAAACATGTACAATGAATGGAATGGTGTAATTTATTATTTGCTTCTTCATTCCCCCAAAAATCTTCTTCATATATTTGTCGAAAGAAAATTGAAGGATTATTTTGAAATTTCATCACAGCGTATCTTTATCAGGACATTTTTCAAAATGAATTACACACACAAGGAATCGTGCCAGAAGATCGAACATATTAATTGATAAAACGTATGACAGGTTTAGTGTCGGTAAATAACGTCAGCTTGAAATTTATGTTTAATTAGAACGAGTTCAATAATCGGTCCCGCTCCGATTGGCATTTTATAACGATCCCGGCAGCGGTGCTGTCTGAACAGCAACAGATATGAATATTAATTCTGTTTAGTATAGCACAATCTTGTGCAACGTATATGAACACAATATTAAAAATTCCATGTTTAGAATTTCTTGTTTGCCACGCGAATCTACATTTGAAATTGTCCTTCCTTCCTGAAATCCCTGCAACAAACGTTAATTCCTCCTTCATTCTTCGTTCGTCAATTTGTACTCCAAAATCTCGTATTTCAATATTTCACGTATCGATGCAATATACAAAGTTTAATATTAAATATCTGACTTTATAATGTTGTTGTGCCAATCACGTAGCGACTGCGTGGAGTTAAACGAAGCTCGAGATTCATTACTCAGTGAAAAATTTGACGCTGAAAATATAAAAACAGAAATTAAAAGCTACATAAATAACAATCCGAAAGTATATCCTACTTTTGGGCTATTGAACATGGTCGTCACAGGGAACCTAGACTTTTACTGCGTCTCCTCACGGCAAGCCACCCCCGCGCGTTCGGCCATACATCCTAAAACGGGAGCTGTCCGTCGTTGGCACGATTAATCTTCACCGGTCGTAAGGCACAACCGTTATCGTGCATCCACCGTGTGGCTGGTAGCCGGGAGGTGTTTCGTGCCGATCCGCTGGCGAGATACGGCCGACCCGACTAGACACGGGTGGATATCTGGTAGGCGTGATAGACCGGCTGTTATACTCGGTAGACGTTCGAGACGCTGGCTACCGGACGGTGCTTGTCCCTGACGAGCGTATGCTTCCGTGTTCAATGTTCCCAGAAAAAGGGCACTTTATAGGCGTGATCCGGTGAAGTTATTTCACGAACAGCCAAGCTGACTGCGACGATATCCAATTCAACATCCTCGAATGAGACCCCGTTCCCGCCTACGGCAAGGACGCGTGGTACTCTTGGAGACACTCAAATACACTGAGTGCACGTTTATAGCGAAACTACGATACTCGAACAGGCATGACCACTTTCATTCTTTTATCTTTTTGTATTGCGTTCATTGATAGACTGTGAACCCAATCATCTCAAAATGCATAAAACATTAGGCTTGCGATTCCGGACTACGAGAAATATTAAATTTTCCATTCCGGATCAAAAGAAATATTAGGTTCCGAATTCTAGCTTACAGGGAGTACTAGCTTTTCCGTTTTGCCCTGCGACAAGAATAAGCTTGTCCAACTGTACTTCGTCCGGTAGCTATTTTCGAAGCTGATCAATCGAATCGTCCACTACCAATATGGACCGCAAATTAGCAAAGAGGGCACCCAGAAAATACAACAGTAAAGAATTAACCAAGCCGAAACAAGGGTAGCCGCTCGAGGCAAATCGGATCCTTAAGGTACCCGTAGCAGGGGCCTTATGGGAAGAGGTAGCGAGCTGCGTCGAGGCGTGCACGTATCGGGGGCCCCTTTGTCATTGTCAATATTCCGAAGAGGTAAAGATTATCTGGTGACTGATGGTCCATTCGCGGACCCATTGGATCTATGGTGCACCCATGCGCACGGACGCGGGCCGACGCAACGATCGATCGATCGACGCCGACCCACCACCCTCCGCCAACCCCTTTCCCCCCAGCTGACGCTGCTCCGCCTTCAACCTCTCTCCTTCTCGTTTCCCCTTTGACGCTTTCCCCTCGCCGTTTCCTTCGCTTTTACTTCATCCGAAGACGCGCACTTCTCGTTTCGGTAACCATGATTCCACGCGCAACCCTCCCCTGCTCCCTCCCCACCGAACCCCTTCGAGAGATCCGTCTTCATCTCTTCTTTTTGCGTTTTTCGTGTACCTACAGAACGATACGCGCGTTTGTCTTCCTCCGTCTTCCTCCATCACCACCAGCGTATTGTATTGTTTCGAGATTAAAGATAACGAGATGCCTTTCAAGCGGGCCCAGAGTTATGGTGATTGTCCGATGTAGCGGCCGCTCACCGGAGCGGCCCTTTTATTTTCGATCGATACTCGGCTGCATCTGTATCGGGAACAAGTGGTGGGGGGGATGGATCGGGGGAGCGATACACGCGCGCCTATATGCATATGCACGCGAAGGAGAGCGTGAACGACCTCTGCCAACGTAATCGGTGGCAACGCGTGATTGCATCTGCGGTGGATTGGACACCGAACGAGCATCGTCTCACCTGAACGCCATTTACGAATCCGACTAACGCGTAGACGCGCTGGCAATGGAAGGTTCGGTGGTGCACAGTGGTTCCGATCGCGCAGTTAACACTTCGAGTGGCAAACGTTACGTTTTGAAAATCAGAAAGTATGTTTACTATCCTATCGGTTGCGTAAGGTATGAATATCGTGGGAGAAAATGGATTATGGAAAGCGAAAGTAGATGTTTTATGTTTCATAATAAGCATAGGTATATTGAACGTTGAATGACTTGTTGCAAATTACAGGAGTTTGATGGCAGGCAAATTCTCATGGTAATTATATCAGGATTTCGCATCTAGAATCAAAAGTTACTAAGAATGTAATTAATTCAGCAGTAAAAGATCAGAACGTAGTTTCTCTGTTTTTTGATATTTCAGAGTTCGATATTTGATGTATGTTTCTATGGAAATGATTGTCAAAACTTACAGAATACCTTATCTAGGAAAAGTTAGGGGAAAAATGTAGTCCCGAATTATAATAATATATAAATATATTTCAATGCTGACGTTATACGAGTAAATGCAATATATTATTATTAGCGACGACGACGTAAATACAAAGCTTGCGGAGTAGCGAGTTCGACAAACTTTCAACACTAGATTTAGAATTCGAATGCTCAGATTCCCTGCAATTCAGATAATTATATAAGGTAGACGAATCAGATCAGTTCAGATTTAACAGTAGAAAACTAATAATAATTAGAACTTAGAATGAAACATATTTTTCACAAATTTGTTGTTGATACACACTCAGCTTCAATATCAGTAAAAAAAATTTAAAAAGCCTAAAAATCTTCGTTTTATAAGCACAAAAATTGATAAATCAGAAATATCCGATTCACCTGGGGTTTGGAAGAATTGAAACAATTAAAGGTGTATTGGATTAAGTATAGAGAAAGTATGAAGTAATATGTGCGGTCAGCATTTCTATAACAACGTAACAAAGGCGGCCAATATTTTTATTTCTATCCAATTCGCCTCGATCTACCTTACTAAAATATGAAAGAGAAAAGGCGAGGATGACCAAATCTTATAAATGAACCTTGATCGTGGTGACTTAAGGTTCAAAGCTGCATGATTCAGCGCGTTGCAGATAACGTGGATTGGTCACCCAACACCCACACGGAGGCTTTTCGTGAGAAGTCCCCGTATTGTTAAGAAGTTAGAAGCGAATGAGAACGCGTGCTATTCTCGGTTTCCTACATTCATACTTAAGATCGGAATGCTGCAACGTAACACGGACATTTCACGGTGGGAAAGTATCGTTGATTCTTCCTAGGAATCGACGACGGCAATTCGCAAGGAATCGAGCGAGAATCGTCGCTCGATAACGTCACGTAGAATCCAGGCGGCCGATCCCGAGATTCTGTTCGCAGTGATTCCCCCGAGATCGATCGGTGGGCAACGATTTACAGTGTTGCTGTGATTGCGGGAAGGTCGGCCGGGATCGTGACCCCTCCCCGGTTTCGCGAACTATTACCACCTGGATCGCAGTTTCTTCGCCGGACGTGACGAAGATCGGATCCTTCCGAAGGATTTATGGATAGTCCGCCGGTAATAAAACTATTACACGGTAACGTCAATATTCCCTCGTATCCGACGCGGCCTTCGAAATAAGTTAACCTCTAGCGAGTTCTCTCGCGATTGTTTTCTTCAGTTCCTTGCACGTTATCCCTGAGGGTCATCACACGCTGTCAACTAGTAGCACCGTAACAATTTAAAAAAATCTCCCTGATTTCGAACGCCAATAAAAACAAAACAACATGATACAGAAAAAACATGTATTTTTGAAGGGTACATCTTATGCGGTTTTGATTTATTAGATTTTAAAGATTTCATCATTTAAGTAGCGGATGTCAATGTTAACACACTGTTTGCCTAAAATTCGAAACCGAAAGACAAATCATTTTTGCATACTAAGCAGGATCACGACGAACAAGCGCAAAGCGTACCCGGAACGCACGCTACGTCATTATCACAGATTCGTCATTCTTAATAAACTCTTTGACAATAAAATCACATGTTCTCCGTTCCACGCCATAGTGAAGACTAACAACTACATGAATTTATAGACGGAAAGTGACTATGGCCATTGCTGCACCCCTACCCAAAACCGAGCAATGCTCCCCCCAACTCAAGTTCTTTTTGCCGTAGCCTGTATTAACAAATCTTTTCCACTATGATTTCTTCACTTCTCAATTTGCGTATTCGTCGCAAGATACATAGAGTGACTCACGAAAGTATTTGACCACTTACAATGAAATACTTTATTAATTATAATAAGTATATTATACAACTCTTATCCAAATATTATAAACATTGTAAGAAGGTATGGCTCTCTAGACTATATAAGTAAAGTTTCAAGAAAATTAGTGAATCATTGAATATCACAAACCCTTTCGAGATTCTATTTCTATAATCAATTCCTCCATACCGAAATCTATTATTTATCGCACCTGGTGTCTTAAATAATTATTTTCATTTCATTCAACACATTTCTCGTTGCCCATAACAAATATACATTGCTGGACTTCAGGTGTTCAGTGGTAACCAAAGCGAGCGAAAAGAAACATCTTAGTAAACACGATGTCGGAAACCATTAAGAAACCATTCGTATCTTATTCCCTGTGAGTATACTTTGTCCGACTGGAACCGTGCCACAACTGTTCCGTAACTACCAGGATGGTACCGAACAGCCTTTAATCGTAAACGGTAAACGAAGATATTGATAAAACGCTGAGACAGGCTTATCCGATTGATCGTGATCGAACGAAAAGGATCGCTCGACGCCGGTGTTCCCGGCCACCGAGAACAGAAGGGAAAACATATCGGTTCGGCGCGGGAGCTCCGACTGGTGACGATGGGGCCTTGCGCCATGATGGAACGGCCGTCCGTCCAGCCGGTAGGTCCCACCGTCGAAATCGTCACGTCACTAACAGTTACTTGTGTTACCAGTGTTACTGGTTACCGATACGAATCTCCGTCTCCTTCTCCCTCTTTCTCTTTCTCTCTCTCCTTTCCTCTCTGCTTACTCTGCTCTCCCGCCCCTAACGTCTCGCCTGGTCCCACACCACCCCTGTTATATCTTTCTTCTCCGCCGAACGTCCGCCTCCGAGTTTCTGGCCTCCGTCGCATTCAGATCTCCACGGGTTTCGCTCTCTCTTCTAGATCTGTGAGCCAGATACCATCTTGTACCGCATAATGGGCTACGTTAGGGGAATAAATTATGGGATACGGAGCCCGCGTTCCCCGCGGGACCCTGTTTACAAATATATTTGTCCGCCGTGACTGATGCTCGTCAATTAAACGAGAGCCCGCGATCGACTTCCTGACCGTTACCGATCGCTTTCGAATACAGCGACAGTTTCATCCTCGATCGAGCTTTCCCTCTCTGCCCCCGTCGATTCTCTCGTAACGAGAGAATAAATACAATAACTCCGAATAAATACAACGGAAAATATTCACGAAACTTAATGAAAATACAAGAAATGTTAAAAGATTCATATTTTATCGAGAAAAATGAAAAATTGTCTCTTAACTCCTTCGGATCTAACGCACATTGTAACGTTGACTGGTTTAATACTTTTGTATTATGTAATATATATGTATATATATTATTATTATTTATAAATATGTATACCCTTGCTTTAATAATTGAAATTTATTAGATAAAGACAACAATTGATCTCGGAGGTAGGGGGTTTCTCTGAAACTTGTACGATACGTAATAAGAACCTACAGAATCTTAATATTGAGTGTGTGACTGGCAGGTCGATTGTGTGAGAGCAGTCATTAGGTATCGAAAGGTAGACAAACGAGGAATAATGTTAGTTTATCTTTTCTCCGTACATCTATTCTTATGATGAAAATAATATATCAACATACGCAAGTAAGCTTCGACTGCAGACTTTAACATTAGATCAGCTTTCTAGTCAAACATCATTTGTTCTATCTATAAGCATTTACTGTCTCTTCAACACGTTCGCGACCAATGATCGAATTTGAAATACCCTCACTATGAACCGTACCTTTCTTGCAATTGTTTCAGGTGATATGTTGCTCATATAATTTTTATACGTTTAAAACATAATAAATAAATCAAACAAAGTATTTTACATAAAGGTCATATATGTATGGTATTTTGATATAGCCAAAGCAATAATAGGGTATATCATACGCCAAATACATATTAATATCATCATAGTAACGGTAATCAACGGCGTCACACATATGTGGGTGCCCTAAACTAATTGCTGTATTAATAATTGGAAAAAAACAATTCAGTAATGAGTGGATTTGACCTATTTGGTAGTTCCTGTGACCGTTCTTACAAGCAAGTTCTCGACGCGAATAAAACGTCTTAGCGACACAATGCGACGAAGGCGAAGGAAGAAAGACGTTACCGTTGCGTTGTTTCGAAGAGACTAAATTATTTCAAGGGTAGGAGGATCGCGCGCTACTTAGACGCAGGGAATGCAAAGAGACGCGCGCCAGCCGACGTTCTTTCAACGCTTTTCCTTGTGTTCCTTTGCGCGCGACGTTTGGCGCCGGTTCAAGCCAGCTTCCAGCGGCTTGGTGCCTGCGCTATTGTCCGCGGCCGCAAATTCATTGTCCGGCTCGTTTGCGTCCCTCGCGTCGAGGCGACTGTTGCGGGTTTCGACGCACGGCACGGATAAGAGATCATCTTGGGACGCGCTCACTTTGTTACCGGCCTCCCGCGTCCCTCGTCGATTCTCCAGTCCGACCCTCTTCCTCGTCGTCTTTGAAGAGTTAATTCGAGGTTAACGCCGAGCGTCGCAACCCTGAATTGGGACAGTATGTCACCCGTTTGTCTTATTTACGGTCCAGTTGGTACAGCTTCGTCTCGGATTTATGATGCACAGTAATATCTCGATTAACGCTCGACGTGTGTTCTTTAGAGATGCGTTAAATCCAGCATCGTTAAACGAGACCATCATAGTATGTACATAGGAAACTTGGAGTAAAGGTCTGAGGGTAAAGGAGTTTTACTTTAATTTCAAGTTACTTTTGTAGGTATCAATTTAATCGCTAGTTTTCCATGATACGAACAGCGTTTATATCGAGTTGTAGGATATTTAGAGTTTCTCTAGATTTCGAAGAACACTAGAGCGTCGAATGGAATTTTGGGGTAAACAATTAAAATCGTCGCAGAAGTCACAAAGGAATCTCATTTCTATCAGTGTATCGTAAAGTACAAGTATTGCGTTCGATTTTATTGAATCTTCTCTTCCCCCTCCGCAACGTCGTTCATATTTTACCCATTTCAGATCGCTGACAATGGTTGATGATCACGTCCACGGGCAAGCAAGAAACACCAGGTATTTTTATTAACATGACATTACAAATTCAGTTCTCGAGAGTTGATTTATCGTTACTCTAAGTGATTCATCGTCAGGGATCCGTTCATTCGTAACGATCATTGTTTTTAGCTTCCCTTGCTCTTGCTACACATTTTCTAATATTTTTCTCCCTCCTCGAGATACAATCGTGTGTATGCATCATCGATACCAGTCGAAGTGTGGAAGTACACTTTTCGAACATCTCCGATTCCCTTTTCTTCTTTCTCCCATCGGATCATTGGGAAGATATAAAACCGATCGACCAATATTTAATAACAATACGTCTTTGTTGAAATCGCTGCTCCGTTGGCGAGGAATGGTTAGCCAGAAAGTGGCGGATAAGAGGCGAGCAGCTATCGCTCAATCCAAATCGCCGGTATCGGAGTTATCGCGCGGTTCCGTCGGCTTTCTAAGATCACGGTAGATCCCAGAAAGTGGATCTCCGGACGCGATCTAGCCGGAAGAGAATCGGTAGCGAGATAAAAAGCGTATCACGGCCGAGAAGGCACGCTCGTGTTTCCAAGTCGGCTGACAGCTGGACAATTGCCAGCAGGGAGGAAGATCCGCGGGATTATAGAAACCGAGATTACCGTGGAAACGACCGGCGCCGGCTACTTAATTGTAATTGCCGAGCGCGGGCAAATCTACTGTGAGTGCGTAAGCGCATCCACTATCTTGTTTCGTTGTTCTTCTGCGCGAGCCGTGTCCGGCAGTTACGCCGCAGCGGCCATTTTTTCTGACGAACCGGGGACGAAGGAAAGTTCCCGGGGACTGAGAAAGGTGAAAGGTGGTTCTCTGGAAAAGTCTGTTAAGTCATTTGCATAGTACGACAGGGAGGAAAATATTCCGTTATCGTCAAATTATACTTTTAGTATTGAAATCATTGAAGTGTGGAGATAAATATCCAGATAAGATATGTAGATTATGGTATGAAACTGTAATAATATAATAAATAATAATAATAGTAATGATGTAATAAGTTGGTTATATTAATCGACTACTTATTGGCACTGTGCCAGTGTATATACTTAAACGCTAATAATATAGATTAAATCTTTAAATGTCGGATATTAAGTTATTAAATGTAATAATATGATTCCGATATTATTAAATATAATAATATGATTCCGATATTGTTAAATGTAATAATATGATTAACGATAACAACTTTTCCTACCAATCAAGTTCTTTCTTTCGTAAAAGACATTATGTACTTCCTGTAACACACTGGCCAAGGAAAACAGCAATAAAGAATGTTATGGGAAAATGTCCCCTTTCTCGTTTTATTTCCTCGTCGCTCGCCTCATTTTCCGGGTTTCTAGAACCGCTGGTCAATAGTATAACCAGTGAACACACGAGACGATTCTTTTTGTCCTAACTATAATTCAGCGGGAAGATTCGAAGGTAGAGAAGAATGAAACGTTAATTAAACCGGGAGGATCACAATGTTCCCGGACGATTCGAGATGATACACGAGGCGGAGGAGCCACGGCAGAAAGGGAGAAAAGAGAAGGAAGCATCCAGACGAAGCGGAAAGGTGGCACGCAGAATCGCGAACGAGAAATGTCCTCCCGATTCAGTAAACTTTGACCCGCAAGCGGGGCCCGATTCTCGACAGTGATGCATCGCATCCTGTCGTTGACCCGTATTCCTTCGGCGTGATTCCACCTTCTTTTTCTTCGTTCCCGGCTCCGCTTCTTCTGCTTCTTCTTCTTCTTCTTCATCCTCCGACTCTCGTGGCCCGTTTGTTATTTTCGTTTTTCCGGTTCCCTCGGCGAGCGTGCGGCGGCGAGTGCACTGACTCATTGTCAGAAGGAGCGAGTGCTTAGTCAGTGGCTGGCATGCGTGCACGACGAAGAGGACGACGAAGAGGGAACGAGTAGGAAGGAGATATCACAATAGAGGGAGTCTCTGGCAGGGCGTGGGCACGGTTCGTCGGTGTTTAATTCTTTTTCTCGGTGTCCCAGCGCTGCCGCTACCGCTACTGCTCCGTCTTTCTGCGTCTCCGCCGCGATTTATTCATTTTTCTATCTATCCTCTTCGTCCGCGGCCGCGACTGTGTCCGCCCGTCTCTCTCCGTCCCCATCCCCGTCGCAGGGGCTCCTCTTTTAGAAGATGCGCCGCGGTTGCGAGGGCGAAAATAACAGAAGAGAATGTCGTGGATGAAAAAAGAGGATGCTGCCCGATTCCATCCGCGCAACGTTTACTGGCGCGAATCGAAAGATCAACTAAATATAAAACGAGCCGCGACTACGCACCCCTGCGCGTTCCGCGGCCGCGATCGCAACGGGAATTCGGAACGGGTGGGAAGATACCGTTGGACGTGTCATTTCCCTTCGGAACGCTTCGACGTGTCAATCGGCGTCCTTTGTGCCCTCTGGAATTTTAACCTTTTAACCCCTTGTATTTCAATATCGTGTCGGACTCGTGGCAAAGATTTCTAATATGGATTAACAAATATAAATATCATTCAGTTCTTTTGTGTTCAAATGAAACTGCTTTTTTGATTCGCAATTTCTGTGGTTTAGGGTAAATTTAAGAAAGAACGAGAAATTCTTTGTTTTACGAGTGCATTATTAATGATAAATATTTCTAACCAGTGCAACTGCGAAATTAAATCGTTTGCGTTAAATATTTCTAAGTTACTAAAAACCGAAATTTGTATTACGTGAAACGCGAGCGATTAAAGTAAGACATACAAATTTAGCACAGCATTACATTTGCACCCTTTTAGTCTTATCGGAATATTATTTTAGACGTTCAACGTAATATTCGTCGCCTAAATATTCGAGAGACTATTTTTAATAGTATCCAATGAAAATATTGAAACTACTGTACAACACGGAAAATAAAATTTCGTTTTACAATTTCCGCAACCCCGCGACGCCAAAGTCGATGGAAACGGTTTCAATGAATACTGATGACAGGTGGGACGCTACCCAACGTGACCGGACGACCGCAACTTCGCTACTGCGAGCACCGCTCCATAAAGGGCAACTTAAATCAGCAGTGGAAAGAATACGTATCACAGAAGTATTACTTACACGGGCCATTGTTCGCGTTCTCATTGACATTCATGGGGTACGTGGCCCGGGGTTCTATCAATATCGTAATACGCGACGCTACTATGAGTTATCGCGCTATTGTTTGCACAGAAGCCGAACGTCGGTCTGGGTCAAACCGCGTAATAGACTTCTCCTATGCGGCGAAAATGATTCTGACGTGCTGCAGTCAATGTTTAATCAAATCGAACGCACTTGTATTACAATCTATATATATTAGGAAGACGTTTGCTAGAAATACTTAATACTTAATACTCCGTCGCATTAAGACGATCGCTCGAACAATTTACAACCGACATTATCGAAAGAAATTGTCGAACGTAATAAATCCCCGTCTTCCACGACGGGCAAAGGTCGTGCCCGAAGTGAAACGAATTCACAGTGGGTCGGGGTGGGAATAATAGGAAGCGAAACCTTCTGCAGAAAAATGGCCCCCGTATGACAGGCTTAACAACGCGGAAATTGCTTGGAAAAGGAGCCGCAGTGCGGGGAGAGGTAGCCGGAGAGGCCAGGCAGAAAGGGCTGTCGCATTATGCATAAGAATCTGTCGTTATCTCCGCGCGGAGCGTAGCCGGGCAGGAAGGAGATACGGAAAAAAACGAAGGAAAGGGAAAGAAGTATAAAAGGATAGACTCGTAAATCGCGGCGAGACCGCGGCAACCGACACCGAGAAGAGGGAGCACGCCGGAAAAATGGTCACGCACACTGTACGCGGCCCGGCACACGCAACGCGTCTTCTTACGCCGCGGTTATAGTTGCTTTCTATGCGTTTAATGCGTCTCCTCCGCTGCCCCACGCCGCCCCTTCCTACCCCGAGCCAGACCGGGGACAATTGCGTTTGCGGCGTCCATCTGCATACACGGTGTAATACAATTTGCGATGCACCGAGTGACGCCGTGCATCTTCGTTCCGTCGCGCCGCGTTGTCGGTGACGCGAGGATGGTGCGACGCCGTTGCGGTTCGCCGCTTGATGGAAAACGCGGCGTTTACGTCGGCCCGGGAGCTTTCTGGAGAAAGGGCTGGAAACGAGAGACACTTTCGAGCTGTGTGAAAGTGAAACGATGTGTGTATATGTGTATTATATATAGGGACAAATTGTATATGGTTCGTTAAGAATATTCTTTTGGAACTACTGAGCGGTTATGGTGACTTATTCATAATTTCTCATAGTTACTGTGATGTTGGCTACGATCTGATAGGTCGATTCCTGGATCGTAGTCCTGGGTTGTAGTCCAGGTTGGAATGTCGATGGATGTAGGAGGTTGAAAAGTGGAGTCTGTAATTCTTTTTGTAATTGACTGTATTCTGCTAAAAGTGTGTTTACTTACACGGTCCATGGTTTGGAAAAATCTGTCTCCTTCTCTGGGAAATCGGTCGTGGGAAAATATAGAGGAAGCGGGTAGGAGGGAGCAGGGTCGCTCGTAGTGCGTCCATATAATCTATAATTTATATTCACAATATTATATAATGATAACAGTAATGATATTTATAATAATAGTAATACGAATTATAATACTAATTATACTGCTAATAATATTAGTAATAACAATAATAATAATTACGTGATGTTTATAACAGTAATAATGATATTGTCCGCCTACAAATGGTGTTTAAAAGTATGGAACATTATTTTTCTCATTGAAGTTACTTTTATAGCTTTATTTGCGCAAGCACGTAAATTAATTTATAAATTTTTTACAGAAACGTCTTTACTAATACTCTGAAAGCAGAAATGGAGGAGTTATTTTCACCGGTTTGACGGTTCTAGTATTGATAATCGAACAATAATCGTCAGTTTCAACATTTCCGGCGTCAAATCGAGAAAACGGCTAATGATTTAGATACTAGTTACTCAGTATCAAATGAATCGCTTCTATACAAGCTACAGACGGGCTGCTGCACCAATGTTCGAGCGTTAATTTTGCCCATTTCTGGACGGGGGTGAGCTGTCGCGCAGGATCGCGGCGCGGCACGTCTTCCTACGGATTTTAAGGCGGCTGCCTACGACCGCACGTGTCGAAGACGCGAGAAGCGAACGTTCTCACGCGGCCACGGCGAAGGAGGCGGAGATTTCTTCATCCTGTCGCTGAATATGACACCGAGAATTCGTTGAATAATTTAGGCGCTGACGGTGAACACAATGTTGATGCAGTTTCTCGGTCTTCACTACATTGTTACGTAAGCACGATCGTTTTACCAATTTAAATTTAATCTCTTGGACATGCATTGTCCTGGAAGTGTGCAGTATTATTACTTTAACACTAGAACTACCCGGGGCATCAAAATGATTCCTACTTTGTTCCGTTACAATTATTGGAAAAGTACAGATACATTTTCGAGAAATTATTGAAGATACTCAAACTAGAGTATAAGCCGATTGAAACCTTAATAAACGCATGTTTATGATTTCTAGAAAGGAATTTTGAAAAGTCGATTTAACTGTTGATAATTCCAGCGCTGAAACCAAAGAAACAGAGAAGAAATGTGTTTACAAACTTATGGTCTGTATATTTCAATACACGTGTGATCGATGCACCAATGCAAGAGCTGCAATAATGTGTCCGAAAGGATTGCTTTCCATCACGTTCGATGCTGCATCCCGAATGCATCGCTCGTGTATCCACCATCGAGAAAAAAGCATGTTCTCGGCAGTGGCGCGTGACTTTTCGTCGTGGCAGCTGAATTACTCGCGCGATGTCTACTTTTCCCGGTGCATGGTAGTTAGACCGAGTGCAGAAGCCGGGCAGTGATAGATCGGCCGATAGAGCGATTCGCGAGATAAGTAAATTGATACGTAAAGCGGCCGGCTAGAGGGAAAAGGGCTGGTAATAAAAGATAGGCATTCCGCACGCTATACGCACGGTAATGATGCAAGGCGAAACGATCGTAAGACTCGGCCTCTTAGCGGTGTGGAGCGAAATTATAAGCAAAGAAAGTTACTGCGACGGGTTCGACGCACCGCAACATCTTTCTGACTTATTACCGCGAGACAAAAGGCATTTCCCCTGGTTAGCGACGCTGGCCTGGGTATTACTATCTAACGGCCGTGATTTATTGGACAGAAAACGCTGCCGCGCGGACCTCGGGCGTTCCGAACCGCGTTACGGTATTTATCTAGTAGCGGCGACACGGAAATTTATATGTAATCGGGGCCTTTCAAGAAAGCTTGTCGGAAATAGGTGAACTCCGTTAGAAGAAAAACTTCCGTTTTTAGTAAACAACTTTTATTCGGGAATTTCCGTGTATGATAAAGGAAAATGAACGTATGTGTGCTAGTCCAATGTAAAGATATATAATTTCTATTATTTTATTTTGTATATTTATTAGATATATAATTTTTAATTTGTGACGTTACATATCAAGTGGTTACAAACTTCCGAATGGAGTATATGTAATTCGTTCACAGCTATGCCCATGTTTCCTGCTAATTATTATTAAACAAGTAACGAAGAAGCTGACTTGGGATATGTAAATAGCAGCTAACATACGGAACACCGTCTAATCCATAAAAGATCCGTTCACTTGCCAAAGAGATTAACTGCACAGACAGTAGACAAATTGAATGAAATTAACCCCTTGCCATACGATTTCCTTCGCAATTCAGCTCGACTAACTAATTTTACAGCTAATGTAATTTACAAGAACTGCAATAGAACGTTTTACTTATGCGCGCATTAACGTCGAAAGTGAAATATCGAAAACAGCAAAATCCGCTTCGATACATATGCAACGAAGAACATCGATCTTTGTTAAATTAATTTGTAAACCTGCTCGAGTCTCCATCATCACTAGACTGGATTTCTATGCAAATTCAAATGTTTAAAAATATAATTTAAAAAACAAAATTAAAGCAGAGAATGGTTTTTCCTAAAAGATATAATTAAAATCACTGTTCCTCAAATATTCTACACATTTTTGCCTGTTGTACCAATTGCGTGTAATTCCGAACATTCAAATTTTCCAAAAATGCATAAATATCCACATTCTAATCATCACTATAGGTCAATATGATGAAAACAAATTAACACTAACAATACTGACACTTCATATATACTTATTTTTATCGTAATGTTGGATTCCGGATTGAGGAATTTAGACGCAACTTGTTAGAGAGGCTCGAAGGTTTTTATTCGTAAGCGGTAAGTTCCGCACGCAAGTACGAACTACAGAGAACTGACTCGCTGGTTAAAAATGGTAATATATATACTACTGGAAATGGTCGGCATAAGGGTAGAGTGCAAAAGGGGCAAGATGAGTAATCGGGTACGGGAAGCTAGCTGGTTAGGAATTTGGAATCTATGAGTCAGGATGTTTTTCGCAGGATGATTTGTCGTGTTTGTCGCGGGGCGATACAATATCTAAGGTATCGGTAGATTAGTCATGCAACAGTAATCAGTCAGACTGCTCACTACAAAATAAAATTAACGAAGTTCGATGACACATTATTCTTAGTGTAAACAAAAACGAAAAAAGAGCGAATAATGTAAAACTGATTAATCTGGCAACGTAGAAATTGGTACAAAGTTACACAAACAAAGTAAAATACAGAGTTTCCAATTTTCAAACCGATCATTCGACCGAATCGCAGTGCAGTTAATTTTAAATCACTTTAACTCCGAAATTCAAGAATACTCGAAAAGTGGAACGAGACGCACGGATGTGCGAACGATCGAAATACAAAAGGGAGACGCAGAAAAAGGAGAAAAGCCTAAGGAAGGCGGGGTAGAAAGCAACGAATGTTTCGTTGTAATTCTCTCATTAATTTCGGGTCCAGATAAGCGGAACGCCCACGCGGACACGAACGCCGCGGCCGCGGCCGCAGCCGTCGGCGAGGCATCCCGCGGCGACTTTAACGAGACAATCGCATGGGTGTACACGAGCTTAAGGAGTCGCCTTAGGAGCGAAGTTCGACTCCTACGCGTTACACGGCGCGGTGCGTTGCGGTGGCGGTGGCGGTGTCGGCCGGACATGTGGACCGTGGCGTGTCGCGGCCAGGCGTGTACGCAATTTGTCTCGTCCTCGGATAATTACGCCATTATGCCAGGCTTCTTACTTCACCTCGCGGATCCTGCTTACAGGGGCCAGCCAGCGAACCGGCCCCGCTTTATCCGCGGCGAGTCCCAGTGGAACCAAGCAGAGCCGAGCCGAGCCTTCCCGCGTCGCCTCCCTCTTTCTCTCGCGGCTCGCTTCTTCTGGCTGGGCCGAGTCGCCTTCGTTTCCTCGCAGATCCTCTCTCCTGGATCACGAACTGTCGCGTGGTACGCCGCGTGGCTATCTTAATTAATACGAGAGCCACTTAACGTACCACTGATTTATGCCATCCGGCTCCACCGGAACGGTCCCATGACTCCTACCGACCCTCCAAAGGATGGCTGCTTATCGGTACGTCCTTCCTCACCTACGTAAGCTTATCTCGACTTCTCGTTCGACAGTCTTGTAGTCAACTTCTGGGAACCGGTGATCCCGGGATGTCTCTACTTTTCTGTTTCTTTTTTATCCGTTCGAGGTCGCGGGTCATCGGCGTCGGATGTGTCCCGCACACCGACGTGATTATAACTGGACTGCATGTCTTCGTACAAGTAGAGCGTTGATAATAGCTAAATGGTGTTTTGCTTCAAGTTATATTTCTGCTACATATATTAACCCGTTGACCACCACGGTGGTCGCCAATGATTGGAGGGTTCAAATTATTTGGAAATAAATACAAGAAGAAAATTGATGCATCAAAATATGTAGTTACGTAGGTAGCTAAGTAATAGTATCACTCAACAGTTATGATATCAAATCATTGCTAATTGTAATACTATTTATAAGTAATTATTTACCATTTGTATTTTATAATACGATAAGTAATGTTACACGAAACGCTTTAAATGCTCATGGTGATCAGCGTGTTAAACAATTATTTCGTAGTCATATAAAATGATAATACCTAAAGATGTATACAACTAACTCCTAGATTCAGCGCAAACAACATTGCCTAGCATGCACCCCAAATAACGTCAGCTTATGTACCATCTAATATATATTGTATACACGGAACCCTCCTATAACACGGGTAATAGATTTTTAGAAAATGACGTGGTAGAGTCCAACCGTGTAGTAGGATGCCATGTTGTGGGAGGGCTACCTGTACTCATGCTACGCGACTGTAGCGCATCGTTACTCTCGAATGTGTTAAATTAAGCTAGAAATCTTCGAAACGAGTCCCAGCCGTGTTCGTACGGCGTGGGGTTAACGCCGCGGCCCTCGCATCTCCCCGTACAGAGACCGTCCAGTCGCGCCGATGTCGCGTGTCGCCGACACCGGGACCAAATGAATCCAACGCTCGTCCCGTAACACGGCGAGAAAGGAAGCTGCTTTCCGAGGGTGTCGAATATTATGTTGGCAGTATCCCACGCGAGGCTATTGTGTCCGGAGAGATACGAGAGGATAACGCGCGTGAACCCTGCGGCCGGTTCCGCGGGATCAAAGGGACCGTGCCGGGCACAATGGACGTCTCGTAACTCGCGATATCCTAGCACCATTAGGCGGCGATCGGTCATAATTTTACGAGGTGTTAAAACCGGGTGCAATCCGAGGAACCGTGTTGGCCGGCCGTCGAGCGACGCCCGACGATATGCTCGCGACGATAATATGTAAACGTCGTCATAAAATCCGCCGGCGCGCGTAGAAGATAGAGTCGTATAAAACCGTGTAGAGACATCTTTATTAGGGGCTCTATGGGCCAGTTAGAGGCGTTCTCCCCCCCTACCCGCCCCCGCTGACCAGCGCCGCGGGCCACGCGCGGACACGCTGTTGCCGGACACGTAAAATTCGAGAAACATCGCGATATCGATGTCCACCTTAACGACGCCGGTTGTCGTGCCGCCTCACCCTCCCCCCTCCCGGATTTGTTAACAAAGCGCTGATATACGTGTATTTTGTGCCGTTTACGACTGGCTTTATCTACTCCGGTAAACCGATTTATCGCGGTTTTCAATTTAGGATCCCGACCGGTGTTTCGGCCCAAAACGTTCTACCTTGAGGTAGTGACCGAACATTCCACGTGGAGAGCAACGTTTGCGACGTCGTCCGTTGCTGAGAACAACGCTTGCTTTATAGGAATCGTGTTTTTCACGGTTTACCGTTTCAACGCGTTTCCAGTGGACGTATCGATGAGAAACTTGAAAATCGAACTAAGTGGTTTATCATGTGTATATGCTGCCCATTGATCGTCGATAAATAAAAGTAAATATTAAATAAAAGTTCAAGTGTGACATTTAGATGGTTCAATACACGAGGTTCAAATAACCAAAAGTCAAAAGTTACTTTTTAGAGACCCCTGTATCTGCGACCTCGACAGAATCCAACAGAACTTCGTGTTCGATTTCCCCAGGAAGAATTTAATAAAGATCGCCCTAAATCTCATCCGCTTGGAAGGCGCCGAAACCCAGGTACACGTGTCCGACGGCTCGCATTAAACCCACCCAAAAACAAAGACGCCGTAAATTCGTCGGGGGACGATGCACGGAACCGCATCGGGGTGATTACGCGCCCGATCGATCCCTGGTCGAAAATTACCAGCGGGTTAATTGCGAACTTTCCGATATGCACGTGAAAAAAACCGGGGAACGGGGGTTGAACCTATAAGTACCCGTTTTTTCGGTAACGCAATTACGCGCGAGCGGGTAGTACCCGCGCCGCGGCGCAGTTAATTCCGTGCCAGGAGTGCAGGCTGCGCCGGGTTTCGATGCAATACGTTATGGAATTAGGCGCGGTATCTCCTGTAATTAGGGATTACCACATTTCGCCAATTACCCTACCACGGTTAGGCACGACCTGTGTGGCGAACCACCCCGAGCGCGGTTCCTGCCCGCCAGGATTTATGGTTCCCAGAGGACGCACCGGTGCGTCGCACCTGAAGAGGAACACGATCTCGACGCGAGGGCACCTCCGCTGCGCCGCGCAGTGGTGCCTTTCGACGAAAACTCAGCCGAAATTCAATTTTCGAAGTATGCAGCAACGTTCTTCTGATATAGTGGATGTATTCTATACACTTCAATGCATCTAATATCGTTTAAAAGTTCTAAATGTATTGAGTGATTACTGAGATATAGACTGTCAACGTTGACGAAAATTGGAGCCCCTTTAATGTGCCAAAGAAAATTTCTCTTAACCTATTTGTTGTTTAAAACACTTGAATATTAAAATAGATGATATAAGCATATATTAGACGTAAAAATAAAGTAAAATATCCTTAAATTAACCCTTGTGATTCCTTTCTGAGTGTACCCGACCAAAAGGAAAAGTTTCCTGATATCAAGTAACATGTTTAGTATGATATCTCGTTGAGAAAATTTGCACAAACTTGTACCATTTAGAGATATTTCAATTTAAAGGCTATTAAGGGGTATATACAGTCCGTCCCATTAAATCATATTAATGATGTCTCTGCTATTAGTAAGGTTAAGATATTTGTAAAAATTGAATATGTAATAAAGTAATTTATCTAAATCATTGATACACCCTTGCTTAACATTATTTTCGAAATTGTAACTTAACAAAACTTAGGTTCAAAACGATCACTTCAATAATTCTTTTAAAAGTAAAAAATCAAAAAAGTTTTGCAAAAAAGTTTTGAAATGATCATCTTATTAAATTCGATGTTTTATTTGCATAGTTTTTGTTAAAAGTTGAAAAACGATCAATTTTTACAAAAATTTGCTCAATAATTATGTTTGTATTCTTGATGTTAGATCAGCCATCTTGAATTTTACATGTTTGATAAAATATTCAGATTTAACAACTCCAAAATCACAAGTTCCCCAATTTTCATGAAAATCCTATGAAATTATGAATTTTGGCCAGCTTTTCGTCAACAGGCACCACTGTCCAGCACGGTCACTGGAACACGGAACCCGTGTATACACAGCCGCACGCTGCTTCACGGACGGCATTCTTCTACGCTGATATTACACGCGTAACGTTACCCACGGTGGCGGGTATTAAAAAGATGAATTTCTCGCACGGGACCTCCTTGTCACGCTTGCTTTTGTCCGAGATTCTGAGGAACCGGTAGATAGCGAAGCGAGATATTGTAAATATTTTCGCAGTGGAGAGAAACAAGGGGACACCGGCTTGGTTTTTGGATATCCCATGTTTCGAGAAGGTGGATCTTGACACTGACAGTGAAAAATTGTAAATTATTTAAGAAGGAGAAGAACGGTTATGGAACTACATTTAGAGAATTTCGTGATTATTAAATTTTATAAATATCGTTTGACGAAAGTTTGTATAAAGGCCTAATGCTCTGTGTTTTTGAAACTTTAATCTCTTGCGCTAAAAATTAATTCAGAGATTTAATAATTTTGCCCGTAGAATTTTGGTTTTACCTATTTTACGCAAACATGTACACTAATTATGTTTATTAATAATTTTGTATAAAGTGATACATGTGAAAACAATCTATTATGTGTAACGTAACTGGGTTATCGATGCGTATAAGATGTCATTGACAATTTTGGAACAAAAACTCACGACGTGCGTGGTACGTCTTTCCAGCTCAAAAAGTTAATTTGCAAGACCCATGTATATAAACGCCTATTCTTTTAGGAAAAATATAGTAAAGTATACAATAGTTGCCCGAAAATCTGCTGTTAAAAAATTGTCGTCCTCAAAGGGTTAATTCTTGAGACGCGGATGTTACCTGCGCGAGCAGCGGGACACGAAGAAATTCTTCGGTTACCGAAATATGGGAAACAGATAGCGCGCGCTAGCCACGGAGAGAAAGGTTAACGGTACCCGTGCAAAATCACGTTTTATCGGCATCGATGATTCTAAAGACACCGCCAATTAACAAAATTAACGCTTCCTCCGGTATCTCATTACTGTCTCTACGAAGTGCCACTGGCCGACCTCTTTAAACGTCCGAGCTTCCGGCGGCGAAGCAGTCGCAAGATTTGAGACGTTCACCAGGGATGGTAAAAAAGGCTGATGTTATTAAACCGATAAGGTGTAATGCGTTCACGATACCGTTGCATTAAAATTCAAGGGCAAACTTTGTAGTATACTGACATCCTCTATTCAAAACCGCGGAGGGACCACGAATCCTTATCGACATGCGAGGGAACTGGTTTCTACATTTCGTCGGCTCCTTTCTCCGTGTATTTATAACTCCCTCAATGCCTTTTATATCTAGCCCCCGAAATAATTAAATTTATCAGGAGTTACAGTCGAATATAAAATTATTCGTAGCCGCCCTAGCGATCTTTCGAATAATTTGATTGTCCGCCTATTAAAAATTGATCGTACCACGGAAAGTCAATATTTCTACCTTTCAATCGGATCGTATGACGAGCTATACTCACATAAAGTTTTTTCTTCCACCATATAAATCGTATAATCATATATAAATCATAAATTTGTATAAATTTTATAGTTATATATAAATCATGTACAAGTCATATAATCAGTTAAAAATGTTTACTAGTTGAACTTACATGATTGTTTCAAAATGATGTGAAGCTGCTAACTGTGCTACCTCACTACTAGAATATTTAAATCAGATTCCACTGACACTTGCAAGGGTATTTACACATAAATGGGTTAATATTTCGCAGACGTCTAAATGGTCACTCGATTAAACGTCGAACAACCGAATTTAAAAAAAAGTTGAAACCATTTTCGCTTCTGTCGAATCTTTCTAACATTCAATTTACTTGACATACATTAATCGTCTAATAATTGTTACTTATCAAGCTATCCATTCTAACATTACAAATATTCTCATCAATAACTAAACACTTTACAAAAATCATATAACCATTCTCCTATTCAAAATCAATATTCATTCGAAATCATCCAGCAAGTATACATACATTCTCAAACTGACAAGTGTTAAACCAATACAACCTTACAGAACCGTAATACCCATCACTCATCATAGACAGCGTGCTACACACACCTAATTCAAAATTCCCCCAAAAAATAGAAAGCGCAGGTCGTATCGGCAATTGTCGGTTCGGTGGAACCGTGGCTCGGCACGGAAAGAGCTGGTTAGCCCCATTAATTCGTCGGGAGGCCGTTAAGGTCAGACTTCACCTGTTTGAGCTACGATCCTCGGTGGGGCCCTTGAATCGAATTCGGTTTTGATTTCTCAGCTTTGTGCGGCGCGCGTGGGCGAGGATCCCCGCGGTTCGCCGCGGCGCGTCGACCTCTCCGTTCCGAGAAGTCGAAACGTCCGGTCGTATCTCACAGGTGGATAGGAAGGAGAAAGGACGAAGGAGAAGGAAAGAAAGAAAAAAGAGAAAGACAGACAGAGAGAGAGAGAGAGAGAGAGAGAGAGAGACATTCCGTGCGTTTCGGGCCTTCTCTACGAATAATGTATATCGTCGTTGGTCATCGCCCAACCTCACGACCCCTGGGGTAGAAGCGATACCACGATTAGTAATCGCGTGTTGCCGCTCTCCTTCGTACGAACCTCCACCCCGAGCGTCGCGTACACGTGCGCATATTTCGTGGGCCAGCTCGCGCCGGTTCGTGACAAATTATTCCGAAATTCGGGATCGGCACGGCTCAATGTTTCCAATTCCTTTTTTCGCCATGCCGCGGCTCGCTGACGGGAACAGACGCTTTTTTCTCTTCATTCCGAATCCTACCGGGTAGACTTATTTCAATTTCCTGTTCCTTGCACGCTGCCCGCTTGCCGAGGGATTTTCGTTCATTAAGGGGGATCATCGTTCGGGCTGATTCGCGCGGGTATATGAGTGTTGAGTTAAATATGATTTGCTTTGCGACGGTAGGCTGATAGCAAAAGTGTACGGAATTCAGTGAATATCGGTGGATATGTTGATCTTTTGTTTAGAAACCGTTGTTGAGTATTGCATAGTATGATGAGAAATGTACAATGTGTGTAATAATATAGTATAGAATGAAATTAATGCTTTCGATATTATTACCTAAAATCACAAAACAAGTAGAATTTTATTTAATTTTCTTTTCTAGTACCTTATCCGAAAAATTCCTAAGCTTTAATAAAACATTGCAACTGAGAATATTGCCAGTAAAACAAACGGCGGCATACATATTGGAACATCAAAAGAAAAGTGAACGATTCGAAGTAAATAATTCTCACGCACACCGAGTCACTAAACAAACAATGAAAACAACAAAAAGTGCAGACGAAAGAATTGACGGGAACAAGGATCAACGAAAGTACAAAGGACGAGGGAACGTTCGTGGCAAGAATTGGACAAGCTGCAGGACCTCCTGGCGTCGTTCGTCCTTGGCAGGCAACCTCGTCCTCCGGGACGTCGCTTCTGTCACGTCGTTTTGCGCGGCACCGGCGACCATCCGCCGTCTTATTTGCCCACAATGGAGCCAATCAATGAAGGTTAATTACCGTCGTCGACAACGGCGCCGCGTGGCTCGTTGAATCGATGACAAATCGACGTTGCTCGTTGCCATTTTTCTCCGCTCGCACGAGTCTGCCGGTTCCCTTCCGTGCATTAGTCGCGATTGTTTCGTTGAAGGAAACCGGTCGGCGGAAAATAAGTTTCCTGCAAAGAAGACGGAGGGGGGAGATCGATTCATTCGATGGCTCGTTACGATTTATTTTAACGAGGAAAAAAACTGAAGGTGGTAGCGCCGTTCGCAACAATGTTCGCGATCAATTTCGAAGATCAATTTACAGCTTCCTGTGGGTTTCGCGGATCATGCCGGGAGCGGCTGCGTCGGGCGAAGGGACGAGGACGGACGCAGGCTGCAGCGGCGGATCGCGCAAATAGACACGTTTACTCGAGCAGACCTCGTTATTTACGAAAACCCCTTATTAAAGGCTCTAAAGATCGGCGAGCGCGCATTAAACCGCCGCTGCCTCCGAACTCTTCGCGCGATTATCGTTTCGTCCTTCCGTCGAAAAAGAAACGGCCGATTCCGTTTCGCAGCGGGCAACCGGTGTGGGCAGCCCCCCCCCCCCCCCGGGGCTCTTGACTTTTCCGTATCGGCGATTAATTAAATACACCAACCCCCTCTCTACTGGAATCGACAACTTTGTGACTAACCGCTCGATACGTATTCACGCAGGTTGATCGCCTTCCAGCGGGAGACAAGGCGAATTTTGCGAAGAATTGTTATTGTGAAATATAAACAGGGAGATATTGTAAATATTCGATTTGTTGCTGAGGAGTAATAAGCTTTTTTGCGTTATTATCGGATGTGAAGTAATGTTAGAAGTAATTAGTTTTTGATAATATTTTATTTCGGATACTGATGTTTATGGTTTTTGCTTATGTTTGTACTTGATTTTAATTGATTATTTTTAAATACATGGTACGTATAAAAATTATTTGTATAATGGTATTGAATACTTTCTTGGAAAATCCAATTTACTTTTTGAGGCTATAATTGTTATATTTCCATGTATGGTTTGTTAATTTTCTAAACGCGGATTTAAGTGAAATAACCATTCTGCGAAAACATTGACGACTCATTAAAGGCAACAGTAGTTGTATACGGTTTCCAGGCAACAGCGCAGGTAATTGCAAGTATGTTGGACTGAAATGTCCAGTGTTCCTACGCGACTTGTTTCCCTTTTCGAGACACCAGTCAGAAACCACGCCATTGAATGCTGATTCCGGCTAATTCATCCGGTGAATTCTATTACCGTTGAGACCGGGAACCGATGAATATAAGGGACCTTATTAATTTCTGGCTAATGTTTTATTTCAAATTATTATCTCATTAATGGTTACTTTGGTAAACGTCTATTAACATGTTTGGTAAATGATACTTTCGTTTCCATAAAACGATCTTTTGTAATTAATATTTTTTTCCGTAGAAACCTCAAATAAAGGCTTACCCATGATATGTGGATAATTAAAAGTATACAATGATTTTTTTACCGAGACGTAAACAATCGGCGAATCCGAAAAACCGTTTGCCTCTCGCTTCAACATTGTAAAATACATTTCACTCGATTCTCTAATCGGTATTATTATGTGCAGCAATGCGAAAAAAAAGTCCACCTCGAAGGATCTAACGTTCGATAATTACTTTATTATTGATCCGTTGCTCTCGTTTTGCTTATTTCGCCGGATAATTTACCTTATACCCGCCAATATGATATAATAAGAACACACAAGAAATAAATATGATCTTCCCCGATGCGCACGTTTCTCCGAAACTGCGCCAACGGTACATAAA
Source organism: Nomia melanderi (assembly GCF_051020985.1). Taxonomy (NCBI): domain Eukaryota; kingdom Metazoa; phylum Arthropoda; class Insecta; order Hymenoptera; family Halictidae; genus Nomia; species Nomia melanderi. The sequence goes on from NC_135005.1 coordinate 6,244,995, forward strand.
ATTCATTTTAATATACTCTTCTCGTTCGGGGCTCAAGTCGTACGGGCAGAATGGTCTCGCACAAAGCAAGAATTTCCTTTATATTTACAAAAGCCTTAAACCCTTAATTAGAATGCGTTTAATAATTAGTATCTCGGGGAGACGCACCATTTACGATCCTATTTTCCCTGGAATCCGATTCACCCATACGCACATAGCATCGATATGACACGGATATCGGGCTTCACTACCCTGTGACCACACCAAATTAGTATACGAAAGTAAATTTAGTATCTGCCTGGGTGGTTCCAATTTAGCCCCGGCCGAATATCCACGGACGAACCCGTAGCACATGTCGTGCGTTGATTTCAATTTCAATGAAAGCCACCGACATAAATTCAGTCTCGGATGGAATACCCGGCTCATCCATATTAACCTTAACGAAACGTCTCTTCCGGGTGTGGTCCCCGGGAATGATGCCGTTGCACTGATTTTTTGTCCGTTCCGGTGAACCTGGCCCCGGCCAAATCCACCGTTAAAAGCCATTCCTCCACCTGGTCGTCGCTTAATATCCTTCCACAACGACCTCTAACCTTCGCCGGTGCTTCCTGGATCCGCGGGCATCCGGTTTTCACCGAATTTCTGTTCGTTCCCACCTTCGACTTGTCTTCATGTTAAAGATACCGCCTTCGCCGAATATTCGTTCCTTTCTCTGCGCTGTTATCTCGCAGGCGAAGTTTCGAGTAATTACAGGCACCGGGCAATCAGAGTGACTTATTTATAATTTCTTATAAAATTTAGATAAGTACATTTTTTAAGATTTGGTATCACCTTTAAGCTTTGTGTCCGTACAAAAATTTCTTTTGCAATTTGTTTAAAAAATATCTTTATAATTTCAACAATTACAAAACAGAAATTTTCAAATGAATCGTTTTGATCCGTTAGATAATTCCAATGTTGATTCGTTAATCAAATGCTAAATCCGTAACATAAACCTTTTCGTTACGATTATTAAACGTCCTAAGATTATTACAAATTTCATGAACAATTTATGCTTGATAAGAATTTAACAATCTTAGCAGGTGCTACGAAATACCTTACGAATTTAAAGGATCATGTTATTCCGTAAGAAAGACAAACATTATTCATTCACATTTACAAAAACGATTCTTGCATACGGTCCGAATAAGTCTTGCGTAACCGGAAAACAACTTCTCACGGGTCAAGCCGTTCTATCAGCACGCGCGAGGGCGATCCCCGTGAATTTATCAATTCGATCGGGCGGCGAGATGGTGTGGGACAGGGTTCGATCCGATGCCCGATCCGTAACGCCCGACTTCAAGAAGACGCGCTCGCGGAAGGTGCAGCGCGTCTTCTTGGCCTTATTAGGACAGGAGGTGAGGGTGAGGCCCCTGATAGGTAGAACGTCGCTGGAATCCAGGCAGGTAGGCGCCAACAATGCCGGGGAACTGTCAAGAGGAGAAAACCGTCGACACCGCGTTAACGACTCGCTGCCATGTAGGGCCGCGCGGCCATTTCCCGCGTAAAGGTAAAAGACTCGCGATTCGCCGGCCGGTGTAACTTAGACGAGCACGGTGGAAAAGGGGGAGGGAGGACGGGGTGGGCTGAAGACGAGGCGAAGAGAAACGAGCCCTACGGAGAGCCCGGGCCTTCCAGCACCCACCGGTGCGCGTCGTCGTCGGCATGCAAAACGGGCGTTGCCGGTACGGCGAACGACAGAACAGTAGGTCCGTATGAGACACACGCTCGGTGCCGTCGAAGAGGGAGAACATGGAATTCCTCCAGTCCTCCCTTTTTAACCGGAGCCAACTCTCTAATAACCAGCGGGAGAGTCGTTCAACTCCTTAGAGCCGCTGATACGGATCTCGGTGGCGAACCAGCGAGACACCGTGTCACACCGAGGGATCCGATTTCCGCTCGGATATCACTTCACCGATTAAAATTAAACGCCAGTCACCGTCTCCCTAAATATCCGGATCGACTACCGACGAATTATATCGACGCGACCTGTCACGGAAACCGGGTCGACGTTTCCACCGGAGACGGAAATAAGGTGCAATAGGAACCGATTTGCATCCCGCGCAGTCCTGTTGACACAAATCCATTCGTTTAAACGAGAATCGCAAAATTCATGTCGAGCATCAGTAAAAGATGTTGATCCAATTGTTGGGCGAATGAATTGATTAATACTTGACGTGATTTTCGTTTGACCTGAGTAAGCATTCAATAGTTACACTAAACAAAATGGAGGACTTAGTGTTACCTATCGGTAAAACAGGATTTTAATTTGATATTCCAAATTCAAGATGGCGGACAAGTCGTGCTGCGAACTTCTTGTATGCTCAACAATAATTTCACCCCTCGACTCGTTTACAACCCTACGAAATAAGCTTTTTTATCCTTTTACAGGCGTCTCGTTTTTCTAAATACAGCTGAAAACTGTGGGAATGCCTGCTTCTTGATCCTTCCGAAGCATGCTGAAAGAAGCTGTGGTATTAAGGGGAAAATTTCCGAAAATCCAGAATGGAAAGAAAGGGCAACAACGGGTGCAATACGCGCAACAGGTTAATGGCGGAACACTCGGTGTCCTATAAGTCTCCTCTTACAAGAGCAAACGATCGGCCAGTAAGTAATAACCATCACCTTAGCTAGCTGAGTTTCCGGAGGTGAGTCGAACCGAAAAGCAGTCAGGCCAGCAGCGATCGTTATCTCTCGTTGCTCGCCCGGAATCGATATCGGCCCGGTACCGTACGTTACAGTGCACACGCGAAGGGTTATCACCCGACGTACCGGTACCCAATAAATATCGGCCAGGTATACGCACAAGACGGTTACATATACACCCGGCCAAGATATTCGCGCTGTCTACCTGGCGAGAGAGGAGAGGTACTCCAGTGTGTAATCGCGAGTCTCGTATAACGCGCGGATAGCAGCACCATAGCCGGTACTCTCTCTCTCTCTCTCTCTCTCTCTCTCTCTCTCTCTCTCTCTCTCTCTCTCTCTCTCTCTCTCTCTCTCTCTCTCTCTCTCTCTCTCTCTCTCTCTCTCCGTCCATAAGTTATAACTTGTGATGCGTCTAAGCGCCGTCACACGGTCGTACCAATAGGAACTATGGTTATTTGAAGGCCAACACCGAAACCGTTGTGTTTTCAAAATGTACAGGTAACCAAAGTTTGAGACGGTTACGGGAGTAACGGTTTGGAACTGTTATACTAAGATTTGCACTAGAAGTTAGCATCTTAAAGAAATTACAATCTTGATTCGGAACAATTACTACGAAGAATCAAAGTCGGTAATTCTAATTAGTTTCAAAATAATTATCAAAATGCTTGTAGAATAAAACATTGCAACGCTCTCCATGACTGAGAAACGTCTGTAAGACAAAAGGCTGCACGAACATTATTTATCATTTCATGGGTAGTAACGGTAGAAATAGTTTACGCTATGCATTAACGCGCACTGCATAAGAATGTAATGCTCGATGGTGAGAGATTTCAACGGAAAAAATTAATTGAATAAGATTCTTGTTTGATTTTATATTGGAACGAGCGGCGCCAGACGTCCCGGTACTTCCAACGAAACAACGACGCGACGCAAGTATGCGCACGACATTCTCTAAGTCAATCAGTACGATGCGGGCAGCTATTCTTCGACCGCTTTAGTCTTGAACGCGCGGGTTTCGCTTAGAAACGGCGAATAAAATTAATTACGCGTGTCTCGGCGATCCCGATGGAACAAAGCTCGTCTGCTGCGCGACACGATGCGAGATTCCCGTGACAACTCGATGAAATTGAGCTGCCAGGAGCGACGGACGATCGTACCCCACGATTTCGCGTCAACGTGTCTCGAAAACGCTTGATCACCGGCTCATCGGAACTGATAACTGGATCGGCCGGCGATCATTCCTTCTCTTTCGACAGAACATGTCTAACACGCCACGCGACACGCCCCTGCCTGTAATTTTTTTATAATCCACGATCAACCGATCAATGTTTTTTACAGGTTCACGGGAATCGTCGGACGCATACCTCGAGTTTACGACGAGACGGGGAGCCTCGTGCGCGCCGGCGAGCCAGCGTCATAGGCGCGAGTAATAAAAGCGGCTCCCGCCTGCTATCGACTCCGATTTAATTAACGGGCCTCGCCGGGCCGTAATTCGCTAATTGCGAGGCACGAGATGATCGCGAACGCAGCGCGCGCGTCTGAAAGGGACAGAAAGGACGGCCCGTTGAAGAGGATCGCCGATCGATCTTCTCGACGCTCGCGAGTCGTTTTTTCGTGGGCCCGGCTTTCTGCTGACCCTTCGGCTCCCTTTCTCTCATTCTCTCTTTCCCTTTTTCCCTCTTTCCCTCTTTCTCCCGTTCTCTCTTTCCCTCTTGCTCTCTTTCTCTCTTCCTTTCTTTCTCTCTTACCTCCTCTTTCTCTCCCTCTGCTCTCGTCATCTTGATCGCTATTCATGAATGATGGCTCCCACAGATCGAACTTCCAGGTTTCAAATAATCTCGAATCATTCGCCGAAACTCCATATTATCTGGAATCATACGGGATGTCTTTGAAATCGCAATACAACCTCGAAGCTAATTATTTTGCATAAGGGACTACGTAAAACTGTTCATCACTTCAAAAATATTCATTTTTTGACCCACGTTCATTAGGCCTTTCGTCTTCCACGCGAATATTGTCCACGGTTGAAATACTTAACGATCTTTTTTAACATTCTGCATACGGGTCCGCGGATCCTTTTCTCATAAAAGCCGCCCGCATAAATCCACGGGCGAGCGAGATTTATACTAACTGCTCGCCGGTGACCGTGTGTACGGCTCGCGCGGACATCGCGCGGCGCGGTCGTGTTGGTCAGCGCGCGTAGTACCTTCTACACGCTTTAACGCCACTTCGAATGCTAAATGCTCGCGCTGAAGGGGAATAAAGGGGTGGAAGGGAGGCCGCGCTCGTAAAATATAGCGATTTGAACGCAGCCGCGTTAACCGAGAGCCGCGATGGGAGCGGGTGAAGGAGGGAGACAGCGGTGCGGCGGGTCGTGTGCAACGATAGTAATGAGCGGAGTAATGAATTTCGCTAAACGCCGCTCGCCTACGTAGAGATCTCGTAAACGCAGAGACTTATGCCCTAGAGTCCATCTTGCTTCCTGCCCTATTCCAACCCGCTCGGAATTATCCTTCTACCTTGTTACGCGCGGCGACCACCTATGGACGTATTTTTGCTAGGAGTGCTCGGGTAAGTACTTGAAATTTGGATCAGTATATAATACCCTCGAATATCCGAAACAGAACCTCATATTCATTTCAGGAAACAATTTTATAAAGCAATCTTAAGTGTATCTTGAATAAAATAACTTTTTAAACTAATCCCCAATGAACTTTGAATAAGGAATTATGTCCCGAATTGAAGATTGGCTCTTGAAGATCGGAATGCAGTTAGACGATCACATTTGCTGCCCTCGCAACCTGCCCTGATAATGAAAATAAAGTATCGAAGAAACGTCATAACATAAGACATGTTCATTTTCACTGTGGAAACCACAAGGCTTGAAGTTCCTAATAGATTAGGTTACAGAATCATAGTGGAAAGGAGTTAATCCCTCATATACAACATAAAATAGCAACCAGAAAAATAGAATCGACAGTAACGAAATATTTCCCCATTATCAAGATGCAAATGAGGCAACCCTCAGAAATTCTTTGCATTGCTGTATTGCTCGGCCAAAAATTAGAAAATACGCGTGTCGCGTGGTCGCTTATCGCGGTGATAAAACGCGCTGCGGGCGGAATGTTCGGTGGACATTGATATCGCCGTGAAACGTGGCAAAAAGCGAGGCAAATTAGTACCGCTCCCCGGATTCCATCGAGTCGCGGCGCTCGAAGGAAACCCACGTCACGTAGCGCGGCTCGGCTAGGCTCGGGCGCTCGCAAAGCCAGCCGGGGCATCGATTAGAAATCGATCAATCGGATTTAGAAGCGGCGAGCCCGATGGACTTTCACTGCCATTCTCGGACACCTACGCTCGCCGGGAAATTCCCCCAAGACGAATTAATTCTTACGATCGCGACGGCCTTAAAGGCCTCTCGCGCGAGCGACGCATTCACTTCGCGGGATACGCGGCCGCGTGGTGCGCGGCGGAATGCAGCCGCGCATGCCGGCCGTGTTTCAGAGACGGATCGTTGACGAAAGCTTTTTCGAGGGCCCGGCATAGATCGGCACGCGTTTCGAGTAACACGATCGTTGGAGCTCGTTGCGCAATCGGAACACGTGTAGTACACGAATCGTGGGTATCTGGATGTATCGAGTTGTAACATAAACTCGATCGAATACAGGTGTCATATTTTTCATGTATCGTTTCGTTTCGGGATGTAACGGGATAACTAAGGGTTCAGAGGGAAATTTTCGCTTCTTAAGATTCGAATCTGAAGCTTCGTTGGGTTTCGGAACTCGGAGCGTTGAACATTTTTGGAGCGCTGAGTTTCATTGGTAGGAGTTTTCACTCTTTGAAGTTTCGGATACGTTCTTAAGCTTCTAAATTTCCACGTTTCGAGTAATTTAGAAACCACAATGCATAAATTCACCGGAAGTGGCTCATCGTTCACGGTTATGCACGTTTGCCATAAGTCGTCAGGCAATTCTTGAAATTAGAACATGCGAATACTCGGACCCGAATTTATTCCTGTTGTTGATCATATGTTTTGATCAGATCAAAATCGTGGTTTCACGAACGTGAATGAGTATCGAAGTCCGAACCGTTCGAGTTTTCGAGCGAACCTTGGAGCGAACACGTTCAAGGATGTTACGATGGCGAACGCGTTAAACACTCGTTTACCCGATCGTTTTTCCGTTACGAAAGTGAAAATAAAAATTCGTATTGCGAGCCGCATCTCCATTATCTCTTATAAGCCGGTCGGTTATCGTTTATGATGCTACGGTTACGATATTTCAATTCCCGCCCACTTGAGCGGAGTCCTGCAAGTGGTTCGGCGAGTGTATCTCCGTTCGAGACACGGGAACATGAGGGAAAGGGTTTCGCTAGGAAGTATCGCCGGTGTTCTAACGTTAAGGGTACGTTTACAGCGAAGCTGTGATAGAGTAGGCTTATAACGGAGCTGCGACAGAAGCTATGAGAGCTGTGCGTCGATCAGGACGACGATAATGTACTTTTCTCTGGTGCGTTTATAACGGAGCTACTGAAAGCTGCTAAACCTGAAGAAGAATTATCGTTACCTTCAAGCTTCGCGAATCGATGAATAAAGGAAAATACGCTATCAACGTAAATGTTGTGTATTCCATTGCAATTACTGAGCATAGTATCAGTGAACGTTTCCATTATAAAACGAGAGCATGTATTTCTGGTTATTTCAACGGTTTTTAGTACCGCTTTTGGTTATTTAACCTTAATTGTACAATGTTAGATATTTCGACATTTCTTATTATCATTTTACTTGTTTCCGCATTTATTTCTATGAACGACGTATAAATCTACGTTTAGTAATTGACGAACGATACAAATAATACAGTATGTTCCGAATTCTTCTTCAGATATGAAGGTATATCCATCGTATCACTCATCCGTCTTCGTAGTAGTTTCAGTGGTTGAAAGTATGCATCTATCGCAACTCTGCTATAAACGCATCAAACGAAGATATTTTATCGCCGCTCTGATCGACACACAACTCTCTTAGCTTCTATCGCAGCACTGTTGTAAACGAACCCTAAGTCTTCGCGAGGATCCCGTGCGGGAGAACGGACCCACGAGAAATTTATTATCTTATTACACACCTGTGCGCACACTTCTCATTCCATGAAATAACGATGACCTTGAGGAAACTGTACTCGGTACATTATGGATTGCATTTTCAATGTTCCCTCCTTGCTCCAATCAAGATAAGTACAGATACGGATTATAAACTACGTTCTCTCCTACCACGCGGATACCGGAAAACATTATGAGCGATAACGGGTATATTTAAGCTTGGTAGCAAATAATATTTATTGCACTGGATTTCCGTCGTGTTCCAGAAACGTGTTAAAATCTTTTCTATTAAATTGGCTGAGTTCGTTAAATTCCATATTTTCATATTTCAAAACTCAAATTGCAAATTTTAGATTTAAAATTTAAAATTTCAAAATTGCAATTTCAAATAACAAATTAAACTTCAGATTTAAAATTTCGAATTTGGAATCTTAAATTACAAATTTTAAGTATTCGAACTTCAGGTTAAAAGTTTCGAATGTCAAAATTGAAGTCTCAAATTACAAATTTCAAATATTCGAGTTTCGAATGTAAAATTTCGATTTTCAAAGCAAGTTTGTGTACTCGTACGACTATCCAGCACAGTGTGAAGCGATTACTGTTACCCGCGTGGAGAAAGAAATTCGCACGGGTGCCCACGCGGTCGCGGATTATCGCACCGCAGAAATATCATCGATGAGAACAGGCGTCGTAATTCGTCGCTAATCACTACGTATACACGGTGTGGGAGGCAGCACCGCGGGAGAATGTCAGTGAAAGTCTATCTCGACGATCGTTCCTACGATGATTGTCGTCCCACGTGTTCTCGCCGGCAAGACAGCCGCTTTCTGATGAAGCGAACGACCCATTCGATCGCGGCGAGGAAGATTCCGCGGCGTCTAGGTAAGTAGATCCATCGATCGCCCGTTACTACCGTCGCGATAAACGGTCCGATCGGACAACGATATTCTCGATATTGTTCCCGGTAACCGCAGCACAATTGAAATCGCACCGATACGAGTGTCTCGTAGCAATAAATAATAAACCAGAAACAATCTGTGCGTTGACCCCATTCCTATTACGTACAGGGTATCCCTATATAAAAGGTACAAAATACTCCCGGTTTAACTTTCTTTTTCTTATACCTTTAATACAAAGTATAAACTATAAATCATACTTTAATCAGATTTATGATCTAACAATTTAATTTATACTATAATAAGAAATTCTAATAGTAACTGCATGCAGGAACAAACTAAAACACTTGCATCGAAAAACGTTTGTCTTATATACCTAAATCATTCTACGTGAACCCCTACTTGAAGGAAATAAAAAATGTCGCTGTTTTTGTGGAAATACAAGCAATTACTGTTCAACCGTATAAAGAACATTATCCTGTAACATGATTAAAAAACCAACGAATTCTAACGATTTTATAGAATCATGCAGTTCAAACCGAAATCAATTTGTAGGACAAGACACTTGGCAACTTTCACAGTAGACAATTGCAACACAGCATTATTCTCGCTAGCAGTGAGCACTAATTATTAATTACTTTAACTACTTAATTGACAATATAGTAATATTAATGTAAGCAATAATTAGCCATTAATATAAATAATAATGTCATTATTAAAAAGAAAACTGGTCGTTCCCAATTGACAGATGAAATATAATCTAATATTTTACAACAACTACCGTTACAAATATATTCCGATCGGCCCGTTCCATGCCAAAGTGACTACCCGAATCCCTGACCCTTGATCGATCCTCGATTCCATCTATTTTCCGCGGAAGTGTCGATAACTTGTCACGCTAAATTGATACGTTTCGAAGCCGGCACTGGCTCGATGTAATTCACCGGAGCAGATAGCCGCGACTCGATCGATTTGATACCGTGGAAACAGTCCGCGCGGCGCATTTGCAATCGATCTTGATTTATCGACGCACCGATGAACGCGGGACTGCGCGCACGGCCGCAATTTGCATTGGACCACACCGCGATTTGTAACGCTCTTGCTGGCTCCCTCCCTCATCCCACCCTCCCAAAAGGAAACGCTGATTTATGCGAATAATTAGAAAACGAGTTCTACTTGTAAGATTCAGTCATAGCTTTCGCGTGAAATGGAAAATAGGAAAGGAACGAAGAAAAACAGAGGTTTTCTGCAAAATGAAAAACCTATTACAAACGGGCTTTAAATTCCCGAGTGCTTATAGGGTTTTTCGACAAGTTACAATCGGATCCATCTGAAATCCATTGATCTCGACAGGATCTCCAGAAATATTAGTTTCACTATTCTATACGATTATATAGACACTTTACATATGTTGTAAATAATAAAACATATTACATTTTATTTTCTTACTTGAATCAATCAACTGATCCATCAAGTCTTACCAAATCGCGACCTCTACAAATTATTCCAATTCATAAAACCGACAATTATAATTTATATCACAATTCATTTCTCAATAAGCTCACCGCGTTGACTGCCACGAGAATTTAGAACGTTTCGTATAACATAACTTATAACAAAGGCAAATGGTATTAGAACTAGTTATTAATGGTTTGGTATCATAGTTCTTAAGATATACTATTATTTAGTTACTCAAGCTACTAGATATTTTAATTCGATATCAGTTTTCTTCTTGTAACTATTTTCTACTAATTTGAACGCTCCAATCATCGGTAACCACCGTCAACGTGTTAACGTCTTGCAGAACCGAATGTCTTTTCCCACTGAAATCAATAACGATCAAAAACTACGTACAACCACGGGTAACGTTGTAAACCCAATATCCGTCGATCCGACTTTTTCAAAACTGACTCCCTAAAAGTGTGTATCCGCGCAAGGATCCGTCGTCTAACTATAAATAGCCGTAGTAGGAGCAACAAAGGGATGCCAGCGAAGCGGCCGTGCCCATGTCCATGCCGGAGACGCGAGTTTCGCGTGCGCGCGGGGACCGTACACGCGCACACGCCCGCGATTATCTTCTGCTGGGCTGTGGTTCACGCTTCCAAGCAGCGGCGGTTGTCGGCGGCCAGTCAAGGTGGGCAGGGTCAGGAATTCCTAGGCGTGCGAGAGTGTCTGGCACACATCGCCACGTCGCGCAGCCCGGAAACCGGCGAGAGAGCTCTCTCGAGGCCGTTCGCCAACAGCCGCAAGGACGTTGTCGCTGGTTGAAGAGGACTTCGCCGCCGGATACCGCGCACTCGACGAAAGTGCTCACGCTGGGGGAAGGTTCCAACGAAAGCGACCGAAGATTTCTATGTCGCGACGATTTCTCGTTTCTATTTGGAACTGGGGAACGGAGATTTCTCGAGACAGAGAGAGGATTACAATAAACGAAATGGAAAATACGTCCCGCGTCGCATTAGTTAGAGTACCAGGACTTGTGTAGTAACCTTTTCGAATGGAAACTTTCGTGAACGAACGTTTCAGGCGAGCAATGATTTAATAGCGATGGTTTCTTATTTTCTATAAGCGGACTGTAAAAATTATGAGAGAAAAATGAGAAAAAAAGTGAGGGAGTCGAAAGACGAGTGGTTGTCGAAATAAACGAGAGATCTCCTTTATTCGTTAATAATATGTTAATCTAATCGCACCATGTGACGAGTTGTACTCGGAAGTTTTTTCGATATTTAAATCATACTATCATATATAAATCCTATATAAATCATACAATCGGATGAAAGTGTTTACTGTTGATCTTACATGGTTGTTTAAAGTTGTATGAAACTGCTAACTATACTACCCCACAGCTAAACTATTTAAATCAGATTCCACTGAGACCTGCGAGGGTATTGAAACATGATGCGAATGGGTTAAGTATGTTTGAATTCGATGGAATTGAAAAGCGAATTATATGGTTCCATGAAATTTTTATTCTTTAGAAATCAACGCGGTGAAACGTTAATCCACGAATAAAAGTTCCGTCGCGTGGGAATAGGTTCGGCGCAACGTTGAAAACAATATTAATGACAAAACGCGGATCCGCGACGATAACGGAGATCGCCGAGGAGATAGAGCGCGAGTCGACGAGAAATTTTGGGAAGATTTCTGTTCTTCGCGAACAGCATCCCTTTGGATTCGCCGCGGACATACTGTTGGCAATAAATACCTGGGGGCAGCATAATTCTCCAGGATGGCGCCATGCGTCATGCTAGATTGGTATCGGAGACGCGTTATCGCTCGGCGCGACTTTACGGTACAACCTTATACCTTACACGTTTACGGGAGAAGGGCCCGCCACCCTTCTCGCGTCGTTCCTGGACGTCGCTACGACGGTACCCTAAAATATGCCCCACGACCGATGTATATTTTACAGGCGGAGCTTGAATTTCGAAACTAGACAAAACACTCAGTGGTCACTTTATCCAGAAACTTATCTTTCTCTTTTACCTTTCTTTATTTCTCATTGTAAAGGGATAATAATTATATCGTTAGCCATTCAATTTATAATTGTATTTCCCACAGGGGATCGTGATCTTAGGCTGAAATTTTGAAAAAGGTTCAAAAACCATAGGATCAAACGAAAAGAGTACAGCAACTAAGTATTAACGAAATTAAGAAGATTCGGATTCAATGATACCAAATGAAAGACAAAAGTAATCACTTAAGATATTCCAAGTTAATTAGAAATGATTTCCGCAGAGAAGACTTTCTGCGCGAATTGATCGGTTCCATGGGCCCTGGAAACAGAATGAAATCGGCACTCGACCGAAATTTCCAATTTATCGACGAATTCACATAAACATACTTTTTATCGCACGACTCGGTATCCCCTGCTGAATATCTCGAATACCCTCTCCGCCGTTATCGCCGTTCCCAGCGTTGTCTCCAATATCCCGTGTCATATTGATTAATCAGAAGGTAAGTACATTTGAAAGATTTTCGGGATCAGCAATCGAAAAGCAGTAGCCGCGAGGTACATTGCCCGAGTTAATGAAAACGCTCTCGCGCGGAACCAACTGATTTAAACGAAATTCGACGCGGGTCCGCCGGTGAGCAGATTGCCAAAAAAAGATGTGGCCGAAGGAAATTCTAGGGTCCCGGCCACTGGGGAGGAGACAAAATTAATTGTCCATTTGGAAAATGAAGCGTTTCACGGACCCCGCGGAGGGCCGCAAAGGCGATCTCGCAGCCGATGGAATTCGAGGAACCCGGTGTAGCCGAGCGAATCGGCGGAATAGCAAAAGGGCACCGAAAGGCGTTCTCCCTGCAACTCCGCAAAAGAAGGGGCCGCCGTCCGGCACGTTTTTCCAAGCCGCGTGTAGCCGCGGTTTACAAAAGCCGATGTCAGTTCCGCCGATAGAGAGATTCCATTGGACCCTCTCCCTCTGCCGCCGCCGGTCAATATCGACGAGCGACGATCTACCCAATTAGTAACCATCGCGAATTCCCATTAGCCCATACGAACTATCGGCCAATCTGCTTGCCTCCCGATGTTCCTTTCCTCCGCGTACATTCGTCACCGAAAGTGCACGCAAGCACAGGATCAGGCCTCGTTATTGAACCCTGCCCTATCGTTATTGAGGATCGATAGACCAGTCCCCGCTCGCTAATTGCTAACGAGTCGCTCGCGTTTTTTCGCTTTCTCACGGAGTTCGTTGCAATCCCCGTGTCCTTTATTTAATGGTAGAACAATCGAACGGATCGAATCAACGCATCTCTGAATTCTTCTTTTAGGATTATCAGCAAAAGCTTCTCCGAGAGATTACTGGAGAAATTGATTCAACGATGCGCAATTCGAATCGCGATTTATAGCGGTAGAATGCAACGTGTTGTATTTACTTTATTTATTATTATTATAATAAGATGTAATTTTTATAATCTTTTAAAGTGTCGTACTTTTTACAACAACTTCCAACGTTCTGTAACAAATTTGTATTGTCATCTCCACCATAACGTACGAGTGTAGAGGGTTAAATTAGTAGAATCTCGGTTCGAGTCATTTTCCACAATCTGGATTGTCCAGAACCCTTATGCACGCTGATCTGAGCAGTGAAAAAATTAAAATGATTTACTCTAATTAGTTAATCTGATAGAGACACGATGAAGGAAGTCAGTTCCGGTCAGTCTCTTAGTTCCGGTGTTCGAAATTACAACTGGTACTTTTGCCCGTGAATATACGCAATTGCGGTCGAGCAAATCGGACGAGGAACATCATTAGGGTATCCTCATATCAGAAACTGAGCTAGATACGAACGAACGTACGTCACGTGCTCCAACGTGTCTAAATCTCCAATTGCATTCGGCAAATCACGCGTGAGCTTTCGATCGAAGTGGATGCTAATATTTGCTCCAGGGTGCTTCATCGGGAATAAAAAAGGTCAATGCCGTTAGTGTACGACTAGCCTCCTCCAAGATCTAGAATAACGGAATCCTTGATCGTTTCTTTACGCGTGCAGTGTAATCAAATTTCGCGATTTCTTCTGTACAGTTACTCCTTTGCACTCGAGAACCGACTGCCAGTCACTCGATTCCATGCAGCAAAATTATAAATCCTTACGTTAACCTTCGTTCCTTAATTCATGTGTGCTTCCTCACTATATAATAATTAGCTTCAAACAACGTCGTTTATATCTCAAAATGTTGAATCTTTCCATTAAAAAACTCTCAAGTAAAAAGGATCAATATTCTAAACGAAATAGATGACACACACTGCAATATCCTTCAACTAGTAAACTCTATAATACTGCAATTTCCAAATGCTAGGTCTCTTAAGCAAACGAATGGCTGATATTCGAACAACTGATGTGCAAGCAGCTTAATCTCCGCATGGTCGGCAAAGCAGAGTGCTTCCCAGGGAAAGGTTCTCTTCGGCGATGCGTTGGCCTCTTGCCTCGGCAGATTGTTGCCCGTGATTGCAATTAGTAACCCGGCGGGGGCCCTGTGTGCCTTGGAAAGGCGCGTCTCTTCTGCCTCTCTGGTTCTCTCTTGCTCTCTCCTTCCCTCTCTCCCTCATCTCGCCTCACTTCCTTTGCTGTCCTCTTTCTCTTCTCGCTAATACCTTTTCCCCTGGCCTTCTTTTGGTCGGCTCTGACCGCCCCCGAACATGTCAACCGGCTACGCTGCCGAGCAGCTCGAACTGACCAGGTCCCCGAAGACGATCGTAATGGACATTTGTTAGGAGAGAAACGACCGATCGAACTCCGTTCGCGGCCGGATCGCCTCGTCGGTTCACCAACCCGGGGAGACATCGAGATACCGAATCTATTCCGCGTAATTACCTGGAAAGACACCGGCCACGCATTCAGCCGACATTACGTCGCTCACGCACGCGGCCGCCGCGGTGAGAAGCTTTCTGACTGCTTACTCCCTACCTCTGTCTTGCTCTACGTAGATGACCGTAATAACTGATCGAAGATTTTTAACCGCTTGAGTAGCAACTACGAGGTTAGCGCAGCAAGCAAAGGCGATCTATTCTAACCAGCTGTAACATCAGCAGGTTATCTTGCTTTATTTGATTAACATTGAATGGGTGGCTAATACCGTTGCTTCGATGAGCTTCGTACGCATATTCTATAGTTGCTATTATCCTTTTGCTAATAAGAAGTGATTTTTCTTGTTGCGTTTTCTTCAAAGTGGATGTTGTTGCTTACAAAATATCAGCTGAGAATATTTCAGATAACGTTACAGTTGCTGTAGCACCGCGAGTGAATGATTCCCTTTGCCCTGAAGCCATCTTAGCTCAGAGATAAATTTCTCATTTTCTTATAATACTCGAGTCATTAATTTATCGAAGCCATTAAGTTCCACAAAAGACTTGACGTAATTAGGTACTAGTTTCCAAAAGTCTTATCTATATCTTTTATGTATCGAGTGCAAAAGTTTATATTTTATTATTAAAGCATCGATTGATAGCTTCGACCCTTTCGAAACGGATATGAAAATGGAGTTGGTTTAGCCTATGAACACCTTATATTGAGTGAGCGGTCGTTAGAAGAATTTCCCGCGTCGAAAGGTCAACGGGGATAGTTATCAGCCGCGCTCCTGCGTCCGAAATACGATCCATACAGGAAAGATCGCGGGCAACAGCGGTGGACGTGGAACGATCGGACGGCTCGAGAAATCGATTCGCTCTCGATATGCGGGGCTCAATGGCTCTACCGCATACCGGCGATGAAATATTGGAACGGCCTTTTATATGCATCGTTCCGCGGTAGTTAGCCTCCGTCAGGTCGTACACAGCCGTACGGCTGCACGATACCGCAGGTGCACACACGCATCCTGCGTAGGCAGCGCTGGTAACGAACAATCAGCGGCGCCCGTTACAACCGTGATTTTATGTTCCAATTTGCAAACGCGACATTAAATGCCCCCTCGACGTCGGCAGCCGACCGGCATCGGTGCGTCGTCATCGTCGTCGTTGTTGTTGTTCTTAGCTTCGTCGTCATCGTTGTCGTCGTCGTCGTTGTTGTTCTTAGCTTCGTCGTCATCGTTGTCGTCGTCATCGTCGTCGTCATCGTGCCTCCCTTATGGCGCGCCGGCCCAGAGAAGAAATTAATTACAGGCCGGGCTAGCATCTTGCGCTGCGAGCTAGGTCGTAACATTCGCCGCGAAAATAATATCGAAACGCGAACTTTCACCGATGGGATTCGTGATTCGCGCGGAAATTGGACGGGAAATGTAACGGGCGATATTATTTCGAAACGTATCTTTGTTCGTTGATTTAGTTGATTTTCGAGAATACTTAGGGAATACTCATCGAGCAGCTGGGAACCGCGAATAGGTTTATAATCTTGACAAACTCGTTCGCGAAGGACGAGCAGTGTGACGGTCTTGCGATGAAATCTTTACACAGGTTATTCTCGGATGAATTACGCCCGATACGTTGTTTAATAACCTTTATACAAATTTGCGCTCGGTTTTATGCACGATCGGATTCTAGCCAAACTTCGCCTCCACGTGTAAAGAGGAACGCGGGGCTGTATACGCGCTCCGTTATGTATATGCAGATTTTTATGGTTAATAAAAGCTTGATATGAAAGTTTAAATTAAAATCGTAAGGACGTCGTAACTATAAGAAGGTTGATAATAAATAATCCACATGTAATTTAATTAATAAGACACTTATTATATAATATGGCTTGGGACCAGTATGTATAACCAAGTATAAAAATCCAATCCGCGTTTCAGCCTTCAAAGCTACACGACTGAATTTTTTAATAAATTTATTAAACCAGTAATAAAGAGTGTGCCCTCGGTATACTTTGGCAACAAAGTTGTACACATTTCATTGTATGCCAGCTAGGTATTTCTATTCCTAAAATCACGAATTTAAAGGATTCCTAAAGCTAAAGTTTCACTAGAACAAAGCCTCTAGCTAGTGAACCATATTGCCTAGATCAAGATCAAACCATAGTATCCAGGCATCATGGAAGCAAAAGTAGGGACTCCCCAGCCTATAAGGCTGCCAAAGCCTCCGGGACCATGCAGATTAGCACTGTCGGGATTCTAGAGTCCAGGTTTCATGGGGACAAAGCTCCAGCTAGCCTATCAAGTCTAATAGGACCCATTTCTCGCGCAGATCAGATCTCTGACTACCCATTAGCCTTCAATTCATTGGATCATCTATTTACATAGTAGATATTGATAAACCAAAACCTCAAATGCTACCACTTCCTTTATACTCAACGCAAAGTATCGAAAGCAGAAAACTGGAATCATACTCAACCGTGATTAAACTACGAAAACGATTCCTGACTACAGCCCAAAGGGTCAATGCGCACTTCCAGAGCACCCAGTACACGGGCGAAATTAAATTAACCCTGTCCCCGCGTAAACTCCTCCGCACTGGTAACAGATGATGCACTGACCCCATATTTATCAAACCCCATCCTTTTTTCCCCCTTTCCCCGTCGTTCCATATAAATATACCGCATGCCTTTGATGATCCGCTGCGAACTGCGCCGCGTGCTCCGTATAATCAAAATCGTTACCCAAGGGGCCGTACACTTACGGGGCTGCGCGTTGAATATTCAACATGGAATTGATCGATCGGCCTATCCGGGGTATCGGGCGTGATACAGGGTAGAAAGGAACGAGTGGCGTTCGGATGTCGTTGAAACAATAAGATCTCGCGACTCTCCCGGCGCGGTCGACAAACGAACACGGCTAGACGGCGGCTCGGTGGTTGCCGGAGCCACCCCGTTACAGGATATAATTTACATAAACCATAAAAACATCAGGATCGGACAATAAACGTAAATGATTACCTATATTCTTAAACTGTCATAATAAATTCCGCGCATCCATCGTTTGCCGCGCGGCTCGTTCCGCTCGCGTACCATCCGCGCGCGATGGTTCTGCTCCAGCTCGTCTCTTCTATCGCACTCGCCACCGACCCCATAAAGATCCCGTCTCTCTCTCACCTGTGGGGACGCCCCGTACTCCCCCCCCCCCCTCCCCCAAACGCACGTCACTTCCTCTGCTTCGTTTTTCTCTTGCTTCGGTAAATTATATTTTTACGAGGCCGGATAGAGCGCTGATCACGAGACCGAGTTATCGCCGAGTCTAATACAACGCGCGCGCGCAAGCGAGCGGGCGAGCGACCGAACGAGTGTCCGTCCAACGATAAACGAATACAACCGGACGAACCGGGACCGGCCAAATTAGGCCCTGCGAGGGACCCTACAGTCGAAACTAATCGACACGTTAAATGATATTTAATCGGCTGAGAAGCTCGTTTCACCTTTGTATCGTGCGCGGCACGGGTTAACGTCCCGTAAGAAGTAATGTAATTTTCGTTGTACGACCTTCCTCGGGAGTGCGACATTTTTACGAATCTCGGGGACAACGATGATTTTGTTTTCTACGGAACGCGTGCGACTGTCGAGATACGGGGTTGACATTGTAATTTTGGGAGTACGATTTTGAATTGAATGGATTGTTTATAACTTCCAAACTTGTCGAAAGCTGAGAGTGTTTAAAGTTTCGAGATAATATAAGCATAAAATCAACAATCTTAAAACGCGATATTTCTATCGAAAGTTTCAGATTCAGAAGTGTAGAAAGTTTCGGATATAAATTTCAAGAATTTATGCTCCGGTTTCCAATCTGTCCACAATTTTAAGCATGGAAGTTGTAATACTAGGTAAGTCTTAACGAACAAATGTTAATAGAGGCTTAAACGCAAACGGAAGAAAAATGGACATGCGCGTAAACAAGAAACTCTACGTGTTAATAGACACGGTTGTCGTTGCATCGGGTCGGAACGTTTCGAAACGATTAATTCATTAGTTAATTAATACATCTTGTTAATCACAGCGGTACGTTGCTAGTCGGTCGTCTACTAGCGGAATACCGGGCACAAAGAAACGAAATTTTAAAGGAAACGCATTCTATCTGCCGCTCCCTTCGGATCACGTACACGATCTGGAACGTATGACCGAGGATCTAGGAATTCGAGAAAGAAACTTGAAATGTTGCAGGACGAGATCTCGCAAGAAGTTCATCTAGATCAAAGGCTCCGTTGACCCTCTGACTGACGAAACGCTGGATTTATTCCGACGTTCTCCACTGCCTTCTAAACAAACCGGGCACGTATATCTCGACAGAACCCGACCGAGACGCGTTTATTTGGTAGAACGGTAAGGAGGGAAACTACAGTTAAGGAGACAATGTTGGCAGTGGACTCTCGCGCGATCTCAATCGATGCAGCTATCAGGAAATCGTTGTCACGCAACTTTATGCGCCGCTTCGATGAAACAATTTCGAATAGAGGACATTTTCAGAAAACTTTAAACGTATTCAAATTGAGCTTGTAACTTAATTACAAGTTAGCAATACTTATCGATGGTAGATATACAACAGAGGGATTCGTTTGTTTTATTTAAATAAGACACAGGGTTTCCTTCAATTTGTATTCAGATATTTTCAAATATTCGCCCTGGTCAATTCTTATGATTGGAGTATCCTTTTATCAATATCCGTATCAGTATCCAATTAACAAATTAATCACCACATCTTCAAAGTGTACTTACAAAATTCGATCGTGTAAATCCGAATTATCGTGTGTAACCTTGCCTATTTAATTGTGACTGTAAATGATCTATATTGTGAAAAATAGCGACCAGATCTTTTCTTCGACCCGAGCGAGGCTTTGTTTTCGAAAAAATCGACTGTAGATCATTATCTCAATTGAAGTTTATATTAATAAAGACTACGAACGTCACGAAACTGTTTACTGTAACCAAGAGTTAAAAATACGCAATGAAACAGGATGCTAACCATAAACTCTATTATTACAGAAATTATTGAAAGTGCTGTCCATTCTGTCGAATACACAATTCGTGTAATTGTTTTAATTTATGAAACGCTATAATAAGTAGAGCGTGCGTCTATTCCCCTTACCCCTATGCACTTTTAACTTGCGGGTAGCCGCCCAAGCCTCAAAAGGCTCGCTGTAGTATAGTAAGGACAATAACGTAGTAAATAGGATAAACGTTTTCGTGACGCTAGAAGTCTTTATAAATGGAAACGTTTTATTCTATATTTTCGACTTATTTTTTCACACAGAATCATCCCCTATCCGGTTGTACCGCCAGCTGCATGACACTCTGTATATCGAGATTAGATAATACCGCGGTATTTTTAAAGATGAAAATTGTCGTTCGGTATTAGATCGATCACGAAACCTTTCGACAGCGACGAAGACATGAGAAACCGACATCTGCGCTCCGCGCCCGAGTCAGAGGATTCCACGGAGGAATCGTCGCTGCAGCGCGCGCCCATTTGCAATTCCGAATTGTTTCGGAAACTAATTTCTACGTAGAACGAGGAAAACCACCGAGCGGCGTGTGTCTGCGCGGTTACACTGTCGTGTACAGATACTTCCTGTAAATTAGATTAGTTTGGATGTTCGTTACAACCGCGTCAGTCCCCGTCACTTCGTTATCACGACGCCGCTGGCGTCGGTTCGGTCCCGCTGGGGATTTCCGCTTCGTCCCGCGCACGCGAATTTTCCGATTTTTTACTTATTCCTGGAAGTTGGCGACGCTCGACGGACATTCCGATTGAGAGTTGCGAAGTTGACCCTTCGAGGACGAGGATTTTTTAATACTGGATTTACAGACATTTATTGTACGGTTTAGTTTTCTGCTCCTAGGAACAATTATGTTGTTTCATTCGGATTTTAGAGGTTAGGGGTTTCACCCCTTTCCCTATGATTTATTTCGTAACTATGATCGATATTACCACTTCATCGTTAATCATTTACTAGGAAAAAAAACACTTTTATGCTTATTCTACATCTACGTGTACTTCAAAGGTTAACGATTGGAATAATGGAAAAGTAATATTGCATTTATATTTAAATACAATAAATAACACATAGATTTCTCAAGTTCAGTTTAAAATTTTCGTCACGGTCTGAGACGATATCATATGTCAAGGGGTTAAGCGTAGATGATTAGTGTACATACTGTTGTAATTGCGTCAATCGAACGTGAACATTTACCGAATAGTGGTAATGCTTCTACTTTCCCGTAGATGTTTCATTTTTTAAATAATTCAATTGCTTACTTGCAATTTATGATTCTAGATCAAAGCGTCGAAATGGTTGTACCGTTTTTAATTCGACGCGCCAACGCTAATGAACAAAAAATGTTCACGAAAGAAGGATTTTCTATGAAAGATTCGAACGCGATATTTCTCGTTTTCGTTCCGTGATTACTTTTCGCGCTTTCTACTTTTCAAGCGTGGAACACCGACCCGAGGCGCGTTTCACATTTAGAAAGGTCCCTCAGCCCAGATGTGATCAGCGTAACCGTACCCGACGAGTGTAAATCAAGTGCTAAACTAATTCCGGCCGCGGAACCGAAAGGGTCGGGAGTGTAATCAAACTTCCGGCCGCGGAACTCTGCGGAAACGGAATCCGCGGATACAGATCGAACGGATAGCGCGTCAGATCCAGCGCGTTCTGCAGCCGACGTCTATCGATGTGCCGACTGTCGTCAGCGTTGCTAACTTCGAGCTCGAAGTTACATAGCATTGAATGTTAGGGAAACAACTTCGGACGCGTTTTAACCGATTAACTGTATTCGACGAGTAAGTACATTTTAAAACTCGAAATAATACAAATTTGTTTAACAATTGATTATTTAATTTTTCCAAATGAAAGGGTAATTATTTTACATTGTCCTTCAGATTTTTATTTTAATGTATATTGGGTGCATTTGGAAGATGGAAAAGCAACGATGATGAAAATTGAAATTGAAGATTGAATCCTTTTCAACCCCGAGTTTTTTGGTATCGATTTGGACTAAGGGTAACAAATAATGTTTACGTCTGCAGTTAATTTGTGCGGAATATTAAATATTGAGGATTTATGCATATATTTATTTATAGAGATTACGAAAGGCATTTAATATTATTATTAGTGTAGTCTCGAAGAGATCGCTAAAGCAGCATTGTATACTTGTAATCTACATACGCACCAACCTCAGAATTACACGTGTCGCGAACATGCTAGTTCACGTCTGTTTCAATCAACGACACGGTAGATTCAAAATGGAACCGATTATTCGCGTGTCAAGCGGATTCCTCCCTTAACATTCCGAATTAATTATCTCGCACGAAGATCCCCTTGAAAATAAAGAAACTCAAAGCGAACTGGGTGAGAAGGTCTGATTTCATTTAGATTGTCAAACGTCTATATTCCAAATTATTTTTAGCGGGCATGCTGAATCTCGCACAGGAGCCTATTCAACTATTCCTCTTACATGATTTTACCTTCACAAATATATTCTTTATGAAATTATAAACTACAATATTCAATATCACATTTTACGTAATATAATTAGACACAAGATATTAAAATAAAATAATTCTATCCATTGAGCGTATTATTTCTACTTAACCTTTAAATATGGACGTGCGCTCTCACATATAAAATATCCTAAGTTTTGAAACCAGCGAAATTTTCATTATACACTTGATGCTATTGTCATGTACAGATATTTAAATAAGTAAAAACAAATAAATACAATCTGTCTTTTGGTTAGATGTTACAAACGAGAATATTTAACCGTTCATTTCCAGACCTTCATACTCAAAAGTTAAATTCACGTCCATACTTAAGAGTTAATACAATCAACGGTCTAACCAATATTCCACTAAAAACTGATGAATATACGTGTCGAAAAATCTGTCAAGTGCAAAGAAATAACTGACAAACGGTGTCACCCGAATTCTGGTGACGCAGCAGTCAAAGTGTTAAAGGAGCCGTTCGCAGCATCGCGTCGTCGCGTGTCGCAAGGTGAAAGGGACGAGCCCGGCCAGGTCACGCTATTTCCCGGTGGTTCCCGCGAGCGACGAACCCGCGGCGAAGCGATCGGCGCGGCGAGAAGCGGAGAGCCACGGTAATCGTTCGGCCACCGGGTAAAAATTAAATAAAAGATTCAACAGGCGTCCGACCGGCGGGGTGGGGGATGCTTTGCCGTCGTCCGCGTACGACAGCGTGTTCGTGTTCCTGTCTTGTCGTGACTGCGCGAGTACGACGGCCACGTAGGAACATGCTGGGGCCGCGGGGTAGAGGGGAGGGAGGCCGGGAGTTCGAAATTCGCGACAGCTCGAAGCGCTTACACGATTTATCTGGCGGGTATGCCACTCACGGGCTCGATCGTGCCCGACCATTAATCGATTAATCAATTAAGCGACCGATTAATTATCGAAGGCTCGAGAGCGCCGGTGTGAAGCCGGCGAACGAGCGGATTGGGGGTGTAGAGAGGGATGAGGAGGATCGGGGGACAGAGGAAGAAAAAGAAGGAGGGAGAGAGAGAGGAGTAGGAGGAGGAGAGACGTTGGTAATTAAATCGTCGCGTCGAGACCAATCGGACGCGGTCGGGGGACCTCAACGAGTGGCCACAAATGATTTTGTCGTAACGACGTCGAGAGCATCCCCAGACCGACCCTACCCGGCTAATTAAGTCTTAGTCGTATTCGTTTCTGTTCCTCCCTTCTCCATCCCTTCTCCCACCCCGCTCTCTTTTTTCCCTTTTCTTCTCTTTTCTTTTCTCCTCTCCCCTTTTCTTTTTCCCTTTTTTTCTCTGCCCCGTCGTCCTTTTCCCTTCTTTCGTTCCAGCGGGCTAACCGGCTCGAACGTCACCACTTTCAAGGTTGATTCACACGGGGCGACACCCGGCGCCGTCTGGTCACCGTACCGGTAGCGGTACCGCATTGAAATATTATCGCGCCACGGTATCTCGAGTACTGCTCTCGTTCTAGCCCCGGTCATTTGCGTGTTTCTCGTTTAACCCAGCCGCTGACCAGGCTGTTCTACCCCGGTCTCGGGACTTCTCCTCGCGACGAGACGAATGGGAAAATTGACATCCGATTGGGGAAATTAACAGAAACGAGTTCGTGTTGAACTTGTAAACGAATGGTTGGCGAATGCTAGAGTCAGACGGAATAATCATTTCAAAGCTTCTGTTTTAGAATTGTTGAAATCATGTATTGTATGGAAACAGCAATTTCAGACCTCGAGAAACATGCTGTTTTCAGTTTTATAATAAATCATAAATAAATAAAAAACGAAAAATCAAAACGACGATACCTTAATAGAAATTCTGAAACGATTATTCCCAAAAGATTACGATTATATAAAACACTGCGATATTATGTTACTATACTTTATTTTATTTAATCTTATTTTATTCTATATTACTTAATCTTTATCTAATGTTATTTCTCTGTCATGAATTTACATAAAACCTTTTTCAAACCCTCTTTCACAGGGATAACCACGGAACTAAATCCTCGATGGGTTTTGCGGAACTTCCGGTTCACCATTTTCCCCTCACATCGTTTTAAATCGGCCGACGGGCGATCAACGATGAATGAACACCGCTGATGGCGAAGAATTGGACGCCAGAGGGCCAATCGCGTCGCGGTGCCCGCAATCTGGGTCCGCGTATCGTCGGGGGTCGACTTTCGCGATAAGTATACAACGGAGACGATAATGCAGAGAGGGAACGACGAAAAATCCGTGCGTTATGCATGTGGGGCGTGGGAACCGCAAATACTAGGCTTATCGTACAAAAGACGATAGCGATTCTTTTTTCCCTCTTCGCGGTGCTTCACGGATGATCCACGAATCGTCGTAGCGATCCACATCGATGGATCTCCTATGTTCGTTTAACCGTGGGAGTTTCGAACTTAGCACTGCTACCTCGTTCCAGGTGGCGAAACGCTTGGGAAACAGCGTTTTCGTATTATCACATTCGCCGCTACTAAAAAAATGTTAAAATCACGTTGTGTACCATTGATTTCTACCCTTAAGCCAGTTGCATCCTCACTTTAAATGTGAAGCTTAATTTATAAATCAGAGATGCTCAACTGAAAGTATTTCAAGCTTCTCATTGCAAAGTCTTTACAAGTTTTAATTGATAGCCGAGTAACACGTAGACAACTAAAAGTAATTGTGTGCGAAATATTCCGCTTAATGATGTAAGTGATTTACCTCCTACAAATTAAAACACGTTGCGTGCATTGAACTCTGCCATGATTTAATGAAACCTGCATTTAGATAAACTATTCAATGAAATTCAACTTAATTCACTTAAATTCAATTAAACAATTTCGTAATTTTTCACATTAGCAATCGCACCAATGCAGGTAATTTTTAGAGAAACTCTTAATTCATTCGCACGTCGTCATGAGTAACGAAAGGAAATTATTACATACATTAATTCACGCTTAGTTCAATGTAATAATCGTAGAAAATTTTATTGTACCCTATCTACATATCATATATGTTTGTGGCTCAATTAATCTTCTCACCATATAACTCTCACTTCATTAGTCCCTTGACATCGACGTAAACACACAACGAAAACTGGAAATCTTAAAACTAAAAAGTTGCACGATGAAGAGGATATTAACCCTTTACGATCGGCACATTTTTTTGGTGATAGTACTAAATAGTTGAAGCAAATATATATATTTTCAAAGTTATTTTTCTAATATATATGGACTATATTTTTCTAAAATATATGGACATTAAAAACTTGTTGAAGTTAATGTGTTTTGTTGAATATAAATTCTGTAAAGAATAACAAATACAGTACCTCTCGATCTTAAAATAACACTGACTCAGAGAAAAAGAACATGCCGCCATATTGGCGACAACAATTTCGGAAACAAATCTTAAATGTCGCCGCTGTGGCGGTACCGATCGCAGAGGGTTAATCCAGTAAACGAGGAAAATAATAATTTTCAGGCGGATTCTGTCCGCCATCTGGCATCTACGATTTCATGGCAGTCGTTCTAAAACCGGGGCTCGTTGTTCCGGACCGGGGAACCGATCGTAAAGGCGCGTTCGCAGCCGGAGGGCCTGTGATGAATTTCTCGCGAAATGTCTGACATTAAGCCGCAACGAAGTTCAGCGCCCAGGGCACGTGCCGCGCGATGCGTATATTTGTAATTCTAATGGCGAGCGTGCTCGCGGAGGGACTCGAATGCTCCTCGGCTCGTAATAGTCGCGATGGAATTCGGGGCTCTGGGGCTCGGGCCCTTCTAGAAAGTAGAACCTTCGGGACAGGCAGTGCACAGGACCCTGAATCGCGGTTCCGAGTATACACACCCACGCTTCGCCTCGAAACAAACTGAAAATTAACCCTTTGCATTCGACAAATCCTACGCTGCACGTAGTCGGTATGTTCTAAATATTGATAATATTATATTAATTACGTTAGGTGAAAATAAGAGACGAATGGGTGGATAGAACTATTTTGATTGTAACAGATAATTAATTTTAACGAAATACTAGTAACATAATTCTACGTCATCTTAAATTTTTTAGAAGAATGCCGATCACTTCACAATAGAACTACCGATCATTTAATACGTTTAATACCTATTCCTTATAAATATTGCAACAATCGAGCTTTTTCTAGTTTCTTTGGTGAACGCCTTCGTTTCGTTGCGAGACAAAGAGAAACATCGTCAAGTGAAAAAATAGCGTGTGTTATCCGCGGCAAGGAGAACCGTAGATTCTCGGAAGCTGTTCGCCGGTCGTTTTTTGGAACCTCATGTTGCGGAGTCGGTTCACGTCGCGGTCCGCGGCAATAACTCGCGTAATGTAAACATTATCGAGACGTTAATAACAAGCATAATATATGGACATTATTATAAACGGCCGATTCTAACGACCACGTGTTGTGCGGAACGATAATTTATTGTATAGGCGAAATAGTGTGTAATGCACGGGTTGGACAGAAGTCCAGACTGTAGCTGCTCGGACTATTATGTATTCATATCACGGAAAATTTAATCAACGGCCTGGCAAACGCTCCGCCGGTTTCGCCGTGTAATATCGGCTGTGAGAACATTCGTGTTCATCGCGTTTTCTACTTCACGGAGATTTCGACTCGCCGCCGCGCCCGGGCGAAATTAACGTTAAAGCGTCGTCGCTGTGGCTCAAAATGGCCGACTGCTAGCCATCTCCGAAACGATTCTCGGTAGGAACCAGCATGTAGATTGTAAAATTCGCAAACAAGCAACATTTTTTAAATGAAATCCAAAAACTCGGTGACTCGCACTAATTGCTTTGTGTTTAATACGTATTTTTATAGGAATTCGAAAGAACCTTAACCTCAACAAGACGGAATTTAATTTCACGCGAGGATCAGAGGCCATTATTTTAAAAATATCTCAATTTAAAGCGAGACGAAACGAAACTACAAATGCAATCGCATACTTCAACGCGAATGCGTTAAAATAAAATTTGTCGTAGCACGAGAAAATAAGTAAGATTATATGGAACGTTGTAAATTCTCATGGCAGCGAAGGTGTTAAAGGGAACACCAACGACAATGGCGACAATGACGAGTACGCCTGTCGTGGCAAATAACGTAAGGATCCAAGCTCGAAAGCGGCTCGATCGGCGAGCCGCGAGGTCCTGTTTTATCCACGATCTTAAATCCGGTCTGTCCCGCGTGGCGGCCCGGCGCGGCGCGTCCACGTGAGATATTTCTCGTAGTTAACGAAAGCCTTTAACACCGGAACGCCTTCAATTCCGATGAGAAAAATCGCGGTTTAAGTCACCGATAAATAAAAGGTTATTGCGGCTCCATTCAGCGAGAGCGGTGGGCCCCTCTGCGGTCCCCATAAGTGGGACAGCTTTACGCAAGTTTTTATATCCCGGCCATTGTCACGGGGGCCCGTCCCCCCGCCGCCCTCCCGGCCGCATCACCGCCGTCCCCCTCTCCATCCAGCACTCTCCGCCAGCTCGTTCCGCCGCCATCTTCCTTTGGGCCAGTCATTGATATACACCGACCGTAAAAGCGCGTTGCCGCCTCGCGCGATAATGCGAAAAGAGAAAAGGCGAGTGGACCGAAGGGCGAGAAAAGGGCAACGGGACGGGGGACGTGGCGGCGACGACATAAATAAGGGTCGTTGATGAGCGCGCTAGCGCACGAGCAAGCGAACGAGCCGTGGTATAACTGTTTTTCGAAACGCTACAAGCGAGCGCGGACTTTCGCGCGTTCTCGCGTGCCAGCTCGCTCGTCTTATGTTTCGCAATTTTCGCGAGAACCGTCGTGGGCCCCTTTAAATGCTCCTCGAACGATAAGGCCCGGTACACACTATCGGTCTGCTGAAGATTCTTTCCTCGTCTATTGTTTGCGACGAACGAAGATGGAGCGAAATCAAACGGAGTAGATCCAGAACGGATCGATAATGTGTACTGGATCTAATACAATCTGTTACTGAACTTGTTGAGGTATTAATAATAGGATAAATCTCCCATTTCCCTTGGCAACGCGTTATCTTTCCTTCTTCGCTTTCTTTCTCCGTTTTCTCTGATTTTCTTCGTCATAGAATTATAGAAGGTAAAGAGTCATTGTTGTTAAATCATTGTTCGTTGCTTCAAACGTCTTCCATGCTGCACGAGAGTTTTCATTTGAGAAGATTGCATCGCGTTAAGCGGTGAACCGACCGATGAGAAACTGTAGGAATCTTCCATTAAAAGGGAAACGAGAACTATACAGAATCGTTAGAGAATTCTATTTCATAAAAGATGAAGTGACTCAAGAATCGTTTCCTTTTTTCCTTCGAACGCACTGGAAACGTGTCTCGCCGCGTCGTTCGAGCGACGAGTGAAACATCGTTTGACCCGACGTTCGAAGAAACGACGCTTCTAATTGGATATTTCATCGAATATCCGGGCATTGTGACGGGGATGCTAATCGTCTCGCGTTAATCGGTACGCGATCGAGCTCGCCAGGCTTCTCGCTATGAGCCCGTGAAATCCTATGACACAACGATCCATAGGAATTCTCGGCGACAGCGGCGTTCGGTAGGCACAGCTCGTAATTAAAAGATTATTAATTGTGCGTATCGGTGGCCACGCTGCGGGAGGCGGTGTTGGAGGGCACTGCGCCGAGGAGGAAACGCGGTGGATAACGAACGTCGGATTAGATTAGCGTCCGTCCCCCCGTGGATTTCCATCCGATCGGCTTCTCTTCTTATCGCGGTGACGATCGTCGTGATCTTACGAGTTTTTACCTCGGATCCCACGGACGGACCCGAGCGTGAAGCCGCGAACTCCGTGGATGTCCGCAGGTGGCACTATCTCTCTGTCTTCATCTCCCGCGCGTATCTTCGTTCGTTTCACAGGAGCCTCAGGCTAATGAGAAGAAACGCGCACCGATCGGTGAACAAACGTGAAAACGTGGCCGAAACACACCACGCGTGGTCTACACCTTTCCCATTTCCCTTTCTCTTCTCTGCCGAAGCGATATAAGTCGTAAAAGATTGTTTTAAGATACAATGAACCCGACAGGTCGCAAAATATTAGAAACGTGATGGGCCACTTTTGTTTAAAGAAACTACCGTATCATAAATATCATTGATACCTAACGAAGAGAAATATATTTATGAAAGTATATAAACACATGTAAAAAAAATGATTGAATAGACCTTTGTGCGAGATTCAGTGTACCACTAAAGGCAATTGAAAATATAAACATTTGACAATTTAAAGGAGATCGGGCCATCTCGCTCGGAATTATATGTTGATATGATTTCGGTTTGAACGGCGAACGATGAAAACGCGTGAAAACATTCGAAACTCGTTGAATTCTTCTCGCCTTCAGTTTCGGCTGAAACATTGCGGACCGTTACTCGGAGCTAATATCGGGTTACGATTTGAATTTGTCTTTTTCTCCGATCCTCTAGGCCTATGAATATTTAAGCAGATTTATTTCACATCGATTTTTATCGGTGTCCACGAATGTACATTTTATTTGCGTATTTTACGCATCGTTCCCGAGACGTGTGGCAGCATTTAAACGACAAACAGAGCTAATCGGGACAGCGTTTAGTCGAGTGTGATAAATGTTTAAGTGAGAATTCATATGTGTGTACACTTTGATCGAGTGATATTAGATGGATACTGGTTACACGGCTGATGTTTCGTTGGAGCTTCTATTAACATGTTCCGCTACATTCGAATATCATTCAAGTGAGTATGTAAATTCAATTGAATTATCATTAATATGGTGAAAATAATCTACTGAACTGGAAACTTCTCCCTCATCTGTAACTATAACTCCTTTCTTTTACTAAATACTTGACTCCAGAATAATTAAAATAAAATATCAAATAAATATCAGAAATATGCGGAAAAGAATGTTGATCAATATCATTTGATTTGTTGTAATTATTTTCTTGGAGAACACCAAATTCATATTCCAAATGATGACAGTTGTGCCATCTTTTGGCGATAACGGTATTCGAAATGTCAATTACAGTATTACAAATTGAATTTTTATATTAGAATGAGAATACCACTTTCCTTTAATATGGAACTTTAATTTTATCCATTGTAAATAGTCAATTTAAATTTTATAATAATGTTATCTTGACTAACCTTTTGAATATATCTATGTTTGGATTTGATTCTAATTTTTGAGATAGGTTTATTTTCGATAAAAATGATTATCACAAGGAGGATTTCTGGTGATTCAAAAAAAATACTGAAAATTAAAAAATTTATATTCGTTTATTTGCTTCAAAATTTGAAAATGAGTTTATTTTGTGTAAAGGCAATGTGTGTGAATACGATTTTCGATAATGCGAAAGTTAAAGCTCAGCATTTTGCAAAAATTGTTTTACCAGATTATGGTCATATTCTGCGTCACCGATAGAGCGATTAAGGAAGTACAGTTGATAACATCACCGACGAGAGACAAAATAAACTGGCCATCTTATGGAACTTCGTATCCCATAGTCTGATGAATTTAATATTGAGACAAAAAATGAAAAAAGAATATATTTCTTATTTATTTGTATTCATTTGTACTTTGTTGATAAGGTTGTGAGTGACGCGGATTGGTAAGAAGGTTACTTAACCCTCCGGCCGTGTGACAAAAATTTACATTGGATGTCCAGTCTATCCTGTTTCTCGTCGGTGATTGAACTGTATAAGATTGTAACTACAGACGGTAAGGCTGAGCTAAAAAAAACTCCTGGATACAAAATCTTGTAATATGAGTGACCTATCTTGAATCTTGTTTGTGGCTGTTTATCGAGATTTCAATTGAGGCGCACG
This sequence comes from Nomia melanderi, assembly GCF_051020985.1. Classification (NCBI taxonomy): domain Eukaryota; kingdom Metazoa; phylum Arthropoda; class Insecta; order Hymenoptera; family Halictidae; genus Nomia; species Nomia melanderi. The sequence goes on from NC_135005.1 coordinate 6,276,291, forward strand.
ATGTCAGTTCTACTTACAAACTTGTTTATGCCAAAATATGTAATAAAGTTGTCGTGAAAACAACACGGCGGACAGGTTAAAGGAATTTCAAGTATTCGAATCGTCTATTTTCTGTAAGTCAAGCTGGAAATGGAAAATAGTGGTGAAAGTGGTGATGACGGGGGACCATTAGGTCCAACTGCATTCCTTAGTGGAAGCGGTGTTTCTACATCATATATTAGTGTACAATCAGACGACATGGAAGGTAGGTTAATTTTGTTTTGCTTTGTCTTCACTTTTAACGTAAATAAAAAATTCTATAACTTATATAACATTCATATTATCATTGTGTGGGATGATTGAAATGACATTTCTTAAGAAGAATTTTTATTCTTTGTAATATTTTCAGTGTTAATATTGAATTTTGCTGTTATTAAAAAACAGTTAATAATCATGTATAAGTAATTAATAAAATATTCAGTTAATAACCCACTACCTACCAATAAGTTAAAATATAGTGTTAATTAATCCTCTTTTAGACGATCCTGAAAACACTGATGATTCAAATCATGGAGCCAGTGACCCTTTACAAGGAGCTGGAGGCGGTGGTGGTGCAGGACCACTTCGTGAACAAGATCGGTTTCTTCCAATAGCAAATGTGGCTAAAATTATGAAAAGAGCCATACCAGAAGCAGGAAAGATAGCTAAAGATGCACGTGAGTGTGTGCAGGAATGTGTTTCTGAATTCATATCATTTATCACATCTGAAGCGAGCGACCGGTGTCACATGGAGAAACGCAAGACTATTAATGGTGAAGACATTCTATTTGCAATGACAACTCTTGGTTTTGATAATTATGTAGAGCCACTGAAAGTGTATCTACAAAAATACAGAGAAGCTACAAAAGGAGATAATCCTCCAGGTAGTGGTACAACAGCTGGTAATGGAAAAGCTGAACCACAAGGAACTATATATGAAGATCAGCTATTTGCCATTGCTGCAACTGCGTCCAATGCTACTACCTCTGACACACCTGTTATATACAGTTATACATCCACAGATCAAATGCAATTTCAGCTTTCTTGATCAGTGCAGGTTAAAGTGATGTTGATATAAATTATTCTGTGTGAAATGCGATTTGACTGTCACATATCTTCAGTATGCATAACTGCATTCTTTTTTTAAAAAAAAAAAGAGACTGTAAAATGAGTTTTGACAGTGAGTTAACTTTATATTGTGAGAACCAAACATGAGCATTTTAAGAATTCAAAGAAGATGAATTAAAATTAGATAATCCTTGTAAAGATTAAATCTGAACATGGAAGGAAATAAACGAGGAGGCAGTTGAAGGCTCATTGATAATTACTTGTTTACTTTTTCAAACACAGTAGGGGTAGAAAAACGTAGCCGATTGTTTATTTTTCTATTATTTTTAAGCACTAAAATTCGCATTGAACTAGAATTAGGCTGTGATGGTTTTTGCGAGAACGGTTCAGGCCGAATGGAGATTAGATAATTCTATATTAGACATGAACCGGCAGTTAATCGGCGTGTTGATTTTCGTAGAAAACGTTTGTAACAGTGTTTTCATTCTGGTAGTTGGGCAGGAGAGAGCAACAGCTCATGTGCTTTTGTTGATGATGATGCTGGGCCACTCGAACACGTGGCCGATTGTTGAGGTGGCTGTTGTTGCTGCGATGGTGACAAAAGTGAGGCGGTAGGCAATGTTCCAGCTGGACGCGCTTCTGCTTTCCTCACTTTCTCCTTCTTGTCAGAAGTGACATGGCAAAACCGCCAGCGGCATTGACCACAACGACATAAACAGAGGCAGAGCAGCACCCGAAATAGGCAACACAGTAAACCGGCGCACAGTAGTGAAGGACCCACCAGCCTCAATTCCGGACTGAGGAATCCTTTCTCTCCAGTGCCGACAAACGAGATAACTAATCCGAGCGCTGTAGTTCCCAGCCCTGCATAAAGTACGGTATTCACTGCCGCACTAACTTCTCCTCTACGACGGTTTGCATTACTGCTACCATCTTCTTCGTCATCTTCTCCACTGCTCCCATAGCAATAGCTTGCGTCTCTTATCTGAGAAAAGAAATCAGTCCTTTACCTTTAATAAAACAGAATGAAGCAGATCATTAATATTTTTAGTACAGCAGTATTTACAATGAATCATATTAAAAATAACTTTATTACGCAAAGGTATAAATAAGAATATGCACATCTGCTTAATTTATGGAAATCTCAATTAGTATTCAATAGTATGATATATGTAAGTATGTTAATAATATTATATAGTTTACTTAGAATTTTTTTTATTTTGAATTATATTTTGTTGCATGCCCATTTACCCTGTTCCTTTTCATCCATCGTCGATGAGCTTCGCATTGCTTTGTCTTGTAGCCATCTCCACGGCATCCGTGAGGTGACATAGGAGACAAAGGGAGGGGAGAAGGTCTGCTGCATCCTTGCCATGCTGCTTTACCAGGTCCTCCACCACACTGAAATTATACTACATTGAGGTACTGTTGTTAATTTTACAAGAACTCTAATTATAATGTTTCAATCTACTTCCACAAATTTTAATAACGCTCATATTGAAGAAGTTCTTAAATAATTTAATAAATGTTAAAAAAAACTTTCCAATGTTGGCTTATTCTAATATAAATACTATCTGGACTATTATACACAATATAAATAAGTAATAAAACTTAAAAACGAATTACACTTTGATTATATAATTGCATCTTTCTCTATCATTTCTAAACATTTTCTGTAGTCTCTTTCACCATATTATTATCCATTAATTAATTTCTTTATTACTTCCTCGTTACTCAGCACATAAATGATAATGTAAAAAACATGCATGCATGTACTAAGTAAAATACAAAAAAATTGGTATACATGTAACCAATCCCAAACACGTATAAACATTTATACGTACATGTATCGTAGAATTTGTTTATATAAGCGCACTGTATTCATTGCATTTTAATCATCAATAGAGATTTGATTAAATATATTTTATTACAATTGTTTACCTTTGATCGTAGAGTACTCTGTAAAGTACTCTGTAGTATACTGTGATACAACTTGGCATCACATTTATTAATACAAATTTTTATTTTAAAAAAGTATCGTCCAGTGATACTGAATTAAAGAACATTCTTCAGATGAAGAATCGCACAATCAGTTGTTACACTTTTTTTCTAACTTAGTATCAAATAATAATTTCTTTTTCTTAACCTTTCATTAAGGAATAAAAATAAATACCTTATAAAAGAGAAAAGAAGATGTAAAATATTTTTTAAATATAAAATGCATATTTTATACATTCCATTGCGTCCAAGTTTTTTAATAATCACAGATATAAAATAAAACAAAAAATATTTTTATATGTAAGGACATAAAAAACACTAATATGTGTTATGATAAGATAAAAGTAAAAAAGGACAAACACCAAGAATACACTACATTATGAATCTCTTTTTTTTTTCAAAAGGAGGCACGTAAGGTTTGATGCAAAGGTAATCAGCTAGGAAAGTATAACAATTACCCACTGATGCCAATAGCTTATCTTCGATGATACAGGACATTGGAATGATTTGATACTTACCCCGTAAACATAAGATCGTGGGGGATATCGTGGAAGCGGCGGAATAAGTCTGGTGGCGAAGTTGGAGGGTAATTCTCTAAAGTTCACCACCTTACCCCCCCGTAACCGTTGCTTCTCCCTTCTAATTAATAAAGCAGCCTGCATTCCGCTCATTCATTTGCCTGTTTTATTGATCGTTAAGATCTCGACCGTCCTTCTCCTCCTCCTCCTCTCTTTCCTTTTCACTTCCTTTACACACGATACAATTTCAACTCTTTGTTCCCCTTGTTTGACCCGATTGAAAAAAAAATCAAAAATCACACGAGTTCCTCCTCAAAGATCTTCTGATCCACCTTGATACCAGGCACTATAACTTACTCCTAACATTGCACTGTCTGCCTTTGGTAATAGTCGATGCATGTATGCGCTGATTGGAACCAGTAGAGACATATTAATAACTAAAATTTACAATGAATGGATAACCAGCTGACGAACCTGGGGCTGTTCAGGGATGCGTTACCGCGGGGATTACATACGCCACCAGACAGCCAATCGATGGTGTGTTCCTAATATATAAGTAAAGGTGTGTGTGTGTGTGTGTGTGTGTGCCAGCAAAGAGAAGGTGCAGAGTGCAACGAGGATTATCAAAATACTCTTACAAGGACTGCACGAGATACATGAGATAGGGTCACCTAGGCAAGAGCGACTAACATGTGATAGAGAAAGAAGTGAAAGAACAAGAGAGCTAAGAAAGAGAAACAGAGTGAGAGATAGAAATAGAAAGAGAGACAAAGATCATAAGACTATCCTAGAGCAATTAAGTTATTGCCGAAATAATGTACCCACCTGTAGCTCCGAAGAAGATGGCGATACTCTGAGATCAAGGATCGATGGTGGCGGGAAAGGGAAGTTATTGGATTTAGTGGCGCAAGTAACTGAACTAGGTGATTCGAGGGATAGCGGCGGTGGCGATATTGGGAATTGGATCGGAGAGACAGGTGCGACCTGCGGAGACTTCTCGACATGACGCCGTCGATCGATGCTCTGATGGAATGCAGATGACGGTGGTTGTGGCTGTGGTGTGGAAGATGGTGGAACAACGTGCGGACGCGCAAACTTGCTCGGGTGGTGGTGGTGTTGGTGTTGGTGTTGGTGGTAGTGGTGCTGTGAAGCTGGAACTGTCTTCAGCCGTGATGGGATTGTACCCTCGGCGACACGTTTGTTTAGCTGCAACCGTTTTTGCTTCCTCCTGTTCGCTATACTGGCGCCACCCGCAGCTGCGTACATCGCTCTGCGACCCGATTATACTGTTTCCCGGTTTAACGCCTTCGGGCCAGGCGTTCTCTCTGTTACGAGCTTAACTCCTTTCGCATGGTCTTCCTGTCTTTTTTTCCTCTGTAAAGGCAAGAAACGTGACGGAAATCCGCCCGCTATCGGCGGCCGTCATTCTATTCTACCGACTAAGTATTCTAGCAAGAAGCACGTGAAAAGCTTTTTATTTACAGCGTTATTTACATATGCGTACTAGACACAGGTAGCAGCTATGCGTACATGGATACTAAATATTACTTTTACAAGTAATACAAGAGTCTATAATTTATTTTACTTTTTTTTTCTTCCGTTTCATTTTAACAGTCATAAGCAAGAGAATCATTAACGATAACCTTGTGTTAAAATGTATCGAACTTTTCGACCAACTCGAATGAAGTACCGTTGGTTTTGATAAATAGGAATGTAGTTTCCTATAACAAATTAGTTACCGACTACTATTAAATTTGGTTATTGAAAGTAAACGCCTACCATCGTTCTGTATGCATTCGATTGGTGTGTATTAAGGTTGGAAATAAAGAATGATACAGTTCGTGAAACTGATATAATTTGAATAAAAATTATGTTGGATTTCTTTATTATTAGAAAAATTAAAACAAAAACGAATACGATCTTCTTATAACACGGCCACTGCATTTCATGTTGTATCAAAACCGCGTTTTCAGAATGCGGGAAATTTTATAGGGAATTCCCTATTAGCTGTGTCACCGAAAATTGTGTGATAAGAATATCGTATTACAGGGGTACTGTCGTAATTTTTGTGTCATATTATATCGAAACCATGTTATAAGAGAGTTGAGTGTATATTTTTCAAAATTAATTTTCCATAATCAAACGAAGACTAAAAAAAGAATATAAAATTCATATTTGACTAATATAATAAATATGAAAATGTCACGTATAATTTTTTTGACTTGAAAAACAACAATTTAATAAAACTAATTCTGAAGAATTTTTACGTTTAATATTGTCATAAGAGCATTTTTCCCTTTCAACTTTTTACTTCAATGTTTGCCCAAAGTGTACATTATGAAGAGATCACCGTATCGACATCTTTCTGATTTGTTCCTTGACCTATCGACGGGTCAAGTGGTCCCGACACAAATGTAATAAATCGAAAACCCTCTTCTCCCACTTGGTTTTTTGCTGCGACACGTTCCAGTTATCCCTTCCCGCTCCACTCTATCGTTTCCCTTCCTTTTTTCCCTATCTCTCCCTCCCGCACTTCGTCACGTTCGTTTCGGGTACCTTCCGCTATCTATCTTTGTCTCTTTCAGCCCTTCTTTCCCAGCATTCAATGCGTCACTCTATATTTCATCCACATCCTTAACCCACCCTTATAATTTTTCGTTATAAGTAATCAGTGCTTACATAAGTGATGCACACCAGAGGAAAGGGTAAACAAATTTCTTGAGAAACCGTATCGCAATCATCTACGCAAAACAGCGTCGACTTATACGAATTCAATGTGGGCAGTGTTAAAAAGTATTATTGTTCGATATCGAACAAGGGGAATCCCAGTCGAGGGAGTGAAAAAATTCGCGCAAAGAAGCAAGTGGACAGCCGGTGATCGGCTGTGTACGTCCACGGGCAACAAACACAGAAGCGATGAGAGAAGATACGACAAACTCGTGGTTCGAATGCAATGTGAAAACAGGTTAGGTGGGTTGAAACGGGCAAAGGTTACGATAACTGCGATCTCGGGGTAACGAGGTTACGATAAACATCCGCGGATCTAGCGAGCTGCAGGTGTAGGCTGTTTCGAATGCAAACACCGTGAGCGAAATGCGATGAAACTCTGTTCGGTTTCATCGAAAAGGCAATCCTTAAATGCAACATACAAGTCTCGAGTGTGTCTATATCGCTTTCAACGAGTATATACGTTCATGCAATGGTAATTACGTGCGTGCACGAAGCTAGTAAATCAAGGGGGGGGGGGGATACACAAAGCCAAGTAACGTGAACTTACAGAAACAGAAGAGAAAATAAAACAAAGGGAACAAAATAAAATATAGAGACAAAATATTGACGGGACTCGATGAGCAAACGGCTTCACATATAATCTAACCTACTGAGTATCTTCTGAAAAGAAAGGGCGAATGAAGCGCGTAACAAAAGAAAATAAAAGGCTGACTGGTGGCCGGCGGGCACGTCACATCTATTGTTTTCCCTCTTTTCACTATTATCTTTTTTTTTGCTTTTTTTCTCTCTCTTTGTCCGCGCTGCGAAAAGACGCGTGTCGATAGAGAGAGAGAGCGGTTCATATGATAACGACGAGGACCAACGACGACGACGAAGACGACGACGACGAGAAACAATGAAGGCTACACACCATTCTTTCTCTCCCACTTTCATCCTACCTCACTCTCTCCATCGCTTCCAAACGCAACACAGAGACACGTACACGCGCGCAAGCATACACACACGCATACGATCCCTCTTTTTCTCGCTCATTTCGCATCGCTAGCAACTGCTGCAGCAACGTCGGCGGCGTTTCGACGGCGGCGGCAGCGACAGCAATAGCAAAGCAGGCGTCAATCAAGTCAGAGCCAGCCAACACCAAAATGCTGCGCGTACCAACGACTCGGGGGGTAAACCAATGCACCGTGTTCGACCTGCCTCTCTCTTTCTCTCCAATCCCCTCTCGGTTCGACTACGACGTGGACGACATTTTTTCCATTTTTTCGTTGCGCCTTCCCGGTTTGTCCTTACGCGTCGTCGTCGTCGCACTTGTTCCCTCTGTCCGTCCCCTTTCTCCTTTTTCCAGTTCCTTCTCGCTAATCTTTTTTCTTCGTCCCTCTCCTTCTCTCTTCTTCCCTTATCGTTTTTCTCTTCACCGCCTGCCGCGGAGAGATCACGACGGCCGCACACGACGGGTCACCGTGTGCAGGGGACCAGCAGCCGTGCGCACACACACCAGTTTAACACCGAACAGTAGGACACTACGTTCACGCACATACACACGCGGATTGCTCACGGATGGTGATAGGGGCCGGTGGCGGCGGCGGGGGGAGGGCGCGCGCGCGATGGGGACACGCGGGGCCGCTACGCGAATCCAGGACACGATCCCCGTGTGCAGACCGCCGCGTATCACTCGCTCGTCGCGATTAACGCAGCCTCCATCGCCTTTCCCGCACACCTTCGTGGACGCGCCCGTTTCTACCCGAGCAACCACCGACTGAGCACCGCCGCCGACCGCGCGCGCCCGTTACCTCTGCCCGACGGCTTGCCGAGCCTCCTCCTCCACCCTTTCCATGATGCCCCCGCACGCGCGCTACGTCGCTCGATTACACGTACAGCGGTTGGCAAAAGTGAGCGCACATACTACCGCGGACGCGACACGCTATAACAGGGTTTCGCGAACCGCGGGTTGCCAGCCTTCGGGCGGATCGCGGAACGTAGAATCAAATAGGTCATTGTCGAACGGAACATGAACGCAGAGGATCTTTTGGATTATGTACATTGGGACAGTTTGGAGGTTACAATGATTCGTAGGAAGCTCGTGTCTTCGACTTATTCCTTATGCACTGACTCGTAACTAGAAAGTGTGATTCTTACGGTGGGTCGCGTCGAGGAAAGTTTGAACACCGCTGAGCTGTAACGCACACGAAGGTGGAACTTCTGTTGTCCACGTAACCGAGTAAAGCGTACTGGGAAATGTTTCGAATGCTCTTTAAAATATTAGATTTTGCGCGGTTAGAATAAAATTGAATAAAATTGTGATTAAATAATTTAGTATTTATTAATGATAGTAGGAAAGAGGTAGTTTGATATGATTTTGTAAACTTGTTGCGAACGAATAAGGTATTTTGTTTTTGAAAGTGTAGGTACGGTTTAAAATGAAATACGTACTGAAAAAATTTTTATTCATCAATATGTTTTGCAATATATATTTGCATCGAGTGTTAGTACTTGAAAAATTGTTTTTCAAAGTACTTTCTACTAAGATGGAAAAATATTGTTATTAATAACTTGCAAGTCCTTTATGTAGACTGACGTTTGACATATCAGCTGCTACTACTACTTTGAAGCTAGCCCCTATTTTAGGCAACCCCAGTCTGGTATATCACTTGCTGCTACTACTTGGAGGCGGGCGCCTTATAATAGGCAACCTTTGTCTGGTACATCGCTTGTTAATACTACTTAGAAGGCAGGCCTTTTACAATGCCTGACCATTGTCTGATATATCTGCAAGTACTACTTCTTGGATACAGTCGCCATATGCAATTTTTGTCCGACTTTATTGAGTGCTATTACTATATCATATGGAAGCGCTTTTTATAAACGGCAATTATATTTTATCTATCCATAAATTGGAGGAAATATTTTTAAAATGCAAAGTTTCTTTTTTTCTTTCTGTTTCCTTCCATATAGATCTACTAACGTTCGATATTAGCAACGGCTTGTACTACAATCAGTCACGCACAATCGACGTCCGTTCTATTTCGTTTCCATTCTTAACTAAATCGTAACTTTGAACCGTATCGATCAGCTTTACAGTGGAAAGCAGTTTCAACAGTGAAACGAGTGCTCAACACATTTTTTTGTACGGTAAAATTTACATTTGCGATATCCTGCATTTCAGTCACTACATTTTTGTTTACGATATCAACCGTATTTATTTATGCTCGATTTTTACACTGAACTTAATACTTCTTAATTCATTCATTCATTTTCATGCATTTCTTAATTTGTAAATAAGATAATAAAAAACCAATTTTAGAACAGAATTCTACAGAAAAATTCTGTAATGAAGAAAATGCAGAGAAATTCAAATTTCGTCAACTCACTACTGTAAAAGGAATAGGTTAAAGGTTATTTTTTAAAGTAGATCGTGAACTGTATCGTTGGTCGAAGCTTAACAGTTTGATGGTCAAATAGGACACGTAAGTAGGATAATGCACTTCCGATCCGAAATGTTACGTACAGTGTCGCCTCCCCGCCCTCTGTCCTTATTTTATACGCGACGATATATAATATTCAATAATATTCATGAGTCGCGGAAATCGTACGCGATTGATAGATACAGGCGAAAGATAGGATCGAACATCGGATGTCTGAATAATTCAAATCGCGATGCGGCTATACATCGTTCGAAATTAAGTAACATTAACGGAAAACGAACGCACTCGTCGTTTCCAACGGGCATGCATATCGTGAAAACGTGTCCGAACGCGTTCTTGTTCCGTTCGGATGGCATTGAACGTGTACACGTACACGGCACGTATAAAATCACACGTGGGGTGGAACCCCTTACAGATTCTAGGGCAACCCGCTTTCGCACTTGCCCTCCCTCGTACCCGCGGCCAGGTTACCTCGCCCTCTCGACTTCCACGAGTCGATATCCCGTACTGCTTTTGACCTTTCACCTTTCTCCCGTCACCCTGATTCTCCGGCTAAAGGACAACCTGCCTTATCGACTCGCAACGCCCCTGTGAATATTTAATTCCATTCATACAAAACTTAATTGGTAATGTCGATAGGTAATCGACTCTTTGAATTTTATTTTACACCCCAAGAAATCAGATACAACGTTCTTTTACTATTATTTATTTCAATTGATTGTTGGCAAAACTTTATGTAATTACGGCGGGGCAAACAAACAACGAGATTGGACCTTTAAACATTTCATCTTCGTTTTCTACCCCCCACTTTAAGTCGCATATCTCGCTTCCCTTTTCCTCCTTTTGGTTTCTTCGCGCCCCTGTCTTTCACGCCTTTCTTGCCTTTTTTCGCCTTCGGCTTAGCTAGTTGTACTCTGCAAATGAAAAATGTTCGTATCAGGTCGAAATTGTAATATTTAGATCAAAATGTTGATTTCCCAAGAACTTACTTTGGTACAGAGAAGTCCTCACGGAAAACTTTAGTGTTGTTTTTAAGAATGTTCTCTGCTAAATCTTTATTGCGTCTCTTTTCATCTTGCATATTTTCTGGTGCTTTTTCTGCCTTTCGTTTCATTCCAGGTACCTGTTTTGCAATACCTTTAGCATCCTTTTCTTTTGGTAACCTGAGAATAATGTGCATTAATTTTCAAGTCTTATTTGTGTATTCTATTACGGATACTGCAATAAATATACCTGTTTTGGAATTTGCCAACAGATGCTGTTGATGTTCGAGCAACAGTAATAGCTTGAGATAATTGTTGTGAATCAGGGAAATGCTCTTTGGTAGGAAGACCCACTTGTGGAATTTTAATATTCTTTGCTTTAGCAATGTTACGCAATCTTTGTAATTCATTCTTTGATTGTCTTTCTCCTTTTGCTGCCTTTGCTGCTGCAAATGGATCTTCTATGACCTTATTATCATCGTTAATTTCAACCAACCATTCTTTCTGTTCCTCAGCTTTACTACGTTTGTAACCAAATGTAGGTATCCATTTCTATAAAGATATTAAATTATTATATGCATTTATAAGAAAAAATATAACTGACTATTATAATTAATGTTACCTGCAACTCAGTGTCCCACTTAAGTTTTGATTTATCTTTCTTTTTAGACTTGATACCCTTCTCTTTAGCATACTGTTGCCATTTTGTTAACGGTTTAGGTTTTGGTATTTGTCTGGATCGAGGCAATACATACTCAGGTTTTGGTAATTTTGCTACTATTGTTTCTTCTACACGTTCTATTGGAAGTTCCCAAATTTTATTAATTAATATTTGCACATTATCCCTAGTTAAGCTTGTTAAATATTTTTCTTGCCCAGACCTTTAAAACAATAAATAATTAATCAAACGAGCTACAGGTAAATTAATGTGTATTGGCATTATAAAAAACATGGTTAGGTTACTTCAGTGCTTTTATGTTGAGAGTATTGTAATCAAATGCTAAAAGAGATCCTGCATCTATTTCAACTTCTATATCTTTATTCACTTCGATGGATTTGCGTAAATCCTTCTCCTGTGTTTCATTCTCCAAAATTGATTGTACAATATCCATGCTGTCAAGCAGGTATTTACTTAAATAATTTTCAGAACTGATTTTTCGAATAACTTTCACTTAATTACATTACAAACTTTTAATATCAGATTTTTGTTAAACTTTTTGTTCCAAATATCCTCGCAATTACAGTAAAGAAACTTTGAGTTTGTTTTTACTTTCCGTTTAGCAGTGTTATCTTAATGCACGTGCATTTATGGTTATGTTGACACAAATGCAGTCTTACTTAATTCCCGCGACATGGAGATTCGCGTGGTTTAAGAAAAATAAACCCATTGAAGAAAAGTGTAGTTCTATATACTTACCGAAGAAAAAAGGATGAATGTTATTGCAATAAATTTAAATGACGGCAATTATTTATTATCTAAACATTAAGACATTTTATGAGGTTATACCGTGAAAATGTTTGTTCTTGCTGAATTGAAAGACACAGTTAGGATTCCACCGTGGGAGTTTAAACGGAAATTAAACGATGCGATTACTGATGAACTTAATAGAAAACTTGCCAATAAGGTAAAAGATACTATGATTTAAATAATTTTACCTGTGATAAAGGTTGAGATCAAGTTTTAAGTGTCTATTTTAGGTTTATCTCAATGTGGGTCTTTGTATTGCTCTTCATGATATCACAAAAATTGAGGAATCATATATCTTTCCTGGGGATGGAGCATCTCATACTAAAGTAATATTTCGTTTTATTGTGTTCCGCCCATTTATGGAAGAAATTTTAATAGGGAAGATACGTAGCTGTAGTGTTGATGGTGTCCATGGTACTTGTTGTTTTTCTTACTATCTCACATGAATGATTAGATCACTTCAAGGACAACAAAAACAGTCATACCTTTTTGCAGTAACGTTAGGATTTTTTGAAGATATTGTAATTCCACCTCACAAACTACAACATCCATCGAGGTTTGATCAAATGGAACAAGCATGGGTATGGGAATATGATACAGGGGATGGTGAAAAACATGATCTTTTTATGGATGCAGGTATATTAATTTGTATCTAAAACTAATCAATATAAGTATAGAATATATTAAGTGTAAGATATAAAATAATAATTCAAATATTTTAGGAGAAATTATACGATTTAGGGTAGTAAGTGAAACTTTCACAGAAGCTTTACCTACTGGACCAAATGTATCCGGAGAATCAGCAGAAAAATCAGAAGCTAAAAATATATCTCCATATATTTTGGGGGTATGTATAATTAATAATTACTCAAACATTAATTGAAATGTATAAACCCTAAACAGTTAAAGTAATTTTATCACTATCGTCTGTGTCTTATTGTAGGGAGCCATTGACGAGCCAGGACTTGGGTTACTTACATGGTGGGAGAATACCTAATAGTGCAAAAATAAATTTGGATCAATAAATTTTTATTTCACAGCACATTCCATCATGTTATCACGTTTTAAAGTTATATTCGTGACTGGCGCCACGCGCGACCCGATTTCAGATAGAATTTTGACTGTGCGGATATATTTATATTTAGTTTTCATTGGTAACAGAATTATTAATTATTATTTGTACAATATATACAAAGACGTTGTGTGCTAAATATGTGGTAACACGCAAAAATAATTTCAGTTCGGTCAAATTTGAGGTCATGCTAAACATCACACAGAAGGTATTCGGTAGTATAAGTCTCAACATAAAGAACATTGCATAGTTTGTAGTCGTTCGACTGCAACAGTGGCATAAAATCTTTCACATCATTACGTATTGATGGAGCATAGTATGACACATTCGTATATTTTTTGTTTTGTCTTTAAGTAACCGTCAAAATTGTTTAACAGTATTAAACACATAAAATATGTTTTCTATATTGCGATATATCGTTACATTGAATGAAAAACATTCGAGAACTTAGCTAGGTGTAAGCCTTAAATTTAGGAGACATTAATTACATGACAGTGGAATATACATAGATAAAATACAACTTAAAACATTTCTAGATGATAGATACATGTGCAATGATCATTCGGTTGTTTTATACTGCAGCAACACGTGTCGTCGAATATCACGCGAATAGTATCTCGTAAATAAATAAAAATCTCCGTTATAAGACTCATCGGAATGTTTTTTGCGCTTTTTATTCTTTTCGCTGGTGAAACTCTCATTTTCTAGGTAGCTCGATTAATCTTTCTTTTTTATATCGTCTTCATGCACCGCGACTAATGCTTTAGAATTGCTGTCTTTGAATGGCCTTACAAGCAGGATGAACAACAGTCTAAACACATTCGGAGTAAAATAGTACACGTACAATAAAAATTTCAAGTTCTAACTGTTTGAGTCTGACGTGTCGTCTCATCGGACTTTTTTTCTATGTTCTTTAACAAGAACCTACTGAGGTTAACTGTCTCTTTTTTGTTTTCTCTATCATCAAGCGACGCGTGAAACTCTGAACGATTTTATCGATTGTACACGTTCTCTTCTATCCCATTTTCTTTGTATTCTTTCGATCCTTCGAAAAAATATAAACGTGACGACATAGCGGGTCAAAACACGAAAAAGTACGACAAATTTTTTAAAGGGTTCATCGCGTAATTTCTGATTGAAAATTCGTTATTGTAGTTAGGTGCAAGATTGTTTTCAGAAGAGACTAACGACATGTCTTCAAGTTCTTACGTAGTTTCGAGCGGTGAAAAATAAAAAAATCATCTAAGAACAACAACGTTATCGGTTTCTTTTGAGGGTTTTAACGTATCACAACAAAGGACCAGAAAACGGTTTTGCAACGCTATCGCGTTTCTTCATGTTTCAGTCCACCGTGTACCGGCCACAATCGAAGAGTCTAGCGTGAACAAAAGGGGGTGCGATTCATACAGGAGCTTCGGTGTATTAAAAATGCCTATATGCGCTATTTAGTATCGCCATCGTTACTTTACACGTTTAAGGGCTAGTGTGTTTCTCAATTTTTTTTTGTCTTTCTCGTTTTCTTCTCTTTTTTCTCGTTTATAGATCGTTATACAAGAGAAACAAAACACGGTATTTAGTTTGCGTTTGGACGTCAATTGCTTTTCTCTATTTTTTTTATGGATGCAGCTCCTTTCAGTCATCGTTAACCATTGTCTTTCTAAGTATTGCTTTACGTGAAACATTCTCTTCTCCCTCTTATCTCTCTCACCTGTTCATTCTCGTTCATTTTAAGGAACACAAACACCGCCGTTCTGTGTTCTCGATCGCGGCGTCGCGTGTTGTCGACACGCGAAAGAAATTTCTGTTCGGAGGCATTTCCTGCACTCATCGATCATGAACGGTTTATTCGATGATTAAGCAGCGCGGCAGATGTTCACGTAAATAGTTGAATAATTCCTGAGACGTTCCTGGACAGTTGGTTAGTTCGAGCTCGTGCAAATGTCGGAGTTGTATCAACCTAGACAGTTCGCCGCTCGTGAGCAATGGGCAACCTGAAAAGATAAATTTATTCGAAATTCAATTTCCACTAAAATTTTATTCGAAGTTTCACCCTGAAAAGATAAACGCTAAAACAAAAGATAAATTAACCAAATGCATAAAATAGAAATTGAATTACATAACAAAATGTGAAACACTATTTATGTTAAATATGTGATAAGTAGAAATCGCAAGTGTTAGTCAGACGGGCTATTCAAGCTTGATTTGACGTCACACGTGTTCGATCAATATTCACATTTGTTTCGTTTGTAACCGCAGTTTCGTTTGAAAGAAAAAAGAACATTTTTCTATATTTTCGATTTATTTTTACGCTAGGATCACCTTGTTGCCTCGGTCACGTCCTGTATTTCTTTTGTGCGAAGTTTTAAACTTTGATCAACATATAGGACAAGCCTTACCCGCCAAGGAGAGTACTTGTAAGGATTTCATGCTGCACAAGTGTTTAAGACTCAAGTCTTTAAGTTCCGAGCACCATCTCAAGAACAATGCGCTCAGTGATCCCATTGTGGAGATGTAGCCCACGCCTATGTCCGTGATGTGTACACACCTACGCAGATAACAAAAAAAAATCTTAAAACTATATTCACTTATTTATGTATTCTTAGCTATGTTTTTTCCTTAATTTGCTAATTGACTGTTTGTGGTTTGAATTCGAAATACTATTCCTTAATTTTCGAAATGGTTATTGTTTTTTGTATATCCTAACGATTTTTTTATTTATTCGGTTATTTACAGTTGGCAAATATTTCAATACCAATATATCTTTTCTCTAAATTAATTACCAATTGCTTCTCCTCAAGAGACAATGTTCAACTGCCAATCATCAATTTCAATTATGCTAAATTCCCCAGTATCTACATTTCAATTTCCACTTCACTTCTCTAAGATCTCTCTAATTCCCTAATGCTCTCAGTTTCCAACTGTTCTAATATTTAGGCCTCAATTCATCTTCTCGAAGAGGAGCGATAGCTTCGGCAGAACTACGTAGAAAATTGGACTCTTAAATTCCTATCTTCGTCTTGTCACGCGTTTGCTAATCGTTTCGCGGGCATAGCTTCATTAACGTCTGACTCCCAGACAAATTGGCATGGATGTCCGAAGACAATGTGTCACACGGCCGGCATGTCGACTGATCAGGACGGTTTCCAATACGAATAACAACGTGTCGAGCGACTCAATCGGTCGCCTAAGCAGATTATAAGTCTGCCTTCTTAGATGTCTCGAGGTGGCTCGATAGGTGAATCACTTATTGCGTAATGGCCGATCTTAAATAGAATGCTCGTTAGCGGGCGTGGTAATTCGACTATGAATAAAGCGATCGAGCGGATTGCACTACTGTTATGACTAAGCCACCTTTCCTGAGCGATTTGTCAGGCTGACGGGACATTCCTGTTGTTAGATTCGAACGTGCACAATTCTCTTCCGGGATTCCCACGAACCGCGTGTTCTTGGCAGAAATTTCGTTCACAATACCATTGCATGAAATGTTATTTGATAATCTTTCTCTATATTAACAGAATTATGTTATCAGATTTTTAATGCTTTTAACCTTTTAACTGAGAATACTAAGTTAACACGTTAATAGCTTTTCGTTTTCGTGTCCATTCGATAAATAGTCGTGCTCCATTAATCCGCAATGTTTGTATTGTACTAGTACGAACCACGCAATATTGAAGTGTGTGGTTGTCCAGTGTGCATTGTATTAATTGCATTTATCTCGAGTCATTCGGAAAATATCTAGTTAAAAGGTTAAATGAAAATTTTGAATCGTGAAGATTAAAATTGCCTTCTTCGAGCCGTGTAGAATCTTCTCTAAGAATCACTCGAATATTTGCAGCGGTTTCGGAAATTCTTAAACTTTGAAGAAGTTGAACAGCAACAAGTGTTGTGCTATGATGAATCACACAGGAGTAGATGAAGATTATTAATTCGGAGGAAGAGAATTAATAATCTGGCAAAAAAGATACATTGTTTTCCATATAGAAAAGGATAAAGACAACATAGATTTTCTTGATCAAGTTGGTTGTTTGTGGTTATGGCAAAGTATGTACAACGATGTCCCTTGATCCGTTCTTACCTGTCCAACGTAAGCTCCTCCAAGTGATTCAAATCACAGGCAATATATTCTAAGGCTGCGTCAGTAATCCTTGAGCACCAACTCAGATCTAAGGAACGAAGTCTTGGCAAGTTCTCTGCGATCAACTCAACACCGTCGTCTGTCACTTTGCTGCACCCTGACAGCGACAACACTGTCAGATTCGGCAAGAAATGCACTGGAAAAGATAAATGGAATCGAGCTTTGATCCTTCTTACTATTATTAAGTAATATTTGCATTCTCTATTATTATTTTAACTTAACCATCATTTTTTTCGTATCATTTTTTAATTTCAAATACAAAGATATTAACAAAAATCTGTGCCAAAAACCTATAACTAGATGGGTTTCCTTTAAAATAAAAACAAATTAATTTAGATATCTGGGTTATCCAATTTAATGACTATAGGATGCGTTTTGGATTTTATGCATTTCTCTCGCGAAGAAATTACGTGGGATGGAATAAAATTTGATAAGACTCCTATTTTTATTTGAATACTATGCTGTGCCAGTCATGCGTGACTGACACATCTTTCGGGCTGAAGCTAAAAATAGGATGCAGATAAGTTGAAGAAGATTAGAATAACAAGAATAATAATCAATATTAAATTACATACTTTTCGTGTTGTTAATAAGATGGTTTACATTCTATGGATCTTTGACAGGGACTGGTGCCAACGTTCCAACTGTTAACGTAATAAAATCTTGACTAGAAAAAGTGAGTTTGTAAAAATATAAGTGTGATATAATTCGAAATCTAGTTATAAGCCTGTTATGTCTTGAACAGTGTTTTAAAGACAAATTTGTATTTACGTATATCGAATTTCAAGAAAATCTTTTCATTGTATAAATAACGGTAACCGGTCATTGACCACCCACATGCCCAGGAAATTGAGTCTGAAGTATTGCTGACAGCTAGAAAGCTAAATAAAGCTGTCTTCCTTAATTCTAAATTTGTAATGACCGAATGCATGTGACACCTGACTTAATTTCACGCTATCTTCATCACAGTATTTCTACCTGGATCCCGGTGGAACACGTTGATGCAATTGTCTTCATTCCCGTGACTCTTTGCGTAACGTTTGAACGTGTTATTATATTGTATCAATATTTGCAGAAGTTGCACATTCAATGATCTCATCAAATTTCTACTTAATCCCACGTTATATCTCGAACCAGAGAATAATAAAACTAAAATTCATTACGTATTGGAATAAAAATAAATTCGATATCATGATATGAATGTTAAAATTATTAAAATTATTTAAATATTTATAATCATATAAATACTGCTCTTTTTCATATCCTTTTCCTTTTATAGTTTCAATGATTACATGCGTGTATAATGAAGATAGATTATTATTAATATTAATGAAATAGCGAAGAAAAACTTACAGGATAAAAACTGAGAAACCCTTGCAAATTAATTAATCTCATTACAAAACCAAAAAAGAATGGAAGCTTTCGTTTATGTCAATATTATTGACAGAGCTTACCAATATTATATACACCATGATTGGTAAGCTCCCAGCAGGATTGGAGCCTCAGAATACTGAGAGCGCTGCTTTGTTTCGAGTTAAAGTAACCGAGGGCGTCGTCGGTGACGTGGTAAGCTTGCAGCGAGAACTCGTAGAGGCTCGGCAGCAATTGAGCGACAGCCCTGACAGCTTCATCGGCCACGTTAATACAATCCGACAAGGAGAGCGACACTATTCTAGGTGTCAAGCAGGTCCACAGGCCAGCTTCCGTTATCTCGTTACAACCGGCTAATTCAAGCTCGAACAACGCCTAAAAATAAAAAGGACAGTTAGAAAAATCTTCCATCTATTCGTTCGCGAGTGCTAATGATCTTCTCGTTCAGCGACGCGAAAGAGTAACGATAAAAATATTACTGCTAGATCGTTAGAGACTTCATAGAGTAACGAGTTTCATTTGAAATATAAGAACTTCGCGAAGAAAAGTAACTCTAGAGTAAATACTTAAGAAAACACAGATTTTCATAGTGCAAATGAAAACAGCTATTTCATTGCATAATATATAGATCAGTAATAATATTAATAAATTAAGTAACAGATCAGTCTGTCAAACAACAGATTCTCACGAGTAATCCGCTTACAAAACGCGCACAGCGAACACTATACAATTTAATTCCTTATTATCAGTATTATTACGTTAGGGTCAGATCTAGCAACAATCTCTACAATTTGAGTCGCCATTATTTTCAGTATCTTACATCTCACTTTGCAAATCACGAACATTTATCTTGTTTCTTTTTTAGTTTCAATGATTATGCGTGTGATAAAAACAAGTTCTTATTGGGTCGTCCCATAAGTGCCGTTTATTTTTCTATCATACAAAATATTATTTTATGAAAGATAAAATTTTCATAACTTCACGACCTGTCGCTCCCGAACACTTTTTACTGACTAAACTGAAGCAGTTCTAACTCGTATCGGTCTGTGATTACAAAACGTAACGCAAGAAGTATTAACTCTTTGCACTCGAGAGGTGACTCTCACTCACCACTTGATTTCATACAGTAAAACTATATAATTTTATATTTAATATTATACTTCGTATAATGCATCAATTTGAGAAATAATGAAATACAATAGCTTTGTTCCTCAATGTACGTGTGATTTTTCTTCGAGTTAGATTCACAAAATATCGTCTTTATCTCATCAGAAACTGTTCAAATATTTCTAGTGAAAAACTTCTAAGTGCAAAGGATTAACACACCGTGGCACGAACTTATGGAACTATCTAATATTAAGATTATATGGGGTGTAATTTCTTAGCTCTAAAGCTCACTTGCAAATGATCTAAAAGAGCTTCGAGGCCCTTGTCGGTGACCGCGCAGCATCTCAAGGACAACGAGTGAACGTTCCGTTGGGCAAGGGGAAACCCGTGGATCAGTTCTGGTATGTCCTCGTCCGCGGCGCCCAGAAGGACCAACGAACGAAACCCTCTTCTGACCAGGGAAGCGTAGAGGCGGGTACGCGAACTGGGCATCATGGCGCGTACCTCGCGGCACCTCACGACGGGTACCAACCCAGTCCAAAGCCGGGGTCGCGCGTACAGTATGTCCCTCCATCTTGTACATACCTGTAAACAGATCACGTTGCAGATCCTTATGCGAATTCCCTTTTCCAAGGATTATGTTTTCTGAAAATTAGAGTAAAACAGAATGGAAACTTGTTGTAGAAATAAAATAGAAATGCTATTCATTTCTGTTAACACTAACCGTACCGGCACTCTGTATATACTTATTCCTATTATGACCAGTTAAATAAGTTAGATGATAATGTTTTCTTAGCGGAAATAGAAACAAGAGAAAAGACAACAATTGAAAAACTGATTGATCGGGCAGTATAGGAAATGATTTAAAGTGAAATAAACAAAAGAAAACGCAGAATTTTCAATGAAATTTTAAAACCATTCATTTGACCGATTTTCACGGTACGGTTAGTGTTAATGTACACGAAGATCATTAATATTTGTTTTTCGAATCTTATAAATTCCTCGTTGAAGAATGGTAAAGTAGGAACTTCATAAAATTTCATGACATGAGTCATCTCTTTTCTAGTTTTCTTTAGAAACATACTTTAATATGAAGAAAGTGGTATATTTAAGTTTGTATTCTTTTAACTTGTATGTTTCCTGCATCGAAAGTTTCGTGAATTAGTTTATGGCAAGCACGAATTAGTATAAACGTCAGCTGGCTACTCATTAAGAGACTAAGGTCTCCCTGTACAGAGGGTTCTAAAAATATAAGACATCTCCGGATAATCGATTCCACATGTTAAGATAATAAAAGCAAAGTATTTATATATGCATTAACTGTTAAACGATTTTTCAAGTATAGAACTTTTTTAAGAAAGTGTTACCATTCCAGTATTACGTGTCAACTGGATTTTCTAATGGATATTTTCTAAACATTAACCCTCCCGAAATATCAAGTTACAAACAAAATGTGTTGCAATTCGTTTAGCAAGTCAATTTTTCTATATTGTACGTTATATACTATTAAGATATATAAAGATAATATAAATAAAACTAATATATTCAATCATCTTCTTTTTAACATTTCTGCACATATGTACTTGTATACGGTAGTAAGGAATAATATAAACCTTTTATTTTTCCATTGAATGATTTAAATAAAACAAACGAAAATCAATGTAACTAGGAACAAATAATTTTTATATAATTTGATTCTTTTTATAAAGCGTCGAAGTTGCATAAATGAATAATGAGGACTCGCGTTAGCGAACTCTATCTAGAAACTCCAAATACTTCTCTAGCATTGCATAGTGTCGCTAAGCGGAGTCATAAACAGAGTCATAAACAATCGTGGTCGACGCCGACGCATCGCGTACCGTGGAACGAATCCTCCTTCACTGCTATGATTTATTTCTGACATGAGGAATTACCTTCTTCCCAAGGAGACTTACGCAAGGCAAAGATAGCCGGGTCATCTGGACGTAATCAAGAACCTTCCATTTCTAATTGTGCATCGTGCCCGTGACGAGTCGCATACTTTCGTTATTTATTCAAGACGATTCAAGCCAAACCACGACTCACCCTGTGCATATATTGTAGAATTAGACAGCACTAAATTGCGTGTTGCAACTCATATCGTACACGATACGAATTTCATCTTCCTTTTTATAATATTGATGTCCGTCGGACAGACGTTAACACGAATTCATTCTCTCGTAGACCAGTGCACAAGGAATAATTTCAATAAAATGTTAGTAAAATATTGATATATTGTGCAACATTATATTTATACATCAAAAGTAATATACTACACATAAATAAATAAATAAATCAATTTTATATAAGACTACTTAACAGTAAAAAAAATTAAAAGAAAACTTAATTTATTATACTATGTATAAGAAATAATATTTTAACATAAATTAAACCGTAGATAACGCTTGCAAAACAACAATTGCATGTTCAAGCTCGGTCCAACCCCTTGATTCAGACTCCCAACCTCATCCGGATGACAATGATTCGCGAATCACGTTGTACAAGTATTTACCCTTTCTATTATAACCCGTATTTTTAAAATATCTAATCAGACATGCACAAGTATAGCTTCCTCTAATATGTTTACCAATTCCACTGAATTTCTCATGCATTTCAAAACCAAATACACCGTTCCTCTTCCGCAACCACCTTATGCTACACCTAGACCTGCACCAAGCGCAGCAAAAGGCGGTTCTATCACAGACTTCTACATCCAAAACAGATTGAGTGACATTCAGTTAGCCGTGTAGCTCTTATTTTCAAAATATCCGATCAGACATCCGCGTAGCTGTGATCTGAAATCGCTAAGAATAGGCGGGTCGAGCGGGAATCAGCCGGGTCACGGGACAAATTAACCCCCTGCACTATGAGGTCACGTCTGTCGTGACAACACTATTTATAACATTATTTTTCAGCCAAACATTCGTACTCTGACAATACGCATTCTTCGCGAACAATCGTGTCGCTACTACAAACCTAAGCTTCATACAACTACAACTAATCTCTTCATACCTAAGAATAAGTCTTCATACTCAGAACTAGAAAAATTGACCGAGGACAAACTAGCAAAGCAATTATAGTGCAATGGGTTAATCGGTCTCCCTTTCTCTCTGTTGGAGCAGCACCTGAGCCAAAGTTCTCCTCTCGATCGCGTTGAAGTAGAGGAAAAATTTGCTGAGGAAGTGATCGTCCTGCATCAGCTGTTCCCACGTGACCGGCCTGACGTAGCCGCCAGTGCCGCCGCTTGCCAGAGGCACGTTCTTCGAACGGTTCCTTGGGATCCAGCCCCGTATCGGCGTGCTGTTGCTCATCGAAGCAGGTACACTCCTGCTCGGCTTCTCCGGGGTCGCGTTCGCGTTGTTCGCGCTCTGCAGGTTCGTGTACGCCACCCCGCCGCTACCGCAGAACACGTTCGTGACGCGGTCCATGACGCTGGCCTTGCCCCCACCTGAGAACAGAAGCGATTTACACCGTCGGTGGTGATTCCTTCACTTCGCTGGGCGTAACTGAAGTCAGACGTTCGCCTTTGAAAAGTTGTTTGTAAACAGTACCATGATTATCTCATAACAAACAACGAATAATGAGTACCATAATAATAAACCTTCATTATCGCGGCTTTCAATTATCCTGTACACTGCACATATCGTGTTTCATTCGTTTTACTGTTCGATTATTCGAATCACGTGTGTATTTGTTTGAGCCATTTTGGTTTCTTGATTTGGACAATTGAGATTCGATTGTGTCGATAATACTGTTCGATTATCCGAAATGTTTGATTACATGCATCGTTTTGAATTGAATGATTCCGAGAATCAAGGTTACATTCTGGAAGAGTCTTTTTTTCTTTACTTTTTTCGTTTTTTGTTTCTCTAGGTGGCAATTACTTAGGAACCGATACGTATTGTTTTGGGTTCCAGTTAGTTTCGTTCTTTGTATGATTCAAATCCAGAGAAGTTGAATAGGTGAGGAAAATGACGCTCCAATGTTTGAAATACTTCAAACAGAATTGATTTTCGTCGTTCCAACTTTTCCACGGAAGAATATAGGAGCAGACAGGGAAAACTTTAAATTTCGGTTATTTTTATTTGATGCAGTGCGCAACGAGGAGAATAAAGTATACAGGGTGTCAAAAGAACTAAATGAAAAATAATTGAGAAAATTGATTTCCGTCGAAGCGGAACAACGTCGAGCGAGTCGAGCGATCGGAAACGTCTGTGAGAATGGGTCGCGTGGCTGGGTTCGTCCAGAATCGACGGAAAAAATGACCGCGACGCGATAAAGAGATGGACAAGAAATAGAGGCGCGCGCTCGGAGCCAAATAGGACGTACAGGTCGGAAATAAAACGAGAATAACTGCTGCATCTTCGCCGTTCGTGCTTTACCTTTGCGGAAACGCCTTTAGAACCGCGCTCTCGCCAATACGGCCCGTGTAACGTCGAGAAGTACTCGAAAAATCGGTCTTCTATATTTAGTGGCTCGCGCGTACAGCAATATTCTCATGACAACGATAATTATGCCAGCTTATTAGGCAATATGGAGCCTTCAATTACAACGGAGAGGAAACGCTCTCCTATGGTTTAAAGTAACCACGGAGAATGCTAAGAATGGTATCAATGAACGTGTTAACCGAAGAAAACGACTTGATTCATCATTCGTTGTATTTCCGACGATTTTCATCACAATCACAAGTAGTGAAAATAGTAACAGAGCCGATTATGTAACACGTAATCATTGAAATAAAGAAGAAGAAGGAAATAAGAAAAATATACGATGCGTTACTGACTATGAATTAATCTGTTTGTAAAAGAAACCGAGCTGATTCATCCGTGTTTTCTCTCATTTATTTACCAGGGAATTTGTTAGTCGAGTAATACTATCATAATGCTTGTAACATGGATTTCGTAACTGGAGTCACGTCTACAAATATTTTTTAAACGTGTCACACTACTGGTAGAAAAATATGTTCGTCTACACGGGTCGTGTTATTTATTCAAGCAGCGGAAAATCCTCAAGAATTCGTTAACAGCATAGCAAACCGTACAGAGCAATTAAATACGATATGCTCAACTAGTTCTTCTGAGCGGCAAGTTCGTAACACCCGCGGTTCCTCGAGAAAGTAATTTGCTTCGGACATCGCGCGATATTTAACGATTACAGGCCGACACCACGCGCATTTCCCGCAACGCGAACCGAAAACGAGGACACTCGTTGCCAGTCTTTTAGCGTTTCAAGTGTGCAGAACGAGATAACTCGCGGCCCATCTTTTAAATATTACTATTAAGAGAAAAATTCGAGGACGATGCATAATAGAAACTCGTATTCGCAAAACTATCGGAACTTCTCGTAACGAAAAGATGAGGAATTCAATCTATTCGTTATCTGTTGGAGAACACCGCAGTATAGGTACTAATATATAATTTTAATGATTAAAATAATTTGAAGTTAAAGTCAAGGTTTTTCTTATTCTGAATGTTTCACTTCAAAATTCTCAAATCCAAAATTCGGGGAAACGAAATTAACTTTAACGAATGCAGTGACAAATTTTCATAAACTAGTATTACGTTATTAAAAATAATTAATCGTATAAGAAACACAGCTTCTCTTATTTCCTTATTTTAAATACTGTTATTAAAAAAAATATTTGAAGATGATAAAGTTGAAAAGATTATTTTTGAACGTGCATTATTCGCTGGAGAACATTACGGAATCGGTGTAAGTATATCATGTTCAACGAATAAAAAGAGGGTTTCGTTGGTTTCGAATTTTAAAATAAAATAAAATAATATTAAATAGTTTAGTATTTTGAAATAATAAAAATTTCGCAGGGAAACATTTGGAATCACTAAAAATCTTCGAACAGAGTGCTCGAAATTAACAGTTACGTCCGAAAGTATCAGCACCGGGGGTTAGTGTGCGCGGCTGATGACATTCGGTGGCCATTTTCGAGAGCGCAGAAGCGACCAAGGGAAAAGAGCTTCGATAATCAGCGCGACGACACGGAACGAATGATTAATTGTCCTCTCCGGATCCATCGAGCGATTTTATCAGGCCCTCTACAAGCTGGCGAACTTCCAGCCACCGACGATCGCCCGTTTCACGCATTTAAATAAATCCCCGTCAGCGTTTCTCGTCGAGCAATGCGAGCAGGCGCGTGTTCGAATCTTTTGCTTTTTAACGTTGTTCACCGTTGCGTCGGTCGTATGTAGGTGACACAGTTCTTTGTCCAGAATTGAAAATTAATTTGGTAATTATTTAGAAAAAGAGCCTCCTTGCCATTTTCGATTGTTTTCAAATATGTTATAAAAATTGGTAGTTTGGAAATCTTTTTCCTTCTACAAAAATATCGGATTTTTTTAGTTTTTGAGATATTCGTAATAGTCTTCATTAAAAAATGTCGGTCGTTATGTGATTATGCTTATGCTTATGTTTATGTTTATGTTTATGTTTATGTTCATGTTTATGTTTATGTTTATGTTTATGTTTATGTTTATGTTTATGTTTATGCTTGTATTTTGATTTATATATATATTTACACATTATGTGTTATATATAGCTTCTCGGGTCTGAATCTCGTGTTCATGAATTTGATAAAATGATATCTACGAGGAGAAGCTTAAAACAGTAATCGCCATGATAAATCTTAATTGCGAAGTTTTTTGTTTTATTGAATGAATTGCTTTGCTTTCGTGGGGAAGTTAAAAGAGTAATCGCCGCAGTAAATCTTAGCTGTAAAGTTTCTGTTTTATTGAATGAACTTTGATTTTGTGGGACTTTTATGGACGATGATTCGGTAGTCAACGTGTTAACGCTGGAGAACTATCGAACAAACCTAAATGACCCATTGCAGAATTTTTATTTCACGATTATTGAAATCGTAAAGATACTGTGGCGAGCACTTGTAAAATAAGTTTGTGAGTTTGTGTAGATATGGAAATAAGGGTAACTTCGAGTCTAGAGAAACGTGCTTCTCTAAGTCACACAAAAAATGTTAACTTATCAACAGAAATTTTGGACATTTTGAAGGTTGTAAAAGGACCTTGAAAAAAAACTTCATACGATTCAAATTTACTTCTATCTTGACAGTAATTTTAATATTAACCATGACTTTCAAGAACTTTTCCTAAAAAAATCGACAAATAAAGAAATACACGTAAACAAAAATTATGAATTATTACGAAAACAGTTTTACTTTTGTAATACTGATCGATTGCTTTCTACAAGCAGTCCGATTTAAAAGTTCAGGCTGTTCCTCTTAAAGGCGTGTATTTATGCGAATTCTTAGAATCGAATCGTATCCTCTCAGGATGTCAATTTTGAAAGCAAACCGCTTCAGAAGAATGCGGAAAGGAGAAGTTGGTTTTTTTTAATCATCACAGAATAGTGGCTTCTTAAGACTCGACGCGGTGCCGCGACAAATGTCGATTCACCGGGTGTTTCCGCTTTGCAAATTGCTGACGCGTTTCCGTAAACCGATACGAGCCCATCGTGTGCAGCATTATGCGCAACGACAATGGTAAGTGCCGCGAGCAGAGAACTCGGGAATTACCCTTCTAGTTTCGATGTTGACACGCCGTACATCGCCGTTCGAAAATAATTTTCTTCCTCTCCGCTAAAGAAACAAGCGAATGATGCTTCTATTCGGTCGCCCGAAAAACTGTTTGCTTTTTGTTCTTTAAAGTAGACATAATTACGCAAACCATGAACAAATTAACATTTTGGAAAAAGTATAAACTGAAAATATGGAATACTTTTTTCGCAACCGTTTTTTTCTTACATGAAACGGAATAATTGATGTAACGGTAGAATAAATGGATTAACAGTAACAACAATAATAAGTCACTATGGTGACTCTTCATGCATAAATTGCTTCGATTGTGTATCAATTTCTGGAAATATGGGCAGTGTTATTATATATAATACACGACGCGCAGAACGTTAAGTAGAAACGGTCAGCGATAAACAGACATTGGCAGACCGTTCTGCATGAAAATCGCGGGATTGTAAAATATTCAAATTCAATTCTCTAACATTACTCCTCACACGAGCACAGGAAGTATTATTCTACATTTTCTATTTGTTTTTACGCGTAGAATTCTGTTCTAACAATAGCAGACGGTGTACACGCAGAACTGTAAGAGTATCTTGAAATAGAATAAACCGAAGTATTCAGCATCTTAAATCTTGAGAATAATCACAGATGCTCCCTGATCATAATAAATCAAACCATGATAACTAAAATATCTCCTACACCGAAGAAGTAACGAAGGAAAACAGTATAGAACACGAGAGGAATTAAGAAATCATAATAAGATCTTATTATACTCATTATTAAAGCACAATGGAAGAAGACGTGTGTTGACCACACTTAACCTCTTTCCTTATAATATCCCATTAGACTAATGGGGATTTCAAATATAGTTTCACAAACGTAAATATCATTTAATTTCCTTGAGTTCTAATGAAACACTAGCTTCCGTATTATTAATTTGTGTGATGTAGAGTAAACCTGGGCATAGAGAAAACATGGAATCTTTTGTTTTCCTACTAAATTATTAACGGTAAGTACTTCTAACAAGTGCAAGAGCGGAAGTAAATCTTAGGGCAAGGGGTTAATAGTTAGTTGAAGAGGTTCGTATAATGAGAAATTTGTATCATACCACAATTAGTGCTATAGCGAATAAATCATCAAATTATCATATAGAATATTCATTCCGATTACTAACACATTAAAAGAAATGAAAAAAAATGACTTTTCTAGAGTGATCCGAGGCGGCAGCAAGGATTGTCCTGGGTCAGGTTCGAACACGAATCGTGCGATTTCACGTACATAGGAACGGGGAACGGACTGACGGGAAGGAGAAGGGGGCGAAGGGCTCGGTGATACTTCGAGTCATTCTAGTTTCCACGTTTCCACGTGCACGCGGACGAACGCTATCGATTCCATTGCAGTTCGGATTGCGACTGAAGGCAGCCGGTAGCCACTTAACCGCCACCTGAAATTTCTCAAACAACGGTAACTCGGTTCGGTTACATACCGTAGCGATAATCGACACGACGGTTATGCCTAGAGACTCTTCTTGATTCCTAGAAACTTACATTCTTATACATTCGTGTATTATACATTTTATACGAAGTACGTTATGACTTTTAGGTATCTATGCAGGGTTCAAAGTTCGGTGGTTAAACTTTGATCCTTTTAAATGATCCATGTTGGTCACCAGTGGCTGGCAATCAAATTTCTGTTAAGACCATGCTGACCACTAGTTTAGCACGATGAAGTGTCTACCATTAATGTGTTGGCTACGTTCGAATGATGTCGGTCACCGGT
Organism: Nomia melanderi; assembly: GCF_051020985.1. Lineage (NCBI taxonomy): Eukaryota > Metazoa > Arthropoda > Insecta > Hymenoptera > Halictidae > Nomia > Nomia melanderi. The sequence goes on from NC_135005.1 coordinate 6,305,527, forward strand.
GACCGTCGTCAGATTTTACTAATAAAACGTAAAGGAAATAAGGCTTGATTGATATCGGCTACCGAGGTCCGACAGTAACATTTCTGGACGGTGAGCACCGGTTATCGGTGACCGTCAATGTCGAACGCACAAAGCAGCGACACATCGTGCAACATAGAAAGAAAGATAAACAGACAATTCAGGATTTAAGATACAAATGGAATGAGGATATAGGGTTACGGTTTCACAGAAATCAATTCGTCATCGTGATTGCGTAATGACGGTAGAGTGGACATTTCAGACGGTTTGCTTCAAATGGATCGGTAAACAAGGCATATCGAAATCCCAGGTGTTGTTTAAACCACTGTATTAATGGCAAGGAGGATAACGCAAACACGGAGGACGAGGAGGAAGGGAGAAAGAGAGTGACGAGAATTTAAGTTAAACTAGGTTAGGACTGGATTATGCATGAGTTCTGTTAAACTCGGGTCAGGGCCGAATTGGATCCGCCCAAGTATGAGTTGGGCTCAGGTTCGATCAGAATTAAGTTTATGCGAAGTCGAATCGGGCGTCGCTTCGGGTTTTACGAAACACAACGCGGAACCGGGTTAGGGTAGCTTTAAGTTTAATTTTCATTGATTGAATCTGTAATTGGGGGGTAGGTTAACCATCGTTGGAATCAAAGTACTGTTAGGGTTTTGGGTTATGTCTGACTAAAGCAGAGCCGAATTTACTTTACGTTGATTGAATTTGGTGTAGGGGTAGGTTAGGTGCCGTTTCGAATTGAGTCTGTTTAGAGTCATACTTAGGTTCGACTAGGTTCGGATAAAAACAGGTTAGGCTCAGTTGACCAAAAGTTAGACATAAATTCAGCTCCGATAAAACACGAGGCACGTTTGGTCGAGTTAAATCCAATCCTGTCAGTTGAATCTGATTTCCTCGTACGTTGCTTAAAATTAAGCTACGTTAGAACGAGAGCTATGCAAAGAACGTCAGGCACGAGTTAGGCGTCCAAGGAAATGTAATTACATGTGGATTAAATCAATTAAGTTAATTCACAATCATTCGAGGATAGGTCAGAGATTGCCTAAAATTTGGCAAGGGTTAGATGAGAATCACTGCGGAGCTGCTTTGAAGCTGGGAAAAGGTTCGGTTCGAATCGCGTTAAGTAATTGTACATTTTTTACGAAAGTAATACTTGCTCTTATAAAACGTACGCCGATGAAAGCATATTTACATAGTTCTGGTGCAGCCAACGTCGTTTAAAAAAAAATAACGAATCACCGCCTGACGTGTACAGTACAAAACAACATTAAATTTGTGGCACGAGATTCATCGTTGATTTGAAATTATTCTGACTTTTGGACGCTTTCATGCAAATCCGGCGAGTTTGCGGTGAATGAATGAAATAATTTACTGACCATGGTGTTTGGACGTTTTGAGACCCAGACCGTTGATTCTCTTTGTTAACTCGGCGCTGGCTCTTTCGACGACCCCCTGCGCTGATATCGAAGACATTTCTCAAGCAGTGAAGTCGCACTCCCGTCGTTCTCCCAGGATTCGTAGTCAAGACGAGCACAGGTCCGCGTGGCCGTAGTTAAAGCGCCACATATTTAAGCGCAAGGAACGCACCGCGAACGTTGAGGCGAACGAATACGCGGTTGTTCTACACGCGATCGTTTTCCCTTCCCCTCGTGTTCTTTGTCTCTCTTCCTCCCGGTGTTTACGGGATCGATCCGATCCCGCGACAAAAATCACAACAGCCTCTTCGGTGTCGGCACGCGATTGATCAGACCCGGGCTCGAGCTGTTCCACGAGCAGGCGTTCAATCGGTAATTCATCGACGGTATCGGCTAACCTTCTAAATTTATCGCGCGCATATCGCACGGAGATGCGGCGACGGGAACGAAACGCAACCCTCGAGAGCAGCTCTCTACGTCGGCGAATCGATGATGGAACAGTTTCACTGGAAAGATCTATTTTAATCGCTGGACATGACTCTCGGAACGATTAAATCGACAAGTTACCGTGGAGTCGTGAAAGATGCGAGGAAGCGTGTCCGAGTGGAACTATCAGGGGCCCGGCCCGGTTTACGCGGACCACCGACAGAGACAGTTCGCGAAATATTGAGAATACGCGTGCTTGTCGTCAACGCTCCCCTCGCGGCCCAGGTTTATGTAATAAACTTGACCACCTCACTGCGAAACGTACGAACAATGGAACGCCTCTTCGGAAATGGTTCGCGCGGTAATCGATAAACGAGCAATCTGCGAATAGGAAATTTTATCCGTTCACGACCGATGGTGGATTACGGTGTATCTCCTGATCGTGAAACGTTTTGTACTGCGCGTTGAGTTAAGTCGAGTCGAGTCAAGTCGCGTCGCGTCGCTCGCTGTGAACCGACGGCAGTTGAACCATTTACCCGCGGTTGCGCCTCTCTCTCTCTCTCTCTGTTTATGTGTCAGTCATGACACCGAGCGGAAAACAAAGCTAAAAGGTGGAGCTGCTGCAACGGGCTCGACACATGGGGGTGGTTTGCGCGAGACTGAATCGATATCCGCGCTGAACTTGTCTGGCTGCCGTCGTCCCTCCCCCTCTACTGCTCACCCTTCCCCACCCAATCCACGCGACCGTGTGGTTTCTAGGCACGAGAGAACCTCTTTACTTCTGTCGACCGATGAACCGTCGTACAGCGACGCGACGCCCGACGCTATGCAACCCCCTCGTCTGAAAGGCGTCGCGGCTCGTTTGCGGCGCAACGTGTCGTAGCCAGGAATCGGATACCGCAAATGTGATCCGAGACGAAACACGATGGATTAGCGAGCTCGAGCAAATCGCTTTAGCTATCCGCTGCAGTTCGTCGAAAAAGTATTTTGTCCATACCGAATATTCCATTAGATTTGGACGCTAAATGGTATTCGACATCGATTTGAATGAAATTAACATGTGTCCCCTGAGATGATTCGGTAGTAGTTTATTTTATTATATTTATGGCCATGAATGTAGACTAATCAACGCATTCTTTCCTTCGAAATATTTAACTTATAGTATTACGAACGATTGCACTTACTCTGGAATTAAGAATAGAAGTAATCTATCGTTTTCTATGAAGGAGAATACCGCGAGAAGTAATGAGAAATTGTATATTTTTTTCAGTTTTAACATTTATACACCTTTGTGTTTGATGTAATATCTTCATTCATCTTTATGATATAAAAAAAATTTGTCTTATGCTATCTTGAGACCAGCAATGGAATTCTCGAGGAGCTAGAGGAAAAACATAGAGATAAGGGAAAATTAATTGTACACTTTTCATGCAATTACATTTTCCGCTACGTTATATGATTGAAACTTACCTTGAGATCCCACACTACTAACTGACCGTCTAAACCGCTTGTACTAAATTCATTATCAGATACTTTGCGTACGCAATTAATTGTATTTTGATGTATACTATCCAAGGCATCATCATTTATATCTGTTCTCGCTTGACGATCTAACGATTGGAATTTACGCATTGCAGACAAACCGGCAGCCTCTTTTTTTTGTGTGTTGTCTAACTTTGATACAAAATACAATTGACCATTGTCGTCAATGGAATACAACATAGGCATACAACTATGACCCTAGGCAAGAAATAATATTATTTTTTATAAACGGCAATTACTACATAAATCTAAATATTATTGTATTTAATTTGAAAACATTAATATCAATACCGCTGCAACAATGGAATTGGACCCCATCCAAATGCAACTTAAAAATGGTAAATGCTCTGTATACAATCGTACAACTGCATTTCCTTTGGTAGCATCAGCAATGCATATAGATGAATTGTGTGCCACCCAACATATCTTATTACCACATGGACTAAATGCGACAGAATGAATCCAACCTCCTATACACAAGCAAAAAGAATAATTTACGAAAATAGACAATATTCAGACTAGCAAACAGAATATGATACAACTTACCTCCATTAGGAGTGTTTTCAAATTCAGCAAGTAATGTTCCTAAAGTATTACTTTGACCCCAAGGACTGGACCCTGTTGCATCTTCTACATCACTGATAAATGCACTGAACACACGAACTTTATAATCAGTAGATCCAGCAACTAGAACTTTGTTATTTGGATGCCAATCAACTGTAGTTACGGTGGACCTTAATGGACGCTTTATATGCTTACATTGCCACCAATTATTCACAGAGACAAAGTAACATACAGCTATTACTTTACCTCCAGATCCAACAGCAAATTTATTTTCTATAGGACAAAGTACAAACAGTCAGTGTAATTGATTAAAAAATAACTACAATGTAGATTTTATTTAAATTCATATAAACAGTAAATATACCTAACGGAGACCATTTTACACATGTTGCAGCTCGATTTATTCTTACAACTACCCATACACGATTCCATGTTCCATCTTCTTCTTGTGTCCAAACATATGAATTCTTATCTGCAGAACATGTTACTATTCGATTAGTATTTGGCGCCCAGTCAATAGCCATGACATGCATATCGTGCTTTTGTAAATTTTGCAGTAATTTCCAACCATTTGATGTCCGTTTGTGAACTTGTATTTCATTATTATTTGGACAGATAGCTACCTCTACAAAAAATACAGAAAGGTTATTTATTCATTCCAGATAAGCTTATGAGCAAATAAGAGAATGTCAAACCATTTCTATCTTTATTCCAAGCGTGACAGCTGATAGCATCAACACCTAAGTTATGAACCTCTGTCATCTTGTCACTGATTTTCACGAACGGTTCAATGAATTTACATACGATATCGTTCGAATAACTGTATCACCAAATCGTGAATTATCTCTATGAATCACCCCGCGTTACTATTCAAAAACGGGTGCGGTCGTGCATTAAAAATAATGCACTTATTTCAAAATTGCTGGGAAAGTTTACTTATATAGGAAGACCTTTGGAAATTCGTGGACTCTAATTAGTCAACACGAATTTCCCAAATTTTTGGAGAACAGTACAATACGAAACACTGTCTAAATGCACCGGAATTGACAGTTCATCCGCCGACAGCGGGTTATCAAGGCACCCTTTAAGGTTATGTTGTTTCAGATGGTAATATATTCTAAATGCTTCTACTTTTTTATCGCAGCGACCTCTACTATTACTGACTACCAACTTCTTTTAGGAATAATTGTATTTATTTAATAATATGATAATATTATTATTGTCTGTATGTTTTAATTATATTTATATTATTTGTATGTTTCAATAATTACAAATATTTATTAAGTTATATGAAAATGTTACAATAAATAAAAATTCTTGCTTAAAATTATGAAATATTAAAATGAATACACAATAATTGCAATAAATTTTGTGAAGTCTCCTCTTTCTAAATTATATTGAGAACGTAATATAATGAATTATGCCTTATATATTAACTATGAAGGTACTTAATACCAAATTTTAACTTAGAGATAAATAAATAAATATTAAATTAGAGTGTGTCCACATAAACAAAAAATCTCGATTGCATATCGATATTGAGTTTTGACTGTTGTTAGCCCTGTTAATAGTAAATTTTAAAACACGCAATACGCAATAGGTATACTCGAAGTACAGCATTGAATACTTGCGTAAAAACATGTATTTGTTTTGTTTTGCTAAGAATGTTACATGGAATTAAGATGAAAATATTTTTGACATAAAAAATACGATAGTGTAAAAATGTTTATTTACGTAATGTTCATTTTCAGTAGATTCCGTACTATTTTTTTAAGGGAGTTCCAGAGTTTTAAATAACTACATTGTTTTGTTTGATTTTGTTTAACATTGTCTTAGTGATATAGAATTTGCAATATTCATTTGTTTTTACTTTAACAAAAGTGTAGAATCTGTTAACATATCGTTGTAATTCTTTTAAGTTGTGTAATATTAAAGACAAATTCGTTGGAGAAGAAGATAGGAAATAAAAAACTTCTTGTAATATTAATGTTTGAGGTAATCAAAAATATGAATTATTTTTTTCGACTAATTTGTATGTCTTTTTTATAGAGGTCGTGTAAGTAGCTTCATATTGATAGTTGTTAAAGATTTATCAATTTATTACATTTATTAATTTTTATTCTAACAAATTTATATAGTTGTTTACATTTTTATTTATCATGTATTTAGAATTCAAGAACATGTTTTATATAATGTAACAAATTATTATTTCTGAAAATACAGAATCTTGTGAAAATATAGTTATGGATACTGAAGATATAAGAAAGCATGTTTCTACTATTGGACAAAACATTCAATTAGTAACAGAAATGATTTTGGGATCAGTTGATACAACAGACTATGACTTTGAAAATAATACGGCCATAGCTGGATCTTCTAACAGAATATGTGACAATTATAAAACAATAAAATGCAAAGGCATTGAGCAAGATATGGATGTAGAAGAATTGAACTCAAATGAATTATATATCAATATAGACTCAAATGATTCTGATACAGATGATTCTTTTTCTGTCATTTCTGAAGAATCTTCTTCCAATAATTCTTTAACGTCTTATGAACGGTTACTTGATGGCATAGAATTTTCTAATGCTACAATTGTGCATGATGATGATCATATTATACCATGTGCTTCAGTGGACATAGAAATCTTTGAAGAAAATAATAATGATCCAAACAATAATTTAGACTCTACACAAAGTTACCAGGAACAAACAAACTTTTCTTCAGAAAATACTGCTAGTATACAAAGAAGAAAAACTGCAGAATTTGAAAGTAATTCAATATCAGGCTGTAGTAAAGATTCTGATATACAAACCAAAATAAGGGAAGAAGCATTGCAAATACATAATTTGTTACCTCAATTTGCTTATGAAACAATTTATAAAGTTCTGAACAAGCACAATTTTGCAGAAAATCGTGTTATGCTTAGTCTTTGGGATTTATTATCAACACCGATATCCATAATGAAAGTTGCGAATGATAATTCTGTTAAAGGTTGTAGCCAGATGAAGAGAGATAATACTTTGATATTTGCAAAAAATGTTGAACAAAATAAAAAAGAAATTAATTATAACAAAAATCTAGATGAAGATATTGTAATACTAAATGATATTGAGAATTATTCATTAAATAAAGAAAATGTACAAAACACTGATAATTTTCAAGGTAAAGAACGTGTATCACAATTAAAACAAAAAGCAATATTAACAAAATTTAATACAGTTTGTCAATCTACACAAAATAGAATATTACATCCACCAAAATTAATACTTAATAACAAAACATGTGAGAGGCAAGTAACTTCATATAAGAATTCTATTTTAACTCCAGCAGTATGGACAGAAATGTACAAAATTTCGAAAAATAAAAACAAGTTGATGTATCCAAAAAAATGTAAAAATAGTGAATTTGTAAATAATAAAAATATATCATTAGGAAAAAATGTATTTCAACCAAATTCAATAAATGCAAGAGTAATAAATGACAAACAAATCAAATTGGGAACATTAGATAACTATATGCAATATTTAAGTTACATAGAAAATGTTAAGAAACAAAAATTATACAAGAATGTAAAGAATTTCAATTTTCCAGGAAGAAATCAGACACGTCAATATTTTTTACATTCACAATTCAGAGTTTCTGCTAAGGATATCTCACAATACATTAATAAAAATAATAAGTTAAAACTATTGAATATTCCCAATATAAATTGCAATACCTATGATGCAGCAAAATATTCTAAAACTAAGAAAGTTAAATTATTGAAACCTAATAAAATATCTAAAGGTTCTAATGATATGTTGAATATTGAAACAGTGGATTTAACAGAAGATGATGAAAGTTTTCAAGATTTACTTAAAGATGCAGTATCAGCAAGTACATCATATGAAATTGCTTCAACTAGTACGATACCTCAAAACTTACATACTAATTCATCTCATGATACCTCAATTCAAGTGACAACAACAACAGTAACTGATCCTGTATCTGCGACCAGTTCAAATAATCCAAGAAACTCAATTTTTTCAGCACAATCATCATTACAAGAACTAGCTACAGACTTGGGTATTGAGAGATCTCAATTTTCAGTAACTGCTGTACCAGAAAATTCTACAGTATCATCACTAACATCCACTGACGATAAAAGATTTAATCCATCCAGTTCTACTGGGTTTAATAATCCGTCTTCATCCCAAATATTTGAAAGTGTAGAAAAGGAGAAATATAATATACAGGAAACGGATAATCAGTCTTCAGAATATATACAAATATATAAAGAGTTAAAATCTATATTTCCTCAGATCGATGAAGATTTCATTAAAGACACATGCTTAAAATTTTTTAAAATGGAAACACATAGAGTCCCAACTGAAATGTTACAAAACTTGATTGAATATATACTTGAAAACATAGAAACATGTCCAATCAAAAAGCAAAGTAAATGTGTTTCTAGACAACAAACTTGTGATATAAACAAACAAGTTGCTAATTTGTCAAGCATCTTTCCAAAAGCAGATGTAACATATTTGAGAAAAATTGTACAAAGCTTGAAGGGTGATGAAAATGCTATAATAGAATTTATACAAACCCAATGCAAGAATCCTACTTATATGACAAAAGAAGAAAAATTGAAAAGGATAAGTATTACAGAACAACAAAAGCAATATACTAGTAATTTTGATGTTAAAAAATTTTTAGAAGTATTCCCAAATCCATTTCAGTACTTTGAAAATCCAAATAGAAAATGTGAGTACAAAGTTGATGCTTACAAATTCATAAAATCTCGTTTCAAATATTTGCAGGTACGCTGAAATATAGCAATTTATTTATAGTATATGAATTTAAAATTCAAACCAATTTTTTAAATTTATAGGAGATTACTTTGCTATTCAAGTATACAGCCTACGAATTCAACTTAAGTTTAACTGTACAGGCATTAGAAAAACTGGAAACTGATGCATGTTCAGGCCCATTTATAGGTGCATGGGAAATAAATCTTTCAGAAGATATTCCTTTGTTGCAAGAATGTGCATTTATAAGATACAGACAACAAATTAAAGATTATATGAATAAGATAGAGGAAGAGAAAATGAGAGAATTCAAGAAATTAAAGGTAACATATTTATGAAATAAACGAAAAAAAAGTATGCATAAGTTGAAATAAATTTAATTTCTTTATATGCTTAATAGAAAAATAATGAGCTACTGGAATGTCAGTGTTGTTATGATAATGAATGCATGCCATCTAAATGCTCCACATGTAATGATGGACATATATTTTGTAATTCGTGTATCATTAAAGGTGTTAAAATAAAATTAGCACAAGGAGATACACGCATGTTATGTTTTGTAGAATGTAATGAAGAATTCAACCTTTCTACATTAGAAAGAATATTATCACCAACACAGTTTAGTATTCTTATTAGTAAGAAACAGGAACAAGAAGTAATGGCTGCTGGATTGCCAGGTTTAGTTTCTTGTCCATTTTGCACATTCGCATCTATACCACCTCCAGAAGATAAAATCTTCAAATGCCTTAATCCTGAATGTATGAAAGAATCATGCAGGCAAGTTCAATATGAAAAATATATTGTTGATTTCTAGCAATATAGGATTCTATAAAAGCTACAATATATTTTAATTACAGTCTTGAGCCATATATTATAGGTTTTATTTTTTAATTTTAGATTGTGTAAAGAATTAAACCATGTACCATTAAGATGTTATGAAGAAAAAACTGATAAAGCACGTTTAGTTTTGGAAGAAAAAATGACAGAAGCACTTGTAAGAAAATGTTACAAATGTGCTAAACCATATTTTAAAGAAGATGGTTGTAATAAAATCACCTGCTCGTGTGGAGCAATAATGTGCTATATATGTGACAAGCAAATTGAGGGATATGGTCACTTTAATAATGGCAGGTAACCCAGTTGTTTCCCTACACATTCATAAATGGAACAAAAAAATTTAGTTTATATATTGTTTATTTTTTGTACTTATTTGTAGCTGTCCATTAGAGAGCGATAACCGTACATTGAATGCAGATACAGTTAATGAAGTTCTTAAACAAACTTTAAAATATTTAATAGAAAAGGATCCTAATGTACAGTTAGATGCATCCAGATTTTTGTTGCATAGTAAACGATCTAAAACTTGTAATGCTGCGCTTTTGGTAAGATTTTTATTATTTACATAATAGTTATTGTCTTGATTTACAAAAAATATTTTTTGTTTTTCTTTTTGCAGGAACGAGTAAATAAGATAACGAAGTTTGACATGTAATATTGTTTTATATATTTTCTTTTAATTGATGCTACTCTGTATTGCGCAAGTATAAAAAATTAATCTCAGTTTAAATCTCATAATTTATATTGTAAAAAGTTTCATTAATCTATAAATTAATCGAGAGTATATGTTCTTTTTGTTATTTTTATTTTTGCGTTATATTGTTACTGAAGTACATGATTGTTTCTCATGAATATATGTAAGAAAATGATAGGTATACAACTTAAAATAATTACAGTTTATATAATCATTATGTAGAGAAAAATATTCATATATTCCATTTTATTGATTCACATTTCAAGTTGATGTATTATAAGAACTGAAGTACAAACAATTTTTAATAAGAAAATTTTGAGAACAGAAGATTGTAGTTTTTTATTTTTGTCCTTTACAGTCATCTCCAAGTTTTTCTGAATATGTCCACTTTTATTTCATTTACCTTGCGGCACCCATCCGAATATCAATAAGACCTTCTCCTCCATGTGGCTGAGAAAGTTCATCTGTACTGGGTTGTAGAGTTGGTTGTACATTATGTTCATTATTAGGGTTTACAGTATTGGAATTTCCATTGTGAGGATTTCCTTGATTGTTATTTCCATTGTGAGGATTTCCTTGATTATTATTTCCATTGTGAGGATTTCCTTGATTATTATTTCCATTGTGAGGATTTCCTTGATTGTTATATCCATTAGCATTAGGGTCTTCACTTGTATTCGGCCATACTTCGGTTTGAGACGGTTGCCCATCAACACTAGTAATAAACATCTGTAAACGAATTTTCATGAATGAAAATTTTTTAACCGACGTAGTACATTTAATAAGTATATCTTGAACTTATCATTAAATTTCACTTGTACAAAGTAATAACTACGTTCTCTGCAGTAAGCTTTCAATGTTGTGATGAAGAAGTATGACATACCATATCGCCTGTTTTCGGATTATGGCAAACCCATTCAGCTTTACTGACGTCGACCATATTAGTTTGTTGAAATTGATTCCAATTTTGGAAGGGTGGTCTTCCTAGCTCGCCAACAGGTAACAGGTTTGGTGGTCCAGACGATGGAAATTGTTGTCCTGGTGGTGGAAATTGTTGTCCTGGCGGTGGAAATTGTTGTCCTGGCGGTGGAAATTGTTGTACTGGCGGTGGTTGAAAAGGTGGACCTGGTGGACGGAACGGTCCTCTCCATTGTCCATTATAAGTACCTCTCCAGAAGTGTTTGCCCTCTGCTACTGAGATCAGCATAATCAGAGCGACAATTGCCTTCATGTTCTGACAAGCAGGAATTTGACAAGAATTACAAATTCTGTTTATCATTGGCATGGACTTATCAGTTAACAAATTTATCGTAGTTAATCTTCGAAACACAATGTAGATCGAACGAACTTATTCCATTACACTTTGCCACGACAATTCTCGAATATATGTCTTGTACCAGAATTCACAGTTAGAATGAGGAAAAAAGAGGAAATAGTAGTCGTCTCATTGCGTTTCCTAGTCCCGAGCTCAATCCGGAAAATCATACATACAAGAAAACCGTTGTCGAATTATGATTCATCAGGATAGCGTTTAGATCGTTACCGCATGAACGCTTCTGAGCATGTTAACACGTTAAGTGCCCAGCCCGACTTGCTTGTCGTTCCGTTCAGGCCCAGACACGGTCGTGTAATATGAACCTAAAGTCCGCATGGACCGGCCGCGCCTGAACGAAAAGTCTAACGCCGGTCCCTAGGGACTGGCGTGGTGTTTGACGTGTTAACAACGACTTTGTTCTTCGATCGTTTCAAATGTATGTGTACAAAAGCTAATTAATCAAACGGTTCATTATTATTCCAAAAATCTTCATTTAGATATATCGTTTTAAGAATCCTTATTTTTCTTGTTCTAAGTTTTAAAACAAAAAATTACTGTTTGTAAATGTAATTAGAAGCGAAGAGATTTTTCAGTCGATCGAAACGTGATCCGTAGAGCGTCGTCGAGGGAACCACGCGCGTTTCAAGGAGCATCGGTCACCGTGTCAAGGAGCAAACACTTGTCACGTTGATGGACGCTCGATAATCAAGGCCAATGACGTAATTCACTTACGGTTAAAGAAGCGCAAAGGGCAAGGTTTTGTCGTCAATGGTATCGATCGAGATCGAACGCGGACTGCCGCTTTCTGATGGAATACGTCGGTGTCGTTTATGCTGGATGTTCCTTCGTGTGCTCGGTATCCTAGAAACAATTTCGATCAGTAAATACTGTCGAACGTCGTTGGTCTATACCAATTTCTAAATATTAAATCTTAAGTCTTATTCCTTTTCCGTGGAAGCGAAACGTACGTTGTCGAATGACGAGTGCTAGAATCTAAATGAACGCCCGCTCAGGAAGAAGCTTCGAATAAAACTAAGGAAAACGTTTGATTAACGTGCGTTCAGATGTGATTTATTACAATTTATACAGGAAGTCGCCGATCGTCTTCGCCTTCGGCTCGGAGAAGGTCTGCGCGGGTCAGTTAAATTATTAAATCGGGGACGTTTTATGGAAATTTAATTTATTTCTGTTTGGTGGCTGCGTTACACTTTTAACTTTTAATAGCTTGATTCTAAATCTTTAGTTAATTCAATTATAAGTTGTCTTTTCAGACTTAGAAGCGCGGTATTCGTGATCAAGATGTATTGCGGAGTTGATGCGTTCGTGGAATATGTATGTTCACAGGGAACGATGTAACAATAGAGATTTTATTTTATCCAGTAATCAATGATACGAAGTTCCCATGTTGGCGTATTATATTAGTGTAAATATATGTACATAACAATTCAATGACATGTATAGTCGATGTCTATGCGACCGTTTATCCGTTGATCAATTTTACGCTTTAGGTTCCCTTTATTGAAGATCAAATGAAGTCAAGGAACCGACTCGCGGGTTTATTTGTTCCCAGGAATGCACGATTAAATGTAAGAATTAAATACGATAGAATGTTGATTAACCGGACACGACAGGTTGCTGTTGGATCGAGCGATAGATGAGTAATGCTTGACAGCTTCGATGTACAAGCAAAATCGAAGAATGTAAAATATTACTACTTATACCATGAAGTAATACAGAATTTTTTTAATTGCTCGTATAATTCGAGTTTGAAACACCTTCTGTGTATTTTTCTGTCGTAAAACAGTAGATTGAAAGTAGATTATATGCTCATTTTGTCGATGAAAAATATTAATTTAATAAAAGATTAGAAATAACAAAACCCTGCGTTAAAGAATTGTTCGAAAGTCATCTTTTTATCGTGTAAATCTGTTCAATGGTGTCTTCTCCCGGTAAAAGCGGTATCACCGTGTCCATTACGAAATCGAAGAACGGCGACTCCATTAGATCAGCGAAATATTTAGCCGGTATTTGCTCGAACAAAAGCATCCCCTTATTCGCAAAAGTTTTGATAAATTCGATCTTCGCTGCTTTGAGGGCTTCCAGCAGAGCCAATTTTACGTTGATTAGCGTGTTTACGATTTCATGGTCACTGGCTTTGTTGATGCTCTTCAACATGTTGAATTTTGTCGTACCAATGGCGGACGCAGACTCGACCACAGCTTTCTCCTTCAACATGGTGGATTCTGTTAAATTGTGGACCACTGTGTGCACATCGTTGAGAAATCTCTTGTCAACGGTGAGATCGTTTGACGGCTTGATGATGTAGCCTCGCGACAACGCCACTGGCAGGCTGATCTAAGAAACATTGCTACTATTACAGTTACTATTATTACTTTTTCCAGTGTACTATTGAATGGTCTCAAAATAATTTTTCGTTTGACTATATCGAAAGCTTAAATATTTAATTATATTTTAGTTGTAATACATTAAGTAAAATGTTATTCAAATTATTCGTTGATGTATATAATTAATTAAAATAAATTTATTCAAATTAGAACTTACGAGAAGGAAGAGTGTCTTTAACCACTGCATGCTTATAGGAACTTCTGTTTCGAATAAACACTAGGGCATTGGATAGATTCTTATATATGCCGAACACAGGCGATAAGAATGCGATTTTCCCGAATTTTCCGTTACCTTGGCATTTCCGAAATGCTCCAGCACGTTAAGTACCGGTAAACTTTCACCTTTGCATTCCGTTGAAAATAACTTTCAAATTTATGACGTGAAAATCACCTCCTCAAAAGAGGAATACGTAAACTAAATACTATTAAATCCGTTATCTTCGAAACAATATATAATCATTTTAATATCCGCAACTGCAAGCCCGCAGTCAGATAATAAAAATTAAGGTATATCTTTAGGAGAAATTCTGTGAAAAATTCTACTTTATCAAAAGACAATTCCACTTTACGTTACAAAGAACACTCTCTAAAAAATTGACAATTGATTGATTTTTTTTTAAATTCTTGCGGGACTTTAACTTTTTCGTCGTTCTATTTTCCGTTTCCGTTTCGCTGCTTCAACAAATTTCAAGAATAACCATTTCCTTTGTGTCGCTTTTTTCTTTGTCCTCGAGCAAGAATATAGTCATCAATATGGACACGCCGGCGAAAACAGTCCACATTAACAATTCTAGCGTGACCTGTTTCATAAATTATACAACGATCCGTTAATTGAAAACAATGAATTGTAAACTAACGTTTTAACTTCGACACGACAGAACTCACTTCCATGATAGTGCGTAGGATAATTTTCATGTGATCATCCGCGGAAGCGTATCGATAAACGCTGTACGGCGTGATGATGATCAGAAGCAAAATGTCCAACACATTTAATAGGCACACTGACGCTGTGTTGAACAGCGACAACGTTTTACTGGATCTAAGAACGAAATTGTGTGCATTGTTAGCGATCTCGAAACAGACGCAAGCAAATTTTCATTCAAATAATGAATGAACAGAATTACTAATGTACATAAATGTATAGAATTCTTTAAAATAAAACCATTTTTTATTACTTCATTATTTTTCTGATTCGTTGTGAACATTTTTTAAATAACATAATCTACTCACGTAAATTTTGATTGTGGTTCGGTAAACTAATTATACAAGGTGTCAACATAAACTTCAATCTGGACAATGATCTACAGTAAGATCCAATGATGAGACATGTTCTCGAAAACAATTTTCTCGAAAACAACGCCTCATATGACAGAATTTTATTGTATATTTTCGACTTACTTTTTAACATAGAATCGGCCCCTATCCGGTTCTACCACCAGTTACATGACACCCTGTATATACTTATACTCGTTTTAATTACATTCAATTTCGTTCATTTGAAAACGTAGAATCGTATCTTCGAAATCGGTTAAATAAGTCGAATTCTCATTTTAATTATCCGTTTTCACATCGGAAGAACTAATTACCTGTTTGGTTTTTCGTTAATTTCACTTGTGTCGGTCATCTTGACAGCACTGGTGTTGTCTATTTTGTCGACAATGGTTAACGGTGAAGCTATTTTATTTTTGTCACTCCGGTTATACGGCATAGTAGTGAAAAACAAGAAATTTTAGGGATGTTTCGTGACAAGATGTGATTGACATCGGACGATTAAAGGTTATCAAGGAATATCATAACGTCAGTATGTTTCATTGAAAGTTTGTAGAGCATGAGACTCTCTGACACATCGTCTGACTTATTTTTTACCTGTTTTTGTTTTATTATGCCGTGCATCGGGTGTCTAAAAAAATAAGTTCAACGAAATTTATATTCAAAATTGATCTTACACTTAATATATATATATAATAACATATAATAGAAAAAAATATTCAATCCTCGTTCACATAAAACATTTATTTCTCACTTACATACTATTTATTCTATTCAGTATATTAAGTACTGATCGAGCTATAGTCGGTCATGAAAGTCCTAAATGCATCAATCTTCATACTTTTAACTAATTGAAACAAATTAAAGACCTGAGTACATTATCTGCCAAAATGTGTTATAAAAGCTCTTATAAATAAAACCTTTCATAATATTTCTTATTTATAGCGTGTCTGAAGATTTTTGTGACCGACTGTTAATCACTTGCATTAACAAAAATGTGTCCACACTTTCATTATTCACAATTTGGTAACTTTTATTCACTTTCATAAATCTAAATTTCCTAAATTTCCAATAAACGAAGCAATGCAAATTTAATTGTTAATCAAAGTGTGCACATTTTGCTTCCTCTGAATACTCTCGAAAACTATAAATTCGGGACACAATCACCTCCTAAGTAACTCTAAAATACTTTTTGGTATCGGTCGTTGCGATTGATCGTCAGTTACTCCTTATTTGAACTGCACACAAATTTTTATACTTGTAATTGACAAAAATGGCGCAAAATGTCGAAGACAAACGGAAAGCTTTAGCCTTGAATTCAAGAGGAAGCAAACATAAATATTTAAAACCTTATTTTTATGTTCGCGAATTTCTGTCGTCTTTGGTAATCTAAGTTTTTGTTTCTATCAATTCGAGGGAAACGATGAATAAAGAAGAGAGAAAACGAGAATTCGCATAAAAATCGGTGGCTTAATTGCCACGATAATCGATTTGGGAATTGGTTACGGCACAAAGAGGAATTGTCGCATCGTTAAATCGTTCCTCGTCGACATCTAAAGGATTTTTGACGATCATTACATGCAATTAAAGACGCATGCGTCATCGGGTGAAAGGTTTTCAGTAGCCTGGCAGACGGGGAGCAGCAAGGTACGGATATTTAGTAATCATAAACCTGTCGCCGCGATTTTGCCTCTTCGCCAATTGTTGCCTGTAAACGAACAGTGGTCTGAATACCTTCGCGTCCTGAGCCTCTAAGTCCTCCGTGTTCTTCGCCGATACTTCCGGCTGCCCTGTCTCAATCGATCTCGTTACTCTGAGTCCCACACCTCTTCGTTCCGGGTGTCTCGTGATGAGTGCTTGATCTCTCCACTCTTCGATTTCCCCGTTGGTCTCGAGGTGCTCTTTAGATTTGCCGTACGCCTCGATCTGCGATTGAAAAATTTTCGCTTGCTCGGATTATTGCGAAACTTTTTAAATGCTTGAATACGGTTGTTCCAACGAAGTCTGTTTTCCATATTAGCTGCATTTAATATCTTCGAAATCTCATTTGTGCGCGTGATATAATCAAAAGTTGTTGGAACCAAACATACGAAAGAAATTATTTTAATTTCTTCTAAATTAAATACTAAAATAATTTTCATTAAATTGTATAAAATTAAATTTAATATCTTTATTAAAATTTATTAAATTCGATTAAATATTTTATTTTGCTGAATTTCATTAAATTTAGTTAAATATTTTTATTGAATTTTTATTACATTAAAGGCTACGATAACACTTTACTTTACTTTTAACTGCATGATATTTGGAATTTTGACTCACCGCTCGAGCGACTCTTGGCCCGAATTCAGTGTCCCCCTCGGTATTCATCTGTGGCATCGTTCGAATGTGACCGTTATTCCTCAGTTTCGTGTTCCTTAATGCGTACGCTCGAATTTTAGCAAGATCCTCCTCGGAATTGATATTAATCTTCTCCACTTTCCCATCGAATCCAGTAGTTTGATTTTCGATGTGCAGTCGCCTGGTACGGCTGTTGCCGCGGAATTTTCTTGGGAGTCGCGCTCCATGCTCTACGCTCTCAAGACTCGAGTCGGAAGAATCCGATTGAGCAACGGAAGTCTCCGTTTGCAACGGTTTCCTCGTTGCGCCGATATCGAACGACGAGATTAAAAACAGTAACTGAAAATTAATTTTGATATTCGAGTGTAAACTTCATAAAAGAAGTAGTAGCCAGGAGTAAGAAACAGGAAGGGTCGCGGTTTCGAGATAGTAGTAATCGTTATCGAATACAACTTAGGGACTTCCCGTGGCGTTCTTTAATTAGTAGAAAAGGAAGAACAATTTATCGGTATTTAATTACTTAAATTTCATCGCGATTGTTCGAGAAACGTCAATAATACGGGTATCTAATTTCTCGCGTCTATTGAGAAGCTATTTCCTTGACCCATATAGTGGACCTTCTGAGATAGGGTACGCAGAAGTGAATCGGATAAAAATAAGAATATTGGCCGTATTTGTTACGTTGTTATAGAAATGGGCATGCTGACTATCCGTATTACTTCATACACCTTTTCTGCATTTAATCCAATACATCTTCAATTGTGTTAGAATCGACACGAACGCGCGCGGTAATAACGAATTCATGGTTAGTCTAAAATACATAGTTGGAATTTGGAATAAAATAATACTTTTTGAAAAACAATAAAAGAAGTTACAGACTAGGCCAAAGAAGGACACTATTAAAAGAGGGATGAAGACTAATAAAGACGAATGAATTCAAGGATTCATACAATTCAATTTAACGAATTGATTTTAAGTTTTAAGTATTAGTTTTTCTGATCCGATTCGCCTCGTTTCATCCCATACATAACATTACGATTTTGGAGCGTATGTACTGTAATATCTAAAAAACAAATATAATAATATAATTTATTTCAATAAACAATAAACACATTTAATATAGATAATAAATGAATATAATTTATCTGAAATGTTAAAGAAAACTCCGATTTTTCTTGATAATTTTCTGACATCAGAAATAAAAGCAAATATTGAGTCTCAGAAAAATCTTCCAAGCTTCGTTAAACAAATACAAATTTACATTTCCTTTACATTTCCAATTGAACTTGGTTCAACTTCAATGTTTATAACTTTTAATTTCTTAGTACAAGTAAATATTCATTCACATTAACATTCACGAGTTGATTACAATATCGCTTTACAAAATTTTTAAAAATATCACTTTAAATCCGAAAATTCTCTCCAGCGTAAAAATGGCTGGTCCGGTTTCACCCCTTCGAAACGAAAGTAACACTCACCAAGAGTGCGGTCCACATGGCGGCTGACGTTTCAGTGGCTGTGTTCGCAGTGGTTTTCCGTTCTGGTCGAGACTTAGATCACGATTGGCCGAACAGATTCGCCGAGCATCGGTTATATACGTTGCAGCGTTTATGATCCCGAGGAACGCGATTAAAGCTGCGGCCGGTATGCAGATTTCCTCGTAGAGTGGGAACGCGGCGCGCGATACATCCCGGTTGAACCAAAATGAGTCACCTTCGCGAATACACCTCCTCCCAAGGAACGGAAAGAAAGGACGCTTCGAATTGCTCCTTTTCTTCTTCGAAACCTGGCCACGGTGGAAGCTTCTCAGCTACCCCGGCCGTTGTGGATTCCTCGGTGAACGGCGGCGTCACCTGCCGCTTATGATTCAGCTACGCCCGATAGCGGTACCGTTTGTAATTTCGTACGATTTATTTCCTTCTTGTTCAGAATATATAATGTTACATCGTCAGTTCTTCTAAATATTTATACGAAGATACTGTTCGACGAATGAAGAACACCTTTGGTTATTTTTATCTTGGATACATCTTTCGCAGCTCGACGACTTCGTATCGAGAGTCTTTCATTGCCTTTTATTTAATATTTTATTTAATTTCCTTTTAGCCGAGTAATAACATTTAAAATATATATTCGATTCATTTTTAATGCCAGGTAGGTTCTTAATAAACTCGTAAGAATTTCGTAAAGAATTCGTAAGATTCTATTTCATCCCAATTACCAAACTAGATCCATGTTTACCTTGCCTATGCTTCCTGTTAAAAAAATTAACTCTATTTAATCAGTTAATTAAATCAGTTCTAACGACTGATCGTTCTCGTTTCAGCGAGATCATTTTCGTAGATGTCGGGTTCACGGAATCTCCCTCGCATTTTCGACGAGAAAGTCACCGGACACGTCACGCAGGTGTTAAACACCCGTTCAGCGGTCGTTAAACGCGTCGAATATCGTTCGCGTGTGCGTCGTACCTTTTCGTCGGCCCTATAGAACATCATTGGCGAACAATGAATGAATAGATGAATAAATGAGTGACTAACCGATTCCGCTTCGGGGTGTTAACGATGTCGCGTTAATTGAGGCTTACGATGCCCGTCACGGAATACGTTCGCGGAATAACTGGCTCCACGATCGTTCGTCGAACGCGGTTTAACGAGCGCAAACATCGTTAATCTTCCTCAGTTATATCCGACAACCGATCGATCGCCGCGACGATTATGTGGGTCTAGGTCGGACACGCAGGCTGGAATTCGCGAAAAAGTCTTCTTCTTCTTCTTCTCCTTCTCTGTTGATGGAATTTTTCTATTCTATCGCGATTCTAAAATTCCTGCGTAGCGACATCAATCTCCGCGCGTCTAGCCGGTAAAAACAGGAATAGGCATGGCCGCGGAATTACAGGAAACTCTTGAACCGTATTTCTTTTCTGATTAAGGTCGAATACATTAATGATGATTTATTGGAGAAGCAATAACGTATGAAAGGAATATTTGTAATGCTATCGGTCACCGGTGAGTTCTCGGGGAATGTAAAGTTTGTTCCTTTTTTGAGACAGTTAGCCGGAAGTTGTCGAGCAATCATGTTTCTTTAGTTTCTTTAAAAAATGTCGAATGCGCCAATTAGAGTGATTTATTACACTCTTCTTATGATAATATTGAGGAGCGGTTTAAATTTAATATGTATCCCCTGTGCAATTGATAAATGAATTGTGTTAGTTCGTGTTTTATATTGGTAAAATCCCAGAGAATAAGTAATGAAAAGAAGTTACTTTCTCCAACATTCAATTTATTTTGTTTCGCATAAACAGTAAACGTATAAAATCTGCAGTCTATTGATCAATTTATAATAAATATATAATAAAGGAGAATTAAAAAGGAATTTAATAAGGAAACACTTTCTTAAACACAGTTACAAACGTTATATTTATGTAATAAGATCCGGGAAGTCCTAGTAACCTTGACTCATTCTAGAAAAATGGAACAAAATATTCTTCTTCCATGATATGCAAGTAATAAATATTAATATTATACAAATAATAAAATTTCCATCTTTTCTGACGAATTAGGGTTAAACCGGACACTGCTGAACCTTATTGCGTACAATACACTTACAGTATTAAAAAAAAACGCGATTATCCAAAAACTTCCATTCTAAAAATTCTCATTTCGAATTTTTAATAATCATCGTAGGATCCGTAATAAGAACCACGTCTGGGGTAGTAATTGTAACTAGGAGACCTGTAGCCGTATCTTCGGTTACTAGATCTTCCTTGGGTCTCCTGCCGATACCTAAACAACGGCCTGAAGATTATATCCTCGGCGACGTCCATGTCCTCCGTGTCACGCGGATATTCGCCGTGATTCGGAAAAAATGGCGCGACGATGCCCCATCGCGGGACCGCGACAGGCGTCAAGAAAACTTCTTCGTTCACCAAATTTGAAGATCCTTCCGGTAACAATGACACTTGCATTGCCTCCTGCGTCGATGGGACGATTGTGATCTGAAAACAATATATTTTTTTAAATTATTGGCTTTATATATCGTTCTTTTAGTCGATACCGTCGCCATTTTGTTAGTGACTTCTTCGTCGGATGAAGGAACGTGAAAGAAAAGACGCGACTGCTTTGCTACTTGTACTTTATTAGAACTACCTTGTATGTACATTCAAATTCTACTAGTCTCTATTAAGAGTTTCTACTAATTTCTACAAAAAATTTCTGTTGAATTGTTATTGAAAAAGTGTGAAGCATAAACGGAAGACGCGGAAAATACACTAATAAAGAATAGTTTAAATCGTGTATGAGAGAACAGTGTTGACTAATTATCAAGAAAAGTATTACTGACTAAATTCATTAACAATTTGTACACAAAAACTCGATTTGATTAATTGGCGCTACGTAAGTAAAACTGTTACTAACCATGCAAATCAACATACAGGTGCAATTGATTCAAAAAACAATGTGGAGCTCATTAACCTTCTACCTGTTCTGCTATTTGAAGTTCAATACACACAACCGTTTTTAACTGTTGAACCGATTAGCAGCAGTATGATAACACGATCATGAAATAATCTATTTATCTCTTGTTCTCTTTTTGCTTCAAACTTGTGACTGCCATAAATAACGGAACATCTCCAACGCAAAGAAATTCGTTATATAAAAATCTGTCGATATTAAGTTTGGTTTTATAAAATCTCATTGTAAACGAGACTTGGGTTTACCTCCGACGCGGTCGTCGAACTCTTCCAATAATCAGGATTAACGGTCAACGATGATTGATCGACGAAACTCTGCGCTTTATTCTGGATCTTGTCGCTATTTTCCGCCAAGAATTGCACGTGGTTGTTTAAGGTGTTGCTAGACAACTGATTTGGCAGGATCGCCACTATCGGAGCGTTCACCTTGCCCTTGTCAGCGGTAGACGGGTCGATGACCGCCACAATGGGGACAGCCATCTTCTTTGACTCGTCATCCGGAGCCGGTGTGTATTGGCTTAGTTTGTCTTCCAAGAATTTGGTGTCGATTTTCTGATTCTTGTTTACCGGTATCTGTTCTACGTTCGCTTCCGGGATCGACGATGGGGACAGGTCCGCCGCATTTTCGTTTTCTTGGGAATCGAAGATCGCATCACTCTGAAAACCAAAATCGAGTGTAATTAGACAACCAGTGTAATTACTTATTTTGTTACGTGAACAGTTGTCACTCGGTTCAACAGTGATAGACGAAATGTTATTTTACTTAAAAAATGGAGGTTCTAAAGTGTTTCTTTGATTGTTTAAGCTTTAGTACTATAATAGTTTCGTGTAAATTTTTTATTCATAGGACGTAAGTGAAAGAGTTAAAGAATAGAGATTCGAAGTAATTTTGTGAAATTTTCACGAAAACATAACAGATTACTTAGTTTAATTTAATTTAACTGAATTGGCTTAATTTGATGTTATCCATGATTATATTAAAGTCATTGAATATCAGTAATCAAAGAACGGTAGAACGTATTGAAATTATACGATCGACGTATGACAATGCAAAAGCATATCGTTACTATAATTTTCATACATTTCGTTACGTAATCAGGCCATTACGTTGTGTCGTGAACTAGCATAGATAAGTATCTGAAACGATCGAACCTATTGAATTATTATCTTCTACCTGAGGCATGTAGTCATCCGTGTCGCTTTCAACCAATAACTGGCTGTCCATCGAAGAGGATTCAACCTCTGCCTGTTTCGCTTCCGTGATATTTTTTCGAACATCTTCCAAATTCTCGGTTGGGACTACCAAAATATGCTCCCGAGCTGAGAGTATCTGAAACAGATTCACACATTTTGATTAATTCAAGTAATTCAAATAACTTTAATTTTAGTTCATTCGTTTCGAGCGAACATGCAAATACATTGCAACGATTTCGGACTTTCGTTAGAAACAGAGTACATATCATATTGAAATGCACAAAATCAGTGAATCATATGTCCTTTTTTTTAGCATATGTTAATTAGACTACAGATTTTATTAATGTGAACAATAGTTTCGATTTAAATGTAGTAAGAAATAGTTATACCTAATCTTAATAAGTTTATAGTATATTAAAGAATTTTGATAATTTCGAATAGAAAACATGCCTATTCTAACGTAATATTTATTGCATGATGTCTACATGTAAAATACACGATGCCCGTCACTATACCATGTGTGCATCGTGTACTTATACGAACCTTGTTTGGATCGTTAGCTGGTAAAATGTAAACTTTTCGTTTAACGACGAGTCCATTCAACGAGCTGTTACTGGCTGTTTGTTGCACTGCGTCCTGGACGACCGGATCCTGAACGATCGCGGCAATAGTTTCGTTCTTATCTTGTGGCGTCGGTGGCAGTAGGCCTTCCAAGTCTTCAGGGTCCAATGGTTTCGCTAATGAAACGTCTCCGTGAAGTATCAAGATCGCGCAGAGAACAATTTGTAACATTCCAAACTGAAAACACGTATCTCGTTTTGAATTATAAAATTGTTGGCACAGTAAATAAATTATTTCAATCGTAAAAACATGGATATCACGATAAAAATACGAATATAATAAGTGGAATGTTGTTGAAATGAATTCTGTTACGAATATCCGAGCGCTGTCACGCAATAGTGAGTCATCCGATAAAACGAGCAAAAATTCTCGAGTGTATAGTGGCCTGTTTTAACAATATTTTACAAAATTGTAAAATCACTACTTAGACAATAGACGCCGATGATTTGCGTTTTTTTAGAATATTAATTTTTCCAAGAAACTTTAGAGATTTCTCCCCTACTTTAACTCTTTTTCATCTATTGCGCATTGAACAATATATTCTCAAGTAATAATTAATGACGTTAGCTACTGTTCACGCGATTTATTGTGAGTATCGCGTAACAGCGCTCGATATGCCATACCCCGGTACCATTTTGCGTTCCATCCCTTCGGCCACCGGTGATCACAGTCAAAGCCTCTTCTTGGTTCTCCGTTCCTTTTGCTGAATCTCCGTCAAACGTCTTTTCGTGTCTGGCCAGTGATAACGGTCTGTTCGTGTTTTATACCAGGTACCGAAAGAATTATCGATGTCCTGCTAACAGACGTGAGTATCAGCCTTGCGGTACATAACTTTGGACGACACACCTTGAACCTGTTACCTGCGTTTCAATTTATTGCTTGTTGTGTCCTTTTTATGATAATGACCGTGAAATTGTGTATCGAAGGCTGCAGACCCGGCCTTGATTATTAAGCTAGTGTTGAGACAAATTTTAATAAAAATATCTTCATTCTGAATCGAATGATTTTGTTTAAGCAAACAAACATTTAAAACCCTGTAGATATAGAAAGAATTTATTTCATATTTACTTATATAACCGAAGAAAATGGATTTAATGTTAGGACTAATGCTTGCGAATGCCGTGGAACTGATTGACGATTCCAGACTTAAGTCGACGAAACAATGTAGTAAAATGTGATTCAAGTTAAACATTAAACAAACTTAGCATCTCAGAATTTAGAACAATTCCACTCACGATATCCTACTTCCAATTCGTCTGAGAAAAAACTTTTACACTGAAACATGATGTCATCAGCGTATCTAACAAACGCGTACAAGAATTGTTCTAGATCATTGTAGATCTTCCGAAACGAGTAGGTTACGTTTAGTATGTCGTTAACAATGTCGCAATGTTTAGCAATCGATTTAGCAAGTACTTCGATACAGGCAGCTATAAAAGTGGGAGCGCCGCTTCCTTGTGTCTTAGTTCCGCCTAGACACCCGAACTTGCCACGTATCGTGACCGATCAGAGTAAATCGAGCAAGATGGATTTTGTTCTTTTCCTTAGCTCGATCCTGCTGTTGAAATCCGCAGAGCTGGTCGAATGCAGGGACATCAACGATCGAACGAGTCCAGCGCCATTGTTACGCTCCGCCATGATGGAATTTGTATTGTCAGATGCAAACGCGAACGTTACAACTAATGCAACAACGAAAAATATTAAAGAAACGATTGACAAGAGCAATTCTCTATCTGAAGTCTCTTCAAGAGGATCTTCTGATCCTATGAACGAAGTGAATCCTTTGGACATTCCGATCTTCTACAAGCGTGAATCTTTGGTAGTAGAATCACCTACGGATGATACTTCGATCATACTGTCTACCGATGAAACAGTTGAATTAAATCAAACTACGGATGCCGGAAGCAACGGGGACGAAGGAAATCACAAAAAACCGTTGATAATAGATCTAGGTTCACTACCCATCCCACGCGTTAGGCGAACGAATGAGTTTCTAGAAAGCAAAATAGCGGACCAAGAAGTGGATGACCCGGTGATCGAGCCTGAAGATTCAAGCTTCGATGAAACTTTGGCGGATCAGGAATTTAAGGAGGATTCAACAGATCTTCGCCAGGAGAGGAACCTGAATTCTGATGAAACTTTTGATGGAGCGGAACGGAGAACGATGTACGATGGTTGGTACCATCAGCAGCCATTTTTGGAAAGAAGGTATTGGTCAAGCGAAGACAACTACCACGCCCCACGGAATTTCATTCGAATTCCCGTGTTCCCAGGATAATAATATTAATCTTGAATAAAATTGAATTGTTTTTAATAAAGGTATTGAAAAGGAGAACAGAAATTGGTTAACATTTTTTCATAAGAAATTTATTCGGTTAGACAAACGCTAAAAAAATATGTCGTATCACAAACTTGTTTTTCGTCGGTTCTCGAGGGGAATTAACGGTAACCATGTTAATTGACTATACGTTACATTAAATACGTGACGCTGCGCCGCAAAAGTTGCTTTGGTTGGTAGCTTTTTTATCTATCTTAAATATAAAAGAAACACTTAGTCTACGTAGATACTTAATAACTATTTGATCGCGGTAATTCTTGCACACAAGTCTCTCTCATTCACACAAGTTTTGAATTAATAATAGGAATTAGATAGTTTGTCGAGTAGAAAATGCTGTACAATGTTTCGCACCCTGTCTTGGTGGTCTGTTGCCTCGAAGAGGCAACTTACTATTGTCAACTATACACGAGGTCTCCTTCTGTTGTTGCTCGTCGAATTAGCAGCTCAGATATTGATGCTCGTTCGCTAACGGGCTTACTAAGTGGCGTGGCCTTCTTCCATCTTGAACAATACTTCTTGACGAGTATCGGTGGCCATTGTGCGTTCTTCGACCGAGCAAACTATAAGCTTCTAAGGTACTCCGTCTTCTAAACGTTATCAACGGAGAACGTTGGTAACAGGAACAAGAGAAGTCGAAGCATTTAACGACCTTAAATTCTTCCTCCTTTGATAAAGAACCTCGAACACTAGATGCTTCGCAATATTATCCTAGCGTTTTCTCAAAGAATACTCTTCTTTAAGCAAGTGCTTCGAAACTCTTCAGGAGTTTCTTCAAAATCCACGAAGCTTCTTTAAAAGCTCCTTAGAAAGTCTCTCGAAATTCTTGAGAGTCTCGACGAGAATTGACAAATTTACAGAAACTGAATCATCGAGATTCTCTAAAAGAGTAGATGATGGCCGCGGTGGAAGTGCAGATAGGTCGGTGGTTTCTTTGGTTTCCAAATCACTTTCCAAGTATTTTCTTGCGAAGTTGTCAACGATATTGTCAACGACGATGTCGTTGACGGATCAGAATCGGTTACCGCGCCGGATTGCTTCTCGGACGCGTTCCCTGTACGCCAACTGTTGCCTGTAGACGAACAGAGGTCGGAGGGCGTACGTTCCAGCTGCGGTCTCGAGATCATCAGCTGCGGCATTTTCATCTACGCTGCGTTTCTTGATTGGTCCACCGTCAACGTTATCGTCGGTTTCCACCAGTTTGCTTAAGAGAAGTCCGTAAACTATCGGGGTTGATCCGTCTTCCTGTTTCCCTTGCGACGTGTTTGGATCTTCGATTAAAACTGGGACTCCTATAAGAAGCCCAAGATCGTTCGATGGCCTGATCGGAAGCGCAACGCTGCAGCCAGCGAGTGCCAAGAAGAAAATCACGATGGCATTCTAGAAAGAAATTAATTGTTTGGTAAATTTTATTGTTCTGTATTTTTATCATTTGAAATATTCTTTTTTGATGTAATACGCTAAGTTAAAAATGATTTACGTTAACTTGTATATTATATTGCAAAGCAGATATGATTAGATTATTTTTACAAAGCCAATCAACAAAATTGAAAGACAATTAAGATTTCTAGGTAACCAAAGTTTCTCAGAAGCAGGATCAATACTTTTCGAAGTAACTTTATTCAAATCTTACCATTTTGTTTTGTAGATGTAGGTGTTCTTCTGCTGAAGTCCAAAGAATGGTTCTTGCTACTTCAAACTCTGTGAAGTTCTCAGTAGGCTCTCGTGAAATATGAGCAAGGCGATACGAGTATCTAAGTAACTCTCTGAAGAGTAAGATAACGAGTCTCAAGTGTTTCGCGGGTGGTAGATCCGTTGGGACTGATCTGTGGCGAGTTTATGCCCCTGGGCTGCATTCTTCGAGTATTTATACGAAACAATGACGTCAAACGGGAGCACGCTAATGGTACAGTGACGTATTGGGCCAGGTGATAAGTGACCTGGTAAACCCGAGAGCTCGATGCGGTCTCGAGCAATGTGTATCATTCCCACGTTGCACTTGTTTCCGCGGCCGCAAGGATGAGTCCCGAAGCCATCGACAGGGGCTGACGCAGTCCGCAAACGAAGCGTCAGCCCCGCTAAACGAGAATACAAAATATGGCGGCAATTTGGCATTGTGAAACTGTTTGTGCGCAATTCACGTGTTGGACAGGGTCGAACGAAAGTCTTGCATTGATGTTTCGTTAGAATTTTTGTATCTAGCATGTAAATATTTTCTGTTTTCAGCCTTCATAGTTGACCGATAGAACAGCAACATTGAAAATTCTAACTTATCCATAGATCCAAAGATTTTAGAAATATGCCCAAAGAAGCTGATCACCTGAATATTCTTCTTTAATTTTTTTTAGAACTGAATTGAACATTGAATGATGGAATTCATCTATAAGTTTAAAAGTACTAAAATTTATTAATTTTTCTTTAAAGGAGGAGCGGAAATTAGGCAATCATTTTTAATAAAAGACTGTGTACAGAGTTCTGTTCTAGCATACGTTTGAACTAAGTAGTTTCATTCGGTTGCATAACTTTTCGTTTAGATTAAGAATTCTGAGTCGTTTAACGAATTATTTAATTTCAGTTTTTGTATATTCATCTAAAGAAATGTGGATCTTTACAAATTTACAGCGGATTTACTAAGAATCCGACGATCCTGTTACTGCGTTCAGTTTTTCAGCCACCGGCATGACTTCCGGTGTATTCGGTGATGGATGATTCACCGCCGCGTTCACAAGTACGCAGAATCGGGGGAAATTACGCAACACTCTAAAAGTGCGCATCTGAACGATTTTTCCCTTGAAAACTGTTTATTTATATGGTTCTCCAAGTCACGCGTATATGCCCGAGTGTGCAGCTGGAAAACACGCAGCTTTAAAAGTCATTCGCCGATGACCGCTGCGGTCAGTGTGTCCTCTGATCGTAGAGTTGGAAACGCTTTTGCACGCAGTTGCACCTTCCTATTGTTAGTTGTACATTTATCTATTCCACAAAATTCGATTTCTTTTCATTTTCACAGTACAATTAATTGAAAATCATTTTTTCATTCCGAGTATCAGAAAAAAACGAATCTTTTAAGTGGTTTAAAAAAGAATTTATTGTTATGTAGCGTGTCTTTTTTCGAAAGAAAATGACACGTCACACTACTTGAAGAGTATCTCATATTTTCCTGTGATGACAAGTTACAAAGGTTCACCAAGTAATCTCAGTTTCTTAAGGACCATAACATTTATTTGAAAGAAATTATTTCTCGACACATGACGGCGAACAAAACAAATTGCCTCTTGCAATATTTCTTATAATATTGGAAACGAGAGAGTTATTTCAGTACTGGAACGTTTGAGTGACTCAGCTATGTAATTAACAGGGGGAAGCCATTTTATTCGTATTCGCGGAGACGCTGACAATCTTAAATATATTATATGAAATGCACGAGAAAAAGAGTATATTCAAACGTGAAAACATACTTCTGTTGAGAACTCGTGAGAAAAAGTTGAAGGACGAGAGATGTCATATTACAATGGAAAATTGTTTTTTAAAAATAAAATTAATTTTTTTCGAAACTCATTTCTCCTTGTCTTTCGTAACAAAACAGTATATAAATTTTGTTGATAAATTTCAAAAAAATTGGAAAAGTGCAGAATATAACTAAATTTTCACCATACAAATTTTTGCGCGACTGTTATAATCAGTGACAGAAATTTGAAAATGCATTACGTCATTTCGCAGATCATCATGACCTCATTTTACCGACGATCGTCCATAATTTAATCGACAAAATTTCATTTACAGGTCACCGAATTGATTCAAGGACTCCGGTGTAATTTTTTTTTTGCACGTATAGGGTGAGTAAACAATTGTCTCTCAAAATAGCTTGTTACTTATTGACTTCAACGACAGCTCCCTTTAAGGATATGCGAAATCATTTAAAAACAAAACTAGTGTGCGAAGAGTTTTTTACAAAAATGTTTAATTCCTCGCCATAACAAGACAAATTCAAAAGTCAAATACAGTTTTTGTATCATAAGTGTGTAAAGCTGTGGTCGTAGTTTAACAAAACAAAAATTCCAATTAAACTAAACATTTCAGAAAAATTCAGAATCTACGTTTACTGTAAGTTTCATTCATAGTCAAATGAAAAATAAGTACCGCGACGAAACTTTCAGGCCACCCCGTACGTAGATTTCACTATGACGAAATAAACGGTATTAATTTCAGTTGGACAAACACTTCAAATCAATTTTAAAAGTGGATTTGGAATCGTCAATTTTAAATGCTCTGTAAACACCAAATATTAATGGATCACAGGTGAAAGAAATTTTTTCTTCATTTCAAATTATGTTAAATAACCTAAGAGGACACAGCTTTGTGTAAAGAATCACGGAATGGCGTACGTTGTTTCGTATGATCGCGGACTCGGATCTGTGTGACGTAACAATAAGGGAATTTTTATTATTCGTTTTATTTCATAACAAAACAATATTTGCTGAAGTCAATAAATAGCATGTCACTTTAGAAATCAATTGTTACTCACTCTGTACGGAAGACAAGAGGGATGAAGATCGAAGAGATCGGGAAAATCGTCGTAGCTGGAGGATCGAGAAAATTGTCGAATATCAAGCCTCGTTGTACCAAACAAATCGATTTATTTCCTCCAGTTATGCATTTGTTCATTGGTGTCTTGAATAAATAGCTTCGTTAGCTCGTGTAAAAAAACCCTCTCTCGAAAATAATGATCGGCTCTGTCTGTGTAAATCTGTGTCTGCGTGTGTTCATTGTGTGTGTAACAAAATGCGCATGCGTGTGTCTGTCTTTTTGTTTTCAGGGCACTTAAATCGCGATCTCGGTTCGTTCTTTAGGATATTTAGATCGCAGGCTCGGCCTCCTCGTGAGCGGTTTCGCTGGTTTCGGTAGTATCGCTTTTAGATCTGAAAGAAATCACCAGATTGAGGGCATTTCGAGGCTGCAGGGAAGACAAGTACGAGAATTAACAAAAGCACAAGACAGACGGTTAGTTTCGGTAGACGAAAACTGTTAAGAGACGAGACAGTCTTCGGTTGAATGTTAGTCGACGCAAGGGAACTTTGATAACCAGAAAATTCTTCAAAGCTTAATATTGCTTTTAAAATCAAACGAGATACAATCTTTCAAATGGGAATATTTTGAATATTGAATTTTGTCTATTCTTATATTCTTGTTTCATCCATTTTAGACATAGATGTAAATGAAAACTGTACAAAATGGAAAAAGATTGTTTAATGTTTCGTAAAAAGAATGCTGAAATTTGTAAACAAATTTCCGAAAAAATTCAAAGAAACCGAAACAGAAAATAGATAAAAATCCACAAACTGTCTGATAATCTTATGGAGGTCGTTCAGAAAGCTGTGAAACATCAAAAAGTAAAGTTCAGGTTATCAAAGTTTCCTTGCTAGGGGATGGATCGTTGATCAAACTCATACCGATCTTCCCGAAGGGATTGTTAGGTAAACACTGGGGGTCTGGAGCTGATCGACGAGCTTCAAGTTTACAATCGATTAAAAGGAAACAATGATTGGAAAAATGACATAATATTTTCCAAACTACTCAATCATACAACAGACTTCAAAAGCTTCCCCTAATTTTCAAAATATTACAATGTTGCTTGTAGTTAAATTAAGGTTTAACATAGTTCTTAAATTTGTACTCAAATGAAAACTTATTTAATAAAAGAGAAACCATATCAAAAATATTCCAATCTATGAATCTTCCATTTCCGTCCCGAAACCCGTCGTCCAGTCGTGTTAATTAAGAAGACGGTGGTGGTGGTGGTGGTGGTGGTGGTGGTGGTGGTGGTGGTGGTGGTGGTAGTGGTGTGGTGGTGGTGGTGGAATAAAAAAAGTTGGAAAGTACGAAAAAATCCTTTCCTGTATTGATCGATCTAATATGCAATGGGGGGACACCTCGTCTACGAGTCTCTTTCTCTACATGGGAGTAAAAAAAGAATACGCGTCGTGAGAGCGCCATGACGGGTCCGCGCCTCTCCGTTTCTTATTGTTTCAATTTGTTCGTGTTCTCGTTTCCATCGTCCCGAACATTTTATTGCATGCAAGCCCTCCGTCATGCTAAACGAGTTGCTCGTTTCGATTCTCTTCCGTGGGTGCGTGTAAAGAAGCGAAGTGTGACTTTATCCAATTGCTTTTCTATCCTTCTCGATTTCGGACATTTTCTAAGAAAATTTATCCTTTTCTCGGGACCCTTTTTGTTTCTTGATTTTGTTTCTGAATTTTACCAACGGTTTTCCTTATTGAGAAATTTCGTTTCTCATTTCACTTCTTTCACCCCTCTTTCAGTTCTCTCTAATTGTTATCAGTATTCCAATCACTCTCTTTCTTTCTCTCGCTCTCACTCTCTCTCTCTCACTCGCTCGCTGTCACTTTTACATTAAAATACCACTCGATATAGTTTCTACAACGATACATCGTAAGTATAGTTAACGTCGAGTCGCAGGATGCAACAGG
Organism: Nomia melanderi; assembly: GCF_051020985.1. NCBI lineage: Eukaryota > Metazoa > Arthropoda > Insecta > Hymenoptera > Halictidae > Nomia > Nomia melanderi. The sequence goes on from NC_135005.1 coordinate 6,338,257, forward strand.
CATCAGGGAGAAGTAACTTTCTACCATTTTGCCTATTTTGTTTAGTCTCTCGAGGACGAGTCGATTATGGACATCCCCCTCGATTCTTCGCACAGTCTCACTGTGGTTTTCCTTTCTCCGTGCCTTTATTTTTGTTCCACGAGTGCAACTCAATCCTTAAATTTAATTTCGATTGCCAAGCTGTCGATCGAATCACGAGGACCATTTTATCGGGATCATTCCTCTTTAACGTTGCTCGATATTTATCCGCACCCCACAGTATTAAATGTACAAGTAGAAAATATACGGGAGACTTCAAAACTGTAGGCAGAAAATGAACGCGTAGCACGGTGAGGATGAAATTGTATTTAAAGAGTAAATGAAAACATTCAAAACGTTTATTTCGATAGCCAATTTGAGTCTAACAAGAATTTAACGAAATCATCAAAGGAAATCTGATCGACTCGCAAACTCTATCCATGCATCGTCATAGAATTCATATAAACGTGTAATAATAATTTATCACAACTGTTCCGTATCTCCTAATCGCCTGTGTATTCTACAATTTACCATTCAACGAGTTCAATTTTTACCTCAATTTATCGATCACCCAGCATATTCGTTATTAAATACACCTTCTCATAAAGTTCCTTTAAGGAGTCTCCCTTGTATGCATAGTAGAACTTAATTTTTTAAAAGATTCCCTAAATATTATCGTATCAAAATTATTATTCAATCTCTTGTGTCAACGAAACGTGTCCGCGGGCACGTCCACAATATGTGCTCCGTGTCCTCGGCTTCGATCAGTCTTTTCGTTCTACTAAACTACAATGTCCTTTTAGCGTCTCTCGGAAACGCAGCCTCGCTTCCGTTACAGCAGTCAGACTGGTCGCCGATGGCCTTGTTAACAGGCGGAGCAAACATCGACCGTCACCGGAAGTCCCGCCCGAATCCGTTGCGAACCTCGTGGTCCGATACGGTCTTGGCAATCAGGCGATAATAGATTTACTGGAACGATTATCTATTTATATATTGTCGGATAATGGAGGATTCACTTGCTCGATGGCTACGCTCTTCCACAAGGTCGAGGGGTTGCGTTATAGTATATATATAATTACAGTATAGTAATCGTTAATGCTACTAACGGTCATAATTTTCACTGTGGTTCCCTTTTTCCCTTTCTCTCTTTTAGCTTTTTTCCTTTTCCTTTTTTTTTTGTTTGCTTTCGTACGTGTAGGCACTTAACTATGTCTCTGCGGTTTCGTATGTAGCTTAAAAACGTTTAACGTCTATTGTACACGACGGTCAGTATTTTATCAGGCGTGGCGAACGGAACAAAGAAAAAACAGAAAGTGCGTGTACAAAAGCCTCCCATCTTCGTCATATCTTTTCTTTTTTTTTTTTGGTCTTCAAATTCGATCGTTCGATTTCCGAGGGGAATAATTTTAATCATGTGGTCGCCGCTCAATTCAATGCGATGTCCGATTCATCGTTTCCGTCGTACATTTGGTTTCTTTGAAATCTTACGATCGATACTGCTAGGTTTCTTTTCGTCTTCTTTTATTCTCACATCCTTTTTACGTTCATTCTGTACTTTCATGCTCTCGCTCTCTCTCTTACACACAAACACTCTTTTTCACCATCTCTCGGCAGCGTGTGCACGCGCTTCCAAGAGCATTATATCGGTTTTTCTTTTTTCTTTTGGAACTTTCAATTAGCACCGTGTCTTTCGTGGATTCTTTCACCTTTCGCACTCGGTCACCCTGTCTCTCCCTCTCATTCGCACTGTCCCGAAAGCTTTCCGCGATCGACAACCGGAGGGGCCGGGTTGACCGTGTCGTGTAACGTTCACCCCATTTTGCTTGCAGCATACGCGCGAACAACACCAGAAACACGAGATTTACAGGGATAAACGCGTGCCACGCTTTCGTCACGATTGGTCGTTTCAGAGGAAAGCAGCGAAGGAGTAGTTTTAAATTAATTCTGTTTGTTAATTGACTCGTCAACATCAGTTAGGTTCTTTAGGTTTTTTAGAAGCTTCTAGATGTGAGCGATGTCCTTTCGAGAAACGTGCTTGTCGCTTGATCGATATTGTTTAAACTTCTTTTTTAATAAGTATACACCTTCGGATCTTGAGGATTGTCTTATAACGAAGATTACTACATGAGGAACTTGAAGACTGGCTAGGAGATATCATATATATAGAAATCTGAAACGTCGATCTAACATCCTATAAATATGGTCGGTATTTATCGAATGCTGGATTATGATGCTACGTGAAGTTTTTTTTTTTTAGATACCGGGATCTAGAAGCATTCCTAGTGTTTTGAAAGTTAAGAAACCATTAGTTTTCATTAACATGGTTCATCAACACCTTATGCCAATACGTGTTAACGTAATTTCTTGTGAAGACTGAAAACACAAAGACACTAACTTTGAATGTTTCTACAGCTCCCATAGCAGTATCCTGTAATCTAAAAGCTAAGACTTGTTTAATTACACCTATTGAATTAAATATTAAGGGCACATCTATTGTACAGTGATACAAAGAATCACTCACACTCAAAAGCTTCCAATCTTATTCCAGAGTTTTAAACGTCTATTCTGGTGATGCTAATATCCTGAATAAAATCAAACTTCTAAAAAATATTAAATTTCTTCTAATCACTAGAAACGTTAATCTCTTTCGCTCGACCGAGTCGTTCTGAGTGAAGGCTTGCACGCGCGTACGTTCTCGGTTCTGGCACCCTCCACCTCGCTAATTGTTCGTCGCGTTAAAAGTCTGTGAGATGCGGCTGCTCCGATCGCACTCTCCTAATCGTATAATCACGCTCTAGGCAGAAAATCAGGTAACGAGATAATGGTGCACACACATTTAAGACGGTACCGACGACAGAATACTGTATTAACTTCGAACATACGTTAACATTGATTTTCAATGGAACATGGTATCTGTAAAGTAACATTCGATTGGTGCGCTGTGATAACAGACGTACCCGAGAATCTCGTTTTCATTCTTTTTCTTCTTTTATGCTGTTTCCTTCTTTTCTTTTCACTTTTTTTTCGTTTGTTTGTTTTGCAAAGATCGTATTCCAACCTAGAGCTAGCAACGTACAAAAGTACAAAATACACTTCGTCCGCGACGTGCTTTCAACGCGAGGAAAGTCGTGACGCGCGAACTACATACCCCCTCGTCCTTCGCCACTTTGTTTCTGTTTCGTTTTGGAACACGATCCGACAAGTAAATATTTCTCTACGCGAGCTTAGTAACTGTGATTTACATAAAAGCTCAGCTTAAGAGTACAGGCTTAACACGTACTTGTTTCATTTTTTTTCTTCGTTAACTTCGTCTCCTTTAGAAGCAATTAGACGTATTCAGTCTTTTTGCGATGCCCAAGGACTTTACTATCCCGTTGAGCAAATCGGTCGGAAATCGTACTTTAGAAGAAATGATTCTTTCAACGCCTTTCTCTATCTTTATCTAGCGCAAAGGTGAGGTGTTTCCAAGTTATTTGTGTAGAAAAATGCTTTAAAAAGGGATTAAAAGTGTATAAAAGCTCGCTAACCGGCGATCTCATGAAAAAGATGCTTCCAATGTGTTTTGCTTGATTCAATTAGTTTCTGGATTTGTTTTCACACATTCCTTATAGAGTATTCGGATGGCATCAGACTCCGCTGAATGTTACCAAGAGCTTTCTAATTAATCCAGTAGAATTATCGTTTTAATAATTCTCTGAACTCTTGATTGCATGTTTGCGAGGGAGTTCCTACGAATCATCATAATAACTAGTTTTTGAAAATCAGTTGCTGCTACTCTTGATAATCATTTGATGTCAGTTTGATATCTAAAGTGTCAGTATGAAACAATGCCAGGAACTGAATAAGACCATAGAGGTATTGAATGCACGCATGTCTACTTATGCATTATACAAAACTTTTGTTAGTTTATAATTTGTTTGGCACCCACTTTGTCCACTGCTTCGTTATTAAGTGAAAACGAATAATTAATATGCATAAGTTTCGCGAAGACTGCGTAATGAGCACCATGCAAGCTCATCAGTTGGAACGTTTTTGTTGTTTTCTGTTGACATTAATTGTTGTAATAAAATTCGTTACTAACCTTCCTCTGTATACCAAATATGTGTTTTTTTGTGTAAAAAAAAAGTTTCTCCTATTATTCCATATAAAATCACTCGTATTCTCGATCTTATGAGCATTGTATGAAATTCTATGAAACATTACCAAGTACACAATCGAAGGCACAAGTTGCCAGTTAACAGAATACCTTGATGGTCTGCATTCCTTTAAGGAAGAGAGAAAGTTAAAAGTTTATACCTCTTTACTCATAGCCCCAGGAACAAGTGTCAAATAAAATCGCGATAATTCTAAATAAACAGCTTCCCACGTAAAGAATGGGCCATGGTATGTCACAGGTATGGCTTATGCTAATTCTAGTATAAATTTTTCTTCTTTGTAGATACTCGATAGAAGAATGGGTTCTACTTTGTCGGGCAAGTTATTTAAAACATTCACAGTGTATACTATAATTAAAATTGTTAACATTCCTCTATGTCTATCACGAATATATTCATAAGAGTCTAGTGAAGTGATTCGGTGCTTTTAAATTTTAAGCAAATAATTTGAATAATTACTGACAATAGGACTATTTTATTTGAAAACCTTGTTTAAATTAAAGAGACTCCGCTCATTTGTTTTCGAAGTATTAATTAAACTTTAAATATTGTTTGTAAAGAAATTAGTTAAATAAAAAGAACTAAATCTAAAAGTGGTGGAGTAATACTTGTTTATGCTTTTGTATTAGAAAGTAAATAATAATGTTTGCTGGTTGGAACGTCGTGCACCCACTTTGTATAACGTGTATCGTGTATATGAAAGCCTACGGTTATTACGATGTATGAGTAAGAAGGCATTGACTCATCGCTTCTTTTAGTCCTTTACGTAGGTTTTCATTTTCCTTTTAAAGCACCTGGTGCAAATAATAAGGAGACTCATTTTCGATTTATAACGCGAACGAAAAGTTTGATTCAATGCACCTCCTATTCCTTCATCATAAATGGAAACACGAATACGAAATAATCTACTCACTTCAAGAACTTCGACTTTCAAGGGAACCTAATGAAAAATCTTCAAAAGAATGTATACCGTCTAATATTCTACGTACTCATTGAGTAAATCACAATATAAAAATACAAATTGAAGATCTCCCCCTTCTTCTTTCATCATCGACCTTTCTATCTTTTCTTCGTTAGCATCTTTGTCGTAAAACAACATCCTTTACAAACGCACTTCCTTAGAATAAGTTACTTTTTCTTTCTGAACATTTCTTTGATAACTCATATCTCTGAATCTATTATTAATTATTTGTTACCGATAGTACGTTTTCGGACGACTATATAGATTCCTTCAATCGTATAATACCAAATGCTTCTCCCTGATTAATTCCTTTCTCACGACGACAAGCAATGACATGTGCAAATAATGTTAAATATCTCGTGGTGAAAGTAACTATTCTTGAACGTGCGAATCACCTAGTATCACTGACAGCTCAAAAGATTCTATGTACACGCGCGACATGGAAACAATTCAATCCTAACCACGCATGTACAAGTAGCCACAGATTGCTAGAATACCCCCACCAACAATTGCGGCACCTATGCCTATTGAAAGGGGCTTAAATAATGACCTCTTGAGCTTTTGCCATTCTTCTGTCTCCTTTTGTCGACGCTTGATTTCCCGTACGTATGCTGCCAAACGTTCCTTCTTTTCTTTATGACGTTGGCGTACTTCGTTTTTCCTATTAAAAACAAAACAAATACCATTAAAGAATGACAATTTTAAGGTACTTGAGACATAACCCCAATAACTTACACATCTGGACTGGACGGAGGACTACATGTTTGCAAAGAGTTTTCACCGTCGCTAGTAATTTCATTAGGCACTGAAATACTATCTGAACTATTTTCATGTAAATTATTTGCGATCGCTGTAGAGTTTGGTGGTGATGAACTTGTAGATGTTTCCGTTTGAGTCGGCGGCTCTCTGGGTAGCGGTTTATCAGGAGGTCCACCTAATTCATCTATCATTATATATGGAACAAGTTACTTACAGCTACACACTTTCTATTTATTATGGATTAATCGTTCTTACCGTTCTTTGTCGTTGCATTTGAAGTTAAGTCTGCCATCATACTACGTGTTAACGATTCACCTCTTGGAGGTGGCAAAGGAGGCGGTTCATCTTCTTCTTCAATCGAAGAATGACTAATATTATTAACTACATCATAATGATTTGTGACTATCTCATTATCAACATTCTGTAAAATTTAAATATATTAGTGAAAGTCAAAAAATATATTATATCACAGTAGTACAGTCTTATCAGATTTAATATGTTAAAGGTGTAACGTATTTTCCATAATATGTGTATAACATAGAAATCAATGGAAAAGAACTGCTGACTTGTTAAAAATTAAGTATTTGAAGAAACCAATAACACTGCACCACTGTGAATTGGTATTAGTTACCACGTTATTGGATGGCAATTGTTTTGCTCCTTCAATTATAGCAGCATAAGAAAATCTTAATTGATCTGGCGTTTGAATTAAACCCATTCTGGATCTTCTCATTTCGATCAACACATCTCTAACATTTACAGAATTCAAACCATTTTCTTCAATCTATAATCAGATGAAGAGCAACTCCTTTTTTCTAAGTTTTCATAAATATTTTATTTAATAATAGTAATACTTACCAAAACAAGACATGTATCAACTAAACAAAATGTTCCCGACCTTCCAATGCCCGCAGAACAATGTACAACTGGGGGTCCAACATTTTGATCTAATGCTCCTGATTGCCTAACATCTGCCAGAAAATGAAGAAAGGCTGTTGGACTTTGTGGTACACCAAAATCTGGCCAAGTAGTATAATGAAAGTGTAGTATTTCCCTACTTTCTTTTGATTCCAAATCTGTTAATCTATATGGAACATAAATAGTAAGCTTTTAGTAGTCTACATTACATACATAATTACAGATACTAAAATTGAATTACTAGGTTCTCATACTTTAATATTCTAGTTGTGTAATCCGATGATTCTGTTTTGCTGACATATTCTACTTTTATACCAACATCCAAAAACGTCATAGTATCATCCAATGAATCACCAAGTGGCCAATACTGATAACATTTAACTTGATTCTTTTCAATTATTTTATTTAACATTAACACTGCTTTAGAGGCTTGCTCCCATACCATCAACCAGAAGTGACCTGCAGTATTTTCTAATGGTCCTTGAGTAAGAATGTATTGTCTGTGGGCACGATCTACCTGTAATGATAATTCACTTGTCATTCCAGTCTTGTAAATTAAAATTATTTTCATATAATATTTACCTGTATAAGGTTGGCATTGATATAATCACTTGCCCCTCTTTTAAGAACAATTCTACTATGGTCATATGGAGCAACATCTCTATAACGGTTCAAATTTTTGTTTTGAGGTTTTTTAGATTCGTTGCATGTGTATGTGAAGTTGCTGCATTCATTACGAATATGCTGTACAAAAAAAAAATTTAATTTCTTCAATTGTCTTGGATAACTGTTCAACAAGATGCTTGAATATAAATAGAAACTTACACTCAACATTCACTAAACAAATAATGTGTACATTTTCAATGAGAAATGGATGTAGAAATTGTGTTCATTAACGGTAAAAGTTTGTTTCTTTACAAAATACAACATAAGAAAATTGAATACTGAATGAAGGCAATATTGTATCCATGTACATTGAGAAAACTCATTAACAATTTCATTGCTGTTACTTATGTTTACAATATTAAATGTAATGCAATACTTTGCCATATTATATAATATATTATAATTTTCATATAAAATTGAGTAAAATAATACTTTCTATTAATTTCAGAAGGAAAAACATTTATCACGTAATTAGTACTTTGAAAAAATATCACTAATTAGTACAGTGTATTTCCTTAACATATAAAATTTTCTATTTTCCATATCCATGATTTTGATTGAATACTTTCTACTAGGACGAATACTCGGAATCCACACTTTAAACCACAACATTCATCCTTGACAATAGGTTCACACACACTCACACACGTACACATACACACATCCCACACACACAAAATACCGCGTTTAACATTTTTCCCTGAAAACCACGTTCCGCGAACACGGTACGATTTAAACCGATGATTTAAAACAATTCAGGCATTGTAACAAATACATCCAAGAAAGGGAGCGTGCGAGTGCGATAAAGAAATAAACACGCTCGCTGATTTCTGGCTCGTTATCTATCATATCGAATCGCATCGTCGTGTGGTAAATCAAATCCATTTGCAGAGCATAAATTAATCGAACACGCCGCCGGTCGAGGAACACGAAACGAATCTCGAGTAACCGCGAACATGCCACCAGCGGCAAATAAATTCGATCCCGATAAATAAACGTTTGACACGCGTGTCGCGTATTGCTCTCATAGACATGAAATTCATTATCAAGAATCTGTCGGTACTCAACGAGGGACGTGCACCGTGCGTGCAAACGTTCACGATAGAAATTCAATTTGGCGACAGGAACGGCGAGACGACGAGCGGAGGCAAAGATTTCTTCATTGTACACGACAGGCTGACTGGCGAGCCGTGTCAGCGAAAAACAATTCGACGTAGTCGCGTGTTCGCGTGGAACAGGCTGACACATCAACGACAGGGACGGTCAGTTTCTTTCTCGCGGTGACCGGAAGGAAAGACGCAAAAAGCGGAAGAAAAAAGAAGAAAGGAAGGAAAGGAAAAAGAAAGGGAGGAAGGGACGGGACGAGACGGGACGGGTGGATGGACGATCCCTTTACCTGATAGAGGATCGGCCAGGCTGCCTTCGAGTTGATCTCCTGGTACTCGGTCTCTACGTTGCTGATCCCTTGATCGCGCGTCCCTTGGCTGGTCATTCTGTCGGCTCGTTCGCGACTCGGTCTCTCCGGTGCTCGAAAACGGCAAAACGAGACGAGGCACGCGAAGAGGCTGGGCCCCGGTCGCGCGCGATCTCGCTCTCTCTGTCTCCGGGAAAAAGGCGTCTCAGGCACGGAGCAGTGCCATGCGTGACGCGGATTCTCGCGAAGGGCAGCCCCCGCGGCACGAGAGACGAAAACGCGCAACCACCACAGATAGGCTCTCTCGGTACGCACGTACGTGTACACCTTCGTTCTTTGCCGTACACACTGCACCCACTCGCGCGAATAGTACCGAGCCACCACCGATTCCGTTCACCGCCGCTGCCACCGCGAAACACGAGTCAACGTGCTGACATCTTCGGGTAACCAGAGTTTCTTTCCCTCCCTTCTTTCTCTTTCTTCGTCTCCTTTACCGCCGAGTGAGATCTGGTCGACGATCGCCGCCATACTGTATAGGTGTTCGTGGACTATGCGCATGCGCGCACGCGAGCGCCAAATAAAATACTCTGATTTAAAGTGATCACCTTGATAATGAAATAATTTGCTTAATTATGGTTTTTTAATCGTATATTGATTCATATTGCGAAGCGAATGATACGTTCTTTTAATTGTCTTGTTATTTTGTCCATAATGAAACGGTTTTAGGTTTTCTTTAGGTGTTTCAATTTTGGATCAATTTGATTAATAATTTTGTTGATACTTTATATTAATTAATCCCCAACTTTTCGTATGGTAAAAATAAAGTTAATTTTAAGGTATATGGAGGACAGTAGACACTTTTTTACTGTAATACTGAGAACTACATTGGAATGGTATTTATTTCTTACCTTACTAAAAAGGAATTACGAATAAATTATACGTTAATACAAAAATATATTAAAAAATTCAATAACCTAAATACTGAAATATTAAACCATCGAGGTAGTTGGTATTTGAGCTTATAGTTTTCTGTAGCAATACGAAAATTAATTTTTTGTAATTTTCGGTGGCTTTTTGATACTTTTTGGACTTTCGTTGCTGTGGTCATCATCGGTATTTGTACTTTTTCTCTTAGCTGATTCCACTGTCCCCTTCTTCAACCAAGAAGTCATAAAAGTGTTAGGGTTACTTTTTTTCTCTTCTCTGTGCATAATAGAATTAGTAAATCAATAGTCTGGTATGTCACTTCACAGGATTAACAGTTCATAATTCCAGAGAAACATTAATTGCATGGTGCTATAGAAATATATACGTACACAGGTTTTATCTCCTTCCTACAATTTTCACTTTTATTTGAAACATTGTTTACAAGAGTTGAGACAGGGTACCAGCTTAAATCACCCTCTGTCAATGTTAATTTGCTTAACATGTTAACTGCTTCAACTACAGAGAGGTCCTCATTTAGCCAAGTCTGAAACGATCCAGCAAAATACAGAAATGTTATAAATAATGTCTGTGCAAGAACACTGTTTATTTAAACATAATTTTTTTTAAAATACACATTCTGCTCATGATAACTAAATTCATTGCTTACATGTACGTCATCTTCTGTTTTTAAAAATACAGGCATACGATTGTGTATTGCTGAGAAGACATTATTAGATTCTGTTGTAACTATCGTACAACTATATATTACTTTACCCTGAAACATAATATTGTTAGCCCCTCTATATAAGAGCTTACAAAATAGGGATACTTGAAATGTAAAATGTACCTCTCCAGTTTTGAACTTGTTATATATTCCTGCCATTTTTAATACCTTAAAACCTTGCCAACCACTTTCTTCTGACCATTCATTCTTCCATGTTAAAGGATCATCTGCTTTAATTCCTTTTTTTTGAGCAGCACAAATGTAAAATGGTTGTTTAGATTCTTTCTTAGTTTTACCAGCTTTCCATTCATAGTAACCTTCGCAAACTATGATACATCTTTGTCCCTTACGAAGTGGTGGAGCATATAGTGTAGAACTTTTAAGATTCTCCAGGCGTGCATTATGCGTTGATAAAGAATGTTTCCTATAATCACCCTAAGAAATTTAAATATTAGAATTAAAATATGTGTTTCCATTATATATTAACTTTGCAAATCCGAATTTAGTAGTCATGTACCTAATATTTTATTATAATTTTATTTTATTTTTATCAATGTAAAATTTATTTAAATACAAAGGAATTCTTAAGGGATTAATAAGAGGCATAAAAATTCAGGTCATAAACGTATTGTTATCGCGTGGTGCGATACGATAAGCGTTCGTAGTGTTTACAATTCGCGAATGCTTTCTGTTGACGATTTAATTGTGACCACGTGAGCGTATCCCCACCAAAGATGAGTTTGGTCTAACCTTGTTTGTATACACTGACCTCGTGCCAGGGTGGTATCATACTCCACATCATAGCGCAAAGTACTCTCTCGTCATCTTGTCCGAAATGTGAGCCAGCGACGAGACAAGGTAAAACATCTTTAGGGCCAATATTGTATGACGGTACGTATTTGACGTCGCTTTTCGTCCAAGGCGTAGTGCGTCGTTTGCCGGTGCCATCCTTGTAATCGCAAGCTCGGCTCACAGTGTCAGGATTCAAAGAACTATGAAATAATTTACGAGTATTCTTTAGAAGGTTTGCGTGTCATGAATTAATTACTAAAATTACGTGACATGATTACTCACCAAGCCGCTCGACCACACATGTTTCCGCGTCGTTATAAACACTTCGGTGAACTGGTGCCACCTACGATGCATTGCGTTCACTGCGAATTTGTAAAATATTAATTTTATATTATCGGATTACTATTTAATACATATTTATGTATATTTACTTGAACAACAATATTTTTGTAGTGAAACAGCAAATGTTAAGAAATGACATTTATAATTTGCGAATAGAAGCTTTGTATATTATATTAATATAAAATGAAATATTTATTTTTTAATAAATCTTTGTATATTCATATTTGAACTTGCGAGATGCGATGACATTATGTTTTTTACTGTTCACAATATTGAAAACGACTTTTTTGTCTATATAGTTTTTGTTGTATTGTCTCCTGTAGTACATACTTTAGATACATAAAGAATGTTTGGATGTACTGTCACTGGATACATTCGAATTTCGATTTTCGATTACTCGATTGTCTGCTTTTGAATAATTTATTTTCGACTTTCGATTATCGATTAATCGATTTTCCAGTTTATATGAAGGAAGTCACCGACGAAAAATAGGATGGACTAGACATCTTATGGGATTTCATGTCCGATGATCCGCAAAATTTAATGTTGAAGCAAGAAAATAAAGAACACGTTTTCTATTTATTTATTTGTATTTAATTGTACTCTGTTGGTAAGGTTGCAAGTGATGCGAAATGGTAAGATGGTCACGTAATCCTGTCACGGCCGTGTCACAAAAATTTACATTAGTTGTCCAGTACAGACTTAAGATGTTTACAGACTGTAAGTAGGTACCACAGACGAGGTATAGGATAAACATAACATGCAATGTAAAATTTTGTCACACGCTCTCGGGGTTACAAGAATCCCTTATTATTTTTGTGTCACGCCCTGTCATATCGACTTAAGCGGGTTTTGCATGACAGCGCTATAAGTGATAGGAATTACAATAAAAAATATTGAACCACAGACTTACAACATGTACTAAACGTGGCAACTTATGGGATTTTTTGTGTAGCCCTTCGAGAGTCTCAAGACTTCTGTAGACGTAAACTGAAATTCCTATAAGCTGCAACGTTTGTATGTATCTTAAGTCTGTTATCCAGTCTATTCTATATCTCGTTGGTGATATTGTGTTGATATGCAGATTATCGAACGATGGTATTTCATTTACTAAAGACTCGATAGAGGTAGACAGTAGTTCATTAAACCGCTGAAAGTTTCTCATTATGTATGCTCGCATGTTTTTCAAATTTCTTTAGAACAAAATACTCATTGCGTATTTCATTTAGCAATCAGTGTAGTATTTATTAAAAAGAATGTATTTATCGTGTTAATAAATTTCACAAAAGGAAAAAGAGATCAAAACATGGCGAAATTAATTCTGAAAATTCTTGATTTAATCTTCTTAGAAACGGACAATTTACTGAATACAGGAACATGTATAGTTGACGATGATACTACACGAGTGTCCAATTTCGAAGCTCAGGAAGTTCAATTTCAAAATGTACATTTTTTGTAATAAAATTAATTTCAGTTAGCTCTTTAAAAAGAGATAAACATCCTTGTTTCACTTTTATACTTTAATGGACGCACAAGGAAAGTAAAATTCTCACAAACATAATCTCCCTTTTGTCCTCTATCACGATCTTAAAATTGCTTACTACTTTGGTGTTTAGCTCATTAGCGCCAAATAAGTTGAGTAAAATGTTTTAATGTGAGAAACAAGACCCATAAGTAGTAAATGCGCACAATGCGTTGTTCCGCTCTCTACAGATCTCCGTAAAGATTGGAATTCGTATGTAGGAATCGCCGCCATTAGTAGCCGAGGAAGTGTGCACGCTAGTAGATAAGAATACCTAAATTTGTAATCAAACGTTTTAATTGTTCTACGTGCGAGATACCATTGAAACAATTAAGCACGTAACATTAAAAATAAGTACTGATTTCACAACAGTAGTAAAAATCTGATGCTACTATAATAATGTAGGTGGCTACATTTACTTAGAAAAGAAAAGGAAACTGTACCATATAGTGCAATACTGAATCAAAATAAACTCATTACTTAACTTGTATTTTACTGCATAATAAATTCCTAATTTGTTCTAACAAGATTCTATTTTTGCAAGGTCCTTCTTATTCTTTCAGATGACGTTTGTTAGGATCTTTATAGATTCGAATCCAGCAGAGATTTGTTAGATTAACGTATAGGACATAGTCTACATATAATATATTGTAACCAAGGGTCATACCAGTGGCTTCTTGTAGTAACCGGTAAATACAATTTTCCCAACACGCGTGATAACGAATGTTATCGATTCCGTGCGTGTCGTGTTGTACCGTACCACCGAAGAGGAGTCGTGAAAAGAAACGTCCGACATTTCCTCGAGGTTCATTAGCGTGGCAAATTAGTGTCTACGGTTCAACGAGCGTTCCACGCCGGTATTCCATAGGTGGAACGGACCGAAGTGCGTTCGCCAGGCATTCACGATGCGTCTGTGCCGTGTATAGAAGGAATGCGCCCCTTCCTCGACCCGTATGCTCATTGTTCGACCATTGGGCGCGGTTCGATTCGTCTGCATTTTGTACCGATTCAATCGTTCGCGGAAACCTTCGACGTTGCTTTAATCTTCAAGAGGTATTATAAAGCTATTTCTGTAAACGCATGACATCAACTATGGCGAAATGGTACATGATGCTTTTCTATTTCAATTACGATACGCCAATATTTTGAAAGACTTTTAATCAGTTATCAATAATCAACGCTAAAAATATTTGTTTCACACAAGGGTAGTCATATTTCATACTGACATGACTGAATGCCAATAGATATACATGTAAAGTTTGTTTCATTCCTTACGTCACATTTAGCAAGCAAACTGTCATCTTCCTATATGTATTTCATTAATGATCAATAGTCAATCAATCCAGTCACGAAACAAGGAGCCATAAAGCATGTCTGTCACAGGTTCATTAAAAAGTCTACATTAACCTCCTCCAATTCGATTTACAATTACACTCATGGAATACCAGAAGAATTAGTTTCTCGTTCGAATAGGGAACTGAAATTGAAAGATAAAAAAAAAGAAACAGGAAGAGTGGAAACAACCAGGACGCTTAATTATTCTACTGTATCGTTGCTCCGGTTTTTCCCTTTATTCCAAGAGCATGCATGTGCGCGTGTGCATTTTTTTCCATCGCTGCTATTTCGAATCCACCGGGGACCATTAACGTTCCTGGGTACTTGTAGATAAAGCACGAAGGGCTGAAGGGATGCATTAACCCCCCGCCGTTGCATGTGAAGTCCTGTTTTATCTCTCCTGGATTCCTAAACGCTAACTCATCGCGTGTCTCATTGTAATGTTGATGTCACGTTTGGGAGCGGGGCATGCCAGCGCATTGATTCGCGGGACTTAGAAATTGAAAACCGGACTGCACGCGCGTAGCTGACCGCCATTTTGAATTTAACCAGCGTCATCGGTAAATACGAGCTTACTGTTCACACGATAAACGGGGAATGTGAGTTAACCTGTTATTTATGTTCGTCTATAAACAGACATTCTTTTTATATACATATTTATTTTCAACCAGTTCTCTAATGCAATTTTCGTTCGTTCCAGTTCATTTTAGCTTGCTCTAATCCAGATCGGGCTTCGAATATACATTGATATTTACAAGTACTTTTTATCTTGCGATTAAAATTGCACTGAAACTGGTATTATAAATTCATAGCGAGAGATAAAGCTGTTTTCTACCGTGCTTACTTGTGGATTCATGCGTAACGCTAGAAACATCCTTATGTGTATTCTGCGGAAGATCTTCAAGGATACGAGCAGCCTCGATTAGGGATACCGAGATAACGCTAATTAAGAACCGCTATGGTTCGTTTTTTACTAAACTACGGAATATTAATCAGACCAGAATATTCATTGGTAAAAGTTATCGGTTTAAGCGAGCATTCAAGGAACAAAAGTTCAAATGAGCGAAAGAATCATTAACGTCATACGTTTAGTTTTGCAGTATGATAAATCAGCAAAAGACGGTAACGAGATTATTTCTTCGTACGCTTCGCGCGTAAATTGACGTAATCGTCGAAGATCCGTGGAATTATCGGTTGAAGTGGAGTTGCGTTTTTTAGCTTAATTATGCACACATAACAAATCCTATTATCTATGGCTGCGATGCCGTAGGTTACGGTTGTTCTACGGAAAAATCCACGCGTTTCGCTCGTGTTACCTTTTTATAATATTTAATCAGTGTCATTATCACACTGTTAACATTTATGTACAATTGAAATGTCAAGTGACGTACTTATAAGCGATAAAGTTGTAAACAAATGCATCATTAATCTTTATTAAACGGTACATTTCATCGTGAAGGAACAAATTAGTTCATAACGTTTATTTTAATTGGTTTATAAAATCGTAGAAAAACGATTGATAGGTATAAGTGTTTTGTATTTACTGAGAAATACAAGATAGTTAGATCACTAAGAAAATTAAATCATCTGAGCTCAATAATGTTCGGACAAACAATCAAAGATTCTTCGACAGTGTATTATTTGCATCTGCAGTCTTTGTCACGTGATTCGGCGAAATTTAATCATGATGTTAAACTTTCCGTGTAATATGCAAAATGCCCGGGCACTTTTGTTTTGTTCGTCGCTGTATAAGCGTGTGCCGCAAACGCACAGGCGTATCACCGTATAAGGCTAAACAAAGGAGAAAAGGAAGAGCAAGACGCCCGACTACATTATCTACGCTGAAAATGAAATTATTTGCTTCCAACCGACGTTCTTTTGTGCTCTCGGCTTAGGCGATTTCGAGAGACCGGTTTCATTCTCAGGTATTCGCGAACCTGGCGGCGTTTCCCCCTCGGACGAACGTTAACAACGTGGATGGGAATAGACTCCGGGACGAACCGGGTGAGAAATTGTTTCAAACATCGAGTAAACTAAATATAGTGATTTCTGATGTCAATTTTGTAAATAATTTTCAATCATTACGATCTTACTTTAAGCAACAAATTCTAAACTTTAGTGTAATATCATGTGCCGCATTAGCAAAAAATTCCCAAGAAACAAAAAATAATAATAATAATTGAATGCATAGTATATAAGTATTTTAATCAATACAAACCGGATGTTTATAATCGTTTCATATAATCAATTAATTAATTCTTCCTACAAGTTTAATTATAATGTAGTACTCTGCCTATACGTAATTTTCATGAATGCATAAATTACATTATTTAGTAATTTTCGAATCAGCGCTCGTCTGGTTCACTTAATATTAAATTCGCTCATTTGAAATTATTTATGCGTTGGTCCGCATCGATCGTGCACGGTCCCCGTACGAAAGAAATGTAATTTGCGTCGAGCGCATCGTAGGTGGTGCGCCTCATTAACGGCGGAGGAAATGATTACTGGATGAATGAACCGCGCCGAGTGGGTGGTTGCGATTGCCACGAGGAACGGAAGGAGCGAAAGTGAAACACTCCACATTCTCCTATTGGTAGGAAGAGAAACAGAGATTTGTCAGCGCCGAGTAAAATATTAATCTTCTAATTGTAATATCTAGGCTACGGATCTGATTTATTGCGTCTTGATTGCAGTGCAGCATGAATACAGGATGTTCCATGTACTTACATGTTCACATCTATTAATTCATGTAAAAACAAAAATATAAGTATGCGAATATAAAAATGTAGGTGGATAATTATGTGAAGGTTTAGCAGTAAAACTCGGATACAATAAAAAATGACTGTTTCTACTGCTGAATTCATTTTCCCAGCAACAAATATTGAATTTCACAATGTATCACGTAAGTGTGCCAACGAGTAATTCTCCATGACTTCGGAATAGCATTTCAATCTTTCGTCCAATCAAAATGCCGCAGATTGTGGGATACAAACAATGGATCTCATTAAGAGAACGAAGGTGTTAGAATAATGTCAAAAGAAACAACTATTAATCACGCAAGTGTTTTACACAGTATACAACTGAAAATGAAAAACTCGGCGCTTCCCTGATGCGATTGATCTTGAATGTCGTTGTTTTTTCTTATTCCTAGATATCTTTGAAGTATCCGGTGGTCATATTCCGGCTTTTCTTTCCTTAGCGTCGGAGATAGAAATAATCTGTAATGTCAGAGAGGCACCATGATCATCGTTCAAACAGGAAACAAAAATCAGGTGGAAAAAGGACGTAATAAGCCGGCAAGAAATCGCTCAAGGTAAACGCCGCCGTGCTGACCGGTGGGCATGACCGATTCCCCTCTTTCTTTCACCCTTTTTCTCGCTATGACAACTTCCTTCATCGAGTCTCCTTCTGAAACACCGGATGACGTGAAAGTAAGGGGACAGTGGTGCTCAGACATGTAAAAATCGTTCGATCGCGAAAAGTTTAAAAGTTGGTGAAATGAAAATAAAATACATGCAACTGTACATTATCATTAACAGTATTCAACTTACACAGTTCTCAAGAATCTATTTTTCAAATTCTTTTTGTCAAGATAATGTGTAACAATAAAAGAATTCCACTAAGAATACTAACAATAATTGTAAACTCGAAGAAAAGCTTAAATTCTCTGTTTCAGAAATCCAAGAACTCAATACCATGTAACGTCATTGACGAAAAAACCATTTGTCATGCGTACTTTTTCCAACATTCAACAAGAGAGAGTTGCGTCCGAAGAACAACTATAAGATTATTCAAATTTCGTTTATTCCATACGCGGCTGTCTCGCTTGTGCGCGGAGCACCGACACTTTTTTCCCATTTCCCGCGAACATTAAGCAGGAATAAATTAAAGCCCAGTCGTTTCCGTCGCCCAGCGGTGGCCTAGTAAACAATACGCCCGGGTCGAGTCGAAAAATGAGCCTGGAATGATCGGTTGGCTCGTTTCGCAGAAGCATTCCTCGCGTGCCCAGTCACCTGCGGCCAGGACACGTCGAGTCGTGGTGGCCCTCTGACACCTGGTGCCACGACTTTGGTGAACACTTTGGTGGGGTCTACCGGGAGTCTCTAGAGACGCGCGAAACCGGAGACCTCAGTTGTCACCGCGACACCAGCGGAGCAACGTTGCGTTGTTTATTCTTCTGCAAATCGCTCGTAGGAGATCCGCGTCAGTAGTCGTGAACGTTTCCTTTGAAACTCTACGAAATATTCAACAATCCACTAAAAATCAAAGATTTCATTTATCGTCATACCAAAAATGTAGTGTTTGTTCATCTATGAAGATAATAATCGTTGAAGATCGTCGAACACATCTATGTTGATGAGTTCATTAATGGAATCTTGGAAGTCCAAAAATCATTGGAGTTCGTCTGCCATCGTGGCACTGCATCAACAACAGTTTACTTTAAGTTACCAGTACTTTCTTTGATGATCTTTGTGCAAGAATTTTGAACGAATTGCAAGATACAAAGAATATTAACGAGATTTTTGAAACTGGTTTTTAATTTGTTATTAGTGGTGGTATTTGTTGATTGGGATTTAAATATAGTCTTCGGTTCTATACTGGACTTATTTTGAAGAAGTTAATCGAACAGCAACTTCGATCGATTTTCACTGCATCCGCCGCGGTAGCCGGCTCCGTTCCACGTGTCTGTTTCCAATTAACATTTATGGACGATTAATTTCTAGTTTTCTGGGTAACGAATGCTCAGCAATAATTCGATTACGGGGAACAGATCGAGTCGGTAATTGTTTCTTGCGTTTCTGTTTCGTGGAAGAGCCACGAAGAGTTTGAAGATCCCTCGAAAGAGTTACGTGCTCAGTGAGTTCGTTTCAGTATTTTCACTTGAACCGTCGACTACTTGCGTGACCTCGATAACTTCGTGGGAATCGATCAAGCTGGTGATATCTTGCGCGTCGACGGATCTCTCCGTCGTCGATTATCATCGAAGGTCCTACAGGTATTCACGTTTCATTTCGTTCTAATTTTAACGGAGACTGTTTGTTTGACTGTTTCGAGCAGATCGTTTAGTATGTCGAGCAGCATTTATCAGATACAAACATTTTTCACACACACGTTAAGCCGGCTGCGGTACAGTGTCATCAAAAATACATTTAGCTTGTGTGCTAATGCTGACACGTTGTTGCGTTTAGTTAGTAGGCGATTAACTCCGTGCGTCTCGTTTCAAAACAATATTCGCGTTTCTTAACTAAACTGCTTTGTAAACTAAAAAATAGTATTATTAGATAAAAATTTTACTACATTAAAATTTGACGAGTAATTCTGAATGAAATGGAAATTTTTTGTTTAGAACGACTAAACGAATGCTTTCGTTTACTTACATTAATTTTTTCGGTTTAATATTTGATTAAATTGTGAAATATAATTTGTTGCATTGATTATGGAACATAAAAAATATGAACTAAATCCGATCAATCGCGACGAATAAAACGTCAAGTCATCTGGGTGTAAAGGAACGACATATTCTTTTGATTGGTTGTCAGGGTCGTTCAAAGGGGCCCCGTCCGTAGCTGATTTCGAATGAAAGGCATGAATGGATTTGACGAATCTCATAATAAGCTTCTGACCACGGCTGTACCGCTCCTAGACGTTCGATAACGTTCTCGCTCTCGCGCGATCGTGAACCCTGGGAACGCATTGTAACTGGAGAATTTAATTAGAACAACCGCAGGTCGCGCGTGCCGAACCTTACTCATGGCGGACAATGAGAACTGCTATGAAGTGTCCGGAATGCTTTGAATTATTTGCCCACGTTTCCGCATTTTGCTTGTGCGAGCCGTATAAAGTCGACGAATTACGTGAGAAACGTGAAACATTAAAAGAACGTTTCTTCTGTTTGTGTTTACAATGAAAAATAGTGAATTGAATGCTAGCAAATCGATACAACAAGAACAATAATAATAATTCAGGAATTTACCAGAAAGTATGATACCATCAAGGTAAACGTTCTAGAGTGAATTAAGTGCTGGTTACCTCCTTGCGAAATGGGACAAATAAAATAAATCATAGTAGAAAGATAATTATAAAAAAAATCATACTTTATTGAAAAATTATTAGTGCCATTGCAAGTAAAATAAAACGAAATAAGTGGCAGACGTAACGGTACCAAACGATAATCGCATGATCGAACCGTTTCGTTTGTTTTATTAAAAATGGATTGGAGAATGTTTGAACCGCTTATTTTCTAATGTTTTTATCGCAATACGTTTCACGGTCTGATTGTGATTTATTGTGACAGGATGTAAATAATTACAGTCTTTTCTTTTTCGCTGATTAAAAATGCAAATTTCGATATTGCTTCGATCGTATCGTTCCATTCGAGTCGCGAAGTATGTCTACACACGTAGCAATTATACGAGCGACCCGTTGAATTTCTATGAGCGCTGTTGCTAAATCAAATTCGCGTTACTGCACGCGATAGAATATTCTTTAACAGGATCTCCGAATCCATTTTTTATGACGATACATATTATAATTGAGTAATGCGATTTTAATTAGCACGCGTCGGCGCGTGGCCATCTTTGCGTTCGCTAAAATGGCGGACACCGCTTTCTTCAAAGATTTCACACTATAT
Organism: Nomia melanderi; assembly: GCF_051020985.1. Taxonomy (NCBI): domain Eukaryota; kingdom Metazoa; phylum Arthropoda; class Insecta; order Hymenoptera; family Halictidae; genus Nomia; species Nomia melanderi. The sequence continues at coordinate 6,359,420 of NC_135005.1, forward strand.
AAACATTTCCAATTATAATATTATACAATTTACGTACTAAGTATTCGAAAGAACCCATTTATACTCTAAAAAAGTCCATGTATTCAAATAAACCGGTTTACCATCGGCAGCCATCTTATTTATAATCAACAAAATGTCAGACTCCGCCCTTTTGAGTAAAAATTATAAATATACAAGCTTATACATTAATAAATCTTCTACTTCCCAACACAAAACAGTTTGCTATTACTAAATAACGATTAAACAACAAAAGCATTAATAAAATTAAAGATGTGGAATAAATTAACATTTAAAGGAACGATACTTTTTCCAAATTTTCTCGTGATTACACAGTCTATTAACCATTTCGTTCCAAAGGTGATACAGTAAATAACGATTATCGACAAGAATATAGCACGAACGAGATGTCCGCGTGTTAATAGGATTATGGTTTTTAACGAAATGGACGCATAAACAGTTCGGCCCGATAAAAATGAAACTAATAAAACGGTTCGGTGATCTGGTGCAGTCGGCCCGCCCCTTCACGTATGTTAATGCAATTACGTTACGGGGGCTAACAAGTTGCCCCACTTGTTTAACGTAACGACGCGTACGATCGCAATTCGAGCCTATATCACCGATTATCGTCGCACAAAATCGATTGCGTGCTTTCTGCCGCGTCTCGAGTATGTACAAACAGGTTTATTTAACAATTGACGCGGTACGCCTGTGATGCCGTAAACGGAACTCGCGCCCTTTTGCGCATTCATCAACAACCGGGCAGCAATTAATTTGTTATTGTTTCGTGGTCACGAGCGTTTTTCCGGTGGTTCGTAACTATGCTGGTTCATCCCGGTATTTTACGATGAAAAATGGTGTATTTCTTTTCGGTTGATTATGTAACTTTATGAATTTCTGGTCAGTCTCATAGTTGGCAAGTCTTGGTCTTGGCAAACGCGATTTGGAGTAACCGAATGAAAACAGTTCGTTCCGTGCCTCGTGACCGAGCAAATGATGTGCCACGTCAACACCAGTTTCTGCATAATTTGTAATGAATGTCATTATTGTGATAAATAATTTCTAGAATTTACTAAAACGTGTGAGCGATACGTTTGGGAAGAAGTGATACGAAGTTACTGTGAAATGACAAGTAAACAATAATAAATTAAATTACTTGTAACATGGAACATTGTAAAAGGTGTACTTTTTCATGTTAACTATAGTTTCTACTTGCAAGAAAGTTACATGTTTACTGTTGTATCTTATCTTTCTTTTACGCGCCAGTACGTGCAGACAACGTTGCAATAATTGCATGTTTAACATTAACATTACGCGAGTGGTAGACGAATAAGTGAAAACAACGATAGTGTCTTCGCTCAAGTCTAGCCTCATTCTTAGTTCTTTTGTTTTGAGGTGAACCAACTAATGTGAAATTCACAGCTGAGTTTTCCAAGATTTGTACTTTTGCATTTCATCGAAATTTCATAGTTTACGATCCTATATTAAACAATATTTATGTTGCTATATTTTCATTCGTCCTACAGTAAACGTAAGTAAAAGTAAACTGGAATTAAAAATTACATTATTGTGTAACTACACGAACCGTCTTCAAAGTCTCTGCTCGTGCATGTAAATAGACGCGTTACAAGTTTCTTTATAAATAACTGATGCACAATGTCGCCAAAAAAGAATAGTGCAGACCAAAAATGCAAATAGAAGGCCCTAACATAACTGTTACGGTAATTAAAGAAAGATAGCGCAACGGTTCGCGAGCTAACCGGAACATTTCCATGAAACCGTTGAATGGATAAGTGTGCAAACCAATTACCTAGAATATTCAAATGTACATTACTTTTTATAGGGTAATTTTCAAATGTCTTTGATTTATTCCATCGTCCTTAATAATTCGCTAGTAAAAAAGATTCGTCATATATTCATAATTTAAACGCAAAATGTCATTTTCTTTCTATCATCGTGAACCATAGAATCATTTATTAAAATCAATTAAAAATTTTGTGTGATTCCGCCTGGCGCCATATTATAAAGTATATACCAGAGGAACGATTTCAGTGAAAGTTATCTAGTGAGATTTTTTCTTGTAACGTCAGAGTGGGTAATACATTACGGACCTGTTATGTCACGGGATTTTTTTATCGATCGATCAGAGTAGCAAGACTGTACGTATTTACATACGTATGTACGTCGATCTCATTTTTCTGCGGACGTTGCGTTCGCCGGCTATGAGCGAGGCTTTACTTTCACGACGCGGGATCCGATGTTAATACCCCCGGCGGTGTTGCGCAACACGGCACGCAAACGTAATGAAACCGTGGCGCGTCGTGGCTCTAAACACAATGATGGTGACCTACCTATGGTCGGGACGGTGTTCGGGTTACGGCTGGAAATAAGTCATTTCTCTATTAAGCCTCTTTATGCGGCGCTCACAGTCATGTCACCATGACAGAGGGTTTACTGAACTCTCCGCGTCGTATTTGCAAAATTCTAATTACAATTGTCCCGAAATCGAAATGAAACGCAGGGATGAATCGTTGGACTAATGCTTCTCAGTGGTTCTTTCCCCTACAACTACCGACCCGGAATGACAGCTATTACACTCTTTTGTTTTTTATTAATACTAGAACTACCGAGCATTTACTGAGATTGATATGTAATCCTTATAAAGACTGTAACAATTTCGATTTTTTCGATTTCTTCAGATATTCGTTATGATATTTAAGTGAAATTATTTATTTTCAAGATCACTTTGGATAGAGAATACTTTTCCGACATCAATAATTGCAAAATAAGAGAATTAAGACTCGTCATTTTGACGGGTACGGTAGTTTTAGTGTTGATAGTGACAGTGATTTATAACTGTTTAAAAAGAAAACATTTATATTATTTATCATGGTTATTCACGTTTTAATTTACGCGTGTCAAAGTAAAAATTGATATTCGCTAAAAATTGACTAATTCGTGTGTTTTCGAAACCCTGTTAGTTTAATACGCTAATTACTGTCGTTTCCAGCATTAATGTTTAACGTACCAGCGCTAACGACTTGTAATGACCGCTCGGTAATTTCTTGTAAGAGTTAAGGGGCCGCATTCCCTTGGGCTTTGCGTAACCTGCACCATTGACATTTAATCATCGGCGTGATTTTTATGCGCGCGCTTGATTTTACGCGAAATCGTTACGATCCAGAGCGTATGTTTACGATTATGGAAATACGCTTGAACGAAACGAAAGGCGGAAGTATTATCTGCGTTGTAAAGCAGAATGCACGGTCTCCATGAGAATTCACGGGCAAGCGTTATCGAATAGCATCCTGTTGATAAAAAAGTTAACCGTGTTACCGGATAAATTAATATACCGCGACACATTAGTCACTTCCGCCTTGGTTTCGCTCCTTTTTCCCGTGTTTACATTCGCTGAATTGCTTTCATCGTTACGAATTCAAGAGCGCCGCGCCAACTGACAATACTTTCTACGAGCCAGGAACTCGTAAAAGCGAACTCGATTCCCCGAGTAACTTCCTGTCCGCGCGTTCAGTTCGTTTTCCGCTCGCTTTCTGAAATTATTGCGAAACGTGACTCTGCATACCAGATATAGGTAGCTGAAGCAGCGAATTCGGGTTTGTACGCAGCAGGTACCTATTGAGGTAGTATTGGAGAATGTGAATGCTAGACATTCAATTAGCGATAGCTGAGTCCATGTCGATCCGATTTTTAGGAACTTCTATTAGAAAAGAGTTTACAGGATAAAACACTTTGTAGTCAGAATAATTAACTCTCAAATAGGCCAAATTTTTGTTCGTAACTATAAAAAAACGTATGTAGTATAAAATAAACAGATATCAACCTGTAAAAAGAAATTAACAATATATTCAATAATTGTATTAAATATATAATAATTGTATTAAAACGAATATGCCTTGTAATTTTGAAATTCCAATAATGTTGAACTTTCATTCCTGAGAGTATAGAAGATTAAGTTAATTAATTATTTAATTTTACTCGCCACGTTGCTATGCAAAATGAAATAAATAAACAAGAAGCCAATATATTGACGTATGACTGCAAAGTTACATGGCTCTATGGAGGGTTAAATTAAAAATCAAAATTATCTTTTGTCTTCTGCACCATATAAATTCTAGTTTCGTATAATACATCACTGCTGCGTTATACTACTTTCTCAAACAATTCTAGACACATTTCTTCTACATCAACTCCACGATATATCAAAATAAGCATAAACCCCTAATTTCAAACTTCGAACACATCAATCTTAATTTCCCTCGAAATGATCGATGCACCACCAATACAGCAACAGCTATAATTGATTACCACTATTTTCTTAAAAAATTCAAAACCCGACGCGTTTCCCTTATCCGCACCCCATAACCACATCAAATCAACTGAAGAGCTCCGTCAGAAACCTGGAATCGCCACCCTAAACACTGTCAATTTCGTGCGAAATTGTGTAATCGGTACAAATCGGTTTCATCGGAAAACGATGCGCGTACTCCCACGTTGACGATTCCGCTGTATTTTTCAGTGGTTTACGGGGTGACGGATGACGTCGGCACGTGACTCGCCACGTGGACGGGACACCGGAGAAATCGAGGAACAAGGATCCACACGAGTGTTTCCTTGCTCTCAGAGTGACGGAGAATCCGACGCGTGACTTACGACACGTCGCTAGAGATTAACAGGAAATTTCCCCGCCGTCACGAAGTCACGCACGTTTCGGGGAGTGCGGGGTGGTCCGTGAGTCACCGGGGCCCGCGAGAAGTTCGCAGGTGTGCTTCCGGGAAGTTGAAGATTTGCGATCGAAGAGCAACCGTAGTTTCTCTGGCAGTCGCGAGACGAAATCTTGATACGAGCTGACGCGGGAAACCAGGTACATAAGTATGAGCACTGAGAAAGCTTGGCTACCATTCTTATACGGGGTGTCTCATTTCAAACTTTCAGGTTTGGTGGGGAGACATACTGACAATGAATCTGGTTAAGATGGCTCCCTGGGAAAAACGAGAAAAATATATGAAATAGGAGTTTTTCCTTTGTAACTTGTTTTTCTAGGAAATTGCGATTGGAAAATTACAGGTGTTTGAAATTTTGTGTTGATTTTGGATGAGTTGTTTAAGGACATTGCGAGGTTATTGAATGTAAATGTTATCTGACGATCTTGGTGTTCTGTACCGTTCGTTGAAAGTTGTGTTTGTTTTGGAGAAATTGAAACGGGACACTCTGTACGTGTAGAAATGTAGCTGACGATTCAGGAAGAAATTGCTTTGGTGTGGTTTTGAAGCTATTTATTTGGTAGATTAGATACTTCGAAATGTAATGATTTAAATGATTTAAATAATTCCAATAAATGAAACATGAGAATGAATCTCGAAATATAAATGAAAAATCAAATAATGATGAAATGAATTAGTTGCAGCGATAAATGACTAATTAAGAATGTATCTAAGACTAAATACCTGTACTATGATTTCAATAGAATGATACAAGGGTTAACGTATTGTAAAATATTTTTAAAAAATGAAAAAAATTCAATGTTGACAGATAGATGACGACCTTGACTTAAACGCAAAAAGTATTTGTCCGCGGTCACCTCGCGACACCGCGATCGCCGGAAGTGGAGAAGAAGGAAGAAACGCAGGATGCCGGGAGAGGTGCGCGCGCAGCCCTTAAGCACGACGATGTACGGTGGTAGCACGATGCAACCGGAGGAGGAGATTCAGTACGCGCCAAGGAGCCGTCCTGTTAGCTTTTATGACAATTTTAAGGTGAACGCTTATTACTACGTGCCACGTGTTACTGTTTACGTTCGTGTCTTGTCAATAAGTCGGCGTTGCGAACCGATCACGTGTTGGAACAGCGTGCCAATATACGCTCCTTGGAGGTACGATTAACTAGAACAAGGTTTCTTCGATTTCTATATAATAATTCATTTGTAGTATTACTTACAATAATTACGATTATAAATTAAAAACATTTTTATCATTAATAATAAACTGAAGATATTTTTATCTTTGTCCAATTTCTTACGCATTGATTAATTTCTTGATTAATTTCGTATTAATTACGTATTCATTTCGTATTCTTCCCTGATACAGTGTACTGGATATTTTTTACCTCGAGACAATAGCCCAATGTCAATATGATAATTTCTTTCCATATTTATAAATTGTAATTGTTAAAATTGCAAATTGAAAGTATTTTGGTCATTCTTGAATATACTACATGGCTGTGCAAGAAGTTCGTCCTTGCATTGTTCGAATAGTGACCGTGATCGTTACGTGTGACTATATAAATCGGTGTTCAAACGAAAGTGCTTCGTTAAAATTTCTTTTTGTTCCTGTATAGATATGCAGTGAAACAAGTTGCATAAAATTGTGTCGGCCCTGTAATGGCTACGATATTAATTGCTTCATAAATTTCGAGAGCTTAAGAAAGCGTAGTGAACATACAGCGTAAGAAAGTGTATCTACTCTTGATTAAATTTTTATAGAATATTATAAGAATCAGCACAGTGAATCTATTATATTGCAATAATAAGTGAAATAAATTATTGAAACTAATATATGAAATATAATAATTGAAAATATATCAAATAAATTATTTTTCAAGGCAACGAAATCTTTTAACGCATATTCCTTGTTGACGTTACGATGTTATAAAATCAACTGTTTACAGCTAATTTATAACAATACTATGTAATAGCGTAACATACTACGTAACAATACTATGTGATCCTTTTAAAGCCATGGATGCGTTTTTCTGTGCCTCTGTGCAGGACGTGCCGATGGTGGCACCTTGCGTGACATCCGCTCTGAGCGCCGACAATTTGAATCAGGTTCGTGACAACAATATCGACACGTCGATGGCTGCAACCAACAACAACAATAACAATAACAACAGAGTCAGCAGCGCGGTTAGTGCTGGCAATGTCTCGAAAATCCATAGCGTGAAAGTGACAGGTAATACTTTTTTCATACACTCTTTAAAAATATCAAAATATTTTTCATCTAAAATAAAAACCTTGTTTTAAGTTAGTCTATTGTTTATTATACCATTTTAGATTACAAACCACTCCCCGTTCCTTGACTTCATTTCCAACGCGACATCATTTAAAATCAACGTTCACAAGTTTATTTTTGATACAGAACAATTTTTATGGAAATACATAAATTCATTTTTGATAGAAGATGATTTAAAGGTAATATCTTATTTTTCTTTAAATCGGCTGGTTCCATTGATCAAATGAAAACAGTATCATTGTCAGCGCGGGACAAAATTGGAGGTGGCACTGTACTATCCTAGGAAAGTTGTCTGGCTGAAAATAGAACGGTCGCGAGTGAAATTCGGTCGTCGTTGTACCAGAGTTAGAGGCGTTCTAGCGGACTTTCTCGAATTTCATTTTGTTTGTGGGCACCCTGTTCAATTCCCGCGAATATCTCTGCACGCAGAAAATTTCGCGCGCTTTCTAAGCATGGCATACCATCGCTCAAACTTAACACCATCGTTCAATCAATTCTTACATTAGTTTCTTTACTTTAGAATATTTTTACTAACAAATAATCCTTAAGCGATAACATAATAACATAACATAATAATAAAATAACATAACAATTGAATAATATATTTTGAATAATCTTCACTAATAAACAATTCACTATTTTCCTTCCAAATATTCCCAATATTATAATACTTTCAACTATTTTGAAATGAATCTTTTTTCAAAGGTATATGAAATAGTTACTCAAAAATATAGGAAAAGAATATTATAAAACTCAAAATGAGATAAACTTCACTCTACTACAAGGTTAGAAACTGTAAAATCCATTTCATTGCCAGCCAATAACTGAAATCAACCAGCTTCTATTGTTGTCTGTTATTAGTAGCGATTTTACCAGCGAATTCTATTAATGACAATCGTTCAACTGTTCTCTGGTGAACAGGTGCGGTGTCGACGGGAAACATTGGCAGGATTTATCGGCCAGAGAAGGACAAAGAGCTCGGTCGGGCGCCGTCGATGGCCAATTGTCTGTCAACCACGGTTCCCGTGAATTTGGCAGCTTCGCAGATTGCCGGCCGGCATACACCGACGAGGAATTCCCTCAGGCACAGCAGGATGATCGTGTTGCATCGGAGCGGTCAGCGTGAGTAAATGAATTTCTTTTATTCCCGCGTTCATTGCGCGTGCGGTGGTGGACAAAAGTATTTCGTATGCTTCTTACGCTATGTACAGGGTGTCAAGAAAGAAAAGATCTGAAAATTTTTCAAATTTTAGAGCGTAATATTATAATAATAAGAGTAATAGTATTGTTATATAGTTAATTATTATTAATACTATACTAGAATCATTTTAATACGGTATTAATATCAACAATAATAATACTGTTGTATATAAATAATATTAGTTCGATCGTTAAATTAAGAAATGTCAAAAATAAAATTTGAAAATTGTGTAATGCACGATTGACTGTAAATTTTTGTTAAAACACGAATTTTAACATTTTCGTTGTTATAATATATTAAATAAGTAATTATATTATATTATATTATATTGAACATAGATATTTAGAATTAATTGTTGAATAATATAGAAGTATTTAATGGCGATGGTATTGATTGGTAATCGAATCATTGCGACACGGGTATCTCAAGTTTCTTACGACAGATCTTATAATCAGCATTGTAAGCTATTTCGTTGACCAACTTCAGGTAAACGAAAGACCCTGGATTAACCCGAACCAAGAAACTTTTATTGACAGCATTAGAACTGGATTATGTACTCCAAAAACTGTTCTCCGAAAGTTTCTGTGAAGGTTTCTCCGAACTGCTGTCTGGTTTCCATGCCGAGAAAGCAAACTTCCTTACTTTAACGAGCTTCCTGTCTGCAAACTACGTTTCAACGTAAAAAGAACTCGTATGTAAAAGAATGCTTAAAAAATTCTTTTCACAAATTACGAAAAGAAAATTAATATTATTGTAGCTTACATAGTATTATGCTCATGGTTTTACCAATTCTCTAGTCAGTCGTGCAAACTACAACTGCGTATAATTCCAAACATTCATTTGCATTTCAATTCATTTAAGAAAATGTATATTACTACTCTTAGATGATAGTGTGGCACGTGTCTTGATAAACAGTTCACTATTTAGTTACGTAAATGTGACATTTATTTCATTGAAACCGATGTAACTCGGTATCAAAGCGACGAGTAATAACCGAAAAAGAAACATAAAGTCGAAAGTGATTAACACCCTAGTTCCATTTGCAGTGATTCACCAATCGTCTCGGTCGCTTGTACAACCACGACCGGACAAGTTTCTCGAACTGGAAATGACTTTGAAAAAACATTGTTTATCCGCGCGGCGTCCGATTCCACTGCGATCGTGGAATTTCTTTTTATTTTTTTGTCTCTTCGCGTTGGGTAATGCGGACGCAACGCTTGTTGATTAACGAAATCAGAGATCGGAACGGTGTACGTCACCGAAGCTCGAATGTCACAGCGCGGCCTTTCACGGTGCAATAAACATTCGCGAGAACAGGAAAACGGATTGCCACCGAGTCAGGGCATTAATAATTCATCGTCGACGAATGACTATGCGAACAGTTTTGTTCGGAGCGAATATTTTTTTCTTCTCTGTTTCCATGGAATTCAATAACATAACTTCGATCGGAAAGATTCCGATTCGAGGAGCGCGTTTCGAAATCGAATTTCAACGAGGCACGTTCTCGCGCGTTCCTGCTTTCTTGATCTCTTTGAGTATTTTGTTTTTTCTCTGATCGTTTCCAAATACGGAACCGACTGTAATCATTTGAATAATTTTTAACTTGAAAAAATGGAAGGTTGCACAAGAAAAATATAATCCTTTCGTGTGACAAATTTGTAGGCTAAACAATTCTTTGATTCTTGTTTAACTAACATATAAATGTCTAACATACAAGGAAACACGTATTAATAAAAATTAATAGTATTATTTTTTAAAAGTCTGAAATACAAGGCAACGCAATATCAATGAATAGTAATAGTATTATTTTTCTATTTTTAGTAGTATATAGAAAATTTTTTGCTCTGTGAAAGCAATTTTTTCTGCATCCTAATACCAATAAAATTAGAAATTCCTGAAACATTCGGAATTCATTGCTATCTTCTGTTGGTACCTCATTGTTATAATCCTTTTCACGTGTTCTCCTTGCAAGGAAGCAGTTTTTTATCATCCTAATTTATCTCGTAAAAGTTAGATAAGAAATTACGTCCATAAAAAATAACTAGCTTGTACATGCCATTCAAATGCGAGATAAACCGTAAAATCTCTCTTGTTAAAAGAGAAATGATTGTGCATTTAATAACATTATGCAAAATACACTTTGTACGTCGAACGAAGTTTTGATCGTTTAAATAGTTCGGCCGAAATTGATCGATCAAACCGATAGCTGGAAACGTTGACTTTCTCTCCAAGGACAGACTAAAAGTGCATCGGTGGCAGGTGTCCGCGGCGAGTAATCAGAGTTCGTCGGAATGCCGCCGGCCCAGAACGGGTCAATTTTTCTCGAGTTCTGCTCAATGATCGCGTCGCCATTACTTCGCTGCGTCGCGTCGGCGATGCTCCGTTTCGCGGTTTCACAGTGCGACCGCGGCGACAAAGCTTGACACCGTTTCACGATAAAACGGTGACATCGGATTTATTGGAAGTCGAGAGAAATCTTGTGTTTTCCTTAATCCCTTCGAGAACAGTTTCGCAGAAGCGTACACGTAATTCTAATTTCTACATTGACGTTTGGTTAGTTCCATTTTGGTCGTATGGTTTTTCGTTACCTTCATTCTTTCTTATCTGGCTTAATTTGTTTAATTACTTGGGTTGGAAGTAACTGGACAATTACTACTTATTTTACCAATTATTGGTGTAACAAATATAATTTATAAATAGCCAATTAAATATATAATTAAAAGTAACGAAGCATGTAAATGAAATTGGGGATAAAGTCGATTTTTTAAACGATATACTTCCGTGAAACACATTGTATTCGTTGCGATGATTCAAACGAGGCTTGATCGTAAGTTACTACAACATGTTGATGACTAAATGCGAAGAAATGAGCAACGGATACACTGATGCATCTGAATCATGATAAATGTAAGGAAATCCTGTAATAAACTGGAATTTCAATGTCATTAATAATTAGTTGCGAGTATAGCAATGCAAGTATAGCAATGAAACATTAATGACATTAACACTAAAACTACCGTATCAGTCAAAATGATTGGTTTCGGTTTTCTTGTTTCGCAATTCTTGATATCTTAAAACAATTGAATATTCGAAATGATTTTGAAAATAAATAGTTTCAGCTGAATTCTATATAACAAGTATCTAAAGAAACTGAAAATAATCTATTGTTACACATTTTTATAGGGATTACATATTGATTATTTTAAATGCTCGGTAGCTCCAGCGTTAATGACAGTGAATAATATCTTGAATAATGAACACTACGTTACCAATATTCAATTCTTTTAGCTGATTAAAAATGTACCTGGAGAATTTATTTCCACAAACCTGCTAGATCTACGTTTAAAATCGTCTCACAGAAGCCAGGTACTCATAGCTGCAAGAGTTGCATGCTTCTTGGTTGGCTGGTCACCGTTCTCGCTTTAAAGTGGTTATACATGGTTCTCTCTGAACACCGGAAGTAACAAGCCGGAAATATATCGTGTGAGCTTTTTCGACCACGATTCTTTCGAATCCACTTTTCAACAAGATTCTAATTAATTGAAATTATTTCATTTTCGGTTAACCGAAAGTTTTGGTTATTAAAATTAATCGAATATCGCGAGAAATATTTTTTCAATGAAAATGTCCGGGTGCATTCTACATAACCGAAAATGAATAGTAAAAAGCGACATAGCAGAAAAGAAAATTATACACAATCACTTCTTTCAATAAGCAGATTTCTCGTCAATTAAAATGAAGTATTTTCGCTTGTTTAGACATTTTAATTTTTCGCTGATTTTTTAATACTGATAGTCGAGAAAAATGCGAAATTCCGAAATAACTATTATGATTCTTGTGTAATTACAGTGAGTAACAAGTTTATGTAACTAATTATTACACTGGAATCATGTTCGCTTTCAAAAGGTAGCAGCGTTGTAAACAGCATCGTCACGCCAATTTCGCGAGAAGTTTCTCGTTTTGCCTTGGAACACGAAGCGTAATTTTTTATTTAAATTCTGACGTATCAGCTTTCACAGAAGAAATCAAATATAAATTTTGAAAAATACCATATAGTATCAATTTTAAAATACTGCAGATTCAATTCAAAATTATTAACCTTTCAAGTAAAACATTTCACTTAAATCCAACACTTCAAACTTTCACATTGAATTTCAATTTCGAATTAAAAAAATGTTAACATATCCTAGAAACATATTTAAAATTTTTTAGTAACGCACAAGGTAGACTTTAGAAGTCCAAAATTTAATTCTGTTTCTAGTTCTTCCTGTTCAGATCTTCTAAATTGTTATAAATAATTCATGAAACGTTGTAACTCATAAAAGCAGCACGGTTTTGTAATTATTCTAATTATTCTAATATTCGAATTTGATACGTCACCCTTATCTTTTATCTATTACTGGAGCAAAAATTTTACCGAAAATCAACGGTGAATAGTGGCGACCCGCGTAAACCAAATGTGGAAACGTGCTGGGTGGTACGTTTTTATTATTCGCTGGCCTCGATACATGAATAATGACGGAGCGCGCGGCTTGCGTAAGAAGAAACACGGTAATTGTGCAACCGCATTGTAGAGAATTGCTGTCGCCCACTATAATACTTCCGATCCCTTGAAAATCCTTTGCCGCCTCGGATGTCGAGGCTGTGCGTTCACCCTTCACTCGAGACAGATCCAGTGACTGGATTTCGAAACCAACGATCGTTGAATTACAATCAAATGGATGTTTACACAGAATCCTGGTCTTCTAAACTTTTTTTCTTCTTTCCAATTTCACCGAGGATACATTTATTTGCCTTATTATTAAGTCTTTAACACAGCTGAAAATACATTTCCAGTTCAAACAATTTTATTCTATCTTAAATATTCGTTAACTCGAACTTTCGATCTCATTCGCAAGTAAATTGCGGATACTTAAGAATTCTTTTGCATTTTGTAATTTACCGAATGTAGTAGAATGATATGTATCATTTATAAGCTGTAATAAGCTGTAAAATAATGTAGAATTGCATTGAATTGTGTGGAAATTTTGTTTCACATCTCTGGAATCTTTGTAAGGTAACAATGCGCGAAAATCGGTAAATTAATTATGAATCCGTGAAACGTGCAATGTGACTACAACATAGAATATGTACCAAGCCTAGTCTCCGTTATATAGAGCTAACTTAGCGTGACGAGCTCGCTCGAAACTCAAGGCTTAAGAATTACTTTAGAACAGCAGTTGGTTCGGTGTTACCAAAGTATTCCTTTTTTCTTGTTTGCACAAAAGTATCCTTTAAAAAGAAATCATTCTAAACTGATTTATCCTTTATGTTTAAGTAAAATATTTGGGTTCATATGATATGAAATTGTTGATATTAATTTTCTGAACAGCCTTCAATCTTCACATTACAAGAGAAAATACAAAATATCGCCAGACATTTCGTTATTTTCCAAATATAATCTCTTCATTCAACTATTTTTTGTGGCACAACGTTTTATCGATACCCGCCTTCGCAGTCCGGTTTATTTTTTCTGTGTGTAGTCTGTCGATTCGTCTGGAAATAGAAACCGACGAGCTGGGATATATTCGAACCAAAATTTACCACGTGGAAGAAAAATTAGCTCGATGCTAATGTACTGAGTTCCATTACAAAGATGTATTCTAAAAACGTTTATTATTATTCTACATTGCTAATATTTAACTTACTATCTTCTATACGTTCAATAACTTCATTTACGAATATTTACTTCATAAAACGGGCGGCTAGTTTAATTTCAAATATTTCTTCCGTCTCGATCTCTTATAATTGATGTTCATGATAAATTCATTGATAAACAAAAAACTTTATTCTATTTATTAGTTAACGGAAAATAAAATTACTTTATTCTAAACAATAAACTTATTCCATCAGCACAAATTCCTATCGAAGGAATTAATTGAATTAAAAGTGAAAAAGAATTATTCATCATGCTATACGTTCAAGAAATATTTTCATGACTCCCCAGTGGAAGAAAAATATTTCCATTCCAAGATTCCGCGGGCTCGATGAATTTCACCCTTTGAGAGTCACAGAGCTGAACCCGTTCTTAGATCCATATCGTTATACAAGTCGAGATGCGCGAATAGATCAATTCTTCTCCATCCCCATTCTTCCGTCTAGTCTCGGTACAGTTAGAGCTCATTTAGTATGCTACCCTCGCTCAAACGAGACTCGTATCGATTACAGGACCGCAACGAGAATGCGACGACGTTCCCGCCACGTCGTAAACTTCATATTTCCTTCGCGGTCGACGGCCGACGATCTTCGGTCGTTAATATGCCGTCCCTGTTGGGTAATATCCCGCGAAAGTGAAAGAATTCTCTTCAAAAGGGAGCGCTTTGCACCTCACCGCGTGCATTCTGCGAACCCTCAACCTTCAGACTGCAGCTTCCCGCCGCGGCGCACAATGGAACCATTGAAATTCGAAATTCTATCCGCAGTAATGTAACAATAACGATATTCTCGCTGCAAATTGTTGGGACACGAGCGTAACGGAGTTTCTGCGCGTTTTTCATCCCCCTTTTTCGTGTTACCCTTTACTATTTCTTATTATTATTATTATTTATTTTGTAATTATAGTTTCGTATTTAATTTATTGTAGAGAAAACTTGATGAAAAGGAAATAAAATATAGAAGAAACATTTATAGATGTAGTTTAAAATCAATTATTCGATATAGTTTATCACGGTTCTTTCATCCCTTGTTTCGAAGTTATTACTATGTCCGTGAATAATAATTTTTTCTGTCCGTTTTGTTATCAATTCATTTTAAACAGTAGTTGCTGAACGAAAGAAGTAGCAGGACAAAATGTTTGATTTAAATGAATCGAATGAATTTGTTTTGAATAAATATTATAAGCTGGACATAGCATATTAAATGTTTTTGTTTGAAAATGAACAGGTACGTTATTGCATGTTAATGCAGAATTTATCTGATCGAACGTCGCAGTAACGAACGAAGAGTTCTCGCTTGTGCAGTCATTGAAGTCTCCGAGCTGGTTTCCTCTCTTGTCTTCGCGTGTTCTCTTACAGAAAACCTCGCAGCTTCAACAACCAATTTCATCCCTTTAAAGTGAACGTTCGTGGAGTAAAGAATATTGTTTTTTGTAAACTTCCTACGAAGTTTTACTGGAATCATAATTTTCGAGCTTACAACCTCCCGCGAGTTTCGTTGGATCATTATCCATTGGCCAGCGAAAGAGGATTTACGAAGACACGCTATTCACCACGTGGCGAGATCATAGCGATCATTATACCCTCTCGACGAGACGGATCTCTGGCAACTTCTTGGCTACAATCTTAAGCCACAAGGAATCATTTCTGAGGATTATTTCCCCTACAGGTCGACCTTTCCCAGCGTCCTTCTCGGAACTCGTGTGAACTCGCGCTGAATTGGTGCGCTGAGGGAAACTCGAGCTTACAGACGCGACCGCAGTGTAACATTTCTTTGTATTTTGACTGGAACATTCAGAATTTCAATTTAAATAAGAAAGAAGTATATATTTCTGGTAGATCCTTATCATCGAAAAATAATATTTTCATAAATTTCTCTAATTGAATACCTTTTTCTTAAAAACTCTACTTTAGTTTTTAGAGTCTCAATCTTCTAAGATTAGCAATTAATATCTAAGATTTCTGAATAAAATTTTCAATAACAATAGCAATTATAATCATGAATCAATAAGTCATATTTCATCTAACATTCTAATAATTGAACATTTCGATACATTACATTGAGAATCTTCTAGTATCCATCAACAGCTTGTTAATATGTAGGATGTTAAGGATCTACAATATTTGTAGATTTGTAGACCAAATTGTAGACAATATATGTAGACCAAAAGCATCATTCTTCTTTCAAAAATTTGTATAACGAATCGGCAAACCAATCGCGCGTTATCGGTGTCCAATGAAGTTCGGTGCGAGTCGATCTTACTGCGCTCTCAGCGCAGCGACAGTGGGCGAGCACACGTCATGGACGTTACACATTTTTTCATATTTTTTTCCTTCCTCTCTTCGCGGTGCGTCGAGGAACAACCGTTGCAGATCTTGTGCAAACGACCCCAGTGGGCGAGTTTCCTGGCGGTGTTCGATATGGCAAGGACGGCACGACGTTCGATCGTCCGGTTAAGACACCTTGTATGGAGGGACAGCGAGGCCGCGTGTTCCGTTCGGGAACTCTCCTTTCTTTCGGCCCTACATTCGTTTCTCGGAATCCGTCCGCGTATCGACCGTTAATCGTTCGACTCGCCTATGGGAAAATGTGTGTCGCAAACCGCGGGGAACACGCTGAGATAGCATCATACACGGGACGGTGTAAAAAGACGCACGCCTGCTCGGTGAAAATGTCGATGTATTGTCGGGCATGTCGGAACATGGATTCCATGCCCGCCGTGTATAATTTATGGCATCGTTGATCCGCTGCTCCGTCGCGTCGGTCAATAGATACAGCGATCTAGGTGATTTACGGGGATCGCGGGATTATTAGAATTTTCACAGTAAAGTGGATTGTCGAGGAAGGAGCGGAGTTCAGAAGTTGTTTACTTTGATGTTAGACTAATTCACATTTGTTGAATGTTGCTTTGGATTAGAGTTGATTTGATTTGAGCTTGAGAGACAGTAATTGATTCATGTAGTAAAATAGTATATGTACAAGGTTACTACTTTGTTGCATTGAGAAATTGAAAATTTGAGGATTTAATGAATGAGGAATCATTTAGGTTTGAGGGAATTATATTTAGACCCTTGAATTTGGTGGACTCCTAATATAGGTTGTTGGGCTCTAGAAACCTGTAACTTAGATTCTGGGACTCTAGAGATTTCAAACTTAGGTTGTTCGACTCCAGAGATCTCTGACTTGGGATCTTTGATCTTGAAAGGTCTCTAACTGAGAATCCTTTGAATACGTCATATATAATATTAATAACAATAGAAGATAATCAAAGAATATTTTTAACGGTCGAAATTATTCGTCATTTAGGACCACAAAAGTTCTTACCACCGTTGGTGTATCACTGGCGGTTAGGACGATGTTTGGCGGCACTACAAACGATCCTCGGTATCGCGATCACAGCACTCTCGCTATGGTTACTACTTTGGGCGCCTCATCTGCCTGTCGCTGATAATCCTTACTGGAGCGGCATGCCGGTAAGCGTTGCACTTCTCTCTTCGCCTTCCTAGAAAATCGTTAAATGGCAGTTGTCTCTCACTTCCACTGTTCCTCTTGCAGCTGTTACTCTCGGGAAGCTTCGGAATTTGTCTGCTGTGTTGTTTCAAGAAGGAATATCCAGGAATGAGTCCTGGTTTCTGCCTTTCGTCTACTAAGGTAAACGAAATATGATCACACTTCTATAATTGGTTGTTTCAATCTTAAAATTGAAGCAAAAAATTGAAGATATGGAGGTCCAAATTACAAACGTTCTAAAAGTACCATTTTCAAAATTAACCGATCAAACAATGCGTTACTTTCAAAATTACTCTCATAATTTCAAATAAAATTAATCTCCTCTCATTGTTTACCTACCAATATGTTATTCATTAGTAAATATAATAATATTTTATTCAGATCTTCTTTGTTCCTCCGGACAGGTGATCAGCGTGTTCCTCGCGACCCTAGCGACAGCTACCTGCGCCGTGGCCTGCGTCTTTTCAGCGATGCACCTGGCGCGTCTCATGGGGCTGGAGTGCAACCCAGCGCGCGTGTTGAACGCCACCTGCGTTTGCAGACCTCGTGTGGACGTAACAAACTCCACCGAGTCAGCGGTCAGGTACATGGACCTAAACTGTCCAGAAGTGGAAAGCATTTTGACCATTCTGCTGATATTCTCGTGTACCTGCAATGCGCTCGGCACTTTTGTTGCCGGCTGGTACACGTACCTTCACTGGAGTACCAGGAACAAGCGGCCGAAGTACATGCAGGTTCGGACCAATCCCAATGTCGCCACTAACTACCTCAATAGCCGGCCGATATACAACCCGAACTTGAACGAACGATGACGAAACCCGTCTGAAACGGAAAGACACACCTCTTATCTTCGATATTCGTCGTTGACAATAGACGATGGGACAATCTAACTCGATTCTGAAATCAGTGCTGTTGGTAAACGGCTTTCACAGTAGGTCGAAGAAGATCATGGACTTCTTTCGTTGTTCAGAGATAAATGAGACTGTTGTACAGAGTGAATAATAAGTCTGACTATTTGGAATGTCTCCACTATTTTTAGAGGTATATCATGTTTTTATTGGCAAAAATAATAAAGTACAACATTCCAGTGATTATATTCTTTGTGATTGAAGGTTTCCAGGAAATTCCAAGGTCATTTCTGGAACTCGTTGATTTGCAGACTTTTAGATTTAATATAATTACTTTCTGACAGTTTATGTTAATTTTGATCGATAATGATATGAGTAATTATTTGCTCTGATTGAATTACGCATGCTGTTTCATTTCCTCATTTTGAATTCCTAATTTTAACCTGTCTATGGTATATCTATTTTTCTGAGAATAATATGACACGGTGCATAACACGTGTTCATAAATCTACCGTTAAATAACGTAATGACCTTTTATCCTTCATAGGATAATAACTATTTAGATGATTTGAATAATCTGTAATGTGAAACTTGTTACGTCATAAGTAGACTTCATCAGTTCCGCGATTGTTTCATTTAATGTCAAATGATTTCATATTATAGGATATCAAACTCGATTAAATGTTTGCTATCTTAGCAAAGACAAAGAGTTACAATATGTCTTTTGAAAATTAGAAATCACCTTGAAATCTCTGTAAAAAAAACACTAAACCTTAGAATTTTATAGCTTCTATATAATTCATACAAAATTTCCTCGTATCTCTAAAAATAATAGGGACATGCCAGGTGGTCAAAATTATTGCTCAACCTTGCGCGCTACATTTGTGTCAAGATAGTCTCTCTGTGCAGCTGCAGACGACCGTAACGTTATAAAAGCGTTGCGCAAGTGCTTGTTTTCCGAGTACATTTGAAAGTGACGACACAGCGAGGATACTAACCGCGACGAATCTAAATCGACCAAATGGCGTTTGGTCCAAGATCATTGTCAGCGTTTTAGAAAACAGCGTTTTTGATCTAACGGTGGAATCAATTAGAAAGTGTCTGCTTTGCACAGTTCTGGTCCTGATATCATTTCTCATGAAAATTGCGTGTCAAAAAACAAGAGCGATGAGCTTAAGCTAGAACTTAGGATCTAGGGCAGCGGCCGGAAGTGGAAGCGCGCGCGAACTAGTCCCGATTCATAAGTAGAGTTTGTGGATTAAAGTGACGACTGTGTTTTGTAAAAATGGCAGCACAAAGGGGAGCGTGGATATTATTAAACTTTTTGTATAAACACGCCAGAAAGTAATAGGAATTAATTGTCGAAATGTGTTCTAAATATTTATTGTAATATAAACAACGCATGCTATAATAACTAATTAGTTGATACACGTGTCGATAGAATTATCGATCGTAATTGCATTTAACGACGGAGCGCAGTTGAGTTTTTAAGGCTTATGTAATCGCTAACTTTTTTGTAACACTTCCCGTGACACGTTTTTTTGGATGTTCCGTTAACGTGATGAGTGTATAAGTTTCTAAGCATGCGTATCGTTGAATTCTGTATTATTTAAGTAAAAATTCGTTTTCGCATCGGGAAACTATTCGATCCGAGCACTGTCATCGATTTTCTAAGATGAGACGATCGTTTTCTGTAATGATTCATTAGCATTGAGTTTCGATTATTCATCGCGACGAAAAAAAATACGAGAAACTGGTAGAAAATAATAATTGAACGGACAACGGGTCACTCCGCGTGCAATTAATTTCCACGTGGGTCGTCAGTATTTTAGTTGTAATTAAAGGGCCTTTCGACTTTGCGAATCGAGAGGAGAATCGGCTCCTGAATTTTTCTCTTAAAATTTGAGAAATAAATTTCAATTTCTTAAATTTTAGCGGAAAATCCCAAATCTAACAAAAACGATTTTCCAAAGACGCAAGGCCCGTCTTGCGAGTGTACGTCCACATGACAAGCGTGAAAATTTTTTCTAACGTTTCGCGGCACTCAATGAGAGAACGTGTCTTCGATTTTATACCTCAATATAGAAAATCTGTAAGAAGCGCTAGTTTTTAAGATTTTTCAATCGACGAACCGCGACTATGCAACGTGAAATGGAATGTGACGCGGATGAAGAAAGAATCAATCATGTCAGTATTAAAACCACGAGGATGGAGGAAAACAAACTTTGAGCCTTTTTCTTTTCTTTTTCCTATTTTCTTTTAATGCGTTTATTTCGCACGACTAGGATCGTGATTCTCCACAGAAATCGAGCGATGACTCTCCGATCTCCCCTCGGCTTCGTTTATCCGGATTTCCGGTATCACCGCGCAGTCGCTGGATTGAGATTCCCAGGAGTCGTGTAGAATCCTTGTTATTACTCTGTTTAATATAGATATATAGCAGATGAAAACACTTATTTTCGTGTTACTTAGATTGTTTCATTTTTTTAATCATTTACTAGCGTGTTAAAAATTGGTTAATAACGACTATGAATATTTTAATAAATTTTTTGGTTTGTACTCTGTGTAATAATCGAAATATCAATATTAATAAAATATCGGTATTTCACTTTTCCATTGAAGAAAAATAATTACCCGGTACGCGCCCTAATTGGTCCTTTCTCTTTGTAATTGTTTTCCAAGGAATGTTGAGCGCATACTTGATCATGGAATAAGATATCCTCTTCAACGTCCGTTAGCTCTGCCAGTTCCGATGAGGACCGATTCCTCCCGTGCAGTTCAACCGAGTTCTCAATCGGTACAGTAGTTTCCTCCGGTTCAGCTATAAGCCACACGAAAGTTCCAAAATTCGATGTTGATATTTACAAATATACTGCGAACGTTGGTGTATTTTTAGATTCATTAGAGATACCCTATAGGAATCTCAATTAGCATAAACATTCGAAACTACGTTAATTTCGATTCCGTTATTCAAAGACCTTTGGGTGCTTTGGTCCTCGTCGATCGTTTAGACAAGGCCGGCAACATCTTTTTCCATTTTAGGAACGGCGCGTCGACAAGCTCCTCCCTTTTTTTTACGATTTTGAACAGTTTGCGTCGCTCTTCTGTTCGCTCGTGGCGCAATTGTAACTGAAACACAACGTTGGAGCCTCACGAAGGTAAACATTTCAATTTGAGGAAAGCTTCCGTTTCTTTCAACTTCAATAATGTTTTATATTGAAAAATAATCATTTTTATATCTTTTAATATTTTTGATATTTAATAAAAATTGTTTACGATTTAATTTTGACTCGCCATTACTCACCATTACATTCATGTTTACTGTTTCAAAATATTAAATCTTTTGCTTGAAGAATAATCAGAACAATTTTATAAACAGTAAGAATATTTTTTTGAGTCATTGGACACAAATAATTGTAAAAAATTGCAATACGAAATATGAACACAGTCTTGATGCTGCTGTATCACCTTCAAATCATCATTGACTTCTCTCAAGGATCCGGTAAGAGACACCATGTAATAAATGATTAGAGTCATTAAAACGATCAGTGGGATCACGATGCCCGGTGAAGCGATGTAATCCAGACATCTACAATATGAAATCTTGTAAAATCTCTTTTTACCAAAACATTACAGTTGGACGATTAGAGCTGAAAATTACCTTTGTATAGGTTCCGGAAGAGAGTTCGTGAGTTGTTTGGTTGCCAAATGGTAGATCTTCTTGTAACCAGAAAACGGGCCGCAGTGCCAAGATGGCTCCACCCAAACGATCGCGTAACCGACCGGCAGTACGCACAGGAAAAGCATCGTTAACAACAGAGCAAAGTAAAAATTGTTGGACCTGTAAAAAATAAATATATTTACATTTTAAAAAATATCTACACAATCGCTTTATATAAAGTTTCTGTGCAATATTTTGCATAGAATGATATTTATAAATATCCTATATAATATTTTAAATTAAAATTCAATATTTCCGTTTATAAATATTATTTTTCATATTAAGTTGAATAATAGCTAATTAAATTTAACGACGATTAGTAACTCTTCTTAATGTCCTCTAAACCTTAGTTTATTCTTCACTTAATTTTATTTTATTTCCCTTTTTGTAATTTTTAACACTGCCAGTCTCCTAAAAGTTATAAGAAATTATCTGTTAATTACCTGGAGGCGCGAAAGATCACTTCATGTGGCACGTTGCATGTAAGAACCGCCCAGGATCGCAGATACATGACAATACCGAGTTTCAGAAGATTCAGTGCAGTTAAGCCCGGACTGAAGAACATTCCCATCCAGATCATCCCCTGGTTGTTGACCAAATGAAGTATGTTCTCCGCTATTTTAAAGTCCCCGTATTGAGGAAACTGTTTTTCGAGGTCCCAGCACCAGAAGCTGTTCATGTAACGAACGAAAACTGCCCGGAAGAAGTCTATACTGAGCGTACTCACTATGATCAGCACCTAAAGCGTGGATCTTCATGTGAATTGAAACTTTTTAAAATTGTATCATACTTGAAAAATTTCTTTACATGTCAAACAATTTATGAATAAATTATTTACAAGCAATGTAGGAAAGATAAATGACTTGTTTTGAATATTTAACAAAATTTTAAATACAATCTCTTTTATTAGATTTCATGAGTTTTTTAATTATCATTGTGTTAAATTTGTAGCAAAGTTTCTTCGTTCCATTTAATGTACACTTGATAGAAAATGACAATTAACAAAAGAACCAGTTATGTAATTTCTCAAAAATACATTCAAATTTAGTTTACCAAATCCATGACTGTCAACTTTGCCAGTTCCTGACCGAACATCGTCTCCCAGCACAAACGACGCAGCTTTTTTCGTGTTTTCAGGTCCAACACCTTCGACGAGGCAACTGCAACGAAAACACGTCACTCGCAAGACATTACCTTTCGATTCTTTAAAATTCCAAGCGAGCGCAACAAGTCTGTCGATTTAAATAACAGAATTCAACTTCTACTAATATTTCTATGTATGAAAATATTAAAACAAAATTAACCGACAGAAATTCAGCGTTCGCCGAATCACTTCTTCTCACTTGTGTCCTGCGTGGTCGTCGTGCAAATTTGCTCGAAACATCTAACATCGTAGTCTTGTTTGAGAGGAATCACATGCTCGTTCATTGAGTTGACTGAAGAATCACTATTGCCGGAAATGCTTGTCACCTGTTCCGTCGAGTATTCATTAGACTCTTCGATAAAAGTAGTCGTGACCGACGATTCGGTATCAGTTTGTAGTATGTTAGGAATAGAGTACTCATCAGTCGCTTGAGTCTCTGCAGCAGTGTCCTCAGACGAAGAAATAGTAATCAAATCCTCATCCGTGACTGTTGTATAATTTATATTCACAGTTGAATCACTGGCTTCGTCGTAAGGCATTGACACGTTGAACATCGTATCGTTAGTGTCGCCGATCAAGTCGATAGAATGTGTACCAATGAAATCTTTATCGACAAGAATCGGAGTAACGTCCGTGGTTTTGTTTGTATTAGTAATTTCCGATGTGAAATTGTCTTCCTGAAAAATGTTCTCTATCGAAGATAACGTCTCATTATGCTCGACAGTTTTTGAGTCTCCCCCGTCGATATCGTACATATAATCCGAGTAAGTATAATCGCCGACATTGTAGATCTCTTCGAGCGACTTGTCGTCGAGTATAGGGTTCAGGTAGAAACCTTTGGGCATCATTGAATTTTCTGGCAATGCTGTGTTAACGAACAACATAATTTCAAGGAGTTATTTAATAATTAGTGTGTAATAATTGGTAATTGAAAGTATTTAAAATAGAGGGATTATCCAAGAAAATAAAAATATACGAGTGCACAAATATTTAGAATTTTTCCTTTGCAAAACAAATCTTAATAGTTCCAAAAGTTTTGCTATGAAAACGAGATAAATTAGAGGTAATGAAACTTACTTGTTTCATTTTGGTGTTGTAGACTAGTGACGTTGCCTGCTAGTATTAAACTCAGGGATGCTAACGCAGCGAAGTGTGGCGACTTCGTGATCTGATTATTGCACTCGATGGGTTTGTATGAACAATTTGTGATCGTTGGTTGCAGATCTCGTAGGTCTTGCTTCTGCAATGTCAGAAGATTCTTAAAGCTTAAGAAGAATTGTATAGAGAAAGCAATGTACATATATAATTCCACGTACCATTGAGTCGATTTTTTCAAACAGCGCAATTATCAGTGAATAGAGATTCAATAAATTAAGTAGCATTATTCTGTAACGTACGAAAGATTTCATCTATTTAGTATTAATAAGGAAATTCTGGTTATAAGTGAATTTGAATTTTCTTGATTTACGATTTATAATTTAAGGTTTGATTAATTAAACTAATTAGAGGAACGCTCTTTGGCTGACTCACCGTGCTAGTTGCAGGCGTAACTGTTTCCTCGGATGATAGCTTTCCATCAGGCCCAATATCTCAAAGAACATCGGAAATAAGTACGTGATTAGGGACATTACCACTGTAATTTCGTTCTGCCTCCACCAGTCGTTCTGCTCGAACTCCTGAGCACTCCGCGCGACTACTTTTACTACTGCATACGCTGATAGTGCCAGTAACGATATCACGGAAATGTTCACGAAGATTCTCATCGATATAACTTTCCAACTAAAAAATAATTGACGATTACAATATACGTAAATATGGAAAGTATTTACATTAAATATCCAATTTTAATATTCGTATTATTAAAATACTACAGTACAATAATATTTAAAACATTCATATGTACCTTTTCGCACACAACCTAGTAATAATTAAATCTACTGAAGTACTGTCGTTTCAAAATGAACACTTTCCTTAGTTATTATATTTTGAGAAACAATTGGTTTTGGAAAATTGAATACGTAAATATAGCACAAGATATTAAGATATTAAATAAAAAGATATTGTTTAAATAAACAGAAGGTAACAAAATGGCAGCCGCAGAATAGGAAACATAGCAATAGGACTAAAAGATGAATTTACTTTCTTTCGTCTTTTTCCTTCTCAGCTTCCTCGAGCAAGGCTTCCTTGAATCCAAGGACGATGCTGGCCATCCGATTATGCGCGGTTTCCGGATTGCCGATCATAAAATCCCACCCTGTGAACAATTTCCACGAGAAAATGCATTCGTCCTCTTTCTCGGTGAGCTTGCTCAATCTCGAATTCTTTGCCATTCTGAAACACACCATTGATATTACTAACAATTTTCTGTTTATATATACTGTTATATTTAATTTAAAAAGATTTGAATGGTTTCAGAAGATAGCGTATAGACGTTAAAAATTACTAGTTTAAACTAATTGCATGTTTGTGCTACTTATATTCGTTATTCATTTCATTTTTGTTATAACGAAAGAGAAAGCGAAGTCTCTTTGGTGTTAGACTGTTTACTGTTGCTTACTTGCGCAATATGGCGACGAAACTGTAGACATAGATGACCAAATTGGTGACGAAATAAGCGAGTGGCAGCCTGTATCCGCTCTTCGAGTCTTGATTGGTGTACCAACCATAAAAGAACGGAGAATACTTCAAAATCCCCTCGAACTCCCACAGTGTTAGCAGATGTTTCGATTTAATTTTCTCGTCTTTGAGCATGATCTTCCGTTCACCTGCGGCGGCTGGATCCGCGGTGAGCACCTGTCGCAAAAAAAATGAATCTTCCTGGATTTTGTTAAGTATTTACTAAACTGTGAATCTTATTCGTTCATAGTGTAGGTAGTTCATAGAAAAAAGGTACAATGAAATAATTTCTTTGTCCATTTTCATTTCAGACAATTTGAAATTCATTTAGTGATAAATGAAAATTTTTTAAATGTTTTGAAGAATGTACATTGAAGTTTGTTAATAAAAGATTAGATAATCTAATCATAGAAGATTCTATTGAAGTTTGGATTTCCATTAAACTGTGATACATTTCACTTTTAAAATAATTAAAAAGTTCCCTGAAGCTGGTAAACAAAAATGTTTGAACTACCATCTTGGAATGAAACTTTTGATTAAAGATTGCAATTTTATTTACAAGTAAACGTGATTTTCTAACTTGTTCAATTTCCTCTACCTCTGGGATCGCTACGAAGGCAGTAATGATGACACACATGACGAGATTGATCCAAAACAACCATCGGAGGAAAGTGAAGTAGGAAGCAACCGCGGAGCCAAAATGCGACTCGATCTCTTTGATCCGAAGTTCCCAGGGGATTAGCCATGTTTGAAGATTGACCAATTCTCTTCGGAAGTATTGCCATTTCTATCAACGCAACAACAAAAGAATATTTCGTTTTCACTAGGCAGAATTGTAAGTAATCTTTCTAAAACTTATAACAATACATCTTTCTCGATTTCTTCACACCTTTGTTGTAATATTCAAGCGAAATTATTTATTTTCAATACTTCAAAAATATCACTAATTGCAAAATAAGAAAAGTAAAACCCGTCATTTTTATGAGTACAGTAGTTGTAATGTTAACATATCAAAAATTTAACAATTACAGTTGTTATCTTTGTCGTGAAAAGCGAAATACGCGCGATGGCGTCTTTAGTGCTTCTCGTTTGGGCAAGGCGTTCCTGAAGAACACCTTCGTGCCTTCGAACATACGACTTCGCTTGTCTCACAAGCTTGATCTTGCGACGGAGTGGCCATGGTTGTTGTTTAACGCCGCTCAACACTTCCTTGTGCATCTTCAGTTTCTCGAATATCTGCTCTTGGCTGCCGCTTTCCTCTATTGAAACAGCAGTACTGTGAACAAGCATTGTCGCTTCTCAGTATCTCACAAAAATGTTATATATAAACGTAAAAAATAAAGAATGCCATTGATATTCTTCAAACATTTCGCCACGTATTCTGATTTTAAAAAGCAACGTGTATGAAGTTAATTTGTCTTTCATTTGAAAAACTAAACAATCTTGTTCATTAAATTTTTTAAACAAAACAAAAAGTATAATGTGTCGTTTGATCATATATTGTATATTTTCAACTCGACAAAGTAGTATGAAAATATTTCAGAACGAATCACCGACTCTCCAGAACTGATAGTGTAAACGGAGGATCTCCGGCGGAGAGTAGCTTCCGCTTCAACGCTGAAAGGTGACGACGGACGTCGTTTCCGCCTACTTTGCCGTCGGCTAGAGCTTCGACGCTGCATGATCGCGCACGCTGACGCGGAGTAATCATCCTCATCACCTTCTTCCTCTGAAAAGCATTTTCGATGTACTAAAATTATCAACGTTTTCAACCATCATCTTCAATATTCCAGAATTATCTACATTTTTATAAATAAAAATGTCTAGTAATACTACAGAAATAATAAAACCTTTTTCAATGATATAATTTAAAAATTGACTAATATACAACAGTATATTTTACAATACCCGATCTGACCACTGAATTTTACTATTTAAACGATACTTTCACTCTTGAGTGTCAAAAAAATACTATAAAAGAAATCCCCTTAGCACTAGAACTACCAAATAGGTCAGAATGACTCATTCCTTGATATTTTCTGTTGCGTTTACTCAAAAGGTACGAGTATCTCTTTGAGAAATTACTAAAGAAGCTGATTAAGTAATACCTAAGCTGAAGTTTAAACCAATTCAAATCTTAATAAATCCACGTTTGTAGTTTTTATAATGAAATTTTCAAAAGTCAGTTTAAGTGCTCGATAGTTCTAGCTTAACATATTTGCATCAAAGGCTATTATAAACCTCGAACAAATTTTTTTAAAAGATCACAGTGATAAGGAGACAAAAATAAAATCGGCCAAACTTTTTTGGCTTGTCCTTATTTTCACGAACCAGCTATGGATATCCTCTGCATGTCGCTGACTCCCGAATGATCCACTTTCTCCTTTAGCTTCGGTTTTCCGGCAGTTTCCCCCTGTTTTTCGTCGCCGTCGTTGTCGTCAGCGACGGCGAACGTAACTGACACTCGGTCGACCGACGGTTGTGGGGATGAAGGTTCCACCTACATAGCCGGGGAAAAGTTAGCAATTAGTTGCATGAATTTCGCTCGTAGATCATCCATCGTCACGCCACGTGGAGTGGCTAGGCCTAGATAGCTGCTGCCTATGAGATTGGGTGGCAAACGATAAGGCTGAACTGGATTCGAGAAACGCGATTCTCTCCACCTTGTTACGGAGTCTTTCATTTAACCCTCTCCCTTATAATTTGTTTCGTGTCTAAATTCACGGAAGTCGCTTCATCGTTAATGATACTCAAACAGAAAAATATTCAATGTGCGATATAAGATTAAATTTATTACAAATACCTATAAGGTCTTACAGCTATGCTAATTTGATTAAAGGGAATAATTAATATTCATATTTATCAAATTTAATTAAGATTAAAAAAAGTTTGAAGAAGATTTTATGAATCTAATCGACTTTTCATAACGTCCAAGTAAATACTGAGCCTTTCTTTAATTTCTTTATAGATAATGAAATAACATTAAAGATTCTTTACTTATCTGCAAAATTATTCTACTGTTTTATGGACAAAAAGGTTTTTGTATTTCTTTCCGAGAAGTTAAAGAATGTTTAATAACAGCCCCTGTGGCCTAATGGATAAGGCATCGGTCTCCTAAACCGGGGATTGTGGGTTCGAGTCCCACCAGGGGTAATTTCTTGTGAAAGAATCTTTTAATTTTAGTTTGTTATTAAAACTTAATGGTTTGTGTACACATATGGACACTATTGTTTCGATATGCGATCATAATTGTTTTTATCCAATCTTTTTGTTTATTGATTCGCTTTCATTTAAACTTACAAAGTGTAGCTATATAACTAGGTACTAAAATCATCTGTGTAGCAGATCAAAGGATACATTAAAGAATTTAACAAAAAAAATGTATTGAGGTGACTCACCACTGTGTTATCCGAATCAAGTAACAGACGTTCTTATCAATAATCTTCTGCAATAACTCTAACAAACTTATACCAAATTTCACAGCAGCTCTAACTTCCTTGAACTAGATAAATTTCTCTGCTCCCTTAAAACTAATCACCAAAAATTTCTGTCATTCAAAGAAAAGTACAAATTATAAGACTCTTCCGTTAAAAACTTCTAACCATATTCTTCTTACATCATCAACAAACATAGTTTCAAATCAGCAAAAGTCAGCTGTGATCACTGAGGAACTTATGAAACGACGTAATATTACGCCCACAGCTGCGAATGTGTTGAAAACACGTGTCAAGAATCGGCTCACAAATAGTCACTTGAAAGTTCAAGAAAAGCGGAGCGTGGGAGATTTAGGGACACGTTTCAAGCTTCTAATAAAATTCCGGAAAGTAGTACTTAGTCGTGTGACGGAACGATTCGTGAAAATTGGAAAAGGTCACAGGTGAATCAGCGTCGATGGATTCGAAGGAACTGCCGTGGCGTCAATAGCAGAGGACCGGTCATCCCCTGAGGGAACCGCGCCTGTATCGGAGTCCGTAAGTCGGCCATAATGCCCGTGTCCACTCGATATCGGGGACACGGGTTCCCGGTGACTGCTACAAATCTTTGAAATCACGAAAGGCTGTACATCACGCGTAAATAGAGATGGTTTGCTTTACGATGGAGGGTTACACCGATACTGTCCAGCCTGGGAAACAAACGAGGCGTTGTAACGATGTTTTAATTTCGTCCGAGCAGTGGCGATGCCGAGGTTTCTTGTGATTTGCTCGATAAAATTAATGATCACCAGATTCGGGTGAATTCAAGTAAAATGAAAGATTCACTGGGAGTATTAGATAAGTTAAATTTAATGGAATCTTCTCCTTTTACTGAAACTGTGCTTTTGTGAGGAATCATTAAATAAATTGATTTAAATATATAAAAATTAAAGTATGAATTAATTGAGGTTTCAATAAATATAGTTTTATCATTTGCATAAGAAAATATGAAATTTATAATCTTAATTAATTTGAATTATTGTTTATTGATACCGTATTCTTGTTTACTGGTATGATGTTATTGTTGAAAGTATACAATTTTAAATGGTACAGGTGAATATTTGATGAAGTATAATATTGTGCAAATTTCAAATAAAAGAGTACTGTAGTTCATTAAGAATCCAGTGAAAGGATTAAGGACAACAAGGCAGATGATCCAGGATTTCAGGATCGGCCGCGCCTTAACGAGTTCTACGACACGTTCGGACGCGCCATCATGACCGTGTATTTAAGTACACCTCGCATTTCTCATGCGACCCCACCCTTAGCTTCCTGCGTAATCATTTCACTCGGAAACTGGCGTCGTGTTACACGCGAGTTCCATGGGCTCCCCAAAATCACCCCCAACCCTGTTACTCGTGCACAGTCAATCCTATGAGCACTTGAAATTCGTTTGACTGCGAAGTCACGAAATTCAACGATTATCATTTATTCCCATGTTGCACCATGTATAAACTTGATGAATGTCCGTCTAAAAAAGATATTTTCTCAAATTAATTTTTGAACATGACATATTCACCTAAGAACAAATACTTCTATTTGATAATATTCTATGCGTTAAAGTTATTTCTATTAGGGAAAATATGAATATTTCAAAATAATATAGCATTTAACAATTATAATATAATCTTCGATTTGTTATTTTATTGAATATCTTATAAATTATTGAGACTCAGCTAAAAATTCATAATACAAATTGTGCATTTTTAAATGGTAATTTTTATCATATAAGTAGGTCTCCGAGAAAGTCATTTGTGTCAAGGACATATTAAAAACATTGACATGAAATTTACCTGATTGCGAACGTATTTGTAACGTGACCAACTTTACACACGTGACCAGTGATTAAAGCACATTTATCAGAAAAAACGTGACCCCACTGATCAGATACTCGTTTTTCCCATTTAGTCTGCAAATTAATGGCAAACAGACGAAGTCTAGCTGCTCATTAATAAATTATCTAATATCACTCGAACGTGATAACAGCTCTTAGTGCTCACGCGATGACAAGCTTCTGTTTCGTTACATTTACTGATTAAACAAATGCAGAGCCATCAATTAAAACGTAAATAACATGATGTAAAAAAGCACAATTATTGATTGAACAAGTAAAAAATTGAAAATTTACTAAGACATGAAATCTAATCACGAATTAACATCTTCCTCGACTATTGGTTAATTAAGTTCCTTTTATTTAAGAATCATTAAACTTATATACGAGGAAATAAAATTTCTATTTAATTATTTCCTTATGCCAATCTGATACTATTAGTAATAGAAAATTGTAGACTAATAATTACCTGTTGCGGTGATATCAACGGAGACGTTGCTCTCGATCGAGACCGCGGTACGCTGTTCGATCTTAAAATTCCACCCGATCTTTCCGTTAACTGTCCTTCCGCTGTTTTTAAATCGTCCTTCTTTCCTTTATCCATTTTTTATCACTTCCCGTAGCGACTTTTCGAGTAATTAGTTTAATAGAATAAAAGAACAAATTTCGGTCTGTAATTTGCCTACCGAAAGGTAGCCAACGTTACCGGAAATTGCAACGGAAATTACTTTCTTTCATTTCTACCTTATACAGCATTCATCAGGAATTCTTGGAAATATTATTCTTAAACTTATTTCTTGAATAATTACGTATCGATCGTTCGTTTCTAGGATTTTAAAATTCGAATAATTTTACAATTGAAGTTGGTTATTATGTATTTGCAATTCGAAAAATGAAAGGACTGAAGGTTTCGAAGCTTGAAAGCTCTATTGTTCTGCTCTTTTCGCGGTCTCGTGATACACTGGTCGCGGTAGTAAACTTACAAGCTCTTTCAGAATAATGAAGCTCGCAACATGATTACCTTATGGATCATAAAAGACAGCAGCACGCATTCGGCTGCACGCCACTGACATGGCGGACGTAGTACGAGTCAAATGAAATGAATATTTGTAGGGAGGACGGGGGAATAGGTGTAGCTAGCACAGTCAATGAAACACGTTGGTAGAAATGTTGACAGATCAATTTTATTAATTGGCCATTGTGTTCCAATGAACTTTCATTCTATATTGACAGCTTTAAGGTTTTCCATGTTGAAGAATTTGCCGTACTCATTTGCATTTATTTCTTCAAAATCTCAATTCACATTCCTTAATTATCATTCAAATGTATTACGCAAGGAAGATCTGTATTTATCATGATTTTAGTTGGGCACTGTGGACTCAACGGACCATTTCATATTTTGCGTCAAATAACAAGACTATACCCAATGAATCTTTAAGTGCCACGTTGAAATTATGTATGTTACAAAAGTGCATTTTTTTTGTAAATACAATGTGTTTGTGTCCTAGAGAGATATTAATCTAAATCCAGTGTATTTTTTCATTTCTCGACATAATGTGTCTTATGTAAAACGCTTGACATTTAGCAAAATATGTACAAGAATGACGATTCACGTATGTACATTCAATTACCATACGTTGATCACAAACGTTTTCATTCACTCTAGTTGAAAATAAATTTTCCCCGGAACCCTACACACTTTGGCACAGACTTTGACAGTGTAAAGAAATCACTAGTTCGCGTTATATTTGCGTTTTACCGTTCTATTAACATCGGTTTTCTTTTCCCAGTCTTGTTCGTGGTTCTTTAATCAATAATTTTCTATTTTTCTGTTTCACAAACTAAATAAAGTCTATGGTAACTGTAGGATTGCTGTAAATGCTGCGCGATGGGCGTCATTGTAAAACGCATACCAATGGAAACGTTAGAGAATAAAGAAACAATTATAAATGAAACTTTGAAATCAATATTTCCCCTGCTATATCAAAAACTAACATTCCAAATCCTAATATAAACACCGTACTGTGTTTATGCACAATAATTATATTAACCAGTTCTAACTTTTAATAATATACGCACTCAGGTAGAACAACAGATAAGAATTTAATATTAGTTTAATATAAATTTCATAAACACTCATTGTCAGTTAAAATCCATCCAAGTTACTCGAGAATGAAGTTTCCTAATCTTCCAAACTTCAATATTATAAGCACCACTGCTAGTAATCCAAATTCGATTATTTGTGATGCAAAGTCATTGGAATTGTGCAATAACTTCAACATGATAAATTCAGAAAGTGTATTGGTCCAGAAAAAAAAGAACTTCAGAAAATCTCTCAAAATTCTAAGAAAAAAGTTTCTCTCTACATTGTTCTACCCGAGAAATGATATGTAGATATTTTCTTTAACCTCTTAAGGCTTGATTTCTGTTTCAATTTAAAATCAGTGAATTTTTTATAATTGAAATTCAAGTTTTTTCCAAAATTAAAAATTATCCATGCTAGACTGATACCCGAGACTGACCCTTAAGAGGTTAACCGATTAAGGGCTATTTTTGGAAAAGAGTTCTTCACTTAGTCGTGTGTCGTGCCCAGGTGGTCCTTTGCACTTCAGACATTAGGTCACTTCTGGAGGGTAAACGTGCGCTGGTAGTGCGCGATGGTGGTGGTCCAGGTGTCCTTAATATGGTTGCCAGGTTCCTCTGGTTCTGAGGGTTCTTATTATTCGTTGATTGATTAATTGAGTTCTCTTTTGCCGATGTCTGCTTGTCCGCAGTATCTGAACGTTTACCCTGAGGCGGAGGATCCAGCACGATTGGTGGTATTTCATCATGCACATTGAGTCGATCCTGTTTACTCAATAATTCCTGGGCTAAATGGACAGCAGTCCTGTCGCCGGTACAGGGCAACGGTTTTATGAACGTTGACTTTGATTCTTGAGTCTCCAGATTCATTCCATAATTATCTGGCTTGTGTGTCATTATTGGCGACGATGAGAAGCTATTTGGTTGAGAGACTCGTAGAGACATGGAGCATGGAGATAGCTGAGCTGAGTTCTGTAAATTTTAAAAATTGTTGCAATAAGTAATATATGCATATTGTGCGGTAATACTGAATACCTCATTGTTATCTTGCCAAATAACTAGAAAATTTCTAACACAGATGAAAAAGTAACAAACGAAAAAATAAATACAAATGATAAGTTAATTAACATTTCCTAGTTGTATGAATGATCCCCTATACTAAGTGTTCATCAATCTTAAAACATTCAGAAATACTATTACACATTCTCTTCTGTAACTAGAGATGTGAAATATTCTGTGTCAGAAACAAAGTTAGTTCACTCACAGACGGTCTACTGTTGGGAGGTAGAAGAAGACTAGCACCCATTGCATATGGAGATGGTGTATTGTATGGTGACCTTTGTGGCTGATATGGACTTATGTTATGCAATCTCTCTAACAGCTGCGTTTGAAACTGCAGTTGATCAGTTGTGCTACTGTTGGCTTGAATCCCTAGTGTATTCAGATTTCCGGAGTACAAAGACTCCGGTGGATAAGAACAGTAGGGAGACGGTGGGTCCAATTCCCAGGGTGAGCTTTGTCCTCCTGTCCGTTGGCACTGATCATAAAATACAATATTAGAATATTGTTCTGAATGGATATACTTTTACTCTATACAAGCAATGTTACAAAGTGGCATTTAATACAAAAGAAAGATGCATAATATATAATATCAATTGCAATATATTGTATATAATAACATTAATTCTTATTTTTTAAAAGAAAGGATTTCAAATTATGAAGAGGAATGTTTCAAGTACTTGGAACCTTAGGTTTCCAATTACGGGGAAGGTATAGTGAAGATTCATAGTTAAGAACGTTACCTAGCATTTGTTGGTGGCACAAAGTCCAAAGTCCCGTGCGAAGACCTGTTACATAATAGCGTCACACCGGCGCTTAGCACGATTATTGGATTAGCGATTCAGCTTTAATGCCAGCATTAAATTGCTATCTTCCTGTCGGCCAACTTAGGGGCGAAACGTGTCGCGCATAAGCGGTTGACTTTTCTCGCGTTTCAAAGGCTGCTTGCCATCTAAATTCAGTTTAACCGTATCTGATTGTATTATAAGCCCTCCACATTTTTCTTTCTCAAAATAAAATTTTTATCAGTGAGTTCCTGTCTCTCTCCACAAAATTGTATTATGAGATTTTTTATTGTTGAGAGAACTTTATTGTCACAGACAATTATTCCTACTGTCATTTCATCCCCCTTTATGAACTCGAACTGAAATTGCTCAAAATTTAAAATTTGAAACCGTATAAAAAATTTATTTCAAGAAAAAAACGCAGCGTACTGATGATACAACCGAACATCTCGGGTAATGCGATTCGGGCAAACCTTTTCCCCACGTTAAGTAGAGCCAAGACTGGAAGACGTGGATTCTTTTTCATGTAATCTTCGCGAAAGCAATTCTGTTCAAAACGATCCGGATTATCTGTGTGAGTCTACCCACGTGCAAAGTAACTAGAACATCAGTCGGATTAGCAATTCTTGAGCACACGTTTAGTCGGGGCTTTACCTGAGAACGGAACAATGCAACGCCGCGGATCATCCAGCACAGACAAAGATCACACTCCGGCAAAACAATACGCTCGGCACAGGAAACATTCAAAATCTCACGACAACCCCTGCGCACCGTTCAACAAATAATTATTAGTTGGATATTCAAGAGATCAAGACAACACAATGAACCCTCCTGTAACACAGTTAACTCATTTAAAACCAACCACACACCTGATGTGTAATTAATGGTCATTGATTCTTATTATGCAAAAAGAACAATGTTTACGCCTGAAGACCAACCTTCGAAAAGTTACTGACCTCGAATGGGTTAATTCGTTATACGTTATATCGAAACCATGATCTCAGAGTTAGTACAATTCTCATCAACGGAGTTGGTCACAGGGAATCCCCGTTGATTACAAACGAAGCAGTGTGATAGAAACGTTCATGCTACATGAGAGTTATCCAAGTTGACAGGTCGTGCTACACGAAAACCGTATTACGAGAGGGTTGAATGAATATTACACTTTTTACATCACAAAGTTTATCCATCAGTTTTCAAAGCAGTGCACAAGAGTTGATCAAACAAACAAAACAGTGTAAAATGCGTGTATATACTGCTGTCGCTACCGCAATCCTTCAACCGTTTCTGCGGTGGTTCGGTGACAGGGTGCGAGACAGAAAGAAAAAAGAGAAGGGTGTGTGTGTGTGTAAATCGATTTATTAATATAAAAAAAGGCGTCGGTACAAAAGGCGTTACGGTATAAAAAAAAAACAGAAAA
The DNA here is from genome assembly GCF_051020985.1 of Nomia melanderi. Taxonomy (NCBI): domain Eukaryota; kingdom Metazoa; phylum Arthropoda; class Insecta; order Hymenoptera; family Halictidae; genus Nomia; species Nomia melanderi. The sequence goes on from NC_135005.1 coordinate 6,395,829, forward strand.
TGGAAATGAAAAGTAGGACAGTACAAAAACAAAATACACAGTGTTAAACGTTAATCGAGATGCAACGTTCGCGAACACGCGCACACGGCTTCTTGCTGGCTGTCGAACACTTGTGTCAGGGTATTCGATAGAGCGTTACCTGGCCGAGGTTCGACAAGTCAGGAACCGTGGTTGTTTGTTGTATCGTCGTTGTACCGGGCATCTGCGATTGCGAGGTGACGTGACCGCTGGAGATACGCTCCTGTTCCCGAAGGTGGCCGACCAGCGCGCCTATGTGCTCCAATAACTCTTTGTTTTGCACCAACAACTGATGTGTTCTTGCCTAATGGAAGAAACAATGGTGAAAAATTGATGAGACAATATGATGTATCATTTCTGTTCAAATTATTCGTTAACAATCTGCATCCCCAATGACTAGTAGTACTTAGTTGCATCTATTTGCTATTGAAATACTAGGAATATTTACCATACTTATACGCAAATCATTTGCTTTAAACGCTGATGCACCTTTAACTCGCAATAATGGAATTAAGGTGGTAGACAAGTTTCGGTAGCTTTGTTTTTCTTTAAATAATAATTTTAAATAAGATTTGATCATAGAAAATTTGCTGATTCGTGATTACGAGTGTCATTGCTACTTAAAGATCTGTAAAGTATCTTCTTGGTTGTTAATTAATGGTTTCAAAAGACTATTAAATGATGGACAATACGTTAAGATAAGGTTCACTCGAAGATTCCGAGCACTGTGTAGATATCACGCTCACAGTAGACGATATCGAAAATCCATTAAACGAGTGTCAAGTGTCACTTACTTGAGCTTCGACACGGGCTGCTGTTTCAGCTGCAAGCTGATCCTGGAGCAATCGCGCATGGGCAACGGCGGCTCTGGTTTGTTGGCTCTGTTGCTCCAACCGTTCGCGCAGCAGTTGGATCTCGTGCTTCAGAGCGGTTAATTCGCCCCCAACAAGTAATCCTCCGCAGTCGGAGGTTACCGTGCCCTTCGAAAACGATTAAAAAGGAATTTACGAACACGAGAACATCAGAAGCCTTAAGTAAATGGAGAAGGAAAAAAAAGAAGAAAAACGGAGAATCAGAAAACTGAACTGGTAGTCGCTGTTCAGTTTGACGCAACGAAATTAAATAATTCTATATTAAATATCAAATATTGTATGATAAAATAATACAGAAAATATTGAAATGAAACAATTGTACTCCATAATTTCCTATCAGTTCCCTTTATATCAGTTGCAGAAGGCATTATCAAAACGAAAACTCTTTCGAATACTTTAAAGACAATGTCTTCTAGTAACTTCAGTACTTCCCCAGTAAGTTCCCCTTACCTTTATCGCTATAGCTTCTTTAGTAATTTTACGTTGTCCACTTAACTTACCGATGGCGATTGTCTAACGGGCGAGGTAGACGCTGTGGTAGCTGGGACCTCGTGCGACCTGAGAAGACAAGGTACGGCCGTCTTTTCCGGCACGGAGTCCTCCGGGTCCCCTAACAGCGATATATCTAAAATCAGTTGTTTGATTAAGCGCGCGGGATCGTACCGCGATCGCGTGACGTAAAAGTATGAGAGTTTTCGATCCGACGTGCATCAGCTGTTGAACAGCGTGTTAGAATCGATCGTAAACAGTATATGTAGCCGGAGGAATGTTAGGGGTGGGTTAACGGCCGAAGAAACGGCCTTCTTTATGGTTGAACAGAAGTCGGGATATTAAAAACCTTTGTGCACAGAAGACGGCGACGGCTGCGACTGCTCGTTCGGTATTTCGTCTTGGTCCTCGTAAACGTCACGGTGATTCTCCCCGTGGTCCCTTTCCCTCTCCTTCTCTCCTCTGTCGCGGTCCTCCGTCGCGTTGTTTATACTTAATTTATGGCACACCTCGAACGCCTGTCCTACCGTCCTGACCACCCTCATCGCTTGGCTCTAACGAAATCCAACTTTTTTTTTCAATCGGACCCGCTAATAAATGCAATATTCGTGATCCGTATGTACAGGGTGCTCCCCAAATAAAGAGGTGAGACTTAGGCAAAATATAAATTTTTGTGGGTTCTCCTATGATTTACTAAGAATTCCAATGGGTTCTGAGTAAAATAAGTATTGCAGAGATGCCTGGGTCTTTTCAGACTTTTATTTGTGGTTGTTTTTTGAAATGTGTTTTGGTGTGTTTAGTGGGTATAATAATTGAATTGGAAATTGAGATATTATGTGAAACCTTTGAGAAAGGTCAGAACCGACTCGCGTATCGCCAGGGATAATGTAAGAGATTTTAGTTTTGTACGAGAGATATAGAAATTCTTCGGTTTCTTCCTTATTTTCGGAACACCCTGTATAATACGTACATACTAAGATGCAAGGTAATATTACGTGAAATCATCAAATTTCAAGACGAACCGTTTCCATCGGAAATATTCAAACAAGCTAGCTTCGGCGGCGTTTACACATTCGCGCACCGAGGCGTTTGGAGAATGTGAAGTTTCAAGTTTTCAAACATTTCACGATTTTATTTGAAACATTCGGCCCGTTAGAGCTTCGACTATTCCAATGTTTCTGATCTCACGATTTCAAACAAAATTGGTTGATGCAGCACATGCTATGAAGATAGTCTTAAATATTGAAATTAACACTTATTAAAGATGTAATATTAACCCTTTGAACTATAATTGTTTTCCTAGTTTGTCCTCAATCACCACCAATTTAATTCTTTTAGTTTCGAAATCTCAGATTGAGTACGAATGTTCTTATTGAAAATTCAATAAGAAATACTAATATTACTAACATTCCAATTCTAAAAATCGCTCAATAAAATATTGTCACGCGTTAGTCCAATAAAACCGTTCCCCACTGATTCATTCACAATACATCACATCAGAGGTGATTTAATACTAGAACCACCGCACTTACCAAAGTGACGAGTTTCAATTTTCATATCTCGAAATTACTGATGTCTGAAAAGCGTTAAAAATACAAAACAATTCTACTGCAATGCTATAACGAGTATACAAAGAAACTGAAAAAAGTTGCTACAATTTTTATAAAAATTACATATCAATCATACCAAAGGCTTGGTGGTTCTAACATTAAGAGTATCAAAGAGAGAAAAATATTTAACATAAAAAATGACCTCCTATTTCAAAAACAAAATAAAAAAACATTGAATGTATCATCCAATTGGAACGTTATTTTCAATCAGTATTTCGTTAGTTCAATGGATTAAATTGTTATTACCAACAAATGGTTTACGCTGTTGGTATCAAATAAAATAAAATTATCTAACAAAAACACGTACTCCGTTGGAATTGTATTTAAAAAGCCGCACGAACGTTTTCCGGTATCTGACATTTCCCTTACTTCGCCCGGCCCACGCGCACGCACAAAGTCGCAGGATCAAACGCCGCGCAATCCGCGTAATTTACTGCGGCGCGGGGAGAACCGCGGATCTCGTGTCCCCCGGTTTACATTTCCCATGAATCCGCGTGATCGTCGCCGTCGGTGTCACAGCTGAGACCACATAGGTGACACCTTACCCCATAAACGATCCCCGCGGCTCTCGCGAGTCTCGCGCGCACACACAGCGCACCGATTTTACCTCGAGCTCCTCGAGGTCATCGTTCTCCTCCTCGAAGGGGTTCTCATCAAAGCTAAAGTCGTTCGGGCCCCGTTGGGCCAGCAGCTGCAGGGGCGGCGGTTTTGATTTCGCTTTTGGTTTCGGCTTCGCGAACGGCTTCTTCGATCTCAGGTAGTTCAGGATTTCGGGCTCTTTAAAGGATAGCTTCTTCCTCGGCTTCTGGTCGATTATGGTTGGGCTACCGGGTCCAGAGTTCCCGGACGAAGGAACCTCTGCGTTGCCGCCACCCCCGTCACCATGCTGCTGCTGCTGCTGCTGCCTCGTCGTCGAATTCTTCAGCATCGCTGACCGAGGCGAGTTGTCTTCTCGCGAATCGGATTTATCGGAGCTACTCCCTTTTTTCCTCTCACTGCGGGCTGCGGTGCGCCGACGTCATAACGAAGGCATTTTTTGGGGGATCACTGTGTCCGAACTAGCGCGTCGCGAATGATCCGCTCGCTCTTATCTCGTGCTACGCTGCGATTGATTGGACCGAGTATGGGCTCTATTTGTGCACTTTATTGTGTTTTGTTATTGTTGTTAATAGTATCGAATTGTTTCTTTGGCACTTTGAAGGAGAATTGTTTAGAAGTTCCTAGGGAGGTTTTTAGCTCCTAAAACAATTATTACAATATTGAAAATTTATCGAATGAGGACAATGTATTGTATCAGATGGAAAAATTATCAAACAATTCAGAAGAACTGTTACTAGAAAGCTGTTTAAAAATCTGACCGAAGATGGAGAAAGCAATGTCGCTTATCCGAGGAAAAGTATCATCAATCAAACAGGGTGGAGCGTATCCAGCGATTTGGAAAAGGATCGATTGAACTACAAACTTCTCTAAAGTTTTAAAAAAGAAAAATGTAAATTCATGTGCGAAGGAAGAAGAGTCAAGGCTTAAAGTAACTGAAGCAGCGGAGACGCGGTTTCAAAGAATCGATATTCATGCGTGCAGTGTTTCCCGGTCGAGTCCAATTATAAACAGCCGGCCGGTGGACCCGAACTGGCAAACTACCCGATAAATCTTGCCCGGTTTAGAAGCCGGCGCGGCGCAGAGCTGCGTTGTCGTTTCACGGCTCGACTATCGTCGCGCAACAACCGCGAATCGTTTATTCGCGGGCATCTTTCCGCGCCGTCCAAGAATCAACACGCCCGCTGTCGATGTGAAACAGAATATGGATGCCAGATGCCGATACGAGTTGCTCTTAGATTTATACGACATTTGTTATCTATCCATTAAAAAACGTTCATTATCTACAGCGTGATATAGCAACCTTTTATTTATGTGGAAGAGTGTACTAACTTTTTGAAGATTTTTAAAAAAATTAAGAAACTTCAACGTAAAGAAGCTAAGATACGTATCGAATACTGAAATACTAAACAAAAGGAACAGCACAGATTGGTCTTTTGTTATTCGAATAATTAAATTATGATTAAATGTAATTAATTAAAATAGATAAGCAAGCATTATAATTGAGATATTTAAATCACGATAGAATACGTTAAAATGAAAATGAATTAGCAACAAGTTAGATCTGAGGCTCTGACATTCGCTAAGAATTATAATGGCAGAAATGATGCATTTCTGTGTTACAATATCATAAAAGATACATCTGTTTGTTTGTCGTAATTTAATGGATAAGGTAAAGATAAAGTAGAGCAATAGCGATCAGGGCCAACAGCAGTGAACGTGGTAATCCCTAACACGGGTAAATCTTTGTCGAATCGAGTAGGTATGGCGCGAGGACCGACAGGGTCGTGGAACGATCACTGTTTCGGAGTGATTGTTACCCAAGTCTTCTAGCCGTTGATATAAAGGATAGTTTATTTTCTGAAACAACACTCGGCTAGAGCAACAGAAGCCGCGATTTATTATCGGTAGTATTCCCCGCGGTTTGTTTCAAAGTATACAGATCAGTCCGCCATTTTACTTTACGGGTTAAATCATATTTTAATGGCAGAACTCCTTTGGCAAGATGATCTCGATCGTTAAATCCCGCATGGTTCACCGATGCACACGGTAACGGTAAAATCAATTAATTACCGATCGCCGGTATTACTAACTAATAACCTTCTACAATAATAATTCAATTTTAGAACAAAGAACCAAACACTCTCCGACGGATGTTAACCTTTGTTCTCAAATCTAACGAGCGATCCCCGGAATCTACAATCGTCCTTAGTTTCCAGAAATGTATTAGTGAAAACGCACGGCTCTAAAATTCGAAGATTATTTGTTGAATTCAGGTTAATATACATACAATCGATACGTATAACCTCAATTTTCAATTTTTAAATTGAGAACTTTAGCTCTCAATAGAAAGAGGTCAACTTTATTTTTAAAAACAGAGCAATTAATCCAAGTCTAAACTCCCAATCAATTTTCAACAAACAAACAGTTGATAAATCAGTAAAACTTTTCCAATTTTTGTTCTCCGCTAAGAGTCGTTTTGAAAAAAATTAAATACGAGACTCGCAACGGAGAATGCGATCGCGTCGCTGACCTGGCGGATATAAATCACCGATCGTAAACATATTTCGTCAGCGGCTGTGTATTTTTACATGAGGTGAGGACGGAGTGCAAGCCCGAAGGGGATCCGCAGAAAGAAATCGGATTCGCGACGCCAAGATAATTCCCATTGGCAAACAACCGGATCGGACGCCACCGACGGCCGTTTATTTGTCCGATGGATAGATCGTTACATTTCAATAAGCTTCAGGGTCCCGGACCATCGTTCCTTTCTTCGACAGTGATCTTTGGCCGCGTTGCTAGTTGCTCAGCAGTTCCTCGTGATCTTTTTCCGCGAAATAGAATCGCTGGGGATGCACTCGATTTACCAATATACAGGATCGCGTCGTAAAAAAGGAACATAAACGAATCTGTCGACATTAAACACCATTTTGAACGTTCAATTCGATTCGAATAAAATGATACATAAGTACAATTCAAATATCTCAATTCCAGATTGCTTTAAATGCTTAGTACCGTTTAGAAGATTGATGGTCTATAAATAATGGCCTTTAAACAAGTGTCCTTATATTCTAATTAATAATTTAAATAATTTAAAAAATAGAATACTGTTATCTATAATTCCAAAAAGCAAAAGAATCACTAAGAATATGAAATAGTTAATAGGTAATTATTATTATAGATGAAGAATTGCATTAAGCAATGATTATAATAATTATTCTATGAAAAAGAAAAGGGCGGGTCAAAGGAATTGTGATCGGAACGCGTGTTGGTTTCGATCTCGTGCCAACGAAGCCTTCGTCGTTTATAATGAATGTCGAACTTGACCCAAGACGACGGTCATTAGTGATAACGATGGGGGTGGTACACGCCGCTTTGATTAGACGAGCGTACGTAACACGAATGAACACGCTCGTCTGTGATTAAGTACACACGATGCGTTAACGCGCGTACTTCGCGTCGAGCGTACGCGATCGAACACACATACGTTGTCCGTGTGAACGAGCGCACGTTCGCCCTCTCATTTCTACCGATCGACGACGAATTCCTTTCGCAAAACACTTCGTGGGCCGCAGCCCTAACTTCAAATTACGATTTAATGAACATTTAAGAATCTACTATATAGAAACAGAACATAAGCCAGAAGAATATTAATTGTAACAATACATAGAGCTTGTAAATCCGAAAGAAAATATTTTGTGAAGAAAATAGGGCAAATCTTCGGAAAAAAATGGTATAGCAACAATTGAGAAATACTGTACGGGAATAGAACATAAATTCCTCGAAGGAATGTTAATTGTAAAATAAGAACTAGAATTTATTAAATCTAGAACAAACGTCACTTGTGTAATTCTCAAACGTATTGAATGTTCATAACAAGTCGATTTGTCTTAATTACTGTTTCCGCAGTGACGAATTAACTCGTCATTAGTAAATATTACTGTAATCAACGTAACATCTTCCACTACAGACACGTTTATTAGTATGCAATTAACTCGTTAAAATCATCACAGTAATATATACCTCTCAACGAAGAGTTAACTCGTCTTATTCATTATCCGTCATTCGGTGATGAATTAACTCGTTTTACCTACAGCGAAGTCTTTTCCAAAGACACACTAATTCTTAATGCTCGTAGCGCTTTCCTAATGACGAATTAACTCGTCACTCACGGTTAACACGTTAAGCATCCCATTCCTAAATAAACTGACTCGATGAATCCAGTTCGAGAAACGAAGGAAGAAACAAAGTTCTATAAGTCGGTGTAGATGGTGTTACTTACATCGCGCACACCCGGTATACGGCCGTAACGGCTTGAATTTTGCGCGAACGTTCGGCAAAGCGCACAGCACGAGTGGCTTTCAAAATATTGGTTGCGTCATCCGCGTCGGTGATCCACCACCGTATTTCGAGCGGCGTATTATTTCAGCTAGGCAGCAACGGAAACGGAATCGCGGGGAACCGACCCGAACCGTTCCACCGAAGTTGCACGCGTGTTGCACCCCCAGCCGCCACGCGAATATTCGTCTCGAAAATTAGTCAAACGATTCGGATGCCACGCCGTTGTTCGATTCGATCTCGATTCACATAATCGGTACCAGTCGCGAATCCAAAATTCCCAAATTTCATCAGAACGAAATCGATCTGCTCACTGATTCCGTTAATCAGTTAACCGTTCTCGACAAATATATTCGTCATCTTAAAACCCAAAATAATTTTCTCAACAATGATTTATTTCTTCGAGTAAACATGTGATTCTTGTCGATTTTGCATTAGTTTCTTATTTCAACGCGGCGTGTATACTCGTCTTACGTTGATTTCATTACACACCCCACGGGAGACTGTTACAACTAAGCTTCACAGTCTACCGGTGAAAAAGTATGCTCCGAACAGATTTCAAGAGAATATCGTTTCAATCAGAACACGAATCACAGAAGGAATTACAAAAGTAAATATGAAAAATTAATTTTCTCAAAGAATTCGCCAGCTAGATGCACATTTTCAAAAGAAACGAGGTGACGACGGTAGCCGAGATAAGAGCGCCAAGCAAAAAGAAAGACCTGATCGAAACGAGATCTGCTAAAGGCCGCTGACAAATTCGTTTCGACACCGGAGTCCTGTTCGCATCGATCACTCGGTATTAACATTTCTCATCCGTCACCTTTACAGTCCTCGCGAAAACGATCTCGTGGGTAACCAATTGGCCGATGAATCTCTCGTTTTTCTCGCTCGGTAAGAAATATTGCCCGAGAAATAGAAGCTTCACTATTTTTCTTCAAACTAGTTTTTTATCCGTGTACTTCCTCACTCGACTGTTATTACCTCTTTCGAATTGACTTCGTTTTAACACTGTATCAGCCCGTTGACTCGCATCCACCGCAATTTCCCCGGCGATCATCGGGGAACCAATTAGTTTCGGAATTACACGGTTCTAGATCCTCCCCGGCAAATTTCCGCGAGCACACGCTCACAACCGTCCACCACGTTCGCGTTCATCGCGTCCTCGAACCGGTCGCTACCCCGACCACTTTTTCCGAACAACCTGTTTCCCGATTTCTCTGAACCACCGTCGAGCCGCGCGATCCTTCTAACGAGCCACGTGACTACCTCCGGCAGCCTCAAACTCCGATCCACCTCCCTCTCCTCGTATCTCTCAATTTTCCTGGCATCGCCGGCCTCGAATTATCAGCAATCTCCACCCTGCAGCTCCTCTGCTCCCGTTCTCCAGCCTGACGAGCCAGACCAGCAGGGAACTTCGAGAGCTGATCTTGTCCTCGAAATTGCTTCCTCGAAGTTCGATCTCCGGTGTCTAAGGGCTTCGATCTTCAACTTAAAAGCCAGAGTCTGTTTTTTCCTTTGATCTAAAGACAGTTTCTTTAGATTCCTCGGTACTCGGAGAAATTCTTAATGAACTCTTTGGTGTCTCTGGTTTGGTTTTTTCTTGCCTCTTTAAGCTGACGGTTCAGCACGTTAGGGGATGAACGAAAAAAGACGATCACTGAAGGGGAACGCGGGACGACGGAGAGAAACGCGGAGGCGCCGCCGCGGTCGAGGTGGACACAACCACCGCGTGTTCTCGAAATACTCGAAAACGTCGAGTATTTCGACGCGGCGGACAGGTGGAGGAGAACTAAAGCGGAGCGCGTGCGGTCCCTGTGCGGATGCTCTGCCACGGCAGCGATAGCAGAGGCGCCGGCGGTGAAGTCGGAACAGAAGCGCGGCGTGCCACGCCGCACGCTCCCGCATCGCCGACTGTCCGGATTTTTCCTACGGTTTATTTATAAGCGCATTTAATATTCCTGCTTTCGGGCCGACTCAATGGCAGCCCGGTGAACCTCCTTTCCGTCGATCATCGATCGTGACGCTTGGGAGTACTTATTTGGATATCCGCTAGTTCTTTTATGGAATTTATGATGTAGGTAGCTAAAAAGGTGGACGGTTGAAAAAGAATGAATTTGATTTTGAAATTTTTTTTAGAATTTGATGTATATGTTTGTGCTACATGGTGGGTCCTAATGTTTCTAGAGATTATTTTTTCGATGAGTTTAATCTTTCATGAGATGGACGATATATTGATTTTGCGAGTTTTTCGTTTTGTGAGTTCCAGTGGAATTTTTACAAAATAAGGGCATTTGGATTTGTAGCAGACTTCTGGGTGTATGCTCTGTGGATAGAATAAGAAAAAGGATGTAGCTGGAAAGGGTGGAAATATTTTAAAACGTTCATGTCCGGTGAAACATGGTGGAATCTAGATGACAATAAACACAGCTGAAGTAGTAGAAGTGTTTCAGCTCCTTGGAAGTAAATACATTGTTGGATGTGGGTAGGGGGTAAAAGAGAAGCCAAAAAAAATAAAAAATCTAAAATACTAGGTAACAATGGATAACCGTGGTTGGAGTAATCGAAGTGTTTGAACACTTTCGAAAGAAGCAGAAGGAACGATGTACGAAATGTCGTTGAACGCAGTTAGGGGATGAAAGAAAACGGAGAAAAAGAGATAACTGGGGTGATTCGCTGCAGCAGTTTCGAGTCGCGTCACGATCCAAGCGCGCAAGAACGAGTAAGACACGAGAGCACGCCGGAAGAATCCCTCGACCGAATTACCGGCGCTCGTCCCGGTGAAGAATACTTCAAATGGGAGCGGCGGAACGCGAGGAACGAAATTTCAGGCGTCGCTTTCCGCGTTCTGAAAGCTCAGCTTGTTGTGCCGGGTACTTTGAGCTCTCGACCGGCTGCTCTTGTTACAACACGAAACGAACTGCCGACAGAAGGGGTAGGAAGAAAGATGGACTCTATAGAGTCAATTATGAACGTGTGCATACATGGCTAAATTTTAAATATTCAACTGTTAAAAGATCGACACATTTACATAAAAATAGTGGTTAGTTTTTATCAAATTTCTGTGCATGTATACAACGTGTATGTTCTACAGAACTTAAAAGTTTGAACGTTTGAATATTTGAATACTTACAAATTAAAAAGTTTGTATACTTGAATATTTGAAAATCTTTAATTAAACAAATTTAAATGTTTGTAGGTTTGAACATTTAGCAAGTTGAATGTTAAAATGAGAGATTTTCGAATATGTCTTGCACTTATCTAATAGAAAATACAAGTAACCAGAATATTCGATTGCAATGCAATTTTTCACAGATTATTATAGAATCATGTATTATTTTCTTTCAAATCGTACATTCTAACCTTCCCTCTTCTAAAATTCAACTGCTCAGTTAACGCTACCTCTCGTTCGAATATAAATCCAATTCCCCTAAATCGTCGAAGTAATTTATTTGATGTCCGACGACAAGTTCGCACCGGGTGATATTACTTTGAACAAAGTTTATACACTCGACAAAAGGATAAGAAAGCTTCCGGCAAGTAAGTCCCGTGGGTAAAGCTTAATTCGTTCTCAGAATTATTTATTTTTAGCACAGACGTGTTTCGAGTTGAAAGCCGAATCACTTCGGTAGCTCGAAGCATCGACGTTTGTTTATCGAACGACAAATTACAACAGCCGCGAATTTTCTTTGATGTACACCTTCGACGCTACACAACCGAAAAGTGTACAATCCCGTGAAAACCTAAACGTACATACTTGATCAATCTTTAAACACGAATCGTAAACGTGTATTCCGAGGAATGCAAATTTCCAATCGTATATTTTTGGAAACGAGATGACAAACGACGCCTTAAAAAAAAGGAAAATTCGAAATACGTTCTGATCTGTAAATGTCGACGGAAGAGTGGCGTGACAGCAGTCTGAGGTCGTAAAAAGAATTTTTTTTTAAAAGTCAGTGGAAGAAATTTCGAAAATCGTGTTTGCCAGTCGAACAAAAATTACCTACATACTTATTGTACACACGGTAATTTTAAACTAATTATACACTTATGACATTTAAAAAATCAGCATACTTTTCATATAAAATATGATCTTGAAAATTTCAATAGCTTCTAAAATTATTGAAACATGTACAAACGCGTGCAATTACAATTGAAAGTTACAAAAATGACTACTTGTCAGTAGAACGGGTCACTATAAAGCTTATAAATTTTTCAAAATCCTGAATACATTGCGAATTTTTAAATATCATAATTTGATGTCATAAGACTAATATTTATGATAAATTACGAACACTTGTGTATATATTTGATACGATATATTCGAGATGACAAAATCAGGTACTGAATTCACAGTTTCAACATATTTTTACTGTGATGCCCATTAATCATGTGATGAGTTATAGTGATGGAATATAGTTCAGACGAAACAATTTGTCCAATGTAATAAAATTCAGAGATACGACGAATGAAGTCACATCTTTTAGGAAATTGTAACAAGAAAAATATACTGAAAATAAGAACCATCGATTCAAAATGCACACCATCGTAACTCAAAATATTTTAAGAGGCAAATATGCGCGAGCAGAGCGCTCGACGACGCTCCATGATCTACGGTCGCCTGGACGAGAATTGTTGCTACACAAAATATTTTTAAATGCGGCTTATTACCCATCTCCCGTAAACTGACTGTATAAGTTAAAATTAACGCTTTGACAACACGTGACGCACAACCGCGTCAAATCGGAGCGAACGTGGACTGTTACCAGTAATGGGATACAGTGATGAATATAAACGACCCAACCTGTGTACAAGATCATTTTGGGACGAACAAAATTTTCAACTGGAGATTTGGAAAATTTATTCAAGTTGTCTCTGATGTCACAAAGAAGAATGTTTTCTGCACATTCTACTACAATCACAAAGGAATTGCGACAGAAATATTCTAAGACGTTTCATCGTTTAATCTCGATATAATTAAAAAAAGAACAATTTATCGAATCACAATATAAAATCAGAAAAACAGTCACAATAGAAAACATATTTGTGATTGTAAAAAGGGAAAATGAAATTCTCAATGTTATTACTTACACAGACATATTTAAAAGGCATATAAGTACTAACATCATAATGTAAAATCACAGAAATCATCACACAAATAAACGTATTAAACAAAAAGAAAACAATGTTTTCACAATTACACTGTCTACGCAGGAATATATAAGAGTGACATGACAATCAGAAGTCACAAAGAACTTCACATTCATTATTCAAAGTTATAGCAGCCATACCCATATTTCTTAAAACTCCCTTTACAAATTGAAACAGGTCTGCCATCGCAAAGTCAAGATCTGTGATGTTTCTCGATAGCCTTGCTAATTTCTCAGATTGCTCAACACTTTCAACGAGAAAAGGAACAAGAGCCTGTATGAGGATCAATATTCGCGATAAGGCACTCGTACGAATCTTTCGTTGTCCGCGTTCCGCTTCGGAATGACCACGATAAAGCGGCCGGCCGTTCCGAAATATAAATTCGTAATGTCGTGTTCTCGTTTTATCGTTCCCAGTCGCCATCAGTCTGCGAAAGGGGAATTCTTGGGTCGAGGAAACGAAGAATGAGAGATCGCCGGCCCATTAACTCATCGGTTCGCGGATAAATTTCGCGCCGAAAGGACGAACGGGATTCCTGTTACTCTACAGCGCGTAAATACTCTTTTGACAAATCTTTACGCAGTAAGGTATTTGACCCGAAAAGCGGAAAAACTATTTTAATGCTATTTATAAGCCCAAGGCCATAATATTATAAGTCGAATTCGTATTAACCACAGGTATAACAGTATAAAGTTAAAAATATATCTTAATGTTTAAGAAATCAAGGTAGCCCTGATTTTTTGTAAAATAAATGTTGTTTTCGAAATTTTTAAATTAAAATTTGTAGACATTTAAATACTGATTAACTTCTGGTAGAAACATTTTTTTCTCAGACTATGAAAATGCTTGAAAAATCATGGCGATCGTAATATTTTTCAGTTTTTCGGGTCAAATACCCCAGTATGCGTTGGCGAGACACCGAACACCCCGCGATCGTAATTTTTTCGCGAAAACACAAGGAGAAACTAGGAAACGTGTGAAAAAAGTGTTTGATCAGTTGAATCTTAACCCTTTGTACTAAGATTTCTTCCGCAACTGCGTTCGTCAGAACTATCTCAATTAAGCATTACAATTAGTAATAGAAAGATAATATTCAATTTGGACTTGGAAGAATTAAGTGCCATTTATGTTTGCTAAATTCTGTTTGAAGTCTTTGCCATCAGTCTAACACAATATCGTAGGGCAAGAGGTTAAGAACGGTCAAAATGAATTGAAAGATACATTTCAAACAAGAAAAAATTATATAGTATGACGTACTTTGATCTATTCTAGACTAGGATATTTTTAAAAATCGTCTCCAGGAGCCAAAACTAAAAATGACCACTTTCACCATTACTGTTCATTTTTTTCAATCCCAACGATCCTAATTGTGGGTTACTTTTTATAGGGTCTTGGCTTGAAACCAGTACAAGTTCTAATTTTTACTGATAATCAATTTGTACTACTAACTTACTCGTTTATTAAATACTAACTTTACTAAGTAAGCTAATTTTTCAATACTAACTGATAATAAAAATTCATGATCATTACACACGCGGTGTGTAATAGGTCATTTTGGCTGGGTACTCGATCACATACCTGGTGTGTGATTCGTCTCGAACAGGTTAATATGAATCTTGTTAAAATTTGTAAAGTACATGTACGTTTCTCCTTTTCTTTTTCCATAACTGTATATATCTTATGGGCGCAAGAAAAGATTCTATGGAATTTGATTTACAGAGAGTGCTACGAATGAGAATTCGAAATTGTACACCTGTGTTTACGGACACTTTACTGCGATACATAAATTATGCGGCGCGAGAGTAAATGTCTTGCTGGAGATTCAGCTGTTTAAGAAGTCTGAGGTCCGCAGAAGCCTCCGTGGCGCAATCGGCTAGCGCGTTCGGCTGTTAACCGAAAGGTTGGTGGTTCGAGCCCACCCGGGGGCGAATTTATTTTTCAAAAATTTTTTAATCAACGAATATCACGAAGTTCCAGTTGCAAAAATATGTGGGTTCCTCGAACCGTTGGGCGTTATTTTTGTGGAGCGTCGTTTTGGAAAAATTTCGGCAAAAATATATTCGCCCCCGGGTGGGCTCGAACCACCAACCTTTCGGTTAACAGCCGAACGCGCTAGCCGATTGCGCCACGGAGGCCACTGCGATCGGTGATTTCTTAAATTCTCAGAATAGTTTGAGATTTCTAATCACCGAACTAGTGTTGTTTATACAGGTGCTAATTATTAGGGAATATACAAGTTTACACATGAAATGATATTTCTCTATTAACAGTCATTATTCGTGTGACCAACGGTGTTGTTTCGTTCTTTTCATTTAGCACGTTTTATCTTGTTATGTTAAAATGTAGTTTCTCGTTGAAAAGCATCGAATGCTTAAACAACACGCGAGGAATGAAAAAATATTCCCTGGTATGCTGTAAATATTCTATTCAAGTCATTCGAAAAAATTCAACTTCCCCTAATTAAGAGAACCACCCTACATACAATTTAAAATAAGACGTCTCTTTTTTTTGCAGCTCAATTGAAAGAAGGGTTACATTTCACAAGTAAAGACACAATCAAACTCATGAAAAGAGTCTCGAGAATTCTGCAACAAAATTCTTGCAAAGTCTATGTTTTGTAACATTGTATTTTCAACGAATGAATCTCTTTTGTGTTTTAAAACAGAATACCGTGTTCACCGATCCGTCGATAGCTCGAACACGGAGGCGATACTTTTCTCTTCGCTGGTCCGCGTTCGGTTCCATCCCCGTGCGAAGGTGTCGGGCTTTACGGGCTATTTTCACAGCCTCCTGCCGGTGGCACAACATGGCCGCCATTGCTGACACTACACGACTTGCGTTTCTCTGCTAAATATTTTGGTTTTTTGAAACTAGAACCACCACTAACAATGTGTATCTATTCGAAACATAAAAAAGTAGTACCATGTATCCATTTAACACTAGAACAA
Organism: Nomia melanderi; assembly: GCF_051020985.1. NCBI lineage: Eukaryota > Metazoa > Arthropoda > Insecta > Hymenoptera > Halictidae > Nomia > Nomia melanderi. The sequence goes on from NC_135005.1 coordinate 6,411,852, forward strand.
TTACTATATCGACTGATTATATTGATCGATTTTCAGGAATGTCGAAACTACAGAAGAACACCAATGATGTACTTTTATTTTCTGTTACTATTTATTAAACAAGAAAAGTTATTCGAAATATCGTTAATACTGCTTGTATAAGAAAAAGGAACACTTGATAAAGAGAATTAACAGAAAAAATGTAGTGCGCACGGAAAATTAATGCTGTACGTCTATATGAGAGCTGATTCTTTGATACTATACTAAATCTACTATCTAATAAACCAGTAGCAAAATAAAAGAGGAACAGATAAAAATCAACGGAAAAATACGCATCGATGAAAGACTAAAACTGCGTTCAGGGTTTAGAAACAATTACCGAAAACGGTTAGCCAACGAATTTCTCAAGTGAGTGCGTTACATGAAGAATGCACACAAGAAAACACAGAGAAGGGTCCGCCATTGTGACAGAAAACTGCATAGATGCAAAAATAAGTAAAAGGTATACGGGCGGAGGAAAGGAGAAAGGGACACGTGGTTATTTATAGGGTTACAATAGCGAGAGTTGATAAAATGCCAGAAGACAGGCTGTGTTGCGTGAATTATTGCAGTGCACGCACGTGCGCGACACAATATTACGGCTTAATGACCACGCAGAACCGTGACGAAAAGAAAATTAAAGCACTGCGAGTGCGATCTGCTTTTTATTTCGTTTCCGGTCGAGATTGACCTTTCTTTGTCAAAATTGTTTCATGGGCAGGCTTGCAACAGTTGTTTTATGCTACTGCAATCAAGAATATTAAATTTTACACTGATGATCACCTTCATCAAATTAATTTCCCTTATCAATAAATCGAAAAGCAGAGTAATTTTATACACTTTCCTTTATATAAGTACAATACAATATTTTTCAAATATTTCAGTACTTGTCCTCCGAAATTTGATGATTTCATAACATACAAAAATCAGAGCACTTACCTTCTTGCTAGATTTGAAGACGTTGCATTTAAACGTGTTGCTGCTACCGTCGCGAGCAATGTAGCTAAAAATTTTCAAATCGTGGCTATCGTGGGAGACGTAGAATATCCTGCAACAACGGAAACAACAATTTCCTTGAAATATGTAGAAAAACATCATACACGTTACCTAAGCTTTCCTAGAGCGAATTTAACGCCTACACATTTTTCTCGATTCTATGAATCGTGATATCGCGATGTTGATGATCTCTTCGGGCGAACCGCCATGAAAGCAACTATTTTCTTCCGAGATGCGGAGAAGAATCGCGCGCGAGGATTATAAATCACCGACACGGTTGAAACTGGCACATCTCAACGATTGTGATAAACATGCCGATACCATTAGAACTGGCCACTGTGTATAACCGTGTTAAGTCCTAAGCGATATCCGTTGACGTTCCGCGTGCGCCACGGATCGAGTTAACGCGGCGATCAAACGCGCGAACGAGGGCTGCCGCGATATTTTCGGATTATTCGCGGGGAGCTAACCGGCTCGCACAAAGCAGCTCGCAGGAAGTGGCCCATTGCGTCTCGTTTCCTGGCAAGGAGACTGATCGCACGCGCAAATAAATTGTCATTTTCAAAATGGCACTGTGTCTTTGATAAATATTTTATTCCGTGGTAGCTCGCACGGTTGATCGCGTATTCAAAGTTAAAGGTGAAAATTGTTTATCTTGGGTTTCCGTTAATATATTACGAATATGTTAATTAATAACACTAACGTTAGATTAGATATTCGTATTTAAGTTTAGTGGATATATATATTGAATAAGAATTTTCATTCTTCATTCTGTTAAATTTTATTCTGTTTTCTGTTTTTTTATTTGCATTTATCGTCATTTTTTTGGACACTCTATGTATATATACAAACTGCGTATAATTAAAAAATTATACCTATAATTATAAGTTTCTAATTTCATTCGATTTTAATATAAACATTTTACGCGTGGTTCGTCCAAATGGACATGTTAACTATTCACGAACCGGCGAGCCACCCTGTATATAGAATGATGTAATGCGACAACGATGGAATTTCATGCAAATTCACATTTTTACCGGGTAAACTTCGAGAGCAACAGAAATCCAGTAAAAAAACGGTGCGCTCTACCCGCAGCGATCGGTTTCGTCGTATCAGAAATAAATTGAAATCGCATTAATTTTCAGTAAACCTCATATTTTACGATTTTATGAAAATCCTTATACGCCTTGAACCCATAAAGATTTTATACATCGAAGAGGAATATGTACTTGTGACCATTTATCATCGGTCGAGTTTTCGCTCTATTTTCATTAAAACCAACCCGCTCGCGAATAGTAGGGAGAGAAGGTCGTTAAATTGGAGGTTATGTCGGACCTTCCCAATGGCGAAAGCGACGACCATGATGGAAATCGACGGATCACGACGAAAGTGACATGATTTAATGGTTCCCGTGCGCCCAGCGACCACCGATATCAATATTGGCAATATATTCCTCCATAGACTTCTTTATTGGACCCATGAGCGAGGAATCACCGGATCCATGAACGATTACTACGAAGTAGTGTCTACGCGCGCACGCAAAAAAATTTTAAATTTTTGTTTCTTTCTATATGAGAACCACCAACTAATAGCGCGTATCCGCTTGAAAATTACAAAATCCGCTTGTCTAATCGAGAGATCATTTTCAAGATACAGTTATATAATTTTCATATATAATAATTGCAAAGAATGAAAGGTTAAGATCGAACGAATGGAAATGTTTATTTATCAATATTTCACGTATTCAATTATATACCAATTTTTTAAATCTAACGTAAAACGCTAATTGAAATTGAATACAAGAAGCTAAGAAATTGAAAGAAACCTTTGAAAATATAGATTGAACAGATCTAGGTCTCAACGCGACGGTTGACAAATTAGAAGTAACAAAAATATCACTGAATCCAATAAAAAAAACTATAATCTATCATATCTATTACTTTCAACACCTTGTTAACCGATCTTGAGTTAACTCGTATTTCCACGATCCCAACCGTTTACGAATCAAGTTATACTTCGCTTTATTGATTTTTATCTGAAGGTAATATATGTAGGTCTTTATAAAAGCGCTGTAGATCGTATCTATTACATTAAATTGTTTCAATCAAAGCATATATAAGGTGCATTGAAATTTAAAGGAATAGTTTATGGCTAAAATTAAAACCTGAAATGATACTAATTCTTTCAACGATGAATTATTTATTTTTTCAGATAAACATGCAATTCTTCTTTGTTTTGCTTAGTCATGAAAATATATCCTAGGCGCATTCGTCCTGCGTTTGATGAGTACATGCTTCATTCTTTGATTTTATTGCGTGCAAAACGAGAGATTTTGCAAACTGAATTCTGCATTTAACAGGTTAAATAAAATTTTAGATTGTGTCATCTAAATTTGATCGATTGGGTAGTCAATTACGTGTGAACGCCGCGGCTCCGCGTGAGTGCTGGCTCGTGACTGGCCCGCGACCTGTCCTGCTCTCGCAAAAACCTCGGGAAAGATCGTTCCCCTCGATCCGCGAACTCGCTCGATCGCCTTACCTGTATATGGGATGGTGCATCAGGTATATCTTATTCTCGTCCATCCACTGTTGCTGCTTCTTCTGCATGGAACAGAGGGCAAAATAACGAGTCATTAGTGCGATCCAACTCGTCCGCTCCACGGCGTAATGGCTGAATAACGTATCGCAGATTTTATGGGGAGCAATTAGCGGACAAGCGCCGAGCATTATTTGTTGACGATAAAATAAATCTTCTGTAACTGAGAGACGTTCCCCGTGCGCGGCATTACTTTTCGAACGATTGGCTCTCGTTCATATTTATGAAACGTACAAGGTGCGCTGGTGGTTTCTCTCTGTCGTCGAGCCGCGGGCAACAATTTCATTTAATTCCGAATGAGAAAGAGACATCTTCCACGAGGTTCGGTTACGAACGTTCTTTCATAAAATTTTCCGACCGGCCTGGCATGCATGCGAATAGAATATCCGAACACCGTGTACATCGAAGATGTAGAAATCACACTTATGGCGGATATCCAAACTATTTTGCGCTACACGTGTATACCAAGACGGAACGTGTAGAATGTGTTGAATAAGAATGACATTAGTAAACGTCAAATAATTGATAATAAACACTTCTTCAGAATCTATAACTCGATAATCTTTGCTAGAAACGTTCAAAATAATTTATAATGTCGGAGAACTCTGAATATTAACAAAATATTTGTTTTATTATCTGTATTATTATTTCTCCGACGCAATTCAAAGTCATTCGGAACGACAAAACGGTATTCAATTTAGCTACTAAATCATCCGCAGTGAAAATTCCTGCATCGATATTTAATACTTTCTATGCGTGTCTGAAATACCGAACGCTGAATCCCGGCATTCCACTCGCGAATGAACGATCGCATTCACGCGAAATAAAAAGAATCTATCCATCGAAACGCGTGCTGGATATACTCGTTAGTGACCGCGTACGGCGCTCATCCGTGGATGACAAATCCGAAAGGAATTGCAGCGAACGTGTCACGGTGACGGACACGGGGGCAAATTCCTGAGCAATTGCCGCGACTACGCGAGGAGCTGAAACTCTAATTTCAGACAAGGGACAGAGACGACCGTGCGTGCACGCTGTGGCATGCTGGATGCTTTACCTTCTTCTTCCGAAGAGTGACTTTCAGCCCGTCCACCGATACCTCGAGCGTCACTTTCTTCTTTTTGATCCCTTTGGCCTTGAACTCGTACTGGAGACAAAACGAGATCGACGTTAACGATATTAACCGCCGGTAACCAGGACCCCGGTTCTTTCTTTCCCCACAGTTTCCCCACCCGAGCACGGTTAATTAGAGATTATGCGAACTCACGCGGATTCTTCGCATCGCCGCCACGATCTCCACTCGGCTGGTCGGTCGAGGAACCTCCATAGAGCCGATGAACTACGGGGAAAAAGAGGATTAAAAGGGTGGTTTCTCTCGCTGGTTCGTTTGCATAGGCGGCCGGCCGGCGGCGGGGACTGTGAGTCATCTTCTCCCCAGTATTGCCCGGCCGCGGAGTAATTTTCTTAATTGCTTCAGCGATTTATCACAGTGATTCGCGGCGGTGAGCCTTACGCGCTGTCAATCATCGTGGAATTCTTTTAGAGCGACTTTTTTGGTCTGGGGATGGGTTGATCGGAAATAGAGGGATTTTCGATGGTTTCGGGTCTTTGAAGTTTGATGGATTCTGTTAAATGAATTGTCTGTAGTTTAACTCGGTATAAAGTGTGTTGTTGGTTTGTCATTGTCGAGTTCAATCAATTATAGATTAATATGGTTTAATCGTTTATTTTGGAATATTTGAGAAGCACTAAAGTGATAATTAACGCCTTGCCCTATTATATCTTTCTCGACTGTGACTGATACAACTACTTTAGAATAAATAATTTATTGAAAAAAGAGAAAAATTCTATGCATATTCTATGTATTTGCTTTCTCTAAAGTGTAATTATTGATAATAGAAAAATAATATTTAATTTGAATTCAAAAGAGTTGAGTAATATCTACGCTGGTTAAATTTTGTTTAAAATTTTTACTATGAGTCTGACATGTTATATAGGAAGGACTTAATTATGATGTTATGAAAAGTTACAGTGAAAATTGTTGAAGTAGATATTGGAATTAAATTAAATCACAGAGGGTTAAAATGAGTTAATTTTAATTTGGAAGCAGCATTAACGTTAGTTAATTCAATTACTGTTTAACATGGTAAGTTTAAGAATTCATTTGAATTTAATCATTTATTTGAGAACATTTGAGAAGTATTAAAATCTCTCGTTGTCAGTTTCTTTTCTTCTTTAAAAAAAAGAGGAAAAAACAGAAAATGAAATGTTAGGAATTTTCTTTTCTTTTCAAACTTGCTACATTTTGATCACACAGGTGTGCATAGTGAGCCAAAAATGTAGCCGAAACGCAGCCGCGAGCGAGCGATCTCATCCGCGGTTGCGGATGCCAAAACTGATCTTTGACTGGCATACGTCGAAGATTCGAACGTTGCGAGTGATCGCAGGCAGCTAACCGGAAATAGGTTCGCTAATGCAACGACGCCGCTTCACTTCGAGTGAATGATTTACCGGTGAAATCGTTTCAAATCGGTGAAATACTGTATACTGATATATTGTATATCAATAATTACAAATTAAGAAAAATAAAACCAGTCATTTCGATCGGTACATAGTTCTAGTGTTTAAAAGTCCATAACTCAATTACTCAGTCTCAAAAACTAACAACCGAGTACTTGACACCTTTTACAACTCAGTATTCAGGTATTAGCGCAACAATATCGGGTAGGCAAATTCTACACACTCAACACCAGACTACACATTATCTACACCCACACTGACAACAGAGATCAAAGTCGAAAAACAGTTCAAACCACCGCAGAATCCTCAAACCAAAGAAAAAGAACTACCACAGCAACCGTGGCTCGGCTATGTTCGTCAAGTATGCTTTCCCACTGTGTCATGTTTACAACACACGTTTACCTCCAGCCGCGTGCACCCGTTTCCAGGCGACCAGAAAACTTAAGGGAACAGCTCGCTCGTACGCCATGTTTCTAAGAAACTATTTCCGTCGCGCGGAAGATTAAAGCCCCTGAAAAAAGACGCGTGATAGACTTGAAATTAGAAGGAAGCGAAAAGAAGAAAAAGAGGGAAGGAAAAAAAGAGCCGAGGCGAAAAGCGAAAGGAAAATAATCAAATGCTAGGGGGAAACCAGTCTATATACGAGCGCGGGGCAACGAAAACAAATGGATCGCGCGCGCCGTGCGAATATTGAGCACCGCCGCGAGCCGTATTTAGAATTTCCCCATTGAAACGATGACCCGGCCACGTGTTCGACCGACTCGCCGCACACGTGGTGGATCTCCCACGCGTGAAACGCACCGTCAGACACGCTGGACACGACGGGTACCAAGAGCAGCGTTGGACAAGATGTAATTTAACCCTTTGTGGACGTAACGATTTTTTGTACTTCTGGAGACTCTTTCCACGAACTGAATTATGCAATGGAATTTAAATAGTAGAATCTAAGTGTTTGCTTCTGATTTTAGATATTCGGTGTTTGAAGTTGCCATTATTGTGTTGGATTGCAGAGGGTTGATACGTAGCATTAACCCTTTGTAAACGAATGTTGTCATGTTGATGATACGAGATTTTCATATTTAGAATAGAAAGTTACAAATAAATGATTAAATTATTCAAGCAATGAGAGATTAGTGTTTATTCTTTTCAAGTATTTAAGAATTTGTTGTATAAATTAGTGTCCTTTGATGCAGGTTTTGATTACTTTGCAAAATGTTACTGTACTCTGTAAGGAGTTAAGGATTGTAGGAACTGTATGTAATTATTAGACTGCGGAAGTTTATGTAAATTCTTTATGTCCAAACATGCAAAAGATATGGAAACTTCATGCATAATTTATACAACATATATGCAAGAAATATGTGAATTATAAATAAAGTTTATTCAAAAATGTCATTTTGAATAATTATGAATTGTATTAGTAACGAGTGCACTGGCCGAATATAGTATGACATGATATACAATAGAATAGTTGTATAATGCTTATCACTATTTGTAATTTGCATCACAGTATGTAACAATAATTTTTCTATATTTTCAACAGTCAGATTGTCTCGTTTATCTGATCAAATTAATTTTTACACTGAAAATGTCCCTTCTACATTTCAGAATCTGATAGGGACACATTTATACTTTTTCCTATATGGTACTTTTATTTCGTTTGTACCATTTATCGAAGATATTTTACGCCCCGGCACTTAGAACTTTCAACAATATTTTTTATGTCAAACGATATTAATCACATACGGTTACTTTTTACTTTATATTGATCAGAAAAAATTGAACTTTTTGAGAAAATTATAGTTTCAGTTTTAAAATTACTTCCAAACAATACAATGATAAATAAATTTTTATTTTATCTATTCCGGCTTAAAATAATAACTTTAATCTTCTGAGAAACGTATAATCAGTTCCTTTAAAATTCTGCTTAAAAAGCACAAGTTTAAAAATGCAAATCATAGTAAAATTAATGCGGCAGTATCTCTTTATATATTATAGTAACACTGGGATGCGACATTTCGCACGTATGCAAATGAATCGGGTTGTGTGTCACATCAGTCAGTTCTGTCGTGGTCGTAACTCGATGTGACCGACTCGAAAGATCTGGATCAGTACCATGTTACCGGTACAATCCCGTGGGAAGGGAGACATGGTTGTCCTGTGCCCATCAAGGCCGTAATTGTCACGGAGATCTTACTTCTTTGTAATCCGTCCGCGCTCCTCTCTTGAGGGCAGGGTGTTGAGAAGTTAATAGGGGAACGCTGATGCCGGTGATGATCATCCTCTGATCCATAGATGAGGGAGCATCGTAACTTGGCACTGTGGTTCTGACTGGTCTGATCGCGGTTTACTTTGCGTCACCCTGATTTTGCCTTTTTTTAATCAAAGACTTCTTCTCTAATTTATCTCATGATCGAATTAAGGACTTCTTCCTCGATTCACTCCCTTTGCTTCTTGGCCCAATAATTGCTCAGCATACTGCGACCAATGTATAGTTTGTCTTATAAGGCTAAACTAAGTTAGAATTTAGCTTGTACCCCCTCATTTTGTTCTTGTTGAATCAGAGACTTCTTCTCTAATTCGTCTCATACTCGAATCAACGACTTCTTCCTTGATTAACTCCCTTTACTGCGATGATTGTATAATTTAAGGTATCCGTTAAGAAACCTAAGTTAGACTTAAGTCTGCGAAAGAAGACGTCGATCGTCCGCTGTGGGACATTTCATTTCAGACGTAAGAAAGAAAATAGCCACTGTGGGAGTATTATAAGAATAAGTGTGATAAAAAAAAATGTGTTAGTAATAAGATTTAGAATTAGAAAAGGAGGTCGATGGAATTCAATTTCTATCCACCTCTCTGGTTTTCCACTAGCAGCAACCTCCACGTGGTGAGACCTGGGCAACTAACACTATCCTGAGTAGAATATTTTCTGTGAAGGATTATGTTAGGTTAATTGACTGTCATAATTTTGTAATTTAAATGTGAAATGTGCAATCATCGATAGGTAAGTATTCAGACAATATTTACGTTTTTCGTGGATGATGGAAAGAGTTGTTTAACTTGTGTACTTTTTAGTACGTTCATTATTCCGGTGCATAATTAAAATAAACGGGAAATTGCTAACTTTTCGAGCTCGAAGGCGAGGATAATTGTTAGATAGTATATTCACGTTGCGAAGTATGCATTTTACAGATTAGTAATTAAAAATTCTATGGAAAATAATGTTCAAAATTTATATGGAACAACAGCTCTGGTTTTTCCAGATAAAATGAATTGTTCGGAAAACGATAAGAACTTCAACGATTATATTATACAAGAAAATTGCATACATTTTTTATTTATTTATTCGTATTCATTTGTACAGACATAAGCAAAACCATTATATCCAAGTTCAAAATAATACCTAAAAATGTGTTATACATTTTAATCCTCAATTCTTAACAATTTTGTTAGAAATATTATAGTTTAAATAAAAATGTATATTGAACTTCAATTTTATTTGTCAAAATTTCAATTATTAAAATAAAAACTATTGGTATATATAATTTATCAAAGAATTTTCTACAACTGCATAATTAGTCAAAATAATTTCTCATATAAATTTTATAGATGTACTTTATATAGTATTTATAAAAATATTTACGATTGTGAATAAATAAAAACTGCATTGTTATGAAGTTCTATCGAAGAAATGAGTAAGTTTCCTTTCACTCTTAGCGTAAAAGAGCTCGAATTCGTTAACGACTCGCCATCCACCATTCATTAGGTGCAACGCAAGTCTTCCGCGTTCCCCACTAAAGATCAACACATTGTCTCATTGCCACAGAAACGAAGTTAGACTATCGCGAAAGGGATTCGATTCTAATTTCGTTACAGTAACTGGCAAAGTGGAAAGATTAGCTTCAATAAATGCTAAATCGACAATAAGATCTTAATTTTTTATAACTTCTTGGGCTGTCTTAATATATACTACATTTGGTCATTCAAAGATTTCACAATCTGGAAATAAATGAGCCTTGACTTTGTACAAAATTAATGCAACAAATATACACGATATGCAACAAATATGGATTATACAAAACATACGTTGTATGCAAATTACGCAAAATAAAAAATATATTCTTGGAATCACCTAATCAAGACATAAATTCCTATCCAGGTCCCATTAGTTTATTTATATTCTATAAAATAGTATGGATTGGCATAAACATCCGCAGTCTAGTAATTATTAATTAAAATTTCATTCAGTCGTTGATTACCAACAACCGAAGATTGTAAAAAATAATGTATTATCGAATCAACTGTTACATTTAAATCATCATCGGTAACTTGTAATAGGTTTCTATTTTGTCCAACTCCGACCGAAAGGTCCAGAAGAGTAAAACCGGACGATCGAGTTTCCGTAGGTGATTCGCGATCGATAATAAAGCCTCGTCGCGCACAAAGTTTGAACAGGACGCGCGGGAATCGTGTTGAAGCTTCTCCATCAGGTTGGTTCTCGCATGAAACTATTATAATACACACGTTACGCGCGTGCGCGCGATCAGGTGTATAAGTATGTACTTACGTCCACGAAAGAAATAGTTGTTTCACTTATGGCTCGTGAAAAGTTCGTCTCGAGTTCCGGCGCGACCTTTTACCGCTAATCAAATATTTACTATTACACGTCTAATTTTCTTTTATTTTATTATTCCTTTCTTTTATTTTATTATTTTGTTTTTTTTCTTATTATCTTTTTCTTATTGTGGTTTCGAAAAGAGCGTAAATTCCTCGGAGTATGCATAAAAGTCACGCAGCAAAGAAATTTATGTATCCTCGAATTTTCTGTTGTTTTCTCTCTCTAATTTTCATATGGATTCGAAAAAGAGGAGATCGTTGATTGTGAATTGTTCGGAAGCTGCGAAACGAAATTTCGGTTCGCATTGCGAGTACAAAAATACATAGGGACACGTATGGTTTCCGGGCACACTTGAACCGCTCGAAAGAAAAGCGACGTCGACGCGTAGCCGCTGCCAAGAGAATTATACTAGCTAAAATTATTGTGACTTCGGTAGGCTGAAAAATTTCGAACGCGAACTGGAACAGGGGTTCAGTTGCATTGAATTCAATTCTTCACGGAATTACCGAGAAAACTGATATCTCACGATTTGACAAAGCATCCGGTTTTCTGCTACTCAAATTCCAAATATTCTTTCAAGTACAAAGACTATAATTTATTTATTTTCTTTCAAAACATTCAGATCAAAGCATTATCATACTTCCGTAAACCGTAAGACGTGTCTTCTCAATTATCTTAATTCAGAAGAAATTTGTATAACCAAAGATTCAATTTTCATTAATATTTCCGTAGATCGTAAAAAAAATAATTATTCAAAGTTTCACCGGCAGCTCAATTAAAAAAAGAAAGTATTGATTCACTTCTGACCTCGTCGCTTCACTTGCCAGTGCAATTAACCGAGACGTATTAGCTGAAATAATTAGTCAACGCTTCGGTGCTTTAATGTCAAGTGAAATCGAATGAGAAGTATAAATGTATGTGAGAATAATCCTCTAGGAAGACGCGGAAGAGCGCGGTCAGAAGACCTAGAAGCGTCTCCGGTGAATAGGCGAGCGCGACCGCCGTTTGCTCGCGAAGTGACCGCTTTACGAGCTTAGACGGCGTCAGGCACAAAAGCTTTAACCTTTCCGAGAAACGAGCACCGTTGAAATAAACACGTGCAACGATGACGCCACGGCGCGCCGGCTTCGAACGAAAATATCCCGGCTCCCGTTGTCGCCATCGTTGCGTCGTCACGCGTTCATCGATTGTACTGCCACTGTTCCTCCTAACTTCTCAGTGACGTACAGGTTGATTAAATTAAATAGAGGACCACTGATATGAGTCGCCCAGAAGCCAATGGGGTTATGTCCAGAAAACGAAAATTGAGAAAATTAATGTAATGGCTTCTGAAGTTATTATACAACATATTCAAAAGTTATAAAAGGAAGGGCTTTCTGACCTAGGAAAAACGAAGAAACGCGTAAATCCCTTAATAACTACGAAGAATATTATTTATTCCATTAAAATGTACAAAAGTCAGAAAATATCAAAACATTGTCTTAGCCGCATTGGCTTCTGCGCGATTCATATGAGTAAAAAGATATTAGTGATTTCCAAGGAAATTTAATGAAATTGAGGTTATCGAGTTCAAAATAAATATTTAATGATCCGAAAGACAAAATTGTCGATGCTGATGTACAGGGTGATTCAAAGTTAGAGGTCCATTTCTATTGTTATATTAATCCAGATTTCAATTGGGAAAGTACTTAGAAAACCAAACAGATATCCCGGAAGATTGTACCTGTCTTGTTGCACCATTGTGCACTTGTACATTTACAAGGTGATTCAAAGAATTGGCAAAGGTAAATGAATTATTTCGATAGAAATTTGTTTGGATGAAAATCGCTAAGGTCAATGTAAGTTTCTAATGTTTTATGAGTCAGAAGTGTTGATAATTATGTACAGGGTGATTCAAACATCCTGAATCGGTCAATAACAAGAAACAATTTGTCTAGGAATTCGTACGACAAACGGTACCAGGGAAACCGTTTCAAAAGGCTACTTGTTTGGTCGCGACATTAAAACCAACGCTTCTAATAGTAAAAACGGGACTATCTCGTCTCGATTCCGTGAACCACCTTCTATCAATACACGAACGCTTTCAAGCAAACGTATCAACCGCTTCCGCGCTGCGCGGTGATACACATTTCCGATTCCCAGAAACGTTCGCGATTTTATGCGGCCATTCGGTGAGCCCGAATTGTGCAATAAATTGCAGCGAAACGTTTCACGAAAGTGGACCCAACAAGTTTAACCGGACAATAAATAACGTCGCTGAAAAAAACATTCAGAAACCACGCACACCTACGAAACCGAACGCGATTGTTGCGTCCGAGTTAGTTCAAATGTAACCTTACTGTTCAATGGTTTTCCATCGGTGCCTGGCAGAGTATCAAGGAAAATCATCGGAATAATTAACGATCTTAGCCTTGATGAACCCAACGCGAATCCCGCTGAACGTTTGATGAATAACCAAACGTCGAACCTACGATCCCCTTTGTTTTCTGTACTACCATCCTCGAATGTAAACCGAAGGTTTCTTTAAACGCCGACATTATAATTAGCATTCTCTTTTCAGGTTTCATCGTATCACGAAATGAGTTCTTGATAAATCAGAGTGACTAACCTCATCTGCTTTCAAATTTTAGATCAAACGTTGACTAGATTTTTATGGATGTAATTTTATCAAATTTTCTTACTGTAACGTTTTCAGGAATTAATCTTTCGAACTTAAGAATTTTTGCATTCATAGTCATCATTTGATTGAGTGCAGTGAAATTATATATATCGATACTCAATATTATTAAATTTTATGTAATGTAGTAACATATGAAATATTGAAATAAAATAGTTCTGTCTCTTAGTTCTCGTATTATTTCTCTCTTAATTGTAAGTATCAGTATTTCATCAGAAATCGATGAATACTTACAGTGAAAGCATTTTCGAGTGCACAGGGTTAATCGCTTTGGCAAATGAATGACTCGAATAATTGTACCGAGTTTGTAACGCCATCATTGTTGTTGCTTGGGAAGGGGTCTTTCGCAAATTACGTTCCTCCGACACCGGTTGATCAGGCTTTAGAAACAGTAACACGTTTTCCCAGAAGAGAGACATGAAACGGAAGATTGTTCGCGCGTGTCCAGGCCCAGGTCTTTGTTTTCTTGAGAGGCAACAGTCGCACTTGGATTCGTCGGATTACCTTTCGAGGCAAAAATTAGTAAACCGGTGAGTAACCGCGGAATTTCATTCAGGATCGCGGACAAAACGATCAAGGAGAGATATGAATGCAAAAGCAAAGGAGAGGGCGTACAACCAGGGTTTGTCACCTGATTAAACACAATATTAAGAAAGTACCATTTTCTTTTTTAATTGAGAAAAAACATTAAGTCAAGGAAAATTGTTTCCTCAAGATTAACCTTTTATCTCATAATTTTAATAACTTTATTTTTAATAATTTTCTAGTAGCTTTTTCACTCTGACGAAGATTATTCAGATTTTCTTAAATGGAACGATGTGTTATCGTTACTCAAGTATTCTTGATAACGAAAAGACAAATTCCTCACTGTGTCGTATGTTGACCTTCATATGACCTTTAGATGACCTGCACGATATCGTGTTACTTCACCGAAATTGATGACGGACACACGTTTTAACCTTTAATATTAGTGATATTATATTTACATTTAGGTTGAATGAAATGGGTTTGGAGGTCGTTCAAAGGTCAACATGTTTACATAAATTAGTTTGTCCTTTTATTGGCGACGACATTATACTAACGAAAATATATTGTTTCTAAATGTAATATTAATAGTTCTTCTCGTCATAGTATTGGATCTTTGGAAGTCAATGCTTCTTCCTTGTCAATTTTGTAGTATCTAAACAAAAATATTTTAGATTCTAATCTTATGTGACTCGCTCTATCTGAATGAATGACGAAAAGATACACTCAAATAAAAAGAACAAGATACTCGTCACAGACTAACCCCAAAACTATCTTACACAGGGTATCATATCATTATGTCATCAAATGCCACTATTCAAAACTATGTAGTGTACAGAACTCATACAGTCTAATGTGTTCTACCTAACATAATGTAAAAGACATTTAATAAATACTAAAATAACCTTAACACGTCCCGTGCCGCGTGAAGCGTCTGCGCCCCACGCTGAAATTTCTGTTCAAGCCATTTGGTATTCTCATTGAAAAACGAAAAACTTTTTAAATATTTATTGTAGAGTCAAGTATAGGTATCTTAATACCATGTGTACTGCGTTTATTTAATTTTATTTAATTGTAAAAGTGTGGGTCGTATACGCTCCACACGGCTTGAACGGGAAATCTTAAGAAAACGGTACGGCACGAAACGTGTTAATGACATCAAAACTGTAATACACACTTCAAAATAATTCCACTCGACAGAAAAATACAACTTTACCTTGCAAACGTTGCGCATAATCGTCGCAAACACATGAAGTTGAAAACATACATGTCAGCCCACTATTAAACCCTAATTAAACAGAAACTATCCTCTAATAGGATAGTCACAAATAAGAGTACTTATGTATTATACCGACTACCTTTGTTTTTAAGAAATAAAATATTTATAATAATAGTAATAATAATGAGAATAATAAAAGAGTATTAATACATTATAATATTAAATAAATATTAATCCAGACGTAACCTAAATGACCGACCAGCGCGACCTTCAGTTACGAAACAGAAGTGATCCATATAATACGTATGTACCTATATAAATAAGATCTCTTTCATTCTCATTTATCTTTTTCAATCATAATAAATTTGTTTCCTCAAAAATCAGCCCATTATGTAAATAGTTAAAATAGAAATGATTTCGTTATTAGACTCGCCAAAGCGCGACATTAACGAGGTAACGATGTGCATCTCGCCGGTACGGTGATCGACCGAGTGATTCGAAAAGGAAAGCGAAACATAACCTTCCCCGTATCATCATCGTGGCTGATTACCTTCCTATGGGAGAGCCATCGAGCGTTTAGGGCGGATTACCTTGGCGTGGAAGACAATCCCACGGTGGAACGCCTCCTCGCTGTGCAGCGGTATCCTCGTGTCGTACTCGTCATTGTGTACGAGATTGTATTGCTTCTTAGAGGGCATGCTTGGCCCAGCTTCATCCGATTGTGCTCGTCCAGTCTCGCTGAAACATTAGACGGTGCATTAGCGTAAATCCCTCGTAAAACTTTCAGCCAAAACAAACGGAACACCTATGGCGCGTCGATGGCAGGAAAACACCTGACAGGAATGCGCTGCGATTTTTTGTTGTATCATTTCACTGCAGTATGAAATATATATATATATATATATATTGAAATGGTACTCCAATTTCAAATATAGATATTCAAATAATATTATAATTTAAAACCTACAGATTTTGAAATGATACAATTTTTTTATTTGATTATATAGAATGCAATTTGGTTATATTATTGTAATGATACTGGACTTTCAAATATAGATATTCAAATGATATTGTAATTTCAAATATAAATATGGAAACGATATTATAATTTCAAATACAGATATTCAAATGACACTACAATTTCAAATATACATATTCAAATGGTACAACAAAAATTCGCAACGTTGACAAAAAATCGTTCGCCCACATCAAATTTAATACGTCAGAGTAGAAGGAGGCACGCTTCTTGCCACATGCATTTTCAACTGCAATTTTCACACAACAGTTAATCAATACGAAGGATCTCTCATCTTTCTGTACCGACCGGGTGGCAACTTTCCATCAACGCACGCTATGCGACAGCCTAACTCCCCCCTCACACTGTTCTTGCGTTTTACCACCCCGTCCGACCATACGACGTCTAAAATTAAGTTTCGGAACCCCATCGTTCTCGCTAGGTGTTCCCCCATTGTTCCCACGCCCCGTAGCCGTTCGACGTTTTGAGTGTTGTAAAAAAGGAGAGCTAATTTCCAGAGGTTGTTGCTCGCGCGGCAGGCACACCGCCGTACGCTTCACCTATTTCCGTCGATCGCCACCTCCGTAACGATCCTTTGTTCACAAGTGATTTTAATTAGATAAGGAATCGTCCGATGATTGGAAATTATCATGGTTTTCTTCTTTGAAACATGATCCGTAGAAAAATTGTATTCGTAAACCACAAATCCTTGATCGACTGAAGACAAAGTTGAAAAACTGGAGAATAAATATTACAGCATCCAGAACATCCGATGGAAACTTCTTAAATCCTACATAAAATGGAAATTCCACTACATGACAAAACGGTCATTTTTCAAAGATTGAAAAAAGGGTATCAAGAATCTCTTAGTCCTCTAACCAGTGCTCAACCAAACTGAAAAGCTACCACCTGCTTCCATCCCCATCTTAGCATCGCTCGTAATCCAACTCAGTTCAAAACGAGAAGATCCAGATTTCTTGTTACCAGTACTTAGGCCAGCGACTGGTACACGCTTTTCACAGGTCAAGCTGTTCAGTATCAAGCGGCGGCTGAATCCTCGCTGCCCGCTGAGCGTATAATCTCGCGGTATCTTCTCCAGCGTTATCGTTGCGCGCCCGTTCTCTGGAAGTAGTACCGATCCCTATTTAAGGTCGGGACGGAGAACCAGCGACGAAGGCTGGAATCCGCGGGCAGCGATCGACGGCGAACACGTGCTCTCTTTGCAAGTGGTACCGGCGCGTTCAAGGTCGGTTGCGACCTATACGGGCTCGGCACAACGTTGCTGACGCACGGCCTGACGTTTTCTGATCCACCGTAGCCCCCGAAGGTGCACACAACGGAACAAAAAGGCTGGCCAAGCCGAAGATAGCATCGAGGCCGAGAATAAGTACCGATTTCCTGTGGACGTTCGATGCAACGCTCCCTCCGTACCCTCCACTACCTTTCATCGGAGACGGGTCTCATTCATGGGAATCAGCCGCGAGGTGGCTGCGTCAGGCTACCTCGATCGCGTTCCAATAATCCTCGTTGCGTTTATTAGGATTCCCTGGCGGAGAGATGTTCTTGGGAGATGAAATCGAGGGGGTAAGGTTTGGAGATTGTCTTGGGGGGGGCTAGTTCTTAACATTACCGAACACTTAACTGATTTTTGAAATTTTCTTTATAGAAACTATAAGATTTTAGTTGACTTACGTTTTAGTGTAAGTATTATTGAATCAGCTTCTTTAGTAATTTGTCAAAGAAGTATCTGCACCTTTTCAGTAATTAGAAAAGAAGGAATCAGGAATAGGTCTTTTTGAACCACATTGTAATTCTGGTGTTAACTGTTACAGACGTTTAATCTTTCACTGCCTTAGGCCGAAGTTTTCTTTTCTTCTCGTGCTTTCGTACTTTTTATGATTGCGCAAGTGTAACAAATTACCATTCGCTTTTTATGTTTGTCCTTGATGTTTCTCTTAATTCCTTCTATTGCATATATCAATGTATAGAATAGATTGATATATAGATTAGATATATTTCTATGGATTTCAGTGGAATTTAATTCGATCCTAGAGTTAATGCTTCCTTTAACCTTCTATTGTTTCGGTTTAACTTCCTATTGTTCTCTGAAACACTGATTATTTCATTGTTTCCGAAAAAATGATGCGATTAAAGGAGCGTAACATCGATGAGAACATTGCAAATAAAGTTGATGTTGATTTCTTCTTTCCACTTGTACTGTCTTCTGTCGCTCTGTTTAAAGGTTTCAATCGATTAGGTTTCTCCTTTCTTTTCTCCGTTCGACAAAGACAGTCTTCAATGCTGGACAACCGGAGGAAGAAGAAAAGCGCCTTGAACCGAAGAACGGAATCTTCTTTTGTCAGACTTACACCGACTAGTATCCCAACCTGTCTACGATCGACAGGTTCTTCTCCACCCAGCAAGAAATACCGGGTGATGGGTATGAAACTACGAAATCACCGATGGACTCACCATCCGCTCGAGCTTTTTTGCGTTATACACCAGCTTGATCGTAACGAGCCTATAAAGACCATTAAACCAACGATTTCATTTGAACATACGTTTTTCTTGTTGCATATCGAACAGCACAATTTAAGCCAAGATAAACGTCCATTCTTTGGGATTATAAGCGGCGGTAGCGGCGGCCATCTTTGTCTTCACGAAGTGGAAAACGGATGATAGTTTCAATATGAATTCAATTTCGAATATTGCACAATTTTTATAGTAAATATAGTATTATAAATTGTATACATTTTCATTATATTGAAGTTAATGTTGAAAATGATAAATTCCATTAAATTTAATATCTAAAATTAAGAAACTTCTGTCATTCCATCAGCAAACCATTATTCAAATAACCGAGCTATCCTTTCGCCTGAATCCACCAAGATCGAGTAACTTACATACGATCATCAGGAACCGAATTTTAAATATCGAACGATGACCACCATGGATACCAAGAAACCACGACGTTGTAGGGTTTGACGAGTGGCGTAGGATATGGAAGAGGGGCCGAATCAAGAAACAAAAGACCGTGAGGGGGATGAAAGGCCCAGCAGGGTGAAGGAGTCTCACGTGTCGCTCGTACAGCCCTCGCAAAGATGTTATCGCGATGGTTAATTTCATTACTCCGCGCGTGAAACGAAATTACGCTCGGTCCTCGCGACGCCTCATCAGTCAATTACGTCGGCTGGGCACGTGCGATGGAATTGAAGCGACTGCGACGAGTACGACGGCGAAAAATAAACGAAAAGCAAAAGTAATACGTTCCTCGAGCGGCCGCGTCGGGAATCTTAACGACTCGCGGCCCGTTTCGGAAATATCATCGATCGGGTAAACGAGTCGCGCGGGTTTCAACCTTTGCCGAACGGGCACGGGTCCATTTTGTAGGCGCCGTAACGATAAACGTCGGTAATAACAATAAAAGGTGAACTCGTTTGAGAGAACGACAACACATAAGTCATTTACAAGTACGAGAACACGAAAGGGATTCGATATGCTGGAATCCGGAGAATAATGGAACTCGAATTCGAGTTCTAGTGTCCTTCGCTAGGTTTAACGAAAGCTAGATTCGTGCACGGGATGGTGATTCGGTGCGCAGTGTACAACTAAATATAGACGAAGAAGCGTGTCGTTTTAAGATACTTAGGGACTGGTCTGCAGGGTTATTGAAAATTAATACCGAGGCCTGGACGATCACTTCGAGGTCAGTTCCAAGGACGTCTGTTCTATTTAAAGTAGAACTTGCCCCGTAATCGGCAAAAAAATTGATAGATAACGAGTTTATAAATAAACCAAGGTCGCGGGATTTCATTTAAAATAGAGTCCACCTTGCAAGATCGTAAAGGGATACCGAATAAAGAACGTCATCGGAGCGATCAGCAGGTTCTTATGGTGCGCGGCGGGGCGAGAGCGCGTTAAGATCAAGGTTAAGGTCAACAACCTTGAAGATTCAATCTTCGGAGCGGAGTCTCGTTCCGCGAAATGGAATTTCGTTTGCGGGCTTCCGAATTGATTACGCGTGCACTGCGTCGACGAGCTTCTTCTTTTTCGAGCACACGTGGTGTATGAATAGGAACCGGAAGAGTCGGTGACGCGACGGAAAAGAGGCAAGACCGGTGGGGTCATGGGTTGGAGGAGGGAAAGAAAGGTATAGCAAGGTCTGGCAACCTTATACTGGCACGGATTCGATTCCAGAACTAGTATTCATGCGACTCGGTTCGTTGGGTCCGTTCGTAAACGAATTCGTGGGCCGCCTTAAGGTGAGCTCACACTTGTTGCTATATTGTTTGAAGCCTATATGAAAAATGATTCCTTTAATTCGAATTTTGTTGAGTGTGAAAGTGTTCCTATATTGTAATGAGTATTTGTTATAAATTCATTTATATGGTTTTATTATCCTAAAATGAACGATAATGACTTTGAACGAACAAAATATTTGAATCAGACTATACTCTAAACAAGGGAACTTAATGTTTGTTTAATCTCTGAACGAATTCAATGTTGTACGTATTTAAACAAATTTAGACTCATCTTAATCCACTCAGGCAACTCTGGTACCCTAAAGTGAACAATTCAAATGGGAATAGTAACTCTGAAGAGGCAGAATATATAAACCTAATTATACCCTAAGTTGGCAAGCTAAGTTTTGATTAATCTGTGAAACTTTGAATAATTTATTAACCTGCATCTCGCAAACACTGAACGAGATTCATGTTCCCCATGTTGTAAGAAGCCTGGAACCAGCTTAAAGCCGTCCAGGCGATTTTGTTTCACGCGACAGCTGCCACCTTATCTACGTATCTTTCCTGTGGTCATTTATTGGCCGCAGGGCCGGGATTTACGTTTATTATTGCCGTCGGACTGGATTCGCGACTCATGAAAGAGCTAATTGATGATGCCATTTTATTACATTAAATACAATGCCCAGGCGGTAAACGATGCAGAAACGACGAACGCATAGGAAGTTAATCTTTTGATCCTCTACCGGTGAGGTCACTCGGAACACACTGCTCCCTTCATCGATTTATGTTGCAGACATTTTTTAATATTTTCTTTACTTAACACAATCAAGTATAATTATATAAATTATTATCAAATGTATAAATTCTGCTTCATTATATATTATAAAAAATTAATATCTACGTCAATGAAAATTTCTTTCTCGTAGGGTGCCTTTTACGAGTAAATATAAATTTTAATAAAATTCTGATTAAATATTTTTGATGCATAGGATCAACATATCAATTTAGGTGATAACTTAAAATTTACCAAAGTTCTCATTCCTTTTTACTTTAAAATTACCTTTTATTTCTGAAACAAGGTCATTTCCGACGCAAGTCACGAGTTCTTTGTCAGAGAATACCTTTTTTTTCTATGAACTCTCAATGACTCGAACAAATATAATGACGCTCGTAAATCTCGCTTTCCCAAAGACAGTTCCACGAAAAGTGGAAAAAAAGAGAAGGTAAACAGCACTGATTCGTCTATCATCGGGAGATAAGAATCGTTGGAATAGGAAGAAGTTTTATTACATCCGTTTTAACGGTACGGAATCACTGTGAGACCGGCGATGCGAGGAAAAAGGTCCGGCAAACAGTTTCCGACAGTTATCCGCGAATAGAAAGTCATATTTCGCGGAAGAAAACGTGACTAAGCCGTCCCCTAAAAAGCATTGACCGAGCTTTATCGATACCAGCCGCACAAACGTTTCTATTCGGCCATTTGTCTTGCTCCCATCCGCTGCTGTTCAGGAAGTCTGAATTAATCTGCGGTGTGAACATAATTTACATTCAATAATCTCACCGTTTCATTCGTGAAACATTTGTTGCCATCCATAAATAAATTCCGGAAAATTTCGTGATAAACACGGAAATGATTCTTCATTATTCATCCTCTTAATAAGGTGATAATTAAAAGAAAAATATAGAGGAAATATATCCATATATACAAATTTCAAAAGTGTTTTAACGTTAGAATTCGCGAACGCAGCACAAATGTATTTAATGAACTGAAATTTAAGTGAAGGAAATCCAAGCTTATCTGTTCCACAACATTATTACATGCATTGACTGCCGTGTCTGCCACCGCTGGGCAGCACAGCATCCTCAGATCACAGTTAATTTTTACTTTTCAATGTTCTTCATTTTTCCATTATATTAATATTTAATATTTTCTTGAATTTGTATGTTCGATTTAAAAAGTTCAAAAATTTCAGGTATGAAACACTGAAACTCAAATTCCTCTAGAGAATCGTTAGATCAAATTATTTTTGCTGTCCTATAGCCCACACTCAGTATTTAAACATTATAAAATATATACACTGCGTACAATATATAACAATACAGTAATACAAACAAGTAATTATACACACTGTACCACTATTATATTCTTCGTATAATACAAAAATCGCTCAGCAGCGTAACGCGGTAATGAGACCTTAACACGTTCGCTACCAGCGATTGCGTCAGTAGCGATCCTCTCGATTATAATGTTTTATTAAATTCAATAAATCTTCTAAACAAACTATTGAAACAAATAAAGCTAAAACGAGTCATTGAATCCCTAAATGTAATTTCGCAGCTTATAACTTTAACTAACTGTATCTATAGGATTAATTTAATTTTCTTTATATAAAATATAGGATAGACGCCGTCACAAATATGTGATACTGGTAGCGAACGTGTTAAGGTACTTTCAGGTTGTGGAAGGTTCAAGGACGGAAAATGTCATATTAAGGTAGTTCGAAAAAGCTAATTGTTAAGGAGACAGTCTTGCGGCCGCATCTTATGTGCGCAGAGTTCAAGTACCGCCGGAGGATGCATCTTTGTACGGGCACACCTGAATCAAGCGGCGTTCACAAGAGCGCGCGCGGACCGCGAACAAAGACGCACGGACGTGCCTGCGAAGCGGCACGACCGCGACCAGCTATCGCGGCAACGGCTATAGAACGACGAACGCGCGGCGCATACTCATTCCCGACGTGCGCCCGATCTGTTTTGTAATGCAACATCCATCGTGAATAGAATCCGTGGAGGAAACGTGCTTTAAACGCGATCTCTCGTATAATCCCCAGTCTTTTTTCTGATGCGGCCAATCGGATTCAATACGTTTCGAATTAGATTTTCAAGATGGTGGACAAATGGTAGACGAGAGCGGGGGCGTCTTTCTAGTCGGCGGGTGTGCATCGACATCCTGTCAGCCTGATCTTAATGAAAATTGTATTACACGAGGAATCAGAACCCTCTTTTCATGGGAGAGTATTCACTTATACTTGTTTCTATGCACTTATACTCATATATTGTGTAATTTCAGATTTATTTTAATGTTGAATCATAAATTGTACTTTAATAATCACAAATTTGTAATTTCTCTTTTAAAGAAAAAAAAAAACGGATACAAATCAGAGATTCTATTCTTTTCTACGTGTACAGTTCTTGAAAGTTCTAATTTTGATAAAGGAGTTAAATTTTTAAGTTTGACAGTTATGTGGTACTAAATGTAAAGTCTATGCTAGGATTTTTAAGTAAACAGTATGAACATTTGAACGTGTTTGAATGATCTTTAAAGTGAATGAACACGTCATAATTTTGCGAGCACAACGTGCCGCCAAAGATTCTCAACAGGCTAAACTAATCTATAACCAAGAATATTTTCATTTTCAGGATATCGTTGCAACGAAAGTTTCTCTTGGTTCACAGTGAACAGCGTCATTAACTCTACAGAATATTCCGTGAATAATCTATAAAATAGAAACGGTATACCTTCTCTAAAATCATTTTGTTCGTGGAATTCATAAATTTGGCGCAAATATTTTATGGTTCAATGGTGAACGGTTGGTGTTTATAAACATGGCCGCTCACGATCCGTCGAGCAGACCCATCGGAAACTGAGTCAAAGTGAAGGACCTCGTTTAGCCGCCCCACGTGCTGTCGAACGCGGTTTTACGGGCTGTGAGCATGTATCTCGCTACTTTCGCATTAAACGTTAATTTCAGTGAGAAATATATGCGTCAGGTTCTCGCGATTCACGGCGCACTGTACTCAGTCTACGGTTTGCAGAGGAACACGATGATCGAGAACAAAACCAACGGAAAGGAAACAACACGGAACAGCGACTCGTGCGTGGAAAACGAGCGGGAAATATTTTCCCGGTGGGACGAAGTCTACCGCCGACTATGTAATGCAAAAGTATAAGCTCTCTAACGCCGGTTTAAATTATTCAAGAAAAACGATCTGTCTGTTCGTAATAAAACCAGTATCTCCGACGCTTACAAAAAATAGATGAAATTTAGTTTGAAAGAAACTACGATCGACACGTATTATGCTGACCAAGATTTTGAAATCAATGAATACGAGCGAACGAATCGGTGACGTATCTAACCTTAAACTAATTGATTCAATCTATCACTACTCTACATTGCAATGTTACCCTCGCTTTTCTATATTTTACTTGTCAACTTATACCGCGATTAAAGATATCGTCTTACTTCGTTTTTCCCGTCACACTGAAAAATAAAACAATATACAGCTAACGAGCTCCATAGAAATTAACACGCAGCGTGGTACAAGTCGTCCCGAAATAGGCGATGCAACTTGGAGGGAAGTATTCCCTTCATGAAAGGAAGTTGAAAATATAAGTGGGAAGTTCGCTTCGCCGAGCTTTTATTTTCGAGAAATATCATTTGAGAAAATCGAATCCGAGGCAGGAGCTTAATCACATTTATAACCGCAACTTCTACAACACTGGAATTACCACATTTTCTTTTTTAATAGAACGTGCTTGTATTTTATAAAAAGATTAGAAAGGGTATTACTATGTTAATTAAAAAAAAAAAACAATTCTGAAATACGAAAGTAAAGAAGCAGTAAACAGTAACTGTTTGTACACAATCCAATATAAAAAAGTGAATGTTTTATGTCGATTTTTACTCCTGATGTGCATTTAAAAAACTAACATAAATATATAACAAGAATAAAAGATCTCACCTGCTAGCCGATTGGACGATCGACGCCGAACGGTCCTCATTAACCGGTCCGATTCGTGGTCCTGGCAATAGCGACCGAGCCGCGGTCCTTGCCCGAAAATCGGCTCTCTTTGTGAACGCAGCTTAACGGTGGAAGGCAGGCCAGTCAGCCAGGAGAAATATGCACACATTCAGGTTCCGCCGTTGGTGAAGGACCAACCACACTGACGCCCCATAGCGCGATCCTATACACTCTCTACACACAGTAACCGCCGACTCCCCTCTCTTTCTCTTTCTCTTTCTTTCTCGCTCGCGCGCTCTCTCTCTCTCTCTCTCTCTTTCTCTCTCTCTCTCTCTCTCTCTATCCCTTCTTGGAAACAGATGACAGAGTGACTCGGTCACCGTAACCTACCAGACGTCCCACGGGAGGCACCTTTACGTCGCCAGATTATTCGACGGTACCCGACCACTTGATCTTCACGGACATACGTGTGACCGGCTCCATCGGTCTCTTCTTTCTCGTTTTCCTTCCCTCTCTTTCTATTTACTTCACGTCTCCTTTGGTCCTCTTTCTTTTCGCGGGTCAGTTCTATTCGCGAGAACAAGGAGATCTAGTCGTGCGACACCCGCGCACGTTTAATCCAACTCGGAGAAAGGGAACGTATATGTACGAGTCCTGCGATGCAAGCACGCGCGAGATAATAAGGAAGGGATGCGGCCACTAGGCTCTACAAATCGCGCCACTAACTTCGTGCATCGTCTTTTAATAACGTCGAACGAACGCGACACCATGAGCACACCATGTTCCCTTAACTCTGTTCCACACAGATCCTTTCCGTCTGTTCCTTTACGGTTCCGGAGGCTCGCGGACGCTACCGCACAACACCAACATTATTTTCTTCACCGTTCTTTTGCGTGCGTCGTTCCTGCCGTGCGACCGCGAGGAAGGAGCGCGCGCTTCAGAGAAGCACCGTGCACGCCATGCACGACCGTGGTACGTACAGCCCTCCGGGGACCGTGCAAATCACCCCCTCCGTCAACAGAACCGGCATCACACTGAAAATCCGCTGGTATGTGTGAATCCATCCAGCACTGAGCGGGAATGCGTTCATCCAAACAGCGACACCTACCAGAAACACGGTCAACTCTATCACTGTATCTGTCGATAAAAATGAAAATTTCTATTGATTTCAATTATACATGAACAATATAACTGATTGGTTGGTGTTCGGTCAACTGTCGTGGCCTGCTCGACAGAGTTTATATTCTGGCGATCTTAGTAGATAACTCAGTGGAGGGAAATTTAAACTTTAATTATATTTAAATGTGATTTGAGGTTGAAATATATTACAGTTTCTTGTAATATGCTGTAATTACTCTACAGGAGTAGAAACAATATATTAAAAAGATCCTTTTTTTATAATTGTTAAGAGTAACAAAAATTATTAGAAAAATATTGATAAAAAATGAAGAAGTTTATACATCATAGTAAACTTGAAACGTAATGCATGAGTAGCACATAGGTGTAACGTGTGTTAAACTTCCAAAAGTGGAAATTTTGAATGTTATTTAAGAAGTAAATTAAGTAGATTTTCTTTAAGAGGGTGACAATCTAGTCAACGAGTAGTTAATGCTGTTTTCAATATAAATGCTGCGCGCCACTTAGAAAAACGTTCTTCAACGGTATACACGTAAGAGTTAAGTGGAACTTTTAATCATGAGTACCGTTACTTGTGTTGCACCTGTTAATATTGCTGTTGTAAAATATTGTAAGTACTATTTTCTTAGTTTTTCTTAATATTTGCAACGTAGTTATAAACTTTATTTGTTGTAATCTTTTAATGAGTTGAAGCGTATTTTTAAGAAGCATTTATATAAATAAGTTTGTTGTACATCCGTTGATTTGAACTGAAACGTCATCAAATGAAGATACAAGAATTTTAGTTTATATTCTGTATATTTAGTCAGAAGAATTAATGCATATAATAATTATTATAATTATAATACATTTTTCGAATGCGCGCCACATTAGAGTTTGAAATTTCAATTCGAATAAATGCGACATTTCTCAGTAGAACGGATACCATTGTGAACTTTGAAGTTTTAGAACAAAAACGTGTTTTCTTATCACGACAACTCTATGTTCCGAATAAAATACATTTAAAAGTATTATAAGCAAGTTTATGTGCGCGCTGTCTCGTACCGTTTTACATTTAAATAGATATTTTTAGGTATCATTCAAATAAGCTCACGAATGAAAGAATGTATATATTAAAATTTACAATTCCTTATTTGCAGGGGGCAAAAGAGATGAAACATTAATATTACCAGCAAATGATTCTATAAGTGCCACTTTAGATACAGATCAAGTATGGATATAACTGTATATAATATAACTATTTTAAAATATATTGAATATGATCAAAATTTATTCATATTTAATACTACTTTTAGTTATGTGCAAAAACTACTGTCATGGCTAGTCCACGTTTCAAAGAGGATTGTATCTGGCTGAATGGAAAGTAGGTTTTAATAATATCACTTATAAGTATTTGGTATGCTACATTATTTTAATTTCATAATTTTGTAGGGAAGAAGATATCAGAAGCCCCAGATTGCAAAACTGTTTAACAGAAAGTAATTAACTATTAATATATTAAAGTTTTTAAAATTTTCTCAGATAAGAACACAGCATACTGTTTCAGTTAGAAAACGTGCAGGACCTTCTAATAAATTAGGACAATGGAAAGTTCATATTTCTTCAGAGAATAATTTTCCAACTGCAGCTGGTTTAGCTTCTAGTGCAGCTGGTTATGCTTGTCTTGTAGCAGCTTTAGCTAAGTTGTATGAAGTTGAGGTATTATAAATAAAGTATAAATTTGTATACTATATGATACATAATACTGATTATCTCTTTATTTGGATGTAATATATTCTAGGGTGATATTAGCTCAATTGCTCGTGTTGGTTCTGGATCAGCATGTCGTAGTGTTCTAGGAGGTTTTGTGAGATGGCACATGGGATCTGATCCAAATGGAACAGATAGTATAGCAAAGCAAATTGCACCTGCCTCTTATTGGCCAGAAATGAGGATCATAATATTAGTTGTATGTAGTATATTAAAATGTTATTTGAAATTTTATATTAGTTATATTTGAATATTTTTTTTATAGCTAAATGATGCACAGAAAAAAGTTTCTAGTGCAATTGGAATGAAAAGAAGTATGGAGACATCAGAACTATTGAAATATAGGGTAAAACACATTGTACCAATAGTAGCAGATAAAATGCAACAGGCAATAATTAAAAAGGATTTTAAAACTTTTGCTGAACTTTCAATGAAAGATTCTAATCAAATGCATGCGACAGCTTTAGATACATATCCACCATGCATCTATATGAATGATATTTCACATGCTGTTGTTGATTTGATTCATTCTTACAATAATGCTGTTAATGAAATAAAGGTAATAATGACAATGATACGGTTTTCTTCAAGAAATTTATAAACTACACATGTTAAAATTTGTTTTATTTTAGGTTGCATATACGTATGATGCAGGACCAAATACTACTTTATATCTTTTAGAAAAAGATGTACCAACAGTTATGGGTGTAATAGATCATTTCTTTCCACCACTGCAAGATAACTTAGTTGAATATAAAAAAGGATTGCCAATTGAAACAGTTAAACCCTCACAAGTAAAATTTTCAGTTTCTATACATTTCATACAATAAAATAATTATACCTATAAATTATTATTTCCTAATATGTTTCAGAATTTATTAAATAAGATGAACATTCAGCAGCATGCACCAGGATGTTTTAAATATATTATTTATACACAAGTTGGGGATGGACCTAAATATCTTAAGGATCCCAAAGATCATTTGTTAAATAACCAAGGATTACCTGTTAAACATGTTTAAATTTCTCATATTAGGAATTTTAATACGTATAATGTAATATATATATAATTTATAATTATTTATAAAATATTTTTAATTAAAAGTAAGAATGGAAAAAGTTGAAAAATAAAATTATTTATTAAAAGAAAATAGAGTTGTTTATATTATTATTTATTGTTTACTTACAATTAATTTATTTGATAGAAACTAGTGGTAATATTTCCATAAATAGAAGTAAAATGTATTTGATCATAATATTTCAATTCTTTACAATTTAGATTTTATATGAAGATATTTTATTAAAAATTATTAAAATTGTTGCATAGAAGTTCTTATAAATTCATAAACTGATAGTGAAAATTCCCTAATGTGCTAATTTATGTACATGTTTTATATAGGTTACGTTCGGTATCAAGACTGGTAACTCTATAATGTGACGGATAATATTAGCAAGTAAAATAGGAATATAAAGAGCACAATTCCGCTAGTATTTATTGAACGGAAAAATTTAGAACAGTTGCGACTATGACACGCGGCACAGAACTTGTTAAAACAATTTTTGATAAAATAAGGGAATCACCTCATTTTAATCGATGTCTAAGACAGGTATAATTTTAATAGATTCTATTTTTTTGTTGAATGTAGTTTTATATTAATTATTATTATGTGAATGTTGAAAAATGTTGTATTTCTTATTCTAAATTAAATTTTATATAACATGTCCTTTATTTCTTTAAAAAGCTTCAGGTAGTCTCAGCAGGAGATGGTAACTGTAAAGTAAAATTTGTTGTATCTGAAGAACATTTAAATGAGGCTGGTACAATGCATGGAGGTTTTACAAGCACGGTTGTTGATTGTATTTCTACTTATGCTTTGATGACTTACAAAGATAGTCCACCAGGAGTCTCAGTAGATCTGAATGTTACGTATGTAATTTTTTCTGTTTTTGGGAAAGTAATAAAAAAATGTGTCTAATAAGAGTTTGTATATAGGTTCATGAAACCTGCACTTCCTGGTGAAATGGTAACAGTTGATGCTAGAACTATACGTGCAGGAAAACGATTAGCTTTTCTTGCAGTGGATCTTACGAAGAATGATGGAAAGGATATTATCGCTCATGGGCGACACACAAAATTTATTGGTTTTTGAAATACACAAGAAATGTAGAAGTATGTAATATATACCGCTAGGAATTGGTGCTTAAAATATTTTAGATTTTGGGTGATAGTATATGTAACATCTAAATATTCTGAAGCAGTTTATAATGTATATGCATTTTATATAAAGTTATTGAAATGTATACAATTTATGTTTTAATGCATTATTATGTTCTCTAGTCAATAATAAATGAACACATTATGACTAAAAACATTTCTTTTACTATATAAAATATATATTATAAATGATTATAATACATTCTACAATGTTTGATGGCACAGAATTATGAGAAATGCAATTGCTGGTGACATAAAAATGAATAACGTCAAAACTGTACATATTAAGTAACATATAGATTACAAATTTCCGGAAAAAAGAAATTCAATATTCATTGCTAAGTATAGAATACATTAAGCAATTATTTCTTATAATAGCAACTATTTTGTGTAAGGTAGAGAGTTGCATAATGATATGTTTGTATAAACGAGATGTTGTTAAGCTAATGCCTAAATACTTGTCATCACTACTGAAATGCAGTGAAATATTATTATATTATTATATTAATATTATTGTATAAAAAACAATTAAAAAGAAATAGATATAGAAAGTTACATTCTTATTCTGTTCTTTCTATAATATAGAATTTAAATCACGTATTGAAGGTGCGTGTCACAATTACATTATTCATATAAATAATTTTACATAAATTGAAGCTGACATATGTTTAGATAATATTATTAAAGCAGCATGGAGTTCTTCGAGGTTCAAGACTGGTTTTCATTATTCAAGGGTCTAACAACTTATCCAAAATTCCATTTAAATGGTAAATACAGTAAAGAACGACAAAGAATCACTCTTTAAACTATGATGTAGCGTCTAAAATTCACAATGTATGTACATTAAAAAACATACGGAGTTAATAAGATACAAGCGCGTCTAGCTAAGTGAACAGCA
This sequence comes from Nomia melanderi, assembly GCF_051020985.1. NCBI lineage: Eukaryota > Metazoa > Arthropoda > Insecta > Hymenoptera > Halictidae > Nomia > Nomia melanderi. Next base: position 6,443,021 of record NC_135005.1, read on the forward strand.
GTGGATTAATATTTATGATCTACCAAGACAATCTTGATTTATTGTCTTATTTTGCTACTCGTTTTTTCACATTTTCTAAAAGGGACCTCAATTCTTCCATTTTATGAGATAGAGATTTGGCTAGCTCCATAAGTCTTCTAGATTCCAGCTCAGTCTCATTGAGCGTCCGTTCCAAAAACTCGATTTTCTCGCCAGGATCCCGCTTGACCAAATCATTCGCCAAATCATTGAGCGGGGGCAAATACTTAGCCGCTGCTCGCCGGAAACGTGAAATCGTGTTACTATGATCTTCGCATCCATCGCAACAATCGGACCAAACCCTCAGGTCAATGTACGGCAGCTCGTCGCAGGAGACGAATCCATTGTCAGCCTCCGGCAAGAGGAACACATTCGGCTGTATTCGATTGATGTTATCACCGTTATCGCACAAGATCTTAGCCAGGCTCGTCTGCTTGATTTGCGCCAGTTGTTCTGGTTTGAACACGGTCGGGTTCTCGTACCAGAATCTATCGCCGTTCCTGGAACGCTTAAACTGTTCCAGTAAAAGACATTGGAACAGAGGTCCTACTTTCGCGTTAGGCAATTGATCCTCAAGGACACCACCCACCCAGACGTCTATGTTTCCCGGATGGCCATACAGTTCTCTCAACTTCTGCCTGACTTTAGCGCTACGTATTTCGCCAGCCAGATCCTCAAAGGTCTCCACGTAAGACATATTGCAAAATCGTCGCCATTCCAAGTACCCTGGCAAAGCATGATCCCTGCCACGTTGGATATTCATCGCAGCAAGATCCAGCGCGACTGCGTGAGCTGTACGGAACAGTTGCTCCGTCAGTTCTGAGTTCAGATTTTCCTCAGGTAGTTTCAATTTAGCTGCGGTAGCGAACATGCCTCTCATCAAAGGATCTACCCCACCCTCTTCCACCACTCTCCACGGTGCGAAGAAGGCGTCCCGCAATAGAAGGGGTCCTTGAGGTATCGACTGGAATGATTCGTTTAATCGTTCCAACCGCGGCTGGATAAGGGTGTGACCAAACCTCAGAGCTGCAGTGGCGAACACATTTGATACACTTGCATCTAGATTCGGATCGTAACCACGGTAGTGGCCTATAACATCGTCAGCGGTACCACCGAACACGTGAGGCATCCATTGCTGATAGGTAATATGCTGCATCTCGGCGCCAACGATCTTCCTGGCTTCTTGATAAAGTTTTTCTCCGTTCCAATGTGGATTCATCTCGCGAAGGCTGCGCGCAATGCGGTTGTGCTCCCTCAGCCATATCGTGTGCATGGCCAACAAGCCAACTTGCTCGTTGGCTCGAATGTCCCCGGCAACGAAACAGTTGATCGAGCTCTCCAGCGGATTCCTCCTACAATCGACGAATTGACCGGACGCGTACGGTAACAGAGGTTTGTGGCCGGGTCTGGTGGGTCCTTCTCGTAACAGACCATGATCTGTGGTGAGATCTCGTAGATCTTTGGCCAAGTCGTTGTCATAACCGTATACTTGGGAGGCATCAAGGTAGCTAGTGAGTTGATTCAACTGTTCTCTGGGGGAGAAACTTCCCCACAGAATACTCGTCATCCCTGAACCGCAGACGGCGCTGGTCCTAATGAAGTCGATACATCTTCGGTTTGTTATTCGAGGATCACCATGAGGAACTTCCATTGGAAAGCATGGCGCGGCGTTGTCGCAGGATTTCTTGCAGTCGATACCATCCCAGGATTCACTTGATACTGACGGCAGGGAATGATCGAGATCATGGTCCAAGAATTGACCCCATTGCATCACCATGTGGGTGATTCTGTCGTCTGAAGTGACATTATGCGTTGACACTAGTGTGGTCGAAATAAGACGTGCCGATGGTTTTGGATACCCGTAGTATCGGCGACCCTTTTCCCAGCCGACTGGCGTCGAGAAGCCATTCTCGTAAATAGGTTGGAGAACCCTGCGGAATCCGGTGTAAGATGAACCCCAGGTAGGATACCGTAGGTTGTTGCAGCTGCCGTCTATGCTGCGGTATCTGTTGTGGAAGCACATGTTCGTACAATTTTGACGGTGCCTATGGCCCGTGCAACCGGATAGTCTTTCGATCTCTTTCACCTAAGGGATGAAAATAAAGTTGATCGTCAATTGACTCAGCAATAACATGAACATTTGATTAATTGAGAATTGCTGGAGGTAATTACTGATGATAATTCAGAAATGATTTATAGTATACTATGCAAATATCAAGGAAAATGGAAATCTTTCACTCCAGAGGACAGCTAGGATCTAGGGGACTCCTTAATCTACCACTGATGGGATTCTAAGATCTATATGTGGAAAGAAAGTTGACAGAATCAGAGAAAAATAAAAAAGTTCTCTTGAAAAAATAACAAACCTGTTCAGGTGTTAAAAACTCCTCATATCGGTATTCGTTAGTCGTATTCGCAGCCATGCCCGCATTGATCATACGTCTGATGTTAACTAGTGTCCGTTCAAAGATTTCAGCCGGTCTAGCAGCGGCGCGGCCCACGGCATCAGGAAACCGCGCAAGCCGGAACGGGTTGGCGCGAGGTCCTGCTGCATTGCCACTGAAGAGATTCGTCAATGTGTTGTTGATCGCGCGATCGATCTCCGCTTTCGCATCCTTGAACGCCCTTATAACCAAACCGTCCGTCCTTTCCGGCTGACGGATCTGGACCAGGGCTTGGGCGGTTGCGCGGCCGTATTCGTTCACCGCTGAACACTCGTATCTGATGGCAAAACTGATTGTTATACCAGGTATCTGGCAAAAATCAAGGATTCAAAGGACAAGGGAACAAAATGACGTCGAATAAATTCACCTGCCAGCGTCCGCCGAGGTAACATTATAAAGGTACAAGCTTCCACCTCTGGATATTCGTACCCTGTTCCCTTCAACGGCGGTTCCATCTTTCTTCCACTGTATCACCGGTTTTGGGACACCCTCCACCCTGCAGGGGACTTCGATAATGGCGCCAGGTTCCACCTCCATATCCCGTGGCTCGTAGGTCAGTCTGGGTGGACCGTAGGCCGAATCGACGACCCTCAAGTCGGCGCTGGTCTCCGCATATCCGTTCGTGTTCCTCGCGCGGCACACGTACCTGGCCGCATCGGACTCCTTGACCGCGAACACGCGCAACACGTCACCATTCTCTTCGAATGCGACTCGACCACCTACGCTCAGCTGCTGACCGTTTCGCCACCATTGGACTCTAGGTGCTGGTATACCTTCCACTCTGCAGGTGAAGGAAACGTCCGTGCCGACAGCCACGGTCTGTGACTCCGGCAGCTCGGTGAACCTCAACGACGGCGAGACAGTGATCACTGCTCTAGCCTTCCGCGACTTTGTTAGACCCATCTCGCTTCTAGCTATACATTCGTACTCTCCAGTGTCCTGCTCGGTCACGTCCGATATCACTAGAGAGCCATCCTCCTGCATCACGTAGCGGTCACCATCAACCGCCACCTCGTTCGAGTCACGCATCCATTTGATCTCCGGTGTCGGGTCCCCTATCACCTCGCAGGTGAAAGTCATTTTACCGCCGAGCCTAACCTCGACGTCTTCGGGCCCGTGCATGATGCGCGGTTTGGCTGGAAATGAAAAAGGAACATCGGTTATTTTGCTTTTCTGAAATATTACTACTATGTTCTTCGAATAATACGATAGTTCCCGGCAGCCAACATTTCAAGAGATAAAGCAAATCTTCAATAAAGTTTAGAAAGATTTTAATTTCCAGTAAAGCTATCCTACTAGTCATCTAATTCGTACTTGGTTTTACTCCATTAAATTTGTATAATATAAGTGCGATAAGCGTGGTAACATGGTCGTCAACGTCTCGACAGTTCGTTACGTTACTCAACTGCAATGGAAATCATCGGGTGACATCGCCGTCAGGGAACGTCCCTTCATCTCGACCGGAGACTGGCATATCGCCGCCATTTCCGAGGGCTTGTTCTGCAGCCGCTGTACCAACCAGACAAGATTGCAGTCACAGACTAACGCGTTGCTGTCCAGACGAAGCCTCGTCATCGGGCCGACATTTTGGAACGCATCGGCGGGCAGATGATGGAGCATGTTGCTATGAAGGAACAATCGTTCCAGGGACGGCAGATCATTGAACGTGCCCTTCTTGATCTCTTTAAGGTGGTTGTAGTGCAGATACAGTTGCTCCAGTTTCGGTAGGCCAGCAAACGCGCTGGACGATATGCGCTCCAGGTGGTTCTTGTAGAGATAAAGGATCCTCAGATTCGGTGCACCCTCGAATGTCCTCGCTGAGAGGTGTCTGATGCGGTTGTCGTTCAACAGGAGCGTGTGCAGCTCGGACAAACCGTGAAAGGAACCTGGCCGGAGTTCCGCGATGTTGTTGAAACGTAGATCACTGGAATGGGTGACAGAAGAATTAGGTTGCGCAATGTTAACTGCTATGTTAGAAGCTAATTGGTCGGGTTATATTAAAGTCCTTCCATACGCTGTTACAAATGTAATGTTATCTACACTTTCTTAACAATCTTTTATATTCTAATTAGAAAGATTCAGACCGTGACATGTTTCAGACGAAACATTCAAAATGGCTGTTCTTAGCAACTGGCTCTTAGAATCCCTATTATCGTATCAGTATCATCGGTGCTGGTTTATGACAATCATTTCTAACGCCTTTAAATAAAATTCCAAAAAAGTACGTTCATCCGGAAATCGGGAATCGGAAGGATCATATTCCGAGAAGATGCACTTAATTTGGTTGAAATTTTTAACGGCAGCTTCGAGTGAGGTGCGCATCATCAAGTTTGTTTTATTATTTCTTCAGTTTGTGCCCGCTTGGATTTAGCTTTGCAGAGCCTCCTCTTTTCACGAAGATCATCCGTTATTTCAATTCCACGTCTCGAGAAGCGCGAAATTTCAGCTCGGGTCCCCGCCCCTTCTTGTCCCGTTCTGCCCGGGCTCGACAAAACGAGCCACTGGAAGATCAGCCGTGGCGATAAAGAGGTTAAAATACCGGCGCGTCGAACCGAGAACTCACCCGGCAATTTAGAGGGAGGAGGTAATGTGCAACGAGTCGAGTAAAATCGTTAATTAAGAGCTTTGCGCTTTATGACTCCGATCTTTGCTGCGGCGGAGCGTGTAATGGGGGCCCCGGGGCTGGCTCTCCGTCTGTATCATTGTTTCTTAACGGGCACACGCGTCTGAAAATCTATTTCTCGTCGTGACTAACGCTGAACAAACGTCCGCATCAGCGACCTTTTGAATAAAGTCGAAACCGGCTCCCGTCAACGGTCTCGTTGCGATTCTGTTATTGCACTCGTTCCGCGCCGCGCCGGATCGAATCAATTGTGCTCCGATGACAGTTCGGGAACGGGAAAGCACTGTTTGCAGGCGGGTTCTGAAGCGAATTGTAACACATTCGGCGCTGTTCTGATATAGTTGGTAGCTGGTGATAATGGTATCGAGGTTATTCGTGATTTGATCGTTTGAATGCCCTCCGCTTAATACAGAGGAAGTCGAGTCGTGTACATCCGAGCGGGAGAGACTTTGCTCGTGTCAGTCTGAGACTAAGGGACAATCATTTGACAGAATACGAATCAAGGTGGTAGGGCTAGTGGATTTACTATACGGGCTTAGATTAAAAGATTTAAGCATTGACTTAATTGAATCCAGTAACTTAGCTCCCTTCTATATACATTCGAGTACTCAGTCTAGGGATATTTAGGACCAGAGATCCTTCCAGCTTGGCATCAAGATCTCTTAAAACTAAGTATTTAAGTGTAAGGCCCGTTGAGTCCATTTGTCAAATTTAGTTACAAATTTTGACTTTTTTAGTCTTTAAGACGAATAGAATTATTTTCATTTTCAGCATAATTTTTTATGTTATCGGGAATACACATTTACGTTCTAACAAATGAAAGATATATGTAAATGCACGTATTCAATATTTAAATGTGTACTCAACATATATGGAAAAAGGAAGGTAGTTATGGTACTAGAATTTAAATCGAGGACACAAAGGTGTAAGGTGGACTAAGAGAAGTCTGTATTATTTTCTACGCGTACTTTAATATTCCTGACTATTGTGACTACAGAGACCTTTGAATCGTTCTGATATTAACATGTCTATGCACCCACAATATTATGCAATATAAAATACGGCGTAAAATTTGCCAAGGAATCTTCAGAAAATGCGAGCAGAAGAAGAAATCCCTTTCACCAAACCGGGCGGCGATCGCGCGTCCAGACGCGCTGGTGGGTAAATACATATTAATGATACGTAATATTTGCATCGCTTCAGCAATTCGCCCCAGGTATATATATACATGCCGGCGACTATAACTATTGCTTACATAACTATTATGGTAAAAGAATGTATACTAAATATTAAAATTTTATTATGTCATTTCTGTTATGAATTGTTATAAGTCCGCTATTATATACTAAAACGTGCATGTACTTTTATATTAGTACACATTTTTTACTGTTTCTTCTTAAATTATTTTAATATAATTTATCAATAAATTTTGTTTTCAGTTACGGAGTATTTAAAAAGAAGTTACGATACTCGATTCCATATTTTTGATTCTCTTCGAGAGAATGTTACCCATAATTTCTCACGAAATTCCAGGAATCGATAACAATAGAGGTATTTTCGATCGAAAACAGTTTTATTCGGTTACTCATGAAGTTCAGTGACTTAACGTTCCAACAGATGTGGGTTCACTTATAGCCTGACCTATTAATACTATGTATATTGCTCCGATAACTTGTTCAGTGGCTGCTGGAGAACCATAAATATCTTCAGTGTTTGATATGACAACATCTTACGGAGAAGATCGTGATATACAATGTACCCTATCGGACGTTCGACAAGCAATGCCCACTTTTATTAACAACTTAGATTTCACTACTTATAACAAGAATTCATATTTTACTGCTTTTATAGTAAAGTGTCAAACATGAAATTATTATTCCTTTAAAATTTAATTCTCTAGTAAATACTGAAAATAATTGAGTTCCCTTTTGAATTCAACCATAACTCACGTGACTAATATTTTCTATTGGAAAATAACCACTGGAAGTTATGTAACACTTAACTATCAATAAAATATAATACTCCAATATAAGATCTTTTAAGTAGAAAGGTTTTCGATGTTGCGTATTAGGTATTGTTAAATAATAAACATATTAGAGTAAACATTCTTTAATAAATGCAGAAAATGTAGTACTAATTTATATACTGTTTAAATAATTAATTTATTAACCTGCTAATTCCAGTTGATTCATTATTATGCAATATTTTATCAATTCACCTCAGTACGAATAGTGTAATCTTACATATGGTGATGCTTGCCTAACATTCGACACGATTTGCACAATATGTAAATACCCCTTGGTTGATTGCTGAAAGATCGATCGAGGTATTTTATCACGTAGGGCTATCGGTGATTTAGCAAATATGTATTTATTCAATAACACTGTAGCAACATATTAAGGATACTCGATATCGGGGTCAGTATGCCCACAGAAAGCACATATCTGGTCGTCGATCGAACCGAACGCTGATCGCACTATCATTTTGTAAAATTTCCGAACCCCAAATTACAGGTGATACCCAATACTTGTAATTTTCTACTACATTTTTACTACACAAAAACATATAGTTACAACGGTCGGTAAAAAATCCAGAATTTATTCATCGTTGAAACGATTTAAAATGTGTAACTCCTAATTGAGCAACCTTTCATTTAATTATTATTTATTTTAATCTTTGATTAGTATTATTTGATCACTACTTTAATGATCGTTTTTCATTTGATTTATTGGTACTTATATTTTTTCACTATGGAAAATAGTTATATTATTAAATAGCTCGCAGAATATGCATTCGCATCCGATCATGACGTGCCAACTGCCATATTGACTTCTCCTCGTATTAAAGCCAACCGCGACTTAATTCCAAGACAAATCGGGGTTTGCCTAGTACACATTTATCATTACTCGCCTTAATAATATCCGTGGCCATCTGTATTCGCGCCGACAACCTTTAATCGTATCGATCGCGGTGCTGTCGGCGTTAAGTGGATGATGAAAATTATGCCAATAATTGGGCATAAATAATCCGCGCTATCCGCTAGTGAAAGTTTACTAATCGAATACTGGCTGATATTCATGAAACATTTTCAGCCATAATTTACATTGTTCCTTCCGTCTTATTGATCTCGATCGCATAGGTCGAACATATAGGCTGATTCAAAACGAGTACATAAAATATTCAGAAATCATTAGAGCGGGAATTTTAATTTAAAAATATCTTATATTATTATTATCTCCTAAAAATAATTTTGTGCCAGTAGTACTAAATATTTCAAACGGTTCATATTCATCTCCTTATAAAAATGATTCAAGTTTCAGTGTAGTAATTTTAATGTAATTTCAATTACACCTATCTCTTCAAAAGTTTCTTACTTCTTCCGCTTCGAATTCCACGTTTCAACGAAATTTCCGCTTTCAACGTCGTACACCAGACTTCGAGCGTTTATCACGGGATCAGACAGCCACCGAGTAATATCGTTAGCGTATCTGGATCAAGTTGTTCCTTGAAAAATTCATTTTCTTGACGCCAGGCCCGCCTTCTAGCTCGGGCAGCTTCGTCCTCTTTGTTTACAATTAATGGCGAACAAAGGGCGCTTGAAGCTTCCCCGTAAAAATCGGAGCGAAGGAGCCGGCTCTTGCCGCCTCGGGTAATTTCAATGGCGGACGCGAAGAAACGCCGCGGCGATGTCGGCGGCGGAGGCGGCATCGGAGCCTAAACCATGGGGCATGAATAAAATTATTGTTCGTTACAGGGCTGAATGTTTTCATTAACTCGAAGAGATTGAATTGCGCATCGATCGGACACACATTGTGGTCGCGAGTACCCTCCGTGTCTTTTCCACCGGAGGGCGAGGGGGGCGAACGTGAATTCATTAAAGCGAAGAGTCTTGACCGGAGATGATAGAGTGAAAGTCGTTTGCCGTGCCTAAAGAAATGATTCGAGTTTCTGGAGAGTTTAATGCATCGCTCATGGAGAACGCCTCTGGGTCACGTCAAGTAAATGACGATACTTCGAAGATTATTTGTTATTAATATGAACTGTTGAAAGTTTATTACTATTTGAAACGTTTGTTAAAAAATTCGTTGACTGTAATATTTAACTTTTAAAATGGCTGAAGAATTTTTTCCGTATTTGGCATCGTTTTTGTGAGATTTAAGAGTGGGGAAATTGAATTTGAACAGAGAAAGCTGATTCGAAATGAAAGGAGGATTTTGAAAATGTGAAAAATTCGTGGTTTCGATGATGTCATAATTCGTCATCTGTTAGTATATACATAATTCAGGAGTATCTTTACATGGAATGTTGGGTGCTGAGGTTTCTTGGTCGCCCACATCCGCATTTCTGTTATAAATGCCTTTAAACTTTGTAACTCCGATATTTTACTATCAACTTCGATATATTTCATTTCAGTATGAATAATATTAGTATCTATTAGAAAGTTCGACATTCGTTTATTCATTCTTTCAATTATCAAACTGCGATTAACAAAGTCGTTTAATTCTAACGGGATAATTTTTGTAGTTGATCGTCGTCCGATGCTACTCAAATAATTAACTTAAGTAAATATTAACCCGTCCTATTGCCTTAATGACCGTAAAAAACGATTAAATGTCGTTTAAGTCCAGCTTAGACTAATAACATGGCAAAACTCCAGAATACCGGTGAATTCGCGTTAAAGTAGAAACTGGTGGAATGCAAACTAACAGGTTGATTTATCGTGGAGAAAGAACCGGAAAAGTTTAATAACACGACCGACTTTTTCCTCGGTCGTTCCTTAATGCGAACGATTTATTGCCTCGGAACGAAATTTAACTGCTGTGGAAACCGGAAGATCGTAACGTGTGTGAGGTTACGACGAATCGATGGAGACGGAGCGGTCGTTACTCATTCTGAGCTGTTTTCATGACGCTGACATTGGATTAGGTTTATCGGGATCTGTCGGACAAGTGTGCGAGCTGCAATTTTCAAATTAATCTTCAATTTTTTTGGAAATATGGAGAAAGTAGTAAAACAGTCAGAATGTTCTTTCGATCTCTTTGAAGATAAGCGTCGGACGAATTATGAAAATTTATGAATTACTATTAGTAATTATTGAATCGTTCAGTAGTATTGTAAAGGAGAATTAATTAGACATCTTGAAAAATAAATTTGGATAATTACTAACACGTTGACTGCCACAGCAGTCACCGATGACCTGAGCTTTCAAATTACAATACAATAATTATAACTTATAAAATAACTACTATTAAATAATAATGTTCAGTAATTTAAATAACAAGACAATAGTGTAACGTAAGAATTATGATACCAAATAATTAATAATTCTTCCTTTCTATCATTAATGTAGAAAGAATAAGTGATACATAAAACGCTGATATTTTTCATGGCGGTGTTAATATAAATGTTAATCTTTTTTTAATCATTGTTAATATTCATAATATTACATCAATTTCATTTAGATTATAACGTTTCATTTTCCACATCAGCAGTCAGATTTAATTTAACTTAATTATCATGACAAGTTCATATAATTTCATTTTGTACATCCAATATATCTGAATTAAGAATTCGGGTCATGACACCGCTTACTCGTACGAAACTCAGTACTGTCTAATATAAAATAAATGTGACTGGCTTAAATGAGATTAAATCGAAAGACGGAAGTTCCTCGTCTGAACGGTGGATCGGAAAGTAATGACTTATTTAATAACGATTTCTTTCCATTACGCGCGGGCGCGCGCGCAGCCGGGTACGAATATTAGAACGCGCACGCTCGTCTCTGAGTCATCTCTTAATACAAACGGTTTATCGTCCTCCCCCTTTCAAATGAGATTTAATTGTCATTGAGCAGTCGGTGTTCCTACAATTAGCGTTCAACTATTCGATTAGTTATTATTCGGTTGGATAGATGCGCGAGACAGGAAACGCAGATGTCAATTCTGAAGACAGCGTTAGTCATTCATTTCTCTCTTTTTTTTATAAATATTTTGACAGATGGACGGCGCGAAACCGATCGAAGACAAATATTTAAACAAAGTCCTTAACCCGATTGAGGGTGACAGCAGCGATAAAATGTCGCGACGTGTGCTCATACGTGGCTCTTAGATACAGCGTTATCGTTTCTTCACCCATAAAACAGAATTATTCACTTCTCCTTCGAAGTGTATAGCCGAACCTTTATTGATTCGTAATGTGAAAATATGTTTATTTAGGATATATTCTTGTTTACTCGTATCGTAAATTATAAATGTTTATATTCTACATACTTCCATTAAAAGGGCATCGGTTATCAATTATTTAACAGAGATAGTGTTAACACCATTTTAAACTACTAACTTTCAATACTTAGTTAAAGTCACGTGATCCTGCTTTAAAGTTACTTTCAAATAGAAGAATATTTGAATAAACAATCAATACTACTAATATACTTGACAATCCAATATTTAAAGTGCTCAACTCTACAAAACAAAAAGTAACAAAATTTAACGAAATTACATAAATTAAATCAACGGGTTTTAGGTTAATGAAATTATGTGAAGAATCAATTATTTTAACTTCGAAATTTGAATTTTTAACACGTTAACCGCTACAAGAATTTAGAGCGTTTCGTATAACATTACTTATCTATCATAACAGAGAAAAGTGTTATTCGAATTAGTTATTAATGGTTTGGCATCATAGTTTATTAAGTTATACTATTATTTAGTTACTCAAGTTACTACACATTTTAATTCGACATCAATTTTCTTCTTGTAATTGTTTTCAACTTATTTGGACGCTCCGATCATCGGTGACCACCGTGACGGTCAACGTGTTAATTATGGTGATTGATTACTATATACCAGAAAATGAATTTCTCGTCGCGAAAGAAAACAATGACGCGATCCGATCGCTTCGCGGTCACGTGCGCGTGTCCGAGGATTAGCATATAGCCGCGATCCGCCATTGTTGTTTCCGGCGAAGATTCATTCGCGGCCACGGCGACGTGCCTTTATATATAGTCGAGGCTCATTCCTATTTTCAACTGTATCCGAAAACACCTTGCTCGGTACAGTAAAATTTATTCTGACGCGTGTACACCGCGCCTGCCCGCTCGCGCGCGCAGGAATAGCGGTAAAACCGGGACAGGACGATATTCTCTACTCTACCTAACGTTTTGAGCGGCAAGCGTACGCAGAACTCTAGAAATAAAAAAATGTTTACTTTTTCTCCTGTTATGCAAGTTAGAAACGTTTTGCGAGAAAATAGCTTATGAGAGGTGAAAATGGAGGCTGAACCATTTTTAACGAGACCAGACTGAATATCGTACGAACTTTTATCATGAAATTATAGGAGTTAGAGATCAGTACTTTTTGTTATTACAATGTAATGATTTTTTCATTTTAAGAAGTAATGTGTGTTTATTATTAGACCACGAATGTTTATGCAGATTCAAATTTGTAAAATTAGGAATATAAAATTACGTTAGAAAATGATTTTTCTGAACGAATATTACAAAAAGTACTATACTTTGCACGTTTTTTTATTTCTTTCATGTCCTGTGCATTCTGTGCAATATTGCACTTTCAAATACCCATCTAGTTTAACGCTAGAACTACCGTGAAAAAAATGTATTGTTATAACCTTTATAAGGATTACATATCAACTCGAATAAATGCACCGTTAAAAAGCCGTGTTCTACTGTTAAAAAACAAAGTTTCATTAGCGTACTCAACGTACGTACAAGAAAAATACAAAAGTTCTTCCAGTTTGAATAAATGAAGCCTATTTATGAGAGTTTTCGCGTAAAGTTGACGTCCTCAGTTTCTCCCGTTTCTCGGAGTTCTGAAGAAAACCAAACGTAGAGGAAATTCGAAGCGGATTTCGTTGATCGCTGGTGAAAACGAACCGTTGGAACATTGCTCGGCGAAGCGCGCGAGAGGACACGGTTCAACAGATCATAATGTGAAGTTGTAGACTATTTAACCAGTGTACACAAAGAGCACAAGGCCATTAGGTGGTGCACTTTAAGAGAACGTAACCCGATTCCTCGACTTGATTCTCTCTTCTTTCCCGTTCTTTTTCCCTGTTTTTCGTCTTTCCTCTGTTCTTGCCCACCGGTTCGGCAGCGTCGTTGGAAATTTTGTCGGATTAAGAATCTACGCGAACTCCGTTGATTCACGCCGCGGCCTCTTACCCATCGAATGAGAGCATTTCGCGTTATTCTCAAGGATCGTGTTCGTACTTGATGTTATTGTTATTTTATGGCACGCGATTACGCTGATTTCGCGTTTTTTATGGACTGCCGAGGAGATGACGGGATTAACAGTTGAGTTGGAAATTCGTGTTTCAACGGCGCTCTGTGTTTTTATAACGTTGTCAGACAGAGGGATCTGTTTTGTCGCTGTTTATCTTAGGGATTGAGGGAGTTAGCTCGCAACAAAGAAAAATGTAAACTTCAAAATTATGTATTGCTGTTATTAATGAAGAGTAAAAGGCTTTAACACAATAGAAAATGCAGTTAAATATAAACATTCGAAATTGAGTCTTTAGACAATGATTATTGCTGTTGTTATTATTATTATCAAATATGGTGCTGACATAATATGAATACTATAATATCTATAGATAAATATTCCATAACAAGAATAACAATATCGCAAGGACTTAGCAACGATAGAAAATGCACTAAAATATAAACATTCGAAATTAAGTTTTTAAGCAATTATTATTACTATTGTTATTATTCTTATCAAATATGACATAATATAAATACAATGATACTTATATAGAAACATTCCATAACAAGGATAACATTCGCAAGGACTCAGCAATGCAGAACTATATCCCACGTTACCAATCGTCTAAAGAATGTTCATCTCTCGTATAAATTAGCAATTGCAAATTCCACTCATTAACATCACAAATGTACCGCGCGTAAAAATTCCGATGCCGAGGAAACACGAATAAACGAAGGCAAGTGATTTGCTTTCACGAGGCACAAACACTGCGTTATAGATGTATTCGTGCTTCGCGGGGTTGAAAATAGCCTTTACCATGCAATCGTCGTTGTTGCGGTGTTTCTATTTCGTCATAGACGCGCGCGAAGAAAAATTGATCCGATTCATCGCGGTCTTTCTCGGGAATCGCGATCTTAATGCAGAATAATATATTTCGGGGAGAAAGGTGCGCGTTTGCCTCGCATCTTCTTCAATTTCACCCGGGCAATAAAGGGGAAAGGGTAGAGGGACCGCCATTCGATTCGATCCGACCGTAGATTTTCGCAGCAGCACACTGCGCCGCTGCCGTTTCTAAAACTGAAAGAAAAATCGACTCGATCACGGTAAACCGCGGGAAAGAAAGCAGCGGCGTTGGTGTGTCCCCCGCATCTACTGGACAACGGTGCGCCGCCGATTCAATTCCACACTTCCCACGTGCATTCCGCACTGGAAATACCCGCGACCCACGACCCGCACCGTAAATTTTCTGATTACACCGGTCCCAATTTCTTTAAGGCTGCCGGGAAGACCCATCCGCATTGGAACGTGTTATATCGGACGAAAAGCCTTCTGGAACTTTTTAGGGAAGTTTAACCCTCTATAAGCCGAATTCTTTTCTTGACTGTAAACAAATGTGTGTAGTATGAAATTAAGAAATATCAACGTGTAAATATAAATTAAAAAATATAAACCTGTAAAGACAAGTGAACAATGTATTCGATAGTCTTAATAATTGTATTAAAACGAATAATACCTTGTAATTTTGAAATTATATGATGTTCAACTTTCATGTCTGAGCGCATAAAAGTTTCAATGAACTGATTACTTTATTGTATTCACCACTATGCTATGCAGAATGAAATCAATCAACAACATTTAGAGACTTCAAAGTCACACAGGTCTATAGAGGATTAACACTAATTGCATCGGCAGTTTGTATGTAACTGTTCCTACAATAACCAGTTAAATAACTATACCTGTAAAATAAAGGTAAACAAATTCGATGACAAATGTTTCTTTGTGAATAAAATAAAAAAGAAGACAAAAATTAAAAATCTGATTAATCAGACAATATAGAAATTAATATAAAGTTACGAAAGAGAACGTAGAATTTTAAATCAAATGTAAAACCGGTTAGGGTTAACCTCTTGCCCTGGAAAGACGTACCACGCATGTCGAGATGTTCTTGTTCCAAAATTGTTGATGACGTCTTATATACATTGATAGTCGTGTTGCATAACACGTGCTAGATTGTTTTGAAATGTATCATTTTACAGAAAATTATTAGTAAATAAAATTAGTGTACATATCTACGTGAAATAGGTAAAATTAAAATTCTTTGTGCAAATCTTTGACAAATTTGTAAATTAATTTCTAGCGAAACAGGTTAAAATTTAACACTGTTAACGGTAAACTATCGGACTAGTCAAAATGATTGGTTTCAATTTTCTTTATTTGAGAATTAATGAAATCAAAGCGTTAAATATATGAAATTATTTGTAAAATAGTTTTACTTGTGTAATGGTTCGAATATCAGCAGAAATTTAAAAATTGAGGTCTTATAAAGGTTGTATAAGAGCATATTAATCATATTAGTTACTCGGTAGTTCTACTCTTAAAGAGAAATTTAGTAAGGAATCTTCTAGTCAGCGAAAGAAATTCGATTAACCGATTCCCAAATAAACTGACCTTAAAGCTATACATATAGGTGCACTTAAAGTAGATACAGCAATCAAGAAGGCAGACAAAGAGTACTATTCGATGAATCGTGTGACTGGTCGAAATTTTATTTTTTTTAATTTGGCTTATTTTCACTAAACAGTGAACAATTTTTATAAAATGTCAAAAATTGATAGTCTTTTTTTAAATGTAATTGTATGTAGATCTTTCATGACTAGAATAGACATGAATAAATAGAATTAACTATATATACGGTTGTGCTGAATAAATTAACAAAGTTAGAAATAAATTGTAGAAAATAAAATCAATTTTAAAGTCTATAAAACGTTGAAAAAATAAATAAATTGTTGAACCATTCCATGACATGAAACGATATATTTGATAAAATTCGACTAAATATATTTGCTTTAATACAAATCAATTCTATTGGTTATAGACAAAGTGGGCAGTTACTGAAGACGCGACATTTGAAATGAAATAAATTAATAGTTTAAAATAACTTTAAAATAGTGACAAAATTCGGTAACAATTTGTCAGAACATATTTTGTCTATACGACAGCGCTTGACGCGTCAAGATATCAACTAACAAGTCAGCGCTTATAAAAATTCCATAAAATTGAAGTAATTTTCTTAATAAAGCAGGAACTAAAGGATTTTGATTTTTTATAGCAATTGTTCTCTTAATCTTCTTACATATTATAGACTCAACGAAATTTAGTTCATTAGATAGACTTCTTCATGGAAATTAATTCTCAAAATCTGAGTTAAGAATGATGGCACCTGAATTCGAGTGATACGACAGTCAGAGCGTTAATACCAACAAATTACGTTCTATCGTAAATTATTCTAAGCAGCGAGATCACTTGGGGATCAAAGAGTAGGGATGGGATGGAGTACCTTGCAAGTAGGATCTTTAGTCGTTGATCTCAAATCCTCTATAAATCGTTCAGAAAACATACACGAATAGAAACGCAGACAGAAATATTCCCAAGTATACTTGAACCTAAACGCGATAGTTCTAAGTGTATCATAAGTACTTTCAGGAAAAAAACATTTTCGTGTACACTCAAATATGTTCGAAAGTTTTATGAGTACTTTGCTTTATTAAAATAAAACATTACGAAATATTAATATAAATATTATAATAAATATAATATAACATATTATGAAATATTGTCCTAAACAGTTACCAGCATAATCAATAAAATAATTGTAATCATTTTATGAAGTGCAATACGAGTACCATTTACAAAAGCTTCCAACTTTCCCAACATCAAATTACTCAAGTTTTGCAAAATAAATACATTACAGGTATAGTTAGTAAAACGCGTTTGCTTTGGAATAGCGTGTAAAACTAGTTTATACGAAATGAATAGATTACAAATCTACTCACTGAAACATTTGTGCATTCAAATAGTACTCAAAACACAAAATGAGTCTTAGATATTGAACTTGACTTAAATATTCATTACTACTTATCGAACTCGTTTTCATTTCCAGTTGCAATGCACTTACTGAAACATTTGTGCATTCAAATAGTATACAAATCACAAAATGCGTCTCATATATTGAACTTGACTTAAACATTAATTACTAATTTCTAATTGGAATGCGTTTCAGACATCTTTACATTCAAGTAATATTTAAAACACAGAATAAATCTCACATATTGAACTTGACTCAAATACCCACAACTGCATATTGAATTCGTCCCCATCTCTATCAAGAAACAACAAGAACAACCAAGACGAAAGAGAATAGAATCGTCCCTGGCACTTACAGCACTGTCGTGTTGGTCGGTACCCGTGGTACCCGGTTCAGCTTCTGAAACATGCACCGCACCGTGTTCACGAAGCACATGCACTTGTGGGGGCATTCCATCCTGGCGTTGAGCCTCTGGTGCTCCGCTGTCTCGGCCGCCAGGACCATCAGGGCAGCGCAGCAAACAACGACTATCACCGATCCTCTCATCCTCACAGATCGATTGTTCCTCTTGTATCGAAACCGTTCACGCCGATCGCTGCTGGCACGTGTTTCTCGTCATCGAGCCGAGGAACCACTGCGCGGCCCGTGCGCCACTCTACTTTCACCTTCAGCTAGAGTCCTTACTGTTATCCTTCGGGCCTTACGTCAAACGAATTCAAACCTCTACCAACCAAAAATTCCAATCTAAAAAAAGATCTTTCTTTCCGAAATCCTCTTTTCAACGAAGACTAGCAAGCAATGTTTATCAAATCTCTGAGATTCGTCGACATTCTTCAGTGCTCCAAAGATGCTAGACCGGTGACCTCGGGTTTCGTGTACTTTCCTTTTTATTTTTCTTCCCGAGCGCGTTCTCTTGGTTTCTTTTGCGGTCCCGTAGGTGTTCGTGTGAAATCAAGTCCGCGGACGGAGCAACGGCGGCGAACTGAGAGAAGAGTCGAGGGAAGGACGCCGCCGCTGCATTCACGTCTCGTCTCGACGCGGCTGCTCGGCTACTACTGGAGCTGTTCCTCCGCGCGCCGCTCCACACGCCGCGAACCCTGGAGACCGAGCGAGCACGCACCGTCGTCGTCCGGGAGTACATATATACGAAAGCTTTTCCTCGCGAGCCACTCGTTCCCTTTCTCCCTCTCACTTGCACCGCAGCGTTCCACGAGCGGACGCTCCGTCGCCCCTTTCCGCCATCTTCCTCTACGTTACGGTCCCCCGGCGGCCACGGTTTGTTCCGCGAGTTCTACGCCCCCTCTTGTGACCCGATCGCGCGTACGAGCGAGTAAACTTGTCTTCCTTTCTTTTCCTCTTTTTCCTTTTTGCCTTTCTTTCTCTTTTCTGTTTCGGTTTGTTTGTTTGTTTGTTTATTTATGCAGCACGTGGACTGAGCACGCTTGACCGGGAATGGGCATTATTCGATGGGTATATTTTTAACCCGGTCGACTCGGGACTCCGGGTCAGAGAGTTCGAATGGAAATACCGTGCGTTCTGGAATAATTAGAAACTTTGTCAATGGTTGTTTCCAAACACGTTTTTTGTGATTGCTTTGAGTGGAATTGATTTATTGTTTGTAGTTGACGGGGAGTTTTTAAACATTTGCTGTTGAAAGACGATTCTCGGGCAGCCATTGATTCGATGGAAAATTATAAAGTTTGATAGTTGATGTTGAGGTTTGTGTAGTGCATCGATATGTGCTATGTTGGGAGGAGATAGCTTTGTTCCTTGATTTACGTGGGCTTTCTTTTCGGTTTGAAAAAATGTTGTCTAAAGAGTTAATTGTGTTTAGATAGATTTTACTTTTTTTAATTTAAGGAAATAAAGGAGGAGAATGATTGCGGAATTAAATTAAATTAAATTCCATTAAGTTAAATTGAAGTCAAATACGTGAGTAAATAACCTTGACGGGATTAATCTTAATGATTATTGTTTCGATAATTTCAATTTTATCCGGCAAACAACCGAAGGATTGAAGTCTAATGCGTTCCGCAGCCTCGAAGGTAAACGACTCAATAAACACTGAAGCTTTAACAGTAATTAAAATATGGTAAATATTTATGAGTATTTTTTCTCAAGCTCACAATGAAAGCGTTGAAGTTCGGTTTTACACAATCCGTTCTTTATTATTCTCCACCGTAACGCGAGGCAATCATCAGTGGAATCTGCAAAATATAATTCTTAATTTCTCCAACAACCTCGGTAAATTCGAAATAAGACGAAACCGCGGTAGGTTGCATGAAATCTGACAGTTTAAAATTCTTTAAAAATTCTTGTTCCTTGCGAGTCTGCAAAGTTCCGCAGCCCGCTTATCGGATTTTCAATTTTACGTGAAATAAAAGGGCAAGGCCTCTTAACGAGTCTTAAAGTTTCAAGAGCTCTTAAAGAATTCATCTTAAATTTCCTTTTGAAATTAATAACTCGATGACGCGGGCTCCTAGCAAAAGAACACAACGATAGAATAGAAAGCACGTACAATATTCAATATTAAAGAAATAGAAACATCATAGAAACATTGTACTAGACTTTGAAAAAGAGATATTCTACGCACGTCTAATAGAAAAAAATTGTAAACTAATAGAAGAGAAAAGCTTCTGTTTTGTGTTTTAAGTAACGTTTCACCATGGCAGCTTAAATCCCTTTATCCCTAGGGAAGCCAACGCTTTCCCGGTTGAACACGAGCGGATCTCCGGTAACAAGCACCAATCCTCCGGTGTCAAAATTTGAAGGGCTTCCCGTCCAAGGGCCACCATTGCTACGGATGTCTCGTAGCCAGCCGGATTCCCGCGTAGCGGCTAAGGGAAGGAAGGACACAGTATCGGCGACGTGGTCCAACAAACACGAGAGAGCCAACATACACGGTGTCCTGTGGAACGCGTTGCATCCGACCGTCAACCGCAAAAAATGACGAAGTGGACAGATACAAAGCGGCCAATTGTGCGCGGACAGTTTCCTTGGAATTGCCAGCGTCGAAAAAACAGCGACCCCGGGACCAATGAAAGACAGCGGCCATGATAGTGTCAAGTAGAAGGACACTACGACGACGCGTCTGAACATGGAACGGCGCATCGACCACTTTGAATTCGTTCTTCTTGATAGATACGTTTAAAGCTATCATTCTGTCCGCTTAATACTTTCCCACAATCATTGCTTTGATTTATAATGGTGGATTTTGAGAGATTTTTATATCAGTTTATAATATATTTAGTATTTTTCAATGAAAAACTTTTGAAGTCTCCGATTTTTTGAAACTACATATTGTAATAGTTTAAAAGTAGTTACAAGGCTGTTTCATTATTGAAATTTATAAATACTTATGTAGACAATAATTGAATGAATTGAAATACAACTGTATAATCCTTGAAAAATAATAAAAATGTTATTTTATAATAAAATTATCATATTACAAAGATAATGAGTTTATGCCCTCTACTTCTCAACTAGGAGCTTACGTCAATGCCTATTTCTAACTTCTACACCAAAAGAATTTCTTGTCTTTTTTTCTTCGTCGCAATTTTCACAGCGAAAAGATTTTTATTCGCAATTCACACAACGAAGATTCCACCGCGAATCAACGACATTTACCACTTCATCGTTTTTTCCAACAATCGCAAGATCAAATCTCGCTAACTCCGAACACTAATTCGTTCGGACGATTGTTTCGGTGTAGCCGCACACCGCTAATAAGGTGACACATAGGTTAATTGAGTAAAATCAATACCCGACGTTGACGCAGTGTTTACCGTGTACTCACGTTCTTCGTGAACGTTTTCCTATGAAATTCGAGTAGGCTCTCAGCTTGCATATGCATTATCTAGATGCCGGTTGCAATTCGCGCGCAGCGTAGAATGGACGCGCGGAGACGCGTGCGGGTTCAACGAGCGCCAGGCACCGGCGCCAAACGCCACGGATCCGCGAGTGCATACACACCTAACAGTATATACCTAACCGATCTGTAATCAAGGACCACAGCCGCGCGCCGGCGATTACTGATGACACTGTTAGGCCGCATCCAGACTTACTACCGCACCTCGCTCTACTACTATGATTTGTTACTTAGGGTACGTTTATAGCGGAGTTGCGATGAAAGGTAAGAGAGCTGTGTGTCGATTACAGAGACGGTGAACTATTTTTCTTTGAAGCGTTTATAGCGGGCCTACTGAAAGCTGCTGAAGAAGAATCGTTATGAATTGTTAAATTCAAACTTAAATTTAAACTGTATATTTTTTTTTCTTATTAGATATAGGCATTCTATGCAAAGTTCCACTTACAAATGTCCTATAAATGCATAAAAATCCGCAATCCAAGTTTGAATTTCAGTGAGTTGGAATTCAAATCTGATTTTGCATAAAAATTTGCAGTGTAATCATTATCATCAAGTTTCACGATGCGAACCAAACTATTCATTGCTAACGTGACTTATCAGTCTCGTACTTTTTAACATGTTAATTTACAATACCAAGCAGTTAGTGTTTAATTAAAAAGATTTTGTAATCATGCACCCAGCTAGACAATTTGACAATGATTACGATAATCATTTGCCGTTATATTAATTTTGTGCGCCGAAAATTAATTTCCACAGAATGGACAGTAGTAACAGTATATATAATAATGCGCGGTTATATATAATAAATTGAGTTTAGTACTTTTCCCGAAACTTTAGACGAAAGTATAGTAACAGAATTTTATTTTGCACAAATATCAGGTTTCATAAAACCAGAAAGGTAAAGCAGCTTTATTCGGGAGTAGAAATACGACGACAAAGGGTGAAACGTGGAAACGTCGTTGACACTCGTGCACCATGACCTACCGCCAAAGGTCGCGGTAGCATATCTGAACGCGGCGTTATACGGCAACGTGCAGCGTAATCGGCGATCGTGTACTACTAGGTATATAATCGAGCGGATGTTTATGATTGATGTTGACGTCGCGCACCGAGTCACGTTTTCTGCGATTCACGTGATTCCACGCGACGTTTCGGATGCACGTAGGATACAGGACATAATAACTGGAATGCGGATTATTCATACACTCGCTGCACTTCCTAACTCGCAGAATCCAGCGAGATGAAGTTCAACACTGTATACGTATGTGGTATGCGCGCGACGCAACCCCTAACGCGAGAAATTAAATTATGTCTAATTTTCTTTGTTACGAATTGGGGTTTAAAATTGAAGATTTGCATACAAATCCGGGGTTCTGCATCGATGGCTGTGTATTTAAAGTTGGTTCTGCTTGATATTATTCTCATCGCGCGACAAGGGGAAATAATTATTAACTAGATCACTCGTTCTATTTCTCTTTCCTTAAAATTACTTTTTAAAAAGCGTAATGAAAAGAACAATTTATTGTTCTTTCTTTGGTTTATTCATTCGAGAAGCTGATGATAAATTATTTAGTAATGCATTTAATATTCTTTTCAGAAGTTCTGCGTAAATGTAGGATTATATTACGATTATTCGAACCGTCATAAGTAGACCACGGATTTTAGTACACGTTTCTGCGTTAAGAATAGGCGTGGGCTTACAATAGATCAAGCTTAAAAGCAGCTATTATGCTGACAATCAACCTTCTTACACCCCTGCAATATAAGTACTTTCCCCTTTTTCTCTGAGTTCCTCATTCATTTTTCATCATTCTTCTTTCCTGTATATGTAACTCTATCTCCACTTTTCTTTTGGCTTTTATTCTTTTCAGTGCTTCTTATATTGCTTGTAATAACAAACGCGATTGTTATAACTACTATTATTATTATATTAAATTTCCTTTATTATTTTCCTTTTCCTTATTATTTTCTTTCTTTATTATTCTACTTTTTCAATTGTTTTTTTCCAGTGATCTCGAACTTTTTTCTACGTGATCTATAATGAGATATATGATCATTATCATTATTATCATTGTTATATTCGATTCATTCACACGTGTACAATTTTTGTACAATACAAACGCTGGTCTCGACGATCGACGGACGATCGTTCGATCATTATGTTTATTTATGAGGAGGACGACCGGTTAACGTAGGAACGCTGTTAGAACCTGTCTGAGAAAAAATTTCATAGATGCCTGGTTCTATTCATTGAACGGTATGGAGGAAAACGTAGGTAGGAGCGAGAGGAAAAAACGGGGCCATTACCTTCGTGACCTGTTATCGCATTGTCGAGGCCCAGCTGTGTCTCCGACGAACAATACAGGTGTATAGGAACAAAAGAATACTTAAGGAAAGAGAAAGTATTAACATACTGGGTCGTCGGTCACCGAACGTGGTCGCGATTAGAACGCTGACACTTACATGCGCATTCTTGAAGATAAAATTTATTGACACGATTACGCTTTGAGGAAAAATAAACTAGATACATGACGGAAAAAAATTTGAAAAAATTCCTGTGTACATTGATCTTACAAGTCAATTCCTTACTTTTATTTCAATTCTATTTTTATTTTCATTTTCGCTCTATTTTTAGCATCGACTAATATAAATTTATTCGAAGATTATGTAAGAGATAAACGACGAAAATTGTCTTCCATTTTTCTACTTTTATTCTAATTCTATTTCTTCGTTCTTATTTTATTCTGGTTTTTATGGTTTTGTATGGATTATATAATTGAATGTTCGAAAGATTGTAAATACAGAACTTGTTGGGAAACCAGGAAAAGTTAAATGCCAGAAATAATTCACCATTTTTTTACTTCTGTTATAATTCAGTTTTTACTTGTACTTTATTCTGTTTTTAGCGACAATTAATCCAATATTAGCATTTCCCTGTACTACTGAGAATCGCGAACCCAACGCTCGTTTGGAGACCACAGGAGAGTTAAATGGTACAATAGAAGCGATCTATTATTTCCGCGGTATCGAGGAGTCGGTCATTATTATTCTTGCACAGACGTCTCTGTCGTCAGCTCTCTCATTGTATTCCCTTATCTGTTGTTTCTAGCGTTTCGAATTCAATTATGGGGGCGCCGGTTGCGTAATTGCAAAGATGGAAGAAGTAGAATCGCCTTATCGACTGGAGATACTAATTTTTCTGTGTCAGCGGAATTAATAGGCGGCAGCGATAGAATTAATCGCGAAACCGTGCACACGTGCAGAAAGCGAAACGGGAGACGATGTGGCACGTACAAGATTTACTGGTTTCCACGGCATAGGAAAAGGACACATGCAAACTATAATCGGCCAGTTATCACACCGAGCAGATAACGCGGACGGAGAGGGATTTTCATCGATGGCACAACCCATTGCGCAATTCCTCGATCGTAATGAAGCCGACGATGAATTAGATAATTGGCCGACGAAATTTGGAAGAAGACGCCTCGAAAGTTGCGAATTCTTTTTGTACTTATCAATATCTTCTCGTTGAATCTTTTCTTGAAATTGAATCCCTTAGTTCTTTGGCTCAACTACTTGAACGCTTAATGCCTTTTCCAAACTTTTTGTTTAGAATCATTTTAATGTGAATAATGGAATTCTATTTATGTTTCAATTTTAATACAAAACATTGCTCATATTCTTTCTGATTTTGTGGATCAGACTATATTGCCTTTGTTGTTTTTGTGAATGATAGACTAATTAAGGTAGGTTAACATAGAAAGTTGCAGTAACTGCTGCGTAAATACACGTGGACGCCGTTCTCGGAATAGTATTCGACCAATCTTCCATTGTCGTAGAAGGGGAAACCGCGTGTGCATCGATGCATAATCAATTATGCGGGACCATTTCACCTTCTTTCGTCGGGCAGAATGGTGAACGCTAGCGATGGGTTCGAGTGTCTTGTAAATGGTACCAAACCGTGAGGCATTTATTCCTTATAAGATAATCAATTTACAAGAACTTTTCAATCACTAATTCCTTAAGTTATATAGAATGTTGATAACAATTTATTTGCTAGTAAATCAATGAAGTTACCAATTGATAACAAATCCTATTTCACTTCTATTATAGCAAAAGTGTCATGAACTACTAGATAAGAATAATGAACTTTGTACAAGTGATTAAAATATCTAAAGTTCTTAATTTTTTCTGTAATAAGTAGGGAATGTAATCGGAAATCATTAATCGGCAAACTCAAAACTCACAATACAATGAATCTTAATGCTTCTGTAGCATATAAAAGTTTCTCAAAATAAAATACAAATTTTAATAATATTTACTAGATAATTCTACAATACAGAATTCGATAAAACTGAATATAGTATTTCATTTCAGTTATTATATTTATTCCTACAGGAAATGGAACTTTCATACAACTTTCTAGAAAATAATCTATAAAGCTGAGGATATTGTACTTGTAGCCTGTTCGTAACTTCTCTGTGAGTGAAGATTAAATCTGTCAGGAAGATAATTGATTAGGAAACTCGGCGCATCTGATTCCATCGCTAGCAGACATTTCTCTCTCAAAGTCGCTTATGGTCACACACTGGTTCCACCTCCTCCCACCTTTCCATTTCGATCGGTCAGCCTATCCTCTTCCCATCGTCCCCTTTACGTGATCCACACGAATCCATCACGAGAGATTCCTCTCGCTGACGATGCAACGATAATCGACGCTGACCTACATCATACCTCCATGATATCGTTGTGATAGCGTGATCAGTAGATCGTGGATCTTTATGCAAAGTCAAAATTTTCTAAAGTAATTTAACCCTTACAACCCACCACCAAAGGAAACCAGGTTAATGCTATAGATACATTTACAGTGAAGCACGTCAGAGGATCGATATTTTTTATAACATTACCATAAGCAATTACTCAAATAAATGCTAAAAAAATTAGTGTTACCGTTACGTTCTTTAATATTAAAATAAATTTACATTAAAATGACACTTGTATTAATATAGAATAATTTTAATATTAAAACAATCGTGGTGAATGAAATTTTAGCCATCATAGCCTTTAATTACATTATTATTCATTTTTATTTGGATGATAAACACGGAGGTTAAGTAGAAGATTTATCGTCATAAGAATTTTAATTTGTAGAAAACAAATGAACAATATTCTTAAATTATCGTAATTATTTCTCCGTTTTACGTTCTACGTATTTATTTTTGTGTATACATGTATAAAATCCACATTTTCGTAATCAATCATCAGAATCCTCTTTCCTTTCTTTTTCCTTTCTTCGGTTGATCACGGTCTGTTCGTTTCAAAATCTACCGATAAGTCAGCCTTTATTTCCGAGAATGTTCGTGAAGCGCCCCGAGGTGTGCACTTTCACGACGGGGAGCCCCGACTGGAGTAAATTCATTAATTTACGCGCATTTTTAAACGAGGAAATCGACCGAACATCCACGGCATATAGTTTCAAAGAAAATTGGATTTCCTGTGTGATTTATCGCTATTTCCTTAATCAGTTTAATAAACCGAACAAATTGAATAAGACCGTTAAAGCAAATAAGGTAATTAACATTTTGTTTGCAATACGCATAGCCTACTAAAATTTTAAAATTCCACGATCTCCCATAACTTAAATCAATTCAACAAATATACTGAAAACACTGACAGCATTTTTAAAAAATTATTTCTTTTTAATATATATTAAATATTACTTTTCTATTATTAATCGTTAAGTTTTGGGAGATGGAGTAAACTTAGACATAAAATAAGCATCAAAATTGTTTCTTTCTTTAATACAATACTAACGATGAAGTAGTTGTATCAATCATAGTTAAGAAATAAATCATAGGGCAAGAGGTTAAGAACTTTCAATTTGAAAATGAGTTCATTGGCCGATACTAGGTTAAGGGTTAATTTAGCGGCGGCTGTGATCGATGACCGAATAATCATCGAACGTCAGTCGAAACAATACGGTTTTCACCGGAATCAACATAATTCAATCAAGTTCGCCGTTCACGGGCACGGCTATTGTCTCGCATTGCGCAAGAATTCGTTTATGGGACCGTAGAAACTAGACACACCGATTTGTGATTTGCCTTTCACGCGACGCTCATCGACCCGTTTCACCGCGGGTGCACAAACGACGAAAAGAACTCGATCGGCCCAGCGTTGTTTTACGATCAGCGCCCGTACCCGACGTGGAATTTCATCCGAGAAAGGAGAACAACGAAGAATTTCTTTGTTATCTTGCTTGCTTGGCGCACGGTTCGCGTTCGTTAAAGAAAATGATCTTTGTCACAATAATTGGAGATTAAATGGAATAACTCGAAAGTAGATTCGAAATTTTAGTCGTTCGTTTCGAAGTTTATATAAATTTATATTTTATCACGTTGAATGCTGCACGATTTTATAGAGCAAAATATACAAAATAGAAAAATGTTTCAGAAAATAAAAGTGTTATTTTCAGGTGAACTCGAATTTGAAGAGGACGATTGTCAGTATTTTACAGATATTAGGTCATGCAATTTAAATTTCGGATTTTTAGTTATTTATAAGTTAATTCATATCAACTGTACACAATTTTCTGTAAGTTAACATTATTCCTTTTTTAATTCTCTGATGACGTTGATGACGTTGTTAAGGAAATGAGAGTTAATAAGCGATATTATTATTAATATATGAATATATGATCAATAACTGAAATTCTCGTACTGAACTAAATTCCGTCCCCAATAACATCGTGTCCAATAAAAAACCTGATGATTTTCATACGGGTTCATGTTTAGGTAAACAAATTTAGGACGACAGAAACTCGCCCACAAATTTATTGAAAGGAGCGGGTTAATTAAAATCGGAGATCGTCGCAGCGAAACAAAAATAGAAACGTCTCTTCTGCGAAATGAATTTTTTGCTATTTCGCCGTTCGCTCGAGCTGAACAGTTTAACCCGTTTAACATGGTCGGATCGCGAAACCGCTTGGCAGACGTAATTTTCGCGTTTGTTTACTTTGACTTTTGAGCTCGGAGCATGAGATTCACAGTTCGAATGCAAGACGTCCACCATGTGCGCGCCATATACGTCGCGATGAGAAAAAGAGGCCTCGGATGTAGGATGAAGGTCGACGATGGATCACGTGTGTACAAAATTAATCATCGGAGGAGGGAGAAGAGTATCACGTCGACGGACTTATGTACATGATATTTTCAAATGTGAAGTAACATTTTTATTATGCACGGTGACTTATCTGCGCAAGTGAATCACGCAGATCGCTTGTGTCCTGTGAGTCTTCTTCGTTCAACGCGATTAAATCATGACTAATCGCGAATTAAGCTTGACACGTGTTGTTCCTTGTTTTCGCACGATTTTTTAATGATTTTGTGGTAACGATATAGAGAAAATTAATGACAGAACGCGTAATGGTGAAGGTTTAACTAAAATGTTGAGATTTGGATGTTCTTTTGCGAAGTTGGCTAAAATATGTAAACATATTCCAAGAAACATAGATATTTAGGTTTCTAAAATCTCTGACTTTGAGGTATCACAATGTAAATCATATTTCCAATAAACTTTAATTCACATGTAACCAGAGAGCTAGAAAGTATGCCTTACGCTATACCAAAAAACAACTGTGTTGATATAATCCAATGTTCAGTGTTTTTAATTGATCTTCCTTCAGTTTTTAAAATTTTTTGAACTAAAGTTACATCGAATGAATTGGAAAATTATGAATGATTACAGTGAATGTTTGAAGTATCAAATACAAAGCAGATACAAAATAGAATAGAACAATGTTGAAGTAAAATTGACAAACAATTAAGTATGCAAATGTGCTGTCAGCTCAATCTACGTTTATACGCATTTTCGGAGAACAAGTGTAACTAAAAGTCCAACTTAGACGGTTGAATCAAAGTCAACAAATGAGCTCATACGGTTTTCGCGTACGGGACCGCACACAAGATTCACTTTTGCCGCTTATGTATCTCTGATCACGGTTTAATCCATGGAACCGACGCTATTAATAGAACCCCAAGAGATTCAGACGTCGCGGGTACCGAGCATCCCATTAATTCTCGAAGAATACCATAAGCCTTGTTTTACGCTCGCGGGGAAGGGATAGGATTACTGGCAACGCTAGAAGAGCCGGTTTTCCTCCCGCAACATTTAGTCGTCCCCATTAAAATCAAGCTTGTATTCGACATCTAAACTAGAACAATGGATTAATGGGGTAAATCTGTTTACGTGTTGATGCACGAGCGCGATTTAATCCTTGAAAAGAGAGGCTTAAAGCTATTTTACATCTTCAAGGATGAGTCTCTTGAAAATGAAATCACTTCACTTTCTGATCGAACATCCGGTTATACTTGCACAGTTTAAATAGATAAGAGCTAAAGATTATTCTTCTTTAAGATAAAGGTGAATATACTTAAAGAAAGTAAAATTATGAAAAGTACTTTGAATCTTCATAATACGATTGTAATATTTACTCTGAATAATACTAGTATATAGGTAATGACAACATAATACAAATATCACACAAACAACACCTAATAGCACGTAAATAATAAAGCTTCAATAATTTTCTCAATTCATAATCCCCCCATTACCTATCAATATCACATCTGTTATTTACCATAGTTCAATAAGAATCAAGAACTATCAGAAAACTCGCACAAAAATTGTCAGCGATTGATTCAACTCCCCGAAAAATGGCGTCAATTCTCGCCGCGACGACAAAGAGCTCGTTAATTATGCAAGGAAGACCTCGTGCATATGAAAAATAATAACACACAGGACGTGTCCGAACAACAAAAGAGACTTCCGTCATAATTTTGCAAACGACAAACGCCGCGCGTGAACTCGCGAGGTCACGATTCAGATGATCCAGTCGGCAACAAACCGAATCGAGACACGGTCCGATTCGCTGAAGGGAAATGTAAACACGATGGAACAATGGGAACGCGTTTCGGAAATGCTAAATTTAGGCTTCCTGCGGCGAAGGTAAATCGAACAAGGTTAATGGCTTCCTCTGCGGACGGTGCAATCGTGATGGAAACCATGGCGGTAATGGAACAGCTTCAGGCCCGGTGATCGTCGATCATGAGCGATCGTTTCGCGGGTGAAGGATCGAACGCGATTTAATTGATCCCGATATTCCCGGCGCCCGTACCGCGGGATGATTTCGCGTCGGCCTCTTTGTTCCGTTTAAACGGCTGAACCCTAGCTATTGAGCTAAGGACTGCTTCTTCGGCTCTGTTTGCTTGCCGAGAAAATTGGCTGTCGATCACCATTCGTATCACGCGTATTAGAGCACCTGTGGCGCATCGATACGTAAAAGTCTTAAAGTAAATGTTAGCCAATGGACGTTTCGTTGAACATATATTATTTTGTTCTTTTTTTGGTTTTTATAGTGAAATGGCGGTTAATTATATTTGATAGAAGGAATTATAATTGGTGAGCCATTTATGTTTTTGAACGATAATATGATATAGTAAGACAAGTTTGAAGAGCGAAGAATATTCTAAAATTTTTAGTAGAAGCTTAAATATACGTGGAACATATGATTGATAGAAATTAATTTAGTGATGGTTGCATTTTTTTGGAATATCTTTCAAAGTCGTTTTTATCGTACAATAATTATCAAAATGTTATAGTAGTTTGAAAATTATTTAAAGTAAATAAAACGTCCGACATTCTATTTGCCTGTGAAATCATCAACGATCTGATCCTATTACCTATGACAAGGTAATAGGAAACAAGCCAATTATTAATCGCGGCAGTATCGATCCACGTGTCGGGTGTGTATCAGGACAATTTACCGTGACCGTCCTACAAAGGACACGATAAGTGCCATTTACGTAACGGTCATTCGACGTCCATCATTATTCCGTCGACGCCGCGGTCGCGTTGCATGGGTTTGCCGCGGAAGCTAGTAGAACTGCGCAGAAGACACGGTAGTAAAACACTAAATAACATTACTATCAATCTAGCAATTATCCTGTCAGCTGAAATTTTAAATCTTTAACAATTACAATTAACAAACAAAAGCAATTATACAAAGTTTTTTAACGTGTGTTTCGGTAGTGTAACAAAGGAAACTTGCTACAAATGGAAACAAAATGCTACAAATTAAATATTAAATAAACAACAAACAAATATAAATATACATTTATACGTGCCATATAGTTATACAGAAACTGAAATCAGTTTAAAATGTCTAAAAAGGATTGTATCAGATCCTAATTAAAATGAAGAGCTCAATAAAATTTCTAAAGTACTGAACTACTGAATTCTAATTAATATTTCTATTAATGTTTAAATTAATATTCGAGTATTACATTAGAAAATATCTTAATATCAAAATCTCAGGACACAATAAAATAAGTGTTAGAAGTATGGTGATTAGGAAAGTAGTAAAATAATTAATGCACGTTTTCATTCCTAATAATTTCTGGATTTTATTTCGTTATCCTCGAGTTCAACGGTCCAATGATCTTCGGAGCCAAATCGATCCAGCGACGGGCTATCGATTTTCGATCGCGAGGAGGTGGGTTTGATCCCACGTGAGGATGCCCGCGCTAAATGTACTGTGGCAAATCAGTGCTGCCTAAATATTGAGTCACTGGCTATTTCTGTAGCCGTTGTCCGCGCCTAGGATCGTTGTAACTCCCTCGCGCGAGAGATTTCGCGGTCTGTACCGAGTAAGATCGACTCGTGGGCACGAGGAACGCGGCAACGTCGTTAACGAGTCGGGCGACCGGCGAAAAAAATGACCACGTAATGAAGACAGAGGCCTGTCATCTTTAAGCTCCTTTGCTTGATTCATATCTTTGATCTGCCCTGTCGTATTGCACGATACACAGACTTTATCAGATCCCGAGGAAAGTTGTGTCATTTTCTACTCTCTTTTTAGTGAATATCAATCAAACGCTGACAGAGTTTCTATTACGGAACAGAAGATAAGAAATTAGATGTAAATTCTTTTTTTATAAGATATCTTTAAAAAATCAAGGTTTTAATTCTTAATTCTTTACTCATCCTGATCAATTTGTTATTAAGTTAATCCCCTGCCTTATGATTTATATTATAACCATGATCGATACAATTATTTTATCATTAATAATTTATTGGGAAAGGAGAAAAATTGTAGGCATATTCTATATCTACGTTTGCTCTAAAGTATGATAAATCATAGCAGAAGAATAATATTTAATTTGGATTCGAAAGAGTTGAGTAATGTTTATGTTTGCTAAATTTTGTTTAAAATCTTCACCACGTGTCTGACACGATATTGTAGGGCAAGGGGTTAATCTTCGATAGCTTTGAAACTTTAGATACATATGTGCATCATTGAGTTTAATGTTGAAAGGAATATTTTCAACTTTAGCAGTTTTTTTAAATATTTCGTAGTTTGTTATAATAGATTAATAAATCAAACACTTTTTTTATTTTTATGTAAGTTTTACAAAAAGATGTTAATGGTGACCGTACGTCCCATTACTCTCGTAATCCCTTTGATTTTTCAATATTTTTGAAGGTAAAAAATTACTATTAAGCTTTTAATGATATCTGGTCAACAATTAAAACTCAATGGAATTGTGATTCAGTATTCCAAACGAACAGGAATGAGAATAGACAGCTTTGAGTATTTATCAAATATCACGAGGATTCCTGATGGCGCCGTCTGCATTGAGACAGATTCTTGGCACCGAGTCACTACGTAAATTCTGTTGCATTCGTCACTTCCAGGAAACTGACAGATCGATGCACTGGTCCAGATCCAACTTTGTCGTTTGGACCGGTGCGGTGATCGTGTACCTGTTCTTTAATGACAGATGATGAAATGCAGATAACTAGACGGCGGGTTTAGAATTTCCTAAATTCCTTGCGCTATCGATGGGGCGAGATGAAATGCCGGAGCTATTTCAAAATTGGTTCAATATCTACATATTTAAAGCTTGATCAACGATGAAAATCCTTTATTAATAAATTATATTATGGATTTTGTTAGTATCCCATTAACAATTATTTATAAAAATCGCAGATCAATATACAAATTCAAATTGTTAAGAACATAATTAGAAAAACCAAATTATAGTGGAAAATTGTTTTTCCCAATGAACACTGAAAAAATCATTTCGTCTTGGATACTTCATATATTTTTTCGAATCACGTGTATCCTGCAATTAGCATTTCCAAATTTCCCATAGATGCATAAAAATCCACAATCCATTGACAATTAAAACCCTGACGAAAAGAAACTATCCAGGGAATAAAAAATGGTATTCGCGACACAGACTGATCTGTAATTCAAACTGAACGGTCCTGTCTCTAAGAGCCAGGAAGCTGCTACAGGAGAACAGTAATTTGGATTACGAGTAACCAAATTTATTCGTGATTCCGTTCCCATCGCGCTCGTCGCGGTTCGATTAAATTCCACGGAAGATTTATTGTATGTAAATCTGGACAGGTAATAAAACCGCGATCAATCTAACCGTTGCGGCAATCGACAGAACCCGCCTGACGGGTTACGCGACACTAATAACCAGTTCAAGGAATGCCGCGGATCATTTGCATAATTTTGACTTCAATTTGACCACCGTACGCCGGATATGGAATTACATTGCGCCGGGATTGGGCCAATTTAAACCGCGACATAATTTTCACTTATCCTGCCTCACGATTTAATCCTTTTGACGATTATTATATAACGAAGCTCACGATAATTATCTTCTTCCACTTAATTTTAATTAATAATGCATTTAAAAGGAATATAATACACTCGAATAAAAGAAAATTACTTCAATTTTTTTAATGAAACGCATCATTTTGCGACAATTTAGTTTTTATGAAGATCTAATTATTACGTGTTGTTTAGTTATTTTTAAAGAGGTCTAATGTAAACAATATACTCTAATGGAAGGAAATGCTTTTTCAATGTCTTTTTACAATGGACAATCCAACGACTAATGAGGCTTGAAATAAAAAGATGGAGCTATACAGAAGCGTATTGGATCTGAGTACACTGGACTTCGTATAGAGGATATTACAGTCATAGGAAACAATGTAGATGACTTCAGATCTGTGGGACTCATTACAAATGACTTTCAGTGTCGTAAAACGCGATACAAGCTACTGTAGACCCAGGGGACGTAATAGAGACGACCTTAGACTCGTGGGACACGATATAGATGAGGTCAGACCCATGGGACCGAATACAGGCGACGTCAAACCAAATATAGACAAGGTCAGAATCATAGGACTTGATACAAGTTTCATGCAAGTAGGACTCAGGGATCTTCGAATGTTGAAACATAATTTAAAATAGTTTTCATCGCACTCTAAACTTCTCCATCATTGCATGTTTTCTCAAGATAGAAGCAAAACACTGATGGTATAAATAAAATATGAAGTGCGGTTACTAGATAATTTCAAAAACATGAATAAGCAAAGTTACACTTCTTCAATATGCAGAAAAAAAAAGTCAAATATCGTTAAAGATCTCTAATTACAAATGTAAAATAAATAAATTTGAATAAAATGAAAAGTAACTTCATCGGTTTGTAAAATAGGCCACGTGGAAATAACGAAATAACTGGATAACTCAATGATCGATGTAAATATAAATTTATTGTAGTCTTCAAGTGCTTATGCTAAACAGAAACTTACGGTAAAATGAACAAATAAGTACACCTAGGAGTCCATTCGTACACTCACCGTATAAATATTATTTTACACTTAACGTGGAGTGTATTGTATTCAATAATCGCCTATAGTTACTTGTCTTTATCTATACATATTACCTATATACAAATCGATCCGATGCGATATATGTAATGTACATATATAACTGTTGGTAGAAAACATGGCGACTGTGTCGTCACCCTTGTCGCCCACCGTATTTAATTTTCTACCGCCGATCTTCGCATCCAATGAGCTGTTTCGAGTCGAGCGCAGATGAAATTTTGCTGTCGGTACTCGTTGATTTTGTTCTTCTATGTACACCCGTAATATTTCGTCCATGTTCAAACAACGACACGCTGAACACTTTCATGATATGGTTTCGTGAGCGCGGCCATCTTGTCGAGACGCCAATATTCTAGCGAAAATGTCGGAAAACGAGCACAACAGCTGAAGTTTTTACCTGCGATCGAGTCAGTGATGTGAAAGCGCTCGAAAATGATATCCAACGAGCGTTTTATTGTACTTTTTATTGCAAAACTCGTGAATGAAGAAACAAATGAGCGTCACGTGTTAGAACGAAAATCTACGGTAGAAAAGAACGGCTCGTGTTGCGCGTGCATCAGTTAACGAACACGAGGGAATAATTACAACGTACTCAGTTCATGATCGATGGGATAAAACATAGAGTTATTCCGATTGCCACGTGATACGAAAAAATAAACATTATTGTTGAAATATACCCTAAACTGTGATAAAAAAAAATCAAGGGTCAAAGGTACCTTCGAGTTCAAAATCGAAACGAACTCGAGTGCAAAATGGTACCTGTGATTACGCTTCACGAGAAGCTCGTTCCGAATCAATCCCAAATTCAATTTATCGTCCAGCCTATAAGAATAGATCAGTGACCGGGAAATCAAAATTGTCTTGAGAAAACAAGCGATCTCTGTTTACAATACACCTCTCACAAGTTAACCGATTACTTATAAACTATAATTGCACAGGAGTAAAGGAAATTGTCCGCTCACTCCACTTCATCCCTTTCGAAAAAACCGCGGAATCGAATCTTACACTAATATCATTCTCTATCATTATTTTGCGTTCTTTCGTTACAAGTTTTAGCTTGTAGGTAAGTAGTCGGCTAATTTATGGGAAGCATACTTTATAGAATGGAAAAAAAAATAAAAAAGTAATAGAAAAGAAATGAAGAAAAATATATCGAGTTACGCGTCTTGTCGTGCAAGCATCATTGTCAACGAGGGATTGCCTTTCTTCTCGAAACGTACTAAATCCCTCAACTTGCAGCTCGATGAACTATAACGTTCTTATATTGTTCCCGTAATAAAATAATCGATGTGTATCAGTCACTTTTCCAGCCACGTTGTTTCGGTATCTCGGCTGGTCCGGTGTTTCCTCGGAAGCGATTCAGTTGTGTCTGTATCGGTTGCTCACGCGAGCTTCATGTATATAGTGCGGTCTCTCATCTTGCAGTGTTTTAGGTCCCTAAGTGCCCTCTGTGCTTCGCTGGGCGATGCGAACGCAACCCTCGCATCCCCTGTGGGCATTCCCCTCTCGTTATACCGTCTAATCACATTCTCCCTTTTCACATCAAAGTCACCGAAGAATTCAATGATTTCGTTGATGTCTGCCTTAAAGGGAACGTTCTCCAACGACAGTACGCAGCCAGGTTTACCAAAACCCTCAACATAGTCCATAGAACCTGGATGTCTACCGAGTAAGTGTCTCGGTATACCCATCAGACCTGGAGGACATCTAGGTCCGAAACCTGTGTTACCGAAACGTGGCAGATGATTTATAGGTCCAGCGAAGCGTGGTCGTTGTTCCTGAAGAGGCGGGAAATGCTGTTGTTGGGTCTCCATAATCTGCGGGTCGACCATGCCAAGAGTTTCCAGCATCTTCGCTCGGGGCACTAACTCTATGGTCGGTACGTTTTTACCAAAAGGTAAGCCGTTTTTCGCGGTGGCCCGAAGTGCTTCGTCGGTTGTGTCGAACTCGCAGAAACACTCACCGGCCGGTTTGCCGCTTTGGTTTAGCAACATGTGTATTCGATGGGGCACGATGCCGATGTCCGAAAAGAAATCGAGGATGTCGCGATCGATGGTCTGAAAGGGCAATCCGCGCATGATCACACAGTCGGAGCCAGCGGTCTGACTCATGCTGTTCTGTTCGTGATCACGCTTCGCCTGTGCAAACTTCTCCTCCGTGATAGCGGTTGCTGTGACCGGCTTGTTACCAATCTTTAAGGGCGTGTTCACCGAGGCTTTTGCATCCTCTATTCTAGCGAACTGCACGTATGCCTGCACGTTGCCGGTCTCCTTGGTGCTGGTGATGAACAAGTCGTTGATCTTCCAGTCATGAAAGAGTTTCGCGATGTCCATCTCCTTGGTGAAGGATGGCAGATCGGTCAAGACGATGCACGCGGAAGATCTTACGTCGTCGATGCCGTCCTCCCTATCCTTCTCCGGCGAGTACGAGTCCACTGCTTTGTCAAATAAACTTTCATCGAGATGGAGTATCTCAACCTCAGACCCGCGAACGTATCTAGATGTGCTGAGGGCTAGTTCTTTGCCCTCAGCCTTGCTGAACTTCACGTACGCGATGCCGACGCGGTTCCCATGATTATCGTTGATTAGCTTCAAACCGTCTTTCCTAATGTAGATACCTTGGAAAGCGTGACGCACGTCGTTGTACGTAGCGCTTAGTGGCATATTGCGTACCTCTACGCAATGGCCGCTACCGCTGCTTCCACTACTACTCTTGCTCTCTCCAGAGAATCTTGAGGAGCTATTGTTCGAGCCGCGACCGCTGCTCTGTCTCTCGTTATCGAAACCGTATTGAGCGTTGTTCGCCTGGAACGCGTGTGGGTTGCGACGACCCTCCAGTTCCTGCACCTTGCTTAAGAACGGATTGTTTGGTCTGATCCCAGGCCGATAGTTCATGGATCCGTTCGCGCTGTAAATCTCCGTGCCGAATTGTCCGGTTCTGCCCGGAAACCTGGTTTGGTCCAGTCTGCCTTGCTCGCCCTGACTCCACGATTCCTTGGTGCGATTAAGCGTAGTCACACCGCTGGTTAGGCTAGGCAAACTGGAGCTGCCAATGTTCGTCGCGATCGA
This sequence comes from Nomia melanderi, assembly GCF_051020985.1. Taxonomy (NCBI): domain Eukaryota; kingdom Metazoa; phylum Arthropoda; class Insecta; order Hymenoptera; family Halictidae; genus Nomia; species Nomia melanderi. Next base: position 6,480,881 of record NC_135005.1, read on the forward strand.
GTTCATGCCAACCGTGTGACTTAGGGTCTGAACGTGCGACTGCATTAGACTGCTCACCCCGTTTATCCCATTCATCGAGAATTGATTCTGTTGGAGCATCGATTGTTGACCGATCACTGAGCTGCTGAAGCTCATAGCACGCGTCTCGCCATCTTGTGCCAGAGCCGCGACCCCAGCACCTAAAATACCAGGCGCCAACATGGCCGCCTGCATCTGCGTCTGTGGTGGGACTTCCCAGATACCATTTTCTAGCGACTTCTTCGCACCGGTCACTGGCTTGTCTTTGTGAAATTGTCCTACGCACACTACGTCGTTATTGTCATCGTCATTTGTTTCTTTGCGACGTTCTCCCGTAGAATTGCGCTTCGTATCTCTGTCCCTGGATCGCGTGCGGTCCCTAGATCTCGACCTGTCGCGTCTACGACGCCTGTCCCGCCTATCCCGCTCTCTATCCCGCGATCTGCTCCTGTCCCGACGCCTACGGTCCCTACCCCTATCTCTGTCACGCCTATCTCGATCCCTGTCTCGGTCCCGAGACCGTGATCTGTCCCGCGACCGTGACCTATCCCGTCTGTCCTTGCGGTCCTTACTCGATTCACTATCGTTGTCTTTGTCCTTTTCTCTTCTGTCACTCGGAGATCCGGGTTTCGGCACTACCGGCGCCACAGCAACTGGCGCCGTCTGCATGAACGACTGTAGGCTTAGGGTTTGCTGCCTCGCGGCCTCGATCACCTTCTGCATCTCTGTGCGAGAACTCAATAGCAGCTTGATCTTCATTTCCTTGATCTTACCGCCATCGTGCATCATCGCCTGCCGGGCATCCTCGTCGGTACTGCAATTTGCAGAGGAATTAGACATGGGAAACTCGAAATAGCTTAAGTATGGTTTCTGATGCTTGAGTACTATTTGTTTTTCTTTATTTAAAAATTATGTTAGATAAAACGCAAGAACAATGTTTGAAAAGAGTGAGAGATTGTATGTTAGTATTCTATCGGATCTGCAGATTTTTCAAGGATTCCCGGGTCAGATTATTTAGCTATTCGATAGAGGATCTGAGAGAAGACGATTCTCGCCAGAGTTATTCCTGTGCTGGGTGCTAAAAACTTCGACGATGACCCCGCGGTTGCCCTCGCGACTACAAATTACTCCGCGCAGTTGTGATTATGGGAAAATCATGACTTCCAGGAAGCTAACTACCGCGGAACGCTTCGTATGCGGAACAACGTTGAATACAAGACACGATGCTAAGTGCGTGACGGTGGATCCAAGTTCCTGCTTCTGTTTCTTGGCTCACTGTTCAGTTATTGTATCCAAAATCGTTAACTTGCGCGTCATAGTTTAAAACTGAAGGCGTTCGATAAACAAATTTTATTCATTCGGAAAGCTTAGATATTCGAACAACCAAATATCTCATAAATGAATAGCTTCACAGTACAGATACTGATTTACCCTAAAATGTAAATAAAATGTTGGAAAGCCCCCAAGACACCACAGCAAATGAAGACTACTCGAATTCTAAGTTTATGTGCTTTTAAAAAATCTTGAAAAATCAATTCCTCTAAAATTTATTATGTTTTCGTTCTACTTTTGCGATTATTAAGTTTGCCTAAAATAATAAAGATGCGCGAGCTCTCCGCGAATGAAATGCGATTCAGCAATACAAACGCGACATCAAAGGAATAACCACTTGTTGCGCCACGATATGGAGCAACGAACCGCGCAGAAGGGATCCGAACGTCTCCCATCCGCGTTTAACGATCGAACATGGGGCAAGAAAATTGCCGGGACGCGCGGTTTCGGAGAAGCGACGCGAAAAGGGGGCGCGATAGTAGTTTTGCGTACGGACCCAGCCGACTATTAGTAGATTCGTTTGATTACCTGAACGCTATGAACGCGTCACCCAGCTCGCCGCCGACGATGTGGACACCTCCTTCTGGTATGCTCAGCCCTCTGAAAAATTGGCGAATGTCCAGCGCATTGGCGGACCATGCCAAGTTTTGTAGTCTGATTATGACGCTCATTGTCGACGATTACTCGACGGGATCTGCAACCGAGCCGAACGATTCGTATTAACACCGGGGATCGAGGAAATCTCCGCTGGTCCAGAGTGTTTTAAAACTTGAGCCGAATTGATTCGGATCGGGGTCCATAAAGAAGAAAAGCCATTTATCGTACTGTTTTCATTTCTTTATTTACTTTAAAATGCATAAATATACTATATTATATTGTTAATTATTATATATTCACGTATATATTATTATATACTATTTCCTTACATACTTATGATTGAACTGGTCGTACGCTAACGACCCTTTTCGGACAATCGTTCAATTTTCCGAATAACAGTGTCTTCCCGAAACTATATACTATTAACACTTATATTATTAGCATCTCCAATTAACTGCTTTACTATTAAGTAAGCCCGCTCTTTTGAACATTCGTTTTCAAATTATACTCATTATTATAGCATTTTATTTCACTTTCTACCAAACATTCATTTTTTCTACCCTTTATATTTGAAACTCCACATCCTCTACACCTGAACGACATATCCATTTTAGTTTCGAGAAACATCCTCTAAAGACGGTGAACCAAACAAACTGCGAATTCTTTTCGATTATATTTTATTGAGCCTTCGAATTAATATTTTATATTATTTATTCACGTCAGACGTTTCTACAATTTCAGCTCTCTATTCAGTTTCTCTCGCGTTGTTCGCGTTTCAAGGACGCCTCCGACGCGTTGGGCGTTTAGCAACTTCCTCCAGAAATAGCGGTAACGAGGCCAGGCTTGTTCTCTGCGCCGTATTTACCACCGCGGCATTGTTTTACCAGTATTTCAGGCTTAGCAACGTTCGCGCGTGGATTTTTATTGCACCGCATACAGATTTCCAGGTCCGACGTGGCCCGAAGCGGTGCACGCCGTCCCAGTTACGAGTAATTCGTACCGGAAACCAAAGGATCGTTCCGACAAAGATGCTTGTCGGCGTAAATCGCGGTAAACGCGACCTCGATCGTGTAATTGTTTCTAGATACTTCGCGATGCGTGTCTGGTCGTCGCTGACGCAACGATATCCCGCAGGACTTTATCCTCAAATCAGCTCTAATGTAAGCAATTAAGAGGGCGGAGCGGTTAGATGGTGGTAATAAGTCGATACGACGGATGAGAAAAAATTCTATTTTTAAGAATTCTCCTTATCGTCAAATCGGCTCTAATGTGAGCAATTAAAAAGACGAACCGGTTGGATGGTGGTGATTAGTCGATACACGTCGGATGGACGAGTAAAAATTCTATTTGTAAGAATTTTCTTTATCATCTATCGATTAACAATTATCGTTTATTGGTTTAATCGTGATCAATGGCATGTTTAAGATTGTTGCATTTAATGAAATTATTGTTAAAAGAAAGTTTTATGTAATAGCCTTTCACTATTGAAGCCATCAAGTGGTTGAAATTACCAGCTTATTAAATTTCTCGCAGAAATTATAAAAGTAATTTATTTATTATCTAGAGAAATACCTCCATAATTTCAGTAATTGTAAAATAAAAAGTTTGAAACTCTTATGGAACAATTTCAGCTTTCAACACTATATCGATAATGATCAATAAAACAGCGGCGCATGGGTCCACATTGACTCAATTTTTAAGAAACTTCATTCATTTCCTAACTGCAGTTGACAATCGTTTATATCAGGTATAAAAATTGATCGACGTGTATCAAAGAAACTATATGCGGAAAGATTGATGCTCAAGGGTCTTAGCCGACCCAGACATCACCAGACAGGAACATAATCGTCGAGAACGTCTGGTTTCCAATGATTAATGAGACTACACACGTTTTCGATGTGAATTGTTCCCCTCGAAAACGAGTCGGCCGCCATGATCGATCAAAAATTCATACCGTCAGCAGGTACGGCTAGCTACAGCATGCATAACTATTTATTATTTCAACGCAATCCCCCGAATTCTTCCATTGATCTAACGGCAATAAATCCATGAACTTTATCGCTTAATAAAACAAACGTGCCGACACCAGCACTATAACTTCTCGTCCGTCTATTAAAACCGTCGTAAAATCACGCGAATTTCGTAAATTATTTCGATGAGTCGAAATATGCCGGATCCATTCACGTCGGACAGATTTTAAACGAATCATGGATCTTTGAGCTTCATAGGAAACAAAGAGGCGAAACAGATTTTACACTGAAAAAATTATCGATTCCTCAACCGAATAAAACAATCGATACAAAAAATGTCTTAAACATTGCTATACCTAGATCATTCGAAGCAATAAAAGAGAATTTCCAGGTAACCGTTGACTACACTTCGAAACAAAAGAAACTTCTCATTTACCTAATCCATGAGGTATAAATACATTCATGCAAATTTAATTCCCAAACGCGCTAACCTCAATGCATGGTTAAAAAATTCATAAGCCTATAGTATCAACGATTTCTCATAAAGAAACGAGCGTACCAGTTGTTGCCTCCTACTACCGTAACTACGATTCGTTAAATTTGAGTTATCCTTAGGGTATGTTTATTCGAAACTTTCAATAATTTCACAATCTATCGCAGCGTTTATCTATTCGATAATCGTTCTAATATCGGTATGTCTGTTTTGTGCAGTAATTTCTGAAAAATTCACAAGAATATTCGTTGACTTGAAGAAAAAGACGAATCGAATCGCGTGCGCAGGTCAAAATGAAATTCTTCCACGGAAAGACCGCTCATTATCCGGATGTCTCTTGTGTCAGATCCTCGCGGGGCGAGACTAGCAACTTGTCGCCCGTGTAACCTCGCAGGCTATCTCGCCGAGCGCACAGATCATCGTCCTCCCACGTTGCGACGATCGCTATCAATAAAACCGCCATTGTTAGCCCGCCTCTTCGAATGTAAATCAATCCAATCGCGAGCAGGATTCTGGCCGACGATAACGACGGCCTCCGTTCTTACGAAACGCACGCTCGAATCATGCGACTTCCGCTGTGCGATGGTTCATCATTGATCAACGAATTCGTGGCCGTTAATGAGTATAATTTTATAAAATTCAATACTTCACGGCTGAACTTCGCGACGTTCGCGTTAATTAAATGAAAATGGAAGTCGGTCAGGCTGCTTGAGACTTGAATCCGAAAGAAATTCATTTCGGCAGCGGTCTAACCGAGGGTAAGGTTAAAACTGTCAATGTTTGAGATATCCATTAGAGGAGAAACAGGAAAAAGTGTAGTGGTGCGTCAACAATGTCTATTTGGTATTTATTCAGACGCGTATTATTACGTCATCGACTGCGAATGTGTTAAAAGGTTGCGGGACCTTGGATCGATCGAGACGTGCGGTATTTACGCGAGTTTCTTTATGTAATAGGGCTTCCTGCGTGGTTTACAGAAGTGATTCTTCTTTTTTCTGAGGCGAAAATTTATGTTTATTGCGCCTGATTTGCTTGACACGCGGTATTCGCAAATCTGGGGAGTTAGTTTTGAAAGTATCACGTGATATATAGGTAATCATGAAAATATGAGGATTTTATTAAGGTTGATAAAATTGAAAATAATTGTTGCGTTTGGTTACCGGTTGTTTTTTAGTATCTTTAGAGCCAATTAAAAACAAAAGATGAACCATAGATCATACCATAAGAACTTCATTAAAATTAAACGGTTTTTCAGTGATGGTTCATATTGGAATAAAAAAGTATTATAAGAAACAGGTTTAAAATTTTATGTATTCATTTTTTTATACTGTGCACGATGCACTTTGTTCACTTCGCATGAATTTTTATTTGGACTCATTCATGTAATACCTTTAAATTTATAAAGGCAGAAACATTACACGCTTCGTTTTCTATAATAAACTTTGAGCCAATTTAATATCCTAAGAAGTTTTAGATACGATATTAGTAGCCATTATTGCAAAAATAAACAATTTTAAGAGTAAAGACGCTTCATCAAAGTAAAAAAAAAAGAATTTGATGTCGCGAACATAGTGTAACCCCTTTAGAACGAAAGTAAATATGTATTATCGACACGCTGAACACTGATAAACGATAGGATAAAGCGTTCCGAGTGAATTATGATATTCGAGTATTATGAAGTGGACGTTACCTACGAAAGTAATGAATTTTCCCGATACTTGTGAACTAAACGGTTCCAATTAAATATATTCCATCGTATGCGAGGATGTTTAAAGTTCCCAATGCACTTTCACGCAAATTGAGATGAAACTTTTTTGATCCTAATATTATGATACAAATAATAGTATATTAATATTCATAATAATATTAACCGTTTGAGTGCCAAGGAGCGATTTTGCGCTTCTTCTGTGTCGCTCGAACAATGCCAGCGCTCTAGGCTGCGAAGCCGATAACCGCGACACGCTCGGTTTCCGTCAATGCGCGACTTTACGGTTACCATTCCATTTTAGGTAAAAGTAAAAGAATGAGGCAGCTGGTAAAAGAACGAATTTTAATTTCAGTCGAACATTTGGATGCAAATATCATTAATCAGAGAATAAGACAAGCGCTATCGCGCCGCTTGGCACTTTTGGAGAGGGGATAAGACAAACGAAAAAGCGCTCCTTGGCGCCTTTGGACGGGAAAACAGCAAAGACACGTGGAACTTAAACGGTTAATAATAGTATAATAGTAACTTTTGATCCTAATGAATCGAAAACTGAAAATTTAAAAATTCCACATCCTATTTTATAGATCAATAAGTAACGATGCGATTTCACATAGTCATAATCAACAGTCCACCGACAAAAACATTTCGAGACTCGAGAAGGCGGATTATTGCGAACGCCACTCGATCGAAACGTAATTTCCGGTCCCACTGACAAAACCACGACGGCGATATTGCCGGGACGATACGTAAGTCCGTTTTCCTCAGGTTCCAAGCGGTGCGTCCAGGATGTAGCCGGGTGGATCGACACTCCGAAAGGGTTGGGGCGCGCACGTATTATCAGAATTGTATAACAAAATAGAAATTCTTCCTAACGCGACTGTTTATCACCTAGCGAATAAATTAATATTCATTCGAATACCATTCATTTAATCCAATATCACTAGGTTCAATTATCAGCCGTAAGAACGAATGATTCTTTTATATACAAAAACCAATGTAATATTGTAGGCATATTTTTCAAATGATTGATTTTTATAAAATGTGTAGAACGTATATTTAATGCGCGAAAAAATAAAAAATAAGAACTATTTACTATATGCATAGTTGTTCATTAATATCAACCTAAATGCAATAAAAAGGAAAATATCCTATTTAGCTGAACTTTCGCCTAATACATTGTTCTCCTGTTTATTCAGCCTCCTATTTAAATAGAATATTTCCAAATACAAGGATTTACAATCCTCGCGATAAATCATAAATGTTTTTAATAGAGCGTACACGTTCAATTAATCAATTAAGCCTAAAGATCGTTGACTTGTTTTCCATCTCTTAAACCGTGGAAGGATTGTCCAATCTCGGAAACACGGTCTAATTATTTGCACATCTCTCCGTCGAAATAACAAATACCTCTGATTATGTTCTTCCAAAATAAATATTTACAATTCGCATCACTTTGTTAACGACAAGCGCTCTCAGCAACCATCTTTGGACTCGTAGCTATATTTCCTAATTTTCCAAAAGACCGTTTAAGCTTCCAGTAAAATGATAAAAGAAAAATCAAATTAAATAAACAGTATCCAAATTCCTCCCGAAAGCCACGGAACATGAAATATCTTCCTCAGCACTGGTGAAATCGAAGCGAGGCCGAGAGCAAGTACGTTTAGTCGAGGGTTTGGGGTAGCAGCGGAGAGCAAAAAAAGGGTGGCGAGAGGTGACCACCAACAGCACTAGCGCCTAAATTAGAGCTGACCAACTCGAAGCGCGTTTACGATCGAGATCAACCGCTCGTGTCCCCTTTTGAGGAGGCACGGCGGTGATCGTGAAGCCAAGGGACTACTAGGATCGCAGAGTCATCATACATGCTCGAACTAGCGACATCCAAGCAACCAGCTCGTTCGCGAACTATCCAAATTCCTTAAAGTTTCTCTTCTTTCGAAAGGGTTTACTGCCGGCTACGGTGGAGCTCTTTTTCAGCGTCCGCGCGTTCGAATTCCATGTGTATACACACACGCATATATATCGGGGCATCATTGGTTCCAAACGCCTTGACCTTATGGCGCAAGGTCCAGCTTCAGATACAAGATTTTTCCGCATCTTTTTCGGATTAACCGAAGCAAAGGGGAGGTGGAGTGGGGATGAAAGGTGGTGGTCGACGCGTTGTTTCCAAAAATTATTCCAAAGATAGCCGGCCGCATTCAGCTCAAGCGCAAAAGAGGCAAGAACAAGAGGACGCGGCGATTGGTTCTGATCGGCAGGCTTTTATGCGGCCGATCCGAACCCGCGGCTGGTCAAACATTCTGGATGACCGAGACGCATTGCACGATAGTCATCTTTCTTTCGCACACGCTCACAGATTCTTTCTCCCGTTCGCTCGCTCACTCTCTCCCTTTGTTTTCCTATACGCAAAACAGTCTTGGGGTTCCAAACTTCTTTTGCACTCACCTTTCTTAACACGTTCACATTCCGCTGACCCACGAATTCGAGTCAATGGTCGGCAGTACGGTTGACCTGAAAGCGTTTCCGAGGCTAACGTTGCGTTGCTTCAGAAAACAAAGACGGAATTGCGCTGATCACGGCTCGTGGTGTCAGTCACGCGAATAATTCGTGCAGTTTCCGCGTGAACGGTGTGTGTTACGAACGGCATGGATCAACACGAGCGCCTCGCTAACTGTCGCCTGTTTCTGGCCGGTCAGCAGCAATTTACCGGGGCAGGTGGATGCTCAAGTGCGAAGCATGGAAAATGTTCGTTGAACCAGCGTGGAGATGGGTCCCCGTTCTCGATTTGTTCGTTGATTTAGAGAGAATTCTTTACGTTCGATTTAAAATTTAGGACTACAGCAGTGCCCGCTTATTTGTCGCTGGTTTGTAACCTTCTTATTGATAGTTTCATTTCTTTTATTCAGCTCTGGCCATTGAGTGAAGGCTAGTGAGAATTGTTAAGGTTTTATGTTTAACAGATTTATGTTGCTACATAATAATGAGGACAAAATGCGACCAGTAAGCGAGCACCACTGCAAATCGATCGCCTGCGTAAGAATTGACCCTGGCCAGTAGGAAGCAACCACGTGATCAATAAGGTGGTTATCATGACAGTTAACGAGGCACTACTGTAGTTATAGATTGCGGATCGTGAACGTGTTAATATTTCAATGTCTAATAGACATTATTGATTCATATTGATTATCAGCCCGGAACTTGTCGTTTTCAAAGATGAGACAAAGAATACACAGGAGTCATGAAATGATCATTAGCTAATTGCGCATTGTATGCATTCAATTATTTTTACGCAATGGAGTCATACATTTAAATGGAATTCGAGACGTTTTTCATGGTATTTTCACGGTAACGACATTAGTTGTTAGACTTGTGTTTTTCTAAAATAATTTTAAAATTGTCAATTCAAATGGAAAACATCCGCAGTCAAGTCGTCAATCTTCTACTGAATTTGTCTTCGAACCGGTGTTTTCAGCGAGACACAGTTGTCGACTACAACAGATTCGATGATTCCCGTGACGAAACGTGCGTATCGTTCCGTGGACCAGCAAAGCAAAAGAAGTTTCGAACGACTGAAAAGCGGTTTCAGAAACCTCCGCTTGCACTGAGCAACTGATAGGGCTGCCACTTCCATTTTCGACTGGAAAACATTTCGTTTCCGCTCCTCTACCTCCGGCAATCGTTAGCAGTATACACTACATTGTTCAAATTCTATGCGACATCCTTTGAGAAGTTGACGAACGACAATTTGGTGGGGAGTTTTAAAGAGTTTCTTAGCGAGCTTGGGCAACCAATTGACTTTTGGTCTAGCTATAATTTAATCATCTTTCCGCTTACAGTGACGCGAACACGTGGACTTGATCCTATCAAAGGGTCCGTTCGGGGCTTTGTTCTTGGTCGATAGAAGTACGTGGCTAGGAAGTATTAAATGATTAGATGGAAACGTGTTATCATATCCACTCCCAGATATAGCGATAGCGGTAACGCTTGGTGTTGCACGATCAATCCGATATGCACCGACAGAGACCGCATAGATGAGTGCGATGGCGGAAGTACGTAACAGGGTGTACACTGTGTAGACAGAAGGTAACTGATAGATTGCAGTTGTCCATATGTACGTTCAATCCATTCGTTTTCCCCGTCGTTCAGCACCAATCTCAACACTTCTTGTAATGTAAGGAAATGGTTATATAAGACATGGTACCGTGTAACGTGACTAGAAACAGGAGCCTGAGTACATTATCTCAGGATAAGTATTTACGCATGCTTTATGTTTTGTCATTTAAAAATTCAAAATAGTATTTAGATATTTTTGTCGGTTTATGATTAATTTGTTTAACTGTTTTAAGATAAGCAGACGAATAGAGTAACTTTCATTTATAGAGATTTATGCGCGAGATTAATGCACCAATGGTTTTTGATGTTTTATACCGTTTTAGTATCGTTAGACTTATCGCATGGAAACGGAAGGAAAAGTAATTGCACTCTGCAAGTTAGTGCACTGTATGCAACAGGAAGAATAGAGCGTTCAGAGAACTTTGTTGAGTTATTCGATGACCACTGTGTCCACGTAGAACATGCAACAGAAAGGCACTCGATTGAGAAGGCGATGACTCCCAGCTCTCAAGGACCTCAAAGAAGAGTTGTGAGACTGCAGATATCTCACTTTAATATTCCTCAGTTCTTTTTTTAAATGCTCTTAACTTGTTTACCCGAACGCCCAACAAAAACCACAGACTACATCTACACTAGCTGGTTTCTTTTAGTTTGTATCTTTTAACTATCTCTTTTTATCAATTTATACTTAATAACAGAATAAGATCAATCAATAATTCGGTTTATTTAATAAATATAAACTAATAACGGATTTTATCTGACTCTGGACTATTATAAATGGCTTTAATATCCTAACAAATGTTCTAATTTATAGAACCAAGTCATTTTTTAAAGACAAGAAGTAGATGGTTTCATAATGGTTTGAACTTTGCAAAATATTTGTATCTTTCAATTGTACAAAGTTCCTTTGACTATAAATAAACTTACCTTCATTTTGTGCATAATAAATGAATCAAATAATCATAGTTGCTGCATTCTAAACGACTTCTAAATGTATGATCATGTTGTATTGTTTACCATAAAATAAAGGTTCAACACAAACAATCAGATTATGGTACATTTTGAAGATATCAAATACATACTTAGAACATAATCTCTTATGTAATCATAAGCAGAATCCATGATTATGATCTTCTACAATAATATTAAATTTTTAATTGATACGTAAAGATTTGAAGGTTTACATGAAGAATGTCATACTTTAAAGTAACTCTTACTTTTTAAATATGAATTCTGATATTCACTACTGTTAAATTTTATGATATGCGTATCTCGCAAAAGTTATTTAGTTTTCACTCGTGTTAAGGTAAGTTTACGTTGTCAGGGTATACTCAAGATTAATACTAGAGAATGAAGAACATAATAGACAATCATGCAAAATATGAAGAATGTTCTTCATTTCTATGTTATATATCATTTCCATTTTCTTTATTATTCCTGTTGGCGCAATTTTATTAATTACTTACCAGTCCCTGATAATGTGAACAGATAATGAAAAAAATGTGATATTTTGCATGAAATGTAAATATGAGACGGTTCTTAGACTTCGATGATCACTTTGGAACATCATTTCAATATAATGAAGAACTAAATCAGCCTGCAGTAAAATCACAACACTTCCCTCCAGAATTATGAGCTAAGTTTTATTACATTACTTATGAAGTATTACCTTCGGCTTTAGACACTCGAGAAATTTCTTCCTTCTTCACCCTCAGTTAAAACGTACGATGAAAGATAAGAAGTTGACGAGAATAAAGACGACCAAGCAGCAAACAGTCCATCAGCAAAGGACAATAAAATGGAGAAGCAGAAAAGGAGTCAACTGCACCATGTCATTGTACAAAAGTCCACTGATGATTGTTGATGCCTGATCTTGACACCTACACACACTGAGTTGCCTAAGATCCTGCAACACACACCATTTTTGCCACACTATACCTAAAACCTCTTATTAACAATAGCAAACTGTAACTATAAAAAAAAACATTAAGCATCAATTTAATTAAAGTTTAATGAAGTATAATTTAATCTAAATCATAGAATTATATTGCTTTGTATGTATGCGGCTTTAAATTTTTGTTCAACAAATTAAATCTATATTATTTGTTTAATATATATTGTAAATACGATATTTTAATAGAAACAGAAATAATATCAAATTAAAAGTGAATTAATTATGTGATAACGATGAATGTTATCTGATAAATGTTTCTTATATTTTAATTCTTAATGTTTAATGAATAAAAAGCAATAATATTTCATAAAAACAACGTGAACAATAACGTTAATATTTACATTTCATTTCACAATGTTGATAATCAATACAGTAAAGGCTAATGACTCACGGAGCGTTCTGATATATACAATAAAACTGTATCGATCTATCAATACTTTTGAAACATGAAAAATGTGTTGAAAACAAAAAAAAAACTTTAAAAGTATACATGATCTACGAAACTTTATTTACAATAAATATTATACTTCGAGGTCGGTAAAATCTGAAGAGTAGGAAACGACTCCGTTCTACGTTGTATTACCCAGTTCGCCATTTTCGAGAGACATTATAATGTTGAGTGGAAATATTTGAGAAACAAACCAAAATATTTAACTTACCGAACTTACTATGTAAACCCAGCAGATCTCATAAGAAGAATGTTGACTATAGACGTTGTAAACAAATTATAACGCGGTAAAAAGAAATTTTCTTTTCCAAAGAACGCCAAACGCTTTCTCTTCTAAGCGTATCCCGGAATGGCTGTCGTTGTCCGTGCGTTCGGTTATGGAAACCCCGCACAGCGTTTATTCACTGTTGCCAATATTCGTGAAACCAAATTACAAAGAGGCTATAAGCTTACAATACAAATTATTTATAGATTGTTCCTTTTATGAATTGTGTAAAATGTAAACAGTAGTGTTCAATAGTAAAATATAATTTGTTTTTAAAGTTTCATTATAATTATGGTTATAATTATCATTTAGTTAAACAAAATGTGTTAAACTAAAACATATATTTATTTTTTCATATCAATAAATATAACAGAAAATGTTTAAACTATCAGTTATAATTAAATAATATCAATTAAATTAAGGGCAATTTACAATGTTTATAAGAATTACAAAATTTATATTTATAATATTAGTACAAGCCTTATATAGGTTTATATAGGTTTATTGTAGATAGAAAATATGGCTTTCTAAATACTTTTTTGTACAAATCTATAATAAATAAGTTTTTTACACTGTACGACAATTTCCACTAATTTTAAGAATTTACAATTAGGGAATAGAGCGTCATCTGTAGATGGCGTGTATTGTCACTGTTGGTAGTGTGTATTATACTATATCGTCTACCATCTGGCAACACTGTGTAGTTCGCAAACAGTGTCGTAGTATAGGAAGGTAGGAAGTTGTTCGGTTGCGCGGGCAGACGTTGGATCGTTGAGTTTGCTGAGCGTAACGAAGAGAAAAATGGCGATGGCAACAACTCAAGTTAAAGGAAGTGGATGGCCGAGGAGAGCAAGTAATAGTTCGTTCGAAGGGAAAGTGGTACAGAACCAGTCTGTAACTATCAACAGGACAGTTAATTTGTAAGTGATAATCAATATGTGATTTAATTACATTATTTTTTAGAGTTAATGTTTTGACTGCCTCTCCTGTAGAACACAACTATGGCCGGTTAAGAGACGCTAGCAATTAAACTTATGTTCCTAACACCTTTCAATGCATCTTACATGGTACAACCATGAGACGGCTGTTCACCTTTTTGTTAAGTAACTATGGAAATTTTAAGCACCATCTGAATCGAATTTCTACAATAATAATTCGATTTAATGATTTATCTTCACGCGCCATAATACGACATAACCAACTGTTTTATTGTTTGAATATTTCGATTAATGTATATGTTCATATTCTCATATATACATATATATAAATATATATGTATACCATTTGTTGAATAAAAACCATTAACGTTTGCTTAAAATTTCCAAATATAGGTAAAAATTATACCCTCTGTGCTCCATTTATATGGAGTATGTTATATTTGAACTATACTAAGTTCTGATTATTAAGAATCTAAAGAAAATTTAATTTCTATTATAACGTTACATTTGTACGTACTCAGTATTAATGAATTTATGAAAGCAATAGCCACTGTGTATTAAGCACATTGGCCACTTTTATACATTGAATGTATATTTGCGTGCAAAATACTTTTTGTTATTTCTCATAATCATCGTAATAGCTGTTAAACAGTGACTGTTATTTTGTAATGCGTATGTACTTAAATTATCACTGTTCATTACTTTTACTTGTACGATATAAATTACTTTCATGCCCATGTAAAACGAGAAATGTACAAAATAATTATGCAAGTCACATTGTTGCGTTCTAAGAATTATGCAACCTGTAATTCTTCTAATTAAAACTGTTTGTATTTTTTTTATTCATAAATTGGCTATTCATAGATCATGTAAAATGAAACTTCCAATATGAAATATTTTGTATTTACACTATTGTGGATGTATTTGTCTCATGCTAGATAGTTCATAATTGTGTCTTATTTTTAAATCTAAGAAAACATACACATAATTGTCAGAAAAGGTTTTAACCAATTTTTTATGAAATGGAAATTGATCGTTTTAAAGCTGATATGAAGACTTGATATAAAAAGATATACATCACACTTTGGGATTTACATCCTGTATTCATGCGACATTTGTAATGTTTCATATATGCAATTGAAGAATGTAACCGATACACTATGTACCTATGAAAACATTACAAAATATTTTCTTAATTTGTGTGGTGTAATGAATCAACAATATAGATATAAGAAAATTAACAAAGTATTTACATTTTGGCATGCAAATATTTATGATTGCGTAGCAATAAAAATATCAGAATTTACTATTGATATAGAGTATGCAAAATGTATTGTGTTTTATTATCACATTACATGTGTGGAAAAAAAATGATTAAACTATAATATAATAGCAATATAAACATAAGTATTAAGTACTTTAAAAGGAAATGATATAAACATGTTTGGTTAAACAAGCTTATGGCTAATGTAACATGTAATACTATAAGTACTACACTAATGTGTATATATCAGTTTCAATTGATATTTTGTACTATACTGTTAAGTAACCACATTGTATGTGGTTTCTATATTAAACTTTTCAATTATTTAAAATGATGTTCCGTTTCACTTGTTATATGATACTTTGTTGAACCTTGTTGAACATTGTATTTATATACAAGCTTTGTAAATCTTACGGGTAAATGTTTTATCAATACCTGTTTACAATTTTATTATGTGTTTTTTATTTAATGTATACACATTTTTACATGTGAAAATTGTCAGATAAAAGCAATTGTTTTTATACTATGAATTTGTATATTGTTCTTCTTGCTTGCATGAGAAATAATATTTTCCTTTTTATATCAAATATGGAAGTTTGTATAAAGTTACTGGGGAGAAAGTTACATGCTCAAAATATCCAATGCATTGTGAGTATCTCCACAATCTTTATGATTATATATTGTATTACTGCTTGTGAAATAGTGTTGAAGAAACTGGATTTAGTTACTGAAGGATTATGTTAAACATATAAGAACCTAACACAAAAATACAACTCATTTATCATAGATATCCTTTGACAAACTATACATTTGGAACAAAAGAGCCACTCTTCGAGAAAGATCCATCTGTACCAGTAAGGTTTCAGCGCATGAGAGATGAATTTGACAAAATTGGAATGAGGCGCAGTGTAGAAGGAGTCTTACTGGTACACGAACACGGATTACCACACGTCCTCCTTCTACAATTAGGAACAACATTCTTCAAGTTGTAAGTTGTATTATTCTTTCAAGTATAGTATTCTTTGAACCTTTATTGGTATATGATAATTTTTTTATTTCCTTTTTTTTTTAGACCTGGTGGAGAACTAAATGCAGGAGAAGACGAGGTAGAGGGCCTAAAACGGCTCCTTACAGAGGTAACAGTTAGCACGACGCCTAATGCTACCTTACGAGGTAGCTAGGAGTGGCATTTTGATATGTTAGATTGTAACACTGTTTATCAACCTACTATACCAATCCTAAAAATGTTTGTAGAACTTATGTAACCGGGCCTGTAGCTCAAAATAGGGACTTTTTAATTTATTACATTAGGATTTATACTTTAGTGTGCTGCATGCCCGGACACTTCAATGTTCGTAGTCATAAAAAAATTGTAACTTATTACTTTATATAAGAATCATGGTTAGCTAAGAACATTGTTCTTATTTCGCTCGTTGTAGGTGTTAGTCCAAACGTAAATGACGCAAACCACGAAGATTGTAATATTATATCAAGAAGACTGTATTGTACAAATTGTTATTAACTTTTTGTTGTGATCCGTGAAAAGAATAATGAAAGGAAAAATTGTAAGGAATTATACATAGTTCTAAAAATTCTTGGTGATACGTTATTAATTGAAACATGCACGACTATGACTTCCTTGTGTTATCAATAGGTAGTTCTCAAGTTTTTATGCATTTCACAAGTTTCTTATTAAAATAACGCATTTATGTACAACAGCTGTTTCATTCAATTAGGTATCTGTAAGCAAAAAAAGTTGAAAGTATTTTAGAAAATACTTTTAGCTTATATTACTGATATACAAAAGTAACAGGAACATATTAGGGAATCGTTAATGAGGTTAAATGTTAACAAACTGAATAATATTATGCAGATATTTTAAATATATAATAAAATTGTGTAACCATGTTCTTAGTGGACTGAACGAAGAAGGATGTATTTTAAACGCGTATATCAGACATTTATGAAGTGTAACATAATAAAGGTAATATATACTTTAATTTTTAATTATTTTTTAGACATTCGGACGTCAAGATGGAGTCAAACAAGAATGGGTAATAGAAGATACCATTGGGAACTGGTGGAGACCTAACTTTGAACCACCTCAGTATCCTTATATACCACCACATATCACCAAACCAAAGGAACATAAAAAGTTGTTCCTCGTTCAGTTACAAGAAAAAGGTAATTATTACATTTGAAAATATTTTCCTTTAATAACAAATTTATTGATTAGCAATATAAATTTCTTTCAGCTTTATTCGCAGTACCAAAAAATTATAAACTAGTCGCCGCACCATTATTCGAATTGTATGATAATTCGCAAGGTTACGGACCTATCATTTCGTCTTTACCACAGTCACTTTGCAGGTAATTAAAACGTACTGTACTATTTATGTAATGGATATATTACTTTTTCCTAAATTACACTATATTTTTGATTTCAGATTTAATTTTATCTATATGTGAAAGAGAAAGTAACATAAGTGAGAAAGTGAAGTAATTTTATTTAAGTTAACAGAAACTACTATAAATACATGTATGTATGAGATGACGAATGAAACGGCAAAAAAAGACTTCTGTTCTATGTATAATATGACGTGCACTAAAAATTAAATCATTTTTTAAGTAGTACTTATACAATTCATTCGCACTTTTAATCTCTAATCCTTGTATTTACGTCATTTTTCCACTGTATGCTTACCGATAGCACGATTAAATCAACATTTACTCTAAGATGTATATATATATATTGTTAAACCTTATCGTTTATATGTATAATTGTGAAACGTTTTAACTTTATGTTATGAATTCTATCAAAAAAAGTATTGAATTTATTATACATATAATTTTATGACAAATGTAATTTTGTAAAACCATAATATAATTCATAAAATTAAAATCTTATTGAAATTAAATTTGATATTAACAAAAAATGTTTATGTCAATTAATAGAAACTTCCCGTTGATAATCCTTTTCTCAGTAGTTGTTATCAAGACTAAATTATAATTGGGAAATTATATTGTTAACATTCGTTTGTTCAACAATTAAATGTAATAGTGAATAAATAATGTTTTATTTCATTCTCCTAATGCAAGAATGAAATGTGCATCCATTAAAGGAAAGGGGTATTAAATATTTGTTATCTTTACATATGAAGTTTGGATCGCCATTTTGTATTTGCCACCGCTCAAGAAGACACATGTATTTGACACTGTGAAACGTCAATGCGTTTATTTGAAATGTTATTAGATTTTTTTATTTAATGTAACAAAAAGATGTCGAAATACTCAGAAATAGATATGGAAGCAGAATCAATTATGAGGAAGGTACATATAAAAATTGTATTTTAACCGTTTTTTTATCCGACATATAAATGATCTTAACCTTTCTTTATTGTTTTCACCGCATTAATTTCATATGCTTCAGATGCAAAAAGTGGAGGATGCTTTGCAAGATTCTTTGCATAGGGTTCATATACTTGAAAACAGATTGAAAACAAAATTGTTGACAATGGAAAATCGTGAACGGCTAGAGACTGAGCTTGAAGAAGTTAAGGAGGTACTTAAGAGGAATGAAGAAAAATTGTTAAGCTTAAGAAAGCAGAACAGAAAGACTTACATGGTAGCAGCGAGCATGGTTTTTGCATGTTTTTTACTTTATGGATTATATTTAATGATTTATGGAAAATTATAATTTTTTACTGCATATTTCTAGAAATTTTGTATTAATGTGTATAATATTAAAATTTTATTAAATAAGTAATATAAATATGTATTAATAATTCTATGCTCATTGACTGCCATAAAAACAAAGGAGTCTATAAGAATAGGGTTTGGCATTCTTTTGGATCAAACATTTTTTATGTAATATCTGTCACTATGCAATTATAGTTATTTAATAATTATATTGCACTTTATTATAGTTTTGAAGGTTTGGCTTGAAAAGGAAGAAAATTAATGATGCAACACTTTTATTAATTACATTTTGCAAACATTTATTAGAATTTAATGTCTTAGATTTAATGGAACAGTTTTATATATTAGATTTACAGCTGAGTAACACGGTGCTATATTTCATTAAGTAACAATATAATTTTTTATAATGAAAATAATATATTTTTTTCATTTTTCATATAAGTATAGTCTTTTTATTATAAAGCATAATAGTAATTGCATTAAAGATAAAGAAAAAAATGCATTCTTTATGTTAGTCTTGTAAAGAACATTTCTGTAAATAAATGAATGTTACCTATTAGACTATTACCAACATTATAGTTACTGTTTTTCTTTGAATACAATATTGTGTATTCCTAATACAAGTATTGATATTATTAAATTAAGCAGTAACTAAATCATATTGCGGTGTTCCAGCAAGGCGACTTTGCATGTATTTAGCATGCACTTCAGTATCTAAGTAACTATTTTTTACTGCTGCATTTTCTTTCATAGCAGATCTCCATTCCAACTGAAATTGTAAATAAATGTGTTTGTAATTATGTATTATTTATACATAGCAACTTTATACCAGTCTATTGAAATAAAACATACCAGTCTTTTGAAACGATCTTGAGGTATAACATATTGTTCTCCACGTAAAACTCTAATCATATCTGACCTTTCCCACCATGGCCAAATCATGAAATCCAACATTCCAGGAGAATTTCCACCATAGAAAGCTGTTCCTCTCTTTGCAAGTTCTTTTTCAAACCGTTCTAGACCAGCTAGTGCCTCCTCAAAGACGTCACATCCTACACTTGTATTCAAATACAACTAAAATAAATGAATTTTTATTATATGTTATGAAAAATGATACAAACATTAATATATATGTATTAATATATATGTACTTTATATATAATACTTATAACAGAATTGAATTTGTCAATCAATAATTTATCCTTAGCTTTTGCTAGAGGATCACGTGGATAAAGTTTATTTTGTGGATATGCTTCATCCAAATATTCAGCAATTATAAGACTCTCGTATAATGTTTCCCCTCCATCTAATTCTATACAAGGAACTTTACCATAAGGACTTTTTTCCAGTAACCAATCAGGTTTATTTGTCAAATTAATATAAACAACATCATACCTGTGATTATATGATATAAAATTGAAATATAATATTTATTTATATAATATGGAAAATAAATATGATTAGTAATTAGTCATACAAGCTAAAATAAATATGAAACGTGCATTAAGGATTTACTTTTACATATAATGAAAGGAACATAATTGGAGTTTGATTTTTAGATTAAATTACATACGGTATCTGTTTCGCATCAAGTACTAAATGAATTCTTTGTGCGTACGGACAAAATCGCATGCTATATAACCGTATTTTTCCAGGTATTGTAGGTGGAGCAACAGATCCTGAAAGACAGTTTTATTACGATTATTCTGTATTAACATTAATTTCGAATTTCATAAGGATAAGATCTTACCGATAGACAAATGTTTTGAACTCATTGTGTTTGATTTGTTGATTGAAAATTTGTCGAAGATTCCTTAGAAGTGCGTAATTTTCCTTTCACTCCGAATGATATGTTACTTTCCTTGTAACCCACACTAATAAGTGATGCTGTTTATCGAGGACTTGAGACGCAGATTATTAATCGTTAATCGTCTCTCTAGAACTGGCATATATATTTTTATCCCAGCTATAAAACGTTCTCAAAGTCATTGGAATGTAATTCAAATTTAAATCTTTAATACGAGCTAACGATATTTCGTGTTTTTCCACAATGGAAAATTTTCTATTAGACACATTTGAAAGTTAAACATTATTTTTCATACATGCTAACACTTGAGAAAGAAATGTCTAATGTTTAGTGCAAAACTTTCAGTGCCGTATACCTAGGAATATTTTGTGTTTATATGTTTGACTTAAAAGACTAGACAGTACCGCTATCTTGGTTATCATTTTTGGAAATTTTGAAACATACGCACAAGTGCTGTCATGTAAGTGTTTTTTACTAAATTTGATATTGTTTCTATCATTTTATTTTGTTTAACTAATTTAAAATTTATATTAAAGGTGTATTATTTCTGAAGCAGTTATCGATATGAAATTGAAAACATTTATTAAATTTTCGCGGCGAATGAAAAACCTAGTCTATGAGTGATTGTTGTACGACATTGAACTTTGGTACGTACATTCATTTTCTCAATTACATCTAAATTGTTACTTAAATAATTATGACCTATTAATAAGCAGCGATACGTATATCTGCATTTGTATTCAATATATTTCAAATACTTGAATGCTGAAAATAAATATGGATTCTTGACTTCCAATAATCTTAGTAATTGTATACACAGTTAAAAGATGGCGGTACTAGAATAATTAAATTAGGAAAGAATTCTTGATATTAAATTATTTATCTATTGAAGTATGAAAAAATATTTCATTCTTATGGTAGATAATTTCATAAATTGATTTATGTACCGTTTGTGCCAGCAAAAACATATACTCAAGGTAAAGTTTGTCCATTAATACATACTCGTAGAACTCAAGAACTTTTAGGAGTAGCCATTATTCACAATGTACAAGTTCCATTGTTTTTTTAAATTATGTTTATATTACAATTATTTATAAATATTATTGTTTTATGTAATCCGAATTACTAAAACAAAAAATTAAATTAATATAAACAGAAAATTAATAACTTATCGAGGTGAATATTTTGAAGTAAGCGATACTCCATTGCCCACGTGACCGGAAGATCAAACATGTCCTCCATGATGTATTCTTTCCTTGAACACTATTTCCCAAACATTTAGCCCTGAAATGTTTATTAAAGAAAAGCTTATTAAAAGAAAAGAAGTACAATTTTTTCATAAATTACGGTGAAAAAATAAACAAATTAAATTTCAAGCCACATCTATGATTACTTCAGTCACCTCTTTCCATTTGCAATCTTCCCTGATATCTCGCCCAGATTCCATTAAAGAATAATAATGATTTAAAAAAGCGTACCTCAAGGGCTCGAAATATTGTTCCTGAATGAGATCTTCCAGTGTCTATGTAACAAGCGAAGAAAAAACGAAACGATGTCGGGTATGGTGGCAATCTTTTCTAATTACCGCCGACTATCATCGAAAAAAAAGGCTTCCTTATCCTCCGTTGTCCATGAGCCGCACGATTTTACTTTCCCCAATGAAACACCGAGAAGGAGGTTAAAGCGTCAATTGGCGGGTGCCACTCGCCCCGCTCGCCTCTGATGATCAAGACCTAGACTACTATCCGGTGGTAATAATCGTACACACGGAGAGGATCAGTCGGCCGGTTGGCCTGGTAGCTAAGTGGTAGCGGCGAAGGACACGTGTAGGTGGAGACAAGGTAACGGGAACGGGGGGTGAACTAGGGGATGGAAGGTAGTCGAAGAGGGCTAGGAAGTCGGGTCGAACGTGGGAGAGGCAGAGGGAATGAAGGGGGTGAACAGCCTTGGTGGAGGACGAGGAGGAACGGCGCGAGCGCTGATTGGTAGCAGAATCGATTAGCCGAGCCGGGCTAAACCTTCGGCACCGCGTCGGCTTCGGCGACGCCACGAATTTCCCGAATGGGGGTTTCCCGTTGGGGCGGGCCCGAATCCAGGGAATACCTCGGCGTTCTCCATGGCAACCCGACCAATTCGCCAACCGCCGACAACCGAGGCTGACCTACCCGTGTGTTGCTTATTTTTCCTACGTCTCCCTCTCGCTCTACCCTGCGTCCCACCACCTGTGCACTTTTTTCCCCTTTCCTCTATTCCAACCCCTCCAGAGGAGTCCCTCATCCTCGTCCCGTAGGCGGCATCCCTTTGTCGTTGCCGCTCCTTTCCCCTTTGTTTCCTATTTTTCTGGGTTTCGTTTACGCTGCTGCGGCGGGCGACGGGGAACCAGGTATTTCACCAGACTTTCACCTCTTCCTCCGCGGAGTGACTTCCCCGCACAAAGCTCGAGCGGTCGCGCGCGCGCGTTAGCGAGGACCAGCGTGTTACGCAATCTCTCCGTGTGCAGACGGTGCCACAGACACCAGAGAGATACACAGAGAGGAGCCACATTGATTTTGCCGACGACTGATACAACCCCGTCGGCACGTTTAATTAGAACATGGCGACTTTAATACAAGCGCACGACAACAAGAACAACAACAGCGCCCCTTCCCCCGCACCCCTACTCGCCCGACCGACTGCTGTGTCCCTTCAACGTCCACGCGTCCCTTGATCCTTTCCGTATCGTTTCTTTTCTTTTTTTTCCATTCCTTTCCCCCCGGTTTCTCTGCGATGATGGCGGTTGTCGGCACAGTCTTCCCGACCTCCGACCGAAACTCCTCTTCACCGATTCGAAGGGGTCGCTTATCTACCTAGCCTAACGCGGTCTATACTAGTGCCAAACAACCCGTCGTCCGCTCTTTCTCTCTCTCTCTTTCTCTCGCTCGCTCGCTCGCTCTCTCGATCTCGTTCTCTCGTACCACTCATCCGTCATTGTCATCGTCATCATCATCTTTATTATTATTATCATTCTCGTACAGGTTTCGAAAATCACGCCCGTTCGTGCTCACACGCGCACCACACGACACACACGTACCATTTTGCATTCACGCGCACAGATTATCGATCTCGTTCGATCGCGCACACGTTAATACATTCTCGCGCTATGACTATGTCCTCTACACGCCTACGCTACACATGAAAACACCCTATCTACATTAGAGCCCCTCGACGCTCCACGAAACCAGCTTGGAAAATGAGGCTCGGACGGGCTTAGCTTCGCTCGGCGTTGGCCTGGCCGCGCGTTGAACTGGTATTTCGAACGGCTGCATATCATAGATACACTGCTCGGTTTGAAAATATTTTGATCGACGCTGCCTTCCTTCTTCTAAATGAAGGTCGTTCAAGTTTCTTTTTAACTTGACATCTCGTTAACCCTTTAACCACCGCTGTTGTAGTCCATCGCCTGTTGTTTGTAGTTTACAGACACAAGATGCTCTATTGATCATTTACAAATGTGTCCAACAAAACATCATTTTAACCCCTTGCCTTCTAGTATCGATTCAGATTCATAAAGCTTCCAAACTGAGTTTAGATCTAGATATTGTCCGTCTTTTTTTAACCGAAATGAAACATTATCTTTTTCTAATTAACTTATTAGTAGTTAAAATAAACATAAGTCTGCAGTAAACATAGAATTTCACATTCTTCTACCTAATCATTAAGAACAAAGTATCTTCGGAAAACCACAAATGAAATATTGAAGCAAGTGGTCAATCTGCGTAAAAGAGTTAGCGAGCATCCTGATAACCTCTCCAAAAAATGTTCTCAATTATTCAAATATTTTTCGATCAATTCTCAAAATCCTCCAGAATATCGTTTATAAACGACCACCGCCGGTTCCGCCATTCCCGGTCGAACGTCCGTCGGTGGATGATTCCGGGGAACGCCCGACGGGCCTGTTACGCTAATCGTTAGAGTAATTCTAGGGATGCTTTTTTGGGGGTCTTACGAATGGTATGATACAGTATACGACTTAAGGAGTTACGCTTCTTCGACAGAGGTACACCTTTTCGCGCGGCGGGCTGGGTCGCCATTCGGCTGGCCCGGTGGACGGGGATTTCCTGGCCGTCCGGCATCTCCTGGTGACCCTGTCCCACCGTTTCTTCCCACATAGATAGAGCGACCGCATCACTCGCGGCTGATCGACGATGAACGACGGTGAGAACGCGGCTACGGGGATCTTACGCTCGGCTTTTGATATGACTCGATGTTGTACTTTTGGAATTTCGATTGATGTGATACAGGTTTCGCGTTCGGATAGGCGATCGGTCGATTCTCCCGGGTAGAGGAAGTCGCATAGCCTCCCGTATCCGAAAGTGCGCGAAAACTTTGATAATCGAAGATTCTATAAACTGCAAATGTAGCGTTTCTCAGCAAGTAATGCTGTTTTATTAACTTATTTTATTTTTCAATAATAAATTCATAGAAGTTTTAGAAAGTCTACTACATCTACATTTACAAGGTATTTTTTTCTGAATCGTGTAAATGATCTTTTTTATTGGAAAGGCTACTTTCGAAAATCGCGGGACAGATTAATATGGTGATACACTGCCATTTCTGGAATTTATAGAGGTGTGATTTTCCTTTGTTTTATCGTGAGAAGTGTATTAGTTGTTCATGGGTACACTGTATTTTTGTAGATAGATTGAAGAAGGGTTGCAATATCTCAAAGTATAAAAAGGATATTCATATATGCAAATTTTAATTACTGGATTTCTGAGACGAATGCTTACATGTTTTTATTAGTTTGGATACGGAAGGCTCTACTCCACTTGCCAAGCGCTTTTTTCGCTATTAGTAATAAGTTCTCCCACAAATTCGTACTCGTCAATCTTTAAATCATAATTTAAGTGAATCTTGTCAGTACTAAACATTGATGAAGAAACTCTTTTCTGGGACCACTTGCTACTACAGCGGCGTTGTACTCTGATTTGTTTATTCATAATGAGAGTCAACTTAAAAACATAATATACATAAAACTACTATGGCATGAACTTATAGGAACATTTAATGCCTCCAAATCCTTCGAATTATGCTTCTAATTGCAGTTGTTTTATTGAACCATTCTAAACAATTCTTTGTCCTCTCATAAAACTTCATAAACTGT
Organism: Nomia melanderi; assembly: GCF_051020985.1. Lineage (NCBI taxonomy): Eukaryota > Metazoa > Arthropoda > Insecta > Hymenoptera > Halictidae > Nomia > Nomia melanderi. The sequence continues at coordinate 6,506,627 of NC_135005.1, forward strand.
ATAAATATCCAAAATTCTAAGCAACTAATTAAAATACAGTAAGAAATATATAAATTTCGATTTTTATTAACGAACGGTTAGTTTTTAGTATTAACGAAAAGAAAAGTCGTGAAGGATACTTCGACCGTCGCTAATCCGAAACGAAAAGCGTTCACTGGTCCGTGGACCACCCAATAATGGTAAAAATTTCGTTGGTCGCTGGTAATTGAGTCAGGTTGCTACGACCGAACCACTAAATCTCGAAAATTCGTTGTAAAATCATACTTGTCCGGTTGGTCAGAGTGTTACAAGTCACAAGGGTCGTAGAAGAAACCTCTCCCTCCCTTCCCGAAATAAAAAATAGGGTACCAATGCGAGCGCGCGTCCCTTGAACGTGCGCCAACCTCGAGAAGCATGCCTCGCGATGATTTTTTCTCTCTTTCGTTTTCCTTTTCTTTTTTCTTCGTTTTTTTTCTTTGTTTACGAACGGTGATATGCGGTTCCTCTATCTATACATCGTTATGTAACAAATAAGTTAAAAGAGTTTATAATACACGCATTACTCTTGGCCCGAATCGAACATGGCGCACATTTCATCGATGACGGAGGTGTCGTGGCATCGCTGTGTCTTGTTTTCAACGCTTTCCGTGACCGTTGTTGTATTACCTTTTTTCAAATTGATCAATTATATTGGTATTTTAAACTTAAATTTTCACTTTGTTTAAAGAAAATATTGTTACTTTAAAATTTGGAACCTCTAATATTTGTAAAATGAATCAAATCAAATTTATGTCAGAAAGATAAACGTTTGTTTTCCACATTTGTACATATTATGAACACGTTGTTTGTACATGTAACGAAATAATATTGAAAATTGCTCTCATGTTCAGTAAATAAGGTGATTCAATTAATATACCAATTTTTCATATTTTCTTGCTGATTTCGGGGATGAAACACCAGTCGCGAAAGCATCATCTAGTCCTTCGAATCGAGTCTATCACGAATTGATTCTGAATGGACACCTTCGATACCTTTTTGTTCGTTCATCGATTAGTTGACACGTAAAATGTGCATGCTCGATTCCATCCAGTCGGAAATGCCGGCGTTGCTTTACGGAAGCCGCCGGTTTGTTATTCCCGCACAGGACGACGTTCCCTTGGACAGGATCATTCTCGGCACACGATTTATCCTGGAGTTTATAATTCAGTATTGCGAACTTCGAAGATTTGGTAATCTTGTTACTTCAAAGGAACGAATAAAATCAATTGTTCATTTATTATGCATTGTAGGCTCCACAATCTTAGATAAAATTTATAAGATAACGAAATTAAAAAATTCGAAAAAGGTATTAAATTTTCCATAAGATTGCGAAACAAACTAAAAATGAAACTAAAGAATTTTAAATTCTACGATACGAACTTAATCCTATTATTAGTCTCGAACCAAGAATAAATCGATTGTCGAGAATTTACCTGCGAACGTGCGACCCTGCACTTACGTAATCCATTATATTGTATGTACAACGTTCTTACAATAATTCGAGCGCACCGTCGGCCGTGAACAAGGATGTTTCCGGTACAGTCTCCACGCGTGATCGTAAATTTCATGAGTGTACGTTATTTTCATTGAACAATGATCGAAGATACATTCTCCAATCCGTCTGCTTTTTGACTATGTTCATTCAATAATTCCGAGTCACGAATTTACGTTCATGAAGTAATATTTGAGTCATGCGAATTGAATTGAATAGATCCCTCGTTCTTATACAATTATTCTCTTCGATTTCTCTGATTGAACAACGATAGAAAATGACTTGGCATTTAAACGAAACAGAAAATGTATATTATAAAAGACGTAGTAAATGAATAACTGGAAGCACTTACACATCTCCGTTGTTCATATAAATAAAAAAAGGCAATAAGAAAGAAAGTCGATTGTTCGATAGCAGCCCTAGAAAGTAAAAATAGATGAAGGAAACCCACGTTATAATATTCCTTCTAAACGACATTTTTGTATTTCCTCCTCGTTTCCTTCATTTTAAAACTCTATACCCCAAACAATTAAAAAGTAATGGGAGAACTATAAAATTTGTTTACGATCCTTTTAAATCAAACTTCTGTACACCTAGCATCGCCGATGAGCTTCCAAATTACTTGAAACTGATAACAAAATGTAGACCGATGTCAAATCAAAACATTCAATTACCTAAGTAACTAAACAACACCGTAACGTAAAACGATGATACCAAATTCCGAATAATTATTTCAAATATCATTCCAATACCTCTTGTCACGAAAGAATAAGCTATATCATACAAAACGCTAAAAATTTTTGTGCGTTGGTAAATATGTTAAGAAAGAAAAGAGGAAAATGTCCATCCAAGCTGCGTACCATAGTTCTTTCATCGTTGGTAGTCGCCGGCGTTAAACGAACGACGCGGAGACGGTATAAACGCAGGCCGACGGTACACGTCGGACCGGTCGGGTGGTCCCCGAACAGGCCCTCTTAATTCTCTCGGTAAGAAACTCGTTAACGCGGCGTACCCAGGGCGCCCCAGTGCTCGGCGGTGGGTCATGCGTAGTGGGGGTAGGTGCCCAGATGGGGCGGCACATGACCGGAGGCCGTGTGGTGACCCGCGTACAGGTTCGCGCCGGGGCTCGTCGACCAGTAGCTGGACGCTGACTGGAACAGCCCGCCCGGGACGGAGACCGACACGGAGGCGGCTGGCGGCGGCATCAGGTTCAGCTTCGCATGACCGTAACCAGACATGAACAGCTCGCTCTGGTATTTGTACGCGGCTGGGTCCGCCGCCGCTGGCTGCGTCGCCGCTGCCAATCCCTGGAAGTCAAACTTGTACGCGTACCTCTTCCCGTGCACCTTCGTCATGATGTTCTTGTCATAGTAGTACCTGCAATCAGAGAGGATCATCCTCTTTCTTCTTGCGAATGCCTCGACTGCCTTGGGGTCTTTTAGGTGTGAAATGTGAAGTTAGGTTGGTTGGATGTTTTGAATTTGGGTTCTTTTCTTGATTCTTTGCAAGTTGTTCGATTTATAAGGGATATTGTAATATATACAGTGTTTTATGAAATATAGAAGGTTTTGTGGAGAAATTGGATTGATCAGTGAATGTTATTAAATGATCTGGAATTGAATACAAGTTGGAAGGCTTCAGCTTTCTAAAAAAATAACTATTAAAATAATAATTATAAATTAAAATAATAATTATATTTATTTCATAATAGCTTCTTTAATAGTAAATAGCGCGAATCAGAGGATTTTGAACTATAGTACCTTTAACAATTACATAACGCGAGAGTTGCTTCAACGAGTTCACAAGTTCACACAAAATATCACAAAACTACAAGACTCAAACTCTGTTCAACTAAATCGTTGTTGTTCCGAAGGTTACTAGGTTTCTACGGAACCCAATCGATTCTCCATTCTCAGTCAATTTCGAACCGAAAAGAAGTCTCATTCCAAAATAACAAAGACGTTCCACAAACTTCCAAACCCGCCGAGCAGACACCGCGATCGCCAACAAACAAAGAACACAATCCTATCCCCAATCTGTTCAATAGATGCCACGATCCGCCCCATTATCTTGCTCCGCGAACTTTCTCGGAAAATACTCCGGGTTTAAAAAGGGTCAGAAAATCCGAGTTACCATCGATTTCCTCAGGCTTCCTACTCGGAAACGCGAGGAATAAAAAGCTTCATCGAGCGTTCGCCGGTCATATTTCTACTCCAGATCGCGAGAGTGTGCGTGTGCGCGCGCGCGCGCGCGCGCGCGCGCGTGCGTGCGTGTGTGTGTGTGTGTGTGTGTGTGTGAGAGAGAGAGAGAGAGAGAGAGAGAGAGAGAGAGAGAGAGAGAGAGAGAGAGAGAGAGAGAGAGAGAGAGAGAGAGAGAGAGAGAGAGAGAGAGAGAGAGAGAGAGTCTCGCAGGACTCGGGGGAGGGAAACTGTGCCGTGGCGATCCGTCGGCGATAAAGGTCTCGTTTCGTTCCCGTACTCGAACCAGTGGAACAAACCCTCCCCCTGGACTTTCCTTATTCCCCACCCATCACCATTTCTTTCTTTTTTTCGTCGTTCACCGCCCCGTCATCCCCGCTTTCTGGTTCCGCGTGAGATACGATCGAGCCAGACCGAGCCGCGGACGTGTCCCGCCATAAAAGTCGCGATTTACGAAGGCGGCCGCGCGAAATGGCCGCGGAGCCGTAAAAGCGGCCGCGTCCGGGTATGGGGGTGAGTCTTATTTAATAAATTCTATTTGCCAGCGTCGATAACGACGCCGCTTCCGCCACGACGGAAACGCGCCGAGTTTTTTCGTCCTGGAGTTATACGAGGCCTCCCCCCCGACCGCCCGTTCACGGAAAAACTTCGCGCGACTACTGCACCGCGTTTTCGACTGGGATTGGTTCTGCCGCAGGGTGAGAGGGCTGGCAGCAGGGTGGAGAGGGGGACAGGGTAGAAGGAGAGTCGAGGAGCGAGCAGCCACGTAATATAATCAGTCGATCTGATCGAAAAATAATAGCCGCGTCTGCCGTCGGTCTGACTGTCGGTGATTGAAATTTCTCTCTCCCTCGCCCACCCCCTCTGGTCGCCGTCGTTGCCACCCCTCTATCCTCTCGTTCTCTCTTTCTCTCTCTTCCTCGGTTGGCAGTCGAACGAATTTACTTTCCCTCCGGATCTTCGATACGGACGTTTATCCATTAAATGTTGGCGTTTGATGGATTTCTCCTCTCGCCTTCCTGTTTTTTTCCTGTCGCCCCTTGTTTCTCCTTTTTTTTTAGTTTCTGAGGTTTTAGGGCAGGTACTTCTGGAATGTTACTCGGGTATCGAATATTGAGATCTACTTACTCGATGATCATTTAATGGCCTTTTTAAACCAAACGCTGGAACTGTCGGATTGTCTAATTTCTATTCTTTTCTTTTGCGAAACAGTGTTAAATTTATTTTGTTCTTGTAAAAGGTACGTCTTTTTAATGATTGGTAAGGAGGAAACCTGGAATGGATCGTTTTGAGAGGTTTGATAGTTCTAGCGTTAACAGCTGAGAATTTTAGTAATCATTATTGTTTAGACGATTGCGTGTAGAAATTTTAATAAAAATAACATTCGAGAAATATAAATTTGAAATTTGGTAGTTGTAATGTAGTTAAGAAATTGTACGCTTTCATTGTGTAAGCAATCGGATGAAGCACTGTGGTAGGGTTCAAGGCTGACAGATTCGCGTCACTCACCTCAAAGCCCTGGACAATTTGTCATAATTCATGTTAGGCTTGGACTTCCTTTCGCCCCAGCGTCTCGCCACCTCGTCGGGGTCAGTCAACTTGAACTCCCCGTTGGTTCCTTCCCACGTGATGCACGCTGCGTTACTCGAGTCCGAGAGCAGTTCGAGCAAAAACTGCCAAAGCTGTATCTGACCTGAACCGGAGCTGGCGAGGCGACTGCTCGTCGCTCCGAACATTTGGTATGGATCTAGAAAATCATCAGAAAATCGATCTCGATCAACATTCCCATATTATATTGTAAATCTTCTATTCAACCCTTCGATTCCTGAATATATATTTTAAAGTGCAGTTTCCCGTGAAAATATTATTATCTCTTCAAATATATATAAATTTTCTTGTTTAACCCCTTAATCACTATGATTTCTTTCACAACTACGCTTAACAGAATTATTTTAATATTCATAATTCATTAGAAAAAGAAACAAACTTCACGCTTGTTCTACGTTTACATTTACTTGAGGATTTCTAATAATAGAAAAAAATATTCAATTCGAACCTGAAAGAATTAAGTGAGATTTATATTTGTTAAACTCTATTTGAAATCTTCGTCACGAGTTTGACACGATATCGTAGAGCAAGAGGTTAACTTGATTCGATTTAATTTAGACTACAATAAATCAAGTTTATGAAGTATAAAGTTTAATAACTATTTAACGTGTTCGTATTTAATATATTGGAATTTGTAAGTAAAAAATAAGAATTTACCAAGTATATTTCAAGATGCAAAGGGTTAAATTTTCTTCCTTCGATTATTCTTTCACTCTTTCTATGAATATATCGCACAGTTAATGAATAGTCTCTTCCAACTTTTTATCTTATCTTTAAATCATCATAACCACTAATAAAGCAAATAAAACTCTGTTTCGTCTTACTTTCTCGATTCCCTCCCACAAAATATAAATTTCGCGTAAAACTTCATAGTCTACATATTAGAATAATCTCTAATACAAAGATGCGAATAGGAAACACACCTAAATCGTTAATGTAGACCAATCGCCGTAAAAATCGCTCGGAATCTTTAAGAAACTTCTTATTTTCGGTCGGCGGTAGCAATTTATGTTTAGCTTCGTTCTTATTTCCCTTTAGAGATTGCTCAAAGATTAAATGATGTCAGAGGCACGAAACGGCTCGTGTCTCGTGTGAGTGATGAGCGAGGAAAATGAAAAGGGAACGCGGATTTTTCGCGTAGAAAGAGAGGAACGAACGAGAAACAGGAGAAGCACGAACAAAAAAAAAAACGGAGAAAAAAGAACGAGAAACGAGTTGACGTAAATTTTTATTCCTTGGCTCGAGTCGAATATAATTCTCTCTCTCTGTTTCTCTCCCGCCGCTCTTTGTTTCTCTTCCTTTTCTTTCTATTTTACGCGTTTCCCCTCCCTGACGAGCATATACCTATCCATTACACGGTTGTTTCCCAGTCCTCCCTGTATCGCCCTTTAAAAGCCTTACAATGCGTCATCACCGTCGTTTCGCTACTGCTCAGCCCTGGAGTGCCCTACAGTCGTACAAAAGGATATAATCGCAACCCTACAATAGAATAGAGTTCGTTTGGATCATAATAATTCCAATTGGAAGGAACGAAACGACGGAGTGGTTCAAAGGGCGTGCACGAATGTCTTCCGAGAGTGCCGGGCCGTTGCTTGCGAAACGAAACACACACCACCGACGGATTCGGCGTTTCAACCGCGACTGTTCTAGATTATAGAATACCTTGTACAAGGGTTGAGTTGGCATCGGTGCAACTCCAGACGACGCGAGCTCGATCAGAACGAAATTTTCGACAGTGTTCTTTCATTTTTAATTTTAAATACGCTACCTTTGACGAAGCTGATTTATTTCTATTCCGAATCACGGAAATTTTTCAGCGTTTTCTGGTTTTCAAGTTTATATACGCAATCTTTGACGAAACTTTTTCTATTCCAAATCATGTATTTTTGTACAATTTCATAGTTAGGTGATTAACCAAGTATCGATCTTCAACTGAACTTTAATAATTATGTACACTTGTATGCCATGTGACGATAGAAAAACCAAGAAGTTCCCGAGAATTCTTCTTACCACTCTTCCAAATACTTTTACTTAGAAAAAAATAAAATTCAAGGAATACATATTCCATACTTGTCTAAAGGCCTCCATACACGTTGAAACTTGCAGACAACTTGATACTATAAATGTTACTATTCGATTCTGAAAGAAATGTAGGACCGAAATATAGAACCGAAGAATGACGGATATAGAACTGATATATTTCTGAAAATCCGAAATCGACACCGATATACCGAACAACAGTTATGACCTTATTTGGATTCTCTATTTCACTCAGAACCGATATATGACAGTTTTAAACAGTCATTTTCCGAACTTTTTCAATCCCTGCTTGCAGGTATCGCTACAAGCGATGAGTTCGAGTCTTCCAAAGTTTCATGATGAACGTTGCTTTCAAACAAAATCTGCAAAATGCTTAAATCTGCCGCTCGCAGCGATGCCTGCATCGCCTTTACATGTAAATGGAATGAAACTTGACCGGAAATAGGCGCTAGCATCCGCGAGGAAAGACGTCGGCGGAAACGGGAAGTCGAAGTATCTATAGGGGACAATTTTAACCTCGGATAACTCAAGACGTCCTCGTAAAAATACATTTCCCCGATTATTAGGGGGTTGGGACGGGGGTCAAGGGGCAGCCAGTGAATCGCCGGACCTCAAAGGTCGTTTCGCCCGATGAATCCCCCGAAAACGCGTGGCGGACCGATCGCCTTTCGATCGAACGGTAATTCACTTACAAGTTAATAATGGGAAGGGGCGCGGTCCGTCCATTTATCTGCGGGGAACGAGGGAACCGGAACGATCGGGAGAGAATGCTCGTCCCGTTGTTCGGACTAGCGGATTTCATTTCGCTGCTGGCCACTAAGAAGAAAACGGGAAACTTTCGTTGACCTCCTTCACCGAAAATCTCATTCGTGTTCTGTTCTATCTACGTCTTGGAACGATCATGCCAGTAATTCACCACGATTTGCATGGCGCGACGATATACGTAGTCTTTGGTTTTATTTTCTGGGAACTCTAGCTGAGAGTCTAGGTTTTCGGTTAGTCGAGGATCGAGGGAATAAGTCGATTCATTCGATCGTTTTGGAGAGAATGAAAATGTACTATGTTTAGGTAGATATTGGGGAATTATCTTGTGCGAAAAATTTGTCAATTATTATGAATAATTAGGAATCTTTATATGAATTCAATTTGTTGGTTTTATTCGAGGAAAGCGAAGTTGAATAAATGTTTATTCTTTCTGTCAATGATTTTGTGAAACATGTGTTTTAATATAAATTGTTGTACTGTAAAGATACAATAAGAATTTTTCATATGAAATGGAAGTTTCATTGATTTACAACATCAACTCAGACTCTTGACGAGAATTTGAAACTGAACTTGAGAAACCTAAGTGTTACTTATTTGTTTTAAATGTAAATTAAATAATACTTTGCTATTATTAATCGTTAACCTTCGGCGTAAACGTAGGCATAGAATAAGCATCAAAATGTTTTCTTTTCATAATAAATTCTTAAGGATAAAGTAGTTGTATCGATCGTAGTTAAGAAATAGAACGTAGAGCAAGAGGTTAAAAAATAATTTGTATCAGAATTCTGTATGTCGTAAGTTTAAACGCCATACGTTTGTTCGTTTGTTGTCATTAGTTTTCTAAATCAATCAGGTAATCAACACGAATAAAATGATTTTATGTAAAGAAGTTATTTTCAATTCTTGAAACCTTAATCTGATATTTGATAAGAACAATGGCCTTGAATTTACGACCTAATATTTAGGGTGCCATTACAAAATGATGGAAACACGGGTACAGCATCGTCGAAAAGTTTTCCGTTTTATTCACTGCACCACGCCAGGTAGCTGGGTCGAATTAATCTATGGACTTCACGATTTAATTTTTTAATGTTGGTAATGACGGGGACCGACACGTAGAGCCACTTATTTAAAGCTATCGATCGACCGTGGGGGGAGGATAATTTTTGGGCGTGCCGGTGAAAAGTCGAGGGGTCCGCTCTCGCGTGATTAGTGACGAACGTAATAATCGTGAAGGTCATTCCGTGCAATTGCTTTGGCAAAATCGCCGTCGATTGGCTCACGCGTCACTGCTCGCCGCTCTATAGCGCGTCATCATTTTTTTTTCTTTGTGCCCTTGTATACCCTTCATTATCCTCCTAATGGCGCGACAATTAACGCGTTAGCGACGCGTGCGTGGAATATTTGATTCTTATTCGCGGGAACTGATTGTTGGACATTAGAGAATCGTTTCTTCTTTCTCTTTTATTAAATTTTTCTATTATTATTTGATTAACCCCTCGCGCTCGAGAGGTGACTCTTAGTCACCACCAGATTTGAGACAGAATAATTGTAATTTGATGTGTTATATTATGCTTTGTATAATACATCGATATGTGAAATATCGAAATAAAACAGCTTTGTTTTTTAATTTATGTACGTTTTATCTTTAGTTAGTTTCAAAGACTGTCGTTTATATCTCATTGAAAAATGTCGAATGTTTCTAGTGAAAAACTTTCGAATACAAAGGGTTAATTTACAGTAACATATTTTTTCCATTAAATATGTACTGCTAGATCACTTTATAGCTAGGCTGAGGAATTTGATTGATTAATCAGTTTTCATTTTTTCTTACTCAATTTTCTATTGGTTTTATTTCTTAATTCCTGATATTTTCGATCACTAATTTGCTATTTATCAACACGGTTGCACGTAACCGATCAAAACTGTCAAACTATAAACAAAAGAAAGACACCTTTGGCCGCTCTGCTGTTTCGCTAAATATCAAGCCATCTCCCAATTGTACTTACATTCGATTTGGTTTACATGAGTGGTCGTTACGTATATTTTATTGTTGAGGCATTATAATATCATTCAATTCATTTTTGGGTTACTATTATCGTTGTTATTATTATTGAGGTATTAATTAAAATTATTATTGAAGAATATTATTGAAAATATTATTATTGAGATATACAATTTTAATGTACAAATTCAGATTACAAATTGTTTCAAGCTATCGGTTATATTTGCTTTCTCCTCGCGATAGACGAAAAAAGTGAAGAGCTTTAACTTCTCAAGAATATCTACCTACTACATACCAGGCTGCCTGAGGTGGGTGTGCGTGTCCAGTGCTGATTTGGATAGGCTGCTTCCGTATCCTGAAACAGAATAGTCGAAGCTTAATTATGTTGCATACTTTTTTCTTCATTTCATTTTATTTTAAAACCGACAAAGGTTTTAACTAAGATAACATTTTCTTTATTTCCTTACGATTAGACTACGAATTGTTTATTTGAATATATCACAGATTAAATGTCACTAACTTTAGTTTTTGAATTCTTTTTAATTTTTAAAATCTGAACATAGTTCTTTATGTATATGATTTCATTAACATTTTCTACTTTTCGTTTTGTAAAATTAATCAGCGATTAATCGGTGATTAATAATCATTGTAATAAGTACATGCTCCTTTATACAGATATCGTCATTACTAATCGGCACTACACATGTTTGTGGCTAACTTTGAAAGTTGATTTCGATTCGTTCCATCATCGAATACATCGTTTAATTTGGCCAAGCCCCGTAAAATTCTGTTTCCACAATTCAAACGCTGTTCGCTAAACTATCCATTACCGTTTCGCTCGCATATCAAAGCGTCTCCGCTTTAATTGACCGCTCGCGGCGCGTTAATTTGCACCGCCGAGCAAACACGGTAGGACCATGCTCGTCGAAAATCAGTTTCGGAGCGGCCATTTTGAAGATCATTTAACCTTCTACATTCTATTTGCTACCAAACAAAAATCTATTTATTAAATGAAAAATTCAAAATATGATTTGTATGTTTTCAAATGGCAAATTATAGATTGGAAGTAAATTATTTAAACAATTAAATGCTTTAGAAAATAGTTAAAAATTAACACAGAATTCCCATTTCAAACGTCAACGATAAAATTATCTCCATTGAGCATACTTTGAAAAAAGTTCTAAATAAACGGATTAATCATCGAAGGCCAAGCTTCAATTCTTCATCAATTCTTCTCTATATATTTTCACTAAATCCAATCCAATCAACTGATAATTACCGGGATCTATTTGTAAAAAGATGTTAAGTTAAACAAAATACTTTGATAAATTTAAATCAAAATAAACCCAGGCACCCTTATCGAAAAGTAATAATACATTCAGAACAATCAAAAAATTCATTACATATTCATAAATATTCAGTACATTCATTCGGATAGACTTTAATTCATTCGACTTGCTGATTAGCTCCATGGTTAGTTGCAGATGTAATGTAGTGAAATAAAAAAGAAAAAAATTCGCATAGATTCAATACACAACGAAACCCCCTTGCGAAATAACCGAAAATAATCTGAAAAAAGATAAAGAAGAATCCCCGATAAAAGAAATTCAAGACGGTGGACGTGGAATGTTCGACTCCGTTCGTAGCGTAACAAGGGAAAATCGTCGGCCGATCGAAGATGAAAAAGCGCGAAGCTCGGTCGAGCGTTAGAATCCGTTAGAGAGGATTTCCGTGTAGGCAAACACAGGGTTGAGTGCTCCGTATACGTTTTCTCTCCCCCGTTTTCCCGTTCCGACGGCGCAGCGTCTCGTTTCGGTCTCCTCCGCCTTATCAGGGTCCGGCTGGGCACGGCCAAAACCGAATCTTCCTCTTGCGTATACGTGCGGGGAAAACGCTGTCCGCCGGTCACGTTCGTGCGCTGTGCAATCTGTTTAAGGTACAATGCCTCTTAATTTCGCCTCGTTACACGCTCTCGTTACGGGAAATCCCGTCTGTCGCGATCTAACGACCGGTATCGCTTGACCGTGGTCTTTCGATCTATCGTCGGGAAAGAAAACAACTGTAATTGCTTTGAAATTGAAAGGATATTGAGATCCGGGGCTGAGAAGATTGACGGAATTGGTTAATTCTTGTATTTTTCATTATGAATATGTGGCATATTCATGTTTCCTTGCGTTGAGGTGTTTAATCTCTTGCTGCGCAAGTTTCTTCGTGATTATTCCCGGTTGACTCATTTTGCTTATCTATTACGATTGTCATTCACTTAATGCCGAATTCTATTTTGATCAAATTCTCCGAAAATCACAAACAAATAGCTAAGAAAAGAAATATAAAATTAACGTACACAAATGAGGACAGCAGAAACAGGTATTTCGTATTTATCAGCTAAAATAAATGAAAGTTATTTTATACCAAGGTCATAATACTAACACCTTGCTGATTGGTCACGAGTTTAGAATCGTTCACAAATTAAGTTATATTTTGCTTTACTGATTTTTATCTAAAGGTACTATAGGTATTTATAAAAGCGTTATAGATTGCATCTGCTAGATTAAATTGTTTCAATCCTTTCAACATATATGTAAATAAAGTACATGTGTATATTGCAATTTAAGGGAATAATTTTCGACCAAAAATACCGGTCAACAAAATGTTATACAATTATAACACCTTAATACAAGAGTTATACAATTTGAAACTATCGTATCAACATAGAAAGCAATCCACAAAAACAAGTCACCGAAGTGGATAGTTAAAAGGAAATTTTATTTTCGAGCCTTTCGCGGTGGCCCAATTACGTAAATAAATGGAGTCCGTGTTTCTTTCGCTGCCGGTCGCTCCGCAGGCATCCCAGGCATCCCGGTCCCGTATTGTGCGAGGCAGATGCCACCTCTAAATAGCAGTTGGTGTCCGCTGTGTTAAACAATTTGATTTCGTCTCTGATTGGGACGCAGGGCGTCCTCGGATGAGGGCGAGAGAACGCCTCGGGTCCGGGTCGTGGGGTCTTTGTCCGCAATCAGCGTAGCCGCGGGGCTGCGACTACACGTCTTTCGTTCGTTTCATGTTTAGAAGGCGAACTCCGATGTCCAGTCGCAATTGTATTGTAAGAATAGCGTCGTTCTTCGAAACATCACAGAAACACGTCAACGACAGTGCAAATATTTATTTTTTACACGCTGGGACTCGCGGAAAATGTAATAATGGAGAAATTTATTTGACCCATTTGAATCATCAGCGAAAGTTAGCTTCTGTAATAATTTGTAGGTGATTAATAGTTAAATATGAGATACTGGAATATTGGCTAATATTGATACTAATATTAATACTGATAAGTTCATTGAAATGATTTTGATAGTCCTTCATTAATTACATATGAACCCTATGATCTTCATTTTATATCTATTTTCCATTTTCTTCAACTGTCGTACACACACTTAACACTGAAACTAATTTCAAAATGAACCATCTAGAATTTCTTATTTCACAATTATCAAAACTGTGAAGATGATATTGTGAAAAATTATAAAGCAGATCTGTGTATTTGTATGAACATATCAGAGTATCAGGCGCTTCAAATCTTGAGAAACTTTCCATTTTTCTAAGACATTATAGAAAAATCACTTTAATTGCTCGGTAGATCTAATATTAAACAACAATACTACCAATCTCAAAACTCGCGTTTCCCTGCATTCTGCAAAGTCACACGTATCATATACACGTATTCTAACCCCAACAACCAAACACAAGAAATCCGATCAGCAATCGGAGCATCGGAATTCCCAGGCAATTCCTTTCCATACCTCAGTCCTATCTATCATCCTCATAGACGTTCCATTTTCCGCGAGTGCTTTCCGCTCGGTCGACTATAATCGTGGCCGTAATCATATTCAGAAGCGATCCTCCGCCAGGACGAGTCTCTGTCGCAGCGAAGTTCTGAAGGTCACCGGGTGAGCATCAAGGATCTTCCTCTCTCTCTCTCTCTCTCTCTCCTTCCTCTTCGCGAACGGATAGATACACACGGGGTACATACGTCAGACGTCGCGTCACCTCGAATCGACGTGTTCCCATTGTCACATCGTATATCTGCGCATTCACGAGCAATTACTCGGGGGCGGGGTAATCCCGTTAGGCAGCGCGCAGTTTCCTCCGCGGCCGAGAGCGGGGGTGGCTGGATCAAAGGACCCGCCATTCCAAGCTGCTGCACTCTTTGGCCGTTCCAAGCTGAGTACAATGCCGTGCGCGACGGGGTTCGACAAAGGGGCGGTGAGGCGATGGGTAGGGCCCGAGTTTCTCGCGCTTCCGCGACTCGGGCTGAAACTTTTGGGCAACTTCCAAATGCGCGGTTCGGTTCGCGGTGTTTCGTTCCGACGGATGGGACACGCGATTTTGCAGCGATCTGGTAGTCCACTGCTAGAGGTAGTTAAGTATGTTCCTTGGTTTTCGTAGTTGCGGAAGCTTGTAGCTTTTCTACGAAGCTAATAATTTAGAATACTTAACCCTTCGCGGTAAGATTTAATCATGAAAAATTTTGCATGAAAGAAGGATTTTATTTTTAATAAAGAAAGCATGTTTTATTTTATAATTCACAGATTTCGTTAATTAAAAGTAGATTATGTACAGATGTTTACGCTTAATTTAGTAAGGTACTATTAAATATTAGGCCAATTTATTCTCAATTAGGAACTGCACAAATTTTGTGTATGTGAAAACATGTTACCTGTAACATTAGTCACATGGCGAGTAGCTCATCACTGTACGGTTTGGCATGAAAAAATAATGACGAGCTAGACTCGTTATTTTACCGCAAGAGGATACAGATCTTGTTGCGAAGAAGGTTATGAAGTTTTTTATAGATTTGATTCAATTGTCATTAGAAATTGGTCGATCATTTTTACAGCTTTTTATTGCCAGGACTGAGGATAAGTCTAATAGTGGAATATAGAAGTCCAAAGTCCTTTAGCGAGTACTAAGCTTGAGACAAGTCTAAGAGATTTATGTCCAAGATCGTGGATCTCCATTGAGTTTAAGGACAGACATGAGCGCAATAGAATCTAGGGAGTCTTATCTCTGAACCTCAAGACCAAGCTCAATCAATGAACCTTAAAACACTCCACCTACTATAATATTATAAACAGGCAACATACTCAAACTATTCAATCAAACTGTACATCACTGCAAGCTAATCTTTTTCTTTATAATGTTATCTGCTACCAACAAACCAATGAATCAGTTCCACCCCCGAATCATAGTTCAAACACCGAATATCCATCAGCGCAGCGTTGAAACTTCTCTTCCCATTCCAGCGAGCGGCTCGGCGACGAAAGTCGTCAAGGGAAAAGAAACTCAGTTTCGCGGCACGCGTGAAAAGATGGAAATCAAAGAGAAGCTTCTCGCGCGGCGTCAAAGCGGGTTCCCTGAAGGATTGCTGCGGGGTACTCGCGCTTTGAGTATCAAGTGCGGATTGTACACGCCGTGCAAGCATGCTAATCCCTACCACCTCGCGAAAGCACTCGTCGTTTCACCTCGTCCACGCGGGTTTAAAGGGTCGCGTGCTACCGCGGCCCTCCCGGCTCATTATTGCGCGGCGCGCGCCGTGATTTATGCCCGAAACAGGCACGGCCGTCTAGACGATGCCGCTCGCGCACGTAGCGCATATGAGTCAGTGATACCGCCACTTAAGGCCGAACCGCGGAGCGACGAATTGACTTATTGCCGGCCGGTAAATAAAGACCGGCGGGTGCCGGTCATTTCTGCCTCGTTATTTCAGACCCCGATTAGGCCCGATCGCTTCGACCCGCGTGCCCTTGTGATTGAATTATTCCATTCGCTCGTTCGGTGATGCAGTGGAACCTCGATTAACTCATTCAAGAGCAAGATTTTTTTTTATGAAAGATCAAGAGACAAGATTCGAAATCATTGAACGCCTCGCGGTCGAGAATTTTTCAAACTTCTAAAAACTCTTTCCATGAAAGATCGAATTATGCATGAAAGTCCTGAACACTAGGAAAGGAAGAGATCGCGTAAATAGGTAACAGTCTCCCGTTTGTCGAATAATTAAATTTATTCATTTGCAGCTTTGGATTTCATATATCAAAGCTTGGAGTTACTGCTACAGTGACACTCGACCGCAAAGGGGACAGTCTTGATTGCTGGTTACTCTTTTTGGGGTTTTCGTTTGAGACCCATGCAAATTTGAATTTTTGCAGTCACCATTTTTACTACTAACTAGCAAATAGAAAAACTAGTAGCAGAAAAAGCTTTTTTCAAAAGGACGAATCTTTTTGAAAACAAGTATTCGAATTCTAACGATTTCGTTAATTCCTCAGTTGATTCCAGTGAAGACACACGTTTTAATTGCATCCACGTCAGTCGGTAGACTACGCAGAACTATTCTGCGACGCGACACGTAACCACGATCACTTAATTATGATTAATCGCGGTTCTACCGGGAAAAGATCGCGGCGTAACGCGCCAGGCGATTACGCGGCTCGCGAGTTTAAAGAGCGAGTTGCGTGCCGTCGTGCATTCCCACCCCCGGCCGAGATCCTTTGCGTCACGTCTCCGCGTGAGAGTGATTTTCTAGTTGGTACACTTCAGCGGTAGACATCTACCAATTTTAATCGCGGGATTTAACCCTCGCGTTTCTACGTCCGGTGTAACTGGGTATTGATTTTCTTCCGTAGTTCGCTTCCTTGTTCTTGAAGATTTTTCAACCATTTCACATCCTAGAATGTACACTCCCGTTTAGAAATAATAGGAGGTTTAGTAAAATTTCGTCACGTCTTGACGGAACTTATTTTTAATATTCATTGCACAATTGACTATCCGTAAAATAGTAATTGCATACAATAGATTATTTAGAATTTTATTAAAATCATTAATAATAGATAAAGATCGTTTTATTTTATTTATTTATTTAGTATAAATATTTTTTAATCTTCTTCATAGAATATTTCATAATCCGGAACATCATTTCAAATATCTTTTCTACCTTCTCAAGCAGAAACTCAATCAAACAATAATCTTCTAATAAAATCCATTCAACTCCATTTAAAGCTTTCGCAATACACCTAAAACTTCCACAGAATACTACAAAAGCATCGGTTTTATCAGGGTTTGCTGCATTTTCACAAACATTTATCCAAAACTCTACAAAATGACAAACGAACAAAAATCACGAAAATTATTCATTGGTTAACTCGACCGATTGGATCTATCCCGCTGTGACTTTCGGCTCGCCATCCGCTCGATCGAAAGATTCTTTCATCCCGCGAGATAATAGAGATCGTAAAGAGCCAAAGATAGTATATTCGGTTTCGCGGCAACAATGTCACGGAGCCACTGGTTTTTCGGCGACCGACGGACGCAGTGGTCGCGGGGGCGTGCAGGAAACGCGGAAAACCAAGCGGATCCGGCGACGAAGGGCTGTGGGAGGGGGAGGATTCTGGCAACAGTCTCGACGGCCACGAAATCCCATCCCCCAAGAGCGCTGGGGGACACGGATCGTGGGCAACAAGTCAGCGGGAAACGACGCGTGACCGGCGGGTTCGCGGCAATAAAAATGGGGTGCGCGCGGACGATTCCTCTTTTCGCCGGTAAACAATGCCGCCGATTGAATTATGACCTCCTTCGATTTTCATCGATGCAACGGCTTCCTTGGACTGCACCATTGTTCACGTCGAACGCTGGGAACCGGTTCGTTTCACGAGTATTGTGCATTTCGGAAGGATAACGATTAATTCCAATGAATTATCGAATCTGTTTTTGAACGGGGATGAATGGGTTGCGTTTTTTAATGCTTTTGCGTGTTGTGGTGCAGGTGAAAGAAATTTTTTTAGTGAAACAGGAATTGAGATGTTAAGAATTTGCATAGCTTTTGATTTAAGTTTGTGTGTTTTGTATTTTATATATTAAATAATGTTCGGTTGCTTCGATGTGTCACTGAGAAACTCGTGTTTTAAAAAGATATTTGTTAATATGCGGCTTACGAAAGATTGGAAGAATATTTTAAAAAGAAACGCGTTTTTTTCCTTTATCGATACTGTTGAGAAATAATAGTTACTTCTTCCGTTAATCGGACTAGGCGAATCACGTACCCTCGTAATTTCACCAATAGGAACACTATGACTAATAAACAATTACAATAATAATTAAGAAAATTATTCATGAATTTCCTAAACAATCATACTTTTCACTCCTCCTAACATACCCAAGCAAGTCTAACAATCAAATCCAAAAACAAAATCATCCAACAAAGAGTTAACAATAAATCACCCCAAAAAAGAAGTGTCTACTACTTCCTGTCAGATTGTTTCACAACGACATCCGGATTTCGATCCGACCTTTAGTCGAAGAGTTGATTCGGCGAAAGTAGCTGTATACGTGTGCCCCCGGGGGTGGCAATGTATCTTTCCCGCAATATTATTCCTCTGACCGATACAGGCAGCGTCGCGTAGAATGGGCTGCTCCGCGGAAGGAAAGGGAAAAACGTCCGTAGCATATTGGCTGGGGTCGTCGAGGACACGTTTCCCCGGGAAGTCGGTTGTCGCAGCTCCGTATTATGTCTTTCGGTAGTACATACAGGGCCACGTGGCGGCCTATGCGTGACACGTTCACGCATCGCCGGCAGTCCCCACCCTCTCCGCCCACCCCTCGACTATATCGGCCCGTATTCATCACTGATTCCTTGTTGGGGTGTGCACGGATTGCGTTTCCACTTTAACCGTGCGTCGTTGAACGTCTATCAATGGGTACACGAGCGGCATGCTACTTAATCTGAGACCGGGGTTCGACCGTTTGATAAACTTGTCGGCCGGGATTATTTTCTTTCGCCCGACGATATTAACCGACGTTGCTCGGCCGTTGACGCGGATACACCCATTCTGTTTCATTTGTAACGGAATGCTCTTTTCTTCAATTTTTAACGTATTCCGGAGGCATTTTTAACATGTTGCCAAGTGCTGATGCTTTGCTCAAATTTTCCATGGGATTGGCGATATTAGACATACAGAATTATTTTTGCAGGCGCGTAATAAAACTGCGATAATATTTTTAAATTAATGCTAGAACTACCAAACAGGTCAACACGAGTCATTCTTGATTTTTTCATTTTACAATTATTAAAAAGATAACATTGAGCGCCGGCGACTTAAGAGACATTTAAAGTCTGCGCGCCGGCAACGTATCGGCCACTTAGCCCAAACGCCGGCTTCATTCGCTTGTATCTGATCAATGAGTAGCTAGAAAAAATATTCAAAACATTATACATTTTCGTAAAATAGTACATTTTAATTGCATATTCGTCATATCCAGAAATGGAAATCCAGAAATCCGCATTATTGCGGGGCCAGCGCTCAATGTGTTAATAGGAGTCTCAATAGATGTACTCTAACATTTCTATAGGAAAATTTTAAAAAGTTAGTTTGATTACTCAGTAGCTTTAATGTTAATATATATTTGAAGGAACCCTTTTTGTTTAGAGATAAGTAAGTAAGATTGGTAATGGTCGAAAGCAAAAGATTTTCGTTATCTGAAAACAATCGGGAAATCATGCACATCACACACTCTAAAACAGGAAAACTCGTTTCCGATCACCAAAGTATGTCATATGGAAACGAGAAATCTTATTCTCGGTCGTCAATGTGTTAATGTTACGGAAAGCGTCGATTCGACGCGCATTGAATTTTATAAACGTTGCTTGGTAAATGTTTACGTTGATTTTGATTGATGCAATTGCATGTTTACATATACTAATTGCGTATGTTTAAACCTTTCATTTCCAGGATTTAAATGAAATCTGGTGTTAAGCAGGTCTCGTTACCAGGCTGGGTTATCTAAAAAATGGGTCGCGATACTGAGTTAGGTATAATAAACTAAAAGTAACAGAAGTTATCACAATAACAGAAAACATGAACACCCATGAAATACTTAAAAATTGTAACAAGGAATGGTTGACTAGTCATGACTATCATTTCATTGCAGCTTCAAATTTGAGTTCGTGCAAAATTAATTTGATTTTTTTATAATGAGACATAAAGTTAAACCTATCACAGGTATGTAACACTGGTAACGAGTATGTTAATGGTGGCCATTATGATTTATAATTTTATTACCATTTTAACCTTTATCTGTTGACAATTTTCTATTAACTCTTTGCGGATGAGACTGTTCTAAACTTTTAATATTTCTTTTCATAAAGAACTGAATTATATATCGAATTCTTAAATACTAAAAGAAAAAAACCAAATTTCTCGTTAGTCGAATAATTAAATTATTCATTTGCAATTTTGGATTGTAGTTAGCTTTGAGTACACAAATCACGTTTCCGTCCATTTTCTCTTACAAAAGGAACTCAAATCGAACCAAAAACCATTTGCTAATAATAGAAGAAATCCACGAGGCGATTTGCAATTAATTTTCGCGGGCAGCTTCGGCGCAGCAACGGACCTCACGTGGTTCGTGCTCGAAGCAATATGCCTTTGTTCGTCAGATAAGAAACAGCTGTAGCAAATCCCGTTTGTAACGACGTGTTACGCGGAGGAAAATTAATCGTTTCCTAATTATCGTATAGCGTGAACGCGACACACGTACCTGCAGAGTGGAGGAGGGGAGAAAAGGATTCTTGTCGCTACTGGAAATCTTAACGCGCCAAGGATTTCCTTTAGCACGGAATCGCGAAAACCGCTTCGATACGGCCGCGGGCAATGCTTATCGGGCCTCGGTTCAATTAAGTACCGACACGAAACTCCTTCCTCCTTTGCTGCGAGATCCAGTTCCGCGTAAACCATTCCGCGCCGGCCATTTTATTTTATTCGTCCCGACACCTCGATTAGACGGAATTATTTGAGTAAAATGTTGAATTTACTAGCCAAAAAATTATTTCTTCGCGGATTTCAACAATTTTTAAATGCATTTAAAAAATTGAGCAATCTTCTTGTATATATCTATTAGATTCGTGTTTTCGAGATATTTATGCACAACTATTACATGGTATAACATACGAAACAATTCTCTTTCTCTAATGAATTGTGAACAATTAAGTATCTATACTGAGCGCAATTTGGAAAGAAATCATAGGGCAAAGGGTTAAACCCATTTCAGCTTCTAACCCTTTCAGTCCTTCGCAATGCCGATTCTCCGATTAATTACGGTATCCAGGTCCGTAAGATTGTACATTATTTTATTTTCGAAAGTTCATTTCACCCTGTATATCCTCAAGTGTGTGTGGGTCATTACCTACGGTGTCGAGGTGTATGATAGTCACGGCGTATACGTGATCGGGACGCGTGAGCAAACTGCCAAGGCACGCGCCGTGCCGGAGCACGTAATTATCATAGGGAAGTTAGGGTCGCCCTCAGACATAGCACGAGGGTTGCGGGAGGGGGCGAGGTTGGGGGTCGGTCGACTCGGGTCAGGAAGTCACGCGAGGCGGACCCGCGGCCGGACGTGAAAAGAGGGAGGAAGAGTACTTTTATTGTTCTACCAGTTGTCTTAGAGTCGCTTTTCCTGGCCACTGGGCAGAGTCGTTGAAAACGGGGGTCGATAGACCACTTCACGGAACTGGCCCTTGTAGCGGCGTTCGGCGAATGAAAATTTATTCGGGAAACTTCAGGGAGGATCTTGAAAATGGAATATGTCGGATTTATGGTCCGGGGGTGGGTTGAGAAATCGTTCACGGGTGAATACATTGTAAATCAAGCTGTTTAAATGGAAATATTGGCACAGTTCGAACTTCCGTTTGCAGCTGTTAGTAAGAGTTTTTAAAATTTTTTTTTGTGATAGTTGTTAACTATAAGTTTTACCAATGTTTAAGAGATTTAATTTAATTTTTTTAATTTAACCCTTTGCACTCGAGAGGTGACTCTTAATTATCATTAGTAATTTGATATAGGGCAATTGTTAGGTTTAATATATAATATTAAGGTTTGTATAACGCATCGATTTGTAAAATTACTGAAATACTTTGTTTCTTAATTGAGGTATGATTTCTTACTAAGTGAAGTTATCTCGTCCGGAAACACTGAATATTGCTAACGAAAAACTTTTAAGTGCAAAGGGTTAATCTTTACCTTTTCTTTTAGGAGTATCATTAAAATATGCTAAATTCATCGGTTTCATTTTGACTGCGCAATTAAAACTAAAGTTACGACCAAGAACACCGAAAGTATTCGATCAGTTCTCGTTTCTATCCAAGTTTTTGCAGCGTCGCGTGAACAAAGACGAGAACAAAGCGTTCGAGATCGCAGTTGTCCAAAAGCTGCGGCAGGTTTCGGTCGGGGCGGACACGCGAACAACATTAATGGCCGTGCTCGAATTACCGGGCAGCAGATACATCCCGAACGTGTTAATTCATAGTCGGGCCGAACGTCGGTTTGTCATTGTCCCCATTGTGACAGTAACGCTGGCGTATCGGGAGAAGGATTGGTCTCGCCTCGCTCGTTTGCTCGATACCGTGAATTCGGTCTTGTTTCGAAGTACACGAATCAACCGTACGGAACATCGCAAAATGGCCTCCCGCGGAGGCGCGCTCGCGGTACTATCTCTCCAATGTTTCCTGAATTCCCATAGAGATTGACTCAAAAAAATCGGAAACGGACCAAGTCAATTAATTTGATTTAAAGTTGAGATATTCGTGGACGAGTATACGTTCAATTTTCAACGAAAATTGAATAAATGCATCAATTAAATCAACAATGTTTCAGTTTTTATTTTCAATTATTTTTTGGTGAAAAATCACACTCTATATTCTAGTGTTATTTGTTATTTCGTACCCTGTTACAAATGTTACCATAGACTACAAATAATTTAGACCTTTTTATCATTTTCATGACTATCTTCAAGTCTAAGAAGATATGGAACAAATGATAATTGCAGAAACGTATGAAAACCAATACCATGCACAGACATTGTTTTTGAAGAGCTAAATCATGTTCAGAGTTTCACCGAGTCCAATTTCAAACGATATTTATAGCAATTACGAACTGTGACTGGTCCACAGGTACGAGAGAATTAATTCAGCGGCCCGAGCAGCGTTCGAGCAGTTTGTAATTTCAATTTCACGGCGCGGGAGAGCCGCAAAGCGCCTCGGGGGACAACACGCGTCTCACTCACCCACCCCCTGTAATTTCATGAACTTCGTGACAGCGACCGGCTCCCTTTTGTGTTATCCCGCAAACTGTAAACTAACGATAAGTCAGAGACACGGCTCAGCTCAGATCAAACACTATGTATTTGAATTTGCGGTGAGAGCAGAGCGTGCAATAACGAGATAATGATTTTCCTTGAACAACGTCTGTGAAACGATATTTTTATTCCCCTTTCAACTACCATTCGTATTTCCAACATATATATTTAATTTTTTGCAACGGAATTTAACTGTGAGAAATTCCTTTTCTCGCTATCAACTAAGATTAAATTTTGTTTTTTTTTTCACTGAAAGTTTTCTGTCTTGTTTAATGTTTATAGTTAAATTTTGGCAACTTACCGTGAATAAGTTAATTTTATATACATAAAGTATTAATACGTTAAATGAGAGAAACGAAATGAATTTTTTTTATAAACTTATCTGCAAATATGCAAATTATTAGTAACAATATAAGTTGTTCCTGGATTTGGATTAGAAAACATATTTTTTGCATATTTATCAATATATTTAAATCGTTACTTTAATTACACTCAAAGGGTGAAACGAAAGATTCGCGTGAACCCTGAGCAGGAAAATTTGTTTTCGTGTATCACGGTAAAAATTTCAGCAACATTCTGTTCCGGAAATTTGATTCGAAAATACTGGAACGTGTACACTTGAACAGTGCCGTCGGTACCCTCTTTGATAGTCGATCCGCGGCGATTGTAATCTAACGAGGCATCGAAACCGCAAGCCGTTTACATCAAGCTACCCTCAGGGCGGGGCTGTGATCTCTGCGAAATGATTGTGTCAGTACGTGTTAACCTTCTCTGTGGGGATGGCACCCGATATAATAGAGGCACTTAATAAACACACGTATTAAAAGGAAGTTATACTACCGTACAAAAATTTCTAATCGCTTTTTGATCTACGTACAATTTATTTAAGAAAAGAAAAAAGGCAATAATATAGTTCAGTACCTCTTATTTTTAGTATCTTTTTTAATTATTAATGAACTTTGTTGTCTCCCTTATTCTTTATTTCGTATTATTCTTTTTTAATAATATATCACAAACGTTATATCGATAATGTTCAAACGTCTTAAAAGAAAACGAATTTCATATTTGCAAACCTATAAATCTCTTCCTTAAAGGGATTGTTTGCTGCAAAATCTTTAAAAGACTAATATTCACACTTCAATTAAAATAATTTTTACATTTACAAACCCACAAAACCCTTTCTCCAAGAATCAACTAACTTCAAAATCGCCACTTGAAGCCAATCTCAAAACTCAATCGCCACCCAAAAAATCCGAACACCTAAACAATATAATCACTTTCAAACTCCCAAAATACAATATACCTCTCCCAAAGAACCCACCATCCTCAAAACCATCATGATCAGTCCCAGAGGCGACGAGATCGTCACGTTAATTCGCCCTTTGCTAGGTGATCCATGATCACCTAGGGGGGGGGGGGGTGCAAACCCGCGAGACCGTCTCGATCGAGGCCAGGAGCCGTTTATAACAACCTGCCTGCGGGCGGCTGGGTCTCTCCTCTGATCTCCGCGAGATGATTGTGCGCGTCCGCGTCCGCGTCCTTTCCGCAGGGTGGGGTCGCGGCGGCGGGCGGTTCGGTGTTGCCGCGCGGCCAAGCGTCTCTACACAGCCCCCGGGGCTTGCTCTGCCGACGACAAAGGGGCCGCGGTTCAACGCGCCACAAAGCGCCGGGACGCCCACCCACACACACATACGCGCGCACACTCTACACGTACACATGCATACACCGACACCCTAGTGAACGCACGTACACGTTCGTGCTGAGGATGCACACAAAGAGGCCGGGTCCCATTCGAGCGCCCCGGAGTTGCGACGCGTGAACTTGCGACCAACGACGCCCACCGCCACCCACCCCCTTTAGCCCTTTAGGTAACACGCGGCGAATCGAGAACGAGACGCGGAAGGAAAATCCCGACGAGAACCACCCGCTACTCTTTTCCTTTTCTCCTCTATTTTCTCAAGTTATCGAGTCGAGCGCGGTGGCGTGACCGGCGTCAGTTTTGGAACGAGTTTTAGGATTTTGACAATTAACAGGAGGATTCTACTAACGTAAAAAATGTTGTTTTTCTTTCTCATTATTGTAGGTGCAGAATTGAGATATTTTTACTGGTTTATTGTGTTAAAAGGTCTATTAATGTTCTCTTTACATTTGGGCAATATTATGTTGTTTTATAGATGAAGTGTTATTGGACAGTCGACTGTAAGGGAAGAATTTCGGCTGTTTGAATAGTATTCTTATCACGTGGATGTTTTAGCTTCTACTGGTTCTATATATTATACGTTCTAATTCCTTGTATCACATCGAGGGATATAGTGAATTACTTTCAGATGATAGTAAAAAATTATCACACTATTCTGAGGTGATAAAGAACTTTGTGTATTTACACATTTCTGGGATTGATTTCGAGATATTAAATATCGATGAAATGTGCATTACACCTAAGATACTATATCATAAATATAATAACGGAGTTTTCATGACGTAACAAAAGATGACGGAACTTACCCTGTCCAGGAGCCGGCGACGTGGCGTGGCTCCAGCCTCCTTTGTACGAGCTGCTGGCATCTGTAATAAAAAGCGACGACATTCAAGTAAATAAAAATTGTTCGTTTCATATTCGGCGACGTGTCGTTGAAACAATCGAACATTTTATTCAGTTTTCAACGATTTCCGTGTGACTCATGACACTTCGGATTGCATTATGTCGAATCGATTCAAATGTTACTGAGTTAATCGACACAACATTCGTATAACACATGAATTATTCATTTTCTAAGGTAAGTAATAACAAATTGGCTATGTTACGTTAAAACGTTTAATGATTATTTTAATTCTAATTCAAATTTGAAAAGACCTAAAAATGGAGTTAGTTGCTTTGATTTCCAATTAATTCATAAAAAAATTCTTTCTGTAATTCAAATTTCCCGCCAATCAAGGAAGAAGACCGCAACGACAACAAAATGGCAGAAAATCGCCATTGATCGAACACGCGAAGTACAAAGCACGTGTTATGCCTACTTCGTCATACCTCACATGCGAAGATTACACATCTCTTCTCATTTTTTTTCTCCCCTTCTTTCCTTCTTCCTTTATTTTTTTTTTTTTAGGTCACGTTGTTAGAAGACGTATACCGTTTGCAATTGCAAGTTAATCAGTTCCAGGAATCGCAAGTGGTCATAAAATATATCTGATCGGCCGGTCCCGGACGGCAGGTTGAAAAACAATCCTCCGGGAAAATCTTTACGACACCTTAATGACACCGGGTCTGCGTGATGTGGCTTCAAAATATAATTTAGAGCGGACTGCACGGTTAAACTTTTCCCCCAGCGAATAAATCTGCCCTTTGCGCCACCGTGCTCGATAGTTCTCGTAATTTCGATTCTTCAGGACACGAAACCCTTAGTAAAAGTTCAAAAATGATGGCCTTCAGTCGAACTTTGTTTAAGGTTAAAAGTTCAAATTATCGCAATAGTTAATGAACAGACTGTGATTTCTTTGTTCTTACATTGGAAATAAACTAATGGAACTTGAAAAAGAAGCATAATGCTCTTTAGTTGCGTGTAATATTCACAGAAAGGATTAATAAACAAAACTTAGTAGAGATTCTAAAAACAATCCATTTTATGCAAAAAGTAAGATGGAAAATTTAGACTTAAGAACTTTTGATTTGAAAATATAAAATCTGTGTTTTATGCTCATGTGTAGAATTAAAACGTTTGTCTTATTCTTAATTTCCTAAAATTATTTTTCAAAAAATGACATCGAATAGAAAGTAATTTCAAATACGTTCCAAATAATATGAAAACATAAAAAACTCTTAAATTTAATAAGCTCGAAATTCTTACTCAACTCGTAGGTTCAAAAACATTAGATTATAGAATGTGCCTAATTATAACATTTTTAAACTTTAAAACACAAGGAAGTGTTCTCAAGAACAGAACGACTACCATAAGGAATTTTTCACAAAATCCGCAGTCTACTTAAATCGCAGGATTAATTTGATTATGTGTCACAATAAAATACTCAAAGAATGAAATATATTCGTGTTTAACTCCGCCTAATGGGAATCGTGAGCTCATGATCAAGAATGCAGCAAGTGCAGTACAACTTTAATTGTTAATATCCTGAAAACTATTAGCCACTGATCCCTAAGAGGGGATACTGACGTACTTGGCTCGACGAGTACCACAGTTTATCAAAGGCTCATTAAAAAGTCAGTTCGAACACACTCTGCGTCGTGCTACTCGCGTGTCCGACGTGTTTCAACTTCGAATAGAATATTTTTCTCGTGTTACTTTCTATCAAATTGCTCAACAAGATTTTGCAACAATATTTTTGTCACTGTTGCTAAAACAATTTTATGGATTTGGATTCAGTTGACGATTAATATCTTTACAAAAATATTAATTCTTTTCGGTTTAATAGAATTCGATGTTGAAAGATTTCAAATTATAGTAAATAATCTAAACAACTCCAATAATTATTTTTATCGACCAGTTACTTTCAGTTAAGCGCTTCAATATATTCGTTCAGATTTTCTTTAATCTTTTATTGCCACGAGGGAATGTTACGTTGCTATGTAGTATTATCAAGCACTTAATTAATTCACCTAGACAGTAAGGAACACTCAAAGCTCTCGTTTTAAACTCTTTTCTTTACAAACACGTTACCATAATAAAAAAAGATAATACTTACATAATATAAAAAATAAAACAAAAAATATCATTTCTACGTGTCATCCAAGAATTAACACGTGGAATGCCAATCAAATTGAATTACAATAATTCACTCAATTGAACGTTGATTATTTCAAAACATTTCTACATTACAAATAAAAATAATGCGGTGACATTCGATAAGATAAACATGCAACAACAATAATACAGTTCAATTAAACTATTCGATATTATATTTTTATCATTTTGCCCTGTGAAATCGCGCAACATTCAACACATTTAGCACTAAAACCACCGAGCATTTATTACAATTGACATACAATTCTTATAAAGATTTTTTTAGACTTTAAAAATATCAATCATTGCAAAATAAGGAAAGTAAAATCCATCACTTTTAAAGGCTACGGTAGTTCTAGTGTTAATTAACCCTTTGCGATCGAATGTCACCATAATGACGCTTCGATATCTAAAACCGAAAACTGCAACTGAATACTTGAATTATTCACTTAACGACAGGCTGACATGTGGTTGTTTTTCTTTTATTATTTAAGACTTCGATGCATAATTCAGTCTTTTACGAAAAGAAATGTTAGAAGTTTGACCCCTTGCTCTCGAAGCTCTTTTTTACTGACATTACCAGCAACTCGAAGCAGTTTTAATAGAAAAAGCATATTAATATATAAATAAATGATACGCGCATGAAAAGGAAAGTCATAGATGTATTTTACTGTTTTTCATCGATTATAGATATAAATATTATAATATATTTAATGACAAATTTTTGCAGTTTGCAATAACAAATTTGAAATGACTTCGTTTTGAAGCCCTCGAGTGCAAAGAGTTAAGACAGTCTCGTC
Source organism: Nomia melanderi (assembly GCF_051020985.1). Classification (NCBI taxonomy): domain Eukaryota; kingdom Metazoa; phylum Arthropoda; class Insecta; order Hymenoptera; family Halictidae; genus Nomia; species Nomia melanderi. The sequence continues at coordinate 6,535,468 of NC_135005.1, forward strand.
CGCAAAGAGTTAATAGAAAATGGCCAACCGTCAAGGGTTAACCTTGTATGAAACGCTTTTCGCCGATCATAGTTCAGCGTATTCGCGTCTAAATTCTTCAAACACGTTTATACCCCGCGCAAACGACCTTATTTACGTAAGAACCCGATACTCCTGACAATAGCCTAGAAAGTTTGCACCGATTGGACAACAAAATCGGCAAGCCCCGACACCGGTTCACGCGGTTCCGTGGGCGCTGGCTTCGCAGCCGCCGGCTCTGTTTGCAGACAGATATATTTTCATTTGGCAGTTATTGGCACGAGGGTCGGCCCTGCTGTGTACATATGCGCGGCAGTACGTCATGCTGCCGCAGAAACTCCTCCGTCTTTCTGTGCAAACAACGACTTTAGGCGCGTAGAACCCGGCTTTCCTGACCTTTCGCCTTTCCCTGGCACCCTTTGATCTGGACGTGCCGAGTCCATTAATGGACGCCTCGAATTTCACGTTCCTCGAATGCTCCGCTTCAATCGCTAGCCGACCCACGAATTATCTACTTTTATATCTGTTTCCCAGATTCCGTGGAATCGGAAATCCGCGTCGGAGATCACCGGTAAGAAGCAAATTTGGGTTTCTATTAGGCTGACAACTGGATTTGACACCTTTTGCTTTTGGTGATTTTTGTTCATCTCTTATTAGTTGAGTGGTCATCGTTCTTTCATTACATTGCTTCAATCGTTTAACCATACGCTAGTGAATCCAGGAATGATTTATTTGTACATTTATCTTTTAGATTATATGGAATCGAAAATCCGTGTTGGAGATTGCTGGTAAGAAGCATGTTTATGATTCTATCAGGTTGGCAACTGAATTCGTGAATTTTTGCTTTTTCGGGTTTTTTCTCTGTTATTAGTTGGAGGATAAGGGCAGTGATTAGAGGGATATGGTTGGAAATTGTTGTGGTGCTGATATGTAAGTTTTAATCTGATTATGTTTAGGTGAAATGTAGAAAAAATCAGTTTACTCCAATGAAAATTATTCTGAAATAGGACGTCTAATTCGCTTACTGTATAGTTCAGATGATGGTTTAAGCGATTACCGCTTGTTAGCTGCAGACCGTTACTGTAAAGTTGAGAACGTTGAAACGTGCCAATCCATGCACGTTTTGATTAAAAAATGAACACTGCTAATCGTGTAACTTCAAGAAATAATTATGTTTAAGAAACATGCAAGTCGCAAATTTAGTCGCCAACCTAATAATAATACTTTCTTTTCTATTTTTATTACATTTCTGAAGAGATTTCAAAAGACTTAAGAGTGGTTTTACTCCCTTTACAAGAATGTAGGCAGCTAGTACACGACACTAGAAGTACACGACAAGTACTGTAAACGTACAAGTCGAATGTTTTCACAGATTCTAATTCCTTGTAAGGTTTTATACAAATTAATGTGTCATACTTGTAAATTTACAAGTTGGTAATTGCATTTATTGTAAAAAACCGATCGTATACGTAGAACTAGTGATATAGAAAAATGTTAAGTTTAACACAGTGGTCAGCGGAGCTTTCAAAACTTCCATTCTATTTATAGTAAAATAAATATTTTCTAATAAAAATAGTATACATTTAATTTTAATAAATATATCTAATACAGATTACTAACGGATAAACCATGAGAATTTATCGTAGGAGCACTGATTTATAGAAATTAATTAATTAAATAGATTATTTATTATTAATTTAATTACGAAGAAAATAGTTGAAAACGTATAAAACCTGTCTCAGAAAGAAACAGATTTAAAAAGAGGCTGACCAATGTGTTCCTTCTCTACTGTTATGGCACCTTTCCTTAGACCTAATCCTCTTTTTATGGTCCCGCTGGGTTTACCATTTCATTATCCCCTTGTCGTTAAGTACACAAGGTAAATTGAAATTAAAACACGAGACTCACATAAATGAAGAATAAAACAGCTTAACCAAACTACATGCCAAATGAAAATAAAAATATTTCAAACCAAATCACATCCAATACAAATAACCACGACTATAACACAAAAAAGACCTACAAACATCAAACAAGCCTCCATAGATCCATTTTCTATCTATGCAAGTTCTCCTGCATCCTTTCATGAAGAAAACAACCCTTCCCTCCAACAACAACAATTCCCTCTTGAGATCTTCTACACCTAAACCAGTCCTGCACTAGTCTTTCTAATTTCTAAACTGCTTCCATTTCACCAAAAAAGAAACTACAGTAGTGCCCGTGTTAACTTAACTCTGGTCTTTATTCAGATAAAGACTCAGTCGGATAATTCAGCTTATCCTCTTACCATCATATTATTTTTTTAACCTGTGCAGATTTCAGCGGTTTCTTATTTTGCCAAAGATCATACTGAATTTAAAAATAATATAAAAAACCGTTACTAGACCACGATGTCTCGACTTTTTCAACAACACATCAGATATACAGATAAGCTAAACCCCGCAGCAGGATTAAGTTCAGCACCCAATTAACAACTCTCGCAGTGTCTCATTTCCTCCAAAAATCTCGCTAGCTTTCCTCGTCCTCTACCATACCGTATCATTAATCTCGAAGCACTGGGCGTCGGAAAAAAAAGAATGCTCATGAATCCTGCGAATTTAACCGTGCACATTATACCAGAACTCAACCGAGCACTACTGTACAATCAACAAAAACCAACGCGCACGATTCAACAATCCACGCAGTCACCACGTAGTCGCCGAAGCGTCCAGGATGATTCCTTCAGAGGAACATTTGAAAAGCATCCTTTCCTGTACACTGGGTATCGGCGTAAATCGAACGTACCGGCGAACAGCATCGATAGATTGGTGAACGCGGTGGTTCGTGGCAGTTCCGCGGCGGTGGTCCCGCTGCTCTTTAGGTCGAGCATCGCGCGGTCCGTTGGTCCCGCGTGGCGGCGGCTGCTGGTCACCCGGCAGCAGCCTACACGGGATAGCGTCCCCTGGACGGCCCTGTCGCGACGAGCGTTCGCGTTCAAGGTACGATGAACGTGGTCCGTATCGTCGGCAGGTGAGTAAACCGCGTGAACGGCCAGGACATATCAGCCCTGAATTGATGGATCAACGAACAACCTGTTTCACGGTCGCGCTAACGTGTCGGTCGACGAACGGGACAATCGTGGTTCCTCGGCGACGGTCTCGGCACGGCGGATGATCGCGTTCGTTGCTGCTGATCTGCTGCGATACGTGGCCGATGCCGCGGCAAGGCAGCCGATCATCTTGGCGACCCGCTCTGAGTGACACTGCCGCGGATCCTAGCCCCCGGGGGTTGTTACGCATAGGACACCCTCTGTTCCCGCCCCACGCGTCGCTACCATAGCTGGAAGCTGCCCGCTGGGGGGTTGGTTCGCTGGAACTGTGGCCCAAAGTGGGCGGAGCAAAGAGGATCCGCTTTTGCCACCCACACGATTGGAGGGGGCGGTTAAACGCTTGCGCCCTGGACGCACCAGGTTCAACGGGGGTGAGAGAGGAGTCGGAGGATGAGGGGTGAGTCGATGAGAGAGGCCCTCGAGGGACGGATAGGTGTGTATATAGGAGTGCACGCGCGAACGGCAGGTTGCTAGGTGGCTGGCCACCGACCTACCGGACCTACTGCACTTACCGACCGGCGTTGTCGACGACGTAGTTTGCCCCGGTAACGACGTGCCACCGGTTCCCTTCCGGAACAAACCCTCTGTGGTAACGGCGCCCATTTAGAGAGAATGGTCAGGGAATTTCGGCTGTGACGGGCCAAGGTGTTTCCATTATTCTTCGGGAATGGACGGGGTACTTTCTTGCTGGGCGTTACTTATCTTTTGCTTTGGAATGTTTGTTTCTTTGGTTTTCTGGCTTCTTTTCTTTTCGAGGAGTCTTGGGGTTGATGGCTCGAGAGTTTCGTTGTTTCTGAGGAATTTTGGATGGAGCAGGCTAAGGTGTTTCCGTTATTCTTCGGGGGCACTTTCTAGCTGTTGGTTATCTTTTCCTTAGAATGTTTATTTGCTTTTTCTTCTTACTGTTTCTGCTCTTTCCAAGGCGATTTCTTGGCGGTTTGAGAGTTTCGTTGTTTCTGTGGAATTTAGGATACGACTGAGGTGTTTCCATTATTCTTTTGGAATAGACAAGGCTTTCTGCTGTCGAGTGCTACTTGTCTTTTCTTTGTGAGGGAATCTTCGGATTGATGAGTTAAGAGTTGCATTGTTTCTGGAGAATTTTGGATGTAGCAGGCTGAAATTCTTCTATTATTCTTTGTGATTCTCTTGTTGAGCAAGTGGAACTGGTCAAGTTCTCTGTGTTCAATTTAATGACAGGATGGAATTTTGAAAGAATTTCATTACGTATTTTAATTCGTAAAAATGTTTTCATACTTTTTTACGACAGACAGTCTTCCAGATACATATTTTATTTTGGTCCTGTTCCAAATTTCTTCCTCTTTAGTATCAGAAAATATGATTCTTTTTTTATGCTTGAACTCGAGAAGGTTACAGTAAACCTCTTCTAGAATAAATTTTCTAATTTTTACAGAACAAAATAAATAAACGACATATTTAAACAAACATACTCATCAAAACAGCAACCAATATTATGAAAAACAATAAAGTATTCTCTCTCAATCAAAATTAATCAAGATTAATAATCTATTCTCTCTTACAATTTACAGCTTAAAGGACCATCTTAGTAGAATCACTTCTCATAACTCGCAGGCCGTGAATACAACTAATATACACAAAACGTAGTAAGTATAACTTACTTTAATATAATCCTACAATACAGTAATATTGAAAATAACATCTCACAATAACTTCAAAAAACACGCTACAACCCACTATTTTAATTCATAAAATACTAAATAAAATAATATTTTAATGTAATACTATAAAATCGTAATGTCCAAACTTCACCCTGAAAGAATCATTGAAAATGGAATTTTTGCGTTACAATCTACTATTCCATACAACATCCGAGCGCAACGCGGTTTCGTTCGCGTAAACAACCGTGCCGTAAACTTTCTTCGCCGTTCCCGGTGCCGCACGATTGTACAATCAATTAATTAAGACAGGCCCATGTTTTCGCGGGACAAAGCAGATTTTATTGGAAATAAACCGGCCGGACGCTGCACATCGTTCGCGAAGAGGGGAGTGGCGGGCGGGCAGAGGCCGGCCGAGTAATTGCAACGAAATGCAAATCGCGTTAATAACCGGGTCATCGCGTAATTCTCCGTAACGCGAACGCACGCGGTCGCCGCGCGGCCGTAATAATTATTATAATTTGCTCGGGTCCGAAAATACCGCGGCCATTAAATGATATTCATTGACAGGGGAAATCTGGAGCCGGTGTTGATCGGTGGCCAATGCGGCAAATTAAAACGTAATTCCGCCGTCGGTTAAATATCACCGGTGCGCCCCTTCTGCCGCCATGCCACCGACTTCCAATATTGCGATCGGTAATTACGATCGTTTCGGTGTGTTTTTTGCCGCGATAATCGTACGCGTCCATGTCCCTGCAACAAATGGTTTCCGCGGATGTGTTTGTTAGTGACGAAAACATGATTCCACGACCGACGAATTTGTTTCGGTTTGTTCTTCGCTGCGGGGAGGAAATGGGAAATGAATAACGAATGTTCTTGCATTTGCCTGTTCTCATGAAAATTGTTAAGCGTAGTCGCTGTTTGCAATGTTCATACATTGGAATGATGTACATAAAATAGAAAAAGTCTTTTTTGCGTTTCATGGCTCGATTGCTTGATAAATTCTTCTTTTTCAGAAATAGATCTGAAGTAACAAAGATTACCCTTTTCTTCTGTATTGAAATTGTTTAGTATCATTCGATACAGAGACCATACTATTTGTAGATTCTTAACTGATTAAAAAAATCCGTTTTAAAGAGTAAACCTAAAAATAATGAAAGCTATTAAATATTCAACTGTCATTAAGCTACGAAAGAGATGTCTATTTCTCTGACTGTAATCTGCGTTAACCGAATAATGTATTTTTATAAACTGTAACGAAACAGCTGCAACAGCCGAAAACTACCGTTGCATCGAATAAATAAATAAATTAAATAAAGCGAAAACATCGAAACAGCGATTAAGAGCATAGAACGATAAAGTTGGCGGCAAGTGCGGCGCGCACAACGGCGGTATCGATAACTCTCGTTTGCCGCTTATGTTCGTGATTCACGCCACCAGGATATCCTGTACAACCGGAGGAGCCGGGCAAAGAATATCAGTCGTGACCGTGCTGGTTACGTCAATCTAACTCGTTCGGCGTGCTGCTCTCCTCTTCTGTTGCGTTATTCTGGCTCGACCCTTCTCCCGATAAAATGGAAAGGCCACGTGAAATACGTGAAATATCGAGCACTCGGCTGTCCAGCACCATTCATCAGTATTTAAATAAGTTTATTTTTATACGTTTCTTGTTTTCCAGTGTCGATTCTAGCTCGTCGACTCACAATTGCTTCATAACTTTATGTATTGCAAACTTCGGTTACATTTTTTATTGATCTTCTGTTATATGCTTTAGAAGAATTATTCTCACTTTTTCTTTCTTTTTTTGATTTTAATAGATGATATTTGTTTATCTATTTTTCTTTTTATTTTAATGTGAGCTTTATTTATATTTTTGTATCTCTGTATAATTCTTTTTTGCTTTATATTATATCTTTCTTTTTTCTTGAAATTTTTCTTTCTTTCGAGTACTTTTATTATATACTTGATACTTTCTATCAAACAGCTATCGTTAAGTAAAGTCAAATAATCTATATTATTGATCTATTTAATGAATAGTTTATTATACTATCTACAATTATCATCAATTACAAATAATGATGATCAATTAAATATTAATAATATTAAGTAGATACAATTACTACTATATTGATTATTAATAGCATTATTATTGTAACTAAATTATAGCTTCCCCTAAGTTAACGCGATCGACGAACGTCGAAGGCTGAAAGTGGCTAACGCATACGCATACGTCGTCAGCGGCCATTAAAGGGTTTATAACCGTGATTCACGCTATCGGGACACCCACGGCGAAATCATGATAAATATTTTCTAGTCGAAGGGTGTGAGCCCTGGGACACCTTCCTTGGAAAATGGTACTCGCCTCGCGCGCGACTTCTCGTATCGGCCGCATTTATCACGTCAGAATTTTCAATCTAAACCTCCACGGTTTACGCTCAATGCCATGATAACTGTTATCGTAGCGGGCGAGTTTATATCGTGGAAACTTTCTAAATGTTTGATCTCTTTTAATCTATTGCATTCCTTCTCTTTGGTTAGTTTGAAAAAAACAAAAAATGGTTTAACATTTTTACTGTCTGAAAATTAAACCAGTTAATTTTGCATTATTTTTTCTTCGTGTATTTTGTTCTCTTTATTATTCAGTTAAAAGTAATTCGGTACTATTAATAAATTTAATGTTCGACAGGACATCTGTTGCAATTGAAACTATAATTCAGCTATATAATTGTTATGACTTTGATATTAAAATAGTTGCAGTTTATTTATAAAATTATTGACATTTTTTCAGCTTTTGTTAATAATAATACAATATTTGATATCAAGTATTGTTATTAAAGGTATAAACGGAAGTATCCAGAATGTTGATATCCATAACATGTATACTAATATCAACAAAATGAGTGAGTACCATTTTTTATATACATAATTCTTAAGTAGCACCTTACAAAAAAGTTCCAGGTGAAAAGTTAATCTACTTCTGTATCCTGCCCCGTCATCGACAGCCGTCGACGGCGTCAAATGGCCAACTACCTAACCCATACACTTAGCCCCCCCCCCATTAGCCATTTAGACCCCCTAACTCGCTTTTAGAACCCCAGGACTCCAGCAACATAGGTAAGACCATGCAACACACATCGCGTTAGAATCGGAACCGTGTCGTTCCGGTCCTCGTGACCGAGCTGTGTTGCGCGCACACGCGTTCGGACAGAGGCGAACTAGGGTAATAAAGCGACCCGGTGATTAGAAATCTATACTGCCCCTTTTGCAAATAAAAGTACTATTATTGAATATTAAACATTAAATATTAGATATTAAATACTTGCTAGTTTATTATAATAGTTAATTATATGGTTCATTATAATTAATACTGTACAGTTTATTACACAGAATAAGTATTTTCAGAGTCATTTTAATATCATTACAATTAACATTACTTTACTTACTGCAACTTATATAATAGAAGCGTCTTTACAAACACTCTACATTTAAATTTAACAATAGCTTCTTTGCAGCCTTCGCAATATCACAGATAGAATAAACTTTCTTTTACTCGATACATCGCCCAGAAAATGAATCTTCAAATCTATACAAAAAGCTGTCACCCAAACGACATAACGGTCGAACTATGAAAGTTGTATCTATTCAAAATTGACCCTTTAAAAACAAATGTTGCTATACTAATCGCATCAAGTATTCCAATCTAAAGTTGCACTCATAGAATTTATTCTGCACTACTTAGAAAGTCACTCCTCAATGCATCTATCTATACAAAAGATTTCCAATCATTTCAAAAATGCCCAACAGTCAGCAAATTATCAAGTCAACAAAATATTCTAACTGGAGTTGGACTCATCGCGAAGAGCACAGGCGTGCCTACATAAAACAAGAAGAACATCGATATTTTCACACCTTAACTTCCATTGAACCACGTCACACGTAGCCAGGCCGTCCTTGCGCTGTGGCCGCCATGTTCACCTCTCGGGCAACCTTTCGAACGGGGAACCCCCTGAATTCGAGAGAGAGGAAGGACACGCGCGCGCCACGCGACCGCGTACGGCCGGCGGCGCATTTAACGCGCGATCGCTCTCGAGTGTCCGCCGCGTGCACGATCGGGGATTGAAGTACGCTCAGAGGGGGTTGCACCCCTCTTCCTCGTTCCGTCATCCCCCTCCTGCCCCTCGTAGCGCAATTCTCGCTTTCGTTTTGCTTCTCGCGGCACACGTCGCGCGTACCTTCGCTCCGCGGGCCCGGATGCGCGGGATCATCCTTCGGCTGGGAGTCGATTTCAGGGCTCATGGGGTTCGGGATTTATTGCCGCGACAGCGGGGGCAGGGTTCAAGGGAGAGATTCGGTTTCTGGGATTCCGATTCTGGACGATAACGATCAACACGACTGATTTGGATCGCGAAGATCTTACGTAATGTGTTGTCTGAGGTTTGAGATTGAGGATTAGGATCTTTGGAACTTAGTGTCTATCGATTTTGTTGGAGGTATTATTGGGTTTGAGGGTTGTTTGAATTGTTCATGGGTTTGACGCTTCTGTTGTAACTTTAGTTTCTGAATGCTTTCAGATTTTGGTGGTAAAATGTTTGATTGGTTTTGTGGATGTTCTATGTGTGTAATTTTAGAAAATTCTTGGAAAATATGTGAGAGGTGTTTCGTTTTATTTGAATTATAGAAGTATACTGGAGATATATAGCGAGTATCTGTTTAGGATTCACTGATTCTACTTCATAGCAATACCAGCGAATCCGAGATTCATCTCTTACAAAATGAGTTTTTGTAATAGAAATGAGTAAAATCTGTAGTCAAGTTGTACCTTTCTTTTGCTACGTTAATTTCAATATTGAACTGTTATTTAATGGGACGACTGAAATCGAAACGCGACGATTACAAATAAGTTGTACGTACTTGGAAAAATTAGTATGGCGGGAATCAGATAAAAAATGACGGAATAATGTACAACTTTCACACGATGCGATTACCTTTTTTCCATCACTATAACTTTCATTTTGGAATAGGCTGCTTGATTGCAGAGGCCCTTTGTTATTGAGATAGTGGCGTGCTTCGGCAAGGGAGGTGGAGGGTGGCGTGCGCGACCTGTATTGACCAGGCCAGTATGTATCATACATCGTCACAGAGAATTTGAATAATGAATATATTAGCACGTTTCCGGTTGTTACGCGACTCTTTTCGTGTAAAAACTTCATCGGTCTGTTAAGGAACGAACAAATTTTTATTTGCAAATCATTTATCGAAAGTAAAAAAGAGATTGCGAAAACACTATTTACTCGTAATTATAAAAATTACTCTAATAATTACTTGACGCATAAGGAAACAAGGGTATACTCATAATTAATCAACAATACGTTAAATTATTGTGCATTAAACCGCCATTAAATGTAAATAAATCAAATGTATAATCACTAACTACAATTCAATGCAGGAAAGATACGATGAGACCGATTATCCTCCTAATCAACCCCAAATAACTCACTTCCCAGTGAATCTCCGCACACCCCGCCACTTCAGCGCTGAAAATTTTACCGTGGCGTCGTCCGTAAAATAGCTCCCATACCTCGCGACGATAAACCCCGTTACACGTTCACCACCCGGGGAAAGACCGAGCGTCTTTCTCTCCCTCTTCGCCTGTCCGGGGAGCCCGATTACCCCAATAGCGGCCGTTGCGACTATACGAGTGCCATCCTGAGCGCAATCGTCGGGACTCCTCGGGGTCACTTCGGGAAGCCGGTGACAGGGTTGCTGAATAGCAGAGTGCTGGGATTCTCCGTGCATTATCCTCGGAAATCTTTCTTGTTGTCGCAAAATTAATTTAGAGGCAGTGGACGAAGGAATATGTTGTTAATTTTAGATAGATTGTCTAGGGCATGCTATGCAATATTTCCCTATTATTTTGTTCGAAATTAAAACAAGTTTTTATGAACATTTTCATTTTTAATATTATAGTTTCTTTCGTTCTCCCCCCCCCCCCCCCCCCTTCCTTCTTTTTTCAATCCTACAGATGGTTGCTTAATACTGACAAGAGTCAGTTGAACAAAGAGCTATGCTTGAGTCAAAGGTCGATGCTTCCGCTTAGTAATTTTGTTCTAAAATTTGGATACATATATCAGTGGTGTTGGTTTTAGCCGCTCGTGGTAATTTTAATAATTACTTATAAGCTACAATTTTATAATAAACTTGGACTAATCAATTCCCCATAATTAAACTTAAATTTTACTTCGAAACTTCGCCTTTCTAATCAATCTCCTTCCGCGTTCCTATTGTGCCTTAATAAACATAACATATTGCACTACTTTATCATCGATTTCCACGCCCCAATACAAAATCCGAACAAAAAAGTGGCAGGCAATCATCTTGGAGGTCACTTCGGGTTCTCCGGGCAGTGTGCGCTGTGGGGATTTCCCGTGCATTATCTTGAGATAGCGCGGTAGAGCGAGGCTGCCTTCGGTCGCCAGGCTGCGCAGCCCTCGGTATCGGCCGCTGGGGCGATGAGAGAGTATCATTGTACGGCATGAAACATGACAGGGCCGGCTATTGTACTGGGAGACGCATAGCTACGAGGCGGCGAACGGAACGACGACGGGGGTAGCCAGTTACCACCACCCACCCCTCAACCCTGCCCCTCGCCCTGTTCAGCTCCGCTTCCGTCCGCTGCCGACTGCCACGAAACGCGCACCCCTGCACCATTCGAAGTTCTTCTCTCCGGGCCCCGTAACATGATAAGAAGCGTGTCACGTTCGTTACGTTTCGCTGGGGTGCTAGGTGGTGGGGGATGGCTAAAGGGGGGAGGGCTGATGGCTAAACGCTAGCGATGATAGATACCCACCGGCAGATAATTCTTCGCATTCAATTTGTACAATATGCTGAATCCGATGTCAGATACGCGGCACGCCCCGAGTGAAACCGAATCGGATCGGGAGAGCCGCTAGATAAGGGTCACGGAAATGGCTTTCGTTCACGGTGCTGCGGCCTGATTTCAGGGGGTACCTGTTCTGCCTTTTTCGTGGGATGCGGTTGACTTTGGGGTAGTCGATTAACCCCTTGGTGTAGACGATATCGAGTCGGATTCGTGAGGAAGTTCTTAAGTGAAGGATACAAAAATGAAGTGTTAATTGAGTAACATTTAGGGTCCAAATTGAATACTATTTTATTAGTATTACTTGATGCGTTCTGGAGTGAAAGGTATAGATTAATTGGGGATTTTTCTTTGTTGGTGAATTATTAACACGTTGAGTGCCGTATGATTTCATAGAGCAAATACATGGAATGGAAAAAATCAAATATTGAATCATTTGATTACATTGCATTATCGTTATTGCACGTTCGTCTAGCTGAATGTCACCGCGTTAGGTAGCATTATTTATAATATAGAAATGTTTTCAAATGATCCTTGTTTAATTGAGTGAACCATAGTAATTCGCTTTGGTTGGGGGTCACCGGTGACTCCCACGGTATTCAACGTGTAAAGATAATATGCCAATGTTCATTTTGGATTTGGGAAATTTTCAAATGTACGTAGTGCGGTCCATAATTTCGAGACCTAACATAGAAGAAAAGATTGGTAAAGAAAAACACTTATCTTATTTCTCAATATAGTCACCCTTTATTTCAATACATTTTTTACACCTTTGGATAATTGCATCTATACCACTGTACAAGTACTCTGAAGTTTTGTTTCTAAAATGTTCGTTCACGACTTCCTTCACCTCTTCATCGGTGCCAAATTTCCCTCCTCTGAGATCCGCTTTTAATTTTGAAAATAAAAAATAATCGCTAGGAGCTAAATTTGGATTGTACGGTGGATGGTTTATTTCAGTGAAGCGTAATTTGCGAACGATAGCTTTTGTTAGGGCAACAACGTGGACTGGTGCTTTATCGTGCAGCAGCCGCACACCGCGGCTAATTTTTGACATTCCTAGATAGTCATGAAGGATACGAAGAACAGTTGTTTTGGAAAGCGTTGCGATTTCCTTCGTCTTTAATCGACGATCACTCAGAACCATTTGCTCCACTAACTTCACGCTTTCTAGTGTGACCTCGCTGACCGGTCGACTACTGCGTGGGTCATCTTCGATTGACCCTCTTCCGCAACGAAATAACTTCGACCAATTTTTGATCATACTATACGACGGTGCAGAGTCGCCATGAACATTATCTATCCTTTCCTTGATCTGGTTTGGCGTTAATCCTTCTATAGTTAAAAATTTAATTACCGCACGATGTTCAAGTTTTTCCATTTCTTTCCTCACCTCGTCAACTTGCACTTGCTTTTTCGTCTGTTGCTCGGAAACTGATGTTCGCATCGCAACTAAACTACGTATGTATATTAATAAGATGTAGAAGTTCCTTGACATAATGAACATTCGGTAAAATTTGTGACGGAAATATCTTAGGTCACGAACTTATGGACCGCACTACGTAAGTGCACAAATATGCACTGTTTCGTCATTGATATATCAAAGATGTATAGGTTTGATTGGATATTAAAAATATCTGTTTAATATTTTTGATTTCTGTTTTGTATCATCTTTGTGTAACAACGATTGTTTCGGATTTTATAATCTAGTGTCTAAGATGACCAGTATATGAGATACATTAGATGTAGAAGAGTCACCGAATTTTACATATAATCTATTTTATTCCGTTGGGATTTTCCTAGACGTTCTGTCAGGTTCGGGGGTAGGGCGACGTCGAGGCACGCGTTTGAATTTATGAAACCTTTTCTCGAGTATCTTTGCACAGCATTTTAAAGTCGCGAGCATCCGTAAGCGCGTACCGGTGGCATGTTTGTCGACCTGCAACCGGCACTGACACAAAGCTGAACGTTTACGTTTACAGAAACCCCCTGTTCCGATTGAATCCCGCACTGCTTGAACGAGATAATGACGGCTACCGACGCACCCTCTTCAAAATTCATGGAGGGACACCACGAAAGTCCTACTTCTCAATTCAAAATTCTATTTCTTTTATTACCTCTGATGTAGACAATTGAAATGTTTATGGATGTTAAATCTTTAGTATTAGTATATTTTTAGCTTTCCAACCAAAAGCTACTTCTAACCATTTGTAGTAAAATGATAAAAAAATTCCTGACAAATTTAAAAGAAAAGTCACATTCTTTGTATCGAAAGTTCAGAGATCTCGATCTTGCAATTGTATCACTTCCCATAGACAATAATTTCCAAACGAAGGCAAACAACATAATAAAATTTTAATACAGGGAACATTGAAGCCAATACAAAGAACGAAATATGCATAATCCTATTCTTCGTAGATTACTTTTCAAAATTATTAATTTCCATAAGCATCCGCACTGAAATTATTCCAAACACGCTCATTCCCGTTTCATAATAAAGCAAAAACAACAGAAAAAATATTCGCTCGGAGTCCGCGGGTCGTCTACAATACCGAAAGGAAGAAGGACAGAAAAGAAAAACAGATAAATACCTAACGGGGCATGGAAGGGGGGCTGGATTTAATCGTCATTTTTTATTCGAACGAGAGATCCCGGCCGGATCGTCGCGGCCGGAAGTTCCGTAAGAGCCGGGGCGCGCAGCGGCGGTACCGAAACCCCATTAATTACGTCATGGAAGAACGCAGACGTTGGCTCAAACAAAGGAGAGTCGGCCCGAAACCACCCCCCTTCGGGGGGTAGCCGGCTCGCAGCCCCCGAAGTCTGCGCTCCTCTCGTTCGTTGCACGCTTCATATATCCAGCCTAATTACGCGCGGATTTGCATATCTCCAGTCGCGCTGGACCGAACAACTTCGAGCTTTTGTTCCTGCCAACAGGACATCCGGTCCTATCCGGTCGGTTGTTGCCCTCGGAAGCGACCGCTAAGAGATTATTCCGATGGAAACGCGCGGTTCGTCTCACCAAGCCAATTTTTGGGTCTCTTAGAAAGTTGGATATCGACCGACAAAAATGATAGAAAGAAGAAAATGTCGGTGGATAGATGAGGAGACAAGGAGGCAGTATTCTGGTACTAGTTTTAACTGGTCGATTGGAGCCGCTGGAAGCGGTTGCTAAAGCCTAGTCCAGGCTGATAGATATTGTCTGTAGACAGTTTACATATATCGACTGTTGACAGTTTCTCATTATAGCGGAAAACAAAAGACAGAACAATGTTTGTTCATAGGTTGTCTCTGGACTTGAATTTTGAGTCCTGTTATCAGTGGATTAACTGTTAGAACGTGTCAGTTTAGACTGGGATTAAAAGGTTATTTTAATAGAAATGTGTGGTTTGTCCTTACCAGCTAGTTCTCAGCTCTTCTAGAAACTCTAAATACGAGATAAAAAACACCAGAAAAAAGAAAATGATAATCTATAAATGAGAACAAAAAGAGGCAAGAATCTGTTCCTGGCCTGACCAATTAATTGCTGCGTTTAAAAGCTGTTAATACAGGATTACAATAAAATTTCGTTTAAACGAACCTGTAACGGAACAACTAAGTTTAAATAACAATATTTTTGTAATAATTACAACTTTATTTCTCTTCACCATTTATGATTTTTCTATAATGTTCCGCTTAATATAAAAGCTTAACACATTGACTAGTCACCGATGACCAGGGCTTCCAAATTACTTGTAAACAATTATAATTTATAAGATAACTGATGTCGAATAAAAATGTTTAATAGCGTAAATAACTGGACAATAGTGTAACCTAAGAATTGTGGTACCAAATAATTAATAATTGTTCTCTTTTACTTTTGCTACAAAAGAATAAGTGATATATAAAGCCCTGAAGTTTTTCGTGAAAGTCAATGTGTTAATATGAGAGCTTCGCCAAGCAGGTTTCCGAATTTTCTCAAGACTGGGATATCAATAAAGAAATACTAGGGAGAAGAGAAAACGGCGGCAGATAGATCGGAAGAGGAATAGCTAAGAATTTTGTCCCCGACCCCAGGTAAATGGACGGCAAGAAACGAAAATACGAGGACGCGGAACGCGAGACACGTTCAATGAGGCGAGGATAAATGAATAATGGGGACGGAAACGCGAGTGCTTTTCGCGCGCGCATTGTTTTCCAGAGAAGAAGGTTGCTCGGTCCGAGGAGCCATGACAATCCGAGATTTTTGCGCGGCCCCGCCGTATCTGGGACGCGGGAACAGCCTCGGGAAATTCGAGATGGCGGACTGTTGGTAACTAGACCGCGGATGTTTATCGCGAATTTTCGTTTTCGTTGGGGAATTTTCAACTAACGGAAATTGTATACAATATTGTTTCCTGTATTCAGAGCTTTGGTAGATCGGTGACATTCTGCAAATAGATGATACTGATCTATATAGCATTACACTTAATAATTAGAATACAGTAATGGCATGTTATTATGAAATAATAATATAAAATTAAAAGCAAATTACTAATAATACATTATTAATAATGTATTACTGAATTACATTTTATTGATTTTAATACTTTATGGGTTACGAATGTGCAATAATTTGTAGCTTGGTGATTGTTTAACATTTCTTTGAATATAACCTAACATATGTAGATACAACAAGCTCCAAACGTTTCAATAAGAAAACATTCCAGGAAAATCTAAACAAAATTTATTACTAATAATTTGCTCTCTACCGATTTTCCAAAATTTTACACTCCACTCTCTACCAAAAACTCCACAATCCCCAAAATCCGCAATCACCATCAACCCCCGAAACACGCAAACTTCAAGACGCCATTCTCTCAAACTCAATCTCCTCTCGAACTACATTCCTCCTCAAATCCTCGATCCCGCAATTACCTATTACACCTGCTCCGTACCAAGTTACCGGTGTCTCAACCCGCAGATTCTGTGAGCCGGTCGCCTGTCTACCTGCCAGAAAAATAACGATTGCACCAGTGGTACATGAGGGTCCCGGACACAGAATATAAACTCACACCGCTGTGTGCCTAGGGAATGTTCTCAAAAACAAGGAGCATCGAGCGAAAACGATGGAAACAGAGACGATCCGAGAAATCACGGTAAAACCGTGAAGAGCGAGAGGTTAGAATGAGGAGAGGAACAGGAGAAGTCGGAGAAGAGGATAGAGGAACTGGCAGAGGGTGGAGAAGACGATAGGAGAGCGGAGAACCGAGAGAGCAGAGGCATCCGCGCGCTCATTTCCGTTTCGGTGCCGTCGAGGGGGACGAGGACCGAGGGGTGACGGGGGTGAAAGGGGGGCGCTAACTCGCGAGATATTAATTCCGTGTTAGCGCTAGGAGGGTTGCACGGGGGCGAAAACTACGTGCCGACGGGGGTGGTCGGAGCCCTCCAGCATCTCTCGTCCCTCTCAACCCTCGTTTCGCTAGCATCCCTCTCTCTCTCTCTTCTTCTCTTCCTCTCTGCTCATCTTTCTCCCTGTTCCTCTACCACTGTTTCCCTTTCTCTCGGCTCATCCCTCTTTCTCTATCTATCCAGCAGCATTCCACCATTCCCCCCGCCGACACAACGTCGCATCAGCCTCGAGTCTGCCACCCCTGCACGATTCCGGCGCAACTCTCACCCCCGTTCCAGCCGCTTCGTCCCGCATGCCCCTCGCCGTCGGTAGCCGCACGGTGGAAGAGCCGGCGGGAGGCGTTACAAATCAGAGATTAGCCATAGTTAACTCGACTTGCGCAGTCAAACAGTTAATCAATAAACGATTATTTACATCGCGTGGCCCGCGAGCGGGACGCCCGCGTTTGGCACTCCCGCGGTGCGGCGTGGCGGCCAGATTTTCGTTTCTGCGAGAGAAATAACGAATGCGTGGACCGATAACGGCGGAGTATTGCTCGCCGATTGATGAATGTCTAGTAACGCGGTATGAGGGTGGTGGGTTTTGTTGTAAGAATGATCGATTCGATTAGGTGGCCGCGGGCAGGTGATACCATTGGTTAATCCTCTGTGGTGGTTTAGCAGGATGGTGGCTTTGGGTGGGATTAGGAGTTCGATTTCAGATTGGTTTCCTTTTTCTTGATTTAACTGAGATAATCTTTGTCTAGCTCGATTACCTTTGATATGTGTGAAGTATTTCATTGCTTGAGTAATTGAGTTCAGAAACAAAAGCTGTGGAAATTGATGGAGATTTATATTAACCTTGCACTCAGATAAAAAGACCATTGTTTACCGAAGTATTCTAATATGGTTTAAAATATGAGAAACAATAAAATTCGATACCCGTTTTGTTTTTATCTATTTTTTAGTGCTAATAATTAGAACCTTATATGATTCAACTTAGGAGCACTGATTTTTCAAATGGGCACTAATCTCCCAATAAACCCGATTTAACCTTGTTATTCATCGCGCGATGATAATAATAGTAGAACCCTTTGCCAGTAGCAAGGGGGTAGGTGAGGGGGGGGGGTTGAATTGCTGAAGAGGGACGGAGGGTGGGCAGGGCGGGTGACTATGTAGAAATTACTAGTATCGATCCCGTTGCACGCGTTGCATATGCCGATCACCGTTTCATATCTGCTTCATAATCTAAATGACATACTCGCGGATTTTACATTCAATCACCATTTGGAGGTGACTCGCCGGCCCGGTACGCGCTGGCTAGTTACCTGTGACCCGTAAAACGAGCGACGACGAGCCGAACTTGACGATGAGTCCATCGATCAACCGTACACTGGCGTTCGTAAGCCACTGGACACTTAAATCGCCGGATGTGAAATAAGAATTGAACCGATTCGGGGTAAGTTCACGAAGAGTGAGATTCATGAACGAATACTATATCATCCTTTTTTTCTTATGTCAAACAAAATCCAAAGAAATCAATGTGAACTGAATGGATGATGACGATCTAATCTGAGATTCTATTAACGTTTCTTTATTGTTTTCGGTCTAAGATTCTATGCAATCTTCTTTAGAAATTTTTTCATAGTTTTGATTATTACTTTTTGTACTTAAGCTTCGATAGGTGGATGGAAATTCTAATTCGTAATTTTGGATTGACTTAAAGACACAACAATATTTGTTAACAGTAATTCTCTGTTAATTCGTTTCATGTTTCATTCTACGATTTTGCCCTAAATGTGTTGCAAAGTACCCCCTGTATAACTGTATAGCTGGATGTTCGGAATAGGGATATGCATATGCTGAATTCATATTCCCTTGTAGACACCCTCGTACATCCTCGAAATTATACCAGCCCTGTTCCTGTGCAGACAGGAGGCCAGTATACGTGCAAAATACGTTCAGGAATTCCCAACGGGTGTAACTTATGCGACGAAATTTAGTGTGGAAGCAGCATACTCTTACTGCAACGCGAAAACGATAATAACACAAATTTATTATAATCTATTAATGAAATAACGAAGATCTACATTTCAACGATGTCCTCCATTTGTATAATTTTTTATAAGTAGTAGTTACAAAGGTAGAGCTAAACGTTATTAAATAAAATTACTAAATGATGGGTAGCAATCATCCATTTAAAGTTAAAACTTTAGGGTTAATAAAAATTTCATTCGAAATACCCACCACGCATCTGACAAGAAATCGTAAGGTATCAAAGGTGGTTCAATGATGTGCAAAAAATGCGCAGATAGCATAGTCCAAATTAAACCTACCACTTCTTGTATCAGTGTTCCTATTACACCAAAAGGCGTTAATTAGAAACCACTCCCTTAAGCACCAAACAAACCATCAACAACTTTATCTCTTCAAATGAAACGAAGTCTAAACACCCTTCTCATTTAGACTCCCATCCCTTCTGTCGCCTAAGAACCCACCCCGCTACCAGCCTTGCACCCCGTGCCATTCCGAAGATGGCCTTGGATAACGTTTGACGCTCGGTGGGATCACGGATCGCGATCCATCTGACGGAGAAAGATCTCGTCACCACCGGAGAATCATAGGTGACTATCATCCAGATAGAGAAAGAGGGACTCGGTGATGGTAACAAACGACGATGAGCGCTAGGTTAGGTGGTGTGGGTGGTCGGAATGGCGGGTGCCGCGGCGGTAAGGGGTTGGGGGTGGAGGTAGCTGGATGACTGGCGGCGGAAGCGTCGTCATGGCGACGCATCGATCAGCCACCGCCACGCGAATCGAGTCGAGCCGAGGCCACATCATACACTGGTGCCCGTCACATTGCCCCCGCGTACCAACACACGCGTATATGTGGATGCACGTATACAGGGATACGTGTATATGAGACACGGATGAAGAAGCGGACACTGTGGCGCACGCAGACAGGGTCGAGCGGACACCGTGAACGCATCCCGCAACGTTCCGTGCTCGAACGGGGACCGCCTTAACCTTAGAGAGACTGATTGCGAACCACGAGACTCCGCCGCGAGCCTTAAAGCTGCGTTCACAAGGGTGAACGTGTATCCGGGCTGCCTGTTGCGATGCATTTTAATTGATAGGATTGTTTAGAAAATCGAATGGTTTATGCTTTATAGTGTTAGAAGTAGATTTGCCATTAGTTAAATGAAAATATATTAACTTATTTTTCCAGCTTATAAGGAGAATTTTTATGTTTCTTCAGTGTTAATAAATGAATTAGTAAAAATAGTTACTAAATTACTCGATGATTGTTCTATATCGGAACGGAGATTAGTAACTTTCTTTTGAACAGTAACACTGAAAGGGTTAGATTTTCTTACTCACAATGACTCGGTAGTTCATAATTAACTTACAATGGATATTATAAAATTTGATACAAGGTTCCTAACTGTTAATCCTTGGTTTTTAGGGAAATTCTCGTGTACATCTTGTTTTGAGGATTTTGATCTATCCAGTCTTACTTTATGATTCTCCTCATTCGTTTAGGGAAACGAAGTTCGCGGGACTCTGCGAAACGGATTATCCAAAGTGATCGCCACGGCGCGCGCCCGTTTATTCTTTCGACAGTGACCCGCGGTATTCCGTGTTCCACGGGGGCCGAAAGCGAGGAAGTAATCGCGGCGGCTGTTACCGGTGACACGGTGTAATGTCACGAGGAAATGAACGTCCCCGGCTCACGCAGCGCTCATTCACCGACTCCTTGAAAGGGAACCCTGACCTCGACCAGCCGACCAAGATTTTCCTCGGGCCTCTTTCCCACTCGATCGACCGGACACCGATTATTTCGTGAATTAGCCCTCAAATGCAGATGGCTATCTCGACCCATAATCGAATTTCTATTACGTGCACGAGTTTCAAGGAGAAATTCGTCTGTACATCAAACATTTCCTTGGCTAGTATATCATATCCAACCATTATGTATCAGTGATAGATAGCTGTACGTTTATCAAAATTTTCAAGGATTTCATTAAAATTCGCGAATCCTTGTAGTTACCTTAAGTTGCTTGATTATATTTAATTTCATTCCGATTTATGTTTAATTTAACCTTTAACACTAAGCCTTAGCTTCATAAATTTCTTCGATTCCCCTCATTAAGTGATAACATTACTACACTAGATGCAAACGAAAGAAGTTAATCTATGAAAAAAATAAAGTTCGACATACGCAGAAATTCACTTAAGCAAGTAAAAATGAAAATCTCCCTCTCGAATCCCCCATCATCCAGTGGCACCCGAAACAAGACACCCAATCATCAGAGAACCCCCAAGAACCGATCAAAAAAGCGACACAAATGCATCAGGATCCCGCAGCGATAGCGGCAGAAAACGGAAAGCGGAACGAGCGTCGACGTCGACGTCGTCGTCGTCGACTATAACAGCCGTCAGGAGGGACGGAGGAGGACGACCGGTGTTTGTGGCGTCCGCCTCCGTCCTGGCTGCCGACAAAAAGGCGAGAGAATTTCCTGAAATCCTTTCTGAGGGTCTGATTGCCATCATTATCGTGGAGTGGGTAGGAGTAGCACGGCACCGGTAGAGGATAGGGTGCCACCCCGGGGGTGGGTTTCGGGTTGTTGGAGTGCCAGTCGAGAACTCTGAGTGTACGTGTATGTGTGCGTATGTATGTGTGTGTGTGTGTGTGTGTGTGTTGGGTGGTTTACTGGTGGTAGAGAGAAGAGCCGAAGCTTTTTCGCGCGAGCGGAACCGAGACGGCGGATCGCGCGAAGGAAAGGGAAAAGAGGGCGATAGAGCGAGAAAGCGAAGGACAATCAGTGGTATTCAGTCCGAGCTGGGAGCTGGGAAGGCCAGGGGACCGCGGGTTGTCGGAACGACGGCGACGACGACGACGACGACGACGACGAAGAGGAGGAGGACGGTCGCGCTCTCGCGACTCTCCTCTGGAAGGCGAGCCCTGGAGGATCGATCGACCACCGGCAGCACCCCGCTTCGACGTAACACCCGTTCCGGCTGCCCACCGGAAGCTGCTGAACTGTGGCAGTCGAACGGCAACCGGTACACCTTTTCTTTAAGAGACCCAGATAGTGGCCCGTCTCCGTGTCAGGTGTTCCCTTTCGACTCGTTCGAGGACCGGGGCGGCTTTAAAGCCGTTTTTTCTAGAGTCTTGGAAGGTTTTCTTGTTTCCTTTTTATTTTCCTTGGTTTCGTTTTTTAATCGTTTGGTTAACATGAATTTGGCATTCGTAGGTGAGAGGGACCGAAATTATGTATTGTAGTTTTGGATTTTTGGTTTCTTTTCTTCCTTGTATTGTTGTTTTTTGGAGTCATTTGGTTGGACCGATTCGTTATGCAGTTGTACATAGATGACTGGGATTGGAAGGATTGAATATTTCGTTCAATGCTGTGAGTTTATTTTAATGAGGACCTTTGTTGGTGGATTAGCCTATGGGATACGATATTTTCTCTATGGAATATTAATGAAGTGTAAGAAAAGAGGGTTGGCGACTTTCTTTATATTGCGTATCAGAATGATTTGTATTATAGTTCATTTTATAATTACTAAAATTGATTTCTTTAGGAACTCAACTAATAAATTCTCCGATTAGGGCACGTACTATTACGAAAGCCAATAGAAATCGTAATCATAAATACATTTGTACGAGTCTTATATACTCTTACAATCAAACAATTTTGTACTCATTTTATAAAGTAATTTTTCTATTGTTTAATACAGAGTCATACTACGTACTTTCAATGAGATTAAAGTTCGCGTTACGGCCGTTACCATAGCGAAGAAACGAAATGACATCGATAATGTTCCAAATTTTTGGAATTGTCGAAAGTTCTCTCATGACTTATGTATAAGCTACGACCGGCAATTTCGTCGTTTCCTTATCGAGTGGCTCTTGGGGAGGACATTTGCTAGCCGGCAGCAATAAAAGGCGCGATAATTAGTTGCACCCCCGTCCCTCATCCCTTCTCCACCACCGCCATCGTTGAGGGAAATTAATCACCGGGCGGTGCGACTCCACGAAGTCGCAGTTCTTTGCCTGTACCCGTGAATAGGGTGTTTCGTAGCTTGTTACGCGTTAATTCCGGGCCATTTTCGCGAGCGCCGCGCGAAAACAATGAGGCGATGTTCCAGCAGGGTGACACTGCCTTCGGAAAAAAATGGCGAGACCGCTCGTTTTCTCGCTTCTCCCCTTTCCCCCCTTTTTTTTGATAGAGAGAAAGGTGCTAATGCGGGTCGACCTTCATACATAGGAAAATGGTCTTATTAGGGGACATTTTTTTGGCGCAGAAAAAATTCTAATATGCGTTATTGTTGAGAAAAATGGCCTGAGATGTTTTTTAAGCTATATGCGAAAGGAAATTTGAAGGGAATTAATGGGACATTGTGATTTATAATTAGATTTAAATGTATAGAAGTGTGATGAAATTGATTTATTAAAGTTGCTGGCGTGCTATTATTTATGTTTGTATTAAAATAGAGAAATTGCGAAAGATTTAGAAGTTGAAGAAAATTAAATGACATGTGTTTAAATTTGGAGTGTTCGAGTTAAGTAGAAACATTTTAAAAGAACTTATATTTGGATTGAAATTTGAATAGAACGCGGGTGTAAGTACAAAAATGTAAAAGAATGTATATTCAAATTTAAATTCAAATGCTCAAACTTTCAGTTAAACAGAGAATAAGCTAATTTGAATTATGTTGGTATTAACGAATAAAATCCTACATAAGTAACAGTTTCCTCAAGATAAAGTTTATTCTTTTCTTCCTCACGATTAAAGTACAACAAAATTATTCTATGCTGCCAAAAGAAACAAAACAGAAACAAGAAAATCTATTTTCTTTGTTGCCATAACGTTCCGACAATCATTCCGTTCAACAGAAAGAAATGAAATGGTAACCCATATTCGAACTAGTTCTTTTTGCCTCGTGTTTGGCAACGGAACGGTATTTCGATACACTTACACGTACACATAGTAGCCGAATTAAATCTTAAATAGGAGGATCGAAATCTTTGGAAAATCGTCTCCCGCATTGTAAATGTTGTTACGGTCCGAAACATTGGAACCAGCCAAAGTTCCTCGCCGCTATCATTTGGCGCGGAAGATCGTTTGCTTCCGTTCGTGACAGAGGTACTTAAGTGGCAAGATTTTGTATACTCTGGAACACGGCGATGCCGGTTCCCTGTATTTACGTGCTCGGTTACGTATTCCGTGAACCGATCAGGGGGGAACGTAATACCATTAGCCAGGTCTCGATGCCCTTTTCTTTCGGCAACTTCGTATTGGCTGCACTTCTTTCATGTAAATTAGAGGTATAGATAACCTTCTGGCTTATTACATATCGAGTCGGAATCGTGGTGAACATTTTATACCGAATTTAACCCTTTGTGATCAACGTCTAATACCTACGTATTCTACAGATGTTTGCTACAAAATATTCCTAACATTATGTTCTGAAATAGATTAATAAAACATTGTATTAACCTACAGTTGTTTTAAATAATATTGACGCAAATTTCTTGAGCAAAAAATCGCGAAGGGTTAATACGAACATTTAAATTTAATTGAAGGGAAATATTGCTTTCAGTTTGCGAATATTCATTTTTATAGTCAGTTAATTTCTATAAGGAATATACGATTTATTTTCATTAAGATAAAAATGATTCTTCCATACTTATGTCACTATAGCGGCACAATTCTTTCTCTGTCATCAATAGTTGTGTACATTATAGTTTAATTTAACATGATTGCACAGTGGAAAATTCTATCAGTCTGAAATTATAATGATATTACATTTATGATATACAAACCGCGTCAAACCTTGCCATACTGAGGTATAGTTTCGCAGCTAGTCCCGCCATAACTAAAAAGGTTAGTGAAGTAATAAACTTGCACGAAACAACACTAGAAGGATTACTAATATTACTAAGATAGTCTACATTCCTAGTTTCAAGCATTCAAATGACCAAACGACTATTAAAATAATTGTTCAACCGACCGCTCGCTGCAACACAAGAATCCTCTAAGAATAATAAAGCAGTCCTTGTCGGGGTCCCCTGTTCGACAAGAAAATAACACTATCATCTCGATTCCCGTCGAGGATTCGATGGATGACGGTCGAGAGGAGGGTTGAGGTCGGCGCGGCGGTGATCTGTTGCTCACGGTGCGATGCACGCCGACAATATTGACTGGGAGCCAAGGAAACCCTGAAAAAGGGGCAGCCTCCCTTTTCCACCCCCGACGCTCACTCCTCCGTCGACGGAACATTAAGCACACACGATAACGCATGATTAACTGGCTAATGACTTTCCCCCATGACGATCTCCCGCGGCGCGCTCCTCGGGGAGAGGATTCGGCTTCTGCAGAATCATCGCTGCGAGGGTGCCACCCACCCCCAAACCCCTCGCGGATCCGTTTTCTCGATAAGTGACAGACGTTTTTCGCCGTTAATCGGTCGGGTAATTTGTCGTTGACAAATATTCCTCTTTTTGGGCCCTCTATGATTCTTAATGGCCCTATTCAAACGACACGCCACGCTGTACACGATGTGTCTTGTGAAATATTAGTAGGAAACACCTTTTTGATCTTATTGCAACTATGGTTTTTGTAACTGTGTAAGTTAATGCGGTGTTCTGAAGACAAGGTGAAATTTTGAGGATAATGGTGGTTTTACGGGAATATTTTAAGAATGATCTTTAGCTATCGGAGAATTCACTTTAATTCGTTTTTGATTTTGAGGGTAACTTTTGGTTTTATTGTATGTTGAATACTGGAATGGAATATTTTTGTGTTGGTAGTACATGACAAAGATATTTGCATTTCGTAGTGAATGTTGGTATCTGGTTGCGTTATATTTCTTGTTCAATCTTTGTAATCAATAAATAAGTTTTTGTAATAGTAACTCTCTTTTTTCTTCTGTTTTTGATTTAAAAAAAACACATTCTAAATAAACTTCTTAACTTTTCGTATATAAATTTTATATTAATATTTTTTTCCCATTGTATTATTGTATTCGTTAACTATAACATTCTTGGATGTACATCGTGGAAACTTTGAGAGAAGTATTTGTTAAATCCTTTCTCACTGTATTAACAACCTTGACAATAATCTTAAAATCACTATACGATCATCGAGAGAAATAGATGTGCGAATTGAACACCGGGTTTAGTGTCGCAGAAACTAGCAAGGATGGCTACGAATACTGAGACATCTGTCGTGGCATGAGGTGACTAAAACAGGGGATGATTTCGGAAGATACTGCCATCTAGCCGAAGATTCTTCGAATTTAGGGGTAGTTAGTAGCTGGTCGTCGGTCTCGGTATTGATCTGAACCACTTCGCCGAGAAATGCCGGCGCATAAAGGGCCGGAGCCATGAGGGTAGCTACCCTTAAGTGATCTTCTTAACCGATCATCGTTAACAGTTCACTTTTATTACTCTGACAAGGTAAAGCCATAAATATCAGTTGTAGCAATCGCAAATAACTAAACAACATTGTTTTTTAAGCTGAGCCGACTGTAAAAAATTTAAGTAACCTACAAAGTAAATTGTTATTTCTATATTACGGAGATATAAGTACAGCACAAGTATATAGAAAGTAAATAATTATTTGAACATATTAAATCATTCACATATTTAGAATATTATAAAATATACTCCACTGTCTTCAAATAATAATCCCAATAAAAAATCTTTACAATATGTTAAAGATTATATATAGAAGATATATATACAGAAATATGCAAAATAATTCATCGGTTCAAAATCTAATTCTTATTACTGGCGAAAGATTACTAAGGAATCCTTAGACGTCGATCATTAACCCTCAACAATTTACTCAATTTCAGTAGATAAAACTACAAGCCACACTGACGTAACTTTTAAGTAAAAAGTCTCCCCAGAAAAGAGCTGATCGACGTTCGTTTAAAAAAAACACAAGGATCGTAATCATAAAAAATAATGCATAAAAGATATCTATTAACAAACATGTCAATCCAAGAAAGTCTATTCAAAATCTTTTGCACTAACACAATTTCTGCTAAGAACCTCCAAAAGTGAATTTAAGAACCAACTTCTACCCTCATCCAATAAAATACAAGATTCACTGTAACAACGGGCCAGGAACAGGCTAACGTTCTCGCTCGAGCTTCCATCGCGTCACGTGTGCGCGTTCGTTCTCCTTTTCCTCGCCCTTTCCATCCACCAGCGTCGCCGCCACCCTCGATCTCTTTTTTCCTCCTTTCCTAGCTATTTTTACCGTAGCCCGGCGGCCCGCACACAACCGTGGCGAGTTAGCGGCTTAACGAGGTTATTTCACGACGTCGGGGCTGGGTGGGCCACAGGTCGCGCGAGGATGAATAATGATTCGCAAGGGTTGGCCGAACGACCGGCCAGCCGTGGCACGTACGATCGCCGTTGCATAAGCGGCCGGTCACGCGGGACACGTGTAAAACTCGGGGATCCCTTTGGATAAGCCACGGAGATATATGATTCAAGGAAATTCGGAAGATTGGTGGACGGTCGCTCGACCGGCCGATGACAGTCTACCGACTCTCTGTCTCTCTCTATCTCAATGTTTGTGTGTCCCGGGGTGAATTGTTGCATTTAGGATGCATGGTAAATCTAGAGGATCAGTGGAATTGTTTCTGACGACGTTTGAAATTGAAGTACTGCGTTAGTGGTAGCTAGTTTTAGTGAGCTTTGACAAGAAGTAAGTTCGATTTCGAAGATTTTTCAATATGTTAACGAGGTTGTCGTATTGACTGGAGTTGCAGAGGTTTCAGTTAGGGGATTTACATCTTCGGAAGATTGTACAGGCATAAGAAACATGCAACAAGAAGACCGAACGCTCGAGGAGGATGCATTAAACAGCGCCATCAACTAGTTCGCCCGTTTTCCTCCAGCGAACAAGCTATAAACAGAAACTCTCTTCAAGAACCATAAACCGTTGAAGACGAAGCAAGAAACAATCAATACTTCACCCAGGAAACGTAAAATTTCTCAAACCGAAACTGTCTGTTCGAAATCGTGCGGTCGATACACCTTAGATTGCAGTTTCTATCTAATATGAATAACGTTCCACAAAAGAAGAAATTTAAAAGTTCATATACACAGAAATAGCAACGGATGAACATTATGCAAATGTACTCTGCTATAACATATTTAAAAAAAACCTTCAATACTGCTGAGTAAACCTTAAGGCCATAGAGAACCGTACATCCAAGCGAGAACCTCTGCTTCGAACGAGCACAATGACTCGGAGGAATCACAAAAGAGGAAACAAAAAGAGAAAAATCTAGAGAAAGCATCCACTACGATGAGAAAATGGCGGTAAAAGCTAAGGTGGCACGGTGTACCTAGACGGCCTGACGGGAGAAGAAAAGGAGTAGCGGTGGTGACGCGGGGGAGGAAAAGGAGCGAGAATGAACGGACCGGCGAAGAGGAAGATGTATCAGGAAGATAAGGCGGCAACGGTACCAGCGACGCGGCCCCTTCGATCCCGCGCCACCGGTCTTTGTTGCAAAGCGCAATAATTGCGCGGGAGGGTGGCCTGCGAGCCGCAGGGGGTTGGCAGGGGGATGAGGGTGCACGGGGTGGAGCAGCACGCGCCGGAAACGGAACCGAGAGTCGTGTGTCCCCGGCGTTCCCGGGCGGAACTATCATGATTAGTCACGGGGCCTTGCAACGAGCCGCAGGAGAACTAAAAGACAGAAACCACCCCCGAAACGGGGGTGCGGTGCCTGAGACTCGCTCGAGCGCGATCGAGCTGAACGGCAGCCAGAGAGAACGCGATCGATCATCGGCTTATTCGAGACCTCTAGCCGGGGCATCTCTTAATTGCTCGGGTTTTTCTGTTTGGTGACTTGGTGATGGGATTCCGGGATGGAATGTAATGTGAATTAGTGAGAAGATTCGGGAGATGTTTACTTTGGCGATTGGAAGTTTGAGTGGAGTTTGAAGGGGTTTGAATCGTTTCTTGTGCTGGAAGATTGATGTTTTCGTTGGTGTAGTATTTTTTAATGCGAGAATTTTGATAATGAAGTTATCTGGTAATTGAAGGGACCGTTGAAGAGATCTTTGTTTTAGGATTATTAAAATTACAGGGGGTAGTTGTGGTTGAAATTTTGAAATTAGATACAGTTTGGACATCATACGAATTGATTCGATATTAATTATACTTGATGGATTGTGTATGTCATTGGTTATTGCTAATATTTTCCGCCCCAATTTTATATGAATCATATTACGCGCATTTCACTACAAACTTGAAAATTGATTTAACATTTCGGGGAAAGAAATTATTATATAGAATTATTATATAGTAGTTTAAAAAGAACAATATTATTTAATATAAGTTCAGGTATTTCTTTCTATCTGTTTTTGAAATTCAGTGAGTCTTTAAAGGATTAACACAAGTTTAAACCAATCGCCAAATATTTCGCACTGTCTGTATCATTGAAAGAATATTCACAGCGATTCGCCGACAAAAATTCGATAATCCGCGTAAGGAGTTGTTACTCGGAGATTCCCTCCTCAAGGGTGAGCCTCGACGGATGTCCGGGGTCATGCGGACACGCCAGCGTCCCCGAATTTTCTTTAATGTATTCTTTCCATTTTTTTCCTCCTCGAGGGCCGAGAAGACAGTTACGATCCTCTGAACCTTAGTCACCCCTTGAGGCTGGGAATGAGGGTCGAACCAGCCGTAGTTGCCGGTGCCGGAAACGAAGGGGCGCGCAAAGGTTCCCCGGATGAAGGGCGAAAAGGGATCACACCGTCAGGGGAACGGCCGAACCAGCCGGGGATCGGCAAGGGCTGCTCGAGACCCCGTAACCACTACCCCCAAGTCCCCGTCACCCCGGGTTAACCGATACCGGCAATTATCAACGCGTCTTGGTCACTGTCGGGTCCTCCCTTCACGGATGAAAACTGCGCGACCTAAGGGGCAAATCTTTGCGAGCGAGTGACGCTGAACCTACTATTCGTATTAATCATTTTGTATTTTTTGGTACATATTGCTGGGTGTGAAATTGATACATAGTAGTATTTAATAATTGTTTGATCAGAATCTAGAAGAGTACAGGTTATGTTTTAAGAAAGTTAGAGGAAAACAAAAAAACAATTTATGGTCGATTGTAGCGATTGAACGAGCAGTTTATTTGTATAAAATAAGTTGGTTGATTCATCAAGATTTCGACTCGGTTGTATTTTAGTTTAGATATTACCAAATCGACTTATTTAATTTCTTATAAAGTTATCTATATTTTTTGATAATCGATGTTAGAACAGTAATAAATATGCAAGAAATATTTGATTATGTCTTTTATTAAACTCAGGAAACGAGTAGCACAGACAGTTGTTTCTGTCAGAAAGTTTTATAACGGTTCGATATCTAGCGAGTATTAACGACGCATGGAATACTGCTCCACTTTTCGGCATGTACAATACGGACACGCTGCATCCTGTGCATCTTTCCACCCACGCTGTGTGTAGGTGAAATTGGTGTAAAGGGTGCGAGAGGCGGGCCTCTCTTTTATGCTGCATCGTTTGTCCCGGGTGGTACCCCATTCCGTGCAATTAGACAGATGAGAGGTAACATTACCCTCGGTCACATAAAGTGTAGGCGTTCTGACGTTTTCCGGTCGAGGGCACGAAAGTGTCAGCAGCGATACTTTTCTGAGCTTTAATTGCCCGGTTGTTCCCTGTCGCCGGAAGACTCGTCTTCCTTGCCCCGTGTCAAGTGTCGCGCAACCATCGATGGACATAATACCGAAGACCGTAATTGTTTCTGCGGTTATTATATTTCTCTATTGTCTCCTTTTAGCATATATGTTTACTGATATTCTTCTGCACATTTTTTATAAAAAAGTATATAATGTGCTAAGGTCTTCTAATTTTAAAAATACAACAAATCGTATACCGTCGTTTTGGGACGTTATTAGGTAGTTCTGCATAGAACTTCAACTTTTAAACAGTCTGTATATTTATTACGTTAAAATATTCACATAATTCCACATAAGAATAATCTCTCAATGCAAGAAAGAATCTTTCATTTAATAAGACTTATATACGAAAAATTTCATATTATAATCTGAAATCTCGAAATGACCTGTATATCCTCCACAAAAATACTTGCAAATTGAAATACTTTTTTTATTGTTATATCTGCACCAATATCATGATGTATGTTTTAATGTATATTTGAAATCACGCCAGTGTTGATCTTAATTAAATGTCTCTTAATTTTGTACCACTCTATATAAGTGTCCCATGGTTTCAGTCCTAGTTCAGTCAAGCGTGGAGCGATCGAACAGCGAGCGGCGTTAAGTCCTGCAAGCCTTAAAAGGGCTAACCCGCGGCCGTTTGCGGCCGGGCAAACAGCGCGTCGCCGGCATGCGCGTCACCTCATTTTGTCAAACATCAATTACCAGCGCAAACAAGGCGGGATGGTGCTCGACCGGCGAACATTAAATACATGCACCGCCTTCGGACACACTGACACAATATCCGACATGTTATAATGGACCGATCGAGCACGAAACGAATCCGCTTAACGGGAAACTACTTTTCTACGGTTATTTGCGGCGTGCTTCAATGTCCAATCGATGGAATTTCTATGTTTTCGCCTTCGAATGTCTGCATTAAATTGATAAAGGGCACGTGGATCGAGGGAGAAGTGCTTTTTAACGTGGCCATGTAGGGAATATATATATAAACATTGAATACCGATTCTAATTCCGATAGATATGAATTCTCAACGAGGAACGAAGAAATATAACGATATTCTATAGGCTGTTTCATAACATGCGGTCTCTTTCAAAATACATAAATAATTATACATTTTTTTTTACTACAGAAGTGTCCATACTTCTAGTAAGAACATAATCAAATCCCACTTTTGTATATCGTTAAATCTTCAATTTTCATCTTTACAAATGAAACGCCCTGTAGAACACTGCCACGAAATGTATTCACATAAAATGAAAATAATTGAGCGAGGAGAAAGCGTAAAATAAGAAAGCGCAACGATACTCTATAGGGTATTTCATAACACGTGCTCACTCAATACACACAAACAAATGTACACTTTTTCAACACAGAAATGTCAACGATTCAATAATTCAGAAGTCAATAAGAACTCAGTTAAAATGATCATACTTTTTTAACATTAACCGTACCGAGAACGGGTCAAAAGACCGGATTTAAAATTCCGCGATTTCCATTATTCATCGAACTTTCTATCAATTCCTATCTTGCGTGCTTAATCAGTTCTCCAATTTGCCTCTTTCCTTTCGTTTGTGTCCACTAAAAAACATTTATCATCTACTTTCTTTAAGTTTATTTTGTATCCAGTTATTTGACTGGTTCTGATGCGAAAAGTGTCGGTATGATTGGTGTTAAAAAAAACCACTCTGAACCTTCTAAACGGAACACCCTGTAGATCATTGCCACGGAACGATCGCAGACTAAAATCAAAGTAGCCGAGCGTGAAGCATGCGGAGGGCCGCGTGCAGGGTCAGATAGAGCCGAGCCTCAAGCCGTTGAGGGTTGCAGAGGGTAGAGAGCCGCCGTCAGGAGGGATGCTGGGATGCCGAGGGGTGCATCCGGGATTCTCCGAGGGTGGCGATTCGCGGGGCGGTCGGTCGTCATGGATACGTTCCCGGCTAACCCCTAACCGCTCCTCCTCCCTTGTCATCCAACATTTTCGCGACTACGCCGCCATCATCGACCCACCATCTTGCACGAGGACAGACGATTCACCATACAGCCCCAGTCCTACCCCTAACCTTCCCCGGTGAAAAAAAGTTTTCGGCTACCCAAGACGCCTCCGCGTTACCCCGAGACCCCGTGATAATCTCGCGATCGATTAATATTTTTTCTCTTCTTTGCTGACGAGGTGGCGAAAGGGAAGGACGTCTTGCTTTTCGTCTTTTTAATTAAGAAGTTTTTCGTATTTTCGACGGGTAGGATATTTTCGGGTATTAGATTCGTGCTATGTTCATGTGTGACGGTTGCCGGAGTGTATGAATTTAGATTTTTAGAAAGGAATTTGAACAAGCAGTAATTATGTGAACTGTTATTTTCTTCGATAAAGGTTTTGCGAAATGAGAAACTAAAATGAAATTTTGTTCATTTTTGCTGTACTTTGGGTTTTATTCAATTTTAAAAGCTTCAGTGTAGCGTAGGTGTTTAGTTTATCGCGATTTGCATTTTGACACTTTTTATCAGATTTAACAATCGAAAGAACTGTTTCATCAACTACGAGGAATATAATTATATTTCTACCATCTTATTCATATGCAACAACAAGATATTATACAACAGTAAGCGCAACCTTAATCAAAAACCATTTCTTCAAATACCAAGCCATTAACAAACATAACCAAAGCAACATAAACCAAAAACAACTTTAATAACAGTCACGTCCAAATCTAACTAAACCAAAACAGATCATACAGCATCAACATAATTTGCATACGAATATGAATCGAAAGCAATTACTAAATATTATTTCCTCGAAATACGAAAATCATTCTCCTTCCTTTAAGATCGTCAAAAAGACGGAAACCCGTAGAGCGTGGTGCGGAAAGGTTCGCAGAGAGCCCGTGGCCGATAAATTTCCGAGGAACGAGCAGGATATTGGTGTGGTCGTGGAAAGCAGTCGACGACCGTTTTGCTCGGTTGGCAGCGGTGCAACCCTCGCGCAACGTTGCTCCCGGCCATCGCGCCGCGCCGAGCCGCGCCGGGGGCGTGGGCGGCAGATAACGTGATTTACACCGGCCGGGTAATTAATGTCCCCGGCGAGCGCCGTTTTAAAAAAACAATCGGAAATCGGCGACAACGAAGAGCAACAGTCAGGCCGCCCGGTATCGCGGCCGGCACCGGCTGACAAATTATCGCGCCCCGAGATTTTCCTCACCCCTGCCCGCGATTCGCTCTTCCTCTTTTCCCTTCTCTTCCCGTTTTATCGAGGCCGGTCGATGGCATGCATCTTAGAATCCACTGGTGCTGCGCCTGGGCAACCTCCGGGTTGAAAAGAGATTCTTCGAAAGGGATTTAGACATTTTTGGGACTCTTCTTAGAGGTTGATTTATTTTTTGGAGGAGGAATAGTGAGAGTAAGAGGATAGGGTGTTTTTTTTTGTTGGTGATGTTTTTTAGATATTTTTTGAATTTTTCTTTTTGGGGTGAATTTAGTTTTGAGTATCACTTTCGTGGTTTGTTTTTCGAGATTGTTGCTTTAGAAAAAGGTAGCTTGTTATTTTTTTAAGGGTGTATGTATAAATATACAAATAATGAAGGGGTAGTTTGTTGTTAATGTGATAATAAAAGGTAGTCAAAAATATTGGGATTGATTTGTCCTTTGAGAGAAGTTTGTTTAAGAGTTAAAGATTATTTATATCAATGGAGACAGTTATTTTTACTGCTGTTTCCTGGAAATCTACACCTTGAAATTTTTATAAAACTGGAAGCTGATAAATGGTTAAAAAGAACGTGAATGTTTATTGATTTTGTGAGGATAAATTCTATCATTCAGCTTGTTGATTAATTTGAAAAAGCTGAAAACTAAAAATAATTTAGAATCGTAAGAATTATAAAATATTAAGATGTCAACGTCATTATTTCCTGAGTAGTATAGAACGTTTAGGGACTCAAGAT
The DNA here is from genome assembly GCF_051020985.1 of Nomia melanderi. Classification (NCBI taxonomy): domain Eukaryota; kingdom Metazoa; phylum Arthropoda; class Insecta; order Hymenoptera; family Halictidae; genus Nomia; species Nomia melanderi. Next base: position 6,570,109 of record NC_135005.1, read on the forward strand.
ATGGGAAAAGCGATTAACTCGAATGTAATTTAATTTACATAAACGTTTTTATCGTGTAACACTGTTCCTGGCTAAATTAGTTTATAATGAGCCAAATCTAAGTCACGGGTAGAACACTTATAGTTCTGTTGAGATACTTTTTGTAATGTCAAGCTTATTTGCCGTGACACGATCGAGCCACGTTCAGGTAATAAGCAACAACGTGAGAAAAGTGCTAAAATTGCTACGTGCGATCACGAGAAACGTCAAGATGGAAACGTTTGATTAGATCCCTGAATTCGTTAAAGCCGTGAGAAAAGGAGTGACTTAGGGCAATTGTGTCGGTCAATCGTGTTAACCTTTCGATTGCGGTCGATTTGAGTCACATGAATCCTTTCATGAACACATGTTTACTTCTACGTATCGAAAACAAAACAAAAAGTACATAAAAAATGTAGACCTTTAAACAATATAATATTATATGAAAAAAATAGATAAAATAAAGATACACGTTCTAGTGATTACTTTATTTACTATTAAATTGCGTAAAATTATTTAAAATTACTATTAAACTTTTTGTTTATTTCTAATAATTTCGAATAGTGAACAGAATTAAAAATATTAACACTGCAAACAAAAATTGTAATTCAGTCATTGTAAAACAGATCTTACCACAGTAAAATACAATTAAGACACAAATCAATCAAAATATCGACAAATATGCACTTCCAATTTATATAATATAAATTAGTGACTTCAATTTTTTACTAGATCCAGCGTTAAAAATAAAGTATCTAGGTTCCTTCCTTTTTCCAGAACACTTCGTATACATCAATCACGCTTCAAAATAAAACGCAAGGAGAAAGCTGCAAGAGAATCAGATAAAAGTTTCAATTTGAATAATCATTAGAACAGAAGTTTATCTCTAGCTGGGCTCTGTACCATTCCAGGCCGACACGAGCTTGCGCGTAATCGAGTCGCGTGTGCTTTTCCACGCGTGTTCGCGTGACACCCACTGTTACCATCGGAAACGTCGTTCTGGCCAGGTTAACTTGTCCGACTTCGATGCGTGTCCAACGGCAGCTTGCTGCCCTGCCACCAGGAAAAAAGAAATCATTCTTTTCCACAGCGATATTCAACTACTACCTTCTACCCTCCGTAACGTCGCGCTTCACCTCTTTAACGTTTCACTTTCTGTCTGCGGAATCTCGTAGCGTCACACAACAAGTAATTAGGTTATTGAAAAAACAAAACATTGTTTCAATTTTCTTCCGGTATCTTAATCTTTTAACGGTTATTATATTTTATTTATTTTATTTAATCTTCTTCCATTTAGTTCCATTTAATTCTATTTTCCCCGAACATACTTTCAAATTTGATAAAGGCATAAGATTTGCTTATTATTTATGTTAAACTTATTATTTTATGTTACTATTGTTACTATTCCATGTTAATATTGTTACTATCATCATATTACTATTTCATACGTTCCTATTTTTCGATAATATTTCAAATGTTTAGATTTCCTAAAGATTGCCGCAGTGTTGATTAAAAGTTTCTAATTGTGACCTTTCAATTTTGTTGAAAAGAATTATATCTTTGATTGGCAACGCAAGAATGTCGAGGAAAAAATAGGGTCTCGTGATCGTGCACGGTTCGCGGATCATTATTTCAGGCAGGCTCTGATTATCGCAATTTCATCGACGTATCGACAGGAGCGTCGAGGCTCGTTCATGGAACGTCCTCCGTTAACCGAGGGAACGGGTTTCGAATTGGCCTGTAATTATCGGGCTGCGGGTATTCCGCGTTTATAATAATTACAACAACGTTACGTTCGTCGCACGCAAACTGAATTAAATGCTGGTAACGTGAAGAATAATCAGTGCTGATTTTCGAGTGAAATGCTGTTTGAAACCTTGAACAGTGTACACATTATATATTTTCATTCTGAACATCTTGTGCCTGATAATGGTACTTTAAAGTGCCATTTTCGTTAATTTCCCACTGTAATTACCATGTATCCTTAAGGTAACTTCTGTTTTATGCTTATGTATTTAAACACACTCTTTTATATAAGTAAATTTTTGCGCCTTGGTCAAAGACTACATTCATCTCAACAATATCTTTTTCTTTCATAATTACATTACAAATATAAATATTTTCTTACTATTTCACACCTTTCTATTCTAGTTTCAAAGGTGAAATAAAATCATTGAAAATAATTTAAAACCTTGGTCACTTGCAAGGTTATGTATGACTTTTCAGTCTCAAAAAGGCAGTAAATTAATAATTAAATTATTAGATAATAAAGTAATCCTTAAGAATCAAATCAAAAGATAGATCATACGGTGACGCAGTTAAACGACAAAATTGCTAAAGATTCATGCGGATATGTAAAATATAAAATTACCCACCTGTGATGGAGGCGGTTGGCGAAATGGCGGATGGATTGGCACGTGGTGGGGGCGAGAAAGCTCCGGAAAGGTAGCCTCCGCGATCGGCCAGAGCCTGTTTCGCCTTGTCGACGCTTTCCTTGAGCCTCTGAAAGGTGCTACCGCAGGTTAGACCGCGGTACGGCCAGTTTTCCTGCTTGACGCCGGCCGCGGTAACACCTGCGGCCGCGGCCGCGGCTCCGGCTCCGGAGGCTCCCTTTAACTCGAGCGCACCTGCGTACGAACAGCTAGCGCTGTCGTACATCACCAAAGAGCCCCTGAAAACAAGTATTTTTCGTTTTTTTACTTCATTGTCGATGGAAATATTAATTTTCTTATTAAAGGTAAATGTTCTAAAGTTCCAGAGATTACAAAAATATTTGGATCTTGTATGTAGCTTTTCATCTATGTTTTTTAATTAATACTTGTTCCATGAGTTTTGAAATAAGAGGTGGAGACTATTTTTAGAAATAGTGTCTTTGTTCACTAGAACATAGAACTTCAATATATGAAATGAAATTTTAGTTCGGTTCAATAACAGTTTCTCATGGGCGATAAAAAAATGATTAACCAAAGTTCTAATGTAAGTAGGAATTTGGGGCGAATCTGATAATTTTCACTTTTCAGTTTTTTTACTTGTAAAATGAAGATTTTTAGTTTTCAAAATTTTTTTACTGATGTTGAAGCTCAATGTGCGGTAATAACAAAATTGAACAAATTTTCATTCGCAGTTTTAATTATTAGTTTTTCGCTGTTAAATCTGAACTAATCCGATTCGCATCGGTCAACCCTATTACGTAGTCCTACTATTGTATTGTGATCCACTAACACGCAGAAAACGAAAAAAATTCATCTGAAATTTTGCAATGAGTTCTCTAATACTCCCTTACAATGAATCCTCAAATTTCAAGTAATTTCGTAATCGCCGAAAGAAGGAACGCATGAAAGTCGCAGTCTCGTTGCTTGAAATTAATGGCTTCTTGGTACAGTCTGACAAGAATCGACGAGCGTTTTTCAGTTTCTGAAAGACGCTATCTAACGCGAATCGCGCGTTAATCTCCGTCACGGCGGCGTATCGCAAAGGGAAAAATGTAATCCGCAGACAATGAACGGTGCTAACCGGGCAAGTGTGAGTTACTTGAACTGTCGACAGCACTTGCGTACAGTAGGCAGCGTCGTTAAGGATCATTAAAGGACCCTCGAAGCATCCGGTAAAGTCACGATCGAATTAAATCGAATGAGCGTGTGCGCAAGAAAGTTTCTTGCTCGCGGACGGAGCGGTGAATACATTACGGAGGGGACATGATCGCGTCTCCAGACGTCGGGCAATTATGTCTCGCGTGATATCGATGACATTTATACACCCGGTTGATTGAAATAATTCGCTTACAAGAAAACATTATTATTCCTCATGATTATACGAACTTTAGAATATTCTATGTTGATCTTTTCTTAGAGGAAACAATAGTCGAGATCGTTAAACAAAAATATTGTTCGATATTTAATGTTTATATTTTATAAATTTGCAAAGATTGAAAAGGTAAAATAGTTAAAAAGTTTAGATTTATTAGATCTTTATTTCGTTTTTAATAAATATGAAGAAAATAAAGGTTAAACATGATTCTCTTATGTTTTGAATGTTACACCGTAGAATCGAATATTAAAAGAAGTATGACTTACATTGAATCTACTGACCTATTTCAATATTAAAAAAGGTAGTTAAGCACGTAATTTTAATTGTTTAATAACAATTAAAAAATGTTTCCAATTTAAGAGGCGAAAACGCTGCGAATATAGTTATTGCCTGAAGGTTTTATCAAGATCCCCAAATTAAGTTTTTCACGTTCAAATGATTTTTATTTGAAAATATTTTCACTATCAGAGTTTCCCAGCTAAAATTGCTTGAGTAGTTACGAGGCAAGTTGGGACGGCGCTTCTCAGCCAGAATCCAGATCCATCGCGTGGAAGGAAGAGCCCGAGGAGATATCGGCGAATTAACGACTAACTGGAGGTGGATTACGTGCACGTAACAACCAGGAACTTGTAATCGATCTGTCCGTAATTTAGCCGTCCGTCGTGCATCTGCCAGCTGATCTACATTTCATCGACGGGATCTCCGACTTATCTCGTTTATCGGAGTTCCGAAAGTGATAGCACGAGAAAGGATTTGCATAGATTCGAAACGACACGATCTTTTCGCAGAATGAATCCGAAGAATTAACAAATTTTAACCAGATATTTATATGCGGTAACGATTCATAAATAGTTCGATCGTTTAACTTCGCGTTGATATATTGAAGGTTTTCAGCTATGAACCTCATTCTTGAGTGAGACTTATCTATAGTTGTATCTGTGGTTGTAATATATTTGTGTACAGTATTGGTTCGATAGTAAACCATGTCATTGAAATATATTAGAGGCAGACCAACAAACATTCTAATTATGCAAAATGTAAGATAGTGTTACAAATTACAACTATATGGCATAGTACAGGAATGCTTCGTTAGTTGTCCGACTATCAAATTTCAGTGTTACATCGTTCATATTCTTTGAAAATGATCTTTAAATGAGAACAATCACAATAAAAATATATACATATAAGTGCAGGAATGCTTCGTTAATAAATCGTCTTGTAAATCTTCTCTTAGCTTCGAACACATTAAACATTTGTTACGAACATTTAACATTCCCAATAACTAGAAATTCCTACTCTAAAAAAAAGTCAAACCAGTATTACACAAACTCCCACTAAAAACCTAATATACAGGATGATACTCAGACTATCAACACGTTTCCCCCACATTCCTCAAAATGTCTCATTAACTAAACGCGTGTCGCATGAAACAACACGTTATCGCCCCAAACACAGTTACCGAAACAAACGGCAGTATCAATCATCTTAAACATCGCGAATTTCGAATAATTTCCTCGGCCGCTATACATCACGCCTCGCTCCCCGCGACCCACAAAGGATCCTCTTACTCGTCTCTCCTTTCGAGCCGCGAAATCTACCGCTTCCTCCCCGGGCGAGTTACATAAATTATTTTCCCCGGACCGGACGCGAACAATGACCAGAATAAGAATGGCGGGAGCGGTGTTACCTGGCGCGGCCGCCGCGACGATTTCCACGATGAAACGCGAGCTGCGCGCCGAATACGCCGATCATCGATCGTAGAAGCTCAGCGTAGAGGATAAACGCGTGTGCACTTTTTTCTCTCGGGATATCAAAGATCGCGTATCTCGGGGATATTTCGTAAGTCAGTTCCACTCGGTATATTTCTGCTATATACTTGCACGTATACACAGGATATATACTTATATATGTACGTATAGATTCACCGGAGAGATAGAAACAAGCAAACAGCCGCGAGGAACGCGCGAGCAACGCGCCGGTTCAGATACGCGCGGATGTCCACAATGTATCGAGGTCAATTTAATCACGTTCACAAAACTGTCACATAATCACGGTGCACCTCCGGCGGACCGCGAGTATACGGTTTCCGCGTCCCGTCAACGAGACCCGCTACGCTCAATGGCCGCCCGCGATTTTCCACGATCGCTTTTCTATGACCGGACGATCATCCGCTGCGTGGCAAGTTCAGTTGATCAGCGTTACGTTCTTTTTTCTTTTAAGATAGGTTTCGACGTTTTAATGAATTCGTTGGATGTTGTTGAGAAGACTTTTTTAAAGAGATTTAAAGATTATGGGAGAGAACGAAGGAAGATTCTGAAAGTGATACTGCAGTTTGAGGATGCACTGCAGACTTTCTTTTGTTTTATGGTTTTAGTACTTTGACTTCGTTTATGGTTAAGTAGTGTGGTACTTGGCGTTTGGAGAAAGTAAATGGACGATGTATTTTGTAATTTCCATCGTAGCTTCATGGAGGGATTAAGCTGTTTCTTTGGAGTATGTTGATTTAGTCGATTAGAGTATGGTGTTAGGAGAATTGATAATTGTTGTTTTACTGAATTTTTCAATTTAACGTTGTGGAACTTATGCGGACAACATTACTAATCTATTGAAGTGTTTGTTTGATTAGGTTTTATTTATTTGTTAGACATCTGATATTTCAATTGATTGATAATTAATAGTAAATTACGCAGAAAATTGGTTAGAAATAATTCCGACACTTAATTAGAATTTTACATTAGAGTAACCAATGTCCCAAAGAAATTGGGTTTTGGCCGAAGATTCCACAATGCTCGTTATATTCCGCGAGATAGCGCTACAAATTGTTCTCCAATAATTATGATGCATACTTAAAATTCAAATTAACAAGGGTCTAACGATTCGAAGATCGTTATTCCAGAAGGATCATGTTAAACCAGAGTTTAATATTGGAAACAGTAAAATATTGCCCAGGGTTCCTATTGTATTTAATAACCATTCAGTATAATCACCTGTATTAGACAGTCGCATCAATAAATTATGCTAATTTCCAGCCACTGATCACTATCATTTGGTATATCGTAATACGGGCTGCATCTTTCACTTATCCTATATACTATAATCAAATCTACGGTTACTGGTATCTTTTCTCTTCCTTTTACAATGAAGATTATCTTGATTTCATCAATATCCTCCTTTCTTCAAGATTCCAACATTTTCACTCTAATACCAAGTGACTCCTTTTCATCGTCTCCACGTTTTTCTCCATAATATATACCCACACGTTCAATTACAATTTCGTCTATTCAATCCTAGTCTCATTCGAATTTATTCCATCTCATTCCATATTCTCCGTATTATTGTACACACTTCATCCAACTAGACGTCTCACAACGTTCCTCCCTCCACAGCCACGACCTCTCGACACAAAACCCATTTCCACGGTTCCACTCACAATTCCTCCTCTATCTTACGATCATCCTCCGCAATCAATGTACCCGGCCCCCTCCTCGCCCCCGGTGGCTCACTCCCCCCCCCCCCCCCCCACACACACTTTCACGTACACCTCAGCCGAGCGCACTCGCTACGTGTCCCCTTGATCAGCTCTAAATCCTCTATTCTCCAGATAGAGCCTCTCCAATTATTCTTCGCTCCTCCAGCACAATTCCTCCGCTAAGTACAATTGAATCTCGCTTCTTCGACTCTTCTCGTCATCCTTTTTCAGGGGCCAAAGAAGATCCTCTTAAGTTTCCAGCTACAGCTTCAGTTCCCTTGATCTCCAGCTTCAATCCAATGCTTCGAAAACGCGGATTCCAGCGGAAAAACCGAATTTCATCGAAAAGCTTCGAAGAGAAACGACGAATGGACTGGAGGTTCTGGTTTCTCGGACAGTAGAGAATGCTGAGATCTTCGTTCGAGTGGCGAGGAGCGTATCCGCGAGTCGCGAGACGCGATTTTTAGGGTGGCAGACGTCGAAAACGCGAGAACTACGGGCCCCGCGTTCGCCGCGATCGGCCGAGCGGCATAGACACGCACTCGTGGCAGCGTTAGCGACACACGGGGGTTGCTCGGAGATATCCGATCCAGAAGAGGCCGGACCCGATATCAAAGAAGAAGGTACTACGGGCAGGTTGTCTCGCGCAACTGCGGCCGCCGCGGCCGGCAAATTGCCTGCTTCCGGGCCTCATTACATCACTCTGTTACTCTGTTAACGCTCGCCGGAAACCCCTCTCCCCGGCCCCGCCTCATCTAAACTCACACTCGCTGTCTCTCTGTCTGTCTGTCTGTCCTTAGTGCTCCACCTCTGGTCTCCCTCTTTCTCGCGTGTACCTACACGCACCGTTTAAACGGGCCGTCGTCGCGGACGACGCGCCGCGGTGGCCCCGCGCGACACGGGGAGAGTCATACCGGAGGTTCCGTCGCCGAATTTTGGAAGTTTCGCTCCTAGGAAGCCGAACGGGTCGCGGGAACCGTTGATTTACCTTTGGAGTCACGATAACGTGGACAATTTGTAGGTGAAATATTATCTGTAGGAATAAGTGGAAATTGTTGGGGATAGCGTTTGTAGAACTATGTTTTGGGTGGATTGTGTGTTTGAGAATGTTTCTGTAACATGGTGTAAATTTTGAAGCAATGTAAAGTAGTTTTTTTAGAATTTTGTTTTTGCATTCCATGTGAAATAATGGCAACTGCGTAGTGATGAAGAAGAAAGTGTTTCTTCGACAGTATACTTTCTGTTATACTGTTTTGATAAACATACTGTTTTCACATGGAATATTATATATAAGAATAATTCTTATGCTCAACATTCGCACTGTAATCAATTCTTGATTATAATTAAAGTACGACTGATTCAAAAACCCTCCATAGTTTTATAAAAGCTAGACACTTTCGTACAATTCGAACACCAACCCGTTACAGTACGATTTTCTTCGTGATTATATCTTTTCGGTATTTTTCACTATTAGTAATATGCAGAAACACATAAGATTTTCGTTAATGTGCAGTTTCTTTGAAGATAAAACACTGAGAATGGCAAAATAATTTTTCACTTCGATCCACGTGCAGTAAGTATGATTACATTAGAAATCATCATTAAAAATTATCCAACGAATGATCCAACGGATCTTTCAACAAGTTCAGAACAAAAATTAATAGAAAATGGTCCACTTATCATTGTCCTTTCTTTTCCACGCACACTTTAGCGACTTCCACCCACAATAAAAGCAAGAGAGTTCATCCCCGCTCAGCCACACGCGTGTCTCGCATATATTCGACGCTAAATTACCGGCCGCGCGATTTTTCCCGCTATATTTTTCTTCTTTCTTTTTTTTTATCGCACTGCGTCTCTCGGTTGTCGTTATCCGTTTTTTTAACGCCTCATAAATTCCGCCTACCGGCGTTAGTCGCGTTAAGTTATTGCAATCCCCTAGACCGCCGGATGTTTATGCAATTTTTGGATTGTCGCGATTCAGGTTTAGAAAAATTAACGGTTCTAGTGTTATCTATCTATACACACGAGATAATTTTGTATTTATCATATTTGATACATGTATTACATTTATTATATTTGCGGGTTAAATAGAAATCAATATTTCCGATGGAATGTGAAAGAGTATTGCTTTAATATTGTTAAAGAATTTAAGATTAACAAAATTTTTAGAAATAACTGGTGGGAATATTTTATGTTTTATAATTTGAATTAACTTAATGCAGAACTTCTGGGGTTGATTGGATACTTGACGTATTAAAGAATAGACTTTTTGAGCAATCATATGTAGCATATAAGATATAATAATGTTCAATATTGTTTACCGTTCAGTATAAACTGATTGGAATCATTAAGAGAGGAAGTCAATGTTTCTCCAACTTCATGGGTATTAGCAAGGGAACTCGTTTCTTATCGTGTCGTCCATTTCGTTGAACAGTGTAACCTTATCTTAAGCAACGATCCCACAAAATTCCAAACAGGTAAAGATATTTATATGTTGCTATATAAATTTTCATTATTTTCTTCGTACTTGGGCATCTGAATTGTACGGGGAATGCATAATAATCAGAAACTGCAAGACCAGGAAAAATATACGAAAGGAAAAATACGGGAAGATACAAGAAAAGTATGAAAATGAAAGAAACAACATTGCCGGAGTTACCTAGGAATAATTTCAAATTTTTAATTGTTCGTCTTCTTCATTTTTGCATAGAGGAGTTCGATGGGAAGTCCTAAGATTTCTATCTATCTTATTAAACCCGTTCCACTTCCACGTTAGCCCGTTTTAGAATCATCTACGTACCTTGTCCGATCATTTTTATCATTAGGGTATTCCTGTTTAGAGAGGAAGAACGCCTCGTTCAAGCAATATCTGTCTCGCCGCTCTTTTTTCTTCGAGCTACGTCGCTCATCTCGATCACGTTTATAAAAGTCGTTCTTCGTTCCTTCGTCGAACTTCATACTTCCGGTTTTTTCACTCGCGAAACGTCTTCCCCGATAGCGTAGCGCGTCGATGAGATTCGAGGAATCAATTATTCGCATGTTAAATAATCGGAGAACCAAGATATCGAACAAAAATCAACTTAAGCGTACTCGATTAATTATGAATGTCAGTGGAGAGTGAAAAAGATGAGAGGAAATCGTGTGTGATTGTCGATATACTTTGAAATCTTTCGAATATTATTGTTAAACTGTGACACTTTACGGAAATATACATTTGTATAACCTAGTTTATAAAAATTTGTATACTGTGTTACCGGTTTTATCGTGTTTCAAAGAAAATGGAAACATTGTTAAGCGTCATTGAAAATTTCGTCACACCGAGCTTTAAATAAATATATAATTGTTAGTTTTAAGGCCATAATTTACGGTTTTGAAGTAAAATTCTATTTTAAGACTTTTAGAATGCTGTGAACTTTAAAAGTTCTTAAACGTTGTGGATATTTAAAGTTCCAAAAACTTCTAAAGTTTTCGAAACATTCAAATTTTTTAGAGTTTCTACAATTTTTAAAGTTTTCTCATATTTTCGAAGCCCTTCGATGTTTCGAACCGTCCTACTTTTTGGATACTTTCAAGGATTTCAATTCATTCGTAGACTTTCAAGGATTTTGAGCTGTTTTCAAACTTCCAAACTACACAAGCTTTCCAAACTTACAAGATTTTTAAAACTTCCAGAGACTTTTGAAGACTTAGAAACATTGAAGATTTTCAAGAAATTTGATCGTTTTCGGATTTTCAAAGCTTTTAACAGAATAATTGTTATTTCCACTATGTTTCTAGTGAAATAAAGAGGAGCAAAGTGAAAGATAAGAATTCTTGAAACATTTTCTGATTATTTTTCATTTTCTAGTGAAAATATTAAACATATTTTTTACGTACTCCACAAGAACTACAATTTAACAGAAACTTCTATGTTTCATCAGTGATTTTAATACATAACAATTGAGTCGTATGATCAATATTCATTTCCATTTTACTTTACATTCCATCTAGTTTCTCAGATCCCCCTTTGACAATGAAACAACGAAAAAAATGAAATTATCAATAATACTCCTCATTCTCCCTAGTCATTATTGTAAAACATCAATTTTCCTTCGATAAAAACTCAATCATCCCCTAAATCCACATTTCTCCAAAAAATTCTAGCAAAATCCTTCCTCGAAACTCTCCATCTCCCTGAAGAAAAACCGCCCCATTACACCAAAACTCTGCCGAATTCCCGAACCACATTCCACAAATCCAATCCACCTTTCATCAACCAACGATCAACATCCACACTCATCGAACTCACTACTGAAATCCAGCGCGTCCTCAACAAACCAACGAAATAAAAATGTTCACTCACCGTCAGTGCGGGGATCTATATCCTTATCCAGCACTATCCGATCCAGGTTCGTCGATCGCTGGATCCCTCGATCCTCCTCCCCCCTCGTGTCACCTCTCGCCCCTCACCTCTTTAAACCAAAAAAACCCTCCCCACCCTCCCCCACCTCAAAACAACAAAAAAGAGAAGCTTCCTCGGCGAAAGCCCAACCCTACTTCCAAAAACCTCCAATTACAATCCTCGAAAACCGGAATAGTCCTGCTCGATATCCTCGAAAATTCGTTCTACCGGAATGAAAAACCGATCACGACCACGTCGAACCACGTCCGCGCGGCGAAAGACGGGTACGATACGGGATAGTAAAAGGGGACGACGATACGGAGGGAAAGAAAGGGAAGACGCGCGACCGCCGGGTTTATCCGCGGGGGATTACGCTCGTAGCGTTTTGCGTGGTGTGTCTGGTCGTCGCGTGGACCAGCGCGGGGCGCGCACCGTCGTCGGGGGCGAGCCTCGGAGCCGCGATGCGACGGACGCACATTTGGCAGCGTCGTTATCAGTCCGCGGTCCGACGATTGGCTGTATCGGAGCCTGCGCCGGCACGCCGCGCTCGGAACCGGGGGTGGCGGCGGCCAGAGATGGCGGCGGCGAGGGAAAGAGGGGGTGGCGGCCTACCCCCGCCTCCGTTGATCCGGCATCAAGCGGCTCCTTAGAGGCGGGATCATCCGCCAGGGTGGATCTTTCTTGTCCCTTTCTGCCCCTCGCCTTCTCCGGCGTCCCTCACCCCCGCTCATCATCCCCTTACCCCTCTTAGCTACCGAGCACCAAGCTCCTTCGAAAGCGTTTCGCTTTTTCCTGTCTTCTTTTCTTTCCAAGCTGCGGCCCCTTCATTTTGTCTCTGTTTAGTTCGCTGCGCTTGGGGGTTCGGTGTCTTTCTTCGGGGGATGATTCCGCTCGCGTCCTCTTCCTGTTACGTTTAGACCTCTCGTTCTGATGCACGGTTCCTCATGGCGACTCCGTGGTTCCTTGGGTGTATGTGCTTGTTTGATGCCGGAGGATGGGGATTTTGCTAGAATTGGGAGATGAGTTTGCGGAGGTGAGAGGGGATAGTGTTATGTTGGGATGTTGGTGAGGTGTTTTGGTTCCTTGGTGTTTGATGGTGTGGAGATGATGGGTGTTGGTGTGTTGGGATACTGGTGTACTGGTCGAGGAAGTGCTCTTGTTTGAACGTTGGAAAATTTAACAATTGTGAAGATTTTGTATAATGATGTGTATTTAGTGGTATAGTTTTGTATGTTTTGGTTGGTTTAATTATTGATTACGTGAAGTAAAAGAAGAAATTAAGAATATTCTTAATCAGTCTGTTTATTCCTATTGTCCTTACTAGAATAAATGTTTTATGTTGTAACCTGGTAAAGTAAACAAGGAAAATGTGACTTCCACCAGATACTATATGATTTCTTTAACAATTCTGCAAAAGCTGCTTCAATTTTATTTATTTCTTAAGAAAAAGAAATTCTATGTTCATCTTTACTGAGTTCAAATTTTTTATTTTCATTTAAGAGGAAAAACAGGTGGTGTTCAGGTTTATTTCATTTATGATAGTTGAAAATCTTCATCACGAGTTCGATTCGACGTTTTAAGGTAAGGGGTTACGGAGGGCAAGTTTGGTTCATTCATCCAGCGGTTTTCAGTTCGTTGTTTCGCTGGGGTTTGTTTGGTTTTTGTCTGATGGGAAGCACGCGATCGGGACGAGACGAAGAGAACCTTGAATGTTGGGACAGTTTGAACCTTGGCGTCGTGTCAAGATGGAAGGATTGACCCCAAAGTTGATCCAGCGAAGATACTGCTCCTGGAAAAAAGTGTTTGACACTGGAAGTATCGAGTATTCGAAACGGTCGATGTAGAACTTTCCGTAGCAACAATAAGCGTAGACTTTATTTCAGTTTCTGTAATCCATCCTACCATTTATATGAAAATATTAATCTTAATAATTAGTTTTTAATAGCACTGGAAGGAAAGTTCTATGGGAGTGTTATCAATGATCTTTAAATTTTAAGAAAAATATACTATTTGTATTGCATATAAAAAATCTACTACTCTAATTCTAGCTCATTAAGATCTCTATGCGCATGAAATAAATACCTATTTTATCTCTTTCAAACTTCCATAAATTCTGCTTCTACACAAAAATTCAATATAGAAATTTGATTATTGAATGAAATCAAAGCTAAATTGAAGCAAAGCTCATTAAATTAAGTGTCACGATCAAGCTTCACAAATTACTCGTATCACCTGAAATCCATCAGAACTCCGTGTTAAGACGAGTTCCAAATATTTAAGAAATATTGTTTCAAAACTTACCTACGGAACACATAAATTACGTAAACATCCGCTACTGATCGGTATACGAGAACAATTAGGATCGTATCAGTGTGCGTCTAGCTTCCCGATTTGCAGGAAGCTAAAACATTTTCCCCGCTGGCGGATCGACCGTAAATAATCGATCGAGGGTGGGCAAGAATTAAGAACCGGCACCGGGTGAACGGTTCTCGTGTCTCGTGCGATTGTTCCCGGTGGGGTCAGTCCGTTTCCTGTGGAAATCATGAGCCATGTCTGGCCGCGCGCTCCTCGTTCATCCGTGAAGCTTCCGATCGCGCGAGCAAGGAGCGGTGTCAATCGTGCGAGAAACATCAAACCTTTTGTATCCCGACGGTGAGTGCGTTTTCGTGTCTGAATTCGGTGGATCCGTGGTCCATCCGGCCACGGTGATCGTGAATTGTTCCCCGAAATTTCATCCCTCTCTCTCATACACATATAAATAGATATCCTCTTTTTCGACTTTTCGTGTTTGTTCGTCCGATAATAATTGCAACGATAATAGCTGCTAACCGGTAGAAATGAAAAATGAAGAAACGAATTTTCAAGCGACGAATGAGAGTTAAAGGACGATAATGTGAACAGAAAGTGGTAGCTTATATGATATTTGGAATTGTGTACTCCTTTCGTGGCGGGATCATTGATGGAGTGAAATACTGGATTATGAAAACGATTTTTGTATTGTATACAGTATAATTCTTTTGAAGTTGTAATGAGGATAAGGAAACAATGGGGATAGTGTGATGTTATACGAGAAAGTGAGGAGAGGTGATCAGTGTTTATGAAACACGCGTGCGTTTGGTTAAACTAATGGTCTGTGAAGTCTTTTGAACACGTGACATTTAAATATCATCGAAAGGAATTTAGTAAATGAATTTTAAAATATAATATGTATTTGTAAGTTAAGTTTTAAAACCTTCATGTTTTAAACTCACAAGATCGGCTCTCCTAGGATATTGAAATTAAAGTTATTCAAAAACAATTCGATCGTTGCAAATGTGTCAAATAGAAAGTAAATAAACCTTTTTCGACAATAACTTATTAAAAACCTTCAATCTCCAACTAAAACCCCCATAACACTATACAAAACATTAAACTAAAGTTGCTCTACTAAAACCTGTACAACACAATTTCAACAAAGTATTAAAAAATCAGAATAGCCTCTCCATTTTCATAAATATTCATCTCCTGCCACATTTTGCTTAAAAAAAATCAGAGACATTTCAAACATACATAAAATCCTACATTCCAGCGATAATATTCCTCAACACAACTTCAACGAGATATTAAAAAATTATCATAAATATTCACTTTCTCCCATACATTACTTAAACAAAATCAAAGGCACTCTAAACATATATAAAATTCTAGAATTCAGCAATGATATTCCGCGGTAAGGACGAACGATAACGGTAGCAATGTTTCGGCCACGCTAGCGCCGATGGAATCGTCGATTTCACGTCGATCAGCTCGGTTAACGAATACAACGATAACGATATATTGTTATCACGACGCGTATGAATATACACTGACGCGGCTGGCCGCTACCCTTTGAAAATCGCAGCCCCGGCCACGTGTCCGACGTATCGCGCCCCCGTTGTTGCCCCGCGCGTCCTGGATCAGATAAATTTCGTACAGGGCTGACACAGTACACTGTTCGGGTCGCACACGCACCGTGACCTTGCATAAAGATCGCACCGATACTATTGATATATTAATCGAATCTACCAGGACCGTTATCCTGGGAATATTATTAGTGAATTTCTGCGCGACGAGTTTCATATGTTTTCACGATTCGGTGGATATTTACAAAAGTCCACGATTATCCGGACACTATAACCATGTAACCCTTAACCTCTTTAAGGATACTGTTGCATATGTGTGCACATGTTTTTCATTATTGTTTTCATTTTTATTCACATTGTTCAAAGTAATATGACTTGAACAATGTAAATTGCAATCACAGGGCAATTAAAATCATCTCTGTCTTCTTCAAATATAAACTGTGTCCAGAAGCGGTGAACAATTAAGTAGTTTCTATTTCTGATTAAATTCTAATTAAATACTTTTGATTTTTATGTTTTCGTTTCTAAATAGTAGAATTTTTAGTTTCATAGAATAATTTTAGATAAGTATTAAAGAACATGCAGAGACTTCTTGATGAACTCAATATGTTAAGAACGAGAAACATCATTACAACTAAAGAATTGTAAATAACCCACAAAAACATCCCCTTACAATTTCTTCTTTCATATCCCCTTTACACATTATTACAACAAATTCCACAAAAACCATTCGATTACCTGTCCCAAAACTAACAAATAAAAACAGAAGAATTTCTTCTTCCCTCGTGGACGATGCTCCTGATAGCATCTCCTAACGTCTAAGGAATCTTTTCTCCGAGTTCTAAAAAAAAAACAGAGAACGTAAGAAACAAACAGACAAAAAAAGGAAAGAAAAAAGTAAAGAAAATCGACGAGTGAGGGGTGGTTAGAAAAGCCTGGAGGGAAAGGAGAAGAAAAGAGAAAGGAACGGAGAAAAATGGTGGTTGAAGGGGAAAACTAAAAAGTATGGTAGAGGAGACGACTTTTGATATTTCCTGGCCTTACCATTAGCCAGGCACGGGACTCGAAGTCGGGGGCCGGGCGAGGGTGGTTGGTTCGGTTGGATGCGAGGAAAGCCTCAGGAAGTTCTAACTCACGGGCGAAAGGGGGCAACCCACCCCCGTTCAGCCGAGCCAACCCCTGCCATTAACATTAACCGGGCACATACAGGGTGTTTGCAATGGCATTATCGATCGGCACGCTGAAAAAAGACCAGCGAATCGAGCACTTTATACGATACGTGCAGGAAACGCCTAGTTTACATTCACGAAACCCGGGCTAAATGCCGATAGACTCGTTTTCGGGTCGGTATCCGTTTCGGGCGGACGCCGCTCGCTGGCCTGCCCGCGATAGCCCCGAACGATGGCCCGAGACTCCGCAGCTGTTTTATTTGCGCGCTGGTTACGAAGGAATGCGTTCCACAATGGAAGACTCTATTTCTTTAACCCCTTTGCTTTGGCATATCGTGGCAGAATTGTCGGGAAGATTTTTAACACATTCGCTACCAGCATCACATATTTGTGACGGGTGAATTTGTACATTTTCCGTAAAGAAAATTCAGTTATTCCTATAAATATTGTTATTTAAAGTTGTAAGCTACGGTATTATATTTAGGAACTAAATGGCCCATTTTAATTTTGTCTTTTTCAATGTTTTGGTTAGAAGATTTACTGGATTGAAGAAAATATTACAATTGAGGAGATCGTCACTCAACTAAACGCTGGTGGTAAACGTGTTAATTGGATTTCGTGAAAAATATTTTATTCTTTTCAATTTGAATTGTATATTACCTTTGTGTTAATTGTTATGAATTGGGATGAATGTAGGTATTAATAAATTTGAAATGTTTATTAGACAATAGAAGAAAGAAGCTTTGATGTTTTGTGAATACTTCGTTTGTCAGTTAGTATTTGCTAGATTCTGAAAGAAGAATATCTTTTACGATTATGGTAAAAATGAATTTTACAAAATATAAGTGGAAGATTCTGTATAATATAAATGAAAATTATTCAACAATTCCATCTAACTTAATTTAAAAATTAAGCAAGACGCGCATAAAATGAATTCACGTTTACAATATAATTTTAAATTCCCCGAATCGCGTAGAGCATATTTCTGTAATAAATTCAGTCGCCTCTGTTACAAGCGTAATTCATCTATCAACGTTCCTCTGTACCGGTTGCAGAGAACGCGATAAAGTAAAAGTGACCGAGAGAAACTGCTGAATTCGGAATAATCCTCGTTCGAAAATCGCGCGTTTCCTGTTTTGTTACCGTCCGCCCGTGTTTGATTTATTCGGCGATATGCGACGACGAAAGAAAAAAACAGCCAACGGGAACGGCAAAAGTGACAAATCGCCCGATTGCGGTTACGAATATCCGCGCGCACCTTTTGTTTCCTTTTCCAGCGGCGGCCGTTCTACCGCGGCCTGTACCAGAAAGTAATATATTAGAGCCCGACCTTGATCTACAACGATCCCGAGCAGCGGGTTTAACGCGGTTATCATCGGCAACACGATCGTTGAAATGATAAAAAATGTATCTAACTCCGGAGAACAAATGTAATCACTGCTTGTCACGAACACAATGCATTCAACAGGTTAGCGGTGCATATTAAAAAGAGTTTATTCGCATGCTTGTAAATCCAGTCGTCGCTCCATCGAGAAATTCCTTTACGCTCTCCTAACGGCGACTTGCGATTCCTCGAAAAAGAATGGGAAAGAAAAAACATGGAAAAAGGAGAAAATTCTGTTGGCGATCGATGTAACAACGTCAGCTTTCCATTGTGTTACAAACTATAACAGAATATACAGAAACAAAGAAAAAAGATATATTCTATGAGCAATTCAAAGAAGATAGAAAAACACTAATTTGATATACAACAAAAAACTTTAAAAACTTATAGAAAACGATTTAAGCATCAAATGTCAATATTCCAGAAAAAAGATTTTTTATCTTCTTCATCTTTATTTTTCCCATCTCTAAGCATAGTCGGTAACTGAAAGAAACATTACTCTCAAATTCTACACTACAACATTCCATTAGCATGACAATACATTTTCTGATAAAAACGAAAATTCTACAAACTTTATATCCCTTCGATTCACTTAACACAAGGAGACTTCTACAACCCTAAACAAAACGACCGATCCACCAGAAAGAAGGTACCAACCGATTCCATTCTATCGCCATCTTTGTTCCAGCGGATCTACCCAGCCGGGTCGCTTAATTGGCAGCGATAGCCAGCCGAAGACAGATTAAAGCGTTGAAAAGGCGTGCACAATCGCGGCACGCTTCAGCCGCGCGTTCGTCCGTTTCGCCCGAGGGAATCGTCGATATCGCGTGATTTAATTTGTTACAATTAGGGCAAGGGTCCCTTAGGTGGGACAGGCGTGTACGGCGCGGCCGTGGAACGGGGAAGGGAGAGAAACCGAAGAGCGCCCGACAGAGAGAGCTAGACCGTTCACCGCGCCCTGCTATTAATATCAGTTAACGACCCGATATGATCGCTTGTCTATACCCGGACAGGCCGCACGACCGGCTGGCTGGAGTCACGGGCACGGGCCATGTGCCACGAGCTACGGTTTTCGACGACCGCCGCCGATTCAGCGCCAAGCTCGATTCCTGTGTTCCCAGCACCGCTGAGTCATCGATTGGAATTCATACGCGATTTCCGGGCCGATCGATCCTCCACCGCTATGTGGATTCTTTGGACGAGGTAGCTAGATTACGTTAGACCGAAAGTGGATGCTAACATCGATAAAGAATACGAATTGTTACTTAGTTGTGGCTGTAGGTGATCACACTGTTTGGTGTAGGTCGGGAAGAAAAGTTTGAGTTGAAACTTGAGTTTTCTAGGAAGATTTAGAGTGAGGGTGGAGGAACTGGGTTGGGCTCTTGGGATTTGAAGATTTGATTTATAAGACTAAGAGTTCTGAATTTAATTGAATTTGGATGTATGATTTGAAGTGGAGTGATTGGAAGTGGATGGGTAGATTGTGGTTAATCTGCAATGGAGAAGAATCTGTGGATTCGAGTAAGGAAGCCCTTGAATTCAAGGATAAAAGGTTGATATGTCTAGAATCCAGGAATCGAAGATTTTAACTTGCTAAACTTAAGGATTCTATTTAGAAATCTGCTGAACTCAGAGACCTAAGCTAGAGCCCTCAAAATTAAGGATCTAATCCTTTCAAGACTTTGAATCTAGAAGTTCCACTTGGATCTCTAGATCTTAAGGATTTGAGACTTGAGTCCCTAGATCCAAAGATTCAGGAGCTACAAAGTTCCTAGTACAGACTCCTAAATCCTCTTTTTCTAAGAAACTAGAGTCTTAGATCCTCAAATCGACTCACCATCAAAATCACATTCTCAAAAGTTCCAAGCTTACAATTCAAGAACCCACCTTCTGCAAAATTTCAACTATCGTATCAGTCTCAAGATTGCAACAAACGACCCTTAATCCACACCAAATCACACTCAGTCGTAAGAAACGAAATCTCTCGATCGAACTGGATTCATTTTATCGTCTTATCCAACGATTCCGTATGCGCGCTGCTCACGGTATCCCTACGTCCGAAAAATCGGAGGCGAGTATGTGCAGCCCCGCGGCTGATAGGAGAAGCGGCCATGGTGCACACGTACCGATAACAATAGACGGGGTTGCGCGGGTGGAAGGAGTGGGGTGGTGGCTGTGGTCTATCTAGCAGGCATCCGGGCCAACGTCGAAACGAGGCTGCCGCGCGCGGATTACCATAAGCATTCATATATGCAGCGGCGCATTATACTTGCATACCCGGCATAAAGGTGGCCGTGTCGGCGGCGCTCGTATTAGGTACACACCAGCCCAGGTACAGCATATATCTAACGGCCGGCTGGCTGGCCAGCGGGCCGGCTACTTACTTACGTGTACCAGCCGCCTTCACGAGTCGCTGGCACGCGAGCCTGATTGACTTGTAGATGAGGCGACACAGTCGATATACGCCGCGGGTCGACCGTCCGACTCTGAAACACCCCCGTCACGGCTAGCGGCCGTTCAATTCTCCCGTGTCCCCTATCGCCGGCTCTATGTCTTGCCCGGTCTCTCCGACAGAAGGTGTGAACGTTCAGGTATCCCCGATAGTCCGTTCGTCGATTAACATATTAAAATCGCCCGTGATTTTGATTGGCGTTTGAAAAAGAGATCAAAATGATATGCTGGAAATTGATGGAAATTGAAAATTATGTACTGACACTTTGCTATTTGAGAGTTTGGAAATGATGAGTGTCAGTTTATGAAAACTTGTGTCCTTAACACTCTAACGACCATGTCAAATTTGCAAAACCATCACCTGTGCCCAACACGTATTTTCACTCACACAATCTAGAAATAGTGTCTCTTGAATTCCCGAGAAAATTTTCACAAAAATGTCAAGTTTTTCATAGTAAAATCGAAAATATGACAGCGGTCGTATACGCCCGCTCAGGAAGCCGACCGATTACACGGGTAAGTATGCCAGCGGGCGTATACGCCCCCCATGGCCGCTAGAGTGTTAAAATATTTGTATCTTACTAATTACAGTTTGAGTGATTCTTTCCGAAATTTTTCGAAAACTGTCACGCTGGTGCTGAAAATTCTGTTGGGAGTTGAAAATCGGAATTTGAATGTTAGATGTTCGATCCATCGGGAGCTATAATCCTTGTGTTCCTTTCGAAATTTGATTTATCATTAGGGTATAACTCTCCATGCTCCGATTTAGGTGTCTCCGTTTTAAGCAGAGCTAGCTAATCATTAAATCAGTTACACCCTCAGCACTCGGAGCACGTCGAAAGTGTTCTCGAACTTCCGTCGGTCGAGTCTTCAGCCCATCGCCAGTCATGGGAGTTCACCGAAATGGTTGCTCGGTCTTCTGAACCGCCCCCCCCCCCGCGGGGGTTGTTCTTCTCTCTGTCTGACCACCGACTACCCTCCTCTTTCGACGTTCCCTCGCAGCCACCGAACGTTATCTAGTTAATTAATCTCCGCCGACGGCGGCGGCCAACCGGCAGGGCGGCAAAACTCCCACCGTTTCTGCAACCGTAACGAGCCACGACAACGAAAGTGTCGAGCGTCACCGTACCCCGCGCCTCTCGTGTTCACCCCGGATTCGCAATGGTTGCTCTCCTTCAACCCCCTTCGACTGCGAAATTTTAATTATTGAAAAAAGGAACGGCAATGGGCACGCGGGAAACAACCGCGATCAAGGAATCGTGGACTACCGAGAGGGTGAATGTAAATGGTCCAGAGTAATAGAATTCAACCCTTCCATATGATGGATATTTCTGCAAATTATATTTTGATGGATTCGAACAAGGTCCCAGTGAATCAGTCAGGGGGCAGATGAGGCTATTAATTGGATAACATTGATCCTGACTATGATATCCAAGTGTCATCAAAAGAAATCTGTGGATTCTTCAATCTTGATCATCGAAGCCTTGGAGACTTCCCAACTTAGCACTGATAGGATCTTAGGGTCAAGGTCTCATTCAGCCAGAGCCCCCAGTTAACCAATGATCCGAAAGCGGCGCGGTTAGTCCAGATGATAGTACCCAAGTATCTAAAAAGAAATATTAATGATTGTTAAGGCTGGAAGGTTGCCAGCGATCTGTGCACGTGTCAACTACCCTTTCATACCAGTTAAAGAAAAATAGTAGCATTCGTAATCCAGTCAGCCATACTTAAATACTACATATGACTATAATACCATTGCTGAACATAGCAATTCTAGATAAATGAATCAATTAAACATCAAAAACGACTTTGCAATTTCATAAATCCAATATCTGAAAACTATTTTGCCTAACACTGTTTAGTTTCCTCACTTCCTTAAAATGGTGTTCTAATCCCCTATCGATTTCCTATAAAAAAATCTATTTTCTCCATTATGTACACAATCCAAAGCAACATTGCCAAAAAAAAACTCTATCTCCCACAAACTCTTTCCTAACTCACAAATCTCAGTGGCGGCCTCATACCCTCTTTACCATTAAACGCTAACCACCCCAGCAAACCAACCTTCGATAACCAGCCAGCCTCGAACAAACCCTCCGTTTACCATCCAACGTGGAAGCATCGATCGTAGCCCCAGCGAGTTTGGCAGTCCACCCCCTTGTCTCTCAGATGTCCTCTGTCGACGTTGCGGCGCGGCGCGTCGGCGTCGACGTCGTGGTGGTCGGCGGTCGGGCGTCGCGCACGGTGCGCCCCCTGATGCGGGACGGCCGGGTATTGATTGGGTGGTCGCGGGCCGCGGCGCGTTCGTCGTCGGCGTCGTCGCGCGGCCGCCACAGAGCGCAAAGAGAGGGTGGCGGAATCGGCAGGCGCCATCACGCGGGGCCACCGCGACCGTCGTCTGTGGAAGGGCCGTCGTCCAGCCAGTGGCCGCGATCCTGATACACCGAAAAGATGGTCATGATGGCCGGCATGGACGACCACGAGCGAAAAGTCGTCCTCGAGTTCTGCCACCTGCTCGAGAAGAGCAAGCAGCTGTTCAACGGACTACGGGACCTACCACAGTACGGGCACAAGCAGTGGCAGGGATACTTCGGGCGCACCTTTGACATCTATACGAAGCTGTGGAAGTTCCAGCAGCAGCACAGGTGAGTAACGGACAGCGAGGGAAAGGGTGACGGACAAGGGGACGTGGAAGGGTGAGCGAGGGAAAGGGCGATAGTCAGTGAAACGGGGCGAGAGAGACACAGGTTCGAGGTGAGTCATCGAGTGGCTGCGCCCCCACAGAAGATCGATTTGCGATCGGCCACGAGGTTCTGTCGGTCCCTCGATCCATCACTTCTGGAAGCTGCCGTCTATCCCTTCGTGTGCAAACTTTTCCTTTAGGAAACGCTGACGCGGGATCGGCAGTCCTCGCGCCGGAAAAACGCGTGGCTGCTCGCGGCACGCCGGATCATCCCTCTCCGCTCTCTCGAGGGAGAGGTGATATCCTCCCGATCCTCGCGCTCCGGGGACACCATGTGACGAGTGGACGGGGCACGGCGCGCGCGAGTCGCCCACGATCCACGCTGGGTGGAGGGAACGGCGGCGGACTACTTGAGACTGGCTCGAGTGACGTTCGACGGGACACCCTTCGGGGTACAGACACGGAATGTTGTTTCTCGTTTGGTTGATCTTCGCGAGCTGTGCACGGAATTTTCAGCTTCTCAGTTGCTCTCTGCCATGCCGCATGGGATCGCGTCGTACGATCCGTGTACAACTCGTGAATGGTCGATCGGTGATTGTTAGCGGGATGTCATTCTTGGAATGCGCTGGAGATTTAGGTGTAATGGGTATGATTGGCAGTAATAGTTGATCTTGGTTTAGGAGACTTTTCGTAGATTTGCAAATGATTATGGATGGTTTATTGTTGTAAATGGCTGAAAGTTAGAATTGGTATACTGTTTAGTAGAATTCGTAAGTTAAGATGATGATTGGTATTGTATCAAGTTGGGTTATAATCAGTTCGTACTGTTTGCGTTGAAGACAATTAAATTGCGAGAATTGGAGAATAATTCGTTTATTTGGTTAGGCAACTTGTGATATTTCATCAAATTCTAGTGAACATTGTTCATTTATACGTGAAACGTTCTCTTCGCTACCTTTAACTAACACTTCTTGCCATTAGACCAAACGCGATTATTCTTCATGGAAATTTTTATTTTCCCCATTCGCGAGCATCTGAACAGAACTATATCCTCTAATTTAAAGCTCTCACTCGACTAACCATAAAACAAAGGATTAGTTAACACTTAAAACTGTTGATTTTATTATGCTCTATAAATCCACTTTTCAAGCTACACGAAGTTCGCTCAAAATTCAAACAAACACGTTTAGAGACGCTTCTTGTAAACAAACATTCATCATCGACGAATATTACGAATCTTCGTTCGACGATCAAAAAATGAATCCTTTCTCCTTCGTCCAAAGGATCTTGGAACAGCTTTAAATATACATGCCAAGGCGTATACTTCTGGCGCAAACTGTACGCGTTAGCCACGGTTCCCTTGCCCATCACGGGTATTTTTAGTGAATCGCTGGCAGGGTACGTTTTAACGGTCTGCCAATTCTGACGATCGATTTTTTGTTATTCTTGTTTCTTCTTTTCACCGTCATGTACGCGCGCGGCACGCCGCGACCGGTTTCTTCTTCATGGAAGCGTGCGCTTAATTGCTCGATCACAGAGATTCTTGGGGGTGAGGCCACGTGACCGAGCCCTCGTGTACTGCAGATACACGACGGAAACCCGCGGACCCCCTCCCGGTTACCTTCGCCGAACCGCGCGTATCGACGCCCCGTAATTTTACGGCGAAAACCGCCCCGTAACGCGTTCCGTGTATCGCGGACACTTAAACGTGTCCCACTCTCCTACAGTCTCGCGTTCCCACCCCTTCTCAACCCACGGAAAGTCGCGTTGAAGAACGTCATCTCTTTCTTTTTTTTTAAACACTTTTGTGTATCGTTTCCTACGTTTTCTGAATATTTTTGCGGATTTATTTCACGTTGAATATTTGTGTTAGGTTTAACGGAAAGTTACGTTCGTTTTTTAATGAAAATAAAATGATATGGTTTGAATATATTTATTAGTACTTACTTAACAATGTATTTTTCATCGTTACTAATGACCAGCGTGATGATAATTTGTGAATTCCGTTGCTGTAAAACGACTCATTTTTGGAAACTTGAGATGACATTATTGGATAGCAGCTTCCAGTTGATTAATATTATTATACGGATTAAACAAGATGTATTCTTTTTTATTTGCTTATTACTTCCTTTCTTCAAATATTATTGAGTGTTTCTTTTATTTTGAATCATGTATGTATTTTGTACTGTTAAAATTAAATGTATTTTCCTTTAATTGATTATATATCTTTTTATTTATTTGTAACATTAAGATAAAAGATATTTCTTTTTGTTCAGGTATCATAAACTCCAAGGATTGTTTCCATTTTTCATGTTTCTGTATATTCGCGTTAAAATGTTAAATTGGTTCTTTGTGTGTGTGTCATTTAATCACGTTTTTCTAGTTTTCATTTTGTGAAGTTAATCACTTTGACAAACGAATGGGTCAAATGTTAGGCGAGCGCGAAAGTTCTCGCGGTTTTGAACAATCTAGTTGCAGTCACGTATATGCATTTAACCATCGTTCCCAACACGCTAGCGGGTGGTCATTTAAGATTGGATGTTTCGAAACATTAGCATGATTCCACTAAATTGCCGCTAATTTCAGTTGAAATTTTAATGTAACGTTGAATTTACTTTTTTTAGTGAATTCGTTCTTGTAAAAAAACGCGTCTACGCGGGAACTTAACGCTTTACCGGAAGTAGTCTAGCGAAAACGTGTATTAAGAGAATGATCCCGTTTTTATTATAGTTGCACGTTGTATATTCTTAATTGTTAGCTCTTTTAATTCATTAATATGTTACATTGACAAATATTCTTATCCCCTTGATATATTAAATCATGGAATCTTTGTGATAATCCACATGTAACTTTACCGCCATTTTTGTATCCATATAAATCCATTTTAAACTCACTTTAGATACATTTTGTTTTATATAATACTAACGTGTCTTTCACTTAAATTTAAAGACACAGACTAATGAGATCGTAAAGGAGAA
This sequence comes from Nomia melanderi, assembly GCF_051020985.1. Classification (NCBI taxonomy): domain Eukaryota; kingdom Metazoa; phylum Arthropoda; class Insecta; order Hymenoptera; family Halictidae; genus Nomia; species Nomia melanderi. Next base: position 6,596,330 of record NC_135005.1, read on the forward strand.
AATTTTTGAAAGATTGTTACGTCTACTTTATTTTTCTGTTGCTTCGTGTTCAGTAGTGTACTTGAATTATTTATCCATCGACTTTCACCTTATAAATTATGAGTCTAAATAGGTTACGAATACGTTATGAACGAAAAAAAAAATAACCGATGCCCCAGTTGCATATATTGTTCAGGAACTGGGTGAGTTTTTATTATCAACGTTATGGCCATTATAAAAGTAACAGTCAGAAGTGCTTGTCGAAAAATGTAACTTCATTTACGTCCACCTAGATTCTTAAAATATCACACTGCGCGATGGCGCGAATGACACGGTGCATGACACATTTCGCGGTGCATTTGCCATCCACGAAACTTGCTCAACCGACGTCAAAAATTCTCGTATTTCAATTTCAAATTACACGGAAAGATGTCCTTCCGCGTGACAGACGTTTAAACGATACCCAAAGACTGAATCAATACTGACACTATCAATAATATTCAATCAATTTGACAGCAAAGCATTCCAGTATAAAAGGTAATGCATCTAAATTTTACCTGTCCATCTATTTTTTGAGACCGATCATTCTTGAAACAATACTGGACATTGATACCATATCAAATCGATAATCAATCGATTCCTAATGGATTGTATAACATTGTGAGCGTAAGAATTCAAAAATTATCTGTTTTTATTGAAAATTGTTCTACGTGTCAACGAAAATATCGTAGTACACATGGTTTAAAGGGGAAATTATTTCTTTCGGTGAAAAATATGGATTCCTTAACATTTTTCTCGTAGCAAAGATTTCAGATACAATGTAACAAACATAAATATTACTCGATTCTTTAAAATTCAAATTAAATATTATTCTTCCGTTATAAATTATTATACCTTAGAGCAAAAATAGACTTGTACATATATACCTAGAGCTTTTCTCTTCGTTCCAGTAAATTGTTACTGGCAAAGCAGTTGTATCAATTATAGTACTAAAAGAAATCGATTTGATACAGCAAAATTATAAAGATTCATATTTAATATGAAACTTAATATAGTGCATGAATACAGGAAACATTAAAATAAAATACTTCTATTCCTCAATGTACTTACAATTTCTTATTAAATTAATTTACAAAAATATCGTCTAGATTACATCACAAAATCTTGAGTACCTCTACTAAAAACTTGGTACTTACGTGTTATTACGTATTATATTTGACTTAGGTCAGAGTTAAGATTTATTTAATGCTGTAACACATTATTAATATTTTATTATTATTATTAATATTTTATTTCTTTACACTAGGTTTATGGAATGCGTCAATTTGACGCACATTAAATTTTATAAATATTATTTGCTAAATGTTCATATCAATGTTGATCGATGCAGTTGCAGGAATATATATCTTAACCCATTTGCATCATAAGCGCATCTACATCATTGTGTAATTTGTATATCACAAAAAAAAGGAAAGATACATATATAGGTTTATACTTTTTTATATGTTTTGAACCATTTTTATTTTGATGCAATTGAGACATTCATAGTGGTGAGGACCAATTTTCCACTTTTTCGTATGATGCAAATGGGTTAATTGTCTACTTTTAAATTTCTAATTTCCACGATCCAAATGAAGTAACATCAACTAGGAACAGCAAAATAAACTGTACAACAAACGTCCATAAACCTAGTGCTAAAAACAAAAGTAGTTCGTATAATACATAAGTACCAAAAACTCAGAGTGCAAAGTGTTAAAGATCTGAATTTGCATAAAGATGCGCGCTCCAGCAACCAGCGACAATAGCGATCGGAATAGGTTGCACCTCCGCGTTCCCACCGCGAGACAGTTGGCACCCTTGACGAGCCGACACGCGTTCACTTTCGCCGTGCACCGCGCGCATCCTTCCGTTTACCCATTCGATTTCGTAATCTTCGACCCTTTGTCCCTTTCCTCTTTTGATCGTAAAGTGGCCGTCGGTTGGGTAACTGACAAAGAGCCGATTGTCTATTCAGGCATTCACGCGGCCGGCGTGTTCGGTGTCGCCGCCGCGCGACGCCCGGCTGAAACGACCTCGCTGCGTCCGACTGTTAATAAATATCGAGGACGCCCCTCATTCAAACAGGATCGGTTCCGCGCGGTCGGGACAATGCGGGGAGGAAAAGTTTTTCGCGGGCAACGGTTGCCGTGCCGTTTCAGAAGAGTATCGCTGCCAGCCGGTTGTCCGCTCTATCGCGTTGCGTCCACGTCAGACTGACAACGCCGTCCCGCCATTGTTTTTCCCCTCTTCCCGCGAATTCTTTACCCGTCGACGGATTCCGCGAGCGAATTTTATTCTACGCGACTTATTCACGCAGAAATCGTTCAACTTTTCCAATGCTCGCCTTTTTTCTCCTCGAGTTTTTAGCTTGCCTTTTAGTTGCGGTCGATTTAAAGGTTGCCAGTTGTATTAACAGCACTGCTAACATTAGAACTGTGTATTGTAAACGGGTGATAATAGTAAAAGTTTCGGAAGAACCGTTTGTTAGGGAAAAATAGGTGGGCCGAACAAAAAGGAGGAAGGGATGAAGGATAAAAATAATGGAATTGAGAGTAATGGGAAGGTTTGGAGATTAGGTAGAGATGACTTGGAATGAGAGGAAGTAAGAAGAAAGGGAAAATAAAATATGAATAAATAAATAATTCTTATATTCGACCAATTCAGTACTTCTAATGCTCGCTTTGGTTTATTTTCCATTTGTTCCTTCGCTTTTAGCGTTGATTCCACGCTGCCATCACTCTTTGCCGTTGGCCCCATCAAATATTTACCCATCCGCGGTATCCGCGGTAAATAGCTTCAATTTTTTCGAAATTTCAAGTTGTTTCATTGCCCGTGATGAAATTGAAATATAAAATTTCACTGCTGAACACTTTCCTGAGATCGACGAGAGTTGGGACAGGCCCGGTCTCGCTTCGATAAGTACAGTGAAACGATCGGGAATAGTGGTAGCTATTCCATCTTCGCCAACGTTGTCAAATGAATTGAACAGCCAAAAGATAAAAAGAAATAGCGACGAGGGAGCAAAAGGTTATGGCTGGTGATCGGAATAATACCGAATCAATACTGCCGATACCAGCTTGCAAATTATGATGCCGACGGATACTTGTTTCATACTTTATGAAAGTATCAATACCTACTCTGACAGCTTTCGAAATATAGGTATATACTCGTTTAATACTCCAGCGTGAAATTGATATCACAATAAGGGGAATTATTTTTCATCGATTAAACGAAAGAAGTGAGGACTATTATCGTGGATAGAATTCCTACTGATTTCATATTTAATGCACGTCGTTTTTAGGCAACTTGTTTTCATTATTTACGAATAAAACTATTGAGTTCAAAAAAATATTCAATGAAGATATTTGTCTTCTTAGGACAGAGGGAAACTTACAGAATATTCGTTTATTTATGGCGAAGAGTTAAATACGTATAAAACGTGCTCTAAACGTCGAGCTTTAATTTCCGATATTAGTTTGTGTATAAATCGATAACATATTTGATCAATCTTAAAAATATGCCCCACATTTTTCACAGCACAAATATATTGGTGATCTTGAAATAATGTAGGACAGGAATCAATATTTGGGTGAAATATTAAATGAATATCGAAAATTTCGTGAAATATTAAATAGGTATCGACAATTTTATTAGGCATCTCTTTTAACCTACATCGAAGTTCTTAGCGTTCTTCCTGTTGATCTAGTTCTACGGTGCAAAACACCTAATACAATTCACAATTTAATTCTCAAATTTATTGTATGTAAATAAATGACATTTATTTACATTAAAATACGGGACATTAACGAAAGAAATCACGAAACCATGAATATTTATAATCATTTCTTTCTTAAACGGAACTTCGAATTCCCAAATATAATTAGTTGAAAGCAAATTGTCTTCGCCCTATTCAAATATTCATCAGAACATTACTAATTCTATAAAAATTTCATTCCACTCCTACAAATTGGTTCCCATCGACTGCCACGAGAAACAATAATATTTCATATATCACTTATTCTTTTCTTTGCAGAAGTAACAAGGAACAATTATTAACTATTTAGTAACACAATTCTTACGTTACACTATTATCTAGTATTTAGGCTACCGAACATTCATATTCGACATCAGTTATGTAACAAGTTATAATTATATTCTTATAATTTTGAAGCTCCGGTCATCAGTGACCGCCGTAGCAGTCAACGTGCTAATCACACAAAACTCTGCAGCAATGTCCTCTCTGGAAAATGATCAAAAAGGAAAACTAAAGAAGGAAACAAAACAGATATCGTTACTTCTAAAACATCCCGAGACCCCACCGTGTCTAGTTATCATTTATATTGCGTATCGATTAATTCCCATCCCTATTCAGAAGCCGTGGCCGCGTGTTCAAAATATCAAAATCGCCCTGACACCGGCATTACCCCACTTTCTCCGCAGGACGATACTGGACACGAAGTATGGCCTGAAGAGATGGCAGATCGGCGAGATAGCGAGCAAGATCGGCCAACTTTACTACCACTACTACCTGCGCACCAGCGAGACCAGCTACCTGCACGAGGCCTACTCGTTCTACGCGGCGATACGGGGCCGCGCGTACTATAGTCGCGCCGCGAAGGAAGACCGTAGCGACCTGATGGTGAAGAAGCTCAGGTACTACGCCCGGTTCATCGTGGTCTGTCTGCTGCTCAACCGGATGAAGCTCGTGCGGGAGCTGGTGCAGGAGCTCGACGCGCAGATCGTCGACTACACGAGCACCTACGAGCCGGATGATCAGCTCGAGTGGAACCTGGTCCTGGACGAGATCAAGGCGTTCGTCAAGGCCGAGTCGGCGGTCGGTGTGATGCACACGGATTCGAACCCGGTGATACTGACCCACAGGTAGGAATGGGATAATTCTTTCCAGCGTCTGTTTCTGATAATGTTCTTATAGGTATTTAAAGTTGAAGTCTATTAATTTTTGGAGCACCAACCGTTGCCTGGGTCTATGTTGACTCAGGCATCCGAAACTTCTAATTTTTGAATATTTAAGTGAATTGCTTCACGTCTCGAACCTTTTTCTTCGCGGACTCACTGAAATTCACGGATTCACGAGTAAACATTGCATTCGAGTCTAGCCTAAAGTAGTTGTCGAAAGTACCCTTGATTATTGAGACATTTTGCTTTCCGGTTAGCACTCGATTAACCCCTTGCCCAATGATTTCTGTCGAAAGCTTAGCCCTTAACAATTGACTAGGAAAAGAGCATTTTCCTTCAAAGGTTAACGATCGGTAACGGAAAACTAATGTTCAATATCTTCTCCGAAAAAGGTACACAAATGACATTCAGATCTGTCGAATTCAACTTAAACTTTTCATCGCGAGTCCAGCGCGATATTACAGGGCAAGGGGTTAACTCTGATCAAATAAAACACTTTTATTTCTGATCAGCGTTCGGAGGCCACCGAACAAGACCCCCATACATTGAATTCGACTTGACCGTTCGAAAGTACATATTGAATCCCATGGCTACCCACAGGCTCGGCCCGCAGACCTCGCCGCCCGTCGAACGTACGCCACCCATGTGCCTATCGCTGCAGGAGATCCTGATCGTCGGCAACTGCGCCGACCAGGTCAAGTTCAGCGAGCTCTCGATGGACATGTTCAGGATGCTGCAGACGCTCGAAAGGGAGCCCAGGGACGACCCTAACCACCTGCACGACGCGTCGCCCGCGGGACGGATGCCGTTCAGGCCCGGCCCGTACCCGGGCGCGGAGAACGGCGCGGCGAGACGCGACAATCCGCACAAGTACCTGCTGTATAAGCCCACCTACAGCCAGGTGCAGGTGTTCCTCGCGAGCGGCTTCAAGGAGCTGCCGGCGAACGGCGCGCTCCTACTCTACCTGTCCGCGGACGGATGCTTCTCCACCGTCAAGCATCCGGAAGAAAGTGAGTCTCTGCTTTGATCATTACCCCCGTACCCCGACGCCCTCCAGCTTCCAGTGGTCTTAGAGCGTTTGCTTGAGCAGTAGCGCGAGGAATGGCGCCACGAGTCGAGCGGTATTCCTTTTTTTTTTGGTCGATGTTCTTTGGTCGAGACTCGAAACCTGTTCGCTACCAACGTGTGGATGAATGATTTTGATGAGAGAGTATTGACACTGGGGTGGTTTCTTTTTACTGAGGTATTAGGATTTGTTGAAGTAACGATCTTTGTGGTTGGCTATGTGGAGTATATAATTTATGGTTCTTAGGAATACCGTTGGTAGTGAATCTGTTGACTGCTTCGATGTCTGGTTAGTCTTGCAAACTGCTTGATAAACGTTTGTGCCGGAGTTGAGGTAAAGTTGTGTAGGATATTTAACCTTTGCGGTCCATTGTGATAAATTGGTGTTTTACTAATTTTTTTGATATTTATTCATAATGTCATAATTGTATTATGATAAATGCAATTTTCGTATTTCTGAAATGTTTTTAAACGAATTATTAACGTGTCATATTAAATTGGTTATTAATGGTAAAATAAAGTATCTTTGGACCGTAAAAGGTTAATAAACAAATGGTCCATCGAACAAGAATTTATTCAAGTAATTATTTGTTCAGTTTTTTAAGTGTCTGTGTTGGTCGTTCTGTATTGAAAGGTGCTAATTCGGAAGTATTTGAATAAATTATCAGAATCGATGGAAATTAATTATTCAAGTAAATGAAGATGAATTATTTCATTTTATCATATCACGAGTAAAATGCTCAACTCTGGTTTATATTTGCTATCATTCCTAACAAAAAGCATCTGGTCAGACGAACTTAGCATTTGTATGAAAATTATTTAAAATTTTCAGCTTCGAACGAAATATGGAATCATAAATAAAATCATGTTTAGCAAAATATTGGTTGAATTCGTGTGACCGTTATTGGTGGTAGTAAACACTAATGAAGAGCGAGTGGCTCAGAGAAACAGCTAGATCGCTGTGTAAGTGGCAAGTTCCAGGGTTTGGCCTGGAAGACATTATTAGGCTGGACTGTGTACATGGTGTATCGGAAGTCGTGGTGCCACTGTACAGATTCTCCGGGGTAGAAATATATTGGACCTATAAAATGATAGTCAAACAGATTCCTTAGAAACACAAAATGATCAAACTAAAATTGGTAAAATAACTTTATTTCGGATTTACATAATTCCGTTCAGAATTTTCAAATGAAATTTACTTGTTAAATAAATTTAATTTAATTCATAATAATAAATACATAGCGTTGAATTTTTAAATAGATAATTTGTCGAATAATGTAATTAAGAAGTATTAAAATCGATAATGGGCAGATAATGCTATAGCGTCGAGATTTGCAACAAGTAGAGTCAGTCCATAACGGTCAAACATGCTTTCCCGATACACGTAAGCAACCCCGAACATTTAAATTACGCTCTAGTATGAATAGACTGTCTTTGTATAGACAAGTTCCATTCAACTGCTTCGATTTACTCGATCAATTACCTTGATTCATGTGCCACGATTTCCGAGGCATCGTATAAATATTGCTTTCAGGTGTGCTGGCATTAGACTTCTGTCGCTGTTGTTGCTCTTAGGCTACTTTGTTCCTATTTTTCTGTCAATGGTCGTGATACATGCCATTGTTGTCTATCATTGTTGTGTATATCGTTGTTTGTCGTTTAATCGATGAAGGGAGGACAATCAGTTGCCACTTGTTTCTGAGGAAATTTGCAATAACGAGCCAACTGGATAATGCACTAGTTTTAGACACTTTTTGAAAAAAAACACTGGCAACATAGAATAACTAAGCAAATACTATCGAAATCGACTAAAAGAAATCGAACTACTCCCACCACATTAATCAAACAATACCTCCTCTGTTAATTTCTTAAATTCATCATAAGTACATCTTTTAGAAGTGTTCAACAAGATAAAGCCAATTAGACCCAATTAAACCCTCGAACCCCTAGAAAAGTCTATCAAAAATCCAATTCAAATCACCATAAATCCAAGTAAAACCCAGTAACTCCATAAACAACAATCATCTCCCAGTCCAAACATAAATTCCTCCAAAACCTTCAACCTCACTTTCCAACCCCTCACATAACCGCTTTAAAAACCCCACCAACAAACCAATTCCAACAGAATTGCCATAGACACAACTAAAAACCAATTCATCTTCCACTTGAAACAAAGTTCTAAAAAAAAATTCTTCCTGCCTTACAATCCCCATAACCGTGTAACGGGACGTTCTCTATCGGTCGGCGTCCAGAAACGATTCGCGTCGGCAGAGAAGGAAGGATCAAAGCCTCGGTCCGCTCTTTCATCATGAAAGCCTCTCGGCCGAGAGAACGGCTCGCTGTAAAAATACGCGAACGACACGGTCGCGAAGAGCGGCAGGGCGCTGGAGATGGACACACGTGAATCAGGAGGGTGTGGCGGACTATGGGGTAACCGATGATCAGCCGAAAATTACTTATCACAGTTGAGGGCAGCCACTGATGCACGGTTAAAGCGAATCACTCGCTCGACGGAGCCGAAGGCGGACGCGTGTCGGTGTTTTCGGTCAGTTTCCTCGGCTGCCAGGGGGGAGGGAGCTAATCCGGACGCTTTGCCCGCTGATCTGGGGAACGGGTTTTCCGTGTTCCCTGGATCGGAACGGCCGCCGACGGATAAGCCGGTGCCGCAGCGGTGTCACGCGGGCCCACGCTACAATGGTCGCGAACGTATCCGTGAACGGGATCTTCCCGCTAATTGGATCGCAGAGTCGGACTATCGCCTTTCTCCTGCACGCCGCGAACTTAAGGGCTTCGTGGCCATGGCTCGTGGCTCGTGGCTCGTGGCTCGTGGCTCGTGGCTGCCCACTGTCGACAGAAACTTCACCCATGACACCCTTAGCCATTGCGTGCCGGAAACAAGAGATCTCGATTTTATGTGGATACGTGAAAGGAATATGGTTTAGTGATTGTTATAGGTTTTCAAATATTGAATTTTATCGGATAGTCTGTTTAAAGTATGTTGAATGACCATAGTTTGATGTTTGCTGATTTTATTGCAAGTCGCTGATTATGTAGTCCGATTGTTTAAAATTTGAGGTAGTTTGGGTGCTCTTTCTCAGTTCTGGTGTTGCCCCAGGTTACCCTAGATTTTGTTGTAATGGTCTCTTCTAAATTCAGTGGATTTCTTATCTATTCGTAGGTATTCTTTGACATAATTTCGTATGTTCTTGTGAAGATTTGCTGAAATCACTTTTGATCTCTATTTCTTGGACAGTTTTATATTGATTTATGTTCTATAAATAAAAGATTTTGGTAGAAGCATTCTATTACTAAAGTTCGGAAAATCGCAAACATTTCGGTTGGTTATATAAGGTCTTGAACGTATTAAAATGTTTGTATAATAATGATTTCAAAACATCAAATGCGGTAACGTACATCCAAAATAGAAAAAAAGATTCCCACGAAGTTTCGGTTGCACCGAAACGTCACAAACGAACGCGCCGCTTCTTAATTGGATCCACTAAAAGATCACTGTCTCGCGCGAGAGTCGCATGCATCTTTCTGCTTTTTTTGGTTTCTATCCCCTCTTTAATTAGCGACCATCCTCGTGCAATTTTCATGCGGATTGAAAGGAGACATCTCGAGAGTAACCTCGCGGGGATGCACGGCTGCGTGACCGTGACCCCTTATCGCGATGGCCGCCGTATTAACTAAACAGAAAATCCAGGTCGTTTAGATGGTTTCCTAATATTCCACGTGTCCCAATATCCGACCGTTATCGGCCGCGATCTTCTCGATCAATCTGTGATCTCTGTCCCGCTCATTTCACGGTGAACACGACATTTCCGTTTTCGTCGCGACACGTATTCGATACCAATTGGAGAACAGATGATTCGTGCCGCAGGCGTTATACACGGCCCGGTTACTAACGGCATAAATCATTTAACTGATACATCAAGCATCCTAAAATGAATATCCTTCAAAATTATGACAAAAAAATTCAAATGAACCATGAATTTTTATTGAAAATGGAAAGTACGAATATTTTTCGAGAGAAAATTTTTATTAACCCTTCTCTGCTTGAAGTACCTTTGGTTTTATGCTGTAGAAATGGCAACAACGTTACTTAATTGAATTGTAGTGCATTACAGAACCCTTGAGAATCATTAAAATTATATTTTCATAAGATAAAACTATGATACTGCAAATAACTGCAAGAACACGTAACTATTGACTTCCTATTGAATCGCAGAGGTTTAACTTTCATCTTTCCATATTATCAATAACTGTCCATATTATCTAAATTGGACACTTCTTCAATTCCGTATTCCCTTCAGTATCTCCTAAGTTCCTTGCAACAAAAATATAGAACAAGAATACTACGTACCATTTCACCGAAAGCTCTCGAATCCCGCACAAGACTAAACCAGTAAAACAGCCCGATAAATAAAAAGGTCTCGCGAAACGTAGCGCGATAAAACACATTTAGAGCCGAGGGACGAAACGGAAAGGCTTTAAGAGAGGCCAGACACGTGTTCGCGCCATTATCTCGAGCGTCGAGGTCCGCGATTTCGGCACGCCCGACCTTGTCCCCCGAATTTCCTTCAACGCACCGCGCCGCACCGCGGTAGCGGATCGTTTCCCGATGTCGAAGGGCGTGCCAGGAGCAGCGCAACGCGCGGCGAAAAGAATTTTCGATTGAAGGTCGCCGGGCGTTGAAAAATTCTGCCGAACGACCGCCGAAAAAAAAAGAAAAAAGGGAACGGTCTCCCGACCGCTATTCAAAATCGGTGAGGTTACAACCCGGCGAAAAGCGGTCTTTCAACGGAAAGTAGAGTAGCGCATCTGTGTCAAGGTCGCACGGCGATAGAGGATTCCAGCGCGCCCGGTGGATTCTAAGTTCGCAATCAATATCGAAACGCGGGCTGCGGGCGTCGATACCCGCCGGGACCAGGTGTCCGCCGACACGTTTCCCACTTTAAAACCCGTTGTCTAGCCTCGTTAGGCGTCTCAATACGGCCGACCGCCGCGGCGAGACAATGAAACACCTTTGATCGCGGAAGCCGCGTACGGACCTGAGCTGAACCCGTTCGAGACTAGGGTCTTTTAACTCCTTACAGTATCACGGTAGAGTCCTGAATAATGCGTGTTGCCTTAACGTTTGCGAAATTTGTTTCTATAACGCGGTGAAAGGCGATTTCTAATTGCTTGAGAATAATAACGATAAGAAGACTGATGTCGAAGGAAAGTGTTTAGTAATACAAGTGGTAATCAGACACTGGTGTAAGAACAAAAAAGGATTAAGAAATATGGTACTGAATCGTTGATAATTCATTCTGATACCATTCCTTTCGTTAGTGTTTCAAAAGTGTTATGTCAGAAATAATACTTGAAATTCTTTCGTGATTTTTAATAGAGTTTAATACCTGCACACGAAGTTCAATCGAAATCGACGCGTAGCTCTTCGATCGGCTCCTCTCGTAAGTGGATTAAGGTTTCAGTAGAATACGCCGTCAATGGTCGGACACGAGGATCGAGCCAGAGGGGAGGGAAAAGTCTGGCTAGGTATAACCCTCTGCGGACGAGGATTTTTCAATGTATTCAAAACCTTTACCACGGAGAACTAAATTATATATTCCACTCTAAAATGCACTGTAAAAAAGGAAATCTATATGGCCAATCTTTTGTTATTTGAATAACTATATTCTAGGTTTGCTGCTTTCTATTTTAAATATTAATCGTTCGCAGATGAAAGTGACCAGTTTTACTTTATTAGCTTTTCAAATGTTACTGCCAAAACATTAATTGGTGGTTTTATCATTTGGCAAGTGTGTAGCTCGTGTAAGAGTTCGATGTTGCCAATATAGCGCCATTCATTCTGGAGAAGTTAAAATCGTCCGAGAATATTGTGGTCACCTGTAGTGGCTGTACACACAGTAATATCTCGAAGCATTCGCCGCGAACGATTTTGGTAGCTTTCCAATTTGGTGGCGCGCCGCCACGAAAACCGGCACGCTCCGGCGAGCTTCTCGTTGTTCCATCGTCGAAGCGAGCCTCGGCTTTCAGCTCGTTCAAGCATGAAGCCGATGCAACCGATCGTCCCTATTCATAGGAACGTCGGGCGCGAAAACGGGCCTAACGAAAGGCGCGGGACAATTGACGGGTTTCCGTAGACAGTCACAATCCCTGCCATTATGTAATAAAACGATGTGTCTGCAGGCAATCTTCTGGGTTATGTTCGTTTCGTCGCTCAGAACGTTCGCCTTTGTTTTTAAATACGAAACAATGATTTCCAAAGATCAATTTCATGAAATTTTAAGAAATTTTGTCGATTACGTTCAATTCGTCGTTGAGAAGATTTTCCCTCACCTTTAAATACGTGACAATGATTTTGAAAGCTTGATTTCATGCGATTCTTCCCTGGGATATTTAAACTGCGTTATTTCCAAATACGAAACAATAATTTCAAAGGATGATTTTTTCTTGGGAAATTAATTTTCCATTATTTCTAAGTGTAGAACAACGATTTTGAACGGTTGATTTTACGAAATTTCAGAGAATGTAGGTTACATTCACTCCTCCGCTGACAAATTTACCCTTCGACGTTTCTAAATGCGGAGCGACAATTTCGTAGAATCAATCTGACAAATTAATTGCTTGATGTATTTTGAAACGACAAGAATTCTCCATTATCCTCCCTAAATCTAGTTAAATCTGACATTCGAAATAAATTTTTAAGAATGGTTGCTGGGCGTCAGTCAAACTAAAAGGATCAATTCGATGCAGTGGAGCGCACTCGTTCCTATTTATATCCTCGGCTCAGTTAGATTCTGGGTATTTTAACTCTTCGCCTTCAAAGTATTTTCCGATGAATTCGAACGGTGATTCTAACACACTTCAGCGACAAAGCTTCCGAAAACTAAAAGTTTTATTTTAAGAAGGAACGATTATATTTATTTATAACCAAATTTATTTCCAATAATTAACTGAAGTAAAGCTTGAATTTCAAATTCCGAAACTCTTCACACCGTGATAGTGCTCCACATTCTACCTGGCTTATAATTTTTTGTCAATTGGTCTATTCACTACAATCCAATATACTCCACCAATCAAACTACAAAAAGAAGAATGACACTAATTTCCAATATTAATAATCATCCTAAATAGTAACAATAACTACCAAAGATCTAAACATGAACTATAAATAACAATAGCATAACAATTATCATAACCAATAATTACAAACACAACAAAATAACCAACAAAAACATAAACATAAAATATAAACAACGACAACATAAAAATCAAAACAACATAATATCACAAATAATAATACCCATCATTTTAATATTATTCAAAATAAATGCATCATGAACGATGGTACTTATCAGAATAATCATTCCAATCGAATTGAATCAACAATCAGAGTAATTATACTCTGACCTATCAATGGTTTGTGTGGTCTAAAACTGGTCCCCTCCCAGTTCTGACATCGTACCGATCGGCGAGGCCGGAATTGCACGATGTTGATAAATTTTCGGTTGTTCCAGTGGGGTACGACCTGGGTGGCGTGTCGACGTGCAGCAAGAGAGACCCGGAGCACTGTAAGAGGCCGACAGGTGGCAAGGAGCCGCACTGCCTCTACCCGGGCGACCTCTACCCGTTCACCAGGAAGCCGTTGTTCGTGGTGGTCGACTCGGACAACAGCTTCGTGTTCCAGCAGATACCGCGCTACTTCGGGCAGCCGTTGATGGTGCTGATGTCGCCGCAGGACACGCCGCCTACCTTACGGGACGTCCGACACGGCGGCAGTCTGTTCACCCTGTTCCTCCACGCCCCCCTCGCCGCCTTCTGCCTTATATGCAACATCGATAGCCTGGCCGTGCACCACTGGGAGCGGTGCCAGCGTTACATCGAGCGGTTCCTCATCGAGGCGTGTCAGCTCGTCACGCGCTCGAGATGCGGTAAGGATTCACGCAAACGCGTTTCTTCTATTTACTTATTTGTACGTTGCTGTTGACCGTTGGATAACTGTGCCCGAAAGGACACGAATCAACGACTTCAATGACATTGTCAATAGGTATCTCATAGAGGACATCCAAGTAGCTTTGCCTGATACCGCTAACTGCCGTTTGAATTTAGTTTCCAAGATTTTCGTCGAAATGTTGCGGAGACCTTTTAGTTTTTAGATTTTTATTGGGTCACGTCTGATCCGTTTGTTTCTGCGTTAAGACATACCCGATTTTTCATTGTTTCTTTGGTGGTAAGTTTGAAGCGGTTGATGAAACTGAGACGGTAATCGACGATATTGAATAATATTAGAACTAGTAAACACTAATTATCGTTAACGTGTTACAAATATTGTAGAAGTATATTTATTGAAATCTCAATTGACTTTTATTGCAATTCAGTTCTACTGTTAATCCAACAATGGTACACACCCTCAATCATTTTTCGAATGTTCCAAATAATTTCATTCCAGTTCTTTTTTCTTCGTTGTTTCTGTTTTTTTGCTCATGTCGTTTGCGTGTCGTGGCGGTTTGGCCTTGGTAGCAAGGGGGTAAGAAGGGGGTGAGATTCGCGAGTTTTAATTGGCTCACAAGGGCGGCGGGCAAAGGGTGAGGGATTAGAGAAACACGGATCCGTGTCAGTGAAACTTTCTTGGCTCCGGTATGCTGATTTCGAGGGCTGGTCCAGTTGGAACCGTTTTTTGGAACCCCCGCGTATTGATCCCGATGCCGGAAACGGGAACGGTAACCTCAAACATGGATCGATTACTAGTACAGAGAAATTATTCATCATTTGATGCTACGAATAATAAAAATTCTATTAAGTTTCCCCCGTCAAATCAAAGAAATGGAATATCTTGTTTTGAAACGAATTCAACGAGATATCGACTTGTCGAAATGATATGTCATTGATGTTTATAAAATCCATTTGCTGTCCCACACAGTATCGATACGATTCAATTACTAGATACTCATATCGATATTAATGAAACAACGAACAGAAACTATTCAACAGACACACTCTGAATATGTACTCTACACATAAAAGTTTAACATGTCTTAATCTCAAAAAACCCTTAACAGACGAATTTTCAACAAATTCTTAACGCACAAATTATCATTAAATCCTATACCATTCTTATGCGAATAAATTCCTACTGAATGAATTTTATTTTATTTTTTTTCAATTATTCTTACAATTGTATTTTATTTTATTTTAATTATTATTATTATTTTATTGTCTAATCGTATTATTCAATTCCTATTTCTATACATTCTATTCTGTATTATTTATCCATCAACACCGCATACAACTTCACACATTGTATTTCTGCCTTTCATCCAAAATTTTACTCTTTAATCAGAAAACAGTTTCGCACGCGTATACATGTTCGCGAACGAGTAACAAAGTTCCCGGAAAGAAGAAAAGAATCTTGGCCCGACTCGATGAAAGAATCGTCCGTTATTTATCGGGTAACGGGACCGAAAAGGGGGTTTATGATTGCGTTACGGCGATAAACAGTGTCTGGCCTAGATCCAGTCCGTGTTTATCGCTGAACCGGCAATCTCGTCTCGTAGACGCGTGATCTAGGGTCGGCCACAAAGGGGCTCCTCATTGTTCCTCCCGCGACAGCGATATGTCGTACGAGTTTTGAACGTACGAGTGGCTCCCTTTGTCGAGTATCTGATACCGAGGGCGCCCCCCTACCCTTCTCGCGGCGCCATACCCCTCGAATAACGCTTCGCGATACGTTTCGAGCCCCGGCTCAAGAAAGTTTCATGAAATCGATCGGGCCGGCCAACCGATACGATAATTCGCCTTAGGAACGTAAATGACAGCGAATGGAAAAATTGTTGATTTGTCATTGGTCATTTGGTTCATTGAATTAGCCCATTCGCATAATACGGCAAGATGGAAAATATTCTATTACAGACAAATCTGAGTTTTTCTACTTGATTGACTAAAGTGCAGAAAAATATAGATAGATCATGTATATATACATATTTTGTAACAATAACTAACGTGATATATTTATAATATAAAAAGGTGATAGTAATAATAGTAAATAATAGTAAATAATAGTAAATAATAGTAAATAATAGTAAATAATATTAAAGAATAGTAAATAATAGTAAATAATATTAAAGAATAGTAAATAATAGTAAATAATATTAAAGAATAGTAATAGTAATAGTATGATAATAGTAATAATGTAATATTTCTATAATATTGATTGACTATTTATTAGCTGCTTAGACTAAAAACGTGTATATACGTTGATGATGTAAATCAGTTAACACGTTGACTGCTACGAGACTCTGCAGCGTTTTAAGTATCACTCGTTCTTTGATAGCAAAGATAAATGAAAGGATTGTTCATTATTTGGCGCCGCGATTCTTACGTTACACTATTATCTACTTACTTATGCAATTAAGTATTTTCATTCAACATCAATCTTATTGTAATTGTTTTCGAGTAATTTATAAGAGAATTTGGAAAATTTAAGAAACCTTTTATATGTTTATCAAACACAAAGCTTCATGTATACAAATTTATCAGTTTATCTCGTGAAATGAGTTTTTTGACGTTTTGTCTCGTGATTTCCGAGACACCCGATATATGTTTGGATCGGAGTCCTCCTAGCTGGCGGCTGGAATCGTCAGCCGCCGACAATGATTTCGTTAGGCTGTCGCGACGAAAGAGTATTCACGAGTTGAAAACTCGCGCGTTTATGCGACGTCGCCTCTTGCGAATCTGGAGCAAGGGTTTATCAACGCTTGCGTAATCTCTGGGAGATTCTGCTCGACCCCTTCGTCGCGACATCGATGCCTGACTCCGGCAGTTTCTCTCCACTCAAGTATCAGTTCCACGCTTAAGAACCCTAAAAAGACAAATAAAAAATTGTATACTTCTATTCTTCTTTTATACATGTGTACAACATTTTACATGTAATAAGTTATTGTTTGTTTTCTACATAATTTGAAGCAATAAAGTAAATTGTGACTGAACTCTTAAACGATTCCGATGTTTAAAGAGTTCAAATATGAATTTATTTTTCCGAAAATAGCATTCAATACAAATGAATTTTGAATTACAACAAATACTTCTGTTCCTTTCAGTATTGTTCTTCTATGCTGTATACATTTAAAATATTCAATTTTCTCTATTTTCGTTACTACCTCGAAGATAATTAGCTTCTTCTGCTTCCAAACGTCCTGCTAACCTCTCGCGCGACGTTACGGGGTTGGGGGGACCTGCAAACATACACTTGAATAAAACAAATTTCCAACTAATTAAATAGCAAAACCAAATTTTTACTAGACTCAGACATACGATATCTAATAATCGAAGAGTCTGCGAAAGCTTGTAACTGCTAACATCAAATTTTTTAAAATAAAGAAAAAATATCATTCAATCTTGGAACTACAATAAATGTCTACTAAAAGAAATATTTCACTGAAATAGTACAAAACAGGTTAAGAACAGTAAACAAAAATGTATCAGTCTGGCATATACAATCTTTCCTACAAAAACTCTTCGATCAACACTGCCATAGTGCAATAAAAAGAAAGGGTTCAAAATAAATCAGACAACTAACAAACATTTCGTTGTCCCGACAGAGACCAGCGTGTTGCAATTCTTCGGTGACGATTTCCTACGGCTGTTGCTGGTGCGTTACGTGTTCTGTGACGTGGTGCTCAACCTGCACCGGTCGTTCAGGGGTAGACAGCAGAGGCCCCGTTGCCATCCGCCGTTACCGGACGCCGAGGTGCTCGAGCACCCAACACTCCACCACCTGGTGCTCGACCTGGCCGCGTGCCTCGACTGCCGCGACCACTTCCCGGACAGCAACGAGCTCGCCTGACCCCGGCATCTTCCCTGTCCGGCCACCGAGTCGACGTCCCTGCTGCCGCCGTACAGCCACGACTACGATTACGATTACTACAACTGCAAGAACAAGATCGTTACGCTGAGACCTCACTAAGAGAAAGAAGGACCGCGGTGGAAAGAATCAATGAGAGAGAGAGAGAGAAAGGGAAAGAGGACCAGCTCTGTCTCTCCCTCTCTCTCTCTTTCTCTCTCTCGACGGCGAGCAATAGGAGAAAAACCAGAGGAAATATAAAATAAAAAAGAACTCTCGCTAGATCGAACGCCGCGGGCTTCGACGTACACGTACGGGCACTTGCACGCGCGTGGCCGGGTGCAACGCCGGACACTTTGTCCTCTGGGATCCAACGGATGCGATTTTCGGAAGCACGGAAGTTCTGTTTGACGGAGGTCTGTTGAATACGGAACGTTCCACGATTCGTCTGGGTGTGACGGTTAGACATGAAATTTGGGAACTTTGAGATTTTTCTACATTTTTGTATAAATACTTTTGATAAAATTCTTTGGGTATTGACGTTATTGAGAAGGGTGAATGTTTTGTTCTTTTTTAAATTGCATTTTCATTATGAATGTACATTTGGTTTCGAGGTGAAACACTGATTACAGTGAGATAGTCTTTCGACCTATATGCAATGCCACTGTAATCACGCTGTAGATACTATGTGTCCACAGTGAACTCGATTATCACGCGAATCTTCATTTTGAAAACAAACGTTCGTTCCGGTTCCCGTGAATCTTAGTTGAAGAATCGAGAAAAAAGGCTGCTCGAAAGATTGGAAACCGGGTTACATAAGTGAAGCAAAGTCCGAAGGATTAAAAATTGGGATATTGTTGAAGGGTTCTACTTCGGAAATTAATTATAATGGATTTCGATCTCCTCCATATGAAACCGCGCCGAGGGGAACAGAACTTCCGTGTCTCGGTCCGGTTCACGGCGGGGAGTCCCGGACTGCGCATGTGTTCGCCGTTACACCCAGTGTGCGCGCACGTAACAAGTGGTTAATATAAATGATCGACGCCGTGTCTCAGGGTAACCCGGCGTCGGATGGGGGCGTCAAAAAGAATCTCGCGGCGCCGGGGACGCGTCTCTCCGCGTGAAAACACAGTAAACAAAACAAACAAAGAGAGAAAAACAAGAACACAAGTAAAATAATGGAAAACACAGAGTGAATGAGGGGAGAGAGAGAGAGGGAGAGAGAGGGAGAGAGAGGGAGAGAGAGGGAGAGAGAGAGTACTCTGAACATTCTATGTAACCGCGACACACCGCTGCCAGTTTTTTGCTACGGACTAGTAATGAAACACAAGAATAAGAAAAAAAGATAAAAGAAGAAAAAAAGATCTATATGTGTGCACAGTGAGCGGTGAGAGTACTCGAACGGCGACACGGTATCGACGACGCGTTACGCGAGGATCGAAACACCATAAAATAAAACCGATTTCGCTAGAAAAGGAAAAAGGGGGAAAAATCAAAAGTTACGAACATGTGCATCTCGTATTTTTCGAAAATCGAAGAGACATATGGATACAATTTTATTCGTTAAAGCGTATTATACAACTGTTTTGTCGTGATTCGTAGGATTTTGTAATTTTTGTGGCCTCCCTTGACGAACGTTCTATGTACAGATTAATTTCATCTGAATCGTTTGCGTGGATTATGAATTTTCGAACGTTGCAGTTTCTTCTCAGAGAACCGGCAACGTACGATTTTCGCGTGGTAACACGTTCGACCGTTCCGTCGTTCGAATACCTTCGTCGCTCACTGTACATATATATAAATATAAATAAATATATATATACAAATATATATATATATATATATTATATAAATATATAATATATTCTGTCACTGCGTCGATGGTAATTATACGTATGAAAGAAAGACATTGTGATTCTGCATGTGAACGATGATGAGTGATTTGTACGCACTGGTGCTTTGTACGATTTAAGCTTTAGCGTGTTATTGGTTCGGTTCGACTCGGTTCGGTACGGTTCCGGATTCCCAACGCAGATAGCACGCTCGATCCCCTATTCCCCATTTCCGTTCACGGCGATTGCTCGATTACAGTATTTCAAACTTCTTCGACGCCTCTCGAGCGGCTCGCGCTGTTGCTATACTCGTCGCTAAGTATTTTTACCGAACTACCTTCCCTACGTGAGAACAACAAAAAACGATACTCACTATTCCCTACAAACATGTCGCGACTATAAAAAGTACGTACAATAAGTTGATAAAATTCGTTTCCACTTTTCTACCACAGACGTTCCTTCTCTTAACAAAATTGTCTACGTTTCACTTCTCAAAAAACTGACGAACTCATGAACTGCTATCTATAAATTTAATCCCACGCCTCTTCTTTTATCATTTTTCCATTAGAAACATCTTTTTTATTATATGAATGTCTGTATAAAAATTAACGAATTCGTGTTTCTTACTTTCTAATAAACAAGACTCTTTGATTGAAATATATTTGCAAAGTGGTCATGGAACGCAGACCAATGAGAGGTTGGTCACATGCCCAATCCAGCCGCCATTGTTCCTTTCGCGCAATTCGTCCTAGAGGCGAACGAACAGTAAAGGAGTTTCTCATTGAAATGTTCTAAAAAATGAGTGAAATATTTTGCGACGAGTGTAGAATAAAGTCCCCAGGATCGTCTAACCTCAAAAAACGACCCGCGGGACACGGTCCTAGTAACAGGACGAATCGTCGAGAGGTCTCGTTGGACGTTCGAACAAATATGGAGGATCGGATGTTGGCCCCGACACGCCGGACTCGATCGTACGTGGTCGTACGCGTCCGTCGGATTCTACGTGAATTCTATTTTTGTTGGCGCCCACTACAGAGGCGTCGATTTTCCGACTCCTCTGCTCCGTCTCTCTCTGGTCGTTCCCAACTTGCAATCGGTCGAACGTCACCCACGCAATCAACTCCCACCCCCTCTCAACCTACAGTTACCCGCCCGATTTTGTTAACCTTCGTCTGCCCCGACTCTCGTTCGATCTCCCTTTCCCTATTTTACGGGGTGATTCGTTTCGCTCAACGGTCTTGAGTCGAACCCGTCGTTCGTTTCGCGTTTAAAATGTTGATTCAACCGGGTACCCGATGTACCCGCTTAATCGCATAGATGAAAACTATTTATGTTCCGAGAACTTGGGTCGATAAGAATTATTCGAACATATGAAAATGATCGTAATTTCCGACGAGTTAATGTTAAGCAAAAATTAGCCGGGTAGGCGGGTACTTCGGGTACCCGGATAGATAAATAGACGAAAAATACTCAAACAAATACTCGGATCTTGTACAGATCAGAACTATTGGAGTGTCAGACGAATGTCAGACTTCCAAATAGATATTATCCAGGTACTTGGAAATCGGGTAAACGAAAATCATTTGGTTTTCTGGATTATGGAGTACGTTAGAATTGTGGATGATCTCAGATAAGTACTTGAGCATCGAGTAGACAAAAAATGCCTTGATACCCGTCTCCCGATTAGATGAAAATTTGCCGGGTAGTCGGGTACCAGGTACACAAGTGATACTCCCACAGAGAAGATGGTAAAAAATCTCGACTCAGTGGCCTACCGACTTATGAGACATTTTAGAACGCTACCGGTGATGATCGAAATAAGGCCGGGAAGTCGGGTAACCGGGTACTTTATGAATCAACAGCCCTATTCGATATAAAATAGGGAAGATTTCGAGGGGATGGTGCCCTAGTTTTTAAAAGTCACTGGCGACCTCTTGAATGGACGAAGAATCGGGGACGGGTAGAATTCTTGTCTAGCTAGAGCGAATAGGAGATTTCAGTTTTAAGGGAAAGGCGTCGTGACTTTTACAGCGACCCGATATATATTGTGATATATTTATTTTTATACACTTAACGTCACGAGATACGGGAACGTACGTCTTAAGTCACTGTACAGTATTAGTTCGTGTGTTTCGATCGTCATTTCAAAGAACAATGAATTACAAATTCACCGACTTGTTCTATTGTTCATTCGTCTAGTTAATTAGTTTAGCTCGGTGCAACTAGTTTCACAAGGTGATTCGAGGTCGTCGAGTTGTACACGAGTTGCTGAAATGTTTGTCGACCATCTCAGATCTCTCAAATCTTCGACCTTCGTATCTCAAAACAAAAGAAAACAGAAAATTTCGGTTTAAGTAAAAATTATTAAAAATTAAATATCACGAATTGAAGACATACGAGGGTAATTTCCTAAGAATGTATTTTCGTTCTATTATATTCGTATAGATAATTACGAAAATTATATATTATTTATAACAATTAATAATAATAACAATTAAATGATAATATTTAATTGTTTAATGATTTCAATAAATTGTTCAATAAATAATATTATAATATTCAATTGTTATTATTCATATTACTAGTAGCAATTAAATAACATATTATCAACAACTGCGTCGATAGTCCGAGAAACACGAACGTTTCACAACTCAGTACAAATGAGTCGCCCCGTATACACCATCCTGTTCTCTTCCAAGATCCCTTGGTCCCTCAAAGGTCCCGCCATCTTGCTTGTAAGTCCCACCAACCCCAGAGGTTCGCCGAAGCGTAATGCAGGTCCAACCGAGGCTCGTTTATTTACAAAAAGAAAAAGAAAGAAAAAAAAGGAGAGTGGAACGCTCGCGAACCGGCGGCCGCGTCTCTCATCGAGTCCGAGAACACGGATGACGATTCGCCGAATTGAACGAAAGCTGTACCCCCGTAAAACGCGCTCACGTCCGCCATTAACGCCGGAAGTCGATTCAGCGAGGTGAGGAGAGGCACGATACAAAGACGAAACAAAAAAGAAAAGAAAGAAGAGATGAACGATACAAAAGAGAAAACAAAAACACAAGCAACAACAAAGATCGAATAAGAGTTCAACTGTGTTCGTGTGTATATACAATACGATTATGTAAAACGTAGTCTTTATAAAAAAAAATGAAAGAAAGAAAGAAAGGAAGCAAGGAAAGATACGGAAAAGAACATTAAGGTAACGACTCGAGAGTGGAGTACTCGATTCACAGTATTCTCGGGCGAACGTTCGCGGATCATTGTTTTTAAGGGGTTATCAGACGCATTCGCAGGAACAGGTTTGCATTTTTCACTCAAAAAAACTTGAAAAATTAACGGGGAAATGTATTTTAATCAACAAAAGATTGTATCGTTTCGCCAATATCAAAAATTTCTAAATATTGTCTCCGAAAATAAAGTTTAAATCTTGAAAAGTAATTCTGAAAAGGGCCCGAGATAAAAGTCGATGGATTAGAAAGAAATAGTCAACAAACCAAAATTTTGCAAAAATTTTAACCATTTTCTGTCGTGCCTGACAATATAATCTGATATTTGAATATCAAAGAATCTTCAAATTTCATTGTATACTTAAAAAAAGTTTCCAAGTTTCCTTTGTTAATTTTTTGATGGATCAAATTAACTATCCCCAAAAGAGAAACTCGATTAAAATCGAACAATTGGATTATCTTTTAGTAGCCTGCGACATGTGATAACCCTTTACGAATTCGCTCGCGGCACAGTGTATTATAACACACGTCCTGTACATTCTCTATGTTTTGTAAGAGCCCGCAATCTTCGAACGCGATAATAATACGCTGTGCGTGACCTAACCAACCGGCATCGCGGTTACGCGACGCGTACCCAAGACGATCGTTCTATATTTACTGTTTATAATGTCCAGCAAAATTATAGCCGGTGGACAAATTACACCGAACCCGTAAAATTGAACCAGCGAAGATCGTGTCGATAAGGTGAGGCCTGACTTAGCCTCTTAACGATTTTGGACAGTGCTCAGGCTGTTAAGCGGGATATTATTTTAACCCTTCTTCAGATTACTCAAAACAATTATACATTTAATGAACGAGGATTTATTGTACACTTCTGCAAGTTCGATCTCGAAACGGTTTATATAGGCATGATGTTACAATTATTTAAGAAATTATATTTGACTATACAATATTTAAGAAGTTTCAACACGTTGATCGCTGATTACTGAACGGTTAAGGTATTATTATAGCAATTATTATGTAGACCGTGAATATTTCTGTACATTTACGGCTGATATGTAACGCATAAGGAAACACTTACATTGACAGACATTAAAGACATTTCTACTTTTTACTGTTTTCTTTCTCTATTTTCAATCTGTTGTGACTCCTGTAAAAATTAAGATTCAAGATTGAAGGAAGACCTATGGAACTAAAAGTGGAAATCTGAAGAAGGGTTGAAGATACTGTTTTATAATTAATCTTGTTGCCCGTTTTTCAAATTTTTGCCGTTTGTAATTTATGTTAATTTTTTAAGTTCTACTCTTTAGTTTCTAATCCATTTTATTATTATTTCTTTTCATTATTCTTGGGCTAAAGTGACTAACTTCACAAAATTCGAAAAACAGAAATGGGAGAAATTTAAGAAACTAACATAAATCGCATACCACAAGTCGAATATTTTAGCACCAAAATTCAACGGAATTTGAAAAGTGAAGTTAAACACCTCGGCCTATAAACGACTCACAAATTAACAATAAATATTCAGGCATTTTCCGCTTCCCCTAAACAAAATCTCTGAGCACACCAATACAATTAAGCCGAAAATTTATCACCTTATAAAATTTTTTCGGGTTCGCTGAAATCTCATGTTCGTCGGCTATAAACAACGGAAACACCGGCAGTCGCGTTATGGCCGGATCTCAAAGAAAACGACGGCCTATAGTCTACTCAATGAATCGAGTCATTAGCTCTAAACAAAGACATGTGACATTTAAGTGGAACATTGTCGAATTCACGTTCTTAACACTGAAACTACCGAATGGATCAGAAAGACTAATTTCTTCTTCTGAAGTTATTAAAAATACTCAGAAGCTATTTTAGACTGAAAAAATTCAATAATTAAATAAGTTGATTTCATGGTACGCAAACTAAGATATAGGTCGGTAGATGTTCAATCTCAATAAATGTACTATTTTAATTTCTATGAAAAGGTAGAGGAAAATCAATCTGGCTGTTCGGTAGTTCTTTCGTTAATCTAATTAACACAAGAAACACGCTGATATTTTATTTATTCTAACCGGCTCGTCTTGTTGAACGACTATAGCACGATCGTTGATTCTCGATCATGACAGATCCATCCGGTCGATCTTGGACGCTGATCGTTTCCGGTCTCTGGAGTCGATTCCTGGGCCACGTTTCGCCGACTTCGAAAGCAATTTTAGTTAGGCTAACCGGGTGACTAACAAGTTAAGAGACACTTTGTGATATTCTGTCCTCCTCTGGCGCGTTCCCTCGCAGCTCTGCGATCTATAGATCGGATCGAAATATAGCTCAAGGTCACTACCCCGACGACGTTCAGTTCGAATCATTTTTTTTTATCTATCGATACCGGAAAGCAAACTCTTTGAAAAAGGACAACAGAGGCACTTTGATACACTTCTTTACCGACAATTATTTCAGTTCGCTCTTTCTTGTTCCGGATCGCGACAAAGGACGCATGGATCATTGACAAGAAGATAGATATTTCATTGGATGACCGATCACACCTCCGTGATGTCCGGGCATCGTTTCACCCTATTTTCTTGCAGATCGCCACAGTTGGATCATCGTTAATTGCCGACTCGTGGTCGCTTCTTCCTGCTGCGAACCACTGCGCGATGATTAAGGTAACAGAAACATTTCCGGCGGCCGATTCAGGCGACACCGCGTGACGTCACGATGATGATTAAACTGGCAATCGTAACGGGACACTTGAATCATTGCTGCTCATTAGTAGATTGCGGATTTTTATGAGAACACGAATTTCGGTGAATTAATTTCATCTAGGATTGAATACGGATTTGTTTCTTTTTCTTTTTCAGTGGTAATATTATCATAATATCATTGTTTTGATAATGTTAAAAATAAATATTGAGTTTCCGTGACATTTCTTAGTTCGATGTTTTTTAGGCGAATATTATATGAATATTGCAAATGCATCAAATTTGCAGTCTACATATTAGGTTGATACATGTGAAATGTCAAATTATTAAATTGTTTTATTCCAGAGGATTGAGTATCATTTGATGCTCGGTAAAATCTTGTCTAGGTCAGAGTTGTGCACTATTCGAATTGTTTCGAATGAATGAAATTTATCCATAAAAAAAATTTGTATTTAACAAAGGTGAAGAAATGATTATTAAAAAATTGGTTAACAACAAGATATTTCGTATGGAACAAATTAATAATTGGACTGTGGACAATGTACAAATTCGTCAAGCTCAAAGCGTGATGAAATGAAAAACTGAAGTTAAAGCATTCGGAAAGAGAAAATTGTTATAAAATTTATGGTCAATGCAGTTTAATATATTTTTTTTCTTAGAATTTAAAGTTACTTTTAGTCATGATCCACAAGAGGTCATTGTTCCATTTAAAGAAGAAAATGAAATTGTGTATCAACGTATAAAGATTATATAAAACAAATATTTGATAATGTTTGGAAATTGCTGCCGTGTTTTAGTTGCTCCGGTGAGACCATTTTGAAGAATAACGCATTTCCGAGATTAGTGACGCATATTGCGTACAATGTTCCAATTTCGTGCTTGTGTCATCGTTCTCTGGAGACCGCGATATAATTTGCTCCGCGAAACCATCCAATCATTTTGTATATAATAATCCTTCTTGGTTTAGTTCGTATTTATCAAACATTTTAGTTTTACGTCATGAAATAATAGATATTGATATTAACAATGAGAAACATTCAATAAGGGATGTCATATTTTATAAAGCAGTTTAAAAACAAATTTGGAATTCTACTTTTTCAAACTATGTGTCATCTACAGTATTTAACAACTTCGTTGCATTTTAGACATATTATTTATTAAAATAACGTGTACAGATTTTCTTGTTTTAACAAATACTATTTGAAGATTTTACAATAAGTTCTACGAAATCTCGAATAAAAAACTATTTTGATCAAATACACTATATTATTTAAAGGAAAATATGTATCACGAAAATTTCATGCAAAGATATATTTCAAATTAAACGAATAATTTAAGACATTTATTCTAATATCATATAACGAACATCTCATTGAAAAAAACAGATCTTTCTAATTTAATTTAGCTTTGCATTAAATTTAACAATATTAGTTATACAGTATTAAATAGTATTAAATATTTTTTCAAATATTCAATATTCAAATGTCACGATTGATCAGGCTTGATTTCTAGCGGTCTTTCTAGTTTTCGATAGTTTCTCTTCAAGATTAGAGAAATGTCCGCAATCTGCTAGCGAAGAACAGACGCGCGCACGGACGTTGGCCGTGATACGTTCGGAAACCCGGTTATTCTCTGCTATATTTCGCCCATCGACGGATGAAAGCGTTTTCGTTACCCGACGCGACGCGTTGCGGCGTGCCCGTTGCATGGTCGAGTGCCAAGCCATGACATAATCGACGAATCCGTCACCGGCGTCGTCGGTCGAATTATTCCGTTCGGTTCCGCTCGATCGCGCCACAACCGAGCAACGATTTCTGCGTTTTACGTAACCGATCCAGCAACTGGACCGGCGAGCCGCAATCTTGGAACACACGGACGAATACGTTGCAGCTGAAGACGCTACCAAAATTCATCGAATTTCGAATTTTCTTATATCAACTTGTTGCTGAAAATTCGATTATTATCTCTTTTAACAAGCATTTTGAGTTTATTAGGAATTTACTTGGTAGTTTTTGGAAATATTCTTGCGGCTGGTTATATTGGAACACTTGTGCCACTAGAAGTTATATTTAGACGTTTGATTAACCTCATTGATAATCGTGTTTATTTTTTTTATTTTTGATTTTATTGTGATACATTGATAAGCGTTTGGATACAAACATATTTGTTGTGGAATTTCGTTCATTTTATATTGCGTACATGTTTGCTCGGTATGCTATTTAAAAGTGTGTTTCTTGTATACTGGAAACTGCAGTAGCTCGTAGAATGAGTTACGAATACATAGGAGGATTCTACATTTCAAAATGGCACGAACATTGGGGACGACCTAATAACACAGTTGAGCGAACTCGCAATTGAAATGAAAGATGGGTGACATGTAGCCAAATTTCCTCGTTGATGAACTCAGGAATTTTAACGCTTCAACTAGTGACAGCTATTTAATCAATTAGTTTCCTAGAGATTTATGGAAAAACTTAAGTATTTTTTTAATAAATTTTTCAATAGCAACCAAAACATTTTCGAAAATATTTCTTATTCTTAATTCTTGAAAATACTGTTCGAATTAGAATTAAATTTGGTACGAGCTCCTATTTTAACAGAAACCTTCATTCACCGAAATATTTCAGATTTAAACCAACGATATTAATTATAAAAGTAAAAAAACATAAAAGCTCATTTTCGGACGAACTGAATATACAACAAGTTCACACGTTTCAATTGAAAATCCATTATCAATATCTCCAAATTACCACATTACCAATACATCAATCAGCTCAAACATTTGCACGAGACCACGAAATTCATTGCTCTACGCTCTCCGATCCACAGATCTCTAAAAACCTTCAACAGAAAACATTTCTCCAACACATACACACTGTCAAAAGAAAATCCTCCCATACTAACCCAAAACCAACGCGTCGCCTAATAATATCCATTTCATCCGTACTCGGAATACCAGCCTCAACCTAACCGTAATCCGCAAAACAAAGATCAAAAGCCCTACACAAAAAAATCATCCACGTGTCTCCCGAACGAAGCACAAAAAGCAACGAAACCAAAAGAAACCAGAAAAAAGAACGCGAAGATCAAACATTCCCGCCGTCTGGTCTAACAAAACCAAAAGGGACCTAAAAGAAAACAGGGAAACAAAAATCAAACCTTCCGTCGGTGTCGTCCGCCGGCTGTGAACGAAGCCCAAGGGAGAGCGGTAAAAAAATCGAATCTTCCCGCCGTCGGCGTTCATCGTCGCGGCCGGTCGTGTCGATTCGCGTCGCGCCGCCCTATCTCGACTCGCATCTCGGTGGCCAGGTGTTGGGGCCGCGGAATCTCCACAGACCCGACTCGGAGCAGGACAGGTGAGACGATATTCTGGCTAGGATGGCTCAATAACAGTCGGCCGACACGAAAACTTTCTATAAATAATCCTGATGTCCGGCCCGGTCGGCCGCCGCTCGCCGCCGAGAGGGTAGAAGAAGAGAGTCCGGGGCCAGAAGTCGGGAGAGCCGCGGCGGGCGGGCAGCTCTCGGAGGCGGAACGGCTCTCTCTCGCTCGCTCGGGTACACCCACGCACGCACACGCACACACACGCACTCTCTCTCTTTCTCTACCTTTCTCCGGGGTCGCGGCGACCCCTGGTTTCATCAAGCCGGATATCTCGTTGGCTCGTCCCTGGACGATAAGCAGCGACGTAAGAGCGAACGACGAATGACACCGGGGGAGGTGACGCCGTTAGAGGATACGTGAGTATAGGGGCCAGCCCGAAGAAGCTCCGTGACCGCGGCCGACCGCGACGTAACCGCGCGACGCAGTCCCGGGTGTCGCGCGTCAGGTAGGCAGAGGAAGAGGAGACTGGAGGTGGACAAGTGGAATCTAGGGGGGTGGGGATGGAGCCGGATCAACGAGGACGCGCCTCGCGAGCCTCGTCGACGTCTAGCCTCGGACGCGAGGTCCGTTGCGGCTGTCAGTACTACCAGAGCGACTCGCTTCTGCCGGAACGACGTGCTCTCCTCGGTAGACCGCCGTCCAGGACGATGCAGCAGCCACCTGCGGTCCGCTGCAGGTTAGTAGCTAACCGTAACCGGATCATCCTTCGAGCTAGATTTTAGGGTAGCAGTCCCTAGTCGCCCCGATACCCTAAAGTGTCTTGTTTCCTGCATCGATTGGAGTGTTCCTAGGGGGATTATCTGGGTTCTGTTTTTGCCGAGTTGCGTTTGGTGACGTTCATTTCGATTTTTCGACGACTTTAATGGCGTCTAACCCCCTCACGATCGGTTAATGGAGCTGACGGTGACGAAGTATAGGTTAACAAGCGAGTCGAACTATGCTCGCCGCGGCTATTTAAGGTTCGCCCGGCTGGCTATACATAGAATCCTCGGTCAGCTCGCCTCGGTTCCGCGTCAAGACCATTCCGACACGATCCCCTCACGTGCGCCGGGTCTGTGGACGTGTCGCCAGCGTGCTCTCGCGCCTCGTGGGTAGCAACGGTGGGGGCTAAGGGGATGATCGACCGCCGCGCTGGGCTTCGGGATGTTAGATAGGTGTTCGGCCGGTTATCAGGGAAATAGGTTTTCATTGTACGCGGGGCATCAGAGGAATTTTCGGAGACTTCGGGTTTGGGCGTTGCGCGATGTATCGAACGCGCGACACCGCTATTTTTATACTGTTAACGCATTCACGGTTGTATTTAAACAACACGCCTGTAGCTGCCGATGCGCGGCGATAGTGAAACACTCGTGTGTACATAAATGTCGGTATCTTTGATTTGTAATGCATATACTGCGGATCTTTATGCAAATTCAAGTTTTTAAGAGACTGATTAGGAAAGTAGAATTTCTAATTAAACTGGAAAATGGTTTTCCTTAATGGACATTATAACAAGCACTATGCTTTGGATGTTCTATATATTTTTTTCAAATTTCCCCTAAATATATGAAAGTCCAACATTTGGTAAATATACTTATTTGAAATTTTTTTCTTATGTTCCGCATTTTTATCGGTATTAATTTGTTTAATTAGAATCATTAAGTTCGCAATTCTTTTTCAGTACACAAGTAGACGATAAACCGTTTGCTACTTTTTGAGTGAATTTATTTAAATAAAAGTTTTACTATAA
The DNA here is from genome assembly GCF_051020985.1 of Nomia melanderi. NCBI lineage: Eukaryota > Metazoa > Arthropoda > Insecta > Hymenoptera > Halictidae > Nomia > Nomia melanderi. Next base: position 6,627,031 of record NC_135005.1, read on the forward strand.
TTAAAACTGTACTTTTGTTTATTACTGAAATTTATTTAAAATTGTGTCCGCCTAGATGGAGACAAAGAGGAATGGTTGAATAGATTGCTATCGGATCATTGTATCGCGATAATGGGAACACCGACTATCGATGATCGGGATAACGCTAAATATCGTGATGACGTTCAATGATTACCGGCTAAGAGGAAGCTGGGCTTCGAGGATTCTTGAAAACAGTCGAGAGTCGCTAATTACAGATTGTTGTCTTGGTTTATTAACGCTAGAGACATGTAGGGGACACCTGGACAAATTGATGTATCTTCTTAGAATTTCGATTCTTATCATTTTTAATAGAGTTTGTTCTTTAACCAAGAATATGATAAACTATTTTTTGATTTAGCTGTTCTATAGATCACAAGTGAAAAGTTTGAAAAATCCAACATAGTGCGAATGAAAGAAGTTTTTTAAATTAAAAATTCTAAAAATTCGAAACATTTGTATCCCCAAAGAATGATAAATATAATGATAATTTCATTTTATAATATAATATTTATTATTATATTATTACATAGTGCAGTATCATATTTTTATTAAATAGAATGAATGCCATAGTAGTTAAAATATTCGCTTTATCGTACTGAAATATTAATTGATTCTTTTAATCGTTGAAACAGTGCTCCACTAGGCCCGGAGAAATGTACGTGAACACAGTCAAACGAGAAACGGAAATAACCTCGACCGTTGCATTTCCTGAACATCGTCCTCCGATCTGCGAATTAACAATGGCTAACGTCCTAACACGCTAACATCGCGGTTGGAGCACCGCTGGAATCCCCCGTCCGACTAATGCCTGCTTTCTCTACTGAAACGTCCGATTCCAGTGATACGATCGCGCGACTGGCCACGGTTCACAGTGTCACGGTCGCGTCTTTCACCGATCCGTCTGAACACGCCAGGAAACAAATTCCAAGACTCACAATAACGAATTTGTTCGAATTGTTCGAAACTTCCGTCCTGTATACCACTTCAGAGTCAGGCATAGAATTTTGTGATTATTTGGATCCTGAACGACAACATTGAGACAACAACAAAGTGTATTAGTTGGTTAGATCGTGTGAAATTTCGGTCAAGCATTTTTAACAAGAGTCAGGCATAGTATTTTGATGCGACCACTTGAATCTTGAGGACAGTATTGTGACAGGAATAAAGTGTAATTGGATAGATTGTGTAAAACTTCGGTTAAGCATTTTCATGAAGGGTCAAGCATAACATTTTGATACGACTGTTTGGATGCTGACAGATAGTATTGTGACAGAAATGAACAGTGTTATTACAGTTAGTCAAATCGTGGAAAGTTTGGGTTAAGTATAGTATTTGATTGATTGCTTGCGTTTCGTGTAACAAGACTGAGGTAGAAATTTATATATTAATTGACCGAGCGAGAAATTGAACAAGCATTGTAAACAGAGATTTTTGATAAGATTTTTTAGGTTGTTAGTAATAGGATTGAATTAGTGATACTGCCAGTATTAGCTTGCCGAATCGCGTAATACTCGGTCAAGTCTTCTATTCAAAGTGACAAATATAGTATTTTAATAGCAATACTTAGATATTAGATAACAAGACTGATTAGTCAATTGTAAAATTATCAAATATAACGCGAAGATCACGCACAAGATCCAGAATATCACGAAAGACTTCTAGAATTCTCATATTCATCAACAAAAATTATTACACTAAATATGTTTGAAGAACGAACGAAAGAACACACCTGACTAACAAAACTGTCCCATAAAACCATTGCTCAACTGTACAGTCAATTATCAACTCACGATCTAGGAACATTACTTATTTTTCCCTCGCAAACGCATTTACTCTTTATCTTCAACACAACAAAATTTTCCCTCAAAGATCACTACAACTAACAAACCTAAGGTTGTGAAAAAGTGTTAAAAAGATAAAACAACAGAAATAGAAACGAAAAATTTCTGAGATTAACAACTAACCAGACCTGCAACAGAGCGTCAAAAACGATGAAACGAAGAATTACTAGAATTTAACAGCTATCCAAGCTTGCGACAAAATATCAAAAAAGATGAAGCAAAGTAAATAGAAACGAAGAATCGCTAAGACTAACAACTAACCAAGCTTGCAAACACAATATCAAAACAAAAAGAATAAAACAATAAAAATAGAATCAAAAACAAAATGCCGGTAAGAGCGAGAAAGAAACGGGTGACTTTTTACAACAGCGAGCACGAGTACGAACCGATCGCGGCGCCGTCGCCGTCGCCGAAGCCGGCGGTGGCGCCGGTGGTCCGGATCTCCGACACGGATGTGGTGCCCGTCGCAGATAGCGACGACAGCATCGACGACCGGGGACGGTTGCCGCCGGAGTTGACACAGGCCGGCGATGTCCGGCTCCCGTTGGACGGCAAGATCGAAGACACTGCGATGGAAGGCCGGGAACTCGTCGAAACCGGCGACACGTCCGAAGAAATGGAAAGTCCGCAGCAGCTGCAGGAAAGGTTGGAAGAGCGATTCCTCAGCACTGCGACACCCGGTGCCGAATCAAGGACGGACGGCGAGGTCAACACTAGTCAGGTGAGGAGAACATGGAGTAAGTCAGATAGAGATGGTCCACCTTTTTTAACACGTTCACTGCCATGAAAAACATCAGTGTTTTACGTATCACTTATTCCTTTGTAGTAAAGATAAAAAGGAACAATTATTAATTATTTGTTACCGCAATTCTTACGTTGCGTTGCTATCCAATTGTCTACGAAAGTATGTTTATGAAAGTATGGATGTTTGACGATGCAAATGAGATCGGTCCATCTCAGTCGGAATTAACTTATTTTTCACAGAAGAATAGATTTAGAAGGAATATATTTGGTCGTTAAATATTTGCTATGTGCCGATACGGTTACGCGTATGCAATTGAAACTATTAAAAAACGGTCAACGAGAAACGTCTTTTATTCCTGTGCACTGGACAATAGCGGATACTCCATTTTGGTGTATTTATAATAGGCGTAGTGACTGTGCTATTCGTTTATAGAAGTGATTCATTTTACGGAATGAAAGATAGAAGAATTTGATGAGATTATTTACATGATAAAATGTATCAATTGTATTAAATTAAGATGTATCGTAGAGTTGATCACTTGATGACTTGTGAACGATTTAACTGTCTATGATACTCAGTTCTGTGGCGACAATGCTAGTTGAGAATTACTGTTGTGTAACTTTGTTATTGAATCAAGGTTTCGGATGTATTGTCGGAATTGGAGGCGTCGGTTTCACATTTTCTACTGTTTACATTTTTGCCTTTCATATTCACCGTACATATTGTATTTTGTACTTTCTATTTATCTTGTACTTATTTTGCATTTTGTATTCATATATTTTATTCATTATATTTTCGCTTATTTCAAATATTCTACATTTCTATATTGTTGGATTTTATATTCTACATGCCTAGATTTCAAGCAGTAATATCTTCACATGTTGCGCTTATAATCACTGAGAAAAGTATTCGAAACTCAAGAACGAAAAGTTTCAGAACATTGAAAAAAGAAAATCTCCGTGGTTATTTTCATGCATCGCGTGTCACTCGTCGTCAGTGTGTCGCATTAAGAAAAGATAAACATGAGAGAATGAGGTCGTAATTTTGTACACATTCGCTTCACGTCTCCTTCAGATATCGTCATTATCCCGTTATCGTTAAATTGATAACACGATTCTATTTTCAGTTCACACAAACCTTCGTACTTCAAAGATGTATTCACTTTAATAACAATTGATAGATATAACCTTCTATTCTTGCCACTCGAATCAAACCATTAGACTCTAAACAGTACACCTATTATTCTTGCAATAAAATTCGATTCATTCATTGTACCACGATAAAAATTAATTTCAACGTTTATTTCTACGCAGTCGCATCTTCATTTCTTCGTGAATGCTTTTGAACTTAAGAAAAACATCAAAAACCGTTATTAGCATTTTTACTAATATTTCAATCGTGCAGACGAACTGGAGATTGCATCGGACTTAATTACCGCACAATGTAAGTGGCGAAAGATTCTTCAGACGCGCCGTCTTTTTTCTCGTCGTCGCGATTCTCACGTGCGTCGAGTTGCGAAGCGTCTGAACGAAGAAAAAAAATTACAACGTTCCAAAGCCACCGCTTCGGACACCCTGTACGAAAACATTGTGCAAAACGAACAGCAGGTCCGAAGCGTTTACCGTTTGTTGCCCACCGCGGCCTATATTTAGTGAAAGACGCGTATAAAAAGCATCGAGAGCTAACGTGTCACTGTCCGGAGGGATTGTGCAATCGCGTCGCAACGTTCCAGAATGCTCTTGGGCTTTTCCCATCAATTACATAACAACCCCTTCGAAAATATCCGATTTGAAGCGAAACGATTGGAACCGTGACGAATGAGCACCGGTGTGTACAGCCGAATTCGTCGCCATTGTTACGTAACCGGTCGAAAACCCCTGTTAGGTTATGTCTCGCCGAAAAGCAAAAAAGAAAAATAATACTGACATAATCGATGGAGAGCAATGTGCGTCTATTTCTGGCCGCGACACATTCGACGGTCGCAACGAAGAAGCTCAGAAACGTCTCTGATCTGTTAAATTTCGCGATATGCTAGCCAGAGTTTGTTCGAAATCTAGATCGAGCTTATAACTATGTTTTTCCAATTGATCGAATTTTTGAAAACTCGGAAATTGCAGGTCATTCTTTTATGGCTTGATTTTTGTTTACTTGTTTGGATTTGATTTTGGGAAAAGAATACCTTTGTATATTTTTTTCTTTTTAATAGGACATATTTTATGGACTGCCATTTTATTATGAAGTACGTAAAAAAATGGGGTAGGAAGACGTAACACTTTGAGAATCACTAATCTAATCGTATGTACATATATATTCGGTGTACTATGTGAATAAGATCAAAATGGGCTTCTATATTTTAAACTTTTTTATACACACATGTATATTTCTTGAAATTTCTCTGTAAACATGTGAATCTGTTAGAATGTTAAATTGTTGCTTTTATTAAAGATTGTAAAAGTTTTACTGTTACTTAAAAAATTCGAAGTATGAATACTCGTATGAATCACTGCGACTCCTCGCTCCTGTTCGTTATAACGAAATAATTCTGACTTACAAATGAAACAGTGTCTTCAGACGTTCATAAATACCGAAGATATTTACTTGATCCCATTCGCGTAGCTTGTCCCGTATATGAGCCGCCAAAGAGTGATGGCTCGTTCACGTGGAGCTCGTAAATATGTCCATTGTGTTACATTTATTTTTGCACTCTGCACGTAAAGAGTCGTTGTCAACCGGGAACTCAACAATGCACAGAAACCTGCGAAGTATTCGGTTATTGTGACGCAACCACTTTTCGGCAATACATAACCGTATTTACCTGTTTTAGAAGAGTCACATTAACGCCTCGTCTATTGATAGTATTTCATAAATGAATAATTGAAGTCTGTGAATTTCTCAATATTTTCACAATACCACGAACGGTCATAACCATTCTTTCTCGTCGACCTCATTTCAATAAGCAACAGAAATTTTTTGGAAACATAAAAAAACACTTTCGTTTCACACGACCTGAAACGAAGAACAAAATCATCCAAACTAATCAGACAATTAACGTACAAAGCTCGCAACAAATCAATCTCAATCAACTTCGTCTCGAGCGAAACCCATCGATGTGCAACCTAATCGACAACGCAAAATGCTGTCACGTGACCCATCAATTTCGTCGCGCAACAGATCATCCGATACCGGAACATAACCCGCGTTCCTCTAACGTATAATTAACCAGGGAATCAGGTATGACAGCGATGCTCGATGAACCGAACGATGCCAATTTTATTATTTCAGGTAGACTCGCTGGCATTGGAAGAGCTGCCGCTGCGTCGAGGAGCACGCGGGCTGCCCCAGCGTCTGAAGACGCAGGCCGGCAAACTGCGCACCCGCCTCAGGAGCATTCAGCGTCCGTCGTTTGCATTCGCGGACCGACCGAAGCCCGAGAAACCAAAGTCGGGCAGCAGCGCACGATCGGACAGGTCCCGATCGGAAAAACGACCCAGCCGAATGGAGAGGATCAGATCGTCCTTCTCGGACAGGCCGAGATTCAGCCTGCCGAATCGTCCTAGATTCTCCCTGCCGGATCGCTCTAAATTCCACCTGCCCGAGCGGCAGAAGTTCAACCTGCCTGATCGACTGAAGTTCAACTTGAAGAAACCGAATATACGTTTGCCGAATGCATTGGCTCGCTCGAAGAAGTCTTCGTCCGGGGAGCAACCGTCCACGGACTCGACGGTCGGCTCGCGCAGGAACATCTTCGACTTCTCAACGTACCCGCGGATCTTCGACCGGAAATCGAAGACCGAGTACGCGACCTCAACACCAAAAGATTCGCGCGCCCAGTCCGCAGAAAACGCGACGTACCCCAGAACGCGGAAAGCCAGAAACAGTTGGGCACAAAGATTTGAGGAAACCGCGCCGTATATCGATGATGACAGGCCAGAGACAGAGACGGCAGCCGAAAGGTCGAAGCCTTGGAGACATCCTTCCATGGAGGAGCCCAGGCTGTCGATTGTGATGACGGACGAAGTGCTAGCCTCGATGCCATGGGAAGAGAAACGCCGACTAGAACAGCTGCGATACACGGACTACGAGGAGTCCACCGAGAGATCAGATCGGCAGGATCACCCACGTCGGTCGGAGACACCTAGAACTGAAGAAGAATCTTACGAGCGGGAGCGAATGGAGCTGGGGCCGAGAATGTATAGCGACGAGGGTGCGAAAGAAGTTGAAGAAGAAGCCGAGGAGGATTGGGTGCCGGAGGATCAAGCGGCCCAGGAGTTCAGGCCCATTCCTCGGTCTAGATCGTTGGAAGAGGTGCTACGCACCAGACAAGATAAGCAATACGAGGGATTCGCGATGGTGGATCCAAGACGGTATGGCGTGCACAAAACGCCTTCAGAGGAAGAGGAATACGAGGATGAGATGGAAGAAGAGGACGAAGAGCATGAGCCGTCTTCGGCTCAATCGGACCGGGAACAGCAACATTCAAGCGGCAGTTCCTGCGACCGTCGTCGCAGAGGCGTGATAGAGGAAATCGACTTCGATGAGTTCTTTGTGCGAGACAATGGAATGCACCGAGATGAAAGAAACCTGAACAAGTATCTAACTCATGAGATCAGGGACGTTCTGGCGGCGAGTGAGGGCAATGCCTTAGCGGACGAGGATATAGTACCGATTCCGCCACAACGCGTTAGGAAACAAGCATTGCAGAAACGAAAGGAAGTCTGGTCAGAGTCGTACGACGCGATTCCGCCGGTCAGACCGCAAAGGGACCCGAACAGGACCAGGCGCAGCGAGTCTGCGGACGAGCACTATCGCGAGCGAACCAGAAGCGACTCGAGGCATCGGATAGTCTACCAGGCGGAGGGTATGCAGGTGGTGAGTCCGGCGGAGCCGCTGGATGATATCGTGGTGGTGAAGCCGATGCGCAGAAAATCGAGGTCCTCGCAACGCAGTCAATCACAGGATGGATCGTTGCAACCAATGCGGCCACCATCGCCTGTTCTTCCGCCACCAGTGGTTCCTACTCGCCGGAAACGTTCGCGGAAGGGTGCGCCTGATGTTGATGAACACAGAAACGGCGAAGCGTTACCAATGTGTAACGGCCATGGGGACTGGACTGGAAGTAACGTAGCACCTAATAGACCGTTGCCTCCCGCAACATCGGAGCAACTATTAGCTGAACAGGAAGCGTACATTGTGGAGCACATTCTAACAACCAGCGCAGACAATATTCGAAGACGTCTACGGGAAGAGGAGGAAGATGAAGGTTACATGCCGCCGGCCCCAGTTCCACCGAAAAGAAGATCAAGGTCCAGAGGAACATCCATCGCCCAAGATGAAGACAGAACTTCACACGGCGCTGAGTCACTCCCTGAAGCCGGATACGTGGAGGAAGACATACCAGCGGACGATATGGACTTTGGACGAGACTTGTCGGGTTACGCGATCATCGAGAAGCGGGAGAAACCGCCGAGGCCACCGCCACCGAGACGGAAAAAGGACAAGTTTGCTACCACGCCGAGACCAGTGGCACCCAAACGGCCTCAACGTGCTTATAGCACTTTGGGTCCGGGTAGGGCCAAGGACACTGAAATATTATCAGAATCTATAATCGGTGAATTGGAGCCGGCCGAGTCGGCACCCTACATTGAGATCGACTTAGACGAGCACAAGGATTTACGCAGCACGGAGGTGCTCAGCAAGATGCAAGGGCGACCTCTGCCTGCGCCACCTAGACCTCCACGAAGCAGGAAAGAGAGATCATTAGACAGATCTGCGATAATTCAAGACTTCTCCGCGGAAACGACGACAGCGACGCAGACGGACCCGTTACCTGACGACATGATCATCGAGGAGGAGGTGACACAAGCGAAATTGGTAGTCGCGCCGTCTAGCTCCGGCTCCCAGATCATGGTGTCTACTGAAAAAATACCAACCACGCCACCGGTTCCGCCGTTACCCTCGATATCACAGCGCGCGCGCAAAGATGACAGACAAGAGCCTGGTTACGACACCGTATCGCTAAAGGCTCGATCGCCACAGAGAGACTTGGAGACCATGGAAGACAGACACCTATCCGCGCCTGATCTGGAGAACCGCGAGATGGTAACTCACGACGAGGAGTCACTGATACGATCCATTCGTTCCGCTTTCTTGTCCGATGAGCCGGTCAGGATTAGCAACCTCGAAGTGGGTGACTTGAGGGTAGACCGACTGAGCGTGTCGCAGATAGATGCGGGCAAGATCATCGCATCCGAAGTGGATGCGCTGGTGATCACAGCGTCCGAACTGAAGAGCGTAGGCGCCGGCCTCGGTGATAGCCTATCGCCGTCGATCGTCAAGGAACTGATCGCGATCAGGAGCCACCTGGAAACCGTGGCGGCAGCTAATCGAGTTCAATCGGAGACGAAGCCAGCAGACATTCCCACCAGCCGGGACTCGCAGAGTCGCGGCGACAGCGGCGAGCGTCGTCGGGGCAGCACCGGTGATGCCGGCGGACCGGTGTCCAGCGAAGACGAAAAGGTTGTTACCAGAGAGGTAGTCGAACCGAGGGACAATAAGTCATCTATCACACATACACTAACGGTCGCGCAAGTAGAGATCAGGGAGATGCCGGTCACATATCATCACACGTTGCCTGTCTCTCACGCGGGACCGAGCGACAGCGACACCCATTGTCCCACACAATCACCCCAAGACGTAGCGAGCATCGACGATAAGCGGTTACGAATTTCTGATTCAGAAACCCCCCTTTCTTTGAGCCCGGGCACAGCTAAGGAACCCACAACGGAATACCGCGCGTCACCCCTATCGTCCGCAGGCACCCCAGCTGAGGAGACAGCCGAGCCTTCGCCGCCGTCGGAGCGGAGCCAAGACGATCGCTTGGACACCGACCGACTCGACGACGCGTCCGATTCGGTGCCAACCGCGGAATTCTCGAGGCTGGCACCCAAGGATAACGACAGCTCCCCCGAGCCTGAACCGCGGCGAAAGTCGCGCGGGGCCAGATCTAGGTCACCGTCCCCTATTAGCGTCTCGCGGACACGGCAAACGGCGTCCCCCGTGCGGTCAATGCCGCCCGCGATCTCCGTCACGCCGGACACACCAGACACCGTGCCCAGCCACGGTAACGCCAACGAAACGCAACCCCAACGCGCCGTCATTTCCTATTCCTCGTACAGAGAGCCACCTGAGAGGGACAGCCAGAGAGACCTGTCACAATATCCTTCCTCAACCTCGTTCCCTCTAGGTGGTACTCATTTAATCGCGTTTCCGGCGTCCGAGGTCCCGGCTCATTTCCTTTCCCTAGCGAACCAACATGTCAACCCCGATCCCAGTATCGTTGACGTCACCAGACAGCTGATGAGAGTGCTTCGGCTGACTGCACTGAAGGCGGCTAGGCAACTCATCGAATACACGTCCTCCATGGCAGGCGTGGACGAAGCTAGGGAGAAAATCCGCGAAGTCGAGCGCACCCTGTGCGCCGTGCTGCTCCTGATCGCAGGTCTGCTAATATTCTACTTAGGCAGCACGCGGACCGTTGTTCACCACCATCACTGGGATTATTTCAGCCCGCCCAAATAACGCTTGACGGGAACACCGAAGGGACTGTGGGAACGGCATGAGGCAATCCATGCACGGTGCTCGGCAACTGATGGAGGAGAATTTAGATGAAATCTGATAGAGAACGAAGTAATTTTTTTCTTTTTTAGGAAGAATTAATCCCGAACAAAGAGAAGTTTGTAAAACGTGATTTTTTAGAAAAGGAGTTTTCAGGGAAAAAGAAATTTGTAGGTGTGTGGTTATCAGCAAAAGGTAGTCAACGATTTTTGAAGGTACTTACAGAGGAAAGGTTTGTCTCGTTGTGCTGGAGAATAAAATAGAAGGAACGAGAAATCATGGGTTCTGTAAAGTATAACTGAGATGTTTAGTTTGAGACTACACAGGTAGCATTATAGACTGTCATCCCTTAGATTTCCTCTTATCTGCTGCCAAACACTCTGTATAAAATCGTACAGATCTGTATTATAAGGCGACTATAGTTAATCGTGACAAAACTGTAAAATAGACAGTTGTTCGTATGAAAAACTAGTACGCGGATTTTATTTTTATTATTTCTTAATCTTCGACGTTCTTCTCGATACAGACTTGTACAATATGTTTAATCATTTTTTCCCTTGTAATACAGATTTGACGGGGTTTCACATGTCGAGGAACGTCCCGCGAAATTGTACACCGAAAATGTTCCTTTGTTGAAATGAATCGATGACGAATAAGATCCATACCGGGATTAATACCGCTGTACATGTTTGCTGACGTTAACAGTATACTGGGCATGAACAGCTCCATGTTCTATATTTATTCAAATTCCTTATTCTTATAAAACGATTTTATATATTTACGATTCAACATTTAGGGAAAAGTGTAATAAAACTAAAACCACGGCTAAAGTCAAGAACGTAAACACTTGAAATTTTTAAAGATCCTTGACGAAAGTAAGTTTGATAATCATATTTGTTGTTTACTTAACGGAAATAATCGATTGCTGGACATCGCATCTACAGGGAAGTATAAATCATGCAAATAATTAATAATAAACGTAACAAAAATGAATTTTATGATCTGGAAATTCTTAATGCCACATTTGATGATGTATGACTGGTACCAGCGAGAATATGATAACTGCGAATAATTTGTTACGAGAATACTTGTATTTAATGATTAAGAGTCAAATATGTATAAAAACAGTATATATTAATTACAAGTATCGATTACCGAAATCAAAGCTGCTTCGATTATCTCTTTTATTTTCTTTTCTTTTTTGTATTAATACGTATCTTCTGATACAACACTTGTTTTTAGCATTATAATAAAACGGTCAATAATTGTCAGAAAATTAAACAATACAACACATTCTGCATCACTTGACCACTCGAATAGACATGGGTGTATACTATTAATCATAAAAATTAAAAAACATAAACAGAAAATCATATTTTTTTGAAATCTTATAAATATTACAGATTACAATTCACTTTGAAAGAAATTTTCAATATTGCAATTGCACAACAGTATCTTTCGAAAAGAGAGTACAAGAATAAAAAAATATTATATTCACATAAAAAGATCTTCCTCATACACTTTTAAGTCTCTCCTATCTTTGTGCGCACTCTTTTGCGAGTAATTGGCTGCGATAGGTGACCACATTGAGCTGGATGTAACATCATTCATAGGTTCTATTATAGGTTGTCTTCGTGCTAAAGATACTTTTAACTGAATAGAGGATACCATACTACCATCCATTTCACTAATTGCCCTCTCTGCTGCTTCTGATTTTTCAAATGTAACAAATCCTCTACTACAAAGTAAATTTACATATTATTACAACTCTGTACTACCTTATCAAATACTTAACCTATAAACTACTTATACATACTTTTTCTCTGCTTCCATTGAAATATTGATTATATTTCCAAATGTTTGAAAATGTTTCTTCAAAAAATCCTCTGATATTTTATAGCCGCAAACAAATATTGTGTTCCCAGCGCGTGGTTTTGTTTCTTGTTTCAATGGTGATTGTGCATCACCACTTGTACGATCCTCTGTATCCTGTGCACTCACAAAACTATCATACAAATCTTTAACTCTTGGTCGTACAGCTTCTGTTTCCTCTTCTTCCATTTGAGTTGCTGAGAATGGTTGATAGGAACTAACTGTCTTTTCTGTACTATTTAATTTTCTGACTAAACCACGTGGTCTTTTAAATGATTGCTCTGGTCTTTTAGGAGTCTTTGGAGCTGTGATTACTCCAGACTTTATTAACTTTTTAGCAACTTCCCTGGCATCTCTTGCTTCCGTTGGTCGTTTTGGGGCTTGTGGTACACGTTCAATTTCTTGTTTTGGTGCTTTCAAATCTTGCAATGCTTTTTTCTTTAGAAATAAAAAAAATAGAAACTAATGAAAATCATTGTCAAAGTGATTAATACAAAAAGGTAACCTATAACTTTGACAATTCATGGAACACTACACCAGAACAATTATTTTAAAGGACAAATGAAAAGATCGCTTTTTCTTTAATTATCATTCACATAAATAGAAACAATTAGTTTCTTCTTTTTAATACTATTATATGTTTACAATATAAACATAACCTATTCTGTACCTTTCTTTTAAGTTTATTGTACTTTGCTTGTAACATTAACTCCTCCTCCGTTAAATTTGACGGAAAGTGTAAGTATACCATATTTTGCATGTAATGTAATCAAATATAAACTTCTTTCTCCCTACACAATTTTTCTGCGGAAACATTCGATGTTTCTGTTTACGTATTCGTTTACGTAAAACCTAGTCCCCTTGGACACTTGTTTTTATGTACACCATAGACTTACGATCTGCACAGACATTGCACACATTGTAATTTTCTGCCTAATGTTCTGAAGTACCGACACTGTTAAAAATCATAAACTTAAGTCACAAATTTAAGATACGTATCTACATATCTTAAGCTGTGTGTTCAGTCTATCCTGTTTCTCGTCGGTTAAATCTATACCTAACTATAACGGCAAGGTAGAGAGTGACATTGCAAGAATAAAACGATTTTGCACCAAATTTTGTATCTTAACTTTAAAATCTCCTAAAATCCTTCTCGTAAACATTATTTCTATTTAAAAGGGATCTGTATGCAAAATTTCAGCTCAATTGTCAAGTTTTCGAAACTGCAGCCATATTTTTTTATTTATTATATATTTTGTAACATTTTTTCGGTATTATATTTCACAAAATAATACCAATCCTCCGGTAATTAATTTTTAAAACAACCTAAAGAACATCCAGACAAATTGTTTAAATATGTTTAAATGTTCTAAATTTTACAAAAATACATATATAATTTATCTTGAAGAATCTGTAAAGTAACTTTCCCGTCGTAACATTAGCATAGCTCTTGTAATTGCACAAACAATTGTTAAAATTGAAAGTTCATTTTTTTAATTAAAAAGCAATGAATTTTGCATTTGTATGGAACGCATAAAAATTGACAAAAATCTTCTATTAGCTATTTAAATATGTGTAAGACAGCGCAGCAAGAATAATTCACGATTTTTAAAAAATATAGAATAATATAGAAAATTATGACAATGCACAGACGTAACACGTTAACGGACACTACACACACAATCGCCGATAATGACACATGTACCAGAAAAACAGATAATACGGCATGCGAAGGAAATTTCTTATTAGTTGTTACGTACATGTCGTGCGAGACGTACATACTACTGGTGCTTGAAATTTACAAATTTTAGTAAGTTATAATATCGTTTATAATGTGACACTGAACATTTCATTTTGGAATATAAACATTTCATTCTAAACATGAAAAATTTACAAAGTTACCAAACTACCAAAATCAAGTATATTATTAAAATCCTTCGACAGGATGTGTAACAAAACTTAACTATCTTTAATAATCACTATACAACGTGTGAAGAATTATTACGTTCAAATATTTTATATAGTTTTGACCAATGTTTATTCTTCTGAAATAATTCAATCTTCACAGTCAACAAGATACTTTTTGCTCGTTCCTAGAAAATGCTCTTCGCATTGTATATAAACAATTTAACATTTGCAGTTTTTAAAATGACACACTGCTACACTTATCTGTTATGCGTGTATTGATCGTATTACTTTAATCAATTAAATTCCTAATCATTATTTGTTTACTATATTCCCAAGAATTTGCTAGCATATCAACACTGCATGATGTAGTAAATATTTGTACAGTCCAAATAAAACTAAACGCGAAATGAAGGTATTCAATGATTTGTTTATATTTCCATCGGTAGATTATGAATGTAAAGTATACATAACATATATACATATACGTAATATCTATCAGACATTATTGTCACATATTTCAAATAACATATAACCAAAGCATCTGAAAATAATTTTAAGATTTCCTACAATATTGAAATTATGAATAATGAAACTAAGATAATCATTTAATAGGCATGTTTAACTTAAACATTTTGACCTTCTTTGTAAGTCTGTATTTTTAGAAAATTTAATATGTACCTTCCTTTTAAAAAAACGATATACTTTCATTGTTACCACGTAAATATAATATGTTTCAATATTACAATTCTGTAATTCACCTTGTAAGTACTGTTTAGTATCTTCTGTCTAATCGTTAGATACCAGAGTTTATGTAACCACGTAGAATGCAGAAGCTTGTAATGAATCCGAGATATCTGTTTTTTTTCGCGGTTTCAATAACCCTATTTACATATATTTGTACATCAATTCACGCGTTGATATTATATCGTTTTCCTGTAACGATATACCGATCTCTTATTAAACATTTCACGATTACACTTGCATGATTCATTGATACTCCATTTATTCCTCTTCAATCAAATTCTGAATTATCAGTTTTTCTCTGTTATATATGATTGATATCGTGTATTATAGATAATTACAGATACATAAAAGTCAGCAACAGATAACGCCGATGACTTGTATAATCGGTACAAATAAAACTATAAACACAAAGTGTGAAAATAAATTGCGTTTTTCAAAGTTCGTTACTTTTGAACGGAAGTCATCAACCATATACTTTAATGTTTCTCGTATGCACTACGAATTTTATGCATTTATAAATGAACATTGTTTAAGCAGATTGTTGGTCTCCTTTATTTACGATCTTATAGAGCTTTAAGGGACAAAGATTAATTTCTCTTTAATTTTCGCATCTATAAATCAAACTGTAATATACAGAATTCAAACAAACATCCACAGTGTATTTCTTAAAAATAGAATGGTGATTACTAAACTGCGACTATTTTTATTCTTGCCGTGTGGAGTGTCTGGAGAAACCGAGTTCTCGATCGAACGTAGGTACTCACGCGCCGCTCAACTCGTTTCAGGCCATTCTAATCGCCGTCTGAATTCGTACGTATTCGTTAATATCGGCCATTGACTTATTATCAAACAAACATATTTTTCACTTGTTTTCGCGGAACTCATCACCCGTATTTCACGAGATAACTGGTCGATTTTTAGATACTGTCATTACTCACGTGCCTATATTAATCTACGATGAACAGTTCAGATGATAAACAAAATGCGACGCAATTCTGCTTATTCAGCGTTTATCTTTTTGTTTTTAGTTGAGATTTTCACTTATCACGTTTATCTTTTTGTTTTTAGTTGAGATTTTTTCAAATATGTTTCGGAAAAATATAAAAAAGGCCAATTTATAACGAATAATACTTACTACATAGCAATACGTCATCAATGATGTAATGTTGTTTAAACGGTTATAATTTTTGCACGTTTGCAAATTACGCGGAATCATTTTCGGTATACATTCTTAACAATATCTGTGTTGAAAAAGTATGAAAAGAATTTTTAGTCTTACTCTACTGTAAGCATATTTCGGAATTAAATTTTTATTACTATAAATTGTATAGGATATAAAGGATTATAAATTTCTTCTTCATTTTAACAATTATTTAGGAAACAAATTATTAATTACTTGATTTTAACTTCCATCTTGTAGTTATTCGAAGCTTTCGGGAGTGAGTCGTGCCGAATAGAAAAGTTTTCTCAATATTTTAATCTAATTGTAATTGGTTTCGTCAAAGGGTCAAAAAACAGACTGATATCATTTAATTTTATTTACTGTTACAGTGGTGTTCAGTATCAGCATGTTTTTCGGCTCTCTGATGAGGTCAGCTGCAATATTGGTATAACATTGGGCTAATGATTTTGAACTTGAATAACTACATGTATTCAGATGATAAGTTGAATCTATTAACTCTTCTCTTGTTTCAGATAGTTGACCCACCATGGTGGGCTACCTCCAAATATTGGCCGCCATTGTGGCAGGACTGATCGCAATTTATTACTATTTTCATTCGAAAAATAATTTCTGGAAAAAATACGGTATACCCGGACCACAACCACAGCTTTTTTTCGGCAATTTCAAATCATCTATAACTAGACAGAAGTCTACATCTGACGCTATTCAGGAACTGTATGAAAAAAACAAACACCAGCCAATTATCGGTGCATACATAGGCACTCAACCACTTGTGATAGTTCACGATCTTGATTTGGTCAAGGACGTTCTTATTAGTGATTTCTCCCATTTTGCGAGTCGAGGAATACCCATGTACCCTAAGGTATTGATGAAAATATGAATTAGTAAATTAGTAAATTAGTAAATTAGTAAATTAGTAAATTAGTAAGTTCGTAAGTTCGTAAGATCGTAAGTTCGTCAATTCGTCAATTCGTCAATTCGTAATTATCACATTCAAGTCATACATGTGTATGGTTAAAAATTTATAAATATTATTTATTATATAAATTTATATATATAAATAAATTTATTATATAATAAAATTTATTTTTACTAACTGCGTCGAAACAAATTCACAGGTAGAAGATCTCTCGGAACATCTCTTTAATCTAGAACCCGAAACATGGCGACCACTAAGAGCGAAACTCTCGCCGGTGTTCACGTCTGGCAAGCTCAAAGAGATGTTCCCTCTTTTGTTGCAATGCGGTGAACATTTGGAACAATATTTAAAGAAAATAGTGAAAAAAGATGAAACCATGGAGTGCCGTGAGATAGCGGCGAAATACACCACCGATGTAATCGGCAGCTGTGCCTTTGGAATCGACATGAACGCCCTTTCGGAGGGGGACAGCGAATTCCGCCGCATGGGTAGAAAGATTTTCGCCCCGTCAACGCAACAGATGGTGCGAGATATTTCCAGGCAATTTTTACCGACCTTCTACCAAATATTTGGTCACTTGATGCAACCAAAGGATGTCACTGATTTCTTCACGCGGGTTGTCATGGACACAATGAAATACAGGGATGAGAATAACATAGTTAGACCAGATTTCATCAATATGCTATTGGAACTGAAGAAGAACCCATCTAATTTGGAGAATATTGGTCAGTTGGTTGTCTATTATTCAATTTACACGTAAATCATTCGTGAGAACTAAAATCTCATTTGACTAAATTATATAATAGTTGAATGAATTATAAAATGAATTATAGAATAGTTGAATGCAATTTGCTCGTAATTTCAATAATATTTTTATTTTATATATTTATTTTATTTTTGTAGTTACTCGACAAAGTTTTATTAAAAAAATCAAAATCGAAGCATCATCAATATTGTTATTTGACAAAGTATTATTTGTTCGCGTTCCAGAGTTAACGGACTCATTGTTGACGGCACAGGCTTTTGTCTTTTTCTTGGCTGGTTTTGAAACTTCCTCATCAACGATGGGACATGCGCTTTACGAGCTAGCGTTGAACCCTGATATACAGGATAAACTGCGAGCAGAAATTCGACAAAAGTTAGAGGAAAATAAAAAAAATGGAGAAGGACTGACGTACGACCAAGTGAAAAATATGAAGTACTTGGATGCAATATTCCGCGGTGAGTGTCAATGAAAATGTGAGTAACTCAGAATAATGGCGGGTCTAACTACTATTTTTAAGTTCTGGAGAAAAAAATGGTTGTGAAATATTTTTCGATTAATTAAATACTAATATTACAATATGATTAGTTACTGTTGACAACTATCAATTAATAATAATTATTATTAATTAGTTTTAGTTAATAACCATTATTAATGTTAATCATTGTAATAATAATATTCAATTAATCTAAGAACATGTCACAGATGCTATTTTTCTAAAACTGAGAAGTAGGGGATAAGCTACTGTTATTCTGAGTTACTCATACAATTAGGAATTTCAAGATCGTTCTAATTTCTAACAAATCATCTCCTTTTGTTACAGAAACATTAAGAAAATACCCGATACTGCCAATATTGATGCGAAAAGTGGACACAGATTACACTTTCAAAGGCACAAAATATACAATTCCTAAAAATGTACCAGTATGGGTACCAGTGATAGGAATCCATCGCGACCCTGATATTTATCCAAAACCTGACGTGTTTGATCCTGAACGGTTTACCGATAACGCGATGTCAACCAGACATCCTATGAGTTTCTTAGCTTTTGGAGATGGACCTAGAAATTGCATTGGTACGTAAGAATGATCATTTGATATTAACATTAAAAAATTCTAAATTTCAGGCAATAATTTATTATTTTTTTTACATATGATAATTATTGCTAATATAAATTATTATCGATAATTTAATTAATATAAATTATCAGTGATTCAACAACATTTACTGCTACTGTATTTATATATGGCCCCTTTTTTATATCAGGGCTTTTTAATGAAAAAATGGCGTATTATAAAGATTTATGGAATATTAGTATCAGGAAAAAATTTTTCAGTTAAAATTGATAAATTACTTTATAAATAACATAAACTATACAAATTATTCAAACTATAAATGTAATGTAACCATTATTGCGACATATTTTCAGGAGCCCGTTTCGCGTATTACCAAAGCAAAGTTGGACTTATTTCGATTCTTCGCCATTACAAAGTCAGCGTATGTAAGAAAACGACAGTTCCCTACAAGTCTGACAGCAAAGCGTTCCTATTGACACTTAAGGGAGGAGTGATGTTGAAAATGTCGTATATCGAATAACTTTTTTTTGTTTTATTTTATTTTAATGGAATACGAATTAATCTTTTATTCGAGTATATGATGATCCTACGAGAAAAAGATCAATCTTAATTTGTGTGGAACAGAAAATGCTGTTTACATAAATATTAAAGAAAACGATGGTAGTGAGGATTAATCCTTCGTGTTTACAGGATATAAATAATTCAACTATACTTATGTTTTGATTCAATATCTTGCGTAAATGGTATGGTTTTGATACGATAATTTAAACAATTTTGAAAAAAATGAATTTTAAACTTTCGATGTGTAAAGAGGTTGATATTAATCCAGTCTCACTAAGGATATCCACCATTAATTCTGACCGTTTTAACTATATCAAGCGATGCACGACAACTGTGTAGTTCCATGATCTTTTTGGGATTGTGATGGGAGTCATCGAATTATTTTTATTAAACAATTGAGATACTTTATAGGTGATATTTATATGTCTAGTATGTATTTACTTTTACACACGATTTAAAATGTTTGTGATCATATTTCTTACATTAGTTAGTATAAAAAAACATTTGTCCTTTCAATAAAACTTTTATACATGAACAACATAATCTATTCTAATATAAACTCTGCATCGTGTTATTCATAGAAACAACACAAAATCTTCAGATTAAATTATAACAATTTTTTTACAGTTACATATGTTTTATAGATTTAAAAGACTTAAGGGCTAACTTTGTATTCACAAATAATGTTTCTCATATTTTCAAATCGATAAAACATTCTTAAAATTATAAGTTGGAGAAGACATTATGAATGACGCAATAATGTACAAAGCAGCATGGTGTTGTCCTCAAAACAATGAATCAACACAACTAGTAACTGTTGAACAATATAAATATGAAATGAAGGGCCAATTTCATAAAAATTATTAAACATAATATTTATATATTTAACAAACTCGTATAACACGTAACTTGTATTAAACAAGTAGTTACATTATATGTTACATATGTCTATGCAAAAATCAGTTGATAAACGAATAAACGAATTAGTGGAATAAATTGTCAAATAAATGAATAATCTCGTCTTCATCTGGTTAATAGGTTAAAAACAAAATAGTGTAATGTAAGTTAACATTATATGAACAAATGTGATATGTATATACCACGTATGAATATTTGTGTATTATTTTACAAATACAGAATTTTTCATATTCTACGATTTATTACCATTAAAAAAAATTAAAGAAATATTTAATAATTTAATTTTGAAATATGTATATAGTAATAAATGCTGTACATTGACCGTCATCGTTTGATGTTTAAATAAACATCGCGTTCTATGAAATTGGCTCTTGCCTTTGTCGCGAAGTTTAATGTAAATAAATAACATGCATATAGGTATTTTCCCTACTATGAATTATCAATAAATGGACGTTCTAATAAACGCCATATGTTGTGCAAAAAATATCTTTGTCACCTAGTATTGACGCACTTGATGGCACG
Organism: Nomia melanderi; assembly: GCF_051020985.1. Classification (NCBI taxonomy): domain Eukaryota; kingdom Metazoa; phylum Arthropoda; class Insecta; order Hymenoptera; family Halictidae; genus Nomia; species Nomia melanderi. The sequence goes on from NC_135005.1 coordinate 6,647,718, forward strand.
ATTACTCGAAGAAAAATTATAAATTAATCTTAAGGAAGGATTCTCATGTAACAAGTTTAAAAAATCAATCTTTTTCTTTTTACATGAATGAGGTTAATGTAATTACATTAACAACATAAAATTACTTTAAAAATAATGAATATTAATTTTGTTTATGATTTCAGTACATTATCTAGGTTTTGAGAATTTCTTGTTTTATTTTTCACTTTACCATGACGGTAGTTTCCAACAAAATTTTGTTTTATAACTTAAGATAGTATATAGTTTGAAACATCTTTATAATTTTACTTTCAAATAACGAAAATACTTCATAATTTGGAAATTTAACATCCCAAAACAGTGTGTTTTTACTCTTGTTACACAAAGATTCTCCTTTCATACATCTCACTGATATTTCCTAAGCAATTTTGCATGACCGTTTAAAATACAATAAACTTTTGTTCATCCTATGCTACGAACGTTACGTTTGTCCAAATAAAAATCTTCTTTTAAGGTACATTTTCAACTGAATCATTCTTTTGCCACGGTATTTACAAGTTACACTTCCTTTGTAATATACAATATATTTTTGATGTTTCGAAGGCATTTAAACCAAATTTCACCAAGAGTTTCAATAATATTAACGTGTCTATTTAATGATAAATGTTTTTAAATTATAAACACTCAACTGTCTTAATAACTCTCGAATGATAAGATTATGTCTCCCAATTAAAATAATGTCCGAGAAACATTGGACGAACGAAAGTTTACCCCGTCACTATGTACGATCACGTTAAACATAACAAAATTTCGTTAACTCTGTTAAAGCTAAGACATTTACGTTTAAACATGTTACAAATATCGTAACATTTTCTGAACTCGAATTTCCCCGAAAAGTAAAACACGCGTTTATCGTACGTGAAAAAGAAATTCTTTTCGCAATCTTTGCTAAATACGTAACGAAACGCGTTACGTCATCAAGCGCGTGAAGGTACTACACGTCTTCTTAATAAATAAATGTCTTGATTCTTATAAGTAGAACGTAAAGGAAGCTAAAGGTTGTTTACGGATATGATTTGGTTGATCCAGCCAATGAATGCCGAAACTTTCACATAAACGCCAGGAACATCTAATCTTCCACAACCGAAACCCCATGAAACTAGACCGGCCAGCTCGTAGAACCCGTCATCTTGGCATACCAATGGACCTCCTCCGTCTCCCTAATAATATAACATTACATTTAAAAGTTTAGTTTTTAAAAAATATAAACATCTGTAGTCTTGTAATCATTTCTACTTTTTCAACTTTTTATAAAAATTTTTATAAAAAAAAGAATTAATATTTAAAACATTATTAGTAAGAAATAATGTCATATCACAATTAAAAGTCTGTTCTTTCAAAAATATAAATATCTATAATTTTAAAATGACTTCAACCTCTTCAACTTTATGTTTATAGAAAAAGAAAATTGATATTTGTAGTATCATTGGCAACAAGTAATATAACATTACGATTATAAGTCTATTTTATAAAAAGTATGAACATCTGTAATTTTAAAATCGCTTCAACCTTTTTAACCTTACTGTTATAAAAAAGAATTAATATTCAAAGTACTATTAGTAAAAAGTAAGCACTCTGTACATTGTTACCACAACATTACCTGGCACGCATCGTTTCCTTGTTCACCACCGGCGCAAAAGCTGCTTGCTGGTAGAATGAAGATTTTCTCAGTGACCGCGTTTACTTTTCTAATACATTCGGCGTCGCTCACGATCGGTATTTCAGCTTCGCGTACTCGTAACGGTATAGGACCAGCTATACAAAGCATTGTAAATACATTAATTAAATCAATCTTTTAAAATACACAAACGACACATACGAATAAGATAATTGAAAAACATAGTTTCGAAAACTGCACGTCTTATAAAACAATTGTAGCCATTTTGTATAACTTACAACTCGAGCTTATAATTTATATCTTCTATATAAACGAAAAGATTTTGTTAGGAAAAATGAATGGTAACAATTTTATGTTAATAATCAAATGGAAAAATTGAATAATGTCTGACTTGAAGTTCGTATATAACGTTGCACACCGAGAAAATTTTTGCATTAGGGGATTAACCAGTTAATTGCGTTTGACGAGTATACGCGTTATCTTAAAGCGAAATCATACTAATTCTTTCAACGATGAATTATTTATTTTTTCACATAAACATATAATTCTTCTTTGTTTTCTTTGGGCCTTTCATTAAAATATACCCTAGGTGCATTCGTCCTGCGTTTGACAAGTGCACACTTCATTTTTTGATTTTATTGCATGAAAAGAGAAATTTTTCAAACTAAATTCCACAGTTAACAAGCTAAAGAATAAAAAAATCATATGTCCTATTAATTCCATTGTACGAAATAATGAAACATGTATTCAATGTTGTGTAAATGTTTACCTTCGCCCATGTATCCGTAACCGGTGACGGTGCATCGCTTGCCAGCCGTATGGCTAACACCTCGTGCAGGTAAACACACGAGACAAACACCGTCCTTAAGCTCTGCTTGTCCATGAAGCTTCAGTAACGCGATGTCATTATCCAGAGTCTGGCTGTTGTGATTGTGATGGATATAGGTGGTTGCAACGCGCAAAGTTTGTGCACCTGGACTTCCATATTTTCGAGTTAGGTCGTGGTCACCGACCCTCACATATATCGCGTCACCGGATCTCACGATGCTGCGGATAAATGTTATTATTTGAATTTGTGATTTGGAAATTTGTAACTTTAAAATCAGTAATTTCAAACTTTGTAATTTGAAAATTTGTGATTTCGAAATTCGTGATGTGGAAATTTTTAATCAATATAATAAGAACCTTTTTCATTTGTAAAAAAAATTAAGTCTCGCGTTTTTCATTAAAATGTCTAAATATCAATACTAATTCCGACTCTCTATACGTTTTAAATCGTTCTTTTAAAAGAAACATACTATACATCACTTCGGCGCGAACGAAACATACTTTGTAACGCAATGTGCAGCCGTAAGAACCCATTGTGTTCCGATGAGCGCACCGCCGCACAGGTATTGGTTCAGGGAATTAATCAAGGCGACCTGCCAACACCATTCGTTCGCGTCCGCGTCTTCTCCTCCAACGACGCGTGCTCCTCTTTCAAGACTACGCGCTTGGACGGGTCCGCGAGAAGTTCCTTTTACACCACATACATACTTACTGTACACAGGACTTCTCATGGTTGTTGTCATTGTCGTTGTTTCATCTATGACATCAACAATATTTTCTTTACACTTTTACAATTTTTCAATAATTTTAATATTTGATTTCTTTTATCCTTATGATAATTAATTCGTTAGATTTGAACTTTCTCATTCTTTTAATTCATTAATAATTCTATAGCATATCAAAGGTAAAAAATGTGTGATTTAATTTTGCAACTTACACATCATCGTTGTGAGCGGTGTTGTGTACGGCCTCGACGTGACGTACATCGTATCGTTTCTGTTGGTTAAGACTGGTTCAGTCGAATTTCCACCGCTGAATTCTCGGATCAACGATTTCGGCGCGCAGCATTGGTGCCCTTGTTTCTTGCATTTGAACAAGTTTGTCAGTTCTGCGTTTCCTAAAAGCAAAACGATAGGAAATGTTTCTCACACTTCCACGAAACTTGCGCAATAAAACTATTCAATTGAAAAACGCGATTAAATATTTTAATAGAAAATGGCATTTAGTGAAAAAGTATGTAACGAATTATTAATTAACACATCCACGACCGCATATATTCTCGCGAAGTTTATGTGCTGAATACTGTCTGCTATTCAAACCTGAATATGAAAAGTAATAAAAAAGATATAAGAACTATGTTATCAGTACTCAGCTATAGATTTTGAAATGACATAGAATTAATCCCTTGACCTGCAATGTCGTATCATACTCGTGGCGAAAATTTTAAACTACATTTGTGAAATATAAATTAAGTATTACTTTTCTATTATCAATCGTTAACCTTTTAAATAAACGTAGACATAGAATAAGCATAAAAGTTGTTTCTTTTCCTAATAAATTATTAACGATAAGGTAGTTGTATCGATCATAGTTAAAAAGTAAATCATAGAGCAAGGGATTAAGTAACTGGCTTACTTATTAAAAAATGTAAAATAACGTAAAACTATGTTACCGGTTTTGAATGTGTTAATAATCTAATACGAAAATCCATTTTAGTAAATCTGCCCAAAATAACTTGAAGCCATTTTATACAAGCTTGTATACTCTTGAACTAAATAATCAGACAGCAGTTCACTGTTTAACAGTAATATAGGGTATTTCTGGGTGAGACAACCCCATCTCATTTATGTTGTCAAATATCTGTATTTTTTACAATTGTGCTTGATAAAACTCCTTTATCGTTAACAATTTAATAGAAAAAGAGAAAGATTTAGTACTTATTTTGTGTCCGCGTTTACCCCAAGGATTAATGATTGATAATAGAAAAGCAATATTTAATTTACATTAAGAAAATATAAGTAACAATTAGATTTGCTGAGTTTAGTTTGAAGCTTTCATCAGGAGTATATTATAGGACAAGATGTTAACAGTATACTGAATTTTACAGAAACCTATCTAACTATTCTCCATATATACAATTTACTTTCAAAAATATGTTTTACTTTCTTGGGTATCAATGATTAACACTAGAACCACCGAGCATTTGATACGATTAATATGTAATCCCTATAAAAATTGTAACAATAAATTACTTTTAATTTCTTCAGACACACGTTACAGTATTCAAATGAAACTATTTATTTTCAAAAATATTCAATGCTTCTAATATATCAATAATTGCGAAACAAAAGAATTGAAACCAGTCATTCTGACTGGTAAGGTAGCTCTAGTGTTAATAATCAAAAAATAATAGATAATTGAGTCGACGACGAATGAGGTAAACAAAATAATTGAAAAACGAAAGAGTACTTACTGAAACAAGTGAAAGACAAGTAAGAAACGATACAGGAACCGGGACATTCCGGGCGAGGATCCGGCGGTAATAAGACCGTCGTAACCGGCGGCCTAGGTGTAGGTTTCGGCCTCGGCCTTGGAGTCTGATACGAAGAAGATGGTGTCACTACGTTTATTCTCTACGTACCAACGCTTTGTTTCAGTCTTCTTTTTAATACGAGTTATTTTATTTGCCCTAGTTTTTTTTTCTTTTTCTTTTATATATTCTTCTATAGGAACGAGGAACATGGCATTACCTGCGGCGTAGTCTTCGTGTTGTCGCAACAGATCGATCCGGATTGACAACTCGACGTCTTCGGTATTATCACGTTCGGCCGCTCGCAGAAGGCCGCCATAATGGTCAACAAACAGAATCCTGGGCAAGGCTGCAATTTCGGCTGCGGCGACTTTGTTGTTGGCCGAATCGTCGTCGTCGTTTCCTAATTAAACGTTTTGTTACATAAACAACGTGACGTTTAAACAGAATCTATTAGCAAAACTTAAATGGTATTTTGTTTTATTAATCTATTTAGCTACCAGCTTAGAGGCAGAGCTCAATCGCGAGGAAATTCGCTGAGAATGTTTAACGTTTGAAATTTGTAAAATTGTCACCTATATTGACAACAGGATCCAAATCTTTTGTAACATTTTACATTAAATAATTCGCATGAAATTTGTTATAACATTTCAAACTTATGGCATCAGTTGCCGATAACTACTTCCATTAAATTCTCGAAATTTCGTGCAACATTTCAAATTTACAGAATTGTTATTAATATTGATAACAATAGGATTGATTAAGTTTATCATTCCTCCATAACATTTCAAATATATAAAATTATCATCAATATTAATATTAATAACAACAAGATTAACTGTCCAAAATCTTTTCATAACAATTTTATAAAATTGCCATCAATATTGATCATAAAAATATTTACCAAGTTTCCAGAACTTTCCATAACATTCCAAACTTATGAAATCAAAAATCACTTTTAACCAAAACGTCTCATCGAATCTCCTCAATTCTTGATGAAGGTGTCAAAGTTTTACAAAATTTCAAACACGTTTTCTCAGATTGATTAATTACCGTTTTTAAGAATGCGTCGATTATGCAGCAGGATCCATCGTCGGGACATTCAGCTTCTCCGTCCACCTTGTCGCAGAGGAGAGCGAAGAAACCGCTGACACATTCACCCTTGCACGGTTTTTTCGGTGTGATCTTGGGCCTTATCGTGGTCGTCGACTGTTTCGTGGCCGCGACGGTCGTAATCAAAGCGGTGGTGGACACGCTGGTAGAGGTAATAGATGTGTTTGGCCTGGCAGTCGTGGACGGCGACGAGCTTTTGTGCAGCGTGCTGATGCCAGTTTTTTCGTCAAAACGACTCGAATTCGTTCGGTCGATCACCAACAATTCTGGCGGCGGGGAATCACCGAACGCGTCCCTGGACACGCAGCACTTGTACCCCGGCTTGCACAGGGTGTCTATCACTAGAACCGCGTCGCAGTAATCCGCTATTCGTTCCGCCATGCAAATCCCGGAACATGTTTTTGCTAAAGGAAATGCATTCCAATTGAATAAACAAGGACATTCTTATTATTAACAGGTTGAATGTCATGGGGATCACTGATGATTCCCAACTAAATCGAATTACTTTATATAGTTGACTCAGTTAAACGATGATTATTTGATCACATTTCTATATTATAAATAATGCTACCTAATGCGGTGACAATCAGCTAGCAACGTGCAATAATAATAATGTAATTCAATTAAATGACTTAATATTATATTTGTTCCATTTTGTATACTTTGCTCTATAAAATCGTGCGGCGTTCAAAGTGTTAAACCTATATGAACTACTGATGAATAAATTACTAAAGTTATTATGTCAACTTGAATATAAAATAATTTGATTAACACTAGGTTTACGGAACGCGTTAACTTGACGCATATTGGATTTTAGAAATATTGTTTTGTAAATGTTTACGTCGATTTTGATTGATGCGATCACACTAACATGTACCCCAATTACCTACTATCAAATCTCCAGTTTCCACAATCTAAATAAACGATCATCAATTCTTTTAGGAATAATAGAATGAAGTGTACAATAAATGCCCGTAAACCTAGTGTTAAATTCAATGAAACTATTAATAAAAATAATTGTAAATGGATTTAAATCGTCAAATTAACATTTTGACGTCGGGGTATACCACCAAGTGGTTCACACTTCAATCAAATATGTAGTTCGTTAAATTGGTTTAGTAGGTAGACAAAATTGCCATGTATAGTTGAAGATTAATTTACTGATTGGTAATTTCAGTAACTTCAAAAACTATTGAGGTTTTTATGGATTAAAATTATATAAAACGAATTATATTTATGATATTTTGATTCTGTTTTGAATATACAGGTTCGTATTGAACATGATCACTATAATTCTGTTTTGCCATGAACTTAACATATTATTTAAAATAGAATATACATACTCGACGTCTTATTCACCGTTTCCACTTGATTATCCTGAGAAAAGAAAAAGCACATGAATTCGTTGTACACTAGAAACTACTAAAAACGTAACAGTAATATCTTAAAGCATATAATTATTATTTTTACATTTCCTTATGAAATCATCGGAACTTACGCAAAACATTAAATTATTTCTTTAATGTTCTTCGTTCTTAGATTATGTTCACAAACTATCCAAAACAGTTCAATCGTTAAATGTGTATGTAGGTAATAATTATTAAAATAGAAAATTATATATTTATTATATTATGTATATATAATTATTACATTATTATATACACGTATTATATTGAAATAGAAGATAGTTGAACGACGATGCAGCTATCATTTTTAAAACAAAAAAGCTTGTCTTGCTCACTCACAGAGGTAGTTTTCAGTGGGGCCATTGACGATGTAGTCACTGGTGTGGTAGATGGTGGTGGCGTGGTGACGTTCACAGACGTTACTGCCATTTTAACGGTAGTGAGCATCGTCGACGTCGGACTATCATCTTCGAGAAGGTTTTCAGAGGAGGTTCCGGTACCATTAATCGGTGCCTCGATGCAACATCGCATGCTAGTAGGGCATTGCACATGCTCGAGAACTTCGAAACATATTAAGGTTGCAAATGCGTGCACACATACCCCTGGACAATCCGCACTGTTAGCTGTACTCGTTATGGAGTCTAGTAAACCTATGAACATACCAGAACTGAACTATTATTCAAATAACATTACTTCGGCACGATTATTCAATTATGCTTAGTTAATGTTATTTCAGCGATAATATTACAATATTTACTATTTTAAGATTTTCCTATGTAAATGATTTTCTATTTCTCAAAATCGACATACAGGTATGAACTGATAGGTTCCTTTAAGAAAATGGTAATATTCTGTTACCATAGAAATCTTTTGTTTCAAAAATAAATGTAATCCAAATGATATTACTTGGGCAAGAATATTCAATTTTACATAATTAATCTTACTTTAATGCTAATATTATAGTATTTTCTATTTTAATTAATATTCAGGTACCAACTGCATCGTTCCTTTAAGAAAACGAAAATATTCTGCAGCCATAGAACCCTTTCATATCAGAAAGACTATATTATCAAGAATATTTATATTTTCTAAACATCAAATGTATATTCGTGTTTGTGTTAATTCTGTTTCTCCAATTACCTAATCGAAAACTCTGAATCATTGATTGATTCTATTTCACTATGAAAACTTAATTAAAGATAGTTTTATTGTTATTTTTAATGGTTAGCATCAATTTTATCCTAAACTGAAACTACGTATTATGCATTCGCAAATACGTGGATCAGAAAGGACAATTGATTGTATTGTAATTATTCGTGCTGTTTGTACCCTGTAACTTCATTATTTCTTGGTGGTATGGTTTATTTACGACAAATAAAATGTCTATCATACATTCCCAACATTAACTGTATATCGGGTGCAGGTGCGAAGGTACCGTGAGTGGAGAGAAATTCCTGCATACGTAATCCTATGCTCCACTTATAAAACAAAATGGTCAAGGATGACTAAACTTGATCTTGACAGTCAATGTATCATAGATAGAAGTTAATGTCGTTGCCACGACGCTGATCCTTCCGCGAAATTTTATTTACCTTTATTTTTCTTACACTCAAGTTATGTTAAATTGAACAACTGGAATGTAATTTCCTTGTTGATAGATTTGCTTAATTAAATACATCATTGAAATTTAATTAAAAAGCTTTTAACTTTCTGCTTTATTATACTTTTCGTCATACACAAATTACAATTACAGATACGACGTCTTTTAACTATCAATTATTGTTTTTCTCTAATTGTTAATAACTAAACATCTGCGATAATTAATAGATTTTGCCGTAATTTAATGTCCCATTATATTTTTCATTATATTCTTCCGTCACAACTATAGCAAACCAGTTAAACATATGAATTAAACAAATTTTTTATAAAACTAATTGTCTTTAATAACATTCTTCTAGCTATTCCTGTAGATATGTAATTTTGTCAAAATTTCGATGTTTTATAATGTTAATCACCAACAATAAACATTTCAGTTCTGAATATATTGAATGAATTTTATAAAACATGTTACTAAGGCTGTGTAACAATTTGCACATATACGCTGATTATCTATTACTAATAAAATTACTCAAGACGTCATAAATTCGCATATGTGTTGCCTTTTGCTTTCTACTGCCAGTATGCAAAGTGCTTGTTTTGATAAGTGAATTTAATTATGTCATTAGCGCCTGTAAAAGCAAACGCGTAAAACTGTCGATGTCTTTGTCGATTGAGAAGGTAAATCCATTCATGGAATAGTTAATTATAAACACAGTTTGTATACACATTTCGAGGTAGATAAACAAATAAGTAAATGAATGAAAATAAGGATAATAAGTAATAAATACTAAGGAAATCTTTTGCTCGTCAGTTCACTAATAATTTAATCAATCATATTCTAACTAAACCCTTAATATAACGTAAAGTTAATTTAAATACTTCCAACCATAAAAAATTATCTTCCTCGAACAAAATACATAATCAACCTAATTTTTTCATTTATTAATCAAGCTTAACCATTTTTCTACCTAGAATATTCTAATTTATATTGTTTTTTTCCAACACTGATGTATATTTGTTTATAAAATTCATTCAATGTTGAGTGTTTGGAACATAGAAAACATGTTTAAATTATCAACGAATGTCATCTTTATCATACGATTTATATTGAGACTGTTATTATCTAAAAGTTATTATGTATATCAAGGCTGTTAATATCAGTGAACTCTAAAAAAATGTTATGTAAAATCGGTGAAATTTGTGAAATAATATTTATTTTAGAGCATTATGTACTAATAGAATATATCCTTTTGTTTCTGTATAAAGTACTCCAACAATTCCGTTGACCACAAATATCACTATTATTTCAAGCAAAAAGCGGAAATGCTGCTTACGAAAATGACATGATTGCAAAAAAGACTTTACTCTATGGTCTGATCAAATTATTTCTAATTTCTTTGTAAACAAGCTAAATACTTCAATTGAACATTCTTATTTTACATAATGATTATAACTTGGAACAAACGGACAAATTCTAATTTCTTAAAAATAAAGGATCTTAGAATAAATTTTTATTTTTAAACTTAAAATTTGTTGATAAAAGAAATTATTCTCATATTGCAATGTTTGTCTTATAATTATATCGTTTTTGCAAGCAATTTTTTTCTCTTCTGTCTTGAAACAATTAAAATACTTGAAGAAAATTGATTAAATAACCAATATATGTGACTGTGTATAAAAATTGTGATTAATTGTCACTTAATTAAGTCATTCATGATCGAAGTTCATATCGTCGTATGATTACGCTTCCGGTTCGATTTTAATCTTTGGGCACCTTGAGTCATGCGACGAATCATCCTGTTTAAATTTCAGTCAACTTTCGTATTCGTAAAATAAATATCACAAAGTAGCAAATTAATTAATTAATAATTATTTATAAAATAGTATTGAAGCGAAATGACCTACGTATCATTTTTAAGTACCTACTTTTAACGCTGTAACCCAATATCACAACTTTCCACTTCATTTTATTTAATTTCCACATGTTTTAAACCTATGTAATAAATTATAATCAAAAATATTTGCACCATATACATGTCTTATCAGTCATTGAAAAGTTTCTACAGTTCTCTTACTTAAGATGATGTTAATAATTGCACCATGTTAGCAAAGTATTCAATTTATTCGAAAATCGATTCTTGTTTGAACTATTAGACATCTACTAGAAAAAGAATTGAAATGAAAACAACGAATATTTGTACGAAAAATTCAATAGCGATGATATTAAACAAACGATCGTGTACGTTATTCAAAGCAATGGGTACTATTTAGTGAAAAATAAAAATGAAAAGTTAAAAGCTAAGACTGAAACCTGATGAAAGTTCGGTAAAAGTGATAAATACAGTCAAAGTATTTTCGTGCATGTGAGTAAACGAACTCGAGGAAATTCGCACGCTGAAGCGTAGCATATAGTTTCTAGCTGTGTTCATTTTGGCAGGCATAACGGCCCAAACAAACATAACGGTAGTTAATTAAACAGCTCGACTCCATCGCGTAACCGTGTTCGGTACTACACGTGCCTCTTCTAACGTAATCGTTTTAGACCTAAGACCAATGACGAGCGCAAATTTCATTTTGTATTCATCCGTGACGCGTGCCCTTTAACTTCTGAACGTGTTCAGCCATTTTGAAATTACGTGATTATTATTACATTGGGTTTTAATGATTTTTAATGGTTTTTAGTGATTTTTAGTGGTTTTTAATGATTTTTAGTGGTTTTTAATGTCTTTTAATGGCTTTTAATAGCTTTTAATGATCAATGGTTATTGTTTTAATAGATATAAAGATGTAATGTAAATGAACTATGCTTTCATTTACTTTCTGTTTGATAAAAATGAATGAAGTTTCAGTGAGAGATGGGTGGTGTTGTGAAAGATTAAGAAAAATTTAAATTAAATTTTTGGATATTTTTAAAAATAAATGGTAAGTTTAATAAGGAGACAATGCAAAGTGTTTACGTCAATCAGAGTTGTGTATGTAAAACGGTGAATTTAGAACTAGTACATTGTTATACAATTATTAAAAAGTAACTTGATTGTTAAGATTTTCTTCTGTTACCTTTTTAAGTTTGTCAGATATTAATTGCTTAAATATCAATTTCATAAACAATTAAATAAATATTTGTTTAGTTAAGTATTTTTATACTTAAGAAAAAATTATTTATTTGGGCGACTTAAAAGACCATTTTAAAAGGCCATCCTTGGCTTTCTTTCTCTTTGAAACTTTCAATAGCATTAACTCTCGAAATCATTGAAACCAATAATTGCATTACATATTCAATATTTCTATCTTTAAACAATTGGAATTCATAAAACCATTGCTATATGGTTAAGTTAAATTTAATTAAATAAAAAAAAAGCAAATGTAAAAAACAGCATGACGACTACTATACAATTAACTATTAAATCAGTGAAAATTGAAATTCCTTTCCAGATAACTCAAATTAATCTTTCAATATGACCAATATCATAGCGTAGCAGTTTGCAATTAACATCACAGCTCTATTACTATTAAATTGAATCTACCACTGTATTAAGTCAATAACTTATTTCTTTTTATCGTTGAAAGCAGCAGATTACGATTAAAAAGAAATTCATAAGCAGATTTCATAAAACACGTCAATTTCTTAGACATCAATTTACTTAATGCGTACACGATAAAATTAATCTTCCTTTTCAAAACTTTCCTTCATTCAAATAATCATCCTAATGCACAAAAAAAAACAGAGCAAACTACCACTATTCCTTTACATAATTCTTCATTGAAACCCCGGCTAACTGTTAAACTTATTCTTTCTCGATAATTTAACACTATTTGTACCAAAAATTTCACAAGACACCTTTCAATCTTTCAATTCAAAATTACTTTCTAGACTTAATCATTTTTCCTCAATGGACTTTTCCTACAATCATAAAATTATATTTAATCACATAATAATTAAAATTATACAATTTGGTGCTATACACTTCTACCCGATTATATCGAATTATTTATCAGCTTACATTAATCGATTCGATAGATTTTAGTAAATTAGCTCTCGGTACAAATAGCGTTCACGCGATATAACAGGAACAATTGCTGTTTAAATAATTATATGTGTATGAGTTTCGTTACACGGTTTTCAAGTTCGCCAACGGCCTTCTCCCCGACAGTGGACTCGAGCGTTATCCGCATTGCGTTGTGCGACTCCTAAGTGGGACAGTCGCATCCTTCCAGATACTACCTACTACTTACTACCTAGTACCTACTACTACCTACTACCTGTACAAGCATACACGGCGGTACGTTTGCGCACGCGAATTTCTATTTCTCGAAACCTCCTTTGCTACGAACTGATTTTATTTACAGCTACTTCCCATTACCTTCGAATCGCCGCCCTCCGCTTTAACAATTATTTACTAACTGCCCGTTAACTTCGTCCCGCTCGTCGATATCAAATTTCACCCAAAAAGAAACATAAAATATTCTTACAATTTATAGAAATACCGTGCACGTTTATAAGAAATATTTCTTATAAGAATCATTCTACAAATTCATTTACGTTATATCACTCGTACTCGCTTATTCATTAATTGAACTTGTTCTACACTTCGTGTAAGAAGTCAAAAGAAAATTGAATTTGATGAAACAACCAGTCAACTCATAAGAAAAAGGAGGAAAACGTTAGTTGATATGAAATTAAAATGTTTCAAAGATAACAGAACTTGCAGTTGAATGAGGCCAAAATTGTTTGAAAATTTGAAACTTTGATTAAAAAACGTTGTATAAATACCAAATTGAGCTGTAATTCAAACACTCGCATCGTAATTCATAAAAAATGTACTTTTCTATTTAAATGTACATTAACAAGCACATCGTTTTTGATTCAAATAAACATAAAAAGACGATAGATATTCACGATTCAATCCAATGCATAACTAGCATTACATACAACTTTAAATACTTCCATCTCCTTTTCGACTAACGATGCACATCAACGACAGAAACAGAAAAAAAGATACAAAAATCCTCAAAGTCAAGAGGGAAACAGTCGAAAGTTGCAAAAGAGCAGTGAAAACTGATTAACACGTTGGCCGCCACAGTGATCACCGATGACCGCAGCTTCCAAATCACTTGAAAAGAATTACAAGAAAAAAACTGACGTCGTATCAAACTATTTAGTAATATAAATAACCGAATAAGTGCGTAACATGAGAAGTACAAATCGTTAATAATTCATTCTAATACCATCTATTACGAAAAAAAACAAATAACATTATACAAAACTCTCAAAGTGCTTGTGCTACTCGAAATCAATGCATTAACCCAAAAACTACCAATCAAAACGACTGGTTTCAATTCCCTTATTCCTCAATTATTGATATAATGTCTCGAGGATATTAAATATCCAAAATGATTTAAAAAAGTAAATAGTTCCACTTAAATCACTGCAATGAACATACGATAAAACCGAAACAAATCTATCGTCACAATTTTCTTAAGGATTAAATATTAATCGTGTGAAACGCTCGATAGTTTTAGCGTCAAGCTATAGGAAAAATCGGTCGAAAGATCAAGGTTTACGGTGAAGTTCATCGAAACTAGGCGCGGATCGGCGACCGATAAGTGATTTACCTGACAGGAAGCTGCCAGCCAGAGAATCGTCATCTTGAGCAACGATCGATCCCGTAAGTAGGAGAAAAAGGACGATGGCCCCGGGGGCTGTTCGCAGTATCATCTTCAACCTCCCACGTTCTTTTTCTCTTCTCTGTCGCTCTTCCCTCCCGGTCGATTTCAAGTGGCAACCGCAAAACAGCTGAAGGAAAGACGCACCGTGTCGTTGTCCGACAGTCCCGACAGGTTTGAGCACGTGCGTGTCAAACTACTTTACCGCGAGTTCGGCATCCACCGGTGTATTATGCGAGCCCGCATTGCCTGCCTGGCTTGTTTGACTGACTGACTGACTAACTGGGGAGGTACCGGGCCCCACTTGTGGGTCAGGGTGCGGGTCCCCTCTTTTACGCTACTCAGAAAAAGGAGAGAAAAGAACGAACCCGGAGAAGTAGAGAGAACTACACCGACCGACCTCACTGGGAATCATTCAAACAGAGGAGGAGGGGTTGCTGGTACGAATATTCGATAGCCACGAGAAAACTTGCATCTTTCGGCTATTGCTATTGCCGCTGGATAGCCTGTGTAGATCGTTGATCGATAATGAATAGGATTATTCGAATAAATCATTGATCATTTCGTTTCATCACGTTTCGATGCTGATTTCTAGCTAACATTTGTTTATCGATGTTAATCTATTTTTATTTGCTCAGTACTGTTATGATATATATTGTTAATTAGAATGAGTCACATGTAAAATGAAAGTAATAATGGAAATTATTCCATATGTTATACTTTTATTTGTTCAATTTTATTTATTGACGATCATATGATTTTTATTGAAGTAGACCATGGCTGATAAGATCTTTGAATGTATTAATTTGTTCTTATACAGTCTTTTTTGATATGATTCAATACGCAAATTTATTTTAATAATGAATTTGTTGTTGTAGGTAAGTAACAGAAAATAACAAAAATGATGTCATATAGTGTTATTTTATTTTTTTAGAATGAAAATTGATAGGTACAGTTGAATTAGGATGAATTAAATTGAATAGTAATTTCTTGTTATTGTGATTGTGTTTTTTACAAGACTGTAGCCTCGTGAATAAACATAATAAAATTTCACGTTTATATTCATCATTTTACGATAACAAAGAAACGTCGTATTTTTTTTTGTCTTCTTCAAGCGTCTTAACACTAAAACTTTGTTACAGAAAACAAGAGGTTCCCTAGAATAAGATAAACACAGAAAACTGATAATCAATAGTGCATTACATGCTAATTAATACCTGTCTAGAGATGTATGGAAATATTAATTCTACATTGGCTTCAATTGATATTATATTATATATTTGTAGTAGTGTTAATAATATTATTTTATTACGTATAAAAGTTTACTGGTTTCTTTTAGTACACGTTAATATAAAAATAAACAATTTTCGAAATGTCTATTTAGAGCAATTCGATGTTCTCCTGGCGAAAAATTACCGTTTAAAGTATTTTTCGATTCAAGCACATTAATTTTTATTATACACTTTTTCTTGTCTGTTGTCGCCTATACTAGAATCTTTTTTTTTTCTGTATACTCTTCCATCTTCGCACTGTTCTTCCTCTTTACCTCTCTCTCACTCCCATTCAGCTTTTTTTTCTTTCATTCTCTCTTTCTCACCGTGCACGTATAGATGTATATGTGCACGACTAGCGGTACTTTACCCGTAAATGTACGAGATACCGTACGATATTTCCCTTTGGAATTTATCGTTCTTTACGCAACGGTTGATCCCCCATAATCATAGCACAATATCAAAATATTTCCTATTTTACAAAATAAAGCAAAATGCAAATATCTCTGGAAAATTTGATCATGTGCTTATAATGTTTCAAGCGTTGTTTGAAATGCGCAATAATAACAATTTTTACTTAATAACGCGTTTAATATCGTATTGTAAAAGAAGTATAATTATCAAAAGACGAAAATACGCAACTATATGGTTACAATAAATAAAAACAGAAGTTTAAGGAAGAATAAAATTCGAAGTTATAATTATTTACATTAAACCTAAATGTGAAGGGTCTACAAATGTAAATTTTTCTATGCATTCAATTAGCCATACAAGCGGTAATGTCTTTATATGAGGCATATTATATTTTACACGTGGCTCATCTCTTCCTGGTACATAAATAATATAATAAGTACATTTGTATAAAGGATGAGTAACACTATTGGCAATGTGGAAAGGGATAATTTGTTTCTGGTCTTTTACATCTTCTGGATGTGGTTCCCTTTTCAAGACTGTTCCATTACCTTCACGTACAAGATTCTCTAAAGCATCTTTTGTTAACTGCATTTCATTTACAGAATAAGTACTTTTTGGATTTAAAGCAAAATAAAAATTACACTGATTGAAAAGAGCTGGATTCTGAAATCACAAATAATAATACTTATTATGTTACGCAAACCTAAATGTATAATTTATATAATTATTCTAGTTTTACTTGATTCTGTGCATTTTCCCTGGCTTTCTTTGGAATTCCCTTAATTGGTGCACCACTAATTTCAAACAGTTCGAAATCCATTGTTAATATATCATCTACATCCATAGCTATTTGGAACCCTTATACATAAAAACACTATGAAAATTAAATTATACACAAATATAAAATGTGTAAAAAATAATAATTCTTAAGAAACCTTACATTCACTAGTAAGCAACCAATTTCCACGCAAAAGTGCCATCATTACATCATACGATAATTGTACTATATTTTGATTATTCGCTTCCATTACAACATGAGTTACGGATGGTCTAAAATATGATTCTGTGATGATGTTTGCGATATTTGTTAAATTTCGTTATTGTAAAAACAATTTAAGCGTGCATTATGTTAGCTATATACTAACATATTAAAATCATCAACATACCGAAATGAAGTTACAATTTTAATTTTATGTTTCAAAGCCATCTGATACAGTCTTTTTTTATTTGTTTCTTGTAAATTTGATGGAAATATAACAAATGTATTTAGTGATTGTGGAATAGAAAATGAATGATCCAAAGTATAATTCAAAACTGTAGATGTGTTATTCATTTCAGTTTCATCTTTCAAAATGTTCCATATATTGTTGCTTATTCTATCTTCATGTGGATCACAGTAGTCTCTAAAGGAAAAATGTATAGCATAAAAACAGAATAATATTTTACTATAATAAATAATCAAAGTAAGATTAATATATTTTATGTCTTTTTAATAAATTCACTTTATCATTATTTATATGTTTTCATAGAATCAATACATACATAGGTTTTTTTCCATGAATATCATATACATCTTTCTTAGCAGAATATTGCAAAAGCAATTTTACTTCATCCAATTTTTTGTATCTTACTGCTTCATGTAATGCAGTTTTATTTTCTGCACCTGGTATATTAGGCGATGCACCACATTCTAAAAGTAACTTGCATAAAGCAGTATATCCTTTACAAACAACTTCCTGCTACAAAAAATATATCATTAAAATAAGTAGTTAAATAAAAAATAAATTAGTTATTTAAAAAACAGTGTATATGTAATAATGTAATATATATGTAATATAATAACTCACTATTGGAGTCCAATTATTGTTATCTTTTGTATTTGGGTTTGCGCCAACAGCTAATAACATTCTCACTTGTTCTATTTTATTCTAAAAGAGATTCATTTATTTGTTAAAGTTTATAAATATCTCAATTAGAGAACAATTATTTTTATTCATTCACTTCTCCTAATTTTTTGAAATTTACTAGTAACAAATAAAGTACCTTTAAACAAGCACTATGCAACGCAGTTTCACCATACTGATTTCTTTTATGTATATTTTTTTGTGGAACTATATGTTTTCGATGTACTTTAGAATTTAATATTAATTCTGTTGAAGGTGCTTGAGAAGTATTTAGAACATTTACAGCTGTACTTTGAAAATTCCTAATAGAATCATAATAAAATATAATTACAATTTTAAATAATGTATTAATAATATATTTTATAAATGGAACAACAGATGTGTAGAATAAAATTAAAAGCTGTATACTACATTAAATATTTTTATAAAATGCATTTTTTAATTGTACATACTTCTCCCCTATTATTTTTGCAATATTGTTACAGTAAGATATGAGACTTTTAATCATATGATCACTATGAATTTCAATGGGTTGCACAGGTGTACCACATTTTATACATATCATATCATTCTCAACACATTTCTTGCAAAAGAAATGACCACAATTGGTATATGTTACAGCATTAATTGGTTCATTTCCGCTAAAAAAAATAATACATATTTCTATTAAAAGGTATACAAGAGTTATATAGAATGTACAAATAGTACATAATTTAAATTAACATTAAAGTGTTACAGCATTGTATTGAAAGAAGATTGTTATGAATGTTATTTTAATAAGTTTATTATATGAATTAGAATCTTTAAATATACGCAATATAAATTGTTGTTCTTAATGAAACATTACCACTTGTTGCATGCTAAAATATCAGCAAAATTTTTTAAAGCTTCACTGGTATTTTTCCAAACAGTATCCATTTTTAATATTATCGTTTTTATAATCACTTTTCATTAATCCACTTATCAATATTATGATTTCACTTATAATCACTTAAACGACAATTTTAATAAAATATGATGTTTTCAAAGAACATCAATTTTATCTATAAACTTAGTTAAGATTAAATATATAGATACATGTATATGTTTTACACACTCACGCACTTTTAACAACTTTGACTCACAATCGACTAGTATTTGCAGATAAGTAATTACAATACCGACGCATGCGCACTAGAAATTGATTTTAAAAAAGACCGGAATTCATTTCTGATTTCTATTTTGATATAAGAAATATGTTTATATGTCAAAGAATAACAAGTTATTCGTGAATGTCACGAAGAAAAAATAATATCCCCTGTTTATCACATTTAGTTTCAATCAAATATTCGTTTGCACTCATATAGAAAATATGAAAGCTATAACTTATATATACAGGGTGAGTCACTTAACGTTGCCACCTAAAATATCTTTGTTGTTTTTAAAGATACGTCAAATCTCTTAAGGACAAAGTTGAATGGTTTAGTGGGACTCGCATGACACGAAAAAGATTTCTGTTTTTCTGTCATTTTTTTTTTAGAGATTTCAAGGTCACCTTGATTTTTTTAAATGGAATGACCTATTTTTTTACTGTAGATCGATAAATTATCAAATTCTGAGTATAAAATTGTTGACCTTCGTATGTCCTAAACTTGATAATTAATAAAATATTTGTTTTAGTTTGATTCGCGTAAAGTGGATGTCTCCGAGTGTTCATTCGCGAAGATGGTAGTGTTTATCTGACAATGTTTATCAATATGTCACGTAGCATATATTTAAGTAAAACCCAATCATATAAATGGATTAAGTACACTTTTATATGTACACGATTACCATATTTATACATAAAACAAAAGCTAAAGAGAATAAGTGGTATAAAGGTGCATGTTTTTTCTCTATATGAAATAAATCTCTTTATTTATAAACTATCATGTTGTGTGTTTATAATTATGTACAATATATTTACTTATAAAATAAATATATACAATAACATGTATTTGAGAAGTCAACTATATTATATATTTTATTTACCTGTTATTTTACTTTATTAAATCATAATTATTTTCAAATAAAAATGAGAAATCTTACTATCAGATTTTTAATAAAATAATTGAGTCAAAACTAATTTACACATTTTTAAGTTACAGTCAACTTATATTTGTCTATTATGACTACAATTTTCATAAATATTCTAACTAATTAAACAGAAAAGCTTTCTCCACATCCACATGTTCCTTTTATATTTGGATTGTTAAAAACAAATTCAGAACTTAATTTAGATTCTACATAGTCCATTTCAGTTCCCAGTAAAGATAATTGTGCCTTTTTGTCAATTATAATTCTTACGCCATCTTGAACAACTTCTTCATCAAGCTTAGATTTTTCTTTGGCATAATCAAGAGTATAACTCAGGCCATTACATCCTCGCTGCTTCACACCAACTTTTAAACCTATCTGAAAAGTAGAATATTGTTTTTATGCAATTGTACTATAATTGTATTAATTAGGAAAAGTATATACATTTTGTCTAAAATTTGTAAAAACTATTAGTTTATTAGGAGCATTTTCTTCAGATTAGAAAATATCGATACATAAACTCTTAAACCATGCTTTTTATTGTCATATACATAAATAAGGTATATATTATATTACTTACATAGTCAGATTTGTTTTCTAACAACTCCTTAATTTTTTTTACTGCATTTGATGTCTGTAACAAAGAGAATTACTAAATATAGAATATAAATATAACAAATTATATAATTTATAGATGTTTTAATCTTTCATGTATGTAACCTATAATAATATATTTACAACAGAGTCACATTATGATTAAACACATGTGACACAACAGACTAACACATGTTATAATTATCATTTAAGCAATTATAAAGAAGAAAAACTGTATTGTTAGATTTATAGCATGTATAAGACCTTTGAAATAATATATAGTTGATTAAAAATGAAAAACAATTACAAGAATGGTAGTTATCATTAAAATTCTAAATAATTACTGCAAACTCTCGAAGCATAGAAAAAATATATATTAAATTTAAAGGAGCTAATAATATTAAAAACAAACGTAACGTTAACCTCAATGTCAAAATCTATAAGTTTCATTCGCAATAATGATATTATTAACAAAGGTTAAACATAAAAATATACATGTACAACAACCTAAATTGCCAGATGCTATTATCCACTCACTAAAGTAAGCGCTGCCCTTGTAGAAAGTATTTTTCTGCTTTTGACAGCACGAACAGTCGCAGAAGCGACCACAGTAGAACCCATTTTGATTTTAGTAATAATCCATCAACATTGAATACTCTTTAGAACCAACTCTGAGAAAAGAATTTCTCAAAATTAATTTTTACAACGCATGCGTTTTCAAATAATATCGTTGACAATCATTTTAAAGAAAATTTCAATTAAAGTAGAACCGAAATTTAAAGATAACTAATTCTGCAAAGATCATTTTATATTAAATTTTACACCTTTTCTTTAAATCGTTAACCTACTCTTTCTAGTGGAAAAATTCTACCAATCCAATTCTACCAGGACCTTTTCTGTAATGAAACATAATACTCTTATCTATGTTATAATATTTTATGATGTAGATTACAGCACATATATACCCATTAACACGCGTGCGCGCGACGTTGATTAATCATATTAATGTGTTTGAATTTCTGACAGTTTAAAATAATGAAAAATTACGATTAATGTACCGAATCTGATCATTCAGATGAGAGTACCAGGTCGCCAGCACTTGACCGTAAAAGGTAAGTTGCATTTTATTATTCCTTTTTATTTACTATATGCATTTAAAAATATTCACTAAACATTTGTTTTCTGTTTGTATTCGAATGTGTTTATTGAAGTTTAATAAATTTCTTTATACGTATATTTTATATACATTTTTTTTATTTTAATGAAAATCACATGAACTTCTTAATTACTAATGATCATTTTTGGTAATTGTATGATATTTTGTAATAAAACTTTATTATATAAATAAATTTAACTGATTTTCTGAGATTCTATTTCAAATATTTTCTTTTTAATATTGTTAGGTATTCAGAATTAGATTCCCTTTTCTTCTATTATTGATACAATATAGAAATTAGAATTATGGAAAAGTCTACAAATCACTTTGCATGGGCTCATAAACTGGGATGTCCACCATCAATATGCAACGATTCTGTGAAAAAAGTGTTTGTATAAATTTTTTGATGTTATTCAGAAATATAATTTAAGAAAATTGAACCTTACAATTGTATACTTTATAGAAATAGCATAACTAATATCATGATGACACATATATTTATAACTAAATTTTTTGGCAGATTATGCGCAGGTATGGGTGCATTTTTATGGGAAGAATTAGGTAATGTAATATTTACTGCTGATGAAGTAAAAACAGTAAGGAAAAATGTATTATTATACCAATTAAGAACAGAAACACCTAACAAAATTGTGCAATGTATGCAAAACATGCAACAGCTGAAATCAGCCAGAAAAGATATGAAAAATCGAATATCTAAATTAGAAAAGGATTATGAACACGTAGATTTTGCACTTAGACAAAAAGGTATGTTTAATGTTGAAGCACATAAAAAAATATATATGTAATATATTATTTTTTCAGTACAAAAATTACAAGATATAAAATCCATGCGTTCACAAATGAAGGTAAAGAAAAATTTGCTTAATATGAAATATGATCAAACTGCTACACAGGTTCAAGACTGCAAGAAGATGAGAGTAATTTGTCAACGTTTAATGCCAGGTACTAGCAAAGAGTTAGATACTAAATTGTTAATAGAAACATCAAATACATTGATAAATCTTCGGGCTGGAGCAAATAAAAGAGAAGTAGGTGTTTAAATAAATGTATATAGAATACAGTAGAGGTGTATTATTTGTACTATTCTTTTAGGTATTGGATGCAATAAAAAGTAATCTTAATAATATTGAAGTACCTACGTTATGGCGTCATTTGTATCAAAATTTAACTCAACATTTGGACACATTACTCAAAACATTAATCAAATCAGAAACTGCGAAACCTTTGAACACACATATAAAAGATATTAATCTTGATATTGCCAAAATATATGGTGAACAGATTTCCATGGTTGCAAAGAAATTGTGGTATCAGGCAAAAACAAGGAACCACCAGGAAAGTATTCTTGAATTTACAGAGAAAATTGAGGTGAGTTTAGTCAAGTTTATCTCTTGAACTTTAATTTACATGTGTGAAAATAAGTGTAACCAGTGACTCAGCAAGTATAAGGGGTCTCGACTTCAATGATATTGTTGTTGTGCTGATGTGTTCTTATTTATGTGGAATCAGAGTTAAGGAGTCATCTTATATTTGTCTATTACATATTATTTCAAATGTAAAATAAACGCTATTTCAGAAAGCTACAAACGATTCTGAAGATGTCATCACATGGTTGGCACTAATATTAGAAATCTGTAAATTAGAAACTGAAGAAAAATATTTAGTAAAGGAAATTAGCGAGATTCGAGAAGATTTAAATGAAAATGCTACATTTGCATTTAATTTAGCTGAACTGACTTCAGAAATACAAAATATTGATAAGGAAATAGTATGTTAATATTAAAAAAAAAATCATACATTATTAATTACATTTAACATTAATTATGAACCAATTTTAGGTAAAATATACAGAATGTATACAGCAATCATTTATTCATTTTAAGTCATTACCAACACATATTATGAAAACAAAGGATGAAATAAATTTAGTATTACAACAAATATTAGAACTTCGAAACAGTGCTTATGATTCTGCATGGTTGAAAAATTCTTCTGGGACCGAATTAAATACATTCTATAACACTTTAGATCTCAATGCTTTGAGAAAAGTTACATTGAAAGGCGATATTGGAACTTATAGGTTTGATTCTTGAGATTGATTATTTTAGTTATTTTACTTGATATATTTAATATAAAATTTGTTTATATTGTGCAATATTTTTAGGCATAAAAAAAGATGTTTTGCTGAAGCTTCTGTCTCAGTTACCAATTCTCATACTTCAAATATTGTTTGCTATTTTCCAATGATTCAAACACCTATATATTCTCTACTAGAATGTTACAAAAATTTAACTTTAACGTTTGTTTACAAAAGATTTAATCCTTCAGAAGTTAAAGAAAGTTTAGATGTATTGCCAGTGCCTGTATTACAGCATAAAGGAAATAATGCTAATGTAATTGAAATATTAAATTTATCAAAAACTGCAAATACAAAAACGAAAAGTGAAATTGACAAATTTAATAAATTACTACATGATTGGTAAGTAATTCATTAAGAAAAATATTTTTACTTTTCAAGGAAAATTACTATTCATATTTATGTTATCTTTATAGGGTACATCGTACTGTTGAAAAAGCAATGGATATTACTGATAATACTGTGGATAATGCAACTTTTTCAGAATGGGTTGAACGTTATAATTTACTGTTATATATATTTCAGAAATCTAAATAATATTTTGTATATTTTTTTATCTTATTATATTATATATTTCTTACAACATAAAGTTTTATAATAATTTTGAACTGTTATTGAGTATCAAATTTTCCTTGGCTGATCATATGGTTACGAGATATAAAAACTAATCATTTCGCAATGAACCAAACTATAATACTTTAAAACAGAATATTTTTTTTTTGTTCAAAATATTTGTAATATTCCATTGATTTAAATGTAAATATTCAAATGTTTATACAATGTATAATAATACTATGTGCAGATTTATTTAAAAGTTGGAGTATTTAAATATACGAATAATTAAAATATTTAATAAACATATTTTGAAGTTATGAGTATTTAAATTTTATGCTAAATTCTACCAATATAAATATGAATGAAATAAAAATAACTAATTTCTTCAATACTGTAAAATATTAATCACGATTATAATAGCACAAATTTATGAAATAAAATACATACAGTGTATATAATAAATTTAAATAAAAGATTTTTTTATATAAATCTTTATCAAATTTCATTTAAGAGAAAGACAAGTTTTTAACAATTCTTGAAACTGAATTTGTGACAGGTTTAATTTGAATTTGTTTATTTGTCCATATTTTTGTTCTCTTACAGAGTGTGCTCATGGTACAAATCAATGAATTTTAAGACAATATCTGGAAGAAGCTGAGATAAGCTATGAATCTGTTAATTCTGAAAAGCATCATTGACAGGCTCGTCATCGTCTTCATCTTCTTCCCCTTCACTTTCAAACGTATTGTCCGGTATATCGTACAATCTTATCATCGGCTTATTTGGATCTTTCATTATAAGATATTTTCCATCTTTCTGCTTCATACAAATGTCAATAATACATCTTAAAATACCCCAAGCATTATCCATATTAAGATTGATTTGTGTTGCAAATTCATTTGGTTTATACTGCTGAGTACCAAGGATAACATGTTTACTAGAATCTCTAACCATTGCTCTTGATACATATCCAAACTTCAATTGATCAGAGCCAGCTAATAATGCTTGGACAGTCCATTTTGCTAATTTGCATGCATTATTACGTAATTCGTTTGCCAGTACCGCACCACGTTGAGTATCTAATTTTTGTCTCCATTCCACACCATTGGCCAATTTTGAATCCCATTCGTTTAATGCTTTAATAGTCAAAAACTGCATTTCATTGTTAGGTCCTTGCATAACAGCGTCATGTTCACATCTTGCAATGAGAACAATTCCATTATTTAAATCCCATTTTCTGTATCGATATGCTACACTAGCAACATCGCCTTCTTCCTCTTCCGAAATGAACGGGTTTCCTTCATCAAATTTATATCGAGGTTCACTGGATTTCAATACTTGCTGCGAAAAATTGTGATTGATGAATGTAGCTTCCAGAGCCAAATTTCTAGGAGAATTTAAAGAATTTCCATCATCTTGTGGAGGTTCGACGCTAGTTTCATTCACAGTTAGCAAATCAAATTCAGTGTTATCACGCTTATCAAAGAATAATTTATCTCCAATTTTTTCAATTACAATATCCCAAGAGTAGTTACTTCGAGTACAACACATAATTGTTGCTAAAATCGCATCTGTAGCATAGACATTTCCTTCTGTTTTTGAGAGTTTGCGGACTACTGGATCATCAGTAGTTGTCACTGTATGGAAAATTCTATCAATTCTTTGTAATGGTTTTTCACTCTTGACATTTACTCGGTCATAAGTTTTATCATAATACTCAAGGGAACCACAGCACAAAATATCTTCACCATCTTTAACACCAGGTAAAGATAATTTTGTCAAGCGAGGAAAATCCATTTCTTCGATAGTTACCCAATCAGGTCTTACAGTGACAGATGCATCGCGAATTTTAATGGGAGGTTGATTTTTATGATTGCGCAACCCTTGCTGTCTACCCCATCGTTTTGTTTGACCTTTGCGTTCTCTTTCACGAAGTTTCAGTTTACTAAGCTGTTGCATCTGGCTCAGGGCACCCCGTTGACCACCACGACCACGTAAGTTTCTCTGATTATGTCGGAAGCGACCACCTCGTTGATAAGGTGGTTTTTGCACACGTGTTGTATCAACCAAATGGAATGTTGTTTCATCTTCATCATGATAATATGCATATTGACTGCCTGAACCAAACTGCGATGTATACTTGTCTATAAAAATAAGAATTTCTCCATTAATACAAAATAAATACATTCTTTCATTAATTTTAATAATGTAATCATAAACATACAAATATATAAATTAATATAAATATATCAAAAATATAAATTTATACATTTTCCTTAAAGTGGCCATTGTATCCAAAAAATTAAAATATATTAATTGCTTAAGAAAAGTTGATCTTTGAATAAAGCTATTGTTAATATTTATCATCTATCATATTATATGTAATTGTTATAGGGAACATTTTTATGAAATTTTAGTAAAATATATTTCTAATAATAATGTTAGATCAAATATTTTCTATATTAATTCAATAAAAAAAATATATATAAGTTCTAATATTATATAAAAAACATATAAATATATAAATATTCTAAATATTGAATATAATTAATTTTCAATGAAATAAAATATTATAAAAGAAGCTAGTTTCATAATGCGCTACAAATTTCAGTTATTGAGGTAAATTTTAATTGCTATTTATTAATAATTAATTAATTCTAGGATTGTGAAAAGCTGTCAATGATTTTAATTATAAAAAGCAAATTATATCACATTCATAATTAATACGTCCAGAAGTAGTCTACAATGTGGTAGATGACGATTTCACTGTAGACAGCGATACAGGTTAAGTAAAAATGAATATTACTTACTGTGGAATTTTTTGTCCTGAAAAGCTGGAGTTGTCCAGTCGGATATCTATGTTAAAAAGTAAAGAAATACATATGTGAAAAATACTTTTTAAATTACGTTTAAGCTAAAAAAGAGTATATGACAAACCTTGCCCAATCTGTCGCCTTTCGAAAATGGTTGATAAGGTATATCTTTGAATTGGTCAGGTAATTCGCAAGGACCCCATCCATTAGGGTTGTGCTGAATTGCAGGTGCTTGAAAATGAGCTACCTCTTCTTCTTTCTGGACATGATCGTCCAGCATTACCACGTCGCCCGTCATTCTGTAGTTTTGTAATATGAAGGACACAAGACACGGTAGTACATCCGCTTGCCGGAAGGACCGGCGACGCCATGATGAAATATAAGGTGTATTCATACACCGCTAAATATTATATTTGTCCATGTCGTGTGAATATAAAAATGTAAGAACGAGATTTAAGCTCAACATATTCTGTATCGATAATTGTAAAAAATGAAACTCAGAATAAATACTAATGTCTACTTTAAAAGAGTACTTGAATATTTTAGATCAGAAAGGTATAGCTTTTTTTATATTTTACTTTTGTATGGTGCATTTTTTCATAAAATTATTGAATAATTTCAAGTTTTAAAAATTTGTTCAACATAAGTTTTCATTATTTGTATATTAATATAATTGTCTCTTCTTTCTAGTGTCAGATGATATCCCTTTACTCCCAAAAAACGTCTGAAGTGATTGCATGTTAAAATTTAATAAAATAAGGATCATGTATGTTTCCTCCTTGTAATTTCGTATTTTGGAAATTCGTATCGAAAAGAAACAGTGAAAGTAAGCTAACGGAAACAAAAATAAAATAGTCTTCGTTACTACCGAGTTCTACAAAGTTGTTTTGCATTATGGTTGTGTTAAAATTATCGTTTTAATATAAAAATCAAATCATTTTTTATTATGAATTACTTAGTTATGTGACAAATTATTTCTTTCATGTAATAACTTGTACATATATAATTATAAACTTTTGTAAAATAATAAACTATTTATAAAAGAGTCATATATTGACTGTCTATTAAACTATATAGTATCAGTACAGGTCTCAATTTCTCCCTTCTCGTTTCTCGCAATTTTTCGCATATTTCCTTTATGTATTTTTTGTGTCTTGCGTGTCTAAAAAGATTACAATTGTGATATATGTAAACGTATTGAAACCATATAAAGAATTTCATTAATATCTGATTAATAAATACTTACTTATCAATAATGACTTGTATACTCTTAAGAAAATCTTGATCTTCCTCATCAATTTCCAAAAAACTTATAATTGTTCTGATCACACTCATTTCTAAAGATATTGCAAAAATTTCGATCGGAATTTTATATGCAATTCTTTGTAAATATGTTGACATCTGAGCAAATATAGAATTTTTCAAACTCCTCCTAAAACTACCAGAAAGTTTGTCCTTTTCTGACAAAATAAAGTTAACGTTAATGTTAATCGGATTACTATTGCTTAAAAAGTTTTCGTTTGTTGCTGCTTTACTCTCTGATCTGTTTAAAATGGGTATAGATGTGTCTAATCTTTGGAAAAATTCTCCGACCTCTTGAGTTGCTATTCTCTTTTCTTGAAATCTATCCCGTTCCCAACTGTGGACTCTCATACTTCCTTTCTCGCTGGCTTTTAAAATAACAACTTGATTGATCGAATGTTCTCTGCAATATTCGAGAATTTCTTCAACGGATGCTAAATCTAAAGTTGTAACTTTCAGTCCAAAACTCCACAATTCTTTCAAGAGATTTATCATCTCTTTCTCTCGATGAGGATTGCCCAAGCAGGAAATGGCAACATCGATACCATACTTATTTTCTGAGGATTCTGATGTCTCCAAAACAGCAGAAACAAGTTTCTCTAATGATATACTGATTCCAACACCGTACTGCTTAGTTTCTTTGCTGGCCATTTCTGTACGTTCAAGAATTTTCCTAAAAGAAGATAGCATTTTGTCGTAACGTCCACCTGCTGCTATCACTTCTTCTCCGCATTTTCTTCTACGCCGTTTAACTTCGCACGTTATTTGATAAATTATACCACTATGTTGATTTATATTATGTACCAAAAGGGGTACCACTACTACTGACCACTGAAAGATGTAATATTTATTATGTTTTTAAATGATTATATTAAGTTATATTAGGAAAAAAAACATTATAATTAAACACAATACATAGTAAATCTATAAACTATTTTTTCCACTGTATTATCTTACCTTAATACCTAATAGTTCAATATATTCCATTACAGTCTCGATTTCTTTTAGTCCTTCTTTAGCTAATGTTGCGGCGTCTCCTTTTCTTTTAGTTATAGTCTTCAACACACTATGAATTTTAGCAATAGAACTCTCAGTCTCAAATAAATTGAATAACGTTTCCATGGCTTGATCAGTCAGACAAAGGCTTATTAAATGCGTTTGTATTTGAAATCTAGAAAACTTTCCATCGCGTGCATCTTGAAGAATAGAATAAATATCTTGATACTTTTCTTGATCAATTCCACAATACATTAACACAGCTTTTAGTAAGGAAGCATGATTTAGGCGAATCGTGAAATTCCGTTCTTGTAACGAGGGCAATTCGTTTATCACTTCCCAGACAATATGTATTAATTCAGCTTCCATTAATAAATTATTAGCAGTAGGACTTATTATGTCGAATGCACATTCATAAAGTTCTCGGGGATGGAAGCCCAGAACCTATGGAATGTAAACGTGTATCAATTGTAAACAAAAATTGATACCATTGTAAATATTTAAAAACAAATAATAAAAAAAAACTATAATGAAGATGATAAAGTTATTTTAAATATGTTTATAAGCTGTATTAAATTTTAATAATAACATTTTAAAACTATTATCATAGAGAATAAACAAAGTGACTTAGTACCTACGATATAGAGTGGAATAAAGAAATTAATGAAAATCATCAAGGTCATTTGTTACAAATAAATATGTAAGTAGAAAGAAAAATTTGTAAGTACCTTCTTTTCTCTGAAAACTCTTTCAATGGCATATCTTCTGATGTGCAAAACATTATTCCAAACTACGTATCTTGCAAAAGGAGCACGTAGATCATGGGGAATACAAACAACGTTTCCGTTACGAGTCATTAATTTTACACTTGAATCTGAAAAACTACAAAACTGTCGCGACTTCGGCATCAAGAGCGGCGTGTCTAAATAAATGCCACCGTGTTTTTGAAAAATTTCAATCACTTTGCACTTCACTCTCTCTTGATATTTTTTCCAAGACAAAAAATTTATACGACTCCTACTAGGTAAATTCATATCATATGTGATATCGTCTGCCGGTGTAACTTCTTGCATAAAACAACACGAAATTAAATATTTATACGCTTTGCTCTGGTTGTTAGAGAGTGTACGTCGAATCATTTCTTGTAATTCGGTTTCTTCGAGACGCGGAGGAGGTAAATATTCCGAAGAGAGAAGTTCTTGTGCTGTAGGTCGTTGACTGGGATCGTGGTTTAATAACCATCTGCAATTGTGAGATATTTTATTTAATTAGTTAAAATTATGTATCTGGTTATGTATTAAATACCTAATAAATGCCTTTAACATCACTCTAATATTACCACCAATAGAAAAAAATTATTACATAGTTAGAATAAAGAGGTTTGTAATACAATAAAATTTATTTAATATTTACCGTAGGATATGAGTTTGCAACGTCATATCTGGCTGCTGCATTTCTGGGGGAAATATGATTTCTTTTAACCGTAAATTGAGCAAAATCGTAATTCGTTCCATTCCTGTTGTTAACGGCTTGTAACTCATTTCAAATAATATTATTCCGAGACTATAAATATCAACTTTTTGATTGTAAATAGCTTTTACCGCTTTCGTTGTAAGCTCCGGCGCTACATACAATGCCGTGCCCACTTGTCCTGTTAAAGAACCCACGTCTTCTGTACCAAAACTAAATCCTAGAAAATCACTTATTAAAATATTATCCCTAAATTAAGAAAAAAAAAGAAATTATATTTTCCAATAAAATTAAAAATATTTATTTACATCATATAAGAATTTTAAGGCATATAAGTCGTTTCCTAGATTAAAGTAAGTACACAGGTGAAACTGGTTTCCAATCTAATTACATTAAACTATTAATGTAAATAGTAATAATAAAATAATATGTAGACTGATTTATTAGTAAAAATTAATGTATATAAATCATATGATATTTACCTTTTTCCATAGTTTGCGATTCTTTGTCAATCTCCATAGTCTGGACAAATGATGAAAATATGTTTGTTGTAGCTAGGCCAAAATCTCCAATCTTTACATGATCATTGCTATCCAAAAATATATTCACTGGTTTAAGATCTCTGTGTATCATGCCTTGTTGGTGGATATGTGCTAAACCTTCAACAATTTCTCGGAATAGTCTCCATACTCTTTCTTGATCTTCATAGAGACCTCCATCGATAGCTGTTCGAAGAGTGCTCTTTTCACAAAATTCCATTTGAATATACATAAACTGAATCTCTCTTGTTGTTTCTTTTGATTTATTTGCATCTTCACTTTCATCTTCTTTCACGCTGGACAAAGATTCTTGAAAATTCGAATCTCTTTCAAATTCTATACTATCGGAAGAATCTATTCTTAACAAATTTCGCATTCTGGAAAATAATTTATGATTATTGTTTAATTTTCTACATTTTTTGTAAAAATTTCATTATCTTTTAAACTTATGTTCATATAAATTTCATTTATGATTCTAAAACTTGTACAGTTCCAAAAGAAAATTAATACAATGAATTTTAATTGTAATATAGACGTAACGATAATCTCAATAAACAATTTATTTGATAAAAAATATTTTTAGCTAAACATCGTACGTTTATTGTATAAGTATTTATCGTATTTATCTATATAAGTTCCAGAATAAACGATTTCTTACAAAAACGCACAATCTTCGTCACTGTCGGTATCACTTGAAGCATCACTGTTGTCTTCATCGCTATCCTGTGGTAGTGTGGTGTTTGTACGAGATTTATACGAAATATTCCACTCTACGTCTTGCAATGGCGGAGCTAATTTTTCGATATCGTCCGTACCCAAGTGCTAAACAATCAGTTTAAAGTTACAACAATGTACCTATGATTTTAATTTGTATTACTGCAACATTGTTTATATGTATCTTTTTGATTGATAAGAATAATTTATAAGGCTAATTTATCATCTAATAGAGATTGGTAAGTAATGAAATAGAAAAATGAAATAAAAGTTAAGCTGACAACATAATACAGTTTAAGAGAGTAATAACAGAATCGCTTCAAATACAGTAATCAGAATGATATTTACATTAAGTAAGTCTTTGTTTTTCTTTTCTAAAGGTGTTTCACATTCTTTTTCCGTTTCGTCAGTTATGGTAGCACTCTCTATCCAGGAATTATAATATCGCACTACGTTTTCATGATTCATACGTGACAATAATTTCACTTCTCTAGTAATCTTCCTGTTCAACTGTTTATTTTTTGGATTAAGTTCTATTCTTTTGATGGCATAAATTCCACCATCTAACTTATTTTTCACTTTAAGTACATCGCCAAAGGCACCTTTACCGAGCCATTCAAGAACTTCGAATTCATTTGTAATTCTTGAATGACCACCTAAAGGCGGCACATATTGTCGGATATCTGCATCGGTTTCCTCAGGTTCGTGGTTCTCTTGTTCCTCTCTGCGTGGTATTTTTGGAGGTGATAATGTTCGAGCTAGAGGTGCTTTTATGAATGTATGCTGTAATAATTGTTCAGCGGACCAACGCTTACGTTCATCATTAATCAGACACTTTTGTAAAAAATCCTGGAGATCAGGCTGAAATATTCATAAAACTTTACTTTACGAAAATGAATGTTCTTTCAACTAATTAAAAAATTTACGATCAAAAAATATAAATGTATCAACCTTTTGTTTAAAAAAAGAATAATAACAGCTTTCCTACAAATTTGTTGGAAAAATAAATATTATACTTATAGAAAATTAGTAAATACCTGATTAATCATTGTTGGGTCAATTTTATCTCCAGAAGCAATAACTCCATTCAGTAAGGAAAACATAAGGACACCAAACCGATAAATATCAGCTTTTTTCCCACCTCTTCCCTGGATGCTAGGAAAATCTTGTTCAGGCTTGACTATTGTACACGTTTGATAAATGTCGGTCAAACGTTTGTTAAGTGAATAATCCGATAACTTAACTGTTCCTGCACGATCAATATAAATACTCGTATCACGTAAGTCTTTGTGAACAACATTATTGTCATGGAGGTACTTCAAAGCGAATAAGATTCCAGTTGCTAGATATCTAAGAAGATCGATATCCACCGGGATATTCTCCAACAAGAAGAAGGAACAGCTAGTACCTATCTAATAATAAACTATTAACGTACAAAATTCTACTTTGTCTTTTAGGAAAAAATTTATGCAAAATACAGTAATAAAATGATTCGTCTTTTTTTAAATACTAAATGTTTATTATTGCGATTTATGATTTCTGTAACTTCATGTATCAAATAATGTAAGTATAATATTGCCTTGTTTTTGTTGCAATTTATTGCTTTTAATATTACTGTATTTGTTAGTATTATATAAAACATATTTCTATTAAAATTACTTATTTACTTGTAAACTATAAACTTACCACAAACTCTTGAAGAACATAAAGTAATGTTTCGTCTTCATTCTGTAAGTACTTCATATTTAGATAGTGCACAAGATTTGGATGATGTAATTTATATAAATGATTTATTTCTTGCTCGAGACTTCCTATTTGTTTAGTAATATGTTGCATGTTATTTTCATCAATATTATTATTTTTTTTAAATGTCCATTCACTAATTGCGAATAATTCACCAGATATCATATCCACACCCGCGTACACAACTGATCCTTTAGTACTATGACCCATACATTTTCCTCTGTATATTTGTCGTTCATCTATAAAAATTATAATATTTATTAAATGTGAATTTAAATTTCCATTCAAATGTTTAAAAAATGCAAGTTATTCTTAGAAAGATTGAAATGATTTTATTCTTTATTGTACTTTCTATTTTAAAAACTTCATCTACTTTTTATTATCCTCTTCTTAGATGTAAAAATTACAAATTTTATAATTAATAGTTATTTGGATGCATCTTGTAAATAACTATTTGGATAAATGCATCTTAAAGATATCATATGATTTCATTTTGATCTTCCATCTGTCATTATTTAGCAAAGTGTAGTGAATGATTATTATAAATTATACACCTTTATTGTGATCAAAGTGCAATAATTTTGTGCCTCTGTGTTCGCATAAAAAGCCATCAGAACTTTCGGAACTACTAGCACATCTCCGTCGAGAATAAAGCCGTAATCTCTCCTGCGGAGGAAATAATACTGCCTGCGATGGATTTTCTGATCGGTCATTGGACAAGCGAATTGATTCCTTTCGATTACGACTTTCAGCTTTCAAAGCTTCTTGCCTTTTTTGAATTTCATCCTGTAATACCTAGAATTTTTTGTATTATTAACAAAGCATCTTTTATAAATAACCAATTAAAAATCTGTAAAAGTTTCATTCCAGGGTTACCATAATATCTTTAATTGGCTTTAAGATAATATTAGTCATAACATAAATCTTATTGTTTAACCTGTCTTTCTTTATCTTCCTGCAATTGTTTTTCCACCATTTCAAGTTCAATTTTTTCTTGGCGCCTTGAAACCATTTCTTCATAAAAGCTGCTATAGCCTGGCTTGTTATTTTTGTGAAGGTATTTTTCAACATGTTGAGCTAATTCAAAGATCATTACTTCTCCACGTAAACGAGTTGTAAGATCTACTAATTCAGAATATAATACTCCAACCTGTTGATTGGATAAGCCTCTGCTGTTTTGCAGTTCTATGTGTGGTACTCTGTAATTTATTAAACAAAAAACACTATTCTTGTAATTACAAAATTATTAGGTAAATTGGTATTTTAAGTATTTGTCTTATAAATATAAAATATTGGGAAAATTTATTGTTTTAAATATGAGATTTGTTAGGATGAAAGTAATGTAGTTCTCATTTTTATTTTATCAATGTTACTCTAAATTTTGTATAATCTTTATAAATGAAATGTTGCAAACAATGGTTTATAAATATATATTAATATTTTATGATATGAATGTAGATTATAAAATGAAAAAACATGTTTCATGAGCATTAGTTTTTAATTAAAACATGTTTTCTTTAACAAATTACAACATATGTTCATAAATCCTTACAAGAAACTTACTCATCAGGATATTTATCACTGCATGTTACATGTAAGTCGATTTGTGCGTATACTTCAGCTGGACCAGACATACCTCTCTGAGGTATTAAAGTTACCAATATATCTAAGGGTTGCCATTTTCGTTTATTTTTTCCACGTCGTAAATCACAAAATTCATCTCCAAAAATACTCTGTATGGCAAACAATACTATTTTATTTTCATCTTCTTATCTATTTCATTATAAAATTAATTGATAATTTAAATGACCAAGAACTACTAAATTTATAATTATTAGAAATTAGAGATATTGAATACAAAACATACATTTTGACAAAATAAATTGGCAAATTGGCAAGACTTTTCGAATAAATGTAAAATGATTCTGTTTTATTTGGACAATTTTTAGTTACATTTATAAAAATGAACATATTTATTTAATAATATGTTTACAATTAATATTATTACATCATCTTATGTTTTAAAAAGGCTTTTATTATGTAAAACGTATATAAAATTTAATTAGTATATAATAATATCTACTATGTTTATTAATTTCAATTTGTTCACATTGGTTTTATTGAATTTTAAATTATACAGTAAATAATACAATAAAAATTGAGGAAAAGATGTATTTTAATATAACATTAAAAAAATTATTTAATTAATAAAAGATGAACTATTATAACATAATATTATTAAAACTTACATCATAATTGTCCAAAAATAAAATAATAAAGTTAATGAAATCATAAATATATAATAAAAATAAAATAAATTATAAATAATTTAAAACTATTATTATTATTGAACAGTCACTAAACTTTACCTATTATAAATTTTAATTTCTTAGTTGAAGAATCGTATTAAAATATAAAACACAATAAAAAATATAGGTATAAAACATAGTACTTTAATAGTCTGAATTTTAATTTCATGTACTTTTAGACTCACCTTCAAGACTTCAATTTCGTTTTCCTGTCGATCTTTGAAAGATTCACAGGACATTTCTCCTAATACATTATATCCTCATTGTCTAACCTCAATAATGTTCAATTATTACAAATAATTACATTTAACTCATATTCGACAC
Organism: Nomia melanderi; assembly: GCF_051020985.1. Taxonomy (NCBI): domain Eukaryota; kingdom Metazoa; phylum Arthropoda; class Insecta; order Hymenoptera; family Halictidae; genus Nomia; species Nomia melanderi. The sequence continues at coordinate 6,684,832 of NC_135005.1, forward strand.
TTAACCTTAATTTTATTAGAATATGAACGATTTATACTTTTAATTAGCACAGACATTTCAATATCTCACAAATGTTTACTCATAATTTGAATCAACGTATTAAGTTTAACTTTACAAATGCTTAATTTAATTTTATAACTTATGGAAACAAAAATAATATTCATAAATAGTTTTATTTTCTTAACTATATGTTAAAAAGGATATATCAAATAAAGTTTTTTTGCATATTAGAAAAATTTCAAAACAATCGTATGAACAAATATACAAGCGGCTTCGTTCCGCACGGCTGAACGATATTACAATACTATAAAACATTATCTATAAAACGGTAACTACTACATGTCAAGTTAAAAGCGCGGTAATTTCAAATTTCAAATTATAATTTTTCTGATAGCATGTATGTACTTATAATAGTGTGTAATATTTGATGAATACGTTGTGACCCTTTAATGATTTAATTTGTACATACTTTATTGAATTAAAAAATTTAATAAAAAATTTGATATCAGTAAGAGAATAATTTTATAAAGTAGTTATATATATTTTCTTTTATGTACTCGAAAATGACATTAATATTCACTATTTTTAATATATATATATATATATAGTACTTAATATTAATTAAATAAAAAATAAAATACACTAGAAAATTCTAGGAAAATCAAAATTTTTAAATTGTCGTAAATTTCTATCTTATTTTTTAAAATATGATGAAAGTATAACAAAACATTTTATATTAGTAATATTTTCGAATCAGCACCATATGTTACAAATGCTTTATTTGATAGCAGTTATCAATGGTCTAACCTGACGTAACATAACCTATTTTTTGTCTACGTTGAAAGGGTTATATTGTGTGTCAAACTAGAAATAGTTCTTGACAAGAATTTTTTGAAGAAATAGTTTTTAAATTGTTTCGAAATCTATAATTCTAGGTTTTGAATTAACAATTATAAAAATTCAGCTTTGCTCTGTCCTAAAATCCGAATGTGTCATTACAGTGTGTTGGCAAAATTTGGATAACAACTGTCTGCATAAATCTTGTCATTTGAACCGTGTAAAAGTTAAATAGTAATAACAAAATGGTTCTCGCGGATTTAGGTCGTAAAATTACATCTGCGTTACGATCTTTAAGTAATGCAACTGTTATCAATGAAGAGGTAAGTAATTTTTTATGAACATAACCTAAAACTTAATGATGACAGAGAGAAATCAAAACATGTAGACAGTATAAATAGCTTCATTGTTTTATAATTTAATTACTTATATTCATTAGAGCTTTTTTATTTTCTTTAGAATAACATTTCATACAGTTATAAGAAATATAAATTTTATTTATATTCTTCATAAATATTTGAATAAAAATATATCAATAAATATTAAAGTATTTTTTAACCCATTAGTCCTTGATAAAGTTACTCAGTACATACTAAAAACATGAGAATTTATAAATTATTTTCAAAGTATGTACTTAATTATAATATATGATGATGAAACTTTTAACATATGTTTTAAATAATTAGATACATTAGACACTATTTCTTTTAAATAACAAAGATTATATTGTAAATAAAAAGAATTATAATATTTATGATCAAATAATTAATTGTAATTCGTATACAATTAAAAAATAATTAATATTAATAATTATTTTCTTTTTTAACTATAAGTTATTATGAAAGATAGTTTTAAATGATGCTACAATTAATTGTATACAGTTACTTTTTCATTTAATAAATATGTATATTTGCTTACTTCATTTTTGTTGACACGATTTTTTTTATGTTGTTTACAGGTTCTTAATTCTATGTTAAAAGAAATATGTGCTGCATTATTGGAAGCAGATGTTAACATAAAGCTTGTAAAAAAATTAAGAGAAAATGTCCGCTTTGTTATTGATTTTGATGATATGGCAGGTGGTCTCAATAAAAGGAGGATGATACAGAGTGCCGTCTTTAAAGAACTTGTAAAGGTAATATTTTGCTGATGACTGCAAGATGTTTTAGCTTAGAGACCCTTGCATTCTCTGCATTTGATCCACTATTATATTTTTTTTTGAATACACAGTAATAATTTATTAGTTTTAAAACTATTCTAATACATTAATTTTATTTTATTGTAGTTGATTGATCCTGGAGTAAAAGCTTATCAGCCTGTAAAGGGACGACCAAATATTATTATGTTCGTTGGTTTACAAGGGTCAGGAAAGACTACTACTTGCACAAAACTTGCATACCACTATCTGAAAAAAAATTGGAAAGCATGTTTAGTTTGTGCTGACACATTCCGTGCTGGTGCTTACGATCAAATAAAACAAAATGCAACAAAAGCTAGAATTCCATTTTATGGAAGGTTAGTTAAAATTGCACTTTTTAATTGTAATTTCTATTTAAAGAATGAATGAATTTATTATGTTTATAAATATAAAACTTGTATTAGTTACACAGAAGTAGATCCAGTAGCAATAGCACAGGAGGGTGTGGACATGTTTAAAAAGGAGGGTTACGAAATCATCATTGTTGATACAAGTGGTAGACATAAGCAAGAAGAGTCCCTGTTCGAGGAAATGCTTCAAGTTGCTAATGCAATTGTAAGTGATTTGTTACTATCATGGTTTTTAACAATCCTTTCTCTATTCCTTCTTTCATCGATAAATAATATGAGACAGAGCTACTGTTCTAATATTTCTTATTTTTTCTTTCAAGTCCTTTTTTATCCTTCCATTCATGACTTCTTATAGATTATTTGTTATTTCTTATATTCTTTCCTGTTTTCAATGTGTTCTTCGCATAAGAAATGAGGGAGAAAATTGTTTTTAGCAACCGGACAATATAATCTTCGTGATGGATGCGACAATAGGTCAAGCTTGTGAAGCTCAAGCAAAAGCATTTAAAGAACGTGTAAATGTCGGTTCTATTATCATTACAAAACTTGATGGTCATGCAAAAGGTGGTGGAGCACTTTCAGCGTAAGTTTCAATGTCCTTTAACCCTTTGAACTCTGTAAGCTCCAATATTGCACCAGTTATAATATTAAATATTTTAATAAATCTTAAAGAAACTACCCTAAAATTATTAGATTTTCCACACATCCAAATTTTGTACTAAGAAGGAAAATAAAAGATCGAAGAAATGTTATAGCATTTCTCATTTTCGCTAGGAATACTATAAAAATTAGTTGCAGTTGCTGAAAGATTACGAAACAACCAGGAGTGCTAAGGGTTAAATTTGACTTTTATTAAGAGCAATTTATAAGGGACAATTTATTTAATGTATAGATAAATACTTTTTATATTATATTCATTTTATTGTTTTAAATAAATAAATCATAGTTCGAATAACAGATAATATATATCATTAATCTACATAACTATAATTTTGTTTACTTATCATTCTATTATTATACATTTTGAAAGTTTCTTATATTATTGTGAATATATTTTTACAGAGTTGCTGCAACACAAAGTCCAGTGATTTTTGTGGGTACAGGAGAACACATAGACGACTTAGAACCCTTCAAAACAAAACCTTTTATTAGTAAACTGTTGGGTATGGGTGACATAGAAGGTCTTATAGACAAAGTAAATGAATTAAATCTTGATGATAATGAAGAATTACTTGAAAAAATTAAACATGGCCAGTTTACTTTGAGGGACATGTATGAACAGTTTCAAAATATTATGAAAATGGGTCCAGTTTCTCAATTAATGGTGAGTATTATTTTCACGTTAACTTTGCGTGTATGCGATTTCATTGGTATTAACAACTAATTTATGTTTATCTTATGTTCTTTTACACACTTCATATTAAATTAATTTTATCATATTTAAACAATTTTCTTGAACACGTTTATAGTTTCATAGTTGATATATAGACGATGATAGTTTTAAATAAAAAGTTAATAAATCACACACAATAGAGAATAATGAGTACTCACTATAGTACCATTAACTCAAAATGTTTAAATTAGTAGAATAAGGTGCAATCCTTAAAGCTGTTCATTATTGCTCCAAAGAGCTTTTTTGTTTCTGTAGGTTTAAACTCAAATATCTGAACACAGAACATATTAACATTAGTTTTAAGTTTTTAAAATTATTAGTTTTACTTTTAAAATGAATGAACTGAACAAAATGTAGTAAATATCTTCTTTTAAATAGGGGATGATTCCTGGCTTAAGTCAAGACTTTATGTCTAAAGGTACAGAACAGGAGTCTATGGCAAGATTAAAACGATTAATGACAATTATGGACAGTATGAATGATTCTGGTAAATGTTTTTTTGCAGTTAAACTAATGCTTATTACTTTCTTTAGTTGCAAAAATGAAATATTTTATCATATCGTTATTTTTATTGGTCATATCCGCTTAATTTTATTTACTTACATATTTTGATGTATAAGATTGTTAATGTTGATTAATGTTTGTAGAATTAGACAATAGAGATGGCGCAAAATTGTTTAGTAAACAGCCAGGCAGAATAGTCAGAGTAGCCCAAGGTTCTGGAGTAACAGAAAAGGAAGTCAAAGATTTAATTACACAGTACACGAAGTTTGCAGCTATTGTAAAGAAAATGGGCGGCATTAAAGGATTATTTAAAGCAGGAGATATGACGAAAAATGTAAATTCCACACAAATGGCGAAATTAAATCATCAAATGGCTAAAATGATGGACCCCCGAGTTTTGCATCAAATGGGTAAGTTTTTTTATAAATTTTAATCTATTCTAATATTAATAATGATTTATACTAATTTAGTTTCTTTTATTAATTGTTTAATTATCCTTTTAGGTGGCATGCCAGGTTTGCAAAACATTATGAAACAGCTTCAACAGGGCGCAGCAGGAGGACTTGGTAACTTAATGGGTGGTTTTGGTGGTAAATCGTGAAGAAAACACATCAGACAGACACATTTTCAGTTTCTGATGTAAATCTTTATTATATAACATCGGTCAGAAGTGAAGGAGAACAAGGGATTCGAAGCATTGACTTCCGCTAAGAATGATCTCTTGAAGGAAATGATGCAAATTTAGGAAAAATTTTATGTTTAGGAATTTTTCTCTACGCGAAAGAAAAAAAAAATAAAAAATGGTTTTCTGTATCATATATACGCCTTTCATAGTTTTTCGACATTACCTTTGTAAATTTATCTCTTTTTTTGCTCTACATCTTCCTTTTGTATATGTGACGCTTTAATAGTATTTTATCATCCATATATTTCTATTAGTTGTCAAAGAGTTGAAAATATGTATATATATATATACCAATAAACGAAGCTTATTTTTATTTTTCATTGTTCATCTTCACCATTTAAATTTGTTATTTCATTCTTTTTATCCATTTAAAAGCGTTTTTAAACTCGTATATTTTTTTTCGGTTACAGTATGTTCGTTCAAAAATTGTTACAAAAATTAACCGAAAATGAAATAACATTACATTTCAGACATTTCACTTTTGTACTAACGTTAACGTAGAGTAAAGCGCTTATCTTAAATACATTAGCTTTTGAACATCAGTGAAGCCTTAGAAAGGCCTCTAAGAAGCATCAAGGCTTTTCAGGAACTCTTAATGACTATTCTGGCCTTTCTAATTATTCCCAAAGGTTTATATAAGTCATGCGAGGAATTTCAAGGTCCATCAAAAAGCCAAGGTCAAATGAGGTCAAGGGATACCAGGGAGACGAACAATGACCGAAATAAAAATTTAATACACAGAGATTGGTAAATCTGGGATGATGGGTGATTGAAATAAGAGTTAAAGGTATACCTCTGTGCTGAGTACCAATTAAAACATACGAATAATTTTTTACTTAAAATTTATATTTTTCATATTTAAATATAATTTCAAATTCATCCCTTATTTCTTTCACGGCATATTTAGCCATGCTCTTAAGATTGATCGTACACTCAGTATCACTGTTAGTAAAAAAATGTAAAAGATGATAGTCTTATTTTTCAGTGACCTTTCTTTTTTTAACAACATGCAAGGTACTGTCATTTTTTTATAAAATCTTTTGAATAGATATTTCTGTTACCTGTCTTTTCGCACGTTAAGATACTTTTGTGAATGAAATATTTAATTTAATCTTTGCCAATGTAGTTACATATTTTATTCAAATATTAGGAATTGTGATATAATAATGTAAATTCCAAAATAGGAACACTAATAAATAATTTTTCAATATTTCATGTCGTTTGAGAAACTTGTGTAATAGATTACTTACGTGATTCACGTTACATCTCGACATATACGTCGACTCCTTTTTTTAACTTTTCCCACTCTTTCACTCCCACATACGCATACACAAAAGCATGCATCATCCAATAAACATTTTCTTCTGAGTTGTAACCAGATCTGGACATTACTGACCGAAAATGTTATTTTTGTGAAATAAAAAAAAAATTACACCGATTTGTTTAATCAGATATAATTTTTAAGTAATTTCATAGGTATTTTATTTAAAAAAACAAACGATTCGTTTTGAAATGACTTCGTTTGTTAACAATGTTAAAAATAATTCTATTTTATTGTGTTTGTTATTATGTTAATTTTCAGATATTAATAAATTACTCGAATTAATATTAATGCAGACGTGTCATATTATATAAAATATTAACAATTATTGACAACAATTCTATTACAAGCTATTAAAGCATTAATCATTTTTTGTTTCTGAAATTAGGTATTTTCCATGTTAACTCTTAATTTATGCAATATTTATCGCATAAATTATCGCATTTAGTTATCGCATTATTTGCTTTACAACGGATTGTAAAGTATTTTTGGAAATTTTTACATAGACCAGTTGGTTTCAATAATATCAACAGCTTTTATGTTTAATTTATATTTTACATAAATACGTGCCAAAAGGAACAGAAAACATCTTTAATAATGTTATTAAAATTATATACATTTATTTATTTTTATGTGTAAATAAATTTTTTAACAATTTACTGTAATAGTTCTCACTACTTAAACTATAATTTTCAAAACTACATGTAAAATATACATATTTATGTTTACGTAATAATCATGAACATTTTTTGGCCAAAATCATTTAGAAATAATTTGTTTTGCTTATTGACTAAACAAGAAGCACGCTCAATTTTGAGATGACTATCTTTAGAGCAACACCCAAGCTCATTGATATATCTCCAGTGTGTTACTCGTGATAATGGCTTGGTCAAAATATTCGCGATCATCTGGCTCAATGGAACATGTTTAAGGGTAACTAATCCCTTTCCAATTGCATCTCGAACAAAGTGATGCCTAATGTCTATGTGCTTAATTCAAGAATGACACAGAGGATCACTAGCTAAACATTTTGCCCTATTGTTATCAATGTTCAAAGTAGTCTCAGTGAATTTCCTAAATACTAATTCGTCAAGGAGACTCCTTACATGTAGAACTTCCTCCACTGTCTCAGATAGGCTGATATATTCCACCTTGGTTGACGATAATGTCACAGTTCTCTGCTTCTGTGACTTCCATACTATTATTCTGTTCGCAAGAAGGAATGTATAGCCTGTATAGGATCACCTGTTATGGGCGCATCCACCCCAGTCTGGGTCCAAATATCCCAACAGCTTCTTATCAGACCTGGTTTATTTAATTTCAAGAGTCCTCGTACCTGTTAAATACTTTAGGATCCGCTTTGTAGCCCTCATATTCTGTGGTTGCAAATCATTGATAACCTGAGCAAGCTTGGATATTACATTGGATATATTTGGTCTAGTACCTGTAGTCAAATATATTAACAAGCTAATTAGTTTGTGATACTAGGGAACTACTAGATACTTTCCCCGCATCATCCCATATCGATTAAGAATGTCATTTATATAACCCTGTTGACTCACGATAACGAAATCATGTCCTAGAGTGATATCTAAACAAATGCTTGAGAAATATGGTTTTTTCGCTGGTCCTTTGGAAGCATACACTGGCTCGAGCTTCTTCCAAATTTCATGTGAGGTGTTGCAGCTTCAAATCTATTGCAACTTTTTTGCATGTATAAGTAAGACTAATTCAGCGCGAGCCTTACGATTAGACTTTATCTATTTTTCCTGTGCCTCTATTTTGTAGATCTGAGATTTTCTTATCTGGTCTTTCAGGAGTATCATGATTTATTCTATAACCCAGAAATTTTAGGGTAGATAGTATTGCCTTCTTCACTCTTGTTTACATTAAGCTGCATTTCAATTGTTTGAAGGAACGAATTGCACCATGGAATCGACCACTTTCTAGAAGAGCTAATTAAGCTATTATCACTAAGAACAATTTGGTCCTCAGGAAGAATTCCACATTGCTTGATTGTTATCCACAGGATTAGGATAATATTAAGCTATACCTGATTGTTTTTTAAACCTGTGGCCATCTGCAAGAGATATTTTAGTATTTATGAAATAGTCTCGGATATAATCGAATGGGCAGAGAGCTTTTCCTACATTTGCCACACTATGATCTTCATAATATAGAAAACTGATGTTTAACATCAATACATCAAAAGCTACTTCAATAAGCCAAGCGAGAACTGTTTTATCAAATTTCTTGAAATATAAGTTGGTATAGTTTATTCCCGACCGCTGGTACCGGCACACTACCTTACGCATACCACCCTGGAAGTCGTTTCTGATATGCTCTAATTAAAGGCAGGGCGTCTATAGCTGCGATAAATACGAGCGTAAATGGATATCCTCAAACTGCCCTAACCTTGTACTCGCCTTCATCACAAATATGTGATCTAGCAAAGACCAAACAATCAAGTACACTTAGGCCATCACCGTTCTTAACCATGAATGCGAATTTTCTTACACGTCCCACTGCTTCGGGATCATGTTTTATATCCTCCTTTGTTTTATAGCGCTCAGCTGTCCATGGTAAATCAGGAGATTCACTCCAAATATCAAGGTCCTGTTGAAAAACATCATTTAAATGAATCATTTTACCATTTTCTGGTAATCTAAACAATTCCATGGTTCTATGAATTGCAATAGTAAGTTTATATAATTGTGACCAATTCAACAAAGATGCGAATTCCATTAAATTTTCGTAATTTAAACGCTAATTCACAGGCGATCGTTTCTTTCTAGTGGGTCTATCCTCGTCGTAGGTACAGTAACTAAAGCCTTACGCGCAACCTAAGTATTTTAGTTTATGGATTTTTAGGTCCATAACCTGACAAGGAAATAAATGCACTTTGATGCCTGATGAGAAGATGAATGCACTTCAATAACTTAAAATAAACGAATCACTTGATAAGTAGACAAATATATTTTTAACACTCCGAGATTATACATTATACGGCCGACCATGCGATCATACGACCACGAGGAGGAACGCGTACATAACAATTGAATAACGAAACAAAAAAACGCGGGAGTGGACGCGTCGAAGATAACCCTCGATGTCTCGCGCGTGCTTATTGCCGCGGGTTCTATGAACGGCTCAACAGAATGTACCAATTAAATAATTATTATGCCAATTTCATAACTGAATTAAGATCTAAATCAATGAAAACTGAAGTAAATATATGCGTTCTGAATAATATAAATTTTGATGAACGCATAGTAAAAAGGTTGCCCTCAAAATAATGATGAAGTTCGTGGGGAAGATGATCCAGAGGCTGTAATTACGATCGAACTGGTAGGGATAGAACCAACATCGGTGAATCGATATAAGAGAAGAACGAATACTAAAGCAGCGTCAGTTTTATTGACTTTCTTTCAGGTAGCACGTGGAAGAGTAAATTCCACTTAGCGAATCTTAATCGTCGCGTACGAATTTATCGAGCACGTATGTATTATTAAACTTTATAATATTATTTAAATATTGCTTATCGTTAATTATATTTGCTATCTTTTTTTTATAAAAGTATGAATAACATATTCGAATTTTTCGTAGTTGAAAATATCTTTGTTTAACTGTTCGTGGTGGCTTTTTAGTAAATGTGTAACTCATTTTTATTATTTACTAAGACGCTTACTAACCAATTTGTTTTTTAAGCATTCACTAATTAATCTTCAATTTAATTATAAATATTCAAGGAAAAAGATATGTTTCATGTCATATTTTCCAAATACTTTGTGATTTCTATATATGTATAAATTTGTAGTATATTTTGTGCATTTAATTACTCTTGTCAGAGTGCGTTTAATTATTTTCATAGTTCATACTTTATATTGTTTAAATTTTTTACAGTTTTTTGTAATATTTTATTCACCATTTCGTACAAAAGAAAACATGTCTTTTTATCGTTAAACAAATATTTCAAATTAACATTGTTTAGTAAATTTATTTATATTTCGATTCCTAAAAAAATGTCTCTTTACGCTACGATAAATATGTTATCCATATAAATTTTGTTTACATACAAACAATTGAAACGTTTCTAATAAATATTTTTTATACACACGAACTTCTGTTGCAAAACTTTGTTAATATAATATTTTTAACTAGCAAACGTGGCAAATACAGGTTATTTAACGAAGAAAATAAAGTTAAACATCGGTTACAAGTTGATACATAAAATTCAGTGCTAATGTGTCTAATTACAGACTAATAAATACCAAAGTTATCAGATCAGAAAAATGACTGATTCGTGAAACTCAATCGTTTTTAAATATATTGTTAACACTTGTATATACAATATTATAATATATTTTTACGACAAATTGACAATTATTGAAAAAATCTACTTTCCGGGTGGACAATTTTTCAAGTGATAAGTTAAGAATTCATCGTTTGTGGAGCTTTTAATATATTCTATTGTTCATCCAGCATACGTTAATATCGAGAATGAATAAATTTTCTGAATTAAATTCTAACTCATATTTTCTATGTATATACACTAATACTCTTGTAGTGAGTACCTTACATCAATTTTCCTAACTAACATAAGAAAAATAATATTTATGTATAAGGAAATTAGTTCAACTCTTCATATAAGAAAGTCAACCCATTTGACGAAAATTAAAGAATATAACGTGTAAAAAATATTATATATCGTGTCATTAAAGAATGAACAATAGTGATACAATGAAACAGCAGAATAGTGAGAGAATAAACCACCTGTTGTACCTAGACTCCAACAACACTTAACACGCTCGCTACTATTTGTTTGCTGACGATCTCCTCAGTTGCAATGTTCCACGGTACCCAACGAATCCTCTAAATAAAGTATTGAGAACATAAAATTAAGAAGATTCATCGAGTCTCTAAATTTAATGCCAATTTGATAACTTGAAATAACAATGTCCACATTATCAATTTCATTTTTCTGCAAGTAAAGTATATAATGGTGACCGTTACAGATATCTGATGTTGATAGCGAACGCATTAAAAAGTGTACACATCGCAGTATAATTTTGACACTGAAACTAGAATGTGATACATTCAAAATTTCTCATAGAAAATATGAGACCAAATTTGTCAATATTCGAAGTCACTTATATTTTATCCGTGTAAACACACGAATTTCAATTTAATTACGAACTTAAAAAAAATATTTAGTCAATTAATTACAAAAAATTAATTCCGAGATGCTTCAATTTAACTCGTTCACCAGTTCCACCGTCAATTGTCCAAAGTTTCGCAAATCATCGGTCAACGAGCGCGAAGCGTCGAAGCGTGTGTCCCAGGCTTATTAAAATGTCAGCGTAACACTTTGGCAGGCTTTCCACGTCGTTGCCGAATCGATCTCGCGTTTCTGGCCGCGTTCGTCTCATAAATTTTTCCGTGCCCGATATTACATGCAAATGAGTTCGAAATGGTCAAACATTTGATCGGCGACTCGCCGAAGAATGCGGGTCACGGGAACGAACGGGATCGCGCAGCGATTAAGGAAAAAACAAAAAATAAAACAGAAAAAAAACGGGGAAAAAAGAACGGAGTCGTCAAGCCGGGATGTTTTGTTAGAAATCGATCGAATAAATGAAAACCAGATCCCCAAATAATAGTTTATGAAAGCATATTTTGTTTTTTTTTTTCGAAAGTGTCGCCGCGGATGGAAGGAGGAATAAGAGTGGCCGGCGGCGGCCAGGTAGGCAGACAGGGAATATCGGGAGAAAAGGTTGCGAGAGAGGCCGGGAGAAGAATGACGTGATCTCCAAAATATCGTTCTAGGAATGTAGGACATTAGAAGAGTAAAAAATCACGCGTCTGTACGCCGGGCGCCCGCGTGCGCGCGCGCGTATCCCTTTCTCTTTCGATCGAGACGGTCCAGTCGGGATTGGATATTTCCGGGTGATCGGTCTTCCTTTTTCCATAAATTACGGTTATTGCTTTCCACCACCTCGCGTCGCTTCCTTACGCATCGCGCTTTCTTCGGGCTAACTCATGCATGCTGGTCCACGAAAGTATTTAACGGTTAGAACTACCGAACGTTTATTGGGGTTGATATGTAATAATTGTATTACTTTGTTATGGAGATTGTAGCAGTAGATTTTTCTTCGATTTCTGTTGGTATTCATTGTAATATTCAAGTGAAACTATTTATTTTTAAAATCGTTTCAGATATTGGATACTTTTGATATATCCATGATTGTGAAATAAGGAAACTGAGATCCGCTATTTTGGCGGGTAGTTCTAGTGTTAACATTTGGATCTACTGATTGCATATTAGGGTTGATATGTAATACTTATAAAGATTATGACAATACATTTTCTTTCAATTTCTTCAAAAATTTGTTATAATATTCAAATGAAACTATTTATTTTCAAAATCGTTTCGGAGATCGGATAACTTTTAAAATATCTATAGGTGAAATAAGAATTAATACTCGTAGTTCTATTGTTGATACTAAGAACTACCGAGGGTTTAATACTTTGATGGCCATGAAAAGAAACTGCGCTTTACATATCACTTATTCTTTTCTAGTATCGCAATTCTGACGTTACACTATTATCTAATTATTTATGCTACTGAACATTTTTATTCGACATCAGTTATGTTAGAAGTTATAATCATTTTCTTGTAATTTAGCCGTAGCAATCAATGTGTTAATACGATTAATGTGTGATCCCTAGAAAAATTATAACAGTAGATTGTTGTTGGTTTCTTTGTATGTTTATTACGGTATTTTGGAGAAATTATTTATTTTGAACATCGTTTAGGATATTTATAAGTTTGAAGATATTGATAATTGGTAAATGAAACAATTGAAATCATTTTGAAGGTTGCGGTGGGTCTAGTGTTAACTTTTTGGGTGTTCGTGTTGAGTATGCTCGTCATGTCAAAAGAAATTCATTTTTGTTGTTTAGAGGAAAATTTTTGTAAAATAAGGGTGATATTCGTAATTTCAAAACATTTTAGAGTAATAACGAATTAAACATTAATAAATAAAACGACAATTAAGTTAATAAATAAAATGTTAGTAAGCTGATCGTTCCAATTAATAATTTTTACCGACCACAATGTCATTCTATTCTACGAAAGCAAATTAAATAAGAACTATTCAATCTTTCTTTTCCTAGCATCTGATTATTTTGAAAAATTATAAACGATATTGTAACAATGTGAAAGCTGCTTAAAAATGTTACTTCGTTTATTCCCATTACAATTTACGCGCGTTTGGGAGATTACAGTTTTCTTTTTATTTTGTCGTCGCAGAAATTGTTAAGTACTTTTGAAATTCATGAAACGTGAAAATCCTGTTCCCGAATTGTTTTATGTAACGCGAATGAAACGCAAAGGAATCTGTCGGTTGAAGTAGCGAACGACAAATGAAACGCTTGTACATTTTACTTTTGACGTTTCGCGTAATTCGAAAAGTTGCTAAACTCGACGTTCACGAAAATTGTTACGTGTAATAAACAATATTTTAATAAAGTACCGCGATTCTTGTATAATATTTTAAAATCATTTATTGGTAACAAAAGAAAACAGAAATAACAAGGATTCAATAAAATTGAAAAGAAATTTGGCCACTTCGACCAGAAGAATTACACACGAACATAAAATAATATATGAGTCATTTTTTTTAAAGTGGTATAAATCCATTTTCAGAAAATAATGAATTAATGGTAGTTTTAGTGAGATATAAATATCCTCTTTCTATATTTATAATCACATAATCAATGACGTACGATATCCCCATAAATGAATCAAAGGAATTTTAACTGTAAAATGTTATTGCAAAAATGTTTTTTTTGAAAGTGGAATAAGTCCATTTATAGCTAGAAAAATCGTTTATTTTCTTTAACAATTTGATTAATTATTACTACATAATAAAATTTAACAAGTTTATGGTTTTATAAACATTACCCGAATTGATTAACGTTTGCCAATATTTTTAAGTTAATTCGAACGCAAACTCTTAAATATCTCAATGTACGAAAAATACAGATAAAATAAAAGTAAACAAGTTAGACGACAGATTTTTCTTAGTGGAAATAGTAACAAAAGGGAGGACAAAAATTATAAAACCGATTAGTCATGCAATATAGGAATCAATATCGAGTTGAATGAACGAAAGAAAACGCAGAATTTTCAATGAAACTTGAAAACCCGTCATTTGACCGGTCACGGTACTTTTAGTGTTAATATCCAAGTAATTATTTGAAATGTGTGAAATTCTTGAATAACGACATGCACCAAATTCGACTTGCTCGAAATGTACCGTTACGCCGGGGAAAAAATGATGGACCAGAAGAAAGGGAGGGAGTATTTAAATAATTTGAAGAATCCGGATTTGCGCGAAGAGAAGGATTTACGTAATAAGAATATAAAAACAAAAAATTGAGCCATCCATAGTATTTGATGTTTCGTAAGTTCTTAAGTGCGTCGCTAATCTTTCAATAAAATGTCGCGGAACAAAATGGGAATAACATTTTTGACTTTCTCTTCTGTTATTATTGAATAACATCGGGAAGAACAGTCAGTCAGGGAAGTAGTAAACCGCTGTGACGAGACGACGCGTTCCTTTCTTGTTTTTTTTTCCTTCTTTCTTTTTAAATAAATTATTTCTCGTTGATGGAATATCTCATTCGGGTTTAAAGGACGAGTTTCCCCGCAAGATATCCGGCTTAATGTTATTACACATTCCGCGCGGAGAAAATCAACATTTACACGTTCTCAAATGAAATCCTTGGAATGTTCTTGCCTTTTCTCTTTGTTATTGAGGCCGCGATATTCGAACATATCCGTGGATATGTTTTTAATGTCCCCAGTTTATCGGGCTGTTAGGGAGTTCGCGGATTTTTGTAAAAAGTTACGAAACGAACGCGGAAAAAGATGTGTGCCGTATGTAATCTTCGTTTATTCCGCTTTTAAATTGGAACAGAGAAATGCTTTTAAATGAAATGGAATTAATGGGATCGGTTAATATATTATAAACGTTCCATGGTTTATATAATTGTGCTACGACTCCTAATTAGTGTAATTAGGTGGGTGTGATTTTCTGTGTAAATGCAAGTCAAGTTTTGCTTTCGAAGAAAATGAAAGGTTGAATGTATTAATTGGCGATATGTAGGCTGTATGTAGGATTATAATAGGAATGGGTTAATCATCGTCTCTTGTAACTGGTAATAAAAATTCATTTAGACGGCAATGTTGTTTTTAATTGGTCTGTAAAAATTGTGACTTTGCTTGGAGATTTATTGTTTATTAATTACTTTAATGATTTATTTCGCAAATAATTTTTTTATTGTAGATGTGCCCAGAGGAAGCATGAGAAAAATGCTTATCAGTCTCTTAATAATAACTGTTACAATTCTTTCAACGAATGGGTATCCATCGAATCCAGTTGATTATGAACAGATAGGTCTGTATTTCTGTCTTATTTCATTAGCATATAGTATTTCAAGGATTCTCGAAATTTATTTGTTTTTATTTTTATAATAAATATATAATCAGTTTGTGATAATTTACTAAAATATGTAAAATTTCGATTAGATCGAGATTCTTTAAATTGTAGCAATTAAATATTTTATGAATAAATATTTTGCAAATGTTTGCTCGAAATTGTTAATATATTTGCATAAATTAATATACGTCTCCATTGTTAATTCAAATAAATAAACTTACAGATTTTCAGTGATTGTTATTATGTTTCATTCAAACAGCATTTCAAGTTCCTGTGGATCAACAATTCGTCCAACAAACCGCGGACGTAAATTATTTCGATGTCGATGACTCGCAGTCAACATCGTTGTTGGACCAAACGACAGATTTTACCATTAGCTGTTCAGGGCGAGATAGAATCTGTACCAGAAAGAGTGATTGTCTTAATGGTTACATTCATGTCGCTAACAATGTTACTGACTTCCTAGTGCACAAGGTAAAACTTTTCACTCTTGTTTTCAATCACATTATCATTATAACACGTTACATAATAATCGTATAATAATATCGTTATTAATACTTAAATACATTTCATAAATGAAAATTCGTTTTTTTTTTAATGATAATAATTTTTGCAGCAGAAAACGTACGTTTAGTATATTTTAATTCATAGCTCCCATATTAACTTGAAAATAATTTCTTGTCTTTTTTCAATGATTAAAAAAAAACGTTCATTTTCTTATAGTCTCGATTAGAGTAGTAAAAAATGATTTCCTTATCTTTAATTAAATAATCATCGAGTAACAGTAAAATTTAAATTTCTCCAAGTGTGTATAGTATAATAAGCATACATATTCGAAGAATTTATAGCATTATTGACTGCCGTGGGGACGATCAAATAAATTTTGTTGCTTAATGGATCACTTTTGAATCTTATATAACCAGTTGAATGAATTCAGCGAACAAAAATGTTCTCTCAGACCGAACGAAAATGACATTTTTTTATCAGAGTTCATTACAAGGAGAACTTGGTTTTTTTTCATGAAATAGCACATATTTTAGTTGACATTCGTTTCAATAAAAAAAAAAAAAAAATGAGAAAGAAGACAAATTTAACGACGTATGACGTAATGTTCAAGGTCATATAAAGAACGGAATTACGTAGCCGGTATCTTCTTTAGATTTAGAGTGGGAGATGGAGGATGTGTGGTTCTGGAACTTATTTGGAAATCTCCTTTCAACAGGAGGATAGTAATTTAGTGAATGCCATTTTTTCTTCGCCTGACTTGAAACATTATTACATCATAAACCTGGCCTTGTTTCTTTCTGATTTTGTAAAATGTCAATGAAAAAAATAGCAGTTCGATGGAAAAGTCAAATCATTTCTAAAGAACGAATAAACACGTAACTCTTATTTCACGAGATATTTTAGTTTCGAAAGGAATAATTCATTCACATTTTTGGATTACATTTTTAATATTGGGTTTTTAAACATGATGTATTTCGTAGTTGTAAATCATTCGAATGTCTATTTTATTTTAGTACTATTATTTATCATTATTAACGAAGTATTTATACCATAGAATTCTACGTCTATATACTATTATGTGTATTTATTTATATTTTATAAATTTATATATTCTATAAATTTATGAAATTTAATGTGAAAGTTTACGAAAATTATGTGAAAAATTTACACTGTATCTTAATGAATAGCTGAAAATGAAGTCAGCTTAGCGTAATATATGCGAAATTCTTACAGTACATAGTGAATACTCAATGTTCTTATTATTTGAATACTTTTGCTATTCATTGCACGTGTGTACAATACACACACGTTTTTACAATTATTATTATTTCAATATTTGTTTAAAACAGGAACAAGCATGCAAAGTTCAAGATGAAGTCTGTTGTCACGTTATCGTTGACCTTCCTCCAATCGACTCCCCAAGAATCGAAACATCTAGTCAGGGTTCAAGAGGTGTTGTCCACGAACCTGTATTCGTGAAACAAAATCCTGTAGTAATCCATCACAATGTACCAGAATCCTTTGGCGATTCTATAAACTCACAAGTAGTGTCGGTACCTGGTGGACCAATTGTCGAGCAGATTCCTACAGGTAAAACTATCTAACTTTTTGGACACGAATCTTTAACTTCTTGTTCTATGATTTATTTCTTAACACGTTAAATGCTGCACGATTTTATAGAGTAAAATACACAAAATGGAGAAACATTTTTACATTATAAATAATGGTACCTCATGTGGTAACATTCAGCTGGATGAACGTGTAATAATAATAATGCAATTCATTCAAATGATTTAATATTATTTATGTTTCTAAATAATCGTCGTTTAATTGAGTGAACTACAGTAATTCGATTTGGTTAGAGGGTATCGGTGACCCCCATGGAATTCAACGTGTTAAGATCAATGTAATTATCTTGTCATCAACGATGTACAATACGATTTAAAAATGCATATATTTGAATCTTATAATTTAACCCCTTGCCCTATGACTTATTTCTCAACTATTATTAATTCAACTATCCCATCATTCGAGTCTCGCACGATATTATAAGCTAAAAGCTTAAGATATAGAAGTAGATCTACAGAGAATACTAATCTACAGAGTTGCTTGTTCTAAAATTACTGTGAATGACAGTAATTGTTACTTTCTTGGTTTTTTCGTTTCTTCTTTTGTTTAAGATCCGGTATTTTATTGGGTTCACTTTGTATTTATAAGAACATTACTTTTATTAAATAATAATAATCATTAGGTAACTGTTTTATGCAACTCAAACATTGTCTGTGGAACTACGATCTTACGTTTAATACTTTAGGTAGAAAAATGGGTAAAATATTTTTATATGCAATAATTAAAATTCTTCTCTAATAATATTGCACTTATTGCAACACTTTTACAAAATTCTTAAAATTGCAGGTGTTCTCACAATCCCGACACACGTGCAGCTTGGTTGCGCGGCAGCTCTCCTTTGCGTGGGGGAACAGTTTTGTACTGTGGACGGTACAATTAGTCCGGAACCTGTTTCTTTGACAAGTAGACAACTATTGCAACGAGTACCGCTGAGTGTAAGTATAATTACTTATTTAATTTTGTAATAACTCTTGTGAATATTTTTTATGATACAGTCAATCCTCGATAAGTCGAATTTCAAGGGAAACTGAAAAATTTTCGAGTTATAGTTTTCATAGCTGAATGGATGGGAATTAAATTTTTCGAAATAGTTTTTTTAGAGATTAAAATATTTAATAATTTATTTTATAATTGACATATTTTAATTTAATAAGATATAGATATCTCTATAGTTGAATTGAAGGATATGAAAATATTTTTTGATTTATGGGGTTTTTATACCTGAACAAAAGGGAATGAAACTTTTCAAGTGAAAGAGGTTCGAGTTATCGAGGTCCGACATTTTATAAAAACAATGTATTTATTTGCTACACTTATTTACATTCCTTTCGCAGTCGTGCAAGCATCCCGAAACTGGAATAATCGGCAAATGTTGCCGGGATCCGAATTACGTGGATCCTTGGCCAGCAACAAATCTCCCTGCGAATTACAGCGGCGGTTTCGACGAGCAAGGTTTCCCGACATTTTTGAACATTGCAAGAGTACGACCAGTCGTAACGACACCACAGCCTATTATACAAACGCCCCGCCCTGAACCAACGAAACAAACAGCGATACAATGGGAAAATTCGAACATTTCCACGAAAATTTTGGTCCCGCCACCGGAAACTTCGGTGGAAACTAAAAATGCGGTAGACGGGACGAATGTCGTTGAAGTAAAAGCGAAGTGCGGTGTCAGACACAGGGTAATTTCAACGATTGATCCAAATATTTCGCGATTTCTCGAAAAGCATTCGATATAAAAGACAACGAAAGAATTCCTTTTATATTGGGTCATCCGATAAAATAATTTAGCTTTCCATATTTCTTTTATTTTTACAGATAAAGATAAACAAAACTATTTTTAAAGTAATTATAATGTATAAATAGATTTCATTATATATAATGAAGACAAATATGTTTTAGATTGAAAACAGTTTTGTTTATCTTTATTTTAAAAAATAAAAGAAATACAAAAAACCTTATTATTTATGCGATTATCCAATAAAAGGAATAATAAAATTTTGTTAGCAATTTTTTATATTTTTTATTAATATTTTATTTATCAGATAAGTATTGATAAGTATTAATAATATATTATTATTTTCTGTAAAAGTTTACTATTATAATGATTGTTATATTATTATTATTATTATATGTAGTTAGCAAATAGTAATTGGATTATGTTACTCAATATGATCTGCTGATTTAGTTTTTGCAATTGCTATTAGTACTAAAAGTTTGATTAAGAAATCCTTAGACACTGAATATTGATTGAATAAACTATTCAGTAATTGCTGATAGGTCAGATATCTTAATGTGTTACAGGCATTAACGATCTTCAACGTTATCGGACCAACAGTTAGAAAGATTTCAATCGTTTCCGTAAATTATTATTACAGAATCCAGAGATAAGCGATTCTCGGACCGTTTTCGGAGAAATCCCGTGGCAGGCAATGGTTCTGCATTCCAAGGATAAAAAAATTCTCTGTTCCGGTGCTCTCGTTAGTGCTCATGATGTATTGACAGCGGCCAACTGCGTTGACAGGTGATATTAAATTTTTCGTGCGCCAGGCTTCGACAAAACGATAGCGTAACCGGATGTCAGCTGATTCATCGTGCAAATGTGAACCAAAGATATAGAATGTTGTTTCTTTACTCGAAACTTCTTTCTCTAAAGAAGAACAACGATTTAGTTGATGTGTCTTTCGATTATTTATTATTTCTATTTACATTAATCATCATCAATGATTATTTTCTTAATGAGAATTATCAATTATTTGGTATTAAAATTCTTACTTTACACTATTAATACTTATGTTACACTGTGTTCATTTAGTATGGTGCCAAATGACTTGTCGATCAAGTTGGGGGAATGGAAGCTAGGATATGAATTGAAGCACGAGGAACCGCTTCCTTACGAAATTCTTAATGTATCGTACATCAACATACATCCTGGTTATACGAAAGGTGTCGGGGATCACGACCTCGCGGTTTTGCGCCTCGAAAAACCTGCCGTCCTCGATTACCACGTGAATCCTCTCTGTTTACCCCAAACAAATCAATTGCAAGAGAAAAAGTCGTGTATCGCCACAGGTTGGGGAAAATCTATCCTTCAAGGTAAACAACTACTGAAAATCCTTTACTTATTCTCAATATAAATTGAAATATAATTTTTAAATATAATATAATAATTGTATTTAACTATAATTATTTAAACCGTTAATACATTGAACATTTAATGATAATTATTTAAACCGCTGATATATTGAACGTTTAAATATAATAATTCAAATCAAACAACCATTCAATTAACATTTTTCAGATTCCGTGTTTTATTATTTACAAAACATGTTCTTACAAATATTTCACGCGCTATTCAAGTAAACATAAATCATTGAATTGGAGAATATTTAACTATTGATTTTTTATTACTAATCGTGTCTTTTATTGTCATGGATAATTAATTTTTAGCTTCCTTTAAAAATTACTTTTAATAATGTTTAAAACAAGAACGTCAAGAAAGGACGTAGGTACTGCAAAGTTACATAAGTTTAACACAACATTATTCTCATTTAGCGCATTATACTGGGGCAATTATGCATGCGGTGGACATGAATATACTTTCGACGAACTTCTGCAAGGAGCAATTATTAAGTGCAAACGCGAACCCGGATGCAGCGAACGGGATCATTTGCACTGCACCGAAAGAAGATATTAATAATGTTTGCGAAGTTGACGTTGGTGGGCCTCTTGCTTGCAAAAACGAACAAGGATATTACGAATTGATTGGAATTTACAGTCAAGACACGGGATGCGTCGCATCGAATCAAGTAAGAACTTCTTTAAACATTTTATTTCACTCCTTTTTACTATATCAATCAATCACTATTTACTGCATAGTTTATTCTGTTGTTCCTAGAAGCATTGATGTTCATTCATTTAGATCTTGAGAATCAGAAGTTCAAAAATAAACACTTGGAATACATATCTGTGTAATTGCGTCAATCAAAATCGACATAAACACTAGCAAATAATGTTTACAAAATTTAATATGCGTCAAATTGATGCGTCCTGAGGTGTTAACACTAAAATTACCGAGCAGTAAAATTGAAGTTTTTAAATTTTTCTATAGACGCATCAAGGATAATTTATTGTGTATCGAAATTTCAGTTGATTTACAATTCAGTTTACGTATTACTAAATCAATTATTTTAGTAATTTTTCAGAAGGGCATCTATTACCTTTTTGATAATTGTGAAAGAAGGATTCTTTCTTCTTACTTTTTATAGAAAAATATTCTTTTGTTTAAACATTCTTTTTCGTAGATAAATGAATTATAACAACATAGATGTGAAGAAATAACTCATGCTGCAATTTGTTTGGGTCTTTCACAGCCAGGAATATTATGATAGATGTTTAAAGTTTACAGGTGTGAGCCTTGTGCGTTAGGAAAGATTTGCAGGCAATTCGTTAGCATTGCAGCTGGTATCGTCAGAGGTCTGTAGACTCGTTGATATTATATCAGTGACACTGTATCAGCAAGTCGACGAATAACGAATCGTCGGCAAATCTTTCCCGATTACAAGGCTTACACCTGGAAATTTTGAACACCTATCATAATATTTCTGGCTATGAAAGATCCAAACAAATTGCGGCATAAGTTATTTCTTTACATCCATGTTGTTATAATTCATTTATCTACGAAAAAGAATGTTTAAATAAAAGACAATACTTCCATGAAAAGCTACGTGTTGCACACAAAGAAATTCCAAGTTATAAGAAGTTTTAAAAGATATAATTTATTTGAAAAAATATATTGTTACTTACTGGTTTGTTATGTTTGCTAAGTTTGTTAAATGCCTCTTTAATAAATCGTTAGTCCACGTTTATGTAAATTTATTAATATGAATTATACATATTGCGAGACACGTGTGAACTTTGAAGTTCTAAAAACTACTGTCTGTTTAATATGAAAATTACAATGATTCATGCAAGTAAAAAGTTGTAAATTTGCGTAGCTAATATTTCAGCTAATTATAGTATGATTCGCGTTTTTAATTAGTCTATTGATCGAATGAGACGTTTTCAACGACTTAGACATTCTCATCTAATGAACAACCATCGAATTCGATATGTTCTTAAAATCACCGCTGCAAATGGAAAATGTTGGGCACATAGAATTAATAATATTTGTCGTTTCAGGTTGCAATTTTCGCTCTGTTTGACGATAGATGGGTGAAGGATACTATGTTGACGAAATACTTTGAACAATCATTTTCGACGGAAACGGATGAAATAAATAGAGGGGTGGTAATATCCGATACCTACAGAGACAGTATTTTATCCGAAGATAATCAGTACCTACCTCCGAATTGAAAATCAATCGGACAATCTGTTTTCGTTGCTTATTTATTATATTGTCATTATTGACAAAAACAACAGAAATTACTTCTAAGAAATGATTCATTTTTACTTGTACAATTAAGACAACTGTTTATTTTGTACAATTCTTTAATGATGATGATAATACACATTTTGTAATTTTAGAAAAAAATGATCAAATAAACCATGTTGATCAAGATAAAGTACTTTTTTTATATAGGTTGATCTTTCAGAACATGTTATATTATCATTAAAATGACTAATGATATGTATACAAATAAACAAGCAAAAATAAATATATAATATACGAGGCTAATAACAAATAATAAATAATTAATAACAAATTGTATATTCATTTCATTCAGATGATCATAACCGTTCAAACTTTTAATTTTTTTTCGTTGAAAAATATAACGTCATACAAGTTAAAGCGAGACGCAAAATTATTTTAATGATTAGTTAGAAGATAATTACTGTAATGTAGTCGAAGAGAAATAATTTTATAAACAATGGATTATCTTAGGAGATTTATGATGCTATTCTCGTCCCCCGAGTGGAAAAGGTGGCAGCCGTTTTAAGCTGCTTCTTGTCCGACCTCGGGGGATCGGGGGACTTGGTACGCTGCCTGTACACGGGACTGATGCGGTCCATGGCTTTGTATGGGGCCCCTATGTGGTTTCCGATGAGGATGGCCAGCCTGCGCAACAATTCTTTGCTGCGCCGGCTCCAGAGGTGGATGGTCATAAGGGTCATCCGCAGGTACGGGATAGATTCTTGATTACGCGGTCGACGAGATAACAGCGGTGCAGAGCACGACCTCTCCGCATTGCTGATAAGCAAGGAGTACAAGGGTGGAGAGGAGGTATACTTCCCCTCTCCGGATATGGGGCCGGCCTTAGTAAAGAAATAGTCGTCCGGGCTTGGGGGAGCCACGGGTTAGTTCTGTATAGTCCTCGTAGCTCCCCCTACAAAACCTGTAGAAGGTCGCCGTAAAGGTTTTAGTGGGTACAACCCCACACTACCGCTCGACCGGTCCCCCGGACGGTCGGGGGTGTTTGGTGTTAAACTTTCTCCACGTAAAAAAAAGGAAAAAAAAATTGTTATCCTATGCAGTTCAGAAACAAACATTTCAAAAATTTTTAACAAAATTAGAACTAGAAGATACACTTTCATAAATTGATTATTGTGTAAAAAGACAAACTTTATTAAATGTATTTAAAAACGATATATCTGCACAAATTAAATGACTAACTGATTGCATTTAATTTTAGAATACAATATTTCTGTATTAAATGTTTTAAACATTTTAAACAGGTAAATACAATTGTATTCTTTTCGAATTTCAATTTCTTTAAAAAATATATTTAAAAGAGCGCGCTTATAATGCTTTGTACATACAATCTATGTGTATATACAAATTGATGTTCCATTCAGGTGTTCATATTTAGGTTTGTCGTTCGGTGGCGCCAGTTTGGTGCAATCGTGTCCACTTTTGGTACTAAAATATTGAATTCCATCCTCTGCTATCACCCAAAACGACATCAGTTCAAAAAGTTGCGTGCATTTAAAGACAAAAATTATGTTCCTGTAGTAGAACGACGAAATTTCGAAATCAGTTTTAGACTTCTAATTCTAATTTACACTTCATATTAATCGAAAGACCGTACTTCCATTAAAACATGGATGGAAGAAAAATGTCGTGAGTATTTCATTACTACTATTTAAACATTTTTAGCTTCTGGTTTATTTAATTTCTTTGTAAAAAGCCAAGATTTTGTGTGAGTAATGTTTTGAATATTAAAATGCTCTGCAAATTCGAACAAATGATAGGTTAAACATCATTGTTCCTTCTTTCTTCGTTGATTGTAATAATTTTACCATGACGTATTATTAAACTATTGAAAATGTAAAAAGTGTTAATTTTGACAATTGATGATACATAATTTCGAAATAGATGTCTTTCGAATATTAGGTTAGTTTACTGATTTTCAATTATGCTTTTAACACCAGTGTAAAACTTATTGAAAACTTTGAAGAAATGTAAATGATATATTTCACTATTGCAATTTTTATGTTTGAGACGTAACTATGATTTTTAATATTTTAAATTGTGAAATATTTTTTACTTCTAAGATTACAGATTATAATTTTGCTTACTATATATATTGAATATTAAATTATAACGGTGGCCTTTATCTTAAGCTTTTGAAGATATTTTAAACTTTTGATACATTTTTTCTGTTTTTTCTGGCGATTGGTAGAAGTTTTTAAACAATAATATCAAATAATATTACTTGTAATAAATTCATGCTACATGTAAAAGTATTATGTAGTGCTTCTTATTAACCCTTTTCGCTTCAGACATTTTCTTGGTATCATAGTGCAACAACTCTGATACTTTTTTATAATAAAGTATTTACTAATGAAAGACTTTGTTTTCAAAGCAGTAATTTAATTTTTTATTCATTTTATAAGTATGGTTTATTCTAATATAAATAAAATTTAAATTATACATTTTGTAATTCGCTATGGTGTGAGACTTTTATGTAACCGTGCTAATATCAAAATCTATGTATTGGAGCTTACAGAGTTTTCAAATATATGACAAATATTTGCTGTAGCAAAGCCAATGGAATGTTAAAGATTAAATATATAAGTGTCATAAGCAAATAAATTTGCATTGTGGAAATGGCTGTAATAAAAATAGAATAATATATGTCAGATGCATTTAGTATATTTAATAATTCATTCATTTACTTCCATTTCCTTCAGAACATCGGGGGATACCCTGTACCAAATTTTGGAGATTCCAAAAACTGCCACATGTGAGGATATTAAGAAGACTTATAGAAAATTAGCATTAAAATATCATCCTGATAAAAACCCAAATAATCCAGAAGCTGCTGAGAAGGTAAATTAAATAAAAGAAATTTGTTGAGATTATCTTATTGAATTCTTCGTAGTTCTTCTATATTTGTAGCATGTATGTTAAATAGTATTAAGCTAATGAAGTTATACATTTTTTGGGGCATATGGACATTGTATTTATGGGACTTCAATATAAATACTACCAAAGTTTATCTCAAATGGTCAATGACATTATCATGGTCATAAGTGAGTTGATAAGAAGCCTAAAGCTGTATTTTCAAAATGATTCAAATCAGTTTTTTCTTACACAAGTGTTTAATATTTTTTCTTTTATAATAGTTCTTAAAAAGTTAAGACTATGCTATAGGTATATATTACTGTGGTGTGAAGTAATTTTGAACTACACTTAAACTTTACATGAATAATTTAGTTTCCTTTTATTTGAAGAGTTCTTATAACTTTATCTATACAACATAAGATATGTAAGATGAAAATATTAAAGTAAATTGAATAAGTTTTAGATTAGATAAGGTTTTATCCTGATCGGGGTTACTGTTTCGTGGAACCATGCAGTTTATTAATCATTTAGTAACCATTTCAATATTTTTAAAAAGATTAGAAATATGGCAGATTTAATATTCTAATAGTTATTATTAGTTTAATAAAGGAATAAATGTTTTTCTTTTTAAATAAATGAATTATAAAATTTTAATGTATAATCAACATGAATGATACTGTGTTTCAGTTTAAAGAAATAAATAGAGCACATGCTATATTAACAGATTTGTCGAAACGTAACATATATGACAATTATGGATCCCTTGGATTGTATGTTGCTGAACAATTAGGTGAAACAAGTGTTAATACCTGCTTCTACACTACTCCTACCTGGTGCAAGGTAAGTCCCTATTAATTTTTATATTTTTATATAAACCAGTATTAATACAATATTACTTCATTAATATTAATCACAAATGAGACGACTGTTGTCTACTATACAGAATATTGAATATTTATGGGTTGTATTGTCATTTTATATTTATTAAAGATAATTAACGCAGCTGTTTTCTTTTTAAATTTTTCTAAATGAACATACATATTACATTAAAAAACACAATCAAATAAAGATGTCACAAGTATCTCTATTTCAAATTAAGTCGACAATTGGTTTTAATATAGTCTGTTTACTTTTTGTAGTAAATAATTATAAAAAATAATGTTCTTGTTACAGGCACTTTTAATATTGTGTGGTCTGTTGACTGCATGTTATTTTTGCTGTTTCTGCTGTTGCTGTTGTTGCTGCAACTTCTGTTTCGGTAGATGCAAACCGATACCACCAGAGAATAGTGGAGTATACCATAACCTTCAGGTAAACTTAACATTTTATTATTTAATTATAAAATAAATAATTGTAGATTGGTTTAAATTTTATATTAGGTATAAAAATACACACACCTTAAATAATCTTATTATACTGATTATTATGTATTATAGCTATATGCACTTTATTTAAAAATTTGTTGGATGCCTTTGCTGAAAAGGAACTCCTTAAAATTTATTGAAACATTTAGTGGCATTAGGAAGGCAAAAAATTAGGGTAAATTGTAGATGATGGTTTGAATGTTTGAGTGATAGATTTATTATGAAAAGTATTATTATTTTTGAACTTTCTATTTATCCAAGTTTTATAATACATTTCTGTAATATTTATTTATCAAATATAAATTCAATTTGTAGTACATTATTTTAATTTTTTGACTTGATAAAACTTGCACAAATTTTTTTTTACTGTCAATTTCATTATTTTTATGATTTTTTAGTATTTCGGTCTAGCTGTTTTCAATATATTCAGTTTTGATTTTGAATGTAATATTTTAATTAATTTTTAAGGATCTTAGAATCTTAAATTAATTCTACATTTTTTTCAGTCGAAGGCAAATAGTTTTGCAGTACATAAAATTGAATACTTTTAAATCAACAGAAGTAAGCATATTTTGAAAAAACAATTTCTATATTTACAGATAGGAATATGCTTTATATTTCTATATTATTACAAATTAATGTTCGTATTTGATTAAATAAAGTATAAATTTAGATGAAAATATTTGTTGTAGGACATGAAAAATTGTTGGAGAGTTAAATATTTTTTTTGTGTATGTAATGTTAAAGATCATATTAAAAAATTGAAATATTACAATTTAATAGGAAAAAGTGCATGATGAAAAACCTTATATATATATTAGATTTTGTATCTAATGTTAACAGGTAATATTTACTGATTTATTTATTACACATTTTACACCTGCAAACATTGAAGTTATAATTAAAGTATATTGTTAGAGTAGAGAAATAGAAAAGATTGTTCCATTAATGTTTTGGTGAAGTCTAACATTAAATTATTAATTAGAATTGAAAAAATTATAAATTACTGAACAAGAACGATTAACTTACATCATCATTGAAGAAATTCCTGTACCTGCATCAAAGTTACATAGACTAAAATTGTAGATGGTTCTGTAAGTTTTTACCACAATTTCTTTATACATACATATATGTTAACATTGTCAGTAAATATCTATTTTGAACTATAATACTCTAGAAACAATATGCTAAATTATGGTAATGGTATTTAATAAGACTATGAAACGACTGAGATCATAAAGGAGAAACAAAGTATTTTATTATTGATAATGTTGAGTTACAATTACGTTGCAAATCATTTCATATCGATTAT
This sequence comes from Nomia melanderi, assembly GCF_051020985.1. Lineage (NCBI taxonomy): Eukaryota > Metazoa > Arthropoda > Insecta > Hymenoptera > Halictidae > Nomia > Nomia melanderi. The sequence goes on from NC_135005.1 coordinate 6,713,728, forward strand.
GCACACTTTATTAGGAAATTTCAATGTTACATTGAACTCAAATAGATTTATTCTTTCATATACAAACTTATTTATTTTAAACTGAGAATATAAGTTTGTTTACAAATAATATAAGTTTGCTCCAATTCCATATGAAGCTCTTATTACACGAATAAGATTAAATTATGTAGTAAACTTGTATACAGAATTTTCCTTTATTTTCAGTCTTATATTCTGTATTACATTAACTTAATTTCCAGTATAATTATCTATACATCCTGTATATGTAGTAGTAGTATTAGTAATAATAGTGTATTTGGTAACAGTTGATTTAATTTGATTAATAATCGAAATGGTGAGTTATATATTTCATTTAAGTTGCACCATACTTTGTTTTCGATTTTGTGTAATAAGTGTTAACTATTTCTTTCACCATGAATTTCTTTCTGTATACACTGCAATTAAATGTAGGTTTAATATAGAATCACTTAAAGTAATTTCGTTTCAACGTGATCACTTGCACGTGAAGTTATGACAGTGTTCTGCACATGTGAAGTATTAAATTTGATGTGAAACTACTTTTTTTTTTCTTCGATCTGAATTTTTTACATAATTTGGAATTCATTATTATTAATTACAACAATTTTTAAGTTGTTTAGTTCCATCTTGATTTAGTTTTCAAATGATACTATAATAACATTTACATGTTTATATGATTAATCGTTATCTATAGCGTGATTTCTCCAAAATTTATATCAGAAAGTTTTATCTAATTCCTAAATATATTTTAGACAGCAATTTTAATTTAAATATATTTTTTGTACAGTACAATATTATAAAATAGTTGTTAATACACACTTCACTTATTGATAAAATTATTATATTTGATAGTGCCTAGAGGGAAAGTGTTTTTACACAATCTATTTTTATTTTATCAACATTTCTCAGAAAGAATCATAAATTTTTAAGAATCCTCATAAAATAGTAAGTTCGTGGGCACTGTTAAAAGAAAAAGTATCTCAATTAGGTAATCATCGGGTATAATTGATTGGAGAGCAGGATAGGGGATCCTAGATACATAGCAGTGAAGAATTAAAAAGATAGGAGTAATATTGAAATTTTGTTTCACCATACCTGATATAATATGTTTGAATATTGCTAAGTTTTTTGTTGATTAATAAAATAATCGAACTATTATACAAGATATACAATTATAAATGTATAATAAATGTTTTAAGGGGTGAGTCTTCAAGCCAAAATAAGATGAAAATGAAGAGTGATGTGGTTTCGGCTTGAATAATTATTACCACTTTAGTTACAATGAGTGATGTTCATAGTGGTAGGACTTATTTGTGTCTAAAATCTTCTCCTTAAAGTGTAGGCTATTAAATGGATTTATGGGCACATGCACAAATTTCACAGAAATTTGAATCTCCTTTGAGGCTCTGCGTTCATTAAAACTTATTATGATTTTCAGCTAATTGTATCAACTACAGCAGAACCTCGATTATCTGAACTAATTGTATTTAGAAATATTCAGATAATTCAAAGACTCACATTATAAATACATTGCATATGAAGAATTATTTATTAAAACAATTTATGACATGCATATTTATCATTCTTTATTCTTCCAAACTATAAATTTTTACTTAAAAAGAAAAACGTTTTATTTCAAATGACCGTCTACGTTTTAACAACATAATCGAGGTTGTTCTGTACACCAAAATTAACTGTCATTGACATTTCAATGTCTCCCAATGGATATTATTTACAGTAATTACTTCTCAAACGGGATCCACACAGATTTTGTCAGTTGTAAATAACGTTGTCACCAAACTATTAAGAACATGCCTTGCATGCTTTTTAAATGTGGTTACAATATAAAACTATATTTTTATGATTTCCTTGAAGAAAAAGATAAGAAAAACATTACGAACAAACACGTTGAGAACTTTCAGGAAGCTTATTATCAGAAATTTCTTAACGAAATGGTATAGTACGATTTTATTCTTTGCTCGCAAATCAAGTCACGTCTGATTTCCATTGATTTCCTCGCAACCATTATCAGAATCATGTTCGCAGACTTTATCGGTGTCTATTTTCTTATTTTTTTTTTCTTTTCCCTCTTCGAACGCATTCGACTACCTTGTCGATCAATCATCCCACCGAATCACCGATCGAACGATCCGCAAAATCTTCCCGGTTCAGCCTAGCATGCACTTTTTACATACGCCTTTATTTTATGATACGATAGATTAGCGGTTTTGTTTACGTTGTTGTTGTATTATAGCGGGACCTGAATCCAGATGGTGATGTCGTGACGATTCAACCGAGAAGCGTGGCCAAGGTAAGTTTTTCCTTTCAGTATCAGTGGTTCTTAGTTCTGTAAGAGTACGTCGAAGTTTCTTGGAAAAGTAATTTCTTTTCTTTTCTTTTTCTCTGTACACGGAAGCGATTACAATTATCTATACAGGGTGTCCCATTTTGATCTATAAATGTCATTATTTCCAGAACTATTCGTTATTTAAAAAAATTCTCGAATGCAATTTTCTCTGTCTTGAAAGGTTCTTGAATTTTATTTTTGTGAAGAAATATTTTTTTTAACGAGTTACTGCAAAAAATATTACCATATTTGAAAAAAACAGTAGTGCCAAATTATTGCCCTATCAAAACAGAAGAAATTGCATTTGAGACATTTAAAAAAATAGATTATTTTTTAAATAAACTGAAGAACAGTTCCAAAGATAATTGACGAGTTGTAGGAAGCCCTGTAAGTGCCCAAACCAGAATATTATTTATTTGTATCTTTATCCTACAGTATACAGTTTAAATGTAACTTTCCTTGTTAATACTCATTAACACTAGAACCACTATACCAGACAAAATGACTGGTTTCAGTGTTTTTGTTTCGCAATTATAGATACCTTGAAAGCATTGAATATTCGAAATGATTTTCAAGATAAATAGTTTCACTTGAATACTATAACGAATGTCTGAAGAAACTGAAAATAATCTATTATTACAATTTTTATAGGGATTGCATATGAATCATATTTAATGCTCGGCAGTTCTAGTCTTAATAATACCTGTTATCCATAATACCGATAATATTGAAAGATTAATATTATAACAAAGTAACATTCTTCCCCCTAAAATGCTTGAATTACAAATTTTTCTACAAGTATTCGTCAATTGCATCCACAGATTAAAACTGGACACTCTGTATATGTATTTATCTATCTAACAATTGTGAATAATTTGTTTCTGACGATTCGTTAAATTTTATCGTCGTTAACGATACAATAACAAACGAACACCGAGCAACCCTAAACACTTTTCTTGTCTCGATCGTGTTGGTTCGGTTGTTTCTTTGATTTTTCTTGCTTCCAGTTTCGGTTTATACTTTTTCGTAACGATTTCGTTGGTTGTAAATGATGTAGTTCTCGATCGGTACTTGGGTCGCTCGAGACACGTAGTTGCATTTAGAATGCATTTTAATTCAAAGTAGTATTCGCGGGAAATATTCGAAATAGACACCCAAGGTTACGTTTCTTACGCAGCGTAACGAAACGAGCTGAGAACCATTGAGACGGATCTGTAATATGCGTTGTTGTTCGGCTCACAATCATTTCACCAGCTTCTTGTACTCTTCTCTTAACCTATTTTCATCCTGATTTCACACGTCCCTTCCGGTCTCAGAGCAGGAATATGTAGAACGTGAATCGCAGGTTGGTATGTCATTCAGGGAATTGATGGTACATTACACACGTACGGACGTTTTGCTTCCAAGGTATACCGCTTGTTTTCTGTTCGTTGTACCGTGTATTATAATACCAACTTCTCGATATATTGTAATTCGTACAGAATCGCACTGCTATTTTGTATCACGCCAGAATAATGGTATTTATTTTCACTCCTGTGCTGTCAATACTGGGACTACTGAGCAGTCAAATTGGCTTTTTAACATTTTTCTGTAGAAGCTGTAAGGGTATATTGAGATTTCGATTGACGTATAATTTAGTTTGCGTGTTACTAAATCTATTTGTTGAGTATTTTCTCGGATAAGCGTCTGTTAGTTTGTTAATAATTGTGAAAGAAGAATTGTGGAATTGGCCATTTTGACTCATCCAGTAGTCCTGATGTTAAGATTGGTACTTGATGGTAGGGGTCGAATCCTGAAACTTAATTTTAGCTTCGCGTAAAGTAGTATGTTCATGGTTTCGAGTCTACCTATACCTTTGTAAAAATATTACTGGAAAATTCTAACATTGAGAATTAACATTAAGAACAGAAAATACTGAGGCAGCCACGCGTTACAAGCCAATAGATTTCTGACAGATGTTTGTCGAAATTATTATTCAATGGTACAAAGGTAGTTATGTTATAAATTTATAATTTACTTTGCGATTAGGTTCTTACTTTAACGATAATAGAACACAGGAAATACTGAAGCAACCATATGCGGTGGGCCAATAGATTTTTGAACTAAAATGATTTAAAAGTAATATATCTTGTGAGAAATATGACTGTTCAATGGTGTAAAGTTATTCATATAGTACCAAGATTTATCTTATAAGAGTTACCTTATCGTTAAGAATTGTAACTCTTGAACATTCGAACATAAAGAGTAATATTATGAAGAAAATGAACGAATGTTGGAGTTTACGCAGACAACGGTGTCGCTGAAATGGTAAATTCCATTAATTTATTAATGGATTTTTATCGGTAACACATCGACGGATTTATTAACTTCTATCTTCAGCATGTCACTGGTTAGCACCAATTCCGATTTAATGTTCCTTATTCGTTTGATTTTAGATTGTGTATTTATATCCTCTTGTGTACCACATGATTCACAGATTATGTAGATAATCGTATAAATTTAATCGTCTGCGCGGCACGAAAGATAAATGTGAGTTGTACCATTGCGAAATCGAGCCGTGCAGGTTGTTTTCTCGATCTTTGTGATTCACAACTTATCGCCTGTCAAATGAATTTTGAACAATCGTTTTATTTATGAGAAAATCAAGGAAATTTAATTTAATAATAGAACTACTGGTTATACCAATTACAAGAGTGCATTTATTAAAATTTCGATTGCGACTTGTATTTCAGTTATTTTCGTCGTAGATGTAATTCATCGTTAGTAACTTGAAAATGTTTTATTTTGGCTGGTTGAATCACCTCTTAAATGTTCATTAATGGCCTAGATGCAATTAGAAGCGACGATAATAGCGATAAGAGACAATACTGCGTCAGAACTTTATGCGAGAACTAAGGGATATTTAAGGACTCATTTAAGTCAGGAAGAAGTATTGGTAATTGTGGAATTATCATGGAATGTGATGCTGATTTTTTGTGTAAGAAAACTTTTGTTGAAACTGTTAAAATGAACCGCTCGGTAATTGTTTGTTTTTAAAAAGGAGGATGATTACAGAGACAACTGGGATTATAAAGTTAACTTCTTTTTTTCCTTATTTAATTGCACGAAATTTGGATAAATTGCTATCATTGTATATTAATGAACGTTTTTCCACTTTTACGGTTGAAAATCATGATTTTAAAAAATTGAAGGAATGATAAACGTTTTGAAAAAATAAAAATTTTTGATTACAAGTTTAAGAATAACATAAATATAGTAAGGATTGCGATCATAAAATATTTTTGACTCTGAATGACCATTAGTGTAATTCCGTTAAAATTTCCATTAACAAACATTTTATTCCATTAGAAAAGAAACGAATTAGTTGACCTCGAATCGCTTTGGGAGCAAGTGATTATAATGTAATACAATTACTTATATATATGTTCCTCCTCTTTCCGCTGTACGAAATTATTAACAAACTGCAGAATTTTTCTATGACAAAATTTATGCGGATAATCATGATGTATATAATCTTATTGGTTTTCTGTTAATCGACTGATTTTTCGTACAACAGCATGTAGTTTTAACTTTTACAGAACCGGCGAAGGCCCTTTTAGAGTTTTGTACGAAATTCAAAATTCAAAATTTTAAAGTTTTGAAGTTTCGAAGTTTCAAAGTTTCAAATTTTCAAATTGTCGATTTAAAAACTCACTATTTTTATGAAACATATTGGTCCTCTAAACGTTAATAAAATTTAACTAAGTATTACTTTGCGGACAAAGGTTTTTCAAAGCATTCGGAATCTTGATCACGAAAATCTGCATTATTTGTCAAATTTTTAAATACAAACAAAAAAGAAGAAAACTACGTATTAAACTTTTGTTGTTCAACACGTTGACGCCGTCGTGTACCTCTGATGGTTCAAACTTGTCACATGAAACGGTTTGTACCATCAAACACGTAATCCATGAAATTGATTTGATAGATAGGACATATTTCTATGTAATTGAAAATAATAATAATTAATAATTATTAAATAATGATAATCTGTAATGATTAATATTTAAGTAATTAATAATAATGATTATCATTAATAATTATTATCCATTTAAATTCAATGTCTCCAAAAGCTTCAAGAATTTCACTGCCAAATAGGTAGAAACATCAATTACAGTGCCAGCGTCAACATGTTAAACAACCAAATTATTTGTCTTCAACTTTTTATTTTAGATGCGAAAGCCCCGATGTCCTCAGTACAGCGGCATTCGTCCACAAAGGGTTAAAACCCGCACTAAAGTCAGTTGTAAATGCTTCTCTTTTGGCAGGAGGAAGAAAGCGATGATGACGCGATCACGGCGCAACCCCAGGGTGCCCCGCAGAACAGTTCTTCGAACCAGTCGATCTTCGCCATGCCGCCACCGAACGCGACCGCCGACGAGAACACGAACTTGAACAGCGGCGCCGAGAAAGTTATTTACACGACCGGTATTACGAGCACTTAAACCATACACTGCATAACGCACATTATTACTTAGCCGATTATTGTCCCCCCCCCCCCATCCAGTCATACCTTTTATTTTGCGAGCCTACCCTTCTTCCCTTTAAACCATTGCTTTCTTCTTCTTTCTCCATTAACACTTTATCTACCGGAAGACTATTAACAAGCTTCTTAAGGGCTGTCACCGAACTGCAATTTAACACTAGAGTTACGTGTCAATTTGACGCACATTGAATTTTCTGGACGTTACTCAATTGTGATCAGCATAATTTACTGCTTCAATATCTAGCAGAATGTCAAAACATTAACACTTCGGCAACCGCCTAAAAAAGACTACAAAACTATAACCTTCACTAACTTCAATTGAACTTAATCAATAGAGGTGGTTAAAAACTTTGTTTTATAGAAGTAAGAAGGTATTCGATGAATTGCAAATATTCTCAATTCAAGACTTGCTAAATAACAAAAGAAAAATGAATGAAATAAAAGGTAATACGTTGGTAAGTGAAAGATGGGAGATCTCGTTTGGTTGGCTAAGTGTTGAAGCATGTGAAATATGACTTATGTATCCTAATTGTCTACTTTTGAATCTCTAATTTCCAAGATCTAAACGGACGAACATTGTTTCTTCTAGGGACAATAGAATGTACTCTATAAATGACCGTAAACCTAGTGTTTCGAAGGAAAGCGATTAGATTGTATTTCCCAGAATGATTTGTTGAGTCAGAATTGCCATTGTTTTTTCTACTGAAATATTTGTCAAGAAATTCTTGATAAAATTTTTAATAACTGCCGGTAGATAATGTGTTAATACCTTGCACCCGACAGGGTGCGTTGTTACGGGTCGTGCCGCGTGCAAGCACGCGTGATCGCGATGACGTAGGCCATTAAGCGTAATCCTAATCGTTCTGTAATTTTAGTGGGTAGTTACGCGCGGCAACGTTGATTACAATTCATCACTTTGCCCGATGACTGGATTTTTGAATTGTAGTTTAGTCATGCAATCGATAGATTGCGTTGGGAAGCAATGCTAAACGACTCGGTCGGTCCTCGGTTAGAGGATCACATCGGTCGTGCTTGAGGATCGCTAACTTATTTCGTTGTACATTTTGAACAGCAATAATTTATTTTGAACGTGAGGTGTTGAGAATCGTGACACGTTTTATATTTCGTTTCCTCTTTCTTCAATTGATAAATTGCGAATTGTAATTGAGACGATCATGAGATTTCAGTCCTAAGTCTTGAATTATAATTGAAACGATAATGAAAATTGTAGAATTTGTTGGTTCAGTGTACACATTCGATGCGCCATAACTTTTTTTTCTTGTCTAAGTTAAAGGAACTGTTTCTTTAGATCTGTATCTTCGTAAAGAAATAATGCAGTATTTTCTTATTATACCGAGTGCTTCATTATAAATTAATCTAGTTCCGAGTAAATACTAGATACATTGAAATAATGCGAAAAGTTTATTAAAATGATCGATGGTATATTGTTTTACGTTGTCTCCAAGTTACACGAGTTTATTATACAGAAGTTCATTTAGAATAGATTAATAAATCATTTTGCTCGCTGCAGTTTAATTTTTGTAATAAAAGCTTGCTATAATGACTTGCGAGGAGAATGAAAAATTTTTGAAGCTTGATAAAAAGTGTAATGGCACGAACATTTTTGTTAACTTCTATATTATTTCTGTGTATTTATTTTGTTACGGAAATTGCGTCTGTGTATTATAAAACACCCTGTATACGAGTCATTTTAGTTCACCGAGTAATGTGTACCGAGGTTGAGCAGTTTTCTTCCATCGTAAAAGGCGATGATACCGTATAACTTAAGTATTTGGCTTATGAATCTTTCCTTTTTTCTTACGTTGTCTTACATGCATGAATTTTTTTAATGTAAATTTTCTAATGTTTATCACCTTGTGTGCGCTTATTTTATATTGGCTCGGTACCGTAAACTTTTTAAGTTTAGTTACAATGCTCGTATTTTGTCGTTCGTGATATCTTAAGTCGATCATTTGATAATATGTAATTGAAAATTAATTAGCAATGTGAATTGTAACAATGTCATTCTGAATGTTGAATATTATTACGTCATTGGTAGTATACTGTACCAATATCTGTGAAACGTATTACTCCGATAGTAATACAAAAGTCGATTCCTTCTATTGTTTGTTACGTTTTGAATGTAAGCAACGTTTCTGGAATTTAGAACTTTACATTGAAAGTCGTTTTACGGTTTACTGTAAGGTTCCAGATAATTTTTAACAAGTACACCAATCGCGATATCGTCTCGTAGGCTTTTATAGAATTCAATTAACTTTTCACCCACTTATGTCTAACTTAAGTTCTGAGTTGATTACATCAGACTTAATAACAGAATCTAAAATGTTTGAAACTTAAACTGTGTGAAAGTTTAAACGAAATATGTAGAAAAATTGATAAGTAGTTCTTTGAGTCTTCGTTACGGTTTGTTAGTTTTTAAGTGACAGTGGCTCTTCTGGAAAATTTGTCCGTGATATGTGATGGGAATTGATTGTTACTGTTTCCAATTTTTGGAGATGTTTCTGCTGACTTTATTAAGATATGTGTGTCTCTATCCAGAGATATCACACAAGTTGATTTCAACAAGAAAATGATCACTATGATAGTCTTCTGATTTTTCATAAAATGAAACTTTATTGTTAAAATGTCTTCATTGTCAGCTTGAAAGTCTTCACTATCTCTTGGTTCAGGAAAAGCTCCATTGTCGCTTCATGGCTCGTATATATAGGGTGATTCTGGGTGAGATGGTCCGATCGTATTTAAATTATCAAATATCTATATTTTCAATTATTTTAGTAGTATACTGAATCTTGCACAGATGCCTACTTAACACTTGGACAATCGCTTAAAAAAAACTGTAACCTTTCTCATTAACATTAATTGACATTGATTGTGTTTTTAAAGTGTTTTTAAAAAAACAAAGAAAAAATAAACAAAATAAATGGCAATACTTTGCTAAGTGAAAAATGAAAAATCTTCTCATTCGGTTAGCTAAATGTTAACATATTCTTCATATATGTAATTTACTTTCATAAATATATTATATTTTATTAGGTATTAACGATATTATGATGTAATTGTTTTTTCAAAAAAAGTGGTCCATCCCTCTCCGACTTAGCCTATACTTTTCTTCAAACACTGTAATGAAGTGTAGAATTTCCAATACGTCGTATGAAAAGTCAACGAGGTATTTACTTGTCCGACGTTGGCTTTCTAGTTCATATTATGTCTTCGTGTACGTGCACGCGCACTCTGAAAACAATATTGTCTAATTCCTTTTAATCGTTCTAGAATATCGTCCAAATCTGTTTATTTATTTTCAAGGTTTTTATAATTAAAGTAAATCATCGTCTTCTATGTTAAACGACAAAAAAGATATGGCGAATCGACTGTTCTTCGTAATGTCATCGTTTTTCTTCCAGACGAATTGAGATTAGAAACGAGTGGTAAAAACTGAGATCTTTTATCCTGTGCAAACCAGACTCTTAATCTAACGTTTGAAACAGAATATCTTTGCTCTTATAACTAGGAAAAACAGAATCGATTTTTAATAACATATTTTTAATTTTTTTTTCCTGTGTAGAGGTAATTGTTTACACAGTTTATTAAATTAATTACGTTACGTATATTTAAGGAGGACTTACAGTTTTAATTTGTCCAACCGGAGCGAGCAATCTAAAAAAGAGATAATCGAAGAGCGAATTGTGTTTAATACGTTTCCATTTTTGCAAAAGTGAATATTGTACGAGCAATCCAGTTTTGTTAGAATTTATTCCAGTAAAAGATATCTTTTATTTTTGGTAATTTGTTTACACAGTCATTTAACATTCTGTAAGCATGTGTACTTGAAATAATGGAGAACCGTGCAACCGTGAGGCCGATAAAATGATTTTCCGTTATTCCAAGTATTATGATACGAAGTTATTTAAATATATTTGTAAATTAACATTATAACGAATGCCGTATGCGTACGCGTGTGTTAGTTGCATGTGTGCTTGTGAAATGATCGCCACCATTTAGTGAATGATCGAGTAAGGAATATTTACTACGTTATTATTTTCCTTTAGTAGGTGGACCTATGGTTTTAGTATGAACAGTTCATTCGATTAGTGCCGCTACTCCGTTGAACGCTTCTGTTTCATTGATTTGTAGCCTTCCCTCAAGTAAAAGAGACAAAGAAATTGTATTCTTCGACAATGAGAATCCTTTTTCCTTTGGGCATTCGCTCTTTAATGTAAATACATTTTGCCTTATTTTGTTGTCATGCTTGTATTTTTTCCGTTTTAGCATTTACATGCTTTTCTTGTGGTTCCATTATAACATCGATGGCGCAAGTCAAGGAAAGTAGATACCGCAACACGTTCCCTTCCAACTTTTACGTAACTGCAGTGCAGTAACGCAGAGGCTTCTGTTGCCATTTGGAAAATGTTAAGTTGCTTCGTTGGATAATTTTGAATAATTTCAAAATAGAGTCAACTTTGTCACTGAAAATTCGGTTATATCATAAATATTGAAAAATGACAAAATAACAATTGTTCCTTTATATTCTTTTAAAATCTCTTTTTAATTATTTCATTTGAATTATTTTATGCCTCTTTTGTAGATGTAATTTCTTCCCTGTTTTAATGAAAATATTTCATACATTCCATTTTAATCATTTTCCTAATTTCGGAATGTTTTTCTACATATTTATACTTATACAGAATTTCCAAAATTAATACCATTTTGCGGGCATTGTGTGCATCTTTCTTTTTTTTTAAATAATATTAATAAATAAATATTCTCTAATTGAACTTAATATTTTAAAGATGACAACTCAGGCCTCTTTGAAGTGCTTCATTTGCTAAGTAATTTCAACATGTTACTGTCCTGCAAATAATTAGTCTCCTTTGAATTTTTAATTTAGCATTGTGTTTCAATCTTTTTTTCTCTGTGATTTAGTAAGTAATTTTTTATCGAATAATTTTAATGTATTATTATTATTAGTAAATTACCATTTCATTTGTAAATTACTGGTATAATATACATTTAATACGGTAATAATGCAAATAATCTTATTTGCTGTGTTATTTGTTCCATGTTAGTCTGCTGAAAAAGGTTTTAACCTTAAGTTTTTGAAATGGGATAAATTGGAAAATCCAAAATGGTATCCAAAAAAAAAAATATATATATATACATAAAGTGTTCGGAATTTCAGATGCTATTTCGGTGTTTTCAAATGTAAATATTTCACACTATTTAAAATATAATAAGAAATACATAACTTGTGCCCGCGAAATATGGGTTTTATGTATGAAATATTTTTAAACGCTTTACAATCAACATGTATTTTGCTTTTCATTAAAGATACTTTGATCAACAAATATTTTATGTTTACTGTATCGTAGAAACATCTTATTTTTATTATATTGCCATTATATTTTATTTACAGTTACTACAGCTATGTTACCGCATAAACTTTAAGCTATCGTACCTAAACACATATACCTGTAACGTGAATACCGAAACTGAAAGTAGTTGTCAAATTCTTTGTTCATAATTTATTTCGAATATTTAACTCCTTTTATATGTAAATTTATTCATATCGATACAAATCTCATGCTTCACGTATAAGAAATGTAGAAAATTCTGAAACGTGATAACCCTGAGAAACTTTCTAAAAAGCTATCCTAAAGAAAAACAATTGTTATCATGTTTCAGGATTTTCGATATTTTTCAATCATATCAATTTCTTTTAAACGGAACTCAGTACCATACGAATTAACACCTTCGTGACCAGTGACATATTTACAATATTCAACATTTACCATTTTGCGTAAAAAAATGGAATTGCTTTCACGTATATTTTTACCTAAAATCGTACAGCATGGTGCAACGTGCAGAAAGTTGACAAGATTTTTTCTCTAAATCTCATTTGCATCTTATACATACGATTTGTTGCACTTAATATTGCATTAAATATTGTAACCATAAAGATTGCTTATGAAAAAAACACTAGTCGCAAATGTGTTCATTCTCAAAATGAAACGTACCGCAACTGATCAAATGATCGCTTTTAGAATTTTATTTCAAATTGTCCGTTTTTCTTCGTTTATTTAACTATATACCACTTCCTATATTGTCCGACTAGTATTTTTCAATTTTTGTCTTCTATTTCAATTTCCATAAAAGAAATGTTATTTGATCTGGTTACGGTAGAAATAGGTACATGCAAAGTGTCGCTATGTTTAGTGTTAACACTAGAATTACCGTAGTTCTAGTGTTAAAAGAAAAAAGGATTTCTAATTCCGTTTAAAATAAGTCTAGATAGTTTTAGTTCGCTCATCTTTTCGTGGTCTTAAACGCGAAATGAAAATCATTCAGTAGCGTAGCAATCTGTTGGCATAGTTGATCACTGATTAATCGATTATTCAATTTGTATTTTCCTTATAGCCGCATCTACAAATCCTTTCATTGGCGCAAACGCTGGCGCACCCGCCACAGGCCTTACAAAGTGGTAGTCACGGAAAATTGAGAGTATAGTACACATATGAACGTGAGAAGATCTTGTTGCGTAATTATTGGCCAGGTGGATTTTTGCTTGCACCTGCTATGAGCTGTCTAACGGTGTCCTCTCGTTGGAGAACGTGTCATAAAATCGTCTCGCCTCTCGAATCGAAGTCAGGAAACGTTTTATGATATTTTTAGGCTTGGCAAGATTTACAGTCCAATAAGACGTTTCTCGCAAGAATATTTTACGTTGTCCAGGAAACGTTAGTATTTATTATTTATGGACGATTCATGAACTCCAAGGATTGACTGCAATCAAGCTCGTCAACTTCGACAATTTTTGTAACCAAATACAATTTTCTTTTTTCCATGCATTTTGTAGGATTGTGTTTGTGTATATTGTCCAGTTGTAGAAGTTTAGTTTTTTCATAGTATTTTTTCAATGGATTATTGACTGGCCCATTCGAACTAACGAGGATGTTTGAACGATGAAATGAAGTAAATGTTAATTAGTCTAGTTTAAACACGAATGCTGAATAAACCGAGAATTCAGCGAGAGAAGGAATGAAATTGGGTGAAATTGATGTGTACGCACGAATCCACCATGTTCACCGCAATCAGATGAAGACAAAGTGCGATGCGAAGGAGCCTCGAAGCATATAAGTTTCTCCTTCAAGCACTCTTGAATATTCTCGATGATATAAATAATACTATTATATTGGAAACTAATATTTAACGATAACCGTTCCGTTTTGTTCGTGCATGAAAATATACAGAAATCGGTATGCGTATGTTTCTATATGTATACAGGGTCGAGCACGTACGGTGCGCCGAGAGAATGCCGTCAGAATTGAAATTGGTATCGAAGAATATTATTTGACGAAGTTGAAGTACTTGACTCGTTATTCGTTTCCAATCGTGTCTTCCAATATAAATTTTCTTCTCCAATTCGTTCGAAGATTTCGAAAAATCATCTGGTTAACAGATTAACCCTTTGCGGACGAGGATTTTTTGAAGTATACAAAATCTTTCACAGAGGAAGTTAAATTGTATTACACATCCAGCTCTGAAATTCCAGCGAAAAAAAATTATCCACTATAATTATTACTACTATGTTATTTGAACAATTCAATAACTTTTTGTAACTTTGTATTCTGAATACGAAAACTTGACGACGCCAAATGACGTCATTCGTCCGTAAAGGATTAAATGATACAGTGTTATTAAGAGTAGGTTTAAGAGTATGATTAACGAACTGTTGCAAAGAATAATTGCTTAGCCTGAGAAAGTTGCAAAAGAAAATGTCTGTTTTCATACTTTTTCATTATACATAGATCGGATCATTATCCATGAATTGGTAATTTTATTTGAATCACTGTATGAAATATTCTATATAAATTCTGTAATTAAAGTCGTTTTCGACGGTTGCTTTCATATTAAGAAATTAGCTTCTCGTTGAACAAAAAATATTTCTAAATGTAGAATATCACGTGCTGACATTTTTCTTTGCTGTTTCAGCAATGTACTTTTACCTTCTTGCAATGAAACGACAATGCGAATGCGTGAGTAGATGTTGTCACGCTCAAACAATCTTATCAGGAGATATTTCTGTCGTGTGTTTCATTAATTCCACGTTTATCTTCTCGAGATCTATAACTGTTATATTAAATATCAAACCAATTGTAACTAAGACACCAATTACACTCGTACAATCAGGGTCGTTGAACCCTTAATCAATTCGAAGAATTGTATAATCTCTATTATTTTTTGCGAGATTATTCTATTTGTATCTAAATAAAATGTATCATTCGTTTGTCTTTAAAACATAATTAATAATAGTATTCTATCGATTATTTGTCTTCAAATATATTTTCAAATTTTCACTGGAAATATTTTGTTGAACAACGAATTAAATCTTTGTATCATGAATCGTATCGATACTTTCGGATCAATACAAAACTAAAAAAAAAGAACGTATATGCTTAAAAATTCTTTCAACGTACTTCAACTTTGCGTGATAATATTTCTTATACCAAGAACGTCTTCGGAAATTCGAAAATTCGAATATTCGATTACCAATCGCCACATGTCTCGCGTAAGTGTCCCAAAATTATTTGGCGAAGAATAGGCTAACATTTCGGCGAAAACGAATGGCACATGAAAGGGTTCTCGGTGTCTTAACACAAAAACTACCGGACGGGTCAAATTGATCTACTTCAGAATTTTTATTTTGCAAATATTTAATTTATGAAGACGTTTTTACGAAAGATTTCTAATTAAACTTGTGCATTTATATAGATGCAGGACTAGAATTCATAATTTTTTATAATTTTTATAAAAAATTGGAAATAAGTCACCCTAATTGTTCGGTAGTTATAATGTTAATTAAATTCTTTAAAATTAGCGTTTCTTAACCCTTTGCCGTACGATTACCTTTGCGATTAAGCTCTACAAGACAAGGTCTTAACACTTTACCGACCAGTAATTTAACTCGAAAATTATTCCTTTAAAGTTTTGATTCTGTTGAATCGATTAAAATCTCTTTGAAGCGATTAAAGCAATTTAATCTAACTAATACGATCTAGAACGTTCTTATAAAGACCTATACATATTACCTTCAGATAAGAATCAATAAAGTGCAAACGTAACTTAATTTGTGAACGGTTCGAGTCGTAGAAATACGTTTTATGTATCACTTGTTCTTTCTATAGCAAAAGTAAAAAGAAAGAATTATTAATTACTTGGTATCACAATTCTTACGTTACACTATTATCTACAGTCCCTATCAAGAAATTAGGATCACCCGTACGTTTTACCATTTTTCATCATTTTCTTCGGTATCTATAGTATTGTAAATCCAAAGAACAATTTGATAATAAGTTTTTCATTGGTCACATTGAAACCGAGAGTTAAACAAAGTAATTAAGCCTGAATTATAAAAAATTAACAGGGAAATTACCAGACAGAAGTATCAGGTAAGTAAGAAACATTTGTTTTTGATCTTATCAATAGTGGTTCTAATTTTAGATCAGGGACTGTAGTTATTTACGTTACTGAACAGTTTTATTCGACATCAACTATCTTACATAATTATCGGTAACCACCGTTACAGTCATGTGTCAACTTGTGACCGGTCAGCAAAGTGTTAAGTAAGTCCTTCAAAAATGGTGTCTCTCAATTATCTTCTCTTCTCCTGTCCTTAGCTAATAATTTTGGGCCACTCTGTATATGTACTCGCAGCGAAAAGTTTCGAATGGTTCCGGGAACGATAAAGGCTTAACGTTGTATACGAAGCGTTTCACTCGATTGATACACATATACTCAAATTTTATTTCACATTCTGAAAGATGTCAGGCGGATAGAATGGTCCCGAGGTGAATCATTCGTTTGTATAGTATATAATTAATTATCCTCGTTTCCGATATCACCTTCTATTCTGTGAACATTGTCTTCTGGATGGAGTTGTTTAGTCTCTATTAGGATGATGTGAAATTAATGCACAATCTATGAAGAATTATTTGTGTCTTTTCGTCAGGACCAGCATTGTTTTGATCTAATTCAAACGATGGACTCCTGCTAAGAGAAAAAGAAAAACAAAGATGTTAGTACACGATCTATCGTGTAAGTAAGTAGTTGGTTGTGCAAGCCGAACGATGACGATGTTATATAAAAAGTCAAGACTCCAGTGAGTCTTCGGATAGAATATAATACTAATTTACATGTACAATTTCATTATGTAAATCCCGATACCGTAGAGGTGTACTGTTTGACGCACCCTTCCCTGGTTGTATATGTTACGCTGTACTATTAGATGAGGAATTCTAGGCTAGGCTGACGGATTCGGCTGATCGATCAGTTTTCGTTTTTCTTAATCAATTTTCTATTGGTTTTATTGGGTTGATATAATAATTTTGGTGTTTGTTGTACGTGGCGAACAAACAAATTTTTTTCTTCGAAATAAATAATTGTTTTTAAACTGTTGCAATGCGTGTAAAGGACACTTCTTCCTTCATTTTCACTTAGTGTTTTACTTAGTTATTTCTTACGAAAAAATGTGAAAACTTTTGCATCAATTCAATAATTCATCATTTTTGATACCTTCGATTATTAATTTACTGCTAGGAGATCACTTGATGGCTAGGTTGAAGAATGTGACTGATTCATTTTTCTCAGTCTGTTGGCTTTATTTCGATCATGATTATATTTTCGATCTTTAGTTTGCTATTCGCTGATACAGTTACACGTAACCAACGAAAACTATAAAACAATACTAGAAAAAGCTGTTTTATTTTGCTAGATGTCAAATCATCTCCTAGCCTAAACACTGTGTCATATCACTGATTTGAACTTTTTCTTTCGAAAATTACGATCAATCTGAGCCAATCACTAATTGAGAAGAAAATGGCGAATAAGTTCAACAAACAATCAAAGATGCGACTGTATCGATACAGTTGTGTAAAGAATTTCACGATAAAGTGATAGGTTAAAAAATGAATGAACGTAAATGATGAAAATTGTTGAAGGTAGTTGAATGACACTGGTCTCCAAATGGTTGCTCTTGTTGATTTTTTAAAATTGAATTTTTCAGCTAATTGAAATTTTCACTGTTTAAATCATATTAATTTAATTTTTTTTATTTTCTATAGTTAATTCAGTCCTCGACAAAGCTGTAGTTTGGCTCAGTTGTTAGACACCTAGAGTACAACATTTTCTTCTTTCGTCTTCATTAAAAATTTTGATCGTGTAGTTTTTATAATTATATAAAAATATCATTGTTAAATAATTCTCTTAATAAGTATGTAAGAAACAATTATAAAATACTTAATAAGCACGAAGTACTAGATAATTTGCTCAGTTATAAAATATCGGGAAGTTACATATGTAACTGGGGAAACATACATATTATTAAGGGAGCACGTAATTTCGAAATGAACGCTGAATTCCTCAAAAGGCAGTGATTTAACCTTGATAATATAAAATGTTTTTTTTAAATGAATTGAAATTACTTTCGCCATGACAGTTATACACGCATAGATGAATGGCTATTATTGTTATGAAATTTTCAAAATTTATGTTGTGAGTGTAAGTTAGCGTTTTAAGTGCAGCGGTTTGAAGCACTTTCAGTTGAACATTTGCGGATTGTTCATCGTTAATAATGGAGTAAGACGTTAAAACTTAAACAATGAAATACAAGTAAATAACAGTTACCCACGTGTAAATAAAGGAATGAAGAAGCATCTTCCAAGTAATAATTTTATTTCCGAAATGTTCTTTTATTAAGTATCCAAAAAAAGTTCGTGAGGGTTCCTAAATCAAAATTTAAACACAGAGTAGGTTGTTGAAAAATTATTTTATCTTATTCAATACCAACAGTATAAACATAACTTGCTGTTAATACTAATTTCATTCATTAACCCCTTGCTCTATGATTTATTTCTTACTTATTTATTATCATGAAGATTTATTAAGAAAAAAACGACACTTAATGCTTATTCTATGTCTACGTTTAGTTTAAATAAATAATAAATTATTTCCAAATCGTTAATAAATTATTAGAAAGGTAATATTTAATTTGTATTTAAAAGAAACAAATAACATTTACATTTTTCAAATTCTGTATAAAATTGTCATTACGACTTGAACACGGTATCGTAGGTCATGGGGTTGAACTAGTAAAATATTAATTGAAATTGAATGTCAATTCATTGCTAACAAGAAAACGAACTTTTTCTGGTACCTTAATAGTTTGTTTTCTATTAAATGAATATAAATCCGTATAGAAACTTGAAGACATGTTTTGATCAGCTTCAAAATGTATTTTGACGAATTTCGAAATATACCTCATGAAATATTTCTATAACACTTCCGTGCTCGAAACATTCATATGTGAAGTTAACTGATCCTAAATGCAAACAAATCAGTATAATTGTGCACTACTATTGATGTAAAATTGTATCTGAATACTTTTAAGTGATGGCAACTACAGGATGTCCTGCATAAAACGTAGCGAAGAATATTTTCTTATTAATTATCCTTGACAACGGCGAAGTTGTTTTGCTTCGGACAATTCCGTCGGGCCTATCATGCGAAAAGCATTTGATTTTTTGAATATAAATAATATTTATTTAAAACATTTCTTTAGTATTACTTAATGCTACTAAATCTGTAATTATAAAGTTAGTCACTTAACCAAGACTTTGCAATTAATTGATATTTATGCAAGTTTTATTATAATTAATTTTATTAGTAATCAATAAATTGTTTATTAATTAATTACTCATTTGTTAACAATGTTTATAATAATGAATAATACTTATGTTTATTAATTAATAAATTATTTATTCTTTATAATAGTGTTCATTTACTTATCATATTGTAAGATTATTCCTGCAAGGAAAACGTTGTGTTTTTTACTGTTGAAAAATTGTTAATAGATTGATTAGAAACAATTTATGAAGCAAGGGGTTAAGATTCATTTTCCATGGAAACTCACTGTTTATTCTAATATATGTAGTTGAAATCAAACATGGCTGACAAGAAATAATGGAGAATAACGCACGAGACATCCTGTATATAAATTTATTTATTATTACTGCTGCAACTCGTATGTCACAACATAATATTTAACCAATTCCGAGCAGGTGTTGCATTAACTTCTTGAAAGAGCAAATTGCATAAAATACACATAATACGAGAAAATAATTAAAATATTCAAATTTGTTTTTTATACTACTTGTTAATAAAAACTATTTCCCATCGTAATCCTATTCTAATTAAGATCTTTTGTTTAGTTGTAACATTCGATAAAAAAGAAAATTCTGTTCAATCCGAGTGTCTGTAAATGAATTATACAAAAGTCCATGTTCGCTGAAAAATATTCAGTCCAATAAATATTTCCGTGTCACGTCGCGGTCTGTCCGTGAATTGTTAATACTTCAACAACCGATCCTGTTAAACGTGAAGAGCAATGTAATTATTTTGCAAGCAGGAAAAAAACGTTGGTGCATCCTCGTGGAATATATTTTCGAGAAAAATTATTTGTCGTTCGAATGTATATCTGTAGAACCGATTGCATAGACGACGTATTAATTTTACACCACCCTACTTAACCCTTTGACGTATAATAACGGCTGTTATTACTATAACTCGCGAAGATTTTTTGAACAATCGAATGTTAATGTTATTGATTATTCATTAATATGTTTCGTTAAAAAGATAATTGTTGTCAATCTTTCCATTTCCGAAATAAACTTGGATTTACAGTGAATAAAAAATTGTTTTTACTCGCGAATTATTGATAGTAAAATTAGACAAATTTTCTAATGAAAATTGTATGGCAAAGGGTTAACGAAAGAATTTTTTGTTCGTGACATTCCGTTATACAGTTAACGATAAAACGAGTCAGGGGAGGAAATAAATTTCACTGACATTTAATTAAGAAAGCTTACCACGTATGTACATATTTATGCAAGGTATTAATTAATGCAGTAAGATAAATGAATTTCGTCATGTGAAATGATACTCTCTCCGCATATAGAATATTTAAGTGAACATCAACAATTTTTGTATATACGTACGTTTCATGTAAAAGTTGTTTGATACTGGCACGATGAACACAATTCAAGCCATGCGATTCCAAAACAGCACAAGTCAACCAATCAACATTTTGAGAAAATCAATTTTTCTTTTCATCTTCGTTCATCTATCCTATACTTGTTTTTTTTATTGTTATTGCAAACATTGTCTACACTTATATCTTCGTTACTTCATTTTTAATAATATTAAATATATCTGTAATAACGTTAACGTGTGTATCATATGGCCTGAGAAGAAATTTTTATGTACATACTAAATTTACATAAGAAATCTACTTAGTTGCATGAAATAGCTACAAAATCATAATATATGAATATTTTGTTACTCCCCGCAAATTACAAAATAAAAAGAAGATGGCCGGGGATCGAAATTTTGTTTAACACTAGATTTACGGTTACTGTTCACTTCACTGTATTGCTCCTAAGAAAAATAGGCGGTCATTCATATAGACGTCGGAAATTAGAGCCTCGAAAACATTTGCATAGTTGCATCAATGGAAATCGACTTGAACTTTTACTGAATACTATTTATAAATTTTCATATGTGTCAAATTCACGCGTTCCGTAAGTCTAGTGCCAACATTGCGGCGTTCAACGTGTTGGAAAGTGGGATCTGTGCCGTTTTGGAATTCACGAGTTCAATTGAAACCGTTGATTTGCATCATAGTGAAGGGTGAAGGGACAAAAAGATGTTATTCACTAGCTGTTGAGTGAAACCCAGTCAATTTCACGCGAGAGTTGGAACCACGACGATTTATACAAAACGTGATCATTCCTATAGTTTACACATATTCGAGAGAGAAAGAGAAAGAGAGAGAGAGAGAGAGAGAGAGAGAGAGAGAGAGAGAGAGAGAGAGAGAGAGAGAGAGAAAATGGAAACATGTTTGTGCTACAGATTTTTCTCTGAACCACTGCGTTACGTAAGGAATATAGCGAGATACATATATTCGATTACAATATAAGAACGCTGTACTTTGTACATAAAATATATGCATTCGTATATGCATACATACAATTTGTTGTTGAACATATTGTAGTATATACATATAAATATATAATAAAGTGAAACAAATTGTAACATAAATCGTAATCCACGAATTTGTAATTCGCGGTTATGTGTTATGGGTTCTTGTTAATAAGACGTTATCATAATTATGATGATTATATAGATTGTTAATAGAGATATCATACGAATGATCATAACTGTATAAATTTAAATGGTTTGAAGTGTTCGATTTTAGTTGGATTATTTCGAAGGAAAGAGGGATGTTTCTGTTTCGATTGATTAATTAATGTTAATTGTTAAGTGATCGATTTCGTTGAGAATTGTTTGATAGGTCGCATAATAAATTCTCGTTCTCTGCGATGGAGATTGTGAATTTATTGACCGTTAATTCTGCTCGATACAGATTAACACTTAGGCAACTGCCTAAAGAAAGCTATAACTGCAACACATTTCATTAACTTTCATTATACTCATTCGATAGATTTGATTAAAAATTATGTTTCACAAAAGCAAGAAAGGTATTTATTGAATTGCAAAACTATAAAGAAAATAAATGACAATGCGTTGATAAGGGAAAACTGAGAGATCTCCCTGTTCGGTTGGCTAAGTGTTAAATGAGTAGAGTTTTGTAATTTACTTGGATCAAATGTCTATGATTGAAGCTGATCGATTGTTTGTTTAGCTGTAAGTATAAATGTAGAAATGCGACTATCACAATTACAATGGCGATATTTTCTTTCTAAATATTCGTGCCATGAATAAATCGATCCTTTCAAGAATCATTGAAATTTATTTATTTCTGCACTGATTTTCTTCCACACTTCTTAAAAGTAGATTACTTGTTATCGCTATTACTTTCTTTTTGCGTTTAATAAACTTGATGTTACAACAAGAAAAAAGGAAACTTATGTAATGTTAATTTCAATCATTTCGATGACTTGTTTGGTTAAAATGAGATTTTGTGTATCTAGAGATACACGTTATTTAATAGAAAATATAGGAAACTATATTGTTCTTAAAGGAAACAACAATATCTAATATACAAATTATTTAATTAACAAAAAAGGTAAGGAGAAGAATATCAGATACTATAAGAAGAATAGGTAAGTGTTTTTTAATTAAAATCTTCTTTTTTTAATTTCTTATTTTCTTTGTTCATTTTATTTACTCCAAACTCTATAGAATAATTCTATTTCAGAAAAATTATAGTGCTTTTTATGACCAACTATATATGTTTGTATTGATATCATTGGATAAACAATTAAAATATATTTTGGTTTACAAAGAATTAAAAGCTATTCTGCATGAACGCTACTAGAACTACTAGTCTCTAATACTATTATGTAGACAGTTTACACAATAGTATCATGCGTGATAAATCTATTTATTATGAAAACCTTTTTGTACCATTTTATATAATTAACAGTTATGTATTCTGACGTAAGAAATAACACGCTGTACTATTCTCTCATCTCATTAGTTTTTTGTTCGAAATACACTGAATACTGGTAACAAGAAATCTTGTTTTTATGTAAACGTAACTAGTTATATAAATTCGCCAATTACCACAGCATTTATGAACATGTCAATTATGATCAAAACTGATCATCTATTTAAAGTATATTACATTACGATATGATATTTGAGTTTTTCTATGTATATTGGTATACGTTAATCTCATTAAAAATTGCTATCCGCACAATTTGGTTTTCTGAAAATTAGCTGGTACGCAGTGTATTAATAATATTGTTGCGCGAGAGCAATACTTCTATGAATTGATAAACCGCGTGAAAATACAAGTATATTGGCTTCTTGGTTTATCTAACGTTTTTCATAAATGGTAACTTTGGTAATGCTTGGTAATGCTTTAGCAATACAAAATTTGTGAATTTTATAAATTTACTATTTAATATATAGTAGATACCACTATTTACTATTTTATATTTATCAGTAGCTAGTATTTTATTAATTAAATGATATTTGACGTTTAATGGAACTATAAGTTAGACACAAATTATTCAATTACTCAATTTATGGCCTTAATTCATTATTCTGACATTAACAAAGTAAAGAATTTTATTTATAATAATATAGTGAAATAATCATTCTATTTAACTGTGTCTAATTACAAAATTTTTATACAAAATTCGTTAATCTCTTTGAATACACCTAAGCTCGAAAATTTTGAACGCAATAATTGCACTCCATTTAAAATTGAAAAAGAATATATTAAATGTAATGTAACGTATACTTACTGTATGTGTATCGCTGTAAAATAATATTGATAAATTCGAAAACCATTTCAATCCAACGTAATAACATGTGTGTAAAACGGGTGGAAAACAGAAAACTATGAATTATCGCTTTTACAAATAACCGTTTGATTAATATAGTCAATGTACAAATCACGCCTTTAACTGACAAATTGCATATAATGCCATTTCATGGAATTATTTAGTGTGATCCGATAATTACAAGCGTGCCAGTTATAAATATGTAGATTTTCCGCGGTCTCGTCATAGTTAGAATTGCAATTGAATCGGTGCAACGTGTTTCTTCATCGTCTTTCCGGTAAACTCTCTTCTCTGTGTCATTATTCGATTGAAACATCAAACGCAATACTATAAAATTCCAAGTGCTAATCGAAACAGAAATTTCAAATAATTTGTTTGTCCAAATAATTTTAACACGTTGACTGTTTAACCGGAGCTTCATAATTACTAGAATACAATTATAATTCGAGAGATATCTGATCTTGAATAAAAATGTTCGGTAGCGTAAATAACTGGATAATAGTAAAAATTGTGATAAGAAATAATTAATAATTCTTCCCTCTTATTTTTGCTACAAAGGAATGTGTTAAGGAATGGGAAGGAATGTTAATCATATCGATAGTTCATCTGTATTAACACATTCACGTCGGGAAATGTTTCTATATATTTAATCATAGACTGTAGAGTAATAACAATGTTTGTAAAAATGAAGTGCAGTCTTTTGTTACGTGTCTAGTTTTCTGACTTTAGCTGATTATTGAGTGTAAATGTAAATAAATAATTTACTTATTAACACTGATTTACTTTAATGTTACAAATTAACTGTGTACCACCGGTGGTGCACGCCGGCGTGAACGCGTTAAACAGTCATTTCTATAAATTGCAGTTCATTTTTTCCACTTTATTTCCTCAGTTCAAACTACAAAATGAATTCGAAGAGTTTGATGCTTTTTGTTTCCGTTCTGTCGGTCATCTTGGCGGTAACCTATGCCGACGAGGATGAAGACACAGAAACGTATACTTCGAAGTACGACGATATTAACGTTGATGAAATTCTAACAAATAGTAAACTTAGGAAGCAGTATGAAAACTGCTATTTGGACAAAGGACCTTGCGTCACACCGGATGCCGTGTATTTCAAAGGTAAATTTATTTATAATTATTATATTCGCGACTTCTTTTCTATTCGCAGTTCTTTTCTATATCTGAAACTTCAATTGCTTATTCTGCAAAGAATTATAATCGTAATTCTATCGTGTTTGGTGTCAGTTTAAGCAGAAGAACATAACAAACGCGATCAAAATAAAAAAGCTTGATTTTTGAGTTGAAAAGTCCCAAGCTCGTCACGAGCCTTTAATGTTGCCGAACGCTACAATTCACTGTTTTTCGTTTCCCTTCACTTGCATTGTCTCTTTCTGCGTCCGCCATGCTAAAATTTTCGTTTCTTAGGGTGGATTTGATTCTACCTCTTCATAATTGCAACCTTTCGGTCCCGTTAAATGTTGTAATTACCTAACGTTCACTGTACTCTCGTTGTGGTTGTGTCGTTCGTTCAATTGTTTAACATAATAAGTTGTTTATATACCTTTTACTTACACATATAAAATATAGGAAATAAACTAAACAAAGTATTTTGTATAAATGTCATATATATATGATGTTTTGATGTAGTTAAAACGATAATAGAGTATATCATACGTCAAATATATTAATATCATCATAATATCAACAACGCGTTGAACACCCTCCAGTTAATAATTAAGTACTTACTTACACAGTTGAAAAAGATAATGTGAGATAATTAGCGTAGTGTCAGTTTATATAATTATAATAATAATTTTCCTTGCGCGTAACAGAGGATGCAATGAATGTAATTTTTAAGGGTACAATTATAGCCGACAGTGTGCTAACATGGAGTTATGAGTCGATTTTAGGATACTTTTTAAAACATTCTTTTAAACTATTCTCTATTTCAAATAAAACAGAAATATTGATTATATTTCACAATTATATTTCACTAGTTTGCGTTTAATTGACTTCCTTCAGATAAATATATTTTCTGAATGTTCTTTTTCATATTGTTACAGACAAGTTTGTTGATATCTTCACGACGAACTGCAAAAAGTGCACTGCGAAGCAGGTGCAATTCTATGATAAAATTGTATCGTGGTACGCAGAGAACGATCAGGATACCTGGAACACTATTGTTGAAAAGACACTCGAAGATGCTAGGAAACTCGGGAAAGCACAATAATTTTATTCTTGGGAGATGAGTAGTCAAACGAAGAATCTAGTAGCGTAATATTTGTTCAGTAATTCATTTGAATGAAATAAAGATGAATAAATATATATAAAATGTATTACTTTCATATTTCGTGCAAATTATTTGATCAGTGATAATTAACATATACAGATATATTTATTCCTTCGATTCTGTTATAAACGAAATTTGGTATTTCCGTTCGAATGCTTCCGTAAAACTTTCTTTTTTCCGACGTTTCTTGCGCTCGTATTTGCCATCTTTGCGAACAACATCGCGCAATGATTCGTCGACGCACGTTTTGTATCTTTCAACGTCGTTTGCGCAACTAACACCGTCGGATTTTTTATTTTGCAAGCAATTAGTTACCTTTAATTAATAAATTTCATTTATTGCATTCGTAAAACTTCTTTTTAAATAATTCGTGACTTGAAGTATAATAATATTTTACTATGGATTGTTTAGAATCTTGAATGATCTAATAAAAAAATTGTTATATAAACATCTATTATTTAAAATGGAAAATAACAAATAGTAAAAGGATTGAATTCTATTCACTACTGGGAACTGAGGAAATTAATCATATATTAAATTATTATAAACGATTTGAATTCTTAAACATAAATAGAATCATAATAGAAACATAAAGAATCCTTATAAAAAAATAAATATGAAAAAGCAGTGTTCATTCTTAAAATTGTGCAATAAAATCTTTATTTAAAGAGAATATCCTTTTATTTAATTAATTTATTTAAAAGAAATAAATTCCTTACTCTATCTGCCTGAGAAGAACAATATCGTTCGGGTTTCATGTGTGCGTATTTACTAGTAAGACTTTGAAGAAGTTTCTCTATGTTACGTTCATTTAAACCATTCTTTCTCGAGTGTTCGTCGTCGATTACAGCTAATTTATTAATCCACTCATCCTCGTAGTCTATTTCATGTTCCATTTCCTGGTTCGTTTCATTTTTTTCGTTCGTTACTATAATTAAAAAATGTAATTTTCATGTGGAATACTTTTTTCAACATTTCTGTTACGTTTGGTAAGCAAATGACGAATTCATATAGATTATTATAGTGCATTTATAATTTATGGTAATTATTCATATATACTAGATGAATAATTAATTAATAGTTAATTCTTCAAAAGATTTATTTCACATGATCAACTGTTTATTTTATTCGAACTGTTTATCAAATTACCAGCTCGAAGAAATTCAGTTTTAAGAAAATATTCATTTGATTTTATTTGATTAATTTTGTTTCATTAAACAATTTTTATCAAGGATATTTTATCCGCACTTATTATTAACTTACATTATTGTCTACTTAACCTAATTAATCGTATTAATAAACGCATTGTTACCATATCTTAATCCTCGAAGAATCGATCTGCTGACTTGTATCGCATTATCCGTCTCCAGTTGTTGTTTTCCGACGTTCGATGACGTTTTACGCTTATTAAAAAATTTATATTCCTCGGAAGCCATTTTATTATTTTATTTTCGTTCTATTCAAATATCTTTGAATTCATTAACAATTTATTTGTATTAATGTTATGTATATACATTTATATCTGTCGTGTAAAGTGTCAAAAAATTATAATTTTAAATTTAACATTTTTTAACAGAATTTTTTCTATTTTGCGGTTATTTTTGAAACCCGAAGTTTGTCCAAATAAAATGCGGCGAAAAATTAAAATTCATCGATTGATTTTTTTGTACCCTGAAATTGTTACTGGGTTCAATCTTAATTTTTCATTTATCGTTTAATGGTATTTATAGTACGTTAAATATTATATTAAATATATTATGTTATGTTAAATGTTATATCAAATATATTATGTTATATTAAAAGGTACAATATAATATGTACAATTTTGTTGTTCATTGTTTTAAGAGTCAAGTAAAACATATTCATTTCATAATTTCCTTTAAGCAGACATTTATTTTAAAATACAAGTTCATAGCTTAAAACACCTAAACTTTTAAGCTGCCTGTTAAACATCGATACATGGAATTGAATATAAATATTATTAACCATCAATATTTCTAACCTTTTTCAAATACAGAATCAGACTCTAAAATCTTACGAAGAATCACTGTCAAATATACTCGAATCGTATAATCCATTTACGAAAATATATCTATAAAACACTAGACAGAGAATAATAAAAAAAATCTGTAAAAAATATATTTATAAAATGCACACTATTCTATCAACGGCGTCTTGGAAGAAGAAACGGAATGTATATCAGCAGCGTCTCAGTTCATAAAAAAAGAACAAATAAATCCACAATTAAAATACATCGTATAAATGCAGCAAAGTTACTTTACTCCTTTTTCTTTGGCCACCTAAAATTTCGAAACATTAACACTCAGATTATTCGATTTCAATCTTCGATCGAATTTTCGATACTCCATATATTAATCTCGTGCATTTTAATTCATAATATTCGATTTCGATCTTTGGTTGAATTTTCGATGTTCTCCACAGGACATCGCTGCATTAATATAAATGCCGTCGATAAAGCGATTGAGTATTAAATCCGGACGGGTTTTTTTATCGCACAAAGCCTGAACCACTGTCTTTAATTCAGCATCGCGATCAGAAGTCTTTTCCATTCAGCGTGACAATCGCTCTGCAAAAAAGAGAAGACACAGGTGGTTCTCGATTCACAGCACACTAAAACACACACGCAGACAGGGCCGCGCCCAAGGTGTTATACGTCTCTCGCGTTAGCTTCATCGACAACCAAGCTAAAAGTGCACAGGGGCAAAGGGATTCTTCCACTCATGATACTCGAACTGCCTCAGCTTTCGACGCATGGTCATTATTGGGGCACGGCAATAACAAATATGAAGAAGTAAGACGTTTTGATAAAAGACAAAATTCTCTATAGCTCCATTTCATTCTGTCGTATTCGGTGTCGCTTCCGTTCTTTGTTATTGCCGCGTGCCAGTAATAACCATGCGTGGCAAGCCGAGACGTCCCGAGCATCGAAAGTGGAAGAATCACCTTGCCCTTATGTAGTTTCAGCTTGTTAGTCGATGGAACTAACGTGAAAGCTACACTGTAAATACTTATTTGTTGCGCGATGCACCCTTTGCACTCTCTATTTGGTGCAGCCCTGCGCACAGACATACGACTTTCATGATAAAATGAAATTTGTCCGCGTTTAACGAACGTGAAAATTGTTGTTCTCCTTTTATTAAAAAAGATAGATGTCGATGGTACAGTTAACAGTGGAATGCGTATTATTCACGTATGGTGTTAGGTATTCTTACAAAGAATTTTATGTCGTATATATAAATATATATATGTGTGTGTGTATATATACGTATATATATATTATATATGTGTATACAGGTAATACGCGTATTCCCTTCCATGATTTTCATTAATTCAAAAGTGCGATCAGAAGCCGCTTAAATTCATCGCTGCAGTCACTCTGTAAATGCAAACAGAATGTAGGAAGAATTAAAGCGGATATTAATGCTGTACAAAATGGTGTAATACTGTATTTGTGCCGGAAATATGTTTAGATTACATGCACGCAGTTCTGTAAATCGATTCTCGTGGAATCGCGACGTTTCCCGACGCAACTGCACGCGAAACGATTACTCCGTTCGTTTGATGGTTTTTCAAAAATATTTACTATTGTATTGTTGTAACATTACCATATTCGTAATTAAAAATTTAATTATTATTTATTACATTCTAGTATGTAATATTATTTCAATATTATTATAAACACTGTTATATACTATTTCATTAATACAAAAGTATATTTTGCACGTTGTGCGATAAGGCAAGATCAAACAATTCTTAATAATCGTTCTCTTTCGATGTTGATCGGATCGTACATAGTCTTGCGTGCAGCAGATCGGATTAATTAGTAGAATTAGTTGAGCGATGACTCGTGAACGATCATTATTAACGGTTGTTATTAATTAAGTAATAAGTGTCAACAAATGGTGTTTAATAACAACAAGGAAATTATTAATACAATTTATTCGGCCGGTCTCACAGAGACTAAAATAATCGTACTTTTGTATCTCGTGTAAGTGAAGCGTATTATCCGCGGTAGAGTCGCTGTAACAGGCATATAAAATGTGTGGGGGGTGGGCAGGGGAGAATAAAAGGCAACCACGCAACACCATAATCACCGTTAATCAATCGAATTAACTTCAAATAACGAACAACCGACAAAAGCGTCTGGCAAAAAGCTCCGCGAACTGCCGCAAAGGATAAATAGATACACTAAAGTGTGTGATGTAAAACAAAAGAGGCTGTCGAACATGAAATGCTTTCATCCAAGTAGGGTAAGCAAGAGTCTCTTGTAGTCTCCCGAGCAGTCGTCCTGAAATTCATGGAAAGTCATGGACAACCGAATTTTATGTATTGCCAAGTAAAAAAGTTAAGAAAAACAAATTGTGCGGGCACTAGAATTACGACGTTTGTAATGTGCAACCATTAAGATGGACATTGGTCGTAACCTCAACGAATGGTCCTGCAAGATGTATTATTGCAAACTCGAGAATACTTTTCCGAATTTTAAATCATGTGAATTTCGTTGTTGAATTTTTAAAATTTTGTACATGTAGATTTAACTGTGAAAGCAATCAATTTGTCGAAAATATCGAAAGTGATTGGAAAAACGAATTTGTATAATTTTAAGATTGATAAATAATATTTTTTAAAGTAACTGGTACTATTGAAGTACATTTCCTATTAAGAACAGCACCACTACAAATTTATATTTCATTTTAAAACAATTAAAGGAAATTGTTTTAATAGTAGTTTGTTTTAAAACAATTGGTCTTTTTGTAATTTTTAACCCGTGTAAAATGGACCGATAAAGAATCACGATTGGTTAATCTTTGTTAATAATTTCTTAAAAGTATACTGACTGCTTTGTACCGTATTTTGCAACAGTTAATGAATCTCTGGGTAGTTATATAACTAATTTATGCGATTCTATATTGCTCGATGGATTGTAATAGGTAATTAAGGCATGAATTTATTGCGCAGAAAAGAATATTTTGCAGAATCATTCTAAAAGGTTCGACAGCAGGTCTATGTACATAACATTAGTTTCAACTTACGTCAATGTCGCCGGCTAGTGACTGGCCATACATGTTTTGGTAAGTCTCTTTGATATCACCTAAATCGATTTCCGATCGGGCCACGATTATACGTATTAGTGTGGTATCATCGGTGCCCATTCCTTTCATCGCTTTGTAGAGTCGCTGCGCGAAATATGCAGTCTTATCACGAGCACACCTCACTGGAACATAGTAAAATAAAATGCACTTTGACATAATTTTTCCATTAATGCTAACCCATCGCAATACATATGCATATTTTAATTAACAACGACAAATATATCATTAATTCTTTGCGTTATGATTTATTTCTTAATTGTACTTGGGTAGCAATATTTTATTTATGTTAAAAGTAAAACTACAATAAAAACTAAAAAGTTGACTGATTGTAATATTTGCACAAAGATAGATTGCAAAAATATGAAGAACATAATTTATATCCTCCCTTACCGACTGCGAGGTAGCCATCTTCAATGGATCCTGAGAATTCCTGTTTAATGGCGTCTTCTATACTGTTTCCGGAAAGTCGTTCGTATTCACTGAAAATCTTTCGCAGCTGAGGGAAACTCTTGGTAATAAGAATAGCATTAAATGTACTTTCGTCTGTTCCCCACTGGCCCTCGCCAGCATCTATAAGTCTTTGAGCATCTTGTGTCGCCGCCTCTGCATCAACCTCTGGATTCTCATTTCTGCTGGCCTTTTAACATATTTTTTTTATTCGATTAATCGTTATATATCATATTCTTTTGATCTATTTTTGTTGATTATCAGATCACTGATTCAGTATCTTTAGTTATAAGTTCTTTCACAAAAGAAAATTGTTACCATCCATTGCAACTTACATGTTAAGTTAAGTTACACTTTTACTTGTTTTCTAGGGAATTATCTTTTTAGAGTATAACAATTTAATGATTGCTTATACAATCACAAAAAGTGAGAGTTTTCCTATTTATTATAAATAATTGTTTTAATAAATACTTACACAGCAAAGAGAAACCATCAGCCTCGCAAAGTAACCGGACGTGTCGCTTTTCAAGTCCTCTTCCAATTCTTTGTCGTACACTGCAAATATACAATCGAATTTTTATTATACTTCTATACCTAATTCTGGAAAGACATATAATTATATTTAAATTATTAAATATAATATATAATAGTTCTATTTTGAACGAAAAGGAATATTAAAAATACAGTGTCTTCAGTCATATATTTTAGATTGTTTAGTTATATATTCAGATTAGACTAAAATTGATAACTGAACAGAAATTAAAATTCAATTACACATTAAAATGTAGACCTAGTCACATCGACCAATGAACGATTCAATCAACGCCATTCTTTCGAGCTTCCTTAACTGAAGGAGTCGTAATATTTACAATTTTACAGTTGCACAATTAGTCAAAATTAATACTCACGATCTTTATAGACAGCAGATATGGTCTTAATACCATAATTGCTGAGGGAGGCCATCACTTCGATCAGAGCTCCTTCGTCAGTGCCAATTCCGGAAATTGCGTCGTGCAACTCTTTAGCGTAATATTCCGGCAAAGGTGTCATCAACGCTATGATAGCCTTTTCAAAGTTGCCACCGAGTTCCGACTTCAATTCAGAAATCAGATCTTTTCCATACATCGTTTTGAATTTATCTGCGATCTCGAGTCGCTGCACGATACCGCGATGAGCGAGCACGTCGATGATGGCTTGCTCGTCGGTACCGAAACCCTTCATCGCCGTTCGCAGAAGGGTCGCATCTTCCTCCGGGTCGAAGGGGTCAGCGGGGTAAACGGTTGGTGTGCACTGAGCAAAAAAAAGGCATCGTATTAAATAACAATTATTTGAGTACATATTATAACAATAAATTTTAGATTTAGTTTAATCCTTTGCGGAAGGAGATTTTTGAAATTTCATTCTTAATTTTAAACTTCATTAAAGGAAGTTAAATAAATTGTTAATTCAATTCAACTTATATATTACATATTAATATCTGTTTTTAATTGAATTAATGATTATTTATTTGTGGTAAATTTGAAGTAGTAAATTATGTAAATATTATTACAGGCGGTAAGGTCTGTTGTTAATATAAAGAACACGAATTGTGTATAGCTTGTGATGTTATTTAATATTCAATAGTGAAACTGTTTTTTAATTAAAAATATCTTGAGAAAAAAACGTCAAGTATTTTTCAGGTGCGATAGTGATTGGCATGAAACATAGAAGGCTTGATAATTACCTGCACGTGGTAGTACTGACTGGCCGACATTGTACAGATTATCTGTAAGAAGTAAATGTAACGAGTGATTAGGTATTTGATGTTTATATTTTTTTTTATTTTCCAACATTGAAAAAGAATACAGACAATAGACTGGGGCACTGTGAAGTCGCAAATTACAAATTCTCCACGTGTGCATGCATTTATGCATCTCCCACAAAAAACATATACAAGGTTACATAATTTCGTAGCAACTAAACTATTCTCGTCTATTTTCACGCCTGACAGATGGTTTTACTTACTATATACTCTATTGAATTCTCGGAAGAAGACATAACTACAAAACAAGAAGTTTTAAAATTATATTTAAGTGGTGTTATTTAAAATTATTTAATTGCAAATATTTTCAGGATGAAATCAAAAATAATGTATAATCTCAAAGTCGTCGTAAATTAAATAAAATTAATTTGACATTTGACTTTGGAAAGATGCCAACAAAAAATTATATTATTTACTCACTGTTAATACAAAAAGAAATGATCAATTATGTAATCTAAGATCCGTTTTCATAAATTGTGATTTGTAACTTTTTTATTAACTTCAACTGTTCGCATTAAAAATGAGAAGAGATGAATTATATTAACAAAGAGCCATATATCTTCCAAAACATTATTCAATTAAGAAGAACAACAGTCTAATATTCGCGTATGCAATAACGTTTCTCATGTCTGTCCATGACGGTATAATCTCCTTCACGCCTAAATCATTCGATCTCATGAATATGAGTCACGCGACGTTGTAGATAAATACATACATAGAGTCGCGAATTTATTACAGTGAAAATACTATTTTACTTCGTCAATTTAACGATAAGAATTATACACACGAAACTTCAGCCCCGAAATAATAAAAGCATGACATAATCGATGAATATGCACGTAGAAAGGAAGCATTTAAAGTATCTTCGTTACCGTTGGAATTATGTAGCAATTATACATTTCAAAATAAATTGCACCTATTTATAATAAGTTATAAATGACATAACAAACATGTTAAATAAATAATTCCAATAAATATTTTATTTAAAAAATTGTGACAAGAATATTTCTATATCTGAAAATTATGTTTAGTAATTTAATTTAGTAATTTAATAAGTAGTGAATTAGCGGAACAAATATTTTATGCTTATTTTATTATAATATTATTATTGTATTTCTTATATTTCTCCTTTTTTTTAAATATATCTATGTAGCACGGACATTGTCTCAATGTCAATATTACTATAAATTTCTAATGAAACTCGACGTTCGATGATACACACATTTTAATAGCAAAGCAAAGTGCATCTGACACGTAAACATACATATATAAACAGGGAACCAAATATTCCAACACGATATCGCAACGATCCTACATAAGGGCACCCGACTGATCCAGAAACGCGGTCATTCGTCGTAATTCGAAAACTAGAGTTATTTAGGTCATCGGAAATATTAAAATTATCCGCCAGATATATATTAAAACATAATTTTTCAATCGGATCATCAAAAACTTTATCTTTCACATGTAAAATCAATAAAATCAATAATATCCATAATTCTTCTACTTAAAGTTTTCTAAAAATTTTTATCAAATTTTACACCCAAAATTTGTCCAATCTTCAAGCAGAAAAAAGAATAAAAAAAAATTAAGATTCAAAATAAAATCGTCTCATACTTTCGATAAAATCCTCAAATGTTGAAGCAACATTACAAAGATGAAAGAAAATCGAATTCTATAGGTACCATAATATAAATTCCCCTTTAGATCATCAAAAACATTATCTCACAGTTGAGCCTAATGAAACCCCTGTCCGTAATTCTCTAACTAAAAACTTTGCACTTATATCTATAATGTCCTTAATTTTCCAACAAAAAACAAGAATATCTTTCCTTACCTTCGACTTATTCAACGGATTTCATTAAAAATATATTTTATAAAAGCGAAGAAAGTATTCAATCAACTGCATATATCCCCAGTTTAAAACTTACTAAATAAAAAGAAAAGAACCAAAACGAATGGCACTGTGTTGCTAAGGGAACTGTGGAAGATCCTATCCGGTTGGCTAAGAGTTAAGGTTAAGATCTAATCATACCGGCTTATTATACATTAGAATACAATTGGTCTTAACGATTGTCGAAGCGAAAACATTAACGTGACAGTGGACCAGTTAATGAGTTTAAGCTGTAAGCCTTGAAAATAGCTTCCGCGTCATTAGGGATTCGCCGAACGAGCAATGATCTCATCGGTTAACGCGAAATGCCACGGAAACCAAATGGCGGTGGTCTTTGGCTGGTCAACCGCGGCGCCGGAAAGCGTGCCAAGAAACTATCGGAAACGGCGTAGCCCGAAAGTTTTCGTATTGATCGGTGTAACGAGGAGCAAAACTAACCGAGGGTGTGGCAACTAGAGTTACCTTTCTTGCAACGGAATAACGGGTTCAGCGTTGGGTTCTTCTGCCGTGCCGGTCGCCGGTTCGGTGTGGTTCTCCTGCTCGACTGAGGCAGGCTACCTAACAACTCTCTCGTCACAAATATTTGCTGGACTGGTGGGAGCCACCAAGCGGAGAATGTACGCGATGGCACGGAAACTCAACAATGCGACACACGATTCGCGTATATGAGTTTCAAACCCCGTTTCATTTCGGTTATTACACGCAGTGGACTGTTATTCGGTGATCTAAATAATCTTGCGAGGTAATTGTACCGATCGAATTAAATTTAAACTGAATAGTTTATTCTGTTTTATTATATTTTGAACCCCTAAGTGGGAACTTTGAGATTTCTTGTTTATTATCGTTAACGATCTGTGGAAAATCTGATTTTGGTAAAAACAGATCAATGTTTCGAATTTAAAGATTATTTGTACTTTTTCGGTTACTTTTAAACGTTTGAGCAATATGTAAATAGAACATCGGAAAATAACTGGTGTACCTTTTAATCTTTATTTTCAAATTAATGAACATTTTTGTACGGAGAAATGAATATTACAAATATCTCTAATGTAATTGTAATTGAGAAGTCAATAAAAATGAAGAAAATATTCGATTACCTCGAATATTCAAGCAACAGTTAATGTATCCTTTATTTTCTAATATTGACTATTACGTATGTCAAATATAAATGAAATGAAATTGTAGACAGGTGTCTGTAGCAATACAATAAAAAAAGAAACATTCCAAGGCGATTGGTGATTAGTCACGCCTTTAATTGTAGAATGATTTGTTCTACGCCGCAGTGATTCATGCAAGAGAAATGTTTCGTATAAGAAATTATACTGATTTTTGTTAAGCTTTCAATGTTAGGAAACAGGCAAGGGAAGATGGAGGGGGGTTAAGAAGAATTTCATTCAATTGTTCTCGAAGGCTAGGAAAGGAAGTACACTTGTTATTTATACATATTACGTGCGACGTGCTTCACCGGCAAGGTCAGTAACGTAATAGAACAAGAATTCGCAGTGTGCTAGATAAAGGATACTCGGTGTACATCGAAGTCTCAAAATATTTTATTACTATTGGGACAACGTAACCAATCTTTAATAAATTAATCTAATTTCATCGATGAGAGTAATATTGTTAATGTATTCGATTATTTATAAGTTTAGGAACCACTTTTATTTTAGCCATTATGATTTTCCTTCCAAATTGCAATAAAAGAGCCAAGTTCCATTGCAATTTTAAGATAAAATATAAATTGAATTAGGCAATACAAAAGAATCTTTAATATAAAAGGGATTAAAGATTAAAGGGATATTCGTTGTACTTTTTACATTATGAAGTTCTTAACGAGAAGAAAAAATAGAAAAATATAACGATTACAAATGACATTCTGTACTTGACCTTAGCAGTACAAAAATACCTGAATATCTCGCGATAAAAAACCGATAAACATTTAAGTTCCAATTCAACTCCAATTCAAAACAGCTCAATATAGAAAACTGTAAATCTCGATACAATTCATCAAAAAATATTCAATTAGTTCAAATACAAATTCCGAACCTACTTAATTTTCACTAAACAAAATTCCACACCTATTTCTATACACGTAAACTTGCCGGCACTTATCTCTTCATCTTTCAATAATTATTTTTACATCATTACGTGTTAGCATGAAGGGAAAAGATACTTCGACGATCGAGGTATCAGTGTTGCGATTCATGTTTATCCTATCACCTGCGTGCCCTTTCGCCTTTGACGTTGTTGATATCGATTCCGGTAATCGATAAGAAACTACTCTGCCGGGTGTCCTTAAAGTTACGAAAATTTCAACGTTGACGAACAACGTAAGCAGAACTGTCACTTTACCTTTCGCACCGCACTGGGGATATTGTCAAAACACCGGCTGGTATTACTGCCACACTGTCACTGGCTGCTTATCGAGTTGGTAGCGAGATAACAACCGTTGCTTGTAAATTCTCGTCGATGCTCGGTGTTGCTACGTGTGTGCGCGTAGACTGGGCATCGAATCATGGATGAACTATATAAAGAGTGGTGGAGAGGAATTGGCTGGTGGGGAGGACGACGTAGAGACGCCGAATGACGTGGAGGATTAAGATCGTTAAGTGTGCGTCTCTACTTGAGAAGAAACCCGAGGAAGATCCTCGTACCGCTTCCATGAATCTTCATTGACACGAGAATCATTGCTGGTGATTCACTGGGCAATGGACCCTAATACTTTGACTGCCAAGTAAATACCCATCAAAACTCCTGTACAGTCGAAATAATTTATTTAGCCCTTAAAATGTCAATGTCGCTGCGAACGACGCTGAAAATTTTTCCAAATAGTGCCAGCGACTCTTTACTTCTTGATAGCGATAAATTCAAGAGAAAATATGAAAAATTCCATTGATAATTACATTTGTAGCTATTTAAAATAAAGAGTCGCTGAGAGCGATGCTGGCATTTTTTGGAGAAATTTCTGGCGTCGCTTACAGCGACGTTGGCGTTCTAAGGGTTAACGAAGCGGAAACTAAAAAATGAAGATTCCTCGTAACGACTGCTCTACTATTATTCTTATATATTCATCCAAAAAAATTCGGTTCGTTCAATACGTCACCAAGCAAATTAATGTTTAAGTTCATGTAAAGGACGAGTAAGGGAATTTGGGTGATGTGGCAGTTAAAGCGTTAATGCGTTTACGACATGCAAATTTACGGCAGTGGTTTCAAAACTTTGTGTTATATGTGGTTTATATTTAAACGATTAACTGTGTTTTACGAGTGCAATCGATATTTTATAAAATTTGATTTTAGTTCTATCTTATTTTGTTATTGTTACTTAGAGCAGAGATTTCCAAACTTTGTTACTACGCTCCCCTTTAAAAAATTTTGGCGCCTCCCCTTTCCTTTTATTTCATGAAGTAATACAGACATATTTTTAAATGGTAAAAAATGTATTAGTAGAAAAATAAGAAAAACAAAAATTACGTTTCTGTTCTCTTTTTGCACTAGTCCGCGCCTCTCAAATTGGAAATCACTGGTTTACAGGAAATCTTGTAATGCAAGTTTTAACGAATACTGTTCTATCGTAGCTTCAATTCGTCTAATCCATCTAGAATTCACGTCGTTTTAATTTGGGTAACACCATTTTTTATAGATTTGGGAATTAATGTCCTTAGTGACGTATCGGATAAACTGAATTTTGCTGGAAGCATGAGATATAAAGAGGACAATGATGCCACGAAGAGTCTTGATGTTTTAGTTTCTACTTCATTAAAAAAACTGTTCTAACTGTATACGAATTTGAACAAGTGTTTGTTTGGCATTTCCTCGAACTAAACTGTACATGGTATGATTAATCAATACTAGAACTACCAAATACTTAAACCGACTTTTTCATTTTTTCCAACTTTGTATCATTTTAATAACAGTGAAGGATGAAATCAAGAATAGTTCATTTTGACCCATCTGGTAATTCTATTGTTAAAGAAACAGGCTAAGTTTGATCACGCCGAGTAGTGTCCTCCAATAGTAAGGATTTCTGACATAATTGCCTGTGTGCAGACTGCAGAACAATTCGAAAATACCGATTCCTATTGTATATTTAACAAGTATCGGAAAAAGTTATTTCTAGGAACTGTTGGAAGCTTTTTTTCGAGGGCATCTATCATGACGATAGTGTAAATGTGTCTTTAGAGGGTTCCACTCAAGCGAAGACGCGCCTGAAAGCGTGACGGAAATTCACGATTGTAGCTCTCGTTTGCTGAACCAGCGCGGAATAAGATTCCCAGGAAATAAGTGCAAAGTGATGGTCGAATGACTCATCGTCTGGTAGGGGTTCCTACCAAGAAGAATAGCCCGCAGAAATCTTTCGTTCGTCGGATGGAAAAAAAAGAATTGACGAGTGTAAGAACGGAGCGCAACAACGCTACTCATTCTCTTTATTTATCTCGAGACACACTCCGCTATTACCGGTGTCGTAATTACTGCTCACGGGAACACTTCCGGTTTCTACGCCCGGCAACTCAAGGATAGACGATGAATGTACGGGCTGCCTGAAATTCGTTTGTTGCATTCAATATTTAGAGCAAACGCAACGCAATATTCATTTATAGATAATAAGAATTAACAACGGCAATCATCTGTGAGATTTTCTGAGATTTTCTACTGCAAAAACGTGTTTCCTATTCTATACTGTAGATTAAATGAAATCGGTTTATTATTCTAATATAAAATCAATAATAAATTATTTTGAAATGTATACGATGAAAAAGAACAACAAATACACGTATAATAATTAAAACTATTAAGAAAATCATCGATTGCATTGAAACATAATTTCATTTTTAATGAATGGAAATATCGAATGATTTATAAAATTTCGTAGCATTTTCCTTGTGTCTGTCATTAAATTTATGTTCTGTGGTAACGAAAAAAATATAATAACACTGAAATTTTATATAGACAAATTTCATAAATGAATCGGTATAATAATTTTTTTTATTCTGTAGAAGCAATTTATTGTCGTTCACTACGGTTAATATGTGCTCATAAGCAAGAAATGTGTACTGTTTTCTAATACCAAAGGAGGACAAGTAGAAATGTAACGAATTATGTTAAGAGGTGGTCAATGATATTGTCTATGTTTCACAGTCAGATATCACTGCAGCTTAGTGTTACTCAACGAATGACAAAATTCGATCAAATTTGAATTTATTATCTGAGTCATACTATGCGAATACGTCAATGATAGTTGTGAGATGAATGAATGCTTAGCTATGACGAAACGCTCGTACATATAAAAACGTAATGAACTGTGTACCTATGATATCATATCTGTATGTTTAATACGTATTTGCATCGATGCGTAATTGCAAGGTACTTCGGACCAGGCAGTTGAAATTCAAATGAATAATCCAACAAATCCAATTTTTATTACTAATATACAGTGAATCAATGTTCTCATTTGGCAGACTAACTTTTAAGTTCATATTTGAAATATACATCTAACATTCTTATATTTTCTTATATTTTTTTCTGATTTTTTTATTATGTAAAATATTTGTGAAATTTTACATATCGATAGAATCATTTATATTTATTGGATTAACATAAATTATTGAAACATTTTTACTTTAACTCTAAGTTTAATATTACAATGTTAGCAATAACATTTTTAAATATAAGTCTTTATACAATATTCATAGTGTATCTTTAAAAATTTGTAAACAATGGAACATGTAAATTATACGTTTTCATTGATCAAAGATTAATTTGTATGATTTGATTTAATCCATTCATTGATAGGACGTTGAACTTCGAAATATTTTGAATATTTTTGTGTATTTTTAAACTTTGTTTATAAGTTGTTAAAAAAATATAAATAAAGGATTTATTGAGTAAAATATGTTTAAATAAGGAGGAAGAATGTGATACTAAAAATTAAAGATAATTTTAAAAACTATGGTAGTGTTCGAATGCGTATCGAATGATATGCTAGCTGTGGTACATAACCTATAAATTCTTATAACACGTGGTTAGTGCTGTCAAAACAAATGAGTTTATTCGTAATAAATAGGTATGTTTCATAGAAAATACAATCCAATATTATTGATTTTAATTAATAAATAACAAAAATAATTAATGGTATATCTATATATTTATTTACTTTTTGTATTTTATAAGTTTAAGAGTATTTGGAGTTTTAATTTTAGAAACTGACTTACTTTACCGCATTTCTTAATATATTTTTTTAATATTTGTCAACAGATATGAAGGTGAGAAGAAACAAGAAAAACAAAATGAAAAAAAGCATTTATCTAATCTCTTAAAAAGAATAGAAGAGCGTAAACGAGAAAAGGCAACTGAAAATTCTTTCACAAAGGAATCTAAGAGTAAAAAGAAAAAGTCTAAATGCGATAAATCTGTTACAAGTACAGAACAAGATGTCTCAATTGATGAAAATCTTGTTCATAATGGTATTGAACAACAAAATGAAACAGAAGATGCAAGTCAACAGAAAGTACACAAGAAGAAGAAAAAGAAAAAAAATAATGTGCAAGTAGAAGAAAATTTGATGGAAAATAAAAAAAATGAAGACATAGAAAATGAAAGTGATCAATTAAACAAAGAGTCAAATAAATCTATAGATTCGAAAGAATCGCAAGTACAGATACCAGAACAACAGAAAGACTTTATAATTTTAGGTGCAAAAGCTAAAAAAAAGAAATATGAAGTTAAAAGGGTATTACCAGATTGGTTGGCCAATCCAGAAGTTATATCAATTGATTTAAATAGTGGCCCAAGTATAGAAGAATTTAATACAGTTCTGGATTCTAAACTAATTGAACATCTAAAGAATAATAGCATCTGTAAACTATTTCCTGTTCAAGCGAGTATGCTTTCTTGGTTACTGAAATGTAATGAAGATAGGCAACAAGGATGGTGGGTACGTGATACGTGTGTATCTGCTCCCACTGGCAGTGGTACGTACATATTTATTTTATTCATTGATATAAGTTAAAATATACTATTCACTAATATTATTAATTATTTATAAATAAGTTAATATTGTATTGTTGTTACAAGTACACATTTGTGATTTCTTTTCATTTTTTAGGAAAAACTTTAGCATATATTTTACCAATTGTGCAAATATTACAATCTCGATTAGTACCAAAGATACGTTCTTTAGTTGTTGTACCATCACAAGAATTAGCTGCACAGGTTTACAAAGTAGCAGTTGCATATACATCTCATACAAACCTCAGAGTTGGTCTACTTTCTGGTGCATCTTCATTTGAGCGAGAACAAACTAGTATCCTTAAAAAGAGTATGTATTTGTATGCTTAACACTGTTCTAATATAGTATTACTATTCAACATAGGGTATAAAATATTTTATTTTCATTTCTAAGCTCTTAGAGGAGAATACATATCCCTGGTAGATATAGTTGTTGCCACACCTGGACGCTTGGTTGTTCACATATTAAAGACATCAGGATTTTCTTTAGATAGTCTCCAATTCCTTGTTATTGATGAAGCAGACAGAGCTGCAGATTGGTTAGAATATCTTCCTGAACATCTTCATGCTCCAAGACTAACACTGTATAATTTACATCACAGGTTATTATTGAAGTAGAATAAGTCAAATATTGAATGAAATTAATCTTTTTAACATCATAATTTAAATCGTTAATAGTTATATGGTTGTGTGATTCAAACAGCAAAACTCCAGCACAGAAGTTGTTGTTTAGTGCTACCTTATCTCAGGATCCAGAAAAATTGAGCCGTCTTGGTCTTTTTCAACCAATATTGTTTACATCTGTTTTGGTATCAGGCAAAGATGAGGATGTAAACTTAGATAAAGAAGTAGGCGATTTCTTAGGCAGGTACACAAGTCCTGAAGAATTAACAGAACTTGCAGTAGAGTGTGCAACAGAGTACAAACCAGTGGCTGTGTTTCAAATATTAATTAGAAATGATATGGTTTCTAAAACGTTAATATTTACAAATTCTGGAGAAACTGCACATAGACTGACATGTCTGCTTCAATCTTTCTTCTCTGAAAAGGATTTAAAAGTTGGGGAACTTTCGGCACAACTGATGCCAAAACAACGAGAAGATGTACTCCAAAAATTTTCTATTGGAGATATTCAAATGTAAGTTTTATATAAATACTACTGCATAACAGTAATGCTCTTTATAATACATTATCCTTGTGATTTTTATAGTATACATTTTTATTCCCAAAAAGTTATATCTATATAAGTACATTATAGAAGCCATTATTATATGTAGCAGATTTGTTACTACAACACATTGCTACATTATTATTATATTTCCAGACTCGTGAGTTCCGATGCTTTAGCAAGGGGTGTGGATATTCCAGACGTACAGTTAGTTATATCTTACGATCTCCCTAAACACATTAAAGGTTATATTCATAGAGCAGGAAGAACAGGACGCGCAGGCAAACAGGGAACGGCAGTATCAATTCTGACAACTAAACAAGTGGAAATATTTAAGCACATGTTGACTAATGCTCATAAAATAGTACCAGAAATTGAGAAATTAGAATTAGACTCTATCGCAAACGTTATGGGTTATTCGAGTCATGTACAAAAATTGAAGGAAGAGCTTGATAAAGAGAAACAAAATAGTCTACAGCGTATGAAAGCTGTTAAACGTATTAAATCGACAATTGCAGAATGAAGGCAAACACTTCTTGTACATATGTGCGAGTTAATTAAGT
Organism: Nomia melanderi; assembly: GCF_051020985.1. NCBI lineage: Eukaryota > Metazoa > Arthropoda > Insecta > Hymenoptera > Halictidae > Nomia > Nomia melanderi. The sequence continues at coordinate 6,758,286 of NC_135005.1, forward strand.
ATCTTGTTTGTACATATTAATAAACGATTTGAATACTTCATTCGCACAAGTTCTCCTTTAACTCTCCTAAAATCGATGAAACAATAATTAAGCGGTAGATGAAGGACTGAATTGGAATTGAGTAAATACGGTTCATAAGGTAACATCGATAATAACATTTTATTGTCTGAAGTTAATAGTATCGTACATCATGCTCGTTCTCTACCGCAATTATATTCTATAGGTAGTCTCGATATCTTTAAACTGTATATTAACTGTTACTCTATGGTTGTATTATGTCAAAGGCAAGTTATTCACAATTCGAATTTATAAAAGATAAAGGATCGTGTATCGAATAACGACAGAGACATAATTACATTACTATTATTGCTGTGTGTAATTTCATTTCTCGAAAAATGTTGATTACACTTTAATCTTTATTAAAGTCTAACCAAATGGCACGAAAGAAACGAGATCTGGGAATACAAAGCGATCGAATGTACACGAATACCTATGCAAACGATTTCAGTTGTGCAACTGCGATGACTCGTTCGTTACGTAACATTGTTAGAGTTCGTTTCGCGTCTACATCCGACATTGTACACGGATATACAACAAATGATAATGTCGCAGAATTATAAACACCGCTTCAATTTTATAATGAATAACAATTTCATTGTTATTACAGTACATGATTGATACAAGTTGAGTTTAGTAAAAAAAAGATCTAAGCAGAAATTTGTATAATTCATTGAAGAGTTTATTGCAATAATAATAGAAACCAATTAGTAGTCTACATTATTGATATGCATTTATCCATAATATTTGAAGTCTGCATATTTTATAATCAATTAAAACTTGTACAATACTTTGTTCAAATTTTAGATCACTTTAATCCTAATTTTTGTATTAATTCGTAAAATTTGCAAGATTCTTTACGTAAAATAGTAACATCCTGTACCATAGCCTCTTCTAGATCGTAATAAAACATAAACTCTTCGAAAGTTGTACTTAGTTACAAAAAATAAAATCTTTGGACAAAGAAAACGAAAGTATCCATTGAAACAAATTCGAAACGTTCATCTAAACAATTAAGCAGTCTTCATAGGAGAAGGAAGCCTGTATCAGATTAAAAACGTTTACGTTAAAATATGTTTCCCATCGATTCGTACAATTTCTTAAATTAATTTAAGATAAATTAAATTAAATTAATTTATCATTAAAAATCATGAAAAATCTTGAACATCGAACATGGAAAGTCTCGTTTTACGATGCATCATTAACATATTGACCATTACATCAACAGTGCATGCTTACCGTTGAATTCATCGCATAATGCGTTAACCAGATAATTGTCATAATAAATTCAATACCGTAACTATTTAATGTATATATCAAATTTTGCATATTCCAATGTATTCATGTTTTCCATTGTTTACGAATGATCAATGTGCCAGTCAATGCGTTAAAAATGCGAGTATGGCGAATCCTTTTGCAAGAGGGAGGAATAAAACCTACGATCCTTCCCAGCACAAAACGCAAAACGCGACGAACGCTGAAACTTCGTTGTGAGAAATCTAAAGAACGAGCAAGTTTTCACATTCACTTATTCGGTAAATACCTTAACGGTGTAGATAAGTGCCTAACGAGTGATTAAATTCTTGTCTTTTTTCAGCTTCATTATGTTACACCCTGAGACTACAGTTACACCGTGTCGTATAAAACGTAGTCCCGTTCAACATTACAATTACAAGTACATTATACAGTGTGTATCTCGAGCGCCTGCCTCTAATAGTTTGCTCTTTCTTCATTCCGCCTGAATTCCATCCAACACTTACATTATTTACAATGCCGCATATTTCTTGAATGTCCGTATCCGTTTTCTCTGTTTCTTTATAGATATATGTACATACATAAAACATGGTCCTATATGATTCATATGTATCGTTGCCGTGTATATGTATTTCGAATCCCTTAGAGCCAATAAATTCGCTATGTTTATGTGGTAAATCTTACGATAAGAGGATATATTTAGTAGCTTCACTTACTTTTAATAGTTTTGCCGCGTGTTTCTTTCTTTTCTTTCTCCTTTATATACATATATATGAGCCATTCATTAGGCAAATCGGTTAATTCCACAGAACAAAGAGTAGAGAAAATTGATGTAACAGCTATACATCGGTTTTCAAAATTTCTTTTTAAATAGAAAATTAAATAATCATAATAGCATGTATGTTACTTTATTACTACAGATTTAGCTTTCATCTAAAAATATGTAAAATATACAAAATAGTATATTTTCGAAGTAATTTTTATTATTGTTGTAAGTTCTGCATAAACAATCGAATTTTTGTTATGTCGTGGTATCACACCTAATAATAAGAAAATTTATTTTTAATATGAAAAGTCGAGAGCCAATGAAGCGTTTTAGTGATAAAATCTTAAAAAATTCAAAAAGTGGAGTTAATCTATTTGGCCAATGAGCAACATATATATACATATATATCTATATAATTCGACCAACGTTAACGCGCAAAGCGATCCCCGCTTTGCCCTTAAAAATCTACCGGGTCTCCCGTTTTCATGTTCATCAACTCATTAATACTCACTGATGCTCCGATACACAATCATATATAATATGTATATATACATCAACTGTTCATCGATAATATTATTTTATAAATTTCGCGTCTTTTCTCTTAATTTATATTTCTCTTTCGACTATTGCACCAATCCATGCATCTCAGAGCGATAATTACACACCCAATGTCTCGAAAAATATTACAGCGAACATTATCGTTGATATTGCTATTAAATACCGACGTATGATACAATTAAATGTATTTACATGTGTTTCGAATTCATTTGAATCCCACCAGAAGCTGTTTCCTTTCAGTTTTTAAGTATTAATGGGTTAATGTACATAAGACATATAGTATTTTGTTGATTATTTAATTGTAGGGAAATAAATATATCGTATACATATCGTGATGGTTCGGTACAAAAGATAAGGAGCGACTTAAATTTATTTACGAGAATTGAATGTTGGGCTAATCAGTTGTTTTCGAAATGAATTAGCGATATTTATGCAAATATAGATTTTCGTGGATCAATCGGAAGAAGTCGAACAGAAGCTTCTTTGATTCTATTGAGGCTCCTATGAAACTTGACAGAAAGGATTGCTTTCATTGAACGTTTTACTGTATCGAGTCCCGCACAATCATGTATGCTATAAATGCATAAAATCCATAATCTAATTACTAATATGCGCTGAACCTTAATGATACGTGGAAGAATATTGTATAGTACTTGCCCAGAAGGTTCTTAAGGCGATATTTCAATGAAACAGGACTTTACTATAACATACTTATTGTCGTGCCTTCCATTCTGCATACATGCTACGATATTGTAGTTGTTCTATTTAACAAGCGATCAAAATAAATTTGGTCAATTCATAATCGGTAGGCGGTATGCTTAAATCGCTAACTTTTAATTACACGAGCTTAGCTCCTGTCGGTTGGATTTTTATTCGTAACAATTGTGTAATGTGCTTTATGCTCGTAGGAATTCTTTGAATTTCAATGTTACATTTTTCTTAAAATTCGAATGCAGGTTTCGGTAAGTACAATCGAACCTGCTGAATCATTTTTTTCGTTTAAAGTGTTGGCAATAAAACAATGGCACTCGATTCTTCGTGTCACGTTCAGAACGTATTAATATATTTTCTTCGATTTTATCGAAACGGTTTCATTGTAAACGATCGTTCTAGTATTAAATATCTTTATTCTCCTTTTTTTTTCATTGATAATAGAGATGCGATTTTTTGATTAAATCATAATATTGAACATCGTAGAAGTCAAATATAAGAACATGTTATTATATATGCTACTGAGCTGGTGGAAACGGTTATCTTTTAGCCAACACAGCGTGTTTCAGAAAGCAAAGTGTAGCCATAAATAATTCTAACGAAAAATGTTTCGTTTATTATACACTATGCAACTATTCACTAAAACAGTTTTTACTGTATGTATGCATCATAAAAATTAAACGATACAACGATTTATTTGAACCTATTTTATTTATACTTCTTTATGTTGTTATAGAATATCGATTCAACTTTTGTCGATGAAAATTAGTTTACAAGAATGCTGACTTATTAAATATAAATTATTATAAATATTAAAAATAGAAGTAAAAGCGTAACTATAATTGTGGTGTTTTTAAAAAGAGCTTTATTTAGTCATATTTTTGCAAAATTTAGTTTAATAATTTTTTATGGATAGTTGCAGGGTGATAATAAATCAGAATACCGGTTCTTAATTTTTATAAACATCTAGCTGCTTTGATAATTTTACGAGAACAGCAACCCAACGTATACTTAGAATTATGTAAGCAGAGTTAGTTAGTCTTTTACAGCGACGCTTCCGTATCAATTCCTCCGAATCTTACTGTACAAGGTGTAATAACAATATTTTGGACAATTATTATTACTACAATTATCAATCGAATCATTTATAGCAGAAGTTTTATACGTATCTCAATGATAATTTGCAAAATTTAATTACACTCGAAGAAAAACAAACTTAATATAAATAAAGATAAAAGAGACTTAACATTTTCTTAATGCATAGTCTTGTTGATAAACTAAGGTAAATTGTACGCAAAATATTTCCATTGGAAAAGTATGTATTTCTAGAAACAATACTGTTCCGAATAAACGTTTTTCTCTTCAGTCGTCTATCTTAAAATATGTTAATTCCATTTATTTAACAACGACGAGTAATGCGTTATTCTATAATAATTTATTTGGATTTTTTTACATGATTTTCAATTATGCTAGTAGTGCAATTACGTTAGTATTCAATTTTAACAATTACCCAATTTTTGTTTAGGTTTCGAAGTTAACAACATTTTCAGCCATAACACTGTTTCTTGATTTAAATTCTTCTAATTTGATATTGTATCGATTTATTATTGGTACAATGTCTCTGTGAAATGTCTTTTCATTCTTTTGTTATAAACAAATAATTGAGAACAAAAATTGACAGTCACTGTCTTTTAAAGTTACATTTACACTTCTCTGTGTCAGTGAACAAAAACCTCAGAAAACTATTGTTGCGTTGCGAAGCTTCCAAAGTCACTTACATTTAGAAATGTTCTTAATAAATAATAATCGTACATTCTCAAATATACGGCACGTATTATGCGTTATGTTCTTTATCGTAATGCAACATAGTTTTTTACTTAAATAACCGAAGTCGGTTTGACTTCGGCAACTCCAATATTTATCGGTCTTCATATACATATAGCGTTAGACATGTTGTGCATAATTTGTATCATTTAATAATTGCAGACTACTAAGTCTGAATAATTATTTTTAACAATAAGTGTAACAATTATAGCAGTCAAAAAGAAATTATTCCAATCAGTGGTGCAAGTATAAAAACATTATTAAATTTTAAATTATACCATTCAATTATTTGATTATATAATAATTATTATTATATAAAAATAATTTAATCATATACTAATTATATAATTATTATATTTTATTATATAATACACCACGAGTTCAAAATTTTGTCCCACAACATATCGACGCTGTATCAAAATGCATAACGCATTTTGTTGCTTCATATTGCTTTAGTGTTTTTAATGTAACACCTTATTGTATTGTGTTTTGATTTTGGTCAATTTATAGCGGTCTTAAATTATAGTCCTTTGAATTTGTTATACGAAACAGCATATGATATACAACTAGAAATATACAATTGAGGGAGTCGATTAGATTTTCAAATTTTCTAAGCATCTACAAAAAAAGTAATTTACAAAAGAAAACCACTAAAATTGTTACAACTTCGAAAATTAAGCGTTAACCATTATTATTTAACTCTGTATACGGTGTCAGAAAATATAAAATAAAAACACGATTAATTATATGTACGTATCATGATACTCGTATAAATGTGGATAACTTTATTTATAAGTTTAAATTCTCGGAAGACTTCTTCTTTATGGTAATGTGTTTTATTTACTTGTGGTAGAGAGACATTCTTAAACTATTTCGTGAAGAAAATACATACTTATTGATAGTTATCAGCCCTGCAAATGATAATAAATTATTATTGGTCTTCCATAATCAACCCCTTACTTGTTACACATACAAAATTTTACGTAAATATATATTACTACCTAATTAATAGGCTTATGCTGCACTGTTGTAGAAGAAATATCATTTCATCAAATGAACTCTCGAAAAGGAAAAAAAGTTTCTTTACACTTTGCATATTATTTGGAGAAAGATCTTTATATGAGCTCTCTTATCGTGTGATTGGCCCTTTTATTAGTATCTTTCTTAGCGACAAACATTTACAAAACTCTTTTTATTTTACTATTAACAAAGTAACTGAAAAGTTGTGAAATGACTTTTATTTATTTTATTTCATTCAGAAATAGGTAAATATATTTCTGTAAAGCTTCATTCTTCTGTTTAAACAAAATAAAAATAATGATAATAATAATAATAAGAAGAAGAAGAACAATATATTTTCTACCTTTGTTTTCGTTTATTATGCAAAAACTAGGCCACGACATAACATAAATCAATTATTAAATAATAAATATAACAATTAAAATAATATTTCTCTTATACTTATTACCATCGCTATCAATTCAGTCGCTAATGTCTGCAATACCCAAATTTGCATTGCATAAAATAATCCTTAAAGAAACATAACGCCATATTAATTGATTAATCGTAAATTATACAATTATATATAAATAATTACAACCTATATTTAAGTAATTATAATTCACTAATAATATTCAAATAATTACAATTTAAAAGTAAAATAATAAAATGTAGAAGAGTTCATTCAATTCGCGATCGACGAAAACAATCATGATGATCGGATTAAACTGATCCTTTCCAACACTGTCGCGATATGAAGACTTATAGATATGAAGACCATTTCATTTCATTCTTTTTTTTTCATGTACCTCATAAATCCACAGTCCGTACGATCGTTCGTTGATTTCCACGCGGCCGCTAAAAAGATCAGCTCGCGTATCAGTCGATGCCCGCTAACTTCACGTACTTATGAATTGTACGTATGTATCGTATTTACAACATTTTTTTGTTATCGGAGGAAGTCTCTCTTATTTGGTCGCACCACACTAACTATACCTCGCTCAATCTAAAAGTAGTAAGTACGTCCTTGTTAAGTCGAATAAAAGGAAGACCTGTATTTCTTCTCGGCGTCAGATTTTCTTCGTCGTTTGCCTTTGCGCCCTTCCGATCTGATTTCTTCGTTACCCGACTTCCCTAAAGCGATTATCATCTCCCACTGAACAGTTCCTGTCTTAGTTGACCTTAATCGGTCAAGCACACGCACAAGAATTGTTTGAATTTCATTGATTCGATGATTTCTCACACATTCGCATTGGTACGGTAATGTTAACTCTTAACAGATATTCGTAAAATAAAAGTGATCTGACAAAAGGAATGTAGATGATCTTGATATGATATAATGTGCTTGATTCGAATTTTTATAATTGTGGAATTTGTCTTCTTAATTAGTTTATCTTACATTGGGAGATACAATAATCTTTTGTTTTTTTTAATTCAAAATTAGTACATCTGGAAGTTAAAATTATCAAGTTCATTTCAATTGTGAATTGTTTTTCTATTTAACGATTGATGGCTTTCGATATCTTTTCGAACATAGAAACAACTGAATTATTCGTTGAAAGCTTTTCATATTAATAATAAAAGCAAAAGTATAATAAAATTGCACGACTTTTTATTTCAATATTAATATTTACTATATCGTTACTATAACTCCATATTACTATAGAATTTATACAATATAGAAATAATAAAAGTAATCCACTTTCTTGAACGTGCTCATAATATATAAAATAAAATACAGCAATGTAACAAAAATATATATCATATACTTTTATAATAAAATATATAAAATAAGCAATAAAAAACTATATAAATATACGAATGAACTAATCGCAATTATTATAATCAGAATTAAACATCAATAAATATCAAGGTTACACATTTCAATATATTTCATCCCTTCATACGAACCATTAGATATCTTCGTTTCTTCAAATTGCAACAACAAAAGAATATGGCATCCTCCAATCGAAACTAACAACCATGACGTACCAATTACAAAATGCGAAACCAGCATCCCTTATCAAACACGAAATCATTCTCGTGCTTCAGACACGTATAAACAAACATCCCCTTATTCCATCCCTTAGTATCCGCCATCTTTGTTCTTCACCAGTCGCAGTCCTTTTCGTCAATTGTAATTTCCTTACAAAAGGAAAACCATCGTCGAGTAGAGGAACGAGAAGAGGATCGCTAGTGAGGATGTCGAAGAACAATGTTTCGGATCGGCGGCGCTTATGGTGACCCACGGTGGCGAGGACGACGGCGAAACAAGCGGCCTTTCCGTTCTGTGGCCCTCGTAGATAGTGCTGCCCCCCATGATCTGCGTGGAACTGACATCCTCGTCGTTCCCGGCGCCGTCGAAATCATCGAATCTGTTTCCGTGCGTTCGCCTGCCGTTACTGTTCTTCTTCTTGCCTTTCTGTACTGGCTTCTTTCGTGGTCTCAGGTCGATGTTCCTCGAGAGAGTGCTAGGAGTCGTTTCCTTGGACAGGTTCAGTTCTGCATGGAAAGAAGAGGAAATATAAAGGCGCTTTATTTTTTACGAATGTCCAAGATATGAGCCATTTTTTAAAAATGGTGTAAGTCCATTCTCGGGAAAAATAAGTTAATTGTAGTTTTTTAATACTTCTAGTTACGCAATCAATGATGAACGATATGCTCATAAATTAATCAAAAGAAATTTAACTGTGAAATGTTATCGCAGAAATGTTTTCCTTGAATGTGGAATGAGTCCAATTATAGCAAAACAATTGTTTCTTTTCTTTAATTATGTTATTAGTTATTATTGCATGATAAAATTTAACAAGTTCATGGTTTTAAAAAACTCGAATTGGTTAACGTTCGCCGATATTTTTAAGTTCATTCGAACGCCAACTGTCAAATGTCTCAATGTATGAGAAAATGGACTTACACTGCTTTTAAAAGAAACGGTTCATATGTTGGTATGGTTTTATGTCTTTATGAAGATGATTGTTAAAGGATTTAATGATGGATAATGAAGATGGAAATAAGATACGAAATGAGGAAGTAGATATGTGTAATTTTGGATAATTATAGATAGAATGAAATAAAATAATAAAAGAGATACAAATGGACAGGTTGAGTTCTGCATGGAAACACGAGATAATCGTGCTTTATTTTCGGTAATTGTTTCGCCGATATTACAAAACATGGTCGGAATTTAATAATACATAATAAAGACAGAAGCGGCGTACAAAATAAGCAAGTGGTTATGTATAACTTTGTATAATAATAGATAGAGTAGAATGAAATAAAGTAATGAGAGAACTAAAAAGGACAGGTTCAGTTCTGCATGGAAATATTGGAAAATATATAGCAATTAACTCTCTTATAACATGGTACATACTTTAGAAACACAGTTTCGATATACAGGACAGCAATGAACAAAGTCGTTATTTTCTATAATCTAGATTGTCCAAAATCTTCGTTAACGCTAGATTTACGGAACCCTTTAATTTGACGGATATTAATTTTCACAAAGATTATTTCGCGGAAATTTATGCCAATTTTCCTTAATTCGTTTTGGAAGCCCGAATTTCCAAGATTTACATTAATAAACTCCTATCGTTGCAGGAACAATAGAATAAAGTGCAGTATAAATTTCCATACACCTAGTGTTAAATTGGAACTCAATAACTCCAATTCTTAGATTACACCTCGAAATATATATGAATAAGTTTTAAGTTATGAATGAAAGAAAACTTTGTGTTTATAAATAAATTTGAAATATTTCTTCTCAAATCTCCATTTACTTAGACTATTATAATAAATGATTTGTCTTCCATAATGACTCACTTCTCATACTCATGAATGTTTACGTAAACATACGTTTTTAGACATTGAATTAACAACAACAAATAACGAAAAATTATTGCATCGTTTCAACAATCTTTTTGACGTGCCGGTCAATATTATATTTACCTTGTACCCGTATTACGAACTGGTCCTTCCCGAGAGCATTCTCTGACGAGCAAACATACTCTCCCAAGTCCTTTTTTTCCAGCGAATTGACAGTGAGACTCATCTGCCGGGTGTAATCGTTCAGCGCGTGGTCTGACATCACGTATTTGTCACTGGGCAGCAGCTTTTCGTCTGCACGTGAAACGAGAATATTGCGGGCTTTTTAATTTTGCCAGGGAACAGTCCTCGGAGTTTTCATCTGCGCCGTTTGTATCGCGACGCGTCGCGACCGGGGTTAGCTTTTGCAAAACTGACCGGAAGTAATACTTGTCGAATTGATCTCGACTCAAGCGGCCAGCGTTTCGAATATCTTTTCGGAAAACTGACTTTTTCTTGCGAGTTACCGTGCATTTCAACCCTTCGCGATCGGCACACTTTTCTGGCGGCAGTAACAAATACTCGAAATAAATTTATATTTCTAATTACATACTTTATTTATATTTATATTTTTACCGTGCACTTTAACCCCTAAAATTTTTCTGGTGGTAGTATTAACTATGATATATTTCTCTGGTTGCAGTACTAAGTAGTAGAAGCAAATTTATATTTTTAAAGTTATTTTTCTATAAGTGATTTATAATAAATACATGGATATTAAAAAATACAGATTATTTTTTAAAATTAATATATTTTGTTGAATACTGCTTACAGTGTACATCAGAAAGGGATGGTAACGAATAATAAACACTTACAATCTCGATCGTAAAATAATACTACTCCGAAAAAAGATCATGTCGCCAGGCTGGTGACGCCGACTTCGAGGACAAATTATAAATGTCGCCACAGTGGCGACACCGATTACAAAGAGTTAACCCCTCCAGAATCAGCGCACGTTATAATGTATACATTGTTTTATTACTTCAATATTTGACAAAATATTGAAACTGTGACTGGCAATCATATGTACACCTTAGTTTTGAGTCTATTTCTAGTAGAAGAGTAGTGCACTATTTACCATTATTCAATTTGGAATACTGTCGTTACTGATGCTGCATTGAATGGCGGTTAATAATTTTATACGAAAATCCTTTGTTATTATTGTTTTATTTTAATTTTTACTAAAATTCCGTTTAACTAATGAGTCAACAAATTGGGTTGATGCAAAATTTTTGATGTTTTTAGTTTTTAGATTTAGTTTAGGAGCTCAACTGTTCGATGGCTAAACTAAAACTAATTGTAAGTAAAAACGAAGAGAGATGTGATCTTTACATACGTTATAATAGTTTGAAAACAGATATTATTTTAAACTTTAGTAAGGTGGACCGACACGAATCGGATCGTTTCCTCTTTAAGAGTAAAGGGTTGAAAACACTGAAATGTTACTAATAAAACGTGAACAAGAATTTTGAACTGATCCTTAAAAAAAAAGAGATAAGAAATGAAGAATATAATGTATGATTTAATTTTGTATAATATTATATAATAATTCACGAAACACTGAAATATAATATTTTTGTCTCTTAATTCATATACCATTTCTCTATATTATTTATACAAAGTGCCATTCATATTTTACCGTAAAATGGTAAATACTGTTCATATAAAATCTGTCAAGTGCAAGGGGTTAAATAGAAGATTTCTTAATACAAGAACCTTTTGCATAATAATTTCAGTTAGTAAATCGTTATTATTAAATTACTTGACCCTTCTTCATTTTGCTTTCGTATACTCGTTATTGTTAATTTTAATTACACGCCCCACGATTTTTGAAATTACATTGCATGGTTAACAGATTAAATACTAAAAGAGAAGTAAATTGTAGATTGATCTTTTGTTATTGGAATAATTAAACTCCTTGCTTGTAATTTGTAATTTTAGACACCACACTTTAAATCAAGACATTTGTCCTCAAAGATTTAATCTTTCGTCGTGGCGTTTCTCCAACGAAAATTATTTGTTGTCTAATTCTGGAACACTATTCGCTTCTTTGCTTCGAAATCGTAGAAGCGATAGAGTAAGGATCGAACGACGACGAATGAACGAAGAAGTGTGTTGAATTGAAATTGTTCATTACCTGCGCGTCTGTACCAAGTATTCATGGCGTGCGGCGAAGCTTCCACGTGACATTGTAAAAGGACATTGCTGGCAATTGGCGCGAGCAGTAACTCGTTCACCACTTTTATGACTGGTCGGACTGAAACACGAATAAATTCGTTTTAATAGTTTGATGGCCGCGATCACGTATATGCGTTTTCGGTTGGCCAACAGTTGTAGAGCAACATCGCTATTTTAGAGCTTCCTACGTCGAATTAAAAATATTTAATTCTGACGTGATGTATTTGGCCACAATATTTTTTCATAATGAAACTAAAATTCAGTATTTTGTTAAGAATGAAACTGAGAAAATAAGTCATAGATTTTGAATAATAAGTCTTGAAGAATAGATAATAATATTTTTATTTTTTAATAATAAAATTAACAGAATAGATTATAATATATTTCAACAAATTTAGAAAAATAGATCACAGTAGTTCTTAATATTAAAATTAAAAGAATAGGACCTCACATTTTTTAATAATAAAATTAATACAATAGTCCATAACGTTTTGTACTAATAAAAAATATTAGAACAGATCATAATGCTTCCTAACAAATTCCTAAGAAATTCCTGAAATTAGAAGAATAGGTAACTTTTTTTTAATAATAAAATTAAGAGAATATTGCGTTTTAGAAAGAATATCGCATCCAAGCGACAGGTTTCACAATGAATAATGAGGTCGACAAAATGTTAACACAACATTTTTCATTTCCCTTATCAATATGATCGTGCTTTATTGTAGGTATAATGTACTGTAGACGATAGTTCTATTCGTATAAACAGAAACGGAGATTAAATAGAAATTTATTTCCTTATAGCGCGCAATAGCCCTTTAAAGTAAAGCTATCCACATAAATCAGGTACCCCGATGAAATAAGAAGCGTTGTATCACGGTTAAAACACTAGATTTTCTGAGTAAGCGAATTACTGTGCTGCCTGGCTGATCAAATATTTACCTGTCGGCAACGACGTGGATAAATCGCCAACTTGAAAAGGTAATTTCATAGTAATTTATCTAACGGTTAATATTGGACGTGATGAAAACATAATTAATAGTTGCACGCTTCGTAGCATCCTTGAGGTTAATAAATGCATTGCACAGCGTTTCCATCACGAAGAATATTTTTCGAATATAAACAAGCATTTAAAGCTCTTTACTTTAATTACTTCGAATTTTTTTGAACTGCCTTAAACTACCTTTGCATCTATTTTCCTCGAAACCTTAGATTTTCCCTTCGTTCCATTTAGATTTACAATGTGTTCATATAATCATTAAGTATAATATATTTATAATAAATATAAAAAGTATTCGATTCCATAAGTTACATTTTTAACATTAATTTTCTTTCAATATAAGAATTATAAATACAAATTGAAATGCTATCGTACATTTTGAATCTTTCTTCCTTTTATATACAACTTTCTGATTTAACGTTTATTTTCATAAATAGAATAATAATAACTTGCTAAACGCTTAATAGAATTTAAACAATTTTTTCCTACTTTTAAAAGAAGTTTAAAAACAAATATCATGTCATTAAATTAAATTCCAGTTTAACATCAATATAAACTGAAAGTGATTCACAATACGATAGACGTATTTAAAAAGGAAATATCAACAGATTTTCGTCAACCTCACGTACGTACGTGCAAAAATATTTATCAAAATTGTATGACACTCTAGATTTTGAATGATACCCGTTAGAATATATTATAGGTATATTTGCACTGCGTTTGACGAGTATATACTTCACTGATTGACTTTATTGTCACACACAATGAGAGAAACTCATTTCAATTTTTGAAAGTAAACTCTATAGTTAATTGGTTCAGAGGTTATATGAAAAATAAAGGAATAACAACAATGGAGTACAAACATTTATGAGTAAGAAAAATTGAACACTTCATATCAATACGTGACCTATTACTTACTTGAAGCTGCAGTAATGCCAATTAATTTAGAAAACGTTCGAAAACAATTGAAACGCGCTGAAATAGGACCGCTCGATAATGGCGGTACGGTGTATCCGGTGTTCGAGAATCAAATGGCACGGTAAAGTAATTGTAACACACACATACAGCGTATAGTTCGCTCCCTAATCCTGGAATCATAGTATAGCATCGAACACCCCCGTGTTTACGTTGCTTTAATTACGCACTCTCTGTCGCTCTCGCTTTCTAGTCGCGAGCTGCGACATCATGTGTTCTAGCACGGGCACATTAAGTCGTTCCACGCAAATATTGTGTTTGCTGCGAAGCCAACGTCTAACTTAATAAACTGACGGGGATTGTTTTCGATTTATCCTAGCAAGAAACTGGAATGTTTCTATTTTCAAACGTATGGGTTACCGAAGAAATCGGTTTCTATGAAATCTTAGAAGATTGTTCAATGTATAACTTATATCGATGGATTCCACTTGTTTAATCACGAATCTATTTATAAATATTCTAATGGATTTCAATGAAATTCAATGAAGCGATCGATTTTCTGACGAATTTGTTTCCTTTTATAATAGTATAATTTGAACTATTAAGAAATCATAGTTTGAGGAAAATTATTCTCCGAATTTTCCTTTGTTTTATTTATAGTTTGACTACTGCATGGTGGCTGGTCTTTTTAGATGACAGAACTTTAGATAATGGAACTTTTATTGTACCCAGGTTTTAAGCAAGAGCTTTATCTTGAATTTTATGCATAATGTTAATTGCATGTGTTGCAGTTATACGTGCATATATTTATATGAGTCAATTGTAACTGAAATAAGATGATCTATAAATAGGACAATAGTTACCGCCGTACTAAAATGACCCAGATTGGTCAGGCAAGAGTTAAACGAAATTTCTCAGAGTAATAAGAACTGGTTCACCGAAGAATCCAGTTTCCAAGAATGTTTTTTCTTTATGTCAATCGAAATTTACGCGTTCGTAACCGGGAATCCATCGAAATTCTAATTAGGGCTCGCTGTATCTCAAGTGTCTTCCTTCTCTCCTTAATACCAATCGACGTATCGTAACTTTACGAGGATGCCAGACTTCGAATGGATGTGACTGAGAGGATTGCGGACCGACTTTCTCAAAGTAAGGAACTGTACAGCGCTCCCTCATCGCGCACCTGCATGTTTCACGCAGCTGGCTTACCGTGAAACCGTAAGCACTTGAACCGTCCGACGCCTTCGCGCGTATTCGAATTCGTAACAGACTTCTGTTGGAATTTTGTATCGGGCACGGCAAATATTGTATCAACGCTCTGCAAGCGAGAGATTTTATGTTTGTAAAAATATAATATAAATGGTAGTTTGTAAAAGTAATTTATAAGTTCACATTTGGAAAATAATTTATAAATTCGAGTTTCTTTTCAATTATTCTTTAAATTCTTATCTTTTTCATTACAGATATTATCACAATTTGTCAATAATCTTTAAATTTCTGATATTTAACAAATATTTCACTGTCATTTTTCATCGTGAAACAAAATAGACCGAAAGGAAAGAAATATAAAAAAAATCGAAAAGTTGATTCGCCAATATTTTCCGTGTCGCTATTGAAGTGGTCTCCATTAGCCGCGACGCATTTTTTCCCAGGTTTTTTTATAATCTGATACCTACTCGACTCGTTGCGTACTCTTCAAAATGTACACGGTGAATTTTATTTGATCTCTTCGCTCGATTCGAAACGATTACTTTGAAGTGGTACTTTTAATTCCGTAACAAAAAAAAAACAGAATCACGTGTCGTGTCATCAAGTGAACACGGAACTTGTCAAACAGTGTTTGTTCGACATTCCAATAAGTTGCGAAAAATCGAATTGCGATCAATTTCAATGAACACTAGGTTTACGGACATTTATTGTACAATTTATTCCATTGTCCTTGGGAAAGTTGACCATCGTTTATTTGGAATTTGGAAATTAGAGGTTTAAAAATAGACAATTAGAGTAGTTACTTATTTGTACAAATGCATCTATCAAAATCGATGTAAACATTTACTAAAGAGTATTTATAAAATTCGATATGCGTTAAATTGACGCGTTCCGTAAAACCTAGTGTAAATTATGAGTATATTCAGTGGAAAAAGTTTCGACTGTAAAGGGTTAATTGGACGACTGACTTTAACATTAAAAATCCGACCTGTCAAAATGACAAGTTTCAATTTTCTCATTTCATAATGATTGATATATTAAAAGCGATAAATATCTGAAATGATTTGAAAAATAAATAGTTTCACTTCAATACTATAATTAATATATAAAGAACCCAAAAAAACCTATTCTTACAATTTTTATAAGGATTACACATTAATCACGTTAAACGTTGTTCTTGTATCAATTAAATTATTTAAGTAGCTAAATACCTATAATTTAAAGAAGTTATTTTCTAATAATTTCTTTGCGTTTAAAATTGTATTCTTCTGAAGAAATTCAGAACTGATATAAATCAGACAAAGAATATATGAAGTGTATTACAAAAATGTCATTCAAGAATATTGATTCACTCAACAGTCTCATTTATTATATAAACTGATAATTATACTATTAACAGTAAATTAATTGAATTAAATGAAATTTACGTGTTCCTTTCCCGGCACTAATTCCGTTAATGGAATTTTTGTGCCATTTGTTCGTTCTACAGAGAATCATTCAGCTGGAATGCAAGCGAATTCGGCGCAGTCACGATTGATTAACAATTATCCGTTGTTTCGAAGTGAGCCCCATGAAAAATGTACTTAATTTCGTCGTTCTGAGCATTCCTGTCCGTCGTGGTAAATAAACTTCAGCGTTTAATGGCCTGCTTTACGGCTACTTTACGGATATTGTCGGTTTGCAATTAAAGCGGCCGTATACATGGGAACACAAACGTTTCCGTAATTAGTATGAATAGGAAGAGATATGCGGACACGATTAACGTTTTTCTTTCGTTCAATTCACAAAGCATTGACGTAGTTTTAACACGTTTACTGTTGAAAATATCCTAAACCCTTATTGCAACGTCAACTTCGTAGATTTATTGGGCCGCAAATGAATCGTGAAGTTTTGGTATTCAATTACATCGATTGCGTCGATATATCGATTCACAATTAACCAAAGTTACTAGATTCTTTAGAAAAAACCGATAAATAATTGACTTATCTTTTTCGTTTCGATGTTAATTCATTGAAATAATTTTCTATTATATTTTTTACGTATTATTCAAATTTCAGCCTTTTATTTTTCGAGGCATTTGTTCAGTAGTTTCAATGCAATTAATTGTCCTTTGACACATAGTTCAATAAGCTACTCTTTTCCCAGTTTATTCCATGCTTAGGGAATTCATTTATCCAAAATATAGTTACGAATATAACGTTTCGATATTTGTGTAGATTTGAACAAACACAGGGTTTTAAATAGATAAATAATTTTATATAAAAGAATTGAAGCTTTAGCGATATAGTATCCACAGTAGTAGAATGTGAGCATGGTGTACAATTCGATAATTTATGAAAAATGTTATAAAACCGTGAGTATTTGTTGACAAACTTTGCTTAATCGAATAACCTGTTCAAACGACTATTTCACGGCACTGCTAAGCGCAGTGAATTAACCAGGTCTCTGTATATTTAGCGAGGACGCGCGAAACGCAAGAATGGTCGCTGCCAATTAACAGCTATAGTGACCGGCTGTGTATGGTAGCTACGTGACAAGTGATACGTACAGTGGACGACCACGGAATAACGTTTGCTGACCGTCGGAGGGACATTGTTGCTGGCTATGCAAAGATACGTGCCCATGTCCTGTCTAAGAACGCCATTCAGCTCCAGGACTTCGCCTTGGTAAGTTCTCACAGCTGGAAAAAAGAAAAATTTTTCGTTAAAAAGTATCCATGTATCGTTCGTCATTATTTTTTCAGCTCTAAATTTTTCATATTGATTGATCGCGATATTCATTACTAATTATAAGGTTTACTTAGTTGACGGAACCGATTCTTAGTACTAAAACTATCAGTCTGTTAAAATTATTTTTCTTAGCCCTTTCACCTTGTAAATATTCAAATTTCAAGGCCGTTTATATAAAAATATAATATAATAAATTATAGAACAAAAATTTTAATTTCGAAGACGAAAGATATTAAGTCTTATAAATTTACAATATTTTTATTCCAAACTAATATCTATCATTTCAATGATTTCTCCTACTTAAAGAATAATATTAATATATAACAAGTATATCTCATTGTATCTAATATCAATTACTCCATAATTCCAGTTTTAAACAAACAGTTACAAACACAATAATACAAAGCAATATTTACCATTTTTTCCATTTATCTCTACTTATAATACACAAAAAGAGAATGCCAAAGTATATTTCAATACAATTTTCATCAAGCAATTCATTCGAAGAACTGTTACAAAAATCGAAAACTCGAAAATCTATCGGCTTGTCCCAGTTTCCCCTATTAACCCGAATTCGGCTATGCCCACCGCTGTAGAATTAATTCTCAATTCGTTCCTTGTTCCTATTATCGTCGGGGTCCCGGTCAAACGTCAGGGGTGAAAGGTAACCAGACGTGTCACGCGTGTGCCACACGTTAAACCGGAACCATGTCTGCGTAATGGCGCGCGCGAATCAGTGCGCAAGGCTAAGTATTGTTCACCCTGCACGAGTATGCGTCGAAAACGCCACATCGGGACCACGACGGAAATAAAATCGATTTTCACGACGGGCCGTCCACACCGGGAAACCCAAAAGTGTTAAAACTCAAGTTTGTCGAATTTCTATCTTATTGTTTCATAAAATGATGTTTTCTAAGTGTTACGTTGTCGTAACACACAGAAGAGTTCTTGTTTCGAATGGAGAATGACAAACGGCGAGTTGTCAGTGTATACGAACACTTTATTGTAACTACACAGATTTTGAGGACTTGCGTACAAAGTTCGATTTCGCAACGTTTGTAAAAGTTGCGCGTTTGTGGAGTTGTGTCTTTTGAGAGGTTTCGTAGCGTTCTGTTTGATTCTCGTAGCGTCATATTTTATGTAAAATTGGGTATTTTAGAATTGGTCAGTTGCATTTTTGGGTGGAGGAAAGATATATTTTGCCATTGGTCGCGGGTGTGTCTATTTTGTGTCTTAGAGTGGGAAATTGTCAACAATCTAGGTTCGTTTCGTCATCGTCGTGATATATAATCATTTATTTGGTGTTTATGTTTACGGGTTTTTACGGTTGCAGTTTATTGTTGCGTCGCACGTGGCGTCCAAATGTTGTATCTTGACCATCATAAAAATTAGCAAGATTTCAGAGTGCTCGCGTACCTGGTTTGTAATTATGGGATTATCTTAAGTCCCTTCGCTATCGATTAATTTATGGTTCGAGATTAGTAAGTCAGACGTAATACTAAGAATTTTATATTTTTCAAATTCCGTTTCTTTTATGCTCTGACTGTTAACACATTCGAGACTGGTATTTTTAAGTAACTTGACTAAATTCTTTAATTGAACACCGATAACGTAGTCCTACGTCATCTCTAATTTTTGTACAACAATGTAACATAGACCTACGTCTTTTTACATTTTTTATGAGAATGTTGGTCACTTAAATGTACGACATATCAAAATCTGTAGCTAAATATTGATAACATAGTCTTTCATATACTTTTTATATTCATACACATTTGCATAATAAATCCTTGCGGTATTCAGCTATAGACTCTGGGAAATTGAATGCGGTCACGAATCTGTTAGCCCTTTGCACTCGATTTATTTTCGATGTTGTTGGGTGTAAGCTTGTATTTATTTGTAGGGAAATGAATGAAAGTGATTTACAGAGGTAGAATTCAACGTTTTATTTATTATTTTACTTATTATTATTATTATCAGATTTAATTTTTATCATCTTTTCACATGTGATACTTTTTCAAACAATTTCCGACGTTCCATAAGAAATTTGTCTTGTAATCTCCAGCATGACGTACAAGTGGAAAGAATTAAAATAAATTTATTTAAAGAGGAACACCGCCTAGAGACGTCCTAAATATAGGTAAACTTTAGGAATTTTTTTTGTTAATAACTATTAAGTGAAAACTTCTGATTTTTTATGAGTGTGTAATTATTACTTTCTAGTTTATATTTAATCTAAGTCAAAATGTTACAAAATGGCGCAGTTATTCGCTAGCTTCGGAAACCCTTTTCGTAAAATATCCATTGTTGGCGGACTAGATTGCAAACAATTGAAGTATGCGAAAATAAAAGTTTTTGTGGATTTATAAACAAATCACAAAAACCTGATTTGCCCCAAAAAATTAACTTCAAATGTTTATAAAAAATTAAATAATTGAGATATCGAAAAATACGTACGCTACATTTTAGATAATACATTTCTATTTATAAATTCACCAAAATTTTTGTCCTCGGATATTTCAGTTGTTTGCAATCGAGTTGGCCAACAATTGATATTTTACGAAAAAGGATTTCGAAGCTAGCGAATAACTGCGTCATTTTGTAACATTTTTTCTTAGAAAAAACATAAATATAAACCAGAAGGTAATAGTTACACACTCAGAAAAAAATCAGAAGTTTTCACTTAATAGTGAATAAATTAACAAAAAAATTTCTAAAGTTTACCCTTAATGTACTTAAATGCATATGCACCAAGAGCTGACTATTAATATTTCTTCTTTTAACTTTTCTCTTTTCACAATTCTACAGTAGCAATCGATATGTAATAGCTGTTCTTCTTTTCCATTTGTTTAGGGAAGGCTGGCTCCTGCATCTTGGGTTAAATAAATAAATATTAAATAAAATTATATTGTGGAAATCATTATTTTTAAATAATCTCTTCCCGCGCTGTAACAGATTCAACGGTACGCGATGCGTTTAGGAACGGCGGCTTAAGTGAAATTAATCGGCGAGCTTAAGTCGAATGAGAAATTAAACTCGAATGCCTCTTGTTGAAATGGAATACAAGATGTCTCGCTTCGGCTCCACATCGAAATTATATTCGAAACTTGGGAGATTTACAACTTCGAAAATTGTTTCTGATGAATGACAGAAGAAACCTTGTCAAGGTTATTCTTAATGTCATTTCAAGGTTACTGTTATTTAGAGGTCGTGAAGTTATAAACAATGTATAATATCAAATTTTTAAATGATCGAAATTTGTTTGAAATTTATTTGGAAAATATTGTTTTGTTCGATATTTTAAATTATTTAGCACTTTTCGTATTATTATAATTACCATTGTAAAATATATGATAGTAATGTGATAGTAATATAATAGTAATATATATTATATACTTTATAACAGTAATATTACAATAATACGAAAAACACTTGATAATTTGAAATACATATACTACAAAATAATCCCCACGAAAATTGATAAAGAAACATTTTTATCTACAAATATATAATTGTTAAAACGAAATTGAACGTTCAGTTTGGACAGGTAGTACTGCGAAGTGAATTAACGTGGAAGGAATTCGAAAAGATTAAGCCTGACGATGCGCGCCAGAGGGAACGTGTATCAGGATAGCAGGCCGGCAGTACCAATGTTGAATCGCTAAATACCAGGGTTACAATCGGTACGAGGGAGTTCAGAGTATCAGCTAATGTTTATTTTATGCGACGGTTAGCCGAGTGAATTACTAAAGAGGAGTCAATATTTTAACCAATGGAAATTGCAATTTATCCGAGGTCTTGTCTTCCCGTCTCTGAATAACGGATGCCTTTAATGGACAGGCACGTATATTAAACGTAGATTAATGTTACCGGAGAACGCGTATCTCGTAATCTGCACGCGTCGAAATATATAATCCGGCCACGTTAATACAGTTTGTCACAGTGCGCGCGAAATATGACAAAGAAACGAAGGAAAGGATTGTTTAGCACCAGGGGTTGAATAGCCACGATATAGGTTTCTATATAACATCGGGTTCTATAACTATTTTTCGGTTTTTGAATCAAATATAGAACTGAAATATAGAATCGAAATGCAAAACCGAAGAATAATTATTATAGAATCGATATTATATTTCCTATATTAATTATACAATAATTCAATTATAATATATTATATTGTGAATATTATAAATTTTATAAATATTATAATTATATATTATTTGCTTTCGTGAAACAATGCTTTTGTTGCATCGTAAGTTATGGTCTCACGGACCAACAACAGTTGTAGTGTATATTTATTTCACCATGGCAGTTGAGGGTTAAAAGAAATGCTATTAACTCCATACTTAATGTTTAGAGTGCGTATTTTCACTGGTTTATTAGAAATTTGCAAAATTACAAATTTGTAAAATTCCAATGATAGCGGACAGTATTAAAAAATCTACGGTGTGTCCAAAATGTAAGGGTTTTCATATTTTTTATTTATTATTATTTTCTTTTCCACTTGTTATGATCGGTTTATTTATTTTTAAAAGCTACAACGAACAAATTAAAAGAGGAACGGAGAAATGCATTCGTGTAACATAAATCACGTTTCCAGTTTGACAGAGAAAATCCAATGTATAATTCACTAGTGATCTTGATATAGGACACGTTCCGACTGTGCAGCACGATCCAAAAGTAATGTCTCATAATTTCGACGTAAAAATCGCGGAAGAAAATATCCATAATTGCATTTCTAATTAAAACCGGGCGATTATAATGTTATAAATTGTTATATTAATTGATAGCACTTCCGACATTAACGAATATTGTCCCAATTCGAATAAACGTTCACCTTTGAAGCTCGAATAAATGCCAAGCTTTAAAATGAGTGTGCTGAAGAGAGTGTAATAGTAAACTGATTTATTTAATAATTCCTCAGAAAAGCATTTCTACCTTTTTAAGAATTATCAAAAAGGAAGCTCAAAATGTGCATTTTTGAATTGTCTGGTTGTTTTAGAAATAACATTAGAAGCTTATTATATAAGTTTTTATATTAGCATAATTAAAAATAAAAAAAAACGACTAAAATTTAATATTTAATAAAATGATCTTTGTGTTTACATTTATTTAAGCTTATGTGATGATTAATAAAAAAAGCTTTTAATTTTATTTCTAAAACGATCAAACAGTTCCAAATGTTATGTTTCAGGTTTCCTTTTTAATTTAAGTTCTAATGTAAAATAAAATTACAGTAATTGTAAATTTCGTTCAGCAACCTTTGAACTGCCCTGTACAGACATCCAGAACACGTATCCGGCGATAAATGTGACCGTAAAATGTTCCGCGCACACATTGAAATGTAAATTGCTGTCCACAAGGTAATTAATTAACGACAATGAGCCGCGAGACAATCGATTATTCCGCATTGACGCTGGGCCCCCGATATCTTGCACAGTCGTATTTTTTTTCCAGTGAACGCGGCGAGGAAGTGGCCGCGGCTTGTTTAACCCTTTGTGCTCGGGATACATTTTTCCCACCAACAAAATTCTTTTATTGTCTTTCGAACGTAGAAGCAGAATGTAAAATTAGGAATGTTCTGATCGTCATATTTTTAAAACGAGTGGTTTCTGGATGACACTGATAATGTACTGAGAAAAATCAACCAATTTATTGATTATAGATTGATTATTATTATTATATTATAATTGCATAATTATTATATAATTGTTACATTTTTATTAATATTGTTATAATATTGTTATTATATTATAGTCACATTATTATTATATCATTATTACGTTTCCTTATATTATTATATTATTATTATTAACTTGTTTTCATATCATTATTAAATATACGTAGATTCACATAAATTACCTTATTAGAAATTAATAAACTTTAACGAACGTTCATAACATTTCCAAATGATCTTGGCAGAGATAATAACACTGATTCATTCGGACAAAGATAAAACTCAGATTTGTGTATCAAACCGCATAATGTATGTCCCAGTGCTCAAAAGGTTTACGAAGCTATCGAACAATATTGTCGATCCCCTGATCCGCGTCCACGAGTCGAACTCGTATTTTATGGCTTATGATTTTAATTAACTCAACTTAATCCGTTAAATGACACGGAAGGAACATAGCTGGCCACGCGAAAGGTTTACCAGCTTTCCGGAGGAATTGTCTCGACAGACATCTTTATTCACACCGTTAAACCCGGCGAACCTTTTCTTAACTCGATCCTTAACCTTTTATCAAACTTTCAGATAATACTTCTCTTTCTTCCAGACTTTTTCTCTGGTTCGAATGATACAATTTCTACATTTCGTAAGATTTATAAAATTATTCCTTAGGAAAAGAGATTCGGAGTAAAACTATCGGATTTGACGATTATTATGATCACTGCTGATAATGTAACCAAATTATTATAAATATGTGAATCTTTATAGAAGTTCAAGGTTGTTAGAATATTATTTGAAAAATAGAGTTATGATGGAAAATAGTTTTTCTTAATGAATATTATTAAGAAGTATTATACTTTGGTTATTTTATATATTTTTTTCGTATCGTGTGTATTGCATGCAATTATGCATTTTCGAATTTTCTGTAAGTATACAGAAATCCGTGGTCCAATTATGAGAATTACTAGTCAATGCTTCTTTTTGTTATAGTTCGAGATTGGAGAGTTGTTTTTATAAACATGACAAGAAAAGAAGAATTAAATTTAATATATTCTTGATTTGTGCATTCAATGATTTGAAAAATGAAACAAAGATTCGATTGTTACTGTCAAAGTGTAGGATTTCTCGAATGTTAAGGAACTGAGAAACTTTGTAGTTTACAGCATAAAAATCTACAAGAAACCTTTATTTGCTGATAAAAATCAAGGCACGACCGTGTTTAGACTTGTATTTGGCCCATGAAAATATCCAAGAAACCTCTATTTACCGATAAAAATCCAAATGACTGTTGTAAAGCGTTATCGAGGCGAGCAGTGAACAATGAATTGGCAGATTATGCGATCTGTTCTCGATTCGGTTCCTTGCGAAACCAACGTAGATGATAATGACACGATAACGATATCGCGTAATACTGGATTTTATCTTGTAACGGGTTAAAGGGACGATTAACTTTCTAATTTCACCCTTACATCCCGCGAAGTTTGAGCAAAGATAATTTTGGTACTCTTTTATCGGGCGGAACGGATCTTCAGCGCACGCCGTGCTGCATTCAGAATGCAATTGCACTCGGTGACAATATGATACGTAAATTCGGGCGCGCGAGGTATGTACAGGGTGCACTGTTTTCATCTGAATGCAATTTAATCTATAATTTCACTTATTTTCAGAATTGCTCGTCATTTAAAAAGATATTTCGACAATATTCTGGGTGCAATTGCATTTCGTGACAATATGATATACAAATTTGGACACATGGATTATGTACAAGGTGCACTATTCTATACTGTAAATGCAATTATTTCCAAAGTTGTTTGTTATTCGAAAAAAATATTTCGAACAGAATTTTTTTGATTTCCTGATGGAAGTAATTTAATATAGTTAATTTATCAATATATGGACACACGAAAGAAATACGGAAGTCAATATTCAATAAAATCATATAATTATTAATACTTTAATCGATAACTGATTCGCTATAAACAAGTTTCAATTATTTATCTCAAGAAACTATTGAATCAAGAGCTATTTTATTTTCAATAGTGCCCATTTATACCAGTAGATTCCACGTTTGTATTGATAAATTAAAATAGGCCACCCTGTGTATTGTCTACTATAGTTCTGTGCATCTGTCACGGGTCATCTTGCAAGTAAAATGGATGCGTGTCACCGGTGTGCATTCTACATGCATAATGAGTGTGAATCTTTAGTGTAACAATCGAAGAATGAAATCTCCAGTTTATCATTTAATTATTTTTATAAAAATCAATTCTTATCATTTGTGCAATTTTATTTAGATTTTTCATTTGAAAATATTAAAACTAACGTTACTTATGTTAACGAATGTTTAATTTGAAATGTAATTGTTGTTTTGTTTGATCGAAGATTTTATTGTTCTAAAATTGTCAGAAATCGATGCGCGTTTAATTGAAAAATTGCATAATCGAATAACAATATTAATTAATCATTTTATTTATGTCACGCGTCGACTATTCTAAATAATTATGATTTATTATGCTGAAACGTTGAGAAATCTTACATTGCTTCTGTCCATCTTCCCTGAGAGTGATGTTTGCGCCACTTTCCCGTTTCCAAGAGACTGTTGGTTCCGGTGAGCCAGTAGCGACGCATCTTAATCTTATATTACCACCCTCGCGTGTTATCATGCTGTTAGCTGACTCGTCGTCCATGATATCTGGCGGTATCAACACATCCATGTATCCTGTCTGAAAAATACAAATGAATAGAATTTGTTAGGATCGATTGTTTGTAAAGAAACTGAATACTAAACATATAGAATATTATATAATTAACTTTCAAAGTTGTTACCATTGAGTGTCATGATAAAACTTAGTGGTAATGATACAGAATACAATATAATTCATTTTATAACTTTTTAGGGTTGATTGTTGCAATTAAATTTATTAATAATGATATTTAATATAATAATATAATTAATCTTAAAACATGCCACCATTGATAATTGTAATAAAACTTAATACAAATATATTATACCGTCATACCACATTATTACTATTAACTTTCATATTATGATACCATACCATCTACATAAAAATACAATAATTGATAATATAATGAATTATCCATTTATAAAATCATCTCACATAACTTCTTAAAATAATAATTTTCCTGAATACATAGGAAATTATTTATTCAGATATCATTTGAAACACACATTTATTTTATAATTATTATTCTCCTCAAGAATCCCATTAATAATGTCCAACTCCCTCGCGACTCAGTTACGAAATTGTTGCAAATAAAATTAAAAACTGAGTAAGGGCAAGGGTCGATACCTTTCCTTATAAGTCATTTCCCTTTTCCAAGGACCCGACCGACCGTTACTTAGATACTCTTTCGTCCCAACTAATTGTGTAGAGTAACTGCGTAGAAACTGCATTACGCGAGATGACTGGCCGGAAAGTGCAAAGGGTTGCGAGTGTATCGTTCTAGAGCGGAAAATTATCCTCGCTGGTGTAAGTGCGTGTGGAGTGTATAATACAGACGCCTGATTTTAATAATCGGTGTGCGTCCGAACACGGGCGCGAACAACGTATATCTCACGGTGATTATAATTCCATGTGGAACGAGAACGGTAAGTAGACGGTTCTTTTTTTCGGTGTCAGTTTTTTACCCGCGAAATAAATAGACGTTGCAGTGTATGCAGCTGAATTATAAATATTGTTAGGAGAGCACTATTTTCAAAATTACGGTGTTTCTTGATCAGTTGGACATTTTTAATGATCTGCGGATTAGAAAAGATGGGGTGGGGAGTTTGAAATTTGTTTACATTTAAAAACAGTTTAATATTTGGATACGAAATGAGATGAGTAATTAAATGATTAAATAGGTGTTTAGTCAAATCGTTAAGTGATTAACTAGTGAAGTAGTTCAATAATGAAATGATTGAATAGTTAAATAATTGAATGATTGCATAGTGAAGTAATTAGGAAATCGAATAATTTGATAATCCGATAATTACATAATTTAATACTTAAATGATTACACATAATCTTATCAATCAACAGTACGACAATCCCAAAGTAATTATTCAAACGAGCTTTCCGTCTTAACAATGACAAAACAAACAGAAATAAAATTCTTTCGACTAATTTCAAACAAAGAATTCCGAATTTTTTAACTCAAATTTTATGTTCTTAGAGAATATACGACAATCCGTATATTGACATGCACGAAGTTACAAGCTATGAATTACGATACCGTATGAAAACTTATTTTCCTTTGGATTAGTACAGTATATATGTTGAAGGTTCTCGGATTGCAAGGTCGCGGTCATGTAATACCTTGCACAAATACACTAGGATTAAGGACGGTATCCTGCTTGCGGACCTAAGCACATGCACGCTTAGCTTGTATAGAATTAACGGACTAAAGTTTCGAGAATCCGGTTAACATGTTACGATCCGTACGTCGTTTTCAAGACGGGACAAAATGGTCGGATTAGAATGATTCAATCATCTTAAACATCCGATTGAAACCCGTATTTCTACGTGATAAAAGATACGATAAAGAAAAATCGTGCAGCAATCACGCGCAAAAAATTACTGCAGTCAAAGGATAAGACATTTTTAAAGTTGAAAATCTGCAGTCATTATTTTAAACTTGATTTTTTAAAAAGCTCAGTAATAAATATGATTTCCATTATTTCTATTATAAGGAGTTTGTAAGAAACGTCTATTCAGTGATGATTGAATTGTAGATTTTAAAAGATTGTAACAAACTATCAAGATTTTCTTATGTTCACTGCGTAATTTAAAGATCTAAGATAAAAACACTTTGGAATTAAAGTATGAAAGGATAATACAGTTTAACGAAATTTTCATTTTAATCTACCTGTGAGAATGCATTTTATCGAAACGCTAAATTTTCACCTGAATCCAATTTCTGCACAAATTTTATATTTGCATAAAAGTCCAATGGAAACGACACGGAAGAAAATGGAAGATATATTATAGAACAGTGTTTCTCAATCCTATTTCCATCGTAGAGTAGTAATCCACATTGTACTATATTATTATAGGAGTGAAAGTAAATATAATAATATTCGGTAAATCACATAATGCAAAATATTTTATTTGTCGTGTTCAATAATAAATATAATATATTAATATATTTTGTATTACTTTAATATTTAATATGTATTTCGTTATTTTAATACATTTAAACGCAATATATTTCGAATAGATTTCTCGGACCAGTGAAATGTTTTTCAACACCATTTCAGAACGGAAGACCTCGATCGTAGAGAAAGTTGTCGGTGCGCGCAGAGAGTAGCGTTCCCCGGGGCCCAGGTGCCCAGAAGCAACGGTTTAGAGTTTTTGCTAAAAAGCGTCTCGCAAAGTAAAATGAATAGAGTTGTCTGTCATTGGTTTAAGGAAATCCGGTAACCGGAATTGTCGTGAATTTAACCATCGCGTCGGGATGCAATTCCGTAAGTATTATCATCCGAGAACGGGTCTTACACTCTAGGGGCACGTGACGCGGATCACGAAGTTGTTCGCGAGGAACTTTCCATTTACTTTGATCCGAAACATCCGCTGCCGCGGCTATTTATCTTGGGCGAGTTCTCGTCCGATACCGCTTCGGAAACTTTTTCTTCGACGGCCAGCACTACTCGGACAAACCTTGTCCGATCCTCATCGGTGTGAAATGGGCGTGAACTTGTCAAAGGTAGGTAGTACGTATTGTGGCGTAATTGTATTTCTCAGGATAAAATTGTTATTGAGGGATAAATACTTGTTAATTATTATTTGTTGTTATAGATGAAACGATATTTAAATTGTTATTTTTTATTGTAGTTAAAATGACATTTTTTAATTGTTATTCCTTGTTACAGTTGGAATCGTATTTTCATTCTTATTTGTTATTGTACTTCAAATGATATTTTAACTAATATTTTGTTATAGTTATTATTGTCACTATTATTCACAATATTTTATTCTTTATGATCAGATATTTTATTATTCTAATTATTATTCACAATAATAATTCTATAATAATAAACAGAATTTTTAAGACAATTATTAGTTAGAATCATAGAAAATTATAATGACTATAAGGATTTAGAAAAAAATACAAAGTAAACAATTCAATTTCAAAATGTAATATAAAGCATCGAAAAAAAATATATTCAATTTAATTATTAAATTAACTGTACTGTTCAAAGCATATTTTTCACCATGCTATCCACTTAGAAGTATAGATATCTTGTTTACGTGATGTAACTGGTGCAGATAGAAAAGAAACGAATTTCTGCTCACCTGACTTCGCATAGGGACTGTGTTCACTTGGCACATATAAACACCTGAGTCATTCTTCTGAACGTTCATCACGTGTAACTTCCACGTGTTGTGTCCGTTGTGAGTGACTGAGAGTCGCGGGTTGTGTGTCACCAGATGCGTGTGAATTGCCAAGATCGCTCGCGAGTCGGACTTTATCCAGGCCACCTGGAAAAATAAAGTTCACGAAAATGAAAATGGTATTAATTAACTGAACGAATTGAAAAGCAAAGTGAAATTTTATCTTGCGTAATGACGAAACAAACTGTACAAAGATAGAAATGAAATTGATTAATTTAATTGAAGTCAAAGGACAAAATGAAATTCTATTTTTTGTAAGGATTTTCTTGAATTAGAAATTTCATTTTTCGAGGATAATAACATGGAAATTTGGATATCCTTATTAACGAAACAGATATGAATAAATATTCGTCATATTTACCATGTATGGTAATAGATGATTAACAATGCACGTGAAAGATACGTCGCGACCCTGGATCACTGTGTGATTTTCCAAAGGAGCTAAAAACTCGGGCAGTGTTTTCGAAGTTGTTTGACCTGAAACGAGAATTTTTTTAAATGTAGTAACCGTAATCATTGGTAGTTTTTAAAACATTATAGAAACATTATTTTGTTTCGATATAAACAATTTTTAATATATTATATTGATATAATGCTCCCTTAGAACTTCAATTTATTCAGAATTTCTTCAGAAAGAAGAAAGTAGAGAAGTTTGGAACCGACGATGTTCTGTTAATGCTCAAGTTAATATTTTAAAATTAACGTTACCACTTTCAAAAAATAAAATCAATAACGAATTTTTAATAAAATATATTCCAACATTGATGTTCATCGTTAAGTAATTTTTTAAACAAAGCATCACTACTTTTAAATAATAAATTAGGAAAAACGAATCAAAATTATTATTCAATTTTTAAGAAAACATTGCACATTCGATGTTTAGTTATTCCATCAAAAGAAACATGACTATTTTCAACAAATAAAATAGGAAAAGTAAGTAAAAATTAATCATAAATTTCCGAGAAAACATATTTCATCGTTAATATCCACAGTTGTTCAATCTTCAAAAAGAAACATCAGCAGTCTCAACAAATAAAACGGAAAAACTAAATAAAAATCAATAACAAATTTCTAAGAAAACATGTTCCAACGTAAATATTCACAGTTACTCAATTTTCAAGGAAAAGCATTACCGCACACCCAGCGAAGAAAGTCACTAGGAAAAATGAGTAGAAATCAGTAATGAATTCTTAGAGAGGCGCATTCTAGCGCCGACGATTTTCTGTCGATATACATGCATGAATAAGCAGTACTGTCGATTACATATTCAAGCTCCCTTCAGAAGAAGATTCCACCCTCTGGGGCCGTCCACCACTTCGCCGCGTGACAGACAGAGGCCGTGATAGAACGGAGAGAGAGAGTGGAGCACACCCAATTCACCCATATTCCCGTATCGAATTCTTGTATGCGTTCATGCAAGAAAGGCGATAAATGGAAAATTCTTGGGTCCTGCAATCGTAATCTGGTTGTTGAAGCTCCGTTCTCATGCTACAATTTTACGAGCGTTCCGATCTTGTTCGCACGGTAACTTCTTCCCCCTTTCAACCTCCTCTCCTCTCACTTTTAACACTAAACGTACCGGCCAAATGACCAGTTTTCAAATTTCATTAAAAATTCTGCATTTCCTTCCGGCCATTACAACACTAAACCTACCGAGCAGTCAAATTGACTTTCGCAATTTTCCTACGGAAACTTCGAGAGTGCATCTATTGAGGCTCCTATTAATTTACAATTGAGTTTGCGCGTTGCTGAATCAATGTCTTCAGTAATTTCTCAGAGAATCTTCTGTTATCTTTCTAATAATCGTAAAAAGAAGAAATCAGGAATGGGCCCTTTTGATCTGTCTGCTAGTTTTAGCGTTAACTGTATATCGGTTCTTATATTGTTCGGTTAATCAGTTCTTTAATTTTTGTCTTTTTTTTAGTTTCAGTAAGAAAAATTAATCACAAGAGTATTTCTGCACTGCCGAATTTAAACTACTGATATTTGTTTACAATGCAAGTGTCAAAGTTCTTATCAACAGGTATATATGTTGTAATAACGAAATTTTCAAACTTGTATATACTTTATTGCAAAACAACATGTCAATATAACAAAAATGTAATTTTACGTAAACATGAACAAAATTTGTCTCATAAGCCAGATGATTTAGATCGTCTGCAAATATTATAAAATGCAAAGGAGGCCCAATCAAATATTGATTATTAATACATTCATTGTATTTTTAGTGTAATTTGTATAGGTACGAATACTGTTGTGAGACTAATGTTCTTCCGGTTTACGTAAAATTATCATAAGGAAAAACAATGTTCCCAAGAAATATCAACTTTAATCAATTTCCTAAAAGTCAAACATTATTCATAAAACATTTAGCGTAACTTTACATTAATATACAATATTTCAGTATTAACCTGAAGAAAAATTGATTTGTATATGTTAATTATGTAACAAGTTATTTGTTTTTCAAACAAAGAACAGTTGTTCGTACACGTGTCGTTCGTGTGCGAAGGCCCTAACACATTTATTTTTGGAAGCTTTTCAACCCCTGGTGAAGTGTCACCAACTTCTATCCAAACCACCGCGCGTCGGCCAGAAGCTTCGGCAGTTTCGCTCGTGTTCGAGGCGGCCAGTGATAACGGGCAACGAAATTACACTGAATTTTCCATAGTAGCGGCTTGGGTCAAATGTCTATCTGGATTTTCGGATCACGGGGGCTGGCTCCGCGCTAACTCGGAAAATTCCGTGGATTCCGGGACCCGACGGTAGCAAAGGTTGTCTCGGCGCTGCCGTGGAAGACAAAGTAGGTTCGGGGGAAACGGAAGTTGCATCACGTGCAGGGTAAACTCCAGCCGTGCCACCGGTGGAATCTTTTCTGTAAATACAGATTCTCGCCAAAGGCTACGTTGAGATATTTCGAAGACTTTTGTTACGAGGTTCGCGAACGGCGGAGCTCGCTCGCCGCCATTGTTCGACCGTGATGAAAAGTTAAAACGTTCGGCCACGGTTGCTTCCGTCGGTTCGCCGACGCGACGCAACGCGACGGTTGCCTTTGCGCCACGGCCGATACTTTATTAACGCAGGAACCAACCGAGTACACTTGGTCCTCGATTTACACGGCATTCAAATTATACGACTTCGGTTTAAACAGTTAATACACTTGCATCATATGGAAAAGTGGAGAATTGGCTCTTATCACCGAAAATGTTTGTTTTTTATTGCATCGAAATACAAATGGTTCAAAAGGTATAAAGAATTGAAAACAAAGTGGCGTAAATAAGGAATTCGTGATTTTATTTAGTTAGAAACTAATTTTAGAAGTTTAAGACAGTTTTGTCTTGAAAGAGTTGATAAAAAATTGTCGATCAATGTATGTAATCCGTATGAAAATTGTAACAATAGATTATTTCCAGTTTTTTCGGTTATTCATTATAGTATTCAAGTGAAACTATTTATTTTCGAAATCATTATGAATGTTCAATGCTTTAAGATACCAATAATTGCGGAATAAGGAGACCGGAACTAGTCATTCTTCTAGTGTTAAACGAACTGTGAGAGTGAAGTTTTCGAAAGTTTGGTTGATTTATTAGTTTGTCTATTACTGGAATGAGTTTATTCAATGATTCTTAGGAAAATTGTTTGTATCTTTTCGGTACTTGGGAAATAAGGGAGAAATGAGCTGTGATTGAATATGAACGAAAAGAAGTAAATATTAAATATATAGGAAGACTAGAAATAAATATTAATTGAATTCACATTTATCAACATTTTGTATCAATTACTATACACTATTGTGCAGATAGTAGGAAACAAGATTTTCTAATTGATTTGTGTGTAAAAATTCTAAGTTGAAGACTTTGCTATTGTCAAATTTAATGAAGCAATAATAATTGAATAAATAACCGTCGCAGGAAAATTCAATTTTGTGAAGTGAATTAATTTATATTAAAACTTCTTGTTTCTAACTTTTTGAAGATTTTTATGTTACAAATATATAATAATAGTCTAATCTTGTATATTACGGATGAAAATCATTTAAAAATAAAATATACAATGATGTGCTTTGTATAATTAATATAATGCGTAATATCGAGTAACCATATTGTGTACCAAGAATAGAATTTTTAGTATTTAATAATTTCAAAGGGGAAACGGGATAATAGTACAGACATTACAAAATCTTCATTTCATCCCTTTTCCATTAAATGATTCTACATTTCAAGCGAAATAACCACGTTGCTGGTAAATGTTCCGGAAAGATTTCCTCAGGTTCTACTGGAAATAATTGGTTAACGAATCAATATCTGACCCAATCCTGCTTTACCATGAATCAATTGTACTAAACATTTCCTGGTTCTAGATTTACCGAGGTCAGTTATCGAAGCAGAGATTTGTAAGTTTCTATTAGATTCTACCATTTTTGTCACAAAAAATTAATCAAAATAAATAGGTGGAATAATAAGACAGTTTTTAACATTATTTATATTCTCTCTATATGTAGTTTTATATATTAACTTATTTTCGTAGATTCATGTTATGTGAAAATGAAAAACGCCAGCTGGAACTTCGCTTTGAGAATTGTAGAATTATTTTCAGAATGTGTCACTAAAACACAATTACCAATTGAAGCCATGATTTCCAAAACAGTACAAGTCAATTAATGTGTTTGATTAATGTGTTTACATTTCAATAAATAAATTATCTTGTAATAGATGTAATTTTCTAATTAAAGAAATAGGAACACATTTTTCAAGAGGCTGTGACAATTTACTTTCAGATTCAAGGAAGTGCCAATCACTACAAGGGTCAAAAACCACTGATCTAAACCGACGAACGTCAATTTTTCTACGAACGATAGAATAAACCATATAATAAACGTCCATAAACCTAGTGTTAAATTAACCTAGAAATCTTCATCACGAGACTCACTCGTCATTGTACGGCAAGGGTTTAAAAATATGTATTTTTCGTCGTGAGTTCCGAATAAATAATTTATATTGACAATGTAAGTAGACACAGTCGAACAAGGAGGCATCGCGCAAAAGTACAATAAGAGCCCCCTGGGTGTAAGCCTCTTAGCCAATTGAAAGTTTCGTTACTTCGTAATTCAGTCGATCTCTGAACTCGTTTCATAACTTTACATTCGATACCAGGTCTTTACGCCGCGAAGCCGACCTCTTATAGTTCCCTTCTACACTTTTCTTTCTACGGGCGAAACAGTAATTAGTTTGTATGTCAGGGAAATTGAATCCGCTTACGACTTCGCGAGCTCCGCGACGTGACGGTAACGGTGGACTACTTTATGCAAATTCTCGAAATAGATCGTTTGATTCCGACGGTGGTAAAGCGACCCGATATTCTGTAATCCCAAACAGTTTTGATGCCACTTTCGAATCTGGCCGACGCGACGGTTGAAATCTTTTCGACTTGGAAAGTACCATTTCCTTCTTTGAGCATAATTTATTAAATTAATATCATCCAGTTATAAAAATGAATGATTTATATTAAGTATATTTAAAACATACTTCATTTTATCAATATTACAGTAAGAATGATTTTTGTTTATTTGATTCTTTGCTCGGTCATTGTACAAACATTCTATGGAAAACACGTTTCTTGTGTAAATTGAATACATTAATTTAAAATACAGATATATGTTCGCGTTGTATATTTTGTAACTTTAAGAAGTCTATGTTATAATAGAAATAACCGTATTTACTTTTTTAATTGAAATGCATGGGTGGAGAAGATTCAAAATAATGAAGAATAAAAGAGTAGATTTGAAGAAGCAAATGAAGTTAAAGAAATTATGAGAATTACATTAACAAAGAAATGTATGTTAGCAGGTTGCAAATTAATTGTTTTCCTATTTGATGTTATTTATTATTAAACTTGAATATATTTTTTTAAATCTGATATTTATTTAATTTTTGACAATTGATTTTAAATATAAGAACAATATTATTAAATTTAAATACCCCTTTTTCCTTTAAAATTTTATTGGACTTGTGAGAATGTGGAAGTGGGAATGTACCTATGTTGAAAATATAGGATGAAATTTATTAAGGGTTTAAATGGTATTTGATTTTAAAGTGAAACAACATCGTATAATAATAATATGTTCCGGGAAAAATGGTATAAATTTATACGCCTCTAGTGATCGTGTTACCATTCGCATACGAATCCTTCTAGATTTACGCCTGGAATTCTATGATAAAAGAGATCATCCTTTTTACGTTTTATACAGAGGATTTGAAGAATCCTATTGATATTTCCATCCTCCAGGAATGCCAATGGGAACTATCATCGTGTCGAATCATAAATTCATCCCTAATCCATGCAACATCGGCTAAAACGCACAACATATTTCTTACTATTATACGTTGATAAATATGTAGTTATAAAATAAAATAGTAAAAAGTATTTTAATACTTTTATTAATATTCTTATTTATGATCATTTATTAATAATTAACTAGCACGTGGAAATCTTTTTAATTGTTGTCTTTCCTACTATTTCTGTTTCTACTAGCAAAAATTTACTTTCTAACTTGATTACTTTCATTTTATAATAAATTATTTGACCGGTTACGATAGGAATTAATACACACAAATTGCCAGTACATTTAATGTTAACCCTTAGCACTCGTATGTCATGCTGGAGATGACAATATAAATTTGAACGTTGGATATTGTTTGAAAAAGTACCACACGTTGAAAGATTCTAAAAATGAAATCTTATAGTAATAATAATTAATAAAATCAATATAAAACGTTGAATTCTACCGCTGAAAGTTACTTCAATTAACTTCCCTAAAAATAAATATAAGTTTACACCAAACAACATTGAAAATGAATCGAGTGCAAAGGGTTAAGATGAAGTTGATTTCCTAAATGACATTGTCCTATCAGAAACTTTCCGTACGCACCGAAAATTTATATGAATCTGTCGGTGCAAAACAGGGGTAAGGTGACTTTCGTTCGAGTTTCAAGTTCACAGGGACGCGTGCTGCGCGCCCGTGCACAAAGAAAGTGGTCTTTTTGTAGGAGAAGGGAAGAATACCCTCCTTCAGGATACTTATCAGATCAGAGCACACGCCTATTGATTTTGGCTTAAACCGGGGAATCCCACCGATAGATAGAAGTTAGAGCCGAGATGCGAGCCGGTCTCGTAATGCAAGTTTTTCTTCCCCTAAATCCTGTCAATCCACGTCACTGTACTTGCGACGGCAAATGAAAATTAGGACACGGGGGCAGGAAGGCTTTCGCAGAAACGCTGCTCTGCAACCTACATTCGCGTAACATTTTGCCGACCATTATAATTCCCGAACTTTGAGCAAAAGTAAGAATGGTCACGTTGTATTTATTTTACTTTTTATTTACAATCATATCTAGGCTAATGATTATGGAATTTAATTTGTTATAAAACGATTTTGTTTTATTCTTGCTGCTACGTTATAATCAGGTAAATATAGTAATGTTTACTGCATTTTTGTAACGAGTGAAGAATAGTTTTTTAATAGATAAATGTTATGTTAGGTACTCACAATGGATAAAATATAGTTTTACAGTTCCGTTTCTATTGAAAGCAAAAGATAAAATGGATAAAATATAGTTTTACAGTTCCGTTTGTATTGGAAGCAAAAGAATATTGTAAAAGAAAATGGCGCATAACAAGGTCTGTTACAAGTAAATAAACAAAATCCCCAAAAACTCAATATTTTTCGAAAAATTTACAATTCAAACAGTTACAATTTCCTGCCAAACCTCCAGAAGAAATTAAAAAATCACATACATCGATTGAAGATCCTCTTAAATGCCAAATTAATTTCGAAACCTCCCTCACGAATCTCGATAACATAACCTAAAAGATTATGTAAACGACTTTATGACGCAGAATGCATGTTCCGTTTGCATAAAGTAGCCAGTCTCGAAGTATCTACAAGTAGAAAGACGGGGTATCATTCTCGATATCCATTTCGGGAAAGAACTGCCGTTAAAATTTTCCCGTTGCGCCCTGGGTGCGGCGCCGCTTAGATTCTCTATTTTTCCCTTTCTCAGGGCGGCGAGTATAGCTGGAATCCTAGATAAAGTTAACCGTTTCGTCTTTGAGGGGCCACGGAACAAGGAGGAAGGAAAGGAAACTTCGCTTGAACGGGAAAAATAAAACAAACCGGTCGTCGGTTGCGCTCCCAGCATACCGTGGGGATTGTCTCGTTAGCATAATCTGCCGGCTCGCAGAGGCTGCTACTCCAATGCCCTTTCTTTCTCTTTCGTGCTCGCCTTCTTTCGGTCCTTTATACGTTTCTTTACTGCCTGTGTATTCTGTCTAACGGCCGCCGCGTTATCTTCTTCGACGCGTCTTCGACGAGAAAAAGCCTGTCGCGCTAACACGTGCTCATCAAAAGGGTACTTTTCTTTGTTTAAGAGGTTCTTCTGGTCTCCGGAAGCGACTACCGGCATTTTCTTCGCGAAGATTGAATGAACGGGCGTATTTGAATATTTTATTTATGGTTTCGCGTCGCTTTGAAGCGTTCGTTGTATGTAGTCAGTGGATTTTGGGGGAAATTCTTATCAGGTTATCGGTTAGGTATTGTGCAATAGTTGTCGTAA
The DNA here is from genome assembly GCF_051020985.1 of Nomia melanderi. NCBI lineage: Eukaryota > Metazoa > Arthropoda > Insecta > Hymenoptera > Halictidae > Nomia > Nomia melanderi. The sequence goes on from NC_135005.1 coordinate 6,797,022, forward strand.
AATAAGGTATAGAATGTCTAAAGCCATTTATGTTTCTTCTATAAAGTAACCGTGAAGATTAATTAATAAATTACAATTTGAAAAAAATATTATTATAGCTATTTATATATTTTATTATTCTGTTTTGTGTTTAAAAAAAATAATTAAAATAGAAAATGTAATTATGTAATTATAATTTTGTATTTTCAATAATTGTTGTGACATACCGATCAAATTAAGTTTTCAAAGTTGACTTAACTTTAATATTTGATCGGTTATATTCAAACCTGGCGAACAAACAACTTCAGATCAATGTCTCCGAGAAATGTATTTTTTTTCAACAAAAAGAATCACAATATTTCTTAAGATGATTGAACACCATATGTTCTCAAATTTCTAATTGACATTCGAATAATTTCACGGCATTTTATCGATCGATATCGAATCGACTCAAACACTTAACATTTTGTTTACAACGTTCGTTCCTGTTAAATCGTTGTACTCGAATCGTCGTGTAACAGTAACTTTTGGTGATTACTTTGTTGTTCGGAATGATTCAGGGATTCGGACCCGTTGTATCGGAAAATAATAGAAATTCATTGACGCCGCGGTCGCAATTCGGCGATGAAACGAAACATTGAAACGTTATTGTACGCTGATCAAGAACCCATGACTGTTCATGGTTCAATTACGTTTTCAGCGCGGCGAACAGTGGTTCAGGCCACGTGACTGAACTGTGATCGTACCGTGACTAAATCCTCATCCTAGTTTACGCTTCGTCCATCCGACCCCATACTGTTACGCTGTGTCGCTTCATAAACTTCACTGTAATTTCTGATAAATTTCCTAGCTCCAGCCTCGCCGGAACTGATAATAAACGTAACTGGGTTACTTATTAAAATATTGCTGTTTCCTCTGACATTTTGCACTTCCTTGATTCGGAGTTACGGTTGGATGTATTGTATTGTTGGATTAATTCACGATTCGCTGGGAATCGTGGGCAATGAAACATAAAATGCAGTAGGTACTGTACAGGGTGTTACATTTTAATCAATAAATGCAATTGCGTATGGAACTATTCCTTATTAAGAAAATGTTTCAAATGCAAATTTTTCTGTTTTGGCGGGTACTATCAGAATAGTTAAACTGTTAAAAAGTTACTAATGGATCAGTAAATTAATTAATAAATTAATGACTTAACTAATAACCTGATAGTACAATAATTTCATTAATAATTTAATGATTCAATAACATAATTGATAACTTCGTGCCTTAAAAACCTAATTAAAAACTTAGCAACTTAACAACTTCATCAATATCTTAATGATTGGACAACTTAATCAATAACTCAACAACCCAATAACCCAATTAACAACTCAATCAATAAATTAACAACCTAATACGTTATTAAAATATTAATACGTCAAGTAATCAATACTTTCATTATCAAAATTTCATAAAAATCCCCGCAACATTAAAATTCCGAACCTTCGGCCCTCCTTTATTCTTCCAAATGGATGTCACCACACAACTCGAATTCGCTCGCTCCCTTCATTGGATTCTCGTCGTGTGACAGTCTAATAAAATTTGACTTTTCCGCGTGTCATCGGATTAGCGGACTATCCGATGAAGATGGACCCCAGGCGCGGTCGTTCGACGTGGCCGCGTGTGGAAACGTATCTCCATTTGCGAAGATCTTCGGCGCGCGATATACGGGGATTTTTGCAAACTCAAGGAGCTCGTAAATTTTACGAGGAACGTGCTGGTCGGTTCCGCTGCTGACGGGCTACCTGACGACTTGACTCGCGAACTTCCGCGCGTTAACCACTTCCCACCTACCCCTTTCCCTCGCGCCGCGTTCGCTGGATAACGGACGTTTAAATGTAATTTTTCATGGCCGCGTAAATCACCCCGGCTCTGTCATAATTCCGCTGCACCTGATTCACGCAGAGCGTGCACTGCTTACCGAACGTATTGCGCGTGAGCGTCGAGAATGCTATTCGAACGAGATATATAGGTACATACAGTAGAACCTCGATTATCCGATTAAATCACTTGCACTGGAAAGGCGTGCTACGCACGTCGTGATGTTTTTGTGCCAGAATTGCCAAAGACATATTATACGTTGATAGTCTTATTGGATTACATATTCCAGATTGTTTTGAAATTTACCACTTTGTACGAAATTATTAACACGTTCGCTACCAGCCTTTCTTTCGATGACGGAAATTTTATATCTACTGAGTTGCTAAATATAATGCCGTAGCTTGTAACTTTAAATAACAATATCTATAGGACTAATTTTATTTTCTTTATGTAAAATATAGGATTGCGACCGTCACAGATCCACTTTGAAGGGGTGAAACCACCCCTTGTAAACTGCAAATATTGCTTTTCTGTGGATCATCTTGAGAATGGTAAGAGATAGTAAAAGAAGTTTAAACAAAAGATGCAGTGCTCTTTCATTGAGAGAATTACGATAGTTTGATGTGGTTGAGAGACATTGGTGATTTTGATGGTATTCAAAGTATTAATTGGGTGCTTATCACAGATGAATCGAGAATTGAGAACAATTTCTATGCAGCTTGTTTGGACAAGTTAATCATATATATTCTGAGGTTTAATTTGAAAATTTGAATTATTTAATATGTAATTTCGTGGGTTTTAGAATTTTTATAGTAAACGTGAATAGATTGGAAATTAGAATTAAAAATTTGGGAAGATCGGAGTTTGAAATGAGAGGTACCTCGATCTATTTCTGAATAACCTAATCTTTGTATAATTTACAGTTATTTTATACGTCAGGGATACAAATAATTTATTTAAAAAATTTGTCATGTATTTTAGATATGTCAGAAAGAACGTATGTATTTTTGAAGATTTTTATTGTACACAGTACTAGGTTAAAACAAATTAGCATATATTATATATAAATTGAAGAATTGAAATCATCGGAGTTTGAGAAGATAAATACCTTGATTTATTTCCGAATAACCGGACATGACACACTGCCTGGTATAAATTCATAATATTTTATCTATCAGAGATAATTTGGAAATTAATATGCTCTTTGATAACACGGAATATTCAGAAATATCGCACTTAATTGATGAGATATTTTGTCGTGTTATATCCGATTTCATATTTTATAGAGCAAATATGTGCATACCGATAATGATGAACGATATATATAATACCAATAGATAATATGACAATTACCGTCATATTATTACATAATTGTCATTGCCATAGATAAATATTATAGACAAATTCTGAATATTGGAAATTTAATAATGCACACAGGCATCCTGTAATTAACCACAGCTCCCTTTTCAAGAAATTTTACCAACATCAAATTTACTATTTCCATTACATCATGTTAACCTTCATATTGGCAACCGTTGAATTTTGAAATTATATTTTACACAACTTCATTTTATTCTCACGAAAATTTAACAAATTGCTATGTATATTCATCTTTAGATATTTTTACAATGATTTTTGCATTGAAAACAAAGAATTTACATAGTCACCATTTATTTTGACATAGAAAAATGATAAAATCATATATAAGTACAATATCAAATTTGATGTAACGCAATTGAACACGAAATATTGAAATAAACTAGTCTTATCCCTTAATTCGTATATTATTTTCGTTTAATACCATCGAAAACATTAGTATTTCATTAGAAAAATGAATTTTAGTATTTAATTTGTTTGGCTATATGAAATAAATATATATTTCTACAACTTATACCAACTTTCCTTTCCAACGTTTTGTTTTGTCTTGCACCAACAGACTCTATTTATGCGATTTTCATTCGCGTAAAACGAATCCACGTGGAACGGATTTTCGCGTAAATCGAGGGTCGGTTTATACCGTTCATACCGTTGCTATGACAATGTTAATATACATTTAGCCTATGGTATACCCAACTGTAACTTTGGTTATATTAAAATATCACATATATGTATACGAGGCTTATGTAAAATGCTTTGTTCGGTGTATTTACAACATTTCAGCCACTTAACTCTGCTTAACGAGTATACCCGTAATCTTAAAGCTTGAAACGATACTAATTCTTTCAACGATTAATTCTTTACTTTTTCAAATAAATATGTAATTTTTCTCCATTTTGCTTTAATTTCTCATTAAAGTATATCTTAACTGCATTCATCCTGCATTTCACGAGTACACATTTCATTCTTTCATTTTATTGCGCGCAAAACGAGAGATTTATCAAACTAAATTCCACAGTTAATAGGTTAAATGATAAAAAATTATATGAATAACATATCGAGCGAAATAATTACAAGAGAGGCAAGGCCCTCAATATGGATGCTTCAAACGTGACCATGGTTGCGAACGTGACACACGTATAGCGGAAAAATTATCGAGTGCAAAGGTTTGAATTCGGTTTCTCATTGTCCAGAGATGAGATAAATAAAGTTCACGGCGATGAAAACGCGGCGTGCAACAACGGTCGTGCGGAACATTTATCCGCGTACCGGCATAACTAAGTAGCGGTGGTCCCGTTTGGCGAATAGCTTTTTAACCGTTCCTATCAGTCTAAAAAGCCTTGAGGTTCCTGTTACTTACCGGAAAGGCTACGGGGCCGCTATTCAGGTTCCAAGGGGGCCGCGTGCCCAACTAAATCACACCGGATTTAAGTGGATTCTACAAACTCCCCCTACACCCTACTACCACGATGTATTGCCCTTGTAGGGTAGTTGCGGCGCCATTCTACCGCAACGCGGATATACTCGGCTAAGAGATTCGAGGCGGTCGCGCCCTACCCCTCTCGACCCTGCCTCATCGCTTGTGCTCCGTGTTACTCTTCCGTTGGATCTTATGAACGCGTCAACAATAAACCGAAGAGTTCCGTCGTTAATTCGATTCCCGTTCGCCGACCTCTTTCCAATCTATCTCGAGATGTTTAACACGGTTTACGGAACGCGTCGATTTGACGCGTATTGAATTTTATAAACACTATTTGGTAACTGTTACGTCGACTTTGATTGATGCAATTCCATCAGTATGTATATACATCAATTATTTATTTTTAAACATCTAACTTTCAAAATCCGAATGAACGAACGTGAATTTTCCTAGGAATAGTAGTATAAACTGTACAATAAATGTCCGTGAACCTAGTGTTAACACGGTCCTTGTCACGTGTATGTACCATATTGTTGACCGATCACGAATTAACTTGTGTTTGCACTTGCATATGATAATATTTTAATGATTAGAATGTACGTTGTATTTGATGAAATATAGCAACTTGAAAAATTATTGTTCAGAAAGTATTGGTAGTGGAATTGTCAATATCCTATAATTCACAAATTTTAACATAAATTATAACAACGTATGGAAATCATTGATTTACACACATAGTCATAAAAGTCCATTACTCGATCTATTCACTCTATTATCAATAAATTCGAACCTACCACAATGTCACAAATTACAATTGTAATTCTTAAACACATCACAAAATGCAAACATCAATATTACATATTCTTTATTCGAACATTAGCATGTAAACGATAAACATACATCGAAATCAAATTATTCGTTCACCGATCGTAAATAGTTCCCACGAAATTTTGTTTACTGTAGAAATACAATTTTGTGCAGTGCTGTGCCTACTCACAAAGAAAGAGCCAGACGCGATGTTTACCCAGACGTTACCGACTTCAATTGTTATTGCGCGGTACCTGTAACGAAATTAAGTTCGAATTTTTGTCCTCGGAGGAGGGCGTGTAGGTTTTCGATGCGATAGGCGCATCTGCGGTTTTCTCATGGAAGTCAGCCGACAGAAGTTGATGGAATCGCGAACACGGACTTTCAATTTGCCTCTTTCAGCCGTCACTGTTCCCATCGTTCCGCCGTGTTATTATTGTTCTTTGTTCTCTCTCTCTCTCTCTTCCTCTCTACTCTATCCCCTTTTTTGTTTTATTTCGTTTTTCCCGTCAACTGTTCCCGGCTTCTTTATCGAATTACTGAGATGCTTCCGATCGTCTGATAACGGAGATAAAACGCCCGGGAGAATAAATCTCAAGAGCGGATGCGTCAAGGGAACCGGAAACACACTTACATAAACTAAGCTGTAGAATTACGGTGAGGAGGGCTGCGAGTTTCCGTGCTGCCATGAGAATTAACCACTTTTGCGACGACAGTGCGGGAGACGAGTTGGCGATCTGAAAGCAAAGGAGACAGGGATCTTAATTTTCTGCTCGCTGGGACATCGTGAAATATATCACGGAGAGGAATATAAATAATGATTAATGGTCTGCGGATTTATGTGAGCATATTTATGGTATTCGCGTAAACGTATAAACACCAAAAAATAATTTTATTGGAATTTGAAATAGGTCTTGTATTACAAGTAATAAAGAGGATAAATATTAGTTCAACTTCAGTGTTTGAAAATTAATTTATAAATATGTTTATTTATAGAAAACCTTGCAGATTATATAACGATAATGATTTCAATGGTTTTTGAGTTTTTATCTTTTAATTTTGAAATTACGCAGAATACTTTAAAATTTAACATTCATGTCACTTGAATAAAAATATTATCGTATTCATATAATTAAAAAAAAAATTAATCCTACACTGTTTCCTCCTTAAATTCTATTCTTTAAATAAATATTATAACTATTGGTTCGTAAATATTAACCTTTTTCTAAAATAGTATTCAAGTTTATCTACATTAATAAAATACATTAACTCATTGGCAACCAATTCCATTTAGATAAATAAAATTTTATTTAAACTAATTTTAATTAAATACCTCATTTATAGATTTAAATTGAACTCTCTGCTAATTCAATTTACTTTCATGAATCTATTGGTTTAATTAAAATACTAATAAATTTAATTTCCTTTAATTAATAGATTTGTTCTTTAGTATTATCACTCTGAAATATTATCATAACCATATAATTTTAAACAAAATTAAAACATAATTCATCAGTTTGTTGAGAATCGATTCTTCGAGTTGAATAAAAATGATAATCAAGAGTGACGAAATTCCGATATTCGCTTTGTTGTCAAGTTATTCACGATTCAAAGTTCCTCTCGTATCGCGAGCTGCCATTGTTACGCAAGTGTGGCGCGTAATACGAACGTGGATAGCAACGTTCCGCGTAAGAGATGCTAAGACAATGATCCAGGCGAATTTTAATCGTTAATAACTTTAAAATGAAGTTGAGAGCTCAATCCCGTTCTTGATTCACATCTTTGTATAAGATGAAACGATAATCGTCGCTTAAGTTATTCGCTAACACCTTGTATAGGTGTGACGCTCACTGCGAGAATATTTGTTAGGAAGAATGTCACGCCGAGAAAGTCCGCAAAGGCATTAATTAAGCTCGAGTAGTTTGCGTGCCTAACGGACTTGTTAATTATCTCGATGCGTCTTCGGGCTTATAATGCGAGAGTCGCTATTTAACATCAGAGGCAGAACGCAAGAAGCGCGCTTCTTTAACAAAAACACTCTGCGCTGAAGCGTCTTCCGAGGTCTTGGTTTAGAGTTAATTTTTTCATGTCCGAAAAATAAAATGAAAACGGTATGAAATAATATAAAATAATAAGCAGATATATTTTGTAATGTAGAATACAAGTCTTGTTAATTATTAATTATTTGTTATTAATTATTACCAAATTTACAGAAACTGATAAGCTCAGAAAGGTTAACTATTGATAATTATAAATTATATCCAAGGTTCCAATGGTATTCTTATTTATCTCATCCTAGAATTTTGGACTAATCGGATATTTAATCGAATACTTGAAACCCATCGATGATATTTAAGTGATATTTATGTTGTATTTCCATTTCGCGGCGTTGCGGTTAACGCCAAATTGAATTTAATATTCCATAATGACACATCTGCAGGTCTTTAAGAATGTTTCCAAAAACATTTGAATTCACAGATTTATAGAACGCATAACATTAACGTTTCATTTGTACCTCAAACTTCTTTTTACTGAATGAAGTTATTATAAAGGGATGGAAATTTGAAAGTCATGATCAGCCAAGACAGTTATTAAAAAAGTAAAAGATTAACTCTAAATTTTCCTCAAACTTCTTGTTCCGGCACGGTTTATTTGGTTAAGATACATATCATTAAAAAAACGGCAGCTCAACAACCTAAACCCTGAGCGCACAGCCACCGGTACCTTTACAGCTCAGAAGAGACAACGTACCCCCTACCTCCACTACTAGTAATGTGGTCGTAGGTTAAAAAACTATAACTAGCAACACCCCGAGGGTTTTAGCCTTCTGATTTGTCACTAAGGACACCGCCCTATCTCAGTACTTTTATATATATAGAGAGACATTGACAGACATGACAGACAGACAGATATACATCACAAGTTCATAACAATCACGCTGTACTTACTGGACAACACACACACTTTAACTTTGTAAACATATACACATTCCTTTCACTCAATATTAAACAAATACAGTCTTTTTTCATCACATCTATTTCACACAAGGTTAATTCGGCGTGTGAAAGTGTTACGCCACGTCCACTAATATTGCCTGGACAGCGTGCACGAACACTTCTCTTAAGCGTACAGCGACGGGATAAAAAGGAAAGGAATTTATTCTTTTCGGTAACGCGCATTAATGCTTTTACGGGTCTACATGCAATGTCCATTGACTTTAATTATCGGCCTTCCCGTTGCAGCTCTTAATACCCTTGGCACTCCGAGCGGTCTTTTTACATTTTCTTTCCAATAACTTTGAATTATCATAACTGTCTTATAAAATGCGTGCTTCAAAGCGTCATTCGTGTTAGGAAGCAACGTAAGCAACGTTATTCGCTAATCAGATACTGTATCGAAACAAAAGTAGAATTAACGTTGTAAAATCAGAAAAAAAGAATTAGAAAATTAATATAATTCGGAATATTTTTAATTTAATTTATGTAGAAAATGATGAACGTAAAATTATTGAAGATTTAGAGTGATATCGAATTACAAAATACAAGTAAGGAATATATAAATCATTAAAATATTAAAACATTAAGATTCAAATAAGGCGTTTTTTTTAATGGCTTAAGACGATTTTTTCATACATTGAGATATTCAAGGGTTTTCGTTTGAATCAACTTAAAAATTATTGACAAACATTAATCAATTCGGATAATGTTTATAAAACTATAAACTTGTTAAATTTGATTACGCAATATTTTTAGCTACAAATGGACTTATTCCACTTTCAACGAAAAAATTTTGATAATAATATGTCAAAGTTGAACTTCTTTTGATTAATTTACGAAGATATCACACATCATTGATTGTGTGATTATAAGTGTAAAAACAGGATCTCTCTCTCTCTCTCTCTCTCTCTCTCTCTCTCTCATTAAACTACCATTAAATAATATAGAATTAAACATAAACTACCAAGTGAAGTGTTAAAATCGATAATATCGACGTGTTGCCAATTTATTAAGAGTCAACGACGTCTCGTTATTTCGTCGTTTGTCGACGGAACTCGCGGCGACGTTCAGTATCGAGCTGTAACGAACGGCCGCGCATATGAACAATGAACCGTGAAATGCAATTAACCGATAACGACGCACGCGGATTACCGCGGGACTCTTGAAAGAGCCGGGCGGCAAATGAATAAGGAGTAACCGAGGTGCTTAAGTCTCTACGCCACTTTTCAGGGCCCTCGAAAGCTGCCTCATTATTCCCAGCCACTTTTTAGTTTGGCCATTATACTTTCGTTTTTCTAATTACTCCATTGTGCCTAGGATTCATTCTCGCCGCGGTAGCTGTCGCGTTGGAGGATCGATGACGTTTTTGACACACCACCACAGCGTCCTGCGGAATACCGCGAACAAGGGGTAATTAATTTGATCGGTAGAAATCGATCTATTTCTTATCGTCGAATTTTTAACTGAGCGAGTTTATCGCGGGATTAGATCTTCGTGGACTTGGATAATTTTTAAATATCAGAGTCGGTCACCGTTTGAATTGAATTCTATTCGTATAATATCTCTAAGGAATGTTTTGATTAACTTGTTCGAATAGAGCGAAGTTATTCGAGAATAGTGAATAATTTCTTATTCGCAAGTGTAATATACGTTTTATTTTGAACTCTTAAATATTAGAGAAGAAGTCCTTTAGTTATTTACATAATTTAAGTGTTATTCCCAATTGTCGATTTGAGATACGAAATCCAGAAAGTTTCAGAGTTCTCGGATCCACCTGTACTCTCAAAACCTCAGACACAACAATTTCAGTAATCTTAACATCAAACATAACTAACGAAGAGAGTGAGTTTCGAAGATTCGTCCTTTAAAGCGTCATAACACCAGAAGAAGAAATCCTTATTTTCAAAATAATTAAGCAGTTATTCGAAATTTTCGATTCCACATAGAAAATCCCGACAGTTTTAACACTAAAACTACGACACCAGTTAAACTGACTAGATTTAATTTTCTTATTTCCTAATGATCAATATTAAAAATATGTTAAATATTATAAATAATTCTGAAAATTAATAATCTCACTTACTTAACACTAGGTTTACGGAACGCGTCAAATTGACGCATATTGGATTTTAGAAATATTATTTTGTAAATATTTACGCCGATTTTGATTGATGCGATCACAGTGACATGTACCCCAATTACCTACTATCAAATCTCCAGTTTCCACAATCTAAATAAACGAGGATCAATTCTTTTAGGAATAATAGAATGAAGTGTACAATAAATGCCCGTAAACCTAGTGTTCATATAAGGAATACCAGCAGAAATTGGAACAAATGTACGCTTACAATTTTTAAAAGGAGTACATATTAATTATATCGAATGCTCGGTAATTTTAGTAACTTACATAAGACGAGCCTTATCTAGAAACATCTCCCAAAGCCTACAACCCAAACACAACAACTCCAGCAACCCCAATACCGAGCCCAATCAGCGAACCTCCAAAAATCCCCAACCCGCGACCCCTCAAAGTGTCATAATTCCCAACGGACTCGTTCGATGGGCAAAAACTCGTTATCAAGCCGCCTCATTAGGCGTTTAACAGGTTAGCAAAGTAACCATCAGCGGGATGAATAGTCGAGTGTACCATTAGTCGCGACGGTGGATGTGCTGGGGTGGAGTATTGAAGCGATCCCCGTGCGCGGGGACTCGGCCGAAGCTGACTCGGGGAACGAGGACGAAAGAAAAACGCGGGGAAGGGGATAAGAAGTGGAAGGCGATGGAAAACGGAGCAGAAAAAAAGCTGGAGGAAGACGTAGGGCGACCGGAAAGGCGCAAGCGATTGATTTATGATAAAAGGAGTACGCGAGGCGGTGGTAAGTGGGCCATTTCTCAATGAGCCCCCGGGGGTAGCGAATGAATTCCCACAGGGGAAATGGAATTTTGATCGGTTTGTGCTCGCCTCGTCGGTCGGTATCAGAATCCACGACTGGCCGTCATACGTGCTTCAGCCACCGTGATTTCTCGGGGTATTTCGATACCGCCATCCCGAAAAAGAGGGGTGGAAGCGAGTGGGGTGGGCACGATGGAGCAGCACCGTAAGTTATGGCTTTCGTCTCGGCACTTCTGCCGCGGCTTTCCACTACCCCTATGAATGTATGCATAAGATATGAACTTTACGCTTTATGCATTGAACGCGGCGCCGATAAGGAGTCGCCGTTGCACTCGCGCTGAGGAAACTGCGATGCCGCGGAGTCAACCGGCGCACGGTCAGATAAACACGTTTTATCGTTTAATCGGCCGCGGATCTGCGAGATGGAGAGCGAACGGTCTAATTTACGAGAGACGTTATTGAGCCCGGAAATTGAAAAATTATGAAATTTTTGGAAAGGGTTTGTGATGGGGGTATTATGAAGAATTTGAACTTTTTGGGAACTTTTATTTTGCGGATCTATAGATGCGAGGGAACAGTGTGTTTTTTGTTGGAACTTTTTTTCGTTATATCTTACCGTTCTCGAGATAAGAAAAAGAAATTTTGTCTTTCAGACTTGTTGTATTTAAACACATAGTTTCATAATTTTTTGAACTTCCGGGTTCGATAACTTCCCTTGTTAGTCGTTTGATGAAATATTTTGAAATTTTTGGGGATTTTCATTGTTTAATTTGGTAGTCTTTTTTAAATGCAGTATAGGTTTTGGTTTATTTGAGGGATTATGTGGGAACTTGAGGAATGTAAGGGATTGTGGTGACAGTTTGAGTTGATTTTGATTGATGTTATTGTATGGATGTTAATAACAAATATACTAATGTATAATGTTTATATATTTGTAATACTGAAATTATAAAATAGTATTTACTTTACATTAGGTTGGAAAGTAAAACCTAAAGGTTCCCAAGACTTCTAATATCCAACAATTAAATTAAATTCATTTAAATTCAGTATTCAAATTTTAGTGCATTAATATTATCAACACATAAAACAGACTCCAGTTTAATTTTGGTCTTTGTAAATCACGTCATTCATTAAAGTGAATTTGTTGAGCATAAATGTTTCTTGGTTCGCACAAATCAAAAGGTACTGTTATTTTATGTTAACAAGAGAATTCTTTTTGAGTCAAAATATTTATTTAACTGGAAGTTACAGTGTTTATATAGGAGTACGATATCGCTGTTTGTTGCACTGATATCGTGTATTCTTCACTTTATCCGGAAATGTAACTCAATTTACATTCTAGAATATATCTTGCGAAGAAGTTAATTTGGGGCCGCGGCGCGCATGTTTTAGCAGTCTTGAATAATTCAGTACTTGTAATTGGTGATGTATAAGTGCATGACAGTATAATGCAATCAGACTTTTTAAAAAAGTCATAATTGGTCTTGAAAAATTCTTGGTTGTCGCGAAATCGTGTTCTGAAATCTTCAACGAATCTTTGCATGTAATAATAATTAGTACACATTCAAATGCTTGTATATGTGTATAACATCAGAAGAAATAGAAAATAATAAATGTTTATGATTATATCTACAAATAGATTCACTAAGCGTATACTATTAGCAATTTTATGATGTTATCAATATTATAACTAAACATTTAAAACTAACTTTATTGTTTAGAAATATTAATATTGTAACATTATTTAGTTATAATTTTGTCAATATTAATATTACAACGTCAATAATATTCTATAGTATCGTAACAATAACGCTATATAAATAAACAATATTATTATCAATATTATAACATTGATTACAATTAATCTTCTTTCAAGTATTCAGTAGTAATACTAATAATATTACACATCATTACAACAATAAAAATGCACAATGCTTTAAATAGTAAATCTTAACGTAAAAAGACAAATCTTTGATCGTAACATCCGAATGCTATTTACTTGCATGTAAGTTTAGTATCACGGAAAAGAAGTCTATTTGGTTATTCATTCACTGTGCAACATATTTTATTCCGATATGGTACTGCACGTTTATGGTAACTCGCAACCCAGGCCATAAGAGTCTGTCAATGTGTGCGTTGCTCTTCGGATTGACAGATTATCCCACCGCCGGGACTGTCGCCCTTCGAAGCATCGCCTCATGTTGACGTACCCTCTTCGCTCATCGAAAATGGTACCGGCGTGGACGACACATTGAACGGCTCCGTTTTACACAAACGCAGCGCCACGTGAATGGAAGTCTCATTTGTGCACTGTAGCCGCTTGAATTGCAGATTTTGCAGTTGCGGATTGCACAAATTTATTTTAAGGGGTTGGACCATCTTCACTGCGTAACATTTATAATAGGCCACTGACATTTTTTCTTGTCGAAGACGGAGTTTAACACTAAATGTATCACACCCGGTCAAATGACTAGTACTTTCAAATGAAAAAATGCATCTATAGTTTTCCGTTTTCGTTAAGAACAAATGAAAATATATAATCTTTACCTTATTACCCAAAAGTTATTTTGTGCATTAATTCCGTATTAACCCCTTGCACTCCGAATTTCTTTTGCATTTTTTCCTCGATAACTCCGTATTATTACGATATTTTATTTGGAATGCATTTTAAAAAATCGATAGTTTGTAGAGAGTAATGTAAACGATTCTTCTTACTAATAATATTGAAAAAAACATAATTATATAATCTATTTTAAAAATATCTTGACAAAGAAGCACACCTGTAAATAAAACTGATGTCGAGTCACGCTCGAGTTAAGGTTCCGTTTAGTGTTAACACTAGAACTACCGAGTATTCAATAGGATTGATATGTAATCCCCATAAAAATTATAACAGTAGATTATTTTCAGATTCTTCAGACATTCGTTATAGTATTCAAGGGAAACTGTTTATTTTCGAAATCATTTCGAATACTCAATGCTTTTAAGGTATCAATCATTGCGAAACAAGAAAACCGAAATCATTTTGACAGGTACAGTTGTTCTAGTGTTATCCTTCTATAGACACGCCTGACTTTGAAGTCACATACCAATATGTTGGTATTTTAATACATTCTTAATTTGCATTCACAGGTTGACATTTGTTAATTTTATAGAGATAGTTAAAGAAAGTTTTGAGATATAAGAGTTATTATATAATCATAATAATTTTATTTCTGCTTTTTACAAAACAGTACCATTAACTTTTAATTAGTGATTACATAATTAGTACCATTTTGTAATTTTGGTTTAGAACATTTGTTAGATTTACATAAGATTCACTAGAAAACTATGTATGACTTTCAACGAATAATTTGACATTTTTACAATAATTTTTTGTATGAACAATTACATTTTTTTACAAATCCTACGTATTCCTTTAGGGAATATTATGTAGAAACTAAAATATTTTCTTATTAGTATTATAAATTATGCCAGTGAACATAACGTTCAATCACTCACGTTTCAAAACGAATGTTTCAAACTGATGATCACCGATACCATGTACTGACTATCCTGGACATTCGAGCAAACAAGATGATTAGTGGAAATTAAACCGAACAGTATTAATCTACCCTGCGATCGAATATATTGTATTTGATCGTTTACTTTGCCGTGCAAACAAACTGCAAGCGTTGAATGCATGCGTGATCAATATTTGCAGTCTCGCGTCCGTTTGCGGGACTAGAAAAAGATTTCTAATTTTCAGTGTATCCGACGGAATTTCTAAATATAGTTTTCTATCGAAACGAACACTCGTTCGAATGGTCACGGTACAGCGACACGCGTGGGCAACGATGTGAGATACAAGTAGCGCGCGGAACTTTATGACGAGTATAATGAGTATCGTTGTTTGCATTGCCCGCATGAATCCGCGATTACTGTTTCGCCGTGTTAAACCGTCCCGAGGCATAATTCATGGGGAAGCATATGCCGCAATGGCATGCCTGCAGGTGCAATTGTGGTATTTTCCCTTGTGAATGGATGTCTAACGATTCTCAATATTATGCATATTAAATGCCTACATTTAATTTGGGCCTGTGAACCTGAAAAGTTTTCAGAAATTTCTTGGATGATGAATACCGAAGAAAACAGATAAATATTTATAATTAGTGAATGGAATCCTGGCGATTGTCAATATTGTGTATAAATTTAATTCGAGACTGGGAACTTGAAAAGTTTTCATTTTATTGGATGTTGGTTAGTGGAATAAACGGATCGATATTTGCAAGAAGTGAATGGAAGTTTAACGATTAACAATATTATGAGTACGTTTAATTCGGCCCTACAAATTTGAAAAGTTTTCATAAATTTGTTGGATGTTGAATTCTAGAGAAAAGGAATAAACATTTATAAAAGGGAACTTGGGTTCAGATGTCTTTCTAATATG
The DNA here is from genome assembly GCF_051020985.1 of Nomia melanderi. Lineage (NCBI taxonomy): Eukaryota > Metazoa > Arthropoda > Insecta > Hymenoptera > Halictidae > Nomia > Nomia melanderi. Next base: position 6,812,789 of record NC_135005.1, read on the forward strand.
TAGTCGAAGTTATATTCTGTGTAATATTGTGGATCTTTCAATCGAGGATCGTTGTCAATGAAAAAGTTATTGCAACAAAGAATTTATGTTAAAGTGTAACGAAATTTCACAGTATTTTTAAATAGTTTGTCAAATTCCTTATTTCATGTATAACTTTAAATATATTCGTTCCAAGCTCTTAAAAAATAATAAAAAATAATTGATAAATTTTTACAGAAACAAGAACGAAATAAAAATTAACTTCCTACATCAATTTTTCATTTATCATTAAACACGGAATGAAACTTCGTAACCGATTAAAAATTGAGTCAATTGAACTATAATTTTTCGTCAGCGACACAAACAATAAATCAACCATACAAACAACAACAAAATAAATTCCCCTCGATGCCTTCAATCACAATCAAACACCAACAAAACCCCTCAACCCCTAAACCCAAAAGCCTCGAAACCCACGAGAAACGCACGCAAACTGCTCGAAACCAAAACCTTTCAATTCCCTCGTTTTTAAACACAACCCATTCCGAGATTCCCGCGAGTCGGTCCCGGCTGTAACCGGTAAGCCAGTTTTAAAGCTCTCGGATTTTCTTTCAGCACAGTCCGCGATGGAAGGAAACGAAAAAGATGAAGGAGAACCATCGAACGACACCGCGAGGAAGATTTATTGTATCTGTCAGTTACATAAGATAGCGGCTAGTCCGTGCGGGATTGATTTTCCCGAACCGTGAACGATTGAGGGAACACTATATAGTACAGAAGTCCGTATTCGTTCGTTCGTTTTCTTCTTTCGGCTACAAGCAATACGCCGCGGCCTGTCCGCGATCGGACGAATGCAGGCCGTTTGATAAATTTTATGGAGCCCAGAGAAAAACACAAATATTTTCGCTCAATTGCGCCACCCGCGGGTGGTCCCCCGGCTGCTCGATACCTGCTTTTGACAAGCGCGCCATTCCGGCGTTCTCCATCGTTCCGAACCTGTGTGTACACCTGTTTACGTAAGTTTGATAGGGTCCACAGGGTAGAAGGGGTCGGGCGGCAGCCGCGTATGTGCTCAGCATTTCCTTGGTTTGCCTTTTGATAATATTGCGGGGCGGCGAGCGCGACAAAGACACCGCGCGCTCACCCACTCCCGCACACGTGGAATCTAATCGGAAAAATTTCTCGTTTACTTAACCGCCCCTTTTGCCCGGCTGTCAATTCCGTTTCCTTCGCGATAGCAATACGTTCGACACACGCTCCCGATGGGGAACGTGAGTCGCCGGTGCACACTGCTCTTTGGCTGCTCCTCTCGTCTCTTTTTCGCGATTGTTCGCTGCAGTAGGATTATCTTTCGAAGCGGTGTTTTGGGAAATGTTTCATATAAGGTGAAAGTACAGATAGTTGACTACTTAAGAAACATTGTCTGCATGAGTAATAGGGAATGCTTGCTCCTTTATTAAATAAAGAGACTCTATGCGTGAAAATGCTGTTTGAACTTCTTACACTATGTAAGCGAACTTTTTTAGAATAATCGTATTATCCAATTTTTATAGACGCTTTTGATAATTCAACACTTGTGCCGAAAGTTGGCTATCGTTGAAAACAAGGAAAGTAGTCACTAATCATTTGTTAGTTAGGAATTGACTACTTATAGAGGAAGACACTAAAGGTGATTACTTAAACGTCGTTTATTAGCAATGATTATGAGAAACTGCAAGTAAAAGGACAAGTACAAAGGAAAAGAAGTTAATTTCATGTTGGAAATTGGAGGTATACGACCAACGTCAGTGAAATAAATTGTTAGTTTTTATGATAAACAATTCAATTAAGATAAAAGTGTTTCGGAGTTGGGTACCTTGATTGGGGATTTATGTTTGTGGAATATTTGATTGTCAGGTGGAGTTGGGAAGGTTTGTTTAATCGGTGTTTAGAAATTGATGGTGCAGTAGTGATTGTAGGCGTTTAAATTTTCGGGGGATTTGTGATTGAATTGGTTGGTTGTTGAAAGATTTGTGATTGAATTTGGTGGCTGTTGAGGATTGATGATGGAATATTAATTTTGGTTTGGCCAATTGTGTGTTATTTTAAATTGAAATGTTACGTGGTTTAAACTTCAATTTGAGAAGTAAGTTTTAAATTTTAATTTGAAAAATTGTATTCTAAAGTTTTACATTATTATTCAAGAATTTTCTACTTTTTGATGAATCTGATATTCCTTCTGAAAATTCTGGAAACTGAACATCTAATCTTAGGAAAATTGTAAGAAATATTATTAACACTGCTTTCATTAGTGAAACCTATAATAAGGAAGAATCTCATATTTTTAGATGAAAAATATAAACCTCCTAACATTTCTTACAGAAAACACAATAAGTCTCTTCTTTAAATCTAAAACCGAACCTTACATATACTTTTGTTACACTTTTATTTCACAGAAGATAAATACAATGAAGGGAAAAGAAACAGATACAGGTTAAGGAGAATGTTGAGATTCTGCTCGTTAAAATGAATCCAAATACGACGTAAATAGATCGAGTTTTATCAATTTGGGGCAAATGAACCTTTAATTCCGTTAATTACATTAAGTCGGTAAAACTAGTCCGATTCTCATCATGTTTGGACTCATTTTAATCACAACAATCTCAGAAATTCACCGGCACTACATTTAAGAAGGTAAGGTTAAAATTACTGCAATTAAAATTGTTTTCATTACATGCTTATATTTAACGCGTGTGGCATTGCTTTGAAGTCCCGCGTTTCGACCTGCGATGGTCGACGGACTCCGTCTATTCCGCTTCTGCTCACTATATCGATTCTCTGCCTTTGTTAGATTGTGCCCGAATCAATTCCTGGAAGCAAATAGTTTCCTCCTGTTTTTACATACTACTCGGTTAAATTCCACTGCCAGGAACCGAAATTGTGGAATTTAAACGAGCATTACTGTAAAGCGCGATCAAACTTCACCGAAAAATATTCGGACAGCTTTTTAACTGATGGCCTATTGTAATATATTGTGGAAGCCACGCACGTATGCAATTCCTCGACAATTCCTTGGTTTGCCTCATTCCCGACGCTTTCCGCTCGCCGATAATACGATTCCATGACCGCGGCCGGCACGGACATGTGCTGCATTTGCACCTCGCGGGAAATCTAATCAGCAATGTTCTCTTTGGCGTTATTACTCCACTCTGTCCGCCGTTTCTGCGATCGCGTGTAATATTTTACCACTGGCGGCAACTTCGTCGCGGCCACGGTCCCGCTTTCAGAATTTCGATTTCTCTGTCTTCGGCCCGACGTTCGTTTTAACCGTGGCATAGTTGTCGGCTTTGCCATTTGACTTTGAACTCGGCGCCGCCCGCTTTGATAACGGAATCCGATTTTCTCTAATAACAAGCATTTCCCACGGAAATCTGATGTCTGCCCGCGAACACGAAAACTCGGGCCATGAACATTGAATTAATGGACACGTGTGTGCGTGGGATTTTTCGTGGCTGTAAATAAAAGCTTGGGGGGGGGGGGGTTGCAGTTGATAGAAATTGAAATATTTGAGAAATTTTAAGGAATTCACGATATTTGAGATTCGAATGTGGGTTGGTTTGATAGGATGTGGAGCTGTGATTAAAAATTTGAGGAGCTGAGGTACAATGAATGTAAAATATTTGGAAAATTTATATTTTATATTACATGTAATATGTTATTTTATTAGACATGCAAAACTAAAACAGGTATCTGTACGTGGAATTACAGTGACCCGTATAATGAAATATATATGAAATATATCTTCAATATATTTCATACGTAACAGTAACGTACATTTATTCTTCTGTAATATATTCCCCTTAATATATATTCTTTTGTTGTATACACTACTATTATAAATAATGTAATAAATAATTACAATTTTCATTTCAGTAACAATCCTCTTACTTAAATATGTATTAAAAATAAATGTATCTTTCTCCAGTAATTCGACAATTTCTAAAAAAAGATTTTTACATTAATTTCTGTTATTTCTTTCTCTCTGTATAATTTTCGAGTTTAATCACGAGAATTCTTTTCGTTCATTTGTATCGTTTCCCGGATTCTACTTTATAATGATTGACCAACGGATAAAACGGCAAAGTTGACGGCCGACAGCTATCCTCTAACCGAGCGCTCTAATTCGATAAATGACGGGGCGGTAAGTAAATATATCCATACGAACGAATCCGTTACTTTTCATTAGTACTGACAAATTGGATCGTTCATTTTAACGGATTCATAACGAATATAAGAGCTGCAGACTGTTAACAAGCTATTATTTTTAACAAGAACAGATAATACGGTTATATAACTGATCCCTATAACTATTACTGAACTATCTATTTAATGAATGTTTTTAATGCTTCAGCTATTAACGTTTCGTCAAATTGACATTCGTAAAATTTCGACGTAACCTATATCATGTTCTTAATTAAATAGAAGTAAAAGATCCATTGATCTTAACAAAAAATTCAAGAAAAAGATTCCATTACGGAATCCAATATAAAACGTGTTCCATATTAGGAACCCACGTATTTCGATAGAAAAATAATAATTATTCCAAAAAGAAAATAAATTTACAGCAAATTGTTTTTAAATAGTGTAAAACAAACGTGTTCGATGATAAATAATGAAAAAATGCAATTTTTTGGCCTATGTATATTAAGAAATTGTGTATTTAACTCGTTTCTCAGAAAATTTAACGTTCTACCAATCACAATAATGCTTCGCATTCAATGACAAATTCTTAATTGATGTCCAATTATTAACACTAAAACTACCGAGCAGTTAGAGCGACTTATTTCCATTTTTTTAATAATCTTGTATTTGAGAAAGTACACAAATTTCATTGGAAATCTTCCACAAAAACGTCTTCACAATTTAAATACTTGCGAAATGAGAATGTTGAAGTGGGTCAATCTGACTCATCCGTTAGTTTTAGTATTAATATGGTTGTTTTCTATTACTGATGTAGTATCGTAGGTTTAAGACAGTGGGACAGCGAGTGTTCTAAGGGTCATAAAGGAGAAAAGGGACTCGTGGAGACCAGGCCCAAGGATTGGTGGGTTTTTTCCAAAGGATACGTAAGCGAGGATGATGAGTGCGTGGTGGTAAGAGTGGGGTGTGTTTGAGGATTTGTTGGAAGTGTGAGTAAAAAGAATGCTTGTGGGGGAGAGAATGGTTTTTAAGTGCGGATTGTGCGAGATTTTGAGAGGGTTGCGTTGACTAGAGAAGAGAAAAGACCTGTACAATGCGAGGTATATCGTTTCTGTTTATTTCTTTTTATTCAATTATCTATTCCTGTGTTTTTTTAAAATAACACATATTGAAAATACCATTAATACCACACCGATTAAGTGTTTTTCATGGTAACTGGCACATCAAGCTATTTATTTTCGGAAATATTCTGGTGTTCTATATTAGACGCCTTTACCTTATCACCGAAATTCAAATAACATAACAGTCAAAGTACGTATCGACGCGTAGACGACTTTTAACCCTCGTCAAGGCGTGAAAAGGAATCGAACATCTACAGAAACCGATTCACGGAAGTTTCTCAAGCGTTCTCCGAACTTACGTCTTCGATTTCTTTGACGAAAATAGACGCGTCAAATCCGAGACATTCCAGGTATACGGAGGAGAGACCGTATAATGTTTCCCTGTGCCGTCCCGGCTGGAATTCTTCAGACGTGTTCGAGCAATCGATGACATTTGACTCGCAAAATATCCCTTTGTTCCTCGCGGGCACCTTTCCGTCGCGAAAACGCGCGGGCTTCCGTATAGGTACGTGACGTATTTTCGTAACACGTTTCCACCATCGAATCGCATCGCCGCGCGCCTTTCTCCGCCGTCCGCCATTTTGTCGGAGTAATCCCGGCGAAATGGACCGCAATCGCGAGAATATTTTATACAAAGCGACCCATTCCTTTCTATTTGTTCCCGGCCTATTAAAATCACTTTAACCGTTTCTCCGAACTCGAACGCGAGGAGGTTCTATTGAGCGGAGCAGGGTGATCCCCGGAACGCGTATCTAGGGAATTTATGGTGGCGATTCGGAGAGGAATGCGTCGATCGCGGAGAATGCTGTTCTTTTGTATGAAAGATGGGAGAATTGTGGTGGGTAAGTAACTTTGACAGAATCATTTTTTGAAATTTTAAGTGAATTATATTGTGTTTTGATGTTTCAAGTTTTTAGATGGATATACGAAGACAAAAGTAATCTTATGGGTTGAAGAGAAACGTGTTGATCGTTGAAAATGATGTTCTCTTGTATGAAACATTTTAAGTCAATTATATTCTATTTTAACGTTTTACGCTTTTAGATGGAAATAAGAAAACGAAAGTAATGTTATGTGAGCGATTCAGAGAGGAATGTGTCGATCGCGGGGGATGCCGTTCTTTTGTATAAAACATGCGAGAATTATATTGGATAAGCAACTTTTAAAGAGCTATTTTCTGAAATTTTAAGAGAATCGTATTTCGCTTCAGTATTTCGAGTTTTTAGATGTGAACTTTCATTCACACAAAACGAATCCACGTAGAATGGTTTGTTGCGTAAATTGAGGGTTAGGTATATAGTTGTTCCAAGGCATATAATCTGCGAACTGCAGAAAGTACATTTTTCGAGAAATTCATGAGAAATGAAGGTGTAGCGAAAATATATGTAAAGTTTGTTTTTAAGTGCAAAGAAGACATTTATTGTTTTTTCTAAAAGAACTCGGGGGTCAGAAGTAACCGGTTCGGATCAATCCTTTTGGTGAAAAGGTAAAAATTCAATCAACGAATCGCGCGAAAAGAAACGGGACGGTCGTGCACGTGATACAATGGCGTGTAAACAGCCGACTCGGGGAGTGCGCACGCTATGCATCGTACAGGGTTTTGTGTTTGACGTTATCGGGCCGGTTTCGAACCGACAGATAGATACGAAATGTCGGGAGTCCACTGCCACGTGCTTGTTAACTGCCGCGAATGGAGGGACTTCAATCAGTCCGATTAATTTTTCCGTTGGACGGCCAACCCGTCGATACAACCTTCTGAGAATTAATGCGCGCGACGATAATGGCGTCGCGCCGCTTTCCGCATTGCTGACAAAGGGTGCGCTCCGGAGTTTGCTAATAATGATGTTCGCGAACTTCGAGCACGGCAAAAACGCAATGCACTCGCAGACAATGTAATATGAAACAACAGTTCGAAATAATCTCCGTCGAGCAACCGTTAGATTAATTTTTCATTTCAACGAAGAGGAAAGTTGTACGAGCAATTGTTGCTAATAAGGTAGATCTGAATTCGCTTGTTGGAATTTGGTACAACAGCTTTACGTATTATAGATGTTATGTTTGTCACAACACACGGGAGGAATACTCCCAAGAAAAGGGTGAGACCTTGTCCGGATCTAAAGGAAACCAGAATTGCTTAGGATTTGTGTGTTTTATTGTATCACGCGATGGCAAATCCGAGTTGGAAATACGAGGTAGAGATTTTGACTTGTTCTTGGCAGATGCGTGGTTAGGATAATTTTGCTCTTCTTCTTGGTTGATGGAATTTAAGAAAACTCGGGAAAGGGAGAATTTGGTAGTAGAGAAGCGGAAACATTTGGACCTTGATGATTCACATTAGGGGTTGGAATGACTAAGGATCTGAACGTCGGATTGTCAGGTATGTTTAAGTTTCATCAGATGTGCAAGATAGTTACAGAGTTAGGTCTAGAAGTAAACGCAGTTATAATGTTAACGGAGCATTTCTGTGTGAAGAATCGTCTTTAGATGGCGGTGATGATGCACCCGTTTTCTGATGGACGCAGACATTATATATGGATGTTAATACATCAGATTATTGTTTATTATGTACATTAAAGATCAGATACAAATTTTTACGAAATAATTCAATCTTTGAGCGGTCAAGCGTCGAATTTAATAACTCCGCAATATCAAAGTTCAAAAGTCTCAAGTGCAAAAGGTCAAGATCTCATCACTCTTCTGCTTCAAATCCTACACGCCCATATTTTTCATAAACGCAGAAAATCCTGAATCAAGTTGTAATAGACGCAACATGTGTTCCTTCAGTCGAGATTTTTTGTCGGCAGGTGAATCGAAGCGATCCATTAATCGAATGTAATTTCGGTTTCGTCGCGACTCGAATGAGATTAATGTGCGCCGTGCGTAGCGACGTATTAATATATCCAAATGCAATTTTGACAGATATACGTCATTGCGGCTGATGGAGGATTCGACCAATCCGCCGGATGTATTTATGGGAGGGACGTGTAGAATATGACCGAGTTTACGCGTGTACATGCGCGTATTCCGGCGTGTCGTCGCAACACGATCGTCCCTGTACACAGCACACCCGTTATAACGTGTATATACACCCGAATCGTTTCGGCGCACAATCCGAAATTCTGATCTTTAGCCTATAATTCTGTGTAATTACCTGTCACGGCCGGGGGTGTATTTAAATTTCTCCCGGTTCGAGAGTTTAAATGAAACACGGCGCAACGTGAAATGAAAGCGCGCGGCCATTTATCCGGCAAACTGTGTAAATACACGGTGACTCGTAAATTTGCTCCGGAAATATTTAGAAGAACGTGTAAGTACAGATTTATTTGGGTACGAATAATATTTTTGAAAAGTGAATATTGTTTTCGGTACATCTGTATATTCTGGAGTCAATATTTTCACCGCATGTACTTTCGAATAATATTTTCATTACATGTATTTTTGAATGATATTTTCAGTGCTTGTATATTTGAATAATATTTTTGAATGATATTTCCAATACTTGTATTTTTGAATAATATTCTCAGCACACCTAGATCTTTTTGAATAATATTTTCAATACCCACATTTTCAAATACTATCTCCAATGCATATATTTATAAATAATATTTTAAGCGTATATATTTTTGAAAAATATTTTCAATGCATTTTTGAATAATATTTATTTTAAAAAATTTTTCATAATGTTTCAATATTCATACAAATATGTATGTAAATAGAATTTACAAAAATATACAAAATATAATACGATAAACAAATATATTTTGTTTATAGCGTCGAACGTGATTTCCTACAAAAAATTTACTCTCGTTCTGTTTAATTAATTTTATTTGTTCAACTAATAACTCTTTCTGTGTTATTTTTTATTCGCATAGCCTTATAATATTTTACGTTATCTCCATATTTAAGTAATGCTACAAAAGCGTAACGGTAATTATAATGTGGAATTATTCGACGCAATATGCACAGCCCCGTTCAAATTTTTGTATTATTCGTAATAATCGAAATAGGCATTTCGTGGACAAAAATCGTTGCACACGGATTTCATTTCAAATTCAAAATTTCAATTTCTATGTTTACTTTATTTTGTCCGCATTGTTTTTCATGTAAATTATTAATATTTGTTCTGTGTGCTTTTAAATAAAAATTATAGAATTCACTACCACCGAATCAGAAATATTTCAATCGTTTCTAATCTCGAGAAATCGCGATTCAATTTGAACATTTTGATTGCGATATATCTTCAGGAAAATGTCCGAAGGAGGCTGGCCCGGTAACTGTGCTGGTTAAACAATTGGGTCGCCTCTTCCGATCCATCTATTGAAAAGAACTTCGTTTGGAAACTGTCGATCGCAAGGTTCTCGTTGCTGGCGACTGGCGTGATCAATGACGTAAATGAAACACAATTTAAGAATATGGCCGGTGCGCTAGAAATCACAACACCGACCAAACAAATAAATTGTTCTTTTTTACATCGTCTATTTTATATATTTTTCATCAAATAAAATGATTCTTATACAGCTGGAATCTTAATTGCTGACAAATATTTACGGAAATATTGTTTTCATGCTCGATAATACGCTGCAACATAACGCGTATTTATCCCTTAACGCCTCCGCGAAATATTTTAAATGAATTTGATATTCCTGATACTAACAAGGGAAAATCAGCTAACCCGAAAATTCTGATTTTAATGAAGCTCTGTGTGCACGCAGAGCATAATCATGTATACGAGAAGCGATTTATTTCGGCGGAAAATCGCTGTGAGAGGACAAAATTAACCATCATAATTTTTACATTATTACATTTTTTTATTATAATTTCGCATGTTTACGCTATGTATTAGTCACTTGCACTTCGTGATCTTTGGTTTTGTAAAAGCAATGGCATGTTAATTTTAATCCTTTACGGATGAGACTGTCTTCACCTTCTAACATTTCTTTTCGCGAAATACCGAGTTATGCATAGAAGTCTTATATACTAAAAACAAAACCACATGTCAGCCTCTCGTTGCTTGAATAATTAAAGTATTCACTTCCGGTTTTCGATTTTAGATGCCGAAGTTGTCATTGCGGCGACATTCGACGGGTATACTCGTCGTAACACGAAACCTTGGCATTCATTTATGACGAGTATACCCGTAAAAAGCAGCTAATTGATTAAGCAATTCGCTAAAATAGTCACTGAAACGCAATAATCAGAAATATTTTACTTTGTAATGCATGTCTCTAATTTCTATCTTTTAAAATGCCTGTTTCGTCCAAGCTAATCAATCTTTGTATATTTCCCAATCAAATAAACCAACAGACATCCCAAAACTAATACGCAACCCGTCAATTTTAAATTCACCGTCCCAATCAATCCACCAAATCCCCATTGAAACCCGATAACCGCGAAGCATTTTTCAGTGAATGTTTCTAACTTTTATCATTTAACACTAACCGTACCGACACTTTTTCTACTGCAACCACTCAAATAACAAGCTACAAAACAAAGATAAACAAGTTATATAATAAATTCTTGTTTACTACAAACAGAAATAAAAGAAAAGACAAACATTGAAAAACCCATTAACCGGACAATACAGCAATTGGTAGAAAGTGAATCGAACGAAAGAAGACGCAGAATTTATATCTGGTCGTTCGACCGATTCTGGTGCGTTTAGTGTTAAAATATTTTCTTCAAGCTATGCGAACATTTCCATATTTCCCGATCAAATAAACCAACAGATCCCGAAACCAATGCGCAACTCGTCAATTTTAAATTCACCGTTTCAATGGACTCGCCGAAGTTCGCGTTGAAACGCAATAATCACGAGGGGTAACTTTGATGAATACGTCCGGGCAGAATTGACATTAGATCCGGCGCTGGTCTCGCCGTCGGTGTATATATGGGGGACGCGGGGCGTGTGTTCCAAGGGATATAGGGTAGAACGTAACTCAGCATCAGAGCTAGCTGGCCGGCGAGACCGTGCGAGCCAGAAGCGAAGCCAAAGTCGAGGGCGGGAGCCGGGCCAGCTTCGGCCCGGTGTTCCTGCATTACGGTAATCCCGAGCAACACGCTCGCAGAATACCACCGTAGATATATATACCGGCCATGATGGTAGCGCTGCACCGTGGCCATTTCACTTGCCATATACTTTGAGGTCGGGCAACCTGATATCCTCCCTGTTCGACTTCGCCTCGTTCTCCTGTCCGTTCGATGCGATACCATCTTAATCGTGCTAATTCCCCTACACCCATCATCGGTTGATACGCGCTGCCGCTGTTTCCGCTCTAACCCGGATACCCAGCATTCATAAATGTTTGATTCGATCGATGGATTACTATTGGAACGAATTTCTGTCAGTGAATTATATTCTTACGCGAGTCATTGTTGACGCGGCGGAGATAAACAGTTCTGATTAGACGCATGTTCTTCCTCTTTTTTGTGTTTTATTGTGTTACTGTGTTGTGCTAGTTGAATCGGAGAAAAGGAAACATTTTCTTCCTCCAATTCGATCTGTGTTGGGTTAGGAATAAATTGGATTGAGATTAGAATTTTTATTTTTTGGTAACACACGTTTCTTTCTTTTTGTTAATGTAGTATTTTGTTATAGTATGTTATGCTATACAAAGTGGAGAAAAGAGAATATTTTCTTTCTTCGATTTGACTTGGGTTAGATCTGGAGATTTGAATTTTTATTTTTTGGTGACACATATTTTTTTGCTTTTGTTGTGTGGTATTATGGTATTATGTTGGATCTTATGCTATGTTAGACCTTGATATTCAAATTTGATTAAAGAGAAAATTGTGTTTCACCGATAGGATGGTTTCTTGGAAAATTGGAATTAAAATTTTAGAAATTTCCTAGTCATACTGACTTTTTTGGAAAATTTCTTTTGCTCACTGAAGAATTTTCGGAAATTTTTTGGCTATGTATATATGTGTATATATAAATTCTTGTTTTGTGTAATCTAAATTTATGTGAAGGCTAACATGTCCGCTTGGAAAATTCCTTGTTACAAAGTTATGTGTAAAATAGAAATTCTACTATTTTTCTGGTCATATATGTTTCGTCTTTCTTTTTTTTTATACCTTGCTACTTGTACGCGATAAAGATTGGTAAACTGTGCGGAAAATTGTATTTGGTAGAATTAATGTTACGTTAAATTTTATTGCCGCGCTGTACCCAGAATTATTTGAAGAACTTTAAACGTAAGATACGTTTCAGTCCTAGGATTTAGAATTGAAAAATTTAACAAATTCAATTGAATTTACAGTGTGCCCACCTAATTTTAATGTACAGATAACTTATATCTGTTAGTAGCTAAATTCTAAATATCGAAAGTATCTGAAAAATAATATCTGTATAATATATAATTAAAATAATAAAAATAAAAATATCTAAAGTATCTAAAATATAATAACTGCATAATACATAATTAAAACAGTAAAACTAAAAATAAAAATATCTAAAGTATAATAATTGCTAACAGAATGCTATTTTTAAAAACGATAGAAATATAAAAGATCGCATTATTTATAGGATGATTCAATACCAGCCAAGAGGTTAGTATTATAGTAATAGCAGCTGTCGCCGTTATGTACTTACAATCTCCCATAGTTTTCGAGATCTTATGTACAGGGTGGACCACGAAGCGTGATCAGCTTAGATTATTCTGCTTCTAGCGGTTCGATCGTAAATTTTGTTAGCTAAAATATCATGATTTAATACTAAACCTATCAAACAGTTAGAATGACCTATTTCCAATTTTTTATAAAAATTATAACAATACGTTCCTTTAAATTCTTCTAGTCTTGTATTTCTACAAATACGTAAGTTTAGTTAAAAATGTTTCGCAAAAACGATTCGTAACTTAAATACTTTGTAAAATAAAAATTCTGAAGTGGGATAATTTGATCCGTCCGGTAGTTTTAGTGTGAAGGAGAGCTTTAAGATGATTCTACCAAATTTTTTTGTTAACCCGTTTTGTCCAGAATTATCAAGGTCACCTCAAGTTTTTTACAAATAAACTTATAATTTTTGTATACCCATATTTTGGGGGATATTCAGACGAATTCGATAAGCACCATAACAAATATTTTTTTCTAAATCTGAAAAGACTGAAGAAAACTCTTGGAAGAATTTTGCAAGATTCTTAAAGATTATTAAAGAAGATTATTAATTAGTATTAATCATTATTGACTTGACATAAATATTTTGTTCCGTACCTTTGCCTTACAATGTCGCGTCAGAGTAGTGGCGAAGATTTCTGATATTGTTCAGCGAATATAAATGCCATTCAGTTCTCCTGAGTTCAAATGAAACATTATTATTATTTTTCTTGTCAGCAATTTGTATGGTTTACAGTAAATCTAGACATAGGAGAAGCACGGAATTTTTCGTTTTACTAGCGCATTATTAACGATATATAGTTCTAACAAATGCAACCGTGAAATCGAACGTGAAATGTCAATGGTGGTTTGTGATCTGCGTGCGCCGGAAGTGACCTTGGTACCTCTGGAAAAAAGGGTTGACAACAAGTTTGGTGCAATCATGTTAAAGTTCTTCTTGAACTATGTTATTTTAGCTAACAAAATTTTTGATCGAACCTCTAGCAGCTGAATAATCTAAGCTGCTCACACTTCGTAGTCCACTTTGTATAGTCAACCATAATATATTATTTTATCACACTCGATCGGATCTATACAACTTCTTTTTTCATTTCTTAGGTTAACGTCGCTGCGATTCGCTGCGAAAGACGCGGGAATGGTGAACGGGGGTCGCTCGACGGCGCTATAGCGTTTCAGCGCCCAGCTCGATATTCGCTTCTTGCGCAGTTAAACATTTCACGCTTCTGACATCTGTTGCCATAAGTTTTACAGTGATCGCCGCCCGAATACCTGTTTAATCCTTTCGCGACATTTCACGCGACCGGGCGTTCACTGTAGATCTAATTAATATCAGGTAGATAACTAGCTAAACTGATTAATGTGATTGATATTCTCCGCGTTAATCCGTCATGACGTATCAGGCACGTTCGCGGGTGATGAGATTATCGCAGAACGTTATACTTAACCTCTTTTCGCCCTCGTCTCTTCTGTTATTACGCGAAGCGACGTTGACGCGAACCAAGGCCCTTGTCTAGACAATTTCGGGACGCATTGGACTTCGTAGCTATCGAGTATAAACGATGATCATATGTTTAACACTAGCTGTTATAGACATTTATCGTATAGTTTATTTTATTGTCTTTAGAAAAGTTGAGGCTCGTTTATTTCGATTTTGAAAATTATAGATTGAAAAATAGACAATTTGGATACATGTTTGTGTAACTGCACCAGTTAAAGTCGACTTAAACATTCACCAAATAATATTTATAAAATTGAATATGCGTCAAATTGACGGGTTTCTTAAACGTAGTGTTAACATTAACCGTACAGAAACTTTTCCTAAAGTAACCAGTCGAATGACTAGCTACAAAATAAAGGAGTATACTCATCATATCATAGCGCCTTGCCATTTTTTTGTGACAAGTATATTCGTTGAAAACAGCAATAATTACAAGGTTTTTGCCTTGTAATGCGTGTTTCTAATTTCTATCATTTAAAATGGCTGTTTTGTTTAAGCTATCGAATATTTCTGTTTCCCAGTCAAATAAACCATCAAGTATCCCAAAACCAATGCGCAACTCGTCAATTTTAAATTCACCGTCCCAAACGGTCTACCAAAGTTCTCATTGAGACGCAATAATCACGAAGCATTTTGTAATGAATGTTTCTCACTTTTATCATTTAATACTAAACGTACCAACACTTTGTATGTAAGTATTTATTCCTACTGTAGCTAGTCGATCAACTGGCTACAAAATAAAGGTAAACAAGTTATACGATAAATTTTGTTTTAGTATAAACAGAAACAAAAGGAATGACAAAAATTGAAAAACTGATTAATCGGACAATATAGGAATTGATATAATGTTAAATGAAACTGACATAAATAAAATAATGTTAATAAATTGAGATGCATAAATTAAGAATATTAAAACGAAATGTAAAAAAAATTGACGAAATTATATAGATAAAGGATCAGTTCATATTTTTTCACTAAAGCTTGAGGAGATAAAAAGTGGAGGTAGTTACTTGTAGACCTATATACGACTTATAAAATACGAATTTTATACATTTTTACATTTTATTTTTATTTTTAAACATTCTACAAGCTGCATTAAAATGAAAATTAGGAGCAATGAAATTGCTGTGCTTCTAGTGACCTACTTCAAGTGTACCGTTGTTTACATTTTTTTTAAAAAGGTTACTATTTTCTTTCTGTAACACAATGAAAAATTGTTAAAAAACACTGCATATCTCTATGTACATAATAATTAATGTTACATATGCACAATACCATTTCTTTAGCATCTGAATCTATTCAAACTTGTCAAAACGGCGAAAAGTAATATCCATAATTATTTCCTTACACTTTATTGCAAAATCGACTCTGCCGTTTCACTTTCAATTATTCTGCACATACATATAAAAAAGAAAATTTAATATTTCAATTTTATTTTGTCTTAAAATGAATAAGTTAAAAATTAAAATTAACAAAAATTTCATTTTATTTTCTTTTAAAATCACAGGAAATATACGTTATTCTCTGTAATATTAACAAATTTTTAATCCAATTCCAATTGTTTAAATTCTGGACTATAACGTGATATTCGTAAGATTCGAAACGTATCGTTCGGATTATAGATTCTACTATTCACGAACTGAACTGGACTTTTGATGATTTTATACTCGAGTAATTTCTCCAATTCATTTGATTAACAATTTCGCGCGAACGAGAAACGCCAGGTACCATATGAACTGCCGTCGAGCTACGGTCAATTAACTTTACTCCTCAAAGTATATACCCCTAATCGTTTGATCAAAGGTGAAAAGTTTCCAAGTGGCAGTTTTACTTTAAAGCACTTTAACGTATATGCCACTTACTTTTATACTTCCGTTATTGACTTTTTCCGCCGTACAATTTCACATTATACGCTAACGTCGTGCTCGAAACTTTGCAAACATGTGTAATTAACCATAAAAATTTTAATAATTACCGTTCCAACTTCGCCGTTAGGATATCCAATGTACAGTGGATAATAAAATGCATCGATCACAATCATATTTAATATTTCCTGTTTGCACGCAATGGATCACCGTACCTTCCGTCACAGGGAAGTTAATATACCATGTTAAATGAATTTACATTAATATAATATTCACGTGATAGATATTTTTGAATGCTTTATGTTTGTGCCTTTTAATTTTTAATTATTTATGCAGTCATGAATATTTTAGTCATGAAGAATTTGTTAGCGTGAACCAAATTGAAAATAATAATTATTCTGCAGGATATATTGTTTCAATGAGAATGTTTATTTTAAGAAAATGAATCTTATGGAGAAATATTTTATGTGAAAATTGTAGGAAAAAATATAAAATTGAACGAAAATTAAATTACTTTAAATATTTATAATCTAAAGTAATAATAAATTAATAATTTGTTCTCGATGAAAATTATATTCTGCAAACCGCAAAATGCATAATTGTAAATCAATATTTGTAATTTTCTATGTCCAATAAATTCAAATATATTGCAAGTCCTAACTGAAATTGATATACTTTATTCGTATTGATTTATGAGTTTCCAAATTCCGTACAACCAAGTACCGCGGTGTACGTGTAAGAGTAGTGAATAAATTATCCACAAATATTATATTATGCATACAATAGTAAAATATTTTGATTAAACATTGAATTAAAAATGATATGTAAATAATTATTTCTTCTTAATGTAATTCCTTTTTTTCATTATATTTTTATATCATCAATTTACTAAAGTATAGTGTTATCCTAATAAATACTACTATTAGTATAGGGATACGCATGAATCATATATGTCTAACTACGAATGGGTTTATTCTACTTACCTAAACAGAATATAATCTTATACAGCTAAGATACTACTGACATTACAATACACGTTTTCAGAACAATCATTACTTCATTTTCAATATAACAACAGCTATAAATAAATAAAAATATTGTCTTTACTTCATTACCTATATACTCATCGACATTCCTCTATTTCACAAATTCAGAAATTATATATTATTTTATGATAATATATAAAAAGAAAATATTCAATCCCAGTTCACCCTTTCAAAATTCAGCAAGTACCGCAATAACTATTTTAAGTATCAAGACACCGTGATACCCAAAAAGAACAAAATATTAAATATTATTTACCTATTCAATACCAACGGTCACAAACAACACGACCAGACGTTCGACAACCGTTCGTGAAGTAGCAAAAACAAATCCCAGCGACGTGGAACGTTATCGTCAATATTAAGAGCTTTCCAACTTTCTACTCAATTAACCCGATCCCGGGGGACTTTTAATATCCAGAAGAAAAAGAAATCGGGATCACTTTAGAGCGAAGAGATTCCACTTTGCAGAGCCGGCTCCCCTGTCCCATTACTGCTCGAGCCAGTATCTCGCGGCGTTCGCAAGTAGCTACTTCTGGAAGTCCATTTTCAGGCTCTGACCTCCGGCAACCCCCGGGCGTTTATAGTCATGCCGGCTGGCAACAGCTTCGGGTGATACGAGAAAAGGTAAAAGAATGCTCCCAATGAATCATCCGGAAGGCAATGTTGGCCATTATTCGAACAACAAGAACAAATAAAAAAGTAATCATTAATTAACAACGAATAAAGAATTAATCGTTGTTCGGTTATTTGACACTCAAGTTATTCGTTAATTAATTATTTGTTATTCACGTTATTCGAGTTATTCGATTATCTATTATTCAAGTTACTCATGTCATTTGACTACTTGTTATTCAAGTTATTCGAGTTATTTATGCGATAATTTCTTATTCAAGTTATTCGCTACTCGATCATTTCCGCAGTATCGTAACCAAAATAATTTTTTTACTTTCATATCTAAATTTTGTTGAACCAGTAATGTTCCACTTCTCCATATAACAGTTGTGCCCACAAAGTTGCAACAAAGTTAAATTGCATAAGCAGGAATGTTTCAGTCAAAATACATCTTAAATCAAGAGGTTAATCATACGTTATTCTCTAATAACAATCAATTTGAATTTACTTGTTATCTTGAATAACTTGTCAACATTGTAGAAAAAGTAAAAAACCCATAAAGTTGCAACAAAATTAAATTGCGTAAGCAGGAACATTTAGCAAGAGGTTAATCGTACGTTATTCGCTAATAACAATCAATTTTATTTGATTCGTCATTATGAATAATTTTTGCTCGACACTGGGGAGTAGGTAAAAGACTGTTCCTGATGAATCATGCGGAGCGCGGTGGCAGCAAAAGAGGGATGGAAAGGTCCTTCTGACTGGAACGGGTCACTCTTTGTCACCGGAAAATGTAGTCCACTTGTTATGCGGGTGGCACCGCCACCATGCTTTTCCGTGCATAATTATTAACGCGGCCTCTCCCTCTCTGTGGAAACAGAGTCACCCTTATCTGTTCCCGGTCACAGCGGCGGATTGCGAACCGTCTCACGTACGACGGATTTTTAGCCGGCGTCACGGAGGCAAATTCTCGCTAAGAATCAATTGCAAAGGATAACGAAGCGTCAACCGAGACACGGGTCCAAAGCTGCAGAGGATCCAGGAAGTTTCATTAAAAATTATGGGGATACATGAGTTTGTGGAATGGATCAAGCTTCGTTTTGTCTTAGGAGAGTTTTTATGGGATAGATGGCGTGATGGATTGGTTTTGGAGTTTTTCGAAGTAAATGATTGACCTTCGAGATTTTGGAATTTCTGAGATTTGAGACTTTTCTCGTGATTTTGAAATGTTTATGTTTTCGTAGTTAATGTGTTTAACAGATAATATGTTGTTTGGCGCGAGGATTAGATTATTGGAGGTTTAGAAAAGAGCTGATGTTCGAGATTTTGAAAGTTTTGAATGTTTATATTCTTCTAGTAAGTGTATTTATCAGATAATATGTTGTTTAGAAATATTTGACTCGTTTCAATAGAATTTTTATTTTTTATTTTCTGTTGTATTAAAGTCATTCGTGTAAAAAGGATATTCTATGTTCCCAGGGTTCATTTTATGTTTAATTATTTTATCTCCAGAAATACAGATGAAAATGTCAATGTAAAAAGAAACTTGTTTAATTTCAAGTGGTTTAAAAGATAGATTTAAAAAAACTCCAAAAATTATGAAAATTATAAAAATTCTAGAAATGATGAAAATTATGAATATTTTTGATTATGGATTGATATCAACTACAAGCGGTTGAATGCATAATTTTTCACGGAAAGTGCTGTTTCAGGTGTTCTGAAAAGGGTTGTGCATCTTGAAATATATATAGACGATATATAAATAGATAAGTTTACCATTCGGTAGGAGTTTTTCAAGAGACTCGTCTCACAATGGAAAATGCACTGCCGGAAAGGCGAATAGGCCCGGCGAAATTTTTTTCCGGAAGATTTACGAGTGGGACGGACCTCAATGGAGCCTTGTCATAAACCATATGCATTTCTCGACCGGAATCGGTTACTGGGTCATTTGGAACAGCTGACAATGACCGTACGTATGCGTGGGCTAAATCTTTCCTGTAATATCTGGAATTTCTCAGGTTTTACGGTAGCAAAAGTGTGCAACGTAAAAGAAAATATTAAGACACACTTTCAATTTTTATTCCATAGTAATTATTTAATAATTATTTTATAAACATCGAGTGTTGTTCAATGGTGGGACATTGTATGCAAACTTGTAATTTAAGTGATTGATATGCTCAAATATTTATCATTATCTTTTTAACCCTTTGCAATCAAAAGTTTTTCACTATAAATATTCAATATTTGATATTGAGATGTAGATGATATTTTGTTGTAAATCAACTTAAAGGGAGATTATACACAAATGAAGTAACAAATATATATTATTTCAATGTTCCAAATGTATTGACATATTATACAAAATTTAATTCAATATGTATAGATATCAAATTTTATCATTTTCTTCCATCAAATCATGCAACGATTCGAAGTTGTTTCTCGAGAACAAATTTTTAAATTATTATTTAACGCGTTGATTTTACCAATGTATTCATTGTCTGTAAAAGTAATCTAAAAACTTTATCTTTACCGTTGCATTGTTTTCCGAGTGAGCGCGAAACTGCATTCAGTTCGTTTCCTCCGCATCTTCATCGCAGCTTTCCCATAAGACTCATAAAACCGAAGCTTTTTACGTTCCTTCGTTTTCCTCGAACACTTCAATGAAAAGTGTAAGCTCAAAGCATAAGAAAATCTTTGCTTACACGAAAAAGCAATGTTATTGTCTCTGTTCATTTCAATCTTCAATTTATTTATGTCACGTCATATTATTGACAGTTGACAACACGTCGAACTTGAAATATTTAAAACAGTTTATCGCATGATATACAATCAATAAATAACTTTACGACAACAATCTTAAATAATGAAATAGATAATCACGGATAATAGATAACGAGTAATCATAACATAGATAACCTTATAATTGTTCTCGTGACGGAAACTGGAACACCAACTCATCGATTGTCAGAACTAAGAAAATAGACCTCGAATATTCGGAATTATTGAGTGAATAAAAAAAAGCTATGAGGGAGTAACCTAAATTTACCCGGTAGCCATCTTTGCGTTCGACTCTCGGTTAGCATTCCGTGACGATCGAAATACTATAAAAGAAAATTTTACGATAGGACACATAGAAATTCTTTCGCTTTACAAGGGCAGAAGCAGAAGCGGTTTCCTTGCGTTTTCGCTTGACGTGGCTACGGGAACCACATATCTTATCCCGGTGTAACTTTTCATTCCCGAGTTATGGGCTTCGGTTCAGGCGGCGATTTAAGAGGAAGGTGGTGTACCGCTGCAAATCCTTGTCTCGGATGAATGGTGGCAACGGCGAAGGTTTACTTAAAATGCATTCGCCGCGGCGTATTTATAAGTAACTGCGACGTCGTATAAAACTGCACGCATGGTCGCTTTAGTATTTGCTTCAAATATATTGGCACTTGAAGATGTTGCTCTTACGTTCTTGTTCCGACGTTGCTTTATGAGTGGCTTAGAATGTGGTCTAACTATTGTTTTTGAGTGAATGAGGAAAAGAAGAGTTTGTGAAATGTCCTTGGGTTGATTGAGTGTTAATATTGTAATTGCTGATATCAATGATTAATAATATTTGATATTACTATTGTTGTTAATGGTTAATAATAATTAACATCATAATTCCTAATATTAATAACTACTAATAATCGACATTACAATTTCCAATATTAATAGTAACTAGTAATTGACATTGTAATTACCAACATTTATAATTAATAATAACTGATATTACAATTCCCAATATTAATACTCACTAATAACTAATATTACAATTTCCAACATTAATACTCATCAATAACTACCATTGCAATTCCAAATGTTAACAATCACTAACAACTAACATTCCCAATAACAATAATTAACATTATTCATAACACCGTACTAATATCCAATTAACCCAAAGGCAATCTTACAAAACTTCCTGAGAACTCAAAAACAATAGTTATCCCAGTGGAACTATTGTTGCTTCACAAAGTAGCAATCAGCATTCACGGCATCGAGTAATTACAATCGTTCGGCGACACAGCCAACTAAAAAGTAAGACGATTCCAGTCGACGGGCTTCCAGCTCGCAAGAGAACGTCTCCGAGTTTTTAATTACGTTCGAAAGTTGAGCAAAGCGTGCCCGGGACGGACCGGGCACGCTGCCGGCGAGCGCGTGACGCGCGATTCGTGGCGCGGCGGAAACCCGGCCGGCGTAACGAGGTCCCGGCGTCGCGTCGCGTCGTCGCTAATACGAATTATCACTGGTAATCCGCTCGTTGCAGCTCGCCGACCCGTTCCCGGGTTTCAGTAACTGAAAACTTCTACCAGGCGCAGATTCGAGACCGGTTAAAGAATGACGCGCGGGCACGTCACTAGCAGAAAACGTGTCGTTTCCCGGTCGCGACGCGAATGAAGTTTCTCGTCTTCGCGTCGGTTTCCGCAGTGGCGTACAACAATAACCGGAATACTGTCCTTTCGGTGCACCGTTGGCTCTGCTACGGTGAATTGGAATATTAGTTGCTACTAATTATTAATATTGGGAATTATGGTGTTAGTTATTAATAGTTATTAATATTGAGAATTGAACGTTAAGCAGTTGTTGGCGAATATTAGAATTAGGAATTGTGATGTAGGTTGTTATTAATTACTAACATTAGGCATCGTAATGTTAGTTTATAGTAATCACTAGTATTAGGAATTGTAATGTTAGTTATTAGTGATTACTAATATAGGTAATTGTCATATTAATTACCATTAATCGTTAATACGAGCATTTGTAATTATAGCATTTAATTAACCTAAGAACAGTTCACAAATCCATTTTAGACCAAGATTTTGTGAATTATTGAAATATTGAATGTCATGAGAGTTACTGGTGACTCTCAAATAAATCGAATTACATACTATAATTGACTGAATTGGCTTGTTAATTGTGGAATTTATATGTAGAGTTCCAAAAATCTCTCATTTTGGTTTCAATAAAATCAAACAATGAAGTATGTACTCGTCAAACGCAGGACGAATGCACCTGAGATATATTTTAATGAAAAACAAAAGCAAAACGAAGAAGAATTATATTTTATCTAAGATAATCAATACTTCATCGTTGAAGGAATTGCTAACATTTCGAAGTTTAAGATGTCGTAGATTCCGTATGAATTTCACGGAGCAAAGTATGCAACATGAAAATAATATCATACCAAATTGTTTAATTGAGTATTATTATTATTACTGACAATTTAATATCAATTGACAACATCACAATTCAACAAAATCTTTTTTACAGGCTGAACAATTCATTTTCTCAATAGCAAAATCCAGTTAACCAAATTTCATTGAATACATAAGGCACAAAAAGGTTAAAAGACCAATTAACTATATATATGTGTATCTCTTTCATACAGAAAACCTTAACCTTTTGTATTCCATTTCATTAAAAAAATGATTTCGACTCTCGGACTGTTCAAATTTCCCAAGTGTATCGTACAACAGTACATTCCGAAATGCATATTTCAAGTTTCATTTTCATTAAAGTAAAGCACATTCGCAAAATAAACATAAACACTGTGCACTTGTAACGTTTTATTCTAGAAACGAATCCTTTCGTTTCCAAACGCTTCAGCGCGAAAAGGCGCCGGTGAGGCTGTGCGATAATATCAAAGAACAAAAAAAAAAAAAAGAAAAATCAGTGTAATGCAAAGGGTTAAGAAAGTTTCCTCTTCGCAGCAGGCACACGCCGAGTCGCCGTTGAAAATAATTAGCGCCACTTGCCGCTGCGCCTTCTACGAAGCTTTTAGCCGTTTACGCGTGGATGCGCGGCCGCGGTTTCCCTTTTTCCGGAAGAATTTTCCTCTCCACTTTCTTCCTTTTTTTTTAAACCGCACTTACACTTTGCCTTCATACTTTAACGATGTTATTAAAGTTTCTTTCTGCGTTTTTTTGTTACGTGTTTTAGATGTTTCCATCCGCCGCGTTACATATGTTTGCGCTCGCGCCGCTATGCGGGTAAAAAGGCGAACCCGTTCGTTTCATTATTAATTGCGAGAACAGCGATCCGCGTGTATGTCATACACGCGAATGGTGTTTCGAATTCTCGCGTGGAAATTGGTTGTCTTTGATTTGTTTTAGGACAGATTTTATTCGGGAGCATTGAGATTTTAATTGAATAATAATTAATTTCATTTTGAAATAATTATTAGTAATTTATCAATAATTATCAACGAATAATCATTAATGTTGTTTCTATTGGTGTACTTTTGAAACTGTTTATTAATTAATGTTCATTCATCTCTCAAATAAACAGTAATTGCCATTATTAAATTTATACTTCCGGTACATATAGAATGTTTGTAGATTTCGTTGTTTACGTTATTGTGGAATTAATCAGGAAAAGATGTTAATCATTATTGGATTTGGTATTTTAGGAAGATTGTGTATTATATAGAATTTATTAAAATAAATGTTCTTCTTTGTTTGAAACGTTTCAAAGGTAATTTGATGTATTAAAAAGCGATTTAATACTGATTTAATCAATTACGAATTCACAAAGGTTTTTCAATAATTTAAAATATACTATATTCCTGCTATTACAAAATATTTCATTTTTGTTGTAAATATGAAGCAACGTAGTCGCAAAAATGGCCAATGTTTTAATGATTGTATTGTGAATGCTTATAAACGGTAATTAATTAAATAATTAACTCTAAGGATCGTTTCGTTATGTGAGTATCTACTTAATCACTGATCCTATTATAGTGTTTATCCGTTTTGATAATATAATAGTTTTGCCTAACTTCACACATATGTGTAGATTATATATGTATATTTTATTGATATTTTTATCAATGTCGTTTTCTTTTACGCTCATCTTACAGTATAAAAATGTAATACATGTACTTATAACGTGTTATCATTTTTTAATTAATCTTTTAATGCCATCTTCGAAAAAATTCTTCGGTTTTCATTAAAAAATTTTTTGAGAAACAACATTACTTATAGGATAATTTAATATTTTTCTATCGACGAACATTAACTGTTATAGGGTGGAGGGGGAGATAGAATTTGGAGGAACGGCGCGTATTAGTTGCACATTAATGAATCAAAGTCCACTTTGGACGGTGACACGAATGTGTGAGTGCGTACACCTGTGTTGGTTAAATTTTATGGACGTGTTATACGCGCAATAAATAAGCTGCCATATACGCTCATTTCGTTCAATCGATATTCCCTTTATCGCGAGCATCCAAACAACTAATACGGTGAACTGAAAGCAATGAATATATTAGGCGATAATAGCCGTGGGAACGTTTCGCGGATGTAATTTTATTATTTCGTGCGTAACAATAAAGTAGGCTCAACACTAAGGGAATAATGTATTCTGTTTCGGTGCTTCGAAAAAAGTGTAACAAATCACAAAGCGACTGTGCTTCTACAGTTGGAAAAAGAATGTGTTCACGGCTCGCGTTGTCGCTGAAGCTTGGCTTCTCGATGGGCGAAAAAAGGGTTTATATTTAATTAAAAATTTTAGTATTTAATGCCATTTTATACATTTAAATTGCTATCCTTAGTCAGGTGGATATTATAAATGCAAGTTACTATACTTAGGTAGGTGAATTTTCTAAATTTTAATATGTTACACTTGCTCAGGTGAATTTTCTAAATTCAAATTACTATATTTAGTTAATTGAATTTTATAAATTCAAATTACTATACTCACTTAGTTGAATTTTTTACTCAGTTTAATTAGCATTTTTAATGACATAATAGTACTAGATAGAAGAAAAATAAATATGCAACACGTGTGATTTTAAAAAACTCCATAAAAATAGGAGCTCTAAAGAAATTCTTTCCTTGCTTTTGCCTTTATTCTTTGAAACTATTTAAACTACCATCAATGGAAATTTCATAAAAACTGTCGTAATGATTAATTAATATATTAATTAAACACCAATAACTGAGCATTATACGCGTATTACAATTTTCCAAAAGCCGCGCACACTTTTGTCAAGAATAATTCGCAATCAATTTCAACGTATGTGATAATCTTCATCTTTGTTCAGAATTATATTCGAACAACAAACCCAAAATCCTCAAAAACCGTATAAGCAACTAAAACCAACTCCAAATCTCTTGAGCAATCCCCATCATTACACTCCAACAAAATAGCACCTAGTGGCGATCATTAAAAAATTCCACGAAATTTCATCAAAAACAATCATAATCCACTTTGATTCATAAACCTTCATCACTCCCCACAATCATCACGAAACAATCCTAAAATCCCCAAAATATCTTGCAAGCGTCTCAAACCTGCTCCAAATCTCCTGATCAATCCTCATCATTACATTTAAACAAAATAGCGTTTATCGGCGGTGCTCCAAAAATCCCGCGAAATTTCATCAAGAATAATTTACGATTGCGCGGGGGTGGTGAGACGTCCCGAAAAGCCGGCGGCTTCATTTCCCCCCGGCCACGGTTAGTTCGCGCGGTTTAATACTAAATTCCGCGAGACAGCTTTACGGATCCTGATCGGACGGCGAAACGGGCGGAGGCCGCCCGCTAAAAACTTATTAAGGCGCCGTTTCATCGCTTCGCCCCCGTGAATGCCGCCTGCCGCGCAGATAGAAATTCACGTATCCGCCCCCAGCATCTTCTCACCCCTCTGTTCACCGATCCACCCTCTCGCGAGCTGCGGCACCAGAGTACGCACGCAAACGAAGTTTCCACATGGTCGAGGATATTCGCTATTCACCCGTTGAATGGTCAAGTAGTATACTACTCGGATTTCCATTGATAGAATGGGTTAAACGGCAGCGGGGAGTTTAAACTGTCTGCAAACTTCTCGATCCTTCTTCTCTCTGTCCCCTCCACCGCCACTATTCTCTTTGTCAGCGCTCTCCAGCGCTATCTCTGTTTTAACCGTTTCACCCGGTTTATTTGTTTCTAGGCCCTTCTCCCTTTTGCCTATTTTTTTCGCTTCCATTCCGCTGCCCCTGCATTCCCATCGCGTATTTTTATTTTACTTGCTTTTGGTATCTTGTGTTCGTCCTGTGTCCCCAGTTTGCGGGAATTTTCGACCGCTTTATATAGATCTTTTGTTTGGGATTTAGGATTCGAAGGGAATTAGGAGCTACGGAAAATATTTGGGGATGATTTCACGCCGATCAGAGCTTAGGGTCTTTTTCAATCCAAATAGAGATTCACTTTTACTGTGATTCTTTTTAATGGGCGGGTGAAAGTTATATAAATTTATACGAATGCTTTTATGGTGTAAGGATAATTTGAATTTTGATGATAGGGAATTTTGAGATTACGGTGACTTGGGAATACTAATAATAATGGCTCTGGTTTAAGGAACTTTGGAATAAATGGAATAATTGGGTGGAATTTGTAGGTTCGCCGTAGGAGATTAATTAACGATTGTTAATGAAAGAGGAATAAAGTAGATAAATAGAAATATTAAAAATAGGAAATATTGAAACGTGGAAAAAGAATTAGTATGAAATATTGGAATAATTATTCAAGTAATCGCAAGTTCATGATAGAATATATTAATAATTACAGAAGAAAATATTGAATGGTAATAAGTTGTAATATTGTTTGGAGGTACAAATGTTGAAATCAAATTTTGAAATAACGTATCGATGAAATGTTGAAATTAAAGATAATGGCTCGTTTCAACTTTCAGTTATTTTTCGAACTCTGCTGTTGATCCATGTGTGTGTGTGTGTGTGTGTGTGTGTGTGTGTGTGTGTGTGTGTGTGCGCGTGTGAAAGCAATCTGAATCCAGTATTGTTGAGAGTAAACTCATTACTGGGTTAAGCAGCGAAGAGAGTATCTTCCCTGAGCGAACGCGAAGGCTGCGTCGTTTCGTAGAATTCAAACGCCCCGAGGAAACATTGTCTGAGACAACGATTTCCATCTCAGTCTAAAGATTTCACGTTAATCTAAAGGAGTACGCGCACGATCCCTCACTTGCGGGGGGATCAGCAGACGGTACCTCGCTAGTCAAAATAATTCTACCCGTACAAATAAACTTCGTTATGTCAGACAGGAAAATATTTAATGCATATATTAATTCGGCGCTGTTTCACATCACGATTATATTCACTAATTATTATTGCCCTTATCATTTATAATTATAAATTGATAATCTGCTTTATCACTATTTGATTCTATGAATTTGTTTCATCTTTAAATTAACAATCGAAAATTCCGGAATGATAGAAGAACGTTGACATTTCAAAATAATTTGTAATTAATCAAACGAGAAGGTATTAAATCAATTTTGATATCTAATAATCAGAGCTTACCAAGAACGATTATAAACAGAGAATGTTCGTGTTCAAGTATCGAATTGCTTACAATATTCGAATGTATCGTTCCATTATTAATTTTCGTTTTTAATTAATTGATTTGATTAATCTAACTTTTCACCGGTTTGTTTTTTAAAGAATTTTACAGCTATAACCTATGGCTACTATAACCACCACACGCACATTGTTCACGTACAATACAAACAATAGTGGGTTCTGCTAGTTTGTTTCTTTTTCCTTTCTCTCTCTCTCTCTCTCCCTCCCTCGGTACGTGCTTCTTCACAGTTGAGCGGATTCGATCAACTGTTCAGGATTGAAACGTGGGCGATCAGTTTAACTTGAATTTGGTAAAAGCTTTTAAAAAGTATGTGGACACAAAATGATAGTCTCTGTTCGATTCACGGTGGGTCGAGGAAAGTAATAGACATTTTTGCAGTCTCGCGAATTGTAGAATAATTATTAATGTACGTGTCTTTTGTGGATAATATAATTTTAAAGAGAAACTGAATTCGTAAAATTGTAATGCACAGCATATCGAGAAGTAGACTTGCTGTATTCGTACGACCATATGTTTTATATGATATATTCTTGGCAAATGAAATTTTTTGACAGAAGTCGAACCGTCTTTAAGTATTGCAGGCTTATATTTGATACCTATTAAATAATTTAACTGGTCTCTAAAATAATAAAATGATTTTATTATATTATTATCAGTATTATTTATATATTATTATTATATATTTATATGTATATAATACAGTAACGATATATCATGTAATAAATAAATAATGTAAAACGAGTAATAAAATAAATAATAGATGTATACATAATATAGCAAGATATAATGACAATAATGTAATAATACATGTACATACCAATACGAATGGGTTAATGGATTAATACAAACTGGTTACTAAAACATAATTAGACAGATTAATAGCGGGCGTAATAGAAATTTCTAGCCTGCCGCTCAGGCTGATGTTACAAACCAAAATACGGCGATTTCGCGTGGAGAACGGACGAGGGTAAATAGAATGAAATTTTTCATGACAGGTGGTGCACTTTATGAGTGAGCCTGGCTCGTTCGCACACCGCTAATGCCCGCGTGTACTCTGCGCTCACGATTGTTTTACTCTCTTATTTTCGGTCAGACAATTAAATTTGGCGTGTGAAGCACGTGCGCGGAATTTCACCGTTCCGCCCGAGAATTATACGACGATCCGCTAATTGTTAATCTTTTGACAACGACGAATCGGCCGACTCTTGCGATCCAGTAGCACTGCAGCGCAGGGGACCTCGTGACCCAAGGATGTTACTTTGACCCCGTAGACCAGATATATTGCTGCATTTTGTATATTATTTTTTTTAAGGTGAAATGTATGTAATATATATTATATAAAATATAGAATATAGAATATAGAATATAATTGTAAGATTAAATATAAATGTATTGTACAAACAGGGTCCATTTGTATGTACTGATTTTATTAGTATATAAGTAATTTTTAAACCGGTTATAATTATGTTTTCATTTTACTACAGTTAATATGACGATTTACGCTATTTTAACGAAGTCACGTGATCATTGATTCAACGATATTTTACTATTTAAGAAAAGTATAAGTATATTAAGAAAATTTGCACATTAACTACTTTCTCATTAGCTATACTCTCGCAACATTTATTTTTGTAACGAACGCGTTATGAAACTAAACGGTTATTCTGAATACACGAAAAATGTGATTTATCGATCGAAACTTGTATTAGAGTTTCAAGTGAAGTCTTTAAAAACACAATCAAAGTTTTCAGTTTATTTCTGAATTGCTATTATTACATTTACATTATACTCACGTCTCATTGGGAAACTTATGGTACAGAATATACGCAAAATCGCGTTAGCGGTTTACAGTGTGTGAAAGTTAATAGTAAAAGTAAATAGAAGCTGAGGTCAGTGGGACGAAATGATAATACGCTTAAGGGATTTGTGTTTCATAAATTTCTTATTAGTTGTTACCGAGGTGTTTGTGTGGGTGGAATTATAGTGTACATTCTTGAACATCGTTGCAGCATATTATTCTCTACTTTATCTTGAAAACGCGCCGACGGAAAGTTCTAAATGGAGGCAAAATAGATGGAATTCTATTATTACGTTCGCAGAATCGTTGCGTACCAAAAATCACAAATTTCATTCAAACCAAAATGTTTAAATCACTCGAATGCAAGGTTAAATTGAAGATTATAAAATATTTTTTTGTTTTCATTTGAGTTTGCTTTAAGGTGGTCACGTTAATAATAGAGTCATTAGTGACCACCAACATTTGAATACATTATTTATTACTTAATAATACTTCTTAAATAATGACATACTGTATAACAATATACTAGTAGTATAAATAATACTACAAGATTTGTGGAATAAACATATCTTAATTATAATGAGTTTAGAAAATTAATTTGTCTGAAACACTCAAGCGCATTACAGATACTGCTGAATTAACACAGTAAAGTAAAAAAATTTTGACCTAGTTATTATACTGCACAAAATTTCTAAATGTGAATATGAATATGTCACTACATTTTCAATGAAAGAAATGAATAATAGAATTTTTGACAATTTCCCATTTCAATAGGTTAATTCGCGACAGTCTGAACAAGCAACGAATTACTAATAAACGAGAATCAAATCTTTCGTTCATTAGCACAAATAGAAATAGTCCTTATCCAAGGACAATCTTCATGCCACACTTCAATTCTCGAGAAAAATCGTATTCCATTCAAAAGTGCCGCAAAGACAACTTCGTTGTAACGTTTATCGAATCAAAAAACTCCAGAACATCCGGAAGTTCGACTTCAATGAAAGAAAAACCCTATCGATTCGTCACGCGACAGGAAAAGAAGAAAAGCGAAGGGAACGACGACGACGACGACGTTCTGAAACATCGAACAGAGAGGCGAGATTACTAAAAACCAACTGAGCAAAAAATAGGACGCAGAAAATGGTTGTGTGTGGCGGTGGGGTGGGGAGGGGGGAGTGGGGGAGGAAGGTGGAAAAGCAGAGGAGAAAGGGCGAAGATGATACGGACGGCGGATGAAATCAAGGAAAATCCGAAGGCGCGGCCCCGGTCGCTGGAAAAGAGAAAAATCCACGAGCGAAAGTTCAATGACGGGAAAACCAACCGAAGGAGAATCGAGTGTTCCTTTTTTCTTCCAATTCGCAGATGGGAAAGCTCGTAAACGGAGTGAGGAAGGGAATGGGGCGGGGAAAAAATAGAAGAAAGAGAGGGGAATTAAAAACGAGGAGGATAGAGAAATAGAGAGGGACAGGGAGAAGAGTATAGAAAAATAGAGGAATAGAGAAAGAAAAGAATAGAAAGAGGAATAGCGAAAGAAGAAAATAGAAAGAGAAATGGAAAAAGAAAGGATTATAGAGAAAAGAAGAGGAATAGAGAAAGTAAGAGAAAGAGAAAAAGTGAAGGATAGAAAAGGGAGATGGAAAAGAAAGAAATAGGGAAGAAGAGAGAGAAAGAGACAGGAATAGAAAAATGAATATAAAAACATAAAGAAATAGAGAAAAAAAAGAAAAAGTGCGAGTAACAGGAAAATAAAGATAAAAATAGAAGGGAGGAAAAGAGGGGAGGATAGAAACAGAGGTAGGAATCGGAAGAAATAGAGAGAAAGGGAGATAAACAGGAAGGAACAGAAAAAAGGAGATAGAAAGAAAACGAAACAGGTAAAAGAGGGAGAAAGGCAGAGAAACACAGAGAAAAAGAACAAGAACTGGCAAAGGCCGTGAAAAGAGCAGCACGCGTGCACGCATAATGTGGAAACCAAAAAGCAGGAGCTGATCTTTAAAAGTGCATCCGTGCTTTATGCGATACATCGGCGCGCTATGCTCGCCGGACGAAGTTTAATTAACATGGAGATCGTGCCGTCGAATCGCATTGGAAATTACTAGAGTAACTCGCAGCTAAGATTAATCCATGGAAAGCTGTTGGAAGCCAGGCTCTCGTTCTATCAAGCGGATCTTCATAATACCCCAGACGGACGGTGTACAGGGGATCACAAAAGTGTTCGCCTATCGCAAATACATATACATATGCGTATCGAGGGGCATTCGCGTTGAATCGAATATTCGGACGGAGAATATGTTATTTTCGGATCACGATCCTTAATTCCTTTATGATACTCGTAATTTCTTTAAAATACCGTTGATTTGTATCAATGAATATTCATACCGTTTTTATCTATTTTCGCCGTGTGATTATTGCGCGAAAAACCGAATAGTTGATATTTGGAGAAATCATTGAAGTTAGAGCCTAATTTTATGTTACAGTTTTGGAAGGTATATTTTAATACCTTAGGTAAATATAGTGTTAATTCTTTTGCACTTCGGAAAGTTAGGTTATGTTGGTCGTCTACTCAGAAGTATTATATATTTCTTAAATTTCTGAGTTACAATGTGGTCATTTCTTTTTAAAATTTAAATTACAAATTGAAATAATTTGAGTAGAGTATTGTACTAGATTTTAATTTTGTTGTGTGGGTTTAGATGAAGCAGATTGAATATGGTATTGCGTTAATGTTGCGGAATGTTATGATTTTTGTAGTTTAAAAGCATATTTTTAAAGGAATATCTGGGGTTGGCTATTTAAATAAATAGGGCTATAGTTTGTAGGTATCAAAAAATACAAACTTTCATTTCAATCTATGCAAATTAGAATTTAAGGAGATAGTCCTTTGTAATTTCAATTTTGTAGAATCTTCAAAAGAATGGTTCAAAATTGTTGAGTTCCAACTATTCGTTAGTACAATACAAAATAGTTGCTCCATACGTTAGCTATATACCGAAGATTAAATCGAAGTATATCAGTTTTTACGAAAGAATCATTTATCAAAATTTGACGGGGCGTTAAAGCACAACGAGAGAAAGGGAACAAAGGCATTTAAAAGCACTTTTGTCCGAAATCCTTTTTCTCTCTAAAACACTGCTTTATCATGTCCATGCAAAATTGCGTCGAATTATGTGGAGAGCGGGCCATCTGTGCTGCGGTTCTGCATTGTTTGCGCCTAAGGCCGAAGTGAAAATATTATTTTTAATCGCCGCGTGTAACGTGCGCGAAATAAAAGTTAAGATGGGGTAAGCAAGTACTGCAATCGAGATGTAAATTTCTTAATTAAATTTTCCTTCTCTAAATTCATTCTTTAGTAAACAAGTAACTAATTAAAACGCAGTATTAAATGAAATAAAATGTTAAATAATATTTAACACAGAAACTTATTACCACTGTTAATTAAAGTAATTAACCATCTAATTCTTAATGTTAAAAGTACTAATTATCCACACATATTAATAGATAGATAATATTTAAATCAAATTTAATTGAATTGCACAAATTATTTTTATGAAACATTATTCCGACAAAAGAAATTCATCATGGTTGTAATTCCACGATCAATTCATTGTTACAGTCACTTTTAAAGGTATGCATGTACATTAGAGAAAATATTTCTAGAGACCGTGAATGCGAATATTAACTTTTCTGTCGTAATGTCAGCGTAACGTTGGTATTTCGGGGGCTTTTATCACGTTACCACGTATATTATATCCGAAATTCCTACGAAATACGTAACCGTGTAGTAGTCCGTTACAAACTTGTATCGATGTTCATGAGCATCATTTCGCATATTTGCCAGTTACTGCAGGAAGGAAGTTGGCGATGGATGAAATAGTTCGTTGCTGCTCTCTGTGTCCTGATATATACCGTGGATTGTATTACGCGTAGTACATTAGAACAACTCTTTATAGAAATTATCTACTTCTTATGTATTACGGAACTGAAAGTTTGTTAGAGCTTCATCTTGATAAAGAAATATACATGAGGATCTTCTGATTGAAATAAAGGTCAATTTTATGCTTGCGAACTACACATTAATGTTTGCTCGATTATACTGTTTTAATTCAAATTTTACATAACTCTGTTGAATAATTGTATACTATTATTCATAATTAATCGATTATACTTGAACTAATGATTAATATTCATGGCAGAAATTTTTAACTTAATTTAATCAATATTACTATTACAATATATATTATTATAATATCTATGATATGACAAAATGCTAGCACATGTATACTACCTTTAATTTCTCGAAAATTATTAAGAGTCTTCGAAATGTAGCAAACGATACATGATTGTGACGACTCAGAGAGAAGGAACTTGTTAGCAAATAAGATCGTTCTCACTGATATTCGTAGAATCTCTTTTAAAGTAATTGCAATGAATAATTTATAGATAACGAAGAGAAACATGTTTCAGATTAAAAACAATTTTATATATCTTTATTTGTTAAATTAAAAGAAATATTTAAAAACCGCATTACTTATGCGACGACCAAATATATATCATAAGAACACTTTAACTTTCGATTACGAATCAAATGGGTCCTAGTAGTACACCGGTAATCAGCGTTCGACGAAGGACTAAAAATTACTGTTTCAGGGGATCCAACGTTCCATCCTTTCTGCAAGCATACACCCTTTTCCCGCAACCATCCGGCTCTCTTCTATTCTACCAGGTTCGCGGCGCGGCGCAGTGCTCTTCCTTCCTTCTCACTGATATATCGGTAGGCAATACGACTTCTCTTTCTAGCGGCACGTAAAGCGGATTCCACTGCTAAGCAGATGGAAATTCAGGCGATGCGAGCGCGGTAATGCACCTCTCTGCATCGTATATCGGCGGGGGTAGGGGTCGGGAGGTTGGGGGCGGTGGAGAACGAAATCGGAAGCGCGAGGGAAAAGAAGGGTTGGGAACAAGCCGAGGAAGCGCGAGAATCGGCTGGAAATGAAAGAATTTCGGATACGGTAGCTGGGCGATCCGCGAAAAGGGGTGGCGAGCGTTGCGAAATGGGTGAAAATAGAATTGAGCGTCGAACGAACGCGTTGCGAATGTTAAGTTTTGGTGAGGGCTTTAATCAGAAAAACAGTTATGATATCGGTTTCGTCTGTTGAAACAGTTATGAAGAAACGGAATAGCCGGAGACTGTTATTTAATGTATCGTCTCTGAGCTACATTGGTTCCGCTTCCGGATATAATATCGGTTCTGAAACGGTTCTGTAACTGTTACCTTTCACTTGTATAATTGTTTTATAACTGTTATTTTTCGGTTCTTGAAACAGTTATGAAGAAGCTAGAAGAACAGTTATGAAGAAAAATAACAATTCTATAACTTCATTTCAGTTGAACTTCATTTCGGTTCTTTATAACTGTTTCAAGAATAGAAAAATAATAATTATAGAACCGTTTCGGAACCGATATACCGAATAACAGTTATGACTTATTTTGATTCTTTGTAACTATTTCAGTCAGTACCGATGTATAACAGTTTCAAATAGTTAATTTCGGAACGTTATTAATTTCTGGCTTTAGATCTGGATCAGATGACTCGATCTTGTTTAGATTGTCAGATATCTATATTCTCAATTGTTTTTACTGGTGTACTGAATATTTTCTTTGCATGTATTTATTTTTTATTTAACTATGCCTCTTGTGTGTATTTATTTTTTATTTCATTCCTTACACTACTCTGACGAGTCTCACTCGTGATCATAAATTTGGTCTAAACAGAAACGTTGCGAATGAGACTCGAGGTCACAACGCGAGTGAGATATTGGTCGCTATAATTGGCCTAGATTTGCTTTAAATAGTAGAGCAATGGGTTAGCATTGATTGAAGTTATTCAATAGATTTTATTAAGAAATTGTGTTTCATAAAAGTAAGATGAGCATTTAATGAATTGTAAATATCCTCAGTTCAAGATTTACTAAAGAACAAAAGGAGATAAACAAGATAAATGGCAATGAGTTGCTAAGTGATAATTGGAGGATCTACTTATTCGGTTGACTAAATGTTAACTGTCCTTCTTATATGTATTTATTTTCATAAATATATTTTCTTTGGTTTAGTATTCACGAAATTTATATTGTATTGGTGCTTTTTTAAAAAGTGGGTCATTTATCCTTCACGTACCCCAGTTGTGAAGTAAGCGAATCTTTATAACTACTAGCTCCTTCATTTTGAGAAAATTATTGCAAAATGCGATTCTCATTATTCGAAAAAAACTGTTATTGTTAATTGAAACTTTATTAGTAAAAAAAACTTATTAATTAAAATTTCTGTATTAATTGAAATATCTCTTTCATACATGTTCGAGCAATTAAGGAATGTTTATTTTCTTGAAATTAAACAAGTGTTCTGGTTAAACGGGAGCATTTGTAATCTGATTTGAAATTGAAGTTCCGATTTATCTGAAGTAGTGTTAATTAAAAAGATATTCCCAATCCTCGTATTTCATAATGTATACGAAAATCGTTTAAAAACCTTGTTTTAGTAAGATGAGGGAAACCATTGAATGTACCACTGGTATCTAAATAGAAAGTAAAACGATATGTAGAACATTCGTAGGGAAACGTTTTGAAAGTTTCAAATTAATTCTGTCTAATTAATTAATTTTGTGTAACTAATTGGGCAGTGAATCGCATGAAATAATGGATTTTCCCGTTTGTTTCACAGCAACTCAAAGTTTAATTTCGAAACCATCTGAATCACGCAATTCATTCGGAACAGAATTATACATCAATTTCGCGTTCTTGTTTATTGTTATGCTTATGATGCATTCGCTTAAAACATAGATGTTGCATGGCTGTTCATTACGACGACTGATGAGTACATAATTACAGAACTATACCTCTCTAATGAACAATTCTCGCGTCCATAATTTTGGCCGGGGGCGTAAATTAAGCAACAATTGATTTGCGCGCGATTTTGCGTAACCGTACCAAAATAATTGTCCCGGTCATAAATATTACTATAGAAATATCGACGGTTTACGAGACATTTCTCGAGATTTCTCGCTGTAATCAAAACAACACGTCATAAAGCGGAACGTCTTCGCTCATTAACTGTTTTTGACGGTTACAAAGTACTAATTGAATCGCGTTTACGTCGCTAATTAGAGGAACTCCCTGTAATTGCACTTCAAGTCAAATCTCTCTCCGCCTTTGAAGGATCTGTTACAAACGTTTATTAATCATGCCGATTTCAAATTTATTCGAATATTAAAACAAACTGAATAGAGTACTCCAAGTCTGGTGCTATTTTGTCGCGTCCCTCGTATAAAATGGCGGACGGAAATATTTTTACCCGAAGACAAACTTCAAGAAGATAAATATTGTATTTCGTCAGCAAATTATTTAATAATTTTCTGTTTTGAATATTGGATAATACTTCGATGGTTTTCGTAAGTAAATCTGTCAGACTGAAATTTACATAATTTAATAAACTACATAATTGTTTCCATTGAAAATTTATTACAACTTTATTGAACAAAAGAAGTCGTAAATTATGATTCTACTCAACAAAATACATCAAGCATTTCAAATAATAAACTTTCTCGCGTACGTTGTTAAATAAATTTTCTTTCAATGCATTGTAAATCACCAGTCTTCCTATTCAAATCGAATGTACCGAATGTTACTCTAAATATCGCGCAACATTTATTGAAATAAATTCATTCGATGGTTACAAGCGTTCCCTGTACAATATTCTTCCCGCGTGAGTGCATTTGTTAGCCATTGTAGCAATTAATACCACCCGTGGCGTGCGTAGAACGCGTTGCGTTCGTGTCGTCGATGGCTTACGTAAACGAAATATTCGGAAGAACTTTGTTTGACCCATTACCTTGTGATCTTTTTTGTAACTGCCCTTTTAGAACTGCTTTGTCGTTGATAACTTATTATAAAAAGTAAGAATTCGTTGTTCTGTTGTAAAATTTTAATATAGAAAATAAATAGTTGAGAAGAGAAAAGTAATTTAATTTGAACACAAAATAATTGAATGACATTTATAATTGTTTTATTTGAAATTTTCATCGAAAGTCTAATCTGTTATGTTTTACCCTTTGCGTACTGGATTTTTTAAAACTTGAAAATTGAAATGTGAAATTAGAAATTAAAAATTAGAGATGTGAAACTTGAAACTTGAAGTTTGAAGTTTGAAATTTGAAATTTTATAAGCTTGCAAAAACTCTGTCTGTAAAAAACTGAATTATACATTACGAACAATTACATTACTCACTCGCAGTTTTTAATTTTCAATGTCAAAGCTCAAAGTCGCTATTATGACGGCATTCCCGGCGAATTCTCTTTTCCCCGTCAAAATGCAATCAGGATGCATCTTAGGCTAACAATAAAAAGTTAGAACCCTGCTCAGCTTGCACATGTTTGTGCGTGTCGACGCAAATCGAATAGAGTGCGCCATAGATGTAAATAAACTGTGTAAACCTATTCGGCGGAATTTTAGCCGTCGCGCATCCAGAGACTCTCTGGCGAATAAGAATCACAGCGGCCGCGTTAACAGCAGCTTTGTATGTCGAGGAGATATTATTTCATTAAGGCGCGGCCGCCGCACGCTCTTCTGCGGACGACCGCGGTTTTCGCAACAAGAATTTTAATTTCTCGTTTATTAAAACCTACAGAAATTTATGAATATTAAAGGCAATTTTGAATTCCTATACGGAGGCTCTGTTGTCACGCTGCGGCCGGAAGTCTGTTCAGTAGAAAATTCCGAATCCTCGTCGCTATCAATGGACTGTAGGTTTTTGCGCAAATACAAATTTTTGAGGGTTAATTCATAAAAATTAGAATTAACCCCTTAACCCATCATTTCTTTTTCAACTATGATTGATACAGATAGTTAGACGATAATAATTTATTGAAAAAAGAGAAGAATTCCAAACACATTCTATGCCTGCGTTTGCTCTTAAGTATAATAATTGAAAATAGAAGAATAATGTTTGAATTGAATTCACAGAAATTGAGTAATATTCATGTTTGCTACATTCTGTTTGAAAACTACCACGAGTCTGACATTACATTATAAGGCATGGGGAGAAATAAAACATTTGTACCCTTTTCAGTGTCTTAAGTATAATAACATTACTACACACTGCACAATAATTCATCCGAAATTGTTCACACAACTTCTGCACAATTAAACAATCCTTCCCCAACATATCCTACTACACAACACTCTCCCACCAAACCACCCAAACACCAAAGTCATCCACAAAACAAAACCCTGCCAACACTCCCGTTCCCAAATCCCAATTCACTCCTCACCACCTGACAATCTATTTCGCACCCTTTCATCGAACACAGCCCCGATAAAAACGTCTCGAATCCCATTCTCTCAAAGCTCCAGTTCCAGCGCGAAAGGAAAAGAATACCAAGAAAGAGTAAAAGAGAAAAGGAACCCAGACTCTCGATCATGAACCCCTTTATCTCACCAGGAAGAATCACGCATAATTACCGGCTGATCTTACCCGTCCGCGCGACGAACCGCGTTCAAGGAAGAAACAGAGCACGCTGGCGCTGTGAAGGAGCAGAAAACGGTCCAAAGGGACGAACGAGTTATTAAAACGTTTTGAAAATGCCAGCCGAGGCTGCTCGCGCCAGCCAGCGAGCGAGCCAGCCAGCCACGGCCGGTCCGCCGTAGAGACAATGGCCGCGCTAGGCTGCCGATTGTCATCGGCTTTGCGAACCTCGTCCCTGCCACGGATCTCGTTCGCTCCCGGGTTCTGAATCACCGTGCTGTCACGGCCCATGAATGCCAGTCATAGAAGCGACGACTCGATGCTACAGGAAGCTCATTAGGCATCGCCTCGGGCATTTTCTGGCCCTTGCCTCCTAGACTTCGTCAATTTTTGCGCTCCCTGCCCGACCTCCCAACCGCCCGTACTCCTCACCGCCTCTGTTACCCCCCTTTTTCAACCCCTCAGACGTCCGTTCCGCGTGTACACATGCGAACACCGGGGTACACAGCTGCGCTGGTCGCCAAGGAACGATTGTCACGGGCCTGGAAATTTCATTTCGACTTCTAATTAACGTTATCAAGGTTATCGAGAGAAGCCGAAGACCAGCTCGCTCCTCTGATCTTCCGGCGCGCTGCTACACTTCGGGGATGACTTCCGCGGAATTTCGCCCCTAGCGGGGAGGGGAGAGAGGTCTTCACCCTTCGACTGAATGAGATTATTATTACCGTAGAACTCCGCGACCCAGGAAAATTATGGACGCAGTTCGGGGCTCGTTAACTTTGCAACGTTTTTGTTACGTTGTGTAAGGAGTATTTTCGGATGTAAGATTTCGGGATTGTTGGGTTTGAATGGGGTTTGATGATTTTTGGGTTTAGGGTGTGTTTGTTCGTTTGGTGTGCGGTGGTTTGAGAGGGTTTGAAAGGTTTAGTTTATTTTGGTGATGAGAAGGATTCCTTTGGAGAACAAAGGAATTTTGTGTTTGTTCTATTATGTTCATTAAAATTTATTCAGTTCCTAGGATAATATTTAATTTTATTGAATTTCATTCTGTATTGTCATTTATATTTCCATTGAAAAATGATCGCGATTCGCAGTTTGTCTTAATATTTCTTGTAGAAAAATCTCTGCCCTATTGCGTAGTGACACAAAAAAGATTAATTGACACTTTCATTCAATATAAACACAAACACCGATAACAACTTTTCAGTGTCGAAATTCAAACTTAGCAAATATTCTCATACCATTCGAATAAGTCCAATGGCAAGTTTCACTTAATGAAATGAAATTTCGTCAAACCATTCATTTTTTTCAACGAATTTCTTCCACTTTTCGATGCCACTTATTTACAATATTTGTTCGCGTATCGTAATATATTGTTTACCAATGAAAATCCAATAACTTTTCCTCCAGCCTGGTACATCGTAATCCGAGTGCGCTGGGCCGCTCGAATCGGAACGGAACGGGTGCGAAAAAATTTCGTTACGCAAGTTTCATAGCTGTCAAAGCGAATTCTCCGGTTGCATGGAATTACGGCGAGCATTCTTATTGGCATGGAGTGCGGCCGCTACGTTGCGCCGGCGGCGAGTTCAAATGCAAATGGCGGACGGACACCTCAATCCGGTCATTTCGTCCGCGTGTTGCGAGCTGGAAGTTTGATAAGCGAGACGACGTTGATTGGGGACCAGCTGGGTAGCAAACGACACGTTCCGCGCCGGTCCCGGGATAGTCCTGCACTTGTACGAATGTAATGTAACTCGAAATTAGGACAGAGCGGCGGGATGCTCGAAATCATCGGTATCGCTGCACGGATATCGCTGCGATTTCCATGTATACCCTTCGCCGACCGAACAACTATCTGATTCCCGATCATTTTTCAGTTGAAATGAACAGTGGATCATTAATCCAGATTTCTTTTTTATTTACAGTAGAACACCATATAACACGAATAACCCCTTTTCTTATAATATCGAATCAGACTCGCGATGCAAATGTTCGGTCGAATTAAATAAATTTAAAAGTTATTTGTTCATTTTGTCAGATAAGTTAAAATATTGTCTATTAGCAATTGCTAACTTTTTAAAATACAATAAGATACAAAATGAGCATTTTCTACCTTCGCAGTTGTGAAAGAAATTATGGGATAAGGATAATATTCCGTATTGCAGGGTTTTACGTTTACGAATTTCGTCCTTTGCATGTATCAGTTTCTTATGATAAATCTCACTTTCACAGTTATTTCTTAACGACTTTTTCAATCGCGTGTAAGGAGGTCTACTGTAATTTTTACAGTTACATCAACATAAAGTCATACCACACTCTTGGAATCTGTATAAATGATGTGTTTGATTGATCTACATTCTCTTTAGTAATATTTTTAAATATCATATGAAAATCGTAAGAGATTAACATTCTGGCAGTTCTTTTCCAAATGAATGATAACGGTTTTCTGTTGACCGAGTATTATTGACCAGAGATACATTTAGAAATTTCTCAAGATTGATATAATTGATTCATTACTTTTTAATATAGTGTCAAATTCGTGAAGATGTCAAACGGCAATTAGCAAACGAAAAATTTTATACAATTATTTAGTATCAATCAAATTTCAATTTGAATTAATGAATTGTAATTAATATTTCTCGACGAATAAAATGTTTTCTTTATAATAACTCTTTTCTCACTTAATAACTTTTAATTAA
The DNA here is from genome assembly GCF_051020985.1 of Nomia melanderi. NCBI lineage: Eukaryota > Metazoa > Arthropoda > Insecta > Hymenoptera > Halictidae > Nomia > Nomia melanderi. Next base: position 6,855,105 of record NC_135005.1, read on the forward strand.
TAGCTTTCTTTAATTAATAACTCTAAAAGAAATTATTACTTTACGTTATTGACTCGTACGTACTATGCTACGCTTATATTCCTGTTCAAATTCCATAGTTACATAACTCAAACCCCTTATTACATAATTTCATACTTTCGTAGTTCAAAATGCATAGTTTGGTATTCCAAATTTCATAGTTCCATAATAGCAGATATAAAATAAACGTCCAAAGCGCAATCGAATATTTCAGTAATATTTAAGATAGTTCTTATATCGCGATCCTAACAGTGGAACCTATAATGGAAGAAATATAGAAAATTTTCTGAGAAATCCTGAACTTTTAATCGTTTAGTTTTAAATAACGATGAAATAATTGTAGATAAGAGAGGATTAACAATTACTTTGAAATAGCTAGCGAATATTAAACGAGCGTTTATCTAAATAAGGAAGGAGGATTCTGCAACTCAATTAGAAAGCGATTATTACAAAGTACACGTGCCGATCGGGCTCTGCAGCTCGGTCATCAATAGTGATTGACATATCGTAGACCGACGACATTGTACGTGCAATCACCCATCACTCTCGAGTCGTATCACGTGAGTCGGATGCTTGATAACAATAGCCATAACGTCTTGCGAACAATGAAACAATATTTTCCCTAAGGAAAAATATTTCGATTAACTCCTGATAGCATTTGTTTTAAAAGAAACCTTATCTTTTTAATAGAAATGTTTTCTCTTATAATTCCTTTCATTTAATATAATAAACAGTCACAGCAGGTGCATATAAACTATACTTTCAATTATTTATCTGAACATAACAAGTTTTGAAATATTCAATAAGACAGAAATTTCAACTTCACAATTTCAGTACTTAAGAAATACTAACAATAAGTTGTCTTGAAATTCTACAGGATGTGCACCGAAATATCAAACTTCGAACACGTTGAAAGCTAATAATACAATTAAATTCTAAGTAGGTTAGATCAAACTGAATCGAATGGTCTTTTCTTTGACAACAAAGAAATAAAAATACCGCAACACTACTAACAAAATATGAACAAGAATTTCCAATCTTCCTTCCTAAAATAGAAAATAATAAACGAAAAATATAATTTACAATATAACTTGGTTGAATGATAATATAATCGACGTAAAATGTTTTAAGTAAAGGCATGCGCACGATTTGCGTGCGGTTTGTATTTTATCAATACTTTATTTGTACATTTATTATCAATACTTTATTTTTAAATTTATACTTTAATATCATATATCATTCTGTCCCGTCAACTCAATCTGTACATGTGTATAACCGTTTATTAAATAATTCATCTTACTGCGTAATTCCGAATACGGACTATTTTCTTGTTTCATAAAATTTTCTTCCCCGTAATCGGATACGGTCCAAACCGAATGAAACGAAATAACAAAATTCTAAATGAATAAAACCACCACCATCCAATTATATATTTCCCCGATTCGATCCGATTTCGAATCGCTAAAGCACGCGTCTCGAGTAAACAAAAAAAAAGAAGAAGAAGAAAGAAGACAAAAAAAGAAAAGAAGGAAGAGGGATCGCGAATAATGAAACGCTTCTTGAAATTCCAGAAAAACGAAAGGAGATTTTTCGGCGGGACGTAATTTCTCCTATTGAATCGCGCCGGTAGCATCCGTTCTTCGGCGAACGAGGGAGTTTCTGGAACGAATGATGAATCGCGCCTTATACGAAGGGGATCCTGACAATGACTGGAAAACGGATGAATAAGAATGCACTCGAGTCGAGTGGCCAGCTGGCTGGCCGGCTAGCCCGGTGGTGGGGGAAAAGAAATCCTGCTAACGAACATCCTGCTATGAGATTCGCGATAGTAATTCCCGACTGGGAATTCCGCCGGTCCGGAAAACTCGTTTTCAGGATGACGGCCGGATGGAGAAAACCGCATCTCCTTTCGAAACGTCTCCGCCGATTCCAATGGATTTCGCTGCCATTTTTAGTCCAGCTTAACGAAAACTCGACCCTTCGAAGCCACTTTATTACTCCTTACAGGCATAATAATAGGATCAAGCCCCCCCCCCTCCCCTGCGCCATCTCCGCTGACAGATTGTAATAATGAAATTTCCCCTTGCGCGCGGGGCTTGCCGTTGTGAAATGAGAAGCAAATGGTCCGCGGGTGTCTTCGAATTCGGAATTTAACACTGAAACTACTAGACGGTCAAAATTATCGGTTCCTGATATCTTCCTTTTGAAATTATTAAAAAGATACATGTTTCTCAGAGAAACTATTAAAGAAATTGATTTAGCAATACGCACACTGGATTGTAAATCGATTTAAGTCTCGATAGACGTACTCTTGGAGTTTTTGTAGAGGAATTTCAGAGTCGATTTAACTGCTTGGTAGTTTTAGTGTTAACAGAGGGACTTCGAGAGTGTGTTTTTGTTGGTTGTTTTATGGTGTTTTTTTGAGTATTGTTTTTTAAACCGTTGGCCTATTTTCTCTGATTTATTTTAGTTTTTATATATAATCTAAATTTAGCAATACTTAGCTATTATGTTAGCGCTCCAGCTTATTTTGTAACTTCATGTCATTTTTATAGTACCCTTAATGACAATTCAAGAACTGTATTATAACGATTCTCAAATGTTTTATTTTATTTGCTGGGTTTAAAATTTATGTATACAATGCAATAATTTTAGAGTAGTTTCATTAATTTTGTTCATTGAAATGATTAATACTGTAAATAGTATACCATAAAACATTTTGATGATTATTCTCTGTCTAAATTCGCTGCAAATGAATAAGAAATTATTTTCAAACCGTTAATGAATTATTGACGATTGATAATAGGAAAGTAAAATTTAATTTAGATTTAAGAAACATAAATAACACTTAGATTTGTCAAATTCGGTTTAAAATGTTTGTTTCGAGTTTAACACGATATTATCATTAAATATCTTCGATAATATAATAAATAGATAAAATACGTTTATATTATAATCTTAATATTCTCTACATTTAATAGGTCGAAGGTTATAATTTGACTGCAAATTTTTATGTAATTTAGAATTATCAAGGATATCATCTTTATCGATTATTTTCCTAAAATTCACTTGTAATTTTTGTAAACTTTTGTTGCTATCGAATAAGATTGCAAGTTTATTGGCCCAACGTTGCTCTTTTTCGAACGGTCGTTCCGTGCAAGTAGTATTGGGTAGGAATGGGCTGACGCATCGATTTATGATTTACTGTTACTACTTCTACTTTCGAAGTCGATTGTTCCAAAAACGAAATAACACTGGAACAAGTTTTACTCGATATTTTTGAGTTATCGAGGATCTCCTTTGCGATTGTGCCATCCGTTTGATTCAGCTGACCACATGCGGTTAATAAATTAAATAGTGCATTTGAAAAATGCATTGAAAATATTAGCAGTATTTGATAATACAATCACAAAACGGGTCTCACTGCTTATTATTTCTGAATTTATGTTGCTCCTCGTTCCAATAAAAATATTCTAATTGACAAAAATATGAGAAATTTTAATTTACATATTACTAAATCCATTTGTTTCACAATTTCTTAGAAGAATAATATCCTTACCCGATTGTACGATAATTGATTGTAAATATTCGATTAAACTGAGAAACAGAAATAGTTTAAATCGAACAGAACTAATTAAATTTTTAGAATTAGAACGAACGTATTTACGTTGACATCTAATTAACATTAAACTTTTAAGCTTTAAACATCCTAATTGTTTATAAAAATCAGAACAACAAATTTTTCAAAATTTAAAGGTTTTCTTACAAAGGTTTTCTGCACAGATAAAATACACAAAATCTATTTTACAATCTGCTACGAAAACGTCATCATAATTTGAATATTTGCAAAGCAAAAATTCTGAATTCTCAATTCGAAAGTCACTTTAAATCCATCGGTTAGTGCCACCGTTAAAAAAACCTCCACAAGGCGCGAACGCCGAGATATCCACATTCTAATCGCAAATGAAGTCAATTCTATGAAATCGAGTCACCATTCTTTCCGCAATTCCGTTATCATTCTCGATTCTTCATACGTTCTGAGTGTCCCCATTGAAAACGAACGCCTCGTCGCTGCTTTCGCGTGACATTCTTGCATCCGCAGAAACGAAACGCCAGCGATTAAGCCGTATAAAGCAGCGGTTGTGCCATCAGAACCATTCTACCATCCATTTTCTCTTTTTCCATTCCCTCTTTTTTTTCCCATCTTTCGCCGCTTCACGCTCGAATCCCTCCGCCCTTTTGGGTCTCATTAAATTGCATTCTAGTTATCGAATTAAAGCAAAAGCTACGTCGAACGAAAGCCGTTCCCTTTAATTCTCCAATTTGCCACGGGAACGTAATCTCAATGGACAGATTGTACTGAGAGAGACAGAGAGAGAGGGGGGTAGAGAAAGGGGGTAGTTTCGCTCGAACTAAGTAGAAATCACTCCGACAGTTCTCTCTAACGTCGTCCTCCTTCTTCGAGACTTATCAAAATCTACGAGCTTCGACGGAATGCTTTTTACGAGATCGATGTTAATTCCATAACACCATGAATTGAATTATTGGGGCTGTAACGTAAATAAGTTTCATTTTATTCGATTTTTCTTCCTTTTGTTGTTATTAGTTTTGCGGAGCTGCGGAGGCGACAGTGTTTAGTCCTTTGTGCTTGAGCTTCTTTGAAATGTTATAGAGTCTTTAGGATCTCAGTCCATAGTATAGAAATGTGCATGAAAAATAATTTAATAGCATCTTAATTGACAGTATAGAAATATTTATGAAAAATAATTTATTAAGATCTTATCCAATAGTATCGAAATGTTTACAAAAATAATTTATTAAGACCTTAGTCGATAGTATAGAAATGTTTAAATAATTTATTAGAAATAGAAGAGAAATATATAAGACAATGAAAAACTAAATATTAAATGAGTTACCAGAAGTTTTGATTGTTAAAATTAAGTTAGAATGTTTGGGTAATTTGATATTCGCTCAAATGTAACATTTTATGTTTTTACTAAAATTTAATAAAAAAATGTATTACATAGACTTGAATTCCTAATTCCACAGATCAATTTGTAAACATAATATTTAACCCTTTGCAGTCCAGAAGTTTTTCATTAGAAATACTCAACATTTTTTAATCAAATACCAACGATATTCTTTCAAACTGACTTAACGAAAAATCGCACGTAAATTAAAGAAAGAGGCTGTTTTATTTTAATATTGTACATGTCGATGGATTGTACAAAGTTTAATATTAAATGTCAAACTCCATAATTTTGCTGGGTCGAATCAATTGGCGACTGAGAGGCGCCTACGGGGTGCAAAGAGTTAATTTAAATTATATACTTTTTTGAATTAGAATTTAATGATTTTAGGATAATCGACTGCTTGGATAACTGATTTAATTTAAGTTCTATTACCTTTTTACTCACAATTTAATAACATTAGGATAACCAAACGTTTGGATAACTAACGTTGAGACAATCAAACGTTGAAATAAAATTTCATATTTCTATTACAATTTACTACAAATTTTTATTAGGAAAATTCAAATTTCCAATTACGTGTAGCAATCTATAAAACTAATATTCAATTTAAATTCTATTACTATCTAACTCAGAATTTAATAATGTTAGGATAATCAAATGTTTGGATAACTAATGTTCCGATAACGATTACCCAAGTAAACAAGATTCCATCTTATTTAAATGAGATGTTCCAATCGAACGTTTCAATATTCTTGCGATGCCACAAAAGGCGATTAAAGATGGACGTATGTAGAGTCGGATAACAGTCAGAGGAAAAGGAGCTACTTGATTAGCTAGGATGAAACAGACCGCTAAATAAAGGTTGGAATTTCATCAGCCTAGAATGAACAGAATCTAGTAAATACTAATTCTAGTATATATCTTCATAGTAGTAGTGAATGTATCAACGCTACCGATAACCTTGTTAGACGATGGATTGACTTGGTCAGACGGTTGAACTTCGCTGAACTACACGGATACTTTCCAGTTAATTCCCGAACTCCATGTTTACCTTGATGAAACGATAACGCGGCTTATGTTCCATTGCCGGGGAAACAATTAATATTAATGATTTTGCGTCGTTAGCGGTCGACCAATGCTAATGGTACACCGCTTTGAGCATTGGCTTACCCCAAAATTTCGTAGCGTTTGTTCGCCATTTTATTCCTATCCAATACAACTTCTTTATCAAGTTTCAAATGTCAAGCTTCAAATTTCAAATTTTTAATTTTAAATTTCAAGATTCAATTTAAAAATTTCAAATTTCAAATTTCAAAATTGAACCTATAACGTTATTAAGTAACCTACAATCAAAAACATTTGAGTAAAACATAGTTCAATTTTTAATTAAACAAGACAGAAATATTTTATTAAAAGATGATACTTTAATTGGCAAAAAAATATTGAATTCTAATAATAAACGATCAAACAGCAAAAAGATAAGATACTCAAGTCAGATTTAGTATCCTTTCAGCGCAGATAGATAGAAATTAGATAAAACCGCGCGTGGTGTAAAGTATGTCAAGTATAAAAGATATTTAAATTTACATCATTCGGGAATGTGAATAAATAGTTGCAGCGAATAATACATACTTCGAGCGCCGGTTACTTCAAAGGGATTCATTTGAATCGATCGAACATTGTCCAGCATGTAACCGTACTAACCGAACAAGTTGATTAATCGTGGGATGTAGCGGACGTATTCGTCGCAGGTATGCGTTCAGTCCCGTAATTGAATTGACTAATATGGAAAACCGAGACATAATAGCGTAACATGTAACTGAGTCTGATATGAACTCATCGGGGAATCACTTAATGCACGGTGTAGCTACAATGTAATTTCACACAAGAGCTTTCTGTAGTTGGAATGCGAACTGTCGTGTCCTTTGCGTGTCTTCCGCAATTAGAACTTTAAGAATATCATACCGAATGGAACGTGTGTTCACGAAATTGGAGATTACGTTATTAATTATTCACGAAGCTGTGCTGAAAAATGTTTGCTTTAATGCATTCGCGATCAGCAATGGTTTTAATATTTTGAAATTTTATGTTATTAATTTTCAAAGTTGGAATTCTAAGTTATTAACTTTCAATGCTGGAATTCGAAGTTATTAATTTTCAAAGTTGAAATTTTAAATTATTAATTTCAAATTTTGGATTTTAAATTACGTTTACGTTCCCTTTTCTCTACTCAAAATAAAGTGAAACAAACAATTCTAAACTGCTTTTTCAGGTGTAAGTATTTACTTTCCCGTCATTTCATGGTTTCGAGTTGTCAACGTTAATAGTAAAAAAAGTGGTCACGCACAGGGAACTTGTCAAAACGGGCAACACTAACCCCGTTCAACACAGCGAAAACAATGGCGTTCGAAAAGCAAACATGTCAGGCATTGTATTCTTTTCGCGTTCCAATTGAAACAAAAATGGCGGCCGAAGCCGAGGATATGATTCGGTCTGAGTTGAGGGAATGTACTGTCACGTAGAAAACATGCAAAAAATGCCAGCTGTTTCTGGTACGAGGATTTTGATCTTTTCCATTGGAAGTGTCCTGGTTCAATAGAAAAAAAATTGAAGACGAGGATTTCCAACAACCGTAGGATTCTCTATTTAATCCATTGTCCAATAATATTCTGTAAAAGTCGTGATGAAGATTTTAAACTACAACAGATTTAACCCTCCCCCGGCAACACTGTTTTTCACTGACGTGGTCGACAATATGGATCTTTTATGGTCAGATTTGATTTTTCATTCCTGTGAATTCTGTAAAAATTTTTAAAAATTCTCAAGAAGAAACTCAAGAAGAAACGAGATTTTCAACAAGAATAGTCTATATTGTCATATTGGTTAAATCTTAACTTATTTTTTTCTAGTTAATCAAAAAGCCGATTGTTTTCGGAATGAAAACTGCGAATAAAGGAACGTGTTTATTTAATTCATTGAATTTTTCCACTGACCTGTATAGTTTCATCAAAACTGGAGGCGGTTAGCGTTATTATTTATTCTGTAACAAAAGTAAAAGTAATTAACGTACAGGACGGAATATGCGAAGCATACGTAAAATAACATAAAAATGTTTATAACTTATTATACATCATTTTCCTCGCTGTTATTCTAAGTAATAAAGTACCATGGAACAGTACATTTGACATTTGTATAATTGATTAAAATGAATCGAGCTGCAGATGGTGCACAATAAATTAAATAATGACATGTGCAGCAGTTTTCCCAATTCTTTACTTTACGTGTTTGAACATGATTGAAGATTAATGAATACAAATGGAAATATGAATATTTTGTCAGGATATTTTTTATTCCAAAGTACAGTTCTGTTATGATTTATGAAATAAATAAAAAAAACATAATTCGACGTGTGCAAAAGAACTTGTGAGTTTTATTTATCTGTGTACCAAATAAATTTAATGGAGCACTTTTTTTTTAAATATTGAATATTCTTTTTATATATAAACTCCAATTGATGTCTCTATAACTTTTAAATTCAAATCTAAATTTATTCCGTGATATCATTCGTATATTTTACTTTTTATTGTAAAAGATAAAAAGATATTTAAAATTTTTGTTTACAAATTGCATATCATGTTAAGTGTAATTAGAATACTATATTACAGTGAAAATTTTAAACATTTATATGTTTTCATTTGCGGCGTTTTCATTGTCGATCGATAATTGCAAAGTGGTAGAAATAGTTGCAATTAATACAGTGACGTAATAATTAAAATAAATCTACATATGCGCTACAACTAAAATTGATTCGGCATGTATCGTCACTAATTAATTGCTGAAAATTGTTTCCTTAATATCAGACAAAACGGACATTATTCTTCCATCTAATATCATCCGTTCACCTGATACTCATTAGCTCTCCAGTATCGAGGTATCATATTCGGAACACGAAGCCCGAGACGGAGGTTACACGACTCCTGAACTTCTGTTTATTTATGCACATAAGTATTACAGGTCCTCGACAACTATTTCTATTGCTTCACGTCATGTTCTCGTAACGAACATCGTTCATTAAATATGAATACTAAAATGTCACTTAATCCGCGATTCACATTTCATCGCACAAAAAGTTCAATAAACAAAATCAATAAAAATTCGTTACTTTATAATATTTACAACTATCTAATAGCTGAATTTATTTCATCGACTTTTAACATGCCTACGAGTAGATAATGAATAGCAATACTGAATTAACCTTTTGGTGACGAATATCACAATAATGGCGACTTCAGGCTTTAATATTTAAAATCGGAAGCTACAAATTATTTAATAATGAAAGATTTAAAATTTTCACGCACAATTCAGTTTTCAGTTACGAAAGATTGCCCCAAATATGAATCCGAAAACCAAATTGCTGGACCACCCTCAGTTCTCGAAGAACGTGGTTTTTTGTACAAACGGTCGAAGTTTAGAAGGAAACAAGTATTACTTAAAAACTAAAAACGATAAACAGTTCAAATTTGTCGTAGAAATTAGTGAAGAGATGCTCGAATATGTAGCTATAAAAATTTTGAATATTTCGTCTCATTAAATACTTGTAAATGATAATTGAAGTTTTAAAAGAGGTAGATGTGAACTACTTATAAGTAGTTACTCCAACCTTTCATCACCGTAACGAAAAGGAATATTATATGTTATATCGGGAAAGTATAAATGGGCAAGTTCAATTTCATCGAAAAGACAATTCGCCAAAAATAGAAACTTGCTCCCCTATCTCCATCTGTCGTTTTCGACCTGCGCTTCAAAATAAAATACAGATGAAAGCAAACCGTTTTTCGCACCGCGTCGTCTGCGGCGCGCATCGAAACTGTAAACTCTGAATCCAGTTTTACACGGCCTTAAACGCTCGCTTAAAACTCTAATTGAGGAAACGTTGATAATGTTCTGAAAGGGACGACGGAGGATTAAAAGGGTGGCGCTGTTATCGCGAAGAAACGAGAAAAATGAAGCGCTCCTTCTTCGGCTCTCATTACCGACATCAGTTCGCCGCGCGTTTAATTTCCTCGCCGGGACAAATGTGACAGGCATGCTCGCATTATGTCATTGTTGACTGTGAAACGAGTTTTTTCTTTCTTTTTCAGAAGATATTTTATTATTTTATGAATCTTTTGAAAAGACGTTTTATTACCTTTAAAGTCTTCCTTTAGAAGATGTTTTATTACCTTTTAAATCTTCTTTTAGAAGATATTTCATTATTTTTCAATGTTTTTAAAAGGTATGTTATTATTTTCAGTGCAAGTTTTTTTGACATTAAGATGAAATTAACGTTAAAAAATACTTTAAAATTGAAAAAGACACACAGTGATTCAGATTGGCGAATTAGGAGAAAAGAATTTTACATTATTTTTCCATTTATCGCAATGATAGTTTGTATTTATTATGTATTTCTGAATTAACTCTAATAAAAATTGAATTATTAGGATTAATAACTTTCGAAGTATGACGGTGTTTACGTATACAAATTTTGTAATTAATACACGTACAGCAAGAAATTTAGAATCATTCTTATTCGTTTCACTAATGATTTGTTTATAATAGAGAAAATCGAAAACATGCCATTAGGTACAGCAATGAATTCAATGTCTTCGTAGACCAAATTTCATCCATTTAAAAAACTAATCAAGGAAGCTCCCATTACTCTCATTTTATCCCATACTTAAATTAAAAATAGAAGATCTCAAAATGGCGGAGGATTGTTGAAATTTTAAATGAATTTATAACAGATTGAATTTAAAATTATTAAATTTATTACTAAATTTAATAATTACATATATACTACATGAAACGTTCATTAATAATAATTATTCACCTTCCATTTTGGACGTTTCTTCTACTTAAACCCTTTGCGTCTGAAAGGCGACTTACAGTTAACATTTGGTTTGGTGCAGTGAAATGATAAAGTTCGATATGCGATAGCAAAATTCCTATAATGCAATTATAAATGGAATGAAGAAATAAAATAATTCCATCTCTTTGTTAGTGTACTACATACATTTGAGTTACTTGTGCAAAGAACCCTTAACCCAAACAATTTCCAACCTTCTATAACAAATTTGTATTGTTATCTTCAGCATGATATACGAGTGCAAAAGGTTAACCCTTTACGGACGAACGTCGGCATTTTGTCGGAATCAAACTTCCATGTTTGGAATACCAAATCACAAACAAATGATTTAGCTATTCGACCAGTAAGAAATCAGTACACAGTTTCATTATTCCCTACGATTTAAGCATTGAATGTTTAATTTAGCAGAATCTGCAGAAGGTTTCCTATACTTTCAACAATCTACGTCCGCAAAGGGTTAATTATAGTAGGATCTAGGCTACCGGACGGCGGCTTGTTTTCCAGGGATCGAGAAAATGATGAAAAACAGGAACGAAGGTCGAAGGATAAGAAGTGCGGCGATGAGAACCTGGCCGAAGCTTGGCTTTCCGACCGAGGTACCATTCTCGTATCTTCCAGATTCGCAGCTGTCCACCCCTATGCCTATTTCCTGACTGTATACGAGTGTGTGCCAGTGTTTTTCCCAAGGATTATCTGATACGGAAGGAGAGGACGCGCCATGGGACATAGCCCAGCATACGGAGCCCGTCGTCGAACAAATAATAATAAGCTCCGGAAGAGCTTTGCCGGGGGGATACTCGAATATGGGGTCGTTGTCACCGTGGTCTTTTCGATCCTGGACTTTCCTACCTTTATTTTATTATTTTATGCTTGAATTAGCTGACACCTGGAAGAACCTAGCAAAATAGTATTACAAAATCATCGTTTGAAAATAAAAACGAACAAATTTTGTTTATTATAGTTTTTTAATATAGGGTCTTAAGATTTAATGATAAGAATGTATGACTTTCTAGATCTAGTTTGATTTTTTACTGTGGGGTCGTTGTCACAGTGTTTTTTTTATCCTGGATTTTCCTACTTTTATTTTATTATTTCAATCTAGAAGAGGCTGACTCATAAAGTAGCCAACCTAAATAAAAATTTACTGATTAATAATAAAACCCTACAACTTTTCAAATTTATTTGAATTTTTTAACCTTTCCCTTTGATATCTAAAATTGGAAGCTACAAATAAATAATTTCATCATTCGCGTAACGAGAGATTAATTATTATACGATCGAAAGAATGATTTCATTCTCGAATCGTACAATAAAGATAAAAATTACATTAATACACAAAATCTGTGACATAAACATTATTCCCTACACTCTTAACATTCTACAAATCCACGGAACGGTAACTACGCAAGTCTTCACAGTTTATATCGTAGACGATTAAACCACATGACTCCGCATTAATCTCATTATACACTTCTCTTGTAATTCTCGTAATAAAGATAACCCAGTTTTTCCACTCGTCACTGCGCCGTAACACCTCAGCAGCGTGTTCGAGTTTACCGGAACGCGTCATTCAGATGAGAACCCCCATTAACTTCTTCTATGGCGATGCATCAAGCGCAATAGCACTGTTGTCATCCGCGTTATCCGTTTATTATTTGTCCATTCCATATCCCCCGTGAACCTGCCGGCGTTTATACCCGTGGAAATTGTCATAAATTTTATTAAATTGCAACGATATATCACATTATTAAAACAACCGCTAGAAATTCCGCGACGTCGCCAATAAACGTTCCTCTCCTTTTCTCTGCGCTTTTAGAGGAAAACCCGAAAAAGATTCGAGCCGCATAAAAAAAGCTCTGCTGCCACGCGGAAGTCGTTATCTATAAACGAACGTATCCACCGGAAATGAAACACCAACATACGTACGCGAAACCGCACGCGGTGGTTAAAGTCGTTCCACGCTTGCCGCTGGAAATTTTTCAATATCAACTTTTTATGAATGGTGCAACTAGACTGCAACCATTTTTGCTAGCTGATCATTTCAGCAAGCGAATCGTGGAGGATGAAATTAATATAAATTATTGAAAATTATCAATCCCTTTAATATGTTGAGTTATGTTATAAGCATTCATTATAACTAAGTAACTATAATTAGTAGCATAGAGTTTATGTTATAAATATTATTTTGTAAATGTTTACGACGGTTCCGATTGATGCAATTACATGGATATATATACTAATTATCTATTATCAAACCCCTAATCTCCAAAATCTAAACAAACATATATCAATTATTCTAGGGACAACAAAATAAATTGTATAATGTAAAGCTAGTGTTAAAGGTTAACCCTTTGCACTCGATTTATTTCCAATGAGTGTAAACTTGTATTTATTTTTAGAGAAATGAATTAAAGTAATTGACAACAGTAGAATTCAACGTTTTATATTTACTTTATTTTTATTATCATAATAAGATTGAATATTTCTAATCGTTTAAACTGTGGTACTTCTTCAAACAATTTCCAGCATAATCTAAGTACGTGCATCAAAGTAAATTAGTGTTGTCAGCTCTTGCATGACATACGAGTTCTAGAACAAATTTGTATCGTCACCTCCGGCATGACACACGAGCGCAAAGTGTTAATTCATTTGTAAATTCATTGCACAGAAAACACCACCAAAAACCATCGGTAAATTGTTTTCCGCGCGTCACGCGTGGAATAGCCTGTATAATTCGGGCAAATAAATGCAACAGCTTTTCGCGAACGGATCCGTCCGCTGCTCACCGTATACAGAACCGACCTGCGCCAGGTATATTCGACACACCTGGTACACGCACACGTACGGATTGTATTTCTTCGCATATGCGCCCACGCGAGCTGTTACCATCCGGTGGAAAAAAAGTAGCTTGTAGATACCCAGTTCGCTTTTCAGGGAGAGGCTATCCCGACGCAGACGTCGATTGACTCCGCAGCCAGAATTTCATTTTACACTTTTCCCCGATACTCACCGCGTAGACCTGCACCCTGTATAAGTTGGCGATATCATAACGATACAACTGGGTTCGGGAAATTGAAACGCGATACATGAAGTGCAAGGCTGTATAGGGTGAATATTAATAACTAGGATCTTCGTGCAAGCATAGGCAATCGATTTTTCGATAGTAGTTCGGTAGTTGCATATTATACGGATCATCTTTGTTTCCGAAACGAGTCGGTCAGAAGCCAATGCGGTTAAGTCCAGAGAAGAAAAATTGAGAAAATTCGTATAATGTTACAATTTTCATAAATTTTCAGCCTTCCGTGTTTTAAATATTGGAAGCTTCTACAGAAACTTTTGTAAAATTTCTTAAATGCAATTTCGCGAACACTTATTGTCTCTATTAATTGTTAATTATACGTGTATATAATTAATATAATTATTAATTATACTTCTGTATAATTCAAACTCAAGATAAAACACAATAATCCAATAATTTGGAATATTGTTCCGAACAAACTTGAAAAAACAAAGTTGAAAAATGTATAAACTTAAAATTATTTTCGAGTAACAAAACGCAATAATAATATTCTCTCAATTTCTCCTCTAAAAGAAACAACTGTAACATTAAATCTGATGTGAAGGCGAACGTAAATGATTTCAACAGCATCCAAAATGTGCTCAAATTTTTCAGAAAAATTAACCTTCTAAATTCGGTAAATTTTGTATTATTATTCATACAACTAGTATATTATTATAGAATGAGTCATTATGTAATAAGTATTATTCAGTAATAAGTAATGTATCCAAATGATGGTGGTTACTAATGACTTTGCTGTTAATGTGACAACCTTAAATTAAACTTAAATATAAAAGAAAAGAAAAGTAATAGAGTGAAATTTAATGAAACATAAATTATTTTCAACTTTTCTGACGCAGGTTCCTCTGTGTATTGGAATTCACGTGGCGCAGTATTTTTACAGACGTTGGTGCGCAAAACGTACATATTTATCAAATACAAGCACGCGTGAGCGGTCCCGGCGGATCCAGGGATCAAAGTTCCATCACTTTGATCCGAGATTTTAACAGATTCCTTCGTCATTCTTCTGGATCTACGTAACCATTCAACGTAGCGTAGAATATTGATTTTAATTTGCCAGCGCACCCTAACTGAACGAAATATTCGAGGATTGTACCGAGGTTAACTATTAAATTTCATCGAAGAAAAGCATTCTTCGCGTCTAGAAATAATTTTCTGAAACAAATACTTGAAGGGAAAATCATTTGACTTCGAATCTAAGAAGGAATACCCGCCGCGTAAATAATTCATTTCTTGTAAAAGAGCTGGCTCCCGTATGTATAAAACAGAAATTGAACAATGAATAATTGAAATAGTCTTGTATCGCTTTTTGAAACGTTGTATCGATAGTCAAAAGTAAATAAAGAGGTCCGTGTAAATACCGGAGGCATTGTTGAGAAAATTACAAACAAATTGCAGTAATTGTGTTATTACTTGTTCGTTAATATTACGTTAATTTAAGTTAATACTAAGTTAATTCGTGTAACAAAAAGGTAATTAATTAAAAGAAATTCTTTTTTAAATCGTTTGTTGTTAGTTTATCATCGTATTCACGAACTTTTTGTATTTTTTAATTAAACAGAAAATTGTGACAGATACTTTGTTGACCTCTTGAATATATTCATCCATAATTTCCAATGAAATAATCGATATTTCAAATGTTAACATTTATGAAACGTTCAGCGGAATAATTTTCGTTCAAAACCACTTAATTAATAATTGATTTTTTTCATGTGAAATTTTAAAAGCGGTTGGATATGATTAAAATATATAAAAAGTTGTAATAGAATATCACACTCCTTCTATGAGAAGTTTACTAATGGCTTTCCATTCTCAACGTAAATTACTGTTTCTCTGGGAGCATAGTGTTCCAAAATAAAGCAGCTGCAAATGTCCGTCCTGAAACAGATTCTGTCTACGAAGAGTCTGAATGTGCGCTACAATAAATTAGTAAGAAGCGTTTCCGTACTTGAAGCAAGGCAAATAAACGTGCGGAAACTGCCTGCGATCACAAATATAAGGTTCAAAATGAGTCACGTGGTTTCCGAGGTCAGCAAAAAAATTCACATACATGGAAATTCTTCTGTTCAGCGGGAAAAATAAAAAAAAAAAATTTTGAAACCGGAAAAATTTGTTTGAAATTGTAGAGGAATTCAAGTTAGCGTTAAATAACAAAAATAGTCTAACTCTACATTCATAGTGAACAATTTTACCTTATTTTTGATAATAGAATTATTTTAGATAATAATCATTGATTGAGTAATAGATTCTCTTCATTCGCTAAGTATTTATTATATTTACTTCTTATACTATTATATTTAATAATCTTCATAATGATAGTAATACATGAAAAAACGATCTTAAGAATTTTCTCTTAAATAACTCTATTGCAATAACTTTAACCTTACCTCCTCAATCGTAGCACCGATGGAATGTCAAGATTTCCCTCATGAAAATGAGTCCCAACACGACGTAAACTCGGGCTAGTTCTATCGATTTGGGACAAATAAACCTTCAATTTCGTTAATAACATTAAGCCGGTAAAACTAGTCCGATTTCCATCGTGTTTGGACTCTTTTTAATCACGACAATTTCAGAAGTTCACCGGCACCATATTTAAGAAGGTAAGGATAAATTACTACAATTGAATTTTTCTTCATTGCATGTTTATATTTGACGCGTGCGGCATCGCTCTAAAATCTCGCGTCTCGACCCACGATGCTCGACGGACAGTATCTATCTCGCTTCCACTCACTACATCGATTCTCTGTCTTCGTCAGGCGGTAAATGTGTTAAAAGATTTCGAATAACAAGAAACACAAAATATTGTTAAAACTGCCTAATCCCTGATTCAGACAGATTTCCGAGTCTGATCACCGGTCGAAGTATCCCCGAATCTTCCACGGTCGCGTCGCGATACGGTATTTTTGAATTGTGGCTTGCATTCCGGGCGAGTCGTTAACTCCCGAAACCGAGGGTACATAAGTTTCGTCGAAAGGAACGAAGCAATAGCGTACACACGCGCGCCCGCGCGGGGGGTCACGGGCGAGAAGTTTAAAATTAGAATTCCATGGAGATGGTAATTGTGTGCATCAACGAAGAACAGCGCTCGTAGAAAACTTTTAATTCGGTCATTGAATTAAATGAGAATGCCGCGTTTATGCGCGTATAGGTCTAGGGTCCGCGCGCGCGTGCGCGAGCGCTGGACCGCGCCTAGAGCTGTGGGACGAACAGTTCACTATGGCATCGAACGAGAAATTAAACTTTTCGCTCGGTCCGGTGTTCCTTTTTAAAATGACTTCCGAACTCTTTTGGAGACGTATTTCGACGAACGGAAAGACAGGGAGCAATTGCGATGGAGATCTGATGGGAATGAAAAGGATAGGAGGGAGAAGGAGAAAAGAGGGTGGAAGAAGAATGAGAGTTGAGGGAGAGGTAGAAAGGAGAGAGAAAGGTGCAGCAAAGAATAGAGGGAGAGGACGGATGGAAAGTAAAGAGAGAAAGAAGGTGAAAAATAGCGATGGAAGATGAGAGGGTGAAAAATAGGCATGAGGATAGATGGTGGAAAATAAAGAGGAAATAGAAAATGTAAGAGATGAAGAGAGAGTAAAGATTAAATTGAGAAAGAGAGGGTGCAAAGTAGAGAGAGGAGAAGAGAGAAAGAAGGGAGGGAGGAAAATAGAGAAAGAAAAAGGGAAACTGAAAAATAAAGAGTGTATTAGATAGAGAAAAGAAAAGAAAGAGAAAGAGTGAGAAATAGAAAGAAAATAAAAAACACAAAGAGACAAAGAGAGAGTAAAAATTAAAGAGCGAAAGGGAATGAAAAATGGAGAGAGGAACACAGAGGATGAAAAATAGAAAGGAAAGAAGAGAATGTAGAAAATATAGAAAGAAAAAGGAAGAGAGAAAATGAAAGGGTGGAAAATAGACAAAGAGAAAGAGGGAGTGGAAAAGAAACAGAAAAGAAGAATGGTTGAAAAAGTGAGAGACAAAGAAAATGAAAGAAATAGAACGAGAAAAAGAGATGGACTGAGAGGGGGGGGGGGATAGTTGAGAAATACCTACGTATTGTACGGAGAAGGGCAATTGCGGGCATAAGCGAGTGTAGCTTCTCTCGCGAAGCTTTTAATTCCCGTCGTTCCATTCAATGTGAATTGCACTACCGGCATATACATCGACGGGCGCGTTTATGCACACGTGTACGTGTAAAGCGGCACGGACCCGTACACGTGCACGACGCGCCCCGTGAAACAGTCTTGACTGCTGCCGAATGACGAAATGAAATTCTCGACGAACCTGTCTCGCCAAAGAAACGTTCTTTGCCCCTGGAATATTGAAAGACTCCGACGAAAGTTTCGAATTGTCCGCGGGATCCTTTCCTCCTATCGCATTCGCGCGTTGTTAGCAATTATGAAAACAGCGGAGACCAATACCTCAAGAAAATTCAGTGTATTGCTTTGTACCAAGATTTATGATATTCGATAAAATGAAACTGTCTTGATGAGGCTTCCTGCGGTGTAAAAACCTTTTTAGCTTATCAGAAATTGTTGTTTTTTAAGTGAATAAACGTGTATGCCTGAATTGTTTATGTATAATTGTAAGTTGCTTTAATATATGGGTTAATATGTTAACGTTCCCTTTACTTCGACGAAATTACAGGAATGTATAAGTGGCAGTTAAGAAATCTTGTAAAAATATGAGGTCCACCGATGTTGAATTAAAAGAAAATAATACATTTAGTAATGTTTACTGAACAATATAATTTCCATCGTTGGTAATGATGGAACAGTTCGTAAATTCCATTTCTATAGAATGACTGAAAACGTTTATTTTTGAAAACTAGAGATGACATTATCGAATAGAACTTTCCGGTAGACCTAACATAATCTTGATTTTTCCCGAATATTTTCCAAAAAATTATTAAATATACCATGTTAAATTATATTTAAATTAAGATAAATTGACATAAAAATAAGAAATGGCTCATAAGATGATTACGATGTCTTGGTACAACGATTGCCATTGGATGGATGAACATTTATTCGAATTAAACGGCGTCTGATCTTTATAGGTAGTTTCGCGAATCGTTAAATGCCTATACCTAACGTCCCACCCTGTACACTGAGTGTACGTGTTCGCACAGCTTTAATATATGTATATATGTCAGACGCATAAACAGTCACGTACAATATTACTGGTTAGAGGAATCAAATTTCCGTTACTTCGATCCTGGGTTTCCCTGATCCTATCACCTTACTGGCATAGGATGAGGATTATATAGCCAGTATAGAGATATATCGAATATGTAGCTGCCTCCAATACTGTACACGCTACGGCAGACTGTCTATTAACATCAGAAATACTTGGTGGATCAAAATTTCAGATACTTACCTCTTCTCGCAATTATTGACAAGATGCAGAATCTTCTATGAGAATATTATACGCCTCTGAGAATTATTATCTAAAATAAATGAACCAGTCAATTGCGTTTGACGAGTGTACACGTCATCCTAAACTTTGAAATAATACTAATTCTTTCAAAGACGAACTCTTTATTTTTTCAGATCAACATGTGATTCTTTTTCGTTTTGCTTTGGTTCTTCATTAAAATATACCCTAGGTGTATTCGTTACGCGTTTGACGGTCACATATTTCAATTTTTGATTTTATTACACGCAGCACGAGAGATTTTTATTCAATTAAATTAAACTAAATTAAATTGAAGAGAACTTAATTAAACTGAACTCTAGAGTTAACAGGTTAATTGATATTAATATTAAATGTATTAGTATTAAATTAGGTGAATCAATTTTTGAGGATATTATATAGTGTGAAAGTAATTGATTATTAAAAATTGGTCGACTTTTCCATGAAAAATATTTATATAAGTATAAAATTAGAACATAATGGAATCTTAATAACTTTAGAATTATCATAGGATGAAATAGAATTTTAATGAAATTAAAATTATTTTAAAATAGGGCTTTATAATAGAATTCAGGTAATATAATTTACTAAGGGCAGTGTTGGCGGGCAGAGAAAATATTTTTAACATCTTATGAAAACTACAAAAATATTTCTTAAGACACCATTTTTATTCTACATAATATTCGAATAAACCAATGAATACATTTGATAGACTTTTACAAAATCGTCTTCATAATTTCAATAATTATAAAACCAAAAATTAGAAGTGAATTGTTTATCGTTTAACAGTTTCGCTTCTGACGTATTGAAAATAACTCGGCATCAATACTAAAGTAACTCTAAAAACCTGCCAATGCAAAAGACGAATATAAGACCATGAATGTCCTCGTTCGCTTCGCTTAAGAAATCAATTAAATTAATTCATTCATTAAATCGTTTTTAGTGCACATTCTAAAATACAAGTCAATCGAAATCTCGATAAATATTACATAAAAGCTCGGTGAAACCCTTGACACATGACAGATTCTTACATTTATCGACTGATATCATTTCCATTGAAGTGCCACGAGGAAAAGGACTTGCAAGTAACCGATCTGGATTAGGATCGACCGTAGTTTCGCAACGTTCACTTCTCGAGTACTTATTTACATTATTGATAGCACGCTTGTCCTTTCTGTACACAACGAAATACTCGGAATGAAGACTTCTTATGACAAGAAAATAAAAGTAATTTCCATGGAAAATAGAAGAACGGAATATGTTTTGCTCGGCCGATATCGAGGGGAATTCTTGTTCGCCTTTTATCGATGGGAACTTGCGTAGCTCGAAACGGTGCACGTACTACCTTTCTGTCTTGATGGAAATCGATGTTCATCGGAAATATAATTTTTCAGAGTGCGTGGTCGCGATAAGTAGAAAATTTTATTATAAAATCGTCTTCGTTCTATTTTTCAATCATGTTTAATCCTTTCATTCGGAGTGGTACACATAGGTATATACCGCGAACATGTTACATTACCGGAAAGCTAGAAAACTTAAAGATGAAGAAAAATTGTGTCACACGGGGAGCATTGCTTATGGCTGACAGTTGAACCGATCAACCGATGAAAATCAGCTGTCAGTGCATGTGTTTTGATTAATTAGTGCACAGTTGTAAGCTTCTCCTCAGAAAATTCATATTAAAAAAAAAATATATATATATTTACGGAGGAAGGGGTTAACACTAAACGTACCGACACTTTGCATATATCTGTTGCTACTGTAATCAGTCAAATAAGTGGTTATAAAATAAAGATGAAGTTAGACGATGAATTTTTCTTATTAAAAATAGAAACAGGAGGAAAAACAAAAATTGAAAACTGATTAATGGGGCAATATAAGAATTGGTGTGAAGTTAAATGAACAAAGAAAATCGCAGAATTTTCAATACAATTTTTAATTTAATTGCTGCGGTTATTAGCGACCATCGTTTATATTATACAATATTTTCATGAGTTATTATTATTTTTATAAATTATATGAGATTCCTGTTTTGTCTGTCTTGAGGTTTTCCTTTAGTAGTGGGTTGATGTGCTTGATACGGAGATTTTTGTATCTGATGCAATGAAGAAGTAAATGTTCCACTGTAGTTGTCTTAGTATATTTATTACAAATAGGTATTATGTCTTTTGATAAAATATGTGATTGAGTGATTCTTCTATGTTAAATTTTGATTCTGTTTATTGTCATCTATTCTGTTCTGGATAAGTTATTTAGAAAATCGTCTTTGTTTCTCGATTACATTGCAATTTCGAATATCGATGTAATTTGTTAAAAAATATTCGAAACGCGGGTTAAAGTTCAAAGCATTTATTCCTTTTAATCGATAACATTGTTTTGTTTATATCGACCTGTTTCAATCTCTCTGATCTTGTTAAAAATTAAATCTATTCCGAATAAAATATTTTCTTTTTTGAACATAATCGATTACATTAATATCATTCAGTTGTAACAATCAGTTACTTAAATAAGTTTTATTCAAAACGCACTTCGTTTTATCATAATCGTTTTATCTTGTTCGTTGAGCATAAAGTATGTACAATGTAATTTTATATTCGTGACAATGTAATTTTCGTGTTAAGGATATTTGCTTAATATTCTGAACATGTATTTACTGGACAATAAAGCAATGTTTCGTTATTATACTAATTGTACGGCGGTAATGCGATAATGAACGAGCAATTGTAGAGCTTTTGATCGTGTGCCTCATCGTGTGCATAATTTGATGCAAAAAAAAGGGCAAGCATCTGTTCAGTGTAAAAGTAAATTATGTTATCGTGGTCGACATTATTACAAGTCGTATGTTTATGACCAGGTCTGCACCTGAGAACCGAGCTAAAGAAAAATGAAACGATATGTCTGCTGCAGTTGGGCACGAAACACCTACCCTCCGTGACTTTAATTCAGTTCAGCGAAATCAAATCTACGAAATTATTGTATCAATACTTTCCAAGCTTTAATACTGCAGAAATGTTACTGTAAACGCAAAGTGAAAAATACGCCCAAAATTCACCAGTTTTTGCTGATAATTTTGAGTTTATTTGATATTTGATATTGTCTATTTAGAAATTAGACACATATCGTTTCTATTATTCGATTTTAGTCTATTTCCATAATTCATTTAAGAGATTTATTTTGCTATTAATTAAATACTATTAATATTAATAATCTTCTATTCATTATTTACTATTAATTCAACACTATTAATACTAATAATTTACCATTCATTATTTACAATTAAGCACTACCAACATTAACAGTTAATAATAATTAATACGACTACCAACATCATAAAGTTACCTATATTTAGATTTAACAAATCAATAGAATGTTCCACTTCTCCCCAACACCTCAGAAACACTATTCAAACCACTATTACTCTCAACTCTCATACGTACGTTACATATACCACACAAAGCTTCCAAAAAACCAAGAATCACCTAGATACAAACCCTTACCTAACTCTACTTCCAAAGACACAAAACCCTCGAACCCAACGGGACTCCGCAAACTTCGAATCAACTAGGAGCACACTCCGCTCCCATCGAAACGAACGTTTCGTGATAGAAATCAACGCGGCTTAAATGAAATCAGCGAGCTAGGAGAAACTTGGAGCAGGTAAGAACGCGGGTGGAAGGGCGTAAAATCAACGGAAAGATAAGGGAAGCGGAATGTAGAAGGAAACGAGGAAATAACCGTGTTGTTGCAACAACCAGCCGCGGAATGACGCGGACAGAGTGTAGCAATTTCGTGCAATACCGCCGGAATACCGGGCGTTTCGGGAATGCGAATCAGCATTTCCCTGGTCGGCCGCATTGTCTACACCTCGATCTCCTTTTCCGCAGTTCCCCGTGTTCCCCTTGCATTCTTCAAGATACCTACACGCCGGATAGGCGGCTGGGGCGCGGGGATGGCTCGGGCAAGAAGGATTGAAAGAGTGGAAAAGCACGCGGGAAACAGGATTGATGGAACGCAAGCGAGGGGGAGGGAATAAAGGTAGACAGCAGGCTACGTGGCAGGGAAAAAAAAAGAATTAACGCGCAGCGCAAGACGGAGATTAGTGTTTTATCGCTGAGAGCTGGGGCGCTGACGTGCACACGTGACACGCGCCCGTTGTTCCTACCTTTTTCACCCTTTTTTTGATACCTCTCTCTTGAGCTGTTCTGACACGCGGATTTTCACTGCCTGGGTGAAATTTTGGGCTGCTTCGCAGTGTTTTTGTGCTGGCAGTGTTTCGGTAGAGTGCTTTGTGATTGTAATTGTGGCGATTGTAGTGGTGGAATAGATGTTGAGTGTTTAGTAGGATTTATATGTGATTGTTGTGACAATTGGAATGGTAGGATATTGTGTGTTTAATATGGTTGATATGTGATTGCTATACAAATTGTAATATAATTCCGGGTATTTCAGACTTTTATGAGATGAGTTACATTGCGAAGTAAAGAAACTGATAGCAGTTATAGCGAATTGTACGGCAGTTGTAGTGTTAATGGGAATTAAGGAATTTTTGTTTCTAATGAATGGTTTAATAGAATTTTGAATAGTAAGTTTAAGAATTTGCTTTTTTCGGTGTGTATAAAAAATTATATTGAACTTGTGGTAAATGTTTAGTGTTTGATTGTATTTTCCATTGTAATGTGATATTTGTTTGTTGTTGTTTTTATGATCCGGATATCATTCTCCGTGATTTGAAAAGAAAGTAATGTATTAAATCTCAGTTGTTCGAATAATTTTCTTACAGTCATATTATTTCCCTTGTTACACACCTATGGAAATTTCTTGGTTTCTATTTGACGCATGAATTTTTAGGAAACTGGATAGAAGGGTGACCAACTGTTAGCGATTCCGCTGAATAGTCAGTAGGTCATCGCACGGGAGAGACCATATTCGGACGCAATGTGTGCAAATCTGCTGAATCGCATACCTAGGAGAACAGATCAGTGAAAAGGGATGCGTGAGAATATGGGATTTCACGTTTCCTATGAAATACACGATCGAGAAGAACACTATTTTAGAAATATTTGCGGAAAGCTTCTATTTGAAAGATAAAATATATTTTGCAAAATTTGTACAATTAAGATTCTTTTATGGCCCTAGTTACAAGGTTTTAAAGTTGTTCAAGCTTTTTGAAGCTTCAAGATTTTTTGAAACAAAAGAGATAAAGCTGTTGGTTTGAGAAATACGTAATTTCGGAAAAGCGTTCTTTAAAATTTCATTAAATTACAGGAATACCTACAACTTCTGTATAATTGTTGAAGCTGATAATTTAATACTTTGTTATTTGTAATTAGTTCGATTAAGTAACTTTGAATTCTGAAAGCAAATCATTTTTCCGATCAAACACAGGACACCATCAATTCACAACTAACAATCTTCATTTTAAATTAATGAACTATCAATACCCTGTCATTCATCATTCCACTCGAACTATCTGGAACCCAGCCAAAAAGCGTCGATGTAGCATTTTCACCTTAAAAACACACGTTTCATAGAAACTCCTTTCCCCTTTACGAGCACAGAAATCTCGAAACAAAAATTTTGATGGCGTGTGCACTGGACAAATGCAGTTAACTGGTTAACCGTTTACTTCTATCTTATCTGTTTCTTGATGAACATACATGTTAATTTATCCTTAAACATTTAATCTCCAAGATTTATATAAACGAATATCAATTTCTCTCTCTCGCAATTCGCAAATTCTCTCAATTTCTCAATAAATGTCCATGAACCTAGTGTTCAACCAAATTTCTACGAGAAACCTCAATCTTCCTAAAAATAACATCGCAACTTGTAGAATAAACGTGCGCAGACGTAATGTTTTCTCAAAAACAATATGACAACCTGTTCCATAAACACCTACAAACCTTCAAACCAGATTTCCCCAGGAAACATCAATTTTCCTAAGAACAATAGAATAAACTATTCAATAAACGTTCACAAACCTATTATCAAATCAGATTTCCACAAGAAACGTCAATTGTCCCAGAAACAATGAAACAACCTCTAGAATAAGCATCCGCAAACCAAGAGGTAAAACAGATTTCTACGAATATCCGTGGCATTGAAACGGTGTACGTTTAGAGCACGCGGAAAAATTGTTCGGGCAAAGGGTGGAAGTTTGGCGGAGTGTGTCTGACGACGGCCGGTCTGGAACGGTATTCCGGATCGAGGACCATCAGAGACCGATCGTTCCGACAGATTCCTTTCCATCGTAAACCTCGTCTCTCCGTATATCGTATTTCGGTTCACGAACGCCCGAAGGAGACGAGGACGCGAGTTGGCTCTCGTTCCCAGGATGCGCGGCGCGCATCATTCGTCCTCGTAAGTTCAGCATTCGCCAGGCGCTTTCCTTAATGGACGGCGTATCAACGGCGCCAATCGTTCTCCTCAGCCTTCCTTGAGCAGATTGTCGTCGTCTTCTTTCGTTCCCGATGGGTAGCATCCGGTCCCAATGGACGGTTACCGTTCCCTGCCTCTCGCGGAATCCCGAGTATTCTTGCTCGCCTTCTATTCTAGCGGATCGAAGCTACGCTCGAAGTTGCGTAAACATACGTGTATAAATCATTTATTTTTTGTATCTACGCGAAGAAGATTAACACTATCTATGGTATACGATTTATAAATACATTTGAAATGTCACTGAAAAAATAAAAGCACACTGACTACTGCAGGGGAAACGGAATGTTTTATTTTTTATTTGTATAAAGAATATTTTTACTACGCGACTTGCAACAAAACAGTGAATCAAAATCGAAACACAAGTACGATGTATACGTTCGGGTACGTTCATCTCAATCCCGCTGGAATGTTTTGACTTCACGTACATTTTGAATATACTAGATTCATTTATCATGAATATTATTAATATATAAAAGTCAATTTAGTCTGGAATATTCCAGTGCCGAGAACATTTATTTCAAATACACGCACGCATCGTTTATCGTTCGTCAATACGTCCAGTTCCACACTATTAACAAGTCTTTTATTTTTATTTAGATGAGGATAATTGGAATTTGAACATTTCATGGAAAATTTGTTAATAGTTCAGGTGTTTCTATTTTTATAATAATGTTTGAAATGTATTCATACATCATGTCTTATAGGTAGTGTTGATTTTCTTTGTATGAGTAGAAGAATTAAATTACTTTTGACGTTGTTTAAATGAATTGAACAATTGTGTAATTGAAACTTGTTTTGTGTAATTGAAAATTGTTTTTTCAGATCTAATAAAGAGCACTGCACTTTCGATATTTCTTGTTTTTCGTATTGTATTATATTTGTATTTTATTGTATTTTACATTTTACGCGTGTATTGTACCTTATATTTCCTATAATTGCATAAAAAACCGCAATCTAGTGATTAACTCTCATAAAACATTTTCTCTTTATTTATTGAGGAGATTTCTACTATTTAATGAGAGAGTATGTTTATAAATCAACATCGATGCAGTAGGTAATTGCATACATACACGAGACTTATTTAAATAGATTCCTTAATGTTATGCAGTAGATATCAAATGTCAGAGTTTACTCGATTATAAAATACAAACATATCTGATTAATTAAATAAGCGTATTTCAGATTAAATAATATCCTATTTACATGCGGAAAACAAAATATTATCATAACATTATCATAATATTTACGTAATTATATTCACTGGAATTCTGTACCGAAGATTTTTATAAATTTTCAATGTGTAATCGTCCAAGCGTGGGTATGGCCGGTCGGTTAATTAATGTACAGGAACTGCGCAAAGAAATATTTCACAATTAATGTGCTTTTCCTGAGAAAACAGAAAGAAGAGTTATTTTCCACCGATATCCATTACTCCAAGGTAACGTTAATTAGATCTCTGGTAACTTGATTTAGTCAGTTTCGAACTTTCTCGCTCTATTTCTATCTCACGAAGATTTCGACGTACACTCGAAAGAAGTTTCGACCGTAAGACTTCATTACTGAATACAAACTGAAATGAGATCCGACAATACACTGGGCGCACTGAGATTGCTGCATAATGAGGTTATATCGTAATACCTTACCTTATGATCAGATTGTCGACGTTTAAATGTTTATAAACTACTTAACATTCAAAAGTATAGTAATACATATAAGTGAATTTTTTTAATTTCTCCGTTGCACGTTACTGTAAGAAATATTTTGCAAATTTTTCCATTGTATATTACTGTCAAATATGTTTATAACGTTAATACATTTTTGAAATTTACAATTACAAAATACCAGTTATTCGCCAGAGTTCATTGAAATTATTTGTTTTTGATTTTCTGATTTGTTCAATTAAATTTATTGTCTAAAGGTCTGATGTATAGTGTCCATGTTAGTCGTCCAACTTTCGTCTTAAAACATTAATATGTAATACTTGAAATTCTAAAGTCCAAGAACGAAGTAAAATTAATATTATTTAAACCTTATGAATTTTGAGTCTGGCTCGTATTCGAAAATTAAGCAAGTTAATGGCTTTTTCTATTTCTGTAATATTTACAGACTTAATAGTGGAAACCGAATTAAACTTATGCTGCACTGTTACCTAACGTTTCCTCTCCACCTAACATACCCTTGAACTCATAAACTCTCTCCAACTCTGGGACGAAGTTAAACAACATACTATTCACATTTCCCTGTTACTCCCAACCATAAGTAAATGTTTATCTAAAATCTTTTTGTTTCTCGTGCCTTGAATTTAACAGTTCCCTTAAAACAAAATCCCAAAGTCCAATATTTCTGATTTGTATAATAGACAAGTCTCTTAATATAAGTAGACATAACTACTAATGAACAGACAAATGAGGCCAATGATACAAAACTACTTTATGGAGTTTGAATACCATAGTATGAACTCATTCTCAACTATTCATACCTTTCCAGACGAATGGCTAATTAAGTAGAGCTACAGATCTAATGACACTTTGAGCTTGAAATCCCATCACTGTTAAGTTAAAGAACCCTCCAGGTCCTGATAATCGTCTAGCCAACCAAATTCTCAAATTTCCTTCCATAACATCTAGATTACATAGTCTAGACCATATTTGGACCATTCATACCCTTCATAGCTCAATGGCTGGGTAGCTAAAGGCTTTGGCTAAATGAGACCTTAACCTAGAGATCTTATCAATCATACAAAAAGTCTTCAATTGAAGTTTGATTTACTTGAAAGCAAATATGTCGGAAAGAATTTTCGTCTATGTTTATTATTATACATAAATCCTTAATCGTGATAATTACAATAATTAAGGTTTTATCCACACAACTGTCAACTGACAACTGTCCACGTAATCGAATAACAGAAACCGTTTACCTTTTCATATTTGCAAACAGGATATTTTCATTTATTACCTGCGTTATTCAATTCCAAGGATCCCGAGATTAACGAACAGCCAGCTCGTAAAGTTTGTTTGTATTCGAACGAGACGCAGGTGAGCACAGTGTCCGCTGCAGAATGGCAAAAAGGCAGCACACGCGAGAGCAAATTTTACGACGGCTCGGGAAACACGAAACGGTAAGAGTCGTTTGTCAGTATCATAACTCTTGGCTGGTAAGCGAAACGTGCGATAGCCGCGCGTCGATATCTTTCGACTACGAGCCCTATGACGGTTTGTTTTACACCTCCGCGCGGGGCGTGTGCTTTTAAAGACTTATGTACCGATCGAATCGACGCACACACGTGATTCACGTTGTTTGTTGGTTCCGTTTTAACTTTGAGGAACGTTTCAGCGTCACCGTCCGGTAAAGACAGATATATAGATTTCTAAGAAGCTGACCACTCGGGGGAAATGTCACGGCAATGGCGGAAACGTCAACGTAATTCTTGGTTACAACATTACATTTACTAAATAAGTGATGAAGAGGATCCAATTTAGAAGTACCCAATATGCAGTGTATTAATATTTTCTACATTTACAAATACAGCTAAAATAAAATATGATAATTTGAAGACACCTCATGAGCATCAATAAAAAATTGTTATTAACTTCCATCGATCCCTTAAAAAAGGTCACAGTAAAATTTAATCTCGATATGGATCAAAAAAGACCTTAGAGGCTGATCAAGGCTAAACTTTGCTATATTACACACTGCATGCTAAATGAAATAATAAAAAATTATTTGAATATAAAGCAAAATAATATTTTCTTACGAGAATACTTTCGTTGATGATTTCAAAATGTTAAAATGTTTTAACATTCAAAATGTTTCTTATATTTATATTTCAAATAAACACCTAAAAATCTGTAGTCCAATTATTACATACGAAATGCGAAAAGGACCATAATATTCTTCCTTCTCGAGTCGTATTGCAAATGATTTCATTGAGAATAGAATGTTCTATAAAATATCGTTTGTGTTATATACTAGACCTCTCGATTTTCTTTTCTCAAGATACGATATCATTTCATCGAAACAAGATATTTCGTTACAGTCGGACCGCCATTACGCCGCACAGTGCGGCCACCTGTGGACAAAATCCCCAAATTCGATTATTCACATAACGAAAATTGAATGTTGCCAATGCATTGCTAAATAGTCCCTACTATACAAAATGATCTTCATTTAAAAAATATAAATTTTGCACAAATAAATTCCATTTCTCTATTTATATAATGTCTGAATCGAAACGTAAAATATCCATTGTCATTGAAAAAGTTTTATAATATTCTCATAATGTAAAAAAAAAAACACCATATGTGTAGTTCTATGCCATACAACTTTTGTCTGAAGCAATTTTTTGTATCACTCATACCTTTTAAGTTGTTGAGTTTTGCTCAGAAAACAGGGGTTTAGCCGCACTGTGCGCCGGGTACGTTTCATGTGGCCCGAGATCCTTTAAAAACCACCAGCTGCCCGGCGTAATTTGAACGAAATCCCGCCAAAACCGGTCGCGGTTGTTTATCGGTGGCTAATGACGTGCCGTTTAGCTTTGGTCAGTGGAGGCCAGCCTTTACTCATTTTTGGCGGGCCACCGGCCGACTGCACACTCGCGGTCGTTTACACTCGTTTCTGTTTGTCCCCGCGAGACGGGTATTTTCGTGTCATTACACACTTGCGGTCGACGGAATTGCCATTCAATTACCGGCTGTGTACAGAGACTGATATGATTGCTTCCTGTCGTTTTTGTTTATTTTCCTAGCGTCGAAGTCGATTGAGTACTGTACGCTCCGCAACAATTACAGCACTGATGATATTTCATTTCATTCACATTGTTCACTTGCATTCATTTTTGTGAATGGAGGATGATCTTCTTAGAATCTGAAGCAGTATTGAGTTGTAGAATTTTTTGGGGAAAATGGTAATTTCATTAGTTTCATTGATTCGAGTTTGCTTTTTGTCACAATGTTTAGTTAGTTTGATTTATAGAATTAAATACGTAACTGACTAAATTATGCACATTTTGGTTTGCTTTCGATTTACATGGTTTTACATACAAAGATCCACGATTTAGATTTACACGGTATTCTGAAGAACCGACCGATGTAAATGGGGGAATAAGTGTATACATAGCCGTCAATTGGCACGGCATTCGAATTATACGATTTCGGTTTAACGCGATTAAAGAAGAGTGGAAGAACTTCATTTACACGGCAGTTGCGTTTCACTTTAACATGGCCAGGTCAGACAAATGCAGAAGTTACATTAATTCGCTTGTTTTGTGAATATATGCAATCTTGTTGGATTAAAGAATGTTTATCTAAAAATATGTCTACAGTTTCTTATTTTACAAATAAGTAAATAATACTGTACCATATGAACTCGTTAAATTTATTACATGTGTATTTCTTCTCAATGTGAAGAGTGGACTCGAATTACACAATTTCAATTTACACGACATTTTCGGGGAATCAATCTACCGTATAAATCGAGGAATAGCTTTCCTAATCATTCTAGAAACTTCAAAGATTCTTTTAGATATCCAAAGTAAAACCTATCGAAACATTTTCACTGATCATCGCAGGAATTCCCGTTAATCCTTCAAACGCCCAAAAGAGTCGGTTATATTCACCGGAAGTTCTGCATTTCAAAGGGACGACTATGCACTCGTTGGGCGCAATGTAATTTTAGAATCGTGTCGTGCCTGTCGGACCCTTAATATTCCCGTTTTCACGAGCGGTAGCAACGGGTCCGGCCGACGATTCAAACAATTCGAGGGCAACGTAGTTCTCCGCGGAACGGGGGCATAAAAAAGTAATCGTCCAATTAAGTTCCTGGACTTTTTCCTCCGGTCAAGAATCCACGATTATTCGTGATGCTTTATGATCGCAGCGTAACACGATTCCTACGGGACGAAGCGGAGACGCGGAACGCGGGCCGGCTGGTTCCATCGGTTTTATACGGTTTTGCTTCTTTTGCTAAGCGAGCCATGAACTCGATCCGAACTTCGGGGCGGCGAGCCAGAAACTTTTCCTAGACTCGAAATAATTATCGGCTGCCGGCGCGCGCCGATTATTCAGGAACTATGCGAACTGAAGAGCCGATCAACAGCTCCCCGGAAGACCATTGTCCGGGGGAAATACCCGGTGTATATCCGTCCGAGTCCCCGAACGTTCCAGGAATCCACGATTGCGTCCCACTTACACGCGCGTCTTCGTCGATGATCGAGTTTCCGTCGACATGTTGGATAATCGACGGATTTTACTTAATTCTTAGATTTTTTGCTTCGCCCGATTGTTTGGTGGACGTTTGTTGTGAAAGCTTTCGTCGAATATTGAATTATTGAATGTATAATTGAATATTGAATTTTCAACATGTTGGGTAATCAGTGGATTTCTCTTTATTCTGAGATTTATCGCTTTGGTCGATTGCTTGGTGGACGTTCGTTTTGAAGAGACCTTTATGTTACTTTGATTTTTATGTAATTGTACGTACCTATTTATATATTTCTTAACATACTGTGCTTAAAAAATGAAAAATGTTAGAATAAAGTAAATTTCAGTTATATTTACGATAATTATTTCTATATCAACAACTTCGTTATTTGTTAGGGTATTTTATTTTCTATTATCAAAGTAATTGTGTATTATATGGACTTTAATAAATTGGAAGTTTTTAATTGTCTGGGTTACAAACAAGCACAAGTTAATTTTTATCAAATTTTTCATTTAATCCAGTAAGAAATGAAATTGATTTAAAGTTAGTATTTTTAATTTCGATGAATGTCTACCAAACAATTTTGTCAATTTCTTTTTATTTAATACATATAATTTATAGCGACATTTGCAGATTAATAGTTCATATCTTCGTATTTTGTAATACGTATAATATCATTTCTGACAATACCAGTAGTTTTATTACATACGGAGCAGCTAGACTGAACTGAACGTTGAGACCAACTAGATACACTGTATGTGATCATACATATATTTCTAAGTTGGAGGAGACATTTCCCTGCACATGCACGTTGCAAATATTCAGATTGTGCCGGAATGAAATGTATGGAACAGAACACGACTTGACTGCAGTATACAGGGTGAGTCGTTTAAGATTGAAACGCAAAATGCCTATATCGTTGCGACGAATATTTCTAATAGGGAAAGAAAATGTTCCTTTTAAACACATAAACGTAGCAACAAAAGATAGTTTGTTAAATTACCAATACGGTATTAATAATGATAATGTTAACTTCAATGAAAACAGATTTAACTAGACAACTATAAAATCAATTATATCCAATTCTCTTTCTATATATTTCTAGATAGATAGATATAAATTATATAATATAACTATACAATATAATATAATATCCATATAAAAAACTATACTCTACCCCAAAAGATATAAATTAATTCCAAACCCAAGAAATCACTAAAACAATTCTCAAATTCAATCTGCAAGCAATTCTTTCTCAGAACTTTAAGTATCGATTCAAACTCGTGCAAAAAGTTCATGTAAACACAGTATTAGATGTATAGTAGAAAGGGCTAATGGCACGTTGAAAACCAATTTTTCGGCATTGTGTTCCGCTCGCCTAGTCTAGGTGGTAAACGCAAACCAGCCGGAACCGCTTGTACATAACTTGACGGGATGGTAGCGTGGGAGTGTTACATACGTCCGCCGTAAACATCCGCGGCGAGTTGGCCGCCCGGTTCATTTGGACAGGCTGCAAGGACAAAATCGTCCGGAAACCGTGTTAGTTTCGTTGTGTTGGCCGACTACGAGCCGGCCGCGAATAAACATTTGAAACAAGACGAAACTCGGGCCGCGCCAGCCTCTGATAACTACATACTTGAGCTCTATCAGAGTCGCTGTCGAGTTTACATCGCCGCTGCACTCTTAATGTCGCAGGTACAGCTATTTTGCATCTTTAACCCTTTGCGGACGAAGATTCTTTAAAATATACAGCAGCCGATGAAGCTAAACCATACATCAACTGCTTAATAATAGAAAGAAAGAAAACTACCCGCTGATCCCTTGCTGTATAAATAATTAAATCATTTGTTTGCGATTTACCAGGAAAAATATCGAACCCGGAAATTTACAAAATTATGGAATTTTGTGTGTAAGTGGAGTAAGTCAATTCTACTATATTGCATTTCTTTTCGAGCCGAATTTTACTTTGAAGGGGTGAAAACAGTCCTTGAAGAAATGCAGATGTTTCTTTTCCGTGAATTATCTTGAGAACGGTAAGAGATGACGTCTATTTCACGCCTATATAATGGTAAAATAAAATCTTTCAAAATTTTGAAAATAATTTAATTTCTTGAAAAATTTAATTTTACCATTTTGTAGACGTGAAAGAACAAAGTATTTTTTGTTTACACTTTTTTGCGCTATCTCTTACAGTTCTGAAGATAATGCTCCAGAAAGAAAAATTTGTATTTGTCAAGGGGTGATTTCACCCTTTGGCTTATTCTACTTAGACACGAAGTTCCATAACTTTTTGAATTCCTGAGTTCAATATCTTTTCGTGTTAGTTTTCCAAATATGAAAATTCTATCTCGTGGAAATGTCGACATTCGTCTGCAAAGGATTAACTTCAGGTACAGTTACTGGGTGTCATTAATTTTTAGCGACGGATCTGTTTTTCTGGGTCAAATTCCAAAAATGCAATCCATCACAGCAATGTGCAGCTGCTAGTTTTTAAAGATTCGACAGAAAACTGTTTGATATTTTATGGACATATTATATACTTTATTTGTTCCTTTGTTAATTGGAATTTGATAGATTTCGGCAAAATCATGTAATTAAGGAACTGTTAATTGCATAAGATATTTGATGAAGATTTGTTGAATTTTAATATTACCAAATTTTTAATTAATTGAAATTATTTATTTGAGAATTTTAATTGCGGATTATAATTCCAATTAATCAGAAGTTAATTTAAATATTGCTGTGATAATGTTATGCACGGTGTTACGCGAGTTTTTAGTAGGAATATACATTGTATATTGAATTTTATGAATTTGAGAATTAAAAATTTGTCACTGTTTTTTATAGAAACGATATTTAAAAGGATCATTGATCACAGACTTAGAAGTAGATGACGAATTCTTTCAGTTTTCCAACACGAATTACCGAACGCGAGGTTGGCCGACCAAATATTGGTCAAAATCACTGAAAATCATCGATGTCAATCCTACATTTCCTAGGTCACCGCGATTCATTACGTAATTAGTTACTCAGCCAATTTGCTTTATAGGAATCAGTCAGCGAGATGAATAATTATTTTAACCGACTGACCGTAAATCACAAATCAATTTACGTCTATCGATTCGTCTATCAATTAACTTACAATTAGTTTGATATCGTTGTTTCAGCGAGTAACATGAATTTCTAATTTTATCATATCATATTATTACTGTGACAATTACTATACGTGTATTATTCACATTTCTATACATTTTCAACAGACACTGTAGCATTATTTTAAACCAAAATAATCACATTTACAATTACCCTTTCATACCACATATTACACTTATAGTATTCCAAATTGACTACGGAAGTAATTGTAAAATATAATTAAGAGATTAAAAATAAATTATTACTTATAAAAATTGTATCAATATATTTTTTTGGTTCCTCCATATACTCATTACAGTACAAAAGTGAAGCTAAATTTTTATTTTTCAAATTATTTCGTATATTTAACACTCTTAATATTAACTTTACGAACGCGTCGATTTGACGCATATTGAATTGTACAAACATTATTTGACGAATGTTCACGTCGATTTTGATTGATGCAATTGTACTGAAAGTGTATTATCACACCAATTTTTCTAAGAACAATAAAACAAAAAATATACAAACTGTACAAACAATGGACGTGAATCTAGTGTTAACGTGTCAATAATTGCGATATAAGAAAACTGAAACCCGTTAATTTATACAGTGTGATAGTTCCACTGTTAAGAAAGTTCATAGTACAATTAAGGTCACCAAACGTTGGAACAGTTCACTGAAAAAACCAGTTTCGTTTTTTGCTCCGTTTCCGGTGTGTTTTGTCGATGTAAATGTCTTCATTCTCAGACAGAGTGCGTGATTCGGTTTTGTAATGGGTTTAGAGACGTATTTGGAATATAGGGGCGCGGCGCTTGTTAATATCCTCGTTTCGGTTAGCGCTCGGAACACGATTTCGGTCACGAAATTATGTCGCTCTGTACACTCTATGTGTTTGCCGTTAGTTTACATCCATCTATGATGCGGTCTGCGGTCTTTCGAGATAGCTGCCACTTATAATATTCGTTTGTTTGCAGTTTTCATTGTTTGAAGTAACTCGAAGCGGATTATAGATTATTACATCTATACTAGCAATATATACTTTAGCGATATCATTCAAATGCTAATATTAATAGAATATAAGAATTATTTTATACGCGAAGTTTGTATTGTAATAATATAATATTATGACAATGTAATAATATAATAACATAATGATATTGTGTATAATGTATATATAATGTATGTGATTATTTTTCATTGATATGTAAATGTCAAATTACCCACGTAATTAGACTTTCCTTTTATGCATATGTAACTTTCGAGAAAAATGTAAGATAATGTAAGGGTCCGAAAGAAAGTTCCAATAAAAGTTCATTTAGATCATACCGAGGACTGTAACGCTACCTCACGATAAGAATAATGAGAATTTAATCCTCCTACGATAGAAGAAAATTCTACTGGTAAGGGTAGATTCAATTAACGTACTTCTATTATGATAACCATCCCATGGATTGATGAAAAATTCATCAGTCGCATCGTTTTTACCGTCCTCGCGACGCTTGAATTAACATTGTGATTACTTTTCTCTTTATTTAACAAAATTCCCGGAGTATCTAGTGGTTCACGCGAGAACAGAGAAAAACTGGTGCACCAACCTGTAAACCACTAAGATATAATCTACTTATAAATTTAATTTCGTACATTTCATTCGAATTTGTACAGCGGGGATAACAAGGAAGAATTTTGTCCACATTATTATTTTATTTATGAGTATACTAGAAATGAAAAAGAAATAGTATATGACATAATCTGAAAATTTATTTTCTGATATAGTTTATCAATAAATATTTATGGTAATATTAATACGTAATATAAAATAATATCTTTATATTGATTACTTCTAATTAGCATCTAAGTAATACCAGTACTATATACTATATAGCATTCTTACAAATATTTATTGATGAACTCTGTCACAAAATAAATTCACAGAGTATATATATTCCATTTATTTTTCTACGTATTCGAAATATAATAATAATAATATAGCTTCTTCTCAAGTATATACCTCTATAAGTTTGTTCATTACTTTATCATTATCTTCGTGTTCCCATCGAATGAATTAAAACCGTAAAATATTGAATTTTTCATTGATTTAAGCTGATTGAGATTGATTTAAAGTCATTTAATACCGTAAGTAAATATATTTATCGAAAAATTGATCATACAAAACTGTCTTACTCCGGCTTAGAAAATTGTCCGCGTACAACTTTGTACTGGATAACCCGTTCCCCATATTTTACAATCTTGTACAATTTATGGGATCGTTTTAAACTCCGTCTAGAGATGTGAAATGCCTTAACGCGCACATAAATTTGCTTGCGAAGTATTGATAACGATTTAACGCTAGTTGCGTGATGTTAAACCGAACATGAGTTTAATGTGAATTTGATACTCGTTATTTCATTTAAGACACAATATCAAAAAAGTATCAAATTTAATGAACCTAGTGGAACGTTCTCGACATTCTGAAGTTACGATGCGAAATTCGGTGAATCGGTTGTAATTATTATCAATTCATAATACGTTAATGATACATTAATATTTGATCATACATAATATTAATAATTATATAATAAATTAACGTATAATTAATGTATTGTAAATTACAATGTATAATTCTGTGCAATAATGAATAAAATTAATATAATTCACATTGAAGTATTAGAATATACATTTGGTTATTTTTAATTTAATTAATATTATGACACAAAATATAACGTCTTTAATTGGATTAATAAACGTTACGTTAACTTCTGTATAAATGACTTTTTCGTATTTTTTTATGTTCCTTTCTAGAGAAAGAAAATAAAAGATCACTTGAATTTTATTAAAAAAGCAGATTTAATAGCTGATTTTATACCCTTTTGAATAATACGATAAACCTTGGATAAATTCTTTTGTTTTCGAATTATGGTGGGCTGAATGAGTAAAAGTTAAAGCTCCCAATGAACTGTCGGATCCGACAAAGGAGATCGGCCAGTTCAAACATGCAGATTTTAATAAAATCTGCCTCGAATATGGGCTATTGAAGAATATTCGACAATGATTTTTTTGTGGAGTCCCCGAAATTAACGGCAAAAATTTAATTTTATTAAATATATTAGAAACTAGTGTGGTTGGAGATAAATGTTTAACACAAAATTCTTCCTTTATTCACGAGAAACTATCTAAACAAATAAAAACTTACGTTAATATAACTTGACTGATTCAACTATATTTATTTATTTAAATATTGTATACATGCAAAAATATAGAATTCTTCTTTGTTTCCAGTAAATTTTTAATGACAAAATTAATCTAATGAGTGCAGTTATAAAGAAAATCGAAGAACAAGAGATAATAATCATGACACAGATTTTAAGCAAAATCTATCAACCCTACATATTACTCAATTCTCTTGAATTAAAATAAATTATCTTTCTGTTATCTGTTATTATACCCACTTTAGAGCAAACATAGAATACACCCCAACATATTTTGACATGCACAAAATTGACAATAAATTGGCATAATATTTGGTAGTACCTTGCTAGATCACTTTGAATTAATATTCTTTTAATTAACAAAATGTACAAATCATAAAATGAAACATACTGTTTTCCTTAATAAACATAAAATGTATCTATCATGCACAAATGTATCTTCATAATTAAATCATACCGGAAAAGTTTAATTGTAGTACTTCCAAGTAAATATAGACATAGAGAAATATAGAATTTTCTTTTTTCACAATAAATGATGGACAATTATCTCTGAAGTGCACAACTGGGAAAGAAATCATAGGGCAAGGAGTTAACTATACACAGAACCAAAGAAAGTTTTCAAGGATTTTTCACCGTGCACTGAACAATTTTACGTCTAACAGGGTTAACTGAATAATTGTTTGGCAAATCCGGGAGTGTATATAGATTATCCATTAAATGGTTTCCGCGGGTTCCTTTTACTGGACAGGCCGTAGCCTTTCAGGGTGTGCCAATAATAGCAGAATGATTGGCCCCCGCCGTCTGCTCTTATAGAGAACCCCCGAAGCATTTGTCGGTAACAATGCGCAACGTACTATCGCCCGGGTACAACCAGTCCGATTGGTCTGGCTCACCACGTGCTTTCAAACTTCGGCCTTAATTGTTACGTCAGTTTCGCCGGCTAACGGCGTTGCACTTAAGTCGAGAAGCTTCGAACACGTATCATGCTCCGGATTCGACGGCAGCCGCAAGCCACGCATATCGGATGCCGCATACAGCTCGGTCGATCGCGGCCATTTCTGCCGTCGAGAGACGGGATCTTGACTTCAAACTTGGTTGGTGGCAATGGAGGATGGTCAATTTTATTTGCTGTGATATTTCAACTTTTTCGGTTTTGAAGCGGTTGTTTCATCATGGAAAATATTTTTATTTGAGTTTATTGGAGACAATGCCAATTTAGAATGGATGCCTTTTTGAAACTATTCAGTCTTAGAATTTGGGCTTTTTTTTAGTAGAGAAGGTTGATTTATTGTGGAAAATAGTTTTGTTTGAATTTAATATATAAACGTTTATAGATTGAAAGATTATACTGTAACACATGTTTACAACTTGATGTAGGTGCAACACTTTCTTTAAATACATTAACAATAACAATATTACCCGCATTTCAACAAATCATCTCTTAACATCAGGCGATCGTTATCTACATAGCATATAAAAAATACCAACACGTTTCTATTTTTTTTCATTCGTTGAAAATTTAAATAAATTTTTATTTTTTAAATATTCTATTTAAAAAACTGGAAATTTCTTGATTTTACATTTCAAACGTAGAAATTCTTTCTTAAGAGAGCCACACAGTATTTCCAAGCTACTAAGCGTCGTCACCAGGATATATCGAAATATCCAGTGTCATTAATCTAAATCCAGAGAAATTCTATGCTCGGGGATTTTTATGTAACCAGTATCTATGGTCCGTCGTGGGTATTACTGTGGATTTTGTCAATAGTACAACCTTCCTCTATAAATCTTCCGGCCATCCACTCGTGCCAGAAAGAATTTAGAATATATTCAAACGAAGTTTTCTCCGTGGAGCGTTGCTGAATACATCTCCCCACTGTTGCGCGAACTTTTTGGGTCGAAAAGTGACCAACTACGTTAAGAATTCCATCGCTAAGTGATTTAAATGAGCCGGATTAACATCAAGTTGTCACAGGGAAAGAATAAATTGACGCGGATTCCGTTGATGGAATAAAAATTCCGGGTAATCTAATAGCAGAATATTTCGTGCACAGATATTTTGATGATTTCACTAAAAATGCGATTTATCTCTTATTCGTGTCTTTTAGCATTCGACTGTATTATGAAAAATATATTCACAACCAAAGGTTAAATCAATTATACTAGGGAAACAATGAAGCCATCAAAAATACTGAAATTATCCTGAGTTAACTCGGATTAATAAATGTTAGTACAATAGAAAATTGATAAAATAAATAAAAAAATTATTATATTCTTCTGTTCATTAAATGTTGAAAGAAATTTAGTAATTTGTAAAGCTTGAATATGTAACTTGATTTGTATTATCGAGAAAGTATGGTGAATTGAAGCGCTTAATAGCGTCAACACACGTAACGACGCCATCATTCAATTTGGAACGATAACTACTGACCAAAAGTTTGGAATCGTTCTTTGAAACGATTGAAATGGAAATACATTGGATACGTCAACAAATTTAAGTGTTAAAATTAATTGGTAAAATTTATTTGTTGTTATTTTGTAAGAATATAATGAGAATAGTTCAAAATCGTTAAAATAATTTATTGAAAGAATATCAAATAATTAGTACACTTACTCAGCGACCACAGAAGATAGAAATTCCTCGAATGGATTCAAGTTGACAGTCGCATCGTAGTCCTGTAATAAATAATATTATTAGATACTGCATACTATACATAATTATTAAATTCTTATAACCTCTATTTAAGGATATATCTTTACGGAATGATTTACTTTAACAACTGCCTTTAAAAAAAACGCTAATCCTAAGAAACTTAATTAATCAATCAACAACTGAATTATCAATAAACAAATGAATAGCAGATGTAAAGTAATTCACATCAGTTCCTAATATAAAAAGAATTCTGAATCAAATCTCCCATATTATTCTCTTCTCATTTATGAAAATGCAGAATTATCTCAGCTTTGCCATCCAAAATGGTCTAAAGATAATTTAATTGAGTAATAATTAAATGATTATTAAATAAACTAATTATTAACTAAACTAACTTATTATTAAGTAAATTAAATTATTATTAGATAAACTAAATTGTTATTAAATAAACTAAATAATTATTAAAGTAATTCACATTCAATACCATAAGAAGAAAGTTCTCAATCAATTTCCATGTTTCTCCCTCACAAAAACACCCACTCGCATGGTCCCCCTATTAAAAATGACCACGCACAGCATTCAAACCGCATCGGCCTGTTAATGTGAAGTTTAGGACAACTTCGGCAAACCAATTGAAAGACGATTTGCCCCGAAGAGACTTTTAATACGAATCGATAAAGTGACATTTCTAAAAGAACTCGTCGAACGTCCCCTTTTCCTGGTGGAAACGTATTATCTCTCCCCCTGTTTCCCGTCTTTTCTCTTTCCTACCCTCCCATCCTCATGGTCCACTTACTTACTTAACACGGGAGGCCAATCTAACGAATGACTGGCCCCCTACACCAGCCATCCACCAGGGTTCCTAGAGGAGCTAACCGTACTATAACCGAGCTTAGGCGCGCGTTTCCTCTATTCAGTCGAGCAATCAATCCTTTCGCTGTTGTCGGCGTTCCCATTAATTTTATACACCGCGG
Source organism: Nomia melanderi (assembly GCF_051020985.1). Classification (NCBI taxonomy): domain Eukaryota; kingdom Metazoa; phylum Arthropoda; class Insecta; order Hymenoptera; family Halictidae; genus Nomia; species Nomia melanderi. Next base: position 6,897,090 of record NC_135005.1, read on the forward strand.
GGTCTGGCCACTGGCTGTCAGAAATCTCGGAGGAATCATTCTGAACTGTTTACAGCATATGTGTTTTAATTATGCGGCTTGGGGTCAACTTTTACTAATGTTACTAATGTTACTATTAAAAAACTATAATTTTGATTATTGAGGACAATTTGTTTTTAAAAGGATGTGTTTATTTACTTTTTTGTTATGTGTGAAACTTGAAATTTTAGTATAGACTGATATACTTCATTGTGATTTGTTATTGAGTAACGAATAACACTACAGACGTATTTTTCATTGAAAATAGTTTTAGTTTAAGTTACGTCTAAATAACAAAACCCCATCTTGATTCTGCAAGATGTTCACTAATAAGATAACATTACCACTACAGAGAGTCATTTTGCATTGCGGCAGTATTACGGTATTGTCCTTGCGATATTGTTCGGTTTAAATCTTCCCCTGACAAGATACTATTGAGAGAACATAATAATGAATAGTCTGATTCAAAACTACCATTACGCGGAACGATGGACCAGAATGGGAAGATAAATCCTCTCGAAGTTCGTGGAAGTTTTAACGGTGCACAATTGTTTGAAATCGACGAAACTGTGAAGACGTTTTGGATTTTGTAATAGAGTGTCAGCTCGATAAAAATGTTCTTCTCTAAATTTTGAATTCAATTTTAGAATTCGGAAATATAAAAGCTTTCGAATTTAACAATTTTAAAATATGAAAACTTGCAAGTTTGAAAGTTTAAACATTTGAAATTCTGAAAATTTGAAAAAATGAAAACTTGAGAATTTTAAAACTTTGAAATCTTTGAAATTTTTAAATTTTCTTTTTTAAAAAAATGTTAACATAATTAGATCTGGAGTAAAAAATTATAGTGTATTGACGAAACTTGTTCTATTTTATAGCTTTAGATTAACAGTGCGAATCTACTTAAGCTCTGAAAGAAGAAATAAATACAAAATATATGCCACAATCATTTTAATCCTTAATTATATTTAGACTATAGAATGAAAACAAGCATTCCCATTCACGCATTTTTTAATCTATCTAATGAATGCTTACATTCACATATTTTCTGGGCTTTTATTCGCTTTTATTCAAAAATAGTTTTCTCGGCTACTTTTGTGACAGCATAGTCGGTCTCAGGTGCGAATTTAAACTTTCGTCGCTGTTTCGAGTAAAGCTGTTCAATTTTCCAGTAAATCGTCGCTGCTTAATACATCATAAGTGGAAGGTTAGATTCCACTGCAAATCCCATCGTTAAAACAGGTGTATATATCCATTTAATCTCTTTCACAGGATAATTTTACCTACCCGTTGAAATTTTTTTCGCGAAAAGACGCTCAAATGTCCTTACTTATTTTTTAAATAAAATTACAATTTTTATTCATAAAAGTAATTCATAAATTCCACTCGTAGACGTAACTTGCGAGGGAAGGCAATAATATTTTCTGCTTGCTGTACAGGAAGATTTTTAATAAAAGGTACTGCACAAGTAGGATGATAAAATACGAAGTTCACAATCCGGTTAATTTAAAAGTTTGTCATAAAATCCTCCAATATTCCACCGAGATGGTAGATCTAAATGGATTTTAATTGCTCGTAGCTTCGTTTCTGTCATACAATTCACATGTATTAATAAATGAAAATTTATGTAATAAATACATCTGCATTTTACTTCGCCCTCGAGACTATTCAATGATATAACTAACGAATGTATATAAATAACGAAATTCTTAAAACTCTACTTCCACATTAAATTAATTCAATATGAAACAAACATTCTGCTATGTAACATGCATGTTCCAATGGATTAATGGAGTGCCCATTTTTTTAGAAAGAAGATTAAAGAACCAACGCAGGAATAAATTATAATTTTTGTTGCAGCATGCGCGAATGTAACAAAGAGTTCTTGAAACGCTAAATCCCAGTTTGGTATCGCATTTTACATGGATTAAACACATCCGCTCATGATATCTGTTATTCTTCTAATCCTGTTAAATTTCCGTGGGGAAGAGAGAGAGAGAGAGAGAAATTTTCATATCAAACACGAGTGCACGACTTTATCTCGATCTTTTTACCTTATTTTTGGCGATAGAGGAGGTATGAAGGGGAAAAATGAAATGGAATTTCTGACATCTTGAGTTGAACCGGAATAACTGTACGGAATGCATCTCGCGTTGCATACGTCCGAAGATTGCGCACGCATTACAATGAAATACGTTTTTATACATTATCTAAATTACGCATGTTTCTCAAGCATGCTTCTCATGCTAAATATTTGCAGAAGTAAATGTCTCCTTTTAATAGCAGAGGTATTATACGAAGCTCGTTACAACTTGTATTTGTGAAGTATACTTAGAAATTCCATATGAAGATATATATTACTTTGAGCTCTTTGTTCATTTCAGTATATTTAAGTACCTATAATTTGTTTTGACATTCTAAGAGTTAGAGAAGAATTGTGTTATAATTACATTTAATAATGTACAAATAGAGGAAAATTATAAAATTAGAATTCTAACTACAGTTACAATCATTAACATTTCGAACTTTATTCAAACTACTTTACTGGATTGATCTTATAGAAATTTGCCTGATCAAATATCATGACCCTCACAATACAATAAACTATAAAATACTCCAGCACATATTACTAAAAAAATACTATTCAACAATTCACAAATCATTATAACGTCAATAACATAATCTAACTCTAAACATCAAGAATCCCAAATCCTTGTGCTTTCATATTCCTCAATCTCTAAATCAAATTTCCCTCGGATAAACTAAACATTTCCTCTAATATCTTTCCCAAACGTAACAAACAACATAACAAAACAAACTAAAATAATTAGTCCATTAGTCCAAACATTGTTCTGCAACTAGCTGATAATCAGTGGCCGCTGAAATGTTATCTTTTACGATATAAGTTGGCGCATAGAATTTTAGGGAAGTCGGTGTATATATTTATCAGGGACGGTTCCGTTTCAAGAACACGGCTCCCGCGGAAAGTCAACCGGGAACTGACGCGGCATAGTTCGCGAGTTGCCGCGACGCGCAGACGAAACGCAAACTGGCGCGCGTGTAAGTTAACGGCGAGATGCAGCCAGCACTCCAGGTTTCCTCGGCTGGCATCCATAATTACACTCTCAAGCGCGGTAACTGCGCTTCTCGTGTTTGAAATCATCGCAGAGCCATTGTCACAGCACCGGCGCCACGAAAATGACGACTGAAAAGCAAAACGCGCGTCGCAGCGCGGCGCGCGCCTGCGATCATGCCAAACCACCCCCGGGAATAAACTTTGCGAAGGTATAGCCGCCCATTTTGAAAATCTCACGCGGCGAATATTCGCGACGAGCAGTATACAGGGTGTTTCAGGTTTTAATGCTGAAACTTTGTTCGTATATTCTATGGCAGTAAATAAGAAGAGAATGTTATGTAAACATAGGCCACATAGAGATTTATTAAAAAGTTATACGAAAAATACGGAGCAGCCATTTTAAAAATCTTGTGCGGCGAACATTCGCATTCAGCTGTACATTTAATATGTATCTTTTCTATGGTGCTGTGTTTGCTAAACATTGCGTCGTGAACACAATTTTAGGGAAATATTTATGTCTATAGGATTTTTTGGTGTATTTTTTTTTCTAGTGCAATTTCTAACGCAATGTTTAGAATGTATTATTTTCTATAAACAAGGAGAATTGTTGTAATTAATATGGCGTTGTGAACGCAACTTTGAGTAAATGTTCTTTTCTACGAGCAATAACGAATATCAGTTAACCTAATAATTGAATGGTAGTAATGAGAATATTGGTTTCTTAATTTTCTACCTGACAACTTTCTCCTTGCAAAATGAACGAACACAATACTAAAATATTTGAGCTATAATAGTTTTACTTATTAAACTGTATTTTATACGTTGATCATTTTACGTATCACGACATACGTAATTTGAATTTGTAGCATAATCTATGCTTAACCGTCATGAAAACTTCATTACGTGAATGCATATGCGACTACACGTACCAGAAAGTAACGGATTTACGTGAGTTCATCATTGAATGGAATTTTTATGCCACCCGATTATAGAAAACGCTTGTCCAAGGTACTTCACGTGGGCGAACGTCACGTTTAAAAGAAATTAAAAGACATAATTCTCCTGGATGTAAAACCTGTATTAATTCTATATTTTTCTATACTTAAAACGTTTTACTAATAATTCAACGTTAAAAGCACCATATTTTAGATTTAATGTATCATATCATAGATAGTATATATGTAATATAATTTTAAAAAACCAAGTTAATGCTTATAACAATTCCAATTCTATATTATCTTTCTATTTTTTAACAGTTCTTAGTTTTTTTAACGCGTTTATTGCCACGAGAATTTTTAGCATTTTGTACATCACTTATTCTTTTATGACAAAGGAAAGTGGTGTTAGAATTAGTTATTAACGGTTTAACATCATAGTTCTTAAGGTACACGATTATTTCGTCATTTACGTTGCTAAATATTTTGATTCGACATCACTTTTCTTCTTATAATTGTCATCGGTGACTACCGTGGCAGTCAGCCTGTGAATGGACTTACGTCGCTTTCAAAATAAACGAGAAACATCAAACAAGATATAAAGAAAATCAACCCCTTGCCTTACAACATTCTGTCAATCTCGTAGCAAAGATTCTAAGCAAAATCAAACAACAACAAATATCATTTAATACACACAAATCCAAACTAAACTTTATCTTCCATTATTAACCCTTCGTACCCGGAAGTATTTTGTCAGAAACATTTAACATTTCCCATGTTAATGGGACAAATACGATATTTTCTTAAACTAACTCGAAGAGAAATCATTATTCCGCATTACGTAAAGTTCAATATTAAATATTAAATTTTACAGTTTCGCAGCATCAAATCAAGCGATGACTGAGAGTCGCCTAGCAAAGGGTTAACCCCTTGACCTACAATATCGTGTCAAATTCGTGAGGAAGATTTTAAACTCAATTTGAGAAATCTAAATGTTATTTATTGTTTTTAAATATAACTTAAATATTAGTTTTCTATTATCAATCGTTAATCTTTGGAGTAAACGTAGACGCAGGATAAGGATAAAAATGTTTCCTTTCCCTAATAAATTATTAACAATGAAGTAGTTGTATCGATTATAGTTACGAAATAAATCATAGGGCAAAGAGTTAATCGCGATGCATTAGAACTAACGCAGAAATACGACAAACACGAAATTCCATTCTCCTAACGACTTATAAACAACAAAACAATCCTACCGAAAAACTTGTAAAAGTCAAATGATGAAACCATCGAAGCGAGAATACCGTAGAAAGCAACTCCTTTCATTGAAACAAATGAATTCTGCCGTTCGAAGTAACGAATCAAACGAGATTCGAGGAGAACCGAGATGAAAGAAACGCGGCAGGAAGGGTGAAAGTAAAGAGCTCTTTCTCTCGAGAGGTTACGTGCCTGTATATAAATATATATATCTATATATATCCCCGCGGTACATTTTTCGCCATGCAGCCAGCGGGCGCGTACCCTTTCACGCCCCATGCATTTACGCGCGAGAGCGAGACCGCTGGCCATGAATGGATTGCCGAATGTTTTGTAATGATGCACAATGCCCATACATCTGTGCCGATGAAAGTGCTTTCGGTCCGAGGGTGGGTTGTCGCGGACTACGCAGGCAAAAGAACCCGGTTCTCTCTTTACCTTTCTCGCCACTCCTTCCTTTCCCTTCCTCCCCCGTCGTTTAACGCGTTTTAACGTTTACATTTCCATTTCACGCCCAACACGCTCTCTTCACGTGAATACCTATTTCCCTGTAACACTGCGCTGCGTTTTTCATTACAACCGAATCAGTGCTCGCTCGACACGATCGCGGTCGCTGCTTTCCGGTTTTTCCACGGTGAAGGCTGATTTTGATAGTTGAGACGGATCTTGGAAGTAGAGAAATGTGATTTGCAGGCTTAGATCGGGTGCTTTTGGATTATTTTTCATGGGGGAAATTGACATTTGGAGTGTTTAGAAAGATGAGTATTCGGAGATGAATAGTACGAATTACAGAGTATACGTTGTTAGCAAGATGGATGATTTTTATGGTGAAATTTAACTGATAATCTGAATGGTAGAAAATTGGTAAATAACTTTCTTAAATATTTATGGTTTTGTTAACAAATTATTTGACCCATTCGAGGCGAATTACACATCGTGTGTGTAATGTAGTTCTTATCGAATTAGACAAGTTACTCACTATATGTGTAATGATTTTAAACTGCAGTTATCAGTTAGTAGCGAAAAACTAACTTACTTTACTAGTTGCTGGTAAAAGTTAAAGGTTAAAGGTGTACAAATTAAAACGTTTCAAGCTAAAACTTCAAAAGGGGTAACCTACAATCAAGATCGTTGGAATTACAAGAAGTGAACAGTAATGGTTCCTTTTTAGTTCTAAGAACCTTTACAATTTGTCCAGAAAGACATTCAGTAAATTGGATTAACACGGCCAGGAGATATATCACGGTGATGCCTTTCCTATTGAATGGCAACAGTAATGGTAGAAGTGATTATTTCGAGTCGACATCTGGGAATCGCCTTTAAAAAAAGCACTCGTCTGGAATGTGTTCAAAAATATTGAATCACTTTATACATGAATACATTAGACTATTTTTCATGAAATATATTTGTTAAGGCCACTTATAGCCTTACCGTTTCGTCCGGGCCCTCGAACGACCGTAGTTTTAGTTTTGTGTACACTTTTATCTTTCTAAGACTTAGCTGTACATTTGTTAGTTTTTTCGTAGCAATAAGAGCCTTCGTCTCGTCGCAAGTTGCAGTCGTTCTTACGGTATTACGAGAAGGGACCGTGGCAGCCATAAATCCCTGGACCCATAAGGCCCGCTATTCTTACTGTACATTTTCGCTGTCTATTGTTCACATCTGGCGTCCAGTTACCAGCATTTTTAACTCTCTAGCCCGTTTAGCATGTGTTTTTAAGGGCCTAAGCGTTTCTCGCTTTTTTACCTGCCACGGTTGACGACTGCGAACGGGACGAATTGGTTATTAACATTAGCAACTTGGAGACCCAAGAAGGGAGGGGACTGTCTCTCCCTTCCACAAACTTCTAGAATTAAAGGGCCAACCAGAACGACTTCACCCCCGCGAAGACGACTTGCGGAGGTGTCGTCGAAGACGTTTCTGGGAGGCCCAGTCAGTTGAGAAACAAGTTTGGACAAGTATCAGCTCAAATTGTACATAGCACAGAGTACGGAGTAGGAAGTACGGATTACAAAGCATCAGTTAGCAATTTCGATCAAGCACATAGCATTATAGTCAAAGTCCACTTCACCTCCTACTCATTTCTAAGTTTTGTTCCCGATTATATCGGGTGGTCCTTCGAACCGTACAAGTTTTATTAGTCGGCACCCCACGTGCAAAATTCAACAAAACTCGATCACCATTCCGGTAACCACGAGTATTAACAATATTCTTGAAAAAAATAGATTCTTATTTATAAAACCAGTATAAAACGTTGCATCTATAAAAGATTCCATCACATTTAAAAAATAAAAAGATATCCTATCAATGAACGAAACTAAATCCAAAACCAATAAAGTCAAACTTCTTCAAAATTAGAGTCCATTCCTTTCAAAATTATATTCCCTCCGCCACGAATCCTATTCCATTGCCTTCTAAAAAATCGGATATCTCCTCGATGGGTGTAAAAATCACAGTGCTTACATTTCAAATAGACAAACTCGACAATAAAGAACGCTGTTTTATACTCCGGCCCCCAGTTACTCCGGTTGTTAGCCATTAATCCCATCGAATTAAACTTTCTGATTTACTCCGTCAATCCCGTCCAAGGATTTGTCACGTGGCGCTGAACCACTGCCAATACTCCTGGAAGGAGGCCATTCGGTAATACCACGGCTTCGTCGAATTGTTATTACAATCGTCCAAGTTTTCGGAATCGCAATGGCTCCCGGGCAACCGGCGCGCCGTCCATACTGCTTTGCGGTACTTCTCCCGATCGGTGACGGTACTTCCGGTGGAAACTGCGGTCGGCGTTTTTGCAAGGCCAGAACGGTCATACAGCGAACCAATGGAACGATTATGCCAACAATTCCACCGGGACCATAGTATCCTCAAAAATGATGCTTCCACCGGATCCCGTAAAGTCAACTTTACGACCGGTTGCTCCGCGAATCAAGCGAGTCCCCTCGAAGTGTCCCGTTACAGATTTCGCGCGATAACTTCTTCGCGTTTAGGACAAAGTTCTTCCGCGAGAACTGTTCAGTGCGTTCCGGGAAGAGAGTATTATCTGCATGTTTAACTCCTTGCACTCGAGAGGCGCGTTTCAGACACAGATTTCATTTAACCGAAGACAGCTGGGAAGAGTCCACTTGAATGTGCGTCTCTAGTTATATTTTGTGATTACACAATTTGACAAGAGAGGTCGACACCATTGTCAAATAGAATCTGTGGTGATAATATGAGAACAACGTTTACAAACAATAAAATTTACCGAATTTAGGCGCACCAAGCATTTATTTAGTATGTCCTTATAAGAGGACGCCATGACCGAAAGGGTTAACCCACAATAAAGATTTAACTCACATAACTGTGCTATATGTGAAACTTGTATTAAATCTCTATTTTCCTATACTTAAAACTTTTTACTAATAATTCAATATTAAAAGCATCATATTTACAATTTAATGTATATTATCACAGATACTATATCCGGTACAGATATATGAACCGTTTACTTCGAGAATGGCTTAAATCTTCTAATCATTTCGATTTTATTTTGTCTTTCTATTTTTTAACAGTTCTTTATTTTTGTTTAACTCACAAGATATCGAACCCGGAAATACGAAAATTATGAAACTTTGTGTGTAAGTAGAGTAAGTCAATGCATTGCAATCTTTTCCCGCCGAATTTCACTATGAAAGGGTGAAACCACTCCTTGTAAAATGCAAATTTTTCTTTCTTGTGGATTATCTTGAGAACATAGGGATAGCGAAAAAAGTGTAAACAAAAGGTACATTGTTCCTTACACTCATAAAATTGCAAAATAAGATTTTTAAACAATTTTTCGAATTTAAAGAATTTTGAAAAATTTAAACTGTGGTGAAAAATATCGGTAACGTTTCATCTGAAAATAATTTATGTTCATTGAAAAAAATATTCTTGAATGCAAAGGTTTGCAAAAGGAAATAGTTGTTTCATGGATGTGATTTTTAATTAGAGTAATTTATTTTTTATCGTTTTTTTGCTGGCTTTGTACTGTTGTTCATATATATGTATATGTGAAGACTGTTTTATAAAGTTGCTTATTCTAGGGTTTAATCATTCAGTGTTTGACTTCTTAGTTATTTAGTTTTTGATAGCGTCGTTGAATTAATCATCTGATATAGCTTAATAACTTCATAATCAAATTTTGAATTAAAAAGTGTAAGTATTTCCCATGATGACACGAGCGCCGTTTTAATTCTAACGTCATCAAAAATTCTTCAAATTCTGTATAACTTAAAAAATATGGATTGTTTAATTCCTTATTTCTTATCGATTACATAAGTGGCGTGACAATATTATTAATTTTTAAAATTCAGGTACAAATTTTTCAAGGCCTTCTTACGATTAGTATTACAGAACATCTTTTTCAATTACAATGACAGAAAAAGAAGTAATAAAGTGTGGAACTGATGTAACAGAATTTTTAATCTTTCGCAGTCGGTGTAAATGCTACTAAAAGTATAACAATCTAACGTCGAGTAACAATTAATGTCCGCAAAATGGATGCTTTCCTTGTACAGTCCGTTGGTAATTCACCTCTTTAAGCTAATTGAAACAAACTGCTTCTGCTTTAAATGGAGACATTTCGCGATGCGTTAACAGCACATCTGGGAAAACATTTTACATCAAGCAAAACGCTTTTTCATTGCAATTACGACGCCATTTCCTCTTATTTTATTTTATCAAGCGCCCTATTCAGTTATAACTCTCTTCAGATATTAAATTTTTAATTGTATTTTCATAACTCGTTCGTAATATCTTTCACATTCGTTTTATAATATAAGAAACATAATAAACTAATTACTAGTTTGGTCCGATCATTGAACACACTTTCGAGATATTTATCGTGACAAAAATCATTAAAGTTTTTATGAAGAAGTCTATCAATTATGAAGTTTGCCAAATAATTAACTGTTCATTTTCTTATCAATTTGAGTGTACTAACGAATAACAAATAAAAGGAAGAAGTAAATAAACACACTGCGAATAATAGAGTTCCGGCGACCTCGCCCTAGACGAAACGAAGATATACTATGGTCCGTTAATGGCGCTTTTGGGCGAATTCGGGCTGGGGTTCTCGTAATGGAGCTTTCGAAAATGCTTTTACGGTAAACCCATGAAACAGTGTTTCGCTATTCGTCCATTAAGTACATTGCATTCGAAGTATAGGCGTACACCTTCTTCGATCGTAACTTTCCCTCGGAATCGTCGTGGAAGCCAATTTGATTCAGCCATCTTGTTCTGTCTATGAACCGTTTACCTGACAAGTTAGGTGAATCCATTTCAACAGTTCAAACTTTAAAGTATTATAAATACTATCTGAATTATAAAAATATATGCAAGATAAAAATCTAAAATTATTTTAAAATAATTTAAAATAATTATTTTTTTCATCAATAATACACAACTATACAATTGTAATAACTAATGTTACATACTCAATATTAACAGCTTTCTAATAATAATAAATGTAAAATAATAAAATCAAAATCAACCATTTTAGCTGATACTTCTAAGATATTAATCATATACGGCTCGTTCTTACTTTATATTGATAAAAAAAATTGAACTTTTTGAGAAACTTATAGTTTCAGTTTTAAAATTACTTCCGAACAATATAATAATAAATAAATTTATATTTCATCCACTTCGGTTTAAAATAATAACTTCAAAATTCTAAGCAAAGTATAATCAATTTCTTTAAAGTTCTGCTTAGAAAACACAAATTTAAAAATGCTGTTCATAGTGAAATTATTGTGACAATACCACTTTATATAGTAACACCGGCATGCAACATTCTGTACGCAAAAGAATCGTGCGTTCAATTTCTGCCATTGACAGGACATAAAAGTATTCATGGTGTTCTATGTTGTAAGAGTGTAATATAGATCGTACTATAAATTTAAATAATAAATGACCGATGTTCAAACATGTTGTAACTTTCTGAAAAGAAATCATAGCTCATTTTAAGACATGAAGTTTACACTTTTGTAATTCATAGTGTTCAAATGTATAATGATTAGTAATCAAAAATTGCATGGAAAATCCAACTAACACAAATCCACTTCTTCCATTTCGCAAATAGCTCTCCCTGACTTTACCCCCACATTCGCCCGCGGTCACATCGACACAGATTGTGGCTCGCGAGGAGGCCCACTGAGGAACCCCTCTATAATTTTTAACACTAGAACTACCAAATGGGTCAAATTGACTCATTCATAAATTCTTCTTCCACAGTTATCAAAAAGATAACAGATGCTTCTCTGCGAAATTACTAAAGAAATCGATTTCTTAATACGTAAATTGAATCTTAAGTCAATTGAAATGTCAATAGCTGCTTTCTTTATAGAGTCGACAGTTTTCGAGCGTGTGTAGCGATAGCACCCTCGCTGTACGGGGGCGACATGAATCGAGATTCAGGAATTGTAGTGTGAAAACAGCCGAAGAGTTAATATTCTTTATCGTTCCGTAAACAGAGCACGGATATATCAACATCGGCGCATCCACTTCCGAGCGGATTTCGGTGTGCTATCCGATTGCCATTCCCCGGTCCCGGGCCATTAAATTCCATTGATGAGTGGGGGCAGCTCGTTCGCTTGAATTTTCATACAATTCGGCTCGTCATGCGAATTAACTGTATTACCTGGGTCAATCACACGTCCATTTTGACGGTCACTGAATTAACGAATGCCTCGAACAAAGCTGACGTATTATGATATATCGTAGACTGCCGGCCCCACCGTTCAGGAAACTAGATGTCCGTTGATATCGGCTCGAACCGGTCTCGCTTCCGCGAGATAATCAATACGATTAAGCAATTTTCATCGATAATGCCAGCCGAGGATGGTATTAATTATAGCGCGGTAACGATCAACGAAGACTACGCGTTAGGTTCGATTGTAATTTCGTTCGTGTTTGAGTCGTTCGTAGGATTCGTCTTGATTCTATGTGGCTCGTCATTATAATTTCAATTAAGATACATAATTACTCAGTGTTTGGCGAATATTTCGTTGATTGAATTGGAGCAGAACTTATGCATTGATCTGATATTAAAAAGATGCTGTGTTTGTACGTTTAACTTTTAAATAAAATATTCAAACAATGGATAAATGGAATAGATGTATGAAATTAATGTTATTGACATTGTGATTTAAAGTTATAAAATATGTATTTAGGCATGCAATAACTCTTCTTAATATTACCTATGTGAAATATAGAATTATGGCTGTTATATAGTTATATATGTGTTTGTTTAGAATGTTGGGGTTATTTCATCTTAATTAATACGACGATGTTTCTTATTAACCGGTTATCTATTGCGATCTCCTTGAAAATATAACTTATTCTGGTATGTGCACGTGTTCATATCGACAAATGATTTTTTCAAACATTTTCATTCAAGTAATGTATAACTATAAAATTACAAAACCTTGTCATTTTTTCGTGACGTGCATACTCATTAAACACAGCTCACAAGTTAACTAAAGTATTGTGCTAAATTAGAAAGCAGAGAAGTCTGATGAGTGTAAAAATATTTAATCAATACTTATAAATATTTATCTTGTAACTTACAAATTACTCATCCTAGGTATGGAAGTCAGGTTATGCAAACCGAAAACACTGCAAATATAATCAGCGAAACATTATCTCGTATTTAAATTGACTGATTTGCGAGTACATATTGAACTCGATCCCGTCCGCGGTTGATATGCTTCATAAAAAATATTTACCGATGACATTCCCGCGAGCTTACGTAAATATTCACAGCTGGGCGCCATCGATCAGCAAGTTGGCTAAATTTCATGAATACGGCATCACTTTCAGTTGCTCGTACCTACTGCGTTAGGAGCGATCATTTGAAGGGTAAAATGAAAAAGTGGGAAGTGTGATAAATATATAGCTTCATCAAAAAAATTAAGTTTCATTATTTAAGAGCACTAGTAAATATATGTTATTCAAAGACTTTAACTGCGTAGTTTATACAGTGGAGTTTATACTCTTTTTAGACACTAAAAAAAAAATAGAATTTTTCAAATCTTCGTAGACATAGATTCCATAGAATTTTGTAAACTTGAATACTATTATTAACTTTTCTAAAATATCAAACTCACAAGAATAACATATCTACTTCTATTTTCGGTTCAACCAATAAGCTATTAAAATTAAGCTAATCAATAATTAACTACTTAACACATCATTTCCTATTATTTTTACTCTCCCTCCAATAATATTATTATACAATAAAATATTTATCCCAACTTCCATCTTCTATTTTCCAATCATTGTTTATCAAAACCAGAATTTTCAAATTCTTATTTCAAAAATGGAAGAAACATTTTCAAACTTCACATACACACGTGATCTCCAGCAAAACAACATTTTCGTCGCGTTGATACGTCTACGTAACGTCATTATCTAAAAATTATATCGGCAGCGTGAAGAGCCTTTTTCGTGGCACAGTTAATCTACAATTAGAATTATTACTTTATAATGCATTTGTAATTTCTTATTGTTACTGTTACTTTAGAATTCCTTTAATTTTCTACTATTACAATTTCATAATTTCATTGTAATTTCTTACAATTATTATTGCTCTATAACTCAAGTAACTTCTTCTTATTATCATTCCTTTATAATTCTCAATTTTCAAATTCTTATCTCAAAAATTTAAAGAAAATCTTCAAACTTCCACATACACACGTTATCTCTAACGAGACAACATTTTCATCGCGTTAATACGTCTCCGTAACTTCATTAACCCAAAGTTAGATCGGCAGCGTGAAGTTCCCTACTTTCCCCATCTTCGCCCATTCGCCTCCTTTACTTTCATCCCCCCCCCCCCCGTTGTCTATTTACTACCTGTCTAGCCCGTCGCCGCCGCTGTTTCGCTATCCGCGCGGCCATCGTTCCACGTCTTTCCCTTTTTCATTCAACTGCGCCCGCCGTTTGACACCGACGATCGCGGACCATTTGAAAGTTACCAGAGGAAACAGACGTAGTCCCTTCCTGGTCCCGCCCGAAGCGGGGTCAGACTTGATAAAAAAAGAAAGGCCTGGAAGTTTAATGGACGTCGACCCGTCACGAATGCAGACTGCTCCTAATGCCTGTACACCTTTGCTTTGTTTGCGGCCGATGCTCGTAGCGCGCTTCGTTTTCTGTGTAAATGCGTTTTGATCGCATTAACGGCCTTTTTCTTAGTGCGCATTCGCGGGAATCACTTTTAAATCAGCGTGCCGTTTGACGCGCAACCAGCTTTGCTCGGCGAGCCACCAGCGTGTTTTCGGAAATTTACCTGGCGCCTTTGTGCACGTGGTTATGGTTGCGTTCTTGGGTGAAGAGTAATTGTTTGGATAAGTTAAGAGAAGTTCCAGCCCTCTTTAATATTCTTAGCGAGCAATTAGAATTATTCATTTATAATTTCTCATTATTATTGTTGCTTTGGGATTTAATTATAATTTTTTCTTCTTATTATTATTTCATAATTGTTTATTATGATTTGTAATTATTTATTTATCATTTTTTTGTAATTTCCTACTGTTATTATTACTTTATAATTCAATTGTATTTCTTCTTATTATTATTTTATAATATTTTATTATCACTTATAATTATTTTTGCAATGTCCTACTGTTGTTAGTATTGTAGAATTTTTAAAATTTCTTCTTATTATTATGATTTTATAATTTTTTCTTATTATTATTATTACTTCATACATTCTTATTATCATTTGCAATTGTTTATTTATGTCTTTATATTTTTATATTTATCCGGAAAGGAAGAATCAGAGATAATCTTAATCCATACAGAAGCAATTATTTTCAAAAGTGGAATTATCTATACCAATTTTTCTTTATCGCCTAAAGGAATTACAAATTCAACACACTTCTGTTTTATGCAATATGAAGAGATGAAAAAAAGATATTTCTATAGGTGAAATTAAATTTTATAATCTCTTAATTCGTATTATTCCGACCGTTCTGTGTATCATAAATGAAGTGTCATGAAGTAAACGTACGCTCACGTTTCATAATGAATATTACCATTTTTCGTTGATGTTTTTGAAAGAACGTCGAGTTAAAATACAATTGCTCGAAATTATTGAACCGAAATATCGTCAAAAAATGAGACCTTCCGAACATTTATTTAATGAACGAATTAGCGAAGAGTGCCTTGACAAATTTGGAAATCAACGACGACGTTAATCCGTGCCATATCAAAGCTCTCTAGTACAAATAATTAATTGTCAATGTAGGTATTGCCTTAATTCCTGTTCGATATAACCAATAATGCGTAATGCGCAGAATGGAAAGTCCTGACACATATTATCGTCCAAAAATGTAATTTAATTCCTTCAATTAACCTGATTCTTTTTGTGAATGTGATTCGAATTGACGTCTATGTTTCCCTATATTTGAAGTTAACTACTTACATAGATATTATTAACCTAGAAATTATTAACTTAGATACTATTAAAAAAAGGATGAAATTTATAATTATTTATAAATTAATTGTTAAATAGTGTTTTATTTTATATTGCAATTGTTTCTCAAACCATTTGTTTGAGAAGATGTTCTAATTAGAATTTACAATTTTAAGATTACTTTCGTTTTTTAAAATAGAATTGTATTACTTGTTCAAGTAGACAAGTATTTGGATCGACGAAAATTATATTACCTTTCTCGAAACAAATTTATAAATTGCGTTTACAAGATAAATTGGTTGGATCTTTCAATCACATTTTCAACAATTAACACAGATTACGAGGACACAGTTACTTTTAATGATACGAGTCCGACGATTGTATGTTTCCATCAATTGTGAATTAATTAGTTGCGTGTGTAACACGATACTGATTAATCGCAATAATTAGTCTCGGTACTGAGCAAATTATACGTTTATATGTCGATACGTCCTGAGTCTATTGTTATTCGTGATATGAGTTTACGTGAAATGAGTTTTTATCGACCAAAAAGAATCTTGAAACGAATAAAGACACCTTGGTAGCAGGAAAATCGAAATTTCAAACTTTGCCAGCCTGAAAAATCTCCACCAAGTTAACGAAGCCTTGATAATAGGAAAAATCGATTTTTCGACTCCGTTCACAAAAAAGACTTGAACCCAATGAAGACGCATCGATAATAAAAAAATTCAATTTTTCAATTTTATCGACCAAAAACATCATAAAACGAACGAAAACGTTTTGGCAGCAGAAGAAATCAATTTCTCAACTCCATCAACATAAAAAGTCGATCCTTGACTCTGTCCACAAAAAGAATCTTGAAACGAAGACACCTCGGTAGCAAGACAAAATCGATTTTTCAACTCTGTCAACCAACAAAATCTTGAAACGACCGAGAACATCTTGACAGTAAAAAAATCAAGTTCTCAACTCTATCGAGCGAAAAATTTATCTTTGACTTTGCCAACTAAAAGAATCTTGAAATAAACGAAAACATCCTGACAGCAGACAAAATAAATTTCTTACCTCTATCAACCGAAAAGATCGATCCTTGATTTTGCCAACCGAACAAACCTAGAAAAGGATTAAAAACATCTTGACAGCAGAAAAAGATCGACTTCTCAATTCGGCCAACTTGAACAATCAATTTTTCGATTCTGTCGAAAAAAAATGTATGAAGCGAACGAAGACACCAAACAATGTCGTCCGCCGAAATTGAGTAATTAGAATCCCCGTAATGCAGCCCAATACGTCAAAATTGCGTGGTAAATATATGAGACGACGGCACAGGACCCGGGTACACGGTCATAAATCCCTGTGTTGGCAAGCAGTGAACTGGCGTCAATGGTGCTTCGCCGATGACCGAGTGGAAACGGGAGGGACGACTCGGCGAGGTGTCGACGGAGGGAGGCAGGAAGTCAAGTAGCTAGAGGGATGGACAGAGACGACCACCGGCCATGATCAAGCAGACCGAAAAGGGAAAGGGGTGGCTTGCACGCTTCAACCATGGTAGCACGAATACGGATACAGCCGGCGAGATCTACATATTACACGGGGTGGCCTGTAATATATAGGAGGCACTTTAAAGCTGAATTTTCTGTTCGAAAATTCATTAACCTTTTCAAGGATACTAGCACATATGTGTATATTTGATATTAGTTTAACATTAACGTCCGTCGGATGGACACTTGTTTTTTTTCGTATGTTTTTCATAACTCCCTCCATCCGTCTTCGTATTGTTGAATTCGTATCACTTTGAATAAAATAAACTGCGGTCAAACGGAAACTAAAATCATCTTTGTCCGCTCTTAAAAAGAATTCGGCACTGGAGAGGCTAACGCTAAACGTGCCGCGACCGATCAAATGACCGGTTGTAAAATTTGATTTAAAATTCTGTAGTTTCTTTCTTATATTCATTCCTATATTGTACAATTAATCGGTTTCTCGATTTTTGTCTTTCCTTTTGTTTCTGTTTCCACTAAAAACATTTATCGCTTAATTTGTTTACTTTTATTTTGTAATCTTAAGTGATTTAATGGAAAAGTATGTAAGAAAGTGATTGAAAAATTCACTGTGACCTTGGAAAAGGGGTGAAAAGTTTGTTATCGTATCCTATTTTGCTCGTCACGGGGATAAATAGTCTGGAATGAATCACGGGTTTGAACGAAATGATTGAGTAAAGTTCGCATGTGGGAGTAAAGGATATCCTCTTATGTCCATACCATACTGTAATAGTCACAGGGACTGAAACCGGATATGATATCGTTCCCGGTTCCGGAAACGGTTATAAGGTACTGAAATAGGGTTATATCTATTATTTGGTATATTGGTTCTGACCTATATCAGTTCTCTAACGATGTTACAATTGTTACTTTTCTGAAATGTAATTTCTGTAATTTCTGAATTATAATTATAATTATGTAATTTCTGAAATAACTGACACAGAACCACTATAATATCGATATAGCTCAACGACCTAACAACTTTATTATATATCTGCAACAGTTATAACTTCGCTCCGACTTTCCACACCAACTTCATTCAGAGCCAACATACACATGACCCTCGATTTACGCGGACTTTCTTTACGTGGTAAATCAGAACACTATTTACGCACTAGTTTTTATGCAGAATCTTAATTTACGTGACCTGAATTTAGTAACATCGAATAAAGTGTACATGTGTCTTCTAAAATGTCATCAATATACCTTCTGTTTGGCTATGAAATAAATTTGCATTTCTAAAACTTATACCGGCTTTTCCATCCAATATTTTCTTCTCTCTTATACCGACAGACTCTACGCGATATTCATTCGCGTGAAACGAATCCAAGTAGAACAGATTCTCGCGTAAATCGAGGGTCAGGTGTGCAACAGTTCGAAACAGTTACTTTCAGAACCTTATCAACCCCAATGGAGGTCACTTCCGAACATCCTTACTAATCAAATCTACAGAATCACCTTCCGTTACGTCTAATTTAGTGCCACCCCGTACATAGTATTGGCTATGCACAACGGTAGGAGGGGAGTAGGGTCGAATATGTTGGCGTGTACCGTGGGAGGAAGAGAATAGATCGCGGGAGGATTGTTCCGCGTGTCGGTACTTCGAGATTCGCGAGCGGCATGAGCGACTGCGTGCATCCACGCACACACACACAGACACGCCCACGCCGGGGACATACTCTCACGGTCGAATATATATGCATATTCAGGACTTGTTATGTAGCTGGCGATATGGCTGCAGAGGCCGCCCCGGTGTGACGCGGTGGACCACGCCGGAGATACTGGGGGATAACCGGTGACGGACTGCCGGACATCCGACCTGTTACCCCCTCGAGCGTCCTCCGCGCGCCGGCCTCCACCTCCTCGCCTCCGACTTCCTACACCCTGCCCACGGCTTTCGACCAGAACCCAGCGGAACGCTGCCCGACAACCATCTCCTCTCCAACGCGTGCCCCCTCATCCCCAATACTTGATTCCACCGGCTTGGTCTCTCTCTCTCCGACCACCGTGCGATCCGGTTCATCGATGGGATTCAGCCATTCCGCAGTATCACTTGCGGATCTCGATCGCGGTTGAGGTAAATGTACCGATCATTCATTGGTTAACCGCTTCAGACCTGATTTTTGTACAGAATTATGTGCACATATGTAATATGACGGAAGTTTCCAGCACTCCGTCAATAGAAGGCTGCGCGGACCTAAGAGCCCTTCTCACTTATGTCCAAGTCCTTCATGATTTGTGTATACACCCTCCAACACTCACCCTAGCGTCTCTCAGGCTTGTCTCCGGACTGATGGTCCTCTTTCTTGCTCCTACAAGCTTCACCCTGAGTTCGTGTCCTTCATCTATTTATTGGTATGCAAGTTCTTTTAACATTTTCCTAGTATTTCTTGCTTCATGCAAAACTGATTAATTGCACAACGCAAGAGTTGACATAAGAAAAAAAATGCAGAGTTTTAAATCAAATCTTAAAACCGGTCAGTTGACCAGTCGCGGTACATTTATTGTTAATTTACAATTCAATTGAAATTCTTTTACCAGATATTATGCACAAAGCAAAGAAGTTACTTTACTACCTTCATAAAATTACAACAATAATCTTCACATTCGCTAAAACATCCCCATCACTCATCCACATTCCATTCCACTCTAACCACCCTCAACATCAACCCATCTCGTGTAAAACTCGCGGAATGCAAAATCTAATACATCTCGATTAAAAAAACTTCATCGAAACCTCCGCGAAATGTCGCGTTACAAGCCCGTCCGACGAGCATCGCAACGGAATGCTTTCATTCCGTGCGCACAATGTCGCGCGCGCGTTGAAAAATTGAAGCCGTTCGCGGAATTCCAGCGCGGTATCGCGCATGATGAACGACGACCGCGGGAGAGGGAAATCCGCGGCGTCTGGAATTCGAGTTCGCGCGAAACTTTTCGGTGAGAGGCGCCGTGACATCCTGCGTCCCCGTTCTCATATATCTTCGCCGGTAAGCTTCGGGCAATGATCAGGAACCGTGCTACGTGCCCGACATCTTCAACGCCGGCCTCGGTGAAACGCGAAGGATTTCGCTTCTGGACTGAATGAGCTGCTCGCCGGCCGCCATTCACTCCGGCCACCCCTTTTTCCTCCGCCGTTCGCACGTGTGCGGCAGTTTCCCGGGCACGCGGACTTCGCTTCGGCGAAGTTCCCACGCGGAAGTGCCTCGCAACGTGCGACGATTAGAAATGAGACCAAGCTCTCGGCTACCTTGTAACGGATTTTTAATGTTCGAACCGTAATAACCGTCGGCCGACCTCTTAAATCTGTCTCGTCCCGAGGTTTTCACGTACCGCTTGGAACTTTAACTCCCTTTCTTTATTAACTCGAGCGGTTTTTAGTGCATTTTACGGTGTGACTCGAAGTTTTTGAAATGGAACACTAATGTTTTTTGTTGGGTACACCTGATTTTTTATTTATGTGGAAATCTGTTCCACGTGGATTCGTTTTACGCGAATGAATTGCTTATTTACGCGTAAATAGAGTCTATTGGTACGAGGGAAAAGAGATTATTGGAGGGAAAAGCTGGTATAAGTTTTAGAAATGCTTATTTATTTCATGTAGCTAAACAAAATAATAATAATAATATTTTAAAAGATGAAAGTACATTTTAGTCGGTGTTACCAGAGTCAGATCGCGCATAAAATCTACCGAGTGTATTATAGAAAAACAGAAGCTTTTGATATTCAAACAATTGAATGTTTATTTATTTAGTACAGTTAGATTGCATTCAAGTTAGTTTACAAGGTGGGGTAAATCGTTTCCGTGACAACTCTAGGAGACCGTTAGAAGGGAGAAGAAGGGAGGAAAAACAATTTAAAACTGTTGCGAGCGATATCGCTATCCTATAATTGAAAAGTATGTTCAATTATCTGTTCTGTTTAGTCCTACTCTCCTTTATGGTGAATATTGGATTGTTGAAATACTCATCAAGACCAAAATGTTGTAATTGTCCAATGTTCACTGTGATGTGAGATTAGAAGATTTTTGGAGAATATTCTATTTGAAATTTGTTGTGAATGATAACTGAACGTTGATAGTAATTTTGTAATTTTGTTGTAATTTTCTTTAATTGTAATACAGAAGTGTTTGGATAATTGAATTTTTGGAGATGGTAGGATTGAGAGGAAGTTGGTGTAATCATTTTTGTTGGTAAAATTTGGTAACAGTTAATACCAGAAATGATGAATATAATATAATAATTGATTATGTAATTATCATGAATTATTAATAAAAACAAAATAGAGATGAATCAAATATATGAATATATGAATATATGAATTATTATCGCAGCTAATTTGTGTAAACGTATATAAATCCGTTAATAGTTTCACGTTAAATATTACATTACTTTACATTAAATATTACACTTATCTGCTTGAGAAATATTCGAGCGAAATTCTGACAATGGGAGAGCGGTGCCCGATGAAAATTCAATTAAAACGGAAGAATTTATCGCTTATGGTGTATCGCGTAATAAAAATACTATTGAAGTCGAGGCGCGAAGTCTACAGTGTTAAATTTTTCGATATAAAGTGGAGATATCCTGGCAATGGAATGTTAACAATTTCACTTGAATCTCTCAAATATTATCCATGACGTTTTTAGCTTTCAAGAGTTATATGAAGATCGTTCTTATTTTTCTGCTTAAAAGAATTTTACGTGGAGTGAAAAATTGATACGAATTTTATTCGCGTTATCATTTTATGTTTTCCTCGATTTATTACTCTACAATAAAATTTACAATAAATTTCTACTTGGAATAAGTATCTTACAATTTTTTGCGTACCTTAAAGAAAATTCTTAGACATTCTTAGAAAATATACATGTTCGAAGATTTTGCTAAAATTAACATATTTTTATGAAAAATAGAAATAAGTCAATAAATTCCAGGTACAAGTTCCTTTATATGTAATTCATTAAATTCGAATGCAATTAGAAAAAAGAGATTTTTATCTTTTCTTATGTTTACAACAAAGTTTTGCAAGTTTTGAAATTTTCAAGCTCGGATTTGGAGTCAAATTATATTTATATACAAAAATTCGGAGGCGCATCTATAAACTTTTGTAAAATTATTCATATATGTCGCATATTCATTGCATTTACGTTACAAAATAAGTTAATGAGAATGTTCATGATAAATGACTGCGCAAGATTTTTACATTATATCATCCTCTAATAGCCTACAAAATTTACTGCAATATTCATTTCATTTTAAACTCATAATACTTCACGAATTAAACTAATTTCTATTTAATTTCAGTAGAAATTGTCTCGAAATTGAATCACGAGAATTAATATTTGCGCAAACATCTATAATCTGGTGATAAGTCATTTCCCTTTCAAATAATCAAATTTCATTTTACTTTCAATATTTTTCAAACCTTTATTAAACATTACCAATATATGTAAAATTCTAAAAATACATTGAAACATATTTCATAATATTTTAAACATATTTCAATATTTGATATAATTTTATTATTTTTACTAGATATTGAAACACAAAAGAACGTTCATTCTAAGAATCCAAGGAAGAACATGTTCTAATAAAATAACACGTATTTGACTTTACAATTTCCGTTTTAGTGGTAGAAGATTTGAGATAGGCAGGAGTTCATACATCGCTTTGCCGATTATTATACACGTGGAGATTTCACTGAGAATTTCGTCGTCTGTCAGTAGCGTTATGTCACCCGTTCGCTGTTAACCAAAGGAATGTCTGACGCATAAGTGTCTCTTTTCCCTAGATACAAGGAAATTTTCTGGTAGTGACTGCTGACGACAACCCGCAGATGAACTATCAAGTGCATATGCATATTGCATTTTATACGGTTACATAGAATATTAAGGAAACAATAGAGATTACGTAGAAAAATTATTCTTCTATCTTATGTTTTCAAATGAAATGACTGTATATAATATTTTCGCCTCTATGTTTCACTTCTCTATATTCAATCAATCTTCTCAAGCATCAATCAATCTTCTCTAGCGTTCTTTTCCACTTATAGTTAAAAACAGTCTTTACTGCATCCACGGTACTTGCTAAATTATCGAAAGATGCATTATTTAATAAAGAAAAATTCCATTACAATGAACACATATTTACGATTTCTCAAAGCTACTATAATGGGAATATAACAAAGCACGTTTGAAGTTTCATCATTTCTATAATAACAAAACTGTATTGTAATTCACATTTAATAACATATATCCCCCTTACCTAAAAACTCATTAACATATAAATTTTTTTGTTAACTCGCACTCAAAAATACATGCAAACATCAAAAACAAAATTCCTAAGAATAATAGAATTCTCTCTAAACCCATATAAATAAATATTACATTTACAAAGCCCATAGCTTTGTCTAATTATTTTCCCAATTATATCTTCCCTCATCCACGATCAACGCACAAAGACCGCACAAAGACCGCACAAAGACATCCACCAACGCAACGATAAATTCCCAAAATCCCAAGAATTCCGTTAAGAACGAATTCAGCCCGAAACAGAGTCACTCAGTCTCGAAGGTAACAAGTGAAACGATCACGATTGCGCTTCTTACATCGAACCAATAAGAACGATTTTCCGAAAGGAACATCGGAGAGGAAGGCTGCTTGGTATTCCGGATGCGTGCGGTCGGGAAAAGGAGAAAAAACCGAAACAAAGAAGGCTCGAATGAAAAGAGGGAGCGAGCCTCTAATGAAATTTTCGAGCGTTTAAACCGAGACGAGGAAGGATCCGTTTCTCCGTGTGGAAAACCCGAGGGATCGGAGCAGCTCGCTCCCGCGATTCGTCCTGTAATTTCCGTGAGCCGCGCGCGCCGTTGGGAAACGATTCATGGCATTAATTTCAACGAAACGCGGTCGAATTGCCGCGCGAGAATACCTTCAATCTTTGCGAACGGTGTGTACGGTTCCGATGCTTTATTGGTTAACTTTATTCATTGAAACGTTACGCGGCCGAAGGGAAAGCGCGCAATCAATGGGCCACGGTCGTGGTTGCATTGTTCGCGAATCTCAATTTCCGTATCAGTTTACCTCCCTATTTAGACCGGGGAACAGCGGAACGCGTAAACCGGTCAGATTTTAAAACGGAATTCTCCGCGTGTCTGTGCACTCGCACGTGCCACCGAAAAATGAAACGGGCGCGCGCGAACTGTGCTCTCTCTACGGTTTAGAAGTTTTGCCAGCGCGCAGCCCGCTTGGAAAACGCTGTTTCAATTTCTCGATCGTGGCAGGTTCGCTGGGACGGCGCACAATTGTTTCAGAATTGTTTCGGATTCCGTTTGGCTCTTTGCGTTAATATTCGGGCAACTGTGGACGGATTGCGAGATTCGGAGAAGGGTTTGTGTTTGATTGGATAGTAAAGGTTGCATGATGGAATTATTGTGTCGGGTTGACTTGGGAATAATAAGGTTTTTCGGGTGCTTCTTTTGCTTTGAAGAATTAAGAGGAATTTTTAAGATAGGTTCTTTTTCGTTAATAATTTCATATTTTGTTTCAAGTTTCAAGATTCAAATTTTAAATTTCGATATTACAAAAAGAAAATTTCAAATTTCAAATTTCAATATTATAAAAGGAAAATTCTTAACCAACTTTCCATTTTTAACACTTGTTCACAAAAACACACAGTTATTGTACAACTCATTGATTCATTCAATCCGTATCATATTTTGTTACTGAATTCGATAATTGTTCCAAATCACAGATTCTCGCTTCTCCTCACAATATATGAGAGGTAAGATTACCACATGAATGGTTATTTTGTAGAATGTTTATTTGTCAAAAAATAATTTATACTTTAAACTTTCATTGAAAGCGATTATTTCATAAAAAATATGCTAATGCATACCTCAGTCTGTTCTCTTTGTATATGGTAAACGAAACTTTAAATGTTATTTCAATGAAATAAATGATACAAAGTTAGATAGAGGATATTTAAATTTCATTGACAATATAAACAATCAGACTTTAATTACTGTCTAACTCTTAGCTCTTCATTTTTTATTCCTGAAGAAATATGCAAAGATACAAATAAAATGAATGGAAATCTGAATAAAAGATGTCGTATAAAAGTGTCCTTTACAAAAGTAATACTTTTTGACAAATTTAACTTTAAAAATTTTTCGATAATCCACATATTAATACTTCAAACATTGTTATTATTGTGCCTGGGTCTGAATCTGACATTTTAAAAACACCAACCACGACACTATGAAAACAACCCACTAAAACAGACTCCACCAGATAGCTACGTACTAC
Organism: Nomia melanderi; assembly: GCF_051020985.1. NCBI lineage: Eukaryota > Metazoa > Arthropoda > Insecta > Hymenoptera > Halictidae > Nomia > Nomia melanderi. The sequence goes on from NC_135005.1 coordinate 6,922,666, forward strand.
TCTGTGTAGCCACAGAGTAGCTTTCCAGTGATACCGGACATGATGGCAATTAAGATAACGCCGAGCGTGGCAGACAATACGAGAGAGCACGAGAGAACAAAAAATAGTGAGAGTAAATCGGTGGTTCTCTCACGATGGAAAAAAGTAGCTCTGTAATGTGTCATATTATACTGTACCCCCCTACAAGAATTTTTAAAAATGATTGCTATCATAGAACATCCTATTAACTAAATAGTTTTATCTTCTCTAAAAAATTGTATTATTTCAAAACCGACAATATTTTTGGTCTTATTCTGATGTGAATAGAGTTTGTTATCCTTTTATAAATAATAGTTTGTGTTGTGGAGAATGAAAGGATTCATTTATATTAGAAGAAAGTATAGCTGATTAGAATAAATTGACAAATGGTATGAGCTAAATATACTTTTAAAGATATACAAATGCAGATAAAATCTTGAAAATATACAAATTGAGATAAAATCTTAAAAAGATACAAATTTAGATAAAATCTTAAAAATATATCAATTTATATAAAATCTTAGAAATATATCAATTTATATAAAATCTTGAAAATATACTTTAGATAAAATTTGAAGAATGTGCTTTAGAACGATTTTATTAGCTACTCCTGTGTATTGATTACTAGAAACACGCTTGTTTTCATTGGATCGTAAAGAGGGACAAGAGAAGTCAACATAATTTCAATGAAATCGTGTACCATAAACAATGTGGTGTTGAACTTTGCCACGAGGGATCGTAAACCGACCTGTTCTTGGCCGGTGGGGTGCAATCACGAAGCGGTTTCTGGAATTTACCACGCAGTATACAACTTACTCGCCAATCCTTGTCCCTCGAAGGCATTTTTACGACGAGCGTTCAATAAATAGTGAAATTTTCTTCTAACACTGATCTGAACCTCTTTGGTACGACCGGTCGTCGAACGCACAATGATGACCGACGGCCATCAAGACGGGAACATAGCACGGAAGATGACGCTGTAACACGAGTCCTCTAATAAAAAGTATTAAACTCTTTAACAAGTTCTCTGTATTTTTAAATGACACATAAAAAATAACTTTGATAATTTAACAAATTAAATTAACTGAAATTGAATAATTGCATTCGTTTTCCAAATAAAATAACTTAACACTTTTTAAAATTTTCTATCATTCATCAGTGTATTTATTTTCAACAATTATTCATACATTTAAATAAAAACAAAATTTGAAAGTGGAAAACTGCATAAACTGCGTACAAAAAGAAAGTACAATATTCAAAATGTGATGCCTTTTATAATATTTATTAGAAAATACTATTTCCCATGTTTCTAATTATATTTTCAAAACTTCAAATGTCCAAGTAGATTTTTTTTAACAGTATAACCTTATAAATTGGTATCAGAAAATTCGAATTTTAAATGAAAAATATGAGAATAAATACAATTAATTTCTACAACGTTTCTCTTGCAATTATTAATTAACGGTAGATATCTCTGAAAAAGAAGAACGATACAAACGTTTCCGATATTTTCATACATTCCGTTCGCTGCCATGTATATTTTTAATTTAACATAAATTCACGAACGTCAATATTCCAGACATATCAACTGGACTGCATTACACGCGAAACACAATCGACAGACCTTATAATTCCTACGATTGGAAATACTCCGGGTAATTTATTTGTAATCAATTAAACGATCCGTGTAATAACAATATCGTCCGTTGAAATTACAGAGAGAGGGGACGTGCACGCGTCAGGGCCATTCAAATGCACGAGCGAAAACAAAACGTTACGACGGCGGAACGGAATCGAAATGAAAACTTTTCGTTATCCCTTTTTTTCAAAGCATTTTGAATTGCATTACGTTGAAATGCGTTCGAAATGCGTCACTGTCAACCGACCAGTTTTTTGGAACCGATAAAATTGAAAAATGGTGGGCGCTGGAACTAAAATCGCAGCGGAAAAGGGGTAGAGGGAGAAATCGGGACAGTTCGGACCATGGGCGGATTAAATTGGAGGCGTAACGTCGGTTTGATACGAAAAACAAATGTGATAATAAACGGACGTGCGTGCGAGATTCTATACCTACGTGTCCGAACGCGGCGTAACGAATTGTTTGAAAATTCAATTTTGCACTTAGCTCGTGAGACCGAAATAATTAACCATTCGTAAATCGAGTTTCCGCGTCATCCGATGGGAACGTCGAAAAGTTTGGTAGCTTGTTCATTCATTCTTCACCCTTTACACTCTGAGAGGTGCCTCTCAACGCAAATTGATTTAATATAATAAAATTGTAAAGTTTAATATTCAATATTAAATTGTTAAGTTAGTAAATAATTAAATTACCAAATTATTAATTTATTAGATTATTCAATAATTAAATTATTGAAGTTTAATATTTGATATTAATCCTTAATCGTCGACAATTTTCTATTAACTCTTTGTGAACGAAACTGTCTTAAATTTCTAATATTTCTTTTCAGGAAAAAAACTGAATTGTACATGGAAATCTTAAATATTAAAAAAAAACCACATGTTAGCCTCTCGTTAGCTGAATAATTAAATTATTCCTTCGCAGTTTTCGATTTTAGATATCGAATCTCAAAGTTATCAGTACGGCAATATTCGACTGCAAAGGGTTAAATTATTAAATGACTGAAGATTAATATTTAATATGTAATATTTAATATTTAATGTTAAACTTTGTATAATGCATCGATATGCGAAATATTCGAATAAAATAATTTTGTTCCTCAATTTATATGCGATTTCTCGTCAAGTTAGTTTCAGAAAAGGTCGTCTGTATCTCATTAGAAAATGTTGAGTATTACCAGTGAAATACTTTTAAAGTACTCATAAAGGATTAATATCGGCTTATGTCGTCACGAATTTTAGCTTTTTAATAGCCTCTCGATGTAACTTTTCATCATTAACCGTACTATGAATCAGAAAAATGACCGATTTTTAAATTTGATTGAAAATTCTGTGTTTTCTTTCGTCCATTTTATTCATTTATTTATTTATTCATTTGACGGGCAGATGCCCTCTAGTTGTAGAAATGGAAAAAATATAAATGAAGTGTAAAGAATGTACAAAGCAAGAGTTTTACAATATAATACAATAGGTAATAAAATAACAAGCAAAAAAGAAATAAATTTCAAATTTAAATTAGATAAAAACAATTCGTTTTTTAACAGCGATTTTAACTCCATGCCCTATGATTTGTTTCTGGGCTCTGGTCAATCTAACTACCTTGTTATTAAGAATTTAGATCATTTATTATATTTAAAATAATAATTAATATTAAGATTAATAATTTAGAATATTTAGTGATGTATGTATTTTTCTTAATACATTTTACAAAAAAATAAAGTTGTCCTTGATATGAGGGAAATATTTGAGAATAAATTTGTTAGGTATTGTAGTCATTTAATATTCGAGTAAATTGGTTTATGGTATATTTAGAAACTACCATGTAAGTTTGGTAAACCGTGCATGTTATTCAATATCCCTAAAGCGTGTTTAAAGTATGCAAGAAAAGCATTTCACACGAAGCGTGAAAACGTATACTACCCTCCTTCCCGGCGATACACCGTGCTAGGCTGTTATCATTCGTATCCAATGCAGTATCTGACCCGTAAAAAGACCGTAGTACCTGCTACCGACGTGTGCGTTTCCCCGTGAAATCAAATGATTCGTTTCGTAAAGTTTCGTTGAAACATTTACTGCACGTTCCGCCAACTTATTGGTTGTTTCTGTTCCTGAAACGCGCGCAGAAATTTATTTAACAAGCACTATTAAAGATCTCGAGAAAAAGAGCTTCTGTGTTAAACATTTCGAGCCTTGATACCTAAAATCGAAAGGCCTAATGAATAATTTAATTATTCAAACAATGAAAGATTGATGTTTATTTTTTGAACTTTAAACAATTTTAAATAAGTTTCAAGTTTCAAATTTTACACTGTAAATTTTAAGTTCGAAATTTCAAACTTCAAATCTCAATACTTTTCACTCCAATATTTTGAACATGACATTTTTGAAAATTCCAGAGAACTGTAACGCAAACACGTGCGCACAGATGTCTAATATTTAGAATTGAACATTGCCTTTAATTACTATTAATTCCATTTTATAAAACCGAACGGTCGAGCTGTCCAAACAAAGGAGAGAACATATTAAACGTAGCAACGATTCACAGTAACTATTCCAAATATCGACGCGAGTTTTCCAGATAGACAGATATACCCTTTTAATCCCTTTGTGCAGTAACGAAAATTATCTTTGCTTTCAATCAATTTCGCGTGTACTCGCGGCCAGTCCTCGGAGTTAGCTCGTTATTGCAGGTGAGTAAACTTCCATTTCAGGTGTATGAGCTTCTCGGCAAATATCCTCTGCTGCCCTAGCCCTTCCCCTTCGTTTACATTGGGCCAATAGGTGATTTAATATCGCACGCCGTTTTGTGAAATTAATGCAGAAACCTGGTTTGATTGTAGCTCGAAACGATTAAGTCGCCGATTATCTCGCTCGGCAATATTTTAATAGCACGTTTATCGGGGGATTGCCATTTCTTTCGATGATACACCAATCATGTCGCGTGACACGTAAATGAGAGGGTGAAAAATTAATTTCATGGAATCGATTACTTCAATTCTAACCAATTATAAGAAAACTCTTTCATATGAACGCTAAATATATCAACATGTTGTATTAGATCGATGCGTACGAAATGTCGAATTTTACCGAAACAGATGCACCTGTTCGATTAAATACTCATAAATACACTTCTGTTAAACTGTTTTTAATAAATATATCCCTTTTTTAAAAAAATTCAGAATTTTTAGAATTAATAAATTTTGAAGATACCGTTATAAATATAAATACTGTTTCGGGTTTATCACCTGGAAAATGAAGTTAAACAAGTTAAATGATACATTTCTCATATTGGAAAGAGAAACAAAAGAAAAGACAGAAAAACTAATCGATTGGATAATATAGGGATTGGTTTAATGTCAAATGAACGAAGAAAAACGGGAAATTTTAAATCAAATTAAAAAAAATAATTAATCACAAAATAATTTTGTGATCATGAGACCTGTAAAACAGATAAGATAAGACTTCCAAGTATATCGACATGAAATAACTAATTTCACGACTATCATCTTTCTTGTCCCGAGAGAACAGTTATAAAGTTCAGCGTATTAACTGAAACTTTTAGTCTATGCATTTTTATGTAAATAAGAAATCTTTCTTTTCTTAAAAGTGGGAAGAAGTTCCGGTTAAACAGGAAAATTTATTCTGCACTGAGAAAGTTCAACTTGCGACAAACAGATTTCTTGGAGATGTTACGGTGTAGATGGATTTGAAGATAAGACCTTCAGCTTTTGAGATCGAAGCAGTGTATTAATATAAAAAGATTACAATGTGCTTTATTTCCCATATTTATCCTGCTTCGAATGTTTTAAACAATTCCAATGAAAAAACTATTCCTAATATTTATATCTTACCTTTGAATATCCGTTTGAAAGTAAACGAATCTTTAACACTGAATTCTTAAAACACAGTTAAAGTGTCAATGTACAGAGTTAAGATAAAACAGTAAAGGAACGTTTTAAAAGTTAAAAGCTCGTTATATACCTTTCATTTCTGAAGTTCAACAACTTCATTTTACCCTTGGTTTCCGTTATACTCAGATACTCACTGGACAGGACTTCAAAGTTTTTAAACTAGTAAAAACTTGTAATAATTAATTTTCTGCCATTTAAATAATCAATATTGTTTCTACTCATTGCATAAATTTATAATTACTACTTAAAGGATTTATTGGTTTATTGACTAATTCAACAACTTCAAATATTAGCTACACAATAATAACTTCAACTATTTCAGAAGAATCAGTTCCTATTTACCTTTCGCTAATTAAAATAGTTCATCAACAAACTTTTTATCTTCCCCTTCATTCAAAATTCAATTTTAATTATTCATCTATCAACTACACGCTTTCCCTACTAAAAATCGCAGAATTATAGAACTATAAAACAATAATCCCTGTTAAAATTGGAATAATAGATTATTTTCTTATACTATTCTAGTGACACTATTTATATTCGAAATCATTTCGAACATTCAATGCTTCTAAGGCATCAATAATTACGAAACGAGGAAACCGAAACCAGTCACTTTGATTTGTACAGTAGTCTTAGTGTTAATAATTTATTAGGCAAGGAATAGAAGTTAACACTCATTCCAGTTTTCTCGAAAGGTTAACGATTAATAATGCAAAAATAATATTTCATTTATATTCCAATGATAAAATTAACATTAAACTACCAGACTGGTTAAAAGGACTCATTCCTGCTTTCTTCTTTTTGCAATTAGTAGAAATTCTTTTTTAAGAAATAAATTTATTAAAGAAATTGATTTAACAATACTCAAACTGAATTGAAAATCAGTTAAGGTTTCAATAGGTGCACTCTTGGAGTTTCTATACAGAAATTTCAAAAAGTCAGTATAACTCCTTGATAGTTTTAATATTAATAATAATAATAATTCTATCAAGCACAGTTGCGAAACAAATCATAGGGTAAGTGGTTAAATTGTCAAGAACAAAAAAGAAATTTATATCAAATCTTAATATCGGTCATCGGACCGGTCGCGGTACGATTAGTGTTAAAAACCTCCCCAGCCTTCTAGAGAAACCTTTCAAACGAGAGGGACAGAGAAAAAACGGGGGGCAAGGTGCACGGTGAGTAACTCCGTGAAATTCGGCAATCTATGAGCCGCAAAATGAAGTCTGGGTTAAGGAGAAGGGCCCGTGAAGGACGACGGATTGGAGTGGCCGAGGGCGATGAGAGAGACCGGGATAACGGGCGTCGGCGAAAGTTTTAAATTGTTCCGGGAAAAGGCGAGCGATTAGTGGATTATAAACATACTGAAAACTTTTGATGGGATTAGCTTTCCTCGGCAGAGCGGTCGGGAACGGTTTGGGCAGCTGAGCTTTCAGCGCGGGATCGTATAACGCTCGGGGAAGGCCCTTGATTTTCTTCTGTTTTCCTTACTCCGCGGAGGAGCCGAACGAATACGCGCGCACTCATCACAATCCCGGATGCGGCCACGCACATCCCTCGCCGCTGAAACACCGGAGTTTACTCGGTCACGTTCCGATTGTAATTGCACTTCAACGTAGACGGGAATTATACTCGCCGGGGCGCCGTCAGTTTGTATTATATTCGTAGAATGAAGAGACTTTAAACGAATTACGTGGATATAATTGATGCCAAGATTACGAGGGATCGTGTAAATGTAATTTGTAGAAATATTCCGGAGGGTTGCGTGCGTGTGAGTTACGTTGTACGATGATCACGGGGGAATGTTCCGGTGTTGCGAAGATAATTGGGCGAATTTCATTTTAACGCGCTCCGCGTGAGATTTGATAGAGTCATTAAACGAATTAACCTCTTCAGGGCCGAATTATTTTTGAGAAAAGGCAAAGACGATTTTAGTTTCAGTTTGACTGCAATTTGTTTGGTTGAAATTAAGAGAATCATTTGACAAAAAGCAAGTGTCCATTCGATAGACGTTAATGTTAAACTACAATTAAATGTACACAATGTACCAGTATCCTTGAAGAGGTTTACAGAAATTTGAATTCTTTGATTAAAGTATTGTTAGCTGTTGTTTTTAAGATTAATAAACTGTTATAACATTTTTGGGTAAATTGTGTATCTACCTCTTCGGTGATTATTTCATTATTGAATGAAGATAGAAATTATATATTGAACTTTTGTTAGATAATTAACGCGTTGACTGCTACGGTGGTCACTGATGACCGGAGCTTCCAAATTCCTTACAAAGCTCGTGAATCGAATTGATTTTATCAGATCTTTCACGGAAAAAGGGCAAATTACGTGGGAGAAAATTGAAAAATGGATACCCTGTTGCTAACGCGAGGGTTAATAAATGTCTTCCAGAGCGTGGGGTGCGAACAAGAAGCGTAAAAAATCGTCTAGCTCCCGCGCGGCGGTGAGTGCAACGTTCAAAGCGGATCAACCATTTCGAATACACAAAACCTGGAACAAAACTGGTCTCGAGTGGTTCTCGATTCGTTATTTGCGTCCTGTTCGAGTAGTTTCAAGACACTTTCCGACTTAATCGTCGGGTCGACCGTTCGAGGGCTCTCGGCTGTTCAAGTTGCCGGTACCCCAGCTATCGCGATACTCCTTTCGTACTCGACAACTGAAAACAATGGATCCCCCTTTTCGAGGACGGCTCGCGCGAAAGGGGGCCACGCGTTTCTTTCACGCATCCATCTTCCCCCGCGTGTGTTCGCGTTAAACTCGTCGCCGCTACGAAGTGACTATTCATTAGGAATCACGGTCGGATCACTCGAAAATCGCGAGACGAGCAATATTCACATGTAATCTGCGGCATTTAAGCAACACCATGTTTACAGGCCGGGCGAAATGTGATCCGGATGACGAATCCTTTGGGGATGAACATTGGCTTCATGAACATTGGCTTCTTATTGGTGACATGAACTTTTGACATAGGAAACTGAAAGTTACAAATACAGACAGCCCTCCTACAGCACGGCATCCTAGAACGGTTTTGCTCTAACACGATAAGATAAATTGCGGAAACCTTTGTATAATGTGGTTTAATCAACTTCATTTTGTGTTGTACATACATTTATGTTTTGAATAAAAATTAAGTTGCTTACATGGAATTGTAAAAAGAATTTTTGCTTTTAATAAGCTTTCGGAACGTAACCCCCCTTTTTGTACTGACTCTGACTCTCATATGATACCTAATTAGAGTAACATACAAACTTAAAATTCATTTGTTTTGAAAAAGGAGGGCCATTGTCAAAAAAGCCGTGAGGGTTTTTCATTTCTAGATACGTACTCTAACATACATATGGTTTCATTCAAAAACAGAGTTTTAGCATACTTTTCTAATTAAAATTACACTTGCATTAAACACTGCTGTTTGCTGTCTATTCCAACAATAAAGCTTAATAAACTACTATCGAAAACTTATAAAAATGCTACAGAAGCTATAATTCTTCATCCTTGTAAGAATCACAGCACATTCTCAGTAGATATCGATTTCAGAAAGTTGACTTTTTGGCAAAACGTCACCTACTTCATTGATCCAGCCCGCTGTGCGGTGGTTCAAGGACTTCCGCCGCATCAACGATACGTCGAACATAATTATCTGGAAACCCATCGGTGAACTAGGATTACCCGTAGAATCCGGAGCAACAGTAGCTTGGCAGAAAGCCCGTGGCGTTTCGGTTGCCGCCTTTTGAATCTTAATAAATTATCCGTCGGCCATGGCCGATCAGACGAGGGCGCGAGAGGATGTCGGGCCGCGCATCTATCGGCATGCTCATTAATCACCCGTTATATATACTGCCGGCTCGTCACCGCCGATAATCGGCCGCGCCATAGCCGACCAGGGAATTTGAATTTCGGGGACGCGCATACGGTTCTGGCTCGAATATTATTGGCATATCGATTTCACAATCTGCCCACTCCCACTGCCACCCCGGAAAATCCCACCGTTAGCCTTTCGAAAAGAGATTTTCACAGGCCTCTTGCTACCGATTGTTGCCACTTGTTTCCATTGAAGGGGGGTTTTCATTATGCTTATTCGAACCGTTTATTTGGAGAATGGATTGAGTTCATTTCAATCTTGATCAGGCTCTAGGACAATGTTTCTCAATCTCTTCACTCCTATGGCATATTTTCCAAAGAAAAATTTCGGGGTACGCCTACGTAGTCATAGAAGAAGAAATTTCAAAATTAGATAAATAGAATAAAAAATGATATTCCCAATTTTTTTATTTATACTTATATTATATTCGTGTTATGCAAACAATTCTTATGACAAAAATAAAATATAAAGATAATGAAACAAATAATTACGGAAAGAAAATGTGTATGGCTTCAGCGAAGCTTTAAATTATTTAGATATTTTATAGAGATAGAGAAGATATTTTATAAATCAATTTTTTTGGTATTGATTTTGTTCGTTATTTTTGTTGAATTATGGAAATTTTATTACTCAACTTACAAATGCTTCTGGTGCAATTGGAAATTTATTTTGAAACTGTGTAGTCTTAGAGCTAGTGAAAATTTATTAAATATGATTTTTAATATTTGTATCGTATTTACTGCATATTCTGTTTGTCTCTCTGATACTGTCCAATTAATTAAAATCTGTATTTATGTTTGCTTATTAATATTTCAATATATTTATTATAAATCAAATTTATTTAGTACAAGTTACATAGTAATGACCATTTTTAAAGTAACGTACTTTTGTTTAAGCTTACGGGTTTGACGTTTATTGTCATTATTTATAATAAGTCTAAATAATGTCAATATAAATTTGTAGATTATCTCATAAATTCCTTGCATTTAAAAATTTAATTCTGTTGCGCGGTACATAAATTAAATTTACTTCTAAAATATCCGCGCCGTCGGAAAATGTCGAAAAATGCTGGATACTTTCGTTCGGTGATTTACCGGCTAACACCCGCTTTATTTTTCGCGGGATTGCGCTTAAATCAACAGTAACATTCGCCGGTGTGCGCAGTCGCGTTCATCCCTGGCATCAATTTGAAAAAGTAGGTACAAGGGAATCTAGGTGATTTACCAAAAACTCTCCCTATCATTCAGCAGGAAAGAAGAAAACGAAAAGAAGGAGGATCACTCGCATATACTTATGAGCATACATGTATATCGCGAATATATGGAAAACGTTTTCAGTGACTAAAAGCATCGAGAAATAATGAAATTACTTCAGTGTACTACCAAATGTCTCCTTTTTTCTTCGTAAAGAATTTCTCTATCTACTGAATTTTTTCGTTTCACCCATACAATGCTTTTTCTTCATCCATGTTCTGAGAAATAATAAATTTCTGCGCAAAGTACAACAAAGTAATTTATCGTACTTGTAATTGTTATCATGTATACAGACTGTGCTCCTTAATTTGTTTCTTTTGCGTGTATTGTAAGTCCCCCTGTTTCGAAGATATGCAGCAGAGTTCGCAATTAAAGAGAAATATTATTTTCACAGATTATGCTGGAATTGTTTAATTCATCATTTTTATAACAGTCTCGTAGTTGATTACAGATCAGTATCTAGTTATCTGGAGATAATAAATTCACGAAGTATCGTACTCGAAGAAAATAAAATTATATTTTTGCAAAAGAAAGTGAGAATATTAGTAAAGTTTATGCATTGTTTCAAAATAATTAAACATAAAAGATGGAAGTGGTTGTAAAGAATTAAATATAGAAGAGAGAAATCATTACAAATAACTACTTATATAAGATAAAAATGATTACAAATAACTAAACGTAGAAGACTAAAATTGTTGCAAATAATTAAATATAAAAGAGAAAAATGATTACAAGTAGTTAAATATAAAAGATAAAGATACACGTTTCTATTTTATAACTTCACGAAGGCGAACCTTGCAATAATCCATCTAGGGTGATTTCGAAGGGTGGAGCCCCTATTTTCACCCCCGTAAGTTGATTTTCGTCGAAGATGCTTTTACCGAAGGAAACAAGATAGAAGAGTCGAGATGGTCTTTTCTTCTCGAAAATTTTACAACGTCAAACGATTCTACAGACTTTAATACTGTTTCTGAAATTTACACGGTAGACCGAAGCTACTGGACCATTTTCTGTTTGATAGTCAACAAATTAAAATACTTGAATATTCATAACAAAAAATAAAAGAGAATTTATAAATATTCTTTCTTTTAAAAAACAGGAACAAAAGGCAGACATACAATATCCTAAATAAAAAATATGGCCTGGATTCTTGTTTCGATTCAATGCACCCTGTCATCCAATTTACCTTAATCTACTGTATAATCTACAAATTCATATACAAATAATCAAACAGTTAACACTAGAACAGCCAAGTCTTTAATATAATTAACATGTAATTCTTATAAAAATTGTAACAATAGATTTTTTGCGATTTCTTCACATACTCATTATGGTATTCAAGTGAAACTATTTATTTTAAGAATTATTTCGGATATTCAACACTTTCAAGATATTAATAAATACGAAATAACGAAATTAAAACTCGTCATTTTCACGACTGCGGTAGTTCTAGTGTTGATTCGTATAAAAATGTATAAACTATAAGAAAAAGATATAGGAAATTGATAAACAAATTTTCATCCTTGTTTCACTACGCTTTGGATGAAAAGTGCATCGCCTAGATTAGAATAATCCGATGTAAACCGCAAGGAAATTGCACCTGCGAAACTTGTACCTCGTGTATGTCTGTTTAGTTGCGTTTAACGTGTGTTCCGTAATGAGTATTACTAACACGGAAGTCCGGGTAGTCTTCTGTATCATTGAATGCATTTGGAAATGCACTTCGATGACTATGCAGCAATATGCTCAAAGTGTTAATGCGGTTGTACCCGAATATGCTTAAGTGAGACCAGGATGTGGTGAAACAACAAGATAGTAATAGTTGCTTCCGCATACAAATTAAACACGTACGAAACACATCGAAATAATAAACAAGAAATGCTATCTGTTCCATTTTAAATCATGGATATAACATTAAAAATAAAATATCATCTAAAGTATCAGGTTCAAAAAGAATATAATTACTTCAAATTAAAGTAACATTTTATAGAAAAACACAAACTCCAAAAGAAAATATCGAACTCTTGAATTTTAATAATTATTATTCGGAATAAGTTTTAATTCTCTGTTCGTTGAAATTCGAAAATTCAAATATTGAAGTACTTCTGTTAGCAAAACCGACAGTTTTCGTTAGTGTAATGTTTTGACATTCTATTGTAGTAAAAATGTTTAATTCGGAATTACATTTTACAAAATCATCGTCGCCCGGTTCGTCTAAAACTATGAGACTACGGTGGCCACGGCAGCCGACGAAGGAGGACGTACGTATAAAACACACCATCCTGAAAGCATTTTGCCCGTTAAAAGCATCGAAGAGAAAATTCGTTCCATTTTCTGCAAAAAAGACGCGCGGCGCCGTGAAGCGTGCTCAATCGTATCCATCAGGTATAATCAACCCTGAAAAAAGACGATTAGTTCGCGACTTAACTCGATGGAAAGTGAACAAAACTGTATCCCCCTTGTTTAAAATCCCACCGAGCTAATGCAGATGATCACAGGAGGATGCGTGAAACGGTGAATCGGATTTTTAAAGACTTTTTAATCGAGCTTCAGATTCCTTTCCATCACTCTGTTATTTAATCCGTTATCAAGGTAACACATACAGTTTTCAAATTTAATCTTTTCATTAGTAGTAGTACCCTTTACAATACAAATAATTTATATACCGAATGTGTAACTTTTTATCTTAAGTCTATTTTAATAGATTTTAGAATAAAATTAATATAATTTATATCTTGAGTCAGGATAGAGTTACAATTTTATTTAATTTTTTCAGAGCTTGTTGTTTAGCTTTTAATAAAAATTTCATCTCTTTAATTTCGACGAAAAGTCGGGCACATTCTCTCAATGAATTCTTTTTAACACTTTGGACATTTTTTCTTTACTTTGCGAAGAACTACGAGAAATAACAAAAATTCTAAATTATTAACGAATTATACTATCATTTCATTCTCAAAGATTACCAACGAATATAATACGAAGGGATCATTTTTAATCAGGTTCTAATGCATTGTAACAATTAATTAACCAGTAACTTAACTAATTTTATAATAAACACCACGATAAATCCACCAATTTTCAAATTCGTTTAGAAAGGAACAACACCACGCAAAATACTTATTCCACATTTCAGTTTGGTTTTATACCTCCAATCAGAAACCTTTCAAAGTGCACCGGCAATTACGTGTGCAACCGATAGTAACGAAACTACACAACAACCACAAAATTCCGATTCAACTCGCGCAGAAAATTTTCCGCGAAGTTCACGTTCTTGTTTCGCGGATTCATTCACAGGCCCCCGGTCTAATTCTATGAACGCAAAATCGTGCGGACGAGTCGCGAACCCACGACCTATATATTCACTCTCCGGCGAGTTTACACAAAGTAGACAGAAACGACAAGGTACGGGCCAACGACAGAAACAATTGCGACAACGATCGAGAGAGAAAGAGAGAGAGAGAGAGAGAGAGAGAGAGAGAGAGCGGGGTTGATGACACCGCGCTGAAGACCAAGTAAGTGCAAGGCTGGAAATGCGAGGAAGATAAAGACAGGGAAGTAGATGCATAGGGTGTCCGGCAACTGGTGGTACAACTTGATAGCTGGTTTTGTACGAAAGAATAAAATTTGTTCGTTAACACTAAAACTAAGGAATGATTAATACAATTAATCGTCCTAAAATATTTCGTTTTTCCCCGCGCATCATAATTTTGAAAACCATTCAAAATTTACAGTTTGGCATGGGATAAAGAAATAACTCAAGTATCAAAAATACTGTACTTATCCTATTCAAGTTTTTAATCGGAAGGCAAAAAATGCTTCAGATATCTATGTAATATCAAAACATTTTTACTGAATATCCAATGTTTTTAATCGAAACATGACTCATGCACTGTTCTGCCGTCGATCTCAAACTACATTGAGGACTTATTAGAATCATGACACGCGATATCAACTCGATACGAGCTCTTTATTTATGAAAAACATCACTGTCCCGTTTTACCTTAACTACCCCTCTTACGTTAACATATTTACAAACACCATCAGTTTATAACTCGTTCTATGCTGGTCTATACTATAACTTCAATTACCTTACATAGTCGATTAAATCCACATCCACTGAACAGATTTTCAAACTCGATTTCCTCAGAAACGAAGCTCCCAATGGATAAACGTTATTCTTCCGATTCGACTCGTTTTTTCACGTAAAATCAGCCTCGTGCCCGTTTACGCGGCCAGTTACTGGAGAGCCAGTATGAATATGAAGAGGGGGAACACGGAATGATGACAGAAGGAGAGGTAGAAGTGGTTTTTGTGCGTGGGAACGATAAATTCAGCGGTGCGCGGCATTTTGTCCGGCGAAAACCTATCGCAATAAATACGCGGTACGTCCGGCGCGTGGTTGAGCCGCCGCGTTATACTCTAATGCAGTGCATATGGAACAATTTATAACGCTTCAGCGTGGGGGTCCGCAGAACGTTTTTCTCTTGGCGGCAGTGCACCCCCGACACAACGATACCGCATGCGCCTTTCAGTGCCTATTGTTTCCGTATTGCTGAATTATTATTTCGCAATTTGCCTTTTGTCCCTTGGGGAATCGCTGCGTCAGGACAACATCGATCTAATCCCCCCCCCAACGCACGCACGCAGTCTTCTTAACGCGGAATCGAGATGAGCGTTCTAAGAAGATCGAGGATTGATCTATCTCTGAAAGTTATCGAACCGGAAAATTTAAAAGATTATGAAACATTGTGTATAAATAGAGGAAGTCAATACATTGCAATTGTCTTTCGTGCCGAATGTCGCTTTGATGAGATAAAACCACCCCTTGAAAAATGCAAATTTCTCTTTCCCGTAGGTTATCTTAAGAGCGATGAGAGATGGCGGAAAGATGTTTAAACAAAAAATATATTATTCTCTCACGTCTATAGAATTGCGAAATTTAGTTTTTCAAAATACCCCCAACATTAACCTTTTTTAAAAAATATTATTTTGCAATTTTATAGGCATGAAAAAACACGATATGTTTTGTTTAAAACTTTTTTCGCTATTTCTTACCGTGCTCAACATAATCCACGAGAAAAAAAAATTTGCATCTTTTCCAGGGGGTGGTTTCATCCCTTCAAAGTGAAATTTGGTACGAAAAAAATTGCTATGTATTAGTCTTGTTTTACTCTACTTACACATGATTTTCATAATTTTTTCAAATTTCCGGGTTCGGTAATTTCTCTTGTCAGTTCGTATTTATTTTTCTTAGAGATTTTCATAAATAGTCTAATTCTGATAAGTAGAATCTCAAAGTTTAGTATTGTAACATTAAAACTACCAACCGTGTAATATGATTAATCTTCTAATAATAGATAAAAGTGCAAACGAATCATCGAATTATTTAAATAACCATAGCTCGATACATAATTTCCATTTTTCTAGTATTTAAAAGTTCAATGTATTATTTAGCTTTCTCTGTTAAAGGTTTCGAATACTTCGGAAAGTCAAAGTTGCAAAAGGTTAATATGTAATGTTTATAAAAATTATGACACTACATATTTCTTCGGTTTCCTTATTATTTTATATTTATTATTATGGATATTATTCATCGTAATACTCAAGAGTTATTTCAACTAGTTATTTTGAAAATCACTTGGAATGTTTAATACTATTCAGATATCGATAACTGGTATATAAGAATACTGAAATCTGCCATTTTAACGATTGTGGTAAATACATGGTTCCAGTGTTAATGATTATTGAGAAGATCTTGTATCTACGATCTAGAATCGTACTTTTTGAGTTGTAGAAAATATTTTGCTAACAGGTAAATTTTATATTTCTATATTTTTTCATATTTTTATTTTATATTTTTATGGTATATTTAAAGTTTATATTGTGATTAGTTCGGGAACCATCGATTTAGAGTATTATCTTTTTGTCAATTATTTAGAGAAACCCAAGGAGACTTTTAAAGTCGAAATTGTACATTTCGTTTTATATTTAATAACCTTCGTGAAAAGAAAATCATAATTCTTTAAAGCGTATAATGAAATTTGATTGAAAGCATTAGGAAACTTGGATTATCTCAGCAGATTGCTCGCAGACAAAAAGTTTATGGCATAATCAATATTTCCAGAGTAAAATCTGGAAACTCGTGTAGCATAAAATTTTTCTCGTAATACACAAAATACATAAACAATTTTTAAACTGATGCAATCGGTGACAGGAGTATATCGAGGCCCATAAATACAACCACTATAATTTCAATTCCTCCCAAAACTTATAATTAAATTTCCATATATCGCAAAACTTTAAACAAAAAAGACTACACATTGGATTCCCCGGAAATAAAATTCACGGATTTTTACAAGTATACACACATAACAGTAAATCTCGTGAAATATTACGCTCCGCTTAATAACTGATTCCGTCAGCAACGACGGAAAACTTTCAAATCGATTTCGCCCCGGCTTCACTGGCGAATGATTGATTGTAGAAACTTAAGTCGACGAAAGTCGACCGCCGCGGCGAATGAATTAATTAGATCTAAATATCTTCGAAGGAACGATCGAAAAAAGAAACTACAAAAGGCTTTTCGAAACTCTAAAATTAAAGTGCCAAAATTGACAAATTTTCATTGTTTGTTGTTATATATTTATATATTTACAATTTAACTCTAGAACCACCGAACATTTAATATGATTGATATGTAGTCCATATAAATATTGTAACAATAGATTACTTTCAGTTTGAACTCGGTCAGTTCAAGTGAAACTATTTATTTTCGAAATCATTTCGTATGTTCAATGCTTTTAAGGTATCAGTAACTGCAAAACAAGGAAACCGAGACCAGTCATTTATACTAGTATGCAGTTCAATGCTAAATACGATTTTCCTTTTGCAAGTCATCGGTAACAGCAGTTAACCATATTACTGATAGTATTAAAAAATGACGTGAATACAACATAACGTTAAATATAATGTTAGGTAACTTTCCTTCTTCTAAACAATTTAATATTGGCACATTTTCTACAAATATTTCTCGATTCATTTTATTGACGCTGAAGTATTCCAGTTTTCGGCTCGTCCATTTAACTCCAATTGTCGGTCCGTTATTCGAAAGTTGAAAACAGGGATTCCCCGACTGTGGCTGCCAGATGTCGGCAAAATTCAACGTCCGCCGGGTCATTTTTATGGTCGGGGAAAGTTCGAGAGTTTCGAGTAGGAAATCCGGGGTGGTTCGTTTAGCGATAGCCACCCCTATCGGGAAAAGCGCGTGGCTCGCACTCAACACGTAGATCTTTCCCCGAAGAATGATACTTTCTTGTATGATGTACCCTCGAGACGGTACCTTAGTGTAGTGTGAGGCTCACTTCACCTTTCACACGGCAATGACCTTTCAACTCTTTGCACTGGATAATATTTTTCATTAGAAATACTCATTATTTACTGATGAAATATCGGTAACGCTATTTGCAAATAGTATCAAGAAGAATGTAGAGTAAATTAAGAAATATTAAAACTATTTTATATCTAATTAATACCACTCTTAATAGAACTGTATTGTTTCTATGTTTCATGTGCCCATGCCTTATATAAAATTTCATATTGAATTCGACATTTTTATAATTCTGCTGTGTCTGCTGTGTTTATCGATTTTTATGAAACTTAGAAAATAGTTTCTATTTGTAATGAATTGCTATACAATTGTTATTGTTTGAAACATTGCAGTTTGCTGATGATTCTTAAAGTTGCTGGAATTGGTAGATTAGACCTTGCCCAACATTGATACGAAAAATTGAAATATTCCGATAACGAAGCCATTACATTCCCAATTAAACATAGTTCCCTTAATATTTCTCGACTGTTTTCAGTATACTTCTTGTTAATCTTCTCAAGAAATTCTTCCTCAATTAATTAGAGTTAGTACTTTGTACATAATTCTATTAAGTCGAGTTCTATGTAAAATATACTCCATAATTACAAACTTCTTAGAATTCTTCGTTTATTAAAAACAATTCTGAAAGATACTCGGTGTGTCTTTCAAGTAGATTATAAGAAAATAAAAACCTCTAGTAATATTATAACCCTCTAATCTATATTATCATAACCAAATATTGAAACAAAGAAATTCATTGGGTCAATAATAATTATGCAACGACAAAAATTGTTTACAAACTAGCATCATTACGAAGAAGCGTTATCCAACACCAATTATCCAACTTTCAATTACACGGATAATCAATTATAAGAATTAACCCCTTACGGACAAACATTGTTTAAAGTACACAAAACCTTCAGTAGATGAAGTCAAGTTACATATTGGATGCTTAAGTTTTGCTTTAGTTTTTCATTAAAATATTCCCAAGGAGCATTCGTCCTGCATTTGACGAGTACACCCTTCACCTTTTCATTACATTCCGCGCAAAACGAGAGATTTCTCAAATAAAATATCACAGTTAACAGGTTAAAAATATCCTAAGCTATGATAAAAATTCTAGAATCTACATTATTAACCCACAATTTGTGTCATTACGATCCCTCCATGTACCCTTTCGCTCTCCGTTCCCATATAACTTTAACTCAAACGAATAAAGTTTATTAAATTCTACTAATAACCCTTTTTAAGTAAATGAAATTCTTTTCAAATTACCTTTATTAGATACCTTTCCTACAAATTATAATGAACATATTCACAAAGAGCGGCATCATATTGAACGTGTCGTCAGCAAAATCTAGCATTATCGATCTCGAGCTACATCCTGCCTAAACGATCCGTCGAAATCTTACATGACCGTGTCACGAAACATATTGTTCCCGGCTTTCGGCAGCTTCCGCAGCGCATTCCGATCTTAAAAGCATCCCTCAACCACCCATCCTCTCGTACCCTCGTCGCTTCCCGATTTTTTTCCCGGGCTGACCCGTTTCCGCGCTTTAATACGTCCGCGTATCGCTGCGCAAATGCAGCGGGGGCTCGCCGGCTAAATGCATTGGCAAGATTCGCCGATACGCGCCGCCGTTCGAATGATTTTAATGCACCGCCGATTATCGGCCTCCGGAAATCCGCGTTGTCTTGAATATCCTAGCGATTCCGGGACGCTCTCCTCCACCCTTCTTTCTACTCCATTACAGACGATGTAATAGTCCACCCCTTTCCTACCTCCACCACTTCCGCGCGTCACGGCTGCCGGTACAATTTTCCGTGCGACGATCACACGAAATTCGTCGACGCCAACGCGCGGGTCGGGCTTTTACCAAGTACAGCTTAATTAAATTTTATTGCCCATGGTTAATATACAGAATTGACTAGATCCTTCTTTTTTCGGCTGCCGTCCCGATGGAGGTATTATGCAATTGATACGTATATGGATATATGGGTACCTGTAGACATTTTTTCTCGCGTCGCGCTCGAATTCCGCGAGCACGGGTTAAAATATGGAATGGGGTATGGTGGAAATATTTTTCGCTGGAAACATTCGTCGTTTTTCAGTGAGATACAGATGAGGTTTTCTAGCATCGGCTTGAAGAAAACTAGTACGTAAGTTGGAGGACAAAGTTGATTCAACCTCTTCAAGGATACTAGCAGATATGTGTACATTTGATTTTAGTTTAATTTGACGAGTCCATCGAACGGCACTTGCTTTATTTTTGTATAACTTCCATAACTGTCTTCGTTCATCTTCGTATTGTTCGATTCATATCAATTTGAACAAAATAAACTGCAGTTAAACGGATACTAACACCATCTTTGTCTGTGTAAAAAAAAGTTCGGTCCTGAAGAGGTTAATGGAATATTTCATCTCAAACAACTCAAACATCATATTTCTAACAAACAAAATCACTCTCGACAATAACCTCACACATTTTCAAAACACAAACATTCCCTCCACAATACCAAAAACAACACGAAGAATGATCAAACAACGATAACAAACACCGCCGCTAACGGCGCCACTTTCGCCAGCGGTACACTTACAAATGCACCGCCATATTTCTTTTTCACCGGTACGACCGGGAGCAACGATAGATCACGCCATCAGCGCTTTATCTTCCTCGCGGTCCCGTATCCGGTGGTTTACGTTAAACCGGAAATGATAGCCACTAGTAACCGGCGCGGCGGGCACGCAGGAACCGGAGAAAAGAAAGCGAGCGAGCGAGCGAGTCCCACGGTAGCCCACGTGATCGGTTAAGCCGAGGCATTCTGAACGATACAGGGAGAGGAGGAATGCAGCCGGCGCTATTCTTGCTGTCGTTTATTGAAATGCTCAGCATGCTCTCGCCGCGGTATCCTTCGGCTACCTCCACTCTATGCTCTGACAAGGAGCCGACCGAATGGCGGAGAGAAAAGGGATGAAAACTGAGCTGGGGAAAGCGGAATGGAACGGAACGGAATGGAATCCCAGGAGAAACTGTCGAGGCCGGATGTAAAGTTCACCGATTCCGGTGTCTCGCAACCGAGGGAATTTCTCCGGAAGAAGAAAAAATAGAATCGATGCATTTTTGACCCGTTAACACGTTGACTGCTACGGTCATCAATAACCGGAACTTCCGAATTAGAAGAAAATAATTATAATTTATAAGATAACTGATGTGGAATAATATAATATGTTCGGTAGCGTAAATAACTAGATACTACTGTGGTAAGAATTGTGGTACCGAAGAATTAATAATTCTTCGTTTTTATTTTTGAGAAGAAAAGAATGAGTGATACATAAAACGCTCATGTCCTTTAACTTGACTCCTTGCCCTACAATATCGTGTTAGATTCGTGGTGAAGATTTCTAGCAGAATGTAACAAACATAAATATTATTCAATTTGTTTGAATGCAAATTACATATTATTTTTCTGTCATCAATGATTATACCTTAGAGCACATGTTGACAAAGAATTAGACTGAAATTTTCTCTTATTTTCAATGTATTATAAATAATAATGTAGTTAGATTATTCACAGTGTGGAAAGAAATCATAGAGCAAGGGGTTAACCGGGTAATATCGGGGGCGCATTGATAATCGCCAACGTATACTCAAGGTCAATATTAACCCCTTGCCTTGTGGTTTTTTTCAGCTATGATCGATACAACTTGTCATGGACAATTTATGGAACAAAGAGTTGGCTAATGTATATTAATGTGTAACTATTATAGTAGTTAATGATGAGTGGATAAGATTTCATTTGAATTAAAAAAAATGGAGTAATATTTATGTTTCTTAACGCGCTGAATGCCTTGGGGGTTACCGATGACCTCCGAATATTAGGACACATGTTACTGCAACATGTGAGTCTAAAATATACTTATATGCTTCGATTGAATTAAACTATAAAGTTTTTTCTTCATTCTAAAGTATATATCAATCTAAATGTAATTTAATAACTAAATTTTTCTAATTCTCTAACGAATGTCAGAGTCTCTCCTTCTTCCAACAGAGAACAGTTAATAACGGACAGGCATAGAATACGAGAACGATATCATACGTCTGCTTTTTGAAGAATCGCGAGGTTCAATTTCTCCGAAGTTACCAAACATATCGTGCATTTCTCGTCCCGAGTTTTGTATTCTTGTCAGAAGTTCAGCAGGAGCTGAGAAAATCGAACGAAATAAAATTCGAAGCAAATGTAAAGTTCAGCGATTCCGTATAATGGATAGAATCGTG
The DNA here is from genome assembly GCF_051020985.1 of Nomia melanderi. Taxonomy (NCBI): domain Eukaryota; kingdom Metazoa; phylum Arthropoda; class Insecta; order Hymenoptera; family Halictidae; genus Nomia; species Nomia melanderi. The sequence goes on from NC_135005.1 coordinate 6,945,000, forward strand.
GAGTAAGAACAAAATCGATCTTCGTAGGGAACGATAGCATACAGCCGGCGACAAATTGTACATATTGAAACGAATCTCGAAGCTTTCCATCTGATACTGTTCCCTGAAACGGAGGCGAGCCTCGAAAAATATAGAATCTGTCGAGCGTATGAATTTCGTAATGAACCAAAGCTGAAATCGTATTTCGTTGCACGTTATACGTGAAACTGAGCGAAATTATAAATTATTGTACTTTAACCAGAGCATGATACTATATCTCAGTGCTTAAGGAAGCCATGTTTCATTTTATTGAACGCAATTGTTTATAATGATAATCGAATTTTCAAATTTCAAAGTATTCGTGTCTTTTCAACGTAAAAGAAGAATAATTCGACCAACAAGTTGTCGATATTTCTTAATATCTACATATTTGATATCTTCGGATAGAGTGTTATAATTTGAGGACACAAATCAATAGTATCGATTTGATAGTTTTCCAATTCCCATCTCTAACCATCCGAGATCGTTGATAATTAACATAACCTAAATCTGACTGACAAGCTTCAATAGCGGATCGTCGTAGTTCTGACAGACTCTTGAGCCTGGATAATTTAAAAACGAAGTTAAAGCTGCAATTCTATTTTTATCTTATTCTGAAATATCAGGACACCATATATTGGACCGTATATTAGATGTAATATTAAATGATAAAGTATTTAAAAAATCGTTATTTAAATACGATATATTCTTTAAATTCCATTTTGACATTCGCCCATAAAAATAAACGATTTCCAGTAGAATTTGTTTTTTACTACTTTTTCTCTAGAATACAATTTTTAATTATGACGTTTGAAATAAGAACATGAATAAAAACTTGTACTGTCCTTGAAGTATAAATTTGTCCCCTCCAATTATCAAGTTAATTCACAAACTGTAGGATTCTTAATTCGATCGTCGTTTCATTGCGCGGTTTTATCGATTCGATTCAGCGGCGCCCATTTGTCAAGATTTTAATTTTCCCTACAAATATCAAACACCGCGAATACATTGAGCAACGCACGTTCAGCGTTTTTACGAGTTATTCCATTATCAGCCGCAAGCCAGACGATGCTGAATTCTGGAATAATATCAATCGGAAGATGCGTGCGCTTCTCAATGAATAATCATAGCTTCCCTTACAACAAAAATAATCACAAAATAAATTACTTTCGTATAATACAAAAATATAATAAACTGAAGAAAAATATATTAAAGGAGAACGTGAAAAGAAAAGGTATGAATACAAATGAATACCTATCATAATATCTAAAACTAGAAAGGTATAAATTATTATGTACACATGGAAATAATGAAAATACATAAAAATAAAATACTACAAAAATCTCAAGACAAAAGTATCTAATTGTAACAATATTTTCTCTTCATTTCATTAACATCCTTTCATTCAGTTCTTTTCATTTACGATTGCCTAAATAAAGCAGTTAACCTTTCATACTTAAAAAAAATTCTTAAGTTTAATATTTAACCCTTTGCGAACGAAAGTTTCTTAAACTTTTAAAAACCTTTTCCATAATAAACCTGATTTACACGTCGAAGTCTTAAATACTAGGAAAAAACTACATATCAATCTCTCGTTATATAATAAAATTATTCGTTTGAAGCTTTCGAATTTTGATATCAAACAAATTAGAAGATAAATTCTTAGTGGAAACAGAAAATAAAGAAAACATCAAAATTGAAAAAATGATTAACCGGACAATGTAAGAATTGATATAAAGTTAAATGAACAAAAGAAAGCGCAGAAGTTTCAATCAAATTTAAAAACCGGTCGCGATACGTTTAGTGTTAAGTTTTCCATAATGCACCAATATAAGAAACATTGCATTAAATCAGCTCTGTCCTCTAACTTATATCCGAGTTTTCTTCAACTCAATGCTAAAAAAAACGTCATCTATATCTCGTTAGAAAACGATGAATATTTCCGTTGAAAGATATTCCAGCGCAAGGGGCTAAAAATTTGAAAAAAGCACGCTAAAATCATCGAAATAAGAATTTCCCGAATGGAAACAGTGGACAAACGTGGACGCCAGGTTTCGCGCGAGTTAACGTCGAATGGCCGGAATACCCGGCGCCTTCGGCAAACACACGTTTCAAAGAAAATCTGAAACGAACGGACGCGTCGCTACACACTAGCGGCATGGGTAGCCGTGGCACGGTCGGCGGCCAACAAAAAAAGCATACGTGACATCTGCCGTCCGGTGGAGTGAAGCTTTTTTGTAATAAAGTGGCGAAATCCCAGAAAAACCGTCATTGCGGATTAAGCGGCTGCCGATATTAAAGCACGATCTGAAATTCGACGGTGCACACCATGGTGGTCGAGGGACGAAGGCAGAAGTAGGGCCGACGAAGAGAAAGAGAGAGAGAGAGTAAAAAAAAGCGAGTGCAATGAGTGTATCGGCGCATCAGCTATTATTTGCGCGGCAAATGGTCGTTTAATGGTTCTCCGGTTGCGTATACATGGAATGAACGTCTACCAATCGTGGGCCCGCAAATTGTTTTTGTAAGGGGTCACGCTTGAAGGCCGCCATTTATACAAAACAGCCGGTGAATCGGCGTTCGCTATTTAGAGCAACTGAATAGCTGGTGCAGTTTCCATAATCAATTATACTTCTGGGAAAAATTCGATTTTTTAAACCTTCGCAGTCAAAAGTTTGTTCGTTGCGTTAAATTATTTCGGTTGTATTTATTTATTTATTTATTTATTTATTTATAGGAAGTCTCTAAGTCTTTAAATTTTTAACCTCCTCAAGAATAGTGGCACATACGTGTACATTTGACTTTAGTTTAACGTTAAAGTCCATCGATCGGACGCTTGCTTTATTTCCATATAATTTTTATCACTGTCTTCGTATTGTTCAATTTGTATCGATATGGACAAAATAAATTCCATTCGAACGAAATCTAAATTCATCTTTGCCCGTTTCAAAAAGAAACTCGGCCCTGAAGAGGTTAAATAATGGAAACATTATATTGATCACTTTCTAATGGAATATTGATATTATTTATAGTTGATGTAAATATAAATGGTATGAAGTAAAGGATAGAACTATTTTATTTTAATGTTTCGTGTATAATTGTATTATGGTATACTTTAGTATGAACCCTTGACCGTCGACGCTTTTTCTCGCTGATATTACCGGCAACTGGGAGCAGTTTTAATAGAAAAAGCATATTAACATATAAATAAATGATGCACGCATGAAGAAAATAGTCATAGATGTATTTTACTGTTCTTTATCAATTATAGATGTAAATGTTATAATGTATTTAACGACAAAATTTTACAGTTTGTAACGACGAATTTTAAATGACCGAAGACCTCAAGTTATATATATATATAACAAATTATTATATTATTATATTTTATCGTTATATTTCATACAACTATAATTAATTTTTGGCTAACTTGATGATCGAAGTAACATGTAATTGTTATAATAATCATCTCAACGGTAATGAACAATTAGACTTGTCCTATACTTCTGTAAACTGCAGAATAATGAACTTGACTCATCGAAAATAGGTTTAAAACGACGCATAACCTGCGCTTACGGTCAAGGTCAAAATTCATGGGAGATTCGCACTCTCACAGTTACGGTCAAGACCAAAATTCATGAGAGTTTCATTTACCATCAAGACCGAAATTCATGAGATTTCCGTTTGGAGATACGGTTAAGATCTATATATCACCGAAACTCGCTGAAGAATACTGTCAGAGTTACGGTCGCGGGAGATATTCTCGACCCATAAGCTGAGTCGAGCAAGTCTTTATCCAAATGCGTTGCCATAAACGTTGCCAAAGACGAAATGAATTTTTCTGTTCAAATGAAGTCGACAATAATTCATTCGGTATTACTGATTCTCGAATGAAACGTCGTTTCGCATTTTTATTTGAAGGAAAAATGTATAATGACTAACTCTTTAGTTCTTTTAACCAGTTAACTGTGAAATTTAGTTTGAAAAATCTCTCGTTTTACGCGCAATAAATTAAACAACTGAAATATGTACCTGTCAAACAAAGACTTCTTGCCTTATGATTTTTTTAAGTGATTATGCCACCAAGTTACTTCGCAAACACTGACAATAGTAAAAAATCACTACATATTAAATAATAATAATAGAAAATATTTAATTTTAACTTGATTTTAAAATATTTAATTTTAACTTTACAGAAAGTAACTGTTATCTATATTCTTTCGCGAACAAACCTCTAAGTCATCGTATTATAAAAGAAGGACTTAAATAAATGTGCGTGACTCGCACAATCGTCAATTGAACTTCAAACCAAGTGGTCAAACACTTTGATAGTAAAAAATTAATCTACACACTTGCGCACAATGGACCACTGTTCGTCCCAGCTGTGTAGCTTCTGTCAATTTGTGATAAGCTCGTCCACAGTTTCCACGGTTATCTGTTACAAGTGCCTTGCCCACCTACGCTTCTCGATTGGAAGGTTGATTCAATTTCCAAGCCGCTAATCGCGAAATCGTCTTCCCTCGCTCCGAATCCGAGCGACGTCCAATCACCGACCAGCTTTAGCTGTTCAAAGAATATGAGACCCGGATCAGATTCGAGTGTTTCAGCTTCCGAGTAAACCTTAGGGTTAGAATTTTGCGGTACAACGAAACCGAAGTGCAAAAAGTAATAATTCAATAAACATTTTTTTCTTAAAGTAATGTAAAATAATATTCCATTTTAGTTTATTTGATTTTAAAGCAATAAACGTGGAAAATTTTTGAAATTTTTAATAAATAAAATTTACAAAATTTTTAGTGAGCAGAATCTTCCAAATTTTTGGACAAGTGAAAAGACATTGAACAAGGTACTACCCACATTGCATCAATTCGACTTAATAAAATATTCGATAAAACATTAATAGTAAGTGACATTTATTAACAAAAGTTCAAATAACCGTGTTCGCCTGCGAAGCAATTTAAAATAATTTTCGAAAGATCGAAAATACTTGGTGTGAAAGATGTACTCTGAAGTAAGAGAACACTTCTCCGGTCGTTGCAATTACTCGAAGGATAAATTCGACTTATATCAATAGTTTGAAAACCGCCAACGGAACGGGAACTTTCAACTTAAGCCTCATTCACAACAGAAGTAGAAACTTCGATGAGACTTATAGAGTTCACGTGCAATCCGTTAATGATTTCGGTGTTAGCGAACGTATTCTCGAAAGTTCTTTGGCTGATCGTTCGTAGCTTTTCTTTCCCTGCTTGGGGAACATTTATTTTCTAGGCGCTTGGCTTCGTCGCGGCTACAACGCGACGGCCCGTATAGTGTCGAGTGCTTTCCACTATGAGTGGGAGATCTCTATGATCCTTGGGATCTACTCGATCTTGGAAAATATTGTATAAGTAGTTGAATATCAAACGTTCGGAAGTTTAGCGTTCAGATAACCGATTAATCGAACAAATAATTGTCTTATGTGTACTAACATTCTGACACTAGTGACGGCTGATGACTTTCATTTGAAAAACTTCATCAATCCTTACATTTTTTGATGATTAATAAATGGTTTAAGATAAAAATTAAGCTTGAAATTATTGGCTTGATTTATTGTCTATTAAGCTTATCTATCAATATTTACATTTATTAGTACCAATTGTTCATTATTCAAGTTATGACTCGAAGCATCGGAGCACACAAAATATAATTTCCAAAAAAGTTGCTTTCAAGGATCTAAAGTCTACTACTACGAACGTCTTCATCGACAAACATAATCACTTCTGTAATTGACGGTTAATAATGATCACAGTAATTTCAATCTTCAATCAATTCAACGTTACCGAAATAAATCAGTAATCTTAAAGTACGAAAAGAGATAATTTCGTTTAAAAATCATTTCAGAGTCAATTTGATTTATGGCTACTTTTATTGCAAAGAAAATCAGATTTAAGGGTGCAAAGAGAGTGGCGAGAGAGGAACGAGCATATAAGTTGCTTCTCTTCGATCTCACCGCTGGATGCTTGCCAATGAATGCTTAAACGTAAGGGACCTGTTGATAATCGCGTGATATAATGCAGTAACTCCATTTTAGGTACGCGTTTAGCCTTTGTTCTGCTGACCACATCGCTGCGATCCGTTTTTCATTCGACCCCCGTTAAGAAACTCGCGATTTCAATATTCCGAGCAGTTTTACATGATTATTATTCAAATGAAATTTTCATTCATCATCTATCGCGATGATCTTCTTTCAACCATAGAAATTGCAAAACTATTTATATTCAATAATATTTAAGAAATTAATATTTTTATTTACATCGTGTAATAAACTTCCCATAGAAACTGAAAGAAATTAATTCAATAACTTATAAGAAGTTATATGTAAATCATTTTGAATACTCCATAGTTTTAATGCTATGTCTATGGACATTTATTATACTATTCATAGAAATATGGTTCGTAGAAAGAAATTCATTCATATAGATCTTGGAAATTAGAACTTCAAAGACGAAGAATTAAAATACGCAATTTGCATTATTGCACTTCGATCGAAAACGACACACAATTGTACTAAACAATGTTTACAAAATTTAATATTCGTGAAGCCGACGTGTTCAGCAGATCTAGTGTCAGCCCTTTGCACTCAAGACGTACCACTCAGTCATGACTTGATTCGATATAGCATAATAAAAAACACTAATATATAATATTAAGCTTCGCATAATGCACCAATGTATGGAATATTCAAATATAACTTTATTCCTTAATTTATATACGTTTCCTCATTAGGTATTTTCAAAGAATGGCCATCATCATTAGAAAGCGTTAAATATTTCTATTAAAAAATCCCGCAAATGCAAAGGGTTAATATTATCTGTATATTCTCATTTCGAGAGCTTTCAACAATCTACCAAGTCCTATTCTAAAGCTTTTCTCGCGAACGACAATGTCGGCTCAAAATGAACAAGGATTCAGCGAGGAGTCGTACTTGTTCCGCGCAGCGAAAGAAAACACGAGAAGGGAAAGTTCTTGCGAGTGTTATAAATGAATCAAGGAAACACCAACGCGACGTAACGAACGTTCTGTTTTCGTCGTTTCCCCGAACAATATTTAACTTACGCTCGTGGACGCGCATATTTTCCGGGCGAAGGTCATTTAGAGGATACTCGAGGAGAATTCTGGAGGCGGACGAAAATGTAGAATATTAATTCGGGCCACGAAAGGCAAATGAAACGTCCGCTGAAAACATTTTTCTGGAGCAGGATCCTTGAACATATACAGTAAGGGAAGTAATTAAGAACGGTCACAGTTCTTTTTGGAGTTATTCAAAAATCGATCATTCTATGGCGTACATCTGCGAGCGTAAAGAACAGGGTTCGAAATCATGTGTCTTCTATTCGATGATATATTGTGGTTCCTAGCAAAATGCATAACCGTTCATTTAAATCTTGGAAATTAGAGATTGAAATATAGACTATTAGGATACACAATCATGCAACTGTATCAGTCAAAGTCGACATAAATAATTAGCAAATAATGTTTATAAAATTCAACGTGCGTCAAACTGACACGTTCAGTAAACCTAGTGTTAACACATTTTTCTCATCTGGGAAGATGGTCTATGTTTTGTTGACCTCAACTGACGAAGAAAGGTATCACCCAGAAATTCACAAAATTATAAAACTTTGTGTGTAAATAGAGTAAGTCAAGCCTAGTCAATTTTTTCCGCCGAATTTTACTTTGAAGGAACTCAAACTACCCCTTGAAAAAAAACAAATCTTTCTTTCCTGTGGATTATCTTGAAAACGGTAAGAAACAGCGAAGAAAAGTTTCAACAAAAAATACATTATTCCCTCGCGTCTACGATGTCGTTAAATAAAGTTTTCCAAAAGGTTCAAACTTTTCAAAATATTTTAATCAATTATTGGGAGAATGAGATAATTTCGATAGTTGAAACGTAATTTGGTGGCATTTTGTCGATCCACGGTAGAAAATAGCAATACCTCAAACACACCGTATAAAAAAAGAAGTTTATTAAAAATATATATTTGCGATATTTAAAACGACTTTTTTTGTAACACAGATGAACAGTGAATAATTTAAAAAGGGAGTTAAAATTATAGTTAATTTCTTTCTGCCAGAAAGAAAATTCTAAATATTGCCCACTGTCGTAGGTCGTTTGACCAGAATGACCATTTAAACTTTACTGAAGTAGTTCGTTCCATGTATTCTACTATAATTGCATCAAATCCGCAGTTTATTTATGTTCTGATGAATCGTTGATGAGACGTTTGTGACGAAACTCTCAGAATAACAATGAAAGTTTGAATTCGTTGATTCGTTTCCAGGAAAGCATTGTTAAAACGCCAACTCAGTTGGCGATTTAGGTTTTTAATAAAGTTTAAACTGTTTTAATGGTGTTTTGCGGTACCTGTCAATCTGTCGGATATTAAATTTGCAAACAATACAATGTGAATGCGCATCCTAGTTCTCTGTTTTTGAAGCTCTAATCTCCGAGATCTATGCGAATAAACGCCTATTTTTCTAGGAACAATGGAATAAAGTATACAATAAACTTTTGTAAGTCTATTGTTAAGCGTAATGAGAATTTTATACATGAATAATAATCGGAATAATATTGAAAGAATATCATTGATTTCAGTGGACTAATTGTGATACTGAGTCTGATAGTATTGATCACGTGGATATCGAAAAGTATGGATTAGCTCTTGGGTACTTTACGAAAGTATCGGTAATCATTTAATATCATACGAAATAATAGATATTTATATGATACTACACCGAAATATTAATATGTGGATGGGCAAGATTATGTGCTATTGATAATACGAGAAAGGTGTGACGATGATTACACCAGCAGAGTTTGTATTGATTTCATATTGTATGATGTTATGTTTAACCGGTTTCCGTTGTTTATTAAATTGTGATACAAATAAATTTACTTACTACACGTTTTGATAATATAAAAAATGTGAAGCATTTAATAATGCCTGAGAATAAGATATGGATTAATAAATAATAAAGAATCTAGAATTACTGCAATAGAATGGAATAAGGAAGTCTGCAATTTGATATATTTAAGGCAATAATAAGTTTGTTACTTAAAATCCCCGGTTTTATTCAAAATATTCCTAAATGTGCTTTCAAAACATTCAAAAGGTAACAGGCATTAATAAATATTCCAGAATGAAGTATTATTACCCCACCAGACAGTAAATACAAAAGAATCACAGAAACCTTCTAAAGTATGAAAATTATTAGAACAATGTAAAATAATTAAGTCCCATCAGACATTCCAAAAAATGAAGAATTTTATAATAAAAGCCAATAAACATAGAAAAATCACAGAAATCCCAAAACTATTAGCATCATTGCTTAACACAGAATAATTTTTCCAACCGATATTGCAGAAAAGAAAGAATATTACAATAAAGGACAACAAACGAAAAAGAATCACAGAAATGCGTAAAGTACTGAAATCACAACGATAACGTAAAGTAAGTTTTCCAGCAAATATTCCATATAAAAAGAATGTTACAATAAAAGACAATAAAGGAAAAGGAATCACGGAAATCTCAGAAGTATCAGTACCACCACGACAACGCGGAATAAGTGAGTCCCAGCAGTTGGAGATATTCAGACCGACACTCTCCGGCATTCAAACGTCCCAGATATCCATTCAAGGTGTTCAACAGACAGGGGTTGGAGCGCGTTATTTTAGTGACAGGACAATTAAGAAAGAGAGAAACTGTGGCGTACAAGAGGGGCAGAGAATTAATTTAATTCGGTTCCATGAAACGTAGAAGTAGGGAGGGATCATCAACAGGTTCTACGAGTCAGCCGGAAGTCATTGGCAGTTCTCCAAAGGAGAGTTCACGAGGGACGCCGGTCCACAGGTGCTCGGAACGAGCACAGTGGCTCAGGAAAGAGCGCTACATATATGTCGCCGCTGAATGAATTGGCAAAGGGTGCCACGAACAAAAGAAGTCTACGGCATTCGTACATACAAAGTCCTTGCGTTCACTAAGAAGACCTCTGCACCGACCGTTTAAAAGAATTTTCTTTCCCTCCCCGCTCTTCTTATTTTCTCTTTTTTCCCCTGTGTCTCATCAGCGCTTCTCGCAAAGAATTTTTCATTTCTTTTTCTTTTTGAGCGAGATATTAGCTTTCGAAACTTATTATTTCTTCCGTTTTAAATAGGTATATCTGGCGCTTGCCGGTTTTCGTTTGAAATGTGTATAAAGACACATGATTGCTGTAATTAGTAATGAACAGAGGAGGTAAATAATTACTTTGCTGATAGTAATATATGCAATAATTATTCTAATAAAGGTAATGAGTAGAGAATATAAATAATAATTACGATGGACGTAAAGTAATTTGATTTGAAAATAGGGTTTTCCAAAGGAATTTTGCAGTTTTTTGAGAAACGTTTCTTTACAATTGTAAATATGTAGATGAATTAATTAATAATGGTGCGTAATGCATGGAAAATTATAATTTAAACTTACGAGTGGTTCTGTGAGAACTTTTTTCGAATTTTTTGTAAATTATATGTTTCGAAAATAATAGTAGAAATATGAATAATGGAAAGTAATAAATTTCAGGTTTATAGTAGGGGGATAAATTGAAATTAATTCGGTAAACATTATAAACTAACTCGCGAATTGTGCTTTTGATTAATCACTTCATTGTGAACACACATTCAAATAGAACAATCACTTGATTCCGAATATTATAAACTACTAATTGTTAAAATTTGTCAAACAATGGTACGTATGTTGAATATGCAGTCGCCGAACGTAAATCACCAACTGAATCACGAAAGCAACAATCGTATCTGATTGCGAGAATTAATCAGTAAACTTTCTTGCGTTTGTTATACATGTGTAAGGTGAAGTGTGATAAGAGAAGAAATTAATTATACAGCGGCAGTAAATAGTATTCGTACAGTGAGAAAATTCCGAGGAAGGTGATTACAATCGGTAAATGAGTAACATTCCTTCAATGAACTTTGTACAACATTTGAATCGATATTTAACATACACGAGTATTAAAAAATGAAATTTGTACCTCAAAATTAGTTAACTGATTTGAAAATAGATGATTAACAATAGTGTAATTACATGAATGGCTAATTTATAAAAACTTGAATTTCTATTCAAATTAGTCAATATACTACGAAATGTAAGTTTGATCTTTACATATTTACTTATACTTAACATTAGTGTTAATATCATACAATATTTTTCAAAATGAAATTACTCATTTATGTATTTAGTAAATACCCTTGTAAGAATTTTCTCACTTTAACAGTATTTCCATTCATCGTTATATATAGTAAAATATGCATTTTAATTTTTTCCAAAAAATCATGTTATTTGTATAGAGTATATTTAATTGCCTCCATTATTTAATAATTTACACTCTCGAAACACGATTGTATGAGTCTATTTCGTAAGAACAAATTGATCGAATACAGTACAAGGTTTGTATCTTCAAAAAATTTTAATAATAATTTATTTAATCGAATTTTTATATAGCTGCGCTTTTTCCAACGAAATATCTCGAAATCGGATTATAGTCGGTCAACATTACTCACACGGCCAAGCAATTCGTATCAAGCGTAGTGATAACGCGAAGGTTCTTCAACAGGTTCCCGACTCTATTACACGGCGATTTATTATGTAAAACCGTATCGCTCCGAAACTTTTCCCCGAAAAGTCTGTTCACTGAGACTTTCAAAGAGCCAATCTTCAAAAGACGCTTAATAACCCGTAGCTCCGGCGCAGCCCTCGTTAATTATAATATTGAAAGCGTTTTCAAATCAAAATCGACCGAACAGCTTTCTTCTGTGTTAACCAATTTCGCTCGGTCGCTATTCGTTACATTATGTGTCGCGAATTTACAGAATTTTGTCGACAAGACACTAAACGTAAGTGGACAAGTAGTCTTTATAGGAGAAAGTTGTAATTTGTAATTTGAATGTTATCATTTGTTAAAATTATATGAAGCACATATAGAATGATAAAACATATAAAACATTTTTAATTGCCCTACTTTTTGTAATGATATTATCAAATATACGAATCTGCATAAAAACCTGCAGTCCATTGATAAGTATTAAAAGAAATTAACCACACTGTTCTCTCGCTATTATTACCAATAATTATGACTCAGTCTAGTTACTGTAATGCACTGCAAGTTTATTAGCGGTTGTGAAGTGTATTCACGCCATTAAGGGGCTATTTTATTAAAACTTCAAAACATGTTCAAAGGTAACGTGGTGACCGTGTCTGACTTGTTCTGTCACTTTCTACTGCAAATATCATCGTGCCTACATATTCAATAAAATGATTCAAACTAATTATTTTGTAAACCAATAATTAATATCCTAAAAAATTCAGTAAGAAAAACCGATCATTAGAGTAAAGATCGATTATAATACGCTACTGATTCACGTACTTTTCGTTTATGCGACAATTTAAACAATCATTGAAGTATAAAATTGTATATATTATGATTATGATATTGTCAATTGTGTTGAATAAAATCTATTTAATTTATTCCTGTATTGGTAGCATTTTAACCCTCAACAATCCAGTAGTGTTCGACGGCGAGATTATCAAATTGATTCACGTAAAAAATCAAAAATTTTTACATCACCTTCCAAATTATGTTATCAAAGTTCGTTAACCAAAAATTGTTTTTTTTTTATTTTCACAATCTTCCAAAAAACTACATAACAACTCAGATCTACGTTATTGAATAGTTACTGTACAAAAACATACCAAGCCGTCAAAATCGAGCGAACTGTAATTTCAGTTCACATTAATCCTGACGATTGAAATGTAACAGTTAATTCGATTAACAATTGTGCCTGGTAATCTTCAATTAAAATTGAGTTGATTATATACACTTCCCAATGATTAAAATTATATTTTAAATGAGTACTCTTAATACAGAACCGATTTACACTTCTTCCAATTCTGAGTCATTAAGGGTTAATCGCGATTTGAAAATTCCAATTTTTACATATTATGACCGGGTGACGAAATACTTCGCGTTTCGTCGTTTTGCCACATAAAAACTTTAAAATGATATATATTTCAAAAATATTATGATTACAAAAAAATATAGGAAAATTATAAAAATGCTGTTAAATATCGAATCATTTCTTGAAACAGAATATTCGACACGACAATGATAACTGTATACAAACCATAAATTACTCGAACACATTTTTACCTACAAACTGGATGATAAATACCAACCAAAATTAACAACAAAATATCCGATCCGCAATGCGTTAACATTCTACAATCAAACCATACGAACACCCAGAGACCCGTATTACTCCGCCAGTCAACAATTAATCAAAGATCCTCCGTAGCACGCAAACATCCCAAAGTACCCCTCAAAGGAATCACCCTTTCAAGAACCCCACAAAGAACAGGCCAACCGCACCAAGAGCAAACCTGCAGGTCACGTGTGAGCTTCACGACACAGTCCAAAATCTAAAAAGACCGAAAACTCAGGAAGGTACCACCCAGAAACAAATCAAACTCTCCCGAAAACCTGCCCCAAACATCCCATCACCTGGTACATCACACTGGCCGTCACAAAGTCCCGCACATTTCCGTCGCACACGTGAGAAACGCTCAAAGTAACCTCAACACGTAAAGGTACCTGCGGTCAGCCTCCTAAGGAGGTCATCAACAGGTATCCTCGGACCGCGTTCTATATTCTACCCGCATTAACCCGTCCTCTTCTAGCACTCAAAAAAACAGGCATCCTCTTCGACGGAAGAGGAGCTAGAGCAGCCGTCCTGATCGAAAAACAATCCCGGCGGGAGACGCAGCGAACCACTTACCGAAAGGTGTCCCGCGAGCGGTATCGTCGAGTTCCCGCGGCCGAGACGACGACACGGGGCGAACGGCGAAGCGGCTGGCACGAGAACGGGATATCGCTTCGCAGAGCCTCGGCCGGGATCCTTAAAAGCATAGCACTGTTCCGCGGGCCCTCTCTCGCGTGTACGGCCAAGGGGGCAGAGGATTGGCACGCGCGCGGCGGTTTCACTCGTGGGGGTGTCGCGGTGCGACTGTAGCACAATCGCTACCCTCTCACGCTCTCACGACTTTCCATCCCTCCGCTTCAACCGTTCCCCTCTGCCGCCACTTCAGCCGCCCCTTCCTGGTATTCGCTATCCTCTATTCTCTTCTTCTATCACTCACCACTTCTCTCCTTCACCATCACTCTCTCTCACTCTCTCTCTCTCTCTCCCTCTCACTCTCACTCTCTCTCTCCCTCTCTCTTTCCCTCTCTCTCTCTCTGGCTTTTGTCGTTAGCTGCCGTCCTTTTCCAAAGCGCGCGCAACCTAGCTCCCTTTATCCTGTAACTCGATTTCTGTCTTCCACCTACAGCTAGCCTGCGTTCCTCTCTCTCTTGCTTCTGATAACCTCGAACCCCTTTCACTCGGGCTCTCTCTCGATTTGAACCAGCTAGAGGTGTCTCTGTCTGTGAAGAGGGTTAGTCTTTCTATCTCCGTTTCGTTCTGTAACCATGGGAGTATCCCCACCAGGATAAAGCTGCACGAAGCCACTCCTGCAGCGACGGACGTGTCTTTTCGAAAAGCCCCACTCGCGCGACTCTTACCTTGGATATAGCCTAGCCGGCTGGTTGACGGGATGGCTGGCTGACTGACTGACTGACTAGAGGATCGGTTGTGCGGCTAGGTTAGGATCGGTCTGCGCGGTTTTCGGATATGGCGCGCGCAGGATCGTTTGATCGGCCCGCGCATGTTGTTGGCCGCGTTCGGATGACGCGAAGTTCGAGGCGCGCCGAGCGATCTGAGGATCCCGCGTTAAGCTGCCGCTATAGTGGACGTGTACTCAAACGAATTGGAGTTTCTGGGAACTTAACGCGTTCGCTGCGCTATTGGGAATCGTTTGTTCTCGGAGGTGCGGATATTTTTGAAGTAAGTATTTGAATTGAGGCTGACTGATTGTTAATTTACCTTCCGATGGCGAATGGTTTTTGACTAGTTGACATATTTTGGACTAACCTTATTGTTATTGAATATTTTAGGTAGTTTCTCAAACGTGCTTTTGCGAGATGGGTTCGAATCGTCAGTTAGTCTGAAGTAGTCAACTGAAAATGCAGGTTGCCCAGGAATAAGTGAGAAATTGAATGAAGTCTTACATTTGCGTCAAGCAAGGCCAAAATATTGCTGTACAAAGGTTAGTTACTTATCAATAATAAGTATCAATAAAATAGTAGTCGATATTCAATTTAAGTATGTAAACAATTAATATCACCTGAATAACGCAAGAAGTGATTGCCAAGACGTCGATCGGCATTGGCCTGCAGCGAAAGTGTTGACATATTGTAGGTGAACGCCATCTTACATGCTTTTGAACGCTTACTGCGCAGACGCTTATTGCGCAAGTGACTCAACTTACGAACTCATATAAAGAAACTCAATTTTATAAATATGAGACTGACTAACTACATATAAATATATTTGCGATCTTTATAAAAATAAAAAATCTGTTTTACAGATAATTTAGAAATAAAATATTTAAAAATAAAAATCAAATAGAACTGCGATCTCAGCATACCCATTTCAACGTTTGTTCTATTGTGGACTGAAATCAGTCTTCCGCCTGCAAAGTGTTAATACGTCAAAGCAATTAAATATATGTATATAAAGGGTATATACATCGTTCGAATACGCATATAGTATAACCACAACCTAACCCGCGCATTCGTTAGGCGACGAATGGTACAAGCTCACCCTGGAATGACTGTAGTTTACGCGGAGCTACGTGGAACGTGTTTTATGAGCGTTTTCGCTTTTGTACTATTCCGTTGGTTGCAGTATGGGAGAGTGTTTATACGGTTTGAGTTAACCGTTGGAATGGTTGACAAGTTTTATAACAGGGAGATTTTTATTTCGAGATTAGATAAGATCTTTGGAAAAGACTTTGAGCTGCGTTGAGATTTTGTTTTAGGAAAATTGTAATGTAATGAATTTTCCCTTTGAGATGAAGATGATGAGTCTAGGAGATGGATGATTCGTTTGATTCTTTGGGAACAGAATTTCAATATAAGAAAGATTGCAGTGTTGCATTGGGATTTAGTTTCAGAAAAATTGTAATAAAACAGTTTTTGAATCGACTATAGATTTTTCAGAAATATAGGATAATTAATACATTTTATATTATGTTCAAATAAAGTACAAACTTAAAATTATTTTATTTTCGTAAAAACAGTTTTGCGCTAATTTGAAACATGACATTTAATAGTTACATAGGATGAATTCATAATTATGTTTTCGCTGAGTTGAACGCGGAAAATACAAATATGAACGTTATTTGTTCAAATGAAACAGATGTTGAGAGTACCTTCAGAAATTACGAAAGAAAATTGTTGCAACAGCGAAGGATAATTCATCGCGTATCAACAGTTCCATTTTCAAAGAGCATTTGCATGATTTAATACTGGCAGATAGGTCTTTACAGATACTGAAAAACGCCGGTAATCAATATACCGAAAGCCGCAACTGAAAAGCTGGGCAAATAAATTTGATCGCCATACGGTCACTTTGAAGGTGTGATATTTAAAATCAAAAAGCGTTTGCTTTTCCAAACAGCTGCGCCGGAAGTGCAGATATAACAAGAGAAATTGTATCCGTGATGCAATAAAAATGAAAAATGCAACGGATATAAAAATATAAATAATATCCATTTGTTCTACAAATGACAGGACCGGGAACAATACGTCACAAATGGATAAATGGACTGCCCATGTCAAATTTAATGTTGTTACATGAATGGCATCATTAACTTCATAAAAAAAATATAAAATAATAAAAATATTAAAATTACTACAAACTTCATTAATGCTTTTATTTCATTTATATATTGTAATTATTTATGTAATTTCGCTTAGAAACATGAAAACTTACTAAACTATTAATATACAATTCTGTATCCTTCACTTCCCTCCTTTCAATTTTTCTTTTTTTCTCTAAATTCTTTTGACTAATCGTCAACGATTAATCACGAAAAATTAATGTCTGTGTTCTATTCACAGAAAAAGATACATGGCAAACATTTAGGTGATGATACTAAATTTAATTCAATATCGAATATCGAAACGCCAATTGCTCATTTCTATTATTATATTTTCCGGAGGTAAATGTTTCTTTATCGTTCAAAAACCAAAATATTCGTTTTATCTGCAAACCATCGTTCGTAGAAGTTCCGCAAAGTCGAAGTAATTTATTCGATAAAACAGATTTACAATATATTTATCATACCAATGAGATTATACGAAATCGGAGTAATCAATAAAACAGAAGCTGAGAAGGTTATATTTATCATAATATATACACCTGATCCCCGATTTACGCGGCACTTTTTTACGCGATAAACTAGAACACTATTTACGTGGTAGTTTATACGCGCGATTTTAGTTTACGCAATCTGAATTTAGTAACACTAATATTTTTAAAATTTATATCAGCTTTTCTTTCGAGTATTTTGTTTCTTCTTGTACCGACATACTCTATTTACATGATTTTCATTCGCGTGAAACGAATCCACGTTCAAATCAAGGGTTAGGTGCACTCGTTTATCTTTCTTCCATCCACGAAATTCGATTAGCTCGAGGTATTGCCGCGGGAACGAATACTTTGTTTTGAATAAAGGTCGTGTATTATTTAAAAGATGGATACAGGTTTGGCAAAAATCGAGTAGTAAAGGGACAGCTTGGAATGCGTGTTCGGACGTTTTAACACGATATTTGTGTCTAGTGTGTACGGTATACTTTACAAGGGTATACAAATTTCAAAGTAATCACCTCGTCGTACGTACATGCGAGTATATGGCGACAAGTTAAAACAACGAAGCATATGTAAAACGAGAGAATAACTTAGACAGACTGTAACAAAAATTTCGCGAATAAAATTCTGCGCATCGTGAAAATAAATATTCGTGTGCTTGTATGTGAATTTTGAACTTACACTGTTTGCAGTTCGATTTCTACTTGATAAATAGAATGATACATGATTGTAGAATAATAGAATAATAGAATAATAGAATAATAGAATAAAAGAATAATAGAATAATAGAATAATAGAATAATAGAATAATAGAATAATAGAATAAAAGAATAATAGAATAATAGAATAATTGAATATTGTAGAATAATATTTATTTATTAGACAAGTATTACATATTCGTGACTAGCATATACAACTAAGAATTTAAACTAAAATTAAATATGAAGGATTGAACTTCCGATTACGAAATTTAATGGGTATACTGCCTGCAATATTGCATTTAAACGTGCGATAAATAATATATTCGTTATTGAATAATAAATAATTTCATAAAATTCGTACATAAAATGTCTATTGTCACAGTTCACATTAACAAATTTTTACTAAACGTATTAATAAGTTTAAAAATATTCATTCAAAAAATAAATGCATTCAAACTGCATCACTGTTCATAAATTTCATAATTATGCGAGACATTTCACAGAATAATTTGTTCATCCTCAAATTAGGTCATTTTGTACCTTGAAATATGAAAACGAGTATCTACAAAAAAATATGGGTACATAAATATAAAATAATTTCATACATGAAGTTTCGGTTATAATCAATTTAGTAGTAGATAAAATCACTTTCTGCGTGCAGTCGTCACTTCATAAATCATGGAAGTTTCAGATCTCTTACACGTATAACACACACCTCGAAGGAATTTCAGATTATTTTGTTGCAGTACACTTCCCCGGAGCAGCGAACGAACGAGAGGAGTTAAATACTACGTTTATCTCTCCTCCCCTGCCACTTTCCATCTATCTCTCTCTCTTGCGTTTGCCTTCGCTGTTCTGTGTCCCTGCGATGTCACTGCAACATTCTTTTTCAAGGGACGCCGGGTTCGATATTAGGAAATACCTTCTGCCAATTCCCCGTTACATAAGGTGAGCGTGTTCTTACAAAAACCATGGGGTTTTCTCGGCACACTCCCCCCGAATTGGTTTTAGATTAAGAATTTTTAGAAGAGCAGGTAAGGGGATGAAGGAACGATGGCATTCGAAGCTCCCGGAATATTTGCTTGTCACCCCTTACTCAAATTAATGTTTTCTCGGACTTACACGTCACTTATTGGTTAAATTCCCATAAGAATATATTATTTTATTTTTGTATATTTCCCATAAACTTCAAAATTTGTTTCATGACATTTGCTAAATGCCTTTTACAAGTTATTATATACATAGCACAAAAGTTTATAATGACATGAGATTAAGATTAAAGTGTGATGCGACTGCAATATTCATATTTTATAAAGTATTTTATGATATATATATACAAGTTTGTAAAAACGTATGAATGAAAAACGTTTGAAAGAGTTATTGAATGAAATCCTACCTGCAGAAATTTTAAAAGGACTGCGTACTATAAATCCAACGTAGCCGCGCTTTACAATAAGTGTCAACAAGATTAATGTTATATATTCACAACTGGATTTATTAATTACTTTATCTGCGTCAGTGTTCCCTCGGTTCTTTTCCAATTAATTAATTCAAGACTTTTATCGTTCATTACATAATTTACACGACGGTTTATTTTACGTCACTAGGATTTCCCAGGAGTTTTTAATACCCATTTGATATGTACTTCGTTCGCCATTTATAGATCGACGATCCAGTATCACCAATTTTTCCTCTATTTTTGTCATCGAATCGCTTGCAAAAATTCTAAAAAATATCTGTTACATTGCAAATGGAACACGTTACCATGAACATTTCTTTCAATTCCTTGAAAAATAAATGTAGTTGTAAAAAATGAAACGTTCCAAAAAATTCGAAGAAATAAATGTTCGTTATTGAACTTCATAGTGACAATGGTACAATAACAACGCAACAATATAGCAGCAACTATCTATATAATTATAAATGGAAAGGAAAGTTCAAAAATCGAAAAATCGATCAATCCGTCAATGCAAAAATTAATATAAAGTTAACTGCATAAAAGAAACTACAGAATCTTAAATTACATTTTAAAACTGGTATTATAACCGATCATGGTACATTTAGTGTTTAAAAAACTTCCAAAGTGCAAAGGGTTAATTCAATAACATTCCCTTATCCGAGCACTCTCACGTCGACCAACAATTGTGACGTGCGCTTTACGTTCCGCCAATGAAATCGGGACGAGTCGAAGATAATTTGGCCGGGAAAGGGTTACGCGAAACTCACTTTCGATCGGCGCGCGGTGGGAATAGGTGGAACGTATAAGAAAGTCGTCGCGGAAGAGGCTCGGAATGCTACACGGGTACCATGGCTCCATATAAAATAAAGGATGGGCTCCGGTTCGCCCGGGGTAAACCCGGTGCTCGTCTATCGGCCGGCAATATCAGCGAGAATTGAAATAGTCGTGATATTTCTTTGAAAGGCGGGGAGCGAAACAGCCGTGACAGAGACGACGCGTGAGTCGGCGGAATAAGAAATAATAAAAAAGGCTGGAGACACAGAAGGGGAGACGGGGTGTAGAAGAGAAGAGAAAATAGATTTTTGCGGGATACCGGGGCGAGCGCCGCAGGAAAAATGGAAGCGTTAGCGCGGTCGTCCTTTACAATCAGATTTCTTAGCGGGCCGCTCCATCAGCGAGCCGATACTCCTGCAACTCTTTTGTTCGTATCGGACGTCGCCGTTGCTATTGGACGGCAATCACACGAACGAAACAAAGGAAACGAAAATGCGAGCGATGACGGTGGACGCGATCGAATCGAGGATATTAGAGCGGGACGAAGGCGTTGAATTTGGATTTCTTTAGGTTTCGAATTGTTTCTCGTTGTGATAATTTTTTGGTGGTAATTATGGTTAACCCTTTGTGGTTGAGTGCTGTCATAATGAAGACTTTGAGCTTCGATATCTAAATTTGAAAGCTATAAACGAATAATTTTATTGTTCAAATAATGAGAGATTGATGTGCGGTTTTATTTTTTTAGTAGTCAAGACTTTGATGTATAACTCAGACTTTTTATGAAAAAGATTTTCAAACGTTTAAAAAAATTCTCGTCCGTGAAGGGTTAATAATAAGTATAGAACGCGATTGAATCCACAAGGATATTAGAACGGGACTATCACTCTTTTTTGAAATATGCATGGGAGTATAGAATCGAAAGGATTAAATTTGGATTTTATTAGGCTTTGAGTTTCTTGTTTCTGTTGCATTTTTTGGTAGAATTGAAATGATTAACTTTCGAATTTGTGTATTTAAGTACTTTAATGTTAGTACACGCGATTGTTCTATTTTTATATTTTTTATTTTGTGAAGTTAATCTGTTTGAATGAGTAGTTTGTGCATCTATAATACCATATATGTGTAATCTACTACATAGTACCTGCTACATTTTTGGTGATACGAAAAATATTTTAAACACAACTTATAACATAGCTTTTTTAAATTATTTTTAATTGTTTTTTCCTTGTTACATTTTTTAGAGCAAACATTGAAATAGCTCTCTTATTTTGAAACGAGAAATATTTTAAATAATAATTGACAATTTTAAAAGCGGGATGGTAAATAGAACATTTTTATTTACAGATTACCTGCATATTTTCATTTATTTGTTCTGGTAGCACGTGTTAAGATCCATCCAAGTATATCTAACAACTAACTTTCAGATCACCTAGAACATTGATAGAGTAATGAAATTCTGAAAATATATTAATTTAATCGTTGAAAACACGTTCATTTGTATCCATCTGGGTGAAAATCGTAGATGGAAAAGTAGGTTCAGATGGTAAATAAATTGTTATCCTGAAACTTTTTTTTAAGCCGGACGCACTTCAAGTAATTGCTTCCGCGAGGGAAACCGTTCATTCGCTAATATCGGAGATAATATTGCCAGCTAAAGTACCGCGGAAGTGGCTAATTAACGTGTAATACTCATTTGAAAATCTTTATGAGCTCCTGCAATATAAGGGCGTATCCTGGCAACTAAATGAAGATACATCGTTTAAGAGTCCTTTAAAAGCATAGCAATAACCGAGCGTTTTTCAGTTTCGTCTTAAGTTCACCAATTACACAGTGTTCGGAAAATTGTTACTAAAATATTCGCGAGCAAACAGCGCTGCAGTTGTAAATCAATTACGAGATCAAAAAGTAAGAAGCTTTATATATCATTTTAACACTAGAACTACCGAGTATTTAATACGGTTAACATATAATCCTTACAAAAATTGTAACAATAGATTTGCCTTCGGTTTCTTCATGTATTCACTATACCATTCAAGTGAAACTATTTATTTTTAATTATACTTAACATTTCGTACTTAACACTTTGAAGATATCAATAATTAAGAAATAAAAAACCGAAACCCCCCATGTTGACGGGTGCGATAGTTCAAGAAAACTTAATAAATCAAATTTAGTAATTAAAATTTTCTGAACATTTTTCATTATAATCTTTAGAAATTCATGCTTCAAACTGTTCGCTATACAGACATCCAAACATCGTTTCTTATTTATATCTAGTTTAACCACATAAGAATTAACCCATTAATACTAATACTAATACTAATTTACTACTAACACTTAATACGAATGTTTTTAAATATAATTCTTCTACACTTCCTTGGTCAAAATTATCGCTCTCCAGCTTCAGTTTCACTCAAGTAAAATAAATATTCTTCCGTTAGACTTCCGTTCTGCATAATTTATTGGGAACGAAGCATTCTCGCATCCAGATTCCGCTAAATCCTTGATCCCGTTGTGCGTTATGAATCTCGCGAGTTTCCTGAGTTCGTTTTAAAACGCGCGAGACGGTATGTGTGCCTACCTACACTGGTGTAACAATAGTTAGTTGGTAAAGCACAACAAGTCTTAGCGGACGGGCCGAGTAGCAAAGAGACATCAATATTCGACAAGTTTAATACCACTGTCAGAACATAGCTTGATCCTCGAGGGTATCTCGCGGTCTGACACAGGAACTCCTCTCACGGATTCCAACTTTTGCTCTGGATGACGAACACACGTAAAAGCCGGCACGTCAGCCACTCGATAACCGCGGAAGATGATTGCGAGCAATGCGATACGTGAAATTGCGAGCGAGAGTGACAAGGCTATTCGCTTCTTCGCGAATCAATAGCCTCGTGTCGTGTAATAATGGGATCACACCTCGCGGAATAAGTTAACCCTTTCCAGTCCCATATCGAGGCAGAAGTTCGATTTTCTTTCAATTTTCGTGCACCATTCTGTTTCAGGTTTTTTTTATTCTTGTTTATTCGCGATATTAAGATTATTACGTGTTATAATAAATTGTCATTCAGACTGAATTAGTAAATTGATACATTCATTAGAATGTAGATAAATTATTGGATTTTGAAATTCATTTGGTGTCTTTATATTTAATCAGTTACGAATGCGAATTGAAATTGAAAAAACACGTTTTTGTGGGCAAATTAGAGAAGCTGAAATTAAAGAAAACTCCATCGCGAATCATTTTGGTAAATTAAAAATTATAAGCTATTGTACGTAAGTTCACTAACTAAGTATGATAGTATTTGACTTTAGATGTCAAGATTTTCTTATTGCGTGAAAATATTGGAATACATAGAGCAATATTTAAAGTTGTTACAAGTTAAAGGTAAAATAATTATTAAATTTTCATATACGGAGCATCATATGAGAATATTCAAGTTACATCATTTTTCAGAATATTCACGATGTTAGCATCCAAGTATTTCAATATATTATCATACACACTTTTACTAGAGAGACTGAATCCCGCAGGAACCATTAGATTCCAGTTTTCCCTCTGGAGGGTAGTTGCTTTGGTAATCTTCTTACTCTTTAAATTTTCTAGAATCTTAATATACTTTTCTATTTTCTTTGAAAGTAGCGTTTAGCATCTGTTCTCTATTAATCAAGCTTTTTGTATTCTCATTGCTTTACAGAAGTTTGTGCAAGAGTAAATCTTCAAGATCAAATTCATGGATAAGTTAAGAAAAATGTTTTTAAGCTTCGCCACTTGATATTTATTTATTTATGCATCATTTGATACTATTAATTACTCAATATTAACAATAATGGTTCTAACATTACGAAATTTGTTTAGAGCTGACAAACGCGTATTCAATGCAAAAGATTAATTGAGAATAATCATTAATTTTTTGAGATTACAGGAAATACAAATACATAACATACCAACTGAATAAAATATATACTTTTAAAAATGCACGCAAAAATACATTTACAAAAATAGAAAGTAGAAAGTAAAAGTATAATAAAAGTGAAAAAGGAAAATTAAGAAATACATTCTCGAGGCTAGTATCAACCACTTTGAGTATAATTTCTCTCCGCGGTCTTTATCGTAAACCCTTTTACATCCTCATTGCCGCTATAATAGTAAAATAATTATAATAAAAGAAGAATTTTTTAATTATCTTTAGTGAGTTTTGTGCGATTATATTTAACCTCACAATTTTATAGTTAAGCGTGAAATCATCGTACTCGAGATTTGATATTTTCATTTGGAGTCGTGTAATATACTCTTCGCCACTAAATTGTTTCGTAATCTTTCTATTTTTCTGATTGTTTCATTTTCGCAGTATCTTGAAACACCTTATAGTCGATTCTGTGGTATGGGAGTATATTTATCGACTCTACTACTTAGTTGATTAGAATTCCCGTATTCAGAGGTTCTCTCCTCGCATCTTCAACTGTTGCGTCCTTTTGTCCTTGCAATTTCAATTTCTAACTCTTTTTTACTTGATCTTATAGTATATTATATACTTGCATTACGTTTAACATATTCATTCTTAAGAAATTCGTAAGTATTATATTTAAATTACTTTCTACGTGACATTTATATACTTATAAATGTGACTTTATATACTTATTAACATTTAATATCTAATAACCACGATTTAATATTTAATATCTAATAACTAATATTTAATATATTTTATATGCATAACTTTAATACAGTCATCGATACATTCATCCTATCGTTCCCATAAACACCGACAACCCGTCATCCAATTCCATAAACAACATTTCCACTATTTCTCACGACGCACACGGCAATCCTCGTTCTTCGTTACTTCATCGTAAGGCAAGAGGCAATCTCCGATGCGATCCGTATCAACATCGAATAACTTCGGTATTACTATCAGAACATTGTCCATAAGCCTGTCCAGCGAAGTTATGGAAACTCTGCCATCCCGAATCCGAACTATTATCCAGAAAGGTAGGGAACACAGATGGCGGGATGAAAGAAAATGAGGGAAAGTCGTTAAACTTCAAAAAGCCCGTGGGGACCAGTACCAAAAGACAAGGTATTTCTTCGGCTAGGGTTTACCCAGAAACGTGCATCCGTTTCCCGCGTTTGCACAGTTGCTCTGTTTACGTACACCTTTCAAGATTTTAAACCTCGACGGGATTAGGATACAGATGTGTTTGCCGCCGGAAAAAATAACACCGACGGAGACGCGCCACGCCGTCGTATTTTATACCCGCGTACACTTTAGAACTTACCTTCAAGGAACGGACTTTTAATCCTTTTCTGGACACACGATACGAAGGAAAAAGAAATAAGGTCCGATGAACTTTCTTAATCTATAACGGTGCTATAATTTAAATTAATATTTAATTACGATGAGGAAGGGCGGGAGGGAGGGTTTCCGCGGGAAATTCGAGCTGAAAGTCATTTAATAAAGAGTTTAATACGAATTCGATGGGTCCCCGACTTTATTGATGGAATGTTTATCGACACAAAGGCTTTCGGAATAATTCATGGAATAATTATTGGAATTGCATTAAGGCTTTGGAATATTAACACGTGGGCATTGTTTACTGCGGGATGATATTATGTATTTTGATTCGCTGCTTCGAGTGATAATACATAAATTATGTTTCGCAGAGTGATTTAAGGTAAAGGAATGGAAGAAATTTCTTTTAATTGTTTATTTTGTCTAGGACCATCTTCTTTCTATTCTTTTTTGTTCCATTCATATTATTTCATCTTCTATTTATTGCAGATGCTATAGTGTGTCTATACCTTACAATTTAATATGTGTTACAATTTGCCTCTTTTTTTGTTTTTTTTAAACATAATTTAAAATTATAAATTATACATTAACTTTTTACGATCGAATGTCGCTGTAATGATAACTTCGGGCGATCGTATCTGAAAGCTGCGAATGAGTAAATTAATTATTCAAATGATGAGGAATCGATAATTGGCCTTCTTTTTTCTGATATTTAAGTTTTCAGTCCATAATTAAATGTTTTCTAAAAAAATCTTTAAAGATTTGAAACATTCTCGTCCTTAAAGTGTTGAAATAATACTTTTTCTTATTATACAGCACTGCGAATTTACAATAAAATTGAAAACGATATCATCACTTTAATTCATATTAAAAACATTGCGAGTATTATTCATTGTTCACTAATTGCAACAAAATTCTTCCTTCACATTTATAAAATCTGCTAAATAAAAAAATCAATTTTAAAGGTTGACGTTAGGGGTATTTTGAAAAACTTTATTTTGAAATTTTATAGAAGTTAAGGAACAACCCCTTTTTTTAACTTTCTTTCGCTATCTTATACCGTTCTCAAGATAATCCACGGTGAAGAAAAATTTGTATTTTTCCAAGGGGTGGTTTCATCCCTTCAAAGTGAAATTTGATATGAAAAAATTACAATGTATTGACCTTGACTTAATCTACTTACACACAAAGTTCCATAATTTTTTGAATTTCCGGGTTCGATAATTTCCCTTATAACATACTTGAAAACTAAACTACGAGACTTGAACTCTGTTTATGTCTCTCATCAGCGGGGACTATCAAAGTTCACCGCGTCCTCGTAAAACGACAGGTCGCAAGGAGCGCGTGCAACACGGCTGCAGTCGAAGAATCGACGGTCACTAATCGAGAAACCGATTTACAATGTCGGTCAAGTCGATTCGGTCGAAGATCAATCGAGCCCCGACTACTTCCAGAAAACCGTAGCGCCATTCTCCGCGAAATTTCGCAGCCAAAGAACGTGCATTTCCGCGCTTCCTGAACTTCGAAACACCAAGTAACGTTTCTTCGACTGCGTCCCACGATTTTGTCCTTTGATATGCATTTTACGCTGAACTAAATTACAGGATTCAAAGAACCGCTGACGACACGTGCCCATGAAGATCCATGCTTTGTAATAAAGAGCGAACCGTAGTGAAATAGTTTAATTGACGTGGTAACGTATTCAGGTTATTTATGGACACATTGAATTCATATATTATTATATATATATTGTATTTTTGCACCCCATTTTGTGTTGACAAACAAATTTTATTTATTTTAGTTTGTGGAAATAAAGAGGTATAAAAGAATTGTGCCCCAATATTTTGTTTCGCATTTTATATTCTATATCTATTTTCTACTTTTACTTCTTTCCTTTTATATTTATTTAATTTTTACACGTACTCTCCCTTTTTCTTTAATGGTGTCACAGCGAAATCTTTTTCGTTTTTAAATGAAATTTGGTAAAAATTTGTCGACGTCATCGAATGTCATCGAAATGTTACTGGGAAGTCGGCCGTCTATTAAATTCCACATCAATCAACGAAGAAAAATTTCCAAAAAGTGAAATTCCTGTCTTTCATTATTAATTCAAAATCGTACATTTTTAATCGTTTCAAACTTGTGGCCTTAAAAAATATGTTGACGCAAATTTTACTAAATTTTTATATGTTCCAAATTACACGGAAAAAATCTTATGTCTTTAATTTCCTTCAATATCGATCGACGAATCAATGAATCGCTCAAAAACCAGAACCTCATTGAACAAACAACAGCGACATACTCCCTCGACTTCATCCGCACTCAAAGCAAATATTAAAGCGGCATCAAAGCAGTAAAGAATATAGTAAAAAAAGATAACCCGTTAGAGAAACAATATTATCTTGATAAATTGGCTTGTAGAAGATTAAATTCCAGCGTAAAGAGTGATTAAATTTCCTCCTCATATACCGAGGGTGAAAGGGTCCGAATTTTTCACATGTAAATAACCCGTATCTTTCGCATTTCGAAAGTGAACCAAGTGAAAACGCCAAATGAAAACAACGAACAAAAGAAAGGCTGAGTCTTCACAGTTTCAAGGCTCGACGTTAAGAGCTGAGTCTTCGAAGTTTCGAAACTCAACGTTATTAGCTGAGTCCTCAAAGTTTGGGAAGCACGATTTGAACATTCAATGCTCGAATCTTTATGCTCAATGATAGTTGAAGACTCGAACCGTCTGTTATTATATTAATACCTCATTGAATATTTAAAATTGTTAAAATAGCAATAAATGACTCGAGTTTTCGAGCCTAAAAACACGAACAAGAAGATTACAGTTATACACCCAGAAAAAATCAGAAGTTTCCACTCAATAGTTACCAACAAAGAAATTTAATGATTATGTTTTATATTGTTATCAACAATAAAAGTTTACCTACATTTAGGACCATCTCTAGATGGTGACCCCCTTAACACTGAAACTACCGAACATTTAATACAATAACTATGTACTTCTTAGAAAAATTGTAACAATACATTATTTTCACTTTCTCCAAACATTCATTAGAGTACTCAAGTAAAACTATTCATTTCCAAAATTATTTCGAATATTCCATGGTTTTAAGATATCAAGAATTACGCAACAAGAAAACCGAAACCAGTCATTTCGACTGGTAAGGTAGTTCCAATGTTAATGCATCGTCGAATCCCGATCCCCTAGTCGCGGCGGCTCGTCGCACGGCGTTTGCAGAAAATAGAAAATGGAGGAAAGGGCGAGCCGGAGGATTCGAAATAAAACGCGTAAGGCATTCAATCAATAGGAGTTTATCGGGGCAGCGTTTGCTCCAAACAGTCGGCCGGGGAACGGGCGAGCTGGATATGCCGGGGAAGATAGAGCGCGGAAAAGAAGCGAGTAAAATGTATGCACGCGCGTGTGTGCATCTGTATTGACTTGTTTACGGTACGCTGAGCGAATATGCAACCGAGTGGAGGACCGGTACCGGTATCGGAGGAACTAGAAGAAGCGAGGAGAAAGTCGGTATGTACGTGCTGTTGCTGCCGGCTGCCATGACGTTTCGCGAGCCATCGCCCGTTTCCCGTCGTCCGTTCCGCCGGATATCTCGGACTCGAGCACCGGGAAAGACAAAATTCTCGGTGCCAACGAATCCAAGCGATCATTTCGAACTTGTGCCGATATTGTCGTCCTCGTGTGTGGGAGAGAATTTCTTTAACCTTCGCATGGCGGATGGTGGGCCATTTTGACACAGTAGTGGCTGCTGTATTTATATATTTCCTTATTCATTGATTTATTCGGGTGATTATATACACATGTAATCGAAATTTATATAATTAATGTTATGTATAAAATTGAAGGTATGATACCTCTCGAAAATCTGCGTACAATGCAAAATTCTGTTGTAGGTCAAATCATCATCGCTGTGCAATGGTTAACACGTTGGCGACCACGGTCGAGTTTGAAATAGGGAAACTAGGGTAAAATGGGGTGCTTTTCTTGGAATCGTAATAATAAAGTATCTGGAACACTAGACTCGTGAAATCTTTTTTGGAAATCTTTAGTAGACCTTTGGTTATAAGGAAATAAAAGATTTTTTTAGTAAAAATGTTTAGTTATGAAGGAAAATACGATTTTCTAAAGGTACTGAACTATCCGCTTCGCAGAAATAGAACACTCATGTAAAATTATGTAAAAATACAAAATCTTCATTTCTACTGAATTAAAATTGCTAATTGAATATATTTAATTTTTAGTTGGTATAAATAAACTATAAATATATATAGTTTTATGTACAAAAATCACAAATAAATGTGTCGCCCTCCTTTTCTGCACTGGTGCAATCTAATTGGTTAGTTTTTACCTCATCTTTGATTTTAATTTGCTATACATTAATACGATTACACGTAATTAATTAAAACTATAAGCAAGGCACATAGTAAGAGACGTAGAATCCACTACTGTAGTTATCTTATTCAATTTGTTTTATCGGAAGATAAACAAAAATGCTTCATCTATGTAATAATAGAACTTTTTCATTGAATATCTTTCCAATACTTTTAATCGAAAAATAATTCATGCACTGCTCTGCAGTCGATCTCAAATAACATCGAAAACTTATTGGAACCATGTTACGCGATATCAACTCGATACGACCTCTTCATCTATGAAAACCATTACTGTCCTATTTTACCTGACCGGTCCGTTTTATCCTACTTTCCCCTACCCTTACTGTGAACAGTGCCTTTCTTACAATTGTTTCACGTGATATGTTACTCATATCAGTTTTGCACATTTGAATGTAATAAATAAAGCAAACGAAGCATTTTACATAAATGACATATAAGCAACTCATTGGCCAAATCGATTAACTCCACATTTCAAATTCTTTAAAATAGCTTCTTCGAATAATTAAAATGTCTGAATTTAATCAAACCGGGACACCTCGTATGCATATAAGTAAACTTAAAAATTAACCAAACCAACATTTTCGTGTTCCATCTTCGAAACAAAGTTCATATCTTCGAACGACTGTACCTTCCACGCTTGTATTATAAGACTCTTAACACAAGTTGCACCAAATTCGCCGAGCGAATTCAAAACTGCGGAACAAATTTTATTGGAGGAACAGTAGAAACGACCGAAAGATTACATCCCTACCAGCCCGAGAGGGATAGTTGGTCGGCAGTTGTTGAAACTTCTAAAAACTGGTTAACCAAGTTCCTCGGTAATGAACTTCGTACTTTTATATATGTTGGACCGCGTGAATACTTACGAACATCTGGAACGAGATTGTTCCCGGCGATCTTTTTCTGACCATTGCGCAGCAGTACCACTTTTACGACTTACGATTCGAAACTTAATAGCTCGGAAAGGAATATAAAGATGATCTGATTAACTGTTCTCGATAAATAATTCTTCTACAACCTGTTTTAATAAATATATCAAATTAAGTTTTATTAACCCTTTTTACTCGTATGTCATGCTGGAGATGACAATACAAATTTGTTATAGAACGTTGGAAATTGATTGAAAAAATACCATACCTTAAAAAATTATAAAAATGAAAACTTATTATAACAATAATAAATAAAATAAATATGAAACGTTGAATTCTACCACTGTAAACCACTTTAATTCATTTCTCTAAAATTTAATACAAGTTTACATCCAACAACATTGAAAATAAATCGAGTACAAAGGGTTAAAGCAACTTTATTAAATTCATCGGAAGGTTTTATCCTCTTTTCTCTTCTATGAAATATTTGTGGATGTTATAATACTATTAATAAGGATTGTAATTATATGATTAACGGCATAAAATTGTTTAGCGAAATTGTCAATATATAATTTCATGAAGATGAATTTATTAAAATGATCAAATTTTAAATTTCTTTAAAAAATACTTAAAATTTCTTTGTCAGCGAAAGATGAACAAAAATGATTTAAATATTAATATATTAAGAATTTTAAATATTCAAATCCTAAATATATTTCTCTGCTCCTCGGTACATTGCGATACAAATGAACCGAAATTTCAACAGACTCAATATTTTTCTAATTTGTATACGAAAATACAAATTAATCGATTTGGCTTTTTATACTAACTTTTTTATAGCAACTTTTAATGTAAAGAATTAATACTTACATTTTTTTATCTTTAACGTATTGATTATCGTTGAGCATGATCTTTACCTATTTCCCAAATGGCATTAAAAATATCTTAACAAAATAAAACAAAAAGCAATATTACACATAGAATGGTCTGCGATAATTGAACACGAATTCCACAGTTTTTTACAATTTGCAACCACCGAGTATTTCGATTATACCGACTTCAGAATTCATCACGTAGAAATACTCTGAAATGTCTGAGGTTAGGAGTTCAGAGACAAGTGGGGTAACCTGCGTGCCATGCAGCGGGCTTATAATTTGCGGAGCGTAATCGAGAACAGAGGAGAGTAAGACACGTAAGATGTATGTAAGAGCATGTGGTTTACAAGAACGTGAAAGTTTCTTTGCTAAGAAATCACGTGCTCAAACGTGGGTCGAGTACTACTCACTTCCTTGCTTACCCCTAAGTCAAAAACGCCTGACTCTTCACCGCTTTTTCAGTAATTTCAGCGGTGACGGCTGTGCATAATTGTGCACCATAAATTTAATTAAATTTCTATTATACGATTGTTAATTATGTGTAAATAAATAACCTCAACGTGCACAGTAATGAATTACAGTAGTTCTTGTTTATTTACCGCCACTAATGATTTCGTTAATGTTATAAATTAATAACTTTACTTAACTGATTAATCGATTAATTAAGTTTGTATTATATAATTATTTTTCATTCTCTACGTGTTAGCATGAACAAAAATAAAATAAAATAAATGAATAATCAAATACTTCAGTTTTGATGTGTAAAACAATAAATTATAATTATTTTTCTATTTGTTTCTATAGATAATAATGTTATAAAACAATCTAATTGTTAATAAATTCAGTAAATCATTATTAATTTATCTTTTAAAGTATTCTTAATTAGCATTAAACAATCTTTAAAATATTATTCTAGCATCAATATTTCAACAAAATCTTATATACACGATAAGCATAAAATTTCTCCAGCTTCTCGCGAGTCATTAACCCCTTGACCTACTTTGTCAGACTCGTGACGAACAATTTAAACTGCATTTGAAAAATCTGTTACTTATTTTTCAAATATGTAAATGAAGTATTACTTTTCTATTATCAATCTTTAACCTTTGGAGTTAAAGTAGACACTGAATAAGCATAAAAATTTATTCTTTTCCTAATAAATTATTAACGATAAAGTAAGTGATATATATATATATATATAATTATAAGGCGAGAATTAATAACAAAGTAACTTTAACGAAGTCATGAAAAAATCATGAAGCAACGGGTTAAAAAAAGTTCCTGCACGTAAGTTTATACGCTATTTCAACAACGAGTCCGCGAAACAGCGTGACAAGAATTGATTTCCCGGAAATCTCCAGTCGAATCGCGGATAAGAATCGGCCGAAAAAAATGTTGTACCGATGACGCGTAACAATGAAAAGTAATCAACGGCACGGATGAAACGAAGTCTGTTCGTTTCGGCGCGCGAGGCCTCTCGTCCGTTTGTTTCCGGCGAAGAAAAGGAAAGCATAATTCCGGCCGCGCTGATGCCGCGGCGAACGTAAAATAACTGAAAGAAAAAGGGGTGAACGTTCGGCGAATGCTTCCTGTAAAGGTGCAGCTACACTAGCAAGAGAACGGTGAGATTATTTTCATGCCAACAACTTGCAGTGATATTTACGATTCTATTTTAGTTTATTTTGTTAGGGTCACGAGTGAATTGAACTTGTGCTTAGTAATATTATTGTCAGATACGTTTCACTGTCAGAAGAATCTCACAAACTACACTTCTATTTTATTCCTATTTTACTTCTATTTATTTTGTTATTGTCACAAATGAATTGAACTTACTGTCAGCTATCTTCACTAAGAACTTACCAAGGATTCTATTAAGGATTTTGTAAGTTGACACTCGGCTCTATATGCATAAAGAGTGAAGCAGATACCTACTAGGAACAGTATTTACTGAATTTTCTAGTAAATGCTGAAAAACATCAAATAAATAATATTGTATCCAGTAAAAGATAAAATAGTAATAGTAAAAGATTATGCATAAGAAATCCAGCATTTTCTTTTGCTCGTATTTAATACATAATAAATATTTACTCTTTTTATGAATACAATCCATGGTTACATGCGTTTCCACACGTTATAAAAATCGTCACAAGGAAAAATTTTGCAAATTACTCGCTAGTGTATGTGCACCTTAAGGTCTCCGTGCACCGGGTTTCCAATGAAACGAAAGGCGAACAAATTTCCCTGGAGGTGTCTCTCACAGCCGAATTAATGGGCGAAAAATAACTGGCGATTGTTTCTTTCGATCCGTGAATCGAAATGTTTACAATAGATTTAACGCTAGAATTACTGTATCACTTGTTACGACTTTTAATTTTCTTATTTTGCAATTATCGACAGTACACAAGCGTTATATATAAAAATTCATTTGAAACATTAATAATTTCATTTACACGGTATAAGAAATATCAACAGACAACAAAAAATTAATTTTATTTAATAGACGCAATCATTTAAGGATTTTATTCAACAATCGTCATTACTAATAGAAACATTCTAATCACGGAAAAACAATCGTCATTACCAATATAATCATTTTCTCGAAATGTTCTGATCACTGGACAATAAAACGAACAAAGGAAAATCGTAAATGTAATGAAACAGCCGGGACGAGTAGTGGAGTAGAAGCCAGTAACGGCGTTTTGGCAAGCCGCGGGACAGAAAGCACCTACGAAGCCGAAAGAACTTTCGATAGATTCCCGAGAACTCGCGAACCCACTCTCGGGAATCGAAGTACGAAACTTGTGTAAGGAATGAATTTTCCCTGCTCTCTCGCAGGGAATGAATTTCGATCGTTCCGCGCTTTTCAAAAGAGCCACGAAATTGAGCGAATTATTCCGGGCAACAGGGAATCACAATCTTGACCTTCTTTCTGCCCGCGAAGTTGGATTTCCGCTCGTCCCACGGTCTGACGGCCTTTTCGCTGAAACACCACGAGACGGAAGTGATTTTCGTTTTCGCTTTGGGATTATACGTGTTCGCTCCACCGTGAAACCTAACCCCCTTGTCAATTTAAGTTGCGGCTTGGACAATTCGACTACCATTAACATTGACAAACTCGCACCTAGTTGTAAGTGACGACTGGACTTTGTATCTTTATGCAAATTCAAGTTCTTAAGGATATAAAGAGAAAAATGGAATTATTATGTAAACAAGGTTTTTCTGAATCCTTTGAGTACCGAATTAATTCGCATAAATTTTCATATAGATTTGATTTGATTTTTCGCTGTATGTTTATGGAGCTCAGTGAAAATAGAAACAAGGGATTTCGGCAAAAAAATCAGTTTATTTTAACAGAATGCATGGCATTAGGCACTGTTTCTTGTTGCGAAAATATTGTATTTTATTGCAACAGATCCGTGACAAATCGTACTCGTCAAATGTACCCAAAGGGTTAATACGTATTATGAGAAGCATTATACTTTGAATATTTTATATATTTCTGCGTATCCTGTGCATTTTGTGCAACTTTGCAGTTTTATATTTAATATTAACACCTTGCTATAAGATTTATTTCTTAATTATGATGTATACAATTACTTTATCGTTAATAATTTATTAGGAAAAGAAACAATTTTGAGGCATTTCATGTTTACAATTACCCAAAAAGTTAACGATTGATAATAGAAAACCAATATTTAATTTATATTTAAACAAAATTAATATCACCCTAGATTTGTTAAATTCAGTTTAAAATTTTTGTCTCCAGTCTGACACGGTATTATAGGTCAAGTGGTTAAGATATTTCTGAAAATACATATTCTGTATTTTTAATCGTGATTAATTATATAGAATTATATAATATAGCGAAGTCCTTATAAAATATAATACAACTTTATGTACAACTAATCCTCCAGTTTGATTTAAATTCATACAATTTTTTGTGTGAATTAAAACTGAAATAGAAATATGTTAATATTAACTGACACGGTGTCAGTCGAAGGTAATATAATTTTCCGCCCAAAGTAGAGATGAACTTTTACCGTAATAAATTAAGTAAATTAAATATCGTAAAATTTCATAGACTTTTACGTGAATGTTGGAATGTAATTATAATTACCCATCTTAACCTTTTAGTTCTACAACCCTTAACGCTTTCAGTTTTGTCTAAAATTACTGTTTCCTACTTTCTTACAAACTATTCTAAATTCGTTTCATTCTTCATTCTTCAACTCTTAAAGCTTTAATTTTCACAAAATCTGCTCTTTCCTATGTCCTTTCAAACCTTACTACCCAATTAATTTCAATTTTTCATTTCTACAATGTCCAACCATTCATTTCAACTAAAACTACCATCTCACTTTCTCATAAACTCTTCTTCACTATTCATTTCAACCTTGAACTCCCCGAAACTTCAACTTTAACCTTTCCATCAACCCGCACTCCACAATCCAAGAATCACGCATCAAACGTGCCACGTAAAAGAATACCAGCCACTCGTAACATTAGCCATCGGGGTACACGTGGCCGAAAGTGGACGCATGACACCGGAACGCCAGTATCAAAACGCGAAAATGGAAAGGAGAAACACTCGTGAACACCAGGAAAATCAGGATCCGGCTAAGAAACGTAGGAAATGGAAACGCGATATCGCGAGGGATCGGGAGGAGCAACGCAGCGCGGGATTATGTAATCCCGGCACCCCTGTACCTGGCCAGGAAATTAAAAAGTACCCGGTGAAGTAGCCGATTTCGAATGCTGATGAATCGAGTAATCTCTCTCTCTCTCTCTCTCTCTCTCTGTCTCTCTCTCTCTCTCTCTCTCTCTCTTTCTCTCTCGCTTTTCCTTTCCCTTCCCCTGTCTCTCATTGGAGAGAGGATACTCTAGGGGTGCCGGCCACACCGGTGAAATCAAGCGAGACCTCTACCCAGAAGGAACCGGGTGGGAAGGAAGCAGAGACAGAGGGCAGGGAAATATATCTCTGTGATCCGCAACTACTCGGATACCCAGCCGGGGCTGTTTGTAGTTTCGCTGTCAAAGGGGGCGAAACGTAGAATGCGCCTCTGGATAACGTTTGCACAAACAGCTGCGAGCTAACAGCTTATATTGGTCTCTTTCTCGTTGACTATCGTCCTCTGCCTCCTCGTCGCGCATCCCCGTCTACGTTTATCACATAGATTTTCATTCCCTCCGCCGCTACACCCGCTTTAACCTTTAACCTTCGCGAAACCAGCATTGGAAGCTGACATTAACCTAAGCTGACCGGTTCTTTTCGTTTAGGAGATCAATGATTATTCTGAATCCAGGTTGCATGGTGAACACTAGAACTACCAGGGGGGTTAAAATGACCTATTTTTTATTTCTTCGTTTAAGGTCATTGAAAACAGACAAGATATTTTCGGGGAAATTATTAAATACATTGTTTTCGTGAAGAAGGATATAACTCAATCAGAATTTCACGAAATGCACTGTTACGATTTGCAGAAGAAAATTATGAATAGTTTGTCTGTTTGATAGTTTTAGTGTTATCGGTAGGTTCACGGATATTTATTCTATAGTTTATTGTATTGATGTTTGAAAAATTGATTTCCGTTTGTTTAGATTTCGAAAGTCAGTAGTTTTGTGAAAGTAAATTTGACAGATTCCATTAGTATCACTTAAGTGCAGCCATGATTTGTAATAATCACCAAAAAACATATTGTATATTTGCATATTTATTAATATTGATATCAATATTATAGTTCGTTGATACCTGATAATCAACATCCACAGGTTCCAAGAAAGTTATTTAACATTTAGACCATCATGTCAGAGTGCAAGAGGAGCGTGACCAGGCTCGTCAGCACTCAAACGGTTAACGGTCTCTCGCTTTTTCTCCGTTTTGCATTTTTCTTTCTCTTTTTCTTCTTACGATCCCGGCGATATGTTTTTTGAGTTTCTTGTTACCTTCCCCTCTCTGATCAGACGCTTCATCTCCGCTTCTCCTTTTTTCGCGGCACGTCCCGTGCCGTCCCGTCCGGTTGTCCGAATCTCTTTCCCCGGCGCGTAACAAACGCTCGTGCACACGTAGATAGTACGCGTGTGTCGAGTAACGTTCCCGGAGCGGTCGCCAGCTACGATTAAGCCGACCAGAAAATTACTGGATCGGGCTAAAACCTTCGGGCGCCCGCGCCAATCTATACACGCGTGTCACTTTTGTAACGAATTGTCCCATTTAGGGAGGAAATTGCTTAGCCATTTTTGGGGCCGGCCGTTACGCGGTTTGTGGACTCGTTCTTACGCGAGGGAATGCGTGGGGAGAAGTTCGGATAAAGGAATGGTAATGGTTTCATAACGAATTTCTTGGTTTTGACAATATGTTAAACATTTTGGGTATCGACGAATGGAAAGTAAATTTGTGTCATTGTAGTGTGTTTTTGATTTTGGTATAGTCGAAAAGGATTATTTATTGTTAATAGTTCATCTATTGGAACGTATTGGATAGCTTTTTTAAATTAATAATTCAAGAACTTTTATATGCGATTCTTATTTTAATGTGGTAAAAAAGGACCATTTATTGTTGGCAGTTTATTTACTGGAAATTATTCAATAATAATATATCCAACGATAAACCATGAAACAATAAAATATGTCGGTCTATTTATATTAAGAAATTTCATTACTTAACTCGTCTTACAGAAAATTAAAATTATTATATCATTAAATTTATAAATGATAAATTAGTGACCAAAAATATCAAGAATTAAGGAATAAAACCAATTCCTGAGTTTTGAATTCCTCAGCCTAGCCATTACTACCAAACACAATAATGCTTCGCATTCAATAAAAAATTCTTAACCCTAAACGTACCGGCACTTTGTATACACTTATTCTTACAGTGACCGGTCAAGTAACTGGTTATAAAATAAAGGTAAACAAATTAAACGATAAGTTTTACTTAGTGCAAACAGAAACAAAAGGAAAGGCAGAAATGTAAAAATTGTTTAATCGAAAAGTATAAGAACTAATATAAAGTTACACGGACAAAACCAAATGCGGAATTTTCAATCAAATTTTAAAACCAGTCATTTGACGTGATACGTTTAGTGTTAATTAATGTCCAACTATTAATATGATTGTTTTTTATTACCAATACAGTATTTCCCATAGTAAGCGACATATCAAGCTATTTATTTTTCGAAACATTCTGGTGTTCCATACCCTACCGTTGAACAGAAAACACCCTGTATATCGGGCGTACCCCGTCCATT
Organism: Nomia melanderi; assembly: GCF_051020985.1. NCBI lineage: Eukaryota > Metazoa > Arthropoda > Insecta > Hymenoptera > Halictidae > Nomia > Nomia melanderi. The sequence goes on from NC_135005.1 coordinate 6,983,997, forward strand.
GTCCACGAAACGCGAGCGACCGGCCGTAAAAGTTATTTCGGCCCGGCAGTCGATCAACAGCGCGGGAACGTAAGGTGAGAGGTTTCATCGTCGGGGCGGGGCGGTTGTCGGACGTCAGACGAATTAGATCGGGCTGAGATTGAATTACCTGCGCGTGTTTGCCCGGCGTTGTGTGCTTTATGCCCATAATCAATATGCCGGCATTGAACTTTCAATTAGTGTCACTTAACTCTGTAAACACAGCCGCTCCCGTTCCGGCGGGCCGTGTCGCCGGACGCTTTCTTCAGGTTTCGCGCGTCACGTCACCCGCGAATAGCCCCTTTCTCTGTTTAGTTTTCGTTATCGAACGCCCAAGCAACGCCTGGAACAGGAAACTGGCCAGCGATTGTCCCTTCCGCGGCTCTGGCCACGGTTTTTCCATTGGAACTCGAAGATCAGTCGTTTGCTACGTATTCCGCGAGGTTTTGTTCGTAACCCTTTAGATCTCGAATGAAAGCTTTATGAAAGAATACTTTATAGTGTAAAGTATGTGGGTCGAGAGTAATTAAGACGAGAATATAGGAAAACACTAACAAAATAACTAAATTTATTAACAATAACAAATACTCTTAAATACTTCGAAACGTGGCTATTCGAATCAAATCGTGCGGAGTGAATCGGATTTCTGTTTTCCCTCATATTTTATGTTTATGATTATCATATTATTTATTAAGAAGATCACCTAGGATTTTTCAGCGAATCGAATATTTCTTACTTTTAATTTTTGTGCTTATGAAACGAAGTTTTTTGAGTCTTTTAATATTTTGTTTACCGTTACTGAAGCTGAATGTGTATTAATAAGAAATCTACGAAGAAAATGTCGATTCTAAGTTTTAACTATTAGTTTTTCGTTATTAAATCTGAACTGATCCGATTTGCCTCGGTCTACCCTATTCCGCGTGTTCTCTTTCGCGACCCTTTAGGTCTCGAATGACAGCTTTATGGAAGAGTATATTTATTTTATTTTCACAATACGTAGGTTGCTGCAACAGTTTTATTTGCTGACATTCAGTTGTTTGTTTTCGAAAAGCTTCACATTTTTCAGTTTAGAATGTGCTGACATAATACATTGGAAACTGTATATAATGGTGAAGAATATTTTGGAAAACAAAAGAACCATTGGTTCAAACTTATTTGACACTTTTCTCATTCTTTTCTGAAACTTTTGCAATACGTATACGTTTATACTAGAACTACTACACCAGTCAAAATTACGGGCTTTAGTTCTCTTATTTTGTGATTATTGATATCTGAAAAGTGTTAAATATTCGAAATGAATTTAGAAAGGAGTGGTTTCACTTGAATACTATAATGAATATATTATATTCAATAGTAAGTCGTCATCATAGTAAACTATCAATAACAAGTAAGAAATCTTTTGTAAATAAATGTATGATAATAAATGTCATATTGCAGATTGTATGAAATTTTTTAAATAATCAGAATTACATAATTGAATACATACTTAAATGTGTCTGGTCCGTACTTACCGTATCTACTTCGGTATTAGGAGTACTAAACGGAAGCTTAAAATCTCGGAGGAGATAATTGGTTGTACATAAGTAATCTCAAGTTTAATATCTTGTTAAAGCGAAGTTTTAATACCACTTGTACTCTGACTGATATAATCCAAGACAATGATTATACTTGCAGTTTGCAAGGCAATATTATGATAACAATATCGTTTGGCATCTAATTATTTGAAGAAACTAAGAAACATCAATGACTGCATATGAAACAAATACACTACGATTAAATATTCTATATAAAAGAATTGCAGAAATATTGAATTTACAACAGTATGTTTTAGAAGATTATTTAGTTATTTAACAGAAAAAAAAGGTTGTTGTATGCCTCCAAAACAAAAAATTATCGTATAACTTAAATATATGTTAACACTTCTTTCACCCCTCTTTTATACATACTTATTTTTGCCAACAAATAATTTAATAAAATCAGTTTAATTATTTCGTATAATTTAATACAAATATACACACAAGTATTATAAAGAAAGTCGAAAGTCAATTGAGGAAAAATAATTAAACTTAGGAAATAATTTTCAGTTAAATTTAGAAAGCCCTTTCGTTTAATTTTAAGATAAACTTTGAAAACAGTTCTAAGCTAAACTTATAAAACAATGCTATTTAATTTTAAGTGAAACTCAGAGAACATTTCTAAACTAATCTTATAAAACAATTTTATCTAACCTCAATTAATGTTAGAAAATAATTTTAAATTTGAATCCTGAACAATCTATCCTCCCACATCTTCGACAGAATTAGTATTAACACTAGAACTACGTATGAGTCAAAATGATTGTTTTCGGTTCTTCTGTTTTGCAACTGTTGATACCTTAAAAGCATTGAATATACGACATGATTTTGAAAATAAAAAGTTCCACTTGAATATTATAATAAATATCTGAAAAAACCAAAAATAATCGATTGTTACAATTTTTATAAGCACTGCATATCAATTCATACCAAATGCTCGGTAGTTCTAGTGTTAACTCTTTGCACTCGTACATCATGCTGGAGATGACGATACAAATTCGTTATAAAACGTTGGAAGTTGTTTTAAAGCTTACAACACTTGAAAAGATTATAAAAATTAAATCTTATTATAATAACAATAAATAAAATAAATACAAAACGTTGAATTCTACCGCTGTAAATGACTTTAATTCGATTCCCTAAAAATAAATACAAGTTTACACCCAACAACACAGAAAATAAATCGAGTGCAAAGGGTTAAAGATTTCCATCGAGGCTTCGGTAAAACGTCACGAAACAACGTTAGCGAATAATTCATGTCCCGTGCAGAATCTTGCCGCGCCGGTCATCGCCGATCCGAGTCGGAACAAACGGACGTTGTAACAGCTAATTCCGAAATACATATCTCGGAACTGGTTATCAGGATCAAGGGCGGAAGATAAATGGACGTTCGTATAAATTGCCCCCGGGGCAAATCCGTGATGCCGAATGTGCAAGTCATAACCATGCGCGCGGGCTGCATACGATCGTAAATAAAAAAATATAAAAGGAGAACCGGGCCGGAGGAGCGACGAGAATTTTCCGCGCGCTCTTCATCGTTCATCCCTCGCGTGTTTGGTGGAAAGGTCTGTCAGCGGATTAGGCGCGATGAGTGACATTGAGCGGCTCAGATTTATTTCTGCTATAACATTTTTTACGTCCGGGGATTGCTTATATTTCCTCGCCGCCGATCCGACAAGAAAATTTCATTCTACGGTCTGATTTGTAAATACACGTCAAACACTTCGTTGGACAGATCTACCTTTCACTGCTTTGTCACTTGAATTCTGGCGATACAAATTTTTGTGTGGGTTTGAAAGTTAGTTTTCTTAGTGAGGGAAGAAAGAATTTTGTTGAGTCTATGAAATGCGAGAAGGTTAAGGGAGCGGTTGCTGGGAACATTTTCGTGTTCAGTCTTTGTTTTCGTAGGATAATGGATTTGATTTTGTGGGTTAATTGTAGGTGATAAAATTGATGTAAGAAGTAAATAAGTAGAGTGAAGTGAATATATGTAATAAGGCTAATATTGTAAAATATAGCTAATATATTAATAATGTTAATATAACTGGAAAGTAGCATAGGAATGTATATCACACGTTTCTCGGATTTCAGATTATGACTATGCGAATTAGACAAAATTTAAGGTTATTAGTATCTTGTTCTTGTAAATTTAGTAGGGATAGTATCCTTAATTTTAATATTTAGAATATTTAGTATCTTGTAGATGAAAGTAATATTCTTTTACAAGTCTTTCTTAGTTCTTACAATGCACTAACACATAACCAAGAATAATATTGTAGATAGTAATATTAACATTTACTAAGAATATATAGGAAATGTTAGTAAAAACAAATACATTGGTAACTTTAAAAGATTCTCTTTATTCGTTAATATTTTTGTTTATCGAAGCAATTTGCGCACACGAAATGCAAGCAGATAAAAGTCATTCTGCGAGTGCAGTGAAAACCAGCAACTTTAGAGGTGTGTATTGATCAAACAATTTTGAAATGAGGAAAACGGTGATCCATACCTTCCTCATTTTCACATGCTCTACAATATACTACAAACTATACGAAATTCTGAACATCGAGTCGAAAATTCGTCGATTAACATAGAATATCGTATTCATTTCGCGCATGAACGTCATTTAATTATTACCAAATTTCTTCGTTCTATCTTAAGCTTCTGTTAAATCAGTAATCGTTAACTAACCAAATAACTGGCTACAAAATAAAGGTAAACAAGTTCAATGAATTTTTTATTAATACAAATAAAAGCAAAAGGAAAGACAAAAATTGAAAAAACCGATTAACCCCTTATCCCATGATTTCTTTCACAACTGTACTAGACAGAACTGCTTTAGAATTAATAATTCAGTACATAAAGTAAAGAATTTAATGCTTATTCCATGTATACGTTTACACTAAAGGTTAAAAATTGATAATAGCCAAGTAATATTTCACGTATATAAAAAATAAATAAATAATATTCAGATTTGTCGAACTCGGTTAAAAATTATCATCACAAGACTGATTTAATATTATAGAAGGAGAGGTTAATCAGGCAATATAGGAATTAATATAAAGTCAAATGAACGAAAGAAAACGCAAAATTTTAAATCAAATTTTGAAACCGGGCATGTGACCGACTAGTGTGAACTAATAGTATCAATAATTACAAACCCGAAATCCAGCGTAACCGTCGATGAAGAACGAGCTGAAACGGGAACAAGGAAACTATGAAAGAACTCGCGAACAAACGGCCGGTTAATGCTGTGCAAATGCGAAACGTAAATCAACGTTTTTATTGCGCGGGGCCAGGGAACACGACAAAGTTCCACTGTTCTTCCGATGGTTAAAATTTTCTTGAAAGTTGTGACAGTTAAATTTCCGGCGAGCCGATCCGCTGCCTCAGTGCTCATTAAAGCTTTATAATTAGCCGTGTCAATAAAGCTCCAGTTGAAACACTCGATTAAACAATTGCCAGTTCGATGAAGACTAAACAGTTCATTTACCCTTTCGCAGTTTTGTTCATGGTTCAAGAATTTCCTAAATGCTTAATATTACAAACAATTAATATTTTTTTCAATATTTCTTGATTCGTGTGTTTATATGTACATTGTCTTTTATTTTAGGACATTTTCACATTGTTTACATTATTATCTTTTTACATTGATTAATGACTTTGATAAAAATTTCCTTATACTTTCATATTATCGTTCGTAATAATTCAAAATTTCCTAATATTACAGCTTGTATTTTGCAATAATAGTCGAAGAATTATTTTTAATTACAATTTTCATATATTTTCTATCTAAAAGTTTGTACACCTTTTGACTTGTATTTACTGACAAGAGTCTTTCCCAAAATATTAATTACTGATTTTGATGAAATATTGCACAGTTCCGTCCGCAGACTGTCTTTCTTTTACCGGTAAACGTTCATATCGAGGGGATGAAAACAACCCTCAAAGTTTGGGGATTGAAAGCATATTTCGTCGCTCGATTTTGACCGACAAATCGATCAACGAACTAGCTCTTTATTTAGAAAGTATATTAACAATGAATATCTTCTTTCAATCCTTCTCGTGGAAACTTTATTCAATTTTGCAGAAATGTATAGACCATATTTATATTTATAAAAAAATGTATAAATACATCAAAGAAACGTGTACCAATATTACATTCAGTTCGACAGTTATTGTAGTTCAAAATATTTCTCGTTCAAATTCGCGTGTTCAAAGATGAACAACAAAAAATGAAACTACCCCGATACTCAATTTCTCATGACACACCCTGTAAATGACGGGTTGAGAGGAAAGTTAAAACAGTATATCATGAACGTTAATATTCATTGCGAAAGAAATAAAACTACGGTAAACGAATTTCTAAAACTTAATTAGAACCAACCGGCGCGGTACCCTGAGACAAGAGGAAACTAGAACACAAGGGGTTAATTACGATCTTACAAAGGAAACGCGGAACTGGAATTAAGAGTCCGATAAACTTACAAAGCTCGAATAAGCGCGCGACCAAATGGTTAAGGTAATCCGAACAGTGAGAAATTCATTCATCGATATTTAAATAGGGGTGTTTCTACGACGAAGAATCATGGTGACTTACGAATTAGATTTCTTGATTTAACGCTAGGCATAGCAGTTTATGCTATTGTTCCTAGAAAAGTAGATATCCGTTTATTTGGATCTTGGAAATTAGAGCTTTAAAAATAAACAATAAGGGACACATTCATGAAATTGAATCTATTAAAATTGACATAAATATTTAGCAGATAATGTGTATAAAATTCAATATGCGTCAAATTAACGGGTTCCGCAAACCTAGTGTTAACGAGACAAAGAAAAAAGAAATTTAGTACAATTAATATAACTGAAGCTTCTATTTTTACTTACACGTTCGCAACTGCTGACTTGAATCCACGTCTTGTCAAATATATTCATTTTCAAAATATTTTATTCTTCTACTCTTTTCCATTTGCAACTTCTTTAACACGAAAATTATCAAATGGGTCAAAATGATTAATTTCTGATTTCTATTTTTTGCAATTTTTAAACAGACAACAAGGTTCTTCTCTGAAAAATTATTAAGGAAATTAATTTAGCATTACGCAATCTGAATTGTTAACCAATTAAAGCTTCAATAGATGCACTTTTAGAGTTTGTATAGAGGAATTTCAAAAAGTCAATTTAACTGCTCGGTAGTTTCAGTGTTAATGCGAAAGTTTTTCATTTCAAACGATAGATTGTTACAAAATGAATATTTCAAAACAAATTTTCGAATTTTTATCCCTGTTCTAACGTCAGACATTTGAGGCAATTAGCTTAAAATCTTCTTCATTTCTACCAACAATAAATATTAAGAAAGCCAAAAAATATTCAGCCACGAATGCATTAATAATATTGCATTTTACTGTCGCTATACATAGATTGAAACTTCGCCAATTTAATTTTAGTTTTTACAGTGCATTGAACCAACAAAACTGTGCCAATCAATTTGAAAATTATTCAGTATTTATTTGTATTAAATTATTTATTTATATACATGTATCTCGATTTTCTATTTCGTATTGGCTGAACTCTTTCCTGGATTTAATTGTCAATGAAAACAGAAGAGTCGGAGTGTTCCATCCAATGATTCATTTAATTCGACTGTACAAACCTTAACTCCGTGTGGCATTATTAAGCTCACACTAGAGATCTAGTCAGCGAGTGATAATAACTCACATAATCCGTAATAACGATCCGGAAACTGTAGCGCGGAAACGATTTAGTTTTGGTTTTAGCGCGATCACGGCGGTCGATTAACGGAAGGACCTCCGCGCGAGGGTGAAATTAACCAGAGATTCACGAAAGTACCAGTGATAATGCCAGCGTATAATAAAGGAAGATAATGTGCACCTTAACCATGTGACTAATACCTGATAAGTAAATACGTACTAAAATTTATAAATAGTAAGTGATACTTATAAATTAGTGATACGTAATACATACGAATGTTATTATGTAAATGATTATGTTAAAAAGTCTCACAATAATTTAATGAAGATTTCGTTTTCTTTTAAGACAGCATAACAAAAACAAAGGAATAGAAATAATAATATAGAAATAATGAAACATAAATATAATTTACAGATTTCTCTGCCAATGCAATCTTTATAAACTAGTCTACGAAAATAACATATAGATAATTATGCATAAGTAATTAATGTTCTCTTCCACCCTAACCGTAATATTCATAAATGATTACTCTTTACACAATATTTCTACATAATCGTCATATGATTGTCATTATGTATATAATTCTGCTGAACTAATTAGCACGTTAATCTGATATTCCCTTCGGTCCTACCCTCCTCCTTCTTCCACCCTGACCATTATAATTATAAACGATTACTCCTTACACAATATTTCTACATAATTATCATTCTGCATATAATTCTGCAACTATTAATTAACATGTTAATATGATATTCTCTTCGCTCCCACCTTCCTCCCTCCACCCTTATCCCTATTTCCACCCCCACTGCCCATATGCGTGGAACCGTCAAGATCCACCGTCAGAAGTGCCAACCGCAGTGGTCCCTGTCGCCTTGGTAATTAGTGGAATAGCATTCGAGTGCAAGTTACGACTTGTGGAGGGTGTTGTGGACTAGCCATGCGGCAGGCTAATCGATATCCGATCACTCGAGCAATACGTCAAGTACATCCCGCGCGCAGTCCTCCACGCTACGCAACCGCCGATCCCCATACGAACCCCCTGCTCGTCTGTCCGTCTGTCTGTACGACTGTCCGTTCGTTCGTGATTTCATTCGACACGCTTGCACTTTTCATTGGGAATGTTGGCCGGTTGAAATAAAATTCTCCTCTCGCACAACATAATAAGGTGCTTCCGGAAACGGGAAATTGGTTTAATTTTCAATTGGTCATCCATTATTTTGCGTAGAGTGTTCTATTTGAGTATCATCCCTGAGATCCTTTATAATAATAGATATGTTTAAGTGATTTATTTTTCTCTTTAAATGTTTTCGAATTCAATGCTGAAATTTATGTAATTAGTTATAATTGTTGTTCCAATATTAGTTAATTACTTTATGCACCTTCGTCGAATGTTTCTGTTTTTCATTTCGTGAAGCTGATCATTTTTCGTTCCTTTTCAGTTGAGATTCAATTTTATGGAACGTTTTATAAGAACACTTTTATATCATGTCTCAAAAACATTTTAATATTTTTTTAATATGTTGAGGAACGTCGTGTGTTGTTAAATAATAATTTTTATTATCAGAAATTAAGTGTTTATGTATTTGCAATTATAAATGGACGAACATACCGAGAGAGAGAGAGAGAGAGAGAGAGAGGGGAGAGAGAGAGAGAGAGAGAAAGAGAGAGAGACAGAGAGAGAAAGGGAGAAAGAGGAAGAGAGTGAATGATAGAGAGAGGAAATCCAATAATTAAGTTTACCATTAATCGTCAGGGGTCAGCTGGTCTCACACGAGCCACAGGCACGTCCACCTTGACGAGGTGTTTGGTCCAACCCTCCAGAGACTGAAATCGAGGCCTATCGCCCAATTGTCAGGTCCTCTGCACTGCTAATTGCTCTACGCAGATTAATCGCCCTGCTCCCATAATATAAACTTAACGATATATGCAGCTGATTATCGAAATAACATTATTATCGACACCGAAGATTTTTATTATAATACAAGTTTTACCTTTCCTTTCTGTTAACATATTTGTATTTATTATTTTTCTGTACATTAATTTATACATTGTTGCAAATCGTTTTTATTTAAACTTTCAATCTGATGAGACTAAAATAAAAATTCTATTATACTTCGAGTAAAATTCATTTTTCTTTTAATGTTTTATATGCTCATGTTTTCGTATATATAAACGCTTGATCATCTTTGTATTATTTTGATGATTATTTTTATCTTTTTTTCTTAATTTCACAGTTAATTTTGTTATATGAAACACACTTAGATCTTAGAAAATATTGCAACAAATGATTAGATAAATGACTAGATTATAATATTTGACACTAAACACTTCGCTAGCAAATAAATTTTTCTCCTATTTCCGAGTCTTGACGAACCAGGACTGAAAAGAATCGTATCATAGTTATGACAGGTAAGAATTAATGATACAGCATCCACTTCTGACTGCAATACATAAAAGTCTATTTCAAACTTCTTCAATATCATTGCATTGAATTTACATTAAACTAAACGTAACAAAACCATACAACAAAATAATAATTATTTAACAACGAATGAAAATCTATCGATTACACCCTAAATTACTACAGGAAAATTTGTTACGCCACTTAACTCCTTACCTTCTAATAACGTGTTAAACTTATTAGACTTAAATATTCCTCAGTTCTTTGAAATTTAACTTAAATATTATTCTTCTGTTATCAATTATACTTTACAGCAAACGTGGACATGGACGTGGACAAGTATGATCATATAATATATTATTCTAATATATAATATAGAATACATTATTATTATATAACATTAATATTATATCAAAGGCCTCCTCATTAAATACAAGCACCAACCACACTTAACCCATAAAAAGATATTTTCCCCTTCTTCATTGAAATCCAGCTTTCCGAAGAAGAAGTGATTTCTTACCGCTGAAACGCGAAAAGAATCCGCGCAGGTGTCGTTCTCCCGAGGGGTCGATGAGTGAATTCAAGCGGTGCGAGTTCAAGAAGTTAAAAATTGTCTTCCGCGGTCGGTAACAAAGTCAAGGTGGAAGTTGAATTTTCGAGTATGGGTCGAGCTGCGGTGTGTTAAAGGCGCGCTGTAAATTGGATCTATCAGCGCGTTCGGATGGTGCTATATCATGCTGGAAGCAGCTGCCAGAGAGAAGGGGTACAACCATCTTTCAACGTCAGCACAGCCTAGTCTCAACCATTCTCTTGCCCTTCCTCTTCAACTCGATGGAACTAGAACCCCGGTGTACGGGAAACAACATACCAGAACATTGAAACACTGCCTCCGCTGACCCTCGAATATCCTTCCCGCGAATAACCCAGCTACATAGTTTTTATGACTCCGACGGTCGATTCAACGTGGCCACGCGCCACACGATTAGAACCGCGTCGTCCCGATGTGATTAATTGAATCTTAACCGCCACTGAATAAACCGAATCTTTTACGTGTCCCTTTCGATTGTAGGTTAGACTTGCTTACCGATGAAACTGTCGAGCAATTGGAGTGACTCATTTCTATGTTTTTATAAAATTTGGAGGAATATATTTCTGGAGATTTGATGGGTCCCTTATTGTTGTATCTGTATAAATATACGTTTAGATATTATAATACATGTTTGTCTAAAAAAATAAATGGTCTATCGTTAAAGTTTTAAGATAGCTTGTATACTCGTCGGACGCAATTAACTAATTAAGTCGTGTCCCTTAAGGAAAAGAGTGTATAAATTGTAAAATATATTAAATAAACAAAAAATAATTGCTTTATATGAAAGTCTATTGAACATAGAGGTTAAACGTGTTCGTTGGTGTAAACATTTTCGCAAATCGGCAGACGTTGCAGAATTTTGCCGTCTCGACAGCCGTCGTTTCATTTAATCAAAGAAAAATATCGGGTAGAGGCAACGAATAAAACGACAATGGTATCAGCAATGGAACAAAAAATACGGGATGGCGTTTTAAAAAGGTATCCCGGGAAGCCTATACAGGGAAGATCAAGAGAGAAGAGGGATAAACTCCGCATCGTTGGATAAGCGATCGCAAAGAAGGCCGGTAAGTCCTGCTCTTCAGCTTGCTAATCCTACATTGGCAAGGCAATTAACTCCGAGCGGGGGAGAGAATCTGTTTGGATGTCTCTCTTCGACAAGCTCAGCCATTCCATCGTGTCATCCCCTTTTATACGCTAACGTGATCACGCGGCGTTTGAAAACGTCTACGCGAAATAACTAACCGGCCATATTTACGCTTTGTCTATTACAATATTGCTTTTAGTAAAAATATCAAAGTGATATCTTTTACTTTGTGCGTATGTAGAAAATTATCGAACTACTAAGTGACCATAAACTCATTAAATATTTGGTTATTTGATAAAATTTGATAATATTTGATTATTTATTAACCTTATAAGTGTGTGTAATAAATATAGAAATGAATATTATATTGAAAAATTTTATTTAGAATTTTCGTATTTTTATTAAAGTGAAGATGGTTTGATACTTACAGTACTATTGACCATAATGACACAGAAACACTGATTTAATTTTGTTTTCCAATTTTTACGTTCTGTATACGTACACAGATATGTATTAGAGATATATTACATCATGTTACACTACAATACAGACGATCCATAAACAAATTTCATATATTTTATTTTAAGAACCCTAGAAAAACAACAGAATGGTACACCACAAATGTTTTGGTATACCTTCACATATTCTATTTCAAGAAACCTAGAAAAACTACAATACTGGCACACCTTCACATATTCTATTTCAATAAACCTAGAAGAACTACAAAATGGTACTTCACAGACATACCGGAACACTTTATTAATTTACATTACAGAAGTAATACTATACATATATTAGTGACTCTTGACAGAATTAAACCGATCCCGTAACATTGTCTCCGAGGATATCCCCAAGATCCTCTCTTTCTATCGTCCCCCTATCCCCCGGCGTCGTTTTCTTCATCGCAGGGCCCAGTTTCTTCCGGCTGTATCTTCAACTTGTCCGGATTTCGACTTAGTTATCTGTAACTAAGCTAATCTCGGCGAAGGAGCCGGGTTGCCTCGCAACGTGGACCACTTAAACACGAGTCCGACCGATCCGCCAAAGCCTCCAGACCTCTTCTAATCCACCGCTACGAAGTTCTATATACGGCCGGGATCCTTATTTCAAGTCCATTCTCGGCGCAGCTTTCATTTCGGTTGGCCGAAAGATCAGAAAGGGCAAAGTCCGCACAGATTCGCCTCCGGGGCCGAGTTTAACGGAAGACCGCTTTTATTGCCGATCTTCTCGTCCTGATCCTGTTCCTGCGCAACGGCCGCACGCCGATCGGGCTGATCTGCTCTTGACAACGAATAATAGCGTCCGCCAACGACGATTTTCGAGACTCTGTTATCGAGAATTCACAGATAACGGTTAGTTTTAGATACTCTCGACATCGATGGTCGTATTCGAATCAGTTTCAACCCTTTCGTGACCCCTATTTGGAGACCTCTTATGTACCGAGCAATGTAATAGCCTATATTAAATCACGTTGCATGCACCATCGTCCTCGAATAGGGATTACAGAAAAAATGAATGACAAATATGTTTATTCATTTGTTTTTTAAAGATTTCATGAACTGTTTTGTTTTAAATATTAAATTGTTATTTTGTCGAAAGAAAAATGGTAAAAATGAAACATTGATAGGAAATGAGTTAAATTGGAGCTTTCAATCCTGACGCGTTTGAAAATTGATGAACCTATACATATGAAATGCTATTAACCTTTTACACTTGTATTTAATAATTTAGTGTCATTCTTTTAAATATAGTTTACAATGTTTAGTTATGACTATCTTGAAACTGGAAATTTAATAATGTGTCTATTCCCTGGGTCGAAAAATATATAATGCTACATACAATATTAATACGTTAATAAAATTAGCATAACGTTAATATTAATAAATGTGTAATATAATGCCATATACAATATGGACATTTATTAAAATTATAATACGAGAATATATATAATACTATATACGTATGCATAATAAGAAAGAATAGTACAAGTGAAATCTTCAGAATATTCTACGTGTGACGAAGAACACGTTGCACCGAAAATCATTAGGATGAGAAAATTTCGCGAAAGGAATGTAAAAGATGACACCATTGATATAAATGCAAATCGAAGAAAGAATGGGTTACCCCAAAGTAAATCAGACAGTGAAGAAAGTTGAGGACAGAGAGAGCAAGAGAGAGAGTGTGTGTGTCGGGAAAGTAACGCACGTGGAAAGGGAAGAAAGAAAGGGATTGAGAGACAAGAGTACTTCGATTGAATCGTCGAGGATTGAAAGAACTTGATTGGCGATACGGATCGCTACCTTGCAAAATAGAATCTCCGTGAAATCGCAGATTCTCCTGCATGCAGACTGCGTTCTTGTATTGATTGTGAGTTCGCGTTTAACTGGCTTCCATCGGAAACGGCGAATTCAGATCAAATATCCCTTCTCCTTCTTCTTCTTCTTCTTCTTCTTCTTCTTCTTCATCTTCATCTTCCTTGCTAACATTTTTTACCTTCTTCCGAAAATTACGCGTCGAATACTAATTCCGACACTAATTTTCTGTGTTTATAAAGGACAATAACGTAGACGCAAGTAAACAATGACGTTGTGAAATTCAAACGAAAAACTTCATTGACAGAGTTGGTGTTTTGAAGCTCAGCTTCTTCATTATCTTACTTCCTCTTCGTTAAAACTTATTCTTCATATAATTCGCGACCAGTGTGCATACTGGTATAATTTTATCGAAACGAGGAGAATAATCTTTTTGTATTCTTACAAATTTTTGAATAGATCACAAAATGAATTTCATAAATCTAATCGTATGTTGCTAACCCTTCGAAGACAAAAGTTGCAATCGAAAAATTTCATTATACGAACAAGAACAGGTCAGTGAATAATCTTTTCATTCTAGTATTTAACCCTTTGTGGAGACGTGTCAGCATATGACTGCTCATGGCCATTTATCGTTTAGAGCAGACTTTTATCGGGCACTTACTGAAATTCCTAGTCACACCTCTTCTGTATGAACAATATGTCTATATATTCGTAATTTTAATATATATTAATCCTTTGTACTCGAAAAGTTTTTCACTAGAAGCACTCAACATTTCCTAATGAGACACGAACGACACTTTTTGAAACTAACTTGAGAAATTGCACATAAATTGAGGACCAAAACTATTTTATTCCAATATTTTGCATATCGATGCATTACACAAAGTTTCATATTAAATATCAAACTTTACAATTTTACCATGTTAAATCGACTGAGAGGCGCCTCTAGAGTACAAAACGTTCATAATAATATATAAATTAAGAATAAAGAATTCCATGTCTAATTCAGTCTTCCATAAAAAAGACTTCCAACATGCCCAAAAATCACCATACCCAAAAGGGGAAAGGTTAACTCTTTGCACTCGATTTATTTTCAATATTGTTGGGTGTAAGCTTGTATTTATTCTTAGGGAAATGAGTTGAAGTAATTTACAGATGTAGAATTCAACGTTTCATATTTATTTGATTTGTTATCATTATAATAAGGTTTAATTTTCACAATCTTTTGAAGCGTGGCACTTTTTCAAACAATTTCTAACGTTCTATAACTTTGTAATGTCATCTGCTACATGACATATGAATGCAAAGGGTTAAACTTCTTTCCTACTGCAACCATAGGTTGAAAGAAAACACGTTGCTCATAATCGTTCAAACACGGTAATTCGTTTTAAATGCGAACGAATGAACGAGGAAAGGCGCTTGTAATATAACCGGCATTCATCGCCACGACGCGACGCGTTTTCATTCGTGAGTCTTTCTTGCCGCGAAAACGTCATTAGATTCGATCCTAGCCAGATTACTCGGAGGAATCTCTTTCAAACACGATTTTCCCGGCCGAGATGCAGATACTCACCGCGCCCCAATTACTTTTCACCGACTATCGGATCATTCCGTAATGCTGCGCACGTCTAGGGAATTTTAGTTGTCGGAGAACAATACCTCTAATCGCAACCCGCTATTCTTTGAAGCATTACGCGGGAAGACGGAGGGCTTCTCTTCAGATTCCCGGGATTTAACGTCGGAAAGAAGCGGGACAATCGGTGACATTGCACTCCGGATGAGCGTTAGGTAGAATGCAGTACGGGGATCCAATAAGTCCGCGGTATTCTGCGTTTAGAAACCGGCTGCAACGCATCGGCGCACAGTGGCCAATTTGGCCGTTTTAAGCGACCAAAAGTCAATTCCAAAAGTTGTCGATCTTTTGCTCTCCGAGATAGTTGAATCTGTGAAGAATAAAGTACCTTTTTCCTTTTTTTCATTTGGGCGCTCATAAATTCGTGTGCTTTGTTGGAGGTTCGGAGTTTTCGTTGCACACGATTTGCTCGTCTAATTCTTCGAAACATCTTTGTGCGTTTCAAAGAAACCATGCACACTTGTTTCCAAAATGAAAGTTTTTCGGTTAAGTATATACTTTTGATAATACGTGATTCTTTTATCATGCATCTTTGTATTATTTTTTATATTTAAGCGTAATTATAATTAATGTTATTTCTTACAACTGTAATGCTTCGTGAATGATTTTGTTATGTGATCCTCTTTTGAATGAATTTGTTATACTTTCCCTGTGAGCTTCGATCTTCTTTCAAGCACTATCATATTCGGCAAAAGTTTTTGTTTATTATTCAATCTTGTTTTAGACGCAAGCGTGCATCTAAAGCTTTGAAATTCGAATTCGTATAAATTGTCTTCCAAAATTCTGCGTTTTCGTGAAGATCCACAGTGACGAACTGACATTTCAGAAAGACGACATTGTCCAGGCGAACCGCAGCACGAGTCCGAACGCGAGGTCTTAACGAAGCCGGTCCCAATAACTGGGTGACCGAGTAATCTGGTGAAGGGGGCAGCTGCAGCAAATTGGCAGCGAGTCTAGTGACAAGGGGCGGGGGGCAGCGGAGTCTTTAAAATTCGAAGCGAGTTAATTTGATTATCGCCGTAACGGAGCTCCGCTGGGTTGAGGAATAATCCGACTGTATAACGACATCGGCTTAGGTATTGCCGGCGCGTTTCTATTGTACGACTATATAGCCTTGTGGAAGGTTGCGCGCCGGTGAGGGGCGCAAGGGTTAAGACGGTTTATAGAGGAATGTTAGGCGCCGTCTCTACTTAGACCGAGGGTGCTAAGAGAAATGAATCAAAAAATTTGGTAAACACAAACTCTCTAATTTTTAGATTTTTCGTAATAAAGATGTGATAGAGATGTTTAGAAATTATGTAACTCTATTTTCCGACAAGTTAGCTCGAGACAGATAAATATAAAATTCAAATCAGTTTATTAACAAATTAGTTTGAAATCTATTATTGTCATCAGAGACTCGTACAAATTTTAAACAACCTCGAAATTCATTATTATCGATAGACACGCAGAAAACCCAAATATCAAACAAATAATAACTCAACATTTATTACTATCAACAAAGATTCATAAAAATAGCCAGATTCCGAAAAAACTTGTCTCAAACTACATTATCGTAAACGAAGATTTCTAAAACTATTTCAACCCCCAGTAGTTCAGTCAGCGAGGTATCCCTCGAGTGGAGACGCGCCCCAAGGAAACTATACTGATTGGCCCCCACTTCGGGAGCAGTAAACATTCTCTCGCCTCCCCATCGAGCAACTTGAAGCTATCCCGTTCTCTCTCTGGCGTCCCCCTCTACCATTCTTCCTCCGCGTTCCTCGTTCCTCCGATCCTTCGCCTTTTCTTCCCTCCCGTCCTTCTCTGACCTCCCGTCCTTCTCTGACCTCTTGCTTCCCACTCAATTCCCACCTCTAACTCCTTTACTCTCTCTTACGAACTTAAGCCCGATTTAATGGGGTGGAAACGCGCGGCTCGATCAAGTTGTATTCAATTATCCCTCCTTCCCGTCCCGCTGTTAACCCCGGCCATCTACAGAGTGTCTTGCAAGAAACTTCTTCCTCTTTTTCTGCCTTTCATTTTTCCGTTTTCGTTGTTGTCCCCTTACTCCCTTCTTTTCTCGCCCCTTTCTCTACTACGGCTGCTTCTTTTGCAACAAGTTCGACATCCTGCCTTTCCTCGTTTGGATTCCTTCAAAGTCAATCAGACTCGTTAATCGATCATTATTTTATTTGTAATAGTTATTAGATCGTTTTCGTTTTTACCTTTCATTTTTCTGCTTCTATTGTTGTTGTTTTACATCCTTTTTTACTCCTTTTTCTTAGTGTGTCTCTTTCTTTACAGCGAGTTCAATTAATAGCGTCGTTCCTCGTTTGAATTCCTCGAAGGTAGGTAAACTCGTTAATCGATTATCGTTTTATTTATGATAATTATTAGATAATTTTCTTTTGTACTTCCCATTTTTCTATTTCCGTTGTTATTCTTTTAACCCCTTTCCTCTCACCTTTTTTCTATTACGCCTGTTTCTTTGCAGCAATGATACAATGTTTGGCTTGGTTTGGATTCTTCAAGGTCAGATAGACTCGTTAATCGATCATCGTTTTATCTATAATAATTCTTAGCGTCACGGAAGTTATGGAAGAAGTTTGGTAGTTTTAGAAGACAGAGGGGAGACAGTGTTTGTACAGCGAGAAGACTGAGGCGGTGAATGAGTAAGTTTGTGTTAACGAGTTTTGTACTATGTTTAAATTTAGATTGATGTTTAAAAACAAGTAAAAAGGAGTGAGTTGTGAAATATTATAAATTATATAAATGTTATGAATTTTTATTCGAATTAGTACCTACGAATTACAGTTATTAAGACTTCAAGAATATTCATCTGTGTCTTTACGCAAAAATTCAGTGGTCTTTCGAAACATATTAAACATTTGGGAATATGTCACGGGTACTTGGAATCCTCATTAAATTATACGTATGGAAGTGAAATTACAATCACGCGACATTAACAGAAACAAATTACCCAAATGAATACATCGGGGCACATATGTTCGATCTCAGCATCAGATTGGTATAATGTCCGATATTTGTAAAGCTATCTGAAATTGTACGAGTGTTCATATCCTTTATGTATTTAATTTAATTTTGATCTCTTTATAAATCAACTAATACATACAATGTAAAATTAACATGTACAGTAAAAAAATATAGTACATACATACATATCTACTAATTACTTGGAATATACAGAGACAATTTTAACGTACATTAAATATGAGGCATTGTTTTAATCAATGTAATAAAATTATACTAAATCAAATATTTTATTCAGAAATTAAAAACTCCAGTACAATTAAATGAATTGAAAATTACAATAAAAGCATGAATTATAAAATTGGGTACAATAAATAGTAAAATTTCTTAAATACAAACCATTCGCCTTCGAATTTATTTAGAAGTTTTAACCTACAGTTAGCAGTAAAGAATTAAAAAGAAGTGCTGGTCTGTGAATAGCGACGAGCGCGCTCTGTTCAAGCGCGCACGAACTTACGCCAGTGACGTAACATTCGAAATCCGCTCGAATACGATCAAGCTTGCGAGCGCGAAGTAATTTTCGAACCCTTCGGGATGTTCGAACATCCAGACTTCGAACGGCTCGAAACGCGCGAGACGTACGAAGGCGTTTAAACCTTTCGAGCCTTTCGAGGCTACGAGAGGAGGTATCCACGTCCTCCCTTCCCGAAATTCCAAACATTGCAGAGGACCGTCGATCGATTCAAGGGTCGTCCACTATTCGATATAATCCACACTTCATGGATTAATTACGGAAAATTCTAAACATTTAAATAATACCTTAAGTTTATTTAATCTGACAGACCTTTTAAGGAATGATTTTATAAATTGAATAAAGATAAATTTGAAAAGCAACGAAATGGCAATATGAACTTTGTTTTCGAGTTACTGACGATTGAAATCCACCAATAGTGTCACGTGAGCGCGCTCGCACGATGTACCCCACGTGTGCTGCCGTTAGCTGCGGTTCAAAATATATAAACTGCTTTTCTAAACGTTAACAATGCGAAAATAGAGCTGAAACTGCTATTCTCTTACCTTTGACCTCCGTCTTACATGATTATGCAAAATGATGCCTTAAAGTATCTACGAATTTGAAAAAATTAACTTCCTAGGCTTCATCATTTTTTTATAAACTTGTAATCCTAACATCGAATAAAAACAAGTATTATTACAGCTAGAAAACAGTTTATGATATAACCAAAGGAACTGTTGATTCGACAGTTCCAATTTCTTACTAGCATATAACCAACATCAGGTTTTTCAAAAATTAGAAAACTGAAATACATTTTCCTACAAAAAGTACATTCAGCGCTAACATATGAACAATGAAACTCAGGAAGCATTGACTCGAAAATTCTCCAAAGTGAAAGTTCCAAAAAATCTCTAACTCCTCCACTCATTGAAAAAATAAACACACTCAATTATAAATCAGATTGTATGACAAAACACAGCTGAAAAGAAAATTCATTCATCAACCGTTAACTACAAAGATCCAAAGATCAGTTTATCGTCGCCGTTCGATCAGGAAAATGCAACCGGGTCATGGAATTCCGTGGCGTTGCCTGTGTAGACCCCGGACCGCCCTCCCAATATCGCTGCTATCCCCTTCGTTGCCATCATTCCTGGCAATTATTCGCAGCCGAAGGGAAACGCGTACACCGATCCAACGGCGAACTCCGTTCAAAGACACGAACCGACCTCTGGCCCCCTGCCTCTGCCTACCTAGGGCTCGCTTTACTTCAACCGGGCTTCTATGGATAATACAGTGTTTGTACGTGGGATTCACGGCTCGTACTTTCCTCCTCATGTATTTGATTCCCCCGGCAACGTGAGAGAGCGTGCGTATGTATATACCGGCCGCGGAGCTATAGAGCAGCTCTGCAGCAACTGCGCCAAACTTCGAATTAGCGCCGACGACGAACTTCGAGATTTACAGTACAACTGCGACCTCCATGGCCGCCGTCGCTGCCGTCGCCGCGTGCTACTACCGCCGCCGCTGACGCTGGCGCCGAAAGAATGGCGCCTCCCCAGTTCATCGGTGTATTACAGTGAACATTGGATAATTGCAACGCTCAACGGGACCGGTAGGTTGCATTTATGAAGAGGTAGAAATGAATTCACTCCAAGAAATGAAGATATTAGCATGGCGGACATAGAAAAGGACAACGCGAGTGAAGAAAAAGGAAATACAAAGTCGAAGCGTTTGGCAACATTGAAGGCTCGCCATGAGCTTTAACTTAAAAAACAAACTTCTCTGTTTACAAAATGACACTAAATACGATAGAATTGTGATCGCAATTGTTTGTATAATAAACGATTGAAGTTTCGGATATAGAAAAGAAAGAGACGTTGAAATTGTCGAGTTCGATAATACGGATAATGTTACACCATTCAACCGTGGTAAGTTGTCGAGCTGTGGTGTGTTAAAATAAATCTGGTGGGAATATGGTGGGGATGTCATGGTTGTAATTATGGAAAGGTCCTAGATATTGCAATTATCCAATGTTCACTGTATGTCGTTTGTCTACGACATGATGACCAAGCTGAGAAATGTTGGTCTAATTAGACAGTTTTTATTTCATCTTCGATTCTAATTTGCTATTCGCCAATACGGTTACACGTGGCCAATGGAAACTATAAGAAAAGCTCATAACGAGGGATCTCTCTTGTACCATCTGGCAAGCCATTAAATCGTAGACGGACCGTACTTTGCTTCGGATTTGTTACTTACACGCGAACTTATAGAGAAACTACGCAAAGTACTACATGTTTTTCAAACTTTTTTTATTATTTCGACAAGAATCTAACCTCCAAGAGAATATGTCGTTTATATATATATAGAAAATAACTGATAGTGGGACAATCGACGTCTTTCCGACACTACCTGTGACAAGGCTGCGTACCATGCATTGGCAGCTTGCCAATTTCTAAAAAGGTGGTCACCTTTTCACATTTGGTGACCAGCTGATTTAAAGTCCCGAAAGTTTCTAGCGATAAAACAATTAAAGGATTTCCCTTTCAAAAACTCTCACTTCACAACAAGATTCGTTGTTTACCTTGGACGATTTTGGTTTTTTCGATTTCTGTTGGTTGTGACCACTACGTGGGTTGCTGCGACAGTTTCGGGAAAGTATGAGAAAAGTCACTAATAAGTTTGAGCTAATAGTTTTATTATTTTTCAAAATATTCTCCTTCATTATCAAATTTTAACGGTCAACAATTGTCTATTAACTCTTTGCGATCAAGACTGTCTTAAACTTTTAACATTTGTTTTCATAACAAACTGAATGTATCGCAGTCTTAAATACTATAACAAAAGAAAAAGAGCCGCATGTCAATCTCTGGTTACTTGAATAATTAAATTATTTGTTTGCAGTTTTTGATTTTACATCTCGAGGCTCGAAGTCGCCATTATGGTGACATTCGACCGCAACGGGATAATATACTTTCAGTTGTGTTGTGTTTGTACTTTCTAACCTTGACAATGTAGAAATTTACGAAAATAACGAAAATTCCCGTGTTGAAAAATTTCCGAATCTTTTATGGTAAACTACGTAATTTAACGATTGAAACGTTGGGAACATGGATTTTCACGTCTATTGATATGAAAATCTTGATTTTGTCTTTACAAAAATTAAGAAATTCTACATCATATTGGAAATAAGACATCATTTATAAGGTTCTATCTGTGAAAAATTGAACATTTGACTATAAGATGTGTCGTTTCTTTTGCTGAAGGCAGTTAATGAAATAATGCAATTTTTGTCTGTGAGATTATTTACTCGCTATTTACTCTATTTATGTAGACTGTTCCTGTAATAGTATTTCATTGATTTTTCCCAATATATTTGTGAATTTTCATTTATTATAGTTTATGTCGAGATAAGTGAATTGGATCAGAAATTTAGTTCATTTTTGGGATTATGATAGCTTAACGTTGTTTTTATCTTAACCGTCTATGGTCTAAAATATTTTTGATTCGTCACTATGGAACTTGCGTCATATTTATGTAATTCGATCATTAGCTTTGGACAGTAAACTCACCCGAGGTAAGATTAAAAGAATTGTATTATTTGGAAGGAAATCTAGGATGACTATAAAAACAAAATTCTTCCATGCGAAATTGCAATTAGACCAATTTGAATATACGAGATTGAACTTTGGGTACGTGCCAACAAGTCAAATATAGCTCATCATGCAAAGTTGCCAGTCCAAAGTGCTGCATGTGATTACGGCGGCACTGTGTAACTAACCAAACACGCCACGATGATTTACGTGTGTCTAACATTAAGTTAAAAATGCATAAAACATTCTACAACATTTAAGAGTCGTGTAAACTTATTGCTGCGACACTATTGATTTAACCTTATGACAATCAAGAGTTCGAACAAATTGGCCAATGAGATTTAACACACTGCACGTCGGTTAAGTATCAGCCGTTGAAAGTCTGAATGCTGACCTAACTTGCTTGTCTTTGAAGAATGAACAGTTACAGAAAATATTAAAAACTTTACACATTTTCGTAAAATGAAAAAGAAAATTAAAAATGTGTGCGTATTTTGTTTCTCGAAACAAAACAAGTACAGAAAGAAATGAAGAATTTCAATCAAATTTAAAATAATTCTCACATTTCTTTATGTAATAAAGGAACTCATAATGGAAAAAATTAATTTTTATTTAGACTTTAGTAATTTAGTATTTCGGACTTAAGTGGAAATTGAAGTATCTTCAATTTGAACATCTGATTTCCCAATACTTGAAATATTAAACAGATTATTTATTATCAACTATTCGAAATACACGTTCCGAACGTATAATCTCGTGATAGATTTTTTAACCTTTAATCCAAAGGTGTTGAAGCAGACTATCTTGAACCTGATAACCGAACGGATTTATCGTTAACGAAGATACCGTGCAATCGTTCGAGATAACGTCGGAATACCACTGGACCTCGAACGAAAGGGTTTAAACACAAAGATGCGAAGGTGCAAGTCTGTTGGACGTCGCGCATAAAAGACAGATTAAACTTGGAACAACGATCACAACTTAAGCAACGGAGAAAGCCGGTTAAATAGGCTGGAAATGGAAACAGAGTCGAGGTCAGAAACTTTGCAGCTTTGGGTTATCGACGAGGCTTATCTCGCCACGAAATCGCTTTGTATTTTGTCTTCGTTACATACGCGCAGGGTCTAAAGATATTAACCCTTTCCTCTCGGCGATTCCTTCATTACGAACATTGGTCGTGCTCTGAAGAAATATAAAGAAAATATTTTCCAACTAATATAAATTACAGAAATATCAATTATTTATTCATTCGTAAAGAAACTATGAATTTTTTTAATGATTTCGGATAGTGATATCTTTATGATATTAATAATTTCGAACTGAATGATTAATAGTAAAATAAATCTGACAATTACAGTGGCGAAGAAAATCGTATGACAAGGTGTTAACCCTTTGCTCTGTAATATCGTTCCAGGCTCGTGACAATTTGGAACTGATTTTGACAAATCTACTAGTTCTTTATTGTTCCTGAGTATAAAATAAATATTATAATTAAAATTATAATAAAGAATATTGGTCTTACCTATTTTACGCGGACATCTGCGCTAATTTCGTTTATTGATCATTTGGTGCAGAGTGATACATTCCAAAACAGTCTAGTATGCGTAATGTAACAAGACTATTGATGCTTGTCAAACGTCGTCGGTTATTCCGGAATAAAAACTTCCCGAATCGAGTGGTACAGTTTTCCAGCGCAAGGAGTTTATAGAGCCCAGCGTTACATACGTGTAACGCTGTTAATTACCATTGCTATGATAATATTAACATATATATTAACGCTTTGGCTACATCAAACTATCGCACATGTATGACATTTGTGTTAAATGTTTTATTTTATTTACCGTTTCAAATTACTATACATTAAATTACTAACCCTCTATGGGTTGAACTTTTGTTCGTGATTATAACAAAATTGACGCAGTATGAAATGAATAAATATCAACCTATGAATACAGATTAACAATGTATTTAATAGTCTAAATAATTTACTTAAACCGGATATATTTTGTATCTTTCAAGTTACAATGACGTCGAAGTTTCACACCTGAGCGTATAAAAGTTTAAGTTAATTAATTACTTAATATCATTTTCCACTTTGCCATGCAAAATAAAATAAATCAACGAAATACCAATATATTGCTGTGAGACTTCAACGTCACCCGAGTGAGTTAAATTACCATAATTAAATTACTTTTAATTTTATTCGCTCTCTGAAATGTACAGAAATTATATAAACAACATATCACACGAAACAATTGCAATAAAAGCACGGTCCACAATAAGGGTATTCGAAATTCGGAGGTGTTAAGGAAGCCAGAAAGGTAAAAGAGTAAAATTTAACAAGGAGCTTCGTGCCCCGGGAACAAGGGAGTCTCTGGCCTCCTGCATGTTTTCGGATTCGTCGATCGTCTAGCTAAGCTCGACCGGAACCGGGGTTGCGCCCGTTCCGTACACCCGGGATTAGTGTGCAAGTACTTGATGCCAAGAGTATTTGAAATACTCCGCGGTCCAGGATGAAGTATGCCACGGGTATCAGAGGTTTGTGGGCTGTAACAAAGCAGGCCCTCCGGGCACCGGGTATACATACAGCCCTGGCATTTACCGCCAAGCGATGAGAGAGCCTGAATACTCGAGGAGTCCTGAAAACTTCCTCATAAATGGCTATTTGCGTTCAAGGAATTGGGACACGGGCACACCATGAAATTTTATTTCCCTCCCACGTCACGACGCGTCGCCCGCGAGTTAGCGCCACCCCCGTGTTCACCCGAAAAGTTATTAATAAACGAGTTTCGCGTGTTATTTATTCTTGCCGGACAATCGTGCAATTGCTCCCCTAGAAACTGCCGGAAACCGTCGGCGAAATGAACAAACGTCAGTCGACGCGTGTCGCGGAACTTTGTTTTATGATTCCTGCGCGCAGGAGTGTTGTATATCGGGTGAATACATCGACAAGCTGAAATATACTAATATACAGGGTAGACCACGAAGTGTGATCAGCTTAGATTATGCTGCTGCTAACGGTTCGACCGGAAATTTTTTTAGCTAAAAGAACATGGTTCGAGGAGAGCTTTAAGATGATTCTATCGCATTATTTGCTAGCCTTTTTTTTCTTGAGTTGTCAGGGTCACTTTCAGTACATGCCGATCACGAAACATTACTGAAATTTTACGTTTGCCATCATTACATGTGTCCCATGTTACAGAAGCTAAGCCAACAGCTCTAGAAAGTGTTGTACAACAATATGACTTGCTATTGCTCTTTAATAATCTTTAAGAATCTTGCAAAACTCTTCCAACTAAGAGTTTTCTCCAGTCTTTTTAGTTTCAAAAAAAGAATATTTGTTATGATGCTTGTCTAATTCGTCTTAGTAGCCCTCAAAAGATAGATGTACCAAAATTATATGTTTGCCTGTAAAACATTGAAGGTTACCTCGATAACTCTGGAAAAAAAAGGGTTAGCAAGAAGGTTGGTAGAATCATCTTAAAGCTTCCCTTGAACCATGTTAGTTTAGCTAAAGAAATTTTCTATCGAACCGCTAACAGCACAGTAATCTAAGCTGATCACGCTTCATGATCCACCCCGTATAAATACATTTCAATGCCGAAGTCGCAAGGGTAAATACAATATATTATTACTAGCGAAGACGACGTAAATACGAAGCTGCCGGAATAGCGGGTTTGACAGAGTTTCGGCAGCAAGTTTGGAGTTCGAATGCTGAATGCTACTTGCAATTCAGCTACCTGTGTACTAAAATATGGAAAGAAATAACGAGGATAACCAAGTCTTAGAGTTGGAGATAAAACTGTCGATGTACTACGACTGCACTGATTTTGATCATTTTGAAAGATGTTGTTGAAAATATGATTTTAAACAAGCTTTTCCCTTATATGTTGCTGATGGAAGTCTTTAGTTTCCGAGATATTCGCGAAAAACTTTTGTTATCTCTACACTGAATTTTGTATTCATAAGCGCATATCAAGAAGCCGGGAACAGTCACAAAGAGTAAATAGTAAACTGAAAAATCATTATACTTAGTTTCATTGAAATTAACGTTCAATGGTGTTTGCTCATCTATTAAACATAACTAAATCGATGTTAGAAAATGGCGTACAAAGTTTCAGTTATAAGTGGAAGTAGAATATTTTTGATATTATCTTTGCAAATAAAGGAACCGAAGAAGGTTCTGAATATACAGAATAAATTGCATAAACAAATAATAATTTAATAATTACGTGTAATCTTCTTATTCGCAGTCAATAATATAAGTAAAAAATATAAAGATCAGTATTTGTATAGTTGAATTTATTATAACTAATATTAACCATATTTTTTTTAATTTTAATATTTGTTACTACAGTTTAATTTCATATATATTAAGCAATGTTACAATGATTCTCCAGGAACATGACCATGCAAGTAACAGTGACGAAAAAACTGTATGTCGTAGCAAAGGTCGTAACCGATAAGAAATTATTCACATGCTTTAATACGGCTTTTATCAGACGTAATTTATTCCACTGTCAAAAACAAAAAAAATTTTACAGAAAAACTCCAAACAGAGGAAAACACCAAAGTACATTTTTCTAAAGAAATAAGAAGTTTAATCAGAAAATCCTCCGGAAGAATCGAACCGAGATTAATAAGATAAGATAAATATTTTCAAAGTTCAAGTAGATTACATTCGGAAATGTGCATATTCATCGCAATGATTAGTGAAGTATATTATTATTAAATAGATAAATATTATAATTAAGTGATAAATCGCGATTAATACTGAATCGATCAAAATACAGTATTACCAGGTGCAGCTCGCGTACACATTTTGCTTGAGCCATGTGTTTACGTTATGTCTATGAATAATGGATAAAATGGCAAGAAAGAGATGTTACTACCCACACTTACATAACCATGACTGATGCAATGTTGGTATTGAACTGAACGTTTATACCATGAAATGTGCGTATAAATAAAAATTACAAGTCACTTCGCAACGTGCGGTTTATAAAATCAGGAGACGCGGCGATCGTTGCGAGGTTTCAGAACAGTTGTACGACAACAAAAGTGTAACCTAGAGCATAAACCAGTATTTCACAGATATAAAACGTAAAACGGAAAGATCGGAAGGCTTAGAGATAAAACTGGAACGCGTTCCGTATCGTCAGTTCGGTCCTCGTGCGCTGACAGTGTGTAGAATCGGCAACTGTCCATCGTGAAGTGAAAACCGTCGATTGTTTTGACATTTTCTGGAATCTTAGACGGAGAAAAATATCTGACAGGTACATTTTTAGTCAATGACTGCCTATAGTGACAGAAACTCTTATGATTAGTGTATGAAAATAAAAAATCGTTTTCCAATTACTTTGTTTCTAAAAATATATATTGAACATTCGACTCTGGCGTTTAAATTTTAATTGACAATAAGAATAATTTATATGTAAACTACTTTAATTTCGAGTACAGTGATTTAATTTTGAAAATCAATATCAAAAAGTCAGTTTCAGTGTTTAACGTTTAATCGTGTATAAAAATAATTGATATATGAATCTTGTTTATTAAGGAATTTAACGAGGTTCATCAAAAAATTAGAAAAACCGAATTTCTTTTGTGTTCTACAGAATATAGAATGTAAAAAGTATACTTAGTGGAAGCTGTTATTGCTATCATCGTGACGTCAGGTAATTATTACTGTGACGTGGCCTTTCATTTACAAATTAAAACACCCACGATTAAATTGACCAAACGGTTTCTGAAGTTTACAAGAGTCGTATCATTCCTGTCGTAGAATTTGTGACGTGAAGGTTATTTCGAAGATAAAAAACACTATAAAACATCCATATTATCAACATAAATACAAAGAATTAAGACCTCATCACCTTGCATAGAAAACATCGTTTCTAAAACGTTGCCCCTTAACACTAAACACATCACGATCGGTTTCAAAATATGGTTTAAAATTCTGTTTTCTTTCGTTCATTTAACTGTATGCCAATTCCTATATTGTCGGTTTTATCAGTTTTTCAATTTTTGTCTTTCCCTTTATTTCTGTTTTCACTAACAACAACATTCTGTCTAATTTGTTTTCTTTAATTTTGTAACTATTTGACAGGCTACAGTAGAAATTGGTACCTACAAAATTCCGGTACATTTAGTGTTAAAAATGGAGCCTTTGACATTTAGGATACGTTGTTTCACTCACTGAAAACAAATTAAAACTATAACTAATTGTTATTGAACAGTATTACTTATTCGTCATTCATTTCGGTGAATTTCACACAACGATTTGAGTTCACCCTGTGTATCGTGGATTTAGATTTTTCAAAACAGTTTGCATGAGAATGGATGCTGCATTTTTGACATTTATAAATAGTTGTAATCTTGCAGCACCTGCATCTTCTTCTAACTCCATAATTCAAATGTTCTCTCTTGGTTAGCGACTTCGTCGCTGGCTGCATCCCCATTTCTCATTTCAGGACCCCCAGATTTCATTAAGATCATGGCTAATTGTGAGACCGAAATTACAACTGCGACATCCTTCGGAAATTTGCAAGTCGGTTGACTTTCCATGAATCCACAATGACAGCGTCGAACGAGTTTACGAATGAATACCACCGCTGTTTCTTATCTCCTACGGAAACTATAATTTTTGAAGTCGTTGCTAGGCAATTTAACCTTATCCATGTTTTCAATATCTGCTAAACTGACCTGCAAAAGTTCTTATCTTTCATCTTTCACTACAACTGTTTTTTGCTCAATAGTTGTTTTGCTCTTTCCACTAGTGCCATTGTTGCAATAAAATTGCAATTCATCTTATCTAACTGTAACTAATCTAATAGTTTTTTCCTTTAACGCCATAATCTGTTCTTCGCAGAATTTTATAATAACTTTTTCATCTTTTTTTTGTATATTTCTTTTCTCTAGTGAATTTTCATCTTTTCTTTTTTAGATGTTGTTTACGGTTCTTGCTTTGCAAACATATTTTTTTAATTTTATAGTTGTTCGTTATTTACCTCCTTTATGTGTGATTAATATTAAATAGAATGTATAGGATGTTCAATTATGTGCAATAAATATTTTGAATGATAATTCTATGGGTTAAAATAACAGTAAACATACTTCATTTGAAGCTCCATTTTCAAATTGATAATAATTAGCAATTCGAATGTAATGTTATGGGATTCTTAGTGGTTGCTGATTGAAAATAGATTTAGTATGTAGAACGCTTACTTACCGATGTTACCGACTTCACAATCTTCGATATCCTGTGAGACAATATAATCTTTGCTGAATTTATGAAAAAGCTGTGAGCTTTTTCACGTGCATCAACCTCAAAAGAAACTACAATGAAATATTGTATATGGTTGATAATAGTTTGTAACCTATATTAGTTAAAAAAAATGAGAAGATAATAATTGTAAGAAATAATTTTTAAAATAATTTTAAAAAATAAACGATAATAATTTTAAAAAATAACTATTAAAATCATTTAACCAAAATAAACGATAATAAAGTAAAGAGATTGTAATCTCAAACGAATAGATAAGGAACATAAACTCAAAGAGTACCTGATGAAAAATAATTTCACTTCTGTTCTATATAGAATAAGTCGATATTACGTTCTGTTTTATTCGCAATGAAAACATGATAGTAGGTAGGAACATAAATTTTTGCGAGTGAGAAATATTGAATACATATCTCGCTCTCGTGTAACTTTAATGGCCTCCGTTTCGCGTGTACTGAAACAGCAAATCCTGCAAATTTGTTTGACGAGAATACACAAAGGCTGTAGGGAAGCGGTTCGTTCGACGTAAAGGAGAAAACTGACGTCAATGAGGGAAAGAACCAATTCCGTGGAACGTCGCGACGATTATTATCATAAAAGAGATCACTTTAGCATTCGGCTGTTCCACTAAACCATGTCAGTGTCTACGGCACGTTGCCATATCGATTTTCCGAGCAGGTGAACGTATATTTTTATTGTTTTACTTGTTTTCCTTGAAATTGGTGAAAGATACCATACAATAACGTTGCCAGTGTACAACTCTCCTAAAGAAATTGTTCAATTTTCAAAGGAGCTTCATCAAGTATATAAAACAATACGTTTTCACTTGACGAATTTACTTAACGATGAACACGGGAACGTGCAAAAGATACAGTACTCCAACGATAAAGAAGAAACCTCGGAGATGCAAAATGTAACGACAAAATAAGGTGTAGACATCTATTATTGTTTACTTCTCCAATAAAAAATATTCTCTTAGAAAATGTCTCAAAATTTAAATAAAACTTAGGGTACAATTATACCACAATTACATTAAAAGCTTTCCAGTGCAAAAGATTAATTGTTAGGTAACTAACCTTAATTAACTATTAACATTAAATATTAGGTTAACCAAACATTCTTATCTCCCTTTTCAATGCGTCGTTCTTATAATAATACAATACACTAATAAATACGAACGAATTAACCAAACCACAAACGAACCCTGCTAAACAAAAAAGCTCAACCATCAAGCTTCAAAACTCCGATCAACCAAAATTCAACGATCCAAAGTTTCTCTTCGAACCCCATTAGCTGCGATAAAACTCTGCCACCGACCTAATAATAAACAACCTTAGCGATCTCGCGGAAAAACCGGTCCGTTCGTTGCCAACGATTCACTGGTTCCCATCGAGCACAAATGAAATGCAAGTTATTACACGAGCAGCGGCGAAACGATCGCGTGAGCGTCGATGCATGATATTGACCGTGCATTAACAAACGCGGGGGCCCGTGCAATTTTCGCAGGAATTTTCGCGTACAGGAGGGGGTTGAATCCGGTCGGCGTAACACGTTGGCTCGTTGAAAAAGCCGGGGTCGACGTCACTATAACGCGGTGCCGTTTCCCCCCGGTCCCGGTAGTGTTATTTATTGTTCAGCTCGATGAATGTCATTTAAAATTTCGATATAAATTAATTTAAAGGGGTAAAGGGGTTTGCCGGATAGCGGAGCGGGACGGGGTGTAATGGCCCGGAAAATGAAGTTCTTGTAGCCGGGGCCGAGAGGGAATCTCACCCCGTCTATTTCACTCTTCCGCTCTTACCCTTAGCCTCTTCCGGCGCTGCGGCCGAGCAACCCTCCAGCCGAGCGCTGCGCAGTTCCTCTCCTCTCCTCTCTTCGGAGCTTCCCTCTTCGGCGTTCGGTTTTCAGGTGAGTCTTCGCTGCTGCTGAAACTCGGCACGGCAACTTTTCGAGAAGGGATGTTGCCAGAACCCTGTTTATGGAACAGGAAAACTTGATACGCGTTCAATCGACCGTGGCAATCTGAACGGCCGAGATTCTTTTGTTGTAATTGAGGGGGCGGGTTTTAGAGGATTTATGAAAATGGTAGTGATAAATTAAAGGGTTTCTTTTGTAAAACGTTATATGTTGAAATTGGAATGTTTCGGTGTTTTTTTGTTGTTTTATTGTGTATTAGGTCGACTGATGCATGATTTTTGGTTTTTTAGGAGGATATTGGTAATATTGATAATACGATATATAGATTTAATATGTTCAATCTGATATTTACTGCCTTTTTTGGAAATATTCTCCCATTATATACAATTAAGAGTGATAGGAAAACGTGTTTGCAATATTCAACGTACGGTACACTTTCCTGTTTTTTAATAATACTTTTAAAAACTTGGACTTGCTTAACATGTACAGACTAGTTGCAACTATGCTGCAATTTTTATACACTTTTAATGTGCACAGGCTGTTTAATAAAATGGAATGCGAGTTACTCTTACTTGCAAGTCGATAAAAATCTTAATTCAGAAAATGTTATGTCATTTACTTCGTAGCTTCCGTAATTGAGATTCTCATCAAACTGATTAAGTCTTCAATTCAAGTTCGCACTTGTTGAACTTTTGTATATTTCAAATACATAAACTAATACATAAGTACGTAAATCAAATACATATATAAACAAAATCCATTACATGCCCGCACTCATTCAAAACTCCCGCCAAACAGAAAACCCGCGAAATTCAAACACCCATTCCCTCCACATAACAGAACAAAACAAGAAACACAAAACGAAACAATTCAAAAAACGTCAAACAACTGAAAACAAGCATTACCTCAAATTCCACAATAATCCATTACGAAAATCAATTAAACCGTGATTATCCAAAGAACCCTCTCCCCGGAATCAAGGTGTTCCGAACAGCGTCAGGAAGCGTAGGACGGGATATTGGGAAATTCCAGGAGGATCCGCTCCGAAGATACGGTCCAAGTGAAGACACACCTTTCCTTTTCTTCCGTCCATAAGATCTATCCCATCCCGGTCGAGTAATTCGGCCTCACCCCGGCCACGTTCTTTCCTCGTCCTACCGTCTCGCGAAGGAGACGCGCAGCGCGCCGTTGCCCGGTGAAATATCCCTTCGTCTTCGCCCCACCACCGCCCCTACCCGTTCAACCCCATCCGAGCCACGCTCAGCCAGCCAGCCACTCCGCTTCGCTATTATCTTAAGTAAACAGGCTACCTGCGCGGCCCGGAATTCCAGATAAAGTCACATGTTATCAAAATCCCGAGGCTGCCTCGAGCGGGCCCGCCGCGTTTGCATCGCCACCCCCGCGATCCACCCCCGGAGCGGCGCGGGGAAGCAGGCGCGCCAGCTCTCGTTAATTCCGTTAAGTCGCGGCCTTACGTTAATACGAACTAAAAGACGGAGAGGAGCGGCTCGATTCCCGGAAACGCTTCAAAGTCGGAAATGATTTTTCGCTTCCGGCCGTTGCGCAGTGGTCCAGATTCTGCAGTTAAGAAAGGAGAGTTTAACTCTTTGCACGCGAAAACCTTTTTGTTGTATATAGGTATATATAGGAATCATTTTTAATGGCGATAATTCAATTATTCACGGTGTTCGATGGAAGTAATGAAAGTATTTTATTTAAATATTTCATGTGCTAATGCATTATATGGAATTTGATGTTGCTTGACAGTGGATTTATGGAAGCCGTTGGTTTGACGGATATTTAAATTTGTAGGCATTGTCTAACACGAATATCTTGATTGTTTGGTTTTGAAGCTTGAATTTCTAAGATCTGTATGAGTGGATATGTATATTTAGTAAATCCATGACGACCTCTGTAATGAAGTTACTTGAGGAAAGATGATGAAACTTAGAACATAATATTCAATTGAAATTGGGAAAGATGTCTTTTGACATCTTCAGTGAATCTAGGTAATTAATGGAATCCGAAGGGATTAGTAAAACCTTCGATCAATAACTAAATTAACAATTAATAAAATCGGTAATTAAATAATAAATTGAATTTAATAAAAATCTAAACAGAACCTTGACGACCAGACGTGTTTCACTTTCAAGTTTAAACGCTCTTAAAAAACGAAAGAATTATTGAAACCTTCAATTATTAACTGAATTGACAATGAATAAAATCAGTAAAGCAGTAAAATCAGTAATTAGTTAAAAACTTTAGCAGAACCATGATAACATGACGTTCCTTTTCCAGAGTTTCCAAACTCCTCCAAATGAAAACAAATTAATAAACTCTCCATGATCAACTAAATTAAAAATGAATAAAATCAGTCACTCTGGTAGTTAGTAATGATAATTAGTACAAACCATAGCAGAACCTTGATGACGCGACGTTTCACGCCTTCGGTTTTGAAGCTCTTCAAAAAACAGCGTCTCGGGTTTGAGGGGAGCGCGGAGCCGCGCCCGTGCACTTCAACAAGTCATAAGTATTCTCAGGGTGTCTAGGCACGCCGCACGGGACCGAGAATCGTCGGTATGTGGCTCGTGTGTCCCAGTGCGGCTGCAACAATCAGAGTGGCACGCGCCCTCATACCCTGGCCCATCTACCCCCTGGCACCGCATCCACGTTGGAACTAACCCTCGGACGCGAACTCCCGGCTAGGCAGTTCAGTGATTTCCGAGGACGCATTCTCGCCTCTTCCACTGGTCACAGTTTGTACCCGCGTGAATATTCGAGACATTGCTCTGCCTGTAAAGCTGGCCTGATAAGCCACCCGTCCTATCCACGCGGATTCTTATCTTGAAGCATCCACCTCGACTATTTTATTATATTCAATCTGTATTTGGAAACATATTGGATTCTGTCCGATCTTTTTAGAGACAGAAAAAATAGGAAACTGGAGTTCGTCATGGATTTTACTAATTTTCGGATTATAATTTTGTTGATTTATAAGGGTTTTGAGTAACATGTACTTTATTCTGGGCTTAGGGAAGATAGAGTTGAAGAGTTATGAGAGATGTCTAAATATAAGTTATTCTTTATTATAATGAGAGTAACGGGAAACTTATTTATTGCTAACTTTGGAGGTGTTAGCCAAAGAGATACTCAGAGCTCTTAATCAATTATTATATTAAGAAATTAACGAAATCTATGATGAAGTCCTCTTTTATAGCTTTATCACTCTTGCTTTGCAAAGTTGTGGTAATATCGTGGTTCAATGCCATTTCAAGGTTATCGCCACTTGTTAATGCGTTATTTTATTACAGTATGCAATATCATTCTATTTGATTTAAATTCAATCTGATTTAAATTCTGTTAATTCCTTTCGATAATAGGTTTTATGATTGAAAGATGGATCCCACGTTTCACGAAACATTTAGTCATTATTCTATTCGTATACCCATATTTAACATAATTAAGGTTAGACTTCATGCAGTTTTATTTCTATAAAAATTCAATTTTCCAGTGAACCGAATTATTGAGATTATATTTGTAACTGCTCGCTTACTTGTAATTGCTGCGAAGCAGCACGATACATTTCGAGAGATTAAGCGGTCCGTATCTGTTAAGTTTGGACCAATCGATTAAATTAGTCGATTCGCAATTACACGGTAAACAATTTACACATCGGCCTGACCACGCCATTTGTGATGCGCGTTTCCTATACACTCCGCGTAAATTTCCAATCCAATCTCATATCTACGCCGAGACAGAGCCTGAACAGCGATTTCTCAACACTCCGATTTCGAAGAATGGATTCCTACCTGGTTTCACCGGGTTTCCATATCCCGTAGGAATATTTGAAGGATTCCGATAGGTATTCCAACGGGAATACATCGGTATTTCGTTGCAAAAGAATATTAATACATTCGTAGAACACGAAACGAATCGTGCATAGAAGGTCTTAACATTACAATAATCTCACAGCGATACGAAAAAGCTTATTCTGTAATAATTATACGTGTTACTCTAACATATAACTGCTATAGAAATCGCACATTTAATTATTCAACCTGTTAATACTCGTGGATACCGGAATGGTGTTCGAGTTTTGTTGAATTTTGCACGTGGTGTGCCGACTAATAAAACTT
This sequence comes from Nomia melanderi, assembly GCF_051020985.1. Lineage (NCBI taxonomy): Eukaryota > Metazoa > Arthropoda > Insecta > Hymenoptera > Halictidae > Nomia > Nomia melanderi. The sequence goes on from NC_135005.1 coordinate 7,019,732, forward strand.
GTACGGTTCGAAGGACCACCCGATATAATCGGGAACAAAACTTGGAAATGAGTGGGAGGTGAAGTGGACTTTGACTATAATGCTATGTGCTTGATCGAAATTGCTAACTGATGCTTTGTAATCCGTACTTCCTACTCGGTACTCTGTGCTATGTACAATTTGAGCTGATACTTGTCTAAACTTGTTTCTCAACTGACTGGGCCTCCCAGAAACGTCTTCGACGACACCTCCGCAAGTCGTCTTCGCGGGGGTGAAGTCGTTCTGGTTGGCCCTTTAATTCTAGAAGTTTGTGGAAGGGAGAGACAGTCCCCTCCCTTCTTGGGTCTCCAAGTTGCTAATGTTAATAACTAATTCGTCCCGTTCGCAGTCGTCGACCGTGGCAGGTAAAAAAGCGAGAAACGCTTAGGCCCTTAAACACACATGCTAAACGGGCTAGAGAGTTAAAAATGCTGGTAACTGGACGCCAGATGTGAACAATAGACAGCGAGAATGTACAGTAAGAATAGCGGGCCTCATGGGTTCAGGGATTTATGGCTGCCACGGTCCCTTCTCGTAATACCGTAAGGACGACTGCAACTTGCGACGGGACGAAGGCTCTTATTGCTACGAAAAAACTAACAAATGTACAGCTAAGTCTTAGAAAGATAAAAAATGTACACAAAACTAAAACTACGGTCGTTCAAGGGCCCGGACGAAACGGTAAGGCTATAAGTGGCCTTAACACAACCGTTATAAAGTTATTAAATTTTAAAATCATAAGAATTACTAAAATTATTCAATTTACTTATACACGGAAAATAACCTTTTGGTCAGTTGTCATACTTATTCACACAAGCTTATTTTTAACTTTTAGTATAATAAAATCATGAGTAGATACTAAATACAATGGCTTAAAGACCTTAGTAATTAGAATAAATGGAATTAATTATATTTTTACTTAATTTAGTTAAAATTATAATTCCACTTAGTATTCATCTGTGACTTGACATTTATTTAAAAAGAAGGAACCGTGTCAACCCTTCTCAATCGAGTACTATCGTGATAGCTTTTGCGTTTTGTTCGACAAATCTCACAACATTGGAAATCGGGAGGGTTGAGTGTACCTAGTAAAGGTACACAGTTCACCGTTAAAGTGAGTTTGTTGCTAAAAATCGGTGCTATTGTTACGTGTTACCAACGTCGAAGTACAGTGTTGATTTATTGCTGGAAACTCGCCCTTTTGGTGGGCCTAGCGCACGTGTCGCGCCGGTCGAAGTTTCCGTTGCACCGTGGCCGTAAAACAATTCCACCAGCCGTGGAAACTGATCCTCACGTTCGGTCTTTTTGAAATTGAACAATACGGGAGTCCCTGGTTCTACGTCTAGATCACTTAAATCTCGGGAAAGGAACTCGCGTCACGATTCTATAAACAAACTGTAGAATACTACCATTTTTATGAGAATTCATTAAATCAGAAATAAAAGTTTTATCTGTTTACTTATCTTGGAAGCTTTTTTCTTAAATAATCAATTTTTAAATAATAAATTTATGTTTTTAGAACGTCAAATTTGGAGTATCTAAATAATTGTAAAAAGTTGTATTTGTTTAAAAAATATATTAAACATTAATTATAATTTTTCTATACTATTTGTTACGCTCTTATGAAAACTTCACAAAAGTGCTCTGAATCATGTTTTTTAGGAGTTTTAGGTATTAAATAAAGTATAAACACTGGTAAATATTTTGATAACTCACAGCGGGGTTAATAAATTTACAACTTTCAAAGTGTTAATCCATTTTTATATCAATTACGAATGTCCTTAATTAATAATCGAAACTAAAAGAAACAATGGAAAACGAGGATTGTGAAAAAAACGATGACCAGAACCATGTCATCAAGATCGAAATAAAATCTGATCGTTTTATTTCCACGACGTGAAAACGAAAATATTTTTCCGCTCATCGACCGTTTCCAGCAGGCCATCAAGTCGATACCGAAGGAAAACAATTTGTCAACGGGACGTTTCCGTCGTGATATCGAGCTTTCTTCCGACTTTCCCGACTTCTCGTTACCGTTTAAGCACACGATAATTTAATGTTATGAGTGCGACGCCCTCGTATTTTATTCTCAGTGGAACGAGACCCGATCGTGTGATAAATACTCTGATCGTTGTTGAAAACCGATATTTACACCTAGCACCTTCTTAAATAGTACTTGCTTATGAATTATCGCGTCAACCCATATTTCATCCTTTGTGGAATCGTCTTTTCACGCTGCAATCGCAACCCCGCGTTTCACGAACAATTTTTAAACATAATCTCGCTCTAAATGTTCTTCATGAATGTTAAACGAGAACATTTTTGTGCATCGGTATCATCTGCTAACCTTAAAACATGGTAACATAAAAGTTTTACCAAACCTTAATAAACACATACATTATATACGTGTTATAATTGACAATAAAACTGTCAGTGAATAATTAAAATGTTAGTTAACCTTTTTTATTGGAAATTAGCATCTAAAATTGGAAATTTGCATAAATGTATATGCAATCTAGTTGCTACCATTTTGTTTCACAATTTTCCGCCATGTTCTAATACATTCGACTACAATATTTATATGCATATTGTAATACATACGTCATATTTGAAAAACAAATACTAACAACAATGGCGAATTAAATACGTGTTTTTCATTATAAATAAAACATTAAACAGTTTTACAATTTTTTACTGTGAAAATCTGATTTTTCAGTTAGCTCTCCTCTAAAAAAGGAACTGGAGTTACAAATTTCTCTTATTCAATATAACCGATCACTTCGTAAAGACATTTTTGTACCATTCATTCATTCTTGTTTTATTGAAGATGGAAAGCAACTTATTGCTAAATTCTTTTCCTATTCATTCGCTTTTTCTTAGGTGTATATACAAGGTAATTTATTTATCGAACGACCCACATTGCAAGAAATACTATACTTACGTCTCATCGATCTTACTGTCTGCACGTGAAATTATTGCGAAAAAGAAACGTGGAGAATAATTGTGGTGGGCTAGCTCGTTCATGCGTGAACGTTATGAACGTGAGAGCGCTTTTAGCTTCCGGTTCTAGAGGCGCGAATCTACGGCAGATAAAGTATGGAGGAATACCCGCACTGATATTTTCACATTTTAACCAGTCAGTTCTGGTGTAAATGATCTCGAAGCGTGAGGTAGAAGAAAAAATGTACCACTCGCATGATCACAGAAAATAATTAATGTTGTGATTAACATCTGTCAACGTTAATACAAGCAATGAACCGTGTTATATTGATACTATAACCGTGTCAACGAACCTTTGCATTTCTTTTATACGAAATAACATAATAATTTTTTATACATGAAACATTTTACAATTTTAACAAATATTTGTTGTAACTGGTTATCATTGTGCACGCTTTAAACTGAAAAGAAACAAAAAAATAATGAAATTCTTCATCGAAATCGAAATTCGACATTCCCGAAATACAAAATCAATTTTATCAAATTAATCGTGAATAATTATCTGAACCAACATTGTCAATCTACATTCACTACACGAGAGACCAAATTAGCAGTAAAACTACCGAGCATTTAATACGATTGATATGTAATCCCTATAAAAATTGTAACAACAGATTATTTTCGGTTTCTTCAGACATACATTACAGTATTCAAGTGAAACTACTTATTTTCAATAGCATTTCGAATATTCAATGTTTTGAAAAATTGAAATTCTTTTACAAGAACTTAAATTTAGTATGACATAGTATGTGAGAAAAATTTCTAAAATTATTAAAAATTATTTGCTACTAAGTAAATCTTAGTATGCATCATATTATATTATATCATATTATATTATATCATATTATATTATATTACATTATATTATATTACTAATTAGTTTCCAGTTTAATTGTAATTTTCGTATAAAACATAACTGGATTACTAATTGTAAGGTTGCATATGGTATTTACACCACTTTAACTGAAGACAGTTGACAAGATGTTCCTGTAACGTTCACAGCAATCCAGTTCACGTTTATTCCTAGTGTATCGTGAATCTTCGTATTTACGAAGGGACTTGCAGTACGAAATCACTCTAATCGGAGATAGTGCGGTCGCGTTACGGTGTTAAGACGCGAGAGGAGTAGCCGCTGGGTTCATCCGATCTACGGCGGACCGAGATCGACTAGTACCCCTTCTGTCTAGACGCGAACAGTTGAGTAGACGAGAACTAATGACTTCGGACAAATTAGTTGCTGCGGACAATGAAACATGAATTTAAATTCGAAGGAACTTCGTTCGAAATATTTGCACGTGAATTGCTGTAAAAGTTTCGAGGAAGAATTCGAAAAGCCACAAATAACTTTGAACTAATGGATGTATTGTTTTCCAAAATATTCTCCATCAATATGAATACATAAAAATGTGAAGATTTATGAAAATATCAAACGACTTATGTAGTATAGTAAAACTCCGATTATCTGAGTTAATTTGAATATTAACAGTTCAGATAAGTGAGAATTCAATAAGAAATGTTTCAAACGTATTTGTCAAATTCGATTGTTTATATTCTGAAATATATATTCTAAGAATTTGAATGATTGAAATTATAGATAATCAAAGTTCTGAATGATCTAGATACAAAATAATGACAAAGTTAATCGAGGTTCTACTGTACTGTCGAAAAGTTTGTGATCATCATTTTAATGGCAAGGAGAGTTGGCCTTAGTAAAAGAAACACGAATGAATGTGCAAACTTTCACATAATAATTCAAGTTAATACATGTAACTGCGGGAAAGCGATAAGGTTAGAATCACTTATCTATATTTGGCTAAAGTTATCGCTTTCGAGACGATTTTACGTCCCTTTCGTCGAAGTAACTTCCCTTCTTCTTAATGAGGATTTTATCATGGAAAACTAATTACCCAAGGAGGAGACGAAGCACTAGGGCCCCTTGCGGTGCAATAAAGTAATTTCAAAGGGTAAAACCACATGATCCGTAAAACCTCTCGGGGTTGTATGAATTGATAAAGGATTGGTGACACGTTTTCGTCCGATGTGATAACAGGCACTCGAAACAATAAAATAGAAACAAATCTTAATTGAGCCAAATAAATCAAAAATTCAAATAAATTAAAATCTTGATTCGAATCCAATATTAAATCTAATTTAAATTCGAATCTCGTCGATGAATCGATATATGCACCAAATTTGTATTTTTCATTCCTATTTCATTTCTTTACACAAAAATCGATTTCAAAATAAAACTGATAAATATTTTATTAATAGAATAAAACTATAAATTTCTGTAAAAATTCATTTCCTGTGAAACGATATTTTTAGCATTTGAAATCTTTAGTAACTTCGTTTTCAATCGTACAATTTTCGCTCAGCGATAACTGTGATTTTTGCTTTGCCGAATATTTCCACGCACGAAAATATTATCTGACGCGAGGAACAAAAATTACTTTTCGCAGATGAACACGATCCACCCCGAACAATCTATTTTAGCAAATACTATCGACAGACTCCAAAGTCCACATATCGTTCCCCGGTTGAATGCACATCGAGTCGTATCATAGTATTCTACCAACTGCCGGTGGAAGTTTAAACTAATACTACTATCGAACCAATCAAGCGGTCTAGAGAAATTCTCTGTCTTCATTGGCAGAGGGAAAGCTTGATTGGAATCTTTGGGACTGCCAATTAAAGTGCACAAAGTCAACCTCGATGGAAATGACTAGACTGCAGACTTCTATGCAAAATAAAGTCTTGGCACAGTTCACAGAGACTGGAGCTTTACGAAAGTATTATTTTCTTTGTTAATCATTTTAACGTAATAGCACTGAACTAGTAACATTTAATTTATCTGTATTTTGTATCCCTTTTCGGAGTATTCTTTTTCGGACACAAAAAAATGTAGTAGGTTTTACAATTCTTTGAAAATTTGTAATATAGTTGTAACCAAATAAAGTTGCAACAGTAAAAACAATATTCCTAATACTCCTTTAATTGTAATATGTATATTCCTTTTAATGGTTGGTACTTTCAGATAATGAAACAAGACGGAGGAAAAATGAAGATAGTGAACAATATACTTCACGGTCCGCCATATCAACCCAGTCCTGATATTTCAATCCAAGAACACTTACACAATGTTGTTCGTAAAAATCTCGATGCCACTGCGTTGGTAAGTTTTATATTGTTGGGATCATTTAAAATTATTGAATAATTCGAAAATAATCACGGAAGAACTTGTACATAGATATTTATTTTCGTTCAACTCTGATTAACCAGAAAAGATATATATAAGTTCAATCGAAAAAAATCAATCGGTTTAAATTGCTTACAACCATTTGCATAATACCTTCCAAATAAATGTTATAATCAAACAGCATTGCTTTATAAAAATTGAGTATTAACTTCTATTTCACTGAATTAATATTCATATATTTTATTAATAATATTTTGAAGTGCTGTAAAGGTTTTTTTTTACTTAATATAATTTAATCCATTCAAATTTTCATTCCAAATGTGAATATTGCATTTTATTGCCGATGTTTTCAGGTAGACATCGAGACTGGGTTATCCTACACGTACAGATATATTTTCGAAGCAAGCGTGAAGCTCACTTACGCTTTAAAAAGTTACGGAATCGATCCGGATGACAGAATCTCCATTGCTAGCGAGAATCATCCGAATTATCCGATAGTGATGTGGGCGGTTTTCAATACTAAAGCTGTGTTCGCACCCTTGAATCCGGCTTACACAGAAGGTAAATGTTATTCGCACAGAAAAAAATATAATACACACAAATATAACATTATAAAGCTTTGATTATCTTATTTGTTGCTCGATGATACGATACATAAGACTGTAAAATGATTTGCATTAACTTTTACAAATCATTATACCTGTGAACGTTATAACTGTAAACATTTTAAAGATAAATGTCGTGTAACCAGCAATACCATTTTTTACGATCAATGTAACAAAATTATAGCAACAAATCTTAAAATCTTGAAAAATAAGATTTAATTGACTAGTAAAGCTAAAATATTATATAGTTACTATTAAAATATAATTATAATTAACTATTATAATTACTAGTAATAATTACAAATATTGTAATTATGTACAGTCAGCAACGAAACTATTTGAACATGGTAAGAAACATGTCATTAATAGAATTGTACACCGTATATTGTTATTTATTGAAATAAATTGCATTCGTGACATACAGATGCAATAAAATTTTTTAAATATTCAGCAATATGCAAAGAAATTATGAAACATTTATTGTATCTAAGGATGCGAAACATTCGAATACTTTTGTCACTGACTATAATTGTAAGTTAACAAATAATTTCAAATTATATTACTCATAGTAATCTTTCTCATGAAGATAATTCATTTACAATGATAATGGCAACATATTTTTTTTATTCAGTGGAATACAAACACATGTTGGGAATCTATGAACCGCGACTGATATTCGTATCGCGGAAATGCGAGCCGCTTATGACGAAAATCGCGTCCACTGTCCTTTGGAAGATGTCGTTGATACAGTTGGACGATGAAGCAATTAACAAGGACATCCCAACTCTAAAACAACTTCTGGGGAAATATGATGGCTTGATAGATCCGTACAGCTTTGTGCCGACACCGAACACCGACAACAGCAAGAAAATGGCGGTCATTATATGTTCGAGCGGGACAACAGGTTTCCCGAAAGGCGTAACACTGTCTCATCGGAATTTAATAATTTTCATGAATAAATTCATGTAAATAAAGTTACTTCACGTACAACAGAATTACGGGGAATGTTTAACATTTAATTATCGGAGAATACAAAATCGTTATAAAATACTCCGATAAAGAATATTAATGTTATCTTAAAAATCGAAAGTCGATGTTAAAGCTCGTAAAAATCACTATGACTGTTTAAAATCTTAAAAATCTGTAAATGCACAAAACGTACAACATTAATGAGAAATTTTTGTGAACTTTATTCTTATAGAAAATCGTAAACGTTAATATTCGTTGTTATAAGTGGTTTGGCAAACAGAATTCAAAACTCGTAGAAGAGTTCGTTAGGTTCATTAATAGACAGTACGGTTATTGAATAGTGCAATATTTTTATTGATTACAGACAACCTGAATTGTTTGATTATCGAAAAGGCGACCGAATGTTGAACTTTCTGCCACTGTTCCATGGATATTCATTAAGTTTGGTGTTTATGACAATGACTACCTCAGCAACTATATATATAATGCGAAGGTTTAATATAGACATAGTTTTGCAGTCAATCGAGAAATATAGACTCACTCATTTGCCGTTGGTGCCTCCAGTTCTGGTGCTTTTCGGGAAGCATCCAGGATTAAGTAAGTACGACTTCAGCAGCGTTAGAGAAATTCTATGTGGAGCAGCACCACTTCCAAAGGACGTAAGTTTTTCTATTAGCATGTTTTTTTAGTTGCCATAAGCATTCGATATATATTTCATTTATTTTTATTTATTTCAATATACGACTAATGCAAAAAGAACAAAAACTGATTTAAAAAAAAGAGGCAGGGCATAGTTGAAAAAATTTAATTTAATGAAATGAAATGTCTTTGAGATTATTTCTAATAATAGAAAAATTTTGGATCGTATATAAGAGTGACGTTACAAAAAATAAAAATTTAAACGTTTGTTGTTATTTATTTCTAAACAAATGTCTAAATATATTTCACAACGAACACCGACGAGAATTATTAAACTTATAAAGAATTATTTCAAGTATGTCGTTGTTATTTGAATACAAATTTCAAACATTACAAATAATATTACGAGAAGTGTGTCCAGATCCAGTCGACAAGTAAATTTAATATTCCTTAGTCTCGCAGAACAGTGTTTATCAACTACCACGGACCTGTGACGGTTCTAGAACAAATTTTACAAGCTCCAAAAAAATATCTATATATATAAAAAAAATTATATATAATTATAAACAGTTACAATAAATATATATAATATTATAGAAAATTTGAAGATGATATATTGCACAGAACACGCATGATAGAAGAAAATGTATAAAACATTCAAAGTGTAATATTTTATATATTATTTGTTAGAAAAAACAATTATTGTAGTTTTATTTATTTTCCGAAACATTTGAATTTATAAAAAGACCCAGGATCTACTTATAATAACAACAACAATGTTACAATGCACAAACATAAATATACATAAACTCGTTGTCCACATAATACATTAATCCCTTGCCTAATAACAACATATCAGACTCCCGGCGATTCTAAATAGAATTCAATCATCATAAATCAATTCTTTCGAGTTCAAATGAAACATTACTCTCCTATTACAAATTATTACACTTTGCAGCAAACATGTACCTTACATGCCTGAAATTTTACTCATTCTTCTAATAAATTATTCCTCAAAAAGTAGTTGCATCGATCATAATTAAGAAATAAATAAATAGCAGGAAAGGTAATAATGAAATAAATTAGAAATAAATCATAGGCAAGGGGTTAATACCAAATCGCCCAAAAATATACATTTTCCAATCCACAATAAAAGCAAGGTTGAGAAACACTGACGTAGAATGAAACGTGCAGGCAGAAAATCAAGGACTTTCCCAGCGCTTAAACAACAAATTCTTCAGATAGCGGATGAGGTGACGAGGCGATTGGGATGCAGAGGGATCCGTAACGGTTACGGTATGACAGAATTAACGATTGTCACGAACCTGAGCAGGAAGGACTGCGATAAATATGACGGAAACGTGGGTCCCGTGATACCCGGCATGCTCTGCAAGACAGTGGATCCAGATACGGGCGAGACACTGCCACCAGGTCAGGTCGGTGAAATTTGTATGAAATCTGATCAGGTGATGCTCGGCTACTTCAGAAACCCGAAAGCCACCGCGGAAACAATTGACAAGGACCAGTGGCTGCACACCGGTGATCTGGGATATTTTAACACGGACGGGATATTGTACATCTCGGGACGTCTGAAGGAAGTTATCAAATACAAGGGCTTCCAAGTATCGCCGTCCGAGATTGAAACACTGATACAATCGCACCCCGACGTTAAAGACGCAGCGATCATCGGGAAACCGGACGAAGAATGTGGAGAGGTGCCAATGGCTTTCGTCGTGCGAAAATCGGACAGCAAAGTATCGTCCGAGGACATTTCCAATTTCATCAAAAGTAATATCTTTTATTCTTGGTTCGTTAGATTTTTTTTTGAAAATTCAAGTTTTAATCTGGGGCATTTTGGAAATACTTTCGATACGTGTTTCTTTTGGGCGAGAGTTTTCAACTGATTTCACTTGACCATATTCTTCACGGTTAATGTTCATTATTTTGTAAAAAAAAATGTCGATGATATTGTTTACTACTAACAGTAATGAAAATTTTGCTGAAAGTAAAGGAGAGAGCTAGTTGATTTCATTTAATTTTGAATTCTACAATTTTGTTGGAGTAAGTTAGATGACTGAATTGTCTCTTGAGTCAGACGGTTAATATTGTCATTATGTTTGGAAGGCATATTCGATTTGTTGTTGATAAGTATTGATTTTTATAAATGAGTTTTTCTATATAATTAATTTCGATTTTAACGTACTTTTATAGAAAACCTATCGCCGCAGAAATGGTTGAGGGGAGGTGTACATTTCATTGAAGCTATACCCAAAACTCCGTCGGGTAAGATCGTGCGACGAGAGTTGCATAGTATGATATCTAAATTATAAAATAATTGTATAATTTTTATCATTTCGATGTGCGTTCAATTGAAGCATTTTTGTGTATATTTATATTACGTGAGAATAAATGGATAGTTACATTTTTTGTTCGTGAAGTTCAAATATATTTGTCAAATCCACACAGCTCCCTTAAAGTTTCAAATAAGAAGGTAATTTCTAGGTTAAAACACTTTATAAAAATTACAAACGAAAATGTTCTATGATTTTACGTTATATTTTTTTAAATATTAGTAATTGGACGTAATATGGTTGTAAGGGAGAAATGTTTTAATATCATATAACTAAAAAAAATAAAAGAATAAAAGTATGACGAGTGAAGGTTATCATCGACAAGTAATCGATAATTGCCAGGCCTCTTAGGGCACCAGTCAGAACGATCATGTTATCTTCGTTAACGAAAATGTGGGATAGGAATTCCTAGCAGCTTTACCGGATCAACGGAATTAACGGTATCCGGTATTGGAAAAATTTAAATTCACACCTAGCGACTCTGCCATGAGACCGCCTAACTGCATGAGCGTAGTACGTGTGCTTTTACATAAGGTGTCCCGCGAGTCCTCGCTGAACTGATAAATTGAACAGTATATATTGCCACACATGACACAACATAATTTTAAATGTACATATATTACAGGTAATATATAGTTACTGTCATATTCCATATTACATTTGTTTAAAATTTCAATAATTTAGCATCTACAATTAAGCAAATTGTGCTTTTCATATTTCCTATTTAAAAATATAACATTTTCTTTTAAAATTTATTTTATATTAAAACACACTATATTCTGGTAATTTCTTGTATATTCGTTAGAAAATTTAATACTTACATATAATCATTGGTTTTATCATTGGTTTGTAAATACTGTAGAAACAAATTTTTATAAACTTGAGCGAAATTTGAAGAAAGAAATAACTTTTATTATTTAATCATAATGTAATTAAGTTGTAGACTACATATACAAATAGAGAATACACGTCAATCATAATTCGTGAGAAAATAAATGCTACCACTAATGATATTTTTAAATATGTTCGAACAAAGTTTGTTTGGGATAGAAATCGAGTACAGTGACAGGTGATTTACGATACACCTTGTACATGAAACAGTTCTCTGAGCGTATACATATCTATCACCGGTTATATATGTACGTGTCTATGGCTGGTGTTCCTGTTAATTTCATTACGACGATCACCCTGACAAATCTAATTGACGTGCATCAATTATTTGCCGGACGAAGGCCGCTTAACTCCCTTTCCAGTTTCCGGCAGGCATGGTTTCCGAATAATTTCATTTTTCACGATACCTTTTATCGATGGAATTCCACTGACCGTCATGGAGTTATATCGGTCATCCTTTCTAAACCCCTGACATATTTGATTGTTTAATCCTTCAAGCAAGTCGTTAATAATCTATATTATTTTAGGCTCCCCTGCATTTCAAATATAAAATTAAAAAACCAATATGATTTCTCAGTGTGCTATATACAAAACATGAACAAATTAATGATCACTAGAGACTGTGAATGTTTATAGAAGTATACACAAAATTTTATAAATTAATTTAGAAGAATTGGATTGATAAAAGAATCTTTAACTTCTGTTTTACTGTTTTTGTTTTAAAGGAAATGAAAATTTCATTAAACATTATTAAGAAGTTCATCACACTGAGTTTTAAATGATGAATTATAATATTAAAAATTAATTTGAAGTTATTCTTTCAATCATCGTAAGAATGTAAATCTAACAAATATTTATTTTTTGATCAGTGATAAAAGAAATATAAAATATTTTTTAATTTTTTTTAACGATATAATTATGCTACACGAACTTAGGATGGGACTTCCAAGAGGAAAAGGAAGTTTTTGAAGATAAAAGAGGGTTTCATAAACAAAATTCGAAAAATGTTCTAAATTCTAAAAATCTCATCAGAAACGATTCCCTGAACACGTCGCATACCTTCTGCATCATTCCGAAATTTGTGTGACCGCCGGCTGTCACCGTAGACCAGTGATGCACAATCTTTAATGCATAAAGAGGCTCATGCAACAACGTTGCATGCTATCTCTCCCCCTTAACTAAATACCTAACTGATGAGAAAAGAAAAATATATATACATATATACATAGTTCTAATTGAGTTTTTATTTTATAAATAATATAATATGAAACCTACTGTTTCTCAATTACAACAAATAAGCAATCTAAAATTGAATTTACCAAAACGTATCCACAATGATCTATCCGTTGCAAAAAAATATACAAATTATTCCCAAGCGTAAAGCATTAACAGCAGGCATTGAAAATTTTCCGAAAGTAACTATCTGAAACGAATATATATCAGTTTCAACTAAAACAATCATAGAGAATTGAAATAAAGTCATAACTGTTCCAAGAAACGAAGCCGACGTGATAACTACATTGAACCGCTGGTTAAAGGTTAAAAAGAGGCCGCGGGTTGCGCGTCACTGTCGTAGACGGTGTCCAAGCGTACAGAGCGTACAAAAGGAATTTTCGTGCGCGATTGAAATGGACAGGGCGAATCGATTCGATCGGGTCCGATGGATCCTCGAAAGTTGGCGATGTTCGTTCGCGAGTCACTCGTCCAGGGGGTGGGTAGCTGATCGGTGCGCGGGCCACGGCGGGCCAGATGCCGTGGCTGGAACCGGAAGAGCAGAAAACGGACAGAAACGATGCAGTTGGCCGCAACGGCCGATAGAATAGTGAAGCAGCGGCATAACGCGCATAATAACGCGCGCTCGAGGCCTTTCGCAAAATGAGATACGGGGGGTAGGCAGCGTCGAGGGAAGAAGTGAGACGGAGCCGGTCAGATAGACGGGAACGGATAGACGTGAGGGCGGCCGGGAACGGGGCGCGCCTATCACTCGGGGAGATCCAATACAATGCGAACTATTGTACCCACGTTCGCCATCCACTCCAATTCCTAGGGTGGAGATATGCGGCCTAGCTCGATCCTGCACTCGCCGCGCGCCCCTCGCTGCATATACGCGAGTGTATTGGAACGTTGCACACGCGGGTGACGATGTGTGCCTCCGCGACGTGAAACGCCGCAAGGAGCCAAGGCCACTTTCGACGGGGACCGAAGAAGAGATTGTTCGACACCGGCCCGTTGACAAACGAGACGCTTTATCGTATGGGTGAGGGGTGGCCACTGTTCAGGGGAGAATCTGTGACAACGATTTTAATGTCAGATGATGTGATTTTTCGAATAGAAATGAATTCTCTTGGTGTACATGTTGGATTAGTATGTTGGAGGATGCTTGAGTCTTTAGAGGTTTGAAGTTTAACCTTGGAGACTGAAATTTGAAAGCTTAGAGTTCTATGAAAGGTGAATCTTCGAAGCATCAGGGTTCAACATTAAAGGCTGATACTTGAAGGAGTAGAGTTCTATGAAGCTCGAGTCTTTGAAGCTTCGAGGGTCAACCTTGAAACTTTAGAAACTGGATCTGAGTTTTAAGAGTTTTCAACCCTCGCGACTTTATGCTCGAGGAATCAGACCGCCTGTTGCTATATTAACAGCGTAGAGTTTTAAGCCTCTGAGCATAAAGACTAGAAACTCAGCTCTCAATTTTACAATGTTAATTGATTGCATACCTTATTCAACAGGACAAGATAGTAGACATAAAAACGTTTATGTTTATATTCATCACTTGAGAAGTTCATTTCACAATCAAATCACTTCACACAACATTTATATTTATGCACTTTACATTTTGTGCTTTGAAGACACTGTTCCAAGCTAACGTCGAGCATTGAAATCTCCACGTTTCAAGATAGTGTTACTGTTATCTCTATAGCTGTTCTCTTATCTTTGTTATCTAAAGAAAATGCATCGAAATTGCAACAGAACGAGAATAAAATCTTGATTCATAAAAACTTATTACAAAAGAAACGATAAAGGTTCATCATTATAAAAAGGTTTTTGTAGTATATGGAAACGCCATTAAAGAGACATTTTCAGAAATACAATCGAGGTGCGTTAATTTTTATTATAGCATACCTTTAGCGTGTTGTTTCAAATTATTTGTAATGATCTATTGTAAATAGACAAAATTTAAATAATTTATATGCTACAAATATAATTATAGAATTTGTAATTCTATAAATATTTGTAATATTTGTAATATTAATATGAAGAAAGTATTAATCAGAAACAATTGAAGATGGTATTCCTTACGAAAAATTACAAGTAAAAAGGAAACCTAAACCATGAAATGAACAAGAAATAGTAAAACAGTTGCAGAAATTATAGAATATAGAAATGATAAGGATAAAGGAATTTCGTTTTCTACTGGGTAACGCGTTAATTATGAAGAAATAAGAAATCAGAAAGAAAATACAAGACAAAGACAGTACACGAAGTTAAACAGATCGAAGCTGTAGCGGGAGGGGCGCAAATGAAAAGAGAGAAGGTAGAAGTGAGGTAGGAAGGGAACAGGCGTTTACGTGCGGCAGACATCTCATGATGCATAGTTGCTGTTGACATGCTGGAACGTCAGGCTCACATGACCTCTCGAGCACAGCTATTATCCGCAAAGCGACCCCTGAATTGGGACAATAACTGCTTCATGGAGTCGTGTAATAATTATTGGTCGGTTTTCAGGTCCACCCTTCCTGCCCCTGTTAGTTTTTAACGCAAACATTTTACAATGTTAACCATCTAATAGTGCCTGAATAATTTAAAAGACTGCCTTCAAAGTATCACAATCTGCTGCTTTACATTTAATATTACTAAAATCAAACAAGATTAATTTTTGTCATACGCAACCCTATGTGTAAAACGACTTTAAAGAGCAGACAAAATTGATTTTAATTGAAATTGCAATTATGTACGCTAATTCGAACAAAAATTATGAACCGCGAAATGCCCATTATTGCTGGCGGGTGACAGAGATCAGCTCAGCAAATAACTATAACCAATTCTACAACTACTATTTCTACAATAACAGTGATCCTAAGTAAACTAGTAACAAACTAGTAGCATAAAATGGCGCTCTATCTACTCGCTAGTTCGCTAAGTTCGCTTTTGTTCGGCACCGTTCACTGCTGCTCGCCATAGCATATATGGACTCGGTAGCGTTTGTCATTGCTTGCTGCTACTCCTCAGTACTGCCCATAATTTACCACAACTCGTTTGCTCTACATATGTATTAGCTGAATTATTTGAGTGCCAACTGAATGTAAAAAATTAGAAAATTAAACTGAACGTATTAATACGATTAATATACCCATATATTCTGGACCACCTTATTTAATAGTCGTATTCAATAGTACACAAAGAGTAATTTATCTTCTTGCGATAAGGTAATAAATGAAAATATATATTATCTCTGTAATTAGCAATTTAAAGTGGTGTAATTACCTGTTAACATATTTTAGAATTCCAAGGAAATCGATAGCATCCGATCCTTGCGAAGTGCATCATTCTCGACAAGCACACGGATCGCGTATTACGACCGTTTTCCAATCAGTAAGCTCGCTCATTGATGGTCTAATTAAACCTATTCCCTATCCACCAACATTCCCGACATTCCACGTGTAATCGGTTTAATCATTTATGCGCTACGCTATACGTTGCTTAATTCTAAGCGAATCCTTCAACTTGTGTATCGCAATGCACGTCCCACGAATATAAATCTCCCGCAGTTATTTATGTATTTCATGAATATGCAGGTCTTCCGGAACAGACTAATGAACTACTGCGACGCAACAGTATACGCTACAGTACTTATTTAAGCAGTTTGAACATTAATTAATTGGAGAAAAATGCAGAAATTATACACCTCTTGCCTGAGCAACCAGGTCTCGATAACTATTATATATACAGAACTCCACCATTTTTCAATTTCAGCATAAATTTTAATAAGATACGTACGATTAATAAATAATTGATGTTTAAGATCTGATAAGTCCAAGGTTATACATGTACAGAAAAATATTGCACACCAATGCAGAACATTTTCATAATCAAGTTGAAATATTTGTATGACAGATTTAAGGGAAGTTTAAAAAGGATTAAAAAATTATTCGTTACAAAATTATGGAAGCAAAGTATAAAACTTCAGACGTTTCATTCGACATTTTGTTGTTAATTAAATGAGAATTATTTTAAAACAGTATGAAGATATTAGTGTGTCGAGAACGAGGAAAAACTTACGTAGCCCTTCTGACGTCAGCAAAACATAAATAGAAAATAATACGCACGTGTGATTCCCAAGAATCCTTTCGACACAGATAACACCTTATCAGTGCATTGATAAATGCGTACCCACTGACAACTGCGAATTTCCACATATCGTTTATTAGAACTCATTTCTATTCACTTGCATGTCACTATGGGAAATTCACCTTCATTTCGTGACATTCTTAACGAAGAAACAATTGCTCTTTACACCGAATTAACGTACCTGAGTAAAAGTAAAATACTACGGTAGGTAATTTAACGAAATTTTCCATAGATTTTATCTACGTTTTCTTCAAACTTCTGCCTTCAGAAAGCAAATAAACTAAACTTAGTGCAAATGTCTTAATAAACATGTAATAATAATTCACAATTAACATAATTTTAGTTTTTATCAATGAAAACTTTGCATATTTTTAATGTAAATATAAATGGAAAATTATTTCGAAGTGTTATTAACTGAAAATTGATAGTTTAACCTATTAAATACATTTACACCTCGATTCGTTGTCCTAAATGTTAATTTAGTGGACCTAATTTGGTGATCTAATATACTTGAATGTATTTTAACCAAGTTTTTTCAATTAATTTCGATAACAATTCATAATTAGTAATTTGTGCCACCAAATTACTATCAGTAAGAGAATCAAGGTTTACTGGCATTGTTTCATCATGCCACGTGTATATACGTAGCTGTAGCTGACATTTCCTCAATAATCTTGTGGCCATGCTTCTAGATTGCTAAACAGGATACGGGAGGCTTTTTGAAGCTCTGTGAATCTTTCAACTACGTTATAGAAAAGTCAGTCTTCGAACGGTAGATAAATCAATGTATAACACTATTGACTGCATTTATTTTATTTGGAAATGTGAAAATCATTGAAACAATTATCTAAAATAGAACCTGAATTACCAGACTTTTAAATTACCTGCTACAAAACTAGTACACCATTAAAGTGTGTAATTCACGAAACGAAAAAAAGATTTTGTTTAATATTTAATTAACCACAATATCACTTTAAACATTCAAATCTGTTTCCAGCATTGTCAAGCTTCTTGATGATTTAGATCCTGGGAAACTACGTGACAATCTGCACCATCGTTTCAGCTCGGAACAGATAGACAAAGCATTGCCACAGATTCAAGTAAGTAAATTACTCCTCGAATTGCTGCGTATTGATTAGCGAAATATGAAATAGGATTCGACAAATTATGAAATATTTCCAAAAAGCACTGCTTCAGTAATATTTTAAATTGATACTTATTATCTGATTAAAAAGGAACATATTTTTCCTTTAAAATTGTCATAATTCTTCTGCTTCATTAGATCTAAATTTTGGTACTATTTTATACTAGTGTAGCCCATTTCGTGACTCAATATATCGAGTGTTCTCTTCCAAACATGACGATCATTTAAGCCTCGAAGATGTTTTGGATTTATACTCGGCTTTTTCCGAAGATACTCCCACTTTCGTTCGAGCGACTTGGTCCTTTTACATTTTCGGTAAGAAATCAAGTTAACACGAACAATCAAACAGTAAAATTTATTGCTATAACACTATAATTTTAAAAGTTTTGCGCTCTGCTAAATTAATTGCAAATTAATGTATAAATTCATTCAATTTAGATAAATTCAACATTCTGTTATCTAATAAGTGTTTCGAATGCATACACTCGCATTGTGTATAAACAATAGCATTATCAATACTGTTATTTTCAGACTTGGATGGCGACCATCAAATTTCAGTAGATGATTTGATTGAGGTCATACGGAGACTGTCAGGAAGCAAGTTAGACGGTCATCTAGGCATTGACACGCAAGAGGCCGAAGACATTGCACGAATGGTAGGTCTTCATAATTCAAAGTGGTTTATATCATCTTTTTTCTTTGTTTTCATATTTCAATAAACAAGAGAAAGTCTATATAATCATTATTGAGCAATATTTTGTTAATAACTGTCTTTCCAACATTAGGTACTTCAAGAAATGGTCTTTAGTCGGGTGGGAACCATTTCATATGAAGAATTTATACGATTTTCGACAAGGATACCAGGTGTTTTCTCTTCATTTTATTTTCGAATTTAATTACAATAATAATTATGCATACATTTTTGTATATACAGAATTATAGTTATATAAATTTAATATAATAATGATAGTCAATAGATAAATGAAATAGGAGATAAATAAATGAAAATATTCTCGAATTACAATGATTACTGAAAATTACATGAAGACTTTTCTAAACAAAACAATATTATTATAGTTAATATATATGAAGTTGTAAACTATAAAATAAATAAAAAGAATAGAATTCTTTATTCCTGTTCTGTATTACTTTTTATTTCTACATGTTATCGTTTATAAGCGAAACAACTTGATTGATTGTAAACGCCAGTAAGGGATGAGTGTGGTATATAAGGGGTTTGTCTTCGTCTCTGATACGTAAGGGGTAACACTGGGGGTGTTTTATATTCAACGTAATTTTGGGGATATTTAGAGAAATAGGACGTTGTCATTCCTGCCGCGCATTGGTATTTGTACTCATCCGACTTGAAAAATGATAAAGGATGGAGAGTACCGGTATGATCTTTATATTGGCTGCGATGAATTTGTACTCCCTGAAAGGAAATGCATTTATATTGTTATTTATATCATTTAATTCAGAATCAAATGTAGATAATTTCAAATTATCATGAAAGTTTTCCAGAAAATTATTTTTTCTATATTATTATATACACAAAAGGTACGATCTTTTAAAACTGTATTTTTATTTTTATTTTTAATAGTTTAAACTTTTCGCCAGAAAAAGCCAGAAATCTATATTCTAATAGATACAGAAGATGCGTTTTTATTTAATAGAAGTTGCATTTCAAAAATGACGAATGCATATTGGTACGACTACGTAGGTTTACGATACGTCAATCGCTACTGGTGATTGAAGAGCAAGCTACAAGCAGAATATGTGTCCTGTAAAAAGTCGCTGACTGATTGCATTTCAAAACTTTTTTTTCTCGTTTAACAAGAAATTCACTATGTTCCATTATCTAGACATTTTTCTGGAACAAATGCAGCAAAGATTAAATAGAAATACAGGATCAAATATGAAACACATAGTATCACTTGAGCATCAGTGACTCTTTTTTCATTTTTTTTATTATTAACATAAAGAAATTGGAATTTGAAAAAACATTCAATACAAAAATTTCCTCGTATAAGTGAAATGAAAATAATATTTTTTTAATTATTACTTTAAAAAGATCATCAACTTCCTTCATTCGTGATGCGTCAATTGTTGAAATATTGTTTGACAGTATCTTTAATTGGCGATTTATATTTCGGCGGGTATTAACTGCGACATTATCGGATTTTGAACTGCTCGGTATACTTTGCATGCCCCATGTGTATGGTGGCATCCTCTGCAATTTATAACAAATAAGAATTGCTTTTTTATTGGATTAAGCATTGGATCTCTTTTTTTTAATTAACCGAAGTAATATCAATTATGTTTATTATTAAAGTTAATGACTAGAGAGGAACTGTCTAAACAATTGTAGATTAAAAACTGCTACCGAAAATTCCGGGGTTTCGTGTTTATAATATTGTAAGTATTTGATAGTCCCTCCATCATATGAAGAGCTACTAAATTTCGTTGAGTTTCCCATCACAATTTAAATCTTCTCGCTGTATGCACTAAATGAACAAGTAATTTATTTTTTTTTAACTTATTTCCTTATTTAAAAGGTTATACATCGTAATCAATTTTTTCCCAACTAAATAGGACAAAAGAACGAAGGTTTTATTTTGATGCATTCGCAATATCAATAATGCGAACAATATTCATAAACATTTTCACTGGTGTGCAACTATGTAAACTATATAATTTCCTTGTAATATATTAGACCATTTACTAGAAAAATATTCTAAAAGGCTGGCAACTAATAAAAGAAATCGCATCAATTTTGTTAACATAACTTTTATTACACTGCGTATATACAATAACAATAGCGATAACAATAAAAGTAGTAACAATAACAATAACAATAATCAAAAATCACTTAACGTAACAACGATCTAATTCTGAAATAACATACTTTATCTTTCGAGTAGCTAACTTTAATTGCGAATCCATAATTTCATGGTAAAATACAAATCTAACATCTGAATCACTTAGAGCTGCACATTTAACAATTATTTTGTCGTCGTCGTCGTCATTAACAATTTCTTGTAAGCGACTAACAAATTTCCTTGCTGAAACTACGTTGGCATCAACTTTGACAAAAACAATATTCGTGTGTACCATATCTAAATCAACAGAAAATATCGGTGACTGGATATCGTTAATTGAAGTAGCAAAAGAGAAAGCTCTTTTATGATCTTCTTTCAAAATTGATATATTTTCCTCTAAAGCCACAAGTCCAGCTGCGGCAAGAATACCGACTTGTCTCATTCCACCGCCTAGTACTTTCCGCAATCTTCTTGCATTAATCACAAACTCTTTGCTTCCACAAAGAAGAGAACCTACAGGAGCACCTAAATCAAGATAATTATCTTTTAAAGAGAAGTCATTGGTATAAGTATGTGGCTGATATAAATCTTAAGTTAACCTTATAATAAAACGTTAAATGAATCAACAGTAAATGAAATGCTTGAACTGACATTGCAATTATATCATTTTAAACATATTAACGTCTGCTAAAAATCTTTGCAATGATAAGAAAATTTGACAAAGAGAAGTATACCTAGGTTTTTGCTGATACAAAAAGATACAGAATCGAAACCAGCAACGATATCCTTAGCAGATTTTCCGGATCCAACACTCGCGTTCCATAATCTTGCTCCGTCCATATGTAATTGTAAGTTATGTTTTTTACAAAAAGCCACTAATTCTTTAATCCAACTTAGTGGAATAATTTTTCCATTAAATGTATTCTCCACTATTACTAATTTTGAAATTGGCTCATGATCTCTATCTTTCCGGAGTTTAGATTGTAATTCGCAAATACTAAACGTGCCATCAGGATTGTTCCGTAAAGATCGAAGATTTACTC
Source organism: Nomia melanderi (assembly GCF_051020985.1). Classification (NCBI taxonomy): domain Eukaryota; kingdom Metazoa; phylum Arthropoda; class Insecta; order Hymenoptera; family Halictidae; genus Nomia; species Nomia melanderi. The sequence goes on from NC_135005.1 coordinate 7,041,753, forward strand.
CCGCGAGTTGAGCGGCACCACATTGTTCATGTAGCAAAACATGACTGCTATCGCCACAATATGCCTCACTTCCTCGGACATTACAGTGGTTCATAACTTGAGTGTAACAAAATAATTTCATTAAACAGGTTTTATTAAAGTCTCTGTAAATCATAGTATTATAAAGCCTAAAATTGCTACGTATGATATTATATTTCTTCCTTACTTTAAATATTTTCAATTAAAGTACATTATACTTACTGGCAATTAAATTACTCATAGTTCCAGAAGGTACAAATATTGCTGCATCCATTCCAACCATTTCAGCTGCTTTTTCTTCTAATTCTATAAATTAAAAATTTAATAAAGTATTAATTAAGTTTGAGTTCAGTTATGTCAAATACACAATGTTATAAACCATTCGGTTGCATACAGTTCATAATCCAATATGTAACTCTCTGAAGCAACTTTTGTTTCAAACATTCTTTATGCAGTAACTAATTAAATTCCCTAACCCGTATACGATTAATGTAAGAAAACCTTTATTAGTATGACATAGAATAATAAATAAATGGTATTAAGATAATACTTTTAACAGTTGGATCTTCACAGAAAACATCATCACCAACTTCAGCATTAAATATTGCTTCCCTCATTCTCTTAGTTGGCTTTGTTAGAGTGTCACTTCGAAGATCCACAACATGTTCCTGCAAAAACATATTTTATATATTTTTAGAATTGCCAAATAATATTAATTATCACTGATTAACTTTAGTTACTTAAAATATCAGTTTTGCATGGATTATAACTTGCAATAGTTATAATTACAAAAAAATTTCGAAAAATTATTTTCTCAGCAAAAAATTCAAATTCAACGTCAGAATTTATAAAATAAAGGTAAATTGAATTCGTCTTAATAACGACTACAAAGTATGCAATCCAACATATGACATGCATTTTAAAAAATCAAGGTCACCTCGAAGTTTTGTTGAAGTTACTGAATGAAATCATTTCTTGGAAATTCTTTTATTGCAAATAATAACCCATTGAAAATTGATTAATTTTTACTCAGGACATTGTTTTGTACAATGACCGAAAATGTCGAAAAACTCATTATAAGACCGATAAATGATACACACTGTATACTTACATTTATATTATTATTGATAGAATTTGAACTGCAGTTTACGTAATACATATTCGATTTACACAGCTCTCACTATAAAATATATTTAAAAAATTTCACTGTTAGTTAGAATAGAGACAGACGACAAGAATAACCCTTATGCCACCAGTGTCAGATGTCTAATACTCTACTCTATTTTTAAAAACCTTATCGTTACTTCGACTGCAATTATTGCATTTGCAAGTCAAATTAGATGACAAAGCATTACAAAGTGCCAAGGAAGTTTCAGAGTTGTGAAGCAAAATGAATAGATCACTTAACCTTTGACCGGTTCCTTATTTAACCATCCGCCGACAATATATGTTTTCACTAACGCGGTCAGCAATATGGACCTTTTATGGTCAGAACTGATTTATCATTGTCGTGAGTTCTACATGAATCTGAAAAAATTCTAAATTATTTATTATAGTCCATACTTTCATGTACAAATGACACTTTAACCAAATTTTCATATCATTTCACAATAACAATAAAAAATGGAGGTGAAGATATAAAGAAATAAGATTCTGTCTTAAAGCTGCACATCTTTGTAATAAGCAAATATTTAAAAAAGATATTGTAGGGTTTCATTTATAAGACTATGATCGTTCGAAAAAATATGCAGAGATTTTCCAGCCCTTAAAAAAGTATAATTATTTTGAGACTTCAATTTGGAAGATTTTTGAGTAGATTATATCAATGGATAACAAAGCAATGTATTATTTTGAAAATAAACTTGTATATGATGTATAAAAATAAATCATGAATGAATCATAAAATATACATATTACAAGCTACTATTTTTTCAATAGTCTATTCGATGCTCCTTATCATTGCCGTTCTATATACTTTGCATACCTACATAATGAAACTTCCATCGAAAGTGACATTGACATTGTTTCTCCAAATTGGGGAATCCTGAGATATATTCTCAAAAGCAGTGTGACCACCTTTTAGCAAATGCATATCTCCATCATCTTCTATACAAAAATCACAGTACCATAATTTTTTGTTAATAATTCATCATCAAACGATATTATAATTAAAAATTTTATTAAGAGTAACAAAAATTATATATAATCCAGTCCTAAATATAATTTAATTACATAAAAAGCTTTGATATTAGAAACTAAAAGTTTTAACATTTAACGTAAAATAACTTTTGTTTTAACTTATTTTTAAACTTTATTGCTAATTTAACTATCAATATTAAGATTTTCTAAACAGCTATATTCATAGTAAACTACTATACGCTTGCGTATTGAAAATTTCTTCCAGATTCATGTTACAGTTGCTGTTCTATATCTATGTTACAAGTATTGTGCGACTTCAGATACGCATGCGCATAATGCATTATGATCACACTCAATTCAACGGATTTAATTTTCAACTAATTTGAAGTATTCATTATATTAATATAACATATATATATATATATATACATTATAATAGTTAACATGACACTATTTAATTACATAGCCACTAATATTTATTTATAAATACATTTTTAATTTATTATTTTGAATAAAAATAAAAATTCCGTAAAGTAACATCTTTAAGGTGATAATTTCAAATAAAACAGCTATACATATTACAAATATAAAATAGCATGTTAATTTATCAAAAAATATAGAACACTGTGTATATATAACGTAAAAGTCATACAACAAAAGAAAAATTATATTCTTAAAATAATGTCTAACTGAAATTTAATGGTTAAAATGCGTTTTTATAATTCTACAATTTTATTTCGATGATACATGTGTACCGAAATGGTATTAGGTAACGTTAAAGATACACTATTTTAGATTGACGGTTAAACTGCCACACATGACACACATATATTCAAAACCATAGCATAGGTAAAACATAGCGAGGATACCTTACTTGTAAATGTCACTCGACCACGCGTACATACCAACCGCTTTCGATTAAGTGATTGGTTAATTCATTCGACTTCTGTCCAATGAAATTTCTTTAGGAACACGTCATGCGGTGATATGAGCGCTACTATGCAGCATACCTTCAAATTACGTCCCCACCATTACACTCGGTACGAAGAGGAAAGAAGATGGCTGCGAGGAGCGAGAAAGAAAACAATCTCGAAGAGCGTTAAAGGTTGTAGAAGAACACCGTACCTCGAAGGAGAACAAACTACAAATCGTTCGAACCTCTCCAACACATTATTCGAACTACCACTGAAGAACAAACACTCGAAAACGACGGGAAAACGGTTGTTGAATAGTTACATGTGTGTCCTTGTCACGAAGTGGTCAGTCTCTCGAGGATCGTCCTTGGAATCGCTCGTTCCTGAAGCCGGCTCGAGGAGCTAGTGATCTCGAAAACAAAAATGGCGGATGTCGACTCAAGGGTGGATCATTCGGACCCTGAATTGCGGTTCCTTTCCGTTGACAGGAATAATTTCAATGATCCCGCAACTCAAGCAGAATGGACACAGAAAAAGCTGGTTTGGGTACCCCACGATACCCAGGGTTTTGTGGCAGCCGGGATAAAAGGTGAACGGGGTGATGAGGTTGAAGTGGAAATTGCCGAAACTGGAAAACGTGTCCTCGTCGCGAAAGATGATATTCAGAAAATGAATCCACCAAAATTTGATAAAGTTGAAGATATGGCTGAGTTAACGTGCTTGAACGAAGCATCCGTACTGCATAACCTCAAAGACAGATACTACTCGGGCCTCATTTACGTGAGTTTGACAGATTTTATAGTTTCCATCCGCTAAACTTGTCAGAAGGATCTTGACAATGCTTTGTCTGTAAAGCCTCTTGTTCTTGTAATTCTAAGTGAAATTGGATACACGGTTCTTCAAAGGGCTGATACATTGAAACATTTTCTTAGTTCCTTTTAATCTTGCTTGCTAATATAAGAAATATTAAGATCAACTGCAGTATTATGAATACTAAAGCTATTCACGAGGGCATGATTAGATAAGGCAATTCTTGATTGGAACCACCACATCTGGTTCGTTATAATTATTTTTGATAGTATATATCATGTATATATATATATATGTTGATAATTATATCAAATGAATTTTGATTTTAGTTATAAAAGCATATCCATGTGTATTTACAATTTGATATTTCATTGTAAATAACATTGCATATAGCAGCAATTCATTAATTCTGCAGTTCATATATTTTCTGGGAAAATGGTTTATAAATCTTTTTTGTTAACTATGTAGGTACAATAGCAGTGATATCATTATTAAATTCAACACAATGGAAGGAAAAGAATAAATGATAATAGACATAAAGTCAGTGATTACCACTATCTAATATAAGTAGTTAATTGTTAGATACCATTAGAAAATTATGTTTATCTATCATAAACAATAGAAACAAAAACAAGACTTACGTGATAACCACAACTTCAAACTATTTTATTTATTATTCTATTATTTTACGTAATTTAAATATTTATACATAAAAATATTGATTACACTATGACTTATATCTTTGTTTTATTTTGTACAAGAACTTTGAAAACTTCGTTACATTCTTTTGGAGTTTTGTGTCTTAATTTGAGTCCCGTTAACATTATACAACATATCCATCTCTAATTCTCTTAATTCAGTATAATAAAGATCAATAATATATGAATGTAAAAGAAGAGATTAAGATGATATAAAGCAAATATGTGATATGATTATTTTTCATTATGCCTTTTTAAAACTGCAACCAACATTTTAATGGTATTTCAAATTATAATTATTTAAAGTGTTCTAAACAAAATTACATTTAGATTCCTTTGCACCAAAAGAGTCTTCGATCTATTAGTAAATCTCATCACTGAATAACGAAAAATTATATTTTTTATGATATGCATTGAAATGTCAAAGGTTATGTGACAAGTTTCTTATGGCACTATGCTTCAACCGCTCCTATTCTTAACTCTTCTCTTCTGGATTTAAAAATGAATCCTTTTAACAAATGTTAAGTTAATAGTAACAAATAAATAAGAAATCAGTTATATTAACAGATAAGTACTATATATCTATCATATCTTCTCTAAACTTGTAAATAGTTTGTGTGCTTTAGTAAGTTTTAATTTATAATATTTTATCAATTAGAAATTTGCTTTTATTTCCTTAAGAAAATTAATTAACATCTTGCTTATTGCATGCAGTGAATAAGCAATTCTTTATTCCAATATGCATCAATACATAAACTTTCAATTAACTTTCTTAGGGCAAAAGATTATTTAAGAATCCTTACTTCACAATTGACAAAATATCCATTGTCATTAATAGGACCTTCTTCTTTACACTGAAATTTAAATCAAACTAATCACATTTGTTTATTATTACAGTTATTTACATTTAAACCCTTTGTTTACTGTACGCCGGTCGATTACACAATGAAAACTTGGTAAACATGTCACTGACCTGGCACAATCATCTGTCAGAATTCGATTATCACCCGATGACACGATTAAGCTTTATTCAGCACGTTTCGAATTAGAATTATCTAATATTTCCGTTTTTAGTTCACGTATCACCGCCGCACAATTTCTCTCCGATCCGCCGAAGTTAATAAACATCATAAATGATTTACGAACTCTGATACGTTAACAATAGTACAAAGCGCATTAAAGTCGAAATAAAAGTATCCGCGGGCAATAAAAGCGAAACGGTAAATACTTACTTTCTTCTTCGTGCTGAAACAACCAGCTTACCAATTTCTTTTGCAAGCGATTGAAAATCTGCGGACAAAAGATTTGTGGCTTTCTTTTCGACTCGAAATTGCTGAAAGAAATTTCAAACGACTCGAAATCAAATTAAAATGTTCATTTTAGTCGTTACTCTTTATTTATGACTTCCTGGTCTAAAAGCTTATCTAAACCTTAATTTCTTCATTATCGGTGAACAAAGGTTCCAAAGGCTTAACGGAAGAATCGTTAAGACTTACTTTCGTTAAATGTAGGGCTTACAACTTGATAGGTGATCCTCTGGCGCTAAGTTTGTACAGTCCACGCATTACAGAGAAAGTATGAACCGCCATTAAGTTTAAGTAGTTTGCAATCCTAACGTGCGGTCGATATCATCGGTCGAAACACACCAAAAGAACATCGGCGCGAGGGAAGCCAGATCTTCAATAAAATGAAATAAATGAGCCATTCATTTTGAAAATGGCTTTAGTCCATTTGGGAAAAAGGGTTTAAAAATAAAACCATTGTGTAGAATTGTAAATATTATGACTAAACTTTCAGGCAAATTCGAATTTTTTAAAAATATAATTAGAAAAATGGCATTATAACTAAATTTTCATAAATGTGTAAAATATTCAGAGTATAATGCTTTTTATAGTTTTCATTGAAAAGGATCAATTTCTATCGTAATTCCACCTTTCAAATTATATTTTAAAAAATTCGAAATACGATAGAATCGTAATTATTATAATTAAAATTTCATCAAAATTTAAGTTTTTTAAAATATAATTTGAAAAATTGTAGTGGAATTGTAATTATTATAACTAAACTTTCATATAGATTCAAATTTTTAAAAGTATAATTAGAGAAATGAAAGGACGATAGAAAATCGTTTTTTTAATGAACAGTATGAAAAGCACTGTACTTCGAATATTTTACACATCCTTTTTTTATTCCATTCATTTTGTGGAATTTGATTTTTCTTTATTACTGGGGTTAAGTACACTCCAGTAAACGCTGAACGGATGAAAACGCAACTGAAAAAGTGGTAAAAGGTAGAATTTCAATGTTAACGGTCAACACCTATACGTTCCGTCTCTTGACTGTTATCAGCAACTGATATAACTGTCGCCCCTCGCTTCCACGTATCATTGACTCATCGTATTTTTCTTTTAAGTACTCGTTCCGGAGACTTCACTGCAATCCAAAAAATTTTTATCGCGCGAACAGGATATTAAATAATGATCGACAGTTGATAAACGTTTAATTGAAAAGAACTATATTCGTGCAACTGAAACGTTGGATTTGCCAAGAATAACGTTTAATAACATTTCAGTATATAATTTTAATTACTTCAGAAACGAATGATTCATTTGAGAACGAGATTGAGGTGTATTTAATTCGTTAGCCCTTCAACCGAGGAAATAAATTATATATTGAACTCTTTATTATTATTATCATAATTTGAGTTTATTTTAAGGTGGTCACATTAACAGTAAAGTCATTAGTGACCACCAACACTTGGATACATTACTTAATAATATTTATTACATAATTACTGATTGTATAATAATATACTAATTATATGAATAATAATACAAATACAAATACGGAATAAATATATCTTAATTACAATGAATTTAAAAGTTTAATTTGTCTGTTCATCTGGATTAGTTAAGTTCATCTTCATATCAGATTCAATGTTGCAGTTGATTCTTTTAGAAGAGAAACAGAGTCAATTTATTAGAATGTGTTTAATACTTAGAGGTATTTTGCAAAGTATGCATTCACTTCTATCTCTCGCAAATGTTCAAATTTTCAAAACAAATCAAATATACCTGAATGCCAGAAAAAGGAAACTACTTATTGATCGTTGGTTATTTGAATAATTAAATTATTCGTTTGCAATTTTATGTTCTAAATATGAAATATGTCTCGAATATGATGACACTCGTCTTCAAAGGGTCAACCTATTAACTGTGGAATTTAGTTTGAAAAATCTCTCGTTTTGCGCGCAATAAAATAAAAAAATGAACGAATACACCTAGGGTATATTTTAATACTAGAACTACCAGCCAAGTCAAAATGACTCATTTCTTGTGTCTAATTTTTGCAATTATTGAAAAGACAACAGATAATTCTCTAAAAACACTGAAGAAATTGACTTAGCAATGTGCAAGCTGAATTGTAAATCAATAGAAATCTCAACAGATGCACTCTTGGAGTTTCTATAGAAAAATGTCTAAAAGTCAATTTAACTCCTCGATAGTTGTAGTGTTAATGAACAACCAAAGTAAAACAAAGAAGAATTACATGTTTATGTGAAAAAATAAAGAATTCATCGTTGAAAGAATTAGTTAAATTCTATTCTAGTTAAATACTCCGGCCTAAATATTCAGTTTAAAAAAAAAATTAAACCTTCGCATATACGCTGTGGAATTCCTTGAACCGATCGTTTCTCCAAAAATTTCTTTATCGCTGGGAACTTTGTACAAGCTATTTACTTACAAAATAACCTGCGTTACACGAGATACGGATTGTACAAAGTTTGGAGCGATAGTGAGACGACGAGGATCGAACGAAAATCGAACCGCTGCGTTGATCGCGCGAAAAATATTCGCATCTCCGTGCGCATACCTATCCGAGTACATCCTTCGTTCGAATGTAACGCACCGATGTGCTCACGATGCGGGTGTGTTCTGTTGATAGTCGCGAAATACGAGTATTCATTAAATATTTGAATAGTCTTAACCGAAGAATAATGAAAGAGCGACGCGATTTTTAATTTATCCGTTGAAAAATGTTCTTCTTTTTTGTATTTTTAAAGCTTCGTATTGTATTTTTAAAGCTTCGTATTAAAAATCTCGTTTTTATATAAATACTTGTATATGTAATTTTGTTAACACTATTCCTATCGAAGGTGTCAAAAGATGCTTTTTAACATTTTAACTTAAAAGTATTTTCTTAGTTTAATCACTGTTCCTCAATTGAACGTTGGACATTTCCTACAGTTAATGTTATAATCGTTATTGGAGAAGTCGGAAAGTCAATCAGAATATACGACTAACCTTGGAAAATAATTTTAAGTTAAAATTTCAAAAACTGTCTTTTGACACATTCGATAGAAATAGTAATTACCACAGTAATGTTGAAAATAAATAGTTTGGCTTGAATACTATAAGGAATGTCTGAAGAAAATGAAAATAATCTATTATTACAATTTTTATAGGGATGACATATTAAAAATATTAAATACTCGGTAATTCTAGTGTTAAATAACTACAACATATTTCAATTTTTTAAAATTAAAAATTACCGCCCACGTAGTCCAATTTTTTGAAAATTATCCATAATCATTAGATTTGAAAAAAAATAATCGTTGTGTATTCCTTTTTAAGGAAGTTTGATAATAAATTTTAATGAATTTAATTAGATTCCATTGAGCTGTGTCTTTTCATTCTAGAACTATTACAATTTTTTGTTATCTCTTGGTGTATTTGTTTATGACATTTATCCGTGCATTATTATACTGGCGCCATGTTGAAAAGGAAAACAAGAGTTTCCGACCGACCTCGATATCACTGACTTTTGAGAATAAAATAAACCATCTGGCAAGGACTTAAGTGGAGGGGTTAACCGATTTTTATCATACGATGTTAATTAAAAGAATTTCAGTTTTTATTGGGCCTTACGATATAGAAATATCTGCTTACGTATGGCAGGCATTCTAGGACACGAGAGAATGACGTCATGCGTGTGCTTCGTACGTGCTGATTTTTCTTCTTTCGATCCGCAATATATCGCATTCCGCACAACGTTCCGAAATCACGCGAATATTTATAACAAGCAGCTAATAATGCAAAAGTTCGATTCATTTTCTAACAATCATAAATATCATAGATAACTGATCCATATTTCTAAAGCTACCGTACAAGTATTAACTGCAGTGATATACTCAGTGTAAAAATATAATTCTTTTTTATATATAATTCTATAATATAATTCTGTAATTCTTTTTTGAAAATTTTCGAATTTTTTAAATTATTAATAGTCATAAGTCTCTGATGCATCCTTTGGTCCGAATCAAGTGCTTTAATTTCTACGAAACACTGATTGATTGCTTGAATTGATTTAAACAGATTTTCACACGATTTGGCAATTAATTTATATTAATTAACAGTATGAATTTTTCTTTAATTCTGAAGGAATACAATTCAAATACCCGAAATACGCGGTGTTTAATTGTAGAAGATTGTGCTCTTGAAAGATTAAAATTGAACGATCCAGTAAAGCACGATAACATTTTTTCTTGAATCCCATCTTTAATAGTATTGATATACGAAATTTAATAGAATCATAATATACGAAAGATGGTCTCGTTTATCGCCGATTCGCTCCAAATAACAAAACACGCGACATTGAATCATAAAGAGCGATGTTCTCGAAACCGATAGTTGGAATTATTCTTTCTTTAACCGTTAGGGGACCGGTATTTCTTTTCTTTTTTTCTTTTTTTTTTTACAAAAATTGTCTTTGTTCATAGAATATTTATATTGTACAACCTACATGAGGTAAATTTGAAAAGTTTTACAGAATCTCGAAAGAGGCTTTATGATTATCTAAAGATAATTATTAACCATTATTTTTTTAAATCATTAAAATCATTAGATTGCTTTGGATCTTAATTTTTTCCTAAAATTCCCTCCCATCGATTTACACTTCGAAAATCAAATATTCCCGCAAAAACATTACAATTTTAACAGAATAACTGTTTAATACGATTAACATGTAATTCTTCTAAAAATGGTACCAATAGATTTTTTTCGGTTTCTTCATATATTAACCCTTTCCACTCCAAAAATCTGTCACTAGAAGTACTTAACACATTTTCCGATGAAATATAGACATCATTTAAAACTAACGGAAAAAAATCACACATCAATTGAGCAACAAAGCTGTATTACTTTAATATTTATTTTAATATTTCGCATACTATGCATTACATCAACAAATGGAAACATAAAGGCGTCAATGGAGTGCAAAGAGCTAATTATAATATCGAATTGAAACTATTTATTTTTCAAATCATTTAGAATATACCACTTCTAAGATACCAAGCTTCTAAGATGAAGCCTTTCAGCGTTAACAATAAAACTAGCAGACGGTTCAAAATGGCCCATTCCTAAGTTCTTTTTTTCGCAATTATTAAAAACATAACAGATGTTTCTCTGAGCACTTATTAAAGAAATCTATTTAACAATAAAAAACTGAATTGTAAATCAATGGAAGTCTCGATAGATATACTCTCGGAGTTTCTACAGAGAAATTTTAAAGTTAATTTAACTGTTGGATAGTTTTAGTGTTAACTAGTCAACTGCGTTTGACGAGTATATACCTCCTTTTAAAGCTTGAAATGATACTAATTCTTTCAACGATGAATTCTTCATTTTTTCAGATAAACATGTAATTCTTCTTTATTTTGCTTTGGTTTTTCATTAAAATATACCTTAGGTGCATTCGTCCTGCGTTCGACGAGTACACACTTCATTCTTTCATTTTATTGCGTGCAAAACGAAAGATTTTTCAAACTAAATTCCACGGTTAACAGGTTAAAGTTCGAACGAAACGCGAAACATTTCGTTTGGCAATGTAAGGGTTAAAGACGGGGGATGACCACGGGAAAGTCGATCGAGAAACGCAGACGAATGTTTCGATCTATCAAATTTAAGCGAGAAGGAAAGAGAATGAGACCGATCAAGGAGGAGTCCTTATAAGGAGGAGTGTCCTTAACCTGCTTCCTCGCGGTGCCATAAACGCTGCCTCGATATACCACGCCGGCGACAAGTAAAAGAGGGAAAGAGAAAGAGCCAGTTTCGCTGAAGACTTCGTGCCATTTATAGTCAACAAACAGTTTCGGTCTTCTTAGGAAAGAAACCGAACTCTGACGAAACCGTACAGATTCCGGGATAGATTGGCCGTACGCGCCGTTTCGTCGCGCACCCGTGTTCTCATCTCCTCCTTCCTCCTCCTTCCTCCTCCTTCCTCCTTCCTCCTCCTTCCTCCTCCCTCCTCCTCCCTTTTCCTTCATCTTCCCTTGCTCGGTCAAACTTCCTTTTTACTTTTTCTTTTCCTCCTTTTTTCCCCCCGTCGTTCCCCTTCTTTATTCAACGGTTTACGAAAATGTCCTGCGTGAAATGACTCAAATGTCCAGGGTGATTCACCTAGTTCGACGACGTTAGGTTACTCATAAGCGGCCTGGTACGTGCTCGAAATCTTTAAGGGAAGTCCCGTGATTAAGACGCTCGAGTATATAACAGTACTTTTTTTATATTTCCTTTCATTTCGATGATAATTCTTTTGGTTCTACGTGTAAGTAATGGCGCCTAATATGGTACAACTGATTTGGAAAGCTTCCCAGAACGAGAGATATGTATTTTTTTTCGATGTAACCTGCATCAAAATGCGAAGAAATGAATTCATAGATTGATCGATAACAATGGAAAAATTTTAATTTCTTCAAACATCAAAATAAAAATATTACATAATAATATGTAACATTAAGAAATACGTGTTCTATATTCTATATTCTAAGAAGAAAATAAATTTGCAGCAAATTGCTTTTGAATTGTGCAAAACAAAAATGTTCAATGATAAATGATGGAAAAATAAAATTTGTTGGCCTATCTATATTAAGGAATTTGACTATTTAATTCGTCTTTCAGAAAATGTAGCGTTCTATTAAACACAGTCATGCTTCGCATTCAATGATAAATTCTTAATTGATGTCCAACTATTAATATGATTGCTTTTTATTACTAATGAAGTGTTTCCCACGGCAACTGATATTATCAAGCTATTCATTTTCTGAAATATTGTGATGTTCCATATTAGATGCCGTTATCCTATACTCGGCCCTCAATTTACGCGGCACTTTCTTTTACACAAGTTTTCCATTTACACGCTAAATTGGAACATTATTTACGAGGCACTGTTTACACGTGATCTGAATTTAGTTACACCATAGAAAATTTATTTTTAATTTCTGGAACGCCGTTATTATTATTTTTATTAAGGTATGCGAAACAAATATGTATTTGTAAAGTTTGTACTAGCTTTTCTTTTCAATATTTTTTTTTTGTACCAACACTATGTATGCTATTTTCGTTTGCGTAAAACGAATCCACATTGTGGTAACGTTGAAGATAAATTTGATAGAAATTTTTCACTTTTCTCTTTTACCATGCTGTAGTTTCATTTTCAGTTTGAGAATCATTCAGATTTGAAAACTATATAGATACCTAACCGCTTTTTCATCAATCCTTCACATACAATTCTTAAATAGAATACTATTCATTTAACAAAACTAAGCAAGAAACAGTTGCGATATCGATTAAAATTATTTTGTATCTTCATACATTTTAACTTTTCTCGTTCGAAGTGTTTGAAACCGAACAAGATTGCAGCGTCCGAGCAGAACCTTCATGATTCGTTTCCGCTCGATAGAATCAAATCGCTCGAGTATTTTCTCGATGAGAGGTGAAACTGCTCGCCAAGAATCTTCGTGACGTCACGAAGTTTTGTGAAATAGAAAGTAACGCGATGCATCATCGTTTTTCCCGTTAAAATTGTCGCGGAACGGTGGAAATTTCATAAATTAACATCGTGATTATCCATCCCTCCGCTCCTATTATCATGTATCCTGATTGGACGTGTGCAATTCAGAGCCGCCTTAATTGAGCAGAAAATTACGCATTGCGATCTGTTATCATTAGCTAAAATATGCGTGCGTGTAAGCAAGTTTAACGGTCAATAACTAGAGAAGTTGATAACCATTACAAAATATATGAACAATGGTATTAATATTTATTTACTTGACCGTGGTTGCAGAAATGCTTCGAGGTTCGAGAATGTTGTTATATACACGTGTGCATGATTTCAATTACCGCGGAGTCATTGCTATTAATTGAAGGTCGTTAATATTGAGTATCTTTTATTCAACAATAGTCATCTAGGATTTGATAACAAAGTCATTTTTACGTGGCCGTATTTTGAAATGACGAAATGATTCAAATTCTTAAATGAATTTCTTGAAAAAAATTGAAAATATTGAAGTATTTTACTGAATTTAAAAACTTGTAAATTCATTTTTCCTTTATTTAATATTTTATCTATAATATTTTAAACGCTATAAATTCATTTTTAATATGTCATTATTTTATTATTTGTAATATAATTTTCTTGCCATAAACAATTTATCGTATGACGTTCATTTGTTCTTATTTTTTATACTAAATTTTATCTATTTCTTTCATGATGATTTTTAATTGAATTCTGAAGTATACGGGATCATCATTTATGAATCACCTTTATTCTATAGAATTTTGACTAAAACTTTGAGACACGTTTCTCAGGACCTCGTATTGAAAGTATCTAACAAGAACGAATCAATTTTCGTGAGTTTCCAATACAGAATACCACCTCGGTGAATAATGCTATCACTTTTTCATGGCCAACAGAGCCACGAGAAAGATGCAGTCTTCCTTAAGAGGGAGTTGGAGTCAGTGATTGTTAGTAAGCTCTATAAGCAGGAATGTTAGGCAGGTCGACGACACAACACTCACGGAGACCGGTTTTGGAGTCCCTTCGAGGAGAGAGTTCTGTTTAAAAAAAAGGAACAAAATAGCTGCGGATCACTACTTTACATTGAAATTTTTTACGTCTTCAGTTTCGTTCGTCGGTATTGTTTAAAAAACTGGGGAGAGAGGAAGAGTCAGCGAATCGAATCAGCGAAAAAAATTACCTTTCACAGATCATACTTAAATGTACTCTCGTAAACAGTGTGAAACTCACAAATGTTCAATTAATCCAAATTTTAAAAAAATAGTTCACTTAGTTGTTCCATTCGAATGAATTTGGATAATGTGTACATGAAATTGTTTTTGACAATTATTTTGCACATAAAGTGTAAAAGAAAATATTTAAGAACATGAAAGGAGATTTAAATCCTTTTAGTTTCTATCTTCAATATTAGTTTATTAATTAGTACGCGAATCAAACTTTTAAGTGGAAGAAAGATTGAATGTAAAATATGAAAAAAAATATTTTTCTTTAAATTTTTGAAAGTGTAAGTTTATATTCTTGATATCAACGTTTTTGTGTTTCGAGTTTTAATATACATTTTTTCAGAAGGGCCAAGTGTTTTGTTAATTTTAATACTTTCAGTAGATTTTCCAATTCGCTTATTGTTAACGCTAGGAATTTCAAGATATATCGTTACGACGATGTCTGCCGTTGACAATACAAGGTCCACGTTGCGTGACAATAAGATTATTGTCAGCGATTATTAGGTCATCGGTTTATTATTTCAGTGAACATACCGTAAACCTGCTGCCTTTATCCCCTTATCACTGGTACTGGAACGAACAAGAGTTATTTAACCTTTTATCAAGCGACTACCGGTACTATTGCTATCGCGCGGAGTATTATTGCAACATTTTTGTTTCGCGGAAACCCTTTCCGTGCGATTATTTACTTTTACCAAATCATCCACCGTGAACGATTAAAATCTAAAGAAGATGAAAGATATATTTCAAAGAATTATCTTAACAATAGACATGTATAAGAAAATGGAATTTGACATTTTAAATTTAAGTTTCGAAGATCATTTTATTTAATTTCCTTCAATATTAACCTTTTGGTTATTATTTCTGTTCTCATCGCAGCATAAAGAATGCTCTGCATAACAAAAATTTATGGTTCAATTTGCATAGAAAGTTACTGAACACCTGAAAATCTTGTAATTTTATATAATAAATTTAATATTCTTTATTTCTGTTCTCTTTCTCAAGTTTGATTAATATAGTCGAATATTATTTGGTGTTTTTTTTTATTCGTGATCCAATTTAATTTATTCGTGGTCGATGGAGATGAAAAAAGTATAGGAAATTGAAATCGATGAGAAAGGACAGTGTAATTTTGATGAACCATAGGAAAATTGTACAGAATCTTCTTGGCGCTTTCTAGGCGACATATTTTCACGGTTACACACCGTCATGAATTTGTGTAAAATGTAAACCGATCCGCTTGCTCATCTTTCTTGAATGGTGATTCACGCTTTTATCTCTCCTCTGCGGTTAACTCGTAAATTATATTGTTCAGAAGTGTGATATACGAAATCAACGAATATTTTCAGATATTGGTCTAAATCTTAGTTTAACGATTTGCTTAAATCTATAATGATACTAAAACAGTACAACAGAAATCTGAGATATTTAAATATGTTGCTAATTAACTGTAATTTGTAATTATACAAGAAAATTATTATTAAGATAGTTAATTTTCAGATGAAAAAATAGTTTTTGGAATAATTTTAGAACTGAACAATTTCGAGTAACATTTAGTTAGTTTTCCATAATTTGTTTCTGTATTATTTATTCTGTTACGCCGTATTGTAACATTATCGAATTATTACACAATTTTGTTGCAATCGACAATCTAACTAATGCGTGCTAAGTATCCTTGTTCCTATCACTGCAGTGTTAATCAAAAAGCGAATCAATTATACAAACTTCTTGATGAACCAGTTACGACTGGTTGCCGTATCGCATTATTTTATTTGTGGATTTCAACGTTTACTTTTGTTTTTCTATAAAGTAATCTTTCAAACATTTTTTAAGCGAAAATAATAACTGAATAAAACAAATAAATGTGCTAAAAAAAAGCAATTCTTTACAATTACAAAAATTTGCTTGAAGAAATGCGAGAAAAAATGCTTTATTTTTAGCTTATTAAAATTACGAAGAATAGAAATTAATTTCTATTTAATTCCTGTTTGCTTCAATTAACTCAAGAGATTTTGATTTTGCATAAAAATTCATGATATAATAATAAATTTCCATAGACCAGTTATCTTTAAAAAATTTCAAAATTTCTGCTGTCCATTTTCTTCTTTATTCTTAGTTCTGTTGTTGTGATTTAATTGTTTATGGGCTTTGCTTGTGTAATTCCAGACATATTCAGGGCTGTTCTGCGTGGTGGTAAATCCATACAAGAGGCTGTCAATTTACACGGAAAAGATAATGGAGAGGTACAAGGGTATAAAAAGACACGAGGTTCCACCTCATGTTTTCGCCATCACAGACACTGCATATCGTTCCATGCTCCAAGGTAATTGGCTCGTCTATTTGTTCGTTCATTGATCAATTCAATTGGCTGTCGAGGGTATTTGTTCACGAAATAATTTTTTTACTATTTGTTAATTCATCGATCGACTTTATTTCTTTATTTGTGCACGCTGCTTCGTAAGTGTTTGCAGTTGTTTGTTAGAATTGAATATGTGACCGATAACTGGCTGCTTTATCCTTTTTGTTTATTGTTCTCGTAGTGCGTTGAATGATTATATCTTATTAAATGTTACCGTGGCATTGTAAATTTTTATTTAATGTGAAGCACAATAAGAAATAATATAGATAGTGTTTGTAAGAGTTAATGCATCATGATAGTTAAATACAAGACAATAGACAAATAAATTGATTCTAAGCTGCAGAAACATTCGAGTCTGATAGATATAGTATTAATAAATATTAGTTTCAAATATAAATATGTTCTGCTTTCAAACATAATTTTTAAATTCATCTATGTTTCAAATACCGTTTGAAATATAGTGTTTAAATTCAAATATGTTTTGCTTTCAAATACAACTTTAAATAAAATCTTTAGATACAAATACAATTTCAAATGAAATTTTTGACTAAAATTATTCAGCCCTACGTAATCATAATACAGGCAGACACATTGATATTATTTCTTTGATAACTCTGTTAACAGATCGCGAGGACCAGTCGATTTTATGCACCGGTGAGTCTGGCGCGGGCAAAACCGAGAACACGAAGAAAGTGATCCAATACTTGGCGTACGTTGCTGCTTCAAAGCCAAAATCCAATGCGGTAAGTTAATAATTAATCAAATGCATCCGTTTCTCTCTCTTTTTCTCTATTTCTTCCTTCGAACGCAATTTAATTCGAATTTTACTATAGTGGGACTATTTCTCTTAAATCAATCGTAGCATCCAAGAGATACAATATTCGAATACGAAGTAAGAAGTGTATTTTAGTTCGTCAAATTGTACATAATAGCGTAGTATACAATTTTTTTACAGTGCCCTTTACTGTAGTTCCAATAGTTACCATGTATACTTTATTTTCTTAATCATTATTCAGACACTTTTCTTCGCACCGATTTCCCTTCCTGTACACACACCGTTCATTCGAAAGGCTGAAATTACATGCTTACTCAACAAGAAGGTAACTGAAATTTCTTGGTAACGACGAGAAATGTACGAATATTTGTGCCTGTATGTATTTCATACGAGCTCACGGTTAAAAATATTTTGGTCTACGTTTTAAATCATCCATATATTACAAGGGACAAGAAATTTTTTTTTAATTTTTGTAGTACGGTAAACAGAATTTATTTCATATACGAAATAGCAGATTCGATTGTCCTTCCCAAGGTGTCCGAATTATTCAAATTATTGTTGATAGTAGGCGTATGAACCTCGTTAGTTGTGGACAGGAAACAAAGGAGCGACTTGAGATAAATTAGATGTAACATAGTTTGTGCATGAGTAAGTATCTGTTGCAAGTCATTATTTTTTCTTAAATGAAATTCGTGTGGTAGAGAGAGTAGACGTGAAAATTATTTTTAATGTAAAAAGTAAAATTTTATGAGCTCTTCATTGCATCTGTGTGATTGAACGAATTAAGATATATACATTAGTTAGAATTTTATTCTTCATGTTAGAGGTTTAATCATTCCTATTACAATATGTGTATGGTATGTTATAACTGAAACATGTTTTTGAAAATGATGTAAGTTGGGAAACGTAGTAAATGCATAAATTTACACAATTTAAAAGCGAGAGGTACAAATACTTTTATATACAAATACTTACAGATTTTAATACTGAATACTAAATACTAAATACGAAATACCGAATACTAAATACTAAATATTAAATACTAAAAATGAATATCAAATACTAAGTATTAAATACTAAAAATAAATACCAAATACTAAATATTAAATACCAAGTACTCTTTAACAAGTTCATAATAATCCGAACAATAATGTAACTTTTCCCGAATTTATATTATATCAGAATGTAGATAAAAATTTTGCCGTATACACGTACTTACTAGAGAGACTGTAAATATCTATCAAGTCTTTGTATCGTTTCCCTCATTTACCCTCGGTACTATCAGCGCAACGTCATCCGCGTACAACATAGTCCAGAACTTCGTGCTTTCCACTATCAAGCCTCCATCCTCTCTTCTTCTTAGCATACAATACTGTTTTCCGTTTCCTTGTATATAGGGTGGACCTTCTAAGACCAGAACCTATAATGTGTCCGTTGTTTTCCACTCCAAGCCTCGCGATTTTATTTTTAATCGAGCTGTGACAAGAGTCAGCTTATTCTCAATAATTTCAAAGTAGCTTTTTAAATAATTGTATAGTTACTATAATCATTAATTTACTATAAAGGTTGAACATTTATAAATTAAACAATATTCATTTATTAAATTCAAAATGAAATGTTCATTATAAACTTGATACAAATAATTTTGCAAGGAAATAAATATTCAGTTAAAAATGACAAATTTTACGAGAAATATTTTTTTTTCTTTTGGAATTGGTTGTATTCTTTAAACGATTACATCTTTTGTTTCCGCTTTAGGCGACTCGCTCTATATTCCTTTGCGGTTTACCACTATGTCTCTTTCCGCAATTGTTATCTATAACTTTTATCGTATTACTCTATTAACCATAAAAAGAATTGAAACGTATAAAAGAGGTAGATAAATAATCCCTTTTTCCCTCCATATTCTTCCTCTTTGATAACACGTCGCGGAATGATATATTAACCTCTCCAGGTCGAATGTCGTTCTAATAACAACTTGGGGCTGTCAAATCCAAAATCTAGATAGCTAAGAATGAATAATTCAATTATTCAAATAATGAGAGATTCATACGTAGTCTTCTTCTTTCCTGATATTTAAGATTTCGATATATAATTGAATTTTTATGAAAAACATTTTTCAATGTTTGAAAAATTCTCGTCCGCAAGGGTTAAAAGAGAAATGAAAGCAATAAAAAGTAGTGAAATAACCAAATGCAACAGAGTTTCTCTGATATCGACGTCACGAAACGACTGGCAATGAATCTCTTACTACGCCAGAAGGCGCGATGAATCGAATAATTAAATTGTGTGCTGTCATTACGCGGGAAATAGTGGGAAGAGCACACCGCGATCCTTGATTGCTCGTTTCGTACAATGTAACACAGCTGGTGACCGCCATTTTGAATATTTACTCGCGTAAACAGCACGTTTCTATCTTGTCTTAACGGTTTTAATAGAATTTAATGAGATCTAATTGCAATCATAACACTATAGATTCGTAACTCGTGCTTGAATCCATTTTAATGTTCGCCGTAAAAACGCAATGTATCAGATTTATGAAAAATTTATAAAAAGGAAACGAATGACTTTAGAAACTTAATAAAAATAACAATTTCGAGGAAAATTTGAATTATCTTCTTTCTTCGAAAATATTCAAATTACGTTTAAAATATTTAACGGTTTAATACATTCAAGTTGGGAGATGTTTTTGTATGTTTAATCATAGATCGCAGTAATAATAATGTTTGCAAAAATGGAGTGCATTTTTTTGTCACGTGTTTACTTTTCTCTGACTTCAATTGCTAATTCCGAGTAAATGTTAATAAATCATTGGATAAATGATTCGCTTATTAACATTGATTTATTTTAATATTATAAATTAGCTGTGTACTATCGACGGTACATGCTAAAACACGTTAGAACGATCGGGTTCCGCTGAGACACCTTGTACGTAACTGAAGCTAAAGAGCCCAAAGTTTTCGTGGATAATAATAAGAGCGGATAACGGAATAATTCAGAGGCAAAAGTTATCGTAAGCTTTTTAACCGTCGCGAATAAAATAATCAAATTTATTACCCGTAATAAAAGAATTTTATTCGAGCAATGATTTTCTTTTTTTAATGTCATCTGGTCAATCCATTAACTTGGCAAAACCCGTTTTCTCGTTTTCATGTAAAAAGAAGTAGTCGAGAAAGACGTAAGATTCTTTACCGAGATACTCGAGAATTTCACACTTATCTTTCTTTTCTTCGCCGATTTTGGAAGAGAAAAATGTGATTACGTAAATAAAATACAAAAAAAGAATAAAACTTCTCACTGAGATGCAAAAAAATTCGAAACTCGTGTTTCTCTTTTTTCTTTTCGTCCATTTTGAAAAGAGAAAACGAGATTAGGTAAACGAAATAATCGAAAAAATGTAAGAATCCGTACAAGGATACTAAAAAATGTCGAATATATTTTTTTTCTTTCCGTTCATTTTAAAAGGGAACAATAAGATCGCGTAAATGAAATATTAAAAAGGTAATCAAAATGTAAATTAAAAAAAAACGCAAGATTCCTTACCGAGATAATCAACAATTCCGAACTCATCTTTTTTCTGTTATCTTTTCGTCCAATTTCGGAAGGGGAATACGGGATTACGTAAACGAAAAGTCTCGCAATATAGCAACCGCGAACCGTTTATGAAATCGATCGTTGTGCACTGTGAAGTCTGTTCTTTGATCGCGACAGATCACGATAGGCCATCGTAGATCACTGGCTCTCGAAGGATCTTTCCTTTTTCAGTGAAACGATCCACTTATCGGTCTAACTCTCGGGTTTGAGTCATTCCCGTCCGAGCCGTTCTGACTCACCATTACGCTTTGAAAACTTCTGTTCTTATATAGGAAAAAATTGCCGCCGCCGTGTTCCCTCTTCGCGCGCGTTTCATAATTCGACGTCCCCGAGCACGGTCTCGGCTCCTCGAAACGCGAAATTATTGAAACGAGAGTCGCTTGCCACAAGTTTCGCAACGTGCGTAACGCGTTTCGATCCGGGGAATTAATTAATATGCGTTAAGTCGATGGGAGCGACTCTTCGCGACCATTACTCATCGCGGGATTCTTGCAGGAAAAACAGCGTATCGGTATCCTTGCCTTGTAACGACGAGTCAGACACATGGCGGAGACTTCGAATCGACGCGTTGACCGTCACGGGAATTTCGAGTATTTTTTTTTTTATAATAATATTACGTTATATTATATTATTTGATAAGATTCTATCGGTTAATCTTTCCACTTAACCTATTAACTGTGGAATTTAGTTTGAAAAATCTCTCGTTTTGCGCGAAATAAAATCAAAAAATGAAAGCTGTACTCGTCAAACACAGAAAGAATACACCTATGGTATATTATAATAAAAAACTAAAATTACATGTTTATCTGAAAAAATAAAGAGTTCATCGTTGAAAGAATTAGTATCATTTCAAGCTTTAAAATGACGTGTATACTCGTCAAACGCAGTTAACTGGTTAAGTCCTTGCCAGATGGTTTATTTGATTCTCAAAAGTCAGTGATACGGAGATCGGTCGCGGACTCTTGTTTTTCTTTTCAATGTGGCGTCGGTATTATAATGCACGAATAAATGTCATAAACCAATACACCAGAAGATAGCAGAAAATTGGAATAGTTGTGGAATAAAATTGACACTACATAGCTTAATAAAATCTAATTTAATCTATCAAAATTGATCTTCCAACTTTCTTAAAAAGAAATACGCCAATATTATTCTTTCGCTAATCTAATGTTTCGGGGCAATTTTCAGAAAACTGGACTGTTTGGGTTTATCTTTATTTTGAAAACTTAAAGAAATGTAAAAACCCGTGTTACTTATGGGATAACCTAATATTATATAATATTATAATTTTTTTATAATGCAATACATTATTATTATTACTGTCAGTATATACTATTAATTTTAATGTAGAAATAAATAATCAATCAACTCACCTAAATTCTCTTTACGTCGTTCTTCATCAAAGAAAATTTCATGTAAAATGAGTACACGAAATTCATATTCGAAACAGATCCGCGTCTCTTTAGCAATGTGCGCGATCAGCGATGGCGCCTGGAGGCTTATTTAAACCTGCACAGACGCGCCATTCTCATACTCTATATACAGGGTGTTCACATAATTTCCAGTCAGCATTTCTCTCGTAAACAATAAGTACCCACAAGAAATGAAAAATAAAACAATTCTTCTATTCCTCGTAACGAAACTAATTCATAAAATCGTCAGTCTATTATTAACTATTATCCATCGTTATCTACCATTATAATTATCAGTAGAATTATTATCACTGAACATATTATTGCATCGAACCCATTATTATTGAAACATGATTCATCCATTCAAAAGGATTGTAAAATTCTAGTTGCCATTATTCGCGAGCAACCGAATGCAATGGGACGGATAAACTTGTTCGTGATCCCTGCGAATAGCCCACGACGATGAAAAGTGTTATTCACAGAGCCGAACAATGCGTTCGCCAACATGGAAGTCCCATTGAATATTCGATTTAACCTTACGAGTAAGATTTCAAGCATTCGAAGCGAACGAAAGTCTCTCAAGGGATCACTGGGAATGTTTCCGATCGCCTCGACTCGATTTTTCGTCGAGTCAACGCATAAATCCTTTCACGGTTAACCCGTTAAATGGTATCCTTGTATATCTCAACACTGGTGCGAAAGGGAAGCTTGAACGAGAACAATTGTAAAGAATTATCACCTTGGAATGAAAGTTTGGGATTCGTGAATTTAACTTTGCACATTCTTTTATTCCCGGTGCTGACTTTCGACGGCCACGACACACCTAGACACCGAGTCCGGCATTAATCATAGTAAGTCAACAATAAAATGATCTACATTCTGTTCACACAATATATCTCCTGCTAATCTGCTCTCTGTCTTCTCTTTTTTGTATCTTCTTTCTTTTCTGTTTCTCTTTCTCTTTCTCCTTTTCTTTCTTTCTCTCTTCCTTTTTCTTTTTTGTTTCTTTCTAATACACTGTTGTTCCTTTCATTTTCTGTCGCTTCGACAGTTAATCGTTTTTTTCTCCATGGTTTGGAAATTCGCCGGACAATTGTTTTGTTAACTTTTTCTTTTTTTACTTTTTTTGTTTCGTTTTTGTCACTGTCCAGGACAGGCTAGTTAAAACGGATCGCGATTAAAATGGTTCTGATCAGGCGGAATTCTGGAACGAATACCTTGATTCTTCAACTAAATCGAGAAACTTGTCGGAACGATCGAACGCTTTCGATGTTTCGACATGTTGCTTGTGTTCTGTGCAATAGGAACGATAAATGTTTTTGTAAAATGTTGAACGAAAAGGAGAAGAAGAAATTGGTTTGAAGTTTGATGACTTGTTGCGGAACTGTAGTTTGTTTTTTTTTTTTAAGTTTTCAATGTCGTTCATGCGTTTAAAGATAAGTAATTTTTTACTGATGACAACTGTCTGTCGTTATCATTGTCACTATCGTTATGGTAAAAGTTCAGTTCCTAGTGTTTGCTGAAGTAAAATCGTTTACTTCTCGCGTGTAATACAATTCCCTTGTTTGCGCTGATTTTTACTGTTTCGTCTGGTACAACGCAATGTTGCACTGCACAAAATTTAAAAATAAAACTTGAACTCGAGCGAGTCGTACACGAATTCAACAAAATCTGAAACTTATTGTTTTTTCTCCATTTAAGTTTGAATAATTAAGTTACTCGAGTTCGTTTGGCGTAACTATCAGATTCCTGGACAGTTGTACGATTTTAATTAACTTTGTCGATTGGTACGTGCACTCGAACGTAGCTGTCTCATCGTTTTTTTTTCTTATTGTGTATAGTCTCGTGATTAACGGTTGCCCTTTTCTTTAACAGATATACTGACACATGGATTGTTGTCTCCATTTTGATTTTGATTGAATGTTACTCGAGAGATATCTTTCATTTGACATTTGCTTCCATTCTTGATTATTAACTGAAATATTTTTACGAAAAATTTAAAATTGAAGGTTTTATAGTCTCATATTTAATATAGTCTCTTTATTCCTTGATATTGTACTTATATATTTAAATTAATTAAATTAAAAAGAAAATTTCAAATTATATTTGAATTATTGGCTAGAAAAAAATAAACATGACACGATGGTTTCCTTAAAATTTACAGTTCCAGTTATCGAAGATATTTTGAAAATGTACATATATGGATGAAACGTCCGAAACGTTCCTCGAAACGAATTTGAATTTTAAATTCGTTCCACGTGGTACCAAGATGGAGACAGGTGTCCGTGCGTTACTGTATTCTGATAATCGTCGTATACACATTTCTTTCTCTCGTTCTCTGCATTGTCTTTTGCGAAAAAGAAGAAAAACCGACGTCTCATTCCCTGTTCATTCCACGCCCACTCTTACTTTTCGATACTAACAAATTCTGGTGTTCATTTTATGGGGACATTTTCAAGATAATAGTCTTGTCTGTTTAATTAAAACGAACCAACAAAAAGTTTTGTAGAATTGTAACAAATCTTCCTTATCTTGCTCGCTGCTCGCTGGATTCAGGGTTCCGGAAGCGTTTCGGATAAATTTGCGGTAATTAACGTGAGAGTCGATTAATTGAATTTACTTATTAATGTATCCTGTATTCGTGCTTGTGTGCGTGTACATGCGAATTTGTATGCTTGATGTTGTGTATTTTTTTCTTTTCCTCCTGACTTTACGTTTTGTTTTTCTGTTTTCTCTTTTTCTTTGTTTTTTTCTTTACCAGCTTTGTACGCTTCGTCCGTAACAAAACGAGATTTAGAGAAATAACTCTTTCGTATTGTACCAACTCGATGATCGAGGTGATCCTTATTACCACGCACAAACTGAAACGATCATTAGAAGGGACTACTTTTAATTATTCCGAAGTAGACTGAGAATAATGAATTACTCGAATTCGATTATTTTCATTTTACTAATACTCCGAATACCCGTTTAAGTATCCGCAGCTCTTTTCTTGAATCATTATTTTCACGATAACGGTGCAGAATTACGATAACGATGCATTATCAGTGCCGAGGATCAGTTTTAAGATCTTTCACGCTGCAGAAATGTTGGCAATAGTTTTGTTCTTTGATTGTTAATTTTCCCAGTTTGTCGATTCTTGCGATTTTTGTCAATTGTACAAACGCGATTTTATGTCATTCTTTTTTAAGAATAAATCGTGATTAATTACTTTGATTGTGTACACTGTAGATCAATTGTATGGGACCAAGATCCAGTCTTTAATTAATGAAAATTCTTGTTTCTTTGTATTTATATTCCTCTCCTTCTGCAAATACATTTACAATTACAACATGAATATTCTGTATAATAGTTCTCTGTACAGTTTTAATTTTTTCTTAATCAGCCTCTTTACATAGTATTCTGAACCGTACAGGCCATGAATTTTTCTCGAAGAATGAAGAAAACAACAAAAACCGAGAATTTGCATTTATTAAATGGTTAGAAGCATGTATAATATTTTTTCAATTCTGCGCTTTGAAGTTTCGTTATCGAATTTTGTCATCGGAAGATCAGCGATTTAACGGATCTCGTACATTTCGTCGATAGTGTACTTAAAATAGTATCGATTGCTTTCTACGAGCGATTAATTATCTTTGTTTTAAGTTTTAATTACATTATATGCGTTCCATCCTTATTGATTTTCTTGTTTAGCATAAAAGAAAGTTGCTGCCAAACTTCGAGATCGCATTGCTGCATTAATAATATATTCGCAGTATTTTAGAAGCTTCTTTTAGCGTAACATTGTTTGCTCCCTTTTTAACAGATGTTCGTTGCCCTTTTGTAACGATATTAATTGAAAGTTAGACCATTAGTGAATAAGACACTTTGTTTATTATTTGTTCATTTCAAGTTTGATGAATTCGTAAAAGATTGTCCTGGTAATCGTGATGCACATCCCCTATGCGTTCAGATTAGCCGCAATGGCCGCTTCTCTATCAATGAAATCGTTTTTCGTAATAGGGTGAATTGGAACAGCAACTTCTACAGGCAAACCCTATCCTAGAGGCTTTCGGGAATGCTAAGACGGTGAAAAATGACAACTCCTCTCGATTCGTAAGTTTCAGTATTTTATTTCGTTCACAAATTTACAATATAGTTTTTATTAATTCAATTTCTTAATCGTTTGTTCTTCCACTTCTTTTGACTAATGATGGTTGTCTTTTGTGGTTCAAATTTTTGTTAACGCGTCTTATAAATAAATATAAAATTTCATATTATATACGATATTACATATTTTATTTAAAGAAATATAGATATATTTCATATAACTCATATTTCTCACTCTATATATTTATATATAATATTCTTAAATTAAGA
Source organism: Nomia melanderi (assembly GCF_051020985.1). Classification (NCBI taxonomy): domain Eukaryota; kingdom Metazoa; phylum Arthropoda; class Insecta; order Hymenoptera; family Halictidae; genus Nomia; species Nomia melanderi. The sequence continues at coordinate 7,068,910 of NC_135005.1, forward strand.
ATGAGTATTTTGTGAAAATGTACTTAATGATCTCTATTTTGGTTTCATTAATTTGTTTAAAAATATAAATATTTGTTGAATTCGTCCAGGGTAAATTTATCCGAATAAATTTCGATGCTTCCGGGTATATTGCCGGCGCGAACATCGAAACATATCTACTGGAAAAATCGAGAGCGATTCGGCAAGCAAAGGACGAAAGAACTTTCCATATATTTTATCAGCTCCTCGCAGGTGCTTCGTCGGAACAGAAGAGTAAGTGAACTTCTTCGAAATAATAGCGAGAAATCAACTTGATTATCCAGATAATTATTTTAATGTTCCAGTTTACGGGTTTACTCGAGTAATATAGAGGGTGTTTGACAACAAATGGGAGAAAATTTGCAGAGTGGTTCCTCATGACAATACAAAAAGAAAATTAAGAATAAAAAATTGTGGTATCGGATTCGTTTTCGAGTTATTAAGGATTGAAAGTTTCCCTGACCTTTAATCATTAATAATTTGAAAACAATATTAAAATCGACATTTTTTTATTGTTAATTTCCGTCTTACATTGTAGATTATTAAATATCATCCGTTTACAATATTTTAAACAACAGCAATGTTAATCTTGTAACTACAAAATTTTTTGAAAATCGTTTTTATATTTTGAGAAAAGAAAAATCAGTTTATTTCTCTTTTCTCATGATTGTTTTGTGTTTTGTAACTGAATTGATAATTAGAATTATGTGGTGACTATATTTTTACTGAATACATAGAAGATTATAGGATAACGTAGTTGATATTGTTATTTGAAATTTTCCAGAGGAGTTTATTTTAGAGGATCCAAAACACTATCCATTTCTCTCAAATGGGGCATTACCAGTTCCTGGTGTAGACGATTCAGCCGAATTCTTCTCAACAGTGAAGTCTATGCACATCATGGGCATGACAAATGAAGACTTCTCCTCGATATTTCGTATAGTGTCTGCGGTAATGTTATTTGGCTCGATGCAGTTTCGTCAAGAAAGAAACTCTGACCAAGCCACGTTGCCTGACAACACTGTTGCACAAAAGATTTCTCACTTGCTAGGCTTGAGCGTCACAGAAATGACGAAAGCATTTTTAAAACCAAGAATTAAGGTGGGCAGAGATTTTGTAACAAAAGCACAAACGAAGGAACAAGTTGAATTTGCTGTAGAAGCGATCTCAAAAGCTTGTTACGAGAGGATGTTCAGGTGGCTTGTGAATAGAATTAATAGATCTTTAGATCGAACGAAGAGGCAAGGGGCTAGTTTTATTGGTATACTGGATATGGCTGGGTTTGAGATATTTGAGTTGAACAGCTTCGAACAGTTGTGTATCAATTATACAAATGAGAAATTGCAACAGTTATTTAACCATACTATGTTCATTCTGGAGCAAGAAGAATATCAAAGGGAAGGCATCGAATGGAAGTTCATAGACTTTGGGCTGGATCTGCAACCAACTATCGACCTGATTGACAAACCTATGGGTAAGATTCAGAAAGAAAGATTTCGGTTAACTTTTGTTCTTCATTTGATTAGACTGACATTTTGTTTGAACCCTTTATCAGTAAAACTTTAAAGTTATTATATATGTTGCGTTTAGTGTACATGGTTCAAGAAATTAAAGAAACTTATTCTGCTTTTAAAACAGGTATTATGGCATTGTTAGATGAGGAATGTTGGTTCCCCAAGGCTACAGATAAAACATTTGTTGAAAAATTAGTAGGTGCTCATAGTGTGCATCCTAAATTTATGAAAACAGACTTCAGAGGTGTAGCGGACTTCGCAATTATACATTATGCTGGGAAGGTTGATTATTCCGCTGCTAAATGGTTAATGAAAAACATGGATCCTCTGAATGAAAATGTAGTTAGCCTTCTACAAAATTCACAAGATCCTTTTGTTTGTCATATTTGGAAAGATGCGGAAATTGTTGGAATGGCTCAACAAGCATTAACTGATACACAATTTGGAGCAAGAACAAGGAAAGGAATGTTTAGAACTGTGTCGCAATTATATAAAGAGCAATTGGCGAAGTTAATGGTTACCCTTAGAAATACCAATCCAAATTTCGTTAGATGCATTATACCGAATCATGAAAAGAGGGCTGGAAAAATTGATGCTCCTCTGGTGTTAGATCAGTTAAGGTGTAACGGTGTACTGGAAGGTATTAGAATTTGTCGTCAAGGATTTCCAAATAGGATACCATTCCAAGAGTTCAGACAAAGGTATGAACTTTTGACACCCAACGCCATTCCTAAAGGATTCATGGATGGAAAGAAAGCGTGCGAAAAAATGGTAAATATTGTAGTTTTTTTGTTGTTATATTTTTTCCGGCGTACATATACTCAAAATAATTATAATTAAAACAAAACAAAGAACATTCTTTGCATTGTAAAATGTTTAATATTTCAGATCCAAGCACTTGAACTTGATCCCAATCTGTACCGTGTTGGTCAATCAAAAATTTTCTTTCGCGCTGGAGTTTTGGCACATCTTGAAGAAGAACGTGATTACAAGATTACTGATATAATTGTCAATTTCCAAGCGTTTTGTCGAGGTTTCCTTGCTCGTAGAAATTATCAGAAACGTTTGCAACAGTTGAATGCTATCAGAATCATCCAAAGAAATTGTGCGGCGTATTTAAAACTCAGAAATTGGCAGTGGTGGCGTTTGTACACTAAAGTGAAGCCCTTGTTAGAAGTAACCAAACAAGAAGAAAAATTAACTCAAAAGGAGGATGAGTTGAAGCAAGTGCGGGACAAGTTAGAATTACAGATGCATTCTGCCCAGGAATATGAAAGGAAATATCAACAGGCTATTGAAGAGAAGACAGTGTTAGCAGAACAATTGCAAGCTGAAGTTGAATTATGTGCGGAGGCCGAAGAAATGAGAGCACGACTAGCTGCCAGAAAACAAGAACTGGAAGAGATCCTTCATGATTTAGAAGCGAGAATTGAGGAAGAAGAAGAAAGAAGTGCCGCGTTAACTCAAGAAAAAAAGAAATTACAATTAAACATAAGCGATCTCGAGGAACAACTAGAAGAAGAAGAAGCTGCAAGACAGAAGTTACAATTAGAAAAAGTACAGTGCGATGCGAAAATTAAGAAGCTTGAAGAAGATCTTGCGCTTTCTGATGATACGAATCAAAAGTTATTAAAAGAAAAGAAAATTCTTGAAGAAAGGGCAAATGATTTGTCTCAAACACTCGCCGAAGAAGAAGAAAAAGCGAAACATTTATCGAAATTGAAAGCCAAACATGAAGCGACGATTGCAGATTTGGAGGAGAGATTATTGAAAGATCACCAACAAAGACAGGAAGTCGATAGGTCAAAGAGAAAGATAGAAACTGAAGTATCGGATTTGAAGGAGCAACTTGCGGAAAGGAAAACACAGGTATAGCGAGATTAATAAATTGTTTATTAACGATTTATGCAAACCAATAAGTATCGTCCGTTGTTTGAAAAACGAACTGCGGAAGGAATGCGGGTATGAGTGGTCAGAATCTAGTGTGTTTTCGGCTTTAGTGTGTGATTGATCGAAACAATCACACGTACACTAATCCCGTCGCCTCATACAACGCATTCAGTGGAAGCCCCTCTTACCCCTGTGCCGTTCTGCGACTCGTCTTTCGAACGACGAATGATGCTAACAATATTAACTTCTTTACAGGTAGAAGAACTTCAATTACAACTTGGCAAACGCGAAGAAGAATTAAATCAAGTAATGGCAAAGATGGATGAAGAAGGAGCAGCGAAAGCTCAGGCGCAGAAAGCTCTACGTGAGTTAGAGTCTCAATTAGCTGAGCTACAAGAAGATTTAGAAGCAGAAAAGGGCGCGAGAAGTAAAGCAGAGAAGCTGAAACGTGATCTAAATGAGGAATTGGAAGCTTTGAAAAACGAGTTGTTAGATTCTTTGGACACAACTGCCGCACAACAGGAATTGAGAAGTAAGCGGGAACAAGAACTAGCAACACTGAAAAAGAATTTAGAAGAAGAGACATCGATGCATGAAGCAACATTGGCGGATATGCGTCATAAGCATACCCAAGAACTAACAGCTTTGAACGAGCAGATGGATGCACTGAAGAAGACTAAAGCAGTCTTAGAAAAAGCAAAGGGTACTTTGGAAGCTGAAAATGCTGATCTAACATCAGAGCTTCGTTCTATTAGTGCCAGTAGACAAGAATCGGACAGAAGAAGGAAACAAGCAGAGCAACAGCTTGCTGAAGTGAATGCAAAGCTTGCTGAAGTTGAAAGAAATAGGCAAGAATTAGTGGAAAGAGTTACAAAATTACAGCAGGAATCTGAAAGTATTATGCAACAATTGGAAGCTGCGGAATTGAAAGCTTCAGCTGCCTTAAAAGCTTCAGCTACATGCGAATCCCAGTTTACAGAACTTCAACAGCAATTGGAGGAAGAAACCAGACAAAAATTAGCTCTGAGTTCAAAATTAAGAGCGTTAGAAAGTGAAAAGGAAAGCTTGCATGATCAACTGGAGGAAGAAGAAGAAGCGAAGAGAGCCTTAGACAAACAGGTATGATTATAAATTGAAATTCTCATTTAAAAAGCGGCATTAAAGCAAGAAACAAAGTTGGGAATAATTCTAGTCCTGCTTTGGTTTGATAACATACCGGATATGTTGAGTCTATTAGATTACTTTATTAAATATTCTCGAAATATTTCGGTTATTTTGTAGTTATTTCTTTAGATTTTCTATTGTTCTTTTTTATTCGTGAAATTAGTTGAATTATGTCAACTTTTTAATAAATTTTTGGATGACAAAAACGTTGCGATATTTGATACGTGTACAGGTTATAATTACATACAGAAATTGTTTAAGTTGATGAAAGGAAGAATATGTTAACAAATATATGTATATATTTTACTTAGTTACTTGGCTTAAACGTACAACTGGCTGAAGCTAAAAAGAAAGCAGAAGAAGAAGCTGAAGCCGCTGTAGCATTGGAGGAAGCTAGAAAGAGATGTATTAAAGACATGGAAGCAATTCAAAGACAAGTTGAAGAGCTGCAGGCTGCCAATGATAAATTGGACAAATCAAAGAAGAAAATACAAGCGGAATTGGAAGATAGTATTATCGAGCTTGAAGCGCAACGAGCTAAGGTGCTGGAATTGGAGAAAAAGCAAAAGAATTTCGACAAGGTAATTATTTATTTTTATATTATTTACTTATACGCTTATTCTTATATTTATTATTGTATAAAACAAGAGTTTTTAATACCTATATCATTACAGTGATACAAATAATATATCTCCTGATTAATAATTTAATTCCCTATTATAAATTAGTGTTACTGTTATTTATAATTATATTAATTTAAAATTAATAAACTTATTACCTTTTTTATTATTAACAATAGTTTGAGGAATTTTCTGTGAGTTTTTAATAATAATATTATTACTAATTTGATGTTATCGCATTATTTTTTACATCTAATATTTTTGTTTTGTTGTATTCAATTACTACAAACATTTAGTTAATATTAAACACCTTACGGACTACTTCTGCATTATCATATAATCTATCTTTTAAAGTATTCGATATTGAATACCTTAACTATTTTTATAATTTTCAGTGTTTTTAACTATTTTCTTGTAAGTTCTCTACAATATTATATCGATATTATGTAACACATGATCCGTAAAGTGTTAATCTCTACATAAAACTATCATATATTTATTTCACGCTTATACACAACAAATATTAAATTAATCTTGTTACATCATAAAGTATTAGTAGAATCAATGTTACAACTTGTAAAAATCTGAGCACTATTGTAACACGATTATTATTACTTTTTAAGGTGCTAGCCGAAGAAAAAGCAGTATCCGAACAATACGCTGAGCAACGCGATGCTGCGGAACGCGAAGCTCGCGAAAAGGAGACGCGCGTCCTATCTTTGACTCGTGAACTGGACGAGATGAACGAAAAGGTGGAAGAGCTTGAACGCATTCGACGAGGACTTCAGTCGGAACTCGACGAACTCGTGAACAACCAGGGAACAGCGGACAAAAACGTGCACGAACTTGAGAAGGCGAAGCGAGCCCTCGAATCTCAATTGGCCGAGCAACGTTCACAAGTAGAGGAACTCGAAGACGAGTTGCAGTTCACTGAAGACGCGAAGTTGCGATTAGAAGTAAACATGCAGGCGCTGAGAGCACAGTTCGAACGGGATTTGCAAGCTAAAGAGGAACAAGCCGAGGAGAAACGCAGGGGATTGGTTAAGCAGTTGCGTGACCTCGAAGCGGAACTAGAGGATGAACGGAAGCAAAGAGCCGCCGCGATAGCCCAACGCAAGAAGATGGAAGCAGATTATAAAGATATTGAACAGCAACTGGAAATGCATAACAAGGTAAAGGAAGATGCATTGAAACAGTTGAAGAAACTGCAGGCACAAATAAAGGACAGCACCAGAGAAACCGAAGAGGCCAGGGCTGCTAGGGACGAACTGGCAGCGAGTGCCAAAGAAACTGAACGGAAAGTGAAGAGTTTAGAGGCGGATTTGATGCAGTTAACGGAAGATTTCGCCAGCAGTGAACGGGCAAGGAGAGCTGCCGAGAACGAAAGAGATGAATTACAGGAGGAATTAAATAATAACGCCAACAAGGGTACGCTGATGCTGGACGAGAAACGAAGACTCGAAGCTAGAATTGCGACATTGGAGGAGGAATTAGAAGAAGAACAGTCGAACGCTGAATTGTTCATAGACAGAGCCAGAAAAGCGCAGATAACGATCGAACAACTGACAAACGATCTGACCACTGAGAGATCGACTACGCAGAAGTTAGAATCGCACAAATTGTTGTTGGAGAGACAGAATAAGGAACTTAAAGCGAAATTGACTGAATTGGAAACTGCCCAGAGGGCGAAAACTAAAGCTACCATTCAACAGCTGGAATCAAAAATTAATAATCTCGATGAACAATTGGAAACCGAGGCAAAGGAGAGATTCGCGCAGCAGAAGATAAATAGAAAGTTGGAAAAGAAATTAAAGGAATTGAGCTTACAGTTAGAAGATGAGAGGAGAAATTCGGACCAATACAAGGAGCAAGCCGAGAAGGTGAATGCTAGGATGAAGGCATTGAAGAGACAGCTCGACGAAGCCGAAGAAGAAATTAGCAGGCATAAAGCGATGAAGAGGAAAGCACAGAGGGAAATGGATGATATGCTAGAATCTCAGGAAGAATTGACCAGAGAGGTGGCAAACCTCAAAAACAAATTAAGGTACGCTTCCAAAATTTTCTGGAAACATATAAAACTTTAGTTTCGATTTAAAAGTACAATAACTGTATTTGATTCGAAAATAAGAAATCATTACATTCTATCAAAATATTTAGGTATCGAGGAAAAAAGGAAAGTTAATATCCCACATGAAAAAATGTTACGAACAGAATTTCTTCTAATTCGAAGATTTTCATCGATTTTGGTTAGTTTATACATTCAATTTCTTTTAACCTATTAAGTCGTGTATTCTTTATACTTATAAATCATTATGAATTTTATCAGGCTTAATTTGTTCAGGCACTCGCGAGAGATTCTTTACTTTTTTCAATAATCTTCTTCAACAATTCGTAGCATTTAAACAACCCAAGATGAAAATTATTTCTTTTTATTTTTCCGATATCTTAACATATGCCTGAAATAATGGGACAATAAATTTCTTTGTAGACGTGGTGGTCCTCCAATAAGCCTCAGCTCGACGCGTCTGAAACGCGGTTCCGTTCAGACTGGTGGCTCCGGGGATGATTCAACAACGCAGGATGAAAGCATCGACGGTGAGGAAACCGTCAATTGAACGATAGAGCAGAAAAATCACTTAATGAACCCTCACAACGCAGGAAACCCATAGAAAAACCCAGGTCCAGGAGGTGCGCGCAAGATCCGCTTCGACATCCGAATTCAGAGGAATTCGTTTTCCCGAACTTTCCCGGGAGTCGATTCTTATGCACCTAACGATGCCATGAGATGAGGACGGCTTCCTTCTGTACATAAGAGACTCGGCAGAGCCGTACTGAGTAGTATTTTACCTTCGTTCTTCCGGAACTCCACAAAGATCGACGAACCTTCTCAACGACACGTTGGTATCGACCGATCGATCATTCATACAATTGTTAATGGTGCAAGCCATTAATAGCCTAGAATGAAATCATTGAAAATGATTCTCACAGGTAAACGTTTACCGAATTTTTTTCCAAGGAGCTTAACGTGCACGGTACACGCGTACTGGACTTCCACGTTAACGGTACTGGGATGCCATACTTTTGTACAAGATTTACCATAGAAATTTCTTCTTAATCATGTATTTCGTCATTCTTTGTGGAAAATGCTACCACTTTCGCCGGGTAATATTGAAACTAGAAATATATTATTGGGGCTGCATAATCGATAACGAATTAACACCACATTTAGGCAGCATTAATATCTATTATATTATAGTTATATTAATTATTATTATTATTATTATTATTATTATTATTATTATTATTATTATTATCATCATCATCATCGCAGTTTTTGTTTAAAAGAAAAAAAAATCGTAATACGTTATTTGTAATTATTTTTAATAATCGAGCCAATGATAGGCGATTCCGAGGCATCGTTCCGAGAGGTTGGAAACTGTAGAACTTTCACAAGAGTTGAAGTACAATTTTTCAGTTGTTAGAATTGTTCAAGACGTAGCATTTTTAAAACAATCTTATTATTGTATTACTCATTGACGCTGAGTGGAGCGATTGTAAAATTTCAAAGACTTTTTCGAGATATGCCGTAAAGTATTTTAATGATGATTCCGGGGGATTTAGAACACTCTGAAAAAATTGTTGTTATCTGTGGGAGAAAGTTCGTTTTCTTGTTTATAAATGGCAAGAAGGGACATAAAAGAGTGATTTTGACTCGGGATGTCAACTTTTGAAGAAAAAGTATTATTATTTTTAAGAAAGATTATACTCTTTAATATCTTGTTTAAGCTTTTCAGTTGCATTTTTGCCTGACTGTTCCATTTTAAGCAGCAATTATCTCATTTCTTTTCGAATAAAATTTCTTTACCTATCGGAACGAACCAGAAATCGACGATCCAGGGTGTATATCAATTGGTATTTAGGTGTGATTGCAGATCGAGAACTTCTTCGTTCCATGTCATCCGATTTCAGACCCATCGAAAAGTTCGTCAAAGGTCTCGGAACAATTACTTGAGCATGCATTTAATCGAGGTTAATTTTTCTAAAATATTATATACAATTTTTCAATTTGTTTCTCTGCTTTTTTAATTGGAATCGTGCACTGGCGGATTTCTTGATGCGTGTGAAATTCAACCTTTCAATGCAAGATCGCCATGTGAAATTGATCGAGGAAAGAAGAGAAACAGCAACCTTTTTATACATGCATTTTTTAGAACATGTGCATTTCTTATGCATTCAGATGCAACGTACTTTAACCTCTTTTTGTCGACATCGAACAGAAACACTTTATACGAAGAAAAAAGATTAGAAAGAAAAAGAAATAAATAACAAGAGTAAGCAGTATTCATGGCCAATCCAACAACCTAAATCAAAACATGAAATAAATGGCAGTGTTGCAGAATAAATGAAATAACAATTGTGTGGGGTATTTGCATTTTGAAATGCAAGACAAAAAGAGATTAACGGGCGGTTATACATATTACACGTGTATAGGGTTTTTTATGAATAGCGTTTGATAACGAAATACTTGATTTTGGGGGTGATTCTATGCAGGAAATGTGCAATAAAAACACCCGCTTATCACAGCGCTTGACGTTGTTAAACGAAATTGCAAATTTTTAAAACAAATTTTTATTTTATAATATTTTTATTTCATTTTTGAGTATTTGAATAAATTTTGTAATGAACACCTTGAAATTTTGTCTATATTACGTAAGTTCCTTGCATGGGGTTCACTTGAAAATCATTAGTGCAATTAGGTGCTGAAATTTGCGGCGTACGCAAATACGTCTTTACGTCTCCTGCTGCTGGACAACTGTACTTTTTGTAAAGAAATTTATTTAAAATAAACCTTCCTAACAAACCAACGAAATTTTTAGAAATAAAAGTTGATTCTAGATTTTGAAAAGAGGAAGAGTTGCATCTTCCCGAGTAAACTAACAAACGGTTCAATATTTAAATCCTATAAAAATCGGATAAAACATTAATCAATAGCATCTCTTCTAGTGTGAAACAGGGCAACTTTTATAAAACATTTACAGCGAAGAATCACCTTCAAAATCAGATGTTTCATTATTGTGCGCTAATCTTAAATCACTCTGTATATGTACACATTTACATATTCAGAGTATTCTGTAAAGTATGCTGTATCCAGAGATGGTAAAAAAAAGCCGGGTTTTGTGGAATCACTTTTTTCTAAAATTAACGAACATCAGAGACGAATAATTACCTAAAAATTCTTAATATTATGTTACTAAAATATTAAGAATTTTTTGTAGTTTTTAAAGGAGAATAGAAAAGGAAAGATTTCTGGATGTAACACGCCTTATCGTACACTCTCTATATGTAAATATATATATATATATATATTATTTTTTGATACGGCTAAGTGATTGTATATGGACGAAACTGGCCTGTTTTTTTTACATTAAACAGCTTTCTAGTGATTTTTTAGGCGGGCTTTTCAAATTCACGATTGAACTGCCACTTAACTAATCGTGGACTACTATTTCCTCCACGTAATTATTATAATTAAACCTCAACATCTCTGGAATGAACTTAATAAACGTTATACACATTTTCGACAGATTTAGTTAATAAGAAATAAATTATAATTTCTTAAATAAAGGAAGGATACTGTAATGAATTGTGTCTGTCAAGAGGAATATGCTAACGTCAATGGTACGTTATATAATGTTGCGCATCAAATGGTAGGTTTTGTTGATCTTTATAGTTGAATATTCTTTTAGAGATAAAAACTGAAGGTGCATGATCAAAATAATCCTTCTAAAAACCTGTTAACAGTTGAAAGAACTAACTTCTATGAAATTCATTATTTTCCTCTGTTTTTCTCTTCATACAGTGCTTAAATGTAAAAAAAAATCAATGGCTATTAACTTTATGTGGTACAAGAATTTATTTAAATTAAGCTATAAGTTTTTAATGGCTTTGAGCAGAATTTTTTTCGTGAGTTTTATGCTGCAATTCTGCACATGAAAGAAAACAGATTACACGATGTATGAACAAAATTTATCAATAGTTTTCGCCTATACTATTATCGAGTAAGTGAATGCAATCGAGTCTAAAGATAATCACACTTGAAGTTAGAAGCTTTTTGTAAACTTTTCGACAATAATAACAAATTTATGTATCGGACGTTTCATCGAAATTCAAAAAAATACGTTTCACACAATACCTTAACTTTTTTTTCATGGATGTTGTTTTTGTTACGGAGCTCTTAATTGTTGGCAAAGGTTACTACTTGCATGTTAATTCGAATCGTGTACATTTGTTTTGTGTTACTAAAAATCTAACACTTCATGTGCAACAATATACTCACTAAGTGGAATTGATACTTAAAGAAATTTTTATACTCACCCCATTGTTGGGTTCGAACGTGCAGAAAGATATCCGACTGCTAGGATCTTCGATAACATATGCAAAGCTAAAAACACAACCGAAATATCAGCAACCTCTTTCTCGAAAGGACTCCTTTCAATTTTTGGAAATTTGGATGATTGTAAAAAATATATTTTATTGGTTACCATTTATATACTGTACTGTTGTAATAACTACTTTTTAACACAATTCACGCATTGTGAGAACAATTTTTTAAGGGATGTGTATCTTGAATGTATGTGTAATCGAAACTTTTTAATTTGGCTTATGTGGCCAATTATTGAAACAATTGATATTGTTGGCAAATAGAAAACAGAGCTTCACAATTTTGATCTTTTGCTGTGAAATTTTGTATCAATGTACAATCGTTTATATGTATGCTTTGCAATGTCGACTATCATCAGCGTAGAAGTGTGTGAATGTGGCCATAAATTACTTAGACTTTAATATACATATTTTTTTATTTAACTGATAAGACGACTCAATTGTATTTTTTATGTTTCGTGTATAGTTACTAACCCACTGTAATGCAGAGAATGAATGAGCACCTTAATCGACTTGAATTTTAAATTAACTTCAATAGACTTAAGCCCAAAATTGTGGAAATAGTTCATTTTGTTTACATGTTATATATTTTCTTTTGAAGCATAACGCTTACACTTGGATACGGGATAAAAACTTTTCTTTCTTCTTCTTTTCTAATGTAATAGAGAACGTAAGAATCTTGTGAAATTAATTGGGAATTGTATTATTATGTGAACATATTTTTTATAAACCATCCAAAATTTCTGTAAACAAAAAAGAAATTCCATACCACACGTTGCATTTTACTTTTCAAATTGCTGTAAGTTTGTAAATAAGCGCTAAAAAAGTGTTCACATTCGACTTGAGCGCGTTTTACTTTAAGCGATTTACTTCGGAGACTGATCTCCTTTGTGAGGTCCAATGAGGTTGAAATCAATTATTCCGGTACCGTGAATGGACTGAAAATACGTAATGAAAGGGAGAAAAGAAAGTAAGCGGGCAACACATAAGATTCGACCAACGAAACGAGAAATCTTTTTCTATACATTTTATATACATAGGCGTAAATCAAATACTAATAACACTACAAGTGTGTTAAGAGGTATAGTTAAATGCTATAAACTGAACGATAGAAGAATTGTTACTCGGTCCGAGTTTTTCTATCGTTTATTTATATAATGGTCAATAAATTACCAATGCAAAACACAATATATCGCTTAATGTATCGATGAATTTCAGAGCAAAATTTGTCAGTAATCAAGTATGACTTATGTATTGTTTTAGCATTAATTTACACGCAAACTGTTATGATGTTACAAAAATGAAAAAAAAAGCAAAAGAGATTTATAGCCGAAATTCATGAATTTCCTTGGTATATATTTTCAGATGGTTGTATATAATTTGCCATGCTGTCGGTCACGTTACCAAATGAACCATATATGCTAAAAATATTTACTTTTAATTTTTATTTAATAAATACATTGATAAAATAAAGATCTATTCGATTCACTGAATCTAAATGTGTTGTACAACGTAAAAAATCAAGACGCTCATCTTCATTAACGTTGGAAATGCAGCGAATATCGAATACCGCTGATCAAATGTAAACTGTATTTAAATTTGTTCAAGGTTTGTTCTCCTTGATTTCTTTCAGCTGACGTTGCAGACCAGGCGATGCAATATCCAACGGAGTCTTTTTCTCTTTATTTTCCACGTACATGTTAGCGCCATTTTGAACTAACAATTTCGCCTCGTCCACGCGGTGTTCTTCGCATGCCAAATGCAACGGTGTATTACCGTCAGCATCTTTGCTATCTGTGAACAGTTAACATTAATTTCTAAGAAACCAATTAATCATTATGTATCGAAGGTTGACAAATTTGTAGAAATTGTTACAATGTTTTTTTAAAAGTTTAAAAAGAAACTATTATATTATGATAACAGTATATAGCATCTTGATAATATTCAATATTTTAAAATTGTAAATTGCTTGTTAATGCAAAGAAAGACTTACTTATTTTTAAATTTTTACCATATTCCAGAAGGAGTTTCACGATAGCAATATTGCCCTTTGACGCGGCCCTATGCAATGGCGTTGCACCACGATTATCTGTAATGTTAATATCTGCATCTTTTTCTAACAATGCTGCACAGATAGACTTCCAATTCTTTGATGCTGCGTATTGGAGGGCTGAATGACCAGTTTGTGTTGTGGCATTAACATTTGCACCCTCTGTTAATAGAGTGGTAACTACTTTTTCGCGACCTGCTGATGCGGCCAGGATTAAAGGTGTCATGTCGGTCTAAAAATTAGATTTAATAACTAGGGTTTGATAATGAAAAATAATAGGTTTAGTACACCTTTACAATAAGCACAATCCTACATTATATTTTTTGTATTCATTATACATTTTCCTTCATTTCTTTTATATATAAAATCTTTTGATTTGGTTGTATTATTTTAAAATTTGTATTATGAGATTCAAGTGTTTAAATTTCAGATTCGCGCCATTAAATATGATTCAGTGGAATCTGAAGCGACGAACACAAGGTTAAGAGAGGTTATAATAGGCGGGCATATTCAAATAAAGTTAAAGACTTCTATCATAATTATAAAAGACATTTATATTTTTGTGTAATATCACTACGAAAAACATATTAACATACGCACTTAAAACATTTTTATTCATGTTTACTTAATTTTAAACATAACGTATTGTGCATTGTGTCTTCAATACTCATTCTTTGGTTTGTTTTCATGATATTATTATTATTCTGTTTGTATTCATTACTGTTGAATCATTTTGTGCATTAAATATTTAGACACCTTCACAAAAAGAAAAAATAAAGAATGAAGAAATAAAGTCTAATTAGAATAAAACAATGTAATTTGACATATATATTATTTTCCAATGAGTCAAACAGATACATAAAGATAATTATTTAGAATGTGTACAAGAATAAACAATAAAGTAAGAACAGAATGACGTCTTAGCTAATAATCAGTGAAAGTTATTGTTGTCACAAATCAGTCATGACTTTGACAATACCTGATATGTGTATATGCTTGTCATATAATAATTGAAATACTTACATCATCAGTAGGATCAACAGGTACATCAAGAGATAATAAATATCTAACTAACTCGTCGTGACCTCCAAGTGCAGCCCAATGTATTAAAAGTCTTCCACTCTACAAAAAGAAATTTATTGAGAAGCAACATAACCTATCTTATTAGTAACCTACGTTTTAAATAAATAAAAACTTACACTGTCTTTCTCCGTCTTTAATTTTTCATTTTCACTTAAAAGACGTTTAACATTTGCAACTTGACCACGATAAGCCATTTCGTGAATCGATTTATCTGCCATTTTTATTATTTTCCAGAGCAGATATTAGTTGACACAAATCATATATGGTCCTTTGAAATATAAGTCTTCTTTTATTTCACCACCAGAGGAACATGCATCGTAATTGAATTTTTAATTCTTTTTTTACTGTTCTTCAATATTCATAATTCGGTATTAACTTGTTTATATGTACAAATTAAAACAACTGTTAGCTGTTAGATGTAATATAGCACAGGATAAAAATGATTTTGTTTTTTATTATAAAATATTGAAACAAATAAATATCTACATATTACCCCATCAGAATACTAATTACCAATTTTTAAATTATAGATATATAAATTAGAATATTTTAGTAAATAATAAATAGTAGTTAATACTTAAAAATGTAATGTAAGTAATAAGTCGATAAGAATGGAAACCTAATTTTTGGAATAAATTTTTATTAAACAATAAATAGTAATTAAAAACATTACAAGCAAAAATTATTGCCGTATAATGTTTGTTTAGGAAAACTGAATACGCAATTTGCTATCATGTTAGACAATGCTTGACGTTAATAATTTATATTCTCAGATTAAATATATTTTATATCAAACGGAAAGGAACTTTCATTTTAGAGAAACGAATTAAAGATAATGCATTCCACTGAAAAAAAATGTCACTTGTTTAAACATAGATTTGTAATCATTCCATAAAGACCTAAGTACCTACATGCATAACTGTGTTCACTTGATAACGCCACCATCTGCTAAATAAAAAGAAGGACGACGCTTAATAGTTTCAGCGTCCTATTTAACACAGTTACGGCATGTTAACAAGGTATGCAAGATCTAACGAGAAAATCGCTTTTTCACCCGTTCATCAGCACGGCAATTAATACACGCAAATTACCTTATCAGATTTCATCGACTTCTCGATCAGCCTCCCGGAGGTCCTCAATTACGACTTGTTGTTTCTGCCTATTGTAAGAAAACATTCACACAACAATTGAATTTGGATCTTCACTCAAAAGAGGAATTTACTGAATCTACTAATTACAAATAAGTTCCGCCATAAATGATAAAAAACCAATAAATAAGGCTTAAAAAATTAACAAATCTAAGAGTTCAGCAGTAACTATCAGATTTTATAAAAATTGTAACAATGAACGCAATAAATTACATTTTAAATGAAACATTCGTTCACTTAAAGTATTTGTACCTTATTTCTACAAAAAATATCATAATTAAATATAACAAATTTCAAACATTTGAGCAAAAGTGACAATACATATTTGTCAAGGTTTACTAACTACTTCATATGTTCCCTGTCATAATTATGATTAGCATTATCTATTCGTTTCGGTGACGTTAGAACACCGTGTCAGCGACAGCACTGCTCCAATTTATGCAAAAAGAAACAAGTTTCAAACGTCGTATCGTGAAAACGAGATACTCTTTTCCGGGCCAATGTCGACAACCTCGGTTTATCGATACGTTCGAACGGTACCTCCGAGGTCTTTAACCATGGAGAGGTCTCCGCTTGTTTGCAATCACGCGAGAATTCCCATGGGCCATCTTGCATGCAAATGCCTTGTGCCCGTATTTTTTTTTCTTTTTTTTGTTTACACTTATCTCACGTACGGAATATTTTTACCGCTTGCGGTTACCCGTCGCGTATAAAACCGCGGGAAGATTCGCCTTAGACGCGCATACCCACGCTGCCCCTCGAAGAAGCGAGGCGAATTTCAGTATTAGAACCGGTATTAGTGGTTTCCGGCTTGATTTCTTCCAGTAAAAGCGAAACTCGTTCAGTTGAGGAAACGTCGCTCTGTCGAGACCATTGATCCCTTGGAGGATCACTCGAGAAAGTTCAATAGAACCTTAAAAAAGCCGTTCAAAATGATAACACCATCGACGAAGAGCTAGAGCTGAAAATAACGCCCACACGTTAAAGAATCTTTATTCCTCAAGTACAACGATCTTATTTAATACCTTTGATGTGGAAAACCTGGGAAACTCGGGACCTTTGATAACTGAAAACCGTGTTTTTTCAATTAAACATAAAATCGAGTTCGCATAGTGATGGTATGCTTTAATGAAGGAGCAATGATGGCTAAATAAATACCATAAGATTCAGTGAAATTTTGATGAACAACTACTCGTTCGATTTGTAAAGTCGAATATCATGATGACAGCGATACCGTTGTATTTTCTTCTCTTTCTTGGAGTAAGTTGTGCCGACGAGAAGGTGCGATATGATGGGTACAAGCTGTACAAGATTTTTGTCCCGGATACCGCTGGCCTCGAGGTCGTTCAGCAGATGCAAGACGATGATGGCTACAATTTTTGGAAACAACCGAGGGTTAACGACACGATGAACATTTTGTTGTCACCGAAAAAGCTCGAGGAATTCATGAGTATTATTAACACAACGCAACTTGACCCGGAATTGATGATGGACAACGTGCAGCAGTATATCGACAATGAAAATCCACGACGAAGCGTACGCGGGACGTTCGATTGGCTGGGTTATCACCGATTGGACACGGTAAAATGAAAATATTCGGAAAAGACATTTTTTTTATTAATTTAATTCTACTTCAACTTTTTACATTTATTAATTACTTTCACTTCATTCGTTTAATATAATTTTGTTAGTTTTTGTCCATATTAAATTTATTAATACTGATTTTCATTATACGAATATGCGAACAAATTTATTTATTATCTTTTCAATTATTATCCCATTTTTCACAACAATTTTTCAATTATAATAATTGCTTATAACTTTGGGAAACTTAATTTGTCGACATTTATTTATTCAAATTTTCTTCTCTTTGCATGTCTTCCTAAGCACTGTACCCTAAAGTTCTAAATCTCATCACCTCGAAAAAGTCAGTTTCCAATCACAAATTCCTGAAAACGTTTATCCTCGACATAGTTCGCTGACCGCCGTAAATGTTTATTGTCTATTGTCCGTCATCCATATCTATTTTCTGCGTGAAAATGAAAAATATCAAACTCAAAGTTATTACTTAGAAATAAATTAGAATTCCACGAAATATACCCAGTGACCAAGTATTTCGGACATCTACTTATCTGTTTCATTTCCAGATTTATCGTTGGCTGGATTCTCTTGTCACGCAACATCCCCAAATCGTCGAACCTATAACGGGTGGCCACAGTTATCAGGGAAGAAGCATAAGAGGTGTGAAGCTGTCTTACAAGCAGGGAAATCCTGGCGTGTTTATCGAAGGCGGGATACACGCCAGAGAATGGATATCGCCTGCTGTTGTAACGTACATCCTGAATGAGTTAATACTCAGCGAAGATCCCCGTGTCCGATACATGGCCGAGTCTTACGACTGGTACATCTTCCCGGTATTCAACCCGGATGGTTACGAGTACACGCATACCACGGTAAACAAAATGGGTATTAGGTCATCCAATAATTAACAGTAGGTTTACGAACATTTATCGTACAGTTTATCCCACTGCTCCTAGAAAATTTGATGTTCGTTTATTCGAATCTTGGATATTAACACGCTGACTGCCACGAGAATTTCTAGCGTTTTGAATAGCAATACTTTTTCTTTAATAACAAAGGCAAACGATATTGAAAATAATTAGTAATGGTTTAGTATCACGATAGTCGTATTACGCTATGATTTAGCTACTTATGTTACTAAATATTTTACTTTGAAATCAAGTTTCTTATTGTAATTGTTCTCTAGCAATTTGAAAGCTCCGGTCATCGGTGACCATCGTGGCAGTCAACGTGTTAAAGGTTTGAAAGTAAACAATTAATCAACCAAAATCGACGTAAACATTTACTAAATAATGTTTGTGAAACTTAATACGCGTTCCGAACTTAGTGTTAATGGTGTTTCATGACAATACCTAGTGTAAAAAATTAGTACTTAGTTTTCTTTTTCGATTTTTTAGTTAATTGACGTATTGACCATCATTGTGTATGACTTTCTACCATTTTCCGATTCATTTTTTAATGGCATTTTCGAAAAATGAGATATTGTTTTGTAAATAATTTTTCTGTGGTTTTCTGTTGGAAGGTCCATAAGAAACAATATTACATATAGGATGAGTTAACATTTAAAAAATTGAGATGTAAGATATACAGAGTGGTTAATTAGAAATAGGATACCTTGATTCTAGAAGTACCGAGCATTAATCGACTTTGTGTTGCTTCATAAAAATGGTAAAACTGTCTTTATTAAGATTTCAATTTGTTTATATTTTCATTTGTGTATTGTAAAATCAGTTTATCTAATAATTTCTTTGAAAATACTACGTGATTTCTTTAATATTTTTAAAAGAAGAAGTAGGGAATGGGTTATATTGTCTGGTAATTCTAATATTATTGATTTTCGTTAACACTTTACCTATCGAAAGTCTACTATAATTCGCCATAAAGTTAGACGAGTTGAACTATTTAGAAATGTTAAAAATATTCAAATTACACAATTTTTATTTTGAAGAATACTAATCCCAGAATTCCTGGCCATGAAAGCCTCGAACGAATCAATTCTTATTCTGTCATCATCCAGACATACGAATACTTTCATTACATTTTCTAAATGATATATTGAATTCGTCTGGAATGTATTGATGTTTTATTCATTGACAATTGTAATGTTTAAATAGAAACGAAAGTTTATTCCTAGACAGACAAAAGAACATAAATCACGAGAAGATGCCGTCAGGCAGAATCATCCAGGCGATGTCCCTACGCATCGATTATCGATAAAATCTGGGTTTCTCCTAAGTGTTTTATCTGCGTAGCCGGCCTATCAACCGTTATCTATAATTAGCCGAGGAACTTCAATCAGTTGCAATTTCTTTTAAACGAAATGTATACGATCTCATACTTAATCGATAGATAAATGCGCGATGATTGTTTGACAATGTCAATTAATTAATGAAAAGAACAATCACAGTGCAAAGTACAATTCCTCTGTTCAGAATCGACTTTGGCGTAAAACTAGGCGGCCGAGTGGAAGGGGATGCATCGGCGCGGATCCTAACAGGAATTGGAACTTCCATTGGGCAGGTTATGAACATTCTTTTCTCTTCAATATGAAATATGAAATTAATTTTTTAAACGTGAAATTAATTTCAGCTCATTTATTATCGAACTTCTGTTCAAACCTCTGATCTTCATTTATTACCAAATGATTGGAAGTAGTGGAAAATTAATTTTTATTGAAAGTAGAAATGGAAAATAAGATAAAATAGAACAAAGAACGACTTAATAAAAATAAAAAGTAAAAAAACAGAAGTAAATATTATTTAATAAACAGCAGAAGTAAGATATTGTAAATTTCACTATTTAATTCTACTATTATCTATGAATATTTTGATTTATAATTGCTATTACTCTTAGTGAAAATATTCATGTTATATTAACTATGATTGTCACGTTTGCGTAAAAACTTGAATTGTTTGTAAAGTGATAACTTAATCAGCTGAATATTAATTACCAATATTCCAGGGGGTGGAACCAGTTCGAATCCATGCAGTGAGATCTACCACGGCAACAAACCGTTCTCGGAAATAGAAACGAAAACCATGTCGGAGTACATCGACAGTATTCACGATAAGATATTTTCGTACATAGCTTTTCACAGTTACAGTCAACTGTTGCTCATCCCTTACGGCCATACGAATACAAGGATCGAGAATTACAACGATTTATTGCAGATCGGGAACTACAGCATAAACGCATTGTCTAAAAGATACGGAACGAAGTACAAAGTCGGGAATATCGTTGACGTGATATGTGAGTAGATTAATTCCTAAATGTGTAGAGTGATTGAAATAGATGAAGGCCTAGGTCAGGCATAGGAAGGTCTATATTTGTTATTCAGTTCGATGTGCAATAGCGAGGTTGCAAGGTTCATTAATTATCAATTCGAACTGTTACAGTGATTGCATGTTAATAGACAAATCACATCTTTATTCCAATATTCCATTTCTTATATACTTACAAAAATCAAAATGTATTTTTAGTTACTTTTAACTTTTCGATTTCATGACGGAATTTGGTAAAAACTACCTGTCAGTCGTATCAAGGGATAAAAATATATAATTACATACAAAATATATAAATATATAATTATAAATATTAAAATATATTAAATGTATTATTTTATTATTCAATTGCTTGATATATATGACTTAATTATTTAATTGTTTAATACATATCGTTTTATTTTCATCTGTTTTAGATGTTGCATCTGGTGGGTCGATGGACTGGGTACGAGGAACATACAAGATTCCTGTAACATACACGTACGAACTTCGAGACACAGGAAGATACGGCTTCATTTTGCCAGCAAATCAAATTATACCCACTGCACAGGAAACCCTGGATTCTTTGGTTGCCATGTTCCAGCAAGCCGCGGTACTCGGATACGGAGCATCCAACTGACGAATCGTCACAGTGATGTTCATCTCCAAATAGAATTTGACTTGCTGATATTTAATAAGCATAGTGTGCTTTAATTTTTTAATTTATACTATTATATTACTGTTACTGTATAATTTATATTTATTGTTCGTAATATTATATTAAGTACGTCATAAATGTTACAAACCAAATGTGCGAGAAACTGTTGAAACTATAAATTATAAACTATAATATTGTTAATCGCAATAACTATTTATCTGTTTATTATTTCAAGTGTAAATAATACCTAATCTTCAACAAACCACTATTTTTTACATTGACATTGTGTATCTCACTGTTTTAATTAAAAATATATATAAATATGTTATTATGAATATATTATTATATATTAAAGTACTACAAAATAAATTAAAAAGAATTTTTTTTATCCCTAGCTTTTGAAATATAACACACCTATCATGAAATTGATATAAATATCTGCGTATATTATATTAGATTAATATCTCTTTCCATTTTTTTAACATTATCGTTACCACGAGAAAAGGCTTATATTAATCTATAGAATTTTTTAAATTAAGAACTATCATTAATTTCTATATGATCATTGATAAAAAGGCAATAATATGCATATCGACATGCGACCTCGGCAAAGGTTTGATTACAAACAAAGGCTTATAATCAAAGCTTTATGACGAGGCGAGTTGTTAATCACGTTCTTCTTTTATCTAGATTTTAGATACACGTCCAAAAATATAGCCTCTACACCCGAGTGTCTGATTCGTAATCAAGATTGACAATTCTGTCCACGTTGAAGCTTTCGTGTGCTTTAACTTTAATCTCCTTAATGATATACACTTAATTATCGTTTCACATGTATTATCTTTTACTTTTTGTACATAAATACAAAGTTACCTACATCACATAAAATATATTTAAGAATTCAGTAAATATAGTATTATTAATAATAATACAAGTATAACATATAAAAATTTTGTATAATTACATTATATAAATATAAAAAATATATAATATTGAAGCTACCAATAATGAAAAATCGATCAATTGCGAACTTCAAAATACTACATTAAAGTATTATTCATTTCGAATAGGTAACACAATGGTAAAAATCAAGTATATAAAAATTTCATACAACTACATTAAACAAATACACAAAGAATATTGAAGTTACCAGTAATAATAAAAACGAGCAACTAGGAACCATAAAACAGCAGAAAAATAAGCACAAGGAATTTCCATTCCAAGTACTTGCAAGAAGATTCAAACTGACAGTATCGTATCACAAAAACGCCTCGCCTATTGAAGTTGCGCGTAAAGTATATACTTACTTACTTGCGCGGGCGAGGGAAAAAGAAATCATGCTAGCCGTAATCACGCCACGGCAAGTGGTTTTCAGTTATCCTGGAATCAAAAGTCGTCTGCCTCTGATTGCGAAACTGCGACGACGATTTCGAGTGGCGTGCGATCGACAAGATAATTCTCACTCGAAACAAATCCGATAAGATGGATTCCGAATCGAATAAACGTGATTCTTAATTGATCGCCGATATGATTTTTACACAGCGATCTAAGTATCAGAATCGTCGCGTGGTGCCGTGTGCAGGTGAAACGTGTTTAAATAGAACGAAGGGAATGACCGGCGGCAATATACTTCTGTCGTTGCCGTTGAGGGTAAGATCGTGCGTCGAAGTGCTCTCTTCCGTTTCCGTTGAAAGGATTAACAGACACGTGGTCAGGATTCGCAATCGTGCTAATTGGTATATCATTTGGAGATTGTGGACTTTCTGTACATTTATAAAATATTTATTATTATTTATTATTACTATGATTTTTTCTTTTTGGTTTCTCGGTTTTCAGTCGGATTTATTATTATTGTTATTACTTTTTCCATTTTCCTTATTTTCCTTTGGATTTACATAATTGCCGGAGTTTTTATTACTCAAAGCAATTATTTCTTGTACACTAAATGAAAACTAAAACTGTATTATAGCGTATGAGAGTTTTATCTAACTAACTATTATTGTTGTTATTATTATTTATTGTTAGTTATTATTGATACCATTTATTACTATCATTTATTATTATTATTATTTATCGGCATTACTTTTGTTATTATCATTACTTACTATAACTGCTCAACATTTGTTGTTTACTCCCATTCCGAGATTGATTCATACGAATTTAAATTGGCGTGACCGTCCGCAATCTAATTAACAGCTTTATCAGTTCGACTGAATAAATGTAAATTTTCGTTTGTCGTCGAAGTGTTTTGAGCAGTGACATTTGTGCCGTGCGTTGATAAGCAATCTATTATGCATTCATAGGATGAACATTTAGACTCGAGAAAATTAGAAACACGTGTAACGTCTATCGTTCGTCAAACATACACGTTCAATATTTTCATCTTCATGTAAATCAATTTACAAGAACAAGAATCACGGAAATTAATTTTTGTCCTCCACAATTTTATTATTGTATTCTATCAATCGATTAAAATGATTGAATTTTTTTCAAACTGTAGCTCAGTTTCGTGTCATGAAAAATTAAGGATACATTGAATCCAAACTGCACAGTCATTGCATTAAAGAAGTAGCGCATTACTCATTAGCATATACGAAACTCGACCCGTGCAGCTGTTCTTTTAAACAATGTTTCGATAAACTGACAACCACGCTCGCTGATAGCGAGAATTCCGATTAGTCATTTACCTCGCAGTTGTCTTTAGACATGCGATCGTCACGTAAAATCCCGATTATCCAGGCGAATCCTGACTGTAGTGTTTAATCCTGGCCGGTAGCGCTCATTAACATTGGCGATTTTGGTCTTTTAAAGGGACAGCAACATGTGGAAGCTATTTTTCGTAGCGCTGGTCGCTCTGGCGACAGCCGAGCAGGTGAAATATGACAACTACAAGGTGTTCCGCGTGACACCGCAAACCCCCGACCAACTGGAAATCGTCCGCAACCTCGAAGAAATCTCTGACTCCGTATGTATAACAGAATTTATAGACGCCTATTGACTAGGTTGTATGTCTGTGAAATTAAAGTTGAATAAGAAAAATGAACGATTAAATCAGTATCATGGAATTTTCTTTTTTTGGAGGAGCAATAATGAAATTAGTACTAAAGGATTTTCTTTTTCTGAACGGTTAATAATAAAATTAATGTTAAAGAAGTTTCCTTCTGTTGAAGAATCAACAATGAATCTAGCACCAAAGAATCTCCCTTTTCTGAACGATTAACAACAAAATTAATATTAAGGAAGCCCCTTTCGTTCGAGGAATCAACAATAAGACTAGCAAAGTTTCTGTTTTCTGTTTATTAAAAGAAATTACTTTAACCCCTCAGCAAAACTTGCTCAACTGTCGAACCAACACTTACTTTGTAATCAATATTTATCAATTAACACTAATTCATAAATAATAAATTTACAGTACTCCTTCTGGAAAGAGCCCAGCACCGTCAACAATTTCGCCGACGTGATGGTTGCCCCGCACAAAGAAGCGGAGTTCGTTGAGACGATGAAGAAATTCGGAGTCGCTCACGAGACTTACGTCGCTGACGTTCAAACTTTGATCGATAGCGAACAACCACCTGTCCAACCTCTTGCCACTTTTGACTTGAGGAACTACCACAAATTAGACGAGATCTACGCGTACTTGGACAGCCTGGCCAAGGCTTACCCTGGCAAGGTCCAAGTAATCGTTGGTGGAAAGACTTACGAAGGCCGTCAGATCAAAGGTGTAAAACTGTCTTTCGGCGGCAACAAGCCTGGTATCTTCCTCGAGGCTGGAATCCACGCTAGGGAATGGATCGGACCGGCCACCATTTTGTACATACTGAACGAACTGTTGACCAGCAAGCAAGCCGACGTTAGGGCTCTCGCCGAATCTCACGAATGGTACATTTTCCCATCGTTCAACCCTGATGGCTACAGTTACACGCACTCGACGGTAAACAACAAATATTTTTAACAATAGTTTGAAATTTACTGTATAATTTAGTCTATGACTTTTAACCCGCCAATTGTGGAATTTAGTTTGAAAAATTTCTCATTTTGCGCGCAATAAAATCAAAAAATGAAGCGTGCACTCGTCAAACGCAGGACGAATGCACTTAAAATATATTTTAATGAAAAACCAAAGTAAAATAAAGAATTACATTTTTATCTGAAAATATAAAGAATTCATGGTTGAAAAAATTTGTATCATTTCAAGCTTTAAGATGAAGTGTATACTCGTCAAACGCAGTTAACTGGATAAAGAAATTGATATTTGTTCATTTAGATTTTATAAATCGGAGGTTTAAAAGTAAACAATTGGGGTACTTACATAGGTACATGTTTGTGTACATGCATCAATCGAAATCGACCCAAACATTTACCAGATAATGTTTATAAAAGTTAATATGAATCGAATTGGCTCGTTCCGTAACTCTAGAGATTTTAACTTAACAAGTTCAACTTTAACTAGTTTTACTTTCTATAACTTTAGAAATTAATGATACTTGAATTTAAAGTAAAGCTTGCTTTTTAACTTTTGTTCTTTATAGGAAGACTTTTTTCATTTTTTCTTCTCTGGAACAAATCTT
The DNA here is from genome assembly GCF_051020985.1 of Nomia melanderi. Lineage (NCBI taxonomy): Eukaryota > Metazoa > Arthropoda > Insecta > Hymenoptera > Halictidae > Nomia > Nomia melanderi. The sequence continues at coordinate 7,094,905 of NC_135005.1, forward strand.
TTTTCTACCTTAGCTTCTCCTTTAGAAGAAAACTTGTCGTCTAAAGTAAAATAAATTGTCGAATTGAATTTCTCGAGAATCGTGATGTGGAAATTATTGTATCTTATACATTTCAGTTATTTCTTTATAAGGAATCATTTTGAACTTATCGTTAATTCTATGTTGATGGTGTTTTAGAACCGTTTGTGGAGAAAGACACGCAAGCCTTATGGTGTTTTGTGCTACGGAAGCGACCCTAACAGGAACTGGGGCTACAAATGGATGTGTGAGTATCAGTGTTTACACATTCGCAAAAATTTGTTTTTTTTTTCAAACTATAATATTTATGTCTTCTTTTTACATTCATATGTACAGCTGGCGGTGCTAGCAGCAACCCATGCAGCGACACTTATGGTGGAAGCTCTGCATTCTCTGACGTAGAAACCAAATCGATGTCCCAATACATCTCGTCGATTTCGAACAAACTCTTCGCCTATGTCGCCTTCCACAGCTACTCGCAGCTCCTCATGTTCCCCTATGGTCACACGAAGGAACACTTGGACAACTACAGTGACTCTGTAAGTAAAACGTCTTGAAATGACAATAGTATCAAAATTAAAAAAAAGTTTATTTAATTAATCCTTGCGTAAAGATTTCAAAACATTTTCGTTGTATTCTATCGCAAAAGGATCAAGGAGTTTTGTATAATAACCGGGAAGTTTATGCTATTTAGTGAATTGTAAAATATCTATACGACCTTAACAAATTATGTAACTTAAAGTTTTTTAAATACTCCCTCTGTTCTCTATTAAATTGAATATTCCATTGCAAGACAATCAAAATACTTCGGACTTTTAATAACATTTAGCCTTTTCGTTTGGCATTTAATAAACTGTTCAGAAATACAGTTTACAACGATAATTATAGTAATTTCTTTTTTCGAAAATATTGTTTTTAATTTTATTCTTAGACGCGCAAAAAGATACTTCTTTCTTTATCGCGATCATATCGCAAGCTTATCAAGATACTATGTTAGATATCAATATCTCTTCATCGTATCGGTCGACAATGAAGACAGGACGATTTACCTTTATTTGTGGAGCAATAATACAATTACTCATTGACTCATTAATCGAACGAATAATATGATATGTGTTGAAATTTAATGTTCTACTTATTCAGCTTCTAATCGGCCAGAAGACCATCAAAGCTCTTGCGAAACGTTACGGAACAAAATACCAGGTCGGAAATGTTGCCGAAACCATTTGTAAGTACCATATAAATATCATAATAGAAATATAAGATAGAAATATAATAATGCCCAAATTTGAATCGTTATAAAAAATATTTAAGAATAATATATTCATTCCTATTTTTTCATCTACCACTAACTATCTAAGTAAATGGAACATATTTTGATCGACGAAATGTTCAGTTGAATTAAAAAACCGATTCTATTTTTCCTTTAATAATGCGACGTTTTATATTGCATAGCTTAATAATTGAATACAATGGGAAATAAAGCGTCTTATTAACCTTTTGCCCTAAGATTTTCTTCTCAACTGTGATCGATACAACTTAGTTATTAACAATTTTCTGAGAGAAGGAGAAAAATTCTATCCATATGCTACGTTCACCTTTGCTCTGAACTATAACAATTCATAACGGAAAAATAATATTTCATTTGAATTCACAAGAACTGAGTAATATTTAGGTTCGTTAAATTCTGTTTAAAATCTTCATCACGAATCTTACGCGTTATTGTAAGGCAAGGGGTTAATTTATTTTTTAATTTATTTACTATTAATCAATTTTTCCATACAATTGTGAATTCGTGTTCTATTTTGATATATTATGCTTTACATTTGATATTTTTGTTCCAGACGTCGCCAGCGGAAGCTCAGTAGATTGGGTGAAAGGAACCTTACACAAACCCATCACCTACACATACGAATTGCGCGACACTGGCCGTCATGGTTTCTTGCTTCCGGCTGACCAAATTGAACCCACTGCTCTGGAGACCCTGGACTCCTTGGTCGCCATGTTCAAGGAAGCTAAAGCCCGCGGTTACGAATAAAGGATAATTCCATTAAACAAAGAACTACAATGAATTGAACAAATGCATCGAATGTTGTAATATAATAATAATATATGTATAGATCTATACATTTATTATTATTATGTTCCTAAAATAAATATAATTATTTTTTTAAAGTATTCCAATTGTTGTTTTTATTTGGTCTGTTAGTATGCAAACAAAGAAAAGGAAAAAGGAGAAAGATGTTTGAAATTAAGAAACTCAAATTATTTTTTATCTATCGTTCTGATATAGCAATGCTGCCAAAAATGATAATTGTTCCATAGAAATTTCAAACATTATTTTTCATGAGACTTTCTATCATTAACACTTTGACTGCCAAGTAAACGCTCGTCAAAACTCTCATGTACTGGAAACAGTTTTTTTCATCACGCAGAAACTAGGTCAAAATTCTTCGTAATAATTGTTCTACTATCTTTCTTATATCTCATAAATTTCAATATCAAATTTCAAATCATAAAATTCATAATCAAATTTACACACTATTTTAGTGAAAAATAGTGTCGCCCAAATTTGGGTGACGTGGCAGTCAAAGTGTTATCCCCTTGTCCAACAACAATAACGAGTGAGACTCGTGGCGAAGATTTTCAACGTGATTCAACAAATATATATATTACTCAGTTCATTCGAATTCAAAGTAAACATTATTCCTCTGTAATCAATTATTATACTTAAAAGGAAATATAGGCATAACATATACTTAGAATTTTTCTCTTTTTCTAAGAAATTATTAATGACAAAGTAGCCGTATTTATCAGAGTTAAGAAAGAAATCATAGGCCAAGGGATTAATTTGTAAAATACATAAATACCAACCACATCGCTCCACGGTTTTCACTCATACACATAGTAAGATCCATGAGCATGGGAACTTTGATTTTGTAGAGTATATTGTCGCTTTTGTACAGACAGGTGTTTGCTATCAGTGAGTTAATGTAAGAATCTATGTTATATTTATGCAGTAGCTCATCGAGGGAGGTTTGAATACCTGGAAGTTTAGTTTTTACATGAATGACATTTGTGAAGTAGCCATTGAGAGATTTGTATAATTTAGTGCTTTGTTCTGAATTGTTTGAATTTTCTTAATATGAATTTTGTTGGCCATCGCGACAGACTGAGCCCCGCGTTTTGTTTAATCAAGCGCTGCCTAGTTGGTGGCTACCTGAAAATATGACAAAGAGAATTGCCTCAGATATGTTCCTGTAAAATTCTGTAACAGAATATAACAGATATTAGATAACTGTGAGGGAAAGGTTAAGTTGATACGTTAAGTTAAAGTTAAAGTTAAGTTAATATGCATTAAGCAAGAAGTAGCAGAAAAATTTTCTGTTTGTTCCTTTGTGTTGGTTTTTCGCAGTATCTAAGGCTATGATGGCATTTTAACCTGTATATATATATATATTGTGAAAGTTAGGATCTTTGATAGAATGAACGATAATATTTAGGGTTCGTTGTGTATTACAGGAAAATTTTCAAAAAACGTGTTACTGGTATGAATTCCTGTATGTTGATGAGTTCTGAGCTCCACGAGGCTGAGACTGCGCTTCAATAGTTAGCGTTCCCCACTCCTGCCGCCTATTTTCTGCAGCTGTCGAGGGCATTGCCCTTGCTGGCCGAGGTTCTTGGATTATGAGACATTTTTCTATTATCTTGTGTAAATTATTGTTACCACTAGGTTTACGAACATTTATTGTGTAGCTTGTTCTGTTGTCCTTAGAAAAATTGATGCTCGTTGATTCAGATCTTGAAAATCGGAGATTCGAAGATAGGCAATTAAGATAATCACTTGTGTAATTGCTTCAATCCAAGTCGACTTAATCAGTTGCCGAATAACCTTTATAAAATTCAATATGCATCACATTGGCGCGTCCCGTAAACATAGTATTAAATATAACTATTAGAAATGAAGGTACCGAGCAACTTTTAAAGTATGTACGTATTTCAGAGAAGTTTCACATTAAATATATTTATATTTCGTTTTGTGACAATTGCTACTGTACGAGATATTGTTAGACTACAATACTCAACTACTTTCATATGGAAATTTTTGTTAAGTGTGAGAAAAAGAAATAGGGATACAAAGCATCTTGGCGAGAGAGCTTGCGAGCTTTTGAATAAATTTTCCAGTGCTCCTATAGTAAGTTACAAAATACTAAATTTTTTGGGCTTCTTAGCTTGATTGTATACATAATTGTGGAGAAAAACAGAGAACTGTGAAATGTGAGGGAAATATGTAAAAATAAAATAGATTTATTACTGATTAAATAAAATTACACCGAATTAATTATTACATTTCGTGTAAAGGTACAAAAACTTTTTTATTCGTTTTGAATCATAATATCATTGATCCACTTTTATGATTATTACAGAAAATTATTGCACGCAGAAGAATTATGAGAGAAACAAATTGTTTTGAAATAAATATTAATTTCTTTAATAAATAGCAATATCTCATATATTACGTAGATTAAAAATATCATATATTTACATAAATACTGCATTCCGTGGTAAAATAACAGGTACATTATGCAATTTATTACTAATTTCTCCACTTCTATAATATAATAATACTAAAACTCGCTAAAACTTAGCGAGCAGATAATGACCTTGCCATCGCTTTCAATTCCTTCCTAGATATCTTGCCAGACTGAGTGTGAGGTAGACTCGGTAGAAACTTTACACCCCCACGTAGCTTGTATGGATCCATTAAATTATTTTCCACCTTCATCATCAATTCAGCTGCGGTCACCTAAAAATTAAATTAACATTTACTAAGCTACAAATAAATTAATTTCTTAGATAAGTCAATCATTTATAACTTCTTTCGCAGCTTTGTTGCGCAAAAATAGTTCACAACAAATGATACATCAGAAAAAAGGAATCTATATATGTAAATACATTTGCTCTAAATTATAAATATTAATAACAAAGAAATTTTTTAACTATGAACAAACAAATAATTCTGATATTTTTAAAATTTCGTTTAAAACCTTCTTTTCAAACAAATGATTTATAAATAGTATGAGCTGATACATTTTCTAATCATTTTTCAAAATTTGTAAGACACTGTTGTTTCATTTGATATAGCCTAAATATTTACTAATTATCAACGGTCGATGATCTTTTAGTAATACTTATCTTGTAAAGTATAAACTACAGAGAATGTAATAAGTAGGAATGGAAAAAGAATTTTTTACTTTTTCGCATAATGGAACCTTTCAACTGTTACATAGATTAGTGCAAAAAGTTCGAGAGTCTTTAAGTTTAGAAAGTGCTGACACAACGCAATGGAGAATGTATTAATATCGGCGGAGTATGTTTTGAAAAACAGTGAAACTATTGGTTCAAATTTATTTGTGACTTTTCTCATTCCTTCCCAAAACTTTGTAGCGACCCACGTAAGGGTGAAAATGAAAGAATTGTAGAATCATACTTCGTTATTAGGCACTGTGCTAACGAAAGCAATGGGATGCTCGTCGTCCGTGGGGTGAGGTATGCTGACGACTGCGACCTCCAGGACACTCGGGTGTAACTGTAAGAGGTTCTCAATCTGAGTCGGTGCTATCTGGTATCCCCTGAATTTAATGATTTCTTTCAATCTGTCAACAATGAACAGTTCCCCTTTCTCATTATAATAACCGAGGTCGCCCGTGTGTAGCCAACCTGAAGTCAAAATAGAAATCTTAAAAATCTTGTATATTTAATGTCATATAGATTAACAATAGAACTACCGAGCAGCCAAATTGACTTTTGGAAATTTCTTTACAGAAACTTTAAAAGTGCATCTATTGAGATTGTAATTGATTTACAATCCAGTTTGCATACTGTTAAATCAACTTCTTTCGTAATTTCTTAGAAAAGCATCTGTTGTCTTTGCCATAATTACGAAAAGAAGAAATTACGAATAGATCATTTCGACCAGTCTAGCAGTTTTAGTGTTAACAACAAATTATTATTAAAAGGAACGCAATTTAAACACAAATCCGTTTTTATTTTTACTTGATTAAACCATCAATTTATACTGAAATTCAACTAGAAAGATTAGGACAAAAATTGAAAACATTTTACGAAACATAATGCTGATTAATATTAATATTAATTTGATAAATGTGTGAAATTAACACAGATCTAATTGCGGCAGTTTTTTTTTTAAATTGATTTATTTTTCAGTTTTGTAACAAAGTTCAATGTTAATGAAATATAAAAATTTTCTTTTGGAATGCTGATTAATTGTTTAAGGTTTAGGTAATTGGTATTATTGATTAGATAATATTGCACTCACCATCGTTATCGATTATTTCTTTCGTTGCTTCCGGGTTTTTATAATAACCGTTCATTACAATGGGTGATTTCACGCAGATTTCACCGTGTTGATTCGAACCTAAATTGGTGCCTGTCTCAACGTCAATGATTTTCAGTTCGCAGTTTGTGCAAACCGTGCCACAGGAACCGCTAGTAGCATTCGGCCTTTGAACAGCACATATTCCGGATAGTTCAGTCATGCCTAAGTTAGAAATTTAACCGTTGTATTGTATAATCGTTTTTTAAAAATAGTATTTACATGTATGCAAACGTAAATGCAAAACGTAAACGTAAACGTAAATAAATCAAATGAATTTTTTTCAAAAAGTATTATATGCAAATATACAAGATGTTTTGAAAGGCGTGGCCACTGTTTCAGCGGAGTATTTGAAATTTAAATTATAATTTCTTTTGCACATATATCGTGTCACTTTTTATTATTTATTTCATAACTGTTATTAATTAATAAATGACCAGTAATCATTCAACTCCTATGAATGTTTCGATTCTCCACGAACATATGTGTCACTTGCGAATCAATGACAATTAATTGCTAAAATGACTTTTATTTTCTGTAACTTCGTATTATTATTACGTATTTTTAACGTAACAATGCCAGATACGATTCATCGTGCATTCTTGAAAGATAGCCTGTTATCAACAGTCATTTTGGTTTAGCTTTGTGCAAATTGCAAAAAATAACAATGTTTGTAATATTTACAATTAGATTAATTTTAACATCGTTCGCAAGAAATAATACAAAAATACTATGTTTTTTTGTAAGAACAGACTTGGACAAACTTTTAAGAATTCGAATTTTGACATTGGTTTCTTTTAAGGAAAGGAGGTTCAATAATACCAGGAATAATATTCAACTTATTTTCCATGTCAATTGAACGAACCAATAGAAAAATTTGCACCTTCTTTTTTAAGAATAGATCTCAAAAATTGTCTACAAAAATTGTTATATTTTCGATTTGAAAATAAATCCTTTTCCTCCATCGCGTTCTTTACGTATGAAGACATTGAAATTATTATATTCATTATTTTATTAATCAAGAATTTTTCAACGCTTACCGTAACCCTGTAATACTGTCGTATGTGGCAGATTTTTCGTCAGTAGATCTTGAGATTCCTTTTTCAAAGTGGCACCGCCTACGAAGAGGCACTTTAAGCTCGAGAGGTCGTAATTCTGCAAACCTTTATACCGTATAAATCGATTGCTCATACTGGTACTCAACATTAACCACGTAATCTGCGATGTAAACATCGATATACACATTATAATTGAAACAATATTTCAATTCTTAGATTATGGAATGATAACATTAAAATGCTATATATAATGAGACCTAAACAATTCGCTCAAAATTAAAAGGCCAATTAACATCTCAGATCACGAGATCGCAAGTGAGAAGATCGCTTGCAAGAGAAAGAATTATTTATGAGTGGTAAGTGTCGGAAAGACTTTGTTAGATGGTCGCAAATTAACCTTCGTAGCAATGAGTTGTATAGAGTTGTGTGTTGTATTCAACCATTACCAATTTTGGTATTACAATAATGCTGGCTTAAATTCCATAGTTTCGAGTCCGCGGATTTAACCGAGCAGAAAAAACAAAAGGAAGCTATTTTCTTTCAAGAATTGACTCAAACACAGCCTGACAAAAGCAAAGAATCGATATCGAGAGTCGAGACAGTCATTTTAACTTTACCTTCTCAAATGCAATGCCAGTGAATTTCTGAGATCGTTGTATTTAAAATGAGTTCAAACACGATGGAAATCGGATTAGTTTTACCGATTTAATGTAATTAACGAAATTAAAGATTCATTTCTCCTAAATCGATAAAACTAGACAAATTTACGTCGTGTTTGGACTCATTTTAATGAGAAGAACCTCGACATTCAATCGGTACTGCAATTGGGAAGGTAAGATTCAAATTATTGCAATTGAAATTTTCTTCATTGCATGTTTATGCTTGCGGCATCTCTTTGATTTGTATCTGTATCTCTTCGCCTCATTGTATTCACGTTACACTGAGCTCGAGTAGAACAAAGAAAGAGTAGGGATGGTACAGCGGGATTTAGCCGAGCAGATTTTGTTGAATTTAAACGGACATTATTGTAATAAACATTTATAGTATAACCCTCTATTATTTCCGATGTATACATTATAATACCTTATACTTCTCTATGATTTCATAGGCTGTTTGCACTTCGAATTCCGGTGGGATGTATTTCTTCAAGCCGAGGGAGATGCTCTTTAGGTTAAATAAGGTGCCGCTGATCCAATACAAAGAACTGAACCACAGCGGCGTCTCCATGAGTAGATTGAACTCGTTTTTATTTTCTAACAAATCTTGGGTCGCTTTGTGCGACAGTTGCACTCCTTTCGGCAGGCCAGTAGTACCAGAGGAGAAGAGTATTATCGCTGTGTCCTTGAGGTTCTCGATTTCTAGGCAACGGAAGCCTTCAACTTCGGACTCGTCGTGACCCTGAAGAATCTCTGCGAACGGTATAGTGCCGGAATATTCGCCAAAAGTGACTACTTGTACGTCGACAGTTTCGATCTTCGCTGCTTCCAGCACAACCCCAGCTGACTGTTCGTTCGCGAAGATCACTTTCGGCTCAGTCAGTACCAAAAAATGGCGCGCGAGATCTGTTTAAAATTGTTCGTTTAACTGAAATGTATTTACTTGACTGATTGTTTATTTATGATAATAAACAATGTGTATATAAATATTATAAACATTTAATGTTAAATTAATTAAGATATTTAGATATTTTAGATATTTTCTAGAGCTATGATTAACTAATCTATATTTTTTACTATTATTAGCCCTCGTCGCAAAGGCGTTTCACTTTATCCACCCCTGGTTGAGCATTGTAAAGCCAGAAGTATATTTATTGAAAATAAAAACGCTTTTGGCTTACTGGTATTCATCCCATAATCCCATGGATTGAATATGGCACCAATGAACATCGCCGCGAGACACGGAATGAAGCAATCCAGGTGATTGTGGGTCGACACTGCGACAATGTCTCCTTTCTTCACTCCTTGCTTCTTTAACCACAGAGCACATTTTACTGCGCGGTCCAGCATTTCCCCGTAAGTGTCCTCTTTTCCCGTGACAATGTCCACCTGGAATATCACATTCAACTTTTTTCATATTGAAAACAATAAAGATAATGAAAATAACGCAATGTATCTTCTAATTGTTAAATCTGTGTAAGAATAGTGTAAATTAAATAATCAAATGGTACCGAAGAATAATCTAAAAACACTTTTATGGATTTTGTTCGATGCACGTAGAAATATTTTAAATGAAAATTCATGGCTTTGACTAATAAACCAGTCGAAGAACTTTTATCGTACCTTCTTTTACTCAATATCATTCCACAGCTGCAGATTAAACTGACTTAATCACTTTTCTAAGTAATTGATTTTTCATGAATTTTTTTCTTTCATGTGCAAACTGTATACGTTTATGTTAAACAAATAAATAAATGTTACTAATAAAATTAAAAAATAAAATCGGCATTTCATTACAGTTTAATTCTACATTATAATAGCCACACATACTCTGTGTTTGGCGAGTATATGTACTCATCATTGCTAACTGTTTGCGACACAGTTTAGGCACACACTTTTCAAAGTAATGGGTTTTTTAATTTTTGTCCTTCCTTTTGTTTCTATTTCCACTAAGAAAAATTTGCCATCGAACTTATCTACCTTCATTTTATAGTCTGTTATTTGATTAGCTATGGTAGTTTAGTGTTAACAGAAATTTCTGATAAATCTTTTCGTAGACTTTCTCAGAATCAGAAGTTTTATGATTGTTCATATTGATTTTTAAAGTAACGCTATTATACGTGAACGCCATTTTTACTAGCGCAGAGCTCGAGATTTAAGAAACTGACATTGAACCTAGCCATTAAAAAATTGAAGCTAACACAACTGACAAAGAATATTATTTAGTCTAGTAATAATTTAATCAGTTGAGTAATTAAATCTTTAACGGTAATTTACTATATAACTAAAAGTTAGTATCTAATTAACTAGTATTATTATCTAATTACTAGTAATTTAGTAATGTGTAGTTATTATCCAATTGATAAATTATACTTGCTGCTGTCTCATTTGAATAGAAGAAAAGGAAAAAGGCTATGGATGTTGTCCTGATTATTTAAAAGCAAACTTAAAAGTCAGATCATAGGTCAATGCCAATTCGAGGTAAAAAGTGTCCTGTTACGTCGATAGACTTTTTGTTCTTTTTTTTATCGTCCTTTAAGTAGTACTTAGAAATGTTTAATCATTTTGACACAGTTTTGAAAGAGTCTGAGCATAATTGTAATTATTATCGATACTACGTTTGTATATTAAAGATTTTGATTAAAATTGATTTTCTCAAAAACTCTAGGTGATGGGAAAAAACGGATTGCATATTCGAATTCAGCATGAGAAATACGATAAAGATCACCCATTAAACCTTTTGTAAAATTGAAAAGATAAATTTTGTAGGCCAGTGCAATTAGTTAAAGATCAAATTAATTCTACATTTCACATCGCTTACTGAATGCACTCTGATAAACGTTGTTGCAAAATAATTCCAGTGCAGTATCAGTGCATAAAGTACAATTACATATTAAGTATACATGCTTGATGCACAGAAACAAAGGCTCTCATTGATTATTGCGCAAGTTTCACACACTATTCCACACGTGCACATAATCGACGTGTTTGATGACTTTTATCGACGACTGTGAGAACAGTTTCATACTGAGGAGATTCCAGCCGTGTTTTCATCCGATTTCTCTTTTCAAGTCGCTTTAATCGCGCCTTTCATACGTTTCACTCGCATTGAATATTTCATACCAAGTGGTTCACGAATATTCATGCAACATTCAATTTTTATAGAAACATTTTACAAAGTATATGCATAAAGATCTGCTGTCATATTACTACATATATTTTTAAGAAACTGATTTAATTAGCTGATTGTTAATTAAAAGACTAATATTTTATATAGTTATATAACCATCGATAGATCAAACGATCCGTCTTACCTGAGCGATAGAATTCGAATTACTCTTCATAGAGTCGTACAATAACATCGCACTGCAGCTATATTTATATTCTATCGGTCTCTTAACTCCTATGAGCACGTTGTTTTTGATTGTGAAGAGTGGCTCCTCCTGTGAGCAACAGTTACATATCGTAAACATTATTCGAATCACGTTTCAAAATCTCTTATCATAGCATTGTCTCGTTACATTGACTACACTCAATTCTCATTTTACACGATTTCTATTTAAAACGAATTATTCTTCTCTTTTCATACAATTTATTTAATTTAACACGAATCAGAGGGAAATTAATTCTCTTTTCACACGATTTGGTTTAATTCAACACAATCACACGAATTTTAACATAGTTTACGGTGTTATCTTGACGATCCCATAACTCTGGAATCAATCTCTCGGATTATATTTCTCGTTTCATATGATTATTTTGATTTAACACGAATGAAACAAAAAACCATTTCCTTCTTACACTTTTATTATTTATTCAACTAAATATTCAATAAGATATTGATTTAATTAAAATTTCACTGAAATTCAAGCATCAATTTTCAGGGAATTATTTTTCCAATTTCTTGGGTCTGCAACCAATCTCTATTTTTCTATGAATTTAATTTTTCTCTTCTCACAAGATTTCAATTTAAGACGAATCATTTTTGGTTTGGTTGGTTTCAACGCGAATTAAACAAACATTTATTTCCTTCTTGCACTGTTATCATTTATTCAACTAAATGTTGAATAAGATATTGATTTGATTAAAATTTCACTGAAATTTAAGCATTAATTTTCACAGAATTACTTTGCCAATTCCTTGGATCAATTTATATTTTTCTCTATGTACAATGTTATTATTTTTTTGCGTGAAAACAGAATTCAGCGTGTATCACTGACAAAATTCTATCTTACATTTTCCCTCGTGCTTTCCGCGACCATCGTCGATGATTCTCTAGAAGCCGGCCAGCGAATGCGACTGACACTCTAACCGTCTATGCAGTGACAACACCAGGAGCTCGGCTTTGTTTTTTACGGTGCACTTGGTCTCCCTCCTCTGCACAGTGGCACGCAACCAATTGAGTGATACCGGAGTAGTTGGCATTTAAATTCGATGACGACGAACATGCCACTAAAGTTTCTACGGTATTCTTCCCCGTCGTTTCGATGGGTAGGCGAATTGGTCACGATAGTTTTCGCGGTTGAAAAGTCGAGGAAGATGTTGCCAGAATGCAACACGCCTTTCGACTGACAGTCTGGAAACGTATTTCAGCCATCTATCGTGTTTATAGATGTAACGCTGTCCTTGAGCGATCAATTAACTAGAGCGTATGGCATAGACGTTTGAGCAATGTCAATTACAGCGATTTCTGTATTACTAATTATGAGTGAACCTAAAATTTTCATTACTGAACAATTTCGAGGGATCTAGAAATGTTTTTAGAGAAGTTTGTGGGATCTTCTGCAATGTTGTTCGAACTGACGTGAAAATTGAGTAATGAGAATTTTTTATGGATATCTAACACTACGTTTACTTAAGTACATCTTAGTAAACCTGGAACCTTATTTGGTAAATGTTTACGTCGATTTCTTTTCATGCAATTATACGAATATGTATTCTGATTGTCTACCCTTGAACCTCTATTTTCTGAAAGCTATTTAATTATTTAATTAGTATTTTTCTTATTCTTAGTAAAAACGAGAGTCTTTACTATAAAGAATTTTTATACTTCTGAAGACTTCGAAAAAGTTACAGTAAATTTTCATTCATAAACACACTTCAATTCTCTCTCTCTCTCTCTCTCTCTCTCTCTCTCTCTCTCTCTCTCTCTCTCTCTCTCTCAGTTAAGTTTTCAAAATTAGAACATGCTTATATTTGTGATTGTATATATTTACGTTAATACGTGATATATCATTTTCATATAGTTTTAATACTGAAAAAGTGTACTAAATATTGCAAACATTAAAATTAAGTTTCATGTGTATGACATACTTCTTAAATGCAATGTTATTTTCCTTCTCATTCGTTCTATGACGCAACCGGTCATTCAATAATAGAATTCAAGTTACTTGGGCAAAAAGCCATCATGATTAAGAAAATTAATATTTAGAAATACTATGTTGCTGAATCGCCGAGCTACTGAAACATATTCCGTTTTGTTTAATGAAAACGACTTTTATAGATAGACACGTGATAAATGATGTAACCCTCTTGCATCATACATTCTCTATTAAATAATCATCGATTTATTCGTGCACGGAAAACCTTGTATCTATAAAACGAGCCAACCTAAAATAGTAATACATCATTTACGTCTTAAAATAAAAATCTGGGATAGTACCTTTCCACTTTGAATACAAAGATTTACCTAATTTCACAACTAAATCCAAGAAACACATTTAAAAATTCAATTCGCACCATTTCAGTGAATCTATAGACAAACCAAGTTGCAAATGACAATTAAATTAAATTAATTTGCGATCGACGAACACTTGAGAAATACAAATTTCATAAAAAATCCTCATCAAAAAAGAAAAATCAACGTTTCTATCGATGCAGGTTTCCCAGTGCAAAATTTACCATTTCAATTAAAGTTTAAAGAAATTGAAGTTTAATCAGAAAGTCACATGAAAAATAAAGGTAAACAAATTAGACGATAAATTTTTCTTAATGAAAGAAACAAAATGAAAGGCAAAAATTCAACAACTGATTAATGGGATAATATAGAAATTCATATAAAGTTACATGAACGAACGAAAACGCAGAATTTTTAAGAAAATTTGAAAACCGGTCGTTTGACCGGTTGCGGTACGTTTAGTGTTAAGTTATTGGATTTTGTCCAGAAAAGGAGCGTTTGACCGCACTGGACGGAGGTTCGGCTGTTATTTTTCCTGGACAGACCGAGGTGGAGCGTGCGACCGACTCTCCTTGCCCCTCTGCACTTTCAGCTGGACGGACGTTTCTCAAGACGTGAAAGCTGCATTGTAGTGTTATCAGCGAAAAAGCGTAACGAGGGTTTCAACGAACGGTCTCACACGTTGCTGCAATTATTTCGTAACCGGTTGCATGTAAGATTCAGCGGCAAGTCATTGAGATCACGTGCAGCCGATCACTTCGAACGAGTTGCAATTTCCTTTTGCAGCCTGGCGGCTTTACGTTCTTCCAATTGTCTTCGTAACGCGATCACTTCCGGAGAGGTAATCATTGACACAGGTGGTCGCTGGGACTTCGACGACGAGGTGAGTCGCCTAAAAAACGAATCGCCGATTAATTATTGTTATCGTTCGAATCGAAGTAACTCAGTAACTAACAATAAAATTACCAAAGAATTATCCTAAAATTTATTTAATTAAAGAAGAATATCCTTAAAATTTAACAATTAATGTAATCATTGTATTAATTATTATATTAATAATTATTGCTGTTCCATCAATAAAAATTTAAATGTCGATAACCGCATACATGCTAGGCTAGGGACCTCTCGAGGGTCTTAGCAGGTGAACAGCATCCCACCTGCTCTTTGACTAGCCAAGACAGATATGAGAGCTCTGGAAAGTGGGCTCGGCACTATCAACAGTCTACCTCAGAGGTGGCCAAACAGTGGCGCATGCGCCAAACGTGGCGCATTGGATGATTACAAGTGGCACATTGCATCCTTGTGCACTATTCATTCATTTTAAGTGCTTCAATAAACGTGTGCCTTTTGAGCTCACGTAAATCAATTAATTTAATTGCGAGATTGAGTTATTCCTTTTCCTGCTCTAAGCGAAGCAGCTCCTGCTTCTATCTCTATTTCCCTACCACAACCGTGAACGTAAGAAAGTCGAAGAGGTGCTTAAGTTGTATAGCATATCTGAACTTGTCTGTGAACAAAATTGGCGTATGGTATGCAAAGGTTGGCCAGCTCTGGTCTACATCTACAGGACTCATCATTCCAGGAGCTAATCTGGTAAGGCTTTGGTCTAGGTTGATTGGACCTAGTCTCAATCCCTCGTCCATAGGGGCCACCTGGTGAAGCTCTCTGGGAATATACTTCAAAACTCGGACTTTTCTTTGTCCTTAACACTAGAACTACCGATCACTTAAACTGACTTCTACAAATTTCTTTATAAAAGCCATAAGCGTGCGTTTATTGAGATTTAATTTGAGTTGCATTTCAGTTTTACTATTACTGAATTAGTTCCGTTAATAATTTTTCGTAGAAGTATCTATATCTTTTCAGTAATTGTAAAAGAGGAAATCAGAAATAAGTCATTCTGATCCATCTGGTTGTTCTAGTGTTAAATATCTTCTTGAACTTGACTTCGAGCAATCAGAGGAAATATCTTTCTGGGTATATACCTCAAAACTCGGATTTTCTTTGCCCTTAAGTATCTTCTTGAACTTGACTTTGAACAATCAGAGAAAAATACCATATGACTACAGTTATGCAAACATGCATGTTGCAACGAGTCAAGCTTATTCCAATTCGCTAATATCAACTACGTTTCGCATACATTCTGTTACATAATGCAATTCAACGTGCGACATTGCTGTATCATTAATTCAACAATTATCTTTGCAATTGTGTTTTTCAGCTGCAATCTCAAATCATGCTGACAACTCTTGGAGTCGTAAACAATTAAATTTTTGTAATGAAAATCGTTGAGATTCAAGTAAGCCTAATGATTCTTTGTTTTTGCGGAAGAGATGACTTGATTTGACAGTTTTTCTAGTTCACAGCTCTATAGCTTTGATTGGTTACGAGTAACCGTATTGACGAACAGTAAATTATGTAGTGATCGAAAATATCAGAAATTAGGAAATAAAGTGTAAGATAATCTTAGTAAAGGGAAAGTCGAACGATGGTCGTCTGTATTTCGTCAAAAACAAATTTTCACTATTTTATTTTACGCCTACAAAATCCTGTCGTATAAAAGCCTTAGTTCTCCATACATAACAACGACAATGATTCAAGTAATCGTTGCTGTAATGGTGCTACTTTCATGCTATTCGTAAACAAAATTATCTGAAAGTAAAACTGAAATGAAGCAAAAAATGGGGATCGAATCTCGGTGAACAGTTGGATTTTTAAATATTGTTACATAATTTTTCTATTCATGTAAAAAATGTTTTTTCGAAATATCAATATTTTTCATAATGCTTATTTGTATTATTAAACATTACCACATTGACTTTCACGGTGGTTACTGAACCTTCTGAATTAATTGCAAACGGCTTTAATAAGAAGATTGATGTTTTGTAATTATTGATTTTTAACTAACTTATAATGTCCTATTGTATTTGGAGATATTTAAGAACATAACTAACCAAATAATAGTCTAGATCATCAATAATTATTTCTAATATTATTTATATTTATCGTAAACAAATAAATAAATATGAAATGCTAAACATTTTCGTGTTAATCAACTTGTTAAATGATTTACGTTAGATTTGATTTTGGTTGGGAAAAATACATAGGTAAAAATAAAATAACAATTTTAAATCTATAAATCATACTCACTTTAGATAAAAGTTTTTGAATATATACAGTAGTGCGATTTCAGAGGCTACTATCGTATCTTTGCAATTGTCAGAGACTGCAAACAGTAACGCAACGCAGATGATAACCTACTTGCTGACTTTATAATCCTCGAGTGCTTTACGAGTGTCTTCAATCATAGTTTTCTGTTTTTCGCGTTGTTCGTGAACGATAACTTTGCGATTCTCGATCTCCTCGTTGAGCTTCATCTTCATCCAGAACAGCCTCTCTTTTAACTAAAAACAAAGCCCTCCATTTTCTATCAATTTTTAACCGTTCGTAAAAAAACAATTCTTCAATAAAGTTAATTTTAAGAGATGTTTCTTATTCTGGAAAAATAAGAATGTTTTTTTTAATAAAGTTAATATTAAGGTATATTTCTTATTCTAAACGAATAAGATTGTTTTTTTCAATAAAGTTAATAGTGAGATATGTTTGTTATTCTGAAAGAATAAGATTATCTTTCATTGTAATAAATCATCTTTACCGTGTATATTAAGACCAGTCATTTGATCGATTTCCGTTACGGTTAGGATTGATGTAGATAAAATGGTAATCGGTTTTTTCACTTCCTATTGATTAATAAAAACTTATCGAACCTCTGCGTACGACATTTCGCAAAGAAGACCCAAGCCCCTGGATTCTGTGGGATCGAAGACTTTGCAAGCGAACGATCGCAACGACTGAATGGCTTTAATTTCTTGAATCAACTTGATCTTCCTCTGAACCTCTTTCTGTTTTTGCTTGATCATCTGTGCTCTCAACTGACGTGATTCTTGAGAAACTTCTGCGGCTAGTTAAGATAATTCATCCATATTAATATCAAAGTCTGCATTTTATTTGACACGAGTTAAACGAGACAACGCGGATATTTCGAAAAGCAGAAACAGAATTCTCTATAAAAGTTGACTTCGAGAAAATTGTCTTATATTTTTCAAAATTTTAATGAACACCTTTTTGGATTATCTATTTTAAATATAATCATTGTGATTATAAGGATTGTACATATTTATATTGTATTTATATTGTACATATTTTAATATATTCTTTGCTGGCACAAATTATGTAATTTCATTTGTATGGCCAGTTCATTTAACTTTTCATTAAAGTGCGTTTAAGATGCAATGGAGATAGACGTGGTGGGAATTCAAAACACTTTATTAATTAAGAGTGTATTCATGATTGGTAGCAAGTAGATTAAGTAAACAAAATGTTGCGTAATATATTTAATTCTATGATCAACTATTAATTATAATATCAAGAAAATAAATGTTACAGTATTGTTATGATTATTATACTATTTTATAATTGGCACGCGTTATATTTACTTTTTCCAATTATGAATTAAATGTTTTAAATTGTTACTTTCATCGTGGTTGCACAATCGAAATTGCAACAAAAAATCATCTTTACATTTTATAGTAATTTATTATACAGAAAGATGTTGTACCTTTTTGCCGTTTTTCATCGACCATGGCGTTCAAAGCATCACGGGAAGCTTGCTGGATTTCACGGCACCGTTCGAAGATTTCTGCCATTTCCTTCACATGTTTTTCCCTCCATTTCCCCAGCTTCTCATTTAGTTCCTGTTTCTTTGAATCAATAGCATTATTATTAACAACGTTGTTAATTGTGCTGTTTAAATAGGGGAAGTGGGGAAAAATGGAACGCTTATTTTTTAATCGTAATAGAAAGTATCTGGAATAATAAATGCATGAAAACTAATCGGTCAGTTTCTATCTGATCTTCAATTCTAATTTGCTATACATTAGTACGATTACACGTAACCAATTAAAAATATAAACGAAGAACATATCAAGCGACTCCAGTCGCCCCCGTACTAAAGTGTTCCATTTTGCCCCGCGCGTCGTAATTTAGAAAAGCATTTAAAATTTACAGTTTGGTATGAGATAAAGTGATAACTCAAGTATCAAAAATACAGTGTAAAGAACATAGAATTCAGTATTGTAGTTATCTTATTGAATTTTTTCATCGGAAGGTGAATAAAAATACTTCGACCATTTATGTAACATCAAAACTTTTTCATTGAATATCTTGCCAATGCTTTTAATCGAAAAATAACTCACGCACTGCTTTGCAGTCGATCTCAAACTACATTGAGGACTTATTAGAACCATGTCATGCGATAAACACGATACGAACTCTTTATCTATGAAAAACATTACTGTTCCGTTTACCCTACATTCCCCTATTTAATAAAAATATAATATCATTATTAACCCTTTGCCATCGAATGCCGCCGTAATGGTGACTCCAAACATCAATGTTACAAATGAAAAAACTAAACTAGGTTTTGTGTTCGAATAGTATAAATATTTAAATAGTAAGAGATTGATATATACTTTCCTATATATACTAAAATTTCGATGAATAATTTAGATTTTTGTAGAAAGAAGTTTTAGGAATTTCAAAAATTTCTAAAAGGTGAATGAAGTCAATATAATCTACCAAGATTTCTAATTGAATTGTTTATGGACGGGAGGAAAGCGAAAGAAACGAAAATTAATGAAGAAACAATGAACAAATCATTTACAAAAGGAAGGAAACTCTGTGACTAAATTATATGAATCTTTATAAAAATTCAAATGTTCAAGAACATATTTAGAAAAATATCACTAAAAATAGAAAATTGTTTTTCCTAACAAGTACCATAAAAAGAATTTTACTTGGAATATTCATATTTCTTCGCCTCATGAAAAATGCTACGTCATGGTCATTTTGCACAATTTTTTGCACTTCCATATTACTTGTAAATGCACAGTCTATTATGACTAATAGATTGACTCGGCAAATTTTTTATTTCTACAAGAAACAATCTTTGAACGAAAGGAAGTTTCTTTTGTGATATGCGCGATTTCTACCTCTTTTCGCACACTTTCAGCATGTTGCTTAATACCGTCCAGCAGTGATTGCTTCGCAATAAACGCACCCTCGCGACTAATCAGCGCCAACAAGTGTTTCTCTTGTATCTTCGATGATTCTTCGACTCTCTTCCGTTGACGCTCCTCTTGTTCGAATCGCGCAATGGAAGACGGATCAAATCCTCCCTCTGATAACTCTTTCAATCTAATTTTATCGAAGATGATTGATCGTTGATCATTGCATGGAAATAAATTTAAATTTTTAGTCGTATAATTGAAAATAATATAAATCGTCCAGGAATAAACTTTGTTAAGTGAAATAAATTATTCTTATTATTAATATTTATATTTATTATTAAAATTTGATAGTAATTACACAATAACAATAAGAGAAGTTTCTATTCACAAATAATAGTATTATGAATAATAAATAGTAATATTGTAAGTATCAAATTTTAATGAATTCTTTGCAAAAGAAAGGTATCTACTTAAGAAATTGATAATGAGTATTAAATTCAGTTACTTTTTGATCTCCTTTTCTTCGTCGGATATCACGCGTGCACACTCTCTTAATATGGAAGCTGCAGTCTGTTTAACTTCAACCGGCTATTAAATAATATACAAAATTATTTTTCATCCAATTTTTGTTTATAATATTAAAAATGTAATTGTGTTTAAAAAAATGAATTCTTAATTTGTTGTTTCATAATTGTTGAAATCATGAAGGTATGTTTTCAGTGGGAAATGATAAATACATTAATTTCTTTATGTAAATGCCAATTTTAAACAAAATTGAAATTCTCATTTGAATTAACTGAAGTAAAAGTTATTATTATTAGATATAATTCGATATTTAGAGAAATTCAATAGAAATTAGTTTATAGACACCTTGAACGCGGGAACTCGTTTGCTTAGGAACACCTCTTTCGATTTTTCCTTCATCTTCGTTTTCATGGAATGTTTTTCGCGTTGCAAACAACTAGGTGCATTCTCGTTCGCGGCATGAAGCAATTGAATTGCATGTGCTTTATTTACAGCCCGCAGCGATTCCAATTTCATTTGCGTCGACGGTTTCACGTAATTCGTTATAGGAACTTTTCGCGCGAATCTCTCCACCACCAAATCCTATCCAGTACACGAAGAATCTTCAAACAAAGAAACCTTAAATTTTTATTAATTTAAATATATCTAGTTCCACTATCTTAACATGAAATTAAAATGTAAATTAACTGTATTTCTATCTTGTTTTAGTGTCTCGAGAAAAGTTACATTAATAAATGTTAAGTCTTAATTGTAAAGTTAAATCATTTGACAATTATATATCACACGTATAATTATATTCAATTTAATTACTTACTTAGCTATTTATTAAACGAAAATTCATATTTGATTATATTTAATTATTTAAATGTAATATTTAGAATTCTGTGTTAAAATTTTATTAATAATAAAATATGATATATTAAAATATAAAATATTAATACTCAAATTTTATTAATCGAAAATAATGAGACAATAGTAAATAAAAAGAATGTATTATATTTTTTGAAAAGAGAATGAACTTGAATCACAAGATAATCACATTGAACGTATAGAAATGGAAGGCTAAGCATCGGTACTATAAATAATCTGTTTTCTCATCAGTGATCATTAGTACTACTTAAGAAATGATTTTCCTGTTATTAGGACCAACTCTACTGCCAATTAAGTCATTTTACATTCTTGACACTGGACCTCACAACTTACAATAATTGCAATCGGTGTAACTAGTGTAATCAGTTATTAGTAATAACTTATTATATTTGTTAAAAATTCTTCGAAGAATCATTAAAACCTGTATTGCTTTATGGATTCGATTTGTTTGATAATAAATTACTAAGGAAGTAATACTGAATATAATAAGTAAATGATATAATACATACTACAAAAATATAATCAATAATAAGAATATTATTATTAGAAAAAATTAATATTTTTAAAGTTACTACCGTAACGAAAACGATCCATCAAGATATCATTACCAGGTTGACACGTAACGTTAACATAGAAGTAAACTGTAATTACATTTCTCCGATTGTGTATTATTTCCCGAATTATAGGAATAAAAGTTGTTTACTTCCGGTGTAGCCGGAGGTACTCCCGTGCGTCGTTTTGGATGATTCAAAACATTCATGAAGACGGGAATTGTAATTTTCTTTGGCTGTTTTCGTTTCTCAATCGTCTCTTTTATGTTTTCACGAAGTTTCTGGAAACAATTAATTGTAAGAATTACTGACTGCTAAATTTGTGACTGTATTATTTCTTGGATAGTATACTTTTGTAACAGTAAGCATATTTTTTAAATTAACCGTTTCCGGTCGGAGTATTCCGAAAGTAAGATAAATACTCGATTAGTCGTAAGATAAATACTCGAAATAGTCGTAGCGCTCAGTCGGTAATAAATTAAGATATATATGGTTTATATTTACTTATTTATTTAACAGTTACGATAAGGTACCTGAAGGAAGAGTGGCTTAGTTGATGAAACAATCGAATGTTTGAACCAAGCGATATTAGGACGTCGACCGGAAAGGATTAGTAATAGTAATAGTGATTTAAATAGAATTAGTAATTGAAATAGCAAGAATAATAGTAATTGAAACAGAAATAGTAATAATAATTTCATTATAATACTAATAGTAATTTAAATTGCAAAATAATGGTAATTTAAATAGCAATAGTGATAGTAATTTAAATTGCAAAATAATGGTAACTTAAATATTAATTTCTCTTATAGTAAAATGAAACCTCTAAACACGAAGTCGCTTCCATAAATGGCAAAATCAGCGTTCGCTCCACAAAATCTTCGTCAAATTCCAGGCAACCGAGTTTATGGAAAAGATTTGATGTTTCCGAGTAAAGCAGATACGAAACCATGAACAGCATTTTCTTCATTTTGAAGTAATCGAAACAATCAATGGATTCTTCGAAGAATAAATTAAATATTCTGTACGCGAGGATGTATATGAGCACTGTAAAAACGGAAGTTATACTTTGTGTTATATTTTTGATGTTTGTTATATTAATTAATTTAGTAATTAATTAAGATTAATTTACGATTAAAACATATCATTTCTGATTTTTGGAAATACAAATCGCTTTGAATTATTGTCAATAGTATAGAATATTTAATTTGAATTTTCTCTATTTTGTTGTAATTTCTTATTTGTCAATAATCAAGATATAGAATAAATTTTCCCTGAATTTTAACTCTCTTCTATAATTTTCAAAAAACAATTTTCTTTAATTTTCACTTTCCTCTTTAAATAGCAAGGATTAATTGCAGCTTAGACGATAATTTTCTTATGATACACCATAGAAATACGTTTAATCACAAACCCATAACTTCATGTAATTTGTCACAATGGTAACGATGTCGTTTTTCCAAAAAATTTTTGCTCACACCCTCTAAGAAATTTTCGTAACGAATAATATTCATAAACAAATCGATTATAATATTTTGAATCGAAGTTGGTAGATTCTGTAAATCGAAAATGAAATGGCATATTAATAATTCATTTAATAATGTTTCAAAATGGCATCTTTAACCTTAAATTCATCTGGATGACTGCAATATTTCTTAACCATATTATATTTAATTTGACACTTTTTAGTCGGTTCTTCTCCGGTGAACAAAATAATGCAAAATTCATCTGGACTAATTTCGTGGCTGGTCTTTTTATAAATGTCCAGCATTTTTATTAGTGGAATTAAAATATTAAGTTGAAAAACGTTCGCTTTCTTCAGCTGCACGTAATAATTAAATAGTTCGCATAAAGTTCTTTTATGTAAAATTGAAAATATACCTCTTCCCCTGTGCAATCCATTTTTGCTGAATGAAAAATAGTATTCTTAATTCTTTGTAAAGTGTTACTGTATAAAAATGTGAAAATTTGTGACTGAAAATTAAATCAGTTCTATGTCAAAATTGAAGATACATTAATCAGAATATTTACGAATGATTGATAATTTCAGAGTGCATATGATGGCTTCAATATTGTTTTAAATTTATATGTATTCGGAAACTTTTAACAAGCTTCGATATATATTTAAAATCATTATTAAACTTATTAACAGTTAGCCAGTTTATACATTTAGTCATTTATAATGTCAATATAATTTTCAAATTTCCAAATTTTCGAATGTCCAACTATGAAATGTGCAATAACTTTAAAAATGACTACTTTACACAATAATTGTCGGTACGTATTTACATTTTCAATTTGTCAAAGTAATCGTAATAATTTTTCGAAAACAATTTTCAAAAAGAAAACTTTTAACAGTTTCACAGTATTCTCGCATATGTTTAAAACATCCAAACCAATGTTTCCCACGTTCGAAATCCCCTTCTCCAGTGTAATTGACATCAAAAAAGGAAAGTCAATGTTTGAAACAGTTTATTTGCAAATTGTTAACCGATCAAATCACCACTGAACGGAATTGGATACATAAACAGATAATACGTTTCATAACTTCATATTTATTATCACCCATCGACCACGAAGAAATTGAAAAGCATCACGCTACACGGCTAATACCTAAAAAGAAAATAAGAAGAAGAAGAAAGCGTGTTTGAATATCTAACCTGTTACACGTATAAAGTATCCCTGAGAGAATTTGTACTCCAAAGCAGCACAATAAACTTGTGTATCGCCTTTTCTAACATCGACGAGACGCTTAATTAATTAATACTATATCGGTACAATACACTCACGGATAGTCCTAGAAGTCCATCGTCGATTCGAAAGCAGCACAATTAACAGAAAAGGACGATTCCACGAATAAATAAATACGTTTCTCCGTATAGAAATAATTAAAAAAAAAGAAGAGAAGAAGAACCTTAAATCGATCTTGTCACTGACAAAATGTTATTTTCACAAGAGTATTCTGTATATTTTTTTTTTTGATTTCCACAAGTTTCTTGCATAATTTTTCTCTTCGCTCTACTTATGTATATATATATCTATGTATATTTGACAAAAACCGCAGGTTCGTTTTCATTGGTCTCTCGTATCACGGACACGAGTAGACGATACAATAGCTATACAATGAATAAATTAAAATGGAAGCGCGCCTGGTAACTTTTTCTCGTGTACAAAATTTTGAGAGCAACTGTCGAAATTTTGTACTCTATTCAGCTATCGAGTTTTCCTTGTTTCCTCATTTCTCGATCCTAGAACTACCGAGCAATCGAATTGACTGATTTCAATTTTTGTGGAAAAACTTGAGTGAAATTTCGATTGATATCTATTTTGATTTGCATTTTATTGCGTCAATTCATTTAAGAATTTCTCGCATAAACAGCTGTAAGTACGTTTTCAGTAATTATGAAAGAAAATATTAATCGTATATTTTCAGTAATTATTAAAGAAAATATTAATTGTATATTTTCAATAATTACGAAAGGAGAAATTACGTACGAGTCATACCGACCACTGCGGTAATTCTAGTGTGCACATACTCTTCCTTTCTTTTTTCACCACGCTCCTTTTGGATTTATAATATTATACAATCTATACGCATAAAATATGTTTCAGTATTATAACGTAGGTTCATTGATCGGTGACAAAAAATGTACAATCGAACGATCTTGTTCAATCTCACATCGCCTCCATGACTAACATTCCTTTCTTTTCTTTTACATAACTAACTTATACTGCGAGAAAAAGAAATAAATAAAATGTACAATTTACAACGATGTTACATCAATCTTCTTACAGCTACGATTCACCACTATCACCCCAGCTCGACGAATGCAAGGTCTCTATGGACCCTCAACTGTACATTTTCAAGAGTTATTCTTATTTGTAATAACAACCTTGTATATTCTCAATTATTTAATATAATCATAATCGATTACAATTAGAAATTATAATAATTCTAGAGCAAAACGGCGGAAAGCATTTTTCCTTCGAAACAAGTTCATTTGTTGCTAATTTCAAATGATTACAGTACGAACGTTGCAAAAAAACTGCATTTTTTTCTTATGATTAAAAAACGGTTTAACTTGGATGAAACAAAATTAAACAAAAATTTTCTTCATATTTGAAAAGGAATTGATTTGTTTACAATTTTTAAACTACTGTTGATATGTTCACTTGGTGTAGTACTGTGAATAAATTAAGATGTCAATTAAATTAAATGAATGCGACATGATTATAATGGGTCCGAATGAACCCTGTATTCGTCGAGTGAACCACTGTTCAAGGATCGAAGAGTTGAAGAACGGTTCATCCGCCATGAAAACGTCTCGCGTCGCAAGCACTTTCAAGATTATAATAAAAAGTCCTTACAATAAATGATGTAACAATAACAATGTATGTGAACCGTATCAATACTAATCAATAAATAATTGTCGCTCAGGGTGATCTATTTTTGTCGCAATACTATATTTCTGTTGCACTTACAAATCAATCGTGTTTCAATCCTTTGTTTCAATATTTTCTTCAAAATTGTGCTCTATAAACTTACTTCACTATTAATAATTCACTTAAATACAAAAGAATGTTAAGCTGATTAAAGATGAAACATCGATAATGGCGAAATCATTTTTGAAATGACTATACAATATCTTTATTTTCACATGGATTTATGAAAAATTCATTTTTATGCTCTTGAGTTGAAAACCTTAATATCAATGCTATTATATAGGCTAACACACTGAACTACCACACCCGACAAAATGACATGTTATCTTTTTTATCTTTCAATTGATATCTTAAAAGCGTTAAATGTCTGAAATGATTTAAAAAATAAATAGTTTCACTATAATACTATAATCAGTATATAAAGGAACCGAAAAAAATCTATTATTACAAATTTTGTAAGTATTACACATTAATCATGTTAAACGTCCGGTAGTTCCAGATGCAACGCGACACCCTGAGCCGACCAACGACGTAATTGCTTTCTCACAGCTGCAAAACGTGGTCGTTCCGCGATCCACGTTCGAAAAATCAAACCAGCCCTCGGGAAAGGCTTCTGAACGATCCGTCTCCGCGTCGTCCGTTAAAAAAAGAAAAAGAGTCTATCCTTTTTGTCTTTTGCATCACACGATCGTCGAGTATAATAAAAATCGTAGATAACGATTGAAACAAATGTCCGGGCGAATCATCTGTATGTATGTATCTTCGCGCTCTCCACTTCCCTACTTCCGGTTGTTGCTTCGCTTTCAAAATTCATTAGAGCTACGTATCACGGTAATTATACAGTCGGTTTCGTTTGCGTTCCTCTCTATAGAATCTTGTTTATACCTTACATCGAACAGTCTACGTATCTACGGCATAAATCTTATGGCTAGTGTGTCGCTTTCGGGACTAACAAACTAAACATCGTTCGAATTCACTTGAATAGGCGTTAATCGATGATTGCAGTTACTAATTTCGAGAGACGAAACAAAATAATGATTATTATCGCTCCTTTGTTCTATTTCTTTCTTGCCAAAAATACAAAAGGGGATCAGTTGTGTTAATGCGTATTGGGTTGGTTTAAAAGGCTCGTCATTACAAATGTCACTTCGCTAAGTTAAACTTTGTTTTGAAACTAAATTAAACTAATTTTGGCGCGTTCTACTCGTAAGTTTTATATTTTCCTTTGTTATTCTTCTTAATTTACCTGTAACACTCACTCATGCATTACAAGATAGATTCAACATTGAGAAACAGAGCAGCAAGCCTTTTCGGTCAACCCAATGAACCATTAGTTCAGAACCATCAGTTGCCTTCCTCGCGTTCTAAAACGAACACATCGAATCGACGATTCGAGTTTCAGTAATTTCGAGATTTCGTTACCCTGTTCTATCGAAGTTCTACGAAAAAGTATCGAAGTTAAATATCAAACGCATTGATTAACGTTTAGTTAGCGACAATTGTCCGCTAATCGAAACATTCGAAGATACGCACCACGTGTATCAAAGATTCAAATGAAAATAGAGAAACAGAAGGAAAAATGTGTTGAAAATAAAGTAAAATCTTCGTTAACTGAACAGATAAGAGAATTAGAACGTGTACGACTAATAAATAATACGATCGTGCGGAATTCCGCGGATGGAAGCTCAGATTTTTGTGAGCAATACAGACGTTTGTCTACGATGCCCGTGTGAATGTCACGTTCCGTTGGTTCCGCGCATACACACAAATACCGCCAGGAGATCACTTGATGGTTAGCTCGAGGAATTCGGATGATCGATCAATGTTCATCTTTTCTCATCGAATTTTCTATTAGTGTTATATTCTAATCCCTGAAATTTTCGATCGCTAATTTGCTGTTGGCCAATACGGTTCGTGTAACCGATCAAAACTATAAAACTATCAAATAGAAAGACACGTGTTGCCCCTATGCTGTTGCGCTAGACATCAAGTCATCTCTCAACTGTAAGTGTTAACGATACCTTTCCTTTTTTTTTTTGGCTCACTTTCGCTTTTTTCCCTTTCTTTTTACAACGCTAGGACTTAGTTTACTTGCTAAACGCGGCAATGATCGAGGTGATGCTTTCGTACGTTCCAGTGACGAAACCTAACAGCCCGATCAGCACTATCACGATGTCTTTTGACATGGTGAACATCCCAAGGGATGCGTTCTGACCACAGACGACCATTTCGATGATCGGTGGAAAGATGAGAGCCAGCGCGGTGCTGCTGACTGCACCCACCAGCGATATGAACAGGCCGAGTTCGGGTATTGCTTCAGCTAGGACAACTGCAATAGAATGATTGTCATTAATATTTATGAAAGATATTTTTACAGACAAAATTCATGGGAATTTACTATATTTTGTCTGTATTCAAATGACCGTTCTTTTGAGTTTCCATGGTAGAAATATAATTATTAAATATAGGAATTAATTGGACTTTTCAAATATAGTGTCTATTTACAGAAAGACAAGAATAATCATTTTGTAATAAAAGTTTTGACTTAGAATCATATTTAGTTTGCAAAAATAACGCAAAAGTAAATTTTCTTCAATTTTTGTTACTATTCATTTGAATTAAATTAACATTCGAGCAACTAAATAAGAAAACTTACTTAATTTTATATTTTTCAATTTAATTCAAATGAATACTAGTAAAAATTTGAATTTACTTTTCCATTAATTATTTTTGCAAACCAAATAGGATTTGTTTTGCAAACATTAAATTAAAATATATTAAGTTTGAAACAAGGCTTTACATAAGAAAGCTTACTTAGTTTTATACTATTTAATATAATTTAAACGAATATTAATAAAAATTTGAGAGTATACAAAAGTAGAATATAAATAAAAGTTCCATACTCACACGTGAGCAAACATAACACAGAACGAAAAACAGTCTCAGCTAGGACCGGCCACCTGAACGGGCCAAATTGTTTCGCGATTGCTGGCCACATGATCGCGACAGGAACGTAAAATTGCAGTGCATACGTGAACAATATACTTAACGAGATGGCAACTTTTATGCACTGAGGTAAACTGCAAAAGAAACAAAACAATGTTTATCGCGAGTGATCAAATATGTGATTTTCGCTTCGCGAGTTTATCACGCACGGTCAAACACGCGTGCGGATTACTCGACGCCGCGAACGAAACTAAGAACAACGTTAATTTTCAAACAGCAACATGCCACGATTAGGCGTCAAAACAAAAGAGAAAAACACACCGTTAATGAGTTCGTTATATCATAAGGAAAGGGAACAGAGAAATTCACCAAAACTCTTGTCTAATTCGAGCAAGCATCTGAATCATTACAGCACTTCGAAACAAAATACTATATGAAATAGAAACCTTGAATGCACGACGACGATTTTTCCATCCACCCTTCGTATGCAACAGAAAATTATGTTACAAAGAGTTTTCTCTTAACTACGTTTGCGTCTTGCTATTTTTCACTATCGTTTGTTTTGTTTCATAGAATTTTGATTATTCATTACGCAGATTTATCACCTGGACGCATAATAATCTATTGTAGAGTCGGCAAAGCGATTTCGTTTTAACATCAATAAATTATGATTTAACGACTTAAGCTACGGAGAACGTGTTCTCTGCTAATCACTTGCCAAATTTTGCATTCTCTTTTTTTCAATGTCTTGAGAAAATCAGTAAATTAATGGCTGTGACCAATTTTAGTAAAAACTTTTAAGTTTAGTAAAACTGTAATTGAAGAACAAATTTAATAATATTCTTCTTTTAATTTAAAAGAAACAATTTAAGGGTAATTGAAACGTGTGTATTTAGCAAATGATTAACATGTTTTAATAAAATATTGGTACGAAACAATTTATCGGCCGTGTAAAATAAAAGTATACATATTGAAAGGGAAATCGAAAAAAAATAAGTTTATACTCACACTTCTTTCGATTCGAGATTTAACGTGACAGATCCGGCCACATCGTCGCCGTATTTTAAATAAGATACGAAACCCATCGCGACGAACATGGCGCCCACAATAACCATACCGACATTTAAGACTCCCAACGGCTTATTGAAATTACTCGGTTTCTTCATTTCATTCTTAAGAGGTAAAACCTGAAATCAAACGTAATCGATCATTTTTGAAGTTTCAAATTACTTTTTCACGAAAATTCAATATGAAAGAGATATAAAGTTTAAAAGAAAGATCGAAGTAATGATCAATTAACGAACTATTAATTTGTTTCAAAAGCAATCAAATCATATAATAAAATAATAATAATAATTTCAATCTTCAAATTTTAAGTTCAGTAGGAAGAAAAGTAATATTTTCATCTTCATTTATATGGTACTGCAAGTTTTACTGTTTACTTAAAGCCCTGTTGGTAAAACAGAATACAGAAGTATCAAATTTCCTGCATTCAATCGAATTCACTATCGATAATGATTAAACAAAATTAATAAAACCATATATTCGATTATTATTATTATTATATATTATATTATATATACAACTTCCAAATCCTTTTTAAGAAAATTGGATATAAAAGAAATATAAAGATTAAAAACAAGATAACAGTGAAGATCAATCACTGAACTATCAATTCGTTTCGAAAGCAATCAAACCATCCAACGAAATAATAATAATTAACACGTTAACTGCCACGGCGGTCACCGAAGAACCTGCTTTCAAATTACAATGAAATAATTACAACTTCTACGAACTGATTGTAACTGATCTCAAATAAAATTGTTCAGTAGTATAAATAACTACATAATTAGTAAAAAAGAATGTTTTTACCGTTCTTAGGATAATCCACGGGAATGAAAAATTTGCATTTTTGTCAAGGGATGGTTTCACCCCTTCAAAGTGAAATTCAGCGCGAAAAATATTGCAATGTATTAAGCTTGACTTGCTCTAGTTACACACA
Organism: Nomia melanderi; assembly: GCF_051020985.1. NCBI lineage: Eukaryota > Metazoa > Arthropoda > Insecta > Hymenoptera > Halictidae > Nomia > Nomia melanderi. The sequence continues at coordinate 7,126,116 of NC_135005.1, forward strand.
AAGTTTCATAATCGTTTGAATTTCCGGGTTCGATAACTTCCCTTGTAAGACAATTTACCGAATATGCCCTCTGGACAAATTGCAGAATGCATTGGGAATATAAAAACAAAAAGTAATTGTTGAATATATTACTATCTATGTTACTACCTAACTACCAGCAACAACAAAAATTACAGCGCCGGGGTCAACGTGTTAAACGTCGGAAAGGTGAAACACATTCTCTTATTAGAGAATAGAGTGACGAAACTACCGGTGGCCAAAATTAAGTGTTACATAAATGCGAAGTAGCGTGTGTGGACGCTTACCAGCGTAATACCCTCAAAAGAGTATATCACAGTGCCAAAGAACAGAGGCAGATCGTGCCACTTGGCCACGTATGCCCTCTCGCGAATGGGCGGCAGATCGCGGCACATTATATACATGGTGGCGATGTATCCTGCGATCACTAGGAAATTCGCCAGCGACGAGATGGGCACTAGGTACTTCAGATTCCTGATCCACGTGCTCAGCATTATGGGGATCAGGACCACAGCCATGTGTTGATGAACGTCCATCTCGATTCCGTACACGTCTAACACCTGTCGACAATGAAATCGATTGAACCTCGAATGCAGGGTCACTTTAGTCGAAGGATAAAGTACAGTATTCTCGCTATTAATACCCGAAAATCGGGACTGCAATCGGGCATCCGTAATCGTGCAGTGGTGTTCATTCCAAGTCGAGATAAGATCCGAGTCGAGCTTCTTTGTTTGTTCTCTATAGAAAAGGAACTTCGGAACGATCAGAACAAACCGATGAATGAGGAGACACAAATGCAATGTAGAACTTTATTGTTTTTCACTTTTATTGACAGAAACTTTTATGAATTAAATCGAGAATTTTTTCTTATCGGAACACGATATATTTGGGAACATATTTCCCTATTTATTAAATTAGAATAATTTACTTTATTCTAGTAAATTGTGATTTAAAGTATGTCATGTTTGGTCTTCTTTTAATCAGAGGAATCTCACAAATACGGCAATAAAAGTTTCATTTACAATAAAATCCTTATAAGAAAATTTTATCATTGCATTAACATTGTCTCACCGATATCTACCACCGCTGAACAACGTATCATATTACAACTGCTCGACCGTCGAGCTTCGCGGTGTGCTAACAAGACTCGCCCCTCAGTGGTGGGGATGACTACGGGGTACTAATCCTGCAGATCCTACCGGGTATCAATCGCGAGAATACTGTACGCAGGTAGTGATTAGAAACGTTATTACATTATTAATAATATTAATTAATTTTGTCTAAAGTAATAATTATTATTTTTTGATAACAGTATTGATTGTTTTATTTCTATTGTTGTATCATTATCCTTTGACAACAATGCTAAATGCTTTAGTTCAATTGTTTTATTCATTTTCTTCGGTAATATAAATTATTAAGTAGTGCATCGTAATGATTAATAGTAGATAGTAATAATTAATAAAATTGTTGATTATATTAATGATTATTGATATCGATAACGTTGATAATTGTTGGCACTCACCTGCTTCATATTCGTACTAATGAAAACGAAATAAACGCAGCAAAATCCGAGTTGCGTGACACATAAAAACACATTAATCACTTTTCTGGAACAAAGGGACGAGAGTGTGAATAAAGCATTGTTTATAAACTATAAAATAAAACCGTCATAATACGGAGTCTGCATTTTTCAGGAAAATTGAAATGTCGTTGAGAAATCTCAAATGTCGAGCTCAAATTGGTCGCGTTTTATATGGGAATGAAAAAAAATTCAGAAGCTTTTCTAAGATACTTTTAAAGAGCGATTAAATAATTTGGTTTAACAACTCTTCGGTTAACGCTCAGTTTGGTATTACCGCGTGCTTCGAGCCGGGACATCAAAAGGGTTTCGCTACAATGCTAAACAAACAGCCGATGAGATTCCTATTTCATCTTTCTCTGACACACGTACAAACCTCATAAGCACGGAGTATTTTCGGAGTGAGAGAGGTCCGGTGGCGAAGCACATTTCCACGGTACCGGCGAATCCGGACGCAGCAATTGGATCGTTCACTCGCCGCTTCACCTCCTCGTTGCACTTTACCTGTGATCAATTAACAAAACTTTCAAATTTATGGTGCGCGTTGAACACAATGAAATATTACTATAATAAAATAAGAAAGAGGAAAAAGTTGAATATTAAAACTGTATCAAAATACGTCATATTTTACTAAATAAATTACAAAACTTAATAGTCAAATTTTTATTAAACAAATGTTTTGTAATATTGTTTGAACTTGGGTTCTATTGCTGATAATGTAGTTGATTTTAGATTCAAATATCCAATATTATATACTTTATATTTGTTTGTACATTGTATTTTTAGGTGTTTTGTGTAATATTTTCTGTGACTCTCTGTAAAAAATTTTCAACAAAAAAATATACATATTATATTATATTATATTATATTATATTATATTATATTATTGTATCACTATATTATAGTATACTATATTATTATTGTATTATATTATTTTCATGGTTTGTCGCTCTTACTTACAAGAATATGTTGCGCATGAACACAAATGACCCCTAGGATGATCGTAAGTGGTGGAGCCAGTAGTAGTCCAGCATGCTTGAAGGCATCCCCCAACGCAAATATACCCGAGCCGACGTTACCTTTGAACAGGTGCATCATTGTTTCTAAATACCTGTAATAATTCCATCGATCATGTATAGTTTGCTACACGAGGAATAATACTGCAACGATTTTCAGTAAAAAGACAGAAAACAGTGTTGTTTCGGAAACAATGTTGTTTTGTAAAAAAGGTAACAAATAAAAACTACTTTCACTTTCCCTCTTACTATTTGTTTATAATTTATCGTTCCCAATAAATACACGTGTTTATATAGTTTGAAAAATTTCATTTTTATGAATGAGCAACCAAAAAGGTACACGAGCCATCTATATTTTCCAAAATATTCTCCTTTTTACATTAAAATAATTCAATTAATTAAAGTTAACTTCTCCGAATCACAATATTAATGTCTCGCAAAATTCTATTCACATTCTATGAATTTATAAAGATTCAAATGAAATAAAAATTGACTGAAACAGTAAAAATTGAACGTCTCTCCCGTCTGTTTTTCTTCTTTTTAGATATGATTCATCCTAGATATCGAAGAGACATTCAACATGACAATTCGGCGGCACAAAGACGGGCGCGTAGCTGACAACGAGTTTTCCAAGCATTCCCCTGTCCCATCAGGCGAGCTAATTTAAAATCACCGGCGAATGAACCGGCCGACCGAGTTTGAAAATGCTCGGCCATGTCTGTCCGCCCAATTTTATGCTTCGAATAAACACGTGTCCGTAGTCGCGAACTAATCCATAGTTACAGTTAAACCGTTCGCGAGCACGATCATTCTTCGTACGGAGTGGAATGAACGAAAATAGAAGCGCACAACCGAAAATAAAGTAGACAGATTCCATTTGAAATATGCGACTCGTCTACTTATAAATGTTTCCAGTTTTTCCGATGTCCCTTGCGCTAGACTTAGAACACGTTTCAACAAGGTAGCAAAATGTATTTGAGCGAAATGTGTGTCTGTATGTCTCCTTCATTTGTTGCAACAATAATGAAAAGGGATGAACATGAGAATTTAAGAATGTTTATTTTCGATTTATAAAATGTCGTTGAATTATTATTGTGTTTTCGATTTATTAGAATTGTTAAGACAAGAAATTAATTTTCACTTAAATTTTGTTTCCTTAAATTATTTCGGGAAAATTTGATTTTATGTAATCTGCTTTGAAGAAACATCATTTTTCGAAAAACAAATTTGGATACCTTGATACTTATTGACTGTGAAAAAAGGATTTAAATTATTGTAATTATAAATTAGATAATATGGAGAAAATATAATGCAGTCGTTCAGTGTAACCTGCAATTTTATTTGTATTTTTAAGCCATTTTCATGAAAATTAAGATTCCTGGTGATTTATAATTTAAAGATCAAAAATTAACAATTAATGATGTTTTGAAATAAGAATCTGTTGCACATGAATTCACAAAAAATGTTCTTTGATTAAATACGTGTTTTTCGAACGTTTTGAAGTATAAATCCTATCCAGGGACACTATTAAAAATAGGCGAATCAAGAAAATCATTGGGACTGAAATATACTCTCGTAGCATGATTATGCGCACTCTACGCAATTAGAAACTAACATCAATCATCCGGTGAATAATGGGAAAATTGTAAAAATATAGTTGTGTGGAAATGTGACCATGATTATAATTGCAATCTTTACACATTAATACTCTACAAAAATTTTTTAAAATGCAATTGTAAATAAACTTGTTGACGACACTCTTAATATTTACTAGTAATGCTATAATTAAAAACGCAAAAAATGTTCAAGTTCCCCATATTACATTATTGAATTTTAAATTTTATCGATCTTTGTCTCATTTCCACTGAAGTCTAAAGTTTAAATTAATTTAAAATTTAAACTTTAAATTATCCATAATTAAAATAAGGGAGAAGTGAATTTAAATTAAAAAAATTAAATTAAATTAGATTTTTAAAACGTGACAAACCTTGTTTTTCGTGTAACATATTAATCGTCGATTCAATGAAACCCATAATTACACAATCGAGTAAAATGCTACTAGTGTTCCATGCGATCGGCGATTCACTGAATGAGTAGTTAAATGTGGAAATTACGCGAACCTATGAGAACTAATGCCAAAATATTTATTTCGAGATTCGTCTACTTCAGGGGCTAACTGAGAAGGCCTAAGTTTCGATGTTGCTCGTTTATCATGTCTGTTATACGTATAATTAATTACAGCTTTTAGCGAGAAGTTTTATTTTCATAAAGAAATCAGTTTTCATACTAGTTTAACTGTAGACATTTTGTTAAAATATTACATTAACTGTAGACAATGCATACAATGAGCAATAAAAATATCAAGTTGACATTACAAGGTATTGTGAATACAAAACAGTAAAAACATGTAAAAAATGTTCAAGATAATGTTTCTCAATAATTAAGGAACTATATCATCGACAAAAAAAATAGATAGTATAAAAAAGCAAGGAAAAAGGATATGAACAATTAAAATTTTCAAGGAAAAATTTTTTAATACTTTCTGTACGTGAAAATCACTAAGAAACATTATATTTCTATTTTATGTTTATATTGTACATAAAATGTAATATCAGTTATTTTTTTATATGTAAAAAGTGTATATTCACATTTCTATATTTTAATAATTTTATTACATCATACTATGTTTCAAATTTGAATTCTAATCATTAAAACCTGTGTAAATTAGTTGGTGAATCTTCTTCTCTAGCAAATTGGTCAACGTTTTTCACTGGTTAGAAACTTTTTGCCAGCAGCGCCTATTAATGTACTCTACATTTACATTCCACCGAATTGTTTCATATTGTGATTTTCATTAATGTTGCGTGTGCACGCAAATGAAGGAAATTACTTCCACGCGTGACTGTCATACACAATCCAGCACTAGACACGCTGTCGGACGAAGCGTATTCGAGAGTGCCAACAATAACGATGTCATTAAAAAAGTGGACAATTTGATCCCATAATTTATGTTCACAAACAACGCGGGGAATAAATCCGGGTTTATTAAATATTATTTGTATGACAGTGTAATATTTATTTATGCAATCATTATCTGTGTTTACTTTATGCTTTTTGTTACGCGTATATCTATATATACTTATTGTCAAACATATTCACGTTGTTGAAGATGTTTCCAAATATTCTAAGAAACACACAAACTAAACACATCAGTAGCTTATTAATATATAAAATATTTGGTAAAAAATAGATATGTTTTTTTAGAATATTTATATTAAACCAATTATTCGTTCAATATTGATTAATTTATTTGTAATTTAGTTTCGACGAAATAATATTTCCAATTAATAAAATCAATTTTAAGAACTTCTAATTCTTTGTTAAAATGAAAATTATTTTTATTTCATCTTTGAAATGTTTTAATAATAGTAAAAATTATTTTTATTGATGCTACTAAAATAATATAATATTAATAATCTATATAATAAGTAGAACAAGTATAAATTAATAACAGGAATTTTGCTTGAAGTTTAAAAACATCTCTAATGGATTCAAACAATTTTGTACGAAATGTAAAAGTGAGAATCTGCAAATGCGTAAACATCTATAAATTATTTTATAATGATGCGTATTTACTTTCGTTATTTTCCATGAATCTCCCGTGTCCTAATTAAGTTTTATTTTCTTTGTATCATATAAAGTGTCGAATTATCCGCTGGAGAACGCAATTCGAGGTTAAAAACATTTATGTGACGCACGATACCTCAAGGTTTCGAGTTCTGTGCCACTTTAATTGCTCGTGACAATTACGATGAGAGAGAAAAAAAAGAATCGAGGTCTAAACGAGCTGCTTTAACCAACGTAGTAGCAATAATTTTATAGAATAGATTAATTTACGAATTGTGTGGATGCTATTAACTTAGCCAGCCAAACGGGGAAATATTCGACTTTTCCCTTAGCAAAGTACTGCTATTTATTTTGTTTAATTTTTCTTTCGTTATTTAGTAAGTCTTGAACTGGAAATATTTGCAATTCGATACCTCTCTTGCTAAAAGTAAAACTAAGGGCAAAATTATTTAATCAAAAGGCCCCTTAAGTTTAAATTTAAGAATAAGTATGGAGAAAGGTTATAAACAAACTATGGATTTTTATGTATTTATGGGGAAAGTACAAAATTCCATGAAATGAATACTTTCACTGTTAGATAATACTAATTTCTATCGTCATAACACGAAACCTTGTCATTTCATCGTGACGGATACTCGTCAGAAACAGCCAATTGGTTAAAGGTTAATAAAATCTGTTGAATGAGTTCAATTAAAGTTAATGAAAAATGTTATAGTTCCTTTTAGGTAGTTGTCTAAGCGTTAAGTGGAAACGGAAGAAAGAGAAGTCTTCACATAACTGTTCTTGGAAAATGGATACGCACTAACGTCGCGGAAAATTATAATCATCCTGACAGATTGCAACACTGCGATACGCCAAATTACTTCCTTCCTTTCAGTATACTTTATCTTTGTGAAAAAACATAGGAAAACAGATAATGTTATACATCAGATTGTCCTAATAGAATCTTCCATGAATGAAAATTACAGTCCTCCATTGTTTCCAAAACATTGCGTCAAAGATAAATAAAACTTCTAAGATCGATGAAAGGTTCATTCAATAATAAGCAAGTTTTTTTATCGATGTTAATTGATTTTTATTTTGACATTTATTATTTATTTATTGACGTTTCAAGCAGATATTAGTGAACACTCTGGTCTTGATTAATTTTGATACTAAATAAATTTTCACTCAGAATTTAATTAATTTTATTATTTTAGTTAAAATTTAATCAGAAAGTACTAGAAAATGTGTAACATAAATGAAAAAAATATTCTATAATACTTATATTGTTGCAAACAATGAATTGTGAAAGTCTCCTATTTCATTCTTCAAATAAAATCACACTTCATATAAGTTTCTATTTTGATTAACAATTTCGTACGAAAAACGTTGACTTAGCACTTAATAATCACGTATGAAAAGAAGAATGAATCACTTGGAACGTGCCGAGTATGTCTTTCCAGATATTCATAACTGTTGACTAATAAATATGACACAGAATATTTTTCATATTATACCAAGTTTACTACATTTATAGTACATGTATAGTAGTACACTTTTTAAAATAAATTAAATCTACTATACAGTATGGTTGTTTTGAAAATTTGTTCAATTTTAAAATTTATTTATAATAATTTTACCATTTAAATAAAGAAGTTTTTATTTTCTTTTTATTATAATTGTGTTTTGAGAACTTTTTCAATTTTAAAATTTAAATAAAGGAATTTCTGACTTTTCTTTAAATAACCTTCAACATTTAACCTATCCAATAACGATAAATTAATTTAAATTTATTATTAAACGATTCGCCGTCCGGGAATCCCAGGAAAGTGCATGCAACCTTCCGAGCAAAGAGTTTCCTCTAATTCCACCTTCATATTTCCACCGTTATTAATATTTAACCACAGTAAACGACTTAACCAACCATCAACGCTACGCATCAAGGCACACACGTATCCATAAAACATTTGTTACATTAATATCATAGTTTAACTGTGTTACTAAAACGCGTCCATTTAAACATGAAACGAAACGCGCATTAAATTAACTTAAGCCATATTAATTCAACTACTAGCCACCGTGGCGATTGCGTATACTTTTATACTCAAAAATTCAATAAAATCGTTTAATTTATTTTATTCTATCATTCTATTTATTAATTATTTCTTTTAATCGTACTTAACATTCGATAAAAATGATATTTTCGTTCAGAACATCGTATCGTTGTAGAATGGAACTAGCATTCGAAGTAAAATATCGTCAAATTGAATTTTACTGATTTATTTTCATCGCCAGAACCGTTTGGAAGATACAATCGGTTACAATTTCGTGGGACATCCTGTATAGACGCCGAGATTCTTACACATGACTAAAAAGCAAGTATTCATGGGCAACAGAAAGTGACCGTGGGCGGTACCGTGCGAGTTAAAACCGCAAAACGGAACCTACCTCATGGAGGTGTGGCGAGTATTCACGCGCACACACGTTTATCCATGTGTACAGATCGAAAAATTGTATTTTTCTTGAAGACAGTGCATTAAAAATCACGTGTACAGTATTTTATTGTGAATGAAATTTGTAGAACCGTGCTACAGTGCTCAATTTATCTAAAAGTTTAAAATATTATTGAAGAAGTAGGAATACATGGTCTGATAATAATTGTCTTGTACTATTTTCAAATTTGAAAGTGTTCTTGATAAAATGTGAACTTGATTCAATGAAATTGATACAAAATAAATAAACGAAATGATGCTGAAAAATTGAAAATCATAAAACCTGATTGGCTCAAAAAAGACTCGAAAAACGTAGCAGAGTTAACGTGTATGAAAATATTTTTTAAGAAATATTCGATGGCATACAAATTTTAAGGCAAAGGACAAAGGAATAGACGGTCGGAGGAGTAGAAAGGTTGTTCAACTTACGAGGTCGGATGATTAACGGAAATCCCATGCTCGTTGGTTCCGCCTTCGAGATCACCACTCTTCTCGATCTCCAAAATGGGATCCTTCGACTGGAAAGCTCCATATGTACTCCCATTTCTGTGAAATAATATAATAAATGATGTTATATTAATAATTACTTAAATATTGTTACATTAACAATTAATTAAATATCGTTACACTAATAATTAAATAAACATCATTACATTAATAAATAAGAAAATATTGTTACACTAATAACTCATAACTTATGAGTCATAAGTAAATATTATTACATAAGTCATTCTTAAATAAATAATCCGCTAAATCTCACACATTTTTCAGATACCCAACATTAAGCTAATCAGATATCTTGATCAACAACAAAAACGCATAATCATAAGAAGAAACAAAAATCAAAATCTTCAAACTTCCTAGATTGTACGCTGTAACCTAAGGATAACCAGCGGCATTTCAAATCACCGAATGGTTACATGTTACAGGAACTCTAGGCTGCTTGCAATGACTGCAACTAGACTACTGGTTAGCTGGCATCTGTTTCTGTATAATGTTACGTCTGAATTTTCCCATGAATGTCAAACCAGTTACACTAGAGATTTACGATTATCACGCCTCAACTTCTACGTTGCATAGTAGTTGACTCCTTGGCGCATTTACCGTAAATAATTATACTTTCGCCGATACTCATAGTAAAAATTGAACGACGGCCAATTCAGAAATTATTTTCAACGGCAATAATACTGCGATTGCCACGAATCTTGTGGTTCAGACAAAGGATTCAATAGCGAATATCGAAACTGCCCGATTGCTGCAACTATGGCATAACTTCCAATTTGTCATTTCTGATTTATCGCTACGAACAAAAGGGTTTATGAGAATCAAACTATTCCTCTAATCAAATTATAATGATTTACAGCTTCCCAATTCGTTCTCTGGAAAATCGTGACTTTGCAGTCATTGTTAGTATGTTGATATTTCTATCTTGTTAAATAATATTATTAAATAACGCACCATTTTTCTTCAGAGATTTGTTTACTATTCTATTGAATAATTATAATACAATATTTATTTTCTCATGAATATTAAAATGTTTTATTAACTTCAGTTTAACACTAAAACTAACGAACACTTAGAGTGACTTATTTCCAACATTCTATAAAATTTAGAGCAACACGTTTATTGAAATTTGAAGGGTCTCCTAGTCTTGTATCAGTACAAATACGCAAATTTAATTGAAAATTTTTTGCAAAAATCCCTTCGTGATTTCAATATTTGCAAATAAAAATTCTAAAGTGAGTCAATTTGACCCGTCTGGTAGTTTTAGTGTTAATTTAATGGTAACCGAATATTTAAACTTAAAATAAGAAACCGAAAATTTTAAAAAATTATTTGTAAATAGTATTGTTTTATTAGGATGTAGTATATGTAGTAAGGATTGTAAATATGTTGATATTCTCGTTAGAATAATTGAAATGGCGTCGCAACGTCTATGGTAATTTCTTAATGGAATCTAGCGTAGCCAGTATCTGAATGGTAATAAGTCGCGGAATGGGTTGCAAGGAAGTAAAAGTAACTTGACTGTTTATATAGTCATTATTTCAAGAATTCTGCGACCTATATACGCCACGTGACATTAATGTATCAAGGTAAACCCGCCATTGGATTTGTCGGGAACGACATTTTGAACTGAACAAATCATTCAAACACTTCCCTTGTTGGACACGTATACTCGTCGAATTTATCACGCGTTATTTATAAATTCTTTGACCATCGCGGCTGATTTCTCGTTCGGAACCCACGCGACACCGCAAACCAGCCGTGTTCGACGAAACAATAACTATAATTAAACGAACTTCGTCATTGTTAGCCCTATTTTCACCGAAGGAGTCCAAAGATATCTTACAATGTTAACTCAAAGTTATTTTTATAACGATAAACTTGATTAATTAGAAAAAAGGCGTTTATTTTACAAAAAATGTTCCCCGGCCTTACAATGTTCTAAACAATTACTATAATTAAACAAATTTCGTCGTCTTTAGCACTATTTTCACCGGAAGAGTCAAAAGATATTTTTAAATTTTCACTTAAAGCTATTTTTATAATGATAAATTTAATTAAGTGGATACCACATTTTGCAATCAAAATCACTATTAATCTACCAATCACCACGTCATAAATCATTACTAATTGTGTAATCATTATAGGAGAAGTCGGAAAGTCAATTGAGGAAAAACGATTGGATCTGAAAAATAACTTGTATGATATAAGTTGTGTATAAATATAAATTATATAAAGTAATAGTAAGACGAAGATCTTAGTAATTGATGAAATAAATTATTTGAATAATCATTTATCATTCTTTCCGTGATTGTTGTTCTAACTAAATAATCCTACTGTGAATCTTGCAACAATGATTAACTTGTCCTCTCTCTTCAAAAAATCTGTTGGAACGTAAGGAAAATAATACATCGGTGAGTAACAGCTGTCACATATTTTACACGTTTGAATAAGCGAACGATTAAGGAACGATCAACTTGTCGCGTAGGACGTATATAAAGATCATAAATGTGCGATGTTAGAATATATAAGGTGACTTGAAGTTAAATATTAGAATATTCAACGATTGTGAATGTTGTATAAGCTTATGAAATCACAGTAGAATTATTGATGTTATGAAATATAGATTCTATAACTTGTATCTAATAAAGCTCAACAATCAACACTGATTCCCATACAAAATGATAAAGATCGCGAACAACACACAATTTCTAATTAGAATAATAGAAGTTATAACTATGAACTTTACATCATCTGAAAAATGTACTAGTTAATTAATTAAATAGACTCACATAATTACAATTAAAAAATGATGATCCCAACTAAATAAGAAAAAACAGAAACCTAACTAAATTATCTCTACAATGTAACGAATGATTTTATGAATTTATTGTACTACATATAAGTAATTACCAAATTTCTAATTCATTCATTAGTAATTAATTAATTCTATTTCAATAACCATTGAACCAATCAACGAAAACTAAATTTCAAGAGAACAACCCGTTCTTATACCATATATCGATACGAACGACTTACGAATCGCAACGCGTTGATTAACCCTACGGACTAACGTCAACATCTTGGAATCAAATGTTTATATTTGGAATACTAAGTAGCAAACAAATGATTTAATTACTCAAACAGCAAAAGATCACTGCATAGTTTCCTTTGTTTTATTATTTATGTAACGATATATAATTTAGCTTCATCCGCTGAAGTTTCTGCATATTTCAAAGAATCTTCGTCCGCAAAGGGTTAATTACCAACGACGAACAGATTCATATAAATAACCGAGCGCGCCGCGTCGTTACGGTGAATCCCGAAGGTGCATAGGAGCCGTAAATAATTGCCTAAATTGACTTCGACTTTAATTCTCGTCGATCCGACAACGGTGATAAATCTCCCGTAGATAATCTCGATTACACAACGAACGACTTACACACAAGAAAACTTCGATCGCCTCATTGGAGCTGCATTTCCATCGAATCGTCGTTACCGACCTTAGCATTACGACAGATAGATTAACGTGCAAAAACGCAAGCCGAATGCCGCGCAGGTTTCATGCCTCGACGTTAGAATCAAAGATATATCGCTAGGTGCCAAGCGGCTATAGGTGGTACGTCACATTTGGTTCAGCGCTGGCTATCGAAGCAGGAAAACGTACGCGAGCTTTCGACGTTTCGCAATTCAACTGTTCAACGCTACTAGTCTATTCCTCTTTTCTATTTCGGTCATCGATGGACTGGATAAAACGATGAATTTTTCCATTTCAAGCTGTTTCTATGGTACGCAAAAGTTTCGGCAAAACAAAACTAAAATGGAACTAAAACGGAACACCAATAGTTTTCGTAGATAAGGAGCTCGTGTCGAGTTACTGTTGCATGACATAGACCTAAGGAGTCCTCGGTATAATTAATGATCGGCTGAAGGTCAGTGTACATCTATTATCTTCAATCAATATTTTATCATTATTATTATTATCGTTATTGTTAGTATTATTATTAATATTTTATTGCTTAAAAATAAAAGTAGTCTACGTAATACGTAAGTGCCGTTTTTATTCATAACCGCTGGTTAACACGTTTATTGCTTCAAGAATTTCGAGCGTTTTGTATAGTAATAGAGAAATATATTTTGTATAGCAATAATGGATTCTTATTTCAACTCGATTCATCGTGTGATCCGATTCTTCTCGGTCTAACCTATATAATATTACAATACGAATTGTAACGAAGAACGATTATCGTTCCTGAGTATTATTTTGTTAGTTATAATTGGAAATAAAAGCTTGCAGAAGATTAATTTGATTTTATTTGTGTGAAGTGCAAGTGATTTTTTTATTTAAACGTACTAAAACTCGCTAATTAAAGCTCCTATTTTAACAGAGTAACGTGGAATGATAATTTAAAGAAAACTATTTATAAGTTCGCCTTGACCGTATTTTAAAAGGCAATAAACCTTATCGAAATATTCAAATTGACGTCACTGACTTTAAAACGTTTCTAAGGAATATGTAAATCATGTAGTATCTAGAATTTTTAGCATAGGTTAAAGTATTTTTAAGAAGAGTGAATGTAAGGATGAGTGTGAGTGAAGGACAGGTTGTAAAACGGTCCAGAGAAAGTGGCCTGCACAACGTCACGGACCCAAGACTGCAGGGCCAGCTTTCCAGGGGTGCATCTGAGTGTTTGCGATGAGTGCGAGTGAGAAGAATGCTTATGGGGGAGAGAATGATTTTTGGGAGAGAATGTCTGTAAAAGAGTGGTAAGAGAGTGGCGAGGGAGAGTCGTGTGTTGGCCTCCGTGGCATTGAGTTGTATTTTTTACGTGTTGTCCGTGTTGTTTCCATATCTCATTAAATACATATATTTATTCCTAATTCTCGATTACTGAAGATCCACCTTTTCACTATCTATAATAATAGTACCTCACTATAATAAGGGTATCGTTTCCGTCCGATAAAACAAATTATTTAATTTGTGTTGATGACCTTAAATAAAATATGAAAAAAAGTTATATAATAATATAAACGAAGGAGATTTAGGATATCTGTATTAAGGTTATCGAAGCTCTCAAAATTATACAACGCATATGATACGCAGAGCAACTGGTTCTATATTAAGTAGTATTTTTATTCGGTAATTACATATTTACATATGCACAATTTATCTCTTGTACTCTTTGTTCACAGAATATTGATTCCTTTGCTTGCATCACAAAACTCTGTTAATCCATCTACTTTTCAGGTGTCCAGTTCTGTTATTCATTTCTTTGTTTTCGGATGATCGATAATGCACCGTGTGCACTAATAATAATTATTATTATTTACAAAATAATTAGTAATTATTTAGGGTGCCACCAAAATCGAATAGCAAATGTGTAATTTCAAAAAGTTCACTTTTGACACTTCAAAATTCCAAAATAGTAAAATATTTAATAAAATTTAGTAACTTAATTTAGTAAAAATTGTTTTCCTTCGATTCAAATAAATTGATACGTAAAAGATTATTCATAACATTCTGTACATTGAAGAGAAATGAATATTAGTGTCCTATGTTATAGACAATTCGTAACAAATGCTTTGTTAATATATATATTAAAAATTGACCAAGTACTTTTCAAAATTGTGACAATTTATAGTGATCATTTACCTATGAGGCTCCTTGAGCGTCATCTCGTCGTGTAGGTTGTTCTTCTTCATGTTTGGACTATCGTACATTTCCATCTGTAATCACAATTAAACACATACATTAACATACAAGTAAAAATTTTCAAGTCCTAAGCAAATTTTATTTTCGCTTGGTCCGTCAGAAAATATTTCATCCCCTTCATACTATTTTCATAAGAAAACTTATTAAAAGTATATACATATAATACATTGACCATTTCGTTTGTCACAGTTATCAACACAAGCATACTAACACAATGCAATATGGTGAATGAAGAAGTAAGAGTGGATGCCAAGAGCCTGACATATTATCTTTCGTCAACTTGTAACATTTGCTAAGTTTTTTCTTCCAAGATAATCAGAAACAAAGGCGGCCTTGTGACAAGCCAAATGTTTATACACAAAAATAAATAACCGACAAATCAATAAAAAGAAATGTAAACAAAATATGTGAAAAAATTTTGGGAAAAATATATAAACATATTTTCTAATCTTGTTTTCTAAGGAATATTCCTATTCGGGACACGTTGGTTCTAACCAAGTTGCAATACGAAATATTCTTAGGTTATTATAAATCAAATGTTTCATAGCGTATACAAAATTATTTAATTCTACAATTCACACAAAAATTGTACAAAATAATAAATCTTTTCACCTATAAATAACCTAAAGATTTTTCATTTTGAAAACTGTTTAAAATCGACGGTTACAAATGTGAGTACCCCATTAAATTCATATGTTTTAAATTCGTAACAAGTAAATATAAAATCGCGAGCAATGAAGATCGATCCTTTTTCGTACTGCCGAATGCCCATTAAACGGTCCTGAATTAAATAATTAAATGGTCGATGGATCGTTCCTTAACTTCGGTTCACAAAACTATATTCCTTTCTGTAATATTTCTTTATATTATTTCAAATAATATAAAGAAATAATAATATAATAAATTATAATAAAAATCGTATCTATTATTTGTGCAATTTCATTATATTTATTTATTAATTTATCAAGAAATTAGTGATTTAAGGTTAAACATTGTTCATCCACATGATATGAAAAGAACTGGACGCGTGCGTTATTTAAAGTTCAACTGTATCTATACATATACTGTTTCTCTTTTCATCGGCGATCAAATTAAGGTCGCATGGAGTTCAATGCGAAGCGGGCAATCCAGTTTCTCACGGAAACGTGACCGAACATCTGTCCCGGGACGGTTTCCCTTCGATTTTCCTTGCTGTATTATTCCGCTATTAACCGGCCGGCCTTTACACAACAGTCTTCGTTGATAGCGATATCGCGAATAACAAACGGATTTTTCTAATGAATGTGAATCCGTCTCGTGGGAAAAGTACGACGCGCGATAGAAAACTAATAGCATCGGTCGAATGATAATTAACCCTAGTAAACACAGACGATAAAATATGTTTTATAAACACTGTCGATAAAATTTACTTGTAACTGGAATATTTCTTGCTTCGTTAGTTTCGTTATCGTAAATGGGGAAAATATTACTCTAGTAATAGATAACTACTGAAACGAGAATTAACGATCTTAATTTGATGGTGTGGAAATTATATTCTGAAAATATTTGATAATTTGGAAAATATTTGAATAATGAATTAAATTTTTATTTATTATAGAGAAAGTTTTGATTTTATAACAATTTCTCGTAGTTAGTAATTCGTAATAGTAATTATTAATTGTCTTACTTAGTATTGACCTTAATCAATTGTCGTTAATGTAAATAATGTTTAACATTTGTTTTTTTTTCTGTGTTATTTATTTTCTATTTACTGTTCATGTTTACTGTTCAGTATTCTTCACTCTTTGTAACGTTATAAAAAAACAGAGGTTTTCAATTTCAAAATTTTCAACTGCGTACATGAGTCACGTTTCTGTCTCTGTCTTACGCATGAGTGCGCTAATTTCCGCTCTCAAATTGATCTGCCTCACACGCACTACTTACTATGCATTAGCAAATCGTCATGGTCCAGGGAGATTTTTCACCGTTATGAACTTGAGAACGAGAATATAAAAATACAATTTGTTTACATTTCAAACACTAATTTTCATTCTTTCAGTAATTTTCTCAACAGTAAAAATTAAAAAATACATCACCTTTTAATAACATCAAAACTATATTACCAAAATGAAACTAAAAATAAATTGACGATTTATAATTAGTGTGTAGATGCAACAGTTTCACTAACAGTGAAGTTTAGATAAAAAAAAACTACACTTTCAATATTCAAGTCGTACATTCATAAAAATTGATTAATGGTTCACAAATTCAAATTACCTGCAAATTACAGTTCAGACAACCCAACACAAATACAACTTTGTGAGTCTAAATATTTTTTTAACTTGAACTGCGAATAAAGTAGTACTATTATAATAAATTTGCATTAAAATCATAAAAATCACGATTTTTTCATGATCTATAGATGGCGAAGAAAAATATATTTTGGATTAAAAAAAGTTTCCTTATCTTAGTTTTTAAAAACAGGAAAAGGTCATAGAAAAGAACCGTATAATTTATAGAATGATTAAATATTCATTTATACACTGTCATTATTAAAAAATTATTAGAAAAAAAGAATTTTGGAGATAATGGCTATTTTTCATTCTATCGTACGATGTAAATGGGCTGCCATTAATTAGTATGCGCGCATTCACTGAACCGCGTCCACGTGAACTCGCCGTTCGAGTAATATTCCGTTGTTAACATTTGGCGAGACGCGCGGTCCGTTCATCGCTGAAAATGAGCCGATAAGGTCGGCCAGACGAATACATGTCACTGATTGACTTCTCTTAACCCTTAACCACTATAGAATGTTTGCAATATCGCTCTAAATTTTCATTCATTCTTATTTTCCGTCTTTCGTGCTTCCGGATTTTCCTATGCTATATTTCAATTCGCCGAGATGTGTATTAATCAACAGTGACTTGATTAAAACCGTCAAGCTTTCAAAGTGAATCGACGAAACACGTGCACGTAGGGTATTATAATAATTTTTATACAACAAATTCTGTTTTTATAAGATAAATATGTTTTCTGTGAAAAATATTTAGACCTAGAAAGTCAGAAAAATAATACAATAAACCATATTAAAATTCATTTGGAACTTGAATGATCGCAATAATCAAAACAAAAATAGCTATTTTGAAATAGAAATAAGAAGAAACTACGTCGTTTTAATTTTTTATAAATTCTAGTGTTGGTTTACGTATAGAACCATAAAAAGTTTTCTTTATCTCCAATTATATATATTACAAATATTCTTGTAATGAATATCAATGAAAACTATAAATTTCGTCCGCGTTACTCAAGGGAAAATCAAAGAATTATCTGCGGCTGGAGCATTAATAAGGTCTAATATTCGATTACTAAAACAATTAAATAACCACAATACACCTTAACTTGATTTATAAGAATTTATAAAATAGTTATATGACTTTCAAGATCTACAACAGTTAAAACAATTAAGTAATCGCAACACACGTTAGCTTGATTTGTAAGAATTTTTATAATAGTTGTATGACTTTGAAGATCTATGCCAGTTAAGGGTTAAGTAACCAGTGCGCGCACGCGACCGGCTAGATCCAGGCATCTCTTGTTCGCGGGCAGGCCGGTGCGCTAGATCAATGCCGAGAAAATGGCCGCTACGCACGGAACGCACGTGCACGTGTGCACGAGGCTCAACAATTACGAAGAACTTATCTATCGTTTGATTCCGATGACCTTAACGGGCCGCGATATTTATGACACCAATGACGTTTTACTTCTGTCGAACTTCTTTCATTATTGACTGGATAGCGTAAAAATGGCAACGGTAGAATTGAGACAATGTAGTGGTACTTTCAACATATAACCCTTTGCATTTGATTAATTTTTGAATATTGTTGGGTGTAAACTTGCATTGATTTTTAGGGAAATGAATTGAAGTAATTTACAGCAGTAGAATTCAACGTTTTATATTAATTTTATTTATTATTATTATAATAAGATTTAATTTTTATAACCTTTTAAAATATGGTATTTTTTAAAACAATTTCCAACGTTCTATAACAAATATGTATTGTCATCTTCAGTATGACATACAAATGCAAGTGGTTAACTGGAAGTTTATTAACAAGATAAACATATTAGAAAGATAAAAAATGTGTGTGCACCTGGTGATGCTCGCGGAAGATTCACTTTTAAAACTCGTTCGCCTTACACCCTCGTAGACTGTTCTCTAGACTGTCTTACAAGGGTAGTTATCGAACCCGGAAATTTAAAATATTATAAAACTTTGTAAGTTAAATAAGTCAAGCCTAATACATTGCAATTTTTTCTATTAACCCTATGGTCCTATATTATAGCAGATGGGACAGTTAATTTTTCAATAGTGAATATACCTTAGCAGTTTTCAAATTCGATCGACTTTTTAATTTTTAACTTCTAATCGTTCTACTTTGTGTGTATTTACTCGAAGTTTTACTTACGATAAGTGTAGTTTACTTAGCAATATTTCTTCTATAATTATTCGAGATATTTCTAAATAAATAATAAATATTTTTTAATTTGTTTTGTATGTTATTTATTTCTATAATATTTCCTTATTTGTTTTTTCCCTCGATGTTTCATTTGTAATGTGTAACAAAACGGTCAAAGTATATTTCAATATATTTTTGATTATGTTTGAAATTTAAGTACATCCGATTTATAACAGCATTTTAATAACTTAATGCTTGACTAATGTCTAATGTTTTAATTTAAAATTACTTTCTTGTTATTTAACACACCACATTCTTATTTTTAATTTTATAGAAGACGAGTTAATGAAAAATTGGGAACAAGAAGGATGAGAAAAGTATCGAGTTAAGTGATCACCACTTCATTCATCGTGGCAGTGCACGGATCTCAAGAAGAGTTAGCTGAAGCTGTTGCCTAATCTAGCCGCGATAGATAAACATATCAAGTGAAGGATATTTGAAGCTTGTCTCATCTGCATCATCAGCCAATCCTTTCTCAGTTTCAAGCACGTCATATTCTTCTCGAGTTATATACACAGTGAATATCCATTTTTAATAAGTAATTCGATGTTTCTTAACATTATGTAAAGAAAAGAATGTGAGAGAAACAATTTGCACTCTTTTTGCGATACTAATCATTTGATTGATGAGAAACGGATAAGAATCTGTTAAAACGATCAAGACAATACTCGTATCGACTAATCAATCGCCGAAAAACGTCCTATTTACTCGATACAGTTTACGTTGATTCAGATTATACCATGATACGAAACACTTTCTGATAAATTGTAACTCAAAATTAAAGGATCCACTTTTATCTGTCTTGGAAAACCATAAGCATTAAGTGGTTTCACGATTTTTATTTCATTAAGAATTAATATTGATGATGGACAAAGGATAATAGATTAAAATCGAACTAATCCCTTTCTATAACGATCGATGATGATAGATCGATTGAATCTTTCAAACAATTAACGACACGATAATGTACAAAATGATTTCTGAAGAAATGGCAACATTTCGAAAAATAAATTCGTGCATCGGATAGAATCAATTACATGGTTTCCAAAACACTAATGCAAATAAAAATCATTTATATTATTTTCAAAATATCAATAAAAATAACAGTCAATGATATTATTCTCAAAACACTAATAAAATATAATTTATTTCATAATTACGTAATTACTATTTTACACTTAATTATCACATAATTACTATCATGCGTTTTATAATTACATAAATATTCTATAATCAATATAATTTCAAATTCAATTCCTTTGATCCAAATTCATCCATTTCGAAAAAGAACTTCCATTCAATGTATTCCAATTGTTCTCAGTACAATAACCATAACTGCCATAATCCTCATCGCGTCATTAATTGCCCTAGATCAACAAGTACGCAGAGGTATTTGAACAGAAATCAATCGGTTCCTATCGTTGGCGTTTGACACGTTAATCACTGGATTGCCTTATCACGTCATACGCGGGCGATTTCCTTTTAACCGGTTCTCCTCCGGTTCCATGTCAAAAAGAATCGAACGAGATAACTCTTTATTAACATATTAAGATAACCAATCTTCGCTCTTAGCGTAACCGGGAGACGAATGATAACGCGTCGCGCGATGTATTCTCCTTCGAATCGCATAAAACACGCATCCGGCTCTAATCGAGCACCACCACGATACTCTGACGAACGTCTGACACGCTTCCTTCGCGATTAACTGAATTCCATTACGGCCGCGTTAGACGTGACTCATTTAATAACCGATTTCCTTCGCCTTCCGTGAAACGCGATCGAACGCCAGGCGACTGGAAAATATATGCTTGATGACGACACCTTTCCTACTCTGCTAATAGAAGGCTACCGACACCAAGGAGCCTTTCTCGCTGCTCCTCAATCCTTTTCTTATTTGTATCTACATATACCGTAAACCTCCTACACTCATCTTTACAGCAATTCTAGCTTCAACTTGGAAGATAAACCAAGCGATTAAATATCTACAAAATAATTACCTAGAAAAAATACTTTGACTTTCGTTTCAAGCATTAGAAGATCAGTTTAAATACAGAAAAAAATCAGGCAAAATCATATTCACCAGGAAATTGTATACTACCACCACCACCATCTCATTATCCAAACTCTCCAGATTACAATATTAGGAAAACAAATCCCATAGTCCAAGTGGGTAAAAATACCTGAGAATAATACTTAACAGCAAGCAATTATTGAATATAGCGATTCAGGAGAGAGTAAAAAAATTGACGCACTCCAGAATGTGCTATAACCATTAACAAAAACAGGAGAAACTTACTTTTAACATCAGAAACAAGAAATTGCTGTGCACAACTGAAACTTGATTCACTTTCATCTATGAATACCAAGTATGGGCCCAAGCAACAAAAATCTATATACATAAACTCCAAACTATACACAATAAATTCCTAAGATTAATTCTAAACTGAACCAAAAATACTTCAATCCATATTCTCCATGAGTTATTCAAACTCTCCACATTAACTGAATTTCATAAAGTCAATCGGAGCGCGGGCATTATGACCACACAACGAAAACCTGCCGCCAATAGCAGCAACAGAAAACAACACTAAAGACAACTGCTCACATAAAAATTAAAACTACTAAATTAAATAGCACAAGAATAATAAACTTTTCTCACATTCATCAACACTCTTAACGGTCATCACATCTCTTACTCTTCAAGTCATCAGGTTTTTAAAACTTTTTCCAGAATCATCGCATTAGGCAACACAACAGGACTACGCATCAATTTTTCTAGGAACAATAGCATAAACCGTACCGTAAACGTCCGTGGACGTTTTAGGATTTATATTAAAGATTTATAATATTGTTGGTACATAATTTATGATAACTTTAATTTACATACGTATGATTCAAAATGGCACAAGTTGAACACATGAGATGATTAAAATATTCAAACGGAAAGTCTCTCGGGAATCATTTTTCCTGTAAGCAGTCTTATTCGTGACAAGGACAAAACGAAAACAAATTAATTCCATGCTTTTTCTACAACGGGATATGCACAGCAGATGCGAAAAGCAGGATGACTTATACTATTCTCTTTTATCTCTGTGTTTAATGATACAGCTGTAAACATCCGTGGACGTTGTGTCATAGAATATAAAATTATCTGATCGTTCCACTACAGTGTGATCTTTTAAAGAGGCGTAATTTTATGACCATTTCTTATTAATCTTCGCAGTATTATATGTCCACAGAATATCTATAGAAAATTTGAATTTTCAAAGATTAAAGTTTTCTTTACTTAAGTGTCTTATACAGTAAATTAATTGGACGTTCAAGTGGAACATTGGTGTATTAAATACACTGCAACTATATATCACACTTATTTACTCTTTCTATATATTTATAATAAATAACTTTTTATTATAATAATTAATAAAAATATTAATAAAAATATTTATATCTAATAACACTAAATTTTGTATTTAAAAGCTTAAATTTCGAAGCTGTTAGTAAAACGAATTTTCAATAAAAGGATAAATTATCTTAATAGCCTTCTCTCACAAGTGATTCTACAAAAATAGAAATTTATGTTTGAATATCCGCAGCACAGTGCTAAATATGTCCTGTCGGTAAAAACATTAGGTGTATTTGGTTTCCATTCCGTTCGTGACACAAGTGACACAACGATGCGTTCGACGACTGCTAATCGTTTCGTCGCGCAAGGTCGAGAATTTCGTAACGAGGAAGCGCTCAATTGTAAGTAGTACCAGGTGTCATTCATTCCAGTGAAAATGGACAGGAACCAGTTTAGGTGTTAAACTAATTCAACAGTAATGACAACCTACGCCTGGTAACCTTAACCGGATAAACGGTGCAAGTAAAACAATCATTTTTTCAGTGGGCTCCTTGTACAATAAAATGTAACCAGGGACCATCAAAACAAGTTAAAAAGAAAGACCGGCCGCCATTTTGTATACATTCGACACAGGAATATAGTACGAGCTGTAAAGTATCTATCTTTTGCATATTAAAAGCAAAAAAACTGTCATATTATTGTATAAATTAATTAATTCTGAAAATATAATCATTTTTCATATAGAACTCACAAATGTATTTATTGTATATTCTATTATAAAAATGATTGTATTAATAAAATATGTCTCATTGTTGATTTACAAGAGAATTGACTTCCTTTCTACTTCTTTAATGTGATAAACTGTGATAGCTGTATTATAAGTTTTATATATAAACTATGTACCAAGAGATTTGTACTGTTCAATAAATATTATTATTACTAGAATTAATATTTGAAATAATAAAACTAGATTAAAAAGAAATAACATATAAAGATACTATATACATAAATATCATTGAATAAAAATAACTTTTACAATATTAAAGTTTCAACTATTGTTATCTCTCATCGTTATCTGTCTTCCATAAATTGAAACTATTATAAACGATCTCGTACAGTTAAACGATAATGAATCTACTTAAGACAATCTTACGAAGACGACGAACACATGTTGAGCAATACATCTCATATAAAATGTAAAAGTACAAGTATTAACCTTTATAAGTTCAAGGTAGCAATCTATCGTAATTGTCGTTTGTTGCGAAAATGCTCATCAAAACGATTTATCGTTATCGCCTTTTATTGCCTGCTATCGCCGAATCATAGTTGCCTGCAAATCACGATAATACGCGTTGACAACTCGTTGATGTACTGAAAGATCATCCGGAATGTACACTTACACGAACAGTATCACAAGAGATGTATAAGAAAAATATTCTTCATAAAATTTCAATTTCAATAAAAATACTTTCCGACGCAAAACATTTTAAAATCGTTACAAAATTAACACTGGAACAACTGAACGTTTAACACGATTAATACGTAATCCTTATAAAAATTCTAACAATAGATTTTTTTCGATTTCTTCATATATTAATGATGGTTTTGAAACGAAACTATTTATTTTTCAAGTCATTTTGGACATTTAACGCTTTTAAGATATCAATAGTTGCTAAATAAGAAAACTCAAACCCGCAATTTTGACGGGTGCAGTTGTCCCAGTGTTAACCCCTTGCCCTACGATTTATTTCTCAATGATGACCGATGCACCTATGTATTTTGTCTATAGCAATTTATTGTAAAAAGAGGAAAACTCTAGATACACTCCATGCTCATGCTCCAAAGTTGAATCATTGATAACACAAGAATAATACGTAATTCGAATTTATAAGGATTGAGTAATACATGTGTTTGTCAGATTCTGTTTGAAATCTTTACCACGACCCTAGCACGTTGTTATAAGCCAAGGGATTAAATGAATTAAATATTTAATGACACACTTCATGTATTTACTTCGTAGTGTTTCACTTCAGTGGAATCAGACCGTGTTTAAGCAGCCATTCCACGGAGTGATTCACTGGACACAACAGTCACTGATAACGCAGCATACGCTTTTATAAATCATTCTTAGAAGCAAGTAACACGTTACTCGATGAATTCGTTAGACAATTAATGATAAACGTTATCGTAGATTCTGAAATCGTGTTACATTTGGGATTAAAGGGATATTTTTGATTAGACACTGTAAAAATGAGAATGATTTGCGTAACGTGTCAGCGAGATATAACGCAATCAATTTTCATGTTCTAATCACTGATATGTGCAATGATTAGATTCATTGCACAGTAAAGTTTATTGTATTTGATAGTGAAATATTAATATTGTAAATTTAAAGAAAATAGAAAGCAATAGTTGCAACAAATACTTGTACTTCGAAAATCTTCATTTTCTAAAATATCACACAACGATATTAACAATCACACATTAAATGGACAGTCACGTCCGTCACTCACGGCAGATACAAATATCAATATTAAATGAATAATCACTCAGATTACGCAACAGATATTGTAATAATCCTTTTAATCAAACCATTCATTATTTTTCTGTGAAACTTTTTTAATTTCAGTGACATTCAATACTTATGTAAAATAAGTGAAGCGACAATCCAAATGTTTCGTTACAATTTTTAAATTGTTCGTCATTTGCAAATTCTGCCAAAATATTGGGTTGACGCAAACGTTTCGACGTTTCTTTATAAGAAATAAAGAAAGAGTTCTCAATTCACTGACTAAACCAAAGTTAACTAAAAACGAAGAAAGAAGCGTCCCGTATACACGTTATACTAGGTTGAAAACAAAATCGTATTTGTTTCGAAGATAATGAATTGCGTTTCCTTTGCTTTTACTCGAGCCTATACTTCCTTGTGAAATGTGAATTTCGTAACTCGAATACTACACGTGAGATCGACCAAGTAAAAGGATCGCTCGACCGCGAATTCGTGGTAAAACCGAGAGTCTATCGTTCATAGAAACTTATCCGCGACTTAGCAACCATTTTTAATCCGCATAAAGAGCATATTCTTCGCGGTTAACTTTTTTTCTCTCTCCGATATTGCGAACGCTGTTTCACTTTTCACTATCATTTCAGCGTTAAGCTTTCATCATAACGTAGCTTCGAGAGAGAAATATGTTCGACCACTGTCAGATTCATTGCCAGTGAAATCTGTGACGGCATAAAATAGTCTGTTAATCGATCATCCGTTACAATTTCTTTTTTTTTATATTTCGGTTTATTTTTTGGTGGCCACATTAACAATAAAGTCATTAGTAGCCACCAACATTTGGATACATTACTTATTACTTAATAGTACTTAATACATAATACAAGATTTTCGGAATAGACATAACTTAATTAGAATGAACTCAGGAGATTAATTTGTCTGCAAAATTTAAGCACATT
The DNA here is from genome assembly GCF_051020985.1 of Nomia melanderi. NCBI lineage: Eukaryota > Metazoa > Arthropoda > Insecta > Hymenoptera > Halictidae > Nomia > Nomia melanderi. The sequence continues at coordinate 7,152,348 of NC_135005.1, forward strand.
CTGGATACTGATGGGATCACTCAGACTCATCGTTCGAAATTAAAGAACTATTAGGTTGGTGCATTTGAAATGTCGGTTTTTCTTTACATGTGAACGTTTATCTCCCCGTTCTCGTTATGCTTTTGTTTTTGTCATAACCTCGTTTATAGTCGTACTGTCCATTGCCAGAGTCACATTTCAATAAAGAAAATTTTCTCAAAAGTGTTCCCTTTTGTTATTTGTTTTGAATTTTATACCGATATGAATTGAACCGATATTGAAATCGAAAAAAATATAATATTTCACCTTTGCCACTTTCAGAAAGGTTACGCAATATTGTTGAGAGAAAAAATTAGTAGACAAAAAAATGGGAATGTACGATATCCTCTATAATTATTTGGACACTTAATCGAGGGAAATGTGACATTTTAGAATATTACTTTTAAAATTATAGGTACTCGGTATTTTCATAGTAGAAATTAATTTCTTAATTTTTATATAAATGTGAATTTTTATGGGGTCTACAAAGACTGAGAAAATGCAGAAAATTTAAATTCTAATAATGAAAAAATTATTTCTGAATATAGTTATGTGAACGCTGACTCAGACGTTCTTCGTAGCAATTCAGTGTCAGTTAGAAGGATCTCGAGGGCTGTTTACCATCACTTCAGATTAACAGCAAGGATAAATAAAAAGATTGCAACCAGTGACAAGTAGAGAGAAGAATACACTCCCAATTATAAATTAGTGAACCATTCTTAGATTCGTAGCAGTGTATCCGGATGATTACAATGTCAAAGGGCATGAATTATGCTTTTAACTCAATCACCACTTTAATGTGCTCCTTAACACGAATCACGATTCTTAGTACTTACGATAAACGTTATTGTGAATGGTTCTAAATTTGCGTTACACTGGCCCCGTCATTTCAACGAATGAATTAGCATTTGAATTCAACGAACAGCAAAATCACTTAAAAGAACGTGTTTAATGATGATTCAATCGGTAGACCATTATTATTTAACCTGCCGCCAATTAGGTTGTTTACTAAACCTCAAATTCTTCTATCTTTGTACTTCTACTTCTTTTTATTACAAGATATTTCGTATTCTTCTTACATGTTTGACAAAAATATTAAACTAAATGTGATAGTATATTTTATTTCCAAGCATTTTTCGTTTAATATTTTAACAAAGTATATCGGCAACATGTAACAAATATTTGTAATCCATGAACACTGAACTAAAAAAGTACAATAATCTTTCAAAGGCATAATTCATATCTTCCAAAATCAATCCAATAAGATTTTATTTCAACTATATGCTGATGGTTACTAAACTTATTAAAATCTATTTCACAAAGGTATGCACCCCATTATAGAACTCAAAGTTACTATCATCGATTCATTATTCAATCTACAATAATCGAGTTAATCTATCCAACAAAAGGAAAAAAAACGCGCGATTGTTTTTCATCGCTGGTGCTTCGTTCAAAAGATCGTCCAATAAAATCAATCAACCAATATCATCATTTACGATCGAAAATCACAGTTCAATAAAAATAAATACGCTTGCTCTTTCAATTATACGCTGATATTCATCAAACTTATCAGAATCTGTTTCACAAAGGTACCCAACCCATTATATAACTCAAAGTTACTATCAATCCCTTTCATCAATTCATCGTTCGATCTAAGACAACAGTCAATCTACAGTTAATCAATCCAACAAAAGGAAAAAGACCAAACGCGCGATCGTTTCTCATCGCCCGTCCACGCCTTATACGTAAAACCGTCCAATAAAACCATTCCATCAATATCAAAATCACAGTTCAATAGAAAGAAATACGATTCCTACTTCAACGATACACTGAAACTTATCAAACTTACCAAAGTCTATATTACAAAGGTATGTACCCAAATCATTAGATAACTTAAAGTTACTGTCAACCCCTTTCCTCGAATCATTGTTCAATCTACAGTAATCGAATTAATCAATCCAACAAAAGGAAAAAAACCAAACACGCGATCGTATCTCATCGCCCGTTCACGCCTCGTTCGAAAAACCGTCCAATAAAAGCAACCGACACGCAGGGGTGTATAAATAAGATCCGCGTGTCACCGCGGCACGCGGAGCGGCTCGATTGGTCGGGAATGGCGGCGTATATGCCCATACACGCGTATAAACGGCGCCCATTCGAAAATAGCCAATGCCAGATATTTCTTGCATCAAGCTTCCGACGGCGGTGTCGCGACGTTGAGGACTTTTTGGTTCGATAACAGCGGCACCCCCCGTTTCGCTTGTTCAGGAATCCGCGGTTCACCAGCCACGTGCACCAGGAAGCGAGGTTGTGTCGTCGTCCGAGCCAGAGGCACCCAGTCTCTGGCTAGAATTAGTCTTTCTATTGGCTCGGCGGGTTTTGTAGTGCCTGGTGGCTTGATGCGACGTCCAACGAGTGTTTTTAATTAACGTGCCGATACAATTCCACCGGAAGTCGGATTCACGCGACAAATATATGTTAGACACTTGTATTTATATGGATTAGCTCATTCCATAGGTAACATCGTTTGTGGCCTTACATTGTTGGGCATTTTTTAATATTTAGGTTTTTTTCACCGCTTGATTTGATATAGCATAATAATAAATTTGAACATATGATATTAAGCTTCATATAATGCATCAATACGTGAAATATTGAAGTATAATAACTTTGTTCCTTAATTTACGTACGTTTCTTCGGCAGTTATTTTCAAAGAATGTCCATATCACAGAAAATGTTAAATATTTCTTTAAAGAAACCTTCGAGTGCAAAGTGTTAATATTTATGTATTTTTTAATCCCTTGCCCTATGATTTCTTTCTTAACTGTGATCACTTTGAACTACTTTGTCGCTCATCATTTATTGAAAAAAATGAAAAATTCTAGGCATATTCTATATCTTCATTTGCTCTAACGTATAATAATTGGTTACCGGCAAATAATATTTCATTTGAACTTTAAATTCTGCTTAAAATCTTCGCGATGAGTCTGACACGATATTCTAAGGCAAGAGGTTAATATTTAGATATTTTTTCGAAATAAAAGAATTTACGGGGGAATAGGAGGTCGTGCACAATAATATGTAGACGATCAAAGAAGGTAAGTATTAATTCTTTACAGTGGTTGGCATAAAAAATTACTTATAGGACGATCTGGCACAATTATATCATAGAAATATATATTTTTATATTTATTTGTTTTATAATATGATATTATTTCTTATTGTCTATTTGCTTTTATATAGCCGGAGTATATATTTTACTAATCAATATAACCGTAACCGTAACAATTAATTTATTGAATAATTAATTTATTAATGAATGGACCTTTTAGTTTTATGATCCGATTAGAAACGTGTTTAAATGGGACGATTCATACATATAGGGCAATGTTTTTGTTAGGGCTAAAAGTTTCAGCAATTTCTGAAGAGTTTAGAAAGTAATGTATATTAAGCGTGACTGTTTTAGAAAATCGGTTTATTTCAAGACCAGGAACGGTGCCATGCCTGCAAAATACGTCGTTTCAGAAACACCCTATATATCGTTGTTCGAGTGTTTACATTGATGATTGTCGGGTCTGGGCGTGTTCATGCGTACAATTGCGTTGTTGAAACTTGTCGAGTGGAAAATCTCCTGGAAAGGAATTGTTGAACAACGAAAAGTTTCCTTTTGCACTCTTGTAATGTAAATGTAAACGTGAATAGAATGAATTCTAACAGAAAAAAATAAATTCTAATGTTTATAATGAACAATCATAATTAATTTCAAGTGTTTGAAATTTGAATGAAACCGAAAGAAATCAAAAGTAATCGTGAAATTAATCAATTTTCGCTCGATAAACGGTATTTCTAATTAATACAAAAACGGCGCATGATAAATTGTTCAAAGTCGTTCGCGCGGAACAAATTTTGTAACGCAATAAGATAATTAATCATTATTCCTTGCGAAAGCGAAAGGCGTCACGGTTTTATTGAAAGGCAACGTGCATAAAGACTTTGTTGTACCGTGACAAAAGATATGTAAATTGTACCACAATGAGGACCATTCAAGAATTATCGGAATATTTCAAGACGACATTGAAAAGCCGGCGAATGTGAAGTCTGCAAGTTTACAATAGCATTTCAACGATAAAATCTTAAAAATTTCCTGTGTCAACGTATATGAATGTTACAGGAAGAAGTTCGAGTATATTTTTTTCCATTGTGATGGAATGCCAACGCAAATATATGATCTTCGCATATTATAGATCGAGATATTCAATGGAACAGAGTTCCAAGATTCACTTTGCAAACTAATTTAATCTAACGTAAACATTCGTAAATATTGTTCTATTCGCGTGAACCACGAGACTCGCCTTCGAAACAGCAAAATCACAATGCCTTATCAAATTCTCCGAAAGAACTTGTAGAATAAGTAGAATAAATCCATTTATAGCTAAAAAATCGTTTATCTTTAACCATTTTATTCATTATTATTGCATAATAAAATTCAAAAAGTTTATGGTTTCATAAACATCACTCGAATTGAGTAATGTCTCCCAATATCTTTAAGATGATTCAAATATAAATCCTTAAATATCTCAATGTACGAAAAAATGGACTTATACCCAATTAATCCGAGTACAGGAAGGAGAATGGACGAGAGACAACGATCTTTTACGTTCGAGCATTGACTAATCCGATTGCCGATTACGGGAATCCCGGCCGAGGCACTTTAAAGGCTGCGTATCGCCGGGATAGGATCGCTCGGCCGACCGCGCTTGTTCACGTGCGTTTTTTATCGGCCACGAACCGTGACGATTACATCACTTGTTCGACACGGATCGGTTTGGACGCGACGATGCCGTACGCGAAAATTTCCTTCTCCGTGACTCCGAAACTTCGAAGACGGCGAATGATAAAAACGCACACCTGATCCTCGATTTGCACGGCACTTATAGCGAGGATGGTAGGAGAAAATGGCGGTTGTTGATAACACTAGATTTACATACGTTTATCGTATACTTCATTGAATTGTTATTCACAGGCATAGAATATGTCTACAATTTTTCTCTTTTTCCAATAAATTATTAATGACAAAATAGTCGTATCGATCAGAATTGAGAAAGAAATCATAAGGCAATGGGTTATTTGTGCCGTCAGAACTTAGTAACACCGCATAAAATGAGCCGCCCACTGACCAAATCGATTAACTCCGCTTTTTGAATTTTTAAAGACTTTATCATTAAAACGCTTCACTGGTTTTCAACTTGTTGTATTTAATATAAATTTCATTATGGCTAGGTTTAGTACCACGAAATAATAAAAAATCTTTGGTTATGGAAAAATAGTAACAATAATACAAGTTACTTCAAGAATACACTATTCTAAGTATTTTACATATTTGTTAGATTGAAGCTGTATTAATCAGGTAAAATACATTTTATAATAACAATTCAATTTTGCGTTTAAAAGGAAATTTTAAAAATCAATATGTAACTATTGCATCACTTTTCTCTACTTTTTGTTTTGTAGAGATAATCAATTTGTCTAATGTGCCCAAATGTACTTTTGTTCTTTGAAACGTCATTATTATTGATTCTTTTGTTAAGCTATTTAAAATAAATATGTATTTCTAAAACTTATATCTACTAGCATTTATTTTCAATATTTTTTTTGCGCGCTGACATTCTTTATTTACACGATTTTCACGTAAATCGAGAGTCATGTGTATGTGAGACCAGACAGTAATATAAGTATACATAGATACGTATCACACCAGCGTTTCACGATTGATGATAGTGTAGTTTCACGTATCGCACATGCAACCGTTCAAATCACTCGATAGGCATCCGATAAAAAGATCTCGCGTGAACATCTATCGTTATCTGCGGGATTAAGCAAATTTCAACGAGACAGTATCGTTAATACGAAAACACGCTGACAAAACAATTCGGAGATCTGAAGTGTATCGGAATTCGTAACATTTGCGCACGGTAGAACAACTGAGCGTTTAAAATTTAATACGTAATCTTTATAAAAATTGTAGCAATAGATTTTTCTTCGGTTTCTTCGGACATTAATTATAGTATTAAAATGAAACTATTTATTCTTCAAATTATTTTGGATACTTAACGCTATTAAGATGTCAATAATTGTGAAATAAGGAAACTAACGTCCGTCACTTTGGTTATTCTAATGTTAAGAACTTCCTTGTATTGTAATTTTGTCATCTTTTGTGAGCTTTTGGTTTTGATTTGTGTATCAGTGAGATCTTGTAAGGGAATCAATGAATAAAAAGTATTTCTTCTTTAATTTCATTTTCTGTTATGCGACAAATGTTGTCTAGTAAATATGTGGTCAAGAAATAATGAATATTTGTACACATCTGAACATTTATCTGCAAAGATAGACTTTTAAAAACTTACATTGATGCTAACAATTTCCCAAGAATCAATTTCTGGGACGAATGAAATTGTTTTTAGATTATGAATGGCGCAAATATACAGTGTGTTCACAAAATAGGATGAAAATCAAGAGTGACGAAATTACGATTTCGGCTGTACTTTCGAGTAATTAATAATTAAGACTTCTTGGACTCTGACGGTTTGCCAATAATGGCACGCTTGAGTCAGGTTAGTGCAGACGATCACTTGAAAATGGAGACGTAGGGTATGTAAACTTTCTTTTTTAAAAAGAAACAAGTTATATCACATTATACTTCCTTACCAAATGAAATCGGTAAGACTACTGTTTCACTGTATAAAGAAAATAATGAACGCCGCTTTCAATACACGAATGTATCACTAAAACAGTTTTAAATGCAACTGCACAGACGATAAAATTAAATGTGATTACAATTTATTCGGTTGGCAAGCTATGCATTCCTTTGTTAAACGGTTGCTGCCAATTCTTCGATCAGGATTTGATGTATGTTCTCTGAGTTAGGTAACTGTTGCCAGCAAAACGTGTGCTGCAATCAACAGAAAATATTCCTTTCACAAGAAACAGTGTATATTTTTTAATTCGATAATACCTCTAGTTATATGTCAATTGTAGATTGTAGAACCACTCTCTAGTTGATTAGAAAATATTGCACATTTAAACGAAATTCTTAATTAAGTATTTTTAAATGCAATAACACATAGTATATCTATATATAATACTTATTCATCATACATCATAATATCATAATATGAACGTAATATTCTACTAATATTCTACTTACAAATACTAAATAAATTGTAAATAAAAAAATTGATATTTATTCATCATATACCATATCTTAATATAAATATCACACTAAAAAGGAAAACAATAAGACTTTTTACCCAATTCAATAGAACAACGCTATGAAAGAAGTTTTCCACTCTGATAATTACGAAAAATTCTTCTTAAACAGCTTAATAAAACTGATACGAAATTGGGATACACAACCAGCGTATCGCGACATTCTTTAACAGACAGGGTAATCATCCTCTTACTAATTGCCTCGGTATTGTTATGATGATCTTAACAAAATCTGTTCGAAGTCTGGCTTCGTTATCGCGATGTGCCTGGAATTTTGTACAATGATAACGATTTTCTCGCTGTATTTTTCCAGTTTCACTGTTAACTATTTTACGATACTATTACTACACAGTAATATTCCACTCTTCGCAGTCATATCTAAAATCAAAAGCTGCAAATGAATAATTTAATTATTCAAATAATAGAAGACTGATACGTGCTTTCCTTTTTTTCTGATATTTAACATTTCGATACATAATTCAATTTTTTATGGAAAGAGTTCTTAAAGCCATGAAAAGTTCTCGTCCGCAAAGGGTGAACAACGTATGTAAAAACAAACTAAAGCTGAGAATAAACCATTAAACCAATATTATGAGTCACTATATTAGTACACAATTCAAAGATTAATCTGCAGAAACCTACGCAAAACTATTCTCTTTTACTCTCCTGAGAAATCATCCAAGTTTTCCTTCCGCTCACTTGTTAACCTTAAACGAAGTTGCCATGGAGAAACTCTGCTATCGTCGTTAATTGAAATGTACAAAGTTACAATACCGCAAAACGTCGCAGTACGAGCACATTTCCGACACGTGTCATGACGTTGTAGCCAAGATTGTTCAAATGTCAAGCGTTCCATCGCCGAATTGTCTGTCAAAATTCCCACAGGCATTGATGTTCTCAATTTTTCATCCTTTCATTTCAAACAAACGTTAACGGGACCCGCGTTGAACCCTTCTTGGAAAATCGATTAACTCCATAAAACAAAAAATCGAGAAAGGTGATGCAATAGCTGTACAATGATTTTCAAAATTTCCTTTTAAATATAAAATTAAATAATCATTATAAAACGTATTTCACTTCATTATTACAGGTGTAGCTTCAATTTAAATGATACGTAGAATGTATAAAATAGTATAACTCCAAAGTAATTTTTATTATTGCTGCAAGTTTTGCATAGGCAATAGAATTTTTCTTATTTCATGGTATCACACCCAATAATAAGGAAATTTATTTTTAATATCAAAAGTCAAGAATCAACGCAGCGTTTTAACGATAAAATCTTAAAAAATCCAGAAGGTGGAGTTAATCGATTTGGCAAGTGAGCCATTCAAGTATTACTCAATTCTAGTAAATTCGAATGAAATATTCTTTTTCCGTTATCATTTATTATGTTTTTGAGCAGAGGTGGACATAGAATACCCATAAAATTTTTCTCTTTTTTCAATCAATTATTCGTGACCAAGTTGTTCTTTTGATCACAGTTGACAAATAAATCGTCGGACAAGGGGTTAGTAGGAATCTTGTGTACGATTCTTTCGACGAAGGAACACGAAACGGTCTTTCGTTGCTCGTTAACACGTCCCCGCGAGAATTCGTATTTTTCGGTTAAAAAACTTTAGGTTTGTGTGATTTAATCATTGGTACTTTTTGATTGCTCCTAATGGACCGGTCCTAATGGAAAAAGATCGTAGATGCGATTTTATTTTTGAGCTCGATGCATGATCTAATCCGTCTACACTCGTTGTGGACGATCGCCAAATATCAATGTCGAACAATTGACGAAAAAGTTGCACCACACCGGCGCGTTTGCGGGTAACAGGCGCCCCGTCACGTGCCGCGGGAAACGCTGTCACATTAATAAAACTGAGCCAGAGAGTTGTAGTGGTCATTGGTACATTCTTCTGGGTGAAATGACTAAAGTGAAGGTAAGTTTCAATAACTAAGCGCAGTTAGGATTATGTAAATATAAATGTTCAATATTTAATATAAATATTTATATTTATAATATGTAAATTTATAATATTTAATGTAAATATCTATATTTGTATATATAATATTCATATTTATAATATAAATATAATATAACCAATATATGATATACATATTTATATATAAAATTTATCATATAAGTACGTTTTCCTTATAGACTTGACTGATTAGTTATTGGTACATTTAGTTTACTCAAGAATACACTTACTTATTTTCAGATGTTTATGGTAAGTATTACTGAAGTATATAAATAATGAATTTTGTCAATTTTCTTTCATTGTTCTTTCTTATTTTGTTTATATCTTATAGAATGCAAATAGAATATGAATTTCATTGAGATTTCGAAAGATCTTCATATAATTTCGCAGAAGATTTGTAGAATTTTAAATATGTACACAAATAATGTTTGCAGTAAACGTATGATCTTCACTTATAGAAAGTATATTTAGTAAATCTGCTAAATCATAATCTAAATTTTGACTTCTTAAAATAATATATAAAATGATAAAAATTTACTCGATGAATTTTCATTAAAACTGAAACAATAAGAAAAGATTAACATCCTTAAATATATGTTTCTTTGAAAATTCATTTTAAATCATAACTGTACCAGATCTGAAACAGCATTTCATTATTACCGTTGTCTCGTTCAAAACTAATTGCTCCTCTTCGGAGGTCGTTATCGACTACAAAAGAAACACGTGCACGTGAATGTAACGCTCGCATGGGATAACTACGTTTCAAAATTTTACAACTTCAATGGATTATTCTTATCTCGAATTCTGGATCATTGCAACGCCACCAAATAAAACGGCAGACAACATTGACAAATATAGTGCAATTCTTAGTAAAGACATTATCAAAATCCTTGAATTAAAGCATCGATAGAAGCGTCTCTTTTTTTCTACTCTTCTTTTCAAATGACGATTCCAATGATCTAACTCGTTCACAATGTCCGAAAATAGTTTATTGCCAGCACTATGTTCAAAAATTGTATTCATCAATTAATTTTTTGACAAAACAATTCAGTGAACAAAAAAGACTATATTTAAAGAAGTAATCCTCAGTAAGTTCGTGTCTTATTCTTGGCCATTTAAAAACAACAGCACGTATTTTCAAAAAAGTTTTTAAGCCTGCACCGTTTCAGAAAATGTTATAAATTTACTAATTAAATACTCAGATTAAAAGTTTATTTATATTTATTAAAATCTATTGAAATAAATGAACTTGAAAAGCTTTTTGCAAACATTTTTTCTTCGCGGATATTTATTTTTCTTTATATTTCATTAAACGAGAAACAATGTTGCTTACAAATATTCATTTCCATAAATATTTTCTGATTTGTTTTGTGTATTCCTGCCTATTCAGTAAATTATTTTTTGAATGAGATAGTTCTGCGGTATAGTCTTTAAGAGTTTCAATAAAATTTCTTGACAAAGAAAAAGAAATTAGAAAATATTTTAGGAAAACGTTTATGTACTGATTCCCGTCGTTCAAACCATAAACCACCGAACTATCAAAGTCAAGAATTACTAGAGCGATGTGTAAACTCGAAAGGTAAACACGAACAGCCATGAATGATGGCGACAGTATTAAAGTGTCTGGGACAGCGTTAATGAAAATACTGAATACCAAGAAAGCAATCTATTTACTTTCGCATCTAACCAGTCGATTGAGCGAATTTATCACATTTACGATGCATCATAAACAGTAAACAATCAGACAGCGTTATTTAATTTGCATCCTATTTTATCTTGTTTTACGTTTTCAAAGAGGCATCTGGAAACAAAAATGTTTAGACCATCGAAATTTCGCGTTGAAATGTAAATTCAGGTGTTTATGAATTTTTTAAACTTCACGAAACATAATTCAATGTTATGTTCTACGAGCATAATTCAATGAAAATCTTCTTCCTTCTGTATTGGAGATACTGGAAAATTTATTCATCGATTCGATAACTGTATTAACTCGGAACATATGGGTGACGAGAATGATTCATAGTAAATAAACTGATAAATCTGGAGAAGCTCACTTTAACGTTGTTTAATTAAACATTGATGAAAATAAAAGCAAAATTCAAGGTTACTTACGAAACATTGAAAGTTTGTACAACTTTCTTGCAACTAATTATTTTAGAATCAACATTGAAAATTAAAAAACAAAATAAACAAAATTTATAAAATTGTGAACTGGATACACATGCAATGACTCACACATTTCTTTGCACACTTTGAAAATAATAATCGATCGTGCACATTATTTGCTTATTCTTGTGACACTTACTTTCAACACATTTCCAATGTTTCAATACAAATTTCAGTATATTCGATACGGTTACTGTCAAAATATGACACAACCAAAAGTGAAATATATTGAAATAATTTCCACAATTTTATCTAGAAGCAAACAGAACTTTCATAAACGATACTAAACGCCTCTTTGCTTGTCTAAATTGCTCGACAATGGTCTATATTTACATAAACACCAACAGTCTTTTAATAACGTTATCAAAAGAAACAATCAACGGAAAGAAAGTGCAAGTACGAAAGTAGGGAACTAAATGTACGTTAAATAACGCGAATAATGGCTTAAGTGCCCGAAGAAAGACGTCCAGTGGCACCTTTCGCGGCCGACTCGATTCATCAGTGTCATTCACATCCCCGCTGTCTGCTATCAAAATTTCATCTCTGATCAAAAGCCGCTGCCCGATAAAAAACGTCAAAATATACACGTTGCGGCGAAATGTATCAACGAGCGGTACGTTGACACAACGCTGACAGTTCGCTGGAGTAATTCCATTTCGCAAGGAAGGCCTTGCAAGATTAATCACTTTTCCGGTACACAAAGCGTACGCGCGAATCGACCACAGCCGCATAAAAAACCAAAGCCGTGGAAAAACCAGCCACTCGCATCGTTCCACATATATAGACGCGAAACAGTTTAAATTTAAATCCTTCTGTGGATCTACCCAACCAATTCTATTTAGCGTTGCTAACTTCGCGCGATCATCGAAAAGAAACGGTGTAATTAAGTAGACCAAGGTGATCAAAACTAAAGATAAACCTCCGTGGAGTTATCAAAATTCTGTTAAATCCACTTCTCTCAGTTGAAAGAAAATAATTGCTCTTGTAACGTATCGTAAACCAAATAGATAAAGTAACGAATAAATTCATCGAAATTAACGATTGCAGTTCATTACTGAATAAATCAACGCGAAGAATGGAAAAGTTTCAACGAGCAATGTTTCAAGGTCTAACAGGAAACGGCGACAGAAGGTGACGGCGATGGTTTAACCGATTTTTGCAAGAAACAAATAATCGAGGAGTGAAGGTTGAGAAATGGCAGTGATCGTGGTACTCACATTTCACGTTGTCAATTCAGAGTATCCAGATGCGAGAATAGATACTGGTAACCCATGGATGACGGCGATTGTCGTCCGATCTGTAAGCACGTGCAACGGTCGGCTGCTTCCGCGCGACTGAAACGGAGCCGCGCTACTCGAGAACACACGGGCCTCAACCACCAAAGACTGTTTGCTTCTTGCTGCCACTTTGCTACTGCCAGTACCGAAGCCCGTGGTCTTTCTTGGCTTTCCTCCGGCGACGCCAGGCGACCAGAACCGAACCGAGCCTGAGTCTTGATCGTCGGGGTGATCTAGAAATCGACGAAGACATTCGGGTTAAGTTTAACAACAGTGCCAAATCGCACAGCGTACCTCGCCCTTGCACACCTTCTCTCTTCCTTTATTTCCATTCCGATTGTTTATTAACCCTTAGCGCTCCAGGCGATTTTGTAATTTATCGGCAACTCCCAGCTATTTTCGTAGTGGATTACCCGGCCGAAGTTAATATCCTTTGGGCGAAATTGAGAAATGTTTAAGGATTACATTTCTTAGATTTTTTAGTTTAGTTACAATTAACTCTTAGCAGACAAGTCGATTCTGTAATCTACTAGCAACTGCATTGTGTAGCAAATGCAATAATCTTAGAGAAGTTTTTTTCCAAGTTTATTTATTAAAATATTTAATATTATAAATGCTGGCGTACAAGAGCCTACAGAATGCAGAGAGTTAATCCTTAAGTGCTACAGTTGGTTTTTCAGATGGCTCAACATTTTGATTTATGTATAGTTTATTTCGTGCATGACAATGTTGAAACTCCATGTACCTTTCAATTATACTATAATGTTCAGTTACTGAAATTATGGGTAGCTCCTGTTTCTTTTTATACTTTAGTATTGATTTATAATTTGGCAGTGCTGTGACAAACTGTACTACTCAAGGGCTAACCTCTTGCCCTATGATTTCTATCACAATTGTGATCGAGACAACTACTTTGTCATTAACAATTTCCTAGAAAAAAGAAAAGAATTCTAGGCTTATTCTATATTTCCTTTTGCCTAATTTCAAATTTGGGAACATTATAAGAAAACCATACATGTTCTCTCGCATTAAAGAGTATTTTTTCTTTTCGTTAACCATATAGTACCATAATCATACTGTATACACTAAAGATTCGACTACATGCAGCAGATATTTTAAGGCGTGATTCTACAATCCAAAATAAAACGAAAATCGAGAGTGACGAAACTGCGATTTCTCCATCGTTTCCAATATTAACTATTAAAAATGTCTCTCAATACACAATTGACAGAAATGTGCCACTATCAAAGTTTAATTCAACTTTAAGATCGAAACCATAACCATAATTCTATTATTCCCAATCTTCTTATTATAACTTGTTAAGTCATCTCTCAAAATACCTCTTAAAATTCATCGAACACCCTGTATGGTCCCATTCAAAACTTTTTATTCGCCAACAGTAACACTGAGCTACTTCCGGTAGAATAGCGGGTTAAGGACGTTCAGTGAAACTACACGTAAAGAATGGAATTAACGACTTCTCGACCTCCACAGAATCCTTTTTTGTTGGTTCACTGCTCGCTGACCTGTTGCGTGCAAAATAAACGCGCGAAATTACCACTTCCCCTGTATGTGTAGATAATAATAAATTCAAGTTCCTAATAATATTTAATGGAATCATTTACAATAATATTTAATAATAATATTTACATTAAAATATTAACTTAATATTTAACATATTTTTGACCGGTTACGTGTTAATTCGTGTTTGCACTTACATTAGCTATTTTAGTTTTTGAAACGCAGAACAATATAGAATATTGCAAAAGCAAAGTTTCATTTCAATTCATTATGCATGAATAATGTATATTGAAGTTTATTTTATTGTTCCTAGAAACATTGATATTCGTTCATTTACATCGCCGAAGTTAGAGATTCAAAGATAAACGATTATAATATATATTCTTGTAATTGCATCAATCGAAATCATCGTAAATCGATATAAAATCGACATAAACATTCACCAAATAATGTTTATGAAACTTGGTATGCTCCAGATTGACGAGTTCCGCAAAGCTGATATTAATTACGGACTAACCGGTAACATGGGATAGCTTCTGCGTAAAATTTCCGATCATCAATGTGTTAAATATATGCATAAACGTTCCAATAAACTTCCATTTACTTTTCATGAGTGGACAATTTCTTTTCGTGACCTCCATGTATACGAAGACGCATGTCTATCGCATCGATTCCAAAAATTAATATGCACGACGATCGCGTTGATTAGCCGAGTTCATCGATTATCCGACAAGCATGTTCAATTCCATCAAAGGATTCGTTGAACTGTACCTTCGCAGATAATGTGGACCATAAATGGAAACGAGGTCGTAACATTTTTACAGACGCGGAACGACCTTATACTCAACCAGCCACCGACGAATGCATAATATACTTGTGCACAGCATGCTTTATTAATTCGGGATCTTCGGTGTTCTTTGTTATCAGCAATAAATCGCTCGCTCGTAAAAGATACGAAGAAGAACAGGATAAATGGCTATGTTACGCGCGGCAAGATCAAATAACGTATGCAACTTTAACCAGTTAGCTGTGTTTGACGAGTATACATACGTGTCTTCTTAACGCTAAACGTACCGCGACCGGCCAAATGACCGATTTTAAAATTTGATTTAAAATTCACCATTTTCTCTCATCCATTTAACCTTATATCTACCCTTACCTTGTTCGATTAATCAATTTTTTAATTTTTATCTTTGTTTTTGTTTCCACTAAGAAGAATTTATTGTATAAATTATTTATATTTATTTTATAACCAATTATTTGATTAGTTATAGTCAGTAAGTAGGTATTTATGTACAAAGTGTCGCTAGGTGCATTACGCCTGAGTCTGACAAGTACACACCTCATTCTTTAATTTCATTACACACAAAACGAGAGATTTTTGTAATCAATAGTAAGTTTCAGTAAATAAAATGTTGCGATATGACGGAATAAAAGTATTTCGCAATTATTCAACTGAAAATAATGAATGCATATAACAAACAAGGAGAAACAAACGCGAAATCATATGCCATGAGTAAATTATTGGAGAATGATCTATTTTTCAAGTACATTATCATATTAAACGATCTTCATTTTATTTAACCTTCACTTCCCTATCACGAAGCTCCAAGCTTAATCCGTATAATCATGAGTTACGCGTAAACCTTTGCACTTTTTTGTCGTCCTCGTGACCACAGTTGCCGTTCATTATCTGTTACACTTAATCGTGAGGATTTATCGAATTACCGTCACAACATGTATTATCAACCGCGCAAGCACCTTCGTAGAAGGTACTGTATATACGGCATATTCAATTTATAACTATTATCAATTACATCAAACTCCCTAACCAGTTAACACTAAACATACCGGCACTTTGTATGTGCCAATTCCTACCGTAATCAGTTAAATAATTGATTACAAAATAAAAATAAACAAGTTAGATGATACTATTGTCATATATTAACACTAGAAAAGCCGAGCGTTTAACACAATTAATACGTAATCTTTATAAAAATTGTACCAATAGATTTTTCTTCGGTTTCTTCACATATTAATTATAGTATTGAAGTGAAACTATTCATTTTTCAAATCATTCCGGATATTTAACGCGTTTAAGGCATCAATAATCGCGAAATAAGAAAACTGAAACCCGCCATTTTGACAAGAGCGATTGTTCTAGTATCAACATGTTCACTGCCACGAGAATTTCGAGCGTTTTGTACAGTAATATTTTTTCTTTCATGACAAAGGCATTAGTAATAACAAAGTGATATTAGACATAATTGTTAACGATTACAATAGTAATATTAAAGGCGTTTATTTGTCGAAACACTTTCCCCGGTTTTACAATAAGTGACATTATATAGCGAAGATAAAAAGAAAGAATTATTAACCCTCCGAAATTACGAAATTTGATATGTAATATCAAAATTCATGTAATACAGTTATTCACGAAATGTCAAAATAGAATAGTTCTATCCTTTAATTCGTGTATTATTTACATTTACGTTAGTTGTAAAATATATCATGAAGATTTCGTTAGTAAATGATGAATAGATCTAGCGAAAAAACTTTCGAGTGCAAAGGGTTAATTATTTGGTATTAGAATTCTTACGGTACACTATGGTCTAGCTACTCGTGCTATTAAATATTTTTATTCAACATCAATTTTCTTATTATAATTGTTCTCAAGCAATTTGGAAATTCTGGTCATCGATGACCACCGTTGCAGTCAAGGAGTTAATTCTTTCCTGTTATACATCTGCAAGTTGAACAGGCAAACATCTCTTCTCACTTCGTTGTATAAAAGGAACGAATTCCTGTATAAATTTTCCGTTACCATGAATCACGGAAATACCCTCTTTAGCCCTGACAGGGGAGCCCCCCTCGACACGATTATTTTATCGTCGTATCTGAGCATCAACTGACCCCAAAATTTTCCATTCCGATGCCGTGTGTCATGCTACTATGGACCATAAAAGAATTACTAAATAAAAAACGACTTGTACAATAGCAAGATGATACGAAAATATTTATATTAACCTTTATGTTAACAAAAATGTTTGTCGAAATATTTTTCCAGATCTCAATGCTGTAATATTTTTGTGTAAACTGTTTACTTTTAAAGCACAATTTTGTCAAATTTTTACAAGAATGTAAATTGTGTGGGAGAAAATTTACAAACAGGTACTCGAATACCGGGTTGCAAACGTAATTAAGTAATAATTGGACTGCGATTAAGATTTGTTTAGATAACACTTAGTAAGCAGAATAGTATGAAAGAAATGAAAATAAATAGTAAGATCTAATGAATTTTTCGATTTAATTTCAATTTCTTAATGGGAGAAATAAGATTTTAGTTGGTCAAATGAATGCCTGTAAATTATTATATGATAACCATATTTGCCAAATTCCACGATTCTTTCCACAAATCTATTTTGTTTTATAAATGAAAATATAAGTTCATACTTTCTGCACGGTATTTAAAGGTAGTCAAATCAATTGTCTAATTGATATTAAACTAATTGGTATTTTAAAAATAATAAAATATTGCATTACAAATATCTATCTAAAGACAGTATTTTAAAGATTACGTTAACATAATAACAGTATATATCTCATTTACAGTGGATATAAACGTGCATCATTGAATTCTTGACGAAATAAGTAACTTGAAAGGAAAATAAATTGTATGCTTCCCGTCGAAAACGAAAAAATTCCTTAAACGTTATCGCATCTAAGCATAGGAATTTAACGGCCGTTTCAAGGAGATGTTAGGAAATTTCCATTCTATGGAAAACTTTTAAACAGTAATCCAAGCAAGAGTAGAAGCCGTACTTTTTCACGGAAACTTTTCCTTCGCAAGGCACAATAGATCAACAGTGACTAATGCGCACCAATAAATTCCTACTTTATATAAACGTTTTGCAGCTTGCTTAATAATGAATTTAAAATTCATAACATACTTGTAAATATTTATACGACGCGTTATGTTAATTCAAAATTATCAATTTTACAATATTAAGTTTTAATAAATATCCTATCTGTATACATATACATTTTTAATGAGTATAGATACTAATTATTTTGAATATAGTAAAAATGACGATACATAAAAATGAATTTTAAAATATCATTTGATAACTTATTTGTTAAACAATGAGTTTTTTAAAATTCTTTTCCTTGAAATCTAAAACGAATTAACTAAGAAACGTTGACAAATCCTTCCCATTGTCAAAGTTTCAGGAGTCGCTCACACCGAATTAAGAACTAGGAATAATTATGGTGTCTATTTTCATTTCTCCCCTTTTTTTTCTTTATCTTCGAACTTTGATGTTACGCAAGAAATAGTGAGATATAGTCAACAACCGGTCCCAAGCCTAGATTTCGGTTTTATTTTGTGTTTTGAAGCTACTATTTAGAGAGTGGTGCCAAGATGCTCACTCTCAGATGAGGATCGAAAATAACTAAGCCTTTTGCTATCTTCTGGTCATTGACCGACAAGCTTTGTGACCCCCGATAATAAATTTGTACATTTGATTTTTCATTGTGGCCATAAATCATTTGTGGATACATCAGGCATCTCGATTATTGCATAAAAGCTCATAAGGTATCAAATTGGTACTAGATACACAAGGGTTTCTTTACCGGTCTTGTGGTTGAGATTCAAGACTCGTTTTCTATGGCCGAAGACAGATTTAGGAGAAGAAAAGGTATTAAAAAAACTTGACAGACATAAAAGTAATAAAAACTGAGTTATTTGCAAAAGTATATAATATAAGATTATAAAATTTCATCTACATTAGAGTAAGGCTACAAATTTATACAATACATTGTAGTACAATTTATGATACAATATTAAACAAAAGTATTCGCTATGAACTGTAACATTTATCAATTTTTTAATAGTAAAGAAATGTTTAGAACAAAAACTAAACGCATATAATTTTCATCACTCATTGTTGACATTTATAAATGAAGTACAAACAGGTTTCGAATAGTAGCTGTTATGTGATTTACTGAACTTCGAAATTAATTGTTTTAAAAACATAACATAAGATTACTGATTCTGTGAAATCGTTAACAAGTACCTTTCAAATACCCTTGAAAGAAAGACCTGCGAAATATCGAGAGGAATGGAGCAGGCCTGTCTAAACGGTACGGACCTAGGGATGAGTGCAGTAACTTTGATGTTAATCTTTTTCACTTTGTTTATATTTTTTTGTTACATTAAAATTGCTTATTTCGACATTCATTGAACATTTAAATAATTAAATTTGTCGCTCATTATTAACTTGTATAAATTTCTGAAAAAATAGGCACCAAAAATTCTGAATTCTTACCCAATTTGATATGAAAAGTGTTATACACAGCAGTGAAACGGATTGCAAATACCTGTGTACTTCTATTTTCCAATGCAGGTTAATACATTGTGGTCAATGTGACAACAAGCAAATATTAATAAATGCAATATAAAATGACTGTGTATACAATATACAAAATAAATTTGAACAGTTATTTCGAAATGTGTATAATGTATATTAAATATAAAGTTAAAATGATTCTGAATTATTATTAGTAAGAGCAACCACTGTAAAGTACATCTCCTCTGGATCACGTGCCATATATTCTTTACAGACGCGAGCAGCGTCTTCTAATAATGTCTCTGGACTAGTTGGACCATGAGTAATAGGCCCAGCCTTACGGCCATCTGAAAATTTCAACATTTAATCAGATAAATACATCTTAACAATATTACGTGTTAATCAATTAATTATTCTTGTTATTAACATAAAAATATTTACCTAATTCATATAAAACACCATTTTTTTGTATAAATGCCACAAAATGATGATATACTGGTGCTTCTTCACTTGGTGCCTATGAAATATTTTGTATCACATTTTTATAATTATTTGTCAAATTCAAGAATCATACCTCCGTTTGACCTTCATGTGCCATTTCTTCATGAGCTACGCTAATTTCATTTGATTTCATAAGAAGTCCTCCAATCTCTGAATAAGAGAGATTTTTTGATTTGTCTAAAAAGGTTTTCAGAAAACCATCCTTAAGATTTATACTGTAAAATCAATGAAATGTAACATGTATTATTAGATCTAAACTGCACTGATTTTTATACTTCGAATAATAAACTTACGTATCAAGATTATTTGCAACGCTATGAATTAATGCAATTGTACCACATGCATTATGAATGTATTGTTTCATATAATAAACTAAAGGATCTATGGGACCTGAATTAGTAGTATCTTGTTCTTTAACATTTCCTTCACTATCCTCTAATGTGTTATCACTCTACAAATATAAACATTATATAAATGTATAAATAAATAAATATATTAATCCTAAATAAATATAATCACATACATCTAATTTATGAACCTTTTTTTGTAAAGGATAAAGTAAAATAATAGCAACGACTGGCTTAGGTACAAGTGCCAATAAATCTGGTTCCAATCCATAAACATCCACAATACTCCATTCTTTTGGTACACCAAGCTGGTGTAAGAACTACAAACATACATATTATTAATACATTTTGTAAAAATACAATTAATAATAAATTTTATGTTAAAAGAAACATATTTTGCTAATTATATGATGTCATGTGAAAAATAGTGATTTGTTAATGGATAAATATTTTAATATTTACGGCACATAACGATTAATGTCGGAAGTTCTTATTAACAATTGAAAATCACGATGATTTACCTTCGTCATAACCTAAAACAGAGTATAGAAATATTTAAATCATGTTATAAAAGCAATATACGTGTAATTTAAGAATATAAAAATTTACCTCGGGATTTGATTCCAACGGTATCCAAAAAGTCATGATAATTTTTTTATATTTATTAAAAAAATTAGAATAACCCGACAGATAGTGGCGTTATAGAATCTACAATCGATTTACTACATGCGCACATGCAACACTGCACCGGAGTTGTGTATTTTAATTTAAAATTATTATTTAAATGTTCTTCAACAGAAGATTTCAAAAGAAAAATTAATTGAAATAGATTCTATTAATTTACAAAAATATACTTGTTATATTCAAAAATATTTATATACAGAATATGAAGGATTGTTGTAGATCATATGACAACTCGACGAATTTACCGCAAGCTCATTCTTTAACACATCAGAAACATACATACTCGTTAAAATATTTTTGTTGTTATGTTCGAAATAGTTACTGACAAAATAATTTAAAACTTATTTTTACAATATTTCATATTCATGTTTCATTAAAACTTGCTTTTAGTAAGATATTCAATAAACATTATTTTTTTTTGTTCCTTCACTTATAACTGCCGCTTGTCACAATTTTGTTAGCATAAAAGGTGAAAAGAAATCTTATATAATTAATTCTACCGTATTGATGCTTAATTAATAATTTATTATTAGTATTTTATCTATATAATTTATAAGAATATTATCTATAGAGGTACATATAATCTTATGAACTTCAACCTAATGTTTGATAATGTATTTTACTTATCTGATAGAAGTATAACCGTTTTCTTAAACACTTCAACATGTTACATATTTTCAGTACACAATAAAGAAAATGATTCTATGGATTTATGTATTATTGATCCATATTCTGTGTATATTGTATGGATCATCAGAAGATCAATATATTATAATATCGTCAGACATAAAAAATGATGAAGTACCTGAATATCAAAAAATAGATGCAAATAAATATATTCCAACATGGGAAAGCTTAGATAGTCGACCACTTCCAAATTGGTATGATAATGCAAAAATTGGTATCTTTATTCATTGGGGGGTATTTAGTGTTCCTAGTTTTGGCTCAGAATGGTTTTGGAACAATTGGCGAGGTAAGATTATTTTCTAATGATTGCAATATTTATATATTTCTTTCTTTTTTAAAGAACAACATTATTTGATATATAGTTGTTCGAAATAATAGTGTTCTACTACTTTTAGAAGAGAAAAATAATGCTAAATATCATGATTTTATGAAAGAAAGATATCCTCCGAACTTTACATATCAAGACTTCGCTCGTGATTTTACTGCTGAATTTTTCAATGCTACTCAATGGAGTGAAATATTTCAAGCTTCGGGTGCAAAGTATATTGTATTGACAAGTAAACATCATGAAGGTTACACCTTGTGGCCTTCAAAATATTCTTTTAGTTGGAATTCTATGGATGTAGGACCACAAAAAGATCTTATAGGTATTAATTACAACTAATCTGTTTCTTTAATATTGTAAATATATGTTAATATTATATGATTATTAAATGAAAGCTGATATTTATTTAAATTAGGTGAATTAGCAACAGCGATACGAAGTTCAACTAATTTGAAATTTGGTCTCTATCATTCTATGTATGAATGGTATAATCCTCTTTATTTGTTTGACAAAGGAAATAACTTTACTACAGAAATTTTTGTTCAGCAAAAGATAATACCTGAATTACATGAACTAATTGAAAAATATAAACCGGAAATTGTATGGTCAGATGGTGATTGGGATGCATCCGATTCTTATTGGAAATCAAAAGAATTTTTGTGTTGGTTATACAATGAAAGTCCTGTAAAAGAGACAGTTGTTGTTAATGATAGATGGGGTGCTAACATACCATGTCATCATGGTGATTTTTATACATGTACGGACCGTTATAATCCAGGTGAATATTAGAATTTGCTAATGAAATAACATTAGTATTGTATGTGGCTAAAATATTTTTTTTAAAATCATTAGGAGTACTTCAACCTCATAAATGGGAAAACTGCATGACTATTGATAAAAAGTCTTGGGGTTTTCGTAGAAACGCTCGTTTATCAGAATACCTCACATTACAAGAATTGGTGAAAGAATTAGTAGTTACTGTAAGTTGCGGAGGAAATTTATTAATGAATGTAGGACCGACAAAAGATGGTATTATTTCCCCAATTTTTGAAGAAAGACTACGTGGAATGGGTATGTAAATTGTTTTATGCATATCTGATGTAAGATAGGATATTATAAGAAGTGCTTATTTAATAGGTAATTGGTTAGCAACAAATGGAGAAGCTATTTATAATACCAAACCATGGAATGTGCAAAATGATACTTTAACTACTGACATTTGGTATACCCAAAGCAAAGATGAGAAACAAATATATGTATTAGTACTTCATTGGCCAGAGAATAATATATTGTACTTAGGATCACTTAAAGTATCTGTAAACACATCAATTTTCTTGCTCGGATCAGATCAGCCAATGAAAGTAAGTACTTTTAATCGTGTTACATAAAAAGTTATCAGTGGAAAAATTGTATAAACGGTATGGTTTGTAATTAATATGTATAATAATATTATATATGAAATTTTAGTGGAAACAAAATGGAGAAAAATTAACTATATTCATGTCATCGGAATTTCATAAAGGACAACCAGCTTGGACATTAAAAATAAAACAAAAGTAAATTATACTACTTAATAACTATAATGAACATCTTTAGAAATTCTATTTTATTGAGAACAATGTTTATATATAAATGCGTATATAAACTTCAACAAGGACATATCCATTACCTCTTATAAAAATATACCTTTATAACTGTGTGTTTTATATAATGCAGATACTTATACATTTTTGTAATACATTAATATAAATTTTAACTTTTTTATAAACAACTTCAATTACTGAAGTTGAGCTACTTCATACAGATAAGCACCAAGTAATTTCGTCTGAAATAAAAGTCAATTATTATAGAATCTGAATAAAATATTTCTGAAAGATATTTTATCTCTTATGAAAAAATACTTACACCCTCGATGTAATTGCGGACATTTAACTTTTCATTTTGTGAATGAGCTCCATCATCACCAGCACCAACTGGTAAGAGCAAAACATTTTTACCTGTTACTTCTTGGAATGTTAAAGTAACTGGAATTGAACCACCTTCACGTGATAAATCGGGATCAACTTTATAGACATGTTTAGTAGCCTTTCGCCCAGCTACATAATGCGGATGATCAGGATTTTCAGACCATGGTTTTCCACCATGAACCAAACTAACATTCATTATATTTGGACTGCCTCTAGCAGCCCATTTTTTATTTAAATATGTTTTTACTCTTTCAAAGGTCTCATCAGGAGTCATATCTGGCACCAATCTAATTGAAAATTTACCAATAACTTTTCTTGGAATGACAGTTTTTGCGCCTGGTTCACTGAATGCGCCTTCTATTCCATGAAGGGATAAGCTAGGTTGTCTCCATCGATGCATCAGAAGTTGAATCTAATAATCAAACAAAGAACATTAATACCTATGTATTATTATATTTCTATCTAATAAACATTTAACATGAAATTACCAAATTACAAGTACATACCTTATCTTCGTTATGAGCCAATCGATTAGTTCCAATAGATTTTTTATATTCACTCACATCAAATTCTATTGTTTTATAAGCATCTAATTCTTTAGTTGTAATCTTAGCAACATTATCATAAATGCCTTCTATTAAAATCTTTCCATTAACATCGACCAATGTATTTAACAAATAAATTAAGTCTGCCATTGCTTCATGTACGCTTCCACCAAATGTACCACTGTGTAAATCTTTAGCAGCACAAGTTACTTCCACTTCGAAGTAAGATATACCTCTCAAACCATATGTAATGCAGGGTTTTGTAGTACCCAACCAATAATTATCAGAAATGCATACATAATCTATATCTTGTAGGAATGTATCTTTGCGTGCCCATAAAAGATCATCTAATCCTTCGCTTCCACTTTCTTCCATACCTTCAAAAACAAACTATAATCGAGGAAGAATTAATAACAAATGGTTATAAAGTTACCAAGATTTTAAAATAATGACAGTACTTTCAGATTTACAGGAACATCAACTCCAATAGCTTTAAAAGCTTGTAATGCATGAATCCAGCAAAGTACAGGACCTTTGTCATCTGTACTTCCACGCCCATACAATTTGTTATCTTTCTCTACAAGAGTAAATGGATCTGTATCCCAACCATCTTCTTTCAATGCTGGTTGAACATCTAAATGCCCATATAAAAGAACAGTTTTTTTCTTTGGATCAGACCCAAGGTTTCCTAATAAGACAGGTGGCAATGGAATTTCATCTCCATTTGGAAGCATTTGCTTTCCTATATCTGCTAATTCTGTAGTAGCACCCAGTTCTTTTAATCTACTTTCCGCCCATTTCATCATTTTAATTATTTCATTTCTATGGTCGGGCCATGCAGAAACAGATTTTATAGCCACTACCTCATGCAAGTTATTTATGTATTCTGTTTTATGTTTGTCAATATAACTAAAAATTAAATGGAAAATAATTTATAGTTGTATAGCTTTTATTATAAATACATCTCGATTAAATGAAAATTTTATGATATTATAATAATATTGTTTAATGAATACCTAAACAAATTATTTAAAGTTGCTGGAAGTTCTGAAGCCATAATTTGATTTTATGAGGGGAAACCAATTTCTTTAAAACACTATTACACCTTCCTGCACAGTATCTTTAACAATGTGAAAAATTATTCAGCAATGGCACGAATATATAGATAGTCTTATCGATGCATATGAGATAAATATGCATTTAGAAGTGATAAAAACCCTATTATTCGTTTAATTTAGCATACATAATTTTTGCAGTATTGGCATATTCACGGTAAGAAAGAGCTCTATTATTTGATGTATAAAAAGAATTTTTCATAAGTTTTATATTATGGGTCTACTAATTTAGATAAAACAGTATTTGTGAAATATTTAATCATTTGAAAATACAGAAATTAAGTGTGGTATTTTATATAAAAAAAAAAAGGAAATTAATTATAACGATAGAGATTCAGAAGCCAAATGGACCAATGATAAATTGACCATATGTTAAATAAAGCTGCTTCTGTTACTTTGATTGATCAAATTTATTTTTATATTAAATGAACAATATAATATCTTCCTTCCAGTTTCAATAAGTTTGTAAATAAATATTATTACTTTAATAAGTTACAATTTTGGAAAAATTACAATAATGCTTTTATTACTAAACATATATAGATATACAGATTGTAAATATTATATAAGCGTACACAATGTCAGTAATATGGTCTAAAGGTCCCCAGCTGTCAGATTCTTATCATATTTTCCTTTCACGGACATACATTTCATAGGGAATATAATTTCAGAATTCCGTAATAGATATTTATAATTAAAAAATCTAGGAATGAAATTCAAATACCGAATGAGATATTTTATATAAAATTTTTCATTGCTGTATTTAATATCGAAAATTTTAATGAAATTAAAATGTATTTAATGTTGAAGATTTTAATGAAATTAAAATGTGATGAACATGAACTGAAGGAAGAATTTGGTTATTTTAAATTATCATTTTATTATTTTGTCGATCTTTTTTTACCAAGAAAGATATAATTCACCAATAATGTTAAAATTCGTATCTGCCGTAGTACTTAATCAGGTTACTAAATATAGATTATATAATTAGGTATCTATGTTTGCATATTAATAATGTGAATATAAAACGGTGATGAAATATGAGGAGAAAATTAATAATAATAAAAAAATTAAATATGTCAATTAAAATTTGTATGTGTTGAAGATAATCACTATGAAATTTCGTATACCACGCCATCTTCAACTGAACTGCTTCGTCAAAGGACGACACTGTTCAGTTGAGAGCAAAAAAAGTAAAAATATACAGTTGACAATTCTGACAATCGGTCATTATTATTGTATTTGTTGAAATTCATCTTCATACATTCTTAATGTAACGCGGAAGCTGTAAATAATAAATTGTAGAAGAAGACTATACTATTGGTACATCTTTCTCGTTTAATTTGACATAAGTTTGAGACATGTCTCGTCATAGAGACGTACGGTGTATGAATTATTCCGAAGGTATGTTTAACTTGAATTTTTATTTAAATAAACTTCTTAATTCATTTAACGTCATATATTTATTCATTAAGGTTACATATTTTTTTTATAGAGTATGAAAATTATGATGATGTTTATGGACATTCTGTTGAAGATGACTACTGCGTTTCTCCTAGTGGTAAGGTTACTATATTAATTAGTTAAATTTGTCTTTTATTTTAAAATATTATCTAATTGCTATACAAAAATGCATCATTAATCATTATAAAACATTACTTACAGCAGAACAATTTTTGTTTGATCGGAGTAAACAACAGAATATTGCATCGTTTATTATGGAACCAGATATAGTAGAAGATAATGAGGATGGTGAAGAACCTACACATTCCAACAAAGAAGTCATAGTTCTTACAGATTTAGAAAAGGTTAATCTTATGTCGTGTATGGAAACTATTAAGAATATTATAGGAGACACGATACCTGATTCTGAGATAAAGAAAAAAATTATTCAATCCAATTTTAATGCTGAGGCAGCATTAGATTCCGTTCTAAAAGAATCTTCTCCAAAGAATGTTACACGTATGTAAATTATAAACTTAGTTTTTTTATTTAAATAACTGAAACATCATATGTATAATTAAATTTTTAGAACCATCTACAATTGCTAAGGATACTATAGAACATTACCCAGGTATGTAATGTATTCATATTATCTAACAGTTAAAAAAATGGAGTAAAAATTAAATACTTCATTTCTAGAACTGTTTTCTTTTTTCTGTTTTATGTGCTGTTTTTGAATCGATCGGTAAGGTAAGATGCTACATCCATTAATCGTCAATCTTGTTCGTTTAGCATACCAAAATTATCATTCCAAAAGCAGAACAGTATTCAAAATAGCCCGTCAACATTTTCATCTTTATCTGAATTAATAACGAATCATGCTAAATTAACATCAGATACTGAAAAAGAATTTCAAACGAATTCAAATACAGTGTCATTCAGTTCATTAGCAGATCTAACAGCATATCATTTACAAAGGTCAAATAACTCTGACAATACAAATTCTAATGAAAGAACATTTTCATCTAGTACAAATTTTGTTATACCAAAATTGTCAATTAAAAAAGATAAGAGTAATGATTTAAATAGTACAAAATTAGATTTAGCTACTGTTCACATAAATGCTAGTACACACTTAGATTTAATAAATGATAAAAGAGATGGTTATTCTATGGATTCGCTTGAAAGGAGTATATCCACTGTGCTTGCTTTTTCGGAAAATTGTGGCAATAATGACAGTTCATATAATATAGAGGCAAAAGAAGATTTATCAGTGAATGTAAATTGTACTCGAACGCCATCACCAGATACTTGCTTGATAGATTTGAGTTCTGCTTTGAAAGCAGCCTCTTTAGTTTCAAATGAATGTAATCTTGAAAAGCCAAGAATGTCGAAGAACGTTGATATTGTCGTTCCCCATACAAAATTACATAGTTGCAATCAAAATAATGATGAAATTCCATATGTACTTCTTCCTACGACTTTAAATTTAAGTTGTTTAAAAAATATTGAGCTTACATATGCAAAAAAGAATGTTTCATTATTTGGTAGAACATTGTGTAAAAGATGGAAATTAAAGAAACCAATTCTTAAATCATATAAACAACTTCATACCATAAAACGGTTTGATTTTTCAGCCCCATATACTAAAAAATAACAAAATATTAATTTAGTATTGAAGAAATCAATCTTCAAATTATATTATAGGAAGAATAAATTTTAAGGGCTGATTTTACATGTTAAAGTGAAATGAAATTTATGAATAATAAAATTAAAGTTTCAATTTAATTTTCAAATTATTTATAATTTTTTATGAAGTAAAATAATTTCGTAGAAAAGTATTTACTTTTTTACTATTGTAATTATAATTTCATGCACAGTCTTACAGTTAATATAGTGTTAATATGATTTATTAAGTAAATATTTGTCAGTACTTGGAAACTAGGCGGAATTTGATAAATAAAGTTTGTTAGAGAAGGACACATGGAGACAAATCACATTTTTAAGAAAAGTATTGTTCTTTCCTTGACCTGACTCACGTATTGTTATTAATGGACATTCAATTGTTAATAACTTGAAATTGAAACGAAAACCATTATTTCTTTATATGTATTCATTTTATTTTGATACATAGAATCGTCCCTTAAAATTTGTTTAATTTGTTTGCACCTTATGTATTATACTGTATTAGGTATAAAATTGTGGTATAAAGTATGACTTTTGAATATAATTTTTAGGAGTGTAGATATTAGGAGTGCAATCATAAATTGTACATTTTTTATAAGTTTACAAAATCAAGAAAAAATTCTGATTATATTGAAAGTGTGAGGTAAAATTAAGTAACATATTAACTAATGACTATTTTATTGATGTAATTGTGTTTAATAAAACACTAACTTTATGTAAAGTTTTAAGATAGAACATTAATAGATATTTATAATAAAAATATACTTCGAATATTTCTTAGT
Organism: Nomia melanderi; assembly: GCF_051020985.1. Lineage (NCBI taxonomy): Eukaryota > Metazoa > Arthropoda > Insecta > Hymenoptera > Halictidae > Nomia > Nomia melanderi. The sequence goes on from NC_135005.1 coordinate 7,181,993, forward strand.
ATACGATTTTATAATAATTTTTATATATTTGTTCTTGTATTTAATAATGAAAAAATTACGATAAATTATGTGAAAGGTAAAAAATTGCCATCCAAATCCACATTTCAACCTACAACATCTTCAAATGTGAAAATCATCCCTGCTGGAAAACGACCTGTAGTAAAGGGTTTCTATTTAAGTGGAGCAGAAAATGCAGATCAGTTAAATCCGCGGATTGACAGTCCTCGGTCTCAAAGTCCGTTTGCTGATCCTAATAGTCCAGAAATTAGAAGAAAGGAGCATAACCCAAAGGACAAAAATATAATTTCTTCACGTACGAATAGTCCACGATGTCAGTCTCCTGTATTAGCATCTGACTTAGATTCCAAAGTAAAAACCAGTGAAGAACAAGTTGATGCTTTAAAAGTATATAAAAGTAAAAGAGGAGATAGCAAAGAACAGTTACATTTAGTAGTTGTTGGACATGTAGATGCAGGTAAAAGTACTTTATTGGGAAGACTTCTGTGCGACTTAGGGCAAGTTTCATCAAGATTGATTCACAAATACCAACAAGAAAGCAAGAAGATAGGAAAACAATCATTTGCTTATGCCTGGGTTTTGGATGAAACAGGAGAAGAACGGTGATTATAATTTATAATATAATCGAATTAATTAAATTACTCTTTAGTAAAAGTTCATAATGTCTTATCCTCTAACTGAATTAAAATTACTCGTTAAGTGTTTTACATACTCATTTAATATGTATTTTAGAGAAGGTAATTATATTAATATGTAATTTTTTAGAGAACGTGGAATAACAATGGATATTGGTCACTCTAAGTTTGAGACAAAAACAAAGTCCATTACCTTATTAGATGCACCTGGTCATAAGGATTTTATACCAAATATGATTATTGGTGCTACTCAAGCAGATGTAGCTTTATTGGTAGTAGATGCTACAAGAGGAGAATTTGAAACTGGTTTTGATAGCGGAGGTCAAACTAGAGAACACGCATTATTATTGCGTTCGTTAGGTATTATAATTTACGTTTATATTTATAATCTGTATTTCTATATTCCATATATTTCTAAATAATTGATTATTTTAGGTGTATCACAATTAGCTGTAGTAGTAAACAAGTTAGATACAGTAAATTGGTCGAAAGATAGATTCGATGAAATAGTCGACAAAATGAGTACGTTTTTGAAGCAAGCTGGATTTAAAGATAATGTTGTCTTTGTTCCTTGTAGTGGTTTATCGGGTGAAAATATTATAACGAAACCTAAGGAAGCTTTATCTAATTGGTATATTTGTTGTTGATGAAGTTAAAGATATTTAAGATATTATAATCAATAAAATAATATATTTTACTAATACAGGTATACAGGACCTACTCTAGTCAGCGTTATTGATAATTTCAAGTGTCCTGAGCGTCCTATAAATAAACCATTTCGGTTATCGGTTAATGACATATTTAAAGGTACTGGATCTGGATTTTGTGTTTCTGGGCACATGGAAACTGGTATGGTATCAATAGGTGATAAAATTTTAGTACTACCAGGAAATGAAATTGCAGTTGTCAAAGGTATTAACCAAATATAAATGATTACAAAATATGGTTCTTCCTTATATATGTGAGAAGGCAGGTGTGAACGTGATGTGAAGATGGACGAGTATGGACGAGTATGGACGAGTATGGACGAGTATGGACGAGTATGAACGTAGTATGAACGTAGTGAAAAGATAGCAAGTATAAATAGAGTGAAGATGACTGATGACCATGACGTGCCGCATTGACGTTCGAGAGCGGCAAGTTCAAAGAGAAAACCGTCAAAAAGAGAAATTGCGAGAAAGGTCTGGAATGTAGGAGAATGTTCAGGAAGGTTCGGTTGAGATCAGCTTTCGGTTCGGAAGTGATAAAAGAACGAGCGGCACGTCCGTGGCATCAGTCAATTATGAAATGCCGAATGCCGATGTAACCTCGTCCATTTGAAATTAAAAAATCCTTACATATACTTGCTTCGAAACAAATTATTAAATGAAATTTCAGGTTTACAAGTAGACGAGGTCTCCGCAACAAATGCATTTGCTGGAGATCATGTCGCTTTAACATTATCAGGAATTGAACAACAAAATGTGGGAATTGGAGATATTATTTGTAATCCTCAAAATCCAGTTCCTGTAACAACATGCTTTCAAGCGCATGTGGTTGTATTTGCAGTTAAAATTCCAATTGTGAAAGGTCTTCCAGTAATAATGCATCAACAATCCTTGGTACAGCCAGTTGTGATTACAAAATTAGTGGCTTTACTTCATAGAACTACCGGTGAGATAACAAAAAAGAAACCACGTTGCTTATTAAAAAATTCAAGTGCTATTATTGAAATTACTACACAAAATCCAGTCTGTATGGAATTGTACAAGGATATCAAGCAACTGGGTAGAGTGATGTTAAGGGTAGAAGGAACAACTATTGCAGCTGGACTTGTTACAAAACTTAAGACATAATAAAATAATTGCTCTGTATATTGAAAGACCTAGTGCCATGGAAACATGGCAGTTATATTTACATATTGTTGAAATTATATAAAATTTACTATAACAATTGTGTTTCTGTTAATTTATGTAAACAGATGTATATACAAATTCATTTGCTACTAAATACTCACTTCTTTTTTTAGCCAGTGTGTAACTTGTAAAATTCTTAAGATAACAAACTGACTAATTTGTTTAATAAAATTGTTGTTTCAAATTTTTAGTTTATTTATTACATGGATTTACATGTACAGCACATGATATATTTTAATCATTATAATATATTTTTTTTAATCTAATTATGATGATTATATAAATTCTTAAAGGTATTATCAACATTTACATTATAAATAGTTCTTATAGATTTACTTTAACCACCGCAACTGCTGCACCCACCAAACGGAATGTCTACATTAACTCTTGCGTCAGGTCTTAATCTACGCATTGGTTGATATGGTGGCCTATATATAATATACAGATAAATACCAGTTTCATTTTGAACCTCTTATACAAATATAAAAAACAGTTATTATTATTTAAATCTGAACATTTCTATAGTTAAATAGATATATTGTAAGATATATTAAATAGATATTCTGTAACTAAGTTATTGCTCTCTTACCCAGATCCAGGTCTGAAATCTCTTGTATGAGAACTTCCATAGCTGCTAGCGTTAGGATTGATCATTGTTTTGAAACTGTAATAAATTCAAATAATTAATTTTATATATACTTTACAGAATAAAATCAACATAAGAATAAACACAAGTTACTTACAACATAACAATCATATAAATTATACCACTAAAGAAACCAAACAATCTTTTCAAACTCCATGGTGTACTGTCTAAAACTTGTCCATCTAAAAATTATTCAACAATAAACGTATGTAAATAAATTTCATATATGTATATTTATTACGTGTATACATGTGAGGTTAAAATCCTTACCATTCGATATATAAACCATAATTTAAACCTTTCTCATACAACAACTTTTTCAATAAACACTTTAATCGATAGAACTAAACATTTAGGCAAATCACGTTTTAATAAACAACGTTTTTGTATATTCTACAGGTGCCCAAGCTTTTCTTATAGCGTTCACAACACCACGTCAGATTTAATGTTGGCTGCGTAATATATATCTATACAACTTCATGACGTTACACAAAACTATACTTTCCATTTATGAAAGAACAGCTCTTGGATATAGTCCGCTTCTGATAGTGTATTTCGGTGGGGAGCCAACTGTGTGGCAGAACGTCGCAGCGCACCGTGCAAACGTTGTTACATTATGAGACAGGGCATGGTGTCCTTTTCTCTCCTTTAGACGGAGTGTTATTCTTTCAATGATACAATAAAGTATGTTTCTACATTTATCAAAGATATTTTACGTCTCGACGTTTAGAACTTTTAACAATGTTTTTTATTTTAAAAGATATTAATCATATACAGTTCGTTCTTCTTTTAAATTGATCAGAAAAAATGGAACTTTTTGAGAAAATTATAGTTTCAGTTTTAACATTACTTCTGAATAATATAACGATAAATAAATTTTTATTTTATCTATTTCGTTTTCAAGATCGGTAACGTTTGTTTGTCACATCGGTAACATTTATCTATCAGTTTGAGCGTTTCGCCATGGATGTCGCTACCAATCAAAAGTGCAGATTTTCGGAGGCAGATAATTCTTGCCGCTATATGTATTATATACTATGCACAGAACCGCAAGAATTATTCATTGTATTAGAAAGCTTATATACTATACTGAAATGAAAAAGGAAATTTCACAAAACTAATGTTGCCTTTCTTCAGACATCAACTGTCGGTCAATATCAAAGAAAACATTGTAACACAGAGCTAACTGAAATTTTTTAACCGAAAAAAATTATTTTATCGTTAACAACATAAATTCGAAAAGATCACAGTTAGATGGGAACTATTTTTCTAATAAAAACAAGCCTAAGCACGCTATAAATTGGATAATCAAGTCAAATAAATCATTAAAAAGTTTTAACTCAGTAATAAAGCTTCTGCGCGATTCAGTAAGAGTGTGCAATTCATACGTATATGAAATATTATAAACTATATTTAATATTTTCAAAAGAACAGTTAATAGAATGAAAAAATATCAATTTTATAATATGTTTTTATATTACACATGAAAAATAATTTGCTAACTTTATTTTGTTTCCTTTTCATTTGTGTTTTCATTTAATTTACATTAACAGGTATGGGTTGAATATGTACGCAGGACACATGTAACAAGTCTGAGCATTTAAGTATAAATGGCATAAAAATTTTTAACATACATGTACATCTTATTATTTTTAATAGATTAATTATATGGCTACAAAAGACTTTTCTACGGAAAAATGTAGTAATTAGATAAAACTAACTAAACAAACGAAGATTGCATCATATTCACCGATTCTTAAATAAATATAAATCAGAGTATAGCATAATGTCCAACTTCGACATGAACTAATTTTCTGTGTGCATGCGTTTATATATAATACTGCTGTAAGTAGGTCAAATTACATAAAAACAATGAAAATTTCAAATTATTTTAATTTATATTAGAATGATACTACAGCTTTTCTGTTTATTGAAAAATATCGAATAACTTTTTTCGCCTGAGAGTTTAATTTAGTGAACTTAGTGCAGTATTGGACTTTGTTTTTAAAACTAGTTTTTATAAAGATTCTATTGTTTCTAATAGGCAATTTTATTCAAATCCTTACCTGTGAATTATTTTGAAAATATGTTTGAACATACTTAATACAATACAACCAATTAACAAATTGAGTCAATTATCAGAAAATGAAACGTTGATTTTAGATGCTTCTGATGTCATTGTTCAAGAACTAAATTCGTTTGTTTGAAAACAGCGATTTTAAAAAAGCTTTTGGATACTATATTTATTTTGAAAATTAAATATTGACGACGAAAAATGGAATTCATTTCGACCACAAAAAAATGAATAATATTTATGTTTAATTTATTATTAATATTATATGATATATTAATTATTAATATTAATAATTCAATTAAAATAGTGGATTGACTGCAAGTTAACACTGTCATAAAAAAAAGAAAGAAAACGAATTCGAAATTATGGCTACGAATTTTTATTATGGGGCAAGGGATTGAACTGAATAAAATTTGAAACTCGCGACATAAATCTTTTTCCAGGTCGCTTATGACACTTCAATATTGAGCGAAGTGTGTAAAAAGTCAGTTAAGCAACGGTATTGCCAACAGGATTGCGTAAGCAGACTACTTGACACTGTAAGATGAAACACGTTCAATTGCTTTTTGATAATTTATGCAGGACTTGAAGTACGTCCCTTCATGGCCAATGCGGTTATGTAAATATGTATTAAAGTGGACGAGCATACTTAATTATACTTAGCCATAGACCGCGTGAGAGACATCCCAAAATTGAAAGTAACCATAAATTACCACATGTAAACTTCTTAGTCTTGACCTTGGATCGCTCTAATCGATTTTAGCAACATCAACTATTTACGACTTCCCTTTTGGTTCGAATCAAAGAACCTTTCGAAACAAATCCTTCATCATTACCCGCGAACATGTCGAACATTAATACAATAATGATTCAATGTTAATGATAATTTGTTAACGATAAAGTCATCTTTATGCGTGCTTGTCCAATTTAATCTAAATAAATACTCAAATATGAAGATAATTAATGATTTCGTAGTGCGCGCGAGAAAAGGACAATCATTTTTACGATTTCTACGTTCCTTATGAAACAAACTTCTATTCTCTCCGTGTGTGTATTTATTGCGAAGCGATTTATTTCAATTTATAGATCGATTATTCGTTAAATACTTTCTCACGAACGTTCGCGGTCAGTCACACCTTTAAGCGGAATAAACAGCGTTCACTTCGTGAAACGTTTGGTCAATTATATTTTATTAAGTGAGGAACTATCGAAGGATGTTATTAATGTTATCCAGTTGATTGTAACGTACCGAACGTTCCGTAGTACAATTTACTTAGGAAAAGGTTTAATAAGTTACAGTTCAGTGGTCATTGTTATGAAAATGGAAGTACAAATGGAGTATTACAATCTAGTGGTCGGAAAGTGTCGAATTAATTAACTAAAGCAGCTTTCGATTTCTGTTCGCGCGCTACAACCTTAACCCAGAGTCCGCCTTGCGCTCTGATCGTCATTCGGAATTTCGGTTTCACTTCCTCTTTCCCTGGGATCGATTGTAATCGGCACCTCCGAAGAATCGAGCTGACCAAGGATTTCATTTCCAGCATCGCGAACTTGTACCCTGTGAACGGTCCGATAAATCGATTTCTTTAGATAAGTTCACTATAAAATATAATTATAGAAAAGAGCAAATCTTTTATTTCCTATGAATATAACCAGTTTCTACATTTTCATTATTTTTTAAATTCATTTTTCTGTTATTAATGGATTGGTAAAATAATTTTAGTTATTAATCGATAAAAGTAACGTATTTTTGTAATACGTATTTAGTATTCTTAGGCAGTGTGTTAGTATATTTAGGCAGATATAACTTCGTAATTAATACCCGATTTCGTAAATTCGTCTATGAAAATGCAAATCTGCATGAACATACATGACCCAATGTAAAGAATGCTTTCTACAAAGTAACTTTACCGATGCAGTTTCTGGGTCCAGCGCTGAAAGGTAAGTAAGCGTATGGATGTCTCTTCCCGCAATTTTCTAGACTGAAGCGTTCGGGTTTGAACGCTTCTGGATCCGGATAATGATGTGGTAAACGGTGCGTGCAATATGGCGACATGATAACGCCACAGCCTGCTGGTATCACGTATTTTCCTGCATATTTCAAATGAATGTTAAACAATAATATATTTAATATTATATCGTTAAAGGTTGATTTGTTATTAGTTGAGTAGTTCAAATTAATACTGGTCTAATTACTATTTCTAAATCCTCGAATAAAAAAGCTTTCGTGAAATGTTCTGGGATTAATTGAATACTAATATAACAATGACATTAGTAATATTTATTGTTATTAATTACTAATGTTAGCAATTACAATGTCATTGGTAACGTTAATTATCGTTAATTATTAATATAAGTAATTACAATATTATTATCAACATAAATTATTATTAATCATCAATATTAATGTTTAATCAATCCAATAACATTTCATAAGAGCTTTTTCTCTCCAGAACTCAGAAACACTAATTTAACCACTATTAGTCTGAACTACTCACTAGTTTACATAACCATATGCATAATATAATTTATACCGTTGAATTGAAACAGAAATTTCATTACACCAACTCAATACACTGAATACACAATAAACCATTAAATATTCACTTACCAATCTTTACATCTTCACCGAGTATCCTCCCTATAAGCGGCACACTAGGGTAAAGCCTGAGGGCCTCTTTGATGCACATTTCCAGGCACTTCATTTCCTTCAAGTCCTTAATGGTCGGCATCCTCGAGTCTTTATTGAAAATTGCGTCCAGCTCCTCAATGCATTTCTCTTGCCACTCGGGATGATTAGCCAAAAGGAACATCGTCATCGCTGTCGCAGTGCCAACCGAGTCTTGACCGGCCAACATGAACGTGCAACACTCTTCGACGATGTCTTCGTCGCTGAAGCAAGGATTCCTCTCGTTCATCTCCACCATGTACTCCAACAACGAGATCCTCTTTGCACCCTGTGATTCGTCGTTACTCACGGCACCCTTGTTGTACATTTGATCGCGCTTCTCCTGCATCATCCTGAAGCACGTGTCGAAAAGGTCCTTTCGTTGCTTCTCTTCTTGCCTGCCGAACTTCGTCAATCGGTAAATCCATTCGATCAACAACCAAGGCCTGACCAGACGATACAAAAGCATGATCTGTCCCCTAAAACAGAGATAGGGATCCGGAGATTTATATTCTAGTGTCGAAAACTGGCTGCTTTTGGAATTCTAATTATAGAAATGTTCACGTCAGTAAAGTTCAATAGAAACGTATATCTATAGACTCACTTTCTGAATGGTAGATCGTCCGTGTCCTGCGCGTGCCGGCTCGCTCGTTTGATCCCCAGAACCGTCTCTGTGAACAATTAATAATAATTTCGTACGTCGAGAAGAGATTTTTCGTTTCTTTCTTTCGTTTTATCGTTGCTAACACTTTTACATAATACTTATATACTTATTAACAATTATTAACAATATTTCATAAAATATCAAAATACACGCATTTAACAATTTTTCGCTTAAACATTTTTATAAGAAATCCTTTTTATCATATAATATTTATCTATCTAAAAGGTTAAATCTTAGCAATCCAGTAAGCCTTCATATACGAACTAACTAGATGCAACTATATAGTATATAATATTATATTTTCGAAAATTATTAAAATCGAAAGAACAATTTTTAAACAACTTTCTATGATCATTTAACAGGCAAACTACAGGGAATGAAGTCGTTAATCATTACGCAATAAAATAAACACTTTCGATTCTGTATGTAAATCAATTCGAAAATGCGTCCATCAGATGATATTGATTCATTGAGGCTTAAATGGTTTTATTGTGTTCCGCGTAAAGTATTGTGTTAAGAGACGTTTCATTGTTACGGTCAGACGGAAACTAAGTACATACGATTGATTATGGATTCATATGTTAATTGATATTGAAAGCCAGATATTGCGGAATTTCCTGTAAAAAACGGTTAGCATGTATCGGAGGTTCAAAACCTGAGCGGATTTCCGAATGGCACGGCCGAACAATAGATTTACTACGCGTTTTTAACAACAAAATAGACGAACGGCAGCGCGTTATTGACATGTTAACGAAACTGAGTCGCTCGAAACATTGTGTATACGTGTAGAACAAGGAATCTCGGTGTTCGGCGTTTCGACACGACATAACGGGTCACATGTGATTTGCGTAATTCGGAAGAAATTTAATGTACTGTATCGCTAATCAGCTGTGTTTATATGAAACGTATATTAAATGCAAATTTCTGACGATAAATTCATTCGCGTAGATGGGCAAATACTCCCGCGTGTCGAAATGCTTAAAACGTCCAGAGCAATAGACAACATTTCAGAAACTGAAAATCATGGTACATAAATTCTCATATTTTAAAGTATTGGAAGATCATAGATCTTGATACTGCTCATCATTTTTACACTTTGCGATGCTAGAATTGAATTGTATTCGGTTTAACTTCTTAAATACGTGTTATTTCAGAAGTATTTATATGTTTAAATCAATTTTTTATGTTTAGTATCATAGTATATTTTGAACTAATAAATAGTTGCTTTGTAATGTTAACAGTAAATATTTCTATCATTCTGTTATTCTATTTATATTATTCTATTCAATCCCTTAAAATGATCATTGCGATTTCTCTGGCGTTTCCACTAAGCTAGTAAAAGATTACCAAATGGAAAAGTAATCACTAGTGCAATTAATAACAACTAACAATAATAAGAATTGCTAGACAATTTTTTATTCAATAAAAAATAAGATTATTACACATTTTTTAAAAAATATGAATGTGTATCTGTTAAAGAAAAAATATTAAAGCAGTTTGAAAATTGATTCGATCAGAAGTTACGATTTTTTCCTCGAAAGCGCATACACGCGAAACACTGTGACGCTTGTGTAAACTGACCACAATTATTTCCCATAAGTTGCATAAAGGTTACATGACTTGAGCGAACAAAATATTGACGCTCTTAGCCATACATCGAGTGCATTTACGTGCAACGAATAACTTGAAAAAAAGAACATCTGTGCTTAATGTGCTTCTGTCGTTGCTGAATACTTAATATTCGAATAATTAGAATTGAATAGGAGAGGCACAAATAATGAAGATTATTCACTGGAATTGTACCGTATTCGATTCGACAAATTAATCACGTTTTATAGGTATTTGCGGGGAGAGTACCGATTAATTATTTAAATGCATCATGCGTATACAAGCATTTAAACTTAAGATCACTTGACTAGAATAAGAATTTATTTCTAAGTATATAAACTGATTCACTTAATAATAATTTACAGGGAAACGGTATTTGTTTCGATATTTAAACTGAATCTGAAAAACGGTAATTAATTCGATTAAATCGTTATCTTGTACATATTTCTTTATTCAGATTCGGGAAACAGTCATTATTCAATTTTCAAGTTCATAATTGTTCTGCATGAAACGAACAATCGTTTGTTTCATTAATTATTAAAATTGTTTATGATTAATATTATTAATTATTATTATTAATAGTTATTATTACTAATTAATGTTATTCTTTAATTATTTACATAATTGTCTTTATGGTATTTACTTACCACTTAAAATATCGTAAACGGAATCGTTGACGAACGTGGTAATATTAATTTCCTCGTTATCCCTCTCGTGGAACTCGTTCATCAGACGATCCGCGCATTCCGCGAACGTAATCGTGAACTTCTCGAGAATGTTTAGGTGAAACGCCGGTTGCAAGAACTTCCGGTGCATCCGCCATGTGTCCACGTCCCTGGTGATCAAACCCTTTCCGAGGAAATTGTCTAACAATTTATAGAAAAACACTTTTTGCGTGTGCTTCATACTGCTGAGGACTACTTGGATGTCTTCTGGCTCGGGCAGCATCACGTACGGTAACCCTGTCAGCCATATCCTGACGATGCGCCCATAAGTTTGGCTCTCGTATCCCAGCCTGTGAAGCACTGAAACCAATGTGATATTTTGCCAATTTGATTGATAATTTGATGTCAAACCTTTTAATTTGGTGGACGGTTAACTCTCATATTTGCAGTTTTTAATTTGCTTCTATACAATTTATAAAAATTTATGAAAATTTGAAGAAGTGTGACAAAGCTTCGAATTTCAGTTTTTATAAAAATATTGTAGTTACAAACATTTACACAAAAATATTACAACGATAATATTTGTAAGCTTGAAGAAACATAAACAATTCGTTTGCTAACATCAGGTTTAATTGATGAATGGTTACTTAGAGTAACCAGTAACTTAATCTTTGAAAGTATTATTGATTGAAAAAGGTTTCCTAAGAAGGGGCAATTGTTACTATTTTTATTATCAGTGAATCGATTAAAATTTTATTGTAATACTCGTAGATGATATAACTTTTAATTAAAGTTTAATTTTAAATTGTAAATTATGTATGATAAAGTATTCTGTAAAAATGAAAAAATTCTTACGTTTTTTAAGATGAAAATGTTGGTTACTTACGATTATCTTTGATAACGCAACCCGCATTTCCTAAGAATGGTACGGTTTTCGGGCCACTGAGACGCAACACGAAATAGACGCACCTAATGTAGCTCTTCAGGATGTATAAGATGTAAACGATCGCTATGATTACGAGGTATGCCCATACCCCACCTGGCGTTTGGTCCCACTGATACAATAAAAACAACAATTTTGGTTCATATCAAGTATCATTCCATCGAAACGCTAAAATTATATTTCAATTTTTTTAAGATATAAATTGTGTTATTACTATTCAGAGCAAAGTCGTTGAGAGGATGAGTAAATTAATTCTAATGAAACTGCGATTATTAATAACCCAACTTTCATTATATAATTAACTAATAAAACATGTTTATAATATATTAATGTATAATATTTACAAGACAGAAGGAAGACAAGGAAAAACAAGAAATAAAAAATAAAGACTTAATCAGAAATAAACTCATTTGGCACTCATTAATTAAGAAGATAGTCTACATTTTATAAACAGAATTGGTTCACCACGTTTCACCAGAACACTGCTGTTAACACTTCCAAAAAAAGTCACTTATTAACACCTGTAATCGATGTCTTCGAAAGCGTACACACACTTACTCCATCATTATTGAATAAGCATTTCTGTCAAGAAAACGTTGTTTCGCGATCATTAGCGTGTCTAGACACCGTACACATCGAATGTTCCGAGAATAAAAGTGCTAAATTATAATGATGTATGCACTTCAAATGAATATTACCAAAATTTCTTTAACCAAATTGCCCTTATTATCAGAATCAATATTCACCGATTAACATTGTACATAATTTACTTAACTTATCCCTATTAATAAGCAACTCATTAAAGACGGTAAAGTATTCATACGATTCACACGATCCCATTAAACACTCAAAAAAGAACATAAACAGGAATCTTGATTCATTTGGTAGTAAATTCCGCGGAGGCCATACATTAATTATTCTAAACGAATTTTTTATTAATTGGTGCGTTGAAACGTGCTACCCAAACGTAAATGCTAATCGAATAATAATTAAACGAGGTTCATTGGCCAATAGTACATTCGATACTGATAATAACAAGTGAAACTGTTAAACCAATAAAAGTCTTAATAATATATATCACACAAACTATATACATTATTATATTATACTATATATATACTACATATATTATATTACATATAAATAACATATATTTTACTAAACTTTACGTCACTTTATTTTATTCAGATGTTTATTGCCACAGCACACTAATTTCTCCACAACAAAGGCATCACAATACCGATATCTTTAATTAGTATTGTGTACCAATTTATTAAAATTACAACCGTCAAATATTTTTTCCAATCATTCCCGAAACATCGCACAGACGTGAATGATATTATGCCACTTACTATTTGTTGCACAGTAAGAACCATAGTCACCGAAAATTTTCCCGCGCAACCACGCCGAAACGGTTTTTAAGCAAAATATTTTAGAGCCGCCACACAGAACTCAGCCGTGTCCACACAGATACATCTTATTTAAGCGTTTGCTCCCACCAGATACCGGCGTAGACCACTCAAGACATGTTCGAAGTCCATGACGAGTAAGTAAGTACTTAGAATTTGTCACGTCTTACCATCAACAGCAACGTGAACATTTTCATCCCTCATTTTCAGTAAATTTTACTTAACCATGCGCGTTTTAATCGTTTATCGACGACGTCGACGATCACGCTGATCCATAAAATTCAACTTTTTTTTTGCCACAGAAAGTTTAATAATCTTAATAGTATTTCTCATGTGGAATTCGAATATGTAATCCGTTTTTCTCTATCATTCACAGTTTTTGAGAAAATCAATTTTGAATAAAAAACTCAGTTTTTCAACTTTGAACATTCGTTGTGTCTTAATTATGGAAATTTTTCGAACTCTTCTCACACAGCATTATTGTATGGACCTTGTTGAACACAATGATGTAAGTTTCAATGACATTATAAACATTTAAACATGTTTAAGCAATGCTGAAAGGCAAAATGGCTCCGGAGACGTACTGATTTTTGTGGATATTTTTCAATTTGTCTGAAAAACTAAGCGTCTAGGAGAAAATCTAATTTCAGCGTGCGATAGATTAGACATCTAGCTTGTGAAATCCGTTGAAAAAAGTTTCATAGCATATTTCGTTTTCAATTGAGAATGAAAAATATTTGCACAAAACATAAAGTTTATCTATGTAGTACATGTGTTAGCCTACTTTACTTAGATATTCGGATTACTTACATACTCATATTCTCTTACTTATATATCATTTTACAACAAATCTTACATAAGTTTAATAAGATCAATAATATGAGAACCGATAATACTAGTAACAGTGCAACTGATAATGCAATCTTTATAATTGTAACAGATCACACTGATCTATAAAATGTGACCTTGTTTTTGCCATAGAATGGTTTAACTCTTTCGCTACGACGCGTCGTAGACTGACGATTGTAGTCACTCTCTCGACAAATGTTCAAAGTTGGAAAATTGAGTTTTCCATCAAAATTTGTTTTTCTCAAAATCTGTGGGTAGTAAAGAAAAATGGATTGTACATTCGAATTCAGCATAAGAAATACTATTGAAAGCTCTCATTAAACCTTCTGTGGCAAAAATCGTGTTGACCAGTATTATTAATACACCAATCGTTCCGATGTTTTCAGCTTGTTGGTATAATGAGTTGAAAAGTAGAGATTCCACTTCGAAGAAACCGGCATAAAGGCAAAAAGGTTGCAGTAAAAAATGTTCACGGTAGTTGAAAAATACGCGGTGCGTGAACAAAGATCTCGTAAATAGAGATTGATTTTTTCTCGACGTAAACATGCGGACCTTCAAAGAAAACTCGCCGTGCAACCGCAGATGCACTCAACATTTACATTCATTAATTTTAGTTACCGTAGACATTGTTTGTTTGGAAACAGTATTACACGCGAAGAAAAATACGACACGACGCGATGGGACGAAACCGTTTTGTTTTGGTATGTCTATTAAAGAAGTAAATATGGATACCACTTTTTATTTTTGGAACGTTCATAGGATGACTCATGGACGACTTCGTTTTCCCTGATGTTTAATCATATTCGGGTATTGGTGACAATTTATGATTCTGCTAGATAATAATTTTGCTTGTTAATGAGATTACCTCGCGATTTCTGCGTATCCTAGTGATTGTTCCTGTGTTAACAGTCAATATTCACGTGGAATGTTCTTCTTTTTCTTTATTTTAAATAATTTACATTTTTATTTAATATTACCTATTTACTTACTCCTGTCCACGCGATGTTATTTTTAGAGAACAAGAATTTTCTGTATCTTAAGGATTAATCTTTATTCTTCGAAAATATTCTGAATTTTTTATTCAATTTGCATTTCGTACATCTTGTTACCAGTGACAACTGGACAACTTTGTGACAACTATAGTTTCGTATTTGCATAGAGATTAATTTTGTGCTAATTTTAATTAGATGTCGTAACGCTGATATTCGAGATATCAACAACTCCTGTTAGATATTTCCATTTCATAAACAAGTTCAGTATTAACCTACCAAATTAATGTTAGGAAATGCTTTAACACTAGAACTAGCGAGCACTCAAACTTACTTTTGAAAATTTTTTTATGAAAACTACAAACGTGGATTTATTAAGATTTCAATTGGCTCATATTTCATATTTGTTTAGGTATTATTAAATCAGTGTCATTGATCATTTTTCAAAGAAGTATCTGTACCGTTACTGCAATTGTAAAAGAAGCATTTAGGAATTAGTCATTTTATTCTACCTGGTAGTTCTAGTGTTAATTCCACTGTAGCATGCGCCATTTATTTACGTAAGTGATTGACTCGGCAAAACGAAAAGTAGGAACATTCTATGAGATTATACGTGAAGAGCAATCAAATGTGTCAACACCAAAAATGTGAAAACATTGAAAAAGTGGAGTTAGTTAATTTGACCTTTCTCTTTTTACACAGTGGAAATCATTGAAAGATGCTTCCCCGTGAATAACTTAGTACCAGACTTTTATGTACATTTTATCTATACATGTATACAGTGTTCATAATATTACAAATAAATCCAACAAAAAATGGATCACGAAGCAATGATTCTCACCTTTAGGAACACCATAGGGATACCATAGCACCCTGAATTCTAACGAACACCTCTTCACCTGCGATTCAAACTATCGGTCAACTAAACCTTCTCTGGCGAGTAGTTGAAGTTTATATAGGTGTTACGAGAAGTACGAGGCGTTTTACGAGGCCTATTAACGAGCAGTTCACAATCGAATCACGTATCAGCTATATGTGCAGGCGTGCTTTATAAAATATCGTTCCCTCGGCTCAGCTTCTGGGAGGCGGTCACCAAAGATAATGCTCCGTGCGCATCCTTCCCGTCAGGGTCGGCAACGGAGTAAAGAACCTCGAAAAAACTTTTGCCCGGTGAATAACTTATCGTTGTAGCTACGCCGCTAATTAGTGGGCAATTCTTCCAACACATTCGTTCAGAAATGTTGCTCGAAGAACGGACTCAAGCGAAGTTTGTCCGTTATTTTCGCGAAATGAAAAATGAAATGAAAATGATCGATTTTAAAATATCATTTCAAATTCTGCGTTTCTTTTCGTTCAGTTCACTTCATATCAATTTCCGGATTGACCGATTAATTAGCTTCTCAATTTTTGTCTTTCTTATTGTTCCTATTTCCACTAAGGAAAATTTGTCATCGGACTTGTTTACCTTTATTTTGTAACCAGTTGTTTGATGAGTTACGGTACTTACCTATGAGTTACGGTAGGGATAGGTATATACAAAATGCTGGTACAGTTAGTGTCAAAGTACTAAATTAAAATTGAAATTAATGTTGTATAATATCACGCAGTGCACTCGTTTCACATGTTTCTAGAATACCTTTGTAAATAAACAACATTTGTGCCGCGATCGGGCAGCGGAGTCGCATTGACTCACGTCTGCCATTACGTGTTTCACGGCTCATCGTCGACAAGACGCTGCTAACAGTGTTTATTGACAACGAAAATTATGACGCTTCTTACGATTGTCTTTATCGAATGTTATTGGTCGAACGCGTTATGGTTTTTTCGTCAAATCGTACACGAATTCTTCGAAGACCTTCAGGAATTTCGTGATAAACAGGTTCGTTGAAGTATCCATCTTTTGACTTTTTCACCAGGAAAATTTATATTACACCGCTTCATTGGTTTAATTAAAAATAGAAATATGCGAGGCCAGCAAGTTTTTTCGAGATAATAATATCGAAGATGAAAACAGAAATTCTGAATGCAAATTTGCGGTAGAATGGAATTGGAGTGTGGAACGCGCAGTATCGTGAAGACTGACAGACTTTGTTTCGACGATATAACTTGGAATCGTGCCATCTACTTTACAATCCTCATTTGTTGTGTTCGTTCGTTAAAATTCCATTATTAGCAAAGCACTAGTTAGGGGGTGTTGACGGATAACGCGTATACAATGCTTTCACAATTTTTTCACGTTCATTATTTATGGTTTTCTCTATTTTGTGTAACTTTGGGTGTTTACTTTGGTAGTCCGTAGATTTTATTAAAAAAGCTGAGAGAATTGAAAATGACTATTACTTGACTCGACAAGGTGAAAAGCCTTGCACTTGACAATGTGTAGTATTGCATCCGTATTTTCGCATTTATGCAGCTCTTTGCGGTTTCATTGTTATCACAGTGGCAAGGATCAGTGAATTAGGACAAAGACGAAATAACTTCTACTACTTTTGAGTTTCTTCAGTTTGCATCTGTTGGATTTAAAGAAAGTAAAAAATGAAAATGAAAGTCATAAACTATCTGCATGCGTTAATGGAAAATTTGCTTCTTTTCATTCAATTCTTTTATTTCCTTTACTGTATTAATTTTTTTGTTTCATTATTTTATCTGTATTATTAATTTCCCTCGTAAAATTCTATATTTATAAGAATGCAGAAGGAATGTTCAAGTTAGTAATACAACAAATCGATTTTTAATTCAGAAAGTATTTATTATTTCATTACTTTCAATTTAGTAATTTCAAGTTTTACAAATTTCATGATTAAAAATGATAAGCAATAAGTGCAATATGGAAGTGAAATTATCTGACGAGTAATTAAGTTTGCTGATTGACTACTATTCCATGAGAAGATGACGCTTTTATCAGTCCTGGATTTCTGGATCGGTAAGGTAGAAAACTTTAGGCATGAACACCAATAAGGTGTTTCATTTTATCATAGATGATAACAAGTATATTTCATAACAGGACATTATCAACTGAGCAGTGAAATGCACATCGTGTAAAATTTAAACTGCAAATTTTTATTCGTTATAAGGTGATAATACGTTTATACATTAATTTATTAACATTGTCGTTCCAGTATTATTGTTATTTCATTCTACACAATGACACATAGAAATAAGGGTTAAAGTTCATTTTAAATATTAAAATTTGAAATTTCCGTTCGATTTTAAAGTATGTTCATGTTAATGTAATATTTGTAATTTTGTAATTTTTTCAAGGCAGCACTTTCTCATTCGTTCCATATACAATCATTAAACTAAAAGTGTTCATGCAAATTCTAGTTCCCATTATTGAAATATCGTTAAATATCGAATGTAAATTTTATGAACTGTATTAAACTTGTCATGTTACTGTGTCTTGCACAATCATTTTCGCCGTGAATTCAATAGTAATATCCATAAAAAATCAATTTAAGATTTCTCTACATATTGAAAGTTTAGGTTGTACGAATGCGAATGTTTTGTAACGTGTAATTTAATATGTTGCTGAAAAAAATTGAAAGTTCGCAACTATTAACCGCGGAATGCCAATTTCCACACATCCGAATAAAGAAATCTTGGTAATACGATTACAATCGATCCTTGAATCAAAGAGTCCTTGCGTTGCCAGTATGATCCATTCACTAATGATACAGTAGTCCTTGTTACATTCAAGAACATTAGAGATAGTCGTTACCAATATGCACGATACAGTTAGAACGGACGATTTTTAAAAGAATTCAAGACGCACTTCCTGTAGGAAATGACACTAAAATGGTGGAAGCACTGTTTCATAACCGACCTGCTGATTTAAAAATATTTGTAATTCCGCATAAGAAGAATACGAAATGAACCCAGTTCCTCATGACACAGTATCAACCCGAGAAATCGCAATAGAATTAATTACAAAAAGGTTAAAAGCAAGAAGGAGTGTACACATACATTATTCTTTGTTTTACAGTCGACCGTAATAGCAAAAAGCTTAAGTCACTAAATACAATGTTTATTTATCTTTACTAAATGCAGTATGTTTATAAAACATTTGTATAAAATGTACATATTTAAAAAACAAATGTGTTTTTACAACGTGTATACAGTCACAAAAGACATTTTATAAATGAAGTAACAAAGACAATCGATTTCTATGATATATTGTATAGTAGTGTTGAACAAAAGAAATTCGATTGCACTTTGCTATTGCATCACTGCAAGAAAATGTGCTGATCTGTAAGAATATGAATCGTTTCAAATTATTAATTATATTTAAATGATAAGAGATAAATATACATCTTTCTTATCGCGTGCAACGTCAAACATTATTCTACACATACCCTTCCCATTTCATTGTTTTTTTCGCACAGTGTCAATGAATATTAAGAAGAAAATTATTTGATTACGCCTGATACTTGTATCAATTAATTGAAGCAAAATTAACGCTGATTATCCACAAATACATACTGACACTAACTGTGCCAATTATCGTACAGGATTAACCAAATTTCATACGTAATAAAATACACGAAAATATAATAATATAATACATGTATTATATTATATATAATATATATTATATTAATATTAATATAATTTTATTATAATAATATATATACATATTTATAATACTGTTTCATAAAATGTTTTATCACTCTTGTATATTTCCGCGCAATTAAAAAATTGTATGATAAAAAGATAAAACTAATCTATTCCTACAACTTTCACATTTTTTTTCTTACTTGGTATTACAGCGGAAATTCAAAAAATTCCTAACACAAATATATATTCTGTGATTACTTTTTTGCGTAAGTACATTGTAGTAAAGTAAGTTTTGATTCATTTCATCGATAAATAGTTGGTATTTCTCAGAAACACCTAGCTTACAAAATACGTGATTTTATTAAAATTTTAAACTGTAATCAATTTCAATAATGAAATTATTCTATTCGTTTCATTAAAACTTCACCCTTATTGATGACGTAAGCAAATAGAATCAATATCGGAAAAACAAATAATTTGTAGAAGAAGCAAAGAAATTTAGTTTGCCGTTAATTGCAGTTCAGTGAAATGTTTCATAGAGTATTTCAATACATATTTTCATTGTTAATTTTTTTAATGTGATGAATTTTTAGTGAAAGCAAAGGAATGTATGCATTGAGCATTGAATAATATAAAAATATTGTTAGTAATTTTTTTAAAACAATTAAAAATTAGGTTGATACAATTATTCTAATGTGTATTTGTTGAGACACTTTTAACCGCTAAAATTGAAATTGTAAAATAGTTAGACGATGAAACAGTTTGAAAACATCCTTTCACCTTGCATTATGCACTGACCAATTGTTTGAACTTCTAAGCATTCCCGCGGTTTGGTTTCAGGGCTGTATGAAAATAATTCAACGAACGTTTCTTATGATAGAATTTTTTTATTTTTAAAATTCAATATTAGTAAAATAAATTGTATATAATTTATATAATGTTAAAAGCTTATATTTCGAGGAAAACTTCTTTGAAAGTTTTAAACTTTCTTATAAATTAAATGTTTAACCAATTCTAGAATATTAAAAAATTTAAATAAACCCTTCCGAGAGAAAGACTTTCAAGAATATTTTTAGCTTACATTGTTTCTAATGAAAAAATTACTAAAAGTACTTCAAAACATTACTGTTATATAATTTAAATGAACACGTATCTCAATTTTATAAAATAAATTATATTTAATAAAAATAATACGGCTGGGTTCATCATAGTACGAAAATCCTATAAATATAAATCATTACACACTGTGCGATCTTGTGCAGAATAATGATTCACCCTCGAATATAATACAGAAGTCACTGACGTAATTTCTAAAATTTAGAACCAAACAGAAATTTCCTTACACAACAGAAAGTTCCACTAAAAGTGTCGATTATCAAATTTTTTCTTTTTCAACATACATTGAGACGTGACTCAGCAACTTCTAATTATTCAGAAAATTCCTTCAAAACAAACATTACACAATATCAATGACCACAAGGAGATAGTTTGTGTCTGATCACCTCATATTTTTATCGAAGTATTCCTATCAGCTTCCCATTGGGAATCCCGATATTTTTTCCCGAATTTGGATAAAGCATCAAGCAGACATCGTAAACAAGATGTTATGCTAAACAGGAGTAATCAAATGATTAGTCTAAATATTATTGTGCCATAAATTTCTCTTTGAGTAAGGTTGTAACTTTTAATCTGGCAGAAGTTATGCGACGATAGCATTATGAGTAAGCTGACCGGAATGATGCAACTAAAAATCAGGACACAGGATGTGGAGACTGAAGAAGAAAAAAAGAAAATGGACTACGAAGAAGTAAGGGATTCTTCTATTTCTACATTCTTCGCTAGAAGGGTAGAACCCTTTTTGGCTGTTGCTTGTGTAGTTTAGACGAATTCTAAAAAATTAGTCACCCTAATTATTAGATTACTGGAAATGTAAATGAAGATTAGAATTTTCAGAATACTAGAAAGATAATAAATAAAGACCCATGTTTGTTAAAATGTTTTTAATTGTTTTGAGTATTACATGTTTTTAAAAACTGGCGTCAATTTTTAAGTAATCTGTATACGTATTTGTTTTATAAAACCTCTATAAATCAAATTTTTATTTATTAACATTAAAACAGCTAGTATATTGGTTGATTCTATCGACAAATATTGGTGTACTAACATACCCCATATACAGATGCTTTAAGGTAAAAGTGTTTGACACAAACTAATTTGGCATATGTAGTTACTCCTGTATTTCGATAAAAGTCAACATAAATCCCAATAAAACAACCTTAATAACATTTCCAATATAAAACCAAAAATGTTAAATCCTTTCAACGAATTTAGTTCATCTATTCCATCTCCAAAAAATTTGAAAATTTGACATCCAATACTAAATATCGTACGACATATTAGTCCTAGAAATATTCCATCAAAACATTTCTACATATTCGGAATTCCTAAATCTAAAATATAATTTAAAACATTCTCAAATACATCTGTTCTTTAATCTCCGTATGATTTCCTTACGCGTCAGTTGTATGAAGTGCCATCGATATTTATCAGAAAGTGGTAAACATTTCTAGTCTAGACTGTTAAGAAAACTCATTAATATAGAGTCTCCACGATCAAGGAATATTCGCCTTCCTTCCTGACTCGACTTATCGATGTCCGACGTAAGTGTACCCACTATCGCCGGGTTAGCACGCGGGCCGACCTAGAAACCGTTGCGTCCCTGACGGAGCCTTTTCACTGGGCCGACGCAGCGCGGCGCCGTCCCCGCCGACGGCAACGACATCGCAGCGATCAACGCTGTTGAAACTCAGTTACGCTTTATCAGCCGAGCAGTAAAGCGAGATAGGGAGTGGAGGCGCGCGGTTTCGAACTTGTCTTCGTGCCACCTCTGTCCTGTCAACAGCTCGTCGCCGCATCCCCCGAGCCGCCTCGTCAACGAGCCATTTCAGTCTAACACGAAACCACCGAACGGGAAAGGAGAACACGAGAGACCCAGCTCTTCGTCGTCCCGACGCAACGCTTCAGACCCGCTTTTTATTGATCGTCCCGCTCGAGCCGAAAAGGCCACACTGCTGAAGGGTAGCTCGGGAATCCCGGAAATCCGCGAAGATGGCGAATGATATTTACTACCCCAACTCGGAGCTAGCGAAGAACGCCTATTGCGGCAGCTTCAAACGCTACAAAGAGATGCACGAGAAGTGAGTGTGTTTTAATCGAAGTCATTGGGGTTGCTAGGGGGTTGCTAGGGGTTGCTGCTGGTCATAGCAGGATCGTAGATAGTGCGTATTTTCATCTTGGGATTGGGGATTTTTTGGGTAGAGGCTTTTTCGGAGTTAAGGATTTTTAGTTCTGTTGGGAACTGGTTTTGTTGGAGCCTTTCTTCTGGTAGGTAGATTTGAACGGTGCCCTTCTGTGTTAGAGGGTCGAGGGTTGAATCAATAATTTTGGTTGAGAAACGTTACCAGCTCACCTGGAGACCTCCTCGAAGCTGACAGTAGCGAGTTGATTATTGTTTATTGTTGGTTATTAATTATTGATTTGTTTTGGTTAGGAAGGATTAAGATAGGGGTGGTAGCTTAATGTAATGGTAGTTTAGTGGTAGCTTAATTTAGGTCATTAGATGAAGGGAGATTAGTTTTGGAAAGAATTTAGCGAGTTTCTTTTATAATATATGATATATACTCAAAATATAGTTTATTGTTAGGTATATTAATGCATTAACTGTTAGGGATAAACATTCAGCCAAGTTGAAAAGAAAAAGATTTAGTGACTTCACTTTATAAATACGTTTAAAATATAATTCCTTGTTTGTTATATTAACCCATGTATCATTTATTAAAGTAGAACACCTGTTTCAAGGGTGATCTATATATCCCTCCGGTTCGTGCAAATACTTTCAAGAGCGACTATACGTCGCTGTAAAACGTAAAGTATATTTCTCACGGCACAACTTGAACTGTTGAATAAAATTTCAATTTTAAACGATCATTGTTGGAAAATCAATGCTATTTAGTTCTTGGAACGGATAGGGAAAAAATGTCGCAGGCTGAATGTTGAAGCGTTGTTCCCATTGAAAATCTTTACCAAAGAATAAGCGACAAGCAGGAAATACTTTTCTGCTGAATTGGAATCACTCGATGGTCCATTTCGGACTATTGAACCCTTGACCTATGTTACGGATCGTAGGAAGTGCTTTTATGAGAAGTGGGAAATCAAAGGTCATGCTGCTAGGGAAATTGCGGAAGGGGACAATAGAGTAGGGTGAACGACGACGAATGGGGGTCTGGCAATAATCGTGGGCGAATTGTCGAGCGTGTTTATTAAGTGCATTCCCTTGCCGCTCGTTAACACTTTCCTAAGGGAAGCTCGTTATGTGGGAGGCAAGAGGGTGCGATTCAGGGTATATTCATTCCGGGGCGCATCTCGTGTGCGAGGTCACGTTTCAAAAATTGGGTCTCTGATTCTACGGTATACAGAGTAGAATTTTTCCTTTTCGAAAATAAAAAGTTGAATTCTTTGAATTTATTTTCATGAATTACAATAAATGGAATTGTTAGGTTTTGAAGGTAAAGAGTGTTATAAATTGCAATATGTAGAGTTTGAGTTTAAATAGAAAAGTACTGGGTTTCGTTGAATTTATTTTCATGAATTATAATACATAGAATCTTAACTTTTGGAAGAAACAAACTTTGAATTCGACTGCATGAATTTCAATGCATAGAATTCTTTTTTCGACCAAAGGACCTATAATTCTATTGAACTTAATTACTTTCATGAATCTCGAGCAGAGAATATGTTAATAAATTCAATGTTTCACAGTTTTAACCAGCTATTAAGCTCGTCTGCAGTCATAAAATTGATCGTAGGAGATTTTTTATAGTCCACCGCAACTTGGCTGAGTTTCAATGAATACCCTATTTCTTTTACCAACTTATCAAGAATCGTCGTACACATTCAAGACTTAAGTTATTTATTAGTTATTAAACACTATTGCTTTATTGCTACGATTAATGTTACATTTAATCAATTTTGTAAAACAAATGTAGATAAGGGTTCTACTATCATGTAAATCTGTAATGTCATTGGTGCCTATTATGGAAATAGAACAATGATATCGATTACTTTAGCCGGTTGCTACAATATATACTCTCTGTCTATCTCGAGAACCTAAAATTCAAATAGACGATTTTTTCACTGTTTTCATCGATCTATCCCAGTATAAAGACTTTCATAATTAAAGAAAATAGATATTAAACGACACACAGTTATTACAATAATTGAACTAGAAAAACGTACCACGCACGTCGAGATGTTTTTGTTCCAACATTGTCAATTGTCTTATACACATTGATAGTTTTGTTACATTACACGTATTAGATTGTTTGGAATATATCACTTTATACAAATTATTAATAAACAAAATTACATATACACGTACAATACGTAAAAAAATTTATTCACACAATACTTTGCCTTTCTGAATTTATTTCCAGCACCAAAAGTTAATCAATTAATCTTTAAGCGCATCAATTAATTATAACGTTGAATAAGAGTTATTTCGTAGTTAATAAATATTCGTACATTAATTTAGTTAAGCCACTGTTAACAGTGAGTTCATCGAACTCTTTTTTCTTTTCACGATACCAAGTTTACAAAGCATTTCCCTTTAAACGTGTTTTACAGATCAGTGAAGAATCCGGCGGAGTTCTGGGGCGAAATATCGAAGCAATTTTATTGGGAAACACCGGCGCTCGAAGACAAGTTCTTCTCTTATAATTTCCATCTGGGAAAAGGAGACATTTTCATTAAATGGATGCAAGGCGCATCAACTAATATAAGCTTCAATTTGTTGGACAAGAACGTCAAGACCGGAAACGGAGATAAAATCGCATTTTACTGGTAAGAATGCCCGATTTGAAATTCAAGTGTTACCATTATGGAAATAGAAATGTCTAGGTTGAGTTTTCTGTATTTAAATTAATACAAATTGCAGAAAAAATATCTATATAATATAAGAATTTCTAATATAATATGATAATTTCTAATATCATATAATATAATATAATATAACAGCATAATAATTTCATTTCACTAAACAAAGACTTTTCCCCTTTTCGATGTTTCAATAAACAATAATTCGTTAACGTGCGCATTCAGAATTTCTTGGTAAGATTGTTGCGAACAATATTTGCTTGGTATTACGAAATTATCTTTAAATTTAGTGACTGCAAATACCATTCAAAAATTTATTTAGTCGTAAGGTACTGAGTTTTTTCGCGTAAACATATATCTTTGTCATATCTTTCTTATAAATATGAAAATACGAGTACGCAAATAGCATGTAAAAATATGAATATGAAAATGAAATATAAACATGAAAACAGGTCAACATCGAATATATCTTGTTTGAAATGACTACTGATAAGTATAGAAATTTTTAATTGCCAATAGTTCCTAGAAGTGTATCAATGTTGACTACTTATACACGTATGTTATTACTTAACTAGAACTCTTCATAAAAATAACTCGTAACATTTCCACTTTGTCGCCGTATATCATTATCTGGTATCTAATATTATTATCCAACCTTCAACTAATTTTATTCATTCGTAATTTTACAATTCTTCGTGAGTTATACGATAAATTGCAGAATGCTGCCAATCGTTTGTCAGTACGATACCATTCAAATGAATAGATTTGTGAATTAGTTGAACAGATTTATAATCAATTGGTTATTTTACAAGTAACGATTTAAAAAAACCTTTTAAGAAGGAAATGCAGCGGGCGTCTTATTGCCTTCGTAAACAACATCATTTGTTTACAGACGCAAGTCATTGGAGCGTTGTGGTATAAGCATTAAAATTTTGTTCTCACTTGCATTACGTTACGGGTCGCTTTGCAATCGCGATTTCAATGAAACAGGATTTCATGGAATTCATGAACGCCGCAGTTTAAACATGCCTCCCTTAATTCATTTTTCAAATTACAATATTTAATATTTAATTAATGCTCAAGTCCAAACATTTAACATATTCTTGAAAATGATCATTATTACGAACGCACTTACCTTATACATATGTGTAGTTGTACTTTTATATCAATTTATTTATTTGCAAAATATTATTTTTTCGAAGTTCGTTAAACAAGAATTCCATGATAGATGTTTGTTAAACCAAGCGTAAGAAACAATATTTGCATTCAAATAAAGTAACCCATTGAATATTATTGTTTAAACGTATACACTTTAAAAAATATAACATAGAAATTAATCGATAAAAATGGATAATTTTATTCATTTACTATTATAATAATTTCATATCTTTATTTTCATACTTTATACGAGAAAGAAAATTTGACGATACCTTTATAATGCTATTAGATTTATTTGATTATTATTTTAATATTCTTCTTCTTCTTCTTCTTTTATTATTATTGTATTATTATTATTATTTTGTTATTCTAATAAAACAAACATGAGGATAGGAAGTTCTGAGAGAATCCTAAACATCCGATCGTCGACCTTCTACGACACACTTTTGCTCATTTGGTCGTGTCGTATGATGCTCCATGATTCGTCAAAAATTTGGCATACCGTTGACGAAGGCATTCCTATTGGTCGCACTCACATGGTTCGATCGCGTTAGATCACGTGGGGAATGCGTAGATTTCTAAGAGCATGTCCAACACGTGGAAATGAAATATCGCGCGCGCCCGACTGCGTTCACTCGTCAAGTGTTTTTATTATTCGAATGAATTGACGTAATGACAACCTGTTCCCGATGATACCATGCTAATAAAGTTCAATGTTTCTCTCATTTTGCCTCCAATAAAATATACGAATGTAAATATATAACGTAAATATTTATATTACGACAATTTCTTTTCGAGGACAGATACCGCAGCAGGCACGTTACATAAAATTGAACTTTACACGTTACATCGGTTTTTAATATAAAGACAAAGTCTAGCGGTCGTTGCGCGCAACACAATTTTTTCTAGTCTTTAACTTTTAACCCGTTAACCAGATATGACGAGATATTACGCCGGGAAGAAAATTTCAATGGGTATGACGATTATTTTCGTCACGGAAATATTTAGAAGTAGCATATCTTTGTACATTGGAAATATTTGATTTATATATTTCTTAAATATGTCACTAAATGTTTTATCAGAATGAATAAGCAACAAGTGAAACGTGATTCTCCTTTATTACTTTAAAAGTAATAAAAGTTAACTCACTGGTTAAGCTAACGTGTTAACAGGTTAAGTGGACACCAGGATGATAGAATGTTTCGAATGAAACTATTAATCATTTACACTAGAGAATTTTTTTTAAAGAAATATTCATTACTTTATAAAGATATATCTTGCAAAAATTAAGAGACAGAACTATTTTATTTCGATGTTCCGTCTGCTGATACATTATACAAAATTTAATGATTTATTAAATTTTGTCATTTTTCTGGGTCAAGTTAAATGGCAACTGAAAGGCACTTTTTGAGTGCGAAGAGTTAACACCGTTGATTAGTTAATTATGAACATAATCATTCGTTGAATGAAAGAATCACTACGATGACTACGACTTTATTAAAAGTATAACTTGGACTTTCTCCTATTGATTTCGAATACCTATTTGCATTAATTTCCATTGGACGTGCATCAGTAGCAGTGCCTAATGTTAAAATATAAATCATTGGTGTATGACATATCGGTTTATTTTCATCGTTAAGAAATTTATAGCGCGATTATCTCTAATGAAACGTAGTTTGTAAAAACACTGAACTTAGAATTTCTTATCGCTGCATTATTTTGTGTTGCAATTGTTCAGTAATTTAATGTAATCAAAGGGAATGCAAATGTTTAAAGAATAATATATCAATGTCTTCTATAAACTTTTACGCAACCAAAATATTGGTTCACTGAAGATGTTTAAAATACGACCATTGATTTGCTCTAATCTTCTAACGGTATCTTTTACTTTCGTTTAATTACATAATGAAAGAAAATGATAATTAATATACACCGCTAAATTAAAAATATAATCATTGTAGAAAAAGTTAAACGTAGAAAATGATTTTTAGTTAAAATTTTAAAAGGTGTTTTGTTATATATTCGATGAAAATGGTAAGAATACAAAAAAAAATTTGACAAAATTGCTTTGAGTCTTCATTGTTGAATATTTTTAAGTAGATTTCCAAAAATGTTATAGTATTTTAAAAATTTGGAAAAACGCAGACATTTTGGTGGCCAACGTAGGGACTGATGTCATTTTCATGAATCAGCCAATGGAATGTGAAACTGTTCAAATATTCGGAGGTTGTGTCGTATCGTTTATCAGATAAGAAAAGAAATATTACGAAATTGTGGAGTACATGTGATTGAATCGACGTTGTTTGCATGACGTGTCGTGCAATTTTATATTGGCGCGGTATCGTTATCTTTACATAACTTCTTGCCGTTACGGTCTCTTTCTACGACCACGCGACTTGACGTGTGTTGTTCCTCCAAAAGGTGGCGAATTGCGGACAGACACAACAACGTCTGGCGATACCGACGAACTTGACCTTCCGCACGGTTCGGTTGATTAAATTCGGAAGGAGCCATGTCGCAATCGAGCAACTCACTTGATTAAATCGGTTAACTCCACTTTTTGAATTTTTTCATTCGAATTTTAATTTTTAATTTGAATCGTTTCTTTATGAAAATTTTATTATTAAATTGTCTAACTATTTTTTAATTTTTTATGTTTCAAATAAATTTCTTTATTATTGGGTTTATGCTATTAGAAAAAAACATTCTTTTGGCGACGCGAACATTGCAATAAACATAAAAATTAATTGAATGATATAGAATAACATTGTTTATCTTTGAATTGTTTGACTGACTTTGAAGTTTTTATATTTACAAAAATTGTAATAACAATACAGATCCTTTAAAGATCTACTGTTTTAGGTATTTTACATGCTCGTTGGATTAAAGCTACACCTGTAATAACAAAGTAAAATATGAAATGGTAATTTAACTCTTTGCACTCGAGAGGTGACGCTCAGTCGCCATTCGATTTGATACAGCAAAATTATAAAGTCTTATATATAATATTAAGCTTTGTATAATGTATCAATATGTGGAATGTTAAAATAAAATAACTTTCCTTCTTAATTTATGTTTGATTTCTCATTAATTAGATTCAAAGAACATCGCTTGTATCTTATTGGAGAATGTTGAATATTTTTAGTGACAAACTTTCGAGTGCAAAGATTTAACGAAAAATTTCCGAAACCGATGTATACTATTACATCGATTCTTTTTCATTTCTGTTTTGTGGAACTTTCGCTGATGAGTGGCTCAAATACCACTTACTCTCGTTCGTAAAGGACAGTCTATTTTTCATTTTCCCTTCCTTTTCTGATAATCAAGGTGTCTTGTGTGAGAAAGATTAAACATGTTAATCTATTCGTGGTTACGTATAAATGGAAATTCGATATTATGTTCGAGACTTGAACAGAATGTTTTCAATCAGAAGGCTATTTTTGTAAACTCATTTTACTATTTAATAGCGTGTTTATACACGTGAACGTCTGCTCGTTACGTCACATTTCTTCTGTGTGCTGTAACTTGTAAAATGTATACAGTAATTTGCTTTATTCTTCTTCAAACACATGAAACATAGTTTTGCCCTTAGTACTTAAATTAATTACTTCAATACGTATCTTCAACGAATATTCAAATTGTTATATTATTGAATTAAATTAAAATCAACGTTTTATTATCGTTTTAACAATGAAATTTTTATGCGATTACTGATCGTAATTCAGCGTCTTACTGCTAGTTACTTTTGCCCCTGTCTGTGCTCTGTACCAGCATTTAATAATCGTTTCTTGCTTAATTAAAGATTCGAGAACGTTAATTATCCAAAATTATGAATACATTGATAAACCGATCATCTGAGGTTAAAACACATTTCCTCGCATTGATTAATCGCTATAGAACAATCACTGTTGTTTACAAATAATGTTTCATGAATATTGTTTATAAAACGTGACCTTAAGCACACTGTTTTTTAAAAAAATCGATAATGTTACTGATCACGCGTACATGCAAATAACAGGATAATAGGTTCTCAGCTACGTTCCTCCGATCTTTTTAAGTATGAACAAACAGTTATAATCATAGGCAATAAAGTTTATGAACGAATACAGGGAACGTAAAATTTTAACCAGTTTTTACCTACTATTTATAAAATTTGTTTCAAATATTGAGATTGTCATGCGAATTAATTGTTCTCAGTTTGATAAATAAAATTTTTAATGATATCAAATAATAATATCATACTATACAATGCTATATAACATTATAATACTATAATAGTATTTTTTGATATTATTATATTTATTATACTTTGATAATAATTATTATTACTGTTTTCCTTTATTATACATTTATACATTTATTAAATATTTTTATTATTATTATAGTATCGGAATAATACAAATAAAAATAATAATATTAAAGTAACATAATATAGTAAACGAGTGAAATTGAAATTTCAATAAAATAAATGACATGGAATTTGTATGCGCGAATGTGTTTCCTACCGTCGAAGATTGATCGGTTTAAAATTCGTTCCATGCGAGTGATTCATCGTCGGCGAAAGATTACTTGAATTATGTAACGTTGTTTCAGGGAGGGCAACGATCCCGACGATTATTCGCGGCTGACTTACAAGAAATTGCTAGAAGAGGTATGCAGGTTCGCGAATGTACTGAAATCAAAGGGAGTGACGATGGGCGACCGCGTCGCCATTTATATGCCGATGATTTTGGAGCTGCCTATCACTATGCTGGCTTGCACAAGGATCGGCGCTGTTCATACTGTGGTGGTAAATACATATTACACTTTTCAACTGCCACGTTTTGAAACACTGTTTAACACTTTCGTTGCTACAGTGGTCTCATGGGACCAGAGCTTCGAAATTACTTGAAAGCAATTATAATTCATTATAAGACAACTGACGACGAATAAAAATCTTCAATAGCGTAAATAACTAGATAACGGTGTAACGCAAGAATTGTGGTACCAAATAAATAATAATTATTCCTTTTTATCTTTGCTACAAAGGAATAAGTGATACTTAGAACGTTGATGTTTATCGTGGCAGTGAATGTGTTAAACAGTTAATACATTGAGTGCCACGAGAATTACGGGCGTTTTGTTATAATAACATTTATTCCTTTGTAATAAAGGCGAATGATGTTAGATGTAATTATTAACCTGTTAACTGTGGAATTTAGTTTGAAACATCCTCGTATTGCGCGCATGCATACATCAAACATAAAAATACTTTGAAAATAAACTGTGAATAAGAAATGTCCTGATCTTCGAGCATTATCCAAAGACTTTAAATCAACTCGAACATTCCTCATGTGCATCAACATCTCTTTTTATTTCGCTCTTTATACACAAGGTTTGTTATGCACATACGCGTGGGAAATTAGTTCGCAGGTTATTCATCGGATTCCCTGGCCGAGCGTATTTTGGATTCAAAGGCGAAGGTTTTGATTACGACCGACGGCGTATGGAGAGGAGAGAAACTTCTTTTGTTAAAGGCTATCTCCGATGACGCTTTGGAAAGGGTTGCGAAAAATGGTCACAACGTCGACTGTTGCGTAGTGGTCTCGCACCTGAGGAGGGTTAGCTGTCCGCAGGGAAGCAAAACCGATGCAACCGGTAAGCCAAATAAAGATTCTTCAGCTAACACTTGTCCCTTTTATAAGAAAGGCTTAAGGCTTTACCTACTGAGATTATTAATAGTTTTCTCAACATCTGCGCCATGTTTGGAGAGAACTCGATAATGTTCCTTTAACCTGTTAATTGTGGAATTTAGTTTGAAAAATCTGTCATTGTGCACACGATAAAATGTAACAAAGAATTATATACTCGCCAAACGCAGGGCAAATGTACCTGTAATATAATCCAACGAAAAACTGAAGCAAAACGAAGAAGAATTACATATGTATCTGAAAAAATAATTAATTCATAGTAAACGTGTATAATAGTCGAACGCGGTTAACTGGTTAAATAATGATAAGAAGAAAATTGTTATGTCACGTTGCTTGAAGAAAACTTGTTAATTGTAATTATGGCAATTATAATTGAAAATCAAAAGACAAATTTAAAGTTAAATCAAAATAACATTTGAAAATTTGGAGATTTAAATTTCACGCCTGAATGTATGAAAGTTCGAGTTTAATTAATTACTCAATTTTGATGCCAACATATTGGTATGTGACTTTAAAGTTATACGAGCCTATAAAGGGTTAAAGGAAGTTAATTTTGAGAATTTAAATTCAAAATTTTTAATGAACTTTCGAAGAAAACTAAGGTTGCTTCAATTTTACAAAGGAAAGACAAATGGTGTGAACGGTACAAGCGATGGAAATGGCTTGGCGACACCTCAGATTCCATGGGACGATGACAGAGATGTTTGGTGGCATGAAGAAATGGAGGAAGCCGAAGACAAATGTTATCCTGTATGGATGGGTGCTGAAGATCCACTTTTTATTTTATACACAAGGTAAGTTATTAAAAAAACGAAAATAACTTCTAATTATTCCACAATTATTCTTAAGACTTTCTTGTATCTAATACCTTTTAACATCATCAAGATAAAATAAAAATTGTAATTAATTCAACTAATTTTTCTGTAATCTTTTTAGAGTATTATTTTCGAAATTCTTTCTGGAATTGTAATAATTAACAGTTGTTAGTTGATAGACATTAACAGATATAATTGTAATAATTATAATTTATGTTTAGAATTGCAGTAATTATATATATTTTACATATTTAATATATTTATTTAATATATTTATTTATTAATTATAAATATTATATTAACGAACAGTGGCTCCACGGGAAAACCGAAAGGCGTACTTCACACCACGGCTGGTTACTTAATTTATGCGGCTACAACATTCAAATACGTCTTCGATTACCATCCTTCTGATGTTTACTGGTGCACAGCCGATGTTGGTTGGATCACTGGCCATACTTACGTCGTGTATGGTCCCCTGGCGAACGGAGCCACTTCCGTCATCGTAAGTCGATTTCAAAGTATCAATTTTACTTCGGTGCACGCCGTTCACCAAATAAACTAATTCGGTTAATAAAAGGCAGCATTTGAATTTTATGAGTTTCGTTGGAGAAAAGTAATAAAATTGAAAGAGTCGCCGACATTTCCTTATTATTTGCAATTAAAAGTTCGAAGTGACATGACTTGCACAAGTGGAAGTACGTTGTAGAACATAAAAGTTTATCGATGAAAATAAACATAATTTTAATTTGGCGCCACTTTTGCATGTTCTTTACGTTTATGAAAGACATGTACTTTTTATATTATTTATTTTCAACGACAGATAAGAAAACATATTAGAAATTCTAGTTAAATATTATTTAGTTGTTTACTTTAGCCGGTAATTATTCAGTTGGATTTTTAAAAGTAACAATTGGCGCGAATTTATAAATAAATTGTTTAGTGTTAACAGTAAATTACTGCTACGAGACAATTTGAGAAATATCTTGTAATTTCAATAAAGAGGTTTCTGTCAATAAGCAATGACATCAAAAAGTCTATTAAAGAACGTTTAGCTAGAAAAATGTTAATTTCTGTCGGTAAGTATCATATGTCCTATAGTGAACGCGTTATATCTTTATTGTTATATTTTATTGTTGCATTTATTGTTATTTTAATGTTATATTTTTCTATTCGATTGTTATATATAGTTCGAAGGCACTCCGTTTTACCCGAGCAACGATCGATATTGGTCGGTGATCGACAAATATAAAGTCACGCAATTTTACACGGCGCCAACTGCAGTCAGATCGCTCATGAAGTTTGGGGATGACTTAGCGAAGAAGCACAATTTGTCCACTTTAAAGGTAAGGTACCATAGTCGAATAAAAATGAAACGATCTATGAAAGGAATATTACTAATAAATCATTTATATATTAATAAATAATAAATATATATGTATTTTATTTTAACAAATTATCTACATATTAATAATTATATGCATATATAATTTATTTATGTATAAATAATTTATTTAACATTGAGTTATTCACCTTCCAAAGTAATTCATTATAATCAAAGAAAATTGTTGAAGGTTGAGAAGAATGGTAACATTATATTATTACACTATCCATTAAACGTTTTGAACTGAAATTTTGAAATTTAAAAGAAAATTGGGTTAGTCAATTTAATTTGAGAACGACTGAGTTCATAATAATTAATCAAATAAAGGAAGCATTATTAGATCCAGGTAAAAAACAATGGTCAATTGCTTCTGTACATAACGGTTCAAACAAGATTAATTGTAAAATAAAAACTGTATTATGCGTTATTGCAAAATTTGTCCTTTTTATAGACACACGTTACATAAATGTAAAAATCCGCAATTGTTGTCGCAGTGCTGAGGAATGTCATTTTTTGTGATAATCATGTAATTCTTTTTTATCTTATGTTTCTATTGTTTTGTATTGGGTTCTAGGTGCTTGGTTCAGTTGGAGAGCCAATTAACCCAGAAGCTTGGCTGTGGTTGTACAATATCATTGGTCATGGAAAGTGTAGCATAGTGGACACATTCTGGCAAACGGAAACCGGAGGTCATGTGATCACTCCTTTGCCCGGTGCTACGCCTATGAAGCCAGGCTCCGCGGTAAGTTAAATTATTTTCAATTATTTTAAACGTCTAGTTGATACTTCAGATTAATGCTTACAAAACATTTTTTCTCATATTACAAATTTTGATCTATGATAGAACTGAATCAATCGTATCTTGAATGATTTAAATGTATTCATAAATATATTTCGTAATTGATTTTGAATTTTATATATTAGTATTCAATCCTCTTATAAAATGAAAAATTTGTTCTATTAAAACATTTACAAACACTGAATATTTACCAAGCAAGCGTACAATTGTAATACGTACAAAACAATGATAACAAAAAGAAGCATGGTTTTGCGTAAATTGATCGATCGTTTGGGGAAACAACATTTCGCAAAGATCGACTTAAATTGATCGATTGATTAATCGCTTGTTCTGTTTCTTGTCAGTCGTTTCCCTTCTTCGGAGTTTTACCGGAACTCTTGGACGAAGATGGTCGATTAATCGAAGGTGAAGGAGAAGGGTATCTCGTTTTCCGACAACCATGGCCGGGAATGATGAGATCTCTTTATGGGAATCACCAACGCTTCCAAAACACATACTTCGACCGGTTCCATGGTTACTATTGCACGGGTGACGGTAAGAGGACTAATTTAAAAACAATTTAAAAAATATGTATAAAGTCATAATGGTGCTATTAAAACTAGAGGTCGAATGGAATTGTTAATTTCTACAAATAAAAGTTATTTATTAAACTTTTATTCCCTGAACCAGCTCTTTTCCACTGTAACTTAACTTTGTACAATGACTTTACTTTTATTGTCGCTTCTATACAATAGAAGCTTCAATTAATACACTGTATTTTACAATTTTATCAAAAACGATAATAATTTAAAAAATTACTTGAAACACTTGAAATACTTGAAATATTTATAAATACTTCATAAAATTATAGTCCCCTTATTGAGCACTTTAACTGTTCCATTCAACCCCTGATTTCAGATCAAAACAGTTTAACTAACAGTAAATCATTTAGCCAAAGGATTTCTGTAATTTTGGCCAGCGTATTTAGCATCCTTTCCAAGTTCTTCTTCAATTCTCATCAATTGATTGTACTTAGCGGTTCTTTCGGATCTGCAAGGTGCTCCAGCTTTAAATTGACCGGCTGACAAACCGACTGCCAAGTCAGCGACAAAGTTATCTTCTGTTTCCGCCTGACAAGCTGTCACGATGTATCCCCAGTCGCTTACCCGCGCTGTCTTCGCGCAATTGATCACCTCTGTCACTGTGCCGACTTGAGACATCCGCAGAATCATAGCGTTCGCCATTTGCCTCACGATTGCTTCCTCGATCCGATCGATGTTCATCGCGGTCAAATCGTCGGCGACGACTTGAATGTCTTGATCGGCTAGCGTTAACCAACCTTCCCAATCCTCCTGGTCGAAAGGATCCTCGATGGAGACTATGGATGGGAACTCTGTTAGGTACTCTAAATATTGATCCTTCAAGGTCTCTGCCTCCATGTAGTCGTCGGGATCGGAATCTTCCGTTTTGAACGCTAGGTCATAACCACCTGTTGCGAAAGGATCGTTGAAGTTCGTTTCACGTTGTGAATTGAAATTGTGAATTTAGCAGTCTGTTCCGTTGGATAGTTAGCACTGAGGAGATGATTGAACAGATTAGATTGTCTGCGTGTAAATTGTGGTTTATAGTATTTATAGTAATATTAATATACAATATTTTAAGTTTATAATTAGTTTGTCATGTTATAATAATTTTCATAATATTACAGATGTTAATATTATATTAATACTGTAATGATTAAGTTTATCATATTGAAAATAATATTAAAAAAATACTTATAATTTTAATACTCGTGACTTTAAATTTAATATTCGTGATCATGTTATGGGTGTTAATTGTGTTTGCACAAGGAACAAATTTTTTATTACATTTGCCTTTACATTAAAGTCAAGTACTGAATGTATATAATTTTTCATTGAAATATATTTGTTCAGTGGAAATGGAATTAATGGGTAGGTTCGATGGAGTTTTTAATGTTTAGTTTTTTCTTCTTTTGCTACGAGTTAATTTGAAATGCAATACATTGCAAGCATAAAATATCTATGAAGATTTATTAACCTTCTTTGTAAAATGCACTGGCCGCCATGTCCAATGCAATCACTATTTTCCCTTCGTATCCAGCGTCTTTAATGGACTCGTCCAAAATCATTAATGCTTCTCGATCCTCTTCGAATTCTGGCGTAAAGGCGCCTTCGTCGCTAACCGGAAGCGGTAGATTTATTTCCTGAGCTGCGGCAATCTTCTTCTCCAACACTTTGTACACTTCCGTTCCCATTTTCAACGCGTCAGCGAAACTTTCAGCCCCTAACGATACTAGTGTTAGAAAAGTGTAAACGAATCGATATATATCGACGTATTTAACATATTGTATTTTGTTTATTGTTCGGGTAACGATCTTGTTGATATATTCAGTTTTTACACGTTTGCGCTGTCTTGTGATTTCTGTTATTTACGTTTTGTATATTTCATAAAGGTATACTTAATAGCAGATTAAAAGCATATTTAATCAGCAGAAAAATTTACAAAGTAACTGTAGACGTCTTTGCAAATTCAATTTTGCGAAGATTTACTTGAACGAACAAGAATCAATTCTTTTTCTAATTTTACTTTCTTTGTTGATGATCCTAATAAATTATAAAAACAAGAGAAAAATTGTTTGTTTCGACAGAAAAATTGATATAAAACATAAAACAACTGTGAAAGTACCTATAGGCAAAATCATAAATTCTTGGCAAGGTATCGTGTTACCCGCGTGTCGTCCTCCACTAATCATATTGAAGCTTGGAACTGGAATATAAAGTTCTCCATTTTCTGCTAACTCTGCGATGTATCTGCGAAAAAAGTAGACAGTTTCTAGGGGATGTTTGAATGATTCATAAATCATTTTGTCTTTGTATAGTGGTCATTTCTATCGTTCATTAATTTAATACTATTTTTCCACTTTAGAAACTACCTTCCAGAACATTCGTCTTTAGAGTAAACTGAAACAATACCGCGAATTAGTTGTCAAACTACGAACAGTTATATGAATATAAATTCTTGCAAATTAATATTTAGAAACTGATCTTGAATAGAAGTTCTATATATTAAATTTAAATTTCAAATATGAATGAAATTCAGTTTAACATTAAACTTAGCCATCGAGTGGTCTCCTAGTATTATAGTACATTTATAATTTCTATATAACAATAAAACCTAATCGATTATTCGATAATCCTAGCATTAAATAATTAAAATAGAAGAAAAAATGTCATCGACGGTCACCTGTAAATCGGAAGTCCCTTCTTTGCGGCGCCAGCTTTGCAGCAGGCAACAGACACACCGAGTATAGCGTTAGCGCCCAGTTTCGATTTGTTCTCAGTCCCATCTAGTCTGTTCAGCAGGCTGTCTATCTCCATTTGTTGACAAGCCTCCAGCCTAGATTTCAACAGTTGCGGCGCGATTACGTTGTTGATCACGTCGACTGCTCTGAACACCGAACGTCCGTGGTACATGGCTTCGTTCCCGTCCCTCAATTCCTGCGCCTGATTGGGGTTCGGCACCAGAACAGAGGGCACCGACGACCTCAATAACCCGACATCAGTGATTATATCGACTTCCAACGTCGGCTCGCCCCTGGAATCGAAAATCTGTCGAGCCTTAACCTTCTGAATTGGCATCTTCGCCTCCGGTTTTTCTCTTCCGATGTTGAAGTCTTCTAAAAGTTATCGCTAATCTGTTTCTTTCCGGGAGAAAGAAATTTTCTGCTGGAATTTTAAGGTTGCTGGTCGAGGTGTGTCGTGGAGAGGATTCTTGAAAAATTATTTGTAAATTCGTTTCGGTCAAGCTATGTTCGTGAATATTTGAAGATAATTGAAACTCGTTTTGTGCGGATTCTTTTTGTTAATTATGATACGTGCGACTTTTCTTCTAGTCGTTTGTTTTGTAATATATTTGAGCAGATGATTAAATGAGAAATTTTTGTTAATTCATTAATTATTGATTACTTTGACTACTTTTTCTACTTCGATTATTTCGATATACTTTGATCTTTGATTAATAAACTAACAAATAATAACTTCAAAATTTTCAGTTTTATACGTAAGCTAAAGAGATTATAACAATTGTAGATAATAATGTTTCATCGAAAATAATGATTGTCATTACGATTTGGATCTTTTGTTATTTGTAAACCTTTTTATTATCATTACTAGGTCATTAAATAATAATCAATTATTATTATCGAATAGATGATTAAACAGAAACTTTGATTTCAGGTGCCAGACGAGACGCCGATGGTTATCTATGGATAACCGGTCGCATCGACGACATGTTGAACGTTTCCGGACACCTGATGTCCACCGCGGAAGTGGAGAGCGTGTTGACGGAGCACTCATCGGTAGCTGAAGCAGCAGTAGTCAGTAAACCGCATCCAGTGAAAGGGCAATGCCTTTATTGTTTCGTAACGCCTAACTCAGGCGAGAAATTCGATAAGAAGCTCCAAGATGAGTTGAAGAAGAAAGGTACGATATAAGACCGGCGATTTGTTTTACAACGCCCTTTATCATTTTCAGTATTTACTTTCTATTGCTGCATTTAATAGCACGTAACAAACACTCGCGATAATGATTAATAATTGAAGTAATAATAATTTATAAATATAAAAATAAATAATACAATAACAATAATAATATAATTATAAATATAAATATAATTTAGAATTATATGTTACAACAATAATTATAACTATATTTAATCAAAACAATAATAATTCTTTTCGCAACAGTACGCGAGAGAATTGGTCCGTTCGCTCAACCGGACATCATCCAGCACGCGCCGGGACTGCCAAAAACGCGATCGGGCAAGATTATGAGACGAATCCTGAGGAAGATTGCCGCGGGGGACAGAAATGTCGGCGACGTCTCCACGTTAGCCGACGAGGGCATCGTCGACATTCTTTTCCAGCTGAGGCCGCAAGTTTAGACAGTCCTCTTCGAAAGAAACTTTCTTGAAACGTAGTAATCTAGCCAAAACAGAAAGAAACAAAAAAAGAGAAAGACCGGTGAGGTTCTTCTTTAGATCGCAAGAAAAGATAAACCGAGAGACCGGTACCGTAGGTGAGAAATTCAGAACGCGCGATTCGCTGTTCCAGAGAACGAAACTTCCCTTTTATATTAGAATCGTTTACCCTTCTTCGTTGATAGCCCGATACTTATACTGTGCTGCTCAATCTTCAAAGCTAAGTGTGCAAGAGCAAGGGAAATTGACCGCATGCGCCACCTCTTGGTCCTTCCAAGAAACATGGTAGCCGAATCTCTGCGCTCGCCAGATTCGGTAAATATAAAAAGTCGCCGCTGCGTAAAATGAAATTTGATGTTACTGTTTTGTTATATTTCACTTCCTAATATTCTGTTTTGTCTGCTTTCTTCGTCACGCAGTTCGGCTAATAACGTCAACTATTGTTGCGAGCATTCTGAATGGAAGAGGAGTCTTTGCCCCTGTGACTTTTTGGCTTTTAGGATTAACTTAAAACGCGAGAGCTGCACAGTAGTGCTAATTTATCTATTTACTTTGTAAGATGAACATCGTACGGTAACGGATACCATTACGTTTCCACAGTTTGTTGTTTATATTCGTTTGACAGCGTTCAACAATAGACCATATTGGTTATTGCGCTTGCCGAACGAATTGGGAGCTGCGAAACTGCTAATTCAAAGCGCGACGCGACACTAAACGAGATAATCAACTTATGAAAGTGCGACAAACAAACGAACGTTAAACGTGTTTACAATTTTACATGAATTGACGTTAAGAATAATACCGCATGGTATATATATATACATATATGTTAACCGTTAATCGCGCACCGATCGACACATCATGTCAAGCGATATTTTCTCGGGCGCAGTTCCACTCGAAACGATTGCACGACGTTTGTCTGCGGGACGAAGAGTTTTATAATGACGCACGCCTGACACATGAGTTTACAAATGATTCGTCGATCGACATGAAAGTATCTCGAGAACTTTTGAAGAATTTATAAACGCTGTTCCGATTAGTTGCACTTCCCGGTGTGCATCTGTTACGGTAAACTCGATTACTCCGGAAATTATACATAACCGCCCGGCGATTATGCGTAATCGCAAATAACATTGGAGAATAATTATACATAATCACCGGGGGATTATGTGTAACTACCGCTTTATCATATTGCCTGTAACATAATCCATTGTAAACGTACGCGAAGGAACTCCATTCGTTTTCATTTGGTCGTGTAGCCGAGTCGTCGATTTTTTCAGGATCATCGTTTCCTTCTTCGAGTTTTGGTCAGCTTGTTCGTTATCTCGTTAAGTTTTTTCAATGATATTGGATAATCGACGGCGTTTGTACAGGTTCATGCTGGCTCGATTTAAATTGTAAGTCGTAAGAACTTATCGACGGTTTAATGTACAAAGTTTTGGTCGCGAAAGTACCATCGTTGATGGATAAGACGTAGCGGGACATAACATTAGCCTCTTAACCCCTCGACAGGGGTAAACGCATATGCAAAACGCGACTGTTCTCCGATATCACGGTGTAATTATATTACTATAATTTTCGGACGTATGATTACAGCCATGCAAAAGATTCTGGCGGAAAATTATTCTATAGACACTTTCTAATAATATATACATATATATTTTTGTAGAGTTATGAAGATTTGAATGTGCTTAAAAAGTAGTTAAAACGAATCTAACATCCATCATGCATATATCAAATTTTTGCAGAAGTTATTTAGCTGTCTTAAAGAAACTGGAAGAT
This sequence comes from Nomia melanderi, assembly GCF_051020985.1. Lineage (NCBI taxonomy): Eukaryota > Metazoa > Arthropoda > Insecta > Hymenoptera > Halictidae > Nomia > Nomia melanderi. The sequence continues at coordinate 7,224,143 of NC_135005.1, forward strand.
ATTTGACAAAATCGATGTGTGCGTTGTCTGAACACGTTTAAATATGTAGCTATACAGATTTCGGGAACTTTGCATGTTTGGCTTCGAGACATAAGAATGCTATTGTGTTTGTCAAACAGAAATTTTGTAGTCTGCTATGTCTTATTCTGAAATCGTGTATTTAAAAATTGTTAAATAATGCCGTCGGTGAACGAGCCACGAAAATGAACCATCTTGAAAATCCCGCCATTAAGTTAAGCAATGACTAAAAACGGCTACGTGTATGTACACAGTATTGCTTTTGTAATTTCGCGTTTCTGTGTCCCCCTTAACGTCTCGTTTACATTTCCACTGTTTTGCGACGCTGCGCAGCACCTTAAACATATTGTTGATAAAAAGAAACAGCGGTAAATATCTCGCTATCTAATGCAAAAACAAAACAGCGTTTACTACTCCTAAATGTCTTGTTGAACCTGTGATGTTTCGCGAAATTACAGAAGCTGTTGTCGTATTACGAACGTACCTACATCCGGTCAGCCAAACTTTGACTGCTTGTTACTTAAAATTAAAGTTAGTGTAATATAAATTTTATTTCCAAATAATGATTATTAATAATAATTATTCGAAGAATCGGAACGAACGAAATTTCAATAACTCTACGCACTTGATGTCTGACGCAATATTTTCTTTGATCCGGTTGTAATTACAAGTGATTATACATACCTATATATATATATAAGCAATAATGTAAAATCCTTCGTTGACTAATTACGTGTTTCAACACGTATTCGAAGAGCCATTAAGAGTAAGTTTTGCAAAACATGCTGAGAAATGTCTAGCAGCGAGTTATTTAATTTTTAGTAAATTATATTTTTTACAGCGGCCGCTATGCGGTCGAGGAGCGTGACAGACCTAAGTATACGCACGATTATTGACGCACTTTACATGAAAGTCAGCGTTTCCTGTAAATTTTTAGAAGGCTGGATTTAAACAAAACCACACTGCGCTAAGCAGTGTCACATACATATCATTCCTCGCGGAACAAATCAACTATAGGTGTGATAATGATATATATATATATATATATATATATATATATATATATATATATATATATATTTAAATAAATTATAAATTATAAATATAAATATACATAAAAATATAAATATAAATATAAATATAAATATAAATATAAATATATATATTGAAGAAAGTATATGTATATTATATGAAAAATGCAGAAGCGTACGTATATATGTAAATATATCTATGTTAAAGAACACAATTGTTACTAGCCTGTTAAATGAAATCGTGGTATTCATTTAATTGTTCATTCCCCTTTCATGGTTATTGATTTCCCCGAACTTTTTATTACTTTTCTATTAATCCTGTCAATTTTACAGGATCTTTCAGTCGTAAAAGTTTAATCAGCTTTTTAATAATTTGTTTTCTACGAATTCGGTATTTTATGTAAATTCTGCAGAACTGTGAAACTATCAATGAATGAGTTACAGGTTTAAGTCGTCAGGATACTATTTATTATATTATTAAGCTATTCAAATAATAAATAACGAATAAAAGTAATCATTTTTTATATTCTTTTTCATAAATTCACTATTCATAAGAAAAACATAAAGCAATAACGCGATAATCCTATCCAAGTTAATTTTCCAAATTAGCCATTTCAAAGAGATTTATTTTCCTCGCTGAAAGTATCATTATATAAAAAATAAAGCGAATCTTTCATTAGACACCATTCAAGCCTTTAACCACAGATATTTATTGAAATATAAATTCAAATTCAATTTTCAGTAACTGATTTCAAAGACAAACTTGTATGTTGTGTCAAGCGTTCTAACATACTCTGATAAAAATATGCTAAGTTACTAACTAAATTGAACTCTAAAATACGGTGGACCCTTTAATAATTAATATATTTTAGATTTTGTGCATCTAAACATCTATGGATTCATAATAATCATTTTTTGATAATACTGAAAGTCGGGATTGCCGTGAGCCGCGTCGCCACTGTCGCTTTCGATGGCGAGCCCAAGTGGTGGAAGAACCGCCTTTTTAAAACCAGCTGACGAGATGTTACGTCAGTTGGTCGGTATCCGTTACCATTGGGTGCCTGTTATTGTTGTCGGCGTTGATCGTTTCGCGAGACTCTCCGATCGTTTCCTTTTTCCGTAATTCAAACGCATCGACAGTCATCATGTCGAATATCGACGACTATTACCTGACCGTGCTTCGTTTAGTGAAGGAGGCTGGCTCAGTAAGTAAGGGTTTCTCATCGACAAAATCGACGACAACAAAGGAACAACCGCACGCAGTATTAAGTTATTCTTGGCTGATAGCGAGTCTCGTTTATCGATTTTGCTGTTTCGGATTTCAATCAAGTTTTCGGACACAAAGGGTGCCTCGCTGTATATATTTCTTTTGGATAGAACCGTTTTGTATTGTGTCGTTCAACTGGCTTTTAATACAAAATTATTTCACAGTACAAGGAATCGTGAATTTGTTTTTAGATAATTACAACAAACGTGATGTCAATATTAATTAAAACATTATCGATACAAATACTTAAAAACGCGAATTGTTTTATTCATGATCAGGCATAGTTGTTTTATTACAAGCCTGTTTTTTTTCCTTAATGGTAGTGTAGGTAATGATATTAGTAATGATATTAGAAGTCACTTGCTTGACTTCCGAGAAACGAATTAGATAAAATAACACCTCTGGTGGGCTTTACGTTGCAATAATCGAGCGTGACTTATATTTATAACCTATAATTCTAATGTATTTTGTATTGCAAATAAATATGAAATTGCTAAATGTATATTGTTAATACTTGTATGGAACAATACACTCTTTGGCATTTTTTCTTATATCATATTGTTCTTCTCTTCCGATGAAATAAACGGATATCCCTAAATGGAAAATTTGAAATACCATTTACTTGTTTTCAAAATATGATGAAATAAAGTTAAAAATGTTCGTCACAGAATTATTGTTTTCTATTACTAAAACATTTACTGGTTGGTTTGTATACTAAATCGATCGCTGTGAATATATATGGTTTTAAATAATGTATTGTGATGTTTTTATTTGAATTTATAATCTTTGAATAACATCATTCAAATTTGCAAGCTTTTTTTGAAGTTTCTAAAATAATGTAAATATTTGAATAAAATTTAAACGTTTGCAGATCGTCAGGGAAAAAATCAATCAGCCTAAAGATCCGATGATTAAAACATGTGAGGTCGATCTTGTCACCGAATGGGACCAAAAGGTCGAGGAACTATTAGTGGCCGGTATATCCTCCAAATTTCCAGATCATAAGTACGTTTACCCAATTTAAAACTTTTTAGTTAATTTTGTTGTGTATACGTGTTGCCAATGTTTAGGAAATTTCGCTCCTGTAAATGACATTATACATAGTGCAGTTTAACAGAGCGAGTTGTCACACATTTAAGCATTTTTTTTGAAATTGAAAATTTCTAATTTTCGTATATAAACAGTAAAAATTCGATTGAGTAAATTATTAAAAAATTTGTTGATGTTTTAGATGTTTTAGATGTTAAAAATATTATCGACGCATATACAATTGTTTAGCGATGTAAATTTGAAAATAACGTAATAAATATTCTCATTTTCACGTTACCGACAACCGTATCATACCATCATTTGAAACTTTTTATAAAAGCGTTTATCGATTTTATCACGCAACGTATCACCAATTTCTATAATGAAATTCTCCTATCAATTACTACGAGAGTATATCATGTAATTTTGTAATTGGTAAATTGCTCCTTATTGAATCCTCATGTATGCATCCACATACACCATAATTTACACTTGACCATCAAAACATTCGACGCAATGTATCCCACTTATAGTCATGAGTTTCGAGCAGGGTCCAATGATATGTTTGTATGGAATTTTCCACTCGCAGGAAAATTCTAGAAGTATCAAAACACATTGCAAACTTCTGGAAACAGTTATACGTTTTTGAAAATTTTTTTAATTCTTTATTTTCCATGAAATTCCTATGGGAAGAAAAAATTGTTTGTTTAGTAGCTCTTTCTTCTGTTTTTCATAATATTCGTTTAAAATAATAATAACAACAACAACAATAATAATAATAATAATAATAATAATAATAATAATAATAATAATAATATTAACGAAATATATTTTTGTAGATTTATTGGCGAGGAAGAAAGTTCACTTGGTGCGAAAATTGAATTAACAGACGCCCCTACATGGATTATAGATCCAATAGATGGTACGATGAATTTCGTACACGGTTTACCGCACACGTGCATATCAATTGCATTAGTTATCAACAAAGTTACAGAAATTGGAGTTGTTTACAATCCGATTTTAGAACAGTTATTCACAGCTCGTAAGGGACAAGGTGCTTTTTTGAATGGGGCTCCTATTCAAGTGTCTGGGGAGAAAGGTATGTAAATTTTGTATTTTCCTCATTTTCTTTTGATCAATTGTTATGTTGTATTAAATTCTTTATTTATTCTTTTTTTGTAGAATTACGTAAAGCTCTTGTAATGATGGAAATGGGCACTAGCAGAGACCCTGAGAAAATGGAAGTTGTATTGAAAAATGCAAACAATCTTCCCCCTCAAGTTCATGGGTAGAACATCTTATATTTTTTTATATTTTTAAAACTTGTTGTATTTCTTATAAGTAAAACAACGTCTAATTTACAACTTTGAAAATCTATTTTATAATCAGAAGAATATATATTGATTGAAACAAATTTATTTCTTTTAGAATACGTGCTTTAGGATCTGCTGCTTTGAATATGTGCATGGTTGCTCTGGGTGGAGCAGATGTTTCTTTCGAGTTTGGTATTCATGCTTGGGATGTTGCAGCTGGTGATATTATTGTTAGGGAAGCTGGTGGAGTATGCATAGATCCCGATGGTAATTGTTTTTATTACAATTTAATATTTGAAATAAAATAATTTTCGAAGTATAAATTTACTTTTGAATCATCAACATTTGATTTTTTATTGTAGGCAGTCCATTTGACTTAATGAGCAGACGAGTTCTGTGCGCATCGACAATAGAATTAGCACAATCATTAGCCGAAATACTGGTCCAGTATTATCCCGCGCGTGACTGAGAAACACGCTGATAAAATGCTAAAGCAACGCAAGAATTATCAATGTTGATGACCTATGCGCCAAATAATGTACATGCTTAGTGTACGTAAATTTTTTATTTCTTCAGTCTATATATCTAAAAGGTATTATTGGAACTGTAATATGAAAATATTTGTTTTTTTTTGCAGGCATTTAAGGTTTTTAAACTAAAATAATAAATATAAATGTTTAAAGAATGTACTTATATTTTACTTTATTACATAAACATTTGAGACAGTGATGACAATATGTTTAAGAGATATATGAATAAATCTAAATTAAATATAAATTATCACACATATGGTAAGAAAAATGCTTAAAAACGTTCCATACTGGTGACGCGGATAATGTAGTCTACAAAAATTTAATTTCTTTATTACTAGATATAAAATGCTGTATCAAAGTGCAATGCGAAATAAATTTATTTATCCCATTACGTATATGTGTAATTTATTGTGATGATTGTTATAGTACTTTTCACATGTAAAACTTGTTTGTTTATATTAAAACTATGTTCAAAGATTTTGGTTTATAGTCATCTGAAAACTGAAGGCCAACAATATTAGTATTACGTTTTGTTCAATGTTACCTATATTCGAGTATATACACACCACGGCATTTATACACTTCTAAAATATATTACGGTAGCTTAGAATTCAGCACACACATGTACCTTACCTGTTTACATACTTACGGTTTTATTAATCTCAATGAAACATTAAGACAAACCTCTCTGCTGTTACAAATTTAATTAAATATTTGGTGATCCCTTTTGTGACAGTCGTCATTTTATATACAAGAAGTCAAGCAGCTGCTGCGAGGATTTCACCCCATTTCCTTTGTCATCAGTGCTTTCCACCAACTGATTTCATCATCTCTTCCATTGCCTCCCCTCCTCACAGGGAGGGCTACAAGTGAAACATTACCAAATTGCCAATTAGAAAACTATAAAACTAATGTAAGTTTCATTGTATTCAATTTTATTTTAGTATTTTAAAAAATCCCCGTAATATCTAATTGCTCTTTTTATTCTTGCAACTGAACAAATCCTTTTTTTACAAACTTTAGAAGGGCAGACTAAATACTCATGCTTTACGAGATACGACATTAAAGTAAACCAAATTCCAACATGTATTTATTTTTTCTATATCTTTTTAAGATATCACTTTGTAATTCTCTACGAAAATTATGTACGACGACTTAGTGTACGTATGAGACAAATTTGCTCTGCCTTCGAGGAGATAGAATACAATTTTATGCAGACTTTGATTCGTAATAGAGGTCGTTTAATGAAAAACGGATATACTAAATATCCCATAAGGCAGTCCCCCAAGAATACCTTGCAACGGGATCGGCGTTAAAAGCCCACATAGGTCCACCCGCACTTAACGATGCTTTGAATCGAAGACTCATCTGAAACATAAGCAGCCTCGTACAATATTGCCACGTAAAAATATATACCACGAACCACTCAAACAGCATTGATGTTCTGCTGTATCATACTTAAAAATGAATAACGCAACGATTAAATAAAAGAAAAAAAAGGAAAATTTATAAAGCTAGAATGCAGAATCGTATGCCATGGACATAATCGTTAAAACGAAAATATCGGTTTTTGTGACAAATAATACGATTACTATTGTTATATGATTATTGTGTGTTAAGTAATTTCGTTGCTGTATTTAAACTATCCGTTGGTAAATATTCCAGACCTCTATTTTTCAGTGCAAATATATACATTATTATTTTCTCATATTTCTTTACATTGTCACCTAAATAAATGCAACGTCAGATGTGAAAATGAATTAGTATTTTGTGAAACTAACGGTCAATTAGTGATTGAGTGTTAACATAGCAACTTATTTTACAACATTTTCTGAAACACATGTTATCTACCTATTATACCTCGTTACTAGATACGAAACGGATTACAGTTTGTTTCTTTTTAAATATATTATAACTACGGCACGTGCTTCTATATGCACGGGAGATGCGCGCGATTATTTATATTAGTCATTAAGACTGAAAGTATAAAATACAGGGCTCGTTTCTCATTCAGTTAAGCATGTGTCGTTTTATTTCAAGTAACCTACTTACTATACAATTTGTATCTTTTTCCTCTGTCAGTACAAGTCTCTTTGATTTACTAAGAGACTCCAAATGCCATGCATGCGCACATTTCAATGCCAACAAAGAAAAACACGAACCGTTTGTGAATCGGTTAACGATTATCAAATTCATTAAGTTTTACAATTTCACAAATACACGGAATCCTCTCATTGTGAACGTAAACGCATTATTAATAACGATTTACGAATATAATAATTTATGAGATATTATTTAATTGTAAAGTAGCGCATACTTTCCTTTCCCTTTTCTTATCGTCTTTCTCTTTTATTATTTTTTTTAATTGAAAGATTGAGAAAAAAGAAAAATACTATGTACCACCATTATGCTAAGTATCGATGGCCAGTGCTGAAAGAGGCGGTCACTTTTTCCCAGTTCATATCGTCCACGGAAGAGAATACGATTACCAAGTATGTAACTCTGCATGCCTCTTCTTCTTAGCGTAGCATCGTTGGTTTATTTACTTTATCGGTGCTGTGCACAGAGAAAAAGAAGTAAACCAAATCTAAGCGAAATAACTCGAATTTTAAAGAAAAAGAAAAATTTACACGGAAAGAGGATTTTTACGCCCTGATACACTATATTGTTCCGATCCGTATAAATGTATCTCATATTTTTGTGTTGTTCGATACATCAGTGAACTCCAACGTTTTTATTCGTCATTTGTAGTGGTTCTAATTTTAATATAAAAATATTGCACTCTATTGACCTGCAATAGTTATCATTCATTAAATAATACACTTCAGATTGATAGAGTACAACGTCATATGTATGTGAGGTTTTAAGTCATTTTTCTTTCCCTTCTAAATATATATATATTATATATATATATATAGATATAATATATATATACTTATATATATGTATGTCTACATATTCTCCAAATAGTTTCTCTCTTTATCAAATTAGACGGAGTAAGAGTGAATCGTGAAATTTTGCACCGCCTCTTTCTGCTAAAACGAATACAAGACACATTCTATATAAAGAGACACCGCCTTATGTTAGTCTGTTTTATAATACACAACGAATCGTAAGCGGTGTCATTTCAATCAGTTTTTGTAATGTTACGTCAATGAATTCTCCGATGTGGATGGACCCCGGACAGGGTTACCTAGATTTTTTCTTGTATAAATGGATGTGCCAGAGCGTGGTTCACAGTAATTCTCTTTCCAGCATCCAGCATCAACGTTCGCTCCAACAGGTCCTTCAGTTGTCCAACTTTTCTACTTTGTTCCGGTGGCAAAGAATTTCCACCTAACTCTGCATTAAGATCACGTGTAGCAGGTAACGTTGACATCACTACAACTTTTTCCTAGAAATGTTCACAATTTCGTACTGTACGCGTAATCATACTTTGAATAATTCATTTTTAACAAGGGCACTTACCAAACCACAAAGGTCAAGGATGGAAAGAAAAGTAGAAAGACAACTCACCCGCTCCGTAACCTTATCAACTTCATGATACAGGAAATTGCAGTTAGAGTCAAAATGTAGGTCCTTGAACATGCCCTTCCTAATCAGTTTATTAGGCATCTTCCCCTTCAGATCCATGAAGAATTTCAACATTTGGTTGTTGGTTTTACCCGAGAACATTATTTTTCCCGTGTATAATTCATATATGGTGCATCCCACGGACCACATGTCAATGCCAAAATCATATGGTACACCAAGAACTAGAAAATGGTACTGTTAACATCTAATATATGACAACGTTTATCAAATTTCTATAACAATGGCGATCTCCCTATTGTGGGTTCGATCAGTATACCCAAGCTATGTCACATAGTTTCCTTCAACGTATAAAAAGTATACAATTATATATATTTGCGACTAAAAAATTTCGTCGTCAGAAAATGATCTGTTCCAATCAAATATAACACACTTTCTGATCGCTTTGTATCACGTATACTATTGCATTGCTATTAAAAGCTGGTTCAAAGTTGAGTGGTCAGTAAATAAGAGTTAACCTCTTGAGTTCTTATGTCACTTGATTTTGTAAATTGCATAAACGTGAAACATGTTAAAGAATTTGATAAATAAGTCAAAAGATTGAAATAGTTACCTAATGAACAATATACATATATATATACACATATTAATGTGATAATGTACATGAATAATACTTACTAATCTCAGGTGCTCGATAAAATCTTGATACCAAGTATGGTGTTATATCGTTCTCATGTGCATGGGATGCTGAACCGAAATCGCAGAGTTTCAATACTAGTTTACTTTCACTGACTAGAATGTTATCCGGTTTGATGTCAGCATGAAGAATGTTTGCACGTTTTAATAACTTCAAAGCAAGGAAAAGTTGCTGCGTATACGATCTTACCGCTTTAACGTGTAAACCAACGTCTTTGCCATACTTTTTCAAAACCTAATTATATTTCAAATAAAAATTAGTTACATTACACATATTAATATTTTGTAGAAATATGGATAGAGAATAAGTACCTCTCTTAAATTCATAGCTAAAGGTTCAAAAACCATACACAAATGATTTTTGTGAAAAAAGTGTCTAAAAAGACGTAAACAATGAAATCTGTCTTCTGGATCTGCATCATTAAGTTTTCTGAGGATTTCTAATTCCTTAAGGCCAGTTTTATGCCTGAAACGATAATTGAAGTATAAACAGTAAATCATGGATGTTGCATTATAATGAACACTTACATTATTTCATTATTCCTTATTATTTTTACAGCGACGTCCAAATTGCCTCTAGCGCTGTCTCTAGCCCTTACAACATTACTAAATACACCTTGACCTGTATATCCGTAAACTACATATCGGGAATCTAATGTTTCGCCTACTCGTACTCTGAAAACAAAATTAATTATTTAATTGTGTGGTGTATTATGTACTAGAGAAAATATTTTAAAAAAATATATCTTACCGATAATATCCTTCAGCATCATCCCAGTTGTCCGTTAAACTTGGATTATCTGGTCCTCCTTGCCGTTTCCCTTCGACAGTAGGACTCTATAAAAAGGTATGAGATATAAAATAAGACTAAAAAATGTTTAGGAATAACATTATGAAAACTTACACTAAAATCGCCAATATTATCTGCCTCGGCGAACATATCCCATTCGTTTGATTTTTTTGCATTTTGTTTTTCTTCTGGTTTGAGTTTTTCCATTGATTTTGTGTCGTCATTTTTTTCAATATCTTCTGATGGTGTATCATCGAATCTGGATTTTCTCTTTTTAACTGTTTGTGGTGACTTTGGTTTTTCAGGCAGTGGTGGTGTATGACTTTCTGAAGTAGATTCGTTATTGTTGGATGGAACCTCTAACGATTTTTGTGACACGTTTGATTGGCTCTCCGATGGTGGTGTAGCAGGAACAGTATTTATGTCAGCAGACATATTGGAGTCTTCGTTTGGTCCACCTAACCTCTGTGTAGAAATAAAAATATAGAATTATTATTTTATTACCTTAAAAAAACACATATTTGTACAATTCACGTACTTTAAGAAGTTCTTCTCTCTGTTTTCTTCTACGTTCTATAATTGCCTCTTCATCTTCTTCTTCTTCTATATCAATATCTTTAATATCTTCTTCACTTGAGCTTTCTGAATGTTCCACTTTCAGCCCTTCCGATAAAGAGTCTTTGTATTTGTCATTACGCTCCCTTTTACCATTTTTTTCTCTATCTCTATCGTGGTCTCTGGTATGTTTCTCTCTTTCCCTTCTACTTCTAGATACTGATCTAGAAGTTTTGTACCGATCGTTACGATCTCTATCTAATCTAGCCCTGACAGGGCTACGAGATCTTCTAGTACTTCTTGAACGTTCTCTAATTCTTTCGCGATTTCGGTTATCTCGTATATCATTACGATCACGACTACCTCTACTTTCTCTGTGCCGTTCTCGACTCGCATGACGCTCTCTACTGTCTCTTTTATCACGGCTGTGTCTATCCTTGCTGGGAGGTCTTTCTCGACTGCGACGATCACGACTATTTGGTCGATCTCTACTAGTATGACGATCCCGACTGACATGACGATCTCTGCTAACATGCCGATCACGGCTTGCGTGTCGATCTCGACTAACCTGTCTATCCTTACTTACGTGTCGATCTCGACTGACATGGCGATCTCGACTACTCTGTCGTTCTCGATTTTCTAGTGATTTATAATCATTACGTGATCTAGAGTTATGATGATCTGAATCCCTTCGTCGGTCTTCTTCCCTGTAATTGTATTATGCATTAATGTATTGAATAATATCAAAATTCTTTTAATATTCAACGTACCGTCTATCCTGCTCTCTTTTACGCGACTCATCCTTCTTAATAGATTCTTTACGTTTATCATCTTCTGACCTTCTTTTACTATCTTCTTTACGGGACTCCTCCCTATGCCTGTCACTTATTTTTCGAGCTGGTCGATCATCTCTTCTGTTTTCTTCCCTCCTTAATTCATCTTTTGTACGTACCTTTTCCTCTCTTCTTCTATCAGAATCGCGTCTTTTATCTCCTTTATGCTCCTCTCGACTTCTACGATCTCTGCTCATATCTACAACAACACGCCTTTCAGGTTTCGTTATCTTTTTCCGTTCCCTGCTACCAGATTTACTCCTAGCCCGCTTTTTAGGGGGTATATTGTCGTTTTCACTGTCATCTTCTACAAGTATAACGTCAGGTGTTTCAGTAGCTTTTACTTCCTCCTGATCTGGTTCCTTCTCTTCTTTATCAGATTCATCTGAGAGATATTGTACTAAACATGCTTGCAACCGTTCCTGCATTAACAATAGAAGATAGTAGCAAAAATTTTTATAATCATATGTAAAATTGTAGAGTAAAAAATTATACCTTTTGTTTCATTAATTCTTCAAGATCAATATCATCTTCAATAATTGTACAATCAACCTCATCTGAATCTAAATCTATTAACTTTTCATCTTCACTTTCTTCTGTAGAAACAACCTCTAGCAGTGAATTTTTTACTTTGCCATTTATACCAACATCTTTTTGAACTGTTCTTGTTGGTTTCTCATCTAACGAACCATTTTCAACTTCCCTTTCTTTCTTAGGTCGTTTGTGTTTCTTATGCCTTTTCCTAAAATGTTGCAATTGATAGTCTTGTAGCGAGACATAACATAATAAATTAGATAACACACATACCTGTCTTGCCTTTCAATTTTCCCATCCTCTCTTTCAATTAATTTATCTTTCTTATGTTTATGGTGCTTATGTTTCCTTTTTTTCTTTTTTCTTTGGTCATTCAACATATCGGATTCAGAATCTATGCTCACAATATCTCTTTTACCATCTAAACATTCTAAGTCTGAAGTACTAAAATAAATTTGAATAATTAGTTATTATATAATAATAGACTTCCAAATTCGTTCAATTATTCAGCACAGTGCAATAAAGAATGAAATTTGATTTCCATAAACAGTTTATATCTTGGGATATAAATTACAAAGTATGCTAAACATTAATTAATATTAATGTTTTTATTGTTACTAGAAGGTAACAGATAACATAAATTTGATTCTAAAAATATGATATTTACATTAGTCTATACACTAACAATTAAATAGTATACATGACAAAGTACAAAGATTATAAAACACAAAAACTAGGTTATTTTTTCCAGTGAAAAGATATTAAAGAATATCGGGTAAATAAAAAATATTTTTACTGTAAATTTATTCAGCAGTCTTACATAAGGCCGGAAGAAAAAAAGACATTTTCTAACAGTGTATGAGATTTATTCCGAAAATAAACAGAGGATCACGTAAGTATATGCGATGTAAACATACTATCTTGCGCATCTTTCTGTGCATCGTAAAAAATAGTCGCTGAATCAATGCAACAATATTTACTAATATTTACTACTTACCCCATGATTAAAGATGCTAAATTATTGTTAAGAATAAAATTACAGAAGCACTGCACAAAACAACCACACGCATATATGAACTCTTTAATGGGCTGCCATCTTGTATGTTCGATCGTGTTATTTCGAGATATCTCGATAAGATATCGTACACGGTAAATATCGATATAAAAGGGTTGCTTCCGGTTTTCATATCCTTATACTTTAATTCGACAAAATTTCACATTAAATTTGTTTTCTTTTTGCAAACTTGTAGTACAATTTGTCCATTTTTTCTTTTAAGAATTAAATATATTATACTTCACTTAGTTTCACTTAAATACTATTTACCATTGCCATGCATTTTAAATATATTTTTCGAAATCCATTTACCCCAACAGTATCTACCGATATTTTTATCATTATTTCCAATTTAAAATTAATATCATCAATATTATTTCAACATTTATATAAACTTTAGAAAATATTTTCATTATGTCTATTAATGTAAACCCCCTCAATCTTCAAAAAAGAAAACAGTTTTATTTGAAATGATTAGACATCCAGTAATTAGAATAAAAATGAAAAAAGGTAGTCGAACGTATCAGAAAGAAATGAATCACTAGGGCCGTAGAATTTGCAATAATTTAATTCGCAAAAAATGTCTTACAGTATGTAACGCGGAGTATGCGACACGTCGTTGGTGAATTATTGTTGTTGTTCATGCACCTATATTTTGTTACGTCTCGGGACACCAACCACGCGTGGCATTGCTCCGTTCCGTATAATATTCTAGTCTTCTTGACCAGTCGCGTCGACACCGGCCGTTCAATGGCCGGCGCCAATCATTTAATAATTATTATAACGGTAATGATAACGAGTAACAATTAAATATACATTATATATTACGAATAAATACTAAAAGTAATCCTCGCAAACTCGGGTGAATAACTGAACGATGCTTTCCGCTCGCGATATATAAATACATATACAAAGGATGTGGGACTCGATGAGGTATCAAGGATTTGTGTGCAGGAGAGGATGGCGGACGAGGGGGGGATTCAAGTATTCTTAATCATTCCTAAATCACTTCTCACTCTTTCACGATCGACTATCACGTTGCTCGATCGTCAGAATATCGGGAGGGGGTTTCGGTTGATTTGTCATGACGATTCTTGACTGCATTTTTTCTAAGGAATCTCGAGAAAGTCCAGGACATTGTCGTCCAGAGTTCTGGCAGTTGGAAACTCGCGCGATGGACAGTATACTTCGATTCACTTCCGCTTAATAGTTGAGCTTAATAATTTATTTAACGATAATTTCATTCGAGAAAGAGAAAAAAATATATATATATATAGAAACGCAGCGAAGAAACTGTATACTGAAGCTTCACGACGGTGCCATCTACGATATAAAGTACGTAAATACGCGATCGGTAGTTAAAATACACGAAAATTTCGTTTTAAGAAGAAATGCACGTGTTACTCTCAAAGAAGCCATCATCGAAGATTCAAATACGGTTTCTTGGTTACGTTTAAAAGCGAAACGTCTCGAAGTGTACTCTCCATTCACGTCGAACTGCCCAATGACACGGTTTCTAGTAAAAAAGAACAGTTATTGTCTGGAGAATCAGGAGTACTAGGTAACGTACTCGAGTTTCTTTGAGTTGATTCACGATATGAGGAAGTCTTGGTCCGTCGACAGAACGAAAATAAAAGAAAAAAAAATATATATAACTCTACGTTGACTAGATTCTACACCCATCCAGTATCGACTCTTAGATTAAATCTAGTCGCTACGCGTCCGACTCTATAGAGAAACGGTTATGATAACGTCGCTATTATCCTTTTGTCGCGTTATCTAAGTATGATGTTCACGTGAGAGATCAACAATCGAAAATTAACGTTAGAAGCCGTAGAAAAATTCGCGGAAGAAGAAAATTGATAATCATTCACTGTTTAGAAGAAATTGTTTTCGATGGATGATTGTTGAAGCTGTTCCTTGTCGTTTTCTTTCATTGTCGCTTACGTCTGAAATGTTTCGTGGTCCTCAATAAAAAGGAGAACAAACGGGATCTGTTTCCTACTTTCTTCGCCGTTAAACCGTAAAAATGCTTATTCGAAGAGCTTCTTAGCGTAATGCCAAATGCGGAAGAAGTATTCGTCTTTCCTGAGAAGCCTCGCCCTCGCGTACGAGTGAATGTCGGCGTCCATGTTGTGCTCGCGGAGCCAAGAGCTCGTGTTTTCCGTGCTGAAGCTCACCGATGCTGTTTCACCCTTCTCGGTGGCCTCTGCGATTGGCTCTATTACTGATAATTCTGGAAAACGTGAGAATACAATAATTAATACAAGCTGTCATTAAAGAAATTTGTTTTGTTATACGGTAACAGTAAATAAAGATATTTCGTTAGAACTCTTCAATACAATGGCTGTCAAACTAACGTTCATTAAAATAAAACACTTTCTTAGTAAAATGGAAACTGAAGATTTCGTTATAACTTCATAACTCGAACGAAATTCGATTCACTTGATACATCAATAAAAACATTCATTTTTAATCCTATTACGTTCTTCCAGTCTTTTTTCACCTCATAAGGTTATCATATTTTTTTATCATCATTTGTTGGTTTAGCAATTTTCTGTTTAATCACATATTCATTTCTTTGAGCGTTTGAGAGCCAAGTGGTGCGATCGCGATTCTCCGTTACACTTTCTAACAGTGCCAACCTATTGGTTCGTAGAATCAAATTAAATTTATTTATCTATTTTCCTTCTAATTATTTATTTTCATTTCTGTTATTATCAGCTTGGGAATGAAAAAAACGAAACGTTCGCACTATTTAGAACTTTTTATGTAAAAATAGGAAAGCGTAATTCAGTTTCTGAATTAAAACGAAAGAAGCGCGATCGCGTCGTTTGGCTCTTTTCGACCGGATTTTCGCAAAAATTCGGCGAACTCAAATGGTTAAGGAAATATAGTTATTAGTGAACTTTTTTTCATACTTTTTCATAGTCACGTGGCTGTCAAAGTGTTACATTATTTTTTTTCAATAAAATTTAATGTGAATTTAAAGACATGGTTCGTACCGGAAGCGGGAAGAATATGGACGGGTTCATCAGATTCCAAAGGATCGCTAAGACCGATCTCGTTCCTCGCGTAGATCCTGATCAGGTACATATGATTCTCCTGGAGGTCCCTGATGTTCAGTTTCTGTACTTCGGCAGTTACTCTGCCAACCTCCATCCACATTGTCTTCTTCGCGTCCCTGATGGCGATTTTGTAACCCTCCAATGGCGCGCCACCGTCGCTTTCTGGTCTGCCCCAGGAAATCACTACCGTGTTCGCTGCGATTTGCCTGATCTCCAACGGTGCAGTCGGCGGTGATGGTACGGCTGCGAGAAATAATTTAATCATTGTATTTGATAATTCTCAGTCGATCGAAAAAGATAAAATAAAAGAAAGGCTGATACACACTGGCGTGTGTCTTCAGGGTAACTGGTTCAGAGTTCGTTGGTAAACTGAGCCCCTGGTTATTCTCTGCGAAGATTCTGAAGAGGAATTCGCTTTCTTTCAAATTTTCAACGCAATATTGAAGCGTTGTGGCGTCCAAAGTAACGACTTTCGTCCATCTTGCGCCTTTACCGATTAATGGCCTCTTCTCGATAACGTATCCTGTTTGAAAAATAAATGTTGATCTCATTTCTTGAAATAGCAGAAAGATCATAATGTTCAGATAATGAAAGTAAGAAACTTTCAGAGAATCAATCGATCAGTTTATAACAGAAAATTGTATTAATTTAAATAAACACTGCGAAAATGGGGAGTTTGTTTAAATATTTATGGATTCTATACCCTTTTGACTATTGAATTATGCTTGTTTAGATGCTTAAATTATGCAGTGCTTCATATGATGTTAAGAATTTCTAATAAAATAAATGAATAATAATAATCGGAAATTTTAACAAAATTTAAAACTTGCCTGTGAGTTCTGTGCCGCCATTGCTGGCAGGTGGTGCCCAGCTCAAAGTGACACTCTTGCTGGTAACGTTCGTCACTTGCACATTCTTTGGGCTCGATGGTGGTGCTGAAAACGATTCAATTTTGTAAATGAAGGGTGAAAAAGGATTGGTACTGAAAAGCGTAGAACATAGTCTCGACTCACTTTTACTAATAACCATTTTCGTTGGTGGAAATATGCCCAGCAAAGCGTACATGTTGTTTTCGGTGAGCTTTGTAATTTCTAAGCAACAGTTAAGGCGTAAGCATTGAATAAGCAAAGCTTTTAATTGCAGATTGGCACGGGACCAATCCATTAAACGATATTAGACAGCGACAAAAATTATGAAAATTATTTAAACTGAAGCCGATTATGCTGATGCAAAAATATTATGCCTAGACATTGTTAATATTAGTAAAGCATAGTGAAAATTTGGCTGGTCTTAAATAATAAAGAAGCCAATCAATAATCCATTATTTTTGTGCATATTCTCTTAAAAGAAAACAATAAACTCAAGTAATATTTGTTACTATTTTTCAACACTCTACAGTGTATTTCTGAGAAATAATTGAAAAAGTTACTTAATCTTTTACAATTTTATATTATTGCTTCATTACAGAAGCAGTGGATTATTTATTCGTGAGTATAATATTATGGTTCTGTATCTATATTTTCATATTATTAGATTGTTGATTTGATGTAATTTGAATAAATAACAAATTAATAAATAAATACCAATAAGACATGAAACTCGATAAAAATGGTGAAACATAATGAAATCTCTAATAAATAAACGGTTCCTGAATTCCTACTTCTAAAAATTATGAAATAAAGATCCACAGATTCTGTTAATTGCATTAGATCAGCGTTAAAAAATAATTTGCATCGAGTACGAATAATATAAATAATTTATTTTGCTCACTGGGTCGTTTGCCGGGTGTGATCGGTTCTTCGGCTACGTAAGGAGGACTGGTGCCAACACTGTTTTTCGCTGTTATCCTGAAGTTGTACGGCACATCTGTTTTCAAGTCTGACACGATTAAGTGGGTTACCTCGTATTTAGTAGTGCCAATCTGTAAATAACAAATCTGTATAAGTATTTCATTGTTAAATCTTTTTTCCTGAAACAAATTTGGTTCGTCTCAATAACCTTCTGCCAAGCCTTCTTCGATTCTTCTTTCATCTCGACGATATATTCCGTGATCGGCGTTCCGCCATCGTTCTCCGGAGGCTGCCATTTTATCGTGAACGATGTCTTCGTCATTCCTGACACTTCCAGCGGTCCTCTTGGTGGCCCCGGTGGCTCTGCGAATACGTTCATCATGAAATGATTTATTTCATTTATTTATTCTCGTTTAGTTACATCTGCTCTCTAGATTATTTTTCTTAATTTCTATATCAAAAAGTCTATTTCTTATTAATATTCATATGAAGTTAAATTAAAATTAACTTGAGGCACAGGAAAAAGTTCGTACGGTTTTCTTGTTGGCAGTGAATTGAGATTCGATTTCAATTAGTATTTCACTAGTTTAATGAATGAAATTGGTATTAGCAACAAATTATGTTTATGTTGATATCAAATAAAATAGAATTACTTGACGTTCTCCGTGTTTCAATTTTGATTTAAAAACCCGTACGAACTTTTTCCCGTACCTCATATTTGAATAATTTTTAAAGTCTTACAGTTACCATAGAAAATATCACACAAATATCAACTTTCATAAGCTAATGTGTAGAAATTAAAATAAGCGAAGAGTTCGTTGACTGATAGATACCTTATGATAAACATACTCTAGCAATGTCTTTAATAATTAACTCTTGATTTATGAGTCAATTTGACTCATATTGAATTTTGTAAACATTATTTGATAAATGTTTTGGTTGATTTCAATTGATGTGAAGTTCTAAGATCTAAATAAACGAATGTCAATTTTTTTAAGAACGATAGAACGGACTGTACAGCAAATGTCCGTAAATCTAATGTCAATATAAACGTCTTATTGCATTTTGCAAATTTACGGCATAAATACATAAAGATCCAGTCTATTTATATCTATAACAAGAAGCAAGATAATTGTTATTCATTATACCGAAGGAAGTTCTCATCTTGACAGTGTCCGATTCCAATGGTTCCGATGCTCCGACAATGTTCCTCGCAATAATCCTAAACTTGTATTCTGCATCTTGTTGCAGTTTGTGCACGCAGAAGCTTTCAACCTCCTTATCGATGTCGACCACTTTGACCCAGGCTTTACCCGGCTCGCACTTTTCGATGGTGTACTTTTCAAGCTCAATACCGCCGTCGTCGGCTGGTGGCCGCCATTCGAGTGTAACGCGGTCTTGCCTGATTTCTTTGAAGACAATTGGTCCTTGTGGTTTGCTCGGTTTGTCTAAAACATTTGAAAAGTGAACGTGAAAATGGTAACGATCTTACAAGAAAAGGGCCAGACATAAGAATGAGTGCTAGATATGTATTATAACATGCATAGGGTTTCAGTCAAACACAGATTTTTATATTTGGCTCTCTCTTTGTTACAGATTCAACTTTCGAAATTTAAACCTCTTATTTTATTATTTTTATTATCAATTTTGTATCAATTATTCATTTTTTATTATCCCCATTGTTAATGATGTACCAGTTATTTATTTGTCATTATCCTATTACTAATTTTTTTATTACACCTGTCATTAATTATAATATTATATCTGTTATGAATTTTTATTTAATTACAGGTTTAAGTAATAGTAAGATTTTTCAGGAACATACCGATTACTCGAAGATGTAGATCAACCGAGGAACTGCCAGCTTGATTGCTCGCTTTTACCGTGTAAGTGGCAGTGTCCTCTCTGATAAGGGAAGCAATAAGAATGGTAGAAGTCCTCTCCTCGGTCTGAATAGAAACGTGTTTGTCGACGATCTTCTTGCTGTTCTTCGACCACGTTACTTCCGGTTTCGGGAAGCCGCTGGTTTGCACTTCGATCTTCCATTGGTTGTTCACAGGTAGATTCTGGCTTGCCAATGTTTCGTCGTAGTTGATCTTCGGTGGTTCTTGCACCTTCAGTTCGCACGTTGTTTCTGCTGTTCCGAGATTGTTCTTCGCTTTCACTGTGAACGTTGCTGACGAAGTTTCCGTTGTTTTCGTGATGGTGTACTTCGCCATGCGGTTCTCGTACGTGATGGCACTGTCTTCAAAGGTTTCACCATTTCTCAACCTAAAAATAATGATTAATAATAGCTATTATGCTATTAAGAAGTGATATTAATCCTTTACACTCGAGAGGTAACTCTCAGTTACCATTTGATTTGATATAACAAAATTACAAAATGTTATATATAACATTAAGTTTTGTATAATGCATCAATATGTGAAATATTTATATAAAATAGCTTTTCTCTGAATTTATGTATGTTTTCTCATTAGATAGCTTCAAAGAATGTCGTCTATGTCTCATCGGATAGCGTTGAATGTTTCTAGTGAAAAGCTTTTAGTACGAAGGGTTAAAATAATATTTTACTGAATCTTTAAGATAGAATTAAACAAAAATTTGTACCAAGTGATGTCCGGAGTTGGTGTTCCACCAATGATGCACGAAAGTGTAACAGTTTCGTTTAGCCTTGCAATGACACTCTTCAGTGGTTCCAGCACGACTGGTGGTTCCGTGGCCGATGGTTTTGATATTTTTATGTATGGAGACGTTGGTGATGTGTCACCTGGACCAGCTTCGTTTACTGCAGTCACGCGGAAGGTGTACTCGTTGTTGGTGATTAATTTTGTTACTTTGTGAGTTGTCTCTACTATCTTTTCTGTAATTTTGGTCCACCTACAAACAAAAATTGTGACAATTAATTATGCCCATTTCACAAAATGAATCAATAACATTAATAATATTCTGATCGTTTATTTTATAAAATAAAATAATTCATGAATAACATCTGATAACACGATTATAAAAATTGATATAATATTTTTAAATCCCGTATTCAACATGAAATAACATCAAAATGGAAGATTACAGTTCAAGTTTGATACAATCAAACAACTGGATGGAAATATTAATTTTTAATAAACAAAAAAAATAAGGTACTTACGAAGTTTCAGTCTTCTCTTGGTGTTCAAGAATGTATTCGATGATAGGTGAGTTACCGTCTGAATCTGGTTTCTTCCAATGAAGCGTAACACTGTCAGTGGTGATTTCGAGTGGTTCTGGTGCTCCTGGTGCACTCGGTACATCTGTTGCAGTAATATAATAATGTGAAATTAAATTATGGTTAAAGTAGGATTTAAAATTCAGTTTGTTTAAGTGATCAACTGTACTTTGTGAATATTTTTAAATTTCAGTACTAAAACACTCTGTGTATACATATCATCAAATTTTTCTACTTTCCATTTTATACAGTTAATTATTTTAATTACAAATTGACAAATTAAAAGCTCTTATCCGATTTTATTTTATTTTAATTGGAAAGGACAAAAAGTCTTTATTAGCACGATACTCACGCACTATGACGACGCTGATTTCGATACTTGTCTCGCCGACTTGGTTCGACAATTTCAAGGTGTAGTTGCCGACTTCTTCTTCTTGGATCTTCCTGATGGTCAGGCTCGCGCATTCCTCGTCGAGCGATGGTACCACTCGTTTCGATTTTGTAACTACAGTACCGTTCACCGTCCATTCGTCGCTCGGTTTCGGGGTTCCAGTGAATTTCACGACGATCTCGACGTCCTCGCCCTCTCTGACTTTGTATTTCGTCGGTGTGTCTGGACTGATCTTTGGTGGCGTTTCGATGACTGAAAATGTTTCCAATAATAATTGATTAATCATTTATCGGTCAATAAACTTTTCGTACACTTATTATTAATATTTTAATATTAGAATATTAGAATCTAACTTTGAATTTTATTGAATTTTTACAAAATTGAATCTTGTTGGATCTTTTAATTAAATTAAGATAATGTCTATCGAATTATACCTTCAACTCTCAATTTCGATGATGTCTTTACGTTGGTAACCACAGCTGTGTATTCCGAGATGTCTTCGATCGTGCACTTCTTGACAATTAATTTCTTTACGGTACCCTCATCGATAATAGTATATTTCGATGATTCCTTGATGACCTCCGTTTTTCTGTGAAACACGAGGAATTTATAAAATTTGCGTTAGTGATTTATACATTATTCTTTGAAGTTAAATATAAGTTAGTGATTATAATAAAAAAAATATTATTATTACATTAAAAAATAAAGCTAAATTAAATTGAAAGAAATCAAACTAGATCAAATTAAATCGAATTAGATAAAACAAAATAATTTAAATCAAACTAGATAAAGTAAATAAAATTAAATTAAATAGAATTAAATTAAGCTAATTTAAACTGTTTTCTTACTTATGCCATGTGACCGGCACGTTTTGAGACAGTTCGATGGTGAAAACTGCATCAGCATTCAACGGTACCAAGGTCACATCCGGTAACTTTGTGATGAAGTCCACTCCAGGTTCTTCTACAGTCAACCTGGCCGACGAAGTCTGTTTTCCGACTTCGCAAGAGTATACTGCCGCGTCTTCTGGTTCTGTGTCATAGATCTTGAGCTTCTGTCTTTTACCATCGATGGACAATTGTACATGCTCGGAGAATTGCAATTCTTGACCGTCTTTGAACCATCGAATCAGGGCGTCCCCTTTCGTCACCTCGATTTCGAAAGTTGCTCTCTCACCTCTCGCTATGGTCACATCTTGCATCTTCGTAATGATTTCTGGTGGTAATTCTAGAATAATTGGAAGAAACATTTGTTTTTCACAATGCAAATATAATAGTATGAAAACTTGTGTTTATACTATAAATCTTCCTAAACCGATTTGACGAAATAGAAATCATACGGAAGATTATCTTTTCTATTAAGACTGTCAAGTTAAAATTAAAATTAGAATTGGGCTATGAATATTTTGTAACTTTCTTTAGATCCTATCGTAAAATTTTATTTAACTATAGAATATTATTACGTGAAATTCATAGGATAATTATAAAAAGTTTCATATCGTTATGATCTACTGTACAGATTTAACAGTTTTAAAAGATTTTATCGAAAAATTAATTTATTCAAGAAGACTGAAATGTTTTGTTAATATTGTGGAAATATAGAATCGTATTTAATAAAATTCGTTTTAAGGAAGTTTCTATTTATCTTTAAGAAAAAGTTTAAGCTTACCGATAACGGTGACCTCTGCTGAGCATGTTTCGTCCATGAGGGTGCAAGAGTATTCACCTTCATCGTGCACAGACGTGCTTCTGATCAGCAACTTTCTCACAGTGCCATCTTTCACGAAATCCAACTTCTCCTTGCTCGGTCCCAATGGTTCTCCATCTTTGAACCATTTAACGTCGGCCGACTGGGATGTAATCTCGACCTCCAGGATGGCGACATCCCGTTCCTTCACCTCGCAGTCTTGTAGTTTCTTCACGAATTCTGGTTTAGTGGCTGTACAAACAAACGAAATTTTAAATTACTCATTAAGAACATATATTATGTTTAAGAACTGAAAATTGCTACAACACTAAAACAATTTTTTCAGCTTATAAAGAACAGTAAAAAAAAACATTTTATTTGTCGATAGCACGATACGACCATTAGAAATTTTAATCAAAGAATGATTTTCACCTTTCACCGTGACATTGCTGGCCGTTGATTGATTTTTAACAGTACACTCGTAAAAACCTTCGTCCGTGGGACTCGTTTTCTTGATCACCAACTTGTGCACGTGACCTTCTTGAATGATCTCGCGGTGGTCCATACCGCTGACCTCTTTGTGGTTGTGCCACCATTTTGTCGATACCGTGTGAGACGTTTCGCAGGTCAATTCCAGAGTCTTGTACTCGTCGACGATGACTTCTTTCTCCAGTTCCTTCGTGAACGTCACTTTGTCGACGTCCACCGTTACCCTCGCACCGTGCGAAGCCTTTCCGACAGGATTGCTGGCGATACACTTGTAATCTCCGGCGTCCACCTCCGAATTTGCATTTCGAATTTCGAGTACAATATTCTCGCCGTCGTAGCTTTCCATGATATTCGGTGACTTCTCCAGAGGCAAGTTGTTTCTATGGATAATAATAGTTTACTTGAAAATATCGTTACTTCAGGTACCTAATTTAACTGGATCAACACAATTTTTTTCAAGCGAAGTTTGTGAAGTTTTAAATGTTATAAATATTTCTACAACAATAAGGTAGGGTATTATTATTCCATATTTGTGTTGTTTCATGTTATGTTGTTCAAATTTATGTAGTTCAGAAAATTTCAGTAAACAAGTATACCTTAACCACGTGACTTCCGGTACAGGATTTCCGGTGACCTTCGCCACCAGCCTGAAGGTACCTTTTTCTGGAACGGTAAGTTCTTGGAACCGTTCCGTGAAGAGTGGCGGTTCGGGAGCTCCGGTTGGTATTTCTATAAATAATGAAACGTGTTCTATATTTCGCACGAATTAAATAATTTCCATCACCAATACGTTGAAAATGAATACGTAATATTGAAAACATATATATAAATAAATTGATGCAAGCAAAAGCAGAAGCATATCCTACCCTTGGTCACAGTGTAGTGTTCGTACACGTGTTGCTGAATGTTAATGCCTAGCGAAGGCTTCAAGTTTACTGAAAAATACACCAGCGAAGCATTTTGCGATATTAATAGAAGCACTATACGAAATTCATTAATATTTTTTAGCGGGAGATTTCTTCTAAGCGAAACGTGGGAAACAATTTTCTATTTCGCTGAGTATACGACTACAGTTTTCAATAAAACTAACATTCTAAACTATGACTAATGACTAATGACCAGTGACTAATGACTAGTGAAAATATTCAAGATTTAACAAACTGGTAACTAGATTGCAGATGTTTATGTCAAATACATTTATCTTGGTGTAATTTACGAAATCTAGATTAAAATAAGAATTGACATTTTATGTTAATAATTGTAATATGTTAACATTGAGGAAAAGTCCTTGTTAAATGTAATTGCATTTTACATTTCATATTATTGAAAAATTACCACTTTTTCCATAAACTATTTTGATAGGTTACTAGGATTTTTAAATAAAACAAATTTGCATAAATGTCCGCAGTCCAATTACGTAGATGAGTTAATGTAAAATACGAATGCACGTTTACGTTCTACCAAAAAAGTTCATGAATCATGGGAACTGAACTCAACGAAATACTTACTTTCGACTGTCAACGTGGCTTTCGTCTCCACTGTGCCTAGATCATTGGTAGCCACCACTGAATAATCACCGCTGTCTGACACTTGGGGTTGAATCAGTGTCAGAGTGTTCACGTGGCCATCTTGTTTCGGCGTCAAGCCCTTCAATGGCTTGCCATTCTTGTACCAAGTGACTTTAGGTGCTGGGTTTCCGACAATTTGAGTAGACAACACTACTGTCTCGCCTTCTCTGACTACGTAAGATTGAAGGGGTTCTAGAATCTCCGGTGGTTCTTGTTTACCGGTCTTCACCTGTATAAAACATTAATATTTAGGGGATACGATTATAATACTTAATCCTGAGTACATGTATGTCATGCTGGAGATGACAATAAAAATTTGTTATAGAACGTTGGAAATTGTTCGACAATGTAGCATACTTTAAAAGATTATAAAAATTAAATTTTATTATAATAATAATAAATAGAAGAAATATAAATCGTTGAATTCATTACAAATAAATTGAGTGCAAAGAGTTAAATAATATTACTATATATAGTAATTAATAAAGTATTACTATATAATAATTAATAGTATTACCATTATAATATGATATTATATATAATTTCTGTTTCATTTTGAATACTCATTGTTATATTTGGAAATCAATCAATTAGTAAAATTGATCTTTAACAAATTAAAGATCAGAATTCAAATTTTGATTTTTAGTATTTTTCGATGTATCAATAATCTTTCAATGTTGATTAAATCCTGTAGCTGTTTTAGCAATCTTCACTCTTCCCTACCGAGTATTTATCGACTTATTAATAAAAAAAGATAAAACAAATATTTCGCTCATTTTATACTATACAACATTATTGTGACAATTGTTACGTTCAATTTATCCTTTTATATGTTAATATTTTATAGATTATCTACAAACCTTCATAGGAATCTCGATGGTGGCTTCACCTTCCCTGTTCTTAGCGACGATGGTATACTTCCCTTCTTGTTTTTTCTGCACCTTGGTAATCTTAATTACGCTGCAGTACATGTGCATATCACTCTCCGTCGCGACAATAATGTTCTGTTTAGTTGTGATTTGTTTGTCCTTGTAATACCACGTTATTTCAGGCTCCGGTACTGCTACCAGGCGACATTCTAGTATCACGTCGTCACCCTCGTTCACGTATTTTGCTTTTGGTTTGCGAGAGAATGTGGGTGGTATTCCTTCCAAGATGTCGGCCAAGGATGATTCTCTGCGAATTCAATTTCGATTCATTTAATGAAAAACTCACATAATATTCGTTTATATTTCATAAATTAAATCAGATACATTTGTAGCTACATATAAAAATGTAAATATTAACTTCTTAGAAACCAAATTTTTAACCACTGAATTTATGTATTCTGTTTTTAGCAGCTAAAATAATTTTGATCGATTTGTAGATCTACATTCCCCCCTCATAAAAGAAAGAAGAAGGCCATAAAAAGTAATGGCAAATATTTCGAATTTACCAAATAAAGTTTCAAACCTACCTCGATAGGCTCTTTCTGGATGGTCCAGTTAGATCTGATCCATGGTCAGACAAAGGTGCTTCCACGATCAGTTCCGTGGTGCTGGACGCAAATCCTGCAGCGTTCTTTGCTACACAGGTGAAGGTCCCGGCGTCTTCGGGGAACACTTCTCGGATGATCAGAGTGGCGACATTGTCTTCGTCGTAATACATTTGGAAGTCAGGGGACGGCTTGATGATGGCGGTCTGTCGGAACCACGTTATCTGCGGCCGCGGTAAACCTTCTACTTGACACTCGAATTGAACGGTATAGCCATCCGGCGTGTGAATTGGTTGCAGTTTCTCGATGAACCTTGGCGCTGATGATTTTTCGCCGGGCAAGGGTTCTGTGTCATTAGAAAATGTATATTAGTCATAATTGTATTCGAATATTATATTAATAAAATATTATTTATTAAAGTATTTTAATATTATATCACAAATATAATTTATATAAATAACATTGAAATACCTTCGTAGCTAATATTTTATTAAAATAATATTAAAATAATAAAAACTTATATCACAAATATAATTTATATAAATAACATTGAAATACCTTCGTAGCTAATATTTTATTAAAATAAGTTTTTATTTTGGTTTTTTTAAATGAAGTTAGCCATATAATTGATGAAAAGCTTTTCTCATTAAAAAGCATTTGCTTTGATATCTTCAGAAGCATATATTTCGAATATTTTCATAACACAATGGCTCGATAAAATGTATTATTATTTTACTATAGAATTTTTTACTATAGAACTAAAAAATAAAAGTTTACGTGTAGAATATAAATGAGCTTACTTTCGAATACTGGTAATTTGTCGATCTTCTCGTGCAATTTGCGTTGCAAATAGAGCGTGTAATGTACTTCGTTAAGCAGGTACTGGGCTGGAACCCATCCTTTCTCTTCTGTCAGATGTTTCTTCACGAACCACCAGTCCTGATTGGTATGATCTGTAAAAATATAACGTGTGCAGTCATTTTCATGCATACACTGAGATAGAATCAAACAATAAATAATAACTTGAAATACTTCTAAACGTACCAATAACGTAAACCCTTTCTCCTTCAACGAGGTTAATGGCTTCATCAGTTTCTGCCACGTACGAGCAAATGGAGAACATAATGTCGCCATCGCGGACAACGTACTCGATTTCTTCTACAAAATCCCACGAGTCGCGTAAGGCACAAAGTTGAAGTTACAATATACTAAGAATAAGGAAATAAGAAATAAAATATGCATACCTTCTTCCGAAATGTCTTCCTCCCTGGTGATACTAAGCGTGGCCTCTTCTACAACGTTACAGACAACCAAGTAAGTATTCAATGTCAACAAGAAGAAAATCCGTTTAATAAATAACAACAATAATCACGATAGATCGTAGAACATAGAATTGAAGTTTTCGATGAGATTCTGCGTTCGACGTGTTATGCGCATAAGATTGAAGCGAATCGAACTAACCGCTTTAGCGTCGCCGTATCTGTAATCAAGCTATTTAGCTTTGCCTCCTATTTAGTTTCGCTTGCTATTTTCATTGGCATCTGTAGTATGTTATACGGTGCACCGGTATGCTTTTCATTCGCAGTGGATTAAGAAGCTTAGGGATCGGGAGAAGAATCTTTCGTCTTGGAGGTGGAAGGATAATTAATGGGGCGCGATTAATACTCACTGCTGATCGACATGTCTTGCGAGCAACGTTAATGTCTAATTTCTAGCTGAAAGCATGTTACCGTCAGATTAAATTTGTTATCAGCGTGAAGCGAGAATCGTGAAATCGTTCGCGGCGAACCTTCGTCGTATGTGGACACGCGTCTCTTGCTCTTCAATTTTAACTCCAGCGACTCGTCGGTCTCCTCGACCGAGTACTTCCTGTCGCGTTTCAACTTCAACATGACATCGCCTTCCTCGATGTCTTCGACCTTGTACGGTTTGACCACTTTCTTCTTCTTTCTTCTCAGTGGTAGGTTCAACTCGTCCGTCTCCAATTCCTCGATGCTGTACTCGTCCTTGGCCTCTTCGTCCGATTCGTCTATGATCTCTTCAACAATTGGACCTGAGTCGTCTTCTATTTCCTTGAGGATTCTGATCGTTTCTTCTCCAGTTTCTTCCGAGTACGTCATCGGCCGTTTCTTCGGCTTCAGTCGGACTTTACCGGACATCGAGATGTCTTCCTCCTCGTACGTGTTCAAGGAGATCTTGAACTCTTGTTCTACATCCTCTTTGGTCTTGGTACTGCGCGGCCTGAATGTCACGTTCTCTGCTTCGGTCACTTCTTTGATGTCTGGCCTGGGTTTCTTCTTTGGTCGTAACTTTCGAAGAGTGACGTCTTCGCAAATTTCTTCGACCAGTTTAGGTGGTAGTTTTGGTGGTTTACGTTTGAAGGTGAATTCGTGGACTTCTTCCTCCTCTGGTTGCTCGATTTCTTCGACCTTTTTAATAGTGAGCTCATCGGCTGCCACTTCTTCGATCTTTCGTGGCGTTTTCTTCTTCTTGAGCTGAACATCGGATGATACTTCTTCTTCTTCGACAGGCTTTTCCGGAGCGCGTGTTTTCTTCAGGGTCACTGAAGTTTCTTCGATTTCTTCAGTGACCGATGGTCGTTTCTCGGGTTTCTTCTTTTTCTTGATGGTGACCTCTTCAGGCGTTTCTTCTGCTTCAGTGGGTACCAGTTTCTTGATGGTTACTTCGGCAGCTTCTTCTTCGACGACCGGTTTCTTCTTTGGTTTCTTCTTCAAAGTCACTTCAGCTTCCTCCGGTTTCTTTTCTTCTTCGGCTGGTTTGGGCTTCGTCAGAGTGACTTCAGCGACTTCCTCTTCCTCTTCTTTTGGTATGGACTTCTTTTTCTTCGGTTTCAGAGTAACTTCCACCGGGGCTTCTTCTTCTACCTTTTCTTCTACGACAACCTTTTTGATTGTCACTTCGTCGGCAACTTCCTCTACCACAGGTTTCTTCTTCTTTGGTTTCTTTATTTCTACTTTCTCGGTTGTTTCTTCTGGTGATTTTTCTTTTTCCTTTGGCACTGGCTTCTTTAAGGTAACTTCCTCTGCTACTTCTTCTGGAACCGGTTTCTCCTTTGGTTTCTTCTTCTTTAAGGTGACTTCTTCCGGAACTTCTTCCTCCTTCTTTTCTTCCACCACGACTTTCTTAATTGTAACTTCATCAGCGGCCTCTTCCACCACCGGTTTCTTCTTCTTTGGTTTCTTCAATTCAACTTCTTCCGTCACTTCTTCCGGAACTTTGATCTTCTCTTCCGGTACAGGTTTCTTCAATGTAACTTCTTCCGTCACTTCTTCTGGAACCGGTTTCTCCTTTGGCTTCTTCTTTTTCAAGGTAACTTCTTCCGGAGCTTCTTCTTCTTTCTTTTCTTCAACCACGACCTTTTTGATTGTAACTTCGTCAGCAGCTTCTTCCACAACAGGCTTCTTTTTCTTTGGTTTCTTTAATTCTACGTCTTCCCTCACTTCTTCTGGAACTTTTACCTTTTCTTCCGGTTCTGGTTTCTTTAATGTAACTTCTTCTGTGACTTCTTCTGGAACCGGTTTCTCCTTTGGTTTCTTCTTCTTTAAGGTGACTTGTTCCGGAACTTCTTCCTCCTTCTTTTCTTCAATCACAACCTTTTTGATTGTAACTTCGTCGGCGGCCTCTTCCACCACCGGTTTCTTCTTCTTTGGTTTCTTCAATTCAACTTCTTCCGTCACTTCTTCCGGAACTTTGATCTTTTCTTCCGGTTCTGGTTTCTTTAGAGTGACTTCTTCCGTGACTTCTTCTGGAACCGGCTTTTCCTTTGGCTTTTTCTTTTTCAGGGTGACTTGTTCTGGAACTTCTTCCTCCTTCTTTTCTTCAACCACGACCTTTTTGATTGTAACCTCATCGACAGCCTCTTCCACTACAGGCTTCTTCTTCTTTGGTTTTTTCAATTCGACTTCTTCCGTCACTTCTTCTGGAACTTTTACCTTTTCTTCCGGTTCTGGTTTCTTTAATGTAACTTCTTCTGTTACTTCTTCTGGAACCGGTTTCTCCTTTGGTTTCTTCTTTTTCAGGGTGACTTGTTCCGGAACTTCTTCCTCCTTCTTTTCTTCAACCACGACCTTTTTGATTGTAACCTCATCGACAGCCTCTTCCACTACAGGCTTCTTCTTCTTTGGTTTTTTCAATTCGACTTCTTCCGTCATTTCTTCTGGAACTTTGACTTCTTCTTTCGGTTCTGGTTTCTTTAATGTAACTTCTTCTGTTACTTCTTCTGGAACCGGTTTCTCCTTTGGTTTCTTCTTCTTCAAGGTAACTTCTTCCGGAGCTTCTTCTTCTTTCTTTTCTTCAACAACCGGTTTCTTAATAGTAACTTCTTCGGCAACTTCTTCCTTGACAGGTTTCTTCTTCTTTGGTTTCTTTATTTCTTCAGTCACTTCTTCTGGTGCCTTTTCTTCCGGTTTCTTCAGTGTCACTTCTTCGGTTACTTCTTCAGGGACAGGTTTTTCTTTGGGTTTCTTCTTTATTACAACTTCTTCCTTAACTTCTTCCTCTTCACCCACCTTCTCTTCGACGATAGGCTTTTTTACCGTCACTTCCGCAACTTCTTCTTCCTTCACAGGTTTCTTCTTTGGTTTCTTCACGACAGCCTCTTCGACCACTTCTTCCGGTTTCTTTGGTTTCTTCTTCAAAACGACTTCAACTTCTTCCTCTACTACCTCCTTTTCTTCCACAACTGGTTTCTTGATTGTCACTTCGGCCGGTGCTTCCTCAACAGGCTTTTCTGGTTCCTTTTTCAATGGCACTTCTTCCGTTACTTCGGGCACCTCTTTTGGTTTTTCAGGCTCTGGTTTCTTGATCGTTACTTCTTCTTCCTTAGGAGCCTTTTCTTTAGGTTTCTTTGGTTTCGCTTTACGTTTAATCGTGACATCTTCAGTTTCTTCTTTCGGCACTTTGGGAACTTCCTCCTTCTCTTTCACTGGCACCTCTTTCTCGGCTTCTTCTTCAGGCTTGTCCTTCTTCCACGGTTTCAGAGTTATCTTCTCACCTTCCTCTTCCGGCTTCTCTTTCTCCGGAATTCTGAACTTTACTTCCGGTTCTTCTGTTGGTTCAGGTGGTTTCGGTTCACCTTTTATTATCGGTACCTGTTCGATTTCTTGATCTGGCTTTTTCTTTTCTTCTCTCTCGTATGGTTTCGGCACCGGCTCAGGTTTTGGTTCCTCCGGTTTCTCATACTCTTCCGGTTCATACTTCTCAAGTTCCGGCCTCTCGAAGTCCAAAGGTTTGAGTTCATCGTGCTCCAATTTCACTTTCGGTTTCTTCTTCTTTTCTGGCTTGACTTCTTCTTCCGGTTCTTGCTTCACAGGTTTCTTCAGAGGTTCTACTTCTTCTTCCGGCTTCTTGTCAGGTATTTTCTTTAGCTTAACTTTTTCCGGCTCCACTTTTTCTTCCTCTGGCACTTTACCCTTTCCGATAGGCACTTTCTGAGGTTCTTCAGGCTTTTCTGCAGGTTTCTTCGGTGGCCTTTCATATACCGATTTGTCTTCAACCTTTTCCAAAGGAACCTTCTTTAATTCTTCGAATTCCTGATCCAATTTTTCCAGTTCTGTAGTCTCTTTCCCTGGAAGTTTTACCTTTTTGACTTTTCTCTTCAAGACCTGCAAAGCTTCTTCAGTGTTTCTTGAAAGTATACCACTTTGTACTGGATTTTCTTCCAGATATGATATCTCAGGAATCTGCATTTCCGGTGGATAATCCGTGACGTACTGGAGCGTGCTGCGTAACATGATCTTCGGGATCTTCACCTTGCTTACTTCCTTCTTTCTGGTGACTGCTACCTTCTTCAGCTTTATCGCAGCGAACTGAATCGTTTCAGCTGGTTCCGAGTACTTCAATTTTGTTGGTTTGATCTCTTTCCTCTCGATCTTTTCAGGAACCAATTTTTGGAGAGCTGCTGGTAGCTCTTTCTTTTCCTTCTTTTTCTTTGATGGTTCCCATTGGATCTTCTCAGGCATTGGTTCCAGTACAGGTCTTTCATATTCTGGCTCCACCCATTCCTCGATTTCATCTTTCTTAACTGGTTTCTTCTTTTTCTTCTTTTCTTTTACTTCCTTTGGTTTTTCAGGAACCTTCTCAACTGGTTTTTCTTCCAGCACTTTCTTTTCTTCTTCCTTCTTCTCAGGAGCCTTTTCTGTCGGAACTTCTGTCACCTCTACCTTTTCTTCTTTTTCTTCGACTGGTACTGCTTTGCGTTCTTCAGGTTTCTTTGTTGATAATTCTTCTGGCACCGCTTCAGGGATGACTTCAGTGGTCTCTATAGTCTCCTTTGGAACGACTTCTTTTTTAGCCTTTACCTTCTTTGGTTTTTCTTCTGGTATTTCTTCCACTTTTTCTTCTACCTGTACCTCTTCTGATGGAGTGGGTTTCTTTTCGGCAGGAACTTTCTTCTTTTTCGGCTTTTCTTCCTTCGGCTTTTCCTCTTTTGGTTTCTCCTCTATCGGTTTCTCTTCTTTCGGTTTTACCTCTTCCGGTTTTTCCTCTATCGGTTTTTCGTCTTTCGGTTTTTCCTCTATTGGCTTTTCTTCCTTTGGCTTCTTTACCTTCGGTTTTTCTTCCTTCGGTTTCTCCTTAGGAACTTCCTTCTCTTCAGGTACCTTTGGAACTTCTTCTTTCGGCTTTTCAATTACTTCAGGTTTCTTCTCTTCGGGGATTTCCTTTTCTTCCGGTTTCTCCTCAGGAATTTCCTTTTCTTTTAGTTTTTCTTCGATTACTTCGCCATTTGTGATCGGTTCTTCCTTCTTCTTCTTTTTCTTTTCTTTAGGCGCTTTCTTGACAGGCACTTCAGTTACTTTTGCTTCCTCTTCTACCTTTTCTTCTTCCTTAGGAACAGCCTTTTCTTCCTCTGGCTTCTCTTCTTCTATTTCTTCTGTCGTAACCTCAGTTACCACTTCAGTCGTTTCTATTTCTTCCTTTGGAATAACTGTCTTCTTCGCCTTCCTCTTCTTAGGCTCTTCTGTTGTTATTTCTTCCACGACTTCTTCTACTTGTTCCTCTTCAGCTTTCGTCGGTTTTAGTTTCTTCTTTGGAGCCTTCTTAACGGTGACAGTCTTTTCTTCGACTTTGGCTATTTCTTGTTCTTCTTCGGTCACCAAAGCTTTGTCTTCTTCCGGCTTCTCGACCTCTAATGTTTCTTCCGCGGTTGTAGTAACCACTTCCGTCGTTATAATACCTTCCGACGGAGTGATTTCTTTCTTGGCTTTGGTCTTCTTTGGCTTTTCAGGAATGAGCTCTTCCACTTTCTCTTCAGGTTGTTCTTCGGTTTCCGGAACAGCTTCTTTGGGCGCTTTCTTCACTGGTACTTTCTTAGTTACCACTTTTTCTTCTATTTCTTCAATCTCCGATACTTTCTTCTTCTTTGGTTTCACTTTCTCAGGCAGCTCTTCCGTAGTTACTTCGGTAACTACTTCAGTGATTTCAACACCTTCCTTTTCTGTAACAGTTGGCTTCACCTTTTCTTCCTTAGGTTTCTCAAGTGTTATTTCTTCTACAATTTCTTCCTCTTCTTCCGCTTCAACCGCGGTGACTGGCTTCTTCTTCTTAGGTGCCTTCTTAACTGTGACTTCGGACACCTTGGCCTTCTTCTCTTTTATCTCCGAGGGCTTGGCTTCTTCCGGCTTAACCTTTTCTTCCTTCAGCTCTTCGACAGGCGTCTCCGTTATAATTTCCGTGATTTCTACACCCTCTTTGGGAATGACATCGCCTTTAGCCTTCTCCTTGACAGGTTTTTCAATGACAAGTTCCTCGACTTCTTCAACTGGTTTGCCTTCCTTTACCGTTGCTCTCTTCTTCTTAATAACTTTCTTGGTAGGCGTTTCAACTATTTCGACTATTTCTTGTTCTTCCATAACTTTAGCTTCTTCTACCGTCTTTTCTATCACCTCTTCCACCACTTTGTCTTTCTTCTCTTTCGGTTTCTTCCTAATGATCTTCTTCGTGGGTGTTTCAATCGTTTCGATTATTTCTTCTTCCTCGATTATTTCTTCCGGCTTCTCAGGGGCTTTCTTCAGTACAACTTTAGTTACTTTAACCGTTTCTTTTTCTTCTTCCACGAGCGGTTTTGCCTTTTCCTTCTGCGGCTTCTCAATGTGAATTTCTTCTATAACTTCTTCCGGAACACCGTCTTCTTTCGTAACTGCTTTCTTCTTCTTAACGATCTTCTTGGTCGGTGTTTCAATCACTTCCACGATTTGTTGTTCCTCCATTTCGATGGTTTCTTCTTTTGGTTTCGTTATTATTTCTTCCACAACGACCTCTTTTTCTCCCTTTTTCATTGGTCGTATTTTCTTCCTTATGATCTTCTGCGTGGGCGTCTCGATTGTCTCAAAGATTTCTTCCTCCTCTTTTATGACGACCTCTTTCTTCTTCTTCGGCGCTTTCTTCACGTCAATTTCGGTGATTGTCACGGTCTCTTCCTCTTCCACGGTGGGTTTGATTCTCTGCTTCTCGGGCTGCTCAATCGTGATCTCTTCGACGATTTCTTCCGTCACCTCATCCTTAGCCGTGACTGGTTTCTTCTTCTTGGGGACTTTCTTCTGCTTGACTTCCTCAACGACTTCCTCAACGACTTCCTCCTATTTGGGTTAATTAAAGTGAACAAATAATGAACACATATGTTAACCACAAAGTAATCCTAACTGTTCGTTGTAGTATGTGAAATGTCATTCTTTGCGATGTAAGTTTTGTGAGAATAGAAGAGTAGAGTACACGATTAAATTATTGTTAAACATTAAACTGATAATTACTGTTAAACATTGAACTAACTACATATTGTCGAACAAATTTTTGTATTGTACTATTTACAAGATTGTATTATACAAGTGTGTTTAAATGAGCCCGAGTTCAAATGACATTTCATGGACGACAACTTATCGTGGAAGCAACTGGTCAACAAACTTACCTGTTGAATCGTCTTCTCCGCGACATCTGGAATAACAACAAAATGCTTTAAATCTGTATATAAACTAACAAAGTAATTGAAATGGCAGTCAGCTCTCCTCGGCGAAACTAGTTTTCATGATTGAGTGGAATCAAATCGTATGAAAGCTGACCAGTTAGCCGACCAGTAAATGCATCGAAAAATCATATATGCTGTAGAAAATACATATTTTGTCGGGTATGTCTTTTGTTTCCTGTTCTTTGTTAAGAATAGAAAGTGGAATGTTGCTTTTGTACGTTGTATACGTCTAAGATTGTAATGGTGGATAGCAATACGTAAGAAGTTCAGCTTACCTTCGGGCACTTTTTCACCGGCTTTTGGTTTAATCGGTCTTTTGTGTTTGGGTTTTTCGTGTAAATCTGGTGTAGTGTGGTCTTCGGGGAGTTCTATTGTTGCTGTCAGTGGTGCTTTACCTTCCTCCTCGACGATCACCTCTTCGGTGACCTTCTCTTTACCTTCGCGTTTCCTTGTCACGCGCTTTTTGCGCACAGTTTTCTTTGTTCCATCTTCGACGATCTCGCTTGTTACGATTTCTTCTTTGATCTCTTCCACAGGCGCGGGCTTTTCGACTATCTCTGCCGGTTTCGGCTTCTCTTCGACGAACTCTTCGACGGTAACGATCGGCTCAACGCCTTCTTCCTCTATCGTCGTTTCTTCCACGACTTTAGGCTTCTCATCACCGCGTTTGGTCGTCGTTTTCTTCTTCTTAATCTTCCTCTGTTTCTTCTCTGGAGTCTCTTCGATGTCAACAGTCGTGATAACTTCGACTGTCTCGACAATGTCGTCGTCTTTGGGAACGAATTTGATGTAATCCTCTGGTTTCTTTTCTTCTTCTTCAGGCTCTTTAGGTTTCTTCCAGGGCTTTAGCTTAATTTCTTCCGGCTTTTCTTCCGGAGGTGGTCGTTCAGGGATTCTTCTCTTGATTTCTTCTTCTTCTTCAGGTTCTTTTGGTTTTGGAACACCTGGTACTATTGGAACAGCTTCAGTCTCTTGATCAGGTACTTTGCGATCCTTCTTTGGTTTTTTGGTTGGAACCTTCTTGGCCTTAGGTTTCTCTGGTTCAGGATATTCTGGCTTTTCTCTTTCTTCCAGTTCGGCATCGCTTCTGTCTATGTCGTAAGGCTCGAATGGTTTCAACTCTGGATACTCAGGTTCTTCTTTCTTCTTTTCAGGTTTGTCCACTTCGTCTTTCTTCTTTGGAGAGGGAACTAATTCTTCTGGAAGCTCTGGTTCCTTTCCTGGTATTTTCTTCAGTTTTACTGTTTCCGGTTCTTCTCCTTCCTCGGGTCGACGTTTTCCTTTGCCGATTTTCAGTTTCTTTGGTTTCTCCTCTTCGACTTCTTGTGGTTTTGGTTTGCGTTCGTACGGAGCTAATTCTTCAACTTTCTCTAGAGGAACCTTCTTTAATTCTTCGAACTCTTGGTCCAGTTTTTCTAATTCCGTCAGCTCCTTTTCTGGAAGCTTTACTTTTCTGCGCTTTATCTTCTTGATCTGCAATGCTTCTTCCATTGTGCGGGATAATATTCCATTTTGCACGTAGATTGGTTCCATTTCGGTTATCTTTGGATATTGAATGGATGGAGGCCATTCGTGCTCCGTAATGCGACTGCGCAGTAGAATTTTCGGGAATTTACCTTCGTCTTTTCCACGTGTCTTAGGTGTGGCTTTAGGTTTTTTCAATTTGATTTGTGCGAATAAGGGAGTTGCTGGTTCTTCTATCTTAGGTTTGATTGCTTTCTGTTCTTTGATACTGATCCTCATTAACTGAGGCTTCAAAGCTTCCTTCTCTTTGTCTTCTGGTTTCTTCTTCTTCTTCACTTTCTTCTCTGGTTTTTCTAATGGAACAGGTTCTTCGACTTTCTCTATTGGCAATTCCTTCTTCAGTTCTTCAAATTCTTTGTCCAGTTGTTCCAGCTTGGCTATTTCTTTCTTCAAATGCTTGACCTTCTTCTTTTTCAGTTTTGGTAAGGTTTCAGCTTCTTCAACGTTGCGTGACAGGATACCATTTTGAACTTCGTTCGGCTCGATCTCAGAGATCTTCAGGAATCTAGGAGCAGGAGGAAATTGGATAGCAACGATTCGACTTCGAAGCAAGACACGAGGGAATTTTTCCTTCTTTTCCACCGGTTTAGGCTTCTTAGGCGTTTTGCGCAATGTAATTTGTGCAAATTGAGGCTTGTTCAAAGATACTTCTTGGGCTTCGAGTTTTGTGGTTTCTACTTTGGTAACTTTCATACGTTGAAGTTTC
Organism: Nomia melanderi; assembly: GCF_051020985.1. Taxonomy (NCBI): domain Eukaryota; kingdom Metazoa; phylum Arthropoda; class Insecta; order Hymenoptera; family Halictidae; genus Nomia; species Nomia melanderi. The sequence continues at coordinate 7,262,208 of NC_135005.1, forward strand.
ACAGGTTTTCTACCATCAGCAGTGGGAGCTTCGGGAGCTTCTTCAACTACTGTGACATCAGATACAGTTTCTACAGCACCCTTCTTAATCTTCTTCTTGATAACCTTCTTTGGTTTTCCTTCTTTCACTACTTCCTCTGTGACCAATACCTCTTCAGGAGTTTCTTCTACTTCCTTAGGTATAACTCGTTCTGGAGCAACAAGAGGTTTCAGTATTTCTTCAACAACCTCTTCAACGGGACCTTCAGTGACTGTAGTCACAGGAGCCTTTCCTTGTTCTTCAACAGTGACTACTTCCGTCACCTGTTGCTCTTTGCCTTTACGTTTGATGACCTTCTTCTTCGTAATCTTCTTTGGTTTGCCTTCTTTGGTTACTTCTTGTGTGACAGTCACTTGTTCGCGAACTTCTTCTACTTCAGATGGTTGTACCCGTTTAGGAGCTGGCAACGCCTTGATTATTTCTTCCACAACTTCTTCAATGGGACCCTCAGTAACTGTGGTTACAGGACGTTTACCTTTTTCTTCAACAGTAACTTCTTCAGTAACCTGTTGTTCCTTGCCTTTACGTTTAATAACCTTCTTCCTAGTGACCTTCTTTGGTTTACCCTCTTTCGTCACTTCTTCAGTAACGGTCACCTGTTCACGAACTTCCTCAACTTCGGTTGGCTTTACATGTTCTGGTGCTGGCAAGGATTTAATAATTTCTTCCACAACTTCCTCGACAGGACCTTCCGTTACTGTGGTCACTGGACGTTTACCTTTCTCTTCAACCGTGACTTCTTCACTGACTTGTTGCTCTTTGCCTTTGCGTTTGATAATCTTTTTCTTTGTGATTTTCTTCGGCTTGCCTTCTTTGGTTATTTCTTCAGTAACAGTCACTTGTTCACGTACTTCTTCTACTTCGGTTGGTTTTACATGTTCTGGTGCTGGCAAGGATTTAATAATTTCTTCCACAACTTCCTCGACAGGACCTTCAGTTACTGTCGTCACTGGACGTTTACCCTTCTCTTCAACAGTAACTTCTTCAGTGACCTGCTGCTCTTTGCCTTTACGTTTGATAACCTTTTTCTTCGTGATCTTCTTCGGCTTGCCTTCTTTGGTTATTTCTTCAGTAACAGTTACCTGTTCGCGTACTTCTTCTACTTCAGATGGTTGTACCCGTTCAGGAGCTGGCAACGCCTTGATTATTTCTTCAACAACTTCTTCAATGGGACCCTCAGTAACTGTGGTTACAGGACGTTTACCTTTCTCCTCAACGGTAACTTCTTCAGTTACTTGTTGTTCTTTGCCCTTGCGTTTAATAATCTTCTTCTTTGTGATTTTCTTCGGCTTGCCTTCTTTGGTTATTTCTTCAGTAACAGTCACTTGTTCACGTACTTCTTCTACTTCGGTTGGTTTTACATGTTCTGGTGCTGGCAAGGATTTAATAATTTCTTCCACAACTTCCTCGACAGGACCTTCAGTTACTGTCGTCACTGGACGTTTACCCTTCTCTTCAACAGTAACTTCTTCAGTGACCTGCTGCTCTTTGCCTTTACGTTTGATAACCTTTTTCTTCGTGATCTTCTTCGGCTTGCCTTCTTTGGTTATTTCTTCAGTAACAGTTACCTGTTCGCGTACTTCTTCTACTTCAGATGGTTGTACCCGTTCAGGAGCTGGCAACGCCTTGATTATTTCTCCAACAACTTCTTCAATGGGACCCTCAGTAACTGTGGTTACAGGACGTTTACCTTTCTCCTCAACGGTAACTTCTTCAGTTACTTGTTGTTCTTTGCCCTTGCGTTTAATAATCTTCTTCTTTGTGATTTTCTTCGGCTTGCCTTCTTTGGTTATTTCTTCAGTAACAGTCACTTGTTCACGAACTTCTTCAACTTCGGTTGGCTTTACATGTTCTGGTGCTGGCAAGGATTTAATAATTTCTTCTACAACTTCCTCGACAGGACCTTCAGTTACTGTCGTCACTGGACGTTTACCCTTCTCTTCAACAGTAACTTCTTCAGTGACCTGCTGCTCTTTGCCTTTACGTTTGATAACCTTTTTCTTCGTGATCTTCTTCGGCTTGCCTTCATTGGTTATTTCTTCAGTAACAGTTACCTGTTCGCGTACTTCTTCTACTTCAGATGGTTGTACCCGTTCAGGAGCTGGCAACGCCTTGATTATTTCTTCAACAACTTCTTCAATGGGACCCTCAGTAACTGTGGTTACAGGACGTTTACCTTTCTCCTCAACGGTAACTTCTTCAGTTACTTGTTGTTCTTTGCCCTTGCGTTTAATAATCTTCTTCTTTGTGATTTTCTTCGGCTTGCCTTCTTTGGTTATTTCTTCAGTAACAGTCACTTGTTCACGTACTTCTTCTACTTCAGATGGTTGTACCCGTTCAGGAGCTGGTAACGCCTTGATTATTTCCTCAACAACTTCTTCAATGGGACCTTCAGTAACTGTGGTTACAGGACGTTTACCTTTCTCCTCAACAGTCACTTCTTCTGTGACCTGTTGTTCTTTTCCTTTGCGTTTTATAATTTTCTTTTTGATAACTTTCTTTGGCTTACCCTCTTTGGTTATTTCTTCAGTGACAGTTACTTGTTCGCGAACTTCTTCAACTTCAGTTGGCTTGACGTATTCTGAGGCGGGTAAGGCTTTAATTATTTCTTCCACAACTTCCTCAACAGGACCTTCAGTTATTGTGGTCACTGGAGCTTTAACTTTTTCTTCAACCGTAACTTCTTCTGTGACCTGTTGCTCTTTGCCTTTGCGTTTGATAACTTTCTTCTTTATGATCTTCTTCGGTTTGCCTTCTTTTGTCACTTCTTCAGTAATAGTTACCTGTTCGCGTACTTCTTCTACTTCAGATGGTTTTACGAATTCTGGAGCCGGTAAGGGTAAGATTGTTTCTTCTACAACCTCTTCAACAGGTCCTTCTGAGACTGTTGTTACAGGTCGCTTACCCTCCTCTTCAACAGTGACTTCTTCCGTTACCCGTTGTTCCTTGCCCTTGCGTTTAATAACCTTCTTCTTCGTGATCTTCTTCGGCTTGCCTTCTTTGGTTATTTCTTCAGTAACAGTTACCTGTTCGCGTACTTCTTCTACTTCAGATGGTTGTACCCGTTCAGGAGCTGGCAACGCCTTGATTATTTCTTCAACAACTTCTTCAATGGGACCCTCAGTAACTGTGGTTACAGGACGTTTACCTTTCTCCTCAACGGTAACTTCTTCAGTTACTTGTTGTTCTTTGCCCTTGCGTTTAATAATCTTCTTCTTTGTGATTTTCTTCGGCTTGCCTTCTTTGGTTATTTCTTCAGTAACAGTCACTTGTTCACGTACTTCTTCTACTTCGGTTGGTTTTACATGTTCTGGTGCTGGCAAGGATTTAATAATTTCTTCCACAACTTCCTCGACAGGACCTTCAGTTACTGTCGTCACTGGACGTTTACCCTTCTCTTCAACAGTAACTTCTTCAGTGACCTGCTGCTCTTTGCCTTTCCGTTTGATAACCTTTTTCTTCGTGATCTTCTTCGGCTTGCCTTCTTTGGTTATTTCTTCAGTAACAGTTACCTGTTCGCGTACTTCTTCTACTTCAGATGGTTTTACGAATTCTGGTGCCGGTAAGGGTAAGATTGTTTCTTCTACAACCTCTTCAACAGGTCCTTCTGAGACTGTTGTTACAGGTCGCTTACCCTCCTCTTCAACAGTGACTTCTTCCGTTACCCGTTGTTCCTTGCCCTTGCGTTTAATAACCTTCTTCTTCGTGATCTTCTTCGGCTTGCCTTCTTTGGTTACTTCTTCAGTAACAGTCACTTGTTCACGTACTTCTGCAACTTCGGTTGGTTGAACCTGTTCAGGAGCTGGTATTGCCTTGATTATTTCTTGAACAACTTCTTCAATGGGACCCTCAGTAATTGTGGTTACAGGTGCCTTATCCTTTTCTTCGACAGTGACAACTTCGGTCACCTGTTGCTCTTTTCCCTTTCGTTTAATGACTTTCTTTTTTGTTACTTTCTTTGGTTTACCTTCCCTAGTTACTTCCTCAGTAACAGTTACTTGTTCTCGTACTTCCTCAACTTCAGATGGTTTAACAAATTCGGGTATTGGTAGTTCAATAAATGTTTCTTCTACTACTTCTTCAACAGGACCTTCAGTAACTGTTGTTACAGGCGCCTTGCCCTTTTCTTCAACGGTAACCACCTCAGTAACCTGTTGCTCTTTACCCTTACGCTTGATAACCTTCTTCTTAATAATCTTTTTCGGTTTGCCTTCTCTGGTTACTTCCTCAGTGACAGTTACCTGTTCACGAACTTCCTCAACTTCAGAGGGTTTCACGAATTCGGGTGCTGGCAACGGTAAGATTGTTTCTTCCACTACTTCTTCTACTGGTCCTTCAGTAACTGTTGTCACCGGACGTTTACCCTTTTCTTCAACAGTCACTTCTTCAGTTACTTGTTGCTCTTTTCCTCTACGTTTTATAATTTTCTTTTTGATAACTTTCTTTGGCTTACCCTCTTTGGTTATTTCTTCAGTGACAGTTACTTGTTCGCGAACTTCTTCAACTTCAGTTGGTTTTACGTATTCTGGAGCTGGTAAGGCTTTAATTATTTCTTCCACAACTTCCTCAACAGGACCTTCAGTTATTGTGGTCACTGGAGCTTTACCTTTTTCTTCAACCGTAACTTCTTCTGTGACCTGTTGCTCTTTGCCTTTGCGTTTGATAACTTTCTTCTTTATGATCTTCTTCGGTTTGCCTTCCTTTGTCACTTCTTCAGTAACAGTTACCTGTTCACGTACTTCTTCAACTTCTGTTGGTTTCACGTGTTCTGGTGCTGGCAACGGTAAGATTGTTTCTTCCACTACTTCTTCTACTGGTCCTTCAGTAACTGTTGTCACCGGACGTTTACCCTTCTCTTCAACAGTCACTTCTTCAGTTACTTGTTGCTCCTTTCCTCTGCGTTTTATAATTTTCTTTTTGATAACTTTCTTTGGCTTACCCTCTTTGGTTATTTCTTCAGTGACAGTTACTTGTTCGCGAACTTCTTCAACTTCAGTTGGTTTGACGTATTCTGGGGCGGGTAAGGCTTTAATTATTTCTTCCACAACTTCCTCAACAGGACCTTCAGTTATTGTGGTCACTGGAGCTTTACCTTTTTCTTCAACCGTAACTTCTTCTGTGACCTGTTGCTCTTTGCCTTTGCGTTTGATAACTTTCTTCTTTATGATCTTCTTCGGTTTGCCTTCTTTTGTCACTTCTTCAGTAACAGTTACCTGTTCACGTACTTCTTCAACTTCTGTTGGTTTCACGTGTTCTGGTGCTGGCAACGGTAAGATTGTTTCTTCCACTACTTCTTCTACTGGTCCTTCAGTAACTGTTGTCACCGGACGTTTACCCTTCTCTTCAACAGTCACTTCTTCAGTTACTTGTTGCTCCTTTCCTCTGCGTTTTATAATTTTCTTTTTGATAACTTTCTTTGGCTTACCCTCTTTGGTTATTTCTTCAGTGACAGTTACTTGTTCGCGAACTTCTTCAACTTCAGTTGGTTTGACGTATTCTGGGGCGGGTAAGGCTTTAATTATTTCTTCCACAACTTCCTCAACAGGACCTTCAGTTATTGTGGTCACTGGAGCTTTACCTTTTTCTTCAACTGTAACTTCTTCTGTGACCTGTTGCTCTTTGCCTTTGCGTTTGATAACTTTCTTCTTTATGATCTTCTTCGGTTTGCCTTCTTTTGTCACTTCTTCAGTAACAGTTACCTGTTCACGTACTTCTTCAACTTCTGTTGGTTTCACGTGTTCTGGTGCTGGCAACGGTAAGATTGTTTCTTCCACTACTTCTTCTACTGGTCCTTCAGTAACTGTTGTCACCGGACGTTTACCCTTCTCTTCAACAGTCACTTCTTCAGTTACTTGTTGCTCCTTTCCTCTGCGTTTTATAATTTTCTTTTTGATAACTTTCTTTGGCTTACCCTCTTTGGTTATTTCTTCAGTGACAGTTACTTGTTCGCGAACTTCTTCAACTTCAGTTGGTTTTACGTATTCTGGAGCTGGTAAGGCTTTAATTATTTCTTCCACAACTTCCTCGACAGGACCTTCGGTTACTGTGGTCACCGGAGCTTTACCTTGTTCTTCGACCGTAACTTCTTCTGTGACCTGTTGCTCTTTGCCTTTGCGTTTGATAACTTTCTTCTTTATGATCTTCTTCGGCTTGCCTTCTTTTGTTACTTCTTCAGTAACAGTTACCTGTTCACGTACTTCTTCAACTTCGGTTGGTTTCACGTGTTCTGGTGCTGGCAACGGTAAGATTGTTTCTTCTACAACCTCTTCAACAGGTCCTTCTGAGACTGTTGTTACAGGTCGCTTACCCTCCTCTTCAACAGTGACTTCTTCCGTTACCCGTTGTTCCTTTCCTCTGCGTTTTATAATTTTCTTTTTGATAACTTTCTTTGGCTTACCCTCTTTGGTTATTTCTTCAGTGACAGTTACTTGTTCGCGAACTTCTTCAACTTCAGTTGGTTTGACGTATTCTGGGGCGGGTAAGGCTTTAATTATTTCTTCCACAACTTCCTCAACAGGACCTTCAGTTATTGTGGTCACTGGAGCTTTACCTTTTTCTTCAACCGTAACTTCTTCTGTGACCTGTTGCTCTTTGCCTTTGCGTTTGATAACTTTCTTCTTTATGATCTTCTTCGGTTTGCCTTCTTTTGTCACTTCTTCAGTAACAGTTACCTGTTCACGTACTTCTTCAACTTCTGTTGGTTTCACGTGTTCTGGTGCTGGCAACGGTAAGATTGTTTCTTCCACTACTTCTTCTACTGGCCCTTCAGTAACTGTTGTCACCGGACGTTTACCCTTCTCTTCAACAGTCACTTCTTCAGTTACTTGTTGCTCCTTTCCTCTGCGTTTTATAATTTTCTTTTTGATAACTTTCTTTGGCTTACCCTCTTTGGTTATTTCTTCAGTGACAGTTACTTGTTCGCGAACTTCTTCAACTTCAGTTGGTTTTACGTATTCTGGAGCTGGTAAGGCTTTAATTATTTCTTCCACAACTTCCTCGACAGGACCTTCGGTTACTGTGGTCACCGGAGCTTTACCTTGTTCTTCGACCGTAACTTCTTCTGTGACCTGTTGCTCTTTGCCTTTGCGTTTGATAACTTTCTTCTTTATGATCTTCTTCGGCTTGCCTTCTTTTGTTACTTCTTCAGTAACAGTTACCTGTTCACGTACTTCTTCAACTTCGGTTGGTTTCACGTGTTCTGGTGCTGGCAACGGTAAGATTGTTTCTTCCACTACTTCTTCTACTGGACCTTCAGTTACTGTGGTTACTGGAGCTTTACCCTTCTCCTCAACAGTCACTTCTTCAGTTACCTGTTGCTCCTTTCCTCTACGTTTAATAATTTTCTTTTTGATTACCTTCTTCGGCTTACCTTCCCTGGTTACTTCTTCAGTAACTGTTACTTGCTCCCTAACCTCTTCTACTTCCCTGGGCTTAGCGTATGCCAGTGCTGGTAGTGGTGTAATGAGTTCTTCAACTACTTCTTCCACTGGTCCTTCCGTAACAGTAGTCACAGGTGCTTTACCATGTTCCTCAACAGTAACGACTTCCGTCACTTGCTGTTCCTTACCCTTACGTTTAATAATCTTTTTCTTTGTTGTCTTCTTCGGCTTACCTAAGTGTGTAACTTCTTCAGTAACCGTCACTTGCTCACGCACTTCTTCTACTTCAATTGGTTTGACCCGTTTAGGTTCTGGCAAAGGTGTTATTATTTCTTCCACCACTTCTTCCACAGGTCCCTCAGTGACAGTAGTCACAGGAGCTTTTCCTTGTTCTTCAACAGTAACAACTTCTGTTACTTGTTGCTCTTTACCCTTACGTTTGATGATCTTCTTCTTCGTAGTTGTCTTGGGTTTACCTAATTTTGTAACCTCCTGCGTAACTGTCACTTGTTCCCGAACTTCCTCCACTTCCGATGGTTTGGCGTATTTGGGTTTAGGCAATGGTGTTATTATTTCCTCCACGACTTCTTCAACTGGACCTTCTGTGATACTCGTCACTGGTGCTTTTCCTTGTTCCTCTACGGTAACAACCTCTGTTACCTGTTGCTCCTTTCCTTTACGCTTAATTACCTTCTTCTTAATTATCTTTTTCGGTTTTCCTTCTTTCGTAACTTCTTCTGTGACAGTAACTTGTTCTTCAACTTGCTCCACAACTGGCTTAACATACTCGAGTGGTGTAATTGGTTTGGTAAATTCCTCTGGAATTTCTTCTTCAGCTACCTTCGGATACTTTTCGTCCTCTTCCTCTGTCTTTATTTCTTCCGTCACTTCTGCTTTTCCTCGTTTTCGAACGACCTTCTTCTTCGTGACTTTCTTGGTGTCATCTTTGACCTCTTCTTCTTTCACTTTAACTTCCTCTATCTTTGGTGTCACTTCCTCGACCTCTTCGATTTTCGTAGGTACAATTTCTTCAACGTCCATAGGAGTTGTGATTTCTTCTATCGGCATAAATTGTTTCTTCGGTATTGATGGTATTTTCGATTGGACGTCCTCTAATTCTTCTTCAATGACGACGACATTGTCTTGTTCAGCTTCTGTTCCCGCTTTTTTCTTTCTGATAATCGTTTTCTTTGTTTTGATCGCCGCGGTTTCATCATCCCTACTCCCGCGCCTGAATTTAGTCGTGTACTCTTCGGTTACCTCTGTGTCAGATTCGATCGTCTGTTGCTGTGGCGTATCGTGTTTTGTTGTGTGTTGTGTGATTGTGATGTGATGTTGTTGCGCTGGTACTTCTGTGGTTTCTGAAATGTATACAGAAAAGGTGTGATATGATTAACAAATGTGTCGCCGCGGTATTATGTCCGTATGAATTCTTTTCTTTTTTGCTTGGTTTGACTTCTCGATTTCGATCCGCGAACTAGACTTCACGAACATCCCGTTTCCGACCCGTAGGCCATTCTTCTAGACAATTCTTTCTCTTCTCATCAACCGAATCAACACGATCCCGATTGGCGACGCGACGAGCATGATTTTTGTTTTGTGTCTTTGTGGTGTGGAGATTTGTATCGTCTTGTGTGTCATTTTGTGTTGTAGACCTGATGCCTTGTGTTCTGATACCTCGTGTGGTATACCTACCTTTTCTCGTCCTTTCAACATTTCCTCCGCCTAAACTCTACGGTCCAACAAGCCTACATCCGGTTTCATCCAATGGACGAATCTAAACTTCCCCGCATGAACATTTAATTAAGTTTTCCAGGTAATTATCTAGGAAACATTTCCGTGACCTTCAATGACTTAGAAATATATTGTCGAAGATATCATTCTGAATATTTTTGTCCTCTACATGTAACTACTACTTTGTACTAGTTTCAGAGATGTATGCAAAAATATGAAATATATATTCAATATTATGTATTATGTTCCGTAAATAGTTCTTTCTTAATGCTATCATTATAATCCTAATCTATTGAATTTGGTAACTATAAATTGCATTATATTCCCTTATATATTACTAAATGCAAATCTACAAATCAAACGTTTAAGTGCAATTTTTTTTGAATTTGAAACTGAAACCAAATTCAGTTTAAATGCAATAAAATCCTAAGTAATACAAACAACAAATTCGTAACATCGAATATATAATGTTAAAACATATTTTCAAATATATCTCAGAGACTGAATATGAATGATGTCATAATTAGACAAAATGTAATTAGACAAATGTATCGATTGTAAATTACTATTCAGCTTCAATTGCATGTTAGTAATCGAATGAATCATTACATTTGAATCATTGCCAGTAGTATGTAATCAAATCACATTTCGTTTAACCTTGAACAACAGTAACATACATAGGAAAAAGTTGTTCAAAACGATGACCTTGACAACATATTTCAAGGTCACCATAATCAGCGAGAAATCTCTTTTTCTAGACAATCACCAAACCTCCTCTCTCTCTTACATTAGATATCCTGTGACTCGGATTGCTAAAGTATCAGTCTCCTCAAGCCGTCCCCTACATGCGTTGTCGCTGTGTCCCCGTCTGTCCCGTCACTGGCACTCGCATATACCTTGATAGCAAGAATACTCACCGACAACTTGTTCCAGGTGCTCGGCTACGATCGAAACGTTCACTAACTTCGCGAAAGGTATTACGGACTCGGGCAGATCTGACTCGAGCTCGCCGGTAGCCAGATGCTCGGTTACTATCACGCCTTGCTGAACATCGTTCACGCCTTTGGCGGTTTTACTTTCAGGCTTGCTCACTTTAAACTCGGACGCAGCGTCCTCAGGCTGGATTTCGGTTTTCAGAGCAACCTCTCTCTTAACTACGTCAGGCTGAGCAGAAGCCTCTTTTGCTACCCCTTTGATCACTTCTTTAGCTTCCTGCTCTGTGGCAGTTACCTGCGTCACCTCTAAACTCTCTGACACTTGGAATGAAACCTCAGCCGTTGCTGTTTTGCTTGTTTTCTCTACTACAAGCGTGCCTTCACTTTCCTGTGGCAGTGGTTGCAATAGCTCGATACCTTCAAATGGAATCTGTTCGGGTATTATCTTTTTGGTTTCTGGTTTCTCAGCTACCTCTAACTCTTCGGTACCTGAGGATGGTATCACTTGAGACTTCTGAGCGACTTGGATACCAAAGAGACTTGGTTTCGCTGTTTGAGTTGTAGGCTCGTCTGGTGTTGGCAGTCCCATCTCTGCTTCGCTGTAAGCTACTTCTGAGACTGATAGGGACAACAGTTCTGTTAATTGAGGTTTACCTTTTTGTTCTTCTGGAGCTTTGGTCTTAGGAAGCTCCTCGGCGCTAGTCATGGTCAGTACTTCCGAAGTTTCTGCAACTTCTATACTGTCCAACTTTGGAAGAGCTTTACGCTGTTTAGGAGCCTCTGGGTGTGGCATTTCCTTTTCTTTCTCTGTGGAGACAACTTCTGATACTGTGATGAAGCTCAATTCTTCTACGTCAGGCTTGCCTCTTTGGCCCTCTGGTTTTTCTAATTTCTGTAGCTCCTCAACGTTTGTAACTGTGAGGACTTCAGTTTTCTCTGCTACCTCTCTTCCTATCATCTGGGGCTGAGCAATCTTCTCACTGGGCTTTTCAGGAGATGGCAGAGTGTCTTCTAGTTCACTAGAGATTATCTGTGAAACTGTTAACGATGTCAGCTCATCTAAACTCGGTTTTCCTGTCTGTTCTTCAGGTAATACTGGTTTCTCTAATTCCTCGACGTTGCTTACGGTTAGGACCTGGCTTGTCTCAGCTACTTCTCTGCCGGTTAACGCTGGCTTAGCTGTCACCGTGCTAGGTGTGATCGTCTTCTCCAACACCTCTTCTGTTTCGTGTGACACTGTCTGAGAAATAGTCAACGACGTCAGTTCTTCGACGTTAGGTTTGCCTTTCTGTTCTTCTGGAGCTTTCATCGCCGTTAGCTCCTGAGTACTGATCATGGTCAACACTTGCATTGTCTCAGCTACATCACGACCAAGCAAGCTTGGCTGTGCCATCTTCTCTGTTGGTACCTCTGGACTAGGCAGTACGTCCTCCATTTCAGTGGACACCGTTTGCGATACTGAGAGGGGCACAAACTCTTCCAGGCCAGGGACTCCTCTTTGTTCACCAGGTTTCTTGTCTTCTGTTAGGATGTCCACGTTACTCATAGTCAGTACTTCCATTGTTTGAGCTACATCCCTGCCTATTAGGTTCGGTTGAGCCTCTCTTTCGACTGGTACCTCTGGTGTAGGCAAAGTGTCCTCTGCTTCATGAGACACCACTTGTGAAACAGTCAAAGGTGCTAGCTCCTCCACTTGCGGCTTGCCTTTCTTCTCTTCTGGAGCCTGTGGTGCGAGTAGTTCTTCAGCACTAGCCACTGTCAACACCTGCATCGTCTCAGCGACATCTCTAGCCAACAGACTAGGTTGGGCTGTCTTTTCTTTAGGCACTTCTGGTACCGGTAAAGCTTTTTCAGCTTCACCAGACACTACGTGAGACACTGTTAATGGAGTCAGCTCATCTACTTTCGGCTTTCCTTTCTGTTCTTCTGGTTTCATTAAGGCGAGATCCTCTGTCTCTGCTATAGTCGTTACTTGAGTAGTCTCAGCAGCCTCTCTACCAAGGATGTTGAAATCTGCTTTTTGGTCCTTAGGCGTGGCTTTCAAGGTGAGTATGTCTTCTGCTTCATTAGATATCACTTCGCTCACTGCTACAGATGTTAGTTCCTCTACTTCCAGAGTACCTTGTTGTTCCTTTAATTTTGTCATCTTCTCTAATTCTTCTGTGGTCGCTGCAGTGATTACCTGTAAGACTTCTGGAGCCTCTCTACCTGTTAGGCTAGGTTGTGCTTGTTGTGTCTTGGGAGCAACGTCAGTTGGTAGAACGTCTTCGATTTCATTGGAAACTACTTCGGTGACCATTACAGTGCTTAGTCCCTCGAACTGGGGTTTGCCCTTTTGTTCCTCAGGCTTGAACTTTCCTTCGAACGTTTCCTCGCGTTCTCCTACAGTTGTCTCTGTCTTTACCGCGGTCTCAATCAATGTCTGAGTCATAGTCGCTTGTGTGGACATCTGTTTTTCCTCTTGAATTTCTTGGATGCTCTGAATGGTTTCCGTCATAGAGCCTACTACTGTTTCATGGAGGCTAATGTCTTGAGTAGCTTTGACACCTTCGCGTTTAGGGGCCACATCAAAGGTAGTCTCTTTGTCTTCACTGATTGTCTCGGACACTTGAAGAGACTTTACCTTTTCGATGTCTATATCAGCCTTCTGGGTCTGTGGCTTGAATACACCCTCAAATGTTTGTTCAGTTTCCTCCACTATATTCTCTCTGACGATGATACTCTCGAAGGTCTCCTGACCTGGAATAGCCACCTGTGGAGTCATAGTGATTTCTTGGGTCTTGTCAGGGATGTTCACTTGGGATTCAACCATCGTTGTCTCCAGGATACTACGTTCAGCAATGATCGTGCTGGTAGCTGTTTGAGTAACATCTAGCTTCTTTTCTTTTAGTATTGACTCTACTTCCGCAGATGTTACCTCCGTCACGGAGACACCATGCCCTTCCTCGAAGGTTGTTGTTGCAGTAGAAGTAACAGCCTTTGGATATTTGTCAAAGGTTCCTTCGCTCTCCGCACTAGGTGTCTCTTCTACAATAACAGGCTGCAGAGCGTCTCTTGTAGGCTGTGCCTTAGCTTCATGCTTCTCTAAAGGTCGAACTTCTCCAGTGCTCTGATCCACGAACACTTCAGCTTTTTGTGCGATATCCATGCCAACCTTCGTCAGAGTTACTTCAGCTTTGTTTTCTTCACGTTTCTCAATAGTCATAGTGTCCTCTTTATCTTGGGTAATAACATGGGCAACAGTGATACTCTTGCCTTCAACGAAAGTGACAGTGGCGCTACGTTCGTCTAACTTCATTTTCTCTTCGAAAACGGTGCCGTGTTCTTGAGGCACAGTTTCGCTGACATCAACACTCTCCAAAGTTGTCTGAGTGGGATGTGCTTCGGCAGCTGTTGGTTTTATAGGTGCAGGTACTTCGCCAAGACCTTCTCTAAGATTGACCTCCATCTGCTCGGCGACTTCCTTGCCCTCCATGGCTGGTTTAGCGGTTTCTTCTCGAGGTTTCTTCATCTCCGATAAATCAGCCTCGACATCTTGGGTGGTTGTTGCTTCTGTGATAGCGATGAATCGGTTCTCATCTACCGTCACACGAGCACTGGTCTTTAGCAAAGTTAGTTCCTCAACTTTGTCCACCTCTTTCTCGGCCAGCACCTGTTCTATTGTCTCTACTGTCTCGAAAGGTTTTTGGCCAACTTGAGCTGTAGCTGTTGTGGGTTTGATGACGTCCACTTTTCCAGTACTCAATTGTGGAATTATCTCGGATCTCTCAGCTACCTCGTGTCCAGAGACTATCGCCGGTACAGCTGATCGAGTCTTTTCTTCTAGGACAGTCTTCAGGACCCCTTCCCGATCAACAGCGCTGACTTCCGTCACAGTGGTCACGCGTTTGCCTTCTTCGATGGAGATTTCTACCTGTTGCACAGTTGGCTTGAATTTGCCCTCGAAAGTGTCCTCTTGATCTTGGACGATGTCCTGTGTGACCAGGACACTCTGGTACACTTCCTGCGTCGGCAGTGCTTTCTTTGCGTCTGGTTTCTCTAGAGTTACATCAGCTATAGAATCTTGGATAGAAACTTTAGTTGTTTCAGCGATCGTGTGAATAATGTCTAATCCGACTGACGCAGCATGTTTCGACGGCGCTTCTTCGGAAATGTACAGAGACTCCTTGTCAGCTGGTGTCACTTGGGACACTGTGACAATGTTTCTACCTTCCTCCAGGTCTACCACCGCTTTCTTGTTCTCAGGCATCGATCCCGGAACGAATTTGTCCTCGCTCTCCTGGACAATCGCTTGCGACTCTATCAAAGGAGTGAAGGGAACATGTTTTGGAATAGCTGTAGCTTCTGATGGCTTCTCGTCAACGAAGTCTCCAGTGCTAAAATCAACCACCTGCATTGTCGTTTGCGCGACCACGTGGCCACCGACTAGGCTTTTATCTGCAGTCTTCATTTCTGGCAATTCTGTGGTCTTATATTCTTCCTCCTTGTCCTCTAAAACTACTGTAGACACTTGAATACTCTGATCTTCAATTACTGAGAGATCCGCCAAAGCCTGTGTTGGCGTCTTATCCTTACTTAACACACCTTCCGCCTCTGTAGGTTGTGTTTCTGAACTGATCACTGCCTCTAGAGGAACACTCGATGGAACAGCCGAAGCTGACACTGGCTTTAGTTCCTCTAATTTGCCTGCACTAGAGTCCACAGTGACTTCGGTCTTCTCTGCAATCACGTGACCAGCGAGCTGAATACTGGCTTGTTTTTCAGAAGGTTTCTCAGGGATGCGAAGAACATCTTCCTTGTCAGCTGGTATTTCAGTGGTAGTCGTAGCGCTGATTATCTCGTTGATGGATACTTCAGCTTTATTAGACACTACTGCGTTATCTATGAATTCTTTCTCGGTTTCAGAAACTATAGTTTCTGTCTGCATGATGCTCTCGAACGGTAGTGTCTCCTCTTTAGCAGCGGCTGTAGTTGGCGCCGGAACGGTCAAGTCACCGGAGACATCTGATGGTGTGACTTCCATTGACTGAGCGACTTTGTGCGCATCGAAGGCTGGAGTAGCTTGTTCTCCGTGAAGTTCGAGCTTCTTGAAGTATTCTTTCTCCTTGTCTGACACGATTGTCTCGGTTACAGTGACTCCTATACCTTCTTCGAAGGAAACATCGACGATCTTCTTATCAGGCTGCACAAAGTCTTCCATTGGCTTCTCTAAATCGCCAGTAGCTGTCTCAGTAGTGATCATACTGTGGAAAGTGATGTGATCAGTGGTGGCTGTAGCAGAGGTCGTTTCCTCGCGTTTTAGCAGATCAACGTTATCAGTGGTTGTTGTCTCACTGATCTCTGCCACGATGTGAGTTGGAATGTCGAACGTGGCTGACTTGGTTTCTGGCTTCTCTGCTTCTGGCAGGCTAGTTTCTTTGTCCCCAGCTGTCACGGATGAGACTATCAAGCCTTCTCCTGTGACAAACTCGAGTTTAGCTGTTTTGTCAGTTGGTTTGACTTCAGTAAATGGTGCCTCGGTCTCTCGAGTTTGGACTTCTTCTGATATTGCAGCTTCAATTGGTAGTATTGTAGTCTTAGGCTTAGTCTCAGGGATTGATTCTTTTAATAACTCGCTCAGTCCAGTGTCACTGGTCACTTCGAAAGTAGTTGCTACTCCTTGAGCAACGATGTCTACGGTAGCTTCCATGCTTTTAGGTTTCTCTTCTCCAGTGAATATTCCTTCTTTGTCTTCTGGGTATGTCATTCCGACAACTATACCTTCTCCTTCCTCGAAGACTACGTCTACTTTCTTGGTGTCAGGTTTAACGTCTTCCAGTAAAGTGGATTCCTTTTCGGACACTGATACTTCTGTCTGTTCTACCACTTCCAGTCCGCTTTGTTGTTGACTCGCGTGCTCTTCTTTCGCTTTTTCCTCCTTCAAGACATCAATGTTGTTAGCAATGATAGTTTCCTCCATTTCGGCTACCTCGTGTCCACCAGTAATTGCCATAGTGACTTGTCTTTCCTTCGGTAGATCTTCAACTTGAAGATTCTCCTCGCTTAACACGGTCATCACCTCGGTTACTGTGAGTTTTTCGGATTTAGAGCAGATCTCCATTTCTGCACTCTGTGTCACTGGCTTGGTGTCCTCCTCTCTGATCTTCTCCGTTTCAGCGATGTTCGTTTCAGTTACAATTAATTCTTCAAGAGCATCTCGTTGAGGAACAGCTGTTCCCAGTTTTGGTTGTTCAGTACTGATATCGGCGGTGCTCTGCTCTACTAAGGTCTCCGATTTTAGCGCTACTGTGTGACCTGATATCAGTGGCTGTGCCGTGTAGTCCTGTGGTTTTTCGTCTGGACTGTAAATGTTCTCCCTATCGTGAGGAATTATTTCCAACACAGTGGCACCTGGTCTAGGCTCCGTCAGTTCTACTACTGCTGTCTTGCCATCAGGTTTCACGTCTATTTTATAGAGATCTTCTTTTTCAGCGACTTCTTGCATGGCTATTGTTAAACTCTCCAAATGCACATGAGATGGTTGAGCCACTCCAGAAGCCGGTGTCTCTTCTGGCACGTATTCTCCAGTTGGTGAATGTGTTCTGACTTCTTCGAACACCGGGGCTACTTGAGTGGCGAACTCAGTACTGGCATAGGCGCCTTTTACCTCCGAAATCTCAGTGTATTCAGCTTCCTTCTCGCTGGCAACAACCATTGTAGTGTGAAGACTCTCGATTTCATTTAACATCACCTCAGCTACTTTAGACTCAGGAACCTTGTCTTTCTGAACGGTAGCTAAGTCTTCAGCCACCACGGTTTCATCTACAACAGTCTCTTGCAAGCTGATGGGTATTATCTTAGCTATTCCGGATGATGGAGCGTCCTTCGAAATTTCTCCCAAATTGTCCTCTGGTTGTGTCATCTCTACTTCCAAAGAGACAACGGGGTGTGTGGGTACAGTCTTTCCTCTATGGGACTCTGGCATCTCAAAGATCTTCAGGTCAGCTTCCTTTTCTACTGACGTTGTCTGGAACACTTCTACACTTCTGATGGCGTCGTAGCTGGTATCCACTACTCTTTCTTCTGGTTTCACCACTTCCTCCATCTTTGTCTCTTGATCATGTATCAGAGTTTCTTGCACTACTTTAGCTTCTGTCAGCTGTACCGTCACTGTTCCACTTTCTTGTACATACTTCAGTTCGTCTTTAAAGTCTGACGGGTAATCGGCTGTATGAATCTCTGAGACCATGACATGTTCTTCCGGTCTGATCGAAGTCTCTGCTAAGACTTTGGTAGGCTTCTGGTCTGGTTGATAGATCCCTTCAGATTCTTGAATAATGGTGCTAGAGATAGACCCTATCTCTAGAGAAGATATAGATGTCTCGGCTGTCTTGGTCGCTGGTTTGTCGCCTGGCTGATAATCTTGCTCCTTCTCCGATGGAACAGTCTCCACAGTCACTGCAGATGATATTTCGACAATATTCAAATCAGCCTCTACCTTCTTAGTTTCTTCTATCGTCAAATCGGTTTCAGTATCTTGAGTCTGTACTGTGGACACAGAGACTCCTTCTAGTAGGGTAACATTCGGCATAGCTTCGAAAGTGTCCACCTTCCTCTCGGAAACATACACTCCCTCGCTTTCTTGAATAACGTTTTGTTCGATCACAGCTGTCTCGTTGCCATAAGAGATACCAACCTGAGCCTTTTGACTAGGTGGCAGTCTGCCTGGCACGTATTCACCTTCTTTCTCTGGCGCGTGCATTTCTTCCGTCACCCGTTGCTTCTGAGAGATCACTGTCTGGGTAGCTATTTCAGTAGGAACTATTAATTCCGGATAGTATTTTCCTGGCTTATCTTCTGGCCGAACTTCTTCGACAACTAGTGGCTCCACAGCGGTGACATTCACTCTAGGTTTAGCTGGTGCTGTCTTCAAAGGCTCTAACTTATCTTCTACCAACCCCTCTTGCACCTCGTACACAGACAATCCTATCTGTGATAAGACAGTCTTCTCAGCCTCAGCAGCCAAAGGAGTCACGAAGTCTTCAGTTGGCACCTCCTTCTGACTGACCATTGTCTCATAAACAGTGGTAGCTTCTTGAACAGTCATGCTGACGTCTGCCGTCCTGCTAAGTTCCTGCTTAACCGTTGTCAGACTCGACACTCTAGCGTCGTTTGTCAGAATCTCACTGACGACTAGACCTTCCTTAGGGACTATCCCTGGGGTGGCTTCATAAGATATCGGTTTGAAAGTGTCAGAAAATTCTCCAGTAGACGCTTGAACAGTTGTCTCAGTGGTCGAGTATGGTTCAACAGGTGAGATCGAAAGGGACGCCTTGCGTTCGACAGGCTTCACCTGGCTGATGTCCGTTTCCTTCTCTTGAATAGGTACCAGTTGCTCTGTCAAGGCGGTGACGGTGTCCATCGTGAGCTTAGCTTTTTCTAATTCCGGTTTGCCAGGTGCTTGTTCAGTGATCTGGTCTAATGGCACTATTTGGTGACGCTGGCTAGGGACATTCAGCATGATAGAGGCAACCGACTTGTCCTCTTTCACTTCGAATTCTTCGATCTCCTCTAACTCGAGCTCATCCCGGCCGACCTGCGGTCTTTTCGCTTTCAGTACCTTGCGAGCTTCCTCTACAACCTCTTCTTCTTTCTCTTCCTCTTCCTGTACGTCTACATGTTTCTCAATTTCATCAACTTTCTTTTGCTTTCGAGTCAGTCTGCCCTTCTTGTCCGTTTCTACGATAACGGTCTCTATCTCTTCCTCGATTTCCTCCGCGTCCTTTCGCTTCCTCTTCTCGATCTCCTCGACTTCTTCGATCGTCTCTACAACCTGAACCCCCTCGCCCCTATCTTCCTTCCCCTCCTCGATCTGTTCGCGCAGTGTTGTGTGTGCCTGCCGTGTGTCCTCGTATTCTGTGGAAAGTATGTGAGAATATTCGTGTGAATTTCCGCGCGAGCGCACGTGCCAAGAAAACAAAAAGACCCATGTCCCCTCTAAAATCACGTTCTCGCTCAGGCTCTCTCGCTCAGCACTTTTTCCTCACTCTTTCGCTCGCACTTTCGTTAAGTGGTGAGAACAAATCGGACAAGAATTAAAGAATAAAAAAAAGACAATTCTACGTTGTTGCTGGTACTACTGTTGATTTACTACGGTTTCGTTTTGTTTTCACTTTCGTTTCATTATTTTTTATCCTTTTTCTTTTTCTTTTTCTTTTTCTTTTCTTTTCATTCGTTTGGCTTCTTTCAGAGTTCAAGACAGACTCTCCATGCGACGGACCATAACCCAGCGGATGCGGCTTGCTAAGACAAGAATTCGTGCGTGTCAACGTAACAATAGTCAAGTCAAAAAAACAACCTACGGACAAGTGCACGCCGGACGAGCTTTGTGTGTTTGGCAAAGATTAAACGGAAGTGAGAGATTGAAGAGGTTTCTTTTGGGAAGAGTATAGCGGATAGAGTGGTGTGAATAGCGTGTTTTTGTGTTTTCCATTCGATGAGAGGTTCCAGAGGTATCGTACTCAGTTTTTCGTTTGGGAGGATCGTTGAATGAGTTCGTGGGAAATTTTCGTTTCATTTTTTAATGTTTTAGTATATAATTAAATTCAAATTAATATGAGAATATCTGTGGTAGATTTGATGATAATACGGCTATACTGGATATGTCGCTTTTCTTAAAAGAATTGGGAATGTTTAAATTAAGTGGAATGTAGAATGAAATGTGAGTAAAAGTTTAAATAAACGAGGAATGTACTGTGTGTAGAAGGTGTTAGATAAGTAATTGCGAAATAATTATTATAACTTTTGAACTAAATCACTACGAAAATTGATGAATAGTTTAGTAGTACTAGAAATGATTTTTGTATCATCGACATTAGAAGAAACTCATTCAACAATCAGTTTCCATTCATTATAACGATAAGTATTAATCATTCCAAGACAAATGAATATCATAAACCAATAGTTAAATCGAGTTAAGATGTTTAAAGAGAATTCGAATAAAAATTTGAAACATTTTCATATTACTATTATCTTATTACAACTTCTAATCATATAAAACTAATTTCTAGTTAATCCCACTTTTCCTAAATCACGCTATACAGTAAATAAACGACAAGAAAGAGAATGCAGAAGAAAAAATAAAGAATTTAAATCCACCTTTATCGTAAAATCACGATGTCTCTGGAACAGACATTTTGCAGTACATAGTGTGCAGTGTAGCTGAGTGGCAGGCACTAGGGCATTCGGTGTTTTAATAAACAGGTGGTGCGTGTTGTGAGTATCGTGTGGTAATTGTAAGAAAATAGTAAAGGCCGGCCAGAAGTCAAACCAACATGAACACAAAAAAAAATAATAAAAGATGCTTGTCTGTTACACATCGTGCTTACTACTAACAGAAAAAAAAGGAACAGAAAGAAAAACGCCAATGGAAAAAAGTACAATCTCATTCTACCATTCGTATGTAGGACAACAATGTTACATAGAAATTCATGTGCGTGTGTAATCTGAATGTGTAACAGTAACAAGTAATACAGATTGTAAGAAGAACAAGTTGCTGTCTACTGATTACCAAATA
The DNA here is from genome assembly GCF_051020985.1 of Nomia melanderi. Classification (NCBI taxonomy): domain Eukaryota; kingdom Metazoa; phylum Arthropoda; class Insecta; order Hymenoptera; family Halictidae; genus Nomia; species Nomia melanderi. The sequence goes on from NC_135005.1 coordinate 7,282,850, forward strand.
AGTAAATAACTCGGAACCATGAAATATCGTGTACGTAAAAACACGCAAATCGTCTACGACGAACATACCAAAGATCGTCGTGTGTATGTATATAAATTAGAATTATGTATTACAATCAAAATAATCAAAATTTTTTATTAATCACGATGGTATTTTCACACGCAGGTTATTTCACAGTTTTCTCTTGTTTCTTTACATCTACGTTCACGAGGCACGCAGAAATAGTGATGTACATAGAGATGTTAGGGCACACCAGATGGACGAAAATAAATGGAACACGCGAATCGATGCAACCAAGATTTCATTTTACTTACATTGAAAACTGTACTAGCAGCGCGGAAGCTCGTATCGCGGAAGCGTCGGATTTCGTTGGGAACGGACGGTGATTTCAGTTTCGGGCGATTAAAGTTAATGAAGGGATGGCGGAGCGTTAAAACGGAAGGGTACGGCGCGTGGAAAGCATAGCGGCTTAGGCAGACATATTTTACTGCTTATTATTCGATCAAGTAAAGCTTCATGCATCTGAAAGAATAATAAAATAAAATCATTACGTAGAGACCGCGTCGTGCGATCGATACGTGCGCATTTCACAATTACATTTCTCTCTTTTCTTTTTCTGTTTTTCTTTTCCACGTATTACACGTATTACTACGGTCAAAATACAAGTGAGCGTGAAATGAGGTAAATATTGATAAAGAAAATATTGGAATGATTTCTGTTTTTAATGGATTTTAGATGAATCGTAACGGATGAACGATTTTGTATCAGAATTGCATTCCGTGCGAAGTGATATTTCTACAGAGTGATCTGAAAGAAATAACCGAAGAATTTTCGATGGGCAGTGTAAACAGATGAAGCTATTAAACAGTTGATTATGAATTGAAGAGGTATGTTTTTGTTTTAATTTTTCTGAATGTTTTATAGCTACGAATTCTTCAAGTTTCTTCGGAGATCACCCTTTCCTAAAGTTTTTTTAAAGAACCACACTGTAATTTGTCAAACTTGGGATCACTTATTTGATCAGAAGAGATTTTTTTTAAGGAAAAGTAATCACTCAAGTAAAATTTAGTATTATGGTGCCAATAAAGTAAAGTAGACGAAATTTTACTAAATATTAAAATAACTAAGTAAATACAAGATAATAAAATCGTATGAAATCCTTAAGTGATCTCAAACTTTCCAAAAAATGGTATACAGCGTGTTGAGACGAGTTATGTAATGAACATAAGCAACCGAGCGTAAAAGAATAAACGAATAAAACGCAGTAAATATTTTTCCCTTTCATTCCTGAAAAATCTGTTTCTCGAAAAATTCAATTTCGAACGTTGAATTTATCAAGGTATCTGTTAATTTATTCCACCCTTATTTTCTCCTCAATCTATATATACGGAAACTGATTACGGAAAACGAGATTAAAGTAATAAATAATTACGGAGTTCATCCACAGTCACAACTTTTGTCCCAGCATGCTATATTTGATAAAAATATGAGAAAAAAAACGGAGATACTTAATTCAGTTTCGGAATGTTGAATCTACGATACGCAAGGAGATCAAAGCGAATGTAAAGTGGAACTAGTAAATGCGGATGAGAAATGATCTTGATGCGGTGCCGACTGTCCGGACACTGCTGCGTTTCTCGGAGATAATGACAAGATAAAAAAAAAAAGATTAATATTGCTCTCCATTCATATAACCGTATGACCGATTATTCGAACGTATAACCCATGCACTGAAACTCGTGGCTTCAAACCTTTAATGTCTCGAATATCCTGCGTGCGGACGGCTTTTCTTTCGTCCCTCCTCTCTGTAACCAAAAGATCGTTTTTTCTTGCTTGGTAGGAACGTTCGGGAAACGAGGGGATCAAGACAAAAGACAAACGAAATAAAAACCGGAGAATAACACAAATAATAATATCACACCAAACGATTATGGCACACCATGAAAATCATTCTCTTTTATTCGATAAATATCAAACGTACACAACGATGTAAAATACAAACAGTTCGATGCTTCTTTTCAAATGTATTCGTTGTATAAAAAGAAAAAAGGAAATAAAAAAAATATAAGACGCATGCTTATGTCTATAGCTGTAAAGCAAAGAAGTATTTACAAGAAACAAAAAAGTGGGAGAAGGATAATGTACAAGTTGCGTTTATTAGGCAGCCACGCAAGCACACACCAAAGTCTATGGTCTTTTATTAAAGGTATATCTAGGGAGAACGATCGCAACGGATTTGTGATGCTGCAAGTCCGAAGATAGTTAATTGTCTCGGCGGTTCTTTTCGTTTCAAACCACGCGCCAGGCAGTCTCGACTTACCCATGATATGGACCTCCGTCTTGCGGACGATATCCACTCGTTCCGTGACACGTTCCTCCGTTTCAACCTGAAGAAGATGTTTTTTTTTACAAAACTCCTTCCATCGTGTACACATTATCCAGTCACGATTAATTCAAAGACATTTATTATTTAAAATAACGTGCTACACTTTGGTAACGTGGAATACTTAAAAGACTAATAACTTAATTAATAACTTTCTAAATTCTTTTCAACTTTAAAGATCTTCTTGTTCAATAATCTTATTGGTCTCTGTCTGTGAAATTCAATTATTCAACTATTGCGGACTATCATTAATTAGTATTGATAAAGTATTTTAGAATAAGTGAACCTTAGTAAGGTTTTGCATAAAAAAATAATGATTCGTATAATCATTGAAAGAAAGATGTTCAAAAGAAAACAGAAATAAAGAAAAAATAATAACAGAAAAATATTGGAAAATCTGGTGTACGATTAGATTCTAGACAAAACACTGCATGACTGTAAACAATAATCCAAAAGCGTATAATAAACTAGAAAACTACTCATTTCTTCCAAAGTACTGAACTATCAATAATTCAATTCCGTTTAACACTAAAATTACCGAGCAATTAAAGTGACTTATTTCCAGTCTTTTATAAAACTTAAAACAATACATTTTTTGACATTCGAAGGACCTCCTAATCTCGTATCTATACAAATACACAAATTTAATTGAAATTCTCTCTGAGAAACGTTTTCACAATTGTAATATTCGCAAAATAAACATTCTGAAGTGGCTCTATTTGATCTGCTTAGTAGTTTTAGTGTTAACTCCACGTCCCCTACAGCACGTTGGTCATTCCAGCCCACCCGAAAACCGTCGAATCTCCTTACTTCCGTAGCTTCCGTGACCTCCCAGGCGCGTGGCCGGAAGTCCTCCGGCGCGAAGTGCGTGAGCACCTCCTCTACGGTGACGTGTTGCAGCTCGATCATCCTCATGAACGCACGGAAGCCTACGGTGGCAGCCACTACGCTCTCATCTGTAGTCGTCTCCTCTGTCAAGACTTGTGTGATCAATGGACCGTGGCCCTCCCTCTCCACCAACTGGACAAGAGCGTTCTGCGCCTCGGGTGTCTTCAGCGCAGGGAAGTTCTCGGTTCTGTACAAGCTCTCGTTGATCTCGTTCACGGTGACACCTTGGCGCACCAGGAAACCTATGGTAGCTAACTCTCGAAGAGGAGCCTCTCCAGGACCGAATTCCTTTGCGTGGAGCGTGTCCATTATCTCTTCGACCTCTCTAGCGATGTTCTCTCTTTCTCTCTCCACGATTTCCTCGATTGAGATTTCCTCTCTTATCTTTACTTTGTCCTTCTTCCTCTTCTTCGGCTTCTCTTCTACGATAGCTTTCCTAGGCTGTTCCTCGAATAACTCTTCCTCGGTCACCACGGTCTTCTTTGCTTTTCTTTGCTTCGCTTCTATTCGCCTGACCTCTTGCACGTTGGTTTCCGTGTGGACCTCGGATATCGAGACGGTTTCCAGTGTTTCAGAGGTGATCTGGGCACGGTCCACGATGGATTCCACTACGAAGTCCGGCGCTAGGTCCTCGGTGGTCACCTCTGAGACGACGACCACACCTTCGCGTTCCTCCACCACACGCTGCGCACGCTCCTCGGGCTTCGGGGCCAGTTCTCGAGGCTTCTGATCGTCGATTTTCTTCAAGGACGGCGTTGCTTCTGTCATTACTGGCTCTTGCACCGGTACTATCTTCTTTGCTCGCGATACCTGGGTGAATTGTTGGAAATTCGGAATTATTATTGGGTTTACTTTCTTTGTTTCTTGCGTGTAATGACGAGAGGGTAGAGCATTCTTTGGGATATGGTATTTTATAGATTCTTGTACAGTGCGATGCTACGTGTTTTTTTAAATATTTTAAGATATTAATGGAATATTGCGAGGTACCTTAAAAGGGATAGTTAGAAAGCATTTATTTTAGGAATTGTATAAACAGTAAATGCCAAGTTTTCTTTTAAGAAGTTTTGAGATAAAACATGATTGTTGATCAATCATATGAAATATCTACATTGGTAGAAATCAGTGCGCTTTTATACTTTTCATGTTTTTTATATTTATTGAAAATGATGAATAATGCTCTTTATCTTTTTCGGATTATTTAGTTGTGAGTTAATACTTACCTCTGTAGGCTTCTCTTCGATGATTTCCGTCGACTCTAGTACCTGCGTTTCCTCGATGTCGACGATTTTCCTGAAAAAATAATTTACAATTAATAATTTACAAATGTAACGTAAATAAAATGAATTGTTTTTGTATACTGAAATAAAAGCGAATTCACTAACTTTTCTTCCGGCTGTTCTTTAGGACTCAACTTCTCTTTGCGCACTTCCTTCTTGTCAACTTTCACGCGCTCAGATTTGATCTTCTCCTTCGTTTCCTTGGCCTTCTTCAGCTCGGGCTTCTTCTTCTTCGGTTTCGGTTTGACTTCTTTGATCTCTTCCTCGACAACTTCTTCTTCCTCATAGAACTTATTGTCACCCGTTATGTCTATTGAAAAAAAAGTACGAGTATTGTTTAATAATTTTTAAAAAACCTTTTCAAGTGAAAATGTTCCTCTTGTTTCGATATAAAAATGTAATTGCCGAATAATTAATAATTAGCGATAAAAATTTAACTATCGAATAATTAATAACTGATGATCAAAATTTAACTATTGAATAATTAGTAATTAGTGATCCATAAAAATGAAATATAATATTGTCCATTGCATTCACGAATTGCATAAAAAAATAAAGTAAAAAGTATAAAGGATAATGAAAAACATGTAATTTTACGTAACGTAACATGAAATATAACATTCCCTAGTATTATAAAATTATAATGTAACTCACCTGTCACGCGCAGCTTAGCTTTTGTGATGGCCAATCCAATTTCGCTGGTGGCTTTGCAAACGTAAGTGGCATCGTCTTCTTCGGTCGCGTGTTTGATAAGAAGCGATGTTTTCCTGTCTTCTTCGAAGATACGCACCTTTACGTTCGGCGTGTTCATCACCAGCTTGTCGTTCTTGTACCATACAACGTCTTGAAATCGATAAATATATCGTTATTACACGAATACGTATGCTATAGTTTAATTTTCAAACAATTTAATTTGAACAATCCAATTCATTCCAATAAGAGTATTCTTTTATTTAAATTAATTCATTCATTCTATGATAAATAATTAAACTAATATGATTAATCGATTGAAACACAACAATAAAGTTGTCAATGAATCAAATTTATTTAAAATTTGCATTTTTATAATACCTGGAGCAGGATTGCCGGAATACATGCACTCGAACACCACGCTTTCACCTTCCCTCGCATAAACGTCCGTTATTTCTTGAATGAATCGTGGTACAGATTGCGTGGCTGAAAAGGGAAACGAGAATCGAATGAATAGATCATTCATTGAAAACAAATCACGTAAATCGATTTACCTGATGTTTTGCTTGGTGATTATGCAACTCGCGTGACCCCGATGTCAGTAGTCTGGTTAGCCAAGAAAAGAACGAAAATACAAGACACACGTACACGCAGAAATGGATCATGCGATAACAATGATTAACCCTTAACAATTGAATATACTTTCGTAGAATTGTAATAATGATAATTATTATTATCACTACTCTTGCAATAAAACAAATACTCTCGATTCTCTATACAAATAAATTTAAAAATACAATTCAACATTTAATGAGTTGCCAAGGATTAAATAATTCAAATCACTAAGAAAACAAACTAACTTTACATGAATACATAAAACATATTAATTTAATCTGTTAGATGTGCAACAATTCGTCAATAAACTACCTGACATGGTGCCTCTCTCGTCTTCACTGTGATGATCGCTACAAGATACCTCGGACGCCGATATGTTTCCTGCCAGTCCGAGGTTTCCGCTGCATTGGCTTTCCAAAAGCAAAAATTCCTGCAATTCCTCTTGACTATCCGCCGTGTGCAGTTGCTGGAACGCCTCTAAATCGATTTCCCTTGGCTCCAGCGGGTACATCTTCGGGTCCATCATCAGATTACCGATTCGCCGTTCCTTCGACCATCTGGCTACTGGTATTCTAGATTTTGGGTATGTGTGATACTTTCTTGCGTGATCGTACTCCAACGTCGTCTCCATCATTTTCCCCGAGACAATTTTGCTGTGTCCACTTCCAGTAGAAGCTTCGCTATTCTCTTCGATAGGCGACAAATAAAATCCAGGCTCCGGGACGTTTAAAAAATCCGGATGCATTCGTGTGTGGTTCCTCTTTTCAGACCTCGGAGGCGGGAATTCGCTAAAATCCAGCACAATCTTCTTCCTTCTTTCGTTTCTCAGTACTTCGATCACGGATTCACTTTCAGTCTTCATATTTTCAACGTTTTCTATTATTTTACAAGCGACAGCGTGTTCAACGAACTCCTCTTTCACTTTACTCCCTCTAGCCACCCTAGCGGCGGCGGCCATCTTGTCGGCCTTCGCTGACTGCTTCGAACTCTCCGTTCTCGTTGGAGAATCCGATTTTTTTGCCGGTTTCTTTTTCTTCTCGACTACAACACTGTCAGAAAGCTTCGCGCATTTCGATCTGATCGGTGATGGAGACCTAACCTTCTGATTTTCAACGTCCACATCGTTTCTCGATCCCCTAGATGGAGATTTCTGCGATGGCGCACGTAACCTTGATTTCTGTGCGCTCAATTTTTCTGAACTACTTACTTGCGATTCTTGTTTTATATTTATAGATACGGTAGTCGAATGTTTTGATTCGATAGTGTTTTTCGTGAAACGATCTTCCGAATATTCGGAAATTGTTTCTCTGCTCGTTTTACTCTCCCATTCAGAATTGTTTTCTTCATCATCTATAATAACAATTGACGATTTGTAGTTTCCTTCGTCGAATTCGTGTTCAATGTTTTTCTCCGTTGATTGTATTGTCGTTTCTTTGATGGATGTGTTCATCTCCCAGGAATATCTCGTGATGTTTATTTCCTGTTCGACTCCCATAGAGTCAGAGTATCTTCTGGTTAAATAAAATCCTCTCGGAGTTTCTTCGTCTTCCTCGAAACACCTCTTACCTTCATCGTCGATGTTCATCAGTGTCCTAGTTGACGAGAACTCGCTGACCATCGTCGAACTGTCACGTTGCGAGCTCTCGTCGCGGATCGCGCGATCGTCCAGACTGTCAGTCGAGAAACTGCACTCCGGTTCACTCAGCATGCAATCGATACCATCAGAATGGCCCTTACCTCTGAGAGCTTCTTGCATTTCCTCCATGTGGGCAACCCACGACGGTTTCCTGTATTCCTTCGTTCCGAGGATTCCTGGTTCGACAGAGACATCGATTAGAAACGCGGTTCAACGCTTCGACCCTTTCAGCTCCGTCTTTGTAACCTTTCTTTCGCGAGTGTATAAGCGTTTTCTTCGGATTAGAGCGATATTTGTCTTTGGCCTGTAAGTGAATCTGCGAAAGCAGTTTTCATCTTTTGTTTTACTTTTTAGTTTCACTTGGGAGTGAATGTTGTAATTTATTACTAAAGAATTGTTTATTTACCGGTGAAAGTATTGGAAACATCTTGTAAAATATATAGTTCAACTAGTACTGGATAATTATGATTATAAATATAATATTAAGAATATTGTCATTGTATATTAATGTTACAATAATAAAAAAATTTGATGGAATATTTAGGACCACTGTTTCACAATTTGAAACGCTTGAAAATACGCTAATCCAAAACATGAAACCTTTCCGAAAGGTTTTCATAATAATTTCACTAACCACAGTCTCTAGTAACAAATTCCACTTTCAATATCAATAATCTCCAGATAATCGGAGCTTCGAATGCAAAGGTAGTATTTGAAGATCTCTAGCTTCCAGAATACAAAAATATCGTCTTTTCGTTGACTTACTTACAAGACAAAGAGAAGACGGAGCTCAAAGGGCCCAGTGAGTTAGCAGAACGTTCGGATAAAAAAGAATATTAAGAAAAAAAGTGTAGGTGAAGGATGTGAGTGTTCAGTGTGAGTCTGATATGATCGTAAACGGGAGGTGCGGGACATATTAGGAGATTCATCGATGATGATTCCAATCGAAGAGCGCAGCTGAAAAGAACTCGTAAGCATATTAGCGAAGCTTCCAGCAATTTCTTTTTTTTTTTTAGAAAATTCGTATCTACTACCAATACGAGGACGTGATTACCTTCTACCGACAGGTATGTCGTCGTGGTCGATACGCCGAGCGGATTGTGCGCCTCGAACACAATCTCACCCGTGTCGTCTGGATACGTTTCGGCGATTGTCAACACTGATGTGCCGTCCTCGAACTCCTCGATCTGGAATTCTTGGGACGACACGATCGGTACACCCTGCTTGTACCATTTTCCTTCTGGTTTCGGTTTTCCTTTGACCTTCACTTCCAATCTACATGGAAAATGGAAAATAGACAATAAATATTACTAAAAAAAAATGGATTTTATAAGAAATAGTTTATCGTATAGTAAGATTGATTTTATGAAATTTTCAATGAAAGAAATAAGTTTTTAATTTATGCTTTGTATTAAGTATAGTAATTCTTTTATTAATATGTTCATTATTTCTTGTAAGAATTATTTATTAGTATTTGTATATTAAGTAACATATGCTGAGTTTTGTAAGTTACATTTTTATTATATTTGTAGTCACATTGCGAAAGTTCGTACCTGGTTAATTCTCCGTCTTTGGTAGGAACTAACTGAGGAAGTTTCTTAATTATCTCCGGTGCGGATTCTTCCGTATCCGTGTCGAACAGGGGAGTCTCCTGTAATTGGTTTTATATAACGATTAAAATATGTTATTTATATATTTATACAATTAAAATAAATGATTTATTAGAACAAACCTTGGGAGATAAGAGATCTTCTTCCGAACCGCTTTGCCCTGTAGTAAGTGATGTCGCAATAATCGAGGATGCAATCTCCGAGTCTGGCACATACTCGTATGCTGAAAATTTATGACAATAAAATGCAAATTCTTATTACACAATTATTATGCAATATTGATAATACTATTAATGATACTTAATATTTAATATTAATAATAATATTACTATTATTACTCTTAACAATACCACTCAATATCAAGCGTAATATTATACTATCACATAATATTAACTTCATTACTTCACTTCAACCAAATAATAAACAATTCGTTGATAAAAATATTAAGTTTCTCAAGATATACCTTCTACGACAAGCGACGACGTGCAGACAGCTTCGCCAACAGGATTCACGGCACGACAAGTGTATTCACCGGCGTCCTCGGGGAACACCTCGCTGATGGCCAGGCGACAGACACCTTCCGTGTCCTGCAGTATGGTGATCTCCTTGCCCTCTTTGATCGGCTTGTTGTCGTGGTACCACTCGACACGCGGCGTGGGTTTACCTTGCACCACGCACGTCAGATTCGCGCTTTCACCGTCCATGACCCTGACCGGGGATAATCTCTTGACGAACGTCGGCGAGACGAGCTCCACCGTCTCTTCCCACGGGGTCTCCAACAGATTCACGGTGGCCGTGCAGGTGACCGAGCCGCCGACGTTCTCTGCGCGGCAGGTGTACGTACCCGCGTATTCCGTTTTTATTTCTTTTATCATCAGGATCGAGCGGTTCTCTTGCGTCACGATTCTCACCTGCGGTGTCGACTGTAAAGCGAATTTTCAATTGCTTCGTGCTTCGTCTTTTGAAGAGTAAATTTAATACAATGGAATTTGGAATGTACGAGATGGAAAATAAACTTTTTAAGTCAATAATAGGTATAAATGTGAATTGGTTAATCATTGTAGATTATAATAGATAATACGTTGCTAATATGATACATAAATTTGTAAATTGAAGTATTATACTTAGATGTTCTGCTTATCTACAGAAAACAAATATTGCCATATTTGCAATTTCCAAGAGTACTGCTTGCGACTAACAATCCACCGATAATTATAAAGTTACAATGATAATTAAAAATTAAACATACAAACACCATGGTAAAGATCTGAGATTTTCAATTCTTAATAAATTCTTTCTTCTCTAATTTTAATAAAAATTATAAAAAATTTATGTGGACAATTCAGAATATCCAAAGCGAAAAGAAAAACTGCTTACCTCCAGAGGACGGGTTTCGTGGAACCACTGGAACGACGCAGTGGGATAAGACTCCACCCTAGCCTCCATAATAACCACCTCTCCTTCAGCAACGATCTGTGGTTGTATAGGTTCAACAAATCTCGGGGCTTTCACTTCATCCGGTTTGTCTTGTCGTTCTTTCACCGTAACGGATCCAGAACTCCTTGCTTCGCCGGCAGGATTCTGCACCCTAATTTCATACTTTCCGCCATCTTTCTTAGTCACCTCAGGTATGAAGAGCTCCGCCGTGCTCTCGTAAATGTTAATCACTCGTTGATCAGATGGCACAATTTCAGTGCCATTTCTGAACCATTTAACTTCCGGCGCTGGTTTGCTCTCGAAATCAGCTGACAACGTCAAAGGTTGTCCTCTTTCGGCTACCAGCGCTGGAAGAGGCCTAGTGATCTTAGGTGCTCTTAGAACTTCCGGTTTGCTGACTCGGACAGCGTCGCTGATCACTAGATTAGCTCTACATTCGGCGCGACCGAATTTGTTCACGGCGCGGACGCGATAGATCGTTTCATCCTCGGGCGTCGGTTCCAGTATTTGCAATTTAGCTTCTCCGGTTTCAGGGTTGAAGGTGATCTCCCGGCCCTTCTTCGGTTTCAGCTCCTGTTCGCCGCGGTACCACTTCACTTCCGGCATCGGTGTTCCGGTGACCACGCACTCTAGTAGCGCTGGCTTGTGCTCCTCGACCATCAATGGTTTTATGGGCGTCGCGAAGTGCGGCGCTACGCCTTCTTCTTCTTTTTCTAGGGATCGAATTGTTCGGTATTAATTGGTTATTTAGTAGCTGTTTATTAATAGCCACTTGGTGATAGGAACTTTTACGCAATGCAGTGTTCTCAATTTGCAACATTTTCTTAGTTCAAGCGGAAGTTCATTGTTGTTCTGTTTTGAGGTTAGTAACAGAGAGGCGACCATTTTAGCGGTGTTTAACGGTGCAAGAAAATGGCTCGGATAATTGAATAGTTCAGGTAACAGACTTGTTTTTTTTGACGGATGATTATATAAGGAGTTAAGAATAAATCTGTAAGATGATTGAGAACTTTTGATTGACTGATTTATTTAAATATTGGAGTGTATGAAAATATATATTATGAGGAAAGAAATTACTTAATAATTTGTGATGTGGTAAAAAGAAGATCGTTTTAAAAATCTTTTGAACATTTCAATGTAATTATTCTGATAATCCTACAGCTATCAAACAACATGGACACACAAATATTTACCAACCAAAAGATAAAAGCTTGATTCCACATTCAGCAAACCATGAAAACATTATTTTACAACGATTTATATAAACCAACATTTCATTCCTCTCTCGCGATTTTTTATTTTTAATCTCAAATCGTTGAAAAATAATATTGAACATTTCCTAGATTAAGAAAACTTGATCTTATATTTTTTCTTGGTACTTCATTTATCAGCCAACAGCAAAACGAAAGCGTTTCCTTAAATCGCTGAGATATCATTAAAAAGCAAACAAAAGACACACAGGACGATCACACAGACATCATCATGATCAACATCAGTACCGAATATCACGAGATTCACGGTGGACGTTGCCACTCCCGCAGGATTCGACGCCCTGCAAGAATACATGCCGGCATCCTCCTCCTTCACTTTCGTGATCTCCAATGCGGCGGTCGTTTCGTAAATCGTCATTATATACTTCTCGCTTGCGTGAAGCTCCTGCTCGTTCCTGTACCAGGAGATCTCGGGGAACGGATTGCCGAATACCGTGCAAGTGAACCTAGCTGTTGTTTCCGGTTCAGCGATAACCGGCTGAAGTTTCTGAATAAATCTAGGAGCGATCTTTTTATCCTTGTCCGCGATCGATATTTCGATCTGTGTACGCTGTTTGCGTTTCCTTCTGCGATCATCAACTTGTACTTCTTCTACTTGTTCGACCTTTTCCTCGACCTCGACCACTTGTTGGGTCACATCCTCTTTAGGTTTGACTACGCGTTTGACTACTTGGGTCTCTTCAGTGGTAACTACTGTGTCTTCTTCCTTTTCCGTTGGAATTTCTTTAGGTACTTCTTCAGGTTTCTTTGGTTTCCTCTTGGTTATCTCGATAACCGTTTCCACTTTCTCTACTACTTCTTTAGATACCTCTTCAGGTTTCTCTTCAGGTTTAATTGGTTTCAATTCTGGTATTTCTTCCTTTTTGGGTTTCTCTTCGGGTTTCTCTTTCTTGACAGGTTTGAGAATCACTTCTTCGGGTTTTTGAACTTCTTCTGGCTTCTTTGGTTTTCGTTTCTTTCTCCAAGACACCTCAGATGTTTCTGTTACTTCTTCTACTACTTGGTCTTCTTTTTGTACCTCTTCAGGTTGGACCTTTACAATTTCAGTGACTTCTTTAATTTCAACCTTCTCTGGAGCTGGTTTCTTAGGTCTTCGCCAAGGAAGCGCTGGAGCTTCTTCTGGTTTCTGCTCAATGATTTCTTTGACCTTATCTTCGATGACTTGTTCCACCTTCTGTTCGACGACTGTTACTTCTTCTTGAACATCGGTGATTACTTTTTCCTGGTCGATTGGTACAACTGTAACCTCTTCTCGGAAGTCAACGACTTTCTTTACCCTCCTGCGACGGTCCCATGGGCGTTTTAATACGTCGTATTCCTCTTCTTCAAGTTTTTCTTCGACTTCTTCAGGTACAATTGGTTTTAGTACTACTTCTTCCTCCTTAACCTCTTCTGGCTTCTCTGGTTTCGGGATTGGTTTTAGTTTCACTTCTTCTGGCTTCTCTTCTTCTTTTGGAAGCCGCTTTACTGGCTTCAGTTTCACTTCTTCAGGTTTCTCTTCTTCCGGTTTTTCTATTCTTTTGACAGGTTTCAATTTAATTTCTGGCTTTTCTTCTTCCGGCTTCTCTTTCTTTATTGGTTTTAGTTTAACTTCTTCCTTCTCTTCTTCTTCCTTAGGAAGTCGCTTTACCGGTTTCAGAGTAACTTCTTCTGGTTTCTCTTCTTCTGGTTTTTCTAAACGTTTGACAGGTTTCAATTTCACTTCTGGCTTCTCTTCTTCCGGTTTTTCTTTCTTTATCGGTTTCAATTTTATTTCTTCCTTCTCTTCTTCTTCCTTAGGAAGTCGCTTTACTGGTTTCAAAGTTACTTCCTCAGGTTTTTCTTCTTCTGGTTTTTCTAAACGTTTGACTGGTTTCAATTTGATTTCTGGCTTCTCTTCTTCCGGCTTCTCTTTCTTTATCGGTTTCAATTTTATTTCTTCCTTCTCTTCTTCTTCCTTAGGAAGTCGCTTCACCGGTTTCAGAGTAACTTCTTCTGGTTTCTCTTCTTCTGGTTTTTCTAAACGTTTGACAGGTTTCAATTTCATTTCTGGCTTCTCTTCTTCCGGTTTTTCTTTCTTTATCGGTTTCAATTTTATTTCTTCCTTCTCTTCTTCTTCCTTAGGAAGTCGCTTTACTGGTTTCAAAGTTACTTCCTCAGGTTTTTCTTCTTCTGGTTTTTCTAAACGTTTGACTGGTTTCAATTTGATTTCTGGCTTCTCTTCTTCCGGCTTCTCTTTCTTTATTGGTTTTAGTATAACTTCTTCTTTCTCCTCCTCTTCTTTAGGAAGTCGTTTCACCGGCTTTAGAGTAACCTCTTCAGGCTTCTCTTCTTCCGGTTTTTCTTTCTTTATCGGTTTCAATTTTATTTCTTCCTTCTCTTCTTCTTCCTTAGGAAGTCGCTTCACCGGTTTCAGAGTAACTTCTTCTGGTTTTTCTTCTTCTGGTTTTTCTAAACGTTTGACAGGTTTCAATTTCACTTCAGGCTTCTCTTCTTCCGGTTTTTCTTTCTTTATCGGTTTCAATTTTATTTCTTCCTTCTCTTCTTCTTCCTCAGGAAGTCGCTTCACCGGTTTCAGAGTAACTTCTTCAGGCTTCTCTTCTTCCGGTTTTTCTATCCTCTTGACAGGTTTCAATTTCACTTCTGGCTTCTCTTCTTCTGGCTTCTCTTTCCTTATTGGTTTTAGTTTAACTTCTTCCTTCTCTTCTTCTTCCTTGGGAAGTCGCTTTACCGGTTTCAGAGTAACTTCTTCTGGTTTTTCTTCTTCTGGTTTTTCTAAACGTTTGACAGGTTTCAATTTCACTTCTGGCTTCTCTTCTTCCGGTTTTTCTTTCTTTATGGGTTTCAATTTTATTTCTTCTTTTTCTTCTTCCTCCTTAGGAAGTCGCTTTACTGGTTTCAAAGTTACTTCCTCAGGTTTTTCTTCTTCTGGTTTTTCTAAACGTTTGACTGGTTTCAATTTGACTTCTGGCTTTTCTTCTTCCGGCTTCTCTTTCTTTATTGGTTTCAATTTTATTTCTTCCTTCTCTTCTTCTTCCTTAGGAAGTCGCTTTACTGGTTTCAAAGTTACTTCCTCAGGTTTTTCTTCTTCTGGTTTTTCTAAACGTTTGACAGGTTTCAATTTCACTTCTGGCTTCTCTTCTTCCGGTTTTTCTTTCTTTATCGGTTTCAATTTTATTTCTTCCTTCTCTTCTTCTTCCTTAGGAAGTCGCTTTACTGGTTTCAAAGTTACTTCTTCTGGTTTTTCTTCTTCTGGTTTTTCTAAACGTTTGACAGGTTTCAATTTCACTTCTGGCTTCTCTTCTTCCGGCTTCTCTTTCTTTATTGGTTTCAATTTTATTTCTTCCTTCTCTTCTTCTTCCTTAGGAAGTCGCTTTACTGGTTTCAAAGTTACTTCCTCAGGTTTTTCTTCTTCTGGTTTTTCTAAACGTTTGACAGGTTTCAATTTCACTTCTGGCTTCTCTTCTTCCGGTTTTTCTTTCTTTATCGGTTTCAATTTTATTTCTTCCTTCTCTTCTTCTTCCTTAGGAAGTCGCTTTACTGGTTTCAAAGTTACTTCCTCAGGTTTTTCTTCTTCTGGTTTTTCTAAACGTTTGACTGGTTTCAATTTCACTTCTGGCTTCTCTTCTTCCGGCTTCTCTTTCTTTATTGGTTTTAGTATAACTTCTTCTTTCTCCTCCTCTTCTTTAGGAAGTCGCTTCACCGGTTTCAGAGTAACTTCTTCTGGTTTCTCTTCTTCTGGTTTTTCTAAACGTTTGACAGGTTTCAATTTCACTTCTGGCTTCTCTTCTTCTGGTTTCTCTTTCTTTATTGGTTTTAGTTTAACTTCTTCCTTCTCTTCTTCTTCCTTAGGAAGTCGCTTCACCGGCTTCAGGGTAACCTCTTCAGGCTTTTCTTCTTCCGGTTTTTCTATCCTCTTCACTGGTTTCAATTTGATTTCTGGTTTTTCTTCTTCCGGTTTTTCTTTCTTTATCGGTTTCAATTTTATTTCTTCTTTCTCTTCCTCCTCCTTGGGAAGTCTCTTCACTGGTTTCAATGTTACTTCTTCAGGTTTCTCTTCTTTCGGTTTCTCTAATCTTCTAACCGGCTTCAGCTTCACTTCCTGTTTTTCTTCTTCTTCTGGTTTCTTCTTTTCTCTTCGCTTCAAGGTTATTTCTTCCTTGGATTCTAGTATTTCCGGAATTTCTTCTTCTGGTTTTGCTAATTCTTCAGGTTTAACCTCTTTCTTCGGAACTTTCTTACCACGACGCCAAGGCAATTCAACCTTTTCTTCCGGAATTTCACCAGTGTCCACAGTTTTCGGTTTTTCTAACTCTTTCGGTTTTGGAGTCACTTCTTCAGGTATTTCTTTCTCCTCCTTCGGAATCGGTTTCAATAGTACTTCTTCCTGATCAATTTTTTCCTCAGGTTTCTTCGTACGTTTGGTAGGTTTTAGGACGACAGCAGAGAAGTCTTCTGTCTCAGGCTGCTTCTCAATTTCCTTGACAACTTTTTCTTTTCTCGGTTTACGCCAGCTTACTTCAGATACTTCTTTCTCTTCTTCCTCGACTTTCTTCTCTTCCGTCGTCACCTCAGGCTTTTCAATGGGTTTCTTCTTGCCTCGCCGCCATGGTAGTTCCGACACTTCTGTTGGTTTCTCTTCCTCGGGAGCAACTTCTGGTTGCAACGGCTTTTCTTCCTTCTTTTCAGGTTTCTTCTTCTCCACTGGTTTTAATGTAATTTCTTCCTTCGTCTCTTCCTCTTTCGGAAGACGTTTCACCGGTTTCAACGTGATTTCTTCCTTCTCTTCTATTTCTTCTGGCTTTCTGCCTCGTTTCACCGGTTTCAAAGCCAGAGTTTTGAAATCTTCAACCGTTTCTTCCTCTTTTTTCTTTATCTCTTTATCTTCCACCGTTTTTACTTCCTCAGGTACCCTTTCAACCGGTTTCTCTTTTTCTTCCACAGGTTTTTCTTCTGGTTTCTTCGGTTTCGGTTTTCTGCGCCACGTTACTTCGGAAATTTCCGTTGGCTGTTCTTCTTCTGGCGCTTCTTCCGGTTTCTTCCGCTCGAACGGTTTCAGCTGCGGCTTCTCTTGTTCTGGCACTTCCGGTTTCGATTTCTCAAATGGTTTCAGTTCGGGTTTTTCTTTTT
Source organism: Nomia melanderi (assembly GCF_051020985.1). NCBI lineage: Eukaryota > Metazoa > Arthropoda > Insecta > Hymenoptera > Halictidae > Nomia > Nomia melanderi. The sequence goes on from NC_135005.1 coordinate 7,299,766, forward strand.
CGATTTCTTCCGGTTTCGGTTTCTGGAATGGTTTTAATTTGATTTCTTCCTGCGGTTTTTCTTCAGGTTTGCGTTTGGGAATGGGTTTCAATTGTACCTCCTCCTTCTCCTCTTCCTCCCGTGGAATGCGTTTTACAGGCTTCAGGCTCACTTCCTCTGGTTTCTCCTTTTCTTCCGGTGCCTTTTCTCGTCTCGCCGGCTTCAAGGATACTGTTTTAAAGTCCTCAATCGGCTCTTCTTTCTTCTCAGGGATTTTCTGTGGTGTTTTCTTCCCACGAAGCCAAGGAACTGTTGTTTCTGGTTTTTCTTCCTCCTCCGGCTTTTCTGGTACTTCTTCCGGTTTCTCCTCTTTCTTTTTCTTTCCTCTTATCCACGGAACTGGCACTTCTTCCGTCGCCTGTTTCTCAGCCGTCTTTTCAGTCTTTTCTATTTCGAGAAGAGACGTGTCTTCTTCTTCTCGGAATGGTGCCTTTTCTTTCGGTTTCTTCTTTCCTCTCGCCCATGGGACTGGTACTTCCTTTTCTTTCTCCTTTTCTTCGACGTCTTTCTTTACTTCGAGAATCGCTTTATCCTCTTCTTCGCGATATGGCGCTTCTTCTTTGGGTTTCTTCTTTCCTCGTAACCATGGGACTGGTACTTCTTTTTCTTCCTTCTTTTCTTCGACGTCTTTCTTTACTTCGAGGATCGTTTTGTCTTCTTCTTCGTGATATGGTGCTTCTTCTTTAGGCTTCTTTTTTCCTCTCGCCCATGGGACTGGCACCTCCTTCTCTTCCTTTTTCTCTTCAACATCTTTTTTCACTTTCAGTATTGTTTTATCTTCTTCTTCATGGTATGGTGCTCCTTCCTTTGGTTTCTTCCTTTCTCTTCTCCAAGTTGCTACCTTCTCTACCTTTTCTTCCTCAATCTTTTCATCTTTGTCGATCTTCAGAAGCTTCGTGTCTTCTTCTTCAACGAATTGTGTCTTGTCCACTACCTTCTGCAAATCTACCTTTTCCAAAGTTTCTTTCTTAATTTCTTTTTTCTCTGTTCTCGTTTGTTTCAGAGTAACTTCTTCCAGCTCTTCCTTCTGGACTTCTTTTTGCTCCACCTTAGCTCTCTTTAATGTTATCTTCTCCTCAGTCCATGGTTTAGTTTCGGGTTTTTTCTCAACCAGTTCAGGTCTCTTCTTCACTTTTCTGTCTACTTGAACAGTTTCATCAGAAGTTACTTCCAGAAGCGTTGTGTCATCTTCTTCAACGTACTTATCCTTCCTTTCAGGTTTCTTTGGCACTTCTTTCGGTGCTTCTTTAGGCACCGCCTTCAGATCGACTTCTTCGAGACTCGGTTTCTCGATTTCTCTTTTCTCGGGTCTCGAAGGTTTCAACTCAACTGTTTCAATCTTCTCTTTAGGAGTTTCCTTCTTCTGTGGTCTAGATTTCTTCAAGGTTACAAGTTCCTCTGTCCAAGGTTTAACCTGATCCACCTTCTCAGCAGTAATCGATTCCTTTCTCGTTTTCTTTATTTCAGTGTCCTTCGAAACCTCGAGCAACGTTGTGTCTTCCTGCTCTAGATAATCAGTCTTCGTAACTTCTTGAATAGTCTCTTCTGTAGTTTCCTTTGTCACAGATTTCAAATCTACCTTTTCCAAACTTGATTTTCTGACAGTCGATTTCTGAATTTTCGATGGTTTCAGTTCGACAGTTTCTACAGTTTCTTTCTCAACATCTTTCTTAACGGGTGCAGCTCTCTTCAATGTAACCTTCTCCTCTGTCCAAGGTTTAGGTTGCTCAGGTTTTGTCTCCACCTTCTCTTTCTTCACTTTCTTCACTTCTTCTGTGCGAGAGACGTCTAACAAAGAAGTGTCCTCCTGTTCAAGGTACTCTGACTTTTCGGTAGTAACTGTTTCCTTGGTAACCTCTTCAGTCACTGTCTTTGGAACAGGTTTCAAATCGACCTGTTCTAAACTCGGTTTCCTAATTGGTGTCTTGGCAACTTTTGAAGGTTTCAGCTCCACAGTCTCCACAGTTTCCTTTTCAATCTCCTTCCTCACTGGTTTCGATTTCTTCAAAGTAACCTTCTCCTCTGTCCATGGTTTAGGCTGCTCAGGTTTTTCTTCGACCTTCTCTTTCCTCAGTTTCCTCACTTCTTCAGTCCTAGACACATCTAACAACGAAGTGTCTTCTTGTTCAAGGTATTCTGTCCTTTCAGTAACCTTCTCTTCAACTTTCTCCGTCGTTGTTGTTGGAATCGGTTTCAAGTCAACCCTGTCCAAGCTGGCCTTCCTAATTTCTTGCTTCACGATCTTCGAAGGCTTCAGCTCTACTGCTTCTATGGTCTCCTTAGGAATCTCTTTCCTATCTGGCCTAGATCTTTTCAAAGTCACCTTCTCTTCTGTCCAAGGTTTAGGCTCCTCTTTCTTCCTTTGGACAGTTTCAGTTTCATCCACTTCACGAGTAGTTTTCAACAACCTCGTGTCTTCTTCTTCGATGTAGGTCTCCCCTGTAGTTTCATCCCTTCGAGTAACTTTCTCTTCGATTTTAACCTCTTTCGTGGTATCTTTTGTAACAGGTTTTAGATCAACAGCTTCTAAGCTTGGTCTCCTGATTTCTTTCTTTTCAATTTTCGCAGGTTTCAATTCGACTTCTTCCAATTTTTCTTTGGGCAATTCGCGAGGCATATGAGGTGTTTTCTTTAAAGTAACCGCTTCTTCTGTCCACGGTTTTACTTGACTTTCGACTGCTTGTAGTTTGTCTAGGGAAACATCGCGAGATTTTGGCTTTTCTTTTCGCCATGGCGTTACGCTAGGTCGAGGTCGGTGATGAACGCGCCCCTTTCTCCAAGGGAGCGATTCGTCTCCCGGTATCAACGGTATTTCTAACGGCAATCCGTTCTCGTCCAAGGGCACTGTTTCTAAAACAACACCCTCGTCTCCTGTACCTAAAATTGTTGATGGCCTTTCGCCGGTTTTCGCTCCGGGTCCTGCTTCCACAGGAACTTCGTAATAACCGCCCTTTCTTTCTGCAATAGTACACGGATCAAAGTGGGTTTATTGATTGTTTTAGATTAATTTGTCACTAAGAAACGGAAGAAGCTTCAAACCATGCTGGAGAGACATACACAGGCAATGGGTATGTAAAATTGATTGTTTGATTGTAGCTATTATTAACTTTTAACCCCTCACCCTATAATATCGTATCAGACTCGTGATCAAAATTTTAAACTGAACTCTACTAATCTAAATGTTATTTAGTCGTTTTTGAATAAAGGTTTACTTAGGATAAGTATCAAATTCGTTTCCTTCCCTAACAATTATGAAAGAAATAATAAGACTAGGGGTTAACAGTCAAAAAGCTCCACCGTATAAGAACATAAAAAAATTTCTATTCATTTCTATTTATTATATTCGTAGTTTGAGATAAATTTTCTATTTTACTGAATTCAAAGTTATTTTTTAAATAAATTTCTTCCTGAAAGTAAAAAAAGTATTTCAGATAGTATTTATCAAACTTAAATGACAAAGAGGCTTTACGTTCTATTATCACTCTGCATTTGTTCAATCTTTTGGCGATCAGTGTTTAACACCACACGAAATGGGCATCATGTTCGCGAAAAGTCAAAGGTTTAAGTGGTTGCACGTAATTCACTTAAAATATGCGGTGTTTGTTGTGCCCAACATTTCAAGAACAACGGTTTATTGTACGAGGCACTCGAGCGACACGCCAACCAACATCGCTTCCAAGTAGTTTATACCACTGACGTTAATTTCCACGGTATTATACAATAATCTAATTAAATGTATCAAAATTTCTGCTCTGTTCCATCACAATATTACATTTCCCCAACAAGCTACATAATACTCTAATAAAAAGAAATCAAAGCCATCTTTTTTCTCGAAATGATACAATAGCGAACCCAGAAAATGAGTCAGAAAACGCTGAATACTGGATCGTATATTTATGATATCGTGTAACGCACGGGCACACAAGAATAATGTACCACTGTACAAATGACATGTGAGAAACTCAACACGTGATACATCATACCGAGTTGTCAAAAGCAGAACAACAATCTGGCCGCGTCTATAAATTTTCCCCTTTTACCGGAGCACGTGTGCATGCACTTGAAATTTTCTGTTGCGCAATTTTGGGTAGAAGGTTTGTGGAGCGGGGCCAAATCAACCTCGCAAAAGAGAAATCAAGGCAAATCGCCAGAGCATCGGCCTTCGGAAACGATGGCAAATGATAACCTCAAACAAATATGACGATGATATGATATTCTATCAAAAATAAACCGTGGCACCGTCTCCGTGATTTCGAAGTCGACAAATATGTTTTTATGTAACACAAAGCCAATTTATCTGTGGCATTATTCCCTCTCGATCTTCAAAAATGTCGCGAAGAATGAAGAAAGTATGTTTTTTAAGAAACTATAGCAACAGAATACTTGAAAGAAACCTTTTGTAAGAATATATTTTCGCCGATGATTTATTTAGTTTGAATAACATTAAATTACATGAACATGTTTGAGTAAGTTTATTCGATTTTGAAAGGGAATTAAAATTTTATTTATGGATCGCTGTTTTAGTATGTGTAAATGTAAATTTATGAGCTATTTCGAGTTTGCATAATCTGCTTGTGTCTTTGGTTTTTATGTAAGAAATGTTGCTATTTCATTTTTAAATTGATGATATCGATTTTTACATGTTTTGCAAGTAGCAACAGTCGTTTTGGAACTGGATGTATTATCGTGCTAGAATCTTCTTGAGTATGAATGCAAATGTAATGTAACGGTTAATTATTCTCCTTGCCAGCTATCATCTTGAATATAACTAATTTTTCAAGTTATATTTATCATACTGCAAAAGCCTGTCATGTTTATACGAACACAAACAGCTATTCTTCAAAATTGCCATACTGAAATAATTAACGTGCCCAATATGTGCCAAGCATCTACAGATATTTTCTTAAACTATAGTTCGAAAACAATTTGTTGATAGATACTTTTATTCTGTATTAATATATAATTTAATAAAAATGGAATATTAATATATTCCATAATTAATGGAATATTAATGGAAAATTAATATAAAATTGACAAGACTTCATCGGTAAATTCTTCACTGATAAATTGTTTTCAAGATTATTCACACTATTTTATGAGACACTACCTTTGAATCTTGTTATACAATGTAACAAATATTCTATATAACAATATTAATATTTTTATAATTAACATTATCTGTAAGTCATGTTTAATTCTTCCCGTTTTATAATTTTATCGTCAACTCTAATATTTGCTTCCATACTTATAAATTTCTTATTAAAGTAACTGAGATTAATTTCTTCACGAAAATAAATCTTTTCTTAATTCCGATGTTGTAAAGATAAATTCAAAGTTCGTTGGAAGTAATGGATGAGCGAGGATATATTTTCATTCCACGTAAGGGGCAGATATCCAACGACCCCATGGGAGCCGGTGCTGAAATGTTTCGCGCAGATGCGCTCATTTGTTTCTTTTTTATTCTCAGCGGGAGGTTGCGGGCGTAATATCAACGAAAGCTCGGAACATTCGTCTGAACCTCGCGTACCTTTATTTTTAAACACGACGAAAAACAGACGATTCGTCAGACACGGGGCAGAATCCAAACGAAATTTCTTTTCGATGCCGATTTTGTTTTCACAAACTTATTTTTGAATCGGCGATCGCGTTAATCATTGCCGCCCCCGAAGAATGAATAATGGAATTGGCACTTTCTTTTGCGTCTGGACCAATGAAAATAAACAATATTTCAAATAATCGGATAGAACAAGGTCTGTTTAGCTCTCAGTCTCAATGGATCGAGAGCCTCGAGTTTGTTTGTTTGGAATCGCGACTCGTTGGTAAATTTAAATTCCTTTGTCTCGAATTTCTGCAAGTCAGCGCAAGTACATTCTCGTAGCAGAATCTTTTTTCGTATTGCTACTGTTTTTGTTCTGGGTTACAAGTATTATTCATAGAAATTATTTAGGATAATTAAGAAAATTGTGGATCATGTTGTCTGAAAAGTGAAAGTGATTTGGTAAAATATTATAATATTGTTTTATAATAAACATACATTTTATAATTAAGTTATAATTAAGTTTCAGAATCAGTTCCAAAAAATTTCATATTTCAAGAAGCTTTCCGAACCCTAGTTCCGTTCAGCTAATATTCAAATTTCCCACTAACGGAATCCAAGAACTATCGTACTAAACATCCTTCCTATAAATTCCAACTTTACTTCCCAACAAATTCGCATAAAGAAATCCAAATCCGAAGCGCTCCAATATCTCAATCTCCAAAAACCAAATCAAACTTCCATCGCAATAATTGCAACAATACAGCCAGCAACAAAAGTAAAAAAAAGTGCACATCGATAACGCTACTATAAAATTTCAAAAGTATTCATCAATATCCACCAAATCAATATTTTTTATATCTATTTCATGCACACCATTCGAATACTTCCATTGCCGATTGTACTTCCCAAAAAGTCCCCAAAAGAATTCCCACTAAAAGTACCATCAAATTAACTCCCCCAACATAATTCCCAAAAATCCCCCAAAAATTGGATCCCAGGGACCAATGAAGCCAACAATCCCTTCCCTCGGTCTCCTTGAAGAAGCTACCGAAAATCAAAACGCGAGTGGCGGCCACGTCGCTCGGAGCCAAGTGGTCCGCGAGGTGCAACGCGGAAGTCCGTCTAGCATTCCAAGCTCGCTAATAACCACGTCGGGTCATTATTCTAGGGGAACGAGGTGGCGGAGGTGGTGGCCGTGCCGTAGTTTCCCGCCTCTCGAGGATGCAAAAACCCGAAGCCGAAGCCGCGACGGCGGCGGCGGCGGCGGCGGCGGCGGCAGCCGAGGGAGGAGAGTGGGCAGCGGTGATGCATGCAACACACAAACCGGGTGTACCCGAGGCCCGACCCGTGGTGGGGAAGGCTCTCGCGTCTGACGCCGCACACCACGCACACCTCTACCCCAAGGAGCTTAGTCTAGCCTTAATAGTCATCCGCTGGAAGCCGGAGAGACGAGAGACTTTTAGCATCCTCGGGGATCTACTTCTTTCTAGACGCGTTCCCAGCGGTAGCGAAGTGCTTCGAAGTGGTAGTCATCAGTGTCAAGAGACTTCGGTGGAAGATACTCGGCAGTGATAGTGAGAACGAACGGTGAACGACAGTTGACAGTTGGCTGCCTTCGATCGGACCGCTTCTCCATGCTGCGGGCTCGGTTCGATCGAAGTGCAGCCGCGTTTGAACTGGACACGTGTGATCGCGAGCTGGTGTCGAGTGTCGCGAAGGTGGTGCGCAGAGACGATCGCTATCGGCGAGAGATTTAGGTGACAAGCTCTTTCGTGAACCGTCTGGCCTACCCGGTTGTTTGACAGTTTCGCCGGTGAAGTTTCGATCTGTCGAGTTTCTAGCCGCTGGGCAGTCGTGTCCGACGGTTGATTTCGTTGAATCCCGCCTCGCAATGTGGCTCAATTCTTTTTAATTAATATCGCAGTGTCTTATCTGGATTACAGAAAAGGTGTCGGTCAGGTTGATCATTCTTTTCTCGCCTTTTTCGGGGGAGTGATTCATTTATTCGAGGCGGGAGAATCATTGTTTACCGTATGCTACACGCGCGGGACGGAGGCAGCTCGCATGAGATGACACAGAAACTTTATTCGATGAATCACTGGCGATTGGACTGGTCATGTACAAGAATAAAAATAAATTCGGGAACATTTTAGCGAGGCGTAATTGTCCCTGACCTTCTTCCTCCCCTTAGCTAACGGTAGCCGCTCTTTTACTTTCCTCTCCAGTTGGTTCCGTCTTTTCAGCTGCCAGCAACTCGACGATCGAAACTATTCCAGAGATCAATGTCTCGCACTTTCAACCCTATGTTATTCGAATATTGTAACAACGGTCTGCTTGAAATAAATTGCGCTCGAAACTACGCTGGTACACGTTTTTGCGAACCCTTCACCTAAATCTAGTATTAAAAGTCGGAACCTTCGCAATCGCTGCTCTATCGAGCAAGTTTATTAACCGGTTAAAACGAGAGAAACAAATTTGAAGCGGAGAAGATCGTGCAAGGAGAATGTATATTAATACTCAGACAGTTTTGTTGTTCTCGGTAATCGTTTATTTGCTCGCAGATCAATCGAACGCCCGTCCCGAAACGCTTTTGCGGATCGATGGTTTCATTGGTGCTTGGTGCTCGGTACTCGGGCCGCAGAGTCGGATTGCGGTTTTCACCAGAAATAATACCTTCCCGCCTTCCAGAGTGCGCTGACACGCGGCTACACCGTATTATTTCTGGCGCGGCTGAATCACTGGCAGCTGGGACGGCCGAAATAGTCGGCTTCGGCCTCCCTCCTGAGCGGCGGGCCAGCGGGGGTGGCCGAAGACCGAGGACGAAGGTGAACCGCGGAAAAGAAGGTCCGATGAATCACCCGGCGTTCTTTTTCGCCCGGCCGGACAGATGCTGCGACGCCTTGGCAGTTGTCTTCGGGTGCTTCAGGTGGTCGCGGTAGCCTCTTCAAGGTCGTCGGCGATGGACTCAGCTACCCCCTCCCTTCTGATCGATCGAATTGATCTGCTTCGACGATGGATTTGACGATTGACTTTTTTGTTCGACTGTTCGAGTGCCATGGGTCGAAAAACATTGTCGAAAATTGCTAAGCTTCTCTCGTTTCAGCTCGGAAACTGATTTGTTAATACTAAAATTACCGAACGGGTCGAACTGACCCACTGCAGAGTTTTTATTTTGCAAGAATTGAAATTATAAAGGTGTTTTAGCGAAAGAGTTTACATTTAATTTGTGTACTTGGACAGATTCGAATCTCAAGAAACGTATTGTTCTAATTTTTATAAGAAATTGGAAATAAGTCACTCTAATTGGTCGGTAGTTTCAGTATTAATTATTACGCTTTTTTATGTTCATATGGAAAAATTGTGAATACAATAGATGTTCTTTTTTAAATTTTGAAATAGATAATAGAAGAGATACAAGTAAATTATTCAAAGGGTAATAGACAAATAAATTTTACCCATTCGCTACCAGCATTCCTTTTAATAATATTCTGTATAATTAGAATATTTTATTAAATAAAACATATCGTCTTTATGAAATACAAGTAATGGCGAGGAAGGAAGATCTCGACGATATTAGACCGCATTATTCATGCGTTACAATTTTAAGTGAAAACACGAGATATGAAACATTGATCGTCGCAAGTATGCGACGCTGGTAGCGAACGTGTTAATTTGATTCTACGAATAGGCTGGCACTTTTAGGCAGGGTTACGGAGAATGCGATCGCGCCGCTTGGCACTCGAACGGTGTTGTATGGGTTAAACCCTTTGCGGTGTTGTATGGAGATAGAATTGATGTTTGATTTTGTGATGATTTTTCTTGCAATTCTTGATACAATGTGTAATGATAATCATATATGTGTATGTAGTTTTGGTGTTTTTGAATGTATTCAAATGAAAATAAATGGGGACTGTAAAGAGTTTACTCCTTAACGTATAATTTTCTTCGAATAAAATGATATTTTGGGAAGTTCGAGTTAAGTATTGGACTTATTCTTGTTTGATTATCGATGTAAAATTCTTACCATTCGATTTCTTACGCAAAGAAAAAGTGTTCGATACGCTTCTCCTGTTAAGGGGTTGATTTCTACTTATATATACTTTAGATCTATCGTTACACTAGTTTGTATAACGTCACAATTAATACCATATATACCATGTATAAAACCAGTTATATGCTTCCTCAAATATTTCAAATTAAATAAATCGTAATGTCGGAACCTTACTTCTCTTGAACCCACAACAAAAAAGTCAGAGATTAACCCTTTGCACTCGAGTTTAATTTCATATTTATGTATAGTTCCATACAGCCAAATTACAAAGTTCGATATCCAATATCAATGTTTATTTAACGTAACCATCCATGAAACATTCAAATAGAATACCTCTATCCTTCGATTCCTATATTACTTACATTAATATTAGTCATAAAACATACCATTGATATTCCATTAAAAAATGAAGAACACATTCGGTTGATGCAAAAGAATATTGACTTTCTTCGTACATGGTTAACAAGAACTTTCTTAACTATTACAACGTACATAAAGAACTTTCCTCATTTCCACTTAGTTCTAGTTAATCCAAACACTCGAGCTAAACTAAGTTCAAAAACTAAAAACGTCAAAACTTTTGCGTCAACTCAACATTTAGCAACAAAACGTTCGAGTGCGAAGGGTTAATAATACATAATAACAAGTGTTCCCATCACGAAATGTCTTTTTAATCGTTCTGGTATCTCCGGGACTTAATATTAGATTCATCACTATCCGATTTCAGTCGGTCTAATGGCTCTCTTTCCTGCTGCCACGCGTGCACGGGGTAAGATTGTACGCTTGAAATAAATTCATAGACCGAACGCGGCTGGTGATTAATTCTCTTGGTCGTTACCCAGCCAGGCCCGACCGCGACTCGCCTTATTTATGGCGAGGGTATCACGTGCCAGGTGATTTTCGTGCGGTTTTTCACTTGGTGGAGAACCTCTCTGCAATTAAAGATCGGCACGAAGCTACATTGTGCGGGCCGGCCAGGTTCCAATTAGACACGTCCGCCGAACGATGACTGAGAAACGAGCCCGCGGGATCGCTGGCGACCCGCGCCTACCCTCTCCGCGATTAATTGCACGCCCGGCCGGGATTAATTGGCCGGATTCATGGTCTAATTTCGCTGTCGGGTCGTAGCGGCGTGTCGGCGACCGGTCGCGGCTGGAGAACCCAACCCGTTGCAACTCGAGAAGATTTTTCCGCGACGATGAACTTTTTAGCCTAGTTGCTGATTCGAGGGAAACGAATGTTTAATGCAGCTTGGGATGTGTTTAATATTTAATATTTCAGACTTTTCTGGAAACATGTTTGAGTCAATGAACTTTGTGAATTCTTTTAATGTGTTTTAATGTTTTTTCATTGCGTGATTCTTTTTCAGTGTTTGTTGAGTGGTTTCGTGGATGATTTTTATTGATTTATTTTGGTGGATGTATTGTTGATGGAATTTAATTCTGTTTTTTGAAATATCGTATAGAATATTGTATTTGTAATATAATGCAATACAATTATGATATAAGATTTATTATATTCTTTGCAGTTCTTTTCTAAATTGTGAACTCTGAGTTTGTGGATTTCGTTGAGTTACAGTAAATTCTAGAATTTTTCGAAATAAATTGTTTAATGGAATTACAGAAGGTCTATCTTTATAAAGATTTAACGTTTTTATTTTTAAAGAAACTCGGCTTGGTAACTCCGTACAAAGATAGATATGTTTAAAGTTAACGTTTATTCTATTTTTCAACAGCGGATCGCTTCAAGGTTTAGGAATGATGTTATCCGCTCTCTAAAGTAATTGTTTACCATAACGCTCAAAATTAGGGATTCGGGTAGCAATGAATCGCAGTCTAACTTTAGAGTAACCTTTGGTAGGGCGATCTTCCACCCCAAGTTCCTAGAAGTAGACTAATTATAAACAATTGCTTTCTTTTAGGAAAGGATACGTAAATATTTCTAGAAGAAAGAAGATGAGTCACAAAACAATGAAATTTTCCTTCAAACCAGTCTATTTTAGAATAATCCACCATACTATCAAAAATAGAAGATCCACTACCAGAATTAGCTGCCTTCTGCCTAGGCTTCTCAATTCTGAATCATACCGCAGACAGAATATTTTAACTGGAACACGATTAAACTTAACTGTTTACACAGTATTCCTATGAATCCTCTACTCTATAAGATTTTTAAATCAGTCTTCACCAATCCATAAAACTTTTCTTCGAAATTATTATGTTCCAAAATAATCTACCACCCCTATACCTAAAAATAAACCTACCATTTCCTAAGTTTTCTTGAAATACTCTATCTCAACTAGTACTCAATATGCGATTTTCTAGTACTGTTAAGTATACGTAAGTAAACAAACATTGTCCCCAAAGATATTCTCACAATTACAATTGTAAAACCAATTAGCGTTGCTTATAAACATACTTTATTCCACAAGCTTTACAATCTGTCTCCATTACTTCTACAATAATCTATCACTCCATTATCCAAAAATATCCTTCAGTTATCATTTAAAACTTCTCTATTATCTCAAATTTCTCTCTATCACCTAAAAATTCCCTTTACTATTCAAAAATCGCCACTACTATCCGAAAATTCTCTTTCCCTTTTCAAAATTCCTATTACTATCTACAAACTGTCTGTACCATCCAAAAACTCTTTCCCATTTCACCCAAAATTCTCTATCCCAAAACACTACACTCAAACGATGATTTTCGAAAGCAGCCAAGCGTATCAAAGTAAACACTCGTTATTCCAGAAACCTAGCGATGTATCCAAAGATATACCCGCTGGGGGGAATCGAAGGGGACTTTTCCTAGCTATCGATAATCGTAAAACCAATCAGCGTCTCCGCGAATATTCCGCGGTTGAGCCAAGTTTCCGGGACCCTACGGCATTGCGGGAACGTATATATATTTACGGTCGGCCATATTTATGCCGCGTTTATAAAATGTGAAAGTGGCCTCTCTCGCAGGAGGCCGAGCTGTGACGCTCGATGAAGAAGGAGAGAGAGAGAGAGAGAGAGAGAGAGAGAGAGAGAGAGAGAGAGAGAGAGACACAGAGAGAGAGAGAAAGAGAGAGAGAGAGAGAAACACACAGAGAGAGAGGGACCCCACGTGAATTTACCGAGACTTCGGGGAGTTCCGAACCGGCGACCAAATATAGCCGGGTAATGTAATACACGTCACATGGTCAGAAATAGCCTAAGAAGAGGGCCTAGCCGAGTCTGCACACGGCACTGAGCTGTCTCGCGCGCGCCGGCTTGTCCCGCCGTTTTCCGAAGCGGTGCGCCCGGTGTACACGCACCAGAAGCGATGGAAGAAAATACGTTTACCTCTTCGCGCTCGTTAAACCAGTTACCGTGAGAGAAAGGTGATACTCGGAACAGAAACGAGCGTCGTTAACACGTTGACTACCGCGAGAATTTCGAGCGTTTTGTGTTAGGGATAATTATTCTTTCATAAAAATGGCGAATGGTACTGTTTCCAATTTAAAGGCGAAGTGATAATCATAAAAGCTAAAAATGATTTTGTTATCAATCAATTTTGTTATCATAATTATTATACTAGTGTGTAAGATACTTATGTTACTAAATATTTTCATTCGACAACAGTTTCCTTATTGTAATCGTTTCCAAGCAATTTGGAAGCTCATCGGTGACCACCGCAGTCAACGTGTTAACAAATACGTGCACAGGGTGTTCCCGAAATCGTACTACCACATGATAATAGGAAGAAGCAGAAATGTGCGTCAAATATTACAAAATTAATAGAAAGAATCTGTATGCAGAAACAGAGTAAAACCTTGATGATTCCATTTAATTGGAAGAGTAATAATTAAGACGAATGAAGGCACAAGAAGATGTTTTTTGAGATGTATTTACAGAAGTCGATTGTATGTAATTGTAGGGTACAATTTAAGAATTCGAATTTAACCAGGGCAATGGAATTTAATTGGACGATCTAGATTGTGAAAAATAGCAACTCGATTAAGCTGATCTTTGATGACAGAAGCTGAATACGATTCGGACTCGAGATTCTACTACAAATCAGTAGAATGAAGTTCTTTTATAAAAGATTTTATTTCTGAGATAATCGACTTAGAAAGTTTATGAAGCACACGTGTACTGATATTGTTAAGTAGAAATAGCCGGTGATGTTTAACTAATATGTAATGTAGGCTTTATATTAATCTAAAGTAGACGATCAATGTGTAAGAATGATGTAATTGTAAGACAGAATAAAATAAAGTCGATATGAAATGGACACCTTTGAATAGATCACTTTTATGTAATATTGCCTTTTAGACGTTCTGCACTTACAGAACTGTGAACTGTGTAGATATCAGTGAAAAGTTTTCAGAATAAGTTGCAAAATAATATTTAGTGTGTTTGAATCAGGTTTTTTATTGTTTTCCTAAATCCTTTTCTTAGCGACGCTGACTGTAATTTTCTATTGAAATATAATAAATTAGAAAATTACTTTTTAATAACTTCGAAGTTTCTTATTAAAAGATAAAAGCAATATTTATTAAAAAACCTATATACTCTTATTCATATTTCTAAATACTATTAATTAGACTTTAATAATTTAATCAATAAATAACAAAACAATTTATATAAAATAACAAACCCTCAGTTTAATACTAATTGAAGACATTTAATAGACTACAATTTCACAGCTCAATCCTAAGTAAACACAAATTTAATTACAATTATAAGTTCTGTTCGATATGTCGCAAAGAATGTTGTTAAAAGTTTTTAGTTTCCACGATTTTTCGACACAGGGCGCGCAGCGCATTTTATTGTTTCCTTTCCGAAAGATCTCGATATCCAGGGTCAGAAATAGTCACGGCTGCACCCGACTTCCGAGCAGGGGGGCGAACCCCGAGGTTTCCACGCGTTCTGTTATTTTAGCCGCAATAAATCTGCCAAGTGTTGCAGCGGGCCGGCTCGTTCCCTGTCTAGCACGACGTCTTATTGTTTGATCGATCGTAACGGTGATTAAGAAGTCTATTTCTGGTCGGCCGAAAACCGCGAGAAACTCGCGCTTTTATATTATTTTCGGGGTGACGAACGGCGACGCGAATTGTTTTACGAGACACGCAGCTGAGTCACCCGGCATCCCGGTTGGAAGTCGACGTTCGTTTTCGCAAGCGAACGACAGATTTACGAGACCGAGGACGTATTAAACGAAGTAATTCACTTCGCGAAGTCGCTGACCAATTAATGAATGACCCCCTTTTTCTCTGGGAAAGAATGCCTAGTCTATTTTCGCTTTCGATCGGTTGACAACTTGTTCGTTTCTTAGTATGAACTTTAGAAAGATTTTTCCGGAATTTCAGAAAGTATAATAAAAATATTTTCAATGATAATTTTACTTTATTTTCTAATGTAGTGTACCTATTTGAAAATAGTTTTTACAGTTTATTTAGTTTTAGTCAATGGAATAAAAGTATTTTTATTAATCGTTTTGCTTTACTTAAAACTATGGTACACTTGAAAGTAGTTTTTGATATTTTCGTGAACAGAATAGAAATATTTTTATTTGCAGTGTTGTATTTTAGAGATAGTATGTAAATGTAGCTAGGTAAAATCGCCAGCATCGCTAGAAAACGCGAAAAGTGGAAGAAATATGAAACTCCACTAATATATTACTTGTGGTAAATACTAAGGATTTCTATGTGTTTTTCGTGTGGACCTTTAAATATGCTTTTCCTAACGACAGTGTAAATATTTCGAGAATAATTATTTCGATTGCGATTTTTTCATTTCGGAAGCATACATTTGTCGAATAAGATTAAAGGTGTAATATTTTGAAGTGTTCAAAAATTCATATTTTGTAAATGCCTTTAAGCATAGTAAATATTAAGCATAAATATTAATATAAATATTAAGCATAAATTAAAGTAAATGTACCAATAGTTAATCAGTTGAACTTACATAAATATAAATATTTAATATGAAATATACTATAAATATTTATATTTATATTATATATCCATATTTATAATATAAATATACTATCCGTATAACCTTAATCACTTAATTATTAGCACATTTACCTTAATCAGCTTCAGCACCAAAATCCCCCCTCAAACAGTACATTATCACCTTCCCAAGAGTCCCCAATCATTATTAACCCGTTGGCGTATTATTTTCTGTCACTACTACGCTCGTATACCATTTTACCATCGACAATTTGGAAGACCACTGTCACTACAAATTTACATTGAAGACAAACTGTTAACAGCAAAATAATTTCTGCTTTAATCCATGGACAATGAACAACACTGATTTTTATTAAATTAATCTAATAAAAATCATCATCACGAGTCTCACTCTTCGTATGACAGAGGGTTAAATCACTCGAACTGATTTCCACTCAACAAATCCATCGCATTAAATCCCGGGATGCCTTTCCCATCGATTAAAAAGAGATTCCCATCCACCCTTCTACCCTTATGAACTACATCTCCTAACATATATATTTATATACACCTATAAATCGTGTGAAACTGTGTCGAATCGGCAACAAACGAGTCTTGTACGTACTTAAAACAATCGATTTTATTGGCCTTTCCATTGTACAATAATAAATAATCGATTAGTAGAATGTTAAGGAGGGTTTCTGCGTGTTTTTAGTCGTGTAACTATAAACTTCTCTCGCCGGTGTAGAACTGAATCGAATTCTCTCTTTCCGTGTGTTACGTGTATATCGGCGAACGGGGTAACGGTGTACACTTACAAATAATCTATATTTATATTTATATACATATATATACATACATATGTATATATATATAAATGATACATATACATTTATGTATATATATATATATGTATATATATCTAGTTATGTATATGTATATGTATATGCATATGTATAATATATAATGTTTACGATACACGTATATGCTTGTTTATAATGAACATCGACACTAAAAAAAAGAACGAACGAGTAAACGAGCTCTTCTTGTCCGCGTTTCACGCCGACGTATCGTTGTCATCGTATCATCGCTCAATGCTTCGTCACTGTCTACCTGGTTTGCTTTCGCGGTTCTCTCATAGATTCTTAGACGGCGTGCGCGAACGATCCATCGCGTATAAACCGGATCGTTCTTCTTCTTCCCCCTCCCTCCCGTTTATCTACGGATTTTTATGTACAACTGAATAAGGGAAGGAAATCGCGATGCGTCTCTCGCCGAGGAAGAAAACTTTTCTGGTCGGAAAAGAAACTTCCTCTTGTCGAAGCACCACCTTCGATATCTCTGCTCGCGAGTCGCGAATCTTCTACGGCCCGAAAAAACGTATGCGGATGCGTCTCGCTCGTTGATTTTGTAATAAATATGCACCGTTCGATGGTAATCTTTGTTTTTCTTTTGCATCCGTCATCCGCATCCGTATTTTTTTTTTGTTTCAGCTTAGCGTAGAAGACAATCGAGAAACAAGAACCGCGAAAACCGCTTCGACCCGTTTCACTTCTCGTTCTCTCGCGTCCTCGACGAAACGATCTCAATCTTTTGTTTCAGCACCACCTTCGCGCGCTCGCGGCATTGTTCCCTTTCACGCTCTCTTAATCCACTTCCCTGAAAGCGTGTTCCGTTCCTCGGAACCTCTGTCTCTTTGCTTTAAAACCTTTTTCCCTAAACGTCTCGTTTCACTCGCTCGTCTACTTTCAAAAAAACACGACGAGTTAGTAAGTACACAACTCCCCAGGCTCGCTCGAGACTTTTGATTAAAACGTCGGGCGGGGCGAGTGATTCGGGGGATACGGGGCGGGGAGATGGCAGGTTATGGGATTCCTTTTTAGAGGGGGCAACGAAAAAAAGCGAAAAAAAGAATGAAAACACGCACGGGGTCCTCGATGGCGCGCGATCGACAGAGAAACGCGGACTGAGACCGTTTGTAGTGGTTTGCCTGTAGTTTCTTCCAAAATATTGTGTTTCTGTGGCTTTCTCATATTGAAAATTATATTCTGAATCATTTTTATAGACACGTTATTCATAACTGAAAGTTAATTCCGAAGAAAAGGAAAATTTCTATGATTTTCTGGTTGTTTCAACTCTTTGTGTCCTGAAGGTACTTCGAAATACTACTTTATTTTGTAAAATATCACCCTTCGATTCACTTCGTTTAGAGTGAAGTACCGGTATTTCTGTTTTAATGACCGTATAGAAGTATTTTTGATATTCGTATGTATTCAAACAGTTTTGGGTATGGGAGATTTGAGAAACAAAGGAAGTAAGAGTAATTCTGGACACAAAGGGTTAAGAATGAAAATTTCTGTGTGCTTGTTCTTTTTTTATTGGAAGGATCTACGTCTCAGATTCGAACACGTTTCTCCGCCAGTCCCTAGAGGCTTATCCCGTCCATTCAATCGCGCTTCGTGTTAGCAATTGAACATGTATCTTTTATTCAATTCTTACTTTTGACGATGAGTTTGGCGGAGGTTTCTACGGTGCCGGCTGAGGTGGTAGCTCGGCAGGTGAAGGTGCCAGTGTCCTCTTCGTATGTTGTTGCTATGAGGAGGACGGCGTTGTTGCCCTCGTGTATCATCTAGAATTTAAAGGTTTTATTCGTTAATGAATATTCTGCTCGATTAATGATTTTCTGATTGTTTTAACGTTATAATAATCTGAGAAAAATTGTTATTTAACCTTTAACCGCTAAACAGTAGTCTCAGAGACTTCATGAGTATTTAAGTGATTGTAATTTCTTTTACAAATATTTTGTTTCATTTTAAAACTCAAATTTACGAATGATCTACCTTTTTACATTATAGAAATAAAGTTTGAATGTATGTGGTAAATTGATTTGAATGCTTAGTTACTAAAAAAAATGTTAACCTTTTATTATGCAAGGAGAGGAGAAGATTCAATTGAAATTGATAAAGCAATTAAGGTTTAAAACACGGTTTTAATTGAACCTACCTGGAAATCAGGTGACTGCGGGATCAAGGCACCTTCACGATACCATTGGATGGTCGGCTTTGGTTTAGCTGGTGTGACTTGGGTTTTGAATTGCGCCGGTTGCCCTTCCAGGACTATCTGGTCCTTCAAAGGTGTCAGTTTGGGCAAAGTGTCAGCTGCGTCGGGAGCTAATTGGAAATATTAAATATGTTTATTATATTAAGAATTTTTAAAGTGAAAAGTATTTGAAATCTTTTGATGCATTTATTTATAACAGTTTTGGTTTAACTAATGTACAAATAGCATTTAAATTGAAATATTGGAACGATGTATGTAAAATTGTCATTTTATATGGAAGATTTTAAATAAAAGAATCTAAATCTAATTATTTTCTTATCAATAGCCAGAAGTAATAGATTGGAAAAGTTTATACAAAGAATAATTTAATATAATTCCTATTTGTAAAATAAAAAATTACCAATCTTTCATATTACTTTTAATTTTCCATAATTTCAAAAATAATTTTACACCTGCTTGCAATCATTGTTCATATAAAATAGATTACAGTGTGCTCACCAAGAACTCTGAGATTAGCTGAAGTGGTCACATCGCCAGCTGGATTCTTAGCGATGCACTTGTAAACACCCTCGTCTTCGGGGAACGCTTCAGAGATCCTCAGAGTGCATAGTTCACCCTCCTTCTGCATTTGGAAGTACTTGGACGGCTTGATCACCTGTAATATTAAATATGTTTGTAAAAAATTTGTACTTTCAGATACTAGAGAATGAATAACCTAAGCAATATTACATAAATTAATTAGCAATTATTTAAACGAGGGCTAGATAGGAAATTAAACTACCCGTGTGTACTCATTCTTACGCTGAATGCTAAGGGCTGAGTGTGATTTTATACTTGGGACAGTATAATTATTTGTAGGAGAAAAAAACTGATTAAAACCAAAAGTACACACTTTCAGTAAGATAAAAGAAAACTTCCAATGGCAGGTGATAGTTTTTTGGAAGTTTCAGGAAACTTTGGAAATTCAACAGTAATTTTTTTTCTCTGAATAACATATTATGTACAATTCTTCGGGTTCGAGTAATTAATTGAAAGGAGCAAATAGAAATTATTCTATACATTCTTTTCTACAATACATGTATGTACACTTTTACAGTTGGGGATATAACTCATCAATGATCATTCTTTTACCGATTTTCACTACTTACGTAAATTTCATAGGTTCTAGTAACTCACTATTAAACAATATGTTGCCAGCGAAGCTGTTTAATGTTATTCGGCTCTTATTCTACCATCGGAATAACTGAATTAAAGATCGTAACAAATACATTTCACGTTTGACGATACCTGTTATTCTGAACATAACAAATTCCTTAGTAGACCAAATTAAATACGTGTCTCACTTTAATCTTTAGAAAATATAAATTCCCATGTATATCCATGATCTTCTTATACTTTAGACCGAATCAAATTATAATATGAAATACAGAAAGATAGTGAACCATATTTACGAATTATATTAAATAAAATATATACAGTATTATTAAAAAATATATTATAATAATATATTAAATAAAGAATATACAATATTATTAAATAATATATTATAAGAATATATTAAATAATATTTTAAATATTTAATAACGAAGAATAGAAATATTTAAAATATTTATTCAAAAGAATTATTGGATCATTTTAATTTATTTTATTATTTTAAAAAAATATAATTTCTTTAATTATTTATATACGAAATTATAATATTAAGATAAATACCTTGTCGCCCTTTTTCCATTGCACCGTTGGTACCGGTTTCCCAGAGATCCTGCACGCGAAAGCGACAGATGTTCCCTCTTTGATCGTTTGGTCTCTCAACGGCTCTACAACCGTTGGCGCCTTCTCGACGCCAGGAGTCGTCGGTTTCGCCATTTTCGTCGGGGACTGGGGTCCTCGCACGGTGCACTCGCCATCGCAACGCGCCTCCCCGGCGCTGTTTATCGCGACGCACTCGTATTTTCCTGAATCTTCCGGCACTGTCTCTAGGATCAGCAGCGTGTAAATATTGTCCTCCTCAAGTGTCTTGTAACGAATGTCCGCTGTTACTTTCTTGCCGTTCTGTAAACACGTGAATAGCCAAAAAGGTTCATTTATTGCTGAAGAGATTATTCATTATAATTAGACACTAAACAGTGCCAGGTAAATGTTTACATTTAAAATGGAATTGAATGTTTACGTAAACACGTTAGAGTATATTACAAAATCATATAAAAATATTGTTTAAACAATTATGTGAAAAGAATGTATTTAGAAGCATGCATTAATTTCTTGGAAACGTGCATTATCTTTAGTGAAAGTATCAAAAGATACTTTTAACACTTCAACTTAGAATTATTTTACAAGTTTAAGTTTCCCTCTGTCGATTTCTAGACTTTCAACTATACTGATTGCAAAATTAATACATTCTGTTAAATCAATTTTATAATCATTATAGAAAAAATCAAAAAGTCAATGAAAGAAAAATAATTAAACTCGAAAAATAATCGTAAATCAAAAATTATGAAATGTATTTTTTGATACCTTCAGAAAAATAAAATTTAAGAAACTCATAAGAAAAGATTATATAATTGTATTAAAAGATAACTAAATAAAAAAAGTCCATAAGGAAATAAATTACCTTTAACCAATAAACGTCCAGAGGTTTAGTTCCAGTCACTTTAGCGTCGAATCTAGCCAGTTGACCGGTAGTCACCGAGGTGTTCTGAATAGTCGACAGGAAACTTGGCGGTACCACTCCTCCTCTTCCGGGCTGTCTTCTGCGCTCCTCGACCACCAAGTTAGCGCTGCACTTCGCTTTTCCGCCTCTGTTCTCAGCGATCACGGAGAAGACACCGGAATCTTCCATAAACACTTGCCTCACGATCAATACGGATTTAGTGCTGAACGTGTAGATCTGAAGATCCGGCGAGTTTTGGATCGGGAAGTCCTCGCGGTACCATTTAATATTTGGCAACGGGTCGCCGTCGAATTCGACTTCGAAGCGCGCTTGTTCTTGCTCGAAAGCTCTGCAAGGCTGAATCTTCTTCGTGAACACTGGAGGTTTAGCTGGTTTTACTGCGCCCTGGACAACGCGTTCTTGGGTCTTCGCCTTGTGCTCCATTTCGGTGGTTTCCGTGGCTGTGATCTTTCTGGTGATCTCTAGATCGCCTTTAAGCTCCTTCTGCGTTTGCTTCTGCTTGGCTACGTGCACCTCGCGACCATGCACTGTTGACTCCGATGGTTCCGGAGGGTACTTGCCGCTGCTCTTCGTGCGTTCGATATCTATGTCCACTTCCGTTGTGTGTGGTTTCTTCACGTACTTTGTTGTCTGCGTTGTTTCCTGGGTTGTCTCTTCCTTCTTGTCTTCCCTGAAGGAACCAGAGGATTTATTTGCGTTTTATAATCTGGTTTTTGTATCTGAGCTATTATGAGATGGTTAATTACACGATGAAAAGTAGAATTTAATGAAATTTACTGTGTAGAGAACCAATCTAGCGTTCTAACTTTAAAGTTCGGAATCGTTTATTCAAAGATGTTTTAACTCTACAAAACAAAAAGAGAATTTTGATCAAGTAACGTATGCATAATATGAAATGTTTTAACACTAAAATTTGCAAAGACGAACTAGGGAAGAATGCCGTGTTTGTTACAAATGTATAAAAATTCACAATCGACCAATATCAAAGACCGTTCAGTCAATAACCAAATAAGATACAAGATAAAAATAGAAAAGAAAGAAGGAATAAAAATTATTTTAGTTATTGAAATTTAAAGAATACTAATAACTATTAAAGCCTACGAATACGTACAAGGTTTCTTCGTATTTCTGTGCCATCCCCTTAGCCACGGAGTGGGCGACGATCTTCTCACCGGGAATGGCGAACTGGTGACTGGATTCTCTCAGTCTGCTCTCCTTCAGCACCTGTTCCTCTTCGAGGTTCATCAGCTTGTTGTAGTAATCCTCGTTCTTCTTGCTCTTCACGGATTTCTGCCATTCTGTCTCGGGCTCTTTGATCACTTTCTGACCAAGGTGCTCGGTGGCGATCTCGATACCCTGCGAGACGTTGTGATGCCTTTCGTCGAACACTCTCTCGAGCTCTGTGTTCTGTCGTTCCGTTTGGTATTGGGTCAGCCCGTAATCATACCAGGCTAGGGAAAAGACACGTTAGACTCCTCCCTTCTTACATTGTCACCGCGGAAGACAACGCATGCTAGACGAATATGAACCCGTTCAGGCTCGCAAACATTCAATCCATATCGCAGATGCGACGTTTCAGGATTTTAATTAATAACAGTTCTTTATTACTACTTATTGCTATTGTAATATCATTTCTTAAATTCAGTGTCCATTTTTCTTTGGTTTCGATTCATTCAATTTCAACGTTTCGATGTGCGTATAGATACTAAGTTTCATATTTTATTATCATATCAATCATCCTGGTAATTCGAATGTTTCTTTGTTTTTAATTAAAAAAATGCAGTGTTGGTTATATAAGAAATGTGCAATTAAAAAGCCGGTCAGCTTGCTTTTTCAATTTATTGATTCTACTTTATCATTTATGAGAATTCTGCTAAAGTGTTTGATTTAATGCTTTGAATCTGGAATCAAATGTTTCACTTGCAATTGATTGGATTTCATATATTACTTGAGAATCGTGGAACGTGACATCTTCGCAACAAGAAAATTTCTCTAGAACCACTGGGAAAATACGACACAGTACTTCATTGGCGATGCAACACATATCGACGTCTCCAGCACGTGGGGGACATGGTGTCCGGAAACCAAACTACGGAGACAGAGACATCCGGGCAGTTGGAGTTAGAGCACGTGGTTAACACGATTTCATTCCTTTTCTTACATTTTTTTTGTTCATCATTCCAACAGTAACACATCCATTATTCTCTGGAAGGGTTTCTAATTTCTAACATTTCAAGACTTGGCGATTGCGTGTCCGGAGTTCGAGTGCCACTTTAAACGCTAGAACTACCAAATACGTAGAAATTCATACATCAATTTTGAAAAATTTACTTTTCTGAGAAGTTCGTAGATAAAGTTATTTTACATAAGACTCATATTAAATAAAAGTTATTTTAAATAAGAGTTATTATAAACGAAAGTTATTTGAAATAAAAACACAAAATTTTATCTGCGTCTTTAAAATTAAAAGAGTATAAAAATTTGTTGAAGTTTCTGCTCGATAGTTTTATCGGTAAATTAACCAGACGACAGTTTCAATTAAAAAGAAACTTTCTCGTCGGTCGTTAATTAATTAAAATTATCGATCGTTCATAAGGATCGATCTCCGTCACACGAAACCCGCCCGAGGGAAGTATGGACAAAAGGGAACATAAATGTTCTAAAAAGAAAAAACAAAAAATAAGTAACAAAACTCCTTCAACTGACGGCGATTAGGTGCGATTAACGTAGACGCTAACACGACATGTACAGCACTCTGAGAAATACGGACTCTGCTCAACCATTTGCGCTAATTACGGATCAGATTGTAGTCAAGTGAACCCGAGGACTCGAAGAAACAATACATTAAATAAAATTTCAACAAAACAAGGCTGAGAGAGAACGAAGTTTCTTTTCTTTTCTGAAAGAAAAAAAAATATTAAGAATAACCATTAATTAGCAGCAAACCCGTTTTCTCCAGTGAATTAGGCGTCGAGCAACACGGAGGAAAACATTTCGAGGATTCCGAGATGCCATTCTAATTCCACGATTCATTGAACAGGACGAAACGATCGATTAAGACGAAGGAAATCCACGTTCTTCGTTAAGTATAATTACTTATACTTTTCCATGAAGAAAGAAAAAGGAAGAAAAAAATTCGACGAATTATTCTGATGAATTCTAATTAATTCGTCTGATCCTCGGGATTATTTTGAGCAGCGCGAGTCACGTAATCAAAGTCAGAAATATTTTTCTCCGTGTAGATCGGGATTACATTAACGGAAAGAAAACAAAAAAGGAAAAAAAACAATGAAGAAACAATTAATAAATGAACGTGGTGTGGTTTCTCGATAGATTGTTCCATACCTGAGCGCCGCTTGTTTGCGAAACGGAGCAGTCGATACCTTTCGTCACGTTAGACGGCGTTTATTGCTCGACAGATTGCCCGTCGAATCCCGAAGAAGAAGGAAGAAGAAGAAGAAGAAGTAGAAGAAGAAGTAGAAGAAGAAGAAGAAGCTCTCTGCTATCTTTCGAATTCCTTCGTGACATTTCGTATTGGAGGAGACGGGATTTGGGGATGAAAGTTTGGTGTTTGGTTTTCGAATAATGGTCTCGAGTGTTATATCTGTGCCTCGAGTGGAATGCATGTGTCGTATCGATATTTTATGTACTGTGTTCACGGTTGTCGCGATCTACCGTTTACCATTCTCGATCGCTTACACTGGGAACAACCGCGTTTTCCTTTACATTTTCTTCTCTCGTGTGGTATTATTGTGCCGTTGTTCGATTACTGGCGGATTTTCATTTGTTCTTTGTATGTGCTTGCATCCTTTGTGCCGTGTGCAACTAACTTCATACTGTTTGACGACGTTCAACAAATTCTTAGCGCTTTTCTAGAGTACTCTCAACATTCGCTTACTGATTCTCGGAGATTTCGTTGAACTTAGACATTGTTTTTATTCGAAAACTTAATCTTACAGAAAGGAAATTTTTACGTTCATAAAATTGTCTGAATCCGAAAATTTTTGGAATTAAATTTCTTGCAAATTCAGATTGATACACAAATAGTTTTTTAATCAGAGAAATTCAGTGCACTAGAATTTACAACAGGTACCTGTTGAATGCTAGAATATGTTAAAGTAAGGTTAAAAATTTGTTGGACAATGTGAATTATGTGCCTTTTGTCGGTCTCATGTATAGAAATTGGAAAAGTTTAATGTGTGGTAGAATTATTTCAGATGGTGCGTTGAGATGTATTCGAAACACAAAGGATGCAAAACGACACGTTTATGTAAGAGAGTTTCTGTTGCAGGATAAACTTACGCCTTGGAGAGTTCTTCAACACTCCGCGATAATCGTCGCTCCTTGGTTTCACTGTCAACGTCGTTTCCGTGCGAGCTTCGCCGACCGAACTTCTGGCGATCACTTCGACCTTTCCGTGGTCGTATTGTCTTGTTTTTGGTATATCCAGGTGATACATGCCGTCGTAGGTGAGCTTGTAACGTGATCCCTAAATAAATTAATAAAATTTTAATGTGAAATATATAATTATACGATGTAATATGTAACATAAAATTTTATTAAATTATTCATTAATAATTTATGTTTCTTATTTTAATTGAACCTATGAGTTAACAAAGATTTATTTATGAAAGTTTAACTCAAAAGATGAAATATAATAAAAGGAACAATTTATAAATGTTTGTATATGTAATTTTCTATTTCTTTTCAATAATAATAGTTAAAACTTACATTAACCACGGTGTGTCCGTTGATGATCCACATCACGCGTGGTCTAGGATGACCAGTAACACGACAGCAGAACCTGGACCAATCGCCTTCTTCGACAGTCACGGGTTCTGGTTTGCTGACGAATGTCGGCGGTGCTCGCACCTTTTCTTCTTCACCTTCTTCCTCAGGTACTCTACAACATTTATATATTTATAAAATTCATATATTCAAACTTTAAAAATTTTCAAAATTATAATCAAAACTCTTCAAGCTTTTCTAAAATAAAGTAATTACAGAACAAATTATCATTCTACTTAAAATAATATTTTAAATTTCCTATTATGTCACATGTATTAACCCTTCATAAACGGCAATATATTTCACCATAAATATTCAGTATTCTCTGATGAAATATCGACGATATTTTTTCCAACTGACACAAAAAAAAATCCTGCATTAACAAAGGAACTGACCTATTTTATTCCAGTGTTGCATATATTACTCTATACAAAATTTAACATAGAATTGTAAATTTTATCTATTTTACTGTGTCGAATCAAATAGCAACTGACAGACGCTTCCAGAGTGCAAAAGGTTTAATATAATTTTTTCCAAAACTTAATAAAGTCTATCTACTATCGAAATACTCACATTTGCCATGCAGCTTCCATTTCTCTGATCTTCTCGATACTCTTCATGCCTTTAGGCAGCTGGGACTCGTAAATGATGCCAGGCTTTCCGGCAGTTCGGATCACGGCGCGCGTTTCGTCCATGCCGTAAAGGTTCGTCGCCCTGCAAAGATACTCTCCGCTGTCTTCTGGGTAGACCCAGCCGAAGTTCATTGCTACGTAGCCGAAATCGTAGATCGGCGTGAACCTGTTCTTCTGCGGCAGCGGTTTGCCGTTGAAGAACCATTCGACCTTCATATTCGGGTCGCCGACTGGCGCCAATTGGCACTCGAACTTCGTGCTGTTCATCTCGACCAACTCGGTTTGGTCTTGTATCTGGGTAACGAAACGTGGGGGTTGTTTCTTGTCCGCGTCGTATAGGTCGTCTTCCGTTAAATGAACTTCGGATGTGTATTTCTTGATGGTCGCTTCCATTTGCATCAACGCTTCCGATTTCTTCATGCCCTTTGGCACTTGATTTTGCAAAATGATGCTCGGTAGTCCTGACAAGCAGATTGGAGACGAATAAATGAGAGTGGACGGACGATGATATTATATCTACCGTTTTTAACGCAATGTTATTTGAAAGGCTCATTTTCCAAATCGACTAACTCCAGCTTCTTTATTTTTACTTTTTACTACATATATTTTAAAGAAATTTCTCTATTAACAAGGATTAACAGCACCAAATGACAACAATTTTTTGGCTATCCAAAGGTAGGTGAGTATAAGAAGGGTTCTTCGAGAATGAAATTCGAGAATCAAACTTAATATTACATAAAATAAGTAAGTTTCAAATGTCTTGATTGTTAGAAACAGGGAGCTGGGAATTATAAAGTGAATTTTTCAAGAATTAAATATTAAAACTAATACTAAGTAAAACACTAAGTTTCAAAAATGGAAAATATAAATATCTAGAACTTAGAATCTATTTTTTTATTCAACTAATATGAATTAATGTAAAATAATAAAAAAAAAGATAGAGATCCAATGCATAATCATTTTTCAACGAAAATACAAAAAGTAAATTATTATATAAATTATAAATCAATTATTATAAATATATTATTATAACATCGATAAGAAATGAGGTGTGGGTGTAAGGGTGAAATCATTTTGAAAATAGCAAATAGAAAATATTTCATAGATAATTTCATAACTAACTTACTTTTGCATGAAACCGATGCTCTGGTAGTATCCTCTCCAAAGTCATTGACGGCCTTGCACACGTATTCTCCTGAATCCTCTGGATAGACATACAGGATGTCCATGGACACGAATCCCATGTCATACGTGCTCCTGTATCTGTGACCAGCTGGAATCAATTTTCCATTGCGGTACCACTCGATACGCAAATTCGGGTCATCCTTTGGTTCCACGCGACACTCGAACCTGACGGGTTCGGATTCATCAACGGTCGCCGATTGGATTTGAGTGATGAATTTCGGCGGCTGTCGCGGCACCTGCTCTTCCGGTGGTGGTTCGCTGATTGGTCCGCGTTCCAATTCCTTCAGTTTCTCGCCGCTCATGCCTGATGGCAGCTGGGACTCGAAGTCAATAGTTTTCTTAGCTAAAACATTAGAAAAATGTATTATTCATCGATAAATTAACGCTTCTCATAATCAATTTTCGATAAAAAAACTAATTACATACTTCGCAAATTTTAATACCACGATTAATAACAAAATTATTAGACAAGCCGAAATAACTTATGTCTAGCCTTCTCTTCTACAATTATTGAAAAGACTTAAATACTTTTGAGAGAAGCTATTTAAAAAATAATTTACTAAAAATTTATTAAAAAAGAATTGATCTACATCCTTCTTTCAGAATCAATTTGTAACATTTACCTTTACTACATTCAATATTTAATCGATATTCTAGTCTTTTACTTACATTTACAAGTGATGGTAGCTTTAGTAGTAGCAGATCCCCACTTATTAGTAGCTCTGCAAACGTATTCTCCACTGTCCCTGGCGTAGGTATAAGACATATCCAAAGAAATGAAGCCAAAGTCGTTTATCTGATGAACTCTGGAGCCAGTCGCGAATGATCGTCCATTGTGGAACCAGTCGATACGCATGGTAGAATCTCCAACAGGCTCTACTCTACAATCAAAGTGACTAGGCGCTCCTTCCTCGACTTCGATATCTTTCAGCTCTACGGTAAACTTAGGAGGATTAGGTGTCTCTTCTTCGGTCAGAATTTCATCCCTCTTGTAGAGAGCCTCTTCCAGTTTCTGAATGCTCTCTGTTCCAGTCTTGAAGTTGGTAGGCAATTGGGGTTCCAGGATGATGCCTTGACGTCCACGGACCTGCAGCTTGCAGGACACGGTAGCTTCGCCGTGGCGATTGGTCGCTTTGCAGGTGTATAAACCAGAGTCACGTTGGTAGCAGTTAGCGACCTCCAAAATGACGAAGCCGAAGTCATGAATGGTTTTGATCCTGCTGCCAGCTAGAAGAGGCTTTCCGTTGTGGAACCATTCGACTCTCATGCTGGAGTCATTGATAGGTGTCAGCCTGCACTCGAAGTGAGCCAGAGAGTTTTCTGTTAGTGTTAAATCAGATGGTGTCGTGACAAATTCCGGTGGCTTGCCGGTGTCATCTTCAGGTGTAGCTGCGCTGGGCTCGTTTCCTAGGCCTTCAAGCTCGGCGATCTTGTCGATGGTGCTCTCCATTCCCTTAGGTAACTGCGACTCTAAGATTATACTGCGTTTTCCAGTGCACTTCATCGTGCAGGTGGTGACAGCTTCGCCGTACTCGTTCGAAGCGCGACAGCTGTACTCGCCGGAGTCTTCTGGGTAGATCGGCGAGATCTCGAGGATCACGAAGCCGAAGTCGCAGAACGTGCGGAAACGGGAACCGGTTCGCAATGGTTTTCCGTTCCAGAACCATTCGACCTGTAACGGTCAGATGTTACTTCAGTTTTGTTAATCTGGATTTTTAAAAATATTTTTATATCGTCCTTTAAAGATTCGTTTGATACTATAGAATTGTGTAATTGTAAAATTTTAATGCTTGAGAATTTAAATTTGATATGAATCTAAACAATAAGGTTAATTCCAATTAATTCAATTTGACTAATCAATGAAACAGCGACACTAGCAGTGCTATTGAAATAATAAATAATAAATTAATAAAATTAAGAAAGAATAGAAATCCATAAAACAACGCAATATTACCTTTAACTTGGGATCGTCGGTAGGCGTAAGTCTAGCTTCAAAGTGCGCGCTCTCGCCCTCGCGAAGGCCATCGATATTGCTCAGCGGCACGGTGAACACCGGAGCCTTTCCACGTTCTTCGGTCACTTTCTCGTCCCTCGTCCTGATCATTGAATCCTCTAGCGTTTGGATCTTCTCTAAACCACCCTCCATACCCTTAGGCAACTGGGACTCCAAGATCAAGCTAGCCTTGGAGTAGCACTTCAATGTTGCCTTCGTTGTATCCTCTCCATACTTATTAAAAGCCCTGCACTCGTATACTCCAGAATTCTCCTCGTAGCAGTAAAGTATGTCCAAGATAACAATGCCAAAATCGTGGAAGGTCCTGTAACGATGTCCATGAGGAAGTTTCTTCCCATTGTAGTACCATTCAACCTTCAAATCAGGGTCAGTCACTGGTGTCAGTCTAGCCTCGAAGTGAGCAGACTGTCCTTCAACAAGTTTGGTAATGTCAGTAATCTGTGTGATGAACTTAGGAGGTTCAGCGACTGGTGTGGTAGGCGTAGCAGGTTGTTCGCCGCCATAGCTCTCCAGCTCGCGGATCCTAGCAAGGGAATCGGGCTGAAGGGAGTCAAGATACACTCCACTCTTGCCGAAGCACCTCAAAGTTGCCTTGGTGTAGTCCTCGCCATATTTATTGCTTGCCTTGCAGACATACTCGCCAGTGTCGTGTGCCATCACTCCAGCTATGTCCATCACCACGAAACCGAAGTCAGACACCATTTTGAACCTTGAGGAATGTCTCAAAGGCTGACCATTGTGGAACCATTCGACCTTCATATGAGGATCGCCAACAGGAATTAGCGTGCACTCGAAGTGCGCTGATTGGCCATCTTTCAAGCCTTCCAGAGATTGAATCTGAGTAGTGAACTTGGGCTTCTGACCCTTCGACTTGTCAACACACTCTAGCTGTACGCTGATTTCAGCTTTGCCCCATTTGTTGGTTGCTCTGCAAGAATAAGTGCCGGAGTCTTCGATTTTAGTACCTAGCACTTCGAGAACAACCATGCCAAACGCGTAGACTGTTCTAGTGCGATGACTAGCTTCCAGTGGTTTGCCATTGTAGAACCATTCGACGACCATCGTTTGGTCACCAGTTGGAGTAAGGGAAGCTTCGAAGTGAGCGATTTCGCCTTCGGACAGGTTGGTTAAGTTTTCGAACTGCGAGGTGAACACTGGAGGATGTCCCTCTTCGCTTTCTGGTGGTCCGCCTTCTTGGCGTTTCAGAGACTCCTCTAGGTCTTGGATAGCTTCCAGACCCTCTTTACCCTTAGGATGTTGAGATCTCTCAATGATGTTCTCCTTCGTCGAGCAGTACACTGTAGTGGATGTGAAAGCTTCTCCAGCTTTGTTGTAAGCTTTGCATGTGTATATACCGGAGTCTCTGTCGTAGACATCGGTCAGATCCAATGTAACAAATCCAAAGTCGCTGGTCATCTTGAACCTGGACCCATGTTCCAAAGCCTTGCCATTGAAGTACCATTCGATCTTCAAATTAGGATCCTCCTTAGGCTCCACCTGGCCCTCCAAGTGAAGAGGTTCAGACTCACCAAGTTTGAATTCAGGCTGCAGGGGAACTGTCCAGATTGGTTTAGGGTATTCATGCTCAGGGCCTTCATCAGGTCTCTTATATTTGGACAAGTAAGCGTCCTCTGCTTCTTTGACTTTCTGCAGACCAGCTTCTCCTTGAGGATGCTGGGTCTGAAGATAGATGTTCTGCTTGCTGATGCACTTCAACGTTCCAGATGTCTGTGCAGAGCCCTTTGAATTAGTTGCTTTCACGATCACTACACCAGAGTCTTCTTCATAAGCATGGTTGATGTCTAGAGCAACATAACCAAAGTCGTAAGTCGATTTGTACCTCGCTCCAGATGGCAGGGGCTTTCCATTGATGAACCATTCGATCTTCATCGTTGGGTCTTTAGAAGGCTCCACGTTGCACTCGAAGTGGACGTTGTCACCTTCGATACATTCTACGTTGTTCAAGTGAGTAATGAAGACTGGCTCCTCATAGGTAGGCTCTGGTTGTTCTGCGCTGGTCACCTGAGGTTGTTCCAGGGCGTCAATCTTGGGAAGAGCATCGGGATGAAGAGTGTCACCTAGCAACCAATGACGATCGACGATCTTCAAGCTGCAAGTGGATACAGCTTCTCCAAGTAGATTTGTAGCTTTGCAGGTGTAAATTGCTGAGTCATCTGCTCTTAGACCGTTTATAGACAGAGTCACCAGGCCAAAGTCGAAGGTGCTGCGAAGTCTCGTTCCTGTTTGTAGGGATATTCCATTCTTGAACCATTCCACTCGAAGATTGGGATCTGCTCTTGGCTCGACTTGGGCTTCAAGGTAGACGTGCTGGCCCTCGACTAGTTTGTCGAAGCTCTCTAGATGTTTGGTGAACACCGGTGCTTGTTGGGGTGTAGTGTCCACGAACATTTCTGGGACCTTGTTCATCTCGGCTTCTTTCAGTTGGATCTTCTGCCAAGCGTCCGGTTGCAGGCTGTCTGCATCGATGGCTGAGCGGGCTTTCACTTTCAGAGATATAGAGGATACTGCTTCTCCGGCTTTGTTGATCGCCTTGCACGTGTACACGCCGGAGTCTTCGGGTATGACTTTCAGGATGTCGAGAGTCACGTAACCGAAGTCGTGGCTCACGTGGAAACGAGAACCTGAGGGAAACAATTGTGTTAGTTATTATTGAAGAGGAATTTAAAAATAGGTGTTCCTCGACGTGAATAATTTTTATGTCATGATTCTTGTTTAATGAAATATATGTTCTAAAATATAATTTGGAGAAGACTAATAAGACATTGAGTGGAGTTCGGAAAAATATGTGAAAATTATATTTTTATTTGTGTCACATTCAACGTGTTCTCTACTTGAAGGTTTTATGGTTTATAAGCGACCGTTTGTTTTAATTAAATTAAATAAGTCTATTTTTTATTTTCTTCTATGATCTGGGAAATGCTTACCCATTTTCAGTTCAACTCCGTTTATGTACCATTCGAATCTCAAACTGCCATCACCAACAGGTACGACTCTGCACTCGTATCTAGCCATTTGTCCTTCCCACAATTCTGTGGGACCCGTCAACAGTTGCGTGAAGATCGGTTTGTCGAATACTTTATCTGGCTCTTCAGCACGGCCTGGTTTGTCAGCTTCAAGCTGTGCGATCTTGCGTTGGGCTTCAGGGTGTTGGGTGTCTAATTGTATACTAGCTTTACCTGTATACAAAAAATCATCACAATCAGTAACAGTTAATATTTCTAAGAGAAATTGGTTTGAGAATAATGATACCGACTCTTGATCTTCATTGAAGCTGTAGTGACCGCTTCACCAAGCGCGTTGGTAGCACGGCACATGTAGACACCTTCATCCTCCTCGCGCACGTGAGTAATATCCAGGGACACGAATCCGAAATCGTGGACTTTGGTAATTCTAGAGCCTAAATATTGAGAAGTTAAGACATTTCATGAGGAATTCAATAATTAAAACAATAAACCAACGTTGGCTATATTGATCCTAACTATCAAAAAGTAAGGACTCATATCTTTTATCAATTAGAATTTTATTTCACTAAAAAAGTATTAATATTGATAGTTTCATGAACTAAAATAAGCACCACGTGGTCCAACGAAATTTAATTTATCAATAGAATCACAGTGCCTATCAAAATGATTGTAGTTTTTCTATTTTACAATTACTGGAATTATTCCATTTTCAAGTAGAAAGAAAACAAACTCGAAGAACTCAACACTGCTAAAACAACTCACTTGTCTCGAGAGGAACTTCGTTCCTGAACCACTCGACCTTCATTGTAGGGTCTCCCACAGGTATCAGCCTGCACTCGAAGTGAGCAGTCTGTCCCTCGGGAATAGCGTCAATGTTCTGCAAAGGCTGAGTGAAAACTGGCCGTTGCCTGGTCTGCGGTTCCGGTATCTCCGGTCTCTTCCAGGGCTGCTGAGCTTCGAGCTCGCGGATTTTGTCCATGCCTTCAGGACGCTGCGAGTCGAGGATAATATTGTCGCGTGGAATAACTTTGAGTTCGATCGATGAGACGCATTGTCCGAGAGCGTTGATCGCTCGGACAGAATACTGTCCTGCGTCTTCAGGAACTGCGTGGCCGATGTCCAAAGCCACGTATCCAAAGTCAAAGGTCACATGGAATCGGGAAGCTGATGGCAGAGGCTTGCCATTGTGGAAGAACTCGATTCTTAAGTTGGCATCGTGAAGAGGCTCCACTTGACACTCGAAGTGAGCTGTTTGGCCTTCGTACACTTCAGTGGTACCCTGAAAAATTGAACAATTGATTAAAAAATTGGTTTCTTTTAGGGTTGGGAATCAGAATTTTTTGGAATAAATGAGTACTTCTGATGATTAGAATTATTTGTGTACAATATGTTAGAACTTCTCTGTATAAAATAAAATCATGATTTTTTTTTACAAAATAAAATTTTCTCGGTTCAATGTTAAACGATTATGATAAATACTATAAATATTCGTATGGTTTACATTTGGATACAATGAATTTTCTTGAATAATTATTTTAAATGAATGTTTATTATTATATTTTAGAATAATTTTTATT
The DNA here is from genome assembly GCF_051020985.1 of Nomia melanderi. NCBI lineage: Eukaryota > Metazoa > Arthropoda > Insecta > Hymenoptera > Halictidae > Nomia > Nomia melanderi. Next base: position 7,334,228 of record NC_135005.1, read on the forward strand.
TTTGCCCAACCGTGATTGAAAATTGTAAAGAATAGAATTATACAAATTTTTACCCTTAGTTCAGTGACGAATCTTGGAGGAGTCACTGGTGGTTCTTCGACTTCCAAACGGGCTGGATGTCCATGGGCTTCGAGTTCGCGAATCTTTTCTAAACCATCGGGATGTTGTGTGTCCAGGAGAATACTACGGCGAGCTGTAAAAAAGAATTTTACGTTAAGTATATCACTATTTCAGTTTCAAAATTATATAGAAGGAACAATGCAATTTATAAATTACTATTATAGTTTGTTCGTGATTAATGTATCTTCTTTTTTACTTCAACAGTAACAAACATCAATTAGTTCTGTATATTTTGATTTGTTCGGCTCGACAAGGTTTCTCATGCAAACCTTGAAATGTAACGCGACGACCACTGCAATGAGACTTCGCGCTTTGGCAAGTATTTCTTAATTTATCTCTCTTATTAACATATTCATAATTATTGAAATTTGATTCGGATTTTCTTCTCCCTGCGAAACGAATTTCATTTTCAATCTTGCAGCAGAGATTAGTCGATGGCTTGTATCGATTCTTTGGAAGAAAGTGATGATCTTGTATTTGACGAGATTCGATAAATTGTTTGTTACATTTGCATGCTGTTAAAGAGAATGATCCGAATTTAGGTTTCATACTCGTCAAATTTTCTCTTTGAATTGATGGCGAGCAATAATTTCTTCTCTCGGTATAGATTTCAGCTGTGTTCATATTTTCGGGAGATTTCACGGGACGAAAACTTGGGGGAGGGTAGCGTTTATATTTCGCTATTAATATTAATAAGTTGTTGTGAATTAGTTCAATGTAGAGATGAAAAAAAATGTTTTTCAAACAAAGTATAGTAATATACAAATAAGTCGTGCCGTCTAAGCTATACGTAATATACGTGCAAACGGCACGAATCTTTTGCGAAACTTTTTCTACCAAGCATTGAAGTCTTCGGATAAAATCTCTTATATTCTCGGTTTTATTATAACAAAATTATAGATGCTACTGAATTTAATTTTCTCTGGATTGTTTGCGACGTATTATCTAATTTTCGAAATTATGTTTTATAAATTTAATATTTTTATAGACAAATATCAAACAAGAAGAAACCTGCTATTGGCGCGCTGAATATTTTTTTTTACAAAATTCAATTTTCCATTGCAAAATAATTTAACCTTGTATACCTTGACTATTATGTTAACAATTAAGATTTTTTACATGAAAAGTACTTAATTATTTATTTTGGAAGATTCCTTCGTAAATTATACTTTCAATATTAGTACTTACAGCCTACTTTGATGGTACAAGTGTTGACAGCCTCGCCAGCCAAATTAGTAGCTTTGCACATGTAAGTGCCTGAGTCTTCAGGATAGGTATACAGAATATCAAGTGCAACGTATCCAAAATCGTGGGTCTTGCGGAAGCGATGTCCAGTTCTTACAGCGACACCATTTACGAACCTATTTAAAAAGTCAATTCAGCTATGTAGTTTGGTCTTTTATATTACTTAATATTGTATATTATATATAAATATGATAAATGCACGAAACATCGGTCTCTTTCCAAAAAAACTTCTCGAGATTATATTTATAGAAATTGGGACTCAAAGTTTTGTATTCTCACTAATATTTTTATAGTTACGAAACAAGCAATTTAATCATATTTTGAAAGTTGTAATCAAAGTTTCCAATGAAATTGAATAATTACCATTCTATCTTCAAGTTTGGATCGTTGATAGGTTCGACGCGGCATTCTAAATGAGCATGCTCGCCCTCCTTTAGATGATCCAGGTTGTTCAGCGGTGTCAGGAAAACGGGCTTCTGGTGCACAACCTCTTTCTCGACTTCTTGTTTCACCTCCACTGTCTCCAGCTCGCGAATCTTCTGCAAACGCTGGGCGTCCAACGTGTCCAAGAAGAGGCCTTGTTTCGCTGTTTGAATAAAACGAAAAATCTTGAATTTCTATTCTTTTCGCCGAGTTCATTGAAAAGAAATTTTCGGTCTGAACAACTCAGAAATTTTGGCATTTCAAAAGGTTATACCATTCGTTCGCGATCTGACGTTGTCGACGGTAAACTACGAAATAATTTTTAATTCACATCGAAATCCCAAGATTCTCCGAGCAATTCTTATTTCCATACATTAGTTTTAAATGCATATTTTTTTACAACAATTTACGTAACGATAAATGAATTTGAATATTTAACTTAAAAAGTGCAATATTTTCATAACGTATTGCAATAAGTGATACTTTTTCGAAAAGTTTCAACATTTTTTTCAAAATACGACCAGTTTTTTCATCTTTCCCACATTACGTTTGTTTAAATACTCACAGTCAACGCTAATCACGCAAGTGGTAACAGCCTCGCCGACAGCGTTTCTGGCTTTGCACATGTAGGTTCCAGAGTCCTCCGGATAAGCATAGAGGATGTCCAGGGCAACATATCCGAAATCATAAGTGGTCTTGAACTTGTGACCTTGCGGAATCGGTCTTCCATCCCTGTACCACTCTACCACCATCGTTGGATCGTTTACAGGTGTTAAAGTGGCCTCAAGATGAGCACTCTTGCCCTCGGGAAGGTGTTCAATGTTCTTCAATGGACGACCGAATTTCGGTTTCTCGGCGATAATCAATTCCTCCTCATCGACACGCTTGTAACGCGAGTCGTCTTCGAGGTACTGTATCTTCTTCAGAGCGCTTTCGTGTTGCGTTTCACGGATGATCGAGGCGCGAGCTACAAATCATTATTCGTTAAAGTGGTCTTGTTTTTTAGATAGAACAATATGGATTTATATGAAGGAAGAAGGTTTGAGAACGATTCATAATTGACAATGACGAATAATAATAATAAAAGAAAAACAACGAGATACACCTAAAGAGAAGCAAAACAACCATTGAGTGTACACTACGGAAGCGGATTATAAACGTGTCTCTAAGCAGTGGAAGCTATAAGCGTCGAAGACAGAGACTTTCATAAAGCACGCGAATATGTTCAATTACTGTCTCTATGCGACTTACTCGTGAGAGGAGTTTGTGAATATTTATAAGTATCAATTGTATAAAGCAAAATAATAGCCTAATAAATAAATAAATAAATAAAACTTTAAGTTAATGTCATAATATATAGATCAAATGAAATCTTCTGAACTCGTCAATACATAACTAAAAAATCTCTTTCATTATCTAAGAAACCAACTAATAAAAAGAAAAACTTACAATAAAACTCGTAAATAAACTAATTTCAAAAAGGTAAAAAAAAAATCAATAATACACCTAACAAACCAAAAAATTTTGAAAACAGTCGAAACACTTATAACCCAAAGTAAAATAATTTAAAACAAATAATCAAGTCGCAACAAACGATCTGCACCATTGAATAACAACATTTCAAATGAAAGATACTTCTATTGTAGCTCCAAGCTCAAACTCCTCTCAAAAGGAAACTACAATCCTGTAGCTAGTAGAGCCTGGCCGATTCATCAGGTTAGCAACTTACATTTCACGGTCAGATTGATCGAGCTCTGCGCCGATCCAAGTTTGTTGGTGGCCTGGCAGGTGTACGTGCCAGAGTCTTCGGCGTACACGGTCAGCACGTCGAGCGCTGCGAACCCGAAGTCGCACGTGGTCCTGTACCTGTGACCGGTGGACAGTGGTTTGCCGTTATGGAACCACTCGACTTTCATGGTCGGGTCTGGGTACGGTTCTATGCGGCACTCATAGTGTGCGCTTTGCCCCTCGACCAGGCTGGTCGGCCCGTTCAGTTGGACAGTGAACCGGGGCTTCTCTTTCACGACGATCTCCTCTTCTTCGCGGCGCTGGTACCTGCTGGTGTCTTCCAGTGCCTGGATCTTCGACAGCGCGCTCTCGTGCTGCGACTCCAATTGAAGCGCTGCTTTCGCTGTGTCGGGGGAAGAGTAGTTTTTTGTCAGTGTGCTGGTTCTGTTATGTATTCATGTTGTGAATGGTGATTAATTTATTTTAAATTGGAAAAATGGTTTCTGTTCGGTCGTCTCTAGTTTGAAGTAATGAAATGACACTTTCGTTGTCATTGTATTCACATTGGAGACTAAAAGGAGGTGTGCCTGAAGGGTTGCAGAGTGATAATTGTTTTTTAATTTGATCTTTCAGAATGTATATTTTTGTTAATTCTGATTTTGATCGATGCAATGATGTGAGTCTGTGTGTTGATTATCTCTTTCGTATTTCGTCCCTTAATTTCTAATATTTGAATACGATAATATATACAGCTGATAAAATACATAATTATTGAAAAAGTAGGAACAACGAAGTATGCAATTGGCATTCGTGAATCTGGTAGTGATAAAATTTGTAGGTGAGATATGTATACAGGTTTTTGAAGAAATATGTCATTTAAATAAATTCGAGCAAGGGGAAGACATCTATCAGCACCCCAGAAATGTATTCAGGACAAACAAATCATCTATTGGGCAGAGATATGGTACTAATTGACAAAAGGTGAGATGTGTGAAGTAAATAAATAGTGCTCGTTAAAATTAAGTGTTATTGAGCTATGTCAGGTAGGTATAAAAAAAACTTGTGTTCGTAGTAAAAATTTGTCGCGGAGCTGGTAATTGCGAAAAATATTTACATAGAAGCATTTTCCAGCGTTACAGACATCTTTTGCGAAAAACACAAAAATACATCGAAAAATAGAAGAAAAACTACGAACATTCTACCGGATACCTGAAAGAAATTCGATGCACACAGAATATATTATGTCTACGTGTTAGCTAACGTTTCTGCAAAGTGAAAGCACATTTGTAGCTTACGAAAAACGGTGCTGAACAAAATTGAAGCTCCATTATAAAAATTACTTATAGATACTAGATACTATGTTCACACGCGTGTAACTTACATTGTACGAAGAGTGTAGCAGACGTGACTGCTTCTCCGAGATCGTTCACTGCACGGCAAGTGTAAGTACCTGAGTCTTCAGGGTTCACATATTTCATGTTCAGAGCGACGTATCCGAAATCGTGCATCGTGGTCACGCGATTAGCTGTAGAGAAAATCACCATTGTCAAGCGAAGAATAAATGAATTTTGAATGTCTCTTCTCAATGTGTATCCACTAATTTTTAAATATTTTTTTTAGCAAGTATTCATATGCCAATACTTTTGTATTCATATGTAATTTCTTGTTTAGGCAGTGTCAACTTTAACATTTTGTGCAAAACAATTGTCGTGTTTAAAATGAGCAATTGGTTAATTAGGTAAAATGTAGAATACTGTACAGGAAATCATAATAATAATTGAAAATGGGAAATGGCACTCACAAGCTGAGATGGGAACTCCGTTTCGCAACCATTCAACTTTCAACTTAGAGTCGCCGACAGGAATAACGCGAGCTTCGAAGTGGGCTGCTTGATTTTCAGCGACTTTGAGGTCCTTGATAGGCATCGTGAAGACTGGTGCTTGCGTAACTGTCTCCTCCGTTGTGGTTTTGCGTTGGTAACGCGAAGTATCCTCCAGGTAGCGAAGACGTTGCAGGGTCTCCTCGTTTTGAGTTTCCATGTAGATTGATTTTTTCGCTGTTTAAAACGAATTATCATTTTTATTATTCATGTCTAGGACATTTGAAAGAATCGTTCTTTGAAATCTGGGAATTTGTAGCTATCTTGGAAGCTGTTACAACAATGATTTAAATCGTATTATTGTTTCTATGTATAATAGTATAGAACAGATTATTTTCTAGAGTATTAAAAAGAAGGTTTACGATGAGAAATATTCCACAAAAATGGTAAAATTAGAAATTTAGAAAATTAGAAAAATAGAAAAATAGAAAAATAGGAAAATATAAAATGAAACAATTAAACAATTATAAACTATAAATTATAAATTATAAATTATAAATTATAAATTCCAAATTAGAAATTATAAATTAAAAACTATAAGTAACTATAAATTAAAACTATAAGATAAATATCTCGAAGAATTTAACAAATTCTATTATTCCAAAAAATTAACTCCAAAAGACGAAACTTACAGTGCACAACTGCAGTTGCCGAAGTAATCGCTTCGCCAATGATATTCTTCGCTCGACAAGTGTACGTGCCAGAATCTTCAGGGTACGCATACATAATGTCCAGCGCGACGAAGCCAAAGTTATTCGTCTCGACGAATCTAGATCCAGCCTTGACTGGCTTGTTGTTGTGGAACCATTCGACTTTCATCGTTACATCGGACACTGGTATCAATCGGCATTCAAAATGAGCTCTCTGTCCTTCCTTTATCTCCACGTTGTTCAACGACGTGGTGAAAATCGGCGCCTGAGTTGTTGTTTCTTCGACAACTTCTTGTCGGTGGTACTTGGTCCTGTCTTCGAGATAGTGAATGCGCTCGAGGCCGAGCTCGTTTTGCGTGTCCGTCAAGACCTGGGCGGTCGACCGACAAGACAACGTGCAGGAAACTTCGTCACTGCCGACGAGATTCACTGCGCGGCAGGTGTAAGTGCCTGAATCCTCGGCGATCAGGTCGATCACGTCCAGAGCAACGTAGCCGAAATCGTGTATCGGACGGAATCGGTGTCCTGTGGATCGAACAGATTCATTTTTGAGTAACTAGACAATTCAGAGCTGATGTTTACGTATTTATTTTCATATACTGTTCTTTGTTGTTGTTTTATTTCCAATAAAATTTAAAAATTACAAATATGTTTCTTTATTGTTTTTTATAGTGAGAGTAGGAAGTATTTAATTTTAATCAAAATTTAATACAATTAAGTGATACGTAATCTAATTTTACTACTGAAAGTATTTAAAAAATTCATATCTTTATTTGTATAATGGCATGAATGTCATGTGTAAATTTAAAAAAATAATTTAATGATTTTTTATAATGTATAGCTACATTATTTTTAATACTTGTCAGTTTTAGTATTAAATTAATTATTGTTTCTTTAAATCAGATTACTTATTATCTCCAAGTCGAATTGCCATTTTTTTCAAAATGAACACATTCTATTCTTAAAATGTTCAAATTCCAAACGAAATGATTATGTTTCTTTCTGAATTTTAAACTGAATTTTGAATAATCCAAATAAACTTCATTTACCTATTGTAACCGGACGACCATTCTTAAACCACTCGACCTTCAAGTTCGAGTCCGTCACAGGTTCCAGCTTGCACTCGAAATGCGCGTGTTGCCCTTCACGCAGGTTCTCTTGGTTTTTCGGAGCAGTGATGAATCTAGGCTTAACGTTCACCACCTCGTCAACGATTTCATGCCTCTTATATCTAGAGGCGTCCTCCAAATATTGTATTCTCTCCAAACCTTCAGGGTGGTGGGTTTCCAAAAGCAAATCTTTCTTTGCGTGTACTCTCACTGAGCAAGAGGTGACGGCCTCTCCGAGCTGATTTCTGGCTTGGCAAGTGTACACACCTGAATCTTCGGGGTACACACCAAGAATATCGAGTGCCACGTAATCGAATTCATAGGATGGTCGGAATCTGTGACCCGTCTTCACTGCTCTGCCGTTTACAAACCATTCGACTTTCATCGTGGCGTCGCCAACTGGCTGAAGACGACATTCGAGATGGACATTCGTCAGTTCGACAGTCTCGATGTTGTGCAATGGTCGAGTGAATTGAGGAGCTTGCATTACTGTCACTTCTTCTTGCTGCGTCCTGCGGTATCTATTAAAACAAAGAATCGTTTGAGTGCTCAGTGGAAAATTTTATAGCAGTGTTGTGCGCAATTAGTGAAGTATTAGATGTAGAAATTTGGTACTATTTTAAAATCGATTTTTCTAGAAGTGTTAGATGTAGAAATCTGGTACCATTTTAAAATCAATTTTCCTAGTGAAGTGTTAGATGTAGAAATAAATAATTCTTTGGAAATAAAATCTGTATGATCAGGCGAAGAAATAAATTCAAATTCATTTCATTTAATAGAAATAAAATAGATATTTGTATTTCTCTAAATCTATTGAAATATCAAAAAAGAATTTCTATTAAAATTAACGTTATTATAAATCGATTAAGCCTAATATAAATAAATGATAACTTCAAAATTTAATGTTAATTAATTTAAAATCGGATACTAAAAACTGAATAATTTAATAACGTTTGAAATTCATCATTGTCTACTAACTTTGCAGAATCCTCCAACATCTGAATCTGCTCCAGCGATTGTTCGTGTTGCGTTTCAGTGACTACATCAGATTTTCCAATGACCCTCACGCAGGCTGAGGTATGAGCAGTGCCGAGATGATTAGTGGCTCTAACGGTGTATTCGCCAGAATCGAGGACAGTCGAGTGCACGATGTCCAGAGCGACGAAACCGAAGTCATAGTAAGTTCTGAATCTGGAACCGACGGTGACCGGTCGGCCATTTTGGAACCATTCGACCCTCATCGTTGGATCGCCCATTGGTTCCAGGCGGCATTCTAAATGGATGTTCTTGCCCTCGCTTACTGGCTTAGGATCGCTCAATGGTTGAACGAAAATCGGTTTCGATTTCGAAATTTCTTCGATATGGTAGTGAGGTTCGACGAACTTCGATTCTTCGAGGCGCTGAGTTTTCTCGTAGGATGTACGGTGCATGCTGCTGGTGTCAACACTCGAACGTGCTACAATTGAAAAGAAAATATTAATAAAATCCGAATCAGAATATTTTAATATGTAACGTTTAAATATTTTGAGATCTACTTTCAAATTTTTTATTAATTAGACATTACAGTAAATCAGTAATTTAGTTTACAATATTTACAACATTTCTAGTGGTTTGATTAAAGTAGAACTTTGAAAATATAAATAGAAGAAATTAATTTAAATGTTTCAATTTTCACTTTTCCAATTTGATAGAAAAAAATTGAAGAAAGAGATTTTCTAACATTAGTAACTTCAGATTTTTAGAAGTCTTTACTCATTTCTGGAATTTCTAAATTTGTACATTTCAAAATAATAATAAATAATATAACAAATCATTTAATACTAAACAAACTATAATAAATTATAAATAACGGTAAACAAAATTCGTGAAAACTCACTTTCTACGACCATGGTAGCTGATAATCGAGCTTCGCCAAGGGCGTTCCTCGCGACAACAGTGTAGGTGCCAGCATCTTCGGGTCTAACTTGAAGAATGTCAATGGCAACGTAGCCAAAATCATGGTAAGTTTGAATTCTGTTCGCTGCGGTGATTGGCTTTCCATTATGGTACCATTCGATGGTCATTGTTAAGTCACTTTGCGGCTCGACGCGAGCTTCAAAGTGTGCGCGTTGTCCTTCAACTATTTTATTAGTGCCCTTCAATGTCCCTAGGAACCGTGGTGCCTGAGTGACTTGGGTTTCTTCTTGCACTTGTCGTGAGTATCTGCTAGAATCCTCCAGGGTCTGGATCTTTTGGAGACCGGTGGGGTGCTGGCTGTCATAAATGACATCGTTCTTGCTGATCACGCTTAATTGAGCGGTGGTGTGTGCCTCACCGACGCGGTTGTACGCGCGGCAGGTGTACACGCCGACATCGTAGATCGTCACGTATTTGATGGTGAGCGCTACGTAACCGAAATTGAAGAATGTCGTAATACGTGAACCTGGAAGAAAGTGATTGATTCGTTAAAATATTCGTTGTATATATAATTTTATACTTTACGTTTTGAGTAAACTTAATCTAATTTTATTACTGAAATCATAAAAGCGATCGTACACGAAATCATTTAATTCCATTATTTAATTTTCATTAATTTAATTATATTATATTTCTTACGAAATATACAATCTTTTTATAAAGGAAATTCGATTTTTTTTAATTAAAATAAAGATATAAATGAACCTTCAAAAATTTCATAAAGGAAAATCTGTACTTGTATACTATGTTCAAACATATTGCTTAAATTGTTAATTAATAGATAGATTAAATTTGAAAAGTTCTTATTAAGGAATAAACAATAATGGTGGAATAAATTTAAGTGTGTACTCACTAGCTTCTACAGGGCGTCCGTCCTTGAGCCATTCAACTCTGAGGTCAGCGTCGCCGACCGGCTCTAAACGCGCTTCAAAATGAGCGAATCCGCCTTCTCGTATGCTGTTCTGATCCTTGATAGGTGATTTGAATTCCGGTGGGCTAGTCGGTTCAGGCTGCTCCTGTACGTACTTCTGGTGCATGGCCTGTTGGTAGGCTTCCAACTCCTCGGCAGCCTCGATATATCTCTGTTGCTCGGGGATTCCCAATTCTGTAGTAACGCTTGTGCGTGCTGCAACAAGGGATGAAACTAAATTCAATAACTGCTCGGAAATTTCATGAAGAAAGAAATCAAGTGCAAGCATATATGATTCCATTAAATTCGAATTTTAAAAAAAGGTAATTCTCAAAAAGACATTTTAAAAAATGAAAATAGTTTCTAGAGCAAAAGGTATATTTTTATAATATTTCACAGATCAAACGTAAAGATATATTTCTCCTATAATATAAAGTTTCCTATAGGGAATCGGTATTACAATACATAAAAAGTTATTCAAAATATCATTTCTTTAAATAATAAAATAAAATCTAAATAAATAATGTTTTGTATATTTAATATTCTCATATAAACTCATATGAGAAGTATTTCATTCAAGAATACATTAATAAAACAAAATATTACCAAAGACACGAAGAGACGCGGAGCTGACGGCCTCTCCCAAGCGGTTCACAGCTCTCACGGTGTAAGAACCCGCATCTTCAGCTCGTAGGTGCATTATATTGAGCGAGACGTATCCGAAGTTGAAGATGGTTGTGATTCTTGAGCCTGAAAAACGACAGGAATGTAGAGAACGCACCAAAATATTCGGTATTAATGATAAAAAATGAGGATTCATGGGACACTTACTAGCTGTGATCGGCCTACCATCCTTGTACCACTCCACTTTCATCGTGGGATCGCTAACAGGGGTCAGCTGCGCCTCGAAATGGGCGTTCCGACCTTCCTGCAGCTCTCCTAGATCCTGGAGCGGGCGGATGAAGGCCGGCCGCTGTGAAGAGATCTCCTCCACACTCTCCTGCCTTTGATATTTGCTGTAATCCTCGAGCTGTTGGATATATTGGAGGCTGTCGGGGTGTTGACTAGCCTGTTCGATTGTCGCGCGTGCTGAAACAATTGGTTTCACGTTGAAAATACGACAGAAATTTTCTAATCCGTTAAGTGCGAAATTTAGTTTGAGAAATATCTTATTATGCGCGAAATAAAATCAAATAATGAAGTGTATACTTGTCAACTACAGGCCAAATGTACTTATAATACATTCTAACGGTAAACTAAAGCGAAGCGAAGAAGAATTACATGCTTGTCTAGAAAAATAGATAGTCCATCCTCGAGAAAGTTAGCACCATTTAGAGATTTAAGATGACGTGTATACGCGTCAAACGCAGTTAATCCGAAAATTGTATATATGAAAATAATAGTATAAAAATTAAATATGAGAGAAATCAATGTTATAGATATTGTTAAAACATATTTATTATTGTTAATATCTTAATGACTCATTTTGGTTACATTTTTTCAATATTCTATTTAGGTATTTAGAATATTGGAACTGAGATCATCGCAAGAACAAAATGGTAACGAACGCGTTCAACTGGTATTTTAATTGAATAGCAATGATTGAATAGAAATGAAAGAAACTTTTAATCACACTAATTTACTTACGGGTCACGCTGAGGGTAGCTCGGGACTCGGCGACTCCAGTCGAACTCACGACGCGGCACAAGTATTCGCCGCTGTCTTGGATAACGATACTGATGAGGTCGAGAGAGATAAAGCCAAATCGGAAAATGGAAGTCGCCCGGGAACCTAAGAATTGAAGGTAACATTCACATTAAAAAATCAATTATTTTCTCAACGATTAAATCCATTAATGTATTCAAACTGCTAAGAACTAACTTCTTTAAGATAAAAAAAAATGAAATTTATATTTTCATTGAAGATAATGTATTAAAAAAATTCTTCTTTTCGAAAAAATGCAATGTAAAATTAAATGGAATAATTAAGTAAAGGAAAAGGGAAAAATGGAATAAAAGGATGGATTAAAAATATTTTCAAATATTAACAATTTTTTGAAGAATGGACATATTTCTAGATAAGTAAATATTATTTATAGATTATAAATTTCAATTACAATGTGACATATTTAAAGAAAAGAGTACTTACTCGCATCGAGAGCTCTTCCATTAACATACCACTCTACCCTCATAGTGGGATCGCCCACCGGTTCGATTCTGGCCTCGAAGTGAATACGTCCACCCTCGATCTGATGGACGTCCCTCAATGGTATAATAAAACGTGGCGGTGGATAAACTCTGTCCTCCTCGGGTGGAGGCAAATACGGCTTGGCACGTTCCACGTGCCGCAAATAAATCACTTCGGGGCCAGGCGCTGGTCTGCAAACATTTTTAACATTATTTCTGTTCTCAAATGCATAAATGGATAAATGATAATTCTGATTAATGTACCGTCACTCTTCCAATGTTGCGTGAAAGAGAAATGAATATTTTAATTAGTTAATGTTTCGTAGATTTACTCGATTTCAATTATTAGATACTTGTAAATAATTTAACAAAATGTTAATGGTTTGACAGTTTCATGATCAATATGTATTGCATGTGTTATTTCACTGAGTTTTATATCAAAATTTTTGTATAGTGAAATTTATATTCTGATATCATTAATTATAAAATTAATTAAAATTCATTTAAGAAGTATATTTTGATACAAAATGATTTTCTAATGTATGAATAATAATTCTGCCAAAATTTAATGTTTACCACTATAGGTCTTGTATTATTTATTTTTTTGAAAATGGAATTTAACCTTCAATACGATGACGATAAGTAATTACTTACTCTGGTTCGATGACTTTCGTCGGTCGGGGTAAATTCAGGCGTCTTGGTTCGGGGGCTGCTCCTTTCGGTGTCTCCACGAAAAGCCGTGCTCTGGTGGCTGTCGAGCCGGCCACATTCTGCGCAGTGCATTGGTACCAAGCTGCATCCGACAGTTTCGCGCAGGATATGTCCAAAGTCGAAGCTCCACTGCCATCCGTTGATATACGTACATCCGGTCCGGGTGTTAACGGTACACCATCCTAGAAAACATTTCACAAAAGCCAGAAAGAAATTAGATAAGATTATTAATAATAAGATAATAAAGGATTTCTCATGATAAAATTAAAACAACGTCATCGTTGTTGACTCTAAGAAAAGAATATCCCCTGGTGCCTCATAAATTTTCAAACATAAACGCATAAAAATTCTCAGTTTATTAATCGTGATGATCGAATAGCAAAGAAGTATGCTGTAGCGTACTATTTCGTTTTATATGTACCTTCTGCCAAGTGATACGCGGCACAGGCGTGCCAACCGCGCGCGCCATGAACACAACCGGTTCACCTTCCTTGACGTTTGTCGTGGTGAACCGTTCTACGAATTTCGGTGCGACCACTTGCTCCTTCTCGATGACGTTCAGGTTGCATTGGAAGGACGTCTCGCCGGCTTTGTTTCTCGCGATACAGGTGACGACGCCGGCGTCAGCGCGGCTCACGTTTGTAATCATCAGTGAGTTATTGCCGGACTCGTTCACCAGGATCTTGTGGGTGAAATCGTTGGCTACTTGTTGCCCGTTTATGTACCATGTTACTTCCGGATACGGACGGCCGGTTACACGACAGTCAAACCTAATTAACGATCATTATTAACGTGGTCCATTGTAATACTCTATCTTGAAAAATAAAAATTAGATCTAACTAGTATTATATTTCCTTCTAAATTGTTAAAATTGTTTTCAGCGGTGTATACTTTTATAAAATAAAAATTATATCTATGTATATGTATCAAACTATATCATAGTATCATTTTTTCTTATAACTTTCAAAAATTTGTTCAGTATTCTACTTCGTAGGAGAAAAGATTAAATATATTTATTCATCTTCATTTCTAACCTCTTTATATTGTTTAAGGCGGTAATTTTATATCGTGAAATAAAGATTAGATTTACCTAGTCATTTTTCCTTCGGTAGCATCACGATCGCTGCAGGTGCGAACGAAATTTGGCGGCAGAACTTTGCCAGAGTCGGACTCGCCGGTCGATTCTACTTGCTGTTGGGCCTTCACCGTCTCCTTTTGATAGGTCTGGTATGCCTGATCTACTTGATCCGCGCTGGACTCGATCGCAAGGTACGCGGAACTGACGGTGCAACCTTGAGGGTTCTCTGAGAGCAAGGTGTAATGGCCGCTGTCTTCCGGTAAAGCGACTCTGATCTTCAATGTGGCTTGCTGATTCGAATAGCTCATCTCTACGCGTTGGGAATCGCGGATCCTTTGGCCGTTTCTGAACCAAGTTAACTGGAAAAGAAGAACAAACATCCTGATTATTCAAATTCTTCATCGTTATTAAGCAATGAAATTACTTTACTTAGAATGTATTTTCTACTAAAAACACGTGGACCACTGGTAATAATGTCGTCAAAGTTACTTGCACTAAACAATCAATGATTAAACACTTCAGAAAATTCTTTTAATCAAACGTTCATTTAAGAGAATTAAAAGAAATTATTCACGATTACTTATAATAAATTTCTTTAACAAATGAACTTCCTTTCCTATATACATATATATTTCGTTCTCCCTATGAACACTGACAAATTTGTTACTTTTCAACTTCTTTAACAATGTTTAACTTTCTTAAGAGTTACTTTCCATTTCCAAAAGACACATAGGAAATTGATTTCATCTGATTAATGCTACTATTTCCATGTACGAGACACTCGCTATAAAATCCAACAACTCCAGTGCCTTGTTAATAGTTAATTAACCCTTTGCAGTCCATAGGTGCCTCTCAGTCGCCACTCAATTTAGTATAGTAAAATGATGAAGTATAATATTTAATTTTAAGTTTCGTGTGATGCATTAATATGCGAAATATTAAAATAAAACAGCTTCGTTCTTTAGTCATTCGCGATTTCTCGTTAAGTTAGTTTCAAGAAATGCTGACTATATTCCATCAAAACAGTTTTGAAGCGCAAAGGGTTGAATAAATAAGAAACTCGTACTCACTCTTGGTTTCGGGTTGCCAGATATTTTCGCGGTGAAAACGGCGTCCGATCCTTCGACGAGCTTCGAGTTTCTCGGCTTCTGCGCGAACTGCGGAGGTGCAACCGGTCCCAGGTTACGATCCACCGTCGTCGAAATCTGCGCGTCCGATTCGCCCACGAAGCGGCGGGTAATCGACTCTCGAAATTCTGTCTCACGCAGCAGTCTGTACTCGAACGTGTCGACCTGCAAAATTTATCGGATTAACTCTCTCTGTCTGTCTAGCGAGGAGAAGTTCTCGAACGAAACCGCCTCGGGGAGATTTTCGACGATGAAATCGGAGGAAGGCCAACCTTGAAGTCCTCGATGCTGGTGGAGGATCCGTTCATGTAGCTTCGTTTGTCAATCGTTTGCTGATAGCTGCGCTGCTGGAAAGTCTGGCTTCCTGTTTGGCTCTTCTGTTCGGTCGACTGGAAACTTTGCTGGTACTCCTTCCTGTAGGTACCCATCTGCTGCTGCGGAGGTCCGAATCCTTCTGGCTGAATGTAGACTGAGCAAATCGCTTCGCCTGAACGATACGGATTCATTGGTTTAATTTTATTCTTTGGTATTGCATTAATATTGAATTAATATGTTCACGTGGAGATAATCGTACTGTCTGGTATTGCATTAACATTGAATTAATGTATTAATTTCAAATATTCATTGACTTAATTGTATCGTCTTAGCGAAGACGATAGGGAGACGATCGTCTTAGAAATTAGCTATAATTATTTACCGATTTAATTGTACTTTCTAGTATTATATTAATATTGAACCAATATATTAATTATGAATATTCATCAATTAAATTATATTGTCTAGTACTGTATTAATATTGAGTGAATGTATCCATGATAAAGGTTCATCGATGAAATTTTATTATCTAACATTGTATTTATATTGAATTAATAGAGTAATGATAATATAATTACAAAGAATATTATATTAATTTTGAATTTATTCTATTATTAATGAAACTCGGTGAAACTCAGTCATTTATAAGGTAACTTTACAAGACTAGATGACAAAGTAAAGACAAGATGATTTTAAAAGTATAACTGAATTTTTCTGTTATCAAATCTCTCGTTCACTTGACTTTATTATATTAATAATTAAATGTCAGCTATTTTAAAGAGTTTTAGGTATTTAAATATTTAAATATTTCGTATTGGAAACTTACCATACTGATTTTTAGCACTGCAAGTGTATTCACCCTCGTCTCCCGGACCGATCTGATTAATTTGCAGGGTGACTGTACCGGTTTTATCGTCGTAAGACATCCGAATTTTCCATGACTCTAACAACGGGGCTCCTTTGTGCGTCCAGGAAACGGTGGGCTTCGGGTTACCCCTGACCCGCCCTTCGAAAATCGCGTTACCACCCTGCGCGAATCTGGCGTTCTTGAAGATTTGCTCGAAGACCGGCGGCGATGGATCACCGGGTCTGCCACTAAATCTGTACAAACATTTATTTATTTTTTATTCATTCGAACACAGTCAATTTTCTCTGACAATCATTTTTTAAAAGAAAACTATCAATTTTTTAAATAATTTTCAGTTTCTCATTAAAAAAGAAATAAGCCTACATGGGAATCCTAATTGTAACAGAATGCATATGATTTTTACATTGAAAATTAATGGATGTTAGCAATGATAAATTCCATGGAAAACTTTAATTAAATAACAAAATAAAATTCGAATAATTACAATTTTGAGAATACTTGAATTCAAGATTTTCGTATTGTGTAAATATCATATTTTTATAAATACTGTAATGAAATATTATAGTTCATTATAATCATTTCTTATTTAAGAATTAACTTCGATTATGCTTCTCATTTTATACATGAATGCGAACAGAATTTCGTTTTAGCAAATTAGAGAGAAATATCGTGGTACTTACGTTGGTACCGTGGGCGTCGACTGCATCACAATCTCCCCTTGAACTGCAAAGAAAAAAATGAACGGAACGTTACATCATCAGCACGCAATAAGGAACGCGAATCGTACGCAACAGTTATTCAATTTCGGGAAGATGTGGAAAGTGCGCCGTAGTATGCAAAGGACGGGAAAAAGAAGAGAACGAACGAACGCGAGAGGAGATTTCGATGCGTAGACAGAAAGGAATGACGCGAGTTACCAGAAAACCTCTTAAACCCTTGCATTATTTACTTTGCCTACGAGTTTTAGTTTCATTAAAGCATTTCTTATATATTATAATAATCAACAAATTGACTATTTATTTCCAGGTTTTAAATAATCTATGTTTCTTCTTTGTTCCTATAATTATTGGAAAGGTAATAACACTTTCCTATGATGTTATTTAAATATCCTTTCATAATTAATATAAGAAAATTCAAACAACTCGATTTTATAACACCGTATTTTTTCAATTCGTTATAATTGACCATTTCATGAAATCCAAGTGATTTTCTTCGTAGAAAATTCTATTAGACTTAATTATTTAATTCGATTAGTTTATATATCAGAGAAATGGAGGAACATGAGTCTCAACTTTATCATTTAAATAATTAAATTATTCACATGTACAACTGTATATAATTATAAATTACACATTATAATAATAATTGTAAATTACACGGGAATAATATGTACATATACATACATATATGTACACACACAAATCTGACACAGGTATACAGCGTTTCCAAAGGATTAAATATTTTAATCCGGATACAAATCAAGTAACATGCACGCGCTACAGTTATTCAATTTACGATCTTGCTAAGTGATTTCAACGGCTATCACGATTTCCGTATCCGCTTTCCATTTCCACGATTCCAAAGTGATTTCGTTCTCGTTCGGACCGTTCGACCGAAAGAAAATCGCATGTCCGAGAGCTTTCGCCCGATTCCATCGAAGTTCGTTATTTTTATTTCCGGCTGCATGTACGCGCGCGCGAGCGTGCGCTTCTCCGTTCGCATTTCCTCCCATTCCTCTGAACTGGGCTAGAACGAATTGAGGAAACGAACCGTTGATGCCGTTCTTTTTTTCTCTGTCGTCGTCACGCGCCATGCCGTCCACGCATTTTTTCGCGGACTTGGTAAGTATATACATCTTCAGCTCGACTATAAGTTGACTCGAGAGTGCAGGAGTTTTCCTCGATGATTGAAAAATGAGGAAGCGAGAAGCAATTCATTTAACCACTGTGTTAACGAATTAAATATTTATGTTTGTTCGAAATATAGTATTGTAACAATTTTAGTTGAATTTATTATCTCCGAAGCAAAAAATAGTGTTTTGAAGCTATCTTGTAATAATTTAAATCTTTATCGTAGGAAGTTCTATTATATAATTACTTTTGAAATAGTTGGGGAAAAAGAAAATTATATGCTGATGTTTTGTTATTTGAATGTTCAGATAACTGGTATGCAACTGTCTACTCTAGATATAGATCAATAGTAGCAATTGTTACTGTATTTACAGTTACTTATAAAAGTATTTGCTCACTTACTTACATATGTAAGTAACATACTTTATATATTTTGATGAATATTAAAGTTTGAGTTATTGGATGGAATTTATATTCTCATAAATCTTGCTTCGTACAATTTAAGTTGGAATGCATTAAATTAAGAAATTGTATACTACATACGTATTAACCCTTTGCCGTATAATGATAAGCGCATTTGACAATAAAATGATAAGCGCATTCTATATCAATCTTCACTACAAAGTATAATAATTGATAACAGAAGAATAATATTTAATTTTAATTCAGAAGAATTGAATAACATTCATGCGCGTTCGATTCTGTTTAAAATTTTTGCCACTAGTCTCACACGTTATTGTAAGGCAAGGGGTTAAATATTTACTGAAGGAGTGTCACTTAAGTATATTTTTATGAATAACTGTATATACTTGAATATTCACTGATTAGGTATGAATGTAATTGCAATTTATACAGTTAATCATACGTATAAAATTTGATACAGATAATTTACTTGAAACTTGTGTAAAATGGAAACTCTATTATGGCACAAAATGGCCATTTGTTTCTCGAGGGTTAACTAACACAACAAACATGTCAATTTTGAATTTCCGGGTTTTATTTATCGAAGTTTAGATTATTGATTAATTGCCAAAACAAGTGTGCAGTTTTAAAGGAAATAAACGGTCGATAAAATGTTGGTACTATCATGTTTAAAGAGTCAAGAGTTTGCACGCGATACATCGCGGAAGCTGTACATTGAAGCGGAAACTAATCCATTATCACAGCATATATTAAGTTTAATTTCTACATTCCAAAAAATTAAATTGTATCATAGCATCATTCCATAATTAATAATGTCATTCCGTGAATGGATTAATCGTACTTTATCGAAGTACTTAATCGAAGTACTTTATATTATAATTTTTGTTACGTTAAAGTTTGTCACATTCAAATGATTTTAAAGTATAGAACTGTGCAATGTTGAAAAATTTCCTATAAACTGGGATGTGTACAGAATTAATGAATCATGTGTAGCTTCTTAAAATCGGGAGACGATCGTGTAAATTTAACACTGACGTGATATAGTGCCAATGTACGTGGGAGTTGCATAGTGAAGAATGCAGAATTTGGAATCGCTGTTCCGTGCTTTATATATACCCTTTGTTGACTGTAGATTAATATTTGGCATACAATAAATTTAATAATATAAAGAATTCTGATAGAAACAGTTTCTTTTCAGCTGTACTATTTAGGTACTATTTCCGAATAATAGAGTACGATTCCTTGAAACCTAAATTTTGCATTATGAAGGAAAAAGAACGTAGTAAGATATACGAGAAGCATAAATAAATTCACGATTTTCTTCGAAAATATAAACATTTCTCTTGTTTCGTATTTCTGAAATCGCGTCTCGCTTCGATTCTCAGAAGCCGATCTACGTCATATAAACAAGTATCATGTTACTGCTGTTTTCTATATTTATTTACAAGATTCGTGACTACCTGAAACTTTTTTAAAATTTAAGAATCATGTAATTATAAATGATTTTTTATGATATAATTTTAAATATAAAAGGAATGAGAAACAAAAAAGAAATACTAAAAAAAATAAATAATGGTAATAAAAGCTGTAAACAATGCAAATCCCATCATACATCCTTTAAAATATTCATCTGCCATTAAAAATTTTGCTTTTTTAAAATACCAGCAGTTAAAACAAAAAAAAACAGAAAAGATCCAAATATTCAAATCACCAAATTTACCTAGAAAGATCTATCCACTTAAATAAGAAAGGAACTCAAAATATGAAGGAAAAAAGAATATTCATGACGTTTCATCAATGACATCAGTCGGAAGGGTTACAACGCGAGTGTCCACAAGCTTGCAAGTCAGAAGATCAAAACATGGTGGGATGTTAGAGACGCTGTGGGCTATCTGGTCACCATAAAAAAAACGAAATATGGCGTCGTCATTTAACGAACATTTCATGTACAATTTATTCTATTGTTTCCAGGAAAAGTAATGTTTGAACATGCAAATCTTAGAGATTAGAAATAATTGTTTATATCAAATTAATTAACCCTTCTGATAAATTCTCAACCATACAAGCAATTAGGAAACAGTGTAACGAAAGAATTGTGAGCACACCAGCCGATTTTGTAATCTACCAGCTACTCCAAGCCATTTTCATAATATCCCCAACGAAAATTCAAAAAGTCTTACATTCCAACGTTTCTTAAATTTTTCATTTCCCTTTTTACAACAAAACCTACACGTATAACAAATTGACAAACAACTTTAAAGTAATTTTACTAATTTTATTTACTTAAATATGTAGTACCATATATGGTACCATAGTGAAGCCTACAGAATGCAAAAGTTTAACAATCATTTCTACTTATTCCATCTACGAAAGAGTAAGTGCCACATAAAATGTTCATCACTTTCATTGCAATCGATGTGTCAACACTAATTATATCGGCACTTTATATATACCTATATCCACCGTAACCAGTCGAACAACTAGATACAAAATAAAGGTAAACAAGTTCGATACCAAATGTTTCTTAGTAGAAATAGAAACAAAAACAAAGACAAAAATTGAAATCTGATTAACCGGACAACATAGGAATCGATATAAAGTTGATATTTTATCTATCGCTCCTCAAGGCAACCACGTACTAATTAAGAGTATATTTTTCGCTAAGGCGTAGAATTGTATATTTTTACTTGTTAAGCTCTATAACTTCTAAATCAAAGGGAATCTTATATCGTTCTAATTTCTTTTGTTCCAAAGGAGAATAAATTTTATAGATCATCCATTGTCATGCACTTGTAACTGAAAAGATTAATAGTCTCGCGATAGATAGTACTAGGACTAATATGACTGAAATGTAGTCCCTATAAAAATTGTTACAACAGATTATCTTCACTTTCTTTGAATGTTCGTTACATTCAAGTGAAACTATTTTTGAAATCATTTCGAATATTCAATGCTTTTGAGGTAACAATAATTACAATAACGGAACCAATCATTTCGACTGGTACGGTAGTTCTAGAGTTAAACTGTTAAACGAACGAAAGAAAACGCAGAGCATTATATCAAATCCACACGATTACTCTTAAACCCAAATAAAAAAAAGGGATCGTTGTCGATTCCCTCCCGCGAGGACGCGAGGGCGTGCGCCTTGGAGCGAGAGGGACAGCGATGTGGTCGGATAACCACGGGATCCTATTTTTGCATCCAGATGGGGATCGCGTTACCGTGGGCCATTTTAGGAGCAACTATCTTTGCGCGGCGCCCAGCGCCGCGACGCGCGTCGCGTCTACGCGCGGCCGGACTACATGCACCTCTCGACCAATCGCTGGGGACGTTACGCAAAGCCAGTCACTGACCAAAATAAAACAGCTCCCGAGACGCTGTTCCCCCTTTCACCCCACCACACCCCCGTTTTTGACCGGTCCTCTACACAGACTTTTTCCTCTGCCTCTCTTTCTAACCGATATTTAGCGAGTGTTTATTACAAACACCGGGACGCCCGGTCGCGGCGGAAACGAGACCGTGAATTCTCATCGGGCCTCATAGAGCCTTGCCCTTGCGATCGACCCTTTCGCCTTCTGACTCAGACGCTTCGCGGTGATTTCGCTGTTTCGAGCTATCGATGGGATGATACAGTGGGACCCCCTATGACGCGATTAACCCTTTAAACTCGAAAGGTGACTTTTGGTCAGCACTTGATTATATTATATTTTATTATGTTATATTGTATTTTGATATAGCAAAATTGTAAAGTCCTATATTTAGCATTGAGTTTGGTGTAATGCATCGATACGTAAAATACTAAAGTGAAACTGTTTTGTTTCTTCATTGATGCATGTTTTCTCATTTATTAGTTTTAAGGAATGTTGTACATATCGCAACGGGAAATCTTGAATATTTCTTATGGGAAACTTAAGAGTGCAAAGGGTTAATACTTTGTGCAAAGAAAAGTAAATTACGATTACGTGTGTTTTCATTTTAATATCGCAACGCATGTTGTAATACGTGAGAACTCGAGGAGATTTCCATTCTCGATTATTATTTGTATTTTGTAAAGACGATACGTTTTGTTCAATAAAATATTGTAACCGCGGAGACTGTTATTGGAAGGAATGCTGGTAGCTAATGGGTTAAAGTATTGCGTCTTGCAGAGTTTCATGTTCACGAATTTCGCGTGAAAATCCTGTTGTATACTGGTTCAACTTGTATCAACCCTTTGCACTCGATTTATTTTCAATGCTGTTGGGTGTAAACTTGTATTTATTTTTAGAGAAATTAATTAAAGTAACTTACAGCGGCAGAATTCAATGTTGTATACTTATTTCGTTTATTAGTATCATAATAAGATTTAATTTTTATAATTTCTGAAAGTGTGGTATTTTTTAAAACAATTTCCAAGGTTCTATAACAAATTAGTATTGACATCTCCAGCATGACATGCGAGTGCAAAGGGTTAAGTTGGTCCTCTACTTGTATCGGTTTCTTACGGAACATTTCAGTTTCATAGTTATTTTTGGACAGTTTTTTAAATCGACGTTATATGGGGTCCTATTGCATTGAGTACTTATGTATTATACGGGCCACCTTTATTTTCTAATTGAAGGTCGCGCTGGTCAAATCTTAGTTAGGTTTTATTTATTTAAACTTTTGACGGCGAGCATTTAAAAATTGTTAGAAACCCCTTCCATAAAAAAGTGAAAACTCATCGGAGACATGAAAAAACTTATTAATCTGTTTAGGCTGCATATTAATCAACTGAAATACATGTACCGACAATTGATTAGCAATTAAGCTATCTCATGAGCAAAGATATCCGTGTGATACAATTTTCCTTTATTTATAAGGTGCTTTCTAGCTTTCTGGTAATTTAAGCTGTTCGTGGTACCCGTGTGTACCGATCGGGACGAAAAGGTTGAAGAATGGAAAAGAGGAAAACCACGTATCTAGTAGCTCTTATTATTTGAATAATGAAATGATTTATTTGCAGCTTTCCATTGCAGATATGAAAGCTCGATGTTGCCATTATAAAGCGAAGGGTTCATTTTCTAATGCATTATTAATATTATTTATTATTATTATTGTTATTAATATTTTATTTCTTAAAAGCAAAGGTAGTCCGTATATTATTTAAGTACCCAATATTGTACTTTAGGATCGCCTCAGTCGCAATCAGTTGATATGTTTTTGTTGGTAAAAGATTTGAAGTTAATGAAAGGGGTTTTTGGTGTTTAAAAGGGGATTATGTTGGACGTAGGAAACTCTTATGTTTCTTGTGTCTCGTAGATTTGTTGCAGATCTTTTGTGAGTTATCTTTACTTGTTTCTTGTTTTAATCTGGAAATTTGATTGCGTTTCTCTTTGCTTGGATGTTTGAAGATTTAATTGGTTTATAGGAATTAGTCGTTGTAATGTAAGTTTGTTGTTGGTACCAGGCATTTCATAATTTTTCATTCAATTTGAGTTAAAATATCGTGTAAAAAAATATTCGAATATTTTTAGTTTATAGTTATTTGCTTTTTCTATTAAGGAGGCTGATAAAAAATTGAGAATTTTTGAGCACCAGTTTAGTAACTTAATTCACGAAATATCTAGGCGATTAGCTTGCACCTCTAATAGGAGAAGGAAGTAGGGCGGAGCTACCAAAATGGTCCGGAACCAACGAGTACCAGCAACCAGTTGCATAAATTACGCCTGTCGCCTTTTAGTCAGCTCATTCTGCTGAGCCACTTGAAAACTCGCTCGACTCTACTGGCGAGGAATTTTTCTCTTGGGCGTTTCTCAGTTAAATGGATTATACTTAACGTATCGGTGGCACTTGTCCGTGGGATTTAGAAGAATTTACTGTTTTCGTGATAAGCCGCTTAAAATCTGACAGAATTTTCATCGAGCAAATAGGTATAAATGATAAAGAATTATTCACATAAATATTTATTCGTTCATGTAAAAGTATGAAATGATATTAATACTAATATTTTTAAAAAAATGTTAAGTGCAAATATCATAATTTTTTTAATTTAAGAATTAAAATTTCAGTTTTTTGTAAAATAATACAGTTATTTCTATAATTATTCAAATTTATTTATTCAGATAGCATATTTCTGTTTCCAAGAGTTTACAGAATCAGAGGGGAGCATTTTGTCAATAGTTTATATTCGAGGCTACAATTGAAATTCCAAATCTGAGCCAACAGATGAGGCGCACAAGGTTCCCTTAATTTTCGTGTGTTATTCGAGCACGTTTCTCTAGAGAAGGTTTTGTTCGTGTCTTCTGGGGAAGCTGACTCAACGCGATCGTATCAGCAGTTCATTGAGACGTTGCGAAACACATTTCGATGTTTTGATACTCGATGATACGGTAAAAGTATTCTAATCTTTCGTTCGATTGTAAAACGTCTGCGGACGTGAGGTAATAGATTATTACTTTCAAGGTTCGTTCTATTTATAGATTTTTCAAACACTATTAAGCAGAGTTATGACTGCTTAAATTTAGAATGATAACAGCTTAAATGGTCAAACAAGAATCTTGATTGCGTCGATAAATATATAAGTGGATCAATTATAAACATGAAATTTGCAGAAGAGATATTTGTTACACCAACGAATGGTTTGAATGTGAAATAATTGAACAGTTTAAAATTGAAAATTGTTTGTCATAATATTATAGAAGATTTCCTAGATGAATTTAAGTAATTTTATATTTGAAATTTGAAGAAAAATCTGTTTTTATAATAAATGAAAAGAAAACATAAGTAGAAATCTGAAATATTATTTTCAATGCGAAATACATGAAAGTATACATGTGACCTGTACACAGATAAGCCTAATACTTAATCTTACATTATTATCTACCATAAGACATTAAAAATCCAAATTCTCCCCTTCTCTAAAAATTCTAAATTGACAATGTTACACATCTAAAACTCCAACGTTGCTTAAATAAAAAATAAAAAACTCAAACGTTCGAGATACCACATATATTTAATACATTTAATTTTCTTATTCTCCAAAAATTCTAAATTCCAAGTTTGAAAATCTTAAAATGTCTTAAAAGAATAATAATTCTAACATTCGGCTTACTACAAATATTTACATTTAGACACAAACAAGTTTAAATGACCGATCGTCGATTCTGGGGACGCAGTGTTCCGCTTTCTACGCCGTTTCCTCCTTTCGCTAATTTCTCGAAACGGTTTCAGACCCGCGGATTCGATCATCGATACGTTGTCGTCGAGCAGTCTCACGTTATTTTAATTCCGTGTAACCCGAGACAGTCGGTGGTCTTGCTGTATTAATAATGATGATTTAGCGGCGTATCGCACGCGTCGCAACGAAAACGACTTCGTTGGTTCGTTAAGCAACGCGTTCGACCGTTTGAAGTAGAATTTTCGTTCGTTCCGAATTCGCAACCTGGCAACTTCGAATTTGAGTGACGTTTAAGAGCTGCGGCGCCGACGCGGCAGACTGTAAGTCAATGTCGTGCGAAATGAAGAAATGGTGCCGAGAAAGATTACCGTCCGTTGACACGTAGATAAAAGGAAACACGTTGACTTTTAAGATACGATAAATAACTAACAAGTGAATTCATAATTGCGGCGTCGGTCTTTGAAACGTCAGCACATGACTTTTGAAATGAATGATAAATGGATTGTTTTTATTATTATTGGAATTCTTGTTATTTTTATATGTAGTGAAAATTTAATTGTATTATTTTAACTTCGAATTGAAACATTGAATCTTTGAAATGTTGACATGTGACTTTTCAAATGAATGATAAATATATTGCTCTTATTATAATCGATATTCTTATCATTGTTATGAATGTAGTGAACATTTAATTACATTATTTTATTATTGTTATAAGTAATACAAATTTAATTATATTACTGTATTATCATTATAGGGAGTAAAAGTTTTATTAAATTACTTTGTTACTATTGCATTTGTTATTGTATTATTATTATTAGTGTTCTTATAACATGATTCTAATAACGTTAGTGGTAACAGAAAAGTGTTATTTTATTATTATTTAGAAATTCACTGAATTGTATAAGCAATTTATACTGATTATAATGTATTTTACTATATATTCGTTCCATGTATCGCTTTGCAAAATTTCAATGGTAAAAGAAGTGAACGACATTTTCAACGTGTTCTCCATTCTGCCTACCACTAATTTTAAAGAAAGATATTTAAATGTATCTTAATATTTCCAAATAATGCCAATGGGATTAAAAGATCGATCGAATCATAAATGGACGTTAAAATTTCAATTTCTAATATAGTTTTATTCTTTACCTCAGAATATTTCGGATCGAAGACCGGATGTTACGCGTCCTCGCAATAAAATTTTGTAATTTGCCATCGGAATCTTGAAATTCTCCCGGCGTCGAATGTTTTATAATCATGAATCAAGTATGACTACGTGTCCGATATTTTTGGATAGGGCTCCCGTCAAGTCTCTTTCGTCGGATTCGCAGCGGATCGGCCGAGATTTATTGACCTTCCGATAAAATTTAGACGCGCCAAAAATTGCCGGACACTCCCTGAGAAACAAACGGACGGGTTTTACGCGCGTCGCTGAACCTGCCAAGACCGTTGTCGAAAACGAATTGATGGGAGCGATTCGGGTCGCGTAACATCGATATTTGCGTCTGCGAATTCCGAGCAATTTCTTGAACTCGTTACGCTAATACGTTCGAATGTTTTCTCTCGCGTCCTGATACTTGATCGATTGATGGCTGCGACTTGATTGAATCGAAACTATTAAATATAATTTTATATCGCACGTGATGCGTTATGTTAGTTCATACTAATTGAAACAATATCATAGCTCTTCAAAATGCTTCTCTTTTTCATTTCTAATTAAGAAATTATTTTAAACACTAATGTTTCAGTGGTGTAATGAATGTCGAAAGATACTTCATTTTATAATAAAATGTGTTTTTACGAATTTTATCAGATGTTATATGTAAATAGTTACGAAATAGTTAATACTTCTAGTGTTAAATAAATCATTGACGGTAATAGTCTGTACTTAGCGTACTGAATTATTTGCTGGATTTCATTAATTGTTCAAAATATAAATAAATATTTCATAAACACTCGAAATTACGAAAACCTGAACCACAATTTCTAAACTATAGTTTCTTTATTAAGAATTTCAGAAATGATATCGCGATATCAAATAAAGGTATCGCGGTAAATAGTGAAAGCATTTTAGCCGTAACATTTAAGACAAGTGAATATTAATAAACGCCCATTAAAAATTCTGATTTTATTACCTTATTTCATTATCTAAAAAATAGTGTACAAAGTTTTAAATATTTGGAACGTCTCTACCATCTTCTACGAAAAAAACCACATTTTTATAATAATTATTCAGTCGATGCATAGTTTAAAAGTTAATCGAGTGTGCGTATTAGACGAAACACCTTCTATATTCCCTGTTATCTATGTTACGAATGATTATACGTATTGCGAAGTAGTATTGATTTAGTTGGCATGTGGTGTATCGAAAGCTGTTTATTAGAGAACGAAAACGCAGTTGGCAAAAGTGTTCTCACGGAACTGTTTAAAACACTCTGAATCATTATATTTTAGAGTCCATAGCTGTAACTGTAACCGTGATACGCGGCGCATTACGTTATGCACTTTCTTTACGGTTGTTCCTCCGCGTGACCGAGAAAGATGCGCTCGCGTGTTTCAATCTCTTCCATCGGTCTGAATTTTGCGAATATTAATTAATACACGACGCTATTCTCGAAAAATCATTTTTTAATTTAAAAATAGAGAGCTTTTATTACCGGAAATATAATAAAATCGATTAATTTAATTCCAGAACATTTATAAATTTACTTTAAAAAATTGGTTTAATAAAAATATAAGATACGTTTCCTAGGAATGTGATAAAAATAGAGTATACAATAAAGACGTTAGATAATAACACAAAGGAGTTTAAATAATTAATGAACCTTTTACATTTCATTTTTTAAGTAATTTCTGTTTACCAAAACATTGAGCTGAGCTTCTGCTTCGAAATTTTGCTTTACAACATTCACTTTTCACGAAAGGAACGAAAGTAATTTCTCAGTTCGTCAAATAATAATTCAAACTTCATTTTTCTGCCTGTATCCTATCAACACAATTTTTTATCCAAGAAAATGTATTTCTTCAATAGCATATCTAATATTTTCAAATATCCGTGAATAGAAAATTCAAATTATCATATAATTACTGTACAATTCTTCGGTTTCTCTACCAATAAACATATAATTTCGAATCTACAACATGTTCGTTAACTCTTCTAAGTTCTCCAATAAAAATCGTGACACGAACGAAAGCGAAGATCGTCAAAGTGGGCGTACCCGTGAGAATTGAACGTTAAACGTTTCTATTGCGGCGATTAAACCGACCAGAATATTCTGTCACTGAGACATTAACTGCAGCCTTATTTCGGCTAAATGATTCATAGGAACCGTCACGCGTGTATCTCTTCACGGCGACGCGTTTTCCTCTCGTTTTTTTTCTGCCATTTTCGGATCGTTTTCTGGCAAGATTCCGATTTTTGCATGGGATCGCGCAACGGGTGACCCTAAACACAATATAGCGACTGAATGGTATTTTCAACCGCGCTTTCCTCCCCATTGGAACGCCTCCAACTTCATATTCACCGGAATTCGCGTAAACTGCCATTTCACCGCGACTCGCTAACATTAATTTTCCGCACCGAGAATAACGATCCACGCGTTCTAACTAACGCCTTCACGGAGTTTAACTGGCAAAATGTATCGCGAAGGGACTCAGCTGCATGCCTTTTTCTTCGGAGCAGTTTTGTTTGTTATCATACGCTGTTTTCGTTTGACGCGATCTTCTCGGTGGAAAAAGTTTTCCCTTTTATTTGGTAGCCTGAAGTTCAAAGTGCTGCTATAAATAGTCCTCGAGTTGTCTTTATGATCGCGATTAAATGATACAAGTTGGAGGAAATTTAAATGTTTCTAAATTTACAATGCGTTGAAGATATTAAAAAAAATGCTTATTGAGTGAATTGGGAACACAAGGTTTATAAGTAAAGAATTTGTTTTTTAATGGTTAACGAGATTGAGAGTTGAATACGTATTTTGTTTATATTGTCTTCTGATAGTAATATGGAGGTGTTTTCAAGATTTAATATATTATTTTGCCTTTATATTTATTATTAGAAAATGTTTAGACGTGTTACCATTTTTTGGATAATTATTGTATGGAAATAGCTGTGAATAAAATTTTGATTTTATTGTTGGGAGATTCGATTATTAAGGGTTGGACAAATTTTATTTAGTATTCTATAATTTGATTGTCTGTTTGAGATTATGTATTGTTTTGACTGTATTATGATGATTATTTACTTGGAAGACCTTGTGATACATGTAGAAGTAGTTAGATCATTTTTCTTCGCACTTCAACGCAAAGGTTTCTCGAGACAATGCTTTGAAAGTATTTCAAGTTCACTGTTGACTATAAATTTGAAATAAATTTGAAGCACTCGGGTACTAAGCAAATTGTCATCTATGTTTCTGCTAATGTATAAATAATAATATTACCAATATTGTACTTCGATCATAAATCCATGAAAACAAGCTGGATACGAATAACTTCGCAAATCAAATTGTTCTGAAACGGCGTATATACTGCGTAAATTTGCCAGTGACGTAATAAACATTTTCCGTACGAAAATAAGTTTATACGGTGAAGGATGTTCTAAACATTTGACTGACAGCGTACACTGCCGTTCGGAAGGTTGCTACAGCTTGCAGCCCTCGAAGACGTTAATGTTACTTTAAAAACAGTATAACAATTTTCAGGGAGCTAGTCAATGTTTTTAAAATATATGAAGAAATAGGGTTGCCCACTATTGAATTTATATGACTAAGAAACTTTTTTCTGTAGAATAATGTTTACAATGTTGAATAATATTATAAGAATAACGTTCATTTTAACTAAAGGTTATTTAAAATTTTTGAACGACAATGACCCAATGCGCCTTAAAAGATAACACATAAATAAATGGCAAAGTGACGTGGAAAATTTTCCAAATTTCAATGCACTATTTCATAGTTTTTATTAGTATTCATATGTTTAATCAACCCATAAAATGTGGCGCAGTTTTTATAATTTTCCATTCCCATAATTTTCTTTCATCTGTAAAATTACAAGACTTTCTTTCCAAACTCTTCAGACTTCCTGTTCCAAATTATCATAATACAGAAGTAGCTTCTTGTTTACCACAACAAAGCATACTTGCAGTAGACTATAATTATATTCTTAGAATTAAAACATGTTCACACCCAAACTTATTTGACACGTTAAGTGCCATGTATGACACTAGTGATTCCCAAATAGAATTACTATAATTCACTCAATTAACTCTTCGAGAACAAACATCTACATTTTGATGAGATCTAATTTTTATATTCGAATCCCAAGTTGTAAACAAAATGTTTTAATTATTCAAACAGCAAGAGACTTTCCTCTATTATTAAAGCATACGATATGCAGTTTAGCTCCTTCTATTGAAGGTTTTGTATACATTCAAGAACCTTCGTCTTCAAGGCATTACAAATGATTATTCAGAAACATTTGTATATTACAAGTAACACTACCTAACACGATGACATGCAGCTAGAATTTTCGAATTTTCCTCGATTTAATCGCGTTTCTACTTTACCAAACACACTTTCAGATTAGACAATACAATAAGAAAATCATATCATGTTCCTACGTTTACAACGACATTTCAAATTTCCAAATAAACCGAGGATCGTAGCAGGGTCAACCCATCCGCATCGTTAGCGTATATATACGCTTGATTTTCCTGGTCACTAACATCTTTTTCATACTTCTTCTCGATGCAAATGGGTTAACGTTACCATCCAATACTCTGGTGGACCGGTGTATTTTCAGTGTTTACCGCCGGCAGCGATGATCGCCCCGACACTTTTGCCGATCAAGACGCCACTCGTTTTAGCTCGTTAGTCCGAGTAGGCGAGCGTGAGAGAGGGGCCCCCGTGGAAAGTGTGTCTGGCCAGATTTAGAAGCCGCATTTTTTCCCGTCGGAACGAGTGCAGCCGGGGACGCAATCCACGGGCCAATGACAGATATCCCGTGCATGGAAAAGGGAGCGCACAGAGCGAAGACGGCGCGCAGCGGAGGCGAACGATGGCGAACAGGGGGAGCGTGACTCCGCGCCACTCCGCGCCGCGACGTGCCGCGTTACGGCGGTTTGACTACGATTTTGACAGCTGGTCTGCCTCGGCTTTTAACTCCGTGCGCCCCTTAGGGAGGGCGGCCCTTACGGCCGCGTTTACGGCGCGTGCAGGAATTTTCGAAACGTTCTGGCGTCGAAACGCGTCGGTGGATAAACTATCTTTAGAGCTCGCGCAGGGGCGGTGCTCCCGCTCGAAAATAGAATATTCGTCAAGGGGATATTCGCCGCTGAGAAATCCGGAGGGGTCTCGTGCCCGTTTCATTCCCCGTCGTTCACGATACTTCGAAAATCGAGGAGACACGGATCAATCCCATGGAATTTCGGAAAATGTCGTGAATTTCGTAACAATGAACCCGATGAGGAACGTGGGGTTTTAAGAGAATCCAATGAGGAACGTGGGGTTTTAAAATCTATAGATGACACATGGAGAACATTGGAGAACCTCCGAGATATATTGAAGAATTTTGATTTTCTGTGGCGCTATTTGGGGTTTTCGCAGTATTTAGTAGATCCTAAATGGAGGATTTTGTTAGTTTCGAATTGTTAATCATTAATCGCAGTATTTATTGGTTTTCCGCGAATTGGAGAGTCTATTGGGAGTTCGAAGTATTTAACGATCGTTTTCTTTTGATTTTAAAATCAGTGTTAAGGATGTTAGAAGAAGAAATGTCGATTTCTCGTTGACAACAAGCATCACCGAACTGACCTCTCTGCTGACTGGTGATTTGCTGCCGGGTGACCTGTCGTTCGGTTCTCTGTTGCATGAACTGCTGCTGTTGCTGTTGTGTAACCGTTTGCTGCTGCTGCTGCTGCAACTGTTGTTGTTGTTGCTGCTGCTGCTGCTGCTGTTGTTGGGACGTTTGTCGCTTCATCTTGGATTAGTGAAGAAATCCAAGTCGTCTAGCTCGATTAACGTAATCGCTTGTTCCTCGTCGACGTTCAACGGGGAACACGAACTTTAAGCCCCGTTTGCTTCCCGTCGGTTTCCTCTTCCTCCCTTTTCCCTTTCGGAAGAAAAGAAACTCGCCTGCGCGGCGCACACACTGGGCAACTCAACAACAACGGAAAAAAAATCAAGGGCGAAGGGAACAGAAACTCCGTGAATCGAAATTGGAATCCTCTTGCTTTGCACTCGCGATCGATTATTCTTCTCCACCCCCGATACTCGATGTACGGAGAGGCGAAGGGACGAAAAAATGAAGAGAACCGAGTCGCGGTATCGTTGAATCCTTCTCGTCTATCGATTTCTTTCGTGGTCGCCGTTAGTCTTCTGATCCTTCGTCTTCGTCTTTATCTTCGTCTTCTTACTTCTTCCTCTTCGCTCCTTTCTCTTCTTCTCGTTTTAATTAATTAAATCGTTTACTGTGAAATTCTGTTTCGCTGCGTTTTTTTTACTTTCGTCTGGTGCTGCCTTAAGGCCGCGGCTCACTCCAGTCGGCAGAAGTCAAGTCATCATCAAACGTCTTGTCCCCGAGACTCTTTAAACCAAGACGTCGGTCGAATGCGAATTGCCGGCTGATGCCGCCTCGGAGAACGAACACGGCCTTCCACGAGGACGTGGCTGAACCACGTGGTGGGGGGATGCTTTCGGCGTAGGGTGGGGACGTCGGGCGTCCCGACGCCGACGACGCGCCGCGAGAGAGAGAGGTGGTGAGAGATTCTCGCGCCCCTTGCACCTCCGATTAACGAGCAACCGATCAACCCCTCAGTGTCAACTTTTATGTACAGTTAACACAGGGTGTTAATTTGAACTTGAGCACCAAAATTATTTGCGCTATTATTGAAAGTAAGAGAAAGTGAGTAAGTAGCATGACCTTCGTAGGACTTTAAAACCATTTACATCTAATTCAGTCAGTTTTTCTTACTTTCAATTATAGCGAAAATAATTTAGGCGCTCGAGTTAAAATTAATAGTATCGTTCGATTAACACTTTGCCTTATAATGTCGTATCGTGTTTGTGAGGATTTCTAAGAGAATTTAACCCCTTGCCTTCTAATGTCGTATCAAGATTTTTATTATGGTTTAACAAACATAGATGTCATTCCGTTCTTTTGAGTTCGAATGAAACACTATCTTTCTTGTTAGCAGTTTGTATGGGTTAGAGGAATGTTTTGTTTTACTAGTGCATTATTAATGATAAATGGTTCTAGATCGTAGGACAAGGGGTTCATTATTAATTTGTTAAAATTAAATTTATTCATTCTTTTCTTATATCTCTCGAGGCTGCGTGTTCAGGGATTATTTTAATTTGCTTCTTTTAACACGCTGACCACCAAATTGACATTCACCATATTACTCGTATGATACGAATAATATCTATACTATCTATACTATCTATACTATCTATACTATCAAAACTCTTAAACATCGATATTAATAAATATACAATATTACATATTTTTTAGAGTACCAACAGAAATAGGGGAACAGAACTTGCTCAAAATTAACTTTTGGAAAACGATTAAAACTGTTTTCTCAAAAATTCATACTCCGCTGAGATTCAACATAGGCAATAATGAAATAAAATGTTCAAGACCAAAACGGTTAATAGTGCTTTATATTTTTCCTATTCCTACCGTAAAACGTTTGTCGTCTATGTTACCATCTTTAACAGCGGGAATTTTTTTTTAGTAGCGGAAGTTGGGAAGAGACTCAAAATTGAACGACCCCACCCCCTCTGACCTCGCGCCATCTAAAAATAAAGATTTTCGGGAGTTCCTTTTCGGATTTCTCGGACACGTCACACCACGAGAATTGTTACTCACGTCGTTAAGATTACCGTTCTCGGATTTTGTACTGCTTTCTGCCGTCTATTTCGGGAACTGAATGCTACCCATGAATCTCGCGGTGCACGATTTTTTTTTTAGTTTTCGGCCCTTTCTGCCCCGCGCGCATTGGGACGCGTGTTCGAAAGCTTGTTGGAAAGTTTCCTCGGAATTTCGGCACGGTCAACGATGAAATTGGTGTTTACATAGCACGGGAACGCGACGACCGAGTGAAACTGAGAGAACATTCGGCCGTTTGAACCTGAATTATTAGACACTAGGAAATGTGCTTGGTCGTTTCTATGATTAGGGAACATAGTTTTCTTTTCCTCTTTAGAAAAGTGATTTGGTTTGGAATGAATTGGTAGTTTCTTCTTGAGGATTGTAATTGAACGAACAAAAGTTTCTTTCAATCCCTTGCTCTATAATTTCTTTTGCGATGGTGTTTGATAAAGCTGCATTGTCGTTAATGATTTATTCGTCAAAGAAAAGAATTTAATACTTATTCTATGCATACGTTTACTTCAGAGGTTAACCATTGATAATAGAAAAGTAATACATAATTTATAATTGAAAAAAGTAAATAACATATACATTTGTCAAATTCAGTTGGAAATTTTTATCACGAGTGTGACACGATATCATAGGGTAAAGGGTTAAAATAATTGTGCGTTGTTAACATGTTGGACGCCACGAGAATTTTGAGCCCTTTGGATAGTAGTACTTATTCCTTCGCGATAAAGGCAAACGGTATTAAAATTAATTATCAATAATTTGGTATTATACTTCTTAAGTTACACAATAGCGTAATAACTCAGTTACTAAATATTTTCATTCGAAAGTATTTTTCTTTTTTTCTGTTTTTCCTGTTTTGTCGTTGTCAGCTGACGTTTCAATTGTTTGTTCCTATTCTTAGGCTTGGATAATTCTTGAAAATTAATTGTAGGCGTGTATTGTTTAAATATAGTGACAGTTAATAATAAATATCATTTTAATATTAATTAATATTCGAAACTAAATATTTTTAGCTTAAAGTGAATAAATTAGTCAGTATAATTGTGAGTAATTTACTCGGTATAATTGCAGCGATTAAATTTTCCAGATTTTCTTTAAAATACTGAAACGTGTCGTCAAAAATACATCGTGAGAGTCATTAATGACTAAAACGTTACATCATTTCTTTCGGTAACGTCTACGTTGCGTGTTATATTGTTAATGTTTCGGTGACCAGAAATAACCCTTGGCATGTCTGATGATTCATGTCTGAAACTGATTGACCTTCGTGAGAATTAAAAGAACCGAATTGTCGACAAAGTGGTACCAATCATTATTTAGTCATGGATTTAATGTAACGAATTGAAACAGGAAATTTATATATACTATGTATTCTAGAAAAAAATTTTAATTTCTACTTAAAAAAAAGCTAAATCTGCCCACACACGAAATTCCTCTTTCCTGATCGTTGATCTAGATTCTACGTATACAATGAAATCCGAGTTGTTTCCAGAGTGACTACATTATCTGAAATTTATTCATAAGTCACGACAACTTTCACACTGCTGAGTCTTTCAATCATATAACTAGCGTATAATATATTGCTGACACTCGACGAAACATTGTCCTCGTGCTCTATCCAAATGAAGAAATCTAATTTGAAACCAGATACGAAAATTCCGAATGCTTCTTCTCCGGAAAATCAAACAAAAGAAAGAATAACAATTAAACACTTGCAAGCTGGTTCATTTCACAAGATGAGCCTGTAATTATTGCACAACAGGAGAATCTCCTCTGGCTTATTATTCTAATTGTTCATTGAATCTTCAGGCTGGTCTTTCTCATGGATAAATGAAAACATATGCAAATTACGAAATTACTTTGTATTCAACGTAAGGTATTTCTGAAACGTGTAACGGTAACACAAGAAAGTGACAGATTATCATTGAATATTTTAATAATCTTTTCGTTAATTTATGAAATAAAGCTTATTACGTATTCCAATGACTATGATGATTAGCATGGAAAGAGTTATGGAGGATTAGAGAGAAACTTCCTTGAAATAAATCACAATAACTATGAGTAATTTCTAATGTATCATCGAAGGGAAAATGTAACTAATAAAGGAGAGAAAATAAATAAAGAGAAATAAGCCATAAAGATGCAATTTTATATACAAATTAATGCAAATTAATCATTTATATAGATAGTAGATATAAATTATTGCGAATTAATTCTACGTTCAAAAGTATTATTCATATTTAACAAATATAATTTTCATATGAACATGTATTTAACCCTTTGTACTTTAACTTATAAAGTTGGATGTTTAACATTCAGTCTTGCACAATGCATCAATGTGTTAAATATTGCGTTAGTTCTCGATGAGTTAGTTTCAAATCTGTTCTCTGTGTCTTATCAGAAAACGGTGAAGATTTCTAGTGAAAAACTTCCGAGTGCAAAGGGTTAATATGCGATCTTTTTTCTTAATTGTAACTTGTTATAGGTTGCGATCGTTTTTGCTGTGTATTCAGAGAAATCGAGGATCACAAAGTTAAACTTATTTGAAAACAATTGTATAGAGATACAATAAAACAATAAACGAGTTAGAAAATTCATTGTGAGAAATATTTACGGATGTATTCAAACAAGAAGCGGACACTTCTCGTAATTTCTGTGAAGACAGGTGAGCAACTGGCATAACATGAAAACAGCTGTACCTCGAAAACAAGGTCACACGAATATATAGGAAACATTCAGTTGACATGAACACTTTTTAATACTTTTTTCTTGTATTCTGTATCTATTGTTGCAACTTTTTCCATTTTATACGAAGAATCCTATAGTAGTAGTAATTTTTATTACAATATTATGTAACATATCTTTAAAACGTAGAATATACTAAACTTGTCAATTAAAGTTTCTATTCTCGAATGATACATGTTAAAAGATTAATTAATAATAGTAAATTAATGACTAAATGTTCTCATGCACTATCGAGAAACAGGGAAATGAAAGGGAACAACGTCCTCGTGGAAGGCCAAATATTCGTTCAATATTCGTAGTTATATATATACTTAAATATTCTCCATCTTTTTAAATGCAATTAAATTGCCGAATGCAAATTATTAAAGTTCAAATTAATATATAGAGGACAATAATTAATAATAATTCTCTCACTGGTTGGCTTTTTAAGTCAATGATTTTTAATATTCCCCATTTATTTCAATTATTACAAATCGAATTAATGATGAATACTATCAAAGCTATATCTTATCACGTGGACCAGTGGCCACTTTCAATAATTCGCATTCCCAAAACCATAACCAAAGTTATAGACAAACGAAATCAACATTTCATACGCTTCGATCCAGTAAATTACATTCAATCCTAGCGCACCGTTCCAATCGACATGATAACGTAACGTTTCATTACAGAAGCGATATCAAATAGTACAATTTACACTCGAGTTACAGTGTCTTAATCAGGTGTCACCTTTTATCCAGTTTAATTCACAGAATATTTATTCAATGATTGCCTGAACACTGCGCGAGGGTGAAACAAAAACACTACCATTTACATTTAGAAGATATTCGAAATAAAATATACTCCGCGCACATTACAGCTCGAAAATATTATATCGCTCCTAATATTCACAATTCACGAAAGAAAGAAAAGTGAAAACAAATATTTTAATAGTATTCTATTCCAAATGAAATGTTCTTATCTTCAAACATTAAAAACATATTTCATTACTTTCTCCTCTAATTCATACACTTTTAATGACTCCACCATAATCCTCAAAGTTCAACCATCAAACTTAATAGTACATCCTTAATTTAAATAAGGTAGACCGAGGCGAATCGGATCATTTTCTATTTGATATCAGAGAACTGAAAACACTCGAACGTTAACAGCGAAAACGGGAAACAATTCTTTAATCCATCTTCAACAAATAAGGACCAGAAAATGAGAAGTCTAATTTGGGATATAACAAACGTGGACTAGATTCTTCTGTCAATCTGATTCATCGTGTGATCCGATTCGCCTCGCTGTACCGTAACTATCTTTCAATAACAAAATCCTAATTCGAAGAAAAAAACGTTTCCATTATCCTACTGCACATACAAATAGTCTCAATCAATAGTTAAACGCGAACAAACAATTCCTTCATTGTTCCGCTGCAAATCAAGTGCAACTCGAAATACCCAATAAAAGCCCACACGTTCGTTCCGATTTATTGTGGCAATCCAAGCATTCCTCTCATCGAATGCACAATCCCGAAGCTTTCGAGCGGCAGCGTGCGCGTCGGCACAATCGAATCACCGTGCGATTTCGCGTCCGACCGAATAATTGGACCGGGCGTTCTCTTGTGTCCCGACAAGATGGCCGATGAATGAGTACCGAATTCAACCGATGGAATCACGTGAAAGGAGAGAACTCGTGGCCGGAGCGGAGCCGCAAGTCGCCGCGCGGCTCACGCAGTGTTCTCGCGCTCACTGACAGCCACCCACGCATCCACGCACTCCTTGCATCCCCTTCCCCTCCTCCCAGCCCCTTTCTACATCTTTTTCTCCTTCTTCGTCCGACCTGAACAGGCGTATCGGTCGCGCGCTCCGCCGGCTTTAACTCTTTTGGAACGATTGTCTTTATGTTGACGACATCAGACTCTTATATGACTCGCTCAAAAGCCAATGCGGTTAAGTTCAGAAAAGAAAAATTAAGAAAATTAATGTTTCGGCTTCTGAAATTATTATATAACGTATTCAGAAGCTATAAAAAGAACGGCTTTCTGACCGCGAAAAAGCAAAGGAACGAGTAAATCCTTTAATAACTGGAAAGAATATTATTTATTCCATTGAAATTTACAAAAATCAGAAAATATAAAAATTGGTTTTAACCGCATTGACTTCTGAGCTACTTATATTAGGGGTATCCATTAGTCGGCAATCTGTTTTAGATGATTGAGTTAATTTAAGCTGACTTAACAGTAAACGTATCAGCACTTAATATGTATCTATTCCTACCGCAATCCGTCAAATAACTAGGTTATAAAATAAAGGTGAACAAATTAGATAATAAATTGTTTTTAGTAAAAACAGAAACAGTAGAAAAGGAAAAAATTGAAAAACTGATTAATTAGACAATATAAAAATTTATATAAAATTAAATGAACAAACGAAGATCAAAGTTTGAGAACGTTCATTCGACCGGTACGTTTAGTATTAACTTGTTAACGATGGAATTTCGTTTGAAAAATCTCTCGTTTTGTGCGCAATAAAATTAAAAAAATTAAGTGTATACTCGCCAAACACAGTTAACTGATTAAATCGATTTATTAGTGAGAATAGGCTTTTTATGGTATTTTGAAAAGTTTGAGTTTATATTTTTTAGCTGAATAATAAAGAAAAATTTTTATGAAACAAAATGGTGGACTATCAGCCTACTGAAGAACATATAGATCATTGCATGCTATTTCATTTTCGCTGGAGGGAAACCTTTCCAATTTCATGAAGATGTCTTTGTACTGTTGATCGCATAGCTACAAGTCTATCAGCTGTTTCCTGCACGGGTAATTTGGGATTCGTTTTCGCCAGAACTTTTAAAGCATCATTATCGTATTCATTCCGTCCTCCACTTCTAGTCATCATTTAGGGAAAAATCAGATTTGGTAACTTTTCTAAA
Organism: Nomia melanderi; assembly: GCF_051020985.1. Classification (NCBI taxonomy): domain Eukaryota; kingdom Metazoa; phylum Arthropoda; class Insecta; order Hymenoptera; family Halictidae; genus Nomia; species Nomia melanderi. The sequence continues at coordinate 7,374,488 of NC_135005.1, forward strand.
CCAACGTTAACATTATTGACCTTCAAAATGTCTCCATGTATATCACAAATGTTTGTTGTTGTACTGGTTACATTTAACTGTGAACGAAAATTAAACAAGATGCAATTTCGTATATATTATTCGGTAGGTTGATAGCCTATAATTTTGTTTCAGGATAATTTTTTGTCATTTAACTAAAAAATATAAATTCACATTCAAGCTGTCTAAAACATCATAAAAATCTTGTTCCCACTAATAAATAGATTTAAATCAGCTTAAATTGACTCAGCTATCTAAGAAAGATTGACGACTTATCGGTAACCATAATATTTACATTATTAACACTAGAACCACGACAAAATGACGGGCTTCATATGTCCCATTTTGCAATTATTGATATTTCAAAAATGTTAACCTTCTATTGTATTCTGTTCTCGATTGGTAACTTAATACCAAATGTTCTATAATTTAACCATTTTCTACACTATTGTTTCCCTTTGAAATCATTTTTCCATTCTTCTCTTTCATGCAGCCTACTGGTCTCATGTGAAAATCATAATTATAGACTGAATGATGGTGTCATTAAAATATGTACTAATGTAATTAATAATTTATTATATTTTATGCGATAATGTCTATCATTTTTAGGGTATCGAAGTTTGATTACTAACAACATTGCATTTTTAATTTCAAATTCTAATTTCGTGGGCTATAAGGGGTTAACAGTTACAAAGTGCAATAAATAACGTTGTTTACTAATATCTATTAATATTTCTTTAGAAAATATTTCCAGTGACTTCGAAGTAACGTAAAAAATAAGAATATTTAATCAGGAATTAATGAAGGCAATAACTATGTTTCAATTACAACTACAACACACTGTTCCATTGAGTTCTGGATTGTAAAATCTGCCACCAATGTTGTAGTTTTTAATAAAGAAATTCAGTAGTAATAATAATTTAATGTTATTTACATAATAGAAAAAAAATTTATCAATTAATTTGACAAGAGAAGAAACATAATTTTTTTGTAGGTGAGATAATGTTTTACTAAAAATGCAAAAGGATAATGTATTCGGTATTTTTTACAGTCTTGCACGTCTTTCGTACAAAACATAATGAAACACATTGTGAATAATTCTTATCAGTTTAGGAAGTAGCACAAGGTAGTCTAGTGGGAATAGGTCATCTTAATGTATTCCGTTGATTTGGTATTATTAAAATGTACGGTAGTAACATAAGATACATGTCTTCGTGTAGCATGTATGGCGTAACAGCAGATTTGATTTCAAGACTGAATTAATGTTTCGAATATTTCATTGATTTCTATGACTTCGAAATAAACAGTAAATACACATTTTTTTATATTGGAAACGATGGTAAAATTTAACGTTCAAAATTTCCTTTAATATTAATGATGTTTAATATCAGAAAAACAGTTACCTAATATGCGAAAGTTTGTTCATAGTATATATAAGTAAATATAATTACTATATTTAGAAGTATAAATTATGTTTAAAATTTTATTACAATGCTTATTTCACAAATAATATATAGTAATTTAATTACTAAATTATTTTAATACTTCAACTAAGCAATAAAAGAAATTTGAAAATGAAAATTTTCCGACTACAAATGTAAACAATATTAATCCTTTAGTTCCGGGTAGTATCGTTTTGAAACCACATATTCCAAAAATGCGATATACTAATAACCGCCTAATATTTTGACAATTAAAATATCGTTTTTTATCAGAACATTTATTTTCATTAAAGATACTAGTTAACGTATATCGGGAAATAAATGTGCTTCTCCTAAAAATTTTCATTTGGAACCTAAAGGGTTAAAAACATTATACAATACATGGAATAATTGGAAAGTCCAATCATAAAAATCTGGAAACCTTTAGAGTCGATTTCGATACAAGTGTATAAACGACGAATACGTAAATTCCTATTAAAATTGCATCGAGTTACAAGTATTGCGTAGGAACACGCATGCATTTCGTGCCGCGGCGTTCGCGCGTCGCTTGCGAGGCTCGCCCGCGGCTCCCTGGCTTGTTTCGCTCCGATTCGTCGAGACACGAAACGCTAACGGTTGGACACGATTTTTGTACACATCGCAGCCCGCGCAAAACCGTGCGCGACCGTTCGCGCCGGTGAACGCGGAGTGAACAATTAGGATTAAATTGGTCCCTCGGCCGCCCTAGAAAGGGGGCTTGAGCTTTTAATGGGCCCGGAATTTATGGCCGTCAATTTCGCTGCGCGACCCGCTAACGTTTCAGAAGCTAATGGCGTGTCTGGCACGTACCGTTCCTCGTTTCACGATAAATGGTTTCATTGTCGCGTTTCGATTTACGGCGGAACAAAGATCGCGCCGGTTGTCAAAGGAACTTCGATCACTTTCACCTTCAAAGATCAGCTCCACGCGTCGCTCGGCTGCCACGTTCGTTTGAATGGCCGCGGGTCAATCGACGGGACATGAATGGTCACGCGAATCATAATTTCTATTTTATACGAATCTTTATATTGTTTCGAGAATATTCATTTTGTTTGGGAAAATCGAAGTGAATTTATTTCCGAGTGAAATTTATTGAAATTTGTTGAAATTATTGTTAAATTATTGAAATTATTTGTTTATTCTGAATTTGTAGAAATTAGTGAAGAATCGAAAGTGATTAATTGTCATGAGTAACGTTTAAGATATATAGAAAGACTGGGAGAAATATGTCTAATCTTTATTTAGGCAGAATTGTATTAATCCCTTGCTGTATGAGTTTTTGTTACTATTGAAAATTCGTATTTTTAATCTCCAAAAGGAGCTACCAGAAGATTAGTAAAAAATACAATTTTCCTATTTATTGAGAAGTAATATTTTCAAAATATATCTTCTATGTCTACTTATCGAAAATTAATATTTCCAAAGATTTCCATTTCCATTTATCCAGGAATAATATTTTCAATAAAACTTCTATTTCTATTTATCAAAAAGTATCATTTCCAAAAAAAGCTTTTTTGTTAAGAAGGAACGTTCGGTCCAGCCCCAGTGGCCTCTGCTTTTAATCCGAGGCGGTAGTTATGGGTCAGATCCAGCCGTGCGCGAGCGTGTAATTCAGACATTACAGCTCGGCAAGAATCGTATACAGTGTACAATGCGTTCGGTCTCATGTTACGAGGTAAGAGAGGCACACACGCTCGTACATAGACAGGCGCGAGCGCGATCGCGAAAACTCCGCCTTTTGCCGCTGATCTTTCGCAACCACCACCTCAGAATCCGTGCTCGCGACCGTTAATTCCCCGAATTGACCGGGTATCTAACAGAAGGACTTTCTCAACAATTTTTCTACAAACTTCTGCCACTTAATTGAGCCACTCATTAGCAATCGATTAACTCCACAAAACAAAAAATGGAGAAAAGTGATCCGATTGATTTTTCAAATTTCCCTTTAAATAGAAAATTAAACAATCATTATGGAACGTATTTTTCTTCATTATTATAAGTGTAGCTTTAAAATATATAAAATTGTATAACTTTGAAGTAATTTCTATTATTATTGCAAATTTTGCATGGCCAAAGGAATTTTTGTTATTTCGTGATGCCGCATGCAATAACAAGGGCGATTTAAATATGAAGAGTTAAGAGCCAATGAAACGCTTCATAGAAAAAATGTTAACAAATTCAAAAAGTGGAGTTCGTCAATTTGACGAATGAGCAATTCAGTTATTACTCTAGATGTCAGAGGTGAAACATGAAAGAAAAGTAAAAAAAGATTACAAAAAGATAAAATGTACAAATTGTCTATATTTTGCAAATATCATACCACAAATTGATTGCTCATCCGCAAAGAGAAAAAATGGACTTGTTTCGATTTCGTATTTTTCAAGGAGAAATTACTTTTTAATCATAGAATTATTATTTGCATGTTTTAATTCGAAAGAGAGGCCTATGTTACATCAACCGTTTGTACAAACGCTAGAGTGACCAATATTTTATTTTTCCATTCTTTAAAATTGATGATGTGTAACACAGAATTTTTTCTAGACATCCATTCGTTCATGTGTACTTTATATTAAAGAAATAGGAAAACGAAGAAGTTCATTTCGCACCTTTCCGCGAGGTCGCGTCAGCACCGGATTCCCGACCAGAATTATTTTTAGTTTTGGGACGTGGAGGATCCTCGCGTGTTACGCTTATGCGAGCCGCCCGCGATGCCATGCCAAAATCTGACCACAATGTCAAAAATGAGACAGATGTTTCGGAGCACCCGTTGTTCGAATTTATTTACTGTGCTTGCGCGTATGTTCCGTCGCTTTTAATGTTGCCGGAGAAATGGGAAATTGTCGTGTGAAATGTAGAGTTGGTGGACTTTCCACGATAAATCTGTCATGATTTTGTTTCTATGTTCCTAGCCAATGTTGCTCTCCCAAATATTCGCGAAGGTTCGACCGCATAGAGTAGGTATATTTTAATTTTCTCTATCTTCCTTTTCTGTGCTTTTTTTCTATTTTAATTTTTGCCTATCTTTTTATTCTTTATCTGCATTTTTTATATTTTTCAATTTGTAATGGAGCAAAGGATTACTTATTCAAAGTCGACGATATTTCTGTTTATTTATAAGAAATGGAAATATGGAGGATATGTATGTAATATTTTTCAATGTTTCAAGCATCCGCCATATTTCATTTCAATAGTTACCTATGAATTATGTTCCATCGCGAGTTTCATTCAGCAATACGACTGTCTGGACAATATTGTCCTCCGACCGTGCACCAGAAAATTCTATTTTCATTACTTTCAAAACAGAATTTAGATGTCTAATAAAGTTTCAGGGGCCTTGACAAATATATCATATGCTCATTTTATCTAAGACGAAAGCGAGATAACTATTTGTTTCACATCAATGCCTGCATTATTTAATATAGTTTGTTGTTCTAAATTCAATTCTGACAGTGTCTTGTTACGTTTGGTGAGGCTGATGTAACATATCTGACATATACACGAATGAAGACATTAGAAAATATGTACGCACAATACAAAGTTTCGTTTTTGAGCAGTTCCTCAGACTTTTGTAGGAACCGAAGTGACTCGTTATCAATGTCGCTATATACAATTAATTTTTGTTACTTTATTATTCAGATGAGGATAATTTTAAAGTATTTAGTAATAACGAAAATATTTGATGTGGTTCAAACTCCATTTCTTGCTGCTTGTGTAAGAAACTTCTACAAAACAATGACTGCTGCCGCATTATTTTTAGAAAAGATTCTTACAGTATGTTCAGTGAATCATTGACACTTGATCGTAGATGTTTGCGTTACGCATTCACCGCGAAATCTCTAAATATACGCGTATTCGTGTGAGAATAACGAAATGAAAAGTTTATAAAAATATCGTGGCATATATATTTTACAGCATAGCGTTTTTAGTGACGTAAACAATAAATCTGGAGTCTCTGATGCAATATCACTCGTGGAACGTTTTAAATGTGAAATTTTGAATCCTCGAAATACGTCGACCGTATTCAATAATTTTGAGAAAAAAGTATCAAAACAAAAAATCTATTAGAAGTGTATGTATACTTTTATAAATATTAATATTTGCATAACTCACGAAAAAATTGAAAATTATGCATTTTAAGAGATAAATTAATTTTTCCCACCCCTTTTCGCCCCTCCGACTGTAGGAACATACACATCAACGCCTCGAAATTAAATTATTTCTACGTCATCATACTTAAAAAGTAGAATAGGAAAATTATTCTACAAGATGTTAAAATTTTCTAATAACAGACATAATTTTCATTCCAAACATGTATTGTAGGTTGATATAAAGCTAAGAAGATGCTTCAAATTTATATAAAATGCTTTTTACGAAGTTTTCAATTTCCATCGTTCAACAGTAGATTAAGATGTCTATATAAAAATAAGAAATGGATAACTAATTCCAAGATTCTTGTTCCTGAACCTAAATCGTAAGCTTCAACGATCATTGGAATGAGTAGCAAGTGAATCATCACCTCTAGATACTATGTAGGATCCAAAAAGAGGTTTAAATTTATCACTAGTGACCTCTCATACAACCCTCATTATCCTCTATTCAAAATTAAGATCCTTAATCGTAGACCAGTATTACAGACTCCAGCGGTCCAAAAAAAGATTTAAATCGAAAAGTAGTCTTCTTACGCGACGTCCAATATCTCCTACGCAAAACAAAACAAAACACCCATGCAAAACTGAAAAGTAACACGACTAACTCTATGACTCTTAATCCTGGACCTGGATCGCTCCGGCGATCATCGAAAGATGGGTCACGAGTGAATCACCGGTGGTCCGCCAAGGTAGCGCATAGCGACGCGTCTATTTCGAGGGTCGGGCCGAGATATCCGCGGCGAGACGTAGCGGAAAGGGGTGCGTCGTCTATGATTCAACGTCCGCTTCAAGTCCGCTAGAAGCCCCCCGTGTGAGCGCTGGCGTTCCTCGCCCGCGGCCCCTGTGTATAAACTGGCGACTCGAGGATACCTAACCGTGCGGTGCGAACACGTAAGCGTGTATGCAGGTTATGTTCAACCCGTCGAATGCTATTTTCGCGGGACGGCCGCGACTACGAGTAATCGGCCGAAGGACCCTGAATGTGGGTTACCGAGGCTCCCGCGGCTCGAAGATCTTCGTTGTCTTCGGCATGGGACACCGGTGCAGAGGCGATTAATCAACACGACAAGCGAACGATGCCAGCAGAGTTTGATACTCGTTAACCGGGTGAACGCCAATTTTCTTTCGAATATGTTTCTCGATGATTTGCACCGGTCCTCCTAGTTTCCTCGGTTTTTACTTTTGAATATTTGGCTGTCTCAAAAGCATCTCTCGTTTTATTAACACTGCAACTACCGAACATTCATTAGGGTTAATATGTAGTCACAAAGATTGTAACAATATGTTCATCTCGATTTCTTCAGATATTCGTCGTGACACTTAAGTGAAACGATTTATTTTTCAAATCAGTCCGGATATTGAATATTGTTAATTCTTCATTTTGACGAGCACGATAGTTCTAGCGTTAATAGTGGATGTATGATATCGTAGCATTATCTTTTATGTCACTTTATTGGATTATACACAATTTGTATTGATATAATATTTTCTTTAGTTTCTTTCTTATAATGATTTCTTCCGAATATTTCGATCAGCTTTATATTGACAGCGCAGAAAGGACGTATGGGTCAATCTAATACTTTTATGGAGAATCGATTATTTTAAAAGTTGCCTTACGTTGTTTTACGCGAGTTAACAAAATGATTCAAGTAAAATATGCAAAATGGCCGATGACTACACGGTATCCAACGCGTTGATCACAGAGTTTTCCGGAATTTTTAAAAATACAGTAGAATCTCCATTAACCGAGTCAATGTTTTTCACGATACAGATCATTCAAATTTTTATATAGTTGTCTGAAAATTAAGGACATATGCAATGTAACTGAGCAACTTTCAGGAGTTTCTTCTCGAGTCTACGTTTATCTAGATTGCTAGTTGCTCGATTGAATCGGATAACCGAGGTTCCACAATATGCTTAATTTTGGAACGAAAAACCACTTACCGCTATCCGGACGCTTCACCTTCCACGGAGTGCACGGGGAATATTCGCGATCGTAGCAGAAATCACCGGCATCGTGACACAAACCGTTCGCCTCGAAATCGGAATACTCGAGCCGCCTCGCTATCGGATTTCGACTCGTTATCTCGCCGCATTCTTCCGACGCATTTTGCCTCTCCAAATAGTTACCACCTGCGTAACTAACAGAGACAACGCCATCGATTAGTCTACGCGTGCGAATCAATTAATTGGCTTAGGTCAACCCCTTGCACTATGATTTCTGATTTTTTACAATTCTTGTTTTTCATTTGCTGGGAAACAAAAAGAACCCTAAATGTAATATTTACTCTAAAATCGATAATAGGAATATAATATAAAATTCGAATTAAATGGAACTGAATAATATTTATATTTATTATCTTCTGTTTGAAATATATGTCACGAGTTTGACACGATATTGTAAGTCTAGGGGTTAAACCATTTGAAATTGAGGTGTTTTTTAAAAAGTTTTCCAGGAAACAAAACTTATTTTTGGTTTATAGTTTGAAAATTTGGTAAAAATTTGTCTTATCGAAACATTTTCTGAGCTTTCAGCTTCAAATCGATAGACATTTAAATCTTTATTAATTATTACGTTATTAAATGTTACGTTACACTGTGTGTGTGCATTTGGTATTTTTAGTTAAATATTGCATTACACACCTGGTGTGTAATTCGTCTCGAATGGGTTAATTGGTCGTGTACCTGCGTTCCGCGGACAAGCTCGTTTCCATGGAGAAATCGTAATGTTGTTGTTGACGATTTATGGGAGTCATGTGCTTGACGTCGTTCTCCTGCGGCAGAAAGAGGTCCCTCAGAGCCACGTATTTCGGTGGACTCTCGATCGTCCTTTCAGCGACGTTTTGGTCGCGGTAGGTGCCGTAAAATGGCGATGGCACACCTGAAATTAATATATAATTTTCGAATATCTCTGGAGGTTAATATTGTTGGATAAATATTTATAGAAAGAGAGCTACTGGTTTTACTAAATTTCTGATTGAACATTTATAAATATATAAAATACGTAAAAAGGAACCATGTAATGATTTCGATGATTTTTTAAATATTTCGGTAAGTAGAATTAAATATAAAATATTTTAAGATACTCCATTAAGAACTGAAAATTATGTCTCTACGTTTCATTAAATTTTCTGCTGTACTAAATAATAAAATTATGTATATTGTATCAACTGTATGGGAAATATGGTCAAATATAAAATTTCTTTACTTTGTTAACTCTAGTAGATTCAAAACAAAAATCATTTAATCAAGGTGGGTTTTTTAAAATGTTCAATGACGCGATTTTCCACTACCTTTCAATCCGTTCTTTTTTAATTTGTAAGAATTTTGAAATAAAAGGCAAAAATGTTACTAGGAATACTCACAGTCAATAACAAAGAAATTGAAAAAAGTTGTTTTCAAAGTGACGTTATATCTCTGCCTGATATCTCTTAGTAATCACTTTTATCAGAATTTATTTTTCCACGGTTTACGGGTAATACATTTAAATTAGTTTACTCTTTCTGCGAATAATCATGTCTAATTGTAAAGTGACAGAGATTTCTGGGAATCACGGTCGCGTACAAAGTACATTTAGGAAATTGAATTTATTTTAACCTACCAAAATTTCAGTCGCATATGGTTGAACCTCACATATACCCATATAGCTGTAAATAATGAATCACGGAAATGAACTCGAAGGAAATCAGCATGGGTTATAATGCTATCATCAACACTGGCATGCCAAGAAGCTTAAAAGCGAATAAAGATAGACTTAAGTAGCCGTCTACTTCCGCGGAAAAAAGGATGTATTAAAATAAGAACATGAAAGGAGCCCATATAGAAATTTCTTTAATATAATATAATTTAGTAAAGAAGCCTATTTGGTGAAGTTAATTAATACTCTTCTGCAGAATACTGTAGATTAAATTGTTTGAGATGGTGTGCAATGACCTTTTATGACGTTTACACTAATTATTTTTGTTAAAGTATACTTAATGATGTCAAAAATTAAGTTTATAATTGAAAAATCTCAATCTTTTAAGCTTGAAATTTTTTAATTGCAATTTTTTTATATAATTTGCAAATTATTACAAATATAGTGAATATATTAATGAAAATTGTTGACTTCTTCTTTGATGTTTTCAAAAGAGACCTCAATACCTCGATAATCGCTGTCACGTATGAGTGATTCCTTTAGCCAACAGTCATCAACCATCATCACGTCAACCTGATTTTTGACTATGATGAACCGCTAACGTCACCATTAATATTCTTTATTGCAACAAAACTTTAAGTCACCATTTAAAATATCACACAGCAATAACGTTTAAATGATGACTCCAATGTTTCTTTCAGCAAATTTATTTTAATTTAGTTTTAATTGCCTATGAACGACTACGTGAAAAGCGTTGACAGCAAACTTTACAGATTTATGCTTGACAGAATATACCCGGATAGATCGCGAGAATGCTTAAATAATATTCATTATAGATGAGGTTTTAAATTTATAAAATTAATTAGATCGTACGAGAATTAAAAAATATTTCATATTGCATTACTGTGAAAATTTTCGATATCTTAATTAAATATTAATTGAAAGTAAATAATATGTTAAGAAATTTAAAAAATAATATTACAGAGATATGAGATAAATTTAGTATTATTAAAAAGAATCCAAAGCATAATCTAAAATTTACAAATTTAATTAACCGTGAAGACCTAACAAATCGTTCCAACTTGATGAAGTGTTAAAATGATTTTCGACAGAAGTCGTGCCAAAAACTGTAACCTTCGAGAGACATTAAAGATGAAAAATAAAATATTCTTCTCCTAAATCATCAATGAGTATATAGCTGTGGTTCATTCAACTGATTTCAAACTGAATAGCGACTTATCAGCGAACGGGGGCAGCAGCTGACATCTTCTATTTAATCAACAAGCATCGCCGTAAAATTCAGTCGATTCGCGACTATTTTCGGCGACTCTCACATGCCAGACCTCCCGAAGATTCACTTTCGTTAGTTATTACGTCCCGGTGGATTCTATATAGAACCATTAACCCGTTCGCAGTGTTGACAGTCCCTGGAGAACTGCCGCAAATCTCGGGCAGTAGGATAAGCTATCGAATGTGTAAATTAAGTAATGACCGATTATTTCGCATCCTATTATGTATTGGCTCTTCTGTCACATGTTGAATGAAAAGTTAAATTATAAACCAGAGGAAGAATTAATTTATTATATTAATAACTTATTTTTTGATAAAATATTAAGAGTTCTAAAGTTTAGACTTGTCGACTAAGTTAAAATTTGTATACGTAATAAAATAGTATTGTTATTAATATGAACGTTGGAATGCTAGCTTTTTATACAACTTTTCATTTCTGTACATATATGAAAGAAAAAGGATCATATTTTTCATAATACACATACATGTATAATAGTTTATAAATAATACTTTCGATCAAAGCTGATCTAAAATTCTGTTAAGTTTCTATTGACCTTTATATTTGATACATTTTCAATAAATAATTACAAATTTTTAAGAACTTTGCTTTATTAGTTTCTTGTTTACTTTATTTATTAGTTAGAATGAGCTTTAAAAAATAGATTAAAAATGATTATAGCCAGAACGAGATTATATACAGCACGAATGATGGAAAGAAGTACGAGAACTCCAGATGTGATTCGTGTGAAGTAAGATTTAACAATCGGAACGACTATGACGCGTTTCCCTGAAAAAATGGGGGAGAAATAGTAAGAAGATCTTTAACAATCGTAACCGCTTGTTTTTCTCTCGTTTATTCTTGGATCGTCGACTCATATTTTCCATCGCATTCCGGGATTACCTTACCGTCTATTTTCATACCGCATCATCCGAGAGCCGTTCATCGTGCATGGGAACATTCGAGTATTTGATCCTTCCAAAAATATTAATCTCCGCTTACGAGTACGTTCATTGGACCCCCGGCGAACCGTGGAACGGATCGTATAAAATTACATACTCCAGAAGTGTGTCGTTCTAATGGCAACTTAACGAGATGGAAGTTCATTAATTATAATCATTCGATTTCATCAGTAAAATTACGTAATCTGCCTGTACCCTTAATTTTGAAAATGAAAAAAACATGACAAAAATCATATTTCAGTCGTAATAAATTCTCATTTTTCGTTACCAAATATTTTCTGAAATATTTTGTTACGTAACATAAAAATATTTTGTAATCTATTCAAACATAAAAACTTAAATATCTCGAAATGAATAATATATGACTTACTTCATATGCACTATTAAAATTAACGGCACATTTATGGATGTGGATGCCGATTTTATTTAGTTTTAACTAAATACTGTTGTATAATGGGTATACTATATACGTATTTTCATGTGTCCATGTTTGTGTTTATTAATTAAGTAATTAAAGTAGTTAACCCTCTAAGAATATCATTTTTGTTGATTAATGAAGATATTTTTTGTACGAAAAAGAATTTTAGTATTAAAGGTTTCAATGTTACAATTGAAGAAGGGTATTGGTTATATTAACGAATCGATAATTAATTTTTACTTACAATAAGCCTAATAATAATACTTGATATTTATTATATCACAAATTAAATAAATTCTTTTCCAAAAAAGTGCTTCCAGCGAAAAGAAATTTCAAGCGATTTTATTAACAATTTATTAATTGATCTTCAACGTTTAAACTGAATTAACCATACACCTTTTTTTGAATTGCCATCACGTAATTCGACAAAATTCTGTATCAAATTTCACATGTTCAAATATATACTTGATTTACTGATATAGATGACTAACAAGAAGTTCAATTAATAATCTCACGAGACACACAAACACCGGCGTGTTTGTGTTAGTAATATGAAATGTTGGTAGTGATGTTGTGTTCTATATATTTCTTTTTCCCTCCCGAAATAAGTGGGTGCTTGAAATACTTATGACTAATCATGCAACAAGAACAACGCGGAACAATGCTTTCGACGCATTATCACAGCGTTGAACATCCCTTTTATTACACTTTAACTTTTTAATTTATTCTGTTCTCAGAAAAACCATGAATGAATTCTCTAATAAATTTCATTTTTCGACAAGTCCAGACGAAAAATTTGTGATTACAGTTTGTCCGATAATAATTAATTTTTTCGGTTACCATTTAAGGACTCAATGTGTTAAAAATGTATGTAGTATAGTTATTCAAAATCAATGAAGTATGCAAATTTATTCAAACCAACATAAACACGTAATGGGACCAGATGACCTTGATACGTTGTCTTAACATAGTATTTATTCACTATCCAAATATTTAATATTTATATAGTATGTTTGATTAATTTATTCGATGTTTGTTTGGAATTAAGAATAAAAGAATTTTTTTCTTAAGAGGACAAAATACTTATTTTAAAATAAGATTGCAATTTCAGTCATTTTAGGGGATCATTATATCCTTAGGATATTCATATTATATATTCTAAATGTTTATAACATTTCATTTGACTATAATGCATGGCTATTATTTACAATTAATCTATGTTTCTAAAATGTGTTAGGAAGTTAGTACGTTGTACAGATATTTGAAAAGAAATTTAAAATATATTAGACATACAAGAGTTACTTTCTTATGTATATGATAGTTTAGTTTAAAAAATTAGTGAAATAAAAAAATTCCTAGGTTCTACAAGGAAACTCTACCAACAAAAAAAAGAGAAATTTTCGAACGGTTACTAAAACTGTGAATCTCTTTTCAATATCCACTTGTGATCAGAGAGTACCTTATAAAGGAAAAGGTTAAAAAGCAATCCAGATCAACTAATGGAGGAACAATGTTAATTAATTTCACCTCTTATACTACAGCATGCAATATACCAGCTAAATTAGCATAGAACCTACCATTCTGCACCATAACCAGCGTTGTCTTGCTCCAACAAATGAAAACCGTATCAGCAGAGAACAACCAGCGACAGAATAGAAAAGACAGAGATCGGGGACGGGAGTGAAGGTTGAGAGAAAAATAATTGCTCGTACACCGTAATACCCATGATTTTTTTGTATTGCAGAGGAAGCACACGTTTATTTACACAATATATCAATAAATCGTTGCAACAACGAATGACAATGTGGATTATAACAATCTCTGATGTACGATCTTCTTCCATATTCGATCTTTCTCTATTTTTTTGTTTTAAGCAACGAGTGAACAAATACGTTTCATAAACTACTACAATCATGAAACAAGCCAATAACATCGAAACAAGTGTCATGATATAGCAAACGCGAATAGCAAACGTTCTCCCTGCAACCACGTTATTCGATTTTTTCGCTTATAAATAAATAATTATTCTCTTGCTCGCGCGAAGTGACTAGCATTATTATTTTTCGAACAGAATCACGGCGTTCGCGATAAGATCGTTTCGAGTCGCGGATGGCGTTCGAATTTCCCGCGTTCAATTCGAACGAGGTACGCGGCGCGTGCCGCCATCTTGTCGGTCCCGACTGTCTCGTTCGCGATGGATCTCGGTTGCCGCGAGATTCCCTCAAAAAGTATGGAAAAAAAGAAACAAAATATGACGATTCTATGCTATGACAGGGCGGTCAAAAGAAAAATGAAGGGACAGATAAGAGACAACCACGGGGAGAGTAGATATTTATGAATGCGTACGCTGCGTGCTGAACAAGAGTAGAAAGGGGGAAGCCCGAGAAAGAATTGGGAGAAAAGGAAGGAAACAGGGTAGAAGAAGAGAAAAGTAAAATGAAGAGAGCATAGAAACAGAGAGAGAGAGAAGAAAAAGACCTACTATTTTTTTAAAAGCGTTTTCAAAATTGTTCAACGGCAACAACGACAGACAAAAATGCATTCGAGGAAAGCTCACTACGGGCTGATCAAGTAGTTTAAATAAAAACACGACGTGTCCCACCAGCTTTTCTGAATCGTTACGCGGCTCTTGGTCTCGTTTTCTTCGACTTCTCACTATTCGGTTACAAATGACTAGGTTCTCCTCGCCCCTTGTCGCGACATAATCGTATACAAAATGCAGCAAAAACAATCGCAAGCTTCGCGGGGAAGCATTATATATATATTCTTCGATCCAAAGACGTAATACTTTTCAAACGTTTCTCTGACATTCATCGCCCGTTCGTTTGCGATTATTCGTTGAAATATGGTCACGCGCACTTTCGTTGTTTTTCGGATGGGGAAATCGTTGTTTCAATGTACCTCGGTGACTCGAATTCTGGTTTATATCGAGAATATTTCCTTCGGTATCGATCAGAGGGTTGCTCGCTGGTTCGGTTCTTGCTTTTTCATCGCATCGGATCAATGAAACGAGTGAATTTACGTGAATTCGTGATTACGATGTCAAACGAAGTTAGAGGCCCGATGTTCCACCACCTTCGTATTAGATTGTGTTTTATTATTATTGTGTATTGTTTGTTTTTTGCTTTTTATTAAATCCCTTCTCGGCCATTGTTAAAGAGGCGCGTATATTGATCGTCTGTTACCTGGCACCTGCAACGTGGCGGATGTCACCGTTGAACCTAAGCTGTTAGTTGCGGTACACGCGTAAGTGCCAGCGTCCTCTGAAAAGAAATAGAACATTTGGTAATGTACACTCGTACTAGAAACATTTTGCTAATACTAACTACTATCTTGAAATACATCAATTTAATATTCATGATTTAATATTTATTTTAAAACGTTTCGAAACCAATATTAGATACTTCTTTAAAATTTCAGGTAAATTTTACTTTGAGATATTTCCAAATTAACGTTGTCGCTTTTAACGTCTTTTACTAAAAATTTAATAAAGATTACCATTTTTCTGTTTACCACGTATTAAAGCGAACTATTAAACGATATTTATCCACATTTTTTTTCTTATTTCTTAATTCACTTTTCAAACAACTATCTACGTACCGGGAAAGGCTCGCACTATGGTCAGACGACAAACACCATTTCTATAGTGAATGTCATGGCTCGTAGAGTTCTCGACAATCCTACCGTCCTTCGACCAAAGGATGTTCGGCTGCGGTTCAGCTTGGACGATGCATTCGAATCTTGCTGTTTGCCCGCTCACCACCGCGATGTCTCTCAGTGGCTGCAATCGATCATTCACGAAATTAAAAAATCCACTGAGACTAAAAAAGTAATTGAAACTCTGTGACACGTTACCGTGATGAAAAGTGGAGCTTTCTTCGGTAGTATTTCGAGATAAGGCTGAATCACTTCTTTGCTCGAGGCCACGCCGTTCGTAGTTGGCCACGGTGATCCTAGAATAATCAGCTCGATTTAACTTGAGTCTCGTTGAACATCCTCGCGCGTTTATTTACGTTATATTCGCGAGGGAAGCCGTAGATCGTATCGTCGCAGGCGATGAATTGGAGTTGAAATGATAACGACTGGAAGTTGTGAAATTCGATCTCCTAAGAACTCAAATAAACGTGACCTGCTAGGAGAATTTTATGTCACCTTGTTTTTTTAGAAAATCGAATCTTACAGCTTCCATTTGGTATTGTTTAAAAATAATTTAATGTGTATCGGTCCTCCCTCTTTGGAAGAATAGAAGATATTGTTTGTCATTGTAAGAAAATTCGTATGAAATGTGTTAAGTGATACGAAAGTTAGTAAGTGTGGATCGAGTAACGGTATGATGTAACATATTCATGAGGAAGAAAGGTTTTGTATTTTTATGAAATCAAAAGGGAAGTGGAAACAATCGAAATTCAAGGAAGAAGACTTGCATTAGGAAGAAACTCAATGAAGAAGCATTCTTTTAACATATTTCAGTGAGTTAAAACGAAAAGGAACTCACGAAGAACAAACGAAGGCATTACCAAAAAATGCAAAGGTAAGAAGCTGGAGACACATTTTTTCAATATTTTTTTTAGATAATTACAACAGAACAAGCAGAGTTAACTGAAAAATATTCTCTTCAATTGGCGTTTGAATTGAACGAAATCTTGAGTGTAAATTGGGTGGAATGAAAAATTATTCTTAATAATTAAGACAATTTTTAATGAGAAACCTTACTTTGCTCCACTTTTGTATCGATATGATCATGAAAGCCAAAAATGTTTTTAAACAAAACAAAATTCAACCTGGAATTTCAGAAATTTAATTTAAAAGACCACGAATAATCTTAATTACACTCAAGATCAACCCATGTCCACCAAAAATTTATCAAAACCAAAGGCAAATATATAAAACAGCAAAAGCAGATTCAGAAACACGCGGTGTAGACTTCATCAAGCAAACCTGTAGTAACAAGTGTCCAGAAGCAAATGAAAACAGATGAAGTAACTATAGTATTGTAAAACGCTCGAGTCCTTGAAATTTCAAGGCACAAGCTCAAAGGCTAAATCTTCAAAGCTTTAAAAACACAATCAGGGCCTTAAAAGCCATCAATGCTCAAGTTTACACTCGAAGAATCAAACCACCAGTATTCGATTATAAAAACTTCAATACTGAAGACTTCTTTTACAGTTCAAAGCTACAGCTACACCTTTAACCCCTTAACTGCCAAACTGAATTGAACAAAATCGTTCCTAAAATGCTTAATTTGTTTCACTACATGTACGTATCACAGGCTCGACAGTTAAAGGATTAACACCTTAACACCAGGATTTTAACTTAGATTTATGCTCATCTGATACAACATTCAAGTGTAAGCCACCGGTGGTACACGCTAACATCAACGTGTTAACACGTTCGCAACAGGGCCTGAATTTACTGTCCTCACCATGGGGCGACTTTGTTCTTCGCACTTTCTCTTATTTCTTTCTACGTTTTGCCGTCTTTGAAACAATCAACCACCTTTGTACGTACAATGTTTTAAAGAAATTCGCAAAGATAAATAGTTCTTCTATGTATATAATGTAAATTTTTGAACTACAGTGATCAATTTTCCAATTACTATGACGTAGCAAAAATTCATGTACCACTGACAGCTCAGCCCGCCCGATGAGACATATCCTGTCCCCTGGGACAAACATGTACCACCAATGATTCAGCCCGTTGTAAACGTGTTAAACATTCAAGAATCCATGTTACAACACCGAGCAACAGCCAAATCTCGCCGCGAATCGCTGACAGTAGCAGGCCAGTACCTGCGGAGTCGACGTTGCTAGGTGGTCCGGTTGCGCTACTGTATCTGGGGGAAAGGCTCGGTAAGCTTGGGCTCAAGGAAAGCGGACTGGGCGTCGTATGATCCCATCTGGATGGCGATGGCGAGCAAGGTATGACGAGGCTAGGCGGCGCCATCGCGCCGTCCGTGTGCCTTTTTCTCGCGTTTCTCACGTCCTCGGCCTCCGAGAACTCGCTTTCCGACGTCGGCTCCCATTTCACCGTCTTCGAAGCGCCGAATTTACCAGCAGGCTTCCCCTGGCGGTTCGAAGGGGTCGTCGACGATGTTCTTTTCGCGAAACCGTTCTCCTTCCTCGTGGTGAACTCGTGGACGATCGGCACCTCGATGTCGCTGGCGCGCCTCTGGCCCTGTATCGTTCGGTTGGTGCTGGCCACTGTCTTCTTGCCCTCGCCGGGCAACACGATCCCGAACTCGTAGCCGAAGTCGTACTTGAAGTATATCAGCCCGGTGTCCGGGTCGATTTGCTTCGTTCCTGCGGTCGGCAGTGCCCGGAGATACGGTTTATTTAGATGTTCACCGTCAGGGTTTGTGTGTTATGATTCTGGGTTTTGCGGAGTTTGACTATTTCGTTTGATTCCTCTTATTGCAACGGTGGGAGTTGACGAGACTCTTAGGCGACTCGACGAAGACGTTAAGGCTTACTAATTGGCGATATTTTGGTATTTATATTTGTGTGTGTTGATATTTATAATCATGTGTTTGCTTTAATGAAATTACTATTGAATTAGAAGCAATGGAAATTGAATCGAGCTAATGTAGTTTAAAGAAGAAGTGGCTTAACTGTTGTGGTTGATCGCATTGTTATACTGTGTTTCTTCGAAATTTTGAATATCTTTCTTTCGAAAACGAAAGTCTTTTAATCAGATCGGCTCGATTGATTAGTAACATTTCAAGAAATTCAAATTTGTGTTAAAAATTTTTGATATCTTAAATAATAAAATGTTACGAATCTTTTATCGACTAATGAAGAATTAGAAAAATTCTTTCCGCGGTTCAAATCTAGTGAAATCAATATGCAGTGAATACGTTTCAAATTGTGGAGCTTCATTTGTATCGATGTTCTCTTTCAGAATATTTTACTCGAACGTTGAAAATCGTAGTTCCCTCATGCAAATTTTTGATAATGTACTGTTGTTAAATCGTTTACCGTGTTCCGAGAGCCGTGACTCCTCTCTGTATGTTCGCGGCTCGTCAGCATCGGTGGCTCGGCTGTCGACCGGATGCTTCAGGATCGGCTTGCCCTGCTTCAGATCCGACTGGATGTCGCTGACGAATTTCTCGGTTTTCGACTTGAAGCTGCTGGTCATGTCGCTCATGTGACGTGACGCGACGTCTGCGGATGTTTCAGATTTTTCGTGTTACGGAGCGGGGAAGAGAGCGATCTTGCCAGCGAATTGTTTCTTTTTGCGCGCAAGCGAAGGAGGATGCGAGACGACAGAAAAGTTAATGAATGAAAAATGTCGATGGGCGTGACGATTAAAATGACGTACGATCGAAGAGTAACGGAAATATAAATTCGAAAGAATGATGAACAGAATGTCTCTTAGATCGGTCGAAATTATTATCATAGTAAAAGTGATAAAAGTAAATGACTGAGAAGTATCCATGTAGTTTCAGAATTTTTCTACAATGAAGATTTTTACCCTACAATATCATATTATTAAAACAAACGATTTTAATCTACCGTAGAAAAAGACGGCAGTAACCCAAAATGACATTCAAAATAATTATAAGATGATCTTTTTTGTCATGAACAATTGGAGCTCTTAAAATACATACAGGTGCCTCTCAGTCAGTTTTTCATTTCAAATAATTCAAATGTCCAACTTAATCGAAACACCCAAATATTTTAAAGACATAATCATCACTGAAAGTCTCCTAACAATTTATTCTTCAAACAACTCAATAATCTCGAAACTACTCAATAAACACACTGCAGAGATTCCATTCTAAAGTCTGCAGAATCTCAAAGAAAACAGATCTCCTAAACCGCTGCTAATTCATCAAGAACCAGTCTCTAATCCTCTTATCAAGTCCCTCCATCCCTAACGAAAGCACCCTGCGCCAAGTAAGCATGCGCTTAACAGAGACATTGACTCTTACGATTCGCTGCCTTCTTCACATCCGTCCTCGAAATGAACCCAAACTCTGGTGGCGAGCCAGGCTTCAGCTCCTCCCTCTTGGAAGCAGCCTCTCTCTTCGTCTCCGTGTCGATCTTCCTCGTTCTGTCGTCCCTAAGCTGCGTCATCGAAGTCTGTTTCTTTAGGACAGGTGGTCCTCTATCGAATTCCATAGGCGACACCACGTGTTCCTGCCTAACTGGGGCGCTAGAAGACCTAGGAGACTTTATGGCAGGTGGCTGAACCTTTCTATATCTTGGCTCTTCAGTGTCACTGTCTGGAGGTGCCCATTTAGGTTTGATCCTGGTGTCAATGTCGCTCTCGTAATCGGACTCTTTGAACTGACCCTGAACGAACTTCTTTGGGACCGGTACTCTGTACTGTGGCTTATGCTTCTGTGCAGGCGGAGCAGTCTCGAAGCTACCGAAATTAGTAGCCGTCTTTTGGGTATCCCCAAACTTGATAACCCGACTGGTCTGTTCCATAGTAACGATCCTCCTGCTGTTCTCCGTCGATTCGTCCATTCTAACCGTCTTCTTCGTCTCAGTGCCAATCGCATTATGGAACGGTATCCCGGAACGAGCTTCGTAGTAGGTTGGCTGCGATTGTGGCGGCGCGTAAGCGATTTCCGGCGGAGAGCCAGGTAGCAAGACGCTTTTGGTCTTGGTCGGCGTAGCGACGCGTCTCTCGTCCTTCTTCTCGGGCTGTTTCGGCCTCGAAACCTCTTCGATCAGCAACGGAGGCTCCTTTGGCTTGCCTATCGGTAGAAAATAGTTGCCTTCGGGTGACACCTCGGTTGATCAGTGGGTCGCCGAAGAAAGCGGACAGAGGGTGAGCGTTGCGCCTGGAGACCGGTTTCACGCGACGTTGCTTGTAGGGTCCGGGTGCGTTCGAGCACCGGTTCTCTCGAGCGACTTTTTGCTCTTTCGACGACTTTCGGGGACTGTTATCGATGGGTTGGTGACACGATTCGCGATGTCCAATGATATTCTTTTATTTTACAGCGTGTCGTATTTCTGTGCTTTTTGTATCGTTTCGGTTTTACGTTTTGATTTTGGCTTTTTGGTTTAGAACGAAGGTGAAACCAGCATGACAGTGACGAAATAGAGAAGACGGGTGACAAAGAAGAAAAATAAGAAGGGGGGCGGGTTAGCCACTAGCCAGAGGGTGAAGAGAAAGCGGGGGAACTCTGGTACGTACTTCGAGTGGCCGAGAAGAATATAGAGAAGCAAGCGAAGCTTGGGGACAGAGGAGAACTTGTCTTGCGAGGTAAACAACGAGAAGGGAAGAAAGCTTGCCAGGAGGACTACTTGTCGTAAGCTGGAAAAAAGTCGAAATTGCGTGAGACCCATTGGTAGAAGCTGTTCCATTGTGTTCTACCGACATTCTTGGAAAATTACTCTTTGTGTATTTACATGGAGTATTTTCTTTGCGAAAACCAGCCACCATTTTGTTTGTGGCTGGTGAAAAGGACTATTCATGTCGATGTCATTTATAATTCGTATTGGAACGATTCAGAATGATAAAGATATGCATTATAGGTATATGAAATGTTTGATGTACCGTAAGATAATTTGGTAGAAATTTAAAGTTGTATATTTAAATATAATTAATTTTAAATGTAATTAATTTTCTTACTTAATGTTATTTTTTAAATTATCCAAGTTTGGTCAACTGTTATCACTTCAAATACAATTTACCTCATTATAAATACAAAAAACGAAGAGTACCTACTTTGTACATATAATAGTAAAAATATGTTTCCACAAAATTACCTTGCGTACAATTCAGAATAATTACAGGATTCGAATTTTATAGAATGGCAGATATATATACAATAGAGAGAATTAAATTCCACTTATCATTCGTTACAAATGAATTTTTATAAATTAGAGAAAGATATTGTAACTGAAGTAGTTATTAAAATAATAACTGCAATCTACAATTTTTGATTGGGTTAATAAAATCTCTTATCGTCTTTCGTTGTCTAATTCCTTTTCGAATGTTTGAATTTAAGAAAGTCATAGTTCTTATTATATTGAGAATCGTAAATACCTGGACCAGATAGATTAGGTTTCACGGGTCTGAAAGTCTGGTCGTCGCTTTCATAGCCTCGTGGCTTCCAAAGTGGCGGTATTCTGCTGTCATAGTCGCTCTCGTAGTCGCTTTCACGAAATTCACTCTTCACGAACTTTGAAGGACTCGGAGAGGGCGGCAGAATCTTCTTCGATGTCTCCAACTTTTTCTGCGACTGATCCGCGGTATAAAGAGTTTCCTAGAAGAAAAACGATAAATGTTCTATATAAATAAATGTACCATTTATTGGAACAATACACTGACCACAATCTAAAAATACTATCACGAATTTGTTGGTAAGTAATAGTTACATGTGACTATAACTAATAGTATCTAAAATCTTTATCTTTAATCAATTGATTAAGGTCTAAGTAGTCAACTATCAGCAGTCTCGTGACTCTATCCTATTAAATCAAACAGTAAAAACAATTCCATGCGTGAACTCTTTAAAAAAAGTGAACTGAAAAAGCAATAATATGTTTTATATTATACCTTATGTAACTATAGTCATTGTTGGTCAAAATGGACAATGTATTTATAAAACAATAGTCCCCATTTAAATTAATAAAAATTAGCGTTCTCTATATCGATAAATTCTCTAAGTCTTTCAACTACCACATAAACTAAGAATTGAAAATCAATTCCTCAAGAAAATAATGAAAGAAGATGTTTGCGAAGATTTTTTTTCAAAAATATGTTCCCCTTCTCAACCAACAAAGAACCACAGCTCCATACAGCCAACTGAACAATCTCATCTAAATCGCTCCACAAAGTTAGTCCATCGAGCAACAACACAAGGAAAGCGTCATCAGCACACACGTTGTCTCGAACCTTCGTGGACATGAATCTCGACGGCGAGCTGCCTGCGGAGCTGTAACTCTTCTCCGTGAAAGAGCTGCGCTGCTGATAACTTCCCGGTTGCTGGGCAGTCTTAGTAGGAGACGCGGCACTAGATGAGCCGAACGAAGACTCCATCTTCTTCTGATGACTCTCGTAACTCTTGCTTTCAAACATCTCTGACCGACTCTCCATGTAAGAGGATCGGGACTCAGAATGAGAAGTGGTCGACGAGGACTCGTGTTTACCGAAACTCTTCTGCACAGACGCCGTAGAACTTTTCTGCTGAAAAGGCTCATCAGTGTCAGCCATGTAGCCACTCTCCTGCTGGAACGTCTTCACTTTAAATTTCGGTGATTCCGGCTTCTTAACAGTTGGACTCTTAGGGGATGGGCTCTTTGGCATAGGACTCTTTGGGGTTGGACTCTTTGAGGCCGTTTGAACGTAAATTGGAGGAGAACCCGGTTTCAGTTCCACTGGAGTTGACTGGGGCACTTGATACTGTTGCTGCTGCTGTTGCTTGACCTCCCTTTCCTGCCTTTTTACAATAGTTTGCTTCTTGCTGATGGTTTCCTGGCTCTGCTTGCTGATGGTTTCTTGGCTCTGCTTGCTGATAGTCGATGCTGAGAAAGCAGTGGGCGTCGGTGGAACTTCGAACTTAGAAGGGGGAAGCGGTTCAGGTTCTGTGGACCTAGGTCTGCTAGGCTGCTTGACCACTGGAGGTTGGACTCTTCTGTAGCGAGGCTCTTCGGTGTCACTTTCGTAAGGCCTCCATTTTGCCTTCATGTGTCCGTCTATGTCTGACTCGTAATCACTTTCTTGAGTGAAGGTTCCTTTAACAAATTTGGTAGGGGTGGGAACAGAAGTAGCTGGTTTAGGTGTCTTTGGGAGTGATGGTACAGAGACAGGTTTAAATGGGAACGGCTCCAGAGGCTCCTGAGCTGGTTGCTTAGCAGGTATCGGGGGAGGAGTCATTCTAACATCCTTTGGTGGCAATGCTGGGGGCTCCTCTCTTTTAGGAGCTGGAGAGACACTTACTGGAGGTGTTTTAGTTGTCTGGTATTCTTTGGACACTTTGAATCCCTTATCAACCTTTTCCAGCTTCACCTCCTCGATCCCTGGTGCTGGTATATAGCCTATCTCAGGAGGTGGGCCAGGTTTTAAAACGATTTCTCCTGTCATTGGCATTGGTTCTGGTGGGCGGTATACCTGACTAACAGGTTTCTTAGGTGGTTCTACGCTCCTCACCAGACCAGGTGCCTTCAGATCATCAGCAGCGGACCATTTCTTCGAGCTAAATTGTTCGATTTTCTCAGACACCTCTGACTTTTTCATATCACGTTCGCTGGAATATTTCTCGAACATGGACTTCTCTTCGATTTTATTCACTGTGTGGTCCACTTTGATCGTCTCCGCGTTGTAGATGATAGGCTGAACTCTAGGTGGCGAAACAGGCCTGGTACACACTTTCTCGCTCGTCTCCTGCTTCGAGCTCCAAGAACGTTTCTCCGTAGTGCTGGAGGACTCCATGCTGGTCTTCTTGGTGCCTTCAGGTGTCTCTTCCACTTCGCGCTTGAATTCCTTCGTAGAAGTTTTATAATCTTCACTAGGGACCTGCCAATCCTGCTTCACTTTAGCTTCCTCTTGAGGCGGCCAGGACTTTCTAGTCGACTCTGCGCACTTCTTAGCCCATGACTTTTCCATTGCTAAAGCATCTGCTGATGGTCTAGGCGAAGTTGATCTCAGAATTTCCTGGTGGCTGGACGCAGCTGAGTGACACCTGTATTCAGACAAATCGGTAGACACGTGGGACCTAGTCTCGAAGTCTGATGATGATGACCAGGGTCTGCTGGTAGGCGACGTTGGCCTCAAACTTGGCACGAAGTCTTTCTTTTCGTGGATGTCTTTCTTCACACACAGCTCTTCCACTACTTCTTTCTTGTCCAGTTCAAACGGTGGTGGAGGCATCGAAAAAGTTGGCGCAACAGGTTTGGGAACTTCAGGAGTGACTTTAGGAGGTGGGGCTGATGGGAAGATCTTCACGCCGCCAATCGGTGCGTCAATAGGGGACAAACTCTTGTCAAAGGATTCTTGAAGCTGTTTAGCTTTCACCGATACGTCGAGACGCTTTTTCTGCATCTCCTCGGGCTTCGGCATGTAGCCTATCTCTGGCGGTGGTTCTGGTTGCAAATTAAAGCTGCCCATCAGCAGTTCAGAGCTCTCGGATTTGGACTCCGTTTTCATCGTCAAGGAGCCTTGAAAGGACGATGATCCTGAGGTGTATGTTTCTTGCACTGTCTTTTTCGTTTCCACTGGTTTGTAAGATTCGTAAGGGAAATCGAATAGTTTGTTGTCCACACCTCTCGACGCACCGGGCCCTTGCTCCAGTTTAGTGAAGATCTCGTGCACTGCTTTCTTCTTAGTTTGGAACTCTTGGGGTTTTGGTTCTGGCTTCTTCACCTCCTGGAAGGTCGTGGACTTTTCATAGTTCTTCGATAGCTTGCCAACCTTCACTTCGTGGCCATCTGTGTCGTCTACCAGTTTGATCATTTCTTTGGGACCTTTTGGTGCTGTTTCTGCTTCCTTCGTCATCGATTCGAAGAAACTTAGGGCGTCTTTCTTAGCGATGGTGGATGTTTCGATGTTCTCGTTTTCGATCGTGGTTTTCTCTTCGAATACAGTGCCAGCTGGTTCGGCGATCTTCTTTTCTTCGTGAATGACTTGTTTGATCGAGGTTTCTCCTCCTTTCTGTGGCTCTGAAGTTATCGATGGCATCTTGTGCTCGAGTTTCATGTGGTATTTCTGTTCGGATTTGGTTTCTGTTTGATGGGACTCCACGGTGGATGAAATCGTTTCTGAACGAGACATTTCCGGTTTCTCGATTTTTTCAACTGTGTGCGTCTTTTGCGAAATCGACGAAGATACTACGCTCGGCGCTGGGATTTTCAAAGGACTCGGTTGGATAGTTGTAACCGGCGGTAAATAAGCGCTCGGCGGTTTCATAGAAAATCCTTCGCTCTTCTTTTCCTCGGACTGAGTGAATACGAATACATAGAAATTTATACTAAATGATATTCTGCGAAATTAGTATCAGTTTGGTAGCTATGCTTGTTGAAAATTTTGTATTAGTAATGTTATACTTTTCTTATGTTGTTATATGTTGGAGGAGGAAACTTTTTAATGAAAATTATTTGAGTAATTGTGTTAATTAAAATATTTAACGAAACCGGTGTTTCATAAAATTAAAGTTATTATTTTATAAAATTAGTAACGATAAAGTGTGAAGTAAATGAAGATAATTGTAAAATTAATAAAAATTAATAAGAATAAGATAAGAATGAAGTGAATATTATCTATAATCTTTTAAAGAAAATTTAATGAAAGGAAAACGTGATTACCTTCTGATCCTGCACGTTCTCGTAGATGACAGTTTTGTGAACTTCAACCATCGTATCGGGTGTTGGCTCGAAAACGGCGAAGTCGGCTATGCTCTGCGCTTCTCCACCAGCGTTCGTTGCTCGGACCATATATTTTCCGCTATGCTCCATCTCAGCTGAATGCATAAAAGTTAAATTCAAATTTCCGTCGTTAATTTCGATTTCAAATCTTAGTTATACGTTGTAAATTTCAAAGATTATTTTTTATTTCAAATTCCCCCAGTGAGATTTGAATTTCAGTGATTAAATTTAATTTCAGATTTCAATAATAATGCTCATAACTCATTTAAATTTAAAGTCAAAAATTCTAAATTCCTACTAAACTTTAATAGTTAAGTAAAAATACAAATGAGTGCAACGAATTTCATAATTTTTACAATTTTCAAACTAATTTGAAGGCTCACCTTTTTCGATGATTAACATGTAACAATTCCCTTGCTGTTTAATTCTTAACTCAGGTGGGCGTTCTTTGATCGGTATGTCATCCTTAAACCACGACACGGTGGGCTCCGGGGTTCCTGTAATTTCTACTTCCATTATAACGCGATCGCCGCGTTTCACAACTTGAGCTTGAAGCCTTCTGCCAAATACAGGTGGGAATATCGTTTCTAAAACATTCGAAGAAAAAATATATAAAATATTAAACACATTAAAATTCTGCATTAGAATTCTACATTGAAAACTTATCCAAAAATGTACAATGGTATATAGGAATAAAAAATTTTTATTTCATCTACATAGTATAATCAACAAAAAATTATTAAGAAAATAGATGAAAGAATATATAATAAAACTTTGTCTTACTTTTGACAACTAGGTCAGCTGTGCTGCTAGCTGCTCCGACTTCGTTGGTCGCGGTGCACGTGTACCGTCCCGCGTCCTTAACGTTAACGTTCTTCAATTCCAGCCAGACGTGATTGTGCGCGTAACTTATCAGCATACCGTCTTTCGTTTTCAGCTCCTGTCCGTTCTTCGACCAGGTGATCGAAGGCTGTGGGAAACCTAAAAATAAAAAAAAGGATTTTAAAAATTACGTTGCAACATTACTTTTCAATCTATCGACAAATTTCAAAATATTATTGAAGAAGTAAAAGCATATAGTCTAATAATAAGTTTCTTATACTATCTCAAGTTTAAATAATTCGGAGAAAATTAAAGGCGCAAGACGATGCTAAGAAAATAAAAACGTGATTGGGTCAAAAGAGACTCGAAAAACGTAGCAGCGTTAAATGCAGATTAATGTATAAGTCATTAAACCCTGAGGATAAAGTATTCTGGCAAGAGTGTGGTCAGTATTGAATAGACGGTAATAGGAATGGATTCAAGGAAAAGAATACGTTTGCCAAAAGCAAGTGTCAAACACCTTGCGTGTTTCACTTTAAATAATTTAGAAGCAATAAAGTACTTGAATCTACAGGTTGGATCACGTGAGTTTAATATCTTTATTGACGTCAGTGTTGATATCTGCAGCGACAGAAAATGTGATGCAAAGAAACGTCAACGATAGATGTACAGTTTTGAAAGATACGTAAGTTTACGTAAAGAATTTTGATAAAGTATAAGACATCTATATAAGTAATTTTGTTTTAAGTGAAACAAATCATTTTGTTTATAAATAAAGGAATTTATTTTTGTCAGGGTAATGATTCTGACCATTGTCATTTCCATAAGAAAAGTTGTACTTCTCAGATTTTATTGAACTTTTAGATATATCGCAAATTAAACGGAACGTAAACACATCTGATCCAAGGTCTAACAAAAGTTCACCTTCGAAATACGAACAATGGGTCACTAATGATCCATCAAGATTAGAACTGTAACTCACACAGTGACATGGTTCTTTCTTTTTTACAATAATTTTATTCAAACACAGTAACAATTTTGGCAATCGTGCAGGTGACGGTGTACGAACCAATTAGTTTAACAAAACAGTTTCAGTCGTAAATTTTCAATATTCCAAGGTGAATTTCAATGATTAAGATGAACTATATTGATCAAGTAACTCTTAAATAGAATAGCTTCGTGTGCCCAATGTTAGAGAAGAAATTTCTGTTTAAATCCTTTTTATTATCTTCGTATAGAAAATTGCAGGAATATGTTCTTAAAATGAAAAAAATTGCCAACCAAAATTTCAATAGAAAAAATTCCAAAAGATTTGTTAACATTCCAAGATTTAAGAGGAATAATCTTATTGTTCCACAATTTATTGGTCTTCAATAGTTAAAGGTTTGTTCATTCTTGGTTAGTAAAATCGAATTAATTTTAGAATCTGAAGAACAGTTAATTGAGATGTATGTAGCTCAATGAAATGTTATTGTGCTAAAAAATTCAGAATATTTAGTTGAGCTCACCATCAATAATTCCTTCGAGAACAATGTCTGTCCCTTGATCAACGATCATTCCTGTGATCGGTGAGACGAACCTCGGCGCGGTCGATTTTCTAGTCGGTTTCAGTGCTTGCGCCGCTTTCATGTCACGTTTAATGCCCTCCTCGTCCTGCGACACAACGACCGTCTTCTCCTGTCGAATCTCACCTGGCTGGTCCTGTATAATCTTCTCGTGTTCCTCGACTTTGTACGACTGCACAATCAAAACCGAAGAAAAGTTGTGTGAAGCTCATTTAAAAAAAAAGGTACCTTGACATAGAAATGTTTAAAACTTAGATAATATAAAATAAAATATTATTGCTCTTTTAAAAACCTGGAACATGTACTAAATATGCATGCATTTTGCAAAATTGGTAAACGGTAACTAGTAATAGTACTTGATTAACAATTAGTGTTTAGTAACCCTTAAAAGCGGGACCTTCAAAAAAGTCTGTAGTTCAAATTTCAAAGCTTCAACTTTCGAATTTCTAAATTTTCAAATTATCCAATTCTCAAATTATTGTACCTGGACAACAGGGGGTGCTCCATTGTCAGACGATGACTGCTCGGTGCTGTGGATCGTAGTTTTTACACAGACACTGGTCGGTTCCTGTCCTGACTTCGACTGGGTGGAGGACATCATAGACGAGATGTACTCCTTTTTGGTGGTCGTGTG
The DNA here is from genome assembly GCF_051020985.1 of Nomia melanderi. Lineage (NCBI taxonomy): Eukaryota > Metazoa > Arthropoda > Insecta > Hymenoptera > Halictidae > Nomia > Nomia melanderi. Next base: position 7,403,758 of record NC_135005.1, read on the forward strand.
AGTGGTGGAGGACTCCGTGATCATCTGCGACATTTTGGTCAGCACCTGGTTATCACCCCCAGGCTCGGCCATCTTCTCCGAGAAGAAGTGTTTGTCACTGCTGCTTGACGCATGCATTTCGTCGCTGGGCAGAGTTTCGACTAGTTCAAGTACCCTCTCGCCTTCTTCCGCCCCCTCTGTTCCCTTATGTACCTCTTCTCTCAACCAGCCACCTAATAACGATGATTAATCGAGTTATCAATAGATCGATGACTGATGTTTGCCGGCTAGTAATAGGCCAAGTCGTGTTCAGAGAAAAAATATTTTGAGTGCTGTATGTTTAGCAATAGAACTCTGCAGTATTTACGGTGATTCTTGTGTAAACTCTAGCATAGATCCTGGTATAAATCTAGATTCTAATATAAATAATCTAATGTAAATCCTAATATAGATCGTAGTATCGATTTATATTCTACTATAGATAATTTAGTATAGATCCATATTCTAGTATATATAATTTAGTACAGATCTATATTCTAGTATAGATCTAGATTATCTAGATTCTGATAAGATTCTAATTATGATTTTTGTAATTGCAAGGTAAAGATGTTAAAAATGAATTAATAGAAATGGCAGCTTTAATAGTGAAATTTTAAATAATATACAAAATTTTGGTAAATAAAGTATTCACTTTGTTTTTAATAGTAGAAATAACATCTGTCAACAATCATTTTAGAAGTTTACAAATTATTTAACATTCAACGGAGTAGAAGGAAATGTGAAATGCATTACTTGGCCATATTTGTTTTCATTCGATGATGTGGGCGGCGTGTTTGAATTCGCATTCCATCCGTTTCTGGTTTATTAGTCCGAACTTAGAATAAAGCGACAGTGAAAGGTAATAGTAAAACAACCTTGGAAGCCAAATATATTTTTCGCGAGCAAAATTTCTGCAGTTGGAAAAAGAAGTGGATTCAATCACTGTAACTCGGATATTATAGGAATTCTATACAAACTATACAAATCACGTGTCAATTTCCATATAACTGTCCCAAACTTTTATTAATTTATTAATGTCCTGTACCCTTATAACAAACTAATTGTTCCAAATTTCAAACATTACTTTGGTTAAAAAAGAAAGTAGTAGTAATAGTAGTAGTAGTATTTTCCAATTTAATCGTTAAAAAAAGCTAACACATTGTACCTATATGAAAAAAAGCATACAAAACTTTAATAAATCCATCAGTAAATATCACGAGTAATTTTCTTAAAAAATAGGCTTAGTATTTACTTTCTAATTTATTTAAATATTTAGCAACAATCTATGAAATTAATGTTCATTAACTAAGAATATTCTAAAGATCAACGCTTGTAGAGTGGCAGTTAAATCCCGAATCGAGGAAGTTCAACGCGAGTTTCGAGTCGATTTATTCTGTTGAAACCGGGACTAATTAATAGATGGCCCGTTTAATCGATCTAGCAACTCTAGAATAACATCGGTGAATCCGGAATTAGAATCTGCACGGATGGTGTAATCGTCATAGAAATTTCACACCTATTCGACTTTAAATTACTATTGGAAAAGCAGCAACGGTTTTTTCTAAGAATAACAGAATAATAAAAGTTCATTTTTAATTTTTAATAATAATTATTTTTCATTAAAAATGCTAACCTTTACCATCATATCTTAATATGCTTTTGAAAAATCATATCATCGGAATCGTAGCAATTACTTTTAATTTCAATTAAATTTTTATTCATATTTTTCTTGTCAATATAACAGAATGATATTTTCAATGAATTCATTCAAAGAACACAACTCCTCAATGAAACAGCAACATTCGTCGAATTTTCAACAGCTTTTGCGAATTTCGCAACCGACGAGAACGAAAAACCATTACATATTTCCCTAAAAATATCCGGTAATTCATCATTACGGCGCTGTGAGTATGAATTCCACGCTGTACGATTATCGAAAGAAGACACATTCTTTGGCTGGGAACCAAAGTCTTCGGGGTTCTCGAGTGGGAACTCATCCCGGTGTATCTGGACCGCGAAAACTCGCTCGCGACCTGCCCCGAATTCGCGGACACAACCAGACCGGATGGTTGTGCACCGGAATGGCATATGTGGGGTTGTTGTGTGAATTAAAATTTGTATTTCAGTTCGAATTTAAATATGAATTTGAATATAAATTTGTATTTCAGTTTGAATTTAAATATAAACTTGAATTTAAATTTAAATTAGAATTTGAATTTGAGATTGAATGTGGATTTGAATATCAATTTGCATTAGAGTTTGAGTTTCAGTTTGAGTTTGAGTTTGAAGTTAAATTTTTTAATCTGAATTTGAATTTAAATTTGTTAATTTTTATCCATTGAGGAAGGAACTGCAAAATTTCAGAATTTTTTCTAGTACACACATTTTAAAACCTAAAATAATACTATTTATTTCAAGAATAATTTTTCGAATGAACAGGTAACCTTCTTCACTACGCTTTACTTTCTGATGAACGCCCTACGTGCGTCGTGTCATTAATTAATTTTAATTATACACCCTATAAAGAATTGTTGTATTTATTTTACATAATAAACTTATATTACAACTATGAATTATATATAAATAAAATTATTATTAAAATTCCTTCACAATCGAGCGAGAAGCTTCTTCCACGAAACTTGTTATGGGGTCCCTGAACTTTATGGGACGGATCGTAAAAGTTAAGTTTGGAGGTTGGAGTCGAGGTGTCGATGAAACGGGCCGCGCGGGCCCTTCGGGATAGTTCGACTATAATCGAAGACAAAAATAGTACACGTTTACCTTACCTCAACGGAAATCGTGGCACTCGGGGGCAATTTATAAGTCGAACGCGATCTAAACGAGTCCTCGAAATTGCGGTCGTCTAGCGCGATATTTACTACTGCAACCAGTTGACGCACTCTGCTCGATCGAAAACAAACATCCATTTAGTTTGTAACGTAAATAGTGTTTCGCTTCTAATGACACTTAAAATTGCACTGCACTTTTGTAACCTGTTTTTCAGACTTTCTGAAAAACGAGTTGTTTCAAAAAGTCTGTTCTCTTTTTCTTATTAACACAAAAATTACTATTTTAACACTCAAAATGACCTATTTCTAATTCCTTCATTTTACAATTATTAAAAATATAACAGATGTTTCTCTAAGAAATTATTGAGAAAATTGGTTTAGTAATATGCAACCTGGGTTATAAATCAATTAAAGTCTGAATGGATGCACTTTTGAAGCTTCTATAGCAACATTTCAAAAAGTCAATTTAACTGCTCGGGACTTTTAGTGTTAAAGCATTTAGAATCTGGAAAGGTTTTTATACAATTCTGTGATTGATTCGTAGATTTCTGTTCGTTTCAAATAATTTTTGTGATTTTATTTGTGAAAATTTAACGACTAAGATGTAATTAATTATTTTTCGTGTTATTTTCATTTTGATTGAGTAGCTTATAATGAAATTACATTTTTGATGGAAAGAATTACAAGTATGGCAAGAATTGAGCATTAACGAACTGCTTGCATCAATCGTTTCAATTCGTTATGAATAACAGAAAAATGTTGAAAAATTTGATTCGAATAACACATCAGAAAGCCAACATGAAGAAGGATAGTTCCACTGAACCACCTGCATCATACACCCATATAACCAGTTACCGATCCCACGTTCTATTTTCACATCTGACACCTCATTCGTTCACCAACTACAAATTGCTACATCGCCGAATATTAACATTTCAAATTCGAGCGAACAGCTAATACTCTCGGTAAACTACTATGCATTTTGCTCGTGCAGCTATGACATGCTCCATTACAAAATCTCAATTTCCAAACCCTCTTCATCCACCTATGCCAATCACAACCCTGAATACATTAATTTTTGCAAATATCAAAATTAATGATGAGAAGAATTTAAATTGAAAGTCATGAAAGTGAAATTAAGTCCGTTATGTTTCCAGTGAAACAGCTCCTTTTAACAATAATGGCACAATACCTCAACTAATAAACAATATTTTTTAACTAAACTTTCACCAAATTGATCAGATATGGTTGAATATATACAGATTTTTTAAATTAAAAATTAACCCAAATTATCTCAAGATAATTCGAATATTTTTGATGATTTTATTTTTTCTGTATTATTATTTTACCTGTTTTGTGAACATATGTTTCATAGTACATTTAAATAATAAAAGACACGACTAGAAAATGCTCATACTCCTGGTTTAAGTTTAGAAATTAATTCGTACGACAAGTGATTAAAAGATCATCGAAATCAGGGGAGGATTCTTTTTTCTAAGTAACACAGGAGTACACATCGATTTCGAAAATTCCTGTTCAAATGGAAAACAAACTATAGATTATGCACTGTACTTTACTTTATTATTACAGGTGCAGTTTAATCCATAGAACATATAAGATCCACAAAACGATACACCTTGAAAGTAACCTTTATCCGTATTAACGAAATTAAACAATAAAAAAAATTTCTTTAAACCCGTTAACTGTGTAATCCAGTTTCAAAGATCTCTCATTATTCGAGCAAATAAAAGAATGAAAGTGAAGTGTACATCAAACAACGAAGTATACACTCAAACGCCGTTCACCCATTAATACAAAATGTCAAATACAAAATTTTTAAACATAAAATGTTGGGGTACTTACTATACAGATTATCTTTATTTCCGAACTGAAGGTCGCACTGGTTAGTTATTTGTGTTAAGTCTGAATTAATATGTATTTAACCCTTTGAATGCCAATGGAAATTTTCACAAATATTCCAGAAATGCCAGACAATTTTAAATAAATATGCACAATTATAAACAAAAATTTGTATTTCGGACAATTTTGATTTAAACTTTATAAAATGTTTACATAACACTAAAAACATGTTAGACTAGCTTCATTACCAATAAAATAAAAAAAAACCTTTTCGCAAGTACATGAAGGAGCGATATATTGCTCCTTGCCACTCACAGGATTAATATTATACCACACTATGAATACTCTATTATTATTATCACTATCATTACCATTATTATTAATATTTTATTTCTTAGAAACAAAGGTAATGCATACAATACATAAGTACCAAAATCAATCGAGCTCGTTAACGACAACGTGTTTCAAAAAATGGAATTGACAGGTTTGGTTGGTTACCATTATTATTAACATTTTATTTCTAAAAAACAAAGATAGCATGTACAATACGTAATTACCAAGATCAATTGAGCTCGTCAACGACAAAATGTTTCAAAAAATGGAGTTGACAGGGTCAATGAGGGGGTCAAATAATTACCCAACTCTCGTGCCGATCTCGTTACCTCGGCGGGGAGGATCGACGGTGGTCCGTACGCTGACAGGACGCTAGGGCGATTTAGGGTGTCGACGATGGGTTCGGTGTCCGGCTCGACGAGACACGACTCGGTAGGAGCGAGGCTCCCCGAAGAAGACGCACTTAAATTCCCTGGGTTAGCGACTCTGGACTAGGCTACGTGCCGGGTATTCGTGCCGACAAAAATAACGTGGTTTCTGAGTGTGTGCACCGGCCGAAAGAGAGAAAGAGTAACGCGGGCCGGAGCTTCTCTTCGACAAACCCGATACACGGAACAGTCGGTCAAGCTTGCGTGAAACACGGGAAACGCGGAACTGACCTATCGGTGAAGGATGGCACCGGCAGGATTGGCAGGTCCCACACGACGAAACGTGCACTGTGATCGGTGACCGTCTGACCTGCAGTCTGGGTTAGGTCGCAGAAGGGCAGAAATGAGTTTGATTCAACTGAGGAGTGTGGATAATAGATATATTGTATTTGCTTCTATGGTTAAATTGGGAGCGTTTTTTTAAGAATAAATTAGGAAACGAGATAATTATCGATGAATGATGACTGATTCATTTTTTATTAACATATGAATTGGATTCATTCGATATTCGCGAATAATGAGTATATTCGAATTGTTTCATGTTTATGGATAATTTCGAATCGTTTCTTATGGATGAATCAGAAAACGAATAAATAAGTATGGTTTACAAATTTAATTCACTTTATCTTAACGAATACATCTGATTCGCTCAGTGCTCGTAAATAATGAATGTATTGGAGTTGTTTCGTGTTTATGGTTAAATTGGAAGTGTTTCTTAAGAATAAATTAGAAAACGAATAAATTCGAATTGTTTATAAATTTAGTTCACTTCATATCAACGAATAAATCTAATTCTTTTGATATTAGTATTCGAATTGGTGATTGAAGCTGTTTAACAAATGTAAAGGAGAGATTGATCAAACATAACTATATTATGAATGAAAGATATAAGAATTGAATAACGAATGAGTTCGTTATCGAATGATAAAATTTGAGAATTTTGATATTCAATAAGTAATTATTTAAGATAAAACATTTACGATAAATATATTAGTTAAATATTCTTTCCTAAAATTGTAAATAAAACAGAAATTCACACTAACGATATTATCGATTCTAATGTTACGAGTCCGAATGGTCCCAACGTTCACCGAACGAACCTCTTGAATCCACTTCCCGCTAATGTAAACCGCAAGAAGAGCCGGATAGAATGTTTTTGCACGGCACGTACCTACAACCGTATAGTGACACGTACAGGTGGGCGTTAGAAACGTCAGATTTAATTGCCGCGGCATGTGCACTGATCTAATATTAGTCGTGACTCAAAGTGACTTTTTGTCGGTGAAAGAAGAGAAAAGAGTTTGTTTAGTCGCCCTGGTTAAAAATAAGACACCCTGCCGCCCATATAACACCGGGTTTCGCGCTAATGGATCACGGAATATCATTTAACCAGGGCGCTTAATCCTCCTCCGAAAAAAGGAACAAAAAAAAATCATATTGGGTCATCCCTATAAATCATGCGATTTTTTTATGTTTCTTTTATTTCTGAAAAGAAAGATAAACAGAAGTTTTTTCAACATAGTTACAATGTACAGACGGGCAATTTATACATAATGAAGATGTTCCAGATTCAAAAGTGTTTTGTGCATATCTTTACTTTTAAAAATAAAAGAAATACAAAACGTCGCGTTATTTATCGGATAAGACGATATTTATTAACCAAAATCCAACCACAATCCAAAAATATTCAATCACTTATTCAACAAACGGGAAACTTAACTTTTTAAATAACAAATATGAAAACAATAACTTGATTTTGTACACAATTAAACTTAAAGCAAAAATATGTAACTAGAAATGAAACTGTGATATAATAAAACAGAAAAATGAGAGAATAATTAAAAAAACAACTTGAAGGTAGTAAACTATTTTCCTAAATATCGAAAAAATCACTACACCTTGAATATTTTACATATTTCTTTGTATTATCTGCATTCTTTGAAATTTTTGCACCTTTATCAAATTTTCCTTAAATAATAATTAAAAAAAAATTATAATAATAACAAAACATGAATCACAAAGAAAAATCGATTCCCTTTTCCCTCTTAATTTATAACTCTTCAAATAATTAAACCTTATCAACTCATTATCTCAATGTCACATACAGATTGAAATTTCATTTACCAAACAATCGGAAGGTCTATTTTAAAGTTCATCGCGTTGCCAAGATAATCCACGAAATTATGAATAAGTAAATATCGACGGCGGACGGTCGCGAAACACCGCGATTTTTCTCTCGATCGTTCTTGCGCGGTGGCCGGTGTCGAATTTCAGCGCTTAATGTGTCGCAATGACGTCCCCCTCGCGCGTATATACATCAGTACATACGTATGCATATCGAAATATCGTGTCTCGTCTTCCTCTGCGTTCACCGAAATGACAGTGGTCTCCGGCGGCCATGCATCGCATCGGCCGCGTCGTGAATGAAGTCGCCATGCGGCTTTCGGTATACGTTTATTAATAACCCGTGGCACCGTTGCGAGCGATACGACGATATTCTGGCAACGTGTAAACGAATTTCAACGCAACACACACTGGGGCAATAAAAATCACCCCGTTTCCAAATCCGAAGATCGACAGGGCGATACGCGCAGCCTCGAAATCCGATTCTTGCGATCGGAATTTTCACGACTGCTCCGTCTACAACCTTGTTAGACGCTCGAACATTCCTTCGAGGTTACATTGAAAACGGCGAACTTGATATTTCAAGTGAAAATTTGCGCCCTTTATGAATAATGATAATTAACCCTTCGCACCCCAGAAGTTTCTCACTGAAAATACTGAATGCTTTCTAATGAGATGCAGATAACATTTTCTGAAATTGACTTGACAAGAAATCTCAAATACATTGTGAAAGAAGACTATTCTCTTCCAATATTTTACACATCGATGCATTATACAAAGTTTAATATTAAATATTAGACTTTATAATTTTGCTGTGTCAAATCAATTTGCGACTGAGAGGCGCCTCTGCAGTGCAAAGAGTTAAGTGTACGTCTTGTACGTTAAATGAATATAATAGGTAAGCTTTAATAAAATGTGGTGTTTGGTTGAAAATAGTGAAATTTGAATTGAAAATTTTGAAGATTAAATTGGAAATGGTAATTAAATGTTGAAGCTAAATTTTGTATTGAGTTGGGAATAATAGAAGTGTAAATTTTGTAGATTAGAAAGTAATGGTTGAATTTTAATGGAGAACTTTGTGATCAAATGTCGATAATGGAAGTTAAATTTCAATTTTGAATGGAAACTTTGTAATCAGCTGTGAATAGTGGAAATTTAAATAGGAACTTTCGAAATTGAATTGAATGTTAAGAAAAATAAATCTTGGATGATATTAATGTGGAATTTCTCGTGTGGGCGTTCAGTTTACGACGATAAAATTCGAGTTTAAACTTCAATGATGGGAACTAAATTATAATGATTGAATTCAGATTCAAAGCTGCGTATATTTTTATAGTTAGTTTCAAATTAAATTTATCCTGATTAAATTCGAAAGGAAATAATTAATTTTAGATTGAAAATCTAAGTTATAATTTCAGTATCGAATGACAATGATTAAATTTCAATTTACATATTAAAGATTCTTAAGAGACCATCGATGATTTTAAAAACAATTAACTATGAGCTTAAATACTTTTATATAAATTATTATAATGGTGAAAACAAGTTCCTTCCATAAATTAATTAATGGCTAACTAGTTAACTGCGTTTGACGGGTATACACGTCATCTTAAAATTCTAAGCGGTTTTCAATTTCAAAAGTTTTAAAAACTTTCAACGATAGACTATTTATTTTTTCAGATAAACATGTAATTCTTCTGTGCATTTGGCCTGCATTTGACGAGTATACACTTCATTATTTGATTTTACTGCCCGCATAATAAGATATTTTTCAAACTAAATTCCATACCTAACGCGTTAATAAATAATAAACACATTACTAAATGTTAGTAGAATTTTGTTAAACCACTGAGATTTTTTCGTAAAATGTGCTTTAATTTGAAACTTACCAATATCTAAACGTGCACTGCAGACCGCTTTACCAGCAGCGTTCTCCGCCACACAGGAAATAGTACCGACATGCGTGCTTCCTGTCTCCGGAATCGTCAGCACCTGTCGATCCCCGCTGACCGACACCAAAAAATCTTTGCCATGGACAGGTCGTTCGTTAAAGAGCCATTGAATCTGAAAATCAGACAATCGATTTGAAATTTTTCATATCAACTTTCCAATTTCATTTGAATTTTATCTTAGAACTTAGTTTTTCATATTTCAACACATTCAATAACACTACCTAACATATATTTTGTATCCACGTAATGAAGATTCGATTCATAATTCCTTAGAAATCATTTTTCTCTAACATTCTCAATTATTAACAAATCTAATTTTGGAAGAAAATTAAATTTTCAATGTTAAAAATTATTCATAGGTTTTTATCAATTACATAAAAGTTTTTAATAATATCTAATATTATCTATTAAGTCCTATAGTATAAAATTCTATGCTTCATTTTAAGATTAACAAAAATGCTTAAGTAAAATTTGACATACGAAAAATTAAAAAATTTCGTTGAGTTACGTCAAAAACGTAGCACACGTAAAAACGACTATACACGTTAAAAACTTTTAAAAATTCGATTCAAAACGACCATAGAAATGCTAAAAACTTTAGAAATTTCACAAATTTTACAAATTTCCTCTGCCGACAAAGTTATTTCCCATAATCTCTAAATTTTCGTCAACTGTATACAATATATCTCACAATATTTCGATTATCAATCAGAATTATAATTGCCGATATCGGTCGATACCTAATCCACAACGATCACACAAAAATATTATTAATTCCGTGATTAAATCCAGTCGCATCACTCAGTTCTCGAAACTATCCGACAAGAAACGCGCACATGAAACGATACCAGTACCTGATCGGCGCGAGTGTCACAGAGAATTCCGCGGAGTTCCTCGTGGTGCGGCTGCAACCGCGAATTTCCACTTCAGGTACATTGTTCCTGTTTAAATATAACCCGGAGCCACAAAATTACTCTTAGTCGGCCACCTCCTGACAGGCTGGCCAACTTCGCGTGCGCCCTATCTTTCACGACACCTTCGGAAAATGGTTCTTGATCTGGCGCCACGATTCGAGGTACCGGGTCTTTCGGTAATTACGCTTTTATCCGCGAATGGGATCGAAGATTTGTGAAGCGCAGATGCGAGGAACGAGACGCGAATGCCAATCAAAACGCAACTAACGATAGAGATCGAGACAAATACTTTCCTCTTTTCAATAAACTCTTCTCGTAATAATTATACGAGTCGCCCAGAAACTAACGTGGTTAAGTCCAGAAAACAAAAATTGAGAAAATTCATGTTTTTTCATACATTGATTTTAAAAATTTGTTCCTTATTAATTTGATCATAAAAGTATATACACTCTTTTTTCAAAGGGTAGACTCTGCAACAATAGAATATTATTTATTTCATTAAAAATTACAAAACCAGGAAATATCAAAAAATGGATTTAACTACATTGGCTTCTGGGCAACTTTATAAACAAATGTTGTGGATATCTCATTTGTAAATAAATATTGAAATAGTTTACCTTATTGATGTTTCTGAGGTATTGAACAAAAATAGTTAATATTGATGTTGTTATTAGTTTCGTTAATTAATTTGGAGTCTATTAGTGTTACTTCTTACTTTGCTTATTTGTTATATAATGAAAATACAAAATTGTGTTAATATTTGATAATGATATTAATTGAACAATATTTTATAGCATACTATTGGTTAGGTAAGCTTTCGTAAACCACTTTATAGTTAGCAATCTTTAAGCTGTTAATCGTAACGATTGTTATTGATTAATAAATAGCAATTAATTAAGTATTCTTCAAAAGATTGTTTGTATTTTATACCAATTTTACAAGTTGATTGACTATGCTTTCATTACTTACCTTCGGCGATGGCTTCCCAACAACGATGCACTCGAATTTTGTAGAGACCCCTTCTGGTACGCTTCTGTCCTCGAATTTTTCCTTGAACGTTGGCGCGATGAGCTTCTCCTCCATTTGCACGAACTCTTCTTTCCTTCGAAAATCGCCCAAAGATCTCACGACCAACCTGGCGAATGCTTTCGCTTTGCCATGAACGTTTGTAGCCTTCACGATGTAATTTCCTCGATCTTCGGGAATCACGGACAAGAATCGAAGCATCCCTGTTCCATCTTCTTTTTGCTGGATCTGAATAATACAACAATCTTAATGCACACCATAATTTCATTGAAGATTCAAGTGGAAATTGTCAAATTCAAATCTTGATTTCCTTAGTTTGTTACGTTCAAATTTAATAATTCCAAATTATTGATTCCTTTTCAAATTACGAATTAAATACAAAAATCATTAACTATATAATATAATATAATATAATATGTTAAAATTTGACTGATTTTAAATTCTTATTTTGTGATAAAACGTGTTTTTTTTCAATTACTAATATATTAAAAATGTACTGATTTAAATTATAAATTTCTAATAAAATGCAATTACTTTTTCAACTACGCATTATTTAAAAAAATTATTGACTGTGAGTGTAATGAATATTCGTAAATAATTACCAAGATTCTTTCGTTTCCGGTGATCTCGCCGCTGTCGGAGAACCACCTGAGTTCCGGTTTCGGTTCTCCAACCACCGCGCAGTCAAATATGGCGTTCTCGCCCTCGGCCACCAACGAGTCCGTCGGAAGTTTTACGAACTTCGGTGGAGAACCGGAAATCAATGTATCTTCGACCTCCGGTCGCGTACCATCCAACTCGTGTGGAATACCAACCGCTGAAACAAAAACATCTTTTTATTAACAATATTCGTTACAATTTAACAGTTATATCATTCCACAAACATTATTATTTTTACAAAATTTCAAATTCTAGAATATTAAAAGTCGTTTACTTTTATTAAAAGTATATTTGTTGAGATCTCAATGAACGTACTAACAAGTGAATTTATATAATTGCAAATTAAAAAATTAAAATAACTTATTCTGACAGCACAGACATATATGGCATTATCCTAATGATAATTTCAAAACATTGACCGATGATTTACTTGTAAATTAAGATAACAGGAGACAAGAAATTTCTTATGGAATGATCTAATGTTTGTATTAATTAATTTCCGCTACTTACGCGTCACTGTTAATTTGCACTGACTAGATGCTTCACCGCCGGAATTAATGGCGACTACTTTGTACACGCCGGCGTCGTCCAGGAAAGCCTCGTGAATCACTAAGGAACACTTGTCGCCTTGGAACAACAGCTGGAAATCGGCGGACTCCTTCACCGGTTGATCGTCGTGGTACCAGATCACCTGCGACAACAGATTTACCAAATTCTTAGGTAATCATTTCTGTTGAAACCAATCCAGACCGTATGCCAACTCTTAAGTTCAAATGCTACATTACAATCAACTACTTCGTTACACAAACATACAACGAAATAATTATATACAAAACAAATTATTGTATAAAGAAAACGAAATTTGCAACAAAAATGTTCATCAAAAACAAACGTTTACCTTCTCAGTTAAAATCAATCTTAAACCGATATTTATTTACTAAGTAAACATTCTAAAATCCCATAACATAACATAACATTTTAATTATTTACTTTAATTTCCTAATATTACAAAATTCGTGTACAACATAAACTACAAAATCTAAAATCCATAATGTAAAATTTAAAATTCATAATCTAGAAAAATAACCGTAGAAACAAAATTTTTTAAATTTTCATGTACAATCCTCTAAGAATTTTCCTACTTAAAGTCACTTCCTCTCCGATCTAAACAATAAGAATACTTACTTCCGGCTCAGGTTGGCCAACAATCACGCAGTCCAAACGAACCGATCTGCCTTCCTGGGCCTTGAGGTCTTTCAGGGGCATTTGTATCTTGGGCACGACGGGCTCCATGTCGCTGCAAGCGAGCTCCGAGTCGCTGGTCTCGTGAGGAAGGCGTCCCTTCACCGATACGTTGCAGGACACGCTCGCTTCCCCCGCCTCGTTTCTAGCGGTGACCACGTAACATCCGGCATCCTTCGCGAACGCCTCCGCGATGATCAAGCTGGCCTGGCCAGCGTCCGTTTGTATCTGAAACAACGGACCCGCGACACCCTGAGCTTTCGCGTTCAGTACTTCCTTTTCCCTTGACGAGCGGTTTGCTCTATTTTGAATTCGACGCGTGCAAGTCGCTAAAAATACCGGGGATGCCCGGGAAAGGCTCAAGGAAGGAATCGTTAGAGCCAGTGGGGACACGAGGACACGTTGCGCACTTATGAAAGACTTCTCGCCGATTTCGTTACACCAGGATCGATGACACTGGATGTATCTGTGTTTTGGTTGTTTTCGTACTTATGTGTTGCACGGGTTGCCTCTGGTTTTAAGAAATTGAATGTTAATGGTAATAGTGATGATAAAGATAATAATGATGGTAATAATAGAATATTAATGATAATGGTAGTAGTAATAATAAGAATAATGAAATATTAATAATAATGGTAGTAATAGTGATAATAATAATAAAATATTAATGATAGTAGTGATACTAATGGTAATAGTAATAAAATATTAATAATAGTAGTAGTGATAATGATAATAATAATGGAATATTAATAACGATTTGTAATCTTAAATGAATACTAATTAAGACCGAACCCAAATGACTGACCAGCGTGACCTTCAATTGGGAAATAAAGATTGTCCGTATATGTAAGTACTGTTTCTGTTAGATCATGTGTAGAAAAATATTTTTGATGGAAGACTTTTCGATTTCATTAGATCAAGTCTGATAATACTTGTGTTTTTTTTTATTTACATATGAAGAATTTTCAGGTGACTGTAACTTTGTGTAAATATTTTCAAAGATAGTAAATGGAAGTTGTGGACTCAAATTGTCATGTCTATATAATTAATAGACGTAAATTGGAATTTTGGAAAATTAATTTTTTCGTTTCTATTGTTAATCGTATTGAAAATAATATTTGTTTTACGTGATATGATAAATGTTACCTTTATATTCATAGTTTCTTCGATCGGTTTTCCATCATGGTACCAAGTCATCGTCGGCAACGGGTTTCCGGTCGCTTGACATTCGAGCTTCACCCTCTGACCTGCTCTGCCCATCGCATTTGATAAAGGCGTCACGAAACGTGGTTTCTCTGTGTTACTTACTGGACCTAGAATTGTCAAAATGAAACATTGTTAAAACAAATATAATATTTCGTTACTTTAAAAATGTCAAAAAATGTTAAACATTAAAAATCAAAACTATTTACATGAAAAACAAAAATCATTAAAAATTAAAGATAAAAAATAAATAAGTTAGTAAAGATTCATACAGAAAGAAAGCAGTCACACAATATTCAAGTAATTCACAATTGAAGTGTCATATTTAAATGAAACGTATTAATCCTTTGCGAAATTTTCATATTTGAAACATTAAGTCGCGAATAAATGATTTAATTACTCAAGCGACAAGAGATCAGTATGTAGTTTCCACTTCTATCGTTTAAGCAATCAATATATAATTTAGCTTCATCTGTTGAAAGTTTTGTCTGTTTCAAAAAATCTTTGTCCGCAAAAGGTTAATCGAAAGGAATATATGATTACAAAGTATATATAAATAAGATTCTCACTTTGTACATCGAGAGAGGCTGATGTAGAAGCGTGGCCCAGTCGATTCGATGCTTTACAAGTGTAAGTAGCCTTGTCCTCGAGGAACACTTCATCAAATTTCAATACAGCTTCACCGTTGTTGTAAGTGATAACGTAATCTGGAGAATTATCGATGTTCGTTTCGTTCTTGTACCACTGTACCGTTGGCAGAGGATTGCCTTCAACGACGCAATCCATTTTATGAGAGGAGCCTTCCGTTACCACTGATGCCAACAATTCCTTTACGAAAACGGGGGGGCTCGGTTGCTCTTCCGGTGCAGTTTCTAAAAATTATAAAAACAATGTAAATAAGTATTACCCATTTATTTCAATTTTCTATTTATTCCTTTTCTAATTTACAATATTATTAGTTTACTAATAATACTGTTATCTTTTTTAATTCAAATGTACAATATTCTACTATTATATTATCATACTATTAAACATTTATAATATGTATAATAAAATAAAATAATCTTTTCTAAAAATCTTAACAAAATTTTCATTTCATTGCTTAACGACTGTTTCGGAAAAGTGAATTTACAGAAATATCAATGTAAAATATGATAAAATTATACAGTAGGAATTATAATATATATTTTTACAAAATATATTAATTATTCCATATAAATAAATTACATTCCAGTGGTTAAATATTTATATGCAATTTCGTGGTAAATGTCACCTCGTAATGGCACTGAAAGCAACGAACTAACCTTTGACAGTCAACGTGGCAGAAGTCTCGGTCGAACCAGCTATATTAAACGCCCTGCAAGTGTACTTGGCAGAGTCTTCGGCGAAAGTTTCCTCTATTGTCAACGTGCAAAGGCCGTGAAGGTAAGTCGTCAAGTAGTCAGGGTTATTTAAAATTGAAATCCCATCCTTGTACCAAACCACTTCTGGCAAGGGGTGGCCCACGAGAGTGCATTGGAACGTGAACTTCTCACCCTCTTGAACTGTCGCGTCGTTCAGAGGAATAGTAAACTCTGGAGCCAACAGTGGCGTATGCTCAATTTGCACTTTTTCGTAGATATTCTCGTGAGACTCTTCTGGCACGATTTTCTTTGATGGACTAGCTTCGCGTTCGAATGCGGGGACCGTTTCTTCGATTTCCGTCTAAAATCATTATTATTTGTCATTTTATCCAAATAATTTTTGTGAAATAATATTTGACGACAACTGGGGTAGATTAAAAATATATTTCCTACATTATAGATTTTCTTGTTATAATTGCAACAAGAAGATTGTTTAAAGTCTACTAAATATATTTCTTTTACTTTTAGCTTTTCAAACTTTAAGTTTTATTTTTTAAATTTTACTTCCAACTTTTTCCTTAAAGCAAGAAATGAATGCGTCAGTAGTTTCTTGGTTCAATCTTTAGTTTTACTATTTATTACATTTTTATGCTTAATTTAACTCCTGTTTCTTTGAAATGCTTCAGGAATTTTGATTTTGTGTAAAGGTTCTCAATCTAATCATTAATATTAACCCATAACCGTTGATAACTTTCTATTAACTCTTTGCGGACAAGACTGTGTTGAACTTCTAACATTTCCTTTCATAATAAAACTGAAATTATGCAACGAAGTTTTAAATACTAAAAGAAATAAAAACCACATATCAGTCTCTCGTTAGTTGAATAATTAAATTATTCCTTCGCAATTTTCGAGTTTAGATATCGAAGCTCGAAGTCGCCATTACGACGATATTCGACCGCAAAGTGTTAATACATTTACAATTATGTCTTTGTAAATGATTCAAACGATTTAGTAAAATATTACCTTCTGCAAAATATGTATTTCTTTAGTGGTAATGGCGGAAGTGACCGTTTCCTTTACGAAACTTTCGTCGGTAGTTTCCAGTTTCTCTGTTTGAGCAGATACTGAGCACAACGGCGCACTTGGAATCGTTTGAGCTTCTCTTTCTTCTTTCAATTTCTTCGCTTCTGTCGTTGCTTTCTCCAATGTTTCAGCTGCAAGCTTCTCCGCGATTTTCCTTGCGTTCTCAGCTTCCTGTCTGGCTGCTTCTGCTGCGGCCATTTCGAGTTTAGCTGCCAGCAACTTCTCATCCGTTTCCTTTTTCTCGATCCGTAGCTTCTCTCGAATATCCTCGGCGTTTTTCAAATTTTCCATCAGCGTTCGCAGCTCGGAGGAGACGACTGAAAACGAGTCGAGCATTTGGCGATTCTCGAGTATCACCTCGTTGAACTGAGGCAGCCTTTCCGTTCCTAATTCAAAGCAGTAATTATAGTGTTGTTAATATTTTTTTCATTTTCTTAGTTTTATTATTATAGTATAGTTGTAGTATTGTTATAGTATTGTTACAGTATTATTATAGTCGTATTAGCTTCGTTACCATAGTAAGTATATAACCAACAATTATAGAAATGTAAAGCAAATTGATCTTTTTAGGAAAAATATTTACATGAAAATCAGAGTTTAATAATGTCAACGGAAAAAGTTAATTTCAAACAAGTAAATGAAGATTAGGCAATTTTTATCGAAAGGACAAAATGAATAAGCATTTTTCAGTAAGTGATTAAAATTAAATTAAAATGTATCAAATGACTTTTTGATACAGATAATAATGTAATTAAAGAGTATATATAGAAAGTAAATAAATTTCTTTTAATTATGAAGTTTTTAAATAGCTATTGTTATTTATCTACCGAAAACAATAGTCGACAGCTCTTTCAGTTTCTCAATTCTTTGTTCCTGTATCTCCTCGCCCGGTTTCAGGTAATTTTCCATTTCTCGAAGAAGCTCCATCGCGTCGTCCGGCGTTTTCACCGTGGTCGCTTTTCTCGCGATCACCATTAACAGTTTGCTACCATTTCTATTCCATTCCTTAGCTTCCTCCAAAAGTATGAAATACTCGACACTTAAATTCATTCGTCTTTTCGTTTCTTCAACCTTCGCCTTGAAGTTTCTCCATCGTTCCCTCAACGAAGAAATATCGTTCGCGATTTCCGGTGTTAAAAGTGTTATCGACTCCTCAGTTGTTTTCACGAAAGTCTCAATTCTTTCTTCCAGAATCTAAAAACAATCGTGTACCCCTTAAATATTAAATAGTTATTTGTTAAAGATGAAAAATTATTCATGTACATATATCTGTCTTTAGGCATTTTCCATAATTCTTTACTTACCAAATTTTTAATAATATTCCAAACGAAGCAGAACAAAAATTTCGAATATTACTAACTGGTATTGTTTATATAATTAAAAACAATAATACATAATCTTGATTTAAAAAGAGCTAATCAAGCAAAACTGATCCGTGAACTCAATTTTTAAAATTAAAAATTAATTCTAATAGTGTGATGTTGATATGAAAATTCGTATAAAAAAATAGTTATTCAAACTTTCGCAGTCTAATGATAATTTGAAAAATTACATAAATAAATAGATGGATAAATAAATGAATAGAAAAATAAATACATATATAAGAAAAATACATGAATTAATAAATAGATAGATAATTAAATAGATAAATAAATTCGTAAATAAGTGAATAGATAAATTACAGATAATAAAGAAATGCTTACCGAGACAGTCTTCTCGAATTGCACGAATGAACTCGCAACAGCTTTAGCTGTTTGAAGATTTTCCCCTATTCTAGCATCCACATTCTTCAAATGATCGCTTAGATCGCGTAGTTCACTGTGAATCTTTTCCAGATCCTCGACAAAAATACAGGTCCGTCGATGTTCTTCGATGTTCTCAATCTGGCGCTCGCAATTAGTTAAATCGAATTCTAATGTCATCATGGCTCGTTCCAATTTCTCGATATCCTGGACGCCAGCTTCCAATGGTTCTTGTCGCCGGATTCTAACTGTCACTTCTTGTATCTTGCTCTTCAGCTGGCTCAGCCTTTCGTTAATGCATTTTCGCTTCGTGGTCAGCTCGCTTGAAATGGTTTCTATTTCGATTAAGTTCTTTAAGGACATAACTTGCTCTGCTTGGACTTTCAACTGGTCGATATCACGTTTGAGCTTGAAAAAATTTATCATAATATTAACGTGTTGTATAACGTATATATAATAACGTATATTTTTGTTTTAGTAATTTGAAGCATATATTGAAACTTTTTGATATTCTATTTCAAATATTTATTTCAGATATTTTTTGATTTATTTTCTTCAATGAAACTGAATCGATAAAAGAGATTACATAAAGATAAATTTTAGAACGCAATAATATTATCAAGTAATCGAGATATTTTAATGTTTTACCTCGTCCATATTTTGAAATACAGAAATCATTGAATCCAAAAGAAATTCGTAGTCTCGAGCCGTTGTACGTAGATCTTGCTGCATCTGTTGAAGCCTCTTTAGGATCTCTTCGGTAATTTGACTTTCTCCTATTCAGACAATTTTATTCGGTACAGAAGCATACGTAATCTTTAACAATTAAAAATAATTAAATTATTAATTGCATACCTTTTTGATCTAAAGAAATCATGCTTGCAATTCTAGAATCCAATTCGTTCGCAGACTTGTTCAATTCAGAGGGAACTCGCATTTTCGAATTTTGTAGATCCTGAAGGATCACCGATGTCTCGGAGGACAGAGTCCTTATTATTGGATATAATTGGTCGCTGAACTTGATTACCGTTTCTAATGTCTGCACAGGTTAAGAATACAGTAATAACAATGTAGTAAAGTTTTATATATTTGAACATATAGCTTTTTTACCTTTGTGCTTTCTTCGATTCTTCGTTCATACTTGATACGTTTCTCTATCAAAATCTCGTTGGTGATTCTCTTCAACTGTAACTGTCTGTTAGCGAACTTATCTAGGAGAGTCTGAACGCATAAGCAAGCTCTGTGTACATCCAAATAAGGGTCGTCGATCTGAAAAATAATTCATTTTACCAGTAACAGTATTAAATCATAATTTTCACAATAAAATAAAAAACACAATGACTTTTCTTTTCATGCACGTATCATTTATTTATATGTTAATATGCTTTTTGTATTAAAACTACTTCGAGTTGCTGGTAATATCAGTGAGAAAAAGGTTCTAGTGCAAAGGATTAATATCATGATAGCAACGGTAAGCAGGAGCGTCACACGTATGTGACGTATGTTATGTGATGTAAATTATTTTAACTAATCCAACAGGCTCAGTTCGAAAAATCATAAACAACTGACCTTCACAGCTGCGTCCAAGAACGCCTTTCCATTTCCGGTCATCTTTGAGTAAAGGGACTGCAGATGGTCCCATCGTCTTTCAATCTCCTCGACTTTCATCGCCATGTCGGCTGGTCTCGTCAACTCGCTTTCCACCGATTCGATCTCCCTAGTCAATTCCTCCACGTCCAAATGGAACTGCAAATAAAGGCTGCCCAGCTCGATCCTCTTAGCAATTAGGTGTCTCGTGCTCGTCCAAAAGTTTAAAAGCTCCGCAGCCTTCGATTTCAACTCCAATTTCTGCAATTCCTCCAGCCTATCCGCCACAGGAAGTATTTCGAACTCCAAATGCTGCACATCGTCAGTCCTTTGATCGAGATCGCTTAAGAGCTGCCGATGCAACCGGCAGAAATCCTTGGCCATCGCCACGTCGCTGCCCATATCTTGATGGCCCTGCAGGAAAGCGTCTGGTATGCTCGCCAGCCATTTTCGTAGCTCGTCGTGTTTCGCCAGGAACATGTTTATGATCCTCGATATCTCGAGATTCTCCTCCTCGTGGGCGGTGCACCGCTCCATCAGCTTGATCTTGCGGTTCTCCAGTTCTTCTACCATGCGCTTTACGCCCTGAGGAATGAAAGGGACAGGCGGAAACTGAGAAACGACGTTGCAACTTTGGGTAGATGATGCAGTTGTTGTTTTGGGGATTGTTGTCAGTTTCGGTGAGTTTATTTTGAAAGTTGTGCGAATTACGAGAGAGTTCAGAGGTTTAATAGGTGGTTTAAGTAGATTATAGATAATAAATGGATAGACAGTAAATTGTTAGATGTGTATTAGATAATTATATAGTAGAAAACTGAGATACTAGATAGTTAGATAATTAGATAGTAGAAGACTGAGATACTAGATAGATAGATAATTGATAGTTGGATAGTACATAGCTAAGATAGTAAATAAATAAGATATTAGATAAAAAGATAATTGATAGTTAAACAATAGATAAGCTAAGATAGTAAATATATAGAGAGATTTAGATAGAGGTAGTTAGATAATAGACGACTAGAAAAAGATTTAATCATTATTACTGTCAAGGATTCACTTTCCAAGACAAGAAGAAAAGGAAATTCTCATAAATAGAAATTAATTCTAAGTAAAAAGAATTAATGACTAATCTAAATAACTCTATTTAATCTTTCAAATTAACCTCAGCTCCAGGCGCTCCCCTTCCTGTGATGTCGAGGAGAGCGTATCCCTCCGCCAAAGGCTTCGAGGTCACATCTTCTATGGTGGTAACTGTCTGAGCATGGAAACGGGCTAATCGGGCCGAATATAGGGGATGTTCTGTTGTCACCAACTGAATCTCAAGCTGATCCAATTTCGTAATGGCCTACGTAAGAAACATTCTACTAAGACGATTTTATATAAAAATTTAAAAAACATCTATGATAAATAAATCTGTTCTTATGCATTTCATTATTTTAATATATAAAATTCGTAAATTTGTATTGAACATTATTTTTCTACTTTTTTCAGTAATTCGACAGTATAAGTTTTAACGAAATTAAATATTGCGGTCCGATATTCACCGATCGAGCCGAATCGAAAAACGCCACGGCCCTGTTCAACAACGACTCGTACTGGTCTAAATCGTTCACATAATCGGCCGCAGCGCCGAGGATAGCATAAGCTTGTTCTGTCGCTTGTTCGCCAGCGAAGTGTCCTGAGGACACTAATCGTTCGGTCGACTTCGTTATCTTGATCGATCTGTCTTGAAATTCCTGCAAAGTGAATA
This sequence comes from Nomia melanderi, assembly GCF_051020985.1. Lineage (NCBI taxonomy): Eukaryota > Metazoa > Arthropoda > Insecta > Hymenoptera > Halictidae > Nomia > Nomia melanderi. The sequence continues at coordinate 7,425,815 of NC_135005.1, forward strand.
TTTTAACGATTTATAAAATAAGCAAATTCCTATTAACTAGTACCTTTATTAGATAGTTATAATTAAATCGTAAATAAAATTCGTCTTTCTTGTGTAAAACCGAATTTCAAATAAAGACATTATTCTCCATTTTCGATTTATATTTAAGCTATGTTAACACTATTATCTGATAGTAAATGAATTCAACAGAATTAAATAGATTATTATAATACTATTAAATACTATTAAATAAATATATATAATATTATAGAAATACCTTCGCTTCAGCTTGTAACTTCTTCAATTCGAACAGAAGTAATTCCGCACTCGACGCGGAATCACCGAGTTGATCGCAGCTGCTCGATAGAGCAGCGATCCTGTCGTTCAAGATCTCTTCAAGATCGCGTAAATCGGTAGCTAGCAGAGCTAGAGCCAGGCATTGCTCCAACTGAGTCTTGCGACTGCGATACGATGTCTCGATCAATTGTCTTCTGTCGTGGAGCTCCTCCAACCACCTTTCAACTTTTATCACGGCTGAGAAATGCAAAGAAAGTATTTCACATCTCTAACCAAAAACATTAAAAAATAAAGATTAAATAGGTACTTTTATTTACATAATCCTACTCGCACCGTTCATTCTGTACAACTATCTGATTATAATTAATCGAATCGTGTACCGTTATCTACTGAAATTCTTTTCAATATCAAATTCATCTGAAACTACAATATCCGGAAGCTTAAAATAATTTCAGATTCATATTCGTTATATAAAAATCCACGAAAATTGCTCATTAATTATTATCAGAACATATGAATATTTATTCAAATTCACAGCTGTAGAAATAAGTTTATATAAATGAACATTAAACAAAATTTAAAGCTCTTTACTAAAGACTCTAATCTATCTGTAATAACACCTCTGTTCCGGCACGGTTTATTTGGTTAAGATACATATCATAAAAAAAACAACAGCTCAACGACCTAAACCCGAGCGCACAGCCACCGGTAGCTTTGCAGGTCAGAAAGGATAACGTACCCCCTACCTCCACTACTAGTAATGTGAGCGTAGGTTTAAAAACTATAACTAGCAACACCCCGAGCGTTTTAGCCTTCTGATTTGTCACTAAGGACACCGCTCTATCTCAGTATTTTTATATATAGAGAGAGACATTAAGAGACAAGACAGACAGACATACATCACAAGTTCATAACAATCACGCTGTACTCACTGGACAACACACACACTTTAACTTTGTAAACATATACACATTCCTTTCACTCAATATTAAACAAATACAGCCCACTATCGAACGAGAAAAGGAGAAGCCTTTTTTTCATCACATCTATTTCACACAAGGTTAATTCGACGTGTGAAAGTGTTACGCCACGTCCACTAATACTGCCTAGACAGCGTGCACGAACAACCTCTATGCTATTAAATTACAAAATAATTTCATTAACATGAATGCCGCGCGATTTCATACAGCAAAATTCACAAAATGGGGCAAATATAATATTAAATCATTTGAACGAATTGCATTTTTATTATTGCACGTTCATCTACCTGAATGTCACCGCATTAGATAGCATTATTTACAGTACAGAAATGTCTTCAAATAATCATCGTTTAATTGAGCGAACTATAGTAATTCGATTTGGATCACCGGTGACCTCCATGGCATTCAACTTGTTCAAATTTCGAAACATTCTTAGATTAGTTGCAACTGTGAACGCATAAAATTCCGCAGTCTACGAATCACAGAGCCCAGTTGTTTACTTCAATCCGTACTTCAAGCGGCACAGTGGAACGTGTCGGCACGCGAAAGGCAAACATCAGTTATGTCATCGATTAAATAAAAGCGAAAGGGAACGTTGGTGCGATGAAAACACTGACATTGATCGCGATTATACGTTTGTCCAGCGGGTAACATTAATTACGGCCGCTCACCGTGATCAGCTTCCAGTTTAATTCTGTCTGGCCTGGAGTCCAAGGAGCCTTCATTCGCGATCTCCTTCAGTCTGTCCAATAAGCTCTTTCCCTCCTGCAGGGCGCCCCTCAACGCCTCCAACATGTTCTTCCGAAGATCCTGGATCTTCGTCAGGAAATTCTTCACTGCCTCGATTTCGATCGGTAGCAGCGTGTCGTTGCACGTCATCTCGAGGGCCCTCATGCTTTCTCGACACTCTTCCGCGCGGCTGTAAGAAAGTGGCCGTTTTTTTTCAGTAATTGAACTGAATTCTCTGAATTTATCTGAATTCTTAATCCACTATAATTTCCTTCGCAAAAGCTCATCCTATTTATTCATAATTATTAGAAATCGTCAAATTTATTCATAATATTTGCTGCTTATAGAATTCCTAATCTTCGATTCTCATAAAATTAACCCTCTATAAGCCGAATTTGTTTTCGTGATTATGAGAAATATATATAGTATAAAATTTAGAAGTAGTTAACGAATAAAATACTATACCATTGGAACAATACGTTGCAGTCGAGGATCTGTTTCCGGCGCTCCAGGAGCTCGTTTACGTCGTGCCAAGCTTGGCCCAAAGTTTCCGCCATCGCTGCGTAAACTTCCGCCCTTGGCCTTTGATTCGAAATCAGCTGATCAGCCTGTCTAAGCAATTCCTCCACCGGGCTCTGTTTGCTCTGAATAACAAAAATAATTTCGTCAGAATATTCATCAACTTTCGATTGTTCCCACGTTCATGTCATCAAAGTCAGTGTAGGAACCAGTGTTCCAAGAGACTGTGAACAAGCAGCTTTTACCTATGAGAGCTGATAATAACGAAACTATCATTCCTTCAGCAAAAGTTTTGAATGTCATTGATGCTGTGCAAACCAATCTAGTTTGCTATATACACTTCCGATATTTTCTTTAATTCCCAAATGATATTTAAATCCTTTGATGACGAATATTCAGTGTACTTGTTTACGTTCTTACCTGTAATCGAAGCAGAACTTCGTCGTGTGCACTCGAAAGCTCAGTAGCTTCTTCGACCGAGGCGCCGAGCTTCGTTAATTCCGGCTGGACTTCCAGTACCTTCAGCCTGAGCCATTCGCCGCTCTAAATGAGGCAAAAGAGCAAAAGCTCGTTAATGCGGTTCGGTAAAAAGAAAAATATAACTATTATTGTTTCAATTTGTAAATCAATGTGAAAAAATACGTGCTTTATCCATAAGATTCTCTTAATTAAAATGCCTTAAATAAGTATATAGAAATAACATTGCTCAACAAGTTTTGCTCGAGTTTCTTTTTAATTAAACTTCAGTCAAATGTATATTTATATTACTCATTTCAATCAACAATTTTTTATCATTTTTCTCAGAGCATTTATTTAGTTATAATGTTTCATAAATTGCAATAAAAACGTTGCATCGAGCATGATCGAGGAGATTTATGACATCGTTTTCGTTCCGATTTCCAAAAAAGGCAATTTCATATGGGATAATATTTACAAGTGATTTTCCATCGCGAGTTTGTAAAAGGCAATAATGGCACACCGACGCGCAGTAGTAAACGTTCTGTCGATACCTTTTACGGGATTATACGCAATGATCCAAAAACGGAGTGATCATCGGAGTCCAGTCGGGAAATCGGGACGAGTGATTTTATTCAGATCTCGGATAGCATCGGCCAAACATGACGACGGAATGCGCAAATTGCCTTCTACAATCTATCTGGGGCAAGTTGAAACACCTTCGGTCTGACATGCTTCAATAGATTTTTCTTTGAATCGTTTGAATCAATTGTTCAATGAAGATACCGAAAAATTTGTGGACAATAGGGAGAAGATGGATTTCACTAATTGAATGATATCGAGTACTCATAGATTTTCTATAGATTCTTGATAGAATTATAGATTCTTTCGTAAATGCTAAATAATATATTATGAAACATTTTCTATTAGTGACGTGCATCAATTATTAAGTTTTGAAAAGTACTAATTTGTTAAAATAATTAACTTATTATAAATCTGAAATTATAGCTTCTTTAAATTAGTAATAAAAATATGAAGGATAGCAAAAATGATAATTATTCGCTAATTGATATTTATTTATTACTTAACGATGATTGAAAACAATTATTTTATTTTGATTATTATGTTTTCAATAACTTTTGTATACTTTTATTACTAATTTTTTAAATGTTTATAATTTCATATTTATAATAAAGTAATTATTACTAATTATTACTTTTTATAAAGAAATGTTCATTGAATTCAATGCACAAATGAATGAATATTAACTCTATTAACTCTATTAAATACCGTGCAGGTTTTTCTATTTCCATGAGTTCTAATTTTTGATGATTCTAAAATATCTAAAATCTACCAACTTTCTAAGAAAAATATTTGACAAAAAGCACCCAGAATATTCAGCACATAATACCATATTGTTTTCTACCAATAAAGCAATGTTGAAAGATGAAAGAAATTTTAGAAACAAATAGAACAGTCTAGCTCCTTGTTCCCAGTGTCTATTTCAAATCGTTTCAGAAAGCGAAATGTAAGCGAGCACCGAGAAACCATCGCAGCGAGCGTTTGTTTATCCTAGGAGCAACCGAAATATCGCGCGCAGGAGGATCGATTATGTCTGTGAAACTTCGTCGATCGTTAATTTCCGCGTTTCCGATTCTGAAAATAACCGCCGACGATTCGGGCCCATGTAAACACGTCAACGGGTTAACGAACGAATCGCCCGACGAGGAAGTGATCGATGAATACCGAGGTGAGTTGCATGAAAAACCGGTATAAAGCTTAGATATCGAGTGCTACCGGATAATTATGCCGAACTTAATGAGCTGTTAGTAACCTTGCACGAGAAGAAACTATCGTGTCACTTTCAACGGATTCTGTTTGGGTATTTAACAACCATCCAGCGATTCGATTGCTTTTCTTCATGTAACGAAAATCGAACGAATATACTTGTTACATTTTCTTTATTTTAATTAATTGTATTTGTAAAGTTTGTTTATTTTGTAAATATTCGGAAAATGAAGATCTGAAGCCATAAGTTGAAGTAAATTTTATAAAAGAAAACTAAAATAGGGAGTATCATTAAGTAATTAATAAATAAATATTGCTAAATTCAGATTTTTGCTTTCCTCTTTGGAATAAGTATTAATTCATTGGTCAGATGTAATATATAAACATTCATATACTTATATTAACACTTCTCGTGTAGATAAAAATTTACATAACCTTCTAAACTAGATTAAATATTATAAAATCGGAAATCACGAATCCTTCAAGACTTATTTAACAACCATTCCAACGAAGATTCATGGAAATACATCGAGAGTGGAGAGAATGTTCGCACACGGACGTCAATGATTGCTAATTAAATGCACCATTGATCCGACAAACGAGCAGTAATTGTGACACTTTCGCAGCATGTCGAGCGTGATTCGATGTGATTGGGAGTATTTTAATCTGACGACAGTAGATATTGACAACCGGTTTAAATCACAGCCTAGAGTTTATTGGCAGCTCGCTGAGCAGAGTTGACGATAAAAAAAGAGGTTCGTGAATGCTCGGATATCGTGAGCAGATGATGTCGCTATCGAAAATAGACGCGAAAACCGATGTTTGGATAGTACCATGTGCAACGGGTGTTGTTAAAAACGTAACACTCTTGTTGGCGCCATGTTGCGTCACATTTATTTTGACTCTTCGTTATGTAATGGAACTTCATTAAAATTTATATATTTCATTGCATAAAATATATAATATAGAATATTATAAAATATACATTGCGTAATTACCTATATTATTAAAGAAATATTATTTTAATAGTAGGATTAAAATTTAGGAATACTAATTATATAGTTTTAGAATTATTTGTATATAGTGATCTAATTAATATCACATATTATACCAGTTTATTATATTTATATTTATATTTATATTTTTAAATATTTCTTATATTATTTTCGTTACTTCAATTTTTAGAATTATTGTCAATTAGTTTTCTTGTTTCATATGAATTTTATGTTATATTTCTTTTTAGTATAACATTCTCAATATTTATTATTTTTCAATGAAATTAGAAAGGAATGGAATCGAAAATTATTGTGCTTTGGATAATTTCTTTAATATATAAATCCGAATTTTCTTGTATACAAATGTTTATGATATTATATTTAAAGATCTACGTAATTGTATTTAACAGATTTGGTTAAAATAACTTTTCAAACTATTAATATTTCAATATTTGTGTATCAGAGAGAAAACATCACACAGTAATTAAAATTCTCAGTTGTTTTTCCTTTAAAAAAAAAAATCATTTTCACCGTAGATAGTCCCTGATTATTAAAACCTTTCTATTTTTCTTGTGACTACAACCTTGACATTAATAATGAGCTTCAATATTTAGGGGTTTCTATAAAGTAATGATATTAGATGGCCTGTCTTGTATATACCTGTCAACGTTATACGATCTCTTAATCAGTAGACTGATTTCTTTGTCGCAAAAACTTGTCCAACCATTGCGGACCACATCTACTTAAAACACGGAAAAACTAAGATCCTATACGAGGTCGTTGGAGTGATTCACTTTTATTATTTCTGGTATGCTGTTCACCGTAACATACATTTCATAAATTAACAAGAATACCTGGAATAAATTGCCTTCGATCGAATCGTGCATTGAAAATTCAAAGTAAACGTTTAGTTAACTTTAAATCGTCAATTAGACTATAAATACTTGAAGTCAGATCAAAAAGATTTTAATTATTTAAACAGATTTCTTAAAATATTAAGTTGACTCGAAGTATACAATGCACGTTTGCACCTTACATTTTAAGTGAATAGTATTGTAATTAATGCAGATTTATATGCAAATATAAATTTTCGTATAGTGATTTAGAGAAGCTATGATTAAAGAGAAGATCGTTCATTCTATTAAGAATTTTATCAGTCGTCAAGTAAAACAAATAATTAATGAAAATTGATCAAATTTTTAGATAGATTGGGTCTGAGGAAGTCAATACATATATTACAAATCAATAGAAAGTTTCTACATAAATGTATTACGTATAATAACTATAAACCCGTCAGATTCACAATGCAGTAATTAACACTATAACTACCAAGCGTTTAATACGATTAATATGTAGGCCTTATAAAACTATTTTGCCATAGTTCTAGTGTGATATTTATATTTCTCAACATTCTTTCACTTGCATAACAATATAATTATAATCTAACATCCATGATTCAGTCAATCAATCAGAAAAACATATGGCCATTTATAGGAAAGACGCAAATGAAAAGTTCAAAGGCAAATAATAAAATTTGATCGTTCACTGAGAAAACGAACAGTTCAACAAGGGAAATCATTCATGGAAAAAAAAGGTGTTCAACCGGCGCGAGTATGTAGACGAGCCGTGACTAGACGCGAAATTTTATTACGCGCAAACGACATTGGTACTACTTCGATGGTGACATCACATCCCTTTTTGTGCCCGCGCGTTTATTTGCAGCAAATCGTCGCCGCGTCATTCTAAATCCTTCGTTTACTTACGTGCGATCGCCGTTCCGCGAGGAGAATTCTATCCACGTCGCCCACACCCTCGGTCTTTTGATCATTCGAATTTCAAACGGCGCGTCAACGTCGCCTTGATCTTACGGATCGAATTTCAGAGCGAAAGGGTGCAGTTTCGTGGAAACAACGTTGACAAGTTTCCGAATTAATGAACACCGTTTATGTGGATCAATGAATCAGCGGTATTGATTTTCTCTTATTCAGGAGGCAGTTTTCATTAAATTCATTTAAAAATAGTATTAGTGTACGACAATAATTCTGTATAACATACAATTGTGAATAAAATATAGTTTAAGAGTTTTAAAAGTATTAGGCTTGTTTTATTGATATTGTCATTTATTATTGGGCCTTTTTTGTTTTTTCTTGAGGATGTAAACTTTCTACGTATGTGATACTATTTATGTAAATATCACAGTTGCTACGAAGACTAGGGTTGTACCAATCCAATGGTGGAATTTCAAAGGGTTTTGAAAGTATATTGTAGAGAAAATTAATGATAATAATTTTTGTAGTGTATATTATTCCTATAAGATATTAATATTTATAAATATTTTCGAAATGTTTTATCTTTATGTATTTGTATTATTAATATTAACAAATGATAATTTCTTATCAATATCAATATATAAATGACAGTCCTTTATTGAAAATGAAAATTTCTTGAAATAATTCGAATTCGACAATAACGAATGAAGTAAAGATATTCTTAAAGTTTTATATTGTCATATATCACATATGTATCATACATACAATTCGTCGTCTAGTAATAAATTTTCAATCGTTGCTACACTTTATGCGTCATGAATGAAAAGTAACAGATAACCTACGTTACGATAACAGGAATATTTAAAGCTTTTGTCCGCATCGATTTCATATGAATTACGGTATCATTTAGAAGCATAAACTGTCTCTCGGTTTACAATTCCGGTAAACGGAATATATTAAACAAGAGTATGCTGTCTTCAAACAGTTGTTTTACTTTTGCGCGCCTCTAATTAAGAGCTTACGTCTCTACAGCTTTCAATTCCGCTCTCATGGCTCTCTAATGTGCAATAATAGCGGTAATAATAAGTAGTAACGACAATAATAATCATGAATCACTGAAACATAATATTCTCTACTTCTTGTAATTACGATCTCACATATTTAGCCTATGTACACCCACTGTCAAAAATTTGAAAGTCAAAAAGTTTTAACTAATATTTATTTACAACGACTCGCATACAACTAACCATAATTAACTCATATTTCAAGCGTATTACACTATTCCTGTTTAATCATAATATTCTGTAACATCTATCAGTGAGTGTACCTGCGATACAAAATTCTAAAATTATTCAAATTTAATTAAAATTATAAAACATTACCAAAATACCTTATAGTAATATTTATTATAAAAAATAATGTAATTTTATAATTAAAAAATTTTTAACACTTATATAATTATCGTATAATTTATAAAAAAAAGAGACACTCAAAATAAAGTAGAAGTTACGAATGCAAGTGTATTTAGACGTAGAAGTAAATATAAAAAGTCACTTAGAAAAGATTTTATTAAACGTGTATAATACTTCAGTGGCTGTTCTACGACCATTTACTTAATCGTTATCAAGAAATCAAATAATCAATTGAAAAAGAGGAAAGAAGCCATGCTCGATAAACCCTATGTTAAACGGTCGTAAAGAGTTTAAAACCATAATTTCATAAGTTTAAACGATTCCTTACGGCGAACGTTTCCGAACGTTCGAACGTTGTCGTCGAATGGACGCGTCGCACGAAAATCACGATAATTAACGGCCAATATGATGACGAACACGGCCGGAGTAGGAATTCCGATAAATTAAACGCTATGAAATCCGAGGGAGCACGCAAAGAATTTACGATGCTGCTTCACTCGCTTATTAACCGTCCCGACAAGAACCCTTATTACGTTGACGGTGCACGCGTGTAATTGCGCTTAATATTTCCCGCCATGAAATTAGATGCAAGCATTTCTGAAAGAAGAAAAAAAATATGCGAAGGAAATATGCACCGAAAGGCAATCGTTAATGCCGCGGACGTGACTATTGTTTCGTTCTTTCCCCTTTCATCCGGAAACAAAAATGGCGCGCGAGTAACGCATGCGAAGTTTCTGCGTGGCTTTATGTCTGTTGCAAAATGCCACGATTTTTTCGAATCGTAATAACAGAACGGAGAGTTTGCATGCAGGGAAGTGTTGCGATGGAATACTAGGAAATGTAGATACTCGTGTAATAGGGTCACATTTTGCAACGAAAAATTATGGTTGTAACTATGTTATAATTACAGTGAAATTGTCATTGTAATTATATAATTATTATAGTTAAATTATGTACGTAACTATTTTATAATTATAGTTAAACTATTGTTATAACTATATTATAATTATAGATAAATCATAGTTACAACTAACTCATAATTATGAACAAAATAATAACCGTAGCTAAATTATACCTATAACTAAAATATAGCACAAATACTATTACAAACTTCTAAAATAACCTCGAAAGGAAATATTCAAAATTAATTTGAACTAAATATTCAGAAAGAAACAATAATTATCACGTCTGATCACCCAAAAGCTGAAACAGAAATTCACGAAATCACTGAATTGCTTTGAAAATTATTTTCTCGAATACACTGTTACTTAAAAGCTATTCCCTGCTAAAAGAAATCGTTGAAAATATTCCACCAACAAGACACAGTACTTTTCCGTCATCCACGACCGAGATAAATCATGGCGGCCGACGGGAATCGTGCGGAGACCGTTCGAAAAATTCGGCGAAATGAAAGCGACGTCGGATTTCCGGAGCACCCGGGGACGCTTCTAAATCTAAATACGAGCTCGCGAGTAAAATCAGGAAGAGAAAGACGGGAGAAGGCCTAACCCCTTCTGGAACGAGAAAGGGAGAAGCGTAGAAACTAGAGAGATCGGTCCTGGGTTCGTCGACCCGGCAGTTGGACCACAGAAAGACGAGATATGCTTCCATTTTCATCTTTGGCAGCCTGCCAAAGTTTCGTCTGGACCGTCTCTCCTCTCTTACTAGTGCCATCCGTCAGCGGCAATATTTCTTTCTTTCTTCTTTTTCATCTGCGCGAGCTACGTGATTGTCGATCGTTTGCGGATAATCCGCAAAAAATCTGAAAAACTACTGCCAATGAACGATCATCGGATATTCTGTCGTTGCGAGAGAATATTCTACGTTTTCGATTGTATTGTTTACGAAATAGCTTCCAACTGAAGATGTCTACCGATTCTTTGGATATTTTAGCTACTGTTCAAGCGTGTGAAGAAACGCATACAGTACTTTACAACTTGATCGATTTGATCACAGGGATTTTAGTAAAATTTATGGATATTTACTATTTTTAGTAAATGAACTCATTTTCAGTGAAAAGAGTCCCTCAGAAGCCAATGCGGTTAAGTCCAGAAAAGAAAAATTGAGAAAATTAATGTTTTGGCTTCTGTAATTATTATATTCAGAAGTTACAAAAAGAAAGACTTTCTGACCTAGAACAAACAAAGAAGCGAGTAAATCCTTTAATAACTAAAACCAATATTATTTATTCTATTAAAATTTACAAAAATCAGAAAATAAAAAAAAAAGATGGACTTAACCGCTTAGCTTCCGAACGATTCAGATTAAACTCTGTGCTTCGGTTGAGATTCTGAGGCGCGTCGTTCGAGGGTGGTTGGTCCGATCAAAAGATACATCAACGCTGAAGTAATTAACTCAGCTCGACAAATAATCGTAATTGCAAGCTACGTCTCATGTGTCACGCGAAACGCATCCCCAGCTTCATCATCCGCCGCAAGCTCGGATATCCTCGGCAATTGCTACATACACGCAGGAAAGAAAAAGAAATCGGGAGCACCGCGAAGAAGATAAATCACCTCGGTCGTGCGAAATAAGGCGAGTAATCCTTATCTGCCGACGCGGAGATCGCAAATGATCCGAGTTTCCAAGATAGCCAAGCGATTTCTCGATCTAAGATCGTGATATGATTCCGTAACGGAATACCTGTAAAAGTGACCTTCGTCGTCCACTATTACGTCAGTGGATCATTTTAAATCTTTCCAGGAATGAATTTTTTATTTTATCGAGGACTTCGGGAAATTCGAAAGTTGCTGCGTGTTGAAACAAATTAATCCATCCCTCTTTTTTGAAAATAAAGAACCGGTTTTCTTCTTTATAGAGATAAATGGAGAATGGAATTATGTTAAACATATTATAATTTTATTAATTCTTTCAAGTTTTACTTGAAACTTGCTTCGTAATCTTTGTAAAACATCAAATTATAAAGATATGTAAAAAAATTAATTTTTTCACATTTTCAATTTTACTACTTTAAATTTTCCAGAGGCAATGTGTCGATATAAGAAAATTACATTCCACGTTTGAACTTTATTTTATAATATCAATAATAATATTTTAAATATTTTAAAATTCGATTAATTAGTTACCCTTTTTGTTACTTTGAATAAAGTCTTCCTGAGGCAAAGTGTCAATATAAGAAAACTGCATTTCACGTTTAAACTTTATCGTTTAATATCAATAATAATATGTAAATATCTTAAAATTATATTAATTAATTACTTTCTCGATTACCTGGCAATGTTCAGTATACAAAAAAAAAGTAGGAGTTTGCATAAAGATACAGGAAGCCGTGCACTCAAGCCGGGCACGAACTCTTCAAACAAACCACCGCAATTTCTCTTAAAGGCGTTGGCATGCCGGCGGACACGACGAGCCGCCCGATCCAGATACCGCTCGGAGATACTATCGCGAAAACTAGTTTTAATATCGCTGCTCGAATCGCGTGAAAAACCGGCCGAAAAAATTCTGCGGTGAGCCCGCCGGGAAACACTTTACACCGTTGCATAGCTCAGGGGCTTTTCTAGTTACGGCGATTCATTTCATTGATTCATATTGCGAGCGATAATTAGGAAAATAAGTGGTTTTCAATTTTCGATTATTTATCTCTTTATTTTTCGATTATTTCAAATTTCATTTGCTTCTGTTTTAACCCTTTTCTCCTTTTATTTCAAGAAGAAAAATTAAAATGCATTTTATAGTGTAATTTGTCGGAATAGGTAAGAAATGCTAACATTTTTAATAAGATATAATTATAATTTATTAAAATATGCCGCTACTAATTACTTGTGCACTCGCTTCAACTCATCCAGGATTTTATCGGGTAACATCTATAATTGCATTTCGCGCTGAATAATTATTAGACACGTTTAATTAAGCCATTCATTTCCCAAAGTAATTAAACTGTACGAAATAAATCGCAGGGAAATCTGATTAAATTACGTATACGAAGCATCATTTAACCCTTTCAATTTCATTACGAAAGCTACGTATTTTACTCGTTTCTTATAATTATTCATAACATTATGTGTCATATTAAATTATAATTGAATTAAGTAAAGAAGTAGATATTGTCGATGCAATTTCCAGGATGAAAAACCAAAATTACTTCAAATTATAGAAATTTAAGTGTTTCCGCATTAAAATTTGAAAATATTCGAAAAATAGAGTTACTTTCTATTGTAAACGATTCTTTTATAATAAAAAAATCCATTTGGATTATAGAAACTTAAATATTTTAACATTAAAATTTGAAGATATTCGGACAATGAAGTCACTTTGTCTTGATAATATCAGACATAATAATACTGATCTACAAAATTTAACTTTTTTTTGGTACAGAAGACTTCATGGATGATCTTGATGGTATTTAACTTTAAAAGTTTGTTGTGTCTCAATTATGAAAAGTTTTCACACTTTTCTTACACAGCATTATTCTATGAACCTTCCTGAATACAATGATGTAAGTTTTAATGACATTACGAACATTTAAATATGTTTAAACAATGCTGAAAGGCAAAATCTGTCTTTAAACAAAAATCGATTTGTAGACATACACTGTCAGTCAAAAGTTTGGGACCAATAATTAAAAAAAGAACTTCCATCTTTTGTAAATAACTTTTATTGGAGAACTTTTTTGTGTATGATAAAGAAACATGGACTTATGTGTATTAATCAAATATAAAGGTATATCATTTGTGTTATTTTACTTTGTATATTTATAAGGTATATAATGTTTGATATTTTATTTTATATGTTTATAAGATATATAATTTCTAATTTGTGACGTTACATATCAAGTGATACCAAACTTTTCACCAGCAGTGTATATAAAATGATTAGGACAGAATGCACGTGACGTCTTCGCGCGTCGCGACAAAAGACACCGGCGAGTTGCGGATGGCGTCAGAACGGCACCTGAAAAAATCGTTAACCTTGAACTCCGTAATTTTTCGGTGTCGGCGCGACAGGCCCGAAAAATATGGGAACGTTCCTGCGCGGGCCGATGACAATGAAAACGGATTCCGGGCCAGAACAGAGTGAAAGTGAGTTTCTGCGAAAGATTGCACGCGTGTATCGGCGCGGGCAACGAGCTCGCGCGGCTTGCTGCCGACCGCCATATTCGGCATACCGAAATTGGGACGAGCCTGCGGGCACCATCGTGTCGACGAATTCGATTGAAAATGCCGCATTTTTGAAAATATACATCACGTGGCACGATCACTACTGATATTAACTTAGCACTGAAAAATATATTTAACTTAATTTGTAATGATACAAATTAAGTAGGTTTAGAAGTGAAAAATATATTTTATTTAATTTGTAATTAAATACTGTATTATAATTATTTCTATTAATAATTTAATATAGTACTGGGATGTTATCGAGGATATTATGTAATAAAATTTTAGATAAGAAAAAGCGAATATGGGAATAATTTGATGATGTAAGAAACTTGCGTTTGTTCTAATGAATAGAAAACTACAATACACCTTATTCTCATTTCTCACTACAATACACCTTGTTCTGGTAATTTTTAATTTTATTTTAATTGAAAAACGATTTAACAGAGAAATTTTCATTAATTAAAAATAACAAATTAAAAATTAATGGTGAAAACCAGTTGTTTCGACTGGTCGAAGCTCAGTAACCCGGAAATCGTACGAGTACCCGTTGACACACATAGGTCACGCGAAGTCGTGCTGCTCCCTTTTTCTCTTTTTTTTGCGAAATCGAGAAAGGCTGTCCGCGATTCTGGGATACTCTGGTCGCGTTCGTGGCGATCTTTTATGGTCAACGTGTCGCAATCTCGGGCACGTTTGATCTGAGCGATAAAGAAAGTTTGCGCGATTCGCAAGTGGAAGACTCGAGTTGAATTCTTGAGGATGAAATATTTAAAATTAATCAGTGAATTGATGAAATGTATCAAACAAAACCTTGACTTTCTTAACCCATTTGCATCTTGTTTAAATACCCCCACAGGTGTCAGTAAAATCTTATTTAAATAGTTTAGTAGTGGGACGTCGTTAGCAGATTCATAAAATTTTTAAAGAATCATGTAAGAGCAACCAGTAAACATGTTTATCTCATTATATGATTTATATATGACTATATGTGATTTGTATATGATTGATATATGATTGTATGATTTATATATGGTTATATGATTTATATATGATCCTATGATTTATATGGTAAAAAACTTGATACCAGTACAGTTCGTCATATGATGCAACTGGGTTAAAAAGATTTTCAGAAAAGTTATTTAGAATCTTTGGTCATTACTACAAGAAACGAAATCAATTACTTTATATTTTAAAACTCAACAAATTACTATCAATTCATATTAATCGTAGAAAGTGTAATCTGTAAATACTTTCAATGCTCAGTTCATCTCACCATCGAACGCAAAAAAAAATGTCTAAAACCCCACATCAAACAGAACTAAAATATATAAATAATAATTTGAATTTAACCTACGAAATATTTTATAAAATAACCATTTAAAGAATAATGATATTTCCAACAAATCCCTATCACTCAAACATGTATCTTCGCTATCCAAAAATATTCGAAAATACTCTAACGAATTTTATTCACTATCAACTTCCTGGCCCATTTCAATTTGTACATCAAAAGAAACTGTCCGAAGAAATATTCGTGTGCCGGCCCCAAACAAAATTTTTCTGAGATTCGCTCAGCACGCGATGTGTTAAAATGGATCCCTATGGTGTACCCATCCGCATAGGGTCCCATCTTTCGGCCGTCCACCTTATGTTTTCATTTTTTCTCTTTCCCTTCGGGCCCCTTCGTAGGCAGGAGTCAGTGTCGTAAGGTCGTAGGTACCTACCGATGTAGGCAGAGGCGAGGAGGAAGGATCACGCCTGCCGTCTCGTATAATACCGGTTTGTTAGATTACACGGGACCGTACGGGAGATCCATGCCACGAGAGATCTGCTCGGATCGAACCGGGTGGACCAGGCTTCTCTCTCTCCTTATATCTAACCCAGGCAATTGTTCTGACTCGCGGATCCATCTGAACGATGCTAATTGAATATTAATCCTTTGAACACCAATGGATTAAGAATCATGTTGTTTGTGAAAAATTCTAGACGATTTTAACACTAGGTTCACGGACATTTATTATGTGGTTTATTCTACTGCTTCTAAAAAAATTCATGTCCGACAATTCGGATTTCAGAACTTAAAGGTTTAAAACTAAATAATTAATGCATATACTGGTATCGTTGCGTCAATCGAAGTCAACGTAAACATATACTAAATAGTATTTTTAAAATTCAATACGCGTCAAATCGACGCGCTCCGTAAACCTAGTGTTAAGTGAGACGATTATAGAAGAAAATGTATATTTCGATTAATTCTGAGTTAACCCCTTGTCTTACAATAACATGCGAGACTAGTGAAGATTTTAGATAGAATTTAACGAATATAAATATTAACCTCTTCTTGTGAATTCAAATGAAATATTATTCTTCTGTTATCGATTATTATACTTTAGAGCAAACTTCGATGTAAGATGAGCATAGAACTTTTTTCTTTTATTCAATAAATTATTAATAACAAAGTTGTTGTACTAGTCACAATTGAGAAATCGATCGTAAGCCAAGGGGTTAAACTTAATTCCATTTTTGTGTGATGTTTATTAAATGTCGGGTGTCTTTTATTAGTAAGAAAGTAGAAAATAAGTTTAAACGATTTTACAAAAGAATATTAAATAAACAGGAAACTATTCATGGGAATATGATATACTAATTTTGGTAGATTTTATGAGTATGTGAAGGATATATCGATTTTTAATACTTAAAGGATTAATCGTGTGGGGAAACGAATATTTTCCTTTTTAGATTGGAGAGAAATTCTCCTTAGGCCATGAACCGCCTACACTTAACTGGCGTGAATTAATAGGGAAGAATATATTTAAAAAAGAATGTGGAAGGAGAAATATACAATACCATGCATTATTTATTGTTTTTCAATTAGAAACGAATGTTCGTTTCCTAAATACTGATATCTAAAATTTGTTGGTTTCTATATTTTATTGTTTTACTACTACGACTAATGTAATACACCGGTACTATTATTACCAAATAATAAAACCGTAAAAGTTTGGACATTAAGTTTTATATAATTTACGATGTAGAGAATTTGTTACATAATTGTGCATTTGTAAAACTCATATAACATTCCCTAAGATACGAAAGAAAGATTCTAAAGTAAAAATTTAACTTTCCACGAAAATTTTAGTGTTTTGTTATTATTTCCTTTAATTGTATATTCAACAATATTGTTTTCTCTATAAAATTTATACACATAAAGTGATATATGTATATCAAGAGAAGGTTGCTTACGTGTGCTAACCAATATACGCAACCGATGAAACGAGAGGTGTAATTGAGACTTGTTTGCAGAAAGGCATAGGAAATGACTGTATTTATATAATCACTGCAGACCAGTATATTATACAGGTCTAGATATATAATCGTAAGTAATAAATCGAATTTAAAGTGGAGGTACAAGTGGCCATGGTTCGTTATGAATAAATTATCCATTTTTTAACCACTTGCTAGCGAATCAAATTATTTATTAACTTCGTACTCACATACTTTGCTTATTGCTTTATTTGCCTCATTATTTAAAATAAAATAGCCAGTTTCCTATTACCATTAATTCAAACAGCGTGTATATTTATAAAAAATCCATTGTTCTTGTAATATACAGTTACATATTATAAAATTTCTATATGTATTATATTATTCCCTTTCTAATCTCCAGTCTATGGGATAATATTCGTATTTTTAATTTCCAATGCAGTTTGATAAACCTAGTACCATTAAAATAAAACTTTATAACGGTTTACCATATCAGTCCATTTCTCTCATCCCTCACAAACATTCCAATGAAATTCCAAACTCCAAATAAATCGCAAACCATACTTCCTCAAAAATAAAACCACAAATCAAAATAAAATTATAGTAGGAACTCCTATAAAACAATTTAAAAAGTCGTCGAAAAATAACTATGAAAGTTTAAATATGGAAGACCAGTTTATCCAGTTAGCGACCTCTTTGAAAAGCGTATACCTAAAATGTGTCACGAAAAGTAAGCAATTACAAGTATACTCGTCGTAACACAAAATCTTGCCATTTTTTTGCAACGAGTGTACTCATCACAACACAAAACCTTGCCATTTCTATGCCAGTATCCAAAAGAGAAATTTTGCGCGAAATTCGTAAACGTGAGACCCGGTAACACGAAATATTTTAATCGCATTATAACGGGTTCTATCGTACACCAAATCTCGTTTATCGAGAACGTTCAGTATTCATAAAGGAGCCATTCCTTGTCGCTTCCTCCGGAGAACGATAAAAGTCGCAACGCCCACCAGCGTCCTTAAGAACGCGGTAGACACCGATGACTAATTGGCGCTTTCCGAAGCGAAATTAACCGATAATTTGTAAATTTTCACCGACGTTAATTAACGGCCCGCGCGGACGTACGGTTAATTTGCCAACCCTCCGTACCGCGGCGCGCGGTGTGCCCCCGCCGCTGAAACAATGAGTCATTATTTCGGTCCAAGGATCGCGGGGAAACGATTCGCCGGCGATGCAAATGAATATACGCGCCTACCGAGACGCGCGGCTTGTAACCGATAATGCTGTGATGTAACTGTAACCGGTAATACCGTGATGTAATGCATCAAAACCAGTTATATCGGCTGTTATCGTACGTTTCCCGTGATAAGATCGCTTGCCGCGCCGGCGAGTAATCGCTCGTCTTTGTCCTTCGCTAAATCACCGGCAGGAGAAAGAGATTCTCGCTTTCACCGATAACATCTACTTACACACTTACTTACGCGAATCGTTCCCGCGAAACAAATTACTAAATTGCAAGATGGCGGCACTGGAGACCGATTGCGCGGCGACAAGCGACACGGGACGGATCACCGCTCGTAGAGACACGCGTCTCCGCTTCGCGTAATTGAGACGTTCTTATCGCGATCAAGACGAGGGGTACACTTGATAGAACGTAATGGATAGTACGGAGATTTAGTTACTTCAAGGACAAATTGTTTTTTCTTCAGATTGGACTGAGATGATAACCTCTGTTTCAGTTTGTAAGAGAATTTAAACTTGGCACACCAATTTTGTCAATCGGTGCCTTCTTAACTAGTTAACTGCGTTTAACGAGTATACGCGTCGTCTTAAAGCTTGGAATGATACTGATTCTTTCAATGATCAATTATTCATTTTTTCAGATAAACATGTAATTCTTCTTTACTTTGCTTTGGTTTTTCATTCGTTCTGTGTTTGACGAATGCAAACTTCATTTTTTCATTTTATTACACGCGAGAGACTTTTGAAATTAAATTTCACGGTTAACAGATTAAGGGAAAACGTTCCCGAGTCTCAGGGTGCAATAAACAGACCGAGAGCCACGCTAACAAGGGTAGTCCTTCGACTAAACAGTGGCATTCTCCCGGCACTCATTTTGTAGCCTTCGAGGTGACAACCTCGAAATAAAAAGGTTCTATCCAACAGTCTTTCAACATTACTTAAGCCCACAAACGCATATCCTACAAATTGCTGTTTGCTTTGGTTGGACTCTGGGCAATTTTGATGTTTATGAATTATCGTAAGTGAGTTAGGAAATAAAGAACATTTTGGAAAATGTGGATTAATGTTGTTTGTGCGAATGTATCCATGTTTTCAAAAAACTATTCAAGAAATAGTTATTATGCATAATTCGGAAAAACTTTTTTACAAAATGTTACTCTGGCAATAGACAGTGAAACTGTTTAACAGTAACAGCAGTAGAAATATTTACGAGTAAGAAAAATCGGACTTTTCATATGCACCAACCTAATAATTTTCTAAAAGGAAGAAATTATAAAATCAGAAATAAAAGAGTAGGTGAATTTTTGCGTTCAAGTAATTTTATAGTAGGATTATAATATAACAAGACTATATTTAAAAATTTGTAACTTACTAATATCACTTTCGTCATCATTGATTAAATCTAATATTGTATAACTCGTCATACGTTTAAATAGCATATATACTACACACGAAACATTTACTAATCCTCGTATTCTTCACCTTCCATTTTAGTCTTTTTGCCTCCTAATTATACGATCTGGACCACTGTGCGTCGGTCCGCAGCGAACACATTAAAGCCACCTACACACGTTGAAATACGTTGCGATACGTCGACTTTCAAGTTTTATGTTACATATCACAACATACATATACAATTTAGCGTCGACGAATTAGTATCAAAAGCTACTAAAATCGCCAAACAAACCAATAATCTATGGAGGCAAATTGCTGCAGATTTCACGATACCTAGAGCTAGATGGATGCCTCGCAACTAGAATTCTGCGAGATCTGAAAACTACCAAAATCCCTATAGTCATAACAAATCAGAAATACATTACTACAGTAATTTCCTAAATAATAATTGCAACAGTAACTGGGGGTCGCGAAAAGTTATTATCCCATCAATTACGTTTTTCATCATTTTTCCCATTTAAAATTGTATTACTATTATTTTATAAAATAAAGTGGAAGGCACCAAGATTAGATTTTTCTTAAATGAGAGTATAGTAACAAAGTTTGGAAATCATCGATCTGAAAGATCAAAAGTTCGAAACCATCGTCGCATTCGTCAAAACGCGCCCGAAAACAACAGTAGAGATGTCAAAATTTTTCGGAGTCCCAAACAATTTCGAAAATCCCAAAATTTCTAGAACCCCGTCCCAATCCCGAAAACATTTCTAATCCCATGCCAATCTAATGTTTTCGACATCTCATATGTGTTCGCAACATGTCCACCATTGTGCAGGGGGCTTAATGGTCGAGGAATCGTCCGGGGTCGCGCGGGTCCAATTATTTTCGTGGGTCGGTAACGAACGGAGACCGCGTTCGTCCGTTCATGGAGATGGAAGGAACCGAGTAGCGGTTAAATATATCGTTCGCGGAGAGTTTCGGGGACCTCGTTTTGCTCGATGGTTACCTAAAACGCTCACGGTTTCGAGAGGTACACGAAAATAGCTATGGACTCGGACCGACCGGCTCCCGAAATACCCAACACCATAGATTATGGTCGCGTGTAACGCGCGTGCACGCTGAATTTCGACCGGCTCGCCCCTACCTGATGAATGTTGGGAACGATTAAATGTCGCCGCGCGCTTCCTAAGTCGTATATCATTTACCGTTGGATGCTCTTTTGACGACCGCCGAGCTGTATGACGCTGATATATGCCAGCCTAACGCCGGTCAATTGTCGGCGCCTCGGCCGAACATTTTATCCGACGCGGTTCACCCGAATCGCACGCAGTTCGCATCTATTGCTAGGAGATCGCTTGATGACTAGCTTAAGGAATTCGATTCATCGATCGGTTTTCATTTTTTCTCAATCAATTCTCTGTTGGTCTTGTTTCCTAATTCTTGATATTTTCGACCACTAACTTGCTATTCGTTAATACGGTTACACGCAACTAATTAAAATTATAAAACTGTAAACTAGAACCACGTATCTTCACAGCAAGTCATCTTTCAACTGTATCTGACGGAAAGTGGTCGATCGAACAAATCAACTGGCTGTCGTAATAATTATTCACTTAACGGCTCCGGGAACACTCTCGTCGACGTGGAGGAAAGTACGGTGATAATTGGCCTAGTGAGTAAATGAAATATTTATTCGCTGAATGAGGTTAGCTCTTCGAGGTGAAGAATGTTTGTGAGATTGAAAGACGATTTGGGGAATGTTCAGCGGTTACTAGAAGTTGAGAGAATTTTTGTATTTAGGGACTTTTTGTTGTGTTGAGTAGGTTTTAATATTTTATTGTGTTATATTGTTTGATAGTAGTTATATGCATATTATTAGGTAATATGCGGAAAATACTTATAATTTTACCAAACGCAAAAATTATGGATTTATTGTTCATAATAAAATTTGTAACTGTAAGAATTGTTTAAATAAAATTATAGTTTTAATATCTTGCAGTCAATCTTTCGAAGAAAATGAGTATTTTATTTGTCGTGGAATATGAAACTATTTTAAATGATTATTTTATGAATTATTTATGTATATCTTTAATATGCACACGAGATTTATAGTTAATAAAAGTTGCATCAACATATGAAATAGTTTGGTAACTCTGAGCAATACTCATTCATTGGATAAGATATTAACGCTGTTGCACGTGTGAACTGTGTTTCGCTTCGTAGACACCGGTGACTTCAATGCCAGCGTAGGAGAGATTTTATGAGTCTGACCAGCTATTCAAATATACACAGAATCGGGCAGACGTAAAAATTCAATGTAAATGTCGTAGTACATAATTTCATATCTGAATTGTGAAATCGAGAAACTAGGTACAATATTACTTTTACCGTTAACTATTTTCTTAACTGTTAGTGTCGTTCATTATTATCGAGCACGATGTGGTTTAACTGGTTTCGTTCGCATGGAAGTTAAGATGTAATATATTTTGACGGTTACGATCATCTAATAATGTTTCAAAATAAAATGAGGTTTAAAATGATTTTCAATTTTTAAAACATGATGGTTTAAAATGATCAGAAGAAAGATCAACATATAGGATAATATCCAAAGTGATTATATTTTTCTTGCATTTCTTTCATGATGAATAATATAACATGCATATTTTTAATACACAATTAAAAATCATTTCTTTAATACCTTATTTAAACTGTTTCAAACTTTATTTAACATTGCTATTGAAATAAAATAAATACGTATTCCACGAATACGCATTTATTACTTCAGCAGTAATGTAAATCGTATAAACTGTCATCATAATATTTATCTTTATTTAGTTAGTTATGAAAATATCCACTGACAAAATTTAATTTTTCGAACAAAATAATTTACTTAGACGCTGAATACTACAAAAAACAACAGTGTTTTATGTATCACTTATTCTTTTCCCATCAAAAATAAAAAGGAAGAATTATTAATTATTTGGTATCACAATTCTTACGTTACACTTATTCGACATTAATAATCTTGTAAGTTATAATTATTTTCTTGTAATTTTGAAATTCCGGTCATCGGTGACGGTCGTGGCAGTTAACGTGTTAATAATATTTTACCACCTGTATAATAGAATTGATTATTTTAGACAAATTTCGAACTATGTTCAAGTTTTACGGATGATCCATTAAGAGTGGCCGACTTCCAGACACCGAGAGATTAATACATTAGTCATCTAATTGTAAGATAAGATACGATGGCCCTTACTTGAAGTAGAGCGATCACCAGACGCGTTTCACCGCTCTGCACAGCGATGGTGCTTATGGTGGTTGTCGGTGTGGTGGTTTGTTGCGGCGCGTCCTCGTTGCTCTCCATCACCGCTCGTGATTCCTTCTCACGAGGTCCATCACTGTTCTCTGTCGTTTCCATCGCGTCGTGGCCGTCCACCATTCTCGTAATTCTCTTCTTCGTCGCGGGAAAATAGAATCGTTCGAACTATTCGTGTTAATCGATTTAGCGATTGCCTCGATGTCAACTTTATCCTCCTCTTAGTTTCGCCTGTGCGAAACCTTCGTTATTCTAATTACTCGTTCACAAGAATTATGAATAATTCTATAATTTCAAATGTGTTAATCTTTATTTTTGTATTTTTGTGTAACATATTTATTGATTATACGAAGTAGAACATTTTCTTTTGGAATATTAAATTTTGTTGTCTATACTATACGCATAATCAAGATATTAATATTACACTGGATAAACTTTATCGAGGCTAATATTTACTAACTATAAACGAACATCACAAACAGTTTCTGTGAGACAAAGTCAGAATGCTCAATTCATTATAATTTCCTTCACAAAAATTTATCTTATTTATTCATAATTATTACAAATTGTCAGATGTAGTTCATAATTTTTTACTGATCATAAATTCGTAATCTTCACTTCTCATAAAATTAATCCTCTATAGGCTGCATTTTTTTCGTGACATATACATTGAACTTTCATACCTTAGCGTATCAAAGTTTAAGTTAATTAATTACTTAATATTATTCGCCACTTTGCCATTTAAAATGAAATAAATCAACAAGACGCCAATATATTGGTATGTGACATCAAAATCATACGAACCTATAGAGGGTTAACACTACGTCTACCGAGCATTTAATATGATCGATATGCAATCCATTTAAAAATTGCAACAATAGATTATTTTCAGTTTATTGGGATATTCCTCACAGTATTGAAGTGAAACTGTTTATTTTCGAAATCTAGTATGATGAGATATCTCGTAACAGGGTTACTAATTCTCAATTTTCATACAATTCATAATCTCCAGTTTCTTCAATATCCATAATCTCCAATTCCCTCAAAATCCATAATCTCCAATTCGCTTCCAATCCCTAATCCCTCATTCGTAGAAGCAAATTCAACCCAAATCGTTTCACATTTCCCTCGCCATAGGGTCAACAAGAAGCTTGAACCGACAGAATTTCCCGAAACACGGAACTCGTTAGGTCCGTCGTGCACGTGAAGCACGGAATTCGACTGGCCTCGCTCCAAAAACAGAGCTTCTTAGGTTCTTAGCTACCGATAGATGAAAGTTTAATAGTTCCTGTCTATCCGCGGAGAATTAGCTTCGACGTTGATCAACGTTCCGCGTGCCGTCGCCTCGTCGTGGGTACGCAGCGCGCATATCACGCGGAAACGTTCGCCGGGATCGGAATTGATGTCGCTCGCTTCCCTCTGGGAAGCAAAAGTGACGTTCTCCAGTTACCGCCGCGCCAACGCCACTGATTAACGTTATTTTTGGCGGCACGCCAAATGTACGGCGCGGACCCTGCGAATTCCGTGGACACGCGGCGACAATTCCTCGCCGCGCAGCGAAAAATTCCGCCCGCCCGCCTCGCCTCGCCTCGCCAATCTTTTTCTTCTTCACTCGATCATTCTTTCCGTCCAGACCAAAGTAACGTGCAATCGCGGAATAAATTATGGTAGATGTTCGAGGAGATAAAAATAGACGTTTAAATCAGGATTCCGTGCGCTACGCTGTTCGAGCGCAAGCTGGTGTCGACGAGACCTCGCAACAGGTAAATGTAAGTTTGATTGCTGAGACGGGAGAAGAGATGGGAATAGATGAGTAATTTATTAATGCGAGACGAATGGTTCGTTAAGTTCCTTTAAAATTTTTAAAGGAAGGAGTGTAAAATTTGCGAATGATGGGGAAGATATTTGTAATGGTTTCTCTAAATTACGAGTTAGAGAAGAGAAGTGAAATTTGTGAATACTAAAGAAGAAACTTGTAATGTGATTTCCTATTGAGATTTTCAAACGTCAAAATGTAGAAAATAATAGATGATAAGTGAATCGAAAACAAGTTAATGCCAGATGAGTGGTCTATTAATAATAGAGAATTTTCTAATGGGGTTTTTGGGTAAGATTTGTGAAGGAAAGAGGAAAATTAGGATGGTTTCTTAAACTTATGATGTAAGTTTTTATTAAGAGTTTCAGAGGGAAAAATCTAGAAGATGATAGACAAGACAATTGAAAAGATTTTAATGAGAAACTAGTTTAGTTAAGTTATATAAAATTTGTGGAATGAATGATATTTAATCTAAAAGTTAAATAAAAATGTAGAAATAATGAAAAGAGGCAAATTTGGGGGATCTGAAGGAGGTTAAAAATATACTGAAAGTTGTTTGTTGGATTTTTCATAAGATATAATAGACATTAAAGTAATACTTTTTCTGTGGTTGTCATGAAAAAATACATTGATGAATGCAGTAGTTAAGTTTTAGAATTTCGATTGGAAAATCTAGTTGGACGACTGTGGCAATTTTATCAATTACACTAAAGTACGTACGGATATTATTATTTTATACTGTCTTAATTACTATTTGGAATGGAATTATTCAGTCTCGCGATACTTGTAATTACATGTATTCATACACCTGTGGACATGTAACTGTCAGAAAAAGTAAGCCAGTCATTTGCTAACGGAAAAAGTATACACAGATCGTAAAAAAACTTGTTACTGGAAAGAAATCGTTGACGTAGACACGGAAGAAGTTAGACATTTCGAATACATGAACAGAATATTTTTATCTCTTAGTGTCACCCTCTATAATTTATGCAATAATAAAGATATAAATGTATTCTTGATTTTATGTAGACATATTACGTTTGAATTTATAAATCACTTTAAAATAAGCGCTTTAAATATAGTTCAATAGTATTTTTCAAGGCAAGAGTTCATAAATATCCACGTCTATTTCGGAATTTCGTCCGCTTTTTTCAAAATTTTTATTTACTTTTCTCATAGAACTTCTTCCTTATCACTGCAGTTATGTAATGAAATTATAAACCAGTAAAAATGTACAACAATTTCTAAACTGAAAATATTTATACCACGATTTAGAGTAAATAAAACAACTTACGAAGACAAACAATTGGAGAATGATAAAGAAAAACGAAGAATAACATATGAACATACAATACCACATAAATATTCAATAAGCTACATAGTAACCTCTACATGAAATAAAATTTTTCTGAAGAAATTCAAAACCAAACAGGAATCGCGAACATAACGAAAAAATCATCTACTCATTTAAACGCGCTAACGCTACAACTACCACACCCGTCAGAATGTGAATGAGGTGTTTCAATTTTCCTATTTCGCACTGATTGATATCTAACTGTGTTCAATATCCGAAATGATTAAAAAAAATGTTATAGTTTCGTTACAATTTTGTAAGAATTACATTAGCCACTCATTAGCTAAATCGGTTAACTCCGCAGAACAAAAAGTAGAGAAAAGTGATGCAATAGCCATACATCGATTTTCAAAATCTTCCTGTAAATAGAAAATTAAATAATCACTATGGAACATATTTTTGCATTTTTGTATGTATAAAATAGTATAACCCCGAAGTAATTTTTATTATTACTGTGAGTTTTGCATGGCCAAAAGAATTCTTCTTACTTAGTGGTGCCACACCCAATAATAAGGAAACTTATTTTAAATAAAAAAGAAGTTAAGAGCCAATGAATCGCTTTAACGACAAAATCTTAACAAATTCAAAAAGTGGAGTTGATCGATTTGGCCAAACGAGCAACTCACGTATTGATCCTACCGATCGCTCGGTAGTTCTAATATTAACACTAGTACTACCAAATGGTTCAAATTGGCCTAAATTATACTTTCCCAATTGTTAAAAAGATAATATATACTTCATTCTTAAATCATTTTCAATTGTTGCATTCTTAAAGTTGCTACAGTAAAATCTGAAAATGTTAATTTGACTGTTCGGTTGTTCTAGCGTTAAACCCGACATATCATTGAAACTCCCACCAAACAGAAATTCCTCCTCATCGTATCTAAAACAAAAACTGAAATCAAACGATAGTAAGTATCATCGGTCGCGTCTCCAACAAAGCTAGACCAGAAAGCATCTGGTCCCGTCCCAGTGGCTGCTTAATTACCAGCGTCCAATGGAACGACTATTTCAGATTAAGAGAGATCTGGATACACCTTCCGCTCGGCCCGTTGTCGGTGTGTTTATACTTTATATGTATCTTTGTACGGTGACGTCACCGACACGGCGAACGAATGGGAGGATAAAACCGGACTGACTGGTGGCGTTCTCCGAACGGGAGGTTCACCACACCGCGACCCACGATCGAAGATAATCTCGTGGAAACAGGGGGAGTGAAGGAAACGAAAAAAAAGAAGAAATAAAGAAGAAGAAGAAGAAGAAGCAGAAGAAGAAGAAGAAACATGAAAAATAATGGCGGATCGACTCGAAATCCCGATTCCCGAAGCTGCGAGAGGCTAGTCCAGACGAGACGCGAGTTTCGAAACCTGGAGAAATTTTTCGCCTATATTTCGTTTACCGTTGCAGTGGGAAACAAGAGACGATATTTGAAGACACATGGAATTGTAGTGACACTAAGAATCATAGTGCGTCATGGGATGCATATCCCTTAAAACTGGAAATAGGAAGGATATCATTTTTGGTAAATGGTACAGTCTAATTCAATTGCGAAACGCCGTCTTTTACTAAGATTGAATTTTGGAATGTCAAGGATCTTCAGTTTTAAATTTGATTTAGAATTTAAATTTAATTTAAATTTAATTTACAATTCTGTTATTTTATATTTAATTTTAGGATTCTTTTATTTTGTATTTAATTCTGTAATTCTGTAATTATAAATTCAATTTTATAATTCTGTAATTTTAGATTCAATTTCGGAATTCTGTAATTTCAAATTTAATTTTAGAACTCTATAACTTTACATTTCATTTCAGAAATCTTTAATTTTATATTTAATTTTGGAATTCTCCAATTTCTCATATAACTTCGGAATTCTTCAATTTTAAAAGAACAAAAATCATTCAATTTCTAACAATCTTTGACTTACACTACGATCCTCAGTGTCAAATATCGAAAGACCTATGCTATCGAACAGACACAGTCCGAACACAGTATCCGAAGCGATGAACATATCGCTCACCTCATCCAGACTTTCTTCCCAAAGTATAAAGTACAAACTTGCTTCTTCCCAATAATTATTAACCTTTTGCACTTGAAAGATGACTCTCAATCACCATTTCATATGATATAGCAAAATGATAAAATCTTACATACAAAATTAAATATTGTATAATACATTAATCTGTAAGACATTGAAGTAAAACATCTTTGTTTCTTAATTTATGTATGCTTCTCAATAATTAGTTTCAACAAATACCATCTATGTGCCCATCAGAAAATGTTGAATATTTCTACTAAAACAAAAACTCTCGATTGCAAAGAGTTAATAAATCAAAATTATTAAAACCATAACAGCAACCTCGGAGACACGATCGATGTTTAACCTCTTGCATTGGAAAGACGTACCAAGCACGTCAAGATATTTTTCTTTCAAAAACATTATTATAAATTTTTGGATTATTTCCAAAATTACCAGCATCTGTTTCACTGGCGAACTTCTCAATTGTAATATTCTATTCAACTCAGGAAACCTTCAAAATGAAATATTGAAAAAATGAAGTTGAAGCGAGTCATTGAATTCCTAAATATAATGCCGTATCTTATAACTTTAAATGAAAATATTTATGAGAGCAATCTCAGTTTCTTTATGTAAAATACACGATTACGGGCGTCACAGATACGTGACGTTGGTAGCGAACATGTTAAGCATCTGCATTGTTTTGAAATGTATTACTCCACACAAAACAATTAATAAATATAATTACACGTCCGCGTAAAATAGGTAAAAACGAAATTCTTCGGCAAATCGCTAAATGAAATTCCATCGCAAGAAGTTCATTCGATGTGGGCGCGTGACATTGTTTATAGATAGTCCGCACACATTTCCCGGCGACATCTTTCGATCGCTGGTGAGCAATGCGCGCAGACAGTCCGCAGACGAGCTCTGTCAAGTCTGGACTAGCCTTAAGGCTCGCGGATTCCGCGGTGCGGAAGCGTTCGGCTGGCATCGCCGCGAAACAATGTATTTATTCGGCGTTATCGGTCGCATTATGTCAAGCTAATTACACGTTATCTCGCGACCAGCCGGCCAGTTTGTAGAAACCGATTAACAAGCGACGCCCGACCGTTTAATGCATGCACGTACTTTTTTCTCGTTCCTTTTTCTCTGTTTCAATCGGGTTCAACGACTAAACACCATGTCGTCGCGCGAGCCGGCCGACGATAACAGTCAACAGAGAAAGTCCTACACTGATCATGGTGAAACTAAAATTCTGTATTCAACATCGATCATTTTCGAATTAAACAGATTTTTCCATGGATTTTCGAGGGTACAGAAGACAATAGATAATCAAGGGCGAAATGAAAATTGAGGTCGCTGGAAATGAATCGTATCGCTTTTGCGTATGGTTGTTGGAGTGTTTTCGAAATTGCTTATATAATATGTGAATATAAAATATACAATGAATATAATTGAAAAATTTCAATATTTCAACATTTCTGTTCTTTGCTATAGAAAAATATTAGCCTGTTGTTAAATTGAAGTTTCTGTTCGAATTGAGTAGACCGACAAATTTTTGGAAATATTTTTCCAAGTATTTTGCTTCTTTTGTTTTAGTTGGAATAATCGGATTACTTTCAGACAATCACCTAAATCGACCCACGTTCAAGCAGTGACAACCACAACGTATACCGCAGCAGCAGCAACACTCGCGTGACACATGTCACAATCGTGTCACAATACCGGTCGATCGGTCGCAGAAGCAAGCCGACCCGAGACTGAGCCGTCGGCCAGTTTCGAATGCCGCCGAGGCTTGTTCGGCCGAGGACGTGCCTTGTCGAGTTTGCGCGAATCATATCGAGTCTGAACGGACGCGCACGGAAACGGACGGAGATTTGTGACCCGCTGGATTCGAACGTGATCGAATACTTGACAACTTTGGCGAATGTGTATTTATTGCAGTCTTTGGCGATTTTTTTATAATATTTTATTTTTATTATAGGAGTCTGTATTCGCGTCTCTTGCGACTTTTGTTTTGGAACCGGTGCGTTTTGTGATTCCGGGCGACGGCATGCTGGCTAGTCAATTGTTAAATTTGTTTCTTGGTACTACCACCCTTAAATATTATCTCGTAACCATATAATTTTAAACAAAATTCATTACTCAATAGTATAAATTTATACTTTAGGGATAATTTATTTTCAATTATGATTTTGAGGGTGATCTTATTAATTCAATAGATTTAAGAATAATCCCCTTGCTGATCCATTAAATTTTAGGGATTACTTATTTTTTAACGTTTCGCAGGAACGCTCGAGGCGTCGAGGTCCCTTTATGTATTATGTATGATTTGTAATTCTTTTAAACATATCTGTACCTTTATCTTCTTGTTTACGCCTACTAGATTGGCCCATTCCTACTTTTTGCAATTATTAAAACGATAATAGATGATTCTCTGAGAAATTATTAAAGAAAATGATTTGACAATACGTAAACTGAATTATAAATCAATTAAAGTCTCGGTAGATGCGCTGTTGGAGTTTCTATAGAGGAATTTCGAAAAGTCTATTACTGCTCGGTAGTTTTAGCTTTAAAGGAAAATTTGGAATCTGGAGTTACATGGAAACTGGAAGTATCTGATTTTTCCAGTTTCAACTGTGGGAACGTGATGCTGAGATGAGGGAAACGTTATTTTTTGACACAGTAGGAATGATAAATATACACATATTTTTCGATGCCTACATATTGAAGATTTGTTAAGAATGAAATTAATTTAGGGTCCGATGATATTTTAAAAATGTTGGGAATTGTTCTTTTACTTGAAAGCTAGTTTGAATTGTTTTAATTTGTAGATTTAAGTAAGTATTAATGTGAAAAATTTGAATTTTTAATAATCAAAATTGTTCTTGATGATAAGAAATTTAGAAATCAGTTCTTTCATGATTATAGTTTAGTATTTGAAGTTAACGATGGTTTATTTCCAGTATGAAAAATTGCTGAGCGAATTCTAATCACATTGGCACTATATATTTACCAATATATATTTAAACTTCTTAATTATTTCTCAGAATATAAATAATAAAATATTTTTTAAGGAAATTGGTTACTAATTCTTAAACCTATCATTCAGTAAATTTACAAAATTGATTTGGTTTTGTTGATTAGTTACTTACGCTGTTGAGAGAATTTTATTCTTTGCATTACCTCGATTGAAAGTTTTCGTGACTTTCCTATCAGGACAATATTCGTGCCAGGAGCAACATTGTTAAGTTAAATACACCGATTATTAAGTCAAACATTTTATTTACAAACTCGACGAAAAAGCCATGCACACTGTAAAAACGTTACAAATACAACAACGTGATAATTAGAATTCTCATTCGAAACACGAATAATAACTTTTGATTTTCAAGTTAGAGGTTAAGGTGTTAAATTAACTGAGTTATCACAGTTATCACCGTTACACATATGTAATCTCTGTAACAACGTGTTCAACCCGATAACAGTAACGACATATCGCATGCATTAAACATTATTATTCATTGTACATTGACATTCAATACTTTATTACAAAATTATCAATGTATTCCACTATCTTCATGAACTCAATTTTTAAACTCACCACTTATAATCAGACCACTTATAGAGCAATCAAAATTACAATTGCCATTGATCACAATAATAATAATTCCTTCCACAATAAAGAAGAAAAGGAAACTAATACATCGAGAACTTCTAATATCAGAAACCTTTAATTAACATCGAAGATTTACAAAATTTCCA
The DNA here is from genome assembly GCF_051020985.1 of Nomia melanderi. Lineage (NCBI taxonomy): Eukaryota > Metazoa > Arthropoda > Insecta > Hymenoptera > Halictidae > Nomia > Nomia melanderi. The sequence goes on from NC_135005.1 coordinate 7,458,034, forward strand.
CCAAATTCTTCTAATTATTCCAACCTTCTAATTGGCAGATACTAATTACAAAATAAAAAATCTACTGACACAATAATGCTTCCACTAAGATCATCTAATTATGCATTGCAAATCACTTAATTCTTTAATGACGCATGAAACGACGATCCTGCTTATAAGTAGAAAAATGGATCGATCGGATCTAGAATTTTTTACAAGAAAATAGAAAATCGTAATTCAATTTCCGAATTGAAACAAGAAGCTCAACTACTTAGCACTTTTCGACCGGATTTTCACGAAGACCCGTGGCATTCAAACGATTAAAAATGATTTTTAAAAAAATGAAATGTTGCGTTTGAAATACAGTAGAATCTCGTATAACGCGATTAAAAAATTCTGTGTTGTAACGATTTCACGTTGAACTGTAGTAATTTTTATTTTATAAAACTATAGTAATCTTTCACTTCTATAGTTACTTCATAAAACTATAATCATTTTTCAGTTTTATACTTATTTCATATAATTACAGCTATTCTTCACTTTTATAGTCACTTCATAAAAATATAGTTACATTTCAATCATTTTTTAATCACGTTATTGTGGGTTCTACTGTAGGTACACATGGATGCACGCGAATCACACGAGACGAGGCATAGCTAGCTTGCATTAGACAGTGGCAAACGGCATCGATTATCATTCACGGCGGTAAGCTTGATGAAACTCTGCTGCGCGGAGTAGCGATCGAAGCAAGAAGCCTCGTGGCCGCAATTGCAGCTGCAGCAACACTCGTTCATCGACGGGCCGCCGATCGGACTCACCTTCCTCGCTCTCTCGAGGAAATCTTGTCCTTCCAGGCTGTCCTCCCTCTTCGTGGGCGACATTTCGATACCGCTGTCCTCGTGATGCCTGGTGTACTCTTTCAAAGACAACGTCATGTCCTTCGTCGCCTCCGCAGATGCTGCGAACGATTTCTGTTCTTCGCTGGTCTCGCTGACTTTCGTGAATTTGATCACGCGTTCGACGTCGTCCGACTTCGTCGACAACTCGTCTCTGCGACTGTACGATTCACCTGTCGAATTTTTTCGTCTTCACATTTTTAATTGTCCGGAAAATTATAATTACGAAATTGAAGGGTATTACAGATAGTACTAACACGTTGATTGCCGCACGATTTTAACCATTTGCACTCGATTCATTTGCAATGTTGTCGGATGTAAATTTGTATTCATTTTTAGGGAATTCAAGTAATTTTCAGCGGTAGGATTGAACGTTTTATATTTATTTTATTTATTTATTTATTATTATAGTATTTAATTTTTATAATCTTTTAAAATGTGTAAAATCTTTTACTTTTTAAAGTACCACAAATAAGGTATAATAAATTTGTTTTGTCACCTTCAGCATGACATACGAGTGCAAAGGGTTTAGCTGCAAAGTATGCGAAATGAGAATTACAATATTAAATTATTTAATTGAATCTCGTTCTTATTGTCACAGGTTTATCTTGCTGAATACCATTGCATTAGGTAGCGTTATTTACAATATAGGAATGTGTTCATATAATCATCGTTTCATTGAGGAAATTGCCGTAATTGAATTTGGGATTACCGTGGCATTCAACGTGTTAACGAACATATAGGAATGTATTAATAATAATTTACAATAATAGTATTAATAGGAATAAAGAAATACTGTTTGCTTTGTTGAAGAGAAAGTAACTTTTCCTTCCTTTCAGTTAGAGATGAAGGCAAAACTTGTTGGGAATTTTAGGTGATTTATTTAATCGTCAGAATTTGGATTTATTAAAATGGAGGTATATCTTTCTTCTTATGGGCGTTATTTAATGTTTTAATATTTATTTTATATGATAGTGTTGTTTGAAGTAATGAATATGGGAAAGAGTAGGAACATTCTAGTTTGTAACTGGAAAATCTAGCTTCTGCGATAACAGATGTGTGAGATATAAAATATCGTCGATTCTCACTTTTTGGACCTAGCTCCGCTTCGTGATGATAACCGTTCGTTTTCTTGTAGCCTTCTGGTGTTACCATGCGCTCGAGATCCTTGATTTCTTTGACATCAACGTTTTCACGATGATCTTGCACAACATTAGATATCACTTTGTAAGATGCGACTCCCAGCCGCGTGTCATGCGATACGCGCAGAGTTGTAGTCTCTGTGACTTCCTTCACGATTTTGCCTGATTTCTCCTGCGATAATAAATAGAAAAGATTCATCGTACAATTTATATTTAATGAAACACTTGAAGTATACAAATATTCAGGGAAATTTACGTACATCTGCTCTCCTTTCTATTGACACAACCTTTTCAACCTTCTTTTCCCCAGACGTCTCGCAGATTTCTGGCTTCGAAATTTCGATTAATGTCTCCTTTTTCTCTGCTTCCGAAATTTTTGGAAGCTCGACGGCTTGCTTAACGACGCACGACGACATTGTTGCGGTGGCTGTGCCAAATTTTGGTTCTTCCACGTTCCACCTTCACAAATTTGAAGAGTCAACAAAGTATTAAAAATCATTGCCAATGAAAATAACCGTGATGCCATGTTGCTATGTGAATTTTGTCTTCTGATTTGCCATTGGATGGAAGATCAAATAGAAAAATTAAACTTTCAGATTTACAGATTTTCAGATATTCAAATTTTGAAATTCGTTTTACTTAAATATTTAATCATCAAATAATCACCACAGCTTAAATATAGCAACGTAATATTTTCTATATCCGTTTCATACCAAGTATCGCTCGTAGTCGTCATGGTTGCTGGAGCAGCAAGGTCTTCGCATTCTGGAGACGTAACGAAGGATTCGCTTCTTGAACGAGCCGTCGGAGTTATCGAACAGTCAGTGGCAGTCACATAACACTCCACGTTCGAGTCGTCAGCTAAACTATCATCGCAAGATTTGTCGACTATATCCTGCAATGAAAATAAGTTAAATATGCATCCTTGAGTTTTAAAATTGTAAGTATCAATTCCACCAAACATGTGAATTTTATTTTCAAAACTATTGAACAACATCATCATTCCACAACAAAAAGTACAAAAACATTCCTGAACTTTCATATAACAAAACCTATATTCTAAATTTCCATGCACATTCTTTCTTAGAAAAAGATTCCCACAGATTGCTCCTAACGTTGACACCAAAAATAGCCTAGCTGTTCAAACGTCCAATTCCACTATATCATAAATTATACTTCTCATTCCGAATTTTTCATTCGCAAAAGAAAGATTAAAAAATTATCATTTTTCATTATTAACGTTTAAACATTCCTATTCCTCTACTGTCAAAAAAATAATCTAATTAACCCCAATCCACGCTACAACGACCTTAGAAATCTAAACAGTCACACTATTCTCCACCCAAAACATGCAAACGAATCCCCAAAAACTTCGTCTAGAAAATAGTCAGTGTAACAAAAATCTACTCATTACAACAATCCAATGATAAATCTCACATCGGCACTCTCCTGCCCACTCCTGTCATCTCCCGAAAGCTGCTCGCAAGTCTCCATCCGAGTCTCGCTCTCGACAGCTTTCTTCAAAGAACTCTCCAGCAAAGGAGACGGTACTCTTCCAGCTGCCCCATCGATCAATGGTGCCGTGGTCGGCATCCCTGAAGTCGTTGAACTCCAGGCAGTTCCTTTCACAGCAGTAACCGTGGATTTCGGTTGAACTTGTGCAGTGGATGAAGATGTTGCAGACGAAGAGGACGTAGGAATCGACGAAATGGTAGCGGAAGTGGGTTGAATCGACGAGGAAGCGGTGGTAGCCGGTGTGGACGATGACAATGAGAACAAAGATGAAGCGGAGGACATGGCGGACGACGACATAGGAACTGGACGAGTCCTGGCGCCCGCCTCGCAGAGTCTAGCGTCCAGCTTCTCGGCGAGCCGCGTCACTTCCGCCAGCCTCGCCGAGATCGCCTCCACCGCTGTCAAGTTACTGACTTTGCCCGGGCCATCCTCCGCCTCAGACATTCTAGAAAAAATAAATTTCCGTCGTTTTCACTTCCCAGACTATTAATAGTGCTTTCCTACTGGAACCAGAGGTCTGCGCACTCCGCGAAGGATGTGCTCGTTGGTTAAAGCTGTTGGTTAGGTGTTGGGAGGGCTCCTTTGGGACTGTGTGCAAGATTTCTGATCGAGTATTGGTAAACCAGGTTGAATGGCTGTAGCAATGTTTTCGATCAAAGGAAGAGAGTGATCGAGGTGGACGTTGTACAGACATGGAGTTGGATAATGTTCATGGTGGAGGGAAAGAGGATTGTACGTGTCTGGTGTAGTGTACTGTGGTAGAGTGGTTTAGTAATTAGGGATTATTATAATTGCGTTATTGTAAAATAATTTTTATTTCTTTTGTTTTATTATTATTTTGGTATTAGGAAATCTTATTGGTACGTTTATTATTGTACTTTTGTTTTTTAATATTATATGGTTATATTTATTATTGTGTGTATTGGTAGTATGTTTTACTTTGTATAATACGTTAAAGAAATGAGAACATTGATTTTTGTGAAGTTTGTATGTTATTCTAAATCTAGTGAGATTTTTTATTGAGGAAACAGGTTTCCGTTGCTTTCTGTTTCGTTTTACTAAGTTTTGTTAGAATGTGTTTGAGTGTATTGAAGAAGAAGGAATTCTGAACGCCACTGTCGGTGTGCCGTAAATCTATCGAATTTCTGTGCTGCGGAAAACGATCGGGGATCCATTGATCGGGAAATTGAAACGCGGCCAGACGCTTTCGGAAAACGTCAAATTTCAAAAGTGTTACGTAATGGATAGTGACAGCGCCGCAACCAAGCGTCGCGGACCAGATGGTGGTTCCAATGTGGGGCGTAGTTCTAATTTCGGTGAACCGAGAGACGCCGAATCTGCACAGGATTACGTTTGAGCGGCATATTCAATCTTTACTGCACACAATAAAATCCCGTGAAGTCTTCGACACGGCTGCAACCCATTCCATCATCGAAAATATCCGCAGCTTCGTGTACATAATCACAAAACTTCTGGGTACCGAGATCAGTTTACCAAAGAAAACGGGAAAAGTAAAAATTATCATTAAAGCTGTTAAAAAATCTACAGAATTCCCTAAAATTCGAATTCTTATTAATACATTTTTTCTCAATTATTATTTACGTATTATATCTGTTATTAATTATTATTTTTCATTGAAGAACACTTCATTAGTTTTACTACAGCGTGCTCTAAATTTCTCAGTAATTGTTCATACATAAATGAAAGAAGAAGAAACCATGATAAAATCATTCAAAAAATTAATACAATATATGAAAAAGTCAATAAAAACGTACACTTTATCGTTTTAACACTATTAAACCCAAGGTAAATTTAACAATCAGAAATTTGTTGCATGGGAGTGCAGTAAAACATTCAGAACATCTTAAATGATACAAAAAGTATTTTACGTGTGGAATTATACGCAATACATCTGGAGGCTTGTGCATCCCTATTTATAAAGAGACATTCGAAGTTCGCCTGCAGATAAATCGTCCTCACTAAGAACTGTGGGAACGATTCACTTCAACAGAATGGCACAATTAATTTATCACATAAAAATGAATGATCATTGTTACAAAAATAATAGCCACGATTACCGTTAAAATAAGACATAATTAATATAAGCCCTGATAATACTGTTATAATATAGATATTCTTGGTCTATCCCGATATTATATAACCCCATTTATATTTGATAAATAAACATTACTATTCCGTATGAAAATATATGATCATAAACTATCACGAGCGCTCTATGTCCGGCTCGATTTTAGGGGCCATTTATCCGCGTATTCGCGGCATGGATCGAAGCCAACGAGTTTTCCTTGCGGACCGCTCGCGATGCAGAAAGCTCCTACACGTGTTTTAACAAAAGGAATTTCAGAAGAACGACGCCCCTTTGATAAGAACCTTAAATAAACGTAACAACCCGCGAAAGAACAAAAGACAATGACGCGCGGGCGTAACGTTAAGCGTCCCACAACTTTGGAACCACGCCAGCGGACCAATATTTTCCGGATTCAAAACTTTCAGCACGGATTCCCGCAGATTTTCAACGAAAACCCTCGACTTCCAGATGCATAAAACGCCGCGCGTTACAGTTTCAATGGCCCTGACCGTCCAGTCGCCGGTGAAAATGGAACATCTCTATGAATACAAGCGACGGAGGACACGAGAAAACACTGGCGACCCATATTCATCGTACTAACGCGTGGGAGAATGACAAAACTGGATGCAACACGCGACAGTTGTGTTTTTGAAATGATACTATCATAGTAAAATTAACAATTCGATATAATTCGAACCGTTTAAAATGGTTGACTGCCTTTAACTGGTACCCAAAGAGTAATATAAGGAGCTTACATACGATTCGATACGTTTGATCGAAGAATGTATTACAAAATCTATTACCAAAGTAACTAACAAAGTTTAAACGATAGTACTTCAATATTCTGCTTCAAAATAAAGTGATAGAAGTAAATCTAAGAATTTAAAAGAAAGGATGCGTTTGATCATTTGATCGAAGAATCTGTTAACGAATGCGACCAAGAGATTTAACTAGTATCAAATTTAACGCTAAATGTACCCACACTTTATACGCCTATTCCTACCGTAACCAATCAACTAACTTTATAAAACAAAACTAAACAAGTTAGCCGATAAATTTCTCTTACTGGAAACAGAAACAGGAAGAAAGACGAAGAGCCAATTAATCGGACAACATAGAAATCGATAGAAAGTTGAATGAACGAAAGAAAACGCAGAATTCTCAACCAAATTTTAAAACCGGTCTCCGTACGTTTAGCGTGAATATGTAAGTACCAAGTGAAATACAAAGAAACGAATCACTTAATTTTATTCTAGTTGAAAGTAAGAGCTTTTTTTCTGCATGAAGGTTATAAGTTCCGGATCCAGCGATGATTTAACGAGGAGTATGGAGGACAGAACGATTCCAGAATCGCTGACGTGTAGACGTGTAGGCCGACGACGTTTAACGGTAATGTCGAAGCGTCAGGACTTACTTATGCACCGAATTTCAAGGTGTAGGTGACTCGTCGACGTGCAGCCATGGACTGACACACCGCGTCCGTTAAAAACGGCGGTGCCCGTCGGCGTGCCCCCCGCGCGCCCCGGCGCTCGCCTCTTAAATACAGACTCCGTCTGCCTCGGTCTTTCTTTCGGCGGGATCGTAACTCGCCGGAGCTTGATCCGGATTTCTTCGATTTCGCGAGGACCAGAAACGCCACGACCGAGTTACACGCACGTTTTATTGCTTTAACCCGATTGCATTGACAGATGCATGGGGTGTTCCGGTATTTCACCGGCGAACAGTGTCAGTCTATTCTGTGACTAGGTCTTGAGAATGGATCAGGTGTTAACTCGATTTTTATTTTGTATATGATGTCCTTTGCTTTGAGCTAGTCAGTTGCTTTACGATACCTTTTATAATTAGGAATGTCAAAAATGTTTTGTTGTTAATAATTTATTGGGAATAAAATAGATGAATTTTGTATGTAATATTTTGTATTCTAAGTTGAACACTTGTCTTATGATTCGTTTTGTAATTGCGACTATTAGGACTATTTTGTTAATAATAATTTATTAGGTGTAAAATAGATCAATTTTGTGTGTAATACTGTTTATTCTAATTTAATCAGTTACCCCATGATTTCATTCACAACTATGAATGTCAGGACTACTTTATTGTCAATCATTTACTAGAAATAAAAATCAATCTCATGCTCTATATTCATAAATAGTTACAGCGAGCTCTAATTTTTGATAAACGCAACTGAATATGACGTTTCCATGCGGCATTAAACAAAAAATCAACCCTTTATAATTTCGTATTTCACTACTTAATAACACAATCGCGTAACATCTATTTCTTATTTTCAATCGCGAAGCGTGTTGAGACTGTTTGACGGTAAAAAAAATCGAAACACCCTGTACGTTAGACGAGGAAGATCCAAGGACACATGGCGTCGATTCGGAAAGCTCGGAAGCTCAAAACGATGCCAAACATCTGGACTCGGTTGAAAAATTAAACATTTAGTTAAACATTTCGCGTTGTGTTAATTGAAACTGACACTCCAAGGTGGATCGATCAAATGTCAGTTTGTTAAATTAGTCCTAATCGATCGATCCAATTGGTCGATTACATTAGTCCTGATCGATCGATCCAATTAATCGATTATATTCTTAATCGATCGACCGAATTAGTCGATTATATTCTTAATCGATCGACCGAATTAGTCGATTATATTCTTAATCGATCGACCGAGTTATAATCGACTATATTAGTTCCGATCGAGGACCATTTCTCAAAGCAGATTTTCGAGATTTTCGAAACGAAATTACGATCACTGGCGTACTTGCCGTTGATGGCACAAGGGCTCCTTAAGTCTGGTCCTCAAGAGCCGACCCAGCCGCACCATTCGGCCGACTTCGAGCAGAAGCTTCTCCCGATCGCCCAGGATGTCCCTTATCTCCGCCCTGTCCCGCGATTCCGCAGACAAATCATCAGTCTTCAGCGATCGACGCAGGCATCCCACTGCCTCGATCAGGTCGCGTAACTTCGAACAGTGCTTGAAACAGATATTTTCCGAAATAAAACCATCGTTCTGTGGTCGATACTTTTTTGTAAGTGGCACTATGTATTTTTAACTTCATAGCATACCAGTTGGCGTCGAGATGAGTTCAATGACTTTGTACTGTGGTTTCCAACGGTTTTCAATGAACTCGATAATTAATTGTAAGATCAATTATGGATAAAGATTAATTATAGATACAGATTAGTTATAGATAAAAGCTGTAGGTTTTTAAGAACATTGTATTATTAAAAAATATCAAAATGTGCATATAGAGCAAACAGAGAGAAAATCGAATGAAATATTTATGGGAAATTTGAAAATTCAAAATTGCACTGAATACACACGCGATACATAAAAATATATAAACTATCTAAAGAACAGTGTCGTTTATATGTTTGCCATGAAAAACCCTTTTCATTTTTGTTATCAATTATTTAATAGTGATCACCGTAAGTACATACATCTTCGACGCTCCTATGGAAAACAGCGCAAACTCTCAGCCTCGTTAATTGTTCTTGTCCAACGGATCGAAGCTGCTTCCAAGCTTGACGTAGTTTCAGAAAAAGGTTCATATTGCTGTCCAAAGGCAGTCTGCAGGATAATCTCAATACTCTAGCACCGTTCACCAATTGACAACCGTAATCATAGGTCCCCTAAAAACACCAAGAAAAAACCAATCTGTAAAATTTTCAAAAGTTTTCTTTGAAACTTTTCTCGATTTCTATTTTTAAATGTCACTATTCACAGTTAAAACGTTGAATGCCGTGGGGATTATCAGTGACTCCCAACCAAATGGAATTACTATAGTTCATCCAATTAAACGGTGATTATTTAAAAACATTTTTACATTATGAATAATGCTACCTAATGCAGTGGCATTCAGCTGGAGTAACAATAATAATAATACAATTCAATTAAATGATTTAATATTATATTTTTTCTATTTTGTGTATTTCGCTCTGTGAAATCCTGCGGTATTCAACGTGCTAAGTATAATACATACAGCATTCCATATAATGCCATCAAGAACTCAATACTTCAGTACATCGACAATGATACTGTTCAAGTATTTTCCAAAATATCTTCCAACAAAATTTAGAATTCTAATATGCAACAGTAACATAAAAGTAACGAATGATATAAAAATTACCTTCGCAGTTTCTTGGAATGACTGATGTTCTTCTTTCTGCTTCTGTATTTCGATTGTGTTACAACCGATCTCCATATGATTCTTCAAGAGAACATTGTACAAATCGTTCAGCCATTCAACAGCCTGTAAGACAAGCATCTTAGCAAGTAGCTCGCGTTTCGCTGAAAGAATAAACTCGAAGGCAGACGTTGTCACCTGTTCCGTATCAGTTTCGTAAGTGTATATCAACGCGATTTGCTTCAAAGACAATTTCTGCAATTCGACGCTGTCGTTGAAGATATTTTTCCTGGCGTTCGTTGCGTCTAGGATGTCTCTGACGTTCACAATATCTTCGCCGTAATCGACGCGTACGTCTCGACCCAACGCATCCTTCACGGGCATCGACAGTATGTCCGATAATTTTTCTCCTTCTTTCACTAACTCGCATTCTAGAGTTTCTGAAAAAGTCGAAAACTATTATTGAAATAAAAATCTTTTATCTGGGAACACTCTCTGCAATTGAATAATCTTAGAATAATCATAGATTAGTATAGATTATTATAGATTATTATAGATTATTATAGATTATTATAGATTATTATAGATTATTATTGATTATTATAGATTATTATAGATTATTATAGTTTATTATAGATCATTATAGATCATTATAGATCATTATAGATCATTATAGATCATTATAGATCATTATAGATCATTGTGGATTACTATAGATTACTACTGATTACAATTGATTACTATTAATTACAATTAATTATTTTTTATTATTGATTGATTACTTTTCTTTTCTTTCGATTATTATTACTTGCTGTTGACTGTTACTGATTACTAATGATTACTATTAATAACTCATAATTTAATATTGTTATGTACCAAGACTCGCTTGACTCTGCTCCAGCTTCAATAAATTCGCAGCCGCCTGAGAAAAGTCGTGGGTTCTGTTGCCCATCACCAGTCTATCGAATACTTCACTGGTTTTGTCGAAGTACTGAAACACGAAAAATAAGGTCAGGTCGAGTCAAGTCCATCATGCTTTCTCCTTAACTCGCGTACCTCGGAAACGAGTCTGAAGAATCTTTGCGAAGTAATTAACACGTTCCTTCGCCTTTCGAGCCTGGTTGCAAAGCTTCGACACACAAAGTCCATAAAGTCCCTCTGAGATTTCAGATCCTCGGACAGTCGTGTGCTCGGTAAACTGTCGATTTTGTGAAGTAATTCCGCGTATCGACCGTAAGTTTCCTGCAAAATTAATTTCAACGAATTGTTCAACAAAAATTAATCTTTTCTCATCTTAATATTCTCATAGAAATATTTTATGATTTATTTTACTGATATTAAAACAATTTACTTAATTACTTAATTACTTCCTCAATAAAATGCAAATGAATATTCCAAAATTGACATATTCGTTGCAGGCAGAATACTTCGAACCAAATCAAAACTCCGTCAACCTTTAGTAATTATCTCAGTGCTAAAATACTAAAATCAATTTCTTAATTATCTACTTCTTCCATTAAAACCAATGTTTCATTTCAATATTTCAAATATCGATGCATTGTACAAAGTCTAATATTAAATAACAAACTTTACAATTTTCCTGTGTCAAATCAATTGGCGACTGACAGGCGCCTCTGGAGTGGAAAGGGTTAATTATAATTCATAGCGTAACTACAAGTGATGTATAGGGTGTCCCAGGTTTTAATGTTCAGACTTTGTCAGTATATTCTATGGTACTAAATAAGAAAGAAATATTACGTAAACATAGGTCACATAGAGGTTTATTAAAAAGTCATAATATAAATACAGAATACAAGTATTGTACGAATAGTAATCGACTTGCTGTTATTGCGAGCATTGTCTTGAAGATATCAGCAAGATTTACGTATTAGTTAACTCTGGAAGTAACAATGTCAAGTACTAGATACATTGGTCTATTCGAGTCAATGCTCACAGTAACAGCAAGTTGGTTACTATTCCTGTATTATTTCTATTTCGTATCTTTATTATAACTTTTTGATAAACCTCTATGTGACCTATGTTTACATAATACTTCTTTCTTATGTAATGACTTATGTAGTGCCATAGAATATACTGACAAAGTTTGAACATTAAAATCTGGGATACTCTATATATAACATTATTAAGTAGATGCTGAAATTGAAAACATCATTGTTTAATACCCTGCACTCGAGCTCCAATTCCTCGTGCCGCCTTCGAAGCTCTTCCGAGGACGAAACGTCGAATCCAACCTGGCAACAGGAATTCAACATTGCGTCAGCTGGTCCAAGGATCCAGTCGGTGACACGGGACACACCCTTCTCGAGATCGCCGATCACTCTAGCGGTGTCCAGGTTTCTTTCCATTTCGGACCAGGAATTTTCGATGTCCACCTAAAAGAACGAAAAAGCCAACTTTCAAATTTGCATAAGCGTAAAACCGTTTTCTTCTGTTTAGAATGCCATGAGTGTATACCTTCTTCAATTCGATTGAATCGATAAGCTCGTGGATTCGTTTCGTTGTGTCCAAGACATCCTTCGAGGACACCCTGCTCATTCCATTCACCAAGGATCTGCCTGAAAAACCATCAGTTTTCATTATAGTCATGCGATATGTTTGATTCATTTCTTGACTGCTAAATATATTACTTACTTATTTTATAAATTATAGAATGTATATTATAATTATTTATTCAAGTTAATAAAACTTTTCATATATTCTTTGACTTATTTCACTTTTAATGGAAACTTAAAATAAAGAGAAATTTTACTGCACAGTTTCGTAACAAAATTATGATCCACGTATGAAACTTCCAGTAATACTAACAAATATGCTGAGAACACAACAATTTTTCTAAAAATCTTCTTTCAAAATGTTCTTTAAAATAAATTTCTAATCGTTCCTGGATCTTAATTAGTACCTAAACATTTCCTACGCTACACAATTAATCGATAACACAGTTAGACATCATGAAACAAAATTACTTAAAAAGAAAATCAATTTATATACGTTCCTTCACACTTCATATTTCTTAACAATTTTTCATTTCTTCGCTTTAAAATATTCGTTTCGTTACATTCTCATAATAACAAAGATAACTCAATTCATCCACAAGTTAATATTCTAAATCATCCAATAAATCATTTGCATCGTTCCACTCTCATAACAATAAAAAAACGAAATTAATTCAACCACCAGTTGCCGCTATAAATTATTTACTTATCGAAAATGGTAACTTTCGTCTTCAATTTGAAATGCGCGCGGAAATGCGATCTCTCTGGAAATCCCTCTTCTCTTAACACTAGAACCTCCGAGCATTTAATACGATTAATTTATAACCCCCTATAAAAATTCTAACAATACATTATGTTCACTTTTTTCAGTTCCCTCAGTTAAACGATAATTATTTGAAAACACTCCTATATTGTTAATAACGCTACCTAATGCAATGCTATTTAGCAAGACAAACCTACGATAGTAACAACGCAATTCAATGAAATAATTTAACATCGTATTCCCTTCATTTCACATATTTTACATCTTAAAATCGTGCGGCATTTAACGTGTTAAAATAGTATAGAAATCTTCATCACGAGTCTCATTCGTCATTGCATGGCAAGGGGTTAATCAAAAACCGGAAGGCGAATCAGACAGAAAAAGAAGATGCCTCGCGAGAACGAAGAAAGAAAATCGTGCAGCGTACGCGAACATGCGAGCCGCATTGTCTGTGCTCGTCGTTTTTACACTCTCGCGGCCACATGATCGTGCTTGTTACCTAAGGAGCGCACTTATGCTGGACATCCGGTTAAGCCGGTTTTTCAATTTTTGCGGGCAATCTAGCTACAAGTGTCTATCCCGCCGCGCGACTGGCTTGATTACCGACTGTCTAGAGTAGGGAATATCTATTGGGCTAGGCACAGGTGGGCAAATTTCGTCGCGATTTTCGGGCAACCCCAATACCGCGCGTGGGGTACTTGCCCGATTTGGCTGGCTAAAAGTTCATTTTACAAATTTTACCTAAACTGTAAAATCTTTGCTGTTTGAGATAGCCGAATAGGTGAGGAACAATGTCCTAATAATTTGTTTATCCTTGGAACACTCGAAAACTACTGAGCTCCCCGAAAGTTAAGCATTTTCCGCCTAAGCGTTATTCCTCGCGGCACTTTACATATGTTTTATAAATGTACGAATTTTTCTTTAGCACCAAATTTCTCAGGTAAGTATATGTACTATGGTTTTAATAACTCATTACCTTTTTACCATGAATCTTTATGTAAATATCTACATTTTAATATAACTAATAAAATTTGATATTTATATTACATAATTGTAAAGTTTGATATTGAATATTCAGCTTTACATAATGCATCAGTACGTAAAATATTGAAAAAAGTTGTTTTGTTTCTGAATTTATGTGCGATTTTTGGTTAAGGTAGTTTTAGAAAATGTCGTCTGTATCTCATCAGAAAATGTTAAGTATTTCCAGTGAAACATTGGAGTATGTAAGGTTAACACTACAACGAAGGAATTATTGAATTACCTTTTAGATTTCCAATATTATGATTGTAGTGGCCCTAATTTTTTGATCATCAATTTGTTTATGTTTACCTGTCTGTAGAACGTATCTTGCTATAGATGTCAATTCAGTGCTCGTCTCCCAATAGGTTTCTATGTCGTCGTTTGACTCCGACATGCGAAATGCGTCCAGGCTGCTCATTCTTTGGTGCAGGTCCGTCATCTTTGACACGAGATCTGTGGCGTCCTTGATGCAATCCTCCACTTTCTGTAATATTAACAAATAACAGTATTATCGAAGGTGACAATTTATTTAGGAAAAGGAACGAGGAAAACCAAACTTATTTGAATTTCGATATTCAATATTTAAATACTGAATATCAAATGTATCAAAGTTATTTAAATTTTAATATTCAATATTAAATATTCAGTATTACCTAATTGCATTCAATGATCAATATTTAACATCATATCAGTATCACGAATTCCAGTATATGAGTATGTTACCGTGCAAAGTGTTAAAATATTCGTATGTTGAAATGTAAATGAAGTTATCATTGGAAATGGATGAAGTTGAATATTTAACAGAAATAAATTGGAATTTCCTTCGTTAGACTTCGTGATTATCGAAGCTTACCACGCGATTCTGAATCCACTCTGTATGATCGTACGATTTGTTGCCGCCTAACTCGTACGGTAACTGCGCGAAGTCAATGTGAAGAGGCAGCCTGGTCAGGATAAGGTATGTCGGCTGAAACAGCGACGACGCGAATAATCGAATTAATTTGCATCGCGCCGCTCGAATAAACCTCTAATTTAAGTAGGTACATATACACTCGCCGCTGATCCGATCTTTAAACGTACAACTCGACGCAAAAGCTGCGATTAAGATGACAACAGGTTTAACAGGGTTCAGAGGAGACGAGTAGAATTTTTTCCACGAAATTCCAGAAAAATGTGGGACTGAACTAGCATGTAATGGAACAGGTGTGACTAGTTAGTATGGAGAAATTTTAAATGATGTAACTAGCGGATACACGTCATAATTAAAAATCGTAAAAGATTAACTACGATGTCACGTGACATGTAATTTAAATTTTAAATAAGTTTTCTAATTAAAAGTAAACCATTTTGTGATAAATACTGCAGATCATGTGATAGAGATTTTATATAAATATTACTAAAATATTATTAATCTAATTCTTATTAAACCAAATAGGTTACACTATCTTTTTATAGACGTAAACACTAAAATCAGAAAATAGATAAAAATAAATTTGAGTAATTATAAAGTAAAAATATTTATTGAACTATTCAAATATTTGATACTTTAGATTTTATGTTTCAAGACATTTTTTTATCTAGAAGTTTAAAAATATCAGCTAAGTGATTGAATGGATCTTCTTTAACGAATATTCTATCGAGGACGATTTTTAGAGATAATTTATTAATTACGTATATGGATACGAACCTCTCCTTCCTTATGAGATCTGGTGCAGCTGTCCACGCGCTTGTCCCAGAAACCTTCTGGTCGCACAACGATCACAGAAGTCGAGTACGATTCAAGAAGAACCATTGACAGCCTTATGCAAGACCTCGCTACACGCCACGCGCCCTTCCGTGCGTCCACGACCAGGACTAACCCATTTCCCTTCGTCTCCTCGCTAACAAGTAACGCATTCCTCGTGACCCGATTCCATGATGGCGGAGCCAATCGCTTTGCAATACATAAAATGTCCGTCTTTTAAAATTGAAGTTCATCCATCCAATTATCTAGATCGAATTCGAGATTAAATCGTACGATAGAATTAAGAATCCTTAATCAAATAATAAAACCTATATCGTTTATGAAAATGTCAGCTGTACCAATGAAATGTTTTTTAAAAAATATTTATAGATCGTTTGTGTCACGATTTCGATTAACAAGTTCCTTTAACTGTCAATATTCTATGAATCGAATTAGATCGAAATTGGTATTCAAGTATAGAAGATAAGTAAGAATGCTTAAATCAAACCTCTTACCAGACTTATACACGGACATTTTATATATCACAAAACATTATAGTAATCACTAGATCTATTGGTTATAGACAATTACAATATTGACAATTGCAACGTTCCCAAAATTTTCGCACACCAATTTTCAAGGTTTCAAACAATTATTTGCCCACAATAGTAATCTCAACTTGCCCTTTATAGTTACTATGCATTCACAATTTACCAGAAAGAAAGGAGAATCCCGTGTACACCTACACCCACGTGCAATTTAAATGATGACAATTGATATCAAGAAAATAGCATTTAACTTAAGAATTTTAACTCCTAAGAATTCGATAACATTTAACTTAAACTCCTAAGAATTCGATAACATTTATATTCCTCAAATTCCCGTTTAAAAACCCCGTCACGAGTCAATCAAATATTACGAAAGCTAAAGACATAATTACCTAAAGATCGACAAGAAATACGTTAGAAGCGACTCCAATCTGGGTTTCGTAGTGGGCTGCAGCTCCGATGGTACGTTGACGACGATCAAAGGTCTTCCCTCGCGGTCCCGTCCCCCTGGAATGTATGCGAGATTCGATTCGAGGGCTTCCAAAATGTCAACCGCCTCCAAATTCTTCGCGGGCATGGCTGCGATTGTATCATCCCTCACGTTTTCGTCGTTAACGCCCGGAATCCCCGCAGATTTCTGTCACGCATGTTGATGCGCTGATCCGGAGTAGACGCACGACAGAGATCGGCCAGGTAAACGATCGATATCACGGCTCGATCACGATCGAGGAATTGTGTTACGCGCGAGTCAGCTACGCCGACTGCAAAAACAGCCTCGTGGTTTGCATACCGCGACAAGTTTCACCGGGGGCAACCGCACGACCACGTCGTATACATCATCCCAAGGAAATCGGTTCTTACGGGGTCGCTCACACCTAGGAACGATAAAGGTAAGATTACATTCTAGAATGATTATTTGATTTTGCATTTAAAAGGGCATATTAAAAATCAATAGATAAATGTTGCGTTACATTTCTCCAGTTTATTTCCTGTGGAGCTTTCTTTTCTCTTGTACCGACAGACTCTATTCACGCGATTTTCATTCGCATAACATAAATTCACATATTTCACCGAATAACTGTGGTTAGGTATTAACACTAAATAATGTACCGGCACTTTGTATGTACCAATTCCTACCGTAACTAATCAACTAATTGGTTATAAAATAAAGGCAAACAAATTAAACGATAACTTTTCTTATTGGAATAGGAAAACAGAATGAAAGACAAGAATTGAAAAACCGATTAATCGGACAATATAAGAATTGATATAAAGTTAAATGAACGGAGGAAAACAAAATTTTATTTGACATTTTAAAACCGGTCATTTGACCGGTCGCGGTACGTTTAGTGTTAACCTGTTGCCGTACGATTTATTTCTCAACTATGATCGATACAACTACTTTGTCATTAATAATTTATTAAGAAAAAGGATAAAATAATAAGCATATTCTATATCAATCTTTACTGCAAGTATGATAATTGACAACAGAAGAACAATATTTAACTTGAATTCAAAAGAATCGAGTAATGTTCGTGCCTGTTAAATTCTGTTTAAAATCTTCACCACGAGTCTGACACGTTATTGTAAGACAAGGGGTTAACCTCTTGCGCTAAAATTTTATTTAGAGATTTGTCTTGCAAGAAGAATGTTGTTTTTAACTATTTTACGCGGATACAAGTAAGTATATAATTTTGGAATAAAAATACGTCGATACGCGTGGTACTTCCTTCCAGCGCAAAAGGTTGACACGTTTGCTATTTATCAAAATCGAATATTTCACATTTGACGATCAGTGTTCCGTATTTCGAGCAAAAAGTGATAAATTACATTTACATGTGTTTTCATCTAATACGGAAACGCATGGTATAATGCAAAAGGAATCGCGAAGATGTTTTTCTTCGTTATTATTTGCGTTTTGTAAAAACGGTATGTTCTATTTAATAAACTATTGTAACCGCAGAGACTGTTTAAAAAAAAACTCTGGCAGCGGATGTATTAATTGGTTTTGATAATGATTATTGAAGATTTCGTAGATAAAGTAGTTGATAATGCCGGATACGTAGCGGTTCGCGAGGAACAGGTTTTTAATAATGGCAGTTGCGGTATCCACGATGTTTTTTGTGTGGATAGAGAAATTGAAATGTTTCTTTATAGTGGATGAGTGAAATTGTTGCTGAAATCGTGGGTGATTCCAAGAATAATACTTTTTGAAAGTTGATAGCTCCTTTTGATCGAGGAATGTTTCTTTATTGTGAGAATTGTGAGACTTTTCTGGGAAAATTGTAGTTTCAATGAAATTTTTCTTTATAATGGATGAGTGAAATTGTTGTTTGTTGTATATAATTTCGAAAATAATGCTTGTTGAAGGATGATAGCTTCTTTTGACCGAGGAATGTTACTTTATTGTGAGAATTGTGCAACTTTTCTAGAAAGTTGACGAAAATTGAATGAAATTAGATGAGTAATCGAAATTATTTTCACTTGGAAACAATTCGTAAAAATCTAATCCTTGCTCAATATTCAGGTCAGCTTAATCTGATACATACACCTACTTACATTCGTCTAAACGTCATTGTCTCACAAAGATCTCGAAACAATACAATTACAAAATATTAAAACCTTCCCAATTCAGTCCGAATTTCCACAATCCTACCTACAAACACAAACAGAACACTAAACAAAACCCCTCACCACAATTTCCACATATAACCAGCACTCTCCTGAATACTCACATGAATCATTCATTTTCAACAGCTCTCCAACGAAAGTTCAAAGTCCGTGTAACCGTACGTTCTCCAATCCCATCACTCTATCCAAATCACAAATACTACGAAGCACACATAAAATATCTACAAGATAACCCAAAACAACGTTCCCTAAAAACAGAGCAACAGCGAAAGTCGAACATTGTCATCCTCGTTCCAGAAGGTATAGGCGTCCACCTTAGCCAGCATATTATTGATTAAAGTCACACCAACGCCATCAAACCCGATCAAAAAACCGAAACACTCCGATCTAAGCGAACCACTGAATATTTAATTCACCAAACACGAAACAACACCGTTTGACGTTCGCGGAAGAAAGATGTTAGTCCTGGAGTCCCGTAGGCCAGGCGCGGGTAAAAATGGCCGCAACAGCTGTCGCGAGGGTAGACGGTGCCGCAGGTGCACGCGCACGTGTCGGTCCCGCGGCGCGGCGGAAACGCGCGCGGAAATGTCGGACGCCAAATGTGAGACACCGTGTACCTACTTACGGTGGATGTCGAGGAGGAATGTTCCGAAAAGAAAAACTGTCGCGCGCTTTCACGTGCACGGGTCGCACGTCGCGCGCGCGCGCCCACGGGTCGGTCACGTGCGCGTTAAATACGTGGAAGTCGGTGTAACCGAGCGGAGAACGGAGCTGCAGCTGCGATGGAGGCTGCAGGGAAACCGAAAGCCATCTCGCTGCTCCATTCAGGTACAACGGTACTCTGGCACCGATTAACCGTCTTCCCCTTCTTCTTTCTTTCCCTCGTGGCTCTTCCTTCTCCTTTCCCGCGTGCACGACCTCTTTCTACCCGACACGACGCGACGCGACGCGTCCTCTTTTGTATTTGCAACGGAAAAATTGTTGATCGATGTAAAAATGATTATATAATGGAAAATTGGTTGGAACACGGAACAGTCAAGATAATTTACAAATAGCGGAAACTGGAAACTTAATGAATAGTTGTTGATACTAATAGTAATGCTTATTAGTATTACTTAAAATAATTTAGAAATAACTGAATCTAGTAACTTAGTGAATAGTTGTTAATATTAATAATTTACTTTTATCTTGTAACCATTTACTCGACTGCTTACTTTAGAAGTACTAATTGCTTTTCGAAACGCTGTAGATTGTAACGTGCCACGATAAACATAACGCTGTAGAACAAAAAGGCAGACATATGAAGTAGATTTTATTTTTAGATTACAATCTCAAAACCTTATTAAATACAACTATGCTTAAAAGAATGCCAGGGTGTATCTTGATGTATAACAAAATCATTCCCGAAGTTGTAAAACTACAGGAAATACCGATGATGTATTAGTTCTGTTAAAATGTCTATATTTACATAAAGATTCATGATAAAAAGGTAATGAACTATTAAAATTATAGTATATATACTTACCTGAGAAATTTGGTACTAAAGAAAAATTCGTACGTTTCCAAAACATATGGAAAGTGCCGCGAGGAATAACGCTTAGGCGGAAAATGCTTAACTTTCGGGGAGCTCAGTAGTTTTCGAGTGTTCCAAGGATAAACAAATTATTAGGACATTGTTCCTCACCTATTCGGCTATCTCAAACAGCAAACATTTTTCAGTTTAGGTAAAATTTGTAAAATGAACATTTGGCCGTCCAGATCAGGCGAATATCCCACTGTGCATCAGTGATTTCGTAAGGCACGATCTCGATTTATGTTCCATCAGAAAGTATCGGAACCGAGAAGAGGTCGAGAAACTATCGCAAAAAGAATAAATCGACGTCCGGGTGACGAGATATTTTGTACATACAGTCGCGGCGCGGAATATTTTTCTGCCGAATGATTTATAGGTGCGACTGACCTCTCGCCGGGTTACACCATGTACAGTCGGAACATGTTTCGACGTCAAGTCGAGATCGTAAAAATGTCTGAAGGCTATTGTACTCCATGGAAATAAGAAGTAAAGGATCTGATAAAAACTTGAAGTTAATGGTCTGCAGAAACCTTGAATCAGTAAGATCAATTCAAGAAAGTATATATATGAATAGTTGTAGATGATGATTATATAATACAAAATGGAACACGATACGCGCAAAATAATTTACAAATAGTTGAATCTATTAACTTAATGAATACTTTAAATGTAACTTCAAAAAATATTATTAATTACTTATAGAATTGAATACCGCATAAAAATAATTGTATCAGTTTACGCAATTATACAATAATGGTCCCACCAATTTTTGTATTCTCGCAAAATTATGCATCGAATTTACATATTTTTCATTCTAAAAATCACTGCACGAACAGCTAGATCAAATAAAAATTCCTCGTTTCAATGTTTATTGAAGTGTCCCACAGAAGACAGTAAAATGCTTTATAGTCGTTGTCCACGGTACAATGGCTAGATTGGAGTTTTAACCTATAATAATAAAAATGCTTTCCTTTCACTTTCTTGACCTATATTAAAGCCCTATTTGCGGATTCAAGTTCTTCACTATTAAAGTGTCACTGCAATCGAATAATTCTCAATAAACACACTCAAATGCCACTCTTGAAACATTACCTATTTTCTTATTCCATTTTTACAAACTTCATCCGAATCCAACAAACCAACTATACACCATCAATTTATTTTGAAATATCATTAAAGTAAAAATTCAGTCTTTAATGAATTATCTATACTAATTTACTTCTTCCAAAATGATCTTCCCTCGATTTTATGTTTGTTTATTCAAACATATTCACTGCAACTTTTATGAATATTATCGGTATTATAGTGTTCCTATATTATCAAGCAGAAGTTTCTGGTGTATTATCAATCATACTTAATGCAAGTACAAGTTTCACTAGTGAATCGTTATTAAGCTGATCAGTTCCGAGCCAAGACCTGCCCGAGAACTTTTTCGCGGCCAGTACAAGAAACCAGTACCGCTTTTTTGTGCCATCCTCGGTACGAGACACCGACGTGGTCCCACCCTGAGGTACGCGAGATGTTCACGAAGGACGAGCGCGTGTTCCCACGTTGAGCACAAAACCGCAAATTCTTTTATCACCGGAGAGTATTAACGGTCACGCGTGCGGGAAGACATCCGGGACGTCAACGTTTCGCGGGAAAATATCCCCCACTTCCGAATTTCTCGTTTTGATTACCGTTTTTCTTGCACAATGAGATAAACATTAGATCATACCATAAGTAATGTATTGTAGTTTTTGTTTATGTTAATTTATATTGTAAAAAATTAATACTTATATATCCTTTTTATTCAAAAATTAATATTTGTATTCCTTTTCTATTCAAAAATTAATACCGTACAACCTCTCCCCGTCTTCCGATTTACTTTTCAATGCCATTTTCGAAATGAAAATTGTTTAGAACACGGCATTGAAAAATGTTTTACAAATTAAGATGAAGTATGTACATTACTTGTGGGATGACATAATTTTTATGAAAACAGAGCCACCACTAATTTCGATAGTTCTTTTTTTAGACTTTGGGGATCAAATTTACCATGTTGACGATATAATATTTACATATTCAGAATAGAAAATTGCAAACAAATAATTGAGTTATTTAAGTAACAAAAGATTTTAGTTTTTGTGTATTACAAAGTTGTTATCACGAAGAAGAGGAAGATCGCATGTACCTTTACAAACACCATTTACAATTGATGGAGTGGACTTAATTCGATTCCTTGGTTATATATAACGTTAGTTTACTTTTCTTACTGAAAGCTATGCTGTTCATGTTTCTTATGACTCACGAACTTAATTTCGGTAGTACAAAATGATCCCAGCAATTTCTCGGTTTATCGAAACCACATAACATGTATTTAATTTGAAGTCGATCAAAATTTAACCGAGAATTTGTTACTTTTATCAATTCGTCGATAAATATTATCGAATCTTTCGAGTAAACTTCGTTTGATCAGAATATTTTAATAAACTACGATTCTTAATTGAAACTTTCTAAACTCTTCTCAAGATAATGATCTAAATAACATAGATACTATCTAAAAAGTCACAGAGTGACTCTCTTTTTCTTTTATTAATACTCTTGTATTAATACTCATCCACAAGCGATTAGAAAGTAAAATAAAGGAAACAAGAAGAATGAACTTCAATTTTCTCGTTTCCCGTTTCGTTAGCCGGATTTAAAGGCATCAGCAGGCTATGGCGCATGTAAAAGCATTTTGTTGCTTGGTGGCACGCGCATGAGTCAAGGTCAGTGACCGGCGTTGACCAAACACTGTGAAAAGCAAGGTGTGTCGCGGTAAATACGAATAAGTACATGTATGATGCATTCCTGTCGATCTATCAGAGAGAACGATCAAATAAAGGTCAATCGACGAATAACAGGCTTATAGCAGAGTACCGGATAGTGACGTCACTGGCATCTTCGCATCACCGGAAACCCAAGTTGGCGAACGATGTGACCACGTGGTTTGTCACGGTAATAGCTTAATACAAGCAAGTATTGTTAATTAATACTGTATAATCGATATAGAGTAATAAATAATAAGTAATAATAAATAAGAATAATAGTAATAATAAATTCAGAATATTTAAATTATATACAAATACCAATAAAGGAATCTAAATTCTTTTAAACTGTATTTTAAGATACCCATTGATAACTCAGTCAATTTACTTATTTCATAAAAGCAATTTTACAATGATTTCAACAATTTGAGAACAGAAATTACGAATAGGTGATTCAGATCGGTTCAGTAATCCCAACATTAACCTCCATTCCGTTTCCCCTTCAATTGCTTCATAAGCGTGCTCCAAATACCCGAACCAACACACCAAAACAAAATCTAATTTAATATTCTAATTTAATTCCTAATTTCATACTAGCTTTTATTCACTTTTATAACTGTACAGTGGATCTTGTGCATTTATCCCAAATATGAAAGCATAGAACATTATTACTTCATTTTCGATTGATTAAGGTCCTTTTGAAAGAAAAAACTAATTTCTAGATAATACCCGCCTCTTCAACCACTTTGCGAAACTTTTATTTTACATAAAAATCCGATGTCTACTTCTAACAATCCTACTTCCTCAACTATTCTTAAAACATACATCAAACCATATAAAACCACATACAAACCTCCGAAACCCCTACAAATCATCTACAATCTCCAAAAGCCCATCAAAAATTAATCCTTCACCAATATACTAGATACAAAGTCTTAACTCCAACACCTTTATCCGTCAATACTCAATCATCATTTACGCCAGTTCCTAAATCCAAAAATATCCATAACGGAAGCATCGGTAAACCGAAATCAATAAACGAATACCAGCATCAATAACTAAAGAAAGAAGAATCCAAGAAACCGAAAGGAAACCGGGAATTAGGTGGCGTTGAAGGGTTAATTCCGCGTCGGCCAGGAGGTGTCAGCCAAGTCCACCTAGATGGTCTGCCAGCCTACGCGACGACCGGGTTACATAACGCGGCGAACAATAATCAAACCGCGTCCGCGTTTTCAATCATCGTTCCAACACCGATGAACCACCTAACGGGCAATTTCGAGAATCCTGAGGCGGGCGGCGCGGAAGCGTCTTGAGGGAAACAAAAGCGTACACACGTATCGCCGGGTAGGGGGAGGGACAAAGATAGATCCCTGACGAGGAAGATCCCGAAGAGATGCTGGCGTCGCCACCGGTCGTCGGTCACGAAGAGGTGTCCGCCAGGCAGTGCTGCACCGAGCCTCGCGCTATATCGAGCCAAACCCACTCCCATCTCTCTCTTTCTCTCTGTCTCGCTCTCTTTCTCGCACACACGTACACACTATCTTTCTTTCTCTCTCTCTCCCTCTCTCTCTCTCTCCCTCCCTCTCTCTCTCTCTCCCTCCCTCTCTCTCTCTTTCTCCCTCCCTCTCTCTTCCTCTCTTTCTCTCTCTCTCTATCTCTCTATCTCTCTCTATCTGTCTATCTATCTATCTATCTACCTATCTATCTATCTATCCTTCCCTACCGATTCGGTCGAGGCGACACGTTCGACGACGTCGTAGCCGACGATTCAACCTAGAAGTTTTCCCCTATCGCGCGATCCTCTATCGGGGAACCGATCGATCGATGACGGGCTTCCGGTCGCGAGAGGTCCAGCCGACGACGACAAGCTGGCCAGGAACGGTGTGATCGTCGGGTGGAAGAGGAGGAAGCTCCTGGCGAGCGCACCATGGGAAACGCCGCCGCGAAGAACCACTACTCGAAGAGCCTCGCCGTCGGCGCCGCGTCCAGGAGACCACGCTGGGAGGGATCAGGTTAGACACTGACTTTCCGATGTAGAGAACTTGCAGCTGTTACTGGTTTTTAGTGGAACGACGGAGTTTGAATTTTCGTTAAGAAGTACTTTGGATATTCTGAGATTTGGTGGAGGATTGCTAGCTACCACAGTCTTCGAGGTTTGATCGAGGATTGCTTTGGACGCTTCAACATTTGGACTTGGATTACTTCATTTTAAGGTTTGGTTGAGAATTAGTTTGAACGCTACAAGATGTGGGGATTACTTCGAATGCTTCGTAGTTTGGCCGACCGTTGCTTCATACTCTTCGAGGTTTGGTTGAGGATCACTTTGAACGCTTCAAGAATTGGTGGATTACTTCACGTAGATTAAGAATTGCTTGAAAATGACTTTGAATGCTTCAAGATTACTTCGAATGCGTTAAAATCTGATCGAGGATTACTTCGGATACTAAAAAACTTTGTGTACTTCGAATGCTGCGTACTTCGGTTGAGGATTACTGCGAACGCTACAGACTTTGGCAGATTACTTTAAACGCTTCAGAGTCCGATTGAAGATTACTTGGAATGCTTCAAATTTTGGGAGGTACTATGGATGCTTCAAACTTCGGTCGAGAATCACTTTGAACGCTGACAGGATGTGTTTAGAGGATCACCGGATGTATATACGTGTCATCGGGCGCTAGCGGTCGCCATTTTGATTCAGACACTATGTGCAGGTTTATATTGATGCTGTGATTGAAATTGGGGATCGTTTTATTTATTGTTGTTATCGTTGGTGGTGCCTTCTTGGTGTTTCACTTGTTAGGATTCAAATGAAGATTTTAAAGGAATGGTAGAATTTTCGTTTAGACACGCGAAGCATCCGGCGTGACTGCGGGAGCTTCCGGTGGCCGAGCCTCGTCTCACGAGTGACGGTGCCTAGGTGTTTTCGGCCGGTTTTCATTGGCTCACCGCGATAGTGGGATGATCGCTATAATTAGACCGCCTCGGTGGACGGATCTGTCAAGATCGCGCAACGTTTGAGTGATCGGTAAATGAATCGACAATGGGGATCATTTTGGGGATGTTTTCGTTTTAGATGGATCTGTTGGTTTTTTATTGGATGATGATTGGTTTGAGAAAATGTTTGATGAGGTTTGAGGATAGTAAAGGGATAGGTGGAAATTATTTCTCGAGATTTTTCTGGATGGTTTGGGATGTTTTTGAAAGAATTCTCTGGAACTTTGTCTGGAAGTTCTGTATTTATTTATCGTCAAATCGACCGGTAATCCAAAATTAACTCGTACGCCTCGGGGGCGTTTATTTTAATAGTCGATGGTGGGTCTGTTGAAAGGTAGCCTGGATCTACGGGAATATGAAGTGAAAATTGTGTCTTGCTTGGAGGAAAAGATTGACGAATTCCTTTGACGAGTACATTTTGTAATTGTTTGTTCTTTCACGAATGATAGGTTAATTATAGACTAATTGATACCACGTAATTTTCAGAATTAACTGAGATTTAAATTAGTGCCATCTGTTTTGATTATATTATTTTGTCTCTTATTTCTAGCTAATTTAAAAAAAATATATTCATCTGGTTTGGAATTTATGTTCAAACGAATATGTTTAAGAACAGTTTTTTATTAAAATGGTTAATGAAATATTGTTTGTAATGTTGAAAGATTGCTGGTCTATATTCGATAACATAATTAGAAGAATAAGGATTTAATCAAATAAAAACGCTATTCATTTTCCCAAACGAGAAGCGAGTAAATCTCAAATTACTGTAGTTCTGTTTTCAATAAGATTAAAAAGTTAACAGCGAACACGTGGAAATTTTAACGTAAAAAATTATAAATTATCTTCTTTAACAAGATTAGATGATTTAGTTACAAAATTATAAATCGTTTTGTAACATAACTCAAAAACCAAGGATTTCTAAGTGAAAACACTCATTTTACCAAATGAGAAGCCAGATAACTAGCACCAATGTGAGCGTCTGCAATCAATTTAGAAAGCTAACAGCGAACACGTGGAAATTCTAACAATGTACAAAATTATAAATTATTTTTTTTCAACAAAATTAGATTATGTTGCTACAGAATGATATATTTTTTTGTAACATAATTAAAAAATAACAGAGAATACTAAATGAGAACACCATTCACTCGTACAGAATGAGAAAGTAGAACAACTGGTTGCTTCATTTCAAGGAACCATGTTCCCGAAGAGATACTCGTCCGCGATACCCATCTGTTCCCTCGCATAACATTTTAAGTAGCACAAAGTGAATCGAACAACGTTAGGCACGTCGTACAATTGTATCGAAGACGCGCCGAGCCGGTGTCCGATGTCGGCTAGGAGTCTCGCATAGTTTTCCCTACCCTGAGGACCGCGCAGCAGTGGCCCTCAGATTGCCAAACGATTCGAACTTTATTTTGGGAGCGCCACCTGCGGACCTGTGTCGAGAATGTGTGTTCTCCGCGTACATGAGCATCGTTCTGGCACGTGAGAGCTTTCCGTGAACTTATTAACGATCGAACTCCTCTATGTCATCCTCCACTTCTCACTTGGGCCGCCGTGTCACTCGAATTCGAGCGAAATACAGAAGGACTCCGATTAACCGGTGTTCACTGCAATCTAGATTATTCAGAGCTTCGGTTAACTTGATATTTAATCACAGTTTGGTCTGAATCACTATTGCTTCGATGGAATAAAATTATAAATGCATAATTCGATGTATAATAATTGATATATAATTGATATATGATTGTCATATAATTAATATGATGATATATGATTAACATATAACTGACATAGAATTGACATACAATTGACATACAATTGACATACAATTGACATATAACTGATATGTAATTGATATATACTTGATATATTCTTGGTATATAATTGAAATATACTTGATATATAATTGGTATATAATTAATGTATAAATGATATATAATATCAAATTTTGTGCAATGCACTAATACTCCAAACATGGAAATAGAATAGTCCTGCTTATTTTTAATTTTGTTAAGATTTCTCTCTTTGTCAGTTATAAAAGGAGTCATCGATATCTCATCAAAACATGGTGAATATTTACAGTGGAACAGATTGACAAGCATAAATGGTTAATAATTCGGATTTTTAAATTCTTAGAATTTTACAAATATATTTTGACAAATTTCTTTTCAAATCTCCATTCGTCCGGACTGTTCAACGCCCAATTTAATGGGAAAATCGATGTTCTACTGTAACTTAATATATATATTTGAAAATTGATTTCCTCAATGATATATCGAACAATCCGAACTTTGTTGAATCTCTGAGATGTGAGAAGGTTTAGAGAGTAATCATTGTTAAAAACCTTGACTTCTTAATTTCTGTTTACTTAGGAAAATGGTTTCGATTGGTGAGTAATTTTATGAGGCCAATTTGGCGATCAACGTGTTAGACAGATATGTTAGGATTAAAATACAATAAAGCTTCCATTGTGCTATCTCTCTCACGCGGATAGATGAAATAAACACGTCCTCACTGCCGTTATTTATTCGTCTAACTAATTCCGCAATCATCGAATTACAATGGAAGCAACTTTCCTAATAATACAGAAATTATAAAGTTAAGATTTTTTACTAGCAAATTTGGAGTTTCCTACAGTATTACATATTCTTTGATATTAAAGACAAACGGCATTGAAAATATACAGTATAAATATTAATATAAAAAAAGTATACCGTATAAAAATTACATATAAAACAAAACAGTTTAAATATTTTATTCTTACATCATTTGGCCTAATACAACCTTTTTGCTTCAAATTACCTTACCAAAATATTATAATAGACAATTCTTTCGTTTTACTTTAACAATTTCTCACAGATTACTTTTATTGTCTCAATTCCTGCTTCATCTCCAAATTATCTTACCAAAATCTTCCAAAAGGAAATTCCTTCATTTCATTTTAACCATTTTCTACACGTTAGCCACAGTACAAAGTCATACTGGCAAAGAGTTGTCAAGGGTTAACCGGTTAAACCAAACGGCGATTCCATTTTAGGGCTTCCAGCACCGCCAGGGAAGCCGATTTTAATACCGGGTGCGGACGAATCTCAGCCGGAGGTGGTCGCCATTCGTTGGGAGAGGTCACCGAGTAACGGTGGCTCGGCCATTGTCGGATACCTGGTCGAACACAGGAGGCTCGGCTCGCAGCATTGGGTACGCAGCACGACAGCGCTTTGCGCGTTCCCGGAACTGACCTTGAGCGGCCTCGAGCCCGGATGGCGCTACCAATTCAGGGTCAGGGCGCAGAACGCTGTGGGCCTCTCGCGGCCCAGCGAGGTCTCGGACCCACTGACGGTGACCTTGCAAAGGTCCGCCGCTTCCGCGCCGTCCTTCGAACTCGAGCTCAAGGACACGACCGTCCTTGAAAATGACCAGGTACTTGTACCACTAAATTCTTTATGATTAACCTTGCTACCTTCTCGGGATATTTAATTATGCACTCACTTTGTCATCGTTTTAATGGCATTAGATTTAATTAGCACATTTCCAGCTTAGCATGGAATAATTACATATTATTTAATAATTAAAAGAATATTATTAATAAGAATGTTTCTGGATTTGAGAGAAATATAAGTAAATACTGATTTGTATATTTCGTTCATATTTTTTTAGTAATATTGGAAATATTTGGATGAATTGTGAACCACAAGAGAGTGAATCCTAGATCTACCAAAATGATGTGTGTTATGCTTTATAGACATTTCATGAAATCTTAAGAATACTAGATTATTTTTGTAAAAGAAATTTGATTTTTCAAAGTAGAAAGATGGAGACAAGAATAAGTGAAAAGTTATCGTTTGTTTTTTATTCGCAGGCTGAATTTACAGTGAAATTCAATGGGTCCCCTCTGCCGAAGATCTCGTGGTTCAAAGATGGCTTCGAGATCTTCAGCAGCAGACGAACTAGGATCATCACGGACGGTGGGAAAAGTGTCCTTCTAATACATCAAACCGCGTTGAACGACGAAGGTGAAATTAAATGCACAGCCACTAACAGAGCAGGTCATACTAGTACCAAAGCTAGATTAATGCTGGAAGGTATGCAGGACATAAATTTTAATTTTATTTACTAAATATTTAATATTCAAATTAGTGAGATCGAAAAACTAGACATATACTTCTACGTATAGTAATTATTCTTACAATTTTATTACAAAATAAATAATTATTTACGTACTTCACAAGTTTACAAATTAAGTATTTTATTTTTTATTTACAAATTAAATGAAATTCTATTTAAAAAACAAGTGAAGTTTTATTTTATATTAACAAATAATTCTATTTACACCTCTGCCATTTCTTTGTGGTTAAATTAATGAATAATAAAATAGAAATATTAATTATGAGTTTCAATTGACTAGCGAATTCAAATTACTAGCACCTCCAAAGACACGACTACCACGCCAGTACGAAGATGGCCTTCTGTTCGAACAGGATGAGACGATGAGATTGAAAGTGTCATTAGCAGGTAGACCACCGCCATCTGTAACATGGTACCACGATGGCGAGGCAATTTCAGAAGATAGCAGGCACATCTTGGAAACAATGGATAATGAATCGATTCTGAAGATACCCGACGCAAAACGAATGGACAGGGGGGAGTACACGGTTAAAGCCACAAATAAACTCGGAGAGGACATATCTTCGTTTTTAGTTACGGTTACAGGTTAGTACAAAAGTCTGTAGAAACTGTAGAAATAATAAATGATCGAAAACAATTATTTACACAGGTGTGTATATATTGAGGAATACAATCTTTTTTATCACTCGCATTGTATTAACGAAATTTACATTTTTTTTCCAGCTGCTCCTTTTAAAAACGTATTATTTCTGTATTACAAAGTTATTTGTAAAATTTTTAGACAGTATAATTACTGTTGATAATATCATTCACAAGAAACATTGGTTCTTACCTTGGAACTGTTCGATAAAAGTATATGTACTTTAAATAATTACTGATTATACTCTAAATTCATTAACAATTTTTCTTTTATTTAATTTAATGAAAATTATGGCTTTAACGTAAGTAAACCTTTCTTTCAAAATCCCGTATATTAATGAGAACTTTATTTTCAGATCGACCTGCTGCACCAGGTAAAGCGATGGTAACTATGACCCTAGGCAGGTCGGTGACGTTATCCTGGAACGAACCAGAAGACGATGGTGGTTGCAAAATAGGAACTTACGTCGTCGAGTATTACAGGGTAAGTTATAGAAAATGTATCGTGTCCGTCCGTGTGAAATCGATGTTCTTCTGATCGACGATTCACCGTTAGCGGTTTTACCTTAGGTCGGATGGGACGTTTGGCTGAAGGCAACCACCAGCAGGCAGACCAAAGCGACGATGTCCGAACTGATCGAAGGATCAGAATACAAATTTCGAGTGAAGGCTGAGAACCCTTACGGCATGAGCGAACCCGGCGAAGAGAGCGATGTGATTTTCATTCCAGATTTGAAAAGAGGGTGCGTTTAATTGAAAACAAAATTTGTATGGATACAAGAAACATTAAGTTTTTTTTTCAACTGTGTTAATCTAAAACTCTAAGCTTATTATATTTTAAATTGAACCACATATTTTAAAAAATATTTTCTTCCTTGTCTATATCAATTAAAAGAATTACTTATTGTTGCTTACATTTGTTGCATCCCAAATTAAAGACAACCGATTTCAAATGTAAAACCATTAAATTCCAATTACTATGACAAATCATTTCATACAATTTTAAAGAAGTAAGTTAAAATTATTGAAACGAGTTTGATGTAGTATGCGAAGTAATTAATAGAAAATTTCGCTGCTTTCATTTACTGCAAAGCGCATAAATTAATTGATCTGTTAGTTTTATGGTTTAAATATTCATTTTTTTCCATTTTGGAGACAGTATAGTGACACCTTCCCTGGGTGGGAAGTCGCAGAGTCACCGCGAAATCAGATCACGTGAGAAAAGAGAGGTAAGCTTCGCAGTGCCGACTCAGAGAACCAGAAGCTTGACGAGGGAAGAAGGACGAGCGCGAGATGAAGATGACGAGGGACGTTTCGGACCGAGCAGTCGATCCGTATCAGCACAAAGGCTCAGCAGACCGTCCAGAGCAGACAGTAGAGTTACGTTTGCCCTGGACACGATGGACAAGACGGTGACTCCCGTGCCACCAACCAGGTTAAGGGATCATTCCACTTCAAAGCACGACAGTAGGGCTGATCTTCACGTGGAACATTCGAATATTAGTGCAGACGTAACCGAGGTAGGTAATTTCACTAATACACTGATTTTTTATACTATTATTATTTTTGTATTATTAGTATTTAGTATCTACTTTATTAGTAAGTGATCAAGGAATTTTTTCGGACAGACTTTCAGCGACGAGAAAGACACTGTAACAGTTTCTATGATTCCTGCAACCGTGCCAGTGCTGCCACCCTTAACAGACGAATCTAGTAAACGTTCAATGTTCAGAGAATCTCGCTCGCGGTCAGTCTCCGTTTCAAGGGAGCGCAGCATGTCTCCTTTATCGATGCCTAAAATCCAAGAAGAAGAGGGTTCTCCGGACACAATACGTCCCGTTCGTCCTCAGATAAATATATCGTTAAGGAAACAACAAGCTATCGTCGACGAACCAGAGCCACCCTTCATAAGAACTCCTTCGGTGGAAGAAAAACCAAATTCTCCGGTAACACCTAGAGAAGATGACGAAACCGTGTTGCATGGTAGCTCAGAGTTTATGTTGGTATTGTACACCGAAGACCAAGACAAGAAACTCGTGGACATTGATGGCAGGCCGAAAAGTTTAGGTAAATTAATACCAATTAATTATTAATTCATTTTTCAGGAATCGTCAGATGACTTATGTTTCTTACGTCATAACAAATTTTCTTAATTATGGTACTGACATACTGCCACATTCTTTGCATTTTTTTCTCTATATTTTAATATATTTCACTACAGTTCCTCTTTAAATACTTCAAAAAACTAAATAACTAAATTTTATTGTTTACATTTATAATCTTCGGTAACACAAAAAAATATCAAATATTCCAAAGGGAATTACGACGAAGTAGCTGAAAAACCAACATTATGTCCACAGAAACGAGACAAAGCGCAACCGAAGAAGCCGAGGAGATGGAAGACCTCATCCCGCCACCCATGTCACTCTCTCTGCCAGAACTATTCAGCGTGGAGCATCAAGTAGTAGAAACTCTCCGCGAAGCGGTCAGCTCCACGGAATTGCTACACGAGCGAGCAATGGAGCGATTCTACCGAGCAGTGGCAGCGGAGGAAGCCTCTGAGATAGCTAAACGAAAGCAACAACTCGAAAGAAGGACCGGCGAACTCGCCACAACCGTCGAAGAAAAGACAGAAACAGATGTAGACAACCAAGACACCCTGCGAACCTCAATCCTACGCCGACTGTCCAATCCCAGTGTCACTGCGCAGAATCTAATCACCTGGCAAGCGAAGAGAAACCGTCGAAGATCAAGCGAAGGTCAAGCAGAAACGATCAAGTCACCCCTAAAGGAACTGATCACCCCGAGTTTGCTGTCTGCAGTGGAAGCTAGGTCAGACCCCAACTTGCCTAGTGATTCGGAGACTCCAACAGGTGTCTGGGGGCTGGACAAGGAGGCGGACGCTGCCACGCAGCTGCGCAGGTGGCACGACAGTAATGTACCATTGGTGGGCGAGGAACAAGAGGAAAGATCAATGCTAATAGAAACCGATGAACTCACATCGCGTAACAGAGCTATGTCTCCAACAGCCCAAGCAATCGGTCGAGCAGATTCTCAGCAGGAGGAACTTGAAGAGGAAGAAAGCATCGAGAGCTTGGAAGAATCCGAGTCTGAGGACATCAGCAGCGCGGACAGCGAGGACCTGAAACTGCTAAAGGCCAGAATCCTAGCCAGGCAAGTGCTAGAAGAAGAGGACACCTATCATCCTAGAGGAAGACCGGTTCCCCATGTCGAGCCTGACTTGCTTCCACCTCTTAAAATACCAACTGTAGATATCACACCACCCACACCTAAGTCTGTTCCAGCTTCACCGACGGGAGTCATTCCGAAATCGATATTGAAGAAGCGTAAAGAGGAACCTATCCCAGTGAACAGCTTTGGCAGACCAATTCCTCCAGAGAAACCTGTTAGGAAAATCTTACCCGTTCAATCTGTGGAGCCAATGATCTCTACAGAAGGAGATACTACTGACAGAGAAGAAATTAGAACGCCTGAACCACCTAAGACACCAATTTTATCGGAATCTGATACGGATAGCGTATTGTCAGCTGGCGAAGCAGCGAAAACTCGGAGGATCCAGGCGAAGATGCGGACTACGACGTCCGAGGAAGAAGTTGACGAGGAAGATCACGAGGCAAGGATGGCAGTAGTGAATCATTACACTGAGATCGTCAGAGAACATTCGAGTCGATACAATTATCGTAGTTCTGAGGAAAGAAAGTTCGACAGCAGAGCTAGCTCTAGAAGATCCTCATTCTCAGAAGATCAAGAGGTGAAGACCCAATTAAATAGAGAACGGCCGGAAACATCAACGCCTGGACAAGTGATCAAGAGGCAAGACTCTAAAGAAGGGGCAGAAAAAGTGGAACAGAAGCCGCGAGGAATAATGAAGAAAGGCACCAAGATCGATAAACCAGAGGTACAAGAAGATCAGAAACCGAAAAGAACCGTTGGTTCACGCGGAACGACGCCTGCTAGGGAGATTAAAGCTATCAAAGACAGTCAACCACGTCGACCTCGGTCCAGAAACGAGTCTCCAGCACCCAGATCGAGGAACGTGTCGAAAGATAGAGGTGAAACTTCCTCGAGATCATCTTCGAAGACCAGAGTCCGTGCTCCTTCGCAAGAAAGGAAATCAATTTCGAGGACGGGGTCTGAGGAACAACGATATAACAGAGAAAAGTCAGTTGACATTGAGTCTAGACAATCGAGGAGACCTTCTCACTCAAGGTCTAGCTCTAGGGACAGAATCAGGCCAGAAACGCCGGTGAAGATAAAGGTGGAACGTTTGCAAAAAGCATTAGAGAGCAAAAAGTATCGTTCTTCTAAACGAGGTTCCAGAGCTGAATATTCGGAACAGGGTCGACAGAACGACGAACAACTAGCGCTGGAGGCTACTAAGAATGTTAGATTCACAGTTGATTACGTCACGGACCTAACATTGCTAATGGCAGCTGTTTACGTGTATTTGTTTAAGAAAGAAACCATGGCGATTCCCTTTATAGCGCTTCTTTTATATAGGAGAATTCAGCATGAGATAAAAGGGCGGGTGTCTGGCAGATGGTGGTGGTCCAAGGAGAAGAAATGACATTTGAAAAGATTACTTTTAGGATAAGAGAT
Organism: Nomia melanderi; assembly: GCF_051020985.1. Taxonomy (NCBI): domain Eukaryota; kingdom Metazoa; phylum Arthropoda; class Insecta; order Hymenoptera; family Halictidae; genus Nomia; species Nomia melanderi. Next base: position 7,493,732 of record NC_135005.1, read on the forward strand.
TGCTCGCGATCAGCTGGTTATTGAGAAAATGACGAGCAAAGGATCACCGTAAATTAGGAATTTTCTATACTTGGATTTTTGAAATTGAGCAACGGAAGGGTGTTTGATTCAACGTTAGATTTGAATCGAAAAGATTTCTCGCCATAACTTAAACCGCGGTCTTCGGATCCGTCATGGGGGCCGGCTACACTTGTCCAGCGATAAACGTTCAAATTTGCAATTGGAAATGTTTTGAATGATTTAAGAGATGTGGAGGGTTGAAATCGCTCGAGGGAATTTTTATTTTAAGAATGCTAGATTATGTTTGATAACAATAATTTAATTTTGACGATTTTTGGGTGTATTGAAATGTTAACGGCCTTGAGCAACCTTGACCAGCTGACGAGTTTCTTCGGATTTAAAGAACTTTCCGATTTCGTCGATAAATTCTTAAGATCGTTGTAGCATAACAATGGCAACGACAGATTTGGGAGCCAATAGTTCCCAGTCAATTCTTGTACTCCATTTAGAAATTATACCAAAACGAGTACCAAAGAAGATAGAATTAATATATGTATACGTGTTAAGAGAGTAATTACTATTGACAGTTGCCTATTATTATAATTTATTGTTATTTATTCTTATTTATTATGAATTATTCTTACCGACTTTACTCGTAATAAATATCTATAAAATTCTGTTGAATTTGAACCATGCGTGTGTTTCGTTATTTTAGTTCTTTCTGTAACCCTGCTTCAACAACCCCCATATTTTATAACACATTCTTCGAACCATCAAATCGGAATTATTTTTTTCCTGCAATGTAAATTAGAAGTTCTAAAAAGAAAACCACCAATTTCATTTACTTAAAAGTTTTAATTCTTATTTACAATTTGTTACAATTTGCAATTTTATTTGCAATTCTTATCAATTTTCTGTGACCCTACATATAACACCTTTAGTAGTCATTTTGATAAAAAATTGATTCATAAAAATCCATCAAATCATTAAAAATACAGAATAACTTTTTTTTCAAAAATTCCTTTTTTCTTTACGAACTTTGACAACAAACAAACCAACAGAAACACCGTATATCTCAATCTAGTTCCTCCACTACAAAGAAAAAGAAACAAATTCCCAAAAACCTTCTTTCAAATTCCTCTCCTTTTTGCATTGTTGCATTTCACGAAATCCTGACCAACGACAACCATTCCTCTCGTAACCAACGATCGCATAATCCTACATCTGACCAGGCGACGTCCAAATCTTCGCATAAATCCGCGCATCGAACGATGCGTATCCATACTCTCATTTCAAAATAGACTGCTCTATCTGCATCAAATAACCATTACCCAATTAATTTCATCAATCTTTCGATTAACATTAATTAACCGTTGACCAACGAAGGTTTTTTACAGTACCCAAAATCACTATCACAAGAAGATAAAAGAAAGAAGGAAGAAGAAAGCAGAAAGAAGAAAACTATATACTAATGTTCCATTATCCAAACAACTAAACAATTTCCTTTCAAGTATCCTCAAAATATTAACAATCCCCAAATAATGAATCCTACCAACAACTCAGCCCTAAAATTTCCCACATTTAAACAAACAAAATACAAAAATGATCACACAAATGCACAATGAAAAAAACTTCAATAATTGCAGCAACATCGATTAATTATCCATTGACAAACCAATCTCACACACAAACACACTACCCCAACGATACAAATCGGTTAAGCAGGCCAAAGAAAGCGGACAGAAGTGGGAAGGAGGTGAAGAGAGTGCCCGACTTCGTCGGCGTCGCCGTCGCCGTCGCCGTCGTCGTCGTCGTCGTAAAAACCGTCGGGTGAAAGGGGAAGAGAAAGAGGAAGAGGTTAGAGGCGTAGGAAGAGAAGCTTGCCGCGCGGCGACCGCGCATGTGCGCGTTTCGTTAAAACGACGAAGCCGAGTGCGCGGTGTCGGGACGATTTTAGACCGGAGCAGGGCCTCCTGCCGTCAGATTTCGTGGCGCACAGGGTGTGCTGTGCCACGGGTCAGGAGCGCGGAGAAGAGGTCGCCGGAACAGGAAGATCGGCCGCCGGTCGGAGGCGCACCCGGGGTGAACGAGACACGCAAACACGCGAGGTCCGCCCGGCGAGAGGGACAACGCAGATCGCCACCACCGCTGGGATTCCCGCCGATCACCGAACGAACACGCCGCCGCCGCGCCGCGGAGTGATGTCCATGCGAGGCGAAGTCGGTCTCCGTATCATCTGACGAGATGACCTTAACAGGTAAGAGAGCCGCATCGGACGCCGGTCACCGGCGTCTTTAACACTAGGTTTATTACGGACGTTCATTGTACGGTTTATTCTATTGTTTCCAGAGAAATCGATGTTCGTTTGTTTAGATCTTTGGTGGAAATTAGGGATTTAAAAATATATTGCGGTACATATTCGTGTAATTGCATCGATCAACGTAAACATTTACCAAATAACATTTATCGGATTCGATATGCGTCACATTGCCGCGTTCCGTAAACCTAGTGTTAACGCTCCTTTGGTCGGTCTCAATCTTCGTAGCATTTTAACCCTTCGAGGAGGTACGTGTACTTGGCGACATGGTTTTATACCTGGAATGCGATGGCATTAATAATTTTGTTACTTGGGCGATAATGATAGGATCATTATGTAGCATTCTTTTCCTCTGAGATTTGGAAATTTAATAGGTACTTCAGGTTTCCTCAGATTTTGGATAGGATGGAAAGTCTTCATTCGTAAGAAGCTAGTATCTGTAAACTTTGGAATCTTAATTTCAATGTTGATGTTAGTGTTCTTTTATGAATGTAGTTTCAATTTTGTTGATGCGTATCATCCTTATGAACTTAATGTTACGAATGCGAGTGTTCTCTGTAATGTTACCTTCAATGTTGCTGATATGGGTGTTCCTCGTAAATGTGACTTCAGTGTTTGTTAGATGGGACCGAGTTTTCTATTGATTTCTTGATTTAGATGCCGGGAGCATGTTAAAACAAAGGGGGTGTAGTATTCCATTAATAGTGCTGTATCATGGGAATTTTTTCCATTGAAAGATTGGAGTATCGAATATATGGTAAGCTGGCGGAGCAAGGTGGAAATATTGCAAAGGCAGTAGCTGTTTGCGAACGTGTTAACGTTTGGGTTTACGGAATCCATTAAATCGATGAGTGTTCGGTTTTCTGAATGTTATTTGAGGTAATCCTTTGCCAACGTGATTAACTCTGCGAAATGTAAAGTAGAGGAATTTGATGGAATTAGATGTATGAACAAGTATTCAAGTGTTCAATATTAACGTTTGATTATGTGAAAAAGGTGGAGTTAATTAGTTTCACCTGCAAACGAATCAGTTGATAAAAGTTTGCCTTTGTTTTTTAATTTACAAGATCCGTATCAACGAACATCAATCTTTTTAAGATCAATAGAATAAAGTATACAATGAATGTACGTGTTGAAACTTTAATGGACTCTTTTTGTAAAAATGGTAGTCATTTTTTCAAAATTCTTACGTTTATGTACGACGTATTTGTTATTACAAAGTTCCGAGAGGAACTTTACAGATCCCCTAAATATTGAAGCAGAAGTGGCTAGAACTTAGGAGACTGGAATACCGTACGCACGATTGAGAACCACCGCGCTTTGATTTTTATTATTTATTATTATGAGTAGATATATCATGAAATCTCGGTGGACAAAAGAAGGTGGGACATGAAGAAGCTTATTTAGGTTTGTTAATAAATATGGTTTCCTCAGATAGAATATTACAGTTCGCTCCTTTAAGAACGAGGGTATGATCAAACATCGATGTCGTAATAGAATGAAAAAACGTCTTGAAACTTCGAATGTTTAGGAAGAAAAAAAAGATATGAATCGTTTCGGTGAGTTTTCACAGCGTAATGTTTGGTCCTTAAGTCGAGATGAGCTGGGGATTGCTGGTTTGATGACATTCGTTAGGGAAAGGTTAATAATATCGATGAAAACGTCTTTATTTAGATCGAAATGTTGCGGGAGTTTTAAGCGGTTTCGACGAGGCGTGGAGGTTTTGTGCTCATAGGAAACGCGTGTATAACGATCAATTTATCACTAAACAAGTAATAGACCACAAAAGAGCGAAATGTTCAATAAATTCTAATTGAAATACATAATTATTTCAAAGACACTTACAGAAACGTTCACGAAAATAGAGAGAAAAATATGAATTAATCGGTTCGTGATCGATTACGTTCGGTATTGTTTATTTTTTACAGTATTTATTTATCCCACTGCCGGCGAGAAGCTGCGCGCGTGCGCGGGGAATTCCAATCGCGGCGATTGGCACGAAATTTCGCGAGGGGAGGCTTTTGTCGAACGCAGGGATCGTTCGGTGAGAGTGTCTCCCGTTTTATTATCTTAAGCGGTTTCCCTCCGGCGTGTTTTCCTCCGCACAGGTATCTATATTTATGCCGCGACGTTTACGTGCGTGTAGTACCGTTTCTGTAGCGATTTCGGTGACCACGTGACCACCGAAATACCAGGTAGTTCGCGAATAATAAATTTTCGCCTACGGGCTAAGCGCGACGTTACGGCGCACTGCGCGAGATCTCGACGGTCTCGCTCGTGGATTACAGATAAATTATTGTTATGAATAATAAGTTGACGTTCGAGAAGTCGGCGTTAAGACAAATATATTTTTCACTGGTTTCTTTGACAGTCGTGGATATAATTTGAATTAGTTAATCTCTCATTATCTGATTCTTTTGTATAGGAATTTTCCTGGAGGTCGTTGGTTAAAATCAGGTTTTAAGTTAAATCTCTTTTATACAATAGTTTAGAAGATAGATTCTGTGCCGAAGAACTCAAAGAAGATCGAAGAAGTTTGATGTAGATGATTTTAGGTCAAGTTTTTCGACAAAATTGGATTTGAATGTATTCGATCTCAATGTGAAATATTATGTTTCACGTAATTTCAATACAAGTTTCGAACAAAATTAATTACTGAATTATTTGCGATTGTTTTTTTCAGAATTTGAATACAAGTAGTGCTGGTAGGAAAGTATTTATAGCTTTAAGGAAGGAATAAAGGAATGAAAATGATTAACAGATTAATTTTGTAAAGGTAGTTTAGTTGTGCGGCGTTGCTTTGTAAAAGTGACGTTCACATTGGTCGCGCGCATTTTCGTGGCACATTAGTAATGACCCATTTTATTATGCAATGTTGGTGCTCGCAGATTACACGACGAAAGCCAAGGGACCACCGCAATGGCTGGAGCCAGACCAGGTCCTTACGGTTCATGGGCGCGCAGGGGACGATACAGTCATCGAACCGAAACTACGATGGTCCGACGTTTTCGACGAGCTACGATTCGAACTGTGAGTACATTTTACCCTTTTACAATTGTTTCCGAGCTACTGTTTAAATTCTAAACGTTGTATCTTAACAATTTAACGCTGGAAATTGAATGCTTGTTAAAATAGATACTAACTGAAAATCTAATAATAAAATTCTTAAAACTCTTAAAATCCTTAATATTCTTAAAATCTTTAAAAAAAACGCTAGAAATTTAATACTTAATAAAATAGATACTAACTGAAAATTTGAACGTTAAAACTATATTTCTTCTTTTCATTTTCAAAACTCTTTTCTTAGACATTTTCCGAAAATCAAAATTTGAATGAATGTACTCTTCTGATTCGTATGAGAGGATTAAGTCAATACAATAAATAATTCTAATGTTAACGTACCACTGTTAATACTAGAGTTTTAACAAATGATAAAAATACATAACATTGAATTCATTACAGCTTCACAATTTTTTCTTCACTCAGAGAATTGAAACTAAAGCGAAACTGAATTACTGATCGACCTCTGAAACATTAAAAAATAACGAAAATACATACCAATATTTTATTATTCGAATAACTCAATCATTTTCCAACAACATTCAATAGTAGATACAAAAGCCAATAATGCCAATATGGCGGTCATCATAAAACAGTGAAATATATACCAAAAACATTGCCACTATCGATATCGAGATCCTACTTACGTAACAAGGATAATTATAAAGTAACAGAAGAATCTTCAACGAACTCATCGAAGTACATCGAGTAATCGAAATGAAGATCGGTATCGTTGTTACCGATAGAAGTTCACGACCCCCGCGCCATTCTTCTTCTAGTACTATGGACTACTTATTCCACGCTGTCGTTTACACATTATCGTTCATTCTCGACTATTGGCCCTAATTTCAGTGGAAACCTTGAAACGTGCCAAGGATCAAACGCAGTTTATTTCGAGCTGTCGCGCACTTAATTTTCACGGAGGACCAAATTACACTCTCGTCTCGTGTAATCGCATTACCGGTTTTCGCTTGTACATACAGCAAAATCGCGCGTAACGCGACAGACAATGAATATTTTTCAAAGCCACCGTATGCTCCCGTGTACCACCGAACTTCCCTTAAATCGTGCGAGGATCTAAAAATAAATACTTAACCTTTTTTTCTGTGATTCTTTTCGCAACCGAGCTTGACGAAACTATTATAATATCAATATTTCATTAGGAAAAGAAAAGAATCTGATACTGATTTTGTATCTACGTTGCTCTAAAGGTTAACGATCGATAATAGAAAAGTATCGTTTCATTTACATTCAAAAGAAGCAAATAACGTTTAAATTCGTCGACTTCGGTTTGAAACACTCATTACGAATGTGACACAATATTATAAAACAAGATTTTAAGGAACAAATTATCGTAATTACTTTCTGTTTACTGAAATGCGTCATAGTCCATAGAAAATAAATTAATTTTCTTACTACGTAAAGATTTCTCTGATTATATTAATAGAAATCGCAAATAAGTACCTCCTTACCAAAATTTGGTAATTTAGTTTGAATTAGTAATTATTGGGTAATCTTTTCTTAATAATCTGGTTATTACCATAATTTTGTAAGCAGTCTAGGAAGGTGAACGATTCGGTGCATAGGCATTTGAACGCTTATTTCGGGAACGCGAGACATGACCTCATCTAGCCTCGCCGCTTAAATAAGACAAAGTCTTATGTCGGATCGAAGGTGGTAATTGTTGTCTTTTATAGACTATTCGTCTTCTGATTCATCCAGTCTGAATCTGCTCGGTCCGTCAGCCTGTCCGTCGCGTTCGTGTGGACATACGGATTATCCCGGTGCAAGCGGAATCGTATCGCTTATGATTTATGTGCTTGCTTAACGTCAGAACCTCCGCACCTGCTGAAATCACCGGTCCCGATTTTCTTACTTTGCAATTACTGAAATCGTAAAGGTGTTTCCATTGGAAGCTGTTTGTAAAATTCATATTTTAATTCACGTGTAACACAGAACAGTACTTTAATTAATTTACTAATATGTTCAATGTTAATCATTTTAAGTATTAGGACATTATTGCGTTGATCCTTGTTAGTTTCCCTATTGTTATGAATATCAAAAAATAAAAATATAAAAAAATATTTTGAGAGGATGTGGTATATACCAAGAGTAATAGGCGTTGAATAAAGACTATAAACGTTATGATATAACTATTTCTTTATTTCCATTAAACTTTGTTTTCACATAAAAATAGCTAGATCTCAATTATAACGAAAACGAGTTTGATAAATTGTCGTTTTCGCTCAATATTCTCTTCAGATCGCTTAAAACCCTCGAAAACAATGGTTTGACATAGCCCCAGAAACTAAGAAAAGAATGACGCTGCATGTTTCGCAAAACACACGGCATCCAAAAACAAATTAATAACCCCAACAATTTCACATTTCAAACATTTCCGACCACCTTGTGCGTGTCGTATCATATCTCTAAACTGCATTCTTTTATAAACGTTTCTGGACCGAGAAAATACTAATTCAAAGTGTTCTAAAAAAACTAGTAATAAAATGAGGAATAAAAATCAACAATAAATAAAATTAATAAAAATAATCTATTAATACAAATTTTGAATGGCATCGGATAACGAAATCATGCGGTCACGCTTTCACAATTTCTACGAATTTCAAGTTCAACAAATCCTGAGTCACATTCGTCAAGCTGACGACGATCCTTTCGAAATCGATAAATGTTATATAACGGTGGCAATAATAAATCTCGGAAACATCAGGATCCACATATGTAACGTGTGCCACGAAACCGAATCGTCGCCCGTCATTCTTGATGATTCTCTGGCCGAGCCATTCAGACGTTAGAAAAGCCGTGACGACGGAAACGTTTTTCCCGCGAACTATGAAAATCTCCGTGTCGCACAGTAGTCCGAATTGCCGGAAAAAGATCGTGAAATGATTTTTTTTATTCATCATAATATTATTCTACAATTTCGTATATTCCAAATCGACAAAATATCAGTGAACCATTCATTAGCTTCACGTGTTAAATTCACATTTAGAAAATCCGTAACCTACTACTTACACTTACACAAATAATTTTCGTAATTTATTTCACTATCAATGAACTTAATACCAGTTACAATCGTATACTCTACATGTAAAAATTGAATTAATGTTACAAATATTATCATTCAAAGGTGCAAGATGAACAAATGACTAACTACCGCGACCTTCAGTTACAAAACAAATTTGGTCCTTATAACACATGTGTAAGTACCAAACGTGTTACAATATTATATGCAGTTACACTCACTCTTCACTCGTATTCATCCACTATCGATTCCCAACATTCTCCCTCTTTTATCCTACAATTTGGATCACCGTGATGTTGACGTTTCCCGGCAAGCGCGCGCGCGCTTGGTCCGTCCGTCGTGGCGCGCGGCGTCTAAATTCGACCGAGCTCCGAAATTTTCGCGAAAAGACGAAAGAGGCGCTGACTCCTTGAGAGTAGCAAGCATCCGGCTCTCTAGGATGCTGCACGCTGGTTGCTTATAGTTTTCTTCGAACTATAGCGGAAGGTGGCGGTGACGTGGAGGTGGAAAATCGGGCGCGGACGACCTGGCGCTGGCATTTCGCTATCAGTCTTCCGACGAGGGAGCGTCGCGACGATCGACGAGCGGCCAAAAAATCCGCCTCCGGATCGGTACCAAATTCTCGCGGCGGTTTGCGATCTACCCGTAGATCGGTCGATCCGGAAACCCGTGGACCGCGACGGGATCGCTCGGCGATCGGACGCCACCCCCTCTAAACCGCTCGCAACCCCTATTCTCTAACGAACAATTTTCTCGTCGGTCCTCAACCAACCAACCTGCAAAGCGTGTAACACGAATAAACACAAGTCAAATTCAACGTGAAATAGTTCGAATATCGCTTATTACTCGGTTTCCTGGGTTAATTCTGTCAGTGAAGGAAGATACCAGGAAAAGCTATCAATTCTTGTATAGTTTCTCTGACTGGTTTGGTCAGTGAAGGAAAATACTAGAAACAGTTCAAATATTCTTTATTATACAGTTTCATTGGCTAATATTGCCAGTGAGAGAAGATACTATGATTGTTGTTCCATTGGTTAATTTCTGTTAGTGAAGAAAGATACTAAAAACACTTCAAATATTCTTTATTACACTATTCTCCAGTTAATCCTATCAGCGAAGATTCTAGAAAAAGTTCAAATATCAGTTCCTATACAGTTTTCCTGGCTGTCAGTGGAGGAAGACAAGTGTCAAGCCGGAGTTCTTCTAGAAATCAGGTGTCCCTTATAATCGAAAGCGTTGGTCGATGTTAAAAGTTAGATTATTGGCCAGGGTCGCTCGAAAGGACGCTAGTCGGGTTTATTTTAGCGGGCCCGTCGGTGGCGCGTCTCCTCGACCAATATTGCCGTGACACCGCGCCGGAGCGGGGATGACAGCGTTCGACTGACGCGCGCGCCCGTTGATCCCTCCGTTACTGAAATATCGACGACGCGTAGCGGCGACGCGACGTGATCCGTGGACGCGGACATCAATGCGTCGATCGGGATTCCGCGACGCCTGGTGGTACACGGTACGCCGTATGCGGGACCGCGCGACCGGTATGCGCGGTTCGACGGACTCACGAGTGATAGGTGGTGAAAGGTTCGGCAGTGGTTAGAATCTTGACTCGTGAGGAGGGTGGTCGGCGCCAAAACCCCGCCGCCGGTTCAGTATGGGAAGCGACTGCTGCAAGTGCGCCAATGGCAACAAACCCGCTATCACTGGATCGTTTTCCGATGGATCGGAACGTCGGTAGGGTGCAGACACGTGTTCCGGGATAGGTCGGGGTGAGATGGAACACTTTCTTTCTTGAGAATCATCATCTTCTCTTCTTGAAATCATCAATATCTTCTGTTATGTCAGAAATATTGTTAACAGTGGAACTACTATACCCTTCGGAATGACGGGTTAGTTTTCTTATTTCATAATTATTGGTAATCTTGCGCAGAAGTTTGTTTAACTATTTCTCCTATATGCATTCACTTCCATAAATAGATAGATTTTTTATTATTAACGATTTTTTATAATATAACAGATTTTTCCCAATTTCTTTTGTATATTTGTTATAGTACGCAAATTAAAATATTTAGTTTCAAAATTGTTTTATGAGTGTTAAATATGTTAAATGAGTTTGAAACTAAATAGTTTCATTTGGGTACTATAATGAATATAGAAAGAAATCGGGGAAAATCTGTTGTTGGAATTTTTATTGTCAGTGTTAACAGATACATGTGTTTGTGAAAGTGAATATACGTTGGAGAAATAATTAAATAAGCTTTTGTGCAAGATTCGGTATACCACTGGAAATAATTGAAAATATAGATATTTATCAATCTAGATGAGACAGGTCCATCTCACCCAGAAACACCCTATTTTGCATTTCTTGGTAATAATAATTAATTGTTGAAGGTTGGATGGAGGTTCGTTAGTTATGAAATGAACAAGTTAATTGCGTTTGATTGAAATTGAGATTGAATGAGATCGCAGGTTATTTTATAAAAGAACAAACGAAAGTGGCCATTGTATTGTTCAAAATTATCCAACTTTGTATGTCTGTAATTAATAGGCAATTCGTGCTTTGAATTCTGCGAGACACGTGCCGCCAGTGATTCTGTCAACGGTCGTCTGACATTAGTCTTATAGCGGTACGCAGTCGTCTCGTGCAGACTTCACTGATATATTTATTAATTAGAAATTATCAGAAATAGAAAATGAACCATATATATAACAAAAATAACCCTTTTCTTGAAGAAACATTAATTTTTTATGCAAAATAAACTACAGTTATTACATATGAATGAAATCTATGGTGTCGCAATAAAACATTTCGTACATTACTTATCATTTACTTATAAAATACTTATTATAATTTATGAATTTGCGTGTTTTTGTGACGATTCTTTTCATGAAAATTATTGCATTCGAATTTTTGTACATGCTCGGTTTCCGAATTGCGAATCTGCATTTTTAACGATTAATACCTTCACTAAAATCAAATCGGAAGTTATCAAAGACGCAATTCATGATTTTCTAGTTTGTAGAAATAGGTTCAAATAATAATCGGTCACGCTTCCAAGCTTAATTCAGACAAACAAATGATCTAGAGCGCCTCAAACACTTGGCATTGCTCTACTGCCCTATTTTCGTCACCTTTTTACCGCGACAGACGACCCGAGGGAAAGAATCTGCGTTCGATGTCGGCAGGATTGCGTGAACGCGCGTATGATCGAATTTTTCGAAGGCTGTCGATCGTTCGGATCATTGAAATATCTTGAAACGATCTAGAAATGCCTTAGCTAAATATCAATGACGAAAGTGCACGCGATTTACGTAAGTTCATTGCATTCGAAGCGCGATTCTTTCTATTTCAGTTTTTACTCTTTTTAATCCTATTTTCTACTTACTCCTTTTTCTTTGGTTTTTCAACCCTTTTTTTCCAAATTATATTAATTAAAATATAAAACTGTTAGGTGCATGAATTCTGGTTACCCGAATCATTTATTACGATAATAATGATTTTTTAATCGCTGTAAATTATTCTATCATTAAATTATAATTCATTTTATTCGACTAATTTATACAGAAGACAACGCAAACAGTTTTGAACATGTAATTACTCATTCAACGCTTATACGTCATGATTTTCCTTTGTGCCTGAGAAAAGATTTAATTATGAATTAATGATTTACCAGAAAATTGAATAATTTATCAAAGGATAATTAACTTTTGTATTCAGTATTTGAAAAAAAGTCATTACAAAATCTATTGTAAAAATAATACATTTTTTATTAAATGGGTTACGTTATGTTCATTCGAAAATGCCAAATGCAATTTCATTTGAGAACAATTTTTATATATTTTCTGTATCTGTTATCCAAGTTAGAATGTTGCCGAATACTGATAGAAACACTGTGTAGACCAGGAGCGGTCTTGTCATTCTTAAAATAACGATCGCAGTTAAGAACAGCGTCACTAAGAAAACGTGTCAAAAACACATTGATAGTTTATAAATTGAAAAGTCGTTTAATGCGTGTAACTCTTTTGACCCCGAATCTATTATGATCATTGATATTGGAAATTCTATTTCAATTTCTTTTATATTATTTACTTTTTAATTGCAACCCCCACTGAATTTAATACTGACTCAATAATAGGAACTTTGAAACTAACATGAAGATCGTATACGCTTAATACTTTTACAACTGAGTATTTATAGATAGTTTATGTCATCTTTATGTTATTACTTAGTTGATGATTATATTTAGTTGGTGATACCTACTACCACAATAGAATCTTAATACTGCAATGTTAATGCAGTCTGTTTTTAATCCAGACAAAGTTTCTTTTCTCTAACTCTAAGAATGACTCACACTTATTATTAAACTTCTTAATATTAATTAAACTTTTTTAGATTTAATCTGCTTCACAATATTTTTTATGTTCTTGTAAATATACAATATTTTCCTTGATATATTGTATTTCCTACTATTCGACCAAAGTTCAAACTTTCAATCGAATCGTAATTTTTAGATAATTCTGTTCTTACACTTCATTATCCTCCTAAAATCTCACTAGTTACTATTTATATTAATAAATATTATCTATTACATATTTATGATTCCTTTGACAGAACTTCCAGCACACTGAGCTATCATTCTCCAATAAATAAACGAATCCAACTCCAAAACAATACAATTAATATCATAGAATATACGTAATAAGATTCAAAAATGAATCTTCAAACCAGCTAAAGTAAAATTCAATCGAAAATGTACGTTTCATTTTCATCAAAGAAAACATCAAAGCAAGTACTTCAGAAACAATTTAACAAGCTACCGCAGCGGGTGTATCTTTAATTTCTTGCGAAACACCCAAGTGCTCCCGCACAACACAGAGACACTGTGCGCGTCTCGTGTATTTATAAATTCTTACTCCTAAAGAAAAGACTTTCTTCTAATACACCCGCGCGATCATTTGCCCGCAAACCTTAAACTTCCAAAGTTCCTATGTAATCCTTCCTAAAAAGAAAAATGAATATCTTTCAAACTCTGATATCCGAATCAAAGAAAACTATCATAAAATGTTAAGTGTCTAGCACTCAATAGTGACGTGGAAGCTTCAAATACTCGTCCTTAAATCGTGGAAACAGTCGGTCGTGTTTGTTTGGCTTGAAGACTTCTGCAAACCCCGCTAGATAAACGGGAAGAAGATTGATCGAAACTATGGAACACGGAATTTGTTTCTCGGCCGGGAGAAATAGACATTGCGTCATCGTGCCGCGCGCCGCGATTCGTCCTCTATACCGGCGGCCGGTACAGCTAGCGCTGCGCCGTAAAAATGGCGACTGCAGGTACAGTTGGCCCACCGCGTCCATGCCGAGCTCCAACAAACTCAAAGTCCACAGAGGTAAAGGGAATCTTCCACTCATGATGCTCGCATCAGTAGTTATAGAACAACAGTTGTTGTTATTGGTGACGCTCTGTATCGAAGAAAGTAGAATAGAATGCGACGGAGTAAAATGTAACGTACATTGACGTGGGATTTCATTTCTGCGCGGCAGCGGATTTTTATGTTTATCAATACAAAGGCTCAACTACTATGTTTTCTGGAAAGACCGAGGTGGGGCATGCCGCCGAACGCTCTTGTCCTTGTGCACATTTAATTTGGAGAAACTCGACATGGACGTGATATGGTCCAACGGAGAAGACTTCCCTTGTCTTGAAAGCTAAAAACTTAAGGAGGCAAAGAGACACTGGAAGCGAGACCGAATGCGACGAAGTGAGATGAAACGATTGAAAATAAAATTCACAGTGTCGCTAATTCAATTCTCTACCGTGACATCTCACTCCGTCGCACACGGTCTTGTTTCCATCCCTTATTATTGCCGCGCGCCAATATGATCATGCGTGGAAGACCGAGACAGCCCGAACATCATCAGTGGAAATATCCCCTTGTCTCCCTGCCTTTTTAGCTTTTAGGACAATCGATGTCTTTTCTCCGTTGGATGATAGGCAGTGTAGCCAGATTAGGGAAATTGAGGGGATCACAGTTTATCCTCTCCCTGGCGTTATCACTGGGTTCTGCGGTGGTTGCTGAGGTTGTTGGAGGATGCCTGCTGATGAGGAATAGGGTAGTGGAAAGGGCAAGCCGGAATGGGGAAAATACAACCGTTAGGTTACTTTTTGGCTTCACTGGTGGTAATCCAACTGTGTACTCCCTGTTATTCACGAAGAGAGCCTTGAAAGGAATGCGAGTCTCATTAGTCAACTTCCATCTTTTCTCATCTCATTTTCAATACTAATTTGCCATGGCGGTTATACACAACCAATAAAAACCATAAACAAAATCTCTAGCGGGAGACTCCTATTGCCTTTGTGTCGTCCCGGGGCTCATCTCGTAAACAACGCTGAGTATAGTAGTATTTCGACAAGTAGCCAGACTACTTACAAGTTGAAAAATCAGAGGAGCAGAGAGACTCTTCCTTTCATGATGTTTGGACTTTGATTTCTATTGTCACATCTCACTCCGTTGCATTTAGTCCCGTTCTATCCTTTGTTATTGCCACGGCCAATAACGACCATGCGTCAAAGATCGAAGCAGCACGAACATCGTGAGTGGAAGGGTCTCCCTGCCCCGCTAACTTTTTAACTTGTGGGTAGTGTGCCAACTTGTCGGAGCACCACTATAGCAGCCTGCGAGGACGGCTAAAGGATGCATCACCCGTGTGTCGAGGGACGCGTTGCGCAAACACCCCGTTTCGCGGACGAACTGAATGAGCCAGCAGTAATAGACAAGCCGATCTTTTCTAATTGTCCGACACGTCGAAGAAGAAGTAGCAAATAGCACGGCGTTTGACCATCGGTCCGATTGGACTTCGGCCATCGCCCCGAGGAGAACCAGAAACTGACATTTGAGGATTGCAAAACCGTCCTCATTTCATTAGAAAGTGTTCCTGTTCACTCTATTTTTTACCGGATGTTAACACTTAGCCAACCGAATGGGGAGACCTACCGATTCTCCCTTAGTAATGCATTGCCACTTATTTTATTTACTTATCTTTTTTTTGTTATTTTGGTGTTTAGGAAGTTTTGCACTGGAGACATTTGGAGTCCAATAAATACCTTTTTTACTTTCGTAAGACACGATTTTTAATCAATCTGTTGAATGAGTTTAGTTAAAGGTACTAGAAAAGATTATAATTATAGTGTTTTTTAGGCGGCTACCCATGAGTGTTAAGAGAGACCTGCGATTTTGTCTAACGATGTTTGTTACGAATCAGATAAAAAAATGTGAAAAGTAAAATTTCAGATCATTCGGAAATTCGAACGAGTGTTGGAAATTTTGGTTTTTGGGTAAAATTTGTATGAGAATATTTTTAATGTATGTTAGTTGAGTTTTTTTATAGTTTTGTGTAACTTTGGTATGATAATTAATTTTGGAGAATAGTAAATGATAATATTGAATCGATATAAAAATTATGAAATTTGAAATAAAAAGATTATTTTTCCTGCCTCTTAAAAAATTTGAGATTTTATATTGCAAGAATTTACATTATACACTTATAAAATGTTAGAATGAACGGTTTGATTCAGATTCGAATTTACGTTTCTAGAACCATGCGGTTGCGAACTTTGTAATTCTGAATGCATTCTTCCGCTATTTCACGTTTCGGTATACGCTTCAGAAGTATTTATAGAATGTCTGCGAATATTTTAAGATCACAAGTGACTGATATAATCCGTCAAGTATCTAATTTTGATAAAACTATGAGTGCCTGAAGAGGCAGGTACGACTTCCTGAAAACACTATGCATACTAAAAATACTCACAGGAAGGGAATTCTCTTTTCTTTATTAAGTTTCCTTCGGCAACTATTTACTCTTTTCCACTTTGTTCGCATATGGTGACGCGAATTTTGGTTTGTAGCCAAATATTTAACATTTGTAGTGGAATATTAAATAACACGGACTCGATTATAATTCACAATATTCAAGAAAGTTAAAAAATTATAGATACAATACGTTTCAACAGTAGAAAATAGTATTATAGGCTTCAAAAGTCAAATTTCTCTTCGGTAAATTTAATATTTAACTTAATCGTCTAATAATTACGTAAATGATTTCATTATTATCTATGAATAAGTAATTTTTTTAAAATAATGTATCTAGTAATGAATAGATAGGAAGAATTAATGTATTGATCAAATTCCTTAGATTGGTGTACATTTTAAATTACAGGAAACGCGGGGATATACCGATACCATCCGATCGGTACCGAATTCAAATGAGAGGCAATGTCGTTCAATTAACCTTGAAACAAACCCAGAAAGAAGACACCGGCCACTATGCTTTGGTGGCGACGAGGGTCGGGCAAGGGTTGGACAAAGGGTCCCCGAAGAAGATTCAACTCAATATCGACGAATCGTACACCGAGGAGGGTGACCCACCAATTTTCTTGCGCAGGTTAACCGATCTGGCAGTCAAGGTCGGCACCAGAACTCGGTTCCTCGTGGAAATTCGAAGTTCAACGACACCAAAGGTAATTTGAATAATGAATCGTGACGTCAAGCTCGCAGAAAACGTGATTATATTGAACAAATATTCTGTTATGTGCCACCATTATATTTTCTTCTTTTTTTTAATTAAATTATACATTTTTCAGCGGATTAATTAATATCTTATTTTTATTGTTCATGAGAAAGTATTAAACAACTTTTTGGCACCGTAAAGATCGAACAATTTAATTGCGAGTACGTTCCAGAATCAAATGCCGCGTTTATATACCTGAATACGTGCACGTTACTATTTCTTATAGAACCTTACTCTAAACTTGTACAGTTTATTATAAAAATGATATGACTGTGAACATTGTATTTAAAAACAATCCATAGTTTATACCTAAAAATATTGAAAAAATGATAAATATAAAATTATTATAAAATTTAAAATTCACAAATAAATTATTCTAAAATACTGAATTATTATAAAATTCAAAATACACAAGTGAATCATTCTGAAACATTAAA
Source organism: Nomia melanderi (assembly GCF_051020985.1). Taxonomy (NCBI): domain Eukaryota; kingdom Metazoa; phylum Arthropoda; class Insecta; order Hymenoptera; family Halictidae; genus Nomia; species Nomia melanderi. The sequence goes on from NC_135005.1 coordinate 7,511,152, forward strand.
TAACAGTACAGATCTATCCCCAAAGCATATGAATACAGCCAACTCTCATAAAAATCGTTTATCCAACAAATCTTCTTATATTTCAATCTACCGTATTTCTAAATTAATTAAAACGCGGATCATAAAATATTACCCGGACGCAAGAGGAGATGGACTCACACCACTTTCACGATAAACGGCCCGATTGATAGTCCCTCGAGCATGGGGAAGGAGGAATCCGTGCCAAATCCGGTGATTAACCCGGAAGGGTGAAGTAAAATCGGTCGGTGACTTATTGCCACGGGTTTCTGTTGGTCCGTCTGTCCCGGCAGTCGGACGAAGCTGGATACACGAACTAAAAAGGGTTCCCGTGAGGTCCATGACCCGGCCGAGCTTGCGGCAGGAGACGCAAAGGAGAAAACGAAGATCGTTACTCGCGATCTTACGCGTCGTATTACGACTATTATTACTCGGCCACGTACACCATGCCAGAAACTATGCCCGCCGATCGACTAAATCCGCGTGTTCCCGCTCGTAAACCTCCAAATGGCCGTTTTCCCTTGTTAATAGTCTACGCGCGCGTTACGTAACACTCCAAAAAGGAACCTTTGAGATGCCGGATGAGAAAAAAATTCTTGTAGTGTTGGGTTTTATTTTGAGTTTTTATTTCGTTTCTCGACGAAAAATTATTCCGAAAAGGTAGCAACGAAATTTATCCAGTATTAGGAACTTTTGAAAATTCAATTTTCATATATTCTTATAGTGTTAGGTTCTATTCTAAGGTTTTAATTCATTTTTCTGGAACAATTTGTAGGAAAACGTGAAAGTGTTAAAAAATGGAATTTATAAAAATGTGAAAATTCTGAAATAATTCTTTTTGGTAATAAATAGTATATTTGAATTCCTGGTGTTTATCTTGATTCGTCGAGGCTAAGAAACTTGAATTTTAAAGAAAATTCAAGAATATTTAGTCTAGAGATTAAGATCATACTATGTTAGTTATTGAGAAAATGTAAAATTCCTGAATAAAATCTCACTTTTTCAAGATTGATCGTTCGGCATAAATTTTCCGGGAGCTACCAAATCTTTTTCCATTCGTTTCATCATCTTATCAAATACCTTTTTATACGTAAATATTTAAAGAACCGAAAATACTAGCATACCCCGAACACCAAGTTATCTTTACGGTTAAGAAGAAAAAGGAGAAAGACGTTTACTTACATTACATTCACGTCGGTTTTCATAAAAGCGTCGTGCAACTGAACCTTGGACGAGGAATCCCAGTGTTGCGGTTGAAAGCGGCTAGTAAAGCAAGCCTCGAGCATATTCCCCCGTGGCCAAACAATTGCGAGCAGTATATCTCTAATTATTATGATAGCAGGAACTAAGTAGAAATCGTCTGCAATTGTAACTCGATATAGAAATTCCACCAAAAGACATTTACTTAGTATTTAATTGATAATATAGAATGAGATTCCTATTTTCATAAACAAATCTTGAAAATACAAAATCTGCCATTGATTTTTAAAATTTATTATTCATATTTTAACATTACATCAATATTAATATTATCATTGCCAATTTTATAAAAGAAATACTGTGTCCATTTGAATCTACGTTTTTTCTAAAAATTAAATATTAATAAAATAAATAGTATCTTCCTTTGCCTAAAAAATGTAAAAACTATAAATAAAATTTATATAAAGTATTTTTAATATCCTACAGAAATAACTCTGATTAAAATTAAAGGTAACTAGAATTTACCTTGAAGTCAATTGTGTATTGTGTTTTACTATTCTCCAGAGACTATAAATTATATCATGAACAGTAAATTATTTCTTATAAAGTGTAAATGTATAAAGATCCACAGTCTAGTTCTGAGATACGAAATATACAACAATAGAGATCTAATGTATGGTTAGATATTTTTGACCGAGCAATGCATCCTGAAGTCTGTCTCGTTATTTCGGCTGAATGGGCTGAACCTCTGAGGTGCGTGTTTCTCGTTGAATTCCAGATTACTTGGCATCGAAATGCTGAACCGGTACACGCGGGATCGAGGTTCTCTTTCGTCCACGAAGGGAACTTCTACTGCGTGGACGTGGCGCCAGTCACGGTCGAGGACGAAGGATATTGGTCTTGTATGGCGGAGAACCGGGACGGAAGGTCCTCGTGCACTTCCCGTCTGACTGTAATTGGTAAAAATATCCATTTCTATTTATACAATCCAATAATTAATATTTTATTGGATTACTATATAATTTACGGAAATTCTCGGACTACCAAAAATTCTATTTTACAGACATCGTTGGATCAGAAATTTTCATTTTACAGATATTATTGGATCAGAGAATTTTCTATTTTACAGATATTATTGGTCCACAGGGATATCTATTTTATAGACATTATTGGATCATAGAAATTTCTATTTTTTGGAATCTCTATTTTGTAGATATTATTAGATCACGAAAATTTCTATTTATGGAATACAAATTACTAATTTGCTGAAATCATAGAAATTTCCATTTTATAGAAATTCTCGAATAACAAACGTTTCTATTTTATAGAAATTGTTGAATAACAAAAGTTTCTGTTTCATAAAAGCCGTTGAATAACAAAAGTGTCTATTTTATAGAAATTAAAAATTATTCAAAGTTCCTAACTGTAATTATTGGTTTTCAAATATTTTGCCATTTCGAAAAGATCAGTATTCTTTTTATATCTTCAATTGCATTTACAAATTATGATGGAACTCTTCTATTACAGTGCCGAAAGCTTACAAGCGACCAGAATTCATCGAGGAACTTCGTGCTCTCCTGACAGAAGCTGGTACAGTGTCCTTAGAATGTAAAGTGGTCGGCGTACCAACACCCGTGTTAAGGTGGTTCAAGGACGACAAAGAAATTAAGGCCGGTGATGTCTTCGCTTTAACTGCCAACCCTGATGACTCAACCTCCCTTGGCATTTACACGTGTGAAGCGGTCAATTGTATGGGAATCGCTTATTCCTCCTCGAAAGTAAGCGATACTTCTCACTTATTCGATATCACTCACCTTCAATGAAACATAATTTTCTGAAAACAAAAAGAAGTCTATTCTTTTCTATATATTTGAATGGATTCATATTTTTTAAATATAAAATAATTACAAATTCGTTTGAAGGAAAGTTTGAAAGACATGTCCACTCGCTGAGGTTACAAACCATTATCACTAATGAGAATCTAAAATATTATATAATTATTTAAAGAAATTAGTATCGCTAATTGTTATAATCTCAAAACAAAAGTTGTGGTTCAGTGCTGTATTTATTAAAACATAAAAAATTCATTGACTATCGTTAACATTGCAGGTGCACGTAGTTGGTAAAGGTAGTAGAGAAGGTTCTTTAAAACCAGCGGACTCCTTAACCCTGACTAGTCCACTTCCTGTCTTCAAACAAATCCTAAAGGACGAATGTTGTCGAATTGGGGAAACACTCCGTCTTGCTTGTCAAGGTATAGAAATTAAAATGTTACTTTTTTAATTGTTCTTTTCATAATCAAAGTATCTACAATTTACTTTTTATACTAAAATATTAACGAATAAATTTTACTTGAAATTAATATGTATCACTGTTTATTAATTTTCCAATTCTTGCAGTAAAAATTATTTATAACTCAACACAGTAATTACATGATCTGTTATCTTCACAAATTATACAATCTTTACAAAAAAATATTTAAAGAAAATTACAAATAAAATTTCCATTACGTTATTGATAGTCGAAGTACCACCATGGCCAAAAGCAATCACTTGGTACAACAAGGAAGGTCGCGTAGAACCCAGCGACAAATATCATGTAATGGAAGATGGCCTCGGTGGATATTGTGTAGAAGTATATCCGGTGGAAGCAATGGATGAAGGCGAATGGAAATGTGTCGCAACCAATGCAGAAGACATGAAACAATTCACTACTTGCTATGTTGCAATGTCCAGTAAGCACGAAAAAACATTTCTCTCAAATTTCCATAAATTAAAAATAAAAATATCTCCTTAAAATGAATGCAACACAATTCGAAATTTTTGAAAAATATTCTTCAAATAAATGAACACGATTTTGTTACTTATAAATAAATACAATTTTTAAAGTTTTGTACATTATATGTACATATCTTTTTATATATTATTTTTAGTTATTTTATTTTAGTTTATTTGGAATTATACATTACATATTATGTATTATTTAAAATTTATTTTTCTAAATGCTTTTTAAAATTTTACATTTTTAATGATGAACATTTTGTTCAGTTCCAAAGAATTATAGGAAACCTCGCTTCATGGAGAGTTTAAAAGCTGTCTTGACAGAAGAAGGATTGGTATCCTTTGAGTGCAAGGTTGTCGGGTTTCCGACGCCATTGCTCAGATGGTTCAAAGATGGCCAGGAATTAAAACCGGGTGACGTTTATCAGTTGACTGGAACCAACTCTTTAGGTATTTATTTTTAACAAATTCTTTCTATGAATTTCATAGAATTTTATAGTAAATGCATTTACGTAAAATCAGTAGAATAAATGTCGTTTACAAAGAAAACTAATTCTATTTTTGATAAATTATCTTCTTCATATTTTATGCGCACACAATTTTTCTTAATAATCATCTGCTTTATTTTTATATTCTTCTGTTAATTGTGGAACATCCTATATACTTGTTTCATTGATTTTTGATTTCCAAAAGGTTCTTACTGCTGCATAGCCAGAAATTGCATGGGAGAAGCAACGAGCACAGCCGAATTAACGATCGAAGATATTCAGAACCAACTGAACGAAGAAGAACGTCTGCAGCTTCTGAGCACCAACCAACCGCCCTCGTTTATCAAGGGTCTCAGGAGCTGCGAAGCAAGAATCAACGAAGATTTCCGATTTACTGTCCAAGGTACGTCGATGAAGATTATTTTGCACTAATTTTTAATTACACATTCCTGTTAGGAATATAAAGTATGTGATTATATAAGAAATATAATAATATAAATAAATGGAAACAATAAACTGAAAATAAAAGAACAATATAAACAAAAATGCATGCTTGATATTGATGCGATTTTCGTCGCTGTAATATGTCAAACAACAAATCTTAAGCAAATAATTAAATTTACAGTCAGCATTGCGCCCGAGCCAAGCCTTTCTTGGTACAGGGACGACGTTCCGGTGGATGAGAACGAAAAATACCACGTTGCCAAGGAGAATCTTGGCACGTGTCACCTCGATGTAGGAAGACTCGAATTTGTCGATCAAGTGAGTATGTTTCTCTGTCAAATAAAATCAAACGAACAAGCAATACACGTGTAAGAATACATTTAAATCCCTGTTACAGGTATACATGATTTTTTTGAAATTTTCATTTGAATTTTCGCAATCTTACATCAAATGATCCATTCCAGAATTTTCTAAATAGAAATTGTATCGTACTAGACGCCGAAAAAGAAAAATAGATGTTGTATTGCTTTATTTTCTTTATACTTGAATTTGAAATCATTTAGTTTTACCATTGAAATAATTTCTTGCATATATATAATTATTTAATCGATGATAATTATATGAAAAATGTGTAAAATGCGTGTATTAACAGGAATCTTTAATTGTTCTCATTTCTCTGGTAATATTTAGGCAGAGTGGAAGTGCGTGGCTTCCAATGATTTTGGTTGTAGCGTTACATCCTGTTTCCTCAAACTAATCATTCCCAAGCACTTCAAGAAGCCGAAGTTTCTTGAAAGTTTGCGCGCCATATTGTCGGAAGAGGGTGCAGTGAATCTGGAGTGTAAAGTGATCGGTGTACCGCAACCAATTCTGAAATGGTACAAAGATGGCGTCGAATTGAAACCAGGAGACATACACAGAATCATTTCGGGACAAGATGGAACGTGCTGTTTAGGAACGTACACCTGCGAGGCTACGAATTGTATGGGATCGGTCAGCAGTTCTGCATCTCTTCTAGGTTTCGAAGGTATCTTAAATAATTGTATTAAAATTACCGAGCAGAGCGTCGATACAAAAAATGATTTAATACAATCTTCGATCGTTTAAATACACAAAAATACTATTAATGAATAATTTAACTCGCTTAGTTTTAATATGAAAAAGTAAATCAAAAGTATATACTTTTATCATTTTAAAATGAAGTTTTACCAATTCTAAGTTCCTAAACAATACATATTTTAAATTCTGTTAATTATAATTACTAATTATGATATATAATTTTAATTATAATTATCAAGAAAAGTATAGTAATATGAAAGTATAATAATTATAATTATAATCTAAATCATTTGTTTCACAACTTGTGAATAGTAAAACATGAAATATTCTTTCCAAGACAAATTGCCAGTTCGAAAGGAAGTGAAAGAAGTACAATCGACGAATGGTCACGAGCTGGCCAGAAACTTGTCGCTCTCGACGATACACGAAGAGAGAACTTCTCAGCTGTACGATACACCGCAAACCGATCATTCCGTGACGTTAGACGATCGAGGAGAGGTGTCCTTTAGTTTCGATGGAAAAGAAGTCTCCGTCAGCCTCTACGAGACACCCGATCTCACTGAAGAAGAAGCTCTTCAGATTGTCGAGATGTATGCTGATCAGCTGTCCGAACACGTAACAGGTGATCACGATATACTTGCTCTTCTACTTATCTTCTATTTACCAATAAAGAGACTGTTATACTTAACATATGAAATAAAATTTTAAAAGATCAATTTACCATTGAACATTACATTCTCGTTCCCAATTAAACATAAACCCAAACAGTGCACTGAAAGTAACAATCTACTTCTCCGTACTTTCAGAGCACAACGTCATCGAACTGCCACCAATGAGGTTCGTCAAAGAGTCCTCCACCTCCGGAAACTTGTTAATGGAAGCAGTAGTCATCGACGTGTCACCAGACTACTTCGTCAGCGCGGAAGACGGCGACGATCTCCGCACTGAAGCTGACTTCGAAGATGTCTCAATCCTAGACGACATCACCAGAGTCCTATCATCCCCCGAAAGAGACTCCCGCAGCTCCTTAAAGAGATCAGCGAGATACAGTTTAGATGACGACGAGAAACCTCCATCGAGACCTCCTCGAAAAAAGTCCAGCTCCTCTTCAAAAAGCGATAAGAGCGAGAAAAGTCAGCGGATGGAGTCAGAAAGCTTCCACAGCGCCCAAAGAGAAGAAAGATTCTCCCCAGTGTCCCCAATTTCACCAGTATCCTCCCTAAGACAGGACGACAGCGACACTTTCGCGGATGCTTTGTCATCCGCCCGCCTCTCCATCTCGGAGACCCAAGCACAGAAGATGTACGACTACGCGGAAGGCCGCAAACGCAGTCTAAGTGGCGAGAAGACAGCTGGCTCTAGCATAGACGACGGCATAGGCGGTGATTCGTCGTTCGACTCAGTGACTGGAGCGGCTAAGAAGAAGCGGCACAGAAAGAAGAAGCACAAACGTGACAAAGGTAGCTCGGAAGAGTCTTCTTTAGGCAGCGAGATCGAAGGCAAGCGGCGCAGAAGTAGATCAGGCAGCGTTAAAGAGGAACTTCATCAACGAGTGGAGTCTATCCTTAAAACAGAGGAACCGTACATAGAGGATGTAGCAGAGAAGTCGTCTGAAAAGAAGCAGTCCACCAGTGAATCTGATAAGTCCATGTCGAAGAGCAACAAGGAAAGATTGCTGGACAGCTTAAAAAAGCTGAAGGACCCTGTTCTAACTGTCCGAGACATTTTAGTGGACATAGATAACTTGGACTCTCAGTTGAACGTAGCTAACGAAGAAGCTTGCAGGAACTTTGTGACTGAGAATATCATCAAACCAATTCAGAATCTTTGTGAAGAAGTGTCTTCGATAGAATCGAAGGCCTTGAAGAGTGCTGGAGATAGGTCGCTAGCTCAGACAACTAGGATATCTTTGCTGGAATCAATTGGTGGGCCAACAGAAGAACTTTTAAGGGGTATGGAGTTAATTGAACGCCAGGAGAACGTGAAGAGCAGGAAAGCGGATGTTATAGGTATCTTGGAGAGTCTCACTGATCCTGTCGACGAGATCTTGATGGGTATAACTAAGATTGAATACGAGACGACTGGCAGGGCTACTGGAGAGAGACCTATAGCTCTCATCAGGATGATGTCCGCAGTGTCCAAGCTTGACGAAACGGTTAAAAATATTTCTAAGATGGACAAGACTGAATCCAGATTAGTTTTCAGCGTGGAAGAGATCCTGAACACCTTGCATTTCTTCGTAAGTGACGTTGCTGTAGATCCAGCTAAAGGAACGATAGAAACTGTGGACACTGTGGTAGTGGAGTCCTTGTCGAAGTCTGTTGATGATATTACTAAAGCCTTGAATCGCCTACCGATGGTTGAAGGGATACCCAAATTCACGGACGAATTAATATTACCCATCCGGGAATTGAAAGTGAAATTGGATACCTTGAAGAACGTGTTGAAGACTTACGAATCGAAAGGAATATTATCGGAGCATCGAACGAAATTGATAGAGTCTCTGCAAGATTCAGTGGATCAAACTGTGGAAGAGATTCAGAAAGTAAAGGAGAAGAGACCTGAGGAGAAATTACAAATTGAAGATTCGAGACAGGATATTTTGAAAGAAGCAAGGTTGACACTTCAAGAAGCCTTAAAATCTTACGAGAACATCGCAGGAACATTGGACCCAAGGCTGTCTACTATCTTCGATCGAATCGATGAGATGTATCGTAGACTTAGGGTTCCTCAGAAGAAAGAAATTGGTTTAGAGTCCTTAATTAGTTTAGAAGGTCCCCTGTATTCCCTACAATGCGCTCTGTCCTCAGTGGCCATAGCAGAGAATTCAGAAATAGTTTTCAAGCTCCTGGAACCTGCAATTTCGCAGCTGAGAACCACTGTGTCTAACCTAGGTGAGAATTCCTTGCAACCAATAATGGAAACCTTGAATAACATAGACAGAATGATCCAAGTGACTGAGCCAGAAGAAACAGTCTCTTCTAGGTCGGTCCAAGAGGAAACCCTGACAGACCGAATCCTCGATCCTCTAATTGACGTTCAATCAGCTTTAAGCGCAGCACTGCAAAACGTCGAAGATGTTGATACTGTGACAAACGGAGCTGCTAGTACTCAGAAACTGTTAGCTTCATCAGAGATCACTGCCTGTTTGGTAGAACTGAGACAGTACGTGTCGGATGCTACTCGAACAGCGATGACTCTTAGAGAAGATGAAATGATGATGAGTCTGGTGGATTTAAAAGAACCTTTATTAGACCTTCAATTGGCTTTAGCGTCTGAAGAAAGAACTACTCAAGAGCTACCAATGATTCGCAGGATACCTTTGCCTGTTGAAAAGCTGAAGAAGGCTGTATTGAAAGTCTTGCGTCATTCTCCCTCTGAAAAAAGAGCAAAATCAATGAACGTTGTCTTAAAAACGATAGAACAGATAGAAACTCAATTACCAAAGACTATATCTAAATTATCAGAAATTGAGGATTCTCAGAAACACTTCCTAGAAGATTTGAACGTGGATCAGAACCTCAGTGACGTTCACTTTGCTTTATCTTCAGCATTGGAAAGACAAGAGAAAAGTTTTCCTTCGCATACGTCGAATTTGGCTGCTTGTATTGAAGAATTGAGACAGTCTATAGGTTCAACAGCAGTGGAGATAGCTAATTTGAGGAATCCAGTGGACGATGACATCATTATACAAGTATCTATGCTGAAAGATGCTTTGTTAACCCTGCAGAGAGTTCTGCTGACCCAGCAACACGCCCCTGAAGAGGAGCAGATTTTGAAAGATCTTATGAATCCCATTGGAAAATTAAAGAATCTTGTCAGAGGAATCACAAACACTGATGCTAAAACTGAACCTGTTGTTCCAGTACTCGAGTTGCTAGAAGAAATTGAAAAGGACACTCCCCTGATCACAAAAGAAACTTCCAAGAAGAAACTACAAAGGGAGATGAAAGAAGAAAAAGAAGAGGTAAAGTGGCAGGCTGTAACATATCGTTTAGCAGGACGGATCAGTCGATCATTGGATCCTATGAAACACTGGTTATCAACCACATCAGAAGACAGCATGAAAGATGAGGAAGAATCAGCATTGAGCTCAACAATCGACGAGCTGAAAAGGGATGTGAACAAGATTGCTATAGAGACTTCCTACTCCGAGCCTCCTAGCGACGATAATCTCATTGAGGCCTTGGTGGATCTACGAGAACCTTTGATTAGGCTCAAGAACGCGATTTCAATCTACCATGAGCCAGTAGACTTAACTACTTTAGAAGGTTTGAGCAGACCCATGAAATACCTCCTTCAAACCATCATGGACGTTCTCAAGGACCATGCTCAAGAAGAATCTCTGCAACCGATAGTAGACATTGTAGAAGAGATTGAAAATCAGATACCGATCTCCATCAAAGAAGCATTATACAAGAAAGAGCTGAGTGAAGTAGTTAAGTCGCTGGTGCAGGAAGAAAAAGAATTGATCACCTCAAAGGAAACGATTCAAGAAGAATCTTTGCCACAGGATGTAAAGGAAGAAGTGACATCTCAGGCCACAATTCCTGAAGGAACTCTGGAAACTACGTCTGTTCTACCTGAAAGCAAATTCTCCGAGTCCCTGGTGGAACAAACTACCGTAGAAGACATGAGTTCACACAGATCTGAGGAGATTGTTACTAGAATTGAAGAATTGCCGAGGAAAGAGGACTTGAAGAGCGAAAAGATGAAGAAGAAAGAGGTAGTCGACCTAGCAATCTCTTTGTCAAAGACACTGGAGAACGTTCAGTTCGATGTCACTGGAATTTTAGAAGACTTCGATGACCCAACTGCTGGCAGTGCAACTTTGCCAACTTCTGCGTTAGCTAACTCATTAGAGGAATTCGTCAAAGCTGTTTCTACGATGCGTGTGGTGATTGGTAGCTACGAAGAGGCGATTGAATCTTCCGATCAAGTAGCTAATCAGACAGTCTCCATGCTTCAGAATCTTCTGCAGCCTTTGAACAACATTGAGGACGTTCTTCTAGAAACTCATCAGTACGGTGTGCAAGAGCTTTTCATTTTGAACCACCTGGCACAGCCCCTGGAAGAAATCGAAAGTAAAATGGTGAACCAAACTATAGAGAAGCTGGACAGAGCTTCGGATGTGGTACAGAGATGCGAGCCTGTTCTTCATGCTATACATAATATTAAGGACAAAATACCAATTGCAGTGCGAGACATACAATCCAGGCAGCAGCTACTAGGTTCACTGAGAGAAATCGCAAAGCCCCTCGAAAACATTCAGGAACGAATGAAGGTCCTCGAGACACAAGCTGAAGACACTTTAGAGACTGACGTAGCTAGGATCCTTTTAAATCCTGTACAAGTTTTATTAAACACTATCAACGCCACCTCCCAAGATGTCCAGTTACTAGATCAACGCAGAGAAATCGTCATGGAGCTCAGAAACTTAGTGGAACCCTTAGTGGAATTCTTGAGCTGTTTATCAGTGGTTCAAAGCAGTCGCAAGAGTTTGGTGCCAGAAGCAGCTTTACTGGATGAAAGGAGGAATGTAATCCTCAAAGCAGTCGAAGGACTTCAAAGGCAGACTATCAGCACTCTGGAAGGAATACCTAATTTAGAAGGAGCATCGCTGTACGAGAAACCACTGGACACGTTGAAAAATGCAATAGTCTCTGTTCAGAAACAAATAGGCAAGACAGATTACTCTAGAAGACCGAGCAACGTAGAATTCACTTTGCAGTATAACATTTCGACTTCACTGGACCATTTAAGAAGCACTATCGTGTCTTTAGAGGAGGATGCAGATGTGGGATTGAAGGAGATCGTTTCGAAGTCCCTGAAAGCCTTGCAGAAGCAAATATCTCTATCAAGGACATATTTCATTGAAGCTAGCAGTGATCAATCCGTCGATGAAGAAGCAGTCGTTGAAGGTTTCTTGTACCCTGTCAATCAGCTTCAGTCAGCTTTGAACGTACTCAGAGAAAAGCTTGAAGGAGGAGCGATGATATCGATTTCGAGTGAATCGATGAGACGTTTGAAGAGTTTAGCTAAATCTACGTCTGACTTAGCTTCCTCGTTGTCCGCACACCGGATACATCTGATCAGGGAAGGCGCATCTGAAGGATCCTCATTCGTTGAGACATTGTCCGCTCTTGCAGATGTTTTGGAAGGTGTAAATGTTTGCATTAGAAAGGTTGAAGAAGTAGCTATCGTAGAAGAAAAAGCAGCCGAAGATCGAGGCGCTTCAGCGGACATGCCAATTACTATAACGCAGATAGAGACGATCGTGGATGAAATTATTGAAGTTTCTAAGGAAGAATTTGAAAGTGTGCTGACAATTGAAGATGTGCCACCTAGGGAAGAGATGAGAATCAATGAGGCGAGACTTGTGGAACAGGTTCAAAGGGAAAGTGTGTCGATGGAAGATGACTTAGCTAGGAAACTCGAAACTGAAGCTTTAGAGTCAGAAGCGATGAAGAAGGAGAGAATGAAAGTAGAAGAAAAAGTTATGGAGTCTGGAAACTTAAACATCGAAGAATTAAAAAGTGAACTAAACAAAGAAGAGGTGAAAGATGATCAAAAGGTGAAAGCAATAAAGACGAAAGAAGAATTGCTGAAGAAACAGAAAAAAGAAATAAAACTGTCGCCTGAGAAATCAGAAGAAGAGTTACTAAGAGAAGAAGAGGAAACAAAGAAAGAAACTAACAAGGCGAAGGTGCAAAGAATGGTAAAATTGATTCTGTCAATGGAACAACCGTTCAAAGAATTAACAACTCTTATGCGTCTAGCCCTGGAAGAGCCAGTTTCCTCCAAGTCAGAAGAAGAAAAACGAAAGATTCGAGAACTGACTGCCCTCGTCCAAATTTTGAACGATTTGAAAGCTACAACTATCTCTATCGAACAGAATACGTATTCTTCTTTAATTCCAGAGTTAGAGGAACAGTTTCTTTGTACGCTAGACATTTTAATGGGTGTCAGGCGAGCTGCAGAAAAAGTTCTTTGCTTGACTCAGAAAGAACTGACACCAGCGTTAAAAGAAAATGTGATGGTGTCTTTGCAGTTCTTACTAGAACCTCTGGAAACTTTGCAGCAGAATTTGTCTAGCTTCGAAGAATCATCTCTTCATCTACAAATGAGAGAAGTAAGTGGAGCAATTTTCGAATTGGTGAATGTCATTCGTAGAACTACGGAACTGAAGCACGAAAAAGTCCTGGAAGAAATTAGAGTGACAAGATCACAGGAAGAAAGACAAGGAATCGAAGATGCAACTGCAAAGCCTTTGCAAGAGCTGATAGAAGCTATAATGGTGTCTCAAGAACAAATAAAACGCGATGACATGTCTCCATTTGGTTCTATATCGCCTTCAATTGCACCGACTGATCTATCCGAGCAACAGAAACTAGTTAGTGACAGCGAAAGCAGATTGGACACAGACCTAGTCGAGAAAATAGTCAGTCCTATTAAGAACTTGAGAGAATTGGTCGCTAAAATCGAGAAAGAAGAAATGGAAGAAACCGAAGAATTGGATCTAGCGACGAAAAGGACAGCTACTTATATATTGAACACCATCATTCAGCCATTAGAAGAACTGAAACAATCTTTGAGTGTCTCTGCGGAGCAACAAACAGTGGAAACTGAAGAAACTGTACAGGAAATTAGGGCAGTTTCACCAGTGCAATCGTTGACAGTTGGAAGTGTTTTAGAGGATCTCCAGAGGTCCATTGCTAATATACAGGAAGAAATAATTCTGGAACAAATGGAAAACGTTTCCAAAGTGGAACGAGAAGTTAGTGTAAACGAAGTAGAAAAGTCTCTTGAAGATCTGAAATTTTCTTTGGGAGCTGTACAAAAGTTGGCAACAATTGAGAGTGAACACTCAGAACAATTATTTGAAATGGATAGAACAACTGTCGTGGAAACGTTTGTTAAATCAGTGAAGGAGCTCGGTCAAAAATGCTTGGCAATTGCCAGTTTGCCTGAAACAAGAGTTATGTCAACGCAAAAAGAACAAAAACAAGAATTACGAAAAGTGATTGATATATTGAAGGAAACTACATCTGAAATTGAAATGCACACAGCGCAAGAAATTACAGCTTCAGATCAAACTGGCATGGATGTAGTGGAAGCATTGCAACCTTTAGTGCATCCTCTAGAAGAATTGGAACAGGTGTTAAGTACAGCAGTGCAGCAGGTGACCACATCGTCACCGGAATTCGTTGACGAAATTGGAGAAGAATTATCTTTGGAAACAGTGAAACTGATTCCAATTATGGAAGAACTGCAAAAATCCATCGCTGTAATTGAACAACAGTCTGTGCAGGCTAAAAAAGCTGAAGTGTCAGAGCTAAAAGGTAAAAGCTCTGTTGCTCAAATTATAGAAGCTCCATTAGAAGAATTAAAATGTTCAGTAGAGGCTATTCAAAAGTTAGAATTGGAAGAAGCTAAGCAACTGACAACTGAAGAGAAAACAGAGGCTTTGAAGGCGGTAGCCAAATGCGTGGAAGAAATAGGGAAAGTGTGTTCAGTTGTGACTAGCCAACAGAAAGCCCAAGTGAACTTTGTTGAACAGCCTCAAGCAGCGGAAATGCAGCAAGTCCTTGAAACTATCACCAGTCCAATTCAAGTACTAAAGGAAACGATGTCAGAAATCGAAATGCAAACGACTGAAGAAGCTAAAGCTTTAGACCAAGCTAGCAAAGAAATAGTGGAAGCCTTAAAACCACTAGTACACCCATTAGAAGACTTTGAGCAAGCATTAAGCACAGTTGTTCAACAGGTTGCCACAGTAACGCCTGAGTCTGCTACTGAAATCAAGGAAGCTGCCTCATTGGAAAAGATGAAACTGACTCCAGTTTTGGAAGAACTACAAAAATCCATTGCACTAATTGAGAAGCAAGTTTTAGTGCAGGTTAAGAAAGCCGAAGTGTCAGTTGTCGAAGATGAAAGTTCACTTGCTCAAATTATAGAAGCTCCAGTAGAAAAATTAAAATCCTGTATGGAAGTTATTCAAAAAATGGAATTGAGAGAAGCAAAAGAACTAACAGCTGAAGAGAAGACGGAGGCCTTGAAAGCAGTAGCCAAATGTGTGGAAGAAATAGGAAAAGTATGTTCAGCAGTGACCACTCAACAGAAAGTCGAAGTTAGTGCTGTTCAGCAGCCACAGGCAGCTGACCTGCAGGGAGTTATTGACATCATTGCCAATCCACTTCAAGTATTAAAGGAGACAGTGTTAGAAATTGAAATGCAAACCAGTGAAGAAGCCAAAGCCTTAGATCAAGCTACCAAGCACGTAGTGGAAGCGTTAAAACCATTGGTACATCCATTAGAAGACCTGGAACAAGTATTGAGTACCGCAGTTCAGCAAATTATCGCAGAATCTACTGTTGAAGCACAGAAAGCTGATTCATCAGCCGAAAAAATGCAACTGACACCAATTTTGGAAGAACTACAAAAGTCCATTGCTGTAATTGAAGAACAAGTTTCTGTACAAGCTCAAAAGGCTGACGTATCAACTGTGAAAGCTGAGAGTTCTGTTGCTCAGATTATAGAAGCCCCATTAAAGGAGTTGAAGAACTCTGTGGAAGCTATTCAGAAATTGGAACTGGAAGAAACTGTACAACTGACTACTGAAGAGAAGACAGAAGCATTGAAGACAGTTGCCAAATGTGTGGAAGAAATAGGAAAAGTGTGTTCAGCAGTAACTACTCAACAGAAAGTTGAAGTCAGCATTGTTCAACAATCTCAAGCAGCTGAATTGCAGCAAGTCATTGACACGATCGCCAGTCCAATTCAAATACTAAAGGAAACAGTATCAGAAATTGAAATGCAAACCACTGAAGAAGCTAAAGCTTTAGATCAGGCTAGTAAGAACGCAGTGGAAGCTCTGAAACCATTAATACACCCATTAGAAGACTTAGAACAAGTATTGAGCACTGCAGTTCAGCAAGTTATCACGGAATCTACTGATGAAGCTCAGAAAGCTGATTCATCAGCCGAAAAAATGCAACTGACACCAATTTTGGAAGAACTACAAAAGTCCATTGCTGTAATTGAAGAACAAGTTTCTGTACAAGCTCAAAAGGCTGACGTATCAACTGTGAAAGCTGAGAGTTCTGTTGCTCAGATTATAGAAGCTCCATTAAAGGAGTTGAAGAACTCTCTGGAAGCTATTCAGAAATTGGAACTGGAAGAAACTGTACAACTGACTACTGAAGAGAAGACAGAAGCATTGAAGACAGTTGCCAAATGTGTGGAAGAAATAGGAAAAGTGTGTTCAGCAGTAACTACTCAACAGAAAGTTGAAGTCAGCATTGTTCAACAATCTCAAGCAGCTGAATTGCAGCAAGTCATTGACACGATCGCCAGTCCAATTCAAATACTAAAGGAAACAGTATCAGAAATTGAAATGCAAACCACTGAAGAAGCTAAAGCTTTAGATCAGGCTAGTAAGAACGCAGTGGAAGCTTTGAAACCATTAATACACCCATTAGAAGACTTAGAACAAGTATTGAGCACTGCAGTTCAGCAAGTTATCACGGAATCTACTGATGAAGCTCAGAAGGCTGATTCATTAGTCGAAAAGGTGAAACTGACACCAACATTGGAAAAATTACAAAAGTCCATTGCTGTAATTGAAGAACAAGTTTCTGTACAAGCTCAAAAGGCTGACGTATCAACTGTGAAAGCTGAGAGTTCTGTTGTTCAGATTATAGAAGCCCCATTAAAGGAGTTGAAGAACTCTGTGGAAGCTATTCAGAAATTGGAACTGGAGGAAACTGTGCAACTGACTACTGAAGAGAAGACAGAAGCATTGAAGACAATTGCCAAATGTGTGGGAGAAATAGGTAAAGCGTGTTCCGTCGTTGCCAGTCAGCAGAAAGTCGAAGTTAGTCTTGTCCAGCAACCACAAGTGGCTGAATTTCAGGAAGTCATTGAGGCTATCACCAGTCCAATTCAAATACTAAAGGAGACTATGTCAGAAATTGCGATGCAGACGACTGAAGAAGCCAAAGTCTTAGATCAAGCTGGCAAAGACGTAGTGGAGGCTTTGCAACCTCTGGTACATCCTCTGGAAGAATTAGAACAAGTATTAAGCACAGCAGTCCAGCAAGTGATCACAGTGTCTTCTCAATCAGCTGACCAAGTAAAAGAAGATGCATTAGGAGAAATGAAACTATCTCCAGTTTTAGAAGAATTACAGGAATCCATTGCAGTCATCGAACAACAAGTTGCAGTGCAAACTAAGAAAGCTGAAGTATCAGACGTGAAAAGTGAAAGTTCTGTTGCTCAAATTATAGAAATTCCATTGGAAGAATTAAAATCCACTGTGGTAGCAATGCAGAAGTTAGAGTTGGAAGAAACGAGAGAACTGACAACTGAAGAAAAGACAAAGGCTTTGAAGGCGGTAGCTAAATGCGTCGAAGAAATAGGAAAAGTATGTTCAGCTGCAGCTACTCAACAGAAAATTGAGGTTAGCCTCATGCAACAACCACAGGTAGCTGAAATGCAACAAGCTCTTGAGATAATTTCGTCTCCTCTTCAAATGTTACATGAGACAGTATCTAAAGTTGAACAGAAGATGCAAGAAGCTGAAGGTTTGCAGGTTTCTGAAACTGAAAAAGTAGTTGCTGTGTTGAACACATTGGTTCAACCTCTAGAAGAATTAGAAAAATCCTTATCCGTGGCTGTTGAGAAAACAAGTACCCTCGAAGAAGAATCAACGAGGGAATTAAAAGATTCCTCATTAAAACTGAATATTGAACCAATTTTACAAGAACTTGAAAGATCCGTTGCAGAAATCGAAGATCACGTCTACCTGGAATCAACAACAATGGTAGGAAAAGGTGCATCAGAAGGTTCCATAGTAAAAGAATTGAAAGAACCATTGGAACAGTTGAAGTTATCCTTAGCTGCTGTCCAAGATACTATGTCTATCGAAGTTGCTCAAACAGCTGATATGCCGGATAAAATCTCGACTTTGACAGCTTTCGCGAAGTCAGTGGAAGAAATTGGTGAAAAATGTTTAGCAGTGATCTCACAGCAGCAAGTTGGCGTACAGTTGGTCCCAAAGAAATTAGAAAAATCGCAGGTGGAGATCCTAGAGATGGCGATCAATCCTCTACAAGTATTAAGAGAATCGATTAGCAACATCGAAGAAGGAAAATTGGGAGAACTACATAGTTTAGATACATCAGAAACAAGCGAAGTACAGAAAGCGTTAAAACTCCTTGTGGAACCTCTGCAGAAGCTAGAAATCTCTTTGTCTTCGACTGTCCAACAGGCTGTGTCAACGGAATTTGAGAAAGCTGAAGAAATCACAGGCCAAGTTCAAATACTGGAAATTTCTCCTGCGATAGACGAGCTTCAAAAATGCGTTGCAGAGGTTCAGGAACAAGTAAAACTGCAAAGTACAGCTGCAGAATCCTCTGTGCAAGCGTCTTTCTTCGTGGAAGCTGCCAAAAAGTCTTTGGACGAGTTAAACGCCTCCCTGACTATTATTCAAAGGGCTAGCACCGTTCAACCTACAGGAGAGGAGAAAGTGTCAAAGATGGAGAAAAAAGCAGCTGTACAAGATTTCGCTAAATCAGTCCAAGAATTCGAAGAAATGTGTCTGATAATTCCTCAGCAACAAATGTATACGAGAAAATTAAGGAAAGTGGACACTAGGGTCTTACAGACAATTATCACGCCTATTCAAACTTTGCGCGAAACTATAGTGAAAGTACGCAAAGAGAATGTAGAACAAGTAGGTGTTATAAAAGTTGAAAATGCGAATATCGAAACATTGACTCCATTGATGAATCCTCTTGAGAAGTTAGAGAAATGTTTGGCAACCACAGTGCAGCAAGCAACAGGTCAGAAGGCTGAAATCACTGAATTACCAAAGGAAGATCCTCAAAAAGCGATTGCCCTTGAACCAATTCTTGAAGAACTGAAAAAAAGCATTACCGTGGTCGAAGAACAATTAACAGACACCTCGAAAGTATCTTCGAGGCTGAAATTCGCCGAAAATATCAAAGACGCGATTTCAAAGTTGAAATCAACCGCGGCAGCTGTCCAGAAAGTAGTAAAATCTCCGCTAGAAATTAATGAAGAAATGAAGTCAGATCAGGCGTCTCTTTTAAGAGACTTCTCCCAATCATTAAAACAGTTACAAGAAAGCTACTCGGTTGCTATGAAACAACAGGAAATAGAAAAACAACCAGAGAAAGTTAAAAAACGTAAAACAAGAACGGTGAAATCGGAGGTTCTTCAGAAGATCAGTGACACTGTTCAAGTATTCCGTGAATCCCTTTCGCAGATAGAAGAAAACAAAATAGAAGAATTGAAAGAACTAGAAGTGATAAAAGATGAGAAAGCTGAATTAAAACTGCAAGTACTTATCGAGCCACTAAATGCTTTGGAACAAGTTCTGCGAACATCTGTTCAAGAAGGCGCGATGATTTCTTCAGAAGCTTCCGAAGAGCTCAGGCAAGATGAAGTTCCTTTGGAAAGATTGAATTTACAGCCGGTACTTGAAGAACTTAAAAAATCAATTGTCGTTATTCAACAACAATCTAACGAAATCGCAGCATCAGCCAACATCGAAATGCTAGATCTCGCGAAAACAGCTGAGAAACCTTTATCCGAGCTAAAAATGTCCATTGCAGCGATCGAAGAAATCACGAAAACTCTAGACGAAGCTGAAGAAATTAAAACGGACGAACAACCACGTTTCGAAGCCTTCGCAAAGTCGGTAGAAGAATCAGGAAAGCAATTGGTAACGGTAGCCAAGCAAGAAGTCAAGAAAATGGCGGACACCCTAAGAGAGAAGAAGACAACTCGCGATTTCGTTAAAACTGTCATCGCGCCAATTAATGAATTGCAGAATACAATCTTGAACATCGACAAAGAGAGGAAAGAATCATCAAAATCCTCTGAGAAAGAAGCAATACTTCTTTTGAGCATCGTGCAGCCGCTGCATCAGCTGGAAGAATCATTTTTATCAGCCGTGCAAGAGAGCCAAGCTGCCATTCCAGTGTTGCAGAAGCTTCCTATAAAGACTACCATACAGGAACTCACTAAACACGTAACGGAGATTCAAGAACAGTTAGTCCTGGTCAACGGAACTCTATCTTTAACTGGCAACACAGAAGATATATCACTAATAAAGAACATCGAAAGATCTCTAAGTGATCTGCGAACGTCTGTAGCTGTGGTGCAACAATTGACAGCGATAGAAACGCCTGGCCAGCAGGTTCTAGACGTAGAAAACGTGTCAGCATTGCAAGCATTCGGAAAAGCTGTCGAAGAATTCAAGAAACACTGCTCTGTCATAGTATCCAGGCCCAGAGTAGTTGCTGCGATCACTGGTACACTAGAACAGCCAACTAAAGCTGAAATTGTCACCATTCCTGCTAAAATCTTACAAGAATCCATCTCTACCATAGAAGAAATCAAAACTCAAGAAGCAGAGACCTTGGATACAGAGACCAAAAAACCGATAACCGTGATGAGCATTCTAATGCCCCCTCTTCAACAGTTAGAGCAATCATTCGTCGCTGCCATTCAAGGTGAGCACGTGATGGAGCACACAGCAGAGACCTTAGAAGACCAAGTGTCCTTCGAAACAACAAACTTAAAACCAATACTAGAAGAATTCCAAAAGTCAATCGCTATTATCCAAGAACACATCACAGCAGAAGCTGTGCACAGTTTGCCCGAAGCTGAGGATACTGTTCAATTGCAACTGATGGCGCAAACGTTAACTGACTTGAAGACCTCAGCAGCAGCCATTCAACAGATATCAGGAGGTGTGCCGGAGTTCACTGATGATTTATCGAGGTCCGAAAGCATCGCTGCTTTTGAAACGTTTGCCAAATCTCTCCACGACCTGGTGGAAAGGGTAGCTACCATTGATCAGCAGCAGATGATCATCGAGCCAGCGGCTGATACTATCTCAGAAGATGTTTCATCTTTGAAGACCTGGGGTGATGTTGTTGAAGAACCGAAGGTTCAGGTTGCTGGAGCAATGATCATTGATCAGGGTACCATTGAATCACCTTCAGAGATTGCAGTGTCCCTTTCTGAAGACGAAGCCCAGGCGCTGAAGACTCTAGCTAAGCCTCTTAGCGAACTTCGGGAATGCTTGGCTCTGGTGGTCGAAGAACGCAAATCAATGGACGCCAATGACGTAACCGTTGCTTTGTTTGAAAAGGAAGATTTGGCTTTACTGAAAACAATGGTCCAACCACTATTGGAATTGAGGACAGCTGCAGCATTCGTCATCCACGAGCAAACTGCAATTGAGTCTGCTAAGGAGAGATCCTTCAGTGCTGGCGGGAAAGAAGAGACACATTTGAATCCATTGATAGAACCTCTTGAAGAACTCTGTAAATCTATTGCCCTGATCCAGGATCATATACTAGTTGAGTCAACTGAAGAAAGACCAGCTGATGAAACCTCTTTGCTGACGTCTTTGGTAGAACCTTTGATTATACTACAGAAAAGCATCACCGTGTTAGAAGAACGTGTATTGTCGCCAGATGTAGCCTCATTGCCAGAGGAATCTAACTGGATCAACGAATGTTTAGCAGTTCCCTTGCAAGAGATTGAAAGGTCCATAGCAGAAATTCATGAATGTAACGTGATAGAGCCTGAGCCCTTGCCAGAGGAACGTTTATCAAGAATCATCTCTCCTGATTGGTCGATAGTTGAAAAGCTCATTCAACCAGTGGATGTTATACAATCAGTTATCCTTAACATAAAGGGTAGTGCTGTTGGAAAAGAGGACGAAATCGAATACGAGGCAGTACAAACGCTGCTCCAGCCTCTTGCTCAGGTGCAAGAAAGCTTCTTACTGATTAAGAACAAGACAGCGACCAGCGTAGAAGAAGAGGAAGCTAACATAGATGCTATAGTGGACTCTTTGTCCAGCTTGGAGAAGAGTATATCTGTCATCGAGGAACAGATACAAACTTCAGTGAAGGTAGAAGAAATGACTGAAACAGTTGGTAGCCTAGCAGAGTCTTTGACGTCATTGAAGCAAAAGATCATGACTGTAGAAGAATCACCAACAGTGTACCTTGAGAACCTGGAACTGCCTTTGAAAAATTTGCAGCAAACGTTAGAGAGTCTTTCTGTTCTACGAAGTGAAAAATTGAAGCAAAAGAAGAAAGTGTCAGCTGTCCCGGTGGAAGAGGCTATAAGACTGTCAACGAAACTTACCATTTCTATTAATGAAATAAACGTGTCTATAGAGACTATCGATCGCAAAATTGGGAGCTATAAGGATCTACTAGGTGTCGAGATACAAATTGAGAATGAAGCTCTGAAAACGCTACCAGCACCGCTGGAGGAGCTTAAACTAGCGATTCAACATGTGATGGAGTCCAATGAGGTTGACGAATCGTGCACTATTTCTCTTCGAAAGCTTAAGAAGGCTATCGCAGTGATTTGTCAGCAATCGGCTGACAAACCTATAACTGAGCCGCCGCATTTGGAAGCAGCGGATGTTGTCGGAATGTTGAAATCATTAGCGCCGAGTTTAAATGAATTAGAAGCATCAGTTGAGACTGTAGAGACACTGTGGAAGGAGAACTTGAGTGGAGAAGGATTGGTGAAATTGGAGACACCGATTGCGAACCTGATGAACACAGTGAACGTCTTGTGCGATAAGCTAATGAGGATGGAGGTAGTTTGGATAGACGAAGAAAAGAAAAAGAAAGAGAAGAAAGAAAAGATAGAGGAGGAAGAAGAAACGATACAACAGGAGGCAGCTGAGGAATTTAAAATGGAAGAGGAACATAGAAGAGAAGAAGAAAACGAGAAGCAAACGCAAGAGGAAAAAGAACATTTGCAAAGGGAAGAAGAGGAACGTAGGAGAAAGGAAGAAGACAGACAACGAGAAGAAGAGGAAGAGGTTAAGAAGAGAGAAACAGCTGAAAGGCAGATGGAAGAAGAACGTAAGAAGCGAGAAGAAGAAGAAAGATTGAAACAAGAAGCAGACAAATTGAAGGCAGATGAAGAGCGTAAAAAGATGGAGGCTGCAGAGAAAATAAAGCAGGAAGAAGAACAACGTAAGCAGGAAGAGGAAGCTAAGCCACTTAAAGAGAAAGAGGAAAATCTGAAAAAGCAAGAAGCTGAGAAACTTGAACTGCAGGAAGAAAAACTTAAGAAGGAAGAAGCTGAGAGGCTTAAGCTGGAGGAACAGAAACGTAAGCAGGAAGAGGAAGCTAAGAAATTGAAAGAGGAGGAGGAACGTCTGAAGAAAGAAGAAGCTGAGAAGGTTAAAGTGGAGGAAGAAAAACGTAAGCAGGAAGAGGAAGCTAAGAAATTGAAAGAGGAGGAGGAACGTCTGAAGAAAGAAGAAGCTGAGAAGGTTAAACTAGAGGAACAGAAATGTAAGCAGGAAGAGGAAGCTAAGAAATTGAAAGAGGAGGAAGAACGTCTGAAGAAAGAAGAAGCTGAGAAGGTTAAAGTGGAGGAAGAGAAACGTAATCAAGAAGAGAAAGCTAAGAAACTTAAAGAGGAGGAACGTCTGAAGAAAGAAGAAGCTGAGAAGGTTAAAGTGGAGGAAGAAAAACGTAAGCAGGAAGAGGAAGCTAAGAAACTTCAAGAGGAGGAAGAACGTCTGAAGAAAGAAGAAGCTGAGAAGGTTAAACTAGAGGAACAGAAACGTAAGCAGGAAGAGGAAGCTAAGAAATTGAAAGAGGAGGCGGAACGTCTGAAGAAAGAAGAAGCTGAGAAGGTTAAACTGGAGGAAGAAAGACGTAAGCAGGAAGAGGAAGCTAAGAAATTGAAAGAGGAGGAAGAACGTCTGAAGAAAGAAGAAGCTGAGAAGGTTAAAGTGGAGGAAGAAAAACGTAAGCAGGAAGAGGAAGCTAAGAAACTTCAAGAGGAGGAAGAACGTCTGAAGAAAGAAGAAGCTGAGAAGGTTAAACTAGAGGAACAGAAACGTAAGCAGGAAGAGGAAGCTAAGAAATTGAAAGAGGAGGCGGAACGTCTGAAGAAAGAAGAAGCTGAGAAGGTTAAACTGGAGGAAGAAAGACGTAAGCAGGAAGAGGAAGCTAAGAAATTGAAAGAGGAGGAAGAACGTCTGAAGAAAGAAGAAGCTGAGAAGGTTAAACTAGAGGAACAGAAACGTAAGCAGGAAGAGGAAGCTAAGAAATTGAAAGAGGAGGCGGAACGTCTGAAGAAAGAAGAAGCTGAGAAGGTTAAACTGGAGGAAGAAAGACGTAAGCAGGAAGAGGAAGCTAAGCAATTGAAAGAGAAGGAGGAACGTCTGAAGAAAGAAGAAGCTGAGAAGGTAAAACTGGAGGAAGAAAAACGTAAGCAGGAAGAGGAAGCTAAGAAATTGATAGAGGAGGAGGAACGTCTGAAGAAAGAAGAGGCTGAGAAGCTTAAGCTGGAGGAACAGAAACGTAAGCAGGAAGAGGAAGCTAAGAAATTAAAAGAGGAGGAAGAACGTCTGAAAAAAGAAGAAGCTGAGAAGGTTAAAGTGGAGGAAGAAAAACGTAAGCAGGAAGAAGAAGCTAAGAAATTGAAAGAGGAGGAGGAACGTCTGAAGAAAGAAGAAGCTGAGAAGGTTAAACTAGAGGAACAGAAACGTAAGCAGGAAGAGGAAGCTAAGAAGTTGAAAGAGGAGGCGGAACGTCTGAAGAAAGAAGAAGCTGAGAAGGTTAAACTGGAGGAAGAAAAACGTAAGCAGGAAGAAGAAGCTAAGAAACTTAAAGACGAGAAGGAACGTGTGAAGAAAGAAGAAGCTGAGAAGCTTAAGCTTGAGGAAGAGAAACGTAAACAAGAAGAGGAAGCTAAGAAGCTTAAAGAGGAGGAACGTGTGAAGAAAGAAGAAGCTGAGAAGCTTAAGCTCGAGGAAGAGAAACGTAAGCAAGAAGAGGAAGGCAAGAAAGTTAAAGAGGAGGAACGTGTGAAGAAAGAAGAAGCTGAGAAGCTTAAGCTCGAGGAAGAGAAACGTAATCAAGAAGAGGAAGCTAAGAAACTTAAAGAGGAGGAACGTGTGAAGAAAGAAGAAGCTGAGAAGCTTAAGCTCGAGGAAGAGAAACGTAAGCAAGAAGAGGAAGCCAAGAAAGTTAAAGAGGAGGAACGTGTGAAGAAAGAAGAAGCTGAGAAGCTTAAGCTCGAGGAAGAGAAACGTAATCAAGAAGAGGAAGCTAAGAAACTTAAAGAGGAGGAACGTCTAAAGAAAGAAGAAGTTGAGAAACTTAAGCTACAGGAAGCAGAACGTAAGCAGGAAGAGGAAGCTAAGAAATTGAAAGAGGAGGAAGAGCGTCTGAAGAAAGAAGAAACTGAGAGGCTTAAGTTGGAGGAACAGAAACGTAAGCAGGAAGAAGAAGCTAAGAAATTGAAAGAGGAGGAAGTGCGTCTGAAGAAAGACGAAGCTGAGAAGGTTAAACTGGAGGAAGAAAAACGTAAGCAGGAAGAAGAAACTAAGAAACTTAAAGAAGAGGAGGAACGTGTGAAGAAAGAAGAAGCTGAGAAGCTTAAGCTACAGGAAGAAAAACGTAAGCAGGAAAATGAGGCTAGGAAACTAAAGGAGGAAGAAGAACTTAGGATGAAGGAAGAAGCCGAAAAATTGAAGCTGGATGATGAACGCAAGAAGAAGGAAGAGGCTGAGAAATTGAAGCTAGAAGAAGATCGTAAGAAGAAGGAAGAAGCTGAAAAATTAAAGCTGGATGATGAACGCAAGAAGAAGGAAGAGGCTGAGAAATTGAAGCTAGAAGAAGATCGTAAGAAGAAGGAAGAAGCTGAAAAATTAAAGCTGGATGAAGAGCGCAAGAAAAAGGAAGAGGCTGAAAATCTGAAACAAGAGGAAGAGCTTAAAAAGAAAGAAGAAGCTAAAAAACTACAGCAAGAGGAGGAACGCAAAAAGAAGGAACAGGATGAGAAACTGAGGCTAGAGGAGGAACGTCAGAAGAATGAAGAAGCTGAAACACTCAAGCAGGAGGACGAAAAACGTAAACAAGAAGAGGAGTCCAAAACTCTAAAAGGAAAAGAAAAACGTAAGAAAAAAGCAGAAGCTGAAAAACTGAAACAAAAGGAGGAGTTTAAGAAACCAAAAGAAGAAGATGAACGTAAAAAGAAAGAGGAAGCTGAAAAATTGCAGCAAGAAGAGGAAAAACGTAAGCAGGAAGAGGAGGCTAAGAAACTAAAGGAAGAAGAGAAACGTAAGCAAGAAGACGAAGCCAAAAAGGCGAAAGAAGAAGAAGAACTCAAGAAGGAGGAAGCCGAGAAACTGAAACAAGAAGATGAAAAACGCAAACAAGCAGAGGAAGCTATAAAACTGAAAGAGGAAGAAGACCGTAAGAAAGTTGAGGAATCTAAGAAACTGAACGAAGAACAAAAACGCAAGGACGAGGAATCTGAGAAGCAGAAGCAGAAAGAAGAAAAACTGAAGAAAAGATCAAAAGAAGAAAAGCTGAAGCAAGAAGAGGGAAAACCTAAGACAGAGGCAGACTCTAAGAAAAAGGAAGAAGATGACAGGAAAAAGGAAGCAGAGGCCGAGAAAACAAAACAAGAAGAAGAAGATCGAAGGAAGAAGATAGAAGAAGAGAACTTAAAACTAGTAGAAGAGAAACGCGAGAAAGAGGCCGTGACTAAGAAGAAGGAGGAAGCCGAGAGGTTGAAGCAAGAGGAAGAAGAACGTAAAAGAAAGGAAGAAGTCGAAAGATTAAACAAAGCTGAATCCGACAAATTGAAGCAAACAGAAGAGAAGCTCAAGAAGAAGAAAGAACAACGAAAACTGGCGCAAGAAGAAGAGGAGCGGAAAGAAAAGGAAGAAACCGAAAGACGAAAGAAAGAACAAGAACAAAGAAAGAAAGAACGAGAGGAGCGCGCGAAGAAAGAAGAAGAGGAGAGACTACAACGTGAGGAAGAAGAACGTAGAAGGAAGGAAGAAAAAGCCAAACAGCGAAAGGAAGAAGAAAATCGCAGGAAAGCTGAGGAAGCCGAAAGGTTAAGAAAAGAACAAGAACGAGATACTCAGAGACGCGAAGAGGCCAAACGTCGACGCGAGGAACAAGAAAGACAAATCAGACAAGAAACAGAAAAGATAAGAAAAGCTGAAGAGGAGAGAATCAGAAAGGAAGACGAGACTCGTGAACGCAGGAGGCAGGAAAGAGAACACAGAAAACATGAAGAAGTTCAGAAATTATTGAAAGAGGAGGAAGAAAGATCGAAAAGGGACGAGGAACGCAGAAGAAAGAGGAAAGAAGCTGAACAACAGTGGAAGGAAGACGAAGACGCTTTAAGAAAGAAACAAGCTGAACGTATTGAAAGAAGAAAGGCCGAAGAGCGTCAAAATAGGGAGGAAACGGAACGTTTGAGAAGGGAAGACGAGGAAAGGAGACACAGAAGAGAAGCTGACCGAGAGACAAGAAGAGAAGAAGCTGTGAAGACGCTGAAAGAAGACCAAGAACGATTGAGGAAACGACAGGAAGAAGAGACTTCGAGGCTTCTCAAACGAAGACAAGAGCAATTAAGAGACGATGGCTGGGCCAGGCTAAGGCAAAGTGAATCGGATCAGATGTTGCGAAAAATGACAGAGGATACGAAGTCTTTGAAATTTTCGAAAGTTTCTTCTGATGTAGAATTTTGGAAGGATCGTCGTGAGAAACATCATAAGTACGATTCAGGGTTTGAATCTGGACTTTCCAGCACTTCTAGATCATACAGTTGGAGGGACTCTTTAACTTGTATAACTAAAAGGAGAGTGGACGATTTTCTTGACTACAAACTGAGAGACAGCTCGATGGACAGATATTACTTTGACACGGGTTCGTATTATAGAAGAAGGAGGAAGAGGGATGATCGAATTACAAGAGCAAGATCTATCAGTTTGCTGAAGTATGAGGATTATTCGACTGATAGCGATGCCACCATTACGCCTTATAGCACGTTTAAGCTACCGCGGTATAGCAGACCGAAGACTGTATCTCGAACCGATCTCGATGCGTTGACTCTTTCATTAAATCTGCCCAGTGTCACTGATGGGGTAAGAAGTTTTGTTTATATTGTTAAATTATTATTGCTGTTAATCCTCGGACCGATAAACAGCATTTTTTAAATTTTATAATTCCAAATTATTTTCGAGAGTGTCTTCTTCGAATAAGTGCCTGAAACATCTGCTAAATAGTTGAAGATAGTGGTCTGATTCGGTCTTATAGAGCACGTTCAAACAATCTCAAACTGTCTCAAACATTCAAAAATAAATTGCACAGCAGGAATATTGATTCGAAAAGTTTCAATTCGGTAAACCAATTCTCATTTGAAAAACAAACAAAAGTTGCTTGTCAGTCGCAAACAAGTTACGAACACTCACAAACACTAACATACTCAACCATACAGAAATAACTACCCAAATTTAGTTCAGTAGATAATTATTCATAAACATTCACATTCAACAAAAATAATTTAATGCAACTTTTAATAGAATTGTAAAATACAACTTTCAGTAACTGTCAACCGTGAAAAATCCACAACACAATGTGTTAATTTAAAAAGAAAAGGGAGTACGTATAACGTTAAAAATACTTCTTTGTAGATGGCCCCACGCGAAAAGGGCAAGAAACCATCATTCTGTACAAGATTAACAAATAGGACTGTAGGAGTTGGTATGAGAACGAGACTAACGTGCACCGTGCTCGGGTATCCGGAGCCCAGGGTTCACTGGACCAAAGACGGCGAGAAACTCGAAATCACGTCGAGCCGATATCGAACTCGGTTTGACAACGGTATGGCTTACTTCGAACTGCATGAAGCGCTCCCCGAAGATTCCGGAGTGTATACCTGTGTTGCCGAGAACGTTCACGGAATCGCGACCACCGAATCCACATTAAAAATTTACCCCGATTTCCAACCAGCACTGTCACCTCCCACCTTTACGAGATCCATTAAAGGTAAGTGCCCAAAACGTAGAATGAACAAAGTGAAACTATTTTGCTCTTCGATAGAATATTACGAAACAACTTCGCACACTCGAAGGTAATATAAACAAGTGATAACAAGATCTCCCAAATTTATTTATTTATCTTTTATTATATTTGTGGTTTTCCAATATTTTAAATTGATACTATGAAATCCCAAAATGAAGCTACTTTTGTTGCCTTTAAATCAAATATTCATTTCCTCGAAAATGTTATATATACTCTTAAAACAAATTCACTCTGTTTAAACATCTGTTATATTGTAAATAACAAATTTTAAAAAACAAAATGGGAATCGAAATTTTGAGAGTCAATAACAAGAATCCTGGCAAAAATGGTGATTAATTGTTAACAGTTCTCGTTCACATTGTATTATAATTAATTGTCTATTTATTTTAATTTGTTTCTGCGATTGCAATGTTACTTACATTTTTCCAGACACTTATCGTTATTCGGATAACGATTTGATACTGGAGTGTCGGGTCCGAGGTAATCCTACGCCACTGATTTCCTGGCTAAAAGACGGCTGCATACTCCAAGGCGATCGGTACAAGCAAAGTTACTTGGACGACGGCATTTATCGGTTAGAGATTGGTGTACCAAACTCAATGGATAGCGGGCGTTACACGTGTAGAGCCATGAACGACCTGCGCACGGAAGAAATCTCGCATGTGGTTCAATTCGATGGTAAAGCTTCTCTATTTTATCATACAATTTTTATTATAAAATTTAACGTTAAGTTATTCTTAAAATACATAACCTTTTTCTTATAAATATTCTTGTTTTTATTATTCTGTTACATTGTTAATACATTATTTAATATTAATTTATTACATAGCTTTTTATATTGTTCTATTATTTATTCTACTATTATTTATTAAGAACGAAGTCGACGAACGACAGCCAGACACCACGAAATTTTCGACGATCACTTCAGCACTGATGCTTTGAAGAAACCATATTTCTCCAGCTACCTGCACGATTATAGTGGAAGTACCGGTCAACTTAGAGCAAAGGGTAAATACTTAAATAAAAATAACAAAAGTCAAAATCTAAAATGATAAAATATGAAACGTAAGATGTACAGCTTAAAGTACGAAATATAAAGTGTAAGATATAAAATAGAAAATATAAGATATAGAATATAAAACATAAGATATAAAGTGAACTTCAAAATAATAAAATCAAGTAACAAGTAAATAATTACAATTAATGACTGTTACAGGCGCATCCGCACCGGAAGTAAGATGGTTCCGCGGCGAGAGGAGAGATCCAATTTCTATACCGAAGACGAAAACATTTGAATCCGGTATTCACGGGTTGCACCCACCAGATTTCGGTGAATTCGAAAGGAGCTCGCACATATCCAGAGGAACAAATGCGTTTGCACACGTGGACCTGACTGCGATGGACGTAATGCCACCGAGTGGAATCGAAAGCGGGAAACCCGCCATGTTTGTCTCGAGGCCGGCTGAAAATTCGATCACCGTCACCACCGGAGAGGATGTGAGCGTGTCGTTCAGATGTGCTGGGAATCCGAAACCACGGGGTGAGATGATAAAATAATTAATATAGTGATCAATAAAACAGTTAACGAAATAATTGATAAAATAATTGATAAGACAATCAGTAATATAATTATGTAATGGATAAAGAAATTGATAAAACAAATAATATAATAATCAATCAAACAACTGATAAGTAATTGGTAAATGAAAGAATTTATCGAATTTCACCAAATCAAATTTTATTTCTATCTTTTTACTTTCGCAGTGTTCTGGATGAAAGGACTAAAAGACATCACCAACGGTCCCCGATCATACAAGGAAGCGATTGATGATTACGTCAGACTGACCTTGAAGAGAGTTGCACCATCGGATGAAGGCACTTACTGCATCTTAGTCAAAAACAGACATGGCTGCGATAGAAGTTTCTTTTCGATAAAGGTGTGCAGATGTGATCTCGTATATATGAAATCTATTTATTTTTATTATTTAGGTACACGGTTTCTGAAGTTTCTGCTAATTGATGACCAATGACAATTGAATTCGTTTGTCCAGGTGAAACAGCGGGCCAGGTCACTGACACCCGACTGGAGTACCGTCAGCAGCCGTACCGACACCGGAAGTCTTCTAGGATTGACGTCTGACAGTCGTGACGATGAACTGTCCTACGTAAAAAGTGAGTTTTTCTTCTATTAAATTATTTTTATTTACTATTTTATTTTTATTACATGAACAAAGACAAATTCTAGTTCATTAAATTAAACTTCATTCAACTATATGTTGACTGTGTTTGTTCAGCAAATGTTCAACATTTTTTGATATATTTATTAACAATACTTATTCATATAGCATAATACAAAAGTAATGAAGAAAAACAACAAAACCGTTTAGTTGGTACAATTTATATATACTGTTGCTTAATCATACTTAAAAGTTCCCTTGAATATCCTAATTCAATAAAATTAACCTTCTGAGAATAAATGTCACATTGGCAATTATTAGAAAATTACATGCAAATAATTTAATCATTGAAACTAAAAATAATCAATTGATTATTTTCTTTTTTCTAATATTTGAAAATTCGATATACGAAGTAATTTTGTGCAGAAGGCTCTTTTGTGATACTTTAAATAGCCCTTATTCGTAAAGGGTTAGGGTATATGTATAATGGAACAATAACAATTAAGAAACACAGACATTTGGAATACACTGCGAGTGTTGAGTCATTACGGATAAAGTTCACGCGTATAATGAAGAAATCACAGTTAGAAAACACAGCTCGACGGCATTGACTGCGGTTTTACCGTGCTCTTGGCTCGCGTTTTAATGGATGGATTCCAAACGAACCCTGTACTAACTAGACCCTCGAAATGACGTCAATGTTTAGGCGAATCATCCGTGCCAATATACCTTGCCGCTCCTTAAACATCCGCAAACGAAAGATTGTTTGATTAAAAGGTATCAATCAAATGGCGGTGTTTCCATTAAATCTTCGAAAAACCAACAAATGTATGTGCAGTTCCTAGTTTAAGCTTTTATCGTAATTCGCGAGTATACGAAAAGAAATGAAGGTTAATATAAAAATCAAGAATAATACTAAAATTGTGTTAAAAAAAAGTAATTGTCGAGAAACCAATGAAGAAAATCAATCAATTAAAAATCAATAAATATATTATCATAGCATACCATATTATTATTATCATTTCTTATTATCATATAAATTGATGAACCTATTTTTTTAATTTACATTCGAAATAATATAACAATAAAATTAAATAGCTTACATAATATATAATAAATAAATACTATTAATTGTTAGTTTCACGTTAAAAATGAATTCACGTCGTAACATTGTTATTTTATCAAGTAAAATGATAGTACACGTTTCCAGTGCACGTACATCTGAATTCGAAGCTGAAATAAAGCCAAATGCGACGGTACTTTGACCAAGCCCTGACGTATTTTAAAATACAACGTTCCACCGTGCGTCGCCTGTACAATGATCGAAACAAACGTATTTCGTATTTCACGTTGCACAATAGAAAAAACGGTACCGTGACATGATTAAATAGGTACATACATTGAACGCGGAGAAGCGAACCGCAGATGTTGGAAAGACATCGCGGGTCTCGAATTAGAATCAAGGGAATTAATTTCGCGCGAATAACGCCGGGCTCGAATTCGAATCGCTCTATACAAATCCTCTGAATCACCAATTTCATAATATTCAGGTTCAATTCGAATTATTCGCAATACGAGATGAAAAGTGTTCGAAGCAACCAATTGCAATACATCGTAGTCCTTTCGTAAATTAATTTCGTAAAATTGTTTTGACTTCACATTGGATGAAAATGAATTATTCGAAAACAATTGGTGTACAAAAGTTTGTTAACTTAACATCGGATAAATTGATATTGTTTATAAATTAACAGAAATTATTAGTTACAATTGAATACGTTTAAATAATACAATTGATTGATTCATTACTTAATTAATTAATATCTTCTATAATTAAGTAATATTAATAACATATAATATAATAAATCAATTTAATCAATTCATTACAGGCAAATCATTTCCTTAACACTTAATATTCAACCCTTCGAATCTAAATCTTGCTTCAATAAGTTTTACTCATTACCCAAATAACCACTTCGAAATATATTGCCGTAACAACGGCACCGTAGTTGTATCGCAAATTGATCATGTAACAGTAGGAAATAGTCGAAAATAAACAGGGGAAATTACTGGAGCATGTGGCCCAGGGAAGTAGGCCGTCGATAAATAAACATCGTTCTCATCGCAGAATTCGTAATGCTCGACCAGTCGGACCAAAAATTCTCATTTAACACTTATACTACCTTACCCGTCAAAATTTCTTATTCCACGATTATTAACACCTCAAAGGTGTTAAGAATCCAGAATAATTTTAAAAATAAGTAGTTCCACTTGAATACTATAATGAATATATGAAGAAATCGAAACAAATCTATTGTTACAATTTTTATAAGGCCTACATATTAATCCTGTTAAACGCTCGGTAGTTCTACTGTTAAATCAATCTCCATTTCAAAACTGTTAAACCCTTCAATTTATAACAGTATTACGAAAACGAATTTTACACTAAACGTACCGGCACTTTATATATTATTTCTGCCGTAACCAGTCGAATAACTGGTTACAAAATAAAGGTAAATAAGTTATCCCTTTAGCTACTGTTGTCACCTATAGGCCAAGGAGTTAAACGATTTTTCTTAGTGGAAACAGAAAAAAAGAAAAGACAACAGCAAGAAAAAAGCATAGGAATTCATATAAATTAGATTTATGTTAACACCAGGTTTATGGACGTTTATCGTTTGGTTTATTCTATTGTTTCTAGGTAAATTGATGTTTGATCGTCTAGATCTTGAAAATTAGGGATGTAAAAATAAATTATTAGGATACATATTCTTATAACTATATCAATCAAAACCGACATACATGTTTGCCAAGTAATGTTTATCGGGTTTACCTCCGTAAACCTAGAGCTAAAATAATTTGATTAAAATCAAGTGAACCAAAGAAAACGTAGAATTTGAAATCAAATTTTGAA
The DNA here is from genome assembly GCF_051020985.1 of Nomia melanderi. Classification (NCBI taxonomy): domain Eukaryota; kingdom Metazoa; phylum Arthropoda; class Insecta; order Hymenoptera; family Halictidae; genus Nomia; species Nomia melanderi. The sequence goes on from NC_135005.1 coordinate 7,545,151, forward strand.
GTCGGTCATTCGACCGTTCGTGGTACGTTTAGTGTTAACAGTTACGTGACACCATCCTCAATATGTGTCGCTCAGAAATGTACAAAAATCAGAAGATATCAAAAAATGGTCTTAACCGCATTGACTTCTGAGCGACACATATCACAATACCCACGCGCAAATGAATATTTGCGTCCGTTATTTACTACAAAACAAAATTGCAACTGCCTCGTGTTCACTATAAATCAGTCTCAATGTCATCTTCCGCATGCAGTAAGCTTCTGCAACGACAAATTGTCATGATATCGTCAAGTTGGACTCCAATGGACGTTAACGGCTGGTGAACGCGATCAAAGATCGATCCTTCGATCGATTTAAGGGCTGCCCGCGGAAATAGGTGACACAATTCCGCAAAGAGGTCCTCATGTGACGATAGACAAACTCGCAACGACACCACCTACATGCACAGTTGTCAGTAGTACACCTCTCAACGGGTTATTTTCGTTTGCCTTGCCCGATCCACGTCCCTCCGGCATCCCTCCGTTGCCACAAAATTCAAAATTCAGTTAGCGTTGAGACGCGAGTCGTCTCGCGTGCCCCACTTTTTTCGAGCCTTGGCCAACGCGAAAAAACACCTTGACATTTTCGGTACCGAAGGATTTCGCCAGTCGTCTCGCGAAAATTGTTTTGCAGAAACATTTTCGTCGTTTTTCTTTTTTCTTTTTCGAGAATGTTTAGTGCTGCTCGAGTGATTCACGTCGGGACGAAAGAATTTTGAATTTGACTTTGTGGATGAATGTATTCCGTACAGTGAGAATTTGATGGGAGAGAAATCTTTTGTGAAGAATAATTTTGTCTTGATGAATTTTATGTAATATTCGATGGAATACCTTTTATAGGTACACATGTAAAGTGGAAGTTTGGATTTAGATATATTGATTGATATAAATGGAGACTCGTAATCTTGTGATATTTTTTTCAGTTTACACGATATGAGATGATAAATGTTGATAGATGCAACATATTAAATCAGAGATGTTAAATTGTGTTATTTGATGTTTGAAATTTTTGTTGAAATTCGTTAGTAAATTATTGGATATGAAATTTATTTCTTTATCCAGCGAGATTTTGAAAATCGTATATTTTGATAATCGTAAGATCTTTGTTTACGAATTGTTTTTCTTATGGAGGGTAGGTTAATAAAAATTCTTATAGAAATACAATAACCTATGTTTATTTTATTATGTAACTATTGCGTAAAAGGAAAATTAATTGGGATTTCAAGTATATTTTTAATTCTATTGGCTAATGTACAGAATATAATAAATATTCTATGATACTCCATATAATTCCATGCGATTCCAAATTATGAAACTCAGCTTCTATTTATACCAAAATTAATGAAACAAAAATCAGAATATATAAAGACAATAATATTTACTGATTGATTGTATCAAAAAAATACAGAGTGCGAAGGATAACATCCTCCAAGATAACCGCGATTATTTTTAATAGTCCGTAAACAATGATTAATTGAGTTTCTTTTGTAAACTTCTTCTCAGATATCGTTCCGTTCTGTTTACAATGGATCTTTTAACTCTTGTTTATTCATAATATCATGCAGTCTAATCTTGTTTTTCAATTTCTTTTATACACATTCGATTATGTTGCTATCTAGTCGCTGAGAAGATAGAATTTCGAATTAATTAAAAATCTCATCTTCTCCCAACAATGTCGCAGTTTTAACTGATACTGGAGTTTATGTACATTAATATTATATTATTCAATTGATTCACAAAATTTATCCGAATAAAGTTATCCGTTAACCAATGGTAATTATCTCTCCTATCATTTTCTCACTGTACGAATACATTTATCTGCTATTGTACAAAGCAGAAACGAATTTGGAGATGATCTTTCGTCGAAAATGAAGCCCCACGATCATGGAATCGTCAACGACGATGAACAATTGACGATTTCTCATCTGAGACGTTCGTGGTCCGATAAAGATTGTCTGATCGTTAAATTTCTGGAATATTTGTACGGTCACAGAGGTTAGAAAATATTATACAGAAATTCTGGATTATTTAATGATCATTTAGGTAAATGTGCCAGTAACAAAAAAATAAAAATTATATATAAATATAAATGTTCAATACAAATATGTATGTTTATATTGTTCGTACAGTTTTAATTGGTTAGTCATTGGTACATTTAGCTTAAATAATTTTCCAATGAAACATCCGAATTCAAAAGAATTTTGTTTTGGAATTGATCTAGGGGTATATTATTTGTTTATAGATGTCCCTGGACCGATTAGCAGTGAGCCAGTCGTCATTGACGGCGGAAAGAACTGGCTATCTCTGAGTTGGGGCAAAGCTGAACAAAGGGGGCCAGCACCTGTTATCGCTTATAGGGTTGACGCTTGGCTGCTTGGTAGCGACGGAGGTGCACGATGGGTCGAGGTAATTATATAAATTATTTTTTAATTTTTCCAAGTTTCAATGTTTACGACAATCTTGATAAAACTATTATATAACATCAATGACTATTTCTAAAAAATATGTAGTAAATAAATGTAAGATGTAATGGAATAAACCTGTTATAAAGGTTAAGACAGCCAAGTAACGAAATTCGAAAATGAAGAAAATTTTATTGCATTCTTTTTCGAGACGTATGATCGAATTACGTGAAGCTATTAAACACATCGTGACACCAAAATGATAATAAATGTAACACGATATTCACACACGACCGGTAATGATCATAAACTATTGTACTTGGCAGCTTGACTCACACTTTCAGACCGTGCGAATACAAAGTATCATACTGACCGTCATTATACTTTTGCATAACTTGCCAATTTTCAAGGAGTCGCGTGAGTAATATCTGTTTGTAACATATTTATTTTTCAACACTGAATTGTACAAATGAATGATGAATTCAGAAAATGTTGTTGACTGAACATTCATTCCAATAAAAAATAAAGTATTCATTTACTAATGAACAATCAGCTAGCTGCTGTTCCAAAATTATTCACTTTCTTCTGACTTAGATGAATAGATACCAAAGTACAATCTACACTATAATTCAGTCAAATACTTCGTTTAAAAATAAAAAATAATTATTCGTCTTCATATTGCTCGTCAAATTATTCTTTATACATGGACACTTCGTGTATAGGATAATTCTACTTATAATTTTATTTTCTAAACTTATAGTAATTAAGGTAATTTAAATTATAATATTCAATTATATAATTTTTTAAATCATAATATTAATTTATAGAATTTCATATTATATAATATTCCAAATTATAACATTAAATTACATTGTGTTGTATTATACAATTTTTCAATTATAATAATGATTTCCAACTAAAACTCGAAAAATTCTTCATTCTCTACAAGAATATCACAATTTTCACAATTAGCTGGGTATGACGCCGATCAACGCGTTCGATGCGTTCAACTTGAAGCCCGGCGGCGAGTACAAGTTCCAGGTGACACCGCGGAACCGCTACGGATGGGGCGAGTCCGTCACCATGACGAGCTCCGTTAAGGTCACCGAGACTGTCGATCTTCCGGAGTTCACGAAAATCTTGCCAGGTCAGCTCAAGGTTCTCGAGGGGACAACAGTAAAATTGGAATGCGAGGCAAGTGTCCTATTATTAGCCGTACATTCCTACTTTTGTTCCGCGGCATTTATTATTAAGCACGCCGTGCATAATGTTTCTAAAGTAGCGCCGTGAAACTCGTGGGCGTAACTCGTGTCCCGAAAGAATTCGTTTCCGAAGTACACAGGGTGATTCACGTGACTGGAATAAATTATATTTACTGGCTCGAATTTGAGATTTCTTCCCATCCCTCTTAACTTTCGAGATATTTGTCAGAACAGGCTTGCCATCCCCTATTTTCAGGGTTGTCACTTTCAAAATTGGATTTAGACAGATCAAAAAATATATATTAAATATTTTTCGATTTTCTGCTACTGAATTTTCATATTTAAAGAAATTTAATAGTATGCAATGCAAATTAATATAATCTTTTAAGCTTTGCTTGACGATTTATTTGGCAATTGTGTTCAACTAAGAAGTGATAGCTATTATCATTGGCAATTTAATAAATGGAAAAGGGATTCTATATCTAAATGTACTATATAAATTAAATATTAATAATAGGAAAATAATATTTACTTCCAATTTAATAAGAACATGATATTCGTGTTGAAATTTAATTTGAAATTTTTACCATACGTTTGGGAAAGCTTTTTAACAAATTGAAGCGATACGAAATATGTAATGAAAATGAGATAATAAAGATACTAAAATATTAATATAAAGAGATTATTCGATGTAATGACTTTACGTTACAGATACGCAGTGACTCGAAAGTCGATATAAAATGGTACCGTGAATCTTCTGAAATAGATCTGAACAACGAACCAAGGTGTTCGATCTCACGCGACGGATCGAAGTGTATGCTTACAATCGAAAACGTTCAGGAAATCGATTCCGGCAGATACGTTTGCGAAGCTGGAAACTTGATCGGCAAAGTCTCGTCGTTTGCTAGAGTGCTCGTCGTCAATGATCCGAAGATCATTGAAGCCGATGCTAAACTTAAATCCAGGTGCAGATAATTCATAAATAAATCTTCTAAAAGTCATTTTATAAACAGAACACGAAAATTATAAGGCATCGTTTAATTATTTTGTTAGCTCAAATATCTAAAATCAATGGAAATCATAAAATATAATTTACAAATTATATTTTTAATATTTTGATTTGTTTCCTTTTGTTATTTATATTCCATATATGCATACAGTGAGCTAGTAGACGATCTAGAAGACAGACCACCGCAATTCACCATGAGAATACGAGACAGAAGGGTCCAAGTGTCATATCCTGTGAGATTGACGTGTCAAGTAACAGGACACCCCCTCCCTGAGGTCACATGGTACAAAAATGGCACCGAGATCCGTCAAGATGGTAAGTAAACGAATTTATTTATTTCCATAATTGAACTATATCATTTAGATACAAAAACAATAGCCACATGTTCAGATGAAAAAATTAATTTTAATAAATACAATTACCACGATCCTATGTCACGAAGTTTTTATTAACATCGTTCGAAATCACTTTGACATTCACGAAACACATTTCCCTTCTTTAAATAGGGAAGTTTTTAATATTTTAATATATGGAAGGTTAAATGTTGCAAAATAAGAATTGTGCTTCATGATTTTCGTAATGAAGAGGTTCATCATTGATTCTACACAGTTAATTATTGACTGGTAAATATATTTATTTATAAATATTTTGTTTTCGTCTTTTGTTGAAGAGCGCCACGTATTCTGGAACGACGATTCGAATTTCTACACGTTGGAAATCGTTCATTCCACTCTGGAGGATTCTGGCTGTTACATGGTGTCAGCAAGGAATGCCAATGGGTCGGTGTCCTGCCGCTGTATCCTCGTCGTCGACAAGGGAATCCGTGCTTACATAGCTCCGGAATTCTTGTGCGACCTCAACGCTGAATACACGGTAAAACCAGGAGGGGATCTACGAATGACGGCTCAAATAGAGGCATATCCTAGCGTCGGAGTCGTATGGTAATTATTACTTAATAGACAAATTACTATTATATTATATTTTATATTATACATTAATATTATAATATTAAAATTATTTCGCAAAAAGAATTATTACACTTGGGGTTTTTCAAAAATATCTTAATAAATTTAATTTTCAATAACTGAAATTCAATCAATTTCATATTCGATCATTAAAATTGAATAATCGAAAATAAAACACAATGAGATGAGATATTTCCGCAAAAAATCGAATAAAACAATTATCATGAAATAATTGAAAATTATTTATCAAAGGTTGTTTATATTTTTTATTAAATTGATCTCTTTTCTATTATATCAACCGTATTTACTATAAATGCATAAAACGCGCATTTTAATTATTATGCAAAGGGAATCGATAGAAAATTATTAGCTTGAGAAATTGTGTTATTATTGAACATTTTTTAAAATAGAAATGATACGAAATATTCATCATTTCTCTAGGCACCGCGATGGAATCCGTCTCCGTCCAAGCAGAAGAGCAGTAATGACCTTGAACCACGACGGTACCGTTGAACTGTCCTTGGGTAAGGTTACCGGAAGGGACGCCGGTGTTTATATCTGCACTGCGACCAATGAGGTTGGCCGAGCTGAAACCTCTACGAGGGTATCAGTTGTTGGCACTGAAAAACACGATGATCAATTGTCAATTGATAAGACACCAAGTGTCTCTGTCGCAACACCAGATATACCGTACGTTTATTTATTTATATAATTAAACATATTTTATTATTAAATGCATTATCATTTGATAATGGATACTAATAGAAGTTATAATAAGTTATGACAATAAGAGAATTGTTATTTAAAGACATGCATTGTGGAAAAAATTAATTACAAGTATTAATTATTTAATAATATTTTAGCTTTTTCTAAAGTAGAATTTTATGTAAATTGCTTTCAATTCGTTGTTATACCGAAGTTAATATTCTTTACCGATAATAGAAGACATTTGAATGAATTAAAGATTAATTAAAAATGTTGATAGATATTCAAAGGAGCCTCTGTTCATCACGAAGCCTTTGTCCACCGAAGCGGTCGAGGGTGACACAGTCATTATATCATGTGAAGTGGTCGGTGATCCCAAACCGGAAGTAATGTGGCTGCGCGACTTTCTCAAGGTAACAAACTTTTCACCTTCGATTGTACGAATGCCAAATAATTAGCTGCAGCATATAATGTGTAGTATAAATATATTAACAATTTTCCATTGAAGTTGCAAATATTTATTATGGTAAACTTTACCATCATCAAGTATCTTTTCATACTGTTCTTCATAATAACAGAACACAAATAATTTCTACATAAAAATAAGCGTTCAATTACTCTACAATCCTATATTCAACAAAATATTACAAAGACAAAATTTATATAACGAATTTAAAATTCAAAATGACCTACACGTGAATACGAAACACACATATCTACGAAAATTCTTCCAAAAATACAGATTACACACACACACACACACACACACACACACACACACACACACACACACACACAATTATATACAACCTATTACATAAATACAGAACTTTCTAAAAAAATTTTAAACTGAATCTGAGAAATCTAAATTTATTCTTTTCCAATATAAATTGAATATTACTTCTCTATTATCAATCGATAACCTTTGCAGTAAATGTAGACATAGAATAAGCATAAAAATTTTTTCTTCTCCTAATACATTATTAACAATGAAATAGTTGTATCGATCATAGTTACGAAATAAATCATAGGGCAAGGGGTTAAACCGGTGATAAATTCCAACCGATTTAAATTTCATAATACATATTCATTGTGAAATACGACTAATATCGAGCAGATTCATATACGACTTTTCCTTTCGATTCGTTGGTTCGTCATCGTTCCGTCGAACGAAAACCGGGAAAGAAAGGTCGCGATAACCGGCGATACGGATTGTCTCGAGCCCTAGCGGCCGGTCGATTCACACACGAAACAAGCAAAAGAAAAGATACGTTGCGCAATCGGTGAAATGACGTGTCCCTAATGCCGTCTTGATCCATGATGTGGGTCAAGGTGATTGCGAAAAAGAAATGACAACGTAACATACCGCATTATGCCCATAAATGGGCCAGGCATTATATGCGTCGGGGAAACGGCATTGATATCGGACGACTCTTTAAAAGGTAACAGTAAGTTACGTGAGGTTAGACACCCGGAGACCGAGAGAAAGAGTGAAATTTATTGCTCAATCGACGGGCAGGTCTCCGACAACGGAATTCATCCGTTGGGAATACGCTCGTCGGGTCTGATCACTGATTGGATTCTACTACTGGACGTTTTGTTACTTTCTATACAAGCGGAACGGTACTTTTTCTTTTACAGTTCGAGCTTTCTTTTTAATATGATATTGAACGTAGTTAAATATTAGAATATGGATTCGGTTATATTAATATTTTGCATCGACATTAAATGTATTTGAATTATTATGTTACATTACATTATTGTATTCAATATTGCTTTATATTTATATCTTTTCGTTTGAGATGTTCTCGGAAGAATCAAGATCGAAAATTTATGGTATACTCGATTGACTGTATTGAATCAAATCTAATATTTTGGATTTAGTAATAAAATATAGGTAACATAATTGTCAAGTTATTATTCAACATTACGAGGAGATAGAGAATGTAGAATAAAATTTATTTGTTTAAAGTACCATTATCGAAAGAATCTAGTTTCAAAAATTTCAATGAGGTTGATTACAGGTGTAAGTTAAAAATAGGAAAATAGGAAAATTGTGTGTTATATGTTTTTATTAATTTATGTTTGTGGAATTATCATTGAATTCGCAATATTGTGGTGTGTGATAAGTGTCAGGTTAATTGGTATTTTGATAAAAATTTCTAATTATATTCATCTCGAACGAAGTGACATTGAAATATTTTCTCGGTAGATGAAATCATAATGATTTTAGCCAAAGAGTGCGTAGTCGGGATAGGAAAGACGGATATAAAGTGGTTACAGTTGCGGAAATCCAACCCAGTTAACAAGATGCTTATTCAGTGCTAATCTTGTCTGGCGCTATTGCATGTACTGTAAGCTACTATCCACGCGAGAGCCCCTGCTCCACCATTTTTCTCGGAACAGTGCGTAAACTAGCATGCGCTTCTTGTATCTCCCGATGACACATGCGTTTATATTAATTAATTCATTCTAGGCTTATTTAGTAGAACTTAGGCTTATCTAATAGTCTATTCGATTTTTTCCGAAAATAGCTCACTCCATTGCATTTCATTTTCAATTATTGAGTTTCGATTATTGAATTCATTCAGTCGACATTGATACAGTAAATTATAGTTTCCTTTTTATGAATTAAATAATTTCTGCAATTTAGAGTCAATTTATTTCGAAAAAATAAATTGAATGCGATTACAGTTTATCTTTAACGATAGTATGAAAGTATTACATTTAATTATACAATGTGTCCAAATATGTGCTACCACGAAATTTTACCACTTTTATTTAACTTTACGAGAAATTGTGTTATAGAAAAGTTAAAGTATATTTAATCGTAAAAAAACTAAACATTGAAGCTGAACAATATATGATTTGTACAAAACAGTTTATTATTTCTAAGAAATTGTTTTGGTTAATTAAGAAATAATGATAAATAGTACATCCTTTTTGGAAGAGTTAAATGTTAACTTTCGAGTTTTAAATAATACTATAATGTTTCAGATATTTTGATATAGAAAATAAGAATCATAGGAAAATTCAATAATTATAAGACGTTAGAAAAAGAACTTCGTTAGTTCGATTCTCTTCATTCATCAGTGAAAACTTTCGAAGATACAGTTTTAATAAACCGTATTCCATTCACGCTGCTATCAGTACTCCTTCGTACGCACGGTCTCCCAGATCACACGGCAATGTCACACGCCAAACAACGAACGCAGAATACCAATCAGCATTAACTTTAAACACATTGACGTCATTCGCGCGACAGAAGTCAAATATTCGGTACTTAAAATCGCGTACAAAAATCCTTTTAAAGTAACCAAGGGAAAAAGGAGAAAAAGGGCAAAATGTGTTTAACCTTCAACGAAACTGACCAGTTAATTAAAATTATTTTAATTCGATTCCAACCACGAAACGCATCGGTGAAAGAAGATAAACACGAAAATTAAACGTGAAATTATCAGGCTTATATAAAATCCCAAATTTCAAGCAAATAATTTAATTATTTCAAACATTAACTCGTACAGGAATCTTAAACATTTTATGTCACTTATTCTTTCGAACTAAAAAATAGAGAGAAACAATTATTAATAATTATTTTTCTCAAGATAATTACTTTACAACTGTTATCTTACATTATAACCGATTACTTTCAGTATTTTAATTATTTAAATATTTTTATTCAGTCATATTAAATAACAAAATACCAATCTATAATTTTTTCCTTCTCAAATATTTAAAAGAAACGCACAGTTTATCTTTTCACGGAAAGACTTTTTAATATTTTCAAAAATCCCCGTTCCCCAAAGACTTGACAAAAGCGCGCGTGATCTAGTTGACCACTTATTTGTCGCAACTTCTTTCAAAAGTATGTAATATGTACTTATAATATAGAATTAAATTGTAATGAAACAATTGTTTTATTTTCTAATCTTATTGCTAACATTTATTCATTTACTCAATTGAAACATATACAGGTTGCATATGAAAGAAAAACATTCATGAAAAATCAATTACTCAGAAAAGTAATTAATTAATTTAATCTGCTATCGTGGAATGATACTGAATAACATCATGTAATATCAGTAGTGTTTGATACATTTACAAAAGAAAGGACACACTATACACAGTTCTTTCATAATAATTATTTCTATTATTTTATTCGTTCGTCTTATTTCATCTCGGCTTTCAAATATTCAAAACACCTTGAAATTAACGAATACATTTTCGCTTCCCCTAAAATTGCAATTTAACCAGCAAATTGTCGGCATTTCTCGCTCCAATTACACGACGATCACTGTTTTTCGGTTATAAAACGACAGCGTTGCGAAATGAATTTGTTTTCTCATATTTTAGGCTTGTGATTATGTTTTTCTTTTATGTGAAGATTGTAGAAGGTGGATGAATATGAAGTAGATTTCTATATTTTTGTGATTCCTAATTATATATGAATCGCTGGTTTTTGTTTACAAAAGAACAATGTTATATATTTCTCACGCCTGACGAGTGTACTCGTTGTAACACGAAACCTCGCAATTTCTTCGTGACGAGTATTCTCGTATTCTCGTTGAAAACAGCTAACTGGTTAATGGGAAATCGAAAAGGAAACCGGAAGTGATCGGTGACCGGAAAATCGCGCGTATATGGTCACCGCGTCGCCGGAGGATGTCTGCATTATCGAAAAGAGTGTCCGCAGAAGAAGGCTGTGTCCCCACTTTTCCTGACGAAGTCGGCTTTCTTCGTCGATGGATCGGTACTGCAAAAGTACGGGCGGCAAAACAGTCGTCGCGTGTCTTTGGCGGACGTACTAGCCGCCTCGTCCTCCTACCGATCCCTTCGCGATCCTCGGTGACATGGATATTTCCTATTCCGATTGCTACGAATATTCCCTTCGGATAGCCGTTAACAGACAGTGACATCTTTCTTCGTCGAATCGCCGGCCACCCTGTCGCGGTTTGGATATTACTCGATGCGTGAATGTAAGCGAAAACACTATTAAACGTTATTAAATATTTTCCTCGTTCTTTTTCTAAACTGTTGCTCGACATCGTACAAAATATTATACTAAAACAGTATTATTATTATTATTATTGTTATTATTAAATGTTATTAAATTTTTTCGTTGCTTTTTGAAACTACAAGTTACAGGGTACCATACTAAATATCATTTTTAACGGTAATTTTTATCCAAATATACAGAACAGTGAAACAGGAATTTTGTTTTATTAATTTTTTTTATAGAGAGTTCGTTCGTTTATGGAAAATGAATCAAACCTACGGTATTTCATTATATACTAATCGAGTAATTTATTATCGCATAATTAATTATATGGCATCTATAATCGGATAACTTGTTATTGATGTTTCGAAATTTTTTAGAGAAATACTTCATCGCATTAGTCAGAGTCTGAGAAGATAACTATGAATGATCTGTAAACATTATGCGCAAGCACCGCATTCATTGCAGTTCATGATAACAATAGCTTACCATACAAAGATTTGTTTCATATTCAAGTATTCCATTATTTCGCTGCTTATCATCTCTTATATGGATAACCATTTTAGAACAATGGTTATTTCCATTATACCAGGAAAATAACATTTTACTTGGTATTGATCATCGAAAACTCATTTCCACAAATCGAAAATGATTAAAATGTTCCTTCATTCAATAAACGTCTCAATTTTTTCGTAATTAATCAAAAAGACATTTTGCCCAAGGAAATCTTAACGACGATCTTAATAAGAGTGTAATTACCTATTTTATACTTACCCAATTAAAAATTTTAAATAATTTTAAGTAAATTTAAGTAATTGACAAAATAATATATTTATACAGTAAATTATATTTATATTTTTATGAATTAAATAATTTCCATAATTTAAAGTAAATTTATTTTGAAAAATAATTGAATCATGAATAATCAAAAGCTTAATTCTTCGTTCGAATGTTTCAATCCAAAGTGCGATAAAATTGAACCCAGCGTTACCATGATTTTGGGCGTTGCGCAATAAACCGTACAAGAGGCAGTATTGATCTATCATCGATCGTTCAATCGAGATCCGAGATCTCGAAGCTGTGATCTCCGCAATATGAGTCACCGTTGCGATCTCAACGGTGCTCGTTAGGGCGTTCATCGAAGTGGCCGATGCTTACACGCTAATGTCGGCGTCTGTTCGCCGTAAAGTTGGCCGAGTCCGAGTTTCCTCTCTCGTTCAGCTCCATCGATCAGAGGAGACGCGACGGCGCGTCGCGTCGCGTCGCCGCCATAGACGTGTAGCCGACCGAGCTGCCAAATACGTCCAACTTTGTTTTCACGCAGCTGCAGCTACTAAATGAGGAAAAGCGCGTGCTGATTTCGCGACAGGGACACCCGCTAAACGAAAACTCTGGATCATTCCGATGTCGACCCTCCCCCTCCGACGCATGTTCGGCGAATACCCTTCGAAAGCTGATTACTTTCAATTAAGGGCAAGGAAAACCGATTACTTTTTACATAAAAGAAGAGAATATGAATATTTTTTGTTAAAAGCACGGAAACGTGTTTATTTTTAATAAAAAGAAAGGGAAAATGATTACTTTTAATTAATACCATGGAAAAATGATTACTTTTGATTAATGACAAGGAGAAATAATTGTTTTCAATTACAAGCAAGAAAAATGATTACTTTTAATTCAAAATAGGTAGCTATCAATTATAAATAAAAAATTGTCAAATGAAAATAGATATTGCATAATATGATTGCTAATTTTGTAATATGATGGACCAAGGAATGCAATGATAGACGACAGTGTTTGCATAGTAAAGAAATGATGAAGAAGACACTTACAACTTATAAGTTAAAAACAGTAAATAGATTATTTCCTTCTCATTGAAAACGCAAGATTGAAAAGTGAAATTAGGTATTACATAATGATAATTCTGGACATTTTCATTAGATAAATCATAGCAAGGACAAACATTCGTACAATAGGAGGAACGCTTACAACTAATAAATTAATAATTCCATTTCAATGCTGCTACGTACAGCAGTCGTTTCCTCCATGAATCATAATCCTTACTCTATTTTCCGGAATTCTAGATCGCTCTAGAAAAAACGGAATAAATCATTTCGAACGAAAACAAGATATCACTGCAAGTTTTTCTCGAAGCGGCGTATTCGCTGCGAACGTTACGTTTAACAGGCTTTTTTGCCCGATCAATCTGTTCCACGCCGGTAAATATAGATCGATATACGATGACATTGCGAGGAGTCCTTGCGGGAGCCGGCTTTGCTTCGGTTTATGGCGCTTCTCATCCGTAACGGGAAGTGTCGTCCGCATAAATTTCATCGTAGGCGAAACAGATTCTGTATCGTGACAGGTGAAAGACAAATGGGTCTCAGAAGGTCCATTATGTCACGAATCAGCTCTGAACATTAGAGATCCTGAAAACTTTATTCCGCTATCATCACGCTGTTACCGATTGATGTCTAACTATAAGTCATTTTCATCCGTTTTATATTAAAATAATAAATCAGTTTTATTTTATCTTTTATTTAATCTATACAATCTTGAGACGTAGTGAATCGTGCATTATCTTGTTTTATTTGCATCGTAACCCATAGAGATCCGTTTGTTTCATTTTTCTTTTTAATCGATCTATTACAGTTTTAATTCACAGAATTCAAAGATAACCACCATTGTTAATTCTTAATAATTTTCTTCGTTCATCTTTTCATAAATATATCGTCTCAGTGATGTAACGTTAAAATCATATTGAACGAGGGTTTAATAATCAAAAGAATGACAAAATCTACTCCGTTAGATCCACAGAACTGATTATACTAAAACGACCAAATTCTAAAATAAAAAATATCAACGGACGTTTGCTCTGAATTGTATATTACTATTCTGATCCTTCTTCTTTTCTGCTAACATAAAGACAATGTATCATTATTTTAACAACAGATTATTAAAAGATAAATCTCTTTGTGTGTTAAATCTATGTTCAGTCATTTCAATATCTTCTAACAGTAGAACAAAGTGACTAGTTTACAGATCCTCATGAAAATCAGAAGAATGCATTTCTCAAAACTAGTATACTTATCGTCATACTTGCAGGGATACACCAAGATACTTCATAATTTCCCAAAAGTGCTTTATCAGCTTCAATAATTATAAAATGACAATTCTGAGATCGGTCCTAGCATTGCCACTTAGAATAGTCATTTAACGACAGTACATGCAAGAGTTACGGTGTTCACGGTATCATGGTCGACACGATTGACTAGAATTAATTAAGTGATCCAAGGGACCAATATTCAATGAACAACCAAGCCTTTCTTCCCGGTGACCTTAATTGCCGAGGGTTTAACGAAGGCGTGTCTGACGGGGAGAGATGAAATTACTAATGAAAAAAAAGAAAAAACAGTAATATGCGTTCGCACTCGTGTCATACGAACAACGAGATCAGTCTGAAGCGATCTGTTCAACTTTCGCTCCCTATATGGACTAGAGCCCCGTCGAAGACGTTTCTCATCTCACTTTTATCACTGTCCTTCCTTGTCTCGTCACCTCTCTCTGCCTGTCTAGACCACCTCAAGCTCAGCTTTAACCCCATCCTTGATTTAAATTCATTGTTCTTCAGCGACTACCACCCATTAACCCTTTGCACTACGAATTCTTTTTACAATTTTCGCCTACTAATCATGTATTATTTGGAACGTCTCATTCCGAAAATACTTAAATGGGTACTTATCACTAAAGCTACCAGACGGGTCAAAACGACCTATTAGATCAGAAAGTCAATTTATCTGCTCGGTAATTTTAGTGTTAATCAATAAGAAACAGTATAAACAACCTTCTCAATAATAACATTGAAAATAGTATATATAACTTAGAAAAATGGGAGTGTTAGTAAAAATTTTCTTCTATATATTTCTAAATTCAAAAGACATTATCTTTACTATTTCATAGTATGAAAAGTCTGAAGTTCATATATTATATATTGATGCTAAAAAGGTAAAAATATCTAAGAATATCTAAATTAACTCGAAAAATATCTAAACATACTAGGATTAATTTAAAGATTAAGAAGCCATCCGTAAGAATGTTCTTTTTTGTTCTTTACGAAGTTTCATCCTGACAAAATTATTTTCGATAAATTCTATGCAGATTCACGGGACGAGCCGATTCTAATCTCGAAACCGATGAGAAAGAGTTTGCGAGACTTTCGTACGGAGCAGATTGAATCGAAAGTGATCGAGAATAATGGGGGTATTATTGTTGGATCGGAAACGATGACCTCGATGTGGGCGTGAGAGTCACGGAAATAGTATTCGGGTCGAGGTCGTGGTTCGAGAGATCAGCTCCCGTTAGCGGGGTAAACGATTCGAGACTTTAAACTTCGCCGGTGTGTTTCACTTTTCACCTCGGTGGCCTTAGCTGGGTCTTGCTCGCGGCTTTTGACGGGAGCGAGCAACTCGGGTTACCTCGTGTTATTGTTGTCAGCGAGAAAAGTTAGCGCGTGCACGCAATATATGGGCCCCCGCTTCGAATTCTCGATAAAAAGCGACGATCCAACCACGGTAACGCTGAAACGAGAAAAGAAACTTGCTGAAAAATGTAGGGTAATTTCAGGTGAAATGGCCTTAAAAAGGTTAGATGGCCCGACCTCGTTTACATGGACAAATATCTATACTTTCAATTGTGTTTAGTGGTATACTGAATATTGCACAGAGGCCTGTTTAATTATTCTATTTATTTGTATCTGATTTTGTAAACATATTTTCTTTTTGTTAAAAGTAAGGAAAAGTAAGGTAAAATGGAACGCTTTTTTCTAATCGTAATAACGAAGTATCTGGAGTAATAAAAATACGATTTTCTAAAGGTATTGAGATATCTACATTGCAAAAATGGTACGAATATCACCTATATTTATATATTTATAATATATAATATGCAATAGGTAATATGATAATATATAATCATATGTGTTTATAGTTTATTTATATCAGCTGACAATTAAATATACCCAGCTAGCAATTTTGATTTAGTAGAAATAAAGATTTTGTATTTTTAAATGATTTTACACCAGTGTTCCGTTTTACCGTACTTTCCCTTATGTTACAACTGTTTTTGACGTGTATGATCGTCATAACACAAAATCTTGCCATTTCTTCATGACGAGTATGCTCGTCAAAAACAGCTAACTGGTTAGTAATATTTACGATACGAAGTTCTGTTAAAGAAAAGTAGGCCATCTCTCCCCGACTTACCCTATTCGTGATGTCACGTCTGATCCAGTTTTCGACACTGTTTCGTTTGTCTATCCTGATCGCAAAACTCGAGTTGCTTTATATTCGTTGCTATACGGGTAAACGAGAAGATTGATTGCGTACGAGGACAACAGTCTCGTGACCTTTTGATGTAATATTCGATGCTGTAACATAAAAGTTACATGATTTTTAAAAGGCATGGTGTTGAATTGAAAAATAATTATGTAAGACTGTTGAGAACGTTTTTGTTACTAAAGGAAAAAGATTGAGGCTCTTTGTTTTTTTGTTTTATTTAGTGTTTATTTTAATTGTTTGTTTATAGTGTCAGTGGTTTGATTATTGGTTATTTCAATAATTAGTAATTTTTATTATTAGTAATATCGATTGTTAGTAGTTCTAATTACTAGTAATACCAATTATTAGTCATTTTAACTACATAGTGGTAATATCAGTTTTTAGTAATTTTAATTATTAGTAATATCAATTATTAATAACTTAAATTATTGAAGAATAATATTCTAAAAGTATTTCTCGACGAATCAATTACCTTATCTATTTATCTATCTATTACTTCTCGACAAATTTATTTATTTATTTATACTATTTTCTCTTTGGCTTCAAAAAAATGGACCACATTTAGAAAAATAATACGTTTGTTCATTCTCTTTCAAAATATTTACGTATATTATAAAATATATTCGTTCACAGCCTGATTACTACCGGGACGCGCCTCACTTCCGGCTGGTCGGCGAAGGACCTCAGTATCGGCTCGAGATACCCTATGCGAAACTCGATTTTACGGGAACGTATTCCGTGATAGCGCGTAACTGCCATGGGGATGCTAAGGCTGTGATTTCTTTACAGATCTACGCGAAAGGTGAGTCGTCCTCGATTTCTCATAAAAAGTCGTCGACAACATACTATAATCTAAATAAAACAACAGTAACACAAATTACAAACCCTCGCAATAAAAAAAACAGTGAAAATAACAAAAAAAGAACATTAAGGAGCTAATCTTTACAATATAAAATCAACCTTTGTTATTTTGTTATATTTTTTATAGAAACTTATATATCTTTGATTTGTGCCAAATACGAATAAATTAAATCTAAATTACAACGTTTTGTACACATGCATCAGCCGTTTAATTTCCGTCGATCTAGTATTCGACAGTTTAATTAGACGAAGGAACAATTAATATTTTCAGGTCAAGGTAAAGAAGAAAAGATGAAGAAATCGGGGGTCACTCATGGGTATGCTCATGGTTTACTTATAAATAAATAGCTGTTTATCTTTTGCCATGTAGATCTTGTTTTTCAAATTGTTTATTGGTTTCGGTGTACAGAAAAGTGCTAACATTGCCGGAGGTCACAAGAGAACTGCGGGACCTAAGGTGCTGCGATGGCGACGCTGTCGCCCTTGAGTGTAAAGTTCACGCCACACCCGAGGCACTGGTGCGCTGGGAACGCGCAGGAAAGGTGAGCGCTGCGAGACATTTTCATGGAATTTTTCAGGATAATCGTTACTTTTGATTCGTTGGAATTTGCGACTTATTTACCGTGCACAATTTCAACTAAACATTTCGTCTGTGTTTAAACGTTTATTATTATCAGTTTCTTTAAAATATTACATTTCATTGAGACCTTAGGTATTAAGAGAAAAGCGTATTCACATTGCTTTCATTTAAATAAATGAAAAATAATAATAGCAATTTACATTGCAATTAATTACTAGAAAAGTACTGGATCTCTAATACTTCTGGGAGTACCCTAACTCTTTACGAATGAAAATTTGTACAATATTCAGAACCTTTGCCAAAGGAAGCGAAAGTATAATATATATCGAACTCTTAGTTATTAAAAGAAAATGTTTGAGTAGTTGAATTATTAGCTTGCAGCTTTTTACCCTAAATATGAAAGCTTGATATTGTCAATGTGACAACGTTCTTCCTCAAATGCTGGGATTACGTTTTATCTAATATTTTCTTATAAAATTCATGTATAAAATCAAATTTTTATAAAATGTCGGCATTCTCCAATGTGTTGTACATAGATTATTCCTATGAGTGGCGACTTCTCCTCGGAATTCGACGGGGAGACCGCCCGTTTGAACATCCAACACGTTTACCCGGAGGACGAGGGCGAGTACACCTGCGTGGCCTACAACGACCTCGGAAAAGCATTCACGTCGGCGTGCCTAGTAGTGGATGGTAATTTTCGATATAAATTATGTCCACCTCGTACAGCGAAATAGATTACGGGGAAAACAACGTGTTGACAGCTGAAACCTTCGCTCCGGATGTTTTTCTGCTACCACCTGTATATTCGATGCAAATTATTTCTCGGTTACACCCATTCCAGTAATGTGATTAAATATTTCGTGATAAGGAACCTGATCTCTGCCTACACTCACACCTAATCGACAGGAAACGAGAAACATCTGTTTTACACTGGAATTACCAGATTGGTCAAACTGATTAATTCTTGATTTCTTCTGTTATAATTGTTCGAAACATACAACTGTTTTTATGAGAAATTTTTAAGTGATGTAATAGAGTAACAAATTTAATCGAAATCTTGATTATACACTTTCATCTTATAAATGGTTTTGTAAAAATGTAATAATTGATCGGTTTGATTGTTGTTAGTAGTTCTAGTGTTAATAGTGTCATGCATGGATTTTGTTTAATTTATCGTCCTATGGTTTTTTCAGTTCCCGAAGGGAAAGAAAATGTTTTAAGCCAAAGATTGACCAGACCTGCAGGTCTATTGTCAGCAGGATCAACGCCGAGATCGACACCGCGATCAACGCCGATCAGAAGCTTATCTCCGGCAGTTTCGCGTAAGCATATATACATGCATGAAAAATAAATTTTCAAATTTTCGGACTTTCAAACTTACAATCTTCCAAACTCTTTCAATTTTAATTAAACAATTTTTAATTGGTCTGAATCTTTTCAATTTCCCGCAGATGGCCGAGAACTAAGATCCCCGCAATTGTTGCCGCGAGGTAGATCGACATCGAGACGACCGAAGATCTGTCCACCGAAATTTTATGCAGTCCCGCACAACCGGGTGGTAGAGGAAGGTGAAACCGTGCGATTCCAGTGCGCTGTGGTCGGCCATCCCACACCGTGGGTAAAATGGGACAAAAATGGCTTAGCCGTTACACCTACCGCAAGGATCTCCGTGAAGGAACGGGACGACGTGAAAATATTGGAAATCGTCGAAGTCACCCAAGAAGACGCGGGATTATACAGGGTGACTGTGGAGAACGATTATGGCCGTATCGAGGCTAGTGCTCGTTTAGAAGTGATAAGTATGTAAATGTCTTATCAATTCCATTAACACTTCTCGAATACCCATATCTTCTACTTTATTTAATTTAAAAATTAAAATTAATTAAATATCTATTGAACTCCATTACTTTATTCAAATTTTTCGAATAATCATATTTCTGATGTTTGCTATTAGAAGAATTATAATTTACCAATTTCAGTCACTAATTAAACATCTTTGCTTTGATAGAAAAATAACAGATAATGCATCATTTGAAAATAACTTAAAAATTAGTTCACTCTTCTCCAAATGCTTTTAATGCGACTTCATTTTAAAAGATCGCCAACTGCTTGGACCGGTTTCCCGAATGATTAGAACCAGAAGCGCCTCACCGAGGACGTATCCATCATTCGGACGAAGTCTCCTCGACTCAACAACCAGAATTAATAGTCGACTGCAACTCCATTGCAGCATTAGGGGAACGCCCAGTCCAACGCCAACGTGGTTCAGGTAATGCGCAAGTGATACGCTTATATGGTCGTTTATGCAAATTTCTTGTTTTTCGCAATTCATGGAAACGTAGATTTCCAGAAACATTTGCAGAAACGAATAACAGAAGATACGTGGCTTTAAACATTTTCTCCATAATATTCGAAATATTCTGATCTCTATCGAATGAAAAATAAATAAAGTTTCCATTTTTCAAATAAGAAATAAAATTTTATCTTTCAAATAAGAAGTAAAATAATTTTCATTTTTCGATTAAGAAATAAAATTATTTACATTTTTCAAATAAAGAATATAATTATTTTTATTCTTCAAATCAGAAATAAAATTATTTTTATATTTCAAAGAAGCAATACAATTTTTATTTTTCGAATGGAAAGTAAAATTATTTTTATTTTTCAATTAAGAAATAAAGTTATTTACATTTTTCAAAGAAGTAATGGTAAATACATTATGCTTTAGAAATGGACGACCGTTGGAACGGTCGAGCAGGATAAAAAGATACTTTGACGGCAAAACCGCGAGGATCGAAATTTCAAAGGTGAAAGCGAGCGACGCGGGTGAATATACCTGCGTTGCAACGAACGTCCTTGGTTCCAGCAAGAATACGTGTCAGGTGAACATCCTAGTCATAATCTGGAACCTTGCCCTTATTTTTCAAGGAATAACTGTGCCATGTATCACTGGTTTGATTCGTTGCTTCAGGTTACCGTTCTCGATCCACATGATCCGTCCACTTCTGACAAAGACCCGCCGGCGTTCGTGCAATCGCTCTCCGAAGAATCGATCGTCATGGAGGGTCATTGCTATGAGCTTCAAACGAGACTCACAGGTATGGTGAACTAAAAATTTTTAAAAATAAATTTTTATCATGTTTTTAACATTTTCTTTTAAATCGTTTGAAAGGATTATTTAAAATTTAACTTGTATTTTCTATATATAATACAAATTATTAATACAAATAGAATCTACAGTTAATGTGAATTAAATTGTGTTATTAGGTACTCCACCCTTCACGGTTGTTTGGTTAAAAGACGGCCGCGAAATACCCGACAACGATTATTACAAATACGTCATATACGGTGACAGTGGAGTCGCTCTTCGATTGTCAAACGTGTCTCCACAGGATGCTGGGGAATACACTTGTCTCGTTCGCAACGGATTTGGGGAGACTTCTTGCAACGGCCTCTTTGCTGTTCAAGGTGAAAAAAGTTTTCTTAATTACATCAAGTTTAGTACAGCAATTAACTGATATTCCATTGTCATAATGTTTTACTTCACCATACGTATATCGCTTTTATTTTTGCTCAGGTAAAAAGAATTCATTTACATAAAGACAGATAATTATGCATTCTATGCTTATGAATAGATTACAAAGGTGTTCCGAAACTAGCGCCGCAGTTCACGAAAACTCCGGTATCCGTTTTGGCATCGAAAGGGGAAACCGCGTGTTTCTGCGCGCGGATACAGTGCGGGAAGCCCATGGAAATCACGTGGACCATCAATGGAAAAAACATTAAAGACAATTCAAGGTGCAAGGTAAGTTTAATTCATGTGGCAAACATATTTAAATCTGTAGTTAAGCCTTGAAGACAAATCAAACTTTACTTTAGAAAATTCAATTTTGTTAAACTACACGGTGTGCATTTTATTCGATAACGTTGTACCATTTTCGATTTATTTCCAACATTTATTTCTAACTTTTTATTTACAATATTTATTTATACAATTCAATGCATTTATAATATTTATTTACAATATTTAATCACTCGTTACAATAAAAGCACCACCTAGAAAAGGAAAATAACGTAACAAAATCGGTTCATATCCTTTGATGTTCAATCCTTGCTTGTGTTCCTTCATCGTGTTCCATCATTATTTTATTTCTATTTATAATAGATTGAAAAAAATGATAACGTGAGCATCCTCCGAGTACACAACGTGTCAACCCAAGACACCGGCGAAATTCGATGCACAGCATCCGTTGCTGGGAATGGACCATCGATCAGTTGCACGGCGGAATTGCAATTGAAGCGATCGCATCACGGCCTCGATGATCCTTCGTCAACCCGCAACTCCATATACCCGGAGACAAAAGCTAAGAAAGGTACAAATTGCATGCGCAGCAATTCCGCGAGAAGAACGGCAAGAGACTTTCCTCCTTCGCCCAGGAATCATCGACACGAGCCGCCGATGCGCGCCAGATCGTCCTCGTTGCCGTTGAAATCCGTTGATGTGAAACGACAGTCTCCTTCGCCCGCGAAAAGAAACGTTCCTCCGAGTCCATTGCTCGGCCAAAGAAAATTAATCGAAAAGAAACCGATTAACAAAAAAGATCTCGATTCCAAAAAGACAAAAGACAACGTGGCTCGTTTGGTCAAGGACTCGAGGGAGCCTAAGAGAACCGAAGAGAAAGACAAGAAGGTTTTGTCTTTGAACAAGGAAGAAGTGAACCCAAAGAAGGAACAATCGTCTTTGAAAACGACAAATGAAATTATTAAGGACAATTTAGTGGAGAATGAGGACAAATGTTTGAAGACACCGACGTCGGATAGTCCTGACGCGTGTAAGACTGAAAATAGTTTGAAAGAAACTCGAGACAACTGTGGGAACTACGATGACACGCCTATAATATGCATGGATTGTGATTTGACTTCGGCGGAACCGGAAGAAGCTTCCGTTTCGAAGAGTAACGATGAGATCGAAATAAAAGAGAGGAAACTCGAAGCGACGAACGAACTCATTCCGGCCGCCATTTTGAAGGTGCCAGCTGACGTCACGGTGTTCAGGGGGAATAGGGTGGTGCTCAGGGTCAGCTATCAGGGTCACCCGGAACCCCGGGTTAAATGGCTCCGAGCGGTAATTATCGTTTGACTTCAATTTTTGAAATTGAGAATTTTGAATTATTACTTATTTTCTATTTCTTTTCTGTTTTCTCTTTGTTATTATTAATCCTTTGCACTTGGAAGTCTTTCACTAAAAATATTCAAGATTTTCTAACGAGTTATAGATATTGTTCCGTCTGATACGGAACACCATGATTAAAGATTCTCGAAGTTTAGTTTATGACATGAACGGGACAGACAGTTTATTTTCGTGTTTATTTTTCGTTAATATTTTTATTTTAGTCATTTTGAATTTCTATACAATAGCTTTAGAATTTCGTTTCGTTCGTCTTAAGGCAGCGGTTTCCAACCTTTATGCTACTACGCCTCCCTAAAAAAATTTTTTTCCGCGCCTCCCTATCTTTTAATAAATATAATAATATAGATACGTTTTAAATAATAATAACTTTATTACAAAATAAACATTACTTCACTGAATTTGTACTGTTACGTTACGATATGAAGATATTTGTAGATATTATGGCATAAACATTAATTTTTTATTAAAACTTTTTGCGCCTATCCTGGCAATAGGCCGCGCTTGTCAGGTTGGAAACCGCTGCCTTAATAACCGACCAGGTCATAAACTCGGAATTTCCGGAATTTGTGCATAACGATACTTACAGTTATGAATCAACCTGAAGGAAATTTCCGCGACCCATTAAACCTTCAAGAAAACCCCCATACATGGACATTGCCCTCACCCCCGTTCGGAAAGGGACTGGTTAAAAAACCAATCAGCGTACTCGACCCGACTTCGAGGTGTTGCGATCGGAGACCAGAAGACACTTCGACACTTCACAATACTCAGTAGAACAATCAACTTCAGTCTTTATACAAAAACTATAGTCTACTTACACACACTCGATAGGACTTCAACGACAAATTCCTCAGCGTCGTTTAAACATCACTAAATAATTGTCGACGCCGCGACGCATATGCAGGTTTTCTTTGAAACGAACGGAATGAGAGAACATACATAAGTTATAAAAGTTATTATTTCATTATTTCATTATTTCACATATTTATGGATTATACGAAGTTTAATATTGTGTGTAAGACTTTATTTTGGTATGTCAAATGAAATAGTGACTGAGAGTCACTTCTCAAATGCAAAGGGTTAATATATTATTAGTAGTATTATTATTTTCTATAATTTCTCTGGATCACTATTTCCTTCTAATTTTTATGATAAATTTAACGCAGGAAAATAAAGAAAATTTTATTCTATGTTTCAATTTATATAAACGATTTAATCGTGTTGAACAAAAAGATAATAAACAAAAATATATTTCTGTCAAAGGGACGAGAGCTGGCTGCAGACAAGAAAACTGCGATCACCTGTGGCGGAGGTGTGTCTTGCTTAATATCAGACGACGTCACCGCTGATAACGCTGGAAAGTACGAGGTGTCAGTAGAAAATCATTTGGGTAATGACCGGCGGTGCTTCAGCGTCGCCGTAGAAGGTATGTATCAAATAAAAGTATTAAATACCAATAGACGTTAATTACCTTACAAATATTAGAGAACAATGCAATTTAGACGGTATGATAGCATACATAACAATTAAATAACAATTTACCTGATACGACAAAATAAAAGACGATTAAAACTCACGGAGCTAATAAGCTACTAACGCAGCATGCTGTCTTTAAACATTTTCATTCTACTACTCTTACGTATTATACAAACTTCTAAACAATCATATAATTGTTATTATTATTAAATTATGAATATTATATATTTATACGTATATAGAATGAACGACTAGGAAACTCACCGTAATTTTATTCAATCGTTTTTAAACCAAAGAATATTTTCAATCGAGAATGTTAATTCCTACTTAACCCATTGAAGAATTTTGATTATAGCAACAAGAAATAAAGTAGGGAAGTAGCTATTTCTCACAAGGCCAATTAATTCCAACGAATCTAACAGTGGGCTCGATTAATCTCTCTATGTATTCGGAATAAACGATTCTCTAGATACCCATTATGTAAATGTCTCAAGTAGAGCCAGCACTCGTACAAACAATTCACACAGATACGAGCAACGAACACTGCGGACCGATTACTGTTTACAGAGCCACGAAACAAACCGTCTTTAAACTCTCGCCTCGATAGCACCTACATTGGTGAACACGCGGCGGGAAACGAACATCTGTACTCCTTCATGTGAGATGTATGAAACTAAAAATAGTCCGTGATATCAAAAATTCTTGACAACCCAACTAGTTGTTCTTTCCAAGCGGCATGCAACATTTTCTAACTGGAACACTTTAGACATTTCACTTGGTTCTCATGGTAGGAAAAGAGTAATTTCATTTGAACGAAAAGATTGTAATATAAGCAAAAATATGTTCTGATCAGAACTTTTAACGTTAGTGCTTTGTAAATTATAGAATTTATGGGATTATAATATTGATCGTAAGATTTTTCGAATGATAATCCATTCATGAAAGAACTACTGGAAAAGCCGTTCCATGAATCGTTCAAAAATCAAATTGATCTACTCCAGTTAAACATTTCCACCTAAACATTTAAATTTTGATACTGAAACATTTAATTGGTCTTTTATATACTTAATTCCATGAAATTTTTCTATTTTTCACTTTAACGAATGAATGACACGTGTCCAAAAAATAAGAAACACTTACAGTTTCTTTCAATACCACGATTTATCCCGTTTCCATCTCGCGTCCCCCGGTATCCGCGATTCGGAACGAGACACCCATTGTTCCACGTGTGTAAGCGCGTGTCATACGGTCCAGTTCCTCTTCTTATGTACAAGGCTGGCGACAATCTCACGTGACGTATATCGCGCAATAATTCCTCCTTCCCGTGTGTCTTCTGCCACCCCCCACCAGCAACGTCGTCGTCGACGTCCTCTTCCTCTTTCATCGGGACCAAACAGCAAAGCAGTGGCGAAGAAACGCGTGCGGAATCCGACAGAAACTAATATTTCATTGAAAATGACGATCCTTACCGGCGAGATCCTTTCGTTTTCGATTTTATTCGACATCTAACGTTACCGACGCGTTCAGTGTCCCGTGCAGTGCATTCCGAAGCAGGAAATAAAGTCAATTGGCATCGAAGATGGGTAATTCAATCCTCGTGTCGCGTTTAAATCGAATCTGTCCCGGCGAGAAATTAACTGAAGTAGCAGCTCCTTAGAGACAGCGGTCGTCTTAACGTATTGCTGACCAGATATTTTGTTGCTCACCTAGTTGCCATGTATTTGTCTGTGTTAAATATTTTTAAATTACTTATCAAATCAACTGGTAGACTTTTTTGTTTGTGTTAAATATTATTAAGTTATTTATCAAATCAGCTAGTAAATTTACTCGTTTGTGTTAAAGACTTTTAAATTACTGATGGTTTATATATATTTAATTTGTGCCATGTTAAATGCTTAATTTCGAGAAGTGTTTTGAAAGTAAAGCCATTTTAACAGTACATGTTAATTATAAATTGTTATGTATTCATCTGTCAACAATAGGTTACAATGTTTGTTACCAGCGATACATGTTTGTGATAAATATCGAAACATCGATAACTATGGTTGTCAGCAGACGGTTCATTGGCAGCACTTTGTTTACAATTTTAACTCGTCCGTGGAACACTACGCCCTTGAAGCATTCATTGCCAGAGTTCAGAAAAACTGACCGCCACCAGGATTAACACAACAACGTAACGGCACCATCTGCTCCATTTCTTTTAAACTCAGTCAGTGACTAGGGTCATTAGAAGAAAGTTCCTTGATGAACCGTTTTAATTTACTCGTGGATTTGTGAGAACAGTTTTATTCTAATCCTTTTGTGTTGATTAAAAACAGTTGAGGAATTATATTTTGTTGGTGCAAAAATAATTGTGGTTTTGAATTTGTCCACATCGAAGCAATATATTTGAACTTACAATATATCTTTCTTATTCGCGTTCTTCTCATTTTCTATTTTGACAGGTTTAATAAGCAGTGATGCTTGTCTATTCCATTAACACGTACAATATTTTTCAGTAAAAAACAACAAAATTTTCCAATTTTAGAACTTATAATGTTTTCTACAAGAACTCTTCAATTTTGCTCAACTTCGGAAATTGTTAACATCTTCAATACATGTACCAAACATTAATTTATAATAATTTGTAGGATTTACTTTACCATTCTCATTTTCAATCAAGCACAATTTAAATTCTCAATTTCGAAAACCGTGAATATCTTCGATACACCTATCAAAAATCAGTTTATCCAAATTTACAGAATCTACATCACCAATTTTATCTTCAACCGAAAAAGATCTAAAATTCTTGTCAAATTCAATAAACCTGAGCACCAGCGATACACCTATCAAAAACCAATTTATTCAAACTTACAGAATTTACATTACCATTTTTATCTTAAACTAGAAACAATCTAAAATTCTTCTCAACTTCAATAAATGTGAACATTATTGATACACCTATAAAAAAAAATCAATCTGTTCAAATTCATAGGACCACCAGACCCACCAGCGGGTGTTCCCAGCGTGTGCTGTTCTCCGGGAACAACTACCATTAATTGGCGATCGTCACCGTACGACGGAGGTTGCACAGTCACTGGTTATACCGTAGAAATTAACCGCGCCGGGGAAAACACGTGGACGACCATCACCGAGTCCTGTCACTCGCTGAGTCACACGGTACCCGGGAAGGACACTGCGGTTCCCGGTGAGAGATATCGATTTCGCGTTCGAGCGGAGAATATCCACGGGGTCAGCGAACCAGGTAACGAATCTGAGTTCGTCAGAATCCCGATGGAAGGCGAAAGGCAACTATACGACGACGAAGAAGGTGAGGAAAAAGGAAAACTTTGGGTCCTTTACAAGCAAACTGTGGATTCTCATACAAAATTTCGAGTTCCTAGATTAATTAATGAAATATCAATTAGATAGAAATTATTATTTCGATCGTCGTTGCTGTCAGATAGAAAAATCTTGTTAGACTATTCTTGCATTCTTGATTTAAAGAATTTTTAGAACGTATACTTGAACTTTTAACGTGTACTTTTATGGATTTGTATTGTTACAAAAATATTTAAAAAATGACGAGTTATTTTTCATTATCAATCGTAGTGAAGTCATTTATTTTTAAATAAGAAATCACAGGATTTTCACTAGTTCTTTGGTTTCATTTTTACTTTTTGTTTTATAGATAATTGAATTAATAATTATGTTTTAAAACATTGCT
The DNA here is from genome assembly GCF_051020985.1 of Nomia melanderi. Lineage (NCBI taxonomy): Eukaryota > Metazoa > Arthropoda > Insecta > Hymenoptera > Halictidae > Nomia > Nomia melanderi. The sequence goes on from NC_135005.1 coordinate 7,573,621, forward strand.
ATTACTGATAATTTTCAAGAATTTCAATATGATTGCAAATTTTTCATTATATCTGTTCATTTTTCGTTATCAAGGTACAAATTCGTTCATCTTAAGAAATGGCTGTTACTATTAACCAAGTTTCTTAATAATTGTATGTTTAATATTAACCATGATATCTTTTCGGAAGAATTCGATCCACCTTTCACAGCCCGAGTGGTTGAGATGGAAGATGGACCCCTTTTTGCCGATCGATACGAAGTGTTAGAGGAACTTGGCAAAGGTCGATACGGAACAGTGAGGAGGGTGATCGAGAAATCCTCCGGAACGAGCTTCGCAGCGAAATTTGTCAGGACCATAAAGACGAAAGATCGAGAACAGGTTCGGGAAGAGATTCGAATTATGAACATGTTGAGGCATCCGAAACTTCTTCTTCTCGCTGCTGCGTTCGAGAATCCTCGAGAGACCATTATGATCACGGAATAGTAAGAATTCAGAAAAGTTTAGAATAAATATTTAGGTGCAACCATACTTACACGCTTAATTTTGAAATTGCGAACAGAAATTTTTTGTGATTCTGCACTAATTTTTTTGTGATTCCAAAAGAATTATGTAACTTCTAAATAATTTAAATTACTGATAATGTATGTAATAATATAAATAATTCTGTTAAAAGTTATTAACAAATTTAAGATTACAGAGTTACAAGGTTACTTAAATTTCGTAATTCCCTTTCACAGCATTTCCGGTGGCGAACTGTTCGAAAGGGTTGTTGCCGACGACTTCACACTGACCGAAAGGGACAGTATACTTTTTATGAGGCAAATCTGTGAGGGTGTTGAATATATGCATCAGAATAAAATAGTCCACCTGGATTTGAAGGTAAATATTACATTCCTTAAATATCCACTATTGTGTCACCTTTAATGCAAAAACATTAGAGAAGAACAAGAGAATGGAATAGCATAAAAATTGAATAAAAATATTAAATGATGTGTTACGTTATAACGTATGATTACACATACTATTTAACATTGTTGTTCACACTGTTCATTTGTATTCACAGCCGGAGAACATAATGTGCAGAACACGGACCTCCCACCAAATAAAGCTAATCGACTTTGGTTTGGCGCAAACTTTGAAGCCAGACACTCCGATCAGAGTCCTATTCGGCACGCCGGAATTCATTCCACCGGAAATTATAAGTTACGAGCCGATTGGTACCGAATCGGATATGTGGAGCGTCGGTGTGATTTGCTACGTTCTGTAAGTGTTCGCTGAATAAAGAAGAAACTATTGAGACATCTAATTAACAATGTGGTATTTTCATACTTCTTTTATTTTTTAAAATTAACACTTAGCCAGCCGAATGAGGACATCCTCTCACTTTTCACTTAGCAACGCATTGCCTTCTATTTCATTCATTTTCTCGTTTGTCGTTTGATCAATTTTGAAGATTATTTGCAATTCATCGAATAGTTTTCTTGCTTTTATGAAACAAAATTTTTAAACAAATCAATTGAATGAGATCAATTAGAGTTAATGAAGAAGGTTTTAATTATAGTTCTTCTTAAGTGGTTACCTAAGCGTTAAGGTAAACAAAACTTTTTCTAATCTTTATTTTTAAGAGTAACAGTAAAAAAATCGCATTCAAGGTATACTATTTCGTCCACTGCAGATAATTTTATCGAGCGTTGAACGAAATTTATCAATGTTAATAAAAATCATTGAATTAATCTATTCATCAGGTTGACCGGTTTATCGCCGTTCATGGGCGACAACAACGTCGAAACCTTCGCCAACATTATTCGAGCGGACTACGACCTGGAAGACGAAGCATTCGACGCCATATCGAACGACGCTAAAGACTTCATTAGCGGTCTACTTATCAAACGAAAGGAGTACGTAATTAATTGTCGTAGTTTTATATTATTTTTATTTGAAAGTACCGTTTTGTATTATTTTTATTTGAAAGTACTATTTTATATTATTTTCATTTGAAAGTACCATTTTATATAATTTGTAAATATTATTGGCCCCGTTAATAATTGTACAACCACATTCAGCTCGTAGTTTACGAACGACAATATTATTTATTTTGTTTCGAAATTGCACTTTTTTAAAGAAGATTCATGTAATTATTAAATTGACTGACTTTTAGATTGCGAATGTCGGCAAGAAAGTGTTTAGAACATCCTTGGATGGCACAACACACGGAAGCTATGAGCAGAATAGCCTTGCCGACAGAAAAATTAAAGAAATTCATTGTACGAAGAAAGTGGCAGGTAAGAATATCAAAAAAATTAGTTGCTTTTGATGTGTTCACTGTTGCTTTAGTTTTACATGGTGAACGAAGTGTTGTTTTTCTCATAAACAATAGTCAAATTTGTATTATATAGAATTCAGATTTTGAAATTTCATTAGGAAATGTGAAACTATTGGGTTGGCCAAAAAGTCTTGTGCCTATCTTGAAAGAAATTCATGGTCTAGGAATTAAAGTATTGAGACTAGAAAAAAAGACTAATTTAAAAATACCATTGACTTATTAAAACTCTAAGAGAAGAAATTCGTTTCTGCCTAATCATTGCTTTGTTAAATTACTTCGAAAAATGTTTACTGTAGATAAAAATATAAATACATTAACACGTTGACCGCTAGGAGGATATTCCAAAATGGTTGAAGACAATTACATGAAGGAAACTGTTGTCGAATCAAAATATTCCATAACACAAGTAACTAAATGTAACTTAAGAACTATGGTACCAAACCATTAATAACCAATTCCAGTACCATTTGCCTTCGTTACGAAAGAACAAGTAAACATTCTCAAAATTCTCGTGGCGGTAAACGTGTTAACGCCAGGTTACAAACAAAACAAGGAGACTTCTTGGATAATCTAACAATCTTTACAGAAACACTAACACGAGCATGGGTTTGATTATTTTGTGTGTGCGTGTGCGTTTTCGTTTGTTACCGCAGAAAACAGGAAACGCCATTCGTGCACTGGGGAGAATGGCAATCCTTTCGGCGAATAACAGACGAAGTCCAACGACGACAGCCGAGTCGTCGCCCACGTCAGAACCTTCGTCGAATCCAATAAAGTCTCCGAGAGGCTCCGAAACGTCCTCGGACGAACCAAAAAAGCACAGTGTCGAGGACAAATCCGAAACAAACTCGGATTCATCGAAGAGGAACGTGTATTCCTTCTGTTACAAAACGGAGGTGAGCATCTTTCCAGAGGAAACGTTAGACGCCTCTCTAAAAATGGAAGAGTCGTCAGACCTTGACGACTCCTGTTTGAAAAACGAATCTACGCGGGACCTCGCGAGATCGTGTTCATGGAAAACTGAGACCGAAGAGGCCCGAGAAACCGACACCACTGAGAAAACTGAGGAACAAACGGACAGAGTTCGCTCGGACGAGTTAGTTCCTTCTTCGACGGAAACTGTCGCAGATAGAATGGACGTCGTCACAGAGTACCAAATGGAAGAGTCCATCATTATAAAAGAAGACACTTCAATAGTGAAAAGTATACGTTTCGAAGAGAAAAGTTCGAGTAGTAATTTAGAAAGTACAACGCAATTCGACCAGGAAACGAAGAATTATAGCAACGTTCGAGAAGAATTGGTATCTAAATTGAAAGGTGAAGATGAAAGCTACAGTCCCGAAAGTTTCGAGACGAGTTCAACGTTGAATTTCGAAAAGCAAAGCATTGATCAGGAAGAAGCGATGTTTGAAGAAAAAGATTCGAAGGAAAGAACAGAGCAAGATGCCAATGTGAGCTCGCAGAAGCCTAGACGAGTGTTTAGGGGTGACTCTAGAGACTCTGGAATTGGTGACTGTATTTCGAATTTGTCTGCTTCATTGCAACACGTAAATGAAATAGGTATTTCGTCGATTAAAGAGGAAGAAGACAACGATAACAATAACGGTAAAGACGTTTCAAAGCGGCCGGAACAGTTCGACTGCCGCAAACGCCCCGACAAGATGGCCGACGTGTCGGAAGACGCTCGGGACTCGGCCGCTACGACGTTCAGTGGTGTAACTAAAGCTTCGCGTGAGAATAATCGGCATGAAGGTGTGTCCACTGTGCAGTTTTTTTTGGTGGCAAATTAACTTATGTTTCTTCTTTGATATATATACATGATAGATTGGTTTTGAGGGAGGATGCCATATTGAAACTCCAAAGAATCTGATGTTACAAAAAAGGAACGAAGTAATTAACTAATTAACTGTGTTTGACGAGTATAAACGTCATCTTAAAGCTTGAATACTACGTAGTATCGTTTGAAGCTTTAATAGCAAAACTACCGAGCAATGAAAGTGATTTATTTTCAATTTTTCATAAGAATTAGGACGCTTGTCTTGAGAAATTCGCACTTCGCCCAATTTATCATCAATTCGAATTCAGCCGCCCGTTTAAGGGCGGCCCCCTTACACGCCGCGCGCCGGTTTCATAATCTTTCGCGGGAACAATCAGGTCGTCAACGTACAAGATCACAATTTTCTGCGCCACGAGATCCCTAAACGCTGCATGCACATAACGCTGGAAAACGGCGGGAGAATTAGACAGACCGAACGGAACTTTCAAAAATTCGTATTGCCCGTCGGGCACTATGAACGACGTGTATTTTCTATTTTCGGGCTCTACTTTTACGTGGAAAAATGCATTGCGCAAATCTAATTTACTGTATACTACGGCATCTCGCAAGAGATCTAATTGGTCCTCGATTAGTGGAAGCGGGTATCGGTCACGTACTATCTTCGCGTTCAGTCGCCGATAATCAACGCATAAGCGCGCAGTACCGTCTTTCTTCTTGCATACTCCGACAGAGAGGGTTGCACAATGCCGTCGCGTATCCATTCTCCGATTTGCCGGTTGACCTCTTCTCTCTCAGAGGGAGCAAGCCGTCTCGCCCGTTGGTACACCGGTTCGTCGTCTTTTAATATAATTTTCATCGTTACCACTCGGTGCCATGTCCCCTCCTCAAACCGTCGTCTTGCCATCAATCGGTTTGATCGTTGGTCGAACATGGAGCCCATTTGCTCCAAAAAGTTCTCGATCGTCATTGCCATGTGCTCAGAGCGGAAATGAAACCAATCTGGTGCCTTCCCTCGGAGTCTCGACACAATGAGAATGCGACACGCATCCTCTCGCAAGCCGTAGACGTCTCGTAGAAGTCGGAGTTGCCTCGTCCAAGTTTCAAACGAACCTTCCGATCCATCGAAATAGTTCAGGAGATCCGCGATAGCCGTGATGCTCATGCGGGGGGGGGGGGGGGGGTTCAGGCGTCGTACCTATGACTTCCGTTCTAGTTGACCGCTGTCCATCGTTGGCTTGAACTAAACGCGCCAATTCCAGCTCGCGCCTCGCCAGCTCTGCTTCCCGGACCGCCATTTCCTTTTCTTTTTCCAAAAGTTCTAGTCGGAGCCTTATCAGTTCCATTTCTGTTGTCTAGACTGGAGCGCAGGGCGTTGGTATAATCTTGATATCGCCACCGTACGATGTTTCGCCTCCACCGAAAACATCGTCTGCCTCGGTACCGTGTTCGAGCAGTCTTGCGACTAACTCATTTTTTGTACCGCTCGTAGACAGAGCTTTCTCTCGTAAGATCTCTTTCAACCGCGCCGTAGTAAGGTCTTGCAAGGTTTTTTCTTCCATCTTGCCGCGAACAGTTAAACACGTTTTAAATAACCACCGTTAATACCCGTCGCCTGTTCTTTGTTCGTTGTCTAGATCCCGGACGAGCCCCAAATTGTAGGTTTAGAATTTTTAAATCCAACCCTTTATTAAGAACAATAGACGAACAGGTGAAAGTTACAAATACGCATACACAAACCAAAAAGTTAGAAAATCGTAAGCCGTAATCGTATTTCGTAATCGTAATCGTATATCGTAATCGTACTCGTACTTGCTTCGTGACTCGTAACTCGTAAACTCTCTTTCCGCGCCGTGGTCGCGTCCTTATATTTACGCGGCGCCCGAACATTCTCAAGCTTCGATTTCGAACCCTTCGCGAGGTTTCGATGTTCGTTGGGATTGTGTCCGTTCGTTCGCTTGTCAACAATCACTCATACATACACACGTGCACACATACATACGGGGTCAACATGCTCGTCGGTAACGGCTTCGCCGGATCAGCTGTTTAGCCGCGCGGTATTATTATTGTCGTGTTCGCGATCTTTCTAGCCTATTCGCGGCGCGGCGGTTACCGCTCTACTTCTACATCTTTCATAAAACGCCTTCATACTTTAAATACTTGCAAAACAACAATTCTGAGGTAGGCCAATTTGGCCCGTCTGGTAGTTTTAATGTTAAGATGACGTTACTCGTCAAACACAGTTAACTGGTTAACACCTAACTTTCTAATTTTCTGACCATTTAAAAAGTATCCTTTCAGCGTATTAGTTTTCACTACACTTCTTGAAATCACGAAAATGGTATTCCTCCTTAAAAACGGAACATCAATAAAAACATGCAGGATGTTATATATATTTCTGCAATTCCAGATGCCAGCGAAATTGAGGACCCCAGGCTGCTAATCGGTCGCATTCGAAGTAAATTCGTCCCGACCGGAAACGTAAGTCGCACCGCGAAACTGTTCGAAAAGGAGGCGGCATCGTCGAAACCTGCTCCGAACATAAGTCAGGTGTCGCAACGCGCGTATTCCACGGTCCCAGTCGCCGCCGCGAAGCCCCATAACGAAAGGGTACAGAAAGCGTTCGCATTCTGGAACAAATAATCAAAAAATCCGAGTATTGCGAAGCTCAAGCGTTAATCGGTAGTTATTTCGACGTACGGAGCATTCATTTGCCAAAGAGATTAACTTCGCAAAAGGAAAAATAAAAAAAATGTAATGGAATCATATTATAAGAACTAAATAAGTATTTTAACATTAAAATTAAAAAAAAAAGGTTCAAAGAGCGGAGTTAGTCGCTTTAAATCGTAAATGATTCGTACACGCGAAGGAAGCATCGTTTTAGTCTTCTGTTTGAAATTCGACTAAACGAGATTATTATGGATAACATTGTTTCCTTCACTTTTTGTTCTTTTCTATGCCGCGAAGTTGTTACCAAACGTTTGTTAACTTATTACCATGCGACTTCACCGTTGCGATTAAGGGGAACTCGCGCTTTAGATTAAGTAACGCTACGATCGTGAGGAATGAAAATATTTATTTAATAATTTTTATCAGCCCCGTGGTAGCTTGAGACACGACGTTTCGCGACAACGATCGTTTCCGCGCGATCGTCAAACTTTTATGTCACGTTGACCTGTTTCTTTCTCCCTTTTTTGTTTTATCTTTCGACAGAAATTTTCTTCTTACGATGCAACGTAATTAAAAAAAACGAGCGGACGTTCGATTCTAAGATTAACATTTCTTGTAGATACGTTTTCAGTAACTTCGAGGGGAATATTCGGAAAACGATTTGATTGTGAACGCGGACATAGGCGTCCTTTGGCTTTTTTTCGATGCGTGTAAATAGCTGTCAGTGACGATTCACAAGCGTAGCAGTGTAATAATGTACTTATTACTTCACTTCTATTTGCACATTTTAGTTTTTCTTGCGAACAATACGAAACCGATTATATGTATTATTATTATAAGTTATACACGAATAAAAAAAAATGCAATAAACAAACAAACGTACCCTCATTAGTCGTACTGTGATGTCCCTTGTTTTTCCAAAACCTTTTTCTTCACTCCTTTAACTTTTAGTCGTCTATGCGTTACTCGGTAATATGACTCGAGGCAGATTAATTTCAACCGAAAGCTTAAAAGACTTTCAGTTGAGCATCTCCGATTTGTAGAGTAAGGTTCACAATTAGAGCGTAGATGCAAATGAGTTAGATTTCGGTTAATAAAGAAAAGTGAAAAACCAATTCTTAAAACTTTTCATCCTTCTCGAAATATACCAGCGTCATCCAGTCACACGAGGACGTAGATCACACGCACAAACAATCAACCATTCATACTCTATATTTACTTGGAGATTGAAATTCAACGACTCAAACATCATATTGTTGAAAGTTTGATCGTTTAACCGCTGAACCGTAGGAAATTCAGAACAATGAACAGGTGCAATCACAACGAGAGATAAAAAATTTTATACAAAATATATTTCCACATCTCAAACCACGTGTTTCTTATTTTCAAGGATTTTCGATACAAGTATACAATTTTTATTTTCTTACAGTATAACGATACTTTTTGTTTGTGCGCTACACGGAACGTCGAATTTTTAGATGGAATCGAGAATGTGCGGCTGCAGTTCTACTAATTTGCATTGTGCATTGATTTCTAAGCAATTAAACTTCTCCTCTGTCGCGGGCTCCCAAGCGACAGTGACAACGTCATTGAGGACTGGCGTGGGGTTTCTGCGTTTAAAATGATTAAGTAAATAGACATTCTATGAATTATCGTGAAAAACTAATTGGATTTATTATTTTTAGTAATTAATGGCTTATTTTTAATGATTTATTATAACTTAGTAACTTAATAACTTAGTAGCTTAGTAGCTTAGCAACTTAGGAACTTAGGAACTTAGCAACATAGTAGCTTAGCCACTTAGGAACTTAGCAACATAATAGCTTAATAACTTAATAGCATAGTGGCTTAGTAATTTAGTAACTTAGCAACTTACCCAGTTTTAGCGAAGTTTGCCCACATTGTAGTGTAACACTCCATTACGGCTCGGTCTGTAGTGCCTCTTGCAGGCGCCGGCTCGTCTTTGCGTTTACAGGATTGCAAGTTGAACAAATAAGCCAGATCATCACTGTGAGTGGGTCCTAAAACATTTTTCACTTTCTCGAGCAATGTTTTCCAAAATTTATACACACTGATGTCATAGAAGACACTTAAGTTCGGAACTCTTTGCAGTCCCGGATCGAGGCAAATTCAACGCTGAATTCTATTCCAATAATTGTAGAGTTTAACAATTTTCGATATAATTATTGTACTCTTTTTATAGCGTGTAGTATACTATATATATAATATAAATTGATAGTGCTTCTCGAATGTTCTCAAATAAGTGACTAAAGTATAAATAAATTCAAAGTAACACTAACATGAATTTTAGAGCGAAAAACCACAAACTCTTCAGGATGCAAAGCGTTGATTGAAGTAATAAATTTCAGAAATAGACTAACCATCAGTGTATCGCTTCAATATAAAATCCGTATGTGTTTTCTGATTGCCATAGTAGGAAAAATTATAAAAGTATGTGGGCGTCGATGTTCTTTTCAGTCGATCCTCCACATATACCCGCAAAGGAAGAACAAAATAAGCATCAGTTCCGAATTCCAACACTTCTTGCAACTGATCTTGATCGGCCGGAAGCTCCTTGAAATACCTTTTCTTCACAGCCTCTGTTAATTGTTTCATTTCCTCGGGCCCTAAGTTCCTAAGCGACCCTATCGCCTCCAAATAATGTGGAAGATACTTGTTGAAACTATCGAAACTCTGTTTAGTTTTCTCTGCGAGGGAAGAAAAGATATAAACATTATTTTTTCCCATTTAACAAAAATATTTATGTTAATTACAAACGGTACACCAAGAAAGAATTTCTCGATTAGTTGCCTTAATAAATATCCGCTCAATCTCGCGAATGTTGCCTTGATCTTTACGGTTGCGTAGACAACTATTACCTCACACGCATCTGTTCAATCTCAGAAACAAAAAATGTATTACCTTTTAATAACATGATGAATTCGTGCGACACGTGTCCTACGATTATGGGGATTTTAGAGTCGTTAGGAATCAATTGTTCTATCGGTAACGGGAACGTCGGATTCTCGGATGCTGTGTCGTTGGTGAGTCCGAAGCAAACTTGATACATGCCAGCCTCCTACGAAATAAACGTTTGCATCTATCGTCAGAACGTTATTCAGAGAAAATGTAGATGTGTCTCGATTACCGATTTCGAGACCTGATAGTCTCCAGGATAAGATAGTCTTCGGGAGTTAAGACTTCGGTTTGGATTGAGAATTTAAAAGAACTTTTTGATGTCTAACCAAGATTCATATTCAGGTCTAACACTATCAATTTTGAGATCTATGACTATCAATTTTGAGATCTAAGACTATCAACTTTGAAATCTTAACTCAAAACCAGTAGGTACAACTTTTAATCGTCACACATCATTAATTTTTACTTTATCCGTGTGAGAATACTCTCTTTATCTAATCACTAGCACGATTTGGCGCTATTTACTACGATACGTGTGCATCGAAAAGTAAGAAAGAAATGTCTTTACCGGGCACGAAAGGATGGAATCTTGAGCCTTAACGATGTCCGCTATGGAAAGTTTTTTCATATACTCTAATATTTTCACTGGATTGGTGGTGTCCAATCCGAGGATCGACGCAAGTTTGAAGCTCTTGCGATCGTTGTCGTGACCCCATGGGACCGTTATTCCTCCGCTTTGTAAGATCAGTTTGTGGAAAAGTCCTGAGATCACAGATGAAACGTCAAAGAATGGATTTATATGTTATTGAAAAGAAATTTCGTCGAGAGCTTCGAAAATAAAAGAATTCCAATTAATTAATCCTTTAAGGTTTTCCTTATCTAAAATCGAATATCGCAAGCTAATAACATAGACACTTAAATAATGAAAGATTAGTATATAGTTTTCTTAGTACTTTAAGAGTTTTGTCATTTAATGTTTTATGAAGAAGATTTTTAATATTTTAAAATATCCCTATGGCAGAAATTTGAACTGAATTAAATTATTAATGAGCACAATATTTCATTTGTTTAAGCTTAAATCTGATGTTACACGCTTACTCGATATACCTCGAGAAATGATAAATAATTATATTATATTTTATCGTGTAATTACGACTGAACGAACCTTGCGATAGCGGCGATATTGCCATGGCATGACCCAATACTGCACCAGCGCTGAACCCAAACACAGTAATATTATTCGGGTCTCCGCCGAACGTTGCGGCATTCGCTTTAACCCATTTCAAAGCTTGAATCAAATCCTTCAAGCCCATATTGCCAGCCGCATCCTTCAGACCCAAATTTAAGAAACCTTCAAGAAATCAGCGAAGACTTTAACACGTTAATTCAAATTTCCAATGAATCGCCTCAGTGTTTTATATTATTGATCAACAAATTCGAAAAGAATGTAACTTTAACTCATGGTAAAATGAAAAATTCATTCCTTCACAAAATTACGTAATTTTCATAGCTGAAATCTCATCAACGTACTTAGCATCCCCAAATTTAGTACTGTAATAAATACGCATCGAAAGTAGATGAAAAATCAATGTAGAATTTTCATTAAATTAAATAAAATTCACCCGTCTGTTCGAATGGAGTTTAACCACATTGCATGATTAATTGTTTAATATATAACTAAAAATAATGTGTAATATGTAATTGCAAGTGTAACCGTAAATGCGAAATGAAAGTAAAACGAACCAAGTGCTCCCACTCTATAATTCGGTGAAACAACGACGACGTTCTTTGGCATGAAGTAATCAGGCCCCCAAGTCGCAAAGCTTCCGGCTCCTCCAATGAACGAACCGCCATGGATCCAGAACATTACTGGCTTCTTCGAGGAAAGGGAATTTGTGTAAACATTCAGAAACAGGCAATTCTCACTGCCAATAATTTCGTAGGGCGGAAACTCTAATCTTTGCGGACACACATTTACACCGCGTCTCATGCAGTCCTTTATGCCTTGCCATCTTTCAGGCGGTTTTGGATCCTACAACAAGAGATTCAGGCAAAATGAATATTTCCTATTGGTTCTGTCAGTTACAAAGAGATTTCATAAAAAATTTATTGTGTCCTATTAGAATGATAAATGTAACACTCGCAGAATAATTACACTGTTCAACGCGATTTTTGTTTTGTAATATCCACTAGGTGATCCTTATAGAGTTCCTTGCCCTAAGTACGAATCCGCTGGGTCACGTACAGTTTCCGAAATACATGGGTTTTTGCAAAAACGTTCGAATTTTTCAAAGAATCAAGCGGTATATGACAACTAAAAAAATGTGTACTAAATGCACTTGAGTACAGTGTCGATCTAATATTTTTTTCTCTTTTTTGTGACGTTTTTCTTTGGGAACGTTTCAAACGAATTGTATATATAAAATAATTTATAATAAATGTTTACATTGTGTACAATGAAATAATATAGAACAAATTTTTACATTGTAGCGGTCATTAACCTGACAGCCAAACAGCTGAAATAGAAAAACCAAATAAATACAAAAAGCCTTAAGCCACACTACTCCTTTTTCTGTACAACTCCTCGTCCAAGCGCTAACGTTATACTTTCAATGAAGAATGAATTACTGTGATTTTTAGAACACGAATATCATTCCTTCAACATAATGTACAATAAAATAATGTACAATAAATTTTTACATAATGTACAATAAATATAAAATAATGTACGGGCACAATCTACAGAAATTACGAAAAAGATTTACTGATACAGGTGGAGCTATAACTGCAGAAACGTTTAAACGAAAAGAAAGAAAAATTCTAAACGAAATAGAAAATAGTTTTCTTTTCGATGAACGTCATATTCAAGGAAGAAATTATAAAAAATAAATAAATAAATAAATAATAAATATTGGAAGATCTTATCAAATGGCGATAACAATGCACCCATTATAAAGTCCGATTGACCAATTTCGCGGCGGTGCTTATCGATTAATGTTAAGAAAGAGCGGGGGTCGAACTGAACTTGAACTTGAACTTTACACGAATTCTCAACGCCACTATAAGTTCCACACGTTGACCTAAATGTCTTCTATAGCTATCCAATGCTCGCACAAAACATTTTCACTGGATTCCATTTACTCAAAAATTTATTTAAATATTTTCGTTTTTATATTTTAACCGTTTGAATGTCAAATATACTCGCATCTTCTGCGTAGTAAAAATGGCAGGCAATCAGAGCATAGCGTTGAAATTACGTGTTTTTTTCAAAGAATTTACTTTTTATGCACTCGAATGGTTAACATATTTTTTAAACGAACAATTCTTCCCAAAAGCAAAATTCCAGAAGAAATATTTATTTCGAGTTAACAACATATGCAAAAATGAGCACTCATAATGTTTCATTTGAAACTCATTCGAAAGAGTACTTAAAGGTCACTAATTTACATAAATTAAATCACTATTAACCAGTTAACTGCATTTGACGAGTATATGCGTCATCTTGAAACTCTAAATGGTGCTAATTTTTTGAACGATGGATTATTCCTTTTTCGTGGACAAATATGGAACTCTTGTTCGTTTCGCTTTAGTTTTTCGTTAGAACATATTATAAATGCATTCGGCCTGCATTTGACTAGTATACACTTTATTATTTGATTATATTGGGTGCACAACAAGAGATATTTCAAAGTAAATTCCATGCTTGAAAAACGTGCAAATTGTAATTACCTTAAATCTGAGGTCACCAACAGGTGGGGTTGCATAAGGTATCCCAAAAAAAGCTAGGTACTTAGTCCCTACGGTACTCTTCTGGACGCAACCCTTCAATCTTCCCTGTCTCACAGTTACTACCGGCTCCATTATTGGTAACCAACGTATATATCAACTTAATAGTCCATCAAACGCTATATAAAGCCGGACGTCCTACTTTTTTACAGAATGTTCTCGCCGAAAAACTAAATATGCAGATGCTTTGTCTATACACTGCGAATACCACTATCACGGTATCAGTTGTGCTACTGATCACTGGTTACAAGTTGAATTGAAAATGAGGAAAAGTTCACAAAGTTTCGGTTAATCTATAATTCACAAAAGGCACTCGGTAATAAAATATTACTTATTATTAGTCTCATTATTAGTTTAATAGTACTTATTAGACACTGTTTTGAAGTTAGTAACGAGAAAAGTTGATAAAACTTCGTCTAGTGAAGAACTTAAAGGAGTAAAACGAGATTAACGTATGAAGAGTGTGATGTATGAACATGTTAATTAACTATTCATACATCTCAGTATTTTTCCGACATAAGGATCAAATGAACGTTATTATAAGAACGTAAATAAGTTAATGATAGATGTTTCCGAAGCTGTCATTAAAAACTAGAATATTCGCACTCCAAAGGCGCTTCTCGGTCGTCAATTGATTTCACACAGAAAAATTGTAAAGTAATATTAATCTTTGTATAATGTATCGGTATATGAAACATTGAAATAAAATAGTTTTGTTCCTTGATTTATGTGCAATTTCCCGTCAAGTTAATTTCACAAAATGTCGTGTATATCTCACTAAAAAATTGTTGAGTATTTGCAGTGAAACAGTTCTGGAGTACGAAGGGCTAAGTTGTAAACCTCTCAAAAAAGAAATGTTGCGAACGACTCGGAGAGCAGCCGAAGTATGGATCTCGGTTTGTTTGAACGGTGAATTCCTTCAAAGTGCCGTCACTTGGCAAAACAATGAACGAGAAACAATGTTACAACCTGTTACACGTACGAAAGTCGAGCGTGGACTGCCGGTTTATGTCAATGCCCACCAGTGTCTCTTTCAAAATCAAAAGTGATAATTATCAACGCATGTCAAAGGTGATCGGACATTGATTACACTTTTATATTACAAGGACTTTTTGTACCGATAATTACATTCATGAATACAAAATTATTACAATAAATCTGACTAATACTAATACATCGGACTCATAAACAAAAAGCGGATTGTTTTTCAATTTAATCGGAACGTACACTTCCTTTTGCAATAAGTTCAATGATCTTGTCAGTGTATATACGATACCCTTCACAATTGCACTAACGAGATTCCACTAATCATTCCAGTTAATCCACTTTCATAGGTGTATACCTCATATTACTGTTAACACAAATACAGAAATATAATAATTAACAATAGAACAACCACATCGAAATCACAGCTTTCAGTTTTCTTATTCCGCAACTATTAATATCTGAAAATCGTTAAATATCCGAAATAACTTGAAAAATAAATAGTTTCACTTTAATACTATGATCAATATATAAAGAAACCGGAGAAAGATCTATTGTTTCAATTTTTATAGAAGTACGTATGATTCGTGTTAAACACTGGAAGAATGTTCTAGTGGCAGCACTCTTTTTATTGCACGATCTTACATCTCAGTAGCTAGATCTTAATTTCATTAGCACGTTAACAAATTTAGTTCGACGAGTATCAAGAACTGTTTAAAGCGACAATTGCAACGAAAGGTTGGACATGTTGATTAACTGAAATAGGAGTCATCAAATAATTTACTAACGATAAACATTATACTATTACAGTCTTATTTATAAATCTCCTACGTAAAATGACTTTATTTTTCGAATGTAACATTTCATTTTTCGCGCATTTAATGTCGTTCGTATAGTTCTAAGATACTGTAATCCGTTTTGCATAATCGCTCCCTGGTAGAGACTTAAAAACAATGAAAATCCGGATTACCCGGATAAAAACCACTGCCAGACGATTTTTAATTATTGTACGTAGACGATATGTTTATCAATCGACAAAGACATTTATCGCCTTCTGCACGCAACGATACGGTTAACGCATGCGCTGAGACCTCGCCGAAAATGACATTGTCTGGGTCACCTCCGAAATTTAAACTATTCCCCTTGACCTATTCTAGGGTCACAGACGAGTCCATAAACCTTGCTTGATCTGACATCTTCTACCATCAATTTAACATTTGAGCAACCGTTGACCTGAATTTTAATGACCTATGATCCTGTTTACGGTGAACTCTTTAACAGGATGATTTGTTTATTTCCAGCGACAGCTAATTATAAGCTTGACAAAATAAAACTTCGAGTTACAATTAGTTGCTATTTCATAACTAATTATCTATTATTGGATAGAATAATTTAATAGAACAGGTTATAGAAAAAGATTGTTAAAATTTTGATATCCCTCAAACTATAATTATCAAATATAGTCTTGATGACATTTCTTTATTTATTCCTTTATTTCGGCTTTATTTCTTTCTTTTACGTTGAACAGTCTGTTTTTCGCTATTTTATTTTACTCCTCTTTGCTTCAGTCTATTCCTGCGCATTTTTTATTTACTTACGTACGTTACTTACTTTACTTTAGGTAAATCTATGATGAAAGTATAGTCGAAACATATATTAAATACCGTGAGTGATAAGCAGACATGATCGCGGAACTAACCGAAAATTACTCTGAGTCTATAATTAGCCCACAGTAACAACGGCATCTTTCACTGTCAAGTAATCAGACAACTTATTTATTCTTGTTGTTCTTATTTGATATGCACCTCTAAAACATGATTTATATCATCGGTGACTACATCAAACGACATTGGCTTGACATCTAGCAATTCCTAATGAACATGTATCAACTATAGAACCTAAATAAGTTATTTGTAATGTTTTTTACTAAAGAGAATTTATTTATTTTGTTCACGAATGATTAAAATATTATTTGACTACTGGTAATTATCATCAATGACTCGAAGTTTCTTTTGATTAACGGTAATCATTATCAACCGTGAAAAATTTGTTTTCTTACCGTTTAACAATATCGAAGACAAACTTTCTTTTTTCTGATTGCATTTCTCTATTTTCTATCAACTCACTATTATTCAGTTCTACTGATAAATACAGTTACTTTTTTAAATAGCGTTACTTTGTGTCTTTCAAGGGAAATAGTAAGGGAGATGAGAATCGAATGTCTAATAAGAATCTTTCGACGAAAAAACGAAAACAAAAACTACAAGGAAAAAAGCCGTATCAATGTCGACCCGGAATTATTAATCTACTGGAACGAGAAACAATATACGATATTGCATGTAACTATCTTAATTAATGATACGAATGTATAAATAATTTGTACAGTTTTTTTGCTGTATAAGTATATGAATTAATATCTCTTTTACTCCATTTTTTCTTCCACGTATCTGTCAATGTTATCTTTTCGCTTAATAAAATGTATAAGCTGCAATTTATTTTTGTTATATTGACAGTAAACACTAATTATCTATCATGGAGACAATGATTAACAATAATCGAATGCAACCAAATGAACTTTTTGCCCCGTCAGTAATGATAATCGTTAAACAAAATGAAACTTTTTGAGTATTCACATTGATGTTTGATACCCAAAATGTGATGCCCCTTATAAACAATGATTACCGGTAATCGAAAACGTGTTATTCTTTTGTAATGATTATTTATAGACATTTTTAAAATTTATCTTGTAACAGTCGCGATGTTCGAATCCAATAGCTTTTCTAGCATCCCCGACATTCGTTTATAATGATCTTATCTGTCAAACGAAATGTAAATATCTGTTTCCAAACTAAGGGTTCAATTTTTTTGTATCTTAGATTAGGTACATTGATAAAATTCTATTCATGTCACAGTGCGTACTTACTTATCATGACAAATTTACGCTATCAAAAGATTTCGTCAGATTCATTATATAATTTCTCAATGGAAAAGACTTAGAGACAGAGACATATCGTCTTTGAAACTGATTTTCATTTTCAAGATACATGACGAGGAATGAAAGGCATTTCATCTCCAATCGTCATGCGTCAAGTCTGCCTTATACATTTTTACCTATTCATATGAACAATTCATCATCCAATCGGCGACACCAGTCTTTTTCATAATTAAATTTCTAGTCATTCACCTTTTACGTAACCACTAATTGGTATATTACGTAAAAATTCAGTGGCCCATTTTACGATAATGAAATAACTTTAAATTTAAATATTATCTCACTTTTTTAGGATTTTTTGTTTCCTCAAAGCTGTAGTCATTGATTTATTTCGAATACAAACAGTAACGTTTATTTTCTGTTTAATAATAGCCAGTACATTTATTTTTCATTGTTAATATTCATTATTAAATGATAACCTGTTATTAGAAAAACGATAACATTACAATCACAGATTATACAAATTTTCAACGTCCACAAAATAAGTAAAGACAATCATTTTTCTGTAGTTCCTTAAGAAACTTCAGTACAAAATTGTGCTACTAAAATCCTACTTCAATACAAAATTAGTTCAGCTCCTTTCCTACATTATCATTTTCCACAGTTTCTTTTTTGTTCCATACAAAATAATATTGGTCTTATTGTAAATAATGCACGAAGTATTATATGTACAATGACATTGTACAAGTGCAATACATTAAAACAGATTGTACGTCGCGCTTCAAATTTGACACGTTTTAATTACTTTAACAATGTAATGAAATCGTTACACTTTAATCCCTAATGTGTCATAATACTTTACAGTGAATGAAAATATTTAACTGCAGTTAAAAATGTGTGGTTCTATACATAATAATTGAAGTTCTTCGCCGATGTCAAGATACTTGAATTGATCCTCCGTCGCAGGCTCCCAAAGGACTTTAATATTTTCATCGAGACACGGCGTAGGATTCCTATACGAAAAATATTTATCGTATAATATTGAAACTAATAATAAACATCAGGTACTCGGTAAGTCACAGATACATAACTTACCCCGTTCTGCCAAAATTGGTCCACAAACTAGTCAAACGTTCTATCGTTAATCTATCTTTCGTTCCTATTGCTGGTGGCTCCGGATCGTCAACCTTAATAGATTTCAAGTAAAACAGATACGCCAATTCGTCGACGTGAGACGCACCTAAAATATTCGTCTAATTATCCTTCTTAACCCACGATCATACAAAACAAATAATTCGAATGATGAAAGTATTAAATGTAGGAAGTTTCAAACATTCGCACAACAATTCACCATAGTAATACTAATCATTCTCTATTATTCCATAATCAAACGAATTACTTAATCAATTAAGGTGATTCCTTAAAGAACACAATTACCTTTTATAACACGGTTTACTAAGATATCCGTGTGTGTTTTCTGAGTGCCGACATACGAGTATACGTAACAATAACTAGGCGTTGACGTCCTTTTCACTCGATCTTCTAAATACATTTTCACAGGTATTCCAAAATATAAATCAGTTATGAAGTCTGAGAATTTCTCCAAATTCTGTGCACTGATCGGTTCCTTATCCAAATACCGATCTCTAACAGTTTCCAATAACATTTCAATCTTTTCGGGCTCTAGCTTCTTTAATTTTGCTAACAGTTTCACATACTGTGGTAGAATGCTATTAAAATGCATCATTGTCTTGTCGGAATTGTCTGACAGAAAACAAATTAATTACATGGATATTACGAATACGAACAGTCGGTAGAATGTAGTTGATCGAAAATCACCTTTAAGGAACATAATGAACTCATGCGACGTGTACCCTACTATCACAGGAATACAAATATCTTTTTCCATCATTTGTTCCATAGGCAATGGTAGGACAGGGTTGTCAGCTACGTCATCAGTGTTCAATGAAAACGGAAGAGAGAATATACTGTCTTCCTAAAAAATGATACAATCATTGTATTAAGTTAATTGCTAAAATATAAAGAATACAGCCTAATTCGAAGATCTTTTCAGCGTATTTCAGTTCATGTATGAATATCAGACATTGGTGAGTCTGTCCTTTGCGAACTGTTTCTACTTACAATGAATTCTGATATTAGTATATGTAGTCATATATTCTACCGTTCACTAACTTGACTAACTTCTATATTTATGAATACTTTTCTTAAGCCTCTATACGTATGGAATACATTTTTGGTGAAGAAAGTCTTTAATTCTATTTAATATACTCTATAATAGTGCAATACCAGATTTTCCATGAATGCGTTAGTACAGTCGCAAAGTGCAACTTTACTTCTTTTTATTGTCAGTTTGTCATATTGTAATCACTAGCTTACTATATGGTTTACTAACAGTATGACTGCAGTGAATATTCAATGTGAAATATCTCGACAAATATTGAGTACAGACTAGTTTAAGAAAGTACGCTTTGCAGAACTGTTATTGCAATATCATAGAGCCTGTCAAATAGTGCGAATCTTGCCGTTACAATATTTCTCTAACTTCAACAGAAACAAAATCATAGTTTGTCCCAGTTACTAGATACATTCATCAATTACAAATTCATTTTGAATTAAAAATATTTTAGTAAATTAACTTTAAAAAGACATTGGATTAATTTCTAGATCCAGTAGAACTGCCTATAAAATCATGAATTTGACTAAGCGCCTATATAGCTTAACTGCAAATGCAAAAGAGAATTAAGCGAACGAAGAATCTTTGAAATATACAAAACCTTCATCAGATGAAGTTAAATTATATATCAATTGTTTAAGCAATAGGAAAAAAGGAAACTACACGCTGACCTCTTGCTGTTCGAGTAATTAAATCGTTTGTTTGCGACTTTGTCCTTCAAATATGAACACTTCATCTCGCCGAAACGTCGACATACGTCCGCAAAGGGTTCAAAATTCAATTATGTGAACTGTTTAGGCATTCGAATTTGTTTACACAAAGATTCTACTCTATTATAGAACGCTCAGAAATCGACGACTAACAAGGAAAAGTATCATACTCGGAAATTCAAAAAATTATGAAACTTTGTATGTAAGTAGAGTAAGTCAAGCCTAATACATTGAAATTCTTTTTTGTACCGAATTTCACTTTGAAGGGGTGGAACCACCCATTAAAAGCAATGAAAATTTTTCCTTCTTATGGATCATTTTGAAAACGATAAAAGATAGCGAATGAATATTGTATTTTTTGTTTAATTTTTCTGGGATTATTTCTTACCATTTTCAAGATAATCCACGGGAAAGAAAAATGTTCATTTTTTTCACCCCTTCACAGTGAATTACGGCACAAAATAAAAATTGCAATGTATTATGGGCTTGACTTACTCTACTAACACGCAGTTTCATAATTTTTTAAATTTCCAGGTTCGATACCTTTCCTTGTAAGTTTAAATAGAGAAATGTTATTTGCCTCTTTCGTAAGAATGTTTTTAGTAGCGTTCACGATATCCGCCGCGTCGACAGTGCGAAGATATCTAACAACTTCTTCAGGATCGGTAGAATCTGTCCCGAGGGCGTTAGCAAGTTTAAAACCACGTTCCGGTCGACTTTGTCCTGCGTTCCATGGACACGACAGCAATCCACTTTGCATAATCGCCTTGTGGATCAGTCCTAAAAACAATGACAACACAAATTTTGAAGGCTCTTATCGAATCATGATGACCGTTGTTTATCGATTCTTGCTAATTAAAATTGGACGGTGATCTTATTAATTAGAAATGGCATTTATCACCTTTCGCGCGCGGCGATACAGCCAACGCATGCGTCAGGACACCTCCGGCGCTCGCGCCGAAAGCTGTGACATTGTTAGGGTCACCTCCGAAGTTAGAAATATTTTCCTTGACCCACTCCAGAGCAGCAATCAAATCTTTTAGTCCCTGGTTGCCCGGCGCCGCCTTGTGACCCAAATTTAAGAAACCTTTAACATCCCAGTTTACATCAATTTACTTCGATCCGTTCAAACGTCCATTCGTTTAATCCTTCAAAGCTATCGTTAAAGGGAAATATGTTAATATTTAAAAAAAGCATTGAAAACCTGGCATTGACAGACTAAATAAATACTTAAAAAATTTATCACATTTTTTTAATGATATCGAAACTTGAATATCAAAATTTGAATATTATAAATCTTATCTATGATAGCTTTTAAGGCCAGAATCTTACTTATTTAATTCTATGCAAATGTTCAATTATAATGCAGTGAAGACATCTTTAAAAGCGAAATAGGCATGTTCAAGGTGCTAACCGAAAGCGCCGAGTCTATAATTAACCGAAACGACCACGACGTCTTTCGTTAATAAATAATCGGGCCGCTTCTCCTCGAAGCTTCCTGTCCCCGATAGGTATCCTCCGCCATGAATCCAGAACATGACCGGTTTACACTGGTCGAGAGACGCAGTGTAAACATTAAGATAAAGACAGTCCTCCGTGCCGATCACGTTTTGCGGGTTCAGTTCTTGCAATTGCAGGGAACGTTTCCCGACAGGTTTGCTGACATCTTTGACGTCCGTCCATGGCGCTGGTGGTTGGGGGTCCTATTTGTTAAGCAGAAAGGAAGCGTTTAACAAACGTATAAATTAAAATCAAACCAGTGTCGTAACCGGTACAAAAATTAATCGGACTTTTAATACTGTTTCGCGTGTCGAGAAAGAAAAAGCATTTAATGACTAAGCACTTTATTACATATGCGATGATTAATAATTAATTCGATCCGGCTAGAAACTATGCGTGTGTTTTCAGTGTACATGTGAAATCAATTTAGCAAGTCTATTACCTTAAATCTGAGTTCACCGATTGGGGGAGCAGCGAAAGGTATCTCATGAAACGCGATGAAGGAAGTGCCAAGAACACTTTTCTCTACAGCACCTCGTAATTTACCTTGCTTTACTATAACTATAGGATTGTACATTGTTGACCCGACTCTCACCAAGCTGGCAACACTCCAACGAACTTTGCAGAAAGATTGAGCATACAAGGCGAATTGCTTTCGTACCAGAATCATGTTAACCGTTTTATCGCGTAAAAACTGTCTGATATCACAAATTTAAGACAAGTTTCGGTTTCAAAGATAAGAGGCCTCGGTTTACACCAACATCCGTGTTGCGGGCATTGAAAACCGAGGTATTGCTCTATAAAATTTAAATGTGAATTGAATACGTTTTCAGACTTATATAGTTATTTTATGCTTCGAAATCGAATCACGTAAAAGGTTTCTGAATCTAATCAGCAGTATGAATACAGTATATGTTTGAGTATAACCAATATGAAAAACAATTATAATTATATTTGTACATTTTGAACACTTATTGTAGATAAAACGGCCAATGGTCATATTCTAAATAAAAATTAACTGTATCGAATCTTTTAATCTTATACAGAAACTCCTTATCATCTATCTTAATCTGATAAAATAAAATTAGTCGTCATTTATTATAAATGACTTTATAAATTATTTACAGATGATGATAGACACTTTTTAATTAAAGTTTGGTTGGTACCTTCACAGACCGCTTAGCAGCTCTTGATACAGCTCAAAACGTAATATGTATGACGTACTGATCACATATGGAAATCTTTTAAGTGACTACTTACATAATGTAAATATGATTATTCTATTATAAATATTCAACTGTCCGCGAATTTTATAAGACAAGTGATGTTTAAACATTCTTTCAATTTGCTCATGATGAGACATTTTAGAAGGATTTTAGAAGAAATAGAAGTTCTGAAGGTAATCGGATATATCGTGAATCAGAAGATACTTACAATTAGACGTATCAATAATTCTGAATGATGTTCCAAGTATCGATAACCTCGATCTACAAATATCGATGGCCCACTTTTGCGATGTATAGATTCTAAAAGAAGCTTATTTTCTTGAAAATTCAATGTATCCGACAAAACAAGTAGAAGAAAGCGCTTCTTTCCTTCAGATCGCTAAAATATGGTGTATCTACCCAAGATTCCGCAAATTTTTGGAACTTCTGAAATACCTTAAGATGATAATTCCCCGTTAATACTTCGCATACAAACTCTAATATTAGTCCAAATAGGTATCTTACCGTAATGGAAATTTTCAGGAACCGCTAATATTCAGGAACCGAAAATAAGTAATTTTCGAAATTAAAAAATCATTCTATTTAGATTCATTATTCATCAACTCAACTTTACTGGATTTTCACTCTTTTCACAGTCTTTTTTACTTTAGGCGAAGGAGTAAGTTAAATACTCTATTTATAATAGACAACAATTATTTATGTAAATATTCGTTCTATTATCTATAACTGATAACGATAAAATATGGATGTTGTTAAAGCGTTTACATATACTCTTTTTTTGTACTTTGTACCTGTCCATGATTGGTACAGGATCAGGTAATTGCAGGTCCTAGAACATAAGATCACAATATTCAAACAAATAAACGTTTCAAAAATATAAAAATTAATAATATTTCATAATAACTACTCGTCAATAGCAATTACCTTTTGCTAAAAAATTACTTTTCTTTTTAATATTCTTTAAGTTGAATCTGAAACATCTAGTTTCAACACAAAAGGCTGTTTGCAGAAGAAAATATTTGCTTGATGTTTAATAAGAATAATTTAATATTATAGTCAATACCAGAATTTTAACACCTTGAAATATGAAAAATTCTATTTTAAGAAAATGTAGACTTAATAAATATTTTGTCATTTTTATGTATTATGTGTTGCTAATAGTGCTAAACGTATTTAATATGCAATAAGAAATTAGTAGATATATTACCTTAAATCAAAGTTTTGTAAGTATATTAGGAATATTTTTAAAATGGGATTTTAAGAATAGGATTTTGAAAATAGTATTTTACAAATAGGAATATTTTCCCAACATTTCGTCATTACTGCATCTGGCTTTTACTTGTTAACTTCATTATATAATTGTAAATAATCTTGAAAATGTTTAGTCAAATTATTTTTATATATTTATTTGGCATTTAATTTTAAGGTATAATAAAATGCAGCACAAAAGTGTTACAAAATTAAAAAGCCATAGGCAAAATAAAATCGAGTATGTACATCATTGAAAGAAGATTCAGCACTTGAAATAATTGGCTGTATTACTTTCAAAAAACAAAGTTAATATTCTTTTACAAAACATAAATATAATCAATATAGTTACATATACATTATAAACATTACATAACAATGTATATAATACAATATCGTTAAAATTTCTCAAAACATCGCTTTATAAATTGTTGTATAAAAAATATAATTCCGTTATTTTAATAGAGGCACTGTATTGGATGTTTTAGCATTTAAGTAATTTTCTCTAATTACGTCCATTATTTTTGTTCAGGAATGACATGTTTCTTGTAGATCATGTTTCAAATAAAACCAGATGACAAAATATTGCACTGAAAACTAACGTTTCATTTTATCGAGTATCGGAACAACCATATCAAAAGACGGACGTTTTCCTGGATCTTCATTCATACAAATCCTAATAAGTTTAGCAAGGTGAGGCGAGATTCCCGGTGGTATACTAACGCGCAAATCTTCCAATGCAATCTATAATAAATATACAATAATATTATATATAAAATTTGCAAAATTTATATCAAATTTGCTGTAAGCTTATTGAACGAACCTTCATCCCACATTCCATTGGAGAAAGATCAGCAAACGGGACTTCTCTAGTTGCAAGTTCCCACAGTAAAACAGCAAAACTCCACATATCGCTAGCTTCTAGATTTATATCTGCTGGACGCTTACTCAGTGCTTCCGGCGACATCCACGCTGGTTCATAAATTCGCCCAACTTCTTGAAATGAGAATTTTGCATCGGCCATATTTACACGCGCCGTCAAATCTTCATCAATCTGTATCAGATTCATTCGTTGTAAACATAATGAAAAACTCATATTAATATAAGGAATGAATTCATTGACACATAATTTAAAAAGAAAAGGTACCATAATATGTTTACTGTTCAAATGAAATCTGCATCTGTTTTGTCTCTCAAGTCCATGGAGAAATGCCATAGCTCTTGCAACATCAAGAGCAAGTCTCAATGCTCGTGCAGTGTCAACAACTACACCTGTACCTCCATGTAATAATCGGTGCAAACTACCACGAGCCATATACTGTGAAACAGTTGCTAATTGTGGTGGCTGATTAACACAACCAAGAACAGGTAAAACGTTCGGATGTGAAAAGATTCTTAACTTGGGAAACTCTTCATTGAAATCTCTGGAAATCCTCGATGTACATTCACGTATAGTCAAGATTTTGGCTACTATGTCATTATTTTGCCAACGTCCTCGCCAAGTCTCACCACTTGGAGTACTTGCGAGAAGTGTGTGCAATGTTAAATCTGCCATATTAATTCCTTTATGCCTCGATAATGTTGCATCCCCTATATAGAATAATTAAAATTATGTTTATATCATCGTATTCAACACTCAATAATTTATATAATATAAAGTTCCTTACGACTTCTAGTTTTCAATCCTAACCAACTTTGATCCTTAAACTGAATTTTTTTCAAGTCCTGCCCATACTCTACAGCTAAATCTAAAAAACCATTTAATAGCAATAAATGATTAACAGTAATAATCAATAATAACTTCTTATTCATTTGTTAAATACCATGTAATCGTTTAGCAAGTAAACCTCTTGCCTTATCCAAAGGAGTATCACCATCTTTATTTGCAATGGATACAAGAGCACCTGCTGCCACTAATTCTTCAGCGACAGCTTGATCACCCCAAAAACATGCATAATGAAGGGCAGTGTTCCCATGTTCATTTGTAACATTTACATCCGCTCGATTTCTAAGCAACTAAAAATTTAAAACCATTTAAGCTTCTCATATTTTACAAGTTTTTTATAATTACAAATAGAATTTAAATCATTTCGAAAAGCATTATCAATTGCATATCTTTTACCAGTTGAACTATTTCCTTGTGTCCATGAGCTGAAGCAAGGTGAAGAGGGGTATCATCTCCTCTATTGGTAGCATTAATTCGTGCTCCTCTAGTAACCAGTAATTCTGCCAATTTTAAGTGTCCTTCTTTACAACACCAATGAAGTGGACTAAATCCATGATCATCGCTATGTATGAAATATGCAGGTATAAGTAAAGCAGAACTATTATTAAAACTAATTGTAATATATGAAATAGAATCAATTATACTAAGAAACAAATGTATCAGGCTTAAGAATATAATAAAGGAGTAAAAACTGTTCTGTGTTTACAACTAAGTAAATGATAAACATAATAAATAATCAAATCGAAAGTAAAGATAGAATAAACAAAACTACCAACATTTATCGAAAAAGTAGATAACACTTAAAATGCTAGATTAAATAACTTTACTTCGAATAAGAAGTTTTCTTTTACTTACCCTTGATTCATGTCATGTTCAGTGTCATCTAGCCAAACACGCACTTGCATAGCATTTCCTTCGCGGCACCATTGAAAAATATCTTCCATTTTTTCAGAATTACCAAATAAAATAAGGAAGATGTACAAATAC
Organism: Nomia melanderi; assembly: GCF_051020985.1. Taxonomy (NCBI): domain Eukaryota; kingdom Metazoa; phylum Arthropoda; class Insecta; order Hymenoptera; family Halictidae; genus Nomia; species Nomia melanderi. The sequence goes on from NC_135005.1 coordinate 7,600,582, forward strand.
TGTAACGGGGGAGTGGCAGTGTTCCGTGCTCCACAACACTGGTCGTCATATACTAAATATAACCATATTTCCGCGGAAGCGACTCTGACACAAAAACTACATAACTTTAATTAGACTACATAGACAGTGATAGTCCCTTAAATGTCTTGTTCTAACTAGACATTGAGAAGTAAACGAGTGAAATAAGATGTTTGTAACATCGAACAATGTTTAATGCAATATTTTGTGATCATACCACACGCATGCACAATTATGCATGTGACCATATATGACGCGATGAATCGTAAACTGCCTCAACCAGAAGGCGGTTACTTCATACTCCCCACGTACTGTCATAAAAATTGAGTGTAAAGAATGGTGACACAAAATAGTCTTATAAACATGAAACTTTTGTGGGACCTCTGATGCTGGGATCTCCAGGTTAGAGAATTAATATTTAAACAATGTTGCCGGTATTTTACAGATGAACATAGATATCCACTTAGCAGTTCATAGATAAAAAAAAGAAAGAGATTATATTTGAAAAATATGTTTTCATAAATAAGATATATATATATAATTTTCAAAAACTTAATTTCATTCTTTATATTTCACAAATTTTTCTACAACTGTTATTCTTATACAGAAAATACTAATCACTGGTAATAAGGTCTTTTACGAGTAAGGCGTGTGAAACTAGTAAAATCATAATATAAACTCCTCTTTTCTTTATTTTCACTTTATCATATTCTAATTTTATTACAACCTTTAATAACAAATGTAAAAAATTATAAAATTCAATATAGAATAATCTTTAAGTTTCTTGAAATTTCATTCCTAATATAACTATAAATACTAGATATTGGGATTATCCTTAGGGCTACATTCACAGTGATGCTACTTGGAGATCGTGTATTTAGTTTTCTTTAGTTTTCTGGTATTGTGATGTATAAAATTCTGTTAATAGTGAAATAGAAAATTTCATAATGTTTATAAAAAAACTTCACAGTTTCATACATAAATATACAGAAAAATAAAAAAATTAATTAATACAATTTTACTTTGTATACTAAGTCCAAGAAGATGTATGTTTACATACTTTAGAGGTTATACCGTACAGTACTTTTAGTGTTCAACTGTATAATTACTCTGTTTCATCGAAGTTGTATTATGTGAAGAATGCTTGGCCTATTATGATTAAAGTTAAAGGATTGTAAAAATGGAGCAACTGCAAACTGCTTTGACTGCAATTAAAGTATTACGTTCTAGTGTTGGTCAAGTTTTTGATTCTCTTGGAAATGGTTTACGAGCTGACCATGGAGAAGAAAATAAAGAAAACAAATATTTACTTGAATTACAAGAACTCTTAACAACCGTCAGTGTTAATTTAAGGTATAGATTTTATTTTGCGTTTCTTTATCTACTATAAATATTAAATATTTTCTCGTGTTTAGAGATGTTGAACAAGCTGTAAGCAGTTTAAATCCACCACCTGGACCTTTTAATTTAGCAAATACTGCGTATTTAAGTCAAGAGACAACACAAGAAAGACAGGCTCTATATAGTACTCTTGTTAATAGTTACAAATGGACTGATAAAGTACATGAATATAGTAATGTTGCTCAAACATTACTTAGTCAGAATTCATTAAAAAGGTCTTACATTAATACTAGTAGAGCCAAGAGAGGCAGAGTTCAAACCAGTAATCATAATGTTCCTCAACAGTATGTTACATTATTTCATCAATTTAAACTAAATATTCTATTCATATTGCTGTAACATTAATAATATGTATATATTGTATTTTATTTTTAGACAAGTTGATTCAATGATAGCTACATTTGATAGACTTTTCAATGACATGACTGTATCTGTATCTCGGCCATTTGCATCAAATGCAGTTTTACATGTTACTTTAGGACATGTTTTAAAAGGTGTAATAGCATTTAAAGGTTTAATGATAGAATGGGTAGTGGTGAAAGGTTATGGAGAAACTATGGATCTATGGACAGAATCAAGGCACAAAGTTTTTAGGAAAGTAACAGAAAATGCTCATGCTGCTATGTTACACTTTTATTCGCCAGCCTTGCCTGAATTAGCTGTTCGATCATTTATGGTAATTAAACTAAAAATGTTATGATTTATACACTCTCATTATTTTAAGTAACTGATAATATGCAATTCTTTTGCAGACTTGGTTCCATAGTTTAAATAATTTATTTAGTGATCCATGTAAACGTTGTGGTTTACATTTACATAGTGCGTTACCCCCAACATGGAGAGATTTTCGAACATTAGAACCTTATCATCAAGAATGTAAGCCATAATAAATTATACTAGTAATCCATTACACAAAAGTATGTTTGTAACATAACATTTTTTTTAAATAAAGAATATTTAATTGTATATTTATTATGTGATGTACCTTTGATAAATAAACTAAATAATAAAAACTATGTCTATAAGTAACTATACAATTAAAAACATATACATTCTACTTTGTAAATATTTTTATTTATAGATTTAAAAGATGTCATGTATGATCTTCCCACTTAACTTTATCTGTTCAGCTTAAATATATTAATCATAAGTAATTAAAATATTATAAACAATTACTACATATATGTACAATTGCAAATAAAACCATGTTACAATGTTACAGGTCCATATAGGTCTTTTTTTAAATTCAAATTCAAAATTATATTGTATATGTTAGAAATTAATCAAATGTTTCTCCAGATAATGTAATTAATCTGAGTCCTTTAAAAAGGGTAAAATAGTTATGTAATGCTCAAGTACATTTGTAAAAAATTATCTTCCATTATGACGAAAGTATATATAAATTATCATACATACATTTCTTGGTTAAAGATTACTTCAATTTATTTCATATATTACTTTTAAATTATTATAATTGTAAAGTAAACTTAAGTTGAAAACAATTAAATGCAGTACACTGTGTCAGTAAAATAAATACTATCAACAGAAGTATAGGGAGGATAATTAGAAGTTAGCATCTTTTACCAGAGAAACACTTATTTTCATGCTAAGATTTACGTATAATATACAAATGAGCAGGCATAAACTTATCTTCTTTTGGAATATAATAGCCCTGCAATCAATGATTTTCCTTCTTTTTTTTTTAATCTGTACCCTACGTCTGTATACCATTCTTAAATATTATTACATGCTATTTAGTTTCACATAACTCTAAATAATATTATGTGTAAATATAATTACGATATAAGTACTTTTCACATAACTGTACACATTCACATTTGGAATATCGGCGCTCCCCAAAAGAACGCAAGTCGTTTGAGTGGCAGTGAACTTATTTTACAAATCGTTATTGTAATCACTTTGCTGGACTGTTCCGAATTTTTGTTCATTGATTCTCTTTCTTTTCGTTTTCTTTTACTTTAAGGCTCTATAAACGTTGCAATATTCGGTGAATTTTAATATCATATCATTGACTCCATCTATGTATGCAATCATTACAGATTTTCTTTATCAAAGTTGTGGTGAGTGTGCGGAATAGGTACTCGCATAAGAGTTACCATTATATATGTATATATTAATATATGCATAATGTTACAGTTTTAGAAACGAGTTCACTAAATATATCGTTACGTGTGAGAATGAATTATAGTAAAATTAAATCTGTCTTTTTTTTCTGTTGGTATGGAGAAAGTGTTTCTCGAAAGCACTTCGAACACCTACACGTTAGGTTATTTTAGACTTCAGAAAACAAGAGAAACATTTTTCGTCGTTTCGCTGATTTTATACGCATATGTGATATAACTGAATTTCATTAGAATATTTATCTAACGGCGCTAATTGTAATTTTAATCCTGGCGAAGGTAGAAAAATCGTTTATAGCTTATCTTCGTCTAAGTGTAGATCGTGTTGTCGTTTGCTCGGAGATTTTCAATGAAGATGTATCACAGCATGCCTTTTCTCAATAGGATAATAGCCAGAACAGAATAATCACGTTTAGGTTTGATAATTTCAACGAATAACGTATTCGCGTATCGAACCTCGATTAATGTCTATCTATTCGTTACGTCGTAACTGTAAATGTGAAAAGTAAACGATATATATATATTTATATATATATAATATATTTATATATATATAATATATTTATATATATTTATGTATGTATTTTAAAATATCTTTTCTAACGCGGTACCAGGTCTTTATTGAATTAAAATCATTTATTTCACTGATCGGATTCATATCATAGTATACGAGTCGAAGCGTTTGCACTACGACCGTATGTATCGTGTGTAAGTACATACGTGTTGGTGTGGGTGTATGTTAAGTTTTCGAGACTTCAATTGATTTAAAAAATGGATATGCTACCAGTACTCGGTCCGCGTTTATTGTACAGCCATTACGAGTGAGAGAGACGCGTATGTTCGCTCTGTTTAACATACGTGTATGATATTAGCGAAATTTGCGATTTTCTTTACCATTAGTCTGTTTACATCGTGCTACTATAAACTAGTAGCTATGTATGTATTCATATATCTAGTCTAAGTATCAGTAATCGATAGACTAGAATTCTGATAATACCCATAATGCAAGAAAATCTACATTAGCATAAGTTTCAGTTCCATAACGTTTTATTGCCTTTCTCACTGATTCTGTATGATTTAGACAGCTTATCATTAAAGAGTTCCTTTCCTTCGTTTTCGTTAAGTTAGCACATGTGGTCTTAGCACACATGCCGTTTATTCATTTACTTGTTCTTTCTATCCTACATATTAGTATCGCGATTACGTTGCCATACTTAATATAGCGAACCGATTTTGGAGTGTTTAATTTTAATCGATACAAGCTAACGCGAAAGTTTCAACTGTCAGCATTGGCTGGTGTTATTTTATTTCCTACTCCGCCCCGAAAAAAAGGATGAAATTAAAAGTTTGTTAAGCAATCTAAAAATTTGCAGTGTTCATTTCTTATTATGAATTGTATATCGTATATGTATATACATATATTTATTTCTCTTCCAATTGATAGTACGTGCAGGCAAACGGATAGCTTAAAACCAATTTAAATAACGCGCTAATTTTTGTCTAATTAAAAATTATAATTTTATATTCTGTATTACAGAACAGTATGTAGTGTTTCCGGTCGATGGCCGCCACAGTCGAGTTATGCCCGTCAGTACAAACGGTTTTAGTGTCGAAAGAGGTAAACATCGCATGGACGACACAATCAGTTCCCATGTAATGCTATCTTAATAGGGAATCGGATATACTATATCAAATAGTATAGGATTATCATACATTTGCTTATGCAACGACGTGGGTAAGTATGATAGAAGTATACAGTATATACATATATATACAAACATATAAGGGAAATTTTCCCGAATAGCTTGCGTAACATCGAATTACGTGCAGTTTGGTGTAAAACGTTAACGACATAATGTAGTAAGAAAAGGCATGCCTCCGAATGTGCAGGGTACTATCGAATCTGGTTGTTCAATCGAACAGGTGTATAATAGTAAAACTAATCCTTAAAATTTATCAAACGAAACTCAACCTGCAGTTAGTCTTTTCATTTATCCGAATGTTAATTTATAATTTTAAGTCGTCAAATATTCGTACAAAATTTGGAAAATGGAATCCGTTGAAGTAACATGTTATTTTGAAACTAGCGACAGATGGTTCTTTCGCGTATGCACTCCATTTGAATTTCATAGCAACAGTTGACTTCCCGCTCATTTGTACTACAAATATCCTCGTAATTACCGTTACAAGATCGAATGATTTGATCGATTTGCGAATGTTGCTATTAAGAGGCACCGTGTTAATAGGACGTTAATTAACGCGATTAACGTCACTAGTAATTCCGTTATCGAAAAGCTAGTCTGAGTAAAATTTGGTCGACGCCAGATTTCTCAACGTTTAAGGTTAATTGTATGACAGACTTCAGCCGTAAAATTCATTTCAACTTCTCAATCAACGAATCAACAGATAATCATTAGTACAGTGCAATCAGTTATAAAGACGACAGTGATACAAAAATCTCATATAACCGCAATAAATCCTATGAAATTAACGATATAAAAGTGAAGTATAATATAGATGTACACCTCTCCATTTCTTTCTCTGGGGTTTCGTAAACGATTCGTCGCATCTAGCAATTACATGTTCTATATCCTTCGATGTCGCACGAAGTTCAATTTTTATCTCATGGTGATCATGGTCTAACTCCTTATGGGTTCCGTTCAAAACGTTAATGTCTAGGCACAATCACTTTCGCAAACATTTCGTTATGTTATCCCTTCGAGGACTTCCGGTGTCCCGCGATCTAACTTCTTCCTTCGTTTAATGTAGACGTGCTCGCACAATGTGCCATAATCGTATCGAAAAATTTCCCAATTACACTAAAAAGTTTCTCACGGACCATGAGAACCATTCCCTATGGTTATTTTCACTTAATCCATCCAAAGAGTTACTTTCAACATTCGTAATACGAAGAACATTCGGATCATAGGATCGAATATTCATACATCGAAAATAACTCGTGTGCGAGCGTATTTTGTTACCGACCGAGTCTAGCCGTGCGAAATGTTCATCATCGAATCAGCGTTTAAATACATTCAATGGGTGGTCTTCTGTTGACTTCTTTGTCTTCTCGTTTCAAGCACAACTGCACGATACGTTACTCTCATAATGCTCCGTGACATTCCAGCCGATGATGGTAGCGTTCATCGCTCGACGGAAACCTTGCCGCAAGAAGGCCGCGCAAGCCTTTCCGCTCTCCGTGATGATCTCGAACAGTTGGTTCTCCAAAGTGAGGCTGTTACTGGTGAACAGTAGCGGCAGTGGGATCGACGTATTCATGATCACTAAGTTATCGATATTAAGAGCTGTTTCCCATTGTCAGACACCGCTGTTCGGAAAGCGTGGCGGGGGAAGCGGGGGCGGTGGTCTCTCCGGTTGAGCGGGTGCGCCGGAAGATCGCTCTGATCCAGCTGCAAACACAACTGTTCATCCGGATTAATCAGATGTACATTTTCCGCAAGCACTCGCGATTCGGTTACACTACTTTCACATTCATCTACCAGATCAGTTTCAATTTAAAAGACGACATACAGCAAGCCTCTACAATTCTCGTAGAAAGAAATTGTTTACAGACAGTATCGGATGTTGCTTTACTAGCGTATATATTCCTCGAAGTACTGATATGTTCAGGTGTTAATTACTCTCCTTTAATCAGTTGGTAGTAATCGTAGGTTGTATAAAAATCAAGATGAAATGATCGTTGTACTGAAATTAAAATATAAAAACGTTACAAATGTTTTTTTCCATTTCTTTTGTTTAGAAATATGAAGTATACGTTTTTCTTTGACCTCTTAATAAACATTTAGAAATTTTATCTGTGTATAAAGTTTATACTTTTATGCCTGTGAGTGTTATTGAATTTATTGTATTATAATTATTATCTTCCTCCTGAATATTTCACTGTGCGTTGACTTTAATATCATAGATGTCATTGAGTTTACGAATGTGACTATAGAAAATCTTCTCATTGTACTCTTAGAAGCAAATGCAATGAATATAATTTGCCACCATTGTCCTGAAAACATAATACAAATATAATTTATTATTAAAGAATTAGTAGAAAATAATTTTATTGTCCGTGATTAGTGCTTCTTGCAGTTTAATCTTTAAATTGTAAAAAGTTTTTAAAGAAATACCTGAAAATACGAAAATTATAATAATTCTTTGATATTTACATACAAATGTGTGCTTATAAATATTGTTGTGAGTTTAGTAGATAAACGAAATGACCCTGTTAAATAGTATTGTATTCATAAAAATAGTTTTATTTATGTAAAACATTTTACTATTGTAAGAACATTTATTATTTATTTGAGATAGATTGACGAACTGAGAAATTTTTGTCCCTGGTTGTATATTCTTGTGTTTAATGTTACAAGGAATATAAGCTTATAGACCAGAAAATGTTTAAAATAAAAATGCAAGAGATTGATTAATACTATTTAGATTTTCCTTTAATCTAAATAAAATAAGATACATTCATGCGCACATGCCCATTATACCATTCATGCTCCAACTGTGGTAGTATTGAAGTCGGTTTTATAGTTTTATATAAAAAATAATAATAATGTGATATTATTTGTGTTGAAATCTTGTTAAATTTGATACTCATATAACACCTTACTTTTTTTCATGTTTTTACACTTACAAATCGATCTGTGGAGACCGTATTTGCATTATATGTGAAATCCAAAATGGCCTACCTCCACGTACACTACTACAAAGGCCAGTGTTAATAGAACATAGTATACGTTCTTAGAATAGAAGTAAAGCCAATGTGTCTACCAATCTCGTTTATAAAAATACTTAAAATTGACTAGTTAGATATATAACAGGATGACAGATTATCATACTTCACACAGATGATAGAAGAGATATAATATACATTATATACCATAGAGCTTATAATACTGAAAGTTTCTTAAATTACAGTAAAAAAAACATAATAAAATTATTCTGTAACTATTACTATTTATGATAAAATTTTTTAATTACAATTACTATCATGTTTCTTTTCATATCTTATGATGTTGTCAGAAATATAAGCTCTATATGGAAACAAAAAAATGCTTCAACTATATTCAACTTTTATTCGACTGTGTGGTGTGAGTGTTTTGCTGAAGCACTGTGAGTTGTGGAAAGCCACAATAAAGCTATGACCAATGCATGAAATGCAGACAGTTATTTAAGGTGAAAACAAGTTTGAGAATAATTAATGTGTCTCATTAATGATATTACAGTTCCAACTTCTTCCTACAAAAAAAGTGTTAGATAATGATAAATTCTATTAAAAGTGAATTTGAGAAGTAGTTTGTTTTCAAATTATAAGATAGAAGGAAACTTCTACTGAATTCCTTACCATTGAACAATGAAAGGCAAACGAGGAAGTCAGAAACCAAATGATAGAAACAAATAATCAGATAATGAACACTTAGAGGAATATCGATGTATAACATAAACTTTAGATTTCTAATGTCTTAGTTATAGTACACTTTAATGAACCAATAGTATCATGGTTAAGTGGCTCCTTGTCATTTATAATGTGATTATGTTCAATTGCACTCTCCTAATATTTGCTATTGTCAACACGAGAATATGGGTAGTGTGATATTGTTCTCTGCTAGGACCACTTGTATGTCTTGTAGTAGCGAAGCATCAATGTAATTTTGATTTTTCATAGAATCAGCGCTTAGATTCCTCTGCACTTTTGAATCATACTGAAAGCAGAAAAATAATAGTCGCAAATAAATTTAAAAAGGAATGTATCACAATGAAACTACAAATAAACAAAATTTACAAACATACATAGATGGCATTATGACATGCACAATGATGGGTAAGATGTAATAAGCGACAAGTGACAAACAATTCTTTAATCCACGAGGCTTAATATCATTTTAAAATAAACAAATATTATCTACTTCGTTTACATACAATTATACAAATTATTGTCCCTTTCTCTAAACGTTAGAAATTCCAGGACATATTTTTTGTAATATATGCGAGACAAAAGTTTCGTTGAAATGAAAGAACATGTTGTTTTAATGAAGCACGCGATGTTTAATATTCGAATACAAGTTGAAAGAATTGTTTGTTGATACAAAGACGGGTAATGACAATGGTGGTAAATGACTGTGGGCGATTTTGGTGAGGTTATTAAGCCTTACATGAATCAGGATGTGGCTTCTCCTCGGCCACCATCAGGGCTGCACTCTCTGCTGGCGGTATGTGTCCCTCTAATGCATTCACACAGTTTAGCATGCTCCTGCAAAACATCACGCGACTTGTCCAAGTTTCCGCTTCTTCATACATGTCTATTGAATCTTTCCTTCTCTCATTAAATTCCAGATCTTCGTCGAGGGCATCGATTCAACATGCACCGACGTCGTAGAACCATGAGAAAACAGTATCGCGGCATATCAACAACTCATCGTCAACGTAAGTTACATATCCATTTTTTTTATTTTATCCTAATTGACCTGGATTTGAATTTGAAAATTCAAAAGGTTTGTCATGTGACCCGTCACAACGTAATTACGCTAATTGTAAGTACAATTTTGTTCTTTGTTTTACGATACATTATAACACCCTTTCGTTAAAGCAACCATTAGTCGAACTTTAATTTTGCCCATTTGTATTACGTACATATGTACACATGTACAATTTATTTTTTATTTTTTTTTCTTTCTTTTTTTTTTTATCTTTTTAGTTTAATCTCTCGCTTCGTCGAATTTTACACATTGCTCGATCCTATCACGACAACCTGTACGCAGATATCATTCTCAGGAAGAAATGATAATTCATTTCACAGTTTCTAGTCTTGTTGGATTACAGTGGTTCACTGGCCTGTGTAGTAGACATTGAGACATGAGTGATACTTATCGTTCAATATCGTTAAACATTGAACTCTGGTATCCCCGTTCCCATCGAGAACTCGTCCCGCAACACGAGAGTCCGTCGACACGTCTTCGAAAGTCGGAACGAGAAAAGAAAGTCACGGTGCGCGTATAATTCCCGATCTTCGGCTGGAGTACACACCTAAACAACTTATACTCCTGCAAGGTGAATCAAGTATGGGGTCAAGAACTTGTAATCGAAACGAAACGAGAAACTAGAATAAAAATTAAAAGAAAAAAGAAAAGGAAGGAAATAACAAACGAAAATTTGCGTGTGGGACGTGTGAATCGGTGGAAGTGAACTGAAATCGGTAATTAAATAAACAAACAGATTTATTATACAAGATATAATATATATATAGATATTGTGTCCGTGTTTAGATATGTATATATATATTATATGAACATATGTTCATCGGTGATGCCGAAATATTCGTCGGTTAATATGATAATACTAGTTAACGAGTGTCCTAAAAATTGAATCGTAAATGCGTAATCATCGATTACAATTTTATCCTTAGAATTGTTTCTCCGCTACGTGTAACGCTAATATCGTTGCCGATAACAATTATTTTCGATTAGATTGACTGGATACGAGAACTCTATAGTTATAGTTTCTTTTTTCTCTTTTTTTCTCTCTCTCTCTCTCTCCCTCTCTTTCTCTCCCTCCCTCTCTCTCTTTCTTTCCCCCATTATCTTTGCTCTCTCATCTCAGCGAATTGATTATTCGACACTAGGATTGATTAAAATCGTTCAGAAGCTATTATAGTTTTTATGGTTTGTCAGTAGCGTGGGTATGGTTGGCAGTGGTGGCGTCAGATAGGACGGTCTCCTTGCTAGAGTTAGTGGCGAGCTCCTCTTCCCTGCAATATAATAATGTTACATGCTCATCGAGCCTCGAAACGTTTTTCGGTCGTTTTTTAATTAATTTTTTTTATTTGAGAGAAATCCTAGATTTGCGTAAACTTTACGAACAAGTAAGAAGCTATTAACTCTAAGAAAAACGTGACACAAAACATCCTACGCCGAGAATAAAAAGGTCTGTCAACAAAATTCCCAACTACGTATTTACTTGTTCTTTTTGGATTTTAGAGGAACACTCGTTCAGGTTCGATGTAATAAACGCGGACTGAGTTAAATGGTTTCTTCATTAATATTCGATGAGATCGGTGCATGAATAATGTAGAGTACGATACGCATCGTTTTGTTTAAGGAAGACTGTTAGACAGTTTTTTGCGATAAAACGTTTCTACAATTCATTCAATCGATGCACAAGTAATTTGTCTAATTCTAACTTCTTCAAAGTTAACTTTCTCGAAATGGTGATAGAATGATTCTACTTTTGGATTTGTATTTGGTGTAAGAAACTCTACAGGGATCGCTTAGTTACAAATCATTGCAGATTAAAGTTTAATATATCACTTCTACATCATAAAAATATATTTTCCCGAGAACGAAATCTCTTTCGAAAAAATGCAATTCATACTAATTTAGTTTTTATTCAACGAAAAATCGTCCACCCTTTTATCCCGTCGTGATTTACGCACCAGCCAAAATTTGCTTCGAATAAATGAAAAAATGGAATCGATGTATAATCATAGAGTAATACAGTATTAACCACATTGTAAATAGTTATATTAATCATACTGCGAACCCCCCTAAGCGATTTAAAAATACGAACGATTATATAAATAACATATTAATTATCATACAAATGCGTTCAATGAGTACGTAAAAGTCGGTTCGAACACATACACAGTCGTAAATCGTTAATTGGTAGCTCTCATTCGATAATCATAACGACAAGAGGAGAAAATAGCTATGTATCAACGCTAATTCTATGTCGTTTACAGTAGCTAGAATGTCAGTGACCGTCGCAAACGAGCAAATTCAATGAAAAACTCCGCTAAATCATAAGTAATGGAATAGATCGATCATCGGTTCGGAATTCATTCTTACGAAAAGCTGATGAAAACGATTCATCGAATGTTTCGGCAAAACCTTCGGTCAACAACGAAACCGAAAACGGAACGAAACCAGAGAAATGAAAAAACGAAAAGTGAGGAATGGTAAACGGAAACGATAACGAAACATACGGTATGCGTAAGTAGCTTGCGAGTTTATCAAGAGTTGCACTAATCAATCAAGAACCCGTGGACAAAGAATTCCACGTTCCATTGATCGTTACTTTTTTTCCCTTTCTGTTCTTTGTCCCGATCAATTTCTCTTCTACTTTGTTTCTTTCTTTCGCTCATTTTTTTGGTCTATTTCATTAATGCGAACAGCGACAGAAGAGTTAAATGCAAAAGCGGCTCTTGCTGCGTTCGCCTATCGAACAAAGTAAGTAAGTATCTATCCACTTTGTATACAACTCAGAAACAAGTTTCGTACGCCAAACAGTAAAAACGTAAGCACTAACATGCAGTCGCATAAAGTAGTACAGCGCCATAAACTCGTGCCATCTATCATCGACATGAAGGTTAAGTCCAAGACTGTATTTTCTGTTCATCGAACATCGATCAGGGGTTAAACGATAGACTAGAAAAGACAACGAAAAAGAAAGAAAGAAAGAAAAAAGAAAAAAGAAAGGGAAGAACAGAGAAAAGAAAGAGAAAATAGGAGCATGCTGTAAAACATAAGGCTCCAAGGTTAGGGGCAGATCGAGTAGTTGAAGAGATCGGGGCTGTTACGTGGGCGAAATCGCTAAAAAGCCATCGATCGATGTCGATCGACATAATAGCCCTGAGGAAACTATTGTATATAGAAACTGTGAAATGTATCGCCGCAAACGAAAAAACCAAAAGAAACAGTACGGTCTTTCGAGTAACGAGTCATTCATGCAACTATGTATGAGGACGGACATGTCCTCTTTTGCGCGATTTAGATTAGGTTCAGCTTAACTGGTAAATAGATAGTAGCGCATGAGACGGCGACTCGCAAATCAGCAGCTGATAAGGTAAGTAAAGACGTATCAACATGCCAGGCGCGTTATAACCGAGAAGTTTGTATAGTAGTTACTTAAATAGGCAGGGACAGGATTATTTTTTACGCGTTCACGTTTTTCGAATCGAAACGCTGGACTTCTCTTCAAAGAGCTCAACGCGTAGGGACGAAATTGCTTCGAACATTGAAGGAAACAAAAAAAATAAGTTCAAAACGAGAAGAGAGAGAAAGCAGCTGCGATTGCTAAAAAATAATCCTTTCTTTAAAGGCGACTAGTGGTGTCTTTGGTAATAATTAGATTGTCATGCAGTATAGAGATAAGTTTTATGTAAGTTTGATATAAGTATCGTAACAAAGCCACCACATTAAACATGAGGAATACGTATTGTTAAGACTCACCCATAAAGTCTGCTGTCCCGCAAGCTGCTCCTGCTCCAAATAACACAGAAAGCACAATTACGACATGGTATACCAGATATAAGTATAAATTTGTCATTGTTCTGTTTTGTGTTCGTTCTTATTTCTTTTTTTTTTGTTCGAGTAGATATAATGTAAAAATACAGATATTAACTGAAAAAGGATTACCAGAACCATTAAATAACGATTTATTGAAATCATACATATACAATACGCTAAACAAATAAATATAATAATATCCATTTGGCCTTGGAGGAAATACGTAACAATAAGGACTATGAAGCGGTCAAGCTCAGCACAGCTTTACAATATATATATATATATACACATATCTATGTACTATATATGAATATATATATACATGTATATATACGTATATATGTATATCTATAGATAGTTCTACGGAAACCTAAAATAAATCATAAGGCGAAGGTAAAACAAGCGATCGTAGATTGCCTCGATATCTTTTTAAATCGGGTTTCACGCGTTCACGATCAGTGTCGCGTTCAATGGTCTCGCTTGGCCGCCATTTTGTTTCGCGAACGCCATTTTGAGGCGGATGCTCGACGCGTCGGAATCGAATATTCTTCAATCCTAGCGATACGGTTTGCAACGAGAAATACTTGTTTTTTTACGCGAGCTTTAAATGAATTATGTATTGTAAAGTTTAGCATTGGCGACAGACAACAAATTTCGCGAATCAATTATCACGAAAAAATGAGAGAGTTGGTATATTGATCATAATCGATCGACGTGAATCTACGAAAACAGTGTTGTACCTTCCGTATTGTTACAAAAAACACTTTTGTTCGGCGTTAACGTACAAGCCGGAGAAGAATGGTCGGCGACACTACGAGACGATATGAACAATAACTGTTTGCTATACAACCATGCGACAATCAGCGTGAACGATTTTAACGGGGAACATATACATGTGATCTGAAACGTTGCTGCTGGTATATACCTTTCTACGTTAACGTTTTACGGGGTAAAGACTAGGGGCCTCTATTTCGCGTGTATTAAACGTGGCCGCAATTTTACCCCTTACCTTAAAATATTTTTGAATTTAATAAACACGATTAAAACGTTGGTTCATGTCGATCAATGAGAAATTCGATTTTACGTTCATAAATGTTCCAACTTTAAAGTAAATTTATTATATCTGTGAATGTATGATTCCTTTTAAGAAAATATTGTGTAACTTTTAATTAACTAGTTCTTGGCAGTCTAATTAGGAAAAAAACAATAAGGCAAGAGTTGATCTATGGGGTTAATCTTTTGTACACGGATATTACAGGAAAATAGATAAAAGAAAATTTCAAGCTGGCGTTATAAGGGAGCTTAAACGGATATGCAACAAATACGAAAGATACGGTATAGATAATGAATTAATCCAATTTCGCAGTATTTTTACTGTTTCAAGTAATGTATCCATGAAACATTCGTTGCTGTTGTAAACCTCAATTCTATATTTCAAAATTTAAACACACGTACCCGGATAAATTGCGTGAAAAAAAATATACTTTTACAAATTCTCAGGTTACGAGAAAATAATATAATATCTCAATGCTGCATACCACGATAAAAAATGGTCAATTGTTTTTCTGCCTCTGTATAGAAAGATAGAAAAGTAAATAATCAAAACATTAATTACTGCTAACCATGACAAAAGCCTTGATCGACGATTTGTGTGAATAATCGCGAATGCGTGTTTCGTCTTGTTATCGAAGATAGAGAAGGATATTTATCCATGTATGAAAAATAACACGAATCGGGATACGGATACGTTAATACACGCGTATTTACACGGATACCGAAATAGATAATCATCCATGTACCAAAAACACGGATCTTTAATTCTCTATTACACGTTACACACGTTTAAAACCATGATCTCTAGACAGACACGGTATCTCATTTGAACCTTGAAGAATTTTCTTACTGTTCCCGACAGCGTGTTCTCGAACAAATTAATTTTTGCGTGCATTCTTCGTAATCGAACCGCGATTATCAAATTTTTTGAAAATTTTCGAACTCTTTTAATGCAACTCAATTAATGCAACGACGATCGAGTATCTGTTCCATCTCACAACATCATCGCTTTTATCGGTGTTTAAAGGTGAATAACCGTCCAAAAATTTACAAAAAATCGATTTTCTTCTACACATTCTCGTAAATATTCGAAAAATATCACTTAAAAAAATTCTGATTTGAAACGATACATTTTTTTGCGTTGTTAGGACCAATGATTTTTGAGTTATTAAAAAATTTAAATACAATTCACATTCCGGGAGAAATGGAACATATTTTATTCATTTTTTTTACTTCGAATTAGAAAAAACATTTTTTTATCAATATTTTTTGCTTCGGGAAGAATAACACATTTTTTTATTAAAAAAAAAAACGGGCATTTTGATTAACGCTCCATTTGAGCGAATTCGTGACGAAAGAATAAAATACAATTTTATCTTCAATGAAATTGAAAGAATACAATATGATTCTGCAAGAATCTCTTTTGATTAACTTTAAAAAGAAATCAGAATAATTCATCCAGTAACATTATATGAAAATTATAACAAAAAAAGAGAACAGCAAAATTTCATTTTTCGTTTAATAAACGATCTTTTTTATCACCGTGTTGAGGGTTCACCGCGTCGAACAAAAGAATATTTTCGAACTGGGACAAACAACCGACGGAGAAATCGGGACAGATACCGAGGGACTCCTGCACTCCGGCCAAGATTGCTCTCCAGGAATCGTATGAACATTATCGCAGCAAAAGTTTGCATTATAACCACGGTTAACACGTAGAGCTGCATACAGTGTCCTTTTCGAAATTATCATCTCCTTTCTTTTTTGTTCTCTCTCTCTGTCTCTCTGTCTCTCTGTCTCTCTGTCTCTCTGTCTCTCTGCCTCTCTCTCTCTCTCTCTCTCTCTCTCTCTCTCTCTCTCTCTCTCTCTCTCTCTCTCTCTCTCTCTCTCTCTCTCTCTCTCTCTCTCTCTCTCTCTCTCTCTCTCTCTCTCTCTCTCTGTCTCTCTGCCTCTCTCTCTCTCTCTCTCTCTCTCTCTCTCTCTCTCTCTCTCTCTCTCTCTCTCTCTCTCTCTCTCTCTCTCTCTCTCGCTCTCTCTCTCTCTCTCCTTTTATAACAATAGCGAAACGCAGTTCGCGATCATGCCTCATCTACGAGATACATAGAAAGTACTGTTAAAAATTACGCTACAATATTGCTCGATATAATATAAAAGTCACAGAACTTCGTCGCGTGTATCGTTGCTCGAAGGACAACCCGTTACAGATCTCTCTCTTTCTTTTTTTCTCATTGAAGTGGTCAACGGCGTACGTGACTACCAGCAACATTGCGATTTGACATCCTTTCGAATAGTTTAAATTGCCGCGTTTCCAGTGAGTGTCTCGTGATCTGTATCATCTACCTCGATGGTACGCAACAGGGAAAATAATGCCGCGTACGAGAAACGTCCTTAGAGAAACTAGAATCGGCAGCCTAACGATTGAACTGAGTGTGGTCATAATACGAGCAGAAACACGTTGATTTTCCAAGAAAAAAATGAGTCGAAGAGAAAGAACAAAATTTGTTCATTTAGAACTTCATGTTTGAAGAAAAGGGATTCGAATATTTTTACAGAAACAGAGAATTTCTCGAAAATTTTTCCGAAGAAAAAAGATAAGGAATATAGAGTGATGATTTATTGTACGAGGCTCCATTTTTGAATAATCCAATATCGAAGAATTGAAATGGAATTATTGTGGAAATTCGATTTTCTCGAAAACGAAGGTCTAACCTCGGTTGTCCACAGACAAAGCTTTGGGCAAAGTCACGGGCATACGTTTCGGAATTAGGGGAAATAAACTTTTTTATAATGTTTGCGCGTTAAGTCCTCAACCATTTGCGGTGGCAACGAATTCAGAGACTCGATAGAATTTTGCGCGAAAAATTTTGTCTTCACCTATTATATACAGAGATGTATACCAATTTTATTTATTAATAATTTTGTAGAAAGTGATAGATTTCAAAACAATCTGAAATGTGTAATCCAATAAGACTATTGACGTGTATAATATGTCGTTGGCAATTTTTGAACAAAAACATCACGAGGTGAGTAGCACGTCTTTTCAGCACAAGTGATTAAGACTGCTTGGGCTGCTCTGAATGAACAAATTTTATTCTTTCTTTTCAACTAATCTTTTCACGTGGAATTACTTGTTTCTCGTTCGTATCGCGGAAACCCCCTGTAAATGGACAGTTCCTAACTGCCCGTTTGTTCGCAAAAATGTAAACTGCGAGCCTCTGAGGTTTCTTTTGGAATGTCACAAGGTTACATACACTCGATGCGTCTTGTTCGTACGAATATACACGGGCGGATGCGTGGACGGATATAATAACAGTACGCGTGTGTCATGCATCGGATATGCACAGGAAATAATACTCTTGTCCCCTTTGATTTTCGATCAAGCGGGAAACATATTGTTTTACAAGAAGAAAGGTTATACAAAAGTGTCGCGTCCATAACCTCGTACTATTAATTTAACAAAGAAGAATCGAAACTGAAACGACCAAGCCGACTGCGAGTAGTCATATAACAATCAACAGGTAGTACATACAATTAATTAATGAAGATCGATCGAAATCAGCGTTAAAACAGAAAATGCACTCGTAACTGAAGATTATCTATCTAATGACTTGCTATACGTATTGGGGATGGTATTAAGTGGCTTATTTATTGCGTACCTGTCGTTACCGTGCCTGAATAACGCTAGAATTTCTTCGAATGTTTTATTCTTGGTCTCGGGAACCTTCTTGTACGTGAAGATCCAGAAGATGGCTAGGAATGCACTGAACGGTAGGAACGTGTAGTTTTCAAGGCTAGTCTGTAACACATCAGAGTTCATGGGGATTAGTTAATGAATAGTTAAGAAAGTTAATTAATTTAAAATGAAGGAAGATAAAGATTTTGAGAAATTAAGTAGTATTCTCATTTGTTTACGATATTGTCATCCTTTCGAAGGTTCACATATTTCCTAACATTTTTAACCTCTTGGCCTACGATTTATTTCTCAACTGTGACAGGTACAACTACTTTGTCATTAATAATTTATTGAAAGAAAAGAGGAAACTTCTATGCATATCCTATATCGAAGTTTGCTCTAAAGTATAATAATTGGTAATAAAAAAATAATATTTCATTTGCATTTAGATGAATTGGGTAATATTTATGTTTGTTAAATTCTATTTAAAATCTTCACCATGTGTCTCGCATGTTATTGTAAGGCAAGGAGTTGGCAGAGTTCATATAAGACAATTATAAATATTAATATTATTTTATGCATTATATTTATTTCAATACCATCTATTTACTTGAATTTTTCAGAATTTTTCTAATATCGAAATTGAAGTAAAACTCGTATTTTGTAACATTAAAAAAGTGACATACAACGATAGTCAATACATCAATGATAAAAAAGAGGTAAGTATTCATTTCGTATGTTAGAAGTTACCATAGAAAAAAACATGACGTAATACAAACGAAATCAGTGACATCTAATATAATGTTAATAATATCAATTACAATATATTATCATAGATCACAAATAAATCATAAATGTATCAATGATCATAATAGACCATTAGTGGACTGTCAAAAATCTTATCTCTTCCTGACTTAACAACGATTTCCATCTTTCATTGCAAAACGATGTGAAAACTTGGCTAACATTTTATTTATATATTAAATTAGGACTTATAATAAGTATCTTCAAATTTCTTCAAATTTTCACAAAACTCGCCATAATGAAAAATCGATTTTAAATCGAACAATTATATTGTGATTACATTACATTAATGTGATTATCTTATATTGCTTTAACATAGTTCAATTCAGTGTTTTGATGGTTTCAATACACTTTCTTAGAACTGCGCGCTGACTCAAAATTTTGTCATAGTTAAGGGGTTAACGTAGCTTGCTGCTAATACCAATGTTATTCATTGAACTAGTAAAATACTCATTGATATCGGACCTCAAATTCATTGTTAATCCTTTGCACTCGCTTTATTTTCAATGTTATTGGGTGTAAACTTGTATTTATTTCTAGAGAAACGTATTAAAGTAATTTACAGCGGTAGAATTCAACGTTTTATATTTATTTTATTTACTATTGTCGTAATAAGATTTAATTTTTACAATCTTTCAAAGTGTGATACTTTGTAAAGTACCACAAATAAATTGTAACGAATTTCTATTGTCATTTCCAATACGACACACGAGTGCAAAGGGTTAACAGGAAACTCGCTCGGACTTTGTCCGATACTCAATAATACAATATCAACGAATGATTACCTTCATACTCGGGAAACCAATGCCAACCAAGAAATTAGCCATCCAATTGACGAGTACCGCGATAGACATGGCGGCTGGTCTGGGACCCTGCGAGAACAGCTCGGCGGTGATCATCCAGGGGATGGAGCCGGGCCCGACCGCGAAGAACACGACGAAACTGAGCGTCGACACGACCGACAGATATGACATCCAGTCAATCATCTCCTGCACATAACCGAAAAACTCCTATCAGGCAGTAGAATCGTGTTCTTCTTTCCTGAGCAGCCGGAGGAGTCTCTCTCAGGATAGAACGGAAAAAAGAAAATCGTTTACGACCTACGAAAAAACTCAATGAGAATAAAACTCATAAGTATACGGGCATGCACTTGTGCAGCTCAACCCTGTGTCTTGAGGCTTGATGATGCGACTGCAACAATGCGAACGTGCTCTCTTATATGTATGTATATGTATATATCTTGTCCCTTTCTCTCTTTTTTGGGGGGATATTTTTTAAAGCAATGAAGCATGACTGGCTATTTTTACCCGTGAGGATCAATTAACCGGGACACGTTGCTTAGACCTCAACTGGAATCGTGTTTAGAAACGTATAATATAAAAAAAACACGTCTAGCATTAGATCTCTTTTTTATAGAAACAAAATTGCACGATCGACGAGTTCGAGTCGTGCGAGGAGAATACAACCATGCTTCGAATATTCATTCTCGCGAGAAGATGGATGAGTGTTTTTTAATTGAATTTATCGATTGAGAATCGTTGTTTTTCATTCGCTATAATTTTCCATAGAAATTATAAAAGTTTGATGAACAATAAGATTAATTATGCTGTATGTATAATCTGTAAGTGACTATTGCTTTGAATAATCTATTAGGAAATGTTTTGCAATAGTATAATAAAGAATCAGTGAATTTTATTTATTAGTAGTAGTTTAGTAGTTGCACCTAGTAGTGGTTGTATTAATAATAGTTATTTACTAATAGTATTAGTAGCAGTAGGAGAAAAAAGTTTGTCAGTGCTCAATCTGTGATTAATTTGCAAACGATTGTCGAAACACCACTTGCGTAGCTTCTCCCTCTATGTATCCTCTTCGTTCTAAAAGCAGTTTAGGTGCTTTGTGGTGTGTATATTTGCAGGACATAAAAGCCACACACAAACGAGAAGTGTGTTGAAAAGAGGAAATTGTATTCTCCTCACACAGAAGACATTAATGAAATCAAATATACATATGGGATACTTCAAGACGGGTATAAATTATTCTACATGCGAAAATAAGACTTTCTGTATAGAATCCTTCGTTTCTGAAATATTCGAATTTGAAAATTCTATTTCTGTACATTTTTGAATTGGTAACAAAAAAAGATATTATTTTAATTTAAAAATAAAAATTAAAAATTGCTTAAAACGATACTAGACTTTTTGGCTAATTGTAAGATATTGACTTCGACTGACGCGTCTGTTCATGGCAGACCGCATCTACTTGCTGCAATCACGATTGCATGCACGCCGAACATTCGGAATCGATTACCTCGGAAACGAAGTGTCACAGAAGGAAAATGTATTCTACATTTTCGACTTATTTTTGCTCGTAGAATTATTCTGCAATCCGTACTGAAATAACCTATACAGTGTCCAAAAGTAAATCGATCAAACTTCGAGAACGTATTTTACAATTAAAAATAAAGAAAAATGTGATTTATATTGTTTCCAAACACATAATTATTTTTATAGTTTCACATTTTTTTAACTTTTTATGAAAAAGTGAAATACTAAGAAAATAATTAATATTTTCATATAAACTGTGAGTAAAATACTTCGAGATCAATTTTTACTTTCCATCATAGTTTGACTGTTTCGCTTTAAGACACACTGTATATCAGTGTCACGAACAATAGGAAAAACATAGTGTTTGTCGGCTCTTGTGGCTCCTTTGAATATTATTTCTCTTTCGTCTCTCGAATCGGGGAAGCAAGGATTGCTAGTAACAATCGGCTCACGGTTGAAGACAAAGAAAAAAAAAAAGAAGTACCGGAAGCAAATCTCGAGACTCGATTTTTCCATGTATCGAACCGATAATAATGTAACATGACAAAGGGTGACAGGTTTGAGCCAAATAGAATGTAGACTAATAATAAAGGGAGTAAATGTCTCCTCCAGGCAGTCACGAAAGAGGCCGTCAGTGAACAGGGAGGGGAGGGAGGGGAAACTGGAGGGGAACAGGTTGGTAAAAAGCACAATTATTAGAAGCCTAAGCGACAAAATAAAACTGCATGCACCAGGTACTTAACACGTGTATTACGTTATTAAATATTCTATTCTGATATTATTAAATCAAGGATATTTCTTTGAATTCTGAACACCAAATTCTGAAAAGTAATTCTGTGTCACATGTCTACTCGAGTGTTACACCTGAAAGTTGTATCAGACAATAGAATTCTAGAGCACAGATTTAATATTAAAATAATCAGTTTACTCTCCAATAGTGATCACAATTACTCCCTAGACGAAAACTGGTTAAACTTTCGTGGGAGTTAATAGATACGAGAAACTATATTACACTCCATTAAAATTTATTTAAACAAGTTTAAACGTTTAAAATGTTACAAAAATAGTACCATGTTAGTGGGGAGTGTTTTTAGAATCATTTTCTGTGAGAAACGTTTCTATAGCGTTCACAATTAACGCGCAAATAATTTTTAAAGTTGAATATTCGTAAGTTTTTAAGTGACTAAAGGTAACTGAATATTTCTACTTTCAAATTTGTTTTTGACATTTTACAAGAATCAGACAGTGAATATTACAAATGATAGTGTTGGACAATATTAATATTTTACTTTAAAGTGTTAAAGGATTCTCGCAGAAGTTTATCCGAGTAGACAAATGCATGAACTACTATCGAGAATTATTTTTAAGAGCGCGAATGTACGTTAGACGTGTCAGCGTACCGAAAAATCCGTAACTTCTCCATTGCAAATGAAGTATAATGTGCAGGAAACGGGGGTCAGACCTTACAAGTTACATGAATGTTCGGGAATAAATTAAAATGAATCATCGAATGCAAGTTTGTATACGTAAAAGTGGTGATAATTCTCACTGTCGGTGCAGTGCCGCACTCCAGCTGTGAACAAAGTGTTTAGATACACCTTTCGCCAAGGTGCACGAAGTGACAAAGCACAAAGAGACAGCTATATACAATCCACGTTCATTGTGGTGTACTTAAATGCCTTACGAGACCTAATTCTGTTCGAGTTTCTACTTCGAACATTAATCTCTCCCTACGACAACACTCGATTCTCATTTACAAAAGCGAATATCATTTTCTACTTGATCTTCTTTCTCGATACGATGATTCCCATTTACCATACAGTGGCAAATGCATCGAGTATCATCGTTACATTTCTCTTTTTCAATTACAATACCAATATAAATTCTATTTGAACATAAATTCCAATGTAACTTTAATTATTTCAATTCACTTTTTCAACACGAAAGTGATCATATACATATATACTTATAGTTGGAAACGACAGGGTCCTAAAAGTTTCACTTACCTTTATGAGAAAAGAAATTGTGATGAATATTGAAAAGATAAACATGCCACCAAGACCGTATAAGTGAAGTGTACGCCTTCCTGTTCTATCCATAAGCGGGATGGATACTAACGTCATACAAACCATAATGGCACCTATGCCAATGGTTGCAAACTTGGCACTCTCCTCTGTCAGGCCAGAACTGGTGAACAAATTTGTCGAATAGTAAAACACCTGCAGAGAGACAGAGATGTCGGTGAAATTTTCGGGTGCTGTCGCACCGCGACGAATCGCTGTTCGGGGAACTTAAACAATGCCATCCAACTGGACCGGAATTTAAATTTCATGGACGTTAATGCACAGAGAATTTACAGCGGCGGCTACTCACAGCGTTAATGCCTGAAAGCTGTTGGGAAAGTTGCATAACCACGCCGATAACGAGGGGTGCTCTTAGCGTCGGACTACATATGAGCTCTGTCATCGATATTCTAGACTCGGCTTGTTGAGCCCGTTCCTCGGCTCTCATTTCCTCGATGTCTTCTTCCACTTCGTTGCTCGCTCTCAACCTTCTCAATGCTTTGCGAGCCTCCTCCTCCCACTGTTTGGTAATGAGCAAATATCTGCAGAACGGAATTCAGAATTGACTAAAGGCTCCACACGTTTAAGGATTTGTAGCTAAAAGAGGGGGGTTTTGTTTATATCTACTGGCTATTTATTTACCATTAACCCGACATTTATGGGATACTGAGAATTTACGAGTACAGAAATCCTTCGATGATTAAATTGAATCCGCTAAGGAGCATATAGCAAAGCAATGATCTTTTAGTCTAATCTACTGACTAGTACAGTGTGCAATAATATTACTTAATGGTAGACTTAATATTTATTTTATAGCAGAAACGAGTTAAATAATTACTTTAAATAATAGAATTAATATCATGAACAACTGAAAGTAAGTTAGGGGATAAGCGTTGTACTGTACTGATTTCTTTAGATAGATTCTGCTTTCTACAATACAAGTCTCTGTGGAATATCTTACGCACGAGAATGTCTAGAATATGTCTAACAGGGACTTCTTACCAGCAACTTCTAATATCTACCTTGGTGATTCAGGGCAAACTGGAAGCAGCAACAACTGTAGTATCGCCGGGCAGATAGCTAGCCCTAAGAGTACCGGCCAACCCTCATTCGTCCCAAGGATTTGCTCGATGCCCAGCACCTGGGAGACCAGGAGACCCACCGTAACAGCGAGCTGGTTCACCGTGCCTAGGCCGCCTCTCAGGTTCAGTGGTGCTATCTCCGATATGTACATGGGAACCAACGAGGTGTTCAAGCCACAATTGACACCGATGATGAACCGTCCAAAGAACAACATTTCGTACGAGTGAGCAATCTTTGTACAACCCATCAGGCACGCCCCCACGATGCCCAGCACGTTGTTTAGCAGTAAGCCCCCCTTTCTGTTGGCGGATAGAACGAAAAAACAGAAAAACAAAGTGGACGATGTTAATGGCCAGTTTCAATGATCCATCAGTTACCTGACAGAGCGCGCTAGCATTTTTTTCGTAACGATGTAGCTTTGCGTAATACACAATTTGCCTAGCTTTGTAGATATACATACAACGTGGCTTAGCAGGATTACTGATAAACGGAATGGCGTACAAACCTGCCAAATCTGTTGGCAATTATTCCACCGCTAAAACCACCTAGCATACCACCGATCGCGAATATGCTTACGGCCACCGAGTACAGTTTCTTCACGGAGTCGTCGGAGATGTCCTCCCCGTATCGGTCCTTGTACACGTCTTTCATGAAATTCTCTATGTTCTGAAACATTCGGGTCGTGCTTTTTATAGGAAAACTCGTATCTATTGTCGCAAGTTTGTATTTATCTATGTGAACGAAGAGTTCGATATTTCTAGGGGTTGTTCTGGAAAGTCGAAGAATTTATTCTTTTTTCTTTGATTTTTTGAGAGTACTTTTCAAGTAGATATCTATGTAAAGAAAGAGTTTGATATCTTTAGATGTTATTCGCAAAACGTACCACTTCCGGCGCATTAATGACTCCAGTGTTGTATCCGAACTGCAACATTCCTAAAACTGCAGCCAATATTGCATACGACAGGAAAAGTGTCAGTCCCTGAAAATATCACGTACAGTATTAATCGTTGAAAGATCGATTCAAGTTCGCGAACAAATATCAAATCTCAATGGAAAAAAACGAAGAACATAACAATAAAACAATCGCAGCGTCAAACAAAAAATAATTCTTATGACAATAGAAATCATAAACGATGAAAGGGTAAATAAAAGAACACCAGAGAATGTTAGACTGGTTTATTACAAAATATTTGTCAAATGTAACTATAAAATCATGCGCTACAATGAGACGAATAATACGATAATCATAAAAATTAAACGGGACGGTATAACGAAACAAATACAGCCACGATACGCTGGTATTATGATGATGATGATTATGATAATGATGATTGTACAAAACAAGCAGCCATTGAAAGCGATATCATACTTTGCTCGTTAGAAAAGAAAAATGTCACGCCAAAAAATAAGTATTTTGGTTCGAGATACAAGGATCACCTGTTGTAAAAGTCTAAGTTTCCGCCGATGAGAGTGTTCTTCTAGTCGATCCACATATTCTCGTAACTCTTCTATCTCCTCTTTCACCTGCTGTACTGTATCGAGTTCGTGCTGCGTTGGATTAGGAAATGACGGTTTAAAAATAGGAAGACACTTCCAAACGAGAGTACTAAAATTCTATAGCTATGTATATTTCAAGAATGTCGGGTCAAATCATTCGTCAAAATAATTAACCCATTTCAGTGATCTCTTCGCGCGGAACGGTTGCTCCACAAGTTTCGAGGACATCTGGAATATAATAAAACCAAACCGACAAGACTTTCGATCGAATGCCATTCTCTATAATTTATTACACATAAATACGAAATGGAGTTCAGAACTACAGCTTCAAATTCAAAGTAGAATACAAGCGATCTTTCAAACGCAAATAAATGAAATTAAACAAATTTTATAGCGCCTGCACTCACAAAATAAGATAAGAAACAACCTTCATTCAAAACATTCAATTCGTACAGCTCAAAATTCGTCATTAATTTCAAGTCGTTTAAATGCGATGTTTAAAACCCTGGTGCGATTTTACGGAGTAACATCCCGTTCGCCGGCACTCGAAATCCATGGGACAACCGATCAAGCGAAAGATCTCTTCAAACAGCGGGTGAAGATGGAGACCGGGTAATTTTGGAGCGAGCAAGCGACTCAAGGGGTTGGACACAGATCGGTAACAATACCTTGATCGCGACCATGTCCCGTTTGACCTCGCTGACCTCGCTCTGACAAGACTCTACGCTCTTGGTGAGCTCCTGCAGCTGTGTGCGAATCTCGCATAGGGCGACGGTCGTCTCCAGCTGGCGGTCACCCCGCTGCAGCTCGTCCAGCTTGGCACTCAAGTTCATACTCATAACGCTGACCTGTTTCTGCAGACTGCCCACACACATATACCCTAACGTGAATCACGCTGGCTCGCCCCCGATTTCAAATGGAAATCGACAACAATTTGTCGGGCACACATCGACAGACACTAGACACGATCAAGGCTAAACTATGTAGGTATATATATATACCTATATGTATATGTATATATGTATATGTATATATATATATGCCTAGGTGGTATCCCTAAAAGAGAGGTCCAACTAAACTTCGCGCGATACTGCCGAGCCTTACACACGTTTCTTTTTTAGCGTCACAGACAGCAAACAGACAGAATGCGTACGACACTCATACAACACCGCCGTGTGTATTTTCGTTTCTCCCGGTGTTATCCTGTATGCTGTATATATGCTAGATATTTGTACATATATATATATTTTTTTCTTTCCTTCTTTCTATATATTTTCTTTCATTTTTTTTTCCTCATATCAGGCGCTCGTTTATATTCTCTCTTTGTCACGTGCGAGGATATAAAGCTCTAGCCAACGGTGGAGAAAAAAGAACGGATGCTGTAACTCAACAAGTGTAAGTACACGGCTTGGCTACCGCCATTTTCCTCTGGTGCTTGCTTTGAGAAAAAAAAGGAAAAGAAAATTTGTCGTTAGCGAGCCAGCGGTAGCTCGGCAGCTAAGGAAGCGTCGGGAATACACGATTACGGCACGTTAACGGAGAGAAAGATTCATGTGTGTACACGGGGTGTCGGGTAAAAGTTGAGTTTCGATTTTGGAAGATTACGGCACCCCTCAAAACGAGCGATAAAGTTTTGGTAAAGAATTCTTGATGGTTAAATCGTGTTTTCCATATGTTTACTTCATTTCATTTTGTTCAGTTTGAGAGCTAGGAAGTAGATGTTTATTAGAATCGAAATAATAATAATCGAAGAAGGTTGTAATAATCTTTTTGAATGTAATGATTATACTAATGGATTTTTCAACGCGTGCATGCATCGATGCGTAAACGTGGCGAACAGTATGAGCGGCCATATTGAATATCTACTTCGGAGGTTATGTTTCATCGACAAAGATATTTATTAAGACATTTGTCTCCGAAAGCAACGAGTTTGAAACCCACGTTTACTAAGACATTTTCGTCGTCTAGATGAGCACTGTATGCCTCTAACCTTAAATCGCAACTTTAGTCAACACCCTGTATACAATATATACTATACACAAACAAAGAAATATTATCATATAAATATATATTATGAACCGCCTATGTAATATGAATATACATAGAAGTATAATATAATATCGAATCGAAAGGAATATAGCACAATGTACAAACGCCACTAAAAGCAGGTCTAAAATTGTGTGTGGGTGAGTGTCAGGGTGAAACACTACAGTGATATATATGTATATATTTTTTTTTTAAATAAATATATATATATATATATTTATATTAATATACACATTAAACATAGTTGTCAGAGCTGTGCACATTAGATGGAAGTTTGTGAAGGTGAATAGATGGAAACTAGTCCCCTCGTATAACGGGTATACATAATAGACCCTCCCCCGTTAGTTTCAACACATCGGAAGGACCACCTGTTTTTTTTCTTTTTTTTGTTCTTTTTTTCAATGGAAAATGCAATATGAGTTTCATCCCCCCTCTCCCGTTTCATAAAGCATTTTCCCCCGTGAGTAACGCGGCGAGAAAGAGAAAAAGAGAGATAGAGATAGAAAAAAAAGAGAGCTTCGGCACACGCGAAGCCTAAGTGTCTACGCAAAACACGATGCGGGAAATGTGCAAGTGGGTTGAGAAACAATGAGATTCCGATGCTGGTGGTTATAGATCGCAAAATGTAGGTAACGAATGAATGATCATAGATGTATCTCGATCGAGGGAGATTTTTTTGTTTCGATTGATTCCTTTCTTTTTTTATTTTTGCAAACTTGTCAATCGATGTGCACAGCCAAGCAAAAAGGGTGATTCAAATCAACGGAAGAATGGAGAACTAAAGAGATCAACGGAAAGAGAGAAGAAAGAAGGGGTGGGTGGTGGCTGAAAAAGGGGTGAAAATTTCACGCAAGGCATGAGCGACGGTGTGAACAGTGAAAAATGAATGAACACATGAACTTGTAGCGCGGCCAGCGAGATCTCCATAGTTCCGTTGAAGATTTTACCTTGATTTCCATTGTTGCTAATCGAAGTTTCGTCGTTTTTCATTGAAATCTATTTTTTCTACTTAAAACGTTTTTTCATTTTTATTTTTGATTTTTATTGTATTTTTTGTAAAGTAAATTGTATTAATTTATTTTTATTATTGTAAGAGTTATTAAATAAGAAGGAAACAATAGGAAAAAGTGAAGTAGGAAGTCAAAGATACAGAACTTCTTTAGTTTTTCAAGTTGATTGAAAAAAGTGTGGCTGGTATACACTATCAGTTACTGAACAAGAAAGCATTGACACTATAGGAATGGAACTATAAAAACTTCTCTCCAAATTACACATTCTTGCAATTAATTCATTTCTATACATTTCACCACAAACTCGTTTAACTCATCTCATTTAATTCATCTCTACACATTTCGCCATAAACTACAATTAAAACCCATTCACCTTACACAAAATATTACAAATTACTAATCAACATTCTACAGAACCACGGAATTTTCGCTGACCGCAAAAGAAGAGAAAGATAGAGATAGGAAGATAGGGAGACAGAAAGTAAAAAACAGAACGATCCAAATACAAACCAAAGAAACAAAAGAGAAGGAGAGAGAGAGAGAGGGAGAGAGAGAGGGAGAGAGAGAGAGAGAGGGAGAGAGGGAGAGAGAGAGAGAGAGAGAGAGAGAGAGAGAGAGAGAGAGAGAGAGAGAGAGAGAGAGAGAGAGAGAGAGAGAGAGAGAGAGAGAGAGAGAGAGAGAGAGAAAGAGAGGATTTATTCCATAAATGGATCAAGGTAAACGAAGACGAAACACAGGGTAGAATAATAATAAAAAAAAAACAAAGAATTTCAAAACCGAGAAGACGAATGAAACGGGAAAGAATAACAGTGAATAATAAAGAGATAGACAGATAGAAAGATAGAGAAAGAAAGAAGAGCAGTGATGATGTTGCCATGTACCTGGGAGGTAGGGAGACCATGGCTGTGTTCCGAAACTACAGTAGCCTCTATGCCTCCCCACTCACTCCTCTTGATTCAGTATTTCGTCTTATTCTCACTGATCTATTTGTTCTTTGCTTTGTTCACGACATATGTACGTACGTTGGATTATCCACCAAATCCAATCAATTGACTCTGAACGATTGCACAGCTTGTTGTCAAGTGGGTCCACAACCAAAGGTGGAGGGGTAACGTGTGGCGGGGGGTTTAAAGGCCGACGACGCCCGCCCCTGCCTTCTTATCTCACTCACTCTGTAAAACTTTACCTAGTTTGGAAACACAGTCGTGGTTCAGTCAATATCAAATGCCATGTCACAATTGATATAGTCGCTCGAAATTTTATTTTTTTTTTCTTTGTCACGTGACTGCCGATTCTTCTAAAGGACGGGCTCGTCACGTGCATAGACGAATTTTTCTTACTTTTTATATATATATATATATAATGTATAATATATATATATATGTATATTTCATTACTTCATTCCGTTACTCTACTAATTCCTTATATATTTCTCTTAATTTTTCTATGTATTTAGTTGTCTTTAAGTTTCATTTTTTTCTAGGTTCTCACGCATCGCATATGCGACGCGCCGCCAGCTTACTCACCCCTGCCTAGTCGCCCGCGTCCACAAGCGAGCTTGCAATTTGAATGGGACCATCACTTTTTCTTTTCCGTTTTCTTTTTGTTCTAACTACTACTTTGTTTAATTTCTTTGACGTTACTTTCTCTTTTTTTTTTGTTTTACTTTTTTTTCTCGTTTACTTTATTTCTGTTCGAAATGTGGAACGAACGGTCGGCAAAATAATTGACAAAAATCAGCATGATCTCATGAAGTGAGTATATATAAACAACAGACACGCACACGAAATAAGTCGCAACGGGCGAGACGGGCACGTTGAACAACGAGTGTATCGATCAGCGATACCAATGCCAAGGAAACGATACTGTGCATGTATCGTTATTCCGTGATGTGACTTGCGTGTATGTATATAGGTAGATACATTGCACGCGTTGAAATCTCCGATAATGCTCGATGATCTTTACGCGACCGCCATTACGGTCTGCCACCTCTCGTCGCGTGATTCATGAAATTCATCGAAGCGAGAGAGAGAGAGAGCGAGAGAGAGAGAGAGAGAGAGAGAGAGAGAGGAGAGAGAGAGAGAGAGAGAGAGAGAGAGAGAGAGAGAGAGAGAGAGAGAGAGATCTTCTCTTCCGTTTCGTTAAGAAGAGATTTCGATAAAGAAATTTCCTGAATTCTCGGAAGAAAGATATCGCGTCAAACCCTGTCGTCGATATCCGCCGTTCATCGTTCAACGGCGCCTCCGTTGCTCGCTTATTCGTGTACCCGACTTCGAGAGAACGTGACAATGACATCGAATGGAATGAGCAATCAGTGGTAAGCCTGCGAGCGCCGCAGCCAAAATAGAGAATTCATGTTTCAAACGGAAAAGAGAACGTAAAGAGAAAAGAACAACGGAAGGTCACACAAAAAAAAGAAAGAAAACGGAAAATCATAACGATTTTGTATCTCGTGAGATCGAGAACGTATCCGCCGGGTGTCTCGAATCTATTTTACTCGTCGCGTGTGACCAAGGGGTGTGTCGAGTATGTACAATGAACAGGACTAGAGCGAGTGTGATTTATATATATATATATGAATATATATATATATATATATATATATATATATATATAAATGTATGTATATGTATAGATACATATAAAAATGATAAAATGTCACGGCACAAAGCCTTGCATTGCATTCTCCGATTTACATAAAAATAGTCTATGTACGATGAAAAATAATAAGTGGGAAAAATGTGTCTTGTTCTTTCTAGTTTTCTTACTGTATGTTTATTTTCTCGCTTTTTTCTCTTTGTTTATTTTTTTCTATTCCCGGTTTTCTCGATATTGCTCATGTTTCGAACGAAGGCACCGCCACTTAGGCTGGGAATTACCTGGATGCGGTTCGAGAAGCACTGTGAGGTCGCAACAATTGGAGGTTCGAATGGGGAAAAAGGTTCGGTTTCGGATAATAAAATTTGTGTTCTACGAGAAAGAGAAATAGAAAGAGATAGATAGAGAGATAGATAGAGAGATAGATAGAGAGATAGATAGAGAGATAGATAGAGAGATAGATAGAGAGATAGATAGAGAGATAGATAGAGAGATAGATGGAGAGATAGATAGAGAAATAGATAGATAGATAGATAGATAGATAGACAGATAGAGAGAGAGTTTCGCCGATCGATAATGCAAGTGCTATCGATTCAGGGTACTTCAGGGCGAATAATAGAGAGCGAGAGAAGTGTTCTCTTAATTGGTATGCAAGCCTTAAGAGCTTATACACGCTGCTCTACTGTACTGCCGTGGCACTAAGCTAACGTTACTTTAGACGAGAATCAGAAAAAAAGTTACGATCAAAATTCCAAAAGAGCTCGAAAACTCGAGTAAAAAGTAACAAGCTACGACGGTCGCCGACGTCTCGGGATTGGCGAACGCTAACGTTAAAACTCTCTACGTTTTAAGGTCGCTGCCAGAATAAGAGCAGAGTAAGTACAGAATTGTTTCTATGGAAGTGCCTGAGAGAAAGATCACTACAGAATATATAAATACGGGAGGTCCTAGGAGTATGTAGGCGCTAAACTATGAAATCAAGTCGGTCAAAAGCGTCTCGATTCGCCGAGATTAATGTACAGCGACGAAATTTGATTTACTCCGATTTCACGGGTTGTTGTTCATTGAAGTACAGCTGTCGTGACGCGATCGAAGTGCGGTAGTGACTCGCCGATTCGCTGTCGATCGAAGAAACTTCCTTTTTCGTGTGCGAGGGATCGGTGAAAGATGAATCTCGTGTTCTAAATGTTAATCTGGTAGATATTTATTTAAAATTGAAAATTTAGTATTAAACTGAAAAAATTGAAATTTGAAAATCAAATTTTGAAAAACCCTGCGTTCATGTTAAGGAAAGCAGTTCAACGTATATTTCTCTCTATTTGAACTGTGCAATTTTGATGACTGTTCTTATGAAATAGAATGATATCTAAATTTTTCAGCACCGGATTTGTTTTAAGTATTTATATATATATAATATATATAAATTTTCTGTGTTATAGAGATTTATTAACAAACGAAATTATACAACGTAATGAACATTCTTTATAGTCACTGTACGCTTGTTACTATTTTGCCAAGGTCGATTCCAAATAACAACGAATCAGCGAGACACTTCAGTAAAAAAAAACATAAAAAGAATTATGGTAAAACGTCACAGTAGTCGATCAATGAATCAAAATAAAATCAACGGTATGAAATGAAATTTGAAGACCGTCGACGATGGATCCGGTAGGACCAACGATCCAGATAATTCTCAAAGACGTCGGTGGCGACGCCCATATCGTAACAATACGCAACGTCCTCGGCAAAACTGAATCCGACACGTATCATGTGTGTATCATATATTTTTTGTGTTCAATTACTCGATTCCTGAAAAATCTCCCCTCTGTGGTGGTGCCGCTCGAAGTCCGTAAACCCGCGCGACGTTACATAGCTCTTATTCGACATTTACGTACGTGTACATACAGGGTGGTTCATAAATACATGACGATGCTTGCGGAGATGAATCTACACTAACGTAAGCAAAAAACGTCGAATGAAAATGTGTCCTGTGTACTTTAGTTTCGAGTAATGGATGATTATCTAATGCAGTTAGCATTGCATTTGGTATCTCTTGACCTTTTCTAATACTCACAAACAATGTCCAACGATATAAAATATGATAGTATAACATTTAGTCTAATTCATACTGATGAACGTAGTCGGTAAACATGAAATAATACCATTAAATAATGGCAAAACAAACATTTTATCTTACTTTCTTATAGTTAACTTCAATTGTCAATCTGTTACAACAGATTTAATAACAACACCAATACATCTCAATATAACAAATATATGTAGAAAAATAAAGAAAATTGACAACTAACAATTCGATTGGTTGCAGGCAACTCCGCCTACAAGATCACATATTCACCCGGGGTGTCTTCCACTCGCGTCACACAGACCTATCCCCAAAGCATCGACACGATCCATGAGCCACCCCGCCCACAAGCCGACCAAGAACCGCGTGGTCAATGGATCATCGAGCACGTGGCGGTTGTTCAAAGAATAAACTCAAAAATTCAAAACCCAAGGTAAACGTACCAATACACAAAAATCGAAAAAGGTATTAAACACGGTTCGGTGGTGGGGGGTCGTGGGGCGGGGCTGGGTGGGCGGAGGTTAGCGTGGGGCGGGGCTAAGAGGGTACGGAGTGGTGGTACGCGTGGACAGGGAACGTACCTTACGAGCAACTCCCGTAGAGTGGCTTCATCGTCCTCCTGTACCTCTTCCTGCGTCTCATTACTGAACGCCGCGTGGCTTGGGTGATGATGCTGATGGTGTCTGCCGGTCGGCCTCGGGTACTGTTGGCTGCGCAGCCCGTGGTGATGATGGTGGTAGTGGCCGGCGTTCGCGGTCGCCGCCGAGTGCAAGTAACGGGCCACGGTGTTGGTAGCTCGCCCCCTGGTCAGCTTAAGGCTGGCGCCAGCCGGTAGCACGGCGCCAGTACTGGTCTCCAGGTAGCTACGGCGCGAGGCATATTGCTGCTCCTCCTCCACCCTGACGATCTCCTGGCGATGATGCTCGGCCGATCTGCCGCGAGACGATCTCGCGCTGGTGCCGACGCTCTTGTGACTCTTGCCACCGGCACCACCGCCGCCGGCGCGTCCGTTTACGGCGCTAACGCTGGGGTTCTTGTCAGCCCTCTTGCTGTGCCTCCACCAGCTGCTACCGCCTACCTGTGCACCGAAATCGAGCCTGCCCCTGCCCCTCCCCTTTCCTCCTCCTCCTCCTCCTCCACCTCCTCCCACCACTTCCTCCTCCTCCTCCTCCTCCTCTTCCTCCTCCTCCTCCTCCCCCTCCCCGACGCCGGCACCAGCCGGGCCTGGTTCCGTATCCTGGGACCCCGAGAGGCCCGCGATTTCTTCGTAGAGGCACTCCGAATCCGGGTCCGTCGACACTGCCGCGCTCTGCCACAACTGGTTTATTGGCTTGAAGCCGCGTGAATCGGCCATCGTTTGAGCTACGCCAGGACACAACACACAGAGAATTTATACGTGATCGACATCGTTCCCGTCCGTTCATCACGTCTTCCTCGGCCGGGATGAACTAGTCACCGTACGACGCTGCATATCCGAGGAATACTAAGAGTAACGTGTATTATATATCAGTTTGGATAGGTTTTACTTTTCGTTTTTGTTTTTTTTTTTGGTTCTGTTACAGCCAGGCACACTTTTTGTTTTGCGGCTTTTTTTTGTTTGTTTTGATGTTTGTTTGCTGATCGACACAATCGGAATGGGCGGGTGGTCGGTTGATGGTGGTGCGCTTCTCTCCGCGCGGTATGATTGAAAAGTTCCTTTCCGGTATACACGCTCTGGCTTCGCCGGCGAAATTTTGCGTTTTGGACAGAGCACGGTCGTGTTTGTCGATTGGGTTCGTAGGTTTGATTAGAACGGATCCAATCTTGGCGGTTTTGGTTGCTATTAACCCTGTGTGCTTGTGTTTATTGAACGGTTGGGAGCGGATTGTGTTTTTCGTTGCTACGTGAAATTCGAATTTTACGTGTGGGGACACGCTTCTGGGAGAAGCTGTTTCGATTGATTTTTAGAGGAATGTTGTTGGCCGTAAAGATAAAGTATTAATGTCGGTTGATAAACTATAGTTGACACTTCTTTGTTAGAATATTGTTAATTGAGTAGGAGAGGAAACTTGGTGACTCGATTTGCAATATATTTTTCTTGAGTATCTACTTTGTATAATGTTAATAACATACTAATCAATGTCACGATCTAAATTTATTTTTTAGAATGTATGGGATTTTATGGTGATCACCGAAATGTGGATGTTTATGCGCATGTATAAGAAAAATCGAACAGTTTCACATGACAGTGCATAATGCGATAGTCATTTACAATACAAGTATTCCTCCTCGCGAACAAAGTTTTCAACTAACTTAATAAAAAAATTAAATTATGCACGGGAAACATTCTTCAATGTCACTAGAAGAGATTGGTGTATATTTAAACTTTTTCCAATACCGTGCTTCAATTTCATTTAGTCCTTCAATAGCTGTATCATTTAGGACACCACTAATTTTAGATACTGCCGCCAACTCTACAGTTTTTTAGAAAACCTATTTATATCTTGTTCCGATTCGTTCTTCATTTTAGATATTCATCATTTTTAGCTTTCCAGTGATTTCTACTATTAATCCGATCAGTTCGAGTAACTGTAACGATTTTCTGTCGACCCAAATTAAATTCTCAATGAAATCTTCATCCCTCAGATTTTCGTGACTTGTTTTAGCGCAGACTAAATGTATTTGTTACATAAAATATGAAATATGTAAAATAATAAAGATTTCCTTTAAAGTGT
Source organism: Nomia melanderi (assembly GCF_051020985.1). Classification (NCBI taxonomy): domain Eukaryota; kingdom Metazoa; phylum Arthropoda; class Insecta; order Hymenoptera; family Halictidae; genus Nomia; species Nomia melanderi. The sequence goes on from NC_135005.1 coordinate 7,637,385, forward strand.
AATAATAAGACGAGTTTTTATCTAGATACCATTTTCTTAATTATTAAATATGCAACAGTTGGAGTTGCATAAACATCCACAATCTAGCAATAACTCTAACTGCTAATATAACAGTAAAAGTTTGAAAAATACTCTTCTATATAAGAGTACGTAAAAATCTTAAAGTATCGTAAGCTTCATAACGAAATCACTATCAATAGTTTGAAGCTGTTAAGAAAACCATCTTATATCATTTCGCATTCAACTAGCTTCCCAGCTTTGTAATTCATACATTTCCAGTCATCATGAGAAAAATAGCGTGTCAATAGCACAGCCACTTTTTTCAAAAGAATCTCTCCATAAAACAAAAACAATGGACAATTTGTAAAGGGTGGAATCAGTCAGTGTAGAATGCACGGAACGACGCGTGACTGAATGAGAAGCATTTTCCTGAAAACGCAGCTCATATTTTTCTGTTATTTCTAGAACGCCGGAGCCGCGGCGACTCAATTGTCGCCGTTTTCGAATTGAATTTAATTATCGCACACTGTTCCCGAAGTTTCGCTCGAAAATTTCATCGTCGCGTTGCCGTGCTGGATTATGCTCGCGAACGGTGTCATGAGCAAACACGTCAACTATTTCGATAATTGCCGGCTCGTCAACCGCAGCGGTGAAAACGGACAGATAAACATTGTTGAACAAATCCCTCGAAAACAAAGTTAGTTCGGGAACTTTTCAGACACACCGCGGCTGCGTTCGTGTGCAAATGAATACCCTCGTCCACGTTGCATCACGTCGTCGTGCGATCGATAATCTCGAAAGGAAAATTCTTTTCTTTTTTTCTTTGCTTTCTGTTTGTTTTTTGTTTTTCTTTCTTTTTTTCTTTGACGTGGAACAGCATTTCAACTGTGGAAACGGGTGGATAAAACAGTGACGCTGACTAGCGTGATTGTTCAACTATGATAACCAACTTTGATAATAATAATGTCGATACATTGGATAAGCACTAATGTGTTCATATACGATAGGGTCTCTCTTAATTAAAGAGTCGAGTTTTGGTAGTGCACGCTATGTGGAGAAAATTAAGAGATACATTATATGAATATTACTTTGAGAGCGATTTATTGATATAGGAAAGAATTTAATCTTTGTTTTTATTTTTCAATTAGTACGAGTCAGATGAAACTATGATAGTTTCGCACTACTGAAAATTGAGTTCGTCATTTTAAATTTAATGTATTATATTGTTATATTTTTAGTAATATTTATATAACGATTTTCATTATTTTCAACGTATAGAAGATACCTACAAAATTGAATCGTTCAATTTCGAGACACCCTGTACGTGTCGTCGATGAAACAAATATAGTGACTTTCTTGAGAAAATGGGAAACAGGTGGAAAGTTTCGTACTTGGCCAAAGCAATTGAATAAGTGAAAAATTTCGATCCAAATTGCAATGCTAATTTAACAAACATTAAATTAACACACCATTATTCCTACAAACACTTAACACTGAAATGATAAAAAGCTTTCCAAATTACAAATAAATGTTTCATTTACATTATATTTATTCCATTAATATACTAATTAATTACCTCTATCTATCATTCTTATTATTATACTTCATTCTGATTCCACGATTCGTTAAATTTCTCTGGCTACCCAGTTCTTAACACTAGGTTTACGGAACGTGATAAAACGCAGTAAATGTTTCTATCAATTTTTATTAATGCAATAACACAAATTTGTATCTTAATCGCCCAATCTTTAAACCTCTAATTGCCAAAATCTAAATGAACATCAAATTTGCTAACACCGATAGAACAAATTGTACAATAGATGTCGGTAAATTTAGTGTTAATACTAATTGTAAGATTTTTCGTTTCCCCTTTCTCTTGAGACTATAATCTTTCATTATTTTTATCATTCGTTTTAAAAGAATCCACGAAGTCACTAGGCGAAACCTCTTCACGAAGTCACTATATCCGTTCTACGAAATATCCGTGGACGAACGTTTATCTTGTCCTATGGCGATTCGAATTGACGTGCAGACAAGTATCCACGAACAGTTCGTTGCGAATTAATCAGAACGATTCTCATGTCAATTCGCTGAAAGTCTGCCAGCAGCCGGAACGGAGCCGCGTTGATTAATTCACGTAAAGTTGCGCACACCTGTGCAACTCCCTGCCCGCTGACAGCATGCTGTTACCGTGAAAATAGTGGTCCCAGCAATGGTAGCGTGAACAATGGATACGATTCCGTTTTGCGGATACTCCTACAACCTGTCTGAGAAGAACGTGCACTGACAAATTTTTTACTGTACGCCGGTATTGTAAACGTTTTGCGAGAACCCTGTAAAACTAGGAAGAATCCTCTCCGTACGATGCACTTACGGTATTATTGTGATTTGATTTCCATTGTTATTTGTAATTTCTGTACAGGATTGTTTACTGATTCATTAGAATCTTTTATAATAGTTAAAAGTTGCCATATCGATCGAATTTGACGATTAATAAGTTATTTGAAGAATTAGTAGTTTTGAAGTCCATGATTTGTACTGTGAAAAAATTACCTTTTCCTATTTTTCTATTTTCTTATTTTTATTATTCTATTTGTCTATTTTCCTACTCTTTTTGAATGATTAAAGCATCTCTCTCAAACAAAAACTTTCCAATTAAATTATTCTTCTTCAACAGAATGCAACACTTAAGACAAACCTATAATTATTACAAACTTTATCAAAAATTTCGAAGCATTCTGTATAGAATAAATATTTTATCATCGATAATGTCTACGACATAACACAGAAAAGTCACCAAAATCTTTACAACATCAGCCACCAAATAAAAACTTCTCAATGCAAGTTTTCACCAGCCAAGCTGACCGAGTCGTTTAAAATTTGCATTGAAATTTTCATGTTTAGCTAACGATCTAAACGGAAAGGCAGGCGATGGCCGATGATTTGACTTCGCACGCCAAATTGGAAACGAGCGGTCGTTTGCTGCAAGATTGTGCTGCAGTAATTAAGCGGGATGCCCGTATACGTCGGCCCGCCATACCAACGGCGATTAAAGTTCCACGGTAACGAGTATTATTAATACAGTTCGTTGTCATTAATTCTGGCCCATTATGGTCGTGGAATCTCGCGTTTCGAAGTGACTCGTTTCTCCAGAAAATTCTTCGCGTTCGAGGAAACCTCGGTTCCCTTCGATCAGCGCCCGAATGAGTTTAGCAACTTGTTCCAAGTTTCAAAGGTTTTAATTATTTTCATTTCCAGCGTGAACTTTCACCCCCGTGCCAATTGTTTTAATGCCCTTTCACCGTCTCCTCGGCGAAAGCGAACATTTCCCAAAAAGTTTCTTTGCGCGTTTCTTTTCTTAACACTAGAACCACCACACCGGCCGAAATGGGTTTCAGTTCTCTTATTTCACAATTATTGATATAAGTGTGTTAAATATCTGAAATGACTTGGAAAATAAATAGTTTCACTTGAACACTATAATGAATATATGAGAATCCAAACGCTATGTATTGTATTTTGAACGTTGAGTCCTAATGATAATCAAGAACATTGGTGTACGTATGAATCATAAATATCGACGATGATTGAGATTTTTTCGATTGACGCCACGTTGAGTATTTATGTCACTATATATATCAAATATAACTATAATTCATAGAATCTTCGTATTCAGTCTTAAGTAGTTGTTAGTAAGACATTTTAAATATATTTTATTAAACTTTGTCTTTTTCTAAAAGATTACTTTGGATTTATTATTCAAAAGTAGTTCTCGAAAAATATTTGATACGTATTTTTATTATTGGCCATTATGTACAAGTAGTGAGAACAACCCTTAAAATTGGGATGGAAATATGTTTGTTGAAATATCTTAAAAACTGCTGCAACTAGAAGAACGAATAAACGACGGAACTAGCGTTCAAATTTCTTTTAGCTATAATAATTTTCAAAATATTCTTGAGGGTTGCTTTCACCCTTTCGACATAAATGACGGCCGAAAAAAAGACGTGCTAAATATTTTTGTATGAACTATCGGCTGCGAGAACGTTAATTGGAACGGGAAGAATACAGTGCGATATATAAATATTGTTATAGTGTATTATGATTAATCTTGAAGCATTAAATCTAGTTAATTAAATCAATTATCCTTCAGCTAGTTTTCACTTATTTCGTCGCGAGAAATGTTTTTTCTCTCTAATATGATATGAAAATTTAATAAATGAATATTGAGTAATCGAAAAATACATTTTATATAAAACAGTTTGATAGGTTCAGATAATAGTCTCGTCGACTAAATTAATTTTTGATCGATCGACGCATATCGAAGACCGAGAATCATTCTGCATAATTCTTCTACCTTCGGGAAGCGTATGATTGAAAAAAGTGAATCAGTAGCAAGAAGCAATTTGTTGTCTGCGTTTGCAAAATTGATATTCCTCTGTTTTGTACTACAATACACTAATAATTGATTAATCACTTGATTACTAGTAATCAAAGTAATCAGAGTAATCAAATCTACTGTGCTTTTTATTTTCTTATAGAAATTACAAAAGTACATTTACCAAGACTTCGAATAATCTGTATCTTTTTTCATATATTACTAAATCAATTTATTTATCAGTTTCTCAGGAAAACATTTATATTTTTTCAATGATGGTTAAAGAAAGCTAAAATTCGTAATTTTTACCCACCTGGTATATCTAACATTAAGTATTCAATAAATATTTATTTTAGCCCTAACTTAACTTCCGTTGTAGCATTCGTTACAGTCCAATCAAATTTATTTCATAAACCTTGTAATAGTAAAGCAAGAAATTCAATAAATATTTAAATAGCTGTAAACCAATTTTAATAAATTAAACCATCCAACCCAATGAATATTTATATTCTATTAAACAATGCCACCAGAAATCTAATAAAAAATCGGATCAGATCATCCCAACCTTACAAACGCAAATGGAATTGCTTCCAGCCGAAGACGCAGCTGTGTTGTAGATTCGAAGCATGAAAATGTATCGTGCGGATGACTATCGGCATTGTAATGATTCTCGTGGCAAGATTCTCGCGACCTTCCCCGTTTGACTTTACGACAATTACGGGATATATAATCCCGTGAGGATCTCACAGAAGCTATGTACAGGGTGTTCAAAAAAGTACCTGACACTTCGTTTCAAAATAAAATTTTATTGAAGAAATATATATTGGAAGAAAATGTTTCTTTTATAGAATGGGTTCAAAAGGCAATTAATTAATAATGATTACGAAACGTTTGTCTTTTCTTGCTACAGGATGACGCATTCAAGTTTCAAAGTTCTTTACGACTTTATCTGATCTTTATCTTTATCTTCTGTCACATTAAAAAAAGTATTATTATCTTTAATGTAAATCTTTAATATAAATCTGATATTTAATATATAAGCAATATATGAAGGATTCAGAATAATAATGCTGTAACGGCTGTTTTCGAGTTCTCGAAAAGAAAGCTTCTGCAGAATTTTCTTGGATTTATAAAATAATAATATTAGTAACCGTAATATTAGTTATTATTATAACCGTGATTACTAATATTAGTAATTCTAACATTACTATTCGATTAATCCAAGAGCTTTTCATAAAACCTTTCTCAAGAGCTCATTTTAATTTTCTCCCATATATTTCAAAAGTATAAGGTTTCACCCCCTCGTGTGTGTATGTATATATATATGAAATTATAATTTTTTAAAAAACACTCTTCAGCATCACAGATGGATCCAATTTAACACTAAAACTACCAGACAGGTCAAACCGACCCACTTCAGAATGTTTATTTACCAAGTAAATTATGAAGGCGTGTTTACAAACGGTTTTTCATGGAACTTGTATATTTATACAGATACAAGACTAGATTCGAATCTCAAGAAACATATTATTCTAATTTTCATAAAGAACTGGAAGATAAGTCACCCTAGTTGCTCGGTAGTTTTGACGTTAAATCCCACCAATCTTGAGAGGTTAAATAATTGTTCCATTTCACAATTAAAAAAAACTAAAATCAATCTACCCATAAATTCCCAATCAAAGGGGCATAGTACGTTTCCCAAGTCTTTCAGAAGTTCTTCAGAAACGGGCAACAATTATGTGCTCGAAGCGTCAGATCGATTATCGAACACTCCGTACCAATACGACCGGCGCGTATCGATGTTATGTACTGACTGATTGAGTGTAATTATGAAAACGATTCGCAGGCAATCGAGTGAATCGCCGGCAAACTGGCTAGCAATTCAACAGAATGGATGCACATATCGGTTGACTCACCTTAAAGAATTCGCAAGCCATCGTGCTCGACGATGATAGTTTATCACGCGCCGCGACGTTTCTCGTGCCTTGGCTCCGGGCCGCGAAGAGATCGCTCACCGGCCGGGATCCCTAGATCGCCTCGAACACGATCGTTTTTGTCGCCTCCTCCTCCTCCTCCTCCTCTTCCTCCTCCTCCTCCTCGTCCGGCAATCACGTTCCCAGCTTGCCACGTGAACAAGGATGAAGAAAACGCTTGTTCCACGTGCGAAGAATTGATTTCGGGATTCTCAACCGCGCTGTCACGAGCTTCGAGCAGCCACCTGGCACACCTTTCCTCTGGCTCGAGATGGCGATGCGTATATTACGAATCTGTAATAGAAAAAGATTTGTTTGTTTTCACTGTTTTTACTAGTGTTTTTGATTCGACGAGAAACGTGAGCTCATTGATTCTCGAATTATTAGGTCACCCCGTAGGTGAAAACCGTAGACTTCTTACTTTACTTTGTGAGATGTTTTTTTGAATTATTTGTATCGTTTATTTTGTTATTTGGTATTTTTCATTGTATTTGGTAATGCTACTTTGAAAATGGTATTAAATAATTAATTGGAGAATGGGAAAGGATTATATACAACGATGGTCTGTATATCGAGGATTGAGAAAAAATAGGAGTTTTTAGAATAGAAGTTTGCTTGAAAATTTGATATTATTTATGGGATAGTTTAATGTATAATGTTTAAGGAGGTTTATGTAATATTAACTCATTACGCTGTACTTTCTTTTATAATTGTGATCGCTAGACGTTTTATTTGTTAATAATTTACTGAGGAAAAAGGAAAGATTCTATGGTAATTTTTAATGCAAGAATAAAATGTAATTTCAACTCAAATAAATATCGTTCTCTTCCAACGTGAATGAGATGAACAATGTTTTTGTAATTTTGTCAGAAATACGAATACCTATTTGGTAATCTTTAAACACTATTATCTTGGATACGTGTGAGCACTTGTTATCTTGCTGCTGTCAAAAGAAGTAACTACAACTAGAAATCGATTCCAAAAATTATATTGAAATCCTCTTAACATTCTCTTTTCCATTAAAAAAAAGTAAGATTAATCTTGGTAAATTAATCCTCTATAGTCCCATGTTACTTTGAATTCACATACCTCAAATATATACTAATATTAGCATCCTGTTTATTTATTTCATTTTCCATAGCAATGTGGCGAATAAAATGAAGTAATTAATTAACTCGAACTTTCATACGTTCAGGCATTACAGATCAGCGTCATTGTAATTTCAAAATTACAAGGTATAATCAGTTTAATGCAATTATTTAAACTTTGAATACCTTGTTAATTTGTATTTATAGGTTGATATTTCTATAGTATATAGATTTTTGTATAGTCACGAAATGAAATTCGGTCTACAGAGGGTTAAAGGAAAAATGATTGTCAGACAGTTTTCATTGTGAAACAAGCTCAGTGATATCTATTTTGTAAGATCTATATTGACTCGGTTCTCTTGGAGCATCAATTTGTAAGAGGATTCCTGCTTATCGAAGCGGCCAATATAACAAGCAATTTAATGGTAACGACACAAGTACTCCATGCGGAATATTGTGTCTTTGAAATTGAACCGATAACACAAACTACCAGCCTGCTCAAAGTCACTCAACTTAGAATCGTATACCTGTCAGATGTCTGCAATTGAAACGGATCATCGGTATCTGATACGATGTAATTTACGTCCAAATCCCGGATTACATGAAATACTATCGGATAATGTTGCGCAACGCATTGAGGCAATTAAATTATAAAAGCTCGACAATCTGTAAGCATCTGCTCTTCGAAAAATGATTGGAGAAAAAGGAATCTGCTTAAAAAGGAAATATCAAATTGATTTCTGTCGTTTCATCGAGTCTCGTAATATCAAATACTAATGTGAAAACGTTGATGTAACAACGAAAGAATGGCGGAATAACCTAATAAACGCTGAAACAACAATTCACAAGAGTTCCTAGGTATTGGTAAAATCCTTGTATTTTAACATCGAATTATATAATCATTAATTCAATCTTCGTTCGTGATCGTCAGTAATTACACATCAGTCTGCAGACATTTACGCAGATTTAAGCGTTTCGTAACTCCTCCTCGGCAATTACAATTAATTCGAAACTCGTTTTACACCGAAGACTTCAATTAGTCACTAATAAGCTACAAAATTGATCATCGTTACGCTCTTAACTTATCACATTATTAATAAATTCCGAATTGATAAAAAATGTTCCAACTATAGCCTTCATAAATCTCAAAATCTCACTGTGTTTTTAAAAAAAAAATTGTGAATGCAACAGTAAAACACTTGTTATAGAGTATTATATAATAAACAGAAAGTAGAATGGCTGAAAAGTTTAAAAAGACTCGAAAGACGAGGGTTACATTTATTTGGATTTATTCGAACCACAAAACAAACGGTGCCTTTGAAACGAGAAGAGCCGAAGAGATAACGGAAGAAGATCGTCGCGACGCGCGAACAATTTCAGAATTTATTGTAAAACTGAAAAAACCTCGTTATAAACCGGGGACAGATGTAAAAAAAAAGAGAAAAAGAAAGGAAAAAACGGAAAAAGAAGGTGAGAGAGAGAGAAAGGCATTCGTTTTGTTGCAGCATCTTCCGCGGTTTGAAGCGGAATGCGAATGCCGTTGCTCGCGCGCGTACGAAAGAAAAGCACACGCTCGTTGATGAAACGTGAATGCTTCTTCGCACAAAGCCGCCCGTAAACACAGCTCGAGTAATGTATAATTACGAACCGCAGGTGTAATTTCCAATACGACCTTGCTCGCGGACTACCAACCGTTCGAATTCTCGCACGCGTCATCCTTGTACGTACAGGGCTCGACAAAAATAAATCAGCGATTCATTTTTTTTATATCAATAAATTTAACACTATTTTTATCGCTCTTTTTATTTTATTTTGTATTTTAGTACAATTTTTTTAAATTTTATTTTAATTTGTATTTTAGCACAACTTTCATTTTATTTTAATTCATTTTATTTGTATTTTAATACAATTTCTTTTATTTTATTTTAATTCATTTTATTTGTATTTCAGTACAATTTCTTTTATTTTATTTTATTTTATTTTATTTTATTTTATTTTAATTCATTTTATTTGTATTTTTATTTTTATTTTATTTATATTTTATTTATATTTTCTTTATATTTTATTTGTATTTTATTTTAGTTTATTTTAAATTATTTTATTTTTTATTTTGACCAAGGGGTATCAAATGACACTTGCGCATTTAGACGCAAATATCTGTGAGAATACTAATGAAAAAAAGTCTTCTTTTGATTTTATTTGATAATTATAAAAGATATTTAAAAACTGTAAAATATTATTGTTAAAAATGAATAGAATTTATTGTAGGTACTATTAGACTGTTATTAATAGTTGAATATAAAAATTGTTTGCCTTTTTTTATAAAGAACGAAGTAGCAAATAGGATTATATTTGTATTTATGGATGATACTAGTATAACTTGTATGGCGTTGGTGATAATTCTTTTTTTAAGTAATATATTCCAAAGTGAGTAATATTTTTTACTGAAAATTCGTTGATGTAGAGTATATAAAACCTAGTAATCAATATATCGATTAATAAACGTTGTGTACCACCCTTTTTATTATTTTTCATATTATTTATGGAATAACAAGAGTATAACTTGTTGAAAATCGATTCCAAGTACGCTTCAAGCATTATTGCATTTTACGAAACTGTGATGTTTCACAGATTCTTTAATAAAAGAAAAACCGGTAGTGATTTATAATAAGAGTTACGTCTAACATTCGCTCTGAAAAGATGAAACAGCCTTGAAACCTGAGAACCAGAATCACATTTGGTCGAATATTTATCGAAGGAAGAGAGAGATTGCGACACTCTGGTTGAATATTTTTTTCTTGTTTACATACCAAACATGATTCATGTAGAACCTATGGACCAAATCATTCATGATATAAATAGCCCGAAAAATGCAACGTAAAAAGTGACAGGATGAATGAAGATGATAAAACATCGATTTCACGCTGGTGCCACCAGCAAATACATTGACGACGAAAACTTTACGAGCGTTTATCCGTTTTTCAAAAATACAACTGAATATTACATAAACAAGACATCGATTAACGACATATTTATTTCTACTTTAAAGCCCGTTGAAATTATTTTTAAATTGCGTTGTTGCTCTGAAATCACACGTACAAAAAAAACTTATCCAAAATATTGCTTAAAATCTGAATATTAATTCTGAACTTTTTATTTATTGACTTTTATTTATTTCGATATTTCGCGTGTACGAAATACACAAATTTATTCACGAACTTTTTGAAATAACAGAAAAGAAGAAAGAACGCAGAGAATCGTTTTTTAAATGAAAACGTCGCAGAAGGCAGGTTGTACGTTATCATTCACCTTCGCATAATGTGTGAATTTATGGTTTTCCCACGAAACCACGTGGCGATCGAAAGGAAATTAACTTTGCGTGATGATTTACAACTAAACGGAAATACATGTTTGCAACGCGATCACATAAAATTTATTTCGACTTTTTAGTAGAAGTTAACACTTGTCGTACATTTCATTGTTACATTCATCACAAATACTTTTTGATAACTCTTGCAAAATACAGTATTTATCGGTAGGGGAAAAATATTTTTAGTCAGACACACATTATCAAAACTGAGCATTTCCATTTAGCTTGGTATGTCAGAGAACACTGAAGTTACGAAATGTCAAGTGACACTAATTAAAACAGTGTTACCAACAACATTCGCTAATTCTGACCAAACACTTTCTTCCAAACTTCATTAAATTTTAGTCTAACAGTTCGACAAATTAAAATATTAAATTAAGACAACGAAGTCAACTAAACTAAATCAAACAAAAGTGAACCAAACAAAAATCATAACTTTCCAATTCCCCTTTCATTAAATAATCTATGCCAACATATTTTTTAATACCAATTCAACAGCGATTTAACAACTATCAAGCACTCAATACGACCATCTAATTCTCACAAAAATTAGAACAATAAATATTTCAAGTTTCCACAGGCATTCATCGATTTGTAAAATAACTTCGAATATTAAGCACTCCATAACTTCAACAATCGCAGAACAAGAAAACGGAAACCCGTCAGTTTAGACTGTAACGATAGTCCTACCGTGAAACGATAAAAACTTTTCGCCGGCAGTGTACTGCGCGACAATAGCCACTCTACCCGAAAGGTCACTGAAATCTTTAACTCTCGCTTTCGCCGTGGATAATTACCGAATCAAAATCGATGCCCACTCGAACTCGCCAACAAAGAGCCTGCCGGTTGGACTGGCGCACCGGAAACACGCTGTCCCCAATTCAAAGCCCGTGAAACTTTACGGTATCAAGTCGAAACCGTGGTTTCCGGTTACCATATGGATAACAGAATTCCACTGATACTCGCTGCGTTGCGAGGACAACTATCACACACTGGACGTGTTACTTTATCCAAGGAAAACGAGAAACTGTCACATACCGATTCGCGGTAGCTAAAAAGTTGGAAACACGAAAGACAGCGATAGGGACGAGACGATGGATCTCGCGATACTAATGAGTCCGCTCCGGCGATTCGAAGATTAAACGAAATCCGAAGACTTTCTCCCCTCCTTCATTCCCCGGTCTGATCTCTTTTATTCGCTGTCCTCGTTGCACTCGCGTCGGCTGGCCGCAACGCTTCCAGCGGCCACAAGTTCCTCCATGTTCCCTGAGCGTGTTGCGTGTCCGTCCGTCTGTCCAGTTTCCCAACGGTTTCGGTTTGTTCCGTGAGTTTCCTTGTTATTGTCTTTCCTAGCTGCCGGTGGAAGCGAAGAACGGTAACGCTTTAGGTACAAGCACGGTAGAACCTCGATTTGATTTGATTTAATTTGAACTTCGGTTATTTGGTTTGATTTGAACTTCGATTGTTTGATTTGATTTGAACTTGGATTGTTTGATTCGATTCGAACTCGGATTGTTTGATTTGATTCGAACTTCGGTTGTTTGATTTGATTTCATTTGATATATATGAAACTATTTAGTTTTCGAATTATTTCAAACATTTGACATTTTTAAAATATCAATAACTGCAAAATAAGAAAACTCGGACCCGCCATTTTGATGGGTGCGGTTGTTCTACTGTTAACACCTTGCTATACAATATACCGTGTCAGACTCACGAGGAATATCTCAAGCGGAGGTTAACAAAGACAAATGTCACTTAATTCGATTGACTTCGAATTAAATAATGCTCTTCTGTTACTCATTCTTATACTTCAAACTTAACATGGATGCAGATGAATACGAAATTCTTCATCGTTTCTAGAAAATTGTAATGTAAAAATTGTAATAATGTCAAATGAATTGTAATGGATACAACTATATAATAAACCACAAGGCAAACAGTTAAAAGCACATATTCCCGAAGAATGGACGAAAACGGATCGATCTTTCGGTAAAAACGGCGATCTACGTTTACTCTAAAAGTTAAATATCAACAATAGACAAGTAATATTTCATTTATGTGAAATAAATGAACAAAGTTTGGATTTGTGGAAGTAGCTTCAAAATTATCATCGCAAGTCTAACTCAATATTACAAAAAACCGTTAAGTTAATAATTTTTGACCTTGAAATCTCCAAAACCCTTTCGCTCGTAACAAAAATTATCACCGCCGTTATATCCAACAAAATTTTGTTAACCCTTATATTGGCAACCAAAAAAACGTTTGCCCTTACGTTCTCCCTCGAGAACTCGTTAAAATCGTGGTCAAACGATCGCAGGCCCTGCCCTAGCGATCTCGCGCCGCGCGTTTACGACGCCGACCCAGTTTCCCCGTTGCCCAAGGGCGGTTCTATCTCTCTGCTCTTCAGAATTCCCGTCGCGTAGGGCCGATGGATTATCAGCGAACGAAGAAATATACCTGACAAAAGTTTCGGGGAAGTGCGGCAGAAGTTGCCGCGTTTTCCGTGTCTTCTGGTCGAGGACCATTTATCACCGCGCGGCCCCGCTACAAGAAAAAGAGCCGCGGGAAATTTTGTTACCGAAATTGAGAATGATGTTACGCGGATGGCATATTATTCACCGAGGAAAGGAAATATGGAATTTATCGGCGAGCAAAAAGGTGAGGCATCACTGGCCACTATCCGGTATCGGCGTTACGTAAATTTATCGTGCGCGATGCGGCGCCGTGTAATCGTGAGCCATGGGATAATGCAAGTGATGCTAAAGTTGTATTTCTCCTATCATCCACTTTGCGTTTTCCTTTACAACGTCTTTTTGCATGCAAGATTTATATAGAGAGACGAAGTGCAGCGATGACTTGGGTTGTTCAATTTTGAAGAATAAATGGATATTAACCCTTCGCAGAAGACCAGTTTTCAGTATAAATATTCATTAGTTTCTGATGGAGTATTACAATTATAATAAATTATTATAAAATATTATAAGATATTATAATGATACTTTTTATGGCTAATATAAAGAAATATCTTGCATAAATTAAGGAATAAAACTGTTTTGTTCCGATGTTCGATATGTTGATGTATTATATGAAATTAAATATTGAACTTTATGTTTTATAATTTTGTTAATTATACTTAAATTGAAATTGATGTTATATTGATACAACAGTGAATCTATCGAGTGTTTAATAGTAGATATAATAGTTAAATAATAAATTCATCGAGGTATGCCAAAACCGATATCATAACTATTTTCAATCCTTGCATATTATTCTTCTAAGATACTGACACAAGACACTGTTCTCTTGCCCAGAATCTTCTATCTTCCTTATAATATTTTTTGAAGCTAGAGGGTCAAGTGTTTCCACGATCAAACACCAGGCACATCTGCCATCTGCCCGACCGTCACATGAAAGAATAACTTTCTATCATACCCACCAACAGTCCCAACAATAATCTCGCCGCAGCGAAAACTAAAAACGATCCGAGAAAGTTTCATATATTTTCGAGACGAAAGTGTCGGTGTTCGCTCGGCCAGATAATGGAGTGCGCCAAGTGAAATTTCCGTTCGCGTCCCGCGCTGTAACAAGTTCGCGGGCCGCGACTAAAGAGCGCGTAACCAGCTGAAAGTTGCCGCTAATATTTGAAAATAAGGCTCGTCGTTGAACGCGCTTTCGACGAGAGTAACAGGTGCACAACCTACATTCGCCGCGTTTATTCTGCGCGGCTGCGGCGGCCTTCAGAAATCTCTGATTGGACGTGTCCCGTTAACGTGAAAGCGACACAATGCAACGGCACAATGCGTTCACACTTCCCTGGAACGGCCGCGAAACGTTAATCGATCTCGTTCAACGATCAAATTTCGCCTACGCCCGCGCCCTATCGATATTTTCCCTCGAAACCTGAGTCACTTACCAGAAACAGAGGACAAAACGCGACGTGCATATCTGGGAACGAACGGCAGGCGGAACGTTTCCCAAGTGTTTCCCATTTTGAAACATCGGGCTCGACGTTTCCCGATATCCGATTGCGGAAGAAGGAATTCCTTTAATGCACCTTTTCTTTTCTGAAAGCATTCGTTCGACGCCCGTCTTCGAGACTTCAATTATTGGACTGAAGCAGAAATCATTCTTCTTTTAAGAAGCGAATGAAACATGACGCGCCAATGTATTGGGTCATTCCATGAGCAATGCAGTTTTTTTTTAATTTCTTCTATTTTAAGAAATTAAGATAAATAACATTCTTTTTTAATGTAAAATATGTTCCCCTTCATTATCTATAGGTTATCTATACATTATTATCTTTATATGGATCTTTATACGGTAGCTTTATATAGATACTTATAAAAATTGAAATTTATTTTTCTCGGCTGTGTATTGGAAATAAATCGAATATTAAACATTTGAAATGAACGGTAAAAGAACTTAAATATTTCAATTGATCATTAAATAAACCGGAATTTCAATATTTAAATGCTCTCTGATTAATAAATGATAATATTCATTTATAATATTATTTATTTGAATATTATAAGAATATTATAAAATTTATAATGAAATATATAAAAATTATAATATTCATTATAAATTTTATAATATTCCTGTAATGTACGAATAAATAATATTATAAATGAATAATATTATTTCTTCTCAGAGAGTACTTAAATATTGAAATTCTCTTCGTTCAAAAAGTTAAAAAAAAAATCTTAAATATTTCCCACGTTTGACCAGGTTGACCCCTCTAGGGCTAGTCATTTAAACGGATCAATGAGGCGCGCTCCGGTGAACGCCGGGGCCAAGCTCTCCTCATTTCTGTACCATAAAGCGACGGCAATTGGATGAAGACGACTCGGAGATACATTCGGGGTTGGCCAGGCGCCAACAGGTTCTTCGAAAAATATATATTATCTGTTACGCCTATATCCATGCACAATACCGTCCTCACAATACACGCGGATTCTAAAACGGCCACATACTCCCGCGGCGATCCCCGCGGCGAATCTTGTCAAGAAATGTGTGCCGACTACGTTCTCGGGTGATTTATAGTTGGCGTTTTCCAACCGTAGAGAAAAATTTCAAATTTAACGCCGTGCAAGTCTCCGAAGCCGCTCGACTCGCTAATGAGCTATTTTATCGCGCACCGTGGTGTATCACATCTAAAAACTTGATTATGGAAAATGGAAAACAGAAAAATCCACTTAAAGAAATGTAGAACAGTGCAAGACTGTAATAATAATATTAGCATGGAATTTAAAATTTTACCTGGTGATTATTTAATTGAATTTTAACGGCAGGTAAATACACTTCTTACTCTCCTGAAACAATGGTTAGTATAATAATGAATAAAGAATACTTCTTGATACAATATACCGTAAGAACATCATTTAGAAATGTATAAAGTCCTTTTTTAATGTAGCACAATTATTGAGGAGAGACTTCTGGCAAGAAGTGTTACCAATTTTATGCGAAACAAATGGGTGGTCAGCTGTAAATGACACAGTGAGTTATATCGCTATTAAAACACAAACGAAACAGGGCAAACCTAGCTAAACTACGAGAATACAACTTTCGTCGCACTTTAGGCCAACCTTAAATATTGAATCATACAAAAAGTCTCTTCTTTTTATAGCCAACATCAAAAGCAAACTGTACTTTGCCCACTAAAACTTCTTCAGATTATGCAATTATCCATTTCGTTCATGAACTGTTTACCACAATTCAATATATCAATTTACAACAATTTGTCCGCGTATCACAATATCAACATAAATTATTATATATTCCAATCAAACTGACACAACACAAAGATACCTTACTGCTACATCGCCTCTAGACGTCCAACAACGCCAAACACCAAAGTCTGCTCGAAAACAGCGTATTGCCCGGGGTCATTCGAGTCTGTACATTAAAAGTATAAAACCCGGATGCACGATTACAGATAAAAGTGGAAAGTAATAAGTCGAAGGATCTCGGCATTGTTTGAACAGAGATTATAAAGGGACCGAGTCTACCGGCGGGCTTCGAGCGTGCTAGATGAGAACAGGGACGAGGATGCACGATCATCGCCCCAGGATACAAGAGAGACAGAAAATCGAAAGAGAAAAAGAGAAAGGGGGAGAGAAAGAGAGAGAGAAAAAGAGAAAGGGGGAGAGGGGGGGGGGAAGGGAATTTAGTTTAAAAAATATATGTGTATGATCGATCAAGTAAACATGAACGCAAGTAGGTCATGAGCGTTCGCTCGTCAGGCGTACCTACGCCTCTTCCGTGCATCTTGCCAATAGAAACTTCAGAAATTCACAGAGAACTTTCGGGCCACGGCTGTCAGGCCGCTCCGTGGATTTATTAAAGAACATCCGGCGATGATTCATGTCCTGTTGAAAGTTACCACTCGATATCGTGCTTCGTTACAATACCGTTGTACCATTAACCCTTTAACAGTGTTCGACGAGAATACTCGTCATTGGTCGTTTTCAATTACGCGCAATTGAAGAATTTTTCAATGAAATCCTTCTGTTGAAGAGTTAATTGGCGAGTTGTAATGTCGTTAAAGGGTTAATGATTTATTTCTCAACTAGATCGATACACCTACTGTATCATTGACAATTTATCGAAAAAAGAGGAAAATCCTGGGCATATTCTGTCTATGTTTGATCGGAAGTACAATAACTAATAACGGAAGAATAATATTTAATTTCAATACAAAAACATTCGATAACAGTTTTCAATTACACGCGCAAATGAAATTTCATCGTTAAAGGATTTTTAATATTTTGATTGAAAGTACTGAAATTTCCAATGTATTGAATTGTCATATTAAGAAGGTTTCAATGTTTTAAAACTGTATTATACATAATTTGAAATAGTTACTGTGGGTTTCCGTTTTTTTAAACAATTTCACGTCAATGTTTGCCTCTAATTTACACAAAAATATCGTGATACTATGAATTTCGATGAATGCAAGCATTTCGGTTGTTAACGTACGGGTTAAACAAGCGAATTTTCGTGGGAATGAAAATGGAGGACGACTGCTATCAACGATCGTTCACAATGAAAGTTTTTCTCGAGGTGTTTCCCTTCGGCCCTAACCTTTCTGGAATTTTTGAGTTCTCGATCGACGCCCGCTTGGCACGCGAACGCCGATTAATTACACGCTTCGCGATTAATTACCGATCGTTAGTCACGCTCTCTATTTCGGACAAGGCGCTTTCTTCGCTCGATGGATTAATCGTTAGCGGCCATTTTGAAAACTCCCCTGGGCTCCGAGGCGTTTAGTTTTGAAATTGAAAAGGAATATTTATGAATCTCAAGAGATTTTATAGCACTTTCCATTTTTGAAATGCGATTTGTTTTTCAGATGGGAGAATTAAGAAATTGAGAAGTATTACAAAATTCTTTTTATCGTTTCTGGCATTTACCAAAATCGAGCAACACCGAAGTAAAATTTTATTCAAATAAAATATTTATCTTCCGATTCATTTTAACGGGAAGATCGTTCCAGTTTCTACTTAAAAATTGAAGATGATTGAACTCCTGTTTAAAAATTAAAAAGCAATTAAAACTGTATTTAAAAATTAAAGTTAGTAGAGCTTCTACTTAAAAATTAAAAAATAATTAAAACTCTCCCTTAATATTCCTAAACAGTTCTTCTCACTAATAAAAAAGAAAATATCAAATGTTTCTATAAGAACCACTTTTCACGAAACTTTCATCAGAATTGTTAGATGGATTATGTTCCTAAAAGACTTGGTCGCTGCCTCAAACTAATCAGGAAAGTACACACATGTACGGTTCGTGCACTTAACACGCCAACAGTGTAAATGCATGTACACAGGTAAACGGTGTGCACTTTACACATGCATTCATCGCGTATGCTGCATACGCTTCGCGAAGCTTTTAACGATGAACAAAAAAAATGGAGGAGTGAGGATATTTCGATGTCCGGCGGACTCCCAGCGGGATTAACACTGTTAACACTTAACCGGCGGTACGTTTTGAAATATTCTATCCGGTGTCGGGTCGCTTCCGTAATATAGGGCGCGGTGTTATTCGCTGTGTATACGAGTTACAGGGCCGTCCCATCGATTCTGTCCATCTCGGGTATCTCTGTTATCTCAAATAATAAACGAGAACTCGCTGAACTTGCACAATTGCTAGAAAGGCACAACCACTGTAGAAATGTATTTGAATTTCCCGCTGCTTTTGCCTGTTCGCGGGAAATATTAAATCGAGATTTCGTTTCTCATCGAAGCAAGTCAAGTATGTAGTCAAATCTCAAAAATACTTAGAAAATTACATATATTTTGTATTATAATTTGTTTAAATAAGTAATATAAAACTTTGATATACAGCATGACCATATATACAGTGAAATGTTTCTTAGTGGAATGTTAGTTTCGAAAAGATTGTAACCGAATGTTGGGAAACGGATATATATTTCGAAATTACTTAAATGTTACGACTATTTATTATTGATTATCGTTGCACTTTTCATATGCGAAATTATTTCTTTTTTATAATAGCACGATGTGAACCGATCAATAGAATTTACATTTATCGATTTCGAGGTTAGAGTTAAAGCAGAATGTAAATAGGCTCACCACAAAAATGCAGAGTATGAGGCACTATCTAAACCTTAGTAACGCCATAAATGGTTCAACCATTGAAGGACCAAATGAGATTGAAGCACGATATCGGAAAAAGTTTAAATATGCCCTAATCACGTCTTGTGACGTTGGCGGAAACTTCTCGGCATATAGCTTAATCTTTTCCGATAACGGTCTTCAACTTACAGTAGAACGTATAAAAAGGATTATGGTTACACGTTCCAATCCAAATTACAATGAATTACAAACAAAATTCTTTTTTCGATTACGAGCTCTTCGCTGTTTTCTAAATAGCCAGAAGCTGGTAATTCTCATGCTGAAAATGTCGGCACGAAACATTACATTTCCGAGAATGACCATCGCTCCGTGTCATAAAATTCGTGATCCGCCTTGGATAAAGACACGATATACAATTAAAATCGCGTTCGTAATGTAAAATTTATACGACTCTTGCATCTATGTATGTCGTGTCTATTGTATCGCATCGTGCGCTGTTTTGCATATATTCCGCATAAATTTTGCATGCTGTTTGCATATTTTGACATATTATGTCCGTATAAACATCTGCAGTCTGGCCGTTACTATCCAAAATGGCGGGGACGTATTGGAACATATTTTTGTGACAGTGACGGAGCTAAATCCACGCGTAAATGTACAGTGTCAAATAAAGTCCGCGAGTAAAACATGTTATTAAGCACAGGAAAAAGCATGTTAAAAGCTGTGGAAAAATTGTAGCAGTGTGTTCGAGGAAAAAAATTTGCGTCGAGGGCGCCGCCCTTTATTTCTCGGCTGTGTAGCACGTATTTAACCGAACGCTCAATTGAATGGGATTCAAATAACGCACTCCGGAAGTCGAATCTTCGCAGTTATTAATAATTGATAATTATTAATGGTTTCGAAACCTTGTAATCTTGAAATGAGTAAACGACTTTTCAGTTTTTCGTTTCTTTATATGAGGATTTTAATTTCTGGGAGCGTGTTCCGAATTATACTGTATTTTTTAGACATCCTGTAGGCTGACGTAAAAGCTTATTACCATGTTGCCACACCTTAGGTTGCATCTCAGTGATAAATGCACGGAAATATTAATAGAGTAACGTATTACTAGTGTATGTGCCCTATTTTCGAGATATCGACTAAGGGTTGAACTTAATATTTCAATGCCTTGTGCAGTACTATCTACCCTTCGTATTATTAAGGACGATTAAATAATATTATTAGATGAATTAGCAGCTTTTTAATAGGATCGGTAAATTATCAATCTTTTAAAACTATATTTCCTGGTAAAAATTTATTCTAGGTTTGCTGTATGAACTTATTTTCACACGGAGAACCGTTTTTTAAATCTGTGTTACGAATTTATAAAATGTCAATGTAATATTAATCAGAGGAGAGTAAAAATACACAGATTATGAAATTAAAGATTATTAAATGAAATCTCTTCAAGGCTTTCGTTTCGAATCTGTTTTGGGTGCGCGTGTACTCGAGCCCGGTTCTAAAAGCTCTTGCAGTACCATGAGGCAAAGAGCAAAGTTCACATATACCCTCGCTGACATTCGAACAGAATTTTCTCGAAAACGTATTTGTTGGTCACGAAATTTCTTTTTGAATATTCACCTTACCGTGTATGATTACCATTTTCCAAATTATACCCTGAATTGTTGCAAAGAACTTAAAACAAGCCGATGAACACACTGACCTGATTTCGAAAATCTAATGCTGAGTTCGGAAATTTAAATAAATTAAACTAAAAGTCCCCAAAAAAATATAACAATCTTCAAATTAGTTTATTCTTATCACTTTAATAGTCAAATGACGTAATGTCGTTTCTTTAATTATTTTCGCTCGTCAACAGACAATACGTACGATTTTTGCAACAATGTAAATCACATTAAAGGGTAAACATCGTACCCCTCGTATTTCTCGATTTTGTAATTACCTATTCAAAATATTCGACCCCCAGACGAAACCCACAAAAAATCGAATGAACCAAAATCCACGAAACCGCACAAACGTAACCCACTGGTTTCCCAAGCAGATTTCATTCTCGGATAATCATTCCGATTCGATAGTCTCGTAGCGCAGCGCGCAACTCCGAAAACGATGACGCACGAATGCATACTTTCGTCGGTGCCGTCGAAACGGTAATAGCGTCACGATAAGGGAAAAGAGGAAAATAAATAACGATTGATGGAGGACCGAGCGTGTAAACCAACCAACAATACACGTATCCTTTTATAACCGTCATTAACCCTCCTAGCAGCTTAAAATTTCCCTTTAAAAAGAAACCTGAAAAGAATAAACACAATAAAACCAGCACTCATTTTTACTAAAAACAAAGATAACCAATTAAAACACAGCTATCCCTCCTCACTAGTATCATTTCTTCTAAAAAGAAACTCAATCCACAAGAATAATAATGTAATCAACCAGCATTACACGCATAAAGGTCAAAATATAGAAATCGCCTCCGAATAATTTACAAGGAGGACCGCAGAACCAATATTCCCACTTTTAGCCGCCTAAGAGGGTTAACAATGGCGGATCACCAAAGAAAATAGGGAAAGAAAGAGATCGGCCTTGAAGAAGAATTCGACGAAAGGCCCGGTGGAACGTGTAAAATGGTAATTCGGGTCGGTGGTGCGCGAGGAAGAAATAGCGGCGAGAGGAAGGCATACGGCGATCGTTATCTGATAATGAGAAAGAGCTTAACGCCGAGGTGTTCTTTTTTCCTCCCCCGACCCTCCTTGTCCTGCCCCCCTCCTACTCGGGTTTCGTGCAGAACGGTTCCGCGGAACCTGTGCCATTTCCAAGTAACACAATTGCAAACATTGATTCGAACAGAAACTAGATACGTTACGATTATTCCCAGCGGCCGGGCCGTATTATAGCTCGCGTGTAGATAACAATACGACAATGGGCGCAGTTCACGTCGCGCTACTCGCGGGCGGAGGCGGATCGGTGAACAGGTTCGATCCGGGATCGGCGAACAATGGTTCGCTCGGTTTCGAGGCGCGGGGCACTGAGGAACAACCGGGTGGCGAAGAAGTTACGGAGCGATCGTCGTTTTCGTTAACCCACTTACTTTATTCACGGCATTCATTCATCCGCTTCGGGCGACGCGTACTATACGTAACACGTACATATATACATACATATACATATACATATACATATACATATACATATACGCACATAGATATATATTTTACATAGGTATTACGTATTTCTGTACGCATACATGTCCGCATTCGCGCGTCGTCCGCTGCATTCCGTGCACTGCCGCATCGAAAACCGTTCCGCACGCAAATGGCGTTCGAACGTGTTTCGGTGTACGGCCGCGATTCCGTCGTGATCTCGGTTATCTCTGGCCGTCTCGGCTCCGAATTGTACAGTCCGCCCGTCCGTCAGCACCGCATCCGCCGAGTTTCGTGGGCCGACGAGCTCGTTACCCTTCCTTCCTCAGGGAAGCCCAGGATCCGCGATCGAACGGCCATGAGAGAGCCCACGACCGTGTAATTCTGGCGAGGATCGATCCTCGCCAATTAAAATGGGCGAGGTTGGGGCCACGGAATCGTGTCGTGAACCACCAAAATAGCAGAGGACGATTGTAGCGAACTGTTACAGAAAGATAGCCGAAATAGGGGATAGCACTAAAGAGGGTAGCTAAACGAGTCATCTCTGTCCCTTCACGGTTCCTAGGTGGCTGCAGCAGTGAAAATCTAGCCGCGGAATGCTTCCGAACGTCAGGATCGCCTGAATACAATGTAGTCTACGACACAGTGGTCTAGAATGCGGGGGTTTCGGAGAAATTCATCGATAAGCAGAGCCCGACCTAGGAACGAACCAAGCCGCGCTCGTTCGTTCCTAGGCCGATCTTGGCGAGCGCCGCGGGTGCTGTCGTCTTGTATTATCGATTGACGGAGGTTATGTGGAGCCGAGTCACCGGGGCACAACGACGACGACGACGACGACGACGAGGACGACGACAACGACGACGACGACGAGGACAACGACGACGACGACGATGACGATGACGATGATGACGACGACGACGATGATCGTGTCAGACGTTCGTCGAACGAAGAATTCTATTCCGGATCGTCCGAGTACTATTAAACACCAACCAACGGAACAAAGAAT
This sequence comes from Nomia melanderi, assembly GCF_051020985.1. NCBI lineage: Eukaryota > Metazoa > Arthropoda > Insecta > Hymenoptera > Halictidae > Nomia > Nomia melanderi. The sequence goes on from NC_135005.1 coordinate 7,660,940, forward strand.
CTTTCTCGGCATTCGCGCTTCTTCCTTTCCAGATCTTTTATCCTTGAGCATACCACCTCCCCTTACCCCTCTGACTCTTTCCCCTTCCACCGTAGGCACACCCCCCCTCTATAACGCTATCTTTCTCTTGCCTACCCTTCCCTCTCTCTTTCTAACTCCCTCTCAACGTACATATATACAGCATTCATTCGCGCTTCCTCTCTTCCTCGATCTCTCCCTTCCGTCCCGTGATACCGTTTCCACTCACCCTCTGCCGTCTTTCTCGCCCCTGTTCTCCTCCGTACGCGTTCTTTCATCTTCCCTGCACCCCCCCCCCCCCCTCCGGGGGTTGTGCAATAGAAGAGGACGCGCAAGAGCGCGGAGAAACATCGTCAAGGAAAAGAGAACCCTGGCGACGACAACGGTGACGGCGACGATAGGGCTGGGTCCCGAGACGCCCGACGATGAAAAAGTCACGCTCACCTGTGCGCGCGGTAGGGTTACAGGACCGTCGGTCGGGTCGCGTCGTAGGCAGGCCCGTTCGTCGGTACGCAGACGATGTTCGCGACGGCGGCAACGGCGTCGGGAACGGCAGTATTGGCAGTGGCGGGATGAGTGTAGAGGGTGGCAGCCACGGCAGCGTTAACGGTGGCGGTAGCAGCAGCAGCAGTGGTGGCGGCGGCGGTGGTGGTGGCGGCGGCGGCAACGGCAGCGATGAGAACGGCAGCGGTGGCGGTGGCTGTGACGGTAGCGGCGGCGGCGACGACGGCAGCGGCTACGACGACGTCGTCGGGGTGGACGTTGTACGCGGACGCGGCACTGTTATCAGCGGCAGCAGCGGCGGCGGCGGCGACAGCGGCGGCGGCGGCGGCGTTAGCAACCAAGTCACTTATATCCGAACGATCCGGGGACACCATCTCCTTGCTCGTCCGATCGCGTGCACAACCGTCGACGACGACGACGATGCCGACGCCCGCACTAACCGCGACACGTTGTGGTCGCGCTACCACGAGTACCATCGTCGTTGTTGTCTCATCGTCGCCGCCGTGTCTGACACCATCCAGGGGTCCGAGAGAGGCAACGCGAAGGATGGCGATACGGTCGGGACGAACGAAAAGGTCGCGGAGAGGCGTCCGACAGTATTCAGAAATAATGGTTCGACGCTCACAGTCCCGTTCCGAAGTCTCCGGGTCCAGTCCGGTCCGGTCCGGTCCGGGGCTAACAATGACTCGAAGAAGGCGGTGGTCGTCCCCCGATCGACTGCACGACACCCCGCGATGCTCGATGGCAGGAGACGCCCCAACACGGGGCACCCTAGTTCGACGTATGCCGAGCAGCGACGGCTCACCCCGCTCGGTCCGTCTGCGCTCGGCCCGACTCGCGCAGTACCGTAACCACCGCGGCGCGGTGCCCGCCTATCGCACCCCCGAAACAACCCCCCTACCACCCTCACCAGTCCGCGTACATCACTCCTCCTTCGTTCGAACCCCTCTCGCCGCGGGTCTTCGACGGCCACTTAACCGCGAAATTTCGAAGAACTCTTTGTCCGGGACCACTCTCCTACCGTCAGCGTTTCATCCCCCAGCGAATGTCCAGGAAAACGGTAGTTAGCTAACCTCTGAACTAGGTCCGGCCGAGGCTCGCTCGCTTCCACCGAAGAGACTCCACGAATGTCTGTAAAGATTAAGGGTACACCTAGGGTAATCGATCCTCGTTTATGCGTAGAAACCCGGAATTCCGTAGTTCAGATACCGTTTCCTGAGTGTTCCTTTAATAGATGGTGAAGTTATGGCCTCGAACAAACAGGTTACAGGAACAGTGATGTCGGTGCAGCGTGGTCGTGTCACGGAACATAGAGGATAGGTCGTCTCGCAGCGGGCAGAAACGCGCGAATTGTTTTAGTCGCGGGCACCGGCGGCCCTTTGGGGTGACCTGAAGCCGTCGAGCACTCGGCGGCAAAGCGGGGCCGGGGGGAGGGTTAAGGAAGCCCTTGAAATCAATAGCCAGTCGCTACTGCCGCCGCCACCCTGATCAGGCCGCTCTGCGCTGTGTACGCCGCCTCCTCCTACTCTTCCTCCTCCGCCCGTCCACCCCCGCCCTCCTGATCCTGATTTATCTGCAGCTCCTACCTGAGGAAGTCCTATCCCCCGACTTTAGTTCGCAGTCGAACGTCTCGGTACGAGTATCGTTCGACGGGGTTAATCAAAGGGAGCCACGTGCCTGCTGGAAGGAACTGATTTGCATCCTACGATCGCTGCACCCTCTCCCCGTTGCCAGCGCCTTCGCGCACTCCCTCCCCCCTCTCACTCTCTCGATGCGTTTTATCTATTTTCACGTTAGTGCGCGGACACCGTGTCATTTAAAATAAAGTAAACTACCTCCCACCGGTGGCGTTCGGTGGCCGCGAACAGGCGCACCCCGATAGTTTCTCGAAGGAAATTATTATTAGCGCTCGCGTGACGTCTGAGGGGGATGACAATGAATAAAAATATCGGCGCCCCGAGTATTATCGGAGGACTGACGTTTCGAGATTAAAATTGGCTATTTTCCCTTTTTTTTAATGGATAGTGAAAGTACACGCTCGCGCGAACACGACGAGATTTCCAAAGAACGTCGGATCGCGTTGAGGTTTAATGAAATCGAATCCGACGAAGGAAGGATGAATGAATTTGTTAACGGTTTTACTTTGTTCCTCGAGTTTCCAAGTATGCGCCTTCTCCTCCTTCCTCCCTCCCCCCACCCTTCCGTCGCGTCGCGCCAACTTGTCCTACCGTTCCGATGAACGAGGAGAAAGTACGCGAGTGCATGTGCACTCAGAAGGTTGCCTGATTATAGCTTGACCTAGACTACTTCGTTTCGCACGGCTACTCTTTTTCGGGAACGGGAAAACGGGAAGTCTCGTCCGCGGTAGATGATCGGTTCCCACCCGATCGATTCGCGTTTCACGCGTGTTCACGCCGTTCTAAAATGTCACGCGAACACAACTCGTAACCTTCGCGGCAATTGATCGATGATATTTTAATAGTATGGACATCATTGCATGGAACGTGTCGTTGTTGCGTCGGAATTTTTATTTCAATGCACGTTTCGTAAGAAAAATTGAACGCTACATTACAGATGGCGAAACAATTATTTCCTTGTAATCGGTTTGATATTATTCGTTCGTCGTAGAGGATGACTGAACGCGATCGCGACCGTTCTACAATTTTCATGAAGTCCGGTCGCGTCTCGTTTTATTTACATGACGTTCGCGTTTCGTTCGCTTCTCGGCGACGGTTCGGTTCTGGATCGTTACAATTTGTTTGTTAGTAATGTATAATAGTATTGTATGTATATGTACGTGTACACGTATCAATGCACAATGGTACAAGAATTCGACGATGGAATATGATTCACTTGAAAAACGTTCAGAGTACAGTCTATTGTTCGTGGGCGAAAGAATGTTTGTGCTGATACATTTTTTACTCCGAATCGGTAAAATTGATTGATTGATCGATCGATCGATCGATCAAGTTTGCTGTGAGAGTTTCACGTCGACCGGATAACTAACTGAATTCTCAAACCATTCCATCAGCGTTCCCATCTCGTAAACCACGCTGGAGAGCGGCTTATGCCTACACATTGGATATTATATTGGACAATCAGTCGTTTACAATATTTATTTTAAAAACACGCGATACGGAGAAACTCCACTCGAATACATTTTATAATTACAATGTTTTCTTATCGTGTTACCCCGATATATGTCGGGAGTAGAATCCCTTCTCCCATTTAAAGGAACCACTCGAGCGAGTTAACATTGGTACCGCGAACGGAAAATGCGGCGCACCCTCGTTACGTGTCGTTTGACGGCCCCGAGTGAGTAACATTGAATAAGAGAAGAGTTACGATAAAAAGTGTGTAGAACGACGAGAATAGTTTCCGATATATTATAGTTTCGAATCGAGAAGAAAACACGTGAACGCGATGCATCGCATTGCACACGGCCCATCATCATTCCACCAGTTACTGATATAATCCATTAAATATTCTGTCCGGAGTACGCTTATAAAATACGATATTAATATTTCGAAGAGTGTCCTTCTTGGATCAGAAGCTCGAAGAATGATGAGAAATATCTAATGATATATAAAAATCGATATTCGGTACACGTATTAAATATATAAATAAATCGGGAAATTAATGAACGGTATTATAATCCGTAAAGAGGGGGGGTAAATGTTGACATTCCTTAGTCGTTTACATTTCACAAATTTAAGTTGACAACACACGATCGGTGTGAACTACGGTTTCAACGATTCTAATTTTTCGTTAATGGAAGTCGTATAGAAATATTAGAACTATGAGATGTTAATGAAGCGCGGATAAAGTTATATTGCTGCCTCTATTCCTAAGGCACAGAAATACGAGTATTTATGTGTACGTGTTAACTTTGCGACATGCTCGACATTAATTGTGACATAGTAATCTACAGATCTTTTACAGGTTGATAAACTTTGAACGGTCTCGTTAAAATGGTATTTCTAAGCGGATACCATGCTCGTGTGTAAATAGACTTATGCTCCACTTCCGGATACAGAAACAATCAATGACGAGAAAGGTACGAAATATTAAAAACGTCCGCCGTGTGACATCCGAGATATCTTTATTTCGAATTTTTATAAGACAAACATAAAGAAATAAAAATACACTGAAGCGTCAAAAAATTGAATGCATTAATTCGTTTATACGTTATACCATTGCTGATGGATAGTGCCAGCGTATCCAATTTCTGAGTCACGGAACCACTACGGTTATAATCAGCCAGCCCCCCTCCCCCTCCTGACTATATAAGTTAGACATTAATATATTATCTTAAACTGGATACATTATGTACAATCTTACATCGTGTTGATTGTTAAGTACTTTTCAATATACCGACAAAAAAAAAAAGATTCACAATTTCCCTTTTTTCGTTTAAACGAACAAATACTTATAGAATTTCTATTTAATAAATTTTGTACATAATTTACTTAGTGGCAATACGTCTTTAAATGACGACCACAAGTAAATTTTCGACAGTAAAAATCCTTTTATAAGAAATGTCGAAACGAAAAAAATGATGATCTCGGATGGTATAACACTTCGTTTTAATTCATGATTAAATACTTAAATCATTAATAGTTTGCGATACTCAACGACAACAAAATTTATCGTTAACTTCTGCATCTATGCTACAGCCTGTGCGATGTGATTTCTTAAAAAAGGATTTAGAAGTTCAGTCGGTTTACCAAAATATAAGCACACTCCTGCAGCGCGTTTAATTCTATTTCTGTAAACCACTACCTGTTCATGTTTATAGTATTTATTATGAACAACCGTATAATACGATGACTGATTTCAATCTTTCTGATCAGTAAGTGGTACATGGTAGCAGGGGGGCAGGCTAAGAAACACAGGGGAAGAGGGGATGTGCCAAGTTATGCGATATTGTAACGGCTGCTCAGAACATTTTTCCAAGCAAATATCCTACTATGACCATGACAATGGCAATGAGGATGGCATTTTTTTCGAATTGACTCTTGTTTCGTGAGATCGAACATCTAGATCCTGCTAAATTGTTTCGTGGGATCAAACCTCTAGCTGCTGCTAAGGAAGCATCGTTACCCAATGCTGCGTTTTTTAATTTCAATAAATCCTCCTACAAATAAAACCGATTCTTGTATTTATCGAATAAATACACCTCCTGTATACTCTCAAATAAATTAAGTATTCAACTACTTACCTTCAACTGAAGGTTTTCCTGCCTAAGAGTACTTTCTTCTACCCTAAGCTGATTAACTTCTTGTGCTGCTTTTAACAATTTTTCTTCTGCTTCTCCCAGAATCTGATAAATAATGTTCATAACTCACAGGTACTTACATAATATGCAGATAAAAAAAACTAAACAGACCAAAGTTCAGAACAATTATTACCTTGGGTGATGACTTGACAGTATCACCTACTCCCTTGTTTTTACCATTATTTGTATTTACTTCCGATTTAGTTGTAGTGGAAGTAGTTTTAGCTGCTGTAGTGTAAGTTACAGGATTCATAAATACGCATTTTAATTTGGATTCCATTACCTGGTTTGGGTTTGTGTCTTTCCACTTGAAAAAGAAATAGAAATCATAGTTAATCAAAGCTTAAAATAAAAGACAATTGCTATAGGAAAAACCAGTCTCCAATGTGATATAATTTACTACAAAGCCTTTAGAAATATTACATACCACATCAAAATACTCTTCGTCATTCTCATCATCTGGAGCTATTATAGCTTGTACCATAAATTTGTGTTTATTCTTTTCTGTTGGTTCAAAATCGAACGCTTGTAAAGTGACTGAAAAATATAACAACTAATAAATGAAATTTTCATGTTTACATGTTCTTTAAACATTCAAAACATTAGCTTTCAAAAATATATCATCAAGCTTTTTATATGTTGTAAATAATTTCTTTGAAACTAACCAGCTATTTGAACCTTATTCTTTGGTGTAATAAAGCCGGCATTAGGACGTACACAATATCTCCTTGGAGCAGTTGTCTTTATTTTAAAATAAACTTTGTGATTCGTTGGATTTGTTAATGTCATAAGTGATGTGACTGCTACCTCTGTGAAAGGGCCTGAAATACAGTATAAAGGTTATTCATCACTGGAAAATATTAATCGCGTAACACTTTTCACTTGGTCACTCTATAAGACAAAAATGAACATATCTTTTATAAGATTCAGTTTGAATAACTGAAGGTGTTAACTTACTCTAGACATATGATAAATAGTACTATACATATAATACTCTTATAAATTGGAAATTCTGTAGTACAAGATGCAGTCACATAAACAAACATACTTGTACATATACACTGATATATATAGTTTATATATATATATATATATATATATATTTTTTTATATATATATATATATATATATATATATATTAGTTTATATTAAATCATAATATATATTAAATCATATTTTTCAAATAAGTAAAATGATTATAGCAGTAAATATAATTTTTAACGTTTCAACTTTTCAATTTGTAACTAATTGTTTGGTAACTGATACATGAGTCTCTCATTGACCAAATCAGTTAACTCTACTTTTTGAATTTTTAGAACTCTTATTATTAAAGCAATTGATTCATTTTTTTCCTTCTTATTGGCTTTAATGCCATGAAATTCTTTTAGCTATACAAAAATTGCAATAAGAATGAAAAATTATTTTATGCATTTTACACATTTGTTAGATTCTTTAATGTAATCTAATTTAAAGCTACACTTGTAATAACAAATAAAATACATCCCACAATGTTTGTTCGATTTGCCATTTCAAAGGAAGTTTTCAAAATCAATGTATACCATTCCATCATTTCCCTTTACTTTTTGTTTTGTTTAATTTTCTTTAATAAAGTGCACTTAGAAAAAAAAATTTCTTTTTAAAAAACGTAACAAATCCAGAGGAACATATTTCTTTCCATTTTTATAAATTGAGAAAAGGAGATTACTAAAATACATTACACTGTTCATACTCAATTACATCATTGTTTATCTCTCATCTATGAATCACATACACAAGATGTTAATTCCATAATATATGAACATAACTTAAACAATGAATGTATCATACAAAAATGAAAAAAATCCGTATAAAAATATCTTTGATACGATCATGTTTCCGAATTTTAACCGTTTTCGTATTGCACCAGTTGTTCGCTTGGCTCGCAAAATTGTTCGAAGCGATCATCTTCAGCCCGAGTGCATACTACTAAATGTCTTATCACTGACACTCTAATCAATTAAAATATGCCAGGTATACTTAGAATTTACTGCGGAACCTCTTCGATATATTTTAAGAGTATGTCAACGTTATCTATTCGTTGTAAACCGAACATTTCGGACAATTGGATAACTAAGTAACGGCTGTAATTCGGAAACAAGGTCATATCGGACACATGTTTATTCACCATTGAAATTATGCTCGCATATTATTAAATATCTTTGTACACATTATATTTATATATATATATATTTATATATATATACATGTGTATATGTATATACATATGTATATATATATAAATATAATATATGTATATATATATAAATATAATATATATATATATACACACACACAAATATATTACATATTTGTGTGTGTGTGTGTGGTGTGTGTGCGCGCGCGCACACACGTATACATTATACATGTATATATGTATATATGCACACATGAATATATATGTACATGCAACATATATATACGTATCGTATATGTTCACGTAAGTATGAAAAATAAGCGTATGCAATACAACTCGATGAAAATGCTGACTGTATATCTCGTGGAAGATGGGACGTAAGAGGGGAGACTGAGAAGTCAATTGTGACTGTACTTAGCTTTGACAGCGAATGACGTACAACGAATGGGGTTAGGTACAGTCGAGAAGGCTGATCGTATCTGCTAGGTCGTCGTACATAATCTTATTTAGTCATAAATCAGAATGCAATAAATTGGCTAGCGGAATCAACCTTACGTCATCTTGACAACGCAGCGCACTGTGTGCAGGCCGTAATACCGAACAATGTGCCCGACTTTGTCAGAAAATAAGGGATATTTGATAGGAACGAAAGACAGAGGGAAGGAGCATGCGAAGAAAATGCGCATGAAAGAATGATTTGTCGTTTAAGCGTACCCGTGAACCGTAGTTCGTTTTCCGGTTCGATAAGTAAAACTTGTTCTGGCTTCACCATCCTGCCTGGCAGTAGACCGAATCCTACGGACGATTAGCCGCAACACTTTCGAGTGCGTAAATAAAACAATACAGTACCACGTCTTGACAGGTTAATCAACGATCGTTATGATTTCGTGCAACGGCACCGCTGTGTCTCGCACTCGCTACTTTCCTGGATTCCGTTGTACTAATTCTGATTTTTGTTCCGAATCGAATACGCATGCGTCACGACGGAAATTATCAGGAGTACAGCCGTTACGTCACGGAGAGACGTTACCGCGGTAATCATATTCGCTACTTCTGCACATCCCGAAACTTGAAATGCCGGTAAAAGATGCGCTGTAGAAACAATGGAATTCGAAAATATCGTCGGCTGACGGAACTAATTTTGCAATGACCATCATGTTTGACACTTATTAAAAGACACGCATCGGCATTAATGAAAATCACAATATGGAATAATAAATTTGTTGAGCGATAACATTATAAGTGTCTTAAATATATGTATACATATGAAATATATCATCCAGAATATCGTTATACGTTCCAATCCGTACTGACATCGAATTAGCTTACATTATTTTCGTTGAATATTCAAAATGTAGCTAATATTAATATCGAATATTTCAGATTTCTAATTGACGTGATATTTTTTATGTCTGATTATTAACCTCGTATTCTGTCATTAAGTTGAATCTTAACTAGACTTTCGCGTATCTTCTTGAAACGGTTGATCCATTTGTTTGTTGTGGCGCCACGCTATATACAAAAAGCCGGCTCAGCACATGGTCGTCTTTGGATTCGTATGAAAGTGACGTGATCGAATAACTTTAATATAAAAATAATTATGGAATCCTTAGTAGATCCTAATTTAAACGCAGATGTTTATAGAAATATGACTGCAGCAGATAGGCCGCCTGTTGTTGACAAGAATTTACAATTTATATTAATTCATAATGGTAACACTGTATAGGTTATATTTTTCATATTTATATAGTATAATATGTATAAAATGTTTTATTTTAAATAATAAAAAAATTATGCATATTAATTTTACATACTGATTTACTTACGTATCTCTATCTAATAATTTCTTACTAACAAGACGGTTATTTTAAACAAGAAATTTTTAGCATATTATTTTATTTACAGAAAAAAGTGCAATTCTTGGAGGTAGTAATATGACGGATCGCTATTGGAGTGGTACTATTTGGTATTACAATGATATTTCAGACTTTGATAGAGATAAAGCTTTTGTTGCCCTAAAAACTGAAAGTGTTGTGTGTGATGGTGCTGATTTAGAGCGTGATAAATTTGTAATTGGCGAAGATAGTGGAGTTTTACAAGTTTTAGGTTTAGTTGAAGTAGCTGACACACATTCGCAAGAATTACAATCCTTAGGATATGCTTGTCTACATGACGGTAGTCTTTTAACTCTGTCTGTATTTGAAGACAATACCCATTTAGTTACAGGTGGAATGGATTATTGGTAATATAATTTAAATGTTCCGGTTAAAGTACATCTAAAACGATTATTGTAGAAATATACATTTTAGTATAAAAGTATGGGATACAGCAGAATTGATGGCAATCCATTCATTCAGTTTTGCTCACACGGATATAATTACTTCTGTTGATGCACAACCAAGGAATAACACTACATTTGTGTCAACATCGTTAGATTGCGAAGCATTAATATGGGATATAAGACAATCAAATCCAGCTCAAAGTAAATACTACTAATACAAATGTACGATTACCTCTACTCATAAAAGTAAAATGTGTACTGTTATTTTGTTTTTAAGGTATTTTGAAGAAAGATTTTGGTCTGACAGCAGTAAATTGGAATACTATTTTGGATCATATTATAGCAATAGGTACTGAAAATGGGGATGTTACACTTGTTGATATCAGAAAAGCAGGCATTTCAATATTACAGGATGCAAATGTATTTCCAAGATCAGTTCATAAACTTTTATTTAACCCAAACCCCGAGAGGTAATAAAAATAGTCAAGTGATAATGCTAAATGAATAAAAAATCAGTGTATTATATAGAAATAATTATGTATTGTTTTAGATCGGAAGAATTAGCATGTTGCTGTGATGATACACGTGTAGATGTACTTGATATAAATAACAATTTTTCATCGATATATAAAAATGAAAGACATAGTGATTTTGTACGTGGACTAGCATGGTATAAAGATCAATTATTTTCATGTTCTTGGGATAATACTGTGAGCAAACATATAATACAGTCCCATAAAGAACTCTAAATAGCTTATTTCATATCACTCCGGTCATTAAAGACTATACTTTAAACTTAAGTTATGATTTTATTTGTATACTAATTTTATTACCTTTTTTATATTTGCTGAAACTGTTTATATTATTAAATGTAGTCAGTTGAACAAGATAAATTATGAAAATCTTTTTTGCTACAGCAGTTTCTTTGATTACTATTTCTTGCAAATATAAATATTATTGTAAAGATTCCGTATTTATGTTCTTTTCCATCTAAGTTTCTCATTTTATTCAAAAAGGGTAAAAATTAATTACTAATTTTTGTTACAAAACAAATTTTAGTGAATATAAATTACAAAAAACTTTCAAGTTTTAAACTTGTTCTTTTACTTTCTGCTGCAATAAACCAATGAAACATTTAAGGATCATGTATTATAGTCGAAAAATTAAATACAGAAAACAACTTTATTACTCAATTTATTTGTGTAAAATATATATTCGAAAAGCACTAGTGACATAAATAAAAAAGTTTCACAGTTTATTTTCAATACATGGGATATGACATGTATATATGTCAATATAAAGAAATTACAAATAAGTCGAACTTCTAAATTACATAAATGCTGACACTTCTATATTTCAAATGTTTTTAACTCAACCATTAATAATATGGTAATTCTAAGTTGTTTCTCAAAATTTAAATATTTATTTTATGAACAAGCAGAAAGGCTTTTTCATAGATATTCAATCAAATTGTATGTGAATACAATTATCCTAAGAAACGGTTAATATGATTCGTCAAATGATTTAATATCATAAAAGGGAAATATATAGTATTATAGACAAAGTACAAGTCACTGTCACCATAAGTATATGTCCAGGGACAAATTATTGTGGATTTCCTACGTTCATGATAATAATTACTTTAAAAGTACCTTTTCTCTTTTTTATCCTTTTTTACAATATATTGGTTTATTTATATATTCGTCTCAATTATTAAAATATTGTTCACATAATAAATTCTTGCATCAGCAAGCTTATGAATTCTTGATTGTAAGGTATAAAATTTCATAGAATAAACGCTTATTGGTATGATGCCCATCTAATTATTTCGATCTTTTAAAATTCATAAAAATGTATAAGATTCTACTTTCTTTGTTCATTGATATTCATTGTTCTTTTCATTCTTAATGAGTTTATATCTTGAAAATTGTGTGCAAAATCGTAGATGTGAATCACCTACAAGTTAATCTTTCTTGTACATAGATACATGTTGTGTATAAATTATATCCATCTATTTGGATGTAGATAATGTTAATTCTATTCAGTTTCAAAGTTATGATGATTATTTCATTTTACATATGATTCTTTACGTTAATAATTTTTATAAGGAAAGTATAGTTTGATGCTACATTAAGTGTTTATAAAATGTTAGTGGGAAAATGAGTCAATTATTTCTGTATAAATGTCTAATTCTCAGTGTTCACAGTACATACATAACAATATGATGAATTGAAAACAGAAAAAAGAAAAGTTTGGTTAATATAATTAAAGAAAAAAAATCTTTGCGCATTAATCCAGTTTTTATGAGTAGAAAGCGGCACCAGTTATTTAAAAAAATGAATTGATTCTAAATAACAAATATAATTATATAATATTTTTATTGGATGGTGATTTATATGTACATATAACATACATATATTTTCTTTAATATCTTGACTATTTAAGTAATGTTTTACTGATGCCACTTTTATTAAAAATATAAGAATATATTTTTTTTTCTTGATATGAGCTCTTGTACACTTAAGTTAAATGAATATGTTCGACAAAATGTACAATTATGAATTTTATAATCATCTGTATAATTCGTAGTGATTTTTAATGCAACAGAAAACACGTACAAAGAATGATTTTTTATCTGCATCAAAATGTAAACAATTAAAAATAAATTGCACATAGATCACGTAAAGTTCTGATTGTTTGTATACGGTGTTACCAAAATTCATAAGTAACAAAACTTTACACTGCGATATAAGATAATGAATAATGAGAATATATTATGTAATATATTATGCCATTGTTTCGTTTAAAAGTAACAAAATTAATGAAATTGTTATGTACAATTCATACTTTTATGTAATGAAATATAATTGCATCATAATCAATGCAACATGTAACTCTCATATGGACATTTATTAGTTTCCGTAAATCTGTGTGATAGATTCTTAGATATTTATGTACTTTATAACATGATGTCTTTTTCCCTGTATTAATCACTTTTTTAATCAATTCTTGAGCATTTTTACAATCCAAATTGTTTCTCATCGTCTTCGCGTATGTCACCGTATCTCCAAATGTTCCGCCGGCTATGTTTCGCATCTTCTTCTGCTTTTTTATATTCTTCGATCTAAAATGAAACAATAAAGTAATAAACAAATAAATATTTACTTACATAATTATAAATTATATAAACGACGAACTAACCAATTTAGTAAGTCTCCTGTCACGTTGGTTCAGCACGAGTAACAATCCATCAGAAATAAGTCCTTTTGCAATATCTTCGTTAGTAGAAGACTCAACTAATGTTACTGCAATAACATTGTTAAGTTTATACTCTATATTCATTAATAAAATTTTATCCATTACATCTTCCTTAAAGGCTTCAACTGCTACTTTCTCGTCGTCGGTCTATAGGTATTTAAAAAAAAAAATGATTATATAATTTATAGTAGTTAGGATATTGTATATATTATAGCACTATTTATATCTGTTATGTGTATTTTAATGTATATATACAAATACTTACGTCGCTCGGAAGTGAAACACAAGCAAGTACATACTCGTGAGCGTAAGGTTTGTCAGTAGCAAACCGTGATGGCAAGTCGGCGAGTCTTCCAAGATTAACTGTTTCTCTGTTACCATAGTCAATGTAAAATACACTAATATTCGTACCAGAGACTTTTTCTATTTTAACACGGTACCATTGATCATCACCAGTAAATTTAGCAACTGCTAATTCACCTCTGACAGGTTTGTAAGCACCCGAAAGTGGAGGATTAGATGACAACTCTTGACGTAATTGTGAAAGCAAAGTTTCCAGCTGACTACGCTGATCAACCTTTTGCACGTAAAAATGAAGATCGTTAGTTACTTCAGAAATCACTACTTCTTGATAGTCTATCTTTCTTTCAGCAACATCTTTATCATTTTCATTTTTCTCATTTTCTACTTGTACTTCAACATAATTTTTCCAAATCTGTAACATAATAATATGTATAGAGTTAATAAATTAAACAAAGCGTTTTTAAATTATATATACATTTTTTTACGATACTTACATTCAATTTCTTTGTTTTGGCACGTTCTTCAGCTGCTTTAAGCGTCCTAGTTACTTCTCCGAAGTCGGGGAAGGTGAGCACTTCTGCCAGACCTTCTTCAACAAGAGCAACAGACATGTTAAGATCATTTACGGTCAACCATCCAATAAAACCACTTCCTTTTGTTTCTGTACTTTCAACTTTAATTTCCACATCCCTTTGGAAGCAATGTTCTCTGGTAAAAGCTAATGCTTTCTCACCATATTCGTCAGCTTTAACTATACCACCACCTGGAAGCGATCTTTGACATCGAGGGGTTCTTATACCAGCTAACACAAATGTAATAAGCTGGTCTTCTTTTGGTAAAAAGAGTTTTAAACGAGAACCGCTCGTAACGAATTCAACCACGGCTTTAATGCCCTGTGCCCGTTTAAAGGATGTTAAATACGATTTCACTTTGGTAGGATCATTAGAAACATCTACTAATCGATGCACGGGGACATCTTTCTTTGCATGTAAACCATGTTGAGATTTTTCTGCTTTGCTTTCAGCAATTTGTAGCAAATTATAATGGGATGATCGTTGGTCATCGTTTTGTCTGTATTTAATTACTCGCGCCAAACCTCGTGCAACCAATGCTTCTGCAATATTACTAGACAACATATATATAAAAATTAATAACAATTATTATTATAATTCGGGTAAAATAAGAAAAGAATAAAAAGCATACGTTTTCCCACAAGTAACAGTGCAACATAATTTCTCCGGAAAATTATCTCTTGCAGGCTGAGTATAATCTACAACAACTTTTACGTTTTTTCTAATGAATTTTTCACGCAAAAATTCTCGAGCTTCTAACATCCACGGGATGTCATAAAGAGGCTTGAAATCTTTTCTGCCCATATTATTTGGTTCTTCGTTCGGCTTTTTCTCTCTGGATGGTGGTCGAACACTGCTCAAAAAGACTTTCTTGTTTTCTCCATTTTGTGTTCTGATTATAAGCGCATCTGCATTCACAATTTCAACAACAGTACCGGTGAACTCTATTTGTGGGCCTGATGGTTTGTAATCTTTCCACAAACGCAGACGCGCTTCTTTTGCAGCTTTCTCTGCAAGATAAAGCTTTTCTGCGCCAGCTCTACTATTGCTAATTGACCAATCTTGGCACTTGGCAAATCCTTCATTTAATAAAATCTCTGCAATATTTCCTATGGAATAAAAGAAAATTGAAATATTAAAAACTGAAATGCAAATTATTTGATTTATTTAAATCAGTTTAAGAACAAGTACTAACCCTTTGGATGAAGAATACTTCCAATGAAATTATTATTATTAACAGACTCAAGTACAATTTCAACATCTCTGTGTAAAAGGCGAGATTCTACAAAATATCTTGCTTCATCTGCGTAAGGATCGCCTGCTGAATTCTCACGTCTTCCATATGGCCAACCAGGACATCGAACACCTGATATCATTAATACTATGTTGTAGAAATCAGGTAGCAAAAGTGCTTTGACTGTTGAACCGTCAAAAACAAACTCGATGATAGCTTTCACCGGCTTCTTCCCGAATTTTTCAACCAATTTTCGGGGATCATCTACAGTCCATTTAACATTGCGTATATGTTCAGAAGACGGCGCCTCTGACCATTTTCCTTTTTTAGCTATTTTTGCTGCATTTTCTAGCTCAATTAATCGTGTCTGTTCTGGGCTAGGATTTCTAGTATCTTTTTTTACAGTTACTAAACCCTCAGAAACTAATGTTTCAATAACATTTTCTCCATTTCTATCTGTAGATAATGAATGTAGATGTGAATTATAATACATCGTAAATAAACAAATTTATATATGAAGCAGCCGTACCTTTTCCTAGCCACACAGTACCGTAAGTTCTATTTGTATTAATAGACTTCTCTGTAACAAATGCTACGTCCTGACCAATTAGTTTCTTACGTAAAAATTCTCTTGCTTCCCAAGCATATGGTTCGTCTCTGCTTTCATCAGTGCTACAATATATACCATTATATAATAAATTTGCAAAAAGTTATACAATATTTATATGTACCTGTCATTTCCTTTCCATCGTTCTAATTTTGGAGCAGTAATATTACAAAGAGTGATTGTAATTTCAGGAGGTGGGCCACCCATAGGCTGACCACGGATAACAATAGTATCTCCCGAAGTAACCTTAAAATATAAAAATTTTACATCAAAAAGCAGGATAAACAAATTTATTCTCAATTTGTAACACATTATTATGTACGATAGTAGCATACCACCCTACACTGTGATACTTTTCATAGAAGATTAAAGGGATAAACTTTATTTTTGAGATCTTTAAAAATTCAACTGAGTCAAAAGAACATGAGATGCAACTGTACGTACCAGTGATGTAAAATATTTTCTTAAGGAAGTAGTGGACATCTATTTGCTTATTAATGAATTACTATTCAAAAAATTTACGTATAGAACAAAAATACTTAAATGCAAGGACCATATGTTTTCGGTATAGATCTTTCGCTCGAAGTGTGTTAAATATGTCGCATGGACGTCAAAATAATAGGTTATATATAACAGTAATCACATAAGTTATATTTATTTTCTTCTGAAAAGTTCGCCAAGAAACGGATTCCTGTAAAATTCAAGATACCTCACCTGTTTCACTACTCCTTTTCTTGGTTTCACTTGCCCCTGGGGTGCGCTCATCGTGTCGTTCGTTTACTATGTTAAGCACCAAGAAAAAATCTATAATATCCCAGTCAGTACCTTCCCAGGTGAACTATTCGATGAACAGAATTTTCTGCGCGCAAATCTTTACTTTTCTTGTAAATATTCGTCTGGAATTTAAGAAAAATTTGACATGTTGGACCGGAGTAGAGAAACTCACGCTTTCCACGTATTGTGGAGGAGTCGGCACGAGCGCAATCTACACAGAAACATCGTCCAAGTACGTTTGATTTGGTGGTGATGTGGCAACACGCAACACTTCGACAACTATCAGTGTCGCGCTCTATCGGTCAACCTGCATCGATAGCCTGATCGGCAGAAAAAGTATTGAAATATTTTCGTTCTAGAATAACACACGGAGATTATTTGTATTTTTGCTGATTTAAAATTTAAAACTTTTCAAAGACCCTTCTTTAAATCAGGATGAGAATTTCCTATTTTAAAACTATTTGTGATAAAGAATTTCGTAGAAATAGGTATACTTCTAAGCAGTTAAGTTATTAAGTCAGGTGCGAACATAAATAATCCACGTGTACCACCTATGCTTAAAAAATATAAATTTTCTATTTTCTAATATATATATATTTATATATATATACAATGATACCAAAAATACTTTATTGAATAGATAGTTAATGATTGGTATAGTATTCATGTAACTCTTATTACGTTTATGTACTGTAACTGTTTTAAATAAAAAAGATGTTTTTATATTACTATTTTTGCAATGCATTATAAGATAAAACTTTGTAATACTTTGAATAGTTTTGCAATACAATTGATTGTTCCAATTATATTGTCTTTACGTAAATTTTTTATTTTATAAGTAAGTAAATTCCAAGAAAATGGAATTAAAAATACATATTATGCAATAATAGCTTTAGTAGATAACTTAAAACTTTATTAAATTTTATTGAATTTCGCATTTTATTGTTGGTTAGAAACTTTTGTAAGATTTAGTAGATGAGGATCCACAGCTTACATTTGCTTTTCAAATTCCAACCTTTGTACATCAAAATCTAAAAATAATCTTTTTCAAATGTATTACTTTATTATGTTTGTTACGGATTATGAAACCTTTTTAACATATATGTATCAAAATGGCCTTAGTATTTCAAATCTTTGAAATACAAAATTACGTTTTAACTTTTTACTTTGAGATTTAATGAAAAACGGTAAATGGAATTATATTCATTTAAATCTGTAAGGTAGTTTCTTTATTTCGCACGCAATTGTTTACAATTTTAATTAGTAGACTATGCAATGATTTCACAATGGAATGGTGACAGCGTGAGACAAAAACAAATATAATCAGTAAAAAATAAATAAAAATTACACTGTAATCTCGTAAAAATGATGTAACAGAGATTTTGGGACAGAATCAAGTGGCAGGCTTCAACTTGAAGGGCAGTATCTCACACTTGAAACTGCTCTTTTATGCTTATAAATTATGTCAAATAAATATAGCAATTTTGTCATATATAACAATAAGCATAACACTTAATTCTGTCACATGAAAAAGAAAAAATGATGAATTATTTAATACTTAAGTAGAAATAATTTGTAACAGTCTTTCTACATTCTATAAGTCTTTGGATTTAGTTCAGTAATTTTAAATGACAATCTTAATCTACTTCTTCCATTCTAGAACCTTCTTGCGTTTCATCTTCTACAGGAGGAACTTCTGTATCCATTTTCTCAGTTTCTACATTTACTGTATCACCATCATCAAGGCCAAGACCAAGCTTGATCATCCTGTATATTCTGGATGCATGTATTTGTGGGTCTTCTAATGCAAAGCCAGAAGACAATAGTGCTGTTTCAAATAGAAGCATAACAAGATCTTTCATAGATTTATCATGCTTGTCTACTTCAACCTTTTGTCTCAAATTCTCCATAATTGGATGGTCAGGGTTGATTTCCAAGTGTTTTTTAGCAGCCATATATCCCATAGTCGATGTGTCTTTAAGTGCTTGGGCTTTCATGATCCTCTCCATGTTTGCTGTCCATCCATATTGTGAAGTAACGATACAACATGGAGAATCGACTAACCTATTAGATATAACAACCTTTTCAACCTTCTTATCTAAAATGTCTTTCATGACTTTACATAGATTTTCGAATTTAGCTTTATCTTCTTCACGTTTCTTCTTCTCCTCCTCATCTTCCGGAAGCTCCAAACCTTCTTTTGTTACAGAAACCAGCTGTTTGCCATCAAATTCTTTCAACTGTTGTACAACATATTCATCAATTGGTTCTGTCATGTACACTACTTCGAAACCACGCTTTTTAACCCTCTCTACAAACGAACTGTTTGCTACTTGCTCTTTGCTTTCACCAGTAATGTAGTAGATGTGTTTTTGATTTTCTTTCATTCTACCAACATAATCCTTTAGCGAACACATTTCATCTCCAGAAGCAGAAGTACGATACCTAAGCAACTCTGCAAGCTTCTTCCTATTCTGACTATCTTCGTGAATACCTAATTTCAAATTCTTGCTAAATTGTTCATAACATTTCTTGTAATTTTCTTTATCCTCAGCCAGTTCTTCAAAAAGTTCCAAGCATTTCTTAACAAGATTCTTTCTGATAACTTTAAGTATTTTATTTTGTTGTAACATTTCACGAGAAATATTCAATGGAAGGTCTTCACTATCTACAACACCCTTAATGAAGTTAAGATATTCTGGAATAAGGTCTTCACAATTGTCCATAATGAATACTCTTCGCACATACAACTTGATATTGTTCAATCTCTTCTTGCTTTCAAAAAGATCAAATGGAGCACGCCTTGGAATAAAAAGCAATGCACGAAATTCCAATTGCCCTTCTACAGAGAAATGTTTAACAGCTAAATGATCATCCCAGTCATTGGTCAAGCTCTTGTAAAAATCACCGTATTCTTCTTGTGTAATATCATCTGGGTTTCTTGTCCAAATTGGTTTTGTCTTATTGAGTTCTTCATCTTCTGTATACTTTTCTTTAATTGTCTTCTTTTTCTTCTTTTTCTCATCCTTCGGTTTATCTTCATCGTCATCTTCTCCAACTTCCTCAATTTGGAGTTTGTCCTCATCTGTCTTTCCTTCTTCCTTTTCGGGTTGTTCTTCTTCTTCATCGTCGCTTAATTCTTTGTCTCTTTCTTTTTCAACAACAAGTTTGATTGGATAACCGATAAACTGCGAGTGCTTTTTCACAACTTCCTTAATCTTTGATTCTTCTAAGTATTCTGTCTGATCTTCCTTAATGTGCAAGATGATCTTTGTGCCCCTTCCAATTGGTTCACCATTGTCTGGACGGACAGTGAATGAACCACCAGCAGAAGATTCCCACAAATACTGCTCATCATCATTGTTCTTTGAGATGACAACAACTTTATCAGCTACCAAATAAGCAGAATAGAAACCCACGCCAAATTGACCAATCATAGAAATATCTGCACCAGCTTGGAGCGCTTCCATAAATGCTTTTGTGCCAGATTTAGCAATAGTGCCCAGGTTGTTTACAAGATCAGCTTTAGTCATACCAATGCCACTGTAATAAATAAAATTTAATAACTTATTTGTATTTTTACAAAAGTTTATTTCTTTAAATTAAAATTAAAAACAATGTTTTTCAAAAGAATCATGTAATTTTTGTAAATTATAATTTAGAACAAAATATTATACAATAAAAAATAAAAGTAATACTCACGAGTCTAAAATAGTCAAAGTACGATCATTCTTATTAGGAATGATTTTAATAAATAATTCTTTGCATGTGTCAAGCTTTGATGGATCAGTAAGAGACTCATAACGAATTTTATCCAAAGCCTAGAACAAAAAAAATTAAAATTACTTACTATCAAGTAAAATATTCTATAAAATTGTTTACCAATTTCAGTTTCCTTCGAAATACAAACGAGCAGTTTTGATTTGTAAATTTCATCAAAGTTTATGTTTCAATTAAAAATAAATTTTACTTACATCAGATGCATTTGAGATTAATTCTCGAATAAAAATTTCTTTGTTGGAATAAAAAGTGTTGATGATTAAGCTCATCAACTGTGCAATTTCGGCTTGAAAGGCGAAAGTTTCCACTTCGCCGGTATCAGCCATTGTTACGTCTTCAGGCATTTTCGTATTTAATACAATATCAATTAATACCAAAACACAATTTTACACTACAACAAATGTGTCCACACTGTTAACGTCCACGATTATTTGCACTTCTATGCACTGAACAACGTATCTTCTCGTACGTTTTCCGAGGATCCGCTTCTTGCGCTGTCACTTTTCAAAGTATTGAATCCTGCCGCGCTGCAGCTGCTTTTATCGAGCTTTGAAGATTCTAGAAGGGATTCAACGGAAGTTTGTTCCGTTTTCTAGAATATTCTATCAAGTGTCTTACCATAGTTATACTTTATTGGTAAAAATATACGCAATATTTAATAAGAATAATCTCAGAAATTTATTATATAAATTTAAGGATTATATAATGTATAAAATTGATAGGGATTAATGCTGAAAATGAAAGAAAATTACTCACTATTGACTGCAATCACGTAGTAATCGGAAGTGGTGACATGTTGTATCTGTCTAGAAACATCGCGATACCTGGCAGCGGAGAATTAACGGCATAAAAAATATTTGATGGAATAACGTTATATACATGTACATTTTAAAAACATGTACCATACAGTACTTTGAATATTTTGACAATATTTTATAAAATTAATTTTTGTTATACTGACTTCTTAATTTTTCAAAATTTACATAATAATTATGTATCTTAATGTAAAATAATATTTAAAAAATAATGATGAACTTTATGACTAAATTTGAAATGACTGTTCTGATTTTTATATTTTAAAATATCAAATATTATTTACGAAAATATGATGCTCATTTTTTCAGTAGATATTTCGAAGAATTTTATGTACAAAAGGACAAATCATACACTATAATAATGTATAATAGTTTTACTAAACAAATTTAGCCCCAATATTTCGAATGGTTATCAATGTATTAAATATTACACGATATTTTTCAATTGTATTTTTTTTGAAATTTCTGTGCTTGTCTACTGAGATTGACAACGTGTATTTCTATTGTTAGAAGAAAATTTGAATATTATTATGAGGGTTCGTACGTTTTTTTTGTTAGTAACTATTTATTTACATATGCTAATACAACATATATATAATGACAGAACAATCAAATACGATCAATGATACCTTAGTCAACAGCCGTATTGGGACGCTTAATAAATTCTCACGTAGGCGAATTCGCACAAGAAACGATAAAATTAAGTCGTCCGGGTGCAATGTAATTTTTTATGGTGTTTAGTGTTATACTAGTGTTACCAATCGTTTGTGTGACTGTACGTACAAAAATAATAAATGAGATAAAATGAATGTTCGTAGGATGTTCTCTTAACCTTGATCTCATATTACAAAGGGAACGTAATAATAACGAAATAATGATTCTCACATAGCGATCGTATTTCTGGATAAAAAATCTTATTAATAAGAAAGTGATACATAAATGAAGTCAGGCATGTAATAAATTTTAAAACACATGTATATTCTTATGCAGAGAATGTTGGAAAATTATAAATTAGACAGGGTTAGATACTTTAATAGTTTATTTTTTTCCTTAAAAGAGTATTACTGTCTACTGTATACAACGTAATCAATATTAAAAATCATTCAATTTTGCGTCAAACATTGCTATATTCATTTATTTCGAGTTCTTTCTATTTCAACCATAATGCATGAACATTGCAGTTGGTATGTATAGGAGTCCTGTGCAATACAACTTCCTATCTACAATTCTGAAATACCGACAGTGTTAAAAATCACAGACTTAAAATACGTAAAGTGCAGACGTTGCAGCTTATGAGAATTTTCGTTTAGGGCTTTGGAGGACCCCAGGACCGCCGTACCATTTCGGTGTCGCGCTCGATGTTATCGATAATACAGGATATGGCTATCTTGTTAGTAGAAATCGAATTAGCTACATGCTTTATTTCTGTTACGAGTGTTTTACCACAAACGAAGACCTTGTTGTGTTACCATTATCTGATGTTATTACTAGCTTCGTTTTGTCAAGATACTTCTAGGAGACATTAGATGGCAGCACTCTGCACTTCAAATGTATGAAGTAGTAAGATGCAGCATTCATTAACATTCAAGAATAAGAAAATACATTATCTATTCAATCTGTTTTATTTTGAAACGATTACATTTACCAATATTATTTTTGGCCATCGGTATTTTCTCACATCACGTAGCCTACTTGCACTGTGTTCACAGAACAATACGATGTTGTATTTCACGATGTCGGTCTTCAGGTCTGACATCTCAGTGTCGTATTTGTCATTAATATTATAAGAAGGTATGTAATAAGAATTGAAAGTATGTTTGCCGAATAAGAATAGCATAGAGAAGAATGTTGTTTTTACCTATTTTACGCAGATATGTATGCTTGTACACTAATTTTGTATAGAGTGATCATTTCAAAATAATCTACATAGTATACGCAATGAAACAAACCTATCGATTTGTATAAAACGTCATTGGCAATTTTGGAACAAAAACATCTCGATGTGCATGGTACCTAAGTAAAGTCTTCCCAGCGCAACAGGTTAACGAAGTATTACAAAGTTTTAATGAAGTATGATAATGTAAGTGACAGTTGCTTAATAAAATCGGAGGACAAGTTCCCAGAGAAATCAGCTGTTGCCCGACAAAGAACTCTTTCTGGTATCACGCCGGAACGAACATTTCGAGCAAAGCCAACGTGCATGGGCTTTCACCAGGACGGGCCGTAGCTGCGGGCTACGATCCACGTTTTCTCTTCTTTCAGTTACGGTTCGCTTTTGCTTTCTTTTTCCAACACTGACGACTTATCGCTTTTGTTTCTCGCCTCTTTTCACGTAAGGAATATATCTACTTAAGTATCTACGTACATGTTTCATAACAGTGAACGAAATTGTATGCAACATGTAAACAAAAAGTCATTTCGAATAAATGAAAAATTAGCTGAATTTTTCTTTGTTCATCTACAACTGGAATCGCTGAACAATGAGGAGCAACGACTTCAAGGTAACGATTATTTTTGAAAATGAATATTACGTTCCTTAACACGTTAACGTAAATGCCGTCTATAGCCGTCCGATGCTCGTGAATGTAGGTGCAAATGACGGTAATGGCTGCTCTATATTCTTAGTATTATAAATGAAAAGATATAGTAATTTTATTCTGAAAGTATGAAATCTTGATTGAACTTTCCAAGAATCAACTAACTAACAAAACAAAATTGCTTTTGTCGCCCATCACCGATTTCAAAGTGAGCGTCAATGTGTTAACCTACACCTTTAAGTGATTTAAACATTTAAACTTACTTAACTATTCCAAAGATTCGCAGATCGCTAGAGTTTACTATGGTTTATTTTTATCTATTTCAGTATTAACATTAAACTCTAATGGAAATGATGACAAGTCGTGCATAATTATAAATTATGAAAGAAGGCACGTAGGAATACATGAAAATATGCAGATAAAGGCCTACAAGAAAATTAACGCAAAAGATCGACAGTGTCCAACGAACTCATATATGAAAAATGATTATCATATATAAATGGAATTTATATATGAAAAATCAAAATTTCTCACAGCGATTTTAATAATTTCCTTCATTTAATATGTCAATGAGGAAATTAATTATTAAATTTGCACAAACAGCTGCACCATCCAAATTCGGGTGTTATGACGGTTAAAGTGTTAACGCATAGTAGGCTAGACCAAGGTGAATGGGATCATGGGGTGAATCGGGTTGAAACGAGAATCTACTCCACATTTATCGTATCGTAAATTATATTTCTCGTTACTTAGTTTCTATTCGCAAGAGAAACATTTCAAAATTCATTTTCGTTTTTAATAATTACTGTTTAAGTATTCTCATTTCTTTACAAGGAAAGATGATTCGACTCGCCTCGGACTACTCTATAGTTTTATTTAATGCTCACAATTTAATGCTGACAATGTTGACGACCGATGAAAGACTTTTAAGCAGACGTGAACGAACTTCTGGTTTTTTAGCGGTTAAACAAAAGTTCGTCAACGGAGGACAAAGCGGCCGCGCGCGCTATTCGTACTCTGGTTATACCTTGGCGGGTAAGGGAGGCGGAGGAGGGAGAGAAAAGAGAGAGGACGGTCGTCAGTAACTCGGCGGCCAGAGAAAGAGGAGGAAGGCCAGCAAGGATGGTGGTGATCGGGGCTTGGATCCGCGACTGGCAGTTCACGGCTGGTAGTCAGCGGGCAGTGTCAGTTAGTCATTCAGCCAGCCGGTTGTCTGCTCCGATGGCAGAGCTGTTGATCGCGCCTTCGATCACATCGTCATGATCCTGCCGCGCGTCCCGACACGCACCAGTCTCGACCGTGTTCTCGTCGTTTGACTTTGTTTTCTTCCTCGGGCCCGTCGATTTTCCATATAATTCATTGTCCCATGGACTGGTCCGGGAGACGGGGTTGATCGTCGAAAGCGCGAGTGTCGGTTAAAAAAGAGAGCGAGCGTTTCAAAAGTGTGTGCGGATGCGAAGGGGAACGATCCTTTCCACCGGAGAAGTGACAAAGTGAGAGGAACCGCAGCGCGACCTTGGGGAGGATCTCGAGGAGGACCTCCGCGAAGAGGTGTCTCTGACTGGAATAAAGCGACGTAAAGGCGACCACGGATGGTTAATGTGAGTACGATCCGCCGCAAACGCTGTCACTCGTGGCTTTTGTATTAACACATTCGCTGCCGGGGAAATCTAAACCTCTTGCCTTGGGTGCCAAGAATTAATTTTAAAAAGACAACTTACTGATATACTAGGCACTCGCGGCACATACCCTTACTAGGGGGTATCTCGTATTGACATTAAATGGAGTAACCGTTTGAGTTCCAAGACTTTTGAAACGAACACTGTCGAAAGGACCCAAGCAGGACGGATAACGATTGGCTTAGCTCCTGTAGACAAGTGCTAAGTAGCACGATAATGCTTTTTTTATTCGACCAAAATGATTGAAAATAATCTAAACCACAAATAAAATGTATTGCTTATGCAGTTTACATAAAAAAAGAGTGAACGATATGATGAACAAGTATTGGTAAAATTCAAGTATACTGTCGACCATTCACAGTGGTCAAATCTAGTGGGACTCAAACGGTTATGGTGCAGATACATTGGCAAGTAATTTGCGACATTTTTCTGTGATAACGACTTTTCTGAAGTCTGTAGACGCGTCGCAGATTGCTGGCGGTAAGTTTATTTAATTTGCAACAGTAATAAAATGAAATGACATAAAATAGAAATGTAAAAACACTTCTGCGAATCGCTGCCAGAAAAGATGTCGCAAATTACTTGCTGGTGTATCTGCGCCATCATTAATATTCGTTGCAACGTTGAAAATTTTAAAAAGATTATTTGAAATTGATCAATCTCGTAAGGATATTAGCAAAATAATTCAGTTAATCTGCTGCGATTCGTATTCAATGGAATTCGAAAGCCCAGTATCTTTAAAAGTATGTCAATTCGAATGTATTTAATTATACATTCCGTTCCTACGTTCAAAAAACAATGAATGAATTTTGTTGGCGAAAAAAAGAGTTTTCTGGGACTCAAAGGGTTAAGAAAATTAACGCGTTCGCTCCAAGCGTCATTCAAATATCAATATTGAGGATTCTTGTTGAAATAAATTGATAATTGAAGTATAACGAACGTATTAATTTTAGAAGTTTTGTCTGGTGAAAGATGAACTGCATAATTTCTGTCAATTAGCAATGAGTGTTTAAAAGAAATATGGCAGATTCAACAGACTTTACATTTCTTTTTCATGTTTATGTTCCTTATGACTTACAGACGTTCGTACAGTTTATTCTTGTAAATTATATACATGAAACTTACTCTATATGCATTTAGAAGAGAGAAAGTAGTAATTGTATGTAACCAAGCATAATTTCTTTTAAGCAGAATTTTTCTGTGGTATAGTAAATGGTCTTTTGCGATTGTTACGATAAGCTTTACATTTATCTTTTGCAATTTTTATTTGTCTTAATCGTATTATGATTGCTAAATGTGATATAATTTACTATCTTTACCTATATACACGAAACTCATTGTACTTTTATGGATGTTCGAAAGAGTTGTTCTTCATATTTATTTTTCATATCTGTGACTTTTGCAATTTAATTCAATTAGCCGCTAAAACTATAATTAACTCTCATCAAATATAGGCATGTAAAAAGTATTGCAAGTGTGTTCAGAAGAGAGAAGGTAATTATAATCAAATCTTCCATACAAAAATTCCGATTAAAAGTTAAATTATGCACGGTTAAATATAGCTTCTGTGTTGTTCGAAATAATTTCCTATAAAACTGCAGGAGATTCACGAGACTTTATGGTCAAATTTGATCTGAACATCTTGATTTCTGTTTTACAATACACTAGATTGTATAGGTGCACATCTATCATCTAGTTTTTATTTTCTATAGTGGAATTGCTATGAAAACATTCGCGAAATATGAAGCTATCAATGTGACGTTGGTCACGAACGTGTTAAAGTCGTCCATTCAAATAAATCGGCTTCATTTGAAAAACGAATATTGCCAGTTCCGTTCTACTTCTTCCCTTCTTTAATGCTTCCTTCAAAAAATTGCGACTCGATCGGCAATTTCAATTAAAATGCAAAACAACGGTGACAACTGAGCCTCATCGATACACTTTTTACATAGAGGATCGTGGCTCGTTTAATCGTTTGAAGTGGAACACAAAGCACCGAGAACGACCGGCTGTTAATACGCTTTCTGTTTTATTCCTGATTGAATTATTCTCTCGTCGGACGAAACGGACTTTCATCCTTGTTACCAGTTTTCGCGAAACGGTCCATAAAATTGTGAACTCGTGCAGGCATCCGATATACAATATGGTTTCCCGCCACGCGAAACGTAATGAGGGATAAATGACGATATTATTCGAAGTTCATCGGTGTCCACTTTTTTTGTTTTTCTATTTCTTTATCTGATAGAAATTTTTGTTCCCTAATGTCAACCATGGTATTCTGAAAGAAAAATTGTTGGTTCGAGTTTTTTACGAATAATTAGTTATATACAAGCTCCGCCAGTTATCTAAGTGATTATCGTATGATTTTGATTAACATTAGAATTATTTATTCATTTTTATTAGATTATTTATTATTATTTTTCTTATTACCTGCTTCGGTGTGCAAAAATAAAGAGATCGCAGTATTTATACAATTTTTTTATGCGAAAAGACAAAAGCGTAACTCAATTTCCGAGCTGAAACGAAAGAAGCGCGATCGCGCCGCATGAAACTTTTCCACCGGATTTTGTTAAAGATCGGGGGTTGAAAACAGTTATGATATTGGTTTCGGTTCTTTAAACAGTTATGAATAACCGAAATAAAGTCATATTCCTAACTATTATTCGGTATATCAGTTATTATATATTATACATATTATGTTATGTTCACGTTCATGTTCATGTTCAGGTTGACGTTCATGTTGAATTTGATGATGATGGTAATGATAATGTTTATGTTGATATTACGTTATATCGGTTCTATATCGATTCTAAGACTGTTATTTCTCGGTTGTACAAAAATTCAGAACTGAAGAATAACAGTTATAGAACCGATATAAACCCGATATAATATCGGTTCTTCACCGAAAGCGATATAGGTTGTAACTTTATATTGGTTCTCTACAGCTGTTTCGATCGGGACCAATATATAACATTTCTAAACAATTATCTTTGGAAGCTTTTCAATGCCTGACAAAAACCCTTGGCACTCAAACGGTTAACTATGTAGAAAGTCGCGTGTGTTCGATTAACCGGGGCCTGCCTGGCCGATATTCGATGTAATGTAACAAAAGGCAGTTAGGGGAGCCCGGAGAAAGTGTAGTCGGTGCCGACTGATATGTGCTTATGAAACCGTTCGCGCCGTTTCCTAGTGTCCTGGCGTGTTCGCGGAGGAAACGACGGTCGCGAAACGAGATACTCGAGAAATTCCGTTACCGGTCGGCCGGGTCCATCGTGGAGCGTTGACGATTGGAAACAACTAATGGCTGCATTAACCGCGGGCGTTTCCTGGTCTACGAACTCACTTCGAGCGACGCCACCACCGAGAAACACGGCTGTTCACCGCGAAGCGAATCCGTTTGTTACGCGCTTCTTTCTCCGATAAATATTAAGATCGTCGTGGAAATTCTGTTTGTTCAGTTTTGATACTGTAGGAAAATTAAGAAGAATCTCTCTTTGGTGACCATTATGCACCTCTCACGTCCCGACTCAATCCTAAAAGTCACATGAGCAAGAGGACTCTTACACTGAGGATGCTCCTGTTAATAGATATTAAGATCGTCATGAAAATTCTGTTTGCTTAGTTTTGATACTGTAGCAAAATCGAGAGGAATCTTTCTTTGGTCACTACTATGCGCCTCTCACGTCCGGATTCAATCCTAAAAGCTAAAAAGTCACATGAGCAAGGGGACTCTTTTACTCAGGATTAAATTTCTCTCACCAGTGGTGGTTTTGCATGTTTATCGAATTTTGGGACTGCGGAGGCTCGGCTACTATGTTTCCTGGAAGGACCGAGAGGTGGAGCGTGCGGTCGATTCCCCCTGCCCCTGTGGACTTTTAGCTTTTAGGATTGACTCAGGATGTGAGAGGCGCATAGTAATTGTCCTCGAGGATCGTTTAACCCTTTCGAGACTATTGAGACACATATGCCCAAGTAAATTGGTCGATTGGAACATATATGTTCTAGGCTGTAACATTGCACTGAAGTAAAGAAAGTTAAATTTTTTTGTTTTAACCTATTAGTTTGAATAAATTCAAATGGAAATGTAGTATTAGAAATATAAATGTAGTCAAATAGAAATGGTATTAGAAATGTAGTCTGTCTATTTTATTTTCCTTATAAAGAGTCCGTGTCGAAAGGATTAACACTAGAAGTTGGCTAAACCTACCAAGGCTAGACCTACCTGACCAAAATATATCAAAGTGACCATTCTTGACTTTTTCCTTTAGCAATAAGAGATTTTGATTTAGCAATACACAAACTGAATTGCAAATCAATTGAAGTCTCAGTAGATGCACTCTTGAAGTTTCTATAAAGAAACTTGAAATTTATCAAATTTATCATATAACAAACTTTTATCGTATAACCTGTATTACTTTCGAGTGAAACATCTGTTCGATCAATCAATTTTTCACTCGACCACATCGGCTAATTTCTCTACAGCGTTAACAAACTTTCTGCGTGAAAAAGTATGAAATGCGTTCAGAAAAACAGAAAAGTAGGTGACTTTTAAACCTCCGAGGCTTCACTTCCGGTGCAAATGTATTTACGCGCCGCCGCCGGACGACCAGCACCGTTCGAAGCTTAATCTCGCGTGACGAAATTTCTTCTCGATTTTCCGATTCGTCGTAAGATTTCGTACGGTCCGAACGAAATTTCATTTTTTTCCCTTTTTTTCAGCAGGCAGACAAAAAAACCCGCGGCTCGCTGAGGGAAATCTCGGTGAGCAACAGTAGGTCATTACAGAATTTCTAGCGGGGCGCGGCGTCCGCTGTGTGTGACCAGAATGATTTCTTTGCGTGAAAGTCATCCTGGAATGGTACACCGAATCCTGGCCGGGTGAAATGGAAACTATTTGATCCGCGCGGAATGCGAACCCGCGCACGGGACAAAACACGTACGGAAACGAGAACGGACCGTCGCATAATGAGCACCTGTTGCCCGCGAATAAATGTCGTCTCGCTGTCCCGAACACGTAGCCTCCCGTTTCACGTCAACTGTAAACGAAGAACAATTGAGCCGTTCATTGGCCAAATCGATTAACTCCATTTTTCGAATTTTTTAACATTTTTTTATTAACCCTTTCGTCTCGAATGGTATATATAGAGTCGTGCCACGAACATTTGAACCCTTTGAGTAATGTGGGCGCATATATGCGTTTTTCGATCTTTTTAATTTTACATGTGCCGTGGACTCCTCTAATCTTGGTGAAAGTATAAAAAATGTCAATGTGTCTGCTCGATGGTTCTAGCGTTAAACACGTTTATTCAGCATGAATGATCTTACGTATTATAATTGTTTTCAATGTTTTGGAAGTAGTAAATGTGTTGATATAAAAACTTTATTTTTAATCGTATGTTATTTTACTTCTATCTATGTATAAGGAATTATAACGATTTATTTGTGCCATCGGTATTTAACGAAATTCTTAAATCACGTTTACACGTTCATCACACGTTTGCTTAGGCGTGATCGACAAACATTTACTTATCTCTTGTTGAGTGTACGGAACACGGACAATTCGTTTTCGAGTGAAAGGTACGAAAC
Organism: Nomia melanderi; assembly: GCF_051020985.1. NCBI lineage: Eukaryota > Metazoa > Arthropoda > Insecta > Hymenoptera > Halictidae > Nomia > Nomia melanderi. The sequence goes on from NC_135005.1 coordinate 7,692,339, forward strand.
TCTTTCGTGTAGGAGAACAAATAAGATAACATGTAAGTACTTACAAATGCAGCGATAAAGGCAACCATTTTCCCGTAAACTGCTTCACAACATTGACGAACGAACGCATAGCGCCTCACGCAACTGGGCCAAGTATGTTTATAACGATCGAACACGAGAAAAATGCATAAAATAAAGTTTAATGGTGTCAGATATTGCACGTTGCTTCTTTTACGCGCTTCTGCGCATCGTCGAAACTGAAATATATGTACAAATCCACATCTCCTCCAATCGAATTAATTTGCGTTTATAATGATACTTCGAGATAAACAAACTTTTTACTTAATTTTTCACGTAATGTGAACAAAGATTGTCCGTTAATATCCAAAAAGTGATAACTTATAAGATCATAATTGTTGAAAAGTTCGTTTAATAGAAAAATGGCTACACATAAGAATGTTATTAGTTTATTTTTTTCTCCGTTTGTTTTTAATGTTTTTTGATGAAATATAAAATATGAAAATAAAAGAAGAATGTAAAAGAAAATATATAATGTAAATATTTGTTTATAAAGTGAAAAATAGGAAAATAAACAAAAGTGTGAAAGAAAATGTATAATAGAAAAATTCATTTACAAAATTACAAAATAGAAAAATTTGTTTATAAAATATAATAACAGGAAATAGTCAGTAATCCCTTCTGAAAATGCACGTTATCGGGAGCTTGCTTGTTTCCGGTTCTTCGATTCCCACAATTGTTGCCACGATCTACCGAATTTGCATTCATCACGAAACGCTTTTACGTAACCGCTCGAAACTTGGTTCGAACAAGGAAAAAGGAAAAGAAAAATGAGAAAAAAATGGGATGCTAAGTCACCGGAATGCGTGCATGTATGTATAAATAATTCTAAAGAGTTCTACGAAAACCGGTCCAGTTCCTAATTAACGTGTTACCATGAATCGTGTTGCAAATAAATTGGAAATTAATTCGGTATCCCTCGACGCGTACATTTCTGCGCGCATTTTTACGCGCGCCGCGCTTCAATCCGATTAAGGGTCTGCAAACTCGTTCCAGATTGTAGGTACAGTATATTTCGAACATCACCCTCGAGTAATTGATAATTAACAATTTCGCGATCACTATTATTCATCGAGAAGAAAGGGAAGAGAATGGAGAAGAACAGCATGGAAATAATAGGGAATGTTTAAACTTTTGAACGTTATCGAAACTTTCTAACTAGATCGAAGATATTATCACTAAAACTACCAAACGGATTAAATTGACCCAGTTTTAAAATTACACGGTAATTTTAGTGTTAATTAAGTTCAATCGATTAACTCCCAATCAACCCTTTGTACTCGGAAGTTCATCCGCTGCATACATTCATGATTATAATAATAATAATAATTATATTAAAATAAAATACTAATGAATCTTTTGATGGTATTAAACAGAAATAATACACGAACGCATATAACTATTTCACTTCAACATATTACCTCTAATTGGTAGTTAGCAATTGCATTATCTAAAATTTGATCTTGATCCCAATAATCTCATAATTTTTTTTCCAATAATCTTTAATTTCAATGGGTTCAAAAAGATAATCGAGGTTCTGCCGTCGCGTTCGAAGTTCAATAACTTGGTCCGTTGAAAGTGAATACGTACCGCATTCTTTAAAATCCTTCCCTTCATTCTTCGGTTCGGTTTCATAAGTTGCGCACGGTGCCCGCATACTTACGATTATGATGACGCCCACCGATGGGCGTCTCGACGACGCGACGCGTTGAGGAGACAATATACACGTGTCCCTGGAGCGTTTTTTACTTTCCCTAAGCGACACCCACGTATTTACGCGGTATCGAATCCTTTATGACGGGCTCGTCTACGCGGCCGGTGTAACTGTATCTATACACACAGGGATCGCGGGCTCATCCCGCATTCTATTATGTCAGGTCAGTCTCGCTCTTTGCTCGGTAATAACGTCTTTTGTTCGCGAGAAGAAGAGGATCTGCGCGCGTACGTTGATCTTTTGTTGCGTCTGTTGATCCTTGTTAACGCTTACTATACTCCAAGCATCGTTCACTCTTTCGTTACCTACCGGTTTCAAGATTTTCAGTTGGATAATGAATAGAGAATGTGAATAAAGAATGAAATTATATTTTATTTATTATTCTATTGTGCCTTAATGGTGGTTTCAAGAGAAATTTCAATTGTACAATGAATAGAAAATATGAAGAAAGAATGAAATTATATTTTATTTGTTATTCTAGTGAGGCTGAATCCCATTATTTCATTGTTAAGGCTTACAACTCGAAGCTTTGTTCAAGTTTTCGTTACCTACTGGTTTTAAGATTTTCAGTTGGATAATGAATAGAAAATGCGAATAAAGGATAAATTATTTTTTATTGATTATTCTATTGTGGTTGAGTTTCGCTATTCGATGATTAAACAATATTAAAATTTTGAGATCAACAACTCCAAGCTTCGTTCAATGTTTCATTATCTACCGGTTCTAAGATAAATTTCATTCGGGTAATGGACAAAAGATGAAACTAACGAGCGCAATTTTCTTCTATTATGCTGTAACTAAAATTCCATTCTATTATGTTCAGTTAAATTCAGTTTTTGTTCGCGAGAAGAAAGTGTTGTACGCGCACATTGATGCCTTTTTGTCTCGGTTAATTTTCGTCAACAATATCAAGTATTTACAAATTTTCTTCTACAGTTTCATTACCTACTGGTCTTGCGCTAAATTTGATTCGGATAATGGAGGGTCGGAATAATAAATATACTGTGAATTTTTATGCAAATTCAAATTTTATTTCAACGTGTCGCATATTGATGCATTATTCGAAGCTTAATATTAAACATTCATATTTAATTTCTTTCTTAATTTAAACTTGTTTTTGTTATATCGAATTAGGTGACGATTGAGACTCATTTTTCGTGTGTAAAGGTTTAACTCTTAAATTGAAGTTCTGTTGAATATTTTAGAACATATCTGAATAATTATCATGCGTATTATTGTTATTATATGCAAGAGTACGTTTTATTAATTACGCGGAGTGTTGCACAGGGTACTCTATTGGTATTATTTGCATTGTATTCCACTTAAATTCTTTGAATAAATGAAGATAGGTTATTTTGATAAATAGATGGAATGCTTATGTAATAACGACTAATTATTATTCAGGGAATATAATCGATTAACACTAATTTATTTGGCTAATTGTCTAGGATAAATATTTACTTTAAGTGATTCGATTACACTTATCAACCTTTTCGTATCAATCCACTGAAATTCGTTAATGATCATTAATACTAGGTTTATGAAACAATTTCGACTGATACAATTACACGGATATGTATTAGTATGTACTTTTAAACCCCTAATTTTCAAGATCTAAACGAACATCAATATTTCTAGGAATAATTGAATAAATGTCTGTAAACCTAGTGTTAATATTACATATTTTTCTCTAAAAAAGAAGAAAATGATACATGAATTTGTGTTGCAATAATAGTAGTTGCAATGAAGCCAATTTAAAGAGTACAAAATAAAGTAGAATTGTATTTTCTGTATAATGTATTAATTACACTACATTGAAATTAGAAGATAAATGTACCAAATGCTATTGAAGTTGTTTTCCAAAGATCTTCATAAGCTATAAAAAGATTTTCAAGTTAGTCGTATCGTACAATAAAATAAAGTAAAATAAAATATTAATAAATCCATTGTTTGATTAACAGATTTCGAAAAAATAATTATTCTAAGAAGATATTAAAATCAAATTTGCTCGTCAAATAGGCATTTACTTATCGAAAAGGACTTTCATAACGTGATCCTCTGTTTTTAAAAAAATTTCAAATCTACATTTCAAATCGTAGTAAAGATTCTGCGATGTTCGTTTAATATTCTGCAATTATCAACAACATTGCTGCTTTCAAACGCAATTTTAATCGGTGAAGTTTCAGCGCAACCTGAATAATGCATAACAATTTAAGCCTAGTAAAAGTATATTCAATTATCAAGCATCATGCTATTCACCTGAATAATTTATATACTTTAATGTGCTTGTTCTTCATGAATAAAAAAGAAAAACAAGCCACGGAACTAAATTGCTCACTCGATTACGATAAGATCGGACATGAAACGGAGGAACCTGTTTGAAGAATTAAAATTCATCGTATTACATTTGTGAGAAGTTTATTGACCTGTTGATAAAGTCGTTATATAAAAATATTACAATACTTGAAATCGCGGAAGGTTGCTGTCATGGCAACCCGTTTAATCCCTTGCCCTACGATTTATTTCTCAACTATAATCGATAAAACTACATACTTTGCCAGTAATAATTTATTGAACACAGAGAAAAATTTCAGGTATATTCTATGTTTATGTTCGCTGTAAAGTACAATTATTGATAAGAGAAGGATAATGTTTAATTTCAATCTAAAAGAGTTAAGTAATATTTATATTAAATTCTCTTTAAAATCTTCATCACGAGTCTGACACGTTGTTATAAGGCAATGGGTTAACCCTTTGCCACAAAGTGTTGATAGCTTGCAGACATCTATTTTAGTGTACATATTTTCGAATGTGTTAATTTTATTCAATGGCTAATTGAGTTAGCACCAGCTAAAATAGAATTTAGTAAAAAAAAGTTACATATCACATAGGGTTAAGTGTTTTGTTTGAAAATCTATTCGATCAAATATTACTCGATACCTTTCAAACTTCGTTTGACGCGTTGTTTGGTTCAATTGTTGTTAAAATTTTACTGTAACAAGAAGAGAACACAAATATGCTTTGAAACTGTTTTTAATGAAGTATCGTGAAGCTTCAGTTTTTATTTTAGTGAAGCATCGAAGAACTTTCTTGAAATCAGCATTTAAGGAAGCAATGAAAATGGAGGATTGCAATAACGAATCCGACAGGAATATTGTTTTCCTTGTTTTGTAAAAAAAAACGTAATAAATGAATATAGTTATGATCGATGACTTATGAATAGCATATGCTAATATTACCTTTCATCAATATCCAATATTAACAGGCTATTTCAGAGAAATTATATTTCACTGAAAGCTGCGCACATTTAAATATTTCTTTCTCTATAGATCATACGTTTAACAAAAACAATTACGACCAGACTGTGGACATTTGTGTTTATAACTAACAAACATTTTTTTAGATCAATTTTAATCTACCAAACACTATTGTTACAGAAAAATATGATTTTACGTGTATCCAGAAAAAGAATTCACGAAGAATTGAGAATCACAAAAGTTTGGAACTGCTAAATTCGATCGTTGAGAATGAAAATCGAAGTGCTAACTGTATCATCAATGTAATATATTCGGTAATTTCCTTTGAAATGAAGAGATTTCGAAGGTAGTTGCCAATATGCATCGTCGTTATTAAAATTTGCGGTGAACCTGTATCGACGCGCAATCTTCGATAAATTAAGAGCCAGACGAACAAGAGTCCGGTCAGGAATCACCGTAAAAATCGTTCCAGTTTCGGTGATCCCACGCCGAGGCTACCGGACACTCGAAAAATCTGGGTCGCCGCGTGCACTCTGCAAATTCGCGGGGCGGCGCCTTCTCTCCCGATACAATCGATGTCCCGCTTGCAATTAACCCTTACGTTGACCACCGAAATCTTTGCGTTTACTTAAATTTCACTGGACCGAATTTTGTTTTAACTCGATTTTGATTTAACGCGAATTATTTTTCATTTTTTACGCGATTTGTTCGATTTAATACGAACTATATTTTACTTTTCACTTAATTTTGATTTAACACGAATTATTTTTCACTTTTTACACGATTCCGGACCGAAACTATTCATATAACAACTGCCTAACTTAAAATCAGTTTCATGTTCTCCAATATTCGTTGAGCGCAGAAAATATTGAATTATCAAATTGAAAAATGTATTACAGATTTAATGTAAAAGTTATACAAAATTTCTTGTCCATTTGTTTATTCTATGCATTCTGCCATATGAAATGATACACGTTTTTGTAACATGATGAACATTCAAACATATTAAAACTTGTTGAAAGCTCCAATGATCATCGAATCCGATCAGTTTTCTAGCAACGTGTTCTCCGGAAATACGTTATTTTTTTAATAGCAAATGAAACCTGTACCGTAGCTTTCCTTAACGATTTCCGTGGGAAAAGTGCGTATTCCATCGCGTAGGCAGATTAATTAGGTTTTGCTTCGGATCAGTGCTTTCCAAAATAAACTGGCAAAATGTCTGAAGAATTAGTGCATGAAATATGTTGCATTCGCTTTAGAAATTGCATGAATCCATTTTCAACGTATGCAGTATCGGATTTGTTGTTTTCTTCACTGTTACCGATTTCTGCTGTTTCCTAATTCTTTTATATATTATATTTCTATATTTTTTGTATTTTATATTATATTTCATGAAACATTATTCTATACTTTCACATTTCTATATCTTTTATATTTTATATTTATATTTCATTAAACACAGAAAATAAGAGTTGGCACTGTAACAATCATTCGAAATGCGTTACCTTATACAATTATTCATGTCATACGAGAAAAATCTCGTTCATCACTTTCTGTAATGCGAATTCGTGCAACGCGCAACGTATTAATACGTTCCGGATTAGCATCACATATTTGTGACACTCTATGTATTTCGCGTAAAGAAAATTATATTATTTTCACGTGGGTCTGTATTAAAAATAATAACGCGTAACGTGAAGTTGGGAAGCTGACGGGGCGTTTTCTTTGAATTTTATTTGCACTTTATTAAGACGATTTGTTGTATTATATAAAATATTGTAATTATGAAGATCGATATTAAAATAAACGCTGGTTGGAAACGTATTAACCGCGTTTTACGGGTGTCCACTGTAATACAGATTAAAGATCGCGTTGTAAGAGAATCGAAGCCGAGTCAAATCGAACGAGAAGAGAGAGAAAAAAAGGGTGAAACGGGTCCAGGAGCGCGCGCGTATGGCTCACCTGTTTCCGATACCTCTTCGTCGTCGATATGGTCGGGGTATCTCGAACTCGACCGACACGTTTCTGCCGTCGCGAGATTCCCGTGCCTCGAAACCGGGTCTTCTTCTTTCCGCGACCTCGAAACACACAAATTACGGAGGTACGAAACAACGCGCCTGGAAAGAGAACCGACACGATGGTGGACACGACGCGACGCGACGCTCTTGTCCGATTTTAACCAGTTAAATGTGTTCGACGAGTATACACGTCATTTTAAAACGTGAAATCGTATTGATTTTTTTCAACGATAAATTTTTGTCAGATAAATGTATAATTCTTCTTCGTTTTGTTTTAGTTTTTCGTTGGAATATATTACAGATGCATTTTCCCTGCGTTTGGCGGGTATACACTTCATTATTTCATTTTATGGCGTGCACAATGAGATATTTTTCAAACTAAATTTCACAGTTAACTAGATGACTCCTTCAAGCCTGATGCGTATAAGCAATAAGTTGGGGCGAGATGCCCCATTTTTCTTTTTTATAAAAACTATTACATCATAGATATTGATACCTGACAACATATATATTTCTTATGTATTTCTTTATTTCTTTATTATTACTTATATTTTATTATTTATATAGAAGGAAATACATATAAGAAGAATAGTTATATAAATAGGCCTCTACGAAGGATTCAGTGTACCACTAGTAATAATTGAAAATATAGGTATTTGGTATTCTAAATGAGATGAGAAATAATTGGTTATAAATATAAATTTCTAAATTACAAAATAGTATTCCGTTATTTCCAACTGTATAATCAATAATACTCTATTACGACACGTCATTCTCCGTGAAATGGATACAATCTTATCAATACCACTAAGAAAATATTTAAAGGATAAGTGCTCATCAAACTGGACATGTCAATTAGATAATGTTTCTTGCGAGGTGGTGTGCGTGACCGTCTTGCGCCGTGATCTCCCTCGTCCGTCGTTTATGCGAAGAATTCCTGGGATAGAGGATTGTAGAAAGTCGAGAGAAGCTTCGAACGCTTCTGATTGCGCGGGTTCCCTGTTGCTTCCTAGAATTTACGGCCCGCCTCGGCTTCGTTTCCTCCCACGAGGCAGGCAGGAATTATAAATTGAAGGAAATCTCGTGGTTCCTCGGAGATTTATTAACTCCCTGGATCCGCTGCCTCGCTGAGCCCGTTCCTCTGCAAACTGTTTAGGAAATAAGAGAGGAAAGAGCAACTTGTTTCCCCTGACCATGTAAAAGTTCCACGCGGAATCCTTCGCGCACTCGGGCTTTTACGAAGTGACAGCATAGAAACCGTTTTACTAGGAAACATTGTAGACTCGAGTAAAGTATTAAGTATATATACTGGAAAGTTCTGTACGTTTTTGAATTAAGAGAAAATAATACGTTCCCAATTTATTTATTAATATTTACTGAATTATGTACTTTCAATCGTTACTAATGACTTCTTCCTAGCGTGATGATCATTTGTGGATTCAGTTTCTGCAAAATCGGACAGAACTTTAAGAAGACCTAATATTTTCTTGAACGAAAAATTTCACCTAATATGAATTACGCAATTGTTAAAAGTGTAAAACGTAAGTTATGTTTATTGTTAATGTATTGAAAATTTGATTAAATTCAATTTGAATCAATTGACACCGAGGCTTGGTGTAAGAACTTCAACGAAATGTAATATTAAATTTCTGTTTTTATTTTTATTTTCATCTTCTTTTTAATTTTTATTTTCATCTTCTTTTTAATTGTTATTTTTATTTTTACTTGTATTTTCAAGTCGTAGAATAAAAACTCTACTAGTAATAATAGTTAGCATGAAAACTTCATACGAAGTTCGATATTGAATCTGTTATGTTCCAATATATCCACAAAGTTATGCGTTTCTGATTAAATTCTGACCAAATCATTTCGAGCAAACCTAATAATTAATATTTTATAAACATCAATTTCCAAATAAAATCTTCATGAAACTATTGGAGATAATAATCTCAACAACATTTAAAAAGAAACGTCAAAATTGAAGGATGATTTCCCTTGCAAACGTTTAACAGTACAAACGAAACCACAGTCACACCATTAACAATTTCATCAGGTGATTTTCTAGAAACTGCGCGTGGAAACCGGAGAACGTTTATTACTTCGTTAAGGTCGTTATTTTACCATTCGCGCATATTACGTACTCACGTGTTCGTGTTTTGTGTAATTTATTCCGGAGCCCGGTTACAAAACTTGCGAAATTTCGGGACCGTGGTTTTCCGCTGGTTACGAGCGCCACTGGCGCTCGTGGGAAAGCGCGTATATTTTCGTCGCTCTCATAGACGTCGCGGAACACGTTTTCCATATTAAAGAGACGTCCGGGTAACGAGCAATAAAGGTTCCACCGAGCGTCGAGCGAAAGTAAGGCTCGGAAAGCGAACGTTTCCTGGGGCCATTCTCCGGAGACGTAACGAGGAAACTAGTGTGAACGCCGCTTAAGGGGGAATCTCCTCTAACAGCAGTAAAATTGATCAACCTTTCACTATTTCTTATTTTTTTGAAAATTATTAATACGTTGACTGTCACGAAAAGCTTGACGATACTATGTATCTCTTGTTCTTTTGCTGTAAACATAAGAAAGCAATTAATTACTTAATATCACAGTTCTTATGTTACTTCTATAGAAAGTAGCTATTAGTATAACTATATTTAAAAAGTAAATTTATCTTTGTAATTATATACATTTTTAACACGCGTGGAATCTATTCTGAAGATATTGCTTCATGTAAGTATACAGATATAAGTACTATGAAATAAAGATTAAAAATAGAATTTGAATTTTACAAATGAAAATTAAGAATAGAATTTACTTTTGGTGAATGGAAATTAAGAATAATATTTGAATTTTATAGATGAGAAGTAAAACTAAAATTTGAATGTTATAAATGATAATGAGGAATCACAGTTAAATTTTATAATTAAAAATGTAGAATAAAATTTAAATGTTACAAATGAAAATTTCCTTCGATTGTATCTAGTTGATGGGGTTCGATCGTAAGAGCGCTAACCTCGGGGAACGTCTTGAAGCTCCGGCGGAGAAGAAACACGACTCGTTGAACAAGTCGTCGTAAATCAGAATCTCTTCAGGATGAAATTAGTGTCAGTTAAAGGATACCGTGGCGCCGGACCATTTCGTGTCGCCCACAGGCTCCGCGGTGAATTAACGACCGTTCCACGGGAAACACGACCACGAGTTTCGTTACCCTATTATCCGGGGATCTTCATTATGCTATCCGCGAGCGGACTTGACTGTGATCGATTATTAACCGCCTTAAACGTTCGTCCGTTTCGAATTACGAATTTTGAAAAGCCTCGTTCCGCGGGATCGCCGGAAGCGTCGTTCGTTATCCTCGCGCGAAATAAATGAACCTTTTTTTGCGGTTTTAAGTTAAATCACACGTAGCTGGAAATTGACAAACGCTTTTATTTAGTTTCAAATTTAATTGGATATAAAGTAATTTGTAGTATTTTTCTGAGATTAATAAGTTTGTCAATAATGGTCATCGACAAGGTTTCTAAAAAATGAGTCTGGCAGTTTGCTTTTAATAATTTTAGATATTTTAATGAAATTTTTTAGTGTTTAGTATTTGACAAAGTTTTAACGCAATTCTATTTTACTTCTGGTAAGTTCAAATCTTATTGACTCAATCTTTTTAACGATCAAAGTTCACAGCTTCTCAAGAATTATTATAGTTCCTTCCGCACTCGTTATTACTTTAACTTTTCTGAATATTCCATTATAATCTTTATCTTTCTTATTTTCTATTTATTAAATCTTCCTACATCCCCTTTACGTTATTATTATTTCTCGTATTTTGTCATGATTCCACTGCATCAATGCAACATCATTCCAGCGCGTGGTATCGTCCACTACTCGATGAAACTTAATCGCGTGACACTTTAACAAAAAGTAGCTCGTTCGGTGTTCTTGTTGCGTCGAAGCTTTTGCGGATGAGGATTCCTTCAAGGTCGAAGGACACTTGCGCAAAGGCCGTCCCGAAGGTCACCGCGCTATTAAATCGTCCCAGCGCGTCTTGATGAATCACGTCGATGTCCCACGACGATCTCTCAGGTCGGCTAACAATCCCCGCCAGTTTTTCCCACCGCGGTTTTTCGATGCGGCTCGCCGTCAGCCATAGGAATGACTCGTAATCGCTGATTCACCTAACCGACGATTCTGCCAATTTACGGGGAACGGTACAATCGTTCGGCGAATATTTCACTTGCGTCTCGTCCATTGTTAACGCGTTAACGGCCGAGGACGCCTTTAAACGTCTTTACAAAATGATGTAATTAGCCTTTAACATATTTAATAGCCGAGTAGTTTTGAAAGACGGCCTGCAAGAGCCGAAACTTCTTTTTGGTTTAGGGTAGACCGATGCGAATCGGATCGTCTTCCCTTTGACAATAAGGGAATGAGAATACTGAAACATTGTAATGAAAAGTAAATAAGAATTTTCGAATTTTTGAATTTCAGAATTTCAGAATTTTACAATTTTACAATTTGAAGAAAATTTAAGAATTTATTGAATCAAGTTGATTCAAAATCGGTAGTAGTATACATAATCCCCGATTAAACAAATTAATATCTCTTCATAAACCTTGATGAAATCAATTACCGACCGTAGTAGTGATTCTCTCCGTTGAATAACTTTCTGGACACTTTCTCCGTGATATTAGGGAAATAATCACCATTAATCGGTTTACGTTCAATTAAGACCTCTTACTAATACTAAATTTCTTACAAAACAGAAGAATACTGACTGCGCACATATACTGAATAAACAAAAAGAAAAGAATGAAAATTTCACTTTACTTTCTTCATTAGAAAATAACAAAAACTGTAAAATACTACCTCTATTCGAAACCGTCGAGACAAGCTTTAAATCTTCAATTTCAAACATCAATTTGCAATCCGATTCATCATACAGGCAAGTCAATTTACAAAATCGCTGTTCAAAGTTTCATTTGCATAATGATCAAAATGTTTCATCGTTGCGCAATCATTATTATTCACAATTACTCGGTTGAAAAATTCCATTCACATCCTCCGACAACGTTTACATCGTGTTATTACATTCCAAGGTGCTTCGCCGCCTCGCTGTTCGCATACCGAGGCCGTTTAATCCCCCGATAATGAATTTTTTATCGTTCCAATTCATCCGATTACGTAACCCATTATTACCTTCCGGGAAACAGGAAGGATTCCCGAGGTAACGGAGGACGCGGTAACGTCCGCGACCCTACAAGCAAGATAAATGGCTTGATAGTCCTTGGTCGTCAACTAAAACCCTTCTTTCTGCCTGACTTCGCAAGCCAATCATCTATTGGACCGAGGCAAAAATTTTGACGCTTTTTGTAAGCGACTAACACTACATATATAATATAAATATTTATTAAAAATAACTTATTTAAAATTTAATTTGTTTAATGTAAAGGAAAAATGATATCTTAAACTAAAATTTTATTAAGGATACTTGGGCTTACGGAACACTTCAATCTGACGTATATTGGATTTTATAAACATTTATTTGAGAAATGCTTAGGTCGAGTTTGGTGCAATCACACCAATATGTACCCTGTTTATTTTTAAAACTAGATTTATGGACATTCACTGTACAGTTTGTTCTATCGTTCTTAGAAAAATGATTGTGTTAAATAAATTGAATTAAATTATGTTAAATAAATAAAACTAATTATTCAATAATATTGACTTAAAACTGATGTTCGTTCATTTAGATTTTGGAAATCGAAGGTTTAAAAGTAGACAATTAGGATATACTTGGAGGAGTTGCACTTTGAAAAGGTGAAATTCGGCACGAAAAAATAATTGCTTTCTATTAATGTTATCAGGCTTGACGTGTTCTATTTACACACAAAATTTCATAACTTTTTGAATCTACGGGTTTGATAACTTCCCTTGTTAGTTATTTATGAAGTTCAGCCGCCACGAGCCGAAGGATCGAGGGGGAGGATCGAGAGGCCTCGTGTGTTCCACCGATGCGATCTCTCGCTCGATAGCGTTAAGGTGCTTGCACAAATTTCCGGTATTTGTTAAGGTAGTGGGAGCACGAGCGGCTGCTTACGGATCGTTTCGTTATCGTGCGAAAAAATCTCGAGCAGAACGGGCCGCGGTCGATGAAATAGGGAGCGTGGCGTCTTATTTTTAACTATCGAGTTCCGTGAATATGCTTCTACAAACCTTACGACGTGTTTGTTTAATCGTTCACGCCCTAACCAGAATAATTTATTGGACCGATACAAAAGTTTTGACGGTTTTTTATACAATGGAAAATGTATGAATATTTTGAAAAACAAGAAAATCGTTAGTTCAAACTTATTTGCGATTTTCCCTGCAGTTTCCGGAAACTTTTGTAGCAGCCTAAAAGAATAAGTAACGTTATGCGTAACGCTCAATGTTCTTGTGGAGGTCAGCGCGTTAAATGCAGATTTTGCGGATAGTACTTGCAAAAAACGATTGATTACCGTATTTTGAAAAGGAATTTCCTATAATGTGACTGTGGATCCGGAAAATCTTCGGTGTTCCGCGGTATCCGCCGAGACAGGATGAAATTTCACCGGGACTCGGTCCCTGGTTCCGCTCGAGCGCGACCGATTTCCACTGCATAATCCGAAGATCGTAAATCGAAAGGAGTTCCGCGACGTCGTTCGGTCGGGTTCCTGCTTTCAAAACGGAACGGGTAAAAATCCGCGTCCCGCGCCGCGGAAACCGCGTCGAAAGGCCAGAACTCGCGGCGCAGGATATCGGGCCGGTTACGTAAAGTCGCAGAGCGGGATTCTGTCGGTGAAGTCGCCTCGAGTGGAGCTGCGACTTACGAAATACCCGAGTTACCCGCGAGAGCACCCGGTTAGAACAAAATCACCCGAGTATTTTGTGAGATGGCCGAGTATGTACTTAAGTAAATACTTGGGTAACCCAGGGTCCCATAAGGCATTATGTTATAAAGTTTATAATTGGCTTTTAGAGTTTCTACTGTTTGTGTTTTTATAGAAGAATAGAAATATTTTGTTCACAAATAATTCGTTGTTCTTTTTTGTTTATTAAAATAACGATGATTATGTATTTTCTAAACAGTTTTATTCTTATTATTTTGGATAGAATTGTGAATTACTTGAATAATGGGGTAATGGAACTCGGGTATTGATACCAGAGTACTATTGGTACTACGGTATTAGTACTAGAGTATTTACCAGAGTATTAAGACTGTAATATTAATATTATAGTATTAATAATATTAGTGTTAATATTCCAGTATTGATACTACAGTATTTATGCTATATCCGACTACCTCATGCTACTTTTTTCCCCCAATAAAAAATATTTATATTTATATTTATATTTATATTTATGTTTACGTTTAAAATATTTATTAAAACATTAATAAATATGTAACGACATCCTTAAATGAACATTCCTACAGCAGGACTCTGGAAAACAGGGAATCACCGCGAGCACGTTATTGATAAGATAGCCTGTAGCATCAAACAATAGATACCTAGTCTCACATGTAGTTTCCGTCCGGTAATTTTTGTTTACCGGGTATCTTAATAGCCTCTAATCAAGAGACGCCAGAATCTAGAGATTTGCGTAAAGTCGGAGCACGACTTTGGCGAGGAGAAAGCGTGTCCGACGATCGGAACGGGCGCAATTCGGCGATTTGTTTCGTGTAATCGAAATTGCCGGTTGTTTCCTCGACGCGTGTCCCGAGATTGACGCAAATTACAAGAAACCGACGAACCGGGTGTATAGTTTGAACATTCTTCTGTGTAGATCACGGATCTTTATGTAAATTCTGATATACATGGGCGGTTTTATGGGAACAAGAATAAAGGAAAAAGTCTCGTCGGTGAAAAAAATTTGTTACGATAGGATCAAGGAAGAAATTTTAATGTTTCTTGTAATGTAAATATCTTTGCTTAACTGACAAATTTTTTTTTTTTTTGGAAAATGTGAAAAATCTTAGGTGTATAATACAGCGGTACTCTTTTCCCCCAAAACTCCACTTACACAATTAACATTAGAACTATGTAGCAGTCACAATGACTGGTCTCAGTTTTCTTGTTTCGCAATTATTAATACCTTAAAAGCATTGAATATTCGAAGTAATATTAAAAATAAATAGTTTCACTTAAATTCTATAACAAATGTTCGAAGAAATTGAAAATAATGCATTGTAACAATTTTTATACGGATTACATACCAATCATAATAAATGCTCGGTAATTCTAGTGTTAAAATTTCTGAATTATTATTTTGCTAGTGTATAATTTCTAAAGTAAAAAACGTAGAATGTTTTGGCACTGTAAAGGGTTAAAATTGATGTATTTGCAATGAGTAACATCTAAGTAATGAAAGTTCAAAAACAACAATTTTTCGGTTGCAATCCACTGTTATTTTAATTTTGTAAAGCAGTACATTTATAAAAATTACATTCAGGTCGTGTAAATCGCTTTTTATCATTTTTATTTTTTTTTCTCGGTAATAATAAATTGAGATTATTTATTCAATTAACTAATACTATAAATGTATACTTTTATATTAAAATTAACTGTCAAGTTGGACGAGGAATACGAATATTTTGTTCTAGATTTTTATATTAATGTTTATCTAATAATAATAAAATATTTTCGCGTTTCTAGGATATAGTCGAAAAGTAGAAACATTTGTCACCCGTTGAAGAGTTCCGTCACAACATGGTCACTGTTCCTAGCGACAGGTGTGTACGTATTCTCCATTGTTCTTCCCTCGTTCATTATACCGTGATACGTGTCGCCTTAGCGAACGCGAGTCCCTGAGAATTGGAACGAATGAAACGTACATAGCTACGAAAGCGAGTGTTCCCACTTTTCACTGGTCTCTTGTTTGGAACCAAAAATTCCTGTCGTGCTTCAACCAGATTGATTAACTTCTTGCTCTATGATTTCTTTCACAACTGTGTTTGATAAAAATACTTCATCGATAATAATTTCTTAGAGAAAGAAAAGACTTTGTTACTTATTCTGTGTATACGTTTACTAAAATTAGCCATTGGTAATAGAAAAATAATGTTTAATTTGTATACAAAAAGAGTAAATAGGTTTGTCAAATTCTGTCGAAAATTTTTGTCACGAATCGGATGATATCGTAGTGCAGGGTGTGAAGTTCAAGACAAAACATTGATAACAATAAAATAATCTTTCGATTCAACCTATAGGTAATATGTAACACTAATTTTTATTAAACCCTTGCTCTATGATTTCTTCTATAATTGCGCTCGCTAGGATAGTCCCTAATCAGTTACCAAAAAACAAAGGCAAATCTTAAGTTTATCTATATTTACTCTTATTTCAGAATATATTAGTTGATAATAGAAAAATGATATAAAAATTGCATCCAAAATAATTGAGCGATATTTGCTTTGTAATTTTCATTTGGAAATTACTCCGCACGGTCAGTGTTCGAATCGAACTAGAAATCTTATGCTTATACACAATTTACAATATTAACATAATAAAATTTGAAACTTTTCTAAAAGATTTGAGAAATTTTTCCTGGAATCTTGTATTTGTTCAAATACAAAATACAGAATAGAAGATTCCATTTGACAGTTAAATAATGAAATAATTCGAAGGAAAATCATTCACTTGAATAAATCAACATACGAGTATTCATATGTATTTACATTTAGATAAAATCGAAACTGATTTCAATGATCTTTAATCCTACTTAAATATTTGATTCCAATAATATCCATGCTTGACGTGTAAACACGCTTTTATCTTTGGAGAAGTTGAACATCGTGCAACGATCAGTAATCATTCATTTGCTCGATAATTTCCGGAAACGTCCGGAAAAAATCCACTCTCGACCACCGTCACGAAAGCAACGTGTCTATTGTGTTCTTGTTGAACTCTTCGTTATAAAGGTTCCTACACACGTAGAAACATGTTACGATGCAACGATTATCAGGTTCCATGATATATACACAGTGCAATATTTGTAGTTCAATGTGACTTTGGTAGTCGGTGTTTTTCAGAAGCTTATTTCTGGTGATAATGTTACAGTACACGAAATAAATCCAGGTAGTATTAATAATTAATATTAATAATTAATATTAATATTAATATTGATATTAATAACGGCTGATATGAATAATAACTACATATTATGGTCACTGTGATTAACAACACGTACTAATTACATTTATCAGTAAATATTTCTAACAATACTGGATTCCAATTACTGCAGCCCAGTAAATTTAATAAAAATATGTCTTACCATATATATTACTTCATTACTTGTTATTTACAATATATCATTACATACCCACTCACACGTAATTCCTATAAATATCTAAATTTCCTAATGCTCATTTATTCATTTATTTTTACTTAATTTATCTTTCAAAGAGAATACCACTGTTTTCTACTATTTTTTCACAAATATTTACTCAAACCGATCATATTTAAAATTAATACACGTAACAGTAATAATTGTGAATAATTAATACACACCGGTTCATGTGATAAATTCTAATTAATCATTCACTTTAACCTTTTCGATTTGTTGTTATTAATATTATCCGGCTATTATTAATGTAAACTGATGAATCACTTGAACCGTAACGATAACGCATGCGTCGTAACATGTCTGAACGTGTGTAGGGAGCTTAATGGTTGCGTGTCGTGGCGCGCGCTGCTTCGAGGAGGATCCTCCTCCGGTTTGAAAGCGATGAGGTCAGGCAAAAGGGTAAACAGCAGATAAGGATCCAAGTGCGGCCTGCGTTAATCATTTCCGACACGCAGCCTCAGGTATCCTTGAGGTAAACGGTTGTGAACTGTACCTTAAGGTCGGCCCGTTCACCGGCCGACCTTATAGGGAAGCCGCCGCGGGATTCGTGTGCGGGATGTGTCAAGGGACGCAGCAATGACTTCCAACTGGAATTTCTATAGCAGTGTATCTCGCGCAAAATCGACACGCTTGTTGCTAGAAGCGATAGCAGCACGGTAGGACTTCGATTAACCGAGTCACTGTTTTCCGTGGTCTGCATCATTCGACGTCTTGGTTATCCGCGAACTCAATAATTCTTTTTGCATTATTGAATTTTGGATATTTTGGGTTATTAAATTATTAAATTTTGGATGTTTTGATTAATCGAATTATTGGATTTTTTGAATTGTTGAACTTCGAATTACTGGATTTTTTATGTTTTGAGTTATTGAATTATTGAATTATTGAATTATTGAATTTTGAATGTTTTCAGGCATTAAATTATTTGATTTTTGAAGTATTGAATTTTGGATGCTTTAAGGTATTGAATTATTGAATTTTGAATTTTTTTAATTGTTGAATTTTGTATCTGTTTGTCCGCCTGAAAAAGACCATGAAAAGGCATCTAGGGATTTTTAAAATAGATCTACATAATGTCATAAATATGTACGTAGTCAGTAATAGAATGAAACTCATTGAGAAGGAAATAAATGAAATAATTGATATTTCATTTTCTCTTTCATCGTATAATAAACATTTACTCGAAGATTAATTATCTCGGTTATTATCGAATTATTATGGAATCATTATCGATCATTGTCAAATTAACGCGTCGAATAAATTTCTTTATTTCAAGACACGTGATTCCTCAAGACTGTAATATGAATAAGGATCAAATTCAACAGACGAGGCTGATTATCATCAAGACTTTAATACTCGAAATTAAATGCTCCCTCTTCGTGTATTTCCATATTTATTACAATTCATATCTATTAAACAGCGAAAATTATGGCGTATTAAAGAAAAACGGTTCCCTTAAGCGATCACTGGCGGAGAAGATAAATGGAATGAAAAATGTCCCATTAGCATAATGTCGAATATACGTATTTAATAAGACGAATACCATTGAAATAATTATCAAAGCTATCGATGTTTGCTATCCGTGGCGTCGGGATTAACGGTAAATAAAGATATTAAATCGTTCGTGTCGATTTATTTCTCTTCGAAAGTTGAAACGATCGCGAAGTGAACGTCTCGCGAATGAGTTTAACCCTCACTTGTCCCTCATTTTACGCAACTTGCAATCAATAAGTTGTTCGTCTATTAAATTCTCATAATGGTAAAATACTTAACAAGGAATAAATATTTATTTTTCAAATAATTAATTAATATTTTCAGTAATTTTAGATATTCCGTTAATATTTCAATTCATTTTAAACGTTTAATATAATTTCAGATTACTTTATAGAAATACATATTTACACAACGCGCTGCCCTTTGATATAATATTTATTGCAGCATGCACAATATCGTAACTTGTCGCACTTTTTCAACTTCTCTCAAAATTTTGACATTCAGTGGTAAATACAAATATCTAGCTGTATTCTGAAAGGATTGCATGATGAATATACAACAGTCTTGCAACAATTGCGAAGCAATGAATTGGTCACTGGAGAGGATTTGATAAAATCTAATATTTACAGATTGATACACTAAAGTGTAAAGTTTCTTTTTAAGAAATAAGGTATCAATAATAATGATAATAATAATAATAAAATATTAAATAAATACTAACTCAGACCTAACCCGAATGGTTGACTAGCGCGACCTTCAGTTAGAAAATAAAAGTGGTCCGTATGATCATACTAAAAAGAATAAAATCGGGAAATCTCAGATCAATCCTTTAACATATGACAAAGGAAAACAAACCTTTACTGGAAAAAATATATCAAATTCACGGTACACAGATGAGAGCTAAGTATTTCACTCTCCGATTGTATTACACGAAGCAACCAGGGTAAGGCGAAGGGATAAAAAATGGAGCGTCGCGTAACAGAAAGAAGGGAATTAAGGTCATAGTGCACGAGGTTGCATAGAATGCTCTGAGGTGTCCCGTTACGCGGATATCTTGCCACTACCGTTCCGCCTTCGGAGAAACAATCTTCCACGTTTTATACGCGTTTCTGTTGTTACCTCGGATAGTAAACTTCCCACCCTTTATCCGTGGTAAAAGTGTGATAACGATGGATTCTGTGTGTTCGATCGAGAGGTACGAAAATGCGGACACTTATATATAATATAAATACTTTCTTTAATACGCTGTACGTTGACTGCTGAACCAGCATTCATAAGAAACCTGTGAAGTTGAAGTAATTGAGTCAATAAAAGAGGATCTGATGCGACTATAGATGTAAAGAACGAATCAAGTGTTTTAGAATGTTAAAACATTGAAGTTTATACTACTTATCTTGTAATTAGTTTGGAAAGAAACAGAGGATACGCGTGACGAAAAGTGTTGGTAGTTTGAAGTTAGTTAACGGCAAATATAATAATATATATATAATATGCTATAATAATATATAAATAATATAATATGTAATACAATAATTCGCAATATAATTACCAAACAGAAATAAGGGGATAAGATATTTTTTATTTAGCACAATACCGTTGAGTTCCGTTCGCGAATTTTTACTTCATTAAAACTGTTACGATTGCGCGTGGAGAACAAAAAGGGAAAAAAGAACGTTCGAAGGAATAGAAAGTGCACGATTAGTCATCGAGGACGTAAATACTGAATCACGTGCGCGGCTCTCGAAGACTTTCCGTAGCTTTGAACCTGTACAAAGTTAAAACATGCGCCGTACATAATAATAGTATTTTGCACCGATTTTTCTTCTCTTTAAACAATTATTGATGCGTACGTCTTCTATCGTACCATATCATTACGTTCCATTTCTAATTTCTGCAGAACGTTTTATGGACTTATTAAAATCTACTTCATCTATTATAATACTATCTATAATCAGATAATTGTTGAAATTTCACAATATCTTGTTGCTCTTGTTTGGACGATTCCTGAGCTGCTATTTCAATACACTATATACATTCTGATAACTTGTGATAACACTTTCGTTTCTATTTTGTTTTTTTATTTAGAGATTGCTGAAATATTACGACAAACATTATGTTTATTATATATTTGAACTGAAACGAATCGAATGACGTTTGCATTTGTTAAACTATATTTGACACCTTCGTCACAAATATGTAAAGTATATAAATAACGTGATATTACAAGACAAGGGCTCACAGCACAGTACAACAATCAAAGGCCATCGACACATGCAGAATCCTCGTTGAACCGACAAAGCGCAACAGGAACAATTCCGGTGTCCCCGTAGCAATTCCCATTTTCTATCTCGCGTCTGCTCCAACGTTCACCAAGTTATTACCGTACCGATACGCGGCGAACACTCGGACTGGCCGCGTTTTATTATCCCCATTCGTAGCCGGAGATCCTCGGAAACGATCCGTAATTTGCGTTCGGTCCCGTGCCTATTCGGGTCCCGCAAATATACGGGGTGTCACTGATATGGTGGTACTAAAATACGAAACAAGCCGAATTTACATGCAGAAATAAATCAATGAAAAAGAATACAATTTTTTGTTTAAAGCTTTATGTTCAAGAAAATTGAGTTTGAAGAATTTTTCTTATATACTTTTTATTTTTCTGCGAGGTCTCACCTCGCGCTCACGTGTTCTGTAGGAATGACTTGATGGTTAGCTGTACAGGGGTAAGAGGCGTTTTTCCAGTTAACAGTTTTATCATTTTAATCGGCTACCTATAATCTATTAGCGAATAGCAAATTAGTGATACAAATACTAGGAATTAGGAAATGAAACCAACATAGAATTCAGCTGACCGATCTGTTTTCGTTTTTTCTCAGCCAATTCTCTGTTGGTTGTATTTCCTAATTCCTACTATTTTTTTTATTATTAATTTACTATTCGCTAATACGGTTACAGGTAGCAAACTAAAATTACACTTGCCAACTCTCGTGCAACGGACGGTATTTCGGTTGAACCCTGTATAGAATCTTGCGACTGAAATTCCGGAAGGCGGAGAGCGCTGGTCAGCACGAGCGGCGTGGCGTGGTCCACGGGGAGAGGCAGAAACCATAAAGGTTTTCTCTCGGCAGCTTTGCAGCCGCGGTAGTTTGTGCGCTTCAAGGCCGCACGGAGAACCAAGCGTGAAACTAGTCCGACCGGTACTGGAGTATGGTGGCTATTATACAGCTAACGTATACAGTGTGTCCGTGCTTAAACGCAACGTGCGTTGGATAGACATCTGGTCTATTCGTCTATGATTCGTTTCTTTTTTTAATTTTTTTCTCTTTCGTTATTTAACGTCTCATCGACTTCTCGGCGATTAGCGACATTCCCCTCAAGTTGTTAGATTTCCTTCCACAGGTTCACTATTTTGAGAAATCCAATCAGCTTGTTTCGGTTGCTCTGTGTTTTGAAGAGTTGCTGTATTTGATTTGGTATTCGGCCCTGCTGCAATGAGTTTTCATTTGCGTACATTCTGTTAGCATGTGTTCCATTGTGAATCTTTTGTTAGATATGTCACACCATGGATTAGGTTTTTTCGACATTAGGTGTTCGTGTGTCGACCTAGTGTGTCTGATTACTGTTCTAAATAATTTTGCGTGGTCTGGTCTGTTTTCTGGGCGCTTCTGTGCGTGTGGGTTTACTTCTTGATTCAATTGATGTATTTGCTCAGGATGTTCTATGGTCCATTTATTCTTTTCTTAGTTTTTCTCAGGGATTGAAAAGGTTTCGAAAATATCACTGCTCGACACTGTTTTATTAAGTTATCCCAAAAGTTTTTGTCGCTTTGTTCATACATAATGGATCCGCAGTACTTTATGTTCTATATCGTGATTGAATTGTGCATAATACATTCCTATCTATTACCTTGCTTCATTTTTTCGGAAGCCTCACAATGCAATGTTTCCGAAGTTTCTGCTAGACCAAACATTGAGGACCGAGCACGAAACGAACTTATAGGACAACCTAATATATCAGTTCTGACTGAAACAGTTATGGAAAACCGAAATAAAGTCGTAACTATTGTTCGGTATATCAGTTTCGAATATTTAATAATAATAATAATACTGATGATAATTATTATTTCAGTTATAATTAAAAAATTGCAGAAATTATATTTCAGAAAAATAACAGTTGTAACATGGGTATAAAATCGATATTATATATCCAATATTATTATTATCATCGATATACCTCAACAACTTTACGCCGACTCTCCACAGCAGCTCCAATCTGAACTTTCTCTGTATTCTGAAATTTTTCGGTTCTGCATTTTGCTACTCTATTTCGGTTCTGCGCTCCTTTCAGAAGAAATTTTTTCATGTCATTTGCAAGAAATTTCATTAAAGCATTATGAACAACAAAAGGGTTTTCTCTGTTGAACCTATTGTTTACGTACGGTTGCAACTTTTTCGTTTCGCGTGCCGCTTACATCGCTACATTCGCCTTTAACCCTTTGCGGTCGTGTGCCTACTCTCAGCCACCGAAGCTCTTTTATCGTTCTAATGGAGTGGAACCTAATATTTATGTTAACACGTCGACTACCATGCAAAACATCAGCGTTTTATGCAACGTGTTAAATAAAACGCAATTATTTATGACGTTCATCTGCAGTATTAAAAAGACAATAAATTTCATTTACTGTTTATAATCAAGTGTTACGTTGTTACTGTACACTCTGAAGAAATTAATTCTGACCAGCATGACGCTACTATTATATATAAAATTGATAAGACCATAAAGGGTTCACGTGTTAACACTTTAAGTCCCAAGTAGAAAGTTTTAGGAAAGATACATTTATTTTCACAATTTATATTAACTAATTTGTCATTTTTGAGGAAAATAAATATTTTTATACAAAATGCTATTCTACGAAAAAGATTAGTGGCTATTACTATATCGATTTTGTACTGGTGACTTCGCGACTAGTCCATCAGTTCGCATTTTACTGGTATTGAAATGTGTGGTTTT
This sequence comes from Nomia melanderi, assembly GCF_051020985.1. Lineage (NCBI taxonomy): Eukaryota > Metazoa > Arthropoda > Insecta > Hymenoptera > Halictidae > Nomia > Nomia melanderi. The sequence goes on from NC_135005.1 coordinate 7,716,237, forward strand.
AAAACGATGCTATCGGGAACTAAAGGGTTAAGCTGTGATCACACTGTGTAGCGGATGGCAAGGGTGTTCGGTTTAACGCAGACTTGCCAACTCGCGGCTCAACAAAATTTACTCATGTAATTTACTCATTTACTTATTTACTTATTTATTTATCTAGTTATTTATTTATTTAATTACTTACTTATTTATTTACTTATATGTTTATATAGTTACTTATTTATATATTTATTTATTAACGACTGACCGCTACGACTAATCGGGTAGCTCACTCTCAAAGTGCTCCGATCGGAAAGGCTTAAACATGCTATTAATTTATGTGCGGTCGATAACACGTCTTTTTTCAATGAGTCCCAGGGAAGCTAAAAGATTGAACACCCCTGGATTAGCGGCAGGCGAACTCGCGCAACCCGGCACGTACAATGTAAAATCTCTTGTGGTACGTGCCACGGGCATTAGCCGGCCGCCGCGCATTGCGTTTCACGGTTTCCTAGGTCGAATGATGGCGCTCGACCGCTACGAGGAAAAAAGACCAGGCGAGAGGCCGGTGATTTCTTTAAAAAGTAAACAAAACGCCGACGCGGCTCCCCATGCAATGAAATCCGGCGAACGTTTCTTGCCGAACCTGCCTCAACGTAGGATCGGTTAATTTTTCATGGAAACGAACGATCGGATGCTTCACCGGCGTAGTTCCTTTGCGGATCATCGGGAGCTTAGGAGAAAATCACTATATACGGGGTGTCTCATTCTAACCTATGAATGCGGTTATCTCTGGAGCTATTCCTGATTATTTCTTTTTTATACATTTTTTATATATTTTTGTAAATTTTACAAATTTTATAAATTTTGTGTTTTATGAATTTCATATATTCTGTATATTTTATAAATTTGTCGTATATATTTTTGAAAGAAACAGTGGTGCAATAGTGTAATAGATTCTTTTTAAATTTTATTTGAAGTAGGAAATTTCTTGAAACGAAAATTTGTTGTTGAATATTTATTCGGAGTGTCTGGTGTCAGATTATAAACCAAAGAGGAGAAACAAGAGCACTGATCTATGGAATTCAAAGAGAAAATGCTGTAGTTATGTACAATATCTCTGTAACTTCTTGTCGGAATTCGAAATTGCAGTAAAGATTGAACGAACAGGGTATGGAATCAACGCATTTCATTTTTTCGTAGATTATCCGCGATTACCTAAATGTTTTCCAAATCGTTGGAGCGAAATGAATGGGCATTAGCCATTCATATCATTATGCTTATATTCATTTGGATCTGTTTACGCGAGGTTTTATCATATCGCGCGTCTCTCAGGTCAAGAACCTCAGGAATGTCAGATAACAATTTCATTCAATTATAACATCGAATAATTAAAGAATAGATATCTTTTGTTTCAAATCTAGATTACCATTTTACCAGTTTACTACAGCATAAGGAAATCCTTCGTCTGTGATCATATTTTTTATTATAAATATACATTTTAATATTAATAGACCACTCATATCGAGTTTTTAAAACTTCAAGGTTAAGTCCTGAAACTTCGAAGCTTTATAGAACTCTACGTCTTCCTCGAGCATTATAAAACCTTCAAGACTAAGGCTTTATGGTTCATCCTTAAGCTTCGAAGACTCAAGCTTTTTACAACACCAGGCACAAAGTTCTTTCATCCTTCTTTTTGTAAGACAGAAGAATTTTGTTCCTCACTTTATCCAAAATTATCGCCACTGCAACATTTTGCCGCAAACCGCTCGTGTGCGTTTAGCCTTAAACCGGTTCGTTGGATTAAAATTGAACAGCGACAGTCTGAATCATTCGGCCAGCCGGCCGGCCGGACGGACGGACGGACGACGGGTACATTGAACGCGTTACCTACGACACGGTTCACCGGACGTTTCTCCTAGTCATTATTATGTCACGGTTTAATAAGGAAATGTTCGAGGCACGTACTTAATTACCTTCCGAGCCATAAGGCATTCCGACGACCCGCGACACTGGCATTAGGGATTCGTAATAGTCAGCCGCGATGCTTTATGGAATTACTGTGTCTCGTTAATTGCCATGCGAGACGTTTCGGAGATTTTTACTGCTTCGGGGTACACCACGTTTTAAGTGTTCAATAAATTTTTTCAGAAACACGATGTTGACGATAGATTTATGAGCGTGTACTGTGAAGTTGATTTTGTTGCTCCTAGAAAAATGTTTGCTCATATAAATCTTGGGAATTAGAGCTTCAGAAACAGAATATTGGGATAGTTATTCTTATAATTGCATCAATTAAAATTGATACAAACTTTTAATGAAATAAATAATAAAATTTAATGTCTAGCCTGCGGATATTTATTTATATTATTATATTATTTATTTACCTTCACTTATATTACAATGGAAAATGGTTTGGCAAACGTATAGTGTAATAGTACTAGGCTTTGGAAGTTTTATATATTTTTTCGTACTGTGTGCATTCTGTGCACTTGTGTACTTTCAAATTTTCCATAAATGTGTACGAATCTGCAGTTTACTGTTAAAGCGATTTCGTGGACGATTATTGAGATTGTTTTACTGTTTATAGTTTACTGGCTCGTGTAACTGTATTTACGTTAATGACATCGAAAAATCTTTTTAATAAGAATTTAACGTTCTTGATGAAGGCTGGACATGTTATTTTCTTAAAGCTTGTGGACAGAAGCAAAACATTAAGATTTCAAAGTGAAAACAGGTCTGAGCCTCAATTAGCTATCTTCGCCGGGATAAAGATTTTCTTTATACCCCGTGAATTTTACCCTATAAAGGGTTAACGACAAATTGACTGACTGACGATTGCGACTATTACTTTTTGGATGAGAGCAGTATGCTTTATATAATTAAATAACATGTTCGATTTTCCCTTAGATTATTCTTAGATGCTGTTCGTTAAATTATTTTCATATTTTGTACCAAGCAAAAACATTTGGAATTACAAGCTAATTGATAATCAAAAGGGATAATGTATAAATGATACGGTGAAAGTTGTAAAATTTTATTATAGAATTATATTATTTTCAGCATTGTTTTTGTTACGTTCATTTCTGCTTCAATAAATTTCATTGCTTCGCCTCACTTATAACATGCCTGTGTTATCCAGTAATTGAAAATATAAAATTGTTCGATAATTCTACCGATCACAGGGAAGTATTGCAAAGACAACGCTCGGGTGAAGTAACCGATGATTTCCTGGAAAGTAAAATACAAGATGGATGGAACATTATATTTTAGAGTATTCTCTACACAATCAAAAATCATACAAAGGGTTGAATCGGATTAACCGTGAGACCTTCCATCGAGCTACAACAATATACACAGAAGGAACAAAACAAAAATTCTCTTTTGTCTAGTAAATTATTAGCGATTAATTGGTTTTTGCGGCTAATAAAAATAACAGAAGGAAAACACAATACTATACAAATTATCATAAAATTTATAAATTTATAAAGTATCATAAAATAGAACAAATAAATATAAATATAAATTCGACAATATAAATTTAACCCTTATCACTCCAACCAGTAATATCACTGCCAGGATTTTGTAGTTTTATTACCATTGGAGTTGGCTAAAAGTCCTTCGATACTATTCTTTGCATAATGAAGGGTTAACAATACAAATATTCCATTCTTAACAAGATCATTCGAAACGCGAGGTACAAGGTGCTCCTGGCGATTGCGAAAGGGTTAAACCGTGTCAACCGCGGGACCATCAAAGATACGACCCTTTGTCGAGCGAGCAACAATAGAAAAAGGACACGCCTTAACTTGGTATGCCAAGGTAGCGCCCGCGCGATCGGGCTAACCATTCGGCGGGCTTAACCTGTTAACTGTAGAATTTAATTTGAAAAATCTCTGATAATGCGCGCCATGAAATCAAATAATGAAGTGTATACTTGTCTAACGCAGGCCAAATGTATTTACAATATATTCTAACGAAAAGCTAAAGCAAAACGAAGGAGAATTATATGTTTATCTGAAAAAATAAATAATTGATCCTTGAAGGAATTAAAGTAAAAGCACCAGTAATTGACCTGGTATCCGGAGTTAATCATTTTCCAGGAAAACGTAAAAAATCAGGTTTTTAAGAGTAATAATCTTTTGATAAAGGCGCGATAGATATGCTGTCACATCTACCGACCCAACTCAAGGTAAAAACTAACGATTTATGCTTCCAACTTCCAATATGGAAGTAACTTTTTTTATTTCTGCTTGCCCTTTTACTGGTAATTTGACATAATCGTTGCAAATAAACGATATCAATGTAATCACCTTTAGTGTTCTTGGTTTTACTGTAAGTCGTTAACTGCTAACTAACATATGGTCAATTACTAGTTTCCTCGTTTTAAAGGACGCTCAACTCCCGACGCAAGTATTGAATTTCCAAGAATGTCTATCAAATTTAGATAATACAACTATTTCAGTTCGCTTTGTTACATAATGTAAGAAGTTCAAACAGCGTTTTTACGCGTAGAGTCTTTTTATTCAATAAAGGTGTCAATTATTAGTGCTTTTAGCTTAGTGTCATTCTGATTTTAAGATGACGTGTATACTCGACGAACGCAGTTAACTGATTAAACGCGAAAATGAATGCCCGTCGGCACGCTAATTGCCCACTGGATATCGAGTGTATTCACCGGCGTGTTAGTCGTGATCCTAATTGGAGCACACCGAATCGTTCGGTGGGCGCGTCTGTTGCCTCTTCTCGCGAACAATACCTGCAATCGCGCCGGTCCGATCGATCGTAATTACGTATTTCGCAATCGTGACGCTTTCACGAGTACACACACACATAAAGGCAAACATGCAGTCAGCAACAAAAGTATTCGAACGTCATGCACGCTTAGACACGATAAATGTTCCATAATTTGTTCGCGTATTGCTAAATATTTTTAAAAAAATTTATTGCGTGTATAGACACTTGCACTATGAATGCAATTGTTGATGTAAACTGCCTTTACTTTTAACCTGTGAACTGTAGGATTTAGTTTGAAAAATCTCTCGTTTTGATAAAATCGAAAAATGAAGTGTTTATCAAACGCAGGGTGAATGCACCCAGGATATATTGTAATGAAAAAACAAAACAAAACTAATATAAAATATTGTGAATTTTGATACAAGTGAAATTTTCATTATACAATTGATATTATTACTGTGATGTTTGAATAAATAAAAACAAATAAATACAATGAATTTTTATGTTAGTTGCTGTAAACGAGAATATTTAACATTATTCAGCAATTTTCAGAGTTAAAGATTAAATTCACGTGCATATTTAAAGGTTAAATGATGTTGATGTGAAGCCTTTAGGACCTAATGGCATCGCTTAGGAACCACATAATTCAGTGTTAGTGATTTAGGATCTAACAAATGTAGACTGAAGCATTAATTCGGTGCGATTCGCCTCGGTCTACCATAATTAGTTCTAAGTTAAACTGACTGTTATGGTGCTTGGTTTATATACTCAAGATAATATTAAAAAAGTAATAATACATTGTAACGATCGCTTCTCTATTTTTTCAAATTTAAATAGGAAACATCCGAACAAATGTAATAATAGTAAAAAAATGGTAACGTTATTGTATGGAACAATAATTTAACAATAACTTTTTAATATAACCCGTAAATCATCTCTCATAATGGTCAATAGTTATTAATCTACAATCGAAATTGAAGTGATTACAGTAAGATTCAGTTAATATCCAGTTACAGTTAGAAACCTCCGATCGAATAAAAAGTTGCATTCTACTCATTAGTCTTGATACACGATCAAGTTACATTTTACCTAATTTCGATAATAACGTCGGCGGCTCGTTCGACCGTGTCGAGGATCCTCTCGCGCGAAATGGCCAATACGGATCTCTCGATCTCTCTTCCGTGACGATGATTTTCAGTAATAACAGCACCGGGCTCTTCCAATAAGAACGGGCCCGATTTCGTTAGAATTCGAAAGCGACTCCGGGCGAGCACCATTCCGAGAGATCGTTCCTGTTTCTGTCCAGATATGGGCGTCGTGTAGGCGAACGAAACTGCCCTGTCGGAATGGCGATAAAAGAAACGGAACGTTGTTTAGCTGTTCCAATGAATAATTCGCCGTTCTTTCATCGCTGTTTCGTTATTTATTTTTGAAGATGTCGGATGTCTTGATTGCGATGAGTTTCTGCGATCCTGAACGGCGCCACTGTGACTAATTTGTCCGAAAACGTGGTCGAAATGTATGTCTTCGTTAACACTTTGACTGTCACGTCACCCAAATTCGGGTGACATCATTCTTTATATAAATTTAAACATTCATTTTCTTGGTAACTTATCAAACGAACCGAATTTTGTTGGGTGTATGAGATGTAAGGAAGATAGTAGAGCAATCGTTATGAGGAATCTTGACTATTTAGTTTCTATTTTACTAAGAAGGTTGTTTCGACTGTATAGGAGTTTCAATGAGCATTTACTTGACAGTTGAAGTGTTAATTATGCGTTGTTCCTTACGAAAATATGTGTTTATTTTTTTATTAGAATAGAAAACTACCCTTATAAAATTACCCTTAAGGTGTTTCACCTTAAAAAATAAAAACTTTGCGAGTTGATTTAGAATACAGTTTCAAGCAAATAATATCGTATAGATATAATCTTATTTCGAAATAATTAAGGAGTTATTGTTAATGAAAGTCATAGATACACCAGGAAGACGTATAAGGTAGTCGCAGGATGTTGCGCCTCATTTCGATTGGTATCTAAATACGTTGGTAGACAGTAAAAATTTTAATGGGCTGCATAAATAGACGGGCAATTTATTTTTAAATTAATTGTAATATCCACATTTTTATTATAAATAAAAGAGGTTTTATAGAATGAAATGCATGATAATATAACTTAAAAACTTGAATGTTATTGCATTTGTGTCATTTTGCATCACGATGAAAATGAATGCTATAGCATTCACATCTGCGAACGTGTTAAAGAACCTCCAAACATTATTTATACAGAAAATTATTCCTAAATTTTGCATGATAAGCGAAATTTACTGGCGTACGTTAAACTGTGCATTGCGACTGCATGTGTCACACTATAAAAAGTAGCTATAATTTGTAAGGTCGCAGGATGTCGCACTTAATTTCGATTGGAACTCGTTGAGGGAACTCTAAGTATCATTTAAAAAGAATCGTCGATGGATATGGACAAATCGTTATGCTTATAAGTAGTATATGAAAAATATATGCATTGTTGTTTATTATATTTTTTATATCATAAAGACAAAATATAGATAATATTTCTTTCTACTTTTTAATGTTAAGTTTTGGTTAGTTATACTTGTTGCCGTTTATAGAAATTGTTAGTGCGTTTTAATTTTGCATACAGCATAACCCATAGGATACTAAATCATAATTTACAATTCTAGCTTTGATAAAATTAGTCGGTTATTTAGTAACTTAATTTCAAAGTAGCTTCTTAAATTCTTACTTCGAACTGGAATATATCATATACCATGAATCTAATTCTCGGCTGATCTGTACGACCATGTTATACACCGTGAATCTAATTCGTAACAGGAGCTGAATGGGTTAAAAAAAGTTTTCATCGTTCGCTGGTTTGGATATGTTTTCTCTCGAAGTTGAAATGAGAAGAAGTACTCGTCGTGTAACAAAGACTCCCGCAGAAGAGAAAGTGATGACCTCGATGAAATGAGGCTTCGATGAAGTCTCGAAGTGCGTTATCACGACGCTTATCGAGGTCGGGATTAACAATTCCTATATGGTGTTCGTGATATTATATTTTTCATAGCTATCGTGACAGGTGTAACTAATCGGGACTTAACACATTGCGCATCGGCTAATTATCAAAAAAACTGAATTGTGCGGATAGCGATTTTCAGTGAGATCAATTTATATCACTATGTACAAAACAGACTCAAATATCATATTGTTATGTGATATATTTTAAATCGACAATTAGTTCTAACCAAATTTAAGATTTTTTAAAATGTTGTGATAATTAGCAATGTTATATAGTTAAGTGTTTTTACATAAAAACGAGATTTCTCGTTACCAGTATTCACTGTGTTAACACGAAAAAGTAGAAAGAAATGATCTTGAAGGAAGTGTAAGTAAAGTGTAAGTGTGAAAAATAAAGAAAGAATCTATATTTTATGTACACGACATAAAAAATATAATAAATAATATTGTTTTATATAATATTATTATATAATATTTAATAATACAAATACCAAATGCACAATATTTTTCTCTATCACAGTTTCTAATTAATTAATATTAAATATTAATTATTACCAACTAGATACATTCGATGCATTACTTTCTACTATTTTCTTTATTCAGTTTACACTTTTCCCATTCACTGTAAGTACTTCTATCTTGTTTACACTCTATTTCTTTCCAGACTCGTTCACTGCACTCTCAAATCCGCCACTCACTTTCCCGAATCGTGTTTCAAAGATGTTTAATATTCAGAAATATTGTTCTGAATATTTTCTACTTAATCCTTTTGCACCACTAACGCAGTACTATTAGCTCTTAGATCATTAAATTTAATACTTGATTATTATCAATGGGAGGCGTTTATACGCGTTCCTTGCTATTGGCAAATTGTATGATGAACACGAACGTATCAGTTTATGATTACTGTAACTACTATCTTATATTTTTGTATTGCTGTGATATTATAATATTATCATATAATTAAATTTTCATCTAAAAATGTTTTTATACCACTGCATCCTTATATATTCTATACTATGTACATCAATTTAATAGAGTCTATATTTTTAACATATACAGTTTATATTTTGTATTATACTATATTATAGTATTTTATATATATGTTGCAGTCTTAGTACTATTTACAGTACATTACATATACTACAATAAAGTAAAACATATGTATATAGGTATCACGGAGTTCACATTTAAAACTACATATAGTTTATATTTACACTGTTCTATATTAATAGTATAGTATAAAATAGTACATATTCTGAACTCCCATATAATGGAATTAGAATAAATACTCATAAACAAACGTTACGCGATAAAATTTGTAATACGATTATGTGAAGGACAAAAATATTGAAAATGCGAGACACGTGGATATATATTGTTACTGTTAATTTTTCTTCTTCCATTTCTAGTTCATTATGAATATTAAACAGATAATATACCGATCTACTTACATAGTTACAGTTGTGACAGAAACGTTAGAAGAATGTTAATCGGTGATCAATGAGGGGAACGGTTGCTTAATGGTTGCGTTAACTGTTACGTGCCCGTATGGAAGACACTCTCTCTTAGATAACACGAATTGTTTCAGGACGTAATGAGCGAGTACGAACGTATCAAGCGTTCGTGCTTGAAACGAGGTGAACTGTGGGAGGATCCCGAATTTCCAGCCACTCAGACGTCGGTCTTCTATCATCAAACCCCGCCATTTCAGTTTCAATGGAAACGACCAAAGGTATTCTTATTAATTACACAATAACATTAATTAGGGTAATTCCGCGGATGATGACCATATCTTCATTGAAACGCACTTAAATGAAAACTAAAAGCATTAGAACCACAGATTTGATTACCAAGTAAAGTTTAATTATTTTCTTACAAAATAATCGATAAAAATTAAAATTACAAATGACAAAATGTCCGTTAAGCTTGTAATGGTATCGTTTATAATATCACTACAACCAATCGCAAAATCGTAGATACCAACTGCTAGCTCGAGAAATTCGATAACCATCCTTCAAATAAGGGTCGTGAGTAATTAGATTCGTGGAACGCAGTGTTCGTGAAATCGGATTAGCGAAATTCGATAGTGCCAACTTTGAGATCGCACTATTTAATAATACTGATAACTTTCAACTCGTTGAAAACGATAACAGGGTTAACAGGGATAACATTTTAATCGAAAGACATTATCTTGACAAAAGTTATTAACTATTGTTAATAATAGTTATTACAGCACCATTAATACAGATATAATTAAATTCTAAATGATTAAAATGAAAGATATGCTCTAATCAAATACTCCAGCAACGAGAATCAAAAAAACTCGATAAATGAAATTATGTACTTTGTAAATTCTGATGTAGTTTACGGAAATTCGATAAAAATTATAAGATAAATTTTGAATGCCGTCCCTTGTAGAAATGATCATTGTTTTTATTCGAGAACACTCGAGTAAGTCGCGTTGACTATGTAGGTAACAACGTTCACGCGATATGTTCGCAACGGCTTGCTCTAGTTCCTACGGAAAGGAAGGGCGAGGAATATGAAGCCCAGGAACCGTAACGGAAACAGTGCGCAACCTTGACACATAGACTGCTTCTTTGTCATCCTCGTGATTATAACCGCGTAACGAGAAGCCTCGTTGAACTGGGATTCATCTAACAAAACTAACGGATCCCTTTTACACAGAAATCATACTCTGTAACAATTAATTAAAATAACCTGCTCAGGGCGGAAACAGTCTTCCATCTTTCCTAACGTTGCTTCTGAAAACCATTGACCAATTTCTTTCAAGAAAATGTTGAGCGCAATTGAGAAAAGAATCATAGGGCAAGGGTTTACCCCTTGACGAAGAATTTAAAGAGAATTTAACCAGCATGAATATTTCTCAATTCTTTTGAATTTAAATTAAACATTATTCTTCTGTTACCGATAATTATACTTTACAGGAAACATAGACATAGAATATACTTAGAATTTTTCTCTTTTTTCAATAAATTATTACCGTTAAAGTAGTTGCATCGATTATAGTTGAGAAATAAATCGTAGTACAAGCGGTTAGTATCCAGATAAGTATTTATGTCCTTGTCAATTAATGGTCATCCTTTCTCGAATGTATCGAACGCCGCGTTTCAACAACAACAAGGTCGGCTATTGCGTTAACGCGTTAAGCATTACGCGATGTCCGCGTGTCACGGTTTTAACGCGACCGGAAAGGATCGGTGGAGAGCGTGACACGAGTAGCGAAGAGGAACGATGAACCGAATATCCTGTGTTGAACGAGCTGGTGACCGAACCGTGAATCAGAAGGATACTATTTCACCACCGTCAACGATATAATATTACGAACCGATGCGATAGAGGTTTCGCTGGATTAACACGTTCCCGTCGCGTAATCGTGCGAATAACAATGCCGCGTTCTGTGTCGCAAAACTACGAACGATTGTTACGTGCGTCGCTGATTAAAATTATTACGCGTGACGCGACATCGAAATGGTCCCTTTTATGTTTTTCGCTTTGAAATCACACTGAATAGGAAAGGAATAGAACAGAACTCCAGCGATTGCAATACTATGTTAAATTCCAGGTCGCGAAATCAAATAAAACTGTTTTTTAAATTGTCGAGAGTTTTATTTAAGTAAAGGTGACGAGATATACAATAGAACGTTGTTGCTGTTAAATATTCTTCGGGAAACTGCTATATACAGGGTGTCCTTGGTTTTAATGTTAAAACTTTGTCAGTATATTCTACGGCATTAAATAAGAAAAACATGTTGTGGAAACATAGTTCACATAGAGATTTATTAAACAGTTATAACAAAAATACGGAACGCAAGTGATATAGTAATAGTAACCGACTTGCTGTTACTGCGAGCATTGGTTTGAATAGATCAATGCATTTACTACTTGACATCGTCATTTTCAGGGTTAATTAATGTTTCATTTCAAAATGTTTACCGTCAATACACGATTGACAAAGATCAAAGATCGCATTTATAACTGTGCGAATCTCGTTTCTATTCTGTTTCATTTTATTGATTGAATTAATGAATTTCATCCGCGGTTAATTAGAATTATGAACGAAAATAAATGTTTTATATGTTTTATAATCGTTCCTTAAGAAGATTCGAAAGTACCTACCAAACACGGTCTCATAATTGTATGCAAATTTCGTGGTCGTTTAAAATAATTTGTCAGAGCTTGTTCGCTGAATCTACAATCTCGGAACAAAGGATGATTATATAACACTTCTCCGTTCGTTCTACAACGCGTAATTATTCCGGGATACGGACTGCGGAATGCGATCCGTGATGTGCAGCCCGCGACCCGCCATCTTGGCGGCTCGGTTTTTGCGACGCCCTGTCTTTTTCTTGTCGTTTTCGCCAGTCAGAAACGGTTTCTGTTTTGTTTCCGGTTCGGGATTGATCATTTGCACGGAATACCGTGCACACGTTCGGGTTGCCGTCTTGTACGTGACGGGGAAACATTAATTGGCTGTAATTAGAGCCTTTCGGAGACTTGAACGTCCGCTGATTTACGGCTTCACGGTCAAGATCGTTACGTTTTCCGGCCGTCCCTGGAGATTTTTGGTAGTAATTTATGTTTATCCACGCGTAATGTACTCTAATTCCTGCCTCGAAGTGCTCTGCTAGAGATAATATTGAAGAAATCTTTTATTCTTTTTCAGGAATTATGCAATCGACCGATTTTCGTGAGCGATACACCGGCACAGTTCGACGTGATACCCGGCAAAATGGGTAAGATAATTACTGATTGTAAAAGTGTAACTAAAATTTTCATAGTAGTTATGAATAAACATTGTGTGCACCGACACTGCCTGTTAACTTCTCCTATAATGTCAACTCGTGAAAATTTTCACTGAAATTCGGTAAATTTAAATGTTATTTCTTTCTTTTTCATATAAATGAAATATTACTGATTTATCATTAATCTTTGACCTTTAGAGTAAATGTGAACAGAATAAGCATGAAATTCTTTTTCTTGTTTACTCAATTATTAACGATAAAGTATAATGGTTCTGTTAAGACAATTGTAAAAGAAATGATAGGACAAGGGGTTAATATAATGTTATTGATATTTTATGTTGATATAACAATATTATTATGTTGTATTAATGCAATTCTATATTAATACAGGTAATATTATTACCTATCTAATAAAAATAATATAATTATGATACAGATAATAAGAAATTTTAAAAAGAGGCAAAAGCAATGTACGTCATGAAAAAATAATTTCAATGAACGCTTATCAAACTTTTGAATATTACATACTTTAATGAAACATGCAACAATATTAGTAAATGACCTAGTAGATTTACTATTAAATATTTACGGTTCTTATTTGTCGATTATAAATGTCTACGTACTTTTACGTTACATCGTGAATTAAGTCTATAATATAATTGATATAAAAAGATTAAATAATAAAGAATATTGCAAACAAAATGTTAATATTACCCGAAACGTTTTCCGGATTGAAATAAACTGAAAAATGCGAAGGAGAATTTATCCGTGGCTCAACCTTCTATGTTTTTTTTTCGCAATTCATATTATTATTATGCACATTCCATGCATTCCTCGAGACTCGTTCAGCTTCGCGATAACAAAAATCAAGTGATAGAACGAACGAGGAAGAACTCCGCGAAATAAAACTACCGACGAGCATTCCGGTTTCGCATTCCTGCTTCATCTCTGCTCTGGATCGCAGAATCCTCGCGGTAAAATTTAATATTGTTCGAGTGTACTTACCTGTACTAACATATGGAATAGTTACAAATCATTAGCTGAATCTTCAACGCGTACTATGTAATTTGTCAACGTTGCGAGCTTTTTCATTCGTTGATATATTTTTGTTTCAAAGAAAATTAAGTAAACAATAATGCTAACGTATGAAAAATTAATAATAACCTATCTAATAATCTATAATTACTTCTAATCTATAATTACAATAAATCTAATGATCTAATAATTTATAATTACCTCCAAACTTGTCTCTGAAGTCTCTACAAAAATTTTATTACTAATCCAAACGTGCTATTTTTCAACACTGATTATTATTATAAAAATTTACGTAAGTATATAAAATATTTAAAAATATATATAAATCAATAACATAATTTCAAACAATAAGTTCGAAGCAAACACGCTAGAGCATCTTCCTACAAAGCGACCGCCATTTTGAATGCAACGAACCGACACGAAGAGAATAATTTGCAAGTTGATATACGATTTAGTAATACAGTAATACAGCAGCATCGCGGTTCCTTATTCTGTTGCCAGTCGCAATAAACATAGCTTGTCGTGCACATGAAATATAATCAGAATAATTGAATACTATGAGATTCAACAAGCTTGCGACACAGTCGGACTTCAAGGCGTCGCGTGCACGCGCGTGAGACGATGTTATTACCGGAAACGTGAATCGGGACTCCGGCGTCGAACTTTTCCTCTGAACGACCTCGAAATCGCGTAAACCCTGAAACCGACTCGGTAACCTTTGACGAACGTGGGAGATAAAGCGTGGTCGTTACCGCGGGACTCGCCGTTCCTCGACGCGCGTCGGCATACGACCACGACTTTCTTCGGCTGGGTTCGATCTGTGAGAAACACCGCGATGCATTCAATATCCGTGGCGATTTAATTAACGAACGACCGAGCCGCATTGTGTGATAATCGTACGGCCGACTGTTACGTCTTTATTTTTGCATCACCACGAAAGAATGCCGGCGGTCCTTTAAAACCGGGGATTTTAACGAAACACGGAGAACTTTTACTTTCGATTTTGAGAGCCAGTTTTTATATCCTTTCAATATTGTTCGTGATTTTTTTTCATATTCTTCGTGACAGAAGGTTTTTCTGGGTTCTGAAAATTGGAATTTTGATGAAATGTGGAGAACTTTGACTTTTGATTTTCGGAGCCAGTTTTTGTACCCCTAGAATGTTCGTGAATTTTCTTTTCGTGTCTGCATGATTATTGAAATTAAGATGTAAGATTTATAAAACCCCAAACTTTGGAATTATTTTACGAGTTAAGTTTTTTCTATGAACATTTTCTACGAAACAAATGTCTTCTCTTTATCCTTCATGTTTTTGACGATTATTGTATCGACACCTTGAGAAATTCTCAATAGTAAAAATTTTAAGTGGATAAGACTGTATATTTCACATGTTAGATTATAAATATACGGAAGTATTGATAAGAATTGCAGCTGAAACTAAATATGCAAAGAAAATGTAATAATCTAAGTACCGAAATAAGTACACGTATCACGTTTAGATAATTTAATACTTAGTTAACTCTATCAACGCTTGTCCAATTTATAACCCATGTCCGATGACTTCGTCTTTATTCGAGCCGCGAAAAGAAAATTTGTCTTGGTGTAATAAGTATCTATCGTTCTTAATCATACATGTAGACAAGATGTAATATTAGATGTCTTCTATAAATTTTACAACTCTTGATAATCGTGAGGGAATGCAAGTAGGTAATGTTCCTCAATAAGCTGTTTATTACCAATAACGCTCAGTCTTATCGAAAATTTCTCTGTGGTCATGGCCTACGGTAATAATAGTAAACAAGTGTTGTAGAAATTAACGTCAAATCGAATTTAATGAACACGACCATGAACACATCAGACAGCTTGACGTATTTATTTATTATTTTATTGCCTAACCAGGAAGATGGCGCAGAAGCCATCGCATAATCCACATGAATGTCGTCTTCATTATTGGAATATCTACTTAAAATTAAACTCTTCGAGTTGTAAGGTATTCGTTATAAATCTTCACAAGTGTATCTGACAAGTTGAGATTATATTTGAAATTAATGTATTCTATTATTATTAATTCACTAATAGTTTTTATAAGTATTTTCTTACTAACGGTAACATCGAATAGTAGTAAATTAAATTACATTAAAAATAAAAATTTAATTTCTTGGTACCCATGATCAGGAGTATTTCTATTTGCAGTACTCTTGAAATCATATTAGACCATAACTTGGATCAGTTATTCATATAAGTAGAAATAAAAGAATTCGTCCTTGAAGGGATTAAATAATTTAATACTCCAATTTTCTTCATTTTGTGTATTTTGCTTCGTGAAAACGTGCAGCGTTCAACGTGTTCATATGTATAAATAACTTTTTCAAAAATGTTCCTTCAAGTGTTGTATACCTATAAAATTGGTTGTTTCGAAAATGAACATTCCCTTAATCAGTTAACTGTATTTGGACGAGTATACTCTTCAAAAACAGCTGACTGGTTTACACGTTGAATGCCGCACAATTTTATAGAGCAAAGTACACAAAACGGAAAGAATTTAATATTAAATCATTTGATTGAATTGCATTATTATTATTCCATGTTCATCGAGCTGAATGTCATTACATTAGGTTGCATTTTTTGTGATATAGAAATCTTTCTAAATAATCATCGTTTAATTGAGTGAACTATAGTAATTCAATTTGGTTCGGGGTCACCGGTGACCTCCATGGCATTCAACGTGCTAATAATATCGCACACTGTTTTCGTGCCACCGTTTTGTCACGGAGTGTACATTCTACGCAGCCAGGAAGAGTGAACGTATTGCGGCCGGGATGTTTATCGCGCGATCGTCGTCCCATGCCCGCGGAAATTACAGCGACACCGGGTATAGACGGGACCGCGGAATGCATCGCGGACTTAATCTCGTGTCCGTTGGGAGCCGGTGTAATTCAGCGGCGCGGCCGCCTGGTAGACGGAAGTCGAGCGATCCGGGAATTCGTGCAAACGCATTCCTCGGGATGCGCCATTCCGCCACACCGAGCCTCGTGTCCCGTTAACGCGAGCGCAGCACGCGAGGACGACCAGCGCACGGGCTTTAACGACACGTGATCATTTTTTCCTCGACCTACATCACGGATCCTCGAAATTCGCCCTATTTCGACCTGATTTCCTTGTAAACCAAGGAAGAAACGATTTTGTTTTTGTATTGATTTGCTGTATTTAAGATGGTTAGTTTTTTTAGTTGGAATTTTTAATTATGCGAGTAGGAACGTATAATTTATATATTATATGTTCACGTAAATAATATTGCAGAACAACTTTCTTTTATTTCATAATGAGATATGGATAAGATTAGTGTCTGTTTATTACTATTTGCTTTTCTGACAATTCTTGTCTTTTATCATTGGTATCTTTTGTTTCATTTTTTGTTTCCTATGTAAATTTTCTGATTAGATTTTTCTTTTCTGTGTAAATATTTTGTTTAAATTATTCTTGTTTTATATAGATTTTCTATGTAAATTCTTGTTCATCTACAAATGTAGTTGTACGAAGTTTTGACATTGATTTAAAATATCTGATCATCAAGCATATGAACTGAACTGTGACTTCGACGGTGTAATTAAATTCAATTTTAGTAGTGAGAATATTTACGAATTCTTAAATTAAAAAATTTGTATTTATCTTCTGTTTTTGAAATAGCAGACTTGTGTTTTTTAAGAGTGTCTTTTCGAAATTGAAACTGATAGTATCAGAATAATTTTAATCGATAATTATTATTTCATCGAATTTGTTTTCTCGATTAAATAATAATTCTTGTTCTTATAAGTGCTTTAGTGAGTCTCCGTTGATTTAATGAATCTCAAACAATTTCACTGTTAATTTCATTAAGAAGCAACGCTCGTACGCTGCTGAACATACTATCTAATTCAACATCAAGGCAACAACTTTTCTCAAGGATTTTCATTCGCATAATCACACGCGGCGAGCACCGAACTAGACCGCGTCATTATTACGCAGCAAGGAAAACTCATTTTCACCGGAATCCACAATCGAATTTTTTATTTTTATTTATTTAAAGTTAACTAACGAGAGTTTCTTTTTTTCGTAAGTGTAGAACAATATGTGATAAAAAGTTAAGTACGATACGGGGAATTAATTTATAGCTGAAGGTAGGCTAATGATATTTATATAACAAAAGGAAAGCACTATAGGAGAAAATGTTTTACAATACAATATTTTGCAATACAATATTTCACAGTACAATAGTTTACAATACAATACTTTAAAATGCAATATTTTACAATACAATATTTTGCAATACAATGTTTTACAAATTTTCATTCTTTTTCATGAAAGTCCAAGTTCCATGGCTCACGAACGCAACCAACAAAGACATTAATTTTTCCTGAGCTGTTCCAACGAGCATAACTCCTTTTTCCGCTCTACAAGCGTTGACACACATGTTTCATATTTCGCGAGAAAAAAAACCGTAAGTGTGACGCGATTGTACGAACAATAATTTTATGTCTGAAGTTTTAATAAGTGCGGCAGTCTTCGAGGAATCCATTAAAGCGGAAACAACAGTTACGCGATTCTTACGCGTCACGATTAGAATTTCTAATCGGCTGTTAGAACGCGGGCTCGGAGAAAGTCCGCGTGAATCCTCTCCGGCGTTAATCCGAGAATACTTTTGTAAACTTTTCGCGATTAGGAAATCGAACCTTCACTGGCGTCGCGTCACATCGCGTTGATGAGCTCAAGGTTCATTGAATCACGGATCGTGACCGATTGTTTCTCTTTCATGAACACCTGCACGGATCCGCGAACCCTTCGGACTCGTCGTTACACAACCGTGTTTGCAGTTCTTGACATCGTTGTCAGCGTAGAAATCGGGCAACTGGCAGAATCGAACGTTCCTCTGGTTAAATATTTGCATAAGGATCCGTTCGAGTCAACATTCGTTGCAACATGTTGTCCTCTGGCTTATGAAGACATTACCATGCATGCAAGATAAATATTTTCTTTCGAAGAAAAGGTTTTCGAATCAATTTTGTTGAAAGTTCTCTTGAGCTCGTTTTCGTTGAACTGAATAGACTTATTCCTTCATTGTACAAATGGCTCATTCGTTGATCGACATGTGAATTTGGAGCATTTCGTATAACATTACTTATTGCAGCATTATAAAGACAAATAGTATTCGAATTAGTCATTAATGGCTTGGTATCATAGTTCCGTCTTACTGAACATTTTAATTCGACGTCAGTTTTCTTCTTGCAATTATTTTGTAATTTTTGCTGATTTTTTAAGGGGTGGATAAATTTTAAGACAAGAAGAAAGAATGTGCTTGTAGAATATTCTAAGAGAGCAACTTGAAAGTTAAAACGACAAGGGTATATTGGACAAAGTGATTTCGTAATAAAATAGACACCTTTGATTTGTTATTCCACTGAATGCTGCGATGTTTTCCAATAGTACTGAATTAAGAGACATTTTATAATTCACCTGATATTATAAAATATTTTATTGAAATGTTTTGAACGAAGATAAGATTTTTTGTAGGCGTTACAAACAGTAACGTCATTAGTATTTTTAATACATATAAATTATTTTTCATATCTTGCCCGAACAAAGAATAATAAATAAAAGTTATTTGCTCTTTCAGAGTATTTACAGTAAATTTCGGAAACAAGAAGAAACAAAAATTGAGGTTAGTTTTGTATAGTTACATTAGATATTCTTTTTGAAACATTTTTGAAAAATTTAACCTTAAAATACACTTCAGACCGAAGAGTCTGTATTAATTTACAAATCATAAATATAAACGAAGACGGCGGCCATCTTGTAAGCCACAGACGCCTTCCATCTTCCTCCTCCATCTTCCGCTCACTTCATTCCTAAAGAAGAAGACGAACAATTTTCGTATTTTATTTCATATTTCACCAAACAGGTTCCCCAGTGCACAATCTCGGGCGCTATGTTCACCCGACAAATATGAACACGGGCGGCAATGAGAAAAATACCCGTCGAATCTACCGGGTGTCATGAAAATAGGTTACCAACTTTGTGCTCAATAAAGAAAAACAAAACTTTTTCTTTCCAAGATACACATTCCTGTTCACACCGATTACAATTGCTACTAAATATACAATTTCGAGTGCCACTATAGCATTTCTTATATTTACATAAGTGTAAATATGTTACAGCAACTTACATTGATACTGAAAGCTGCCAGTTTAACCCTTCAAAAACACAATATATATTTATGTAATCGCATCAATCAAAATCGAGATAAACGTTCGCTAAATAATCTTTACAATATAACATATTACATATATATTTATTGTAGTATCTAGAATATTTATTGTAGGATGAATGGTTTGTTGTGCGTGCGTAAGGGCGACCAGGTCGTATTGCGATGGACCGGCGCCGGGATGTTTGGAAAATAGTGTGACTGCGTTTAGAAAATCTCGAGTGGCTGAAAGAATGCGAGGAAGAGTGTCTGAAACTGAGCGATTGAACCGTGAGAAAAGCGTGTACGTGACAGCGTGAATTTTGACTATGGACGAAAGATGCGAGTGAGAAGGGTGCAAGGGTGAGAAAGACAGAGCGAATGGGGGTGTGTGTTAAAAGCGAGTGGGAATGCGTGCGAGAAGGACATTTTGGTGAGAGACAGCGGAGAAGAACATTTTTGTGCGTGATAGAGAGTCGTGTGTTGGCCTTCGTGGTATTAAGTTGTTTGTCCACATTGTTTCTTTATCTCATTACATGTATATTGTTTCCTAATTCTCTTTTTACTGAAGATCCACATTTTCAATATCTATAATAATAGTAGCCCCACTATAAACTTGGGGGCTCGTCCGGGATCACTATATTATTTATAATTATTTATAGTTATCATATATTCACATGTTCCTACACGTATATGTACACACGCAAGTACGCACGCACGCACGCACGCACGCACGCACGCACGCACGCAAATTGCAAATTTCTAATATTTCATCTTAAATTCTTATATACCTGTACACCTATATATAATATATTATATTTTATATAAAATTCCATGACCAGTGTTTCCTTCCCACTCGGTATACCTAGCACCGAAGCTCCACGCGTGCGTCGGGTTCAATAAAATCCCGGAGCGATCGACACGGGCCTTTCCATTAGATCAAAAAGGAAAACGGGGAAACGGAGGTACAAGAAAAAAACGATATTTACATACGGAACGGATCGAATGATACGACCGGTCGCAATTGTCCGAGTTATTTAACCCGTCCGGTTCGGGCGGACAGGTTTGTCCCCCACGTGGAAACGTATTTGTTTACCCGCGCGAACTGGACACTCCGGCCCCCGGTTAACTCATCGGGTAATCTTTGCAGTATTAAAACCGGGTCTCTCTCTTTCTCTCTCTTTTTCTTTCTTTCTCTTCCATTCTCCCCCCCCCCCTCTCTCTCTTTGGCCGGAGATAGTGAAAGTGGATCGACGGAGGCCAGGCCCGTTTGAATAGAGACACAATTTAATCGAGCTGCAATTACGCGGGACGTGAAATGATCGATCGCTGTTGTATTAACGCCAATTTACCGAACGAAGTTAATTTGAGGAGAAAATTACCGCGAGCGGCGTGGTCATATTTTCGTCTACGTGTGCTCGGTTATGCAACCGATCCCGATATCGTTTATTACCTTTTCGTTGTTGATTCGGGGAAAAGAACGGTTATTTTTAACCCTTCGTATTCGAAACATTTTTCATTGGAAGTATTCAACGTTTTCCAGGGAGATGTAGACATCTTATGGAATTTAGGGGGAGATTATAAATCAATTAACCCCTTGCCCTGCAATGCGAGTTGTGGCGAAGATTTCTAAATTTTCCAGATTTAACAGCAATTTATAGTAAAGAAATTTTATTGTATAGAATATTTCAGAAAATAAATAGTTTCATGTGTTAGTTACCGTGGGAAACACTTTATTAGTAACAGAAAACAATCATATTAATAGCTATCATATTATCAATCATATTATCATTAATTGCGAAGCATTATTGTGTTTGGTAGCACGTTAAATTTTCTGAAAGGCAAATTAAATAATCAAATTTCTTAATATAGACAGACTAACAAATTTTATTTTTCCATGATTTATCATTGAACATGTTTATTTACCACTATTCAGAAGCAATTTGCTTCTTTATTTTCTTCTTAGAATAGTTATTATTTTTCTACCGGAATACGTGGGTTATATGCTTTGTTAATGTTACATATTATTATGTTATATTTTTATTTTATTATGACAATTACAAAAATGATAATAATGGAAAAAACATATATAAAACATCGTGTTCACGAAGAATGTAGTGATCCTGTTGTGTTATTCATATGTCCAATGTACAAAAGAAAGAAAGAAAAAAATAAATATAATATAAATTCAAAAAAGTGGAAAATTTGTTTATTTATTTTTTTTAATTCCATAAATATTCATTTCTCGTGATTAAAATGAGTTTTATTTACAAATTACCTAGGTGTTCCATATTAGGAACAATTTTTCAAATTGCTGTTTACGACTTTACATTTTTTACTGTGATCTGAAGACATTCAATGCATTGTTATCGATCTTTACATGAATGTTTATTAATTTCTTCGTGTTTTGATATAAGTTTTATTGAAAAAAATGCATATCTCTCGCTTTGGCAAGCTTTCCAAATCAGCTGTTCCATACTACATAGGTGCAGTTACCTTACTACATCGAAAGATCGAAAGTGTACATTCGTTAATCATAATTTGTAAGCCAACGAATTCAATGTTTCCTCATTAATCCGAATAGAATTTGAACAAATTTCTCCCGGAGTAATTAAGCTGTGATATGTTACGTAAGGAAGCAGACGGAAATTTTGTAGCGGAATAGGAGAAGCGAACGTGAGAATCTATGAATATCACGTGAAGGTGTATGAAAATTGTTCGATAAATTATGGAACAGTCTCGGCGATTCTTCCTTTTTCCCGTCGATGAACTTCAACGGAGCCAGAACAGATTCGTAATCGTAGCTCGGTGTGTCGCAAGATCGTGAGAACATTTTCTGGGATCGAAGAGCGACGTGTCGCGATTCACTTTCGTTCTCGAAGAAACTAATCGCACGGATCCAGCCTTTAGAATCGCGCGATTTAAGTATTCTAAAATTCAACGTTCGAATTGAACTTAAATATTCGGAAGGAAACATTTCTTTTAGAAAACAAATTACTCCAAAAATTGGAGACGCATACCTTTACTCAAAGAGGGACTGCTTTTTTAAATACGACGAATGTAAATAAACTGCTCCATAGATTGATGTATTACATTACAGGTCACTCGAGCACTAAAAATATTAGTAAGATACTATTCTATAGGTCTTACAGGATTGTAAGCACACAGTCCTTTTACAGTCGCCGCTGAAAAGCGTTACTTGGTGATTCTATTGATTTTATAGATTTCAATTAACTGTTAGTAATACAATTTTATAATGAAATAATTGAATTTCCAATTCTTTTTCCTAAAAATGTTACTTGTTATTCGATGTTTCAATCTTCAATCGTTCTATCGTCATAAATTTCAATGAATCGTTAGTGATACAATTTTATAATCAAACAATTGAATTTTCAACTTTTTTCTACAAATTTTACTTATTTATCGACATTACCCCCAAGCAAATTGAATTACTATAATTCACTCAATTAAACGATGATTATTCGCAAACATTTTTATATTATAAATAATGCTACCCATTGCGGTGACATTCAATTTGATGAACGTGCGGATGATAATAATTCAATTCAGTCAAATGATTTAATATTTTTTTTTCCATTTTGTGTATTTTTGCTCTATGAAATCGTGCAGCGTTCAACGTGTTAAATACAATTTTTGTTCTATATTTAACCTTCGTCTCTTTCGGATTCAGGCGACAAATGGCTGGTGTCCTGCCTGGGCGTTCTCCACCTGAGCAAAGGACTCTTCTACCGGGTGGTACCAGCGGACCAAGGTTTCGGGAGCACCGGTGAGCCCTCGGGATCGCCGACCGCCGAATACGCCGGCGTATTCAGATTCCGGCTATGGTGGTGCGGCGCGTGGGTCGAGGTTCTCGTCGACGACAGGCTGCCAGCGATTCACGGGCGGCTGGCTTTCGTGCAAAGCCGTCACAGTGATCAATTCTGGCCAGCTCTTCTGGAGAAAGCGTACGCCAAGTGAGTATCTCCTCTCTTGGACAAGTGCTCTCTTATTTGTCAGTCACGTGTGCGCTCGCGCATGCATGGGACTCTGCCTCGTCTTTTCTCTTCCACCGTTATCTTTGAGTCGTCACCAGGAATCGGACGAAGGAAAAGCTGTTGATAGAGATAGGGTAAATTGGGAGGGACGGCCCAGGTTTTTTAAAAGAATTGTTATGTTATTAGTAGTTTATATATTATATATTATGAATTTATATGTTGTAAATAGAATTTATAATATTATAATGTATATAATATAGATAGAATTTATAACACTATTTTTTATATATTTATTATAAACAGAGTTGTAAATGTCATTGGTACCTGAGAAGAAAAAATTATTGTTGAAGTAAAGGCGTATAAAGAGAATAATTAGATAGACCTATATACAAGATTCAGTGTATCATTGAAAACAATTGAAAATATAGGTATTTGATAATGTAAATGAGGTCGGCTCATGTCAGTTATTAATACAATAATAAAATAACAATAAATATTATAATATTAATGTATTTATTATATATTAGTATACTATAATATTTATCCTATATATAAATATTCCAACATACGATGCGCATTACTCCAGATAAATTATTACAAAGTTAGTTGGCATTTGAAAGAAGACGAGAACGTGTATACGTGAAAAGTATTTAAAGCCAGGTATAATAACATTTCAAGTGCGATAATTTGTCGATAAAAACTGCTTCCAAGCGTTTTGAAACAAGTCTCTGTAGGCTCTTGGTAAATTGATAAAGTCAACTAATTCTTTATTGGAACCATTACGTCCATCAGAATCATTGAGTATTTCTAGATTTCTTATTTCACAATTAATTATTTATATTTCAAAATTATAAAAGTACTTATATTCCACATTATTTTTAAACTTCGTACATTTTATAAACTTCATAAATTTATTCCACGATCATTTCCATAACACAAATACCAGTATCACTAACATTAACAATTACCATTCTGTTATCATTTTCATTAATACAGTTACCAATGTTACTAACACTAATAATTAATATTATCAATAACATTGCAACATTTGATTAGGTAATTTCACAAAGCCTTTTTCTAACTAAGAAATAATATTCGGACTATTATTCCGAACCACTCATTTTTGAATTCGTTGAATAGATCTTTCAGTCGTATTTTCCAACCTAGTACATGTAGATGGATTGAAACACGTTGATAAATTAAAGCGGTCGTGTTGCGTTCGATAACGTTAGCGTACCCGCGATGTTCTAACATCAGCGAACACGGGTTCGTTCGCTGCCGAGTGACCAATTAAGCCTGCACCGCGCAGGATATCCCGCGTGGGCTTGGAAGGCGACGGGCGATCGAGGTTCATCGATCGATCTCGGTAAGGACGATCTTCGTGCGTGCTAACGCGCCGTGAACGTCCACCTGGCGAACGCCTACGCCGCCCACCGGAACTTACACGATCGGCCGTGGTAGCCTCGATGTTATTCACATATTCGCGTCCCACGGTCGCGTTACGTTCGAACACAATTCAACGATTCGAAACTCCATATTCGAAACCTGGTTTCAGTGGTTTTCGTCGTACAGTTCGGAGAGTCTACCGTTTTAATGGATATGCTGAGTGAGGCAGTGTTGGTCGAAAGTTGTTCAAAATGATGAATAAAGAGTGACGAATGAATTCAATTTGTTTGCCATTTGCGAATAATGGATAATTAATATATTCCTCATTTCGCAGGTAATAAAGTAATTGGTTTTAGTCTTCGCTTTTTATTCGTTGTCTTGAATAACTGTTGTCCAACACTGTTTTCTGTTATTATATGCAACGTTGGACGAAAGTTATTCAAAATTATCTGCGTATAACGGATACTTAATGCATTCATCATTCACAGGTAATAACAAATAATCGAATAAAGATTACTTGTTTATTCGTTAGTATTACTACAATGAAATCTTATTCAAATAATAAACATTGGACCGAGGAATGTGTCTTTAAGTCACCTGTATAATTTACATTTTAGTCACTCTTTAATAAATATGCAAATTACTAATTAATTAACGTGTAAGTCACGCGACTACTAAAAGCGCAGGAAAATTGCATAAAAATAATACAAGGCAGCATACAGGAAAATACAAAACATAAGGAAAAAGAGAAAATTATTTTTAAGGAAAAGATTATAAACTGCCGACAATTCTCATCGAATCTTCCTAGAAACATGAAAATATAATTTACAATTAAAACGCGTAGGAATCCCTGAACAAGCTTAAACTTTCCAATCCCAAGTAACCGAGCCGTCGATCCCAGCGCTATTCTAATTTTACAACCACCAGGTTGCAGCAGTCGTTAATCATAAATAGGTTTAATTAATGTCTCCGTGCATGTCGAAGAAGTGGAAGGCATTAACCGCGCGTGATTATCGAACCGGTGTTCCACCGTTGCCATTTATTTTAATAATCGACGATAGCGTTACGTGCAGCGCGCGAGATGCTTTTAATGAAAACATAGACGCGGTAACGGTCTATGAGGGAGAGCAGATATCATCGGTAACGAAGCGACGCGTAATCGAGCGACTCCTGTACTCGCAAACGAGCGCGGACGTCGGCGTACAAGGACGCTACAGAGGATCTCCCAAGCAGATTTGAACCATTAACCCTTTGGAGACGGATGTCGTCATATTAGCGACGTCAAAGTTCCATATCTAAGAATATAAACTTCTAAACAAATAAGTTAATTATTCAAATGACAAGAAGTTAGTACGCAAGTTCCTTTTTCCCCAGCATTTAAGAGTTCCATGTATTATTCAGCTTCCTCTGTTAAAATTGTTCAATACTTCGAAAAGTCCTTGTCTACATATGTGACGCTGGACTTTTTAAACGAACTGCTGTGTCACGCATATGTGATGTGAAGTTGTGAACGTGTTACCTAAGATTAAAGAGAATAATAATGGGCACAAACTACGAGATATCTCGTAGCTTTCGTGTGTGTTTGATCTGGAAGAATAGGGACGCGAAGTTTTCTTATCCCCTTCCTCGCAAGACAAAAGAACTTCGCGTCTCTATTCTCCTAAAACAATCGTGACCGCGACAGTTTCCCCGCAATTCGCTCGTGTACATTTGGCCTAATGGCTCCGCGCTTGCGATCTCCCCCGTGAGGACGCGTTTACGCGGATGAACGAACCGCGATGACCGGTTTCGCCGGAGGTCCTTGCTCCTCCTCTTAATCTTTCCGCTGATGACCGCTCCTCTCCTTCCTCCTTCTCTCCTTCACCTCGTTATCCGCTTCTTGCGCTCGCCACTCTGCCCTCTCTCACTCATCCTCTCTGTCTCGCTTTTTCTCTTTTTTTCTCTCTTTCTTTCTTCTCCCCCCCCCCCTCTCTCTTTTTCTTCTCTTCGTTTCCCCGACGTCAGGAATATAAATCCCGGCCGCGGCCAGCTGTGGGCCGTTGCTCTCGAATCGACTGGCGGCAAACGTGACGGCCTCGGAGAGGAAGACGACCTCGCGAGATTCCGCGGGAGACAAAAGAGGAGCAGGATCGCCGATAAGAATCGCTCGAAGTTTCACCCGGTTCTTCTCTTTCTCCTTTCTTTTTCTTCTTTTTCTTCGTCTTCGTCTTCTTCTTCTCCTTCTTCTTCCTCTTTTTCTTCTTTTTTATCCGCGGCACGCGAGGCCGCAGGCAACTTTTTACGCTCAGCGACGAATGAGCTTGCACTGCGTTCTGGCCTTGGGTGATCTACCGGCACCTGGCGAACGTCGATTGGGATCGAAGGGGTTTTCGACAGATCTTTGTCGCGTACTTCGAAGGCGGAATACGTTAATCGATTGAATAGTTCGTTTATTTATTTGTTTGAGTGATTTGCTTTTATTTTATTCATTTTTAGTGGGTATATTTATTGGGTATTGAAGCTATGATACAATTGAGTAGCGTGGAAAGAACAGGGAAAGTAGATCTACAAGAATAGATTATTGTACAAAAGTAACAAATGAAAGTGAAAAATATAAATAACAAAAGTACAAGTAGAAATGAAAGTAAGTTAGGAAATCTGTAAGTGAAAACACGAAAGCAGAAGCTCGAGTTGAATCTACAATTAGAGATGTTTGTTGGAGAAGAAACAGTGAATTTCATACTGAAAGATGCGTTACACTGATTTTGTTGGAACTTGGATGGAAAGTGGAGTAATTATGAAATTTAGAGCTTACTCGAAAGTTAGCGTAATCATTAAGAAATGTTTTCGTGATTGTGCAAAGTTATTACTTACTTGATTTTCTTTTGTGTTACACTAGGAATTGTTAATAATTATTAATGATTGTCATTGACTTAATTTTTTGTGAACAAAATTATATATTCAATAATGATGAAAAATGTCTAGTGATTTTTACCGTGGCGAACGTTAGAGTAGGCGATGGTCGTTGGAGACTTCAATGTCTGGTCAGTGCTGTCCCCGTCGAGCTTACGGCCGCTCGCGGTAGTTCCAATTTTATTCGAACAACATTTATAGAACGGAATAACCTGTCCACACGTGAATTATGATAACTAGGAAATTCTACCGGCTAGCAAATAAAAAGTTTGAGATATTTTTGGTACACTTCCTGTTGTCGCTGTGAATTCAAGTTTTACCTGTTCACATAATGCGCGCGATACCTTTGCAATGACAGACGTATAAGTACACGGTGTAACGAATAATCGGAATGTTTAATAAACTATATTTTATTTATTCATTTATATCAAATACAAATACGAGGCATACAATTAAATTCAAATTATAAAATATTTCAATAATATATGTATGTACTTCGATGTGAACGTGTTAGAGTTATTGATGGAAAGAGTTTAGTTTCAATCTTTGTAAATTA
Organism: Nomia melanderi; assembly: GCF_051020985.1. NCBI lineage: Eukaryota > Metazoa > Arthropoda > Insecta > Hymenoptera > Halictidae > Nomia > Nomia melanderi. Next base: position 7,744,833 of record NC_135005.1, read on the forward strand.
CATTTTATTTTATGTATATGTATATATATTTATTTTATATAAAGATCCCCGGTCTATTTATAAATTTAGTTGATTAAATCATTCTGCTGGCAAATGTTTTCCTTTTTCTTTCTTGATATGTAATTGAAATCAGTGAAATCCTCGTATTCACCTAAAGGGGAGTATACCCTTGCTTAACGATCGGGAACGCAGTTCACTATAATTTCATCATCGAACACGCACTTCTTGCATCACAATGGCCGACGCACACGTAACGAGGAATCGTTGATCATAGAGTACAATTTCCGTTGGAAAAGCACACAGACGTTAAATAATCGTTGCATGCGACATTATTAACAGAGACATTATCAGGTGAAAAAGTTTGTCTAGCAAGTTGATGTTCAGCACTTCGGTTACCGGAAGCTTGAAGCTATTTTGTAATAGTAAATTGATATTTTTTGTTACCTGATAATCAAACCGTAGAAACGCAGAGGAAATGGTGAGGAAATAAATTCCTTAACGTCCGCGCTACTTTTAAAAGAAAATTTAATATTCCTTTGAGCAATAATTCCCCACAAAAATTGGTTTGTTAATGTTATCCAATAGAGTTCATTGCTTGACGATTGTAATTACTATTGCCATTGAAAAATGTATAAAAAAAGCCCCTAGGTTTTAATCGTTTTTTGAAAAAACGTTTAGATTTCTATAATATACAACTGTTATTACTAGAAAGTTATTTATCGTCAATAACGTTAAAAAAACGTTATAAATCGTCAAATTTAATTTATAAAAATGTATTTACACATCTACGAATTCATTTACTTATCTTTATTACTATTATTATTCATGCTTATTAATAATTATATTCGCGTCTTATACAGAAGTATCTTTTTCCATAACACCGTAGTATTATACACGCAGCATACACGTTTCTAACATTAATATAAAACTTTCAGAATCACTTCTCTCTGGAAGAAACCGTCAAACGAAAAATCTACGTCGTTTATTTTTCGAACATCATCAAAAAGAAACATATTTTCTTATATCTTTATTACACCAATTATCCCCAATAATAAATTCACAAAAGCGTATTTTAGTGTTGCCCTATTATCAAGTATACCGTACTGGCGCGTTTCTAATATAAGCGTTAAACTTTCAAAATTCAGTTCTCTCTTAAAGAAATCATCAAGCAAAAAATCTACGTAGTTTATTTTCGGAACACCATCAAAAAGAAACTTATCTGCACGTATATACACATCCTTGTTAAACCAATTATCGGCAAGTGTATTTTCGTGTTGCCATATTATTAACCGTAGCGTACTGACGCGTTTCCAACAGAAACATTCAACTTTCAAAATTCAGTTCTCTCTGGAAGAAAGCGTCGCGGAATCGCTTGTTTTCGATTCACTTTTACATGCTGGATCTTCTTCTGTTCATCGTGTCGCCGGTTGCATTGCGGTAAAATAATTACAGTTCATCGGGGCTCGAGATACTTTTCTAATTGGCCCGTTTCACTGCGCGTACTCGACGAAAAAAACCGAGATAACGCGATCGGCGATCCGCCGGCACGCGGCAACGAACGCATCGCGCCGGTCAACAGCATCGCCGGAGGAATCGGGGTCGGGATTCATTAATAATTGATCGCGCGTTTCTGTCTCCTGATGACTTCCGTTCGACGCGGAATGCACGACAGAGCCGATTAATGCCGGTGGATCGCAGGAGAAACGGAGAATCGATTACGCGCAAGGCACATCGCGCGCGCGATTCAGCCGTCCGATAGAAAAAGGGTTAGACGCGAACACGCAATTTCGAGAAAATCGATATCGAAGCTGTTCAATCGGTCGAGCGAAATATCCAACGAAATGGTCAACGTGAATTACATTTAGCCAATTTTGTGTTTAATTGAAGCTAACCCCTTCCTGTCCTATGATTCCATTTATAATTGTGTTTGATAGAACTGTTAAGTTATCCCGTAAGTTCGGGCAAATACGAAAGTAATAGTTTTAAAATAATATTCTATTAAATATAAGACTTTTATAATTTCACGACCTGTCGCTCTTAAGTACCTTTTTTTTGTATTTTTTTCTTCGTTCTTTAAATCATGTTTAACAGTATAGAGGTTTACGGAACACGACAATTTGATGCACACCGAGTTTTGTAAACCTTGTTTGTTAAATGTTTATATCAATTTTCAATATTTACGTCAATAATATTTTTGTTTATAACATTGTTAAAATGAATTTCTATCTTAATATTATATTATTTTGTAACTTTAATAAATTAATTCTAATTTTATCTATTTTATCATTATCAATTTACGAAGATTTATTCTCAAATATTTGTAGTGCTTCGATGAGATTTTATATAACATAACAATTTGTATTGTTTAACTGTGCATTTTTAAAATGGATTTTTGAACTTCTTTCAATTTGGTTCGCGTGTCTTTTTCATTATTCGTTGGCTACAGTCAATTTTAAACTACTTTGATTATGAGGAAACAAGAAAAATATTAATTTAATAAAGTCAAGGTTTGTTGTGGCAACTGTTCGACCAATGTTTTCTAATCTTTCCAATCTTCACTAAATTTGTTTCGTTTAAGATCTCTCAGTGAAAGGTAATTTCTATCGTCTAACGGAAAACGGTGTCATCCATGTACGGACAACGTGACAGCGAAAGTGTAAACTCTTTTCGGCCTCGGAAATACGCCGATACTCGCGGCAGTAAATCCTTGACAAGTGAAATACACCAATAACCAATCAACCAAGACTATGAGGACAACTTATGCATAAATATTACTCATAAAATTTATAATAATATTGAAGATTTCTTTAGATCGATAATGTTTGTACCATTTTTAATTCAAAAAGATTCATTAACCGTAATTTTCACCGTGAAAAATATATTTAAATTAAAATTTCGTTAATACACTATAAATAACAGTTCTAGTGCCCGAATTTTGAAATTTTATGAAATTTAATCAGTAAGTAATGTACCTATATTAACACTTCCGCGACCAACGTCACATATTTGTGACGCTCAACATTTTGTATCTTACGTAGAAGAGATTAGATTACTTTCACGTATGGTTTTGTATCAAATCGGAACAAACAGTGTAACCTTACACAGTAAGAAAAGTGAAACATTTGAAAAATAGTAAAGAATACATATCTATTAAAAAAGAAGGAAAAAGAATTCGAACTCTTGATACAGCAGTGAAGTATTTAAGTATCTCTCGAAATTAGAACAAATTAATTGTTAAACATCTTTTTAAATACTGAGTATTGACGAAAGAGGTCGAATATGGGTCAGCTTATTATCGCACTAGATTCATAAAAAAAAGTTTCACCAAAATCGATGATGCTTATCGTAAACTCTCCTTGTAAGCGAAAAAGTATTCTGTCCACACGAAACCTTTCAGCTGGCAGTATTCACCACTGAAAGGGTTAATAACAATCAACGTTTATATGAATGCTTAGGTGCCGGGACATTAGTCATCAGTACGTTTACTTTACGACGAAACGTTCGCAGTCGAACATCAATTTTCGCTGCGCGCTACGTCACTAGATGCAGCAATTTCCGAGCATCACCGTAATTCTAACGATAATTGTATGGTAGCGCGGAGTAATTGAAGGTCCCAGAGTGTCCCGCAGCTTTCGTTCGTCCTCCGTGCGCGAAAAGTAAACAGAAAACCCGTCCTGCGCGGCGCGGTGTCTGGTTCGATAACAGAATTTTATGTTGTCGACGAAAATCGCGGCCGTGGCGCATTAAAAACGGCGACAACGAGAAAAGAAACTGGGCGGTAACGACACGCGACACCTTTTACTCGGTTCCCATTATCGTCCAAAGGATAACAATCTTGGAAACATCATTAAAGCGATTGCTGAGCGTGTCTAACGACGCACAGTGGCCGATTTGGCCGTTTTAACCGGTTAAAGTTAAAAACATCTATATATCGAATTTTTTCAACAAAATATGATTATGTATATATTATATATATAATAACCGCGTAATTTGCAAAGACTCCTGGCACTAGAACAGTTAAAGGGGACTCTAGCTAGAGACGTCCTAAATACAGATAAACTTTCTTCTAGGTGTATAATTATGACCTGTTTTATATTTATGTATATTTTCTCTAAGTCAGAATGTCACAAAATGAAATGAATGAAATGAATGCAGATATTCGCTAGCTTTGGAAAACCTTCTCGAAAAGCGTCGATTATTAGCAGACATAATATCGTCTTCACAAACTAGAAATAATAATGAAGAAAGAAAAATCTCCACGGATTCCTGCACATTATACCGCACGTTACAATATTAAATGAAAACACACGTAAATATAATTTATTCTCGTTTGCACAAAACATGAAACATTGATCGTCACAAATCTGCGACGCTGGTAGCGAACGTGTTAATTATACATATATCGTCGGGCAACGGTGACTGACACGACCTGAACGGAAAGTACTTATGTTGTCAATCACCGCTGATGATTAACAAGCGAATGGTCCATATTTCCTCTCGACGGTTGATACGTTCGTGGACAGTAAAACTGTTAATGAGCTGTAAAGACACTCAGTAACTTTCGGTTGACCCTTTGCGGACGAGAATTTTTTAAACTTTTAAAAACCTTTTTCATAAAAAAGCTGAGTTATGCAACGCAGTCCTAAATACTAGAAAAAAAACTGCATATCAATCTCTCGTTATTTGCATAATCAAATTATTAACTTGCAGCTTTCGAATTTAGGTACCAAAACTCGAAGTCTTCAGTATGACGGCATTCGACCGCAAATAGTTAAAGTGCCTAATAATTTTAAAAAATTGAGGTTGCATAGAATTAAATGCATGATAATGTGACTTATAAATTTGAATGTTACAACATTCGTAGAATTTTGCATCGCAATGAACATTAATCCTCCAGCATTCGCATGGAACGTGTTAATTTCTCTCGCCACGCGAAATGACAAAGTCACAGTCACGATGACTTACTCGCGTGACTAACGGCGAACGTGTTCAATCAACGTTCGCCGCGGCGTTTCGAGAAGTCTCGAGGGAAACAGTGGGAATTCCTGAAGCGATGCGTCCCGTATGATAATCCATCGATGACTTTCGTGACGGCGATACATTGCTATTCCGCTCGGTCTGGTTTAATGTTCTCCAAGATGGCGTCTGGTCGAATGACACACTTATTCGCCGCGGATCGAGGAGGATCGTTTGTTGCCTGACCTTTCCTCTTCCACGATAACCCTGCCGCCATAGATCCCATCGATCCGGAGAACGTCCGGGGCTGAGTACAGGCGCGTGTTAACCCTTTACACTCGTATGTCATGCTGCAGATGACAATACAAATTTATTATAGAACGTTAAAAATTATTTGAAAAGGTACCACACTTTAGAAGATTATAAAAACTCAACCTTATTATGATAATAATAAGTAAAATAAATATAAAAGTAAAAGTAAACACAAGCTTGCACCCAACAACAGTGAAAATAAATCGAGTACAAAGGGTTAATTCTATACAGACAAATGTCGACATTTCAGCGAGATGAAATTTTCGTATTTGGAAGATTAACAGAGAAAGGTATCGAACCCGGAAATTGAAGTGCAAGTAGAGTCATTCAAGGTTGGCACATTGCAATTTTGTTCTCGTGCCGAATTTCAATTTGAAGGGGTGGAGCCACCCCTTGAAAAAATGCAAACGTTCCTTTTCCGTGGATTATCTTCAGAACAGCAGGAGATAGCGAAAAGAAGTTTCAACGAAAAACACATTGTTCTTTCGCGTCTATAGAGTTGCAAAATAGAATTTTTCAAAATTTTATTTTAAAATTTTATAAACGTGCAAAACAATTTATTTTTCGTTTAGACCTTTTTTTTAAACATTTCTTCGATTAATTCCAATCGAAAGCTTGAATAACTTTCAGCTGAGCATCTCTGATTTATCCAGTAAACTTTACATTTAGAGCGAAGATACGAATCGGTTAATCGCGGCGACGAGTATTGAAATCAGTTAGAAAGCTCATAGGTATCGCGTGCCAACGAATAACGAAAGAATTATGCTGGACGCGCTTCTCCGGCGATTTCCATTAGAAATCCAGTAGCCGCGGTGCTTGAACCGGCGAAGAGGATCGCCGGCGTACACCGAGCAACGCGTTCGAGTCGCGCTTCGGTTCTGGAGGTACGGTTTTTACGTCTTCCAATTACGCCGTGACTATTCCGCGGAGACTTACTGATGTTGGTAAGAACATTACAGAGCATTAATTTTTACTATTATTATTATATTATATTATATTATATTGCGTAATATTAAATAATATACTATGGTATTATAAATTTATTTATCATGTTTATTTAGTTTTTGTTTGTTGGAATGAAGTATTGTGAATCGGAAATTAAATTTTTATATTGTATTGTGTTGTGTGACGTAGTATAATATAATATGGTATGATATATAATAATATAATATATGATATGATATGATATGATATAATTGAATAGAATAGAATAGAATAGAATAGAATAGAATAGAATAGAATGTACCTAAATTAGTATTACAAGTTCACTACAAATTTTCATTTTATTTCGTTCATTTATCCGCAATAAAAAGTATTAAGAACTACAAATTAAATAAGATAATCCAAGAATCAACGAAATATTTCATCACAGAAATTCAAAAACCTTCCCAAAGCAGAAGCAAAAAAGCAACATTACCAAGTGAACGTGTTAAAAAGGGAAACCTTTAAATTCGGTTCCCAATGCAAAAAGCAAACATGGAAAAATCGATGTAATCACGTGCATAAAGAACGAACTGAGTACTTTATCACCGAGATTCAAAAACCTTCGCAAAGTAGAGGTAAAAAGCAATGTTGTTAAGCGCACGAGGTTAAAAAAGGAACTGTTCCGTCGAGAAACGCTCCCCCGCGCGATAAACGGAAATCCGTAAAAGCTCGAGCCGTTCAGTCCGTCGTTCGAGCAGAAAAAAAAGAAGAAAATGAATGTCCGCCGATACGCGTCGCGTGTGCCGGCCGACTCGAGAGATCAGAATTCGGCATAGCTTCAGGATAAGCCGGTATGCCGGGTTATATTCAGCGGGCACCGTATATTTGTGCACGCACATGCCAGCTAAGCAAGTATAAACCGCGGATACTTTCACTCGGCGAGTAGTCGGTTCGTTGCTTGCCAGCAATGGATCGGAGGTCAGTGCACCGGTGACCACAGTCCATGCTCGTATCCGCGGCCACGAAACCACCGCAACATCGTGCACCGTCGATGCCGCTCGAAAATCGAACCCTCATTAACCCTTTGCGGACGAGAATTTTTCAAACCTTTAAAAACCCTTCCCATCAGAAATTGAATGACGTATGGAAACTGTAGATATCAGAAAAAAAGAACGAGGATTCTTCAAACCTTTAAAAACCCTTTCCATCAGAAATTGTATGATGTATGGAAATTTTAAGTATCAGAAAAAAGAACGAGAATCTTTCAAATCTTTAAAATTTCTTTCCGTCAAAGATTGAATGATGTATCGAAATCTTAATCTCTAATCTCTTTTCTTTAAATTCAGATGCACGGTCCTATTTTGATCTAGCGTATAAATATTTGTGACATATTCGTTATTCAGATTACTTTAATTTTCAATATGAAAATTCTTTCTTACTCCTCCTAACTTTTCCTGTTACATATTTTCACATCGCATCATTACTATTAGGTACCGCAAAAAATTCGTGCGATTTTTTTTTGTTAGCAATGAATTGAGGTCTGATTTCAATGAATACTTCAGTAGTTTAATTAATGAAATTGGTATTAGCAACAAGTTGTGTTTATGCCGTTGGTATCAAATAAAATTAAATAAAATTAAAATTATTTTATAAAAACGTTCTCTGTGTTCAAATTTCCATTTAAGAACCCGCACGAACTTTTTCCGGTATCTAATATTAACACTGGTATTTTTAACGAATTAATCGAGTTAATTAACACACCCAGTATAAGACAGAAACCGTAACGCGATGACAGCAGCGTGAAACGGATTTCAAATGACATTGCGCATCTACAAGCGACTTCATCACCCCGTTAGATGGTCACGGGACGGAAGTACGTCAATGGCAGAACTCGCGTTACCGTTTGTTCACAAACTGACAACGGTATAGTCACACACAGTCAGCAGAGTGTTTCGAGATCGTTCCTAGGTACGCTGACCCCCGCGACAATCGCAGATGTCCTCCGCATTACACGAATTTCCTCCTGTCCTTGACTTAGCACTTTGAAACCTAAGATAGGGAACAAATGAAATAATGGGAAGTTTCTATACTTCTACCATAATATATGTTTAACCCTTTGTACTCGAGAGATAACTCTCAGTCACCACTTGATTTTTCTATGTAATTACATATTTATTAAATTATTGACTCTATCGAATGGAAATAATATACGAATCAACAGAACATTTTGATTTAAATATTTTTTATTACACACTTAAGATGGAGAACAAACGAAATAATGAGAACTTTCTGTATTTCTGCTGAGGTGTATGTTTAACTCTTTGCACTTGAGTGATGACTCTCAGCCACCTGATTTAATATAGCAAAATTATAAAGTCTTATATGCAATATTAAGCGTTGCATAATGCGTTGATATGTGAAATTTAATTTAAATATAGAATTTGAATTCGAAAAGCTTTGTTCCTTAATTTATGTATGTTCTCTTATTAGTTAGTTTCGAAAACTGTCGTCTATATCTCAGTGGATAATGTTGGATATTTCTATATAGCGAAGAAATTTAGTAGAAAAGAGTATCCTGTATGTAGGACATTAAAATGGTCGCAATTTTGGCACTTAAAAAAGATCGTTCTGGGGTTTCTAGTTTTTATTCTTGATCTATAAATAATTGCAATATATTTAAGAATACTAAAAGAAAATTATAAAACTTTAAATCCCTCTAATATGACTAATAGTAATTGCTGGTAATGTTGATAAGATAAACACTTCTTATCGCCTTCGTTTATTTTTTAATCTTTAGATTAAGAAGTTGCAATCTCGGAAATGGCAGCTATCAGAAAGACATACTTACAGTTACCAATCTTTCTATAAATTCATTATCATTAACTCCACAGAATTCTCTGCTCAATTCGCCATCTGCCCGGCAGGCTCAACAACAGCCTATTCTGCACACAATCGTGCTTTCATTACGGCGGTCATGATTAAACCATAAATCATATGATTAGATCGCGACACTGGTCACATCCCTACGTAAACTACCGTAATCAAGAAATTCCATTTAAATAAATTTCATCGATCATACGAATAGTCTTGACCCTTCAGATTCTATTTCTATAAGGTAAATGTACCAATAACCAGCTAATTAAGGTTACATAAATATTTATATGCATATATAAGTATGTTTGTATTTGTAACATAATAATGATATTATTTATAACGTATAATATAATAAATAGTTTATAATATCCTTATATTATATATAATATACAATAAGAAATAATGACAATAAAAAAGTATTACACAATATACCTTATAGTCTTAACTGGTTTAGTTATCAACATCTTTACCTTAACACTTAGGCAACCGCCTGAGAAGAAACTATGTAACTATAACCTTTTTCATTAACTTTAATTGAACTCAATCAATAGAATTCATTAAAATCTCCAGTTTGAAGTTTACTGAATAATAGGAAAGTAAACAAAATAAATGGGAATGCATTGCCGATGGAAAACTGGGAGATCTCCCCATTTAGTTGGTTATGTAGGTGTTAACACATTGACTGCCACAGCGGTCACCAGTGACCGGAGCTTCCAAATAACGAGGAAATGATTATACCTTAGCAGCGGCCGCAACACCGCGCGGCTATGCTTGTGTCATCTCACAAACGCGCTCACATAAACAGAATTCAATTTAGTGGTAACAAAAGTTTTTCGCGATTACCTCAGAAACTAAATGTCAACGACATTTTGTTCAAAGGAAAAAGTTGTTCAAAATATGCATTTCTCGCAATATTTCATAGTTTCATTAAAATCGGTTACAAACAAGATTTACTAAGATATTAACGAGGAAATAATTATGACTTGTAAGATAACTGATGAAAAAAAATGTTCTGCAGCGTGAATAACTTGATAATAATGTAACGCAAGAATTGTGGTACCGAATAATGAATAATTCTTCCTCTTTAGCTTTGCTACGGAAATAATAAGAGAAACATGAAACGCTGGTGTTTTTCGTGGCAGCGTGTTAACACTAGAACTAACCGAACGGGTCAAAATGACCGATTCCTGATTTCTTCTTTTTGCGATTATTAAGAACATAACAGATTCTTCTCTGAGAAGTGATTAAAGAAATTGATTTGGCAATACCCAAACTGAATTGTAAATCAATTAAAGCTTCAATAGCTGTACTTTTGTAGTTTCTATAGAGGAAATTCAAAAAGTCAATTTCGGTGCTTGGTAGTTCTAGTGTTAACAAACAAATAAATCTCAAATAATCCGACACCTTGTATCCGAGCCCAACCGCCTAGCCGTCCATCTATCCACGTCAAACATTCATTTCCGTTGAACACAGCTCAATCAATGAAACGGGCGAGCATCATTACCCAGTTGTCTCGTCCCATTTTCAATCCGCTTCGGAACAGTCATTCCGCAGATCCTTTTGCCGCGACGGTGAATCGCGGAACACCGATTCGGAAGGCCATACCAGGCATAATTGGAAAACGGATCCGCTCCTCGCGTTCCGCTCGTCTTCCCTGAGAAAATACCCATGCCATGTGACTGGGCTCGCCCGTGTGAATGGTTACGGTTTAGAGATTAACCTGGCCGCCGTGCTTCTACACGCGCGTAAACGAAAGCTCGGGCCAGATAAAACGCATTCGAGGCGTCGGCGTTGCCGGTAGGACGAGCCTAGAGAAAACCCCGTTATCTCTAAAATGCTAATTCCCTGTAGGAAACAGCACCGTGCAACAGATATGATCGGTTTCTCTCCTGATTTTCGTCGGCTGCTGGCTTTATCAATCCTCGCGAGATCTACGTTCTTTCTTTCCATCTCTTGCCTTTCTATTTTTTTTTGTTACAGTTCGGTGTGGACGGGCATGACACATTTCTTTATTAACCCCTTGTCTTATGATTTGTTTCTCAACTGTGGTTATTACAACTTTCTCGTCAATTATTTATTTAAAACAGGGATAAGTTCTGTGCGTATTCTATGTCGAGCTTTACTCTAAAATATAATAATTGATAACGGATAATATTTCATTTGAATTCACAATAATGGAGTAATATTTATGTTTATTAAATTCTGTTTAAAATCTTCACCGCGAGTCCCAAACGTTATTGTAAGACAAGAGGTTAACGCTTATTCACGATAAACATATGGACATGCATGTATTTACGATTGTTTACGCATTTACCTTGTAGCTGTTTCTTTTCTCTTGCTTCTCTATTTTTCTGTTACGGTTGGACGTGGATGATCGCGACATCTCTGTTCATTGACACTCATGTACGCTAACAACGCGGTCTTCTGTGCGTATAATTGAATCCACTTAACTGAATGGCCCAGATCTATGAACAGTTCATTTCCTGAATTCATACAAGTGAAAACAATTGAATGTTTCTCTCGGAAAGAAATGGGAGACCAAGAAATAACAATTATAGAACCGATATAGCACCGATATAATAATAATTATGACTGTATGTCGGTTCTCCATAACTGTTTCAGTCGGAACCGATATACAACAGTTCGAAACAGTTATTTTAGGAAAACAACTTGCACTATCCCAGCCGCGAAACTATTAAATCCACTATATCCTAACATTTCCACTGATTTCCACCTGAAATTCTATTCACGATTCGCGAACGATGGGAAACATGTCTAAGCTTCTACCGAGAGATTAACGATCTAAAGCTAGGAATGGTACTTTCATCGAGGATCGATGACGAGCGTGTGAGAAATCACGATCACACACGTGGATACCCAGGTTACTCGAACCTCCGGGCACTCGGGTAAAGAAGAAGGTCGCGCGGGTCAACAAATTTTCTAGACGTCCGCTTTCCCTGTATGGTCCGGTCTGGCAACCTTGCTAGAAAGACTCTTCGCAGGTTTTCACCGCGGTTCGCCCTTTCACGAGCACACACGTTGCGAAGTACTCTTGCAGTGCAGCTCTCACATCTTGAACAAGGTCCACCAAGTTAAAAGTGCAGAAGGGCAAGAGGAAGACGCCACTCCCGATGATCGTTGCCCTAATTATAGCAACGTTGACGCCCCGATTTGGACTCATTTTTATTATTGGCCGAGTCACGTAAACGAAGAGCGCAAATGAAACAGAATACGACAAAGTGAAATATAACGGTGGAAAATGAACATGGACGTAATGGCGTTGAAGAAGGAAGGAATTAAAAAAAATAGGAGAGAAGGAGAGAGCGTTTCGTTGGGGATCGACCAGTGGACTTAATCGATAAGATTTTCTGGTAGACCTGTGTCTTAGACAAGGGGTGCGTGTTTTGTTTAATCAGGCGATGCCTGATTGGTTACTTAACTACCGGATGGATCAAAATGACCCATTCCTGATTTCATGTTTTTCAGTTATTCGACAGATAACAGATGCTTCTTTGAGAAAGTACTAAGGAAACTGGTTTAGCAATACACAAACTGAATCGCAAACCAACTGAAGTCTCAATGATTGCACTGTTCAGGTTTCTACAGAACAATTTCGAAAAGACAATTTAACTCCTCGGTAGTTCTAGTGTTAAAAGAGGAGAAAAAGAATTGCCTCCGGTATGTTCCCGTAAAATTCTGAAATAATGTAAAAGAAATAACCGTGAAGTAAAGGTTAGGTAGCAGCAAGTAGATATAGTAGGTATAAAGCAAGAAGTAGCAGGAAAATTTTCAAAAATCCTGTATTCAGAAATGTTGGAGGTTTTCGGAATGTATGCGTTACGGGCAATACGATAAAGCGGGAGTTTTACATAAATTCCCTGGTGATTATGTATAATTATTCTCCAATACTTATTAGCAATTATGCATAATTGCCGGGGGGGTTTGTATAATTCCTGGATTAATCGAATTTACCGTAACATATATATATATATACAAATCGGTAATGACAGAGCAGGAAGGATAAAAGGCTTTTAGATCTCGTAGCCCTCTATTGGCAGAGTGTAGGAAGCTGCCGCTACAGCATCTCACTGTACCGTATTCTGTTTCATTTGCGTTCTTCGTTTACGCGACTCGGTCGATAACAAAAATGAGTTGAAAAGCGGTCGTTTTCCCCTTGTCCCTTTGCATTTTTAACACATTGAATGCCACGAGGGCGACTGATGACCCCCAACCAAATCCAATTACTATGGTTCATTCAATTAAACGACGATTATCTAGGAACATTTCTATATTACAAATAATGCTAGCTAATGCGGTGACATTCAGCTCGATGAATATGCAATAATAATAATGCAATTAAATCGAATGATTTACCCCTAATCGAACCACGATGTGACTTTGAGTCACATATGAACTTTTTATTCTCATAAGTGACTAAGAGTCACATCGTGGTATGATACGTTATAAAAACACGTGGTACGATTAGGGTTGACATTAAATTCTTTCCGTTTTATATATTGTGTTCTATGAAATCGTGCGGCATTCAACGTGTTAACTTGTAGGAGCTTGCTCAAGCGTGAGAGCTGTATTATACGTACATACGAATGGTCTCGTTGGAACGGCACCGGAGAGATTTCTCGCGCGCCTTCCGCGACCCCGGTTACGCGTAATTGATGGCCGATCGCCGGGGAATCCCATGACCAGCTTACCGCAGTGAAACTCATTTTCGTTTCGACTGGTTTCCAGGCTCCACGGCTCGTACGAGGCGCTCAAGTATGGCACCCTCTTGGACGGGCTGTCTGATCTCACGGGGGGAATCACGGAGAGCATCGCGATACGCCAGGACCCGACCGCCTGCGGGAGGGCACTCGCGAAACTTCTCGATATGACGTCCCTAATCACCTGTACAGTAAATAACAATCAGCAGCAGGTAAGATGGCTTCGTATTCTGAACGTGATCTTGTTTATTAACTCTTTGCGGACGAATGTCGGCATTCTAGCAAGATGAAATTGTTATATTTGGAAAGCTAAGTCGCGAACAAATGATTGAATTAGTCAAACAACAAGAGATCAGCATGTAGTTTTTTTCCTGTTAATTAAGCAATGGTGTATTATTTATCTTAATCTGCTGAAGGTTTCGTATATTTCAAAGAATCTTCGTCCGCAGGGTTAACATATTGCCGATCGCTAATGTTTTGCTAACATTTTCTACGGTACCGGTAATTTTAATCATATACAATTATTTTAGAAGGCGTGTAACGAATCTGCGATAATTTTTTGAGATTAATATATATTTGAATGAACCTTTTCTTGTTTAGACATTAGTAAGTTTAAAATTTTGTTTGTACGTGCTATTTGGTAAAATAGTTGCCTTTGTGGAATGGTACGTTACGAAAATTACAGATGTGCCGCCCATTGAAAACAACGAACGATTTTCAGTCTTGAGCCATAAGTTAACATTAGATATCCGAAATGATTTGAAAAATAAACACTTTTAATTTCAATGTTATAATTAATATATGAAGAAATCAAAAAAAAATCTATTGTTATAATTTTTATAAGGATTACATATTATATTTCTCGCCTATCGCTTGGCTAGACTGAGGAATGTAGGTCTAGTTGGTCAGTTTTTGCCTTCAGTCATCTCGTTTGCGATACTAATTTGCTATTCGTCAATATGGACACGTAACCAGTCGAAACTGCAATAAAAACTGACGACAGTGCTGCGATACTCAACCCGTGCACCCTCGGGTTGGCGCGGCCCTGCTTGAAACTTATATAATCTCGCAAGACAGTAATACTATTTAACGCGAGCAGCGTATTAGATATCCATGGTTTACGTTACTAATTAATTTTCCACCCTGACCAAATAGAACTACGTAAGTACCTTTCAGGTGGCCTCTATCTATCGACTCGCGAAGATACTCGCTAGGATCGAAAAAGATTAATTTGATCCACTCGGAATCATATGATAAAAACTAATCGATTTCATGGAGGATGCGAATTAGATGTCAGCCTAAGATTAAGAGGATCAAATTCGTCCGAAGTGAATCTTGCATACTAGAATCAGGCTGTCTGTTTACTGAAATGATTAACTCTGCGAAATAAGAAGCAAAAAAGTTTAATTAAATTACACGTGTAAAGAACCATTTAAGTATTTCAGTATTAAAATTTGAAAAAAAAATGTAGATAATGGAGTTAGTCGTTTTGGCCTGTAAATGGAGCAATTAATGCTTGAATTGAATACGGTCGGAGTCTGATTTGTAGCACGCAAGGGTGAATCTTGAATACCTATGCTTGCTTAGAACAGAACTTACAATCGTAACACAGTTCGAGGATTTATCTTCGAAACACTTTGAAATAGTTTAAGTCTGAAGTTCTGATTTTGGCAATTAAATCTAAGACCTAAAGGTCTACACTCCAAGGTCCATTAAAAAGAAATTGATTCCTAGACCAAGATTCTCTGCAAACTTTTCAGGTCTAAATATGAGCCTATAGTTATATATTGATTTTGAACATTTCCCTTTAAATAGAAAATCAAATAATCACCGTGGAATGTATTTTACTTTATTATTACAGGTATAGTTTAAATCTTTTGAACATGTAAAATGCATAAAATAGTATATCCTTGAAGCCATTTTTATTATTATTGCAATTGTTACACGGGAAAAGCCTTTTTATTATTTCGCGGTACCAAACTCAATGCTAATAACATTTATTTTAAATCTAAACAGTTAAGAACCAATGAAACGTTTTAATGATGAAGTCTTTAAAAAACCGAAAAATGGATAATTTTAACTCTCAAGTACGCGCGACAACTAAGAAAGAGTTTTGTTCGTTGAAATTGATCATTCATTCGAGTAATCGTTTCAATTCATTCTAACCCAGATTCGCGCCAGCACGGAAAAACTCGCCAATGGCATCCAAATGGGCATCAATTACAGACTCTACGCTATTGTAAGGGTGAGTATGACGAAAAATAGCATACCCAAATATACGAAGTTTATGAAGAAATATATGAAGTTTCTCGAACGAAACTGCAAAATGTTTGTTTTGTTTGTTTATTTATTTTTATTGCCCTTTCTTTTCGTATCCTTTCATATTACATTCACCTTCCATTCAATGTAAATTTTCAAATTTTACATACAGTTAAATAAAATATTTCTTCATTTCAATGTAAAGTTTCAAATTTTGCACGTAATTAAATAGAATGAATATGATATGACACCTTTTCGAAAATAACTGTGTTACCGCCGTTCTGTATAAATTCATACTATACACGTGTAGCGGAGTGCCCAACCGAAAAAATGTTTTTTTCTCGTTCGTGAAACTATTTAGATGTTCTGCGATTGTCCCCATTCGTGTGCCATGATGTATCATTGCGTAAAATGCAGGTGGAGACATTCAGTGGCGAGGCAGTCCCGTTAGTAAAATTAAGAAATCCTCTTGGTCCTGGTGGGGAGTACGTCGGTGCTTGGGCAAGAGGTGGCCTCGAATGGGATGAAATACCGCCGATGGAAAGGGAACGTTTAGCGGTCAGAAACATGGCCGAGGGGGAATTCTGGTGAGTTAAACGAATTTTTTTTTAACGCTATCTACGCCCTTCCACGCACACTGCACTACTTAACACATTGTACGCCGGCTGATTTGCAGCTACTAGAAACAGGAGCGTCGATGATTATATTAATATATTTTTAAACATCAATCAAACCAAAATTTGTAATTTATTAAAAAGAATAAGGAATTCGATTTTGTAATCTTATTTTAGATTTATGTTATACATATCTAAAATGTTAAATGTAGCAATTAAATGATAGACTAAAAATCTCGCATTATTGCGGGGCCGGCGCACAATGTGATTGTCCGGTGAAAATGAAGAAAATCTAATTGCTGCAAATTTCCGACGGTAAAACGTCAAGGGTCAGAAATTCGAGAATTTGTTTTGAAGTATTAGTCTTTTAACGATCTGTTGTTTGAAACGAAGAACAGAACTTGAAGAAACGTGAATTCACGTCAACGGTCGCGAACGTGTTAACACGTTGACCGTCACGGTGATGATCTTCCAAATCGTTTAAAAACAATTGAAAGAAGGAACCTGATGTCAAATGAAAATATTTGTAACATAAGTAGCTGAATAATAGTGGAACTTAACACTATTCTTGATATTAAATACAATTTAACAAGCATGAATATTACTCAATTCTTTTAAATTCAAATTAAATATGATTCTCCTGTTATCACTTACTATACAGAACAAATATAAACATGGAATATACCTAGAATTTTTCTGTTTTTTCAGTAAATCATCAATAACAGAATAGTCGTATCGATAATAGTTTAGAAATAAATTATAGATCAATGTTGTTAACATACAAAAGTGAAAACTATAAATTGATATGTGAAAGCGAAATATATAAGTCAATAGTAAAAATAGTCAAATAGGGCGAAAATTATTCTTCTTAATTTTACTGTTATCCTTGTACAGTCGAAGCAATACAAGTTAGTACGTCTGACTATTGAATACCACTACCACTAGCACCGGAATTTCGCAACGAACATATGATTTATCTCCTCTAAACTCTATTGCTCAGCTTAATTATTGATCCACAGTGTATTCTCACGGTGCTAAATCGCATGACGCCGGTGCAGGTACATAAAAACATTCTTAAAAACGTTTCAACTTCCCCTACCGATCGAAAGGGAGTACCTATACGCGTATGCCCGTTCAATAAATTTCAATTGCCGTAATAAATTCGCTATTCCATTAAACCGACGCACCGTTGAATTATTGAAATAATTGAATATCGTGTATCGTCTCTGTGTTCCCCTTTAATTATTTCCGACTTCGGTGAACAACAGGAGATGATCGTTTGGAGATGTCGCGGCTGAAGGGTTGAGATTGAAGGAAATTAAGAAAGGCTCTTCTGTGGTCAGTAAAAATGAATAAAAATGAATAAAAATTCATTTGCGCAGGATTTCTTACTCAGACTTCGTGAGAACGTTCACTCACCTGGAAGTCGTGCATCTCGACGCCGAAACGTCGAGGGACGAGCCGTCGTTGCATAGCAAGCACACTTGGCAAATGAAACTCTATCAAGGCAGCTGGAGGAGAGGCGTTACCGCGGGAGGATGTCGAAACAATCAAGGTTCGTTTTACGGTCTGCTTCAATCAATTCGACGCTGGAAGCTTCGATATTACGGGGCTGTAAACGTTCGCCAAAGCAAAAGTTTAACCCCTTAGAACCTGATTTTTATATAGAATTATGTTCACTTACCTAATAACAATGGACAGCCATTCAATGCATCATCAGTAACGTTACACTTATACTTCAGGAAAGGTGCAACACCGTTTTTTAAGGTTTCTTGCGTATAAGAGTAGAAATGCAATGGCGTATAATGAACATGATTGCTCCCCAATTATGTCAAGATTCAACATTAAAGCGCTTGAACATTGAAGAGTCATCAATGAATCGCCACTATCACATAACATTTTGAACAACAAGATAGACTGTCTTGAACTGATCAATCAAATAAAATTAAATATATCAAATCATTCCCTCAGACACGATCCTCTATTGAATACACCGAATTATAAATCTAGATTTGGCAATACTAACATCATCAATAGGATGTGCACTACTGCAAATAAATGCAGTGACTAGATAGATTTTTTCTATGATAAGTTGAAATGCCTGTCACAGTTTTAATATTTGATCAGATATCGAAGCAGTAAAACAGTGTACATTATAATGTGCGCGTCGGGTCTGAAAGGATTGATGCTGAGTTTACGGACGTTTATTGTATACTTTATTCTATTATTCCTAGAAAAATTGATTCGTTTAGATCTTGGAAATCAGAGATAGATAGATCATTGGAATGCATATTCGTGCTATTGCATCAATCAAAATCGATGTAAACCCCTAGTGCTAATCTAACATCGGCAACCAATGCATTCCTGTTGCAGAAACTTTCCACATCAACCCGCAGTTGCACCTGATTCTTAGCGAGATGGAGGAAGTGATTGTTTCGTTGAACCAACATTCCATCATGGAACCAAAAGTAAGAGGTTCTTACAATATCGTAGATACAAAGGACTGTTTAACAAAGCAGTGTTTTTGGATTTGAACTTTAACACGTTGACTGCCATGGTGGTCACCGATAAACCAGTTCAATTATCTTGCATGGACAAGTACAATTAAAAATGATGTTCTTTTATTTGTAACTTTAATTCTTGTCGATTACTTTGCAAGAAAGTAATTAAAATTTATTTAGAAATCAAATCTGTTCTGATCCTTTTATGGCCATTTGAATATATATAATTCTGACATATGAAGATATGAAGGCTTAGACGTTTATTTTCTGAGAATATTCATTGATTGATATTCTGTTTAAGGTCATAGGCTTTACAGCATACACATTGCCGAAGAACAACACGGAGTCCATAAACAGAAAATTTTTCAAGAAAAATAAGTCATTGGTGAACTCGCAGTACACGAACAGCCGGCAAGTGAGCCACAGGTGTCAATTAGAACAAGGCGGTTATTTGTTAGTGCCGACCACCTTCGAGCCCACGCAGGAAACAAGTTTCACATTGCGAGTGTACAGTAGTAAGCCCTTGGAACTCAAGTAAGTGCAAAAACATGATCATCGGACTCTAGCTTAATACTATAATATTAATTTATAATATAATATTTTTATTTTCATCATATTTATAATATAATAACATAATGTATAATATTATCCAAAGTCGATTAAAAATTCTACACATTGTAAAAGGTATTTTAAATAAGTATTTTAAACGCGAGCGAAATTGTTACTTTTACTCTTTGCATTCAAAAGTTCATACTTATATATATTTATTATTTTCTAATAAAATATTGATTACACTTTTCATTTATTAAACAGAAATAATTAAATAGAACCAATAGATAGAACTATCATATTTTAATATTTTATGTCTAGTCACATTATATAATATATGATATTATATCAAACCAAATGGCGACAGTGAATCGTCTCTTGAGTGCGAAGGGTTAATAATAAACTGTTCCAGTATTTAGCAAAAATTTACTAAATACGACAATCAAGTTTAGAAAAATGAAAACAAATTTCTATCGTGGATACATTAAAATTGATGCTAAACTGATTAAAATTCCATCAGACTTTTGGATACACCGCCGTCCTTGATGAAGTCGGCCATCGTGAAAGCACCACCCCTTGAAGGCAAGGGTTTCTCGCAGTATGAAGCAGTTTTCCTGCAACTCGCCGATGAACACAGAACAGTGAACGCTTTTGAACTACAAGAGCTTCTCGAGGCTTGTTTACCGAACGGTAAGGAAACAATGAACCCATTACAGGTTTAAAAATGCAACTCAAATGATTAATTTAAAAAAATTGCATGAATCTTAAAATAATGTACGTCGAGTTAATTGTAATTTAAAAATCATAAATTTTTTGTTTTAATATCAATTTTTATATAATGCGTTAATGTATGAAGCGTTACAATAAAATAGCTTTGACCCTTGAATTAAGTGCGATTTCTCGTTAAAATTAGCTTGAAAATATTATCGTAATATTACGGTTGTTCCTGAAATGCAAATATGTATTTGATTATTGTATTTCATTCACAGACTACATCAAAAGCTGCGCTTGCATGGAAGTTTGTCGACAAGTGGTCCTCACAATGGACGTATCCTTGGGATTAATTTCAATATTTAGAATTTTACGTTTTACAATCATGTGCAACTTACTAAGCTTGAACTATAAAAACACTATAAAAAATGCAAATTGTTTTTGGTCAGTGATGATTTGCACATAAATCATATCATATACATATGGGACTATAATATATTAGATCTACCGGAAACTTCTGTTCGTTTTTTAATTAAAAGAAAATAATATATTTTTAATACGTTTATTAATATTTATTGTACAATATCATTTGTTTCGTTACTAATGACCTCTCCCCAGCGTAATGGTAATTTGTGGATTCCATTTCTGTAGAATGGCTCATCTTTGGAGACTCGAGATGACATTAACAGATTGAACTTTCCCATTATATCTAATATTATCAACCCTATTGTACCTTATTATTAATTCTTTGTAGCCAAACGCCACCATAATGGCGACTTCGAGCTTCGACATCGATAGTTATTCTTTTTATTTCTCTCGATTTTCCTTAAATTAATATTGAACAGAGCTCTGGTAGCGGTCGGTTAAAGTTCAACGATTTCAAGGATCTCATGTGCAGTTTGAAGTACTGGCAAGCTGCATTCAAGAAACACACTAAAGAGAAGACTGGTATCCTTAAGGCTGAACGTTTACGCGACGCCTTGCTGGAAGTTGGTAGGTTGACGAGCGGTATATCCACGTCGTGTTAAAATATGTACAAACAAAAGGAGTTCGAATGAAAGAAAGATTGCTTTAATTAGGATTTCAATTGAACACGGACGTGCTATCAATTTTAATTCTACGATACATGAGAAAGGATGGGACGCTCAGATTCGGTGATTTCGTCTCAGCGATATTGCACTTGAGTGACGCGTTCGGTATGCAAATCAATTTCCATGCTTTTATAATAAAAAGGATAAATAATTTCAATAATTGTATCAATTAATATTTTTTATTATAATTTCAGGAATATTCGAGAGTAAAGATCCCTTGCAGAATGGAACTATAAAATTAAGCCTAGCAGAGGTATATATTTATTTATTTTTTATTTAACATGTAGGTGTACCAATAAACATTCTATTTTTTAAAGTTACAATTGATTATAGAAAATTTGCTAGAGAGTGTTATTAAAAGATAAAGAACATTGGTACTTCTAGTGATTCAGTTACGTAAAAAAAATATCTGTGTAATTGATTTTTTTGTTTTTTTCCAGTGGCTGAGATCGTCCTTGATGTGTTAAATCAATCGACCGACGCGATGTTAATGTACCTTGAAACAAATATCTGTAAATAATGTTTTTTATGTCGTATGTAGATTTAAGTTATAGCCATATTAACGGTTAATGATCGAGCCCATCGTTTTATTGCTGTTTGTAAAATAATGTCATTTTTACTTTCATTAGCGATCATCATTCCATCATCCGATAAAACATTCTAAAATAACTATGTATAATATGTTGTTTGTATAAGAAATTCGTACTGGATAATAAATTTATCGTTATTTTGTACAGCCCCCTTATCCGAGACCCGCATAAGTAGTTATATCTAATTAATGTCTAATAAAGAAATAGATTTTAAAGTGTAATTTATTAATAAATATGCAAATTCATGTATGTGTATATATACATATATATACATATATATATTAATTCACAAAGAATTACATAAGAATTTATTTAATTTCTTTCAACTTCGCCGAAGTTGAATGAAATCCTTATTATTTATTATTTTATTAGCGTTATACAGTTTTATACATATACAAATATATTTAATCTGCAATTGACTTATTAAATAGACAAATCGAGGCGTGCATGAAACAGAATTGTGAGCATTACACCTAAAAACAGGAAATAAAATTTATTCCCAAACAATAATAATTATGGAAATTTTTGTTATCCCTTTGCAAATTAAATATATTTAACGTGAAAGTGTGAATTCACGTAAACCATCGCGAAAAAGCACGTGCACCAAGCAATGACGGGCAAGAATAGATTCACGTAAAATCTCATGCGCATGGGTGTGTGAAAGCGTTCACTTGACCATTGAATAGTCGATATTTTTAAACTTAATGAATACTATTGCTAATGTGGTTACGAAAACGCACACGAACTATTCATTTTACAGTTCTTGCAAGGTGATGAAAAACAGTAATCGGTTGAATCGTGTCATACCACATCTAATGACGTGGATATAGGTTAGGTTCTACATAGTGGTGGAATAGTTACCTAAATCTTTTCGAAACATTATTGTTAAAGTAATTTAAAAACTTGACACTGCAAATAAATAAAAAATAATGTTTGAAATCACAGATACACAGAGTAAGTTATTCGCAATTTTATGGCTTGCAAAGAAATATAGTAATCTATTGAAAATTTCATACAGTATGATAATCGAAAACGTGAGTCAACTTCAAATATTGTGACAATATTATAATTTTAGAGATTGGAGTAGGACTCGCTGGTTTTGGAATATCATTTCTTTTCCTTGGCGTATTATTACTTTTCGATAAGGGTTTGCTTGCTATTGGAAACGTAAGAATTTTTCATATGTATTTTTGTAAGCCTTAACAGTTTGCATTACTGTACATTTTTAATTGATGTATTGTTCGTACACAGATTCTATTTATATCTGGATTGGCATGTGTTATCGGTCCAAAGAGAACTCTAAATTTCTTTTTCCAAAGACATAAGATAAAAGCCAGCATCTCGTTCTTAGGAGGCATTATTGTTGTACTTCTTGGTTTTCCCATCATTGGAATGATCATAGAAACATATGGTTTTGTATTATTATTCAGGTATGTAACTGCCAATTGTTTGATAATTTAAATGTATATATAATTATGTATTTATATAATGTTTATAAAGTTTCATTTTTATCTTTATTATTACAGTGGTTTTCTACCAGTTGCAATAAACTTTTTACGAAGATTACCTGTATTAGGTACTATTTTAAATATGCCTGGTCTTAGTCGAATTTTAGACATGATTGCAGGAGATTCTAACAGAACGACCGTATGATGCGTTTCTTAAAATTACTGCTCAAAGAATGTATATAAGATTGAATGCTGTATATTGTGTCCCAAGATTTTCTGTCATTCCTTACTAGTGTTTTGTGGATCTCTTTTGTACTGTGTAAATATCAAAAATAGGTAACACAACTCGCTTATATATGTATCGATCATTCAACTTAATGTTAAAGTTATATAGAAATAATATATAGATTTTTCATTTTCGTATAAGACAAGCGTATTGAAAAGATTGTATGTGTGTAAAAGCATTCTAAAAACTTCAAGTGTAAGCAGGATGAGAAATGAAAGTTAAACAGGAAAACATTTCCTTGAAATCATTCATTTGCTGCATCAGTAAATTAATGATATTATGAGTTGAAGTTTTGTGCTTTTTATTTTGAGTGTTTGTACTAAGAAATCAATGAATGAACTGTATGACATAATGTCTAGTGTATGCTGAATGTAATTATTCTAAAAGAAAATATACCATTTTACTACACAAGAGTTGATTAAGTACATTTGTTGTTCACGTTTTTTCAATGAATGAAATGTGTAATTTATTTCACTATGTATACATATTTTAATAAGATTACGCTATATTGGCTGAAGGGACAAAGGAACAATGCATATATGACATTTTAGATCACTTTTATTGATTCTGCTGTTTCTTTTGCATGCATCCTAACATGAACAGATTAGATGCATACGTACGGAGTAACGGTTCTCATTATCTTACACGTAGTTGTTGTAGTGCGAAATTAAATTACTGTTCATTGAAACTCGATGAACATTACTGATATCATGATCGTTTATTAATTATCTACAACGGGCCGAGAATATGGGCGGGGGGTGGCCCAAGTCTACGCGTCCCGCCATCGCCGTAATGACATTTCGTCGCGCGTCCTTCCCTCGCTCAATTAGATGTATACGTTCACTTTTTTGTTAGGTAATTATTTTCACTACTTAGTGATCCAACCATCATCTACGTAGCCACATGTATTAAATGTTTCATATACTCATAATGATGTTAATCCACATCTTTCATTCGATAGATATATTATAAATATATCTTATCTCTCCTCTATCTCCTCCTCCTCCGTTTTTATGAAAGTGGAATATGAAAATAGCACATGTGAACTGCTGTTAGGAAATACTGAATCCGGCAATAAATTAAGCGAATTTTCTTCTACAATCAAGATACGTATTCTGCCGAGTTTCATGCATTTCACAGGTTACTACCAAAACTCCTCAGTCTGGATTCTTTTTTTTCTTAGTTCTTTAATATCTCGACAGTTTGTTTAGTATTTCTCGACGGTGATTGTGGGAATCACTCAATCTCATGACTGCTTTCAAATCGGATGGTGAGGATAATAAAGATGGTACTTTTGTAATTGTGATTGTGAAAGTAATGAGTTAATGATCATTTTAACAATTTAAAGGAGTTTCTTAATTTCATCATAAAGTACCAATACGAGCGCACCACCGGTACCACGGAGAACGTTGGAGAAAGCTCCCTTGAAGAAAGCATTACCACCTTCTGATTTGTAGATAGTGGACCAACAGTGAAGAGTGCTCTTATACAAAATTTCAGATTTGGCGCGACCGGACTGCATCATCATACGCCTACGTACTGTGTCAAATGGATAAGATACAATACCGGCAACAGTCGTTACAGCCTGTGGAAAAAAATACAATAATTATTAATAGATAAATTATAATTGTACACATAAACTTGAGATAGAAGAGATTACTTACTTGAGCAATACCCCATGAAACTACAAATGGTGTTTTCTTGGGGTCTGGCAGCATACCACGGGCAGTGTCATAGAAACCAAAGTAGGCTGCACGGTAGATAATGATACCCTGGACGGATACACCAAATCCACGGTACAGACCAACAATACCGTCAGCCTTGAAAATCTTAGACAAGCAATTACCAAGACCTGTAAATTCACGTTCTCCTCCAGCTTTGCCTACATCAGCAGCCAACCTAGAAGTAATCGTTTTTTGTAATTATTTCACAAAATTCTTGTGACCTGTTATTAATTTTGAAACTTATATTAAAATTAATACAATTTTCAGTCTAAAGACAATACCTAGTTCTGGCAAAGTCGAGCGGGTAGACAAAACATAGAGATGTAGCACCAGCAGCACCACCAGAGGCAAGATTACCAAGGAAGTAGCGCATGAACTGAGTATTTTTGTCAACACCACCAAGGAAAACTTGTTTGTACTTGTCTTTGAAGGCAAAGTTCAAAGCCTGAGTTGGGAAGTATCGGATAACATTGGCCAGGTTACCACGCCAGTAACTTGAGAATCCTTGTTCCTTTGGAATGCGAATAAAGCAGTCGACCATACCTAAAGAACGAACAGTTATTTACGGAAATTCAGAAATTTATTTAAATGGATTTATTTTTCATAAACATAAATTCGTTAACAATTAATAAATTAAAACAAATCTTTCATTACTATATTATTAAATTATAGTATCTACACATTATATCAACTATAAATTATTATGTAATAAATCAATAATGGATATTCATTTCATACAAGTATAGATAATTTTGCTTCAAAATTTCCTCTTTGTAGGTTTAACTGAAGAAAAAACTACAGATTTTCAACGTTTAGTCTTAATGATTCTTTCATATTGTCAAGGTCAGAAAATAACTATAATTTTAATTTACATTACAGTATATACGTTAAACAAATAAAACTACTATATCAGAAAACTAACAGCAATGCATAATTCATTTTAAAGCTGTCTTTGCGAAATTCTAATTGAAATAATTCCAACGATACCCGTTAATAGAATACCACGTTTATATTTTACATCTTAGTATCAAATTTCCTATCTTCTCTTAAGATAAACAATAATTATTTTTCGTTCATATATTTCATTCTGAATAAATACGAATATCCTCAAATCCCTCGTGAAAAATATTCATTATGAAAAATTGCAAATTCTATAATTCCACTTTGCAGCAGAAAAGACGGCCATATTGAGCCGCTCAGTCATCGATCGGCACACGGAATCTTGTTCAAAGAGCAAAGCCACGCGCTGCCATCTGGTAGGCGAGTCATCTTATCGAATATCGACCCACTGGTTTGTCAGAAAACCACGACTTCCCATTCAATCGATATCGCAAAAGTTATGTAAGCCCCCGAAAAGTTCATGATCGTTACATAAAGTAGGAAATTAGAGCGCTCTGGATGTACCCGGCTCGCCGCTATAGCACGAAACGGCATTACATAACGGGAATCTCAGTCTAACCGTCGCGTACGAGCTAAACGGAATCGGTTGGCAGTTTCGGAACGTCGACATGAGTGAAATACTTCAAACTGTCACATGTCCCGAATGTCTACCGTTCTTCTGCTGTTACGTGCAGTGCCTCGTGACCCATGCTGCTCGAACTTCTTTTTTTTTTGACTTACAACTACCGGCTAACAAACGGTCGAATATACTCGCGATTTTATGGAAACTCACCCTTGTAACGCTGTTCTTCGGAGATTTGCTTGGAAATGTGCTGTACCTGCAGCAACAGCTTCACACGCTCGATCGGAGCGACCGCCGTTTTGGAGATAGCGGCGGCGATACCACCGGCCGCGAAATCCTTCACGAAAGCAACGGGATCCGCAAGACCAGACATTTTGTGTCGAGTAGTTTAGCGTGTGAGAGAAACGGGTTAACAAAAGGAAGAGGAGAACACCCCTACGAATCGGACGCGCGCCGGACGACGAGTGAGCGAGGCAGAGTTCCTCTCGTTGAACGGACCTCCGCTAAGAATAGCTGCGCAGGTCACGTGCAGACTTCTGCGCAGGTTCAATCTTCTGGCACGACCGCACCTTGGGACCCTGACACTTCGTGCACCTTCAACGCGTACCCTGTTCCCGAATTCGTGACCTTTCCCCGCGTGTCTTGCGACACTAAGCCTTCCTGCCTGTTTTCACGGTCACTATGCGTGTATTGGCTTGATAAAATGCGTCCACGGCCAGCCCGTTCAAAATTAGACGTTTACCCGCGCGCCTGACGCACTTCCGGCACTAGACGCATTAACATCGTCGCTAGTGTCAAGGCATTCGAAATATGAAGGAAATTGGCGGGAATTCATACCAACCGCCGAACAGAAAGGTCTTATGCTTTTTCCACTTGTCACATGACAATGTGTGTTTGTAGTTTACTATAATGATTGAGCGAGTGCAAATAATAATAGAATTCTCAAGGTAATGATAATATTTTCGTTGTCATGTGACACTGTCGAATTTTCATGAGTATGTATAAAATAGTACTAAAATTCAACCTTTATTATATAAGCAGATAGTAATAGCTGGGTTTTATTTAAAGAAAAAATTATATTTCATTGTTTTAATAAATTCGAATGAGTGTTACGGTACGGGAATGTTGGGCATATTTAAAATTCCCGCGTCGCACATCCATCTTTGCTCGTATTCGTTCATTTGCTATCGGGGTACCCTTCTTAGTTACCATACAATTTTGTGTAAAATAATTGATTTTTAGGTTATTATTCTGAAAAATTATTACGAATTATGAATGAATAAATGAATGAAGGAATGAATGAATGAACGAATGATTTGTAATTCGGTTATTACGGACTAATAGCGTTATTTGACAGTTCAAATTATTTATACGTCAAGGTGATATGTAATATATTTCATACATTGGTTAACGTAATAATCGGTTCGATAGAACATTTAACGACAAACAAAGCTTTCTCCAAGGGAGAGAAGCACTATGTCAAGGATAGGAGACATGGCCGAGATTCGTCCAATTTAATATGTATAATCGCATCCGATTTGAGGTGAATACTCCTTGCTATACATGGAGTATTCCACCCAAATCGATCGTTTCGATTCAAGTACCCTTGCACCTATAGTTAGCATTGACCATAATCCATGGCCACGTGCTGTGCATACGTTACGTTATTAATTTCACTCGCCTTTACGGATATCACCTTCCGCATTGTAGGTATTTAATTATCAATTTGCACGGGCATGGAATGCGATACGTAGGGCTACGATATCTCACACGTGTCATACAGCGATCATCTTTGGGGTGGTTTCGAGTTTGCGCTTTCAAAGACACGAGAGCGGGATACAAGGTCAATCTCTCATGAAGAAGGAGGTCAACGGGGCGCGACTTGCGTAACCTTGGCGTTAGGCCAGTATGTTAGGGAACAGAACGCCAGAGTTCAATGGAGTAACTTCAAGTAAGGAGTATTTATACACCTTGAAGATGCGTACATACGTAGTGGACCTTGTAGAGAATAGACTAACTCTAAATGTGTCTCCCGTCTGCATCGGGTACACATCTCTCGTGGCGCGTGCAACCATTTGTCTCGAGAATCAATGAAATGTAAGGGGCCAGGCCCTGCGCACATTAATCCAATTCTTTATTACAATTCGCAACACCGTCGCTGTTACGAATCAGCAGATTTACAAATATATTTATATTTCTGAAGAATAAATACAGTATTACAATATAAGTGTCACGAAATTTTAACTATAAAACAATTTTTATTTGTAAATTTGAAGATGGTCTTGCTACATTTTCTGATGATACATCCTCTTTCTGACTGGATGGATGAGTTCAGGTCAAAAAGAGAGAGAATAAAATAGTATGGAAAGCCCCGAACATGAACAGTTAATAACAATTCTGATTTATATCAGTATATGGTGTCAATTACTCGGGTGGACTCTGTAATACTACCATCATACAATCTCTTAGGCGTTCTCAGAAAACATTCTTATCTACTTTCCATATTAAAACGTTGATCCAAAATCGTTGACCCGGTTTTATCATTACAATACCGATTTGCTTTTATTCATTTACCTCGACGTTTAGATTGCACCAGGAAATTCTGTGGTTATCTGGAGTTCATGTCTATCTTCTGATAATGCTTACGCGAGTATAATTGAAACTACTTAGTTTGCGAATATATTACCTCCTGTTCTATGTATTTTACTACTGCGATCGTAAAATGAAATAACTGTCTAAAATGATATATCTTTTTGAATGATCTAACGATATATTATGTAGCAAAATTGTAACTCATTTCCTGCTCGGCATTACGTAACGTGTACTGCAGTACCAATAGGGCGGTTCTGGCTTGAACTCCGGCGTCTGTGGCAATAATTGAACGACACGTTATTTAAAAGGTTTGTGAATTTCCTCGTCGCGACAGAAAATCAAGTTTGTCAGTGCCTACGTCATCGCGTTGAATATATTATAATATTGCAATACACGATTAGTAACTCAAATGCAGTAACGTTTGACTTGCGGCTCGAGACACGGGTGTGTGGATTGGATTAAATAACGACCTTGATGACATAGGAAGCTGTCTCCACTAGGCAGTAACTGAAGTAATGATGGTCAATGCACCTGAAAGCAGTTCAAAGCGGTTCCATAGCTAATGCAGCTTCACAGTATTGTTGTTGAATAGATACAAAATGTATGGAGTGGACAGCTTCGTAGCGGAAAAGATTTAGGTATTTAATAAAAATTCTGTTCAGTAATTTGTATCAATGTTTAATTACGAGTACATTTATTGCACTCTTCTTAGGGAAACTATGATTGTTTATAGACGGAAAATTACACACTTTTGTCTTTGTCATTGACAACCAGTTGTATTATATAAAAATAAATGTAATCTATTGCTCAAGACACCGTCTAAAAAAAAATTTTAATTTTTCTCTGTATTGCCTAAATAAAACAGCGACATTGAAAATTGTAATCATTGTAAATTGTAAAATTATTGGTAATCTTTGAAATACCAGTTTTCGGCTTCACATGTATTTCATCACTTTACATTTTTAGCATGTCTAGATACAAGAAAGTGAGAGATATTGTAGTATAAATCGAGTTGATCAACTTATAACTCCCAGCAGACTACAAGGTGCTTCATTGTCAGGGTTGCTTCACACATTGGAAGCTACTAACGCCTCATTCTATGGTTTCTATTGATGTTATCTGCAGTTGGTATAGTAGCATGGATCCAATGTTAATTGCTATAAAAATAGATTGAATCGAAAATGGAAATAAATCGATATCTATATTTCGAGAATTTCTCAGAATCTATTGGAATCGCTAATGCCGTTTGTCAGGAACGTTAGGAATACATATTTGTACTTAAAATATATATATATAAAATATATTATGTAACCGCAAGTTTATATCATTTGCACCTAGGAATATTAGCAGATGTAACTTATTATGAGAAAATACAAAAACAATGTATTATCAACATTTTTTAGCAATTTTTTATGATTTAATGTAGACCTAACACCCTCTAGTGGTACCGTGTAAAGTAGATTAAATTAAGGAACGTGCGGAATATGAAACTACGAAGTATACATACGAATCAAGCCGGACATTTATGAAACGTCAGACGTAAAACTAAATTACTATTTTGTCGCATTTTACGGTAAATGAAGTGTTTGTCATTATGAATTTTTTATTTTCTAACGGTTATCTATGGATAATAATAACATAAAGCTAGAGTGAAATCTTTAAATCGAATTATCGCTTCTCAATGATATCACTTTGCGCCTCAGGTTATGGCTTTCCACAATCTATCAGTTTTGTTACGGTTTAATTAAATAATACTTATTGTTCGTTTGTAATCTAATACGATTTCGTGGGAATCAAAAATTGAAGTCTTATAGGTTTGTAAGATACTTGTGACGATACATGAAAAGCAAAATGTGATTGTTACTTTCCAATAATAACAGTTTTTAAAGGCATTATTAACAAAAAACGATGGTCATTGGACATTTCAATAATTGATGCCAAAGTAATGTCGAATGAGTAGATTAAAGGACATTTTATATATACGCGTTTTTATTTGATTTGATTTGCACCTATTTTCTCTTTTTAGAGAAAGACAAATGTTAAAAAAAAAGTCACTTACATAACATTTTTATTGTATTGTTTTAGGGTAAAAATGCTCTTTATGTACAACATGACATTAATGACTATTAATGCAGTCTAAATAGAAGACATATATATCAAAATGACTGAGGGTAAATAAATATAATTACTTATACCTTAATGTTATTTTAAAGGTTTATTATGTCATTTATCCTTAATGTGTATTTTAATGTATGTATTTATTCGGAAAAGGATACAATAAGTCAAATAATTATGTTTTAGGCGGAGAAACACAACCAACTCCTGGGAATGAGGCACAACCCGGTATGTTTTGATTTTTGTAATTAATTTATATAAATTACAATCCTTCTATAAATTTCTGTATATTGATAGTCAGGTATCAAGCTTAATATAATTGAGTTAGTGTTCACTGTAGGCATCTGTTACGTTACAGAATGGGGCTTCATCTATTAGTCTCTACCATCATGCAGAATCATTAGTGTTAGAAGTCAGAATATTCCTTTACTGGTAGTTTTTACACACATTCACAAAAGGCACTTATGTTTGAGAAATATAATTTTATATTTTTATTTAATGATATTTAAGAAATAGCAGAAGTTCCTAATACGTTAATTTTGTATCTTTATTAGAAGCCTCTGAACCTAGAGCCATACATGGCGAAGTATTGCATGAAACAACAGCAGAATCATCTTCTCAAAACGTACCTGAATCATGTACAGATCTACTTACTGTTCATGGAACAACCCAAGGAGAAAGTAGCGATGCTGTTAGCATACATACAGCCAGTACTTCGGTTTCTGGCAATGGTAAATACAATTTGTGTAATAGTGCTGAAAAATTTAATATACGTTTTAAAGTGCACTATATTTTAGAATCAAGTTCCAGCCGAGTAAGTGCAATAACCGTAGTGTTACCTTGGGGTGCTCAGAAGGAAACCGTCAAACCGATACAAATGGCAGATATGGATTTGAGACCTGGAGAATTTGTAATGCGTACCCTATTTGCAGAATTTACATCACAGGCAGAAAAGAAGATGGAAGCAGTCATGACGGAACATGTAAGTAATATATTTAATTAATGTTTGCTTTCTTCTAATAATAATAAACGTACCGTAGGAAAAACCGCTTTCAAAAGTATTACAAAGAGGAGAAGATCCACAATTTGATCAACTTTTATCTGCATTTGGTTCGGTTGCGGAGCACTGTTTGCCTTCTATTTTACGAGCACTGTTCAATTGGTACGAACGTCAATTAGTTGACCAGGGCAGTGATCAGAAAAAACCTGCTCCTGGAAAAGAAGACCAAAAAGGAAAGAGGTAAATAAATATTTTGATAAATTATCTAAAGGTCTTGAACATTTTTAAACTGACATTGTATTTCAGTATCATGTATACAATAGTATCAGGAAGCGTAGAAACTGTTGAAAGAAGTGAAGCAGATCTACTTCAAGAGCGGAGAGATCTTGCAGTTGAATTTATATTTTGTTTAATGTTAATAGAAGTACTACGTCAATTACCATTTCACCCTGGTCATGAAGATTTAGTAACTTATATAGAAAATATAGCCTTTAAACATTTTAAATACAGAGAAGGGTAAGCAATGATAAACTGTTATATGTTTTTTAATGAAATAAAATAAAATATTTTCTCTTTACACATTTTATATTACAGTATTCAAAATGAACCAAACGCGGCAAATATTCACATTATTGCTGACCTTTATGCGGAAGTGATAGGGGTACTTGCACAGTCTAGATTTCTTTCAGTTAGAAAACGATTCATGATTGAATTGAAAGAGCTACGTGCTAAAGAACCTGGACCTCATACAACTCAGAGTATTATTTCATTATTAATGGGAATGAAATTCTTCAGAGTAAAGGTAATTAGAAAATAGATGTTATTTCACTTATAAAAGTTTTAAAATTTTCTATATTTGTATGCTGATTTACATATTTTCAGATGGTACCAATAGAAGAATTTGAAGCCTCTTTTCAGTTTATGCAAGAGTGTGCTCAGTACTTTTTAGAAGTGAAAGACAAGGATGTTAAACATGCTTTAGCTGGACTCTTTGTTGAAATTCTTGTTCCTGTAGCTGCTGTATGTTTCTGAAATTTTATAGCATAGCACACTCTTATATATTAACATATCAAATTTTCAAATTTTTATTGACGTTACCTTTTTTTTATTCTAGGCTGTGAAAAATGAAGTTAATGTACCTTGCCTGAAAAATTTTGTAGAGATGCTATATTCTACAACGCTAGATATGTGTACCAAATCAAAACATAGACTGGCACTCTTCCCCCTTGTAACTTGCTTATTGTGTGTGAGTCAAAAAACATTCTTTCTGCAAAATTGGCATTACTTCTTAGCAATGTGTCTTTCACACCTAAAAAATCGGGATCCTAAAACGTGTCGTGTTGCATTAGGTATGTCTTTTATTTAGAAAAAAATGTTTATATGTTTTCAAGTATTTTAAAATATTATTTATATCTGTTTTCAGAGGCGTTATACCGTTTATTGTGGGTGTACATGATACGAATTAAATGTGAAAGCAATTCAGCTACTCAGAGTAGACTGCAGAGCATAGTGAACTCTTTATTTCCTAAAGGTTCAAAGGCAGTAGTGCCACGTGATACCCCACTGAATATTTTTGTAAAGATCATTCAGTTTATTGCACAGGAAAGATTGGATTTTGCGATGCGAGAAATAGTTTTCGATTTATTATCAGTGGGTCGTCCAGTAAAAATAATTTTAACCCCTGAGCGTATGAGTATCGGCCTTCGTGCATTTTTGGTTGTTGCTGATAGTTTGCAGCAAAAAGAGGGAGAACCTCCTATGCCGCGTACAATGGGTGTATTGCCAAGTGGCAATACTATACGTGTTAAAAAGACATTTCTCAATAAAGTAAGTACAGTAAACATTTCTGTTTAGTATTACATTGTTATAATAATTATTATTTTCACCCCAAATTTAATTTAATTTAAAATTTAGATGTTGACAGAGGATACTGCAAGAAGTATAGGAATGTCCTCATACTTTCCACACGTTCGACGAGTATTTGTTGATATATTGCGCGCTTTGGATGTTCATTATGGAAGACCTCTTATGATGACAAGCACTCAGAATATGAACAAAGAACCAGACGAAATGATTACTGGAGAACGGAAGCCTAGAATAGATCTTTTCCGGACATGCGTTGCAGCAGTCCCACGTTTGATTCCCGATGGAATGACTGGTGCTGAATTAGTTGATTTATTATCTCGTTTAACCGTTCACATGGACGAAGAGCTTCGTGGACTTGCATATCAAAGTTTACAGACTTTAGTGTTAGACTTCCCTGATTGGAGGCAAGATGTTGTTCTTGGATTTACCCAATTTCTTGCTAGAGACGTTCAGGATACTTTTCCACAACTTGTTGATAACGGTTTAAGAATGCTTTTGCAACTTCTTACAAGTTGGAAAAATGCATTGACAAGCCCGAGCATAAGATCTAAGGAGCAGGCGGCAGACAGTACGAGAACAAGTACACGTACAGATAATAGTATCAAAAAAAGTGAATCAGGACAAAAGATAGAACCTGTTTCAAGCGTTTTTCACTTAGTAGAAGGATTTGCCTTAGTTATGTTATGTAACTGTCGACTTTATCCTCGAAGAATTGCTGTTCATATATTGCGCGAAGTCAAGTATTTGCAAAACACTTTAGGTGAGTTCAGTTTTTATAAAAAAAATACAATTAATTTGAAAAAATAAAATATTAAACGAAATTGCTTGTATATTTTAGGAGGCTTGGAAGAGGATCAACCAGTGATTGATGTAGTAGATGCTTGTTGCCCAGTGGTCTTAGAGAAATGTTATCATATGTTACCACCCGCGGAAAAAGCTGCAGCTGCTTCAACGTCTAATGTTGATCTTCAATGGATAGCTGAAAGAAGCAGTTGTGTATGGACAGCTGGTAATGTATATATATATATATATATTCCTCCTGTATTTAATAAATTTGGAGTGTTTACTAATGGAGAAAGCCTTATAGGACTTCACGATGATACCAGTACAAAGAGTTCTTCCTCTTTGAATTTAAATGGAGCAGATCCATGGGGAAGTTGTCTATTCGCATTCTTAGAAAAAGATAGAGTGCTTACATTGTGTCCTTCCGCCGTCGCGCATTCATGGCCTATTGTTTTTACTCGAATAAACTCCCTCTTCTCAGTAATTGATCCTACGTAAGATTATATCAGAATTTCTAAGAACAGAAAAATATTGTTTTTATAAATTAAAACCCATTGTTCTTCTTTTTAGACCTGTGAACGATAATAGAGCATCTCTTTTAAGAAGTTCAACAGCAGTTCGAAAACCAATCAATGAAAGGGACATGTATATGCACGTTTGGAAGAATTATTTAACCTTCGGTTATAGAGTTGTGCCACCAGTTCCAAGTCCAGTTGTACGGTGTGCTAGTCCAGATCTTAGTCTCAGGTAAGTTGACACTCAAAACACTGTTGCAGGGATTTCAGCATCACGTCATTCCATTATTATTTATTCTTTCAAAAGACATTCAAATCATTTGATCAGTATGTAAGGGATAAGTATACTGTTCAGTGGTGTATTAGTTACGTAGTTCTAAGATTACAATAATTCTACTTGCACAGATCGAAGATAGTCCTAAATCTTAAATTACGAAGTTTACAGTTTTATCATTAGAGCTTTACGTGTATTCATATAAAGTGGATTAATAGGTGGAATTAATTACCATTTGGTATTAATTGGTGTAAGGTTAGCGTTTTGTTCATGTCCATTGTACCATGAAAATACTATACCAGTTCCAATGTTTGTTTGCCTTGAGATCTCAATGAGAAATGTCGGTGTAGCACTTTGTGGAATCTAAAACAATTTTCTTTCATGATATGCATTTCTTGCTGTGACACGCACGTGGCATTTGTACTTCTAATATCCGATACAAGAATGTCTAATCTTACATAATACCTTCTCGTTTGTTCTGCACATGGTGTCCGGGAACCTGTCATTTGTAATAACGATGTAAGAGGTGTTGTATGGTAAAGAAGGGAGCACCAATTTGTACCAAGACGCGCTTTGCACTATCGGGAGCGGGACTCGATTGTCGCACAATTTTTTAAATGCACATTTCGCTTCCATTCTCTGTAACATTCTACTCCGCATGCTACTTGGTCACTGTCTCGCACATTGTACATCTGGAACTTAGAGTAGTAGTTTCTGAGCAGTAAATAATGTCTGATACAAGAAGCATTGGTGGTACACTGTATTGCATACTCTAGTGGTCAGCATACGGTGGAGTTTGGTGTGTTGTGCATGAGTAAGGAGTTGAGTCAGAGCCTGGAGAATCTCGGCGGGGCG
The DNA here is from genome assembly GCF_051020985.1 of Nomia melanderi. Lineage (NCBI taxonomy): Eukaryota > Metazoa > Arthropoda > Insecta > Hymenoptera > Halictidae > Nomia > Nomia melanderi. The sequence continues at coordinate 7,781,852 of NC_135005.1, forward strand.
CAGACCCTGCCGGGTCGGTTCTCCGTTCCGTCCATTTCCGGCATCTACACCAGGCATAAGCGGACCAGGTGAGCCTAATTAACCATTGTGAACGACCATGCTTCGAAGTCACCCGGGATTTAAACGGTCGTTGGTAATTTGCACTACTTTCCGTACCAGAACTTTATTTATTTGTGTATATTTTAGCTCTGATTAAGCTCCTGCCTAACCACAATCTGTATATGTACTTATTTTTATTTACACTCCTTGGCTAGGCGTTACGACCGTTCCCGACCGCTTTAATCGGAAATTGAATTTACCGGTCGCGCACGATTTCTGTTTCTGTAATATGTATTCGTTTATTGTTGGATCCTGATCAATAACAAAAATGTTCGTTTCCTCGCAGTTCTTCCCCGGATAGCCTCTCCGCTGAAAGGGGCGATAACAAGTCACCCGGCACGAACGCAAGCCCTGCAGCTTTGTACAAGTTGACAGTACCCCTCTTGAGATGCGAAGTGGTCGATGTCAGAGATGCTGCTGTTCAAGCGATTGGCAAAGTCAACGCTGATGCTTTAAAGTAAGCGAATTACTTTGATACAAAATAACATCATACTTAATAAGAATCTTGTCCGTTTCGTTTAGTTTCTTCTTTTCCCTTTTACAGTTTTAATGATTGCACAATAATTGAAAATTATTATTACCATCGTTCTTTATTTATTTTATTAGTAACAATCATGGTTTTTCAGAGACTTAATGGAGGAATTAGTTCCTTACATTCGCGAGGCAGTTGACCGAAAACAAGAAAATATGAGACGTCGTAGACGAAGGGATGCATTGAGATTACAGCTAGTGAGGGTTTTAGAACTTATTGCTGAGTACGGAACCTTTGGTATCTGGTTAGTTTTTAATTCATACAACGCTACATCTGTGTACCACGGCAGGGATCCTTTTCATGTGTTTTCTTACAGTCCTGCCGTATTGGGTCGCGAGACACAATCGCTTCATCCAACATTCGTCGAATATATTGACGGCGCGCGTTTGTATTTGGAGAATGAAGCAGATAAGGAAGCACCTGCTGTACGTGACATTAAGTTGCACTTCTGCAACTTTATTAGGAAAATGATTAAAAGCTTTACATGTAAGTAAATTGTGCTCACGAAGACTGCTCGTTTATATGAATAATTTTACCGAACATGATTTTTTGTATTTTAGTGGAAACATGCCAATCCTTGCTAAAGAGAGATTTGAGACGGAATTTGTTTATGCTCTTTGCTAGCTGGGCTGGTCCTTACGGTCGTCCAATTACAAGTCCATTCTGGCTACAAGAAGAAGAGAAATTGTGTACGGAGTTGCAACTTTCAGCATTGCAAGCCATGAGTGGATTATTATGCTGTGGGCCTTGTTTCAATCCTCAAACTCTTTCAGAGGAAGGGGCAATATTATATCAGTGGTTGGATTTACTGTTAGCCAGCAAAGATGAAAAAGTAACATAACATATATTCAATAGAAAATTATACAGGAAAATATATAATTACACGTGAACAATAATTTTTCAGATCTATGCCCTCGCCCGTGAAACAGTAGTTTTACTATTAGAATGTAACCCTGATATCGGAACTCTCCTTGATTGGGTAGTTGACAGATGTTACACTGGAGCTCCCCAAGTAGCTGACGGTTGCTTCTTAGCTTTGGCAACAATTTTTAGCGCAAGGTTAGTGACATAACACAAGTCGCTTATACTGTATATAATTTTATAAATAATTTAAATCTTTTACATTACAAATAATTTATTTCGAATCATAATACATCACATAATATGATAATACAGAATATTCGACTGCTTCTTTCATACATAAATATAATACAAATTATTTTTAATATTTCCCTTCGTTTTGCAGAGAATATCCTTGCGATCATTACACGAGCATCATCAACGTCACACTGATGAGTACCGGTTGCCCACGTGCTCCTGTTCACGACGCAGCTCTTCAGCTTCTTCAATTGTTGGATCAACGATTCTTTGGGAATGTGGGTCCTCTTCCGACTACAGAACCGGAGACCGGTAAGATAACAAAATTTAATCGGTCACTATAAAAAAACCATTTCCGGATTATTAAGCTTTATTCATTTTATGCAAACTTGTACGAGGTTTTACTGCGAAATAACATTCAGATCAGGGAATTCTTTCCACGGTTCCATAGCTATACCAGCGTCATGGCGTTTCAACGCGTTTCCCGGTCGTTCGGTCTTTGATGCTGAAGACAAATACAATTTTACTGATAAACGGCTATTGTATGTAACAATAGATTACAAATGGAACGGTGCTCGGGTTTACGTACCATTTTGCGTTCCGTGACTAGATGTCTGCGTCATAGTTACATTTCGTCTACGAAATCTCCTCAGGAATATGTACCGTATAGCTCTTCGAAAATTTTGTCCCGTGGCGCAGTACAGGATAAAATTAATTCCGAAATTGGTATTGAACAACAAATTGCAAATTTGCTGTGCCAGTTCTACTGAAGGGGGTACGTTCATTTCTTCCTGAAACTATATTTTTATATTCAAAGTATGGATAACATAGTGGACAGCGTACAATTATGATTTTAATGGCATTAAAATTTCATATAAAATTAAAAATTTAATAACGCGTTAGTATAAAGAAAAAAATCGATCTAATGGTATACATGTATATATAGTTTTTTAAATTGAAATTCATACATAATTTAATCGAAACTCGTGTAAAAGATTGATTAAATACTAGATATTCGAATCCATTATCACGTACCACATCGATGCAAACTACTCTTACTTAATACCTCAACAAACTAAAAACCTACTTTGAAGAAAGCTATCAGTTTATTAGCTTATGTTTATCACAAATAAATCACATGTGATTGTACAAATCTTATTACAAATTAATCCTCCAGAAGATTCCACGGAGCTTCTGATAAAACAAACCCTAAACTCTGTTAAACTGTTCAGTACAGCGCAGAAGATAAATCAATTCTTCATCGAACAATTAGAAATCACGAATTCACTGATTACAGACTACAAAAGTTCAGACTACGAAAGTTCAAAACTCTCTGTCCCACTGTTGATCAGTTAAGAGAGTTGACATTTCTAAACAGTCTACGTATAGCGTTACGACCAAGAAAACATACATGTGAGAATGCGTGGATCCTGAAGACATAAGCTGGCAGATTGAAGCACAAGAAGACGCTGGACACAACTAATAGCATCTTAGTGATCTTGGTCTGCGCCAAGTTGCCACGGAGGTTGGGGTACGGTGGTTGCCCATCCGTTGAAACACGTGGTTGCTCGTCGGTCAGCGATTTTCTACTTTTGATGTGCCTAGAGACAGCCCGCGCGATCAGCACGTTTAAGATGATGATCACTGTGAACGGTATCGCGAAAGTCAGCACCGTGTCAATGGCGTTGTAGACGGTGGCCCAGGACTCCAGCCCCTCGGTCAAGTGGCCACACTCTGTCACGTTGCCTTTCTCGTTGTACTGAACCGCTAGTGCAGAGAACCACAGGACCGGACTACATAGGATCGCTGCTGATCCGGTCAACAAAGCTACTATAATCCTTGCCCTGGCAACAGTGCACACGGACTGCCGATAGAGCGGGTACCTCACTGCGATGAAACGCTCCACGGTGAACGCAACCACTAGCCATACGCTAGTGAAGCTACACAGCGTGGTCAGATAGATGAAGAACTGGCAGCAACCTGGCTGGTCGAATATACTAACTTCCAGCATGTCCAGCCAAACAACGAACACCGAAATCAGGAAGCCTGTGTCACTGATGGCTAACGCGCCCAGGTAGACACTGGACGAGTACCGGCGTAGGTTCGTGCCAAAGAATACGATCATTGATAGACAGTTGCCCAATGAACCCAGGTAGACCAGGATTGGCGTGTAGTAGAATTGGACACTCCGCAACACGTTCTCAATCACCTCAAACCCACCAGATCCGTCCCTTTGCGTCTGTACCATTTTCATTCAAGGGGAAACAAGGAGTTGACAATCCTCGTTGACGATGAAGTTTGAAGTTATTCGAGGTTTTCATTCATCCACTGACATTCTGCGGAGGGAAATCTATCTCGAGGAGCTTCGTGTTTTTTGTATGAAACATTGCTACTCAGGTGTTCGATGAGTCAATGTTTTACGGTCCGGAGTTCTTGGTTTCTTTAATTTGCGGTTGAACTCTTTGCCTTGTAATGTCACACTTAACACTGGGGTTTCGGAATTTGAAACTGAATGTAATAAATGTAATCGGAAACGAATAATATTTAGCGATTATGAATATTTATCGTACAGAATTTATTTACGCGTTAATTATTAAGTGTAAAGGGAGTCTTACGAGAATTGTTACCAAAGGAAACATGAGGCAAGGAGTCGACATGCTTTATCAGTTCATTGAAGGACATTTGAGCAGCGCTAAAGTTATAGCTGTTATTAATTTTATACCGTACGATTGTGATATTGCGAATGGACGCAGTAGAAATGGGTAAAACGGTTATTTCAATAACATGGCATGTTGAGTATGTATCGATAAGGATCACCCAGGGATCAAATTAAAGAACCGCCCCGTTTGTTAGTAACGGCACGACTGACACAGGAATGTCGCTTTAAATCGATAAAATCTCGTTTGACATTTAATTTATCTCCACTGTTGTACATTTATCGCTTTAAGCGTGAATAACTCACAAATAACAAATTACTTCTAATGATAAATGATCGAGCACATCTCAGCGACGAATTAAACGGCAAAAGATGAATGGTCCGCCGACGTTCGTGCAAATTCAGAGTTTCTTAGATTGATTTGTAGAAGATGAAATTAAATAAGGGTTGATCTTGTTTTATTAGGTCGGTTTTCAAATTGTCTCGAATATAATCGTATAAAATTCACGATACACGAACTAGACGCTCAATGTTTGTTTGTTTCATTATTATGCCGTTTTCATCTTTTGTTTTTGTTTAGTCTGTTCACTGGTATATCCAGTTCACTATTTTTAGCGATCGTTTTCCATTTCGGTTTCACGTGGATATTGTTGAGGCCTGTTTATTTTCTTTTGCTTCCTTCACTAAGGGAGATAAGACTCGTTTTTAAGATTCTTTGTCGAAACCTCTAGTCGCAGACAATCGGAAGTTTCTTTAAAGTTCTACAAAAAATCGCGTTGGGCCGTTGCCAAATTCGTCTTGACGTCTTCAAGGATTGTTGAGGAGGTCCGTAACCATGGATAATCCTTGAGGTCTGTTTTCATCGACGAGGAATTTCGATTCGTCATTCAAGAAAACACTCGATTTCCGGGTTCAATAAATCCTTTTCCCGCTATTCGTAACAATTCACATGTTCATTTTCAAAAGTTACATCACACATTTTTCACTTGTTGCTTGGGCAAAATGATTCACATCGATCGCTGATTTTGAAGTTCGAAAATAAAATTCGGAAAATGCAAAATTTTAATCACTATACGTATTTATGTTAATATCTTCTTTTAAAATTTGCAACTGTTATTTCTTTATTTATTTAATTATTTAGCTCGCTATGTTATTTATTAAAAAACAGGATCACCGATGAGAAAGCAAACTAGTATATACCGGGATGCTGCCTCGACTATTTCTGCATGGTGCATCGGCAACCGTTCCTGATAAAGTACGATGCAACTAGCTTCTGCGCACCGAGGGAATACACGAATTCCCGCTGGTTGCGTGAAATTTCAGTAAAATAAATGGATTTTTCATTACGTGGCGTATTTGTTTGCAACGTAACATTTCACGTCAACCCCTTGAGTATTCATTTTGACGTATTATTCATATTCAGAAATCCTATGATATCTTTCACATCTGTCCTGATGAAACTACTTTATTGTTATTAACTACTTCTATTATTTAATAACTTCTATTGTTAGTATCTACTTCTAATATTTATTTACTTATAACACAAATGCCACACTGAAAGACAAAACAACAAGACTTCAGAGTAATTTCAATCTCATAATCATTTTATTCGATCCGAATATACGTAAATCGTTTCTTGTTCATTCAATTTCCTTTCCTTTTCTTTTTCTTCCATAAAACCGTTCTCCGTTAAACGTGCAAACATTTTCCAAACTAAAAATTGTTTTAATGGTATTAATTCGAAACTGTTCCAGCTAAAATTCCGCCTCTCGTGAAGTGCTCGATCTCGATCGAACGAGAATAAAATCTTCATTAAACTCCACAGAATGTATCTTTCAGCTAATTTTTTACGTTGGAAAATGCTGGATTAAAGTCCGGCTACTTACAATCATAATTGCGAGATTTGTAGAATGTTTTGAGAAGTTCCCACATTCACTAGAGCACCATTTTATTCATTTTCTAAGCGTTCTGGTTGTTCATCGTGTACAATTTCATCGTTTCCTCGTTTCAGGTCAAGAAGATCCCGCTGTTGCCTCATCTACGACAGCTACCACCGCGGCCGCCGCCGCGCCAGGACAACAGAGTAATCCAATCGGCAGCGGATTATCCTCGAACGGTGCAATCAGGGGTGGGACCTTGGACGTTCTCTTGTCGACCACTTATTGTCGCAATCAGATGTACCTATCGCGTCAACTGGCTCAACTGCATCCAGAACTCACGATGCCTATGTTCAGCGGTGAGTTCCGTTGTTTCTTATCGATGTTTTGTCCTCGTTTCCAGTCAATGGCAGCTTGAAAAGATTACTAAATATATTGTGCACTTCCTTTGAGATAATGGAATTATGCAGAGTGATTGGCAGATGGAGGATCATTATGGAAATTCTTATTTTCATGTACCGTTTTGTGGAAACCAGGGTACAGAAAAAAATCGTTTGGTTCAGTGAAGAAAAGTCTATGGAGAGATTAGAACAAAAATAGTAGTAAAACAATAGAATAAAAGGTCATTTGGTTGATTAAAGAATATTTTATGGAGAAAACAGAATGAAAATGTCATTAAAGTTTGTTGATACAAAAGTTTTCTCGTATTTTCCAGCTTTGCAAATGCTACAGAAGCGTGATGTTCTGCAATTTACTGAGTAGATAGAAGTGTGTCCAGAATTTACATAAACGTATCGAAAACGGTGTTTCTTTTTGAAAGATGTTATTGTAGTAAATTATTTTATTTGACTTAATAATCGTTTGTTCATAGTTGAAATGAATGGACGTTAACTAACGTTGCAAATGAAAAATATTGCGTGGATAGAAGCATGTATAAATATAGTTATATGTTGATTCAAGTAAATATAAATATATTTATATGTTCACTTGAATAAATATAGATATATTTATGTTTTTAAAATAAATATAGATTAGTTTATATATTTGTTTAAATAAATATAAATATAGTTTTTATATTTTACGATAAAATGCAACAAAGTTCATGGACTGCGGAATTCATAACTAGAAATATACGAGACAGTTCATACCTTTTGCTACCGGTCAGCTAGAAATAATTCATCCATTTATAACTTACAAGGGAACCCCGGTGACTGATGCACGCCTATTTTTATAAAACATTGCAGAAATGTATGGTAGATCTATCTAAGAATTTAATAACAATTCGCAAGTTGTTACCCCATTACCCGTCAGCCCTCTTCACTTCGCAAGTTTGCATAGCAAACACGTTTTGTCGTACGAAACTCAAACAGCGTTCCCAACAAATGGTTATAAACGATATTATCGAGCAGAGTTTGAAGATCGTGGTATACACAGACGCAGGCCATGTGATTTAATCATCAGAACACACATTTAATGTTATCGAAATAATAACATTTGAAACTTGAGCAAGTAGATCTCGATCCTAACTTTATTCCATTTTTTTATACAGTTTATTGAAACTGTGAGAAATCAAGAAAGTCATTGAGTAATAAAAGAAGTGAGTATCATTATTCCACGTTATTGTTTAGCATTCAAAATTTTGCTCAACAACACCTAAACATACAGACGAAATAGTTAAAGTATTTATTCTCAATGCCATTAAAGAAAACAAGAAAAATAAAAGGCTCCGAGATATTTAAATACAAGATACTTTAATAAAGGTACTTTCAAACTTTTAAATTTTCAAATTTTTAAGCTTCCAAACTTTGTTGGTACCAATTTAGTTGGCATAAACCCTATTTTTATGTACGGAATATGATTAAAATATATACACTCAACGTACATAGTACTTCAACATACTTAGCAGTTGAATACTTTTGAAAAATTATTTATTATTGAAAGAAAAAAAATGAAAAAGAAAAAATAAAATGTTTGAAGATATGCATACGCGCAAAAAAGTCGATGGCTGGTTGACCCAAATACCATTCCATACGCACATGGAATGCAACTAATAATTCACTAAGAGAATTACCAAGAAACGCATGAATCTCTCGTTCACACTGTACATTGGTTATGCTTCGCTTTCAGAAATTACGCACAGGTTCCAAACGGCCAGGAGAGAAGTGCGACAGCTGTTGCTCCAATATTTGTTGCCCTGGCTGCACAACATGGAACTGGTCGACCCTAATGTACCACCGCCGTCGAATCCATTGAGCTATTATCAGGTAATGAATTCCAAAATGCACATTAAACCGGAAACACAAACTTATTAATATTAATATCGCGCAGAATATAATCCCTGCGTCAATGGACTAACTTAACGCTAGAACTATTACCAAGCAGTTAAATTCACTCTTCATCCTTTGTGTACATTGCATGAATATATTTTCTGAGATTTGATTTCTGTTATTGTATTTGCACACAGATATTGATTTGTTCAACCATTTCCCAGGAAAGCAGAAATCTGAAATCATTTTGACTTGTCCAGTAGTTCTAGTGTTAACACCCCTTTAACACTTAACTGCCATGGTGATGACCGGTGCTTCTAAATTGCTTTCGACATAATTACAATAAGACAATTGATGTCGAATAAAAGTATTTAATAGTATAACTAGATAATAATATAACGTAAGGACTGTGTTATCAAATAGTTCGTAATTGTTTTTAATACTATCTGTCTTTGGTATGAAGAAATAAGTGATGTATAAAATAATGCCAGACATTCAAACAATGTGTTCACTGTCAGGATATAGAATAGAAATAGAATATTAATAAACAAATGAAATAGAATAAAAAAAGGAAAAGGAAATATGTCAGGTGTGTACAATTGTTTAAAAAAGAGATTTGGAGGCGCCGGGCATCGATCCCGGTACCTCTCGCATGCTAAGCGAGCGCTCTACCATCTGAGCTACGCCCCCTTCGATCTGATTCGATTCAGGTGCCATTATTGTTGCACAGTCTGATCTACTTTCAGTGAAAGTATGCAAAAATGATTTTTGGAGGCGCCGGGCATCGATCCCGGTACCTCTCGCATGCTAAGCGAGCGCTCTACCATCTGAGCTACGCCCCCTTCGATTTAATCCTTTGAAGTACCATTTTAAGTTTTATTATATATTAAATTTGGATAACAGAAGAAGGATGGACTTCTTGCTGCTGACGGTTCGATTGATGTCATTTCTATGATTTGATTGAATCGTGGTGCATTTCCAGTTTTCGTTCCATCACGTTGAGGTACCATTGTCAGATTCGTTTCGTTTACCATTTTGGACCACAGTTTTATTGTTCCAGGTACCATTTCGAGTGTCAGTCCGATTTCATTGGAGTTACAGCTTTGGGTTTGATCTACCACTTAAGTTAGGCCCCTGTCGACTTGTCGTTCTCAAGTACCATTTTTAGTTTCTGTTGTAAATTGATTTTAGCAACTGGGTAGGGAAGCATCCTTTCAGTATGACTGTTTAATTGTGATTGTTCCTGTGCTCTGATTCAATTGACATACAAATTCAGTTCTTGTCTGATAACGCCCAGATACCATTTTGATACCTTGTGCCTTTTATATATCACTTTGAGCTTAGATTGTATTATATTTAGGTACCACTTTGACTGTCAACCCCAGTTAATCGAAGTACCAATTTAAAATGAAATCTCGCTCAAGTTGGTGCTTATTTCTCCATCTTCATTTTCCTTTATTCAGTGTTATCGCGAACCGCGAATTTAAATTAGTTTTCGATAAAAGGATCAAAAAAGGATTTGGAGGCGCCGGGCATCGATCCCGGTACCTCTCGCATGCTAAGCGAGCGCTCTACCATCTGAGCTACGCCCCCTTTGCTCTGACTTGATCCAGGTGCCCTTATTGTCGTCTGATCTGATCTACTTTCAGTGAAAGGATCAGTATTGATTTTTGGAAGTGGCGGACATTGGTCTTGATAACTCTCACGTACTAAACATATGTTGTATCATTTGAGCTGTACTCATTTTGATTTGTATATCCTCAGTACTATTTAAGTACTAATTTTATGTTTCCAATGTAAGTTAAATGTAGTAGCAGAACAATGAAAAACTTTGTACAGTTCAAAAGTATATTCTTAATTGAATATGTATGCATCACTTCTAAGTACCGATATATTCTTATAATTCAGGTACCTTTTAGGAATTTAATATAATTCCTTGTGAATGTCAGACTAAGCTTTAATATCATTCCATATGAATATGGTACTGAATTTTCACACAATTTTATAGGAGTGCTATTTCAGTTACATTTATGTCGGTTGAGTATTGTTCTGAACTATGGATATATTTTATTACGGCATTGTTTTTAATTCTTCTTTGATGCATACAATAATGCTTGCTTAAATTCTACAATTTCGGATCCCTACAGTGGAATTTACGTGAGCAGAAAAAGCAGAAGGAAGTTATTTTTCCCCAAGAACTGACTCGAACACAGCCTGACAAAAGCAGAGAATCCGTATAGTGAGTGGAAGCGGGATAGACAGTCCGCCGAAAATCAAGGGTCAAAATGCGGGACTTCAAAGTAATACCGCACGCGTCAAATACAAACATGCAATGAAGAAAATTTCAATTGCAGTTATTTTAACCTTACAATCTCAAATATAGTACCAGTGAATTTCTAAGAATGTTCTGATTAAAATGAGTCCAAACACGATGGAAATCGGACTAGTTTTACCGACATTGTAATTAACGAAATTAAAGGTTCATTTTCCCTAAATCGATAAGACTAGACCGATTTACGTCGTGTTCGGACTTATTTTAATCAGAAAAATTTCAGCAATGAATGGGTACTACACTTGAGAAGGTAAGGTCAATATTGCAATTGAAATTTTCTCCATTGCATATGTATATTTGACGCGTGCGGCGTTGCTTTGAAGTCCTGCGTCCCGACGGATTACATATATCTCGTTTCTGCTCATTGTATTCATTTTCTGTTCCTGTTTACTACAATAACTACACTGAGCTCGAGATAGTGAGTAGTGGTAGATGAGTAGGGTTGGAACTGTGGAATTTAGCCGAGCAGATTTCTGTAGAATTTAAGCGAGCCTCGCTGCATCTAGTTTCATTTTGCTTTTTATTTTATTGTTTTAAAGGATTAACAAAAAAAGTTACTTTGGAGGCGCCGGGCATCGATCCCGGTACCTCTCGCATGCTAAGCGAGCGCTCTACCATCTGAGCTACGCCCCCTTCACTTTCGTATACCTGAAGTGTTATTTTCAGTTGTTGAATAATCTACTTTTGATAATGAATCAGACCGATATGCTTGGAAGTACTATCTTTTAGCGATGTGAATTTTTCTATGCTGTTTGAGTTCTATTTGTAAACTATTTATATTCCGCTCGGTCGTGGTTTTCCCTGAATCCTGCAGCTCATGTCTCTCACGAATGAAATTATATTATCCTTTGAATGAGGTGCAATCAAATTTTCAAGGACTCCGTGAAAATTTCATTTTATAATAAAACTCGTGTATCTCTTATTACGTTGGCGTATGTTGATCGGTAACGTATTGTTGTTTTTGCAATACTCAACGAAAAAGTATTTAAAAGTTGTGTTTGTAATATTGATATTGTATTCATCTTATTGTTTCAAAGTTTCTTTTAATTATATTTTATATAAATGTCTACTTATTGACATTGTAGTTAAGAGTGAGTATATGTAATGTCTCTGTTGTAATAATGATATAGCCAGCTAATAAATATACATTAACGAAACTACATTGATAAATGCAACTGATAAATTAAAATTGCAACTATGTCTACTTGACTAGGGGTGGAAAAGCATTTCGGTTTTTTATAATAGAACTAAAGGAAAAATTAAAGAATAGTGGTAATATAGCAATTTTTATAATTCTTATTCTTAATACATATAAAATTTATAAGTCACTATATTCTTAATAAACGGCGAGAGAATTTGTGGTATAAATAGAGGGCGGATAGTTATGTAAATTTGCACTAATTTACAGGTATGAATATTAAACAGGTAGTGCTTTCAATTAAGAGATCGTTACAAATTATATTTTATACTCTTATAAATTAATGTTATACTGGAAAATTAAATAGAAATGTATTTTCGTTATTAATAACTTCATTAGGCGAAGAACAAAGTTTATGTGGAACGACTAAATTTGTTGTCTAAACTAAATTTATAATAAATGCATTATAAATGCACAAAATCTGCAATGTAATAAGCTCATATGCTAAGAGCTATCAAACTTTATTGAAGTTTATAGTCTGTATATACTGTCTCAGTATTGTATGCATTTATAATGTAATTTACCAACCAAAGCATCTATGTTATCATCTTTTCATAAAAAGTATGATGTATCTTAAATTTTGTTTAGTTCAAGGTTAATATTCGTTAAGTTTTAATATGTTTTTTAACTACAATCGAACCAATGAATTGCTTTTACAAATAATAATCGCATAATCATGGCACACGATATACACATGTAATATATTATACCCTTAATCACATACCCCCACATCCACTCCATGTATATTTTGCCTTTCATACTCGTCGATAATTTACTTAGTATTTATTTAACTCTTTATTTAATCTTTTTCAGTTTCCCCCTTTTCTCTTTTTTTTTTTTTATTTTTCTACACTTAAATGTATTCGTACATTCTTTCATTTCTATATTCTTTTATCTTCTTTATTCTACCATCATTGTTTTTCTCATCTGCTATTCATTAAGATAGCAGTCTAGTAGTACACATTTATTTTATTTAATGAATTTGTCACCTGTACAGTGTGCCTTGCAGTATTGATTGATGTTCGAAATAAAATTAAAAAAAAAAAGAAAAAAAAAGTACTTGGAGGCGCCGGGCATCGATCCCGGTACCTCTCGCATGCTAAGCGAGCGCTCTACCATCTGAGCTACGCCCCCTTCGGTTAAATGCATCTCAGGTGCAACTTTGGTTCGACTTGATCTACTTTTGATGAAAGGATGCAAAAAGAGATTTTTGGAGGCGCCGGGCATCGATCCCGGTACCTCTCGCATGCTAAGCGAGCGCTCTACCATCTGAGCTACGCCCCCTGTGATTAATCATTTTTCAAATACTGTATTTAATAGGTAGCATGTCCTATCTTTATTTTACTCCATTCTCTTTACTTTGATATTTTCTAATAATATACATTTAAATGAAGACTTAGAATAAAACATAAGTTAATTGAACAATAGTTTCTTTAATTATTTTTTCTCAATAATCCAGTGGTGCAATTTGTACCCAAAAATGTACTTATTTAAAATAATAGAATGCCGCTTTAATTTTTCTTTTTAATGAGAATATAATTATTCCTCGAATTACGTGGGTAATTGGGGAACAAATTCAAAGTTATTTATTGATTGGGAAATATTTGCTTGAACAGTATTACGCGACGGATATGTCACGCGGTGGAGCAAGGAGAGAAGGATGGGGTAGCGCAGAAGCAACGGAAATGGTTTTGAACAATCTGTTTTACATAACTGCCAAGGTATTTTTAAATACTCTATGAAATTTTTTGTGGATAACAGTACCTGAAAAATTGCTTCTAACATAAATAATAATTTAATGCAGTTTTCCGACGAGCATCCTAAAGAAACGGAAGAACTATGGGCAACTTTGTGCGGTTGTTGGCCTAACAATCTGAAAGTGATCATTCGTTACTTGATCATTGTCTCGGGAATGGCGCCACAGGAATTACTTCCATACGTAAGACGTTTTTACCATTAAAAATAAATGTTAATTGATGCGAAATATTAACAAGGGAAATTAACAGTCAAACTTTATATATCTTTTTTATCCTATTCTAGTAAAATGAATGTTACATGTTCGATGAGAGTTGATTCATTTGATACTACATAATTTGAAGATTAATTAATAAATTTCAGATAAACAAAAGATTTTTAAGAAATTTACTAATTAATCTTTCAGGCGAAAAGGGTTGTCCTGTATTTGGCTAGAGCTCGTCCGGATCGTTTAGTGGATGAAATGATGACGGAGCTGCAGACTGTAGAGACTCTCAATTGCTTGATAGAGAGAACCGAAACGCCGCCTTTTTATAGATTAACCAGCATGAGAAAAGCTTCTTCTCACAGCGACGCTCCGGCTGCTGATCCTGGGAATCCTTCTCGTGATCTAGGGGTTGAGAAAGGTACCATTCATACGAAAAGGCATTCCGGTGAAGATCCAGTTAAAACTGGGTAAGCTTCACATAAATTGTACAGAAATATTTCTCAAGGAAATTCCTTCTGTCAATTGATCTATTATTGATTTGTTAATCTGTTTATATTACCTTTCTCATCTATCGTTGACGTTCATCATCCGCTATTAATAATCTACGATTTCTTTGTGTACAGATCAAAATCAGATACAGCGTTACGAGCGCTCGCTGGATTTCAAACCCCAAGGGTCGAAAAAACGAGGACTGCGAGCGGTCCGCCGGTTCTTCCTGACGATTTGTCCACTCCTACGACAGAGGCGGAGGTACTATGACATATAGGGTGTTCGTAACACGTGGAGCCCTGCTTCAGTGGTAGTGCGAGGCGGCATAAACGATACAAAATGTTCATATAAATGCGTGCCCTGTTTGACCTTGTTCCAAAGTGGTAGTTTTACACTAACATCCAGTATCGAATTTGTATCTGTAACAAATGAAAAATATTTATTTTTTCAAATAACTGTTGTACTCGATTTCAGTTGACTGCCGATGAAACCTGCTATGGAGCACGCAACGGTCCCGCTGGAGTAAACGGGAAAATGTCCTGCGGTGGCGAGAAGTTCGACATTCCTCAGCCGCATCCTTTACCGATGCCCGAATATGGCGGATACTTTGCCCCATTAACGGAATATCTGCCAGACAGTTCTCAGCCGATAAGTGGCTTTCACAGGTACGATAACGTTGACTAACCACAGCGCCTACCTACTGTAACACATCAAATTTATCTGAAATATATACCGTAAATTTTGAATTTCATTGAATACCTTCTCAAATTACAGATGTAATATTGCTGTAATGTTGCTGACGGATGTTGTCGTTGACGGCATACAACTTGATTGGGCTATTCACGTACCCTTAATGTTACATATAGTTTTCCTTGGCCTGGACCATTCGAGGCCTTTAGTGAGAGATCACTGTCGTTGCCTGTTGTTGAATCTATTAGTTGTCCTTGGAGATCATCGAGATCATCTGGGTGTAGCGCGAGTATTGCTGGCTTCCAAGACAGAACAGTTGGGCTTGGGTCTTTCTACGCCAGCTTTACCAGTACTGGAGCATAACTTCACAGAAGTTGACCCGGAATTTGACAGTTATCTATATGGTCCACCACCAGCACCACCTCCAACCACACCTCCCGCGTCATCTTCACCACCACCACCTTCTTCCTCTCCTCCTCCCCCACCTCCGCCTCCTCCACCGCCACCACCACCACCACCGCTCCCAGAATCATCCATAATTACTGCTACACCGCCACCACCACCACCTCCTCCTCCACCACCGTTTCCACTGTCTAATAATGGTACACCCACACATTCACCAATTCCTAATTCCATGTCCACTCCACCTACATCAATGAATCATGTGAATGTGGATAACTGTAAAGATTATTCAAATTCTCATGCATACGGTGAGGATTTAAAGCATCTTCAAATTTATATTACGTGTAGTCGTAGCGTTCACAAAAGTAACGTTTCAGAGTCAGCAGTTTGTAATAATTGGACGCCTGGCACAGGATCGACGAATACAGTACCACCTGTTATAGTCACACCAGATGATGCTAATAATTGGATTGGTCCACAACCTGGTCCTAACATGCCAATACAAGATGTGATAAAATCTCTGATAAATTTTCTTGCTTCTAGGTATATGCGTATATAGAAAATTAACATAACGATTATCACACTGTTATCCATAAAAAGAATGTTATTATTGAACTTTTTTAATCTTGGACAAAAAATTGACTAGTGTTGTTTTTCTAATAGAATAAACCAACCACTATGGAACTATGAAGACATGACTGCCAAAGTATGGTGGGTTCGCAGTGCAGAGCAGCTAACAGTATTATTACGACATGTGTTAAGAGTCTTTAGAGATTCATTACCACACGCGCTAGTCAGTCAACGATGGGCACAAACCGCGTTGCAATTAGGACTCTCTTGTTCATCCAGACATTACGCGGGAAGATCTCTTCAAGTGTTTAGAGCATTACGAGTTCCTATTACATCCCGAATGTTGTCGGATATCCTATCTAGACTCGTAGAAACTGTTGCTGAACAAGGCGAAGACATGCAGGTGCTGTCTTTAACTTTACTGAAAATAATTTTTCATACCAATTACAATTTTTTCATTTGAAATTCTTTTACAGGGCTATGTGACAGAACTGTTATTAACATTAGAAGCAGCTGTCGATTCCTTAGAGTCCGACTTCCGACCTTTAGATTTTATGAAAGAAATATTCAAATCTACTCCGAATTTGAATAATAAAGATCCAGTATCTGGTTGTTTGATCGGTGGCAAACGTAGCTCAGGCGGAGGAAACGGATATCCAGCTGGTCCTCATATGTTCTCGCATTTGAATCAAGGTGGTCACACAAGAAGCACTAGTTATTCGGTCAGTTATTGTATGAAGAAATCAAGTGGTGGTAATGTAGCAGCCAGCGAAATAAAAGGTTTGTAGTATACTCTGTATATACTTTAAATATATAGTAGTACGTTTACAATCATTTACTAAGTATTATTAAAAAACAAAATAAAGAAATAGAGGTTTTCAATATATCTAATCTGAACAAGTATTCTATTGAATTATGGATTAATTATTATTTTCTACTTGAATTATTACACATTATATAATTTTAATATTTGTTACAGAACTAGATAACAGGTGTAATAAATATCCGAATTCGAATCTCTCTCGATCAAGATCAGCTCAATCTTTGAAGTTATTAGGTGACTCAGCAACACAGGATGACAAAATGACGATTTTAGCGCAACTGTTCTGGTTATCTGTATCTCTACTGGAATCAGACTACGAACATGAATTTCTTTTGGCGTTGAGATTGTTAAGTCGTGTACTTCATAGATTGCCACTAGATCGGCCAGATGCCAGAGACAAAGTGGAAAAATTGCAACAACAATTGAGATGGAATTCATTTCCTGGTGTACACGCACTCCTATTAAAAGGGTGTACTAGCCCGAATACATACGAACCAGTTGTAACTTTGTTGTCGCAGTTCACTCCTTTATTAGATTTGCCAGTGGTTGATCCTACTCAAAGCCTCGCGTTTCCAATGAATGTTGTATCGTTGCTCCCTTACATGCTTTTAAATTATGAGGACGCCAACGAATTGTGCATCAGGAGTGCCGAGAATATTGCACAAGTAACTATGACACTTAAGATATATTAGATCATCGAACTATAATTTTGTGACATTTAAGTTCGAAATCTGTTTTCCAATAGGTGAGTGCTGAAAAGGGAAAGAAATTGGAAAACTTGGGCACCGTCATGACACTATATAGTAGACGTACTTTCAGTAAAGAAAGTTTCCAATGGACAAAGTGCGTTGTCAAGTATCTCTATGACACGTACGCCCATTTGAGTTTCAATATGCTTGCCTTCCTTGTGGAAGTGCTTGAAAAAGGTCCAGGAAGTGTTGCATTACCCGTGCTTAGTATTATACATTGTATGCTACATTACGTTGATTTAGCTTCGCAAGCTGCCCAACCAATCAACACTGAACTCCTGAGAGTGATTTCAAAATACGTTGAGGTATGATTTATGGTTCTTTTAATAGTAGCCAGTTGTACTCAATACAGTATGTTTTTATTATGAAATCATTTTACGAGATCAAAAACCAGTGTTACAATATATAATAAAGTATCGAAATTTCTGAGTAATCGCCTTTCATATATTTACCATATTACTTTCTTAAAATGACGAAGAAATAATGGTGGAACTATATTTAAGGATAACTATATAACAAAGATATACTGTATTTGCAAATGTTTTGTGCGAGTAGTTGATACGTTATGATATAATACTAGGGTCCACATTGGAAAGAAGCCCTTAAAATATTAAAACTGGTAGTCACAAGATCGTCGACTTTAGTAGCACCACCTACTTCAGTGCATGGCTCATCTTGGGAATCTTCTTTAGCATCTCCGCATCCGAGCTTCACCGATACCGAGATATTTACCAAAAAAGAACTGCCCGGTAAAATGATGCTCCTTAAGAAATCTATGTTGCATGAAATGTTTCAAGTCATTAAGTTTTGTTTTTCCTCTTACAATGCGGATCACGTTCACTGCATGGATCGCTTATTCAATGATGCACAGGTTGCGATAAAAATAATAATAAGAATAAGCTGTAAATTACTCAGAGAATACAGTTACTATTTTTTTAATCAAAATTTATTACGTATAGTTCCTTTAGAAACTTTTTTCCTATTTTTTATCGTTGTCTTTATTAAACTTTGAAATATATTCGTTAAAGCAAGGTAAAAAATACTTGTCGCAATTATGATATCATTATGTTTGTTGTAAGTTTTAGTTTTATAAACATTTAATGTCACATTTAATTGATACGATGTATTTATAAATAGGAAGAACAATGGATTTCACATTCGACTTGTCTCAAACACCTGTAATTGGTAGGCGATGGTTAATACGTCAAGGTGCAGAGGAAAAGTCAGTTAGTTCTCCACGATGTTCAGTGTCTCTTTCACCAGCTGAGAGTAATGCAGTTGCTGGTTGGAAAAGACCATGGATGTCACAGGTTAGATAAAATGCCACAATATTAGAAGTCATGTGTCGCGGATTAAATTCATCAAAAGCGTTTGTTTAGGGGCGAGTCAGAGAATGCTTGGTGAATCTTCTAACAACATGTGGACAACGTGTTGGACTACCAAAGAGCCCATCTGTAAGTTGTTCTATATGCATAATTACTTTTAAATATTTATCTGGATTATACGTTCCTATCCAGTAGCATTCCTAGAAACCATAATATCATCTATTGAGACTGACTTTCGTTATGTACCCCTTTTTAGGATGAACATATTAGTTCAATGACCTTATATAGCAAGGTAACAGGTTTCTTTAAACGCAGTCTGCACTCATTATCACAAGAGTACAAAACTATCTGTTTTTACTCGTATATGATGTCTTATCAATAAAAGTATATCCACGCTTTAATATGCTTTGTACAAGTTTGCAAAACTAGCACAGAACCGTTGAATACAAAGAACATTTCTCGTAGGATTATCGATGCGCAGTAGATTTTTATGTAGCATGCAGTTCGTATAAAAATTTTTGTATTAATATACACAATACAAAATACATGTGTGTAACTATTAAACAATTGCTATGTCAAGCAACTATGCAAATAAGATCTGTGTAAATCAATTTAGTATTGAACACGTACATGCACAATAATTGCTACAGTTCACAGCATTGTCACATAGTAAAGAAAAAATGAAATGTGAGAACGTCATGTCGAATAAGGACCCTGTTGCTGTATATTTTTTCATTTTCTTTAGTGATCGACTAAAAACGAGTATTTGCAATACAGGTGATATTCAGTCAAAGTTCAGATTTGATGGAAAGGCAATCGTCTATGGCTTCCTCAACGGAAGAAGTTTCCGGCGCGAACAATGATTTGAGTGGAGGGTCCAGGAGAGATGATGAACAGTTCGGTGTATTTAAAGACTTCGATTTTCTTGAATATGAGAGTGAAAGCGTTGAGGTAAATATTTTCGTTTCAAATATCATATATTTATGTCAGTGCTGCACTAGTAATTTTCAATCTTTATTCGTGCATTATAGGGTGAAAGTACTGATAATTTCAACTGGGGAGTGAGAAGGCGACCTCTTAGCGAAGGTGAAGAAAGGGAATCAAGTTTGAGGCAATTTGAGGAAAGTTTAAGCGAAAAAACACAGTCATCAAGTAAACATACTAGTCGAGTAAGTGAAATCTGATATAAATCATAGCAATGAAAATTATCAATAAATTAAGTATGATAATGCTCATTAATGTCAATATTTCAGCGCGGAGTTGCTGAAGAGTCATCGGATGATGAAGCCGGTTCAGAATCACCTTTAGACGAAGTACCTGGTGGATCTGGAGCAGGCCAGGAGGCAAATAATATTCCTGAAATGTTCCCTCCGTCTTCTCTTTCATTGATACCCACTCGTACTCGCCATGATTCATCAACAAGGTCTGACACATCGTAAGTTTCTTATTAAAGCATAGAAAAATTGAACTTAACTAAGCCATTTTTATCGCATGTTTGCAGTGGCTCCAGTGCTGGAGATTTAGGAGACGTAACGCCTTGTAACGCGTCGCCAAATCTTTCAGCGCTGATGCCTTTTAGGCAAGTAGTACGAGATGACGCTGAAGAAGTGTGGCGACAACAAATTCAAAATCTTATTACGCAATCTCTATACAACACATTAGACTTTTTCCAACTATTAAGTAGAATCCTAAGGGTAAATACATTATATCTTTATACCATGCGTTATTAAAGGTTATGGTGCATCCTCACAATATTTTTATTCTTATCAACAGGATGTAAGCAGTAAATCTGTTACTCTTACGCGAGAAGCCAGTGCCTTATTGTGTAACGGCAGTCCCGCTTCCATTCAATTAGGTTATCATTTAACTAGTCACGCAGATTTGCTCAGTACAAAGGCTGAACCACCCCTAATTTGGTTTTCCATCGGTATATTTGCGAATCAAAGATTGAATGAATCATTACGGTTCGGGATGTTGGAGATCCAAGAGCATTTAGAGACATTTTTAGATAAGAAGGATCATGCCACAGAAGTAAGTGGTTCAACAAGTGAGCAAGTACCGAATACTTCAAATATTTTATTAATGAATTCTTTATTTTAAGTGCTTGGAAGCTACAAAAGCAGCGGTAAAACTTCAAGCATTAGGCAGTGGTCACACCACAGAGGCTGGCCTTGAAGAGATGCTGTTAGACTTAGGCAGAGCACTTTATAAGCTTCATTTTCAACTTTTACTGCTAATCGAGGCTTCGAATAAGATGTTGGGCACATTAATGAGTGCTGCAAAGAACGTACAAATTCCGCTTCAAGATATATCCACTGAAATTGCGAACATGAAGAGTGCTCTGAGTAAAGCGCTTGAAGAGAGTACCGAGAGTGAAAGGGGCACGCCAACTCCAACACCTAGTCCCAGTCCCTTACCTGGTGCAGGTGCTGTTGAAGAAGTCGCTCGCGTCGCCGAGTTACTCAGGAACGCCAGATGGTGTCCTGCACTCGAGGCTGTAAGACTGCACAGAGCTCAGTGGCCCGGAGATCCGTTCCACGATGACGATGATGTGACAACTGCTGTTAACATGTATTGCAAATACTTAGGGCAAGAGAAATCTGGTAATTGTAACACTTATAAACATAACAGGTTTGGTAATATTATAATCCTATAATTAACTGTCGTGCCTTTATTTTATTTTAGACATTTTTGTGGTTACGCGAAAGGATGACGAAATGTCAGAGATATTTAGCAGACTGATGGAAAGTTTGTTTCAAGTTCTGGCGGCCGTAACAGGCTTGGAAGCATCTACAAAGATGGCGCGATCGCATCACGATCATACTAATAATTCTAAGAGTGACTGTTAACTCGTAATAATAAGTTTTAATATCATATTATAGATACCCATGTGTCTAAATTCGAGTCTTCGTCTAATTTAATTGTGCGTGCGTTTTATCCGTATATTCTTATGTTGTATACAACTATAGACGTATGTATGTATGTATATCGCGAGTAATTGTCACAATAATAGACAAATACGCACGAGCGGAAGCGCGACGGCGACGATTTTAACGCTTCTTTTTTTAACACGAATGCAATGACAAATGTACGTAATTATTCGGCAAAATAAATTCTGGAAAACTTGATCAAATATTTCTATTCGCCATTCACATTTCCTTTTGGAATATGATTTTTGATAACGTACGTTCTGTGTTCACCAATTATCCTGAAATCAATGATCGTTATCTTTATGCGTGTTACAGTACCATAAATAAGTTTTGTGAAAGATATGTTAATAAAGCGTTTGAAAGCGCTTTAGAAATTATTGCTAACATGGTAACATAACAATGAAGATTGTAATGCTCACTGTAAAAATGGAATAAATCGTTAATATTTATTAACGGGAAACTAAGCAGGGTGCCATCACTTACGATGACTTCTCTGGAAAATATATGCGACAAATGGGTTATTTTGGAAATAAATGGCTCACCTGTGGTAACTTTACAATTCAAGGTGGTTTGAACAGTATAATTAAAGAAATGGAATCATGGAATGCATTACCAGTACTGATTATATAATAATAATTATTATTAGTGCCCTTTGCGTAAATATGCAGTTAAACAGTTATTTTTCTAGAAATGATGAGCAGATAATTTTCTTTTTATTTATATGGATTTTTCTACTCTTATTTATTTATTCATTTAGATAATGTTTCTATAGCTTTTAAAAGAGTGGATGTTCCATGCAACCTTCATTGGTCTACACTGCAGAAGGGGTACAGAATTTTATACATATGAAGTCTTGTGGAGTATTCCAACCCCGGCTTATCCTGAACCATTAGTTACAGTCAGCGTATTTTTTCACATTTCGACGAACTCCAATTATCCCTCTCATTATCCTATCGACGTGAGTTAAACGACATTCAATCTCAAAATATTTCGTTATTCCTGAAAAACGATAATTGCAAATGTTCAACAGAACATGTAAACATCTATTATTTATCTGTATTTAAAATAATTGTTAATACAAAGTAATAGATATGAAGTATCTATGTAAATTTCCCCTTGTCATTTTTTATTAAATTTTTCCCACATTCCATTTATTTGTTAACTGATTCAGAATTAATAACATAATTCGGTTTTTCAAAAATATGTTTTCCCCGTTTATAGTAGAATTTACTGTTTCGTACTGGTACATCAAGGATCAACTCTTTCACAAAAATCTGACATTAATTTCTAGATTTTATACCAATTCGAAGGACATCAATTCTTACACAGACTAAACATGATCTTCAGGCCCAAGTGGCTTTACGACGTTCTAGATATGAAATCGATGATGTCCCAAAGTTTCGATTTCTAAATTCCTGTCAGAAATCCGTTGGCGCAGTCCTCTTAGCAAATGAATTAACGAAACGTAAATTCTATAATAATAGAAACTGGTAACGAGGAGTTTCGAGAAGCATATGCCACGCGCAGAACGTCGTAAAAGCAAGGGTGTCATGTTCATACGAATCGGGCGTGCGCCTGGTGCACTTTGGCCGTGTGCCGGACTCGGGTTCGCATCAATTGGTCAAGCAACAAGAGCAGGTGACAGCCGCAATGGAAAATACAGCCACCACCGTTCACTTTCACCGAGATTTCAGTGCGGCCCGCAATAAGTCCACGGCGTTAACCTCAAAAGAACATTTTTAACTTGACATTATTCTTAATTAATTATATCAAATACTAAAACTTTGGTATACGTTCCAACCCTAATCAAAATATTTGGAAACGTGTGATGAAAACTTCATATTCCTATGAGGTTCACAATTGATAAGTACCATTACTAACTAATTTATTATATAAATTTATTATAAAACCAGAGGAAACTAAAAATTTATTATTTCCAGATATACAATAAGCGCTATTCTTTTCATATACATTACCACTTGAAAATTCATACTGTCCTTTTTACTGTTAACACGCAGAATTTCCAAAAATCGATTAAAAAGTATATAATATAACAATGCATTTATTTTCTTGCGGTTATCAGAGGAAAGAAACAAATTACCATTAGTTTTGTCTTTGGCAATGGGAGTCATTCTTCACGTTTTCACTTTTTATTCTTCCGTCTTTGCATCGTCTACCCTAGAAAAGAAAAAAAGAAGAAGAAGATGAAGAAATGATTCAAATTCTCTCCCGCGGAGTGCACGGCATGCACTTGTTCGAAAGGGTCTATTTAAAATTTCCACCGTGGACACCGAGGAGGTGTAAACCGTGCGTTGGTCTTTCGGGACGGTTTCTCGGTGTTTCGTTCTTGTTTTTTTTTCCCTATTTTTTTCTTTTCTTTTAACGCGCCATTCGGTTTCGGTGATACCGACGACAAATAGAAAGCGATTCGAAAACCTGAGAGGGACTTCACCGAGGTTTCGGTGCACATGGTGGTCGGATGGCACTGGGAGGTCTGTGTTTCTCGGCAGGAGCCTGGAATATTGACAACCACGTGTCGAGCACGTCCGACCGCATCCACGCGACGCCTATCCCTCTCTGGCCCCACCAAATTGGATAATAAACTTCACCGGTTCGTATATTCTAATGACATGCTAATTGACTGCTGTAAAGTACACTTAAATAATATTTCCTTTTTTGTCTTCGCATGCACTATATCATATCTTAATGACCTTTTTACGAATATTTTTTTGCATCAATAGTTTCACTGATTTCGCGATATTTTTAATAGCAACATCTTCATTATCTTCATGTTTTCACTGAAAAATTGATTAAAGATATTGATCAGAAATTAATCTAATTAATGCATTAACAATGAATGTAAAACTATAAAATAGGATAGAAATAGTAATCAGTAGAATGTCAGTAAAAATATAAATTACTGCTTTGGTCCTGTACTTTTGAATTGGTTCAGATTAAAGAACGTAAAAGCGAAGGGATCCGTTAAAAAAAATACGTTCTTCTTGACGTAGATAATGGGTGTACCTAAAACATTTTTTTCAATTCATTAAATTAAGAAGTACTAGAGGTAAGTAAATAAAAATCGATCGTCTTATATTGTAATGGATACTTAAATTGTGGATCTATTGTAGAATATTATAACTATATAAATTAGTAAATGATATGTATATATAAATATTACACAAATGTAATTAATAAATATTGTAAATAAATATTGTATAAATTTAAATTAATAAATGTTATAAATAAATATTGTATAAATATTATAAATATCTAAGTTGATAGGTGAATTATTGTTAACCTAATTTCAATGAAGAAAAATTCAGCGATTACAGGCTTTCGTCCAGCAGGTTGCGGGTAAGAAATGATTTGACTCCTGAAACCTGAGTAGAAACATACCGACAAGTGTGGCTCCGTGTGACGATCGTGTTACGAGAACTTTTAGCCCTTTCGTTACGCTGGAACTGGCCCTGAAATCATCACGATTATATAACACATTTCGAACAACAGCAAATATAATTAAATATGATACATTTGAAAACTAGAAAATACATAGAACTCAACATTGTAGTGTTGATTGCGATACAGTACACTGATAATTCATTTTGCCTGTGTTACAAACGAAAGGGTCAAAGATCCATTAGAATCATAATGTTGGACAAAATTTCATCGGGAAGCAAACACCTGCCGTAAGTCAGGGAAATAGTTGAGTCTCTTAATTGACAATTGGCCCCGATCCAAACTTTTGAAAAATGAGTTTCGCTCTTCTTATTAGCTTACTAGTACTGTTTCTCAACCTTGTTGGTAAAATTTTATAGCACAATTAGATTTTTACAAAATTTTTTAGAAAACATCAAATCAATTCCTGTATCGAAATAATTATTGATAGTGAAACATTTGTATAAATTGTACGTAAAATATAATGCGCTATTTATATCACGTGTTATCTTCACAGACAGTAACATTAAACAGGTACAATAATATTAAATTACCCTATCACTTATAGACAACATCAAGTTTTTATATTTGAAATAGAATATTTCAAGCGAATAATTAAATTATCCAAGGGATAAATGATTAATGGATACCTTCCAATTATGTACGTTTACAATTACAATTACAATTGACGTTCTTTCATTTATAATTTTAATTCTTGTTGATTGTTTCACAAGAAGATAATTAAAGTTCCTTTAGAAATCAAATCTGGTATTCGAATTCTTTCAATTTGCATTTAAATGCATTTCAAAGAAAATATGGTCATCTCCCCCTGAATTACCTTAATTCAGCTTCCTCCGATAAAAGTTTAAAGTACTTAAGAAGTCCTCCGTCACGAACGGTTATCGAAACGAAAAGAACTTTTGAAACAACCAAATACATTAAATGAATCTATCAAGTACCGAAAGAAGTTCGTGCGGTTTTCTTGTTAACAATGAATCGAGGTCCGATATTAATCAGTATTTCACATAGTTTAATCAACTAACATTAGCAAGTTACGTTAGCGCGGTTACAAAATAAGATAATTTTACAAAAACATTCTCTGCGTTTCAATTTTGATTGAAGAACTGGCACGAACGTTTACAGGTACCTAATGAAATCAATAAGCATTTCTCAGTTATACCTCTCATTCAAATATTTTTAGAGTTGCTTGCTTCACCGGAACGACGATTAAATTAAAAGGAACGAGAAAGAGACGAGGGTCCCGAAAAAGCGGAAAGAGAGGGTGGGAAAAAGTGGGTGGTACGTCCACAAACAATCATCGGATGGAAATATGTGGGTCAAAAAGTTAACCGGCGATACCGGTGCCAACCACCGTTGCCTATTTATACGGTGAGGATTTTTTGTCCAGGGGGCCGTGTCCTAAACATCACATCCGCCGAGGTGCTTCCTCCGCGGGCCGTGTTTTACCCGCGATCATGGTTAACTGACGAAGGAAACGCGGCAGGAAAGACAGAGAAGGAGCGCGAAAGAAACCACCGCGCACACTTTCAGCAGCTTCAAACATCCGCTGCACCAGCCGCCGCCAGATCTCTTTCACCCTCTCTCTTCGTTTCCCCTTTGGTCTCATCCGCGAAGAGACGCGCCACGCGTTCCTTCCTTCCTCTTCCTTTCTTCGTTTCCTCCCGGGGTTAATGGAACCCGATCGCCATTTTCGCTGACGACAAGGATTACACTGTCGGTCAAACGTTTAGGACCAATACATCGGTGAACCTGTTAGCTGTGGAATTTAACTTCAAGAATCTCTGATTGTGCTTATGATAAAATTGGATTAATGAATTGTACATTATCTAAACGCAGGTAAATGCACTTATAATATGTTTTAACAGAACACTAAAGCGAAACAAAGAAGAATTATATGTTAATCTGGAAAAATAAATAATTTGTCGTTGAGAGAATTAGTGTTAGTGTGAGTTTTAAAATTACGCGTATACTCGTCGGACGTAATTAATTGTGTAGTTAAAAGAAAAAGTGCCATTTTTTTTAAAACAGCTTGTAATGAAGAACTTTTGTGTATCATAAAGGAACACCGACATATACGTATTAGTCAAATGTAAAAATATATCATTTTTGTTATTTTATTTTATATATTATAAGATATACCATTTTTAATTTGTGACGTTATGTATCAAGTAGTTTCAAAATTTTGACCGACAGAGTATATTAATCCTTTACAATTACGAGAATTACAAATGAATAATTTAATTATTCGACTAACGAGAGACATGTGGGTTTTTTCTTTTAGTATTTAAGACTTCGAGGCATAATTCAGTTTTTTATAGAAAGAAATGTTAGAAGTTTAAGACAGTCTCATCCATAAAGATTAAACGGCTTTTCGATTTCGAATGCTTAACAATCGGTAACCTATTACAAGTATGCCGATTTAAAAGAAAAGAAATCAGAACGACCATAAGGGAGTCCCTTATACTTTAATTTTACAGTTACAAAGCTTTGCAAGTGAAAACATACACTTCTA
The DNA here is from genome assembly GCF_051020985.1 of Nomia melanderi. Classification (NCBI taxonomy): domain Eukaryota; kingdom Metazoa; phylum Arthropoda; class Insecta; order Hymenoptera; family Halictidae; genus Nomia; species Nomia melanderi. Next base: position 7,809,823 of record NC_135005.1, read on the forward strand.
CATAATGAAGAATACCATATTCGTCGTTAGTGAGTAGTTGCCTTAATCAGGAGCGGTAGATAAAGTGTTAACAGTAGAATTACTGTGCCAGTTGGACGGACTTTTACTTTACTAACATTGTTGTCTAGTGTTAACCCTGCGCACTCGAAAGTTCTTTACAACACATTCTTAGAAACTAACTAAAGAGAAAACATACATAAATTAAGGAAACGAAGCAATTTTATTTCAGTATTTCATATATCGATACATTATACAAAGCTTAATATTACATATAAGATAATTGTACACAATATTGAAATTAAATATGATCAATTACAAAAAAATCTGTAATTTATAGTAATAAATAAAATTGATAATTCTAATATACCAAATTAGGCGGTGACTTAGAATCGCCTATCGAGTGCAAAGGGTTAACAAATATCCCCATCTTGCCTCATCCTCTAGCAAAATCCCCGAAGTAGTATCTATGTAGTATCCCCAAGAACATCGTTTTTTGGGGTTGCGGTACACATTGGCTATCAGTAGCCGACGAGCTCGCGTTGATCCGAGGCCGATGATGATTCAGCCGATGATCCCCGTCGTAGTTGTATACCCAGCAATGGCACTAAATATCGGGTGACATCAGACGCGAGGCACATCTGGAGCTTACCGCCGAGTGGACACAACGCCGACCTCCTTCGAGAGCAGAAACAAGAAGAAGGGAGATGTCCGTCGCGCGTGAACGGTGAGACACGTAGCCACGTGCAAGGCTAGTTCTTGAATCACCAGCTGCCGATTCGCCGACGACTCCAGGAACCCTGGAGACGGTACTAAAATTAGCGGCGAAGGCAGCACCCCCGCCTAGCCCTTACATGGCCACGTCACGGGCACACGCGCGGCCACTCTCGGAAGGAGGGGAACGAACGAAAAAAGAGAGAAGTGGAAGGAAAAGAAGAAAAAGAAGAAGAAGGGAAAGAGAAAGAAACGAGAAAACAATAATAATCACCGGCACGAGTCGATCGTGCTCAAAATGTCACAGCTGGACCCCGCCGCTGACCAATCGTCTCGAACCTTGGTCGATCGTCGATGAAACCCTTCCACCAGTAACTGAGCTGCTCATTAGACAAATCGGTTAACGCTGTCCGTACCGGGAACCAGTCAAATATATTTATTTAAAATTCTACGTTTCGTTTCGTTCATTTAACACGTTGACCGCCACGAGAATTTTGAGTGTTTTGCATATGTACTTGTTCTCTCGTAACAAAGGCAAATTACTAGCAGTTAAATTGGCTTAAAAATAATCTATTCCTGATTTCTTATTTTAAAATAATTGAAAACATAAGAAATCTTTATCTGAGAAATTATTGAAGGAGTTGTTTTTGTAATACGTGAATTGAATTATGAGTCAATCGAAATTTCAATACGTGCACTTTCAGAGTTACTATCAAAGTATTAGAAAAAAGCAATTCCATCGCTCGATAGATCTAGTATTAAGTTATAATTACGCTGTTAGGCCAAACAAAGCGGTCACGGAAACAGTAAAACGCAAAATGGACTTTCACTCTTAACATTCATGTGCGTATGTAGCATCATCTCGCTGTAATCGTACATTATCAGTCTCTTTACCTTTCGGTAATTATAGCGTCTGCCTCACGCACTTCTGTATATTTTCAAGCGCGCAGGGGATGTTCAAGTTTCGCTTCTCGTGACTCACCCCGTGAACGAATATACCGAGTGCCTGGAAAACATGTGAATCAAATATTTAATGAAAAACACATTTTTTATCATTTATTTTTTTACATTTTATTACTTATATATACTTATAATGAAAAAAATATATATATACATACAAACAAAACTTTTTTTAAAGTAATTATAATGTAGAGATAATGAAGGAGAGTATGTTTTACATTAAAAACAATTTTGTTTATTATTATTTTAAAAAATAAAAGAAATATAAAAAACCCCAGTATTTGTGAAATGACCTAATACCTGTTTCGGTGTCTAGGACCAATGTCGGTAGTTAAGGGTGAAGCGTTCCTTTGACTCCGTTTTCAAGAACCGATAATATGTGAGGGTTAAAATGTTTTGAAAGGAGGGTCTCGTGGCAAGTTAGACCCATTTTATCGTAGTAAGTGACAGGAAGTACCGGAGGACGGATTACCATCAAGCCACATGGCTCCTGCATGAATGAACGTCGTAATGAACGAACTCGTGCCACCCTTTGAAAAGACAACGATCGGTGTCCTTGTTCGGGTAGTTACAAGTAGCACGAACGTACAGTTTAATGGTCCGTGTTGGTTATTTTCATCGATGATTTTCATAAATTAAATTCTATCAAAGATCCGTTCGTTTCTAGCAATTTCAAAATGCTTTATCATCCTTCGCTTTTTCCTTGATCGGAGACACATGAAAATTTTTTAACACGAAATGCTGGAAGCATACAGAAAACAGATGCATTCGAAAACTTTGTCAAATAATACTGTAAAACTTAACAATAACACCGAAGAAGTTAGTGATATTTACACGCGGCTCTTTTTAAACAGACCGAAAGAGACCTTATTTTGCGAAATTTCAAAAACTGAGACCATAACTTCATTTATTAAGGTTCACATACGATGGAGGATAAGTTTAATTTCAACTTCATCCGAGAACCCTGCACTCTCCGCAGGTAGCTCCAAGACAAAGGGCGATCTTCCACATTTACCTCCAAAAAGAACGATTATCAACAAATACAACTGCTCACCTTACAATTTAAAATACTAGAGTAAACAAAATAAACTTTCCTTCACAAAAAACACAAGATTGTCGTCATCGCAGATATTACTAAAAGTTTCATACCTGCTTATCGCAGAATTCAAAATTATGCACGAAGTAGATCCTACAACCATTAACATGTACAGCGCCGCACGATTTCATAGAGAAAAATACACAAAATGGAAAAAATATAATATTAAATCATCTGATCCAATTACATTATTATTATTACACGTTCATCTAGCCGAATGTCACCGCGTTAGGTAGCATTATTTATAATATAGAAAATTTTTCAAATAATCATCGTTTAACCGAGTGAACTTTAGTAGTTCGATGACCCCCATGGTATTCAACGCGTTAAAAGATTGCTACTCTCAAGAAGCACTCGAAAATCCTGAAACTCAACTGTTGAACTTGACTCGGATCCAGTGAGCACGCGTTGAACTTGATCCCGTCCGTGGTTACCAGGCCAATTTCAGCCGGCATTTTCCTCGCGATCCGCGATTTACGGTACCAGCGGAGGTGGAATCCACGGAATCCGTTTCCATCGCGTCCCAGGTTCATTGTCCCCGATATCTGGTAGGCCACGGAACCCCGAAACGGGAGGGAGATCCTTTTGGTCTCGTCTCGGCCGAGGCGCTGGATGGAGCTCCATTTCCAAGAGTACATCTGCGCGGAGCGGATGCAGCCTGCATTTTATGGCCGCCCAATGCAACCGATTCTCATTCGTGCACCCGTACTCACACCCTCTACCACTTTCGACGCGGCGCGAGCGGCCGTACAACGACTTCTATAATTAGATTTCCTTCCCTCCGGCTTAGTTAGACACCTTCGAGGCATGATCTTCGGCTTTGGCACCGCGAATCCGACGCGGCCCACCACCTGGCCCGCGGATTCGTCGATCGACGCGACGCTGCTTCTGCGATTTATCCTTTGGTTACCGACGCCAACGCCTTGAAACCGCGTGTGTCAATATTAACACATTGTTGATCGATCACGAGTTGACTTGTGTTTGCAATTGCATTAACTATTTCAATTTTTGAAACGCATAGCAATATAGAATATTGCAAAAGCAAAATACTTAAAGTTATATAAAAGATATGTACAAAATTTCATTTCAATTCATTATGTACAAATAAAGTATATTGAAGTTTATTTAGAGTGTTTTACATTCGTATTTAATTATGGAATAATAACCGGTGACATGGGATAGCTTTTGCGTACAATTACCGGTCAACAATGTGTTAGTAAAATGGTAACCAGTGGAGTAGTCTAGAATTCACCGGTATGGAGTCAATAAACAATAAACAGGGGTGGGAAACAGTTATGATATCGATTTCGGTTCTTGAAACAGTTATGGAGAACCGAAATAAAGTCGTAACTATTACTCAGTATATCGGTTTCGATTCCAGTTCTTTAGAACCGATATTATATCGGCACTGTATTTGTTTGGTAACTGTTATTTTCTGCTTTATTTCGGTTCTCTATAACTGTTCCAGTCAAACCCGATATATAACAGTTTCAAACAGTTATTTTCGGAACCTTTTTAATCCCTGATAGTGGGCATGGAATAATTGCAATCACGTCATCCTCAGCACATACAATTACGGAGTGTATAAAAGAAATCGAAATCGTTCCTTCTGAGGCAAACAATTTAAAGCAATATTTTGTTCTACACCCCCTAATTTCAGAAATATTGTAAAAAAATATACTTTCAACCCTGAACTTTAAGGGATGTTTTCACCCCTTCAAAGTGGCTGTTGGCTGATAATAAAAACTACGTGTCAACTATTTTCTTGAGAATCATGTTTCATCTAAGTTTCATCAAAATCGGCGTGATTGCAAAGGTTTCTTTATAAGTAGACAGCCGCCCAGCTCGTGTCACCCATCCTATCCGAGCTTCAATCGCGCGCGCGCACGGTACCCGAATATCGGGTCCACACGTTCAACCCTCTGACATTAACAGAGCGCACACGGCCGACGACGACGAAGACAACGGCGACGACGACGTTACAGGTTTCACGTTGGCTATTTCGAACAGGTTGCGCTCCGGTCTATTTTTCGATCATTGGCATCGACCGGATCCATGGATCCGCGCGCTCTTGACGACAGGTAGCCAGAAAAATAATTGAAACGGCGACGATTAAATCGAGCCGCGATCTACAAGCGGCTGCTCGCATGCCAAGACCAGCCATCCTCGTAATTATAAACCCGTTTATCGCTGGTGATTGGCCAGCGCCGCCTCGGGCGTCCAGAAATCGCGCGCCACGTCGCGTGGATACCACTTTTCACTCGAATTTCCGTTCCGTTAGATCGTTGACGGTAGATAATATTAGGTTGCTCCGGAAGTTCCTTTTGTTTTATTAACACGTTCGCGACTATGGTTATATTTGAAATACCCTTAGTGTGGACTGTGCCTTTCTTGCAACTGTTTCGCGTGACATGTTATTCGCATAATTTTTAAATGTTTAAAGCATAGTAAATAAACCAATCAAAGCATTTTACATGAGAATCATATATATATATATGACATGTTAACATAACCCAAGCTACAGTAGGGTATACCGTATGTTAATATTATCATAGCAACGGTAATCAACTGCATCACATACATGTGTGACGCTGGGCTCTCTAAACTAATCGCTATGTCACACATATGTGATGCGTGGTCGCGAACATGTTAACCGTTTAACACTTTCAGTCCGATGGTGGTGTTAGTACCACGGAATTTAGATTGTCAAGAGTCCGGCAGTGGTATATATGTACCATGTATCAGTACTACGGAGCGTACTGTGATCTTCATGGACTTATTACAAAAAAACGAGCTGCGCTGTAAACATAATATTTCCACTGGCATTTGAAATGCAAAAACCTGTTTTTACTCCCAAAAATTAGCTTCAAATGTTTATAAATCCACACAATTTGTTGTCTTCGGATGTTTCAGTTGTTCGCAATCGAGTCCGTCAACAATGGACGTTTTACGAAAAGGGATTCCGAAGCTAGCGAATAACTGCACCATTTTGTAACATTTTGGCTTAGAAAGAATATAAATATAAAGAAGAAGATCATAGTTATACACCCATAAAAAATGAATAGTTTTCACTTTATAGTTATTAACAACAAAATATCTCAAGTTTACTTATGTTTAGGACATCTCTAGGTGGTATCCCCCTTAATTCAAAGAAGCTGTTTTAAGCGTTTTCTAAGAGAACAATTCTTTGAATCTCTGTGCCAGAATGTTTTCCTTTCTCTTGACGATGTTACTTCGACTCATGCATTGTTTACAAACACGTCTAAGCAGCGTTCTTCGCTATCACCGCCGAGCGTCTTGCATAAAGGTGTCATTAAACGCTCTTGGCACTGCTCTCTTATTTTCTTCGTTGGCAAGTCCTACCTGGTCCTTTGTTGCCATAGAACAATCATGGCCTTTGTGGAAGTGGATAGTGTGCGAAAGGACTTTTAGGAGCTGTTCGGGTGCCATTTTGTCACGGTTGAACGCCATTCACTTAGATCTACCGGAGGACAAGGCGAATTGCACGACAATCGGATAATAAGATAATGTCAGTAACCCTTTACACCCTTTACATTGTCAGTTTGACAGAATAAAATTATAAACTTCGATATTCAGTACAAAATTTTGAACAATATATTAACAGGTGAAATATTGAAATAAAATAATCCTATACCTTCATTTTTGCGTGACTTCAAACAAATTAATAACGAGAACAATGTTCTATTCGAACTCAACGGAATCGAATGATATTTGTATTTATTAAACTACATCTGAAACCTTCGTTACGAGTGTGAAATTATTATTAAAAACAATTCATAAAAATTAAAGGACTATTATTGGATAATTGGTAGTAAATAAAATATTAATTATTACTCACTAGTCCTAAGTTCAAATAAACAGAATATCATTATAAAAAAAAAAGTAGGAGAACAATCAATAGTGATAGATGTTGAGATCATCATTCCCGGATCGCAGAAAGGAATCTACTGGCACAATCGTTGGCGCTTCGTTCAGGACACTGCCAAGTATGTAATCATCGGTTTAGCTGCTACAAATGATCTTCGAGTTTCCAATTCCTTTTTAGGGAAAGTATAATTTAAAAAATATGAACTTTACGTGACGATATTATCTGTATCAATTCTCGTTGCTGAAACAAAACGAGCGAATTAGACCTCAAACTGGTTGCAGAAATCGATTGGGAAAGTTTCATACGGTAAAACGAAGGGAAACAGACAAAAAATTCGATAGCAAGAGGCTCGAGGACCTCGCGTGTTGTCGCAGCTTGGCAACCCGATCCGATCTGTCCCTGATCCGCATGCAAATAGGAGCTATACTTAGAGACGTCCGATTTCCCTCGTTACGACAACAGATCGCATTTTCGTCTTCATCGACCTTAATCATTCCTCGGTGCATTTATTCGCCATAACGGACCACGGTGAGCAACATTTATTCGGAAGTTGAAGATCGAGATCGGACTGATTGTTCGAAAGTTTGGTCAAGAATGTTCGAGATCCCTATAAGGGTCAAGTTCAATATCTACCGTTTGGGAGATGACTCGATGTCTAGCAGAACGGTACAGGAGTAAGAGGTAATTTAATTAGTGGTAGAAAGCTTACGATAATAATAAAATTTAAAATATAAAGAATTGAATTTATAAAAATAGGGTCAAGTTCAATAGCTAACGTTAGGAGATGTCTCAATGTCTAGCGGAATAGCACAGAGGAAAGGGTAATTTAATTAATTGGTTTTAGTTTTATTCTTTCAATGTTTCGCTTAGAAGATTTGTTGAAGTAAATAAACTATTACAATTGAGAAGATCGTCGCCGAAACAATCGCTGGTAGCGAATGTATTAAATTCTCGGTAAGAAAATGATCATTTTCCGGTACGGATTCTTCAAAGTTTTCGTTTTAAACGAAATTTATAAGAGTTTCCCACGGTGCACGGTGTTCGGGAAACAGATTAAAGAATTAAGATAAGGTGGTTGATGAACGTTTACTGGGCCTGGATTCTTCAATGGGCCACTAGAAAGAGATCTAGAATGGGTATCCACGTGTTACCTGCATCGTGCAGACACGAAAGGCGGCGTAGTACTTTCGATGAAGGGACGTGATTATGTTAATAAAACTTTTAACTGTTTATTTCAGATACATTCCATCATATTCAGTGTAAATTTCAGAAATCCAGAATTGCGTCTATTGATTAAAGAAAAATCACCAAGAAATCACTAATAAAAGCTTTTGAAGCAATTTTCAAGTGAATTTATGTCACAGTGTTCTAGATTGTCGGATAAAAAGGAAAAAGTACTGAAATCCTATTTTTCATTGATCACAGTAGACAATACTTTCTACTTGTTCGAGACACCCTGTATAGCACACCAAACAGTTACTAATACTAGTAAATACTGATACTAATTACTATTACTAGTACCAATTGCTAATACTAATAAATACCAGTACCAATTATTAACACTAGTAAATACTAGTGCCAACTAACCAATACTAGTAAACATTAGTACCAATTACTAACACCAGAAAATACTATTACCAGCTACCAATACTAGTAAGTATTAGTATTAATACTTGTACTCTTGCATCTTCAATTTTGCGCTTTTTGCCTCCTAATTGTACGATCCGGACCACTGCGCGACGTCCCATTCATTCCATAAACGCGCGCGTAAACTCAAGATGATCACGTGTAGAGGAGATGAATGCATGCGCGTGCAAAGGGAAGCTGCGATGGTTAAAGACAAGAAAGTGGGGAGCGAACGGGAAGGGAAGAGAGGGAAGAAGGACGCGTGTCGGTCGCGTGCCCGTTTGCCGCTGGTGACTCGGTGTCTGCGACCCTCCTGCCCTTTAACCCCTCCTACGCTTTTCCACTGGCGGATTTCTGGGTAGGGGTAACCACCAGACCTCTAAAGATCTCGTCATCTCGGCGATGCAACCTATCGAGCAATCGGATAAATCGAGAAGATCGCTAACGTTGTCGCTAACAAGTTTTTCTGCAATTACTGAAGAAATAGTACTGTATATAGATATATACTACAATATATATAGAATTTTAACCCTTTGGACCACAGAGGTGTCTCCCAGTTACTACTTGACTTGATACAGCAAAATTGTAAAATTTCATGTTTAATAATAAGCTTTATGTAATTCATCACTACGTGAAATATTGAAACAAATTGGCATTATTATTTGATTTATAGATCAATTTCTCGTTAACCCTTTGCCCTATGATTTATTTCTCAACTATGATCAATCCAACTACGCTATTATTAATAATTGATTGAAAGAAAAAGAGAAAAATTCTACGTATACCCTATGTGTAAGATTTCCTTCAAAGTGTAATAATTGATAACAGAAGAATAATATTTAATTCAAAATCACCGGAACTGAGTAATATTTACCTTTGTTATATTCTACTCGAATTCTTCACCGCGAGTTTCACGCGTTATTGTAAGACAAGAGGTTAACATGCTTCCTAAAAGTATACCTTGTTTAAAGGATGTTGAATACTTTTAATTACAAACTTTGACAGTTAACATGTTAAGAAATTCTTAGTTATTAATCATAAATCTTCAAAGGACTGTTCAATACCCGACGGCACGTAGACAAAGTGTTCAAGTAGAAATAAAAAAAGATTAATCAAATGTCTCTAGCAGGGGGAGGGTTCCACGAATCCATCAGCCAACCGTTTCAAAACTACGACCTCTCAGCCTCCCTCGGTCGTCTAGTTCACTTCCTCTTCTTCCGACCCCTTCATTTTTTTCCATCTCCTCCTCGAAGCCGTCTGGACTATGCCAATGGCGGAAAGAAAATCAACCGGGGATCAGGGTTGGCACGTGGTTCATTCGCGGCGCAACAGGAGATGTAACCATACGAACGTTCCTTCATTCGAACAATTGACGACACGTCCCTGGATAACGGTCACGCCTACGACATTTTTCGATTCCCTGCACCTTTTCGCTTCCGATTTTCGACAACGGTACGGAAGTCATCAACGTTCTCCGGATCTTGGAGCGGATAATCATCTTCGTGGTCATTAACCGTGGCTCTGTCACTGATGGACATCTCCTTCCAGGAATGTGTGTCTTATGTTTGTACTAATGGATTGCTACCAGTACTTAACGTTTAATAGGCTCCCGAAGATTAATGATTGATATTTGAGGATTCCTTAACAAACTTTTCGGTAACGATAGGAACCTCGTGTAACGTAGCTTAATATTTGTTGGAACAGAATTTTTGAAGTTAATTTTGAAGAAACCTCAAGGAGCTCTATTCATCTTAGAAACGTTTTAAACTTCTTCACCCCATATTTACAATGCATTAATTAACCCTTCGAACTTGAGAAGCGGTTTGAATTGCCATTCGATTCGATTCAGCAAAATTGCAAAATTAGATATTGAATATTAAATATTGTATAATGCATTATCACATGAAATGTTAAAATAGGATAATCTCGTTCTTTAATTTACATATGGTTTATCCCCATAACAGGTTTGAAGGACGTTAGTAACATGTCATTAGAAAGCGAAGCATATTTACGATGAGAAAATCTCTCAAGCGGGTTAATTTCTCTGTGCACGCTAAAACAACCCAACAACCATTCCAAAAACTAAGGGACACAAAACAGGAGGTAACGGTCGTAGCAACGACCGTCCAAGGCTACCATAGCTACAAGCAATCAGCTGATTACCGGTTGAAACAGAATTCCCGTACCGGTCGAATTTAAATGAACGCCATTATGAAGCTCGTCGTCGCGCGAAACAGACGGAGAAACAGAGAAAGGAAGGGTGCGGGATGGAAAGGAAACAAGGGACGCGAAGAGCGAAAAAAGAGGAGGAATTCCCTGTGAATGTAATTCAACAACAAGAGAGGTCTCGAGGGACGAAGGATGTCTCTTTCTTACCCTGGCAGTTCCTATCCCGTCGTCTCGATCAAGATCGCAGACGGTCCGGCCCGGGGAGTGTAGGATTTCGTCGTGAAATTTCGTGAATGAGCCCTCGTGACTCGCGCATTTTGAATGGAAACCGGCGGCCCGGTTTTTACGAAAGCACTGGTGCTGCCACAGGATGCGGGTGCGGACGAGGGGGACGCTCATTTTTATCCTTTTTAATTCTCCTCCTTTTTCCCTTCCCTCTTCTTCTCTTTCCCTTGTTCTCCTTGCCCGCGTAAGAGATAAGGAGGGAACACCGCCAGCTGATCACCCCCGCCATTCAAAAAGCGGTTTGCGAAACGCGAGCACGTGCTCGTGTGCGTGACCCTCTACGGGCGCGCGGCCGCTTACCACCTGCGAAGCCAGTTCCACGTTGTCCCGATCGGGACGCGTTTAATTACGAAATTAACGGATTGCGTTCTAATTTAATGCGGTGAGTTTTGTGGTTGAACTTTTTCGATCGGGGGATTTGTTTTTTTATTTTGATGGGTGCGCGTCGGGTATTTTTCGTTGAGCTTTATGCGGTTGGGACTACGGCTTTTGAAAGATGTACGTTTAAATTAAGTTTTGAGGTGGAATTTGATGGGGTTTTGAAAGATGAAAGGTTGAGGAATTGGAGAATTGGGGAAGTGGGAATTGAGAAATTGAGAAATTGAGGAATTGAGGAATTAAGAAATTGAGAAATTGAGAAATTGACAAATTGACAAATTGACAAATTGAGAAATTGGGAATTTGGAAAATTGGGAAATTGGGAAATTGAGGAATTGAGGAATAGAGAAATTGAGAAATTGAGAAATTAAGGGATTGAAAAATCGACAAACTGACAAAATTGAAAAATTCAGAAATTGAAATACTATAAAAATTAAGAAATTAAAAATTGAAAGATAGAAAAATGTTGTTGTTTGAACATTAACTTGAACATTAACTAAAATAGAATATGAAATAAAACTTAAGCTGAAAAGCTAAATGTTTTATTTCTCACAATCATGCGGTGTCTTGGTGCTGCTGGGGAAAGGGAATAAACCGAGCCGGGGGTGAAAGGGGGGATTGAAACAGGCGGCTGCTCGCTGTCTCCGGAAGGAACTGTCTCCCTTTATATCCAACGACATTCCTCCAAACATGAGCCAACGTGCTCCACGATGGTGTTCTCCCCTCGCAGAACCACTTCCACGGATGTCCCCACCCTGCGTTAACCTCTTACACCCGAAACTAAATTAAGGGTCGTTCCGGTCCGGATTTTTTTGCCCTTGATACTCTTTCGTTTCTCTTTTTCCTCCTTTTTTCTCCCCTGTTCCTCCGGCTTCCTTTATTTCTTTTTGTCCATGCTTTGACTAACTCTCTTTCTCCGGTGAATCATCAACTTGTCGCGTTTCCTTTGTACGCTTTAACAGCTTCTACACGGGGTCAATAGCGATCAGCAAGTGATACAGGTAGTCTTTTAGGCTTTTAACCCCTTGTCCTGTGATTTCTTTCACAGCTGCGTTCATTAGAACCATTTTATTGCTTCTAATTCACTAGAAGAAAGAAGGCATTACACGCTCATTTTATGTCTACGTTTACTCTAGAGTAAATATACAACCGAAAATCATAAGCTTACAAACTTTATGAGATTGCAATTAAAGGCCCATTAATAATAATATAAATACAAGTTAACGCTAGATTTTGTGGACATTTATTGTACAGTTTATTCTATCACTTTTGGAGAAATTAATGTTCGTTTATTTAGATTTTAGACATTAGAAGTTTCAAAGAAGACAATTAGAATACATATTTGCGTATCTGCCTCAATCAAACCACCGAAACATTTACCAATAAATGTTTATAAAAGACAATATAAGTCAAATTGGATTACGTAAATCTAGTGTTAAACATAGTTAGCGATATGATACAACTTTGAACGTCAACAATATCCATGAGTAATTCGCTGTTTTCTTGATACGATAGTAACGCGTTTCGAATCGAATTCACTTTCCCGCCTTTTGTCTTGATAAAATGGTGGACCATGGAGAACATAAAAGAATGAAATAAGGACAGTAAATATTCTCGATATTCTTAGATATTTTTCTGGAATTAGACATTGAATTTTAGTAAGAAATAGTGTAACAATATTTAATAAATATATTACATTGAAAACACTTGTCAATTAATTGCATAAGTAACAAATAATAATATATTTCATTGGAGATACAATAAATATCGTCTGATCTTTTTTTATTGCTTTTCCTCTGTATTCACACTTTAGTCAATACATGTCTTCGTATATTTCATCAGCCACCATACTTGTAAAATAAGACTTTATGAAAATGAAATTGTTATACGACTTGATAGAAAAATATACTTCCTTTTCGTTGCTGGTTCAACGAAATCGTTGCAAGATAATTAGCGTTCACGACCGTTGACACGTTTTCAACGGATTGACGGTGTTGATCGGCCGCAGAAACCGATGATAAACGAATTGCTCGCATAGAGCGAGTACTCGTGTCATGAGTCAGTGCACTGTAAATAGAAAATTGTCATCTAAAACCCGGTGTCATTGCACCCTAGGTCCTAGAGGACGTATACGGGCGCTAGAAGAGGAGACAGATGAAAGTTGGAAGTACACGTAGACGGCTGAAAATCTCGTCTGGCTCTTTGCCAAGAACTTTCGAATCTTGTAATCTTCTTCATCTGCGAGTCTCCTCCATTCTCCAGACCGTGCTTCTTCGCTGGAGGCGGTCAATTAAATGGTTCTCATTCCGCTTTACTTTCCACGAAATTGTAACTTCGCTACAAGATTTCTTTGTTCGATCGATTGTATTCTTCCAAAGTCGTTTACTCTTTTCTTAGAGTCATAAGTTAATTAATACATTTGTTCGAATGGATATAGATAGTACTACAGTCTTTTAAAATGGTCGAAAACAATGATTTTTATACTTATTTTCCGTAATTAATAGTTCACTGAAAGACTGACTGCTAAGTACTCATATAATCAAACAATCTTCGGGAGAAATGTATCTATATTAACTCTTTGCAGTAAAATACCGCCTTAATGGTGACTTCGAGCTTTAATATATAAAATCAAAACCTGCAAATGAATAATTGAATTATTCGAATAACGAGAGATTAACCTTCTGCGTTTGAAAACTTTACTTTAAAAATATTCTACATTTTCTGATGAGACGTAGGCAACACTTTTTGCAGCTAATTTGCAGAGAAATCTCACGTAAATTAAGGAACAAAGCTATTTTATTTTAATATTTATCAATAATTATCAATAATTATCAATTGTTATCAATAGTTGTCAACAGTTATTAGTAGTATAACATTAATAGTTCAATATTAAGTACCAAACTTCACAATTCCGCTGCATTAAATCAACTGGTAACCAAGAATCGCCCCTCTAGTGCAAACGGTTAACATACAGTTTTCTCTATTTCCAATATTTTAAACCTCAACACATATCGTAGTTCCCGATTAAATAGGGGATCGGCGAATCGCCGAATGCTGAATTCGGAATTCCGATCAGTACGTTCTACCTTGTCCCGCGAGTGACCGTGGAATAGAAGAGAGGTGGTTTACCCGAGGAACACGACAGCTGCATCGAGCCACCGGCCTGAAAATAGCACGGCAACCCCATGCCGAGGCCGAACAGCGAAGTCGAAGCCCTCTCCCTACGTCGGTGCACGTCCGCGGCTAAAAAGCCACCCACCTACGAGCCTTTTAAATAGCGATCGCGTGCTTTTCCCTTTTTTCCATCTGTCTCTCTCTCTCTTCCCTCCCCGTCTTCATCTCCCGACAGAAACTTCTCGCTAAATGACACGACCGAGGAAAGAGGGAGTGCACCGCTGCCGATTTATAAGAAGAACCAGGCGTTTCCGGATAGTTTTCGGAATGGTGCGCCGTGAGGGGACGATCTGGCGAGATGGGGTCACGGACTATTGTCTCCATCGTATTATTATAGTATTTAGCAGATTGAGAATCTTCATGGAAATTCAAATTGTTCAGAATATGATCCGAAATATATGTAGAATTATGGCCGGAAAAGATTGTTCCTAGCAAATAAACGTATCAATGTTAACTTATTATTGTATAATTTATATTTGCTGTAAACTAAGTTATTTACGACTCGTTTACTTGTTAGTAGACTGTCGATTTTTATGGAAATTCAAATTCTTAAGAATATGAATAAAAAAATAGATTTGCGATGGAAGAAGGTTTTTCCTAGTAAGTAGTTACACTGTTATCAACTTACTATTACTTTACAGTCATTGTAAATTAAGTTATTACTTCTTTACTTGTTAGTAGACTGCAGATCTTTCTGCAAATTAAAACGTTTACAAATAAAATTAGAGAAATGATATTGCAATAGAAAATGAGCTTTCCAAATAAGTACTAGTATTACTATCACCTTAATATTATTTTATATTTATTGCAAGTACTTTTATAGTATTACTATTGACTTACTATTACTATATATTTATTGGAAACTGAGTTACTAGTTATTCGCGTACTACTAGACTGCGGATCTTTATACAAATTAAAACTTACGAATATAATTAGGAAAATAAAATTGCAATAGAAAAAGATTTTTCCTAGGAAGCATTCTAAACAGCACTACACTTTAAACGAAGAGGGGACAGCTTTTCTACAGTTTCACTAATTAAAATGGTTTAAAGACCAGGGCAGAACGAAGCATTCATTCTTTCATCGAACCGATCGACTCGTCCCCGGATTGCGCTTAATGACCCCGTTTTCTTCTCGTCAAGAAAAAAAACATCCCTTTCCACGTTTTTCTTTCCCTTTGGCACGAGTCTGTGCAGCTGAACGATGGAGATCTTGCAGGGAAGGGATGTGAGCAGAGAAGTAATCGTGTTGAATGTTTTTTAAAAAATTTAACAAAACCTTTTCTTCTTATTATAATAATTAATAATAATTATTTTGTTTGTTATATATTAATCTTTAATTACTGTAAATCAATATAGTCTTCTTTATAATATATTATATATTTAATGAATTATGTTCTACCATTACATGTCATCAAAACCGTAATTTTCTACTGAAAATTAGTAAAATCGGTTATACTTTCAATTCTGTTATGTCGAAATCGCATCATTTTACATCTTTCTATTTGAATATCGAAAATTCAATTTACTTTAATAAATTTAACGGATTTCGTGCGAAATGTCGTTTATTTGGCTTAATTAAGAAATAAAACAAATTTCAACTGGCAACGTTTTCAATTTCTCTTTCTATATCCGAAGTACATCCAAAAAAGGGTAACAAACACTCGAATCACAGGTAGTCCGTCACTACACATGATTTTCAAGCTTAAAGTTAGCTTTTTAAAATAATCCGCTTGGTGGTGTAATTCCACCAGTAGTAAATTCGATATAAGCGACGTAGGAAAAAGGAAATGCATACAATTACACGAATGACGTTTCCGGAAAGGTGTCTATATGCGACCACGATGCGAAACACTTCTTCGTTTCGTGCGATGACGTCTCCTTGAACTCTTGATAAAAATAATTCGCAACGTCCTAGCCTCGTCTACAAATCATTCATCTTCTGGTTCATGAAACAATGAAACACTCAAACCTACTTCATCTGAAAATAACTGTTTTCATCTGGTATACTTTTGTCTCGTAGGAATTCATAAATAAATGTTCCCCCGACAGGTTCTTATATAGTTTAATGTATGAGACGCAAAAATTGATTCTGTGTTGTTTCGAAATAAATTTAGTACTATAAACGCTGGGAAGCACAAACTATTAATATTTATTTAATATACATGTATATACTTTTATAATCAATAAATGTTATTATTAAATGACGTTCTGTCCTTTGAATTTTTTACTCCTGTGAAAAACGTTGAAAACTATGGGTGACACTAACACTTTGATCAGAGATTGTAAAGTAGAAAATCACTGAGAATTCTCCCCAAAAATATAATATTTTCTAGTTGGTACGATCCCGAGCGTTTTAAAATCATTCATAAAACTATGCAACGTTTATCTTACGGCGAACGGTCCAAGAATCCCCGGCGGACACCCGTTACAGTTTCGCGCGCGTGCTCTCTTATAGATCGACCGGCTCGAGAACATCTAAATCGCCGCGAGACGGTACTCGAAAATAGTCCGCGCCGGGTAGTTTTCCATCTTGTTTCAATGAATAATGAGGATGCACGTGGTATGATCGCGATAATGTGCATCAGTGGGGACCGTTCGTCCCGTTCCTCGTGACGGTTGCACGTAAGTATGTACATACAACCGCGCACTTCCTCCTCCGCCACCTGGAGCTCCTCCAACCCGGTGCCGAAAATACGCGCCGCGCGGCGTGTCGTGTTTGCTCGACGGATCAGCGCGGCGCGCGCGCCTCGCGTTTCGGGCACCTGTAGAATGCCCAGCCGGTTATTAACCACTTGCCTCGTGATCTTTTTCGAGACCGTTTAGAATTGTTTCGTTGTGCACCAGGAGAAATTTAAGATTGATTGGTCTTCTACTGGGGTGGAATTTTTGAGATGTTAACCCTTTGTAGTCGGCAGATTTTGGAAATATTGACTCTTTGCTGTCAAGAGTATTCCTTTATCTAACCTTTTCCAGACGAAGGTTTTTAAAAATAATCCTTTATGGTCCGAAGCATTCAAAATTCCTCACGAGCCAAACAATATTTTCAAATTTATAGATAACGAATACTTCGATCAAATTTAGTTTACGACTAACTGCAGCATAGCAGTTTGATTTTATATTCAGTACAAGTGTCAATATAATCGTCAAACGTTGAATATTGGTATCAACAACGTAGTCTCCCATTTTAATTCACATATTACCAGATAACAGTGATGTTTATTAAATTCAGTTAAAAATCTTCACCATACAGATTACAAAAATGCGAAGGGTTAACGCGACCGCGAGACAAATCACCAACGCCCTCTGATATATCCGATGACACGCGGCGCGAAAACCCTCCCCTATTTTCGTGGACGCCCCCGGCAATCCATCCTCCGCCGAGAAAAGCGCTTGGCAAGTCGCGGGGTTGCGTCAGTCCGAGGATGCCCGACGCTCGTGACTTTATTTTTAGGCGCGACGTCGTCGATACCTCCGCGCCACCGATTACGATATGTGTCCCCCCCTCGCCACCCCCATCCACACCCCCGCAAGACACCTGTTCTTCGAATCCGCTTTGAAAACAATCAGACTAGCCGGATTTCCGAGCGAACGGGTATGTTCCGTTGGGAAAAAAACGACGAATTAACCCCTTTGCTTTATAATTCGACCCTTCGAAGAAGCACGACATCACACTTTTATATATGAAGTGTGAAAGTTCTGAACAAGTAATTGAATTATTCGAACTATAAGAGATAGCTTCATGCGTAGTTTCCTCTCTTTTTAACCCCTTTTGACCTGATTTTTATACAGAATTGTTGTTCACTTATCTAATAACGAAGAACTGGCATTTGAATAATTATTTCGCTATTATTAATTAATTAAATCGTTATTGCGAATAAAATAGTGATAGTATACTACTTTTCTGATAGAAATAAGCTCAAAGCAGTTTTAAATTGTGTCAAATATTAAAGTAGTAAAACAGTGTACCTCGTAATGTGCATCTGAAAGCGTTAATGCATACGTATTCAAATGTATATACGTATTCCTTTAACACAGAAATAGTTAGACAGGTCAAACCCATTTTAGAATTTTTATTGCGTGAATTATTAAGAGGATTATATGTATTTGTGCATATGTAGCCACAGTAGTTGCTTTAAACGTTGAAAAATATAGTTGTAAAACCTTCATGAGATATTATAAATAAGTGACCGTAACTATTCGGTAGCTCTAGCGTTAAAAAATCTTTGTTTGCAAAGGGTTGACCAGGATTGGCAAGGGTTGTTCATTATATTTATAGAAGATGCATACGAATAACATAGAGGCACATTATTATAAACAGATAGAAATTTAAAGATTTGAAAGCAAATTAAACCAATAATTAGATTACCTTATGTAGTTATACAATAGTCACAGCAATATTTTGAAACTTTTTTGCTACTAGTATTTGTAGAATGCAGCTTGAAATCTAGGTTATTAGATACAATATTATGGAAAAATTTCAGTGATTCAGTAAAAATTAGTTCATTTTCAATGCACTTTAAACTGCTGTTATTTTATTATTTTTAAAGATGAGAGTTTCAGATGAGAACTTTACATATCCATTGTTAAAATTATTGTGTTCTACAATATAATTGGGGCTTATAGTTTTTGATCAAAATACAGTGGCTTCCAACTACTCCGAATGTATAGCACAGTTCAACACACCACCAAGTGGTACTCAGGTCCACCAGCTCCCGTAAGATCGGCGATTTAAAAATAAAAGACTTGACTCATCTGACCGCAGCGGATTTTTCTCTCCGGCATTTCTAATCGGAATGAATTATACGAACTCATCGACAGGATTTTCTTGTACTGTGTTATCGTGAGATTCACCACCCACAGTCGAATATATTCTAGAAACTCTTTTAACTTCCATTTGTTACTTAGCTATCATAATAAAATAATGAAAATTATTTTACTATCGAATAACATTCTTGTTTAATGTGTTCAACAAAAGCAACAAAGACACAGGTCGTTGAAGCATTAACAATTAAAATGTTTTGTATATTTGCAGTTCAAAGTAAATATTATTCTTTTGTTACCAATAATTGTACTTTAAAGCAATGTTTGGCATGGAAATACCTAGAAATTTTATGTTTTTTCAATAAATTATTAAGAACGGAGATCTGGATGGAAAACAAAAAATATTTACAAAAAAATAAAAATCTATCCAAGGAAGAATGAAACTGCACCTATATAGTTGCATACACAAAGAGTTAACGTGTTGGCTGCCGTACAAGAAACCATCAAAACCCATAAAATCAACAAAATTCATTTAACAAAACAGAATAAGAAAACAAATGTTTATAAAAGTTTACATTTCAATACTTTAATACTTGCCATATTCAAATTTTTCATTAAACCTCATTTAAAAATACAACCAGACATTTTAGCTATCCTAGTACAGTGGGTTGCTGCAAAAGTTTCGGTAAGGTATAAAAAAAAGTCACAAATAAGTTTGAACCAGTACTTTTATTATTTCTCAAAACATTCTCTCTAAACGTTAATACATTTTCGGTTGCGTTGTGTCAGCACTTTTTAATCTTAAAAACATAGAGCTTCACGAAAATAACAAAAATTCCAGCGTTAAAAGATTCCCGAAACCATTGCAGCAAGTTATACGACATTTAACGTCGAATTTTGTAATTTGCCTGTGAGAAACTAAGTTCCTGAGTTCCCACTCGAGGGCAAAGGGTTAATCTTCGTGTAGGGATGAAATTATTCGTCAGGAGATGGGACATTGACAAGATGAGAGGGGCAAGAGAAGGGGTGTGCGTCAAAACGAATAGGAAAACATCGTCGGTCTCGTTGTTTCATTGGGCGGCTACAGGATAGAAGCAGGTTGGTGCGCTGGGTGGTTCTTCTGGATCGACGCCAGGCGTCCGCCGAATTTAGCACCGCGACGCTGACTAACTCGCGTGGCATTCATTCAATCGCCGACCAAAAAGCCCGCTGCCTGCATAGTCTCTCTCTTTGCCCGAGCGACGCGTTTCACGCTGCACTCGCGCAGAAAACCTCAGTTTCCATTACATTTCCTCCCTCCGACCCTCCTGCCCCTTTCCCACGGTGCACATTGGCGCCGACACCTAAACTTAACCTTTTGCACTACCGGGGGTCAGTTTTGGTGGCCACTTAATTTGATACATAGAAAATTACAAAATGTAACATTTAATAATAACTTTTGTATAATGTATTGATATGTGAAACATTTTGCTGATTGATGCATGTATGATTGCTTGGTAAGTTACTTTCAACATAAGACGTCAATGAGTATTTATAGTAAAGTAATATTGTGATATTTAATATTGCAATATTTAACACTGTAATACTCAATATTCTATTATTCAGTATTGTAATACTCAATATTGTAATATTCAATACTCTAATATTCAATATTGTAACATTCAATATTTTAATACTTAATAATGCAATTTTATACAATAGTGTCATGCAAGTCAGAATTAATCTCAATGAACTGGTCAGTAGCAACATAACATGTGACTACAAAAAATAAATGAAACTGATTATTTTCTTAGAACTTTAAACAACTGTAAGACAATAATAGAGTTTCATTTAACATAGGTATCAAGTTTTATGGACTAGAATGGTAAAAGAACTTTTGTGGCTGAAAGTAGGCACACGACCGCAAAAGGTTAAATATTGTGCAATTAAAATATCGTTTATATCAATAACATTCTCTTCCTCTTATAATAATATATATTATTTATAATCAACGATGACCACGTGGAAATTGCTCGCGTGCTAGCTCATCGTCCCGCTTCCCGAAACATTTGCTGACACGATTCATCGAAGTTCGAGGAAGTTTCACTCCACTCGCGAGCAAACGTTCTTCGTGTACTTACCGATGAATCGTTCCCCGGCCAGTCTTCGCGCTTTTTCATCCTCTGTTCCGGCCCCGTGGCGGCAGGGGCTGAAAGAGCCGCGCTCGAAACTTTTTCGGTCCGGTGGCAGTTAATGAACATCGGACGCGTGCCGTCGATCCCACAAAATCTGTCTACCAACGGTGGCTTCGCACCGAAATAGAATTGCCTGACCCTTCATTCGCTGCTAGCGGAATATCGTTACGGTGTTCTTCCCTCCTGTTTTTGTTTGTTTTGTCCCGTTGACAAACGCGGTTAATCCGCACAATATATGTTCTGCGATAGTATGTTCAGTTAGAAATTGTGTTACAATTGTCGAAGTCCAATGAAAAAAGTGTCCAAAGCAAGTTAGAAAGTTTGAGAAGGAAATAACTATCTTTAAACAATTTCTTTGATTACGTTTGTATATATGTATATGTTTCTCTTTTGTTATTGTTTGTTTCGTTGACAAACGCGATTAATCTACACAATATGTGTTTGATGTCAAAAACAAAGTTTAAAAAAAAGATCGAGTAATTCTAGAATTATCTCCTAGATTTATAGTGTTACCATAGGGAATCCATTACATTATATTATTATGTTACGAATAAAGGAACTATTGTTTATTAAATATTTCTAAATACCACACCTCTTTTTCCAGTCACTGTTAGCCGCAAAAAATATGAAATTCATAATAAGTCCGTATGAAACATTCGCTATTAGTTATTAAGGCTAAATGAACAGAAGCTGTCGCGACAAAATGTCTTATTCGCGATTGTTTTGGAAAAATAGAAACATAAAGTTCTCGTATTCTTCCTTTTGCGAGACAGAAAAACGTTATTTCTCTGTTATTCCAAAACAATCGCCACTGCGACATTTTGTCGCAAACCACTCGCGTGCGTTTAACCTTAGAGCGTCTGCAATATGGCGACTAACACAAAATGGCTCGCGGTTACGAGTTGATCGATTGGATAATCGTGTATAAACAATTTTCTTCTTTTGTGTTCGAGAATAATCCAAGAAAAACTTATACATCGGTTTCCCCAATATTTTAAACACCGACAAGGAGCACAGATCTTTCTTTAACCCCTTATCCAATAATTTCTCACAACTGTGCTTGACAAAACTACTTCACCGTTAACAATTTAGTACAAAAAGAAAAGAATTTGATGCTTATTCTGTGTCCACGTTTACTGTAAAGGCAAACTATTGGCAATAAACAAATAATATTTTATTTGTATGAAAAATATATAAATAACATTTAGATTTGTGGAATTCGATTGAAAATTTTTCGTCACGAATCTGACTCAATATTGTAGGGAAAGAGGCTAATGCAGTGCGGAAAGTTTTGTTGTCAATCTTCGACCTTCCAGCGCGGGAATCGTCTTCAAGGTCCGTGGCTCTGTTCTTATATTTAGCGAACCACCTTTGAAGTGCACGTACATTTACAGTAGCTCTTTGTGGGTGTCCAGGAGGGTGAGATGATCGTAGGAAGTAATTAAAATAGTGATTCTTAGAAGGGAAGCTTTTCAAAATAATTAATGGATCGTCTATTTTTCTTTAAAGACCTCTTCTACAAAGCCGGCTTTAACAAAGGCACATTTTTTCCGCCGTTAAACTTCACACCCGTTACATGTGTACATATACTTTTTACTTTTTTTGTTTCATTTCGATGAAAATAGACCCGTAGTTGTTTATGGAGATGTAATATTTTTGCACACTGATTCAGAAAAGTTGGTATCAAGCAAAAATAATAATGTAAATACGTTTAAAATTTATAAATATCATTTGATAATGTAAATGTAAGAATTTCAATGTAAAGATTACAAATAAAATGAAAGTTTCAGTGATATTTGGAAAATTAAGAAAATCAATTGATTAATTTACTAAGAAATTTAATGAACTATAGTACAATCTTTTTATATATACAATTGATATACATACTGAAAATTATTAACAGTGATAACCTTCGAAGGTATTCTTGTCTTCTTTGTTATTAAATTATATATTTTATGAATATTTGCTATCGCAATTTTTTATAAATTTCACAGATTTTCGTACGGCAAAAATGTATAAAATTCACAGTCTGCATAAAAGATCACCATTTATTTTAATTTTCCACTAACTTCCCAAGGTGCAGAATGTTTTCAAAATTCCGCTACGCAATACCTCATGTTTTATTTCAAGTCTGATACTTGATTTATTATTTTTTCAAATTCTTCGCGAGCAACATAATGTAACTTATTTGAGTAGGATAGTAATGGCTCACTCAAAAGGTCCATCTAATTTTACTAAGTAAGACCTGGGCTAGATTCCGATTTTCTAATCAAATCCGTTAGCACGACTCAGTGAGAAGAAAAAAAACTAGTGGAATATTCAAATTTTTTGTTAACCTGATGAATTAATTGTAGCCAATGCCGAAAGTGAAGTCAGTTCATGAATTGTCACGTGTGTTACACGCAAAGAACATTTGCTATGATTTCTTTACAGTTCCATTTAATATCGACAGAAATATGAATCATAAATGTGATAGTGTCTTCTGCAAAATTTAATAGACACTTAATAGAATTTAGGCAAAGTGCCTAGTGTATAATTCATTATCGTATATAAGTGTGTGTGTATATATGTATATAATTTTGGATATGGTAATAACTAATAAATACATTTGTCTCTCTGACAATTTCATAAAATATTGAAATATTATGAAGAAGAAAAATATAAAGATATTAACTAGTATAATTGAAAAAACTTTTCAGTAATTATCGACTATCTTAATCGATTGCTGCCACTATGGGAGTCAACATGTCTCAATTGTATCGATAAATATTTTTTTTGTATCAGTATATAAATATACTACCATTATTTTAATTGCACTGCTAACGACTGTGTAAATAACACTGACGACAATCTGAAGTCGATGAGGCACACTGTGGGACATTTGCACCGAAAAACCGGACAAAACTACTTTAGCGTTATTTATAGGCTCGAAGTCATAATGTAGTAGGTCATTGAATTCGTCTTAACATCAGATATAACATTGTGAAATAAAAAATTCATTTTGACATTTAAACAATCAAGATGACCCTGAAATCTCTAAAATTCTTATATGTATAAAAGAATTATTAACGCCACATTATAGCACCCTTTATACTGAATAAATTTTGTGAATGGAGTTTTTTCATATTTCCATAAACAGTGGAGATATTGAAGTTCAAACCTTTATTGGACCACCTGTAACTGAGCAGTACCTGCATGTATAATAGAATACAATGAAATATTTGGTATGATGGTTACTTTAAACATTGCTAACGTATATTCGACGATGTCTTAATGAAAGATTACAAAATTATTCGTGAAATGGTGTAATAGTAAAAAAAACATTAGTGATGAATTAGTCATCGTTAAACATGCGTAACGATGATTATATACGTACAGATATATGGTACAGAGGTGAAGAATTATTAAAAGTATATAACATACTTGAAAAACATTCACACTGAAGACAAATTCGCACAAGCTGTTCAAAGCCTACAGAAATTGTTTCAAAGAATTCCAAAAGTAATAGATACAGTACAGAAATGATTAACTTTCGGCAAATGTCAGCGCTTCATGAATACACTGTAGTTAAAAAAATGATTGTTACATCGTTCCCCGCATATTCACCTATTTCAAACACTAAAATTTATACCACTCAAAATAAAATGTCATAAAATTGCCTTTTACTCAGTTTTCCTTGTACTGTACCACAATGGTACAGTACAAAAATCTCTAACCCTCATCAAAGCTCACCGCCACTTAATTCCTAGCACATTAACCTACTTCAAACACTAAAGCTCATATCATCCAAAATAAAATTTCGTAAAATTGCTTTTTACTCAGTTGTTCGTGCAAATGCCCCACTGTTCGCCACCGGTCGAAAACAGAAGCGGGCCGACGGAGGACGCGTCGCGTCGCGACACCCTTCCGAGCGCGTGCACGGCGCGCGGCAGCTGAAGAAGAAGACGAAGAAGAGAACAGGAGGCTGGCGAGTGGCGGTGGAGGGCGAGGGAGGCTGCGCTCCTATATGTAGCCCCGAATCTTAGCCGGAGCAACTATTACGCCCGAAAACCTCGAGGCGGACGCACCCCTGTTCTCCCTGAACGTGTGCACAGGGCACGGTCGCCTTCGACGCGACAGCTTTTTATTTATTTACATCTTACACCCATACATATATACATATACATACACGCACATTTTTATTTTCCCCTACCCTCAGTCTCGATCAAAGAAATCGCGTGCCAGCTCGTACCGTCGAGTTTAACGATCATTCTCTCGTCAAGCGTCTCGTCGGTGTGAAACGTGTGGTGACACCAGTGGGATTAGAACCGAGGCATGATTTGTGTGACCCGTGGAGGACTGTGAAGAGAGAACCGAGCGCGAGGAACACGCCGACAACCCCGCAGGGAAGATGCCGAGGGCCTTCCTGATCACGCATCGCCGGTACAACGGGGTCGACGAGGAGTTCGACGGATCCGGAAGAGGTTCGTTCATTCAAAGAAACTAAAGGAAACGTTGCAAGCGCCAGAACTAGAAATTTGGTTTTTTCGGATTGGAAAATATTCTAATGTAGATGCGATAGGACCTTGAAAACCGAGTCTTTCTACTTTATGCGCTAGATAGATTTGGTCATTCGTGAAGTCAGCAATTTGGGTCTTGGATTAGTCTTGGATTATAGCTCAGGACATGTAGCAATTTTGTAAACGTACTTTGAAAAATTTCTTCTTGACCTTTCTTTTGTTTGGGCTGATAGCTCCTATTAAATCGGATCATCGAGGTTATGCTGCATTGTTAGACGGCAGTTAAGTATAATTTTTGTTTTGTGAGTCTTAACAGTACTAAAGGATGACATTGCTTTAATGTAAGCGACTTTTTTTCTTGATCTTCAGGAATTTGACGATTGGCACTTGCAATGTTTTTCATTCTCGTAGAGTTCTTGTTATCCGACTCATGTCTTCGCGATTTCGGGCCCGTGCCAGGATTTTTCTCGATCTTCCGCGTTCTCGTGGGCCGTCGCCGGTCTCTGAGATTAAGCTTACTGTCGTCGCAGTTGGATTCCGACTTTGGTAGAGTCTGTACACCGATGAATATAATGCTCGACACTTCGGCTATCAAAAGCCCATTCATAGAGGACATTTGAAAAGAACTGACTAGTTTTCGTTGGAGTAGTTGTCTTGAAGAAATTGCTGTGTCGTGTTTGGAGAGACTTGTTGGTTCGCGATTGTAGTCAGTTGTCATTGCCGTTGAAAGATGTGTTAGGAAATCTTTAACTGCAATGAGTAACTTCATCATTCAATTATTTCTATTTTCAGCCAAACTTCGGCAAAAGTTTAATTAATGTTCTAAAGATATCATTCCATTAGCTTCCTGAACTTTTATATCACAAATTCAGTTGCCATTGTCATTCATGGATTTTAGCATATAAATGACTGGATTAATAATTTAAAAGGATTACTAAATAAGTGTTGGTCGGTAGAATCTTAACGTTAAATATTAGTACACGCAATTGTAGAAACAAAGAGAGCATATGCTAAAGGTGCTATCAGAGATAGTAAACTGAGTCTCGATCCTAAGCAAGATTTTCAAAAACGCAAGATATAAGTACTCTCTGGTTGAGAAGTGTTGGTGGTGGTTATTCTTCGAGACGAAAAGTCAGGAAGGCAAGGGGATTCTTCCACTCATGATTTTTCGACCGCCTCAGTTTTCAACGCATAGTCATCATTGGTGCGCAGTAATAACACAGGACGGAAGCGAGAAGTAAGGATAGAAATCAAAGTCATAGTGTCGCCAGCTTTGTTCTCTATCGTTACATCTCACGTCGTCGCATTCGATCTCGCTTCCGTCGTTTGTTATTGCTGCGCATCAATAATGACTATACATCGAAAACCGAGGCGGCCGAAACATCGTTAGCGGAAGAGTCTCCTTGTCTCTCTACCTTCTCGTCATAAAGAATAATTGCCAACATTTCACAGCCGGAGAGTGCATTGTTAGTTTAAATGAAAGATATTTTAATAAACGCTGTATTAATCGATGTATTAGGTTCTATTCCACCGTCCACGTTAGCTAGACCGTCCCCTAAGAGGTTTCAATTTGATCGGGAGCTTCGCAGACTTCCATTGCGCTCTAGGAATTCATAAATGACCACGATGATGATTAATCCGTTAAGATTGATGAACTTAGTAATGTTAACCCTTTACATTTCAAAATTCAACCATTCCGACCGAATGTTATTTATACTTCCGGTTGCTTTTGAGAATCTCAACTACGCCAGTCATGAATCAACCTAACTATTGTTTTTCGTATACCTAGAGACATTAACCGCTTCATAAATCGGGTAGAGATCGTTCGCAAAAGGGCAAACTGCTGTTTAACACTTCAAGCCGACATCTGTGCGGAGTACTAACTCTGTGTCTTTGTTTCTTATTTATTTACAATCCTTTTTCTACCTTATAAAATCAGAGGCAGCGAGGAGACATATCAGAAAATCGAAATTGTCAGTAGATTCATTTTTAGTAGAATCAGAACTTAATGAGCAGACCGAGTTCTCCATCCGGTTCAAGGGTTACTGGAAAATGTACCATGAATACGGTGATCGCAGCATCACACTTTATCGAAATCATATGCAGAACAGGCAATTTCCTAAATAAAACAGAAATTGGAAGGTGAAGATCTCTCATGAGCCATTGTTCTTTTAACCCTAACATTCGATTCAGTAGGCGCGTCATCAAGAAAATTAATGTTCAAGTTCATAGAAAAAATCGTATTGCCCGAATTCGGCTGACATGGCAGTCAAAATATGAACCCTTAATTTAATCTGTTTTCGCACTGTAACTGACTAGTAAAACGCGTCTCTGTTGCGTTGTTCTCTCCAGAATTAATAAAATAACATAAAAATAATTATCGTTTACAAACTTTCGCAAGACACTTAAAGAAGCAAACTAAAGAAATAACCAGTTTTGATTCTAAACACATATTAATCTGATAATTAATGTAATGCGATACCTGGAGTTCCGTTTGTAGTTTTATCACATAAAAATGTTTAACATTAAATATTGAAATTATTAAAACATTAAACTAATATTAAAATATTCCTTGAAGCTAAGTACTTAACACATCAAAGATTCCTAACTTGTAACCATTCTAAGTAACTAAAAACTACTTAAAAAAGTAGATGGTTACTAAGCATGATTGACAACAAAGTGTCTGATCCACAATGCGTTAAAGATTAACGGCGGCGGAAGCACAATCCAGCGGGATCAGTGGATCTCGTTGACCTCGATCGAAAGCTCCGCGTGAGAGCCGAAAGGGACGCAAGCATGCACGCACGCTGGTCGTTGCTTCGCGATTAAGGTGGGCACGCCATCGCCGCGAACCGTTTTAAGAATAGGAGACGCTAGATGCGTCACGAAGCTCCTCGCATCGCGCAGCGCATACCGCCACGATGCCGTCAACCCCTCCAAAGCTTTCCGACGTCCGCGGCGTGGAAAGCCCGGAGTACAGACGGAGAGAGAACGATAAAAAGAAGGGAGAGGAAAAGACGCTCTATTTCCGTTCTCCCCAAAAACGGAGCAGCCGGTGGACTCTAATGCGAAGATGCTCCGCGGGCTTCGATACACGCGGAGCTTTTCTCGACGTTCGCGGAAAAAAAACGCCTCTGAACTGATTTCTTAGAAGTATTCGGGGATCGCCGTAATTCCTCTTGGCGCGGATAAAGTCTTCGGTCGAGGACGAGTTACGATTCAGTTTCCAGTAGAACTTTCACACCTGCCCTCTCTTTCTAGGTTCGCCAATCTTTGTTTGTAGGGTAGTTACCACTACATTTGTGCTGAACGTTGAGAAATCGGTCAGACTTCTTTTATCAGTGTTGTCGGTGTTTCTAAATTTTTATTTGTTGGTTTGAGGGTAACTTTAAAATCGGTGGATAACGATTGATGTTTGTTTGATTACAGGTATTCCTTCTTGTTGCGAAGTTTCGTTTCTATCGTTCGATGTAAGACCACGGAAATTTGTTGATTAAAATTTGTTGTGTCTGAACTGGTGTCCTTGGAGATCTGATATTATTTATAGGTCTATCGAAACTGATTGACAGTACCATCTTATCGTGTGATTCATTAAAGGTATCGGATTCTATTTAAAAGGCAAGCTAATGATCATCCTGGATTTTGTGTTTAAATCATTAAAGAAATAATCTTAAAAATTGAAATTAAGGTGATAATACCGAGAAAGGTACTTCACAATCATTTACAGGGAGACAGTATTCCTCAATAAAGGCAAACAAATTGTATGACTGAAATCCTCGTTAATCTTAAAAAAGTCCGGTAGCCTCAAGAATCTCTTCCCGATAACCTGTGAGGAACTGGCTCGTAAAACCGGCCCGAACTATGCATCACGAAACAATCAGTTGAAACCAGATCGAAGTATCAATCGGAATTTCCTTGAGTCCGATCACGAGAATCTCTTGGACGTGCGCCAAAACGCGTTCGAACGCGTAGAAACCTTGCTAACGATGACAAACGATTCCTAGCGCTGCAATTTGATCGTCTCTAAATTTCGCGGAGTGTAACAGTCTGGCGCTTACGGGTGCGCTTGACAAATTGCGATCTCCTTGAACACGAAATTCGCAGGCCCGTTGTACAGATTAGGTCGAAAATAAGATCACCCATAGATATCGTTGTAGCGTGCTTGTTTAATGGTCCCCGTTCGATCCTTTGCGCAGACTTCAGCCCTGAGAGAGGCGTTCGACTGGCCGACTACAGCAGCAATCATCCGACGTCGGACGGCGCAAGCGAATGCGGCAGTGAAACGTCGTCGGAGTGCCCTGAAGAACTGTACAACCTGACGAAATTGGCCGAAGTGAGCTTAGCCGCGGCTGCTGGCACGCTGATTCACCCCAGCAACGTAATTTATCAGCAGCCAGCCTCGCCTAGATGCGCTCAATTCTCAGACAGGATCGTGACACCGCGGACCAAGCAACCGGACTCGCAGTTCCAGGACCACGGCAGGCCGATCGACGACGAACAAACATTGGGGGAAAGAACCAGACTGTTCTTTGAGAGGATTGAGTCTGAACGGGAGATCTTGCAGAGCCACTCGGAGAGGAACACGGTTCTAGGCATCCACGTGTCGGCCCATCCTCATCGTTTGCAAGACGAACGACGCATGGAAGTGTCTGACAACTCGTTGGACAAAACGGAATCGGAAACTGTGTCACCAGTATTGTCCGTCGTACCTCAAGGCAGAAGGACAACCTCGACCTCAACGGAAGCGTCGAAGTCCGAGGACAATGAGGACCATGAATGCCCGGACTGCGGGAAGAAGTACTCGACTTCGTCGAACTTAGCCAGACACAGGCAGACTCACAGATCCCTCGGAGACAAAAAAGCGAGGAGGTGCCCTCACTGCGACAAGGTCTACGTCAGTATGCCTGCTTTCAGCATGCACGTCAGAACGCACAATCAGGGGTGCAAGTGCCATTACTGCGGCAAGTGCTTCTCGAGGCCGTGGCTGCTTCAGGGACACATACGTACGCATACAGGTGAACCTTCATATCTACGTAATAAGAGAAAACCTTATGAAATACATACCTGAAACAAATAAAATAGTACCATTATCAAGTTACACTATATTCCATTTCAATGTTTATCACATTTTTACTATACCTGAATAAGTCCCGCCATTGTTCTGTCCGTCGCAACCAGTCACTCCCCAAAGTATCTTGAATGTATCTGTTAAAATACATACTCTTGTATTTCCTTTAATTGAAAAACCAGAAATAAGTAATTGCCCTTTGAACAAATTTTCGCGTAGCATAACGATTATTTACATTTTCCATTTCAGGCGAAAAACCATTCAAATGCACGATCTGCAACAAAGCGTTCGCCGACAAGTCGAACCTACGTGCTCACATCCAGACTCACTCGAACACGAAACCGCACGTGTGTGGCCGTTGCGGCAAAGCGTTCGCTCTGAAGTCCTATCTCTACAAGCACGAGGAATCGTCCTGCATGCGCGCACATCATCGCTCGTCCACGGAGAAATCGGATGGGAACGACCAAAAAATAGCGTCCACTAAATCTTGCCCGCCATTGTCATCCTCGTCGTTGAACCGGTTGACGACGACGCCCTGCGTCACCGCGTCACCTACCAGTGTGATAGTACCCCGGCTCGACCTGAACCGTGATCAAAGAAACTCGTCATCCGCGTTCTCCGCAATCATCAGGCACACCAGAATATCAGACGCGGCTAACCCGCCATCGAAACGACCCTGCAGAGAGAAGACACCTCCTTCGATCGAGGAGTCGGAAAGAAACATGACGGACGAGTCGACGAAAGAGCAGGAATGCGTATCTCGAATGGTGATCAGAACGTCCGTGATTTCCCCAAATCCGGAGCATCTCGGTCGTTTCGGCAACGACGGCCAAAATTCCTCGAACAGTTTCGACTTCTCGGATCCTAGGAGGACCTCCGCGTTCTCCAGACCAACAACGATGACCCTCAATCTGGCTATCGCATAAATATTGAATAACTGCATTAGCGAGCGTAGGTAAAATAGAAACCGATGGCGGGCTGGGACACATAACCTATTTTCACAGAACGTCGGGACGGCCGTGAAACGATCGTTATCCGAAACCGAAGACGAACAGATACACCATTGTTTTGTAGAAATGACGAGACGTCATTATTTGCTAGCAACTAGTGTCATTCCTACCAATATACCGAAGTAAGTCCGTTTTTTTCTGTTTAGTGGCGGGAACGTTTGAAATTCTTGTTACCGACCGATGCCTTCGAAACGATCACCCTTTTTTTCTTTTTCTAATAGTCGAAAGTAGAATCAAATTTGGCGGGAAAGCCGGTCATGAATCGTGTAACCGCGATCCACAGAAATTACGAGACGCAATGTTATTCCATACACCTTCCTAATTAGGGACCATCTAGCAGATAGTCATAGTAAGAATGAAATCGTGAATCGTTGATTCCTGAGTGTCGTGCCTTAAACTTTAATCTCGCGTTGACAGATTTTGTTCTTGTCAAAGACACGCGCGCCGCGTCGTATTAAGAGAGTAATTTATTGACTCGAAGTGAAATCTAGTGCCTATGTACGCGTACTAACCTTAACGCTGATCGCGTCGATCAAATCCAAAGTTCTCCGTGCTCTTCCAGGCAGCTAAAATATTTCCTTGACGCTTGAAAACTACGGTACGTCTAACCATAAAATGTCGACGGACACCGATCGAAACCAGAGATAATCAAAGAACTCTTTGAATACTAGGACCATTATATTTCAACTTGAACCAAACTCGATAAGTATAATTACATGTTTAAAAATGTTTACGATTGTCTTGAACCGGACGTTCAACCGCGATAGTTAATTCAAGTCCACGTTCAAAGGAAGCGAAAATATGTTTAATCTGCGAAAATTCGAAATTTTTATTCAAATATGAAATAGTTACCTAAGATAATAATTACACGTTTAATAACCGTTCTCGTAGCGTCGTAGTTTAATGATACTTTTATGATCGTTCTAAACAGAACAGTCAACTATGATATTCAAATTCACATTCGAAGAAAATGAAAGTGTATTTGAACCGCGTAAATCTGAAATTCGAATTTAAATGCCAAATAGTTACCTAAGATGTCTGTTGAAACGATCGATAGAGGAACATATGGATAAATGTAATTTCGGGTGTCGTCGTGTTGGCCGCGAACATATATCTAAGACGGTAGTTTTATATTGTAATGCATTAAGCGCGTTTTCTTTTTTTTTCTTTTTTTTTATATAAATAAAACGCGTATTGTCTGTGATTCGAAGTTAACGGAATTCGACTGCCGTACGCAGTCTATGTGGCCCTCTATTAGCCGCATCGTATAATAAGTAAAATCGTTTTTAATCCGTTACCGACTGACGGTAACAATCCGAGTGTAAACTAGTCCAATTTCGCATTGCTATTCCGAGCGTAACCCAACGAAACGTAATTCGAAAATTCGTTGAATTTTGTAATTAATCAATTAATGTAAAAATAAAATCTTTGTTAATTACGCGTTTAAATGAACAATTTCGTGAGGTAGCGCGAATATTCGAATAGCAACAGTTATGATTAAAGGTTTATGTAGTTTATCAATTTTTTTTCTTTTTTCACTGTAAAATTAAAAGATTGTGTTTACAATTAACCTGGAGCGAGGGCGTACGATAAGTACGCGTATCCTAGTCATCGATCCAAGGCGTAGATCGAAAATAGGGATCCCGATATTTGTAATATTCTATTGTATAGCCGTGTGAGCCACACGTTGTAAATAGCATTCCCTTACATTACGTATTAGTACTTAGAGTATCTCGCATTATTAGCCCTTTTAATTAGCGCGACTTAATTTACTGTTGTTTTATGTATGTAACGTGCCATTTGTACACCGGAGTGCCTAAACAAACGTTTTACCAATTTTTCTACGAATTGTAAAAGTATTGTCTATTACAACGAGAAAATATATACATATCGCCATACACAAATGACTTTGTATTATATCCTTCCTGAGAGGAGCGATCAAATACCAGAGATCACACAACTATTAAGTTACCGAGAAAAACTTTTTCAAACATTTTATAACGTTTTTAAAACTTCAAAAATATCAAGCTCTCTTAAGCTGTCTGTTCCCAGACAATTTCAGCGGAGGTATTAGGACATTTTGAATACAACTATTACGTGTTACTCTGTTTTTCGATTTAACTAGGTATAAATGAAATTTGTTTAGTAAAATAATTATAAATAAAAATGATAAGTATAAATAAGCATAAAAAAAGTAGATCAAATAAACCAACGTTTCTTATGCTTTACATAAACTAGTAATCTTCTCTTTACAATGAAGACAATCACACAGATCTGCAATAAAAGACAGTCAGATTCGTACGATCGGAATTAAAATATAAAATGCCCATTAGATCTTCATTTGGCTTTTAATCGTCGAACTCTTCGTAGAGTCGATGAATTATACGATAGTTAATAGCGGCCCGATACGAAACAAACAACGAATTGCTGTATTTACCAAATGGTTTCGAGTTCATAACTAGGGCAACGAAGGGGAAAGCATCTATCTTAGTCAGCCGATGTCGGTTGGTCGCATAAGCCGAGTTTAGGCGATATCGTTCACGATTAGAAAGATATTCATGTCCCGCAAAGCGAACTGCGAAACAGTGTAGAAAAGTTGAGATTACTCTTATCCAGAATAATTCCGTGTGAATATAAATATCGCCGTCGAAATTCTGCGTGTATCGTAAAACGACGAAAGAAATCCCCTCTTTCGATAGTGAAAATGGCGCGCATACACCATCGGGGTGCATTCGAACGTTCTGCATTCGGTGCAGCGCAACTCTTCATAGTAATAATAAATCACAAAAAAGAACTTTCGAACAATAGAACAATCATTTTTCTCTACGAATATTTTATATCTCCAAAAGAAAAATATTCGTAACAATATAGAAAATAAGAAAATAGCATGCATTCAACTTCTTTCGCAGCTAAATCGTACGATATAAAATACAGGAAATCTATCGGCTTATCGTGAGAATCTGACGAAGTCGTTCAAAGCCGATTCTTATTTTCGAAAAAAAGAACCCCTTACTTTTTCTATTAAAGCTATTTATATTTGCTATGTAGAGTCAAAATAACCCATTCCTGATTTCTTCCTTTATTACATAGTTACTAAAAAGGCACAGATCCTTCTTCGAAAAATGATTAAAGAAGTTTGTTTAGCAACACCCAAACTAAAATACAAATTAAAAGCTTTAATAAAGGCACGTTTATAGTTTCCACAAAGAAATGTTCAAAAGGCAGTTTAAGCGCTTGATGGTTCTAGCGTTAACGTCTTAATCGTTTGCTTTTTTCATCTTCGAGCTGCTTATGCATTGCGAATCAAACGTAGCCGTTTCAAAGAGGCTCATAAACGCGTTCCTGTAACATGATCTAAACGTCGCGAAAGGCAGAAGATAGCGTAGCACTTACAACAGTGTAGACGCACTTACATCACGATTTACATGCCCGCGCTTCTTAGAACCGCTCCTATCAAACCGTCTTCCCCCCTTCCACGCTTTAATACAAATCTTCGTGGCTCTTGATCTTTTCGCGAGATCGAGCACAGGCGGCAAAAGAAGAATACTAAAAGGAAAGAGGTGTCCGGGTGGGAGTCCACGGTTCAACTTACCTAAATCATCGTCAAACAAACGAGACAGTCGCAAAGAGGATTGCGACCTACGCTGAAGCCATGCGATTGATCCTTGTCTTCCTGATCCTCTCTCCGGGGACGGTATTCCCGAAATACACGGTAAGCTTATTGTGGATTTTACCTTTTTTTCTCCGTTAGCACGTTCAATTCTTTTCCAAGTAAAAATAAGTGTCTACTTCAGCTAAGTTACTACAATGCATTCGTTTAACTTCTACGCCGGTCACCGATGATCGGAACTTCTAAATAATAAGAAAATAATCATGACTTTTAAAATAACTGATTTCGAATAAAAACTGTCTGTAGTGTAAATAAGTAGATCATAAGATAACGTAAGAATTTTCATACAAAATAATTAATAATTCTTCATTTTTATCTTTCCTACAGAAATAACACATAAAACGCTGATGTTTTTCGTAGCAGTCAACGTGTTAACACTGAGTTTATGGAAGACATCAATTTGAAACGTACTGAATTTTATAAACATTATTGACAAACGTTCGTGTCGATTTTGATCGACCCAATTAGGCAAATACGTATTTTCTGGGAACAAAAGAATAAAGTGTACAATAAATATCCGTAAACCTAGTGTTAACACGTTGACTATCACGGGAATTTCAATTATTTTGTGTAATAATATTCATTCTTTCATAACAAAGGCAAATGGTATAGGAAATAATGGCCTGGTATGACAGTACTCATGTTACGATATTACCTAGTCGCTTATGTTACTAAATATTTTTATTCAATATCAATTTTTTTAGTGCAATTGTTTTCAAGCAATCTTGAGGTTTCGGTTATCGGTGACAATAGTGGGCAGTGAATATGTTAAAGAAGATCTATACCCTTTCGTATTAACATTTTAAACGACCGATAATTTTTAAATTATTAATTATAATGGTTATCAATTTCTTTATAAATTTATATATTTTTCGTGGGAAGCACCATATACTAGCAGAATTCATAGTTCATCTCCTCTTTCTATAAATTTACAAAATATTGCCAAGCGTCGGTTAAGTGTTAAGGAAGTTTAATATAGAAATGAATATAAAATAAAATATTAAAATTGAAATATACTTTGATGTTAAAGTTGTAAGCTGAAACGTGAATCTTAAGTTTTCAATCTCATACAATAATTGACTAATTGGCTTAAAGCTTTTTTTATATGTTTTTTATGTGCATTTTTTCGAAACCCTATTAAAAATTGTAAAAATCTGCCCAATATCTCCTTTTGTGATTATCTATTTAAAAGTAAAATCAAGGTTTGTATTATATTGCATACATTCGTCGAGTTTATTTCGAGATTCTTTGGTAAAATAAAAAGGCAATACAGGTATGAAAACATTTATATAATGTTTCATTGTAAATTAACGAAATATTTTGCTTTCTCTTTGGCACGATGCTTTCTTAAATCTATTCAAGTCGTGACTACAAATCGACTATTCGTATTTAAAGCCGGCTCAGAGAAAGATTTCAAGATCAAAGTTCGTGTGATAAGTCGATACTAAATAGCTCGGCCCATTTCCTAATTTCTCTTGTTTCGCGTTATCCCTTTGCCTCGCTTCTCTTATTCGACTTCTATGATTTCGTTCAAGTTCGAATCTTCCAATGAATGTTGTCATTGATGCATTTATAAACAAATCTAAAAATTTATAAAAATATTTGTACATTTGTTTCTCAATCTTAGTACCTTTTCTACAGAAAAAAACACGTTTCGATCGCTCGGTTCACGATGATTCCGGAACACTTGTCATGGATAACTATTTACCAATGAAACGATGGACGTTCACAGATTACGACATGGTAATAAATATTTACTTCCGTCTGAAAAATTTCACGAACACATTCGAATGCTCCACTCGTGGAACTTATTCCAGAACTTCAAAGCGTTCAGGGACAAAGAAGAAAACGTTTGTTATTTAGAGAAGTTAAATGATCGCACAGCTCTAGAAGACCTCTCAGAATATGGTACACAAGAACAAATAACAAGGGTACTCTACGCATCCACGGAAGCTTTAACAAAATTAGAGGTAAATAAATGATAATTCTTATAATTATTTTTACAAATGTTAATATCCTTTTTCCATTTGCAGGCATGGCGAATCGCTGGTGGTAGAATAATCGAATTCTGTCAAGGACGTAAGCTGATTTTATTACAAAACGCTGTACCGGTGATCGAACAAATAGCAGACCCCTTCTTTAATATGATCCCGCAAGATGAAAACGATATCGTAACTAGACGAGTAGCTGACGTAGTTCTAACACCGCTGATAAGTCGAGCGAAGAGACAAATCATGTTCGAGGAACGAGAGAAACTTAATGGGAATGTTAAACGGGTCCGTTCGCGACGACAAATTCAACAATCCAGAGGAAGATTCAGGGGACAGACGCAGTCTCAATATTTAAATATGGCTACCGACGAACAAAGCGAAGGCAAAGCCGAAGCAGAAGCTACTCAACAATCTTCTCACGCTGTAGTCAGTGAGTATCTCGAAATGAAATTTCCATGTTGATTTATTACTCGAGTAAAGTGGAAAATGAAAATATTAAACATTTTTTAAGGTGGAAGTCATGGCATGGGTCAGGCGCAAAGTATGTCTTTCGGAGGCTCTGGATGTGAAGATTGTCTTAAATATACTACCGAGGGTGCACCAGATAGGTATGTGCACCTTCCTAACGCTGGGATTATCCCTGGAACTAGAACAGATACAACTTTCACACATGGTATCCTATCTGAAGAAAAAGTTTACCTAAATGCAGTAAATACGGTGAATAATTGCAACACCATAATTGTAATCACCAACATAAGGGGATTCCTCTTGTCAGCTGTGACTAAGTAAAACAGTATAATCCAGTTGCCAAACTTCGAGATTTCAATGCCTCTTTCTTTTATATTTGCAGTCCTTTTTTCTATATTCAAAACATATATTGCTTATTATACAAGTAATCATGACTATAAATTTTATTTTGATTGGTGTCATTTTAATCAGAAAAATGTAATAGACATGACGGTAAAAGTTTCACTTATCAAAAGTCAAAAATAACAAAGTATAGTCTTTGAATTAAAAGTCTGAAAATTATTGCCTCTTCTGTTTCTTCAACAGAACAGAATCATTTTTACCTCTCCATAAATGCAACATTTGGGATTCGATTTGTATTGCAATTATTCAACATTTACTGTAATATGATATTAAATTCAGTGATAACACCACATATAATTGTAGGAGGAGTTTATCCTGGCAGTACGTCTAATGCAGCAGATAGAGATGGTGGAACTTACCCAGTTGGCATAGTTGATATTAGACCAGAAAGAATCAACTACATCACTAGGATACCCGGTACAGCAACAGGTGGAGGTGGAGCAGTTTATCCTGGTGGTGTATCTAACACTAAAACAAGACAAGATGGTGCAACATATCCTAGTGGCATACCTGGTACATCAACTGCGGGTGGAGTTATTCAACCTGGTGGAGTATCTTTACATACTAGGACACAAGATGGCACAACATATCCTAGTGGCGTACCTGGTACAACTGGGGGTGGTGTTATTTATCCTAGTGGGGTACCTTTACATACTACAACACAAGGTGGCGCAACATATCCTAGTGGCATACCTGGTACAACTGGGGGTGCTGTTATTCAACCTGGTGGGATACCTTTACATACTACGACACAAGGTGGCACAACATATCCTAGTGGCATACCTGGTACAACTGGGGGTGCTGTTATTCAACCTGGAGGGGTACCTTTACATACTACAACACAAGGTGGCACAACATATCCTAGTGGCATACCTGGTACAACTGGGGGTGCTGTTATTCAACCTGGTGGGATACCTTTACATACTACGACACAAGGTGGCACAACATATCCTAGTGGCATACCTGGTACAACTGGGGGTGCTGTTATTCAACCTGGAGGGGTACCTTCACATACTACAACACAAGGTGGCACAACATATCCTAGTGGCATACCTGGTACAACTGGGGGTGCTGTTATTCAACCTGGAGGGGTACCTTTACATACTACAACACAAGGTGGCACAACATATCCTAGTGGCATACCTGGTACAACTGGGGGTGCTGTTATTCAACCTGGTGGGATACCTTTACATACTACGACACAAGGTGGCACAACATATCCTAGTGGCATACCTGGTACAACTGGGGGTGCTGTTATTCAACCTGGAGGGGTACCTTCACATACTACAACACAAGGTGGCACAACATATCCCAGTGGCATACCTAGTACAACTGGGGGTGGTGTTGTTCAACCTGGTGGGGTACCTTCACATACTACAACACAAGGTGGCACACCATATCCTAGTGGCGTACCTGGTACAACTGGGGGTGGTGTTACTTATTCTGGTGGTGTACCTTTACATAC
This sequence comes from Nomia melanderi, assembly GCF_051020985.1. NCBI lineage: Eukaryota > Metazoa > Arthropoda > Insecta > Hymenoptera > Halictidae > Nomia > Nomia melanderi. Next base: position 7,849,621 of record NC_135005.1, read on the forward strand.
TACAACACAAAGTGGCACAACATATCCTAGTGGCATACCTGGTACAACAACTGGAGGTGCTGTTATTCAAGCTGGTGGAGTACCTGGTGGTGTTATAACACAAGGTGTTGAAATGTATCCTGGTGGTATACCTATTACTACAACAACTGGGGGTAGTGTTGTTTATCCTAGTACTATACCTGGCACTACAACACCTGGAGGTGGTATAGTTTATCCTGGTGGTGTATCTGGTACTATAACAACACAAGGTGGGATAAGATTTTCTGGTGGCATACCAAGCACTAAAACAACACAAGGAGGTACTGTTTATCCTGGTGGTGTACCTGGTACTTCAAGAACTGGAGGTGGTGTTCTTTATCCTAGTGGAATACCTGGTACTACAACTAGTGGAGGTGGTGTTCTTTATCCTAGTGGAATACCTGGTACTACAACAAGTGGAGGTGGTGGTCCTTATCCTAGTGGAATACCTGGTAGTACAACAAGTGGAGGTGGTATTCTTTATCCCAGTGGAATTCCTGGTACTACAACTGGTGGTGGAGTAGTTTACTCTAATGGTGTACCTGGTACTAAATTAACACAAAGTGATGTAACATATCCTAGTAGCGTACCTAGTACAACTACAACTGGAGGTGGTGTTCTTTATCCTGGTGGAATACCTGGTACTACAACAACTGGAGGTGCTGTAATTTATCCTAGTGGTGTATCTAATACTCCAATAACTCAGGGTGGTTCACCTGGTATTATTACAACTGGAGATGGCATTCTTTATCCTAGCGGAATACCTGGTACTGCAACAACTGGAGGTAGCGTTCCTTATCCTAGTGGAATACCTGGTACTACAACCAGAGGTGGTATAACTTATCCAACTAATATATACCCTGGACAAGGATCCACTGTACTACAACCTAGTGGAGATGTTCCACTAGCAAATCAATTAAGGAAAACTGTGCATTATCCTGAAGGTGTGATCCCATCTGGTATGACACCAACAAGAGTTAGTACTTATCCAGAAAATACTCTTACAGAAACTCCAGGAAGTTTGACTCAGCAATTAAGTTACCCCGGAGGTATTGAACCTGGTAATACAGGTATCATCAAAACTGGTCCTGATTTTAGTACAGTGACAACTTATCCTCAAAGTTCTCAATTTAAACCTGGAGAAGGAGTATATCAACCTGGTATTCAAGTTGGGCCTGATGGTAAAGTAATTTCTTATCCTGGAATATCTGGAACAATTCCTTTTCAATATCCAATACAACAAGCACAATATCCAAGTAGTATTACCTGGCCTAATAAACCAGGTGAATATTTAAATCAAGGACAAAATATTGGACAACAATATGCAACTGGAACTGGACCTACTAATACTGGGGAAGTTTCTCAATATTATCAACAAGCTGGTAATATTCCATCCATAAAAGATGACAACTCTAATTCTCAAGCATCAAGTTCTGTAAAACAAACAGAGTCAGGAACTCAAGCAAGTGCATCATCTCAAGGAACATACGGACAAGGTACAGCACAGTCTCAAGTAACAGGTACATACAGTGGTTCTGGTTCATTCTCTGCTCAAGCTGGTAGCAGCGACGTTAATAAAGGTGCACAATCTGAAATTAGTGGCAGTAAAGAAGGTGCAATGAGTAATGCTCAAGGAACAGGTGGTTATGGAAAAAGTCAAGCGCAAGTTCAATTGAATTCTGAATCTGGTGCTACAGCAACAGATGCACAAAGCAGTGGATGGAATCATGGCACTAACTCTCAGGTACAGGCAAGCTCTAGAGGTGGAATGGCAGATGCCCAAGCAAATGGAGAAGGAAGTACTTCTAGCCAAGCACAAATTGGTTTCCAACCATATCTTAAGACAGATGAAAAACTTGAAAAACATGTAAGACCTTTTCATGGTGGTGGCACAGCATCTGCTCAAAGTAGTATGCATAGAGGTCAATCTCAATCTCAATTACAAGGGTCTTTCCAATATGGAATTACTTACAGTGGTGCTGCACAAGCAGGATCTGGATCTGGCGCAGCAGCTTCTAGAAAACCGTTTAAATTTAACTTCACAGACACCGAATTATTCAAACCTATTAAACCATACAATACTCCACAAATTACAAAAAACAATGAAAGTTCAGTAACAAATACATCCTTAGATATTGATTATGTTTACAATCAAAATAAAGCTCAAGGTTTACAGCCAAGTTCAAGTTCCAGGAAGACGGTTATCGCTACTGCAACAAGAGAAATTTCTCAAAATGGAACTAATAAACAAAATCAGTCTGGTGAAAAGTCTCAAGTAGATGACACTATGTATGATTATGATGATAAATACGATGCAGAAGATTATGATGATGATAATTATGACACTTCGCAGATACAATCTGCAACAAATGCAAAGTATTCTAAAAATTATATTACAGAGCAAAATAATAGTGATTATCAATCACAAATGATACAAGTCACAACTGGAAATCAATATGACGTTCATGTACATCAAGACTCAACCATGGCACAACCTGGAGATATGCTTCAACCAGGACAATCATTGTCTGGATATACAATACCACCCAGATTTCGTGGAAGAGTAAAATCTGTAGCGGGTGAGAAAACTGTTGCCCAGGGTGATGGAAAATCTCAATCTCAAACAGTTTCTGTAACTCCAATAGAAACTGGCATTGCTCATGAGAATAAATCGCCAATTTCTGAAACCAGATCACTTAAAACCAACCATGAAAGATTAGCTGAAGATCATGCTTTATCCAAAGCAAAACATCAAAAATATAACTCTTTTCAATTTCAAACTCAACGACCGTCTGCAGATGATTCGAAACCTGTGAACGTGCCTATAAAACCAAGTTATTATACAATAACAAACAGTTTTGCTGGAAAAATGGATAGTAGTAAAAATGCACCAAAAAAGTATGAACATCGCTATTACACTAAAAGTTCTACTTGTGGATATTTTACATTTTCTTGTAATATTGTATATGGTTCGGACGGTAGGACAAAAATTTGTAAACCAAAAATACCAACACATCCTGATGGCACTCCAGTGAAATGTTAATCGGACACTATTAATTCTATATTACATTTTTTTCACTTTATTTCATACAGTACTCCACAGTATATTAATACTAAAGATATTTTTTATTACAATTTAAACTATTATATTCTTTATCTTCTGCATTAATTACAAACACAAATATTTATGATCGTTCATACATTTTATGAATGTACATCATATTTCTATTGTCTCTCACGCACATACATACTATGTATAATTTTTATTGAGGTAATCGCACTGAATGTGCATCATTATCGATTTATTAGCAATACATCAGTTACTAATATTTATCCAACTTGATCAATAAAACACATATTAAACAAATAAAGATTTCTCTCCTCTATTTTCCATCAATTGTAAATTACATCAAGCGATAAATATATATATATAGAATATTTTCTTCAAATTTGGAGACACATAAAAATTTAAATAATTCTCTAAATAAAATTATAAAATATTTAAATTATATTAATTACTAGATAACATATATAGATACTCGCACAAGTGTTTTGCTTATTTTACATATATTTGTGACAATGTATAAACTGTTAACATAAATATCAGGTATCATAGAAGGTAGGAAGTTGTCACTCATTTTTCGACTTTACTGATCTTTAGGTAAGAGACAAAATTTATAATTACATAGATACCTTAATTATATACAATATTTATATACGTACAATAAAAATAAGTGAAAAATAACACATTGGAATGTGAGCTTTTTACAAATGTAGATATTCAGAAAAAACTTACAAAATAAAAAAGTACAAAATATAAATATACATATTAAAAAAAAGAAAGACAAATAAGTGATATAAATCTAGAATGTATCCTAATGATTTAAAACATTAATACAATACTGAAATAGGCAGTGATTATTCATTACTTATGCTCACTTGTCAAATAAATTAATTGCTTGCCTGCACCGTTAATATTTGTTTATACAATTAAAAAGTACCGTTACGTTGACTGCTGTGTTTTAGAGATTTAGAAAAAAGTACTTTACAAACTTCAGATTTGTTACTCAGATAAAATATAATGCTATTATTGAAATTAGTGAATACTAGGCTTTTGGAGATCCATATCCTGAAACAACATTTGTAAAATGTTATTCTAATTTTCAAATCATTTTACATATTAAAATGTTAAGACTTACCATCCACTAATTTGCCGTCATTAGTTGCACATAATTTCTCTTCAACATTTTCTTCTAGTTCTACCATGTAGGAATCAGTACTAATAACAAATTAATTTTTAATAAACATTCTACAATGTATTTAGAAAATATACTTGTATATAATAATACGATATATTTTATAAGTATTTTTGTTATTCACCTATTGCGAAAATGTTCTAATTGCACATTAGCAGATTCTAATTGTTCCGCAAGATCTTCATTTGCTTGTTTTAACTTACGAACGCTATTAGTTACAGAATCTACAGTATCTTGAGCCGCAGCTAATTCTTTCTTCAATTCTTCTACTCTTGCTCTAACTCTCTTCACTTCTGCCTCATATTGTTCTGACCTTCTCATTACATGTGAGAGCTCTGTTGTTTTTTCTTCCAAAGACTTTTTTAATATCTAACCAATTTTTACATTTAATTAATAAATATTAAAGTAGATACGTGGTAGAGTTATATTAAACTATTATATTAATTAAAAGTACAAACCGTATTTCTAACTAAAAGTTCTTGTTGCAATTGTCTCGTATCACTGTCGGATGTAGAAACTGGACGTGATCGTCGTGATTCTATCCTTTCTTGTAAATCGTGTAATTCATTGCGAAGTTGTTTATTTTCCCGTTCCAATGAAATTTTTTCTGTTTCTAACCGTTCTCGTTTTCCCCATTCTGCGGCATTTTCAGCTTGAAGCTTCTCTAGCTACATAATTAACATAAAGTAAAAATTCACCAATGCTCAAAGTATTTCCTCTAGGTTTTAATTACTAATACTTACCTCAGCTCTGAGCTCAGATAAACGACGATTCATGCTATCTCTACTTGATGCATCATCAATTAAATTACTTTGTGCCTCACCAAGTTCAGTATGAAACCGATCTTTCAACTCAAGTAGTTCTCTCATAGCTTTAGCTTTACTTTCTTCTAAATCGTCACACTGTTTACGCAGTTGTATTATTTCTGCCCTTAATTTCTCCATACCGCGATGCAAAGAATTCTTTTCTCTAATAAGATATAAAAATGGTTAAAAAATAATATATTTAAATATATAATCAAAATCGTATAATTTCAAGATCTTACTCTCTTTCTGTAGAAATGGTCTTTGTTGCTTCATCTAATTTGTACTGAAGCATTAATATTTTTTGGGCAAAAGATTCATCATTTTGTGAAGAAGCTTGATGCTTTTCTACGTTACCTTCTATGGAACTAGAATCTGCAACTAATCTTGCAATATCTTTATCCAATGAATGTATGGAACCTTCTTTATATAATTCTACAGCATGCTTTGGTACTGCCCCTTGCAACACATATTCCTCGATATCTCTATCTGGTAGAATACTATGACTTCCTAGGCATATATTAGAATCTTCCAATGAAGTTTTACATGCAAGTAAATCCTTTTGAGAATTAACACTTTCACTACGTTCTACATTATTGTAAAACTTTAAAAGTTCCTCTATGCCTAGTGTACTCCTTAATTGTGGATCAGATTCTAAAACTGTAAAAATTTGTTGGTCAAATTGTCCTGCATGTTTTAACAGTATCATATGTATCTTTTCCATTTCTTTTTTCAATTGTTCATTTTGCAACTCAAGTTCCTGACACTCATGTTTATAACTGTTTGCATCTTTCACAGCAATTTCTAATTTAGCTCTGAGCATTTTTGCTTCTTCTCTTGCCATATTCCTTTCATTACGCACTTTACTCCATTTCTCACGCCAGTTAGCAGTACAATCGGACCACCACCTCATCGTTTTTTCCATTTGAGCTGCTCGTGCTCGTGCTTCTTCCAGTTCTCTTTGTCGTAAAGCCTAAAATATTAATCTTGTAAACAAATTAAAACATCTTACTATAATAACATTGTAATTCACATAAATTATTTAGTTAGTGTACATCAAAGCAAATATAAATTATCATTTCTTTAATAATGTGAGAAGAGAAAGAAAATACAAAAAAAGCGTTTACTTATATTCCTGTATGTATGAAATATGATGTATTCTTTATGTGCTAACAGAAGCAGATTTCAATAGTTAAATATCAGAAGCAAAGAATAATAAACAATCACCTCTTTGGTTTCCCATTCACTATCCACATACCGTGAAGAGGATGGTACACTGACATCATGTTCTCTCATGTATCGTCGAGAAGATGTTCCACTGGCTGTTGACTGTGCCATTGTCAATGAAAATGTAACCTGCAATGCTATTTTTCTAATGATAAAACTATATCAGTTACGTCTTATTTTTGTCTGCCTTGTAAATTCACTGTACGAAATTATAGTCAATTCGATTCCAATATTTTATTTATACATTTCTTTGTATCATACTTGAAGTAATTGCGGTTAAGACACAGTTTTCGTATAATTTTAATCTTCATACATCGTGTATATTCATCTGATGCTGTATTTCGTATTATCTATATGTACGCATACATACATATATATGTATATATAAAATATATATATACATATATATATATATATATATGCAATACATATATCCACATAGAGACGTGCCTCTACACGTACAAGTTACTTTGTAAAGAGAGGAAGAAAACGTGTATACACGCCTTATCTCTATTCATAATTTGCTTTTTACTAAAGTGCCTATGAACTGAGCATGAAGTTAAATTTCTCAGAAATATATCTTACTGTACAAATTGATTGTTGATTTAAGATTTGTCTAAATTAAATATCGTTTGTGCATCGTATATAAATTTACTACTGTTAGATTCATTGTTACACTTGAATATGAAAGAATTTCGATAATTTTAGACATCATCAACTTGAATATAAGTGTGTATAGTGATACAAGTGATTGTAATAAAATAGTTTCCGCGTTTAATGAATATTGTTATTTAAAAATGAGAAATGTTTGGAGATACACTTAACGTTATGAAATAAATTACAATTTTTGTATAATCAACGTAGTATTACAGATACATATAATAAATACATAATTCATTCATGAGAAAAGTAGTGCATTAAAAAAGTTCAAAATGAACACTGTAAAAAATAATTGTGAAAGTGGAAATGGTTTAGAAGATCTTGGCATACCTGGACAAGTATTCTTAAGAGATGCATTAACAAGTTGTACAGATCCATTAAAAGCGATAGAAGAATTTCAACTAGAAAATGGCATTTTATTACCATCGTTGCGACCTATGTTACCTTTACTTGATCTTCATGGAGTAAGACGACTGGATTTCCATGCATCTGTCTTAGAAGAATTAAGAGAAAAACTTATAAAGAGGATTAATGAAATTGGAACAGAAAGGGCAGATAAAGGCTCATCGGGAGATAGAAGATTAAAAGAATTATTATCTAAAAGTTTTCCAGCAGTGAGAGTTTCTGCGCTGAGGCCTGTCGTTATGTGCATTTTAAGAAATACACCACACATAGAGGACAAATATTTACGAGTACTTGTTAGAGAAAAAGAATTGTACAATGATGCAGACACAGAAGTTAAACGACAAATTTGGAAAGACAACCAAAGTTTGTTTGGAGACGAAGTTTCTCCATTGTTTAGTAGATATATTATTGAGAAAGAACAAATTTTATTTGACCATAGAAATTTAAACAGTCTTTTTTTTACACCTTCTCCGAAGGTATATTATTCATTATTATTTAATATTAAAATTTCGACTATTATAAAGTTATATCATCTATGTATTTAGGTGAGAAGACAAGGAGAAGTTGTACAAAAACTAGCTCATATGATTGGACATAGTGTGAAGCTATATGACATGGTTTTACAATTTTTAAGGACATTATTTTTACGTACAAAAAACATACATTATTGTACATTGAGAGCTGAATTGTTAATGGCTTTACATGATTTAGAGGTCAGTGTATAGTATATTAAATTTTATTGCACCAGATAAATACAATATTGTCAAATAAATATTTAGGTCCAAGATATTATATCTGTTGATCCATGCCATAAATTCACATGGTGTCTGGATGCTTGTATCAGAGAAAAGAATGTTGATATTAAGAGGTCTCGTGAATTACAAGGATTTTTGGATAGCATTAAGGTATGAAAGGCTATTTTTATTTAACAGTACATTTTTTAAAACAAAAGTAAAATGGCATATGGTTTTATACAGAGAGGACAAGAACAAGTATTGGGTGACCTGAGTATGACATTATGCGATCCATATGCAGTAAACTTTCTTGCTAGTAGTGCTATCAAAATTGCACTTCATTTAATAAACGGTGAAGCATTACCTAGGGAGAATGCAGTTCTCGTTTTATTACTAAGAATGCTTGCACTGGGCTTATCTGCCTGGCAAATGATAGATTCACAAGACTTCAAAGAACCAAAGTTGGATAGTCAAGTTGTTACTAAGTTTTTACCAGCACTCATGTCTTTAATGGTAAAATAATATGTAGTTTAAAATATTTATTACAAAATTAATGAATAAATAATTCACTTCTCAGGTAGATGATCAAATAAGACAATTGAACTGTAAACTTCCACCCGATGAAAGAGAAAGTGCAATTGCTATAATAGAACATTCTGGTCCACCTCCTGATGCTTGTCAAGCATATGCACAACTTTCTGGGGTTGCTGCTGTTTTATCTATGTACTATGCATTACATGTAGGAGGAGGTGGTGGAGTTGGAAGAGGGAGGGGTGATGCCAGAGGATTAATGAGAGTTTTAGCTACTTTACCAAATTGTCAAGCACAACGTGCATTTGAAGATCCATTCTTACATACATTGGTAAAACAACGATATTTATATTCATAAATGTATTTAGTTTATTACAATTATATTATGTAAGATGACAAAAAATATATGATTTTATTTTTTATTTGATTGATTCTGTTTATTATAGGTGTCATTGTTAATATTAAACATGGCTGATGAATTTTCAAACGAATCATTCTGCACAGTTATATTCGATGAATTTTTCCTGGCAGGCCTTAGCAGAGATAATGTTACACGTCATTTATTAAAACTGCTTTGGTACATCCATCCAAAACTACCACCAACTCGGTTGCATACATTAATGAAAGCACTTCAACCAACCAGCCAGGTAAATACCAACCATATATTTTTTGAATAAAGATAAATATGAATACTGTATAATATGCTTCTGTTTCATTCATCATTTTAATTCTTTAAGCATAACGAAGCTGTACATAATCTATATGAAGCTTTACGGGAAAAAATTGGAAGCCGCTCTGTAGAAGATCAACTTGCAACAACCGCACAAATAGACACATTAGGTCTCGATTGCCCACCTTCCCCTCTTACTGGTGTTCCCACACCATCTCCACTCTAAGAACCGCAAAATTATAGATTTAATGCATAAAATATTGACAAACATGACCTAGTAATCTGATTTATAAGCACTTACAATTTTCATTTTGTACATGTTTTATCATAATTCAATTATAAATTTAAAAAGTAATACAAATTTTATATTTTCATACGAGTGTAAAAGATAATGTGAAGATACGTATTTTCTATTTTTATTTTCCTTCTACTACATATGAAGACAACCATATGTAATGTTTACAGAGTAATATCATTGTAATTTACAAAGTAATGAAAACCCCTAGTATAAACATGTATTAAGATCAAAATAATGTAAATAATTTAAAATACATTAATAGGTTTTAATATTGCTTGCACAGGCTATCTTTGCATCATTAATTAGTTCCATTACTAATCTATCTAAATAATTTGAATCCAATTTATATGACATTAATATCATTGAAATGTACATTGTCGCTTGTCTAGTTAACAGTAAGTTTTTTAATTGTGGATCAATCATGCTCAACCTGGAAAAATGTTAAAAATAAATAATATTTATTGTGGAATAATGTATTTATAATTAAAATACTCACATTTTAATGATGATCAAACCCACAAGAGTCCATTCAGCAGTTTTGAAAATAATATTTTTAGCTGACAACGAAAAAGTATTAACTAATACTTTAATTAAGACAGCCCTTTCATTACTGTAAGTATATTGTGATAATCCACTACCTGCTAATGCTCTTAGTAAGTCTGGTAGTCTATAAAGGAACATGATTATTAATGGTGGAAACAAACAGGAATGTAATATAATAACGCATAAAAATTGAGCTTACATCCTATTAAGTTTATCCATAAAAATTCGTCGTCGAAGTGCTTTAGGGGCATGTACATCTGTTAAAGGTAATACTGCAGTAAAATCATCATTCTGTTCCATAGTTTCTGCAGTTTGTTCAAGTGTTTCTACAACCATATCTCCTTTAAAAAACGCCTTCACCTAAAAATGAGAATTTTACATATCTGTAACTGTGTAACATATGTGAATTTATATTGGTAATACTTACTTTTAATTCTATTTTCTTTCCTTCTTCGCGTAGGACAGATAAATGTGGCATAGGTTTCAAAGAACTTTTTGTTAAATCTGTATCATCTTTCTCATCTTCCAATTGCAATTTATTTAATTTTTTACACAAATGTAAATATCTGTCATGTTGAGTTATATTATCTAATAACTTATTTCTAATTTCTTCTTCCCCTGATAACAAAGAAATAGTATCTTCATTGATCCATTCTTTTATGTTATTTTCAATGTGCATTGTTAAATTATGAAATTTAGTTGATTGTTTCTCTTTAATATGATCTTTTTGTTTATGTGTCTTAGATTTAGTTTTTTCAACTTTTTCTACATTATTTTTATCGTTAATGACTGTATTTTCTTTAGTAACAGCTGTACTATTACATACTATTTCTAATGTTTTGAACAGTTTATTTTGTTCTTCATTCTTTTCGTTTTGATCTTTATCCTCACTTGAGAAAATAATTTCCTTATGCAGTCTTTGCTCATCTTGAATTTTAATATTATCTAGTGCAACTGCATTTTGTAAAACAGATTTCTGTTTTGTAATGTTGTCACTTTCCTTTGAAACATTGTCGCATTCTTTAACATCAGTGAACGTATGTTTTATATTAATTGATTTATCTTTAAATTGGTCAACGGTTTTAACCGAAGGTATTAAAAATTTATCTTTAATGGAATCCAAAGTTTTGCTATTAGTTATTTCTCTAGGTTTACTATTTAGGTCATTATTGTCCATTATATTATACTGATTATCTGTGTTAATTATGGAACATTTACTCTGAATTTTTCTTATTTCAATATGTTCTGAATTTTTTAATTCTTTATTGGAATCTGCAGGACGGTCTTCATTATTAGAATTTAATTCTGTGATTGTATTTGTCACATGAATTTCATCTTTAGATGTATTATTTGGATTTAATATTGCGGTTGTATCCATTACACAAATTTCATCTCCAGGTGTACTTCTCTGTAATACATCTTTTGCTGGTAAAACTTTAAAATCTGGTATTTCTTCTTTGTCTCTTAACCAAAGAGGACTCGTTAAGATTTGTTCCAAAAGATAATTACATGCACCATAACATTGTGAACTACAGAAATTTTTACGTCGGGTTATATCATAAACTTTGTTCCGTCTTGTAGATATATGGTATTGTTGATTAATAACCATTGTTAGTGCATTTGAACATAATACATAGCCACACAACTTGATTACAGCTCTTTCTTCAATTACATCTTCCATATGACATTTGTTAATATATCTCAACTATAAAAATATATTAATGTAAAACTTTAATGTTACGATTACTTCACATTTATTACTTACATTATATAAAAGCCATTGGACATCAATATTAGGTTCTAAGAGTTGTTCGACAATTGTAAGGGCTTTAGCGTCACATTGTTTTTTCTTAGTTATCAATAACTGCATTTGTGCCTTGCTTAAACAAAAACAAAATTGCATAACGAGTTCAAGAAATGAACTTATTAAAGTTATAATAAAGACATTTTTATACTTAAATAAAAAATTACATTCTAGGTAAATTATTTATTAAAACAAAGTTTACCTCAATTTTTTCTTCACTTTCCTTCTTTCAGATGTTTCTTCTTTTAACGTAGATGATGCCATTTCGAAGTATTAATTAAAAATAAAAGTTTATAAATGTAAAATATTTATCCGAAGACGTTCTGAGATCCGTTGAACTAACGTTAACGTTATTATTTACCAGAAAAAAACACGTTAAAAAAAAGTACCATTTAAAAATTCCTATTATAGGGAACAAATGAATCACATTACAATCTTATAAGTATATCATTTTTAATTTTACTATTTCATGCAAAAAGTGATATCTTCCATAAATAAAAATTCAAAGAAATTCAAGAAGAAAAAGTAAAAAAGACTATATAGTAGTTTACATTATGCATTGCATGGGTATTTATTAAGTATTTCCTAAATCAATTTTTTTTCTTGTGTAATCGTTTCACAACAGTTATAAAATATGATTAAAATAATAACTAACTTTTACGATTATTTTGCAATATATCCTAGTAATTTTTTTTACTTCTTGTGACTCCGATAGCAGTAATGCTAAGATTTGTCAACCTGACTGTAGAATTAATTAATCAAAATCCAAGAAAATTTAATTGTACTCTTAATTATATATGGTTTCTAATATGATCAATATTGAATTAACTTATTATTCGAGACTAAATATACAAAAAGATATATACCAATTGCGATACGATTAATAATATGAAATACGAAAATTTCAGAGATAAATTTTAGTACAAATGTTTAACGCACTCTAGTGGCGACTCTGGAAACACTCAACCGGCTGTCTTGTAGAAGTAGAGGTCTATCGAAGTAGATGGAAAAGAGACTAGTAGAGTGTGACTGATTGTATGGTGTGATCTTGGAGTGGTGTTACGTTTTCAGTATTATCTTGTTGTGCTCGCCATGACGTTGGTTTGAAATTGTATTCCAAAATATTAATCCCGATGTTGGTCGTAGGACTGTGCCAATGTAGTTTTCATGCTTTTAACGAGGAGAGACTCTGGGGAGGCAATTCGTGGATACCGAAGAAAGCTTCAAACACGTTTGAAGCTTTCGAGGTCGTATTCATGGAACTATGAACCTGGACTCGTTGTCTTTTACTTTGTCACAAATCAGTTATTTGGTTGCGAATTTAAATAAGAAAAATTTTCGGGACAGCTGCCAAGAAATATCAGATGTAAGTAGACAAAAAACCTGTTGTACTACTGCATCTCTTATGCCCACCCCTTCCACTTTCTGTTCATCACACGCCGTCCTCGAAACAGCGCAATATGCTTCGTGAACATTATTGCCGATTTCACTTAAATCCGCCTGCTAGGATAAACTTTTACATTACAAAAATCAAACAGGGATTTATGTACAATTCCACGCATCCGTTTCATTATTATTGGTAATATATTACTCACGCGGCACAAAATACACCTTGAACTTAGCCTCTTTCCATGATTTGTATCTGTTCAACGTATTATTTCGAACGAAGAAGCTTTTTTTGGTCTTTTCCCGTACACATGCCAATCATTAATCATGATAGATCAATTGTTTAGCTAAGCAATAAATATTTATGTACTTATTTTGTAGTTAGTTATTTTTGAATGTTCTACAACCTTCTTTTTTTCCCACTTCTATTGTTGCAAATCTAGTTATGTGACAGAGTTTGTATTCTATACATTTATTCTTATATAGATGTTTAATATATGATTGTTTAATCTATTTTAAAATTTATTGCGATATTATAGTTGGTGCTGTGGAAGGGTCTGGAGGCAGACAGACACTTGCTGCGCTCTTTGCTCTCGTGCATCGATTTTTCAACAGGAGAGCCACCGGAATCAAGTGCGAAAGATTATTTTCAAGTGCAACTTCTGAAGCAAGAGTGTACTAACCTTCTTAGCAAACCTTCTTTTATTTCTAATCTGTGCTTTGCTATAGATCATCCATTTCATCAGCAAAAGGTTTTTTTTATTTTATTTCTTATTTAGATTAAGGTCAATGTTATTAGTGTTAATACATATAGAAACAGTTCTTTTATTTTGTAATGTTTTGTATGTTTAAAATGATAATCTTACTTAACTTTACTTTTACAGACTTTGAATCCATCGCCAAAGTTTTTTTTACGTTTGAAAAAGGTACTTGGCTTAACTCTGGTACAAGAAGTTGCATTTGCGATTGCGTTGCTGCATTCTGAGAATTCTGAAATTTGTGCATTAGCCCTAGAGCACGTGCAAAAGCAGCTGCCTGAATTGATAAAAAATTATATCAACTCTGAGACAAGCAATAAACATCACGAGGAAGGATTACACGATTCGTTGCCTGAAGTTCTTCACCTTATATTATCACAGGCTTTATATACAGCCAATCAATTTGGCCTTTCATCGGAAGCAAAAGAAAAATTTCTCAAGAATTTAAGGCGCGATTTTCCCCGTGAGCTGGTACCAGTGGTGCTAGCACCACTCTTGTATCCAGACAACGGGGAAACTCCGCAAGCCAAAATTGAATTAAACATGGCTGTCAATCAACTGGTAAAATTAATAATATTCATCACTCTATAGCTTTTACATTGAATTAAATATTAAATTTTAAAATATTTATAACATATGCTTCTTAGGATGGGAATTCCCTAGTAGAATTGATTATGGAATTAGGATATGGATTTACTAGCAGCGTTGAAGAATGTAGATCAGCCTTAGCTGGCCTAGGTGCTCGAGAAATATCCCCAGCATGTGCTGCTAGAGTACTAGGTCATATGGCACGTACTTGTAACAACCTTGACGATGCTGGAGGTTTACAATCATTTTGGGGTAATTCAGGAGCTACACAAGATGCTAACAAAGAAAAGTCTGCAGATAATGTTGCTCCTACTACCTGGAACGTTGAAGTGTTTATTCAAGCTTTAAAAGAAATTGTGAGTAACATTAATTCTTAATTGTTAAGAGACCAACAATAAGTGTATTAAAAATTAATCATATTAATTAAATATTCTCCTTTATTTTAGCAATCCACACTGTCTTGGAATGAAGTGATAGTTAAATTGGATCATGCTGAATTCGTTATTAAAGACAGACAAGGGTTGAGTATACTAATCACTGGTTTAAGGTTGGGGTTGCAACATCAAGGATATCTACCAGATATGTTTCCTGTAGAACTTTTTTATCGTCATTGGGATAATGTAGAAGGACAATTCTCCTTAGTACAACAAATTTTGAAATGTCCAGACATATTTTGTTTTGCTGATTATCCATATCACTCTGTAACCGTTGATGTATTAAAAGCAGCACCGGAGAGCGACAGTAAAGAAGCACAAACATGGAGATCCTTGAATGTTGTTGAATTACTCTTACACATGGCAGAAAGAGGGCTATATGGACCAGTTCAAGAAATATTCAAATGGCCCGTTCAACACTGCCCTGATGTTCTTGTATTAGCATTATTGCAAATTAATGCGCCTATTACTATATTGAGACAAGAACTACTTAGTACATTGATGCCTATTTTCCTTGGAAATCATCCGAACTCTGCTGTCATTTTACATCATGCGTGGCATGGGAATTCTGTTAAAATAAAATCTATTATCATGCATGCCATGGCAGAATGGTACATACGAGGAGATCACGACCAAACTCGATTATCTCGTATTCTGGATGTCGCTCAAGACCTCAAAGCGTTAACTCATTTACTTACTGCTCAGTCATATCCGTTTGTTATTGATTTGGCTTGTTTGGCGTCAAGAAGAGAATATTTAAAATTAGAAAAATGGTTGACAGATAAAATCAGAGAACAGGGAGAAGTTTTTGTCACCGCTTGTGTAAAATTTTTACAACGGCGTTGCCCGCAGGTGATGGGTCCTGGCATAAAAGAAGACCTTACAGTTCCAAAAGCGAGTCAGCTTCCTCAAGAAACATTGACAACTATGCTTGCTTGTTTGCAAGTGTGTGCTGGGTATGTTTCTTTCTTTGGTTAAGAATGTATTAAAAATTTGAAAACAATCATTTATTGTTTAAATTTGTGTTATAGAGGTGTTTCTCAAGAATGTTCAGAAGCAATAATGACTATGGTACAAAATTGCAGTCTTATGTTGAGTAAGAGTACAATGAGTAGACCTCCGCCACCAGGAGTTCTAAGACACCGAACATTAGAATCTTTTAATCCAGCTACGTTAGGGGGGCCGGTAAATATTAACAGAATTGTTTATATAATTCTTCTATTATTATAGATTGTTGCATACTAAAACATTCTTCGTTATTTTTAAAGCTATTTTCTTCAAAACAAGTAGACCCACTTGGAAATTTAAGCTCAAGTCTTGCGTCTATGAGTTTGGGATCTAGTCTTGGTCCTCCGAGCAGTTCTGCATTCAATTTACCTGGTGCTCTTGGACCTTTGGTGTCTGCACCTGGATCCCCTTCCCGTCTCATGGGACCTTCTCCAAGTCCATTTCCAATTCTACCAGTGTCTTCTCAATTACATTCTGGACCAGTTGGAACACAA
The DNA here is from genome assembly GCF_051020985.1 of Nomia melanderi. Classification (NCBI taxonomy): domain Eukaryota; kingdom Metazoa; phylum Arthropoda; class Insecta; order Hymenoptera; family Halictidae; genus Nomia; species Nomia melanderi. Next base: position 7,866,238 of record NC_135005.1, read on the forward strand.
GGACCATCTGTCCTTCCTGGCAGTACAACAATTGGAAGTTTAGGTCGCCTTGGGCCTCCAACAGGCATTGAAAAGGCAAGAATACCCGAAACATCGAACTTATTTCCTGACATGGCACAAAATGTTTCCAAAGAAATTGAGGATGAAGCAAATAGCTACTTTCAACGTATATACAATCATCCGCCACACCCCACTTTATCAATCGATGAAGTTCTAGATATGTTGAAAAAATTTCAAGATTCTGGTAGTAAGAGAGAAAGGGAAGTGTTTAATTGTATGCTACGAAACTTATTCGAAGAATACCGCTTTTTCCCTCAATATCCTGATAAGGAGTTACAAATCACAGCACAGTTATTTGGTGGAATCGTTGAGAGAGGATTAGTTAATAGCTATATGACACTTGGATTGGCTCTGAGATTTGTGTTGGATGCTCTTCGGAAACCAGAAGGCACCAAGATGTATTATTTTGGCATAACTGCTCTGGATCGTTTCAAGAATCGTTTAAAAGATTACCAAACATATTGTGAGCACGTCAGGGCAATTCAGCATTTCAGTGAGTTTCCACCACATTTAATTGAGTACATAGAATATGGATTACAGGGGCAGGAGCCTCCCACGAGACCTCAAGGTCCGGTTCTCCCAAAAACCTTAGCAGCTATGTTAGCACCCGTTACTACGCCATATAAAACTATTACAACAACAACTATAACGACCAGTACTACTCAAGCAAAATCATCCACAACGCCAACCACGTCTCTTTCAGCTAGAGTAAGTAAAATATTAATACATTGTATAAATATAATGTAAATTCATTTTATAACATTTTTTTCACAGCTTTATATAATTTGTTTATTCATTTTTAGCCTTCCATTGCTAATGCGACAAATATTGATACATTATTAGTAGCGACAGATAAAGAAGAAAAAATAACAACACCGCCCGAGGCTTTACAAGATAAGACGGCATTCATTTTTAACAATCTTAGTCAATTAAATATGCAACAAAAATGTGATGAAATCCGAGAAATTGTCACGGAAGAATATTGGCCTTGGATGGCTCAGTATCTAGTAATGAAACGTGCTAGCGTAGAATTAGGATTTCATGCTTTATATTCCAACTTTTTGGAATGTTTAAAATTACCTGAAGTGTATAAATTGGTTACTAGGGAAACGTTTAGAAACATAAAGGTATGTAAAAAAAATTCGACTTTTTATACGTTAATATACAAATAATTATACGATATTTTTAACCTTTTCAAATTGTATTATAGGTTTTATTGAGAAGTGATAAAGGAATAGCAAATTTTTCTGATCGTACACTTCTAAAAAATTTGGGTCATTGGTTAGGAATGTTAACTCTTGGCAGAAATAAACCCATTTTGCAGGTATTGTTTACAATTTCTTTAAATTACATATAAAATAATTTGCAATATTTAAACAAATAAATACCGTCTTTCTTTTTATTTTAACAGATTGACATAGACGTTAAAGGTTTACTTGTTGAAGCATATCATAAAGGCAATCAAGAGCTCCTTTATGTAGTTCCCTTTGTTGCCAAAGTACTTGAAAGTTGTGCGAAGAGTCGCGTTTTTCGTCCGCCCAATCCTTGGACAATGGCAATCATGAATGTACTGGCAGAACTTCATCGAGAACATGATTTGAAATTAAACTTAAAATTCGAAATCGAAGTGCTTTGCAAGAATTTAAACATTGATGTTGCTGTAAGTTTATCAATAATTCTTATATTTCTGAGCAGTAATACTAATTGATATGCTTTATTTTTTTTTAGGAATTGAAACCTGCGTTGTACCTGACGGATCCAGAAAAGTTACGAAACTTGGAATCTCAACTATCACATCCAAATAAAAAGGCGGAAGCAAATAATAATCCACAACAAACCCAAGGTCCTATCGAAGAATTGGTTGGTCCAACTACGACCGGAACAATTGTTCCACAAGCACCTCCTGCAAATACAACACCGTCTTTGCCCACTGGTCCACCAGAACCACGTTTCAACTACATGGATATATCTGTAACGAGCATTGCTAATATTGCTCAACACATTACCATCAATAATCAGGTATCAATAATTCTCTGCTAGTGAATTAATTTTCATAGTACATTAAGAATTTTATATTTTAATTAACAAATTTATTTTTCAGTTACCATTGTTTCAAACACATCCACACTTAAAACAGTTTGTTCGTCCAGCTGTTGAAAGAGCAATTCAAGAATGGATTCACCCTGTTGTTGATCGTTCAATTAAAATAGCTTTAACTACTAGCGAACAAATTGTAAGAAAAGATTTTGCATTGGATCCAGAGGAAGTTCGAATGAGAACAGCGGCTAGACACATGGTTAGGAACTTAACTGCTGGAATGGCTATGATTACTTGCCGCGATCAGGTAAAATTTTGAAGCTTCATAAACTTACAAATATTTTTTCAATTTATTTTGCTTGCAATAACTAATATGTATGTTCTTCTTAATAGGTTTTAGCGTCAATTAGTACAAATTTAAAGCAAGCTTTCCTTACCGCGATGTTGGGCACAACTCCGCAACAGAAAGAACTTGCTGAACAAGCAGCTAATGTAGTAGCTGCCGACAACATGGAACTTGCCTGTGCATTTGTACAAAAGACCGCCATTGAAAAGGCTATTCCAGAAATGGATAAGCGTTTGCTGAATGAAATTGAATTACGAAAGATTGCTCGACAAGAGGGAAGACGATATTGTGATCCATTAGCCAAGTATCAAGCTGAAAGAATGCCTGAACAAATCAGATTAAAGGTAGGAGGAGTTACACCTCAACAAATGGCTGTATACGAAGAATTTGCGAGAAATATTCCAGGATTTTTGCCACTTTCCGAACGTGATACACAAGCTCTGTTAATGCCAAAACCTGTCACTGTAAGAATTATATGCGTAACTTTAATTAATGTATATTCATATATATATATATATTTTATATAATACATCGGAGAACTTTTCTTTTAAAGGAACCTGCTGTAACTGCATTTGCCGCTAATCCCGCGGTTGCAGTAGCAGCAGCGCAACAAGTTGCTGCGTATGCAGCAGCGGTGAGTAACGATGAAGTGGGAGCAATGTTAGAAAAGCTTGCAGCCGATGTTGAAGTGTTACTTACTGCAATGGGCCCAGCTGCACCTCCCCCACAACACTCTGCACTTCATAGTCTACTAGAATCTATTATCTTAACAAGAAGATCAAGAGATGCGGGTGCTGCTATGACATTACTCAAGAAGGTAACCAATTATATTATACAAGACCTAAAACAAATAACTTAATCTACGCATTTTCTTTCAGGCTGTGGAAGGATTGTTGGACGGTCCCACAATCTCAAGTGGTGTGATAGATTCCGAATTTATACTACGATATAGAGAACTCCATTTACGTATTCTAAAGTGTCTTCAAGATCCGCGTGCGTACGGTATGCAGTGGACAAACAAACACGTTACTCGTTGTTTAACTGAATGTAGAGAAGAATTTCGATACAATTTTGAAGCTGTCGATTATCTCATAAGGTACATTATTTTTTATAAAACATTGTTCAGAGACGAAGGATTTGAAAATAGTCAGATATAAATAACATTTTTACATTACTTACAGATCTCATCTAATTAGTCTTCCGCAGTATGACTTGGCCTTAGCTCAAGCTATAGATTCTGGAAATGCCATGGCAACTGCATTTGCGATGCAACTGGTACAACTTTATTTAGTTGATGAAAGACAAACTACGCACGTTACCGAATCCGATTTGTTTCACACAATTGAAATACTAGCGAGAATGGCTCATCATAGAGCACCACCCGAAGGGTTATTATTTAAAAATATTATACTACTAATTTATTGTATATACAAATTTATTGATAATTAATTCAATGAAATGTTTTTGTTTCCTTTTTTCTTTAGAATCTTATTATTCAGATTGACGAGTTTGATAGAATCCTTGCGCGCTAATCATGATCCAGGTGTACTAGCGGATAGAGCTCCTGCTGGACCTACGGCGCATATACATTCTGGAATTCTGCAGGTGAGAGTAAGTAAATTCTGCCACTCTTGAGGTTCATAGAACATACGTATGTAAGTACAATTCATGTTATTTGCTTTTCTTCGTAGGCACGTGACTTTGACGACCCGCCCGGATTGATGGAAAAAACAGAGTATTTGCTCCGTGAATGGGTATCAATGCATCATAATCCAACGCACGCGCGTGATCCCACGAAAGCTTTCGGAATGTTTGTTCATCAAATGAACATGCATGGAATTTTGAAAACCGATGATCTCATAACAAGATTCTTTAAACTGAGCACACAAATGTGCGTTGATTTGTGTTATCGTGCTCTAGCCGAGACCAACGCGGCCCCATCTGTTGTTCGTGCAAAGTGTTTCCATTCGTTGGACGCTTTTGTCCGTTTGGTCGCGCTTTTGGTAAAACATTCTGGTGATAGTACAAATACTCATACAAAGATTAATCTCCTAAATAAGGTTCTGGGAATTGTCGCCGGTGTATTACTGCAGGATCACGAAATACGTGGAACTGATTTTCAACAACTACCCTATCACAGAATCTTTATTATGCTCTTCTTAGAGCTCTGCGCCCCTGAGCCAGTATTAGAAGCAGTGAATTACCAAGTATTAACTGCTTTCTGTCATACTCTGCATATACTTAGGCCAGCTAAAGCTTCAGGATTCTGCTACGCTTGGCTAGAGCTAGTTTCACACAGAGTTTTCATTGGCCGCATGCTCGCGATCACACCACAACAAAAATGTTGGGGAATGTACGCTCAGCTTTTGATCGACTTATTCAAATACTTGGCACCTTTCCTTCGAAATGCCGAACTTGCGAAGCCTGTCACCCTGTTGTATAACGGAACACTCCGAGTGATACTGGTGTTATTACACGACTTCCCAGAGTTCCTTTGCGACTATCATTATGGATTTTGTGATGTGATCCCTCCTAACTGTATACAAATGAGGAATCTGATTTTAAGCGCGTTTCCAAGAAACATGCGCTTACCCGATCCATTCACACCAAACCTGAAAGTCGACATGCTACCGGAGATAGCGCACGCCCCGCGAGTGTTGACCAACTTTGCGTCTATGATACAACCGCTTAGTTTCAAAAAGGAACTTGATTCGTATTTAAAGGCGCGTGCTCCAGTCACCTTCCTTTCTGAACTGCGCAGTAATTTACAAGTATCCCAAGAAGCGGGTGTTCGTTATAATAGTCAATTAATGAACGCCCTAGTACTTTACGTTGGTACCCAAGCTATAGCTTTCATTCGTAGCAAAGGGCATACACCGAATATGTCCACTATCGCACATTCTGCACATATGGATATATTTCAAAACTTGGCGGTCGATCTCGATACAGAAGGACGTTATTTGTTTTTAAACGCGATCGCGAACCAGCTACGGTACCCCAACAGTCATACGCATTATTTCAGCTGCACGCTTTTGTACTTGTTCGCCGAAGCTAACACCGAAGCGATACAAGAGCAGATCACAAGAGTTCTTCTGGAAAGACTTATTGTGAACAGACCTCACCCATGGGGTCTACTTATTACCTTCATTGAACTTATTAAAAATCCAACATACAAGTTCTGGACGCACGAGTTTGTTCACTGTGCACCAGAAATGGAAAAGTGAGTGCCATGCTTTCACGATGATTTAATTTATATCAATGATTATCGTGTCCTTAACTCCTCGAAATTTCAATGTTTCAGATTATTCGACTCAGTTGCTAAATCGTGTATGGTTCAACAACTACAGCCCACTCCGGAACCGGAGATCCCAAAGTCATAGGACGCTTTATTTTTCATTGTCGATTTGTGTACAGTAAAATGAAGGAACGTAATTAATAAGGATCGCGTGTAAAAAGTTGTTAATGTACGAATAGATGTACTATACTTTGGGCTTAATTTTTGGTGAATAGATACTGGAATAATCGTATATTAAGTGTATCGATTCAGCTAGAATAAGTGAGACTACTATTATGTTAATATTTTAATAAAAATATTGTTGCATCGATCGAAAAAGCAACGAACATTCAACCTCACAAAACGTGTCTTTCGAACAATGTACTTGAAACAGTATGTTACCATGACATTGTAATATTATAGCACAAATGTCAGTATAATGCGTATCATAATGGCGGGGAGAGTAAGTCAAGAATAATAAGGGTGTTCAAAAAATAATAGTGAATTTTTGTAGGTTAATACCAAGTATAAATGTACTATGAGTAAGTGGTATATGGAGTCAGTACCAAAATTAATACGTTGTGCTATGTAAGTCATTTAGGGAGTACTTGCAGAATGTATGGTGCATTTGGAAATCTGTAATATAGTACATAATTACTAGTATACATTGATGTAATTTTTTAAGAATTGTAGCTATGAAAAAAGATAAAAGCTGATTAATTAAATTGTGGTTTACATAATTATTTGTTTCAAATACTAAACAGTGCTTTATAATTGTCGCTTATCAAATAATTTATTAATTTTTTTTCTATATACATTATTTGTACACGATTTGAAGTTTGTATTGTCAGAATCACACAATCTGCTGATCACGTGTTGCATGATACGAGTCTCTTTCTTTATCTGGAAACTTGGTTGGCAAATTTGGACTATGCAAGTGACACTTGGCCGGAAACTTTATACCTGCTACGTCTACTTCGTAATCACCGGATAAAACGTATTCGTTTGTCACTTCTTGAGGCCGTCCTTTTGAATCGAAGTTCTGTATAAATCCAAGGCAAACCTATAATAAAATTTATTAATTATTTCTTAGATAAGACAATTCATATTTTGCAATTTCAATATACTTTCAGACATTCCCAAACAATTTACTACAATAGTGTTTATTATGCTATATTTATATTAATATAGGCGTTTATTTTTTAAGAATGTTATATTAATACCTGTTTCCTAAATGTAAATCCATAACCTGTAGTAGTTGTCATTCCACAATATTTTCCATTTCTGAAAATTGGTTCGCTACCCCAACACCATGTATCCAATTCAGAATCATGATCATTCAATAGTAACTGCACATATTTGCGTTTTACACCTTCTTCTCTTTGTTTTAAAAGAGCATCTCTCCCAATAAAATTGACTGCTTTCTATAAAGTAGAAGTATATCTTTTTAATATCGTTGTGCACCTGTATTTTGTAAATTTAAAGTATACGCACATCAAGTTTCACTCTCCATGTTCTTCCACATTCTAAAGGAGTTGTAAATGTATCTAAATCTTGGCCCCAGAACGCATAAAACTTTTCTACTCGTAGTGCTCGCGTTGCATAATATCCAGCATGTTTTAGTCCATATTTAGCTCCAACGTCTACCAATCTTGTATAAACATGTAACGCAAACTATAAACACACAGGTGTTATTGTTATACGTAAATGTAAACACCTCAAATTTTTTATCTGTAGAAAACGACAATACATACTTCATTTGGTATGTATAAAACATAGCCAAGTTCCCCGGTATGAGTTAAATTCATTGTGCGTATTCCATTAGCAAGACCAACGTCTAATTCCTTTTAAAAGAATAAATATGAAGTAAAAACATTTAATTACATGTACATTAACGAAAACAATGAATACCTTAAAAGTAAAAAATGGAAAATTTCTGGGATTCAGATCAGTATCCGTTAATTCGGAAAGTAACTGTCTAGTAGCAGGACCCATAATACAAATTGCTGTATATGCAGATGTCACATCAGACACCGCAACAGAACCATCACTAGGTAAATGACGATTGATCCAATGTTTACAGCGAGTTTGCTGAATAGTGGGAGCGATCATCATGTAACTTGAATGAAAAACAATTACATAATTGTATATTGTATTCCATAATTTAAGAACTTTATGATTACTGCTTACTGATTAGAAGCTATACGGGCCAAACTGCAATCATTTTCATAGCCTCCTCGATTATTTTGCATACCAGTGTGAATAATACTTCCTACCGGTACATCCACATCATTCGAGCATAAGTATTGCAACAGATCTACCACTTCTAAATCATTCGACTAAAACATTCCGTAAGCTGCAATGTTACTTATCATTAAAATCTATTTACATAGTACTTACCCATAAGTCAATTTTAGTAAAGGAAGAGTAATCGCTAATTCCAACTGTTTCACGACACGCAGCGTATTCATCGCTCACTGGTTCAAACCACGGTGGCTTACTAAATGTATTCGTGTAAGCTATTTTGTACCTTTGAAATCCATCAATTGTTTCTAAATCTGTGTAGCAAAGTAATCTGTATAATAAAATCCAGTTCTTCACTTTTGTAATAAGCATATTTCAATGAACAAATTCTATATATTGCAAACAATAATTTCTAAATTTGAAGTTTTTTTACTCTTACACGCATAATAAATCTTACCTCTATCATCATCTAATTGGAACCAAGTTGGCCGTTCATATCCCATTACTTGACCAAAAATAGCTCCTGCTTCTTTAAGTTTCGGATAAATCGGTGACATTCTCAAATTTCTGCCCGTTTTAAATTCGTGATGTGGATATTGTAACGCATAATGCATACCAGGAACTTCTTTTACTCGGTCACGTAAAAATTTGCGATTGTTATGAAGACCTAAAAAACGCGATACATCTAACTCGTACATGTCTAAAGATGTTGAACCGTTGACTATTAATTCTGCTGTAGCTCGCCCGACTCCACCAGCTGCTGATATACCTACCTATAAGAATTATGTGTTGTATGTATAAATATTATTTTGCTATTGCTTACCTATCACCTAAAATTACTTACAGTTTTCATACCAGCAGCAATATAATAATTATGTATTTCTGGTGCTTCGCCTACTATCCATTTACAATCTGGAGAAAATGCTTCAGGTCCATTAGACAACCTGTCCAATACTGCATTTCCTAAATCTGGAATTCTATAGAGCATCTGTTTGAGTAAAATGTGAAAGTGGTCCCAATCTTCTGGTAAAAATCTTTCGTTTGTGCTTTCTGAAATATGACTCCTGTTAAATTTACATTGTCATAAAATGAACATTTCGAGATTTATAAAAAAGTAAAAATTTATATTTAACCAGGTATTGTCCCATCTTCAAATGCTGGTTTTGCAACTGGTTCAAAACCACCTGCTAGCAACCTTCCATTATTTTCTCGAAAATAAATGTAACCATCTAAATCTCTTATCACTGGAGTCATAGGATCTAAACCATTGATAGGTTGTGTGTGTAAATAGTAATGCTCAACAGGATGAAGGGGTACCTAAATATGAAGTATCGGAAAAATATAATTATTTTGTATATATAGCTCATAATAGTTAAAAGAAACCTACTTTTACATGTGGTTCGCTTAATTTACCGACGTTACGTGCCCAAAATCCAGCACAATTTACAAAATGTTCACATTCAATGGCACCATATGTTGTTTCGATAGCTTCAATTCCTTCATTATGAGTAACTACTTTTGTGACTTTACAATTTTCAAATACCTTAACACCTATAAGGTTTATGAACTGAATATATCTTCAAATTAAATATATTTATACTTTTGTTTATAAAAGCTTAAATATACCATTTTTTTTCGCTTCTCCTATTAATGTTAAACAAATCTGATACGGATCTCCTACACCATCGCCTGGAATCCATAACCCACCAACTAAGTCATCTACTCGTAACAAGGGACATATTTCCTGCACTTGTTTCGGTGTAACTAGATAACATTCAATATTACGTGATCTGAAAATAAATTTGGAATTACTTTTTATATTCTTTATAGTATTTATACTTATTTATAGATTGTATAATAGTATCTTAAATATCATCAAGTATCTTATACATTTATAATTATATTTCATTTGCCATTATTTACATGGACTGTGCTTTCATTCGTCTAAAAAAGGTCATACGATCCCTTGTGCGCGCTAAAGAAAGACTACCACATTGCTTCCAGCCTGTTGATAAACCTCTTTCTTCTAATTCTTTATATAACGCTATACTGTCTTGAGCAAGTTTTACTTGTGTCAAACTTGGCTTAAACGCTCCAACTAATCCTGAGGTATGCCACGTTGTTCCACCGCCAACTCTAAATTAAAAGAATAAACCATATAATTATCAAGAATATGAATCTAATACTTTGTAAAACATAAGTTCTGAAAAACATTTACCTGCCACTTTCTACAATAACTGTTTGATGACCTAGCCCCATAAGTGAAAGATAATAAGCAACAGCACCACCCATAACTCCACCACCACATATAACAACTTTTGCATTTTTAGGAAGTGGATCATCAACGTCATCATTTGTTATTATAGTAGATTTTGAGCTGCTATGTCTTACTCTTTGATAATTATAAAAAACAAAATTGTTCCATTTTGACACATAGTTTTTGCAAAGTGACTTTGAATTATGCCACATTATGATTAATATAAATGTATAATATTTAAATAACTGCAAACAAAAATGGTACAAATTTGAATCAATGAATAATTTTTATACATGCATACATAATTAATGTCGAACAAGGTTAGAAAATTATAATATTCAAAAGATGTTTATTGTATTTTTAATTTCATACCTATTTTGGAATATAATTGACCTCGTTGATACTTAATGCTTAGAGTTCAAAATACATATTTACTATGTCCTGACACATCTTATATTTTTTAATAATGTAAATATGTATGTAAAATATACTTAGAACTTTGAATGCACATGAAATCCAAATACAGTAAAAATAAGTTTTAATTTAAAATTCTACTGTAAAGATATTATAAAAGTGAACACTTATTCTGTAATACTTAGAGGTAATAAAGGTTACGTAGAACGTCAATTTATTGAATAGCTTTTAATATATGCAATCTTACTTATTTGAAATATATTATAAAATATTTTTATAAAAAAATATGATTACTAGAAATTATATTATATATTCGAAAGTAAATATTTAATATTGACAATACGTCATATATTTCTAATGAAAAGATAGTACTATACACGTCCAAAATCTTAAAGATAGTTATAAGATAAAATTTAATTGACCACGTAAAATGATTACATCATTTCAGATGAACATAGAATAATTTGAAACAGTACTTATAACAAGCAATTTTTTAAAAAATTTAATTATATTTTTATAGATAATTTCATATAATACATACACACCGCACACGCGTGCGCGCGCGCATAATATAAAATAAGTACACACATTCGCATGCACAGAATATGAAATAATTAGTAAGTAAACAAATAAGTAGGTATAGATAGGTTCAACCTAAAGCATTTTATATTTATGATAAAACTTGTATAGTTTATTAAATAAAAATTTAGTATTAATCATAAAATTTATAAAATATATTATCAGTAATTGATATTTTATTTTCGAAATAATTTCAAAAGAAATTATAATAATTAGTTACAATTATAAGTATGATCATAATTATTAAACGATACGTAACGATGTACGAAACTACCGCGATTGTCTGGATTTATTGAAATTTTTGTCGAGATCGTCTTCCATAGTCGCTCTTATAGGTACAGTTACGGACAAAAGTTTAAGACGTTTATCCTTTTAATAAATTATTACATTTTATTATAGATACTAAACGTCCAACAATTCTCAATTGTTCTTAAAATTTACACATATATTCGTAGTCTATCTACGAACAACCTAGACTCTTTCAAAGCATATACAGTGTTTGACAGAATGAGTGCAGTTTTAATGACTGCAGTACATCTTTGTGACATTGAATCAATTAGCTGTATACATTGTTCTATTGAAATTTTGTTCCATTCTATTTCAATTGCAGTCTTAAAGATCATTCAAATTTTTAGATTTATATTGGTGTATGTTCCTTTTAACACTGTTCCATAAGTTTTCAATTGGATTGAAATCCGATGATTGTGATGGCCATGGTAAAACAGTAATATTTTCTTCTATAAAATACTGCTTCACGATTTTAGCAGTATGTTTGGCATCATTATCTTACTGGAAAATGAAATTGTCTCCCATATATTCACGTGCATAAGGTATTACGATTTCCTTTAAAATTTTCCAGATATTAAAACCTGTCCATAATGTCATTAATTTTTCGAATTGGTCCTGTACCGTTTTTGCCCTCACTATTACGCAACTACCACCGTGCTTCAGTATTCGTACGGTGCAGTTTGAATTAAGAGGTTCACCTTTGTGACGTTTGATATATCGAATTCTGTCAGAAGATACTCTATTGAATTTCGACTCGTCAGAAAATAATACATTTCCCCAATCTTGTACTGTTCAGTGCTTGTGTGCTTTAATAAAAGCGATCCGCCACTTCCGATTTTTCTAACTCAGTACTGGTTTCTTTCGAGCCACGCGATCATTAAAGCCAAATTCGCGCAAACGTCTACGACCGATTCTTACACTAATATTCAGATTATCTATAGTACAGATTTCACGTTTGATATCGATAACAGTCTGAAAACGATTCTTTTCGGATAAACGATGGATGCGGCGATCCATTTTTATAGTAGTTTTTTGAGGTCTACCACTTTTTAACTTATCGTCATAGTAGCTCGTTTTTTAAAATTTATGTCAGGTCTTCTAATAATGTTTACTATTTTGACAAATTTGTTTCTCTTCTTAATGATACTACAATTTTCCTCTTTTCTACACGTAGATTGTTGGCTTTACTAAATGTAATATATTAAATATTTCTATTATTTCGCGATTAATCTAAAGTACTGCTGTATTTGAATGTTCGTCTTAAATTAATGTCCATAACAAATACAACATCGAAGGTTTCGTGCTCATCGTTTCAAGGACTGTTTATGTTTTGAAGAACTCTAGCTCGTTCATACGTAGAGTACGAGTGTACGTGTAAATTTTAAGAATAATTGAGAACTATTAGACGTTTAGTATCTTCAATAAAATCCGATAATCTATTGAAAAGATAGTGGTTACTTTTATGAAAACTTTTGTCCGCTACTGTACATAGAATGGAATGTGAGGTAGTGTTTTTCGCGGTCATCTCAAAAACGAACAGAGTGCAACATTTTTGTCAAAAGAAAAAAATTATTTAAAATATTGATTTCTACATTTGTCAATTTTATGAAAGTCGGCACTGTCGCGAAAATTCTGTAATATTATCATAATTATAATTATAAAATTTACAAAAAATAGGTAATACATGGCTCTTAGCATTTACTAAATTAAACTCCATAAAAATAAATACAAATTGTGTAAATTTATTATTTTTTAACATTTTTAAAAAATAGATATTTTAATAATATTTATTAACAGTGATTGCTATTAGTTTATAATGTAAATTAAATAAAGGTAATATTTTGTTCCACTTTTATGTTATCAATAAAAATGTGATGTGCTGTCAAAAATATTTTAGGGATTATCTTATGCATAATTGTAATCAGTGTATACAAAGTTTCAATGTTAATATTATATAACATTTGTTACGAAGAAAGCTACCAAGATCATTTTCATTTGTACATTTGATTGACAAGAAACTGTCCAAGTCAAAGTATGTGCGTACCATAATATGATACAATTTGAAAATTATTTCAAAGTGAAATGCAATGAAAAGAAATTCTAGCATTATATTCCTTTATCTCCTGCAACGACCAAGGTAAGCTTTACAATTAGGGCAACTGTGGTGAACGTCCATGCACTCATCGATACAGCAAGGAATTAAACAACATCCCAACCAGCCTCTGTTAAAATACAAAAACATGAGAATAATCTAAAATATTAGATACTTAATTAAAATGTATTCATATGTACCCCATTATTGCGATCAGAACACCAGATATGCAAGCAATCAATCCAGGTTCTGTTTTAGTTGAAGTATCAATTTCAGCATGGCAATGTGGACAAATTGTATGTGTTGATCCTGGTCCAAGTGGAACAATTGTTGTTACTATAGTTGGTCCATTAGTATCTAAAAAATGTAATGAACAATTTCATTGGAGAAATTATATTACATAATACATATAGTGTGTACAATATATAAAACATATTTATACATAAATATTAAATCTAAACATACAGGTTTTTGCAGGTGTAAAAGGACTAGCAGGTGGAACACCACCCATTGTCTGTGAGTAACCAGGTGGTGCATAAGGTGGTGGCGGTCCATTTTTATGCATGACGTCTTGGTTTTATTTATATCTGCAGTATCTATAATTAAACTTAATTACATAACTATACATTAATGAGCAAAAATAGTGACATTATTAATTCATATTTATTCGTATATTCAAGTACAAATAAATAAATACAAGTTTTAATATGATTGTAGGTATAAATTATTTTGACACAATTCGTAATCAACATCTTACTTTGTGTATAATTTATGTAGACATTAAAAAAATATTAAGTCGAATGATTAAATGCGTAATACTGAAAAATAATGTATTTTGTAAAATAATTAACGTTAGCTGAATCGCCGAAATATTGTAAGACTAATTTCAATCATGAATATATTTACTCATTCGAGTTAATAACATTGTCCTAGATACGTGCGATTCGATTGCGAAATTTAATGTCATAAATGACATCCTTGCCCGTTGGAGAAAAGAATGACACATCCAATGATCCTTTATTAATGATTATACGTACACACAGCATGCCATGATTACGCCTACCTTAATAAAGTAAGAATGGAATGATCACCCATTAGTTGTTTACACGATGTATGAGTAATATCTAAATATGAATTCTGTGCATACTTTCACAGTTTTTAGTGTAAACACTAGAAAGATGGCAAAATATCCTTATGCACGTATATAGATGGCGTAGTACAAGTTTCATGAACATTCCATTGAAACTAAATATTGATTATTCGGAATGTTCACGTCTGTATTTTGCATTTATACTTTGTGTTGTAACGACAAGGTATATAATCAATAAATTATCCTTTAGTTACGTCGTGAATGGTCAACGGACACATCTGCGATTTGTCCTGCAAACATTGCGTGATATATTTTTTTGCGATTGGTCGGCCATTTAATATACTGGGTGCAGTGTCATATGCAACGGTATGCACTGTATGCAATGTGGACAAGGCTTGAGAAATCAATATCATTTTATAGTGCATATCTATGTATATCTAAACCATAGATCAGAGCGTGGTATTTAATCTTACTTGACACAATAAACAATCATTTGTCCAGCGTGGAGGAAGAACGTTTGTTCGGTGATAGTGTGCATTGTTAATTTTCGCCAACCTGCTCTCCATGAAATCTACTCTGAAACGTTAATCAGGTGTAGAAAGACGGAAACCTTAAAATTGCACGTTTCCTTATCGAATTTTTTTCATAATATCAAATATTTCCTTTCATTCTCATCATGATAGATATCTTATTTTCTTTAATCAAGCGCCAATCGCTTTTGTTTTAAATTTTAACTTAATATCTTTTGTAACAATGACGACAAAAATCAGGTAAAAAATGTAACTTATTCATTTAAGCAATGATAAACGTGTCTGACAGTTCGTTGTTACCAATTAACAGGGACGTGTTTCAATAATTCTGAAAAATGGTGCTAAGTCGAAATGATAAAAGAAAAAGAAAAGAAGGAGATCTGGTGGATCTCATGGAGCCACTATCAGAATCTCCAAAGAGGTAAGTTCACAATGAAAATTTTTATTTGGAACATTCACTTTTTAAAACTTATTAAGATAATATAAATGCTTGCTTATCTTCCAAATAATTAATAAATATTTGATTTTATGAAGTAATAAAAAAAAAATGATAAATGTATTATTGTTGCTTTATATGGAATTTTTATTGTAGGACCAAAGTACATGCACAAAGAAAATTTGCTCAAGGTGCAACAGTTTTCAATCCTTCACATACCCCAATTAAGGACAAAGAAAAAGCCAAACCAGCGGTTATAACAGAATTAATAACACATAAACGACCAAATACAGAAGATTTTTTAACATTTTTATGTTTCAGAGGTTTATAATTTTATTATTTTTATAAATAAGATAATTTATATTTTATGTTTACTAATTTTTGTTAAACATCTTCATTCAGGAACGTCAATTTTACCTCCAAGTTTAAATTTCTTTAATGTTGGTAACAAAAAAGAAAAACCAGATGCTAAAACAACACGCGTGCGAACGGATAAAGTTACAATTTCATCCAGCACATCCTCTGAAAATCAAAAACCAGATTCAAACCAGAAAACCATTACCAAAATAAAATCCATTATTACAGATAAAAAGAATAACACGCTACAAAAGAATATTAATAAATTTAAAACTACAACATCTACTGTGCAAGCACTTAAAAAAAAGTATCAAGAACAGCGTCTTGCTAAACAAAGGATAAAAAATAAATTTAAAACATCTTGTGTTATGAGGACAAGATCTTGTACAGAAAGAACACTCATAAAGTCTACAAATAAATTGGCATCCAGAAAGTTTCTGCCAAGAATTGAAACTAAAAGGCTTGGTTTACGAAGCAGTGTACTTACAGACAAGACCAAAAAGACTTGTCCAAAAACAAAGTCTATCCCACCAAAACCAAAGAAAAAAGTTCATATGAAGCAAAAAGGCAGCGATACTTCTAATTCAGAATCTACATCTGAAGAAGAAGAAGAGGGACCTTTAGAAAAGTCTGTACCACAGGTAAAGCGTACAGTGCAAAAAACTGTTCAGAAGAAGATATGTACAAGGAGCAAATCTGAAATGAGAAGAATTACTCGTTCTCATAGTGGAACGATTTCTCCGAAAAATCTTTGCAGAAGACCATCCAGAAAAACTAAAGAAGCAGCAGCAGTATACATGGAAATTCTTGGAAGAAAACTTATAAGTCCTGACTTAGAAAATGATGATAATGTTTCTATGGATAGTTTTCCAGAATTACCGAATGCACGTAAAATTGCTCAAACAGAACGTGAAATTAAAGCCAAAGTAAAACAACCAATTATAAAATCAATTAGTAAATCTAAGGATGGTAAAACCACCTCCATTCAAAACACATCCAATAAGCGAACAGATAAAACTAAAACTAGTAAAATTACCTTCAAAAGCAAACGACTAATAAGAGTTCAAAAATATTGTGAAATAGATACTGATGAGGAATCTGTAACTTCTAACGAAACCAGTAATACGAGACCCGTTACAAGACGAAGTTTAGGAAAATTGAATAAACCTGTAAGTAGATTTCTTAGATCTTCTTCTAAGAATGTAGTTTCACGAATGGAAATTCAAAGTAGCATAAACATTAAATCAAAATCTCAAGTTCAAAATAGTCTAAGGCTTAATAAAGAAAAGTTTGTAATGAAACGTAAACGAGAACAAAGTTTTAATAAATCGTCTGAAAAGAATAATGCTTTGAAGCAGAAAGAAACAAAAAACATTGTTAATGAAAATACAGATTCCGAAGAAGAAACATTAGGTATGTTACTTAACAAGTTAAAGAGAAAGAAAGAAATTCACGAATCAAATCAAAGTGCTGCTATTAATGAAAATCGTGAAGATGATAATGAGAATGAGAATGAAAACGAGAATGAAAATGAAAATGAGAATGAAAATGAAAACGAAAATGAGAATGAGAATGAAAATGAAAACGAAAATGAGAATGAAAACGAAAATCAGAATGAAAATGAGAATGAGAATGAAAACGAAAATCAGAATGAAAATGGAAATGATAATAACAATGATAATGAACATGATAATGATAATGATAATGATATTAATAATGACCATGACAATAATAATGACAATGACAATGATAATGACAACGTCAATGACAACGACAATGATAATGTCGGCGACAATAATTTAGATAAAGTTGAGGAACGTTTAGATGAACATTCTTCAAAAATAGATCTGTCAAAAGCATCAGACGATGAGGAATCTTTTCGAGGGTTTACAAGAAAAGCGATATCCAAGGTATTAAATTCTTGTCAGACACACGTTAATGCTAATCTTTTAGCCACTGAAAAAACCACTGAAAAATTAGAAATTGCTAAAACAAAGAAAGTAGAAAATATAGATACATTCAAAGAACAAGAAATAAAAGATAAGTCTGTATTGATTAAAAGTTCTTTTCCAATTACAAGTGTGACAAATGATGAATGTACTCAATCTGAAGAAGGCCAGAAAATGAAATTGGAATTACTCAATGAAGTTGAATCACAAACAACATTAATAGCAAGTACAGAAAAAGAATATATTCACAAAACAGAAATGTCTTCTACGAACGTTATAGATATGTCTTTATCAACATTGCACGTAAGGAAAGAAAAGGTAAACATGTCAACTGAACAAATTGAGAAATGGTTGAATGAAAGTTCTTTAGCCAAAGAAGAGAGCAAGTTAGAAATGGAAAACGTTTCTATGTTTAAATATGAAATGTGTGAAAAAAAGAGCGACGTCTCACACTTATCTATTTCAACAAAAATTCAACACTTGGTAAGACCAGTGAATGTTACACTTTCTAAATTAGCAGAAAAAGCAAACACAAAAGATCGTTTAAATGCACAGAGTAAGTACATACCTCTTGCAACAATGGATTCACAATCTGTTGATGTGAAACATATCGAATCTATCAGTAGTATTAACAAAAATAGTGTGGACTTAAAAGAAATTACTAAAGGGCGAAACATAAAATTGATTAAGGACACCAGCCCTGGAGAAGAAAATGATATAGCATTAAAATCTGATCACAGTTCCGGAGATGGATCTGCTGAAAAAAAGTTACCAATAGAAAAGAAGTCCATATTTCAACCAAGAAAATTATTTTTACCAAAAGTTAAAGAACGTAAAACAGTAATTCCTAATGCAAACGCATTTTCTCCAGAAAACGAAAGTAGTGTCTACGCGTTTGAAAGTGACACTGAAGTTCCTGTTAATACCCCTTTTAGACGTAAAGTTCGTGAATCCAATAAATTATCAAACACAGTTGTTGCATCATGCGAGAGCGACATTCAAAAAAATATGGAAAAAGTCAACAAAGATGATTGTCAAACATTAGAACCTAAGGAAAACTCTAACAATGTACCTCCAAAAAATGAAAGCAAAATAATAGAATCGAAAAATACTTCAAATTCATTATTAAATATTAATAGATTCGAATTACCTAAAAATTTTGCAACTTTAGCTAATATACAAGTTCTACCATTAGACAAATTAACAACTACTTGGAGTAACGTAAATTGCAGTGCTTCGATAGCTGTTCAAGTAAATCTGGATGACAATGTGCAAGGACAAGAACAAATTGGGGAGAAAGATACAAATCAACAAAAAAGCACTGAAACATCTACTCAAACAGAAAGTAGTAATGAAAATGATGATGAAAACGATGGTCAACTATTTTATATACCTTTGCAAGCTGTTACAAGAAATGGACCAAATTTAGTTCAAGGACAACAGCTAATTCAAGGTGTAGCTGTTAAACTTGGCACTGAAGGACCAAATGGACCTAATCAGAAAGTTCTTTTAAGAGCAAAGTTAGTTACTAAACCTCCATCTTCGATCGCACGTTGTCCTCCCATTGGTACAGTGCAACCTACAACTCGTACACCTCCAACTTCTACTCTGTCAGCAATAGACAATCCATTACCATCTACTTCATCAAGCACAACTTCAGTTATGGCTGCATCAAATACTGAAACCCAACCATCTTCCCCATGTAAAAGTGAGAATACAATACAGGCAACGAATAAACAGAACACTGGGATCATGGCAGCTGAAAAATTAACAAAATCTCCAAAAACTTCTAGGGAAAGAAAAACATCTATCGATTCGAATAAAAACGGAAAAAGGTAAAATTATAATTTATTTTTTCATATTGCGAGCTAACATATTCTTATTAATTATTATTTGTCTTTATATTTCTATGTTACAGATGTCAAATTAAATCTAAGCAAAAAAATACTGAAATTTGTTCTCCAACTAATAATGTAACATTTCCAAGTGTAAAAAATGAAAATAACGAAGCCTGTTTAGTTCAAGCTCCAACATTTCAACCTAGTGAGAAAGATTTTCAAGATCCTTTAGAGTACATAGATAAAATAAGACCGATTGCAGAAAAATTTGGAATATGCAGAGTTGTACCGCCACCTAACTTCAAGGTAAAATTGATGAATACATCGTAATTTGAATTCGGTATGTCTTTATAAATAAATCTGTTTGATTTGTTTAATTTGTTTCTAATTTATATTCCAGCCAGAATGTAAAGTATCAGATGATATGCGGTTTACTGCATATAATCAGTATGTACATCGTATGCTTCATAGATGGGGGCCCAATGTAAAGGAAATGATGGCTATTAAAAAATATTTAGCTACACAAAGTATAACTTTAACTCATCCACCTTGGGTAAAGTATCTTTGTAATTTATCATATCATAAATTCAATATGTTTACTAAGTTTATATTTCTTGTAGATCGGTGGAATGGAAGTTGATTTGCCCCATTTATATCAAACAGTTCAAAGTTTAGGTGGATTAAAAGAAGTTATCGAAAAGAAAAAGTGGCAAAAAGTAGCCGATGGTATGAAAATACCAAAGTCTGCTCAAGATCGTGTAACTAAATTAGATGATATTTACTGTAAATATTTATTACCATATGATACATTATCTCCAGGTAATACATATAGACACGCACAAAAGATAATTTATTTTTTAAATTACTAATCAATTAATTGAAAAAATTTAGAGGAACGAGGTAAATTATTTGACGAAGTTGAATTAGAATGGATGAGAAGAGAAAGCAAAGCTTTGCAAAGACAAAACGCACCTATAAATGATAATGAGGAAGATGAAGAGGATGATAGCTCCGACGAATTTGAAGAATGCATTGTAAAAGTATGCGTTTTAAATCATATTTACGTAAATGTAATCTGTATTACGAGTCCTTTCTGGTTATTAATACGTAAAAATGATGTGAATCTATAGGGAAGAAACATGCCATTAAATGCTTTCTATCGTATCGCGCGAAATACACAACGTATGTGGTTTGGTGAAAATCAACGATCTGGAAACGAAACTGAAGGTGCCTCTGCTGACGAAGTTGAAAATGCATTCTGGAAGCATGTCGCGGAACGAAAACGACATGTTTGTGTACACGCTGCAAGCATTGATTCTAGTGGTCGTGGTTTTGGATTCTCCGTTGCCAAGAATAGTCCATTTGCCAGACATCCGTGGAATCTTAAAGTACTTACTAATAATGCTGGTTCAGTGTTAAGAGCTTTAGGTCCTATAATGGGTATGCAAACATACGTTACGTTTATATAATTAAAATGTAGCGTATAATTTTATTAATTATGTTTTCTTTTTAAATTAATAATGTTATTATTTACAGGAGTAACAGTACCAACTCTTCATGTTGGAATGTTATTTAGTGCATGTTGTTGGTACCGCGATCCTCATGGTCTTCCATGGATAGAGTATTTACATACAGGTGCTAAAAAAATCTGGTATGGCATACCAGATGAGCACAACAATAATTTTAGAGAGGCTCTATCAAAAATGGTGCCACGATATTGTAAAAATAAAACTATATGGTTACCTTCTGACACAGCAATGGTTCCTCCAGAACTACTAGTTAGTAATGGAGTATCATTATGTCAGACTGTACAAGAACCAGGGCAATTTATAATTGTATTCCCTAAAGCATTTACATCAAGTATATGTACTGGCTATGTAGTATCTGAAAGCGTTTACTTTGCACAATTGTCTTGGTTAGAAACTGCTGAACAAGTGTTTAAGGTAAGTAAACAAAATTATTGTTTTTTTAACAAGTCTTTTAATAATAGTTACATAAGGCTTTACAACTAAATAGTGTAACGAAATAATATTTTCAAATAATTCTTTTAGGATATACAAGATAGCTGCGAACCTTCTATATTTTCATTCGAAAGGTTGTTATTTAATATTATTAATGATTCTAGATCCCACATTGATGTAATGAAACAGGTAAATGTTGATACTAATATGTTATCTTATATTGTTGGAATTTTAATATTTTGAGTTAGAAGACATTACTTTTTTAGATACTACCAAGTGTAATTAAAATTCGGGAGAAGGAAATAACTTATCGACAACAATTAGAAGCAGTGGGTCTTATGAATACAGAAAGGTTACCCTTACCTGATAGTGGAAAACGGAAGAAAGGGAAAAAAGTAAAAGAAGATGATGGCGATTTCGAATGTGAAACTTGTAGAGCTAATCTATTTGTTTCATTGGTCAGTAACTCACAAGATGATAGCGTTTACTGTCTACCACACGCATTGCAATTATTTAATAGAAAGAAACAAGCTTTAAAATATTGTACTTTAATGTATACATATAACGAGGTAATGGAGATTTTGTACATGCATCCATTTAACAGTATTCTTCAAATTTAATACAATTTTTTCTGTATTTTGTGCATAGGATGAATTGGACGATTTAATTCATAAATTAGAAGAACGAATCGAAGCCAAATCTAAAAAGACTAATCAAACCAAACAAGCTAAATAACGAGTTTGCGGATCTATTTATTAAATTACCTAGGTAACAATTATTTATTAATCTATATAAAAATAATTATCAAAATTTTGTTAAATATATATATGTCGTATTTATTATTTTTATTATAGTAATACAAGTGTATATAAAAATAAGTTTGTTTCATTTGAAGTGAATCAATTTGGGACGTATTTAAAAGCAGAATGACTTCGTATATTTTTTAATAAAACCTTTAATTTTTGTATGAACACAATTACTATCATTATATTCTGTTTCTATTAATGAGATTTAACGTATACTCCTTTCAGCTTTATTCTTATATATTAACAAGTGAAGAATGTTTGAATTTCTTTTAACTGTTTGAACAAAGTTCAGAAAGGCAGAATTATTTCTAATATTTCTTGTACCAAGCAAATTCTGCAGCATTTGTTATTTAAAATAAGTAGGTAATAAAATAATATCACATTCATATATACAAGATTTATTATGAATACGTAGAAATTATAGAACAAAGAATTATAACATCTTCAATATGAGAACATATAAATTAAATAAATTTTTGACAAAGTAATATAATTCATATAATTATATAAATCAGCCCACAGCATATCACAAATTGAATTAATATCATATTACAAAACAATGTTAGTTTCTTGAGAATTTGTAAATATTGTGTTTTGTAAACACAATAAACTTTCTATTAATTAATAACAAACATTCTTTCATATATATTTATATTTACACAAACTGTAGAAGAACAATACTAAACATTTTACATTTATGTCTTCGTAAAGAAATTTTAATTAATAATGTTACAATTAATTATATAAAATCTTTAATCACAATTATTAACAATATTTTATCGTTTAATAGATACAGAATTACACATTATTACACTGTGCGCTTATTGAAATCTTAATGTACTAAAAATAAGGGAATATGGTAAATAAAAACAAAAGTTGACAAGAAACGTTATTAATCGGTAAGATATAATTATGCAACTTTTAGGCAAGGAACTATTAATATAGACTATAAATTTTTAGTAAAAAATAAGAAATTGTAAAAATGTTTAAGTAGAAGCAAATAATACCATTCAAACCGGGAATGTTCTCTTAATTTTTTTATATTAAGCTCTTTCTTTTGCACACTGTCCATTTTTAATTTCTCAATAAATCGTCCAGACGATAAATCCATTTTTTATTATATGTTACGATCACGTCTTTATTACATATAATCCGATATATTAATACAATTATTAGTGACAATGGACAAGCGTGACAGTATTTAATAATTAATATTTAATGCATGCGAAAGGTGAGATTCAGCAATGCTGTTTTACTTAACCTCAATTCGTCATATCAAATGCTTAGATGTTGGGAAAATTAATTTAGTTTATTCAAAATAAAATTCATAAACACGGATCGTAATTTCAAGTTAATAATAAAAAATTAATATTGTTACAAATTCTTTTAAATGAAAATTTAAATTTGTAAATAACTTTTTATGTAAAAATATGTAAAAAAAATGGAGCAAACAGAATGCATATTGGGCATGGAATGGTTTTAGTGTTGAATAAATTTTTTTCACTGCACATCAATATTCAATTACATACATTTTACTGTTCCCTACGTTGTACTATATCAGATAATATTTGAGTAGAATTTTCATATTCTTTAACTGCATCATCTTCATCTGAACTAAACTCTGCATTTAAAAGATTTGTTAAAGATGTTGATTTTTGCGTTAATAGAGGTAAATTTGTGTCAAGTTTTTCTTCATTTTTAACATTAATAGTTAGCGAAGAATTTAATTGTAATTCCAGATTTTCGGTTTCTTTATTTCTATTCGATATTATCTTTTGAATAGTATGTATAGTAATTCCGCCAAAACACATTAATAATCCTATAAAATTAAAGCCACTCATTTGATCTCCTTTCCATTCAACAGCCAATATTAAGATACATATTTCCTATAAAAAATTGTATTAAAATAAATTTTCTTTTACTCGAAAAATCGTACAAATCATTTTCATAAATTTAAATAACTGAATATTATATAATTTTCAATGTTATTAGCTTACCTTAATTATTCCTGTAATTGCAAGTGTTAGACTAGATGTGTAGGTAACAACTAAATATTCCATAATTTCCATTTGGAAAGCTAAAGCAGCACTCCCTAGCACAGCGCACGTAGTCAGTAAAATGGAATGAACATCATTCCAGTTAGTACTTTGGAATTTATTATACAACTCCGATCCTAAAAATCAAAAATATAGTTTTATTTTTTAGATATAAATTTCTTAACAAAAGGAATAATTTGTATAACTGTATTCCGACAACATACTAAACGTGTATAATAAATATTACCTTCAAACCATAACATCACAGGTACAATAGGCAATAACATCCACAGTTGCATATAGTACATCATATCAATTGGACTTTTTATTCCCATTTTAGATTTCTGCATAATAAGTTGTGTCATAGTCCACCGAATGCCACTTGAAAATGATGCTAATAAGCAAATTAAGAATCCAAATATGCCAAATTGTGTAGATTTATAAGTAAACATGAATAAACCACTTGATATCATTACCACAACACATACTAACGACCAAGACTATAACAAAATATCTTGTTTAACATATATTACCTCCAATTTATAAAATTTATAACACATATTTATTATCAATACCTTCTTCTCTAACTTCAAAACAAGAGCAAAGCCAAGAATAAAAATAATAGTTGTTGATTTTGTCATAGTATACCTAAAGAAAGATATAGTGTATTAATAAATAGTAATAGATATATTTTATTTAATGAAAAATTTAATTTCTCCTATACGTACAATGACATTGTAATTAATGAAAGTGCCCAGTTAGACAAACCAACATCAAGACCACTCGCTATACCTATTGGCATGACCATCCATATTATGCTTTTCCAAGGAAGTTTTAACTGCTGTTGTCCCTTGTAACATGTCTTGATACATCTTCTTAGAGCAGATAATAAAAACTTTACAATTAAATGACATATCACCACAGTAAGCGGAAAATGAAAACCCTATATTTACATAAACAATGATTAAAGATTAACATTCAACATATGAATTGTAACAAGATTCTGATAAATCTGATAACTATACTTACATAATTTTTATAAAGCCATTGTACATAAAATGTTAAGCCTACAGATAAGATGAAGTAATTAACAATTAGTAAGAGCTTTTGGAATGATTTTTTCCAAAAGGAAGTCTCCTTTTTAGGCGTGGTTGAAAATTCTTGAACAGATGGAAGGAAATATTCTGAAGTATCTTCTGCATCTTTAGCAATTTGATATTTTATATGTGATCTTGTCATACTTCAAAGGAAAACAATCTGCAATGTCCAAGTGAAGATTGTATAATTTAATTTTATATATTTGTTAGTGGTATAATTAATAACAGTAAACTAATAACAGTATACTATTCTGATTAAAATATTTAAACAATAAATCAATACATTGACAAGAAAAAGTAATAAATAGGATTATTGATTAATATTTAAGGAAAACTAAAAAATCTGATTTAACGTGTATCAACAATATTAATTAATAAAATTGATTAATCATTATAGTATTTAATGAAATAATATAATACTACCGATTTGTATGTAAGAAATATGTTAACATACCGTCTTGTAGTCCTTTGTATACGTAGAAATAGTTAAAAAACTGTCACATTTGACATTCGACATCTGTCTAAATCATATGTTCAATAATAGAAATATTCGTAGCACAACGAAAATACAGTTGCCATATTTATTCTGGGAATATTAAGAAGAAATTGAAATTATACATATGCATAAAAATTTAATGGAATTAATATCAAAAAACACATTTTATTATCACTCACATCAATGTTGACACCAGGGCACAGAAGATATATACAGAAGCGAAACTTTCAATGTTTCTCAAGAACCAATTTTCAGTGCGCATTGCTTACGTATTAAATACTTAGAGTCATCGTGAATGTAGTTCCAAAACTTTTAATACTGATATCGATAATGATACAGAAAACTTATAGAGACGAAACTCCAGCACTTTTTAAATGACAATATCTAGTGTATTTAGGGAAACTACCTCTGCCTACATTCGAAGTCAAAGATTTCAATAAAATTGAAATACGATAAAATTAATATGAAATTAAAAAGGAAATTTAACTTCATATTCTATCCTTTTTTATTTTTTAATTATTCGGTACGAAGAAAATAATTTTTAAAATAAAATTAAACAAATGAAATTGTGTATACAATTTAGATACAGCTTTCTAAATTAGTTTTCAAGTTTTATCATACTTTTAAATGTCAAAAGTTTCAATAAGCTATAGCCACAGACGAATGTATAGGATAAACATTGCAAGCTTATGAGACTCGGTGTCACACTTTCTGAATTACCGACTGTGTAAAAAATCACAGGTTTTGCTCTGCCCTCTATGCCTAGAGAAGTTGACCAAGTAGTAAATATGGTAAACCAGTCTACAAACGTATCCGTTACAATGTTGTCATGTCTTCAAACTCTCAATGCGCGAAGCTATTTACTGTACTGGGTATTTAACTATTGTAAGAATGTAATGAGTTTTACGGGGTTTTAGAGCTGCGAAATGGATTGTGTGCACAATAATTTACTATCTTTATTTTGTTTTCTTTTCATTCGTGTTTTTATTTAATTTACATTAACGTGGTATAAACATTTTTAATATACATATATAGATCTTATTAAGTTTAATACATTAATTACATGACTATAAAGGAATTTTGTACAGAAAAATATAGTAGTTAGATAAAACGAACAAAACAAATAAAGATTGCTTAAAATTTTTTTCATTGAATAATTCTGTATATGTTAATGTAAAATCAAGTAATGTTCATTTATAAAAGAGTGAACAAGTATATGTATACTTAATTATTTAAAGGAATAATTAACGACTCATATTTTTCATTGTCAGCCTCGATGAATTTTGTACAGACTTAATTCTCCAAACTTGATAACATAATTTTTAGAGCCGGCAACACTGTAAAATTGTCTTCCCAAGTACACATTTTTCATGTTGCAGTCTTATATAGTTCAGTAGTTGACCGTTCGATTCAGGTAGAGTCCGCTAATGCATTGGGGCATTTTTGACGGTGTCGGTATTTCAGAACAGTAGACAGAAAAATACATTGTATGCACAGTCTGTACATATTTAAATCTGTGCTTCATATCGATTACCTGTTCTATTTGTTGTGCTTACATATACTACTTGCCTACGATTGAGGGTTTAAAGAGGTTATTTAAGAAAGATTGATTTTATTAATAAGTAAGAAGAAAATGTATTCGAAAACTGTTAAACATAATCAAATCTGACAGTTACAATTTAGTTTTTAACTTGATAATACACGTCAATAAATGTTGTACAAAGAAAGAAACACCTGTCAGGTTAATAAGACAATGATTAATTAATAATGATTAATTATGACTTAATAATTATTTGATCAAGTGATTTATGAGAAAAATGATGGAACACCTTCCAGCACCAGAAAGATAATGTACGAATGTAAAATATTTAAACAATTATATGTGGCTTTAATAACCATACTTTAAACACACTTGTATGTAAACATGGCACAAATACAAAGTCCGGGCGCTGATGGACTACCAAAACATTTTGTTACTGCTATGCGAACACTTTTTGATATAATGGACGATCAGAATACAGGATTTGTTAAGTTTTCCGATATTGAAGACAGATGGCAAGATGATGGAACACAGGGTCTTCCAAAAGGTGTTTTAGATAGTCTTAAGAAAGTTACGCCATCCAATGGTTTGTTATCTTTTGAGAGGTTTTGCACTGGATTAAAAATTTGTTTACTACAAATTCAAGCAGAATCTGATCCAAAAAAACATAGTGGTCAACCAAATAGACCACCGTCTGCACCTATTCTTATACCTGACAGTCAAAATAAAACAACATGGATATCTCCAAATACAGCAACTATACGACCAAATAACGCCATATCTCAACAACGAACTTTAAGTATGCCACAGTTATTAGCAGGTCGCAAAGATACCAGTGCACAATTAGAATTAATGGATGTCAGAAGTGGAACTGAATCAAAGTTACATAAAGCATATGGACCTCCGAAACCTCCAAGGACAGGTGCTGCATTGGAAGTTAGAACTATTAATACCGATAGAAATTTTGATAAATCTGAGATTCGAACGGTATTGCAAAATTGGCAAATGGGTTTGTTAATGAATGATGATAAAACTATAGAAAAACGACAGTTACCAACAGTAAATTATAAACCAGATACAAGAACATTATTAAGATCAACTCGTGTATTGGGTGATGGTAAAGCAGTTGAATTACAGAACAATCAAGTTGGTTTCCAACTAAAAAAGTCATTAAATAGACGTAGAGAACCTAGACGTCACACGTTGCAGAATGGTATTGATTATAATATGGTAAAGATGTCCTCCTCTAGGATTCCCAACTAACGATTGGTGATTGGTGTTGGGTTTGCATGTTATATAACAAGTATTAACATGCTATATATCTACACAGCTTATATCAATCTTTAGTTTCAAATTTTAGCTTTTAATGTATATTATTTTAACAACATTTTTATAGATTGGATAGTTGGGAAACCTGTGTAATAGTCTTTGTTAAAGAAAGTTATTTAATTTTGCTTTTATTTTTAGATGAAGAGGATGAAACAAATCGAGCAAGAGAAAGATGTCTTACTTCAAGGTTTAGCTGCAGTTGATAAAGCTAGGGAATGGTATTTGAAACAAATCTCTGCTACTCAAGAAAAAATCAAACATCTTGGACGTATGGGATCCCATGTGGTATTAAATTTTCTATTAATGTTTCATAACATTACTCTAAATATGTGTAATCAATAATGTGTCTTCTTTTATAGGAACAGTGGACAGAAGCACAGCAAGAACGATTAGAATTGCAACGTGCTCGAGTACTAGAAGTTAATAAACACCTGGCAGCGCTGATAAGTAGCTGGGAACGTGGCGGTCTTCCACTTCATATGAATCTTGCTTTTCTTAGTACCCCAACATCTACCCAACTCCAACAAGATATGCTTTCCGGACTTAAGCAACAAAATCATAGATTAACAGAAGTAAGTTAATAAAAATAAGTTATTGTTTAATCTCATGTAATATTGAATAAATGTTAATTTTCAAAAAAATATACAATAGGAAGTTAACAAAAAAAGCCAACGAATAGCAATACTTGAACAAGAAAAAGATAACTTGGTGCGAGAATTATACAATAGGCAAGGTGGTATGGTTCAGTCTCGAAGAGCAACAATGATCCACGAACAACATGACCAAACATTCATGTAAGGTACTAACAATAATAACGTCAGTGTCTTTGCATTTGACAGAAGATTATATTCTAAATAAATATTGTTTTTCAGAATATAACTAAGATGATTATTACAAAGAAGAATTGCTGCTGAAGATAGAAACGACGAGTTTTTATGTGAAATTATATGTCTTTATAAAACTAAACGAATGATAGTTATATTCAAGCTTTAGATTAAGTTTGTAAAAATTTGTTAAATATTCAAGGTACTAATATTCAAATTTAGATATATAATGTAAACAAAGTGCCTTAAAACTTCCATAATCCGTCCAAGAATCTAAAGATTATTACATTTCCGTAAATAAATTATTATTCTAATTAATAAACAGTCTTGACCCAATTACTCATTCTGTTGCAAAATCATAGTTTAAATTACTTCATAAAATTCAATCGATAGCACTGTGTATCTAACGCTGATTTTGTTTCATGTTGTTATCAAAATATTTTATAAGAAAATTACACAAACATATTCTGCAAGTTCCGTGATACATGCCACATCTACTTCCGGAAGTACGACCATAATGTCAAATGTTATCGAACAACAAAGAGTGATAATATGTTTCTCTAATCATCCGACAATGCTATTTATGTCAAATTTGTTACAAAGTCTTATAAAAGTCAACCTTATACAGTGAATTCAATATTACTGAAAATATATTTAACAACGTTAAGGAAGGATTCAAAAATACAACAAATGTACATAAAATTTTATAACGATTTGTTTTCGATCACATACGCATATAAATTGAAACTACTCTTCAAAATCTCCAAAACTATTCTCCTGACCATGTGGTCTGTTTGAAAAAATCCGTGACGCCTCGTACGATGACTGATCCAAAATCGTATAAGACTTAAAAACTTCCAACGTATCCAATATTATCATAAATTATGTCTATCGCCTATATTTTTAAAGAACGGAGCACAGAACTTTGAATGTAAGCTACACGAATCCTTGAAACAATAAAATATTACAGATAAAAACAGTACAGTTATATTAGGTAATTTGTTGTGTTCAAAATTAATTTTAAATTCGAATTATATATTCCGTAATTACATATTCAGTTTTTCCAACTTCTTTTTTTCAAAATTTATTCCATTCCCTTCGTTATTTTAAAATAAATATAACAACGTTAGTTTTTTAAATAACCTGAAACAACAGTTCAACAACTTGTGTTCTTCGAGCCATTGTACACGCGGATAGAAGAGAATCATGATTTTAAGGGAATCGTTGAGAAACATTGATGGTGTGTGGTAGTAGACGGGCGATTAACCACCCCACGCATGGTTTCTTGGTCTCCGATGACATCTTAGCTAAGCGTGTTAGTCTGTATTTAGCTAGCAGTTGTCGAGGGGCAGTTGCCTCCAGCTGTCCAGAGTCAGCGGTTCAGTTCAATCAGCGCGCCCAACGAGTATCGTTGCTCGCCTAGTATCAACATTTTTTCTTCGCGATAGTGTGTGTAGTGAGACGAACCCCCTTCGAACGGCTGACCTTTGACCCTGCAGAGGTCAAGAAAAGCCTATCCACAGGCGCGTTGCTCGTCGATTTCCGTTTCTGAACTATACGATCAACCGGATTACCGTTATCAGGGCTTTCTGTTCGAAGGGACTTTGTGTGAAGTTTCATTAAGCTCATCATGCTATCAAGATTGATACTACCAATAATACTGGTACTCGTAATTGTAGGTATGAACCCGTTCCTCGCGTTTCAAAGAAAACCCAATTTGTTCTTGGCCATTCTTTCATTGCAAAAATATAAAAAAAGATATAATTTTCGTTCGTCGATTATTTCCGTTTGCTTCTATCTGAATCACTTTGAAAGATAAATGCTCAGTTGAAAGTTAGGCGAATTCGAGAACACTGAAATGGCTGAATTAGAAGTTGGATAGTTTATTATATTTGTTGGTGTACTTGTATACGTATATGTATAGGAGGTGTCATTGACTATTATCCTTTTTATGTGATAGATAATACGTGTAGTGTCTTAAACGTTTCTTTAAAAAAAAAAGAAAGAAAAAAAACATCTCGGTTCATTCACCGAGGACACAGATAAAGCAGAACGATAATGAGGAGAAGTTTCGATGATGCATACTTCGTGTTTTCTTTATATTGTTTTCATTGTGCGGGAATACGGACGATGACAATAATAAATTATTTGATATTCGGAAAATCAATTAGGCTACGCAGCCATGCGTTATCTCCTTGAACATTTATCAATTTAGACAAGCGGGAAGTGCAACGGACACATCCGGTACAAATAGTTGCCCGAGGCAGCATGTCTCTTCGTAGCATTATCTCCTCAGGGTAAATAAACTGCAGATATGTTCACTGCGTATGAACCATTCGTTCGAATGCATCATGGAGAACTGGCGCCCATAATTTGTCGCTAAGATATCTCATTCATGCCTTGTATTACTGTTTTTAATTTCGCATAATTTATCATCCATTGATAAAAGCGATATTTTCTTTACTACATTGTCGCTTAATTAGAAGAGAATCGAATGAGAAGCGCTTGTAATTATTTTTCTGACGAATACGCTAATAGTATGTAAATTATTCAGTATATTTTAATTATCGATGGAAATATATCTTCGTTTACTATTAGAAATAAACATTTTTCTTCCCGCCGAAAATAACGGTTATTTCTTTATAATTTAACTTATCCTGGAACAAATTTATAATTAACAATCGTGATTATAATACGATTAAACATTTTATAAATATCCAGACAAATGAAATTTGTCGTTTTAAAGTTTTATTTTAATGCTTTATAAATATCTTTACGTACCAATTGTCCTTTTATTGTAGCCATAAACACATTCTCGCGCGCTTGTGATTTGGATCAGATGCAATATGGATGTCGAATTTATAATGCACAATGCAGATGCGGTTATGGCTGCTCATCTGAATACAGATATAATAATAATGACGACTGTAAAGAAGCATTAAGAGGTAATAGCATACCTGTTATTTCTATCAACGTGACGTTAATTAAAAATTGTAATCCAGTTTTTTATGCTCTCGCTTAAAAGTTAATAATATGTAATTATTGTAATTATTTAATAAGTATTTTTTCAGGTAAACGTAGCGATACATGTCATAGACTAAAGCCTTGTTTAAACGGCGGATCCTGTTTGCAAATATCATCGGAGCCTGGATTTAAATGTCGCTGCGAAGGAACCGGTTATTATGGACCATTTTGTGATAAACGTTAGCATACAACTATCATTACTATGTATTTAATTAAGGATGGTTATATTTATAAATTGCATCCTCACATTTGATTACATTCAATTTCTAACGTAATCGTAAATATATTTTCAACGACCTAATAACATAGATAAAGTGTTTCCAATAGCTAAGTTAAATATAAAAATAAAAATTTCATTGTTTGTAGTATTTAAAAACGGTGTATTTAATGAAATGATTATATATTTTTCAGCTTGCCCAGGACTAAATCATTTACGTCTCCGAGGACCATTTCCCTACGAATGCGTCGTAATCTGATTTACAATTCTTATCTTCATCTATTTGAAATCAAGTACATGCGTTATTAAATACAAAAAATGAACACGTTTTGTAACAATTTTCACATCTTTGTACATACATAATAAATACATATTGTATATATCATAATACGTATACACATTATTATTTATAAACTTTTATTACAAACTGTCGATGTAGAAATATGGCAAAAGTGAAAAATACACATTTGCCGCAATTGACATTATTTAAAAATGAGAAACATAATTTCTAAACTATTTGTATTTCAAGATAAAAAAGAGAGGTTTGATATTTTCACTGTTTATTCATCAATAATTTTACAATATGTATGCACATGATGTGTTGGATCCATGAGTTTGTCAGACAAATGCTTAGTTTGTATCGTGCTTGTGTTATGCACTTTATTCTTATTGTTACTCCTTTCACCTATTTCTACATAATGCCACGTGTACCTCACTTGCTGTTTCAGATGGCAAAACTTATAAAATTCGATTTTTTTACTCTTCGCGTAAGTACTGTTTTGTTCTTTTTTTTTCTTTCTTTTCTTTTTGTAGTATGAATCGACTGAATCTCGTAATACTAGTTTGATTTTACAACACGAAACTGCATCAGGAACTTAATTGCATGTACATATATTTATATATTATATATTATCTAGGACAAACAAATTGGCCAGTTGTAACTTCCTTTACAAATTCATTAATATTTTCTTTTTTAACAGAGTTACACGTTACAATGATTCATATACTGAAACGCAAGTCTGCCCCCCCCCCCACTATAAAATTATTTAAATTCACAAATTTCAGCAAGTGATGCGGATATATTCTTATTCTTCTCCTTCTTCTTCTTCTTTTTCTTCATCTCTTTTGATTATACGGCCAATCAGTATTTTATATATATGATGCATTTGCATGTGACTTCAGTTTTGTCTATTGTACATTTTAAACTGATTGTAGTGTACGTTATAGGTAAAACAGATACTCTAAAGAAAATAATATAAATAAATGTTGTATCAACATGTACGTATATTCTTATAAAGGCAGACAGGACATTATCTTCGAACATTACAAACGAGCCGGTTGTCAACGTCTCAATATTAAATTATTTTCCAACCTATATCTGTATTTATAATAAACCGAAGGAAGGAAATGCTCGTCAAATTTTCATAGAGAGTACGCAATTAAAAAAGTTGAATAATATTTTACAACATTTTCAGAAAATCTATTATGCGATGTTGTAAATGAAACGAGATTTTCAATAGACGTTTAGTAAAATTAAATACTTCCAGGCAAAGTGCCACTCTAATCATTTTCATACTTTATAAGATGATAAAATGACTCGTTGTTTTTTTTATTTTATATTCTTTTCTTCTCTCAACAAGTTCATAATCCAATTGATTATTATCAATATTATTATTGTTGTCACATTAGTCTCAATTTGGCAAATGTTTACGATCATGCTTATGATAATAATAATCTCGGTACCGAAGTGTATGGACTAAAAACAAGAAATGTAGATTACAATTTGGATAAGCAGTAACCGTTTCAATACGACATTACTCTTGAATGGCACCAGGGGTATGCTGGCATCTTTCTTGACTAAATCCACGCGTGCCGTCTGGCCCCCTTGGTTGTCTAACTACTGTTAATTTAGGACCTGTATCTCCCAAAGATGTAGTACGCAATCGGCTGATCAAACGTTCGGGTCGTTGTTGGACTGAATCGCTGTACAATAAATATATAAAACATTCAGGATGTTGATTTAAATAAATACAAAATTTTATAAAATGAAATTATATTTTACCTTATTCGTGTTACATTGCATGCAGAGGATTTACCAGTGCGTTGATTCGTAATTAAAACGAATTCAACCGGATCTCCTGGCTGAAGTATCGCATGGTCTCGAACTTGACTCATGTGAAAGAATAATTTCTTACCCTCGTCAATCTCGTAGGTAAGAAAACCGAAAGGACCTTTCACTGCATCCACTGTTGCTCTTCTCTTTTTTCTAACTGCTACAATATTACAAGCATGACCTGCTGAATCCACCTGTAGTTGTACAGGGTCACCGGCCTGTAGTAGTTCACGTTTATTAACCAGTCCCATAATTCTAAACTCATATTCCGGAGTGTCTTCATCTTCGTTAGTAGCGTTTATCTTTATCAGACCAGCATACTCTGCCTGGTCAGGATTTGCACTTCTTAGTGGTCTTACGACCGTTCCATCGAGCACTTCACTAACTGGTATTGGCCTAGGAATGCTTCCACGAGGTACTAATTTAACGTAATCCGCGGCAACACAACCACCGTTACCTCTACCGTTTCCAGAACTGATTATACACTCAATATCAGCTCCTACTTCCAAAGCACTAACATCTCCTTCAAAATTGCTAAAAAAATAGCGCATATATATTAAATACAATTTTGTGGTAACAACAGATTTTAATTTAAACAAAAGTGTTTACCCGAAGTGAAAAAATATTTCTTTATCGTGATTTACAGTCTCAATAAAACCAAATCCATCTTTGAGAGCAGCAATGAAGCCCTGACAAACTTGACCGTTTATCTTTTTATTACCATTCTGAGTTTTTTCACCAGAAGAATTCACTAGAGATATGTCAACAGCAACAAGTACTTTATTTCGTTTTACTTGACAGATACTAAATTGAACCTAAAACACGTTCGCAATTTAAACAAAAAAGTATTTAAGAATGTTTTCATACCGGAGAAAAATAATAATATACCTTGTCATCTACTTTTGGAATATTTTTTGAATCACAATCTTTGGTAAAGAAAATAACACTCTTTTGTTGATTCTCTTTCGTGTATCCGATGAGACCAGATACCAAACCATTTCCGCCTTGAATTACAGTACCCACCAAATCTTTTTCTACGATTGTTTCAAATTGAACTGTACCAGGCGGTAAATGTTTCAACCTAATTGCACTTTGTCGATTACTCGAAAATGATGAAGTGGGATCCTATTATGAAGAATAATAATAATTTATATTAAAATTACAAGAACAGTTAGAACATACTCTTGAAATAAATTATACTTACTTGAATAACTGTAAACTCAACTTCATCTCCATCAGTAATTTCTCTATCAACATCAAGAATTTCGTTGAAATGAAAGAATAGACGCCCATCGCGATCTACACAACGAATAAAGCCAAATCCATCTTTGAGAGCAGCAATAATGCCTTGTTCTCGTCTTTCACCAGACACAGTAAAAGATTCAGGTAACAACATTATTTCAGTAGCTCTTTTAAGTTGATCTCTAGTATCTGTAGCAATACGAAATTGGACCCAGTCCCCATGTCTAAGGAAAAAAAATCCCTTTGCTATTATATTGATAAAATATGTACCGTTAATTTGTAAAGACATTCTAACATATTTTACCTGAGAGTAAAATCTCCTTTTTGATCTTTGTCACCAAACGGAATTTCAACCTCAGAATGATCAGTATCTCTATAACGAATTCTTCCAGGCAATGGATCATTTTGATGACGGGCTGCAGTGCCTCTTTCTAAAGACTTTAATACCTGCCCCTTTACTACTTCGTTGCTGACTTCTTCAAATACTATAGAACCAGGTGGTAACTTAGTAATGTTACAAGCTACTTCTTTTCCCTGAAAAATAATAATAAATTAATTATTATAAAACACTAACTAATAGCTTCTTCTATAAAAAAAAATATCTATGCTTACATTTCGAGTTTGTATTATAAATTCAACATCGTCTCCTAGTCTAAGTTCTTCTTTCATAGATTTAGCTTCACTAAAGTGGAAGAAAATCTCTTTAACTACGTCAGCACGTTCAATAAAGCCAAAGTTTTCTTTCATCGAGCATACTACTCCACGATAGCGAACTGGATGTACTAGATTTTCCAATCTTACGTGACATGCACCCAAATTTCCACTATAATTAATTTTTAAGCTTTGTATTAACTTTGTACTTTGTGTCCTTAATAGGTATAACGAAAAAAATAAATTATATACCGTTGATTAGTAGCAATTTGAAATGACACTTTATCTCCAGTACGCAAAACAACATTTCCTTCTACATCATCTTTTGTATATGGCAAAAAAAAACATTCTCCTCTGTTTTCGTAACTGATACGCCCTTGTGAGTCACCGCTCGCATGCAGTTCCGTAGTTACATTTCCAGTGACTCGTTCTTCGCTTAGCACCTATATTATTTAAGACTTTACAAATCTGTATATTTAAATATACTTTTTTTTACCAAAAACATGAAAATAATGTGTTTGTTGTACTAACCACCTCTGGTGAAATCTTACTGACTGTACTAGCAATAGGTTTTCCTGTTCGTCGATCATAAGTCATTTCAAATTCAACTGGATCGCCAATTTTTAAATGTTCTATGTTACCACTAAATTGGCTAAAATGAAAGAACAACCTTGCTTGCCTTTCACAGCATTGTATAAATCCATAAGAATGCTAAAAAAAGAAAATGAAAATGATATGAAATATACGTGATATGAAAATATATAACTTTATATAAAACTGACTATGGTAATAAGATCCTTACTAATAATTTTTCAATAATTCCTGTTTCACGTGTCCCTTGGTTAGCAGTCTGATCCTGATAAGTGGAATTATTTGTTGACGGCTCTTCTGTGTAACCAGTATTTCCTTCCATTCCAGTAAATGTTCCAAAAGGAAATCTGCTAACTTCGTTACGTGATGTTTGGGTATTAGTGTAACCTGCATAGTGTATATTATTTTTTCCATTTCCAGGAGGTGAATCTGTCATATAATGGTCACTACTGTAGTTGTTACCATTTCGGTAGATATTAGTTGCTGATTGACGTGATCCCGTTATAACTTTGGGACTTGGTATAGCCACGGACTTATAATCAAGTATTGCAGGGTCAGAGTTCATGATTGGCGGCTGGAACGATTTCCACTGAGGATTGTTGGACATTGTTTCAAATTCGCACAATTGTTAAATGTAATCTTTACGTATAAGTATTCCTCTTTTCTTGAAACAATTACTTAATTTCTTTTTATGTTCACTTCTGTTTCACCACAATATACATTTACTTATATTTAGAAATTTTTAGTCTTTTCAATTATTTAAGTGTTAACATAGATATCACAGAACGGTTCTTGGTACCTTATATCTTTGTTCACTATTATAATGTTACAAGAACTTAATACAGAGGAAGAGAGGCTCTTTAAAATGCTGTGGAAATTCAGGCTCCTTTGTGACCAAGAAGTGGAAGGAAGGATTTGAACGTATTTTGACGTATATCATAAATTATTCATCTGCGAGTACCTCGACAACTCTGTGCGAAATTGGCACTCTTTTTAAATACAAATACAAGTGTGTTTTATTAACCAAAAGCAGCACAATCTCAGCCGCAATCACAATCACGGTCACTTTATGGCTCACCTACTTCT
Source organism: Nomia melanderi (assembly GCF_051020985.1). NCBI lineage: Eukaryota > Metazoa > Arthropoda > Insecta > Hymenoptera > Halictidae > Nomia > Nomia melanderi. Next base: position 7,905,042 of record NC_135005.1, read on the forward strand.
TTCTCACAAAGCTTGTGTACACAATGTATAAATGAACAATATAGTTAATGTTGATTTACGAATTAATACACGTACAAAATTCTTAGCACATCATAGACCATTGATACTTTCCACATATGTATGCACGAGTGTTGTAACGACTGTTTGATATTTACTCAATTTAGCATATATTAGAATAACCGTGTTTCCTTTTAAACAGCAGTCATCCTTTTATAAAAGGAGTAAATCAAAAAACATAGGAGATTTAAAGGATAAATGTTGACTTGAAAATCCTCAGATGTCTTCAATGCGTGCTGAGTGTGATTGTGTTGTTCCGATATTTCTATATTAGCGTTTCCTTCTTCAGCATTTAATTGTGAAATTTACAGTGAGCCTTGGTTTCAAAAATGTCCTAAACTAACAATTACACAAGCTGAAATAAAAGAAATTTACTTATTTTAATATATTCTATAAGTTGTTATGATTAAATATTAATGGATATTTAATTATAATGATCACGAGCTTTTCAACATAAAAATTCTAATGAATTACTGCATCACTTTAAAAAATAATGTTTACTTTTCAACAGTAAAAGTACCTGCGATAAATATAACTTTTAGTTACACTTCGTAACTTATTCATTTTATTATATGGCAAATTTGACTAATTACTTTTTAAAGAGTTAGCCATTAAAAAAAATATATATGTACAATTTATAAAATATTTTATAAAAGACACATAAATTCGTATTATTTTATGTCACTTTTAAATGCAGCACACTTTTGTCATACATTGTACAATTAACTCAAGTAAAAAATAAATATGTAGTGGGAGTACTGTCTCAGTTGCACTTATAGGTTATTATATATTTTGAATTTTACATTGATATGAATATTAAAGTATATAAAATAATTCATGCTATATTTATGATATTTTGTGTACGGTTTCATATAAGATAAACAAAATATTCGCAATAATTGAATGCCAGTTTGACATTGACTTTTTATTCTCCAACTGGTACTATTCTCTCAATGTTTTTTACCTACTTCTCGAGATTTTACTCGTCCCTTCAATCATGTTTACCGATGTTGAATAATCAATCAAGGCATTATTGTCATCAATTTATGATTCAAATCATAATTCTCGATCTTTACTATAACTCAGATAGATTACTTGAACACCCACATGAAAATGTTAAATATATGTAACGATGAAGGTATTGTAAGTATATTCGGAATATAACTAAATGCATATCATTCCGCTAATCTTTTCATTGTTTGTCTCAAATTCAAAACAACAGTACGTATTTCCAGAAGAAAAGAAAAGAAAATTCCGAAATATTATATGTGTTTGCCAGTTATGAGTTTCTAATTTTTTTATGAAGTCGCTCATTTCTTTGGGTATCGTAAAAATTGATTGAACTTCCGCAGACTTATAGAATATAAATATTCTTAACGGAGAGCAAATAATTCTGTAAAATCTAATTGTTTCGTTATAAAGCTCGTAATCGAACGGCTTTAGAAAGTTTTATAAAACTCACCACGACACAGCACAGCACTGACGACATGCCGCCATGTTGAATGTCAACATTCAGCATTCACATACAAAACAGGAGCAATCACAGAGCAATTACAGTTAAAATCTCAATTCATAGCCTTCTAGTGATATTGTAATAAAAAGAGTTACTACATATTTGTTTATCATGTTACATGTAAAAACAGTCGATAAAAATACAACATATTTTGAAAACTCGAGTTCACATATCATGAAAATAAAAAGAAAAATGTGATTTCAATAGTGTTTTTGAATGTATAATGGAAGCGTTAACTTAACGCTAAATACGTTTAAAAAGTTCTTGTTTACAATGTTTTTTTAAATAAATAAAAATGAAAATAAATTTTTTAAATTTAAAAAGGAAACTAATATTTTTATGTAACAAAGTTAATTGATAATGATTATAAAATATTAAACAATGTAACAATAAATAAACTAGTACTTTCAACATACATGTTCTTTATTTTTACATTCATTTTTCAGATCCTCATCATTAGTAGTATACAAAGTAACTAGTTATTTATAATTTACAAATAAAATTTGCTTTAATAATAATGATAGCGACAATAATATAATAATAATAATAATAATAATAATAATAATAATGATAATAACATTAAATAAATTTTTGCACATATTATTAAGAATTTAGTTTTTGGGATGTTTCTGTATTTGATGGTCTTGAGTATACACCAAAATAATTTAATCGACGCCAGCGTAAATCTTCAGGATCTGGTGTTGGTGGAGCAGTGACACATTCTAAACTCAATTGAAGAGCTCTTCGTAAATCATCATCTTCATCTGAGTCATTAGTTATATTTGTTGTATGAGTTGCTTTCTCATTATGTAAGTCTAATCTCAACTTAACCGACTCATCAATATCATCTTTATTATTATTTTCTAAACTTAATTGTAGCGCCCTTTGCAATTCTGCATTTTCATCATCATTTTCTTCTTTACTTTCAATCCTTATAGGTATTATCCTTTCTTGTGGCTTGCTGTGTACCGTTTCTTCTTTAGATGTTGATGGTTTATTATAAATATTCGAATCTACAATACTAGTATTTCTCAACAAATTAGAAGGACTTGGTACTTTTACTTCTCCCAAAGCAAGGGCAGCTTTTAAAAGCTCATCTTCTTCTTTAACACCCAGACGATAACCTTTCGATTCTGTTTTTAAAGGTGCTTTTCCTTTTGGTACAACCACTACTGGATTCTTCATAAGCGCATCGTCTGCAGGACATTGAGGAAGTGTACCAATAACGACAAAGATAGAGTAACCTATTAAAAAATACATTTCGTATCTAACATAGTTCCATTATTATAAGCTGTATGCTTCCAATATATTATATTTACCATCTTGTATCAATTGAGTTAAATACATTGCAAGGTAAGTATCTGATATAAGTTGTGGTCCACTTAGCATTGAATTTAAATTGAACCACTGTTTCCCAATTTTCCGTATAGTAAACCAATGGCCTTTATAATTACATATGTACGCTTTCATCTGTCTAAAAAATCATATGTTTCCTTAATACACGTTCACGTAAAATACAAGTTACTACATGAAAAATGATAATGAATATAAATTTAAAAATCTATTTAAAAAATTGAATCTCTAATATAATTTTGTTTACTACAAAAATATATTAAAAGATTCTTAAAACGAAAGTGAAGATATGAAGAAATGAATAATAACCTACGAAGGATCTTTCCGTGCCATCAATGCTGCAGATTCTGTACTATTATATGGGACTAGTTCTAATTCCAAAACTTTCAATGCTCTACTAATAACTTGAACAGAAAAATATCCGCTATCGTCCATATTTCCTGACGGTTGCTAAACAAAATAATATCTTTTATCATATGTAATATTATTTGTACATTATTATAATAAAATCTTTCCTTTTTAATATTTAATAAAGTTTTAAGAAATCCAATCAATGTTTATTTTATATAGTACACTTGATTCGTTTAATTCATTTTTGGTTTTCCAATCTATTTAGTTTAGCTTGTACTGTTTACTTTTGATCAAACATGTTTGGTTATTATAATTATTAAAGACAAGTTAGGGGCTTTCATGTATTTATGTGAGTACAGGATGAATTAAATGAGTCGGGTGTACATTATAACAAAAGAAATACAGTAAAATAGGTATATCTACCTCTAGAAAAAGTCTGTAATCTTCACTATCAACACCTGATTCTGCCATCCTCATTCTTTCCTCTTTATCCAGTTCATGACCAAAACTAGCGAGATCTACTGCATTAAAATAGGGTCCTTGCAAAAGTGCATTTAAACAATGTTGCGCGCATAAATACCCTTCTTGCTGTAATGCATTTTCCCATTAATATGACATAGACACGGAAAGATTGTTACCATTTGTTGCGCATATTGTTATTTACCTTTTCATGAAATATTGTTTCCATTTTATCAGTATGTGTCCGATATAATGTGTGAAATATGCAGACATTAAATAAAGAATAATTAAGTTATACGTCAATCAAGCTCAAAAGATTTCTACGACTAAACGTCATCCACAAAAATATTTTTTGGTTATAACCAGAAGTATAAAATATATAGTGCACCGTGTTACTAGACATTACGACGCATAACTATAGTACTACCATCTTACAACACATTTCATAATTAATGTCGAGATTACACACGATTGATAAAAATTGTAACTAATAAATACAATTTTAAGCGTCTGTAAAGGTACAAACTATTTTAACGTTATCGAAAATATATTCTAAACGTGAATACAAAATAACCGATTGACCCTATATTTCCATTAAAATAATTCTCATTATACAATATCTATCTTTGCATTATATAATTATATTGTTCCGAGGCTCTATCTTAACTTTAATTAGTCCATATGAAATTAATGCCATGCATGTAACATTCTTCGTTCACCGAGGAATATTCAAATACATATTACAAATCTGTTAAAGAGAAACCTTAAGCTAAGTATAAAATACTCGACGGGCCGTACATCGGGGAGCACGATGTAATCTCTAATCGCTAAGAAGCTTCGGAAACTATAAAATTATTATTTAAGGGCTTTGGCCGAATTTGAGCCTCGTCTACTACCACGGCATAGAAAAGGATACCAAGTGTCGGGGTAGTGAGTGAGTGAGTGAGTGTGAACGAAGGGGATCCGAAGAAAAATTGAAAATCGCGACTTCGCCGAAAAGAAAGGCGTCTCGTGCACGCGAGTGTGTATTGCCGGCATAAGCGCGATCTGGAAGGAAGGTTGTGGTGTATTAGGGATTGCGACGGCGTCGACGACCTGTAGAAGACGACACCTGCTTCGCTTGAAACGGAAGACCGGAGAGACACGGTGACGGTGGGGGCGGCCATACTCAAACAACCGCCGAGCGAAGTGCACGGCACAGCGCAGAAATGAGACGATAATAAAACCGTATTATACCACCGGAACAACTTAGGGACGAGGTGTAACGGATGTAAGTGCCTCCGTTCGAGACGGGAAAGAAAAAAATCCACGGAAGGAAGTGAAAACGGAAGTGCGAGAAGTGTGACAAAAAGAGGATAGCGGCCCGACGAATCGAGGCGCAAAGGACGATATGAGTGCGAAAACGGACGTGAACAGGCGGGTCTTAGCAATTCAGGCCAAGAAAAAAAGACACAAGCCAAGCAAGAGGAAAGGAAAGGGGAATTCCCAGGGTGAATCAGAGACACCAGGAGCTCAATGCTCGAAGGCACCATGCACTCAACAAGAACAAGAGATAAACCTCGCAAAGAGGTATTCCGATTATCTTTTATTAACGTTATTTCATTTTTTGTTGACTTCTCTGGCTGACAGTTTGTAATTAAAATCAATTTCGGATTAATAAGCGACGTTGTGGAGCTGTTTGTTGTTTTACGTTGATGAAACGCTACTAATGAACTATCAAGTGTTTAACAACGAATGTGTTTTAATGTTCTTGCGTCGTGTATTCCTTATCTCTTCTATTGCGAGAAGTCACAACCGAAATTAACTTATCTTCAACGGAACAGAGTTTAAATTATAGAATATAATAAGTATAAACAAAGGCCGTAATACTTTGAGGTATTTAACGAGTCGTTTTCGTGAAACGTGGTATGTTGAATAATATATAGAAAATGTTAAAGAAAGTTTGGTTTTCTATCATTTCAGAAAGAATCGGTTTAATTCAATTTTAATCTGTATTCTTTTAAGGTTTGGAAAAAAGGAAGTCAGATTTGAAATAAGTACTTTTCCTTTTTGATAAATATAATTTCAAGATACAAAATTTCAAGTGACAAGAAGGTGTTTTTTCACGAATGTTTAATCTTTAACGTTTTTTAGTTTGCTTATTTAAAATTTTCTATTTTGGATCTTGTATTTCTTAATACCATTACTTATTTACATTCGTTAAGTATTGTGTTTTTGTTTTTCATTTTCTGATTTGTATTTTTTTCTTTTTTGTTTGTCAGAAAAACTTTGAAAGAAGATTTCAAACTTCCACGTTTTCACTCGTTAGATGCTCTGAGGTAAGTGCTACACGGTCCAACACAGTTCCTCCAAGAACAATTTTCTTATTCGTAAGATAATACACCGTTGGATGTTTATCGATTCTAACATTCACTTGCATCTTTGAAATATATATCACTGTGGTAATTGATAGCTGGATGACTCAAAATGATTCCTAGCTATTGCCTAATAACAGTTCTGATTATTTTTATTTATTCTTAGTCAAGACCGCACACAGACTAAGACCCTGTCGTAAATCTCTCGAAAGTTAAATGGCTATCAATGTCCATTTTAAATAAAACACATTAACTCTAATACGTTTTTCAACTGAAACTTATAGAACGGAACTATGTCCTAGTTCGAGTAATGAAACAATAGAGGACGATGACGAATTGCACAGTAGTGAAGAAGAAGAGCAAGAGGACAGCAATGATTATTGTAAAGGAGGATATCATCCAGTCAGAATAGGAGATTTATTCTTAAATCGTTACCATGTAGCTCGTAAACTTGGCTGGGGCCATTTTTCAACGGTTTGGCTATGCTGGGATTTACAGGTATATATATAACTTGAAATAAGATATCTCTGTGATCATTAAGTATATGAAAATAATATGTTAAAATATTTTCCACAGGATAAACGGTTTGTGGCACTTAAAGTGGTGAAGTCTGCAACGCATTTTACTGAAACTGCATTGGATGAAATTCAATTATTGAAAGATGTGCGTGATACGGATCCTACTGATCCTAAACGCAATAAAACCGTCCAGTTGCTCAATGATTTCAAGATCAGTGGCATTAATGGTCTGCATGTTTGCATGGTATTTGAAGTGCTTGGACATAATCTTTTAAAACTGATTATTAAATCCAGTTATACAGGAATTCCAAGGAATAATGTTAAACGTATCATCAGGCAGGTCCTTGAAGCACTTGATTATCTTCATAATAAATGTAAGACAAACTTGAAAAATTTATTAAATATTTATTATTATTAGCAACTGCATGAGAAATTAAAAATTTGAACTTATTTCAATGTAATGTGAGTTTGAAGCTTTTCCAAATTATTTTTAAAAAATTTTTCCCAATATTTCATTAATATGTTACATAATATTTAGACAGATTTTTATGCTTTTATGGAAACTCTGAAAGTGCAAAGTATCTAAAGTGCAGTGTCTTTTATAATATTTGTTAGGAAAAATCAGTTTTTTTCTTAACTCTATTTTTTGCATTCTAAAAAATTTGAATTTGCATAAACATCCACCATCTATTAATATTGAAATAAAATGATGTTTCAGAATATTCATTTATGTTTCAGGTAAAATTATTCATACAGATATTAAGCCAGAAAATGTTCTTATTTGTGTTGACGAAGCTTACATACGAAAGTTAGCTTGTGAAGCTACTGAACTGCATTCTTTAGGAATGAGATTGCCAGTATCATTAATTTCAACTGCACCAAAGGAATTCCAAGAGCCCACTCGTAACTCCAAAATGTCAAAGAATAAAAAGAAAAAACTCAAGAAAAAAGCCAAACGTCAAAATGAATTATTAAAAAAACAAATGGAACAAATTGAGGAATTGGAGGAGCAAAATAAAATAGCAAATAATACAAGAGAAAATGGAGAATTAGAAACGAATAGTCCGGATCAGGATATAAATACAGAAAGTATAGAAGATAATTCTGAAAGCAAAGGTTCACCTGATATATCAGAACCGTCAGCGCCTTCATTGCACATAAATGGTGTGGATAGTCTAGGAGGAGGAGAGAAAGTAGAGAATCAATTACCCCAACAACCGGAGAAGATGGACAATGCGAATTTATGTGATGTAGAGAAAAGCTGTGGAGAAGGAATGTTACCACCTGATTATGAAGATACAGATGAGTGTAGCGAGGGTAAAAATTTTAAATAATTATTACTTAATTAATTATATAACTCTCTCTTGATTATTATTTGGTTTATAGGCCGTAATTTACAACCACCTGATAGTAAACAATTGAAACGAACATCCGTAGCTCCCTTAGATCCTGCCATAGTGGAATGTGACGTTGAAGTAAAAATAGCAGACCTCGGAAACGCATGTTGGGTCAACAAAAAATTCACAGATGATATTCAAACCCGTCAGTACAGATCATTAGAAGTGTTATTAGGATCAGGATACGATACTTCTGCGGATATATGGTCCACTGCTTGTATGGCATTTGAATTGGCGACTGGTGACTATCTTTTCGAACCACATAGTGGCAAAGATTATTGCAGGTAAGAAATTAGTATTATTGTTTATTACATATACGTTTCAACAACTTTTACTCTACTTCTTTTTTACTAAAATCGTGTATTATTATAGAGACGAGGACCATTTAGCTCACATTATTGAATTACTTGGAGAAATACCAAAACGTATTGCACTTTCTGGCAAAAACTCAAAAATGTACTTTAATAGGAAGGGAGAATTAAAGCATATTAACGGATTGAAGCCTTGGGGACTGTACGAGGTGCTTACAGAGAAATATGATTGGTCACCGAGAGAAGCGCGCGAATTTGCAGAGTTCCTAACTCCAATGCTTGAATTTGACCCGAATATGCGAGCTACAGCAGCAGAGTGCTTGAAGCATCCGTGGCTGCAAATCAAAAAGTGATCGAGTTTTTTATCGTTTTACCTTTAAATTTTTCAATTTTTACCATCCTGATATAATCATAAGTCGAGAGTGTGACAAGAAGCAACGACCTGCAGGTGTCAGGTTCTCTTTCATACTATATACAGTGCTTCATTTCTAATATAACGAGTGCATTATTATTGAAAACGCACACAATGAAATTATTTAATATTTAATATACATGAGCGAGTTGTAATATATAGTATAATGTATACATATACATACGCATATAATATGTTTACGTATGTATATGTATATTGTTATAGAATGGAAAATAATTAGGAATCGAACTTATAAAATGTTACCATTCAGAATTTTTTAATCTCTTTTAAATGCTAATAATTTGATACAATTCTTATTTGTGTCCGAATTAATGATACGGGTAATTTCAAGTGGCGAGGGAGAAAAAAATTGAATTATAGATGGAAAAGGAGCTTTCTACATTTCGCCAAATTCCGTAAGCAGTTGGGTACGCTTCTGGTTGTAACACTCTCGACAGTGGCTGCCTGTTTGTATATTTATAAATTTGTTAAATCATGTTTTTCATTTAGTAATGATATCTTAAATTAAAATTTCGTAGTACTTTATTATTTTACACGATCATCATTGGATTATCCTTCGTACTTGTCACTTAATTTATCAATAAGTATCCCAAGAGTCATGGGACCTACTCATAATATACTTTTAAGCAAGAACAGGCGCAATGTTAAATTTTGCGTTACATTAATCGATTTGGGAATTCGTTAATAGCTGGTTTTCCATTGTGATCTCTCTTTGTGCTTAATTAATGTTCGAGAAGATTTAATAACGATTAATATTATTATGTTGATACTAATTAAAATGAAAGAATACTCATTGCACGTACGTTGAAACGTGTGTTCAAGGAACTGAACCTTTGTACAAATTTAATGTATGCAGACATACGTGGATGGTTTTAAGAGTTGGTCGCCAGATTCTTGGTAGAATGGTTAATACAATATTAATTACGATTCGGAATAAGACAGTGCATACTTTATTTGTACCAACCTAAGTCACTATAATTTAGTCTACTTAAATATTATACGTCATCAAATTTCAAGCGTTATAAACAATAAATTCATGTTTCAAATGAAACAGGATATTTGTAATAATATTATTCTATATAATTCAATATTCGCGGAAATACCTTATAAGTATATGTATGGTGTATGTATAAATACATACGCGCGCGCGCGTGCGCTATATGCACACACATACATACACTGTCTGATTTCGAAGAACGATCGAGGAACTGATTATGGCACATATTTTTGTTCAAGTTACTATAAGTTTCTTTATACTAATAAGGCATAACATATACATAATGTAAAATCACGGTAAAATGAGGCGAGTTTCTAGATTGCGAACGATACTTTTGATTAACATAAAAATAATATTGTCATACGTGGATAGAAGTATATGTGATGTTATGTTCTGTGCGACCTTTTCTTCGAGCTGTTGACTGACTATTGAGCTCTCTGTCGATAACTTGTCTTCTATTTTATAACGAAAGCGAAACAGTACGCTCACTGGATATTCGACATTGCAAACCTACATTGCACTGTTGAATTCTATTTTATGCTTCCAAACGAATGTTCTGTTTCGCTTCGCCTGCCAGTTTAAGATCGTTTTCGCTGGGGAAAAAAGGTATTATCAATCGAAAACATTTCATATAAAACCAAGGTGGAGACGCATATAAAGAATACTTATCAATAGCGTTGCATTGAGTAGACGGTACAATTTTTTCCGGGTAAAAGAGGATAATCGCGTCGCGTTTTAAATTAAATGTAATTTTTGTTGAGAAAGGTTAATGAAATTAATGTATATTTAACGCAATCGTTATGAAGATTACACATGTACTCTGTCTTAAAAAAGAAGCATTTACAAATTACAATTAGAAAATATTCACTTTTACAGTACATATAAAACGGGGTAGCAAGTAAGATGATCACAGTAAAATTTCCCTCTGTTCTTGTATATATCCTTACATAGTGCTGTCTACGAACAGGTCGGTCCCTGTCGCACATGTATTAATTACGTTCACTTGTTTTTCTGATTCTACAAGTATAGAATTCTCAGAATTTGGTTACGGACAGCACTGTTCTATGTGAAAAGTGCCTCTTCTACCCGTACTATGGTGTATAAAATTGTAATCAGAGAAATACATAAAAAAAAAATATCATGCTCTAGGAACTTAAACGGTTCTCTCTTTGTTTCAGACTATACTCTTTTAACTTTTCTTTCTTATAATTATGCGACCCCACCATAATTAACGATTTTGGGACTGATGATGGCAGTCGTGTTGAATTTGTACAGTACACAATGGAAGTTATATAGTAGATATGCATATTATATATGTATATATATATAATTATATATATATACATATGTATACCGGTATTATTTTATGAAACGCGGCCAGTGAAATCCGTAGGGGAACGGATAAGAGTACAAGAGCACAGAATGATCGCAGAAAACATAAAACAATGGAAATAAGGAACGCCTTGGAACATGTCTCGAGCTTCTCGCCTGACCGTCCTTTATCGCTGATCTATCGACGATCGTTACGCCATTGTATGTCAACAATAATTTTACACTATCGACGTGAATGTATAATAAGAATGTTAATTGTTATCAACGACGAAGGTACATCGTGTTAATAGCGGCGAATGCTAATTACCGATTATGCAACTAAGATCCAAGTTGTACGATAAACGATCGATCGCTTTCACCGGTATATTAACGGATTTCAAGAAGGCGCGATTTCATCGCGTGACCGGACATAACGATTATACATACGAAAATGACACACACACACACACACACACACACACACACACACACACACAGAGAGAGAGAGCCAAACTGAATGATAATTTACGTAGGTGTGATTCGCTGCTTGGCGCTAGGGTAGTTAGGATGAAATTAACAAACATTAACAGTAAAAAAAATGTGTATAGCTTGATGTATGAGAGATTCCTTACTTCCGCCTATCTTCACTTACCCCCTACTGCCTCTGATGGTAACGAGCAAGATCATTGTATTCGTAAGGTCAAAATCCCAAAAATTCAATGCACGTTCTTCTCCGTCGACAAGTGACAATGATTCACATTGATATATAGAATGCGAAGGTCAGACAGAGATTGACTCGATTTCAAGAAAAAAAGCGTGGTTTGCATAGGGACCTACGTACAAAATCCGTTAAGTGATCCATGTTTTCATCAGTGGGATTGCTTCCATACGCTGTGCGAGCGCTTCACGGAGGAAACTGATTCCGATGTGTTGATTCTGCAAATCGCAGTTTATTAAAAAAGTCTGTCGCTTATTTTTCATCCCGACCTACTGTCATTAAAATAATATCACGAAAGGATATTATCCTTTCAATTGGATATGATTGTCAATGGACTCGTGAGAAATATGTGTAAAAGTGACAGCGAAATTAGGCACTGCGGAAATCTATTACGATCGTATATTTTTCTTTCTTATTTTTTTTTTTTATTTTGTAACATCAACAAAATTTAAAAAAAATTTAATAAGCGGTAAGATGACGTGCGCGCGAATTCCGAGAAGTTAACCTTCTTCGAGCGTTTGATAAAAAATATTAAAAAGCAAAAAGAGCGGGAAATAATTTCAAATGAACACCAAGTTGTATTACGTAAGTTAACGGCGTGTTTAACGCGTGTCTATGAGGTACTGTATATATTGAGAAATATATTTGGGGGTTTTACACGTTTTTAGACCGGAGCGTCTACATTAAAAGTCGACGAATCTAAACGAACGTCGAGAAAGAAAATTTCGGCTCCAACGGATTATACACGCTGCGTATCCGATAAAGGTTTATAATTCTCTGGAGCTGCTCGCCTGTAATAAATCGATGAGATCTGAGTATATATATTCTAATCTTACTGACTGGGTACATAGTCATATTGATCATAGCGATGTAGCGATCATTTAACTCTGCATGCTTAGCTGATTGCTCGATGTTGTACATAATACACACCGATGTACTTTGAGCATTAATAACAGTATAACTATTGGATAAGAGCGTGTGTAGGCGCTCCTAATACGTGATGATCAATTTTTAGAACTTTATTGGACGGTAATCCAATGCGCAAAAAACGACCACCGCGCAGAAGATACATGTACTAACTTAAAATTGACTGGAGCATCGATGAACGGGAGGCAAGTGTGTTCTAATATGCTTATAGACAATACTCGAATACTTAAGAAGGGTAATAACATTCTTCGATATATTATTAGCGTTCGACTAAATAGGATTTGAATTGCGACCATTAGTAAAAAAGGAAAAAAAGAAAAAAGGAAATGTATGCTTTTATCGAAGTTACAGATTTAAAATGATGAAAAGTGCCCCTAACCCTTGTAAAGAGAAATCTTTTCTTCCTCGACGAACCCGAACCTGTTTAGTGAGTTTGAACTCGAACTTACAAAACATTGTAATTTATATAACGAGAAACGTGCCTCATGCTCCAGTCATTTGATGTACGATCAAATGAGGCATAAGAAGAAGTCGTAGGACATAAAAAAAAAATAGCGATAACGAGTCGAACAAATAAACGGATTTGATGTTTTAGACGCTGCCTCCGTTATGTGCTCTGCCGCAGAAAAATAAGATAACAGATCCACTTACCCACCTCCTGAAATCGGTATATGATATCAAAAATAAATTCACAGTAAAATAAAGCAAGCAACGTGGGTTTTTTTCTTTATCTCGTTCCATCCCTGTCATTGTTTACGGATTTCACAAGAAATCTTGTTTGCTTTGGAATCAATTGTTTATTATACAAACTATATCATTCTTATTATCTATATACGAATCATTGATGTTTCCGTACGGAGAGTAAATTGTAGGATTACTGTTGAACTAATAAATTAGCTAATAGAAGAAACATTTCATTCTGGCCTTTTTTATTTAGTAATGAATTACAATTAAATATGATAATTTCGTTTCATATGACAAAATAATACTTTACTGCAAGAAAACGAAAATTTGCATTTGCTTTAATTTATAATACTATACAAGAGAATTTGGGAAAATTGGGCGTTATTCCATTCCTTTACCGTTTGAGTGCCAAGAGACATAATCGCGCTTCTCTTTTGCTTAATATCTAAAAATGCTAGTCTATCCATGCCACTCAAATGGTTAAATCATTTTTATCGGATAGAAATGAAATTGTTTTTATGACATTTTAAAAGAATATAAACGTGTGAATTGAAACATAAAATATATCCAGATAGAAATAATACTTAATAGTACGAAGATGCTAATGCAGCACATTATATATGTATTGTACATACAATATATACAGTGTAATAGGATATTTACAAAAACAGTAAATGATAAGAGGAAACCATAAAATTTATAAGAATAAAGTTTCAATCATTTATTCTCATTTTAATGAGAATTTGTTTAAAAATAAAAGTTTTACAGCATTGTTATTTAAATATACATTATTTCATATAGTCATATAAAGAATATATATTCAGCATGATAAAATATTTAAAAGCTATCTTAGTAAATATCCTATTATAACACACTTTGTGTATAATACACTTGTATACATTAAAAATAATTTTAATTTTATAATATACATAAATATCGAATTATTTTTACGAATTGAAAGATCAAATATTACTTTCATGAAACCAAGTTTATCACTTATCATAATATTAATTTTTTAGTGCCATAGGAGTCCTATATTTTATACAAATACTTGTTGCATGATATGCGGTGTAACTAGCATATAAAAATTAATAAATATATATAATTAATATGTTATACATTATTTTTGTGCAGAAGTTAAAATCTTTTTGAGAATATCACATACTTCTCCACATTTAAAAAGGAACTAAACTCTCCTCGTGTATGGCCTTGCTTTATCAATCGCAAATACCATATTAATGATGTTGTGTTAACTTCTATAATATAAGTTTTATGTAACAGACATGTTTTGATACAACTGTACTTCAAATTTGTCTACATATTTCATTACTAATCAGACCAATCCTCATCCCCTCTGTAAATCAATTACAAATTTATAAATTATTCAAAATTTTAATGCAATTCAAATACAGCCCCTCACCAACAATAAGCCCTGACAGCAAAGCAAATATTTTAAACATTAAATAAATTTAACTGCTAAATTTGTATAATTACATAATTTCAAGCAATTTTTTGAAGCCATTAAATTCCTTCACTTTACTAGTAGTTTAAGTTTTCTTGAAAACAATATCTTACCACGTGCTATATACAACAATACTGATTCATTTGAATATAAATTAAGAAAGTTAAACAAACCCTGTTTGCAATCATAGAAAATATTCTTTTTTTGTTCTAGTGAACAATACTATCAATAAACGCTTATGTGCATTCACATATAAGCATAGCATTGGTAGCACACGTAGCATACCACACAATAATAAATTATATACTTAATATAGACCCGTGACTTGGACGTCCTTTGCTTTGTTTTCCATGAATTTGAGTTCTACTTTCTCCAGATAAATTTATATTTAATTGTGCCGTTGATGCAGTAGTTACATCATCATCTGATTCCATAGGACTTATTCGAATAGCTTGATACCATTGATTTGTTAGATCTGTCATTTGTGATTTACAATCCTTCAATTCTTGTTGAGTAAACCTTCTTGTGAAAAAAGGAATAAAAAACTTTAAATCCCATCTTGCAAAACCACGAATTCGTGATTGAAGAAAAGATACTTCAATTTCTTCTTCTGTAAGTTCTGATAGATGTTCAGAATCTATTGTTTGACCCTGTAATAAAAGTACATTACATGTTGTATACCTAAGCAGATATATATTTTTTTTAGTCTCACACATTTAAATATTCATTAACTTACCCATTCTCTAGTTTTACTTAAAGACACTTCTTTATCTTTTCTCTTTCTTCTACTGTTATTCTTTTGTTTCTTTTCAGCTCGTAAGAACTTTAACAATGGCATAGTAGAACCGCCGAATATTAATGTTGTGAACAACACAATAATTAATGTAGTTGTAATGATCACATGTCTTGTTTCATCACTGAAATCCAAATGAAGTGACAATGCATACGAAATAGCACCCCGCAAACCACTAAACCACATTATAAACATCATTTTCCTGGTGATCTGGTGTTCCCGAAAACGATTAACAAGAAGAGCTAATGGAAAAATATTCGCAGCTCTACCAATAAGACAGAGAATTATAGACCAAACAACTAATGCAGGTTCAACCTATAATTAAAATAAAATTATTGTATTAAAGCAACGTAAATAAAATGAAAATATTATTAAGTAGATAATGTTTTACTCTATGTCTAAAGCTGAATAATGCTAGCCCCAAGTATGCAAAGACACAAGTTTCAGCAATAAACGCCAAAGTTCTCATCGTTTGTTGCATTGTAATTTGAGTGACAGTTGATAAATTAAAATGAGTGTAATGCGACATTACTATTCCATTAAACAAAATTGCCATGATGCCTAAAACATAATTAATTAATTATTTTATATTTCATAGATTTATAGAACATAATTGTTTAATTTATTTTTTACTTATTTCTTTACAATAGAGTAACAATAAATTTAAATGTTAAAAATCTTACCAGATAATTGAATACCTTCTGCCAATACATATGGCGCATAAGTAAACACCAACATAAGACCAAACTCAAGAGATGGATTTTTTCTAAGATCCACATGTTTCAGTAACAATGCACTTGTAAGAGCAAAAACAACTCCAATGCCCGCAGAAGCAAAAAACATGAGACAAAATCTATTTAAGCCAAGAATGATGGCTTCACTAGTGGTTGCTGCATTATTAGATTCCAATACAGATGTGGTTAATACAATAGAAATTGCATCATTTAAGATAGATTCTCCAAAGACTAACATGTTTAATACTGGATCTACATCTAAGGCATGAAATATAGCTACAGTGGCAACAGGATCTACCGCAGATATTAACGATCCAAATGCAAAACTTTCAACAAAACTGAGTTTGTATGCTACTTGAGCTAATCCTAATAGATATATTCCAGCACCAATGACAAATGCTGATATTGCTGTACCAAATATAGCAAAAACCAAAATACTACCAATGTTTTGAAAAAAGTTTCCTTTGTGTAAATTATATCCTGATTCAAATATGATTGGTGGAAGAAGTACAAGGAAAAAAGCAGTTGGAGAAAAAGCTTCTTCCTTTCTCCAATTAGCTATGTTTTGATTTGACATAAGATTTATGATCATGCCGATAGCTCCTCCTAAGAAAACGATTACCACTGATTCAGGTAGATATTGAAAATTTGTTTGTAGCATTAGATGTATAAGTAAAATGCCCAAGGCTAACACACACAAGACAAAAAATATGGACATAGAACTATTATGTTCTTCTTCTGCGGATCCCTTGTCAGGCAATACAGGTTCTGCTGGAGTAATAGTTGTTGTACTTGCATTCGTTACATTGCTGACATCTGGGCTTTGCGATGATATAGTAAAATCTGGTATGGTACTTCCATTTCTGTCATTAACATTATTCGTTGTGACAGTAATAACTTTTTCTGTGGTCTCATTATTAATGTCATGATCCAATCGGACTGTACTTGTGGATATAGTTTGAGATTTGGTATCTGTTACATTTAATACAATGGTATTTATATTCAAACTGTTGTTACCAGATTTTTCAGATGCATGTAATTCTATAGAAGTATTAATAGTCAAGTTTGTTTGTGTATCATGTAACATAATATTCTTATTATCCAACGTGACATTGTCATGTTTGAGGTTAGAAAATTCTTCTGCTTCTGATGACACGATACGAGTACCAAAAACGAGTAAAATTATACTAATAGTAAAAATTTTATACGGGAATTTATTATTATCCAAATATAAATTCATTTTTGAAAATATTTTTACATTATCCACGATACTTGAAAGTACAATTCACCATCACCGTGTATTAGCATTACGCGATATGACAGAGCACAGCTGATCGTATAGGAATTTCGATATCTCGCTTTGCGTTTACGTCATCAATGCGACACGTGTTCTGATTGAGAAATACGTTACTACATATCTATTATGTTTACGTCATATAAATTTATAGAAATCATTTAAATTCTTAAACCCGTAATGATAAATTATAGACGTGAAAATAATATTAAGTAAACAATATGCTCTTACATCTGTATAAAACTATGTTGGTATATTGGTATATTGTACTTCAAAATTTCAATTTTCACGATGAAATAGTATCGTTCCATTTATTATGTTTAATTATTATTTTGTTTGCGTAGAAGGTTCACTATCATAACTGTTGGGTAAACCAGATCGTCCAATTTGTGCTGAATGTACTGCATCTTTTCCTAATCTTTGTTCAACCCCTTTCCAAGATCTATTATGTAAAAATTCTGCTCCTGCTTTCCCAATTGCGACAACACCTAATTTCATGAAAATAATATTATTAAACGAACATTCATTGATGTACACTGAAAGAATTCTTACAACATATGTACCTGAATCTTTAATTGCTAATACGTTCATTTTATCTGCACAAAGATTTTCATCGCAATTTCTAAGTTTACCAGTAAGCAAAGAAATATCTGAATCAGCTGCTGCTTTAAAATCAACATAATTCAATCCTCCAGGTAATATTTGTCGGAAATCCATACAATACTTTGTGCATATGTCTCTTGAATTGTTAAATGCTAATTCTACTTCATAAGGTGTAAGTATTGGTTTAAAAAACTCTCTAGAATCGAACACTTCATTTTCAGGACATGATATTACCACAAAAACAT
This sequence comes from Nomia melanderi, assembly GCF_051020985.1. NCBI lineage: Eukaryota > Metazoa > Arthropoda > Insecta > Hymenoptera > Halictidae > Nomia > Nomia melanderi. The sequence continues at coordinate 7,923,556 of NC_135005.1, forward strand.
CAATCTGCAAATGTGCAACACATTTCAAAAATATTATTGTTTTAAATTTAAATTTGCACTATCATTACTTACATACCTCTGGAAAATTAGCAAGTTTCATTGGGTTGATTTTACCTACACTTAGAATGTAAGATTTTTTCTTTTTTTCTTTAAGAATATTTTTAATCATTGTTAATATTTTCAAATAATCTTTAATTCCTAATGTGGCTACGACTATCCCAACCACTTTAGCATCTTTTAATTTTTCAACTAAGAACTTCCTCCTTTTTAACCAAGGAGTATTTAAAGCTTGGGATTCAATAACAGTATTATTTTCAAAATAATACCATTTTTTAGCAGGAATTGATATCGCTAATGTAGTAAATGTTTTTTCACCACTTCCAAGGAAAAATGCCTCATATTCTTCTATTTTGAAGTTGTTTTCTAACATAAAACTTCTACCCAAGAATATTATAGACGAAACATCTTTCATATCTGTGAATTCTACATTAGAAGTACAATTTAATGAAGTAAAAATTAAATTCTTATAAAAAGGACGTAATGATGCTTGTATACATTCTGTAATTAAATTATATTTATGATAACATTTGAATGAATTTAATGCAATTAATATTTAACATTATTATAGAACTCACCAATTTTATATGCATAAGCAACATCATAAAAAAATAATATTCTTTTTGATTTATCTTCAAAATTAGATTTAAATTTGTTAATAACATCATTTATCTCGATTTCTGTCTTTGGTAAAACATGAAATACTGGTAACCTACCAGTAGGATTTAAACAAGCATGACCAAAATGTATTATACCATCCGCATTGATATGCTGAGCTGTTATTTCATCAACGCAACAACTACCGCAAGAAGTATCTCCCAAAATGTATACTTTTTTGTTGATAAGTTTTTCCAAACGTAGTGCAATTTGTGCAGAATCAGGTAATAGGTTATCAGGAAATTGTAAACACACCTAAAAGTATTATATATTCCTTAAATTAAACTTTTTATAGATACTAATAAGTATCTACTTAGTCAGTGTAAAATATTACATATTATTTATAAGCACAATAACGACTGAAAATATGATAGATTCACTTAACCTTCAGAAGTCTTTTTAATATGATTTAGGAAGTAAAATAAATGTGGAAATGAAATATTTCATTACAATTTAATCTTACGATTCTAAGTGATAAAATATCCATCTCATAGATAAATCATTCAAACCTTATTTAAATTACACGCATCAATCCATTTACTACACTTTTCCACTTCGTACGGGTCATTTTCGGTAGGATTGTTTATTTCATGTTCGGGGACTTTTATAGTCATCTCTGGAAATTATTTTGCTTCATGCACTAAATTTTACACATAACAAAAATTATTTACAAACAGGTACATTTATACGTGTAACAAATGCGCTAATGTATTGCACACACATGCAATTACAAGAGGTCACTAGAAATCACGCAGCATGTCGCTGAAGTATCCACTTACACATGTACACAAATCATATTATACACACATGCTGTTCTATATAACAGTGTCCAAAAAAATAATTAAAAATTCGAAATATTTAGATACTTTGGCAATTTTTACATGAATATTCTTTTAAATTATCGGATAAATCGTTCTTGGAATATGCATTTTTTATTTACAAATTTCACTGTATTCATTTATTTTACAACATACATTTTTATTTAAACTTACCTTTATAATATTTTTTTCTACTACAACATTAAAAAATTATAAAAATGGATGATATATTTTTAGTAAACGTAACACATTTAAAATTTGTTTTTCATATTTTTTTGGATATATGTACTTAATATCCTTTTTAATCTACATGCACCAATTTTTTATATCACTTGTAGATGGTATTTGAATTCTATCATGTACATTTTTTTATGCAATTACATGTTTTTAAAGCAATAGTCAATGTAATTCAAAAGCAGATGTCACAGTGTACCCACACAAGGAAAATTTAATTTAAAATCTATTCTAATTGCTGCTACGAATACCATCATTTACATTACAGTTCAATTTGAATTAATTTTGTATTCTTTGGTATAAATTGATATGTAGGTACACGTACAAAACATGCAGTTTCACATAAGGCAGACATATAAAGCACATTCAAGCATTTGTTAAAAAATGTCTTAGTATAGTATTACGGATACGATAGTTCATGAAAATTATATAGTTTGAAAGGATAATGCAACTAATAATACTTTGTTATAGTACAAATGCACACAATTATTTTGAACTATGTGTAATACTCAATTATTTTGTTTGTCTCTATATAGTATTAAAATACTGTATAGCTGACAGGGTAAAAAAGTTTACTGAATATTGTATCATAAGGCACCTAATCTTGCAGTTACAATGGAACATTAACAATTCCATGGTATTGTGATAGGAAAGGAATATGTTTACCATAAGATATTCATGATGTCTAAAATCATGTAATTGATAATAATAATTACATTTTATCATATTAACCACTTCACTCTCGTTAGGCATTTTACACTATTATGAATAATTGTTAGTACTGAAAATCAAATTCCATGCTGCAAATTAAAATCTTAAAACAGGCAAGGATAAAAATATTTTCGTACACGAGCTCGTGAAATATCGGCAATTTATTAGGATCAAAAGAACTTTAGCATATCCAAATTTTAAAATCTTTGAAGAATTCATTAAGTCACGATTGCCGTCGAGAGTGTAATTGAATATTATGTACAAATGATTATTTCTTATTGTAATACATTACATAGTTTTGCTTGATTCTCTGTATATACGTCAGTCTTGGATTGCTTTTGCCAAAAACATTACATTGCCTCTATGTATAGAGAGCTATCATGAATTTATGTGGGAAAAGGATGCAAAAATACTGTGACATAACTAAATTTTCCTTGCAAAAGCACTGTCGGCGATGAACAATTATTTTTGTAATTAGTGGGACACTTTGAAACTGATTAATTCAGATCATTATTTTGTATGTTTAATTCATCGATTAAAAAGAATTTGTATTCATTATTCGACATAATAGAATCGAGTGAATCAAAGTTACGAGTCAGGTGTACATACATGATATATTAGTCATCAACTATGTAAAAAATAAAAAGGCACATATAGAAAGATTTGCTTTCTAAATCTTACTCACCGGATATCTATCATTTGTTTGAAATGTTACCAATGTGGGTTTACCCTTTTTCCACACATGTGCTCTCTACACATGTATTCATCGTTTACCCAGATCTATTGTGATTTCATGTGATGACAAAAAAGTTGTAAAATACTATATCTACTTAAAAAACGGTTGCCTGTTTGATTTTGCACTTTAACATTTAAGACTGCATATACATTAAATAGAAATGAATTCAAATTAATATAGAGGTTTTGTGTTCCCTTTTCACCTTATATATCATTTGCCTTCTATGCTTTTTCATCATTGTCTTCCATTTCAGTCTCTTAAACCACTACTTTCTCTTTATACCATACATCCCTCATTATTTGAGACAATGGTATTGTTGACAATAATAGTAATAATAATTATTATAATATAATAATAATATTAATAATAATAATACAATAATAATTCTGAGAGTGAATCTCAATAACAATAATACAAATAATAGTAATAATAATATTAATAATACACGTTAAAAACGTATGTACAATTTACCGACCCAGTTTTAAGTATTCGCAAGATTTTCTCTACAAGTACTACAGACAAAGTGGAATAAGTTGTTTTTAAATAATTACTTTTTACAAAATTACATTACAAAGTGGCAGATTGAAAAATCTGAGCGAATTATCTATTTATTTATCTAACTATCTATCTATCGATCTATCTCTCTATCTATCCACATGTACAGCTGCTAGAATTAGGTAAACGCGATGGCTTTATTACAGCTAGACTACTGGAAAGTATACATATTTTTATATTACGAATAGTTATTGCCATTGCAGAACAAAACTTTGGAGAAAAATGTAAAATTGCATAATCCAGTTAGTCTCTTTTAATTTATATATATAAATGAAATTAAGGCTGCATGATTTTTGTACAAATAATTTAGCAACGATCTGCGTGATTTTAGATATGCATTACCAAAAAACAATGTTGCATTCTTAATGTCATAATAGTTTATATATTATTCACGTTAACCACAAAAATCACCGAAATGAATGTATAGTCTTTCGAAAATTTTCAAAACGAACAATTATTAGCTTGATGTTCACCATAAACTTCACTTGTTTAACATACTTTATTAAAGGAGGGTCACGAGCCTAAAATGCTGCGGACTGCTTGGTCAAGCACTGTGTCCTTTGATTCACTGGACTGTGATGCACTGTTACCACTACTGCCAGGTAATGTATTTGTAGGACGTTTTTTAAGATTAAGAATGCTATCGATAGCAGATTGTACCTGTGCGGTAATATCATCGTGTTCATTACCATTTCCACTTTCATTAGTTATGTGAAGAGAGCCTGGACATTGCGTTTGAGAATGTAAAACCAGTCCATCTAAACTGTCAGCATCTTCTAACAGATCTCGTTCAAGGTCTGTGGCGCTACTCCAACGTCTTTCGAAGATTGGAGTGTTATCTTGCTCACAACTGTCCTTTACAACTGTGTTTTGAACTCCAGAAACACTCGCACTTGGTACATTCGCACGACATTCACCGTTCGCTCGTGTTCTTTCAGTTTTTGACGATTTTGTTACAGCCACAGCACATGCACTATTATTACTACTATTATTACTATTTTTACATTTGAACGAGTCCGTGGTAGATGGATATACACCAAGTTCCTTTTGAATTTCTACCCACTCGTCATAATCACCACTAGTACAACTCGCTGATTTAATCACTGGTTTACATTCCATTTCATCGCTCGGAAAGTCATCTTCCAATTCACGTTTCACAGATACATTAGTTAATGGTGGGGATAGTTTGTCTTCTTCTGTAAGACCAGGTTCAACCTTTGGCACCAATGGCTTTTCTTCCTTTTTAAATTCTTCTGAAAATAGAAAAGAGTAAACATTATTTTAAAAAAGTACTAGTGAAAATTTAGTCTTTATTATATGTAGAAATAAAAAGTGTACCATTAACTTTAGCCTCTTGTTCTCGTAACCTATTTAATATACTCTGCTCTTCAGCAACGAAAGTTCTATCAATCATCATTAGCTCTGATGTTCGCACTTCCCGCTGTAATGATATTTTATTTTCAATTCACATTTCATAATAAATAATACACAAATACAATATGGAGTATGGATTGTAGTATAAAAGGGGTTAGAGAAATTCTGTAACTCAAAATATGTCAAGGATAGAAGAAATTTTTGTCATGCAAAACTTAATTTTCTAATAACATTGAATTTGAGGAATTAATAGTTAACACCAAGAGTATGTGTAATAATTTTGATAATAGAATTTAACATTGCATTGTTCATAGAAACAGTGAAAATAGGGGTTTTGTATTGAAATTTGTTGCATCAAGCATCAATCAGTTGCAATTGCCCTCAATAGATTTTCAAATTCAATTGACTTAAAAATGAGGCTTCGAATAACAAAAAGTTATTTTATCATTCCTAGTACTTGTGTGCCATTGTATCAAATTTTTCAATCTACCCTGTATACATATACAAAGTATTCATATGGTTTATCATATATAAATTATAATAAATTAACAAGAAATATAGATAATACAATGCTATCATCTTGTAAATTATTGTATATTTAAAACTTAATTTACAAATATAAAAATGCCAATATGTTTTTATTTAAAAATGTTATACTTTGTTTACATACCATGCTTTCCATTAAAAGAAGGTATGTGTACTTGTTCATCATAGAGTTGAATTTTGTTAATAGATGTTTCGCAGTTTCTTCAAATATCTCATCAGCTTTCGCCAAATCTTTCGGACTAAGTACTTGTTCGTTTAAACAATGATACCTTACAAGTCGTTTACAAGCATCTCGTTTGCTTAAAAATGGTGTATTCACATCCGGATTTATCGCTCCATTTTGATCAATTTTTAACTGTTGCTCTAATCTGTAAAAATAAATGTACAAACGAATTTTATAAATATGATTGATACATTAAATGCTACTTATAAAAATGATTAAGGATAAAGTATTAAACTTACAAATCACTACGATTAATTTGTCTGCAAATTGGGCTAGACGCAGGTCTTTTTACACCTTGTCTCGGACTTACTAAAGGACTTGTGTTACTGTTAGGACTGACAATCTGTTTACTTGAATTGTTATTAGTGTTCACTGGGCTTTGAATCCTTTGTGGTCCCTTGCCAATCATTCTAGGTGAGGCTACCTGTCCTGCAGGAGAGCCACTTTGAACTTGTACTTGAATAGGTGAAGATAATTCTTGTTTAACAGGACTTGATATTTGTATGGTTGGTTTAATATCTAGTGGGTCAGTTTGACATTGTGTCGATTGTTGCATCCCCGTCTGTTGTGTTTGGACTGGAGCTAACTGTTGTGCGTTGCCCTGCACCGTAGCCACTGAGGTTATTGGTGGTGAGAAAATTTGCATATTGGCAGAGGACGGACTTAATATCTGGTTCCCGTGATTCTGATAATTTTTGTGCTGTTTTGTGTGCGCTTGATGCACATTCTGATTATTTTGTATACACTGTTGTCCTTGCACAGTTTGTGATACCTGCGATAATGTTTTTAATAATATATAACATAAATGATCAATAAATATTTGCACACATTAAAAAAATTGCAATAAATATTTTGTTACTTACCGTGAGATTATTCATGTAAGTATTACTTGTATTACTTTGCACAGTTGTTGGTATACTAGGATTTAAATTTTGTGAAGTTACAACAGCGGTAGATGTGTGTGTTTGAGTTTGTACCGCTGATGTTTGATTTTTGTAAGAATTTTGAGGAGTTATACCAGATGTTAGCGTTGAGACTGCATTTACATTGAAACCTGCTTCTGAACCCTATCAAAAACAATATTATTTAATATTATTGTGTTATCACAAAATTTGTAATGTATATTTTATACAGAACTTACACTGCTAATGGAATGTGTTGTAGTACTAACAATTTTCCCACTTGCTAGAATTTTCGCCTGTTCCTGATATAATTTTGTCAAAACGGTTTGATCCGGTTGTGTACCTGATTTACGAGCTAATATAGCTTGTATTTGAGATTGTATATTTTTTAATAATTGCTGTTTTTGAGCAGGAAGTTGAATGGTCTGCACTCTTTGAACCATTTGACCATTTGAGGGAACTGATAAATGACTTCCAGGAGAAGGTGGAAGTACAGGACCATTTGTGACAATTTGAGTAGGTTCATTCTTAATTGGATTTGTACTTTGAGATACCACAGCATTTGTTTTATTAGAATTATCAACCTTCTGTAGATTTGTTGTATTCGTTGATATCATTGTTGGCCGGGAAACCGTAATAGTTTTTGTCACCTATTATTACAAATGTTAAATTAAAAATGAAATTAAATGTAACAATAAATATTAACAAATGACGAAAATACAATTTTTCAACATACCTGGACATTTCCTGTATTCTGAGTAGTAACAACAGTTTTTGTCCTTTTAACAATTTTTGCCTTCTTTGGTTGATTCGTTTGACCTATGTTCCTTATTTGTTGTTGATTTAGATTGTCAATAAATTGACTTGGAAAACCAGAATTTTGGATCTGTATATGTTGTGGTATTTGAGAAGGTGCAGCTTGTACTACTATATTTTGTATATTATTTTGAATAGTAGGAGCTCCACCAGAACTATTTACAATGATTTGACTTGTTGGTGTATTGATTTGCACACCTTGTAAATTTTGACTGTTCGCATCTGGTTCACCGATCACTATTTTTTGAGTTTGGTTTTGATTTTGTACCTGATTGGTTGCGTTTAATTGTCCCGCTAAAAATTGCTGTAATAGTTGTTGACTTATCACTTGCATCTGTCCATTTGCATTTGCAATTAATAATTGATCGTTAGGATTCAAATTACTCAATGCGTTTAAAATTTCAGGTGTAATTTTTGGAGCATTGTTTAATATATTGTTCGCTGCTGAATTAAGCATTGTTGTACTTTGAGTTTCTACTTTTTGAGATTCATTTTGTTGAATGGTATTAGAAGGAGCAGGGGCATTTGTTATAACAATATTTTGATGTTGACTATTTTGTGGTGTACTTAGTCCTTGCTGCATGGAGTTTGCTGCATTTTGAGTTTCAAAGTGTTGCGCATTAACAGAAGAAAACGTATTCGCTTGTGCAACAACTTTCTGCTGTTGTACATTTACATTCTGTTGCACACTTGTATTGTGCAAAATAGCAGAAGTATTTTGTTGTTGCATACTGGTAATCACATTCTGTTGTGCATGAGATATGTCGCTAATACCAGATTGTAAATTTTGCTCAATATTTTGTACATTACCACCTGCATTTTGCTGTAACACATTGATCGTATTTTGTTGAATACTAGAATGTTGTAACACATTCATAGTATCGTGCTGCATAGTATTACAAGAACTTTGTTGCTGCATCATATTCACAGAATTGTGTTGAACATTCGATCCAGAAGATTGAAGATTTTGCTCGAAAACATGTTGAACGTTTTGTGTTTGCACAGTCTGCGCTGTTATCTGCTGATGTTGATTGTGCTGAAATATTGGTGTTTCCTGTTGCAATGTTATAGCATCCTGTTGATTACCTTGTTGAAGATTCTGGTTATTTTTCGCAATGCTGTGTTCATTTTGTACAATTAAATTATTTGGTAATGATTTTGGAACGTGTGCACCACTTTGTGATATTTTGTTTAAATTTTGTCGCACATTAGTAGTTACACAAGCATTTGTAAGCCGCACTTGACTAGACTTTTGTGTAGAAACATTAGAATTTTGTTGATTAGCAGTTGCTTGGTTCGTATTAGTCAATCGAGAACCTTGCACACTAAATGTGGTACACGACTGTTTTGGTGTTAAAACATCAGAAGTCGTTAGAACATTGCTGTTGGGTTGTACGAGGCTAGAGTTAGGCGATGGAGTAGTTTTTGATGCTGGTATAAGATTTTGTACGGTAATATTTTTTGATGCTTGTATATCCAATGCTTGTAAAGGTCCAAGATTACTTTGGACACAAACGTTTAACACAGGATTAGATTCTTGAGGAACATTCACATTTTTCTGCTGATTACTTGGTTTTGAGCATACTTGTACATGTTGTGGACTAGTAGCACAAGTAACACTTTGAGGGCCTGTAGGACTTACAGTTGTAGTAACTGTAGTAACGCTGGATGATAGAGGTGACTTGACGAATTTCTGTCTTTGTAATACCGTACTTTGTGTTGTTTGCGTCGTGGTTTGCGCTTGTCCAAGAAGATGCGATATGATCGGTGAATTTTGTCCACCGCTTTGAGTTAACGATCGTATCAATGCTTGAGCAGTAGCCTGATCCATTTCTGGTTGATTTGGTTCTGGAGTTCGATGTAAAACAACTCTTCCATCTTCTCCAAGAGCAAATCGTAATTGGCCCTGTATCGTGTTCTGTACAGGCATCTGAAGTTGCGCAACAAGTTGACTATTAAGTGTCTGGGACACAGAAGTTTGGGTATTCGTTGTATTCGGTGCAGGTACTTGTATTAGATTCTGAGCAGAACTAGTAGATATAGTCACTTGAGATGGAAGTTGTCCTAGATTTTGTCCTGAACTTGGTTCAACTTGAACTTGACAAGAAACATCAGATTCAGTTGTAAGATCAGTATCAAAAATATCATCGTCATCTCCTATTCCTGATATTTTCATTATACTAGCAAGATCTAATTTCGGTGGTTCGTCATCTTTCCGTTTTGCTTTCTTCTTTTTTTTCGCTTTCTTCTTCGGTGGTGGTAATAGAGTCTGTTCAACAACAGTTTGAGTGCAAGGGGTACTAGCAGTATTAGTACCCGAACCAACTTGTGAAATCTGTGGTTGAGGACTTTGTACCATTGCATTTTGAATCACAATAGAGTTACCAGTTCCAGAATTTGCAGCTAAATTAAAAAAAAAAGTTTCATGTACATACATAAATCCACATGTACATACGTATATACATATACATACATAATAGATCATTCCTTGTAAAACATTTAATTGAATTATGAATTGTAAAACTTACAAGGTGCAGGACTAGACGGTGTATGTCTAATCACTGGAGAAGCAGCTGGAGGAAATCCATTAGGTACAGCGAAAAACGTCGGAGTAATACCTTGCAGTTGCATTCCCTGAGCTGTGACAACTCTTACCAACTGCTGTTGCGTTAGCTAAAATAATAGATTTTATACAATAAATAGACATATTTCTTAAAACAATATTTTTTTCCTAACGTTATTTACTTTAACGTAATTTATCAGATAAATAAATTAATAGAAATCACGAGATACATACAAATTCTTATGATGATTGATACCACGAAAAATGATCGATGACTTTAAGTAACATTAAAAATGATACATACAAATTTTTTAATGTAAGTATTAAGTAAGCAATGATCGAATATGATGAAATTGTTTGGCTGCATGAATGAAACCATCACCTGTGCAGTATGTGTTTGTTGTTGGGCACTTGCTGGCGTTCTTAGTATAAGTTGAACACCACCTGGTTGCTGTTGTACAATAACGGGTCCAGTTGACGGCAAAACCTATATATGAAATGTGATAAACATATGAAGCACAAAGCAGATATTTGTGACACTAAAATGCACATAAGCCGTTATAATAGAAATCAAGCGTATTAAAAGTATTTTGTATTGGTAAGTGCTAAAACAGGCACATGTATACTTTCAAATGATCTCAATGAATAAGCATGCGAATGATAAGAACCTTAAACAAATATAATTACATACCTGATTTAATAAAAGGCCTTGCGCTGTTGGTATCATTGTAGCAGTAGTAGGATTTGGTTGAGGTCCAGCAAGAACTAACTGCGGTTGAGTTTGTTGAGTAACCTTTACAATCATTCAATATTTTAATTATAAATGAATTTTTAAAACAATTCAAATAATTATAATTCATTAAAATATATTACTTGGTTTGTAATCGTAGTAGTAACACGTTGTTGTTTTTGTTGTGATCCAGCTGTTTGCTGATTAGGTGGTTTTGGTAAAATTTGTGGGGGTTGCTTGGCAGGTTTAGTTGTTGCTATTTGAATTTGTTGGTTTCCAAAAAGATGCGTTCTAGTTACTAGCTGTGTTGGGGTTGACTGATACCCCTGTGGCGTACCATGAATTATTTGCAACACTTGCATACCTTGTTGCAATATAGGTGTATTAGGTCTAACCTGGAAAGTAAAACAAATATTAAAAATCTATAAATTCAATCAAAAGCGGAGACATTTGATTTGCTGCTTAGAAGAAAAAATGATTTCTTACCACAGGTGGACCAGGACTGCCACCAGGTGCTGGACTTCTGTTGTTTAGAGAGTTATTTCCACTTAATAGATGAGGACTTTTAGCAGGAGGATATGGACTAAGTACAGGACTTTGAATTTGACTAACACTCATCGGACTCTGCATTGGACTTTGCATTTGTATATTGAAATTATTATTTGAAGTTGACGTCCCAACAGGACTCGGACTATTTCTGTTCGATTGTATCGAATTTGAAGCTGGACTTCTAAGTAATAGCCTGTTAGGACTAGGACTTGGCGTGGGTGGCGCAATATTAGACGCCGGGCTTTTCAATGGCATTGAAAATGGACTACTCGGAGAACTAATATTTTGACTTTGAATGTTTTGCATAGATTTTACAGTATTTATTGTACTGACCACATTTGATGGCTGAGACGAGCCCGTTAATGTTACTGAAGAACTTAACCCAGGGTTAATTCCCTGTGAATACTGTCGCTGAGGTTGAAATCCAGTTGATTGAGAGGAACTTAAGGAAGATGTATGACTCAGTGACATATTCGGCTCGTTTGATGCAGATATATGCTGCACATTAGACGTTGATACATTAGATATATTTGAGTGCATTGTACCAATATGTGGAATATTAGTAGTGAGGTTCACATTTGAAGCGTGATTCACATTTGCTGTGGTCGAATGAATCGGTTCGCTGGAAGTGCTTGTAAATATACTGGAACTTGTTAAAGTACCAGCATTTGATATTTGTGAAATTGTAGAAACGTTTGAATTTTGGTGTTGCGATATGGCAGAACTTGGTACATGTGCAATATTCGATCCAACAATGTGTGGTGCAATACTTTGTATACTTTGTATGGTTTGGAATGGAAATTGCGTACTGTTGGAATTCAGACTAGTTTGAGTCAATCCAGTTGTTAAAGCATTAACAGGTCGATTAAGACCTTGATTTACACCAGAATTTATACTGGTAGTTGTCAAATTCGCATTTATGTTTGGATTAATAGCAGTTAAACCAGATACACCAGAACTTGGGGAAGTAAAGTTTGTGCTTAAACTGGTAAGATTCTGGTTTACATTTGAATTTAAATTTGTTAAATTTGGATTCACATTAGTAATCCCAGTATTAACATTCGACAATCCAGAATTTATACTCGTTGAATTTAACGTATTGAGTCTATTAATTCCAGGATTTATATTATTTAAATCTTGTCCCAAACCAGATAGACCATTACTAATACTGTTTGAACCAATATTCGAAGTTAAATTGGAGTTTATAGCATTCAAGTGATTCAGGCTAGGATTTATCGTAGGTAGTCCTGTATTTATGCTTGGCAGGCCCAAATTGAGCAGAGGATTTGACGTAGTGATAACATTAGATGTGAGGGATGTAAGGCTGGTATTTAGAAGTGATAGTGGCAATCCCATATTAAGGCCCACCCCAAAAGTGGGGGTGGCCGGGGGTAGGCCCATACCAGTCCCCGAGGGATTTATGGTACCCTGATTTAAATGATTTAGTTGGTTTACATATACTATGTGATTTCCAGTCGTTGATCCATTTCCTTGGTCTTGAGGCTACAATACAAACATTTGTAACAGAACTAATTAGCATTTAGTGACTTTAACACCAAATAGTTTCAATTAAACGCAAAATATTTTTTCTACACTTCTTAATAGAAGTACTCACATTATTTGATGTTTGTTGCAAAGCAAATGTTAGAGACTGACCACTCGAATTCTGGGCCTGCAATTGTTGCAACTGTTGCAACTAAAAATTAAATATAACTTAGCATTAATAAAATATAACTTTTACATGTTGCTTTTGTCTTTAAAAAAGACATACTTGTTGATGCGTTAAAACAGCAACAGGATTGTTACGCCGAGCAGTCGGGGAAGTTGTAGAGGATACTGAGTCCCCGAGAAGAGGGCGTGACTGAGGCTGCTGCATGCCCACGCAGCCCCTCTTTACTCTGGGCAGCGTCTAGCCACCTTTTCAGTTTATCTATGCTTGCTTCTAGATACTTCTATACATTCGTAGTACACATTGAAAATTATCAACTGAAAGAGAAGATGAAATAAATAAGCTTTAATGTATAAAAAAACAGATGTAACATTACGAAAGAATATTATTTTAAAATAATAATAAAGATGAAATGTTAATTTTTAATTTCAGAATTAGTTTTAGGTACTAAACGAATCAAATTTTATTTAATTTTACTAGTTCCTACTGTATAGAGATTACTTACCACAGAAGAGCTCAGCGACAGAGAGAAGTTAAATTTGCGCTGCGGCGCCACTCAACGCGTCTGCGACCTACGTCTCCTATTCCTGTCATCCATGTAACTTCGTATTTCACCCGTTATTTAGGCAGCACTTTCTTATCACTTTAAAATATTTGTATTTATATATGTTGTTGGTATTTGCGTTTAATATCATACTGAAGCGCTAACCATATTTGTATATTAGTTTCTTATATGTAGTGGGTAGTTCTTTTTAGAACTACATTATCCATTAAAGAATAACTGCACAATTGCATTTTGAAAGTACTCTGACTTATCTTTAAAGAACATTTGTTGCAGGATCACATCCATGTATAAACACAATTGAACTACATTTTTCCATGACATTACATTAGAAATTGTGCATATAAAATAATTCTAGATGTCACTTTCTAAATAATATGTCCTTTGTATTATCCCAATTCCAGATAATATTCGGCAGACATTATTTAGCAGTTTCTAAACATTCAAAACACCGATATCAAGACATTTTGTGTTTATATCACTAAGTATGATTTGAGGCTGTTTCACATTTCAGTTTCATTTAAAAGCGTCACATACACTACACTTATGGCTTCTTAATATTTGCACTCAATTTGTGTTCTGCAACATACAAACAATATTCTATTAGTAACTACTGGCAAAAGAGGTAAAAATGAAAAATATCACTCGAACGATATTATTTCTTTTTAATTCACAAGAAACCTTTAACATTTGGTTTAAATGAAACTTTTACTATCAAACAGAATGCATTTTGTTATTGGGAAATTGTGTTATATGTACTCGAGTAGAAAACAACGCACTGTTGTAGCACATACACAATTATAAGTGTAAATAATCGTTTTACAGTAGAAAAAATGTTCGGAATAAAAATTCGACAGCTGGAAACACATTTTGAGGTTATAACTTGCACGCCTGTGTGCAAGCATACGTGCCACACAAGCCACTTACACGCATACAAGAATCGCATACATCTCACTCTCACTTATGGGTACCAGCGGCGCGCGGATGCACACAACAAAAGCCCAACTGACAAGGCGTAAACAAAAGAAAAAGCAATCATCTGTAAAAAATTTTTTGGTTTGAATAGCTGAGAAACTCGAAGAAGGTGTCCTAGATATGTGTATTTCATATTGACGCGGAAAAATGCGAGTAGCGTCGTGATGAAAAATTGTCAATATTACCTCCGCGAACGCGGTTTTGCCACCCGTGTTTTCTTCTTACAATTTTTCGTTTTTTCACACCTCTTTCAGCATGATATTACTTCCGCACACAACCTTTTATTCCTTTGCGAACAAAAACAATGTATATGAACAACACAAGGGGAAAAATTCTACTTAAAATAATAAACTTTTCTGGCACACGACAGTTCCATGTACGCGTTACACTATTCGGTGGCAACGGCCATCATGTATTTGTCAAGGCTGCCATTAGCACAAGTCTATAAAATCCCAGTGCTTTTACCATTGGCGACACCTCGGTTATGGTACTGTAACTTTTTGCAGCACCCATTTAGCAAACTCTTCATCCTGATTGGTCAATGCCTTACTTATAACCAATCAGTACACAGAAACTGTTAGTAATCTTAATGTACTGACAGTTTCAGATTTTGAGGGAAACGCGTGTTTGCAATGATAGTTTTATGCGATTACACCATTGATATTGAACAGAATTATAATGGTACGTGTTTGAATATCACTTTATTTCAGACTATAATTTTATAAATCGTTATTGACAAAACATTTTTCAACTGACAAAGTTCTATTCGTCTGTGTTTATTGCTGCCGCGTAGATTTAAATGTGTATTAACAATTTACGCATATACACATGTGTTTTGAATATGTATAAATTATATACCTGTCACTCAAAATTAAATGCACGGTCCTAATTAAATAAATCTCATCGCATTTAAAATAAGCACATATATTTTTTTATTTTAAATAACAAAATAATGATATAAACAATTAAATTTTATAATACCTAAAACAATACTTTTACTCAACATATTCAGAAAAATCTTATATAAAAACATTTTAATTTCTTACTTTTTTTTACAAATAAAACTGCAACTTTATTACCATAATTATTTATAAACCATATTCTGAATCAAATGATCCAACTACATATGCTACAACTGTTGCATGATCTAATTTTCCAGGAATCATGGAAACCTTGTCCAATGTTTTTATTCGCCGAGTTCTCTGTTCTTGTTTGGAAAGTTGAACTAATTGGCCGTCTTTACTTTGCGCATAATATAAATCAGTATCTTCCAATATTCGTCTTTTGGCAGCAGTTATTCGTACCTTTTTGTATAAAAGTTAAATTCATGTTAATATTTAAGATCGGCATTCAATTTTATTCCATACCTTCTAGTTTCATGTGCGTTCGTTTTGTAATTAGAAAATTAATAAAATCATACATTACATGCATATTATTTTATAGGTATATTTATACTTCAGATTACTTACAGCGAAGTCCAAAAGAAGTTCACAAAGATGTTTGGCACTGTTACATGGTGGACCTTCTCCAGATACACCTCTTCGTAACAAATCTTCCATTCTAAGAAGAGTCAGTTCATGTCTTTGATAAGCCTCAACTACTGGCAGATTAGATTTATTTCTATTACTATTGCCGGATTCAGCGTGTCTTAAATTTTCTGCGGATTTTCGACGAGTTTTCGATCTTCCCTCGGTATGAGTTTTCATGGTTGAATCAGGTACATTATTATGGCATGGTAAAATTGCAAATTTCCCAACTACAGGATCAAAATTGTCTGAAATTCCGTCGCTAGTTAAGAATACAATGTCTCCGTTTTCAACTTCTGTCATTGCAAGCGTTAAATTATTTAATTCTGGATTGCATCCATCTACAGGACCTAACGCTCCAAGAGCATCTCGCATGTCACGCATACAATGAATATCATGAGATCCTCTTGTTATTTCTCTTACTCCAGTTTTCCTATAAATGTTACATATTATTTTTATAGAAAAAAATATAACAGTTTCTAATACGTTAACGTTATTTTTATTACCTTGAATATACATAAGCTAAACTGTCACCAACATTACAGGTACAAGCCACATATTTTTTCTGATCTGTATTAGATTCAGAATTTGGCAGTGGAAGAACTGCACATACAGTTAATGTTGTAAGCATTCCTTGCTCTTGTAGAATTAATGAATGCGCAGCATGGAATGATCGAAGTAAGGCTATAAAAATGTCTTTTGTTGTTGTTATTTCATTATTAACCGAAGGACAGAAGAATGCTTTATTCAAGTATTCCATACTTCCATGTACAGCAGATCTGGCAGCAATACTTGCTTTAGTACCTAATAAATAATTATAAATTTTATATATACATGTAACAAAAAATATTTTTGAATTGTTTAAAAATAATCATACCCCAATTAACACCATCTGCAAGTGCTAAAATAGCTGAGTTTGATCTTGCTATAATTCCAAAACAGTCTGCAATAGGTTCTCCGTTATTTATATTATTTGTAGGGTTTTTCTCATACAATGTAGTAGCAATTCCATATGCTGTCTCATGAGGATTAAACCAATCAGAAATGCCAGCAATCATGGGAGTTGTGGTTGCAGATGCTAAGAGAAATAATTTTATTATTTTTGTATTATTTCTTTAAAATTCAAAAATTTATATACTTACTGTTTCTATATTGTTCACCTTGATCTAACATATCAATGTAATCTATATCAATATCATTAATACTTAAATGTTTTTGTTGTACGTTAACCGCTATAAGTCCATTATCAGGACCAGTATGGGCAGCAAATACTTCTTTATCTTCTTGAAAGTTTCCAAGTTGCGTAATTGGTAATTCTTCTGGATTTCTACCATGCACAATTTCCGGTCCTTCCTGCTTTGTCTCTAGACTGAAAATATGATTTATATATTATATTCTGTTCACAATATTTATCGAAATGCTATTATTTAAAATTTTTTAAAAATTATTACCCATCTAGGTATCGTGTAATAAAGCAACCACTTGCAAAATCTTGTGTTAACGATCTAGGACTACGTAAAGTTTGTTCTCCTTGACCAATATTTTCCACAGCTCCTGCCAAGTTGCTGATTGACAATTGCCGCATAAAGCCAGCAACTTTTTTTCGTAAACTTGGCATTTTCTTTTAAGGAAATTGAATTCAAGTGCAGGTAGAATTTTGATCAATATCAGTTATTATAAAACATGACATTATAAAATGGTTGACAATTACTAATGATTCAAACCATGATCTTACTTTGAAATATTCATCCTTCTTAAAACCTTAATGAAAAAAAAAAGCAAATGTATAAGTATATTCTATGACTTACTAATATTTAAATTATGTAGTTCCTTTAGATTATAATACTTTTAACATTAACGAATAAACATGAAAAGACTATGTACGAAAATTTCCATCTGCACTGATATTCGTATAATTGTTAAAAAAAAAATAATAATAAAAGGGAATATACAATCATAAACGTTAAGCTTATACAAAAGTATCTAACTTTTCAAATTTGAGATTTGCATTTTAAATCAGCTTCTTTGATATCCGTTAATCCTTTAATATTAGGATCAACTGTAATTACAATTCTGTAATACGAAATAATAGTTAGCTTAATGAAAATGGATATGTTTAAATAAACTTTATATCGATATTATAATCTTACCTAGAAAAAATTCTCACTATACAGGAATGACATTGTAATACACACTGAAAAGCACATCGTTTTCCACTTTACCGCCATATTGATAATATGTTAATAACTGATGAATTCTCTTACAAGTAGAACTTAAACATCAATCTGTACCGAAAACGAAAAAGTTCCATTTACCATTGAAAGGTGTCACGAAATTCTTCTATATACGAATACAATTTAAGGTGCAAATGTTTTGATTAAAACAATGAAAATTTTTTATTTTCTTAATATTAAGGTACGTGTCACTAATCAAGATTATTACATAAAACTCAATATCGTCAGCACCATTAATCTCACAATTAAGTTACAATTGACATTTTCTTTATTTTCGATTATGGTACTTATATGGAGTAATCGTGATTACGTATCCTACATAGACATCCAAGTATACTTTTTGCTCTGTTTAGACATTTGGCAAGTCAATATGGCGTTCTCTCCACAGGTGAGAGACTACGATTTTCCGCGGTTGTTTTTACAGTTGTGAACCAGTGCTATTTCTAAAAGAGTTTATACAAGAATTTAAACGTTGTTTTAAAATTCTACCAATTGAATTATAAATATTAACGAGCTGTAAAACTAAGTTTACAATTTTACAAGTTCTTTTCAATATGTGGTATTATCAATGTGCTTGCAATTAGGTGCATAGTGACACAAATATTTATTCCATTTCGCGAACTTGTCATTACGTAATCATCAGATAGTGAATGTTTATGTAAATTCATATTTTCATAGATTGATTTGCGAAAAATGAAATTAGAGAGAAATTAATTTTTTCTGCTAAGAGGTTAAAAATAAAAAACAAAAATTTATACAATTAATGAAACTTTTATTTTATTGCGTTTGGTATAGTTGCGTCTACATAGTATGCGTAATTATAAATTATTTTTCAAACATAACGGCTTGCTTCGAGTAAGAAGTATATGAACTGTCATCTAAATTAGATTACTTGATCTTATAAGTTATGTTTAATATAAAAAAACCATATTGCATCAATCTTAATGTCATGTTTATGTTGGACAGATTCTTCAAAACAAATGTGAAGTAATGAAATGCTAGACCATTGGAAACAAACGAACATTTGAAAAAATAGTAAAAGGAAGATAAAAAAACTTGCATGTAAACAAAAGTAGAAGATGTTTGAATCTCCTAGAAGTCTGCGCGAGGTTTGCATTGATTTTATTTGTGACAATATTTTGAACTTGTGCGTACTATGCCCTGGTTCATTGGAGACGCCTACTTGCAGTAAGTATTATCAACTATTTATTCTTTTTATATCTTATTTGTAAAATGAATATAATTAAATTCAATTATTTAAAGTTATTTATTGGAAGGTCTCTAATATAATAATGTTTAATTACTATATATATATATATATATATATGTATAATTCTTAGGTCAACAAGTCAAATCCTCAGTAAGCGATAGTAGTACACATATTTTGGGTAGTACGGCTAGTTTACCTAGAGCATCCAGTGATGCATCATCAAGTTCGGCAACAAGACTTAGTTTTAAGCACCCAGATGTTTTTATACCCGATGAAATCTCAGAACAACTATTATCCAACCTCTGTGAAAAGAAAACATTATCTGATTTGACCATTACACTCTTTGATTCAAAGTCCACTAGATTAAGGTAAATTATACACTAATTATTAAATTGATAGATCGAATAATTATTATGAGAAATAATGTGAAAAAGATATTTATCATTTTAAATGTTCCTCGTAGATGTGTACAATTAAAAGATGCATCTGCATTGTCAGCAAAGGGTTTAAAAGTTTTAAAACAACATAAAGTTCAAGAACTGGTGGTTAATGGATTAAAAATAACAGTTAATGATCTGATAAGTTGTTTAGGTGACTGGAGTTTACAAAATCTTAGGTCGTTAAGTATAGCAAAAGGAAGTTTTATGGATTGTTCACGGTACTTTATATGCTACTTCCAAACTCACACTAAATAAAATATTTATTGTAATGTATAATATAATATTATTAATGGGTCTATTTATATATCATGATAGGTACTGTGTGGCAGTAACACTAAGCAAATTAAAATCACTGAATTCATTAAACGTATCTGGAACAGAGTTTAATAAACATGGATTGGAAATAGTGGTCGACGACCTTCCTCTTTTAGAAAATTTAGACATCTCGTGTACAAAAGTCAATGACATAACACCATTGAAGAAATGTAAAAATCGATTAAAAACTCTTTATATGTATAACTTGAAGATAAAGGAAAGTGCAAATTTAATCTCAGTATTATTGGAATTAAATGAATTAAGGAATTTAGACATTTCCGATGAAAAAGATATGCATTCGGTCATATCTGTGTTGCCTGCACATCCTGCAAAACCAAAAGTAACAGACTTCTTAAAAACAACACATTGTATGCCACACTTAATCAATTTAGACTTGTCTGGTAGGTATTATATGACTATTATATTTATCTATTATGAATAACTATGTATTTCTTTTTTATATTTATTATAGGCAAAAGTGATATAGATTTAAAAGATTTGAAAGAATTTATTAAAGCTCATCCACATTTGAGGTTTTTGGGACTTGTTAGTACAGATGCTTGCTATGACTATAGTTTAATAAATTCAGCATACAATGACTATAGACCTGGACTAGTTGTAAGTTACAATGATATTATCATTATAGTGTTCTGAGTTCATGCTTTTAAATAATAATTGAACATTTACATTATATTTATACATTGTGAAAACTTCTCTATTATTAATAAGATAAACTGTAATTTACCTTTTGTTGTAGGTTAGCGGTACAGCGACAGAATCCCAAATTTTGGAAGCTCTCAGAAGGTATACATGCAGACCACTTTATCTTGAGAAATGTTTTCTTAATTTATTCCGTTTAGCTCATACTTTTCTTGAACCACGAGTTGACGTAATAAAGTTGGTATTATCCGGTATGAAAGAACATCCACACGAAGTTCGTGTGCAATTAGCATGTACCGCGTGTCTTTATAATCTTTCAAAAGGTGAATTTGCTATTATGATTCATCCATCGATACTTAAACAAGTTGTTGAATTAACATTGGTTGCAATGGAATCTTATCCAACCAATTATCAACTGTACATGAATACGTTACTGATATTATGTAGCGACAGAATTCTACAGGATGTTGCTTTTGATAAATACAGGTACGAACGTTACAGAAGTTTACTAAATTTTCAAATTCCAATGAAAAATGTGACAAACTTGAGACAAATATTATAAGTGACCTTGGTTTAGTGTATTTACTAGGCATTGGAATTTTAATGCATATCGAACTAATAACACTTAATTTAATTGCTTCTTTTTATTATAGATGTGCAAAATTAGTGATGAATTCCCTGTTAACTTTTAATGAACCGTTAATGATTCGCATGTCTGTTGCTATTTCCTCGATCTTGGCAGCAAAGATAACACCAGTAGAAACGTCTATGCTTGGTGCTCAACCTCAATATATGTCTAAATTACTTTCAATAGTTAGATCTAAAGTTGAATCTAAATCAGTAGATATAACGATGAAATTTACATTAAGTGCACTCTGGAATTTAACTGATGAAAGTGCTACAACATGTACAGTTTTCCTAGCGGAAGGTGGAATGGAGTTGTTTCTTGAAATGCTTGAAAATTTTCAAGGAGAGTCTAGTGTTGAGACTAAAGTACTGGGTTTGATAAATAATATAGCAGAGGTTTGTACTGCAATTTATTTCTTATAGAATAAGAAAAAAACGAAACAATATATAATGTAATTTTATTGTAGATTAATTATTTGAGACCCAGGCTTATGGAACATAAATTCATTTCTATGCTTTCTATTCTCCTGGTGTCTACACACATTGACGTGTCTTACTTCGCAGCAGGCATTACTGCACATCTGCTTAGCGATGGTCCAAGTGTATGGTGTACAAAGAATTTACATCAAAGCAGAGCACAATTATTACAGCAATTAGCTCACACTGTGACACACTGGCGAACACCTCAAGGAGAAATGGTTGCTTATAGAAGCTTTCAACCGTTCTTCCCACTTTTACATTGTTCAGATGCTCCAGTTCGACTTTGGGCAGTTTGGGCAATACAACATGTCATTACAAAAAATCGTAAGTATCTACATTTGAATAATAATTATTATTTGCTACAAATGTTACAAATAATGTGATTTTTTTATAACTAAAACAGCATATGAGTATCAACTTATATTTAAATTTTTATTACTTGTAGCAAAACATTACTGCAGCATGTTAATCAGAGAAGAAGGTGTAGAAATATTAAAGAATCTAAAAACCTCAAATACACACATACAAAACTTACGACGTTCAATCCTTGAAATGATTGAATTAAATTCTTAACGATGACTATTGCCTTCCAAAACAAAATTTGCGTACCATGGAGTTGGTATACTAGTCAATGTTTATATCTGTGCACTCTTATATCCTGTTCTTTAGACCAAATAATTAAAACTCTTATATGATCATGGACATCTATCAAAAGTGGACTAAAATGAAATAAGTCCAGGATATTACTATCAAATTCTGTAGACTTAAATTGAGGACCTGAATTATTGAAAATAGTTCTGTGTATTATGAAGTGTAATGAAGTATATTATACATAGATCTTATGCGTAGAAGTACATTTGAATGTATAGTATAAGTTACATTTAAAGAATCTGTTTACTAAAAAAAAAAAAAAACACGTAATTAATTGTTTAAAGATATACATTGAGCTTAGAAAAGATAAATTTTTAACGTTTTATTGTCACATGCTATATTTTTTAATTGTTAAATATTGCAAGAGTAGGCTTTAATAAACAAATTAAAGTCTTAGATTTCTGCTTCTTGAGCCTCCTGCAGGCGTATTGAAGATACAGCAGGTTGAAATTGCTGTGAATTCTTAAGCATTATTAGTATCGAGCAGGCTCCCTTGATATGAGTTTATGTAGGGAGCTCCACTTCTTAATTGTTCGGCATATATAAAAACCGGGATCCTCGAAATATTTTTCGGAATTTCCATGTCCCAAACACAACACCTACGCGTGATTTCAGGTGAGAATCTTTTTTATAGTAGGGTATAATATATTATAGAGTTACGTATAATATGTTATACATAACCCTATATTATATATAATATACATGTAGTATCATACTCAATTCGTGTTATATGAATTACAGCTGACATGGTATTCTTGAATGATAAACCGCGCTGTTCCATATGTTGAATGTGATCATTTTCCATTTAACCACGTGTAATCATTCTACCCGAAGGCAGAACTACAGCCTAGTGAAGCTAGCGAATTCTTGGTGGCATTCATGATCAAATATTCCTTTATTTAAACTCGTCTAGTGCGAATTATATTAGCATTGATGGATCTACAAACTTATTGGGCCTTGTTACAGAGACATTGCTGGCTACATAAAAAGATGCTCTATGCTTCATCGCAGCTATATTTGACTGTTCATTCTTTGATAAATGTAAATACTATTTATTCATGTTAATTAATGGTTTTATTGGATAACTCCTCACAGTCAGATTTTATCTGTCATATCAGATGTGATTTTTGTATACATTGTATGTAAATACCGTTTTCTTCGTGAACTGGTTTTACACAAACGTAGAAACAAATGAAATTAGCAGTTTCCTTCTTTGCACGGTTAAATAAGATATTGTGCGCAACATTGGCAATTCACGAAATTACATTCTGATGCAGCCGGAAGAATGCATGTGCAATTATTACGAGTCTTGTCACATTAAAGATTTAAGCTTGTTCTACTATCCATGTCAGTAGTTGTACATTGAGGATGTTTAAATGATTTTAATTAAAAATAATATTTTTGTGATAATTGATATGATATTGAGAGATCGCCAATATTAACACCTGGTATGGCAATTTTGAACTAGTTGCATTTACTAATGATTCTAGCTGATGTATTAATTCTGTTCTGTTTTCTTTTTACCAAACATTACTAGGCATATACAAAATTGTCAAAGAAGATTACAGCAATTTTTCTGATTTTGCAGTGTACTAGTTTCAAAATGTCTTGTTGCATTGTCTTCATATGTATGTGATCATCTGTGAAAAAGATCACTGAAAAAGTTGTGATTTGTATCGATCAATTTGATATTAGTCTATTGAAAGATATAAAGACTATCAAATTTTATTCTTTAATTTACAAAAACAGATTAAGCATGATAATGAATTTTTTTACATAGAATATTATCTTGAGTGCTGGTGCACCTAATCAATCAATTACTTTCTTAACATCAGGTTGAATTTCAGCATTACTGAAGCGATATTTTCAAATTTTAGTTCAGATAATTGGTGTACACTTATATCGGTCAGCCAAACTAGTCCTAGTTCTAGCAGGGTAAGATGATGTCAGTTCTCCAGGCATTCACCAGGTGTTGTGCAATTAAGGATCTAGCAAATTATATGCACCATCAGTTAGTCTCACCTCCATCCAGAATATCCAGAATATCTGCTTGTACTAGAAGGTGTGGAAGCAAATCATTTTTGTTTATTAATATTAATTGGTGCACATCGGTAATTGTCAATTAAAAAAGTCTAGTGCTTCTTCGCTTGTATTAATCACCTTGCTACGGCCATTTTGGATATTTTTCAGTGACTTCGAAATAATCGGTGTTGTCTGCTTATAAGACTCTGATAAAATGTATTACATGATGTACCATAACAAAATAAGTTACAAAAATTATTGGCCACTTAAAACCGTTCAGAAAGATACAGGCCTGAATTTGTAGATAATGGATGATACATTAATATACCGACAGATTTTACTCTTAATTGTTAAATATATTCATATATTTTAAAGCAAATTAATTGAAAAATTAATCAATGTAAACAGTAGTACTAATGTTTTGAGAATTTAACTATTTGTTATTAATTATATCGTTTTGTGTTATACAGTTATAAGCTATAACTAAT
This sequence comes from Nomia melanderi, assembly GCF_051020985.1. NCBI lineage: Eukaryota > Metazoa > Arthropoda > Insecta > Hymenoptera > Halictidae > Nomia > Nomia melanderi. The sequence continues at coordinate 7,948,886 of NC_135005.1, forward strand.
ATTTAAGGTTCTAGTCTAATAAATTCAATAGTTATGTTACTATAATATTTGGGTATGTATGTTTTGGCTAGATATTTGAGGCTTTCACGACTATGCGTCACATGGTTGTTACCGTTGATGCTTTTGAAAGAATTATACCAATATATTACTAATATTGCAGTATACATAGATTCATCAGGTGTTGAATGGCACAGTGATATTGTTATGTGTCATGTGGCGATTTACCATTAAAGTGTATTCTGTTTATATTCCGGATCATTAGTCTACAACTACAGATTATCATTCGATAACTGAATTTGATAATCATTCAATTAACTGAAGAATGTAAGATTATTTTGTGAAGAAGTATGAGAAATTGCTGAAAATATGAAAACGCTCAAGTAAACGTCGACAGGGATATCAGTTACCAATTGAATCCTACGTGGAGCTCCCCTTTTTTCCAATATGTAAAATTATAATTACTACATACGTAATATGAAATTGGATGTTATTTATATTAATGCCACAGCAAAATAGTATGATTAGTCTAGAATCTTATTAGCGCGCCTCAAAAATATAATTTGTTTGTATTATTATATAATCAATAGAGAATACGATAGGTAATTTTATTACATTAGTATTTTGGATTCAGGTCTTCGTTTTTTTTTTTTTTTATTTTGGTTAATACTAATATCTTAAAAACTTTCCATTAATAGGTAATTGCCAAACCTTTAGAGATTAACTGTGTATTTATATGCCTTCAGAGATATAAAGAAATGCAAAGTTATAACAAGATAAATATAACGATATTCTGATTATAGCTGTTACAAAAATATTATTGGTTTGTACGAACAAAATTTATCCCTTTGAAAACATAAACTGTTGATCTGAAATGTAAAAAAAAAAGAAAGATGTCGATTTAACTGGCACTGATTGTTAATAAACGCAAACTACTAATCCTTTGAATTATTTTCATTTTACCTATTCTTCTAATGGTATGAGTTTGTGTAAATATATATTAAGCAATTGCTATTATAAATACAAAATGTAAGCCAAGAAAATCTTTATTTACCACCCAGTCATATTACATTTATATGTTACATTTATATCTTAATTATTCTTTCCTCTTTCTTTTCTCTTTTTCTAAATGGAACGTAAAAATTGTTCATGAAATTTGTATGATTATCACTCAATTGATGCTGATGCTGCACTGCACCTGCAAAATACTTAGTGACATGGAAGTAACGTCACGAAATGTAGCTTGATCATTAATATGTGGAAACTTGGTTCTCCCCCTAACATCATAGCACAGTGGATTAATGGTTCAAAAACATTTTACACGCATCTTACAAATTATTAGCAATGTGTTTCAGATAAAATTGAGGATATATAGTTAATAATAAATAAATGAAAGTTGCATACATCAATATCAATGCATATGATAGATGTGATAGAAAAATGATAACAACTGATAACAGTTTCAGCAACTTTCACTTACTATGCATACAAAATTTACTATATATATTTTAGTAATATGATAGTACTATAGATATTCACTTCGCAGTTCAATTGTTATTGTTAACATTCAAAATTATTACGTACATTTACTATAAAATAGATTGAAAATACAAATCAATAGTTATAATATTTTAATTACAATGTCAGATTTACTTTTCTCATTTTTATATCAGCCTTTATATGTTATCAAAATATTCCTAAAATTATTATAGCTACACTAAGTCCTAAAGTCAGTTTTTAAGACGCTATTATGGCTTTGTAACTGTGTATACTACATCAATTATTCTTTCTGTGTACAATTTAATATTTCCTTAATACACTGTTATTCCTAGTACCATTTTTATCGAGAGTTACAGTTATTTCCATGTAGTTATAAAAGTTTCTTCTAATTTAAATTAATTTTATCACATAACAAAAACTGCCTAACTTTAAATGCATAGTACTTCACTAACAAAGTCGTTAGAAATTATAATTTTTACATTTAACAAAAATATACGAAGTTGTGGTTGAGAGTTGAAAAAGTGTCAGTTGGAAAAAAAGATGAGGAGACTTTTATTTAAGGAAAAATTTTAATTTATAAAAAATCAATGTTTTTTCTTGTAAAACAAAAAGGAGAAACTATCTTAAAATGAATTATGGCCCATAACATCTTATAATTATATAGATATGTATAAAAAGAATTACATATTTTTTATTTGAGTATAACTAAAGGTACAAACTTAATTGTTTTATAGTATATAACAATTGAATGTTACGCCTTTTTTTAAATTAAAATAATGTTCAGTGTTTATAGTTAGGGAAATTTTTTTATATATTAACACAATTTTATTAACATTTCATTATTTTGTATATTTTTGTAATCTAAACGGATTGAGGTATTTATAGATACATAAAGGCTGATGTTTATAAAACCAGTTGAATTTCAACTGCTCTGAGTATATAAAAGCCCAATTGAACTGCAATAGCAAATTATCGCTGATCTACATTTGTAATGTTCATTATGATGATTCATTAAATCAAATATGATTAATTGTGCCCATCTTTGTCCAATCTTTTTTTTTCTTTTGACATGAGGTTTTTTCTTTCTCTTTTTTTTTCCCATCGTATCAGTTTTTTTTTCTGTGGACATATCATAAGAATTTACTTAAACACTTTAGCAGCATTATACTGTAATGCATGTTCGTATAAATATGTAAGTTTTGTGTAACCTATGAGATATGCACAAAAACTTACAATATCTTGTATTGCATTTCACAAGGCCATATTCTACAGTATGGATTGGAACATCCATTGTTTATGAACATAAGAATACCATAAAAAATATCACAAAAAGCGTATTGAGTTACTTCCTTCTTTTAAAAAAAATAATATTCAATACGGGCGTTCTGTTGTCAATACGTAAAATATGGACAAGTGATAAGCCTGAATATAAATGTAGAGCACAGTGTAGTATTCCTAACAAAGCCAATGTATCTAAATACGATTTCTATACTATTCACTGTAGAAAATTGACAGATACTTTTATGAGTTCAAATTTCAAATAAATGTCATAATAAATTTATATTTTCGAGACAAATGAGATAGATACATCAGAATATTAAAACAGTAATCCAAAATATAGATTAATTATTACTGAGAAAATAATAGTTTCACATTCATTCCAGGAATGGCTAGTAAATTAAACGGTAATTTTTTATTTCACTATTTGTTGTTAATATTTATAATAATAATTTTACAATGATACCTAAATTTTGTAATTTTTTCACCAGCCTTTCCTACAAATGTATTGCTTTATTGTACACAGTATGTGTGACAGCAAATGGGAAAAAATATTTGGAAGGTAATTTTTTGTAATAATATATAACGAAGGTTAATACATTCACGGACGTGAATGCTATAGCATTCATTTTCATTGTGAGGCAAAATGACATGAATGCTATAATATTCAAATTTATAAGTCACATTATCATGCATTTAATTCTATATAGTTTTAATTTTTTAAAATTATTATACACTTCAACCTTCAGAGTACTGTATTTACATTTCTTTTATTTTCGTAGCTCATTAAAATTTTTACTGTCCGTGAACATGTTAAAAGTAAAAAATTCATGATTTTTTTTAGATCTCCACAGGCAAAAATAGTATAGTAAGTGTTTTCGAAAGAGAGCTGTATCTATTGGAAAAGATTTTCTCAACGTTTTGCTAACATTGCATCTAGCATCCTGCAGTTTGTGAACTCGCCGACACTGATGGGATAGTATCAGTATTTTCTTTTTAAAGGTATACAATAATCGGATGGACGATAACCAAATACCTATATGAATTGATCAACTGATCAATTAAAAATCATCAACTGTAATTATCATTCATCTAAACATAGCATAACTTTAAAAAGAAAACTGAGTTTTCTTATCAGTATCACTAAGTTTACAGATTATTCATAATACTAGCTGCAATGTCAGTGAAAAGTCGAGAAATCTTTCCCAATGGAGATGAATTGCATCCGGAAACTTTGAAAACTCTTCATAAAAAATTGCAGTTTTCTAAAGAGGCGTGTAAACATTTTATTTGCTATTATATTCTTATATGTAACTGCAGTAATATAGATTGCAGATCTTTATGCAAAATTATATATTTACAACTTCGTTAAATCATTAAAAATTCACCAATAGCAGCATGTATTGTACATTATATCTGTTTCTAACGTTTTTATAATGTGTTACTGTTTATATTTCCATTGATCTGCCACATATACATCCCTATATGTGAACTGTCATAGTTCGCAGAAGTTTTGAATTGTTAATTACCAGAAAATAAAGTGAGAATCATATTCTTTTTACTCTTAGGTTTCATTTTATATCGTTATAAAAAATTACTTCTCAAATTTTTTCTCACCTGTTGTCAAACACTTTGTATAATTTGATTGTTCAAACAAAGTAATTCGTCTATATCAATTATTGCCTCTATATTGCAAATGTATTTTACATAATTTCGTAAAAATATATATCTTAAACGCATATAAATACTCTGAAGTATAAAAAGTCTTTAGTTACTCTAGTATGGACGTTTCATGTTTGAACAATCATAGGAAATAGATAAATTAAATGTCAATGTAAAGAACTTACCTTAATTTGTAAAATAGTAGTAAGATCTTTTAAAATGGTCAATACGGCATGTAGTAACCCCGTCTGTAACTCCTATAAAAGGAGGAAATAGATTAAAATTACTTCAATAAAAAAAAGTATAAAGTTCGAAACATACCTAGGTCGCCTTGTAGGTCTATACCCAAAGTATGCACTGCCACGTATGATTCCCCTGGCCATACCTCGGTAGCCTCGCGTTCCTCGTGGTCCCCTGGAAATGTAAGTATTAACGTTATTAATAGTAGCCACATTAAAATGTTAAAAAAATTTTTTATTCGTTAATAACTTAAAAACGAAACCATAATTTCGTTATTTTTCATCTTTGTCTTAGTTAGGTTTTCCTTAGGTCTAGGTTTTGTCATATAGAATCACTCCTTAAGATTTATCTCACCTATTCAAATATCTTGTAAATAATATTTTTTGTTCTTTACATACCTGTTGGTTACAGAGAATCCTGGTCTATTTGTTCTTTTAGGCATCACTTTAATTTGCCGTCCTCTAAACATAGATTCATCCATTGCCATAGCTGTTTGTACAGAATCTCGTTCTGCGAATTCAATATAAGCAAACCCTTTGGGATGCCCATCAAATTTATTGCACAGTATAGTTACTCTGTTGACACTGCCACAACCGTGAAAATGTTGCTCCAATTCCTCTGCTGTAGCACCATAGTCAACCTTTAACATTATGTAAGCAATATATTAATAATATTGAATTTAAAATATGAGGAACATCATTCTTATCAAATTTCAACTTACATTACCAACATAAATGGATCTGTTATCAACTTCTTTTTTGTCTTCAAGTGACATATTTAATGGACTTGCTAAAAGTGAAAAAAATATTATTTAATAGTAATACTCAATAACGTGTTATGCATTCGAATTAATGAAATTTACAACTTACTTATACCAGGTGGACTACCCATGTTCATTTGTTTGTCCACTTCAGACTGTAATTGTTTTAATTTTTCTGCTTCTTCTTCCATTTCCCTGACTCGAGCTTTAATGGCCTCCAATTCCTAAAATAATTGATATATAAAATAATAATAAAGATAAACTATTAACATGATATTTATTTAATATTATACATTTGTTTCTAGTTGAAAAAAATCAGATACCGGATCATCAATGTTTGCTTCATTTAATTCACGCTTTACACCATCGCACTGTATAATAGCATCTCCATCTTGACCATTTTCAAGTCCATCTAGACCATCAATATGATCCGCAGCTAAGAGATCTGACTCAGACATTTCTATAATAAAACAAAATATTACATTTACATTACGGGTGAAATTAAAGGTAATCATAATTATATTTACATTACCAATAGATCACAAACTTTATGCATTTATAACACGTAGAAATATATAAAGATTATTATCAATTAGAGCAATTAATAAATTACTGTAAAATATGTAGTTTTGCATAAAGATCTGCAATCTATATTACTGCAGTTACATATAAAAATATAATAGCAAATAAAGTGTTTACACGCTTCTTTACAAAACAACAATCTTAATTAATATTCAGAAAACCAAATGCTCACTCATAATTGCCAAAAAAGTTAATGTAAACAAAATATACGGTAATAAACATAAATAAGCAAAAAATTTGGTTATAAATACATTTAATTAAAATAATAATGCTATTTTGTAAATATAATACTAATAACGTGCAATGTAAGGATTTGTACGTCTGCAGTCGGTATGATCTACGTAGAATATTAATAATTATCGTTGATAATTACGTAAAGAAACATAACGTACGAGTATACCTTCAGGCGTTTCTATTATCTAAAATAATAACTTTATAATAAATTCAATAACTATTTTCAATCGGCACTCCACGATGCTCTACAAACTCGATAGAGATTGACGCTATCACCGAACAAGATGAACAATACCTCGTCATGAACCGTTTTGTTACTAGCATTGGCAGTTACACAGTATGCCGAAAATGCGCAAAATCACTGTCATCGAACACGCGGGAAATTTGAAGTTGTTTAAATTCATAGCAATTTATTCTATATAAAAGAATTTTAAAAATTAATTTTCTATTAATTCGTTTAATTTTAATAGACACACACACACACATATATGTACATAGATATTTAATATATACTTTTTATAAAATGGTGCACATTGAGACAAAGATAATATTAATGCAAAAATGGTACTTCTTTCGTACAGTGTGAATAATTCTTAATGGTTCATGCTATAACTTAATGCCACGTATTTACAGTATTACTACAGAATATTCTTGTAAAAGTGAATTTCTGTCGAAATTTTACGTCGTTGTCCCCAAATTGGGGAACCTTAATAGAAGATTCTTACACAAGTGAAACTCCGGTGTTTTTTCAGGATCAATTTCAACTAAACGCATGTATACGGAAAATGTATCCATGAATATAGATGTAAAACTTCGTGATACAAGTGCACATGCGTCAGGGTGCACAACTTCGTGATATCGACCGCACATGTGTGCAAAAGTTGATTCTTCACAGACTCGTCTTTTCTTCCTTTTTTATTTAATGGCACATAACAAGTGATAAAGATATCATCTGCGAAAAGATCAGTTATACTATTTCGTAGTTGTATTTCAAGATCACTTCTTTTAAATTCACGACATTAAAAATTTGAATATAAATTTTGGCACAGTACGAATATTCTATATAGGGGAATTTTTTGGAGCTATATCCATGGAACTTAACTTCAATGTACAAATACGTTAGAAATTGAGGTTTAAGAAACACTAGAACTCTGTACTCGAGAGTACAAATAGTAACAGCTTTTCTAACACGTAATGAACTTATCATTGGTCTATTTTACATCGGGCGAGACTGTATCTACTTGTTTGCATTTCCCAACGATGCTGCGGAAGCATAAATATTATTATTCTCTTTTAATAACTTAAATAAATCATTTATTACTTTTTTTCAATTTTAAATCCAACGCACAATGTAGGTACTTAACACTAAATAGAAAAGAATTTCTTTGAACATAATAAAATGGTTTTAACGCAAATCACATTGACTATAATGTCATAGAATCTATGACATAAATAATTCTGCAGTCATAGCAGTAAAATAGTTATGCTTCGACCGTGAATTAAAAAAAAAATGAGTGAAATGGCTCGGAAACCTAAAATAATAGTTTTTGATTTAGGTTAGAATATTTTTGTATAGCATATTTTTCTTTAATATTAAGGAAACATAGGTTTTTTATTCTTATAAGTCAAATATGATAAATAAATAGTAATCTAATTGTTAAATACAATTTTCAGATTATACTTTATGGCCGTTTTGGGTTGATACTCATGTTACTCCTCCTTTTAAGAAGTAATAAAGTTTTAATATTTTGCTATTATACAATAGTACTGAATTTGCTTTATTTTTTAAAAATTATTTACAGGAAAGGAAACGATGTAGTAGATGCTCATGGTCAAATAATACGCTATTATAAAGAGGTGCCTGAAGTTTTAAAAAGGTTATCAGATGAAGGATATGAACTTGGTGTTGCATCTCGCACTTCAGAAATTTCGGGTGCCAAACAATTGTTAAATTTATTTAATTGGGAAAAATACTTTAAGTATAAAGAAATATATCCTGGATGTAAAGTAGCCCATTTTTCTAAGTAAGTTTTATTGATATGAAAGCAAGTAACAGTTGTTAACTTTTGTTTAAACGATTGTTTTAATTTCATCTTGTAACAAATGATTAGAATCTTAATCTTATAACTTATTTCTTTTTAGAATTCAAAAGGCATCAGGCACAGATTATAAAGATATGATATTCTTTGATGATGAACATAGAAATATTGTTGATGTAGGCAAACTTGGTGTTACCTGTATATTTGTTAAAAATGGCGTGAATTGCTCACTCGTAGAGAACACTTTGAAAAATTTTTAATACTTTTTATTTTTAAAACATTTATTTAGAAAATGAAATTTTATCGTCCGTTACCTACTTTTTTCATATGTAATGTACATATGTACACTATGCTACAGCATGTGTTAATAATAATTAACAATGCAGAGTATATAATTTATTAAAAATATTTTTGTAATAATATTTTTATTTTCAAATAAAGTGAATTACATTAAATTATTTACATATTCAAATTTGACTAGTCATTATCAAATAATATTGTAATGGACTATTGATAACAATGTTACCATTATTTTTTTGGCCAAGCATTGTAATGTACGACATGCAAGCAGATTGAGGATTTTGAGGAGATATAATGCTCAGCAATTTTGTTATTTTGTCATCTGATAATGATAAAGATAGCAGACTCTTTAATGTATTTTTATCGAAATTTTTAAATGGACATCCTCCTTCATACTTTAGGCCAGAAGCAGTTGCCTATAGTAAGATTAAAAAAAGAAATGATTGACATTTTAAAAATATTTTTAACAGAATAATATGTTACTTACACACATGAATTCACAATTAGGTGATTTGTAATTTTTTCTAGATCCTTCCAAACCATAAAGATGTCGAATACTATATATAAATTTGCGTTCGTTTGATTGCCATTGATGTGAACAGATGGAGGAACACGAATGAGGCTTCGAATATTCTTTTTTCCAATAGTTTATAGCATCTTCTATGTGCATTCCTCCATCTTTTAGGAAGAGACTATAATATAAGCGAGCATAATGACCTAATCTATGTGTATTTTGTAATCTTCTATGCAAATGTTGCATACAAAGTGGAAAATTTCTCATTTCTTTATCTATATTGTGAATAGTTATACGTCCATATTCACAACTTCTTTGAAATAATTGGCAATGAATTTTCTGATACAAGTAGTCAAATCTAACATCTTGGTTTATGGCATATTGTGCTTTTGATTTAATACATGCAATTTCTCTGTGCATGTAACTGTTAAATAATGATACAAGGACTTCTTTCAATTTGGAACAGTGGATAATAGCATACCCAGCACATAATTCTACTTTTCTTTTTTTAATTAAGTCTGGCACTAACTCATACCTCACTTGAAAAATAACAGAAACGCATTAATAATTAAATTAAGCATTTCATTTGTTTCTTCTTATACATACCTTGAATTTGAAATAAATTACAGCCTTCTTTATGATCTTTTGCTATAACATGCTTAAAAATAAGTTTTTTTGAGAAAAAAATACATGTATCAATTAATGTATTATGAATTATGTTTTCTTTGTTTGTAAGCAATCTGAGTTGACGAATGATACTTCTTAACAACCTATATAATTGCCTAGGTAATAAATGTTTCAATCTATTTTGAAATAATAGTGTTTCTCTGATGATCCAATAATTCCATAGATCCTGTGATGTAGAGGCTAATAATCTAAATTGAACATATAAATAAATATTGAAGGAAAAGTTCATTGCATGGTTTGAGTTAAACTTTTAAAAAGAAAAGATAAGGTATATATAATAATAACTTATTATTTAGTTGTGTATAGATACAATTACATGTTATGTAAATTAACACTTACCGTAATGAAAAATGTCCTATTCTGTCATACACTGAATTTTCTAATAAATACTCAAAATTACCATTGAACTCATGAGCTTTAGCATCATATAATAATCCCAAATATTCTAATCTAGCAAAAATACATTTTTCCAAGACATGAAGTGACACTTGTCCTGTGGGAGCTTGAATGTAGAACATATTCCAAATGTGTAATTTTTGTTCTAAATGATTGTGTTGTCATATATTTTGATGCTTAATGATTAGGAATGTATAATCATTATGTAGAATTTATTATTTCTTATATTATTAAATAATCAATACAGTACATGTAAACATTTGTAATATATAAAAATATTCTTTTATTTTTAACCCAGCAAAATACATTCATATTTTGCATCTACCACTATGTTATTGTATGTAAATATATATTTACATTCTTTATTCTCATTTCTTAAAATTGTACGTCTTGAAAAAATGATATATTATTAACAAGTTTTATAATTTTACCTAAGTAAATCGTAAAACGTATGGTTGTCAAGACACAGATCATAAGAACTTATTTGTTACATTGACTTGTACAATGACTTGTACATTCTATTTTATTCAATATAAATATTTGAAAGATAATGGTAACATATATAGGACTGTCGTAGGATTAATTGCCGTTTTTCGAAACAAATTTTTACTGTGTATGTTTATTTAGGAGCAGTACTATCGTGAATATAACTTTACAGAAAATCTCAATAACACGTAGTTGTCAGTTGAATACAGAAATATGGAAATTATTTAATTGATATTTTCTTCATCTATAAGCATCGATAAATAAAGTTAAATAACAAAATACTTTTTTCTCACAATTCGTAATTACCTAACCTCAATTTTTTTCAGATTTTGCACTGAGAAGCGATAATTTATTTATGTTTCTTTTTTCTAACCGAATTATATTTCAAGCAAAAATTTAATAATATATTTAGTAATGTATCTCATATTTTGAAATCGAAATATACTGCATATGTAACTAATATAAAGAAATATAATTGACCTGTTAAATATGTTACCGCCAAATTAAATACAGTTAATGTTATCAAATTGTTTTTAGTATTCTTGATTATACATAATACATTGATCGTGATTGGAGGATTAAACATTTGTTTATTAGCAACTAAACTCTACTTATATATATATGTATAATGCGACTTTAAAGCAATTGCATTAACAACCATAGTAATTAAAAAATGACAAATGTGCATTCTAAAGTTGTATCGGTTGCACGTATACTCCAGACCTTTCCACAAATTTATGTTTATATTCACAATAATTTCATTACGTATAATGAAATTAATTTTAAATAGCAAATAAACAATTCACATCTTAAATAGGGGAAGCGGGACCTTTATTTTCACTTTTTCACACAATTAAGTACTTAAAATCGTTATCGTTTGTAAAACATTCTTAATAAGTTTTTTTTTTTTAATAATTTAACTAATTTCTAACTTTAACATAGATATTTATGAAATGGATAGTGCAAATATATAAAAAAATTCCATCGTAGTTTGCGCATAAAAAACATAAGCATATATTAGGTATATTATTTGCGTATTTGCATGCATGATACATATTTAAACATAAATAATGGTATAATAAACAATAATTATCAGTATAATTTGCATAATTTCTAGAAATAATTTCTATAACAACGTAGAAACGATAGTAGGCAACGCAAGATGATAATTGCCAGCCGTTACGTTTGCGCCACTGTCAGAACGTCTAGGAGAATTCAATTTTTATGTTGGCAGTAATATGTTTACGGCTTACATCGAATAAAATAGTGATTTGTTTGCGGCGTTTTTGTGCAAGCCTGAAGAAAGAAATAGATGGGCGTATAGAAAAGAAAATATTATTTTCTGTATTATCGTAAAATGGAAGCGAGCACCGAGCAAGCTTCTGCATCTACGGAAACCGCTTCTAATAATGAACAGGAGCACAATGAGGAGTGTATGGAAGAAACTGAGGATTATGGTTACGATGGAGAAGATTATAGACATTTCATACCTCGGGGACGAGGAGGCTTTAGGTGCGTTACAGTTTTTCCTAACACACACACACCCCCCATATATCCGTCGCGTTACGCGTCGTCAAAAATAAAAAAGCAAAAAGTAAGGTTAAGTCGTCCTATCCGCAATCCCACCTCACCTCCTTAAATATATCTAATAAAAGCGATCGAACTTTGTATTCCAATAAACATCTAATACTTTAATTAAATACCATGGAATATGACTATTGTCTCTACTTACGCTCCTATACGATGAAATGATTTGCCCACAATTGTTCAGTATAGTGTTTTATTGATATTTTTCTATACAGTTTGTGTTATAAAATTTTCATTTGTTAGAGTTAACTTTTTTCTTCATTTTGGAGTATTAAGTAACAGAAGGTAATGAAACCTTTATAAATATATTATTCAAAATTAATAATTGTATTATGCATAAAATTATTGTTTATGTACATATTTATCTTTTCAATGTAAAGTTAGAATCAGGAAGAAGATGTTGTCTACACATGGGTGAATGATTCAGACGTATGGTACGTAAAGTACACAGTCAAGATATGTAATAATAATTTAAGGGGTCGTGGCAGAGGTGGGTTTGATTTCCCCATGAGAGGTGGGCCTCCAAGGTTTAGAGGAAGAGGATTTGGACCTAGAGGACCGATGTTTCGTGGAGCAAATAATGGATTTCCATTTGAGGGACCACCTAGGCCAAACTGTCCACCAGGACCAGCTGGGCCACGTTTTAGGGGACCTCCACCATTTGATCCTAGTTGGGGACCTATGGGGCCACCGAATCTGATGGGACCGCCAAATTTAATGGGACCTCCAGGAATGGTAGTTATTCATTCACAATTTTCCTAATAAGTTGAATAAGTGTTATTTAACTTTATGTGCTATTAGCCACCGCCACACATGATGAATGGCCCAATTGGTACAGGTCCGGGACCATACGGACCACCTCCTGGAATGGGACCACCAAATATGAATAACGTAAATTTCGATTTACAGAATGTTAGTAGATCTCATGAGTATTAAAATGCAAAACAGGAAATATTGTTACAGATTCCAGGTCAACAACAACCCCCGCAGCAGCAGACACAACAACAAGCAAACATTCCAGGCTTAGATCTCAATGGGGAAGTATGGGTAGAAACAAAAACACCAGATGGGAAATCATATTACTATAATATTCGTACAAGAGAAACTACATGGACAAAACCAGAGGGCCCAAACGTTAAGGTCATGGTACAAGACCAGGTTTGTAAAATTATTTTTGTACTCTTCCTTTAAACTTGCTTAACCAAATATATTTGTGAATATAATAATTCCTCTACAGTTAGAACAATTGGTACATGGAGCATCTAAACAAGCAGCCCCTTCTAATACTCCTACATCTACAGCTACTACACCAAGCCAAATTAGTGAGAACAGAATATCTCAAAATAGTGAACCATCTACAAATAATACGGATGTTATGAACCAACTTAGTACAGCTCCACCTGGTACAGGTCCACCTCCTACGCTTGGTGAAACATCGGATGTTACCACACAACCATCCGATGCAACTCAAACAAATGGTATTGTCATTTTTATTTAATGAAAATTAGAATTGATAAATTTTAAATATTACTAAAAAAAAATGTTCATTCTTTTATCAATGTTTAGGTACAGCACCTGCAACTGTCACTAGTACTCCAGCTATGAATACACCATCAGTAAATACAAATATGATGCAACCACCCCCTAATATGATACCTATGCAACATAGAATGCCAAACCAGTTTGGGGGTCCAATTGCAACACAATTTGGGGCAGCACCATTTGGTATGCCACCACCTGGTTTTCAACCTTTTGGCGGTTATGGTCCACCTCAAGCAAATTGGGGTAATATGAACTATGCATATATTATATAAAAGACAGTCTTATAATTACTAATTATTTTATGTAAAAAAAAATAACATGTATTAGGTATGCCACAAATGCCACATGGAGTAATGGCTCCACAGACGCCAGCAGAAGATCCTGCCGTATTAGCGCAACTTGATCAGGAACTGGTTGCCTCTGCTATGGTATGGACAGAACATCGTGCTCCAGATGGAAGGTTATATTATTACAACAGTAAAGCTGGTGAATCTGTTTGGGAAAAGCCGCAGCCTTTAAAAGATCTCGAAAGTATGCAATTTATTAAATTTCTAAATAAAACATTAAGTACAACAGTAATTATAATTAAATCTTATATCAGGTGCAAAATTAGCATTACGGCAAAAAGCAGAAGAAGCTGCTGTAAATTCTACAAATACTGCTGTTACTAGTTCTGCAATCACTAATAATAATGTTGTCACTGAACCCACCAAACAAGAGAAGCAACAAGAAAATAATCACGAAACCAAAGATAGTATAAAAGAAGCAGATACTAACAAACCTAAAAAAGAAGAAACTGCGCCTAAGGAGGTTGTTAAACCTCAAGATAAATCTAGACCAATTTCAAGCACTCCAGTGCCTGGAACTCCTTGGTATACTTTTAAACATTAATCCAACGTATTTATAACGTATATATAGAATATAGATTAAAACTTTCTGTTTTTAGGTGTGTTGTTTGGACGGGCGATGGACGTGTATTTTTCTACAATCCTTCTTCACGAATTTCAGTATGGGAAAGACCAGATGATCTTATTGGTCGTCAAGATGTTGACAAAATGGTATCTACTCCTCCAGATGCAGTGGTACCTACTAAAACTACTCGTCAGTCAGATACAAGTGAGAGTAGTGATGATGACCAGCCAACACCAGCAAAAAAAATGAAACAAGAAGAAACTAAAAGTAAATTTTATACGTATAATTTCTATGCATTATATTAAAAAAAGAAACATGAAATTAATAATTGTTCTTAATAACAGTAGCAGCACCAAAAGAGGAGGAAGAAAAGGAAAATAAGAAAACCATTGATATCGGCAAAGAGGCTGCAATAGAAGCGGAAGTTCGAGCTGCCAGAGAAAGAGCAATTGTTCCTCTGGAAACACGGATTAAATCATTTAGGGATATGCTTGCAGAGAAAGATGTAAAATTTTTATTTTATTTTAATGTGATTAGATAGATAATGAATGTAACACTGTGCATATTCTTTTAAACATTTTATAGGTGTCCGCATTTAGTACATGGGAGAAAGAACTCCATAAAATAGTATTCGATCCTCGTTACCTACTTTTGACATCGAAGGAGAGGAAACAGGTCTTCGAGAAATATGTAAAGGAGAGAGCAGAAGAAGAAAGGCGGGAAAAGAGGAATAAAATGAAGGAACGAAAAGAACAATTCCAGAAACTATTAGAAGAAGCTGGTCTTCATGGGAAGTATGTAAAGATTTCGTCAATTTTGTTTTAGATTTTGAAAACAATCTTCATTTGCTAAATAATTAGACAATTAATTAATATTTGTTATGTAGATCGTCATTTAGTGATTTTGCTCAAAAGCATGGGCGTGATGAACGGTTTAAGAATGTAGAAAAGATGCGAGAACGAGAGAGCCTTTTCAACGAATATCTTCTGGAAGTGCGAAAAAAGGAAAAAGAGGAAAAAACAGCAAAACGAGAACAGGTATTTATATTTTATTGATATTCTTGATTTTGTTGCAATGCAAACATTATTTTTCAGGATTCGAACTACAATATAAGAAACAAAAAATTTCCTAAATACTTTAATAATTCAATACCATAAGTAAGAAGAAATTCTAAAATTACATTATTTTATTCACATGACAAAAAGCATATCAAGTTTTTAAAGATACTTAAGAATTAAGGTACCTTTCTGTGAACTTTTTTAATAATTCTTAAACTATGTTGATTTTTTGTAACAAACATTTGAAGAAAAGTATTCAGCTGTTTGAGAATATGTTTTAGTTTTTTATATGTAATTGAGGATATCCTCCATTTCTGATTTTTTACCAATTTGATTTCATTGCAAATAAGTGTTTTATTGCTATTGGGTACCTTAATTCTCTAAAGGTATTTAAGTCTTATAAAACAAAAGTTCTTTTTGGATACAACCATCGCCTTTCCCTTTCCCATGGCAGACTTCATTAAGGTTCTCATTCATACATCCTCCATTTTGTTTAAATAAATCATATAATACGTTATAAAAGATAAAACTAAATTCTAGATACAGCATATACTACATTCGCGATAAGAAAGCTGAACAAACCTTTGTTTGGCAAATACTTCTGTGTGAACAACAAAATTTACAATTTTATTATTGTTCGTTAAAGATAATTATATGGAATTGTTGAGTGATATTTTTACAATGTGCGTTAACATAAGAGACGAGTAAAGAACTACTCAAAAATGTTCCGATCTTAAATAGGACAGAATAATACTTAATGAATTTACATTTTCAGCGATAATTGATGATTCTTTCAGGTTCTATAGGTATGTTACTATTTTGTTCCACTTGTAAGATTATCTAATATGAATTCCTAAAAATTAACGGCTGAAGAACACATACCAGGAGAAGTTTCTCTAATAATTCTCTACTCCAGTAGATTTTCTCGATAGACAAAAGTTTTGTAGCTGTAAGATGGGAGATGTAGAGAATAAAATCTTAGTATGTGACGGTTCCTTATGTACTTATGTGTTCTAAACTCTCCACTTCAGTCAGGAGGCAGGCAGGACAGGTTCCGTATGTGGAGTGGCTTGGTTCTGAAGCTGGTTGGTGGCATGGATGATGTCATCTACCATCCCCACCTACACTGCGTGGCACAGTTGGCACACCCTCGCGCGCCGCATTCTTTACTCCAAAGCAGAGTCATGAGAATGAACGAACTCGGTATTTGTATATTACTCGTAATCCTCGTTACTTCAAAAGATTAACTTTTCCCCAAAGATCAAAACCAATCTCAGAGAAAATTGAATGCAATTCATTATCAGTAAAAAGGGGTGGCAATCCCAGTGGTAGCATCAGTTCTAATATACAGATCTTATTCTGTTTCCTGGAGATAAAGAACCGTTTTTTTCTTGAGAAAGAAGCTACCAATTTTTTATCACAATAAATGTATTAACATAAGAACAAAATTAATTTTTGTTCTGTTATTTTAAATTAAATACGATATCATTAATTTGCTGACTATATTATCTTTTTGTTTACAACGATCTCCTCGATAGTAATAATGTAAACCTTTGCAAAAGAGAAAGGTGTGAAGAAAATGTTCAATTCTTTATTAGAATGACTTGTACGTTTATTGTTCTTATGTCAATGCATGATACATTAAAATTTATACGTAAACTTAAAATTGAACAAGTGCGTTACAATTGGTATAATAATAGATATTTCTTTTTTCTTTATTTTTTTTTATTGTTGTGAAAATTACAAGTAATTTTACTTTACAAGAGGTATGATGCAGTTTGTCTCTAAACAAGTCTAGAGAAAGATGAAAGATGAATACACAGATATCATAGAATGAGTGTGCTTTTATGAAATTTGGTTTGTATCCTTCAGAGAACCTTGACTGCTCTTGTCTTAAGATAAATAGAAGTGGACCTTATAAATAATTGTATTGAGATAAAAGTTACTCAAAATTGTGGCACAACTTTCTGACTACATACTTCTAAAAAATATATAGGGTCAGGATCCGAGTAATAACTGTAAGGGTAAATTCAAGACCAAAATGTGCCAGCATCTATGAACTCTAATCGTATTCTCGTTACAAAATAAAAATGTATTAAGATTAGTCAAATGCAATAACATGTTATTTTAATTATATTAAAATTATAGGTCGTTCACAAATTACGTAATGGGAATTTTTTAATATACAAACATGATATTAGCTGCTAATTCGGTAATATAGAGTGAAGGAACCAGAAACATGTGAAATAGTAAAAAATAGCTACATATATTAAAAATATAACCATAAAATAAAATTGGTTGCACGACGTACTGTAATAATTCATTAAAGCAATTCTATTAATTAACAATCCAAAGATACTAGTCAAGTTTAATTTTAAGATTTTGTTTTTATTTATTAAGTATTTTATTTACCATATTCATGTTACACACTATCATCATAGTATGCTTTATAGCAGCGATGAGAATATAGATTTATATGTAGTGGAAAGGTATTATGGTAAAAGATATTTTGAAAGTAAAGCCTCGTTTCGTAATTTGAACGGCTGAAAGCTTTTAATATTTTCAAAATCTCGTGACGATAATACTAACGATTGTTTTCATTTCAGCAAGGGCAGCAGATAAAAATCTATTCATTTTATGCTTCCGTCTCATCATTAAATAAGAGCGTATTTCTTCTACAGTAATTCTTGTAATATTAATTTTATCATTCGAATCCAATATATTTTAAATTCCAATATGCTGAATGTTTAATGATGACTCGGTTGAAACTAATCATTCTTGCAGCTATAATGAGTATAATTTTTTTCAGCGAATCTGACCAGCTTATTTCATTAAAAATTCCAACAAGTAGAGCCCTTAACGTTGCGATACCTTCTGACACGAACGAATGACATGAATGACTATTTCTTCTACCCCTAACGAAAATGTAGTTTGAAAACCATTAAAAAGGTTTGCAAGTTGAAATAGTTTGATCCACATTACAAGTCATTAATTTTTATCTAATAATAACGATTACGATGATAATAATATTGTTAAAGTGATTGTAATGTGGCTGAACGTGTATAAGTCATTGGTTAAGAGAATATTTAAGCGTGCATGATATATAACTAAAAGAACAATCGAAAAGATTTTAAAGAAAAAGAAAGTGACTAAGAAACAGCTTCAATTTTAAGACAGAATTGTACGAAATTAGAGTATAAGCAAAAACTGATTGTTCTTCAATAATGAAAACTCTTATGATAAATGCGTTTCAGGTGAAAAAGGAATTCATATCGATGCTACGTGAACACAAAGACATCGACAGGCATTCGCATTGGAGTGATTGTAAGAAAAAATTGGAATCTGATTGGAGGTACAGAGTGGTAGAATCAGCAAGCACACGGGAAGATTGGTTTAGGGATTACACGCGTATGCTAAAAGAGGAGAGGAAAAAGGAAAAGGAGAAAGACAAAGATCACCGGCATAGGGACAAAGATCATCACAAGTCGGAAAAGAAGGATAGGGACAGGAAGGATGTTGATAAGTACAAGGAAAAATCATCGAAGGATCGGACCGACAAGGATAGCTCGAAGGATAAGAAACAACGAAGAAGTGAAGTGCCGGCGGAAGAGAATGGTAAAGACAAAAAGGAAGCAGTGGTAGAGAAGGAGAGCGGTGAAATCGAAGACAATGATGAAAAACCAACGAAAAAAGAAAATGATGTAAGACATTTTTCAATGAACATTAATCTGATACGATGATAATTAATTTTATGAGCATCAGCCAACACTAGCTTTACAATGAATCCTGTTGTATTCTTTCTTTTTGTAGAAGGAAGATGCTGAAGACCAATCTGACTCGGAAGAAGATCGCGAGAAACAAAAACGTGAGCGTGAAAGAAGAGCGGAAGCAAGCCTTCGAGAAAGAGAGAGGGAAGTTCAAAGAACTCTTGCCACACATCTTCGAGATAGAGATAAAGAGAGGCAACATCATCGTCATACAGAGGCGGTGCAACATTTTAGTGCACTTCTCGCAGATTTAGTATGTGTCTCGTTTCTGTAATTAAAGCTTTTAAATACAATTAATTGTTGTAACATGTATGAATAGGTGAGGAACGGCGACCTGGCATGGCGAGAAGCGAAACGGCAATTGAGGAAAGACCATAGATGGGAATTAGCAGAAAGCTTAGACCGCGAAGAGAAAGAAAGGTTATTTAATGAACACATAGAACAGCTCAGTCGTAAAAAGCGTGATAAATTCCGAGAGCTTCTTGATGAAGTAGGAGCTTCGACTGAACTTACCGCGTCGTGGAGAGATATCAAAAAATTATTAAAAGACGATCCTAGATATCTTAAATTTTCATCTAGTGACCGGGTATGTAATATAATTACCAACAGATTCTTTTATTGAAATTGATCATATTTTTTATAGTCACGTTACGTTTATCTTCATTGTATCATGTTTGCAGAAATGTGAAAAAGAATTCAAGGAATATATTAAGGATAAACTTGTTGCAGCAAAAGCTGATTTTAGGGAACTTCTACAGGTATTTTAAAGTGTATACTGGTGCATCGTTATACACGCTAAGAAGTTTATTAAATTTCTAATGAAATATGAATTTTAGGAAACAAAACTGATTACTGATAAAACATATAAGAAAGTACAAGAAAATAATTCACATTTAGCGGAAATTGAAGAAATTTTAAGGAAGGATCGAAGATTTCTTGTGTTGGAAGCAGCTGCTGCTGAGCGAACTCGTTTGTTAATGGGTTATCTAGAAGAATTGGCACGTAGGGGTCCGCCTCCACCACCCACAGCCTCAGAGCCATCACGAAGACCAACAACAAAGTAATTATTGTGTTCAGTGAACGGGGAAGAACATGTTTACGGGTGTTTAAATTCGGGGGGTTTGTTTTTGTTCTAGTTAACAAGGGCCACATCAAAGCATGGTATACATATGGTGTCGAAATAACAAATCAGTGATTGAATTTATAGCTGTAGTTGAATTGAAGTACTTTACACACGAGATGATTATCGCCTGTAATTATAGGATTCAATAAAACTAACGCCAATTCTACACAGCTAATAATGTGAGTGTCATACTGTAAAGATGCCATAGTGTAAGCATATCATTATTTGTTGGATTATGTTAAATAGATACCAATTAGAAAAGAATTATTAAGAATATTATGTAGTAAAATCATAAAGTACGTATTTTATACATATTTTATCTAGGTTTGTTACGTAAGCACCCTATTATGAATATTTTGTATGAAATATTACACGAGAATTGTGACGAGTTCTAGGCTCTCGCCTAGTTTCAAAACAAAATGCATTGAATTTCTATAAAGCAACGTTAAATGTAATATCTCGAAACTGTCATTCTTGTACCTAGAAAAAAAGCATAATCATGCGACAATCACGCACGATATATTTGCGGAGCTCAGTTCGGAAATTATAATTTAAAATTTTCAAAATGTTTCCCTTGCACAGCTTTGTTGGACAATGAGACGTAAGTATCTTACAAAATATCCTTTTCTGAAATTGTCATGAGAAATACATGTATGTGAAAAAGTTAATACATTATTTAGGTGGCATTTTTACAATATAATAATTGTTAAAAATTCCAATATGAATTTCCCAATAATCTGTAACACTGTATATTTTATAGTATTTCATTACAGAGTTCAGTTTTACATGATCAATGAAGGATATGTGCAGAGTAATTTTGTATGTGACTACAAACTATTTTTATTTTGAATCAAAGATGTTCAGTACACTCTACATAAGTTACACAAATGAATTTTAATCATTCAAACATATTTTTAATTCAATAAACGAACAATTAAAATGCAATTTTCGGATTATTTAAATTTTGTTCACTTAGCTCATAAATGACATTCACATCCTTTAAAACTGATATAATGGCATAGTATATTTTGGTTTTTTTGGATTTGTATTATCGATTTCCTACAACCAAAAAGATATTTTTCAATTTCTTCTGAATTTACATGTTATTTTATAATGTTATGAAATATTTATACTTATTAAATTTGTTGTATCTGTGTGTACATTTATGTAGGTAATTAAGAATACTTACAGATTTGTTAACGTTATTCCTGCAAATATGTTTTGTTGTCACGAAACGGAATACCGTGCACGAATGTGTATTGTATATCTTTATCTTTGCAGTTAGAATCAGGCTTGGCATGATGCATTTCCTTCTTGCTATTCCGGTAAGAATAAAAATTGGCAAGTTGCTGTAGTAGTAGGTCAATAATCGAGTCTTGCGTTTAAAAATTTCGCGTCATAAATAAATAAATGTGTACTTACATAGTGCACACGTTTCTCCAAAAATTCCTTGAAAGTTTCAGTTGATTTAGCTATCATATTCGATACGTAAACGATGCTAGACCTATTAAAGACTCAACGAATCTAGACGTTGTTTCTATCTCAAGGAAAAAATGACGGATATTTGACACATCAAAAATGTCATTAAAAAAAATCGTAAGTCAGAAATTACTTAGTTCAACTAGGGGACAATTTATATATACAATGATAACGCATTAGTTGTTCATTGTTTATTCAAACAATAATCTGTAAAGCTAATTCTTCGAGATGCTATTTTTTGATTACATTTTAAAGACATTTTAATGTAAACAATTAACAGAACACTCACGCTTTTTATTATTTTTGCTTATTTAACTACAGATTTGAAAGTTTCAATGACTTCTACAAGTATATATCATTCACATGCTATACACTTTTCTGAGATCCGAATTTAAAATGGTACATGTTCTAACAAAGACATTCAGATCGTGATCTAAAAAAAGGAAACTGTAATCTTATGATAAAATAGAAAGTATTTACATTCATGAATAAATTTTGTAAATAGTTTTGTAGAGTAATGTGATTTATTTTGAATAAGAAACGAGCCCCGCGTCGTAATGGAACAAATTTTTGTCAAAGTGCTTCGTTTGATTTCCTCCGTACCTTTAATCCTTTTTTCACCGAACAATTCGAATTCATTTTGATAATAAATTCTCCAAAACGAAACAATATACGAGGGTATACCGTTTTCCGGTGATACCTGCCAATTTTTTTTTACAACGCGGTGACAATAAGTTTTAAATTTAACATTCATTATGTCTTTCATATATTTCCTATACAATATTTTCTGCGCCGCAACCGAAGCTTTCTAAATCAATATATTTTTTAAATATAATTAATTAGTTCTATTAAATTTATTATTCGATTTGTTTAATCAATTTATTTAAATTTATTATTTAATCATTTTCTTAATTAGTATTATTATTTAATTATTTAATTTAATTAATTTTATTATTTAGTTTAGTATATGTTTTTAATTCATTCAATTTAGATTATGAATAATTAGTTGATTTCTTTCTTCGTTTCCCGGATAAACACGTGTCTAACAAAAGAACAATAGAAATTCATAACAAATTCGAATAGGCTGTCACCGATGTTACCCTAACACGGTGATGATCCATCGGATCATCGTCATCATCGATTGCGTCACATTACTTTCCCCGGCTATGCCGACCTTGCTCGTCTTTTCCCTTTCGAGCCCGTTTGGTTTCTGGCCGGATGTGAATCAGTTCAAGCCAGGACGGATTATTCGTTCGTAAAGGTGGCCCGTGACGGACAAAGGTCAACGGACACGCGCCCGTGCGGCGGGGATAAAATCGACTCGAAACTAACGGAAAGGAAAAAAAAGAAATATTTGCGAAGGTCCTGACGAAGGACGCGACTGTGTTATGACATTCTTGGGCCGGATTCCCGAGGACACAAAGGGAATGATAAAACTCTGATAAAAACACGGTATTTATGTTCTGCTCGTAAAGTGTGCGAACCGATGGAAAAAGGAGCTCCATCGATCCGGGATTGTCCCCGAATTTCATGATTTAATCTGGAATAAGACGAAATCTATTGACTTTACGCGTTTCGAACGACCGATTCAAGTCACCTCGCGGTACAATACGACACGAGCCAGTCTTCTCGGGAGAATCGAACAAGATGCAGCTGAAAATGCGCATATAAATTTTTCCGATTCTGTTTAATACTAAGACAACCAAGCGTTTAACATGATTAATATGTAGTATTACAAAAAATTCATATAAGAATGATTAAATAGCTTTTAATTCATTCATTAATATAAAGCGTAATATGTAATCCTTATAAAAATTGTAACAATAGGTTTTTCTCAATTTCCCCATATATTGTGATTATAGTATTTAAGTGGAGAAGTATTTTTTAAATCATTTTGTATGTTTAATGGTTTTAACTGTGTATTGCATTCCGTTCCCAATCGGAAAATTAACTTCGGGTGTTCTATAGTAGAATAAGTTAAGCAACACTTCGAGTTGTGAGTATGTTGGTATGCGTATGAAGCGTCCATATGGGAATAGTTGTAAAATGTAGTAAATAACATAATCTCATAGTAACATAATAACATAATTTCATTATCATTCATTTAGTTATTAAATATTTTAAATCTGTCAGTGAAATATATTTATTGAGTTTTTGGAAAATAATATAAAGAGGTAGCTATTATGCTTAAGTATAGTAACTGCTATGTTTATTAAGTTAGCAGGTTTGAATAGATGCAGTGTAAATTTAATTGAACATGAAGATATTTATACACTGGTATAATTTTGAATTTTAATTACAAAGAGAGGTATTGCAATGTACAAATAAGTGAAAAATGAAACATCTGTTAATTTATTATTAAATTATTATGGTTTTTGGTTTGGTGCTGTTCACTCACAGACCTACCTCAACCCCACCGATGTTAAACAGATTGCCGTAGTCAGGCGCATCTAAGCCGCATCGTTTGATCGTTCATTATTTACGACAAAAATCCTATTCTTAGTTCATGATTTTTGTATAAATATTTTTTCAAGAATTTTAAAAGAATTTCATGCTTATAGTCCCAAAATTTCCTCTCGAATCTCAATCTTTATCTCAAATCAAATTCCTACTTCAAAAAAACTTACAACCGAGAAAGTGAAGACGCTTAATTCAAAGAAAATCAAGAAGCTCTTGTTACCAAAGTTGCTAAAGTCATCTTCTTTCCTTCACTGAGGATGTAAAGATTTCCCCTCGTGCCCCAAAATTTCTTCCAAATTCCGAATCAAATTCTCACTTTAGAAAAAATCTCAACTAACAGAGCTAACACACCTACTTCAAAGAAAGCCAAAAAAGCCCCTGTTACCAAGGTCGCTAAACCCACCTTCGCATCCACAGAGGGTGCAAACTCGGTATCCCAAAACGCCCTGATCCTGCGGCTGATTTTTCACTGAATCTCCGTGTCCCTTCGACCCGTGACAAAGAGGCGTGCGTGTGCATCCACACATACGTATGCAGGAGGCGAGAGGCGGCTGGGGACCGAAGGAAAGAGAGGGAGAGAGATCCCGATGGCCTCGGCGTGCCAACTCCGCCTCGCGAGGCGCGCGGCCACCAAGTGAAAGTGGGATTTTGCTTTCTAGTCGTGGCCAGTGACAAGCGCGCCGTGCTCGAGTGAACGTGTCTCGTTTTCTTATCCGTGTGCGAGGATGCTGGGTCCGTTCGTCGTTCGTCGATAAATCGTTCGCCGTTGTCGACGTGATGAACACCGGAATCTGAGGACCCGAGCCGAAAATCCAGCGGGACCGCGTATCCGGACGATGACGGTGATATTCTGACTGTTGGGCGACACTGCCGCCGAGACCTAGCCGCGTTCTTGCGAAAGGTGCCGATAGTGCGCGAGTGCCTGGTTCCGAACACCGACAGCCTCAAGGGAAAATGTCGAGGCGCGAAGGGAACGTCGGCCGGCCCTTCGAACCGATCCCGACTTGCCTGCTCCTGTTCTGCTGCTGTTTCGTTCTTGTACGCTGTCAACAGGGTATGTTTCCTAGGGATTGAAAGGGTTTTGAAAATAATTGTTTAGAACTGTTACATGTCGGCGCAGACTGGAACTGTTGTAGAGAAACGAAGTAGAGTTGCAACTGTTACTGAGTGTATCGGTTGTCAGCTATATTGATTTTGGTTCTGAGGAACTATTATTGTATATTTAATTCTAATTCTAATTAGAATATTTATAATATTATGATTCAGTTATTGTTATAATTAATATATTTCGATTCTCCATAACTGCTTCAAGGACCGGATCCGATATCACAACTGTTTTCAAGCCGTGACGTTTTACTATTAACGCGCGATGCACTGTTTCGAAACTGCTGCAAGCCTCCAGAAGTCTAAGATTAACTAATCTCGTCCGCGACGCGATTTTCCGCGGCACGAATCGCACGTGCGATCTGTTCTCTTAACACTAGGTTTACGGAACGCGAACATTTTCTTGCATATTGAATTTTGTAAACATTACTTGGTCAACATTTATGTCGGTTTTGATTGATGCAATGCTTCCTTCTTAAGTCCTTAATTTCCAAGATCTAAACGACCATCAATTGTTCTAGGAACAATAGAATAATCCGTGCAATAAACACTCGTAAACCTAGTGTTAACGTCTCCATACATGTCGAAACACGCGGCGATGTAGGCATCGCTACAAGCGATGGGTTTGAGTCTTTTTCACTTTTTGTTTGAGTGCAACATGTACCATGAAACGTTGAAAGACCTAAGCCCATCACTTGTAGCGATGTTTGCACTGCAGGTTTCAATTTTAGGCCAAATGCCCACAAATTCGCAGGAAAATGTCGTAGCGATGATTGTTTTGGAGTATAAGGAAACAAAGTTCTCCTGTCCCACGAAAAGAAGCATACGAGAATCTTACGTCTCTATTCTTCCAAAAACAATCGCAGCTAAGACATTTCCCCGCGAACCGCTCGTGTACATTTGACCTTATCCTGGTCAGCTGGGATCCCCGTGACGTATAATAGTTCAAATATATTTTTAATTCTATTCCTGTGACGTATTTTAGTTAACGGTAATTTAGGAAAGGAATGATTACAGTATAGCGACAGATGGAAAGTGACGTCTTCGGTGAGCAATCGTTCCCTCTTTATAAAAGTTCCTTGTTCACGATTACACATACCGTATTCATTTTCTTAAGGTTTGCTTTCGCGCATGACACCGTGTATACCGTTGAAAGTGGAGATAATTGATTGTGGTTTTGTTTCTCTTACTTCGATTAAACCAAAAATTGTTCCCCAACTATCAAATCTTTCTAAAATAGATTCTTTTAACTGTATATAGGCATGTGTGACTTTGAAATCATCATAAATATATTCAACGTCATTCTAATTTCAAAATTACAAGGTATATTCGTTAATATTGATATTTGTTAATTTTATACTAAGTACATTTGCTTATAGTCGCGAAAAAACATTCGCCCTACAGAGGGTTAATTCGATTGATTCTCTGATTGATTTTTTTTTATGAACTCGGGGGCATTTTCAATGCAGTATTAAATTCTACATGTGCAAAGTATTAACAGAAATAATCTTCGGAAACGAATCTTCAACGATCTTTGAGAGACTGAAAAGCGATCCCAGGTGTGCCGGAGGACACCGCATCGCGTCTTACGGTAACGCTGCTCTTTTCCAGTATCGTCTTTCGGGAGTGGCGGCAGTGAGGTGAACAACTATTTTGTCGGACACAATATACTCCATTTCGCGTTCTGTGCGTCTGGTAGCGCTGACATCACGCGACACCGCGATCCTTTCACGGGTACAACGCGGAGGAGGCTCGAACGTCCTCGCGGAGCCGCGTCACGGATTTATGGGATTCCCTTGTTGAACTTTTGCCGCGTATTTTTCGGTTGCTCGTATACATGCATTTTTGGACCTTATACTTTATGAGATTGCGACTAAAAGACCTATTAACCAGTTAACTGCGTTTGACGAGTATACACGTCATCTTAACCCTTTGCACTCGATTTATTTTCAATGTTGTTGCGTCTAAACTCGTATTTATTTTCCGGAAAATGAATTAAAGTAATTTACAGCGGTAGAATTCGACGTTCTATACTTATTTTATTTATCATTATTTTAAAAATTAAATTTTATAATTTATAGCGATAGAATTCAACGTTATATATTTATTTTACTTATTATTATTGTAACAATTAAATTTTATAATAGTAATAATAAATCAAATAAATCTAGAACGTTGAATTCTACCGCTGTAAATTACAGTAATTTATTTCTGTAAATGTAAATACAAGTTTACACTTAACAACATTGAAAGTAAACCGAGTGCAAAGGGTTATAGATACCAATAATTGCCAAATAAAAAACTATAAATCCGCCATTTTGACTGTTATAGTAGTTCTACTGTTAAGATATCAATTTGCGATCACTTGCTCGCACTCTTTCCCATCAAATCGAAGGTGTGAAAACACACGGTGGTCTTGACATCTTATTTTGGGACACCCTGTACAGAGCATTACCGGTTGATTCACGATCGGGCCACGGAGTTTGTTCAACCGTGACCGTTCGAAACGTTCCGTACGATTTTGACGACGCAACACGGGTGGACGTCGGGTAGGTGGTATTATATTCGTGTAATCCGCTCGGTTGTCGCTGTGTCGCCGTCACGATCCGCTTGCCGCAGCCTTTCCGAAAGCTTGATTCCGTATTCCCCGTGTTTCTTTATACCCGATGGGCGTGAAATGTTAATGCGTCTGCGATGAAAATCGAAATGAAAGTATTGTGATGAGACTGGATTGTTTCGACGCGTCACCAGCATTTCTTTCGCTGGCCTCGGTTGATCGTGATATTTTATATTAACACGGTGAATGCCACACGATTCCATAGAGCAAAATACACGAAATGGAAAGAATACAATATTAAATCATTTGATAGAATTGCATTATTATTATTGCATATTCGTCAAGCTGAATGTCACCGCATTAGATAGTAGTATTTATAATATAGAAATGTTTACAAATAATCATCGTTCGATTGAATGAATTGTAGTCATTCGATCTTTGGGGGTCACCGGTGACCCCCACGGCATTCAACGTGTTATCCCCTTGCCCCATGATTTATTTCTTAGCTATGATCGACGAAACTACTTTATCGTTAATAATTTATTGGGAAAAGATACAATTTTTATGCTTGTCCTACGTCTACGTTGACGTCAAAGGTTAACAATTAAATTTCTCAAATTCAGTTTGAAATTTTCGTCACGGGTCTGACACGATGTTGTAGGTTAACCCTTAGCGGTCGAATGTCGCCGTAATGGCGACTCGGAGTTTTCATATCTCAAAACGAAAGCTGTAAATAAATAATGTTGTTATTCAAATAACGAGGAATTAGTTTTGAGAATAGGATTAGGATGTCGCATAGATTGATACGTGATTTTCTTGTTTTTTAATACTTATGAGTTCGTTAGATTTTCAGTCCTTATATGGAAAGAGTTTCGTTCGAACATTCGTTCGCAGAGTGTTAACCCGTTTGCATCATTAACACTAGGTTCATGGGCATTTATTGTACAATTTATTCTATTGTTCCTATACAAGTTGCTGTTTGTTCATTTGGATCTTGGAAATCAGAGGTTCAAAAATAGACAATTACGATACATATTCGTGCAATTGCATCGATTAAAACCGATCTAAACATTTATCACATGGTGTTTATAAAATTCAATATGCGTCAAACTGACGCGTCGAGTAAACCTAGTGTTACGCACTTATGTGGTTTACATAAAAAAGCAATCGACCGTAAGTATAATAAATAAATGGAATACAAGTGCAAAATTTTAATGACACTGATGTTTAGCGTTTCTCGTGTAGGTTAAAATGATTAAATTTAACTTGAAACAATTTTTAAATTAATTTTTCAAATTATCTCTATTCTACAATCAAATGCAATTTTATACCTACATCTTCTTTTCTGGTCACTCGTTTATTTGTGATTTCTAATTCTAATGGTCAATGTAAAATTCATGTCGAATCGTTAGGTTTTCTAAATTTTCTTAATACCGCCTTTCAAAGATTTATTTCGTGGACCCTTGAAAAATGGAGCGTCCCGTTAATAAGACGAAGGATGGATGACCATCGCGCAACGCTGGTTTGCATTCCCGGGCCGGCGTGCACGGCACGCAATACAATGGAACCGCGATTCCATACGCAAGTTACGTGTGCCGCGATAACGCAATTGAATCTCCATTGTTGGGCGTAATAACAAGACGACCGGCTATCACGATTTCCTAAAACGGATACATCTGATTCGACATTGTGGCCGACGTAAAGTAGAATTAAAATTGATGCAATTTGCGTATTTTATCCCTTCATTATTATCCATTGTACGGGAACTATGGAGGATATCGAGAGAACTGTAAATACAGAATTGACTTCTATAAATTTCATTCGCACATATTTATGTTTATTTGAACTTCTTAAAATCCGAATTGTTGTAAATGGTTACGAAATCTTTCGATGAAGCGTGAATATTTGAAACGGGAATTTATTTAATATTAACATCATTATGTAGACACTGATCTGAATGAAATTTAATTTTTGAATTTTTAACTTATCAGTGTTTAATTTTTCAATTTTTCAGATTTCAATTTTCCTTTTTAATTTGCATTTTATAGTATATATATATATATATATATATATATATATATATTTTGCATTTTTCGTAAAGGAAGTCAAATCAGTTTCACTTATCTCATTATTTAAAATCGTTGCACACGATGTCGTCCAATTAAGGAAATCAATAATCTTCTCTTAGTTATACATTCTTCGTATTCACTGAGTGTGCACATTACATTTTCTTATTCCGTCCAATTAAATTTCATTTCGTTCGTTTCACTTGATTCTGGCGTAATTACTTCATTAGAATCACAGATTGAAACAGTTGGAGTAAAAAGTGCAGATTTGCAATGCAAAACGCGCGCAGTGATAGCGAAACTTTACATGCTTTCTTTTTAATCGCGATCTCGGAAACCTTGTTTCGATGATTGGGATTACAAAAACATAAAAAGACGGGATTCTTTCCAGAGGAAAGTGAAAGACAAATCGTTGATTTCTTATTTGCGCACCAGTGATCCGAAAATATTTATTCATTTAGTTTTTAGGTTGTCACATTAACAGTAAGGTTATTAGTGACTACCAACAGTTGTATACACAATTGCTTATTGAATAATGATACAGTAATTATACAAATAATCAGAATATAGTTTACAGTGCATACAATTAATATTAATAGAATATACATTTTACAGAACAGACCGATGGTACATCGAGTGCACAATTCACAGAATTCTCAGTTGCAATGAATCCAAGTATTCAAATATCTATTTGATTGAAAAACATCAACATATTATGCATTCTGCCGGAATCATTCGAAATTAAAGTAATCCTAATAGCTTTCGCTCTAATAAAGTTCAAGAAGCTATACAGATTAAACAAAAAATTAATAAATCTATAAGTATTCAATTCAAATAAAAAAATTATTATCTATTATAAATTCTATTAGCCTTGAATTCCAGACCAGCACAAGTCAACCAATCAACATTTCGAGAATATCAATCTCACTTTACACATGTATCTTCGTTATGTGCAAATAAGCGAAAAACAGTTAAATCAGTAATTCACACAGATAACGTTGAAAAGTGGACTTTACACATTACGTGGCGATTTTTAATATAATTAACACCAAATGTCCCGCGGTCGGTCAAATGACTGGTTTTAAGATTTAATTTAAAATTCTGCAGTTTTTCCCGTCCATTTAACATTATATATCAATTTCTATGTTCTCCAATTAATCGGGTTTTCAATTTTTGTCTTTCCTACTGTTTCTATTTCTAGTAAGAAAAATTTGTATAATCAAGTATTTGACTAGTTCCGGTGGGAATAGGTATATAAAGTATCGGTATGTTTAGTGTTAAATAGTTCTGAGTATGCTAAAAACAATTAAATCAATAACTCACATAGGTAAAAAGTGAACTTTTTGAAATTCAATTCGTGACTTCAATTCAATATCACAGCTGACTTTTTCGCGATCCAAAAATAATGTTTCGAGTCGACCGCAGAATGTAATCCGGTCGGTGTTCGTGCTCCTTTTTTTCTGACATCTCATTTCGCGTCGAATCGCGGCGCTACGCTGCACGGAACAGGGACCAAAAAACTCGGAAACGTGAACACCTCGCAGATCAACGAACAGCCTTTGAATACCAATTTTATGTAAATGTCGAGTCATATTTTTTGTAATATGCAGTGAGAGTCAAAATTGTGTATGTATTTCACAAAATGCTTGGAATGTTTCAGAAATATTTTACTGGTAAAACACGAAACAATATTATGATACATGTTTTTCGGCATTCTATGTAAATGTATAGTATGCAATGGAATATATTGTACGGATATCAATGAAGAATAAAAATTTTTTTCAAAATTAAGTGCTTCGAGGAGAAAGATAAATGTAAGTGGAGCTGTAAACATGTAATCTTGTAAATAAGTTGCACAAAATGATAATACAAAGATGAATAGCTTCGTTACCACTGATACAAGAATATGATTGTCGTCTATCACTTTTAACTGAATAAAATATGACTATTTATCCTTATATTACAGTTAAAATGTTAATGTTAGTTTAATTTTATCATATTTCCATGAGAACATAACAAATTTCGTAGAAGTATGTATAAAAATATCTATTTCCATACATTTCCTAACATTATGAAACATTTGTGAAATCTTGAAACTAAACTCATTTCAAAATGAATCATCGTGGTTTGGAAGTTCCAAAATGATTAATTATTTCACTTTTCTTGGAATAGATCTAGGTAATTTAAATAAAATTACTGAATTGTCAATATATATAGATATATTAACAAAATCATCAGTAATTTATAAACAATATTCTTTATTTTTGGTATATATAATTCTACACCTTTTTTTATGAAAAGCTAAAGAATAAATCTTTACTAGAGCTACAGGTTATGTTATTCAAATTCTTTTGATACTACCCGTAGAAAGATATTTACGAATTTTGAAATGAGACAAATCAGAAGTGAAGACATTAAATCTGCCTTTTTATGAAGAGAACAGAAATTGTGATTGCTAGAGTTTATTAAACCCTTCGTTTTTTACTTAAATATTCAACGTTTTCTAGTAGGCTATAGATGACAGCTTTTAGAACTAACTTAAAGAGAAATCGCACATAAATTGAGAAATTAAGCTATTTTATATCGATATTCATATATTAATATATTATAGAAAATTAAATATTACATATAAAATTGCATACTGACATTGTATCAAATCAAATAGCTACTGAGAGTCGTCTGACAGTGCAAAGGGTTAATATTTATTGTAAACTGAATAAATACACGTGAATTTCGCGCACGGTATAAATAGTATTACGGAATTAGTAAAGTAAACGATCAAGCTTCTTTCTCATCTGAGTCATTAGCCTTGAAAAAGAAACTTCAGAGAAAGTTCGTGTCAATATGCACAGCGATATCAGTACAGCCTTATAGCCTTGCACCTAATTTTTTCATAGCGCGTGTATTCTCAACGTCATCAAAATTTTCACGTGTCTTGTCGGCCACAATTAAACAAGCATTACATTCTAATCATACCTAACTGTGCTACAACAACATTCGCTAATGAAAAGTGTAATTGAAGTCGTCGCCAATTAAAAATATTATTAAATTTAATTGTATTCTACGATTCATTGTACCCGTCGTGTTTATATTTAACATAAATGTTTACATTTCAAATACCTAATTATCGTTAATTAGCTGAACGTATTGGGTTGACGAATAATTTCGCAAGGATATTTGTCAAATTAATTAACTGCTAATTTTGGTCCCAGGGACCGAAAAACAATATTTAATATTAGAACAAATCTGATCAGAATAAATGTTGCTGACCTGTTTTTCTGTTGTAACTGACAAGGAAATTACATAATAGAAATCAGAAAGAATGATTTCTTTCACAATCGTACTTGATAATATTAGTATACTTTATCGTTAATATTTTATTTCAAAACCAGAAAAGGATTCAAATGCTTATTCTGTGTCTACGTTCTCTTTAACTATTAAAGCGTGATAATAGTAAAGTACTAAACAAGTAATATTTCATTTATATTTTAAAAAATCTACATAACATTTAGATTTGTAGAATTCGGTGGAAAATTTTCATCTCGAGTCCGGCTCGTATTCTAAAAGAATGGGTTAAACAATGTCATGGGTGGATCTAAAGACACGAAAAATCATTCGCAAAGCGAATTTGTTTAAAAGAGCCGTGGGATCGTGTTTAGCCTCCGTCTTCACTAACATTGTAGGCCAGAAAATGGCGTGATCGTGCCGTTTCGCTGCGCGCAACGCTTATCCCGCCCTTTTACATTCACTTCGGGATAAGAAAAGTTACGGTACAATAAGCGCAAAACGTGTTATTTCAAAATATCGTCATAACCACGGAGGTGTGCGTGCTGCGTAAGCAAACACAGGACTAGGACGGTGAAAGAGCCTTCACCGGCCGGGGCCGGTCAACTTCGGTTGTTCACGTGAATATCTATTTTATCGCGGATTATTTTCGCAGAAACCGGAATCAAGGGAAAAAAAGTTTAACTCGGCCGTTACAGGGTTTGTCAAACGAAAGACAGCGTAAAACCCTTGATAATCTTTGTTGAATTCCCCGTTTTCATCGGTTCCCGGGCGTTTGTTTACGCTATAGAACACGCAAATTCTGCAACTCGAGTCGTAACACAGTTACAGGCGCGCGTAAACACCGAGCGTGATACCAACAGAGAAATAGCTGGCAGCTTAACTCCGGATATGCAAATTCTCGTTTTCATAGGTCGCCTAGCGAAAAGCGGAATCGGAGGAATATTTATCTCGCGTGTACGACACGCGATTCGGAAAGATAAGAATAATTTGAACGCGTTGTTAAGCTTTTAGCATTGACGAACAGGAAATTCGTTGTTGGAATGGATATTGTATTTATAACGATTTCCTGTTGACAATACTTTTCGTTATAAATGTTCATGGATTTTTTATGAAACGTCGATTATGATATTTAAAATTAGCATAATGAAGAATCTTGTATGAATTAAAGGAACTGATATATTTTATTTGTATGTTTTATGTGTTGATACTTTTATTGAAATTTAATACTGAATATTAATATAAACTTCAATATTATAGGATTGAATTTAGTGTTGAATATTAATATAAATTAATTTTCATCACAAAAAGTCACCCGGAATTTTGAACGAATCGGATATTTCTCACTTCTTAGCTTCTTGCTTATAAAAGGAAGATTTTTAAGTTTTTTAATAATTCTTTCACTAATATTTAAGCTGAATGTGTATTAATAAGAAATCTATGGAAAAACACTGATTCTAAGTTTTAACTCTTAGTTCTTGGCGGTTAAATTTGAACTGGCCTGATTCGCTTCGGTTTGTCTTATTGAATTTTTAATTTTATAGTTTTGTTGTGTTCGGTGGAATGGATTAACGTGGCTAAAAATATTGTTTGGTGGATATTTTTTATTAGGAAGTTCCAGACAAATTGTAATTCCTGCCGAATGTTTAGTTTTATTGTTTCCTTACGTTGAAACACACCGCGAACGCGTAACATTCGAAGTCTGGTCTCGAGACGCAAACGCAGAAACGGTGAACGCGATATCGGCAGTGAAAGGGTCAGCCATTTTAATCGATTTGAAATCGCGCGAGGTCGTACCTATTTATGTATCAGTTGTTTATACAAGAACCCAAAGATAATAGACAAGTGGTTCAGTCGGTGGCATGCATTCGTAATCGACACGATGGAAGAAGTGGAAGCATTCTTGCATTATTATCTCGCTTTTAATTATCCACATTCTTCGCTGGCTAATATACATACACACGTCTGGTTAGATTGAGTGGTATATACTGTGTATTTATAGAGTAACGTTAGTTAACGGTTTCGTAGAATTGTAATGTAGTAATTTTCGAGGGTATTTTCAGTTGAAGTTAATAACTTCGTTAATGTGAAAGCAACTGCGTTTCGCAATTTTGATTTATTTTGTAATATTTTAAAATTAAAATTACTGGAACCTTTGTAATATGGACATACTGAACTCAATTCTCGTATCGAAAGAAAATTTAATTATTATATTGCATTGCAAGACTTATTTTCACTGGTTAGAAAGTTTAATATTAAAGGAACGCATAAATATTAATTATAAATACAAGGGCGTTTTTACAAATTACGATTGTGCAAGGAATAACTTGCAGAGACAATGAAGTGGCAACAGTACGCTGCAATCGGGCTCAGCGAATCGGTGAAAGCGGAAACCTATTGAATAAAATTTGTAGACAAGTGCTACGTGTATCAATTGTATTCGACGCACCTTTTAACATTTGGAAAATTATTACTATATTATTATAATTGTTATGTATTATTAAGACTAACAAACAGAAACAGACGAGCAAACTATTCGTAAATAAATCTCATTCGATAAATTAAAAAAATAAATAAAAATAATATAAATCGAAAGAATTATATAAAAAATAAATATAAAAACGATATATATGAAATGAAAAATTAAAAACAAATTATTAATACACTTTGGATGTTATTAACCCTTTAGTTCCCGGTGGAATTTTGAAACTGCATATTTCAATATCAGTAAAATACGAACCAATGGAATAATCGCGAAGCCATCAGTATAAAATAGATATAGTAATAACTAGCTATTTTATTGATAGTTAGAATAGCAATTTTTATAAAAATATTTATTTTCGTTAAAAATGATAAATTAGTTAACGTATATTGTGACAATAAATATATTTTCCTTAAAAGTTATTTATGGCCTAAAGGGTTAACGCGATGTTTATTGCAATCTCGCAGGGGAATGAAAAAGCCGTAATCAGTAGTTCACCAAGCAACCATAAGTTAAGAATTCGTGTGAACGTATGTGCTGAGAGTACGAGCGATCAAGTCGAAGGACGATCGAAAGGAGAACGGCTGCACTCGGCCCATTATTTACAACGTCGTTGCCTAAGCCTGGCACGCGTGACTTCTCGCTCCTTTCGTGTACGTACACCCGTTAGAATTCAACCAGATACTTACTTACTTCCTGCTGCCTCGATCGTGAAAGTATCGAACGAGTTCCACTGAAAATACGAACTGGCATTTGGTCGTATAATCGATTTCGAATTACGTCTGCCTTCCCCACGCGTTTAGCGGATATCAGTTTCGGATACGATGACTGGCAAATTTGTTCACGTTCTTTTTTAACTCATATTAACTTTTATAAACATTGCTTGGTAAATGTTTCGGTCGATTTTGATTGATGCTGATGTGTAAATATGTATCATAATGGTCTACTTTTACTGCTAGAACTATCGAACATTTAATACGATTGATGTATAATCCCTATAAAAATTGTAGCAATGGATTATTTTTAGTTTTATCAGACATTCGTTATAGTATTTAAGTGAAACTATTTATTTCCAAGATTGTTTCGAATATTCAATGCTTTGAAGATGTCAATAATTGCGAAACAAAACAAACCGAAACCAGTTATTTTGATTGATACATACTTCTAGTTAAATTTCTAATTTCCAAAATCTATATGAACGAATATCAATTTCTCTAAAAGCAGTAGGGTACAATAAATGTCCGTAAATCTAGTGTTAATTGTATATA
The DNA here is from genome assembly GCF_051020985.1 of Nomia melanderi. Classification (NCBI taxonomy): domain Eukaryota; kingdom Metazoa; phylum Arthropoda; class Insecta; order Hymenoptera; family Halictidae; genus Nomia; species Nomia melanderi. Next base: position 7,986,251 of record NC_135005.1, read on the forward strand.
AAACTTTAAAGTTTATACATTGAAATTAAGAAAAATGTGTTGTAGAAACACGTGAAAAGATAACGATGATAAAGAAATATACGTTGAATAATCAATTCTTGGGTGTAATTGTTGCGTGGAAAGTATGTGAACAGATTTGTGAGTCACTATGTCTGTTGATTGGTTGTTACTTGAGGACAAAGATTCTTACAAACGAACACGAATTGCGCTACTCTGTGACAAGTTTCATATTTTTAGCAAAGAAAGTCAAGTTAATTTGTTCGTGGTTCTTTATACTGCTGAAAAATAAGTGAAATCGTCCATTTAGAACTCTTTAATTTATTATCGGACAGAGTCAAACATATTTTTGATTAAATGAGAAGATTAAAGAGTTATATTTACTATTTTACTGTCATTTATATTTTATTTAATACTAGAATAATTTAATAATAATTGCAACAATTTAATTATTAAGGTATGTGTGTCTCAGTGTTGTTACTGAAAAAGAAGATTCATTTGTAACCTATGAATTTTTTTAACCAAAAGTTTATCAATTCCGTTCAATAATAAACAATATTAATAAGTATTATACAATAAATTGTAGAAAAACTTGTGTTTATTTATGATTCAATTGTTGCCAAATAATATTCCGAACGATAATACTATTTTATAAATACGAACGCCGCTGCGGTACACTTAAACGGGAGATTTCAACGCGTGGCGAAGAGAGACTTCAACGCGTGGCGAAGAGAGACTTCAACGCGTGGTAAAGAGAGACTTTAACGCGTGGGGCAGAGATTTCAACGCGTGGAATAGCAGCATGCGCTTGCATACTGGTTCGAAGCGTAACGTTTCAGGACACTTTTATATAATTACTACACGAAATATTAAAAAGCTATAATATTAATTTCATTTATTAATAAATATTTGATCTTGATAATACAAAGCCGCTCTATAGTTGTTTTCAATAAAAAATGTATACTGTATCAATTTTATTTTCTACACCTACAAATAGTTCCATTTCTTTGTTTTCCATTTCCATCGTCAGATCATTCCGTTGTTACAATAGAAATCTGTGGCTAAAAAGAACTTATGTTGACGAGCAATAGGATATATGGTATTACGCATATACAATAATTTGCATTTCTGTCGACAGTCAATCACGTGTATTTTCCCGTAAGAAAATGTGTGTTACATTAACACGGTAACTATTGACGCGAGATATAACTCGCGATTAGTGAACCGCATCATTCTGATCTAATTTGTGATGCATTCTACCGAAGACACATTAACACGCAATAAAGCTAAATGAGTTTAAGTATCTGCTATGTAATTTTCTTTAAAGAGGCTTCGAGAATGTTTAGCGAAGACTCTATTTTCCACTTGATACACGCGTCACACGCGATACATTGATGAATTCAAGAATTAAATATAAACTAAGCATTTGCAATTCCATATGAAAATTTTAGACGAAACTGCAAATTAACGCCTTGTCCTATGATTTCTTTCGCTACAGCGTTTGATAAAACCTCTTTATTGTTAATAATTCACTAGAAAAAAAGGGAATTTGCTACATATGATATGTCCACATCTAATCCCAGGTTTAAAGATTGATAATAGAAAATTAATATTTCATTTCAATTTTAAAAAGGTAAATAGCAGTTAGATTCGTTGAATTCAGTTTCAAATTTTCATCATGAGTCTGACACGATATTATAGAGCAGGGAGCAAAGAAGAATTCAATTCCGAATCATTTTCATTCATTAAGAATGAAATATTGATTACTTCAATATTAAATGAAATCAGCTAGGTTGATTTACTCGGGAACAAGGTAATTATCGTTTAAAGGAAAATATTATTTCACCTTTTCTTGTAGCACGGCTATCGTTCGACTTACGCCACGAGTTGCGAGATACACCCTACAGAATGATTACGTAACAGAACCCAAAATAAGCTACCAGTTCGTAGCATTTCCCTTGTTGAAGGAAACGCAGCGAACCGGGTCGAGTTTGAAAAATGCAAGTGAACTTTACCAGTTTGGATATAAACAGGCGAGCGTATCCGACGTTGCTTTAAGTACTATGGACGCATATATGCGTCTAGCGAAAGTTACCACTATGGACTATGAACGCGTATGTGTTTTTCGATCTTTTTTATCTAACATGTGTCGTATCGACAATTATAAGTGTAAGACATTAATATACGCGTTTCTTAACGTTATTTAATTTAGTGAAACTGAGGAATTACGATTATAATTTAATTGCAATTTACTTAATTGTATGAATTACCATACTTCATCGATCTTTAGACGACAAGCTAAGCAAAAAAATATTCCGTCCACACGGAACGTTTCGGCTGGGGGTAATCAACACTCAAAGGGTTAAAAAGAATTCAATCGTGCATGAAGCAACAGGATCTACAGAACCTTCGCGCGATCAACGAATTCAGGCAGCGTACTTTCCGCCTTAAAAGTGTGCGTGTAACGGTCGTGACGTGGTTATATTTCAAGGCACGGCCCGAGATTCCGCAAACGTTTCGACGCAAGTGGTCGAATCTTATTTGCGGAGAAATATTTTAACAAACATTCGACTTTATGTTAAGATATTAAGATTATATTAACCGTTTGCGTTCGAAAAGCACCTCTCAGTCGCCATCCAATTTGACGCAGCGAAATTATAAAATTTTAAATTCAATATTTTAAATTTTGTGTAGCGGATCGACATATGAAACATCGTAATAAAGACCTGTACTTGATTTAAAACAACAAATTAATAAAAAAATATCTTTCTTTAATCATGAAATATACATTTAATGGATGAGGGAAATGAGATTTCATTGCATTTTTCGGAATTTTAAATTCATTTAACTGGAATTGCTTATCTACTTTATTATAATATGTATAGTATGTATTTACTTGCAAAACTCTGTAACTCTAAAATCAAAGTATAAGAGAATCTTGTTACATCGTTTTGATTTCTTTTGTTTTAAAGTAGAGTAATTTTAATAGATTACACATTGTTAAGCATTTGTAATTGAAAAGTCGATTAATAGACTTGCGGTAGAAAAAATGTTAAGTTTGTTAATTTACTACTCTTAAGTTGCATGTGTTAATTTTAATTGCATAAAAGGCGAACGTTATTTGTTACCAAAAGAATAAGTTTATTGGAAACTGTGTAGTAACATGTGAGAATAAAATGCGATTATTTTGCGTAGACAGTATAATTACTTGAATATTGACAGCGACTGATAACAGCCGAGCAACGAGCATTAAAAAGAGAATCACGAGGCGAGTGAAAATTATTCGCTTCCTTCTCGATACGAAAGTTTCATCGATTTCCACGTTGCACGCACGACCACGAAAGTGGAGCCTACTTTTTCCAATCGAAAGCTAGGAAAAGCCGGACACCCGCGTAATTATTCTCGGTAACACCTTCGAAACTGTCGTTGGCACGTGGTTACTCTATCATTTCCCCGTAATTAATCAACACTGGAACCACCTTCTTACATAAATTGTAACAGTGCATTTATCTAGATTTTAAATTAACTTACACCTTCGAATGTAAATCAACTGATGTAACAATTTCTTAAAAAACGCATCTCCGTCCCTTTAATAATCGTAATTAAATAAAACAGAAATTCCAAATGGATCATTTCGATCTATCCGATAGTTGAAAAATATATAGCGCTTATACAAGATTATTGAAGTAGCCATTTCCCCCGGAATTACTTTATCTAGAATGAAAAGTAAATGAAAGGTAAAAAAATATATTATATAAAATAAATAATTACTTCAACGCTGTTTCGTCAAATTCGCAAAGAATTGGAACAGTTCGAAATTGAATGATTATTCAACGCGATCGCGTCACTGAATGGAACGCGGCGTGCACGTTGGACGCATTGTTTTTGTCCAAATTTTCCACGAGGATGGGAGAACGAAATACATAATTTCCCTTTCGAACAAACGGCCGTTACCAAACACGGGGGAACAATGCTGGAAAGTGTCTTCGCTTTCCTTCGGAGACGCCATCGGGACAGTTTCTCACAAAACGCGTGTGTTCCTCGAACTATAAAGCAACTTGGTCGCATGCTAAGCAATAAGCACGTAGACCGTGAACGCTTATGTAAATTTCCACTAAATGGAGACTACTGTCTCTAAAAAAATTGTGTATTCATTAGTACATATTCATTAGACAATGGATTTTATGCATTTATGACAAATATGTAAGCATGGAGTGTAAAATGGAGGAACATTTATCTTCAACTTGTTAAAAATTTTGGGGAAAAATCAGATTTATAGTTCGAGAAATTTTCTGCGGTCGGATTCACATCTTTCTCTTAGTTTACCAGCTTTCACCCTTAGTTTACTTTCACTGATTACCGTTCAAATTTTTTGAAAAATTACAATTTTTTATTATTAACACGTTGACCGCCACGAAAATTTTGAACGTTTTGTATAGTATCCCCAATTCCTTTATAACAAAGGAAAATAGCGTTAAAATTAGTTTTTAACAGTTTAATAATCATAGTCCTGAAGGTGCACGATAATTTCATTAGTTGTGCTTTTCAAGCAATGTGGAGGCTCTGGTCAGCGGTGCCTACCGTGGCGGCCAACGTATTAATTTGTTTTTTAACGTTTATTCTAACTATTGCCGTTAGAATAAAATTGACGTTGTTTTTGTCTTTTGAAGGAACAGCCGAATCTTGGGATAGGTTTTCGCGTTTAATTCCCACGAATTCGGTGTACGGACAAGAGGAGAAAAATGTCTCCCCCACCGGAAGCCCGGCAGAGCCATTTTTACGCTCCTTGGACGAAAACAATGTCATGGAGACGTCAAAGACGAACGAGAAAAACAATGGCCACGAAGGTGTAGAGGAGGAGGAAGCTTACGAGGACGAGTACGAGACTGAATCGGACCCAAAAACGGTTTCCGAGAAATCTAAGTCCTCAAAAATCACCGATAACACGGCAACACGTAAGCACGAGTCGTCCCCCGCTTTGTCTTCGAAAGCCGAGGACACATCCAGGGATGAGGATTATATCGAAGACCCGTCGACAAGCCAATACGACGCGTACTATTACTACGACGATTACGAAAGCAATAATAGATCGCGATACGAACCTGTAGGTAAGATTAATGAAGCTTCGAGCAATTATTGGATGTGCCAATCAGTAATTTTCTGTTACCTTAAATAGAAAGTCTAATTTCTATGTAACGCTAAAATTACTGAACGATTGGAATTACTTATTTGTAATTTTTCATAAAAATTCGAAGAATACGTTTCTTTTGATTCGAAGGATTTCCTTGATTTATATTTGTACAAGTACAAAAATTTAATAAAAAATCCTTCGTAAAAACGGTTTCATAATTTAAATACTTGCAAAATAAAAATTCTAAAGTGCGTGTAATTTCATCAAAGTTCACTTTTTTGTGAATTAATGATTATGGCAAATGGATTACTCAATGAAACGGGTTTACACAGTGAAATTAACTTGATACCAATCAAAAATGGAATTAAAAAACCACGAAAATTTATTAGCCGTGACAATATCGTGAGATCAGAGTTCGACAACGTGAACCACATTTAGCCCACATTTTTCTTCTGACGTAACGCGACAATATCATACAATTATCTTTCTAAACGTAAACCACCTTATGTAACTTCGTTTCGTCACACGTCGCTTGGAGAACGGTGCGCGCTCCGCGTAAAGCGACACATAAGGAACTTACTGTTATTAAAAAATCTTTCTTCGAATAAATTTTAAACGTTCTTATACTACTCCATTTTAATCGAAAATTTAATAGGATAATTCATAGATTCAATTCATAGATTAGGATAATTCACAGAATTACAATTACAATTGATTTTTTAATTTGTAATTTCAATTGTCATTCTGTAAAAAAATAATCAAAGTTTATTTAGAAATCAAATTTAGACTTCCCGTTCTCTTAGTTCTCACTTAAATACGTTTCAAAGCAAATACGATCATCTCCCCCAGAATTACCCTATATCTCAAGAAAAAGTTTCCGAATCTACGTTTACATAAATAATCTCTTCTCATCCTCACGGATACTAGGTAGTAAAGTTTAGCCATCTATTTACCTAAAGCATACCCTAATGAACTCAAAGTGATTCTCAAATAGGGATTCACATAGGAAAAATTAATTCGATTTTTCAGCGAGTGCCGACAATCTCGACTATCCTGACGCTGAGGAAGAAGAGAGAGAAGAGCAGGAAACCAAGGAAAAGCAGAAAGACGAACTTGCTAAAAGGCCAGCGAGTATTAAGCACGATTCTTCAGAAAATGAAGAGGACGAAGAACCTGTTCATAAACCGATCGTGAACGATACTTCCTCGGATCTTATCGAAGAGAAGGATCTAGATACATTAGTCTCATTAACGAATGCTGAAGAAGGTTCCTCGATGGAGGGCAGCCATAAAACCTTCTCATTCATTGGACCACCCGGTATGAGGACAAACGTATCAGCTGATAGTTCCATTCTGATCGGCGAAGCAGTGGTGTCCGTGGTGACGACGAAGAGCGTGGTGAACGGCACAATATCCGTTCCAACGACGTCTCCTCCGACCACCATAGAACAGGTACCTAAATGATCTTCCTATTCTCTGAAATATTCTCTTCTAGATAATTTCGCAGCGAAAATAAGAAATATTGATTAACTTTATACGCACTGTTAGGGTATCATACTTTGTATTAAACAATTTTCTATTCAATCTGACAATGAGTAGAATTGGGAAGAAATTAATTTTTGTCCCTACGATGTATTTCTCAACCATGATCGATACAGCTACTTTATCATCAATAATTTACAGTACGACCCCTGTAATGTCATTAAAAGATCGTCGAAAATAACTATGACAGTGAGATTTTCCATAAGACATTGATACAAGACACGAACCAACTTAATACAAGTTGGACCAGTATTCAAAAGGGGAACTTCAAATTCGTAAAACAAAACCTTGTGACACGGAATATTTTAGTCGCGTTATCTGCTCTATTGAGAAAAAGAAAAAAACTTTAAACTAATTTGAATTTAAAAGAATCCAGTAGCATTTATGCTTGTTAAGTTCTATTGAAAATCGTCACCACAAGTTTAACATGTTATTGTAAGACAAGGGGTTAAGGAATACTTTTAATACTTAACATTTCATAGAAAATACCAAGGGTTACATGTTATTTTCGTTTAACCAGAGTTTATAAAATTGTTGTGACTATTGGCAACTTGAAACAAACGATTTTGAAATGAAACGAGCAAAACCGTGGGACAGGTCGCTGCGCCGCCGTCGCCCTCGACCACAGAGGAGCCAGAGACGACTGTTACGACGGAGGACACGTCTAGGATCTTGGCATCAGTCCAGACCAGTCGCAGCATATCCGGAGCCAGGTTCCTACCGTTCCCTGTCATTGATCGCATCGAGCCGATCAGTCCGAATGGCGAGAAAAAAACCTCGCCGCCCCCAGAATCCACAGAAAGTATCATCGACAAGCTGGACAGGGTGCAATCGGAACTGTCCAGTGGCATCCTGGTTGGTGGATTCCGAAATACCGGCAATTCTCTACAACTGGACGTTCTGCCTGATAGGGACAAGGGCAATAGAAGAAGATTCACTACCACCACCATAAAGACGCCGGTCATCAGCAAGTTTGTACCGAGACGTTACAACGATAAAAGGACAGACCATGGCTATGTCACGCCGAAACCGAAAATTGAGACTACGCTGGATAGCCTCGAAGGGCTTCTGCCACGTGATTATGTTGCGAAGAATTCTGGCACCACTTACGCACCTTTAAAAATCGGTTTTAGGTTGGTATACGTTTATTTCTTAACTTTTTGAATGCATAGTAGAGCATTTGTGGAATTGAAGATTTCGAACTGGTAGAAACAATTTGAAGTTTTTATCATGTTGAGTATGTAATTTCAATTCTAATTGAGATTCTAATTTCAACTGTAATTTTAATTTTAAACTCTAGTTTAAAGTTTAGTTCATTAAAAAATTCTTCATTGCCTTGCGACTATCTTGATCTCTTCAGTTTATCAAACTCTGATATTTATTCGGTAGTTTTACAAAAATGAATTAAATGAATCCAGGTGGCCCTCAAAGAGCACCACGACATCAGAAGCAACGACAACTCAACTCGCTTCTACCACAACTACCACGACGACCACTTCCGCTCCGACCACGAGAAAGACAAAGACGAACACGGCAGTACAAGACATCAGCGCCTTCCTGCCACCCGGTTACAAATTGAAAAAAGAGGAGGCAACCGCTACCGAGAGCTCCTTGTTAAGCGACATTTTATCCAAATCAAAGGTAGACATATCGTCTCTGTTGCCACCGGATTACAATAAGAAGAAGGACCAAACAAGCTCAACTGCGAGGAGCGTGACAGCGACAACGGAGAAACGCGCGGAGGCTTCGACGGAGAAATTGCCGGCGGACAAAACGATACAGGACTTGTTCGCGAAGTCCAAGTTCGACATATCGTCCCTGCTGCCGCGTGATTATGAACAAAAGAACACGAATCTCACGCCGGGACTGAAAGACGTTGAAAAACACGTTGACAATTCTACCAAGTCGTCCACGACGGAGTCCGCGTCATCCACGACCGCAAAATCTGGCGGTTTGAAAATTGTATTTCCCAGCAGACCAGGGGGACGAAAGCCTATTCATAAGATCACTACTCCGCAACCTCCTCGCGGCGAAGCTCCAGGCGCGGTTACACCGAAAATACAAAGAGGATGGCCAACCAGGTAAGTTAGATATTGCAATTGTTCTCGGTGGAGAATGTTAGGGAATAAACCTGAAACATTTATAATACAATTATATATTTCGCGGAAGAAATTTAATTTAATTTGAATTAGTTGCATTTTAGTTAAATCAACTAAATTCCATATGAATTAACTCAATTTTATTTTACTTGGATCAACTTAGTTTAATTTGAATTAACTTAGCTTCATTTAATTTGAATCAACTTAATTTCATTTAATTCAAAATTGAAATTACAGAGCTACCACAGAATTCACTGGTTGGCCTACTCCATCCACTACACCGATATCTATAGAAAAATTGCTAGAGGCTGCCCGGACAGCAACGATTTCGTCGATGAACGCGTCGCTGATACCAATAACCGAGGTAACATCGAGCACCTCAACTACGACTACAACGACCACGACTCCGAGGCCCACTACTCCAGGAATCTGCGAGCAAGACTGCGAAGTCGCGGGAACGATAAAGATAATTGGTAACACAACCTGGGTACCGGAATTACTTGATCGAAATACTCAGGAATGGCAGAATCTGGCTAACGAGATTGAGCAAGAGGTAATCGCAGTTGTTTAGTAGATATATATATATATATATAATTTAATTTTTATAGATTTTGAAACTCGAGCATCTTATTTTCTCTTCGCAGATGAACTTCATATTTTCCAAATCGTCCGTTTTAACGAAATGGTACAAGAAAGTGCGAATCGATTCATTCAGGTAAAATTTTATGAAAATTATCTTTTACTGGGAAAGAAAATCATGTTACAATTGAGTTGAGAGATCACTGAAATAATAAATTTTTTCTCTGAATAATGATCATCCAATGGTTACAGCAAGGGAAGTATATTAGTGGATTATTTCGTGGAATTAGCAAACCTGGAGGAAAAAATCAATACGCAAGAGTTAAAGGTTATTTTCCATGACTCATTGCGAACGTATAACACGAACAGGTGGAACGATACAAAAGTCAGAGATTCGATAAAATTGGGCTCATTCATAATTGATCCAAAATACACGGATTTCGTTGGTGTGTTATTCTATATATTTATTAATTTGAATTATTTAATTTTTAAAAATGTCATGTGTCAACGATTAATGATATGACTAATGAATATACCCTTCTCTTTAGTGATACCGAAATATACTACTCCTAAGTACATTGAGAAGGACGACAAATTGATACCACAATGGGCTATTGCTGTAATCGTAATCGGTGTTGGTGGATTACTTTTTATCATTATATTTGGTGTTTCCGTTGTAAGTAATTATCATGGCAGAAAATGTTATATAAATGTAATATAAATTACTGTATAATTAATTATAATAAGTATAATAGCAGATCATATATATGTTACCAATAATTTTTAGCTCTTAAATCGCCATAATGGTTCTAAGCTAAAACCATCCGTATCCGCGATCTATGAAGAGGAAGTAGCAAAAAATATATCGTCCCATAGATCCACTGACTATTCAAAACCAGTTCACACGATATGGACTGATCCTGATGTTTCTTGGAACGATAAGTCTTTTGAATCAACTTCCAATAAGGTAAAATCCCAAAATGTTTCCTATAGTTATCCTTCTATGTTATAAAATCTTTTTGCTTAAGACATAAAAAATAATTTATTTTTTATAATTGATCAATTTTGATAAATGTCGAATTGCGAAATACATAAATATAATACATTTTACTTTGTTTAAAGGTACTCGTCGAGAAGTCGTTTCAAGACAATAAAAAGTATAATATGTATGATAGTTGGCGATCGGAATGGAATGGTTACTATTATAATGGGTCTCACGCCAGCAGCAAATATGATGGCTATGACAGTACAACGAATTTATCAAGTCGTCATCATCCTGATTATGACACGAATTTCTAAAGTTGACGGTAATAAAATGAATTTTCTATCAACTCTATTCTTATTTAATTTATTGAGTGCCTTAAATATGTAAGTCATCAGATTCTATTATACTAATGTGTATAAATTTTTCGAACAACGAAAAGCAACATACACATTATGAAATATCTTATATTACTCTAAGGTATACTATATTTTTCTATAATATTTTATACAGTTGTTATCGAATATTGAGCAAACATTATCCTATGCTTTGTATCTGAAAATAGTTAGTATATGATACAATCATTTTTTTTACTGATTTTATTACAAGAATTTTATTATTTATTCTAGTCAAAAAAAAAGAAATAATAAATGATCGGGGGCATGTAACAGTACTTAAATGAATTTTATGTATTTGTAATATAAACATGTTTACTCTAATTGGTTTATTCTTATTATAATTTTAGAAAAATCTGAATTTCTTGTGCTTATTTGTTTTCGTTTTTGTCATTTGGTGTACTTTTGAAATAATTATATAAAAATAGAGAGTCTGGTAACAAAATATTAGATACAACATTGTATGCACTTAATTATGTAGAAAATCTAAAAATATTTACTGAATCAAAATAATTTACTTGGCAAACACAAAAATTCCATAATTGGAGAAAGTTTTTCATTCTCATGAGGAGTTACATGGCGTTTTAGTATGCTCAAAAGTTTTTGGTATAAGAAGGAATGTCTAGAAAAATAGAATGTATGTGTACTTAAAACTCTCGAAACATAATTAATTTATATAAACTACAAATAAATGATTACCTGCTAGCTGGTTTACATATCGATAAATGGTCTTGAGCAATTTCATAAAATTCACCTATGCCAGGATCTAGAAGATAAATATACAGCTTTTTATTCGTTAATATTATGACGACATAAATAACTCTCTTCGAATTCATACCTGCTGACTTAGGACTAACGAACTGAAATGGAACTTTTAGCGCAGTTACAAGTGTAGATTTAGTTTCACTAAAACTAATAATTTCTATACGAAATTGTTTCAACATATCCAGAAATTCCTCGTGTAATTTTAATAAATGTGGTGATTCTAAAAAAAAAGAAAGAATATTTTCTAAACTGTATTTAAAACAAATTTAAAAGTACATAAAATCTATGAACCTTCACGAAGTTCCTGTACTTCGACTGATGGCCACAACAACATTTGTGTTGTATGCTTCAAAACTGCCACACGAGAACCTCGATGGGGCGTACTATAAAATATTATGCCGCGAGTATTTTTACATATATTTTTTTTATCGCCATTTTTCCATTCTGCGTAAAGAAAGCGACAACACAGAAAAATAAATTACTATATAAGAAGACAAATTTAGAGCCATAACAATTAATATTCGAAAACTGTGAAATTAACCAACCATCAACAAGCATCTTTTTTACTAGTAAACCACCCATTGAGTGACATACCCATATCGTTGGTCGTATTCCTATACCTGCAGTTAGTAGTTTTTCAAGGTACTCCCCACTCCTTTCACTCAAAGTGGTTCTAAAACGAGAAAATCACGAATTTTTAATAATTTCAAGAGTTATATAACTATATTGTATATTATATAGTATTACTGTTGGTAATATTGCTCACTTCATGCCATCTATTGGACACAACGGAGTCCACATTGATAAATTTGAATCATAATTTACTCCAATAACTCTGATATATGGAACATCCTCAGGTAACCAATCTTTAGGCCAACACTGTGTTCTATACCTCCTATCACGTTCACATTTTTTCATAGACACACTATTCCTAAAACATCGAATCTTGAAATATACAGTATTATTTAAACAATAAATTAACTGATTAGTAGCAAATCTCTCTACTCGCTACAGAAATATGGTCCACATGTATTTTCATTAATATTTTGAGGGAAATCATCTAAGATTATTTCAAAATCTTGTCCTAGTTTATCCCATTCACGTTTTCTCAAATCATAAGCTAAGTCTCTTAAAAAATCTTGTGATTGTTCGCCTATCATGGTTGACACTTCATCAGTTCCATTATTCGCCATATAGGGATCTATAATATTGTTATTGTATAAATTATCTTTAAATATAGCTATATTAATAAATGTTATTAATAATAGAAACAGAATATTAATATATGTTAATATATATTAATAATTAATTCTTAGGAAACAGTGCAAACCAGTTATTAAATTTATGTAACGAAGAACAAATTTTTTAAATCATTGTAATACTAACAAACCTACAACTGCATATGCAGGACTATCGTCTCTTTGTCTCCATGTTATAAATATACCACCAAGAAGTCCATGAAGGAACACAACATCCAACTTTGTATTTGTTTTACTTTTATGTAAAGGGTGAAGAAGATAAATACGTCTCGGATATTTAACATGTTCACTTTCATTTACATCTAAATTTGCTAATGCGCGACTAGCAGGTACTGATAACCGTATATCAGGATTGTGAGACCATTCCACTAATGTACCGATCCATCCTTCAGAAAGAAATTATGTTAGAACAGTGTCTAATACATTTAGAATAACACAATTAAAATTTATTTACCTGCTTGGAAAATCTGTTCTAAATATTCTGAATGAAGGGAAATGTTAGAAATTGTTTTTGCGAGTAATACACATATATTAATATTGTTATTAAAAATTTTCTTCAGTATCATCAACACTGAAAGTCCTCCTGCATCCACAATATCTGGAAATAAAAATAAATTATATACAAAAATATCTAAAGCAAATTTTATTTTTAATTGTATTACCTCTACTATACTGTTCATGGCAAGAATGATGACACAATGCTTGAACACAACTCTGTAACAATTCTTGATCCCATATTACAGCCGGAGAAGCAGCCATTCCTAAGCTTGTTAAATCGTGTTCGAATATCAAACCATCCTGTTTGTTTCATACTTTGCAGATAATTAAAATGCACACACAATAATCTATATTACATCTCTCAAATTTTTATGTAACACATACTTACACGTTGTGAATCTCTAAATTTTTTATTCAAGAAGTGAATAAGACATGGATGAGTGTTTTGTGATAACGTGTTCAAATGAAGAAGCAATTTATGTACCTGTTCTATTGTATCCTAAAACAAGGATCTTCTCATTAAATATTTCTTTATGAACAAAATTTGATTATACATACATATAATTTGTGTTGTATATGATAATATGGTGGCTTCAAGAAAAATCTTTTATCAGCATTTGGCATTCTTGCCAAGCATATTGCTGTTTTAGCATCTAACATCTGTGCAATGTGTTGATAGTGCCAATCTATAATTTTTAATTCTAAGCTTAAATTATACACGATACAGTTATGTTATTAACAAATAGAAAAATACCTCTTAAATATTGTAAGGAATTTAACATGTATAATGCCTTTAATTGTTCGGTTTGATCTCCATGTTGAGCTAAATGTAATAATTTATATGCTACATTACGACTCAATGATTTCCACCATTTCAATATGATATGACTAATAGAAAATGTTTGATTTGGTACGGACGATTGCAAATTTTTAGTCTTTCGAAACATAAGTACATCTGAAATTATAATGCACAGAAATAATAGCTTTCTACATGATCACAACTACTAATACTATTGAAAATTGTATAAACCAGTAGAATATCATAATACTTTAAGATATACCTTTAAACCGTGGATCGTCAATATAAATATATTGTGCGCGTGTTTGTTCCAAGTTCAAAACATTAGTGGGTACAGTAGATCCTAAAATTTGTGACATTTGTCGCAATTGGTACATAAGCCAACAACTCCTACATAAAAAATAATATTGTTAAAAAATGAATCAAAAGCTTTAAAAATATGTTTATGTACATCAAAACTAACCCCATCACAACGATACAAATTCCAGTCGATTTCAAATAGTATATATATTTTTTGTAAGTTTGCAACCCCATCGTAGAAATTGAAAAACAATGTTATTTAACCACAATACCAAAATGCATTTACACAACGTTAATTTCCTACAAAATATGAACATATGTTTGCCAAAAGAAATGTAGTGATTATCTGTGTCAGCATACTTATCATAATTATTATACTTCGACAGTCACTGTATTATTTTCTAACCATTTCTAAGAAATAGCTTTATCATAAACGTAGTAAATGGCAAAGATATGACTTTATATCATTTGCCACAAATATGCACATAATTTGTGATCGGTGGAGTACGCAGAAACTAAACCTACGGCTATATACCCTAGAAAAATATTCATGTGCCCATTAAGTGGAAAGTACATTTCCAAAATGCAATACAATATATTCAAATGATAAAGCATGGAATAACATTGATATGAATACAAAAGAAATGTCTCTTTTAATAATGTATGCATAGTACATAAGCACACATTATAAATTCGATACCTATAACACATCACGTTACAAGCTACATTTCCATATAAGTTTTATTTAATCGAATTTTTCTTGTGATATATATTATCATACGTATTAAAATTTACATTCGACTCCAAGAAACAGGAAGGGGACGTGGAAATTTTCAAATTGCTGCAAACACAGCATTATCTGGTGCGAGCAAAGTGCCGCGAAACAGCCAATGCAAACGCGGCTGCGCCCGTATACGAAAGGCAGTCTCGAGGCGCTGCTCGCGCACCAACTCTTCAGTCTTTTTGCTTCCCATTTTGTACCATACAGTACAGTACGTCCATCGAAGTACTGACGTTTCGTTGTTTCGCTGTGCATGGCCGACGTGTGCATTCCGAGGTTCACATTCGCGTGGTACCTGCTGTGTCACAATTATCGCATTTAAAACGTTACAATTACGGCGAACATCAACACCGCCGATACGAAAGTGAGTGAAATGCACAGAACCCGAGAGTTCCGTTTCACTCTAGAGCAGAACAGGAATTCTTTTCCGAACACGTTCTTTCTGACATAATCCGGTATAAACTGGATCGAAGCAGATTCATCGATAAACGGATTGATCGTTCATTTCAGAGAAAATTTCGTTAATCCGGACTTTCACGGCGGTACGAACCACCATCCCGGACTGCATCCCCTCGTTGGTGGTAAAAGATTAATTTGGTAGGAACCCGTAAACCGCGACCACGCGACACAACGCGCAGCAATGTCCCACGAGGAGACTTCCGCCGACCGCAATGTCGAGATCTGGAAGATCAAGAAACTCATAAAAAGTCTCGAAATGGCTAGAGGGTAAGTAGGTCGAAATTTACGTTGCTGCGCCTTCTTATTATCAGCTGTTCGATTTTCTAGTCACACATATATTTTAAAATACATGTGGCGGGCAACTGACTATTCGTTTTCCTTGAGCACATGAGTTTCATGTGATCCCGTAAAAATAAAAAAAGAAACATTCACGAATTTTTGAGATTTCAATGAACATATGTGTTGTTATTTCATGATTGCTCATTGAATTTTATAATATTGTACGGGTATGGGTTTTTGTTAGTTCGGATCTTATGTAAGCAGATTTTTCCGTACCATAGTATTGTTTACAATTTGTTGTTACAAAATATTGAGTAAACGTATCTTTGTTCACAGAAATGGGACAAGCATGATTTCGTTAATAATCCCACCGAAAGATCAAATATCAAGAGTAAGCAAAATGTTAGCGGATGAATTTGGAACAGCTTCGAACATTAAATCGCGTGTAAATAGATTATCTGTTTTGGGTGCAATCACATCAGTCCAACATAGGTTAAAATTATATACGAAAGGTAATTATGTTTATTTTATTCTTATGATTTTTTGTTTTAATTGTATTCTAGATAAAAAATTGTTTAGACACTTAATAGGAGTTATAAATTTTCTTTTGTATACATAATATATACTTGTAGTTACAACATAATCATATTAAGTTCTTTAGTTATATAAACTGTGTATTATTCATTTTAGTGCCTCCAAATGGCCTGGTTATATACTGTGGTACCATTGTAACAGAAGAGGGAAAGGAAAAAAAAGTTAACATTGATTTTGAACCTTTTAAGCCTATTAATACTTCCCTATATCTTTGTGATAATAAGGTACTTCATTGTTTTCTGTTTTATATAAACATTTCTCTCCCAATCTAAAGTGACAAAACAAATTTGAATATATATTTTATTATTTTTCAGTTTCATACTGAAGCTCTCACAGCATTACTCGCAGATGATAACAAATTTGGTTTCATAGTTATGGATGGTAACGGAGCACTATTTGGTACATTACAAGGAAATACTCGTGAAGTACTACACAAGTTTACCGTAGATCTTCCAAAGAAGCATGGTACATAATTGATTAGTAAAATATTTAATTAAATAAGAAAACAAAAAACAATGTTTATGAAATCTGTATTTACTTCATAATTTGATGGTAATTTATTAAACTTAATTTTAGGCAGAGGTGGTCAATCCGCTCTCCGTTTTGCTCGATTACGCATGGAAAAACGACATAACTACGTTCGAAAGGTTGCAGAAGTGGCCACTCAACTCTACATTAGTAATGATAAACCTAATATTGCCGGTTTAATTTTGGCGGGTAGCGCTGACTTTAAAACAGAACTTAGTCAATCCGATATGTTTGATCCAGTAAGTGTACATGCTATTTGTTTACAAAATAATTATTGCAATTATAAAAGTATATAATTTTAATGTAAGTCAAATATAACTGTATATTTTATTTTTCAGAGATTGCAAGCAAAAGTTATAAAATTAGTAGATGTTTCATATGGCGGTGAGAATGGTTTCAACCAAGCTATTGAATTAGCTGCTGAATCCTTACAAAACGTAAAATTTATCCAAGAAAAGAAATTAATTGGTAAATATACATTTAATAAGTGTGGCAGATAAAAATGTCTTCTAAACGTATATATAATGTATTTTATGCTTTATTTAGGTCGTTATTTCGACGAAATTTCACAAGATACAGGAAAATACTGTTTTGGCGTAGAAGATACATTAAGAGCACTCGAATTAGGTAGTGTGGAAACACTTATCTGTTGGGAAAACTTAGATATCCAACGATATGTTTTAAAAAATCATACAAACGCGGAAGAGAAAGTTTCCCATCTAACACCAGAACAAGAAAAAGACAAAACTCATTTTACTGATAAAGAGGTGGGTTGAAAGCTTAAATAATATTGATCTACATAATGATGTTATCATTATTTAACAATAAGTAAATAGTATCTAATGCTTTTTGTTATATGTAGAGCGGAGTAGAATTGGAACTTGTAGAGTGTCAACCTCTACTTGAATGGCTTGCAAACAATTACAAGAGCTTTGGTGCCACCTTGGAAATCATTACAGACAAATCTCAAGAAGGTTCTCAGTTTGTAAGAGGTTTTGGCGGCATTGGAGGTAAGTTTACAGTTTCATTCATATTATATTGTTACTAACTTTATTCTGCTGAAAGTAATATACATGTAAAACAATAATGTGTATTCGTCTATTCAATGTGTGTACTAACAGAAAAGTGGCAGATTCCACATTATTCGCTGACATGAGAGTAAAGTGTGTAATGTAGCAGTTGTACATATTAACAAAAATTTAACATTCCCTTGAATGTGATTCAGAATTAGGGATTACCTTGAACTAATTTCTTAAGTATAAAAAGTTTCGAGTGGGAATCGTAATTTATTATATTTAATTTAATACATTTTAAAAACCTTAAATAAAAGTACAGTATTAAAAAGTAACAAGAAAGGTTTAATCAAACATTACACGAGTTCATATATATTGAAAAGTAAATGGTATTGAGAAAAGGTTGGAAACATAATTATTAATTATGGAGTATATCTTCATGCATAGGAATCCTCCGCTACAAAGTTGATTTCCAGTCACTGCAGGCTGATGAGCCTCTTGATGATGTTGACCTCGATGATTACTAATTTCATCTGTGAAATACTCAAAGTTGACCAGGTAGCTCTTTCTCTGTCTTGAGTGCATTCGTTTATATTTCGTGTATCATAGAACATATTACTTTCAGAACTGGACAAATTTATCAGGGAAAATTAATATTCCCCTCATAGTATATAAATATATAAATAATAAAAAAGTAAAGTAATTACATATACTACTGTTACTGTATGTATCATTCAATGAAAATTTGTAAAATATCATATATTTGTATATTAGGTATATTTGTTGGGAATTAGTAAGTTGAGTAATCATCATACATATGTATATCTCAAATACAGAAATAACATAACGTATTACCGAAATAACACTAATAATGTACTCATCAGAAAGAAATTATTTTTATCTTGCAACCGAGATTAATATTTTATTAACATAATATTACAATGAAACGTTGTTACATTACTGATATTTTATAACAACAACATACATGTACTCGATATATAACTATCTATTGTACGATAAATTTGTCCAAAATAAATTGCAATTTCTTCTGTTGGGTTTCTCACTAAATAGTATAGTTCAATACTTCTGTGCAAACTTGTAGTATATACGTCTCTTCTGATGAGTTTGAATGTGAATATAGATATCTTTAGTTAAAAACTCCGAGGTATAATGTTTATTTTCACAAATAAAAAGCCTGAAAACTTTGCTGTCTTTTTTTCTTGGTGGTATAAAAAAATTGAGAAAATCTTGTATATATATGAGCTATGGATATTTTTGTATTTAAAGACGGTGAGTTAAAGTATTACATACTACGTCACTTCTATGTCTTGAATATTGTTAGGTCCATTCTTAATACATAGCGATTATATAATATATTGTTAGTAAATAAAGTTAAGATGTAGGCACGATACATGATCAGTATAACGCAAAAATAATACTACTTAATTCAATAAACACAGTTGTCTTTCTTTCTACATAATGCATTTTATTCTTTCAACTTGTTATATCCTTATAAATTCAAACCTAATTATACCATGAATTATTCATACATATGTTGATGAGTCTGTTTTAAAAAGTATTAGTTTAAGTAATTTTTAGGCTTTATAAAATAATAGACATTTAATGTATTAGCGATATCATAATATGTACGTATAGTTACGATAATGCTTTAGTATATAGATCATTTATGAAGATTTCATTTAACAGAAATTGATGGTTCATAATAATATTACTTTATATATACAGGTGTAATGAACTAAATATTCATAATGTTGTACAGTATATATATCTGATTTTCGACATAATGCAAACACCACTAATTCTTGTTTTATTCTGCAGTAGACATATTTTGGAAATTTATTGTCATTTGCATGTAAAGCTTCTTAGTATTTAAATACTTAATGCTGAAAAGTTTTACTAGTAATTTGCAAATGTTATTTTGGTATTGTATATTAAATGTTTATTATCTTTTTTATACAAATATGTACTTTTGTTTTTTGATATATATGTTTCTAACCATATAAATTTGTTACTCTGCATTTATGTGCATATTTATTAAGTATTTATACTTCATATGTTTTTTATGTTATTGTTTAGTATATATCTAGAATCCTTTTCTAGATTTTGGATAAATAAGTTAATTATATTTTTAATATTTTATATACATAAATATGGGTTAACAATTATGGAAGTATTTTAAGCAAAAAAATTTTGAAACAAAAAATGGAATTTTCTCTTATATTTTGTTGCTTCTTATCTGTGTGTATTATACCGATTCTAAATCACTTATTAAAGTAGTTGAAAATGTCTAAAACTTTTAAATAAATATGTATTTATATATATATACACACACATACTTTTTAAAGTATACTTTTAATGCATTTAGTGCATACTTTTTAATATAGTGAACATTGGATTATTGCAACATCGGAAACCTCTTCATAATTGTAATGTTGTCATTCCCGCCATTTAGCCACCAGGTTCCTTTTAACACACCATAGCGCTCAACAAGCAATCGCGATTGAAGGGTGTAACATGATCTCACCATTGCCGAATTCGACGATTTCGACGTCTTTTTCTTTTTTACTCGCATTCCTTTTTTAGATCCGAAACTTCAATTACTTATTATGAAACATAAAAAAACACGACAGTGAAAGTTTCATTCATAAAAAGTAAAAAATAAGGAAATTAGATTTTTGAGTTAAAGGTCTCAAGCTCATCGCGAGCCTTTATGTTGCCGAACGCTTCGACTCTCAGTCCTCTTTTTTTCTTTCACTCGTATTGTCCCTTTCTATGTCTGCTATGCTAAAATTTTCGTTTCTTGGGATGAATTCGAATTCTACCCCTTCATAATTGCAACCTTCCACCTCTGTTGAGTGTTGCAATTATCCAATGTTCACTGTATATCTTTTTACATGCTCGTACACACGCATACATGTCTGTATGTATATATATTATTTATAATTTCACATACCAAAATGCAATTAGAAAATATTTTTTTCAATTTACGTATTTAGTCTACTTTTATTTGGGAATGCTTTATTGCAGCTTATTTGAAAATACAAGTATAATTAATGCTTGCTGCATGCTATGCAATAGGCAAATATTAACTTCATCACCAAAGCAAAAGGCTACAATTTTATGTTTTTTAAAGGTTTAAATAAATTCTTTAAATTCACACATTGATGTATTAAAGATGAATGTGAAATAATATAGCTTTTGGTGATGGATATAGAAAGTAACTGACTCATAATAAGTGTTTGCTTAACAAAAATAACTAGGCTTTGTTGGTGTATTTGGTCAAGCATAAGTTCTAATTGATGGTTTGTTTCTATTAGCTTGCATATTGGGAAAGGTATAGTAATTGCTTTCTACTAATATAGTAATGACAAGAAGAAGCAGTGAACTTGAGTTTATACTAAGCCAATGTTAAGCCACTCTACCGTATTTTTTAAAATCATTACATATATTATTTGCGCTTTAGAATGTTATACATTGTACATATACAAAATCATTTTACTTGCTAATATAGTATTTTCTCCGATTTATTATTAGCGATATTATTAAAGTCTATATATATATTTTTTTTTTCATACTAAACTTTTCTAATTTCTTTTATTATTAGTAAGATTGCTAATATTTAGAAACATCACCATTTAAAGCAAACATGTAATATTTTTCGCGTATTAATACCAAGAATTATTTTTTTATTCAAATGGTACCTTCTCATAGTATACTTATTCCTTCTTTTTATAAGTACTAACTTCTCTGTAGTAATTATTTTTTAATACATATTAGAATCTATTGCTTGTCGTATAAACGATAAATTATTAAAAATTTCTGGAATTACTAGTTTGAAATTGTGGTACTCAATACATGTATAACATTCACTTACTCTTGAAATATTATTGAATGTATATTTATATGTGTCATCTTGTGTTGCAATTGCAACTTTAAAGTTTTTTATTTAAATGCATTATTTAAATGTCCACATTATCAATAACAACAGTGTTTTTCATAAAAATAAATATTATCGAATTATTCCTTAGACCAATCTTTTCTTAAAACATGTATGAAAATTAATAAGTTGCGTTTCAAAACTTGAAAGACACTGTAAGCAGCATCTCATGCATGACAAATTATCGTACCAAAGTTGTTTGGTATTATATTTATACAGATAATTATAAATTCTATGTTATTATTCATTTGTACACAAAACATGTTTTATATATTGTCATCTGTAATATATTATTAAAATGTTTTCATTTTTTTTCCTATTAATTCACCATAGAAATAATATATATCGAAATAAATATTTAGTGTACTAAAATGGTATTTTCAAATATGTATTTTACAGGTATACTGCGGTACAAAGTGGACTTTCAGAGTATGCAGTTGGAAGATGTTGAAGTTGATAGTTTTGACCTGGATGACTATTAAACCTGTGACACAACAGACAGTTCTTTTAGCTTCAGAGGAAAACATAAGTATATGTTCTCCCTTGCATCATATTCAAGAGAGACATATAGAAGGACATGTTTATAAAATTATCATATGATGCAACACATACACAGACACACATACATACACACGTGCACAAATACACAGAAATACACGTGCAAACAAAAAGGAACACTTAAAAAAACACGTATACATCATGAAATTATTCATTAGAATTCATTCAAGCAATCAATACACAAAAGTGAGAAGCACAAGATGTGGCGCGCCGATAATCCATGTCCATGAAGAAAAAAAAGGCAACTCGAAGACTGTGACACTTAATTAAGCCAGCTTGATACCTGCCTATTCTCACACAACATTACCTTGTATTACAATTATAGTCTTTAATTATTCACATGGATTTATTTAAATAATTACACGCGCTACAGTGCTGAATATGTTTGTACAGTACATAATTTGAGACATCATAATTTTATATAAAATTGATGTTTGTCATCTTATTGTGAATTTTAGGGTGAAAAAAAGAAAGAGTACTCTAACGGCATGAAGATGTAGCGTTATTTTTGTTCAGACACAATCATAAATAAGCTGTAATAAATGATTATTATAAACTTGAAGTTGCGTATCGTGCATTCTATACCGATTACTAAATTCATATGAATAATGAAGAGTTCTGTACATAGACTTAAATTTTTAATGGCACTGTTGCCTTAGACATAAGTTAAGATCGTGTAATATCCCGGGAAAATAAAACCTTTCCGTCTCATCGAGTGATACACATATATAAACATAAGAGATAATTTTCGTAATCTATATTAACTTCGCTGGCTCTCAACTCATATTTTGTACACTCACAAATGTATATAACAGATGCTTCGCATGTGTATCAAGATATCTTTTTTGATTGTTACAAACGGTGCACTCCATTAGTAAAAAAAAAGTATCTTCTGCAATATTTAAGTGGCAGTTACTGAAAAGGAAAAAAAACAGGAAATGTTACAAAATTATTTTAACATTGTTAATTTAACCGGCTTATTCATATGATGCCTTTGTAATAAACAATAATATGTATGTATAAATGTGAGAAGAATGAAACGTGCAATTTTGGTGAAGTATCTTTTATGAAATATCGCTATATAATATAAAAAAAGGTTCTCGTGAATGTTGTGAAATCCTTTGGTGAAGATAATGTATTGTTAATTGATAGTATAATTAGATTATTTATACTATTTCACCGTATGTGATGCAGGGGGCAAAGCTTTATGAAAATTTCATCAAAATAGAACGTTCAGAAAAAGATGATCCGGCTTATGGTATGTGCACAACGAATTCCGAATTATTGTTTAAAAGTATTGTATCTGTGTATTGTCTTTATGAAACTGATGTGTTAAATGTCGGCTTAATGTTTCCTTAAATTTTTATATGTAAACATTCTTTCAATAGGTATCTAGATAATTATTTATTACTATGTCGGTGCGATTATTTCTTCTGCTTAGCAGAAGTTTGTTTTAAGTATGCAAGTCCTAGTTCTGTAAGAACACGATAAACACTTGAGAGAGACTAGGAAAAGCCGTGTAATCTTTGCAATCATGTTTTATTCTTGTTTGTCTTGAGACGTCGTCCATACATCTTATTTAAACGTGTCAATGACGTACTTAGATTATGGCTTACCTATGATCTCTTCCATAAGCATAGTTGTATAATATGCTAACAAACTTTTAAGTTTTTTTTGGCAGTTTATATTCTCACGTATTGCACTACTAAAATACTTTTGTTTCTTTCAGAAAATACTTTATATCTGACAGGGCAATACAAAGATGTAATCGTAATAAGATTTTGATTAATCAAACTTTTTAAAGTACGGATTTCATACCTCATATTTCGTATGTATCATACGCGTAAAACACACGTGAGCTGTGTTCTGCAGTTTTAAACTCGTTTTCACAGGATTGAATACGAAGAATATACTGTAGAATTATGGATTTCAAGTTTAACGATTAGGAGTTGGCTGTACCTTGAGATTCTCGTTCTATTGAAAACAATGTTCTGTGAAGTGATAAAGAGGGATATTGAAATAATGATTTATATGATTATAAAATATTTTATGAAGCATAGAAAGTTCATATAAAAATTCTTGTTATAAAGATGGAAGAATATATACTATTAATTGACCTATATAATTGCGCGTATTTAACAGTTTTGCTTTTATTTTTGTTTTAAAATTTCCTTAACAAAGTAGCATCGATAAATTTGTTTAAACTATATACAATTAAGAATGATATTAGGATGCTACCTAGTGATTGAACATTATTTCGAATCCCCTTTTTCTCACATGCGCATTGCTTAAAATTTATACAAAAGAAAAATGAACATGTCGTTGATATCAAAGTTTAATTAGCATCTGAATAGAATTAAATATGAAGAATAAGGAATAAGTGAAAAATACAATCTATGTTTCTCATGCAAATAAGTTGCTATTAGGGCCCGGAAATATACGGAACGTATGCTCCCACGGAGCATTTTAAAAATAGTTATAAATGTTTAATATATATATATATATACAAATATATATAATATATATAAATATAAATATATAGAACTCGAATAAATAATAATGGTGATATAAATTGATAAAATAGATGATAACAGTATTTAGTGTGATTACTCCGTGATGGATTTGTGATGAACGATATTTCCAGGCTCCAATTATAACAATTCTCTTCACACTTGCAATTTTATTAATGTTTTCCCTCTTTACACATATAAGTAAATTTCGGTTACGTATAATATAATAGGAAGGATGTGTCTTTAATTATTGGGAAAACATTTTTACCTACATAACGAAGTGCTGTTGAATAGAAAACTGCCCTTTTCAGTCTATTATCAAACCTGATTCTTATGAGTAAAAAAGGATACTGGCATAATAATAATAAAAAGAAGTTACACAGTGGGACACATTTTATACCATTTTTACACCTGGTTGTTATATTTAGATATTTTTATTTGGTATGTACATTTAGGAAGACACTTGGATATATTTATTCCTTTATTTGAAGAATAATATTAGTTTTATAAAGATATAAAATAACATTCATAACAGATATATATTTGAGATTTTTTTATATTTGTATATATCATAAATTGAAGAAAATATTTATATTAAGGACAATAAAAATGGAGTTATCTGTACTTACAATATATGGTATAAAAGTTCGATAAAGATTTAGAAAATAGTCAGTCAAATATGATTAATATTTTAGAAAGTTGAATTTATTATATATAACATGATATTATTCGTTATTTTTGTCTCCAACCAAGAGATTAAGATTGGCATCTTTAGCTCCTGAACCTAGATATGTTTCTTCGTCACCACGTATAGATAATGGAATAACATGAACATTTGTTTTTCTTTCATCCATCATTGCAGCTTTTATCCAATTTGAATTGCTGCATTTTATACAACTATGCGAAGGTATTCTATCTAAGCTTACAGTTCTATTACCACAATCTGAACACTTAAAGAATCTTTTCACTGCATCGGTAACACGCAATGGATGATTCTGCTCTTTACACATTTCAGAAGCGGAAAATGATGTGTATTTACATACTAAACATCTAACAGCTTTACAAGGTACTTTATAAGTAGTTAACATTTTTTCCTCCATTTTTTCTTTCATTTCTAACTTATTAAAGTACTTTTCTTTTTCTTCTTCATAAGACTTTTCAATAAGGTCAGTGTGAGCAGATTTAGCTTGCAATATTTCTTTAAATTTGTCTGATAGCGCATTTGGTCTTTTCGTTTCATGTTCATCGCAACTTTCTGATTCTCTTGGTCGTTTCTTTCCTTTTTCTATTTTCTCTTCTTTATTTAATCGTGTTTTATTAGGATCCTTAGCCTTAATTTTTCCATTTTCTTGAACCCATTTAATCGCATTACTTTTTGCTACGTTAATTTGTCTTTTAGTTATAGGTTGTGACAAGTCTATTGTTCCTCCAAGGCAACCAGCACCTAATCGTGGATTTGAAGGAGAATGTGAAAGCATGCTCAAATCTTTTTTTTCCATATGATTCAGTTTACCAGCATTCATCTTTAATAAAGTAGATGATATTTGTATAGGTTTCTCAGTAGGTAATTGAGATTGTATAGCAGCTTTCCAACCCCTTGATCTACTTATTTCTTCAAAACTCCTCTTTGTGTCTTGCTCTGGTGACTCTACCATTCTGCATTTTAGACTGTCCACTAATTTTGTATCAGAGCTTAGAATCTTCTGACTACCTGAAAGTAATGCTAAACGCTTAGCATCTTTCTCTTCTAACTGTTTATTCTTTACCGCAACAACAGCATGAAACTCTGGCATATTGTTATTATTATTAAGTGGTTTTTTTTGTTGTTTCTTATTTTTTAGCATGTCTACTGAAAATTTCTGTGTATTAGAACATGCTTGAAGTTCTGCTCTACGAGAACACTTCTTGTATTCTTGTTGAACATGGTACACACAAAATTCACAACGACTAGTGTTTACTATTGCATTACATGGTTCACCATTTTTTTTTACCGATCTACATTTTCCTAAATCCTTAGATTTACCAAAAATCATAATTCTTTGAGGATTGTCGACAGATAACGTGGCTAAATCAGTATTATCTTTTGATTCTAAGATATTGGGATTAAGAATACCTATCACAGTTCCAACAGTAGTTTTCCAAAATGTTTTGTGCGCATTACTGAACATAAAAACACATACTGTATTGATATTTTCAGATAAATCACTTATTTTCCATATGGAATACGAGCTCCCTTTTTGAGTAGTCTTTGTTGGAGATTTACTTACTAGTACTCCTGCAATTACCCAATTACTCTCTGTTTTCCCTAAGTTAATATGAAGTTTAATTTTTGATACTGTTACTGGTACTTTGCCATCCATATGTGTTTTTAACTCTGCAGAAGACACAAGTGGAGTAACAATTCTCAATCCAAAAAATGGATCACAATAAATATCTTTTGATACAATAGTATTGTTATTACTTGTTGTATTTACATTTGTACTACGTTTTACAGCACCGAAGTCAAATGTTTTAGAATTTGCTTTACAAGGTGCCAACTCATTTTCGTTTTCCTTAATACTTTCTTTCTTTAACAAGGATTTTATATCACGTCCATAATTAGAATATTTTTGTTCTTCAAAATGACGCCTATCTTCATCATCCGAAGAATCAAGATTTTCATCATAAACTTCACTTTTGTTTTTCAGATTAACAGATTTATTTTTATTACTTATCTCAGAAGTACTATCTAAAAAATTAAAGTCTAATTCTTTCAATGTTTGAACTTTTGGTTGTGGTGGCAGTGGTGGTGGTGGTACTTTCTCATTTTCTTCCGTATCACTATTAACTAACAAATCACATAAAAGATCTAAGTTAGGATTATTGTCAAGATTGCTGTCACTGTCCATTTTAAATTCCTGAAAATAAATTATACACAACATAACTATTTTGAAATTAATTTTTTAACAAAACAGTTTATTAACTTTGGTAAATTATACTTACAAAATTAAAACTTATGACGTAAGGAAAATATAATACTGAGTAAATAAAATTAAAAAATGTTATTAATCAACTTAGTATGTCATTTTGTGTACCTTCCCAGTGAGTATTTACCAAGTCACTCTCAACCTATACAAGTGGCATGGTTTAGTCATTTTCCCGCCTTTTCTCCTCGGAGGAAGTCACGTTTTCATTAACGTAGGTGTAATTTTAGTTATATTAATTTGTTTATTTACAGATATATATAATACTACAATCTTGTTATAAAAATAAAAATTTGTACTTCGCTATGAGATATTAATGATATATAATTTTCGAATAATTACTTTTGTATTTCTTAACTGGACAATATATAAGTAACCAATAGGATGAAGTATTCGATGCTGCTGTATATGCAATTCAATATCTGTATATATAGAAAAGAAAATAGACTATACATGTAAATTTAATAATTTAAAGACTGTCAATTAAATTTAACATACAAGTATTTAAAAGTATTGAAAAATAAAAATGGTATGCTATAGATGAAAATAATTTGACGTTACTGTTAAAGGTTAAATAAACGTATGTATATTTGTATTCCAAATAAATGATATGTATACAATTAATTGACCTTATATTATTGAAATAAACATTTTCGATGGAACGGAAAATTAACAACTAAAAATTGATACGACGACACTATTCATGATTTATAACTCGAGGTGAAATAACAAGTGGAATTATTTTCATTATTTTAATTTTATAAATTACTTGATATTGATGAAACTTGAACAATTCGGGAACATAATTTTTAGAGTCGAAATATTCTGAATTTAATATTCATTTAATAATCTTAATATTATTACGTGTAAAATTATTAGAAAAAAGCTATGTATGTCGTGAACTTTAATAAACTTTCTACGTTGGTGATTGGTTCTCACCAACATGTACCTTGAAAATCGACCAGCTTATAAAATATTTACTGTGAATGTTGCAAACGGTCTAACGGAGAAGTCGGAATGACGTCCGCAGTGGATAACGTAGTACCGAAAGTTTTGTGTAGATGGATTCGCGACGCATTTCTTATTCTTTCTTTGATTTATGAAGGTGGGTATATCGTAGAACATCCGTCTTGCTATTCTGCGGTTGCTTTTACTTTGTTCATCTTGTAAAATGTCGAATAAAATTCTACAAAACATTAAAAAAACAAATAAATGAAATCTGTTACCTGCAACCTTCCTTATACACGACTAAGTAGATATCACAGAATTTTCCGCAATTTCAATTTTTCATCAACAGAGCTGAATTCATATCTCCACTAGAATCTTGAAAGTTCAATTTTCGTTAAAATATACAAGGGGAGTCAAAGGAATCTTCGATTTTCGAGAAAAGAATTGTAAATTAAAAGCAACGAAATAAAAGCCTACAGAGTTGCTTCCTGAAAAATTTAAGTCACTGCATTTACTTGGAAAAATTTATCAATAAAATATACCTATACATTCAAATATATGTTTCAAATTATAAGTCCTGTTCCTCTGCGCTACCGAATAAAGTCGCTCTCCATCAAAAGAATATTTCATCTCGATTGCACGTTTTTACGCGTAACAGTTCCGCTTCTCCTCTGCATCTCCATTTTTTTTCATCTTCTCTCTCCGATGGAGGAAAGAGTCAACTGTCGGACAAAATTAATGGAAAACAGTCGGTGTGTTTTGAAAAGCTGTGTAAGCTCGGGGCGCGTGTATCCCCGGCATGCACGGATTATCGAGCGAAATGAATAGCACGGTACGCGCGCGTTCTCTTGAAATTTGTGCCGCAGTAATCATGGCGTGCAAGTCATTTCATATTCTTTACGTAAGCGCCTATCTGTTGAAGTAGTTGGCTTTAATTGCGATATTCTTGTGCCTTGTACTTCGGAGGTTGCACGAAGTGTTCCGGAGCGTTTACCGGGACGAGCATGAGGCAACGAGTGGGAAAACAGAAGCAGAAAAAAGAGACAGTACCTACACGGTAGGTAATTATGAATAATACAAGGATTAATGGGATACTTTAAGGGCAAACGTTCGAAGAAAATCCACGGGGTGGTAGTTTCGGTGTTTTCAGCGCGAGTATATATTGTTACACCGCTCGCTGCCGTGGTGCCCGTCGATCGATTCGAGCAATAAGCCATCAATAAAACATCCTCTTGGCAGCTACACCTTGCTGTCTATCCAACTTACAGCACGCATCCGCGCTTACCTTCTATATCCGCTATTTTAACTATTCTCTGAGCGGAAAATTTCCCTTCGCAAAGAAAAATCGTTCCTCTTTAATATGTAAGTTTCGCGGCAGAATGTTGGTCTCCGCATCGATCCCTTAAGTAACTAAGCAAATTGCATCGGTTAGCATATTTATTATTTAAATTCATTGCGTTCTTTTTTTTTACACTGAAAGTGGATCGCGTTTTCAATGACCTCTCTAGCGTTGAAACGCTGATGTAAAGAAAGGCAATGGCAATTACCTATGAAGAGTGTATTACTTAAATCGAGAACGTTTCTGGGAATAGATCTATAAACTCTTCTTCAGTGAATCTTCGTTAGTCGTATGTCTAAGGACGTCCCTTGAAAATTTTATTACGA
The DNA here is from genome assembly GCF_051020985.1 of Nomia melanderi. Classification (NCBI taxonomy): domain Eukaryota; kingdom Metazoa; phylum Arthropoda; class Insecta; order Hymenoptera; family Halictidae; genus Nomia; species Nomia melanderi. The sequence continues at coordinate 8,016,852 of NC_135005.1, forward strand.
AAAGTTAGGTATTTTGCGATTCAGATATAAAAATGTATTAGACAAATGAAAATGAAAACTTCTGACACGATTTACTCGTTTCGTGGTTTTAGCTTGTGGGCATTGTTTTTAGGAAGATCCTCGATTGTTTTTATTTAGTGTTACAGGATACGAAAAGAAAAAGAAGATGCTTTTGAAGAATGCTTGACGCTAGTCCGTCCATCTGCTTTCTAAGGGAAGGCAGTTTCTCCGGACTCGGTTCGAAATAATCCGCGTCGCAGCCTAGCACAGTAGCATCCTCCACCTGCTAATCTCAAGGAAAGCTGCACGTTCCGAACGGCTTCCACCTGTTAGTCACGGGGAAAGCGTATGGTTACGAAGCGGTATGGTTTTTCGAGCAGAACGAAGCAACACATAGCTCTCTCTTTTTTTCCCTTACACGGCGGAGGGTTCGATACCATCTGCACCCTGCGGAAAATGCAGATGTCCGAATAAAAATAGGCCCGCCAGCGCATTTTCACTTTAGAAATGGTTACACGTCGGTGTTTCGTCACGCGATCGAGTTTTGTTAGAAATTTTTAATACGGGAACACGGTTTGATACTCTTTCTATTTGTTTCGACGCACACGCTGAAAGGGAAATAAATGACGTGTTCGTCGTAACACGCCATTCTTGCATACACTGATCGTCGATAGTGGCAACTGGACTGCAGATATTATATGTTTATAATGGACGCGGTATCTAAAGCTTAATATAGTGAAAAGATTACTTTGGTTTGACAAGGTTTTTATTTTATTTTGATTTTAATGTGTACAGTAGTTACTTATAATATAACATTATGCATTGTATAGCTATAATTAACTTATTATTATTATGATCAGTATGTATTGTGTTTTGGCTTCAGGAGGTTTTTGATTTTGCGCACCGTACATGTTATACGTTATCTATTTTATATGGACTTTGTGTATCTATATTACAATGAACAACAAATAAAGCTAATAATAAAGAAGCAAATCTTGCGACTTTCATGAATAAGTTACGTTACTAAATGTACATTCATACATTTATTTCTGAAACAGTTTCGATCGAGATAAGATTTTCCAATTTGCTGACATAATTTCGTTATCTAATAAGATTACCTTACATCATCGCTACGTTACAGATTTTAAAAAATGAATAATTTCTTGCCCGCGACTGCGCAGATCTCGACGCACGAATATTTGAAAATTCGCCGTTGCGAGTAAGAGGATCCGCCAAGTTGAACATTTCCTCTGTTATAGAAAGATTGAAGAATTCCCATAGAAAACACTTCTAAGTGTCAAAGAAGACAAATTTTTTCTATCGAGAAACGTTCTACCTACCAACGAGAATATCCCAATGCAACAATTCAAGTGTGATTTCTTTTTCGTAAATAGTCATCAATAACATCAAAGTTGTCATCACTGTTACATTCAATTTAAATAACTTTTCCTTCCGGAAAATTTAATATTTACCACTCATAGTGTCCTCCACGCGGATTCTTCGATCGGTAACTCGATCGGGGATCGAACGGTTCGAGAATATCGCTAGGCACCGGAAGACACCGCAGGAACTATAACAAAACGACCCGCTCGTCAACATAATTTTCCTCGAACTTTGCATTCGTCGGAATTGGAGGAAGCACACGAACGTTAGTCGTAGAATCCTCCACTCAAACCCCCTTCCCCGCTACTCCGTCATCCACAGGTCTCCCACGGCACCAGCAAACGAACCCGATGATGCCTCGGTTTGATAGAGCTCAGTTTCCTCGGTCAGAGTCGCCGTCAGGCAGCGTCGACAGAGGAAAAGGTGGAACAAGCGAGAGGGCGAGTCCCCTCTCTAGTCGCGTGCCTCGCCCCTTCGTCCCCCCTGCCGTCGTCATCGTGCATCGCGCGCGATCCCCACCCCCGAGCTAGCCACCCACTCACCTACCCCGACCCAGTGGCCCGCGGGCCACCCCACCGCGCGCCCCACCCCTGCGCCGACCGGCGAGAAGCTAACCCCGCGCGCGCGCACCCGTGTCTCTCGAACGTCGCGCTCGTTCGCAGCCCGTCAGTCTATCGGCAACCTGCGTACCAGTCGTGTCGCAGTGCTTACGTAACAATATTATTATTATTCTTACTTGCCTGGCCGGTGTGTTGTTCATTTTCAATCCACGGTTCAACGTTTTTTCGTTTCGATCGATCGACTCTCTCTCGTCCACCCATCCACCTATCCAACCCCCCACCATCACCACCACCACCACCACCACCACGCCACCACACACCGCTCTCTTCACTCACGGTCCCCCGTTGAAAAATCGTTTTACTACCAATTTTCACTTTTGTTCCGCGACACCGTGTGATCTGTCTCTACGTGCAGAGGATAACCTATACACACGCGCACACGGACGAACGGACGGACGGACGGACGGACGGACGGTGGACGCACGCGTATACACATGTATATGTATACATACGCGTTATACATGTGTATATTTGTATGATACGTGGACACGTATATGCGTATAATCATTGATATATATATATATATATATTTATACGTACACGTACATACGGATGCACGAAGGATACGGGTGAATCGCACGCGACGCGCCGACAGAAAGGAAAATATTGTTAAAAACGAAACGTTTGTTCGTTCGTTCGTTCGTTCGTTCGTTTCACGTCTCCCGCGAATCGCCGTTTTACCTGTTCCGCACGCGCGAGTCGGGTATATACCGTCGGTCGGCTCTGCGACGAAACGTTGTTGTTCCGCTTGCCATCGATCACCGGCACCGATTGAACACGGAGAGAGAGAAAAACGGTCGTCGACGGGACGCGTGTGACACGCCGCACGGGAAAATAAAGAGGAAGAGAAACGAGAGGGAATACATACATATCCACGCGCGTTAATTTACCGCTGCATGAGCTGTCCGCCGATAGATGAACAAGTGTTGTCGACGAGCTGCCGCTGTAGAGCACGTTCTCTGGGTTCGGCCCTCCTCCACGGGCACGGTGTATCGATTGCTCTAAAACAGACGCGTGGGAACACCTGCAGGCTACACGACACACACGTATACACGCACACACACGCGCGCGCGCGGACACACACACACAGTTTACGTATTGCTCGCTCTCTCTTTCTCTCTCTCTCTCTCTGTCTCGCGTATACACGGTCACATACAAAACCGCGCGCGCGCGCTCTCTCTCTCTCTTTCTCTCTCTCTCCTCCACCCCCTTGATCCTCCGTTCCCCCCTAACTTTCTCTCTGCATTGGTCTTTCCTGACGCCCTTGCAGCGTGTGACAGGTGTATCGTGAACGGTAGCAGCACCGCGCCGTTGTACGCCTGGAGGAGGAGGTGGTGGCGGTGAAGGCGGAGAAACAGACGGCCAAGAAGAAACGTAATAGGAAGCGGAAGAAGAAGAAAAAGAGGAGGAAGAAGAAGAAGAAGAAGCAGAAGTGAATCGACAGAGAGAGAGAGAGAAAGAGGGAGAATTAGGGGATAGAGATATACACGGTGTGTGCGCGCGCGAGTGAAGAAGAGGGAAAGAGAGAACAAGCAACAGAGCAAGATAGAGAGAGGGAGTGAGCGAGAAGGAGCGAGGAAAGACAACGGAAGGAAGGACGGAAGGAAGTGGGCAAGGGGAAAAAGAAGATCGAAATAAGAGTCCGGGGTGGTAGAGGAGGGAAGTAGGCGGAACGCCTGGATTTCTATCTGTCGAAGGGTTATTGCCAGTGATACGTCCTGGAGGCGCCTGTCGTCTTCGCCGGTACAACCATAACGCCGCCCGCTTTAAAACGCCCGAGACGGGATACGGTGGATTCATCGCCGCCACCCGCTCGAACCGCAGCACCCGGAAACCCCGGACCATCCAGCAAACTCGCTTGCATCATGGACGCGCCACTCTCCCAGAGCATGGACTCCGTGAACACGGTGGCCACCGGCGAAGACGAGGTACGTTACCATATAACACGGCTACCGTGCTTGGTATCGTTAACGACTCGCGTACGCGCATTACGCACCATGGGCCCTCTTCCATATATATATATGCGCATGTGTGTATGCACATGGAATACGTATAGCTGTGTGCGCCTCCCTCCATCCCTCGCTTGATCGCTTCCTTGTTTTCACCCTTTTCCCTTTCTCTCGCTCCGATACGCGGTACACGCGCGCCAACACGCAATGGTATATACATAGAGAGGGAACGAGTGAGAGGGAGAGGAAGAACATCCGGTATCCTTCCTTCCTTCCTTCCCATTAACTTACCTCTCGGTTACCCTCCGTTCATCTGTCCTACTCCCGCATTCGCCATATTGCTAGTTTCTCTCGCGCCCTCTCCCGCTCGTTCTTCTCGCTCTCTTCCTTCAACCGCCCTCCTCCCCGTGTCCTCCTTCCTTTCTCCGTTTCTTTCTATCTTTTAATTCTTCCGTTCTCGGTCTCTTTCCATCTCGGCGATACACCGCACGTCACGAGACGCGCAGGCGCGTTCCGCGCGCTAACCTTACGTGTTACCTTACCTCCGATGCTGCATGCATGTGTATATAGTTACATATGTACATACGTATTCGTGTGTATGCACACATGTGTGTATACATGTATTAATACCTATACGCGTGGAAGCGCGTGTCCTCTCTTCAGTGGCATGTGCACAACCATATCATTCGAGAGTATGGTGGAGATGGCGGGAATTCGATCGCGCGCGGTGCGCACACACAAAACACAGTGTGAGCCGCAGGTGACTCGTTTTCCATCGTCCGCTCGATCAGGTCGGTTGGTTGGCTGGCTGGCCGGCTGGCCGGCCGGCTGGCTGGCTGACTGGCTGACTGGCCTAGCCTGGTTAATACGGGCCCGGCTTCCTTCCTCGCTTCAGCCGTGTGCACCTGAGAGAGTGACGCGCCACGCCAGACCACGCTTGTTATTGATTTTTCCGCAACACGAGAGCCGTCGAGGGTCTCTTGCCTCTACGGTGTGCGTCACGTCATATGGTGCGGCGGATTACGCTCCGCCACACGACACACGCGTCCGACGTCCACCAAACTGCTTCGACCGAGTCTACAGTGATCCGTATTACCAGTAGGACTCGTTTTTTCCCCCGGACGCCGTTTATCCCAATGCCTGGCCGTGCGGCATTCTCCTTGCCCTAATCTGTGCCTTTGATCCATGTCCATGTGTCAAAACAGAGGGTAACTTATTCGAATGATACATACAGAATTTGTATATAATTGAAGCGTTAACTTTTTATTGGGACTCCATCCGTCTAAACGTTAAGCGCGGGATACTGTTTGCGCTAACCTATGTTTTCGATTCATATTTATACGTCAAGCATTGCTGTATTCAAATGGGATCTACAGAGTATTCATATAATCAGTGTTTGTAGCCGATCTCGGTTATTCAAATTCAAACTTCCAAGCTTCATTGTACTGTTTATCCTAACGTATGTCTTTGCTCCTTATTTACATGTCAAAGCAAAGGCTGCATTCACACGATGACATGCGTATCGGGATACGTTATCGTCGTGTGAAAACCGTCTTAAGAAAACGTATTCTGGTGAAGTATACGAGGTGTTGACATAATCAAAATGTTTTCATTTGTATCCTGATCAACACTGCATAAGTACTTGTCCTAACCTATGTCTTTGGTTCATGACGATGCATCATATCAGCCGATAGTGTATTTACATAGAGTATACAGGGTGTTGGCGTAAATATTAGTTAAAGTTTATCTTGTACATAGAAAAATGTTTTCTCGTCTCATATTTTTCCCACACATTTACTGTACGTGAGATACACACATAGTTAGTAACTATGTAGACATCAGCTCCTATTGTTCGAACGATGTTTACGATTATTGTTTTGCCCCCCCCCCCCAATAGATTCAAATAAATAGAGTTCTACCGTTCTACGGGTTCATCGATACCCTTCCACTATGCGCGATCATCTAGTTAAATCTCTTTAAAGCGATCCATAGTTCGCCCAACCTCGGTAATCCCTGGCGTCGATCGTTCAACCCGCCGTTATCAAGCCGCGCTTGTCCCGCGAACTCTCGATCGGCCCTCGCGGGGGATCGCAGGAATCGCTCTAAATCTACTTGGCGTCTTCACGGTAACCTTTGATAAATTGTTACGGCGATTACCCATGGCGCAACGTCATTAGATCAAGAGTATTGTTCGAAAGAAGCGCATTAATTGTTGCTTGGTACGCGACGGTACAATCGGCCTCAAAACTATTCGGTCGTTCTGGTTGTTAACGCCACGACCGACTGGTCGCGCGGGTAACTTTCACCAGTGGCCGATTGTTTTTGGTCGTGAATTAAGAAAATGTGATTTTTGCTGACTGCAAAATGATTCTTACGTTTTAGTAGGTACCTTCTTCGTTTTCTTAACGCTAAAGCTACTTGATAACTGTTTTGGAAAGTCGTTAAGTAAATATGCTTTACAGATGCTTTTCTGGAAAGTTGTTAAGTAAATCAAGTAATTAATTAGTTCTTTTGTATAGTCCGGTTGTTTTAATCTATCGTTTCATCTTTTCCGTTTCTGTGATTGTTTCTTTTACTGAAAGTTACTGAAAGAAACTATTCTTGTATTTATAATGTCTGACACAGTTTACTGTGTTCTCTAATTCGTTCCACAATGTTGCACAAATTTTTCTGTTGATTCTTGGATTTCTTTCTTTAATAGTGAGTAAAATTTCGAATCTAGGGAATGAGGACGATTGAATTGGTATCTTGCTTCGAATGTTACGTTCTTCATGTTGCATTTGTCAGTGTTTTTCTTGTAATGAATGGAAGGATTTCTCTATGAATATTGGTACTGCTATACAAACACTTTATTCATATCTCATATTTCCTTGGTTTGCGCCAAAGCGTTACTGAAGTTGCTTACGCATAAATAATAGGGCATTAAATAGACGCTACCAGGGAAAAGTCTGCAATCGTTCGGTGAACAGTTTGCAATCGTTTGGTGAATTGACGGAAACGGAGTTATGTTTGTTAAGACAACAAACTTAAGTAACCGCAGATAACAGCAGTAATTTATGGAAGATAAGAACTAAGAGTTTCCGTTGCTGTTTCAAAAAATATTAGTTTTGGGCTAAGAGAAAATTGAGTGCACGATATAACTTTCCTTAATATCGGAAAGCAACTTCGTAGTATATTATCTTTACTCTACAATGAAATAAATACATGTCACATATAAAATAAATTCAAACAAATAGGTTGTATTAAAAAGTTTCGATAAATTGAAGTTAGTAATAGGACAAAATATAAAAGAAATGTATTTATGAACATTATTTTTTATTAGAGTTCTTTTTTGTACATTTATTAACTATATCAGGTTTCATTCACAACTGCTCTATATATGTCATTTTAATTGCCTTCGAATCTGGCATGTTTAAGTCAAATTATTTTTATACGCGTAGATCGTTATTATTATTAAATGAAGAATGATTATATGAAGTCTCCCGTTTGACAGATGTTGAACATTTAGTGAGATCTGTCTCACCAAATTTCATTTGTCAGAATGATGAATTAGGTTATATCGGTGCAAAGAATTTCCTGACAGTTACGACCTGACTGTCCATCTTCATGCTTAAGTACCCAATTTTCCTAAATAAAATCTAAAGCAACAAATATTACAATAAAATCACGATATATAAAATATAACGTTACTCTATTTTCACTATATTAAATAATGGTAATAAATCAAGAATATTCAATTCCAATTTCTGTGCATACCTGTTTATGATGATGTAAACTTATTTTTGTACAATCTTTCTAAAGAAAACCCGACACAGTGGAAATTACAATAAAATCATCATTTCTTTTTAATGTCCACTAAACCAACAATCAGTCAAGAAAATTCAATCGCAGTTTCCCCGAATTTCTTTACAAAGACACAAAATTACTTTTGCATCCAAATCTCATCTTGCCCTATAGTTCACACAACTTTCTCAAATAAAACCCGAAGTAACGAAGATTACAATGAAATCGCAATATCTTAAGTATGTCCACTATACCAGCAATCATCTATCAAGAAAATTCAATTGCAGTTTCCCTACATCTACCTACGAGAACGTAAAATCATGTTTACATCCGCAGTCCAGGTATGACACTCTCGCAGTTTGCACAATGGCGAGATATATCGCTATACTTATCCGTAAGAGCAATGAACACACGCGCGTATAGCAGCAGTACACAGGCACGGGTAGAATTATTCCTGGCAGGTTGCTCTCTTCGCGAGCCGGACCGTCGGTATTAATTCTCGAAGTTGTCACTTGTAAATCCAACGAGATGAATTATTTTCCCGGTGTCGAGCGTTTCTGCGATGATCCCGATCCAGTCGCGCGCGACCGCGATTCCGCCGCGTAGAAAATGGCGGCTGCGTCCTCGGCCGACCGGCTTGTCATCTGGATCAGGAAGAGTGATTTATCGAATGAGAACGGACCAGGCCCGGCTCGGAGCAGGAAACTTGGCCGTCGTTTTGCTCGATTTCCTTTTACGATTCTTTCGAGCGTGCTCCCGGCGTTCTTCCGCATTGCCGGCGAACAGGAACATCAACTTTCGACTGGACGCGCCGCAAACCGTAACTTTGACGATAAATATCGATCGGCTCGGGAAGTTAACGATGCTATCGCTGAAACGCTAATTACGCGCCCGGTATTGGGGCGAAGTTTTTCTTTGATGAGGGAACGTATCGCAGCGGTAATCACCGATTTTTATGAAATCCTGCTGCAACGGGGCTCTCGTAAAAATATTCGACGCGCCCGTTTCGTTCGCAGCTGACGTTACTGGGGTGGGTTTTCATTCACGCGGAATGTAAAAGCTTGATTAGAAAACGTCAGCGAAACTATACTTTTTGGTATAGGTACTTGAAGATTAACACTAGATTTACGAAGCATGCAGTTACATGAATGTGTATTCTAACCGTCTATCTTTGAACCTCTAATCTCCATGATCTAACAAGGGAATCTTTCCAACCAGCACATACCAATTTTAATGAAACGTGTGTGATACATAGTTCTCAAGAAAATATTTGACACATAATTTTTCTTATCGGCCAACATCCACTTTGAATGGGTGAAAACATCCTTCAGAGTTGAGGGTTCAAAGTATATTGTTTACAATTTCTCTGAAACTAGGGGGTGTGGAAATGAAATTTTCTTTTTAAATTGTTCGCAACAAAATTAATAATTTAGATTTCTTTTCGGCGTCCCCTAGTTTCAGAGGTATTGTATAAATATATCTAGTGTTAACGTTTCATCGAAATTCAACGAGAATATGTTATTTTTTTAGCGTGTTAATTAATCCCTTTGTTGGTAACCAAATTGTCTACGTTTGTTTTTTAATGTTGCAATGTTCCTGCGGAAGTCCTTTGCTTTCGAAGCAAAAATCAACGTAAAAGTGTTTAGAAAACGGAAATTCAAAAGAATTTTGTTAAAATTTCTGGAAAATAAAAATTGCGTGAACGTAGATTTTAGAATAGGCACTGTTCGGTTGCTAACATAAGGATTAAACAAACAGATTTGTTGAGAATACATTTATAAGATTAAATTCGTCATTAGAAAATTCAAGTAAATTTTCCATGATTTTCGCGTTCCTCGAGTCAAAGAATATAAAAACAACAATTACTTGAACAGAATACAGGGATTAAAAAGGCTATGTAAATACGTCGGGACGAATGTCGCTGCATTTTTCGCGCGATTTATTCTTCGGCGTTCCCGTTGTATGTCACCGGTGCACGTGTCGAGCAATCAATTTCTGTTCGCATTTGATACCGATATTCATTCTTTCTCCGATGAAACACACATTTTATACTACACGTTTTCTATTTGCTCTGGTTTCTATTTGCGTTTCGCGTGGATTTGTTAGATCCTGAACGTGGACGATTTTGCTACGGTTTCCTTGGTTTTCAATGCTTCACTTGCTGATAGCTTATTTAATAGTCGCTTAAGTGTCAGCGATTAGAAATTAAGGATCTTTTCATTTATTTTTCTGTGGCAATAGCGACTTATCAAATAATCGTGATGTAACAAAAATGTTTTAATCTTTGATTTTATTGTTTAAGATTGAATTATCAAGCTTTGTTCCACGTAAACACTGAAAGGATCTATTAATAGATTTCTTAATGCTCTGGAACTACAAAATATTCTTTCTTTATCATTTCAAAATATTATTTCTTAGACTGTAACGCTGGTATTTGCACTGTTTCTTTGCGAGTATACCGCTCTACATAAAAACCATTAAGTTTATGGCTGTTTTATTGGACTTTGTGATTGGAGATGTCTTGGTTCATTCAAATTGTTACCTGATTATTTTTTTGGATGTTTTTTCAAACGAAAAATGTTTATAAAAAAGATCGAATGTTTATAAATAAACAAATCAGCACGTGCGGGCCATTTTGTTCATTTTAACTAATACCAATTATGATTAATTTGTTTATTCATTAGCCAATAACTTTTCGAGCTCTTTAATTTCAAATAGAAATACCTTCAATTATACGTAAAAGGAGACAAACTTTTACTTTCAACGTTATATGTTGATAAATAACATTCATTTATTGCTACTCGAAATGGTACGCGAAAATGGTATTAGTACTTATGTTTCTCGTATACAATCTGTTATAACGTTTCTGGATCGTGAGTAAAAGCTGCATGAAATTTTTTCCAGTGCAATACGACGGTGAAAGGCTTTTCGAATACAGCACTTAGTCACAGTGACATCAAACACTTGATCCTTTTCATTTAGCTGACTCGATAGGAACCTTTGGCATTAAACACTGACAGACCCAATAAATAACGGTCAGTCATTAGAATGCTTAGAAAATGCAAGAGAAATTTTCTATACACTTGAATAGATGCAAGATTCATGTTTTGAAACAGTAATATTGCAAAATAAAAGAATTAATGTAATATTTGCATTTGTCTGGCTTGACCATATTAAAGTGAAATGCAAGTGTCGCGTAAATGCAAGTTATAAATCGAGAGCTAAGTGTACTTATTTTATTAGAACAAAGCCAAATGGCGTTGGGAACGATCATTAATGATTCAGTATCACACTACTCATATTATACAGTTGCTTAGCTATTCATATGACCAAATATGTTTATTCGGCATCAATTTTCTCGTTACAATTGTTCTCGAGCAATTTGGAAGCTCCGTGCGTCGGTGACTGGATAACGTTTACCGTTGAGGACAAGTTTGTTCGACTGTTTCATTAACCGAGCGACTCGTCTTTCGGATACCTTATCGTAATTATTACATAAATAAGGAAACATAAACCATAAATATGTTAAACATATTTTTATAGGAATAAATAAATAAACATAAACTATAAATATGTTAAATATATTTACATACAAATAAATAAATAAACAAACTATGAATATGTTAAACATATTTTTATATGAGTAAATAAATTAATGAATTTAAACCATATATATCTTAACCCTTTACGGTCGAATGTCGCAGTAACAGCGACTTCGAGCTTCCACATCTAAAATCGAAAACTGCAAATGAACAATTTAATTATTGAACTAACGAGAGACTGACATGTGGTTCTTTTTCTTTTAGTATTTAATCGATGTATAATTCACTTTTTCATGGAAAGGAATGGTAAAAGTTCAAGACAGTCTCGTCCGCAAAGAGTTAATAGAAAATTGTCGACCGTTAACCAGTTAACTGCGTTTGACGAGCGTACAGGTTATCTTAAAGCTTGAAATGATATTAATTTTTTCAATGATGAATTATTTATTTTTCGCATAAACATGTAATAATTCTACTTCGTTTTGCCTTGGGATTTCATTAAAATATACTTTAGCTATATTCATCCTGCGTTTGATGAGTGCACGCTTCATTTTTTGATTTTATTGCGCGCAAAACGAGAGATATTTCAAACTAAATTCCGCAGTTAACAGGTGTAAGGTTAATTTATTACCGACTGAGTGCTACGATTAATCGGAGTAACTTTACTCTTCGAATGCTCCGACTCGAAAGGATTACACAAGTTCATAAATTCAACAACATTCATAGTCCGAGAATCATCGATTCGCGATTACCAATGAATTATCAATATTGAAATCAATATAAATTACTTGCTACCTTCGTTTTCCCGCGGAATATCTACGGTTCGCGCTTCTTCGCACGAAAAATAAGCCGCGTGATAAAAATTATACACTCGGCTCGTCGGCGCGTAGAGTTCGTAATTAAAATTTAGCTGGTGATCTTGAGATAAAAAGCGTGTATATACCGGATGAGGCTTTTTTTTTTGGGAAGTTGTACGATTTCGCGTTTCCCCTTTCGCGACGGGTTTAGCTCCTTGTTTTCCTGCGTGTTTTCCTTTTCCTTCTTTTTCCTTTCATCCTGTTTCCCTCCTTTCTCTCGTTCTGCCTCCCCATTCTCCAGGCATGCGTCTGTCGCTGTCTGTCGCGAGGAAAGTTACGGGAGGAAAATTTAATTCTCGCAACGCCGCGGATAAAAACGTATTTGTTGCTTGATGAGCCCGGGTACCGATGTAACGAGGAAATGCTTTTACATTTCCCACGGCTCTCTGGCGCGGTACCCGCAAACGGGCTCTCCTCACAGTCGGTTTTATCGCTGTACTACCGATAACGTTCGATCGTTCGCGCGATTTTTCAACAAAGTCCTTGCTTAACTTGTTAACCGTGGAATTTAATTTGAAAAATGTCTGATAATGCTCGCAAAGAAATCGAATAGCACATTGAACTTGTAGTATTTGTGATATTATTACCACTTAACAATTATAAAATCGAACACTTAATGGCATGACGTTTCTCAGTTGAAGCCTGAAGTTGGTAGAAAACGGTTAACCTTGTGTATTCATACTCTAATTTACTGGGTGCTCAAGTGTTAACCTGTTAACACGTTCACTATCAGTGTGACATATTTTCAGCGATCAATGTTTCATATTTTGCGCGAAGAAAGGTAAATTACATTTATGTTTGTTTCCGTTTAATATTGTAGCGCATGGTATAATGTTCAGAAAATCCAGGGAATTTCTTTTCTCGATTATTCTTTGTATTTTGTAAAGACGATGTGTTTTATTTAATAAATTATTGTAACCATGGAGGCTGTTATTGAAAGAAATGCTGATAGCGAATGGGTTAATATGATTAATATATACTCCTTATAAAAATCGTAACTTTAAAACTCCTTTTAAATATTGTGGATCTTTTTCTGTTTCTTTATATACTTGTTATAGTATACATGTAAAACAACTTAATATTTAATTTAATTTTAGAGATATGATACGTACGCAGCTATGATGAATAAGAAGAAACTATGTAGTTTTTACTTATGTCTTATCCCTTTACATCACTTTCGGAAATGTTCACTCTGCATGAAGCTTCCTGTTTTGCTTGAAGTCTATTTATCGAACAGATAATTATCGATCGTTAGAATGATTACTCTCTTGTTTTCATTGTAGAAGAAAATTCATCAATATAATAAATAAATCAGGATAACGGTAAATGAAAGAATTTTTTTAGTTATTTTATATTTCGAACTGAAATAACGAAATATTTCGAGATTTGGTTGCGCGCGGTCTTGCGTTTAAATGAATTCGTTTGTTATATTCTTTTGAGTAATTATTTTCTTTTCTTTAGTCGTTATTTTCGTTTTGAATAAAAAGTGAAGCCTCGTTCAAAGGATATCGTGCAGTTGCGACGCGGTGCATCGAGCAAACTGTGTTATACAATAACAAGTTTTGAGGAACGTCATATCTTTTATTTATATTTTTTTACGTAATTATTGCGAGTCAATTTTCCGTATTTCTTTGTCTGTTACTCTTTTCCAAGGTAACTCGGACACACGAAATTAATATTCGGTATTGTAATATTTTGAACGTTAAATCCACATTTCATGTTGTTTTCGTGAAATTCTGTATCAAAGCTATTGCAAATGTACCTTTTGTCATTAGTACTCGTGACTGTATAGATCGCAAACCTCATTAATTCAAATTAATTTGTAAAGGAGGTAGTCACGTAAAAATTTGTATTTTTCTCCAAAGATTCTCATAAATTAAGTATAGAATTAAAATCCGTTTGCTAATAATTTTTATGTTCATTTTGATCTTAACTTTAATTCTGATAATTACCCTATTTTTCAATTCAGGTAACTACTTTACAATTAAAGCTACTTGAATGTTATATCTGCATTATTGTTACAATAATACAAATTTAAATACATTAAAATATCGACACAAAATTATTCTATTTATTAACATATCATTAAATATTCTCTATATCAAAAGTTTCATGTTAAAATAAATTGATTTTATTCTTTGGTAACGTATAATTGTTTTGTCTCACGGAGTGTCGTAAAAATACACATCGTAGGTTGCAAAAATACTCTGAACAAAAAGGAATGTTGATTAAGTATTGTATACAAATCAGTTATGTCATTTCTGTCGGTATTTCATAACTATCAGAATGCAAAGATGCCTATAATGTAGGAATAAAGTCGAGTAGAGCGCATATTCACAAGAATTTTGTTCATTGTTCCGTGTTCCCAGTATTGAAACCGCTCTCACATATTGTAAGACAGCATGTATAGTTTTGCTAGCTGAGTATAGAATGGGTAGACGTAAATAAGAATAGGCTGAAGAAGAAGAACAGTTGGGAGAAGCTATACCTGCTTAACGGACGCATATTTTGTCCGCTTAATGTTCACGGATTTATCTCCACTATTTCTCGAATCTGTTTCCACGAAGCGAATGTCCGCGTTATCTTATATTAAATTAACGATCGGCGGCATTCTAGCCACTGGCAATGAAAATAAGATATTAGAATTTCATCAGAATAAGGAAAATGAAATCTTTAATAACCTGAAAATCGACGATACCTTAGCCATTCTAATGGATATGAATGATTAAAATGCCCAGAAAATAAGAAAAACAAAATCATCAATAAAGTAACGATTGACGATATTTTAGCTATCGACAATCGAAATAAGAAATTCAAATGTTCAATTTTTAATTTTGACAATCGAAATTATTAGGCTTGATTTGCTTTACTTACACACAATGTTTCATAATTGTTTGAATTTGCAGGCTCGATAATTACCCTTATTAGAAAAATTGATATTCGTTCATTTAGATTTTGAAAATTAGGGGTTTAAAAATCGTCGATTAGGGTACATATTTACATAACTATATCAACCAAAATCGACTCAAACGATTTACCAGAAAGATGTTTATAAAATTCAATATGAGTCTAATTGACTCGTTTCATAAATCTAGTTTTAAAGCAACGACGATCGCTCACTGATTACAAAGTGCTCTTCAAAATGTCATTTTCTCTCCATTAATTCCTTCAATTCAGCTCATTAACGCTAGAACTACGTATGTACCAGTCAAAATGACTGGTTTCAGTTTCCTTGTTTAACAATTATTCATACCTTAAAAGCATTGAATATTTGAAACGATTTCGAAAATAAACAGTTTCACTTGAATACTATAGCGAATATCCGAAGAAATTGAAAATAACGTATTGTTAAAATTTCTATAAAGATTACATAATTACCGTAATTCGGAAAATAAGATGGGTGAGTGGCTCCAACTCGGTTCACGGTTAATTAAATTTCAAACGGCAGCTGGTCGGAATTTTTAATTCCTCTGAGAAGGTACCGCGATCAAAACATCGTGTTAATTTTTGCCAGCGAGCCAGAGGAAGGGAAGTGAACTGTTGGCGAGAAGTTCAAGGGTCATTCGAATTATTTTAATGTCCCCGCAACTCGAACTTGCAATCTCCGTTGATTTGCATACCGCGAGTGATTTTCCGTCAAACATCGCCGCTAATGCTG
Organism: Nomia melanderi; assembly: GCF_051020985.1. Lineage (NCBI taxonomy): Eukaryota > Metazoa > Arthropoda > Insecta > Hymenoptera > Halictidae > Nomia > Nomia melanderi. The sequence continues at coordinate 8,032,641 of NC_135005.1, forward strand.
AAAGCGGCGACCGAGAATCGTGCGTGGCCGAGGAGAAGCTAAACCAACACCGGGAATCATCAGCTAAACTGTTGATCACGATTGTCCGCAGAGGAATCAGTCCAATTTGAGGAGAACGATCCGTTTGCGCGCTGATCTTGGTTTTGAATCGAACTTGGAAAAACTTTATTTGAAACGAAGATAAGAAATAATGGTTTGAAATAACTTAATGTTTCTAGTATTTTATTGTTATTAGTTTAGAAGTTGAATAGACGAAGTAGTTTCATTTTATTTTTAAATGAAATAGATCATTCGAATTAATTCGTTCAAATATCCTGTAATAAGATATTAATTCTTTGAAACGAAGATAAAAGTCAACGATTTGAAATGACGTTCCAACTGTTTCATTATTTTCATCTTAAAAATATCATCGTTAAAGCAATCTCTTTTTTCTTGAAATGGAAACGAAACGAATTATTTGCATTTCAATTCATTCGTTCAGATAAAATATCAAGTAATGATATGATATGATATCAACAATAAGGAAATTTAGGGAAACATTTGTTTGCACAAAAGGTACAAATTGAAATAAAAAATCATTTACTTCTTCCAATAAACTGATGTGCAATTATTTTAGTGTAACATCGAGTGAACGATCGTTTTTTAAATATTAATGTAACATCCAGCGAATGATTATTTTCAAAATAATATCGTAACATCCAGCGAATGGTCATTTTTTAAATATTTTAGTAGAACAAGACATAGACATGTTTGTTCCGAGCTTTGCTCTCTCGAAATAACAAAAATTTGCAACGCTGTCAGCGAATCGTGTACCGTGATCGATTGTATAACAATCAGAAACGCTTTCCAGGTTCTCCATGCTCTGATTCATTTTTCCTTCCTTTTTTTCACATTCATGCGATAGGGCTGACTTGGAAAACGTGGCGAATCGAACCAGAAATTAATTTTCTACTTCGGCGGCGCGCGAAGCAAAATGAAAATCGATTCGCAACATTTTTTTTCTACGGCACGAGGTTGGCTCGATTTGACTCGTCCTCATTAGAATGCGCAGAGGTTCGTATCTCGATCGTAAATCGTGAAATCAACAGCGATTCGTGGTAGATAGTAACGGACACTATCAAACGTAGACGAATCCAGTTAACTTATTTCTTTCGTTAGAATAATGTTTATTGGCGTAAGACTTGTGTAACCAAAATATTAAGGGGAAAGACAATCATCGAATAGGAATTGTACATTTATTCAGATCTCTATTATTTTCGTTTCTTTCGAAATAAATGGATTACTCGTTTGTCGAGGTAATTAGATTAATAAATATAAGACACTTGAGTGTCTCTGCAGTGAAATTTTGCAAAATTCGAGAAGTGCAATTAATTCTATAAATTTTTTCTGCGAAACATTCGAAAGGTGAAGTTAATTCTTTCTGTTTATAGAAAAAAACGCGCCCAGAGGCAATTGATTTAACTAAATTAAGTTTGTCACGAATTGTACTCATTTTTTTTATTAAATTCTAACCCACGTGAATTTGTAAGTAATTGTTCTAATTTTTTAGTAAATTCTAACTCACTTAAAGTCAAGAATTGTACTAATCTTTATTAAATCCTAACTCACTTGAATCTGTCATATATAGCATAACCGTACATCAATCGTAGACAAATTTGGAACACAGACTTATTCAGGATTACGAAAGTCACCACTAGATCCTAATAGTTTAAGGGCGTTGATCCTATTATAATACGTTCTATGAGGTCCCTCGTGACGCTTCTATTAGTCACGGTGTCGCAGAACACAATACCGACGACCCTAAACTCATACATCCGATACAGACGTCTGCGGTTCGCTACAGGGGTTCGAATGCTGAACAAGTGCAGTGCAATAGAATGAAACCCGTAGGACAGAATGAGTGCGACTAAAGACTTATGGGACATAAAAGGGCTGATTTTCGACCCGTACAATACGAATCGGATGATCGTGCGTTTGCAGGGCGCAAAGGGGATGATCTTTAACGCATTGACCGTCGAGTCACCAGTCATCAAAATCCCGTACAGTCAAAACAATTTGTCTAACCCTTTAGGAATGTTTTTATATTTTTCGTATAAACAAACAAACAAGTAAATACGCCTAGAATAATAAAATAAAAATTAAAAATAGCTATCGTTGAGTATAATTAAGAACGATTGTTATTATAAGAATTGTCTGATTATATTTCATACGAGCTACGCTTTTGTAGTGGATACATGAAATTGCCTTTCACCCTAAATTTAACGGTTAGTGTCAAAGGAAAAAAATGATTTTAAACAACAGCAGTTAAGTACTTATGACTCAGTATAATAAACGGTCAACTAAATTACAAAATTCATTTCTTATTATTTCTAAGTTTTCTATCTTTCAATATTTACTAGACGATCTTTTAAGGACGATATTTCTAGTTTCTCTTAATTCTTTCAATTCTTTCGAATCGTTCTCAATATTTCTAATAATACTTCTTGTTCCTTTCTACCAACATTTTTCGTCGAATGTAAACTTTAGTTTCCATAGATTCTATTTTATACCATCACCAGAAAGGTATTATTTATCGTTGGCAGCGAACGCGAGAATTCCACCGGGCAACTTTCAAGAGTCATAAATTTTAGAGGAAGAAATCGATGTACTGCCATACAGTTGTGACAATGGGAGAATAGTTTGGTATAGTACCGCTACACTGAATCACCAATTATTTAGTGGCACTGGTATTTTTACTGTTTCGAACGTAGTAGTTGAAAAGTACACTGTTTCGAAGGTTTAGTTAGGTTGTGGAAGTTAAATTTGATGAGTTGTTCCGTACTTCGGTGCATAGTAGCTCGACGAGGTTATCAGGAAAGTCATTAAAATATTATATTGTATGTATGTGTGGATCGGGAATAATATACGGGAATATATAAGACTCTAATAAACAACTATATTTATTAATAGTAAAACAAGTAACCTTTAAATATAAGGAACCAGATAATAGCCACACACGACTAAAACGGAAGACCTCAAACAATACTAACAGAGCTAAGAATTGAACACACTCTCTCATTCCTACTTTATTAAAAACAAAAACAAACCAATGTGTAACCGATGCAACACAGTGAACTCAATAGAACTCATCATCATTAAACACCGAAGGGAAAGAAGGAAATATCAAATAAAAGGAGCCCCTAAAGGAGTAACGCGAATAGGTCAATGATACTTTAATATTTTGAAATTTCTAAACGAAATCAAAATAGTACATTTAATTGAATCAGTAAGAAAAAGATACGAATGATAATAGATAATAAACAATAATTAAAAAAAGATAACAATAACATTGGCGTTACTTCACGCATGCTCGCTTTGGCTAACACTCATTCTCGCATTCATGGTTCTTAAAAATATCCTAAGCTATGCTAAAAATCCTAGACACTACAACATCTCGTATAATAAAATTCGTTATAAAAGTTGCGAATCATGTTGAAGTAAACGCCGCGAGTCTACTGTATTTTTAAGAAACAAGAATACCGTTCGCGTATCATGATTTACTATTGCGCGTGGAAAGTCGCTGACTCAGCGCTGGAAAATTAGATATTACAGCGTTTCTTTGCGATCCGTAAAGACTCGATGTCTACGATTGCACAACGTAACGACGTACACCGTTGCTCGAAAACGTCGGTCGCTTCTTCGAAGAATAAACATTCCAAATAGAAATACAAACAGATGTTTAACCATGAAATTCGAATTTAATCTATTTTTCTTTCAATGTCGTTTTTCTTCTTCGATTTTTCTTCGCGTTACTTTTATTTTATTGCTTGAGAATAATCCTCGAAGAAGTAACGAATATTTATTGTTTTCGTGGTAACAGAATAATATTACACTTCACGCAATTGAAAGAATCGATTCGAATCACGCGTCGAAGAAAAAGTCCACAAGTTTCTTTGTCTTTCCGCGAATAACATTTTACATATATAGTAGAAGTTGCTGTATCTAAAAATGTTGTGTGTATTGATTAAGAAACATTCCATATATTAATTTAAAAATATTGTATCTATTCTTCCTATAAATAACGTGGTCTTTTATGCTTCTTTTATTTTTAAAAATTGAGATAACCTTTTTTTTATCTAAAATATACTCTTCTTCATTGTCCATAGATTAACCTATACACTACGACTGGATAGAAAAAGTGTTGATTGTCTGAATTATTAGGTATACCGGGAAGTTGTGCCCGATAGTGCAATCCCAAGTGTCCAAAGATGAGTGATTCTATAGAAATGGAATCCACAAATTACCATCACGCTGGGAAGAGGTCATTAACAACGATGAAAATTATTGATTTGACGCAACAATTTTGACGTTAGAGCAAGTAAATATATCACTGCATTCATTTTTCTCTTCAAAATCATATTTTGATGGAATAAATAAGCTTCTAGAAGGATGGAAGAGCGTAGTAGCAACCAATGGAAATTATATGATAAGAAACCCTTCTTTTTATCTCTTATAAAGAAACGTCAAAACTTTTGCATCGAACCAATGTAAGTTAATTCAAATATTTTCAATTTCTTTCAACGGTATACTGAATTTCTATTTATTTTCATAAATATATTTTATTTTTTGTTAGGTATCAATAATATTTATGACGCAATAGTTCTTTTTAAAAAAAGTGGGCCATTTCTGTTTGACTTACCCTATCGTTCAATAAATATTAATAAATGTATTATTTCCTTTTAATTCAGAAACGGACAGAACTTTCCGGTAGACTTTACCAATTAATATTATATATATACGTATATATATAGACCTGCGACGTTGTGCGAGCCACGTTCTCTCTTTTAAGCTTTCCTCTTTTATTGCCCTTTGCTCACACTCATTCTCCCATTCATGCTTCTTAAACTAAAACTACTGAGCAGTTAAATTGAGTCTTTGAAATTTCTCTATAGAAACTCAAAGAATGAGATTTCTGCTGAGACTTTAATTGATTTACAATTCAGTTTTCGAGCGCTGAATCAATTTCTTCAATAATTCCTCAGAGAAACGTTTGTTACCTTTTTAATAATTGTAAAAAGAAGACATTAGGAATGGATCATTTTGACCCGTCTGCTAGTTTTAGTGTTAAAAGTAGTCCAAGCTAAAAATTGTAGATACTACATATACTTCAGTAACATTGCAAACAAAACCATGGAATATGTAGTACATAAACGGTAATCGCTTTTTGCCCCGTCTTCGCTCGCAAACAACGATCAGCCGCCGAAATTCGGATCAGTCGGCGTTAATGCGTTTGAATTAATCAAGATCCAATCGCGCTCTCGATGCGGCGCTGATTACGCCGCGTTTTCATGGTACAAAGGGAACGGGTCGGTTATCGACGAAGCGATACACGTTTAAATACACGCACACGTGTAAGTTTCCGCCGACGGTTTCGCATTGCCAGGATTCTTCGCAGGCTTGTGAATTCTCTACGCTTCGTGGGAATCGGAGAAAACCACCCCATGATTTCACGCTGATTAACCTTCCGCAGGCGAGCGCGGCTCAACTTTGACCTATGTTATAATCGTGTCACGTATTATTATGCGCGTCGCATAAACATACGCGTACGTTTGGAAATTAACACTGGAACAATTGATTATTTAACATGATTAATGCGTAATCCGTTATTACTTATTTTGTGTGTCATGTTACATGTTATATATCATATATTATTTATTATTTGTTATATACATATTTTTACCAAGAGATGATTTAGTGAAATCCATGAAATTACTTAACATACTCTGATAAATTATTTACCTCTAATTTATTTCACTGTAATAAACACCTATACTACTAAATTAACTTTATAATCGTCATGGGAAAAATCGAGAAGTCAGTGAAGGAAAAATGATCAAAGGATAGAGTTTAGAATTCAGGAAATAATGTTAAATTAAAATTTTAAAAGGTGCTGAAACTATTTATTCTTCAAATCATTTCGGATATTTAACGATTTTAATATATCAATAATTGCGAAATGAGTGGATTGAAACCTATCATTTCGTCGGTTGCAGTTGTTGTACTGTGAAATTTTTAAGATTCTTTGGATGTCAATTTCCTTTTTTGAAATGCAAATGTATTTTTGATGTACGGACATATCGGCAGCGAAGTATTTTTGAGAAGACTGTTAATTTTTAGTGGTCTAGAAGTGTTTCACTAGAAATGCTGAGCATTTTCTGACAAGATATAAATGACACCTATTAAAACTGTCTTAACGAGAAGTCAAACATAAATTATGAAACAAAGTTATTTCATTTCAGTATTTCACACGTTGATGTATTATACAAAGATTAATATATGAAATATTGAATTTTATAATTTTGTATGTGTTGAATCGAGTGACCATTCAAATGCAGAATTATAACTCCTATAACTATTTTTTATTTGTTAAGCGTATTTGAGGAATTTTGAAGATCCTTCTCCTATCTTCGAATGAAAATATCTTATTGAAATATTTTGTATAGATATTTAATATTTAAAATATTTGTCCACGTTAAAATATTTCGAAAACGACGCTTTAACGAATGAATTTTTATTTCCCCAGTAAGTTTTGGTAATCGAGCATTTGTACAAAATGTGTGACTCGAATAAGTGGATCGAATCAATTAAAATTTGTGCATCGTTCGATGAAATAACCACTAACGAATCGATGAAATCTTCAGATTGAACTGAATTAAAAAGCTGACTCTGTTTATATCGCTTTCAATTCTGTTAGAATTCCGTTTGGTTTATATAATACAGAAATTATTCGAATTATTTGCCAACGGATGCGTCCGTATCAGATCGCGTTTTGTATTTGCTTTGATCAGAAAAAATGCTGTATATGTTTTATCGATATTCTCATGAATGCATTGTGAGAAACGAAACGATTTGAAATCGTACATTAATGAATGCTCCGAGTTGTATTTAGCTCGTGCGAGAGTTCATCGTTGTTTTACTTCATTCATACGCAATGCGCACCGTTGATTTTCCTTCGTAGATGGAACACGAAGATAAAACGTGTGAACTATGATGAAAATTCTTACTTTCTACTGTTATTAGACAAAGTCCGAATTCAGCTACAAGAGAATGGTGGAAATGTGGGCTACCTTTTCTAATCAGTTCCGTTATCTACAATGAAACGCGTTAACCCTACTACCCACTGCTTCGATTGATTTCATCGAAAAAGAAAATTTTTGTTCCCAATTATATTCTCCGTTAAAAGGAGTTTGAAAATTAATTAAATTAAATTAAGAATCAATTCAAACTCTAATCGACAATCATATTTTGCTTATAATTCGGGAAACTTCATTTGAAAGTCTTGAAACTTATTCAAAATATTCTGAAGATTTTTGTTCATGGAAAAGTGTTATCCTTTTAATTTAAGTTGAAATAGTTTTAAATGGTGTCTTTCTTTGATGCAATGTACAAATACTAACATTTTTATTATTTTTTTGTCTCAAATTACCACTTTTTTCACCATTTCCAAATTTAAATAAAAAAAATTTTTCATATTTATCCGAAAATTCGGACGTACCTCGTGATTTTGGATAGATTCAAGATTACGAAATTCGAAAATTTAAGACATTCTGAAGCGTTTTTGCATTGGGGGATCCCACCTAGAGGTGTTCTAAACACATGTGAACTTCAGAATTTTCTTTATTAATGACTATTAAGTAAAGTGTTCTGATTTCTTCAAAGAAAAATCTAAAAATGATTGTAGGTGAATGTCAAAATTTTCAAACAAAATTTACTGGATTACAGGTAGATTACAGATATATGGTTTTACTTTTCAAATACATATTTATTCTACAATAATAGTATACATAGATAAATAATGTAATGATACAGAAACAAAAAATTATTTTTCTATCAAATGCCTAGTGTTTGACGATTTCGACACACTGTGCGGCGTACGCGTCCAACGTAACCGTGGGCCTTGTAAGTACAAGCGAGAAAGAGAAAGGGTCCGTGGAATTAATGAGCGGGTTTTCTTTATGCACGCACCCGCACACATCAATGAAAGTTAACGCATTACGCGATACCACGATGAACCTGCCTGCTAAAAGGATAATGCCGTTATACACACACGTGTCCGATAGCTATTTGCCCAGTGAATTCGAAATATCTTTGTCGATTTTTTCACGGGCCGGTGAAATTTTCACAGGGTTCCGCACCCGCCGCAGAAACATGCGCACTTGCGCATAAATCCCGATGATTATCGTTGCCGCTCGAATGTGGCGGTCTACTTCGTCGCCCGACGACCGACGACGGTGCGAGTCGCAATCTTCGATTGAAGAGTATTCATAGAAAAGATGGTGAACGCCAAGCTTCAAATTTTCTAGAAAAGAAAACTATTTATAGAAAAGATAGTGCATGTTAAATTTCAAGTTTTTTAGAAGGACAAGAGTATTCATAGAAAAGTTAGCGAGTACTAAACTTCAAAGTTTTCAGAAGGAAAAGGAAAGTTACGTAAGGTTACGTTGAATGTATTGTATCGTTATGTCACACTGACCTGTTATTTTTCATTGTCTACGATGTTATTGGATGACTACTTGCAAAAGAGGAAAATTGCAGTAATAAGAGAATAAAATTTTCCAATTTTAGAACTTAGAATGTTTACTAAAAGATCTTTTCAATTTATTGTTTAATGTAACGTTTAATCCTAGAATTACCGAGTAATTAGAGTGATTTATTTAGAATTTCTTCTGAAAACTGAAAGAGTACGTTTCGTAGGATTTGGGAGAAAATTTTCCAATTTTGCCACTTACTGTTCTCTAGACAAAGTCTTCAATTCTTCCTTTTACTATCGTGAACCCCCATGCAAACTATGCAGGTGTTTTCTCAATCCTTTATGGTCGAAACATTTCGACGATGAGTCATCCAGAGCGATTATGCTACTGTCTTGCAGTACTACCGAATGGTTTTCTGAAAATTGAAGGTTTGTTCGTTGAAGAGAAGAAAATTAAACGTTCTAGGGTCTCGAAGTATACGTTCAGTATTGTACTTGTGTCCAAACTGTAAAAAATTTGATAAAGGTTTTAAAATTACATACTAAATTTAAGTGTGCAGAGTTTCATTAAAGTTATGGTATTTTTCTGTTCTGCTCCGTCAAAGATTTTGTTTAATTAATAGGGATGACCAAAATCCTTAAATCTGAAAAATCGATTAACCAGGCAATACAGGAATTGATATAAAGTTAAATGAACAAAAAACAACGCAGAATTTTAAATCAAATTTTAAAACAGGTAACTCGATCGGTCGTGGTAGGTTTAGTGTTAACACTGCCTCGTAACATCTATCAAGCGAATAGCAACATTTTTGCAATTGGAACACCGCGCGTGCGTCCGTTCAACTTTACGCTTGTCGCAACTGTACGCTTTTCGCCGGAAAATTGTTCCAGCTGGAAAGCTGGCGTAGTATAGGCCGGCGTGCATTATAAAGGCACGCGAATGCATCTTCGAACGCCGGTGATAAAGTAGCCGCGCGCGCGCAATGCGTTCTCGGAAGAGTACTTACCTAGCGTGAGCATTTTCGTGTAAGAAAAAATTGCTCTGGATTATCTACTATATTCATTAACATCATTTCTATAAAAAATATTATTTACTCATATTATTTACTTAATATTAATAATTCGACTTTTCTGTAATTTTCTTTATTAAAATGAGAAACGAATATAAGGGAGGATGGGCAAAATAGAAATGTTGTTCTAGAATACTATATTTATTAATGTCGTATCCAATATCAAAACATGTTTATTGAAACATATTACAATAAATGTGCGAAACTTAATAAAAAAAGTACAGAGAAATAATTTTATAAATAATGATAGTCTTTCTCCGTACTTACAGTCAGCAACGAAAGTATCCGAACACCATAGTTAAAAATAAATTATTATTAAAAAAATCCTACACCGTATATCGTTATTTATTGAAACAAGTAATAAAATTGACAAAATATTCGGCAATATGTAAACAAATTATGGAACATGTATCGTGTTCAAGCATGCATAACGTTCGAATACTTTTGTTGCTAATTCCGCATGGGACAAGATGCAGCACATTCGTTTATTGTCCCTGTTTTTCTTTAATGAAAATATAAAAGCATAAAGTAAGCAATAGTTCCCTCTTGTTCCATGTAGCCATTTTGCTCTGTCTTCCCCTACAAGGAGACGCTTGTTCTACGGAACTCGATATCTCGCAGGAAGAGTTCGTTGCTCGGCTTCTTTTTCGGCGCGATGATCCGTCGGCGATAAACCGGGATTGCGGGTGAAGTTTCGTGCCGGCGATAAAATTCGCCCGAGAGTGTTTTGGCTTAACACGTTTCACTACCAGCATCACATATTTTTGACACAGATACGGTACTTTATACGAAGAGAAACCCATTAAACCCTTGCCCTATGATTCCTTCCACAACTGCGCTGTTTGGAACCATTTAATTGTTAATTTGATCTATATTGAATTTTATAAACACTATTTGCTAAATGGTTGGGTCGATTTTGATTGATACAGTTATGTAAATATACATTCTAGTTGTCTATTTTTAAACCTTTAATTTCGAAGATTTAAATGAACGCATATCAATTTATCTAAGAACGATAGGACAAATTGTACAGTAAGTGTCCGTAAATCGAGTGTTATGCACTTTCTATGTCTAGATTTACTCTTGACCATACAAATTGCTAGCAAGAAGAATAATGTCTCATTTGAACTCAAAAGAATTGAATAATAATTACATTTGTTAGACAATGTTAGAAACCTTCGCCACATGTTTGACACGATATTGTAAGGGACTAATACCTAATTCATTAGAAATAACAGAGAGTTCCAAGTTTTTCCTACATATACATTTATTTCGAAGCTGAAGAATTGATAACAGCAAAGTAACATTGAATTTTAACTTGAAGCAGTAGAATGAAATGTACTTTTGGTAACAAGGCCAATATATAGATTTTTAGTGAAAGCTACAACTTAAACATGCTCAAAAGTTAATATTATTACTTTTATAGCGTTATTTGAAGTAATACCTTTTTTTTTAATTTGTTGATTTCGTAATTATATAGATTTGTAATGATTACATTCAAACGTATGTCACTTTAAATATTTCAAATTCAAAAAACAATAAAATATTGTGTCAATGCAAAACAATTCTTTCAGGATTGAAAGAAAAAAGTTTTTAATTTTATTTAAATGAAACATCGTCGATATAAGAATTTTTATGGAGGGAAACGTTGATAACGACCGGTTGGTTAGCAGCGAAGATTCTCGTCCGGGGATCACACGAGTTCGCGCAGGGAGCACGCGCGGTGGTTTTCGCGTAATCGTCGTCATTACGTAAGACAGTTTTATTGTAGTTTTACGCTCGTGAACGCGGTTTTCACACGCGTGCACGGTTTCGAAATAAGAAAACGACGGTTTAATGCCGGCCCGATGACGCGGATATTTTTTTTCTAATTTAATTACGCTGCCGGTGTAACACGATCATTTTTCCACGAACCGCGGGATGCTTGTGCCGGAAGCACTCCTGCGCGATACGAATATCTGACATCCAGATTTCAATAATCAGAAATTAGGGGTTTGTATTTATTTGTAAATTGATCTTTCGTGAGTTAGGGAATAAAAATGAAAATGATTTATTTTATAAATTAAGCTAAATTTTAATAAAGTCTAATTATCTTAATATTCTGTTTCTTTCTTTGTTGCAGGTGAGTTTGATGTCCTATGATCTACTTTATCGCATCAGACATGGTTAAGTAATCATATTGTCATACCCTGTTAATAGTTAAGGATTGTATGAGCCATAACTGTCAATAGTTTAGTCTATCACTTTTAACTTTATTAGTAAACTTCAGTTTTTTCAGTTAAAAAATTACATTTTCGGTGGATTCTTGTTTGTCAAAAAATATGCATGACATATCTAGACTATTTCCCTCGTTAAAACTTTTTAATTACACGTTATATATAATGTGAGCCACTATATGATCAGCGAGGTGTTATCTATTAAAACGTGACCAAACATAGAATCAAATAATTTCAAATACCATCAACAGTATGCTATCAAGATAACTTTATTCCATATTTATAAGATAACTTCATCGAAACTTCGATTATTCTTAAAAAAACATTTCGCCAAAATCTCAAAAATTACGTTCAAAGGATGTTTGATTAAAACTCCGAGAAGTATTCTCGAAAATATACTATATTAAAACATCCAGGATTGTTCCTAAAAAAAAAAACATTTTATCAGAACTATTGATGCGGTACATTCGTCCCGTGATATGCTTCACAATCCAATATATAATCCAAATAACAGTTGAAATTAATTCTCCCGTTTGTCGTATCCGGCAACTCGATACTGCAACAATTCCATTTGGCAACTACAGTAATTACTCGCGCCATAATGAAGCGGACACGAACGAAATTCCGCGGTAGTTACCGGTATCGATGGCCCGCGTCCGCCTGTACTTCTCCAAATTGATTAAAGTGACTGGCGTGGACCCGCGAGCGCGCAAACACACCGTCGGGACCATTTCGGTAATTGTCAATATTTAAAAGCCGAATAGGTCTGCGGTTTCGTTACGCGATATCGGAAATAATCATCGATCCCGGCTCAAGTTTGGAAGAATAAAGCCTAAAAACCGATATACAAAGACGTGGGACTTTATGAATAACGAAACTCCGCTATTGAAAATTTGGCACTTTAGTATCAGACCACCTTGTTTTTGACTAACAAGGAAAGATATCGAACCCGGAGATTCAAAAAATTATGAAACTTTGTATGCAGGTAGAGTAAGTCAAGCTTAATACATTCCAATTCTTTTTCATATAGAAATTCACTTTGAATGGGTGAAACCACCTCTTGAAGAAAATGTAAATTTTTCTTTCCTGTGGATTATCTTGAGAACGGTAAGAGATAGCGACAAAAGTTTAAACGAAAATTACATTATTCTTTCGTGGCCACAAAATTGTAAAATAAAATTCAAAATTTGGAAAATTTTATGATGAATTCGAAGGAATTTATCTATTCTTGTTTACTTTTGACAAAAGTAGCTGCAAATGAAATCGTAAGGCAAAGGCTTAACATGGTGAATCTTTTAAACTTAAAAGATTCGAGGATACCTTCTGATTAGACGACTAGAACATGACAACGTGCCACACTGTTTACATTGTAATTTATATCAAATACCTTATTATTCCATCAAATAATTTATACCAATTTGTACACACTTTACAAAAAATTGGTTAGTGACAGAAGTTCTTTGTGTAACTTCTCAGAGAAGCTGTTCTTGCCTTTTCAATAAGTGAAAATAGGAATCAGAAATCGGTGATTCTGACTCATCAGGTAGTTACAGCATTAAACTTTCCATGAGTTGCAAAACCTAATTGTTCATCTGTTCTTGTCTAGTTTTGACAAAAGTAGTTCTAAAGAAGGTCGTAAGACAAAGGCTCAGTACGGGAAAACTTTTAAACTTTCTTTAAAAGTACGAGGAGACCTGACTAACGGAATAGAACGGGACAACGTGCCACAGGAAACCCAAGTCCCTGCTTTTACTTCCGAAACCGTACCCGAGACCCACGATCGGGATACGGTCGATGGTAATTTCAATATGGAGCGTAGGTTTTTCTGTCGGTGCTCCACTTCGTGTCCCAGTTTCTCGGCTGAGGGGCCCAGAATATCGGGTTCTACTTTTGAAGCTTTCATGGATGGACCGGTTCAACGACAGTCATCGAAATGACGATTGCCTCGAGTATTATGAAACGTTATAATAATATTTTTCTACACATATATTTAAAATATTTCATAAGTAAATAAGACTGCTAAATTTCTCAATTAATCTCCAGCGCAAGTGATTAAGTAAGTTGTAATTAAATTGTAACTGTAATTCCTCAGTTTCATTAAACTGAATAATGCCAAGAAACGCGTATATAAGTAGCATACACTTACAATTGTCACCATGGCACGCGTGAAGTTGAAAAGATAGAAAAACATATATCCTAATGTTTTCAACGATAGACCATTTATTTTTTCGCTTCAGTTTATCATTCGAATATGTTACAAGTGCATTTGACCTGCATCCGACGATTAACACTTCATTATTCGATTATATTGCGCGCACAATAAGAGATTTTTCAAACTAAATTCCACACTTAATGGGTTAACACTTAAGCACCCGGCAATTTTGGGTATGAATACGCAAGGTTAACCGTTTACTAACAAGATCAGACTTCAACTAAGAAACATCATGACATTAAGTGTTTGATTTTATAATTGCTAAGTGGTAACAATACTACAAATACAATATACTATTAATTTATGTGCAGCTCATAACAATCAGTCTTCCTCCAATAACAGATTCTTCTAACTAAATTCCACACTTAACGGGTTAAAGGGTGGAATTTTCCATTGGTCACGAAACCTAATTGTTCGTCTCTATTTGGATCGCGGGCAAAATAAGCTAAAAGCCACTGGCAGCGTAAATCGTAGTGTCAATTACCCCGGCGGCCACTAGCGGGCAGCAACCCGTTTCAATTTTCCTCATGCCGCGCGGATCGGCCGAAAAAGGACGCGCGCAGGATCGCGTTTCGCGCGTCACGAAATTCTATTCGCGCGTTATTGATCCGCTTTTCTCGGATGCGGCGAATCGTCGTTGTCGGTAAGCGACTTTTGCGCTTTTGTCGTTTCCCGGACGATCGTGCGGCGACTTCGAGAATCGATCGCGTTGTTGGTCACGGCGCGTGGTCCGCTTCGGAGAGGGAAATGGTGGAAAAGGGGGTTGAAGGGAGGGATAAAGAGAGAAAAATAGAGGGAGAGAGAGAGAGAGGATACCTTTGATTCAAGCTTCTCCGGCAAATCGATTTAACATGGTTCCTTATGCGCTGAAACGTACGAGCGAGCAAATCCAATTATCGGAAGGAAGAGCGGTCAAGAAAAGCGGATTATTCTTTGACGTGCAACGACTTCTACCCGTAAGCCAGGGCGCAATTGTAAATCTGGATCGCGCGCCGTTGTCTACTATTAGGTACCAGAGGAAGTCCGTGCGGTTTCTTAAATGGAAATTTAACCGTTCGCGGACGACAAGCTTTTTCAACTTGTGAAACTTATGAACAGCCTTTAGCCCTATCGCTGCCACAGTGGTCCCATGGAACCCGAGCTTCGAAATGACTTGGAAACAATTATAATTCATAAGACAGTTGACGTCGAATAAAAATGCTCAATACCGTATAGAACTAAGTGACGGAGTAACGTAAGAATTGTACTAGCAAACAATTAATAATTGTTCCTTTTTATCTTTGATATAAAGAAATAAATGATACGTAAAACGCTGATGTTTTTCGCCGTTCTCGGTGTAGGTCGCAATTGACCTTCTGCCGTATGCCACGCGCGGTACGTGTCAAAATCTGCCGGAGCTAAAGGGTTAATAAATAGAATTCGGAATCGATACGCGAAACGTGCGTCCCTCGAAGTTGATCCTTCGCGGTACTGTGGTCGGACAAATCAATTTTGCCGCGATGGATAAATTTTCTTCACGTTTCTTTTCATTGCGTTGTGTTAATTGATACTGTATTGTGACGATTTTATAATCGCTGCTGTCATACAATAAATAAATAAATAATATTACAATAAATAAAACACCACGATGATTTTCCACCTTGGACAAGAAAATCTGCGGTGCAGTATAAAAATATTACACATCTCGTCAATACTTGATTTCTCCGTCGAAGTTCTAGACGGCTTCGACCCAAGAAAATGTTTGTTTTTTTTAGTTCTTTGATTCTGGGTATTAATAGGAGGGTTGATAGTTACGTCTCGGAAAATCTTAAAATACTGTATGTTTCGTTTCAACGCATTAAATACTGCCGTGAATATAAATCAAAATTAATTGAGGGAGATGGGTTACCTGCTACGTGTATAAAATAAAGGTATAAAATAAAATAAATAATATCTGCATTCTGGTATAATTATTGTAAAATATAATCGATGTATTCCACTGTTTCAAAACAGTAAGATTGATAAAAATAACATAGCTGTGTTATATACAGTGCACATATAATCATAGGAAGCATTTTTCCGACGTTTGAAGCGAATATTTAGGTCAAGTAGTTGATCGCGCTCCTCAACTTCTACTCACATTTTACTTTATAACTCATAAACGAATAATTTTACCCCAAGGTTTAACAAACACCATTCGAAAGGACATGAAACGTACTATTTATGCAGCGTTTTTGGTTAAAATCAAGCGATACTTTTTTTGGGATTTGCAATTTCTCTGAATTTTTTCCACCTTAACAAACACGAGAAACGTGAAAAAATTGCGTGAGCAATAAATAAATTACATAAATTTATACACCGTCGAAAAGCTTGAATTTTTTATGATTTTTTGGCATCAGTCTCGGGTTGACATCGTGTCTTTATTAAAAGTTACAACACATATTGATTTCGTAAAATACATACTTTCACCCCTGCTCCTTGTAACCTTGAAGTCCAGGGGTACAAGTTTTTGAACAAAATCAATATTAGATCCAAAGGACTACCAATATGCAAAGCTCGAAGAAAATCGGTCTCGGGTATTTCTGGCCGATTTTGAATCAATGCGTTTATGATTACTACAAAGGTTAGGTATTCGCAAGTAAGAGATACTATTTAATTTCAGCTTGAAGGAAAGCAGAAATTTGTTTATAAGATTCAGAATTATATAAAATAGAGCGATTCTACTTACAGATTTGTGTTTGAAGTGAGAAAGACTGCTGGAATCACCTATGTAGTGGATGTTGTAGCTTAAAATTCATGATGGACAGTGTAATTAACGGGCTAGTCTTGATGGCATTAAAGGGCCTTAACCGCGTGACAATTTTACAAAATCGATTTCCCCTTACACGGTCACATAGTCTGACGTTTCAGAAATATTCTAAAAGAAGTGTAATACAGGGATGTGAAGAATTTACGGAGTTATAATATTTCGAACGGAATCATCCAGGCAGCTTAGTGGATCGAGCAAAACTTTAAACGCGTTTTTCTCGAAACTACTTTTCCTTTAATTAACTACAACTTTCATGTGTGAGTTCCTAGCAAGATTACGCATCTGCTAATAGAACTTTTTTTTTTAATCCGAGCCAGGGTTTCCTAATTACAACGAAAGAAACGAGATTTCGCCTTATGAGGAAATTTGTAAATCAATCTACCAAACATTCATAAAATGATTAGAAATTATATATGTTTCAATCCTTGAAGTATTCGCCATTGCTTTTGACGTTTCCCATTTTGTATACAAAAACGGTAATTTTCGAAATGGCGGGAAAACTTTTAAATTTAGAATATAAAAATTTCTAATTGATTGAATTAAAAGAGTAACGAATTCCTGCTTATTCGATATCATGAGTAATTAGTTGTCATGTTGTGTAGATCACACGTTGCTTATCTCTAGCTTTAATAAATTTCAATTTTCATTTTAAACGTAGAAAAAGACGTTGCACCAGCAGCTCCTTTACCTGCTACAGTGATCAATGAATTGAATTTACATTTTTCTGTAATTTTTATGATCTCTAACGTACTCTCTTCTTTTGGTTCAACAAGTAAAATAAATTTTGCAAAAATGAATTCCCCTGTAACTTTTTCAAAGTTCAGTGCATACCATTCTTCTGTTTCAAAAAGTAATAAAAAATAAGCTACCTTTGCTATAGTTAGCAATGAACGTTCTTACGTTCCCCTGTAACTTTTTCAATATGCAGTAAGTAAACATCCTTCTTTTACCTGGAAAAGTAAAATTTATTTTAAAAAATGAGCTACCTTTTTAACTGCTGCAATGAGTGATGAATTGCTTTTGTAACTGTACCCTGCCCTGCAACTTTTACAAAGTATAACACATAGTTATACCCTTTTCATAGACAGCCATTCAATTACGTGCAGGGGTTGAACAGACTCCGAAACTGTTATGTATATTTTACATATTTATTTTATTTCATTTCTATCATTCTTCATTTAGGTTCTGTATTCCAGTTCTACGTTTCTTTCGGAACTTAAAAATAACAGTTACAGAACCGATATACCTAATAATAGTTAAGACTCTATTTCGGTTCTCTATACATCTGTCCCTTCATTTACACGGCACTTAATTTACACAGGTCCGCCACATACACGATATTTTTGAAAAATATTGCTGAATAAAATTTACTTCTGTTTTCTGAAATATCATCATTATTTTTTTGGTAAGCTGTGTGAGATAAATATGTATTTCTAGAACTTATACCAGCTTTTCTTCCTAATATTCTTTTATATTAACAGACTATTTATTTATTTTTCATTCAAAAACCGAAACGATACCACAACTGCCTTCAACCGCTAATTTCCTTTTAATATTCTTTTATATTAGATTATTTTCTCGATTTTTCTTCAAGAACCGAATCGATATGACAACTGTTTCTACTCCCTAATTCCGTTCAGCACCCTCTCGTTGAACTTGCAAGTTCGCGCCCGGTAAACCTATTCTTGTGACACGGTTGAACCCGTCGCTAGCCCTCGCGGTTATCGGCTGCGTTGTGTATCATTTTCCCTCGAGCAGCAGCAGCAACGGCGGCGGCCGTTGCTGCGGGAAGCGTAAAAAGTTCGCCCGCCGAGAAAGTATTTTCTCCTGTTTGAGCAAAGAGGTCACGACGATTTGTTGCGGAACAATGAGGATCCGCCGCTCGGCGTCGGGAGGCCGGCGTTGCAGGCTTCGTTTAACCGATAAAAGAAAGAAGGTTAAACGCTTAACGCGGCAATTATCGATATCGGCGTTATTGCCGTGGATAAATCCTGACGCGGGGCTCCCGGATCCGAACTCTTTAAACCGTAACGTTTCGTCTTTGCCGATAAACACGGTCGCGAATAAACAGCTCGCTGGCTTTTCTCTCCAATCCGGAAACACGCGATTAGAATCCTTGGAAACTGTTTTCGATTCGGTAAAATTAGCGCTGCATCCGCTGATCAGGAAGTTGAGACCGTTCTGTAACACTCCTAGTGGTGGTCAAAGTGTTAATCAAGCTTTTTAAGAAATTCAGGGGTTTCGAATGAATTTTATAAATGGCAGCTAGAGCGATCGAATGTTTCTGTCCCGTTTTCAGCAGGCCGCTCCTATACCCGAAAGTGTTTGCTCGCGGAAATCATTGCGCAGGATGTGTTGCGTAATGAAATTGGAACAGGTTTACCGTTAAGGTTTTAGCGTACATTAAACATTAGCCGTTCGATAATTATTTTATATAATTGATTTAACTCCTAGCGGAATGGAGATCAAAAGAATTTGTACGACGCGAAGTACGGAGATTCCAAATGAATTATACCGCCATTTTATATCTATATTCGGGAATACACTTTTACGATTAAAATGATTGGATCCATTTTCTTCTAAATGAATTTCGTTTTAAAAAGAATTCATGGTAGTAGTGTTCTATGAACAATAATTACTTACCAAATTATTTATTGGATTTGGTATTTATATTAAATAATTAATATTTTGAAATTATTATTCATATAGATTAATTTATTAAATGATTATTTGTATACACTTGCAGTTGCAAAAATTCCTCAAGTGAAATGTAATGATTTTTAAACGGTTTATTGATATATTGAAAATTTACTTAAGGATCATTTTTAATGGAATAAAAGTTTTTATGTTATTCCGTTGTAACGTTAATAAGTTGGGTTAGATTCAGTGTTTTGTTTTATTTATTAATATAGCGTAAAACTAGGTCTAATCAGTTATATAACCTTCATAATTATTTTACGAGAGTTTCGCGTTTTAAAGGACTCGTTTTCAAACGAGTCGTGACTAAATGCTTGAAACTGGAACACGTTTATACCTGCTTTTTTATATTATAACCCAATACGAAGATAGAGACGTAGCATTTGGAGAACGACGGAAACTATACGTATAACCTATTGTTCCTTAATAAAATGCTCTCATTGAAATTTACGCGAATACACTAAAAGCACAGATAAAACTACTGTTACGATAGTTTCGAAAAAGCTATAGATGTTATCTAATGAAAGAAACACCGTTAAAGAAATTATGAAAGGCATGTCTGGTTGTAATGTCTAATATGACCGCTACTTTCTTTTGTGTTATGTAAAGATCAGGTAACCAGAAAATATAGTAAACTTTCGTTTGTTGTAATATCCCTGTTTTTCGGATCGGTTTCGCGGTGACGATTTTATATGCATTTAATCCTTCATCTTATAATTTATTTTTATGCTAACAGCGTTTATGACGTATAATGTATAATGTCTATTAATATAATTCATTGCTAATTATTTTTGAAGAAGTAAAGGAATTTTATGTTCATTACATAGGATATCTTAAATTTCAATGATAAGAATTCCCTAAAGAAGCTTTGTTATTATTCCAAATAAGGAGAACTATTTAAAAAAATAGTTAAAGAATCATTCGTTATTTAAAAAATTCCTCAAATACAATATTTCTTGCTTTGATGGTCTTTCAACGTAGATAGATTAACAGTTTTGTAGATATGAGCTTACAAAAGAAAACTACATAATTATACTTGCAAAGATAGTAGCAATCTACTTATCCCCTACACATTTTCACCTAAAGACCAAAGAAGTGTACAAAATTACTATCCCCTCAAAATAGAAAAAATTGCATTTTAACACTAGGTTTACGGAACGCGTCATTTTGATGCATATTAAATTTTGTAAAAATTATTTAGTAGATATGTATGTCGATCTTGATTGATGCAATTACACGAGTATGTATTCTAATTGTCTATTTTTAAATCTTTAATTTCCAAGATCCAAATGAACGAACATGAATTTTTCTATGAGCGACAGAATAAACTGTACAATAAACGTCCGGAAAACCTAAGATATTTTTTGAACGACAAATAGTTCCAGAGCTAATTGCATTCATAGATTAAAATCGGACACCCTGTACGTATATCGTAAGTATACTTACGTACATAGTCGTATATAACATGGTCGCAGGGCAGAGATCGATAAATCCAGTCGCAGCCGGTTGCGGTAGGTTAGTTGTTTCCTTGCAGCAATAATGCACATACTAGAGCATACGCGAACAGACGCGTGTCTGATGCCCTAAATTTTTGAATGACTGCCTGAAAATTTCAGCGAGACCGCTGTTGGCGCAGTCTCGCGTTGCGGAATCGAATAATTCTGTCGAATCGTTGCTCCTTCGGTCCAGGATGCGTGTAATATTCATGGGACGGAAGATAAACGCGTTTAACCTCTGGAAATATGATTTCTTGTCGATCATGCTCGATAAAAGTACTTTTGTCGTTAGTAATTTAATGGAGAAAGAAAAAAATTTTATTCGTAAGTAAATTATCAGATTGGACGCCGGTTAAATATCAGCCGCTGCAAGCCTCACCTGCTTGTCTCTGAAGAATGAGCAGTTAAAATAAAAATTTTGTATTTACAAATAAAGCAGAAAATGCGATTTGTTAGTTCAATGTGGATTATTAACAAATACATCGGTTACAAGAAACCTTCTATTTTTTGTAAACAACTTTTGTTAACATAAACAACGTAACATCGCGGGGGTCATGGGATAGACTGAAAATCCCGTATCATTTGCGGGGCCGGCGTGCAATGTGTTAAAAAGAGATTTTTATATTACAGAGCGTAATGAAAAATTTGAATTGGTCAAAGTCGTTTAAATTGTACATAACAATTCACATCTGGTTATTCATTTCAACTTAATTGTCCCCAAGTGAATCGAAGAAAGGATAGTCTAAAGGTTAGACCAAAATGTAGGGTATCGTTGATGAATCGGATTGAAACAAGCACCCAGTCTCCATTCATCCTATCGCAAATGAATTTTCCACTCTCATAACAAATTTTCAAAAATTCTTTCCCTCTGTTTATCAATAACGTTCAACTACTACTATTCTTCTGATATCAAACAAGCAACTATCGTTTTCACCTCGGTCTACCTCAACTAATTTTCCTATAGCCTATACCCTAGACCCTACAATCAAAAAGGCTACTCAACGTAAATTCGTATTATCCTACTGAATTCAAAGTGAAATTTTGCTTTCTATGGAACTCTCTTGTGAAGCAAAGGTCTCGAAGCGGCGCCCTATACCTGCCCACGCCGCGCCGCGCCGCGCCGCGCACAGGTGGAAAATACGTGCACCAGCCTCCTCCGGCGGTCGATCGATGAATTGAGTCGTACGCGGGCGGTACGTCAGCCATGCCACGCTTCTCACCGGTAACATCGCGCCGTGTGTATTCCGAACGCATTGAATTTCGTTGCGCGGCCGCGCGCTCGGGCTCGGCTAGGAGAATGATTGTATAACGATGAACAATAGGACTTGGGACTCTAGCGGGAGGGCATTATGGCGGAGCGGATGTTGTATAACGGTTAGCCAGCGAAGAGGAACGAGACGGGGAGCAGCAAACCGTAAACGCCACGAGCGTTCATCCTCTCCTCTCCTCTCCTACCTTCCCCGCCCTTCGTCCTTCCACTTTACCTGTCTCCTTCCTTTCCTCCCCCCCTTTTTCTGCCAGCACTAATTTCTTCCTTTGTCCTCGGCGACACTTCTCTTTCTCGTTCCCTTATCCGATATAGTATTTACCCTTTCTCCAACTTCTTCGTTCTTCTTTCGCTTCTGCTGGATTTCCTCGTACGATAAATAATACACATAAATAACTAATACGTTTCTACAGTCAACCCTTTGCGCTCTAGAAGTTTTTGACTAGAAATATTGAACACTTTCGGATAAAATAACTTTTGAGCTTCGAAAATAAACTTTACACGAAATTGTTACGTATAAGGGCTAATAAATACGTGTTCAGTTTCCTTATTTCGTAGTTATTGTTATTTTAAAAGTGCCAGGTACCACAAACTATCTCAAAAATCGGTAGTTTCACCTGAATGCTATAATGAGTATATAAAGAAATCGCAGAAAAACGTATTGTTACGATTTTGATAGGGATTACATATCAATCATATTAACACTAGAACTACTGAGCGTTTAATATAATTGATATATAATCCCTATGATAATTGTAATAATTATTTTCAGTTTCTTCGAACATGCATTATAGTGTTCAAGTGAAACTATTTATTTTCAAAATCATTTTCCAGTGTCAAACGCTCGGCAGCTTTAGCGTTAATAGCTTCTTCTTCCCTTTCTTTTCGTCCCCGCCTTCCTATTCCATTTTCCACTTGCAATTCAGCTTCTTATCCTGCAGACGCGCCTGTCCCAGACACTATCCGGTATTCTTTTCCGGATTTGAAACTTATAATTAGACCGCGAGCCGTTGTTTACGCGGAGTTCCATTTTGCAGACGGACAGGTTCCGGAAACGCTGCAGAATCTTCTGTGTCCCGTTCTTCGGAGATTTTCTTATCAAAGGAGGCCTTTGTATGTTTCTTTCTTGATTGAGGATTTCTCATTGGTTTCGCGTTAACTTCATATATCATGTCGGACTCGTGATGAAAATTTCGAATAGGTCACGAATGTAAATGTGATTATAGTAATAGTTCATTTAATTAGTAAGCAGTAAAGTAAGTTTTCATTACGAACTGATAGAAAATCACGATCATTACACACCTGCTGTGTAATTCGTCTTGGCAATATATTGGCATCATGTTGACTTATTTCATTTTGCGTAGTAAAGTGACGAATAAAACGAAGTAATTAATTAACTTAAACTTTTATATGCTTAAGCGTGAAAGTTCAGCGTTATTGTAATTTCAAAGTTACAAGGTATATTTACATAGTTTTAATGCAATTATTAAAACTATTGAACACATCGTTAATCTGTATTTATAGGTTTATATTTGTTAATTTTATACTACGTACATTCTGTTATACTCACGAA
Source organism: Nomia melanderi (assembly GCF_051020985.1). Classification (NCBI taxonomy): domain Eukaryota; kingdom Metazoa; phylum Arthropoda; class Insecta; order Hymenoptera; family Halictidae; genus Nomia; species Nomia melanderi. The sequence continues at coordinate 8,056,469 of NC_135005.1, forward strand.
AAGAATTCAGTCTATAGGGGATTAATAATTTAGATTTGTAGATTGCATATGCCTACCTTGACAAATTCTTTTCCAAGCCTCCACTTATCTGTACTATTAAACATTCAGTTTAATCGAATGATCAGTTGAGATTCCACTGTACAGCGAATGCGGAAAACGGAACTATGTACTTACATACACATACATATATACAGGGAAATGACTTGATGTACAGCGAGGCAGTGCAGAAGCAAGATCTGGTTCTCCAGTTTAAAGTTTTACAGTTTCGATTGGTTACATATAACCATATCGACGAACAGCAAATTAACGATCGAAAATATCAGAAACTGGGGAATAAACTCAACGCAAAATTGACTGAAAGAATGAAAACTGATCGATCATCTGAATTCCTTAAGCTAGACTTTAATTGATCTCCTTCAGTACCTATATGTACTCCTAACGTGCATTCGAGAATATGAATATCCAAATGCTGTATATTCACCGATTATAATCGTTTATTCAATGAACTCATTGTCCTCGCAATTTCCTCACTGTATCATTGTTTCCGCGGGCGCGTGGCGGTGTATCGGATCCGACGAAACGTTGAAACATCGGCGAGCAGTTTCCGCGTGGTGCATCGACACCCAACGTAGTCGCGGAGATTTATTGCGCCGGCATGCCCTGGCAGGTTTCGTAACCGCGAGTCACTTAATTAGAATCCTCATCGCACATTTGCGCGCTCGTTCCGTCGCACGGCGGGCAATACTTAGGTAAAACGGGAACGGGTTTTATTAGCCGGCTAAAGAAGGGTAAAAAATCGTGTCGCATTGACATCATTTTTCCATAATGTCGGGTCGCGGCAGGGAAGAAGCGTCGCTCGCTCGCTTCGATCGATCGGTTTGTCATCGCGGACCTTTTTCTCTCTCTCTCCTCTCTTCTATTAATAAACGCGACAGAAGGCGGAGAAGAGGAATAATTCGTTGTTAATTTTCCATGCCGAGGCCGTCACGCTAGCGGTTGAAAATTACCCCTAACGGATTCCTCTTGTTCTCTTGTTCTCTTATTCTCTTGTTCTCAAGTTCTCTTTTTCCTTTTTTCTCTTTTTATCTCTTGTTCTCTTTTTCTCTCTGTTTTGATAAGTGGTGTTAAAGATTCGAAACCATAACAGGCAGCGGCAGTTTCCAGAAAATTATTTAATCCTTCAAACTCAAAGCACTTTCAATAGAAACATATTCACGCATAAATAAATGACACGTGCATAAAAAGATAAGTCGCAGACGTATTTTATCTATGGAACTCTCTTGTGAAGCAAAGGTCTTTTTAATAAAAACCGTTAGTAAACCTAACTAATAAGTTACAGATACAAATGTTATAACATAATCAATGATAAAACTTTATAGTTTATAATGATACCGCTCCGGAGCCCACGAGTGCAAAGGACTAATTTACGTTTATACATTTTTCTGTACATTAGTTTTAGCGACTAAGTTCGCCACATAAACCTAGCTCTAAGCACCAGTTAATAATGCAGTCCACTTTCATTTTAATGAATAAATCAAGTTATTTAGAGTTTACGAGTAATCAGTAGATCTTCACGTGATTTTCAGTGTCTTAATTAAATTCTCAAAATTAAAATATCCACATATTCGCACCCCTATTTATGTACGTTGCTAGCTAACACTTTGAATCATGATAAAAATCAAATTTCTGTTTATTCGCTTAATAAAGAATTCACTTTATCTATTTATTAACTTGTTTCATGATGAAGTCAGAATTCGGGATAATTAACTTTTCTTTTTCCACTTTTTTCCCTTTGTTATTTTATTTCCATTCGCAGCAAAAAGGGAAGAGGAAGCGGCGTGTTTACCGTCCGCGAAGCGCCGTCATCGCCAAACGATCGCTGGAACACGCGAGCCCGCGCGATTCTCGATCGATTCACGGTGTGCGGTTCCGCGATGGAGGCGATTACTCCGCGTATAAAATGTATTCAAACGCGGAAGGCAATTTTTGGCTTGTTTATCGGCGGGTTTACCGCTGGAACGAATTGATTTTCAACGGAATTCGAGGTGCGCTCCGCGAATGAAATTCGGTCGACGTCGATTGCTCGAGAAAATTGGTATTTTTCCGTAGATTTTGATCCGTGTAAACTCACATTGCCATGTTAATCTATAATTCATGAGTCTTTATAATAGCCCGTGAAGTCTGCTTCGAGCGACCGATGAAATGCAAGCGAAAAACTGTTCGTGTTGTATTTTTATTATCATGTTTGCAGTCCTTTTGATGAGAAAAATGGCTTTATTACCTGCGAAGGGAAAAAGTAGATTAATTGTCGACCTTGAGACAGCAACATTATAAAGTTCGATATTTGACGCTAGAACTAGAACGAGAACTCTTCTTTCACGGCGCGAATGTGTTAAGACATTAGGTTATACATAAAGGTAGACCGAGGTGAATCGGATCAGTTCAGATTTAACAGCGAAAAGCTAATAGTTAAAACTGAGAATGAATTTTTCATTATTATTCAGCTCCAACGTCAGTAAACAAAATTGTTAAGAAATTGGGAAACCTTCAAGTTATGAACAAAAAGAGTGAAAGGAAACTTACTTATTTGTTCAATAAAACTTCATAACAGTGCAGTTTTTATTAATTCATAAACGTAAATATTTTTATAAATACATTTAACATACAAAGTGCATTCATAAAATATATAAAAGAAATTGTTTTGACTAATTATATTCAAAGCCCAGTTCCCACCACGTGGAGGTTGCTGCGAGTGGAGACCCAGAGAGGTGGGTGGAAATTCCATCGATCTCCCTTTCTAATTCTAAATTTTATTTTAATTCTAACATAGTTTCGCCTTATAAAACTACGCATTGGTCGCAGATATGCCAAGCAATTATCGGGCTAAGAAGCAAAGGGAGAGCGAATCAAGAAAGAAGTCCTTGATTCGACAATTGGAGAAATTAGAGAAGAAGTCTCTAATTAAACAAGAGCAAAATGAGGGTGACGCGAGGCAAACCGCGATCACACTAGCCAGAACCACAGTGCCGAGTTACGATGCTCCCTCATCTACCGGATCAGAGGATGGCCTGTGTCGTTAGCATCCACCGGTTCCCCCGAGGTGCCACAGACTCCCTACCATCTTGATCTTTCGAATCGGTGACATCGAGGTACGAGCACGGTAGAACTAACTAATGTGACACACGGCCCGATGCACTTGCATACATGGCTAAATGAACCAGAATAAAGGGAGACAAACGAAATTAGTGAATTAAACTAAAGAATAACTACTCAACATATGTTATACAATGTCGCAGCCGATTAGCCTAGGATCATACACGATAGGAACTACTCTATCGGCGATGGTACTAGTTTCCAGGTTCACCACGAGGAAGGTGTTGCGAGGGACCCATTTGTACTTTTAAATTTAACCCCTTGTCGTTTAATTTAAATGAAAACCCTGAAACAACTCTGTAGTCGAAGCAAGTTTCCATTGGAACTCTGTCAGTACTTTATCTGAACTGCCCGCGACTTTTCTTTTTTAATTTGATTTCTCTTGTGTGGGGGATGCCTGTATCAGGGATATTTGGTCCCGTTTACCAGGATTTATCTAGGGAGTTTTAGGCTGTTATTGCGTTATGAGTGCTGGGATATGATTTTAGGTGGTTTCATGTGGTGTAGTATCAGGGTAAAACTTTCAAAAAACCTGATGTCTTAAGAGGTATAGGAGGTGTATTTGGGTAGGGGGTTTAAGGTGGTTTTTAGGTTATCAACTTTAGTGTCTTCATTTTGGGGCGGAGTGAGTATTCATCTTTTGTGTAGTTACCTGTGTTTGCAATAAGTGGGTTAGTGTGGTTTGGATTGTATGCATGGGCAGCGTGTTCTTGTATGAATTGTCAGATTCTTGGGAGTTTGGCTATTTAACTGCCCGCGGCTGTCACGGTCTCCACCTTATATGGAAACTTCTCCCTTCCTAAGGAGGAGCTCGATTGGTTTTTCGTCGACTGGTGGTCCCGAAATGAGGTTTCCACCAATCAGGTAATTTTACAATTACCCGCCTACTCTTTGCGCCCTTAGCGCGTTTCTTCGGAGCGGGGGTAGCTGTTAAAAACATTTTTATCTAAATTACAGGGGATAATGCAGTAGGGTGTTTTCCGGGCACATCCTAATTGTAAATGCAGCGTACGGCCTTGGATACGCGTAACCGGACTGTGACTTTCGCCGGTGGCGAAGCTCACGCACACGCTTCACTTGAGCACCTCGAGCTATAGCCCTTTCGATGATTCATTTATGGCGTTCGCTTGCGCTATTGAGACTGTCATGGAAAAGCTACGTGGACCTATCGTCCGCCAAATGTCTAAAAACGTCGAGGACACTTTCTCTAAAACAGCGCGTTGCGTTGCGCATACCATAAATTCCGCTGAACGCTCGTCCGTCGAAAGTTTTTTTTCCGGCGCATTGTTAGCCGCTACAAAATAATACATTTTGCCCTATGACATGATTGGTAACCGAAGTAAAAATAGAAACAAAAACACGCGAAGCACCAATCGTTGTCATAATCCGCTCATAACTCCGATGAAACTGAGAAGTATGTTTTATCCTTGATGACCACTGGTTACCACTGTTCAACATTGTCCAACACTGTTAAAAAAATTCAAAGCTCAGGAATATCCTCAAATGCACAAGGATGTTACTGATTGTCTAGGAGACGAGAGAGGAGAGAGACCTCTTTCGCGAACAGCGACTCACGGTGAACTGACAGTGTAATTTCGGAATCATAATTGTTCTATGGCATTCCCATTTTTCGTTCTTTATCCACGACATTCACAGTACAAACTTCATCTTTTGATTTCATGGCGCGCCAAACGAGAGATTTTTCAAACTAAATTCCACAGTTAAGAAGTTAAGTGTTAACACAGTGAATATAGTTGTCTTCACTCTACTCATCACTGTCAAACATAAATCAATCCGATTCAGCCCAGTCTGCCTAACAATTACAGCGGCCTGGTCGCGAAAACGCCGTTCGCCGAGAAAATCATTTCTCACCTGTTCCCGCGTTCGAGCCGGTCTCTTACGAGACGGTCGGGCACAGAAATAGATATTTTTCGCGTGACGGCCGGCCGTTCTCGCATGGAGCAGCCGCCCTTTGTCCCGCGGCTGCTTTTCATGCAATTAAACGCGCGTGTTACGCGGATCCACTTTAATTAACTTCGAAAATAATTGTGTACGAGCGTGTGCGCCCGCGCGCGCGCGCACGCTCGGCCTCGTTGTTCAATATTTAGTATCGCGGAATATGACGCTAATTAGCGCCGGTGTATAGTGAATGTATTATTCATCGGCCTAATTAAACACCGTCGGCGCGCAGACAGACGTCGAACCACGGCACGGGACCGGACTGGACTCTCGCGGTGCTCGGACGCGGCGCTTCGGGAACCAAGTACGATTTAATCGGCGTTCAACGAACCCCCGACGATCGTTTCGATTGAGGAAACGCAACCCTTCGCACCGCGGACAAGTGTTTTTCTTGGTCTAAGAAGTTCAGGTGTGTATTAACACACCACACGCGGATCATTTTGTTCATTTCAACTGATACCAATTTCAATCGATTCGTTTATTTATTATTCAATATGTTCTCGGGGTCTTTAATTGCGAATAGAAATATTTTCAAATATACCTAAAAGGATTCAAACTCTTACTTTCAACTTAAAATGTTAACAAAATAAATTACATTTATTTACTGTGACTCTGTGGTATGTGAAAAGGATATTAATACATCTCCCGCATAATATGTGTTAATATCGGTATCGTCATCTAGTTCACTGAGGTTTGGTATTTTTTTATTAATTTCTTCGTTATAAAATGTCCACTTTTTCTTTGCTGAGGTTCTATTTAATATGGCCAGCATCGTTTGGTGTTATGTTCGGTGTAGAATTTGAATTATTATTCTCATTGTTAATTATGCATGGGAAGTGACAGTATCCCAGGCTGATAGCGGTGTGCGTTACAAAGCAGCGAAAACAAAGAAACGATAGCGAAATACGTAAAAATTACCGAATACTTGAATGTAATTTAATATTTTATTCAAAAGATATATCAGATAATCAAGATAGATCAGAAAATATCAAGAAATGGACTTAACTTCATTGGCTTCTGTGCAATGCAAATATTGGTTAAAAACAATTGACTACCACGTCACGTAAAGACGATGTAACCGCGAAACAACGTAAATCGAGAAGGTGTAACTCGGGATCACACTGTAACGTTGTAAAGTGGGAGATTGTACCAACAAGTGAGGTGTTACATGTGCAGTCCGAGCTACTGTATCTTCGCGCGTAATGTGGTCGTAAAGTGTTAAAAAAACAACCATAAACTTTGTCTGTTTGTTTACGTCGTGTATGAATGGACGGAACCGCTGTCGTTCCTCGTTCTTCGGCAGCCAAAAGAATCTTTTTCGAAGAAGTTCACCGCGCAACCGGGGCGAGAAAGTTGGTGAAAAATAAATCCGCGGCGAATAATCGATCATCGGTTAGCGGACAGTAAAGCTCTGCTAAGAAGACGGCAAAAGAAGTGACGACACGTCTGTGGCACTTCTGGCAAAAGTTATGAAGAGCGTGATTCTTGGCACCCCGGGGATTCGTTTCGCGTCCGTCCGCGGCCGTCGGAGATATTCACTCTCTCGACTTTCAGATTTCGTATTCTATTTTAAATCGAGGAGTTCAACATACGCGTGTTTCGCCGTGCATTTCGAATTTTCGTGGCGAGAGTGTGTATATACTTAACCACTTGCGCTGGAAATGAATTTAGAGATTCGACAAAGTATCGCGCGATGAATTTTGTTTCTACCTATTTTACGCAGATGTGCACATTAATTTCGTTTGTTAATCATTTTGTATAGAGTGATACATTTCGAAGCAATCTAATATGCGTAATGCAACAAGATTATCAATGTGTAAAAGACATCGTTGACCATTTCGAAACAGAAACGTCCCGTCGTGCGTGGTACGTCTTTCTAGCGCAAGAGGTTAACGTTAACCGTACCGCGGGTCGGTCAAATGAACAGTTTGAACATTTGATTAAAATCCTATGTTTGATCTTTCGTTCGTTTCACTTTATATCAATTGCTGTATCACCCGATAAATCAGTTTTTCAATTTTTGTCTTTCCTTTTTGGCGAAACGAAGTATTTTATCGAATGCACTTTATGTAGTTATTATAATTGGATGATTATTTAACACGTTAAATGCCGCACGATTTCTCGGAGTAAAATACACGAAATGAGAAAAGGTATTATATTGTATAATTGAATTGAATTGCGTTATTGTTATTGCACGTTTATTTTGTTAAATGTCACTGAACTAGGTAATATTATTTATAATATAGAAATGTTTTCAAATAGTCACTGTTTAAATGAGGGAATTGTAGTGATTTGATTTGTTTCGAGCTCACCGGTAACCACATGGCATTCAACGTATTAATAAATTGTATTAAAAGAAATACATGTTTCGAAACAGATGAATTCATTTTAATCAATTCAGAGAGACACGCAAATTATATCAGACAAAATAAAATGTTGTTCACTCGTAAAACAAACAATAAATGTTCTGAAGGTTGGCGTGCACTATATAAATTCCTATGCTGCCCGATTAATCAGCTTTTCAATTTTTTTCTTTCCTTTTGTTTGTATTTCCACTGAGAGGAATTTGCTATCGAACTTGTTTACCTTCATTTTGTAGCCAGGTATTTGACTGATTACGATATGAATAAATGTATAGAACCTGCCGGTACGGTTAGTGTTAGTGATGTTGTCGAAGCGCGGTGGACGCAAAAATCACTCGACGTCTCGGACTGATTCCCTGCATTCGATTCGATTACGTTGTAAAGATTGTGTAGAAAATTAATATATTTAAAACAAGAAATCAATCAACATTTTTGTTTTATAAATAGATTTAATTTTCAGGATAATTTCGTAGGTTTCGGTTATATTTTAGAAGATATGTGTATGTGAAATTCACTTATGTTTTATTATATTTACTGTTATATTTATATAAGTAAAGTAACGGTTGAATAATACAGATTAATAGAAAACTTCAAAATGAATATATTCAAGTTTATGTTCTTTCTATACGAAGTTCACAAATATTCTTTGGAGTAAGTTTATTCTGAATTAAATTTGACAGCGAACAAACAACGGAGTCGGATTCAGTTACTTTTTCTTTCTTAAAGTTAAATTTTGTTTAAGTTAAACTCGAACTAGAACTTTATAGAACTTCATTTAACTTTTTATCAAGAGTCGTGTAGTATAAAACAAGTAATGTACAGTGTCCTCCTGGATAAAATCTCTGTCTAGGATTTCATGTTAAAAGTTATCTCAACCAGAGAGCATGATAAACGAATACGAAGCACGGACGTAACGAATTTTTAAAAAGGAAACAAGAACACCGAAAGAATCGTTGCGAATAATTATAATTTAAATTACACGCGAAAGCAGGAACCATTAGTATCATTAAAAATTACATATTGAAATTCTTCGCTGGTTATTCTAAAACTTTGTAACAGGATTAAACGAAAAGAGCAAGAAGAATCGAAAGATCGTTATAAAATAATTATGATATAAATTACTCCCGAAGAGGAAATTATGTATAAGCATCAGTAAAAATTACACGTTGAAATTCTTCGCCGGTTGTTCCGAAATCTCGTAAGAAAATGAAGTAAGAAACACAAGAATAATGAAAGAATCATTAATAGTAATCGTACGCAATTTAAACCGCACGTGAAAAAAAGAAACCGTGAGTGTCATTAAAAGTTACGCACCGAAATTCTTTCTGGGTCGTTCCAAAATCTCGCACGAGAAAATTAACTAATTTCCACGCTTCGAAACGAAGCCGGGACGAATTCGAAAAGTCTCGTTTGAAAATTCCCCGGTCACGGGGAAAACTTGTGCTGGGATACGAATATATTACGAGTTTGATAACTGGACTGCGGAAGTTTATGCAGATTCGCATTTTTATAGGCAAATTCTGGGGCGGCCGGAATTGAATGAAGTTATGTTTCGTTCGCGAACGGTTTCCTGAGATTGAAAATAAAACGAGATGTTATTTTAATCCTGTTGAATTTTACATCTTGTAATTTTTCGAGGATCCCTGGACTCCGTTTCCGGGTGAATACACGGAGCCCCGTGATTTGTTGAAACTGCGGTTGGGAACCACTGGTCGCGTATCTTCTCGTTGCGCCATCGTTCACATCGAAAGTGTGCTTCGCAAAATAACCGCGAGCAGCAGCTATACGTTGAGTATATCATTTTCTTTGACAAACTTTATTACTGGATCTTCGTGAAGTATGAACAACTTCGCGAAATAATTTATTGAAAGAAACAACGGTTAAATAGATAACTGACTCCTTCACTTAGGAATTTTAATACCATGAAAATGAAGTAACAGTATTTTGGAATTCCTTCGAATATTTCTCTGGTTTACATTCTATGCGTTCTTATTTCCATGGATTTACGTGAAATCCGTTGTTTATTCATTAACAAGATATAGCTTCGGAAGTAAATATACCGGGCGTTGTTGAATAATGCTAACAAACCGGTTTTGAATACACTATTAGTCAAATTATTATTTCGCAATGGTTAAATAATTATTTTATACACATCTTTTTTGGTTTTCTTCTTATATTTCGGATGTTGTTGAATAATGCTAACAAACTGGTAAAAACTAGATATTGACAGAATTCAAAGATGCGCCAAGTTTCTCCATGGTGGCAAGGTTTCATCAAATAAATAATACTTATTACGAATAATATTCATTATTATCACTTCATCAAATAAATAGCAGTACAAGGTGTATTTTAGAATACTCTCCACCGAGCAATTCATCGAAAGAGAAATTGCATAAACGAACAAAACTGAAAAAAGACATAATCTCGCGTTCTCTTGTGTGTATGCAAAAATCGATCGATCCCGCACGCAGCACTAAAAATATCATTGCAAAAGCGTTGGTGAACGACGTCATCGATGTCGCAAGGAAGCTGGTTAGTTATCGATTGAGAACCATCAAGGGGAACGGTGCATCCCGCACCTGCAACATATGCGCACGCAGCGACAGTTTAAAATGCAGGCCGTCCACTTTAACCTGAAGGGTCCTGCCGAGCTCTTTTTCTCTTTCATACGGGTATAGAGTTACGGGCTCGGGTCAACGTTTTCCTTCCTCGATACGGTATGCAAATATTGTTTGCATTTTCATGCAGCGTTTCGTATACATCTCGCCTCGCACCCCATCGCCGCGCGTCGGCCGATCGACGCGCAACAAGGGGTGGCACGCGTTAAATCCGCGCCGCGAGTTAAACCCGTGACACAGATTTCGCCGCGTCTTTATTAACCCATTTCCTCCTTGCAATGCGTACATACGCGAGACGTTTAGGGGAATTGTTTCTCTTTTATTCAGTTTCTGCGCTGATGGAAATTATTTGCTTCCAATATTTGAGAACGTGGTTGTTTGGTTTTTATTTGGTTTTTAAGCCGATGTAAATTATTTCAACTGACTATTTGAGAACGTGGTTACTTGGTTTGTATTTAGTTTCTACGCTGATAGAAATTATTTGCTCATAATATTTGGGAACGTAACGATTTTATACTCAGTTTCTTGACGAATAATAATTATTTGTTTTTAACATTTGGGAATGTGGTTGTTTGGTTTTCATTTAGTTTCTTCGCTGATGAAAATTATTTGCACGTGATATTTGAGAATGTAGTTGTTTGTTTTTAATGGAGTTTCGTAATTAGTAGAAATTATTTACGCGCTGCATTTAAGAAGATAATTATTGTTAGTCAAGGAACTTGATAAAAAAAAATTATATTTGTTTGTAACATTCGAGAACATAGTTATACGTTTTTTTATTAAGTTCCTTCGTTAATAGAAATTAATCAACATTTGAGAACGTAGTTTTTCTTTATTAAGTTTCTTTACGAATATAAATTGTTTATACGCAATATTTAAGCGAATATGTTTTCTCATCGTATTATTCAAAATAAGATGTGTCATTTCTAGAATAATCTTTGGTCATTACGTACTTTAGGGTTGATGTTGCTGATTTTGATCACTTTGAACTATATTGTCAATCTGAACATTTTCAATAAATCACTTTGACCTCATCTTGAATTAAATTAAATTAATTTTAACACAAGAAAAAATGTATGCTTATAATATTTTCGTAATGAACTATCCATTCGTAATTGAATCACTCGCGAAACGCTGGTTACCAAGAAAGCCAAAAACAAATGTGTTTCCTTTAACGCGATGAGTGGCCGTGCGACCTACATTTACTATCGATCCGAAATGTCAGATGCGGTCTTTGTAATTAATGTAGATCGAAAATGATACTCTATCAAACTTTCAAGGAGTTGATTAATAGACTGTGGACGTTTATGCAGATTCGCGTTTTATGGGCGATTTTATAAAAACGATGTGACATTTATCTTATCCGCGACGACAGCGGTTCAACTGTGAATATTAAGTTACCTAATTTTGTTACGAATTCTCGCGTATCAACTTTATAAATTTTCTCGCAAATCATCATTATTCGGTTCATGTTATCGTAATTGCAATTCATGTAATTTATTATATAATAGTATAGATATTATTAATGTCCCTTGTAAATAGAAGTAGTAACTAGTAGACAAATACTGTACCAATAACAGAGAAGATTTAGTGCATCTCACAGACTGACATTTAGTGAAAGGTTAATAAATATAACTAATTTTAATTTTGTAATTTTTTACTAAGCCAAATAATAAATTTCATTAGGTTTAAATAAATAATTGTGTAATTCCAAATTTCGGATATTCTAGAGGTTGCGTGATATTGCAACTGAAAGCTATTATATAAGTATAGATATAATAATAGTAATTTGCCACAACATTATAACGTAACAATAAGTTGCCATGGTAATATGGTAATACAAAACGTGATCGTGTGTAATATGATAATACGAGAACATAATAATAATAATCGTTATTCTAATACATTTCTGTTCACCATTCTATTTACTGACAATTCGAAGGTTCGATTGTCTAGGATCGCATACGTGTACGTATATGCGTTCAGGTGATAATGACCAAGTAAATTGAGTGCATGTATGCGCTAATGATGCAAATTGGTTGAAGTAGAGCACATGTTGCACAAAATAAAGGAGGGAAACTGTTAGATTGATATCGATTATATAGTTATTTATAAACAATCACTTTGTACTCTTTATTTTGTAAGAGAGCAGACTATATACATATATGTTACTATTTTACTTTCCTTTTGCTATTAACGAAATTAATTTCCACACCGAATAAATGGCAAGCGTAATCACCATAGAGTGGCTCAGAAAATCAAACTAATCTATCTATCGAACAATCTTCAATTGTTCAATTGTTCAATTCTCCAATTCTCCAATTCTCCAATTCTTCGATTCTTTGATTGAGTAGAATCTTCAGTTCTCCGATTCTTCAATTTTTCAGTTGCTCGAAACCTTCAAATCACCTCATTCCTTAATTCTTCATTTGAATAAAATCTTCAATTCTCAGTCCTCATTCCTTAATTTTTCACTTGATCAAAATCTTCAATTCTCATATAACAACAACCTATTCCCGGCCTATCGGTACGCTCGATTCTCGCGTTGGCGCGTTTTCCCCTCGTTGCAGAGAGGCGAGCCGAGCGAATCTCGCCCGCGAAAGAAAACAGAATTTCTCCCTTTGTCCGCGAAAGTGACACGGGGAACGCATAGAAGCACACGGGCTCGTGAAATTCGATTAAGCGCGGGTGTTCCAGCGGACCGAGTCGCGTTCTGTGCGTAAACTACGGGGGTCTATTCTTCGGCGCGTGGTTTGCCGTGACGCGGCGTCCACGAGGCATGCGTCAACATTCGGGATGAATAGATGGAATGGATTCCCGTGTAATCGTCGCGGTTGTGAATCACTATCGATCAATGCGGATTCGTAGCCTCTAATCAGGACGTATTAAACAGGTCAACAGCTATCCGTGCAAACAAGCCACCGACCGTGCGCATTATCGACGAACAAACGACCCGATTCGGCCATCTTTTTTCTTCGTTGCCGGCCGAACGATGGATTTCTGGAGATACGAATTTGTGTCTTGACACACACTCCCGACATGCGCTTCGATTATTAACTCTTTAGTTCCCGATGTAACGGAAACAGTCTCCTCTGCAACGGAAACACGCTCGAATGTGAAAATGAAACACGCCGATCACCTAAAAATAGGTTGTTATTGTATGAGAATCAAAGATTCTGTTTAAATGAAGAATTGAAGAATCGAAAATTTTGTTCAACTGAAAAATTGAATAATCGAAGATGCTGTTCAATTAAAAAACTGTATAGTTTCGTTTAATTAGAATGTTGAGGAGTCGAAGATTCTATTCAATTGAAATATTGAAGAATCAAAGATTCTACTCAATTGAAATATTGAAGAATCGAAGATTCTATTCAATTGAATCAAAAATATTCAATTGATATCTATGCGACTGAAAGCATCGCCTTGAAATCACATACATATCTCAATATCAGTAAAATGCGAATCAATGGACCAGTAGAAGCCATCAATGTAAAATCGATATAGTTATGTAGATACATATCTGGTTACTTACATTATTAAACGTTTCCATTCAGCATGACTTGCAAGTTGTAAAATCACAAATAACTTCGTTATTAAAATAATTATTTAACCCCTTGTCTTATGATTTATTTCTCAACAATGATCGATACGGCTGCTTTGTCCATTAATAATTTACTGAAACTATCAGAGATATTCTAGGACTATTCTATGTCCATGTTTGCTCTGAAGTATAATAATCAGTAACGAGAGAATAATATTTTATTTGAATTCAAAAGAATCGAATAATATTTATGCTAGTTAAATTTTCTTTAAAATCTTCACCACGAGTCTGACACGTTTTTAGAAGCCAAGAGGTTAAATTATTATTTGAGTAGCGACAGGTCATCACAGTTCTCTGATCCAGTGTTTGTTGCTTTGACGTGTAGCTTAGTTTCTTGCAGAAAACGTTTCGAATATTTTCAAAAATTCTTGAAAGGTTGGAAGGGTCAGAGACCAGCATTCGCTACTGCGAAATAAGTAAAGTATATTTTTATGCCGTTTAATGTGCACCTCGCCTCTTTTCGGTTTCTTCGCTCAGTAATTTTTATATTACGCACCCTTGCAGCGTTTACATTTTCCAAGTTTCTATGTTTCCCGCGCCCCTTTTATACGCTGACCGTGCCCTCGAAAAAACAACGAAAACAACGACAACGTTCCTTCTCTTCGTGACCCCGTTCAAAGAGTGAGCTTTCGCCTTCCGTCCGCGCATGCGATAAAATAATCTTCATTAATTAAAAGCAGCGTTCCCAAAGAGCCGGAAAATAATCTTGGCCGACGAATCTTCATTTTCTAAGAAGTTTTTCAATCCGTCCCTTCAATTCCCGCTCTCAATCTGCACTCTCCTCGGCTTAAGAAAAACAAATTCAATTTCGTCGCTCGCGTTTCTTGCATTTCTTGCGTGTGTTGGCCGCCGCGCACGTGAAAACTATGATCTGCACGTCACACGCAACGATAGTGGTCAAAAATAGAAAAATAGAAAAAATATTGTGTTAAAAACGGAAAATTTTGATGTAATTCTATTCATTATAGTATAATACATTCAATTGATGGATTTATTTTTATTTAATCTTATTTATAACCGAACAAATAGAAGTGTTCACAAATTATTCTAATTTTCAGCCATTTTTCTCATCCATCAGGACGATTATTTTTCAAGTAATATTAATTTTTGTCCCACTTTTTAAATCAATCGATATTGGAGATTGTCTCGGTTTTCGAATAATAAAACGGACTATGATACAGTAATAAACAAATGAATTGAAATTTCGGGTAATGATTGTAATATCGAATCAATAGGTGTATCGTGTTACGAATAGCGTTAATGAAACACTCGCAGCAATGGTCGAACATCAGCCTTCACATAATTTTGTTTCCGCATTGGTAGAGTTTTAATAGCAATTTAGTAATTTTAGTTTAAACATTTCATAATTCAGTCATGGGAACGACCAATAGTATTCATTGATTCGTCGTTTTTATTTGCATCCTAACTTTCTTAATTTTTTCAATTTATGTTTTGAATTGATTACATTTTTCAACGGTGATAATAATTATAGTTCTTAACCAATTATAATTACTATTTGACGACCATTAGAAAAGAATTATCAATCTATTTTCAATACATAGACATCGAACTATAAAATGTTAACCCCGTCGCAGTCGAGAATTTTTTTAAATTTCTGAAAACACTTCCTACCAAAAATAGAATCATACACGAAAGTCTGAAGAAGAGACTAAACACGTTAAAAACACGTTGGCAGCGTATCGACTCGAATAGAGCATATTTCGATCGAACAAACTTTAGATCAAATAAGGTTTCCTTTTTTCGACAAAACCCGACATTTTATTGACTGCATCAATTAAAATCGATCCAAACAATTATCAGGTAATGTTTATAAAATATAAGTCAAATTGGCACGTCCCGTAAATCTAGTGTTAACCTGTTAACAGTGGAACATAATTTGAAAAACCTTTCATAATGCTCGCAATGAAATCAAAGAATGACGTGTACACTTGTCGAACGAAGTTAACCCATTTGCATCACACGGAAAAGTAGAAAATTGGTTCTTACCATCGGAAATGTTTTCTATTGCATCAAACATAAAAATGGTTAAAAACTGGCAATAAAGTTAACGCGCGTATTCTAATTATTTTGAACGTTTGCGAGTTTCCTGCGATGAACTTGTTTCAATGAACATTGGAAAATGTTGATCAGTAAATCTTCGTGGACATAGTGTAACTGTTCGTGTTCTTGTTCCGATGCGTTTTAGTTATAACGTCCCAAAAGGTGGCGCGCATATATGCGCTCGAGTGATACAGACCAGGGAAAATCCGCGCATATATGCGTTAATGATGCAAATGGGTTAATATGATCGCGTCGCGTGCAACAAGCGTTTGTTTCCGAACGATCGCGCGGGAAACGGTTGATCACTAGTTCCCTCTTTCCCTTCCAGTTCTTTTTTTTCTTTCACGGAAACCAGATTCATCCCGGGGATTCCCTTTGAGCAATTAAAGGCCCCGGTCACACGGCCGACACTCGAGGACAACCGGGACCAGACAATGAGATCCGGAGACGAAAAGCTTCGCCCCGGTCGGGCCGATTAATTATCATGCTGCTGGGACTCCCGGTGTGATTCGCTTGGATATCGTTGCACCCTGCGCAGACCTCATGCAGCGTGTCCCTCTAGGGTGATCCCATTCTATTCGCGAGCCACGCGGAATCGAGAACGCTTGGCGGATCGATTAACACATTGTTGACTGGCAATTTTACGCGTGTCACCGATTATTATTCTGTAATTAACACTAAAACTACCAGACGGGTCAAAATCACGCACTTCTGATTTCGTCTTTTTGCAATTATTAAAAAGATAACAGATGTTTCTCTGAGAATGATTAAAGACATTGATCTAGCAATACGCAGACTGAATTGTAAATTAATTAAAGTCTCAATGGATGCAGTCTTGAAGTGCTTATAGAGGAATTTCAAAAAGTCAATTTAACCGCTCGGTTGTGTTAGTGTTAAATATGAAAGTGAGACAACCTAAATAAACTTCAATATACTTTATTTGTACATAATGAACTGAAATAAAGCTTTAGACGTATCTTTTACATAACTTCAAATATTTTGTTTTTGCAGTATTCTATATCGTCTTGCGATTCAAACATTGAAACGGCTAATGTAAGTACGAACACGAATTCACACGTGACCGGTCAATAACGTTTGACCATGAAAACACGAGTTAACTCGTATCAACAATGTGTTAACCATTCGGGGAATTCGCGGTCTTTGCTGCGAGGATTCGTCATTGTGATTGTTTATCTCCAATATTTTTTTCTGTTTTCAATAGATAATGCAATGGTAATCGGGTAATCGAGTTATTCAGGTGATTTGCAACGAGACTCGGTGACTAGGGAACTCGAATTGAGTTATTCAAATGACTTGTAATGAAGCTTGGTAACAAGTGCATTTAAATTGATTGCACCAATGAAATTAATTTGAAATACATTTCAATTTTTTAACGAACGAAATGTTTTGAAATCTTTTGAATCGTTACTGTTATTATTTATTTCGTAATCTTTAATGAGAATGGCAAGGACAGTCGATTCGAGTGTATAAATAAAATTGATAACGATCTTTAATTCATATGAAAAAGATGTTTAATTCTTATTTTAGTTCTTATTTTTAAATACTAATTGGTTTGATTAAATCAATGTTTTATTAACATTTCTTAGCAAGTTCGATGCGCATTCATTTAAAAATCAATTTTTACTTTAGTAAATTTAATTTTATTTAAATATTTCTAATTAAATACTTTATCTTCAAGACTCTGTAGATGTAGAAAAAATATTGATTCTTTATATTTTTCGTAGTTAAAGATGCTTTCAACGATCAAATGTGGCAGAACGAATTCTAATATTTGAGTATGGAAACGATCCTACTTACACATTTATGTATTCGCACGGAATCGCATTTATTATGTAAACTGCCCGTGACGTAGTCGTTCAAAATAAATCATCAAACACCGATTGCTCTCCATTTTGAAATCAGTCACTCGATATTAATTCGAAGGGGCGAATGCATCCCGTGAAGGGGTTAATCTTGGACCGTACAATCCGGAGAGGATTTGATCGGAAATTCGTGTCAGATAAACGCAACAATTTCAGTAGTAATCTGACACTCGAAAATCAAATGAGAAATCAACGATCGAAGGAAAAAGAAAGTAACTCGCTTTTCTGAAATTTTGTTGGATGATTGAATTAACAAATTTTTGTGAATATTTATATGAAACTTCATGAGATGTCGTGTTTTAATTGTAGGAAGGTAGAGAAGAATTTTAGTGTAAGAATTAAAAGAATTTTTGAAGAAAGAATTTTATTAAGAGTATCGCTGCGAATCTTTACACTAAATTCATTCGATTCTTCTGTTGCACATAAACATTTAATTATATACTGCGGTATAGTATTTTCAATGATTAGATATGCGTTCGGTTAATTAATTTTATATCTTTATTGCAAACATATAAGGTGGAAACGCTTAGAACTGTTTAATTTCCGTTTGAAGATATCGTAAATTAAAATGAATATGTTACGGAACGTTGAGATCATGCGATCGTAATTGTTGAAATTTGAGAAATTATTGTATCTTGTTTAATTTTATTAATTATCAACTCCAAAGCATTTATGATTATAGCACATAGTTATCCTGTAGAATATCTAACATAAAAGCGTTATTATCCAATTCGTGTGCACCTCAGCGCAGATTTGCGGGAATGCCACCGCAAAGTGTTCATAAAATAATGTTAACTCGATGAAGCTGCGGATTACAGAGAATAGATGCGACGCAAATTAAATGACAGCTTACAATACAATGTTACAAATATCACTGTAACGCAATGTAATTCCCATTCATCTTCTCTTTAAACAAGTTACACTACAGCGTCAATGATTAATGGCATTAAGGATATTATCATTTCACAATGAAAGTTCCGATAAGCAGCGGAGATTAATTACTATCTATCAAAGATCGAAATATTCAACTGAATAATGTGTTCGAAATGCTTCGATGAATGTTAATGCCTCGTAAGACGTTCTTTCCTTTAAATACACACAGAGAAATTTAATAAATGAGCTTACCGAATGATTTCTTGCAAAAGTTTCGCAGTAGACATCTAATCGTGGAACGAGAAGATCAAAATGTCTTGGCGATTCGAAGCAATTCAATAATTTCAACGATTAGTAAGTAGTGAGTAGAAATAAGTATTTAGCAAAGTAACGAATAGTAAAATAAAATAGATAAAGCGATTTTGGAATTGTAAGTAATATGATAATGTCGACGATAGTAAAATGAGAAAGGTGAATTGTTTCAATAAAGTAGTTTTAATATAAAAAATTTGAAAATAAATTAAAAATAAATTAAAGAAAACATGGTTTTAATATTAAACGAATATTTAAGTAAATTAACATTCAATTCATAAAAAATAAAAATAAACGTGAATATTAAGCAATTTCTCTTATTTAATATTACAATTAAATGAAATAAAGCATGTCGCATCAATCATTTACTCGTTCACTATCTTCGCAATGCTCGCTCAATGATAGTATACGCTTCCGATTCGTTTACGTACCGCTTAACCCTGTAAGAGGTAAAATCGTGTTCGTCGAATAAATCCATCCAAAATATTTCCGTAGAACTAATTGCCGGAGAGAAATCAATCAAACGCCTCTTACCGCGCGAGCAACGAGATCCTAGATCGCATTGCGTCTTAAAGCTCCGCGCGTATTAACTAACGGGTTATTACGGGATTTCACGGGAAGTTATTATCCGATAGAAGCGCGTCGTTCGTAATTACAGGCGGTGTAGTAATTAATAATGACGGGTCACGACGCTGCTCAAGCTGTATCGATACTTACCGTTCGACCGTTAAGTATATAATCGCGAACACGCATTCACGAACACGCGAACGTCGAAATCTAAATCACATCCACATAAAAGCATCGACTGTTTGTAACCATTCATTGATCAAAATTGTTCAATTCATTCGCAATTCTACGTACAAGTCATTTACGAGTTAAATCGACTTCAGACTTTCTTAACTCTTTGCACGCGTACGTCATGTCGGAGATAACAATACAAATTTGTTGTAGAACGTTAGAAATTATTTGAGAAAGTACCACACTTTAAAAGATAATAGAAATTCAATCTTACTATAATAACAATAAGTACAAGAAATATAAAACGTTGAGTTCTACCGTTGTAAATCACTTTAATTCGTTTGTCTAAATGTAAATATAAGTTTACACCCAATAGCATTAAAAATAAATCAGTGCAAAGGGTTAATTCTAATTTTATAATTATAATTCTGTTTGGCAGGATACTATCATAATAGATACTGTAATAATAATATTATTACGAGGTCATGTGAAATTATGCGATAAGATAGAGAAATCTAGATCCAATGATCTAGATCCGCTGAAGTACGTTTCTGGTGCATCCTGTGGTAATTAATCGTAATCAATCATTGGTCTGTGGAGTTCGACTGGCGGTGTTCTTCATTGGCTGTTCCATTGATCCTTATCCTAGTTTCTGATTCCAACGACACCGGAAATAGTTTCGAAGGGTATTGCGCGCGTCGATACGCCTCAGGGTCTCCCGTGCCGATTAAGCGTTTAATGGCCGTTCGGCCAATCGCGTCCCCGCCTCTAATCGCCAGCCGTTAATCTCCTCGCGATCTTTTCGTAACTCTCGTTCGTTTCAATTCGGTCGATTGTCCGTCCCGTAAAGGTCAAGCGTATTCACCTGGGTCAGGTTCGATTTAGTCCTGCGGTCTTCGGTTCAGATAAATGATTCGAAATAACGCTGAAAAAGGAGTAACACGGATATTGGGAGTTTTTTCATTTTATTGTGTACAAGTCAACGAAGACTTGAACCATATGGCGAGGATGTGATCCAAATTAACTCTTCGCCGAGCGAGTTTTCTCTCATGACTGTGCTTGTGAAAATCTTCATGGTACTACTCAGGGCGACGGTCTGGATGATACATTAAGAAAACATTGAAAGGGGTACTCTTTCTTTGTAAATATTTATTCGAAGATAGTTACATACTTGTATATCATCAAAATTGGAACATTTTTCCATTCTGTAAATGTTTACCTGAAGATATTCAGTTTTAACTTTGATTTCTCCATCTTTTTCTTCATCTTTGACTTCATTTCCAATTTCTCTTTCATTCCTCTATCATCTTTTTCATGCCTAACTTCTCTGTCTTTCTGTTGACCTTTTATTTCTCCACTTTTCTTTTCATTTCCTATTTCTCTATCTCATGCTGCACCGTTCCCTTCATTTTCCTCTTCATCATCATTCACCATTCATTTTTCATCTTTCTCTTTGCCTTTCATCTCTACAAATTGAAGAATCACCGCAATCGAAGGATGGTTCCATTCTATAATACATCCAAACATATCCAAAGTTTTATCTTCGATCCCTCCACTTTTCTCTTCATCCCCTATTTCTTCGTCTTCCTCTTGACCTTTCATTCCCCCGTTTCTCCCTCTTCATTTCCTATTTCCCTATCTCCCGCTCCATCATTCCCTTCATCTCCCTCTTCACCGTCGTTCACTGTTTCCCAGCAATTAACCGAACCAAGAGACCAGCCCCGTCCTCCACGGGCGGGACAAACGCGATGCCTCGGCTCCGAGTTATTATTCCCTCGGAAAGTCACGGTATCCTGAACGATCCGGGCGGAATTAATAACTTCGCCGCGGTCGACGCGCGTCGGAGAGAGACAGCAAGGTCAAGCGATTTGAATCCGACCAGCCGCGGATCGTTCTCGTCTACAAGTCGGAACCGCAACAACCGAGCTATTTACAGTGTCGCTGCATAGAATATGGAGCATGCATATTTCACGGTACGGCCGTTTCGATCGCGGGCCCGCCGCGGCGCCTGGTTATTCATTCGTTCGCGATGCTGCGAACAAGATCGCGAACTGCGGGTCTCTCGAGTGTTTAACCCTTTGCACTTCTATGTCGAATGTCAGTCGACATCGGATTCATTCAAAAGTGTGCTTCTCTGTCGAGATATTTTTGAATTGCATTATGTCGTTATACTGTTTTCAGTGGTAAAGCGGAATAGTGGAATATTTATGTGTTCATTAGTAAATGTTAGTAAACAATAATTAGTAAATATTAATTAATAATTACTAGTAAATATTAGGAAGTATTAATTAGTAAGTACTAGTAAATGTTAGGAAATATTAATTAGTAAAATATTAATTAGTTAGGAAATACTAGAAAATATAAATTGGCAAATACTAGTAAATGTTAGTAAATATTAACGGGTAAATATTAGTAAAATATGTATAAAAAAATAGTGAAATTAATGGTTTACACAGCTTCCTATCAGCTAACTGTTTCTCGAAGTACATTTTAAATAAATCACGTAGAGTAATACAAAATCGTCGGAAAGAAAATACAAAAGGAACTCGGAGCGCAAAGGGTTAACACGCTCGTCGACGAAACGAATGGCACGCTTTCAACGGAAGTGCGCTGCCGAAGTAGGAGTCGAGAAGCTGATGATCTAACAACCGTGAATGGTGAACATCTTGTCGGTTGCGTAACGATCAACGATTTTCTTCTCACACATACGGATTTTCTTTGTTTTGTTTTTGTGCAATTTTTCTCGAATTACGGCTCTACTTCTAAATTAACTGTTTTCTTTAGAAATTCTTATCTGTTTTTCCGTTACAGCAAGGTAATTATTAAACAAAGAAACATTGAGAAACGTTGATTTTCGTAGTTTTCTTGCGTCGTTACCTTACAGAGAGACAAACAACATAAGCTTTGTACTTATTATTTTTTGTTTACAAATTGATTATATTACAATTCAGTATTCATCAGAAATGTTTCTTCGCATTGCAATGAAACATATGTTACGCATTTTGTTTCAACATTTATATAATATAACTTTATGCGCGTCATTTCAGCAAAACATATACGATTTCACGTAACATCGAGTCATCGGTCATTAAGGTGTTAACAAATCCCTCAGTTATTAAATGAAATTCTTCAGTTTATCCCGAATTTGATGAATTCGAGATCTAAAAACACAACTATGAAAAATGTTTTGGGGTATGCAATGATTAACGTTGCACTTATGGGCACTTCATATTCAGTGTATGCTGTGTCTTATGAAGATATTTTTATCAAATCTGTTTCATTTCTTCAGCAATACCTTTCACGGATTTCTGCTTTCGTACGCGAGCATTAATTAAATCTCGGGCCAACGTAATAGCGCATTGAAGAACGGCACGATACTAGCAACGATGAGCAAGCACCAATTAACAGCAATAAGACGCTCGTTCGTATTATTATGTACGTTTGCTTGGATTGTAACGGTACGGTGGTACTTGTTATTAAAACTAAAATATACAAATAAAAATAAAATGATTAATCATCGCTTCGCGGGAATGTTGTTACCGGTACGCGGGTTGAAACGTGTTTCAACCGAAAGATTAGCTTCGTTATATTTCGCTAATCAAACGTAAATTAATTCCAGATCGTGGATTGTCTTACAGTGCATTTGTGATACTAATTTAATGAATACAAACAGCTGGATAATTAGATGGATGATACTTTAAATCTACAATTTTTTGTTTATCATTTCATTACTGTGGAATTGTAGTAATAATAATGATGACGAGTGTTAATGTATGCAATAGTAACGCAATAAGCAGTACGCTTAATATAAAATTAAATATAAAAATGAAGAGAACATTGAAAAAAATTCGAAATCCTAGAACCCGGTATTATCAATGTAACCCAAATAGGAAATTACCGAGATTTTAGAAATGTTTAATAAAAATATTAATATAAATCCAATAATTGTTCGAATAAAAATTCATATTGTCCAGCATGTATGTGCAGATACGGAAAGTTAAATATGTCGAAAACACGGTAAACGAACATGTGCTTATTAATACACACTGACCCACTTTTCTAAATTCTACCAATCAATTAAGGTGGTATAGACTGACGCAAGTAAGGATTCACGAAGGTGTGGTTCAGCTGGAATTATTTTGCATCGTTTCCCATAACTTCTACTGTTTTTATGCTTGCCCGATTTACTTACTTACACAGTTCTATAGCAATATTCGTAACCGCTTTTCAAATACGTATAATTTTTATAGGTACATATACTGTTAATCGACGAATAGAAAATTCAATCAGTATTCCGCAGTAAATTGATTTCAGAAAAGATGAAAACGGATGATGTGGCTTTAGTTATATTTTATTTAAATTTTAAAATGTGAAAAAGCTGTGGCACAAACGTTTTAGGAAATATAACACGTGAAATAAACGCTGTAATTATATTTACAGTGTAATTTGTATTTGTGTGATATTCAATTGATCCTTGATATTAAAATTATTCTTACAAAGCTATTAACAAATTTATCGTTTACACGCCAATTTTAGCACATTAAAATCCCTAACGAAGAAAGTAACCTTCTGCTTATGTAATTCCAATTGTTCTATATTCTAACAAACAAATTTTGTTTCTTGATTTTTATTTACAATTTGATTCGTTAATATTTTGTACATTTTTAAACGTCACACGACACTTTAGTCTTATTTTCAAACGTGAAACGCAAAACGTAATTTATACATTCTCTCAGTCAATTAATTAAACATGTAATTTATCATTTTTATAATTACTTTACATCCTTTAGAAGAATTCCGATCGCTCAGTCCTGCGTCACTTCAAAATCCATAGCTAAGAATTGACAATATAATTCCATCATATAATTTTTATAGTCACACTATTATTATTATTTACACACATAATTCATAAAATTATTATTCCAACCAATTTTTCTTCATTTATAATTTTAGTTCTTGTTAATCATTTGATAAAAAATGAATCAAAGTCAACTTCCAAACCAAGTTTGACGTTCCAGTCCCTTAAATTTCTAATCAAATTTTTTTTGATTAGAAAGAAATTTTGAAATTGTTTTAAAGAAATCATATCCACCCCGAAATCACCCTATCAAACTCTTATATCAGGTCGTCCTATAAGTTCCTGCCGTGTTAATACATTCCCGCGTTATGTTTCATAATCACAAAGCAATACAAGTTTCAACTGCTTCAGTTCTGCCAGTACAAGTTATTCTACAGCGACAAGTCGTAAAGTTACACGAACTTTACATTGAATAAACTATTATTCTACACGGTGGATATATAAACGGAACGAAGCTACGAGATGACCCAATACTTCCTTTTTCTATTTAAACTTTAATAGAAACTCTCAGCAGAGAGTTCTAAAGCTATATCGGAAATGTACATAGAGTATCACAATTAACTTTTCATAGAATACTATAGAATATTTTAGAATGCAATAAGTTAAGCGTACAACATTATACTTATAGATTGCATTTTTTACCACTAAACGTACAGGCATTTTAACTACCAACCAGATTTTTGCAAACGGTACATAGCAGGTGATTGCTCATTTAGTACAGAAACAATCCATAAAATAACTTTCGGATAATTCGGAAAAGATTATATATTTTCATTTGTCGTTAATGGAAACGGAAAACCATAAATGCGTTTTTTTATTTGGAAGTGCCGGTCGTAGGAGTGGTACGTTTAGTGTTAAAAATGTATGTATAAGTTGATACGCTTGAATATTGTAGTCCTAGAACAGCAATCTAATATTTAATAGTGGATATAGTTGGCGACGGCGCGATACTATTCACCCCCAAACGTCTCAAGAAAATACCAAAACGTTCGATCATCAACCGTTCTCCCAACCAATTTCTCAAAGGACACTTTCGGTCGTCAGCCTGTCCGGTGCATTTTAGAAAAGGGGAAACACTTGTTTCGATTAGATAAGCACTCGACTGAAAAGCCCGGGCCTCGTTAAAAAGTAAGGTACCGCTATACTCTGTAGCATTTTCAGCGCACGCGCCCGCGTTCCATTGGCGCGGGGTCCGACATTTTAATTCAGCGGCCCCCTCGCGCGCCGCGCCAATACACAGAGAAGCCTGGAATCATTTCGGAGCGTATGAATAAATGATCGGGCCACTGTGAGCCTCGGTTCCCTCGGTGCCTAGCGTCGGGACAGACACGGCGACGCCGGAACGACCTCGCTCTCCACTCCCACCAGCCCCCTTGCCCCCTCTTTGCACTCCTATTCCACACGGTAACCCTTCCCCCACCTGTTCCCCCACCCTCTTCCGTTTCTCCAGCTCCCATACCCCCTCCGAGCCTGTCCTCACCCTCTACCTCTCACTTCCACCCCTCCGACTTACCCCCTTTTCCTGTTTCACCGTCTCTTTTCCGCCCAACCAGCCATTCATCCCCCTCTCTTTTTATTATTACCGACCTGTCTTCTTCTTTCTTCCTTTATGCCGCTTTATTTATACAGTCTGCGATCCCCTACCCGCGTCCCGGCTCCTTCACCCTTCCCGCACCCTTCGGTCTTCTCATCCCGTTGCGTGCGTCGCGTCCACGCGTTTCCCTTTTACCGTCCCGAGGTGGCTCGAAGCTTTACTCGAAACTTTTCGTTCGATTGGCTGATGTTCCTTTTGTGTTGGTCTTATCAACGCGATTCGTTGACACGTACGGGACAGCGTGTATTTACTCTCGTAGTTACCGTTTCGAAGGTAGCTGACAACCGTAAGAGTCTGTTCGAATGTGTACGACTACAGGAAGTAGAATAACAGAACTGCAATCAGTAGTTGGATATGGATTTTGAAATAATGTAAGGTCAAGCGAGCGGCTTTCTGTTGGAAAATGTAAAATGACGTGGGGCTACTTTACCGGGACTTTTCTGGGACAATTAGAAACGACTCGCACTACGTTACAGGTGGTTAATTTGAGGAAGCATTCCTTGGAACTTTTGGCTCGATTAATGTTCTTTATATCTGATCAAACACGTTGGTTTGTTAATTATTAATCTAAAATCGAAGGTTACCGAGTAATTTAATTGTACCTAAAATCTGTATTATATTCTAAGTATATTATAATAGTTTTTAAGGTAATGCCTGCAATCATTAAAATACAAAATACGTCTAAAATGATCAGCTAACAGCTGAAATGATCTATAGAAAAGTGCTAGGATGAATGAAGTCTTTGAAGACCTGTCTCAAAACAGACCCAGATCCGTTATCTAAGAATTAATCGCCTTTGATGAGTGATCAAAAAAGAATACACTCGTGACTGGTCGATAATGTGTTAACACCTTTGCACTTGATTTATTTTCAATGTTGCTGAGTGTAAAGTATGTATTTTTAGAGAAATTAATTAAAATAATTTACAGCGGTAGAGTCCAATGTTTTATATTCATTTCATTTTTTATTATTACAGTAAGATTTTGAAACTCTTTCAAGCTTTTTGAAAGAGTTTCCTACGTTCTATAACAAATTTGTACCGTCATTTCCGGCATGACATACAAGTACGAAGGGTTAACACTCGCTGGTAACATCGCTAGAGACAGTAAATACGACAGATCAATCAGGATACCTTGTATACATATACATGAAAACCTTTTAGGTCTGTCCACTTCCCATTGAACCCTCTCATCTTTCTCTGTTCTTCCTCTTCCTCGAGACAGCTTGGTCCTCTCTTCCTCTCTCTTCAAGCTACCCCGGAGCTTTCCGGTCTGCTTTTCCAACGTCACGGATGTCCCTTTCTATCTTCTTTCATCCCTTTCGGATTTCAGCCCAGTTTCTCTTTTGTGGCCCGCAACTTCCTTTCGAATCTCTTGAACGTTTTTCGGCTGGCAGGTTCCTTATGTGAGACGTTCCGTCATTTTCTCCTGGTCTTTTCATTCCTGGCGGAGTGAGGAGGGGATGGTTGTTATCGAAATCGGAGATAGCCGATTCCACGTCGATAACCGGCGGTATTGTTGGAACGGGGTCAAGACGCTCGTCGAAGGGAATCGTTTATTGTCCGGCGGGATTTTTTTCTTCTTCTTTCCCCTTTTTCAGTTCTGTTCCTCGTTGCACCAGCGGCGAACTGGCCATATAAGCTTTCAGCGGAATCGCAGAGAATGGGTCAGAAATAATGAATTGTTGGTCAGGAAAAAGCATTCTTTATAGAGAGCGGTCAGTTAAGAATTGCATAGTGTAACTGATGATAGTGTAGTAATGTAATAGATAAACAGATTATAAATCTATATGAAATAGTAGTCTAATAACGTAATAAGCAATTTCTAGATTGTGCATCTATATGAAACGAATGCAAAAAAAGAAACATAAAATCTAATTGCATTCAGCCGTGTGCAAACAGCAATTTTTAAAAACACCTATAAATATCAGAGAAGAAGAAAGCTGTAATAATATAATGGAACAACTTCAAACAGAACTCTCAAGGAAAGTCAAAACGTCAACGTACTAAGTTACCTTAAATCGAGAAAGAAACAAGAAATGAGAAGTTCGAGTAAAATAACTTTTATTTCCAAAATCCAACAATTTCATCTGATGTTTGATTAGCCAACGTCGATCACGTGCAATTAGATTACATTTTGTCCAACTCCGTTGCAGTGGCCCTCTGCCTGACACCACTAACCCTTTGTTTCGAAAACAGAGTTCAGGGGGTGGGTTCTTTCAGTCGCCACGAAATTTACGAGGGGTTCGCGGCTCTACATGAAATTGTTCAATTTTCAACTCCCTGGAGACGGGAACAGGAAGAGCGTATACTGCATTCTTTATGGAAACGGTTGACCAGAACGGCGCCGCGCACTCCGAAACGCCGCGTGATCGCCTCGCGCGGATCCGGGACGACCTCCATTTTCTTTTGGAATTGAATGCACCGAGGCCTGACACGTTCGTCGGTTATTAAATAATAAAAAGACCTTCAGTGGTGCCCGACGCCAGCGTGCTCGAATTTATTTCGAATGGGGATGACACATCTCAATAGGCATTTTTGATCGGCCTGAGGTGCATTTACCCCTTGCGTTACGATTTCCGTTGCAACCGTCCTCTTCGAGACTGTATCTTTATCGTTTATGTTTAACTAGAAAGAAAAAGAACCCTACTGTCATTATAAATCTATGTTTACTATGAAGATTAAATGTTACCATGAGAAAGATAATATATAATTTCGTTTCGAAAGAGATCTTCTGCTATGAAACCTACATTATTCAAAATAAGTAAATTCGCTTATAAATATGCATTTTAAACAATTATTCGTTCGCAATTTACTTTAAATACCGAAACCCGTAGCCGCCATTATGTCGGCGCAACCTTCGGAGGGTGAAACGCGACGAATGTAAAAGTTCGAATGCCTCGTGTTGCTTTATTAATACTTGTTTTCCCTTTTGCATTTTTTTTTCTTCGTTTCTGAACGAAAATTTCGTTCTCCTCGGGAAGTTGTCGCGCAGTTGAAACTTAGCGAACGTGCAATGACAGCCGTCAGAAGTTGTCAGAAGCAACTGTTACGATTCCGCGGCCCGTTGGAAAAAGGAGAAAATAAAGGCGAAGCGTCGGCCGGCTATATTCACGGTATAAAGAACGATAGCTAGGGGGTCGGCCCTGTTTCTTTATGACGATGCACGTGGACATCGACGATGCATACAGCCCTGTCCTCGGTTTACCTGAGAATCTAGGGTCGCTTTTTCACCGACGAGCTGCGAAATTAATATTAATGAGCGCAAAACTACGGGCGTTTTATGCCGTGAAGGGACCCGAGCCTCGCCAAAGAACCGCTGCAATGCCCGCCATTATTGCGTGCAAACTCAACGTCCCACCTTGTACCATTTACGATCACGCCGGGCACAGTAATTAACAATCGGACGGTGTACGGTTTTGTCAACGTTTATTAACATCGGTAAACATCGATCAGTGATTTGAAACATTGATCGTCAATTGAACTTTTTGTATTTCTTGACATTTAACGCATTATTTTGATAAATGTTTTTGATTTTAAATATTTCAAGTTTTCCAGGGAAATCGATTTTTTCATGATTGTTCGTGCTTCGTTTGTGAAAGTCGTACTAATATTTCTTTCAATACGATGTATCTTCATTTTTATTATGTTAAAAATGTTCAGATACTTCTGATGAATTTTTTAAACAAAATGTATTTCATTGTTTATAAAAGTATTTGACACGATTGACACAGTACGAATACTCGTCATCGCGAGATAAGATTGTCTTTTACAAAATTCACAATACCTACAACACATCATATTATCGTTGATCGCACCATTATTTTTGTTAAATTTCGACTATCCAATACTACAATGCAACGCATCATCATTTCCACAAAGCAATTCATTCTCGCATTATTAACTCGACAGCAACACAACGATCAGGTTTCCTTCCTGTAAACAAATGGCTTCAGTTATCGATCCGACACCACTATTATTTTCGTAAAATTCACATCATACAACATTGCAATGCAACACATCACCATTTCCACAAAACAATGCATTCTCGCATTATTAATTCGGAGCAATGCAACGATCAAGTTTCCTTCCTGTAAACAAAGGAACTTTAGTTATCAGACTTCGACGATGAATTATTCCTCGCGAAGCTACCCTCCACGGCGCAACGCGCGCTCGACGACATGGTTTCTTTTCCACTTTCCTCGGCCATGGGGAAAACCACCTTTCGCCAATTTCCCGCGAAGAAAATGGCCAAAGGAAGAGAACGCTATAGGCAGGTATAGCTCGGGGCCGCGTTTCGCAATCGAAGAAGACACACGCCGGACCATATGTCGGGCCGTGCATGAATAATAAAAGCTGGCGAGGTCAGGCTAATTGTAATACTCGATTACACGGCGACGGAGCCGCGCGTCACATGCTCGATCCTCACATTCATTTCGCCACGCGATCCATACCTTACGCGTCTCCTCGCGGCTTTTACTTTCTATACCAGTCCACATAATAATCCGGTCTCGATTCTTCCGGTATATACAGTGCACCGGCGTGCATACGGAGAAAACCGCAAGGGTTCGTTATAACTTGGTCGATCGAGTTACTCGGTCGCGCCGAAGAAAAGTAACGTTTTTCCATCGCGCGACGGAATTCCTTTTCCTTTCATCTCTTTGTTGTACACTGATTTTTTAACGAGGCAACCTTTCCAATTCACGCACACTGATTTTCATGAAACTTACGTGGGATGTAGTTCTGAAACAAATATTTCACACGTATTTTTTCTTGGCTAATATTTTAGTTAAAGGGATGGAAACTACCCTTCAAAATTAAGGATTTGAAATGAAATTTCTAAAATATATCTGAAATTAGGAAAGACAGTTTTTTTTTAAGTTGTTCGTCTCGAAATGAAGGATCGGTGTACTGATTTTCTAACGTGGGAGATTTTTCAACTCACATACGCCGAGTTTGATGAAACTTACGTGGGATACTTAAAGGGGTGAAAGCCATCCTTCAAAGTTGAAGGTTTAAAATAAACTTTTTAAGATATCTCTGAAACTAGAAAAGAAATATTTTTCTAAACTGTTCTTCTCTCAATGATGACCTTAATTCGTTCGTGGTTCTTTGATACTTGTCCTCTAATTTGAAAAATGTTATGTTGTAATATTATATTCGTAGATTTGTCAGTTTCTTTGTCAAAGCAAGTTGCTTGTATAGAGAATGAAACAATTTTAACGTAGGTTTTTGGTGTTGCATACTTGGAGAACGAAAATTTGTCTATATAGTGCAAAGAGTTAACGGAGTGCTGTTTTACATTGGAACACTACAGAAACCGTAAAGGAATCAACAAATTTTTCATTTATTCTAATTTAGATGAAGTAATTGCTAAGAACTTATATTTACTTAAAGCTTCACTGTCTAGTTGCACGTTAATCGTGAGTGTTTGCATTTTTAATACTTGCAAGGGTTACAATGGAATTTTTATGATATTATCTATCTTCTCACATTTTTCTGGAACATTTTCACTTTAATTTTAACGCGCACTTCGTAATTTACCGTGCGCCCCTAGAGAAATGAATGCACCACACTCACTTTGAGTAAAGCGAATCACTGTATACAAAATTAATCCATTAAGAACTAAATTGTTACACAAACTGAAATTTGACGTATCGATAAAAACGTGACACAATCACATCTTTCTATTGCGAAATAAATATGGATATCGGGATGTTCGTGATAACGAGAATAATAAGTAGTACGCAAAAATAGTATTACCAAGCAAGATTCTATTATTGTACAAAATTTGTCACTTATTAAAGGAAAAATATCATGTCCCTTGGGCTAAAGTTTCTCGAAACAGCTAAAATCGTTTCAGTTACCGTTTCTCCGTTTCTTTTCTCGTGGTTGCTGTTATTTCTCGTTCGACTTTCCGAACCGATGGATCCGTCCGCATTTTTCGTCTTGTACGAAGAATCAAAACGGTTTCCCGAGGCAAGGAGAAGCTTCGAGAGCAGGCAACATCGTTTCGTGCTAGGTGGGTCGATGGTGGCCTGCATTTCTGGCAGCCGTGAGCGCGATTCGCATGTTTGCGCGTGGCTGGAGTTGATTTTAGTATCGATTTGGATGCGTTCCGGTGTGTCGCTGCTCGCCGATGGCTCTTAGAGCGTTTTAGGTTTGAACTCGATAGGGAATTCTACCGACTTCGAAGTTGTATTTAACACTAAAACTACCAGACAGATCGAAATCACCTATTTTGGATTTCTTCTTCGAGAATTATTAGAAAGATACAAATAACTTTGCGGGGAATTATTAAATAAATTGCTTCGGTAATGCGTAAATTGGGATATAAGTAAATCGAAATTTGAGTAAATGAACTCTCAACATTTTTATAAGCAAATTATAAATAGTCTGCTTGCCCACTTGCTAGTTTTAATGTTAACTCCTTACTGTATAATATCCTGTGGGATTGGTGACGTAGATTTCAAACAAAATTTAAGAAAGACAAATGGCATTCAGTTCTTTTCAGAGGAATATCCCTTGACATGGTATCTGCATCAATCAAAATCCACTCAAACGTATACCAAATAATGTTTATAAAATACGATATGATTCAATTTGACTCGTTCCGTAAATCTATTGTTAACCTTCTTCATTGGAAAGTGTTTTACTAGAAATATGCAACGTTTTCCGATGAGATATACACGACATTCTCTGAAACTAACTGATGGTATGTATAAATTAAGAGACAAAGCTACTGTATTTCAACCCCTATTTCACATAGTGATGCGTTATGCAACGTTTAATATTAAATATTAAACCTTCTAAGTTTGCTATATCAAATCGAGCGATGACTGAGATTCACCCCTTGAGTACAAGGCATTAAGTGACCCTCAGAACATTCAGTGCGTTAAGCCTTTAATTTCCAAGATCCGAATGAGTGAACATCAATTCTTCTAGGAACGTTAGAATAAACTGTACACTGAATGCTCGTAGATCTAGTATTAATGAAAAATAGCTGAGATCGCGGGATGCAACGGGGCAGAGTCGAGTGGCCGACGCTGGGCGCGACGCAGCGCGGCGCGGCGCGGCCGAAAATGCAACGACGGAACAGAAGAGCTGCACGTGCGCTTAGAGGTCGGAGAAAACGGGGTCCGCGGCCCGGTGTCTCGAGTGCCATCGCATTTGGAGCGCATCCGAGCAATTTCACGACTCGCTCGGCAGCCTGACTACGTTGACACCACGATCTTATCGTTCCCTTTTCGCTCTCCTCTTTTCACTCTTTCTCCCTTTTTCCTATTTCTTCCTCTATCTTTTTTCATCTTTCCCCAAGTCTCTGTTTCTCTCCTTTTCTCATTTTTCGATCTGCCCTTCTTCATCTCTCTTCCATTCTGCTTTTCTCCCTCTTTTTTGTTTTTTTTTTCTATCTCGTTGTCTTTTTCTTCCTCTATTTTTCTCTCTTTTTCTCTCTTTTTCTCATTTTTCCCTCTACCTTTTCTATCCCTCCTCGATTTTGTTTCTCTCTTTCCACTTTCCCCTTTCCTACGTCCTTCTCTCTTCCATTTTCTATCATTTCTCTATTTTTCTTATCTTCTCCTTTTTCCTTTTTATCCCACTCCCCCCCCCCCCCCGTTCTTTATTTGGCTCTCTTCTTTCATTCATCCATTTTTTCGCTAGACTTTATGTTTAACCCTTTGCAACCAGATACTATTTCTACGCTTGTAACAATTCGATAATATTTCTTTTTGTCTAAGAGTACAGTGTAACCTAAGCACGATGATGAATGAAAAACTGAGTCTCGAACCGCAAAGAGTTGTAGTGGCAATCCTTTGCTTGGAGCCTATATCTATCAGAAAAGTAGTACACTACCACTATTATATTCAAAATAATGTCGTTATTATGTCGGTGTCGTTAATGATGATACATTGAACTGGTCCATTGTTGTTACATACAAATACATAATTTCGTGCAACAATCAAATCTAACGAAGTTAACCCTTTGCACAAATTTGTTATAGAATGTTGGAAATTGTTTTAAAAAGTCGCACAATTTAAAAAGTTATAAAAATTCAATCTCATAGTAATAATGAATAAAATAAATATGAAACGTTGAATTTTACTGCTGTAAATTACTTTAATTCATTTCCCTAAGAATAAATACAAGTTTACACCCAACAACATTGAAAATAAATCGAGTGCAGGGGGTTAAGCAAAATGTACGAGAGAGAAGAATGTGTGAAACATACAGGAGAAGGGAATTACAATTGTGTAAATCAAGTCCTTTTTCTTAGCCATTAAACCCGAAATAAAGATTATTATTGTTATCGTTTTCTATTATATTCGCCGATGTTCTGTCAGTGAAAGTCATTTTTTTCTCCCATCTTTCTCAGAGCGTTGCTCCCAGAGATTGGTCGCGAGTGCATTCGGCTGTTACGGTGGCCGGAAATATTACCTTTCCTTTCGATCGAGTCACTTTTCACTTTGCTCTCCCGCCGTGCGGCGGATAGAATTCCTAAGAAATCGTTTCGGCTTTGTTCCGCGTAACGTTATCGGTGTGCGATTAGAAATTCATGGCGGGAAACGTTTCGCATGAAAAAGAAAAGCGACTGGTCCATGTATTGGGTCGTCCCATAAATAATGCGATTTTTTGTCATTCTTTTATTTTTAGAAATAAAGATAAACAAAACTGTTTTTAATCTAATACATATTCGCCTTCATTATCTATAAATTGTATATGTATACATTATAATTACTTAGGAAAAAAGTTTCGTTAATCTTCAGTTTCAAAAATAAAAATAATACAAAAAACCGCATTATTTATGGGATAACCCAATATGTAAGTACTACGTGGGCGTCCTCGTTTACGAGTACAGTAAGATCTCGGGCAATCGACTCGCCATTTTCCGCGATCTATATCATCCAGTCTCAGTTAACTAGTACATATTATATAATTTCTTTCACAACTGTACCTAACACAACTACTTTATCATTAATAATTTAGTGGAAGAAGAAAAGTGTTTGATGCTTATTTCGTGTCCACGTGTACTCTATATTAAATACCAAAGGGAGAGAAGAAAATATCAAATAAAAGAAGATCCTAAAGAATTGAAATTTCTAAAAGAAATCAAAATAGTACACTTAAGTTAATCAGCCATCATAATTAATACAACCATATACGTAGGTAATCATATGCGTAATTTAAAATAGTTGCCAATGGTCCAATGGGGGTGACGCAACTTAAAATATACAATAAAAAAAAAAAGGTTAAAGATTCACGATGGACAAGTAATATTTCGTTTATACAAAACATTTTCACTCTTAAAATTTCGATGTCCTCCGCGTGCAAAAGGGTGGCTACATTTTGCCGTTCCTTCTTTTTCGAGGTATTCGTGTACAATGCGCGCGCGTGAGAGGTCTTTGTTAGAAGACAGCCGAATGTATTAAGCCGAACGCGCTGAAAACGAGCCCGGTGCTCATCGAACCCGAGCTCCGGTATTTTATTTTGTCTCGCAGCCGGAAGTACGGTTCTTGCACATTGGCTTCCACCGGCCCTTTTTAACGTTTCCTTCGGCCGCGTTGCTGCACCTAGGATTAATTTAGAGAATCGCGCGCCGCTGACGCAACCCGCGTTATTATGTCAGAACATATAAATAAACCGACGTTGTTGCAATGAAAAATTGTGATGTTTGGAGGCGTCGAAGATGTACGAGTACAGCAGGGACTGAAAACAGTTATGATATCGGTTTCGGTTCTTGAAACAGTTATAAAGAACCGAAACGAGTTATAGGTGCTATTTAGTATATCGGCTTCGGTTCTGGTTCTTTGACTGATATCGGTTAATATCGGCATAATATCGGTTCTAGAATGGTTCTATAATTGTTATTTTTCGATTCTTCATAACTGCTTCAAGAACCTCACAACTACTTCCCGATTCTCCATTTCGATTTCTCATAACTATTTCAAGAACTGAAAAACAACAGTTACAGAACCATTTCAGAACCGATGTACCGAATAACACTTATAACTTGTTTCATTTCGTTATAACCGTTTCAAGAACTGAAGCCGATATCACAACTGTTTTCAGTTCCTTGTCCAAGCGATATCATTTCGAGACCAGCGACATACGGGTTACAAAACACCTACAAATTATCCGTGCGCCCGTGAGACGGCAATTAATCCCGCGCGCGCGCGCGATGAATAGAGCGATTAAAATGACACCAGTATTAAACGGTCCGTGGATAAGTTTCTAACGAGGTCGGGTCGGGTCTGTGTGCTACGGAATGCCCGACCAAGAAGACGAACCTCCTTCTGTCTGGATCGGCGTTGATCCATGTCCAACCGGGCTCCGCGTAAATAACCGGGTGCCGTAAATACTTATAAATAATGAGAGAAACGAGCGAGCACGCGACGCTCGAAATTATTCATAGTAATAAAGGCGGTGCCGCGACCGGCCCCGGTCTTAAATTCACGCCGATTCCCTTAAAATCCCATCACCGAAGGAGTAACGACCGGTTTCTGCTGGCTTCGTAATTTATTTCGACTCCGTTACGATCGCGGATGTACTGGACCAGCTCGGTGCGGTGCAGTGAAAACGTTCGGGAAATAATAGTGTCCGATGCGCTACTGACGCATGTTCGTTTCTCATAATTGATATTCCCGTACAGCATTAACCGTACTCGCGAACCGGTTTTAAAATTTCAATAAAAATTTTTTTATATTTCGTTCCTCTAATACCTCGAATGCCATAGGATCACTGGTGACCCCTAACCAAATCGAATTACTATAGTTCACTTAATTAAGCGATGTTTATTCGAAACAATTTGTATATTATACATAATGCTACTTAATGCAGGGACTTTAAATTGCGCTGCAATTTAATCAAATGATTTAATATTACATTTTTTCCATTTCGTGTACTTTGCTGTATGAAATTGCATTCAATGTGTTAATCCTTTGCACTCGACGCTTTTCCTCACTGATATTACCAGCAAGTGGGAGCACTTTATTAGAAAAAGCATGTTAACATACGAACAAATGATACGCACATGAAAATAAATGTCACCACATAGATGTGGTTTACTGCTTTTTATCAGTTATAGATATAAATGTTATAATATATTTAATGATAAAATTTTACAGTTCGTAACGATCAATTTTAAATGGCTCCGTTACGGAGCCCTAGTGTGCAAAGGGTTAACTTCCTATATCGTTTAATTAATCAGGTTTTCAATTTTTGTCTTTCCGCTTGTTTCTGTTTCCACTAAGAAATATTTATATTTGTTTACCTTTCTTTCGTAGCCAGTAATAACGAAAGTCGGCGTTAAAAAGGGTAGAGACGGAATTGATTATCCGAGCAAAACATGATTCCTCTCGTTGTTTAATATTGACACATACCAACACTTTGTACATACTCATTTATATCGTAATCAATCTGTTTAACAGGAGGAATTATATGAAGTTTCGGTACGTTTAGTGGTAATTGTTTCTGGTGCTTTAGTTGGTCGTTTGATCGGTCTAATTATGAACTCGATGTTTGTGGTTCGCGAATGATGAGATAACTGTGATTGAGTTTCGAGGTAAATTATTTCATCGTGGAAAGGGAAATTTTATATAGGTGCATAGAGTAATGGGTACTTAATTGAATCCATTATTGAGGAATATAAAATAGTTTTGTAAGATAGTAACAAGGGATATGGACGTAACTAATATTATTATCCTTGTAAGTAATGTTAGGCGGTATTGTTAACACAATAATAGTATAATTTAATTACTCATTTAATAATAATGAATAATTATACTACTAATAGTAATAACAGTGGCTACAAGTAATAATACTTATTTAATAAATAATTATGCAATATCTTTGTCCATAAAATGAATTTATACTCGATTAAATAAATGTCACCAAGTCGACTTCTGAATCTGACGAAAGAAAAACCTTTATTTGTGGTAATTCTATTTTCCTCTCCAATTATGTTGAAAATTTCAACTTCCACCGAAGATCCGCCGCCTACCAGTGAACGGACACTATCGGCGT
Organism: Nomia melanderi; assembly: GCF_051020985.1. Lineage (NCBI taxonomy): Eukaryota > Metazoa > Arthropoda > Insecta > Hymenoptera > Halictidae > Nomia > Nomia melanderi. The sequence continues at coordinate 8,094,501 of NC_135005.1, forward strand.
CGCCACGTGCGCCGAAAACATGTCGGCTGGCGGACAATAATGGGTAATTCAGTCATTTACGTTTCTGCGGGTTCGATGAATCCCGAGTCAAGGTTTACCGGTAATTCGAGAACATCGGAAAGCGGCTCGCGAAAATCCATGTCGAAGCTTCGCGCCCTAATCTGCGGCCTTTGTGTTCTGCGGCTGTGCTGCTCTGTGTCGTCGCGCGCGTGCAGACATACGTTTTACACTTCGAAGCGAAAGCTTCTGTCCACAGGCCGTAGAACGACGGCGACGCCGTTTGTGTGCGGGTTTATCTGATTTGATGAAGCCAACAGTATGGGCGACGACGGCCGAGCCTGAATGCGTTTAACCGTGTCGAAAATAATTCGCTGCCCTGCAACATTAACCGCTTTCGGTCCTGTTCTTTTTTATTTTGTAAATTTCATGATTTTTAATGGGAATGTTTCTTTTCGGTTCTCAACCCTTTTTGGTTCTGTATTTTTTACTTTGTAAAATTGATGATTTCAAATAGGGATGTCTCTTTTCGATCCCGTTCTTTTTTTGTTTTGTAAAATTGATCATTTCAAATGGGGATGTTTCTTTTCGGTTTTTAATCCTTTTCGGTTCTGCGTCTTTTACTTTGTAAAATTGATGAATCTAAATGGAAATGTTTCTTTTTAGTTCCTGACCCTTTTCGGCCCTGTTAATGTCTATGGGAGTGTTTGCTTCGTAAATCTCGTGTATTTTTATTTTATTGCTATAAAATATTAAGCTTTCTTATGAAGAAATTGTCTATATTTGAACCGTTACAACTTTTTAAATGAATTTTAAAGAATTTTAAATTATGCCATTCAATGCATCATCAATAACGACATTACATCGAATAAAATACTTTTCTGATAGAAATGGGCTCAAAGTAAAGGTGTACACATGGTTGCCTCAGTTTTAATGCTTTCTCAGCTTTGTAATAGTAAAACATTGCACATTATAATGTGCGCCCAATCTGAAGGTGTTAAGAATTTTTGCATTTGAATCTTTCTGATGCATGCAATTCAGAATTTACTAAAAAGAATACGAAACAAACGATAGCTCACTAACAAACGTAAACACGAAAACATGAATAAAATATAAGTATCAATTACATTATCGCGTTTGAAATGTCGTATGTCTTCAAGAAATTAACTACATAGTTTAAATTTTCAACGAAAATTATCATTTATGAAACTTATTATTACTAACATTATATATGAAACAAATGCACGTATTAAAGTTCTTTTTTCTTTTTTGTTACAGGTGAGTCGGACGTCTTACAGTTAATTACCACGGAAGCAATGGTTAAGTAATTAATCCGTCGTATCTTCTTTCCATGCAATTATTTATTCAAATGTTTCGAAGTGTTTCTAAAGCTCATAACATTTTTACACAATATTAAAAACTTGTTAAACTTCCTTTATTCCTTACAAAATCGAAAAGAAACTTTTCGCAAGTGTATGAAGGAGCGACAAAGGATTAATATCGAATCGAGTGTAATCATGAAACTCGTCGAACGGTTAATACACACGCTATAAATAATTCCATTTTGCACAAAATGTCAGTTTTCTCGTGGATCGTTGCATCTCTACAATTGACATCTATCCATATCTCCATTCTTCATATATCTCGTGGATTTGCAATTTTCTATAAATATTTTTATGTTATTTTCGCGCGCCAATATTACCTTTATTCTCGGTTCTCATTGTTCGGAACGTCCAACGAGACCTTCTCACAGAATATTCAAATATTTCAAACGGGAATCTACATTTTTTGAATATTGCTTCTACATATTGCCTTTCATTTAAATTAAAAAAGATCCGAATATTTCAAACGAAAGTCTGTTTTCTGGAAATTGTTGTCATCGCTTTTTCGTTGAAATTGAAAATTAACATTTGTCATATGAAAATCTAATCCTTGAAAATTATTTCCATCGAATTCTCTTTTATTTAAATGGAAAGTAAAATGTGTTAAACGGAAATCTAGTTCTTGAAAATTACTTTGTTTGCTTCGCCTTATATTTGAAAGTTATAATATATATTCCGAATGATAATCTATTTTCTGATCATTTTTTTTATTACTGTTTTCTATTTATATGGTTTATTATCTATTTTTATTTTATTTATAATATTCATTTACATTAATAGAAAAGGTTAATTATATTTTTTAGTTTTTGTTGATTATTCGAAGAAACTTGGAGGATAATTAAAAAGTAATTGAAGGGTAATTTCTTATAACTTATAACTTATAACTTACAACTGTAATTAAAAGCTAATATCTTCTCAAACTTGGACGCTGTATCTTACGTAGAAAAATTTCCATTTTGTTTTCGTTCGAAGTGACCGTGATGTGCAAAGGAATCTTATAAAGTTACGACAGACCGGAAGAAAACGAATATGGACATATTTATGCAGCATTTCGAGTGCATTGTTAGCTTTCAGCGATTTGTTTCCGAGAAACTTTTTCCCCGAGTTCGCGAAACTCTCACTGGTCTTCTTTTGTCGGAACTGTTTGCAACGCTCCGAAAGAACGGCAAACACTTAACGTACCAGAGTGGAAAATGAAAACTTTTTCAAAATATTTTGCAAACACTGTTACACTTCAACGATTTATTTTCACGAAACTTGTTCCCTCGATTTACGAAATTTTCCATGTCCTTCTCTCTCTTTTTTTGCTTCTTTTTCATGCTCGGAGATGTTTGCGTTACACGCGACGAAAGGATTGCGTTAGAATCGGTTTGTCGAAGAGAATTGTACGAATCTATCATTCGTAAATATAACATATATTATAAGAATTATTATTATAAGAATATACATATTATTATTATAAAAATAAAAATATTATTATACAAAATTAATGTTTATATCGATATAAATAAGTAATAACTAGATTTCAGTTTATCCATGAAAAATACTCTAGTCTCGATAGTCCATTAATTTTCATAAACATTGCAATATTCAACTTCAAACAAAAACATTGAGCTAAATATCACACTTTCGAGTTCTTCGTGGAACAAGATAATGAGTGGCACAGATATTTGACAGTAACGATTTACTACGCGCGATAACGTGGCGACAAGAAATGTGTTCAACAACGGTGCATCGTTCGATGATAGATTTAACGCTACCTCACTTCCGGTACAAAAATAACACGTCTGTGAAAATCATGGATATTATTTAGTGTTGCGACGATACCGTGAACCTTATTGTCGCCATTTTATTTTCTTTACTTTCTTTTCTCCCAGAGAAAGTTAAACTGATTATTAGAACGTAAACAGTGCTACAAAATGTCGACCAAACAATAGCCATTCTTCTTTTGCAATCGTATCATGATTATTATAAAAGAGATACGAATTACAAAATTACTTATCGTTATTATTGTTTATTATTAATATTTTATGCGTTATCTTTTATACAAAAATTCGCATTGAAAATTAAATTAATGATTTGTCATTCGAACGAATTTAAACGAATCATAGAAAATAATCATATTACTTGCACACTCGATTATTATTTTTTAATTTAATTCTGTAATTTTTAATATTCTTCTTGATTTAGCACTTTTGATAGATAAAGTATTCTCAACGAAATTCGTAATTAACAATTTTAAACACATATTTGATAAGATACGCGTTTAATGTTATCACGAAGCTCACGAATGAGATGCTTGATCGATCCTTTACCTGCGATATGCTAATGCTCGTTAGTAAATTAATACTGCAGTGCTAGCCAGTGATAGGTGTGATTTAATTAGTAAAGTAAACGTATATAGATTGTGTTCAGTTTAATCGCGAACAATCATAATAAATTCATTTTAAAATATGTAATATTATTACAAAATACAATAAAATTTTTTGTTCAGGTGTTTTTAGCAGAAATTCACAAAATGCACAGTTCAATGAATACAACGTGTGGGAAATTAATTTACAATGCATTTATTCAATACTGAACAAGCAATGATTGTATTTTATCTTTTTCCCAGTTTTACCTGAATTTCACGAAGCATTCGTATGGTTTAGAGTATTCCAGGATCACCGTATATACGGTGACCTGCATATTTCCTCAAACGCGTTCACAATATCAACCGGTTATGTAAATAGTTAAATTGCTACTTATTTTCTTCTTGAGACTCGCGCGAACCGTAAATTTCAATCCATATTGAAATCGACTTTACAAGATTAACTTATGTTTCTTTATTTTTATTGTCGATTTCGAAAACTATGCTGAACGCCATACCCGTGCAATGAAAATACAGTATCATTTGTAGTCAGTGAAATTGTATGCTGAAAGTTCTGATAATTTACAATTTAAATGACAAGTGTTCCGTTTTCGTCAGAAAAATTTTGTGTTTTCGTGAAGTGTACACAGAATTCTAAACGTAGAAAAATTGAAATGAATCTTTTTGCTCCTTCGAGTTTCCTTATTTTTTACTAATCTTTGATAACCTTTATTCCATATTATCTTTTATTCATTATTCAATACGTATTCTTCATTCCATTATTATTACATAATAATTTCATTCTCGATCAATCTTCTTAATTCATCTTTAAACATAACACGTAAAAATCCAAAACACAGAATTTTCAATATAAATCGAAACCAAACGTGCTCAACAACTCAGTTTTTGCATTCGCATTTTATTGCAGCTGCACAGTGCTATTCTTATCGTTCTTTTATCCGAGACTGCTTCTGTTCACACCGCACTAGCAAAACTCGAACGTTTCTTCGCGAAGAAACTGTCGCTTTCGCGAGCGAGCTAGTGATCCGTTGTTTCTAAAGAATCAAAGAGAAATGCAAAGCCAGTCATGGAAGACGCGGATAACGGCGAACGTTGTAGAAAAACAGCGTTTTCTTGCTCTTGAAGGAACTGATGGGATTCGTTCTCGAGACTCACCGTATTTTCTTTTCGTACATAATTGTGCATACAACTTGATTTCGTGTAATTCAATGGCTACCGAATCGACGATTTCTGTTCGAAAGAAAACGATTGAAACATGGATGAGTTGTCAATGAGTTTTAACATTAGAACAATCGCACCCGTCGAAGTGGCAGGTTTCACTTTTCTTATTTCGTAATTATCGATATGTTAAACGCGTTAAATATCCCAAATGATTTCAAGTAGTAAAACAATGGACATCATAATGTGCGCCAGGTTTGAAGCGGTGAAATTATCCTCCAAATTATCTCGTATTCGCTGATATTTTGAGCCCGAATCAACGGTGATCGTGTTCAGAATGTTATTCCCAAGTAATGAATTTCATTTAATCTATTTCGCGATATGATTTCCGGCTTCGTATGTATGAAACACCGTGGGTGGTCCCAAAGTTAAATTGAAGTCGCATCCGTGCAACGAAAACACCGGCGAAATACGCACTGAGTTCAGTCTCGATTTGAAGAGGAAATAATGTCATCGGCGTAATAGCTGTTCACAGGACACTCCGGCTGGATCCAATCGTCTATGATCGATTGTTCTCCACAAATTGTGTTTCCTTCCCGGGTCTACACGAAGGACACCCAGGCGCGACAGTGTAATAACGTTCGAAAGAATGTCATTATTGTGTCTGCCTTTTCGAGCCGCTGTTTCTCGGAATCTGATAATGACGACTCACGATACGATAATCCTAACTCGGGATACCTCGATCGAGACATTTTCCCAGGGATTGAAAACAATTATGATATCGGCTTCGGCTCTTGAAACAATTATGAAGAACCGAAATAAGTCATAGCTCTTATTCCGCATGTCGGTTTCGTTCTGAAACGGTTCTATAACTATTTTTTGTCGGTTCTTTGTTTCAGTTCTCCCTAACTATTTCAAGAATTGAAAAATAATAATTCTATAACTGTGTTTTATTCGTTAACTCCATTGTAATAACAATAATGTTGTCGGAAGACTGATAAAAGTTACTAAAATAATTTACAGCTCATTTGGAGGCATAGCCGTGATTCGGAACAATTACCATAATTTTTTGTGCGCACTAATTGCCCGAAACACGGTGAAAGCAGAGTAGACGGCCAGTATCGTAATTACCCATACTCGATCAGATTGCGCGCGATACTTTCAGCCGGCAGCGTTTCTTAACTTTATTAATTGGCTCGGTTCCGTCGCGGCAATTTAGTGCACCTAGATCATTACAAGTTGAGCATCTCGCGCCGCCATTACGTGGACATGTGTGTGCACGCCGTAAGTTAGCGCATCGCAATTACTTAAGCTGGTTCCACGTAAGGCGCTCATCTATATCGTTCCACGGCAAAACTCGCTCTTGTTTCCGAGGCAGTAAACCAACGTTGGACAGAAGTTATTCAAAATAACGAGTAAATTCAGTTTCATTGTTGTTCGCGAGTAACGAATAATTAATGTATTCATTGTTCAAAGATAGTAAATAAATTAATACATATTGTCCAAAACTGACTATATGCTGCGTTGAGCAGATGTTATTCAAAATAACAAGTAAATTCAGTTTGATTATTATTTGCGAGTAACGAATAAATTCAGTTTGATCGCTATTTGCAAATAATACATAATTAATGTATTCATTGTTCATAGATAATACATAGATTAATAACTTTTGTTTAAAATTGATAATACATAGCGCTGGATTAAAAGTTATTCAAAATAACGGATAAATTCAATCTGATTGTTATTTGCGAACGACAAATAAGCAATGTATTCATCGTTCGCAGATACTAAATAAATTAATAATAAATGATAAATAGCTTTCGCTGAACGCTGATTATGTACAGAGTTAGACAAAAGTTATTCAAAATATTAAATACAAAGTGACGAATACATTTGATTCGTTCGTTATCGACGTACAGTTTACCATTTCTTAATCGCATTTATAGCTTTTTGTGTTATTAAATGGAGAGTTTGGCAACAGTTATTTAAAGTGACGAATGTATTGTACATCGACAACGAACGAATCAAATGTATTCGTCACTTTAAATAACTTTTGCCGAATTCTCCATTTAATAACACAAGAAATCTATAAATGCGACTAAGAAATAGTGAACTTAAATAACAAATAACTGAATAACGATTAATCATAAAAATTGCTAAAAAACTATACAACCTGTTCGAACATGTATTTATGATCCAGAGTATTATCTCATTACAGTTGAACAACAGATTCTTCTATAAGTTCAAATGTTCAAGAACATAATCAGAAAAATAGAATCATGTCAGAAAATGGTTAGAAAATTACGAGTACATACGTCATTTCAAAACTTGAAATGATACTAACTCTTTCAACGATGATTCCTTTATTTTTTTACATAAACATTCAAATGTACCCTAGGCACTGCGCTCAAAACGAGAAATTTTTCAAATTAAATTCTACAGTTAACATTTCTTCTTTTCGTGAGTTTCGAAAAGATAACAGATGTTCCTCGGAGAAACGATTAAAGAATTCGGATTAGGAACACGCAAGCTGACTTGTAAATCAATTAAAGTCTCAACGGACGCATTCTTGGAGTTTCTGTAGAGGAATTTCGAAAAGTCAGTTGAATCGCTCGGTAGTTTTAGTGTTAAAGGTTTCCACGGAGGCATAAAAATCCATAGTCTACTCTATTATTACCAGTCAACTGTTGAAATATACGATGTTTCAAAGTTTCGTTCGCTGTTCCCATCCTTTTGAACGAAAAAAGAATTGACTGTGACATGCGAGTCGCGAAAGAACATTTAATCAGCCCGTTTCAGCGACAAGGGATCGTCTCGGTCCTCTTTTCCGCTTTGTCGTCTCGCCGCCGGACACCGCGCTTTTTAATGTTTCAACAAAAACCGCTTGAGCCGGAAGTAATAGGTGGTCGCCGGGTCCTCGTTTCCCGGCCCGGGCCAGGTAATTAATATGAGAAAGGATTAGCGGAGGACACGTGACGCGGATAAAAATGGCGGACTTCATTTTTTGTTTGGCTTCGTTCGTTGTGCCTGGCGCGTGGGGATGCGGACGCGAGCGGCTTGCCAGTTCAAATAACAAACACACCACGATTTTTCGGTGTTCGTACCGAGATCGAGCGACAATTAAACGACACAGCAATTTTACTTCGCATTCGGGGCCGAGATTTGTCGTATTATTACTGGACAGCAGATGTTTGGGCATTTATACTGTTTCCGGCAATGCGAAACGCAATAATACGAGGTTTTCATTTAATATCAGTTAATGTTTGATTCACTGAAACATTATTAGTTTGAATAAATGGATACTTCGTGAAGACAACAAGCTTCTACTTTATATTTGCTATCGGAGATTTCTTTTCTTAGCGATTGGGAATTTTGTAAATGTTCTTTAAATAATTACTTTAAATTTTTATCATTGTTATTAGGATATTCTATATATATTTAAACTTCATCCCTTGAAAAAAATCACAGCAAAAATTGACCTTGATTTCGGTTGGAAAAGACCCTGGGATATGATCTAGGTTAAGAAAATTTGTTTTTGCCCCTTCTTTCGCATTGTCCCTGTTATCTCAATTTGAAATTCCACTACTCCTTTTGGAAACCCTTATATTTAAGAAAATTTGTTTCAACCACATCTTTTGCGTTCCTCTTGTTACCAAAATTCAAACATTCTTAGTGAAGAATCCTATATCTAAGAAAGTGTCTTTGAACCCCATCTTCCACATTTTACGTTCGACTTCAATTCAAAACTCCTCTCTTCTCACTACAAAATAAATATTCAGAAAATCTTACACTTGAACAAATTCGTTCAAACCCCATCTCTCGCATTCTTCGATTTCTTATCATTCAAAATCCCGCCGCATTTATCGAAAAATGTTCCACGAAAAATAACTTGTCTCGTTCCCATATTTCCTATCCTTCCTTCCATTTCCATTGAAAATCCCACCCCTTTCGAAAACCTCACACTCAAGAAAACTCGTTTGTGCAGCGATTTCCCTATCCCTCGGCTACTTTCAATTCAAAATTTCATCGTTTATTAGCTAAACCGGTCAACTACGGTTCCGAATTTTTTTAAATTTTATCGCCCATGCTCTCGACTGATACCTACCTTGTTCTAGTTGAAATAAATTTCCCCATTCTTCGGTTTAGTTCCACGAAAACACAAAAATTCTTTTTGTCACATCAGACTATAATAATGATAGAGACTACACCTGTAATAATCAAGTAAAACACAATCTATAATGCTTATTTAATTTTCCATTTAACATTGCAACTAAGTACCAGTCAAAATGACTGGTTCCCTCGTCTCGCAATGATTGACACTTTAAAAACATTGAATATTCGAAATGATTTCGAAAATATATAGTTTCACTTGAATACTATAAGGAATATCCAAAGAAACTGTTGTCTTCTTTAATCCAAATCGAGATTAATTTTTGCTGTGATATTTTCTAAGGGAAAGATAAAGGTAAAACATGTATAAAATATCCTGATAACAGTGATTGAAATTTAACACTAAACGTACCGGCAGTATATGTACCTATTCCTATCATAATCACTTAAATAACTGCTTACAAAATAAAGGTAAACAAATTAGATAATACATTTTTCTTAGTAAAAACAAAAACGAAAGGAAAGATAAACATTGATGAACTGATTAATCAAACAATATAAAAATCGATATAAATTAAACGAACGAATGGAAATTGAGAATTCTGAATCAAATTTCAAAAACGGTCATTTACCTGAACGCGGCACGTTTAGCGTTAAATTATTTAAAGAACGCTCTCAAAATTCCCAATCGTTAGAAGACAAAACCTCCGATAGTATATATAAAGCAGAAACTTCTTACCTCCGGAAACTGTCGATTTATTCAAAATAATACAAAGGTTTCAAAGAACCAAGAAATTGTTACAAGTTTTACAGGAATAACATATGAATCATATTAAATGTTCGGTAGTTCTAGTGTTAAAATTGAAAAGTCAGCGTACAATATCGCATAATTCTCCTCTGCTCTCCGTTTTCTGAGGTTAATCGATTTGGCCATTGAGTCGCTCATATGTACAAGTCGAAAGGGTTAAATTGAATAGGCGTCCGTGGATATCAACGTGTGAAGGAGTCACAGGGGTCGGCGGCGAGTGAAGCCTCCTTCTTCCGGCACACGCCGTGGTAAGCATCGCGGCGCGGTTTACGCGAATAAGAAGGCGACAATTTCCCTCGCTTTTCACGGGATCGCGTGCCCGTCGACGCATCCGAATGGGGCCAGGAGGAAACGCCGCGTTCCGCTTCTTTTTCCCTCTCTTCTGGCTCTCGCCTTTCGACGAACGTCGCCACGCGCGCGGAGAAAGCGGCGGCAGCTCCATTGTCTCCGTGTTTTCCGCGTATAACTATGCGTTTCTCTCGCAGCATTGTGCCCCTCAACTCTGGGAAATCCTGGCGTGTTTTCCCGGCCACGCGTGGGACGATTCGTATCGATCCTCGGGATTGATCCTTGTCGTCGTGCCCGTCGCCGCGGAGCTTGCCGCATTGTGGGGGGCCTCGTTGAAAGCTGAGCTCATTGTTTCCCTTGGGAAATGGGAAATGAGGGTGGAAGTTTTTCAAGTCTCGTTTTCACTATCCGCTGAGCGATGATCGAACGAGTGTTCTGACAAGGGAAATCATGAAACCCGGAGATTCGGAAAATTATGAAACTCTGTAATTTTGTGTATGACTAGAGCAAGCCAAGCCTAATACATTGCAATTGTTTGCTCGTGACGAATTTGAAGGGGTGAAACCGCCACTTGCTAACCCTTTTTAACAGAAACACATTGGTTTTTCACGTGTATAAAATTTTGTTTTGCAATTACATAGACGTGATTTTCGTTAAAAAGGGTTAATAACCATGTAACTAAAATAAGAAGGAATAATAACGTAATCCATTGTTCACGTATGGTAAACAGCTGACTAATCGAGAAGCTATCGAAGAATTACTATGACTTAGAGAATATTAATTCTTCTATCTTCTCGTTAATTAATTAATTAACTCCTCTTCTACTCCTCGATCTATCCTTTTACGAACATTCTCTTCGTCATTCAGCAAAAGCTGTGTAACCTAATTTCCTTGTATTACACCCAGTAGCCGATAAGAAAATACATATTTCTTTCATCCCCTTTTTTTTCATACAGAAGATATGGCAAAAGAAAAGTATATATTTCGTACGCAAAAAATTCCGGTGGTCTTATTTATCCTTGTTTGTACAAAGCTTTTTTATACTTCAAGATTCAAAGGAAATATTTACTAGATAGCCGCTTTATCTGAGACACCCCGTACAATTTAATTTAGAAAAAAGGTTACAATCGATATCGATTAACTAGAAAACTCACTTCTTCCAAGGGTTATTCGATTGCGCGGCTGGAAAGGGTTAATCTGCTGTTTCCCTTTGTCGAAAGAAAATACTTAGATGGCCTCTTTAGCTGAGACAAGAACAATTTAATTTAGAAAAAAGGTTGCAATCGATTAATCCGAAAACTCAATTTTTCCCTAATGGTTATTTTTTAATTGCGAAGTTGCAAAGGGTTAATCTGCTATATTTCTTCAATAGTTTTAATAAAATTCATTAGACAAAAGTATAAATCCTCTTCAGTTATTGTTAAATTAAATAAACTGTATATCATGCTACTTAAATATACGAAAATCTCATTTTAAATTAATAAAATTAACTAAATTTTTATTAAATTTAACCCTATCAAATAAATTAAATTCTCTTCTCGCAAAGGAAATATCTGGATGGCCTCTTTAACCGACACAAGTACAATGTAATGTAGAAAAAAGGTTACAATCGATGAACCAGAAGACTCACTTTTGCCAAAGCGATATTCTTTAATTGCGCGTCGCAGAGGGTTAATCCGGCGTGTTTCCCTTCGTGCAAAGGAAAGTCTAGCGACGGACAGACCGGTCTGTCCCGGCTGGCAGCCAGCCAAATCAGTACGTAATTTACCGTCTCGGTGTTGCTTACTTCCGTGGTCCTCACAATGTGTTCGTGGGCTGGCCGTGTCGCCGGCAACTGGGTCAAGAATGAGCCGGCAGCGGAACAAGACGATTCGGGGACTCGCAATATTTGACACCAGTCAGCCGGCCGTTTCGTCTCGAGGCCTTCGCCACGGGGATGCAACGCGAACACGCGGCCTGTTTGTTTGCCCTGTCAAGTTCGATGATTCCGAATGAGCAACGGGCACTGATACGAGCGCCGCTGAAAACGTAACACTCGGAGTTTGAGTTACGAGAGCGGCTGATGGCTCGACGTCCGCGACGACTTCGAACGTTTCGGTTTGCCTCTAACGAGCCGGACCATTCTCGTAATAGATCGCAGTGCAAATTACTTACTTTATCTCTTCGAAATATAAAATTGACTTTGTGATTGTCAGGGTCGAATTGACGCGTTCCGTAAACCTAAATTTGAAATAAATCAAATTCGAAACCACGGGGTGTAGAAAGGAAATCTAAATTATTTATTTCGAAGAGAATAATTTAAAAAGAAGTTTCTTTTCTATACCTCTACCGTTTAAGGTGGATATCTACCGATAAGAAAAATATGTGTCAAATATTTTCTTGAGAACTATGTGTCACACAAGTTCCATCAAAATCTGCGTGTGCTGGTTGAAAAGGTTCCCTTGTTAGAATAGAGGAAGTCCTACAGGATAGAAGAATGGATGATGTTGCGGAATTGATGCGTAATATTATTATACAAAGTTAAGAAAAAAGTTAGAAACAGTATTAAACTGTAAGAGTGCGATAAATACAGTGCGTTAAAGTAGAAGATTGACGAATGAGTAGGAAATTGTGTATACACAGGTACATGTGTACGCGAACGCGAGAAATTATACGAGTGAATTATACACCAAGTCCATTTCCTGACCGCACGTCGAACTTAAATTAAATGTAAATATTACATGAAACGTAATGTTCACTCTAGTGTATCAGACTCTAAAAATCCTGTCGCATCGAGTTACATAAATGACGAATGGCGATCATCTCCCAAGTGCAAAAGGTTAAACAGGGCGAAAATATAGACGAAATCGGTGAAATTGGAAACAGGACAAAATTGTGGACGGATATCACCGTTTCGCGTTACCGTCTCCTATTAATTCGACAATTAGCTATCGCTTGGCCCCGCGAGAGCACCAGTCAAACAGAGCAGGCTAATTCTCGGTTATCTCCAGCCATCCTTCCAGGTCCCGACACGAATCCTTTTTCCGTTTCGTACGGAACACTCCGACCCGCGTCTTCTGTTTCTCTTTCACTCCCACCCGGTTAGCCCACCACCCTCCCGCCTCGCCAACAATTAGCTTAATTAACTGAATTATCGCTTTCTTTCTTCTTCGTTTTCGCAGGTGCGCACCTTGTTCGTGAGCGGCCTGCCGATGGACGCCAAGCCGAGGGAGCTGTACCTGCTCTTCAGAGCGTACGAGGTAAGTCGTTAGATCGTTACTCAACCTCAATTCAACGTGATCTTCGCCGCGTATTACTTTTTCACCTAAGAAGATCCGAGATTTGACCCCTTGACGCTAGAGCCACTAGACAGGTCAAAGCTACTTGCTCCTGGGTTCTTTTTCCGTAATTATCGAAAAGATGCGGCTGGTTTTCTAGGAGATTCTCGAACGAATCGACGTCGTAACGGAAATGTAAATGTTTAAATTATTCAGCTAACTGCGTTCGATGAGTATACACGCCGTCTTAACCCTTTGCGCTTGATTTATTTTCAATGTCGTTAAGTGTAAACTTGTATTTATTTTTTGAAGAATGAATTAAAGTAATTTACAGCGGAAGAATTCAACGTTTTATATTTATTTTATTTATTATTATTATTATTATTATTATAAGATTTGATTTTTATAATCTTTTAAAGTGTGCTAGCTTTTGAAGCAATTCCCAACGTTCTATAACTTTATATTGTCACCTCCGACATGACATACGAGTGCAACGGGTTAAAATCAAAATGATACCAATTCTTTCAACGATCAATTATTTATTTTCTCAGATAAACATGTAATTTTTCTTCGTTTCGCTTTGATTTTTCATTAATATATGCCCTAGGTGCGTTCGTCCTGCGTTCGACAAATAGGTATACGCTTCATCTTATGATTTTATTTGAGTAACTATAAATTACCGTTAAACAAACAAACTTAAAATTCATTTTTTTCGAAAACGGAAGACCATTGTCAAATAAGCCCTCATGGCTTTTCAGTTCTAAATATATACTATAACATCCACAGGGCTCTATTCGAAAACAGATTTTTATGTCTGGCCCTCTCCTTGTTCGTTAAATAAAACTGATTCGTTATTCCATTATGAAACCAACAGTCCACGTCGATAGCTTTCGCTGGATGCATGTATACGGACATAGCATTGATAGGGTTAAACGTTTTCCGACGTTTTTCGACGAGACGATCAGAATGTCTCCTCGGGCATGCCAGTTAGATAATCGTGAACGGTCAGCGGAGAGAAAGGCCCCATGTTACTTTTCCCCTTCGAGTCGACGGGGGTTAACTTTCGAGGGAAATCTCTAAATGGAGCGAGAACAATTTTATCGTTCCGCCGACGGTCCTCTCCTTTCCATCGTTAAACTTGTCACGAGGATGAGGCTTTCTTGTCTGCGGCCGACAAGGCGTTGTCCGTAACGCGCCACGGAACTTTCGGCACGTTCACCTGGAATTTCGAAATTTCTCGCTAACCAGCGAGAACGACTGACAGCGCCCATCATGAAAATGTTATCAACGTTCAGTATCGAACTGAGAATAAAACTGAGAATTCGGTTCACACTTATTAACAGGTTAACTACCACTCACTCCGATCTGTGTACTTTTACGTTGAACGACATGACGGTTATCGGTGACCCAGTGACCCTCAAATCGAATTACTGTAGTTTGTAGGAGGAAATGAAAGGCATTATACACCCTTTCCTAGTTTATTGGAACTAGATTAGTTCCAATTAACTAAATTATTTAATTAATTTGAATTACAATGACGTTTAACGTTCACGCCTGAACGTATAAAAGTTTAAGTTAATTAATTACTTCATTATACTCTTCACTTTACCATGAACAATAAAATAAATCAACAAGATGCCAATATATTCGCATGTGATTTCAAAGTCACACGGGTCCATAGACGGTTAATCCTTCGCACTCGTATATCATGTCGAAGTAGACAATACAAATTTGCTATAGAACGGTGGAAATTGTTTTAAAAGGTCTACCGCACTTTAAAAGATTATAAAAATTCAATCTTATTGTAATAATAATAAATAAAGTAAATATAAAATGTTGAATTTTACCGCTGTAAATTACTTAAATTCATTTCCTTAAAAATAAATATAAATTTACACCCAACAACATTGAAAATAAATCGAGTGCAAAGGTTTAATTGTTATCATTTCGATTCCTTGTTTCCACACCAAATGTAACTCGCAATTTTCCGACGTTCCGGAGGATTCCAGCTTGCCCCTTATCGATCGGCAGTTTCGCCTTGACTGATAGGTCGGATCGATCGTCGGGGAAGTTCACGCGAACGGTACCAAGTAAAGAGAATTCACGGTATTCGGCTCCGACGTTCTGGGAATCACGAGAAACATTTTATATAGGTTGAAAGGATTCCGTGGTTTTTCAAGTTTTTAAAGAGAGCGGTGCATAGAATACACGGATATGATTCATCGTTGCCCACGATATCGAATTTGTATTATTTTTATTCATAAAACATTTACCAAACCTTTCATTTGCAATTACTTATCGAATAAGGTTCATGAAAACGTTTCAACTTGTGAAAAATAGGTGGTATCCATTTGACGACGTTCGAAGATTATCGAGTAAAAAGTTAATTATTAAATGTAAAAGTTCATCTAGCAGTATTTTCATCATATGTTTTTCAATTATCGAAATATTTGTTATTACTTTTTATAACCTTGCTCCGTCCTACGGGTGAAATCGGAAAAATCCAAGATGGTGGAGAAGGAAAGAAGAAATGTGAAACTTGTGATTTAATTAAACGAAAGGGCGCTGAATTAATGCCTAAACTTAATACGTACGTGAGATGATGGGTTCAATTAAATTTGTCGTTTTACGCGCGAAAGATTTAATGAAGTATTAAAATTTAATAATCTATAAAGTTCAATACGGAGTTATAGGTTAGTTCCTGCTTAGGGGGGTAAGGGGAAAATGTTTCGGAAAATAAATTTCTACAGTCCTTCCTCGAGATTTGTCTCGTAAAATAAGAAACGCGCACGAACATCCGCTGTTCGATTATAAATTACAAGGTTTATTCTCATTATATGTTACAAAGTTATGAATTATAAATTCTTCTTCCATCGGTGGCCGCCATTTCTGTAACAGTTTCCGGCGTTTCTTGGAGATCTAGGCTGAGATATAATGGAGGTTGGTTTTTTTAAGCGGAGCTATTCGCGGGGAACGAGTCCAACGGAAAATGCAATCTTATAAAAGCCGCGGTGCATTTGTTATCGCGGGAGAACCTCCCATAAAATTGTATTGACCCATATTCTTCCCACGAACGGCCGTGTTCGGCATCGCGCCGTCGAATACTGGAGTGGCACGACAATTTTTATGTCTCATTTCGAAGATTAATATATCCGTTCCGGGGAATCCACTGAAGTCTAATCAAATTAAATGAAATTTATGTTTCGATTTTACGATCGACAACTTTTTATTCTAATATCTCTGTTCTATATCTAGTATTTAGTCTATTCTAATATACTTAATCTATATCTAATATTTATTTTACTCTAATATACCTATTCTGTACCCAATATCAATTCTATTCTAATATATCTTTTTTATATCTAATAGCTGATCTATTCTAATATATCTATTCTATATCTAATGTCTACTCTATTCTAATATATGTATTTATTCTTTATTATTTATTGAAAAAAGAAGAAGTCTCTGATCATTGTAAACATACGTTTACTTCGAACAGTGATAATTATATCTATATATTTATATAAAAACTGGCATTTTATTTCGATTTCGGATAAATGAACAAATTACGAGTCATACTCAATATTATAGGGCAGGGAGTTCATTTATGGTCTATATTTGTTAACAGTATCTTGTTTTAAGTGCGAAATTGTAAAACGAACATTTATTTAGTACGCAAAATTTAGAATGCAGAATTTTGATGTATTTGTTATTAATATCGATTAGGTCGGTGACATCGAATTTTCAGGAGAATTTCCGTCTTTAGTGTCAAATCTGTAACAGAATTATGTCATAGTCACAGAACTCGTAACTCACATTGCCAGATAATTTGTTTGTAGCTATCTATTTTTATATTTTCAATATTTTGAATGTTTCCAATGTTCTCAATGTTTTAAAGTACGTTTTAAAATTACGAGCATTTTCGAAATTGATATTAGGAAATTTCATATTTCAATAACCACGCTTTCAGACGAGACAACGCTTACAACAATTGTATTTTGTCGTGATTTTCGAATAATCGCGTTTCTCTTCGAGTTTCAGTCAAGAAACGGTTTTAAAACGTTTTTCGCTTCTTACTTAGCGTCGCAGATTTTATCTTATCTCGCGGAGTTATTCTTCGAGCTGTGAACTGATTTAAGGAAAAGACTAAAGGAGAATTTCTCATTTCGTTTCTCGAGAACGTCCGCTGAATCGTGAATCGATTCGACAAAGAAGAAAATGATCGGTTTTCTGTTTTGATAGGTTTTTCTTCAATTTTCTTTGAACGGGAATTTGCAGTTTTCGTAAAGTAAACGAGCGTTACGTTATCACGCTGAAGATACTTAGTGTAATGGGTGTTAAGATTCCCACAAACAAAGAACAGACAGATACACCGCGACTTTTAAATCTTGGAAATATTACAAATCTAACAAATTTACATATGGTGTTATATAGGCTCTGAAAAAGACAGCAACATCTTTTTCTCCTTTATTTTATTCATATGCTTATCGTTTGCGATTAGAACGTGGAAATGAATTGCTATTTCATTATCTTAACAAAGGTAAGCTTGAAGGAAAGGAAATATAAATTACATTAATCCTTTGCCTTTTTATTTCGCCACATAATCTCTTAAATGCCACTTCGTTTTTAACTTATATACACCAACATTTTTTCATAGAAATTTTCCATAAAAAGCGCGGTTCATGTTTTTTAACTATTTAACTTATATATGTTTATTACTGAAAAACATATTCGTAAATATTATATTTTATAAGAAACACGATGTAGCGCACACAAAATAAAGTTCCACGTAATTGTCTTTCAATAGATCAACGAATTCAAAATAAAAATAACGAATTTTTGTAAACATTCGTAGTTTAATTATTATCATTTCGACATTGCGCATGATTAGAGTATAGTAAACAAAATGAGACGAGAGATAGAGATCAACGACTCAAAGTCGCTAAACTCACAACCAGTGTATCAACTGATCAGTAACAATAACATATTGCAAAAGTCTAACACATAATGCAAGTAACAACAATAAAAATTGCGCAGAATGCACACAATACCGAAGAAAAAAATCCAAAGTGCGATGTCTTACAAAATTCATTAATAATGGTCATTTCCTATCATGATTCTATTTCCTTTAATTACATTCTGAAAAAATCAGAATTTCCATACAGACTGGCAGTCTACTAATTAACGGAACAGAAAGGGAAGACGGTGATCGTGTTTTATAATCCGGATAAACCGGAAGTTTGCGTTAACGGGACTCGGACAGACCGTGTTCCACTGTAATTAAAACGATGCAAGAAGCGAGATCCCGGGCGGAGTACAGTGTCGCAACTAGAGAGAAATTAGACGGACAAAACTTATGTCTCAATTTTTGAAAAATAAACACATACCGGTTAAAGTAATGTCTCGGCAATAGGACTACCGATGTTATGGAGTCTTAATGGAGAACTAAACGTACCGCGACCGGGCAATTATAAGACAAACACAACGTCAATTACGACGCGTTGACTGCTACGATGGTCACTAATGATCACAGCTACAAAATAGCTAGCTAACAATCACAATAAGAAAATCGACGTCGAATACAGATATTTAATAACGTAAGTAACTAAACAATGCAACATAAAAACTCTAAGTCATTGACACCAAACGTATCGAGACCGGTAAAATGTCCGGTTTTAAAATTTGATTTAAAGTTCTACGTTTCCGTTCGTTTAATTAGCTTCATATTTATATTGTAGGTATATTGTACAATTAGTCAGTTTTTCAATGTTTGTCTTCCCTTTTTTTTCTGTTTCCACTAACAAAAATTTATTGTCCATCTTGTTGACATTTATTTTGGGACCAGCTATTATAGTAGGGATTGGTATATACAAAATGTTGGTACATTTAGTGTTAACGTTGTAGTGTAACAGAATTTTATGTGGAAAAATGCATGCCTCAGCGTCTGGTGCATGTCAAACGTTTTTGACGTTTGATTCTTGAATATTTGAAAACACAGACGTTTCTCAAGGTACTTATGACTCAGACTAAAAAATTCCTCAGGATGAAAACACATACAAAAATCTGTTTAATTGTTTTAATTAATTCATATATGATATAAATGTGACACTTGAATTATACGATAAACGTAAAAATTGTTGTTGCTTATTCGCAATAGATTTAAGCCATTTTTCCATATAAATTTTAACATGCAAAATGTGCTGAAGTCAGTAATATTGATGTTTCAATAACGTGCAACGTTATTTTACGATCGGAATTTTTCTACGTTCAAAAGTGTTTTCCAAAAGACAATTGGCTCGCTGAATTATGTATGTTTCCGTAAATTCGATTAATTCCACAGTTGTGCAGAATTGGTAATGATAATTATACATAATCGCCTATAAATCACCAATAATTATGTATAATCCCTGATTTATCATATTGCCCGTAATATATATTGGATGATTCCATAAATAATGCGGTTTTTTATATTTCTTCTTTTTTTAAAAATAAAGATAAACAAAACTGTTTTTAATCTAACACATATTCGTCTCTATTATCCATAAATCGTATATGTATACATTATAATTACTTAAAAAAGAAGTTTCGTTAATCTTCAGTTTCAAAAATGAAAGTAATATAAAAAACCGCATTATTTATATGATGACCCAATAAGTAAGTACGTAGACGTCCTCGTTTTCAAGTACAGTAGGGCCTCGACTAACCGAGTCACCATTTTCCGCGATCTAGATCAACCAGAGTCTTAGTGTACTAGTACTTGTTCTATGATTTCTTTCAGGCCTGTACTTAACATAACTGCTTTATCATTAATAATTTAGTGGAAGAAGAAAAGAGTTTGCTGGTTATTCTGTGCCGACGTGCACTCTAATTAAATACCAAAGGGAAAGAAGAAAACATCAAATTCAAGGAGACCCTAAAGAAGTAACCCGAAGAGTTCACCCGTGTTCTAATATTTTTAAATTTCTAAAAGAAATCAAAATAGAACACTTAATTTAATCAACCATTCGCAATTAAGAAATACACAATACAATCCTATACATAGATAATCATCCGCGTTGCTTATGAAATGACCTAACACATATATTTGAAAAACATATGATGAACAAACATTATCCGGCGAGGTCGAAAGATTTGCGCGATAAAAATTAGTTTTGTCCAGCTAGCACCTAAATTCACTATGCTGCGCGTTCTTTGATGATGCAGTTTATTAGGAGGTCGACGATATCACTGCCAGAATGTTGCATTACAGCTCGGGCATTGTGCCCGCGTGCCACGGAGGAATCGACTTTCCGCGTTTCTGGCTCGCTCTGGAGTCCTCCGACGGTTTCGTAATCGCGCGTATGATATCGGATACAGGCCAGACCGCGATGTTAGACGTCGAAGCTCAGCCACCCGCGATTTCTGCTCGGAGGATGGGGGAAACGCGAACGAGAATGAACACGAAACTCTTTACAGCTAGTGGTCCTTAACCAGAGATTGAAAACGGTTATGATATCGGTTTCGGTTCTTGGAAGAGTTATGAAGAAGCGAAATAAGTTATAAGTGTTATTTGGTATGTCGGTTCTGAGCTGGATCGGTTTCGGCTCTGGTTCTCCAGAACCGATATAGATTCTCAAACAGTTCTATGACTGTTATTTTTCGGTTCTTTATTTCCGTTCTTCATAACTGTTTCAGAAAATCGAAAAATAATGGTTATAGAACTGTTATTTCCTGATTCTTCATTCTGATTTTTCATAACTGTTTCAAGATTCGAAATAAAATAGTTATCGGTTCTATAACTGTTATTTACTGATTCTTTATAACTGTTTCAAGAACCGGAAAATAGTAGTTGTGGAACTGTTATGTTTCGGTTCTTCATTTTGATTGTTCATATCTGTTTCAAGAATTGAAGAATAAGAGTTATTGAACCCGTAACTGTCCTCTTTTCGGTTGTTTGTAACTGTTTCGAAAAATAATAGTTATAGTGTTGTTATTCTTCCGTTCTTCATTTCGAATCTTCATAACTTAGGAATTTTTTTTCTTAATAACTATTCAGTGGAAATTTTTGTTTTTTCTCTGGATGTATAACTGTGATCTTCTGCTTTATATTTCTGTTTCTTTCTAAGCCAGAATGTTACAAAATAGCGTATTTATTAGCTTCGGAAACTTTTTTCCTAAAACATCGTAATACTGAATTTTTAATTTTATAAAATTCGATGTACGGAATCAAATGACGACTGAGAGTCACAAAGGATTAAGTTATACTTTAGAATCACAAAGAGTTAAGTTGTACCGAAGTTTCCAATGATTTTAAAGTTTCAAAAATTCGATGTTAATAAACGGTTTTGATTATAAGCGTGAGTCGTTTCAACGAAATTGGTCCGCACTGTAAACAGAACAACGCGTGTTCACGCTGAAGTTCGTTCAAGCGTAGCCCGCTGTCTAGTACGACGCGCTTTCGTAATTTTCTGGAACGTTTTCCGTCTATGTACCACTTGATGTTTAGCGGGAGAGAGGCAAGAGTGGTTTCTCGCGACGCGTCTTGTTTATATTCTTAATTGATTACCTGTACCTATTAGCTACCGGAAGAAGTTCGTGCGGTTTTCTTGTTAGCAATGAATTGAGGTCCAATTTCAATCAGTATTCCACTATATAAATGGTTTACTGAATGAAATTGCTGTTAGCAGCGAGTTATGTTTATGTCGTTGGTATCACATAAAATCAAATTATTTTACAACAATATTCTCTGTGTTTAAATTGTGGTTTTAAAACTCGCACGAACTTTTTCTGGTACCTAATGTATTGATCGATAGCAAGTTAGTATAAATAATGAGATGATAAAAGATGAAAACTGGTCGATTAACTTTTTTCCTACGACGTTCAGATATACACGAACCAGTGTTCTTCACTAAATTAAAATTTAAAAGTCAACCTGTTAGCATGCGACGAAGTTTAAAAGAAAAATAATGTTATTTATATGACATACAGCTATATATATCAATATGAAAGACATGAAATACTAGAAACTTCAACTTTCAATTTTTCATGGATTTGTCATACATTTAGAATAAAAACTTGTAACCTGTTAGCTCAGCGAAAGGATTAAGCCCGCATTCCTCAGTCTAGCTATCACAAGTGATAAATAGACTGTGGCAAGTTCGTGGGATGAATCAACTGAATGAAGTTGTTTCTAGTGATTTTTTCCTTCGTTTTCTCGAAGAATTGCATCTTTAGTGATTTTCACCTTCTCTTCGACTTTATCGTTTGTTAACACTAGGTTTACAGGCATTTATTGTACAGTTCATTCATTCTGTTCCAAGAAAATTTAATGTTCGTTCATTTAAATCTTGATAATTAGGGGTGTAAAAATAGACAGGCGTATTCGTGTAATTGTGTCAATCGAAATCAGCGTAAACATTTATAAAATAATATTTATAAAATTCAATATGCGTCAGATTGAACGTAAACTTAGTGTTAATAGATCTTCCGTTAAGATCGTCTATTATTCATTGTTGTTGTTTTTGTTTTTGTTATTGTTATTCTTCTTATACACTACTGCGGACTGTGCTTTGTACTTTATTAACGTTCCGCGAGCATAATGAAATTCTTTGTATGCTATAAACATATCTTTCTGTTTCGGTCCGTTAACACTGTCATGCCTGTGCCAAACATAATGGGCCGGGTGAGACAATCCGACAATGCGAAATGGCTTTGCGTTCATCGGAGTGTTTTGAGAAATGTCGGTCACTTCTCAAGATCAATGCAGTCCTTGTGAAACGAGATGATATTATTATACGAAAATATATATATATCTCCCTAATTGCAATAATCAAAATGATTTAAGATGATTGTCTTGTGCTGTAAACAATGCCTCTCTCTTTTTTTTGTCGCTAAATAAATATATTTGTTATTTTCTTGTTCGTTATATTATTGTTTCGTAAATCTGTATTACTAAAATTGAACGTCATAAATAAATATATCTATATACCTATATAATAAACATAAATATATAAATATTAACACTAGAACTACCAAGCACTTAGACTGACTTTTCCAAATATCTTTATAAAACGTATAATTCTCTATTCATTAAGATTTCAATTGGCTTATATTTCAGTGTAGGTACCACTAAATCAGCTTCTTCAACGATTTCTCGGAGAAGCATCTGTATCATTCCAGTAATTATAAAAGAAGAAAAGAAGAATGGGTCATTCTGACCCACCTGGTAGTTCTGGTGTTAATAATAAATACAGTACACAAATATAATCAACGTAAACATACCAGTATTGATAATAAATAACATAAAATCATTGCAATAAATAAATAAATATAAACATAAACAATGAATATACCCATTTAAATGCCACAAACATAGAAATCACAAGTACATAATAAACCCAATGGAAACAAATATCATATTCCTTTTCTCACGAGATCTGCGCGCGCAACGCCCCGGTAAATTTAAATCGTCCGAACGGACACGCCCGTTTCAGAATAAATTATAAGACAAGGGGTTGGTTAATGGCGTGCCAAATTGTCTTGCGACGAGTCAGACGGACACACCCGGTACATTATTCGGAATACGAAGCGCGAAAGTCAGAACTATGCCGACCCGAATGTTTCCAGTGAGGTGGCACATTTCGCGGAGAGTTTCATTTTAAAACGTGGAACGGGCAATTAGTTATTTTACGCCGCGCGCCGGTCCTTCCTGTTAAATTTCGCTTCTGGTCGGGGAATCAAGCGATCATCAACCGCCGATGCTATTTCCGCTCGCCTGTTTTCGCTCTTAACGAGCTGCGTTTACCCGCAATTACTCATTTACCTTTGTTGCGGTCCGATTTTACGAGAAAAGAAAGTCGGAAAAACGGATCCGTCGTCGGGAACGGTTTCTCTTTTGTTTCACCTTCCGAAATGTCCCTTGCCGTGCCCTTGCCTTTGTTTATTTGGTCATGGCCATCGACTGTTTCTCGTTTTCCAATGCTTAAACGAATTTTGTTTCGAATTATTAATACGAGTGGGTTAGAATTTTTTTTAAAGATTTTCCTGTAAGAACGATAAAACATTGAATTCTGTAAGATAAAATGAAAAATGCGGAAGGTAAGGCTTGAACAAATATTTTCAAATATAGGATTTTCCCATGACAAAATATTGAATTGTATGTGATAAAGTGAAAAATAAAAAATCCGTCCGTCTTCGTATCGTTCGATTCGTGTCAATTTGAACAAATTAAACTGTCGTCAAACGGAAACTAAGACAATCTTTGTTTGGTATCAAAAAGAATTCGGCCCTGAAGAGGTTAAATATTATTACGAAATTTCGCGTCATTATCCTTTATTTTTTTCTAGAACATATGGTCACTGTGTATATGCTTCGGGCACGGTTAAACGTTTTATTAGCCCGCATAGCGCACAGGAATGTAATACAATTTTTCCTTTATTTTCAAGCTCGCAAAACCTTTGATAAGGAAAGTACATTCCGTTTAACCTTCTTTCCTTACAGATTAGCCCGTGAAGATTGAAGTTCGCATAATGTTTCGTAGATTATGAGAGAAGTACTCCGGAGATTATACTTTGTTAGCGAAAGGGTTTCCCCCGTTTGCGGAATACAATCGAAAACAAGGTTGTTACTTGCAATTCTGATTAAATAAAATACTCCTCGGTGAATTTCGAGCATCTTTTCATTGAATGTTGTGGAGTAAATAAAAAGATCTGCAATTGTGAAAATAAAACAAAATAATTTGGGCTTGGAAACATGGGCCATAATATGGAAATTTCTTTCTTGCATTTTTAACACAAACATTAATTTTAGTTATTGTGTATTATTAGTTAGCAGTTACTCTAATTTCAACGCTAAATTTGAATTGATTGTACAACAAGTCTAAGTTGAGAAGATTTATATAGAAATATGAATTGTAATGCTGATAATACCTAAATAAATATATATTATATAGTAAATATTTTAATAATATCTAATTATCTAATTTTTATTACAATTTATAAGACTCCACGAAGTTAAAAGCTACCATCGCAAGAAATCTTAGTTTTCTAGTTGTAGCTTCATTAAATAAATTACTTTGATTTCGCATAGTGTTTCTAGGTATGATTGCGTAGTAAAATAAAATTTACCTATTTAAAATATTTGCTTATTTTAACATGATCAGTTAAATAACCATCCAATTGTAACAGTGAACTAATTACATAAGGTTTATTTTATAAAATGCTTCGTTTTAACAAAACATTCAAATTTTTCCATTTTTCTATTATCGAAACCAAATTTCAATCTGTCTCAAAACATTTATTTCGCTTGACATAGTCTGATAAATAGTCATCCAATTATAACGATAGAATAATTCAATTTATTTAAGAAAATACTTCGTTTCGTCAGAAACTAAATAGAAGTGACTGATCCGCGTGCCGATCCGTGAGACTTTCGATCCGTTGTATCCGTAAATTTGATCGCGCCATATCTCGGAAACCGTTCAAAATCGACTATGTATGCATTTCCATAGGTCGTGGAATTCGTATTGAAACGCGCCAACAAACGAACTAACAACAAACCATACAGTGATGCGCATGAAACGAAACTTGATCGTGGTATCTCTCAAAACAATATCACGGAAAAATGACCCTCGCCGAAAAATGTACAGCATGTAACATTCATCAGCCATTCACTTGCCACGTATTAAACTCGATATCAAACACAAGTGTTGCCAACTAAAATGTCATGTTTTTATAACAACTTCTTTTCTCTACTTTATTTGAGGCAGAATACAATATTTACCGTTGTTTTTATACCACTACTTTGCATCGTTCATTTCTGGATTCCCTAAAGCTGTGTAACCGAAAGCAAATAGTTGAACAAAGATGCAGCAGTTTTAATTATTTCCATGTATCAAATATTAAACTATATCTACAAGCTAACAAAAAACATAAAACCTTAATATAAAAAGTATAAAAATATAAAACATCAGAAATGTTAATTTCCAATTTTCTTGTTTGTCATGTTTTTAATACTGATATTCGATTTAAAAAGGATACAGAAGTTTCACGTCTCAAACATTAAACTACACCTACAGGCTAACAAAGAAAAAGTACAAAACTATAAGTAGAAAATCCGAAAATATGAAACAAGGATAATCATTGATCAAAGTTTCTCAACTAATTTCGTTTATCATCGCCAAAATATTACCGACGACGTTTCAAGCAGTCATTTCCCGATAGGAGCTCAAAAGGAGCAATAAAAAACAAAGATTGATTCGCGAAGTGCGTCGGGATCTGTCGTTTTAATACGAAACGGCCATTCCGCTTTCGAACGTGTCAAAACTGCGATGTCCGTTTCGCGAAACGACATCGTCGTCCATCGACGGGACGAGCATGGAAACGGCTGAGACGTCGGCGACGAGTCGCAAAGTCGCGAGTTTACGGCCGAGTTCGCAGTGAAAAACAAAGGAACGAAGGTA
Source organism: Nomia melanderi (assembly GCF_051020985.1). Taxonomy (NCBI): domain Eukaryota; kingdom Metazoa; phylum Arthropoda; class Insecta; order Hymenoptera; family Halictidae; genus Nomia; species Nomia melanderi. The sequence continues at coordinate 8,121,310 of NC_135005.1, forward strand.
AACGGTCATGACGGTCTTTGGCTCGTCGTCCATTATTTTCGCGGCCGCCTCGTGTCCCACTGTCACTCGCGATCTATCCCACAAATGCGTCTTGGCCAAGTGTCTGCAAAAATTAACCCTTTGTCCTACAACAACACGTCAGACTGTCGAGGAAGACCTGAAATCGAAGTTAACCCCCTGCCTTATGATTTCTGTTTGAACTGTGATCGATCTAACTACTTCGTTAGTAATGATTTATTGAAAATCAGAGAAAATTCCAGTCTTATTCTATGTCAACGTGTGGTGTAAGGTATAATCATTGATAACAGAGGCATAACATAATTGTAATTATGTGAATAATTATAACAATGTAAATAATGTAATTTGCATTCGAACAAATCGAATAATATTGATGTTTGTTAAATTCCATTTGAAATCTTCATCACAATTCTGACTTCATATTGTAAGGCAAGGTACCACCTTGCACTCGATTTATTTTCAGTGTTGTTCGGTATAAACTTGTATTTATTTTTAGTAAAACAAATTAAAGTGATATACACCGGTAGAATTCAACGTTTCATATTTCTTTTATTTATTATCATTGTAATAAGATTGAATTTTTATAACCTTTTAAAGTGTGCTACTTTTTCAATCAATTTCCAACGTTGCATAAGAAATTTGTATTGTCATCTTCAGCATGACATACGAGTGCAAAGGGTTAACCCCTTGCCGTATAATTTCTTTCTGCTAACAAGGGTAGTTGTCAAACCCGGAAATTCAAAAAATTATGAAACTTTGTGTGTAAGTAAGTCAAACGTAGTAGATTGCAATTGTTTTTTCGTGCTAAATTTTGCTTTGGAGGGGTGAACCACCCCTTGCAAGAAATGCAAATTTTTGTTTCCTGTGGATTATCTTGAAAACGATAAGAGATAGTTAAAAAAATTAACGAAAAATACGTTGCTCTTTTACGTCTGTAAAATTGAAAAATAAGATTTTCAAAATTCGAATTCAAAATAGAACACTGAACATGTTGATCTGCAATCTAATGATCACAGTTTCTCCCGCGAAGTATATTTTCTTTTAAATAATTATTTTTATTGTTATTTTAATTGCAATTATGAATAAACCAATATTCCGGAAGACGCCACAGTTCAAGTGTTTTATATATTTTTTATTGTTGCTCTGTCTTCCTACTAACATTCTTAAGAATTAGAAAAGAAAACCATTTTCTATCATTGCTCTATTTTCGTAACAACATTCTTGAAAATTCAAATTTCTCTATTAAGCAAAATAAAACCATTTTCCATCGTTCTTCCAGTTCCCAAATCACATTCTTAACGATAAATTATTTATTTTTCACGTGAACATGTGATTCTTCTTCGTTTTGCTTTAGCTTTTCGTTAGAATATATTACAGCTGCATGTGGCCTGTGTTACACGAGCATACACTTCATTATTTCATTTCATTGCGAGCATTATCACAGATTTTTTCAATTAAATTCCACAGTTAACAGGTTAAAAACATAAATCCCTACGAGGACCGACAATCTTAATGATCACGGTTCCTCCCTCGTTAAACATTAAATTTCACGGATAGCCGGTGGTATGCTCTTGCGAGACATACCGTGTATACATACGTAGAGGCCCGGGAAACGGGGCGATATTTCAGATTTCATTAACACGCGTTTTCCCGCGCGCGAGAAGGAGACGGATCTCGTTCCGGCGGTAACATACAAATATAACACGGGTACTCATAAGTTTATTGTGCCAGTAAAAGCCGAGTCCATGCCAAGGAAGTGGGTACAGTGGGATTATATGACTAGCTGCCAGGTTGCTGTGTTCGTTCGATGTAAAGAGCTGCCTCGGAATCGTGTAACACGCCCGCCGTATATCATTTGGCCAGCTCGCGACGACGAGTTACGGGAATACCTGTCCAAGGTACTCGAAACAATTCGAAACTTAAACCAACAAATAAAGCTACCGGAGAAAACGAGAGAAAATGACTTTCCGATTTTATTGTGGGATTCGTTTAACCGCGTTTGCGCTCGATTTATTTTCAATGTTGTCGGCTGAAAACTTGTATTTACTTTTCGGGAAATGAATTACAGTCATTTGCAGCGGTAGAATTCAATGTTTTATATTTGTTTTATTTATTATTATTAATTATAAGATTTGATTTTTATAATCATGTAAAGTGTGCTACTTTTTCAAAAAATTTGTATTGTCGTCTTAGTGTGGGATCAATTGTAATATTTTATTCAATTCAATAGATCTTCTAAACAAAGCTTAACCGTTTGGTGCTCGAAAGATTTTTCATTATGAATGATCATTTTCTGATGAAATATCGATAGTATTTTTTACAAGGTAACCAGAAAACGATTTTGCTTTAATACTTTGAAAATGGAAATGTTATGCCACGATAAGTATTCAATTTTATAATTTCGTTACGTTCAACCAAGTGGCGACTGAGAGTCGCGTCTCGAGTGTAAAGGGTTAAATAACTAGCTAGAAAACTAGTCAACTGAGTAGCTATAAATAAAGGTAAACAAGTTCGATGATAAATTTTTGTAGTGCAAAGAGGAATAAAAAGAAAGACAGAAGTTGAAAGACTGATTAATCAGGTAATATAGGAATTCATATAAAATTAAATGAGCGAAAGCGAGCACAGAATTTTAAAGCAGATTTTAAAACCGGTAATTGATAGTACTGAGTAAATGTTGCTCTGCTGTGTATATTACATATCGGGTTTGACGTTTTAACAGAAGTTGATTTTTCGAAATTCAACTTCGGATGTTCAAATGCGAGCAGATTCATGGAAGGCACGATACAATCTGGCTTAGTCTTTCTGAACGCTTTTAGTTAGTTTAGTTTGCTAGTTTAATCTTTCTAAAGGCCTTTGGTTGGTTTAGTTGACTATTTTAGTCTTTCTAAAGACCATTAGCTGGTTTAATTTACTGTTTCAGCCGTTCTAAAGACTTTTAGTTGGTTTAGTTTACTAGTTTAGTTTTTCTACAATCTAGTTTTTGAATATCTCTGACGGAAGTTTGCGAACATGCTTACGACATGAATATGTCAGTTAACAATAATATAGTAAAATATCTCAATAGTGTTTTGATTTTTAATAATAATTTAAATTTAATCATTACTGTTGCCAGCAATCTATCTAATTTTTATTACTGTTTAACTATTCATTGATAATCTATTAAACAATCAACGTTCTTTTTACCTTCTCATTTAATCCCAAAAGATCTACACGAAAAATTTAACAAGATAGTCGAAGATACTTTATTGCAGATTTGTTAAAATAACCTGTTCAAAAGTTTTAGTTTAGATTCAAATAAAAGTCTTAATGTTTACAGATGAATAAGTATACAGAAAATTCGAAACGTGTGTATACCATGAAATTATTATATGTAAAAATAACATATAATATTCAATTAATTATTATACAATTAAAAATTGATTCGAATCGAAAAAATACATTGAACATTGATCGACGACAAAGCAGTCGAATAGTTATTATCTATAATTTAATTAACAAATAAACACCTTGAATTTAGAAAAATATTTAAATTAAAGTTAACTTCTTTCGTATCGTTGACGTCAAAGAACGTCGATTTGAAGATAAATAACGCCAACAAGTATGGCTCTCTAATTACGACTCCTTCAATTACTACTGGCATCGTGTACGTACAATTAACAGTTTGATGGCTTAATGAGCTCACACTCGCCGAACCGTGCGGTGTAACAAATATTTATACAGGATGTCCCGCAATCAGTGACGCAACCGAGAATCAACCGATTTCTCGTATAATAGAAAAATATAATATTTCGAGAATGTAAACTAAAATTCGTTCGTACGCTGCGGCGGTTCCGAGCAATTCGATTTCGAAAAATCATTTGGTTCATTTAACCGCTACACGGCTCGATCGTCTGATCATTATCGGATATTTCTACTTTCAATCTTCTGTTTGGCGTAACAATTTAATTATTAGACCGTCAATGTTTGTATACTAAAATACATCGATATTTGCAACACAGAATATATGATGTGTAAATAAATAAAGTGATTTAATCTAAAATGCATAGACAATATGGTAAAATAACGAAACCATTATTGCTTGTAATCATTTCATTTATAATTGCTTGCGAGTGAAGTGTTAACCTGTTCATTGTGAATTTCGTGGCGAAAATATGAATAATATACTTATATGGAGTGTGCAGCATTCATTTTTCTATGATTTTACGAAAATATATGGGAAACATATCGAAATATACAATTATCAAAATTGACAATTCGAAATACAAATTTTTTCAAAGTCAAGAGCAACAGTATAAAACTAGTTCAAAATATTCCAGTATGTGTTTAATTCATATTTATTTAATTATCATTAGCAATTAGTACAATGTTAGTGCAGTATTAATAATGTATCAAACTTAATGGAAATTCGGATTCATTTGTCAGACGATTAATTAACTCAGAACCCACAATTATTAAACTTAAAAATTCGTTATAAACTTAATTTAATTCGTATTTATTTAATTATCATCAGTAATTAGTACAATATTATTTCAGTATCAGTAACGTTCCAAACCTGAAAGGAATTGAACTTCATTAGTAAAGCCATTAACTATCAAACTTAAATGGTCGAAATACAAATTTCTTCGAAGCCAAAAACAGTAGACGTAAGGCAGTTAAAGAAATGTCAACACATATTCGATAGAGGAACGTCTGTAAAAGCCGTCGGTCGGACGTTTCTAGCCAACAAAAATTCAGACCCATTGATCAAACGATTAATTAAGATTAGCACGGCAATCCGACCAGAATAGAAAATGTCTTACGTTACTGTATATGTCATTCTGTTAGATAGAAGTCGTCCGCTTAGTGTCGCTCGCTAATTAGACCGGACGGATACTTTTGCGAGTAACTGTAGGTCAGGAGTCAACAGCTGCCGGTGGAAGTTGCATTAAAAGAATGCCACCGCGACAAGTTAAACCGGTTAAAGGACGCGAATGCAACCTCCGACGGTATTATAAATATATTTCGGGCTGGACCGGCGGCGTTCAAACTATTCAAATATTAAAACGGTCCAGGGAAACTGGAGCAGGTCCGGGCGAATATTTTTAAATCGCCCGCGACGGAAATGCCCTCTCTCTTCTACGGTGACCAACCGGCGATAGAGAGGCGCGAAAATGCATTCACGACGATGCACATTTCTTATTTCTGTCAAATAAAATAGGTACAACTCGGCTTGTTGCTTTATGATCATTTTTATTTATGAATTGCGTACATTACGTCCTACAGATATACAATTGAGTCGCTCAGAAGACAATGCGGTTACGTCCAGAAATAAAAATTGAGAAAATTCATGTTTTGGTTTCTGAGATTATTATACAACATATTCAGAAACTACAAAAGAAGGGTTGTCTTATCTAGAAAAAACGAGTAAATCTTTTAGTAACTAAAAAGAATGTTATTTATTCCATTAAAAATTACAATAATCAGAAAATTTCAAAAATGGACTTAACCGTATTGGTTTTTGAGCAACTCATTTCAGTGTTCGTCACGTGCTTCGTAAATCTAGCGTTAAACGCGCGTTTTCTGATTAACTCGGAGAATATTCAATTGTTTCAACAATGTCGCGGTGAGCAAAAGAACGTTATATTTTAACAACATTGGAGAATTTAATAATACGATTTTTTATGAACCCGTAATTGTGGATCTAGAAATTAACAAACAAAGAAACATTATTTATAAAAAAAGGTGATCTAATATTTTACTATACGAACATTATTTGAACTCCTCGATTGTCCCAACCATAACCAATCTATGTTTGATAATCAATGTTCCCCCATACGTCTTTCGCGTGCTGCAATTAAATTAATGTCTCTGTCAATTATTATGAACAGATATTATGTTAGTCGAATTTTTAAGTTTCAAATCATTTCTATTCTGTTTTAAGTTAATTCTGCGAGTTAATGGTTCAGTTTCAAAAATGACATAGTTATAGGATGGTCTAATATGCCGCAATAATTTGTTCCCTTTTCGATTCGCAACCGTTCGCGTTCTACTTCCTCGCGATTTCTCTAGGATCCCAGAAAAGAATTCCCGCTACGGCATTCTTGACGGCGGACAATATTTTTTTACGCTCCCGTCCAATTCTCTCCGCAGTAATTCGATCAGATTCAGAGCTGGTAGCCACTGGTAACCAATCTATTCCGCGACACTCCTACGCGGCTCAAAATATTCGAGCGGCCGGACCAAGATTGCTTTCGGATTTCGGGAATTCCCATTTTTTCAAAGCAAATTTCCGGTGAAACGAGCGAATATTTCGCGAGTTTCATTTCACTCGTGCGACGCTTTCGATTTATTTCTGACGAAATGGTTAAGATTAAAATGAAAACATTCTTCTCCATTAACGCTAGAACTATCGTAAATACCAGTCAAAATGATTGGTTTCCGCTTTCTTGTTTCAGAATGATTGATATCTTAAAAGCATTGAATGTTCGAAATGATTTTGAAAATAAATAGTTTCACTTGAATACTGTAATAAATATTCAAAAAAACTTGAGATAATCTATTGTTACGATTTTTATAGAAATTACATATGAATCATAGTAAGTGCTCGGTAGTTCCAGTATTAAAATTGTGTTATTAATTCATTGCTTTGTAATATCGTGTCAGCGAAGCAACGCAAATCTTAAGCTGTTTTAGTGAATGCAAATGTCATTTAGTCCTTCCTAATCTTTAAACGTATACATGGCAAGACAGAATTCTTTCTTGATATAGTAGATTAATAATAAAATTCTTATGAGTTCTAAAAAAATCGTAGAACAAAAATTTTAAAATTACACCTTGTTTGAAATAATACCATTTAAAACATTTGAAGAAATACATTTATCCTACTACAAATTTACAAATACAAATTTTCGACATACGATAATTAATACATTAATATCAAAGAAGGGAACAAAGAAGTATATCTATTAATACATAAAAAGATATAAATATGAAATAAATATATAGTCAAATATAAATAAATAAAAAATATATATTATGCATTATATATTTATATACTATATTAAAATGCAAAACGTAAATATATAAAACAATATAAAAATATAAATAAATAAGAAATATATTATATATTTTGTATTATATTAAAATATAGAACATTTATAAAAATAAATATATAGTCAAAATGAAGAAAATGTCCATAACATTAAAACAGTTTCAAGGCTAAGAATTAACCCAACCGCATACACGACCCTTTATATTTCATCCCAACGGTCTGTTTTGACGCTTAAATATAGGGAAACACACGTGGTTCGCATTCGGCATAATGACCGCACTAGCAGCGCACCTATTCTGCAATTCGGGCACCGTGACAAAATTCAAATTCAAACGAACCGAACACTGTGCTTTATAAAACTACCGCGAAAACTATCAAACGGAGTTTCACAATGAACTTCGTTTCTCTAATAAACAGATTAAAAACAAAATAAAAAGGAATTAACGCGTTGACTACCACGGTGGTCACCGATGGCCGGAGCTACCTAACTTGCTAACAATCACAATAAGAAAATCGATGTCGAATAAAAATATTTCATAACGTAAGTAACTAAACAATGCAACATAAGAACTGTAATTCGAAGTCATTGACACTAAACGTACCACGACCGGTCCAATGACCGGTTTTAAAATCTATTTAAAAATTCTACATTCTCTTCTTGTGCATTCTTTTGTGTGTTTATGTTAACGTTTAAGTATGGAATTTAACATTTAAGTATGGAAGCCTAAAAATTACCGATTAGTGTAAAACATTCTTGTTTGCAGCAACTAATAAACAAATTTACCGTATTTATTTGTTTTTACTTATCTGAATATCTCTATATAACAATGATATCAACTATATAACGAAAATTTCACTGGTTCCAAAATTCTCAATAGTTTATATAAAGGTTTGCGAGATCCTACATCCATATTTAAAGGTTAACAATTTTATCTGTCGTTTTCCATTTTTTTTTCATAGAAATTTTTGTATCCGTCCGTCGAAATTAGTAATTTCCCCTAATAATCGGACTGTTGCTGGTTCGCGGCTTAATTATTCCTGTCTGCGTTTGTTTCGTTTATCCGAGGCAGCGATCATAAATTCACGATTAGCTTTGTAACAGGATTCTTCCGCGGAATTATTCCGCGCGTGACGGATTAATCGTTGAAACCAATTTTGGCCGATGCAAATCGCGCGCCGCGTAAAATTCATCGTGAAGCCGGCCGGTCATCGTTAAATTCGTTTTCAATTACGATAATTGTGAAAGGATTCGCGAACCGTAGTCGTTCTTCCGCAAATGATCGTTCGTTATCGGTTGTTTCCAGTTTCGAAATATTATTCTTTTTCGCTACATAGAAAAGAAAGTATCAGATTAAACCTTTTTAAACTCGTTTCTCTGTGATTTCTTTTCTCATTGTGACCGATGCAGTTACATACTTTGTCATTAATAATTTATTGAATTAAGAGAAAAATTTGTGGCATGTCCTGTGTCTACATTTGCTCTGAAAATTCTCAAAAATATTAAAAATATTTTTCACAGAGAAATAAATTATAAAGAAAGCAAGGTTCTAAATAGAAAAGAAGAAAATGTATACATTAATCTGTGTTTACTTAACCCTTTATTCCAAGATTTCTTTGTCAACTATGATCGACGGAACTGCTTTGTCGTTAACAATTTATTGAATAAAAGAGAAAAGTTGTATCTAAAGTATAATGTAATTGATAACAGAATAATAATAGTTAATCTTAATTCGAAGGAATCGAGTAATATTAATGTTTGCTAAATTCTATTTGAAATCTTCGCCTGGAGTCTAACACATCATAAGGCAGGGGGTCAATAACTTCAATTTAATTTTTTATTATTATCACTCTCGAATATCTTTGTATTGTTGCGTTTTCGACTGCAATTACTAAACTACAGACATTTATACATTTGCGGGAAACTTTAAAGTGGAAAATGGCAGAAAATGATGGATGGAGAATGAAGAACAGAATTTCTTAAAACGAACAATCTATATTGGAAAACCTGGAAGAGGGACGATTTCATTTATTTTATCGCAAACATAAATTATTCCATAGAAATGAACATTTCGAAAATCCTTTTTTTTTAATAATGTTCAAGGTCGCATCAACTGCTGTGGCCATTAGCGACCATCGTTTTTGCTGCACTATTTTTTTAACCTGTTACTTACGGAATTTATTTTCAAAAATCTCTCGTTTCGCGCGCAACAAAATGAAAAAATGAAGTATGTACTCGTCGAAAGTAGAACGAACGCACCCAGGGTATACTTTAATAGAAAGCCAAAGCAAAACAAAAAAAAATTATATGTTTATCTGAAAAAATAAAGATTTCATCGTTGACAGAATTAGTACCATTTCAAGCTTTAAGATGACGCGTATATCAAACGCAGTTAACTGGTTAACCCCTTGACCTACAATATCGTATCAGACTCGTGATGAAAATTTTCAACTGAATTTGAGAAATCCAAGTGTTAGTTATTCGCTTTAAATATAAATTAAATATCACTTTTCTATTATCAATCGTTAATCTTTAGATTACACATGAACATAGAACAAGAATCAAAATTCTTTCTTTTCCTAATGAATTATTAATGATAAAGTAGTTGTATCGATCATAGTCGAGAAATGAATCATAGGGCAAGAGGTTACTTAGCTGTGTTTCTCTTAGAGAATTAAGTTTTTCTACTTTGTCTTGTTTGAAGTTATCCTTTAATGCGGTTGATGTAGTTGGTACGGAAATTCTTGTGTTTGATAGAATGAAGAAGTGTCCCCCTGTAATTGGCTGTGCAACTTCATTGTAGATGGGTATTGGCTTTTCACAGAATGTGTGAGTGAGGAAATCCTTTATTTTCATAACGTCGAACATAATTGATGGACCGTTGCGAAAAGGTTTCTAATCGATGGCAGCTTAGCTCGCAGTGTTCATAGATTGTCATCTTCTCTTTAGGCGACGCGGATAAGATTGTTAACACAGGTTATCCACTTAACTTGGATCCTGCGCGGGCAACAGTGCGACGTGCATGGATACCACTACATGCGTACACTTATACGACGTCAATGGACTCGAGGCCTCTTATATTCAGTGTATTTTACGAGGGAACGGAAAACAAAAATATTTCACGCGTACCTCCATATATTTTCTTTCTACCATCGCACACATCGAACGAATGAAAATAAACCTCTAGGGACGACAAATATTCGACTCGTTTATTTACCAGATTACCTCCTCCAAAAGAAAAAAAACAAGGAAATTTAAAGAAATGAATGAAAACACAAGCAAATGATTTGGCATTAAAATGTGAAAATAGTAAAAAAAGTGGAGGTAGTCACGACGATAATAAAAGATTCCTATTTTGTTATTAGTTCTTTAATATTTATTAAACTCCGCTTTATAATATATCAAGTTACACTATTCGATGATTTGAAACTTAATTAAATAAACAGGATCATTTTGATCGAGTAATTAGCTTTTTACTTGCAAAATCTAATTGAATGGAATACCAGAAGAAAGCTGGACATGTTCCATCGCAGAGAATTTCATAGAATTAAAATTCCGATCGACTGGAAATGCTTAATTATAGAAACTTTAAATTACATTTTAAATCCAAACTTTTAATCATCGAAATTTTTCATTTCGTTTTAAAACAAAAATTTGATTCCATTAAATTCTGTGTTTATTTTTGCGAGATACTGTGCAATAACATGCTGGTATCCATTTTGTTACAGGGGTACGAGGGGTCCCTGCTGAAAGTCACGAGTAAAAATGGGAAAACAGCGTCGGTGAGTTGAACAATATTTATATTTACATACATTTCTTCCTCTCTTAATGCATTCGCGCATAAACAAATATATAAATATTTACAATACAATTTTTCATTAACTGCTACAAACGGGAATATTTTACATTTATTGGTCATTTTCAGATTTCTAGACCTAATGGTTAAATTCACGTCTATACTTAACCTCTTCAGGGCTGAATTCTTCCTGAAAACAGACAACGATTTTAATTTTCGTTTGACTACGAGTTGATTTTTCGTTTGATGACTCAGACTGAAACTGAGACAGATATGCATAACATATGAAAAAAGCACCTGTCCGCTCCATGGACGTTAATGTTAAAATAAAATCAAATGTACGCATATGTGCCAATATACTTGAAGAGGTTAACACGTTGCATGCCATGGGGATCACCGATGACCCCCAACTAAATCAGATCACTATAATTCACTCGTTTAAACGGTGACTATTTGAAAACATTTCTATATTATAAATAATATTAAGTACGTAGTACAGAGACGTTCAGAAAGATAAACGTGCAATAACAGTAACACAATTCAATTCAATAATTCAATACCATACTTTTTTCTTTCAGTGTATTTTGCTTAGTAAAATTGTTTCACATTCGATGTGTTAAAGGTTAGCAGACTCGTGTACTTACAGTCAGTAACTCGCTATTTGTTCCTGAAACGAACGAAAACATAAAAATCAATTCCACGTTTCACTCGGAAGTTACCATTTCCTTACGACTGTGACATACAAATAATCTCATAATATACTGTGCAGTAATCAGAAAAAGAAAAGGGTAAATACTGTGATAAACTACCGAGCTTTCACCATATTTTACAGTTATGGCAAGGAACAGATTACTATACCAGCTCGTATCTTTGCCGTATCTTTTCGCGTGGCTCACGACATGAAAAATTGTTCCACATGGCTTTAACAAGGCGACGGATCTGTCCTAGATTTCTGGGCGCGAAAAAAGGTTCACCTCTCACCATTCCGGTCAATACGCTGTTTTCCATCGCCATAGTTTTTCGTTCGTCGGAACACGTGTTTAACATTATGTTTACATGTCACTTCGACGCACGATGAATTTTATAAACATTATTTGGTAAATATTTAAGTCGATTTTGATTCACGCAATTAGACGAATTTGTATCTTAATTGCCTGTTTTTAAGTATGTAATTTTCATAGTCTAAAGAAAGGAACATCAACTTTCTTAGGAACTATAGTATAAACTGGATAATGCCCGTAAACCTAATGTTAATAATATTTGTTCGTCGTATTTTCGTTTATTGGATATTTTATACGATTTTATTGTATTTTATTTTATCAACATTTTATTTTATTCGATATTTATTGTACGGTTTATTCTATTGTTCCTAGAAAAATTCGTGTTCATTAATTCGAATTTTGGAAGTTAGGGGTTTAACACTAATCGTACCGGATCTTCGTATATACCTACTCCTACTGTGACCAGTCAAATAATTAGTTGCAAAATAACATTATAAATTAAATTAAAAATAATAATATAATAATATTATCAATCGTTAATCTTTGGAATAAATGCAGACATAAACATCGAAATTTCTTCTTTTCCTAATAAATGATTCACGATAAAGTAGTTGTGTCGATCGTAGTTCAGAAATAAATCATAGGGATTAAAGGAAAACCCTCTTATCCTATGATTCCTATCACGACAGTGCTTGACAAAACTACTTTGTCATTAATAATTTAGTAGAACAAGAGAAGAATTCGGTGCTCATTCCATATTTATGTTTATTCTACAGATTAAAAATCGTTAATATGCGAGTAATATTTCATTTGTATGAACAATAAACGAATAACGTTTAGATTTGTTGAATTCGGTTGAAAATGTTCATCGCGAGTCTGTAATCTGTAAAAATCGATGTACCAGGAGAAGGGGTTAAGAATATCCGAGAACCGATAAAATTCTGCTTGTATTCGTACGAGGGTAAATTTGGAGGCGGGGTGGATTCTTGTTTGAAAACATCGATACCCTCTTACGATTTGAAAGGCTTTCCCCCGTCGACAAAGTATCGGGATTCCCCCGCGGTTGTTCGCCGCGAAAGGAAACAGATGGGAAAACTTGGGAAACGGGAAGTTTCAATCGAATTTACCTCCATCTCTCACGATCAGGGAGAGGAGTTTGCATGATTTCGATGATTTCCTCACCCTCTACCTCACCAACGATTCTTTAAAACGGGAAATAGATATTCGCTACGAGATATCCGTTGGTACAGTTTGATTTTTCATGACAATGAAAATTTGTGAGAATATAACTGAATACTAAATCTACCGTACCATTCAAACTGACTGATTTCGGCTTCCTTGTTTCGCAATGATTGACACCTTAACACTAGTTATTACTAGTTACATGACACCCCGTATTTATTTATTTACTGATTTACTCATTTACTCATTTACCGATTTACTTACCGACTCAGAGCTACAACCAATTGAGTAGCCCATTCTCAGAATGCTCCGATCGGAAAGATTGATTTTTACGTATTTATGCAAAATCTTAAAGTGCAAAATTGCACACATTGTGCACGATACGAAAGAATTTGTAAGACATCCAAAGTGTAGTCCTTTTCATAGCATCCTTTCAGAAAAACTATTTTCTATCGCGATTCTATTATTCTAGTTACATTCTGAAAAATTCGAAATTCCGTAAAGATCCGCAGTCTAGTGACTATTGCGGAGGTCACGGACGACAAAGAACGAAGTCCGTTCGTCAAGAACAACGATGCTATCAGCGATGGCGGTCGGCACTCGCGGTTACGTGAGTCACGTAACGCGAAGAAACATTTAATCGATTCGCAGGGAGGGTTGGAACGGAGAAAAAAAAATACGTCAATTTTGTTGCTCCGCGAAAGCCATCATGTCGGCTGCGGGCCTGGTATATAATCTAGCGAGATAGCATTAATTTATGCTGCGCCGCTGGTGGAACTAGTGCACGCGACAACCTGCACCACTAACGCTATAAAATCTCGAATCTCCACTCTGTTAACTCCTTAACGAACAAATATTCTCGGTGTGCAACGTTGTACACGAACTTCAAGTCAACCGTTACACGCGTTTCCATTCGATTATTAATATAAAATTGTTGCCATCTAACGCTAGAACTACCGAACAGTTAAATCGAGTTTTCGAAATTTCTCTGTAGAAACTCCAAGAGTGCATCCAAGAGTGCAAGATCAGAATTTCGATCTTACATTTAAGGCACTGCTTAGTCTAAGGACTGTTCTTGTCAACGTGGCTCTCGCTGTTTATTGCACCCGGAGACTCGAGAATACTTTCCCTTAACACTAAAATTACTAGACGGATCGAAGTGACGTACGTCAAAATGACGACCTCTTTTTGCAATTATTAGAAAGATAACAGGTAGGGAGGCAGGATAACAAGGCAGTATGCAAACTGAATTGTAGTTCAATTAAAGTCTCAATAGATGCACTCTTGGAGTTTCTATAGAGGAAGTACAAGAAGTCGATCCAACTGTTTGGTAGTTTTAGCATTAAGGCCCCCATACACGTTGAAACCTGCGGCGATGCAGTCATCGCAAATAGGATGGGCTTCAGCCATTTCCACTTTTTGTTTGAGTGCAACATGTATCATGAAACTTTGGAAAACTCAAAGCCATCACTTGCAACGATACCTTCATCGCTGCAAGTTTTAACGTATATGGGAGGCTCTGAGAAAGCACGCATTGACGAAACGCAGACGACCAAAGTTTGATTTATCCCTCGTTTAGATTTTCTTACAGAAACGTTTGTTATCTTTTTAATAATTTCTTTCTATATCAGAGAAAGCGAAACATGACGCCGAATTTAGATTGTTACGATCGACACGCCGCAAGTCAAATTCAAATTCAAATTCAAATTCGTTGAATTATATTGTTCCGCCGATTTACGAGTGCTGTGCACACGAACGATAACTTTCACGTACAAACTGCATTTCCCCGTCGTGTTTCACGCAATTTACACATTAATTACTTATTTATTATCGTTACATTTCAAATTCACGTGCAAATTTGCATCGGTGTAACCGACTCAGCGCAATGTGCTACATACATACATACTCGTGCAAAAAGGAAACGGTACCAGATTTTCAGCCGCGACAAAATGAATTCGCACTGTACACGAAATAAGTCGGCGCGGCGCGATCCGGTGCAATCAGTTGCCTCCGGCGACCGCCCACCCGGTCACTGGCACTGTTCGGTACAAATCAATACGAAATAGTTTCAGCTACCATTTGTTTGCTCTAATTACTGCTTCGTCGCGGCGCACGGTGGTTCAGATTGCCGGATTAAGCGGGGAAACTTTTAAAATCGTTTTCTGACTGATCACAGTACTGTTCGGTCACCCCAAAAATAACGCGCGCTTTTTATATTTCTTTTATTTGGAAACATTAAGGTAAAACTTTTTTCAATCTAAACTACATATTTCTTTATGGTCTGCAAATTGAAAAAATATTACGAAACCACATTATCGTTTAGGATGACCCAATATTTGGTAAAATTGATCTCAAACAGTTTACTTATTTACAAACTGTACAATATACTTATACAAACAATATTTTACAATTAGATGGAATGAGTTTATTGGGTCAGTGGTTTTCTCCGTACTTTAAATATTGGATTGACGCAAAAGTTCTGATGTTTTTTCATAAGGAATAAAAAAAAGTTTTCCAAATATTTTTATTGACTTGATTTATTATATAATATCCATTGGTTGCTATTACGATTGGTTGCAATGTAAAAATATGATTTCGAAGAGAAAGATGAAACCAGTGATATGTTTACTTACTCCGAGAAACGTCAAAGTTTTTGTATCAACGAAACTCTTTCGTGAACCAGTGTATTTACATGTATCGAGTAGCACACCGAATGCCGAACAAACACTCATTAAAAATCCCATACAGTCGACACTGTTGTCTTAACGAAGCGGAAACTAAAACGTCAAGATTCTTCATAGCGATTGCTCTGCTGCCCTTATGTCTCATACATCCGACAAAATTCGGATCTTTTTGTACGTCACTAGGAATGAGAAATTAATCTCCATAAAAAGATTAATTTTTCAGTTTATATAAAAAGTAATGTCACCCAAATTCGGTTCCTTCGATGCGTCACTAAGAATAACAAATGAATCTTCATAAAAAGATTACCGTACCGCAACCAGTTAAATGACCGATTTCAAAATATGTTTTCAAATTTTGCATTTTCTTTCGTTCATTTAACTGTACATCAATCCCAATATTATCGGATTAATCATTCTTCCAATTTTCGTCTTTTCCTTTGTTTCCGTTTTCGTTTCCACTAAGAAAAATCTACTGTCTAACTTGCTTACTTTCATTTTGTAACCAATTATTTCATCGTTTACGGTAGGAATCCGTGCATACAAAGTGCCTGTACGTTTAGTGTTAACCCTTCAGTTTATGTAAAAGAAAAAATATCACCCGAATTCGAGCGACGTGGCAGTCAAAGTGATAAGGCGACTCTCCTTCGAGTCGTTTCGCATTTTCGGCATAATGCGGCGTACGTGTTTGTAGGAACCCCGGTGAAACTGCTGTCCCAGCCGGCGCCATTATAATTTCCCAACCCTTCGATTATGCGGAGTTTCCCCTGTACGCAATTCTTTCGCCTCGAGTGTCGCGTATGCATAATCCTGTACTTGCACTTTTCCACAATTGTGCTTACCGTATACGAATTTTCTTTTTTTCTTCCTGCGCTTTCCCTTCATCCGCGTGGACGTTCAATGGTTCAATGGTTCAAAAACAGTTTAACCTTGGGTGTCCAACCTATTAGCTACCCTTGGACTCATTGGAAGAAGACGGGTTGTTATAGGCCGCGCATAAATCAACTCTTTGCGGTCGAATGTCGCCGTAATGACGATTTTGAACTGTCATATCTGAAATCGATAACTGCTCATGAATAATTTAATTATTCAAATATGCAATGAGAGATTGATACCATTTTGTTTTCTTTTTTTTCGATACATAAGATATCGGTATGTAATTAAATTTTTGTGAACAATGTTTTTAAAGGTCAGAAAAATTCTCGTCCGCAATGTTGTTGGGTGTGAACTTGTATTTATTTTTAGAGAAATGAATTATAGTAATTTACAGCGGTAAAATGCAACGTTATATATTTGTTTTATTTATTATTATTGTAATGAGATTGAGCTTTTATAATCTAAAGTGTGATACTTTTTAAAGTACCATAAATAAAGTATAACAAATTTGTATTGTCATCTCCAACATGACGTACGAGTGCAAAGCGTTAAGCCTTTTCGAATTTTCAAATTTTCCTTTTAGAATCTTCGAAATTTTTGAAAACCTTTTTTATAAAACAGCTGAATTATGCATCGAAATGCAGAAAAAAGAAAACTACATATCATGAGTGTCTCGTTATTTGAATAATTAAATCATTCAGTTGCAGCTTTTGAATTTAAATATCAAAGCTTGATGTTTCCACTATGGCGGAATTAATAGTATGTTTAACATTGAATTATTTTTAATATTGTTAATGGGTTTTTAATCACATTCTCATAAAGTGTGTAAGATTTTGTAACTCCTTCCTGTACAATGACGAGTGAGACACTCGATGAAGGTTTCTAGATTAATTTTAAAAAACTTAATGTTGTTCATAATGTACGGCTCAAAGCAAAAAACTTTTTTATTGTTATCACTTTATTATCTTCAAAGTAAATTTGCACTGACAGTGGAGAATGCAAAATTTGTCTCCGTTCCTTTCTAATTGTCGACAGTGAACCGTTACGTGAATTTCGTAACGAATGTAAATAACACCTTGAAGGGTTAACAGACAAGATATTACATGAATTTCAATTTTATCAATTTCAATATTCGAATTGTTTGACGCTCAACGCTGAAAACGATTTTTAATAAACGTGGAATCTGAACGAATATTCTGGAAACATAATTCCACGCGGTAAAATAAATCAAAACGTCAAACTGATTCACTTTTCACTTGAAAGATTTATTAGCAGCTTTTAAAATAAATTCTTTTGTTGAAGATATGATATGAATTAAAGGTTTTAATTTTAATTTTTAGTTCGATTATAATTTTAATGTTAATTCTAATTTTTTATATCTTTTAATATTAAAGATATTGTATGAACATAACAAAAGAATTTATTTTGGTAGTCGCCAATAAATATCAAAAACTGGGAAATAAATTAATTTAATTTTTTTATGTATTTCATCGTGTGGAATTACGTTTCCAGAACATTTGTTCAGGTTACACGTTCACTAAAGGTCGTTTTTCACTGTTGAACCTTAAACGACTAGAATTTTTAATTGATAAATTTGAAATGCAATCAGGAAAGTGTTATTTGTGAAATTGTGAAATCAGTGAAAAATGTATATTGAAATTATTCTATCTACAAGCTGGTTGAAAACGAAAAAATAGAATTTTTTTCTCAAAAAAAATTACCTGCAAGCACATCCGCGCGTAGCTGTCGACCAAACATGTCAAATTTAATTTCTTCGGAAACAAGAGATAAAATGACCAAATTTTATCCTACACTTTTTATTTCATACCACTCGTATAAATTTTCTGCACATTTTCACTCGCGATATCATCGAAAAGGAGATTTCAATCGAAACAAATTTAATTTGTGGATTCACCTTCCTTTTCTGTATACAGGGTGTCTTATTCTTTCACGTATAAATTGTACTTTATTACCTTATATGTTTCTGCAGATACTACATTGCAAGTTACATCGACTGCATTTTTCAAATGCACCGAGTATAAGAATGTATAAAAATCTTTCCAAATTGTGGTAGATTGGATATGTCAATTAACTTTTACGTTATTATGTATTCATTTATATACTTGATATTATTATTATATATTTATTCATATATTTTATATTATTATTTATATTAATCCCCTCGCGCAATATGTTAATAAATATTACCTATGGCTATTAATTTCGTAAGTATTATTAATATTGTCACTTAATCAAATATTAACGTGCACAACGTTGCACTTTTGATGCGCGCAGTAAAACGTCGAAGCCGCGAAACACGAAAATTGATTGTACTTCTTTATGTGGCGAGCGCAAAACTATTAACCTACATATACGAGCAGCACGATGGACGTATTGATAAAAATGGGCTCAGCAGAACGGTGCATTATACCCTTCGGAAATTCTGCGCCACGATAAGAAATTCCGGGAATGTAACGTGTGTCACGAAATGAAAAATCACGAAAGCAGCCACGCGGTTTATCACGTACATAGCTACAGTTTGACGAACGTAACGAACACGGAACGCGCACCGATCGTTTCCGTCAATACGTAAGTTCCAAGTTCGATCATTCTTTTGAAATTTTAACCTTTTTGCACTCGCATGTCATGTTGGAGATGACAATAGAAATTTATTATACTTTATTTGCGGTACTTTAAAAGATTATAAAAATTCAATCTTATAATAATAAATAAAATAAATGTAAAACGTTGCATTCTACCGCTGTATATTACTTTAATTCATTTCCCTAAAAATAAATACAACTTTACACCTAACAACATTGCAAATAAATCAAGTGCAACGGGTTAAGACTTCGCCTGTCAGTTGAACTTTTCGACGAAACAAAGTATTTTCTTACATAAACTTTATTTTATTTTTACAACCGGATGATTATTTCATAAATAATGTTAAGAGAAATAAACGTTTTGAAACGGATAAATTTGATTTTGACCAATTCAGGGAACAGTGCTCAAAAACAATATTAAACAAAACAATATTATCGATTATAAAACAAATAATGAATGTTTTGAAATTTGGCGACTGTTTCAATATTTCTAAGACCTTTATTAAATATTATCGACGATGCATCGAACGAACCGAATTTCGATGGATGTTTTTTTTGGGTTAAATGATGTTTGTACTTTTCGTTTAATTGTTTTTCTAGTGAATTTCGATGGAACACGAAATTTTGGAATTTTGATCTTGGTTTCGTTGGCATGAATATTTTTGTGTCTTCTGGTCACGCAAGGTTATGTAAGATTATGTGCATCTATTCCTAGAGATTTTTGTTACAATGCCAATTATCAGTTTTTATGTCTTTGAAGAGGGAAAGAAAAATAGACGAGATGAACGGTGAAATGTGGAAAGGCGTGTTTTGTTGAGCTCGTCTTTTGGAAATGCGGAAACGTGGAATGCCAGAAATGATCTTCGAAACGTCATTAATCGTATGTTTCGAAGACAAATAAAGGATGAGATTACTTATGGGATAACCTAATATTTCGTAAATTTAAAGGTTGTTATTATTATTGTTATTATTATGAGATACAAAAATATTTCATAAATTGAAAGATTTTTACTCTTATTGACTAGGAAATTTAATAAAAAATCTTAAATTTTATAATTTAGCCACATCAACCCATGTGGCGACTGAAAAGTCGCCTCTAGAATGCAAAGGGTTGAAACCTTTCATGCCGGTACGGTATTTTTGCGACCCTTTGTTCGGTTCATTTGCTGTTCCGAGGTTTCGGCCGGTTGTCCTTTTCATAGTACCTTGTATCGCACACCGCTCGCTCGCATCATACGCCAGTTATGTAAAGATGATTTAAGTAACACTTGTCCATTTATTGTGGCCAAGGCGTCGCGTCGTTTGTTCAGTTATCACGTGAAAGGAAGTGTTTATAGCGCCGCGCAGAAAGCGTGCAGCTGACCAAGCGTGTGAAAAATGTCTCCGCATCGAACGGGGCTAGCGGCGATCGCCGTATATCAAATTATCAAAGGAATACCGGTCTTCGACGATTTTTGACATGCAACTTTCGCTACCGGAATGATTAGCCATTAATCTTTATGCGAAATTTTTGCGTAAAGCAAGGGAAATATTCGTTTCCAAAATTTTGTAAAATACTCTGCAATAAACATTTCTTTACAAATTTTTGACGGAGTGTCTGTAATAAAGTTTTACAAATTTTGATGAATCTTCTGCAGTAAAAATTGATTGTAGAATTTTGAAAGATACACTGTAGTAAACATTTGATTCTAAAATTTTTAGAGACACTGTGGTAAATATTTAATTATAAAAATTTATTTCTAAGGTTCTGAAGAATTCTCTGCGGAAAAATTGATTCTAAAATTTTGAAGGATACTCTGTAGTAAATATATAATAATATTCCGACTATTTAGCAATTAAGCAATTAAATACGCAACTGTTGGTGGTCAGTAATGATCTTGCTCCTAATGTGACCGCCTACAAATAAATAAATAAATAAAATAAAATCTAAGAGATGAGAATCACGGAAACCTCGAGTCATCCGTCTGTTTTGTTTGATTTCAGCCGGTGGGGTTCGTGACTTTTCACACGAGGGCCGGCGCGGAAGCGGCGAAACAGGACCTTCAGGTAATAGCCCGTTTCACGAAGACATCGGAAATTAAAATCCCGGGCTCCTCGTTTAAACTCGAGAGCTCCCGAAGGCTCCCTTGCCAGTAGCCATATATTATATATATTATATATATACATATGCGTATATACAAACAGAGCCCGCAATTCTCCATATTCTTTTTATATATATATATATTTAAAAAGAATATGGAGAATATATATATATATAATATTAAAAATATTGGGTCATAACATAAATAGACTCGGATATGTTCAACAAGACTGTCCTTGCATTAATATAAACCACATATTTCGTTAATTCATTTGAAACAGCATAACAACTGTAATACAATTAGACATTATTAATAACATTGCCGGACTATCAGAAATAGCTTATTGTTCATGAACATTGCATACAACAAACAATTATTTAATTGTCCACAGTTTACATGTCCATACCTCAAACCGAACGTATTTACGTTATGCTACGTGATATTGCAATCATATGCTAATGATACATAGTATAATATAATATATATGAAAAATAACACCCCGCCTTAGATTCCAGCTGGCACGGGTTAATGCTACGTAGCTGTTTTACCTATCAAGTACTACACACATACACTTTCTCTCTCTCTCTCTCTCTCTCTCTCTCTCTCTCTCTCTCTCTCTCTCTCTCTCTCTCTCTCTCTCTCTCTCTCTCTCTCTCTCTCTCTCTCTCTCTCTCTCTCTCTCTCTCTCTACAATTTAGCTTCTTCCTCTATTACTTGAGACATACAGTAGTAAATACCTCCCGTACTTTTCTTATTCTTTTATTTTTGTATACGTACTAGGACCGTATTGTAATAACGCTGGTTGCACCGTGTGACATACTATCGATATATACATATGTATATATATATATATATATATATATATGTATGGTGTTGTTTTGCCTCTTGGTAAGCGTGGTCACCACCCCCCCCCCCCCCCCCTTTGCCCCAAATCATCCATTTTCTTTGTCATCGAATCTTCGCGATTTTTTCTTTATTTTTTTTCTCTCTTTATTTTCATGTCTATGTACAGGAGTGTTATTGTTTAGATTTAATCTTGTACAAACGCGACACCCGATCTGTGACGGCGATGCCTCGCTACTTTGACCGTCGGATGCTTCGTGGTCCTGGAATTCGAAATTTTTGGAACAAAAATGACATTTAAGTTTTTGGAAAATAAATGAAATTGAAATTTTAAAAGTAAAAGTTTAAAAGACAAAGTGGGTTTTTAATGATAAATTTGAATGATAAAGATTGTGAGATTCGTCATTTTTCGTTAATGTCTTTTTTTTTGTGAAGATATTGAGTTGTAATATAAATGAGTTCGGTTATGAATATTCGATGTTCCTTTTACATTTGCTAACGGCGTACCGAATTATATTTCATCAATTATAGAAATCTTCATTGAATTCGTATAATAAATAACGTGAATTATATTTAATTAATTATACAATTTCCATTATGGCAGATTCTCGTTTCGAATAAATTAAATGAATCTTTATTGTATTCGTATAATGGATTAAATGAAGTACTTCATTTTCGTTATTTTCGTTATGGCAGCTTCTCGTTTTAAAGGATTCGTTGAATTCATTATTCCTCTTTTGCTAATTAAAAAAATGTAAACTTATTCAGTGCATTACTTAATTTCTCGTTAAAAAGGATCCATTATATTGAGTATATTTTCTTCTGTTTATCAATAATAATTCCTCAGTATTCCTTCTCAATATTACAACAAAGTGTCTCGAAAATTACGCTCCATCAGTTACGTAATCCCAAATAATACTACTATCTGTTGTTGTTTATTCGTATTATTACAATTTCTTGTTTCAAAGAAACAAAAATTCACTGTACCCAGTATTAATTTTCTACTCACCCAAAATTCAATCCAGTCGATCTAATTGCATACAAAAATATTCATTTACTACCTAGATCTTTAACACTAAAACGACCTATCAGTTAATATTAACTTTCCGGAATTCCTCTATAAAAACTCCAAGAGTGCATCTATCGAGACTTCAATTGATTCGTAATTTGGTTTGGGTATTCCTAAATCAATTTTTTCAACAATCTCTCAGAGATGCGTCTATCATCCTTTTAATAACTGTAAAAAGAAGAAATCAGGAATGGGTCATTTCGACACGTCCGCCAGTTTTAGTGTTAAAACTGTAATATCTCTATCTCCATAACCGAAATTATTTAAATAACAATCTATTATCGACAACATTATCAAATCTTCCGCTACGAGTCTCTCAATCAAAATTCCCTGCTCGCTTTCATCAAGAAAACTCCCCTGTAGCGTTGCAACGGAAACTCTACCACGAGAATAAAACAATAAACATCCGCTGGGTCGGTAGGAAATTATTTTCCATTGGAGAGCGTGCGGTTCGTTCCGCTTCGTTGCTCGAATTATCAGTTTATACGGGCGCCGGACAGCGAACGTGTATCGATGGACGAGCATCAAAGTCCGATAGCGAAGCTAATAGCGAGGCATTATACAGGATGTTCAAAAAGCTTGAGACCAAACTTATACTACGTACTATTGAGATCAAACAGGTGAAAAAAGTTCATGTAAACTTACATCTGAAAATGCTTTATTGGAAAGATAGAAGCATTCAAAGTTTTATAAGGAAAATTGGTGTTACAATATATTGTACAGAATCGTGTACAGTAATGCTCGCTTAAATTCTTCAATTGCGGGTCTCAGCAGTAGAATTTAACCGAGCAGAAAAAGCAGTAGGAAGCTATTTGTTTCCAAGAATTGACTCGAGCACATCCTGACAAACACAGAGAATCGATATACTAAGCAGAAACGGGATAGACACGGACTTCAAAGCGATGCCGCACGCGTTAAATATAAACATGCAATGAAGAAAATTTCAATTACCATCATTGTAACCTTATCTTCTCAAATGTAGTACCGATGGCTTGTTGACATTTTTCTGATTAAAATGAGTTCGCCCAGATTTACCGATTTAATTTAATTAACGAAAGTAAAGGCTCATTTCCCCCAAATCGATGAAACTAAACCGATTTACATCGTGTTCGGACTCATTTCAATTAGAAGAATCTGAATAAACCATTGGTACGACATTTGAAAAGGTAAGACTGAAATTACTGAAACTGGAATTTTCATCACTGCAGCATTGCCGTTTATGTTCGCGGTTTATGTTATTTTGCAACGAATTTTGTATAAATTCGAAAGCTTCGTAATTCCAATGTATATTCCCGTCGATAAGAACTTTGAAACTTGCATTGCAAACAAATATCAATCGTTCAAAGTCGGCTGTTCAAGAGATACGAATACTCTTGCGACTCGGTGTATCTTTTATAGAGCTTTCAATATTTTACGTTTGCAATATTTATATCGCCCCACGTTTCAAACATTGAAATAGTTAATGCAAGTGCAAACGCGAGTTAACTCGTCAACAATGTGTTAATTGTAATCGCATAAACGAAATCGAAAAGAAAATGTGTCCGGTCTAAATGTTTTCTAGACGATAGGACAACTGATAATAGAGATCCTAAAACCGTGCGTAAACAATGAGTGTCACTGAGAATAATAATAAATATACGATTCTGTACAACGAATCAGCGATCTTGCTCCATATCTTTCCAATAAAGCATTTTCGGACGTAAGTTTATATGAGTCTTCTTCATCTATTTGACCACAGTACAAGTTTGGTCCCGACCCTTTTATACACCCTGTACACATATACAAACAGTACGTACCCTTGTATACTTGCATACATAGAGTTCCTCCTCTTTTTTTTCTATTTTTTTTTATTTCGTTACTACACCACCGCAACTGAACTCACGCAACTTGCAATGTCTTATAACCCTGTGTAACCGGTTTCTGTGCGAGAAATCCGAAACATCCTCTTGTCGGATGGACACGACCCGCTGAAGGAACACCCTTTTGGAAACCGAACTAACGACCAACCCTATCGCCCCTAACACTTCACACTTGTACACAGACACAGATACACATATAGACACACGAACCTGTGCTAATCTCCTCGTAATTTCGTCACCACCCCCGGAAAAGCAACCCGTCATCCCTGTGAACGGTCGGTTTTACATTGACGCGGAATCGTTTCTGTGGGGCCTTTCGTTGCCAGCTTTGTTGTGTCTCGATTGGTTTTTAACCCTTAACAGTCGAGAGCTTCTATTGTACGGAAACAGAGGATATTTGGGTTTTATTTCTGTTCGTTGTATTAGGGTGTTCGAAAAGTTTGGAGGATATGTGGATTAACAGACGGCAGATTCGAGACATTTATTTTGCAGTGTATGGGTGAAAGATAGATACTAGTAATGAAATTAATTTAAACAGATTTATGTGTACGTTAAGTGATTGTAAATAAGATTTATGGGAACTATTTATGAAAAATATTTAACATTTTTGATATTTAGTATTTTTAAGATTTAATATTAGATGATATTTTAATATAAATATTTTTAATATTAATTATTTTTAATATTCTTTTGTAATATAAATATTTTGGATATTAAACATTATATTCAAATAGTATTCTATGTTGAATATTAGATTAAAAGTATTTATTTCGTTCAAAATCTACTTTCAATTTTATTGTAAGTGTTGACAGTGTTTCCTTTGCATTTAGACAATATTCTGTTGTTCCATAGGTGAATTTTACTGAAAAATTATCGACTGTTGAGGGTTAATTACGTGACGAAGTAGTTTGGGGAAAATTGTTTGTTGGAAGTCTTGAATGAACGAGATTTTTTATTGGAGAAAAAAATTAGAGTATTTTAAGCATTGTTTTGCTTGACAGGAAAGAATTCAGAAATATTTTATCTAACAGGATGTATTTAATAGCGTAGAAACTTTGTTTAATACGTTTACTAGAGCCCAGATTAATATAATCTAAGCTAATTCATATAACGAACGAGAAAATTAAAGGTTCACCGCAGTGATCATACTTTCGAGTTCTTAAAATTCAATTACAATTCTTCTAACCTTGTAAATCCAATTTATAAGTCTGTATAAAGCACCCTGCCAACCATACGCGGTTAACGAGGCAGTCAAAGTACCAAATAAAGTTCAGTTCGTTCGACGAACGTTCAAAATTAATTTACAGCTGCTTTTTAACCTCTTAACGCACAAGCTTTCCCAGTATATACACCATTCACAGACTTCAAATATAAATCTTTTCATTCGACGATCAACATAAAATCGCTACCCTTTGATTTCTCGTGGCAAAAAGCTTCTCTTACGCATAAAAGAAAACCCATCACTAACAGTCGTGAATATAAATACTTCTTTCATTTATAAATCTCGAATACAAACAATCCCATAAAATTAAGTCACACCTTTCGTCGATCGGTTAAGGGATTAACAACGACTCGAGAAACAAATCTTAACCCTGCCACAGTTTTCCATTCAAACCATTCGAAATCACTAAATTATTTTTTAAAAAAGCCGTAAACACATATAGTCCAATAACAATCTTCAAACTCGAAGGCACTCCCAAACAAAATCAGAACACGGCCAAATCGAAAGAGATCGAACGAATAGAACACTGCTGAAAAGAAACCGCGATCGGGTCTAGAAAGATCCGACCAACGTGGCAGGGTTAACGAGCTGGAAACGAAATCCAAGGACCTGAAAAAAATGCAAAACTTGACCGGTCGGCTCTCGTCGACGAGAGAAAATGACCGACCAAAAAGAAAAATAAATAAACAAGAAAAAATACAGAAATCCACCGTTTTACCTCCACACCGTGTGCTCCCTGGTTTACTAATTTAGGGAATCTATTTGCAGCAGGGGGTTAGATTCGATCCTGATATGCCACAAACCATACGTTTGGAATTTGCAAAAAGTAACACAAAGGTTAGCAAACCCAAGCAACCAGCCGCTGCAGCAGCCACCTCGCACCCTGCTCTGATGCACCCTCTAACTGGACGTAAGTATGCACCGCCACTCGTTCACTCGCTGGATACGTCTCACTACTATTCTCACCCACTGCACCGACTACAGCGTATTTTATCTTCCTTCCTGGTTGTTTCTCTATCTTTCTTGAATTGTTATTTATTTATATATACATATATACATATATATACACATACATATATATATATAAATATATGTATATATATACATGTGGTTTTTTTTTATTCTTTTGTTCCTCCTACATACCCGACCACTGACCCACGACCCCTGAGAAACCTACTTCACACGTCTCCCGACATTGAGTCAAACACCGAAACTGTCGGGCAGTAGAAGTTCGACTACGGTATAATTAATTCGTATGATTTGGTAATGAGCCGTTACTGATCGTTCGAAGGTGATTAGATGTTTTCGGCGATTGGGGGTTTCTTGAATCATGGAAGCTGTGGGCTTGGTATATTAAACTCTAATCCTATTAGCGTTCCGACGAAGGAATTTGGAAAGGTATTCTGATTAATTTTGTGTGATTTTAATTAGTCGTTGATTTAATTATGGTTTTTATTAATTTACGTTTGTTATTGAAATGAATGAAATTGTACTTGTTTGGATTTCTGTTATTTATGGAATTCGACATTTCAGTAATTTATTTTTGATTGATACATTTTTGAGTCCGTATGGAACAGAAATTTATGAATAATAAAAAGGTTCACCGTGTTGGCATCCGGAAGGGTAAACATCGAATCCATGATGTTCGATGTGGTAATCAGGTAATGTCTTATTTACGAATACTTATTGAAGACAAAATGTAAGGAGATGACGAACTGAAGTGGTTCAGCCTGTAATGAATGTAATTAAAATTTCACGCGCGTTCCTATCGGATTATTTATTCGAGACTATAATCATCGCATCGGTAATGATCTCTTCAGATGATTCCGATTCAGAAATTAATGTTTCGTGATGCTGTCCGGTAGGTGTTGATAGCAACAGTTTATTATTATAATACGTTGTAATAATTAACCATTAAATCGTCATCGAATTAATGACCGTAACTCCAGTACTGTCCAGCCAATTTGATACACACGGGTATGTGTTCTCTCACGGGTCTTTACAATCACCAGTTAAACGATAGGCATTGATATTCGTTCAATCGATCATTCGTACACCGAATATTAAGCATGTATACGAATTCCGTACAAAATTTCCAAAGAAATTGAATTTTTATTGAATTTTATATTATTATTCTATATTATATGTGCTATATTATAAACACATTATAAATTCTTTACGTTGAATATGATAGATAAATATATTCTGCTTGCAAAATGGATTCGTCCATAGCTGTCGACAAACAAGCAAATTTTTAAATAATTATCTTCATATTCGTATAATTTGATAGAAAACGTTGTTTCGCGCTTATGAATATTGAAAAAATTAGGGCACGATGATAGACGAAAAATATAAGCTATCTTTACATGAGAACTATAAAGAAAAAGATAAAGATCCAATTGATCCAAGGTTTTGTAGTTGTTTGACTGTAATATACAAAGTGGAAACGCAAACAAACATTCAAAATAGATAATAAATTGTATTACAGTTTGATGATAATCTTGTTTCTTGACTTTATTTAAAAATAATAATAATAACAACAATAGTATAGTAAAAATAAAATGATAATAATAATAACAATGATAATAATAATAACAAGAATAATAATAATAATAATAACAGAAGTTTCAAGATTTAATAAAATTATTCATTTTTAAAAAATCGATTAACCATATTGAAATATTATTGCAATAAGTATAATTGCGATATTGAACAAACTATATTGAAGTAGATAGATGAAATATTATATATTGAATAAATAACGCTCGAGCAATCTTGCGCAATATTCCGAAATAAATGCCACTCTGAGAAAAACGTTTTTAAAAGTTGAAGAACATAATTCTGAGTGCGGGGTACATGTATTTGCTTTCAGCTCTGTATTTTGAGAGCTGCCACGCATTAAAAACTAGGACCTTTATGCATTTCATTTAAAACGATTCAAATTAAGGTTCAAGCATAACAAATTTTCTAATTTTTGTTTTTAATTTTACTATATCCCAACCTTTGAAGGTAAAAGTCACTAACGAATTTCGAAATTTTTGAGGAGGGCCGGATTACCAACGAACATTCGCATTAAAACTCACGTGCACGCAAAAATGTGACAAAACAACAAACATTTTAATTCCTTTTTTAACGTATTAAAAGTTAACAAACAATGAGTACATTCTTGTTCGTTTCTGCTTCAGTTAAAAAAAATTATTAAAGCACGAACTTGTTAAGCTGCAATTACAGTTCCTAAGCAGAAAGAGGAATTTTCCAATCGCAATAATAATTAAACAAAAGCAGAAAGAAGTTTCCCAATTTATTCAATTTTCACTGTACCCATTAGTAAACTGCGACTATCATCCATAAACAAAAAGGAACTCTCAATTTTTCAAAACTTCACTGCATTAAAAAGTTTCGATCACGAATTTTACGCGAAAAAAATGTTTCCCAAACTTTAAAAATTTTGCTAATCAATAAAACCTCAATTCGCGAACAGAAGGAAAACTTTCCCGATTCGTCCAAACTTTACTGTACCCATTAGCAAATTACGACAATAGTTTCCAAAAAGAAATAAAAGAACTCCGCGATTTCTCCAAAATTCAGCTTCAACCCCTGAACGCATAAAATAAACGTTTACAGTGAAACAGCGAAAGTGATCGAACCGCTGGCCGGTATATTATTAACAATACAACAACGTCGACGTAATAGCTGCGAAGCGAATCATAAATCGGCGAGCTAATTGATAGCCCCGAAGCGTTTAATGGGAGGGAACAAAAGGAAATATGAAAAAAAAGGAAGAAAACTTCGAACGCGTGTTCCGCCGGCATTAAATTCGCGGTGGCTGATATCGAATTTCCGAATAAAAGTCGGCCGGGTCGTGGTATATAACACTGAGAAAGGGTGAAGCGAGAGAGGGTGCATCCGGAATGCGACGCGATGCGACGCGATCGATTTAGATGGGAATAAAAGGAGCGGCACAGATATTCGAGTGCATCCCTCTTTGAATGTTTGTTTTACGTTGCCAATAAATATACATCTCGTTGCCGGGCACGCTTGAGAGCTTCTCGAAATAAGTAGAAGTCATTCGGAGAGGGGAAAACCGGTCGGAACTGTGAATTTTATTGGGATGATGTTCGGTTTTCAACCCTCTTGTGGAATATATATATCAGCGATCGATGGAACAATCGAGCGAACTGCGGTGTCCCGTTATTCATTGATTTCTTTATTGCTTTCACGATTTTCTTCGAGGCCATGATCATCCGAATTGTTTCGTTATCAATAACGATATTATTTGCGGGAGGGACGCAGAGAAATTTAATGCAATGATAATAGCAATAACGTAGAAAGTAAAGATAGTTGTTAGTCGTAGAATTTAAAAAATTTAATCTTGTAAACTTGTATTTGTTTTTAGGGAAACGAATTAACACGATAAGCACCATGAAAATCTCAAGTGTTTTCCTGTAGAGTTGTTCTTTTGTAGCAAAGAAACACAGGAACAATTATTAATTATTCAGCGTTACAATGTTTGCATTACACTGTTATCAACTTAGTTACGTTATTAAACATTTCCATTTCCCATCGGTTATCTTGTATGTTACGATTGTTTTATAGTCATTCAGAAACGTCAGTGACTGGCATGGCGCTTGACGTGTAAAAGTAATCTACAGCGATAGAGTTCAGCGTTTTATATTTATTTTATTTATTATTATGATAATAGGATTGAATTTTTATAATCTTTCAAAATGTGATACACTTTCAAACAATTTCCAACGTTCTACAACAAATCTGTATTATCATCTCTAGCGTGACATACGAGTGCAAGGAGCCGAAGTTAACAGACGTGACAACAGAAAACTAGATTTGTTATTGCTCTGTCAATAAAAAATATTATACACAGCGTCTACACCTGTTCATCGAAATATCACCATGAAAGTGTAAATTCGGCTTTAGTTGTGCTCCATAATGCCGCTCACTCTTCTGGTCGCGTCGGCCGTGGGACGCAGCCAACCATGACTAATTACATGCTCTGACCTTCCCGAGTTGATCAACGACTCCGCAGAGACGCGAGCGTCCCGCGGAGCGCTCGCTGTATCGACTTGTAACTATTTACTAGAATTATGTACATAAGTAGCACTCAAATTATTCTCTTTCCAAAGTTTCCACTTTTCTTGCACAGATTCTCAAACTTTCAATATTAGGGTCGAATGATGAACATTTTTTAAATTCCAAGATCTTGTCGAGCTTCCATTATTTTCAAGTGTACATCCAATCCTCTTTTACACGATTTCGATTTAACACAATCATTCATACTTTCGAAAGAAAACATTTCATCGCGAAATCGATCTATGGGGAATTATTATATTTTGGTGATTTCTTAGATCGAGAATCGATCTATATTTTTTCATAGGCGCAGAATATGTTTTATTACTCGAGTCTCGTACGCATTTAAGCTTTTTACATTATTTATAGGTAATGCGTGTAATAATATAGATAATAAATATAACACTACGTTCATTATCAATAGTATTATATAATAAATATAAATTGTATATATTATTATGATATAATAAATATAGATTTTTAAATATAAAATTTTTAATATTTTATAATAATATTTGAAATAATAGTAGTAGTATTACGAATAATATTTAAAATATTATAAAAATTTTTAAATATAGATCTCTATTATTGCATAATAACTACAGATAATAAATATAGGGAACACGTCCTCGCAGCGTCGTGTTCAATAAATAGATGAAAATAAATAATCTTCGACTTCAGGAACTCGTCCCGATTCGCTAAAATTTTCAATGGTAGTCCGTTGTTCGTTCAAGGTGGGATGTCCCGCGGGAGAATCTCCATCGATATTCTTCGTCGTCCCGGATACTGTAGCGCTGAAATACCCAGGGCCGAAGTTTAATAAGCGAATCCCGGAGAGTACTAAGTACTCGTTAAATCGAGCGCTGAAGAAGTTGGTGGCGCACGCGAGCGGAGCGTGCACGACCGGTCTATCAAGTTTAAACGTGAAAATGCCTGGAAAAACGCGGGGAAACAGAAGCGAAAATTGGGAAAGGGGAACACGTTGAGATATTCTGTGAATCCTGAGCTGGGCTCAGCATTTTCTTTTGTATGAATTATCGAAACGATAAATTTGTTGTTCCTTTGGTAGGTATTAATTAATTAATATTATATTAAACATAGTGTAATTCGTACTATATTAAATGTAATGTAATTCATATAACATTAAATACATTTGTACTCATTTACATATTTCACTGGTTATATTTAACAACAAATACAGTAGTTACTATCGTATAACACGCAGTCAATAACTTTTCTGCAGGTGTACCCATAGAATAATCGTAACACATTAACTAAAACAATATTTTTAACGAAAAGAAAGCAGTATATGCGCTTTAAAACCAGGTTTACAGACATTTATTGTAGAGTTTATTCTATTGTCGTATGACGTAGACATTTACCAAATAACGTTCATAAAATTCAATGTGCGTCAAATTGACGTGTTCCGTAAACATAGTGTTAAACAAGGATTAAATAATGTAATAATATAATATTAAGACCTCAAATTGATTTATCCATCACAGAGAAACAGAAACGTTACACCGATTCGTTCGCGAAAATAACGGTTCCGAGTCGACCGTATTATAATCTGGATTTCCAAGCACTCCAATAATGCACGTGCCAACCGTTCGCAGTGGAAAAGTTCGTCCGAAATAACCGGCGGAAAATAAAGATCGGCGGATTAGTAAACCGCCATTCGCGTGTCCACTTAACGCAGCATTGACGATGCAATTGAAACATCATTTCCGGCAAGCTGCACCGAAATATCGGAGAGTCTCTCGATCCGCTCGGCCGAATAAAAGTCACGGTTGCAATATTAATTCTCCCGCGGGCCGACGGATCGTTTAATTGCCGCCATTATGCCGCTGTTTTTCCCTCGGTTTTCCTACGCGAAAGGCAATTTTTTTCTTTCGAATCGCGAAGAAATGAACGGTATTCGCCACGGTTTTGTAATGCAAAACTCGCGGCACTGTTCAATGGGAACGAACAAAGTGTGTTACTAACCGCAGCGACAGTAAGTAACACATAAATCGTAGAACGTTATGTAAATTTGCTTGGGAAATGTCGATGCGTGCGACATTTCTCGTATACGCATGATGCGGTAGAAATTTTCAGTGTAAATAAATAGAATTGGAAAATGAATTTTTAAGATTGTTTCACGATTTTCGTTATTCGAAATCTTCTAACGCTAGAACTATTGCGCCCGTCAAAATGGCGGGTTTCGATTTTCTTATTTCGCAGATGTTGATATTAACACTAAACCTACCAGACGGGTCAAAATGGTCCATTCCTGATTTCTTCTCTTCGCAATTATTAAAAAGATAATAGATATTTCTCTGAGAAATTATTGAAGAAATTGAATTAGCAATACGCAGACTGAATTATAAATCAATTAAAGTCTCGATAGATGTATCCTTGAAGTTGCTATAGAGGAATTTGAAAAAGGCAGTTTAACTGCTCGATAGGTTTAGTGTTAAAAGTGTTAAATATCTGGAATGATTACAAAAACAAATAGTTTCAGCTCAATACTATAATCAGTATATTAAAAAACTGAGAAAAATCTATTGTTACAATTTTTATAAGGACTACATATTAAGCATATTAAACATTCGACAGTTGAATATATTAATGAATTAATAGATTAATTAAAAATATTTCATTTTTCTGTTGGAAACAGAATTGAAGACTTATTAGGCTGCAGATCTTTGTACAAAATCAAATTTTCTTATAATTTATAAAAGTTACAAATAACCTGAACTTTTCTTGCGTGTATACATATTGTTTATAAATAGAAATTTTTATTTCTGGTGTGTTAAGATCATGGTTGGTGAATCTACGATTGTATTGAACGCTTAAAAATTTTATATTCATTGTATTTTATTAAAACAATGAACGGTTGGCCGATGAACGTGCGAAGGAATAAAATAGATACGCTTGAAAAACGTCAGCTACGTACTGAATATTGAAATGTTCAACTTCTTTTTTTACTATGAAATCCATTTTGAACTATTGAATATTGAATTGTTCGTTCTGTTTTTTTCTCAAATATAAACATTTTTAGAAGAACAGAAACAGTGATGTTTCAGAGTTCCAACCACCGAATATTGAAATACGGATTTTGCAAGTTAATTATACCTCTTTTTAATAATTAAAATAAAAGACATTACAATTGTCTGGTTCTGTTTATTTCTGTATTTTCTTTGCTTTGTTTGTTACAAGAGAAATGTGTAAAAATGTGTTGATCACACAAAAGAATATGCAAGAAAACTTATAGAATATTATTTATTTATTATTTATTAATTATTTATTATTTATTCACTATTTATTCATTATTTATTTATTGTTCATTTTTTTACTTAAAAGACTCCTTACATGTATACGTTTATAAACTTTACAAGGTTTTCATAGAATATATTTATTTCCATACGATTATTATTCACAGCGTTTAACGTTCTGGCTGTACGATCCTCCGCTTCGTTCAAGCCGCGACTCGGTTTTAAATAAAAAGGTTCCTGTTTCTTGCTGCCCTTAAGAAAGTCGCGGCAGACCATGATTCCAAGTTTTATATCCCCCAAGAGCATTTAACAAGCTTAAAGGGGATGAAAATTAAGCCTGATAATATTTCCTACAAGAACCGGGCCGCTAATGATTAACACTTAGTGAAAGTAGCTTGGAATATATTTTCTCATGTTTCATCGAAAAAATTTACTGCTTGTACATACAATTGATTACATAATCAACATATGAAGACAACTCACTTAAAAAATAGGTATGAATGAACAAAAAATTTTGCTCGATAAGTACTTGCATGATTCTAACATGTTTGCTCTCGTTTTAATCAAAACAAGGTAACATTCAAGACGATGAAGGTTCATTCGCCAAAAATGGAAAATAAAATAGTTTAACTGAAAAATAAAACTTTTTAAGTTTGAGTGAACTTTTTCTAACTCAAAAATCAGAGATTTTGTTTCTCGATTATTATGTATATTTTGTGAAGACAAATTTATTGAAAGAAATGCTGATAGCGAATGGATTAATGTTATCGAATGCTTCGACTAACAAGAACAGGTACCGAACTCGGAAATTCAAAAATTATGAAACTGTGTATGCGTAACTAAAGTAAATCAAACATGACACATTGCAATTTTTTTCTCTTCGAAATTTTACTTTCAAAAAAGTTAAACGAAAAATACATTATATTTTCACGTCTACAGAATTGCGAAATAAAATTTCTCAAACTGTTGATTTTGAAAACGATCGATTTGAAAATTTAAGAATTTTAAATTGAAAAAATCATTATTTTAATTAAGCAAATAGATGTATAGAGGTAAATTGAATTCGAGGGGATTCAATTGAAATTTATAGATAAGGTTAATTAAAATTAGTTTAAATCAAATTGAAGAAATGGAATCGAAACGGATATACCGAATAACAGTTATAACTTATTTCAGTTCTTCATAACTGTTTCAGTTATAGAAGTCTATTTTTGATATTCTCTGATTTTTGTCAATTTTAATGGAATAAATAATAGTCTGTTTAGTTACTAAAAAATGTACTCATCCTTCGTTTTTTCTAAGTAAGGAAACCCTTCTTTTTATAAATAGCTTCTAAATATGTTGTATAATAATTTCAGAAACCAAAACATTAATTTTTTCAATGTTCGTTTTCTGGACTTAACCACGTCTTCTGAGCGACTTATATAATAGTTTCAAACAGTTCTTTTCGGAACCTTTTCAATCCCTGGTTGCAAATTATCCAAACGGAGGGAATATAAATTTCTTTTTTCACGAACGTACTTGCGATCGTTCCCGCGCGCGGATAGACGCAGGCATTGAAATCACCGCGTAAAACACGCTTATGCGCGTATCTTTGCGTTCCAGTGTCCATGACAACCTTTGGTATAGAACAATTCACCTTGCGGCGTGTGAAAACTCAGCCACCCGTGCAGTTCCCCTTGCTAGAACGCAGATATGCATTCCTTGGCGCCGTGTTACTCTGTCTGCCAGACAAGAATCATCTTTCGAGAGTTTTCAACGTTAGAACTATGTACCGAGTATTTAATTAGCACTAACCATACCGCGAATCAGTAAAATGACCGGTTTTCAAATTTGATTAAAAACTAATAGCACGAGTAACTAAACAATGCAACATAAGAACTGTAATTCGAAGTCATTAACATTAAACGTACCACGATCGAACAAATGATCGGTTTTAAAATCGTATTTCAAATTCTGCGCTTTCTCTTGTTCGTTTAACTATATATTAATTCCTATATTGTTCGATTAATCAGTTCAGTTAACTTTATTTATGTTGTTATATTAACTTTAGTTATGTTATTTATAGTTGCGATAGGAATAAGTAAATACAACGTGTCGATACGGTTAGTGTTCGTAAATTTGAATACAATAGATATGCGCCGTGAACTTTGAAAGTATATTTAGTTTCGAGATATTTGACACTTTCATGGTATCGATAATTGTAAAATGCACTAAAAAATATTAGTTACTGAAGCTCGTTTATCATTGAAGCTGATGGTATTTACCAGAAAATGTAGGTGGGTCCAAATTGAAAATTCAATGGGAATATCGAATATTGCTCGTCAAATTTTTCAACTACTCACAAATATTTAAATTCCTAACAATGACTATTTTACATTTTTGTGTTAGACAATAAATATCGTTAGCAATCTAAGTATTTATAAATAGGCAGGAACGGAGTTTTAATAATTACTGACTAATCTACACATTACGTATAATTAGAAATTTAATTAATTACAGATTGTTCCAATCAAAATATTGACTGGAAAGTAGTGAACAAATTCATAGAGCACATTCGTAGTTAAATATAAATTAGATGTCGGTATTTTAATCATTTTAAAGGATTCAATGAAATAGTTAGCTATATATACGATAAATCGAATGGCTTTCGAAATAGTTTTATATGGGATAGTCTCAAATAAGTTATGCTCTGAATTCGAATTTAGATCAACTCCATGTAATTTGTCCGTTCCGAGGCGGGTGCAGTTGAATCGTTGGACTGTGCTTTATGTATATTCCACGTATTCGCATAAAATGCTATATATTCGCGTTCTGTTGTGTAAATATTTCTGGTCTGCACGGCGATTCGTGCGGTCGCTTTGTGATACTCGGTTCTCGGTATATTATATTCGTAGTGTTGATGAGACAAAGGTGTCAGATGTACGCTATTTACTTACTCGATTCCACGATTCTTCCACTGTAAATCTCTCAAATGCGCTACTCGTAAACGGATGCATTACAGAAATTGCAACTCGAAATTTATTTGTTATTTAGAAGCGGTGCGGAATTTATTACAATGCTCGAATCCAGCGAATAGTTGTTCGCAAACGGTAAATTTGTTTCACCAGTCCAATTGATTTCTCTATCGTTTAAAAATTATTTGTTATTATTCATCAGTTTCCTTTACCAATTCGATTAATTTTTCTTTCCTTCAAAAATTGTTTAGTATTATTATTCATTACAAACTACGTATTAATAGTTCCTTTCGTACACTGTCTCACTTACTACTCTACGCATTGTAATGTATTATTACTTTATCTTACGCATTATAAAGCAATTTTTTGTATAAAGTAAAGAGAAATGTAAAACTAAAAGTTTTCTAAAATTTATACTTCAAATATTGAAATTCCAAGGCGAACAGAACGTAAAACATTTTAATTTCAGTAATTTCTTTTCATCTCTCTCTCATTTTTCCATCTTTCTGTCGTATCAAGTTTTCATCTAACACGATCCAACAATTAGTAGCTTCATCGTAAAGTTGATATACATATTTGAACAGCATACGTTTGAACCGTTTGCCTTTTCATACCGAGTGTACGATATTTTATTTTCCGCTGAAAATTATTTATTAAGCTGAGCCAACTCGGGACAATAATTTTGTTAGCTTTATCTTCTGCATATTACGGTTGATTTGCCTCCGGTGGTTTCAGTAGTTCTATTTTCACTGTATCATGGTCAATTCGACCTCTTTCGTGAATATATTTTTCACAGTGCATTCGAATGTTAAGGGGGATGAATAAAAAATTTGTCGTGTTTTTGAAATTAATTCACGAGGCAAGCGGTTAAGACGTGTAACTGTAGAAGAATTTTAAATAAAGATGATACAGGTGAAACAAGAAAATAGATGAAACAGATAGAACAACAAATTAAATAAATAGTAAATAGATAAAATAGTAAAGAAAATAAATAAAATAAATAGAACGGAGATAAAATAATAAACGAAATACATAGAAAATAGATAAATAATAAACGAAATAAATGGAAAATATATAAAATAGATAAAATAATAAACATAAAACGGATAAAATGATAAACAAAATAAACAGAAAATAGATCAAACGAAATAAATACGTTCCAGGAAGAAAAGTTATCCACAACACGTATGTAAATTTCGCGGCATTAATTTAAGGTGAGCTTATTTAGCCGGGTCGAGCGTTTATTTAACGAAGAAGGAAAGGTGCAACGATCCCGAGTGCAAATAACAAGGGAAACCGCGCGAGGAAACAGTATCGAGACAGCTCACGTTCCCTCGAACTTATTTCGCCCACAGGTCGCCGTGGAAATCGCGGGTCAGCCTAAAATCAATAAAGTGCAAGGTCCTGCCATGTACGAAAACCCTCTGTGTGCAGTAAAATGTAGCGTGCTCGACGGTGTGCCTGTACAAGTGCCCGTGTATATACCTTGT
Organism: Nomia melanderi; assembly: GCF_051020985.1. Taxonomy (NCBI): domain Eukaryota; kingdom Metazoa; phylum Arthropoda; class Insecta; order Hymenoptera; family Halictidae; genus Nomia; species Nomia melanderi. The sequence goes on from NC_135005.1 coordinate 8,160,361, forward strand.
ACGTGTGCACTCTGAATTATTTACATACCTACGTCGGGTTGTTTTTAGTAATGCGGACAGGGGATCCGAATGATTTTTTAAACGGAAGTAATACGTCGAATTTTGCCGTTGGCAACAGCGGAAGATTACAACTTTCAGAATAACGAAAACGTTCCGTTTAAATGATTAACGAACCGCGGATTTTTATGCATTCATGAGAAATTTCGGAGTGCAAAATTGCAGGATGCACAGGATGAGGAAGAATATACAAAAGCTGTGAATTGCGACGGTTTTTACGATATACGTTCAGATAAAACTATTTTACATCGTAATTCTGTTTTTCTAATTGTATCCTTAAACATCGGATTTTCCTTGCAAATTTGCGGTTTAATTATGAGAATAATTATGATTGTGAATTACCGAAAAGTGAATTCACACGGTAATATCGTGCTGCTCGATAATTTAATTTGTAAGGTATAAGTACGATAAAAATGGAGAAATTTCGTTGAGTTAATTAATTTTATCTATAATGTCACCGAAACGTGAAATTCATGTTTGGTCTGTGGAATATTTATTTTCCGTGAAATTGCATCAGGTTCGTTCAATGAAATATAGTATGTTGTTAAAAAGTTGACTTGCGATAGCATTTCATATTTATTTGGAAACATAAACCGCGATTTTAATGGAAAATGTAAGTCTCAATTTATTCCGGATTCAGAGTTGAAGCAAATAGAATTGTATAAATTGGGTTGAGTAAATTAAATTAATAATTAATTTATAGAAATTTATAAATTATTTCAGCTTGCTAGTTAAATAAGAATTAGCATGTTAAAAATGTTTTCCAAAAATATATGAAAATATTTACCGTATCGCTCTCGAATTTATTTTTACATTAATATGATTCGATAACGTGATTTGTATTCAGTATAGAGTAGTGTTGTATTTCAAATGAACTGCAAACGGTAATTGATATGTATGATTTTAAATCATTCATGAAAGTTTTGGTTTCTCAAAAAATAATTTTCCTGTAATTCTCATATAAAGGTAGCTCAGTTTTTTTTATCTAACACTGCAACTTTACTCTTGGAAAGTTTTTAATTTAATAAATATCAATGTTATTTGTTATTTCAAAATAAACGTGCGCTTACAATAAAACTGAACATTTTTCACGTTCTCGTCAATTATTAGGTCATCCCAAAAGTAATGTCGTTTCTGATGAATTTGTTTAACGTAAAACCACAAAACTTTTTGAAAGTGGCGTTGAAAAGTTAATCGAGAAATGGAAAAGGTCGTAGGCAACGGTGATCAATACGTCAACGATTTAAAAAAATCATAAGTATTAATTTTTTACACCAGAAGCTAGCAAAAAACAAGAATGCCATTGTTTTTAGGATGATCTAATATGAATAAGTTAATATTAACCTGTTAAATCGAATCAAATAACTGTAAAACTAAAATGATGTAAAACAAAAAACTAATTCGTGTTACATTAAAATCTCACAAACAAAGGAAAACAATTCGCGTTAAATTGAAGTCTTACAAAGAATGGAAAATAATTCGTGTTAAATTAAAGTCTTACAAAAAAAAGGAGAATAATTCGTGTTAACTGAAAATTATCCAAAAAAGGCAAAACAATTCCTGTTACCTCAAAATCATGCAAAAGAAGGAAAGTAATTCCTGTTAAATCTTGATCACTTAAAGAAAAATTCGTGTAAGAACAGAATCGTGTGTGCTATCTTTTTTCCTCCTTTCTTCAAACGGAAGGAATGCAAATTATTGACGACGCAGGTTGAACTAAATCTCCTGCACACTGATCGTGCCGCGACGTTATAAAAGAGCGTCTTGTTGCGCTCACCGTGGCCACGCTCGACGATCTTTGTGGTAATAATTGCCGGTTCGTGACGTATCGCGGGCCGCAAGAAATAAACGGTTTCGTGGAAGCCGCTTCGCAGCGATTTGCATTGATTCTGCTGGCCGCGGCGCGAGACGGCCCTCGAAACCGCCGCGAATGTGTCACGTTGTGGCCCGCGAGAGCCACTTCCGGTTCACCTGACCGCGAATGGAATCAAAGAAAAGCTTAAAGAGCCGAATACAACGTGAACTCGCGTTAGAGCATTTAGATGCACCGGTTACGACTACTTCAACATCTTTCCCTGTGAATTCTATCTGAACTATGGTCGATCTGACTACATACAGGGTGTTTCTAAAATATACGCAACTGATAAGACGTATGCAACTCATTAACACGTTCGCTACCAGCGTCACATATTTGTGACGGCCGTAATCCTATATTTTATATAACGAAAATGAAATTAATCCTATAGATATTGTTATTAGAAATTATAAACTGCGACATTATGTTTAGGAACTCAATGGCTCGTTTCAGTTTCATTTTTCTAATATTTTGTTTAGAGGATTTATTAGATTATAGAAAATATTATAATTGAGGAAACCGTCACCGAAATAAACGCTGGTAGCACACGTTCCTTTACGATTAAATTGTTTTGCTATTGACCTATGTCTTACAATTTTTACAGTGGTGCAAAGACATTATACAAAAACATTAACAAGAAAGGGGTGTAGAGATTAAGATGCATTAGACAACAAATCAGTGAATTTAATTTTTAAGTAATTATTTTAACAGACACGTGGTTGAACATTTATCCTACCAGGTGACCAAATCGCCTGAACGGAAAGCTCGAATTTGTTTAATGCCATGGGGATCACCGGTGACCCCCAATCAAATCGAATTACTATAGTTCGCTCAATTAAAGGGGAAGTATTTGAAAGCATTCCTATATTATAAATAATGCTACCCAATGCGGTGGTATTCAGCTAGATGAACGTGGAACAATAATAATGTAATTCAATCAAATGATTTAGTACTACGTTTTTTTCCATTTTGTGTATGCTGTTCTATGAAATTGCGCGGCATTCAACATGTTAAACTGACAAGGAAAAGTATCAAACCCGGAAATTCGAAAAATTATGAAACTTTGTGTACAGAGTAAGTCAAGCCTAATATATCGTAGTCTTTTTTTGTGTCGAATTTCATTTTGAAGGGATGAAACCACCCTTGGAAAAAGTGCAAATTTTTCTTTCCCGAGAACGGTGAGGAATAGCGAGAAAATGTTTAAATGCATTGTACTTTCACGTATATAAAATTGAAAAATAAAATGTTCAAAATTTAAACTTTTTAAATATATTTATAATTTATAATTAACACTAGAATTACCATGCCCGTCAAAATGGCGGGTCTCAGTTTTCAAATTTCACAATTATTGATGTTCCAAATGTGTTAAACGTCCGAAGAAATTGAAAAAATGTGCTGTTACAATTTTTAGGAGGAATATATATCACATTAAAGGCTTGGTAGTTCCAGTGTTAAATCCTATTTGCAATCTTCATGAGTCTGACACGATATCATATGGCAAAGGTTTAAGAAATTTTGTCACTAAATTAAAACGATTGCTCGTAATGTACACGTACCCTATAATTCCGAGTAGATTCAAGGTCACAAAATTCAAAAATTTATATCCCGCGTGGACGGGATAATTTAGCCGGAGGGGGTCAAATTTGCAAACGGCGCGCGGCGCGAGCGGCAATTGATTGTTTCTCGCAACGCGATCGCGTCGCGTTACAGTCGCGGCTTGTTAGATCGATCGAAACGTTTCAATAGAATTGTTATATTGTTTCGTGACAGTTGCCGGTGGCGAGTAGCGTGTCACGTAGCATTTTGACGGGGAATTTGTTCCATTCGCCGATGGTTCTCCTACGGGAGACTGACAATTCGTAATTTATTCATGAATACGCGAATAATCTTGGCTTAATTGAAATAGAAGACATTAGTTCACGTTAATGAAAAACGAAACGATTTATTTCTGTAACGACATGGATAGACGGACTCGCCGCTGAGATTGATGGGAAGAATTTCTTCGGAATTTTAATATTTCATTTTGCGCTAGTTGTATACACAGGGTGGAACGACAACGGCATTGGGATTAAAGTCTAGATCACATTTGTTGTATTATTATAATATAATAATTAATATATAATTACTATGTTTTTATTATTTTGTTATTGCTACTATATAATATAATAGTTACTTATATTACTATGTATTGTTTCATATCATGTATTAATGTAGTATGTAATACATGCTATTTAATAATATAATAATTACATTTTCCACTTTTCGTTTCTTATTTGTAGAAGAACTTTACTATTACTAAATTACTATTACAAAATTACTATTACCAAAGTGCTATTGCTGAAGTATTATTACCAAATTCCTATTACAAAACCACTATTTACCAAATTCCCATACCAAATCACTATTATCAAATCATCATTACCAAATCACCATTACCAAATTCCTACTACCAAGCTACTATCACTTCATTACGATTATACTACTAAATCAATTTCATCATCCATTTCTCAGAGAAGCAACCGTTGCCTTTCAATAATCGCAAAAGAACAACCTAAAAATGGGTGACATTCCTACCTGTACGGTAGTTCTAGTATTAAGACGCGTCCATCGATGCTCGCGTTTATTAAACCTCACTTAACCGTTTATTCTATTCCAGATCTAGGGAACCCATTCTTCCCTGGTGGTCCTGAATTGTGGCACCATCCACTGGCGTACTCAACGGCTGGAGAATTGCCGGGCGCACTGCAACATGCGACGCTGGTCCATCCGGCGTTACATCCTCAGGTCCCCGTACGTTCCTATCTTTGACTATCTGCAGACAAAGCTCTGGAGCCGCCGACGAGCGCCCCGATGCACGTTAGTGATACATGATCGTTATACTCGATTTACTATACGATTACTATACCAACTAGCAGGTAGACGAGCACGTACGTAGTAGAACGATCGCGGGACCACCTTTCCAACGCTTCGAAACTGGGCTTCTTTGCTCGAACACCGAACATTATTGGAGAAACGAATTTTAACACGTTGACTACCACGAGAATTTAAATCGTTCCGTATAACATTACTTATCGTATCACAACAAACGCAAATGGTGTTAGAATTAATTAGCAATGATTTGGTTTCATAGTTCTTAACACTAGAACTATGTACCAGTAAAAATGACTAGTTTCAGGTTTTTTAGTTTCGCAATTACTGATATCTTCAAAGCATTGAATATTCGAAATGATTTTGGAAATAAATAGCATCACTTGAATATTATAATGAATGTCGAAAGAAACTGAAAATAATCTATTGTTATAATTTTTATAGGGATTACATATCAATCATATTAGAGTAGTTCTAGTGTTAAGACACACTATTATTTAGCTATGTGCCTACGTAGCTAAATATTTTGATACAAGATTTCTTCCTGTAATTGTTTTCAAGTCATTTCGACGCTCCGGTCATCGGTAAATTGAAATTTAAATATTTTTCTTTATTGAAAAGGGAAATTGCTTCGATAGGTCGTGCAATGTGATATATCGGATTTTTCCACAGTTGCAACTTTTAAAGAGATTTGAAATTTACGTGTTTCTTTTTTATTGAAAAGGGAACTATGTTTTGATAAGTTGTGTAGTGTTAAATATTGGAATTTTTCGTAGTTGCAGCTTTTAAAGAGATTTGAAATTTAAATATTTTTTCATTGAGAAGGGAAATACGTTTTGCTAGAACGTGCAACGTGCAAATTTGTGTCAGCTGCAACTTGATCGTTCAAGTGATTAGTAGACTGTAGGTCTTTATGTTAATTCAAAGCCTTAAGAATGTAACTGAATTTTTCATTGAATTTTTTGAACTTTTCTTTGAGTTCTAATATGATGATATTTCAACAATTTTATCATATTTTTCTGAGTTATGCGTCTATCGATACGTGGTAAGTATATTTACCAAAAAGTGTTATTTTAATTATATCGCTGTCGAAAAGATAAATTTGGAGAATTTATTTTATTTTTCGTTTGAAAATAGAAATTTTGCCAATTTTTCCGAAGTTATTCTTGCTACTTGAAGAATTACTATATCATAATAAAGTTAAGATCTTGGAGTCACGCCATTCGTGAATCGAGATGCTGATTTGCATGAGCAGCTATCGGATGCATGTTAGAATAAATTCGTTTTATACATATTAACCTTTTGCGAATGCTGTAGAAGTTATTTCTGCTGTTTTAAAAATTACTACATAGTAAAAAGAATAAAGCAATCTTGATACTCGGTAATTTCATGATAAAGTTACTTCTCGTAAATCATTCTCTTACATTCGTTTCACTGTTTATAAAGTATTCATGAAAAATTATTAATTACTATATTATAAAGTAATACAGAAATTATTATATCATATTCTATTATCTATATTATATTATAAATATTTTATATAGATAGTATTACAAAGTATCACGTTAAAGTATTAATAGTATATTTTAATAGTGTTATTATTAACTGATTTCTGAAACCATTTTCTAATTCTGTAATTTCCCTCAACAAAATTCTTTTATCGCCCTTATCACGAATTATCTTCTACTATTTTCGACTTGGTGTGCTTCGACTAATTGCATTAAAAATTTCTTGATCACATCTTGTAATGATGGCGTATATTTACTTAAAAAAAGAAAGAGCGTAAGGTTATAACATCTGCTGTAATTTAGATAAAGGTTAATATACAATTTTCGTGTAATTTGGTGGTGTAAGAAAAATTGGCGAAGATTAGAAAGTATACAGTGACTTAATGTCTCGAAATTTTGTATTAAATTTCAGGCACCGAATTACGAACTCGGTAACAATCTCCCACAAAATCTCTGTTGTAGATTTCCGTAATGGTTTCTGTACGAAAACGGTCTACTCCATCGCGTGATACACTTAGATTTCGTCTCAGACCCTTCGTTTCGAAAGTGACCTAAAAAATATACACGAAAATTAGTGCACAAAGTGTGTGTCGATTAAAAAATTTTAACGAAAAATATAAACGTTCGCAATTTCATCAAAATTAGACCATTTTATTTAGGAAAATTTATAGAAAATTTTTTTAATAAAAGAAATTTTAAATAAAACAATATTATTTGAAATTCTATTAGTTTCTTTAGATGTAAATGCCCTTAAAATTAGATTTGTCATCTAGCGATCAATTTACTTGAAAGTTTATTATTAGTAGAAAATTAATAATAGATAATTTTATTACAATAAATAATCCTATCATATATTTCATTACTAACAATATCAGACAATTTCAACTTCCTCGAAGATTCTATTTCGAAGATTTTCATCGGCAAATGTACATAAATCTCCAATCCGTACCATTAATCACGTAGCTCCATGCAGGCTGTACAAAAACCACAGAAAAAGAAAAACGACAACAGACTCCACGGGAAACCAATTTTAACGAGAATCCAATAAAACTCCAGTAACAACGGTGTTCGAACAAACTACTCGCTTAACAACAAAGCAGCAGCTCAAGGTGTTCCAAGGCTCCACGAAACGAAGTCGCGCGCCCCATGAACTTGTTACTTTACGACAAGGTGGGGTCGCGACCCGCGGGTTAACACGAACATTTTTCTGCATTAAGGAAACCTCGTTCGGAAACTTAGCGTTCCCCAGTTCTCACGCGACGATGCGATAACCGATTTCGGGATCCCGAAAGTTTCCGGAACTTCGTTAATTACGGCCGGCCGGTCGGCCGGGTTTAATTATCGCGCGACCGTTTAAATCCACGGTAAACAAGCGATCAACCGGTTTTATACGGCTGAATTTCGAAGGAATTTTTGCAGCGTGGCCCGCGACGTCTGCGCCATTCGTTCGTTCCATGCGAGCCGCGATCAGGAACAGTGTGGCACGGCCGGGTACAGGGATCCACCAAACAGGAGATATTGATTTTTAATATCGCCTAGTCCTGTGCCAGGTTCACACGGGTACCTATCGCGCATTATCGCGAACGATATCGCGAACGATGGAATCCCGCCTCGAATCGTGCACGAGCGATAGTTCCAGGGCAATAACGTTCTCCCGGGTCGAAATCGGAGATTCGCCGATGGATATCCGCGTGCTAATACGAACGGAGGATGTTTCGGTTATATCGATCGTTAGACTACGAATCTTTATGCAGTTGGAGTAAGTCTGGGGGAGATGTACATGTGTACTAGACGACGTCTGTTCACATGTCCCACTAACTGAAGGAGCATGTGCAGCAAGGGGACATGGACTCTTCGGGCACAATTTGACAAAGTCGAAAAATGGGTATAATAGGAGAAAGCGAGACAGACACAGTCCTCCGAGAAACGAGGATCGAGGCGGGAGACTTCAAAGCGATGCTGCACGCGTCAGATATGAACATGCGATAAAAGAAATATCAATTTCATTAATTTCAATCTCACTTTCTCAAATGTAGTGCCAGTGAGTTCTTGAGATTGTTGCGATTAAAATAAGTCCAAACACCATGTAAATCGGATTAGTTTTGTCGATTTTAAGGAAATTAACCTTTAATTTTGTTAATTAGATTAAGTCGGTGAAATTAGTCCGATTTACATCGTGTTTGGACGTAGGTTAATCACGACAGTCGTAAAAATTCACTAGCACTACGTTTGAGAAAATAAGATTGAAATGAATGAAATTGATGTTTCCTTTGATGAGTCACCACCTCACCAACTTCAACACAAAATATATTGTCAAGAACATCACTCTGACTTTATCCTATACATATAACATGTCTGGCTGTCTTTTTTAGTTTTGGTGTTATATGTAAAAAAATGTGATAAATATTTGAATGAGCACCTTCCATATATTATACACGACAATTTGTATGTATTATATATTCTCCTTCACTTATTGAATTTGTTTCGTATGATATACAGCAATTAGTTTCATTTAGATAATAGAGGTAGGTTAACACCTAAGGGGCGTTGCACCTCCATCCCGTAAAAACTAGCCCCACTAGTACCTACCATTATGTCTGAATGAAAGTGATGTGTGCATATAGTAAAAAACAATATCAATAAATACATGTGAAGGTGAAGGATTTGAGCTTAATGTGAAATTTTAATGCGTCATAATTTTTTAACCAACAGTCACTACCAACAAATTTAAATTACTAGGCACCCAGAACAGTGGCCTTCACAATATATCACAGCGTCAAGGTCATACAAAAGTTTGTCCTAAATAATTTCGATAGCTTTCCTTTTCCGGGCATATTTATACGAATCTCTTGAAAAATAAAAAAGACTGCTTACTACATATATAGGAAAAAGTTATTCAGAATAATGTCCTTGGCAATATACTTCGAGTTCATTGCAATCGGTGAGAAGGTGACTTATCTAGACATTTACCTCTTCCATTCACGAAGCTCGGCTGCCTTGATCTTCCACACATGATCGTTATTGGCTGCACAGCAGTAACGAAGGACGGAAACGAGATGGAATGCGACGGAGTGAGGTGAAACGATAGAAAATAAAATTTATAATGTCGCCAACTTCGTTCCTTTCGTTACATTTCACTACAGTTGTCGAGACATAAGCGTTTATCGATCAAAATGGGACACCCTAGACATCACTTGTACACAATAGCTAACAAAAATGAATTTTGTCGCGCATCGTTTCCAGATTAGAATTTCTGTGAGGGAAACAAATATATTCTGGGAGAAAGCGTTTGACGAGATAATGAGGCGGCAACTCGGCTAAACAGAGTATTCCATTTGCGAAATTCGCAGTCCGCTTTCATAAGCGTTTCCATTGTGAGCCGTGTAGAGGCCAGATTTTCGTGATTCTGTCTATTTACATTAGCAATGTCAATTCGAAAACTCAATCATAAAATACATTAATTACTTATCGTTGCCTTCAGAATAATCCGCGCTACACAACATCGTAAAATAAAACTGTAATTGAAATTCGATTTGTGACAAGAATCCTTACAAAATCTGGTAATCCATTATTTTATTCTGTGTACCGTATTCTTGCGTAGTTAGTTTATAAAGCTTTGCATTTTGCGTTCGAAATTTATTCAATTTTCAATGCCGAAACACTCGATCGATTCATGAGTCACAAAGTTTTTCAAGTTATAGAAGCTCGAGTTATTAAGGTTCAACTGTAATAGTAATAGGATTTTGATTTATAGGATATAGAAGTAGATTTTGACTTCTGGAAGTTTAGTTTGTCTTCAATTCGAGTTGTAGAAGGAAAATACGTACTAAATGCTAGGCAGATAATTCGAGTTACAGAGTCTTTGCATTTCAAATTGTATAGGTTTTTATATTGAAACGAAACGAACCGAAGAACTATACGAATTACAGTTACACATTACAAAGATTCAATATATCAGAGTTCAACTATACTGAACCCCAAGCAAATAACTCAAATTACAGACTCCTCGCATTTCAAATTCTACAGATTTCTATATCGAAACGAAAGAAACTAAAGAGCTTCACGAATTACAATTACAAGTTGCAAAGGTTCAGTATATCGAGGTTCAACTGTAAAAATCACTAGGCTCCGCTGACAACGCAAACAATTTGACTCGCAGACCTCTTCTATTTCGTATTACACTGGTATATTAGAACAGAAGGGAGTGAAGAAACTGTACAAGTAACAAGGGTTCCGAATCACAGAGGTTCGAGATATCAAAGTGCAACAGTACCGAACACTAGACGAATAATTCAAGTCACAGAGTCTTTCATGTTTCAAGTGGGACAGGTTTTTATAGCAGAACGAAAGGAAATGAATAAACGTCACCGGTTACAGAGGATCGACTGCATAACAAAAAATATTCAGTTACATCAATCCACAGTGTAGCAGCGCAAATAGAAAAAAGTCCGTTTCGCAATCGGTCTCCTCGAAGGAAAACGCGGCAACACAGGATTTCCGAGACAAGTAGCGCAACGTGTAATTACTCAAGCATCAACGGCGACATGTTGATAATGCGAAATTACGAATTGATTGCGCGTCACGGTGTCCCAGCGTTGCAAATAATCCCCACGTTGTCGTTGCATTGTTAAAGCTCGCTCGCGAGTTGCCGCTGCATATTTTAATGCGAACGATAGACACGACATTTATACTACGCGCCAAATGCAAATTAATCCAGCTATTTATTTTGGAACCGGCTTCGAACTATTTTCCAGAAAAAAAATCAAGTGATTTTAGAGTTTCGATCTGTTCTTCAAAAGAAAATCAAATTATTGGTTATAAATCTACCGCGAACTTTCACGCATTTACGGGAAATTTGTAAGTGTAGAGTTGCAAAGAATACACACAGTACGAATGAATGTGTAAAATAAAGTGTAATGCTTTTTAGGGTATTTCCGAATCGTAACGTACTAGAAATGGGAGATACGAAAGCATGAATTTTGTAGGGGAAAAAAGCAGAAATTTGAATACATGGGAAATTTGGAAGTGCAGAATTGCAGGGAATGTGCACGATACGAATGAATACGTAAAACGTCTATAGTGTAATGTTTTTTTTTATAATATTTTTGGATTCTGATGCGTTCATGGGAGATTTGGAAATATGAAATTGCGACGAATACGCGCAATACGGAAAAATACGTAAAATATCCAAAGCTGTACATACACAGTATTCGTTGAAAAATAATTTTATTAATTTACAATTAACTTTCAATCAATTCTACTTCTATCGTTCTATTTTATTATTCTGTCTTAAGGTATATAATTGTGCCTTGAAAATTTAAGTTTGTTTGAAAATCCACTGTCTAGTTACAATTCTAAATTATCTTTTCATTCTTAAACAGTTTCTTTTAAGCCACTTTCAAAATAAATACCTCAATTAGCTTAAAAATATTAACACTAGGTTTACTGACAATTATCGTACGGTTTATTTTATTGCCCCTAGAAAAATTGATGTTCGTTCGTTTAGGTCTCGAAAATAATGGATTTAAAAATAAAACCGAACTATCAATTGCACCGATCAAAACCGACATAAACATTAAACAACTAATGTTTATAAAATTCAATATCTGTCAGATTAACGTATCCCATAAACCTAATATTAACTTTTACACTTTTCCACGTTCCAGCCTGATCGTTGGAAAGACGGAATAAAACGGATCCGCGGCGATCGCGCGCTGGAATTTCGCGTTATTAAATCATCGATCGCGACGCGGCCTGTCTATAACGCGACTGCAAATTATGCTGCAATCGTATCCTGACACAATCCTTGCGTTAATTAATACACGCCCCATAACTCGGTCACGGACACCGGTTTTAATGGTGCATATTCAGCCCCCATGAATAATTCCATAAATCAGAGTTTTAACGTGAATTATCGGACGGTATTAATATTATTTGAGTTATGAAACGCGCGAATTACGATCCCGAGTTTCTGCGATTTTGAGTTATTTACGGTGAACGATGACGAACGAATCGTGATCCATTTCTTTCGTTCTGGGTTTCGTGAAATCGTCGACCACGCGTTAATACTGAAACTACCGAACAATTAGAATGACTTATTTGCGTCACTCGTCGAACACATCGATTAACTCCACGAAATAAAAATTAAAGGAAAGTGATGCAACGGTTAAGTACACTTCGATTTGAAAAATTTCCCTTTAAATGCAAAATCAAAACGTCATTATGCAATGTATTTTACTTAATCAACACAGTCATGCATTCAGTTTAACAAATATATGGAATACATAAAGTAGTGTATTCTTGAAGTAACATTTATTATTATTGCAATTTTTACAATTGCAAAAGACTTTTTATTACTTCGTAGTACCAAACTCAATCATAATGATATTTATATTAAATATGAAAAGTTGCATGAATTAGTTTAATGATAAAATCTTAAAAAATTCGAGAAGTGGAGTTAATTGATTTAGCCAGTGAGCGGCTCATTTCCAATTTTTTATAAAAATCAACTAATTTAGTTAGTTAAAAATTGAAATTCTAAAACTAATATAATTTACAAAAATTGGAACAATATGTTTCTTAATATTCGAAGGATCTCTTGGTCTTGTATCTGTACAAAAACACAAATTTAATTCAAAGTCTTTCGCAAAAACGCCTTCATTATTTAAATACTTGCAAAATAAAACTTCTGAAATAGGTCGATTTGAACCAACTGGTAAGTTTAGTGTTGAAATTAACTATGATTTATTCCTCAACCATGGTTAATACAACTACAGTCGTTGATAAAAAAAATTAGAGACACCATTGATGTCATCCTAGAGAAGATCAGCAATGAATCAGCAATCTGATTCTTGTCTGATCGTTTCCTGATTTTAATTCTTTATAACTCACGCTTAATTTCTTAGCTTTACACTTGATCTTAATAACTGAAACGTCCAAGTGCTCTTTTTTATATTTAATTACTAGATAACGTTGGATTTAATTTTGGTTAATACTTAATACCTGTCTTTATTCATACTTTTTCTTAAATCTGTCATAAATAAGAGAACTATAACTTATATTCCAAATACTTCGCACGAAATAATACGTTTTATCAATTTTATTTTATTAATTCGCTTACATCATAATTTATATCTTATAAACAGAGTTTCATTATGAAGAATATACAAATATTTTAATATGTTAAGTTGTTCACATTTAGAATATCGTGCAACAAGATTCGTTGTAAAATTACAATAAAGAAGCTACTGGCAACCGGAACAGCGTCAATCACATGCTTCAACGTGTTTTAATTGTATAATACCTAGTTATATTAGTCATGGTTGCATTTTATATACCTTTTTATGCAAGATTTTAATCGTGGGAACGCGACGAAAGTCTTTCAGGAATCGGGCATAGGAACACCAGGAGGATTAAAAAAGAATAATGTGCTCGAAAGTGTGCAATGCTTTCTGCAGTTGGCTAATCTTAATACATCCGGGAAGTCATGGCCTTAAGCTGGATTCTCACTATTCGTTAATACAGCCCGGTGCTCTCTGTTGAAATATCTTTAATGGAACCGCCTGCGAATGTTACTGTGTGAAATCCATTAAAGAGTACGTATTTTCACAGGGACCAGAATCCGGCAGTTTTAATCGATAACGTTGTCCAAAAATGTTCAACTTGTTTTAGGTGAATTCCTCGATTTCCTTTTTAGATTCAGATACGAATCGAATAATCGTTTCTCTGTTTCATCTTTCGCAAGACAATAAATATTCAATGATTGAATCGTTTCAATTATTGGAAAATTTAAATTTGAACGGGAAATCAAATTTTCTTTTCTTCTCTCATACATTAAAAATTATTTACAAGTGGGATTTTCTGAATTTTCTTATAAAAAGTAATACTACAGACTCTTCTTAGTAAAATGATGCAATTTTTATAATATTACCAACATTCACATGTGTTCAACAGTTTTTGAAAATATTTTTCAATATTATGTAACAAAATAATACAGTAAAAAATAAGTTTACAATATACTAGACTAAATAAAAATATACAAAAAGAGAAACTAAAAATTTGTTGGACAACGTTAGTTTGGCGAATGTCTGTAGAGAAAGAGAATAACAAAATAATTTTCCCTGATATCCACATCGTTTCCAATCACAGTTCGTTGACAATAAAAAAGAAATAATTTATATAACAAATTGGAATAAAAAAACAATTTAATTCGACAATATAAGGCAATTTAATTTACTGTGAAAAAATAATTTTATTCCACCATAAAAAATAATTCTATTCAACGATTTAAGAGAACAATTTGATTTAGTGTGAAAAAATAATTTAATTCGGAAATGTAAAAATACAATGTAATTTAACGTGAAAAAGTAATATAATTTAACGATTTGGAGGAATAATTTAATTTCACGTGAAAAAGTCAAGAACCATGATTTTTGTAATCTAAATGGAAAAGAACAACAGAATAATAATTATTTTTTCAATGGAAGTGTCTTTGATTACGAATAATAACTACGAGTGACCGAAATATATATAATTACGTAGGAATCTAGATAAAAATTATTATAATAAATCTAAATACTTATAAACAGTAACAAAATTTACTGTATCCATTTTTTGTATTAAGATCCAGCTAGATTTTATTATTAATCTCCTCGATTTCAATAATAAGCATCAATTACCGATCTTCGTTAGACGAATTTTTCCGATAACTTTTATTTGTGCTCCCTGCTGTAAACAAATCGAAATGAACATTTTAGAAAACCTCACCCCTAATTGTAAACAAATCTAATAGATATTATCGCAAATCTAAATACATTAAGTATTTAGAAAATTGACAAAAACTTCGTCTTAATGTCCTCGCACATTTTCTAATCAACATCCTCAACTTTAATAATGAACTACTTTCAATTGCCAATCTTCTGCGATAACCACTATCCCCGATAACTTCAATATTATATTATCAAATTAAAATTGTCAAATTGATCATTAAAATTATGTCTAATTCCGATCATTTCTGTGGTAACTGTTATTTTCATCCTCTGGAGGAAATAATGCTTAAAAAGCTATACTACACTAATAAAATCTAATCCGCACAGTGAACATTGAATAATTGCAACGTCGCCAGCCCCACTACATCCCCATTAGTTAACCTTGATACAAAATTATAAATGAACCGCTCACATCAAATCGACGATCTCCAGGTTTCGAATTTTTTCAGATTTTATCATTAAACCGGTTCATTCAGTTCTTTTATATTTAATATAAATTTCATTATGACTGAATTTGGTACCATGAAATAATATAAAGTCTTTTGCTCATGTAAAGATTACAATAAAAATAAAAATCACTTCACGAGCATACTATTTTATATGTTATAATACATTGTTCGGTAGTTTTAGTGTTAATGTTGACGAATGCTTCGACCTTCAGTCTTTCTTTTCCCTTCACTCGTCTTTTCTACGTCCGCCATGCTAGAATCCTCATTTCTTACGGTCGAGTCGATTCTAAAACTTACCCCTTCGTAATTGCAGCATTCAGGTCTCGATGAGTGTCGCGATCATCCAATGTTCGCTGTACTAACAAATAATTAGATCTCCACTAATCTGTACTAATAACGCTAAAAAACTCGTTCTGTTTTCTGATTACAGGCGCCCATGTCTCTACCGCATCCGACGACGCTGACGTCGATACACGCGTCGCTGCCCCATTTCTTACCCTCGCCGGCACTGGCATCGCCGGTGGGCTCGCCCTCGTCACAGCCGAACATAGCCGTCAGCAATGCACCGTGTTCCACCCTCTTTGTGGCGAACCTGGGCCAGTTCGTTTCTGAGCACGAACTCAAGGACATCTTTGGCAGGTTAGAGAACATCCCACAGGCGAAACGTTCCCGTTGAGAACGCCGCGAGCCAGACAACGCGACTTGCCTCTCGTCGAGAGGGACTCGGCGCTCGTCTGGCCAGCGTTATTGTCTCCTTTCCATTCCGCGATTATTACACGATAATTAATACACCAATGGCGCAGATTAATAGACTAAATAGTATTTTTGTGCTCTCGCAAGAAAGGGATTTTGCGAAATGTGTTTGGATTCATTACAGTACAACGTGGTTGATAATATTAATTATTATTAACATTTATTCTTACGGTATTATTCGTAATGTTGGTTGTTATTCATTCTCATTGTTATGGCGTTATTAATAATGTTAAATAGTATTATTAGTAATTGGAATATCATTCGGTTATCCAGTGAATAACACGGTTTCTGCGGACTTACTGTATTTTGAAAGATTGAGATGAATAGAATTGTTTTTAGGCGAAAGCATATTCTCCCTCATTGTTTGTAAGTTAATTATCTGTGCGTTATAATAGGATTTAATAAACGCATCGTTCTTCTTGATTGTTTAAAATGATAAAGGTTTATAAGAATCGTATTGTTCATGGGATTATCCAATAATATTACAATGAGTAATAATAATGATTAATAATAGGTTATATCATTAATGATATTGTAATTATAAGGATTAATAGTAATCAATATTACTAATAATGTTTATCATAATAAGAATGAATAATAACTAATATTATTAGTAACATTGTAATAGTAATATTTAATTAATCCAAGAACATTTCACAACAGCTTTTCCTTCGAGAACTCAGAAATAATAATTAGACCACTATTATTCCGATCCACGCGTATTATTAGGTTATTAATCATGAAATGTCGATTCGTGTATCATTTACTCACTAAAAATCCAACGTTTCATGTTTAACGACGTAATATTTCATCGAGAACGCGTTTAGTACATTTTCAGCGGACGATTGTTTGTCGACGGAGTTCTTCCAAAAGAGCTTTGGAATTTTGAAAGCAATTTTTGCGATGGTCTTATGAACTTTCTGGGAAATAGCGAACAGGAGGACTGAAAGTGTCATTTTGTATCTAAGAATACCAATTTGGGAATATAAGTAGTGTTAGCAGAATTAGCGATTGAATTTGAAATTGACTTGATTAGAAAGATATAATAAGAACGCTGATTGGTGATACAGAAAACTTAGTTTGAGCAGTCGAAGCAAACAGAAAACAATATATTGATACGTATGGCAGTGGGGACGTTTTAAACGAACGCTTGTAATTAACTGTACATAATCGAATTGGTTAAAGTGGATTAAGAGATTTAACGATCGTAATCGAGGGTATTTAATATAAGCACTTCTATAGATTGAAAAATCTTAATATTCTTACTACACACAGTTTTCACATCCAGCTTTTTCGGAATAATTTCTTAAAATTAATTCGATAAACGCCAATTTACTACTTTTCAAACACAAACTCGAACACAATTGAATATTTAAAGCATCAAAGGAATCTTGTGCAAAAACACATAACACAAACAATTATTCTTTACCTTCCATATTCACATTTTTCCTATTTCAATTTTTTAGCATTTCTATTATTTTATTTTCTTCTAATCCATTAATAAATATATTAATGTTCAGATATTTTACGTGACCGTTCAATCTTATCTGTAATGTATCTCCGAATGAGGTCGCTCGATCTAGTTTAGACTGTCAGATATCTATATATTTACAATTGTTTTTAGTGTCCTACTGAATCTTGCACAGAAGCCTATTTAACTGTCCTTCTCATCTACATTTACTATCGTAAATGTATTTTTATTTTGTTAGGTATTAATGATATTTATGATGTCATAGTTCTTTTAATCCTCCAGTTCCCAGTAACATCGCCTTGTAATCACATATTTCAATACCAGTAAAATGCGAATCATTGAACTAGTCACCAAGGCACCAGTACAAAATCAATATAACAATAACCATCTATTTTTTAACAGTCATAATAAAACAAAGAATAGAAAAATATTTTTGTAACAAATGATAACTTAGTTAACGTATATTGTAAAAATAAATATATATCTCCTAAAAGTATATATTTACGATCCAAAGGGTTAACCCATTATCCATTCATACCTAATTCGCGTTCTGAGTTAATTATAATTACAAAATGAATCATTTACACTCGGACAGCGCTATTTAATTTGACATATGAAAATGATAAAATTTAATATTCATACATTTCTATTTATGACCTAAAAGATTAAGAAAAATGTGTCATCTCTCCTCTAATTACCCTATACAGTATTCTCGCGATTAGTACCCGGTCCGATCTGCAGGATGAGTAACTACCCGATAGTCATTTCCACCACTGAGGGGCAAGTCCCCTCGGCAAGTCAAAAAGTTTGACCGTCGAGCAGTTGTAATATAATACGCTGTTCAATGAGGTAGATATCGGTGAGACAATATTAATGCGCTAATAAAATTCTTTTATGAGGGACATTTCGTTTTGTAAACGAAACGTTTACTAACGCATTTCTGAGATTTTTCTGATTAAGACAAGACCAAACACGACATCCTTCAAGTCACAATTTACTAGAAGAAAATAGATTATTGTAATTCATTCAATGAATAAATACATTGCAAAATATATCGTGTTCGATCTCGTTTTAATCAGGAAAATTTTACTATTCAATTGGTAAAAGTTTCAATTAGTAACAGTGAAAAACAAAAAAGTTCAACATTGCATTAATACTAGAACTGCCAGAGAGGTCAGAACGACCCATTCTTGATTGCTTCTTTAACAATGATTAAAAGCATAACAGATAATTCTCTGACAAAATTACTATAGAAATTGATTCAACACAGGCAAGCTGAATTGTAAATCAATAGAAATCTCAGTAGTAGCACTGATGGAGTTTCCACAGAAAAATTACAAAAAGTCAATTTGATTGTTCGGTAGTTCTAGTATTAATATCCCACATTCATCTGTTTCTTTTGTTCCTTCCGAAGGTCTGGCATCTAGTTCTTTCATTCGCATTGTCCTCTACAGAGAACAAACAGGAACTCGACTCGGATCTTATCTCGACTTCGAATTAACACCATTGCACAATTAATACCCGGTCGCAGACCCGATTTTCAGGTACCAATCACGAGAATACTGTACACAGAAAACAATATCAAATATGAAACTTCTGATACACTCTGTATATCGTTCGAGTTTCTCGACAGCTTTTGAAGCCGAAATTTTGCTCGTTCCTCGGCCGGCGTCTCGTGTCCGCGTTTCCCTCTCTAATTATCCGACATTTCGTCCGCGATTACTTCGATTCCCGAGGTTGACGATTAAACGGCACGCGATTGGCTCGGGCACCGTTACGGTTTTCGGTGCGCAATTTCGGTACGCGGCCGTGAAACGCAACGAGCAAATAATCGCCGCGAAGTATGCTATTCCCGGAGGCATTACGGTTACGCTCGCATAGTAAATTATTTTCGCGTGCTCCGCCATGCGGAACCTTCCCACGATTCCGCGTGCGTAACACGTACTTACGTATCGGGCCGCAATTCGTCACGACCTC
Organism: Nomia melanderi; assembly: GCF_051020985.1. Lineage (NCBI taxonomy): Eukaryota > Metazoa > Arthropoda > Insecta > Hymenoptera > Halictidae > Nomia > Nomia melanderi. The sequence continues at coordinate 8,180,067 of NC_135005.1, forward strand.
GACGCGACGCGGAACTTCTTCCGATACCTTCTTTCGACGTACTTTTTGTAGCGAGGACAGGTCAATGGTGACGCCACAGGATTGTCACCTGAACAACGGTACCATCGAAATCCTCGACTAACGTGTCGGGGAAAATAGAGTAAAATGGAACGCTTTTCTTTGAATCGTAATTACAAAGTATCTGCAGCAATGAACGCATGAAACCTTTTTTTGGAAGTCTTGAATAGACATTTGGCTGCAAGGAAATAAAAGATATTTTTAATCGAAATATTTAGTTACGAATGAGAATACGATTTTGTAAAGGTATCTCTGCAAGGGTAATGTTATATTATACATCATGTGTCATCTTTTTTCTCTGCACTGGTGCAATCGAATTGGTCAGTTTTCATCTCATCTTGGATTTCAATTTGCTATAAGATCAATGCGATTACACGTAACCAGTTAAAACTATAAACGAATAACAGCAATAATTTAAAAAAGCATTCAGAATTTACAGTTCGGCATGGATAAAGAAATCACTGTGAAAAATACAGCTCAAGAAACATAGAATCCAGTACTGTAGTTACCTTGTTCAATTTTTTACTCTCGTACTCTACCGTATGGCCCTTTTTTGGGCAAATCCTGTGATCGGTAGAGTGTGGATTTCGATGCATTTATGGAACATTTTGGAAGTGGGGACTTATACGAGAAAGTATTTCTATTAGAAGAAGGTGCATGTGAAGCAACACTGCAGTAAAAGAAGTTTCGCTCAATGAAACGCACGATCGTTCCAAAAAATTGTAGAACTCGCCTGACACGAAGTACGGAAATTCGCATAAATTAACCCGAACGGCTACTCGCGAATTCATACACGGCACCCGAGGGTATAACAAGATTCCGCCGAGTAATTATGGCTAGCGATGATGACCCATCCGGGTGCTAGGCCGAATTGTCGGATGGACGTTGTAACCGGTCGATTCTCTCTTTGTTTCTCGTTCGACCGGCATTCTGTGGCTCGGGCCTGGAAAATTGCGGCCGGGAAAGAATCGAACCCATTTAATCCCGGAAAGGAAGGTCGAGGACGAGAAGTAATTCCTGCCGGTCGGATAGTTCGAGGGTTTCTATTCTCGCCGGTTATTTCGACGTCGGACGTGAGAGACCGCGGGGATCGATAGGGGCTCGTTGCGTCAGATTCAAACCGCTGACGTCATATCCAGTTCATTCATCGCGGTGGAAGAAGCTTCGACCTGTATACACCCGCAAATTAAACTCTTGGTTTATAATATCGTACCTGACCCGGTGTGAGGCTTTCAAATGGAAAGTAATATGTAGGTATATTATCAGTTAACCATGTTTATGGGGAATTTGAAAGTGCGAAATGCCACGAAATGCACGCGATTTTAGGAAACACGTAGAATACGTGAAGCGTAGTGGTTCTTGTAGTGGCCATTAGGAAAACGATATTCTATTGTGACTTTGGCTTTATTATCGGAATTCTTTGGTAAAGTTAAAATTTTATTAGTGATATTTGTGTTTGATTTGTTATTGGTGCTTAAGCTTTAAATATTTTACCTGATATTTGACTTGGCATTTAATTTCTATATATTTCACTAAATATTGAACTTTCAAATATTTCACTTGATACAGAACTTCCTGATGACTCATTAGTCCTAAGATATATTCAATATTTCTCAAATCATTAATCGTCATACATCCACAACCAAGCATAGCTACCGCAAATTAATCTATTAAAAATTAAATTGGACTCTATAATACAGAACGTTAATGCATCCTAACCGTGTCTTTAAAAAATGAAGTCTCTATACTCTAAGCAATTAAAGCTCCGTCCACACGACAATCGTTCCGTTAATCTAACAGTGTCGAACAGGACCAACTGAAAATAAAAAAGCATCATCATCATCAAGCGTCTGTCGCGTTGCGCGGCTAAAATGCACTAGCCGCGATGTAACCAGCGTCCACTGAACAACGGGAAAGTCCATGGGACTGTAAACTGGACGACTCGTTCGCCGGAACGATCTTCCTAGATACGTTGAATTTTTTTTTCGGCCCGTATTCAGGCCATACAGCAATGAACTGGAAACGACGAATTTAACGGCGAGCGCCGCCGCGCTTCGCTCTGGAAGCAATTACGCAACTAGGAATTTAAAAGAACCATATAGGTCAGCGACGAATCAGCCACATTTCCTCTCCACACGCAGGCTCTGCAGCGTCCTTAACATTCGCGTCGACGACCGACGCATCTTACGCGACAAGAACATTGACTCTTTGCCTACCGATAGTTTGAAAACAGTTATGCAGGTGCGCGCCAGAGGTATTTGCCGGCCAGGTGCAAACTTTCATTGGTCTCCCCTTAACACTAGGTTCTCGGAGATTTATTGTAAAATTTATTCTATTGGTAGTAGAAAAATTGATATTCATTCATTTAGATTTTGGAAATTAGAGGTGTAAAGATAGACAATTAAACTACGAATTTGTGTGATTGTATCAATCTAATATTAAAACATTGAGAAACATCGTTATTAGCTTTTTATAATGCTCAACTGCGAGACTGTTCGATGTTCCACTTTCCACGCTATTAATTATTATACTGCATTGCATAATTCAAATTTTATTTCAATAAAGTAAATGTTAGATATTTGTTTTTTGCTGGGTACGGTGCACCATCGAGTTGACGTGGCCCTACAGTTATGATATCGGTTTCGGTTCTTGAAGCAGTTATAAAGAATCGAAATAAATTCTAACTGTTACTCGGTATATCAGTTTCGATTTCCGTTCAGAATATAATACAAGTTCTATAATTCTCATTTGAAAAATAATAGTTATAGCACCGATATGAACCAGAACTGAAGCTGATACAGCTCGGAACCAATATACCGAATAACAGTTATGGTTTTGTTTCGGTTTTCCATAGCTGTTTCAGTCGAAACCGATATATACGTAACAGTTATCTTGCAACCTTTTCACTCCTTGGTTTCGATTATATCATTTTTATCAAATATACCTTGGTATCATTGAATTTCGAATTATTTTCCTGAAACATTTTTGCATAAATGATTAAAACAGTATATCCCTTTAGGTCAGTATAACAATTAGTCCTTTGAGGATGAACATAACCATATTGGTGATGCCAGACTTTAGTGTATAGAATTAGAAGTTTTAAATAAGATATTTGCTAATTTTAGTAATGGAAGATATGATTTACCTAGAATTAGTAGTTGTAAGGAAATGATATAATTATTGGGATCACAGGCGAACATAGTTCTCTTCTTTCAAATTGGTTGCTGTCCAATTCTTTACTGTTAATTGAAGAATGAAATTATTTATAAAGAATAGAATTTAATATTAATTTTATAATTTGATGTGCGATTCAATTTTCGGTGGATAAAAGTTGAATATTTTAAATATTTGTAAATTAATAATATTTTAGAAAATCCTCGGTCAGAAAGGGTTAAGTTCTAGTTGAATGCAATAAGTAAGTATCAAAGTGAAAAACTTAGAATACTTCAAACTGCAAGAGGTTAAACAGGATTCTCGGTTCAAGCTCGTATTAATTATAAATGTTAGAAGATCGATTAATAATTTCTTTGCTGTTAATCGCTGTTTGCAAAGAATCACTGAATAACTGTCGGTAGGTGAAGTGTTAATTTAAAATTATCCAAGAATCTTGAACACTCAGGTGAACATCTGTCGATAATTTATGCGTTTATCGTCCGGTACAAAAATCGTTTTTAAAATAGAACGTACCTGTGTCGTTCCCGTTACCGATTTTTACACCCGATTAATTTAATATAGACATTACACGACATGATTAATCGATTTACACGTAATATTTGTCACACGAGCACAGTGTTCATTCATGTTAAAGATAAGATACTAGAGAATTTATTTGGATGTAGATTTTATTTCTTTTGCGTTTAAGATCGACCTTTTTCCAAGTTTTACTGTATTTCTGTAGGCTTTCAATTAAAAAGAAGACATACACCATCCCACAAAATGAAAGAATCACTAAATTTTTAATCGAACAATTGTCGATTTTGTTTATTTATTTTATGTAATTATTATTTTGTATTTGATTATTAGGAAATTTAAGGATTTCATAATTAATTATTTTATATATCTATTATTTTATATTTATAATTAGAAAATTCAAGGATTTTATATTTAGTTATTTTACATAACTATTATTTTATATTTATAATTAGAAAATTCAAGGATTTTATATTTAGTTATTTTACATAACTATTATTTTATATATTACAATTATTGGACAGTTTAATAATTTAAGAGTTTAGTATTAAATAATGGAGCAGGATTACTGTACAAGTGTTTGTCTGATACAAAACAGATGGATGATTAGTTTGTCACGTAACGAGTTAAGACCATAGTTACCAGAAATTACACGTTTAACATGAATGAACAATCGTTATAGGGATTCTATCATTCTACAGAAACGGTGCATCGTTTAGTTCGTTTGTACACGAGATTATTCAGTTGATACGAACACTAACGACTGTTTGTTATCTACTTATTGTACAAAAGCAAAGTATTTTCTTATTGCTTACATACATAACACATATATTTTAAGTATAACATTAGGTACCAGAAAAAATTCGTGTGAGACCTTAAATTCAAATTTAAACGCAGAGAATGGTTTGGTATAATAATTTTATTTTATATGATACCAACGGCATACATATATTGTTCCTAATACCAATTTTGTCCGTTAACACTAGATTTATGGACACACTTTATTCTACTGTACCTAGAAAAATTAATGTTCGTTCATTTAGATCTTGGAAATTGGAGGTTTCAAAATAAACAAATACGATACATATTTGTGCAATTGCATCAATTAACACTAAAACTACCGTACCCGTAAAAATGACCGATATTAATTCTCTTACTTTGCAATTATTGATATTTTCAAAGTAGAAGACATCGAAAAAATGTATTGTTACAATTTTTACAAGGATTACATACTAAGCTCAGTAAATGCTCGGTAGGGTCACCTCTCGAGTGCAGAGGGTTAAACTAGTGAAATACTAATTGAAATCGGACACTAATTCATTACTACCAAGTAAACCACACGAATATTTCCGGTACCTAATATTTATACGTGTTCGAGGTTATTCATTTTTACGAAAAGCTGTCAGAATTATTGGAGTATTCCGATGGGATCAGTCTTGTTTATTTTCCATTAATCGTTTCAGTACCATTCTCGATGGTTTTAGGCAGCCTTACCACGTATCGAGATGTTAACATTGAAAGCTTGTTACTAACAGCACCGCCTCCAAACAGTATCATGAACATCCGCTGATCATTTTACCACGAGTGGAGACGGGATCAAGTATATTGCATGGTTTCGATGCATTGGACGATGAAATTGGTCCACTTATTAAGCTGCAAATTTTATTAATTATATTATTATTGTCTGTTAATTATATATTAATTAAATTGAATTTTGTTGATCGCTTAGAAGCAAAGGTTCAATCATTTATTCAGTACTTGTTTATCATTAATTATATATAGACGTAATGATAATTACTACGATGGAGAAAGTTGGAAATTCGAAATCAATTCAAATAAATATTTTCTATAAATGTAATCGATCCTTCTGGTTTCCTATTATTTCTAAAATTGGGAGATTTTGTTTGTTTGGTTATAGCAATTTTTCCTTTGTATGTATAGTCGCTATAGAATAATACATCAAGATGACATCACTGGTACGTTTAACATTGAGTAACTTTTTTCCTTCCTTCCGAAAAATTTGGTGTTTGACACTTACAACATTTTTTTAAATACTGTATAATCGTTTCTGTATCGATCACATTACCTCTTTTTATCGAACACTTTCTGTCAATGATAGTTTTGTGAGAAAGCTTCTTCAATTAATGAATTGATTCTATTATAATGATGATATATAATATGTAATATATAATATATAATATATAATATATAATATATAATATATAATATATAATATACAATATACAATATATTACATAACATGTTATAATGTAATTCATTTACTTACATCATATATAATATTATTAGATATTAATTAATTCATTATTTCGAATTTATACTTGATCCCATCCCCAACCACCGATCGTAGCTCGTAGCCGTAAAAACGCACCCATGCTAGTACCCGTAATCAATATCAGTAATTAAGACATTAAAAGCGTTTATTAACACCACGACACGCTGGTCCGCACAAGGTGTCGCACGAAGAGAAACAAGCATGGTCGACACACTGACCCAAGCAGGTTCCGTGCACCAAGCCGTTGCCAAATTCACGTTTCTTTTTCCTTTTTTCGTTTCCTTTGACTCTTTATGGACAAATGCCGCCATATTGCCTTTGCCAAAAATGGTCTTTCAGGATCTAAAAACGCAATCAAAGAATTTAAACTTTACACTCGAACTTTTTTCGACTAAAGTGATAGTAACTCGGAGTTTTTTGGTTTCCTACGTCCAAGTAATAAATGATTTATTTGAAAGCAAAACTGATAAATATTTTTCTAAATCTTGTTACAAATGTATAAATGTATAAATTTGAAAAATAGCATTATCAGTATTACATGAAATTAGACGTAACTACTTAATTGTAAGTCACAATATGTTGATTCTTTACCTCAGGAAACTGTTGTGCTTTGGAAACACTTCGAATGCTAAAAGTCAATTATTCTACAAACGATGAATACATACTTAACTTTCTTATGTCCTGGTATTTAATAATTACAATATTCAATTTGGCTCTGTATGAAAATTTTTAACACTAGTTTACAATCTTATACCTATTGTATGTTCTATTGTTTCCAGAAAAATAGATGTTCGTTCATATAAATCTTGAAAATTTAAGCTTCAACAACAAAGGATGAAGATACTTACAATTACATCAATCAAAGTCGACATAAATGTTTACTAAACAATGTTTGTGAAATTCAGTATCCATCCTATCGAGGGATTTTATAATCTAGTGTTAATACTCGCAAAAATCCTCGTTCGAAAATGGTTAACATTAGAACTATCGAACAGTCAAATTAACTTCCTTTTATACTTCTTGAGATATTATTGAGATTTTCATTCGCTTATATTTTAGTCTGTACATTATCAAATCAGGTTTCTTAATAATTTCTCTGAGAAACGCTTGTATCTCTTCAATGATTGTAAAAGAAGAAATCGGGAATATTCTGAGAAAAAAAATTATATTTTGGAAAAAAGATATTCCTAGAAGAGTTATTTTATTAACTGATTATTTGATTGATCTTTAAATTATAATTTTTTATTTATTGACAATAAGTGTGACCGCGAGACTTCGAATCGCCACACGACCACGTAAGCTCGCGGAACCGAAAATTTACCGTGGTTACGCGGTGCCTGGCGGAGCCGCGCTAAATCAAGCGTAATCGATACCGATATTCCCCGTTAATGACATCCTAATGATCCAATTGCCCCTTACGGCCGGAGTTATAAATTCCTCGGTAATCGGTCTTTCGTACACGCCACGGACGGGCTCGAATACTTTCTCGGAACGAGACCGCACGAAAATTGTTCCGGAAATTTTTTTAAAGTTTAGTAAAAGCAATCTTCTTTTCTCAGAATCTTGAGAAAAAAAATATCCGTTAAAGATGTTTAAAAGGAGAAATTTGATTGAAATTGAAGCAAGTAATCTTTGGATTTGTAAGAATTGAAGCTTGAGAAAGAAATTTTGGTTACTGATTTTTGAAAAGAGAAACCTCAGTGAAATTGCATAAATACAATCTTAATAAGGAAATTCTAGGTAAAGACTTTTTAAAAGGAGAAACTTATTTGACGATGACAAACATAGCTTTAATGTGAAATTGAAAATTAGATTTAATTTTGATTTTGAAGTTTCGATAATTCGATGATTGCTAACTTGATAGTCGATGCATTAATGAAACACGAGAGACCATTTTTAATCGGCTCGTCTCGAATTTTCGTTTGTGAATGCACATACGAACTCCATTGTACATACGAACTCAAAAACGAACCTTTTGGACAAATCGGCTTACCGCAGAGTTCGACAAAGTATAATCTGATTACAGATTGTTGACGATGATTCAAATGTTATAATTGATTCGATTGGAATCTTTAATTGTTACTAATTTACAACTGAAATTGAAATGGTTACAATGAATCCTAATGAACAAACACACATAGTAACTTACAATTGAAAAATTCAGCAATATAATATTAATTTATAATCAGATTATACAGAATGTCGAAGAAATAGGTGGCCAAACTTTTCCAGGAAAGGAAGTGTCAAACAAACATTTCTCAAGAAAAAAAGGCTTTCATGAAGTGTTCTCGTATTAGTTAAACACTAATACAATTACTAACATTAATAACTAATATTAATAACAACATTGTTAATAACATTATTTTCGATTAATTAAATACAAGCATCGCAAATTTATTAATCACACTAATCATTAATATTAACAATTGTAACATTAGTATCTAATCAATCCAAGAACATTTCCCAAAACCTTCTTCTCAAGCACTCAACAATAGTACTCAGCCTATTATTCTAATCCACTCAAATGCATTAAGACAAATAATATTCACAACAGAAATACCACGTTCAAAACCAAACCAATACCAATCCAAACATTTCATACCAGAAACAACATTCCATAATACCACTCAGACTAATTGTCACAATGCTCTTCTAAAATCAACATCAAAAGTAACCTACTATTAGCCTCTCACGCTAGCTCCATCGACTACTGAGCTAAAAGTGCACAGAAGCAAGGGGACTCTTCCATTCACGACACTCGGCTTTCGACGCATGGTCATTATTAGCGCGCGCTAAGGCCCGAGCGTCGTGAGTGCAAGAATCCCCCCATCCCTCTGCACTTTTAAGCCACAAACCGATGGCACTAACGTGAGAGGCGAATTGTATAACTTCCTTTCTACTCACAGTGTAACACGATACCAAACTCTGGCCAACTATTACTTCGACACCCTCTATCACACTGAATTCCAATTATCATTATTAGCTAATACATCATATTAGCTCGTCGCCCCAAGAATCGTTTCTTCTTCGTGCAACACCAGCTGGTAGCTATCCTATCAGCAACATTGCCAAAAGCATAATCGAAACACGACCAGACCAGACCCAACACCAGAGCCCCCTTTTCTCTTTTTCTACCAGAGTATCTGTCATAACTAACTAGAGCACGTATTGTACGCTTCTCTTATTTATGCACAGTTTTCCTGGTTTCTCCCGGCTTCGTATGCACACGGGGGGAGGGTCGCCGGTGGCCTTTGTCGAATACCAAGACGTTCGCTACGCGGCCCAGGCGATGGCCACTCTCCAAGGATCCTTACTCCTCTCCTCCGACCGGGGAGCGATACGAATCGAATATGCAAAGTCAAAAATGGCCGAGGTGGGCTTTACAAATCTCTGGATCGAAGTAGGTTTCATTTTATGCTACGCTAGCCGCTACCTACTTACCTACACGCGCGACCGTGCGACGACGAAAACGCAGCACCGTTCCCCCTGTCTTCTGCCGTTCGTTGCTATCTGACGACCCCTAAAGAGATACTGCGAACGTTGCCCAACTCCGTTCTCGCTTGCACAGTTCTTGCTAACCGTCTTTTATGCCTGGTTTCTCTCAGTTCTGTTTCTTTTCTCGGCTGTCTCGCCAGGGGTTGAAAACAATTGTATCGGTCTTGGTTCTTGAGAACCTATGGAGAACCGGAATAGAGTCATAACTAGATTGTGGATGTTTATGCGAATTCAAATTTTTACGAAGGTAATTGAAGAAATAGAATGACGATAGAAAAAGATTGTTCATAATAAAAGCTATGAGAAGCAGTAAACTTTGAATATATTGTATATTTTATGAAATTCTGCGCGTTTCGTGCAATTTTATGCTTTCAGACTTATCGGGAATGCATAAAGGTTCGCGGTCTAGTCGTAACTGTTATTGGGTGTATCGGTTCTGGGCTATACGGGTTCTCTATCGGTTCTATAACTGTTAGCTTTCGCTTCTGCATCTCTTTCAGAACCGATGAATAACAGTAATACTGATACGTAATACTAAAATTAATACAAATTCCGTTGTAACTAAAATGAATGAAAATCTCTTTAAATCGAAGCTTTCGGATATAAGCCGTGTCCTCTAGGAATTAAAACATTTACGAAACGCCATCATCCCAGCTGGCATCATTAAGGGTTTAACAATAAGACGCACCGATACTCATCTTAGACCCCTAATGATGGCAGCTGCGATGATGGCGTTTCATCGGGATATAATTCCTAGGGGACACGGCTTATACCCGAAAGCCTCGATTCAGTTATTACTGCCACTCGTCGGTTCTAAAAGAAACGCAGATGCGAAAAATGATAGTTATAGAACCAATATAGAACCGATATTCCAATATGGCCCATATGGCTGCAATATAGCTCAGAACCAATGCACCTAATAACGGTTATGACTTCATTTCAATTCTCGAACACTTACTTTCGAAACCTTTTCAATCCCTGGTTCTCACGCGGTTCTGATCCTTCATTGGTGTTGCTAACGAGGAAAATTTGAGGACCATTGATTATTGTTCTGCAGATCGGTGTATTGATTCCTTAAACGTGGCGTGTGTTGCTCTTGAGAATCTTGTATGTAGATTTAGGTGTCATGATTCACGGAAGATCGTAAACGAATGTTCAGGTATCCGACGATGAGGTCTGCGTTTTCGTCATCAGACACAGTGGACGAACCAGTGGGAGCTGATCAGAATGGCCCTAGACCCTAAGTACTCGATCGTGGTCCTTTTCGGCTTTTCTTGGCTAGTGTCTGTGAATCGTTGATTTCATTGAAGAATATTTCTGTTTCTAATTAATTGTTTTTATCACGTGTTACCTGGTATTTCGTTTTCCTGTGAGAACAATTCGGGTTGAGTCTGATTTAACGATCGCCGAACGTCAGTCTCGATTGGCCAATTGATTTCAGGCGTGTATTTCACGTGACACGTCTCAGGGCCATTTTCTCCAGCTTCCTAACGGATCGGTGGTCTCAGCAGGACTCGCAGCCAATTATCTCGATGTCTGATTTAAATCGATCACGCGGCACGCACGGTTTGTCGTCTCTGGACCGCGGTAACACGGATCGCCGAACCTCGATCGCGGTCGAAGGCTTCGCCGAAGCTGGGTCCACTAACATTGACGTTGCTAATTGCCGATTGAGTGGCTTGGAATAATAGTGGTGTGACTACTATTTCTGTGTTCTCGAAGGAAAAATGGTTTTGCGACATATTCTTGGATTAATTGGATAATGTCGCAATTACTGATATTGGTAGTTAATGATATAATAGTGTAATGTTAACGTTATAATATTAATATTCTAACATTAACGTTACAATATCAATACTGCAATAACACTGTTGTAATACTAACTTTGTAATACTAATATCTAATTAATCCAAGAACATTTCACATAAGCTTTTTCCTCAAGAACTCAAAAATAGTAGTTAAGTCACTATTATTCGGAGCCATTGAATTATCCGTCGCTGATCGCCAAAGGATCGTGCCACTAGCCGATCCATATCTACTTTTCCAATTCTTCTTTCTTATCAGTCTTTCTTTCTTCTTTTCCTTTTGCGGGGGGTGACACTTGTGTGCCATTGACCAGGCAAATTCGAACTATATAATTCGATTTTCGCCACTGAGATACATTTCTTCCGTTACCGTCCCATCTTTCTTGATTTTTGTTCTCTTATTTCGTTCTCTCCGCTGTTCTAAGTTCATCCAACAAATGTTCGCCAGCAACGACGCCCGCTTATGTACTTTCCTCCCTGGTTCTCCGTTGTTCAGTTTTGCTCGTTCTTCATCGTTTTTTGCTTCTTTGTAGCAGACCGCCCAGCAGCTTACGTCTTTCAATGTGTATATACCTTTATTTTCGTTGTATGTACACTGCCGCTCAAAAGTATCTCGATACTTATCTACTGTTTTTTGAAAATCTAAAATATATATTATTTATTATACTTAATATTTATCATAAATATTTATTATATTTAATATATATATGTTTAATATACATTATTATTGTTATTATTTATTACTATTTATTAATTAATGATTTTTAATGTTAAATTCTGTTATGTGAATACGTTCTACGTAAGCATTCCAATGCTATTATAGAGGACGGTTGCATTACTGGAATGTTTTAATAGATAAAAGTTTATTCTTATTCTTTCATGAAATTATGTTTTACTTGTAAGTAAAATATAAATACTATATTATTATGAACGTAATATTATTATGATGCAACAATTGTATTTTAATAATGATATTATAAGTTATAACATTAGTGCAGTGTTTATATTTTGACATTTTTAATTTTAAAAACCCGCCTCAAGTTTGATCACAAAATGAAAAATTCATAATCAGGATGCCACGAATAAGAATAAAAATAGAGATACAAATGTGTATATTGTCTTAATCATTAGCAAAATATGTTCTTTCGTATAAGATAGAATCTAAAATGCACAAAATTCATTGAAATTCATTAAGGATTTCTCATCCTCTTTTCTGACAGTTATAAGCAACCAAAATAAATTTTTATTATCAAAGTCGCCGGCAATACAACAAAGTTTTCAGTCACTTATAATTATCATGTGTAATTTAAACCATTTTAATTGAACGATGAAGTTCAGTTTACACGAATGATTAAACAGTCGACGAATTTTTGCTACAGTTATTCGCAATAGGACGTGATGACGCATTCTAGGTTAATTTAATGTAAAAAAACTCAATGTTGTTCAATGTCCACAGATCAAAGCAAACAGCTATTTTGCTATTCTTAATTTATTATCTTCAAAATAAATTCGCACTTTCATTGGAATGGAAAATTTAGTTATGTTTCTTCCAAATTGTTGATAATAGAATGGTAAATGAATTTGATAGCGAAAGTAAATAATATGCCAAAGAGTCAATCCGTTATTCTATCTTTTATCTCACAATCATGCTCGATAGAACTACTTCATCGTTAGTAATTTGTAGATTATAGATTAAAAATTGACAGCAGACGAGTGACATTTCATTTGTATGAAAAATAACTAACCAACGTTCAGATTTGTCGAATTTGCTTGAACATCATCGCGAGTCTGACATGTTATTATAGGAGAAGGGGTTAAAGGACATTGTCGCAAGCTCCACCGTGAAAAACCAAGAACTTTCCGGACCGTAAAGGTTAAAACTACCAAGGTGTCAAATTGACTTCTTTAAAATTCCTCTATAGAAATTCTAAGAGTGCATCTATTCAGACTTCTATCAACCAATTAAGCGTTTTTAGCGAATATACTCGTCATAAAGAACGTACAAGATTTTGTATTATAACGAGTGTAACAGATAACAGATAACTTACCTTTTCGACCCCTCTGGAGGACACACACTTCTCAAAGAGGTCGCGGCAACTAACTGTTTAACTTGCAGTTGTGTTCACGTATTGTAAACACGTTATCTTTTTAATAATTGCAAAAAGAAGAAATCAGAAATAGATCGTTTTGGTCCGTCTAGTAGTTCTAGTGTTAAGAAAGTGTCCGATCACTTTTGAGCGGAAATGTACCTATTCGCGTCCACCTGTCTTCTCCGTGTCCATTCCCGTTTCCGTTTCCCTCTTAGCTGCCCCCTGGACTGGTGTGTAACCTTTTGTTGTGCGCACATTTGATTCGAGCACTCTTGCACGTAACCCGCCGCGCTTTTCTCCGTTTCTCGTCGCCGACGAGAGCTTTTCGCCGAGTTAAAACGTCGCCGATGTGGACACGCTCCGAAGAAATTGGCGAAATTTCTCGTAGCGATTCTCCGATAGCTTTGAACAGGGCCCGGGAACCGGAGGGCTCAAAGAGATCGCCGCTTTTATTTTAATTTCTTCGGGCGAGCTGCCTGGGGAACAATTTCAAGCGTGAATCGCCGAGCGGGAATTTAATTAAAAAGGAAGAAATATTTCGGCGCGGGCAGAATGTTCTTTGACGCTCGAAATCCAGGCAATTAGCAGAAACTTTCCTAAGCTGGGATCGAGAGCAAACGAATGTAGGTTCGTTTCTTTTCAGTGTGTGTTTATCTTTGTGCTTGCGACCGTTTTTTTCGGTATAACGATGATAAACGACGATGAAGAGAATATTGGATGAGTGTAGAGACATTGGGAGGATTTTTTGGGTAATAAAATAAAGGATATGTTTTGGCCTGTAGCTAGTAGTGGTTTGGTTGACAAGTCTCGTCGCCTTTTAAAACGAGATTTCAGGAGAAACATTCGTTAGATTAAACTTCATTGTCATAGTTAAATATTAAGGAAAATGTTATACGAAGTTCGGTTACAAATATTTTATTGAAGATCTACAAACAGATGTACAAAAGAAATTCGAATCGAGTCGCTAGCAAAGTATCTGTTACACCGACAGACCTTCGCATCCCAGAAATTAGTCAATCAATAGAATATCAGAAAATCTTGAAAACTTGCTTCACCTTCTCTTCGAAAGGGATGTCTTGGCAGCGCAATGCCAAAACGGACGTGGCTGCCGAAGGAATACTTATTCGGTGTACATACTAATCCTAGTCCAAAGTGAAGAATAGGGGAATGTAGGGTAAAACGAGACACCAATGTTTTCCGTAGATGATACTTGTGCACTGATCCGCAGTCGGTCACAAACTATACGAAGAACTTATTAGGGCTATTCACGCAACACCAGCTCGATACGAGCTCGTTATCTACGAAAAACATTGGTGTTCCGTTTTACCCTACTCTCTCCCACTGCTCGCAAGCAGCTACGCGAACTACTCGGGAGCTGCCACTAAGAAAAGTGTCCTATTCACTAGAGCTCGCTAGTTGGTCACAAGTAGTTAGTCACTTGTCCGTTCAATACTCAACATTACAGGCACGTGCAGACACGTTTCGAGCTCACGGACAGGTCCACTGATGGTACAGTGTGCCTGTCACGTCTTGGCTGATGAAAACTGACCAATCAAACCCACATTTCTCAGCCTGGCCATTAAACGGCCCCCAACAGGACCATTGAACGATGGCTTGATATCTAACACGGAGGCCTAGGGGCGAAAGTCACATTTGGTCTCAGAACCGTCCGAACATCATCAGTGGAAGTGTTCCCTTGCCTCCCTGACATTTTCGCTTTTAAGACAAACGAAGTCTTTTCTCCGTCGAACTATAGTCGGCCAAGATGCGATAGGCTAACTGTACACCCCCGAACGAACACTGTTCGCTGATGGGTTCTCTGCTTGCTGTTCGCAAAACCGTGCACAGTGTCGACGGACATGTTTGGCTAGTTACTCGCGAACAGCTGTGGACCCGGCCTTAGAAAGCTTGTCCCCCTCAACTTTCGCCGTTGAATAAACCGTCCCGCATTTTCTTTCCTCCGTGGTAGCCGAAGATTCTCCCGCTCTCCTTTCCCGTCCGGCCCCGCAGCCCCTCGTCCAACCGAAAGCCCGTGAAAGAGAGCTTTTCAGTCCGGACGCAGCCACGGCCTAATGAGGTACGTAAATTACTCAATGGCGGAGCGTCTACTCTCCTAGCGGGCCGTGGGAAGAACCTCATTCGGGGAAAGGGACAAATGTAGGTTGTCTCTTCATCCTTCTCCGCACAATGACGGAATTCATTAACGCGGTTCTTGCCGGTGGTAACCACCGGACAATTATGGGAAAATGAGAAAGAAAGCTGGACGTCCATCAAATGTCCGTCCGCTTCGGCGATCGAAATATCGAAACGGTCCATCGGATTTCCCGTGTCACGTTTGCGTCTGTCCGAAAGTCTTTCGACGGTTGTCGGAATTCGCGCTTGCACGGAGCGTAGGACGAAAAGCGAGGCAATTATATCGATTAGCGGCTCCTGCTCTTCCCGGTTCACTTTCATTGACACCTTTCGCCGGTGTTATTTTAGTTAGACTAATTGTTTGGCGTCTCGAGAATTGCCTTTAACATGAACTATATTTTACTGGTTAAACACTTGCAGACATGTTGGAAGTCGTTTGAGACTTATCGATTTCTTGGTAATCGGTAAGAAATTAGTATAAGAATAGTCTTCTTGATGCAAGGTGTTGTGCAGCGTACTTCATAGAGACAGAAGTTGACCAATTCATAGATAGAAATTCTAGACACTGATCATTAAAATCAATATTAAGTAAAATTAACATTAAAGTAAGTATTGCTATAACGAGTATAAAATGAAACTTGTTTAAACGTAATATTATTTGTTACACTTATCACAGAGAAAATAAGAAAGCGCATCGCTTGCATTATTCATCTTGTATGCGATTCACTTTACGTTCAACTTTGCTGGCGTTCTGTTTGAACCAACTCTTAGACAGTAGAATTTACAGCATTTCTGTAAACTCCTGTGTCCTGAAATACCTTGTGCAATTCGAATATTAAAAGAAATGAGAAGGAAAAGTCCGGAGAGCAATACGATCGATCGATCCGACAACACGGAATCGCTTTTATTCGCGATAATCCTCGGCGCCGACAACTCTCTCCTGGACAGTTCTCCTCGCAATTGTAAATCAGGGCATATCGGCGGACAAAACCCTGCGAAATTGATGAAACGTAAACAAACGAGACGTGATGAGCGATCGAGCGATCCTTTCACGCGTCGCTCGCCCATTTCGATTTCACGATGAACGCCCACTGTCGACGCGTATCCGGCTTGTCAATGTACTGCTATCTTGCCAACTGGCAGCTTCTATCTCGCTGCGTTCTTCGGGTCTCTCTCGACCCCATCGCGTCCCCATCGGTGAACTTTGTAAATTAACCCCTTAAATTCACGAAGAATTTAACAAAACAATACCAACCATCCATCGACAACACGATTTTTCACCAACATGGCCGACGATATAGAGTTTTATGGTCTGTCTTGATTTTTCTGTAAAAATTTGAATAGCAGTCACTTAACCCTTGGACGGCGGTGACCGGGTCCATTTTGACCCGTGTTTTAAAGACCACTCAACTTCCCATTCATTTACAGCTAATTTGCGTTCTTAGACAGTTATATCAGACTTAGTAACAAATATGACACATTAACAGCAATCTGTATAGTCCAAGTCATTGTAGCTCATGGAATCATCAGAAACGTCTGTCTTTCGAGAGTTAATCCTACGGCATTTCGAAATGCGTAGCTAAGTATTGACATTATAGTTTCATCACATATTTCTTTATATTCATACACATTCGATAGATATCAGATCAACATTAGATTATCGGTCACAAATGTATTGATTTCTTTAAATTCTGGACTACTATTTCGTTTTTCTGTATAAACGAAAAGCTGTTCTGTTACTAGTAATCGGATAGTAACAATGACACGTCCACCAGCAAATCGAAAGAAGACAATTGATTTGAGGAGAAAATTCGACGTTTAAGGGGTTAACTACTTCCTCGCCGATTTCGATGATTTCTGTACGTTACAGGAATCGATATTTCGAACAACTTTTTCCCTCTTACCAAAATGACCAACTCTTTTAATTTCCGAGATATTAATGAGAATCTGCCGCTACTACGCGTATAACAAATGTAAAATAAATTGAACGAGAAGGCTCACGAAGAAAATCGTGCGGCTTGGGATTGAAAATCAAAAACTTTCTGTTTACGCATATATGTTTCCGGTTGCGCTTGACTTTCCTGCGACTGTTTTAACCGCAGAGGTGGTCGAACAAAGTTTAACGTTATAATCTGATTTAACTTACTTTATTGAGCACTGCCGAGTAAAAATGCTGCGATCTACCAAAAATTTTCAAGCAGTCGAACATTTACCATTTTCCATAGGTGCAAAAGCTAAATAGATACATTTTCAACTGCCTTTCGACCGCCACTGCACATAGAAACTCTCCTCTATGGAAATTTCTTCTGTCCCAACTTTCTGTTTCTGTTGCTAACGCTTCAACTCTATATTTAGAAACTACTAGAAACATAAATATGAATTCGTACATTTCTTTTCTTTCAATCAATTTTCATAACGTTGCTTTAACGATTGAGGTCGTTAGCAACGTTTCACATTTAACCATTCACAGTTTCGCGTACAACTTCGTGATAGTCCGAAATAAAATAAGTTTTCGTACATTATCATTGGAGTTTAACCCTTGGCACTCTATAGGCACCACTATAGCATCATTTATAATATTAAATATTTTAACGAACAAAGTTGAAAAAACTGCTTCAAGATTATTGCATCTGCTGCACATGCAAATATTCTTCAAAGAAGGAAAATAAAAAATCTGAGAAATGTTATAATATAACATTTATTTAATTTACTTAATCTAAGTTTCGCCAGGACCAGTATAAAAACGATTTGGAGTTGCTGATAGTGTACAAAATCAGCTGGAGTGTTAAGGGTCAACATGTTGACTGCCACGGTGGTCGCCGATGACCGGATCTTCCAAATTTCTTGAACACAATTACAATAAAAAATAATATGTATTAACATAAGCAGTGAGATAATAGCATAATATGAGTACAGTGATACCAAATCATTAATAATTATTTCTAATACCATTTGCCTTTGTTACGAAAGAAAAAGTGAAAAAAAAACGCTCGAAATTCTCGTGGCAGTCAACGTGTTAATATCAATATTATCAGGCAGCTTCATACTTTTACTCTCTCAGTATTTTTTACATTCCAATATTATTCGCAAATTTTGTTACACAATTACCGTTAAGTAAAGTAAGAATGAACTCTACAATAAATTAGGTCACGCTAACTAGAAAACGCGTTGTCGTTCACGAAGAAAACCGGCAAACAACGACAACCCTTGTCACCCAATGAACTCGCGAACCGAAACTAAATCACTTGAAACATTAAACTAATGTTCGTACAGCTTCAAACTAAAAACAACGGTTCCCTTAAGTTTGCTCGAGTCAAACGCAGAAATCGCGAAGCAAAATTAAAGTAAACCGACAACAGCGAAACCGTTGCCACGTGCCCCGATTAATCGAACCCTTTGTTTTTCCAGGGATCAAAGAGAGAAGAAAACGGGCAACCTTAAGATCGACATCAACGGCATGTAAGAAAGCGAGAGGGAAAGAGAGGAAGACCCAGAGGGAATCGTTCGAGCGTGCTTGCGCCCCAGAAGAGAGACCCAAACCGGAAAAAAGAAAATCGAGAACAACCAGGAACAACCGTTCGTCCTCGCCTCTCGTCGAACGAGCAAAACCAATGTTCGACGACGACACACACACACACACACACATATCAACGAAACCGGCCAACGTTCACGGGCATCCCGGATACACTCGTCGTCCGTGAACATTCGTTACATAGGGGAAAGTTGAAAACGATACCTTAAAGGGGAAGAAGGCGAGAAACAAGAGAAACTACAAAAAAGGGGAAAAAACGAAAAGAAAACGGTAAAAGAAGAAAGGGGTGCGTAAGGAAGAAGGTTTGAAGCAGGGCGAGAAAAAGTAAGAGAGTAAGAAGTAAAGGAAAAAATGGTGAATACCACGAATTAAACACGTCGGAGGTGGGGGGAGGGTTGGGGGAGAAAGGGGATGAATTCCTCGCCACCCGGCAAGCACCAGTAGGTAAATTCTGTAAATTCTTGCGGCGCAAACAGGCGTTCACACATTTCGCGACTCGCGGGGGCCCAAATAATTCGCGTATAATAATATTCCTAGGTATATATATTTTTTAACGACTTAACTTATCGATTCGTAGCCGTGTATTACCTTCTCTATTTATTTTCCACCGAGTCTTGATTGATCGACGACGACGAAGAAGAAAAAGAAAAAGAAGAAGAAGAAAACAAGGAAGAGGAAGAAGAGAAAACGAAGAAAAGAGAAAGAGAGATAGAACCGTGGGAGATGAGAAAGAAAAAAAGACATCGGGTGAAACGAGAACGCGGCCAGTAGTAGAAACAAAATGGCGGGTAACGGAGACGCGCGGGAAACGGGGCTTATTAGTCCGTTCCGCGAACCAACACGACCGCACGTCTCCGAGCACACATCGCGAGAGCAAGGAAGGCACTCTTCGAGTCACACACGCGCACTTATAATTGTAACACTTGTTCACGTACACACACCGTTGAATCCACTCACTCACACCACAGACGCGAGACATTTGTTCTTTTTTTTATTGGTGAGACCCGCGCCGCCCTCGACGACTCGACGATCGTCGAGCAACGAACGGAATAGTGGCATCGATCGTTGTTCGATTTAGAAGGAAAAGGGGGAGGGAGAAAAAATTTAAAAGGAAGGTACGAAAAAGAGTTTAAATGAAGTATAATAGGGGAGAAAGAGTATTAATTAAGAGAGACTAACTGTTCCGCAGGATGGTATCTTTCTGTCGTTCGAGGAATAGGGTGCCTTCCGTTCCTCGGCCAGCGTCGTTCCGCGAGTAAAACGATTTTTAATCGAATTTTGTGGTAAACATGGATCGATCTTGGATGAGAGGAATGTTCAATTCGAAGAGAGTACTCGTTTAAGGGTTGTTAGGAAAATTAGAAACACTTCCATCGACGTGAGATACGTATTAGAACAAATTTTCTGGATGGAAGCTGTCGTAATATCGAACCTCGTGGTAGATTGAAACGAAATGATGCTCTGAAGACGATTCGGCTTGACCCGTTCGTGACGAGAGCTGACGCGTGTTATAAAGCTAAATGCGAGATGATGTTAGAGAAAGATTATTGTAATCGTGAAACAATGGTACAAAACCGAAAATTCTACTGAAAAAGAATAAAATTAAGAAGTTAACATTCTACGCAATTTTATATGGTATGTTCTACTGGAGAAAAACAAAATTAATGAGTTATAATTCTATGAAATTTTATATAGAAGATTCTAATAAAAATTCTATATAAAATTCTATACGAATTTATATGGAAAATTCTACCGAAAAGAACAAAATTGACAAACTAAAATCTTACGCAATTTTATACAGAAAACTCTGTTAAGAAACGAAGCAAATGAAACGAAATTCTATACAATTTTCTATGGGATTTATCGCACGGCAAATTAAAATATACAATATACCGAACAAGAGTTTATTATATTGTACATTCCACACACGTGCTCGTTACAGAATTTTCCACGCAAAATCGAATGACGCGCGTAAGTGTCATCGGTCGCGAACGGGTTAACCGCGGGACGACGCGCAGCCGACGCACGGATGCCTACGTGAGTGGCGGTCGCGGGTGTTCGCGTACGAAATTGCATAATATAGACAAGTGGAAACGAGACGAAGGCGAGTACATCAAGCTTAATACCAAAGGTGCCCTAAGAAGCGTGTAATTTATGTTTTATCATTGGCGCGTCACAAAAAAGGCGAGCATATACATTTTAATTATGATATCTTGTTAAGGAAGAGTTTAAAGTAATCCTAGACGATGAGAAGATGGATGATTGAGCGATTGAGATATCGCGTGCTTGTACGAGAGAATGAATCCGAAAAAATTGTAGAACACAGAGAGTGAGAGAGAGAAGGGGGGGGAGAGAGAGAGAGAGAAAGAGAGAGAGAATAAGAGAATGAGAGAATGAAAGAATGAGAGGATGAGAGAATGAAAGAATGAAAGAATGAGAGGATGAGAGAATGAAAGAATGAAAGAATGAGAGAATGAGAGAATGAGAGAATGAGAGAATGAAAGAATGAAAGAATGAAAGAATGAGAGAATGAGAGAATGAGAGAATGAGAGAATGAGAGGATAAGAGAATGAAAGAATGAAAGAATGAGAGAACGAGAGAATGAGAGAATGAGAAAAAGACGAAGGGAGGCAGCAGGGGGAGGGGAGGAAACGAGGTAAACAAGAGGGAGAACAAAAGAGTGAATGAAAGAAAGAAAGAAAGAGTGAGAGTGTGCAAGTACTACGTAATAATCTTATACATTATACATAAACGAATGCGAACATATCATAGGATTAAGCAAGTAGAGAGAAAAGAAGTTAAAGATCTTGTATTTCCGGGGTTGGGGGGTTGGGGAGGGGAGAGAGATTTAGGGGGAAAGTTAATGAACAAAAAAAATAGAAAAAAAAAGAAAACAAAGGGGGAGCGAAAAAAATGAGACGGGAGTAAACTTTTAAACGATCTGTCGTTCGTAGCGGCGCAGGCACGGCGTGTGAAGATATGAAACACCCGAGTATCGATGGTGTGGTGTGGTGTGTCCCGTTGTCCCTGCGCGCCAGACGCAACGGCCAACTCGGCACGTAATTTGCCCAAAGTGCCTTCCCCGTTGGTCGAGTCATGCTGTAATCGTAAACCGTGTTGTTTGTCTCGTCCCGATTTTTCGAAATCGTCGACACACATCCTCCGCTAAAACCGAACAGCCACCCAGTATGTAATATTATACCCGAGGTATACCCGTTAGCCCTGAATCCCAGGTGAAAAGAGGATAGAGATAGAGAGAAAGAGAGAGAAAGAGAGAACGAGAGAGAGAAAGAGAGAGAGAGAGAGAGAGTGAGAGTGAGATTGAGAGAAAGAAAGAGGGAGAGAAAGAGGAGAGAAAATATGAAAAAAAGAAATGAAAGAAAGAAAGAGTGCGTGGAAAAGAAAACTTCTTCAACTATCTTCGAAGCTGTTCCGGGCCTGCCTGATAGTTTTCTATCGCCTCGTCGTTTTTCTACAATATATATGTATACATACAACCCTCTCGGAAAAGTAGTCGCCCGCGTCACACTCGGGGACGCGTGTTCCTTTTTAAAAGGTACTTTCTCGATCTAGACGATTCCGTTTTTCTGGAGGACGGTTCACCCGTTCTTCGAAACGGGGAACGGAATGGAGTCTTTTGGATAGATAGGTTATGTAGATAACTCTTCTCTCTTGATCGAGGCAGTTTGTGGGACGCTCGTCATCGGAAAGGCCCATATTTTTCTCGTGGTAGGCTCTCACGAGCGGACACAGGTGTCGAGTGGATTCCGACGACTGGACGCTTTTCGGTAATTCGAAGCATTCGGGTGTTTGTTTTTTCGAGACTTCGGGGAACTAAATTTTTAAACTAGTTAAGATTGCGGCGGTCCGTTCAAATTGTGAGGTGTATTTTGTGTATAAGCTGACTCGGGGGAATTGGGTTGACAAGGTATTGAAATATTTAGAATGAAATATTCGATGGATTCGGGATATCGTCTTTTGGCTAGTTTGAGACATTCAATTGTTGAACTGGGTTCGTTTTGACCTGGTTTGTTCTGTTAATCGTTTAGCTTACACTAATTGATTTTAATTACATAGATAAGCTAACTGGGAGAGATACTTTTGTAGAAGTATTAAGGTATTTAATATAATGTATTCGAAGTGGATGTGGGTATTCATCTTTTGGCAACTTGGAAAGTTAAATCATTGAATTGGGTTCGTTTTGACCTGTTCTCTTCGTTTAATCGTTAAGCTAAAGAAAGCATTCACAATATTTAACGAGTGATAATTCGAATGGATCTAACAGCAAGTATCAATGCTTGCACTTTACACACTCGTTGAAATTCCCCAATTTTTAAGGGCTCATCGGAAGAAACACGTACGACGTTGATGATAACAGTTTTCTATACAAATTAAAGATTAGTGATCTTCACCGTACACTAAACGAACTAAGTTTTATTAGATCTATGAAATACAAAACGGTTAACAACAAACAATTGCAACGAAAAACCTTGTCTTTTCGATATTCGTTCCATTATAAAATTTATTTCGACTGTGCAATAATGATTCACGTGTCGGAAATCGCATCGCGTGTCTACACGGGAGTAGTTAAAAATTGAAGTTATAAATTAACGGGTTAAATCTAAAACTACAGAGTCAAGTTCAACATTCAGGAATCAAATCTAACATTAACCCTTTGCAGTCGAGAATATTTTTCTCAACAAATATTCATTATGATATTTTTTACAACTAACATAAAGAAATACCCTGCATAAATTAAGTAACAGAACTATTTTATTTCGACGTTCCATATGTCGATACATTAAATAAAATTTAATATTGAATTTTAAATTTTACCATTTTATTGGATCAAAGCAAATAGCAACTGAAAGGCGCTCCTCGAGTACAAAGTGTTAAAGAGTCAAGTTCAAAATTAAAAGGTTATGTTAAAAGTTAAAGGGTCATGTCCATTGTCAAAGCGAACAACTAAGAGCTGTTTCTTCCTCAAGCATACGAAGCGAGAGCTGCTGGACCGTGAAGTTATTGGAAAGACGTTCTTAGATCTGCGCCCGCTAGAGAATTCTATTCTTAACTCTCGGCCTATAGGCGAGGGCCACAAGGCGCTCGATAGAGCTATGTAGCTTTTCTACTTTTCCATGATATTTTCACGGGAAAGACGAAAGAATCCGCCGGGTCGCAGTGGACACAAGGCTCAGCCGTGACAGGGAGTCACGGAATAAAATTATAAGGCTATTAGTGGCGCGAGTTAACACGCTCGCTACCAGGCGTAACATATTTGTAACGTCCCAGTTTCCCCGACCGCCGATGCCTCGCATATGTGTCACAGTCATAGTTTCACGTTCAACGTTTAATAAGAAGCAAACGATGCTCGGTTAAACGGATGAACACGAGAACGATGAAAGGCGCGCCGTTCGGAGAAGTTATTGCCATCGTTGGTCATATTCTTAATACTCGGTTATTCGGATTCTAGTGTGTTTCATTGAATAAAATTGCATGGCAATAGCAGTAGGAAATGTATACTATATACATAGCAATTCGATGAATACTCTTGTTCATTCAAATCGACATAGTTTTACGATATTTTTAAAGAAAGCTTGAGGAAAGGTTGAAGCTTTTACAAAATGATTAACGGAAACATAAGGGTGTTCTGTAGTAATTGGTTACAAAATATAAAAGTCGTGAAGCTTCTTCGAAATAATTGATTTATAAAATGGGATATGAACCCTTCTCGAAATAATTGATTCATAATGGAGAGTTTGTACCGTTCTCAAAGTAATTGATTTATAAAAAAGGACTTGAACCTTTTTCGAAATAATTGATTAAGAACATCAACCTTGAAATTTCTATTTACATATGATAAATGAAATGATATTTATTTGTTGTTTTATTGTTATTAAATATTTCGTAATACTTGACTAGTGAAGGTCTGTTAATAGATTTCTTGATGTTCATGCTACGTTGAGAGGAAGCTTAATGTTCCTTTATACAAATAATTCGTTTTGATGAATATCGTCAAACGACGAATTGTTAAATTCACTGAAATACAGGAGAAAGAAATTTATTGATCGAGACGAAGCGAATCGTTTGGGATCGGTCCAGTTCCATCGACATGAACCAAGCTCCGCTCTCAGGGAACTGGACCGTCACGAAATTCAGAGCGAAACGAGGATTGTCCCTTTCTTAATGCTGAAAAACGGTAATCACTGCGCAGCGAGCGATCTCTCAGCGGAAGTGTGTCAGTTATCATCAACGTCGTCGTCAAACAAAAACATATAAAAATTGGGGCAAATATACATAGAAATCATCGCCCAATTTAGATGATTAATTAATGTATTTTTAACTTTATTAGTCTAAATAATATTTATAAAAATAATTTATTCGTTAATACATAATTTTTTAAACACTATCTGTGCACAGATATATTTAACAGAGTATATTTAATTGAATTCTTTAATTGTATATAGTATTGAATCATTTCATTGACGAAATCTATACTGTTGATATCTTTTTAAAAATTAGTCAGCAAATTTGTTGGATCAAGGGCAAACGTGAGTGCATAAGATGGAAACGTAGATAAGAATCTACGAATGTAGTTATATTATTTTTAATTTGTTGAAATTCTTCAGACAAGGAGTCCATTTTCCATTTAACTCTCGTTTCTTTGAATTTTCCAAGAAATTTCAATCTTGAAATTCATTCGGCTAAAGCCTTGGTGCCTGGTCTCTTTTTATAAATATTTTACAAACAATGAAATTACTCTCGAAGAAAGTTTCTATTACATATCTCGCCAAAAATTCTCAAAGTCAATTCGATCGCACATCCCTAACCCCGTCAGACCCGACGCACATTATAATTCTACTATTCTACTACTTGAATATCTGACAAACTATTAACCCTTTGCACTCGAAGTTTTTCACTAGAAATATCCAAGATTTTCCGGTGGGATTCTTTGAAACTAATAAGAGAATATATGTGAATTAAGAAACAAAACTATTTTATTTCAATATTTCGCATATTGATGGATTATACATAAGAGTTTATGGTTCGCTATGTCAAACCGAGTGGTGACTGGGAGTCTCAAGCGCAAAGGATTAAAACTGTGACAGACTACTACTTGTAGATCTTTACATTGAGCCTATTTCTATCAGAAAAGTAGTATACTACCATTATTTTACTCGAAATATTACTGACAATGCATTGAACAGCGGTCCATTGTTCTGAAATAAGTGAACATAATTCTGTATAAAAATCAGGTTATTAAGGGGTTAAACTAACAATGCTTCGAATACCGAAAGCGTGTCGTCGAGTCAGAAACAAACGGATAGACGATGAATGAAGTAAAAACTAGAGTGAGGTGCGAAAGAGAAAATAGAAGAAGAGAGAGAGAGAGAGAGAGAGAGAGAGAGAGAGAGACATGTAGGTAATGAGATTTCAGGGTTGTCACTCTTCTGATACATATCGTTAGTAATTAAGGGATTGCCGAGCAGGTCGTTTAAAGTAGGCATCTGCCCTGGAAAGCGTTTGCGATCGTTCCGTAGAAAATTGTGGAAGAACAAACAAAAAAAAGAGAAACTTCACATAAAAATGTCGTGAAGCGATTAATTAAATGAACGTACGACGAGTGTGGATATTGAGCGGTCCCATAAGTAACGGGGTGCTTTGTACTTCTTTTATTTTGTAAAAGTAAAGATAGATAAAACTGTTTTCAATCTAAAACATATTCGCTTTTATTATCTATAAATTGTCTATCTATACATTCTAATTACTTGAAAACCAGTTTTGTTCATCTTTATTTTTAAAGATAAAAGAAACACAAAAATCCGCATTGTTTATTAGATCAGTCAATAAAATAATTCCAGTAGCAAAAGATAAAAGAGGAAACGAGCATCAGTCGGGAGAAGGAGATTTTTATTCCTCGGAGGATCCCGCGATCGCGATGAAGGGAGAAAATCCGTTCTCGTTACCGTTACGCGGCGAGATTGTTTCCCGGAAGCCGAAAAGAACACGCGAGAAGATTCGGCCAGGCCGGACGGTTCCGGCAAACGCTTTCTAAGGCTGCGTTTACGACGCGGCCGCGATACTCAATAAGAGCGTCGACGGGAACAAGAACACAGGCATATGTTCCGTTGTTTCGCTATGAAAACGTTTATACTGGTAAACAAAGTGTCTGCATTTACCTAAATCTTATTGCTATTTTCGTTAATATTAACACTAATCGTGCCGGCGCTTTTCCTACCGTAATCAGTCAAATGGCTGGCTACAAAACAAAGGTAAACAAGTTAGATGATGCATTTTTTTAGTGGAAACAGAAACAAAAGGGAAGATGAAAATTGAGAAACTGATTTATTGGACAATATAGGAGTTGGTATAAAATTAAATGATCGAAAGAAAACAGAATTTCAAATTCGCTCATTTCACCGGTTCTTCGAAGCAAAGATCGTAAGCATGTGAACGAAACAGAAATGCAAAGCGGTTTAGTTGAATTTTTTCAAATGACCGGTTTCAGTGCTCTTAATCCGAAATTACTGATATATTGAAAGTGTTCAATATCTGAAATGATTTTGGAAATGAATAGTTTTAGATTTACTTGGAAAGTAAATTAAATCTGTTGTTACAATTTTTATTAGGTGTACATATTAGTTGTGTTAAACGTAGATCCAGAGTCAAAGCAATGATCATGAATCCAATCGCCGATAGGTGATATTTGTTTGCTTCGGTCGATTTCGTGATGGACAAAAGTTCATTAGTTTATTAGACCCTCTTATCGATCGAAAAACTGAAACCACTGGAGCAAGAATATAAACCAAAAAAATCTATCTTGAATAACTTCCGTCGACGCCATAATCGTTTCTCTGTTATCGAAGCTGCGACGTAAACGCAGCCTAATCCGACGTGTAGCGTTAAAATGAAAGAAAGGAACCGATGAAAACATAGTTAATACTTTATCTACCGCTCCTGATCAAAACAATTACTCACTAAACTATCAACACGATTTTCATCAGCGTGTAGAAGTGTGTTGTCACTAGTAAAACTTTGTAATTTTTAAATCAAAAGTGTAACGGAATCTCGTAATCTCGTTCCGATTGCTTTCGCTTTAAACCAACGTAATTTGAATAAGTTTCCTATTGTTGATACGTTGACTACGTATAGTACATATACTCTGTTTATTAATAATTTCATACAAAATGACGGATTTCAAAACAATCTGGAATATGTAATTCAATAAAATTACTGATTCCGGCTTTCTTGTCTCGCAATGATTAATGTCTCAAAAGCATTGAATATTTGAAATAATTTTGAAAATAAATAGTTTTACTTAAATATTATAATAAATATATGAAGAAGCTGAGAATAATCGATTCTTATGATTTTTATAGAGATTACATATCAATTATATTAAATGCTCTGTAGTTCTAGTGTCAATTGCGTTCGACGAGTATACACGCCTGTTTAAAACACAAAATGGTAGTAATTTCTTTAACTTATCATTTACTTTTTCAGACGCACATGTGGTTCTTCTTCGTTTCATTCTAGTTTATCGTTAGAATATATTATAGGTGCATTTGCCCAGCTTTTGACAAGTATACTATTGTTTTACTATTTGATTTGATTGCGTGCACAATGAGAAATTTTTCAAACTAAGTTCGACAGTTAACAGGTTAACAGGCTCGCGGTAGATCAAGCTTTAACTTTCGCTCGAGATTCGCGACAGGATAGTCGATCCACGAACATATCAACCGACACAATGATTCCCGCGACTCGTTTATACGGAGAATTATCGATATATGCATATATAAATACATATACGGATATATTGTATCTATACACGTATAAATCATGTTCTGAGCAACTCTTTTACGATTAACCGGATAGAAAATGAAAGGAAAAACACGATAGGGAAAAGAAAATGAAGAACTCCTCGAATCCTTTGCGTGTATCCCGAACTGTTCATATGGAAACTATGGGGATTCGGGAACGACGGAGAAGGAGGGAAGTTGAAATGGATGGAAAAATCGTTGAAAGAAGCCGAGGAAGAAAACGTAGTAGTCAATTCGTCGATCTGGGCGTCGTTCACGCGTCGACGCGCGTCATTAGATTGTGATGTTTGAAAACGACGGAAAGTATAGCCTAAGTTGTAACCCAAGCGAGGCCTTACATTTTGCGAATTCGGGGAGAGCGGCGATAGCGGCTCGTTTCCATCGTTTGTTCTTGGTTTCTCTTGTTTTCCTTTTCACATTCTTCAGTTTCGCATTCCCTTCCACCGAATGAAAACGAAAACCTAGAAAGTGAAAATAAAGGAGGAATCGCAGAATTCGTTTTGCGAAACTTATCATCAGGCTGTGTACTTCGTGCATTTTTGACAAACGATTGGATTGTAGAGGGGATTTCAGTGAAATTCGTGTGCTAATATTGATTTTGACATACTTTGCAATCTTAGTTTTGCATTGAAAGTAGGAGAAAAGACTTTGAGACTCTACGTAAAGTAATGGAGGTTCTTAATGTTTTTTTTAGCCTTTGAAACTTGTTAACGCTACTTTCGCCGAAGTTGTATTTGCGGTATACGTTTCCATTGGATTACATTCAACGGGTTTAACGTATTAAATGTTGTTTAAACTTCTCAAGTGAGGCAAGAAATGTTTGTTGAACTTTCGTTTCTTCGTATCGCTTGAAAAACGTCCGTTTCATCTGAGAATATGATCAGAGTGTTACATTTTAAATATCTTTTGTCGTTAGATTATCTTATTAGACATTTTACGTATTCTTTCGTATCGTGCGTATCCTTCGCAATTTTGTATTTCCGAATTTCCCACGAATGCATAAAAATCCACGAATATTGCGAAGAACACATGGCACTTTAGATATCTTACATATTTCTTCGTATTGCGTGCGCCCCACGCAATTTCGCTCTTTCAAATTTCCCATGAATGCGTGAAAATCCGCAGCCCACTTATCGGACTCCCGATTCCCGA
This sequence comes from Nomia melanderi, assembly GCF_051020985.1. Classification (NCBI taxonomy): domain Eukaryota; kingdom Metazoa; phylum Arthropoda; class Insecta; order Hymenoptera; family Halictidae; genus Nomia; species Nomia melanderi. Next base: position 8,210,132 of record NC_135005.1, read on the forward strand.
TCTATTTTCCCGAGGGAATCGTTCTCGCCACCCGGAATCTCCAAGAAACCCACGCCCTGGCAGTGTTCGAAGTTTCAGTGCCCAGGTGACCTTCGATTTTGATTTTTGTTTTCTTCTTCGAGGATTCGAACCATGACTACCGACGCGGAAAACGAAAAGCAAGGAATGGAGGCTCTCAAATGCCTTTCCAAGGGCAACGTATTCGCTTGACCTTAACTTAACATATCATATTACAATTTAAACAATATAGTTGTACTGCCCAAGATAGAGAAACCGCGCGAGAGAGAGCGAGAGGGTGAGAGATAGATAGATAGAGTGTGCGCGAGAGTGACTGAGGTAGAATGTGTGAATGAGACAAGAAGACGACATGTATTTATAAGTGATCGAATCGATGTGTTGTGCAAATTCTGTCGATAATATCGTACAACGTCTTAGAACAGTGATTCTCAATTCCTTGAAACGTTCGCTACCAGCGTCGCATATTTTGCGACGGTCGCAATTTTATATTTTACATACAGAAATGAATCCTATAAATATTGTTATTTAAAGTTATAAACGAGGGCAGTGTATTTCAGTTTCATTTTTTCAATATTTCGTTTAGATTTATTGAATTGAATGAAATATCATAATCAAGAAGATCGTCACCGAAATAAACGCTGTTAGCGAACGTGTTAAGACTCCCGTGCACGTTGAAATATGTGGCGATGTAGATATTGCTGCAAACGATGAATTTGAGTCTTCCAATGTTTCATGATACATGTTCAGCTCAAAGAAAAAATGAAACAGACTTAAACGCATTGCTTGTAGCGGTGCCTGCGCCAACTTGTAGGGGGGAATTACGGGCCAAAAGCTATTTTCGAGAAAATACAGTAGAACCTCGTTTCTCCGGACCAGTAAACGTCGAACCTCTGACACGTGAACTACTAACTAAACCTTTATTATCCAAACTACTGTCTAGAGTACTCACAGTTATACAAACGGGTATTTGTTCTATGTATGAACAGTTGGGAGATGACTTGATGCCTAGCGAGATGGTAGAGGAGGAAGAGGTTTGTAATTCACAGTTTTATAGTTTTGATTGGTTACGTGTTACCGTATTGACGAATAGCAAAGTGATGATCGAAAATATCAGGAATTAGGCAATGAAACCAGTAGAAATTAGGTGAGAAAAAATGAGAACTGATCAATTAACTGAATTCCTCACCATAGCCATCAAGTGATCTTCTAGCAGTAGTTACCTCTGGGGGATGACTTGATGTCTAGCGAAACTGCACAGTGATTTGTTTATATTATGATTATATGTTTCATTGGTTACGTGTCACCGTATTGGCGAATAACAAGTGAGCATCGAAAATGAAGTGAAAATAGACGAAAACTGATCAGTCATTCCTCATTACCCAGTCTAGCCAACAAGTGGTCCCCTAACTTTACATGTGCATTCGCAATACGTACATTCGTATAACTGAGAGTAAGTGAAGATCTATACGTTAACTTTTTAAGTGGGTATTTCCCACAGGACTAAAGACGAATTCAATCAATTGTTTTGTCGAATGAACACGACAACGAAGAGTTATTGAGGAATGAAACTGAACTTGGATTACGTGTTCACTCGTCATCACCAAATAAAACGTTAAAGACAAGAAAGTATTAAATACGTAAGTAAACTCTGTTATCCGAACGTCGTCGAGGATCGAGCTGTTTCATTGGAACAATTAAGATCGAGAGGTAAGGATAATTATCGAGCCCCTGTTATCCGAACAGACTTGTTCCTCGACGTGTTCGGATAAACGAGGTTCTACTGTAAAAGAATAATTTCCTACGATCCAATTCCTTACGAAACTAGCTGCGATTAACGAGTCACGATTCGACGTTACACGTATTCTCGATGAGTGAAGTACTTTCAACGAATATGCGAAACGTATTTCGAAATTTTCCGCGAACCACGCTTTGGGAACCCCTGTCTTATGGTGTGTTCACATCAACCGGAGAGATACTCGTTCATGAAGTTAAAAAGGGGCGTGGTCAAATTATTGTGTCTCATCGCAGAAATAGTTTCTATTCGACCACCCCATGTATAATACCTTTTATACTCCTTTTATTTTTTCAAATGAATACAAGTAAAACTTTCTTCAATGAAAAATATATTTTCCTTGTTTAGTCTATAGGCAATCAATGAAAATATATTTTAGGTAAAAATAAAGTATTGTTCGTCTCAATTTTCAAAAATGAGAGAAGTATTAGTGATTATTTATAGGGTGACCCAATAAAATCATTTGCCAAGTTGTTATTAAACGAACGCTCGATTGAATTTCGATTTCGTCGGAATGGCGGGAACTGTAACTAACAATAAGTATTAGTTCGGTGGTTGTAAACGCGCCATTACGAATCTATTCGGCGCACCGACACGATTGCCAGAATATTATTTGAAACTCATCTCCGAGCGGCTGCGGCCGTTTGTTTAAAAGAGAATAAACGAAGGGAAACGAGTAGTAAACAAAAAAAACGAACACAGAAACTTTTCGGCGCTCATGGCCAAGCTTTTGCTACTTTTGTACTAAAACGAAAAGAAAAAAACACGAAGACACCGCGACAACCGGGTAGTCAGATGTTTGGAAGGAGGGTTGTTCGATAACGCTGTTTTCTCCCATCGACAGCTACACACACAGTTTGCCGTGTCACGTTCTTCATGGCTCGTTACCAAATTTTCTCTCCTTTCTTTTTTTTGATTCTTCTTTTCCGTTGAAGAAACTCACACCGATGATATGAATAGGATGATTTCAATGGCGAATGAAACGGGTTTTTCAGTTGATAAAATATCGGCAATCAAAGTCTATTGAATTCGGGAGCAGATTTTTCAATATACGACCCTGCGTTGGAAAACGGGAATTTCAATTTTTCCGGTGACACCTGTAGTGTCGTCTGGAGCAGTGGTCTTCAACCTACGAAAAGTTCGATTAACAGAATTAAATTGAACAAGCCGGGTACAAATGTTACTTATTACTTTATTTGCAATGTTTCTTCGTGTTATTTTATTACTTTTAATCCTTTGATTGGACAAATGTTTTTTTTCAGTTGCTACGTTTTGCTAACGTAGGTATACAATTCAATTTAAGGGAATGGATTGTGAAATTGGAGTCGAGCGAAGGAGGGTTGGGAACCACTGGTGTAGAATGAAGTTAGAAGTGAAACAGATCTACAGTAGTTAAAGTTTTACTTGTGAATTCTCAGTAGACAGTTATAATTGTTATTATTAATAAATCCGCAAGAATACATTTAAAAAATCTTCTGCCCGAAATAATTTCACAGGATTACATTACGTTCATATTTATATATAAACTGTAATATATTCATATATAGTAGAACCTCGATTGTCCAAACACTGATCATCCAGACTCTATTATCCGAATCATTTGAACCCGAATTAATTCAAATAATCAAATTTCTACTATCATATTAATCCTTTAAACAAAAAGAAAAAAAAAGAAAAGAGAGAAGATATTGGAAACAAGCACGAGAATTATCGTTCGTCGCTGTAAGCAACAAAAAAGAACATCGGGCAACCAGGCGTCACGATTTCTGTACGTAATTATTCGTGAATCGACGTCGCTCAAACCGTGTGTATGGCGCTTCGAATCGCGTAGTTCGATTCGGATCGAGAGATCAACGTGGAATCCGATGAAGGATCGTCAAAAAATAAATATGGAAAGCCACGAGCAAAAGGGCGTCGGCGAGCGAACTTCGTAGCCAGAAGTCCTCCGCGAAGGAAACATTTTTACGGGACGGGTCCGACGAAATCGTTTCGAAAAAGAGAAGGAGAAAGAGTATGAGAGAGACCGAAAGAGAGAGAAAGAGAGAGAGAGAGAGAGAGAGAGAGAGAGTGTGTGTGTGCGTGTGCGCGCGAGAGAGAGAGAAAGAGAGAGAGAGAGAAAAAATTGAATTTTAAAAGTGCTTTACAAGTGAAACTAACTCATATCAGTAGGCAGTACGCTACACCGTTCTATACAGTTTTAAACGTTAGTGAAAAACCGCATCTCTCGCGTAATAAGAATTATTAGGGATCGATTATAAAAAGTAAAAGATAAAACACAAAAAAAAAGAAAAAAGAAGAACATATGGAAAGTATATATAAATGTATATGTATATCACACACACGTGACACACCGCGACAAACCGCAGAGAAATGGGGTGGGGGGAGGGGGGATGGGCGGGATCTGTGGTGGGAGGGGGAGAAAAAGAGAGAGTTACATGTGAATCAGATATTTTGTACTGTAACTAGAGAATTATTCTGATGAGTCCATTTTATTCCGTTTCTTTTTTACATAACGTATATGTATATAATAGAGATATATATATATATATACATATGTATATATATATACATGTATATGTATACACACGTATTATCCTGCGTAAACGCTATCGCTGAACCGATCACCGGCTGACGTGCTGTACCAATGAACAGAGTGAACCTGAACGGAAGTCTGGATCCGGTGATCAGTCACCGGATATGGTCCACCGAGAAACGAAGAGCAAGATCGTTTTTCGATTCAACAATTGAACAACAAAGAAATATATATGTGTGTATATATCAAAGTGAAAGGAGTACATAGACGAAACAGCAAGAATCAAGCGTGTAAAGTAAATATACGCTGTTAACGGGAGCGGTAATAGAAGCTTCAAGGGACAAGAAGAATCGTCGAGAAAGCATCATCATTGTCTGTCGAAGAAGACTCTGAACCGTTTGTATTCACGGAAATACAGAAAATGGTGGATCCCTTCGTCCTAGGGAGGAGACACAGTTGACGAACGAGCCAAAGATGTCGAAATATAAATATAATCTATCCAAAGATCAAGCGAACAAACGTTCGAAACGGTCGCATCCTGGCGAACGTTTGAACCCCGCGGGATCCGTGTGCTGTGAGCAGCTGGAAATAAGTTAGGTGGATCTGATTGGTCAAAATGAAGAGGAAAGTACAGTCACTCGCAAAAGTATTCGCGTGTATATTTGTACAATGTATTTTAGGTATTTAGCGAATGTTGATGTTGAAGTTGACCGGTGTAATTTATGTCGTCGTAAATGTTAGTTAATATATGTACTTTGACGTAGGGTACCATATTTTCTCTAGATAATTTGTATTTTCCTGAAGATTTGACGAAGCTGCTGTAGATCTCAATTTTTCGTTTGCATTTAAAGATATAACAAATTTGCTTGTATTAAAAAGAAGCAAGAATTCGCAAGAATATTGTAATGTACTACAACTTGAACGGACACGGATATTTTGCCAACATAAGGGTTAAGAAATGATGGCAGTTTATCGATAAAAGGATTACTCGATTTGGTAAAATGTATCGTATAGGTATATACATACTTTTGTGAGCAACTGTACTAATCTACGAGACATTTTTCCAGTTTTCCCGCACAGTAAGTCGTGTTCAGCGCGGAATGGAGAACGAAAGGAGCGAACACGCCGCGTAAAACGATCGAGAACAGAATCCCGAATCCGTCCTTAACGAGATGAACTCAGCACGGACGCTGTTCACTAACCGTAGACCAGTTTCGAGAAACGAAAGATTCAATGAGGATATTTTTCCAAGCTACCGAAAGATTATTTTTTATCGCGTAGCCGCCTGTCCGTAAACGCAATTTCGAAGACACGCTGGTTAGACGCCGACTGTCCATAGAAAAGGGATGCCAGAAAAGCATCTTGTAAGAAAGTATCGAGCGATTTCGTTCCGCTAATTGAAATGAAACAATGACAAATCTCTTTAACGCTAGAACTATATGCCGTATCAGTAGCAATAACTAATTTTAACGTTCTTATTTCTCAATATGATGTTACAGAAAAAGAATGAATTATCACATAGCAAATACATAGTATACTGCTAATAATAAAAATAATGTATAAAATATCATTATTTTAAACATAATTTCACATATTTATTTCATCAAATTAATAGTTCCACTTCTGTAGTAAATGATGTAATAAACATTAAGCAGAATGCTACAGAAATGTACTCTTATAATTTATATAAAAAATAGTTATGTTAATTAAACACTCGGTGGTTCTAGCGTTAATGCTAAAGATTCACTCAGAATCGCGTTACTCGTTGAGAAAACCGTCGCTGATCACGATAATTACGAATCGCTCGGGGGCCCAAACGGCGTTGGCGCCATTTTGAAACGCCGCGGCTCGACGCGAGCGGCAATAAAGTGATAAAAAAGGGAACGCGAATTGTCGCGGAAACCATGTACAATTAGACATATCAACGCGTTCACTTTTTTTCTCTTTTTCTGTTCCCCTCTTTTTTTCCTTCGTTATCTTTTCTTTCGCCTTTCCAGTGCACGAACACACGACACGAGACTCCTCCTCGCGTCCACAAAATGGCGGCGGCCGACACCAATGTCTACGCCTCGTAAATGAAAGTGATACAAAGTAGGGATTTTGGACTCTATACATTCCGAAAGTATGATAACTAGGGACCGTAGCTATTATTATATACATATATACATATATATTTGTGTGTATATGTATATATATATATATATATATATTTATATATGTATAATAAAATATACATATATATATATACACATAGATATGTAAGATAGATATTGAAAGAAAAAAATATTAGGCTCGATGATTAATTTAAAATGCTATTTATTACAGAACTCGAAAGTGTTAAGTATCGTAACTTGTTCATAAAATTAGAGTAAAATCGATGTCGCGATGTTTCCGAGATTTTTCCGATTATCATGGTCTTGGACGTTAAATCATCGATCGCAGGTTATTTCCGCGTAGTTATTAACGGAGTTACGTAGCATTGCCCGCGGTATTTAGTTTATCCACGAATCGTTACGTCCGTTTTAATGCTCGTCGTGTTCTTAGCGGAACTGATATACCGCCCAACGGTGATTTTGATCCTTTGTCTTTGGTGGGCTGAGAGAGAGGTCGGAACATAATAGAAATTGTTCTCGATCTATCTAACCGCTCACGATCGCGGTGTATTACTTTAACGTTACCCTCTTAAACTACGTAAATATTTATTTCGCGCAGATCGTTCTTAGCTTTATGTATTTATTGTACGAGTCGATTTTATTTTTATTCGTCGTGTTAATGAATATACTGTTCAAAAGAGTGATCGTGAGCTTCTCCGAAATCTTTGGAGTTCGCGTTAGTCTGACGACGTTCTATAATTGGGTCGTTGGCAAGTCAAAGTGACTAAATTCACTTTTTGAACATTTGATTGGTGTTTCTATTGCATTCACTGTCCGTTTATCAGAATACTCTTATTTTAGTATTTATCTCCTTGTTGTTAATATATTTTTCTGACACTGAAACACAAACGTGAATATATAAATATTTTATAATCTCTCCATATTGCTTTCACTGTGAAGGGTGCAGCGTAAAATTAATTTCTTTTGTAATTAGAGAATCGAGTTAATCTCGCTAATGAAACTTCTAACGATTCACTGTAATATTGCATCTTGCAGATTTTATTGTGACACACGAAATACAATTTCGTAATTTCTATTTATTCTATTTCTATTTCTAGTTTCGTTTATTTCGGATACCTCTTAAATTATTTGATTATCAATGTTCTCTATTTAACAAAACTCAATACGCATTATTACTTTAATATCTCACTTTATATCCGTATATTAAGAGGAAAAATAATAGTGTCCACTTTATTTTTAATGTTCACGCTCTCAAGTTTAGTGTACCTTATATTTTGAACAGTATATTTCGTCGCCAAAGGGTTGAAATCATTAGTAATTATTAACGGTTAGTAATTAATAGCCAGTTTGGTCCGTGAATAATCGTCCGTAAAGAATACCCACTGTGGATCACCGATTCGAGACGACGATCTCAGGCCGAATTCGATCGAAAATTAAAAGACTTTAACCCTTTGCCCTATGATTTCTTTCATAATTGCTCTTGTTAGAACTACAATGACATTAATAATTTATTAGAAAGAAAGAGGAAGTCCATGGTCATCTATATCTACGTTTACTTGAAAACATAACAATCGATAAGAAAAAGATATTTAGTTCCAACTCAAGATAATGAGTGAAATTTATTTTTGTTAACACGTCGACTGCCATAGAATTTCGAGCGTTTCGTGTAACATTACTTTTTCTTTCGTAGTTAAGATAAATAAATGTATAATATTTATAATTCAAATATTTGGAAATATTTACAATTTAAATATTTAAAAATAATTCGCGTTGTCTCGTTATTAGTGACCACCGTAGCAGTCAACGTGTTAACTTCCTGTTATCTACGTTTGAATCTAACGCGACATTATACGGCAAGGGGTTGAACCATAAGTACCTGAGGATATTGTTCGACTATTTATTAATTCTTAAAACTCGCGTAAACAATCCCAAAGAAAGAAGATGCTATTTTACGTATTCGCAAACTTTGTAGGTATCTTTTAAGCGTAAAACCACTGATGGTTTCGCGAACAGTCATCGTCGTTTTCTAGGAGGAAGAGGCAATCGTGATGATCAAACTTATAAACGGATGTTCGTGCATAAACGTGACTTTTAAGCATATATTTCTCACAGTCGATATTGGAATTAAAAACTTATTATATTACTATATTATTATATTATTTTATTATTTTATTATTTTATTATTATATTATTTTATTATTATATTATTATATTACTATATTATTATATTATTATATTATTATATTGCTATATTACTATATCATTATATTATTATATTATTATATTACTATATTACTGTATCATTATATTATTATATTATTGTATTATTATATTATTATATTATTATATTATTATATTACTATATTATTACATTATTATATTGTTAACACTAAAACTACCAAGCAATCAAATTGACTTTTTGAGATTGCTCTATAGAAGCTTCAAGAATGCCCCCATCAAGGCTTTAACTGATTTACAATTCAGTGTGCGTATTACCAAATCAATTTCTTTAATAATCTCTCAGAGAAACATCTTTTGTCTTTTTAATAATTGCAAAAAGAAGAGATCAGGGATGGGTCATTTTGTCCCGTCAGGTAGTTTTAGTCTTAACAACATATTTTCGAGTATAGTGATACGAATATTATAAGAATTCTTTCGTATTGTAAAAATGGCATCGTTGTAGCTTGCACAGTCAGAAATATTCTGAATGCACGAACATCCGTTATCTGGCGATGATGGTGACTTGTGCCAGATCGTTACGGGTTTTCGTTTGAAAATGGAATTTCGTGTTTCATTCTTAAAATAACCCCTCAGCGACCGTTACTTCTTTCCTTTTCATTTAACGTTAAACAATATTACAGTCAAACAATTAATTATAAAATAAAGATAAATAAATAACGATAAATTTGTCTCATTGGAAACAGAAATAGAATGAAAGAGAAACATTGAAAAACTGATCAATCGGATAATATAGGAATTGATTCAATGCTAAATGAACGAAGAAAAACAGAGAATTTGAAATCAAATTGTAAAATCGATCATTTGATCGTTTTCATTACGTCTAATGTTAATTATCATTTTTTCTTCTACTCCCTACGATTAAAGGAAACTGTGAAAAATATCAACAGTCGAAATTATCAGTGAATTACGGGAACGTTTATAGAAAACAGAGAAGAAACTTGAAAGGATTGAAGGAAAGCCAGTTTCGAGCGTCACTGAAGGGTTATTTTCTTGTTAGACGAAATACACTGTCGATTAAAAGTTTAGGACCAGTCTACTGATTAAAAGAAAAACTTCTTTTTTTTCTAAACAATTTTTATTAGAGAACTTTTCTGTGTGACTAAGTAACATGGACATACGTGTATTAATCAAATATAAAGATATATAATTTTCATTATTTTATTTTATATAATTATACGATATCATGTTTAATTTGTGACGTTACATACCAAGTGGTTCCAAACTTTTGAACAACAGTGTATGTCGCAGTTTGATCACTTAAAAACTCGTTTATTGTGTTTTTCGTCCTATCGGTGGTCATAAGGGTTAATATAAAATAATCATTGATCTACCACTAACTTCGATCGTTCTTATCATTGAAAATAACGAATCGTTTAGTTCTTTCCTTAAGCTTACATAACAAAGTGAACTAAAAGAAGAATTTATACGGATATTCCACTAATAATAAACTCGTGTTAATTCGCGTTGAATGTTGTTCCAAAAGTCAGCAATCGAATTTTAAATGATTTACTACAACGATTCGCTTATCTGATACTAAAGTTGAAATCCGCGAATGAAGATTGTTTAAATGGGAAAAGAAGAAACCCAACGTTACACGAAAATCACATGAAAGGAGAATACGTCACCATACAACGCTGAAACCTCCAATCAACGATGTGCTCCATGAGGTAAAACTCACAGGATTACTTTTTACGGACTTTGATTCAAATTATTTGAACCGCTCGTTTGCCAAAGCAGTCGAGTCCGCGAAACGAGAGTGAAGGAAATGGATAAAATTATTAAGTCTACCGGAAAGTTCTATCAGTTTCTGAATTAAAAGAAAATAGTACATTTTCAATAAACTTATAACACCTAAAGCTAACGAACGTTTAATGCGTTTAATATGTAATCCTTATAAAAAATGTAACAGTAGATTTTTTGCCGATTCCCTCATACTTCTTTCATAAAAAAATCTTCACCAAAGGTCGCTTGATTTTTAAAATTAAAATCACTAAATTGTTTACAGATTTGTTAATATCATTTATCTTTTTACAAAAGAACTTTTTAAATTGCTTAATTTTTAAAATTAAAATCATTTAATTTAAAAGAAAAATTTTCAAAATCATTTAATTTTCTACAAAATTTTTTAAATCGTTTAGAATATTCAACAGTTTTAAGATATCAATAATTGTGAAATAAGAAAACTGAACAATATAATTTCCATCGTCACTAATGATCGATCCTAGTATGATAATTTATGGATTCAATTTTTGCACAAAACTTTCCGGGACACCTAATAAATCATTAGATCATCAATAAAACGCTTTGGCACAGAAATTTGAAATAATTGAAGAACAATGTTTAATCACTTTGCCCTATGAACGGCTCGATTGAAATTAGAGCAACGGCATTTAACGACGATCAACCGGAACCGTCCGAGCATCGATCGCGGGATTGATTCGCAACGATGACTACGTATTCGATCGAATCGGAGAGAATAAGTTGAGAAAACGAGAATCTGATGAAGGATCCAACGAAGATCGTCGACTGAGAGAAGAAAAAAAGGATGATTCATCTGATGAATAATTAACGAATGAGCTGTGCAAGAAACGTAGAAAGGATTGACCGAAACTATGAGATCGAGGAGAGGAATTTTAATGTAAACACCTGTAAGAAGAGATCTTGTTTACCATGTGAGTGGCTCGGAATAATGGTTTAACTGAAAAAAGCTTTTATGAAGTCCTTGGGTTAATTGAATAGTAATATTATGATTATATTGTTAATGACATGTTATTGGTATTACAAATGATATTGTAATGTTAGTATTAATACTAATATTACAATTATATAATTAATAGAATATTATAAGTAGTATAAAATATTATGAATAATATAATAATATCTTATTATTATATTATTAATAACATTGGTATTATTAATAATATTGTGATATTGGTATTCGTACTAATATTACAATTACTGATATCAATGATTAATAATGATTAACATTATTAATAACATTATGATATAAATATTTAATTAATCCAAGAATATTTCACGAAAGCTACTTTTTCTCGAGAACTCGGAAATACTGGTCAGAACATTATTATTTTAATACACGAGCGTACTCCTTCGAAGGTTCCATTCGTGATACTTCTGAGAAACTAGGAACCAACGACTTATGAAGTACACTAAAGATTTACTTCGACGTTTATCTATTTGAAATACTTTATTTAATTCAAATTCTTACTTATATTCGCATTTTTCTATTTATTCTCGAATTAATTTAACGAGTAGTTCGATGACGCTTCGAAAAGTGAAAATACAGTACATATCATGTTATTAGTCTGACTATACCAGAATCATTTCACTGAAAATTCGAGTTAGAGCAAAGTTGTAAAAATTGATCGTTGCGAGTGATACAGATGTTTACACACCGAACACACCGAGGTCTTTCGCGCGATAAAATTCAAATTTGTAAAATTTATGAGTTGACATTAATGCAATTATAATTATCAGTTACACAACATTACACGTCCCATTGGTGTCACGAATTTGTGTTTAACCGTGCGAAAGATCCCCAATGTATTTTATCTATTTGCGAAACGAATACGATGTTATTTCTATAAAAATTAAATGTAAGGGTCTTTAGTTACTTAAACGAATGAAGAATCGTCAGAAGACGCTAAAATTCATTTTTTCTTACTTAACAAACTAACAAAGGAACACGATTGACAAAGAACCGAAGGTTTTAGCGTTTCATCCACGTTATCTGTTTTGTTTTTTTAATTATACTTTACCAAAGTTCGAAAACGTAGGATTATCTGCATATCTTGCTACTATTCGGGTTCGATAGTTGAAGTTTGAATAGTTAACATTCGAAATACAATTCTTTTTAATGTATCGTGCCGATAGACACGTTTAATAGAGACAGAATAAACAGTGGTAAAGCTACTAGACTAATTGCAAAAGAACTTTGTACCTTTTTACACGAAAATATTACTATAGAGTAAATTAAATCGTATCTCGTTGTTGTGATTCGTCAATTAAATTAAGTACCTATTCTTAAGGAACGAATATTTATTTATATCAATGAATCTTCACGCTTTCCACGATTTCAAATGATTCTGTGTGATTGTCAACGAACCAAAGAGTAGATACCTGTTAATGCTTATTTAAACGAAATTTATTTATGTTTCAACGGAACCATCGGGTCTCGAAGTTACTCGATGAACACGCGATCCTTCGAGGACTCATTAATGAACCTTGTTCGCCGTGTGTAGACATCTGCGGACGTTCCCGCGTCACGTAACAAATAATAGCATCCTTTATTTAACACTAAAACTACCGAGTAAATAGAGTGACTTATTTTCAATTTATTTACAAACTGGAACAATACGCTTTTCGAGATTCGAAGGATCTCTTAGTCAGTATCTGTACAGATACGCAAATATCAATGAAAATCTCTCGCAAAAGCGCCTTCATAATTTAAATACTTGCGAGTTAAAAATTTTCAAGTCAAAATGACTGGTTTCGATTTTTTTGTTTCGCACTTATTGATACCTTAAAAGCAATGAACATTCGAAATGATTTGAAGACTAAGTAGTTTCACTTGAATTCTATTACGAATGTCTGAAGAAACTGAAAATAATCTATTGTTACAATTGTCATATGGATTACACATCAATCATATTAAATACTCGGTAGTTCTAGTGTTAAACGTTGATCCGTCTAGAACGAAATTAACAAGAACGAGCCATCGCTTTGCCAAGCTGATTAGCTAGACGAAACCAAAAGTAGAAAACATTTCATGGAATTATATGTATTAATTGTAACCCTTTGTGGACGAAGATTTTTAGAAGCGTTAAACATTTTCTTTTCTATAAAAAATTAATTAAATATCGAAGTCTTAAATACTAGAACATAAGAAAACTAGATAACGACCTTTTATTTCCAGAATTAAATTCATTGAGTGTAACTTTGAATTTTGAATATGTGAACTTGACGCGGCCACTTGTACGTTACTCGTCCTTGAAGGGTTAAAATTTGAAAATATTAAAAAAGTGAAATTGCATAGTCACTTTGACCTGCGAACGATTCAAATACTCTTGTGCGCGTATTGTTTTCTGATCTATGGAGTAATAGGAGGAACAATTCGGGAGGGATGAAAAATGATGGAAAAATGTATAAACGGAAAAGGGAATAGGGGGATGATTATATAAGATCGGTAGGATAAAATTGAGTTATTGAAATAATATGAATTGAAATACTGAGAACTGAATGATTGAAAATTGAAATACTGAAGGTTGAATGATTGAAAATTCGAATGCTGAAGATTAAATAATTGAAAATTTAAAAACCAGAAATTGAAATGATTGAAAATTGGAATGCTGAAAGTTGAATAATTGAAAATTGAAATACTGGCGATTAAATAATTGAAAATTGAAACACTGATGATTAAATAATTGAAAATTGAAATAGCAGAAATTAAATGATTAAAAATTGAAATACAAATAGAAAATTGAATGATACAAAATTGAAATACCAAAGATTGAACGATTGAACATTGAAACACTTGGGATAAACCCGACACTTTCTCCTATTTTCAATCGCCGATTGAAATACCAAGATCAGCGACCACAGCTCGCTTAAACTTTTCGATCTCCATTTTCGAACTTTCAAATTTCGCCGCCGTCTGCCGATTTCAGTGGCTGTGCGCCAACGGCGTGACAAACCGAACTTTTCGATGAAAGTATGTACAATTCCGAATTTCTCGAACACGGTCGAACAAAGAATATTCATCGAAATATTCGCTCTTTCATATTTCAGTTAGCACAGTTGTCAAGTATACATTTATACACCTTTTTAACGAATTCTTTTATAAGAAACTCTATTGTCTTTAATATTATCGCGTTCCGAGAGAAAGAACAGATTTCGGAGCGAAACCAGAGAACACGTATTTGGAACGTTCGAAACGGATCCAACGACAGATTCACGTACTTTTTTGTCGAGCACGATGTACAAATAATACGTCTCTCGACGGATAAATCGCCGATTCCGCCGAATCGAAAGCACTTACGACCAGCGAAACGAACACCAAAAACATCGAAAAAGTAACTGAGAGTCGAGCATCGACGTTCGCGTCGATGGTTTCACTGTAGCCGACAAATTATTAAGAAACAAACGCGTAACGAAAATCGTTGTAAAAAAAAACACAATAGTCAATTCGAACGAGAGACGTCGATAAACTACGCTTAAAGGATGTTCGAAACGCACGGAACCGTTTGACATATCGTCGTTCCGCATACACGCGGGTGTACACGAAGAAAATGAACAATTAACACTTTACCTACCGGAATAATTGATTAATATCAAGTCAAACGATTCTGTTCACGCTACTTGCCTTATAATATCATGTCAGACTCGTGATGAAGATTTTAAATTGAATTCAATAAATGCAAATGCCAATTATTTATTTCTAACATAAATGAAATATTACTTGTCTATTATCAATCTTTAACATTTGTAGTGAACGTGGACACAGAATAAGTATAAAATTCAGTTCTTTTTCTGCTTAATTCGTAACGATAAAGTTGTTATTTTAAAGTTGGCATGGGGCTAATTTTATTGCGACCCTACGGACACGATTGTTACAAAATCAATCTAATGATCATGGACCCAACGGAACTAACATGAACGAAATTTCTGGAAATAAAACGAATTACTTATGAAATGATTTATATAATTGTAAATGTTATATATAATCAATTCGATTTAAAAAATTAAATTTAATTCAATCTAAGATATCTCGCAGGCGAGTCGCTTCTGCTCGACAGGCTAATGGATTAACATTTGGAAATTTTCGGAATAATTGAAAATAAACATGACAACTCTAAAGACAATTGATTCGTTGTGTTGAAACAGATTTGTCGCTTCATAATTGGAATTTCTATTGCCAATGGACAATTGACGCAGAGATTCTTAATTCTTTACAGTAGAACTACTGTACTCTAGGCAAAATGACTGGTTTTAGTTTCTTCCATAATTATTAATATCTTAAAAGTATTAAATAGATAAAATGATTCTGAAAATAAACAATCGGTTGTTATAATTATTATAATTTTTATAAGGATTATGTGTGAATCGTATCGACCGCTCAGTAGTTCTCGTGTCAATCATCGAATCTAAACACATGATTAAACAACTACCGGTAGATAAAGTGTTAAATTGCGTTAATATAAAGGAAAAACGATTGTACCCAAGAAAATTAACAAGCACGACGAAATACGTAACGATACGCAGCGAAATGAGATACATAAATACGTGTTCGCGGCGTGTTGTTCGCATAAGGAAAACAACGGACATGAAGGAAACTAGTCCGAGCGAAATCGTTGCGTTTATCGATAACTCGATACACGAGTGGTTCAGAATAATGATAGTCTAAGTACTATTTCTAAATTCTCGAGGAAAAAGAGCTTTCATGAAACGTTTCTGGATTACGTGAATTCTAACATTACAATTGCTAATATTAATATTAGTATAATATTTACTATATATTATAATTAGTCAATTATATTAATATTAGTAACATTATAATTATTAATATTAGTAATATTACAACTACTAATATTAATAATATCACAATTAGTAATATTAGCAATATTACAACTACCAATATTAATACTAATATAATATTTAGTACATATTACAATTACTACAACATTAATATTAACAATGTCGCAATTACCAACGCTGACAATTAATAATAATTAATATTACCAATACCACTGTAATATTAATGATTAATTAACCCAAGTACATTTCACGAAAACTTTTCCCTCTTGAGAACCCAGAAACAGGCGTTACCATCACTATTACCCTGAACCGCTCGCATATTACGGGATACTCTGTAATAGAAACTAAGATGCGCCCGCGTTGTGATACATTTGTAACAATTTATAAAAGCTTCCGGTGTCTGTCCACGGAAGAAACCTGCTCGAGGTAACTCAGACGCAAGGACGCGGCGATCAACGATCAATTCGCGACCAGCAATGTCGCTTCATTAAACCGCGGCGATCCGCGTCGATCAGTTCTTTTTTTTTTTATTCCGCACACCTGGTTATCGCACGTACACTCGTTAGCCGCGCGAACGATCGTTGACGGGTGTCCATGCTGCATAACGTGTTTTGTTCGACGACGCACGAATACGTCGTGAACGAATCAATCTGGAAATTCAGGCTGCTCTCATTTAACACTAGGTTTACGGGACACGTCGATTTGACGCATACTGAGTTTTATACACATTCGCTAAACGTTTACGTCGATTCTCATCGATGCCATTATACGTGTATGTATCCTGGTGGTCTATTTTTAAACCTCTAATTTCCAAGATCTATCGGGCCATCTCATAAGTAATGCGGTTTTTTATGATTCTTTTATATTTAAAAACAAAGATAAACTAATTAATTTTTCTAATTTAAAGCATATTCTCCTTCATTATCTATAAATTGTCTATCTGTAAATTACTTGAAAAAAAGTTTTGTTTATCTGTATTTTAAAAATAAAGGAAATATAAGAAACAGCATTATTTCTGGGATAACCCACTAAATGAACGAATATCAATTTATCTAGGAACAATCAAATGAACCGTACAACAAATGTCCGTAAACCTAATGCCAAGAGAATATATTTGTAACGTCGTTGTCATTCATTTATAACAATGTTCATAATATTCATCTGCGAAACGTGTAACTTACACAACGATGCCTGCTTTTTGTTAGCGTTCACAAGTTCGGGACCGAATCGGGAACACTAACCGCGTATGGCTGTGGGAGACTGGTAACCGAACGTTTTGTCAGTGATCAATGATCTATCTTAACTCTGTCCGCCGTACTATACATGAGTTGTTCATTGGCCAAATCGATTAACTCCACTTCTTGAATTTATTAAGATTTCATCGTTAAAGCGCTTCATTTAACCTTTAATATTTAAAATAAATTTCCTTATTATTGGGTGTGCCATCATGAAATAACAAGAATTCTTTTGCCCGTGCAAAACTTGCAATAATAATAAAAATTACTTTGAAGTTATACTATTTTATACAATTTATATATACACCTATAATAATGAAGAAAAATACGTTTCATAATAATTATTCAATTTTCTATTTAAAGGAAAACTTTAAAAATCAGTGTATAGCTGTTGCATCAGTTTTCTCTATTTTTCCGTTTTGTTAAGTTAACCGGTTCGACTAATGAGTAGCTCGCATAAGCATAGTAATTTATTCGATTAGATGACCGCTAAGAGGAGCATCTCTGTTACACGTTCGCGAACGGAGAATTAAGAACATACGTATGATTCGCTGAAATTAAGATACTCTGTGTACATTAGAACTGTAATTTTAAGAACAAAAGTTTCAGACGTTTCGCGACGAAGAACTTTAACAAACATTCAAACGATCGATTTATCTATTCGTTCTAATACTTATCCGTCAATACACGGTTTTACCGTGATCGGAGGAACAGACTTCGTCGTCCCATTCTCGGTACGGAGACGTCTCGAATTTTTCAGTCTTCTAGTTTCGATGCTTCGAGGTTGTTCGAACGTAACGGAAATTCCGAATGATCGAACGTAAACTTCATTGAAATCTGCAACAACGTTTCTCCCATCGAAACGGGAACGAAACTCGAATGGTATCGTCGTTAGCTTCTTTCGTGTACAGACACCGCGTGTCGAATGATTAGAGGTTACGCCAACGAATCCACGCGTGTTTTTTGAATACGCGACCGACGTTGGTCGATCGGAGAACGAAAATCGTTTTCGATCCAGCGGAATTTCGACGTGACTCGCCATTCGAGGTGAAGATTTCGTTCGATCCTCGATTAACGTCGCGCGTACGCGAAGAGAAAAACAAAGAAGAACGTTTGACTTTTGAAAGAAAGCCACGACGAAACGAGACCGCTCGTTTGAAATCGAGGAAGCGATAGGGGACAATTACGAAACGCGTATGCTTGACGCTGAAACGGGGAATAGGATTAGGGTTGGGTGGGGGGTTGGGTGGGGAGCTGCGGTTTAGAAGAATCATTCGGAAAAAACGAATACAAACCAGCGAACGAAACGAGAAAACGGCCGACCACACTCGGTTTCGCCGATTTTTCGTCGTCGACCACACGAGTTGAACGTTTCATCCTCTACCAACGGACATATTCGAAATTTGAACCTGCGCACGCGCACAGGTCACGGTATAAAAAGCAATTAACATCCCCGAGAAGAGAAACATGGGGGAGAAACTGGATGAATCACGTGTCAGATGGGGTTGGGAGGGGGGGGGCGAAGAAGGAAGAAGAAACCAGTTACTTTGGTGTTTTCGTTGATAGGTGAATTGATAAGAAAACAAAAAAAAATGAAAAAAAACGACAAAAAGAAATAAAGTCCCGACGTATTTACGAGGTAGATGATAAAAAAAACAATAATAATAATAATAATGATTAATAATTAATAAATAATAACGAATAATAATATTTAATAATAACATTAAAGTAATATTAATATTAATATTAATGTAATAATAAATTAGTTGCAGCTTTCTGTGTAAGGTTATTGTGATATCTAAAAAAAAAATAATAACTTTACCGTAGCGATATGATTTATTACAGACGTAAGAATCTGATGTTTAGTGAGCAAATAATAATAATAATAATAATAATAATAATAATAATAATAATAATAATAATTAATTGATAATTAATTGATTAATTAATATCAGTATATCGACGGGGCTTTTGAGCGATGCCTCACCGCGATCGATGAAAGAAAGGATGAAAAAGAAAGTAAACAAAAAAAATGAAAACGGCGAGCTGCGCGAATCTCTCTCTTCTTTTTTGCTTGCGTCATTTTCTTCACGGGCGAGGTTGAAACGACAATCTTAGGCCTCGTCAAAATACTGCCAGATACGTGAGGACATTCCGAAAATCGATCACGACGTCGAAACCGAATCCGTTACTATACATATATATCCTTTTTCTCTTGAAGAATGAACACGAACAAACGACGAACGAAAAAGTTGTTCGATATCGATGTTAATCGTTAACTAAAAACAAACAAAAAATTTTCGAAATTATCGCGCTAACAAGCTCGATTGTTCGGAACGTCCACTTTGCATCTGGATCAATCCGTCCATACGTGTCTCACGTCGAGACATTTTGCACAAATGCGTGCATATTAATCATTGGGACTACAAAAACATATCATCATATGTAATGGTAATGATACCGTGTATATATCTATATACATATATACATATATACATATATATGTATATGTATGGATATATGTATATATACGTGTGTGTGTACATATATATACACATATACGTATATAAATATATGTATGTGTATAGATGCATATATATAAATATATATATATATATATATTTATTTATATATATGCATATGCATATACATATATATTTAAAAAAATATTAAGCAATAAGATTTTATTTATATGCCTGTAGAAAAAAAATAAATTTGAATGATGAAGCGAAACACTGCATATCAACAATGTGTGTCTGGGCAAGGATTAGCTTATATACATACATAATCATAAATATAAATATATATATGTATATATACGGATATACATATATATATCTATAACCTTTACTTCGTCGTTGTCAGGCGTTAATGTTAAACTTAATTATCATTAATTAATTATTAGATTGTGAAAGAATTTCTTCAGGTTCTAAGCAAGATTTGGAAATAATAAAACAAGCAAAATATGTCGTGTATTTTTATTGTTCCCAGTCCTGATACTCCGGCTAGTTGTAAGTACTCTAATCTGAAAAGTATTCACCAGTAACACCCGATCTCTCAAGTCAAGGTGCAGACCTCATGTGGTCTTTAGTAACCCTTAGGAACCATTAGAGGTCAAAGAGAATCGCGAGTGAACACCAAGAATGATTCTGAACTGGTTGAGAATGAAATAATTTTTAAATTATTTCTCCTGAATTTGTTCAATCTGCAATCCAAACATTTATATTGTTATTTATGCATTTATATTCAGTGAACTCTAATTTTGATCGTATAATTATATACGCAGAATGTATATGTATATTTGGTTTTGCTAGGTCGTAATAGGAATAAGCTATAAAAAAAATTTGATTTCTATTTATAGATGTAAATTCATGAATTATTAGTAGGTAATGTGCGTGACACTAAAGTAGGACGAGTTTCTCTCAAGGTCTAGACAAATATTCCTATATCATAAAACAACGTAATGATTTTATGAGTTGAGTATCCTTCTAGCACCGACGAGAAACAGGATAGACTGGACATCTTATAGGATTTCGTGTTCAATCGTCTGAAAAATTTAATATTGAAACAAGGAAATAAAAAAACGTATTTTTTATTTGTTTATTTTATTTATTTGCACTCTGTTGGTAGGTTTGTAAGTGACACTGGAATAGTAAGAAGGTCACTAACCCCTCGACCGTGTGACAAAAATTTACATTAGATGTCCAGTCTATCTTGTCTCTCGTCAGTAAATTCGGTAAAGTTAAATCCACTAGTGTATGTACTAGGGTATTTTTAATGGTGTCGGTATTTCAGTACAGTTAACAGTAAATTACATTCTATAGAACATCTATATGAATTTTAAAGTCAGTGTAGGCGCGAACGGAATTAACGTGTTTTATAAATTGTAATCGATAAACACAAATCTATTCAAAGTTTTGAATTATTTTATTTAACTATGGTTCACAAAATCAGTGAAGAATGCAATAACTTGCTTCTTAAATCAGACGGCAATAAACCACAAGTATTTGAAAGAAAACAAGTTGAATGCAAAAATCTTTCAAAAAAATTCACAAGCACAAAGAATGATTATTCGAAACAATTTGCGCATATATATGCTTCCAGACTTTCTGAATTAAGAGATGTTTTAATCTCACAAGTTCAAGTTAAATGGGGTACGTATATTTATCGTTATATCATAAAAAACATTATTATTAGTAATTTAAGAATTCTGACATTTACTTTAATAATAATATTTTTATCAAATGTGAATTAAACGTATCTTTATTCAAATAGGAAATATTCCTATAGTAAAGTTAGCTGACTTAGAAAAATTAGAAGGTCAAGAATGTATAATAATTGGTACACTTTACAAACATCAACAATGGAAACCATCGATCTTGCGTGAACTGAGTGAAGATCATCAACTCAGCATTCCCTGTTATAGATCAGATTATTGTTCTGAGAAAGATTTGCCATTTTTAGAAGATGAAATGCTACGTATTAAATTAGTAGGCGAAAATGTTAATCTGAAGGATATTGTTACTGGAGTTGTTTGCGCAATACAGGGTAATGAAAATAGCGATGGAACTTTTAAGGTAATTATTACTTAAACAAGAAAGTATATCTTAATGGTTGTATATTAAATGCCAAGACTATTGTTATGCATTATGTTTAGGTCAAAGATTGGTGCTTTCCTGGATGTGTATCAAAGAGATCTATAACCAAATGTACATCTAATGGAAAATTAGTGATAGTATCTGGTTTAGAGTTATCCGAAAGTCTTGAAAGTTTGGGAATATGCCTCCTTGCTGATTGGTTATGTGGAATGTCCGGTAATATAAAAGTACAAAAAGATGGGACCTCCATTGTTCAACTTATTATTGCAGGTAAATTGATTTTAATACTGTAAAAATTATGAAAAATCATTAATCGTATAATTTGTAATAACAGGTAATACTATAAGAAATAGTAATACAACACAGTCAGAAACAGATACGTCAGCTAAAAAAATCGGGGCTGCAATAAAAACTATGGATGATTTCTTAAGCAATTTGGCAAAATGTTGTGCCATTACTTTAATGCCAGGAGAACATGATCCTACAAATGCTATGCTACCCCAAAAACCACTACATCCATGTTTATTGCCAAAATCATCTAGGTATTATTATCTCCGTATGTTTCCGAAAATAAGCAAAATTTTTATTTATAGAGATCAAAATTTCTATTCTATAATAGGCTTGAAAGTTTTAAAAGTACTACAAATCCGTGGATTGGTGAAATTGGGGAACGAATAATAATTGGTACTAGTGGTCAATCTATCAATGACATCATAAAAGCAACTGGTGAAATAAATGTTTCTCCCATTGTTTGGCTAGAGAAAACTTTATTATGGAGGCATATGTGTCCAACTGCTCCAGATACATTACTTGCTTGTCCATACTATGAAAAAGATCTGTTTATCATGACAGAATGTCCAGACATATATTTTGTAGGTAACACAGAGAAATTTGAAACAAAATTGTGGAAAGGTTTGTATAGATTTTAAAGCAATCAAACCTAATAATAATTTATAATTCTTCATACCATAAAAATTGACTAATAATTGAATTTTTAGGTAACGAGAACCAAACGATTAGACTGATATCAGTTCCCAGTTTCAGTACTACCCATACAGCTGTAATAGTAGATTTAGAAAATTTAGATACACAATATGTTTCCTTCAGTAATACATAAATCAGTTACCACTCCAGTACATAGGTTTTCCAAATGAGACAAATATTTTTATATTTTTTATACAATGCTCTCCATTTAATTCCGATCTTAAATGTACAAATGTATACAAATTTCATTAAAATTGTGTACACAAGAAAATCATTTAATTTTAGTTGCATTTATTGATATGCATATGCATGTTATTGAAATTCGTTTCATTTTCTAATTTGTTTTGTTTACTTCAAACGATATTAAAAACTGAAAAATAAAATTCTACAAAGAAAAATAAATTCCATTACTGCCTATTCATCTTTATTCAAAATGTGATGTACAAAATCTAAGCACACGACGTTTAAATATATGTATGCTCGACTAAATATAAAGAATGTAATAAGAAAGAAATTACATGTAATATCACAGATTGTTAAAAAATCGCGAAATCACAGTGACATGAGATTTTAAACAATGAACTTGTTTCTTAAATAAACATGAAGTCATGCTACATAAATTATAAGTAGTAAGAACATAACAGTCAAAATACAGAATATGAGATAATACTTTAATGCCGAAATTTAAACCAATTTCAATGTTTCACTTATCTACAATAACTAAAGTGAAATGAGTGTATTATTTGTTCATAAATTGATAGTTCTATCTCTGCATTTTGTGAACAAAATCGTGAAGTGAATGTAGATAATTATGTATGTACATATTATTTAAAGAGTCTATATGTAAACTGTTTTTGACTGTTACATGAGATGCAAAAATTATGAAATCATTTCAAGAAATAATAATAATAATAATATAATAATAATAACAGAAGACAAATATCGAAGCGTAGTAGTTATACACAATAATAGGGACACACAATAAATTATAAGTGTTCGTAATAATTGAATTCTGGTCGGGTAGTTCTCGATTATGTTACAATAAACTTATTTCGCAACTAGAAATAATGCAACGTCGAAGGGTAATGTTACAGAACATTTCAGTTGGCACTTTTATTTAATATAAGGATTTGATTATAATATAAATACACTTTCATTTTTTTTACTAAATATTTTTTAATATGTGTGTATAAAACTATCTAATTCTGTTCATACGAGATTCTAACTTTTAAAGGACTATGCCCTGTTATTATTTGTAACAGTGAAAGAAAAATATAACAATATCCTTATCCTAAATAAAAGGATTGATATACTATTCTAATGCTTTGGCCGAAATAGCAATACTTAAAAAGCAATCGTTAAGGTTTTCCATTGATTTAAGCAGAATGAAGTTATAAAATTTATATTTATAATACACTTTACAGATTCGTAATACCATTAACTTAAGGTGCATATTACATGACCGACTGGTATATATAACAATTGACAGGTAGCTTCTGCATATAGTAACGACGACGTAGACATATTGTATTTATTAAAGATTTTATCCTATCTTTTAGCCGTCGGACGTATTCGTTCCTTTTCAGTATCCCTATCGTCAGCTACTGTCCATTCAGGATCATTAGGATCCTCACCTTCTATGTCACAACAAGCTGATTCCGTTGAATCTGATTCTGGACAATCCATTTCCCCATCCTAGAAACGAAATATTAACGTCTAGCTAAGTTTTTGTAAAAATACTATTTTACCCAACGGTTATTCTGCGTATATATAAATATATAAATATATAAATATATATATATATATTTTTAAAAAAAATACTATATTCAAGTTTACAAGCTTATAACAACCGAGAAGAAAATAAACAGCGGCGGGCTAATTCATCAAAAAGATTCTAATATGCTTATAAAAAGATAAACATTACGTAAATGCAATACAATCTCATTTAAATATTTTGCTAAATTCTGAAATATGCAATAAAATAAAATGAATCATGTTTAAAATAGGAAGCATCAAGTGGTACTGCTTACCAGGGATAGCCTTGAGGAGCCATGAAAGTTGGCTCAAAGTTTACATTAATAATCAGTACGAGCACACATGTGTTTCGTAATAAAAAATTCTGACTTAGATAATTAATAGTGAAACACTCAATACAAGCACAGAGTACGTACATCATCTGCTTTTTCTTCTTCTCGGGAGCATAGAGATGCTGACGAAGCTTGCCAATGCCCATCTGGCATTACTTCCAGCATTTTGTCATAAACTTCTTCAGATAATGGAAATACCCTTGGTTCGTATGGCAAAATCTATTTAAAACATTACATAATTCTCTTTAGAATATTGTAACTCCGCATATATTTCCATGGTTGTAAAACACAACAACATAAGTTACATGCTTTCACTTTCAAGATATTATAGTTTAAACTTGACTGTTGTCTTCGATATTATACTCACAGTTCAAGAAGTAACTTAATTATCGTCTGAATTCGAATTTGTTGAATATGCGACTTCTGTTGTTTGGTTTTACAGTCATAAATTTATATAGTGTTACGACAATTCTTGCTACTTGGCTTACATATCACATCTACAAACGGTAAGAACTACTGCAGTACAATATAAATTATATTTAACATACGCGTGGACATTAACAAAAGTATTTAAACAAGTAGGTGTTTTCGTATCATTATTTTATACGCATCTTATAATCCGTTCAATGTAAATTTGTGTTATTTTCCGTTTAAAATATTTTCACTTTTATTAATAAGATAAACAGTTTTTTTAAGAATGTCAGAGACATTTAATATAGTTTCGAATTTGAAAAACACATCGATCGCCGGACGAATTATATTCATGCATACACTTCACATGCACGAAAAGAAACAGTACCTCATTTTCATCTTCATTCACCGATGTACTCGTATCATCCTTTCCTAATCTTAATGTAGGTGTAGTACGACGTCGGAACGCATTTTGTAAAGCAGATGATCGATGTGTATCAGAGTTATGTTGATGTTCTGAATCTTGAACTTGAGAAGGAGTCGCAGGAGGCGATGTAATCGGTGACATCATATCTCCACCAAAATCACTTGCGTGTGGAGACATAGGATCTATAAAGAAAAACAACAATTTGTTGTTCTTAATAACAATGTTTTAGATTAAATCACTTTTTTTCAAGGTGAAGAGACAAATGAAATACAAACATTAAATTATAGATTAAAAAGTTATATGGATAATGTAATCAATTTTCATTACATAATATGTAAGTAAATATTTTAGAAGTTATAATAACCTGGTGTATTTGCACCGCTGTCCGCTCGACTATCCGTTCTACGATTATGGCGAATACGTGACTGATGTGGCATGTTCAGGTATGTCATAAAGCGTTTGTTTTCTTCTCTTTCACTGCGTTCATGCCTCAAAGCAATAGTTTCATCCGACATATCTTCAAACTAAAATAAAGATATTTTATTATTTCATCCGCAAATTATATCAACTTCCATATTTACTTAACACGCTCGCAGACAGTAAAAATTTTAATAAGTTGCAAAAATAGAAAAAATACAAATGCAGTACTCTTAGGGTTAAAATGTAAAAATAATTTCAAAAAATTACAGCTATGTAGAATTAAATGCATGATAATGTAGCTTATAAATTTGAATGTTATAGCATTCATGTCATTTTGCATCACAATGAAAATGAATGCTATAGCATTTACGTCTGCGAATGTGTTAAGCAATTACTAAGATATATAAACTTACATCACTGTCTTGACTAGGCCTATGCATAACGCCATTCTTAATATCCAATTTCGAAGGTTCCTCGCATAACCTCCACCTTTGTTTTACAGAAAAAAAGTAGTATATGTTATAACACAAACGACGACAAATTTAAAACATTAACTTTATTTAGTGTTACTTACTTTGGTGTTAATATTTCTTTGTATTGTAATTTTTCAAGCCTAGTTGAAGCAGCTACGCTATATGGTATAACAATGTTGTCAATATCATATGAATTCTGCCTTAAACGCCTGTAATTAAAAATGTTATTCGTGAAAGAAATGACGGTTTTTTAATTGTAAAACTATCCGTTTACAGAAACTATGTGTGAAAAGAAGTTTTCATATGAAATGAATTAATGATACTAACCCATGAGAAGTGGAACTCTTCTCTTTAACAGTATTTTTCTCTGTAGAAGTAGTAGTATGGTGCAAAGGAGAAGGCACTGGAGATGAATGTTTACTAGAGCTGGAAAGTGCGCTAATATCATCATCATCTTCAGTTGGCAATTTTTGCACCCTTTTTCTACTCAAACTATGAACACTTCTATCGTGTCCAAGTCTACTTCTTTTCCCCTTTAACATCTTTCTCTTGATTCCTGAAGAAAATGGTTCAATAGTATATAAATTAAGAAGAATAAACATACATAGTGGTATGATAAACAAACATTTTTAAACAGTGGAAGTACATTATACATACTTGCAGTCAGAATACTTGAAGATGACTTTCTTAACCGGGCAGCATATTTTGCTCTATGTCCTGGAAGTTTTTTATTCCTTCTCTCATTACTATCTTTATCCTTCAACCGAGTAATTCGTAAATTTCCTCTTAGCATTTTTTGTTGCCATTCCACTGATTTCATAATCGCTTCAAGATGAGTTCCTTGGGTAATTTCTAAACAACAAAATTGTTTACATATGTCACATAATTTTAATGCTCTTACATGTTATATTTAAATTATTTTTGTAAGATCGTATATAAAACAAAGTGTTTTATATACTTTATTAAAGTATTTACCATCAGTAAATGACAACACAGGATGATAACTAGAATCGACAAGTGCAACTCGTTCTTGTATAGACATTTGTTCAATTGGTTCCTGCGGTTGCATTGGATCCAATCTTCCAGTACACAAAGCACATGGAGGTAATACATTATCACAATTGCATCTTACTGTTGATGCTTTTGCTGCTCGTTTCGAGACTTCATGTAACCTGTCTATTTGTAACAGTTTCCTCTTTCTATAAAAGTTCCACACAAATGGTCGTGTTCTACTAGCTGATAATTCACCTTCTGGTGAATTATAACGTCCTGTGGAACCTGGTAAAACGCCACTATACCCGTTTACTGTTTCTGTATTATCAAGTATCACTAATCCCTTATTAGCTCTAATATGTCGTTGCAATTCATTATGTTGCCTAATTCTATATTCCAAATCTGATATTTGTGCTTGCAACCATGTCCATCTTGCAGCTACCCCTGCACGATCTTGAGCATACCTCCATGCTGCTCTTTTTGATCTACAAGTAACATTATCAAACATAGATATATATATATATATATATTTATGTATGTACGAATATTTCACTAAATGTGAAATATTTTGAACCTTTTCCAGTGATTATTTTTATAACAAAAATATATTAAATTAACTCTAACAAATATACCATGAATTCCACTTTAAATGTTAAATTAAACAATTTCACATAAATAGAAGTATTAAATTTTAATATTTATTGTGCATTATGATTTTCATTGAATTCAAACAACTATTTTAATTATATATTCACACTGGTAGAAAAAGAATAATAATATCCTATATTTAAAATAAATGAGACATTTTTTGCACCTAAAATATTATGAGGCAAAATAATTTGAAACCGGCCAAACATATTTAATCGGTTTCAAACTTTTCTATGTTTATATTAACATAATTTGATAGTATAAAACCTTTGTAAAAACTATATAAAGTGTATGCAATGAAACTGACTATTATGAAAACTGTTTTTTAGAGTAAACATTATTTATAATCAGAATAAATCATTTGATGTCTTATTGTGTGGAACTTAAAGTAAGCATGAATTTGTACTTCTGTTCTACACAAAATATAAGATATAATAGATTTTAAAATCTTTCAATATGTATTAAGCAATATAATTGAATTTGGAATGAAAAATAAATTCTTATAACGGAGAAGAGGTTGAAACTTACATAGATAAATGTTGCTGATGTGGATTATTAAATGACTGCATTTCATCACAACTTTCTCCACCACTACTAGATGCGGTACAATCGGAGTCAAGATTAGATTCTACAATATGCAATTGCGTTGCCAAAGGTCCAGCCATGTTTTCCACTTCATCACCTTTAACTTTAATTTGGGGAGCACCAAACACTGGCTGACGGTTGCCATTAGTGCCAGAAGTACCACCTAAACTGTCACGTGATCCACCACCAAAATATCGGCAACATAATCGCTGTCGATTCACACTATTGCTCTGAGCAACACACATTTTCTCAATTTTTTGCAAAAATGAATTCAAACTACTATTAATTTCAGGAAAGTTTCTAACATTAGATTTAGAACCGATATTAACCAATTCTTGAAACAGATATTTTTTCACTCCATGATGGGCAAGTTCCAGAACTCCTGTATTTTCTTCCGCTACATGCCTGCCTATTATTCTTGCCTGCAACTTCCTCAGTCTTCTTAATAGAAATGCACACCTCCTCTCATTCTGAAATTGTTTCTGAGCAACAATATCTTGTTGTAGTTTTAAATTGTTAGGTTTCGGTTGGTCCACAGTTTCTGCAATATTCATGTTGTTGCAAATACTCATGACATCAACATCGTTAAGTAAGTCCCGTGCAAAAGAAGGAAATCCTTCCTCAGGTATAGAAAACATCTCTACACCATCCACAGTGCTTGGCACTGTTTCACTAACACCCGCAGATATGTTTTCTGCATTTTCTACTCCTTCGATAGATTTAATAACTTGCAAAATTTCTTCTACATTCTGCCCAATATCGCTGACATTGCCTATGTTGCATTGTTCAGTATCCGCAGTTATATCAGTACTAAAGGCCATTATTTGATCCACGTCCAGATTTTTATTGTCTCCTGCAACTTCTGAGCCTACCAAAGGCAAGTCTGCGCTTGATTTTAAGAAACCCATATTGTCCGCTTGATCACCCATAGATGGGTCGTTCATTATAATGTCAATCTCCTTTTTTTCTGGATTGTCCAGAGTATCTCGTCGCTCGCAGTCCTCTTTAATTAATGCCTTCTTTGTAATCAAGTCAGATCCGTGCGTAAATGTAGACAAACTATCAAGATCATTAGCATATTTTGAATTGATGACATCACGAATAAGATCCTTAGATATACCATGTAAACACTGCTCGTCGATCTTTGATGGTTGAACGTTTGCAGAGACAACAAATTTAGCCAGAATTTCACGATTCTGACAGACTTGTGCAGCCTGCTCTGGGGAAAGGAACCCACCAGCTGGAAGGGAAGGGAGCAAATTTTCAGGCTTTTGAGGACCGCCTTCCGTCAGAGCAGGGGCCATCACTGCCACTGACACTGCCAGTGCTGCGGCCTCGACATCCAGAGGCTCCCCCCGTGCACACCCACACCTGCACTTCACGTGCACTGTACTCACTCCCATTCATCCATTACTAATATATTGTCTTGTGCTTTTATTATATATCCTTATTGCCCAGATCAGCGTCTTCTTTATGATTTACTTCTTTCTTCTTGTAATCCTCCTTATGTTTTATTCATTTCTCAACAACACTATGTTGTTTCAACAGTCTTTTCTGTATCCATAATGGTTAGTTTCTCCACTGATACATTTGAAGCCAATCGATGACATTAACTAATCTGCAAACAAATTATCAATAGTCAATTTAAGAGGAAAATACAACTCGTATAATGTTTAATGTTTAATATAAATAACAATTTAATTTAATAAATCTTATAAACATCATAGTATATCACGTTTAAATAGAGACTAATTATTAACATTATCGAATAAAAATGTACATATCAAATCCAATGATGTTACAAGTCTGAATATTACTATACTGTAAACAAGACAAATGCTAATTCTTATTTTATTACATACAGCACCATTTTTTTATTAAACAGCAAACTTAAATCCAAACACTAGATCACTAATTAACTATTCTAAGAAAACAACATTCCATTTATGTGACTGTAATCTTTTTAAAGTCATAAATTTCCCTAATTATATACATAACAATTACATCACCTAACAAAACACAAAATACTGAGATAACATCGAATAAAATAAAAGATTAATTAAGTACACAAACGTTAACACAAAACAGTCCAAACATTTAAGTTCAATTCATTGTTTTGTTTACAATGTATAAACCTTCCATTAATCAACGCGTCTGCGAATTTACTTTATAAGTTATTTTAAACCAAGATCCATTTATTTTTACAGCAATTTCTACCAACAAAACGAACAACATTACAAATTCCACTCACCTTGTATTTTTCGCGTGCTCAATGGAAGCATATTTAAAATCGCAGAGCACTCGGAGTAAGGTTTCTTGCCAAAGCAGTATCCAAGCACACGAGATAACATTAGAGGAACGTCAGAAATGCGAGAGAGCTTGTTCTTCCCACGGGGATATTATGTATGCTCCAGCGTTGGATCACTAGTTTCGAGCGGCGAACATCGAACGTCGTGTAATCCGAAGCGGTAAGAGACTGCCGGTGAACGATAATAACGCGTTATTAAAAAAGTCGGTGCGCGTCGGAACTGGAAAACGTTGACGTGAAAGAAGTTTGAAGTGAAACAATCTGAGGAAAGCTTCAAGGAACGGAATTAGGTGCAGAGAACCGAACGAATAAGAAAAATTACATTCGAAAAGGTGGTGCGAGTTTCGAACGCCACGATACCGGAAAAAAGTGAGCCACATACATAGGTACACTAGACAACACTACCGAATATACGCGTTACAAAGATTAATAACAGGTACGCCTAGCATCGGCTGACGCATTCCCACGTGATTATCCGTCGCGAAATATAGAAAAGCAAATGAGCGGCGGCAACGGCAACGGTAGCGGCAACGTTTCCTCGTCGTGGCACGGTATCGGAAAACAAAGATACAAACATGCCGCGCAGCATTACCGCCGTCCTCGTTGTCGAAAGAGCAGAAGAGGAGACGACACTTCTCTACGGTCAGCTGCACATCTATTGCATAATGACGCGCAAGATTTGTATCCCCGGCAATGGCATTCTAATATACGAATCACTTCGCGTCCGTCGCCGACGATGTCCACGTACGCGAAAAACCTTCATACACGCGACTTCCGCAGAGATGTCGAGGGCATCGAGAGTAGCCACCGAGAGAAAGGGAAAGAGAAGCAGAGTGGGACAGAAAGACAGAGAAAGAGAGAAGAGAGGAGAGAGGAGAGAGAAACCATGAAAGATGCGTGCGAACGAGGGGAGGGGGAGACGCGCGACAGAGAAATAGAGAGAGAGAGAGAGAGAGAGAGAGAGAGAGAGAGAGAGAGAGAGAGAGAGAGAGAGAGAGAGAGAGAGAGAGAGAAAGAGAGAGAGAGAGAGAGAGAGAGAGAGAGAGAGAGAGAGAGAGAGAGAGAGAGAGAGAGAGAGAGAGAGAGAGAGAGAGAGAGAGAGAGAGAGAGAGAGAGAGAGAGAGAGAGAGAGAGAGAGAGAGAGAGAGAGAGAGAGAGAGAGAGAGAGAGAGAGAGAGAGAGAAGACACTAACGTGTTTCGCCTGATGAATAGCGTAACCACGAGATGAACGTTAACGCGGGTACATAGGCGCGTTTACACGGTTGAACAATGATCGGTCTTGAAAATAAATAAAATGTAATTAAACGAGGAACACGCGGAGGAACGAGGCGAGCGGCTTCCTTTGCAGTACTCCTGTGTGTGTAGCGTACAATGGCGGAGCAAAAAACAGATTCGAAGACAGCTTCTTTTGGGCAGTTTCCCCTCCTATAACGCTCACCTCGACTCGGGGGCGCTCGACATAATCGTGCATACACCCGTAAGATCCGCGAATAATCGAGCGTTCTTTGGCACTGCGCAACACGACACGGGTTTCGTGTAACTTGCACGGATATAAATGTCCGTCACACCCAATACACGATAATCCCTCGGCTAATTTCTCGTAACGAGAAACGCGCGTACTTCTAACCGTTTTGCGTCACTTCTCGGTATCCCGTCGGTGTGTACGCGATACGGGGTCCCGGCGGTCCAGGCTTCTCCTCGTCGAGCACGGACACCGACGTCGATTTTGGTAAAGTCACACACGAGCAACGCGAGCTATTTATCAATAATATATAGGAAATTCGACCAACTTCGCTGTTGCTGAAGCAGGATCGACCAATACTGCAGTGCTGCTGCCGGATGTGGCCTTCGTGCCACGCTACCCAATCGGATTCATTTTCTATGTATAATGTCGGCGGTAAAGTCCAATTCGCGGCTCGATACGCGACGCTTACGAAAAACCCTAGACGCTGCGCACTATCTTTCCCGCTTATTCCCCACGGACACACCTGCTGCGGCAACAGCCACGAATCGTAAACTTCGTATATCGGGACGACAGCGTCGTATGTTATTTCCATAGATACTATTTACACGTGTGAACCGTATTTGCACGTCCTATCTTTGCGTGTGACTTCAATTTTTCTTTTCATTTGTTTCTTTTTTTTTCTTTTTTTTTTTGATTGAATTATATTATTGGGTTTGAACTTTATTATGTCAGTTGATGAAACAAGTGCCGTTGTGTACATTACACCGAGCGTTAATAAAACGTTGAAAAAGTGTTTCTTACGTTTGGTTGCATCGTTTATCCCAGCTTTATCGGTGTTTTGTTGTTCGATGTACAGTTACATAATATTCAAAGAATTCTCGATACGTTTAATGCTGCGTGTGGCATTGTTCTATTACCTCTTCGACTCATGCGAATATTAGCCTTCTGATGATTCATAAAATTGTAATCTTGTTAGGTGTACACCAGTGAACGTGTAGATGTTTGTTCACCTCCTCGTGCCTCCTGAGAAATCCAACGAAACACTGCATTCCCTTCTATGCTGAAAAATTCTATGGAAAGAATTCCAGCGCCAATCGCACGTGGTCGTTCTGTCAATAATCGACCCGTTTAAATTTATGAGTTTTCATTTAATAAAATCTTTCTATTTTTACACTGATGATAATGTCGATGTGAAAATATTGTTAGGGCGAATATAATAATATTCTGAGGGGTATTTATAAATCATAAACAAATAGTATTATCGATTAGCTTTCTTAATATGAGTTTTTTTAATGCAATATAAAAAGTAGTATGATATTAATTATTGATAGCGAAAAAATACATAGATATGTAAACTTTGCATGTTTTCTCTGTTATTAAGATTTTTCTGTTAGTAACTAGTATTATGTATTATACTATGTTTGTAGTTATGATAAAAAAAATGTCTATTGAAAAGGACATTCTGCAATGGTAATTTAAAAATATTCTTTAAAATATTATGTTCACACTGGTATAATTTTTGTGTTATTATTGTTGTCGTAAGTGTATAAATCGAAGAAGTTCTATTAAATATAATTCAGATATTTAAACGAATTTATTACTAGTAGAATGGCCACGTGTTTAGTGGTGCTGCAATTTATATCATAGAGCCACGTGTCATGGAAAGAAATATTACTTCTTATAGCCTTCTTTCAGATGCAAAAATAGTGTTTAAGCATCATAGTTTGTTCAACTCTGTATATTTCGTAAATGATATGAATTTTTTGTGGATATTATGATGTATTTAGCGATTATTTGTTGAAACAATTCACATGGATTGGTGCTCATTGACCACTGTACTGACTTACTAATCAAAATAAGCAAAGATTTAAAATAATTATTAAAATGTAGAGTTGAGTTTTACTATATAATTAACCTAGTTGAGTTACCAATAAATTTGAAATTTGATTTTATTTTATTTTACTTTATGTAAATACAGAAATTTTTAAGTTTTACTTCTAATTTACATGTTGGTTGACAGTATAAAAACAAATATCTGAAGCCAAGTTCACGCGATAACGGAATGGTATTTCATATTCGCAATTCTGTAGTATTTATAATCACAAATTAATTGTTTATGGACTATATGATAAATAGATTACCTATAAAAATTGTTGTGGAAAGCTCCATAATTTTTAAAAATTTAATTTAATTTGACTGAAATTAAAATATGGAAGTTTGTTATTAGTTTTATAATCACTAGCAACGTCAGATGGCGAAGTAAACGTAAAGCTCTCAGGAATGTGAACATTATTCGCAGATTAGTATTTTTAAGACATGACAAATGTAACAGCGCGTGTATAATAAAAAATTATTAAAAACAAAGTGAGTGCGTTTAAGAGTAATAAATAAGAATTATTTTAATACTAAATAAAATGGATATCGCCAAATCACTATTTAATGTTCGTGATCATGAAGGTTATGTTGGGAAAGAAGATCATAATGTAAGTATATTTTTCTGTTTATTTAAAATATATTTATAATTTAGAGAGATCTTTAACAAATAAAACTTGTATTTATGTGTATAACAAGTTTTATGAAACATTTTATTTTTGTGAATTTTATGGAACTTGATACTATTTATTCGAATTTGTTTATTCTTCCACATTTTAGAAAAAACTTGAAACAGCTGTATCCGAGGATGAATTTGAAGTGGAAGTTTCAGGCTTATGTGGAGAAGTTTTGTCTCCTGCTCCTGGCGGTCCATTTTCTGCTTTGACACCGTCCATGTGGCCCCAAAATATTTTAGCTAAATTAAATCAGCCAGACGATCCTAATTCGCAACCTGAATACAGGTATATTTTTAAAATTAGATTTTATAAGGTGTCTTTACAATTAAGATTAATACATGCATAATATAATATGTCAGATTTGACGAATTTGGTTTTCGAGTTGAAGAAGAAGATGGACCAGAACAGAGTTCAAAAAAATTGTTAGGTATTCCGTTCGTTGAAGATCCACAGCATAGGTATAGAGATAATTGATACTTTACATTAATACTTTGATTATATATCAAGAAATATTAACAATTATAATACATTTAGATTACAGTGGGTTGCTTTATTGGAATTTAGTCATAATAAAGAAGTAACGGAACTTTCATGGCAGAATTTGGATAGAAGATTACCTCGCACAGATAAATTACGTGACATGGTCCGTCATGGTATACCTCATTCACTGAGACCCCAAATTTGGATGAGAATGTCAGGTATAATGCATATCATAAAATAACAATTCAGTACTCAGATATTTAAATGAGTTGATTGTAACGTTAATTTATTTTTATAGGTGCACTACAAAAAAAGAGTTCTTCTGAAATAATGTACAAAGATATTGTAAAAGCATCAAGTAATGATGCATTGATGACTAACAAACAAATAGAAAAGGATTTACTTCGTATTATGCCTGCCAATGCATGTTTTAGCCATCTTCATAGTACTGGTATACCACGGTTAAGACGTGTTATGCGTGCTCTTGCTTGGTTATATCCTGAGATTGGGTAAAAATGACTTTCAAGAATTACTACTTTAGTATTCTTACTGTGTAATACTATTATTATATATTCTGTAAAGGTATTGTCAGGGTACTGGAACAATAGCTGCATCTCTCTTATTGCTTTTGGAGGAAGAAGATGCTTTTTTAATGATGGCAACCATAGTAGAAGATTTACTACCAGCATCCTATTATTCTTCAACTTTGTTGGGTAATATAAATTGCAGTAAATGTTAACAAACAAAAGGTAACTAATTTTATTTTTAAATATATTTCAATTATTTAACAGGTATTCAAGCTGACCAAAGAGTGCTTCGTACATTAGTAGCTAATTACCTTCCTGATATAGACCATGTTTTAGTACAACACGATATAGAATTGAGTTTAATATCCTTACACTGGTTCTTGACCTTATTCGCCTCTGTTGTACATATGAAAATATTATTGCGAATATGGGATATGTTTCTTTTCGATGGATCTATAGTTTTATTTCAAGTTACACTTGGAATGTTAAAAATAAAAGGTATGTATTTATATTGTACAAATAATAGAATATTTTTACAAGGTATTTCAATAAAAGAAATTTCATTAATTATTTTTATACTATATTCATTAAATACTTTTACAACAGTTCAATAAGTAATATTTAACGCATTAAATACGAATTTCATTGTAATACACTATATAACATTTATGTTATTTAATATTTTTACAGAATCTGAGTTAAAGAAGTTGGAAAATTCTGCTCAAATATTTAATGCTCTCTCAGACATACCAGGAGACATTGATGATGTAGAACAATTATTTAATGTAAAATACTTTTTTAAGTAGACATTTCTTTACAGGAAAGTAAAAGTTATTAGTATTATTATTGTTGTAGGTATCTTTAGAAGTAAGTGGATCATTAACAGACGTTCTAGTTGAAACTCATAGACGTAGACATTTAGCATATTTAATGGCTGATCAGGGCGGATTGGTAGGCAATCCTGATGCAGTACCAAATTTACCAAAGCAACATCTTAATAGGTATACAATTTATGACTAAATTATTTATTAAAAATATGCGGTTTAATGAAAATTGTAATTATTTTATAAAAATTATTTACACTTTCGCGAAGGCGTCAAATGAAGAGAAATAAGTCAATGTTACAAACATTTTTATTTGGGAATTACGATAATGAAGACGATGCAAAATCGAAAAACATTCGTCAAACAGGTATTTAAAGCATATAGCGTTTACTAATGTATATTGTTGTAAAAAGAAAATAATAACAGTTACATTCCAGAAATATTGGTGGATTTAAGAGAGGCTGTTTTACAAGTCGCTAGACATTTTATAAATGTTGATCCAAAATTGAGTAACACTGTAAT
The DNA here is from genome assembly GCF_051020985.1 of Nomia melanderi. NCBI lineage: Eukaryota > Metazoa > Arthropoda > Insecta > Hymenoptera > Halictidae > Nomia > Nomia melanderi. The sequence goes on from NC_135005.1 coordinate 8,247,921, forward strand.
TATTGCAGATTATACTATGGAAAGTCATGCAAAGGATCATGACAATTATGTTAATGTATCACGCACTAGAAAAAGAAGAGCTAAGGCATTATTAGGTACTTTAATATGATTTAGATAATTTATTTTATCAGATTTATAATTACTATTAATATGTTATTTTATTACAGATTTTGAAAGACACGATGATGACGAATTGGGTTTTCGAAAAAACGATATAATCACAATTTTAAGTCAAAAAGATGAACATTGTTGGGTGGGAGAATTAAACGGATTAAGGGGTTGGTTTCCTGCAAAATTCGTAGAATTATTAGACGAAAGAAGTAAACAATATACATGTGCCGGAGATGATGCAGTTAGTGAAGCTGTTACTGATTTAGTCAGGGGTACTTTATGTCCCGCGATAAAGGCTGTATTGGAACATGGAATGCGTAGACCATCATTTTTAGGTGGTCCATGCCATCCATGGCTTTTCATAGAAGAAGCATCAAACAGAGAAGTAGAGAAAGATTTCAATTCTGTTTATAGCAGATTAGTACTTTGTAAAACATATAGATTAGATGAAGATGGTAAAGTACTTACACCAGAAGAGGTAATAGTATTTATTCATTTATATTACGTTGATAATATTACGTTAAAGTATATTTTTTTTTTAAATTTGTATAAAAATTTGTTTCAGTTGTTATATCGATGTGTACAATCAGTAAACTTAACACATGACAATGCACATGCACAAATGGATGTAAAATTACGATCTCTCATCTGCCTAGGATTAAATGAACAGGTCTTACATTTATGGCTCGAAGTTTTATGTTCCTGTGTAGAAATTGTACAAAAATGGTAACAAGCATTACATGAAAACTATATATGGTTTAAACATTAAATTTGCTTTAAACATTATTCGTTTTTAAGGTACCAACCATGGAGTTTCATCAATAGCCCTGGATGGGTACAAATTAAATGTGAACTAAGAATATTAAGTCAATTTGCATTTAATTTAAATCCAGATTGGGAATTACCAGCAAAGAAAGAACAATCGCAACCATTGAAAGATGGTGTTCGGGATATGTTAGTCAAACATCATTTATTTAGTTGGGATCTTTAGCTAATGACATAAGAAGTATTAATTGTTTATGGTAAGGTAATTGTGTAGTACAAATAAACTTACTATTATATATATTAATAATAATAAAATGTATACTGCGTGCGTGTGCGAGTGTATGTACATGTTATAAAAATATAATAGTAACATACTATTTTTATGTATTACATATAAATTATTTGACTTTTGTCATTCATCACGAATAATATAAGTTTAGTTATCAAAATTATAATCAAATTAATTAATTGGGAACTACTTATGTATAAACTACACACACACCCACACACCCACCCACCATTATGTATTACTGTAAATTCTATATGGGAAAAGAAAACAAAATTGTTAAGAAGATGAATTTATCAGATGTTTAGTAACTTATATGATTATTTCTAAGTTTAATATTGTATAAAAAGTTTAAACAATAATTTTGACGGATATATTGACTTTTTAATGTATAAAATTTTGATTGTTACATATATAATAATATATATTTAATTGATTTGATTAATAGAATATTAACAATTGTTTCATTGTTTTTTAAACAAAAATGTCATATTTGAAGATTCTTATCCTTTAACACATTTTTTAAAGGAAATTTCCTATCTTTGCGACAACATGGATCTACCAGATTGTCATCAATCATTTTTATATTAGGGTATTCTGCCTCGTCACTGGCAAGGAACGATGATGCAGGTAAATAAGAACCCCAATCAAAAGTTTTTGATATTTGCATCTGTCTGTACTTTTCAATAGTTGAAGGATCAATATGTAAATCATGATCATCTAAACTGTTTTCAGTTAGCTCTTTACCAAGAAAATCTAGTTTACATTCGCATTTTCGTTTTTTAATATAAACAAAATGTAAGTCCATGACATTAGTACCAGTAAAGCCAGGTTTCAATAGTTCTGAACCTTTTTTGAATCGCGAGTATAAATTATACGAGTCATTATTACTTAAAGTATTCTCTGGAAGTAAGCGTTCCACTTCCATAGTTCGATATATTAATGGAAGTACACCTTCCATTTTATTAAATTCACTTCTTTCAATTTTTTTCTCTTGTTTTTCAAATTCTGACTTTTCCTCTTTTTTAACAAGAAACCCACTCAATTCATGCAACTTGCATATTTCTTGAGATCTTAAATCATTTAATGTTTCTTGTTCATCTTCTTTATTTTCTATGGCCTCTTTCTTCATCTGTAGATGAACAAGCATTTCTGAAGCTATTAATTTTACTTTTGCATACAAATCATGAATTATTGGTCCAATAGCAGGATAACCGAATGCTCCTGCTGCATCAGTTGGACCATCTTGACCATCCGTTCCTGCACTTAACATTATTACATCATATTCAGCAAAGTGGGGATTATTTTTTATTTTGGCTAACCAATCTAAGGAAAAATGTAAAGCTAATTCTTGATTTCTACCACCCTTGCCATCTCCTTTAACTATGACTGTTGGTTCTCCTCCTCCAATTAATACTATTCCTTCTTCACTTATATTTTCAATTAAGTTATAAATTTCGTCCACTTTAGTGGTAGATAACGACATCACAGGAATATCTCTTACTTTTTCAAAGAATTCTCCTCTTTCTAATTTTTTTTCCAATGCGAGACATATTAAACTAGTTACATGAACATATGCTAAACTGACATCATGGACATTGCCAGTAATATCAGTTCTCAATGTTATTGGAGTAAGTTTCTTACGTTGTGCTTCAAGGACAGCTGCTTCAACTGCCACCTGATTATTTCCTAAAATAATATTTGTAACATGCTTAAACTCTTTTTTTTTCTTCTTTCCAGTTAGTAATGACTTATCTTTGAAAGTTTCTTTAGACATGATAGCTTTTCTTACATCTCCATCTAATTTGTCAAATAAGTCATATTTTTTTAAAATAGCTATAGCTTGCTTTGGTACTTTGCTATTATATACTGTTGGACCGCTGGCAATTAAATCGACAGGATCACCCACAATATCAGATAATATTAAAGTAATAATGGATGCTGGAAAAGCCATTCGTGCTAAACCACCACCTTTGACCATGGATAATTTCATTCTGACCGTGTTAAGTTCTTTGATATCAGCACCTGCATTTTGAAGCCTTTTACATAGTAGTAATTTATCTTCGTTATCGATTATTGGTCTTGGCATATAAAGTAATGCAGAACCACCGCCAGATATTAACACGATTAAAGTATCATTTTCGGTCAAAGACTCTACTAAATCAATAATATCATGGGTTGTTTGTAACGATCTATTGTCTGGTTGATTATTTATACTTCCTTCGCGGTATTCTACTACACCAGTTTTTAACATGGGAAAATAAGATTTATCTTTGGACTCCCATATTGCATTTGTTGAAACAGAAGGAATACTAACTATTCCCTTTTTTAAATGACTACCAAGCATTTGTTCAAGAACTATGGACATACCCATGACAGCTTTGCCAAAACCAACAAGATACACATTTTCTTTTAATTGAAATCTTTGATCATCAACTTGTAATGTTCCATCTTTAAATTTAATTTTATTAATTATAAGTTGCTTCGGTGAAACTACTTTAACACCAGCAAAGTACATATCTTTTAAAATAGATTTAGATTCTTCTAAAACTTTTGGATTTGTAGACATAATTGTACTCGTATATTTTACAATATTTAGTAGGTTAGACTTAAAAAGAACTGGACTACTGAAAAGATGTTATTAAGTCATTGATGATACACAATGTAACAGTAAAATAATTGCGTTGTTAAAAATTACTAAAACACTTGCCTGTAGCGTGTGAATTTATGTAATAATCTATAATGCATTCTGAAATCATAAGCACACTTTATCTACATACACATTCTTATCGAATAAGACTTATTAGACATAATTTAATTATCGATAAAATCATATTACATAGAACCTTTAAACATTCAAATCTTAGATAAGTACGTGTTCTGGATTTTTAAAATAAATACTAACACAAAAAATTCGTACTACTAGTAACAAATTTTTATTAATATTTATTGTTGTAAATTGTTTCAAAATGGTGACTTACGTTTAGACGAGTTATTATACATTTCCGAAGTACACGTACATTATAAATAAACACAAAAACACTCACTTAATTGAAATTCGGACACAAACGAAAATTTGCGCATTCACATCGCGACAGTTTTATTCATGCAATGTCATCTCTCTCACAATCATTGAGAATTAAAGCAAGATTTAAGATTTTTAATAAGAACCGAGACACTTCTGTATTGCATTCTTATTGCTGGTATTTAATCTGATTTGACTGTACAAATGCATACAGCGCCTACATTTAAACAACGAAAATAGCGTTTATTTATATGATAGAAATACAGTATTTGTCAATTTGTAAAAATAAATATTTTGATGCTTATATTTAGTATGCTACCAGAAGCTACGCGACAACAGAAAACTTCTGTAAACTTTTGAGCTCAAAGCTTAAGGAAATCTGATAAAGTTCTGTAGCTACTGCAAACAAGATATACAAATAGACTTAAAACCAATGTAAAATTTTGTTACACACTTTCGGAGGTCCTGGGACACAACTCAGACTCCCTTATCATTTTTGTGTCACACCCTGTCATATCGACTTACACTGGTATTGCACGATAACGTTGTAAATGATAGGAATTAAAATAAAAAATATTGATTCGCAGATTTAAGATACGTACAAACGTTGCAGTTTATGGGAATTTTTGTCTAGGGTTCAGGAGTCTCGAGACACAGGTCTGTTAATGCGTCGGGGCATTTTTTTGACGGTATTTATCGGTATTTCAAAATAGTAGACAGAAAAATGACAGATTTTTCCGACTTCAATCATCGAATCGAATATATTTCTTACACTCATCACCCTAATTCATAGAGGGCCTAACAAAACATACACTTTTTTTGTACGATCGGTATTTTAAACCATCAAACACAAAATCTCATAAAATATTCACTCTATTCTATCTCTCGTCTGTGGTTATACGTTCTGACACTGCTTTATCAACATTACATAACGATGGTAAATCACATTGTTACATGAATTAATGAAGTAATTCGCTGATTCGTCTCACTAGCGACACTGTAGTTTACTTCAAATTTAGCGCCATTTGACAAAGTTACATTCTTGCATTCCTATAATCAATTTCAGGTTATATTTTATAGAGTTATAATAAAACATGGATAGTTGGCCGATTTTGCATTTTTAACTATGTTCACAAACTATTCTCAAATAATGGGTTGAATCGTTCCTATAAAAATGTGACAGTGGTGAAATATACATTTATATTAAAATATAGGTTAAGATTTTCCTGTAATATTAAATCCTTTTTGAATAACGTGAGAATACAAAGAATCACTTGGAAAAATGAGCAAACTATGGAACTATCTAATATTTCAAGGATGGATATCGTACTTAATGGCAGCTGGTTTGCTTGTCTTCACAAGCGGCTTCCTACTTAATCGTGTCTCCAGGCCGGAACGCGCTGAATGTAAATATTGCACAGATCCTGGAGGTTGTAATGTTAAAAACCTTCTTCAAGATCCTGTTGCTGCAGCGAGTACCTGCCTAGAAAGAAAAGCACGGGTAGTGTTGCTAGTCGTTGATGCTTTAAGATATGATTTTGTTCATTGGTACAATGACAATAGTTCTACCCCAACATATTATCGCAATAAACTACCGATAATACACAAATTATTGCAAACTGAACCTAAGAAATCTCGGTTATATAAATTCATAGCAGATCCTCCAACAACAACCATGCAACGATTAAAAGGTTTTACTACTGGATCTTTGCCTACATTTATCGATATTGGATCTAACTTTGCTTCTGAAAAAATAGATGAAGATAATATTGTTGATCAGAATATTGACAGAGGTATTATATTCATGGGTGACGATACTTGGACAAATTTATTTCCTGGAAAATTCAAACGTCAATTTCCATCGCCATCTTTAAATGTATGGGATCTGGACAGTGTGGATAAAGATGTTAGGTACCGCATATTCTTTGAATTAAAGAAGAAAGATTGGTCCCTTCTTATAGCACATGTACTTGGAATTGATCATTGTGGACATAAACATGGTCCGAATCATCCTGAGATGACTAGAAAATTAAATGATACTAATACTCTTATTCAAGAAATCATTGAATCTTTGGAAGAAGATACAATTCTCTTTGTTGTTGGTGATCATGGAATGACACAAACTGGAGATCATGGCGGTGAGAGTTTAAATGAAATTGAAGCTGCCATGTTTGTTTACTCATTGGTTCCTTTACAAGATTATAATTCAGTTCATAACACTGTGAATCAGATTGATCTTGTTCCTACATTGTCATCAATCCTGGGAACACCTATACCATTCTCTAATTTGGGATCTATAGTACTAGACTCTTTACCAAGTTCATCAAGAAAAAGAAACTTACAAGACGATATGTGGTATTCATTACATTCAGTATGGAGAAATATTGTACAGACTAAAAAATATGTGGATGCATATTCTACGGACACTTATTTGTTTTCTAAAGAACAATTTCAAAATTTAGAAATCATCTATAATCATCTGTTCGAACAGATGAAACATATAAATACCAGAGAAGAATATGAATTATTTATTCAAAATAGCAAAAATTATTTTAAGTTGCTTAAAGATATGTGTTCCGAAGTTTGGGTTCAATTTGATTCTAGCCTAATGTCAAAAGGCTTACTTCTAATGTTTTGTACCTTATTCTTCTTTTACCTGTTTATTACAGGTATTCCAGAAAGTCGTATGTCTAAGATATTTCAATCGTCGTATTTACAATGTTCTGTTCTAGTAAACTTAATTACTGCATTAATAATCTTCTTCTTATATTTCCTTGACATTCTAAGTGAATTTAAAAATACTACATTTTTTACTACTGGTTTAGTATCTATAGTATTATTAGTTATATTGATTGCTAAAAATTGGGATGTAATTTCAATGAAATGGTATGATTACTGTAAGATTAAAAGATTTATTTATATTATTAGAGTAATACTCCTTTTAACTGTGTGTAGTCTTTTTTCTAATAGTTATATTGTTGAGGAAGATAATGTACTATCCTTTTTACTTGTTACACTTCTCTGGCTACTTACATTTAACTTAAAACAAGAAAGTTTTAATGAATATTCCGAACGGAAAGCAAAACCTTTTGTGAAAACATGCGCAAAGTCAAATTTAAAGATTGTTATAATAGTTATTGGTTTAATAGCATGCATTTCTGTAAGACTATCCCATTATTTCTGGCGTTGTCGAGAAGAGCAGCAACAAAGCATGTGTTCATTTTTTATAACTGGTAAAATGAACTCTGTAACATCAAACAATTTAGAGCGTGTGTTACTTGCTGTTACGTTAATTGTACTGGCACTGTATGTCACAATAGTAAGACTGTGGTTACAGAATTGTGGGAATCTTACTGGTTTTTCGCCCAGTGTTTTAGTAGGACAATATTGTCCTGTTGTAATTGGTGTTTGCATGGGTTGTTATTGGGTCCTTCAACGATTACCAAAATTTGTCAAAGTAAAGTTTGCACTATCATGGCAAGTAAGTACATTGCCTAACATAGTGTATGCATTGAGTTTAATTGCAATCTCTGTTCTTTACTATCGTCCTCTCAGCATATTTTTATTACCAAAAAAGAAAGAATCGATAAATATATACAGTGATGAGAATATAGTACCACGATTATTTGAGAAGATAAAGGAGTCAATATACCGTAAGAGGATAGATGCAGATGAAACACCAGTTGTTTATGGTTTAGGAACTGCCTATAGTGCTGCATTTATTTCACTGAGCGTATTTCTTATGCTATTATATTCTTTATTGTTAGGAGATGTATTATCACCTAGTACATTTTTAATGTTCTTGTCCTGTGCCTCTGTTTTGGGCTTGTCTGCGATAGAAAGATACAAGAATGCTAATAGTATATGTAAGTACTTGGAATATGTAGATGATTGGAAATTAATTCGTATTGTACCCTATAAATTAAAAATTGCTGTTTTAAAAACAGCTGAACTTGTAGAAGTACCCACTTCTGCCCTAGTATGTTGGTTCTTGATAGCTGAATATTTCTTTTATGGAACTGGACATCAGTCAACTTTTTCTACTATTCATTGGGATGCTGCTTTTGTAGGAACAGGTGGACATTTCTATGGAAATTTTATACCAGCAATTTTAATAGGTATGACCAATTATATTCACGTTAGTAGCAAAATACTTTAAATCAGTAATTGATATTAAAATTATAGGAATAAACACATTTGGATCGCATATCATATTAGGTGCAACATTACCATTGCTAGTAATCGTACCATTTACATTATATCTCGTATTTCCAAAATTGGTGAAAGCAAAGTTTTCGGAAGATGACTTAAAGAGAGGAGAACTGCTTTTGTTCGAACAGGACTCAGTATTTCATACTGCAGTTTTTTCTGTTGCAGGGAAATATGTACTCCTGCATGGAATCCGAGTAAGTTTGTAGAATTATAAAATAATAGGTATAAAAATAGATTTTTAAAATTATTTTATATCAATATATTTTTATAACTTAATATATATTGTAGACGTTTGGCATCATGCTTGCTGCGACGATTCACTGTCGGCATTTAATGGTTTGGAAGATCTTCGCGCCAAAGTTAATATTCGAGGGTTTAGGATTGTTAGTAACGTTAAGCAGCGTAATGGCGTCCTTTTATATGGTATTCAGAATCGATCAACGAATGGAACATCTTATATCCAAAATGACGAAAGGCAGATGATACAGTGATTCATTCATAATACAAACAATATCGCTAGTAAAGTATCAAAGTTTTGAGAAAAAAATAACTTTAATCTTAAAATACACACAGTGACTCCTATCTATAAAAATTAAAGTTTTCATTAAATAAAGATATATAGGCGTTCAACGTCAGTACTTACCAACACTGCCAAAGTTTCCAAAATTTTATATGACTTTACATAAATAAAAGTTAAAGGTATCTAGCACGAAAATTGAACTGAAGTTTCTAGCACAGAAAAGTGACAAACATTTTCCCTTTATTTCTTCAAAAACCAAATCGTGTAATTAATTCTGGTGCTTCCTAACACACTAACACTACCCTGCGTGCAATGCATTGCTAATTGCAGAGAAACAAAGCAACGCACTTGATGCAGGATTGCGTCCATGTGCGCTAACATCTGCTTGTTTGATGTATGTATTATTTTATTATTTTATATTCGTTAACGTTAAATGCATTTGGATGAATCATTTTTTATACATTTCTTTTTCATTCATTATATGCGATACTGTATATAGCATGTATTATAAGACCAACAAAAAATTTAATAAAAAGACATTGTATATCTTCCAGATACGTTTCTTTTTATGCGTTATATGCGTTATAAAATAGTAAGACTTGCAAGCAGTAGTGTATTACACTAATACATGCTTATCCATACTTTATATGTTTTGCAAATCACACTTTATTGAAAAAAATTGTCAAGCGTACACGTTATATATTTTATGTGAATACGATCAATTTAAAGATAAAAGTTGATAATTACAAGTAATGGATGTATTCCTGCTGGAACAATAACGCCTAGTGGTGTTTATGATGCCTATGTCCTTGATAATCACTTCTCAGATAATCCATCCAGTTGGTCCATTTGTTGGGTTCCTCATAATTGTTGATATCCTGTGACAAATGAACAAGTTCATGGTATTCGAAGTATACAATTTACACGTACCTAGCTTTCATAATTATTATTTTCATAGCCTGGCACTTGCATACTAGGCAATACAGGCATTTGTATCTGAAAACAAATGATGTTATCATGCTGCATAAGACCTCTTATTGCCTTCATTTATTTTATAATTATACTACGAGGAACTGTAACTTTTACTAAATTATAAATCTTATATTAATCTTTAAATGTTAGAAACTATATATTAAATATTATGATGACATTTCAATATGTATATTACATATTATAACTTACAAATAATTTAATTCCTCCGCCTTGGTGTCCAGGCATGGATCCACCTCCCGCCTGTACAGACTCTATCGAACCAGCTGGCAAACTCTGATATCCTTGATGCATTTGCATTTTAACTCCCCGCGTTTCTTGTTTATGAATCATATTTGTTTCTCCATTTATTAGTGGCTTGGAATCACTGTCAACTTCTCTTTTTTCTTCAGGATAAGATACCCAGAATGATCCTGGAGTCTTTTGCAATGTTCGGGTCATGATTGGTCCAAATTTATCAGACATTGTTGCATAAGAATTGGGCATATCATAGTCAAGTGTGCCTAATTTACTTTTGAGAGCATCTAAAAGACTTATATTGATAGGTGCACCAGACACAGCATTATCAGGCAATATTGGATTAGCACTATTTACTGATCCAGAAATACCACTTGAATTCACTTTTGTTTTTATTGCATTTTGTACAGCTAGAGTAATGTTTTTCTGTAAATCCGACAACATGTCAAATACTTGACTCAATGTTGCCATTTTTTGTTGAAAAGGTAACGTTCCATCAGTAATTGGCTTTGGCCAAATACCTGGTGCGAATGGTTTAAAAGGCTTTTTTGTTGCAGTCCCTGACACAGATTTTTCATATGTCACTAAATCATTCATAGTTGCTACCATATTACTTTTCAAATCACCCAACTCAGTCAGTATACTATCAACAATAGCGTCTTTAGCTGCATTAATAGATGATAAATCATCAATAGACCTTGCAACTTTTGTTTGCATATCTTCTTCATCAAATTTGACAGATCTCAGAAAATCACTTTTCATGCTTGTACTATCACTGTCACTTGAAACTGCAGTTTTGTTAAGTTTCAAACTTTCAAATAATTTGTCCAAAAAATCGTTTACTTTGCTACCATATTCATCTGGACTAGGAATCATTGATGATGGAAACCAGAAGTCAGGTGGTACAATAGTACTTTTTGTTGTTGGAATTTCTGTTGAAGTGGCCGGTGTTGGTGTAGTGGTAGCAAGATTTTTAAACAAAGTATCCAGGAAAGCAGACTTCTTTGCTATGAACATGGATGGATCCATTATTGGTGCAAATGGACTGAACGGTCCAAACATCCCTGGCAAATACTGTTTTGGTGCAGTGGCACTTCCTACTTTCTGAAGCAGTAAGTTGATATCCTCTTCTGATTCTTCAGAAATTGGAGCAAGTGTAGGATATGGAGGTGGAGGTATCAAGTCCTTTGTTTCTGATTTACTGCCATCCATAATCGACCTGAGTTTTGTTAAAGAAGATTCGTCTATACTTCTTCTTTTGCGGGAGAAGTCACTTTTCATACTATAATTGGGTATAGTATTTAATTCTGAATACTGAGACATAGGATTCATTGAGCCGAATTTGGAACTCATTGGACCAAACTTAGGACTCATTGGTCCAAATGGTGTAGGAGAACTAAAGGGTCCAAATATACCACGCTTATATGGAATATTATCATCTTCTATTTTACTTTTATCTAAACTGCTCAGTGATGCTTCATTAGCTGTACCATACAAAGTTGGTCCACTTGCAACAGTATATGGCATAAATGGCTTGAAAGGTGCCATAGGATAAGTGGGTGCCATAGGATAAACAGAACCTGTAGGGTAAGCAGGTCCCAAACCTCCAAACAAATTACTTAATAGATCTGTCTTCTTTGAGATCATCATTTTAGGATCAACAAATTTAGGAAAAAGTGGAGATTTTGGCATGTACGGAACCGTTATGGTATCTATTGTTGATGGCGGTGGTCCAAGAGCTCTTGAGTAAACTATAAATGAATTATATATGTACAAAATTTATCGACTTACTATATGTGTGTTTGAAATATTACAAAATGATGAATATTTAATATATATACATATATATAGTTTTATATTACCAGGTTTTGAAGCAATATTTGTCCATACTGTTTCAGCAGGAGTTTTAACAGCTGCACCAGCTGTTAAAACTATTAAACAAGTAAATAGAGAGAAACTTTTCACTAGAAGCATTTTGCACCAAGTGTTGGATTCTGTTCTGTTCCTGCTTTTATAGCAGTATTCGGACAATAATACTTGCAAAGCTTGCAGGATTATCAGTATAGGAGTAATACCCTCATTTACATAATCCATCATATACAGAAGCTGCATTTATGTTTTAATAATTAGACAATATGCTTTCTTTATATCGCTTAAGAAAGCAATTTCCTTCTTATTTGTACCATTACATATTAACACATATTATAAATTTGAATAATTAAAAAAAAGTAATAAGTAAAGTAATAAAAATTAGTTTCTTTATTTTTACATTTATTTAAGTTGCCTATTTTATTTGCATTAACAAATATTTTAATCTTCTTTACTTTATTTTATACATATATTTTTTTGTAAATTACTTTTCACAATATTTTCTTTTATAATATGTTTATATCTAACATTTTTTATTTCTTTCATCGTTATTTCTTATCTACTGAATATGAAAGCGGATCTATTTCATAATTCAATTTGTAATCCGATTTTAATCGACTTGCAAACGAACTTGCGAGAAATACGTTATTCATTTGTCGACAATAATACATTATAGCAGCTGTTTTCATTATTTGGCAATTACCAATTAATTGTATTCACGAATATACATCCGTATTTATAAGAAAAGCTGTCACATCTTAAATACAAGGATCCATGTGAAAATGAAAATAAAAAATCCTGACAATAGTAAGTATCAGTGCATTTTAAGTATGTGATTACATCTTATCAGATATATAATATGTAGTATTTTATGTTATTACCTACCTCCGTAAAAAACGTTTGAAAACAACTCTACTCAATAATTTATTTTTGTTTTTCTGTTTTTTTTTTATTAAAAAACAATATTTAACTAAATTTCAAAATTTTCAAAAATTAGTATTTAAAGAAATATTAATTTAGATTAATTTTTTATTTTAGTTGCAATGGAAAATAAGGATATTATGATAAATCTTTCTATGTTTGAAAATTTTCCATTATCAAATTTAAAAAACACAAATGTTATTAATCATATAAATCGTTTAATAAATATGTATCATCCTGACGATGGTATAGTCGCATACGAACGATTATTAAAAACTTTACTATTTTTATCTGAAAACTTTGATAGTAAAACGCAACAACAGATAATTTCTACAGTGCCATTACCCAAAGGTGCATCAAATGATTCCATTAAAGATGTGATATATAAAACAACAGGATTTATTGAAATAGCTAATAAAATTAAAATATATCAAAAGTATGATTTTTATGTTTTTAATACCCTTTTAAGGACAAATAATATATAACATTATTGTATAAAGTATTGTAATAAAAACTATTTTTTTTAAAGAAGTAATGTTGTTCTTAACAACAAGCTTAACTCTGAAGATGCAACTGATAAGACAAGAATTCATTTAAATCGGAACATGTTGATGGGTCTACCTACTCAAAATCCTGAATCGAATGAAAATGTAAAAGTTTATTCAAAATACAATTGAAAACATTTATAGTTCTTGAATTTAATTTTAATATGCATACTGTTTCTTCCATTTACTTAGTTTATACCTTCGGTATGTGAAGTATTTCGAGGTTTTCCTCCTAATGAAATTTCTATGATACATAGTCATGTAAGGAATGTGAATTATATGTATGATACATTAGATTATGACACTCCATGCATAGAACCTTTTGTGGATATAAGTCAAAATTTTCTACCGCATACTGATCAACAAGCAGACTTGATGAAGCACCAATCAAATTTAAAATTTAAATGGGTTCATACACCGCACGTTTTGTGCAAGAAAAGTAATTATCAAGAAAGTTTCTCCAGCTCAATGGATAATAAATGTTTTCAATCGTCTCTTCATAGAGTTAACAGTTATAATCAATGGAATGTAGTTAATGTACCTCATACATCGCATCAGGTATGTATTTATGAATTTATTTATAAAAGAAGTTAATCTTCTAATAGCACTGATAATAATTAATAGTACTAATTTAAGCATTTTTAAATTGAAATTTTTTAAATTATATTACAGTCACCAATTGATTTAAAAGAAAAATTATGTAACATTGACATAGATTTAAATGCACAACATAAAACAGAAATTTTTAATTCGAGACTATCAAATAGTAGCTCATCACTTTTACATTCTGAAATTAATCATTGCAAATTTTTACCTGATGAAAATCAATATTTTAAAAATGTCAACAGTAACATAAATGGGAACAGAATTTCAAATACAAATACACCTGAATCTTTTGAACCAAAATTTAAAACTGAACAACAACTAATTCAAGAAGATATATATAAAATGGATGTTGTACATTGGAATGAAGAAATAAATACTGCAGTAAACAATCAAATTATAAAAAGTTTATGATATTAATAAATAATTCGTAATAAATGTTGTATTATCGCGAATACATTGTAGGTATCAACAGAAAACAATTTTATTTTGGATGATTTTATTATCAACAAAAATCTTAAAACGAGTTTACAAAAGTTTTTAAAACGCGCAGAACATGAAATTTTGCTTGGTAAAAAATTGAATTTATTCTTATAATATATTTAGAGCTTCCAATATTATTTCAAATAGAACTTCTGTGCACATTTCCTCTTACAGCCAAATGTTGGAAATTTGTAACTCAGAAGAACCTAGAAAACAAAAATCAATTAGATTCTTCAATGAACAATACCAACAACTCTATAAATAGAAATTCAGCAGAATGTATACAAAAATTATTTGACAAGAAATCTTCAGGATTATTCAATATTTATCCAAAATCAACTCAGTTGCAAGTATTTCAGGAGAGTTTAAACACTGCTTTTAACAAATCCCAATTAATGGAACACGACAAAAAGGATAACATACAAAATTTACCATACAAGTATCATTGAAATTGTCACATAAATTTAATATATCTAACAATTAACAATTTATTTAACAGAATTATTTATATTCAGATCTACAGTAAAGCAAACAAAACAAAATAATGTGAATAGTTCACGAAAATCTGCATCTATTACAGAGTTAGCAACACTTAAAAGACAATATTACGATACATTGCTGAATGTTCAAAAAGCTAAAGGTTTATTCTGACTTTTATCATTTCTTTATATCCTGTTCAAAAATGTAATATTGTGTATATACTGTTTCATATAGTGGCAGTGACAAATTCCTTGGCAATATCATCTGTGGAAAGTTCCACCAAATATGAACCACATTATTCAAGTTATTTGTATCAACAACGACAAATGTTGCAACAACATGGTCAATTAACTGTGAATCCACAATTTGCAGTGCATACTGTAGCTCAATCAAGATTATCAAACATACATAACACTCCACACACTTGGATGAGATATAACGATTGGAGACATCCAACAATAAGACAATTAAGATTTTCCCAACAGGTGAGACACTGAATATTATTTAAATATATAAATATCTTCGAATATTTCTTTTATTTTAATTAACTTATCTTTTTTAGTCCTCATTTCAACATTCAAAGGACAAAGAGTAAGTTCTTTAATCATAATCCTTAATCTATTTTTCTTCTTTTAAATACCTTATGCAGTCGATGTTATAAATATTTTGGTATTTTTTTTTCATTTTTCCATCAAAAGAAATTCTGTAGTGCATTATGTAAAAACTATGAACGTTCAGTGTTTGACTGAAGAATTATAGTAAAAAAGGTGAAACAATCTGTACAACATAAGAAATTAGAGAGCATAATTGGAAAATTCAGAGACAGAAGATAGCGATATAAATAATTAAAGGATTTTCACTAACCTCTGTGAAGTTTTAAGATCTTCAAAGTTTAAAATACATTCATCTATAAATGAATATACTAATCGTACACTGTTCAATTACTGACACAGATAAAACAATGTCTTAAGAAAATAATTACAAGGAGCATTTGTGAAAGTACATCTGCTTAAGTAGAATTCACCAAGAGGTATTAAAATTGTAATACATAGATGAAGGCTTTTAAATTAGGAGAGTACACATCTGGTAAAAGTTTTCATTTTCCTATTTACCTTGCACCAGTCTCAACAGTTAATGGAAATATCGATACGTTTACACGTGTATACATACAATTTTTTCTATTATTTTTTTGGCACTGGTAAAAGATAACAATTATATAAGTACTAGATTAATCGCTAATGTCTTTAATAATTTCGTTTGTATTTCGGACGATTGCGTGACAATTTTTCTTTTCTAATTGTATATACGCAGGACATCCTGACGCCAATCAAACCTTAATATTTATAACATATTAACTAACAAATGTACACGTATTCATTGGTTAACATGGAACAAAGTTGCTTCTAATAACTAACAGTTTGTGGTATATTCATAGTTTAACATATAACATCGTACACATTCATGACTTTGTACAGATTATCCCATACACAAGTCGTTCATCATTTATTCCTAGGTGTATAAAATAACTTTTAAAAGAATAAAGACAGTTGTTAACTTAGCTGTTATATGGATCATTGATCGTTATTGTCCAGAACAATCGCTCTGAAGCACGACAAATTACCAATATACCGAAAAGTTTATACTATGTAAGTTTTGGTAATTTATCGAACCACATTTATCAACTTGCAATCTTCCTTGTTTCAGAAAACATTCGATATATTACACTTGCAGTGGATCTACGATAGAGACATTGTTGTATTTAATGTTTATTGTTTATTATCAGTACTGTGAGCATCATCTTAAAGCATAAAAATAAATTTATGTACTGATATTGCTCTCAATACTTAATATCAAACAAAATCTTAGGCCAATTGTTTCTCGCAGTGCATAGCTCATATTTCCTGTATAGATTGTCATTATCAGCATTACAGTGATTAATGAAGAAGACAAATGTGCATAAGCAAGGCTTGTTTAGATTACTTATCTACACTGCTTTAAGGATTGCTTTTTCTGTTTAATTATGGTGGTACTCACTAAGTCCTTTGTATTCTATGTTGTACAAAAACCATAAAAAGAGATAATGTTTCTCTTTTGAAGACCCTAATTCTGAAATAAGACATATTTCATAGCTATAAATTAAAACGTAAATAATATCATTTAAAATCAAGTCAAATAAATAAAGGAATGTTATATAAATAATATTAAGGTATGTATATGTTGTAGAAAAACAAATATAATAATGGTAAATATTGTTTTGTGCGTTAAATGAGTGCCATAATTTACCAGCTTTACTGATATGAAGAATGTTTACAGATCAATTGAAGTTCTTTGATAACCAGAATTAGTATTGGATCATGTTAGATCATAATTCTTTGTTTATTTATATTATAATGCAAATACCTCTTTATATTTTAATCATCTTTTATATTACTTAAAAATGGCAAGTATTTAGAAATATTTAAAAGAATTTTGAAACAAAAAGTAATGTATAAATATAATATTAAATTGGAAGTAAAAAATTATTTGTTGTCTTAATTGATTAGACGGAAGAATAATAAATAGTAGAAGAAGATTTTAAATAATTTTTAAGAATTTTAATCATTTGTTCTTTGCTTAACATTTTCCAATCAACAGTGTTTATCAAAAGTAAGGAGAAAATACGTCTGTAAGAAAATTAACAATCTTAGTACAAAGGTGAAACATAATGCTTAAACAATTTTCTATATTCTACAATGTATTAAAGTTTTTGAAGAGCAAACGTAATTTCGACATTTGTTTACATTTGTGCTATGATTTAAAGCGTTTTAAATTGAAAATTATATAGAAATACATTAACAAGTGTTGCAAATTTATATACGAAATATAATATTAACAATTCATTTATCATGAGGTATTGCAGATTGTAATGAGGTAAATCCTCAAATACTAAGTCATTGACAAGTAATAAAGTCATTCAATATACATGACACTCAAAGAGCGTTATATTTCTTCTGGCAGTGTCGCACATATTTTTTCATTATTTTGTTTAAATTTTCAAACTAAATATTTTGCACCATATAACGTTTCCATCTGACATTTTTTACGAAATCTATTCGCACTTTCAAACATTTTGCTAGAATACCAGCATATACAATGTACAAGAAAAATTATAATTACTTCTTCGTTGTGTCCTTGTGAACCAAATTACAACATTGTCAATATTAGCCACAACGAAGCTACTATAATATATATATATATATATATATATTCTCTTTTTTAATATGATCCTATATGAACACGCACTTTTCTCTTATACTAAGTAATTAATTAATTAATTAATTAAAGAACTAATATGTCACACACACCAACATTGAAATAGATGACTGATGTGTGTGCACACTCTATTATTGTATCAAAAGACAAAGTAATCATTATTTATAATCCTAATTAAGAATAGTTAACTTCATTATGTTGTATAATGGTCATGATCAGTAAACTAAAAAAAAAAAAAAAGAAAATACATGTCCCGATGTAATCCACTTCGACTCTTTATACTAGTGATTTTAAAGACCAGTTGGTCAAAAAACATAATGTTCTAATAGTTTTTATGAAGAGTTGTACCTCTAACACGATATGTATGTACTAAAAATTACTTTGCTTCTCATTTAGGTGAATCGGTAAGGAGACACAGTTTTTTAAGAATATTAGATTAAAAATGACTAAAGATTTGAATTAAAAGTGTAATGCAATGCCATTACTGCTTATTTATATTCCCTGTCTAATCATCTTGAAGTTATATACAATAGTTTAAAATAATATATGTACATTTTATAAATATAAAGATGGACTATCTTTTTAACTATTCAAATTGGTATTAATCTAAAATTCAATTATTAATACATATATAAACAGGAAATTGTATTGTTACTTTCATAAATGTATTAATAAAATATTTCAAATTATAAAAATTAATGTATGTAGTTGTATTAAGTCCATCTCTATTTAATAATAGTATTATCTTAGTGACCATACCTCATTATTATAAATCAGTTAGAGTAACATAAGTAAGTGATGCTTACTAATTAGTTATACCAAAATACCTTAGCAGTAAAAATAATTAGTAATCAAATGTTTCGATGTTCATATGCTAGTGGTTTTAAAATTGATGTGTGTATTATACACATATGTATTTACGTATGAAATGAAATAACATCATTTGTATGTGAACATTCAGAAGTTTGGTTTTTATAATGCAAAACGTCAACATCTAAACAATTAAGGAAAAAAGAATCATCTTGGCAGCATGTTATTTATGGCAGCAATAATTTCGATGTGACGATTTTGCATTCTTGTTAAGTGCTATGAAGAATTTAAACATATTCACAATAACTAATTAACGTCTTAACTTCAAATTACATTTTTATGCATAGCGATAGTACCATAGACATACAAGATGAAAAAACAGGGATATAATTTTCCATGATCACTATGCGTTACTCGTAACATTAGTGCAACTTTACATATAAAATAGTTAACAGATTTAATTCGAATTCATTTAGATATTTTTTTTTGTGATGAAATAATTAAACATGTCTTCTATAGTTTTAATGTAAAGACAGAAAAAAAGTTGTGTGTGAAATAGCAAAACTATTGTTTCGAGGGAAGCTTCTGTATCATATAATTGTATAATTGTTAATTGTAATTTTTGAAGGTACGTTCATACATTTCCAAATTGAATCAGGCAAAGCCATAAGGGTCAATAGTTTTGCTAGAGCAAGGTTGAACGTCATCGGGTGGTGGTTGCCATTGTTCAGACCACATAGCTGTACGAGCCATAGCCATTTCCACTTTTTCAATGCTGGTACTGGACATACATTCCATCTCCCAATGGAAACCATTTTGAGTCACTTGCATTGAACTAGATTCAATTATACCACAATAGTCCTGTGCGTTACTGTTCACTGGTAATTGTGAATTTTTATTTCTAACTTGCATAGAACCACTACCTCTGTGCTCAGCACTGGGCCAAGGACGAGACTGTTCTACCGATTGTAAAGGTAACTGTCGTGGCACCCGTCTAGTTTTGTTATCGTCTATAATATGACCACTATCAGTTTTGGTATTTATTAAATTTCCATCGCCCGTTGAACTAACATCACCGTCTTTTTTTCTCCTTCTTCTTCTCCTTTCAGTGTCAACATCATCTCTTTGAATTTCTTCAACATTATCTTCAGAAGGTAAGAAATGTTGCCTCGCAGAAGCCCAATGATCTTTTCTGGTAGCACCTTGCTTATATTTTGAGTGATTATCATTGCTATGGTGACCGTTATTCGTATTTGTATCACTGTCTGCAGTCTGCTTCCTTGATTGTTGAGTTTTCCATGAAGTAGGTCTTTTAGGACTGCGCTCTTTGAGAGTAACCTACGAAATTATATGAATTTATTTACGACTGTTTTATAAAAACAATGGAAACAGTGAAACTACTTACTCCAGAAGAAGAAGAATTGTCGACAGGTTTATAAAGTTGCGTTGGGGTATGATTGCGGCTATCTGGGCCCCTACAACTAGATCCACTGCGACCATGTATCCATGAAAGTAAAAATGCTAAGATAGCACAAGACAGTCCAAGTGCTGCTGCAGCAGACAACTGAGAACGAGTACGTCTTGGTACCCAACCTCCACTGTGATATTCCCATATAGAGCATGCTAGTAACGCACTACTCAAGGCATAAGATAAGCCTATACCAGTGAATATCCAAGCATTCTATAAGAGGTGAATTCTATCAGATATATCGATCAAAATTCAATAGTGCTTATAATATATATGAAACATTGTAGGTTCTATTACATAATATTAATATTAATGAAAACAGTATAAAGAGTGTGAAATAAATTATTGACTACTTACCAATTTAGCCCAGTTGAGAGGAAAAACATAGACAATGTGTGAGATATCAAGGAAGAGGAGCAATGCGGTGATCAAAAAACAGAAAACAGCTACAAAGATCATAAAACGCAGCCGTCCAACTAAAGGCAACATAAATAAGCTGACCTTGGCAGTACCAGAACTGCACAATGTTGCCAGACATGCTGCAGATGATATCTGTACAAACATAATAAAATTAATAATATTCCAAGGATTGATGTACAGAAAAATACTACAAAACTACGTACAAGCAGTAAGAGTCTAACAACACCAATAGCTGTCTTAAGATGTCCTTGTATATCACAATATAGAACCAAGTGACTTGCTCTTGGCCAAGCCAAAGCATTAGAGGAAGAGCCATGGTAATCGCCATAACCATAACCATGGTAATTAGCATGTGAATCCCATGAATGAACCCCTGGTGAATCCAGTTCCAAAGGTTGGGAGCTAATTTGCCCCCCTGAACGACTACCTGCTATTAATACAATATTAAACAATGTACACATTCATATTCTTTTTAAATATATTATGTTCATTAAATATAAAAAATGAAATTCATGGTATATAAACTTGATTATTCTATTTTAAATATACAAACTTATTTATGTTTTATTGTAAAATTTATTATTGCCATTTGTTTTGTTATCATTATCATACCAATTTCGAAGTCCTGAATATCTTCAGGTCTAGAATATGCAGAAGCTGGTAGTTCCAGGTCACGAATCTCTTCTAAAAGGAGAACTTCTATCTCGTCGGCTGCATATAAGTCCGAGACCGAGTGAAGATGATGCCGAGTCTCGCTCATTACTCAAGTACACTCGACTGTTTACTCCTTCCTGCCTGCCGACGATCTTTTCTAATTGCTCCACTATTAACCACCATTCGTTACACATTGAGCCTAAGAATCGCTCCATTTGTTTATTTGCCATTGTGTACACATACTGTGTGCCATCTCTATTCTTGCAAGCAATACCACCCCTCTCCCTTTGCACCACACCTAAAGGGATTCATTCAATATTGTCCAACAAGTTATCGAAAGTTTATTATCTGTTAAATTCACATATCAATAAAATAACATATAAGAAAAGGGAATAAATGTTTAAATTAAAGAAACTAACACAATTTTAAATAAAAATAATTTATTTTAAATGATAATATAACAATATTTAAAGTAACAAATAAAAACACATGAGAAAGTAAAAAATAACATAATCACTTAAAATTATTTGTATACGTCACTAAAGAAAAAGATATTACACTATTCTAATGCTATTAGATCACGTTCCAAAGAATATAGACACCTAAATTAACAAATATTTAACTCTATAATTAAGTGCTACAAATTTATTTTGTAAACAGATGAACTGCAACTAGTGGAGTCTCTTGAAAAAAAAAGTTCAAATCACTTTCTTTAGTACTCACGCATAATTACATATTTTAACTAAAATATTATCTTAAAATACACAATTGTATGATAAACAAAACTAGAATACAATCATTCCAGATATAAATCGTAAATAAAATGTAATGTACATGTCGTTTTTTACATAAGGTATTATTTCTCAACTTTAATAAAAATTCAACATAAATCAAGTAACAATGATAGCATGAAATTTCAACAACAAATTTTAAATGCTTCTTAATCCTCGTTCCATATCAGTTACATTCGACACGTATCAGAACATGTAAAACTGTATTTCAAACAGTTAATTATATTTTTCTAACAAACTATTCGTTAATTCCAAATCCACATGTGGTTGCATGTGACATCTATTAGAATGTAACGAGCTGTGCAAAAACATTGCTGTCACGGATTTAACGAGAAAACCGCCGATACGTACCTCGAATATCTTCTCGTTGAACACGAAGCTTCGATTACATTTTTCCAAAATTTTTCATAATAAATTCAGTGACCGTCTGAAGAATAGCCGCCATTGCCTTTTTGCTGTTTTTACCCATGATCTACGTTTATCACAGCGACCTAGAAACAATAGATGGAACAACTATCTTTTTCAATGAAGCTTTCTAATCTCACCACAAGGAGACTACAAAATTCTCAAAAGTGTATTTTCTAGCCGTGAATTCAAAAATATCCCTACTATAGAAAATTATGAAATAAAATAGTGTTACGAAATAAATTTATTTCGTCAATTTAGAAAAAATTCGTTGTCTTTTCATTGCGAGTGGGGAAAGCAGTGTTATTTAGTATTGAAATTCTATTATGCATTTCTAACACGCAAACCTAGGAAAAATTAACTGCACCTTTCCGCTACAGTTTATTTTAAAAATATTACATTGTGGTTCATGAAACTTAATTCTCTTAATGTACTATTTTTTTTTACTTGTAAAAATCATTATAATACATTACAAATGTTTTGATGATAAAATGGAAGTAATAGCATTTTGAAAACCAACTTTATAAAGTATTAAAGTGGATACGCAACATATATAAATTGTATCGAGTCCCGTTGTGTTCGTTTTTTGACGTCGCTTGCATTGGAATCACTCCTTAACAGGCTTTTCGTGTAATGACAAATTTTACTAAGAGTAAACTATATACAAATCATTACCTCGATCTGTCAGGTTGACAGCGAAAGTATGTGCTCGTATAATTCTCAATATTAGAATCGATATTATTACTTTTAACTAATTTTAAAGTGGTAATTATGTGTGTTAAAGAAATATGATACTTGTATGTCATTTATTTCATCGCAAATCCTGTTTAGAGGTTCTTCAAGTTTCTTCTAGCTATAACCATTAACCATAAACTTATATTTTAACCCAGTGTCTTCCATCATGACTTCATAGTAAGTGGTTTCATAATTTCTATAAAAATATTGTTATTCCGAAAATATATAACTTCAATAACATGTTGCATATAATTTATGCATTGGGTACTATTTATCACTCAACTAGATAACTTATCTATCCACTCATTTAAATAACTCTGTATCCGTTGTTATACATTCATTTTCATATTTTTCATAGCTAAAAATGTTAGTTAAGAAATAATCTAAATGTACTTGTAATTTTTAGCAACAGAAATGGACCAGGTATATCAGGAAATTCTTTCAATTGCTGGGTACAAAGGACCAATATGCATGATGATTCTGCCATCACAAAAATGCAACATCAGTTCTGGGTAACAAAACAAACTCTATCACGAAAACTAGGAAAAAAAGAAGATGAATGTATAGTGGCATCTGATGCAGGATTAGATGCCAAATTAGAATTGTTCCGCAGTATACAAGAGTCGTGTACTTACTTGCAAAGAGTCCTTGACAAATATCAAGAAAGATTATGCAGTAAGTTTGAATATGAATTAGTACATAATATGTTATATAACAAATGTATAGAGTAAATACAACGTTTAATATGCAAAATTTTGCATAGATCTTGCGCAGGAAGAAAATGCAATGGGCAGGTTCCTCAAAGATGCTGGTAAACAGGATAAAACTAGAGCTGGCAAAATGATGTTAGCTGTTGGAAAATCATTATCTTATTCCAGCCAACAGAGACTCGCGTTAAGAGCTCCATTAGGTCGATTGTATCAAGAAGTAGAAACTTTTAGACAAAAAGCTATAGAAGACACATTACAAAATGTTCAGGCAATGGAAAAAGCTCGTATAGAATATAGAGCAGCTTTATTATGGATGAAAAATGTTTCTCAAGAATTAGATCCTGATACATCAAAACAATTGGAGAAATTTCGAAAAGTACAAACACGTGTCAGATTGTATGTACTATGTGTTATTTATATTCATTTTTATATATGTTTGGATACACTTATATTTATTATACCTGTCCGAATACAGGGGCAAAGTGGCATTTGATAACTTAGCCTTAGATTGTCTTCAGAAAGTAGATCTTCTAGCAGCTGCAAGATGTAATATGTTCAGTCATGCTTTAGTTTTATACCAAAGCACGCTTTTAAATTTCACTAAAAAATCAGCACAAGCATACTCAACGATTGCAGCTAGTTTCAAAGGTTATCAACAATATGATTTCACAGTTGTAAGAGAACTTGCTGAAACATCTACCAAATTGGCTCAAGAAACTGGTGGAGACGAAGATCCTGATGATAAAGAAAAGTAAGTTGTAAATTTGAAGAAGTATAAAATACTGAGAACTGGCTAATAATATTTGTCCTATTGTAGACTACCATTTTTTGACATCGATTATCATGACAGTGTAGATGAAGCTGAAGAAGTGAAACCAGCGATAGACAATGTAATCGACACCGATAAACATGATGAAAAATTATTAGACATTGAATGTGACACAAAAGATATATTGGAATTTGATGGATTAGATATGAATTCTAGTTCTACAAAAAATGAAATTCTTCAGTTGGATTCTAATACAAAGCATAAAGAGGATCTCCATCAACTTTTTGACAACTTAATTTTAGATAACAATGTATCTTGTAAAAATGAACAATCAGTTATTAGTAAAGAAGAAGAAAATCTATCTAAACTACAAAAAAGTGTAGAACAAAATCTAGAACTGAATATATTTGACAAATCGGATACGAATTTCACTCTGAGTGATTTATCTTCTTTAGAATTACAAGATGCAGGAGAACAATCACTACAGTCCCTTACATCAGAAAATTTGGCTCTTTTAAATGAAATATTAGGTGATAAACAAGATATTACTAACGAATGGGAAACAATAGCTACTGATACTTTTTTACCACCGAATATTCTGAAACAAAGTTTAGGTGATGCAGCACTTGGCATAGGGCAAAAAGGCATGCCTACTATGAGTATGGACGACAAAGTAAGTGAAACTCAATAACATTAATTACTAAGTAATAATTCTTTTCTTTTTATTATAATCATAACATTCAGATGAACAGTATTTTATTTTACAAAACAATTATTGGTTTTGTGGAAAGACAATTTATATTACTTTTTTTGTTTTTGCTTCAGAAGAAAAACAAAACTGGAAAACAAAAAGGAAATTCCTGGTTGGATTTGTTCGCTGAATTAGATCCATTAGCTAACAACCCGATGGAAAATCTTTCCACTGACAGCAACGCATCTGCTTAATTTTTTAAGAAAACACTTGCATCGTATTACCGTGATACATAAAAAATTGCAGTTCACAGCAACAATCGGAAGAGACGATTTTATTTTTATCAAACAAGATAATACTAGGAGCATTATACCACTCTATACATTTATATTAATATTTCGTACTTATTATTTGAAACTTAACATTCCTGATGTGTTACATTTAATAATAGTAAGAAAAAGATTAATGGTAAGAATCAAAAGTATTTGAATTTCGTAAGTATCTTTCAAGATCTATACCAAAGATGTAAAATCTGATAGTTTATAAAAGTGTGCTAATCAAATACTTCTTTTAAATACATTACAAATATCGTTTCATGATAAGAAATAGAGTTATCAACTTTCCTACTTACATTTATAATAAAATATGGTCGTTGGAGTTAAAAGTATATATATCATACAAATATTTGTAATTTGCAATTACTTCACGGTTCGAATTCTTTGTTGTACAATCATTTTTAATATCATTGTCGTTATGGGATGGTTTGTATTTAGAAAATTGTGAAGTAATTAATTATGCGCTACATACATTTTCGTTCTTTTTAAATATGCAGAAACATTCAATATCGCTTTCTCGTTTAAATTAAAAATACATACATTATAAACAAATTACATCGTCGGAGGATTATCGTTTTTGTATTTTTTTTCTATATAAATATAAAATGCTTATGCATTAACAAAGTATAGGATCACAGAGTTAACACCAAAATATAATTGTATTTCAAGTATAAAAGAACTCTAAATCAAAACCTAATTTGCATCGGTAACATATTTTGCAGTTTAGGCATCATAGAATTGTGCCATGCAAGTTCTGACCCTGAAACGAAAACAATCAGAAATCGTTAAAAGAGTAAATATTTTCGTACAAATATATTGCTCTACCGAAACCTCATCAAACAATCAATCACGTAACACAAATAAATAAAATGATTTGAAGCGTTTTCGAATAAAAAAGAGAGAAGTTTTAACATTAAATGATTGTTAGTCATACTTATCAAATAACTGAAGTTCCTTGCTATGCCGCAATTGTTGTAAAATACGATAAAAGCCTAATTCTCTTAAACGTGCTTGCCGCTGCGCAGCTCCAGGTTCCTCCTTCCAGACTAGGTTGCACACACAAAGCACAGCCGCAACTTGCAGCTTTATATTGTTATGCATCTAAACATCAATATCAGAATAACTATAAATTATTACTGTGATTTCAACGATCTGTTACTTAAATATAATTCCTTATGTTACACAAAACCCAGGAATCTCAAACATGTTATATTTATTCTAATAAAAAAAAAGTATTAAAAATAAAAGCTTAAACATAGTAAAATAATATTCCAGCGTACCATATAGTCCGTAAGTTTTTTAAGCACATCTTCATTAGCCATAATGTGATCTTTTGCTCGATTGCCATCAGCTACATTCGCCAAAATACAGAGAGCTTGTTCTTTTACATCCGCCGAGTGTCTTGGATCTTCCAGGACTAATATAACAGCTTGCATTACATGAGCAGCATGTTCACTCATTATGCGATCAATGTGAGCGCTTGTGGAAAGTAAGTTTCGTAACAGACCCAGTGTTTTCATTAAAATTGGTACATCTTGATCAGCCAGAAGGCAAAAAATTTGATCGGTGCCCAAGCATGATAAGATCTGCAACTTAACTTGTTGTTCGGCTTGAAAAGCCATGTTCATCAATGCCCAAATTCCATTTAATCGTAAGGCTGGCATGCACCGTTTCGTAAGTGAACAGAGTAACTCTATTCCACCAGACTCAAGAATTGGTTCTTTGCTTGGACTAAATTCCAATAATAAGTTACATAAAGTACTCGAGGCAACAGTTAATAAATCAACTTCGCTTTCGCCTCTACCTATATGATATAATCATATTAATTATTATACGGCACATGATCGTTAATAAATCATTAGGATATACAAATTATTTATTTCTAGTCCGAAAATTGTATATCTCATGATTTAGCAACAGTACGAAAAAATGTGCAAAAGTATTAAACTCTCTTAGAAGTTCCCAATACGAAGGAATCTGTTTTACAATCAAAGTAATTCTGAAGATAAAATACGACAACGGTTTATGCGATATACAGTTCTTATTTTTGGGATGAATGATAAAGTATCATATTTTACCCTCCAATCCCTTTTCTGCTCCATGCAATAGCTGCATAAGTGGTCTCCAAACAGCGTGGTCTTGAAAACTTGTTCGAAGTTGTTGAACACTTCTAGAAAGAGAATGTAGACATCTGACCGCTGCTAAGCGTACATGAGAACCACCAGGATCTTGAAGACCCGACACTACTTGCTCCATAAGACTTTCTGTCTCTATGATACGTTTCCGTATGTCTTCGTCATTTGCACTAAGAGATGCAAATGCCCTGAACGCAGCTTGTCGCATATCTTGCGTTAATGTTGCATCTTGTACCTAAAAACATCAATGTAACCATGAACAAAAGATACATATATAAAGGAGGTCAATTTATAAATGTATCGAACATACGTGTGGATGAGGTCGTAACATTTCTGCGAGAGTAGGAATTAAGTGATTACTAATAGAAGCTAGACGTTGTAATTCAGTGTTGATTTCGGTAAGAAAAGCCAATGTCTCAGCTGCAGCTACTCTTTCACGAGGTGGACGATCTCGATAGCAGAGTCTTACCAAACAAGGTAAAGCACGGTATATAATTCTTGGATCTTTATATAATAGAACTCCGGTTCTATACATATATGTAACACATCTTGCAGCTTCGAGTTGAATTAACGAGCTTTTCTCACGGCCCATTAATTGCCCTAATACTACAGGTACATGTCTACTTTGTACTGTGTTACTAGTTGACGCCGAGGCAACCGTAACGCACACCTTGTAATTTTTATAACACATATTCGCTAGACAAGCCAAAGCTGATAATTGCACGTCAGGTAATGGAGAATCCAATTGCATTGCTAATATTCCTACTACACCCCCTTCTGATAATGCATTCTGCTCTTCTGTTGTCTGGGTGGAAATAATATGAATTATTATTCCAAGTTATTAGACAATTTATGCTGTCTACTTTTGCGCTACTTCTTTACCTTACATGCTGTCGTTAAAATTGTTGCCACGCATATTTGAGAAGTTACAGATCTATTTGCTAGTGACACTAATCTGGGCACTAATGCTGGATCTTGATATATCGAATGAACTGGTGCTGCTGGATGTTGAAATACTGTACGTAAACAACGTAAACATGCTTCATTTAACAAATCCATTACTTTTGGCTTTCCTTCTGGAGGTGTATCTGAGACAGGTGTAGATAATAAAACCTGAAATAGCAATGGCACAACACCAAGATCTATAAGTGCCAACACATGCTGATCCGTTCCTTTGGCCAAAGAACCCAAGGTCACTGCAGACTCAAGTCTTATACGGTCTCCGATTGTACCAGATGAATCTCCGAGGAGTTGTAATAATCGAGGTACTACACCTTGAGCTATTACCGAACCTTTTTGCCTATTACTTCCAATAACAGAATTCTTGAGACATCTATAAAATATAAATAAATAAATAAAAATAAATATAGATAAGAAAAATGTAAAAAGTTCCACACAAAATTATAAATAATGATATTAATGTATATATGAAAGTAATGATCATTGTTTGAAAGTGAAATATATACTTTATAAATGTCATATAATTAAATATGTTTCACAAAGTATATATTACCAAAAGCAGTGCAACATAATTTTGTTTCCTTAAGTAGGTAAAGCATATACAAGTCCAATAAATTCTACTCGTTTCAAAACATTTATCATTTTTTTAAAATGATATAATAGATTTGTTCTTAGATATTGCATAATAACTGATTAAATCACTACCTCTAGAAATATAATTTTCCTAACATATTTCTTGAATATTGTACTTTCAATTCTGCTTGATCCATTACATAAAATATGTAGCTTTTTAAAAACGAGATCTTTAAACATGGGCAAAATCTGAAATTACGTCAATAATTTCATAGTTTTGAATGACAATAGTCGAAAACAACTTTTATTGAAATAATAAAAAGATTATACAAAATGAAGGAAAGTATTTTAAACGATGTTATATTAATCATTTATATATAGTAAAAACTTCTAACACATGAATGGTCATTACTTTTATACATATCAAAGGCGTAAAAGCTTTCAACAAATAACCACAGAGGTTAAGTATAATATTCACTCACATAATAGCTTCCAAACATTTTTGGGGATCTGGCGAATACAGTTCATCGATGTAACTTCTGGAGCTCTCCACATCCTGTCACAGAATTAGACAGTCATTTATCTCTTAGAATTTCATAACAAAAACGAGAAATTCAGTTTAGATTGTCAAAAGCAGAAGGAAACCGGTAACACGAACGTCTTCCCGACATTGTTCACTTACCATGAACGGCTGCATCACCGAGACCATACTTCCACTCTTTCGCTTTTACATAAAGGAATCACAACGTTTACTCACAAAAATCTTGAATCAATTCACTGATCACCACGAGGAATCGTCGGACCGAGTTTGTTACGTGAACGCTCACTGTTTCATCTGGCAAGATTTACGTTCTGAAAAAAGTTTTCACCAATTTTAGGGTTGCCACCATCATGCAATTATTATACTATCATGTCTAGTAAACTATAAACTTCAAAATCCTTTCAAGCGAATATCAATGAACACAAAAAGTTCTAACTTTTGCAACTAATAATTGTTGTAAAATAAATTTTTTAACGTTTTTAATTAATGTCAATCGTTTAGATAGTAATTTTATAGCGAGAAAATGCAAAATATTATTATTGCTTATTGTATAAAGTTGTATATACTTAAATAAATCGTTACCTTGTATCTGTGGTATCTGCAAAATTGAAGATTTTTTGATTCGTATACCATAGTAACCTTTATGCAACTATTGGCAATCTTGAGCCTAATAAGTAGCGCGCATTTGTTAAAGAAGAAGATTTGGATAACCAGAAAGCTTCTATTTATTGAACAACGATACTCTTTGCTTATAAATGTTAAAAAATAATTGCATTGATTAAAAATCGAATCAAATATGATCATGGAATCATTGCATGAGTATTTAGAAACCGTGGCTGGATATATATTTGACAATGATAAACTGGTGAGCACTTTGAAGTTCTTTCATTGTTTTGATGTAGAATAGAAAAGATCTACCTTATGAATATTAAATTTGCTACTGTTATGTATCTTATTTTTAGAAATTGTTATGCTTTTAACAAATTTTTCTGCATATCCTTTGATCCTTTTTATACATTATGTTAAAATTTTAAAATATTTACTGGAACAACAATGTAGTTTTTTAAAAAGTATTTATCTTTTTCTTTTTCTAATACAAAAATGAGTAAAAATGAAATTGTTTTATTATGCTTAAAAACTTCAAATAACTGTAGGTAACATACAAATGGTTGAGTAAAGAGCTGGAAGTTCATGTGAACATTGCCAAGCAGATTTTATGGGAATTTTGGCAACAGAAGAAGAATGAGAAGACTTTTGACTGTACTTTTTTATTGATGGGTACTTTAGAAGATGGTGGCATGCGTGTTGAAGTTGTAAAAGAAAAAGACTTATCAACAGCCAAAGAAAAGTTTAATAAAATTATGTCCGAACATGTTTATAGTCTTCAAAAAGTACTTCCTGAAATACAGATACTTGGGCTTGCAGAGAATGGAGATATTAAATTCAGTGGCATTAAATGCCTTGAAAATAATGAACGCAATGATGAAGAAATGCACGCTTTGCGCTGGGGCATTGCATCAATCGAAATGCAATTCATTCCTGAAGAACAAACATCTGCGCCTCAACCTATTAATGAAAAAAAGGAAAAAAGTCCAGAGAAAAAATTAAATGATGGTAAGAAGAATGATCAAAAGAAAGGTTATAACAATCTCTTTGGAAAAGCTAGTAATAAACAAAAGAGTCCATCGACATCATCATCATCTAACTCAGAAAAAATGGATGCAGACAGTTCCAAACAAACAAAGCATTCACCTAAAAAAGATACATCTGAATCATTGAAAAAAACTGTACAAAAAGGTGGACTCAGCAGTTTTTTACAACAAGGTAAAAACCAAATAAAATCTGCAAATTCTGTGCCCCCAAAAACCAAAGAAACTTCAAATCCTGCAGTGAAGGAAGATGTGGTGAAAAAAGTTACTTCTGAAAATAAAAGTAGCCAACAGAAGAATACACGTGGAAAAAAACGTAATCGGAGTAAGGAAACCAATGCAAATTCTAAAAAACGGAAACGCATTACCGTACAAAGCGATTCCAGTGAGTCCAAATCATCTGATGAAGAAGAAGAAGAAGAAATTCCATCTTCTCCATCACCAAAAAAGGATTCACCTGTCAGGATGCATTCTCCATCTCCACCAAAAGTCAAACATGAGGATGGAAAACGTAAGGTTTTAAAACTAGTAGATAAAACGTATCAGGAGGATGGGTATCTGGTAACAAAAAAAGTACATGTTTATGAAAGTTGTTCAGAAGAGGAACCAGAAGTAACAGAACCAAAGAAATCTGTAACACCTGAAGCACGTCCTGAATCAAAAGGAAAAAAGAGTACAAAACAAACAACTTTAAAAAACTTTTTTAAAAAATCATAATATATAATCATTTCTATTGCTTGAATAGAAATGTTTACATTATTATATTTTACACTATTTTCTTACAATGTAAAAATACGAATAAAGTTTATTATTTTAGAAATGACAGCAATTGTATGTGTAATTATCTAGATTCTACAGAAAAGATACAGATTCACTTGCTAAATACAATTATCAGATATGTTATCACAAGTAGAGGTAAGCTTGTGCTACACCCTTTTCAGTATGAGTAACAGCAACCATGCTGTGATTACTTAAGTATAAAATATCTTTGGTGTGAATTAAATTTTACCAGACAGAATGTCTATTCATTTGTGTTTAACTATTTTTTATTTCTTATTTATGATATCGAATTCTATGTGTAATATATGTTTAACATGTTCATGTACAACTACATGTAAGTAGTAGTGTAAGTAAGTGTACTAAGTAAGTAGTACATGTAAACTAATAAAATGACGTCAGTGTTGTATATAGAATTTAATTTTTATGTTGTAGTGAATGATGGATCAATAATAGATTGTCATGCAAAAAATTTAGGAAGCAATGATGTACTTCATTATTACTTATTAATGTTGAATGAAACTCAATCATTTGACAAACTTATTTTGTCAAAAAACAATATAGTTAATTTATCAGAACATTTAATGAAAAGATTAAAACTTTTGAAGAACTTAGATTTATCTGAAAATATGATGAATGAAATATATACGAGAACTTTTATAGATATGTATAATCTTCAAAGTTTAAGTCTCTCTAAAAATAACTTATCTACATTCGATGATTCTGTAGTAAAAGTTATTCCAGGATTGTTGAGATTAGATCTTAGTCATAATCATATTAATACAATAGAACATACAATAGATAAAACTGTAACAAAAATTAAATTCTTAGATCTTTCTCACAATAGTATATTTAATATATCTCAGAACTTTTTTGATTCTCTATCAAATTTACAATATTTGGATTTATCATTTAACAAGATTCGCTCTTTGGAAAACATTAACTTTGTATATTTAAAATTTTTGGAAACTGTTTATCTAAATAATAATTTTCTTACGTCATTATATGTGCAGATATTTCCAAAATCATTAACAAAACTTTTTGCTGGATATAATTCAATAAAAGAAATATATTATGAACCATCTCGAATTGAAGTACTAAGTGTAGAGTTCAACTACATTTCTGAAGTACAATCAAATATAACGTCATTGGAAAATTTACAACATTTAAATATTAGTGGAAATGAGATATCAAATTTTCCAAACATTTTACTTAAGAATTTGAAAACTTTAGATATATCTTACAACAAATTATATTACATTTCTAAAACATTATCTATGAAAAATTTTCCATTACTAGCTCAACTTAATGTGAGTAAAAATCCTATTCAAAATTTAACATTTTTCTCTGATTTAAAATTACGCTCATTTGTTGCGAGTAATATAAGTGCATTATTAACTATTGATGAAAATACATTCACAAAACTGATGTCGCCATTAAACGAATGTATTAATCTCACTATATCTAATAATGAAAAGTTATATTTTATTCATGAACATGCTTTGGATCATTTAAATTTATGTTCGGTAAGTTTCAGAATGTTTTAACAAGACTATTATTTAATAATTAATTATGTTTTTATTATTATTAGTTGGATTTAAGTAATAATCAAATCAGTTATATTGCACAAAAATTAGCTGTACGCAATACTAGTTTTTCAACGTACAGATTGAATTTACAAGGAAACCCATTCAAATGCAATTGTTCATTGCAATGGATGTTAAGTGATGTAGTACCTAAACTATATTCTACACATCCTGATCTTCTAGTTAATTTGAGGTATATATTTCAATAGATTTGAAAAACTAATTGATTTTAACAATATTTATAATTAAACAGAAAATGTGTTTATTATATTTTAATATATTTTATTATATTCTACTAGATGTGCTTGGCCTCCAAAAATTTCAAACATAAGAATGGTACATTGGTATGGATGGCACAATGAAGTGTTTTGTAGCAATATGTCAGATTTTAATGAGGAACTCACAATGAATGTAGCTGGTGTATTGACTGATACTCAAGTGGTAACATTTGACTCTAGTCCTGGTCTGCTTGCTGTTCTAGGAGTAACTATTGGAGTACTATCAATTTTGATGATAGTAGGCATTGTTTGGACTCATAAACTATATATGAAAAGGAGAAGAAGGAACAGAAAATTTTGACATTACGTACAAATTTATTTATCTTTCATGTTCTACAGAGAACATGTAGATGTTCTCCTTATTTTAAAGAATGTAACATTTTGTAAAAATATGATTTTCCTTTGCTTAAAAAACTGATTATTAAGTATTTGTCATATATAATAATATAATATTTATAATATTTTTTTAATTGCTCTTGTTTTGATCGAATAAGCTGCCATAAATGTTTCATAAGTAAACATGAATTGTAATTCAAATTACATATTTGTTATAACTTATTTATACATTAAAATCAATCACATTATATAGTCACAATAAAATATACTTCGGTAATGGCACAGTTATTATATGTTTTATTTTTACATGATTCATTTAGGTCTTTTTACCTATTCACTGTAAAATTACAAAAGCTAACTTTTTAATTAATTGCACAACGCAACAAATATAAACATTGTTTAGAGTTACTTAAAGACTTTTCTACATTGATTGTATTAAAAAAATGTTATGAACACAAGATACTTCTTAAAATGAAGAAATTAAAGAAATATAAATCGTTCCACTTTGAAACATTGACTAAATTTGAATACTATTACAATAATAGAAACAATAAAAAATGTTTACTTTTAATACTTAATATACTTGCAAATATGTACATATATACATACACACATATATATTTTAACTTTATCAAAAATTTAAAATAAACACATGCACACACATACATATATAATACTAAATTCACATACATAAATACTTCAGCACTCATTTTAGTTATGTATATATTTAAATATAAAGAACAGCCAACATTCGATGCAAATAGTTAAATTAAAATTATTGACATTTTTACTACCTCAAATTGATACGGATAAAAGTCTAAAATATTGGAAGGATTCGTCTTTCATTTGACCACTTGCGAACTTTAATTGAGACAAATATCTTCATTAAATCTAAATTAGAATAATTCGTTGATTTCTGGTAATGTCTTTTTTTTGTTGTATCACTAACTTTAGTGTTCATTATCTCAATATATTTGAATAGAAGATTGATCCCTGTTAATTATGAGCTAAATTATAATTGTAACAAAATTAATGATCACAATAGAAATTGATAAATAGATTTAATTGTATTATGCTAAGCTCTCTATTCCTTAAAATATGTATTGACCTAGTACTGAACAACATATAATAAAATATAGTCATCGTTTTGGACGTAAAATGAGCATTAAAATTTTTTTTATTATATGTCATCTATTTGCCAATGAGTAGATGTCACTTGAGCAGGAGGGTTCTCCCTTAATTCATTTAAGAAAGTACATATGTTTTGGTAGTATCCTGGTTGACACCATGTCTCATTATGTGTGCCGCCTGTAATCTGAAGAATTTTTTTACAAGGACTTCTGCAATTTTTGTAGAGATCTTGCATCATGCGCGGCGGTACTAAAGTATCTGCCAATCCCGAAATAAATAACGTAGGTACGGTTACCGACCGCACTTTAAGAATGGATAGGTACTGTAAACATAAACAGTCATTTACACATGTATAGTTTAATTTGAAAATAATGGAAAAAGTTTAAATTATTGCATTAAATTGAAACATTTTATGAAATAAAATCCAATTATAAAAAGACATTTTACCTTATTTTTATATAGAAAAAGTGGAAGATATTGTAAAAATTTTAATCCGAATAACAATGCAGCCATATCAGGAATACTTGTGAAAGTGTTCTCTAGAATAAGGCACCAAATTTTTTGAGAACTCTCTGGCTTTGTAGCTAAATTAATAGCTACTGCTCCACCTATGAAGTTAGAAATAATTTATGCAATACGCTGAATGTATGAAATAAATTCTTTAATATATGTTAACCACTGCAAGTACATATTACCTAACGACCTCCCAAATACAATTATTTCATTAGTATTTATGTCGGTTCGACTAGATAAATATTCAATTCCAGCACAAGCATCCATATATAAGCCTTCTTCAGAAGGCGAACCTTGTGATAGTCCATATCCCCTATACTCCAGCATTAAGATATTACATTGGACAGAATAATATAATTCAACTGCATTTTGAAGCCTAAAATAGTTCTAAAATTACTATTGTTATTTTTCAAATAAAAGTACATACAGTGTACCATACTTTAACTATGTTAGCAAATTATTATTTGTTTAACTTTGTTCATAAAAAATTTTAATATATTTCTATTAATAAAATTTCAAATACCTATTATAAGTAAAATATTCATATATACTGACCTATGACCCATATTGCCAGCATTGCCATGAAGAAATAATAAGGTAGGTACCTTTTTTGCTTTATCTTTTGGTTTACAAATAAAAAACATGTGTAGTATTGTACCATCCCCTGATTTAGTATATATACTCTGGTAAGGTAAATTAAATATCGAAGGTGCAGGAACATATACCCGAGAATTGGCTGGCCATTCTGGACGATACACAAGTTGATCTTCTCTATGATACAATATACCTTTAAAGATAAATAAAGATCTATGCAAACATCATTAAAATTATAGAATTTGATTAAATAAGATAATCAATTATACCTGTAGTAGCAAAACAAAGAAGAAAGAAGGCTGATATTCCACCATACAACCAGTACAAAAGAAAACAGGCAAGTATGTAGGTACCACAAAGAGCCCAACATTTCATAGCTATACTTCCTAATATACGAATGGGTTTACTTCGAGCAAGGCGCACACAGAACGACATGATTGTTCTGCAATATCTCTAATTAATTGACTAATAATCATCTAATGCACTTATCGTCTTCACATATATACTTTTATACATCCTAACACAATCGTGATACTAAAATTCAGTATTGCTGTTATCATTAGAAAATTTATAACCTGAAATTTCTATTAGAATTACTATACAGGATCATTCATTACACTAGAAACTCATACGTGCAAGCAAGCTTAAGTGGCAACAGCGCGACATATATAAATACCACACATTCGCATAAAGACACTTCTACCATCTATTGGTTATTAGTAGAAGTTAAAATTTACAACCACAGACTGAAGATACATAGGTACATATTTTTCATGTTGCGGTCTTAAATAGTTCAATAGTTGACCGTTTGATTTAGATAGAGTCCGTTAGTGTATCAGGACATTTTTTACAGTGTCGATATTTCAGAACAGTAGACAGAAAATGCATTGTATGCATAGTCTGTACATACTTAAATCTGTGAACAGTGTGGCCAGATTGGGGAAATTGAGGGGAATACAGTTACTCTCTCCTTTGCGTTACGTGTGGTTCTGCGGCGGTGCGGAGGTTGTTGGGAGATGCGGAATGGAGTTGTAGATGAGGAATGGAGTTGTAGAAGGGGTACAAAAAAGTGGGAGAAAAGACTTTTTCTGGCTTCACTGGTTCGACACACCTGATTTAAAATATAAATTATAAAACATGATAATATGTGAAAGCTATGTTTAAGATAAATTGATAAGAACCGTTAAAAAAGCGCTAGCATTTGTCAGAGTCACCTATACTTAAATAATAATTAGTCTATCAATAACCAATAGATGGTAAACATGTCATTACATAAGTACTATAGTGATACTTACCATATGGCACTGTTGCCATATACTTTTGTATCGTACGCCGACGAATTCTAAGTTTCGTGAACAACCCTGTAAGTATACGTTCTGTAATAGTAAATTACATTTCTACTAATAAGTAAATGTATATTATCTGATGAAAAAATTTATTACACTAAAATTTTCTTTATAAAGCTGAATTTGTACCCATTAAAAAAAGGTCGAGAAGCATTGATTCAAAATTGATATTGTGAGAATATACTGGTTATAGGTTATACCAATAATGTATCGTTGGGTACGCAGGTTTAATTTTTCTTCTCCATGAATGATATACTCCATATTATGATCTCATGTTAGCCGTAAAACTGTTTTTCTATGTAAAAATTGGGAACACGTTTATAGTAACGATCGGAAAATAGTATCGTGAGCTTATCACGTGTCATTATCAATATCCAATGCTGTATTCCGATTACTCTTAACTAATGTTCTGTAACTATATAATACTATCGTGCATCTTCACATTCCTCAGTCAAGTTCCATTCACTGCGACGGGTTCACGCATGATTAAAAATTTGAGAGCTATCTAAAAATTGGTCACAAATAATGGAGAAAATATTAGTTGAGCCACGGGACGGATCTGTGGTGTCACGTTTGTCTAACCTTCTTCAAACGAGTGCCGAAGAAGCACTTGCTGATGGTGATGCGTTTAAAGTTGGATTATCAGGTGATATGCTTGATTAAATATTGATTCAGTTTTTTATTTTTAAAATAATAGAAAATTACGATTAATTATTTATTGTGTCCATCGAAAATGTTACTAAATACATTTTACTTATAAATTTATTAATGTACGTGCTTTTAAGCCGCGGGAATGTATAGGTTAGAAATCTATAATGTTTATCATTATTGGAAACAGGTATACAAGTTTATAGTTCTGTTGTAGATTTTTGGAATTTTCAAAAAGATACCATATATTTTACATATTAAGAAACACTCGTATTGGTTGTTAAACTTTTAAATTATAAATGTTTATGATACAAATGAAAAGAGTGCTTTAAAATCTGTTCTTTAATTTTCAAATTATAATTAATACGTATATTTTCATCCATTTTTATGTTTATATTATTGAGTCAATAGAATTATTTTGTAGATTAAAGATTTTAATAATACTCATTTGTATCAGGGGGGTCTTTGGTACAACTGCTGGCAGAGGCTTTACCTAGCATCACAACTGATTGGAATAAATGGTACTTCTTTTTCTGCGATGAGCGAGTTGTTCCTTTTGATAGTAATGATTCAACTTACGGAGAATACAAAGCAAAATTGATTGGAAAAGTACCAATAACTGAGGATCAATTTATAAAAATTAATGCCGACTTATCTGGTAAAATGATAATATCTTTAAATCTATTTTTCCTTTCATTCAAAGATATTTTTATGTTATCTGATAAATTGTCCTATTTACAGCTGAAGAAGCTGCAAAAGATTACATTAAGAAGATGTCTGTATTCTTTCCCCCCGACCGTGTCCCGTGTTTTGATGTGCTTTTATTGGGATTGGGTCCTGATGGACATACGTGTTCGCTTTTTCCCGGTCATAAAGTTTTGAATGAAGCAAGTTTATGGGTTTGTCCAATTAATGATTCTCCTAAGCCACCTCCATCTCGTATTACTCTTACACTTCCTGTAATAAATAATGCAAAAAAATGCATATTTGCCATTACGGGATCTAGCAAAGCAGGTGTTGTTAAGGTGATTATATGTCGCTGAAATTGTAGACAGTATTCTTCCAGTTATGTTTGTATAAAAACTATATTTTTATTCTTATCATTTAATATCTCACAGAAAATCTTGCAAGATAAAGAAAATTTACCTGCTGCTCGTGTACAACCACACAATGGGGAATTATACTGGATCCTAGATGAAGATGCTGCAAAATTTTTAGATGCTGTCTAAGGATATTCGATAAAATTATTTATAACATTCCACATTGGTATCATGTTCTGATGCTTAGTATATTTTTTGGGCTTACTATTTTGTATACATATATATGTGCATTTTACTTAAAATATTTAATAGATAGCGCAGTTTGCGAGAGAATTTCTTGCTCGACGATTCGTTTGACATTGGATAATATTTGAAATATATTAGGTTGTTCTATTCTGCATTTTAATACAATTTTCTGATACTTTATTTTTTTCAATAATATTTGTATATACTGAATAGATATATAATATATATTATAATAAGATGAAATATTTCACATCATTTTACAATTTGTTGTTATTCTGAAAACGTGCAATGTAACCATCAGCAAAATTAGTGAACAAGCTTAAAAAATTCGTACGAAAATTAATATTTTCAGTAATAAATTAATCATGTTCCTAACAAGTGTACAAGTATTCGGTATACACTGAGTCTATAATTAATGTTTTATTTGTCCTTTTTTTACTAGGTATATAAAAATATAGCTATATTTATTTTTAGTTAAATATAAAAATATAGAAAACAAAGGTCAAGAATATTTTAGATTAATAAATGTGTATAGTACAATCTGCTTCTATTTTGTAACAACTTTTTAATAAAAAGAATATATTTAAAATGGAAAGATTATTTTAAAAACTTATGATTTTATTAATAAATAAGGAAAATAGTATGCAGTTATAACATTGAGATTATTAGTAGTAAAACATAATAAAATACACAATTTCAATAAAAAATCCTGTACTACACTGAAGTAGGAGTATTATGAAAAACTACTAAAGTAGTAACAAAATTTCTATAGAATTATTTTATTTGTTAGAATAAATAGTATTGTCTTCGTTTTCATACAGGAGTAGATATATCAAGAATAATGTAATAAACAATTATATATTTGTTTGGCAAATCATAAGAGATATTCTTTGGTGACTGACATAAGACTGTAACAGTAGGTAAATAGGTATACAATAAAAAGTGACTATTTTTATATGAAGCACATCTTATGTATATTCTTAAATGGAATTAATGTTATTAATATATATATATATAATAGGTAGAGGCAGGAATATCGTTTGTAACATGCGATTAAACATGTATCATCTGCCACCAGTCAAATTCAACAATCAGTGTCAACTATTTAGGAACCAAATTGTTTTACAATAATGTATAAATTATGTTTATTCTTTACAAAAGTCTTAGGTGTACATGAATATCGAGCCATAAGAAAAACTAAAATATTTTTCACCAATTCGCATTGTTTCTTAATTAGAGATAAATGTCAGTTTTACTGAGAACTGTGAAACGTTGTATATTTGATTTTTATGTGACCCAATAAAAAAGTCTTTTATAGCTCTTTTAATTTATGAGAATTAT
This sequence comes from Nomia melanderi, assembly GCF_051020985.1. Classification (NCBI taxonomy): domain Eukaryota; kingdom Metazoa; phylum Arthropoda; class Insecta; order Hymenoptera; family Halictidae; genus Nomia; species Nomia melanderi. The sequence goes on from NC_135005.1 coordinate 8,289,702, forward strand.
TTACAAAATGTTTCTTCTGAAAAAATCATGACTGTCCTATAACTTAAAATTATTCCAAATATCAATTCGAATCACAACATTTTTTTTTGTCAAAAGAATCTAAACTGTAAATGCTGTATTACCCAAAACACGGGTTCTATAATTTTGCATTTAAACATACTTTTGCCTGTACAAAAAGTGATGAAAAACAGTGATAAGGTACTTTTAATTTTATGAACGTAATACCACGAATTATAGATTACGTTCATCCAGAATGCTTTATGAAGATATCGACTATCACCACCATCACTTGTCGTTCGTAATTGTTCCTATTTAAAGTGAGAAATGAATAGACGCGATTATAAATACTATTTCAAGATTATACACTTTCATAAAGCGTCACTGTACATATTTATAATATACACGATGTACACACTTCGTTCGCAAAATTCATTAGCTAAACGATGAATTATATTGGAACAAACGTGTGACAAGTAATGCGTTAATGGTGTTAATGCCCGTTCGTAGAGCAAGTTTTAATATACGAACTATAAAAAAGATCAGTGAAACGTGCAGTTCTCTAAGTGTGATTCACAGCATAACATCCTGGTGGTGAAGGGTCTATTATTTATCAACGTATGACAAAATAATACAATTAACGAAAATTAAAAGAATTTTCTTCAATTCGATGTTATGCACTGAATCACGTTTCCAATTTAGCTTATAACCGTACATATCACAGTATCAATATAACCCTATTCCCCCCTGTTTTCGCAATTTATAACATTTTCTAATATATTTGTTAAGGAATACATTTGTTTACATTTTGATAAAATCATGTTTAATGCGATTTATATGTATGTATATATGTATTAAATCGTTTTTAGAACATCTTGCAGATTACGCGTGAAAAATTTCATTTTCGTCGTATTGTAACAACCAAATGTAATGTTTCCATTGTTTTTTCAATAAAAAAATAAAATGAAATTATAAGTCATAATACTTCTGTTCCAAAAATCTTTGTACTATCGTTTCTATTTTGAAATTAACCATCTACACATTCATTCTGCTTCTTGAAGAAAAAATATGAATGTAAGTCATAACAGGGAGTACGACTGAATTATTAATGCAATGTATCGAATATATACACGAAGTATATATACGATTGCATTAAGGTATTACAAATTTCCTATGCTGGCCATTTTATTATAATTAGCCTCTTGGTTGAAATTTTTCACAAACGTGTGTTAATCGATATACGTCGACAGTATTGGTACGTTCGGGAGAAATAGAAATAGTGAACGCTTAAATAATCGAAAAAGCCTCAAGTTAACAATAAATAAGCGACATTACGTTCAACAAGGGGCAGAATATGCCTCAATTGCTCATTACACTAGCCGATGATCGAAGGGCTTATATAACTTTAGATATAGTTGAAGAATAATTTAATTAAATTAATATCGCCTAACATAAATATTCATCACGTCATATTGACGCCTAATAACCTCCTGATATTTTCGTACACCATGTAGCTAATTGATACAGCTGGAGCAACCTAAAATTTAAAAAAAAAAACGATGTTTTACCATTATAATCGACATCATAATTGACTTAAAATATAATCGACATACATTTATAAGTAATTATTTTATACCTTCAAGAAATTTGGTGTTAAACCCCTATATAATCCTCGAATCCCTTCTTTCCTAACAATATCTTTAAAAACACCAACCATAGTGTCGGCAGATTTATCTAGAGCAATATTAGCCTGCAATCGTGTCCTAACTAGAGCTAATGGGTATGAACACACTTGGCCAGCTGTACTAGAAGCTGTTCCACACAGTAATAATATCCAAAATGGTGGTTGTTCATTTTTATTGTGTGTTCGTAAATATCTGTTTTTTAATGTCTATGGCAACAAAATAAATATTATACTTAAAATAAATATCATATTAAACTTTAGATCAGCTCTAAGTACTTACTTCATATACAGCTAAGTCAATGCCAGCATATGGAAGTATCCCTATTAAATTAGGGATATAACCTCTGTAAAAAGCTTTCAGACCACCTTGTTTATATATTTTTTTCATTGCATCGAGCAAACCAGAAAATTCGCCCGTTTTTCTAAGGGCGAATCTAGTTTTGAGTACCTGAAATATATCAGTTCTTAATGTCAATGTAAGATAATAAAAAATACTTTTATATTACTATTACTATTACTATTACTATTACTATTACTATTATTATTACCAAGGAGTACTGATGAAACTTTCTACTTAAAGACTGAATTTACTTCAACTCATAAAATTGACAGATATAACTGAATAAGAATGGTAACTAACAACCCTAAAATAATACACAACAGTGTCTTTTACATCTATAATTATTGTAAGCGATGAAATATTTTTGAGTAATGATGCTTATGAATCTCATGCATAATTAAAGCATCTTTAATGAGTACCATTAATTGAAAAAATACTGACTGCAAATGTCACGCAGGTTAATTATAACATTATTAAAATATATATGAAAGTATAAGTTTCGTGCAATATAATAAAACAAAATACAAATCTTGATTTTGCTTAATATTCTATTTTAATTGTAATAATCCAATTAATTTAAAACTTAAATATGAATCGGGCGTTAAACAGTCAACAGCATCAAAGTTTTGAGATGATTTCGTCAGTGGTCTTCGTTGCACTGTTGCTAACGTTCTCATGTCATACCTCGAGTGGATATATGGCTGACTGACTGATTCCTCCGGCTAAGGATCCTGCCATAAATCGTTCATAAAGTTCGAGCTCTCGAACGTCGTCGGCTTTGATGGCTCTTTTAATTTGTTCATAAGCCATGAATTTCAGCGCACTTTCTGGCCCGATTTTAAGTACATTTATACCATTCCCTCTCCACAGGCTAGTCAATCCACCTTCACGGAGCATGTACCTGAAGCAACTCATGATTTTGCAGTGTCGCGTTCCATGCACCTGAAATTGTGTTTCTTCTTCGTAAAGCAAACAAAGCTGTAGACGATCGACTTCTATTTCATTGTTTACATTACGGTGGTGACAAGTATTTAAAACTAACAATGAAACCTGTTCGAATAATCTGTTTCTTTGACATTAATCATCTAGCCAATTTTCATTATGTTTTCATTTGTACCGAGCAATAAATCGAAATTTTCTAGTCATTCAATAGTATGTTATAGTAACAATAATAATAGTAATAATATTTATTTAACCCCTTGACCTATGGTTGGTTTACTTCTCAACTATGATTGGTGCAATTACTTTGTCATTAACAACTTATTGAAAAAAAAATAGAAAAATTCTAGGTATATTCCATTTTGCTCTAAAGTATGATAGTTGATAACAGAAGAATAATATTTAATTTAAATTCAAAAGAATCGAATAATATTTATGCTTGAATTTTGTTCAAAATCTTTGCCACAAGTCTGACACGTTATTATGAGGCAATAGGTTAAAATCCCTCGGTGCACAAATTCGTATACAATTTGAATATTTAAATTTAATTTATATATAATATTAAATTCTAATTTAAGTATTAAAATTGTATAAACATTTGTGCACCAAAGCTTTTATCCCGTTAACAAATTTATACAAGGATCTCGAAGAAGTGTCCGCATTGTTAATCGCACTTTTTATACATCATTAATAATATTTATTTCAAAAACCCACCTGTAGATAGACTTTAATCCTATCCAAAGGCGCGGTACATGTGCGTGAGACTGCACCTGCTATGCCACCGGACACTAAGTGTCGCCACCACATTCCAGAGACCATTTCCGTAGTCGTGAAATCTTCGGGGACACCGATGTCCTCTCCAATATCCATATACTGAAAAACATTGTAAAAAGAAATATAATTAATACAATTACGTGCAATACATTTTACGATTACACCGCGTAGCTGGTTTCTTATACCGAGAAATTCGACTGTCTTGAGTCTGAAGAAATCCATACGGCGAAAAATCGAATTTCGCCATATTTCATGTATCTTAATATATTTATTGGTCCTATCCGATCTGTTCTCACAGTTTTTTTTTTCTTTCTTGCCGCCGTAACGAATATTAATCGGTCCGTACACGCGGACGAAATGTATTGAATGCTATTTAGATACAGACAATCCCCGTACAACACGATTGAAGAGCTCAGGGGAAACCCTTTGTACAACGAGACGTATCTACTTGCAAACCGTGCAAAGTTCAGGATAAACTTTGTAAACGTGTTACTGCATATTACGAAATTTATAAAGATCCCTTTAAAAAAATAAATAAACAAACACTAATAGATTTATCGATAAGATCAGTGTACAAAGATAAAATGTTAGGATGAAGACAAAGATTTTAATGTTCAAATATACTGTTTACATGCGCAAGAAATTAAACAATAAAAATAAATAATTTATTGATAAAACTTTAATATATTATTGTTTAATTAAAATAACGTTAATATTAAATAGTAGATGGTTAATAAAGCAATGTGGTTTTTCTTAATGTTTGGAGCCTATCCAGCTATTAATAATGTTTTATATCGAGTCTTGGTGATTTTCACAACATCAATTCGTATAACGCGATTTTTATGGGCACAACTGTCCGCGCTATATGGGGGTTACCTGTATCTTCATTTTGCAAAATTTTTAGTTTAAAAAAGGGAGCAGGTTGGAACAGCCTATCTGGAAATTAAATGCTTCCCCGGTCTCTTTATCTGCCTTGCGCCTGAAGCCAGTGTTAACTGGTTATCATCTTCGGTCATGCTAAAATCACCGCCGCTAGTCTGGCTATGCCCGATCCGGTAGTCGGCGTGTACCACGTGTCATAGATAAGTCTTGAACTCCGATCAGCTGTACTTTTCGCGCTAGGCATCGAGAAATATGCTTGTCTGATTTTCGACTGTTTTATCATGGTCGTGAACGTTGAATCACATTTTTCTACGCGTCAACGATATATGTTTTTAATTTTAATAAACGTCCTTGCGGTCAATCGATTTATATCAGAAAAATATTTCAGCATTTAAAAATTAATGAATATATAAAAGTATTTATACATTTAATTTGTTTCATTATATGCGTTTATTTGTTTGAGAATCTATTAAATAGTAATTTTCTTAGTAATTAAACATACGAACTTTTTGGAAGACCGATAGCAATATTTAGAAATTGCGCGCCATAATAAATGAAAGTATATATATATGTACACATCCGCGTGATATTAAAAAAAAAAAAATCATTTGGTACCGATCAAGTTTCAAACGACCGATACGTGAAAGTTATGTAAATCAGCAACCAACACGTTCAACGAACGATCACCAGAAATGGAATTTCGAACGGAATTTTGGCACCGATGTAAAACGGTAAAATAAACGTCGAAAGTAAACCACATCTCGTAATCACAGATTATTTTTTTGTCAGGTGACCAATCGAAATATTTTTTTTAATCTAACTTTTACAAAAAGAAAAAAATAAGCAAAATAGAAGTTTTTATTAAACAAAAAACCAAATGCAACCTTAAAAAAATGCATTATGTAATTGTATAATTTCAGCTTTTTTTTATAAAAAAAAATGTACGATAAATTCACTAACACCTGAATAGTCTAAGGTTAAAAAGAACAAATTCAATTGTTTCGTAAGCAACCATGGTTATCGTGGTTCCAACTCATTGTTAACGATTTCGCGATAACAGCACAGTGTAATTACTATTACATCGTGCGCTCAAAATGGAAAAATACGTTTTCTTATTATCGTCTGGATATGCTAGGTATTTCGATAAAACTAAACGAAGGTAAATACAGTCATTGACATATCACGTGTTAAATGCGTGCCGACGCAAAAATAATTCTCAGTCTTTTATTTCCGGGATACGGAGCATATCGAAATACACCGCAATTGCGACAACGCGGTGGCTGTTTGACACAAAGAGAACGCGACACGAAATCAATTGGTTTTTACGTTAAAGTAAACAAAATCGGAACCACGAGAAGAATTTCGGTTTCGATTTTCACGGCACAGGAAAACCGTTAAACGAAATCACTCGGAGGAAGCCGAATCTATTGTCGGGTTTCAATGAATTAGATTTCGACCTTGTACATCTTCGATTGATTACGCAAGCCACTGTCGAGATTCCCGCGTAAAAGAAAGAGAAAAAACTCGAAGATTATAATTTTAAGTGCACGATCAGTCTCGCCTTGCAAGTTCAATGCGAGATGGAAATTTAAAATTCAACAAGTACACGTTCCAATATTTAAAATAACCATACACTGCAATGATGTTTCAATATTAATTCTTTGGGAACAAATGTCGAACAACGAGAGATCAGTGCACAGTTTCCTTTCTTCTGTTATTTAATCATTATATATATAGTTTTGCTTCATCCCCTGAGGGTTATGTACAGTTTAACACTTTGACTGCCATGACACCCGAATTTGGATGATATAATCTTTTGGATAAATTTAAGAGTTGTGTATCCCGGCGACATAACAAGCGAATGAAATTTTCTTGCATTTACGAGGTACCAGAGGATTAGAATAACATTCGTTGTGAAAAACCTTGACTTTCCAGTGTCTGTTCCATTAAGAAGATAGTTTCAACATGCATGGGTTTTCGATGACTGCTAATTCGCTAGTCAACGTGCTCAAGAATCTTCATCCGCAGAGGGTTAAATGAAGTGAACGGAAAGTATTCGAACTGGAATGTAATAGGATCCCGTCTAAACAAACTGAGGAGCAAGGTGTCTCGTTGCAACCGCCTTTATTTCACCTTAACCGTTATGCTACTTGGGAGACACAAGCGGGCGAACGCGAGAGAGGAAAAAGAAGACAGCCAAAGCTTGAAGAATTGAACGTATACTTCACTTGGTGAAGTGCGAGAAACAAGTCGATGTCGATGTCCACGGTGTCCATTGTCGTGGAACGAGGATTACAATCGCGTCCCGATGCAACGTTCAATTCAAATCGTATAAAACAAGAACACCGACTGAAAAGAACGAACGTGGTAGCTTCCTGCTGGTTAGGCCGGGCCACAAGCCAACAGACTATTTGGTGTCTCGCCCAATGTCGACTACGGATCTGCTTTTATTCGGTTAATATTCCCTGCCGACGTAAAGACGCACCGGTCACGAGACACGCTGATTATTTTCATCCTGGTTGAGCGAGAGGAACAGAACATTCTTGGGAATGTTCATTCTCGCCCGGATCAAACATTGTAACGTAAATACTCGACACACGTGGTAATGGACGCGGTTACTTCGCGTGGACTTGTTAAATGGCGGAAAGTGAGAGATGTTAGTAACATTAACGAAAATCGATCTACTGATGGAAAGTAATAGATAACAAAAATTTACTGACTGACGTGCGAGGAAAAATTTGACAGTTCAACAAAATTTACTAACTGAAATCTAGAGAGAAATTTCTACAGTACCCACCCTTCGCATATCGTTACTTTTACTTTTAGTTGCTATCTTTATAGATAGCATTTTTATTGTTTCAATGGAAATGGCACTTTAAATAAGAACTTAAAGTTCGGGTCATGAAGATTTAAAATAATTGTCTTGACATTAAAATTAATTGTTTGAAAACGTAGTTTTTCAAGTTCAAATATAAATATTCACGTTCATGGGATCACCAGATACACCAGAAACGCAGATGAAAAAGATATATTGATAAGATTAATGAATGAATGATATGAGATAGCGTCCAAATATTTGAAATTCCCGCTAATTCTTGTTTGCTTTACTTGGTAACCTGATTTTCAAAAAGTAGGTTAACGATGTTTCTTAGAACTTGTTTCCTTTTTTTTTTTTTACTAAAACTGCAATTTGTACAATCTATGACAAAGTATGAACACTCTATTACATGCGATAAAAACAGTAATGGAATAATCACGGTTAGAAATTACGAAGAAATCGATATCGCGAGTCGAGTATCAGATAACAATCGTCCGGTCATCGGTTGGAATATATATTTCGCATTGAAGAATGCTACATACATATCCGACTTAATAATGTTAATGATTTTTTTCATAATGCTTACAATATCTAAACTAATCTTAATATAAATTATATAATAATATTTAAATTATACAGTTATTTATAAATTCATAATTAATATTATTTACTCAAGACAAATGGAAAAAGAATTACTGTATGGTATAATGTACTTGCGTTATCAGTTGACTTATTTGCAATTAGGAACTACGGAAATGCAGAAGAACAAACAATCTCGAAAACATACACACACATTACATAGTCATCTGTGCTTGATACGATTACGTGGAAACAACGAATATTATGCAATTTCATTGACATAACGGAATATCCCTGCGTAAGTGCTTCTGACATAATAGCATTAATTTAATAATGAGGGAATACAGCTTACAACTATAATACCATATTATATCATATATATCATTGCATGTATTTATAGTGAATACTACAATATAATAATATTTTGTACACATAAATGAAATACTTGTCTGTATAAATAAAACAATTTCATTTCTGAAATTCAAAATCTATGCTAGTTACTTTAACGGAAAACACAAGAACCTACATAGAATTTGACTTAGAAAAATAAATGAATTCATAACCATTTATTTTTCATGTTGAATACTTTACGTTGATACGTTTTTAAAACTGATATTTCATTTTTATTTTGCTTAATACAATCATTTATAATTTTCCTACATTTTATCATACAAGTTCGTAGGTTTCACTACTTGATTCTTTTGAACGCTATAAATATTCCCGCGCAAAGTACTGCTTCCAGTGAGAGAGATGTTGAAGCAGAACAATCTCGAACAAACCGGAGAAGGGACAGAGAATTTACGCTCGCGATGAATCATTGCCTTACACAACCAAGTTAAGCAGTAATTTGTCATTGTGTCGGTCGCAAAGCACCGACATCGTACAATTTCGTGATCATTAAACAATGTCTTTAAAAAGCGATTCTATAACACTGCATTTAAATGTCACGCTACTTGAAAAAACGGTTCCCTATGATATCCACTTAAACACGGAAGCACTGGCGAACACGTGTCGCCTCTAGCAGCTGTCAGTTTTTACCGGTTCACGTATATCAACTGCTTATTCACGTTAACTAATTTTTTCGAAGAAATTATATATGTATGCATATAGACGAATGCAATAGATTTCTTCGTATCATTTTAGTTCGGAAGGTATCGTCCACGTAACGGTCCGACAATTCATATTCGATATGAATATTTATTTCTTATTTGTACAAATCCATGACACTTATCAGTCAGACGAAATTTCGCAAGAATTTCACCAGAGATACTATTGGCGATACATAGGGAACGACACTTCTGAACTTTCGCTTTCTCCTTACGCCACGTGATATTTTCGCCCGATCTTTCCCTAACCTATAATCGACACCGCCGACCGAAACTGTACTGATACACCATGCGCGTTTCGGTATTCAACTTCAAAAGTTATTCCAGAAAGTGGTTCTTAAAACACCACGTGCGACCGGTTCAAATTTCTTTAAAAATTCCCAAACGACATTTAAGGTTACTTGGATAGCAAAGGTGAACTTATTGCGTTCAGATCGTTCTCTCGAGGGCTATTCTAAGTCTGCGGTAGAGGTTAAAATCGCAGTGTAATTCTCGGCTAGATTTGGACTAGTTACCCCCTTCAGTGCCCGTAGGTAGGTACATCGGTACAGATCGGTGAGAGACACTCACCCGTTGCAGGAGTTCATGGTAGCCTTGAAGAAATTCCTCGCAAACCTGGCAGGTGGACGGAATGCTCTCGTGTTTTAAAATTCCCGGGTTTTTCAATGTGTACATCTCCCGAAAATGCGAAACCCCACGAACTGTTTTTCTTTTCTTTCTCACAGAAAATCCCGTTTTCTCGTTTCGGGAAAAATTAGGCTAGGTCGCGGAACAATCAGCGCGCGACGGCAGCGTAAAAAATGCTTCGAAATCAGCTGTGTTCGAGAACACGTGACGAAAGGAGGGAACGGATAATGGAATAGAAACGAGAATTATTTGACGATTCATATGCGCGGCGAATAGGAGAAAACGAGCCCCGCCACAAGCCAGCGATTCGAAAGCTCGGAGTCCGATCTCGAGACTGAAGAACGCGAAGAAACGGTGGGGGAATCGGAACGAAGATATCGGTTCGTCTATCCGGGGATGCCCCCACCATCATCTTGCAATGCTACAGGCACGTCACAGAGTACGCATATCATCAAGGGGAGTACCTGTTGTACGTTTTTCGCGCGCGATGAATTTGCGACGTAGACTTGCTAAATTCTTTTTTCTTTTCCTTTTCTTAAATTGTCGTTTAATAATTTCGTCAAAAAGGACATTAGAATATCTTCCCTGAATATTTTGCGTCGATCAAGATTTTTCTCAGACAAAGCTATAAGCATTAAAAGCAAATACGTACATATCTGTCAGAATCTTTAAACCGCTCTTCTATGAAATTGTGTTCCTTCGTATTCGATTTTGACTTTTTCTTTAACATTTAGGAAGCAATCATCGATTGACACTCGATATTTTAATTCCGAAAAATATGTACCTACAAAAATTTCAGTTTTGAACCTACAAAAACTTAAAGGATAAAATTGATTAATTTATAAAACTTTTATGAGTTTATGATATAAGCAGCTGTTTAAAATTCATCGCAAAAAGTGTGCAGCAATTAAATTACGTTAAAAGTTTAGGAAAATGCGCATATTATTTGGAATATAATCAATGCATCGTTGAACATGTTTTTGCCTCATCCCAGTTTTTCTAAATCAGACATAGACGTCCATGTCTGTGTAAACATTTGCAATTACGATACTATGATGTCACAAAGATTAAAGATCACTGAGAAATGTTCGAACTTGGGTACGTTTTAATTGGGCTTCGACAAGTATGAAGAGAATGCGTAATCCACGTGTCCCCTTTTCCCGTGAAAGTTAACCCATTCCGACTCGTAAATCGACCGTTGGTAACAAGTATGGTGTAACAGTTATCCCCGGAAGCTGTGAAACGGGAAATACATTTCTGATCTTCGTTTAGGGTTTGACATGGTCTCGGTGCAAAAAAGCGGAGAAAAAGAGGAAAAGGTAAAAATTCTGTGCTTAATTTTTGACTCAACGTCTGCATGTGCATGTGTTGCGTGTGCAAAGCGCGTACTGTCTAAACCGTTTCAGTCATGCTAGAGCAGCTGCATTGTGTAAATACCCGCGGAACTATGAAGTTCGTCATCCTTTGAAGAAACTGATATTAGATCGATCGGCAAAGTACAATTTATTTTTCAGAATTTTTCATTACAATGGACAAATTTTGTTCTTTCCAACATGACTGATAAATTCGAAGAAATTGTTAACGTTTTGCGGAACAAACGTAATTTTCTATACATGACACTACTTATAGAAGTAACGTAAATGTCTTACTTGCTTCGATGGTTAATTAGAGGGAACATAAAGTCTCGGTCCACGCACGACAAGGGAGGTGTCAAAATTTACGACGACAAACTTTCGTGGAGATGCTGTCTCTAGACCTAGGGCTCCCAGATCTGTGGTACAGCACTACCGACGGTCTGTACCCGGCAGACGATGACCTCACAACCTAGCATACATGGCTGACGAAACGCTGAGAGATATTTCGCCACCTTAAGAAAACCCGCTGCTCATGATTAAGCTCAAACTAGAAAATGTTACTAGTTAACTCGTTCGTGGGAAAATGATTTTTAAATCATTAGTCCGCATGTTTTCTTATGTGTACATAGAAATATGTATGTATATGCTTCGGTAGTATTACTCATTTTCTTGACATTGAAAAAAGAACGGAAAAAATAATATGCAAGTTGCACGGTAACATTTGGTCTAGCGATAAAACAAAGAAGGTCGAATTAATGCAATTTTGCGTCAGATGCGTTATAATTGATTTATCCTTGTCCGATAACGAGTGACACATACAAAATCGTGAATGCCGACGATTCACATTATTTCCTTTCCGATATCACTTTCAATGTTAGACAAGCGCGAGGACATGCGTCTGTCAATACTGACAAATTTGCGTAACATTGTTTCCTAATGTTGCGAGCGTTATGCCTATGTCCCGTGAACAGTTGGCAAAATCGAATCGAAAAATATTATTGGAATGTACGGTTTCAAAATCACTCTCGTTAGTAGGAATAGTTTGACTAAATTTCAGAAATCGAATTGGATCTTTAGACAGCGTATCGCTCGATTTGCAACCCTTTCGACCACTATGCGAGGGTAGGTGGTCGTGTTAGATGAGAAAAAAAATATAGGCTTGATGACGCATGCGCATAAAGCGAGCGTGCCCCTATTGCGTCTGCGCGACCAGGCGAATCGACGAGGATAGACCGACGGTCTATGGTAGCGGGGAAAGGTAATGGAAACAGCTGGGAGAGATTATCAAGGTCATTTCAAATGACAGCCACACGTCACACCTCCGGTCGAGCCCCCGTTTGTCGACCAATCGTAAGCCCGGGATTGACTCGATCTCTCTCGTCACTTGTACACATGCAAACTACAACCACGAGTTCATCGTACAATGGCTATACAGCAAGCAGATGCACAGAACCATTTGCGTTGCTGCGTTTGTGTTACACTAACAAGGGATGAATGTAGAACTTTGTTTCGCTTTGTTCAAATGCTGCACTGGATAAAATAAATAATAAAACAAGAATTTCAAATGTCCTTTAAAACTGTTGTATATGGTAGAGTTTAGATAAAGTAATGTTTCAATATTATTATTATTATTTAGATTTAATAATATAGGTTTACTACGGGTCATACTTGACCCGGCATTCGCTCTGCAAGCTTTTCATTTATAATGGATAATATACATAAAATATCTCTTTGGCAATGGAAGTAAATTGATATTTGGCAAAATAAATTTAATTTTAGTTCAACTATCGTTATTGGCGTTAGATAAAATTCTCATCAAAATTTAAGTCAGACCGAAATAATTGAGAATAAAGCTCCATTAAAAATAATATTTATTAATAACATAAATACTTTACTATTTCAAATGATGTTTCACTCAACATTATCCAAATGGTTCATTCAACATCTGTGCATAATTTACATATACAATTTTAGATGTAATGAGGACCATGAAGAAAAAAGAAACTACGAAAACTCCGTCGCAATAATTTATTAAATAAATAAATAAATAAATAAATAAATAAACAAATAAATAAATTATTGGTCTTTTGTCGACAATTTTATCTCTATTATATGACGCACGGTACAGAGTTTAGTCTTTATGTAAGGGTCTGGGATGATTTAATTATACGTATATTTAATAGACGCTATCGTATGCGAGATGTTTGATTCATTAGTTAATAGAATTAATATAAGCTTTTAGGATTGTCCTTTGTGTATTGTTTCATATAAAGTGATATATACGTATTTGAAAAAAGTTTGGGGGGATTAAAAGAAAAGAACTGAAAAATTTACTTCACACTATTCTCTACCCGGGCTTCACTACTTTCTAATATAATTAATTACATCAATAATAGGAATACTTACATTCGTATGATGCCAGTACTCGATAAGTCCAAGTAGATCGGAACTCGGGGCGTAAAGTAGAAAATCTCGCCACTCATTGAAACTAATAGTAAGACTTCCATCTTTGTCCATTCTACAAATTGGATAATATAAGCAATGGAAATCGATAATAAATAAGTATTTTTAAAACGAAAAACGTTCAACCTCGAGTCATTTATAAATAAATAAAAAAAAAGAGTATCGATCCCCGTACGCAAACTCTGATATCTCGTGCCACTGTTGGCAAAGCACTATGCAGTTCGAGTGACACAAGTCTATACGAACACAAGTGACAAAAATAAATAAAAGGAAGAAAATATACCTTTGGAGCAATTTTTTTGCCTCGTCGAAGTCCATTTTTATTCCCAACTCTTCGAATGATTTTATCAATTCTTCCAAGTCGATTTTTCCTGTAAAAACAAAGTACACGTGGTAACGCGACAACTATAAAAGGAATAGTAAACAGCGTAATAGTCGGTAACATGTTGACATCGGAATAAACAAAAAGTAACTATGACGACAATGATAATTGGATTTTCGCAACATGAAGCAAATATTGTGAACATCATTTATAAAGAGAAAGACAAAATGTTTTTAATGAGGTTGTGAAATTCTTACAATATTGTTAAATATTAATAAACATTATTAAAATGGTTAAAACATTGCCTTTTTCCCCCTTCCACATTGTACTTTCGAAATAATTCAAATAAAATTCGAATTTTTTGATTGATGAAATTCAAAAACCGTTCAAACTGATGTTGCATGAGAATGAGATCGCATCGAAAATTTAATGAAACATAATGTGACCTTGAAGCGGCCTTAACCCTCGGATCGCGGACATCATTATCTGCTGTTACGTACAATGACGCGACGGGTGATGCTTATCCGGAACACACGGTAGATAATGACGCTCCACTAGTCAAACTTTCTGCGACTACGAGTTGAGACGAGTTCAAGATCATAGATGCGTTACTATGAAGGAATGATTAATCCCTCGAAGAAGTTTCGAATGACTTAAAGTGGAAGACTAAGCGGACTCAGTCTATATTTCTATGGAAAAATTGTACTGGCATCTATCTATATCTCTATATTAAATAATGTATAATATACAAATTATTAATTAATAAATAATAATAATAATCAATAAGTAATAATAATTAATATATCAGTTATAATTTTGTACAAATTAATTTTCAAACAATGGAACAGGAACTAGCTTACTCAGTATATCTTCATATTAACTATCGACAAATCGTTCGAATCAATTAAAACCCATACTCTGTCATACAAAACTATTTTAATTTAAACATAATAAAACACAAAATAAACGCTTACTGTCTATATTTTACTTAATTGACTTCACTTAATTTTATTCAGAAAAATCACAAAAGTGATAAAGTAATAAAACAAATTAGAAATTAAAATACTATATTATATTTTTGATAAGGATATATTTCCATAACACTATTTCTTTAAATATACCAACCGTCTTTATTTTTATCAAGATGAGAGAATTGCAGGCGCAAGTTTTTTTCATGCTCGCGGACATAATGTATAAATTCAGCGAGACTTATATCTCCACTTTTGGTGCTATCCGATCTGGCCAAGAATTTCTGGAAAAGAGCAATTTATCGTCATTTAAGAATGAAGGATTTCAGTTTCAGCTTATCGCAATTAAAACAAATAACGCAGCTGTAACAAATTCTGAAAACCTTTCGATAAAATGTTTGAGTAAAAATTCAAGTTCGTTATTAATTAGAATTAGAACAATAAAATTTATCTTCTTATTACGTTCTTTAAGAACAATACAAGTATGTTTATTAGTCATGGTGAAACCGTGTAAATAAAATTAATTATGAAACGTAAACGACGTATAAATCTAGTTCCAAAGTATAAAGATAACTTCAAACCCGATTCAAAATCGACACGTTATCAATAACTTTTATTATAACAATAACTAATACGCGTAAATTGAACCGAAACAAATTATATGTAATTATATGTAATTAAACTACAAAATTCAGTATTTAAGCGTAAAACTACTGTATGATAATTCTTTATTTATATTACGAATATTTTATTGATCAGAAACTTATAAATATGCTTCGAAATTCGTTAAGTTATTTGAAAAAAAATGTAGGTTCCTAATTTCATGTAATATCTGCAGTGTGCAATTAATGATGTGCATGCGTACACGCGTCTCCATAGAACGAATAACCTAATTTTGAATATGCAATGGCTTCAAAGAAAATTCGATTGAAATGTACGGAACTACATTTAGTAAAATCAAGTAAACACGTATAAAATAATACAGAAATAATCGTTGGTCGCTGTTTCCTGACTAATGCGTCTTGAGCGTGAAAGTCACATGCAATCTCTGCATTATGAGGTTCGATCGTGCGTTGGCGCCTACATCGACGCACAGTTATCGGGAACTTTTAAATTATGCTTACCTCGGCATAGTATTTATCTACTCCGACCTCGCGGAGCGCTTTCGATAAATCCTTTACGTCGATTTTCCCGTTCCCGTCTAAATCCAATTTCTGGAATATCTTTTCGAGCCGTTTCTCGTCCTCGGCCGGCAACTCGTGCAAATAATGCGGTGGCATTACGCCGTGCACGGTACTTCCTCGATTGCCAGGCATGCTTCTGTCACCTCCTATACTGCCCAAATCGTCGAAGGCTCCTCCGCACACGGTATTCACGCACACATACGGAACGCACACGCGCGTCACCGTTATTTTCTCCCTCGTTTCTTTCCTATTTCTTGATACCACAGGTCTCAGGAACCACTTGCCGAATCTTCATACAACGATCACTGTACGCAACGTTCCGATCGTTAAACAAGCTTACGAGTGAACTCATATCTGCACCACACACGTGGCTCACTAGCGGTACACATTGATTTCCCCTAATAACACGCACGCTTCTTTCTACTTACCGAACAAACGTAATCCTGTGTATAAGTCGTCACGCTGTTGGAATTCACGCGTTTTTATATAGAATAATACAGCCACGACGCAGACCAAGGTCGACTGCGAATAAACCATACGAAACTCCACACCCTTCTCTTCCGTACAAATCCACCCAAATCGACCGTATACTCAATGCACAACACCGAACCGTGCTACCTTTCGCTTACACTTAAAACCTAGTACAAACGTATGCGCACAACTAAGTCCAGTGTCGCTGGAGTATCCTAAAAATGCGTGTTGGTAACGACCTTATCGATCGAGCAGAGGCGTGTGAGTCGCGTGTAATTCAAATTTTAAATTATAATTTATATTGATTTTCTTCTGCTCCAGCTTCGTAAGCGTTTAGATTAATACTCATTGCTAAATGTTTATTCATTTATCGGGATATTCTGGGAGATCTGGATGGAGATGGAAAAAGTGTTGACATTAAATAAATTTAATTGTTGTTGTTGTTATTATTATTATGTATTTCTACATCATTGTTAAATTATAGTTTGAGAAAGTCTTAAATGTATACATTTAATATTTCAAGATAAATACACATTCCATAGAATTACAGTCGACAACGCCATCAAACGAACTTCCAGAGAAACTTTGTGTATGCAATCTCGATTGATAAAAAAAGTTTTTCAAACGGATGAGTGCTCAACATAATTTTACTTTATTCATATAGCGATGCTTCCATGCATTTCTTGTGCAACTGCTAATACAAAATAAAAATTCCTATCCTTTCTTCTTATTTCTATACATATCTTTGTTTTTTATAAACGTAAGATATAATATAAGCACGATATTAATGTTTGAAATTGTTATTTAAGATTTTACATAAACATTGTTTTGATTAAAGACTCGTTTTGGTGAGAAAAGGGTATAATTTAAAGACAATCGAAATATTTTATTTACTAGTTTAAAAATGTATGTATATACTATTTCAAATGAAAACAAATAAATTGAAGTCAGTATTAGAACGGATGATTCATAAAGAAGTACTCCTATTTATGTTGAATAGATAAATATATTACACTTTCACTTACAGTACAATTGTTAGAAAATACATTAAACTTTCGTGGATTTTTTTTATAGACGATATAAAACATTCGGAGAGTTTTATTTCGACATTTATGCAACATTACCTCCAATCAAGTGTTCTTTTCTATTGTCGAAGCATTCGTATTCTCAGATTCCGTTTTGTCCGGTACTGGTATATGCCACTGATAAATAAAAGAACAGCAAACATACTCGCAAAATTAAAGTCTACAATTGTAGTCGAATGCCATCATTTGAAATCCAGCAGTAAATAGTAGATCGGGATAATATAAAAATTTTACTATGAACGTACCATCCTTTTATGTTATTATAATAAGGTTTTTCCATAGTTATTTATTTTAGAAAAATACATTAAAAATGCCAGACTAACAATTACATTAAACGTAACGGGCATTGCGAACACGTGACATTCACCTTTTATATTATTAACATGTATCTATCTAAATTTCATGGAACGAAAGTTCAGTGTATAGATTCATTTGTTTTCTATGTGAACCCGACGATGATATTGCAGCATTGGCAAACGATTCTATATGTATTTAAATGCATTGCCCATTATGTTTATGGTTAACATAACAAAAGTCTTACAATCGGGAATTAATTTAACATAAACGTTACAAAAGTACCATTCGTACTGTTAAGTGCCAAGTGCGCGCTGACTATATGCATTATATACCGATATGTATATAATAATTATTGTTTTCATATGTTCAAACAAAGAACGTTAATATAGATTGTATGTGGCTTCATACCATTAACATAGGTACGCGTGTATTATTATACACATAGTGACATGTTTAACATGCAATTAATCTGAAGCTTGCACAAACAGTATTGTTGCGCTTATTACTTCCCAGTGTACACAGCCCTCTTCACTTTTACTCTACATTTATTAACGAATCATACTATGGATAAAAACAAAAAAAAAAGGAAAGAGAGAGAAAATAAAACGATAGAGAAACATATTGAAGGGCAACATCTGACAAATGGATCACTAGAAAGATTACTGGATTTCATAATTCCTTTAAACGACGGAAACATTTAAAGTGTACAAGGCTTTTTTTTCTCAGTCGTACGTATAAAGGAATTACACTTAGCATATAAAGGAGCAGTTTCGAAACAGTAGCTCGCAGAATTAGCAATTTCATAAATACATATTTTGTATCTGAACAAATTGTGAAGACGGTATTCATTTACAGAAAGGAACATTTGATCTTCTATATTCAATCTTGTGCTCAGACTAAAAATGCCCTTTAACGTAATTAGAATAAAACATATATATGTAAATGTATATATATATATATATGCGCAATGTAATCTATGTGTCCAACAATTTTTGTATACATTACGACACATACAAATTGTAATTTGTCACCAAACATGTAAAATCATCAGAGTTTGATTTGCAATCATAAAGTAAATCTACCACAAAGAAGTACTCTAAATTGTAGCTCAAAATGTAAATGTTATTTCAATGTAAAAAGTACCATTGTTGTCTCTCTACATGTTGTTACCATTGTGTTTCGAGATGGAAAATCAAAAGGTGGCCCCTTTCTGCAATATATTGTCACACATTTCCTTCAGTACTATGGCCAATTATGTTTCGTGATGTTTAAAATGTAATCTTACGATAAATATATAGTGATTGCAAATTAAATTCTCATAATTGTAATAGAAAATTTGTACTACATAAATTTTAGTCTTTATAAGTTTTATCTGTGAAATCAATAACAAAATAAATAAAGTTTATAACATACTTCTCAAATACATAAATATAGCTTCAAATCTAGACATAATTAACACCAATGTTACCGCCAATCGTCGAACAAATAGTTTAGTGTTTGCATGTTTCATTTATACTTTTGAGTCTGTAATGGAAACAATTATGGTTTTTCATGTAAGCATTAAAATTTACAGATTTCTTCACGTATCGAAATTTTCTGTTACTCCATGCGACCGACAGTACTGTGACTGTAAATTAAAAAACATGATTTACGCGCTGGAGCATACTAAACTAATTATTCTTATATTTGGGTACATATTGTTTGTTTCTCACATCATGGTATTCCATTACAAATGAAAAAAATTTGTATCGGTAAATAATAAAAACAAATAAAATTGCACCATTTTTTTCATAATTTTCATAAAGTAACTAGTTATGCTCTGGGATTATCATTTCTTTCCAGTTTAGAATAATGTGCCTCGTATTGCAGAACTCTAGAAAGAGAAGAGAAGAGAAGCTAATGCGTGCAACTGTAAAACGTTTCACTTTGCTTTGTGTTACTGCATGGTTCGAAAGGCACATTTCAGGTTGAAAGAAATCTTCTACTTGAACATATCTAGTTTTTGTAATAGCAAAGGTAAAACAATATTTTTAATGAGAAAGATAGAAAGATCAACTTTCTCTAAGGTCTCATAAAAGTCTATAATGTCATTTCCACTAAAACTGGAATCATTAATATTTATGCTATATATTATTTCATAAAAATAGAACCCAAAAGCTATTGCAATTCGTAAATCACTACAGTATAAACAGGTCGTAACTTGATTAACGTATTTGATTTGACGAAGTTTTTCGTTATCACATTTCGTGAAATACAATTCGAATTAAATCGAGGTTCAAAATAACATCCAATAACGGGCGGGAGGACATCCTTTTTTTTCCTTTTACTTAACGGATATATAATATATATTATATACATTATATATGAAATGCAAGACAAAAGAAAAAGAAGTAATTAAAAATGTAAACTTCTTATCAGTAGAATCAAGTACATGTGTTATCATATTTTTGTCTTGAGGAACGTTCGATTCATCTTTTCTTTTATAATACAGGTAAGAACAAAAATAAGAACAAGATATAAGTATTCTAGAGGTGTAAAACTACTCGGTCGCGTCGAATACAGTTCGATCATCATAGGTCGTCAGATACACTCGTGTTACATTGGCAAATGAATTTGTTCGATATGTTTGTGATTTTGTTTATAAATAGATCTATTTTAAATTAAAAATTTATCGTACAATATAATTCGCGTTACATTACTGTTAATGTATAATTTCTACATAACAATATACTTTAACAAAATAATATTTTTGAAAATAATTTATTAATTGAAATTTATCTTCTCGTTTTGATGTCATTTTTATTCGAAGTTTTGATTTTATACAAATCTGAAGATGCATCGTTTTTTAGAAAAAGTAGTTACTAGATTCCTTTGTTAATTTTCAAAACATTGAAATTTTCTTTTAAATATGCATACAAACATGAATGAAATAAGAAAAGAAAAATCAATTTTTTCTTAAAAACTCTAGATCGGAATCCACCGTTAAAAGGAATGCTATCTCGTATATTGGAATAGATTAAAATTAAATAACTTTGTTCTCGTTTTTATAACTATCAAATATCCAGAAAGTAATGAATACTTCCATTACGAATAATCGATTTTGTGGTAGAAAAGAGATTAAGTAATATATTAATATGTACGGTGCATCTTCAAATTCTTATAAACTTTACTTCTAAGAAAAGTTACATGAAAACGAGAAGATAATTTTCAATTAATAAATATTTTCTAATGTTATTTTGTTATAGTATATTGTCATATAATATCACGAACATATCAAGCAAAGTCATTTGCTGATTTAATATGAGTGCGTTGGACGACCCGTGATGATCAAGTCGCTCGGATGTTCGAATGTTTCGGATATTTGAAAGGGTAGTCGAATCGAACTCTCGAGTACCCAATACATTCAACGATTCATACACCCCTAAAGTATTCCAATAACATTAACATCAAACTGCGTTTATCATTAAGAAATTAAGGTGATAATTAAGAGGAAGCCAATGTGACTGTTTCAGTTTCTCGTAGGTCCGTAAATCGAACATATTTACAAACGTGAGAGCTGCAGCTCGTGTAACAGTCTGCTCGTTTCAATTTATTCACGTTTTAAAGTAAAAAATAGTTTTGAGTTAGTGACTTTCAAATTAGTTATCTCAATTCGTAAATGTTACAAATTTGTACAAATGAAAAATAAAACAATTGTTGAATTTAAACAAAATTCGTTTGCCTACGCACGTTTTTCGATAAATGAAAAAGTAAGCAATATTACACATTATCGACATAAAAATTGTAACATGAAAACCACTGCCCCAAATTATTCAATTTTTCATGGAAGTATTAAGTAAAATACGTATTTTTATCAGGCACAAATGGAATCTAGAAATAATTTTCCACTAGAAATTATTAAAAGAAGGAAGATTCTTTTTTTTCTTTTATACACGCTATCAAATTTTCCTCGAAGTTTTAGGTATTTGAAACTGTAATATTTTGTACTTGAATACAAAATATTGATTATTTATCTAATTAAGTAATATGTTTTTCGATTTTACAAAATGAAATCACAGCATAAGATAATTCTTTTTTTAACTTGTTTTTACGATCTTATTAATGTGTATTAATTTCCAAAGAGAGAAGAATTCGAATAAAAATGTCAAATACAAATGAATTTGTATAACAGCACATGTTCAAAGCCAAAAAATAGTATTTCATTTAAGAATTTGAACAAAATATTATTACGATACACTGTAGTTACTGTATTTTATTCAAGAACATATTTTCAGATATGAAAACATGAACCGTGGAACGTAATACTATTAAGAAAGCTACGTAACATTAAAAAATTTTCTTTTATAAGCTAAAAATCAATAATCATATACATATATGTATATGTACATATAACATATACATGTATATATATTTATATATATCTTTCTCTCTCTTAATTACAGCGAATATATATCTTAATTATTCAAAATTTTAACAGAATATGTTAATTTTGTGTTTACGCATAACGTCTACATGTATTTTGTAATATTTTCATCATGTAACCTCGTTGCAGGTTAAATAGCATTCTTTCCGAATGTATCAGTAATATAATATCCTTTGCTTCATTGTGCAAACATACAAACAAAATATACTACATCCTGTCATGTTTATAAAACACTGACATTAATTTCTGTTAAATTTTAACAAATCTGCATCACGTCGTCTGTTCGATCTGTTTGTCAATGAACGTCGTCATTATACAACATCATAACGGATCACCTATCAAACCTTCACTGGTTTTATTAATGTAAATCCCAATGCGGCGGCTAACTCTCACTTCTTACAATACATTGATTTCTAGAATAAATTGCTACTGCGGCTAACAAACATAAAAAATGATGCGACTTCCTGCATAACTAAATTATGAATTACCATCGTGAAGTACCCGACAAACCGTATTCAACAAATTCTTTGAAAATATCACATATTTACAACTAGGTATCTTTCATTTATCATTTTAGAGGATAGTACATATGTTCACAGTTAAAGAACGAATATTATGTACCAAGAAACTTGTAAAGGCATAGTACATGGGAAAGTAGTGAATCCACTTTTATGTTACACTATACCAACAGGAGAAATTTTTTATAAACTCGAAGAAGGGATGATAATTCCATTTTCTGCGTATTTAATGATAATGTTTAAATTGTCATAGTCCGATAGTGAGTTCTTGCGTTGATTGTTTTTAGAAGAGCATTAAATTCTTTCTTTGGAAATAGTACAAATTCTATTTTTTTTTGTCTTCACTTTCAGTCGTTCCATTGGAAAAGTATGTTGTATCATGCTGATGCATGGAAGTTCGCACAAAAAATTATCTTGCGCATGTCAAAAGAACATGTCGCCGTGAAACGAATAAGGTCAGATCTAAAAGAAGTAGACGATTTAGTAAGACTTACTATCTTACTATTATTTTTTAGAATTGTCCTCTTCGCTCGACCAGTGTTTTTCTTGTTCTTGAAGTTCAAACTCCCATCGCAATTCTAATTCCCGCATATCATTCGCAATGCCGGCCTCATATGTATCTTCCTAAAGAATCATTCCAACGAATCAGTTACATGAGAATTTTTAACAGTAGTTTTTACAGATAAAGAAAACAATCTATCATAAATATACTTATATAAATTCCTTTTAAAATACGACATAGTGATTTACCTCTTCCGGTTTATAATCTTGATTGAAATTTTGGGTACCAAGCAGATTATTCGACGACTGAATCCAAGGTACAGTACCATACGGGCTCCAATTTCGCACGTCCTTTTCTTTTTCTCTAATACCAGCTTCAATCATTTGCAACTCTTGTGCTAGCCTTTCTCCAGCTGTGAAAGTAGCTCCTTGCGTAGCAAGCTGAACATATTTTTAAAAATTTGCATTAACATATGTAAAATATTTTGCCATGTCAACGCTCCTACAATTTCCAATCAAGTTCACCTTTGTGCCATACTGTATTACACTAAAGTAGAAGTTACCATAATTTGAAATATACTACGTTCATAGTAACATTTTAAATAAACATCAATAAGGTTGTATTTGTTTGTATAAAAAACTATCATAATTTGACCAGAAAAATCTACAATATCGTGTATGAAAATATATGATTTAACGATACCTTCAAATCGTTGATCTTTTTTTCGAGATGCTTCAACTGTTGTTTTACTCTTTGCGACTCAAGAATTAAGCTGAAAAATTATATAATAGTTAAATGCTTATAAAGTATAAACTATAAATCTATTAACATACTCTTTAGGCATGCATTCTGGTCGTGAAAGTTGCGTGTGTGCAGTCGACTCGGATATATTTCGACCAAACGTGATATAGTTGTCCCCAAACCCAGAAGTATTGATAGACTGTACTTCACCATTCGCACCGATAGTAGTATAAGCTGTAACCAAACCATTCTACCATTGTACTATGTTATCATATTTTTCTTATACAAAAATTAACGGACTAGAAAAGATTTCCTTCAAGATTTATTCGTTTAATATAAAAGAGTTTCTAATTTAAAAGAGTATTTGTAGATATGAAAAACATTTAATAAATTATAATAAAAACCGTTGTCGAAGTAGAGTATTGGATATGAACGAGTTAATTTCTTATATTAAAGGAAATGTTACTTACGTTGATTACCGTAATACCAAGATGTAACAGAATTCGCCGTTGGTATGGGTCGATACGGAGGAGGTGCACTTCCTTCTGTATAAAAATTGGTAGGTTGTACGCCATTGCTAGATCTAAAACAAGTATATTTTCACTTGCGTTTCAGTGATCTTCAAAGTTTCTTCTATAATCTTTAGTTTGAAAATGATTGTTACCTCATTAAGTTTTTGGATAATTTAGAAATTGGTCCATATTTGTTACTAGATGATGCATCAAATGGCACGAATTCATCATCGAATAGGATCGGATCTGTGCAACGAAAGTTGTTATTACAATTTATATTTGATGGAGGAACCATGAGATTACTCGACGTGTTTGTCCATATGGAGAAATTGCATGATACAGTATCTCCTTGCATATCATAATTCTGCGAACAAAGCGTAAAAGAAAATATAATAAAAAATATGTAGGAAAATATTTATAATATTTTTTATAATTGTACGATCGTACCGTTTTTATTTGTGGCACTTGTTTGTTGACAATTGTTTCAAGTTGATTTAAAATTTCCATCCTGCGTTGCAACAACATCGCCAATGTTTTGGCAACTGTCCGCTGCTGTAACATGAATTGAACAGATGTCATGAATACCTAAGAACGACATTTATTATCAAATAAACAAAGATATGCTTATTTTACCTTTTTAGTATTGGAAACACCATTTGTCACATTAGATGAGACTTGCGACGAATCCCACATATTGAGATTAGGCGTTGTATACTCAACAGGCGCGTTGGGTACAATATAATGAGAGCAATATATATCCATATTTTTGTTTGGTACCATTGGTGAGACACCTTGTGGTGGCGGTAACATGTAATTCGTCAATGAGCCAACAAAGTTGTTTTCACTTGGTGGAGTGTGATGTTGCATTGGATTAACTTTATTAATAGAATTAAAATCTAGAAAAAAAATAATGCAACCAAATTCATCGTGATTAACATTACATATTACTTATGTTATCCAAATACTTACTTTCTCGATGAGTATTATCGTGTGATTTTATGGAATGATAAGGTAAATCTTCACTTTGCTTGAACGTTTTATTATTTGAGCCAGTAACTAGTTTGTCTGCTTTTATATCCGAATTGTTAACTACAGGTACATTTGACCTGATGCTTAATTTTCTATTTTTTGATCTGTATCTATCGAGTAGATGAAGATTATGTACTAAAATTATACACATACATGACTGTATTCCTTCTTTTTAAAGTAACTTACTTATCCAATTCCATGTCACTATGAGCAAAGGTGCAACTTGTGGATCTAGGACATGATCCTCTAAGTGCAAGATCTCGACACATGCTCACTTTATATTTTGGTTGACCTGAGCCTATATTGTGAGTACCATCTTGTGTTTTCCGATTACCATGTTGTTGAATAAATTCCACTAATGCCGCAACTACAGTTCTAACAGCTTCTAGCGCTGCACGACATTCCGCTAATGTAGGAGGTTCAGTTTCTGCAGTAATAATAATGAATATAAATAGTCTATAATTTTTATATAACATTTTACTTGACCCCTTGCATTATCATTTAGTAATATTTGTTTTGCCTGAAATTAAAACTCAACAAAATAGAGCAAGTAATTAAAATAAATCATACCTGGACTGGGATCAATTGCAGCTAACAGTTCTAACTGGGGTCTTAAACTACTTAATTGTCCAGGATCGGGAGTACGTTGAAGAGCAATAACCAATTCTTGTACACTTTGAGCAAAAGACTGCGGAGTTTGAAGTTTGTCTATAATACTTTGCATATGAGACTTATGGCTAGTGTCTCCATATAATAACGCAGACCACTGATCAGGTGCTATTCTTAATCCAGCTTCTGTTGCAATCTGCACTATCTGAGCATCGTGCTCTCTTCTTAAAGCTTCGTATGTTCTGAATTCTTCTTTTAATTGCATCAATGATGAATCTCCTTCTCGTTTAGATACCTAATTAGATATTTTGGTAAACTATTGATCCCCATAATAAATTATTATAATAGAACTTAAAAATGTACATTACCTTGAAACAACTTGCCCTATATAACAATTGTACAACATGTCCTATACTCGTTTTAGATGCTTGAGGAAAATGTGATTCTAAACGCTGAACTACAAACATGACTAACACTTTCCTGGAAAGAGCTGATCCGTCTTCCAAAGCCAATAAAACCAGCTTCAGTACTTCTTCTTGCATTGCTATTAAGAAATTATGGAAATTACTTTAAATACGCTAATTTCATTAAATTATTTTTGTACATTATTAACTTCAGTATAAAATACCTGGCCCAAGAAATTGACAACCACGAGCTCGTACAGCTGCCCATAAATTAGCACTAAGCTGTTGAGGATTTTGATGTTGCAATATTAATTCCGTAACTGATCGTTCCCCGAGACTCCTAGCAGCTCTCACCGCACGTGCTCGTCCTTCTGGTACAACCAACTGACAACCCACAAGAGTTACTAGTTTCCTTTGCATTGGCCGTGAAATCAGTCCCATACCACCTATAACATTTATATTTATTATAGTATTATGCTATTATCATTAAAATCACTAATAATATTTCAATATGATTGGTTTTTTTTTATTGTTTGATGAAAAAGAACAAATATCTAAATATACATGTAATCTGTACTAAACTACAATTGTTTTCTGTACGAATACTATGTACACTTGAACCTTATGTTATCAATTCAATTATATTTTCAAAGATTTTAATTGGATATCATAATATTATGCAACAATTCTTATAACACTGAGAAGATATATTAAAAGCTATATTAAATATTATATATTATGTAAACTCAGTATTTTTTAAGATGAAAGTTCTACTTTCCCATTAATAAGATCTACATTTGTCTAAATCAAACAATTTTCAATTTTTAATTGTAATTTCTTTTGCTACATTAATTATATTAAATACACTGAATGGCAATTTTATCATTACTAATGACAGACAAAGGTATACTTTCCAAATATAACATTTTACAAAAATACTAACAATAACACCCTATTCTAATTAATATTACCTGCGGCTAGAGTAGGATTTGTCTGACATGGTTTGAGATATAAAGCAAGTTCTTCAATGCAACGTTTAGCAGCCAAATAATTAGCATGGTCTTCTGGTGGTAATAATTTCTGATAAGCTGTTGCAACATTTGTGGGAACAGAATTCCCGACTAACTGCAATAAAGCTTCATTTATCGGTAGTCTTTCTATGTCTGTGTTGATAATACTCTGAAAAATTGAATCAACAATTTGTTTCTCACCGGTAAAATAAATATACATGTAACAACAACATATTAATTAACACAAAAATTACTTGTAACCAATATCTCAATTTTACACATTCGATTAAACTATTGTCAAAAGTTGTTTCAAATTTCATGTATTAATACTACTTAAACTTATGATATACTCATAAAATTACTTACTTGATCAAAAGGGCATTGTTTACGATGTAAATTTGCAAGGCACGTACGACATATAGTATGACCACATGCTAATGATATTGGGCCACGTACGGCCACATCAAAATCATGACAGCAAACTGGACAAGAAAGAAATTCAGTCCACTGTGGTGCCTGTATTGGCATTCTGAAACAAAAATCATATGACCATGTTCCTTCAAATACCTGATTTCACCATTTCCAATAATATTGCTTCCTTTATCAAAAAGCCTATGAGAGAATTAACGTTTTCAAATAAAATATATATGCATATTTAACAATACATTTCATTTACGTTTGCTAAACGTGAACGATTGGTGACCATCGTTTATTGCGCGATTACAATTACGGAACATATCACGCAATAAGATAAAACAGTTTTCACGAAAAAGAAAACAACCATTTAGTTGAAATAAATAATCGCTGGGTGCATGATCGCTTATGAAAGCGTTAATAGAACGGTAAGGGAACTTCGTTTCCATTGCAAAACATTTATCTATAGATATAAACCTGTTCGAAACGGTAACGTTTGCCTGTCAATTGTTTTTTTTACGCGACAATTATTTTCTTTCTTCCGTTCTGTCGAATGAAAAATTCGATTTCTTCGCTGTTAAATATACGAAGAAACATTTCAAATGTACACCATCTCAATCGCGTAGTTAGATTGAACATTTTTTTAATCGCTGTCGTTTCGGTGTCCTTTACGTTCGTCGAAACGTTTGCTCTGAATAGAACGAAAAAAAAGCGGCATCTCCCTTTGCCACGAGGAAAAATGTCGGACATGAATTTTTACCGTTAAAATCACAAAAGATAATCAGGACTCACCTCGTTATTGCCTTCACAAAACATCACATTAACTACTCACTCAGTTACTTCGCACATAGTTCTGCCATCGAAGCCAGAACAGATGAATCACAAATAGTGAGATGAGCTCAGCACGATATCCTTTACACACACCTTTTTACATCACTAGCACCCATGACGAAAAATAATCTAGAAAAATCGTGTTCCGATTTACTTCGGCAGACGGCGCTGTCGGTTACTTGATACGGAACTTTTGAAATTTATTGCATTAATTTTGATTGGTGATAAAGAGATTTCGTTGAAAATAACAAAAAAATAAAAGACATATAAATAATTTTATTCTTTTTCTTGTGAACTATATTCTTTGGGAACAAGTTAGAGACTATAACGCTGAACATTGATGTATCTCACATTGGTTTGTTTTTGATAATTTATTCGACTTTCGAATTCTATAAAATTTATAAATATGCTATTTATTTTGCACATTTTACTATCTAGTGTATCATAGAACACAAAAATGTTATGATAAACAGTATTTCCGGTCTATGACACGATATTCTGTGTCGCAGGCCACAGCGCTACAGGTTACGTGACCATTTTATTAAATACTAATCGATTTATTTAAATTTCCAACTTCTAATCAATCAAAATATCTTCGATTTTTATGTTAAAATAATTCGTATGAAAGTATGATACAATGATAAATTTGTATTCTTATATTAAATAAATGAACGCGCGTCGAAGGCATTTTGTGAGATTGTTTATAGTTCATAAATATTATTCGTAATACCATATTTATATTTGTTTCATTGAAAGCAGAACATTTTTTTTAATTTGGTTAAATAAAAAATTCAAACGCCTAAAGCTATGATTTCAGTCATGAAATCTCATATTATAGATGGGAATGTCGTTTTTCAAAACGCCTCTCACAAGCAAGAGTTGGGTGAACAAGTATTATGTTTGCCAATGCATGCAATATGTTTAATGTTTTGTGAATGGAAAAAATATAAGTGGATGTAGACTATACTCCTTGATGTATCGTTTAAGCTTCATTGCCACAATTAAAGCTTAATCACACTTCTTATTCAAAATTGTTAAGTAAATAACACGTTAGAAGCATTAGTATTTAGGCAAGAGAAATTCTAATTAAATATGACACAGTTAGATGAACAAATACTAGTAGGTACTGTTAGCCGTTTGATTAATATTGTTTCACATCCAATTGAATATGCCAGAGTATTAATGCAGGTAAAACACAGATTACCAATAAATTACCCACATATTAATAACTAACCGGAGATTTATGTTTGAATGTAACAGATTGGACATGAACCGATTTTACCACGACCAACTACCACATTATTTAGACGGCCGGCACTGGTTTTGCCTAATGTATTTGAATATGGTACGTGATTTTTCTTTTAAAATCTTATTTTGGATTATATATAAATTATTTTCGTATTCCTATGTTGTTTATTATAAATTAATGTTTTTATTACTTTTTAATTTTTCTAGCAATCAATACAAAATATTTGATTGTGTCCTTGTTTTACAGTGAAATATATAAAAAATGTGGATGGAATTTCTGGATGTTATCGTGGTGTTATTCCAAAAATGTGCGCTGACAGTATAAGTGCTGTAGCTTTTAATAAAACATTAAAATCTGTCAAGAAGTTAATGAATGACATGAATAAAGAAAAGAAAGAGGAAGGAAAAGAAGAGTCAGAAGAAGAGTAGGTATATATATATATAAATATAATGTAAAATTGTTTCTTTTTTTTTTTATAAAAAAGTTAAAAATGTAAAAATGAATTTCCTCTTTTCAGTGAAAGATATAAGATATTCATATATGAACTCATACAGAGTTTAAGTTGTAGGATGGTGGCAATTGTGGCCAGTCATCCGTTTGATGTCATTAGTATAAGAATGATGGCACAGTTTGTTGGCAGGGAAACAAAATACAAGTATACTATCAATTAAACAATACGTTCCATACGTATTTTGACTACAATTATAAATATATTATTCTTATAGTTATTTCTTTTCTTTTGTAAATTCTTAGCGGATTATTTAGATCGATTATGGAAGTATATAAAGAAAATGGTGTTATGGGATACTATGCAGGATTAGTGCCTCGACTTATTGGAAATGCTGCTGCAATAATATTATTCAGTACTTTTAGCTATCTTATTGATAGATACATTCTAAACGATGAAGTAACAAAAGTTTATGTTGATGCTACTATAAGAGTAAGTACATTAGCAATAAACGTACCATGATTGGTCGAATGAGTACTATTAAAATTTGATTTAAAATTCTGCATTTTCTTTCAATCATTTTACTTTATATCAATTCTTATATTGTCTAATTAATTAGTTTTTCAATTTGTATCTTTCCTTTTATTTATGTTTCCACTAAGAAAAATTTATCACCTAACTTGTTTACTTTTATTTTATAATCTATTATTTAAATGATTATGGAAGAAATAAGTTTATTTAAAATACTGGTACGTTTAGTGTCAATTATTCAATTGTACTATAATTCTGTACAATTCTATACTAATGTTTATTATAATACCTTCCATAGGTAATAGCAACAACAGTCACGTATCCATATTTAGTGGTATCACATTCTATGGCTGTTAATAACTGTGGGTGAGTTTATTTAGGATGTCTTTAATGTTTGTAATATACTAAAATGAATGAAATAATGAATAATTTATTTTTAAATAAAGATTAGTTGCTGGTCTTCCTCCACACATGCCAATTTATACTGGATGGCTGGATTGTTGGTCTCACTTGTCAGCTACCAAGCAGTTACAGAGAGGACAGAGCTTAATTTGGCGTTACTATGCAGGGCAACAAATAATAAGAAATGGAAAACCAATAGTTTTACATTAATATTGCATTAATTTGTATTCGAGAGGCCAGCAGAGAAATCAATTTTGTGTTACATATTTTTTACCCTATAGTAAATTTATTAGTATGCTACATTTGCATTTATATTGCATATTCATTGAAAGTTGATTTTAATGGCAATTATACCAACTATTACATATGTTTATTTTCCTTTTGGTTTTATGTGTCACTGATAAATATGTTTTATATCGAAAATTGAACAGAATCTTTTTATTTAACATTATTATATAAATACTAAAATATCTATTTTTTTTAGATATACGAAACCAGTATTTTCTGCGGTATTTATACGTTGGTACTCATAGGAGATATGTATAAACAAATATAAACGACAGTACAGTACAGAAAAAATTAAATTTATATTTGTGACAATAGGGTTCGTGGATATTTTCAATGAATTACATACGTATTGAACCTCGCCGTGTAAAATTAATAATTGGTAACTATAGATACACCTGTGATGTTCTCGTAATTTTAAAAATAAACATTTAGAAGTTAAATTCTAGTTAAAATAAAAGTGATTTTGTAAAAAAATGAATAGCTGAATATTGGTTAATAAGAAGAACTTCTGAAAAGAAACAAATGTTCAATTCATATTTTTTATTTACTATTTCGATGATTTCAATCAATATACAACGTGGTTTATCAGGCATTGAGAGTTATATGAGTATTGCGTCATTAGATTTCGTCTTTCTTTCTAAATATCCTATGAATAATACACAAAAGCCTATACTATATCGCATATTTTTTTAATTCTTGTATAAAAAAAATATCCACTTGAACTACAATTTTAAATATTACATAAATGTTTCATCAGGTATTACATTTGAACTTCAATTCATCTATATAGTGATACAAGACGAATGTGAATAATGAACAAAACAATCAATATGTTATTTTTAAATAAAAAAACCTTGTACTATAAGCAATTACATATATGTAGCGCTGTTTCGTTCTCTGATTTAATAAAGACATTGCAATCTCTTTGCTGAAGTTACATTTATCATAATCTAATTTAAAACAAATTATCACCTTCAGATTACAGGAGAACATTTACTACTATACACAATTATACCCATCATATTACGGCACAGAGGCCAATTTTTCGTTAGTATTATCTTTCGATGAAGTTTTAGGTAGTATTTGTTATTGAATCTATTTATTTTTCATTAATATTTGAGTAGTAAATTTTTTGTTTTAGCAAAGGAATAGAAAATTAATAATTTTTTATTACGCGAACGTACTAAAATTAATTGTCTTTGATATTGCAATATAAGCGTTTGTAAAAAGTAAGTAAAGTATCTTAAGAAATTTTATAATTTCTTACCATTTTTGTACATTATCAACGTAACTAAAAACCACGTGGGAGCATT
Organism: Nomia melanderi; assembly: GCF_051020985.1. Classification (NCBI taxonomy): domain Eukaryota; kingdom Metazoa; phylum Arthropoda; class Insecta; order Hymenoptera; family Halictidae; genus Nomia; species Nomia melanderi. The sequence continues at coordinate 8,322,817 of NC_135005.1, forward strand.
TGTGACGTTTGTAATTGACAGAAGTTTACACTTTACATTAAATTCAATACGAAAGGTAAATGTATAAAGGTAGTATTTAAAATATATAGACTTAAAAATTAACAAATAAGAGATGAATGTCGCACAAAGGAATGTATGTTTCTAAATTTATGTAATTCTCTGAATTTGTATTGGATTTTTGTTATACTTTTACAATTCCATATTTGACTTACAATTTTAATTAATGTATTTCACATTCTGAAAAATTTAGTGTCATGCAACCACAAGAAAGAGTTACCATAAAACTGTACATTGTGTGCTTGAATTCCTTTACAATGCAATAAAGACTCAAATCATTAACATTTAATATTTATTTAACAAATATTACCTTATTATATTAGATATAACAAGTAATTGCTGTCAGGTTGATAGCCATAGGTTTTATATTCTATATACATCGAGGAATACTGTACGATTAGGAATGTTTTACAGAACCAATAGATTAAAAAGCATGTTTCTATTACAATTACGTTTACCTAAACGGCTTTTTGTACATTTAAACAATAAATATTGTTGCATATTAGAAGACTGTTCAATATTCACATTCCACAGCAAAAATTCTGACAATGAGTTTTTTCTATTTTAGACATCTTCTCCAAGTAATATGCAATGAAAGATTGCCTTCCTTGGTAAATGCTACGTATATACAATGGTATATATGTCGTTTATCTTTATAAAAAGAAGCAAAACTTAAGATAAAAAAGGACTAATAGTACTGTGGCAGTATAATACTTAACGTACTTCTAGAATGTAACTTTTGAAAAATATGATTATTATTTTATAATAATCATTCAATCTATCAACTAAAATCTTAAAATTTTTTATTAATTATCAAAATTATATTAAATTATGTCACCAACTCATGATCTTACCTAAAATAAGTGATTAATGAATCGTCTTAGACACTTTAGGATCCTTAAATTATATCAGCAATATACAAGTTAATCCGGTGAAAATATCTGAAGAGAGATAAAGAATGTTGCAAGTTTCAGTGGTGAAAGTAGTAGTAGTACTGAATGTATGTACTACTTTTGAAATTTACATGAAATTAATTTCTAAAACAATAACATTTTGATTTTCATCTATTTATAATCAACTAAAGAAAATAATTCTGTTTTTGTTTGCATTACAGAAGATACCTATAATGTGTGGTTAATTACTTGTTAAATATTTCTAGAGTATGGAACTTTATGTATACTCATTTAAGACATATGCAATAGTTATAGAAATTTTCAGAGAAGTATACACAATACTGAAAATATAATAATAACTATTCAAAAGATTTTATATGTTTATAGTGTTGTAACAAAAATATTGATTTTAGTATTATATTTACTATGAAAAATTGACTCATATTCGTATGTATATATAATGGCCAATTTATAGTAGGTTTCAAAATATTTTGTATGGTGTTTGTTAAATGGAGCGATTTAGAAACACATATTTTACAGAAATTATCTATACATTATGTTAAATGTTTATACTCCTATTCGTAATGTTGCAATGCCTTACATATAATATATTCATATAATACTTTAAAATTTCGTCACTTTAGATATTTTACTACATATTACAGTTTATTTTAATATATATTCGTTTTCCTTTGCATAAAGTTCCATCATCTTCTTATTATTGTTAAGTATAATTTCGTACGATATAATTTGACACATGATAAATATTATGCAATTATTTTTATAATTAATCAATAAGGAACACGAATATAACTTCGTTATTCAAGTTCTCATTGATTGTTAATTAGAAATAATGGACTGAAAATTATAATTCTCTATAGCATAAGTTTCAACTGTTTCTATTTTCCCTATGAACATAAATTAGGCCATTGCAAAAGTGTAGAAGTCTCATTAAGCACGAACTGCTATAATTTTTCGTGACTAGTGCACATAACATACACTGATTTATATTCGAACAAGAAATATCAGGATATATCATGTTTATCATTAATTCCATAATTACTACTTTAAAGAAAAAGGCAATAGTATGTGCATATTCGAATTTATAATACAGTACAGATTTAGAATTCTGTTCATCTAAATCAGTGTTTAATACCAAGGAGTATCTAGTTGATGCAAACAAATTTTAATGAAATTTTTGATCTTAAATTTTATTCTACCGATGCAGGATACACATATGCATAAATATTTTGTTTAAGAAGCGACATATATAGGATTACAACATTAAGTTAATAAGGCAGCTGATTCAAAATTGTCTTTATTGTACGGTGACCCATAGAAAGTGGAATTTAAAAATTTGAAAACAAAATTTCATTTTTTTAATGAATGTAAAAATTAAAATATCTTAAGAAACATGAAAAGAATATTCTGCAATTTCTTGTAGTTTTTAGTTTGACAATAATTGGTAACTCAATATCTTAATCAATAAATGTAAATCATTTATGTGTACAATCATTTATAATTCTTGTTTTGCATTGATAGAATAAAATTTACACGCATACAACCTATCATTAAAATCTAAGAGAACCGTCTGGTTTAGTTTACCCGCAACTATCAATTTCATGAACTTTTTTTTGCATATGGAATTATGTTTTGCTTTTTAAGAGAATAAATTATTTCAAGTCCAATTCAATTTCCGAACTTTCTAATGAAAATGGTTTGAGATTTTCCACTATTGGCGTTTGATCGGGATCGACTCGTATACGAATCCTGTTGGTCTCTAAAGACCGTGGGAGTGTACGTGGAAGATCATCTTTGTATGAATCAGATATGGGTGAACTATATGATACATAAATTCGTACAACATCTGGACTCGGTTGAGGAGGTGTTGCTTTGGGCGTAGGTAAGCCACCGCTGCCCGAGCTAGCATTTGAAATATTACTTTGAGTATCGAGACTATTGTCTAACGCTTGACACCGTGTTGCCGAACTAAATACGGAAAGGTCGGCTGTCGAGGTTACAGACGTGTCTGCCAATGACCGTCGCGAGCCATTGGGAGAGGCTCCATCGTCAAGATTCGGATCAAGTGAGAATTTGCTTCCTGCACATATATTTAATTTTTATTATATTGCAATCGGATATTAGAACAAACATGTCTTTCTGACAAACTGATTTCGCTTAGGTATTATACGTACAACTTAAAAAACTGTCTCTACTTCTAGACATTACCATGCTTTCTTGTGTATGTATAATAAAAAAAGATAATATTACATACTACAGTTTTTTTTGTAATTATTAATTATTAACTATTGGCAACAAAATTTGGCGTACTTTCAGCTTAATAGTAATCTAAGGTAACAAAAATATAATAAACATCCATGTATTCAATTTTCTAATACATATACTTTTGTTCTTTATGTTTGTCTATAGAAAATTTCTTAAGTATACTTTATATGCTTTACAAAATAATCACAGTCTGACGCCCTCTTGCGCTTATTCTATTTTATATGAAAATTATGGAGGAAAATTTTTAGTACAAGTTTAGAGGCATATATAAACTTTCTTTTGACAATACTGATGCAGTTCAATGATAGGTTTATCTATGATTATAGTAAAAAATGTAATACTATCAGATCTTTTTCGAAGAGTATTTTTATAAAGTTATATCTAAATATGAGTACTATCATAGGCAATAGTTTTTTTTTAATAGAATCCTATCTTTATATAGTATCTTATAATCTAGTGTTGTATATAACTAGTATATCAATCTCTGAATCTCTGTCTTTATCTTTCCTCATATCCTTAGTGGTATGTTCTTGTTTAGAATACAGAAGGCAAGTATTTATATCACCGTGTACTATGTTTTCAGTATATTGTAACTCACCGCCAAGACCACAATCAGTTGGTTCAACTGGAGTTGTACTTTCTCTACCATCTTCGGCGATCACTAAATCCCTACGTTGTGTTATAGATTCTCGCATTGCATGCTGTGCTTCACTAAATTCTTCTGTTCGTCTTCCAACCTGAATATATATGGATTAAGACATAACAATCAAAATATAATGGTTAATGTAATATTTTATAATTATTAAAATAGTACAAAAACAAAGATAAACTACCTTGCTTGCAAATGAAGGTTCTTTGAATGTACCAAATGGAAACCGTGGTAATTCGTGTGGTAAGGCTGGACCAGGATAATCCAATTTAGAACGTTTTAATTCTTCCATACTACGTTCCATAGTACTTATTACTGTGTCATCATCAAAACAAAAATCTTTTTCGAGTTTGATTTGCAAATAATTACAAAACTCATCTAGACTTTCCATTGGCATAAGAAAACGTTTATGCATTTTCATGATCGTGTATGCCATTGCCGGTAAAATACGATCGCCGTCTAATAAAAATATGTCCCAAATTCGAAGACCCAGACTGACGGGTGTCTGTTACAAATAAAAAAAAGTATTACTTAGTAATAATATTAAATCTTAGGGGATATTTTATAATCATTAGTAATGACTAAAAATTAATGAATATTCCTCTACCCTTTCTTGAAAAACAACAAAGAACCATTTTAATGCGTAAAGAATGGAATCGCAGCCACATTTATCAAGCTTCCGTTTTAATTTTGGCAAAAACTTATTCATGATTTTATCATGGTGTTCAATAAAACGATTCAGTTTTGGAAATCCATCAACATAAAATCCTAAACAGAAAACATATATTTAACTATAATCCAAATGATTTTTAATTTAGATTACATAAAATATGATCAGACCATGCATAGTGTACTTCTTATCAGCCAGCAATACAGAAAGACCCCAAAATGCATCCTCTTCATCCATATATAATAAAAGTAATCCAGCTAATACAGACATTCCCTGACAATAGCCTACTTCCATGTTATACATGCTATAAGCAGCCAAGACATAAAACATGGATCGTTGTTTTATACTATATCTCTCTCTGTTGATAAAAAATAGATATTTAATATCAGATACATACATCAAATATATTGAAACAATAGATCCTAAGTATGATTTATGTACCTATAATTGATATGATCTCTATATTGTCTAGCTACATCAGCATCGATCTGTCTTATTTCAGTAGACCACTGACGCGCAAGTTGTAACATTTCATCATATTTACCGGCTTGCTCTCTTTTTAAACTTTTTATTCCCAAAAGCAATGCCCAAACTTGACCACGAAATCTATTAGGAATTCCTTTATATACCCTACGTCGTATTTTTTCTTTTGTAGAAGAACTATCCCACTGTTTTGTCATTTTTTCCCATTTTTTTAGTCTTTCCATTTCCACCCGATGACATTTAATTTCATTCGGGTCCGGCTTTTGTGGCAATCGTTTGTCACTGAAACACGTATTTTAACATATACTAACAGATATTAGAGTAATGGTATTAGTAAAAACATTAGTATGAAAGTTACTGTATAAATCCATATCTGTCTGTTGTATGGTATACTTCGTATGCAGGATCTTCCCATGAATCAATTTCTGCTCCATTTTCTCTGCCACGGTCATAGCAGCTAAATATTCTATCTCGCTCTGCAGCAGACCGTTTCAATAATTCTTCCTCATTCATGCCCCGTGAGAATTCGCAACCAGACTCTTACAAACATGCCGTCTTATTAAAAAAATTCTATTTATATTAGGCTGTTATCTAGAATACATATAACATCGCCATTAAAATATTAATCAAATGGTCTTTTTAAATTATAAGCAACAACCTCGTAACTATGATGAACTTCATCTTATTGTATTATGAAATTATAAACATACTAATTTTTCAGTAAAATATGACAGACTGGATTAGATTAAAGAACAATTATAAGTATTTAACATGAAAGAAGTTGAAATACTAGACAACTATGCTTACAATATAAAACTTGGATAGGGATTTTGTGATTTGTTTCGTATATTTGCGCGAAGCGTAACCACAATTCTACACTGTAAATTTCCGGTGTTCTGAAGTTAATGCATTGCATATTGACAAGAAAGAAGGTTATATACATTGAAGTCAAATTATGTCCCTAGTAAAGGATGTTGATCTTACCACTAAGAAGTTAATTGCGTGACTATAGACACTGCATGGTTAGGGATTGACTAATTTTCTTCGTTTCATATTACATAGAAGACTGTTTCTTCATAAAAGTCGTTCATTTAGCAAAACTGCCGTCCATACATACCAGTACACGCAGTTCAAGCCGGATTCGGATGTTTCCATTCTCTCTTATGAATCAGCGTTGCCAACAGATTCATTGTGGGATCGAAACAAGTGGCCCCAACAAAATTGTTGTTTTTTTTTGTTCTTATCACATTATTAATTGTTACATTCAAATTATTATAATTGTTTTTTTTACTGTTTCTTGTGTGATAAATATAATTATTGTACGAAACTCACGCTTTTGTTGAAAATAATTTCTCAAGAAATTCAATGTTTATATACTTATTTACCATATAGTATTCCAAATTGATTTATTTCTGTTACTTGCACGTAGATATATATAAGTAACGGCGCAATTATAATCATTTATTTACTTCATGCCCCGATGGTGTATTCAATTTTATTAAATAGAATGTGATTTATGTTATTTGCTTACTTAAATAAGGATACGTAATTACAAATAAAAAAATTCTTGTCATTACTGTATAATACGACAACTTATCCCTTCTTTAATATGATGTTAATATTTTACTTAATTATTAAAATCTGACGGGAGTTTTTTTATGTACAATTAAAGTAATTAAAATTGAAAAACGAAACTTTTTAGAATTATAGTTTATTTGTGCGTTAATTACAAATTTGTTTGCGAACAATGCCTACGATTTAGAAGACGTAAAAATTGTGCTCATAGGATTGTGAATTCAATTAATTAGAATTTATATTTTTTTGTTCCAAAAAATTGTTTTGACCATTTGTCTATCGTACAGCCTGCGACTGGTAATACCTGCTAAACCCAGCGCGTAATACCAAACCAGAGGTCTTAAACCCTCATAAATCTTTCCTCAAGTGATTGAAACTTTCTCCCGCGATGTCCAGCTAATCCTTGAACCTAAGTCAAAGTGAATAGGTACAACTTCGACAGATCAGTTCGAATTCTGTAGAGAAAAGAAAACCAACCATTTGAACAAGTTCTTTGTAGCGTTACCGTTCGGAAATCGTTCAGACTTGGAAAAAATTCTTATGTGTTATATTTTACGTGATTGTGTAACAAGATTAGAATAAAATAAGTGAAAGTGAAAATTGGATTTAAAATATCAAAATTAAAGTATGTAAAACGTTTTGAATGTAGAATGTAAAATTATTTATAACGTACATGTGTTTCAACATATACCCTCGTACGTCATAAACAAGTATTTAAATCAAGCTTACCGCAAATTGCTTCTTAAAGTTTATGTTTGTATAATAAAACTTACAAAACTTGATAAAAATAATAAAACATAATAAAAATATTTGTTTCTCTTTTAAAGATACTTTGATACTTATTTTTCAGAAATTCTATTAAATTCAAATTTACATACAAAATGCACAAGGTGAAATAAGACTGTTTCTGTTTAATCCTTTGAGTGTCATCCTAATGACCATATCAGATTTGCGTATCGACAATCAAAAGTTAATAAAAAATTTAGTTATGTTAATAATAAAAGATTATGTATTGTTTCTTTATTCTTTAGTATTTCAAAATTCGATATCTAATTTAGTTTTCTGTGAAAGAATTTCTTAATGTTTCTAAAAATTCTTATTCACAAAAGGTTGTTAATCCCTATTAATTTCCGAATATTAAAGAATTCTTAACTCAAAGAACATTTACTGATGCAAATAAAATATGTATTATTTCAAATACCGTTTCAGTTAACAAAATCTTCACATTACGGTGCAACGATTGACAAAACTATTGCACATGCTTCATACAAGAAGAAAGAAGATAGACGAAACCGCTCAACTATAGGTCTACTTAACAGTGGTTCTCATTCTTCAATGTAAATAATAAACTACTAATTAGATAATAGATTACGCATTATTTTTTTTACTTAATAATTAATAATTAACAGTTTCCATTGATACTAAGAGTAATATTAAATTATAATGTAATTAAAATTAACTTCAAGTGAAGAAAATAAATTAAATTAAACTTGAATTTCTGTAAACCAAAGACTAGAAATATTTTTAGTAGAACTGAGAATGTTTCAAATGTAAAATATTTTGTGGCCCTGAAAAGGGCCAGTTTTGTTATTTGTTATTTCTTAAGCCTTCTTTTCAGTCTTCTTTGGCAGAAGTACTGCTTGAATATTGGGAAGAACACCTCCTTGAGCAATGGTAACGCCGGACAAAAGTTTGTTTAACTCTTCGTCATTTCTGATTGCAAGTTGTAAATGTCGTGGAATGATCCTGGTCTTTTTGTTATCACGTGCTGCGTTTCCCGCCAATTCCAGAACTTCAGCAGCCAGGTATTCCATAACGGCAGCCAAGTAAACGGGGGCTCCAGCTCCAACTCTTTCTGCGTAGTTTCCTTTCCTTAAAAGTCTGTGGATACGACCAACGGGAAATTGTAACCCGGCTCTATTGGAACGAGACTTCGCCTTTGCCTTAGATTTTCCACCTTTTCCACGGCCAGACATTTTTCAGCAGATACGATAATATCGATGAAAATAAAACACACTTGAACTCCGCTCGCCTTGACAATCGGAACGATTCTATTTTTGCGGCCCCTCTGCTTCGTATTTATACCGTTTCAGGTAGCTACGCACAGCCAATGAGCGTCGCGCTCCATTCTGATTGGCGGGAAAGAACAGATGTCTTATACCGTACTAAATTCCTTCTTTTACATACTTGACATATGTATACGTTATATACTTTTGTTAATTATTTAGTTTCACGTAATTTTTCATTAGATATTAATAGTTGAATATTTTTCGAATTTATTAAAACTATACAAGTTTTGAAACTATATAAGAAAGTATACAAGAGAGAAAATTAAAAATTTTACAGACCAATTAGACAAAACAAAATTAAAGTGAAATATTGAATTTCTAATAAAAATGTTTACTTTACTAAAGATAATATGAAAACTTTTTCAAATTTTAATTGAGTTTTGTGTATTTTATTTGCATATGTGATTTTGACTTGTATTTTATTAGTATTCAAAATACAAAAAACACAATATAAATGATTTTTTGTAAAAATTATTATTAATACAAATGAATAAAATTTGTAGAGTGAAGTAACATATTTTAAAATGTATTTACAATAAATTTTTATATAAGAATTCACTAATCATTTGTTATTTATCCAGACTAATATTTTGCTGCATTTGTCAATGTTGCTGCAATTTAACAAGAAGAAACAGTTTCACAGCATTCGTATATCGCGTCATATTAATGTCTTTTATTTACAGCGATGCACCCAAAGAAAAATTTGCATGATATTTGTTTCTTGTTCGCCAGGATATAAAAATCGGTACATATTTTTTAGGCAGTATTTATTTCGTTAACTTTTTTATTCGTTTTGGATGATATTCTTGTCGAATTTATCAACAATTAATGTATACGGGAGAAATGAACAGGCTACATTCGGTAGACGACGAGACAGCGTTGTTAGCTTCATCTGATTCTAATTCTCTATATTATTTTCTACAACAGTTATTTGAACAGTTATAGAAGAATTCATTTATCAAGGTTAATATAATTGGTATAGGATAAATTAAGATTGTTTTATAAAACAGGGAGTATGTAAGATTGTAGTATAAAAAATAAGTAATAAAAAAATAATGATTTATTTGACCGTATGTAGAAATATTTTGATGAATACAACGTTATTTTGTTTATTTGATGAATATTGTACAGTTGGTTTAATATTATGTATTTCTTTTTCACAAACTGCTATTTATTTTCACATATGGCTACGCCTGAACTGTGAACATCTGTCGAAATATTCACGGGGCACCCATGAGAGTGGTCAACATCTGGCTGCAAAACAAACGACGATTCTTTTAGAGAAAAAATTTACGTCAAATGCAATTTCTATAATATTTGCACAGAAACTTAAAAATAGTTCGTTTTAGAATAATTGTACAGCATATATAACATCGATAAATGACTTCGTACGTTTCATACACCTCTTTGGAACATATATTTTACTATGGGCGTGTAGGTATTAATAAGTTTTCATTATTGATTGAAGATCTCTTTAAAATAGAAAAATAAAAAAGAAGTATTTTTACAATTTTACTTCGATTTTTAAAATTAATTAAAATAATAATCATGATAATTGTGAATGTTCTTTTTCAGTAAGTTTCGGTAACCGTAACTAACAATATTTTTTTAAGCATGATCTGAAAATCAGTATTATATTATGATGGTACGACATTCCATTGTAATTTAAACAAAGAAACCAATACATTATTGTAAAAAAATTAATATAACTTAGTATATAAAAAGCATCTACAGAATAGCGTCCGTATGCATTCTACGAAATCAATTCTATTGTTCGAAGGTAACGGTAGTACCAACGCACCAATAACGTGCTCGGAAACTCGTGCTGCGTTCTGATTGGTTTGCCGAAGCTGCTCCATTTTGATATATATAGAGGCCACTATGCTGCCGTAAGTCATTCTTTCTCCAGCAGTCGTCGACTCGAAGTGAGATTTGATTCAAGTTTTAATTTGTGAGTCTATCGTTGGTCGTCATTATGCCGCCAAAAGTTAGTGGAAAAGCAGTAAAGAAGGCTGGCAAGGCGCAGAAAAATATCAATAAGGCTGACAAGAAGAAGAAACGGAAAAGGAAGGAGAGCTACGCAATCTACATCTACAAAGTCTTGAAGCAAGTGCATCCCGACACTGGTATCTCGAGTAAAGCCATGAGCATTATGAACAGTTTCGTTAACGACGTGTTCGAGCGCATCGCTGCTGAAGCATCTAGACTGGCCCATTACAACAAACGTTCGACCATCACTTCCAGAGAAATTCAGACTGCGGTCAGGCTCTTGCTGCCTGGTGAATTGGCTAAACACGCAGTTAGCGAAGGTACCAAGGCAGTAACCAAGTACACCAGCTCAAAATAAGCGAAAATATATTTTTCGCCACAACAAAATCGGTCCTTCTCAGGGCCAACAAATATTCATACGTTGGAACTACATCCATAAATAACTAGTCATATTGTCATTTAACTTTATTTCTTGTCACTTCTCATAATAACTTACTAGGTAACAGTTAAATAGAAGGTTTTTACAATATATTTATAATACTTGCAGTTTGTAATTTTGTAGATTTACAAAATCTAATCGCTGAACAAATTTTTGTTTATTCTAATTCTCGTAAATTTGTTTTTCGTTACAGTGTAGTTACATTGTTTCTGAAATGGGTTCAACTATACTTTATAAAATTTGGTTTAGATACATGGTGTTTCGTCATATATTTTTAACATTTTATTCTGCAACTGAGAATAAAAGGAAATTCTATACTGACTAAATGTTTAATTATATGGTTTTCAAGTTATTGGTGATTAAGTTTTTTTTCAAAATTATGACGATTCGTTAATGTTGCACATAGAATGTTAGTATGAGTGCGAATAGCTGGAAACTGTATTTTTAAGAACTTGCAAATGAAGTAGGGATTTCAATTTCGTCACTCTTGAATTTCATCTTATTTCAGTTTATCAAAACATCTTCTAAAACATGTATCACTTGTTGAATATTTAATACTAGTGCACAGTAAAAATTATCCCCCCTTCCCCGCCAGAAAACTTAGCACTATCAATATTTACAGCAGACAGTATTATTTCATAGAATTAGTACAAAACGATCTTTAAAAAGCTATTCTATAACACATGTAGATAAAACATTTTTATAATCTTATAAAATATTTACTTAAAAAAAGATCAATCACGTTATAATTCCGATACATGATTGTTTTATTATGAAATGAACAAACACTGTATACAGTATAGAAAATAGAACAAATGCGGTTCCCACCTATTTACATTTTGCGTTATTTCTCAAAAAAGTTTCTTCATACAGTTTACTTGTTTCGTTTTGTTTCATTGATTTATACAATTTCACAAAACATTGCCCGTTCGACAGGATGCCGCAATAATTTCTTTACATACGGTTTAGAACGCTCTGAATCGATCTGAGCTCCGTTATTAATTTTTGTCCATGAGGTTGATTGTAGAGGGTAGTTAAGCATTTCGAAATTACATCTTGGCATTTGGTGATGATTTTTCGCCTGCATTAACAATGATTATTTAATAATCGAGTAATGTTACTTGGTGTAATCGAATTAAGAAATAGATTACCTAATGAAGTTATTCGTTATATTAGAATGAGTTATGAAATAATTAACCAAATTTGCTGTTGATTGTATTAAGTGAAATTCGTTTCCTTCGTTTAACCAGGTTCGAGTGTCCTTTCCAATCATTCTAAAACAATAGAAAAGTTGTATATAAGTTTTTGTAATTGTCCTTATTTTAATTAATTAATATATAATAATAGTCAACTCTTACTTGTAAATATCTAAAAGATCCTCCATTGAAATACCTAGTTGTAGGAATCCAGAAATAATTCTAGCATTCGATACGTTTAATTTACACGCTTTTATTTCTAACTGCTTTATCAGAAAGTCTAGATAAATATAAACATAGTTATTTATATTTGTATGATCTGTGTCTTCTTTAAAATTAAATAAAAATTATCTCATTACCAACTGGGAAACAATGTGGTGATCCAGAATATTCCTCACCAAGGGATATAATTTTGCTCATTAAAATTGCCATTTTGTCTTCTGCAGAGGATGCATTTTGTAATTCTACAAAATAGGTAATGTAGCTGTACTATTTTTTTTGTTATCTAACAGATTGAAAATAAATATAAACAATATAATACAAATACCATTGTTAATAATATTAGTCCAAATTTCCTGAATCAACATTGCATCTTGATGACCAGAGCAATGAATTATGGCTAATTTGCATTCCCATAATTGCAGAGGGTCTGCATATTTTTCGTAAAGCTGCAATCATTAACGTAAATTATTAATACACAGAAAATTGGGGTCTAGTAGCGTTATCCAAAAGTTCTGTCAGATATTAAAATTTCACAGAAACAATATTTATTATTTTATTATTCTGCATTATAACAATCTATTACCATTCCTCCTTAGTTGTTTTTTACCACTGTGGTCATAAAATTGTTGGTGATTAAATGTTGGTGAAATTAAAAAGAAGATAGAACTTTTCATTAAAACCTAATACAAGCAAAATTATGTTATGAATACTTTAACGTACCTTCGTAATATCGAGCAATGAATATTTTAATGCTCTAAACGTTTCTTCGCTCAGTCGATCGCCCAAATGTTGATTGCAAACTGTGTCTAATATCTATAAAATAATATAAATATTAATATTCTTCTAAATAAACTGCTTTTAATATAATATTAACAAATTTTTACCTGTTGTTGTATTCTGGCCACTTCTACTTTATCTTCCAATTCGCGCAAAAATATTCCAAGGTATGAAGCGTATCCAGCTTGATCACTTCGCATACAAACAACTGCACGAGCTAAGTACTCGACTCTTTGCGACAGTGGTATATTAGATCTATATAAAGAATAAGATATCTTATACTGACAACAACATTTTGTATTTTGTATGTATTTTATACTACAAATAATATTCGACTATTCAAGAAATCGTCACTTTACTGTATATGAAAAAATTCTTGCAAAATACTTTTTTGAATGGAATCAATTTTCTTCCTATAAAGTGTCCGCATAATTGTACGTACTCTTTAGACGCCAGAGAGTCCAAGATTTTAGCTGCGGCGGCATGATTTTTATTTCTTTCGTAAAATTGCCAAAGTAAATCAGGTGCATTAACACGAGTGAGATAAGCTTCCAGAGACGGGGCTGCGAGCGCAACCAGTTCTCCGTGAAGCCTTCGTTCTATCATCCAAGCATACACTGAAGCGTGAAGAGTTTCACAAGGTGAATGCAAAGCGTCGTTTATGATGTCATGCAACTAAAACAAATTAAGACATTAATAAATTAAATATAAAAATAATTGACTTCGAATCTTAACACTAAATGTACCGTGACTGGTCAAATAATAGGTTTTAAAATTTGATTACAAATTCTGCGTTTTCTTTCGTTAATTTAACTTTATATCGATTCCGATATTGCCAAAATAATTAGTTTTTCAATTTTTGTGTTTTCTTTTGTTTCTGTTTTCAATAAGATAAATTTATCGTTTAACTTATTTACCATTATTTTGCAACAACTGATTCGACTGGTTACAGTAGAGCTAGTTACATATAAAGTGTTGTTATGTTTAGTATTAAGGAATTACGTCTTACTATTTCTTTTGCTGGAGTGACGGACATAGTTGAAGCATTCTGAGATAACGGTCCAGGTTTATTGGGTACAGTGGGTGTTAATGGACTTGAAATACTTTGATTGTAAAGATGGTCCAGTAGTGTAATAAATTCTTTATAAATTTCCATTCTATATAATAAATCAAAACCACATAAATTATTATAGCATCGGTGTATGCAGTTTTATTTAAAAATTGGAAAGTTCTAGTTAATACCTTTTCATATAAGCAAATCGACCCTCCTGATCTTCGCTTGGTTCATTGTTTTTATAATAATGTAATGCAGCGTTATTGAGGTCTACTCTGTCTGAACAACACAGACATAATTCGAGCACACCAGAATAAAACTGGCACGCGATGAATTGCTGACAAACTGCGCTTAAGTTTAATCTGGGAGCCACCTCTTTGCACAGCTACAGATATAAATGTAAAAAGAGAAAAATAACATAAATCATGTTTACAATAATAACGAAAATTTTACTTACCTTTAAAGCAGATTGTAAGTGACACTCTTTCTCTTCAGGATTAGTACAACTTTTTGCTTTTAAAATTATTTCATTGGCCTATAATTTATAGAATTTGTAATTGTATAATTGTATTCCTGTTAATGGAAACTTAAAAACTGTATTTTTCAATACCTTAGAACAAACTGCATCTTCGCTTCTATACAAATTTGGACAAACTTCTCTCAACCGTTGACTAACAATATCTACAGATGCATTATCCCCAAGGTAACTGTCAATCGTTAATATATGTTATTAAAAAATATATTCACATTATATTTAGTCTGCTTACCTGTCGATAAGGTGAATAATTAATAAGGAAGAAATTTCGTGGCCAATAAGAATCAGATCTCTGAAGGTAGCTGTAGAAAATTGATTTATTTGATCCTATAAATCAAATTCCGAAACATAAATATTTTTAAATGTATATTAAAAAATGTATAATGTGAAATTGAATTGACAATTTACCTTCGACAAACAATTAACAATGTTATTTAAATGATTTTCGCATAAAATCTTCCAAAGTTCTAAGACTTCACATGCATGAGTGATAAAAATTTTTAAAGCAGCTAAAGAGTTTCTTTCTTCAACTATTGGTTCCTGATAATGATTAGTTACCGTTGTTTCAAATCCATCAGTTATATTTCTGCTAGTGTTAGGTCTGGAAATAATAATTTCTAATACAGGAACAATTATAAATCGTTACCAACAAAGTCTGGAATAATATGTACAGCACATACTGTTTTGTAATGTGTGTATTTTTGTTGAGAAATGATCTTAACGCTTGTAGAAGTCCTAAAATCCAAGTAACTTGTCTTACTGGAATAGTGCTAGAAATCTGAAATTATTAAATACGCAACATCTCATAATTGCAACCTCATTACTTTTAAGAAAATTTATTTAATATTAATATTATGAGTAATGGTACGCGGTTTAGAAAACTTTTGTCAGTTGTTGCAGTCGTTTTTTATGATCGAATGTAATATTTTAGTGGGCTGAAGCCTCAATTTACCTGTATCTTATTATTCACAGTTTCTTGTTTAATGCAACGCATACTCCATATAGGGCGAAGTATTCGTCCGACATATAAATATAAACCATTGTGTTTCGCAGAAAATTGTTGTAATGGAATGTCTGTATTAAGTCCTACAGGTGCATGAGGCCGGAAACCTTGATATCTCATATCGTAATTAGGAACCCTGGGCGTTGATGTGCGTATATCTACTAAGAAATGCATACGTTTTATCAGTACACCTATAATAAAAAAGAAAGCAAAACTTACATATGCAAATGTACCTGTATTCATGTTAACGAAAGTATTATGTACATCCATTCCGGGTCCAATACCCGCTGTCACGCGTTGACTACCATATAAAAAGAATGCTCTTGTTGCCCATTCCGCTAACTATGTATTATAAAATAGGATATTTAATATTTATTTAATGTGAACATTATGTCTGTACTAAATTATTGGGTTAATGCATAAATTTTGACGTTTGTTGTACGTGATTAACAAAAAAATGCTTTTCCCCGAAACAAATAACATCTGTTTTTAAATTATTATAACGTGTATAAAAGACACTTCTTTCTTCGTTTTCACGTAGTTTTAGTTTAGTCAGCAAACAGTTGAGAACCCTTTTTTTTATTTCTTTTAAAAACACGTTGAAACTTTTGCATCAACCCAATATTTCTTCACAAATTTA
The DNA here is from genome assembly GCF_051020985.1 of Nomia melanderi. Classification (NCBI taxonomy): domain Eukaryota; kingdom Metazoa; phylum Arthropoda; class Insecta; order Hymenoptera; family Halictidae; genus Nomia; species Nomia melanderi. The sequence goes on from NC_135005.1 coordinate 8,339,354, forward strand.
ATTTTGACTAATACCTCAGCATTCTGAGAACTTTCAAGTGTTGCTAAAATGAGGCAGGTTGCGCATGCTTGGTCTAGCGATTGTGATTGAAAATATGCGCGCACCGCTTCTGTATCCGGTCCACGTTGTTCTAAAAGAAGCTGTTTCAAAATGTCCACTGGACGAACTTGTACAAAAATTATTGCACCCTGTGTACGTGTATAAAAATATAAATAATTAATAAATTGATGTCATTTTTGATAAATTGATTCGTGAAAATTTATCCACTTTCTACCTGAGATGTTAAAAATATAAATTTTCTGGGGGCTTCCATATGTTGTCTCACAAGAAGTGGAGGTTCCCCTTGGGAAGAACTTTGCTTCTCAATTCGTATAGCTGGTTCAACAAGAATTTCTGACATCGCCCATACAGGACTATCAAGGGATAGTGGACTTTGAGTTTCAGCTAAATAATTTGTAAATGGATAAGCATCATTGCTTAAGCATAAAGCTGTTTCTGTGTCTCCATCACATACAAGAATTAATGTTCCTGTAATAAAAATATTACACAACTTATAAACTTCTTATGAAAGATACATTACGCCAAAAGGAAAATGTTTCAATCTAATTCGTAGATGTATATATAAATAATTTCTTTATGTTAATATATTTTTTAAAGAGTAAAATGATTACAGAGATGAGTTGTAGTATACAATGACAGAATTATAAGATAAAGAATTAGACATATAAAGACCACTTCAATATCATTTCAAAATTGTTTTATCCTTAAACTCATATGGTTCTCTAAATAATTTAAAAAATGGAAATGACTTCGAAATTATCTTCATATCTTCACTTATCATTCAAATTTAAAAATTCATATGGACTATTTTATATACTCAATTCTATTACAATACCTTTACGGTAATGTGCCATTTGCACTTTTCTTGGTCTCATTACAGTAGCATTGGCAGCATATCCTGGTGGTAATCTAACATGTATTAATTGGAGACCTTGAGGCCGGCTTGTTGGGTTGGTGATTAAAGTACAACTAAAGTAGAAACGTGTTCCTGTAGCTGCAACTACAACTAAATTTAAATGTACTGATTCGGATTCTGTAATAGCAGATATGCTCACCAATGGTCGGAAATTATTGCTATCGAGAGTTCTAAAATATACAAATGAAATTTTCAAGTTATGATTAATCATAAGTTACTGAATAGTGTGCAGGATTTATCTCTCTGTACATACTTAACAACGTGAACGGCATTTTGTACTAAAGAAGCTTGTGACAAAGATGTGACTTTGGATGCACCATCATTATCAATATCCCAAACTGTTATCGTTCCCTTGTCACCAAGGGTGTATAAAATATTACGCGAATCGTCCACAGAAATTTGTATTATCGTTTCTTCTTCCGATAAAGCTATAGTAACAAAGGATGGCACTAGGAATGATAATGGACCTTCGGAATGATTGATTTTCTTGCACCGTTTCCCGAACCAACTACTTTCTGCCTATACAATATGTAAAACAGTTTATTATTACTTTTCGTATTAGTTTTACTGATTATAATTTTTATATTCATCTAAATATTTTTACCTGGTAATATATTTCGTATAGGGAACCATTTCTACCACCAAGAAAAATTCTACCACTGTTTGTATTTGCTATTATTGTAATTCCTATACCATCTGTAGTTACAGTAAAAATTGGTTCAGGAACTAGCTGCATTTCAGGTGACGTACCTAAGTAATATACAAAAAAAAATTAATGATAAAGTAAAAAAATTCTTAAACAATGAATGAGAAGAAACTAGAATACCATCAGTATGTTCTGTTAATATGACTCCAAGAATAGTTATTTCCACCATGGTTGTAAGGATCAATAAATATTTCACATAAGATTGAAATACTCCAGGTTTGGGTTTTACTAAACCTACGCTTACTATAGTCTCATTTAATCCATCGAAATATGCTATATCAGTCCTGAAAGAATATCATTCTAATAATTTACTGGTTCGTGTTTTATTTGTAACTTGTATAAATAGTTAAAATAATATTTACTCATTTTCATATGACCAAACGTATATGTCGCTATCAATTGTAAGCCATGCTTTTGAAATTTCTGTGAATAAGCCCATCATACAATGACATTGCATATCTAAACAAATATTAAGGATTTATAGCCTATGAAATGGAAAGGAAAGTAAATCAAAATATTTAAATGTTTTAAAGGATACGATGAAAGTGTTCCATTATTTCGGAAGGCAAAGAAATTTTACTATGCAGTTTCATTTGGTTTATATTGGAAAAACACATTGACATTCCATGTAAACTAGGGTAATCATTATCATCTAGACCACTGACAGTTGGTCCTCCTATAAAATTAACAATACGTGTATCTTTAAGCAATAAATGTTTTATAACTCTATTAGTATTTAAGTGTGAAATAAAGAAATAAACAACTATTTACCTTGAACATTATATCTCATAAGGTTAATTAATGAAGGGAAATTACTATCCGCTGTAATATGTGCATCTACCACTTTTCCTGCCATTTCCAAAGCATCTAAATGTATTTTAAGTGGTTCCATTTCTGTGAGAGTCATATTTACACTAAATAAGGAGAAAAATCATCAAACTAGTTTATATTTCCACATTATAGCATTAAAATAATTTTTTGTAATATAATAAATATGCATATAAGTAACGCTGAAATTATATTTAACTCTAAAATATAGTGCAAACAATTGATTTCAAAACAAGGACACAATAAATGTAAAATAGATATTACGTGTTATCTTTTGTTAATAACAAAACTATCAAAAAATAGAAAAAAAGTTGAATTTAATAACTAATTATTTTAATTATATTTATAACAATTTATTAATGACATTTTAATCTTTCATTTTTTATAATGCAATACCGTGGCTGAAGGTTAGACTTGTTTATGGAAACAAAACTCGAACAATACTGAAAATAATATAATAACATAAACATTTTTGGAAATTTAGTAAACGCACAAATTAAAATGTGTATATTTAGATTATGAAACACTTACAAAAATTTGTTATAATTATTTTTACACTGTCGGTGACACAGAATATTTCACGAGGTTTGTGCCGCTCGCGCCATACAAATAAAATTTAGGCTACGTATCCTATAAAACACTACGCATGCGTGTATTTGTAAGTACATATCATTGGTTTTAATTTATCTTGTAGATGAAGATACATATATTTGAATTCAAACCGTGCGCGTGCATTTAAATTCGACAAGCCATCCGTTAAAACATTATGAATTAAAAATAATGAAATTTCTTCATTACTATTATAACTTAATATTCGTAAGTTTACTTCACAAATTAAATCGTGTACATCATTTAATTAGTGTCGTATTATCCTTAATAACGAACATTTCAATATTTTTCATTACATTGACTTTTTTGATCTTGCTGATAGGACATTTATACGAATATTTCAACAGGTTTTTAATAATTTTATTGTATGCGATATATTAAATGTTCAAAGTCTTTATTGCGAGCTTGGGTTAAAGAATGACAGTTTGTGCCCAGTCGACGGTGGTTGGACTCATTGGAGTTTATGGAGTTCTTGTTCTGGAAAATGTGGATATAAGGGGAAAAGAAGTAGACATCGTCTCTGTAATAATCCATTACCTTCTAATAATGGTGGACCTTGCACTGGTTCTAGTTATCAAATTGAAACTTGTCAAATTACTGGTAACTGTCTGACAAGAATATTATTAATTAATAAAATTTCGATGTCTAATTTATTTGAACATGTTTTTAGGATGTACAATGAAGGACTATGAAGATGTTGTACATAATCATCCTATACGTTTAGAAGAATTAAAAGTTGTGAACCAAATACATAGAAAATTACCTGCTCTGATCGAATTATGTTTTTCTGTTGATTGTATGTTTTCCATTGTTAAAAAGATTCTTGGAAATAATGCTGTAAGGAGTAACACCATATTTTTAATTACCATTAAAGTAATTAATTTTAGGAAAAAAATTTATTAATATCATTGAATGTTTTCATAAAGATGCAATATTGGAATGCTATGAATTGTGTTAAATATGATGTTGGATGTCCAAGTAAATAAATGAGTATTCACTATAATTAAATTACGTATAAATGATAATATATTTTACACAGATCCTGGAGGTTGGAATACTTGGGGATCATGGTCATCGTGTACTGCTGTTTGTGGAAGAGGTAAAAAATATCGCATAAGAACCTGCGATAATCCAGTTCCTTCAAATCCACGATTAATGTGCAACGATTCACCTTTGGAAATGAAAAGTTGTGTGGGACTTAACTGCAAAAAGCACTTAAGTATATTGGATATACTCTGTGTATGATGTAAATTATTATTATTATTATTATTATTTTACATATTATTTTTATATTTTACTAGCGGGAACTTGGTCTGATTGGAGCAATTGGAGCACATGTAGTGTACAATGCGGTAGTGGTATTCAATTGAAAAACCGATTATGCTTAAAAGTGCAAAGTGCACAGGAAGCATTTTGTAAAGGTCCAACAAAGGAGATAAGTGTTTGCACAATCAGCAATTGTTCAAGTAAGAAAAAAGGAAGTACAATGTCTAATAATACATAATGCTATGTTAAAATATAATTATTCATACTATTCCATTAGTAAATGGACTATGGTCCCCATGGACAGTTTGGTCATCTTGCTCATCGAATTGTGGGATAGGTACACAATTAAGGAATCGTATGTGCAACAATCCATCTCCAAGCGGTGATGGTACCCCCTGTTCTGGTTCTGCTTCTGAAGTTCGTCAATGTTTCAGTAAACCATGTAATGGTAAGTTTACAATTTTATTAGTTTGTATTGTATGTAATAATATTATTTTAATTGATAGTTAAATCACATGAAGTTGCACATTTTTTGGAAAAAAGTAGTCTTGGGTATTCAACGTATGACAGACCTTTGCGTTTGCTTCATATATATTTAAGATTTTTACCACTGACACCATTTGGTGTGCTCATCTATCGACATGAAAATAATTGTCATGGTTCATTCTGTGATTTTGTAAAATTATCTTTGCAAAATGGCAAAGTAGTACTCATATCTCAGATATCTGATTGTACAATGGGTGTAATTCATGAAGATAAACTGGAAGTAAATTAAAAACTTTTTCTTATTTTAATGTCTTATAATTTACATAATATATTTTGTAGATTGGAGAATGGCACGTAATATTTGCAGTAATATATCCATCACATGGTGTGTTACGTGTTAACAATGGTTTACATAAAATCAGTACCTTTTCATGTATTCCAAGGTCGTATAACTTAGATCATATTATGAAAATTGGAGAATTATTTAAAGGTCAAATACAAGAAATAATTATTAATTTCACACCTATTTCACTTCGTGTATTAAAGGTACATTGATTGCTGTTTATACATTATTATCTCGAATAATTTAATATTCTTACAGTACAAAATATTGTTTAGGGTAAATATGATACAAAGCCAAAAGCTGTTCCTTCCAGTATTATTAATGTACAATTCTTAATGGGAGATGTTGAGGAAGCTTTTATCTTTATTGATTTGACAGAATCGGTTACAGTTCCATGCCCAAAAAATATGGAATCTTGGCAAGTAAGAAGTTTTCTAAAAATCATATTTTACATAATAATGATTTTTATATATCATAATGCAGATCATAATTGCAGTCAAAATACAAGCTGTAAATGGTATTTTAGCAATTATACCAGATGATTTTTCCAATAAGTACATCTTACTATTGTTAGAGGAGGGAAGAGTAAAACTTAGATTTCATTACGGAATGTCTTATGTTGGAACTGAAAGCATGGAACACATTTTAGCGGAGGAATGGATTCAAGTAGTGGTAGTTCAAGATGGTAAAAAGTTATACATGCAAGTTAATGGAAATGAGAAGAAATATGTACCTTCAATTTCTGAAAGTATTGTTATAGCTGGAACCAATATATTCATAGGAGCTATACGCGACGAAATAAGGGTAAACGTTTCTTAGTAATATTGCTTTTTATTTGACGGTAATGATAAATTTTTTAATAGGAAAAGATATGTCCCAAATGCATAGAAATACCACAAATGAGTTTTACTCTTGGATATCTTAATATAGATGGAAATGAAGTAGATCTGTTGTCACTACCAGTTTTAGAAACAACGAGTAAACATTATGCAAGTCGTATTGTTAGTTTATCTGGTAATAATCATTAGTAAATTAGTGTATATTATATCTAATATATATCATAACTTTCGTTATATTTTGTAGATTACTATGAAGAAGTTTCATTACCGTTAGGTCAAGAGCTCAAATTATCATGTTTCTATGATAAAGTTCCTCGTGAAAAACAAATACATGTAACATCCAAAAAAACGTATGTTGCATGGTTATTACTGGATAAACTACTTTATTCTTACGGAGACAGGTAAAACGTTTCAATACTTTTTCTATATTTCTTTTTGTAATAATTTTTTCTTTGTTGAATAGTGACTTCTATCACATAAAAGACAATGGTCGTGTCAGTACTATTAGTATTGCAAGTTACATATCTCGTAATCAAATTGAAAATGTTTATTCGTGTCATATTCATCGTTATACAAATAAATCGTATAGACTTTCAGACCGAGCTACTTTCACATTTGGAATTATTGTAACTGATAAAAATAGAGGTACTATAGTGTCATTTAGTCTACAACATTTGATGTAAATATTAGTTTTAAAAAATATTAAATTTTTGTTCATAGAATTTGAAACGTTAATTTGGAGAGAATGGTATTTCGTTTGTGGGATTATAATTGTATGTTTCACATTTATATTGATTTGGTGGGTATTGGAAGGAATACAAGAAATTCGGAAAGGGTAACATTCAATATATACATAAATAACTTTTTACAAATGAAAACACAAAGTTATACCTATCAAATTCAATGGAGACTTTTTTTTAGGTATGGCTTTTATAGACTTCCAGAAATATTAAACAATGATCCTACTTCCATTATAAATTTTGTTCAGTCTAAAAATGGAATGACTTTACTTGGTGGTCAACAAGCTGTAAATGAAGTTGCATTAGAAATTACAAACAACAATTAAGGTATTAACATGTTAAACTGATGGGTCCCCGATTAAAAATAAGCATATCTATAAGTGTTTCAATAAAATATTTATATTTTATTCCTTTCTTCTATAAAATAGATTTATGTTAATTTTGACTTGTAACAGCGAATACAATCATTTTTAACAATATATCTAAAAAAAATAAAATTTCTGAAGTTACAGTAATATAAAATAATATGGTTCTAGTACAAAAGTATTTAAGGCAACACGAATTAAAATTTTAAAAAATATATTTATATAAATATCGCTTCACAACGACGGCAGCTTTTATTTACAATTAGACGATACAACATGGGATTCTACATTGTAAGAATCAATTATCTTTAAAAACAAACAAAAATTGTAATTAATAATTTTCTCGATTACTCATATATTCAACAAACCTACTGAAAGACAATATAATTCACATCATGTATTGCTTGTGTAAACTTAACATTAAATCGTAGACTTCGATTTGTTCAATAAATCTGAGTAAATGCTATTTTATGGTACAATATTTTGAGCAAGTACTCTTAATGATACTGTTTTAAAACGTATAGCTGTTACAGAAATTTAATGCAACATAAAATGAATGTGTGAAATAAATAGAATGTATTCCTGCATTTTCATGATACATTATTTGAAATGATTTATGATTACTCAGGTAATATTCTCCCAAGATTCACTACTACTGCTACTACCAGTCACAGAGGAATGTCTTGTAATCTGAGGCAATTCAAAATGCCATTTTTTGTCTTCGTCTATGGCAAGTCCGTTAGCTATTTCATAATTCAATAAAGGTGGTCTTGCCTTGATGCCTAATGTTGTAGGTCTATTATTAGGATTTTCATCTAACATCATTTTAAGTAAATCATACTGAAAAAGAAATATTTCCAATTAAGTCGACTTGATTAAAATATATAGAAACTAGCTATTTTCTCACCTCAGCTGGATGATCGATATCGAAGTTCCTTGGAAACACTGATTTTCTTAAATTTATAAGAGCTGCTACTCTTTCCATTTCAGTAACAAATGGAATGAGAAGTTCGAACAAAATGATTCCTAACGAATAAATATCAACTTTGTAATTATATCCTAGTCCATTTATTTGTTCTGGGGACATGTAAAGATGAGTACCGACATAAGCGGTATGTAAACTGTTTCTCAGAGAAACATCTTCATTTTTCGAAGGGGGTGTATGAGCTTCGTCATACCCTTCTGTTATCGCTGTGACGAGACCAAAATCGCCCACTTTTATTTTGTTATCAAAAGAGAAGAATATATTTGATGGCTAAAATTTGAATATTAGAAACAAGATATTAAATTTTTATATCAAATTAAAAAATAAATTTTAAAAAATACTAATATAAAGCAAAAACTAAATTACTAATCGCAATGACTAAAAACATATCATTTCATTTATGCTATAACGCATTTAGGTTTACACTTTATGTGTTCAATTAAACCATATAAAGAGTTCAAACATTTACCTTCAAGTCGCGATGAATAAGCCCTTGTAAATGAACATATTCTACAGCTTCAACAATTTGCTGAAATATATTTAATACCCGATGATAATCCACCATTGATTGACTTTTCAACCACTCCCTGAGGCTTAGCCTTTGGCACAGTTGCATTTGTATGTAAAGAAACATTTTCGGGGATTTATTACGAGTATTCGTTTTGTTATTTAAATCTAAAGAAAATGATTTTTGCCGCTTTCTTTTCTCTTCTTTTTCCAAGTAATCGTTATTTTCAAAGTTTTCCAATGCAATGCTCTGAGAACATGTACAATCATCAATTTTCGGCAATGTCTCATCATTTGTGTTATTCGAAAGCGACAAATTAGAACTCTCAGTACTACAATTGCCAATGTCAATTACATTTTCATTCTGTTCCAGTGAATGAGATTTCTCAAAAACTATAAAGGAGTCTTCGTCTGAATCAGAATGATTAAATGCATCATACGCATCGCAGGCGCTTTCTATTGACGATTGATCAGTTTGAGAAATGTTAATAGAAACAGAATTATTGGCTTTCATTTCACTGGGACTTCCATCTGACGTAAATTCTGAATTTGGCAATGTAAGTTTATTCATCCATTTTGGATCATATAACTCTTGCCAGCCTGCAGGTGGACATTCTAACCACGCATTAAAGTATCTTACAATATTCTGATGATCCAATTTGGCCAATGCCTTCACTTCTCGCATTACCCTTTCTCTTGATGATTGACTGCAAATTAATATAAAATTAATAAAAGAAAATCATTAAGAAATAAAAATTTGCAAATTAAAATATCCAACCTATTCGGTAAAGCGATTCTTTTAATAGCGTAATTGCAATCATCTATTTTGTTTTTTGCTTCAAAAACAACACCATACCCTCCTTTTCCTAAACAATCTACTGGCTCAAAATCGGTCAAATAACGTGATTTGAAGTTATCAACGTTTTCTTTATCATTGATTATTTGAAGATTATTTGTGTTTGTCTCTATATGTCTCTCCACTATCAAAGGCTATAAAAATATGAAATTATATATTTATATTTATATATAGACCCCTTGCACTATCATTTAATTGTACAAAATCCAGGTCGTAATTGTATGTTTGGTCCGAAATTGTGATCAATAATGAGACTCATCAAAGTAGCGCAAGAAGTTAATATTAAAGACACTAAAGGCATTTATACTACCGGAAGTACTGCATCCTTAGCAGTTGTAGTAACATTTAACAGTCGTTGTGTTAACATGAAATTGAGAAGAATTGCCGTGGTAATAGAAATGATTAAAACTTCTTTCCTGTTTGAAGAAAATATTTTTCTATTAAAAGTTAATATTTCTGATTTCTTATTTTAATCTTACATACCACCAATACCACAGTGAAACAATTATAACTTCAACAGAAGTATCAGCATCTTCACTATGAGTATTATTAGATGTAAATGATTCTCGGTCTCCATTGATAATTGTTGAATTTGAATTAGTACGATTACATTGTGTGTTATCCACTTGTAACTGATCTTTTGAGTATAAGTAAAACCCGTTGTCTGTCGAAAGATATTTATCAAAGGAATTATTGATAAATAAACGTTTTATTTTAATGTTAAGTAATTTCAAAAATTTGTATACCCTTTACATATTCTGACAATGCAGTGATACTTTGTAAACCATCTATCTGAAGCAAAGCTTTATTATTCTCATGTTCGTCTTCTAGAGCTGGAAGGACTTTCATAAATGTATTACCTAAAATATATTAATCTTTATTATAATGTCACAACACAAAATAATAAAATAATGTCTGTTTTTTTCTTTTTTTTGAGAGAGAGAAAAAGTTTTCATACCAGTGGCAGGATAAAGTTGCAAAGGATATTTTGAGTGTTGCGTATATGGTAATGATACTTCCAATGATTTATATAATTCTGAATTTTCTTGTACATATAACTGTTTATCGTGTTTACCTAAATAAATTCCTGGACTAACTGAAAATTCTTTACCCCAAGACCACTGTGCACTATCAAATAAATTCATTTCTTTTAAATATTTATGCCCACTGTCTGCATTTGTATGTTCACGCCATATAGTAACAATTGGAGAATCAAACTAATAAAATATAAATGAGGACAATTAGTATGAGATTCCAAAATTGATCCTTGTTTTTGTATTTATCTAAAACTTACTTTATATTGCCACAATTTTACTTTAGGATTATTTTTGTTAATAGCCCATATTAAACCATCAGGTACAACAACTTTAATTTCAATATCTCGAATATGAGCTTCAATTTTGTTTTGGCAGTATACATCAGATTGAGGTAACAGTACCATCTCGTATTGGCCAACACTAAAGTTCCACCTATTCAAAAATATGTTTATATATGTAGAAATTATTTGATCAACAATATTTTAATCTTTATAAAATCTGTATGAGTTACCTTTCATTACCACTACGTGGTTCAACTGCTCTTACTGTTTGTTGGTACCGCTGGACAATAATTACATCTCGTTCAATATATGATTCTCCTCCAGTGTTATTAGTGCAACCAGTAATTCCACATTCATATAATATATCTCCGGTTGTACCTGAAACTCCTATTACAGAAATGAAACATTTCCATTTAAATTAATTACATTATGGGATAATTTATTGAAAAGAATAATACTAACATTTACAAATTTTTATGTTTAAAAATATATAACAATTGATACTACTTTCTTTTATTATAATGTGTGTTTACCTTACGTACATAGATATTACTACATATTTATAGATTCAAAATACCTTATAAGTTTTAATATTATCATTTATTTAATGAATGTATAATTTAAATATTTACCATAAGATTTCACTTCCCTACCACCAGAAAATACTAAATTATCAGAGTAACGGAAAGATGACTGTATTAATTGTGTTACAGACACAGGCACTGCTTCCAAATTTTTTTCATCTAATTTATATAATCCTCCATTTAAAGATGGTATAAAATAAATCCTTTTTCCATTGTCATTGAACTATAATAAAATAATAAAAGAAGATGAGAATTTTAAATTTCTGAAAATATTCAATGAAATGTTAGTGAAAATGTTTAAGATTTATATACCTCTCTATGATGTATGTTAGATGTTAACATAGGTTCTTCATTAAAATCCAAAGTCCATTGTTTCTTCCCTAAATTGCTTGCATCCAAAGCAGATATTTTTCCATCTAATGTGCTTACAAATAATAAACTAAAAAATATTTACTTTATTTACTTTACTGAAATTTTGTTTAAGCAACTAGAATAATAATATAACAATTTTGATAAAATTTGATCTAAATTTTCTTTTCTTTTTTATCTAATATTACTTATTAAAATAATCGGTTTCTACTTAATTTCTATTGTTATAAATTATTTCATAGAGAAAAATAAATGATATAAATGTATATAATCTAGTAATGAGAGTCAATAAGAGTAAAGCAGTGCTGATGAAATCGAGAATATAAGAAATCAAATAAGAAATATGCACTGAGACAGTCTCATTAAATGTTGCACCGTCAATATGAGACACACATGAAATAGCTTACAATTAGTTACCTTCGAGAAGATTTCTCATCGCAGAATGTCAGTTGTTTTCTATCATAACTGTCAATCAGCGGGAATATGAACGCAATTGTAAATAACAAACGAAACCATATTCGCCTCCGTAAATATATATCAAACATTTTTTACATATAGAAAAATTGATTACTTAAATACTACATTTTGTTTGGATGTTTACGTGGAATAACGTGCGCAATGTTTTATCGCGATATTTGATTAAAATACAATTGATATTGGTTACTCGGCGTACACCGATAAACCATGGTAAGCTCTGATAATTTTTAACAAACAGGAACTCTAGCGCCATCTCAGAAAAAATCTTTCCTATGCATGAAATACACACTCTATATAACAAATTACATTCAACTTTTAATTTCAATGAAATAAAAAATTGTATCATACTTTATGTTTTATTATATTACTGATTCAGCTTCAAAAGTTTCATAAATTTTAAAACATGTTCACTCGATAAAATAACATATTATATAATTTTTAAATAAAAAATAATCTAGTAAGTATTTAGAATGAAGAAGGGATTATAGGTTTATTAAATTTATTAAAAAATATAAATATCGATGAAAATTCTATAAAACCTTTTTCTAAATTAATTTTAAACAATTAGATAATTCTCATAAGATCAAATTCAACGACGTGTAACATTTAAAAATTCTATTTTATATGGAAGGTAAAAGGATACTATATCTACTTTTACAACTTTTTGTAATTTTATAAAAGTTTCTCTATAATAATTCCTTCTTTAGAAAAAGAAGCACATTGGCATATTATATTGCTGGACATAATAATTCTGCATTCTCGTTTTGCTTTCAGTAAGTTATTATAAAAACAAAATTCTCATTTACAATATAGTCTACTTATGGTTTACGAATATTCTTCTTTATGAATATTCTAAAAATCAAAAAAATTTTATTAAATCACAAATTTAAATAAGTTAATACCAAAATGAGTGGCGCTGTGGCACGCGCCACAAAACTTGTGTCATAGATAAGAACATCGTTTCTTGTAATATCGTCGTGTTGATTGCTGTACTTGTGAGAATAAACAATTTGTTCGTAGCCCTCTAATGGTCAAACTAGAAGACACAATCACACGTCGAACAGACTATATTTTTTTCTACGTTACGGGTGATTATGGCGAGGTTTGCCAGATGGAAGTGAAGTGTCGTATAAAGAATACGTTTATCGAATTTATCAAACGGAGTTTATTGAAGTGAGGGTAAGAATAAAATTAAACTCTGTATCACAGTTTCAGTGAATTTTTGGGTAATTATTGTGGGGGAAATGGACGCTTGTTTTCTATGAATTTACGAGCTAATATCTGTCCTTTCCTCCAGCCATACCCGAGTGTACAATAATAGACTTGGCTGGAACCTGCAGCCTGATTAAATAAATAGTATTGTCTATCTCTCGAACTGCTCCACCAGCAGTAACGCAACTATCCTTCCGTCCGGCACAAATAGACTGATTCAGACGCAACGAAATTTTTTGCCGTTTTATTAAGAGTCGTCAGACACATAACCTTGTTCAGAACAGTGTTTCTGCAAAGACTAATTTCATTGCAATGTAATTATCATCAGTACATATTAATGATCAGTAAACCATATGGAGAAGCAATATCTTCAAAACTATTTTATTTAACGTTTATCGTTGGTTCAGTTATTTATTTTATTCTGGCAGTTTGTTTGCATAATTAAAAACATTTTTATTGTAATAAGTATTGTTCTTTATACTCTCATTTTGATATTTTTTCTTTCATTATAACATTCAAATTAATTACAGATTATTATATGAATTACAACGTAGACATATTTTTATATGATGAAATAGAAATTTATCAATTGAATAGTTATTCGATATAAATAAATTATTAAGCTCCACAAAATTTTGATTCACAGCACAGAAATATGGAGGGTCAACAATTTTGTTTACGGTGGCACAATTTTCAAAATACGCTTTTGAGCTCTCTTCCTAAATTGCTTGACGGTGGTTATTTAACAGATGTCACGCTAAGCGCAGGTGGCAGGCATATACATGCGCACAAAATTATACTTTCAGCTTGTAGTTACTATTTTAAAGAATTATTTAAGGTATTCACAGTACAGTTATCTAAATTCTTGAATGTGGAAATATCGTCTACAGAAGTTAATGTTATACGTTATTATATTATATCGGTATAAATGAATTTTTAGGATTTAAGTTCTTTGCAACATCCTGTAATTGTATTACCGGGCATGGAATATGCAAATTTATGTGCACTTGTCACCTTTATGTATAATGGCGAGGTGAATATTTATCAAGAACAATTGCCTGCACTTTTGGCTATGGCAGATACTCTGCATATTCGTGGACTAGCAGATATAGCTGGGGTAAGAAATCTCATATGTGTTTTATTTATTAATAAATATACAAAGCAATGGTTGCATAAAACATTTTTGGACTGGTAAGTTTACATTATAGTTAATAATATTATAGATTTACTTAATACTTTATTGTTTTATTTGAATGCATATCTCTGGTATACCTTTTTTCTATTCTTTTTTTTTCTTTTTTTTAATTCTACGACTGTTCTACCAAACCTCTCATTTTATTGCTTTGCACATGGAATGCATGATTGCATTTTAAGTATACATATTATGTAATTAATTTCTTGCAAAATTCAAAATAGCATAATATGAATTTTAAATAATTAATTTTATTGCTCTTTTTAGTAATTAAAATTTAAGATTATATTTTCACGCTAATTTATAAGCAATAATTACACTGTATCCAATTGTGTTAAGTTATGATAGCAACAGGTATTTAGTATTATCTGATAAACTACTATTAATTATCCAATGAAGCTTGTCTCAGTGTGATTTGCATAAAATAAGTAACAAAGCATGCATTTTTTTGAACGCCTTATATAAATATTAGCAATTCCTTGCTGATAATTATTTCCTTGTGTCACCTGACATACAAAAATATAGATAACATCTTTAAAAAATGTACAAACATAATAGTGTACAATAATAATAACAATATATATATATATATATATATATTATTTTGTGCGTTTAATAAAGTGTTTAAATTTCCATAAACATTCTGGTTGTATTGACCGGCAAATGCAATCATTTAAAAATTATTTATTAAATATATATAGAATTTTATATTTATT
Organism: Nomia melanderi; assembly: GCF_051020985.1. Taxonomy (NCBI): domain Eukaryota; kingdom Metazoa; phylum Arthropoda; class Insecta; order Hymenoptera; family Halictidae; genus Nomia; species Nomia melanderi. The sequence continues at coordinate 8,354,728 of NC_135005.1, forward strand.
ATACTGAAACTAATTTAAAATTAAAGTATGCTTTAAATATTTAAATTTTTTACCAAAAATTTTGCAAAGTTTTACTTTTTACAGTTTAAATTTCATGACTTCATTACTTTCTACATTTCTTTCATTATATTCATAATTCGCATGTAATATAATTAATAGAGGGCATTAATTACATTCTCAAATACTAAAGATTAAAATCACTTTCTTTATAAAGTATTATAAAAAAAAGAATACTATCTGAAACAAATTGCATATTCGCTTCCTCCTTTCTTAATCTTTATATTACCCTATGATCGTGTTGTTTTGTTCAGGTCACTTAAATACATTCACTGTCGTTCCTCAAGAAGTACCTCACGATGGAATTACCTACTACACATGTTATGTTCATACGTGCATCGAAGGAACGATAATGAATATAAACGATATCCACGAGATCAAGGTCGTTGTGTGTGTTGCAACTAAATGCAAGTGGATGCATCCCATGGAACCTTTCCCCATAGAATGAGTTTACAGGTATATCTAAAATAGCTTTCTCCAAAAATCTCTACATGACTAAACTTGGTAGATATTTTAGAACTATTAAGTCTTACTTTTCTTTTTTTTTCTTATACAACATCTACATTGCATTGAAATAATGCTTAATACTTTTTTTTTTTAGTCAAGAGTGGCTATAACAAACATTTAGAATCAATGTATACATATTTAACAGTCTTACGTTCATCAGAAGGGAAGAAAAGATCGCATGGAAACTTTTACACAGAAATAACATGCTAAAAAAAGAACAAAAAATCAATTTGAATCTATCTAAAAGTATATATACATATTGTATATAAATTGTATAATAATCTTGAAAATCTTGAAATCATAAACTATGAACATTTTTCAATACAAAAAAATATTTAGTTATCTCAGAGGCTAGGTAGAACAGAAAACTTGAAAAATAAAAATTGTATCATGTGAAATAAAAATAGTTTGTATTTTTGATTAAACGTTAATATCCCTAGTACTCATAATTACTATTCTTTCGATTGTTTTTTTTTTTACAGAAAAATTCCCGACACGACAATGGTTTATATGTTCAACCCCCTCCAATACAATTACAAGAAAAAACATTATCTGAACCACCGATAAAAAAGGAAAGTAAAGATAGTATCACCAGCGGCGAATCTTTAGAGACAGTTCTGGCTACAGAAACAACAGAGAATACAGAAGAGACGTTTAATGATCAAGAAAGTATACCATACTGTGTAAAGACAAAGCCTTATTATTCTATTAATGCAAAGTTAAATCAGAGAGAAAAAATCAGTATTCCTTCTGTTAATGCTTCGTCTAATAAGTATACCGAACAAGGATATTCAGATAGCGGAATGGATGAAAGTACACCAGTTTTAGAAGATCAGATTACTCCAGTAGAAGACACGAAACCGCCACCTGTTTGGGACGCAAATTTCAAGTTTCTTACGAGTTCCGTCAGTGGTAGAACATCACAAAATTATAATAAATCTAGTGTGACTTGCCTTATCTGTGGGAAACAATTAAGTAATCAATATAATTTGCGAGTACACATGGAAACTCATAGTAATAGTTCGTATAGTTGTACAGCCTGTTCACACGTTTCAAGATCACGTGACGCTCTTAGGAAACATGTTTCTTATAGACATCCGGTAGCATCACCGCAAAAACGTTCACGATACAGTACACCGAAACCATAGAAACTATTTTATTATTATTATTATTGTTATTATTATAGATATCTTGATTTGTATCACGCCCTTCTTTTAGGTTATATCTTTATCAAAAAAAAAGTTAATGATGTGTTACTCAACTTAGATCTAAGTATTCTATTAACTAAAAAAAAATCGAGATTTAAAATTGAAAATATGGTTGCAAATATTTTGATTTTTGTCATTTATTTATTAGAATATTTCTTTCTTTCGAGTACCAGATTTTCGGTTCAGAACAGATGGTATTGCTGTGAAAGTATTTTGATTTTTACTATAAAGTTCTTAAAGTGCTTCCTTAAGTAAGTGGTATGTTTCCTTTAATTACAGATCAGTCACATTGTCGCAATTTAGTCGGAGAAAATCTAATATAGCGTTAAGTAATATAAATTAGAAAAGAAAAAAAACATACAAAGCAATATAAAGACTCTTCAGATTTTTATGATACCTTAACTGTGTTTCCATGGATAAGGTGAACATCACTGTTGAATATAAAAGTTGAATATTTTATTAAACGTGAAAACTTAAGAAAACGATTCAATATAAAAACTTATGTACCTCATCTTTGTAAGAGATATTCAGTACTAGACTGATTAAGAATAGGGCAAGTTGATATATACATATATATAAATTATTATATATATATGTGAATATATATATAATGCCTCGATTATTTTGTTTTTAAATGTACAAATAATTTAAAAGGTGTGATCGCGTTCCTCTGAGACCCTTAGTGTTCGAATTGTTACTGTTTTCTTGTTATCGTTACGCTGTTTTAATAAAGACAGATTAGACAATAAATATTTTTGTTTTTTGATTTCATTTTTCTTTCACAATCAATTCTTTTTACAATTATCCAGTAAAAGTCAAAGGATCAAACAACACTGCTTTTTACCGTTACGCTGTAAATATTTAAAAAATAATTACAGTATGTAAAAATGTTATTTATAATTGACGACGCGCAAAAATGTAAAAAAGTATCGCGGTGATTTTTGTTTATCGATAGTTTTGATAATTCCTTTTTCGTGTATCGAATATAAAAAAGATCACAGTATAATCTGATCGATCATATTCAAGGATCGTATTAAAAAATAATACATAACGTCCTTCGACTACAAAATAAATAAAATGCATCCAAAGATAAGCTCTCAAAAAAAAAAAAAAACGAAGAATAGGAAATATCAAAAATTAATTAAATCTTTTCTATACGCCATATCTTAGTGTTGCAGTCCTGTCCAACTGAGATCAGTGTTTCCTCATCAAGCCAAACTAAACGTGTTATTTGACTTTGTGGATGAGCATCTGAAATAAACACATTTCTGTTACAAGTTCACTTTTTCTTTAGATATAATTTCAGAATGCTGTGAGAAATCTAGATAACTTAAAAAAAGGTGAAATCTAAATATACTTACTTTTAATAATAGTATGCTTTGCTGGATTTGTGACGCTCCAAATAATGATCGTTGTATCTAGGCTACCGCTTGCAACCATAGTTGAATCAGGAGACCATGCTACGGAATTCACTCTTGCGTTGTGGAAACCCCATTCTCTATTGTGCGCGAGCTGCAAAGTAACATTTTATTGAGTAATTTTTAAAAAACTAACGTTTATGCTTGTTCAGCTATAAATTTGAAGCGAAAGCGCTACTCACCCTCTAAGATTCCCACAAGCGTTTAGGAAGAGCAATTATTACAAAGAAATTTGTATGTGAGACACAGATGTACTAGCAGTTACATATATGTTTTGCCCATAATAGATATTAATCGCACTATGTACATTAGAAGCGTGAAATATAAATTTACATTACTAGCAATAGTAAAATGCTGCACTGAGTATGTAATGGCGTATATGATATAAAAGCGGTTAATGATTTGCTTTTGAAGTTGTACGTAAATAGTAAGAATTTTAGTTTTTATAATATCTTTAAATACTAGAATTGATTTTACCTTATATTCTGGAACAACATAAAGAATCACTTTTCTGTTCGCATCGCAAGCCACCAAATATTTACTATCAGGGCTGTAAGAAACATCCGTGACTGGACCTAAATGTTCCAATTCAGTTTTGGGAGTCAGACTTGTGCCTGATAATGTATAAATACGAACCTGAAAATGATATTAAAAAGTTATTGTAGCAAATTCAAAATTCATATGATCGAATAGAAATATGAATTAAAAAATAAACTTACTGTATTGTCCGATATAGCTCCTATTGCTACATCGCCATTGTCCTGATTAATTGACACACAGGAAGGTTCGTAATCAATAGGTACATTTGATACCTTCCGGCCATCTTGAATAACAGTGATCTAAAAGTAAGATCATTATTACCTAAGAATAAGGAATCATTAAGAAATTAAATTATAATAAATTTGCAAGATGATTTTACCTGCCTAACAGTTGCAATTACAACAATGTCATTGTAAATATCTAAACCTCGTGGTTGGGAGTCTAGCTTAATAGCAGATGTGTCTACATAAGCGTTCGTAGCAATTTCCACTGTTCTTAGAGAGTCGTCAATACCAGCGGTATAAAGCAAATTCTTTGCAGCCTTCATGCCGTTAATTTGATTTCCATGTCCGTGACCTTGAACACGTTCATTTTCTCCTGTACTTGCGTTCCAATTGGTAATGTATCCGTCGTGAGATCCAGTATAAATTGTACTTCTATCAGGACTCAATGTTAATACTGTTATTGGTTTATTATGACCCTAAAAATTGTAACGATAAAATTTATTTGAAAAAAATATTGTTATTACCTACATATTTCAATTGTATTACCTTGATTATTCTAATTGGTTTATCGGGATTGTCGACATCGAGATAATTAATAAATCCACTTAATGACACAGAAAGTAAATGTTTTCCTTGCCACAAACAGCTGACCTAAAACAAGAAAAATAAGTGAAGGTTTTACATACGATAGTAACTAATAGTAAAAATTTCTTCGTAATAAACTAATAACGTCATGCCTGTTGATCATCGACTGCTGATCCCATATTAAATTCGCTAATGAGGGAACGAGTTTCCACATCCCATAGTTTACATGTTTTATCTCCAGAGGCAGTTAATAATTGTGTACCATCAGATTTCCAAGCTACCTACAAATTTGCAATAAATTAATAAATAGTATATACAGTAGTATATTCACTAGGCAATGTTGATCCAATAATTTTATTAAGAAAAATTTTATAAGCCACAGTATGGAAGAATAGTTAATTTCCTTACTCCATATACTCCGCCTTGATGAGCTGGTGATCCAACTTCTCCAACTAAGTCTGAAGTTGTACCATCATAAATAAATACTTTCCCGTCAAATCCTGCAGATGCAAACAGATTACCGCTAGGCGAGTAACGGACAGCTTGAACAAATCTAGTGTGTTCCTGCTTGGTCATTCTACGTAAACAAAAAATAAACTTAGTTTGCGACATATATGAAATCTGTAAATCTTAACTATTGTTTAAAGTATTTGGATCACTTACTTAATAAAAAAATAAACATAAATGTTTCTTTTACTTTTTTTGAATGGTAAATATTACATGCGAATCAAAACTTTGATGTACCTTTTACATATATTGTATTGCAGGTACTTACTTAAATTTAAATGGTGGCCCTTCGAAAACAGCAATGGTGTTATCCTCGCTTCCAGTGATCAGTCTAAATGGTCTTGCGGGTCTGAAGTCGCAAGAGTTAATGGATTTACTCTGACCAGAAATTTCACCTACAGATGTACCGGTTTCTGCCATGAATACATGACCAAATCTATATTTGTACATAAAAAACAAATTCATTATTAAATCTGAAACTACATTAATAAAATATTCTGCTAATTACCTCTCCCTTCCCTCTCCAACTACTACCATACGCTGATTATCAGGTGACCATGCTATGTCTTTAATGGGTCCTCCAATGGGGTGAAATTCATTCTTCAAAATGTGTTCTTTATTAACAGTATCCCAAATACGTACTTTACCAGATTGGTCTAAAATAAGAAATTGTATATATTTCACCTATATCATTATATATGTACACACAATATTTTCAGGAATAACTTTTCTCTAAAATTTGGCATACCTCCCGATGCAATGTAGAATCCACTTGGAGAATACTTTGCAACATTAACTGGACAAGAATGTTCCGTATAAATATCCGCAATGGCTGGATTCTACAAAATATTAAATTGTATGTATATATTATTGTAAAAAGTGATGTTTTAATAAAAATAAACAAATTTAAACAGAAGTTAAATAAAATTAATATACTCACATCAATGTTTCTAATGATAACACTGTTGCCATTAGTATACAAAAAGTTCTTCCCTTTAGGATCAGCACCTAAAACAAGGGGTTGTCCTCTTTGTGTCCTGGGCAATGTAGCAAAAATGTATTCTGCAAATATGATAAGGATATTAAAGAAAAAAATTTTAAACAATTTTGTAAAATATTATAATAACACTGTATGATTAATTTAAATGATTAGTTTCTTAATATATATGAAATTACGAAAAGTAACTATGTAATAAAATATATTTTTCGACTGGAACTAAAATACACTTTCTTGACACATTGGCATAAGTCCAGCACATAATATTTGAAATTATTTTGAGCATGCAAACTATACCTTGATCTAAAATTATAATGATTCAATTTCAATATTTCACAGAAAATTTCACTATTGGATTTTATTTAATTGTATTGTGTATGTGTATTTACAAGTATGACAAGTGTAACAACTCTATAATAAGCACACTTATATTATATTATAAATGTACTACAGGAAAATAAAACTTAATTAAAAAAATTTTTAATTAAATTTCATTGACATTGTAAATTTTTTTTCATATACAGTTAAAATATAATAGCATTGAATTTGATAAGAGATAACTATCTCAAGTATTAGTCATATCTATGTGAACAGTGTAAAAAGATAAGTTTGAAGTAGTATTAAATAAATTGCAAGATAGCGAGATCTAAATAATACCGCACTACAAAATAAAAAAATAAAAGTTATACCATGACTAGTACAGTGAACTAGCATACGTGGCTAAATAAATTCTGAAATGTTATGCATTCAATCCATCTTAAGATAATGTATGTGAATCACTGATGCATTTAAAGTGTTATGATTTGACTCGAGATAAGCAACCGGAAAATTAAAAAGAATGATATTCACATAAAAAGACTAGTAATAAAATTATCAAATAGATAATTATAACTATCAAAACGGTTCAATGTTACTTACTTGTTTCATAGGACATTTTTATCCCTTTTATTTTTTTCTAAATAATACTTGAAAAACTCAACAATGAGAATCAGTTCAATGCCTCCTTCGTATCTCTTTCTGCCGCCCCCCCATACACTATCTACCGAAATACTTGTTCCGCCCTTGCCTTATTTAGCTGAGGCATGGAATATAGAAAATATAGAAGGTGAACTATTGCGGACCAGTACAATCTAAAATACAATTTTTTAATCTGAAGAAATATTTTCACTTCGTGAGTGCAAAGTAATATAAGAACATAGTGAAAATAATTACGTAACTATATATCGTTAAATTTGATTAGATAAGCAATGTGTCTTTATTAATATGCTCTATAGAAAATTGAATTGATCATGAAGTATAAAATATTATGAAAGCTGTAAATTACGCAAGAAAATGCATTTGGCGCCATTTTCAAATGCGTTATGTATCAATTAAGCAACGACAAATGTACATAAGAAATAAAACTATCCTACAATATTAAAAATTGAGAAACTTTTAATTCGAACACCCTGAAATCATTTGAGAATAAAGTAATATATCACATTTGATCGATTTTCGCGATGTACGGAATATAAAATAAGTGATCCTTTCAATACTGGACAGGACACTAACAGTAAACTAGATCAAGTTCAAATTGAAACCACGAATAAAAATAATTCAGGAGTAATCTCATTCCGGTTTTCCGGTTATTTCGTATTAGGATAATTCTACTTGTTTTTTGACATTCAACTGCTCATCACGGACTTTAGATTTTGGGGAAAAGATAATCGAATTTACTAAATATAGTTAAAGGGTTTCTTTACAAAGACAAAATACTATGGACACAAAATACTATCGAAATGAAATATCACATTTTATTGCAAGTCATATATACAAATTTGAAAATATAATAATCGTTTACGCTTGTAGTTTTTCTATAATAGCAATCTAATCGAGTTTTACATACGTAAATATAAGACTTTGTATATAAAATCTAACTTACTATATACATGTAACACGTATAGAAAAGACTTCAGTTGCTAGAAAAAATGTAATGTGTTATAAAATATCACGTGCATTACGCGTATACAAATATAGACATTATTTGATAAATTGGACTATATTGTGAACTGTTAAATTTTGTGCAAATATTGCGGTGTGCCAAAAATAAAAAGATCGTATTTTACCATTAAAACTCAATCACATGACGTCTATAAATTACACTATATTTTACACATAAAAATATCTCCCGTTTAATATTACACTAGATATATGTATTTCGCGTTAAGCATGAAAACAAATTTTCAGCGAGGTAAGTTCCCTTACGTCATATTGGCAGACATCTTATAAAAAAACAAAAGATAATAGGGTAATTATAATTGAGAATATCTCTCGCGGAATCAAATGATCGGTGCGTTTAATTAATGAAACTATAATAATTATACATTGAAATTCTAAACGGATGCGATGCAAAAATAAATAGCAATTATAGGAATGATGAAATAAATAATAAATGAATGAGAAGGTACGATTGAAAATATTCATGGTCGGCGACAATTCGTGTGTGAAAGCGAGTAAATGTGTACATAAGCAAATTATATACAGTAGAGTTGGACAGATACCTAAAATCATTAACAACGATGAAAATATAGACCTTAATGGCCGACCAATCGTCAATTAATAGCTCATACGTTGTTATATACGTTTATATTATTTTAAAAACTGACAAGGTTTCCTATTAAACGTTAATTAAAAAACAGTAAGAATGTTGTTCGCAGAAACAGTCTTTTTAAACCCACCATCGCTAACTTTAGATTTCCAGAGGTGTGTTAATGGACAATTAACAATGCAAGTTATTTAAAAAATATCACCCATTTGCTCATTTATTACGTACACTATTGATCAAAGTACAGGATCAACTGAAATGTTGCCCTTACGACAGTAATCCCATTTGATGAAAGCAGACCCATACTGTTGACCAGTAGCATATCTCTTTAAAGATGAAATATGTATGAAAGAGGGAAACTCTTTACGACTAAAATTCTGTAAATAGTTCCTATTATAAGAAACACCTCTATTAGATGTTAATTCTGACATGTAGGGTTTACCTACATCTGTCTAACAAATGATTCTGCCTCCAATCTGCATCATGAAAGACCAGGTTCAGTTATAATTCAGTCGAATGATGCATTTTATGCGATTACCATCCATAAGCATTCCATGGCCGTGTTTAAAGAAGCGAGATTACACAGCGTGTGTGCGCACGGGAGAATACGTTCTTCGCCTCGTACCCGCCAATTCCGGCATCCAAATCGTCTACGACGATGCTATGTACATTCTTCAATGATAAGTCGCGTTCCTTCAGAAATATCGTATTTTGCGTTTCGCGATAACCTCCTGAAATAACCGTCTGTCGAATGGTGCGCCGTGCCGATGATTTTTAGTCTGGGAAAACGTGCTTCCCATTGATCCTTTGCCGTAGAACGAGCTCCTGTCAGCTTCGAGTTCTTCGACCGACGGCACTCGAGGGTGCCTATACTCTTCGATGTCTTCGTCGCGTGGCAATGGACGCGTAGAGTCCTCTGGAACCGGTCGACCGTCCGGATAGACGCGGATTACCATTGGTCCGACCAGATATGGACCTGTGTGCTCCGCAGGTGGTCGAACGTAGTCACGCGACGGAGCTGTTTCCTCGCTCAGGCCGTTTGTTTCGCTGTCACTGGTGGCTGTAATGATAAAAGAAATGTTTACAATTAAATATTACAATGCATACAATTATAGAAATCTGAATTTCAGCTAATTCAATGTAATAGGGGGAACACACGCGATTGGAATTTTCTACGTATGTATGCGCATCACAGGGTTCCAAAGTTGTCGATGAGCTTAACGTAGAATCGTGCCATTAGTATTAATTTGAAATCAACAAGGTGATTGCTCGGTGAGCAAATTCGCGTTTTTATGAGACGTGAATTTAAACGTAACGGACAACGGATCCCAATGCTTACTGGTCGTAAATATTTTCAGCACGGCCGGGACCGACCATGTCTAAACGCATCGTTCGCGCCGCTTATACGGACACGAGAGTCATTTTTTAACATGGACGTGACCTCCGCATTATGATAATTCAATGCGTAATATTTTCCCGCTGGGCTGCATCGATGCTTCCTACTTCCGGCAGATCGATCGTCGGTCCATGATTATTCTCCGCAAGGACTCTTCGAAGGGACGTGTAGGAATCTCAACGATTCCGAGATGCCTCGCCGTTTATAAGTACATATGTAAGTACATAGTTCCTCGAACACCGAACAAAAACGATAGAGTTTCGCAAACGCTACCCTTGGTAGAAAGTTGTTCGATCAAAATTGCTAACGCAGATTGCTCGCTTACATGAAATATTCTGGAAAATATTACTTACACGAAGGGACTATGTTCTTCTACCACTATTAACACGTTCACCACCATGAGAATTTTAAGCGTTTTGTGTATTAGTATTTATTCTTCCTTAAAAATGACAAATAGTACTAGAAACAATTATTACTGACTTGGTATCTAATGTTTCACTATTGGTTAGTTACCTATGATACTAAATATTTTTATCCGATATCAATTTTCTTATTGCAATTGTTTTCATGCAATTTAAAAGCTCTGATCAACGATGACTACCATTGGCAGTTAACGTGTTAATCCCTAACCCTGTGATTTCTTTCGCAACTGTGCTTGATAAGACTACATTATCATTGACAATTTGGTAGCAAAAGGAAAGAATATTGTACTTATTCTCTGTCTACGTTTACTCTAAAGGTTAAAGATAGACGATACACGAGTAATATTCAATTTATGTTAAAAATAAATAAATAACATTTCAATTTGTTGTATCCAGTTTGAAATTTTTATCGCGTGTCTGACAGGATATTATAAGAGAAAGGGTTAACTGAAACATTTACCGCGTTCCATATAATACAAATAATATAAATTTGTTCGATATACTTTTTCCGGGAGTAGTACAAATTAACTATCTTGCCTCGTTCTCTCGGTACACCTTCCTTTCTCCATTAACGCATTTGCATACACGTATACATGGATGTAAGTACACAAAACATTTTTTTCGTAAATAGATCAGTTACCGTCATTATACAAGGAAGTCCGTCGAAGTGAAACTCAATGGATCGCGCGAACAGATACGAAGATTCATGTGCACGCGTCAAGATGCACATACTGGTAGTCCTAGAAAAAGTGAAACCTCATTTTTCGATTCACGGAAACGGGATTTTCCGACGTGTTTCGGCCTCTAATTACTTCGTTCGACGGTTCATTTCAATTCCGAACTTATTTTTTTGTTTGAGTAATTCCCGGCACATTCGAAGAGAATTCGCGCGATGCTTTCCTCGGGAACGAGCATGCTGGCGTGTTGCTCCTTGGAGAAAACGTGAAAGTGCTTTTGAAGAAATTGACCTCTTTCCGACTGTCCGCAGCATCAATACCCGCGTTCTCGCTTCGTATCATCGGTTCGTATGTAACTAGACTGATTTCGATCCGGCACGGTTAAAAACAGACCCGAAATCACTCGAACGTCGCCGCATCGGGTGGATTGGGTGAAAGTGCACTGAAGAAAAGCGGTCGATCCGAGAACGAGCGTCGCGCGCTATCAAAACGCGATCTCGTTCAGGGGAAAAGATGGAAAAAAAACTTTCTAGTGGAACGAAAGCGATTGAGACGGTGGCTGGAACTTTCTCGCGGCGCCATTTGTTTTTGTTTTTGTTCGTTGGTTCGTTCGTTCGTTCGTCTCGGGTCACGAGTATCGGACTCAGATCCCGGCCAATAAATTACTATACCCCCGTAGAGTCGCCAGCGTTCCCTGCCATTTCAATTTTCACGGTTAATGTAAAGGTTAATTAGCGCGTCCCGCCAATCAGCTCGCTTGTTCGCTTGCCCGTAATGCAATCCTGCGGGGACAAGCTAATCTCATTCACAAACAGGTTTTGATCTCCTATCGATCGAAACTTTCACTCGCTAATTATCCTTCATGCGGTACATTGAGTTATCTCTTTACTCGAACTACGCTCCGCTAATAAACCCGCTCTCGCGAGTTTATGAACCCACTCTTCGATTCCCGCGTCGGTGTTTAACATTTCCTAAGGCATGTAATGAATTTCGGGTAAACTCGAATTTTTCGTCGATTATTAATTCATCCTCCTGTTGAATCTTTCATCGATTTTTAATTCGCCATTTGCATCTCGTTTCCTCCCTGAATCATAATTTCATTCATTTTCTGAATCGTGAATTTATTTAGTTTCATCACTTTTTATTTTACATCGTACCGTCGACGTTTTGTTCCATTCGCTTCAATGGATTTTAATTTCTTTAGTATTCTGTTTAATAGCTTGCAAATCGCAAAGTGCAATATTATAATACTGATATGTTATATTTCGCATTAAGTAACAATTGAATGAGTTAAATGAAGATATTATCATTTATTCAATTGTTACTCGATAAATAAAAATATCGCGTTACCATATAAAAGCTTAGATAGAAGAAGAGTATTGTAATGGTTCTTTTTTACTTGAAACGCGGTTTAAAGGAAAGCCTATATAGTGGCATTAAATTAATTTAAATGAAATGAAATTTAATTAAAGTTGCATACATACCTAACGAATCAAATCCGGTTGTGAAGTAGGAGTCATCCGGTTCGTGGCCAGTCCTCGTCGAAAACCCGTTCTTCGCCATAGCACGCCATACTGCGGCAGAAAATCAGTATTAATTACTTATAACACAAAATAATTATTCATTGATCGAAACACAAATGATTCTTGCCGTTCAGGTCGCAAGCTGTTTACCCACGACCTGCACGAATTATTTGAATTTCTCAAATAAAGCCATAATAGCAATCAAAACGTTATCAAAGACTGCGCTTACTCATTTCCTTTGCGCCGTGCTGATACGGATCTAATTTATCAAGAACAGTATCATCCATGTTGGCTAAATTCCGTAGACTGGAGACCAATAAATTTTTGTTGCAGTCCGGCATCGAAGAATCCGCACAAAACTTGGCTACCTGTTGGCTGAACATTCTGAATAGATGGCTAATCTGAAACAAAATAAATAACATTAAGCATGAAATATTCAATCGTTTTTAAAATTACTGCTCTATCTCGAATGTAATCAATGATTAGAAAAATAACATTTCTACAAGTAATTTTTATGAATTTAATTAGGAAAACAATTATGGGTCAATTATGCAAAGGGTCAAAAGCAAACTGTTTAAAAATGTACCGATCGATAATCGAATTTTAATATATACATCTTTTTTAAATTAAAAGAATCATTTCAAATTATTCTTTGTAGTAATTATATTAAACTACAGTATAGTAATTATATTGAACAGTACACACAGATGTATAGGCGCTTTCTTAAAAATAATAATCAACGGTAAATAAACGTGGAAAAACCGGTAGATCGTCAGCGAATTTTTCCTTTGTTTCATACAAAGTATCGATCATCGCGAAAGCTGTTTTCCATTCCGTACGCCAATGCATTCCGCGCGCGTCCGGTGAAACTCGGCAATGTGTAACGCGCGGGATATCGGTTACACGACAGTTATAACAAACAAATATATATGCGAGCCGTGGCTCCGCTGTCCGTCACGTATCGGGCCTGATTGCGATACACGCCTTTTTTTCGTTTTCGTCACGATAAATTCTAACCGTCGCCGCGAAACATGCCCCCGTTCGTGTTCGTAACGTAAAGCGCAATAATCCGGGTGTCCACACTCTTTTGGCTCCATCTATGGATAAATGGTTACGAGAATGCTCGACCTTAGAATTTCTAATGATATGTGTTTCCGTAACAGCTTTCGACCCTCTCGAAAACGCACGTCCTAACGGCGGGGCGAAAAAGTGGGGAAAAATATGTCCAACTGTTGACGACAGACTGCTTGCATAACGGTGGAATCTTTTCGAGACACTTCCCAATGGTACCGGTCTCCGTGATAGACACGCCATTTATAAATCTCGATTTCTCGCCCTTAAAATATGTTATGAATGTCTTATTCGCTTTGCATTTCGAAAATGAAATGAAAGATTTTAATAAAAAGAAAAAAGAAAACCGATGATTTAATGGAAATCAAAATGTTGTCGACGGTCATGGTTTAATTGGTTACAAGAACATCGGTTATATTTTACGCGCGACGCACTACGCGATACGTTTGAGTCTCGACGGACTAGATGGGCAAGGATGCACGATTTCCGGTGCTGACCTAGATAGATCGACGACGTGATCGATGGCGGATCATTGTACCGTCTCCTAAAGGATTCTGGAAACAAGAGAAAGTCGAGACAACTGGGATGATAGTTGTATTGATAATTGGTACGAAGAGATAAAGAGGTTATGTGATAACCTAACATGTATGATTTGAAGTTGACCGTAAATATAATATTTTTATATTCATCATATATCATATATCCATCGCTTCATTCACTTTTCGGTTTTACAGAAATATATATGTGTAATATAAAAATGTGTGTGTATACGTATTATTATTATTGTTTTGATTGTATAATTTTTTTGATACTATAAGTTAATAATACATGTTAAGCTACTTAAAGTCGATTAGCGACTGTGGTATACAAGTTCAATCCAAGCGTGAATAAAGAGAGCGTTCTTGAACTTCAATTGAACGAGCAACTGCTTTTACTGGCGCGTATGCCGCAAGCGGCCATAATATTTGTAATGCACGCGAGGCGATGAAATGAATTTCACGCTTTTTTCCTCGCTTAAGAGAAATACCTCTGAATACAACCATAAACGGAATCCCAGAACATAAAACAAATCTTAACTTCCACAAATACAATAAATATATCTGTTATACCGAGTCGGAATAAATTTTCACTTGAGATAACCTATATTCCACTGTTCGTTATCATGGGAAACTTACAACCATCGTGCCATTGTATCGATTCCTATAATTGCCTATAATTGTAATTACGATAATGACTTTGACTCAAAGTCCTTTTTTTTCATAACACACTACACACTTTGTACATGTTGTGAACATGATAATAATTCGTGGTTGATTTGAATAATTATGCAATTTCAAGATTGGATTTGAATTAGAAAATTTTCTATGAGAATGTTGTAGTTTTAGTCGTACACATCGAACAACTTGAGAAATGTTCGTTAAAGTGCACCAGTGAAATCACTGATCGTCAACTTCTGCGCTTGAGAGTATTTCGATGGGGGGAAAAAAAATAACGCAACAAGAACGGCGCAATGTCACGAGAAAAGTCAATGTCCGAGGCGCGCTCGCGCAATTGCACCCGACTGGACTGTACAAATGTACGGGGAAAGAATTTTCAGCAAATACAGCCGATGGTGTTCGGTGAAAGTTTGATTTTGCCAATATTATTTGGCCATCAACAGGGTGGGCCTGTATTATTGAAAAAGTAAACAAAATTACTCCTTTACTTCTTTCGAAAATTGATAATTGCCACTTTTGTAACGTTTAAAAATACAAAACTTTAGAGGTTTCCATTTTTATTTTTATTACTAGGTTTCTATAATTGTAAAAGAAATTAAGTATCAGAGATAAGTTATGCTAGGTCATCTCATAACGTCGTTTTCTATGCAAACTTCTAGTGTAAAAAGTTCTTACTTACTGACCATAGTTATGTATGACCTTTTCCCATTCTTCGATCAAGTTTATATTACTTGATTAATCAACTACGAACATTAAATAATACAAAGATCAAAAACCGATATTACTTATGAAAAGACTTAATATTTTGAAAAAAAATATTTTAAATACTATTTGAACTATTAATGTCATACAGTTCGGATAAAACGATATTTCAAATAGACGGGAAAATTTCGAGATAATGTAAAGTATGAAACGAAATACTTCAATTTCATATTTCAAATGTATAATATAAATTACCAAAAGAACTTAAATTCTTAGATATATATTTACTATAACCCAAGAACCTATACATTTGTCCAAATATTTTACTTTTTAACTCATAAATATTATTAAAAACAATCTACACTATTAACTATTTAAAATGATATCATAACGATGCGTATCCGCTATAAATGAAAAAGAAAAAGCGTCCTTAAATCAACAGTCTTCGGCCACTTTTCCAGACAAGATCAATTCCATTAGAACCACACAGCTGCTGTGAAACAATCGAGAGAAGCAAGGACACTGGAGCAGCATTCAGTTACAATTTTTCTACTAATCGCGCGAATTACAAATGACAAAACCTTCGAACAATACGTACTTTTTCATCCCGTGAGAGAAATTCCCACATCGGTATCGCGGAACCAGTGACGCATAGGGTATGGCATCCGAGTGTCAGGGCAACGGCGAAAATCACAAATGTTCTGGAATTTCTCATCGTAGACATTTCACTTCTTTTTTGTCCGTCCCGATAGTCCGGAGAGCACACTTTTTACACACGGCTTGTTCAACGTATCGCACAAAAGTGTGTGTGTGTGTGTGTTATGTATACAAAGTTTGGCGTTCGAACACCTCAGAACTTCTCAGAGGAAACACCGCCTCGAAGTGCAATGGGTTACGTAGAAGAGCGTTCGCCAATATAGAATATTCGTTGCTCGACGAAATATCAACGGCACCGTTGTCGATGAAAGTTCACGTGGAATCGAACGCGCGAAACGGCACGACTACACATTCCACTTGAGCGGTCTGTGCAAACTGGCCTGCTCCCCTTCGATCGCTGGATTATATGTCTCGTACCAGTGACGTCTGCGCGCCCACCCTACGGCCCCCTCTCCACCCTACTTTCAGGAGCAGAGTCCACGGTTTCTTCCAGTGTTTACGTCTTTCCAGGACGTCACCGGGCCAATAGAAACTTTCGTGCGAAATAAAAAATAATGATTTTCTGAAATCGATCTCCGCTTGATGCATTCAAAATTTCAAAACAATGGAGCCACGTGGTTTTGTAGCTCTTTTTCTCGGCATAATGAACTCGATAGAGAAAGATACGCTGTCGATAAACTTTTTATTTACTAGTAACTGTTTTTTTGTTTTTATAATGAGTGATATGGGAATAAAGAATTGGTGAAACAATGAAGTTGCTAATAAAAAGTTGAGCATAGATGTAACTTCTATTTGCCTTGTTTATACGAAGGGAAACTTCGTTTGCCGTCGTAACCAGTGTATAAGTTTTACTGGTGTACACCACTCGTCATCTCAGAATCTAAAATAATATTAACTTCTTTAACAATTACTTCTTTTTTTTAGATACACGTGTAGTTCTTTTTCGTTTTGCTTTAGTTTCCCGTTTCAATGTATATTAGAGAGTGCATTTGTCCTGCGTTCGAAGTGTATACTCGTCGTTGATTGATTTTATTATACATCCTGCGAGAAATTTTTAAGGCAGAATTCCACGGTTGACTGGTTAAATATAATTTCCAACGTTTCAGTGCCGGTCGTGTCGGTTGTCGGTGACACTTGTAATTGACAAACTGAAAAACTGTATCTGTTAGTTGATTTTAATTAGAAACGGGTTAGAAACGGTATACGAGGGGAAATTGAGAAAACCTGCTGGGGATCTGACTGGAAACGGCTCAATCTTGTTCATCCGGTTCTTCCAGCTCGTTCGAGTTAGGTCCTTAGAATCGCATTCTTCAGGTTTCCACGTCCTTCGAAATGTTTCAAGTTCAACGAACATTTGTTGATACACGTACTTTAGTACGAGGACCTGTGTGCTACAGTTACAATGAACTCGACTGTGTTTCGGGAACAATTCAGTGCAAAAATTTTACTGGTCGCAAAATTATAGTTTTCTGCAGCTAATACTGCACATCGTCTTCATAGATATATTAAGCGGTGCCTATATCGCCAATGCTACGCTTATTTACGATTTATTATTGTATAAAAAATATATATACAGGCGTTCAAGGATCTTAATGACGTGGGTCATTGGTTGGACTATAAATTAATATTCGTAGAGAAATACTGATTATTAATTAACCGCGTTGTTTGGCGATGCTTTGACGTAGAGAAAGTGGTGTTTCACGGAAAATATCGCATTATTTAGATGGCAATGTTAATACCGTCACGGTTACAATTTAACTGAAATTCTTATAATATCCAGATCAAAATAATTTCCGTCTTTCTTTTTTTCTTCGTTAGTAATAAATTCAAGTACTTTAACAATAATAATAATAATCATATATTAAATATATATTAAACAAATTATTATTATTATTATTATTACTGAATTATAATTTATTGTAGCTTTACACTTATATATGGTTACTACTAAGTATGGAATCACTTAAATTAATTACCTATTTATAACGTGTGAGCGATAAAGTATGGAGAATGATCGTCCCTTGTGTTACAATGATAGCTCTTGAAGGCACACGTAACGCACGTTGGTGATGGTACACGAAGGGAATGATAATTAAAATCGTTGCCCGCTTACATTCCCCTGATACTATCATCAAAGATGCGAATCTAATATTCTATTGCCCATTCGTTGCGTAGAAATCACATTTATACATTGTTCCCTAATTTCACTTTCGCAGTTTCCATCCTTTTGTGTTACAAAGCCACATAATTATAACGTAACCATAAACGTCTCCGTGTTGCGTATTTCAACATTTGCAACTGCAATTCCTGAACATAATTTAGCTCGCGTCGAAAAAAATATTCATTACGTTTTTAACGATACGTACAGGCGAATATAGCTGATTATCGTGCCCTTTAATGCCAAAGGAGATTGCAAATGTAACGCCGGTACGTGTAAAACACATATATGTATGTTTCTACGTCTCGATCCATTTCTTTTGTGGTGGTAATACTTCCCCATGGGGATGACCAACGTCGGGACTTAAAGAACGTAAACCTGTTTTTACTTGTAATGGATTTTTAAAAAATTTTTTTCTTGGATTTTTTTAATAATTTTTTCTGAATCTTTTCTGAAGAAATTGATTAGTCAATCAATGAGGTTACTTTACCTTTAACCTATACTTGGAATAATAACTTCACTGAATATAATGAGTCCAGTAACTTGAAGCTTTCTTTTTCGACAAGAAAAGTTTGCACTGGCGCAGATGCGTACTACGAAACTATGATTCGCATTATGTGTGCATCTAAGCACCGGCAATGACGAGTACTCGGTTGTTACGGCAACCAGTGTCGTTCCAGGTAATCTCTACTATCTCGCAAGTTCGCTGCACATTTAACAGTCAGCATGCAGTCATCCGACTATTATGTCATTCGTATCTAACGAGAATAGATCTAAGTAAGAGGTTCTCAAACTTTTCGACGTGATTATCGTGTACAGTGGAAACACTGTTTCTAAGTATCATTGGTCTTAAATAATCGACCACAAGAAATATTTATATTTTTAATAATGATCGTTACCAGTTACGATAGGTATACAAAATCGAGTATATTATTTTAAAAATTTCAATTTCTTCGCTTGGCAGTTAAGAATTACTTATCAACTTATGAACGCAACAGTAATTTATCGGTGTCTCGGTCGGTAAATCAACGCATGGACGATAAATACACTATAGTTAGATTCAACAATTTGCCCAAATAGATTATTCTTAGAAAAATCGTATATGGTAGTGTTCTACTTTCCAAATCGATTAATCGTGCACGATCAAACGTGTCTGTGTATTCACGGACTCGCTGCTACCTCTGATCCATGGAACGTTCTCAGGAATCCAAGCGATTTCAACTGTTTTAAAGAGCAACTGTGCAGAAATTGCGTAAAGGGGTCAAGGAAGCTCTCGATAAATCGTGATTGATTTTTAATGGATCAACTATTTTAATGGATTCACCGCCTTTTCCTAGTTACGTGAAGCACGCTTGTCAAATGCATTAAAAATTTGATAATAAACATTTATCAATAATTCGTCCATGTGTTCAATAAATCAACAACAGTATATACATAACTTGAATTTTTTCCGAATTCTTCGAATTATTTCATTAGTTTTTGCTGTAAGATATTTTACCTTGAAAGTAAAATTAATAATAATTACATATGCACAGTAAACAATAACCAAAAAATGAATTTGAAGGTATCAAAATATAGTGTGTAGCAAACTGAAAGTACTGGATACAATGTCTATTGTACACTGAGACGCAGAAGTCGATTTTCGCATTTGTTGCTCTTACACGGTGAACCCCATCGTTCCCACAACTATTTTTCTTTGTTCCCGAACCGTGAAGCGTTTACAGTCGTCACGAACACACTTCGTTCCAACTTTGGTTTAAACGTTAAATCGTACGAATAAAAGTTTGCGTTTCGCTCGTTGAAGCGGTTCATCTTTAAGATTAGCGGAAAGGGTCAGTGATTATTAGGGTGATTATTGTTGTTTTTCAAAATTATAGTTTTCCTTAGGGAGGAGTAAATAGCTTATGTTATAGATTATTCAAATAAATCAGTCGCAATATGGAATCACATGTACTTGCATACGTTAATCGCACCTGTTGTCTGAACGTTGTAGCATTTTTAAAATAGTATATAATCTACACAAAATTCTTTAGGAAAACCTTAATCAATATAGAAGGTAGATGATCTGAAAAGTCATAGCGGAAACATAATTTTGTTATTATTATTTTATTATTATTTTTCTCATTAAATGAAATTGTCTAACCGGCCTCCCTAGTCTCCTCTTATTACATTATTATCGTATTGTTCATAATCATTGACAGAAATTATTCAATCATAGAAAGTTATATTCAATTTGAGTAGTGCCGCATTTCAATCTTACGAGATTCGAACTGACTTCCGTGTGTAGGTGTTAGGTAGCGCCAGTATCGGTTTAACCAATCGCGAAAACATTCGTATATTCGCAACCGACAAAGATCATCGTAACTCTTTCAGGGAAGCGCTAAGCATCCGGCAACTATTACGTCAACCGGAACGAATTCCACACCTCTCGATCTCGGATGGCCATCCGATCGTTACGACGACAAGGGGGGAAGCGATTTTTCACTTCCTTTTTCGGCGTACCACGATGTTCGCGTCCGGTTCTGCATTCTATGCTGACACAAATTTTCAATGCAACGTGCATACACGCATCCTGTCATGTAAAATGATTAAAAATTTATAAGTTATGCATTCGTAACATTTTACGTGCGAATCATAGAAAAATGAAAATTCCAATGAAATCTCCAATAAAGCCTTTTATACAAGAAACAACCGTTTTTTCCTTTTTTTTCTATTTATTTACTTTACACCTTACATCTATAAATTTGCATAAATGTCTGCAATATAATGATTATAATATATTTCGTATATTTGTGTGTGTTAGCTTGGTTCGTTGAATGTTCAGACGATATGTAAATCGGCCCTACTACAGCTTGTACTTCCTATTGGTAAACACGTGCCGTTATCATATTCTGCCAATCAATAGCCAAAACTTGGATGGGTCCCTTTCGTATATTTGCGTAACCAACACGACCAAACAAGATGAACAAACACGCTTCCTCTTGATCCGATAATTAAAAGCCATGAATGTATTCATGGACTTTATCTATCGTGATTTCTCGATTACCTCGGATTCTCGACTACTGGTGAAAGAATCGGAGAATCTTCGGCAATGCCTCAGGTCATTGTACGACAGAACTGAACCTACTTTCGATGTAGCATTTCGTGCGGCTGTTCCGACACTAATATCTCATCCTATCCC
This sequence comes from Nomia melanderi, assembly GCF_051020985.1. Taxonomy (NCBI): domain Eukaryota; kingdom Metazoa; phylum Arthropoda; class Insecta; order Hymenoptera; family Halictidae; genus Nomia; species Nomia melanderi. Next base: position 8,376,359 of record NC_135005.1, read on the forward strand.
ACGATCACGATGACGTATTCGGTTACAGGACAACGAAATCGGAAGAGGATTACACGAATGCCTTTGTCATTGACGTTCGACGAAGATTTCACCGGTTCCTTGAAGTTTGTCCTGACAAGCACGCATTAAACGAATCACGATAATTTTTAAAATAGTTTTTAATGGAGATCATCGAAATATCCGGGAGACGTAATTGCTGTGTCATTAATAAGAAAAAAAAACAGAAAATGGAAACCATAACGCGCAGTTATCTCTGTCACAATAATAACATAATTGTGACCTTTCGATAAAATCATTGAAAACTAGCGCAGTAGAAATTTTATAGAGATATAGAAATCTTTTATGGGGTTTCGAGATGATCGCAAAAAATATAAAATATTCTGTATGTATGAAAAAATGATGAGTATTTAAAATTCAGTGACAAACCATTGAAAAGTAAGGCCGCATCAGAAAAATATGTTTAAAGATTGTATTCAGAAAAGTAAAGAGGAGACGGTGATAAAAATACGCACAGTAGAGATTATTGAAGTGGTTGATGTTTGTTTCCTTTTACATTAGTATACGTATGTATGTATGTATTAAATATTAGTAAACCACGATACAGTTTTGTACGGGATAAGATGAAGACATAGTTTACTGGGAAGACTATTACCATGATTATTTGTGGTATGTGTTATTCGTAACGGTGTCAACTGGCGCCACCGACTATCAGAGAATATTTGACAGGCGCAGGAATGTCGCGCTTTTTTGGAACGCGGGGATCCCATCCACGAAACAATATAGCCGTTGATTAATGAATGTCAAAGTTGAAAATTCCACGTGTATCGGCGCGTCGTGTCGGTATGGCAATTTGTTAAAGAATGAGCTGAATTTATCAAGTATGCGCCTACTCATTTCTCGGGATGCAATTATATTTTTTTTCTCTTTTAACTTTTTTTTTCAAGTAAGAATACCTCGTTCGACCTCTGAAGGTTGTTGGTGAATACCAGACGATAAATTATTGTGAAACGAAACTATCGCGTGTCGCATAAACAATTTATTTATCGACGTCTTTGCGCACATGATAAAAGTGTGGTCCGTTGATGATTTGAATTATTAATATATTCTTAACCTACGAACCGCCTAACTTTTTCTACAGCATGTGGAATAGGTACCTTATGGAAATATCCAAACGAACAACCCATTAAATCAATTTAATTTAACGGTTCATTAGCTGTAACTTCGGTTCCCTTTGAGCTTGCAAATGATGATTTATTGTCAACTAATTGTAATATAATGCCAACCGTTGAATCATTTTCCATTAACTTGCTTTGAAATCATCAGCCGTTGTTATGAAAAAGTAAATGTTACAATAAAGATTTGTATCTTTTTAAATAGAGGAAGTACGTAATCGTGTAACTACAAGGAAGTAACAGTAATTGTTCGAGGCATACAACGTATCAAATGTCGGTTTTCGTTATAGCCTGACTTGCATTTCCTTGACGTAGCGTTACCTCAAGGTAACAACAAAGGACATTGCTGAATTTCAAATTTTTTGTTCAGTCGATATAAGAACTACAGAATTCCGTTTGAAAAAGTGAGTTCTCTCTTGAAATAAAAAAATAATTGTTTCATTTTATGAGATATTATTGTATAATTTTTTCTTTCTGGTTTGTGGCACGTATTAAAGTATGTAAGTTAACACTGACGATTCTAAGCATTATGGAAATTTCCGATTAAACAGGTTATTTCAATTTCTAAGTTTCATTTCCAGGTGCCATAGTTTACATATATTAACCGTAGGGCCTGGAATAAGGACGTTATTAAACAGTGTCAAACAATTTTTGCATGCAGGTACAATAAATTTGATAAGCATATTTAGAGTCCGAAAGTATGCGATAGTACGTTTGGAATGTGGCATGTAGAAGCCCACGTGAATCTTATTGATGGTGTTATACCGAATTCAGGAAATTCCTCACCTCTGCTCTCTCGTGGGACGATCATAAAATCAGATTTCACGTGGATCAATTTTAATTTGGATTAAAATGCAATACTTTATGCCTTATTCTAGTGTTATTCGAATACTTTAACTGGTCAGTAGGATCAATTAGAATATCATAATTTGTCATTAAACATTAATGGATCTTATAGCAAGGTCGGACAGCTACATATTTTATGCGTTCTTTTTTCATTGTACTTCTGTAGTTTGTTCAGTGATGAACTGCAAAAATAGCTACTACGTGTAAGTATTTGAGGTAAGTGTCATTGAACGTACAGGTGGCGCAGTCAATTTTTATCTGAGTAAACATATTGTACTTTATCTCTTTTCTAAACGCGCTGCAATCGATTCGTAATTAATTGTGAACGGTGAGTCACGGTAGAGAGAAACTGCAGACGACAGTAGACACTTCTGATCCTGTTCTCTCGAGATTGCTGACACCATTAACGTAACCTTATTAATCCTGACCGTATACGCGTGGATGTGTATTGCAAGGCTGTGCCCAAGGACGTCGTGTAAGGCCGATCTGCAAATACACGTGTAACGTACTCATTGCCGGTAAATCTTTTAATGTTGTTAATTTTACAAACTTTTGACAAAGTTGTATATTATTTTCCTCATTTTATTAACATTTTTACATCATTACTTGTAGGTGTCATAAAGGAGATCGTTATTTTTTAGTGAAAGCTATTTTATTCAACGCGTCCGTAAGATAATATTTTTATATTGTCGATAGAATTTCGTTACGCAAATTCCGGTGACGTTGTATCCGTAATCAGAAGGGGAGAACCTATTACACAATTCCGTAGGAAAGAAACATTATACACTTGAAATTCCAGACAGAAAGTATGGGGGCGTGTGATGGATTCCCGAATTCTTTTTTTGGGGGGGATGGCGAACAAGTTGACGTAAATGATGAAGCATTCTCCGCGCGGGAAATAATTTAAATGCAATTTAAAACTAGTTTAATGGTGTTCTGGCACAAGTATGCGCCCATAAATGTCTGTGTGTTCGTTGGTTGACGTCAATCCGACGAATATCGAAAAGACGTAAAATGTTAAGACGGCGCCGTTTAGCCGGGCGCACGAATCGGTTTTATGGATATATGATTAGAGATTCGAATGTCCGCTTTCGAAAGCGCGTGAAAGAGAATACTTTGCGTTCATGATCCTTTTTTTTCAACGACACCGCGTAGTACGAGAAGAATCAAATATCTTCTGAATCAAAATATTATTCCCATTTTCATTAATACTAATGTTTATCGGCGTGTTACATAGAATATGCGTGTAATTTTTTTTGTTTCCAAATAAAAAAGGATAATATAAAAAACTGAAATATGCAGGAAAGATTAAAAAAAATTAAGAAGCGTTAGAGATGATTTAATAGGTTCTTATTAGCTACAATCAATCATGTGTATGTTATTCGATGTTATCAATAGTTACAGTAGCATTATTAACATTAATTATATCGTGTTCTTGTTGATTTATGTTGGTTTGAATTCATAAAGCCTTTCAAAAAGTTGGTTTCATCTGTCATTGACACGCCTTTTTGAAGACGAGTCGAATAAATCGTAAGCGAGTGGTAGACGATAGGCAATTGGCGCCAGACGCCACCGATATATGTTGAATATTTGTCGAAATTTCTTATAGGCCATAACGTGAAGCTGCTTTAAAATTCTGTAGACATTCCAGCAGATTATTCAATAATTTTAACTAACTCTGAAGCTTTGTTCTGTAATGAAATCTTTACGATATTTTTTTTTTTTTTTTTTTTTTTAACAAAACGAACGATATCAAAATGTATTAAAATATTACGATAAGAAATTCAAGTCATGTACAATTTCTTTTCGAGTGGGGATGTATTACAATGCTACATAACTCAACAAATAGGCACATATTATAGATATAAAAATATATTTGACAGTTTAAAATAGATACAATATTAACGATTCTTAAGTTTTTATAATAAACAGTTTATTATTAACAAATTCATATTTTGTATAGTTTAATTTGTTATATCTTCATAGAACATTGCCATAAAATTTAAATTCCTTGTAAAAATATTGATGTGGCTAGTATTTTCTGCTTTCATGTTAGCTAATCAATTAGTATATTAGTAAATATATGACATTTTTAACGACGGTCATAAGCGTGATGAGTCTGGTGAGCTGTGAACAAATTTAAAAGTTTGTATAACTTCCCTCCATAGTTGATGGTCATATCATTTAAGTAGAAAAAAGAACTGAAACTTACGTTTGTAAAATTCTGAAAAATTCACATTAGGTAGTAAAGAATGTGCTTTTTGTAAAACAGTTGCTTTTGGCGCTGAAGAAGCTGTTGTATTCCATATCTAAAAGCAAGTAAGAATTTTAATAAATGTTAGAGTACCATTTGTTAATTACATTCGATCATTAAATAATTAAAACATTACTTGAATTATGTCTTCCCTGTCCCTAATCGACACAGTTACTCCACAGACATCATCATCCTCAGCCACACATTCTGCAAATTGTTCTCCAATAGCTGCAAGCACCATTTCCTTCCAAATTTTATCCTACAAATATTTTTGATAGAATTATTATTATGGTGTTTATAATGATTGAAATGATGTTTAAGATGATGAAAAGAAAGTCTTGATTCATACAGTATCAGATTTATGGCACTTTAATCTCCATGTTCCACCATGTTGATTAACCGGTTCCTCCCACAACGGATATCTTTCATCTCTCATTAAATGATAACTATATTTAACCTGGAATTAAAAAAAATATGTCAATAAATATATTAAATGTAACCATTAGTAATTCACTATTCTCTTCTGTTTCATATAGATTAAATTTAAAATATGTTCCTAGTATTTTGTTAGTGTTCTAATTTTTTATAGCAGAATAACAAATAGAATGTACCAACCTGCATAGCGCTAGCATTTGGTATATTATTGAAGACTGCCCAAAAACTCTGTACTGTATTCACAGTATAAATCTTCGTCAAATTTTGTTTATATTCTTCAACAGTTGTGCCCGATGCAACTCTGTCAATTTTATAAATTTCCTTACTTGTATATATATGTACACACAACACACACACATTATGAATGAGAAATAATGTTTGTTCTATGCAGGAATCTTTCATTACATCAATTTTGAAATATAATTAAATAATATATAACAGATATAAGTTTTCAAATAATATCATTAATTACAAAATTTGTATTAATTATTCTTATCATTATTTTAAAACTTCAATGTCAGATGTAATTGAAATTAAAGTAAAACTCTGAAAATGTATTCTCATTATCAATGTGAAACATGAATATAAAAAATAAATTGATAAAACATGAATTTATAATATAAGGTTCAAGGTCTATTTAAACTTATCAAATATATATTTGGATGGTACATGTACTATACGCCTCTTCACGGTAACTCCATCAACCACCAAGCTAAAAGTGCACAGGGGCAAGAGGACCCTTCCACTCACGAAGCTCGATTTCACTTCCGTCTTTTGTTATTGCCGCGCGTCAATAATGATCATGCGTCGAAAGGTGAGGCGGCTCGGGCATCATGAGAGAAAGAGCCCCTTGGCCCCAACCACTTTTAGCTGGGAGACTGATGAGAACTAACGTGAGAGGTGAATAGTATCTTTCTATATATTACACATTACAAAACAGTACTATAAATTGTTACTTTAATCATTTTATTCCATTTCTGAAAACCTCTATTTACATATTGTATTTCATTCCTTTCAGTTCTTTGCATCAGCAGTTATTCTCTCTTCTCGTCATTATCATAGTTGTGCGCGTATCGACATACGTTAACTACAATATTAAATATAATTAAATGATGTTTACAATATTTCTTATTTATTTATTGTTTCAAACCAGGAAAGTCCTTCTGTTATTTATAATAGTACAACGATATCTAAAGACGAGTATCATTTATGTAAGTTTCAGTGACGTTTCGCAAAAGAATAAAAACAAAAAAGGAGAAAGATATGCAATTCACAGCGTTCTGGATTCGAAATATTACGCAGTAAAATATAAATACGTGTTCTTACTTGCCCAACCAGAGAGTCCAAGGAGTTTGCAATGGTATTCCCAGCGATTCATGTTTTTCGATCGTTTTTACAGTGTCATCCGAAAATACCGGCGTTTTCGACAAATCCGTTGAGTTGTTGTCTTTCGATTCGCACTCCACTGCGGCCATATTCGAAACGACGAGAAATATGTGGCACCACCAAGAGGCGACTCTCCAAATACGATTCCCGCCACCTTTTATAAAGCGAAAGAACCTCCAATTCCGATTCCCGCCGCTTTGTACAAAACAGAAGAACCTCTAATTCCGACATTCCGACTTTTTGAGAATAGAAGACTCGAGAGAAGCGAACCGATCGTGTTTTCGTTCGCGATAGCAGATATTTGTAACGCGCGTGGAAACTAGAAATACGTAAGCATAAAGACGAGTACGAAACATCAGTTGTTAAAATGTCACAGCGTTAGCCTATCCCGATTTTGCATAATCTTTCCGCAATAAATGTTTATGTAAATTATTTGTGCAAAAGTGAATACATCCCTCCCGATATTCCCAACCGAAGAAAAGAAAAAACATTTTGTGTGATAGCACGTAATGCTATAAATACATACTTACACGTATCTGCCGTCATAACGTCAATCATAATGTGATTGGCGCTAAACTCAGTAGTAATTAGAAATTGTCAATATAGATTCATAAACATTTTACTGATTCGGTAATGAAATTTTTACAAATTTCAGTTATTACAATCAGAACTAATAAGTTTATTATAGATTTAATGGTTTCTTTACCAATAGAGCGTACAAACGAGTGACAGCATCGACGAGAGATAAGATAAACTGAATAACCAATGTAAATTTTTGTCACGCGGTTCGAGAGTGATGAAACCACCGACAAGAAACAGAGTAGACTGAACATCTTGTGGGACTTCATGTTCGGTAGTCTGAAATACCGGTTATGTAAAAAAAAGCAGCATTTTCATATGCCTTCTACGATTAAAAATAGTGAGTTTAAAAATTACAGTCAAACCCATGCATCGGTATCTAATACCTCTAGGAAAAAGCAATTGTTATAACCAAATAGAAATGACGTATACCAAAATTCTCCGAAACTTTGGATCCCTAATCTACCCTAATTCTCGTCGATGACAAAATCACATCGTTATTGACGGTTGATGAAGTAGGAAACTATTGTAAAATTTTAATTTTATTTTGTGCTATTTCTTCAATATATCAAGTGGAGACTTGTTGATATTGTCATTGGGAGATAAATAAATTTTTCAGAAGAATGTTTACATCCTAGAAAATCATATTTGTATTTACATATGATTATTCCATATTATGCAGTGAGCGTTGAAATTAAAATCATTAAAAATACTGTTTTTATACCGTCATTAATTCCCCGATCAAATTCTTTATATATTCTTTTTATATTTGTTTTATAAAGTTTTTGTCTATATTTCACATATGATAATCCCATACGTAATGTACTGCCCTCTACAAAAATCTCAGAAACTATGTAAATTTAAAAGTTTTCATATTGACGCTTAGTTTTAGTTTTACTACTGTCATTCGGCTTGTAGGGCGATGGTTTTTAGGTTAGATCTATTTATGATTTTTATAATTCAGATGTGACGCATACATATTTTGACATTGTAATCCATAAATCGTTAAGCAATATCTATGCACTGATTTTTATTCGAACAATAAAGAATATACAAATAGTTTCCTCCTTATTTCAGTTCATGCATTTTTACGTGTTCTCTGATACCACAGATTGTGTAAATGCAGAAAGAATTTTAAAAATAGGAAAACAAAAATATAAATACATAAAACCTATAAACGAGGGCGGAAATGTTTTCTTTTAGCAGTTAAACAATTATTACGATTGTATGAATTTTCAAATGACTTCTACAAATTTATAGAACGTGTAGAAGACATGCGCCAATAAACGATCCGTAAGCCACGCGCTAGTGTACGCTTGCGTTGTACAGAACAAGGAACATAGGAGAGAGAATGAAGGACGGAACGCCGTAACATTGGCACCGTCAGTCTTCTGCGAACTTTCGGTTGTAACGGTTGGGCCGTCGACGGAGTTTCGAGTTGTTTAGGTTTCACGTACAGTAGTAAAGCTCTTCGCGAACTGACAATTCGGACGTTAATAAGGTAGGAAAATTATGAACCATTATCTACATGTTCACTGCCCGTATAACTGGTTTTGATTTATTGACATTATCAACGGTAATCAATTACGAGTTTTGGCAACGTTTCAAAAACCCTATGACAGAACCATTCAAGTGCAACGCAAATATACTTATGAGCATGTGTGAACTTGTCGTTCTTATTTTAGTATTTCGACAGTTTCGTGACCTACTTTTTTTTAACACTTCGATCACAGTTCGTTGATTTTTGACATGCTTTTACTTTGTGTATACCAAGTGCACGCGTGTGGTATATCGAAATTACAATGATTCTATTTATCAATGCTATAATCAAATTAATAATATCTCTACTTGATGAAGTTGATCGGTTGTCTAAGTGCGGAAATATAGTGAGCAACGCGGTCTGCTTGGCAATATAACTTAGTGATTGTACATCAATTAATTCATCGAAAAGTAAATATATGTGCTATTATTTTGTCGACCCCGAAGCGTCATAAAATTCGACTAAGATGCATGATGAATGATTAATCGCGTTACACGGACAGCCGGTTATATTTATAGTCTTGAATGGATGAACGTTCACAATTGATCAAATAAATAAAGTCGAGTTTACTAGTATTTCGTTAACATCCGAGAACGAGACCGAGTGAAGATCAAAGACATGCACGTGTTGGGTTAACGGTTTCGTTTAAATGGCGTGTTTTTAATAATATAGGAATTTTATTGGTCGTATATTTTTTAAACTAGAAAGTTAACACGTTCGCGACAAGCGTTTGCTTCAGTAGCCATCTTCATATTTACAATATTTTATAAAATGTACGAATCGTTTTGATTAAATGCAAATGAAGTTCAAGGAAGAAATCGCATCAGCTTTCTACACTGTACGCCATACTTTACGATTTTAAATAAAACACACGTGAAGGTACTTTCATTTTCTTTATGCAAAATATAAAATGTTGAGCATCACAAATTGTATGTAATACTGGTCGTGAACGTACTAAACATTTTTCGTAATTAATCGTTTATTTTATTTATTGATTACAAAATGCAAAGGCAAATCATTTTTCTTTAATCGTTTCGCGGCGATGCCCGGGTCCATTTTGATTCATGCTTTAGGCGCTTGTTTTGATTTTTGATTTTTCTGCAAAAAAGTCTAGAAAAAATTGAATAATACATACATTCGAAATCGAATTTGACATTGTTTTCGAAAGTGAATCCCATATTTTCAACTTATCTCTTTAACACGTTCGCTACCAGCGTCACATATTTGTGACGACCGTAACCCTATATTTTACATAATGAAAATGAAATTAATCCTATAGATATTGTTATTAGAAATTATAAACTACGACATTATATTTAGAAATTCAATGACACGTTTCAGTTTCATTTTTCTAACATTTTTTTTAGAAGATTTATTGAATTGAAGAAAATATTATAATTGAGGAGACCGTCGCCGAAATAAGCGCTGATAGCGACGTATTAACCCCTTGCCATAAATGACAGTGAGACTCGCGATCAAGATTTCTAGATTAATTTAATAAAAATCAATGTCGTTCGTTGCCCACGAATCAAAGTAAAAAACTATTTGGTATTATCAATGTATTATCTTCAAATCAAATTTCCACTAAGGTAGAATGGACAATTTTGTTGCATTTCTACCAAATGGTTGATAATAAAATATTACACGAGCTTAGTGGAGAAAGTAAATAATACGTCAAGAGGTTAACAAGTACAGTGAATGCCGAGGGCTAAAATAAGATCCGAGTGTATTTTGCAAATTCTGGAATTCGATGGAGTTTCAATGAATCTCATGCGCGAAACGTGTTTTCGGTTAACGACGACGGGGTTACATTAAAATTATCGATCGCGAAGATTATCGTTGACCGATAAGGCGCGCGCGGTTTCACACCCATCCACCGTTTACTGTTATCACCGGCTGCGATACCGTCACGGGAATTCTCATTCCGCGCGGGAGATTGAATATTGATCTTGAACGCGGCCGGAATTAGTCATCGCTTTAAGCAGCCGGCACGGGCTACGCGCGACGCGACCACCAGCAGTCTTTACTCTTCGCGCATTTTTGCAGGGTGTGTTGGATCGACTAGTGCGACCGGGCGTGGCAGAGTTTCTTATGGAAAGATAAGTCAAAAATGTAGAACAAACATTTTATATGTGATCCTTCGTTAACGAGAAATTTAGATTCGCAAGTTTGCTATCCAGGGTAAGTCATTCGGGGGTGAGATGGCCCACTTTTTTCAAAACCATCATGTCATCAATATGAATAGCTAACAAAGAAAAAATGTGTTTATGAAAGTAAATACATAGAAGAAGAATAGGTAATCCTTTACACTCGGAGTCTCAGTTACCAACTGATTCTTGTATAGACCTTCACCGTGGAATTTTTTTGCGCGAGTCAACACTGCAACACGAAGTTTTACTCCGAGATTTTTTGCAATTTAACGCGCTTTAATTTAAATCTTTTTTCACCTTGAGATTATTGTTTTTTTATATAACATAATTAGCTTTATAACAAAAAAGGGTGTTTATATTTAACCTTTTGCACTCCAGAGGTACCTCTCAGTCGTCAATTGATTTGACACAGCAACTTTGTGAAGTTTGATATTTAATATTAAACTTTGTACAATACACATCAATATATGAAACATTGAAATAAAATAATTTTGCTCCTCAACTTGTGTGCGATTTCTCGGCGAAATTGTTTCAGAAAATGTTGGTTGTGTCTCACTATAAAATGTTGAGTATTTCCAGTGAAACGCTTATATTATATACTATAATATACAATAAGGGTTAATAAATATAATGGAGAAGGAAATAATAAACACATACTTATACAGAAATTTTTGCGAACGCACGGCGACTACCGCTTAGGGGTTCAGCTGTGTATAATTGCAATAATACGTGAAACATTAAAATGAAGTAACTTTGTTTCTTAATTCACATATGTTTCCTTATTAGTTAGCGTCGAAGATTGTTGCGTATATCTCATTGGAAAATGTTGAATGTTTCCAGTGAAAATCTTTTGAGTGCAAAGGGTTAAATGCTTTGTGCAAGATTTAGGACAGCACTAAAAATAATTGAAAATATAGGTATATATTCGACGATCTAAATGAGACTGAGCCATTCCAATTGAAACTAAGTACTTACCTTACGTGTGCTTTTGCCATGCTTTCGGTCATGTTGATGACACTGTGATAGTATTACACTGGGTCATTCTCGTGTTTACGATCACGTAAGGCGGCAAGAAAGTCGGGTCAAGCACAATGTTGCTTATGTTCAAACGAAAGCGTGGCAAGTGCACGTGCACGTGTACATGAAATACTTGAAAATCTACGATTCTCGTGAACAAAGTCTTAAGTGAAGAGCTCCACATTTTCGACTCATTTTGTCGTAAGGAATTCCGATTGTGCTACTCGAATCAACACACCCTGTACGTAAATAACATCGCGTATATTTACCCTTTCTAAATTTAATTTCACGGTTCTGATCGTGACTTTAAAGATCACTAGGCGAAACACGAACGAGTTTTCTTACCTGAGCGCAGACGCGTTCCCGCGCTCCCGCGCTCCCCGGGAAACACATCGGAATTTCGATGATCGCGTGAACACGAGGAAGAGGATGAGAATGCATGCACGCACGTCAGGAATTAGGCAATTAAACCTTTCCGGTCGGAGCACTCCGAAAGTGGGCTGGCCGATTGGTCGTACCACTTAATCGGTAATAAATTAACTAATTTATGGTTTATATTTGTTTATTTATCAATTTATATATGAATATGTTTAACATATTTATGGTTTATATGTACTTATTTATTTAACAATTATACATAACTAACTCTCGTCCTCAAAGGTAAAAGTGCCGTCATACTCGAATTTCGACCGGGAAAGGTTAACCCATTGTCTCGTAACGTCGAGTCGGAAATTTTTCTCTGCGGAGAGAGTTTTAGGTATCCATTGATGAATATCGAGATTGTTCGACGTTCTTTTTTTCTTAGAGATTTCATTATCTTGTTATCGATATTCAATCTTTCAACATAATAAGTGTAGGGAACTCGGATCTAACTGCTTATTGTGCAGCTGTCACGTCCTGAGTCAATTCTAAAAACTAAAAAGTCACAGGGGCAAGGGGACTCTGCCATTCAGGATGCTCGCGTCAATAGCTATAAAACATCAGTTGATATTATTGGTCGAACCGCGTGACGAAGAAAGCAGACGGAACAGAATGCAGTGGAATGAGATGTGACGAACGTTGATGTCAAATTTCGTTTTTACGCGACGACGGTTTTATATGTTTACTGAATCCCGGGACGCGGAGGCTCGGCTACTATGTTTCCAGGAAGGACCGAGGTAGAGTGTGCGGCTGATTTCCCTTGCCCCTATGCACTTTTAGCTTTTGCTGCACAGTACGAGCGTCAGGAATAACGTAATCGAACCCTTACCTTGCAACGTTGGGTCAGACCAGTGTGGCCAGATCGGGGAAATTGAGGGGAACACAGTTTATCCTCTCCCTGGTGTTACAGTAGGGTTCTGCGATGGTTGCGGAAGTTGTTAGACGATGCCCGCTGATGAACAATGATATAGCAGAAGGAGTAAGGCGGAGTGGGGAAAAGGTAACCGTCTGGTTGCTTTTTGGTTTCCCTGGGTTAAATCAGCAAAAAAAATTTTGAACTAAAGCTAACGATTGTCGAGATTGTTTAGATAATCTGCGGTCGGAACGAAATGTTTTTCTGTTACCGATATTAGATCTCAGCAAATGCAAATGTACGATGTGCGTGGTATTTTATGTTTACGGGTATCGAGAATTATACAATCAATCTTTAACCTTGCAATATTGGACTGGACTCGCGATCGAAATAAGGTATTACTTTCTTGTTAATATTTAATCTCTGGATGAAATGTAAATTTACATTTAATGTGGATTATGGATTTCTTTTTTTTCCGCTTGGAAAATCGTTAACGATAAAGTAGCACGCAATTAACCAGTTAACTGTGGACTCTAGTTTCAAAAATCTCTCATTGTGCGCGCAATAAAGCCAAGCAATGATGTATATACTCGTCAAACGCAGTGTAAATGTACCTATAATATATTCTGATGAAAAACTAAAGCAAAACGAAGAAGAATTACATGTGTATCTGAAAAAATAACTAACGTTGAGAAGATTTGTATTATTCCGAGTTTTAAGATAATGCGTATATTCGCCAAACGAAGTTAACTGATTAACGCTTGGCTAAGTGAAGGGGGGATATCCCATTTTTCCTTTAGCAACGCATTGCCATTTATCTCGTTTATTTTTTTGTGTTGTTATTTAGTATATAAATACCTTTCTTACTTTTGCAAAACACAATTTCTCATCAGACCTCTTGAATGAATGCAATTAAAGTTAATGAAAAAGGTTTACTGTTACAGTTTTTTTGAACGAGATGAGAACATCTTGAACAGAATGAGATTATCGAATAATGATTCAGCTACATATAGATGATTGATCAGTTATGCGGAACCTCCTACTGCTATTCATTCGTAACTACATAAGTGACCAACCATGCCACGGGTTTGCTGAGTGCAACAAGGGTGCCTTGCAACTATCAAGGTTCCGCTGTATTCCCACCGATATATAACAATATCTGTTTGTTCACGTTTCGTATCTTCGTCTCTCCCTTTTTCTGGCGGATTTTTATCCATTCACTGGAAATGTTATCGTGGAAGCAGTGTTGGCGGATCTCATTGTCTCTTCGGAGTTTCATGACTGACACTGCACTACAGACGCTGGTACGATACAGATAAGTATTTACGTACGTATCTCTCGAAATCGAACAGATTAAATGTTAAATATCTTTATATATATCAAGTTCTGAACAAAATGGCCGAATATGTGTCGGTTTATTTTTTCTCTAGATGTATTGAAAAAAAGTTTTGTCTAAACAAATGATCCAACCAATGTGACGTTTCCTCGCGAGTCTTTACAACGTGATTTTCGCGTGAATATAGCGAACTCTTGATAAAATGCAGTTTATGGTGTCACCAGGAAAATGAATGACGTTGCTTTCGTTGTATAGTGGGAGAGAATCGTAAAAACTCGCGGAAAAATCAAATTTTCAACTTCGCTAGAAATGAATGAAATTTGGCGTACTAACTCTTAAATATATAGAGTAATTATTGGTGCAAAAATAAATTACCATAATTCACTTAAAATTGTTTAACAGAGCTTTGAAGTTGAAGAAAAATGCCTGTCATAGAAGGGTTACACGTTTTTCGTGACGTTTTATATTTGAGAAATACTAAGTGTGTCGTATTCATTTTTTTGAAACAAAAAATATTTCAAGTAAAATGCAAATGCTTAGAAATTTTAAAGTTTATGCGCTCATTTATTATATTCCTTGATTCCTAACATACATAGTACAATACAAAAAAAACCAGATGGCAGTGTTAATATAATTCTCAACAGTAACCAGAGATGTGGCGATACTTTTATAGTGGTTAACACCAGAACTACCGAGCAGTCAAACTGAGTTTTTGATATTTTTCTATAGAATCTTTAAAAGCGTATCCATTGAGATTCTGATTAATTTAAAATTCAGTTGCTAAATCAAATCCTTAGCAATTTCTCAGAGAAGCATCTTTAGTGCCTCCAATAATAGCAGAAAAAGAAATGAGGAATGTGTCATTTTAACCCGCCTGGTGGTTCTAGCGTTGAAAAGATACAAATGCTATTCTGAAAAGGTATTAAACCGATTGTTTGGTTACTAAGTATTTTAAGATAGAAGCTAATCGAAATCTTATAATAATTTCTTAAATGTAAATGCAAGATTATGTGTAAAAATCGTCGTTTCCAACGATTTTCGTATCCTTTCTTAAAAAAAAATTTTTCGGTAAGTTGCATTATTCGAAGATATCAAAGTCATCGTAGGAAACGCATTTCCGTCTCGGTCTGCTGATCAACCGGAAGATTCGCGCAATCGCGTGAAATACGTGGCCAAAGTTACGGCTTGATGCCGTTTTCGTTTAGGCCTTCTCAAATTTATTATGAAGCATTCATTGTTTCACATGCCAGTGTTTCTAAATAGGAAGCGAACTGTAACAATTATTTTTACTTTTGTGTTGTGTAATCTTTATTTGCAGTTTTGTTCCGCGGAAGTTTTACAATTGACAATGAATTCATTTTTAATGATTCAAACAGCTGCGATATTTCATTTGATTTTTGAATTTTTACCAATTCTTCTGTTTCTCGTGAATGAATATTTTGAATTTCTATTATTGACTCTTGTTTTTTACCCGGTTAATATTATAATATTGTAATTGACCTAAAATTGTAAAAATATGGAATAAATATTTCATATTTTACATATTTAATAAATTTAACCGTATGGACTGTGAAGTCACCTCTAGTGTGACGAAACTATTCTTTTGGGGTCAAGAAGTCTGTTCCATTAATTCATTTATTTTATATAGAACACACTGTGAAAGGTGTAACATCAAACCTATGAAACATACGTTTTATTCGCAAACTGAAGTTACTCGTGGGAACTTCTTGACGAGGTACGAAACAATGGAAAAGGCCTTCACTATCAGATCAAGAGAATCGGTTAGATACCAAATTATATATAATAACCGTATATTCTCATGGGAAACATAATGACTGCTTAGTATGTTCTAATCATAAAACAAAAACTGCAAGGCCAACGACAATATGTTTCTGTGACACTTACAACAGGCAACCATTTCTGTATGTGGGAAAATGTTTTAAAATGTGCCATACTTTGCAAAAATATAAACAACAGTGAAGTAAATGTTTGAATTTTGATATTATAAACTCTTCGTAAACGATCAGTTGTTACTAAAAATCTAAATCTTAAATATTGCAAGCACTTTCATTCCTAAAATAAGACACCAAAACCAGGAAAATGAAATCAGAGTTGGTACGGAACAAACTAGACAAGTAATTATAGTGCGAAAAGTTAAACGCAATATTTTAAATATTTAATATTTTATAAAATATTTTTCATTTGTGATCGAGATTTCACAAAAAGTTATTAAAAGATTAACGACGATCTTTCAACAAAAAATCGTTAAGGAGTGACCTCGTTCAAGCTAAGATCATCAATCACGATGAAAACAGGTAGACGATTCCGAAATTCGTAAATTTCTATTAATTGAAAAGTATTTTGGCCTGCTCGCCGATTGTTGCGACACTGGAACGTCGAAAAGCGTGTCGAAGGCGTCGAAAACGTTCGCCAAACTGGAACGCCGAGTTCACGAAATCGTCGTATGTTTTCATGGAGTTTTGACGAAATAAAAATAGTTGCGTAATTAAGCACGTAGAGATGCGAAAGTAATTAAATGCGCTCCGGTATAAAAACTGCGCGTGATCGTGACCCAACGACGCCGAAAAAACAATCGAACCGCAAGTGCACATACTTGGGTAAATACCTGTTTCTTTTTCGTTTCGTCGTTGAGATCTCATAAATCATGTAACAGATATCCGACTTGCTCTTGTTCTTTCCTTCACGCTTGTTACTGTAATTTCAAGACACTTAAACGTCTGCACAATTAACTTTTAACCCCTTGTCCTATTATTTCTGTCCTAACTGTGTTCGCTAGAATAGCTTTGTCATTAATAATTTACAAAAAAAAAATTTCAATTCATCTATATCCACTTTTACATCAGAACATGGTAACAATGATAGAAGGATAGTATTTAATTTAATATTTAATTTAGTATTTAAATTAAAATCAGGTATTCTACATTAAGTGCAGTTACTCTGTAAATATTATATTTGTATCCAGTGAATTTCTCAGTTTCCTGTTGGTTCCAAAGAGAAACGCAAACAAGCATCGAACTCTAAAGTATTCTCGCAAATATTGTTCACAAAAATTAGCAACGTGTTCAAATTTAACTGTAATTAATGTTTAATATTGTTCTAGTGCCGTTTAAGGTTTCGATAGTTTAAAGAAGCTACACGGTGCATGTTGTAAATACACCTGACTGTCGATTTACACGAAAATCTATACCACGTGGATTAGTTTTACACGAATGAAAATCGCGTAAACAGTGTCTGTTGGTATAAGAGAAAACAAAATATAAACTACAGAAAAGAAAAGCTCGTATAAGTTTTAGAAATACATAATTGTTTTACACAATCGAATAAAAGAAATAATAATAATGACAATTTCGGAAAATAATATTACATTTTAATCGGTGTTACTAAATTAAGATCACGCAAAAAAGTGTCGCGCAAGTTGAAAGTCAGGTGTATGCCATTCGTTTGTATTAGTGGTAAATGTTAATGATTAAACAATTCCGTAATGATTGTTCATACCTTCGATCATCGTAAAATTGCGAGTATACGAAATCGAAAAGATCAAAGGTACGAGCGTCGATTATTGAAGATGATTATGTATTATTGATTCGGTGTCAGTGTGGAAAACGTACCGTGTAGCGTGTGGTTATTACAAGATTAATCATTATTCAGAATTATCCTATGATTTGATCGAAGCGTTTGCGAACATTTCGATCTCCAAGGAGCAACCGCGATCACAGCGAAAACTTTCTAAAAATGTACACCGAGATGGAATTTGCTTTCTTCTCCGGAAGCAGAGTGAAAGCGATCTTGCATCTCTTCTCGTTTCGATTCGATTAAATCGAGACAGCGACACGAATTCAACTAGATCAATTCTGTTGTCTCTTGAACTATACCTTTTTATTTGTCGTTTATCCCTACTTATACTCCAGAAATCACTTTCGTCGAAAATGTTATTCCAGTTTTTTCTTAAATGCATAAAATTAAATTCGATTAGATGGTATAAAAAGTCTGAGCTCATTTAATTCGTAGAACCATTTCAAAACAGCACTTTGAATGCAATTTTCAAGCATGAAGGATTTACACGTGACTTCAGCAATTCGTGTTATCATATTAACGTGCGTTCTACGTATCGAAAGACTCGCAATAAATTGTCTCTTCGTCGAGAATGCGCCTCGAAGCTTGGAAAATTACTGGTAAAGTAAACACGAGAAATTTTTTGCACAGATATATTTTACGATTATACGATTATACGATGGAATATTTTTATGATTGAGAATATTTAACCTAACCGGTTCCTAGCAGCGCAGTTAGTTACAAATTTTATCAAGTAGGTTATAAATAATAGATTAATACCAGTTTCGTGGGTTGGCAAAGGTTAATATCCAACATTATAATACCTCATTGTTGGTATAGGTTTTTCTGTTTCTATTAGTAGTATTTTTTCATTATTTCCAGTACCAGTGACGTTATTACCATTTTACTTGGCATTTCTGCATAAACTCATTATCAGCAGTTAATACTTGTACTATACAATCTATCCTTATTTCTACCAAATTTCTACAGTACAATACAATATGCTACCAATACTTCTAAACTTCCTTTTTTTAGTAAAATTACAATTATTTATCGATAATTTCTCTAACAAATCTTCGTGATTATTTGCGGCGAATCAATGCACCTTCCTTATTACAACAGTCGCGTGTCACGTGTCAGTTGTGACTAAGGCCCCACTGAGTGTAAAGGACTCTTCCGATCGTTAACTATAATTTCCTGACGATAAAAGAATGATCGATTTACGACCAACACGTTGTTGACCATATGTGGATTATGATGATGACGATTATGACGTCGTGTTCACGATACGTTTTCGTAATATCGCGATGTGTGTGGACACATCGTTGCAAAATAACCGTCCCACTTTGTAGGCAAGGATTCTGCCACGCATGAGAGACTTTCCGTATTCTTCCTAACAGTTATCGAGAACCTCATAACAACAGTCGTTATTGGTAGTGTTCAACATTCATGAAAATCAGTGGAATTTAGTTGTCGAATTGATCGATCATTGGTTGCGGCCTCCGATTCGAAGTCTGATCAGTAGGCAACGGATTTTACGCACTCCCTACATTGCAGATTTTTCTGCCACAAAATTCGAATTTTCAAGAATGTAATTAGAAAATAATTTTTCGTAGTATCGTAGACAGTACTGCATCCGCAGTCTACTGATCAAAGATGTTTCCTTGCTTCCACGGTTCGTCGACGAACGAAAGCGTATACTCACCTCGAGCGAACGTTGCCCGATTTTCTCTCGGATTTCTCGCGGTGGACAGTCGATCCCCGTGTTCATGCCCGGAACAATAAGGAGATCAAATTTCTAGATAGTAACAGGACTCGGTCTGCTGTCAAAAAAACTCGCGTGCTCGCGTTTCCTTGCGGACGTTAAACGAGCGTAAAATAAGCTTGGATCTTAAAATTACTGAAATTCTTAAACGAGCCTTGTTTGTTTTTCAACGTGAAATAGCAGAACAATTGAATAATATGGTAGTTCGTGTGAGACTCTTAATCCCTTGACCTACAATGTCATGTCATCTTCGTAACGAAAATTTTCAATTGAATTTGAGAAATCCGAGTGTCATGTATATCTTTTAAATATAAATTAATCATTACTTTTCTATTATCAATTGTTAACCTTTGGTGTAAACGGAGACGTAAAATAAGCAACAAAATTTTTTCTTTTTGTATTAAATTCTTAACGATAAAGTAGTTGTTCCGATCACAGTTAAAAAATAAATCATAGGGCAAGGAGTTAACACGTTCGCGGACATGAATGCCATAACATTCAGTTTCATTGTGATGCGAAATTACATGAATGCTATAACATTCAAATTTATAAACCATTATCACATATTTCATTTTATGTAGCCTTAATTTCTTCAAATTTATTATGCACTTTAACCCTCGGAGTACTGTATTCACGTTTTTTCTATTCTTGCAGCCCATTAAAATTTTTACTGTCCGCGATCGTGTTAACGGTATCGCTGAAACTTATACAAACGACATTAAATGTGCGAAAGGCAGAATGTTACATTTGAAATGCAAAATTATTTTACGGTCCTATAAATAAGACTATAACACGATAGTCGATGATTACCGATTAGAAAATTACTTAATATTTTTTATTTAAATGGCGCTTACCGGTAATATCTGCATCTTTTGCTTTGAACATCGCATTAGTAAGTTTTCGACGTACGTTTAACCCTTCCCGGTGGAAGTCCGGGCATGACCCAGCAGGGCATTTTTACCGTTAAAGACGAGAGCCGGTTATCTCCCGGCTCAAACGTCCGACTCTCGTATCAACTGAGTTCTTTTTTCAACTACTTTATCGTCACTATTAAATAAATAAGAAAATATAAACGATAAATATGTTATTTTATTATCGACTAATCGGGTAACCCACTCTCGGAGTGCTCCGATTAATTTTATTAACCTCTTCCAACTCTACAGTTTTCTACTAGAAATACTCGGCACATTTTGTGTTGAAATATAGACACGTTTCGAAACTGCCTCAACGAGAAATCACGTAAATTAAGAAAGGAAGCTGTTCTACCTTAATATTTCAGAATTAATGAAAACTGAAGGAAACAATTGCTATTCCTTAAAGTGTTGTTTGTATATACTTTTGATTAGTTACGTGTAAGCATATTGGCGAACGGCAAATTGACCTGTTAACAACGAAGTGTATACTCGTAAAACATAGGGTGAATGCATCTATAATATATTCTAACGAGAAACTAAAGCAAAACAAAGAAGAATTACATGTCTATCTAAAAATCTAAATAACTGATCATTTTAAAATGACGCACATACTCGTCAAATGCAGTTAATCGATTAACATCGAAAACGGGGCCAAAAAAGATGAAAGCTAATCAATTAGATCTCCATTCCTCAGCAACCTGTGTTTAACTTTTATTTCCGCCAAAATACTCAGTTTCGAAAACAAGGAAGAACCAGAAGATAACACTTCCACTTGCAATCGCAAGTCTCTAGACGCGCGAATCGAACGCGCTATCCACTTATCGTCGACGCGTTCGATTTACTATCACTTTCAATTGAACCAGACAAGCGGCAGCGGCGACAACATTCATGGCCAGGAGCTACTGCGAATTGAGAGGTTAAAGTACCGTCCCGACTTCAACGGGGAACACTTAAAAGGCAGCCATTGTATGCAATCGAATCACGTTCGCTTAACGATTGCGCCGCAAGGTCGTCGCGAACGGATTTAAAACATAAAAAAAGAGAGATATTCCGCGTAACCCCTTCGGAATGTACGAGGCGTGGCCTTGAACTGTTACAGACTTACGAATCCTCGAAAAATGTAATATTAAGTCATTCGATTGAATCGCATTATTATTATTATTGCACGTTCGTTTAGTTGAACGTCACCGCATTGGGTAGCATTATTTATAACATAAAAATGTTTTTACGTAATTCTCGTTTAATTGAGTGAACTATAGTAATTCAATTCGGTTGGGGCTCATCGGTGATCCCCATGGCATTCAACGTGTTAAAAATTTCGGTGAAAAGAATCGAACATAGGTTTAGGAGTTATTTATTTATTTTTATTTGAAGCTTAATTGAAACTCTCAGCAGAGAACTGTAAAGCTATACTTGAAATTTACATAAAATATAACAATTATCTTGTTATAGAATACCATGGAATGCAATAAATTAAGCGTATAACATTATACTTTCAGATTATATTTAAAAACAAATTTATTTATAAGAATATTTCGCCCGTAGAGCAATAATCTAATTTATCTGGGGATATAATTTGCATTTACACAATTTATCTAATAGTTCAACTCTCTGAGTATTTAGTAACTGACACTGTCAAACTACTCACGAGTAAGATCTCGCGTATCATAATCACAATTGCATTTGGGAGTGTTAAAAATATTTAACCGTGCAAGAGACGCAGAAAGTTATTTATTTTACTTTCGATTCATTTCGTCTGAGGAAGTTCGTCCGGGTTTTCTGATAATGAGAATAGAACATTTTTCGTGGGGATGAAAGTCGAGTTTAGAAATTATTGTCCCTTGTTAGAAATGACGACGGTTCGATTAAATTGCAAATGTTATCGGACCGACAGAAAGATCAAGGACCTTCGTCAGCGGAGATCGCGCTTAATCATCACATAAACGCAGCGATCTTGAATTGGAGTAATGAGATACGAAGTTCACATACTCTGACCGTATGTCGTTTATCTTCGATTTTTAATTCGCCAGTTATCTCGATTATTTATCGTTACGTATTTTTTTTTTTTTTTTTTTGGTAGGTTACATTTATTCATATAAACACTGATTGTGTATAAAAACACGTTTGATCGACGACATTTACATACGATTGTTTGTAGCAGTACGGAATGCTATCGTGTTATCGTCCAGATTCGTTTAATTGCTGACGATTCTCTGTAAATTTATACAATTAAACTTTTCTTTCGCTATCTCTTATCGTTCGCAATATAATTCACGATAAAGAAAAATTTGCATTTTTGTCAAGGGGTGGTTCAATAAATTTATTTGCATGCTTAACCGTCTACCGGCAATATGGATCATTTATGGTCCCGTCGAAAATTTCATTATTTAGATTCTCCAAAACGGAGAAGTTAGACTGCTTGAATCTATCACCTAAAAAATTTTGTACCTATACAGACTAGGCATCTTAAATGCTGTTCTTCGTGGTTACTTCAATTTCAAGTTTTAAGAGGATAAAATAATTTTTGTTCCTTTAATGGTCCATATGCCGTCCATGTTAGTTTTTTTTTTAATTATAAATGTTGGATATTTATTTTATTTATTATTCAAATTTCCCATGAACGCTTAAAAATTGGCGATTTAATCATCACGGTGTCGCGTTGATACTTATGCATGATATGATTAATGTGACCATATGACATGAATCGAACACGAAAATTAATCGGTGAATTAACGAAGCATCAGCGATTCGTAAGTAAAAACCTGTTTTTTGCTCGGTCACGATAACGTCAGACTATGCTTCACCTGGAAAAAAAAGATAGGCGAAAGTTGAGGAATCGAGGATAGTATTAATTATAATAGTAATTACCAGGATGGAAGTATTTTTGGATTAAATGGATCTCCAAAAAGTTAAAAAATCCAAAAATCTGAAAATTTGAGAGTCTAAATAATTTGGAAAGTCTAAAAGTCCAAGGATCTGGGTAAATGAAGTGTTTAAAATCTGTTGATTTAATTCGGTAGTCTGAGTATTTGATACTTCAAGATTTTGAGTTTTTGAGCTTCCGAAATGTGTATGCGTTGAGATTGTTGAATTCTGAACTTCAAAAGTTTTGTTTGATATTATTAATCACTTGTCCTATAATATCGTGTTAAACTCGCGATGAATATTTTAAACTGAATTTGATAAATCTAAATGTTATTTAGTTTTATGAAATAGAAATTAGATATTACTTTCTTATTAACAATCATTAACCTTTAGAGTAAACCTGTTCATAGAATCAGTATCAAATACTTTTGTTTTGTTTGAAGTTCAAGGTGTTGAACTTAAATTAGTTTTATCGAACACAGTTGCAAAAAAAAAATAGTAGGACGAGGAGTTAAGCATGCCGTTTATATGCCAATATGTAAGTGTTAACAAAAATATTCCATCTATCGGGTATTTGTTCCGTTAATCAAACATTGGGGACATGATTTACAAAATGACCGTATCGAGAGCTATGTTTCTAGAAGTATACTAATCATTGCGTGTAATTAACGACCTTCAACCTTTAATTTCGCTATCGTGTGGTTATAGCTGTCAGTTAAGAGATTACCCCGCGGAACATGCAATTTATTACATTATATCTGGTTTCCACAATATTGAAATACGTAACGACCTATTCGCCAATTACATTTCTCGTGGTGTGGTTTTGTTCGATTAGGTATCTCGATTATCGCACTTTGCTTAGCGTGATGACACTTCTCCGATGACGCAGATGGACTTTTCGTAATATCGCATGTAATTCTGCATGAACGATTACTTCGAAAACAGCATTGAGCATGCAAATTAAACAGCATCAATAAAAAGTATCTATTATGCGCTATACATTAACGACACGCTAATTAATTACTAATTATCCTATCTGATACATACGAGAAGTATATTGAAGCATTTAAAACTGGTTTCATTATTGCTGTTGAATTCATTATTAATATTATTGATATTATTAACATTGTTTAGATACTATTCTTGTTGTTAACATATCACTACTTTCTCAAATAGCAGTTATTTTTTCACTTCATAAGTCTAACATACATTGGCAATCTTTGCCAGTATTATTATTACTCTTGTAGAAGTGGATTGTCCTATCGTTCATATTCCGTACCTGCCAGACTATTAATATTTCAACTATTAACATTCACCTTCTATTTTTGTTACTGGTATACTATTAACACGTAAGACAATAATTTCACTATAGTTCACTCTGCTACCAGTAACAGAATAATCATTTTTTCTAACAGAATTCCACTTATTAGTAGCTGAACTATGCCTCTTAGAAGTACCTATTACCGTATCTATTGTTGGTTCTCAGTAATCGATCTCGTTGCCGTTTCATTGAACCGGTCCTAATGTCGATCATAATCCCAGCGAATTCGCGATTAATCGAATTGATTCACTGTCTATACTATTCCGATTCCTTTAATGGCAGAAAGCATGCGAAGTGTACCGGTGCGTACCACGAAATGACAGGATAGTGAGGCGACTATTCACACGCCTAATTACGTGCAGCTATTTATTAAGGTTGAAAACGAATGTAGCACGTTATAATTTCATCTCGGAACGCGCGAATGTTGATCGTATCCGTTCCAGAAACGAGAGTTTACGGTCCGCCGTGATTAAAGTTACGGCCAGCAATTTTTTCCGGCCATTCATTCCTTCGACAATTCACGGTTCACGGACACGCGTTGCACCTTGCGCGTTGTTGCCCAACCTTCGTTGGAAGTTTAAGCCGGTTTAGCTGATTATTACGACACGGATACGCCAGCGTCGTAGCGGTTTCCAGATTTAACGAGTGCCACTTTTCATGCAACTTCCAGATCTTGCTCCCATTCTTCGCCATACAGTTACGAGATCTATCTATCGATCGGTGTGTCGAATAAATCACTTAATTCGTCTACCGGTAAAAACTACTTATGCGAATTCAATTCAATTTTTCTCATCACGAAGAAATGGCAAGGTTTCGTGTTATGACGAGTATACTCGTCAAACACAGAATATGTGTCGCTGTTATAGTATAGAATTAAGTTTTAATAAAATGACTGTTTTAATTTCTAATTTTATCACTAACATTTATTTATTTATTTAACATAAACTAAAACTATTTCAATGTATATTGTTTAGCCCTTTGCACTCCGAACAATTTTTAATATAACCTTTCAGCAACTCCGATACAGTTTTAATATGAGCTATCAGCTACGAGCCTGCCTCTGTAAACGATTTAAGACCCTGCTTTGTCATTAAAAAAGTGCGTATACATTTTAAAGTTATGTTTGACTAAAAACGATGTTATAAATTTATCTTACAATGTCGCCGTCACGGCGACAACGGAGTGCAAAGGGTTAAAATTGTTAATATTACAAAAAGAAATTATAAAAATCCAATTAAACAAATAAACATTCATCAAATGGCACGTATTTGAAAATTTGCGTCAAAAACTACAATGAACGTTTAATATCACTTTTTATAACAGGTTGACGAAATCTGTGAAAGTTAAGAGCAGAATTAAAATTCACAACCTTTTTATAATATTTTGGCACAGTAAAATTTCTGATTCCTAGACTTCAATTTTCCGATTTTTTCCATCCGACACAAACACTGTGCGACACATCAAATCTCTGCATAAGCCGAGAGCCTTGGCAAGGTCGATTACCACGTAGGGTCATCTAACGAATTTTGTGCGATCATCACGGTTTGATCATTACGTGATTGTAATTCGCAATAAACAACGTCTTGTCTGCATGATGTTTTTTTTTCTTTTTTTCCATGAAAGACGCGACGCGTGCTGCAATTATGCAATAGACGTGACCTGTCCGAGGAAGGAAACGGTGCGTCCACGTGGCTGGCGAAGAGAAAAAGGAGAGGAGGTGGACAAGCCGATGCTAGACATGCCTCTTCAGTCGTGAATCACGGTCAGAAGGAAAACACCGTTTCCCCGTGTACGAGAGACCATCTCGCCATCGCGATCACCGCGGTAAGAAGATGACCACCACATCGCCGAACCACTGTTCACCGTCACGGTCGTCGCTCAGCTGTTGCCAGACCGATCAGACTAGCCACGACGATGTGCACAATGTCGCGATCGTATCGAAGGAAAACTACTATTTCCAGGAGAAACACTCGTTTCCAAAGAGGCCGGAAGTGGACCTAGTGTTCCACAACCTCCGGTACACAGTCACCAGCTGGACTATCCGTGACATCAGGCCCAGTGAGTACATTTTTCGTAGAAATTGGTATAGGCTAAAGGCAGTGTTCAATATCGAACACCATAGTATTTCGGGAAATAAATAGCTTATTGTGTTAGTTACCACAGGACACAATTCATTGGTAATGGAAAACAATCATATTAACACGTTGAACGCTGTACGATTTCAGAGAGCAAACTACACAAAATGGAAAAAGTACAATATTAAATCATTTGACTGAATTGGCTTATTATAATTGCACGTTCATCAAACTGAATGTCACCGCAATGGGGAGTATTATTTATAATATAGAAATGTTTGCGAATAATCATCGTTTAATTGAGTGAATTATAGTAATTCGATTTGCTTGGGGATCACCGGTGACCCCCATGGCATTCAACGTGTTAATAGTTGGACAGAAGTGTGTCATTGTATGGAAAGTATTTTTGTGTATGGCAGAGTTCTTGATATAGATAGGCTAAAGAATTTTACTTTTCATTGTTTTATCGTTCAACATGTTTGTTCTTCACTATTCAAAAGCAATTTGACACAAATTTATTTTCTTCTTAGAATAATTGGTGTTTTCCTAGCGGAATACATGGAAAGCTAATATGATAAATACACGTTCCATATTGGGTGCACATTCGTTGTTAATGTTATATAATATTATGTTATATTGTTATTTTATGGAAGCAATTGTAGAAATGTAGTGGTTCCGGTGTATTATTCATATATCCAACGTATAGTAGAAAACAAAAGGAAAAAAAAATATTTCATAAATATTTTGGAAGTAGAGTTCACTAGGTGCATTCGTCTTGCGTTTGACGAATACACGCTTCATTTTTTGATTTTATTGCGAGCAAAACGAGAGATTTTTCAAACTAATTCCGCAATTTACATGTTAAATCTCTTCCATGAATCAATGTGTACGAAAACAGGCGTATTCGCAGTGATATAACATCGCCGAAAAAAATTCTATTTGCTATCGTCGTCGTTCAATGAAATAAATGAAATAACTACGTAAATCCTTTCGTTTCACGTAACTAAAGGTTATCCGCGAACAACGATCGCAGGCAGCTTTTTCCTGTGACGACATAAACTTCCGAAAGGTTACACAAGTTCAGTCATAGGTCAGTGTTCGGCTGGAGAGCAGTGCGGGCTCGCGATTCCCTCGCCGTGACTTTTAGCGTATTGAATGTCACTCGTGACGTTGGGAGAAAGCGGATGAAGTGGTCCTGTGAGCGGTGAAGAAAGTTTTAAACGGAGAAAGCGGCCGACCGTTTTCAGGAGACTTTTATTCATTAGAAACCGACGGGAGGAATAGTCGAGCGCGGCCGCCAACTCTTCTCGTTCATCGCCGCTTACAATTAGTATCGTTAGGTGGAAGAAGCTTGAGTAACTTGGGGGTACCAACCCTTTGCATTCGACGATATTTCTCGTTATAAACATTCATTATTTTCTGATGATAAAATCGATGATATTTTTTGCGACTAATGTAAACGAAGATTTTACATATATTGAGGGATGAAATCGTTTTATTTTGATGTTTAATGTGTTGGTATGTACATATCAGAGAATATAATATTGAATTAAAAATTTTATCATTGTGCCGTGTCAAATCGAATGGCGACTGATAAATCTTAGATGAACCTGATACTATATAATTTATGTTCCCACTGATTTTTCAAGTGAAAACTAGCATATTATCATTATTTCATTTGAAAATAATGTCATTACTGATGGTACATTAAATTACGGCTCATTATCATTAGAGGTGTGAACACAATATGTATAAAAAAACTTCGATAAAGTGAAACTAGATCTGCGCGACACGAGAATTCGATTTTCCGTCTCCAACGACACCGACGATTCATTATCGCGACTGGTCACGCATAAATACTTACGTGACACGCATAAATTTGTCACCGACGGTTTTTCCGCGGACAGATGCCAATTATTAATTAACCGCGACTCTTTATCTTATACAGCTGATCATCCTGATAAGTACGTTCTCGCGAGGAAAAACTTTGAACTTGAAAACTTTGATTTCCATGGAACGTTGGAATGTCGCGGTGTTCATAGAAGTGACGTAGCAACCGTATTCATTGCTTCCCGGAAATTTACTGTGACGGGGCGACATCAACCCTTCGTGTTTTTCACTAACCTTTTGACGTCACCGTTGTATCGAAGCAGATCTTCTATGAATGATTCAACCTTTTCCTTTTTTTTCTTTTTTTTTTAATAAAAGACTCACCGTCTTTAATGTCTTCAGTGAATTATACCTGCAAAAGAAATGACTCTTTCCGTATTCTTCGTTTATGAAAAAGTGTTACTGCTGATATCTTCACGCTTACAGAAACAACTGCTCCCATTTGACTGTTTATGAAGTTCGTAAAAAGCTTCGCTTGTTAAGCGAACCTGAACACAGAATTATCGTGGGATTCTTTTCTTTTCCTAGTAAATTATTAGCGAGAAAGTAGTTTCATCGGGCGCAGTCGTGAAAGAAGTTATAGGGCGAGAAGCTAAGGATTCATTTCACTCGGTGAAAGCTTCTGTCGACAAAAGAAAAGGGAATTATTTCTCGTACAATCCAAGCACCGACGAAGTTCTATTAACATAATTGTTGCGACTTCTTTGAAAAGTGTGCATTTACCTAAAATGTGTCGCAAAAAGTTAACAATAACGAGTACACATACTCGTCAAATATTAAAAATTAAGTTTTAATGAAATGACTATTTTATTTTTTAATTTTATTGCTAACGTTTATTTATTCACGTCACTTAAACGTGTATAGAATATGAAATATGAAAGAAAAAAGGTCATGAAAAATCAATTACTTTGAAAAGTGATTATGTAGTTACATAGTTTAATCTGTTGCTGTAGAATGATACTAAGTGAAGCAAGGTATAATACATAACGGCACTTCCTAAGTCGAACATCCATATGTTGGTTCTAGAACAACTACATACTTTGTTCACGCTATACACAATGTTTTTATAATAATTATCTGTACTTTTTATTTATTTGTTTTATTTGGTCTTGGTCTCCGAATATTCAGAACATTTTGAAATTTATATTTAACACGTTCCGTGCCGGACCATTTTTTTAAGACTTTCCCTTCAGGCCGTATGGAGCGTATACGACCCACATTTTTACAATCAATTAAAATTAAATAATCGCAGTATACATAATATTAAAATACCTATCTTTAACTGTACAATAAATTTTTAAAATGTTCTTCGTTTTTCAATGAGAATTCATTTTCGGTCTGAACGGAAAATTCAGCGTGGGTCGTATACGCCCCACGCGGCACGAAACGTGTTAATATATTTTAGTTTTCACTGAAATATAAATTGCAAATTATAACTACTTTTTATTGGTGACAAGTATACTTGTCAGAAACAGCTAACTGGTTAACACGTTACCGACCAGTATCGCTACCTTTGCCCAGTACCAGGTAGTGTCTGTCGAACGGGTACAAAAAAAGTACAATGAAACTCCGAGAATTCTGGTGATTGGCTATAAGCTCTAAAACATAAAACCCGAGAATCCCCTTGACCCGTCCGCAATATATTAAAATCTGAATTTTCATGATCGGCGAATATTTCCATCGTCGAGTGACTCGAAAATATGATTTCTCGCACGGTCTAAGGATTTACAAAGTTTCTTCCGTATTTGAAGTTTCGTTTCCAGCAAATATTTTTCTTGCTGTCGAGCGACTCCTCACGATCGGTTTTCGGCATTGGCCAAGTGGACGAAAGTACATACTTTACCGCTCATATATTATTCAAACGTCTCCAGCGGACATGCGATTACTCATGCCGCAAGTATTCCGTGCGATATTCTAAACGGTTAAAGATAAATCGCGTGTTTCGTCGCCACGGGTGTTACGCGAAACAGTAGTAGAGTCGCCCTAACCCACATTCAAGCATTTTGGTAATAATTCGATATTTATAAAGATATTTAACATTTAATTATCACCATTTCTTTTCTAATGAACCTCTATTTGTCACTATCTTTAAAATATTTTACTCTTTATTGAAACAGAAGGACAAAACAATATTGATCCTAGACACATTTTAACTTTTGGCACAGTAAAGTACATATTTAAGCATCTCTTGAAATTGTGATAATTAAATGTTAATTATCTTCATAAATACCGAGTTTTCACAAAAATGGCCAAATACGGATCGGCATATTTTTGCTCTAAATTCGTTGAAAAAAAAGGTTTTACCGAAATGGATGATTCACTCACTGTAATCGTCTTATTGTTAGTCGGCTGCATCCGTTCTCAGCGATTTCTTGCATTATTCATGTGTTAACAATGGAAAATGTACGTCACCGGCGTGACGGCAACACGACACAGGAAAAAGCAATAATCGAGGCACCGTGATTCGCAGCAATCAAATACGTGATCGATTACACGTGTAAGTATACAGGTATTTATTTCGACTTTTTTCCCTGAACAGAAGTTTCTCAGAGCCGCTCGTCCTTTGAATACGAATCAGGAAAGCGTTTATAATCGTTATCTTCAGTTTTCCAGAAGGGAAATAAAATTTGTAACTTCGAATATTTTAATTTAAAATTTTCAGCTTTAATTTATTATATTGTTGCGCTAGGTGGGTCCAGGGGTTCTCACCCGCGACATAATTATCTACTCAACGTTCTTTTTGCAGTTCTATTTACAATTCTTTACAAATGTTGTACAATATAGTCTTTGGTTCGATACGTCCTTTCTTGTTCACGTTCGCTCGAAGACTGCTCGCTTGTCTTCGTTTACTCTGACCAACTCCTTAGCGACCAGTTTATTTCAACCGCCTTCAGGTCCTAAGGGTTGGTTCAGCCGTGCGTGCTGGAGGGACGAGTTCGATACATCGGAACCTCGTCAGTTCGATGTATCGCAGCAATATAGTAAATTTACAGCTGCTTTTTTGCGTTTGATTATTTGAATCTGAATAAGGACACATCAAGTATTCTCATATTTTGAAAATGTACATGTGTCAAAACGATGATTACTGTGAAGCAGGAGTTACGATTAATATCTTTGAATGTATTTGAAAAAGTGAGGGTCTAGGTAAACATCTAATTACATCATGCAATAGAATAGACTCTCTTATAAGAAACACTAAGAAAGCGTACGAGTTTTGTTTATAATTCGATTCATAACCGAGATAATGGTGAAACGTGCAGCGGCGACAATGGTGCTCAATGTGATGAGTAGCCATTATTATCGCCCTTTATATAATAAAAAAAATAAATGATACATAATATTAATAAATTAAACAAATAAAAGTTTGAAAAATTACAGCATATAATTAAAACTATTTTTAATTGGAAATTTATAGAAAAACATAAAATAAAATAAAAATATGCAGAAAAATATGATACTTGGAGAATTTGTCTTATACTTATTTTATATGTATAAAGTAAATTTGTTTTTACATTTTTTAAATAAATATTTATATAGAAATAAGTTAGAGTATAGTGTAATCTAAAACGGCGCATTGGGCCAACGTCAAATTATTCATCAGTTATTCAGTTTTCTTATCCTCCGTTCTAATAATGCTGATTCGACTACATACATGGTTACTACGTAACAGATTCGTTTATTTCTGCAAGCACAGCGGAAAATAGTTAACGAAACGTATCGGCGATATGCAACTAATGTCGCAATGAAGTGCGCGACTGTTAAAGTGTTAGTTCTTCGCGCTCGAAGGCATTTTAATCTTGAATATCCAACAACTGGAAGCCACTTACAAACAAGTCTGATTAAAGTTAACCATATCCTGTGTGGGTTTTCACGCGACT
The DNA here is from genome assembly GCF_051020985.1 of Nomia melanderi. NCBI lineage: Eukaryota > Metazoa > Arthropoda > Insecta > Hymenoptera > Halictidae > Nomia > Nomia melanderi. The sequence continues at coordinate 8,408,628 of NC_135005.1, forward strand.
GATCTACATTTTAAGCTATTTATGTATATTCATGTATTACATACAGAGGTGTCAGTGAAATTATACGACAAACGAAGTTGAATGAAATTCAAAAACCAAACATTTTAACCCTCGCATGGCGGATGCATGATCATTTTGACTCAATTGTATATGGTATAAGATACGAAGTATGTACAAAATTTATGTTATAATCATAGGACACATACAACTACTTTATATACTAATTGTTTTTAATTGTAATAAATATTGTATATATGTAAACATATTTGTAATATTTTCAACAAATATTCCAGTGTGAACACCGCGAATAACAAATTTTTGCTACAGGTCACTCTGTCTCTGCATTCACTTGCCGTGTGGGTATCGAAGCGTCCATCTTCCGAGGGTTAAATGCTAATGAAGATATTAAATTTCGTGTAGTTTTGATAAAATATCTCTATTTTCAGAATTAGTTAAACAAAAATGTCTTAAAATAAAATTACGGTCAAGTAAAATTGCTTTGAAACAGAGCCAAACACGTTTTCAGTGTGTGTTCTCTAAAGTTAATGAAATACTGTTTGAACAATGTTCTTCAATCTTTAAAAATGAGCGAGTCGATGAAATATGAAGGAAGCTGAATAACCATCGAACCGAAGTTCCTTTTTCTGTGCCATAAATTTTGTATAGAATCGAGGGTCTCCCTAACTATAGACACCTGTCCCTGATGATGAATTATAGACTGTTTTTCCGTCAGTATTGGCTTGACAAGAATTAATTCATTTTGCATGCAAAGTTTCGCGATAAATTATCCCTGTAACCATTCGGATACATCGAATTCCGTTGATCAGACGAAAAATCCAGAATCCGCCGTAGAATTGAGTTTCATTATCATCGATTCTTGTATCCTTGACTATACCACTGATATAGCGGTATAAGAATAAACAGATATTTCATCTTATGGATTCATTTTTTTTACCGGTAGGTTTCCAATTTTCGACCGACCGCAAAAAAATTATTCGTATATGGACTGGGAATTTTTATGGTGTTTGATATATTGTTGATGTTAAACGGGATACTAGTAACTGGTGACTAACGCTTCTGAATTACTAAAAAACAATCGTAACATACAAAATAACCGATGTGAAATGAAAATATTTAATAATGTAACTAAGTTGATAATAGTGTAATGCAAACATTGTAATGCAAAATAATTAATAATTGTTCCTGCTTTTCTTTGCTACAAAAGAAAAACTCTACGGGAAAACGCTTAAGATTTTCGTGGCGCTTAACATGTTAATATATTCGCGCTGTTCAAGTAAAGGTTTTTGTAACATGATTTGCAAAGGTATGATTGATTGAGAACGGACCGAAGTTTTCTCGTTACCTTGTTATTATTAACATGTTTCATTCTTGAAAAGGACTGCTTCAACGATCCACGATTTTAAACTTCACAAATAGGTTTGATTCACATGCAGATTCGCATTTTTACAGTTAAGAATAGTAAGTCTATGACCAAATAGAATCTTATCCATCGTAACAGGTTCATTGAAATGGTGCATTGAAAACATTAAATGGAAGAAAAAATAATTTTTCTTATTTTGTTTCGTATAGGTATGAATAAGCCACAAACGTATAAAAATTCGCAAGTCACAGACAAGGTGAGCCGCACTAGCGTCGGGCAACAGTTACAAATAACTTCAATCCGATCACTATTTGCGAACAAAGAATACTTAGTTAACATATTCATCATTCGTTGTCAACCGAACCTGTGAGTAGCGGATAAGAACTATAAAGCGAAATAACGGATAATAATGAACACAACCCAATAATGGTAAAACTAACAAGAAAAGCTACCGAACTTGGAAACTCAAAAACTTCTGAAACTTTGCGGGTAAGTAGGGTAAATCAAGCTTAATACATTGCAATTTTACTTTTCCTGTCGAATTTCATTTTGAAGGGATGATATCACCCCTTGTAAGAAATGCAATTTTTTCTTCCCGGGGATTATCTTGAGAATGGTAAAAGATATCGAAAACCAGTTTAAACTAAATTTCTTCTTTCTAAAACAAGAAATTATTCTTTCGCGTCTATAAAATTTTACTTTGCAATTCTATATAGGTGTGAAAGAACAATGTATGTTTTGTGTAAACTTTTTTTCGTTGTAAAGTTTTGACATGTCAAAGTGACATTCGGCAGGAAAAATAAAATTGCAATCTATTAGGCTTGACTTACTCTACTTATACACAAAGTTTCATAACTTTTTTAATTTCCTGGTTCGGTAACTTCCCTTGTAAATGTTAAAGATTCAAATCATATTCAGTCAGCAACGAGACTCCAGAGGCTCCAAAGAATTGTCTGTCATTCCATACATTTCTGTCCTCTGTGCATTTAACTTTAACGATCAAGGTCGCCACATATACAAAACTCCAATACCAAATCTACAGTCCACTTTTATTTCGAATAAACAATTATTCGAAATTATTTGGAGTTTATATTAACCGTCATAGTGCTATACACGCATATATGCGTTTTCCGATCTTCTTAATCTCACACGTGCTATGATGACAATTTATAAGTGTAATATTCTACGAATTAACATAATTCATTGATCTTCAGATGAGCAAACAAATATTCCGTCCACACAGAATGTTTCGATTGGAAGTATTCAGCAGTCAAAGGACTAAGAAACAGCGTATAATGATCGTTACTGTCATTCGAGTGAAGATCCATTCAAGTAACGCGCAATGTTGAGCTTTCTCGCGAAAGGGAACGTTAGAGGACACGTTTTTTCGAGGGTCGCCGTGCAGTTCACGTCGAGTTTTGCGTCGTGTCGTGTCCTGGCGCACGTCGCATAAAATACGCGCGTTGTCGTTACGCATGAACATCGTGTCGTCACGTATTTATCGGCCTCCAAACGGAAGCCAAATAATATTATTCCGAACGCAGGCGTACGGTCGCACACGACGACGGAGCAATAGACCTCGCGTTACCATGGCACAAAAACACGGCTGGAATCGGGAACCTACGATCTCTCGGGGAAAAAATACGCAAATTTTGATGCGCTCGTTAACCGATCCGCATCGTTAGCCATGTATATACAGCGTACACGATTCATTCGGTTTCCATCTTTAGAGGCTACGTTTGAAATAGGACGGAGATCCTCGTAAACAAATTCGAACATTTAACTTCTTGCGCTGAAGATCAATTCAGAGATCCGGCGTAAAAATGTTGTTTTTTTCTACTAATGTAAAAGTGAGCTCAAATAGTCGTAACTCAAGCCCACTGTAAAGGGTTAAGCCTTCGCACTCTACAAATTTTCTGATTATATTAGATTGCGTAACAGGAAATATTGGATTTTTCTTACTCATAAATGTTTGTACTCCTGTTGTTATTCCTTTGTGTTTCATATAACCTCCTTGAACAGTTTCATTGGCGATTATCAGAGTAACTTTTTGCAAAACAATTTTTCGGAATTATGCCTAATAACAATTTCTTGCGTCGTTTTTTAAGAACATAGATTCCGCCAACATTCGTGTACTTTTCTTGTGGGAATTCGAACTTGGAAATAATGCTGCAAGTACCGCTCAAAATATGAATGAAGCGTAGAGAATACTGTGAATAAAAGAACAGTGCCTCGTTAATTTGCAACATTTCGTTTCGGTGATGTTTCTTTGCAAGATGAGCCGCATGGTAGTATAAACAGTAGTTTATAATGATGCCCCTCGAATTTATTCATTCTAAACATTCAGAATTGTTCAGAAAAGGAACATATTCATTAAAAACACGTTAGCAGAAGTGTATCGATTAGAATGGAGCATATTTTCATTGAATGAACGTCTTTTAGAACATCAAATAAGGACCTAATGAATACCTAACACTTTCTCAGTGAAGTATCGCCAATATTTTTCAAAGCTAAGGGGAAATTCACCTAAAAAAAGAATTCTTTGAAGAAACGAAGTCGAAAAATTGACTTTCGGTCACAGAATACCGTTTTCCACGCCACCGCGCGCAGAACGAATGGAAAAACCATCTGCGATACTCCAATAACGCCCGTAAAACCGATATCTCCTCGAATTTCAATCAACCGGAAGACTCCGGTGGTCGGCGCTCGCTTTTTGTTATTCGCCTCTCAATTAAAGTCTCATTCGTCACATGAATAATCGACACAACTATATAACGAAGGGAACAAAAACGTTGTTTTATGTCCTCCCGAGGTTGCTAATAACGTTGCGACGCGTAATTATTAAATGTTACGACGCTTCCTTTTTTTTATCGGTGAAACGTTTCTTTTCGGGGGAAAAAAATGCGAATAGATTCAAAGGAAAACTTCGAGACTACTTATTAATCACGACTTTTAAGCCGCATACCAATGTATTGCGACGTACGGTGGGGTATTATATAAACCAAAGTAAAACAAAGAAAAATCATATGTTTAGCTAAACAAATTCATCCTTGAAAGAATTAGTATCATTTCAAGCTTTAAGATTACGTGTATAGTCGTCGAACACAGATAATTGGTTAACATTTTGCATTCCGTCGGCTCTATTACAAAGGACATCATTCGCGTTACAGCTGCCATTGAAATCATGAGATTCTTCTTTTGTAGCAGAATAAAGCAAAGTGACGAAAGACATTGACACGTTTGCGACCACGGTCAAATTTGAAATACAGTAGGGCTCTAAGTTACGTTCTACCGATTTACGTTGTTTCGCAGTTACGTCGTCTTCGCGTAACGCGGTAGTTAATTGTGTCCAACCAATATTTCTTGCTCCACGTGTTTAGTTTTAACTGAGTCCGTCTGAAACTTCCTGGAACGAAGAATTCGTCTTGCGATACATTAATTTTATAACGTTTTTATGGGTAAATAATCTCAGGACTTATAGGAATATATTTACAGTAATCATCAGTGAGCAAGTGTAATTAATCAAGAATTAGGATCATTATTCTAGTCTAATCTAACGTAATTGTATAATGGAAAATTCTATCAGTCTCAAATTGCAGCGCAGAAGGGTTAACTACTTCGATTCAGCATCATAGTCCGGTTTGTCGCTTCTCTTCAGGTTCATTTATCGCTGCGTCGGTTTTCCTCGAGTCATTTATCGCGTTATCCGAGTTTCTCTTCAAGTTCACGTTTACTATCATCTGCTCGCTGCGAGATTTTTCTTCGTCGCGTTCGTCTTCCTGCTCGACTTCCTCTTCTTCATTTACGGAAGACAGCGGCCTATCAATCGGAAATGTTATCGGGGGTCGCGCACGATAAACGCTTCGGCCCTGTGAATTTCGCGTCGATTACGTGAATCGCGGGAACCCGATAAAAATTCCTGTTGCACACAACGGATTACGAAAGCTTAAAATTACTCGTAATATACAACTTAGTATTTCTACAATCTTATATTTCTTAGTCCTCGTTATTGCAAACCGATTATAATACAAGACTTTCGAAGTGGGTTAAAGAATATTATACCGTGCATAAGAAAATAAGCAAAAGTAATTAAATTGTATCTGAAATCCAAGTTCTCCTTTTTCATCTTGAAACATTCAATTATCAATTATACTTGCTCGTCAGTTGTTTTTTATTAATTTATATGATATACATAATCTGTATAATCTAAATAAAATATTAACGGAATACAATCAGTAGGTACTGTATACTTGTAAAGTAACGAATACATCGTAGGATTAATATACAAAGTCCCGTGATGTTTCTGCTGCGTATGAAAACAACATTCTTAGTGATTTGCAGTAAATTTTCTCAACGGGAACGTTATTTCTCTTGCACCATGCAAAGATAATTCTAGGATCAATGTAGTATTTTATCGCGGTCTCTGGTGAAACTTCAAAATTGTCATGGACTTCAAGGTCTAAAAAATCATTCATTTCCTCTTCTTCATTGTCTGTAGATGTGTCCGTTTCGTCGTCTTCATTGTTTGTAGATTTGTTCGTCGACTTCTCTGGACGTTCAGTATTTCGTGCACGTTTATGATTCAAGTATTTTGCAACTTTTTTAAATTCGTTTTTAAGTACGTTTATTTTATAATTTTCATCTTGTTCAGCTAAATCAGTGTGTTTACTTAATAGATTCTGTAGCATCTCCGACGCATTATACGTTCTAAATACTTTCACAGAAAGACCCTCCATCTGTTCTCTCAAGTATTTATTTAGCATTGTTGGATTGATTTCATTGAATAATTTATCGTCATTATTTATCGATTTTTTAAATTCTAGTAAATTTTTGTACACATATTCTTCTACTTTCACATCCTCCTTGAATGGTATAAAACTTTTACCTACAAGTAATTACATTATTACAAAAACGTATGCGTATTAATCTAAGTAAATTAATAAAATTCCGTTTAATTTTATTGCAAAGAAAATTAATATACCTCTGAAATCAAATTTCACCCAATGTTCCTCTCCCTTTTTGTACGGTGTAACATGTTGCCCTTGCAAAGTACACAAACCTATCGTACCAGATGTGTTTTCAGAGCCAACTCTCAGAGCCAATTTATCCATAAAATACACAGCAGTACCTAGTTGCTTGGTTTTCTTGTCTTGATCGTTACAATCATTTTCGTACCGTTTACGAATATCATCTAAATGTTCTTTTAAATTCTGCGCAATTTCATACTTCCTTCGCGTCGTAGTGCTCCAGAATTTGCAGGACGGATGAAAACGAACGTACTTGTTTTTTCCATCAATGCTTCCTTTATAACAAGCAACCCATGCGTTGGTACGTTTCGTTACAACGTCTTTCCAACCTCTGTTCAATTGTTTTTCGCGGTCAGAACAATTGATAACAACATCTTTAGGCAGTATTCTTTTTTTCAATTTACCTCTGTTAGGACCCTTCCCTTTCAATAAATCAGGTTGTCCTATCTTAAAAGAGGCTAGTTTTTCTTTCTTTCCGTTTAAGGTACAGAAACCATGCTCTAAGGTAATCTTTTCTTCTTCCTCCTTTTCCCTCTCCTTCCTCGTTGTCTCCTCCCTCTTAAGATGTTCTTGTATTTTTGAAAAATCACACTTCTTCAACTTGAGAATTTGTTTCTTTTCGTCCTCATTCATTACCCCCCTCCACTCCAGGAAGAAATTATCGTCGAACGTACTATCTGTAGTGTATTTACTATTCAATACCTTTGCGTATAAAGTGGCAAGCTCCTCTGCCTCTTTATCCAAGTCCTGTTCCTCACCGTTGTAATACAACTTCACGTCAGAAGGAAGGGGATCGTATGGAGGTGCAATCCATGGTCCCTCATATTCCAAAGATTTCCATTCGTTGCACATCGCTGATAGAAAATAATGTCTATGTGGAGTTACAATCCGTGGTATATTGTCGCGTTTTATCGAGTAACTGCGCTAGTTTCCGCGAGTTGCAACGCCAAGTGTAGTATATATTTATCTACTACGATGATGTCAGCTAATCGTATGAGTCAATGCTAGAGCAGTCATCGGAAGATGTTTTCTAACGATTGTGATTCAAAGTTTCATATTGTGAATCGTGGTTCGCAACTGGGGACTTACGTCTAAATGTAAAATACCGGTAATGCCTATATCTCGGAAAATCAGACGAACAACCTACCAAGTTCAACGCTACGTTTACGGAACGCGTCAGTTTAACGCATATTGCATTTTATAAATATTATTCGACAAGTATTTGCGTCGATTTTGATTGACGCAATTACACGAATGTACATGGTAATTGTCCATTTATAAACGTATAATTTTCAAAATTTAATGCAACGAGCATCTATTTTTCTGAGAATAATAGAATTAACTGCACGATAAATGTCCGTAAACCTAACTTTGGAGGAACTTGAATGTTTCGAGTCGCTGAAGTTTTCTTACAAGGAAAAATGCATCGAAGATTATCGTCAGCGTTTATCAGAAGCTCATTGTACATGACAGGAGGGGATTGGTGCCGGTATAATCTTATAATCTTGTAATCTTTTATATCTTTCTTTCTTGCAGCACGCAAAGAGATCCTTCATGGCGTCAACGGAGAATTCAAGGCTGGCGAATTGGTCGCCATTATGGGTCCCTCGGGTGCCGGAAAGTCGACTTTGTTGAACGTTTTGGCTGGTTACACGTAAGTGTTCAACACTCGATATCAAGTTATGCTTTCACTGCCCGTAACGAACGGTTTGAACTGTGAAATAATCGTTGAATAACGATGAAAAAATTACATAATTTATAAATTATTATGATATCAACGAACTTGTGGGATACTAACATTGAGTAAGACATAACAATTACATCATTGATGACCTGATACTTACCTATTGCCCCGCATGAATCACTACGCTGTGATTTGAATTAATTTTTATCTGAATCTTATTTAGTTAACTGTGCCATACGATTATGATATTCTTGCATTTAATATTTAATTGGACCCTGGCGAATTAATCGAGTCTATATATTGTAAATCCTAATAGCTACTAAAATTCTTGCCGTAATACTGGTAATTGTGTTATTCGACTATATTCTCGCGTTTAGCCTTCAGCTCAATCCTAGTGATTTAGTTAAGATCATTATGATATTAAATAATTGTTTTCATTGTACTCAGTCCAATCAAATGTAAGTATTGTAAGATCATTCAGTCCCTTGGAGTTGTTAAATCTAAATATTTTATAAAAAATTCAAAATTCATATTCCATTGTTCTTCCTTCACATGATTCTGCGAGATCAATAATTTCTTCATCGATGAAACGCATAAAGAACTAAATTTAAAAATACAAATTTGTTCGTTAGGATGGATTATTTTTACTGAACCAGTCGAACTCCAGAAACATAAGTATACCGAGTTTTACCAAAATCATGACTTTAATCAATTAAAGAAAAGCGAGTTAATTATTATTACATATATTATCAATGTGTAAAATTGTGTCCCACGATTTATGCTTGCTTGTCGAGGATTGTCGAGCTATATCATTCCATTGCCGATCGATTTGTAGGAACGCTTATTATTAAAACCTTGACACGATCTTCATTATTCATACGCGTACACGTGGTAGATCAATAGCATGTTAGACGGATGCACGACGCGTTTAAACGCACTGTAATCATTCCTTCATTGTACTCACGAGGGAATCGTCGACCTTTCAAACTCCTGAAAGTGGGTCGATGCCTTTAGTTATCGTAAAGCCATCGTTCTCCGGTTTTCCTACCTCCGCCAGGTGTCATAGTTTTACGTTTAGAGAATCCTCTCCTTCGATTTCGAAAATTCTTCGTTTCCACATTGAAACCTTTTCTCCTAGTTCGAAATTTCTCATTTCCCGTATCAAAATTCTGTATTTTGAAAAACCTTCTTTCTCATTTGGAAAAATTTATTTGTTTAACCATTTACGCAGAACACCGACTAAACTCAATCATTTTTATATTTCCTTCTGTATAATTTCTGTTCTCATGACAACTTGATGGAGTTGCACCACACGTCCATTTCTCCAATCATTAAATAACATTTCTTAAACAAACTGATTCAAAACTATTATACCAACACAGAATGTGATATATTAACCGCCCCGTCGTTATCGAATTTAAACAGTAACATTTTATAATTTATCTAATACAAAAACGTGTGTACACACTTCTTTAATAGGTTGCATTGAAGCATCTCACATAAGAACAAAGTTTCCTCTTACACACGTTACAAAAAGTTACAAACTTCTTGGTTAAATCTTCAGCTTTTTGCTTTTGAAATATTTGTTTGATTAAAGTCAAGCTAAATATGACAAGGTGCTAGGTGCAAGAATTCGACGGTGCTCTGTGAACCGTAAATCCATCCTTCCACAATTCAGCGTTTTTTTATTTGTTCACTCTTGAGCTCGATTCGATTGTAATATAGGTCATAAACGAATGCTCCGATAATATTTATATGTACCGCGGAATAAAGTTCATGAGGATGATTTTTATTCGGTTCTTTTTACTCCGGTTTCGTAAGCGGTTTCGTTATCGAATCGAAGAGTCAGAAGTGCAGTGTGCTCGCGCCGCTGCAACGGATCGAGCTCCGGACCATTTAAAGTGCACTGAACATTTGATTAAATCATGAACCATAACTCGAGCTCGTAATTGAGCCACGAAGGAGCGAGGTGTCTCCATCGAACCTTTAATTTCTTTCTCGGCGCGATTCGCTTGGAAAAGTCAATGATCAGTAGAGAAATATTCGTGAATCAATAGAAAACAATAATATTCGTCGTTTCTAGTTACCTGTATTCATCTATGTATATACTTGCATTCATTTGTTCTGAACTAAGGCACCGATTTTTTTTTCTAATGACTTTTAACCTTTTTTTAATAGTCTTTTAAACAGTTACCTCTGCTCGACGAGTATATACGTCATCTGAAAATCAAAATGGTACTAATTCCTTCAATTATCAATTATTTATTTTTTCAGATATACATGTATTATATTCAGTTATATCATTTTATATTATATTCAGATATACATATTCTGAGTGCATTTGGCCTGCATTCGGCTTGCGTTTGACGAGTATACACATCATTTATACACATTATTAAATGATTTCACAAATTTGTTCATTAGCATGGATTATTTTCACTGAACCAGTCGGTTGATCGACGTTTCGTTACACGATCCAAATAGAATGAGTTTCTTCTATTTTCTTCCAAGAAGAAAGTGCTTATGAAAAGTCTTAATTTTCGCCGTTAGTCCATTGAGAAAAAGGAAACGGTTTAATTACACGCTGTTGTTGTTCGTTTAATATGTTAACTAAGTAATTGCAATTACTGTTATTCCCTTTTTATTCTCTCTTTGCCGAGGTTTTTGCCCCATGGGTACTTGTAATCAGAAATTAAACTAGTGCTGGTAATTACACGTTCAATGTTTCTTATTAAAATCACTACTCTATTCGGGACCGTGGAAACGCTAACGTTACTCTGTAAAATAAATATTTTTTGTGAATGAATGAAGTGTCGCTAATTGCTTCGCTTCGGTTTCCGTATGCGTGAAGGTGATGAAAGACATTTATCGTTTCAGAAATGGGAGTTTAATTATCGTAAAAATCTTATAAATATAAATATAAATATAAATATAAATATAAATATAAATATAAATATAAATATAAATATAAATATAAATATAAATATAAATATAAATATAAATATAAATATAAATATAAATATAAATATAAATATAAATATAAATATAAATATAAATATAAATATAAAGATAAAGATAAAGATAAACATAAATATAAATATAAATATAAAGATAAACATAAATATAAACATAAATATAAATATAAATATAAATATAAATATAATTTTTGCTAATGGTATATGCTCCTTGAACCATCTTCAATGGCAATCGGTTATTAGAAATTCTCAAACAAATTCTTCTTAGTTTCCTTTTTTCTTGAAATTGATTTCACGCTCTTGTATCTTTCTGTGACGCTGACCGACATAAGCACAGTGTGTTACTGACATGATCTCAGCCGGCCAATGGCTTAAAAGTGAAGAGTGGCAAGGGAAGACGTCCACTCGCGGCGCTCGTCCCGACAGTAATGGCGGAATTACTTTCGGCACGTCTGTGTTACTGGCCAAGCCGCGAGCTGAGGTGGAGTGTGTGAATCCCCTTACCCCTCTTCATTTTTGAGCCACAGTTCAGCTGAGATCATGTCATTAACGCACTGTATATATGTATGTACATACTACTTACCAGTGTGATTTTCATAACGAGCGAAAAAAAAACATGCAAAACATAAAGTGAACTTTCTAAGCAATACCTACTGTCCACAGACAACGTTTCTTCACGTCTCCTTCGAACTGAAGGGACAAGTGCGGCAAGAGGGCACGGATATTCACGATGAACGTTGACGCCTCGGTTTCGACCGCTTATAAATTCATAAACAAAACACTATCCCCCGTTAATTAAAATTTCTTATCGATATTTAAGCTGTAACAGTTCTCTAAGAAAAAAAGTATGCCATCTCTTCCCAACTTACCTTATAAATCACCTACTAATAAAAAATCTACCCTTGTAAATAATGCTATATACCTAATGCGGTGACATTCAGCAAGATAAACGTGCAATAATGATAACGCGACTCAGTGAAATAATTCCATATTATATTTCTTTCATTTCTGTGTATTGTGCTACGCGAAATCGTGCGGCATTCAACGTTTTATTTAGAAATCCGATCACGTTGCAGAGTGAGGGGTGTGCGGGGGAAGATTCTGGTGAACGGAAAGGTTCGGGTTGCGTACAGCAACGGATGGAAGAGGACTTCATGCTACATACAGCAGGACGCTTTGATGAGAAACAGAATCACTGTTGGGGAAGCCATGACATTAGCCGCTCACTTGAAACTCGGCTATACGATCAGTTCGGCCTACAAGCACACTCAAGTTAGTCGAACGTTTCGCTTCACCTAGAATGTACATTTTCCCAAGTGAGATAGATAGTTCAATTAAATTATAAAAATCCATAGTATAATCTAGAATCTATATAATCTAGAAGAATCGAGACAATAACTTCTAATTTTGTTGCAACTAGATTTTAGATTATGCTATGGCTCATAATTTTGTTATATACTACATTTCACTTGGAAAATTCCAAATATATAGTAGCTCGTCTTCTCCTCCCATTTTCATTCGAGACAACAGAACTTTTTTGTTCAAGAAAAAAAAAAGAAATTTGGCTTTACCCGTGCTCTACTTCGTTTCGACTAGAGACATAATTCTTAACTCCGTTGCATGTCGTTAGAAAAATTTCAAAATAGACCCAAATATCTATATATATAGCTCCTGTTCGTTGCCCTTTTCATTATAGAGTATATAACAATTCTGCTCGTCAAGTGAATGAAAAAAAAGGTGCTGGGGAAATTCAAATGAAACAACGATGGTCGTGGTTAACGCGCAGGATACCACGTAATTAGTCTCTCTTCTACTTTCACTTATACAGGGTGTTGACTAAAATTGGGATCTAACTTCACATTTAATTCGATACAGAAGGATTACAAAATTGGGTATTCAATATGAAATATCGTATAACAAAGCACATGAAACGTTGATATGGAATAATTCTGTTCTTTAATTTATGCGTGATTTTTCTTTATTTATGTTCGCTCCGAAATACATCAGTGATGTTCCATTAGAAAGTGATGCATATTTATAGCGAGCGCATTTGCAGGGTGCAAGGGGTGAAGCCAAACAGAAAATATAAACGCGTTCTGGCGAATTGTAAAAGTTAACTGGTTTCTAAACAAAAGTGTGCGTGCGTGTGTGTCTGTCTAGTTTTGAATATTTCATTTTTTATTAACATGTTAATCGTGTCTCTAGGTTTTAGAGCTGCTCGAGTTGTTGGGATTGAACCACTGCTATGACACTCTCTGCGGAAAACTGTCCGGCGGTCAGAAGAAGCGGCTGGACGTCGCCCTGGAACTTTTGAGCAATCCGTCAGTATTATTCCTCGACGAACCGACAACAGGTAATTACGAAACCACGCAAAATGCTCGATAACTCGCAACGAATCTGATCATGTTATGCAACCACCCGCAGAACGAGCAAAATCGTTCGGGGAACGTAGTAGAGCAGTCCGGGGTCAAAAGTAACAGTCTGATTTTGGATTATGATTGCACAGAAACTATCATGTTTACAACAAACACTTTTATGCCGAAATCTTACATAGCTGCCTGACAATATTCAGTTACAGCAGTTCCATTTTGTGATAAGTGATAGCCGAGAATCGATAGCAATATTTTTTGATATCATAATTTTCGGGTATGAAAAAAAAAGTAATTATGTTCATTACATATGTGTATATTGATATTTTTATAATATTAATATTAAATAATATAATTGTTATACTATTATAGTATAAAATTATATAATATTATACTGTATTTTATTAATATTAATGAATATTATTTGCGTATTTACATAGTCAGAGCTTGAATATACTTTAATTGTATTTCAATTGTACTTTAATTGTACATCAAAACTTTGAATACAATAGACTTCGAATTATTCGCAGTGTCACTTTTGCCTGTAACGTACTACTGACATTTCGCGATCGAACGTAATCAATTTCTGCAACAGTGTATTCTTATTGTACAGGTGTTTATGTACGATTATTATCTTCGTATTTCAATGTTCTGCTTTGCAAATTGATTGAAATGTTTGCGAAGGTCGGTGAATGTAAATGAAGCACGTGCTTCTGAGTAATTTTTAGCCGCGAGCATTTCATTTTTTTCTCGATATGCTGCACATCACATCAGCTTCAATTTTAACGTCCTAATCGTATATTAAATAACTAAAATCGAATTACTTTATAAATATTCTCAAAGAAATTAAGTAAGTTAACGAGTTAACGAAAGATAATGAATTAAAAATTAAATGTAAAATTTCAATTAAAAAGAAAGGAATTCGTACAAAAGTGGCAAAGACAGAAAAATACGTGGTTAAATATGTAAATATGTTAGTAAATATGTGTTGACTGTTAGGACAAACGAACATGAGTGAAGTATCCAATTAGTAGCATCTTCTGAATTATTTTTCAACCTTTTAACTACTATACCCCACTATAATGGCTTTCGTGTATATCATCTTTTTGAACGGTACACCACTATAGCGGCACAATTCTTTCTTTATCATCGATAGCTGTGCATATTGTAATCTAGTCTATCGTAATTACGCAGTGGAAAATCCTATCAATCTCAGATCATAGTGCTACATTTATGATACGCAGACCACGTCAAACCTTGCCGTACAAAGGTGCAATAGCTTGGCGACTAGTCCCGCCGTAGCTAAAATGTTAAAGCATGAATTAACGTAGGTATTCGAGATGAACAAATCGTACGGCATTTTCCAGGCAACCCAAATTTGTTAAGAGAAAAGACGATTACGAGGAAAATTCTGTGAAATAGGTATCGCAAATAGCAACTTCGGAAAGAGTGATTTACGTTGTCATAGAGATAATTACTGTAAGTTGAATTATGCACGTTGAAGACGTCATATTATTGAAAAAGTAGCGTGGAGTACAGCTTGTACTCATTGTACCACTGATCCTTAAGGTTGAATATCACTTCGATGACACCAAATATTCATATCTGACATATATGAATATATAAATAAATACATAAATATATAAATATTTTAAATACAAAGTTGCAAACAAATAATTTAATTATCCAAGTAAAAATTGTTTATATAAAAGTGATGTGACTGGGAGTTTCAGTGCCTGGTAATATTACAGTAAATGACTGATGGAGGCTCGTCCTGAATAATAGGTAATCACGAGTATCACTATTTATCGACACGCGCCTGCAAAGGGTTAATTGTGTCATTTTGAATAACGGAAGCTTAAATATCTCCCAAACCCAATGAGTTCTTCAATATTAACAGGTTAATATATTTTTTCTATAGAAAATTACAATTTTTCAGTTACAGTTCCATTAAAAAGAAAATCTTGATTTTCACGCTCCTATTGAAAGTATTCGAAACCTTTAGCAAGGGAAGCTAAATTATATATATTGAACTCTGAAATATTAGAGGAAAGGAGAGCCATGTATTATGCATGATCGGGAATGGTAATTAGAAATAATCGCCTGTAAATCACCGGTAATTAATGTATAACCCCCGATTTATCATATTGTGCGTAACATATACATGTATTTTAACCCTAGGTAAGTAAACATTCGTTTAAATAGTCTACCACCCTCCGCCGCTTTTACGAATTCAAACGCAGCAGCATATTTTTAACATCTACCAAGATTATAATCGTTAATTTTGTACGCTTTTCTATTTTCTAATTATAATCTAATAATATATCTCTTAAGCTGTGCTACCGTGTTTGAAATAAATGGACGAAATATAAAAAATATGCATGTCCTTAATTCGTAGTCTACGAGTTGAACGTTTAGTTACATGGTAACACTAATTTAACACTAGATCTACCGTGCATTTAATACGATTAACATGTAATCCTTATAAAAATTGTAACAATAGATTCTTTCCAGTTTCTTTAAACACGCATTATAAATTGCGATATAAAAAAAAAGCGAAACTGTTTATGGTAGTTCCAGTGTTGAGTTTTGTTATCTACGGTTAAACAAATATAATGTACAAACATTATTCGATGAGGCCGAAAAATCTGTGCGAAAAAAGTTGTTTTGTCCAACTAGCACCTCAATTAGCGATAGTGTGCGCGTTTGGGAGGCAAAATGCCCCATAGTACGCCGGACGGATACACGCGTAGCGAATGGGATGAACGCAGAACATCTGCGAGCGATTAGGAGACTGGTAAAAGAGTACCTTCGAAGTTTTGCTTCACGTGAGAACGTACAAGGTCTCCGATGAAACGGACACACGGGTTTCGTAACTTTTCTACTCGTAGGTACACGTGATTGCACACCGGACGCGTTTATCATTCAGTTGCACGCGTAGAAACCAGTCGATTTATCTCATTCGTCATTTACTTGTTCAAGTGATGCACTATGCATCGTTTCGATTTGATTTTGCAATTTTATAGACTTGAAAGAACAATGTATTTCTTGATGAAACCTTTTTCCCCGATCTCTTACCGTTCTCAAGATAATCCATGGGAAAGAAAAATTTGCATTTCTTCCAAGGGGTACTTTCATCCCTTCAAAGTGAAATTCGACGTGAAAGGGCAATGTATTAGACTCGACTTGACTTAGGCTTTAATTTAGGCTTAACGAAAAGCTAAAGCGAAATGAAAAACAATGTGTATTTGAAAAAATACGTAATTGATCATTAAAAAGATTGATACCATTTTGCGTTTTAAGATGATGTGTACACTCGTTGAACGCAGTTAACCGATTAAGTCGACTGAGTCAAGCCTGCTTAGCTTGATCAACTTAATCGAATTCAAACGAAATGTTTCTGAGGTACCACCCAATTAAAACTCTTTGCACTCGGAACCATCCCGGACGTTACCTATCAGCAACTCGGCGCCACTTTGTCGCGAAAACATGCACCTACGAACCGTCATATTGTACAATATAGCTTTGAAACCAAGTAATGTATTACAATGATATTTGATTTAAATGAATTTGTAGATATCGATGAACATATATTTTCAAAAACATCAAAATTTTATTTCTTATAATTTTCTGTAGCGTGATCAATTTTGTGAGCTCACTTCTCACGTTCTCTTCCGACGTAAAACCGGCTGATACTTTTTTTATATGTATCTTAGTAATTGTACCATATCTTGATTTGATTTCTTGTGCCATTTCAACAGAAAGCTTTAGGGAAACATGCAGTTCTCAAAAAGTTGCGCTGGAATAAGTTGATTCCCCGTAACTACTAATAAACTTTGATGTCCCATGAAAGAGACCAGCCGAGCGCAAAGGGTTAAATGGTAACCGTAGCAACTGAAAATAATAAACAGACTAATAATCGAAGTTCAAACCTAGATACTAGTAAATTCAACAACAAAGAGGACACGCAACAAATATTTATAACCGACAAAAGCACGATTCTCGTTTCAGGCTTGGACTCAGCGTCTTGCAGCCAGTGTATAGCTCTACTGAAGCGTCTCGCTAAAATGGAAAGGCGTACAGTGATATGCACAATACACCAGCCGAGTGCGTTGCTCCTGGAGATGTTCGACGTTATTTACTGTGTCGCGAGCGGCTACTGCATTTATGCGGGTCCAGTTAAGTCGTTACTGCCGCACATGTCCTCAGTCGGCGCAGATTGCCCAGCTTATCACAATCCGGCCGACTTTCGTAAGTGGCGCAACGTTTACCTTGGTACCTATCGGAATGCACTGAAACGCGATAATAATCATTCACGGCGGTAATGATATGTTGCAGTGTTAGAAGTCGCGATCGGCGATTACGGTATCAGCGTCGAGAAATTGGCAGCCGCCGCCGAAACTATTTTCATAGACGACAAGTCGACTGTTACGTGCCCGTTGAAGACAAAGGAAGAAGGTATGCTGTTCCCTTTCCCGTAACTATCCTCCTACGTTAACACTTCGACTGCCACGAATTCGAGGGACACCATCTTTTATATAAACTTTATTTTTAATATCGTTGGATGTATGATAGAAGAAAGATACTAGAGCAATCGTTATTTAAGAATCTCGACTGCTTCATTCCTGCTTCATTAAGAAAACTGTTTCGACTGCACAGAAGTTTTGATGTGTGTTTACTTGGCAGTGAAAGTGTTAATACACCCTTCCTGTTAACTAATAAAATCTATCATGTTACGTTTATAACCGTTAGGAAGCTTTGCATTTCGATTCTGCTTTTATTTTTCATTTTTATTTTCGATCCTGAGGATAACAAAATTTCAATGTCACATTAGTATTCACTAGAAAGCAAATGATCTGTTATTGCGAATCTCGCGATCTGGTTCGCAGTGAAAACGAGAAGTCTAAGTTGACAACCGACGTACGCGAGGAGAAAATCCGAATGTAAAATTGGTCGAGTTAGCTATGTAATTTAGATTGTTCTCCGTAAAGCTGTATTATCCTTAATAATTAACTAGCAAAACGGCATTCTATGTTTATAAGTTTGCGTTCAAAGTTAAATATTATTTATCGTAAATCCCACTGGATATTATCAGCCAAGGGAATAATAAAATCACTTATTTCCAACTTCAAATTTCTTAATTTAGAGAACACTCAGGAACCACCACCACCAGCAGGATTCCTCGCGCAGTGTTACCTACTTTATAAGAGACAGCTGCTCTGCCTGAAGAGGGACTACACATTACTGGTAGTGCGTCTTCTCTGTCATCTGCTAATCGGAGTGATCTTCGGCTACCTGTACATGGGAAGCGGTTATAGAGCCAACGGTGTCCTGGCTAATTACGTCTACCTGTATGGATCGCTGTTGTTGATCGTGTACACGGGAAAAATGGCTGTCACACTTGCCTGTAGGTACTTAATCGATAGCCCGACGTTAGGGTAGCTGATGAGCTGCACAACGGATTCGCTATAAATCCTAGATGGATTAAAGATATCTTCCCGAAGCGTTGAGTTAACTCCTTGCACTCTATAGGCTCCACTACAGTTATAAAAAATCGCTGGTCCTCTAAAAATTAAAAACGTTGTTTCGAAACGAACTATCAGAAATTATCACGTCTACAGATGATTTCGCTTAGTCTTGCGACAGCTAATTTAAGTCCCTCGAGTGTGAATAACCAGAGGTCACTCTCCATGGAGCAATGTCCGAAATCCTTCCCGTTGTAAATAATCCAGCGACCGAAATTCATAAATTACACTTTTGGTTTCGTCTTTTTACGGTTAGGTCGCCGTAAAACCGGCTCTCGGAGTTGCTCAATTTGTCTCACACTCGCGCACCCGGCTCCAGTGTGCATCAAGGAAAAACAATGCACAGTTAGATCACCGTTCAAGCGTGTAACACTGATTCACCATTTTTATAATGAGCGTGCGACCCCAATCAGTTTATTCGTAGGTCATAATATGAAAGGCGCCTGTCACGGTTCTGCCAGAATTCGACTTCCCCGAGTCGTTTCAACGGGAACAACGGTTCAAAATCTAGGTCAAGAAACACGGAACCTGCACAGTCCTATCTCCGGTCTATTCGCAATCCGCGGAATAGTTAACAGATTTTTTAGTATAGTCGGTTGCGTGAAAATTTGCGCCCCTAGATCTGTAAGAACGACGCGCGATTTAGTGAAATCAATTGAGTTGCTCGAGTCAAATTCATTGAGTCAGTTGAGTGATTAATGTTAAATCGTTTGAGTCAGCTATGCGATTTAAATTGTCCAGGTGTATTTGCGTCAGTTCAGTTAACTGAGTATATCTAACTAAATTTTAAATACTGAATTGCATGCTTGTGATCAACTGGGAACAGTGACAAATGGAAACGCCATGCGTGAATTTGAGAAACATGGCGTACACCAGTGCCTCTCAAACCTTTTGTGACCCAACGTATTTGTTTGTAACGGTGCCACGACCTAAATGTTTAAATCGTTTAACAAATGCCTCGCGTTGGTACAAAACAGTGGCTGTCATATCAAGATCCATTAAAGATTTAACGTGGCCGGAAAAGTTGAGAAACCCTGGTACATACAATCGCTGCATGTCTCTTTAAATTGCTGCCATAAACGGACAACGTTCGTTCCGTCCACTTTCTTTTCCTCTTATCCTTGTTAGTTTTTTTACGGAAAGTGTTTCAAGGTGAACTCAGCCTGAACTTCATGGTTCACATACTTTGAAGAAAGTGGAAACAGCTAAGTATCGATGTGTTGATGGTTTCCTTGTGAACAGCATAGTATACACGATCATCGGAACGGATCGTTTTAAACCGGTTCAGGCATTAACGCACATAATATTTGAGGAAAACATTTTAACTCTTAAAATTTGTTAAAAGTTTTTCAAGAAAATACGAATAAGAATATTGTTTAAAAAACTCATTTATTATTTCTCCTTTGTATTTTTCAGTTCCACAGGAAATGCGAATTCTCTCGAGAGAATACTTCAACCGATGGTACAGGTTAGCGCCATACTATATCAGCATGCTACTGGTTGAGATACCGTTCCAAGCGTCTTGTGCCGCGACCTATTTAGCCGTCAGCTACTGGCTAACAGGGCAGCCAGTGGAAACACCTCGGATCATCTCTTTCATGGTCGTCAGTATAGCAGCTAGCTTGACAGCTCAAGCTTGGGGCTTCTTCATTGGGGCGACTACGCCAGTGAAGGTACACGCTTTCTCGGCTACATGTCCCAAACCAGTGGTTTTCAAACATTTTCGAGTTGTGGCACGAATCTTAAAATTCCAACGAACGTTGGAATGCTAAACAATTCTTTTCCTGAAAAGGGGATGGTAGATCACTTAAGTTTGAGAACCCTTGAATCGAACAGTGTTATCATATTCACAGGACATTTACTACATTCAATGTTCGATTAGAAAAATTCAGAGCTTAACCAGAACCTTTGTTTATTTACAGATTGCCGTGTTCGCTGGCCCCATACTCGCCGTGTTATTCTCAATTTTCGGTTTCTGCATCCGTTACGTAGACACACCGTTAATGTTCCGATGGATGTTCCACATATCGTATTTCCGCGCCAGCTTCCACTGTCTTTTGCACACCATGTACGGCTTCGACCGAATGGACTTGAAGTGCGACGACTTCTATTGCCACTATAAGAAGCCCACCCAGTTTCTGAAAGAAATGGACATCGCCGACACGAGCGTGTTGGACAATCTCATTCTGATTCTTGGAATCGGTGTGCTGATGCATCTGCTCACTGCCAGCGCGCTGTGGTGCAAGCTGAACAGAAGATAAAAATAAAAATAAGGAAGATCAAGAAACTACCAGTAACCGATCCCGGTGTTCCAGTATTTCCGTTTACCCTTACAGGGCTGTATTCCATGGGCAGATCTGTGATGTGACCTAGAACAATACCCCCGGGACTGTTGTGACAAACCAACAAAACGTTAATAACGTTATTACGGATATTAACTTAATATCCATACACGAGACAAAAGCGGCAACATTTTCTTCGCGAACGTTTCGTTATTTGTTTGAGCGGTCAAAAGAAAAAAGAGAAGAAGAGTACTTATAAATCGTGCGAAGACTCCCGGCGAAAATCGATACCACCGTGCAACGCGAAGTAAAAGTGGGACGGGAAGTACCGGTCGCATGTAGCAGCAGTGTGTTAACTTAATTTTACTATTGGCACGTAAAACACTTGGTCTTAGATTTATATTATACGCTGTTCCACAATTGTCGTGTTACGGGTCTCTGTTAACTTATTACAGGTTTTTCTATTAAACGTGAGCCTGTGTCCCGACATTGGAGACTTTCGTAAATAATAAGTCACGAAAGCTTTAAGCCATCCCGTGCGTGCTCTATGGTCCGAGGGACGTTACTGTTACACGGATGGTAATAAGCGTGTATAATAATTAAGGGAGAATCATATTTTTTTATTATTTTTCGCACCATGATATTCTTAACTGTGCAACGATAGTGATAACAATCACAATTAGAATCGCGTGTTTCGTGTTCGTTGTAATTATCTTGTTACGATGGTGATCGTTTGAGAAATATAAAGTACATAGAATCTGAGGGTCACACTTGTGCCTATGTGCCTAGAGTACAATCAGAACATGTGCGTAAATGATGCGTGATATTATACTGATTATAATATTAATATCGGGGCATTGTATATTATTTTTATAGTATGTTACTTTTTCTTACATAAAATACATGTTCAATTACTCGATACAAATGGTAGCCTGTCTAGTAAAATTGTTGGATGAGTGAATGAAAGATTTTTTAGAAGAAGGTTTAAAGAAACTTTTTATGTATTTGTAGCAAAACAGACCTAATAGTTGTATGTGATATGTTTATTACAGTTCTCAGACCACTAATCAAATAACAATATTTATAAAATATAGTTAAATAAGTTAGAATGAAATGATACTTAAAATTACTGTGCACAGCTGTAAATGTTGATAATCGTTTCTATAATAGTATAAAAGATGTCTAGACTCTGCAAGTCTAAAGTCAATATGCATAAATGTAATACTATTTTAGTAATATTTTACATTTTTTACTTATATTTCCAGCGAATAATCTCGAGAGTTACTATAATTTTGTAATCACCTTCCAACACAGACAAATTGTCCAAAAAACAATGTGTCAAACTTCTGTTTCTCATTTTTTACAAACTTTATAAACTTATTGTTTATTAGTTCAATAAAAAAATTCATATTTTTAATACCAAAAAAAGTTGGTACTACAATCAACACTAGAGAAGTGTTGCGTGTAAAGCTTTAAACAAACTATGATGTAAACAATTAAGTAATATATTGAACGTGCTTCAAGGGTCTACACTTTTCTATTATAAATGTTGTATTTAGTATTATAGAATCTATAGCGGATGATCAATTGCGCGAAAGCCTATTCAATAAATATACTTTTCTATTAAAAGTCAAGAGTTCCTTCACTAAACTGGAAACGGTTATGCCGACTCATATTTTTGTAATTATAAGAAACTGAATCAAAATTTGTTTCACCCATTAGAAATTTCTTCAGTTCAAAATGAGGAAAGAATCATCATAATCTCAGAGCTGCAACATTCTACAATAATTCAATTTGCCACAGATTGATTAAACGTTTGTTGTCTACTTTTTGTTAGAACCCAAATATATTTATAAAACGATACTTTCCTAATGATAGATAAAGTGAGAATTTATGCTATATAAGAAACAACTTTATAAAAAACAGGATGCATTGGTTCAGAAAAAAAGAAATAATCTTATATTTGTAGTTTTTATTGTACGCTGTATCCAATATGTTTCTACAATTCGGATACATTGTTAACTTTTCTTCTTTTACTTTTTAATTAATATCATATACAGATAGAACGCTAATACAACTTCCACGACCTAGTTCAATCAACAGGCATATAAAGTGGTCGGGGAAGTGATAATTTTTATTTGGATAAATTACACATCTTTTTTATAAGTCGAAACTATCGTTTCACATTATCTATTCATGATAAATAAAACATCTAGGAAATGAATTTTAAGAGATCATATGAACACTATTACTCGAGCAACGAATTTCTTCTACAAATGTACATACATGTTAGTGTATCATTAAACATTCGTTTATTGTGTACCTAGTTGATTGGGAGCATAGAAGAACAGAAGAGGAAATGATAGAAGAAACATTCAAACATGTATCGTATTATGGAAACCATTCAAACGGATGCAGAGAGTATTCATATGATTTCAAATGCGAATGAGTTACGAACTTATAGCGTCCATAATAGCGACACGCATCGTCACTTCGATTTTGTATTAAAAACTATTTTTTCCTGTCAGACTAATTAGTGATCAACACGTACGCAATTGAGTACTGCAGGTTATAAGTGGTGCTCTGTTTAAAAATGACTTAACCGATAAGTTGCATTAAAAGAATTCAATAGTTCTGAGTGAATTATTAAATATTCAGTACTGTGTTGTATTATTTTATAGTTTTATATAATATATAAGACGAGGCAAGAATTATCACCACTGTTATTACTTCTGTTTTTCTAATTAAAACTATTTTCCAGTTTTCAATGATCAACTTAAAAATAATTAACATTTACTTTCTACTTTGATCATTTATATGAAGGTAATAATTACTGCCTGAAGGTAATTATTGACAACTTCACTAACAACTATTGAACTCTTTTTGAATGTAACGTACCATAATGGGTAATTTCTAAAAAATAAACTGGTCTGAAGAAATGGTCCCCTTTCAAAGAAAACACAAAATTGTTTCAAAAATCTCCTAGCTTGATAGGATACCTTTTACTCCATTTTGTTCTATTGTATTTCCTTTAAGAGAGATATCTCATTCAAAGACACCCTGTCTAATTCTACCAATGCCTTGAGTAGCATATTACAAGTGATTCTTAATTGCACATACGCAACACAAACATCTAGGGATTTCAAATTTTAAATTCTTATCAGTAAAACAAAGTAAAAAATGCTTTTTAAACTACGTACATGGGCTGTTTGCTTAAAAACACATATCTTATATGGTATGTGGATTATAATATATGTACAGAAATGTTTTGAGGGCTGTAACGTTTTTTTAATCCATATCACCCGGTGAATAGTATCTCGAGGCAGCCCGTTACAAACTTACTACGTAGATAGCTGCATGTAAATTACAAGGGGTAAGAAAAATCCTACGTGTTGTTTTACGCTGTAAAGAAGATCTCTGCATTATCTCCTAGTTACGTGATAAACAGTTAAAAACTCGAAGTGCTTATTTATAGCCACAAGAGGGACGCTTATTACATCGACGCGTGATCCATATCGCGGTTCCTTTAATACTTTTTTCTTTAATATCAATAAGATGTTATAATGTCTATTATTCAATCAGATAAAAGATGTATTTAATAGAAATAATGTCGCTTCACCATCCTTTTTTACTCACATGTGTATCACTGAAAAGTATATCTAAGCATAAATTATTTTTCACACTTTTCACCGTGTTTGTTCTTTAGAAAATTGATCATGAATCAAACACAATACAAAACTCTTACCTCTACTATGTTCAAGTTATTACGTTCTGATAAAATTACGACCACCTTTAATCTGAATGAATAATATTTTGAATTTGTAATCGAATAAGAACGTACTTTTTAATAACCATTTTAACGGGTACAAGCAACCAAAGGTGTACTTGAAAACATGAAAATGTGACGCCAACAAAAATATTGGTGTTGCAATGATTAAAAAATAAAAGAGAAAGAAAGAAAGAAAGAAAGAAAGAAAGAAAGAAAGAAAGAATAGAAAGAAAGAAAAATAGATTTGTCCGCTTGGTCTATTCCAAAGAACGTTTTGGAAAGACCAAATTAGTAGGTACATTATCCGTATGTAATATTTACAGCGATTGAATATTAATTACTTGTTTCTATTAATTATTTACATCGAACCATATAGAATTTTGCATTTAATCACAATATTTCGACTGTTTCACCTTTCTTTGCGCCTCGGATTCATCCTCTGTGCCATATAGATGATGCCGGTGCTTCATTTCGGTCGCAACAGACTTTAAATGAAATCAATTGAAACAGAAAAATCAAACGTAAACTCTCGAGTGTTCGTGAGCAACGATAAATAAATAAACAAATTAGAAGATACGATAAAAAGTAAAAAAGAAGCAAGGTAAACCGATTTCTAGGGAAACATTCAAATATTTCTCGTAGCACAATAATTAGTTTAACACTAAACTCACCAAACGTGAACGCACTCTTTTTGGCATGTCTTCCTGTAAACTGTAAATCTCATTTCGCTTCAGCACGAGCTGAGAACCATCTTCGAATATTACCTAGAATGTAATTACAAATTAAAGGTATTTTCAATAACTAAGAGCACTCTTTCGGACAATACTGCTCGTGGAGAAAAATAAAACGAATATTAGTCAATTACTCACGGTGTACATAATTCTATGATTTGTACCCTCGAAGATACCGTCGTACAATTTTCCGTTTGTCCATTTTACAACAACTGCAGCACCCAGTTGCGGTTGGTTTCCAGGTTCATAATTCTATGAATGATAACAGTACAATTTTATATATACTTGAAACACAAAATAATTCAATAAACTAATTTATAAATAACGTCCATTACTGAGGATGAAAATCGAAATTCATTTTAAGAAATGAAGAATAGAAGTTATTCGCGATTTAATTTTATTTTACTTATATATAAAATGTGTATATTTACCGTTACATCTGATGGATATAAGTCTTCACTGAAACTATTATCTTCACTAAATGTAACCATATAAAACAAAGTATCGTGTATGGAATCCACTTTCGCCTTGTAATACCGAGAGTTTCGATGCTTGGCCCAGACGATCTCACCTAGTCGAATATTTGGAATTTTTTCTTTTCCATCATCGTGCCCATCACAAGTTACCTAGACATAAATTTCATTATCATTTCATGATTTTAAAAGCTACCTCTAGTTCATATATTTATCATTAATATGAGAGCTGAAGGAATAGGACTCAAAGGTTTCTATAAAGTAAGAATTGTTCAGACAAGACTTCAATTAATACTCTTCCTTGTCGACGCCTGTTGCACATTAAATTAAATCAATGAAATATCACTTGTTATGATAAGTTAGTTCTTTGTATATTCATTATAAAGTGGTAACCAGTATAACAAATTTTCAACTCTCATTAATAGATACGCTTCGTTCTTGCAAGTACCTGAAGCTCCAGCGAATTGTACACTGGTATTGAGAACATTGCACCGGAAATTAGACCACACGACGGATGGAAACGATTACTGCATTGTCTACAGTTCAGACACGCTCCATCTTTTTGACCACAATAACAACATTGTTGCTCGACAATGTCAGGTTTGATAGTTAAAACGTTAATTGGATCCTTATTGATAGCATCCTTAAATGTAACTCCTGGTAATAGGAGGGCGCACAATATGTGTGCCCAATTACTATCACTGGTACGTTTAACAGCACCACCGCGCATAGGGCATAGACAACACATCTACAAAATAATATATCCATGACAAAAAAATATATTATAGAATGGTCAATAGAATTGTGATCTCTTTGTTGGATATTATCAAAGTTACTTACCACTTGTGTTTTACCAGCTTTACATTTATCACATGCCCAATTTCGTATATCTGTGGGCAGTACGGTAATACCATAACACGATGCATGCACAGTTACGTGACATTCTCTGCAACGTAGTAATTTATCATTGTCCGGTTCGACCATTTGTTCCTTCGAATTCGCAACAAATATATTTGCAGACACCTAGATAACAAAAATCTACTTAGTTAACCATCTTAAGGTATAGAACACAAAGTGAACCACGAAAATCTTTACAAACATGTATTTCTTATTATTCTTCAGAAGATAATTTGCCAATATTTTATTTTACTTAATCCATTACATACACATTACTTTCTTCTTGTATAATTCATTATGCAAATCACTATTTAATTTCCAGATGCGCTTACGAATATTAAAAATATTGAATAATGTAAAAAAATTGTCTTCGCCTGTCGATGTTGGGCATCAGGCTTAAGAGTAATAAAATATTAAACTAAACGTATTGTTAACATACCAAATTTGTAAAAAAAATGTATATAATTCCTTTTTCTATGA
This sequence comes from Nomia melanderi, assembly GCF_051020985.1. Classification (NCBI taxonomy): domain Eukaryota; kingdom Metazoa; phylum Arthropoda; class Insecta; order Hymenoptera; family Halictidae; genus Nomia; species Nomia melanderi. Next base: position 8,436,221 of record NC_135005.1, read on the forward strand.
AGTAACATTATAGTTGAGATATTATAATAGACCTACCCATATCGGTGAACTCTCTGGTAAAACCGTGGGTTTGCAATATTTCCAATCTGGAGGCATCAGCCTACCATGTCCATTACAACTTGAGGTAAATGGTGCACAAATCGCGCAATGCGAAATTTGGGCGCTCCAGTAATCATTGAATGCTTTCAGTAAGTCGTTAGATGGGACACTGGGGTACAGCATGTCAGATATGTGTCCCGGTATCATCGATACACGATGAGAAACGCAAGGTGGTTTATCCAAGGAACTGGATATTATAACAGAATCATCTGCATCTGTCACTGGTGAAGCCTTTTGTACCTCTAACGCATCCTTTTTCCTAGTAGTCGCCTTTTTCAGTTTCTCTTTCGACTTTCGTCTTGATGTTGACCACTTTATGGGTCTTAATAATGGCATGTGCGCATATATATTGTCTGAAAATGTCTGTGTTCTTTGAGATTCCTGCGTATCTCCAATCTCAGTTTGAGATTGGTCTCGTTCAATAGGTGGAACCGTAACAACACTTTGTGAAACTTGCACTTCTGGAACCGACTGGTTTACACTGAACTGTGTACTGTTATTGAAACTTGCAATGTTCGGACTTTTGCTTGTTTGACTAATCTCTAACGGATTATCTACTTGTGTAGATACTGTCTTCACATTGCTGACAATTGTGCTTGTACTCTTACTGAACGCCCTTCTATTACAGGGTTCATTCTTCCGACATAATGCTCTCTTCAATAGCAACGACTCCTTCGGTTTCTGTACAATCTTTAAAAACGAAGATCCCGTTGACAATGTGGTTGGAGTTGATTTCTGCAAACATTTCTTACCGAAGTCATACATCATTGAAGACTGAGGATTTATCGACACACTTGTACACTTAGAGGCTGAAGGCAAGAAGAATGTGCTGTTTTTCGTGAGGCTAAATGAAGAGGAGGTAGACATGTGAGAGGAATCTAAGTTTGTAACAGAAGATTGATTATCGTCAGCGTTGACATCCTTTGAATAAAATAAACTATTATTGCTGCTTGGAAGTTGCCAGAATTTTGTTGCCATCATTTTCGATGTGTCGGTCGTTGATCTTTTTCCAAGGGTCTTGACATCTGTACTTGTTCCGCTAATACTGTGGCAAGTAATTGGTTGCGCAAGTGATTGACTTAATACTGTGCTCTTTGTGAAAAATCCTTCCAGCCGTGGTATCTGAATACCGCCAGAAGTAATAGGTTGTGACAGTTCTAAACTCTTTGAATCATTCCCTGATTCTTGTACAGATATTTCTTTTTGCAAAATTGGTGGATTGGAAAAACTTCTATTCAAGTACATAATACTTGTATTTGGAAGTTTAGGCTCCTGAGGTTTGACGATAGGCCAAGGCTTTGGTAAAACTACTATGTTATTGGATGCTGCATGGGGGTTTTTTTCCTCTCCTGTTTGTTTATCAGTGTCAACTTTGGAAGAGACTTCAGTAGCAGGTATATTGTAAGCTGCATTTAATACATTCAACCTCGGAGCTTTTATAATGTCTTTCTTTGAATAATTGGGTATAGATCTTTCAGTTAACATTGTACCTACACTTTTGAAACTGGTTTGAGATAACGGTTTCACGTCTTGTACAGTTATTTTAGTATCATTGCCAATATATTCTGATTCTACAGCTTTGTCAATTTTAACTGGTTTTACTTGATTTGAAGCATATATATTTTTTACTATAGGTGGTTTGGATAATGTTGATTTCATGATAGTTACATTGAGTTTCTTAGGACTCTTTGCGTATAACATTATTCGTTCATCCGAAACGGTATCTAGCATTTTGTCACTTCCCTTTGAATCATCATACACAGTGTTCACAAGATTATTTGTAACATTTATAATAGGCTCGTTTCCAGAGAAAATTATGTTTCCCGTTACTTGACTTCCTTTTCCTTGGTTATTGGAAACATCCTTTACTATCGAAGACTTCTGTTGATTTAAACTCGGCATAGCCATTAGTTGTCGCTGCACATTAGCATCAGATACATCCAAAGGTTCATTAGTATCAAAGATATTTATATTTAAGTGTTTATTCTTCTTTTTGCTAGAATTCTTCGACTTCACCTTTTTTGGTTCTCCAGATTTTGAATGTTTCTTTTTCTTTTTAACTGGTTTCTCTGTGATTTCAGAGAAGTCGGAACCGTCTTCCATTTTTATACTTTCTAGAATATTATCATGGGGTAACATAGCGTTAGAGCAGCCTTGCCCATCATTATCATTATCTAAATGACTATTCTGATCCGGAAACGATGGAGATAAATAGTTGAAACTATCGTCAGGTTCTTCTTTAATTTCAGTCTTCACGGTTACAGTCCCTGTAATACTCTTATTAGAATCTTTTTTCGACTTTTTTTCCTTATCTGTGCTCTTTTTCTTTCGTTTTCGGTTCTTCTTACGGTTGTAACCGTCATCGTATACGGTAGCCTCATTCACGTCTATAGTAAAAACAATTAATTATTAATTTATTCGGTGCTCAGTTATTTAAATTACACTAAACAACATAGACTTGGTAACAAAGTACACAGCAAACATGTTTACCCATTTCTCCAGCCTTCAGCCAAATATCTTCTAAAACTTCTAATTGCTGTTCATCTGGTTGATCATCAGCTTCTTCTAATTCAAGGTCTTGTAAAACTTTCTTCACATCAGGTGGAATATCCGGACGATTTACTAACTCCTCCATATCAACATCCGGATTTGTTGCCATAATATTTTTCTTTTTGTGTATTGTATGTCGCTTATTCTTAGGTGCTGCACTCAAGTAACTTTGAGGCAATTGACCGTTACTGCTACTACTGCATAGTAAATCCATTTGAGATGGCATAGGTGCAGCTGTTTGCCTAGGATCTTCTGGGTGCGGACCAATATCTTCCCCGCGTAACCACAATTCATATCTAGAATGAATTGTTCTTAATTAGCAATTGCCTTTGAAGAATGGCAAGCATAATTTCCAATCGATATGTTATCTTGTACAAATCGTATCACCTTTCTGGTTGGAAACGTTTTACAAAGGTGTCCATGGATATTTTAACCATATCCTTACTACAGGTACACTGTGTAGCCCTTTTACCATACTCCACCCATCGCGGTGTAGCAAAATTTGTAGATTCAGCACAATTGAATCCATGATTAAAACCAGCATGATAGCCATAAGGAAAAGTTATCATTATTTCTCCAGCCTCTTGTGTTATCTAGGAAAAATCAATATGTTTTGCGTAACACTACTTATATGCATATTTGTAGAAATACACAAAGAAATAAAAGCTTACTTTATTGCATGGGATAGAATACTGCCTTAATATTTGAGGAGAAATAAGAGACATCTTGTGTCGTAAAAATGCTTGACAGCTTTGATGGCTTGATGGGAAAAAACCACTAGCAAGTCTTTCCAGTCTTCGACCATGTTCCGGAGGTATTGCATACCATGTCTTTGGAGCTCCAAAATGTAAATAATTTATTGAATACAGATCCATGTCCTCTGTATGCCACGCAAATGTAGTTTTCCACATTCCAAAATACAGATACGCTGTGTTCACACCATCAATAGATATACCATAATCTTTGTTCACGTAATCAAGTATTGTTCCTAAATGATTAATGTTCCACTCTTTCACATCTGGGTCAGTCAAGGAACCAGAAACATCTGCCCCATATATAGGTGCGACATAAGTTATATTTTTCCAATATTTCCTTTCTAAATCTTCGTAATCGAAGTGACGTGGAGTATTATAACGTTCTGAATTAGCTAGCTTACTATATTCTTTAACAGTCATAGACTTCTTTTGTATATTAATTTGTTGGTAGAGACCCTGTTTGCCAGTGACCACCTGGCAAATAGGGGCAGGAATGGTTAAATCCAAATCATCCAAATTATAACCGCCTTTTCTTGGAATCCATTCAGGAGGCGGAATTACTTTTGCTAAACCAGCTTTATGTGCACCTTTACTTTCCATATATTCCACATACTTGGTAAAATCCTTAAATTCTTCATACGTAGGTCTAAAGACCTGAATACGGGGAGTACCCCGTGAAATGTTGCTAACCATTTTGCTTTAATTTATGTATCTGAAAATAAAATTTCCTAATTGTCAAAAAGTTTCAATTCTTGCTCAAGATATACATATGAGCATAAATAACATTCTTAATACAATTGTTAATCATGAATAAAGCATAATATACCGCTAAAAGACATTTTATCACACAAACCTATTAATGTTGTCACTGTTAATAACTAGGCATACAAACATTTCATAATGGTCATAAAATTGCAATCACGAGCCGTGACACATAGCGATAAACACGAAATCAAAACATCCTGTGCTTTCACGGCACACATGACGACTGATCTATTGAGAATAATTCTCGTAAACCACCAAAAAAGAAAAAAAGACAACCACCAACAGAATTGCAATTACGATTAACACAAGTTGGATTAATTACATATAAATTTTATGTTTTGACGAGTACATTAAAAAACATGAATGGATGTGTGTGAGGTGCAATGTTTTCGGAACGAAACGTGCCGGAGGTGCATAAACAAAATGGATGGTAGCTATTGTCAAGATTGCCCCTTAAAATAAACTGTTATGTCCGACATTTCGCCAGTTTCTCGGATGTGAACCGACACGTCACGAGGAAATAAGCAAATCGACGCTGTCAACAATATTCACTGCACATTTTGTTCGTTCCACTAAACATTTGGCTTCAGTTGAAATGGCTAGACACGAAATCTCGTGCTGGCAGTAATATTGACCGACAGAAAATTATCGCTACCGAAACAGCACGAAAAGCTTCACAGATCTCGTTAATGCCAGTTGCGGCGCGTTACTTACGTCGAGATTAAACACGAATTCAATCACCTTTCCTGTATAAACACCATGTTCGTCCAAATATCGTGGATTCTGCGATTTGACACATTCACCGCTGTACCCCGCGCGTCTCATGTAAGACCAATAAAGATGGCGTTCAACGCTCTATCAACCTCAGACGCCAAAGTAACCACGCATGTGTATGAAGCGGCTAATTCGAATTTTTGCATTTTGTCACGTACATGCTTCTTTTCGAACATTAACGCAAGAACCATCCATTAAGGGCATTTCCACAAAGCTGGTGGTAATTAAGATAGATGATTTCACTCACAGAAATTTACATGGATAATTATAACTGTATAATGTAAGAAATACATTGTATACAGCGTTATTTACGAGGAAAAATTCTTATTTAAGAAATTTATTGATGATATAATAATATTCATACCATGTTATATAGAAAAATAATTTACGTAAAAGCTGTATCGGATCATATATGCAACATTATAAGCGTTATACCCATACGAATTGTAATTTTGTAACACTGCCTGATATTTAAACTTATATCGAAATAGTAGTTTGGATATATATTTGCTATTTTAGTTTTTCTTCTTATTTTAAGTTTTATTCCGGTTCTAATTTTCGCGGAGAATGACGAAATCACCGACGAAATGAAAGAATAAATGGAAGACCTCATAGCTTCGTGACCCAAGTCAGACTGCCTTACCGATCTAGAAATTGACGACCGATTATAGCGTCCTCTTCTCATGGATAACGGTAAGTTAGTGAATTAACTTTCAAAATAGTGTGTTGGTAGGCTGAGGAGCTGGTAAGTAAGTATAAATACATTTAGTGTTTGTTCACTTCTTTTATTTACACAATTTTTTTAACAGTATTTTTAATTTTAATAATTAGATTATGATATGAAAATCTCAATAAGAAGTGTAATTTTTGTTGGAGTCATGTGGTTTCAGCACATATTAAAATCACTATTATCAATTCTAATTTGAATTAAATAATAATTTTATTTTACTTCAATTTCAATTTTATATCATGTTTATTTTTTAAGATTGCATATTTATAAATAGATATTTTTCCACGAATTTTCCACGATATCTTCATTTAATTATATAATTGTATTTTATAATTGTATTAGATAATTGTATAAGATAAGTTAGCTAGATAAAATAAAATAAACATTTGATAAGATTCTTTAGAAAAATACAAATAATACCTTAATACAAAAAAGTTAGTGATCGATAAATTCAATATATCAGCAATTCAGTTATCTATAAATTTATTATTTGTGGCTATTTCATAGATGTAATGTGTATTTTTATAAGAAATAGTAGTTAGACATTCTCAGATATTATTTCATTGAAATTAAATATTACCTATAATAATCGAAAAATAAAGTGATTTTTAAGGCATATATAGTTTGGATAATTTTAATACACTTCATTTTAGTATTAATCATAGTACAAACGTTAATATTTATAAATAATAAGAAGTGTTACTTAATTTTAAATATCTTAAAATAGCTTTTTTCATTCCAAATAGTAAAAAGAATTTACAAAAATTCTGTAATTACTATTATGTACAATATATTATACACATTGACACGAGTTTTATCCCCTTTGCTTTTGCTTCAGTAATTAGTTCTTCTACTGATCATTGTCCATGAGAAGAGGCCGCTATAATCAGTCCTGGATTTCAGTCGGTAAAAAGAGTCTGAATTGTGAGCAGGAAAAGTCTACAGAATAATGGATGGGCGTATTCTTACACCTTGTCTATGGCGAAACCATTGTACTGTTTCAAAGTTTTAGTATCGTGCATTTTATTGCATAAATAATGTCACGCAACGATACGAAGACGTACTATTTGTTAGATAACCCAATCTGAAAGATAGATTATGTAAATTCAAATGTTATAATGATGTAAGAAAAGGGGGATGCAAATGAAAAATATTTACGGGATAAGTTAAAATTTGTTAACTAAAACAATTAGAATATTTCATAGATGTCAAAAACATGAATAGTTTTATTCTACCAACTGTATTCTCTCCTTTTAACATGTTCGATGTTGTTGAATTAATGTTAAGTCAAAGGTTAAGGATATTAATATGTATGAAAGAGAAAAGCTTCCAAGTCATTAATTACGAAAGATTTGAGTGTAAAAAGTCACGTTTTGTTATCATTTCGATGTATATTATCAACTAGAATTAGAACAACTACGCTTATAATCTAATTAATTCTTAATTTTAATGTTTGCATTTACGATAAAAAGGTAGGTTTTAAATATTATTAAATTCGATGGTAAATAAGTGTATTTAATAATAAGTCAGATACAATTAAAAAATTTTATTTAGAATCTAATAATATCTTTAATAGAATTTACAGATTTTTCCCCGATTCCAGTTTGTGCATGTCACCAAATAAAAATTTGTATTCGCTGAAACAAAAAAAATCTAGTATTATACATTATGCGAATAACATCACAAACATTTTCTGCGAGCAACAATGATCACGTTGGCGAGAATTACGTATTTTACAAGAATAAAATAATAAATTAATACAACGGTGTGCTGTATATTCAAGTATTAATAAAAAAGATTAATCTGCAACAACGATAGTATCCAAAGCGTGAAGTAACGATAAGAAGTAGAATTTTATAATTACGATGAAACATATGAGATTCAGGCCTCAGCAGCTGTATAACGAATTCAAACATTATAGATAAGGCCTACGATCCGACATCATAAAAATAATCAAGTCGCAGTCGACGTTTTTCGTGATTAATTATTTCGTAGCGATGGGTCTACGACGCGTCGAAGCCGTTCAAGTCGTTAATGAATAATGTAACGGCTGAACCAGTAGGAATAATGTTCTAACGCCGACAAACTTGCGCGCGCACGCGACACATTCAAATTTTGCAAGCATGAATTAATGACTAGTAAAACGTACAGGGTTCCTGTTAAATAATCCAACAAAATGAAACTTAAAATGAAAATTCTGAAAGAAAAACATGTTAAAAAGATATATTTTACAAAGTGTTACAGATCAAATATGAAATGACCCATAAAAACGAAGGGAAATTACCCAAGTTTAAAATCTGGGCTCGCAAAGTTCATTTTAAACGTCCTGGTATCATTTCATATAATATCTGTAATCCTCTGTAACACTTTGTGAAATATATCTTCTTTAAACCCGACGATTCTTTTCTCGAGAACTCAGAAACAGATTGGACCATTATTATTTTGAGCCGTTCATACATGGTAAATATAGCCGTATCATATATTATAACTATAAATGTACCGGTGAAGTCTAGCAAATTTTTCTATCAACTTGCCACCAATACAAGTTTCTTGAATGCGATTGATGAGTGGCTGGGAGGTGGCATGCGCGGTCGCGAGTTAACTTTCAACACGAGCGGAGACAAGGACGCACGGGTAGATAGGAGGCGCTAATGGTTCAGTCGTCGTTCAGTTCACGAGGGTGATGGTATTGTGTTGTCGCGACTGGACGCGTGTTTGAGGCCTTTCCTCACTGGAGAGCTTAATGTTGTTTGTTTAACGAAGTGCGTGCAGCTGCAGTCTTTTTCCCCGTGATCCAAGAAAGTCCGACATGACTTCACACCTGCGATGGATTACAATTTATAAAGATAAACGTATATGTAACATTAAAAAACAGCATACGTATACATAGATATACACAATAGATACAATGTATGTATAAATATATGTTACGATAAAGTAACAAGACGCGGATTGATTTCTTAAAATGATGGATGTCTTATAAGGCGATAGCATTTGATAAATATCGCTCGATTTAAGATATATAAATTCTATTGTATGGAATGCGTGCGAACTATGAATTCGCGCGCGCCAGTGGCTGAGTAAGAGTAGCGTATTGCAACAGGTTTTTGCAATAGTTATTTGCAATGGCTATTTCATTGGAAGGATTATTTTGGTTTACGTGTAAATAATAATGAAAATAGTCATTCTTAAATTAGAAATAAATTTATTTCGCCAAGGTGCATGGATTCTTGTGTTATAGCATCATTTTTGTCCTCAATTTATTACTGTTGCCAGAGAACATTTTAAGTAACTACATATTTACACAAGATTCGAATATTTCATTTTATACTTGTTAAAATGATAATAAGAATAATTTCGGTTTATAATTTGAAATATTTTCACCGTCAATTATTCTCAGCTCTGATTTGCCCCCCCCCCCCCCCCCCATCTCAAAGCTGTGTACAAGTGTGTTGTGTCATGTGTGTCGAAGCAAGAATTCGACATACGTGAGATCAACAAGGGAGTGTTTCTAATTCACTTGATCGGCAGTGTATTTTAATCCTTCATCTTTTCTATTACCTGTGAAAGGAATCAGTGTGGCTCTCTTACTTTCAGTCGCGCAACGACGAAACTTCTATCGACGTGATACAGTGATAAATCAGTGATGCGAGGATATCGTGATTAAAGATGAACATTGCGTAGGAGTGCCACGTTAATGTTCTTAACAGACGTTACCTCGCCTCTGTGTAAGTATCTTCAAGCGGTTTACTTAATTGAACTACTTAATTAAAGTAATTCCTGTTTTGCGTCCGTTCTTACGTGAAATTTAGGGAAGAGTGTAATTGACAAAATAAGAATAAAATTTCCCATAATTGAGTTACCGCTTCTCACAAGAAAGGTTGGCAAATTTGAAAAAAAACCCTAGGAAGTGAAGTCCACCTCAGAGGTTTCGCTTTTGTCTGTGCTTAGAAATTATCGATATTTACAAACCTTATCTTTTTCGTTAATATTCATATCGGTGAAATACCATGTAACACATCTCTACCTTTTCTTCGTTGCCATTATTTATTCAAAGCTGAATATTTTACATTTACTTAACTTATTGATTATTGATTTAACTATCTTATCTACTTTGCCAATTTTCATTATCACATTCAGGACGGCTTCATCCATCAAAGAAGTGTTATTTCATTAATTAATAATAATGTATAAGCATTTCAGTTACAAAAGACCAACTTATTAGTATTATCGTATCATTTTATAATTTTTTTATGAACACCTAATTAATCGTGGACAATGAAGAAACGTTACTTAAATATCTTTAAAGCTAAAGTCTGGCGACAGTAACGTTGATAGCGAAAAGTTACTTAAAATCGTGCCCCTAACAATATACTTCAAGCTTAAGGTCATCCGGGCTGCCTCCTCTATAGTAAATATTTACGAAAAGAATAGTAAACCGGACTGTAGTATTGAACCAAACAAAAAAAAAATCACGCATAACGTATTTATTTACCTATCCCTCATCAGTGACTATTACAACGTAAACAATAAAGGGAAATAATAAATAAATAAATACGTATCACGTGTCGGCCAACAGTGATTCACTGGTGACCGTCACAGCAATGAATAGATTAAAGTGTTAGGATGACAAATATCCAATCCTTTAACACAGTTCCAGGTACTGGGAATAATAGTAAATGTTCGTTTCCGTGATTATCTTGGCTATCTTTGGCTTGCCTGAATCAAACAAATCAATATCCAAAGTTTCGTTGTGTTTAACTTTTCCCTCGATTCTTTGACTCGATGTTGACAAATCCGTTTGTATCTTAACGACACTCCCTATATCCGTGACATCGGACAGTCATTTGACACCGCACGGCCATGCAATCTTATCCTTGTAAGCATTCGCACCCACAAGGTACTCTCGAACCTCGCACCCCTCACTCTCATGCGGCAAAAAATTCTTCAGCCTTGGTCCGAACGCACATAGAAACTGCGGTCTCACAAACGTCGATTTTAAGGATCGTAAGTTCGTGTAAAATTCTACTATCGACGATTTTGAAGAAATGCAATAAAATTGTCCATTCTACTTTAAGTGGAAATTTCATTTGAAGATAATACATTGATAATAGTAAAATAGTTTTTTTTGCTTTGAGCTATTGGGCAATGAACGACATTGATTTTTGTTAAATTAATCTAGAAATCTTCATCACGAGTCTCACTCGTCATTGTATGGCAAGGGGTTAATCACTTGTATGTACATTTGTGTATACATGTTTTTCAATTATGCGTATATACGCTTTTCACTATATAAAATAATGAATAATAAATAATGAATTATAGAATAATAAAAATTACACGTGACATGCTATATTTGTAACATTTGTCGAAAGTAACCGCGATCTGTTTGTGCTATAAGCTTGATAAATTTTCATACAGTGATAATCATTCTATTTCTTGAAGTTACCAGAACTAAAAAAGAAATAGTTCTTTTGTCTTGTAACGTGTCCGCTTTTAAAATTATTCATACACACGAACATCTTTCATTGTCCCTTCCTACAAACATCGAATTATACGTATTCACGAAGATACACCATCACACTCGAAGACAATGCACCATCACACTCGAAGGCAATGCACCACTATGGTTATAAACACAACGTTATTACCCTCTTAACTTGCCTTAACCAAACTCTACTCAAGGCCGTGTTAGTCGACAGAAACCTTAGGCATAATGTCTGGAGTGTATGAAAAAAATGTTAACCCCAATAAAAATAGAATGTAATTAAAAAAATAAATGAATTAAACATCTGTTACGTATTTTCCAACGAATCGTTAAAAACAAATTATATCTGTTTCAATGAATATCTGATCATATAAATTAATTTTTTTCCTGGTGCATACATTAGGTTGTAGATAATATGTAGTACTTGTGTCTAACGTGATAGTTAAAATATTAAAATTTAAATCTCACAGATGAAATTTTATGTAAATGCATTGCATAATAATTATACACTGTCAATATACCGTCAATGTAAATGTATGCTCCACATTACGGTTACATTTCAACGTGATCGGTTATTAACTGATTCTCAACCATAAGGTAGGGATGAGATATGAAGCCTTGTCCAACGTTGGATGCGACAGTATCACGACGCGTCTCCATGCGGAGTCTAACGAATCCGTTATAAACGACCTCTGCGCCTCCGCGGTTTACAGTGTTGCATTTTGTACAGTGTCGAGGGTCGCTTGATACAAACCCCACATTGTGGCCAACAGTGCAATATAGTATATCTATGATGGAAATCTTAGTGGTACATGGGTAAAATATAAAGAAAAGAATATTTGAAATAAAAAACAAAACTCACAAATAAAATAAGCACATTTTAATAACCGGAGATATAAAAAGCTATTCAAACCTTGCATTTTAAGTATCCACTTGTATTTTTTGGAAATAAATGTGAACTAAGGAAAAATATCATAACGTAAAAAACAACAATAGCTGTTTGTATTCTACTTTTAAAGCTGTTTATATAGTTTAAAATATAATATAGTATTTAATGTTTTGGTTTTTAAGAATAAATGATTCAAAATTTTATTTTGTAAGTTACGCCTACACGGGGCCATCAACCTCGAAGTAACCTCCTTGGAGCTGCAGCTGGCCGTACATTCCAGTGTTGAATTCAGCGATCGTAATATTTCTGATATTTACTTTCTGGTATAATTTTACTTTTGACTTAAAAATTAAAGTAATTCTCGAAGTAAAAGTAATTATTAAAGAAACATATTCAATTGAAAATTCACAGGAAGTAACACCGGAAGTGTAACGATTGCCAGCTGCAATGCTGGAACGTCTCTACAGTCTCAAGAGGACTATATAGGTTAAGGGTTATATATCCGTGCATTTATTTCATTCTTACAGCAACATGTTTACAAAAATTACTTTGAAAACTTTTGTTGCATCAACGATAAAGAGAATAATCAAATATTTGTTCTGTCCCTGTGACGTATTTTCTGTCATAAGTGATGGTAATAAAATGACCCACTGATGGATCATATTTCATAATAAAGAAATGTAGGCTGCACGATCCACGACTAGGTCACTAGAGACTGGTTTTATTACACTGAATCGAAAATCTTCAATTTCCAAACAGTTAACATCAATAAGTTTGTAAACATAATAATAACACCAAAATAATGGCTTAAAATATAATGTACACGTATCAAAATTAAGAACGTTACAAAATTATTCTAGCTGAGTACATCGAAACAACTTGTATCGACGCGCGAAACATGTTATTAATATATTCAGCTCTGTGCTACATTCACGTATTGCCTATGGTATATATTTACACAATGCCGAATTTATAATATATTTACACGATTTGTCATAATTATTTAAAATTATAAAAATAAGAATTAACAAAAGGGAATGCTAATATGTAATGCTATAAAATTATTTAGTCATTTAGGCTACATACTTAAAGAAGTATATAACATTCCTTCTTATAGTAAACCAACCATACCATCTGAGCAGAAAGTCCATCGCGTCTCGCTGATAGCCTGTGCGTTAACCTATTAACGATCGGTGGCCCATAAACACACTTTGAAATTAGATAAAATGTTGGGTCACGTAAATAAATTTCACAAAAAAGAAAAGAAAACTAAAAGTAGCAATTTCCTTGTGAATGAATTAAGACGACACACCTTCGTAATACTATCCGCCGCAGACGACCTCTACTTCAGCCTGTATGGAGTTGCTCCTTAGTCGTGTGTTTTACATGCGGTTCACGACGCGCGCATCTGTGCGTCGAGGACTGCACTCCGATGAGCAAAAACCTACGAACCGTTTGATGTTTGAGCAAAACCAAGTGTACAATGTTGGATAACAAATTCCGCATTGATATGAATCATTATCAGACTGGTTTCAAAGAAGAAACACGCAGGCTCATATTTCAAATCAGAGTCAATCACGACTGAGTGTTCGAACGGCCAATATTCAAAATGAAAACTTTGATAAAATGAGTTTAGAAACATTTCAATTGGCGCGGTTTTCAATAAAACGATATTTTCTACTTCTACGAGCTGAATTTTTTGTTAACCTTAATTGCCTGTAAATTGTACGAAACACGACAAGCTCGTAGAATACTCGGATGTAGCTTCGAACGCCTACTTTGCAATGCAGATTAAATAAGAAAGACAATGATTACGAGTGACGGAAACGTTCTTCTTTTTATGACTACTTTTGCCACGCGTGCGTTGATAATAGTATAGAGCTCGTCGATATCAGTAATGCAATTAAATGTGTCGTGTAGCGAGCGAAGTATAGGGCGATCGAGACATTGTGTCCAAACGCACTGTATGGTGAATTCGGACACTAAACTTGTGAACGTGCCGCCCACGATCGGTTACGAAATGCGATAACCAGTTTTTCTTAAACTCTGAACCGTTTTTATTCCTTTTTACTTTGTTTTACTTTTCTTGTACACGTGCTCCTTGTTGACTTTCTCAAGCCGTTTCGTTGTGTTTGGCAAGCTGATAGCGATCGTCGGCCGTTAAGGAGAGAAAGAGAAAGCACGCTGATGTGTGTACGAATGCCACTGCCGGAAAGAAGATAGAGAATGGGCACGAAAGTACTCATCGAGATGCAACAACAGCTGAGGTACCCCATGTGTAGTTCGGAAAACGCGCCAACCAGCACCAAAAAGTTGGACGACGCGATGGAGATGAACGACTCGATATTTCTAGTCTTCGAGGATATTTGTTACACCGCGCGACCGTGGATACTTTTCAAAGGTGAGTCGACGTACTGTGTTGATTTTAATTTGCGAATATTAATACTTTGAGCTAGCCGTGGGGCATGAAAGTTACATGTCATTCGTGAGAAATGTCGGTGATGCAGATCTCTGCTGCACAGTATTGGAGAAACATTGAACAATATATTTTTTTCTTTGTGACAAAACCGTGAATTTTTTTTTTAATTGAAATAACATGTCAATTTTAACAAAAAGTCGGACTTTATTCATGAAACGTGTGTTTCGAATTTTTGTTATTGCGTACTCTGTACAGTTCAGAAGGAATACCGACGGAGTTGACACTTTTACATGGCAAAATCGAAAAAAGATTTAGATTCTGTTGTTTAAACTCATCAGTGCTTTTGTACGCGTGATTGACGATCACGTGTTACCGAGATGCACGTAATAACGCGTAATAACATACATACTTACTAGTGTACTAGAATGAATATGCAAATGCACATAACGGTGCGATGAAAAGGAATTGTTTAAAAATCTTTTATGGACATTTTATATCAATTACAAGTCCTTATAGCGTATTAAAAATGGAATTTCAAAATGTCGGTATTAAATATTTTGCTTATTCGAAAAATGAAAAGCTTCGATCATAAAATTATATTAGGCTAATTTCAAATTGTTTTGCCCATGATTAATCTGTGATCTGAAGCCGATATAAGTAGAACATTATCGTTTTCGATTGAGTTATGTGTCTGGGAGGCGTTTGCTAGTGACAATTATAATGTACAGCTTGTTACAATTGACTCGAATAACAAGTGGGTCGATCATGGGTGAAGTGCACATCAGTGATTGACGCAATGGGAAACATTGAACTCGTCAATAATAATGTCGTCCCCTAAGATACACTTAACTTATTATCTACTATTGTTCTTGTCCGTGCGTGACACGTTTTACTATAATTATTTAAGTCTTGTAGATGAACACTTTTAAATCGAAACAATTTCAATGATATTTTCGACCGTTTTTCTACTTGTTTCTAATTACCGTTGATGAAAATATTTTTTATTTCAATTCTGTGAATCATTACATTATTCA
Source organism: Nomia melanderi (assembly GCF_051020985.1). Classification (NCBI taxonomy): domain Eukaryota; kingdom Metazoa; phylum Arthropoda; class Insecta; order Hymenoptera; family Halictidae; genus Nomia; species Nomia melanderi. The sequence continues at coordinate 8,451,724 of NC_135005.1, forward strand.
ACAATAGAAAGAAACATTTGTATAATTTTCATAGTTAACACAAATAATTTTTCAAGTTGAAAATTTACTTTTATTTCAAAATTAAGTTTCTCAAAAATTGTAAAATATGTAATCATAAGAATCATATATTGATTTATATAGTGTCAAATATGCGTTGAGAATGTAATTATTACGACGTACGCTTGATTTGTTTGATCGAACATTTTTGTTATCAAAAGTATTATTACGAATATCATTAAGTATCATTAAATATTGAATGGTCGGAATTAAGATTAGGTAATAATAATGCAGAATTTAATATCATACTTAAGAGTATAATTAATTTTTCGTGCATTGTACGTGATGAGTATCCGTTCGATACTCGTGTTTGAATGCTGTCGGAGAATTCGTCTCAGAGTGTATAAATAGACCGCGTGCACAATGGTAACCGTTCATGTGTGCGCGTGTCGTCGGGCTGTTATGAGTTTATTAACCCTGAACCATTGGTTGAACGGCACGAGATTAAACATGGTTAAGGACTCTTTAAAAAAAAAATATATATATATATATATATAATAGAAGCCGTTATATCGTCCGTAACAAATTCAATGGGACCCTTGTTGTGCCATGGTCAACCATACAAGGGGCAGTTTACATTATATTCTTTAGTACTTTATGTGCATGAACAGACTCCTTGTTAATCTCATATTATAGACTAACTCTATAACTTCCGCCCTTCTTCCCGACTCTCAACAGTTAGATTATTTTTAAACTATAATTTTTTTTTAATTGATTCATAGCATTTTATTTGGATATTTTAGCTGTGGGCTAATTTTTCTTCAGTTAGTTTTGATGATTTCAAATAATTACAAATGATTCTGGAAATGTTTCCGATTATAAAAGTACGGCATTGAATTAGTACGTAAACAGGACATAGTAAACTACATAGTTATGGAACTGTCACGAACCTTCATTATCACTTAATTATTAGACAGATAACATGCAACAGTCGCATCGTTTTGCGTAACATTTTGTGAATTTCAATATTATTGGCGAACTGCGAATGTTTATACAAATTTAGATTTTTCTAAGTGATTCTGTGATTACTACCCATTTTCTAGAAAATTATTTTTTTTTAGTATAAATTTCGAGGAACAAAGAAACGTAATATTTGTGTGATATTTGTATAACGTGAGTGTCTAAAATCGGTGGTCTATCCGAATTATGAATTTATCGCCGTCCAAGTGTTAAGATATTTTAACTTGTTAACTGTGGAATTCAGTTTCAAAAGTCTCTCGCACAATAAAGTGTGTACGCGACAAACGCAGAGCAAATACAGCTATAATATGTTCTAATGAAAAACTAAAGCAAAATGGAAAGGAATATTACATTTATCTAAACAAATAAATAATTCATTGTTCACAAAATTAGTACCGCGTTGTGTTTTAAAATCACGTGTATACTCGTTTAGCGCAGCTAATTGGTGAAAAGTTTAATTTTAATGCTTAAGGCCAAGTATTATCCGCTTATGAATAAATTCTGAGTTTCTCTTGTGGAATGGTAGAAATGCATGGTGAATTCTGCAAGGTGAAAGCAAGGACTGATACTGACGGAAAGTTCAACCACGTGTTGCTTTTAGTAAATAATTGATGTTTCTTTACTGAAATTGGCGGACGCTTTCTCTCTTTACATTCCATTATTATCTGCGACGATTCTTGCGGTTCATTGTTACGTGATAAGCTGTTCAGCCATACTGTACGTACCCGAGCGATCATATTTATAACATTGACCGTGCACTTTGTGCCTAGGTTTACTATCGAGATGAAAGTAGCCGCAACTGGATAAGTTAGAAAAAATCCCAGAGGGCGTGGTTCAAGCGTAGTGAGCTAAATGCGCATAACGAGTAACTGTCAATTTACCCCAGATTACACTAAAACATGCGCTACATTGTCCTCCAAGATGAGGAGATGTTTTTCAGCTTGACCCTACTATGTTCTTCGGGTCCCTTTTGACCCAATCAAATGTACATTTTTGCAGTACTGTTTTGCTCGATTAAGCTTTCCCGGTTTAATCATGTTTCGAGTTTGATAAGAATACTTTAAATTTGAGAATGGTTTAAGACGGTTGTTATTAGACAATGAGTTCCTATTTTTTTCAGTAACATTTCTAATGCACAGTTAAATTAAGGATCATAACAGGGCGAATCAAAGTGTAAAAACTTTTGTACGATAGAATTTATATTGCATTTGCATTAATATGTTTTTTTAGAGAAGTTGCAGTTGCTGAAGAATCTGAGTGGGGAATTCAGAGCTGGCGAGCTCACAGCGATCATGGGACTATCTGGCGCGGGAAAGTCTACGCTGATGAATGTACTGGCAGGCTTCACGTTAGTAGCGTTAATTATATTGATAACATGTTACTGTATAATTACGTGTTTCGATGTATTTTCAATATTAATTATTTTGGCTAGTAACGGATATTGTCGATCCGTCAAAATATTAATTTTCGGGAAATTAGTCGCTGTTCGACATTTGTTTTCTTATTAACCTTAACGACCTTTTTCATCTTTATCGTTCTTAAGCTAGGGATATTTATGCAATTCCAACTGTTTAAAAGCAAATTTCTAATGTTTCGCATCAAACAAAAACTCATTTTGTTTATGAAGGAATTCAATATAACAGTTATATTTATTTATTCAATATAATGATATAAAGTTTAAAGTATAAATATCTGCAGTCTAGTTACTTCATCGATTGGTAATGAACAAAATTCAAATCTTATCTCTTTTCACGTTACACACAGTATCCTTCTCGTATTAATTCGGACTGTTAAGTTATCATTGGTAAATGCACTCGATATTAATACTGCCACTTTATCAACGAAACATATGCGCTCCGAATAGTGTGAAGTTTTAATCACTTGAGATATTCAAATGTATGTACCATTTTAATCTGTTGATTTATACAGATTATTAAAAATTACACATCCTATATATACAGTGAATCCATTGCTACATAAAACTGTGGTTTGATATTTTACAAAAGGACAGTAATATTCATTTATGTTCTTAATATTCTCTTTAATCATTGCCGATTCCCCTAATCTATTCTTTTTATATACATGCAGTATTATCTCCCTTTTCGAATACATATACAAGCAATTGCTGCACTCAATATGAAAATTACATTTTGTCGAAAACTGTACAATGTGAATATCGTGAAACCGAGTTTATCACAATATACCTATAAAATTGCGCAATGGAATATTTTTACGAGTAAAAATTCGTTTTCCAAGAAACTATAATTCCATACGCGTGCGGTGAAAAGTATTTTGCACGTTTCGGCATTTGTTAATAATTATTAAATAATAATAAAAGGTTGCTTTTTGATCTTTGCCTTTTAATTGCTCTTGTTAATCGTCGAAAGTGAACAAAATTCTGTAGACGATTAGATAGACGCGCTTCGACGCGCAAAATCGCCTCGACGACGCGACGTGTTCAATCGTTTTCATTTCCGCTGATTGTGAGTTCCCGTCGTACTGTACTATACCGTCTCCGAGTCATTCACTCTGGGTAACGTGGTTATCACCGATAAACCTGGGTGACCAAAGAAATCTTTTTTACGCTGTGGAGGAACGATAAATGGTTATTTGCATCTTTCCATGCGCGTGGACGCGTAAACAAGAATTGAAGTACGTTATTCGTGCGTACATTAGTCTTCAAAAATGTTTGTTCACTTACGACAATCGCAGTTAAAAACGCAAAAAAATGAGAATAGTAGAAAACTTAGTATAATATTATTATTATGTTATGATTATTTCTATATTATTATTCTATAGGTTATACAAGTTATTATTATTGATTCGTACACTTTCATTCAGTCACACGCATTAACTTCAACAAAAAGTAAATTATAAAGCAAGGAAATAACTATGTACGTTTCCTCGAGAAATATTTTTAGTGGCAATAACACACGGCTACACGCGAACTAGGTGATGTTTAATAAAAAGAATCGAATTACCAAATTGATCAAACCGTGCGAAGTGTTTAATTCCACTTCAATCATTTTGAATTATATTTTACTGCGCGATAAGATGATTTAGCCCATTAAACGTGGCGGTCTTATTAAGTAGGTTGAATGCGCTTTAAATCGTGGCTTTTATGACCAGCAGCGAACGATCAAAGCGATTGACTGAAATTCAATCAATTGTTCGATACGCATATTAATTCCGTTACGCTGTATGTATATTAGTTTAATAACGGAACGAGGAGGGCCGCATTTGTCGCAGATGTAAACGGAAGTATTTTATTAATTTCAGGACGATCGGTGTAACCGGAAACATAATGGTGAATTCAAGGATCAGAAATCTTTCTGAATTTAAAAGATCGTCCGCGTATATAATGCAAAACGACAATTTGCAGCCGCTATTGACAGTACAAGAAGCAATGGAGGTTGCTGCGGATCTTAAACTTACCGTGAGTGATGGGGAGAAAAAACAGAAGGTATTACCTACTGTGTAATTTAAATAACTAAGAATTCTTTTGAATAGTATAATAGCTGTAAAATGTAATAATATACTAATGCTAGTATAATATTTTTAAATTGATTAGATTTTAATTATAATCAGAATTGAATTAATTTAAGAGTACAATATAATTTGGATAATTCTGAATTCTTTTGAATGCTTTAATCACTATAGATTGTCATAATATGCTAATGTTAGTATATTATTTTCAGATCGACCAAATTTTAGTTACAATGAACCTGGACTCATGTCGTAATACGCGTACAGGGTGGCTCAGCGGTGGGGAAAGGAAAAGACTGGCTATTGCCTTGGAATTATTAAACAGTCCACCAATTTTGTTCCTCGACGAACCTACTAGGTATTTGTCTAACAAAGAAAAACTTGTTTTACTTTAACTGACTAAATATGACAACTGTTCTTCCACGCGTTCATATGCCGTTCGTTAAACTAATAGTTGGTAGACTATCGTCTGTTACCAATTATCAAAACAGATGCGCGATTATTAATAGCGCAAGTTGTTACGTTTATTGTTGTTGTCTGTAATAACTGAAACTTGGAGAATGAAAGTATTAAAATACTGAAAAATCATACTCGTGTTCCGTTTAATATAAAGTTCGTATTAATTTACGTATCAGCATTAATAATTTATACTTTAACGTTAGTGTCGTATACACGTAAAATTACTTGATAAAATATTTTTGGTACATAGTTCATACAGTGATTACCTTTTTGTATTTTTTATTTAGTGGATTAGACAGCGTCACCTCAAAGTATTGTATAACATTGCTGAAGCAATTGGCGAAGTCGGGGCAGACGATAATTTGCTCGATTCATCAGCCGAGCGCATCGCTTTTGAACATGATAGACCACCTTTATGTCGTAGCAGACGGAAGCTGTGTCTACAGCGGTAGCACGCAGAATTTAGTGCCTTATTTGAGTAGCCTCGGACTGCAATGCCCGACGCATTACAATCCAGCCGACTATTGTAAGTATTTAACACTTGATCCTTTCACTCGCACTTTATAACGTTCGTTATCGTCATAAGGACAACGATATTTTTCAACTTTTTACAGGTGTAAATTCATTTACGCATTTAATATCTTTCTTCTCCTTTTTACAGTGATGGAAATCTGTAATGGAGATTATGGCAGATACGTGCCGGAATTAGTAGACGCTATTGAGAATGGAAAAAATAATGCTTGGAGGTCAACGAGCAATGTAACCGTCAATTGTCAAGAGGAAGTTATCGCTTTAAATGTAACAGCATCATTCCAAGCGCTTCGACAGCGGCACCCGATGGAAATGGATCCTATTCGCAGGAAACCTAAGCGTTCCTCCGATTACGCCACAAATTCTTTGAGACAGGTGATCATCCTTCTCAAAAGAAATGCCATTAGACTATCTAGGGATAAGGTAAATCATTAAAAAATTATTGTTCGTTTCGTAGCGTAAATTTAACTGCTGAATAAGTTATGCGTAGGACATTTTTTATAACGTTATCGTCTTGTCCCTTTCCAGGTGTTAACTTTCACACGGCTTGCAATGCATTTTGTAATTGCTCTGCTTGTTGGGACTATATATTTCAGAATTGGACAGGACGCGGTATACGTCCTGGATAATTTCAACCTTTTGTTCTTCAATATAATGTTTCTAATGTTCAGTGCCTTTAGTGCGACTGTTACTACGTGTAAGACTATTAGATTCAACATTTGTCGTTTATTCATTTTACTTTATTATTTTCTAGACGATCATTAGTGTTTCTTTTTCACTTACAGTTCCCACGGAGTTACCGATTATAACGCGCGAACACTTTAATCGTTGGTACAAGTTGCCCTCTTTTTACCTTGCCAATAAATTGGCGGACATTCCCATTCAATTCGTGGCGATATCCATGTACATTCTTATAGTGTATTATATGAGCGATCAACTTCTGGAACTGCGACGTTTTTGTCTGTATATTTTAATGTGTTTCGCTGTTAGTATGGTTGCTCAAACAATCGGTCTTTTGATTGGAACCGGAATGAAATTACAGGTTTGTACGAAGATTGAACAAAAATGATTGTATACGAGTTATATATATCTTTGTTTATTATTCAGTATTACGTTAATTATTCCGTACGACTATTAGGTTTATTTATGTATCATGAATATGTAGATCGCTCTATTTTCTTTCAGCATGGTATGATCTTTGGACCTCTTTTTATTCTTCCTTTCTTAATATTCAGTGGATTCTTTGTTCAATTCAGGGATGCTCACCCGTATCTACGCTGGCTGTTTCATTTGTCATTTCTTAAGTATGGTTTTGAGGGTGTAATGGTTGCTATTTATGGGTAAGAATGCTTTTGTATAAAAGTTAATATAGTCAGATCAAGACTAGATCGCGGCTTAAAGTTAGTGAAGACATCCGTGGCATATCGTTTAGTTTCATTTTTATAGTCCCACAACTCTGCTTCGGTTAGCGCTTCCTATATTTTTTGCTATATGTAAATTTTAGAATTTTAAATATTTCTATCCACTTCTTTACTCTAACATTGTTTCCCATTTTTCCTCTATCATTTTTAAAAATTCTGCTTCCATCAACTCCTTCACTTTCCCTTCGTTCATTTTCCATTTTCTTTTCTATTAATTTTCTCAGTACATCACGTTACATTTACCAACTGATAAACACATTACGACTTAGCTCAATAGAGAAGAACGGGAAAGATAGGGACACTAGAAATTATGTAATCTTTCTGTGGATTTAAGAATCAAATAAACAAGGGAAATATACTTAGCCAAGTGGTGTCTCATTACTTCTGATTTCATTAGAATCGTCAGTGTTATATAATTTAAAATTTTTTATTTAGATTTCGTAGTTTCCAGAAAGACGATTGCAGTCCTATAGACAAATAAATATTAACGCCACCTTGCCTATGCTTTTTTTATTATTATAATATCTGAATGATAAATGCGAATGTTCTTTTGTAATTTCAGTTATAATAGACCAAAGCTGTCCTGTTCGGACGTCTATTGCCATTTCGCTTGGCCAGAGAAACTATTGAACGAAGTAGACATGAAGCAAGCCGACTACTGGTTCTGTATGATCGTTCTAACGTGTTTGTACTTCGTGCTAGACATTGGCGCGTTCACGTTGTTGAAATTAAGACTGGAGAAACGCTTGTAAACATTGAAATCAAAATTACCGTACGAGATTTAGTGAAATATAAAATCTTTTCCACGGTCGATACGTGTTGTGTTCAGTTTAGTGCAAGTAGAACAATATTAATGAATTCTTCTGAAAGACTGACTTCTATTTCAAATGTTTTGTTCAAGTGTGGGGAAGAAAACTTTGTGAAAAGACTGTTCGCCGAAAGGAAATAATTATTGTTGCATTTATTGCGCTTCGTTAAGGACACGACGAATACATGTTCTACGATATGTTATATTATTATGCGCGTGATAAGTACGCGCGTGAGGCGCGTCGTGATACGAAAAGTTTTTATCGCCTTAAGATAAGCACGGTATCATGGATCAATATTCTTCTGATGCTGTGTTTCGTTTTAAACGATAAGAATTGATTTCTTCTTTTCCTGTTTGCACAAACTAAGTTGATACCGATTACCGAACGAGAGAGTGACAGAGGTTAATAATTTTAAGAATATAATTAACTGTATCTTTTGTATTTGCATCATCGTATTTAAAGGGCACATTAAATCAAATTCAAAAAACACCTGATGTCTCCATGGACTTATTCCCCTATGTTTGTTGAAATGTCAGTAGCGAATGTTGACAATTAAACAGAAAATAAATCACAATCATTTTCGTTTAATTTAAAAAAGATGCTCAACAATATACTAATCCTTCGTCTCAAAGATATTACGAAGTTTCACTTTCATCAGAATCTATTGTAAAGTACATACATTTAAAATTTGTATTCAACGTAGCCGAATTTTAAATGATATAAACTATTTAATATGAACCTATTCAAACTACATGAATTTACCAGTATCTAGATGAAAAATAACAGTAAAAGGTAAAAACTCGCGGTTTTATAAAGAGTAGCTCGCAGCAATTCTGTGTAAAAAAACATTGAAAACAAAACACCTGGTCGTGGGATGCACAAATTACTTTTCCCGATCGCACGGTAAGGAGGAAAGTGGCCAGCAAATATGCGTAAATGCCTATTGTACGCAATATATAATTTCCTATTAGTATGGAAACAGCGAAGCGCGAGCATCTAATCGTGAATCAAGGTCAAATTACAAACGCTGCAGGCATGACATGTAGGGCAAGAAAACTAAGCGACGTAACGGCTGTTTAATCGGTAGTCGTCGCGACGGATTTGCTCGTGTCATATCAGTCGTCGCAGTTTCAGGAAAACTGTCCTGTCTATTCAATTTGCTCGCGGTTAATCAACTTGAGGACAGTTTTTGTTCCCTTACCGACTTATTTTCTCCTCGGTCCGGTCACCGACGGAACGGTCGAATAGGAGTCTGCATTCGATGATAGGTGGTACATGTTTATCGTCAGTCGGTGAAATTTCTCACGAGAAAACAGACTCCGTGATAGCTACAAACATACCCTATTGTTTGTGTATCAGACGATAACCATGAGATACTGAAACATCGTATGTTAGCTTATCCCCGCGTTACTTTGGTTTTCCTTCGCGCAAACCGTCGTGAGAATTGGTAGCTGTACCATCGCGACGATGACAGCTCTTTCATTCTTTAATTATCTTCGAATGATTCAAGACTCGTGACGCGCGCTTCAGTTTTATTTCGACACGAGAATGAAAATTGTTTGTTAAACAATCGGTGGTGATAGACGCAACTGGCATGAACCCAGAGTGCAGTTAGTCGCTGGAGATTCTGTGTTCTTGATTAGGAACAGTGCAACGAGATCAACGTGATGTAAGGATCAAATCAGTGAATAATGCCGAAAGAAACGATTTGTGAGATAGTGAAATGTTTGTTATCGTTGGCTTGTCAGTAGATAGCGTGGTATTCGATTTTCGGGACATTGTCATTTCATTAGGGGATCTTATTTAGTATTTTTGAAATTCTTTTGTTTTTGGATATTTTAAGTCCGTGTCGAACGTCCTTTAAGCTATTTTCACGAACTGAATGATTTTAAACTTTTTTTTTTAATTCAGTTTAACTTATTTTGAAGCATCATTATGTAAATGGATTTATATTTCAATTATTAAGATGAATATTTTTATTTGTTATATGGTCTTTTCGGACAGCTTTGAAGTTTCTAAAATAAAGAGATACGAGCAAGAAAAAGAAATTACACGATTCAAAAGATAAAGAGTTATACAATCGTGGACATTAAAATTGTTCGTTTCAACATTGACATCGAGTGGCTCTGAATATTCTTGGATTATATATCAGTCTATTTTGGTGGAATAAAATTCTATACTATACTAGTTGGCAGAAAAGTTACCCGTTGACGTTTAAAACTTAAACATAATTTTCAACATTGGTTTAACGATGGAAGTATTCTGTTTTTATAGATTTCACTTCGTATAAGTCACGCCGAATAATATGCAAACATTGTATATGCATAGGCTGACAATTCGAACTAGCATGACTAGTTAGCGATTGACAGACATAGAGTCAGTGGAAATGGAGATGTACGATAACAAGGATGCAAACGGCGATATGATGGTCAATTCGGTCGACGAAGAATGCACGATTCAATTGAGGGACGACCAAAATTTTCTTAATCCGGAAACGAGGCCGATTACTAGGATACATGTAGGGTTCGACGATCTCACATACGAAGTCGGTCAAAAGAAAGGCAAGTGTCCACGGACGCGCGGAGAAAGTATAATTTATAGTGGCTATACACACGATTCAAATAGTTTTACAACATTGGTTAACTAAAATAAACATTTTCGAACCTCCTTTCAAATAACCAATTTAGAAAAATATTTTTTATGAATAAACGAAAGGTTTCAAATCAAGAAATAAATGAGATATTTATGTGTTTTGTATGTTCAGCTTCTCTGGTCGGTTACGATTAAAAGATCAGCTCGACCAATGAAAGAACTTAGCATTGACCAGTTCAAATAAAGTACTATGTTGATTAAAGAGCGAACTGAGGTCAAGATTGCTTTGCATAAAGTTTTTCAATTATAACGTGAAATGTTACAACCGTTACCGTTAAGAAAAAATTGTACATGCTGAAAAGATGTCCAAGGTAAATCACTGACACAAGGTTGAACGGTCAATATTTCCGTTTACAAATTTTTGCGGCATTTTTGCAACATATGATGCTTATGAAAAACTTATCGAGGACGATTATACGCATTTATAATTATATATACTTGTTTGTAACGCAGCAACAGTCAACCAGTATTGCGTTTTTATCTGTTTGTCGTGGTTTATCGCTTCTTTTTGTGGAAAATATAATGAGGAAAATTATCGAATCTAACAAATTCTATATTAATGTTCCTCTTGTCACAGATTATTGTCGTTTTTAATATACATTTTATATTATATATATATTTTTTAATACAATTATGTTTTTTCTTAAACAAGTTTTTATTAGGTTTTAATATGTTCATAACAAATGAATTTTTTAGAGAGGTAAGACTATGTTAAGCCATATTTATTTGTAGGTAAGACGAAGAGAATTCTGAAGAACATCACCGGATGTTTTCGGCCGGGAAGGTTGACTGCCATTCTCGGTCCATCCGGCGCTGGAAAGACGACATTGCTTCGCATCATATCTACCCTGAAGTCGACCAACGTGAAAGGCACAATTACAGTTAACGACCAAAGATGGAACGCCGACGTTTTTCACAAAGAAACGTGCTTCCTGCCACAGGAATTCGCACTATTACCATTGCTCACCACTCGCGAGACTCTGTACTTTACTGCCCGTCTAAAAGTTCAAGGCATTCGCGATCGACGCGCTTTTTATTTGATTGTAAGTGACAAAACTCATGTTAATATTGATTAAACGGTTTCATTTTGAAAAACCTACAAGCATGGAAAAGTAGAATTTTTTATTTTAACATTTAAACTGTAGTAAAAACTGTAATAATTTATTGTATTAGTAAATATCAATATATGTATATATATTTTATTAATTATATTAATGAATATAATTAACCATCTATTCGAGTAGATCGAAGAAATAGCAGACAATTTGAATCTGTCGAACAGTCTAGACACAATGGTGGAGAATCTGAGTGGTGGCGAAAAGAAACGGTTATCAATAGGTATAGAAATGGTCACGAGACCGTCCGTGTTGTTGTTGGATGAACCAACCAGCGGCCTCGACAGCACTTCCTCGTGTCAGGTTCTTTACGATAATCAATAAAAGTTTATTTTAATTTTTGTATTTCCACAAGCATACCTAACAAAATTGCGGTACCGTTTTGAACAGGTGATTAATTTGCTGCATCGAATGGCGAGTACCGGTTGCACGGTCGTTTGTGCGGTTCATCAACCCAGCAGCCGGATGATATCTAAGTTCGATGACCTGTTAGTCCTGCACCAGGGAAAGTCTTTCTACTGCGGCACTTGGGACAACGTTTTAAGCACCTTCAATGACGCGGGATATGTCTGCCCGCAGTTTTATAATATAGCCGAATTTGGTAATTCCAGAAACTAGAGTGTAGTTGAATATAAATGGAAACGTTTAACAAGTCTTGAATACCGATTGACGATTGTGTAATAGTTTTAGAAGTCGTGACTGGCGAGAGAGACGGCGACTTGGACAATTTGTACACAATAAGTCACGACAAATATCAGAAATGGAAGACATTGTTCCAACGTCCTACAATGGGTACTTGACATTAACTTTATTTACAGAGTAAAATAAAAATATTGTACTTACTTCGATTAAAATTTCAGATTTGGATTCCGGTGTCACGTTGAAAATTAACAATAATACAAACAAATTGAAGTCGCCCGTATGGGAAGAGGCGAAAGTACTGTTAATGAGAGGAATGATCTGTACTAAACGTGATAATGTTAGTACAATTGCATCCGACGCACTAATTAATTATACGCGTAATATCAATATTGGCCATGCCACCTGTACCACATTTGTTTCGTTATTTTTGCATAAATTGTCTTTTTACTTTTAGACATTGACTAAGCTCAGGTTTGCAGCTCACGTGGTAGTAGCTTTTTTATTAGGCGCCGTGTTTTATAATACCGGGAGCGATGCTAGTAGAATTAACAGCAATATCGCTTGCGTATTCTTTGTTTTACTGTTCTTGTATTTTTCAAGTTCCATGCCGGCTGTGCTAATGTGTAAGTTAGAAATTATGTCTGTTTATTAAACAAAATTATACTTGTGTAGTGAATTTATGTTTTTCGTGTTTATAGTTCCTATAGAGGCAAGTGTATTCTTGCGAGAATATTTAAACAATTGGTATCGTTTGAGGTCTTACTACGTGGCGAAAATTACGTCTGACTTACCGTTGCAAGTAAGTTTACTGTTTTTCTAATAAAATTCTGTATTTGTTCGATTAAAAATAATTTATGTTTTTTAGATCCTTTGTCCATCCGTATTTATCTTTATAGCATACTACATGACTGGCCAGTACATGGAATGCGACAGATTCTTTCGTACATGGTTAATCTGCATTTTGACAACGATATTGGGCCAGTCGTCAGGGATGCTCGTCGGTGTCGCATTTAACCAGCACGTAATAGATCATTTTAATTGTTTAATTTCAATTCGTTGCAGCCGTAATTTTCTATAACGTGGATATTTCATTTATCAGAATTATTTTTGCTTATACATTAGAAGTCCAAGATTCCATTAACTATTGTTTGAAAATTTGCAAATTTTAATTAGATGAATTAATGCACATTAATAAGGAAGAATATTTTTTATCATATTTGATAGTAATATCCTAAAATATCTTGGTCTACAACCATAATTTTGAAAAGGCTTCATTATAATAAAAAATATTGTTAATATTTTCCAGTTAGGAATATTTTTAGTTCCTGCGATCAATATGCCCATGATTCTATTCGCCGGGTTTTTCTTGAAATTCAGCGAAGTAGCGGGATACCTTCAACCACTGTGCATTATTAGCTTTTTCAGGTATATTACAATTACAATAAACTCAAACATATACAAATATGGTACACTTATCTCATATTTGCTTGCAGGTACGCATTTGAAGGTATCTTACAAGCACTTTATGATGGAGATAGAGAAAAGTTACCATGTTCTGCAATCTATTGTCCCCTGCGTTCTCCAAATAGAATTCTAGAATGGATGGATATGCCTACAGTTTCTTTTTTCATGAATATATTTGCGCTGTGTATTTGGATAGCGTGTCTGCAGATTGCTACTTACCTTGTACTTAAATGGAAGGCGAACGTAGCACGGAGATGACATATTATGTATTTTCCTTTAAAAAGTGATTGTCCTTCGACCAATATTATTAATTAAATATCAAAAAGGAAAAAGAAAAATACTTCAAAATTATTCATCTGTAGATTTGAAAATATTTATGTGAAAAGTGTTTGATGGCTATTAAGTAAAAATGCTTAGATATGTTTTGTAAGTATATATTTAATTTTACATACAAAATTATAAATAATGAAAATATATTTCTTTATACTTGAAACGTTTTCTAGTACATACATTGTTAATGTGTAAAGCATATTCTTGGGAAGGGGTTATCACAACGTTGATAAGCCCACATTCTCAAAAATATTGTTCTCGATGTGTTACGTAAAATCGGCAAGATCGCGAGTTCAAAGTACTTCCGTAAATATTAATGGCTCGAATAGCTCAATGTCAAGAGATTAATCATTTTGTACTGAAAACCTGATGTATTGGGTTTTATCTTTGCCTTATAAATTAAAATAAGTACTCTAAAACATGTAAGTGGACTTCGTGCCTTATTTATTTATAGCACTCAAGACCCTTTGAATACAATGAAATGTTTAACAAAGTTGAACATTATAAAAAAACTTTTCTCCATCTTTAACTTCTTCAAAATTAGTCTATAAGTGTCAAAGTTGAAGAAGACTATTTACCATTTTATTATTTAAGAAATTTATTAAATTAAAGAGATATTTTCCTTATGAGAAATCAATTATTTGTCGTTAGAGTTTTTTTTCCATTAGTTATATACATATATTTGTTCCTGTCATAAATTACATAGAAACCGCAGTTTATTGACGATTATTAAATATTCATCGAATGTTCAAAATTATAAACCAAATATAATAGCATAAATATGATCGTATAAATAAAGCGATACATATAGAGTTACCGATGACTTATATTTTTGGTCCCATCAGTATGTAAAATATTAACAACATAACAATATAAAAAATTCTTACATACGTGGCTGAGAGTTACGGGTGTGAATAAAAAATGTTACGTTACGATCTATGAAAGAATACTTGTCTTAAATAAATTTGAAACTCTGCAATTATATACAACGGTTTTATACGTGGTATGAGACAGAATATAAATATCTCGCACCGCTTCCAGGAAAACCCAGCACGTATGAACAGATTATTCGAGTTGTTTAATTGACTTTTCGTTGAGCAATCCTTAAATATCACGTTCAATTCCCGAAGATATCTTTCCGGAATGTTATCACCTTAGATTACGTTTAATTCGCTATTTATTAATATAAGTTTGATCCATTAATCTTCTACGGTAGCGTAAAGGCTTTGTTTAAAACGTGATTGTTCTTTACACGAAATCTTGTACGTACAACGGATCGATCGCAAAACGTCAGTGAAACTTTTACTCATTATAATACAAAGGATTTGAAAATCTTTATGAATCCTTTTTCTCCTTCTGTATAAAGAAAAAAAAGGAAAACGGAATTCCATTTTCTTCCTTTCCCCAGAAATTCATTACTTTCTTTTCGGACTTTATGTGTATAAAGTATATACAGTCTGGAGTAAATTTAATTAAGAAACAATTAAATGTCTTAGCAATTAGAATAGATACGAACGATGAACGTTTTGTACATGGTACATCGATACAATGAATTCCTTTCCTAAACGTTTCAGTACGCAAGATTTCGGATTACAATACATTTATCCGCGCACCGTGTACTCTGCTTTTACACCTTAAATTAAATATGGATTTACTATTAGCTATCTCGTGCATTGATAAATAGGTTCTTTCACGTCCCCTTTGCTGTGATTTCTAACGATAGTACGAAATATCTATGTAATATCACGATAAAAACTGTGGGCAGGCAAAACACGAGCCGTGAGGAACACATGTTGAGTTCGATCTGTATAATCCTTCGATTATATTTATCGCACGGAGACGATCTTCCATTTAAGAAGTAAATAAGCGCCGATACGCGTTAAGATAAGTATCGTGAGCAACGCCACCACGTCATTCCAAAATTGATCGCCGTCCATAGCAATGTCATCAAGGAATTTCGAAGGATACTTGTAATGACAGTACAGGTTTTTCCTTCCTTGGCAATCCAACACCGGTCGGTTGAACCCGTATATAGCACTAATGTACCTGTGCATTCAGAAATATTTAAACTGATTATTATTTTTCTTAGCATTTTGTATATTTATATTATTATATTTATAATATTTTCTTTATTATTATTATTTATTATACTTACAGTAAAGTACAATAATAAAATGAAAAGTCAAAGGAAGAACGTTTAACCCTTCGCACTCAGAATTGCGTTTATTATAAATATTTTCATTTTTATAATTAACATACAGAGAAATAATACATAAACTATAGAACAGAACCATTTTACTTAAATGTTCTACGTATTAAAACGTTATACAAAATTTTAATGACGAGCTATCGAGGTTTATAATTTTACCTCCCTTGAATCAATCGGCGATGAGAATCGCCTCTCAAGCGCAAAGGATTAACTGTCTGAGATACCAAATAGAGATAACAGATAATAAGTTATCTAATTTACAAAAGTGAGTAATTTAGCAGATTAACAGAGGAGCAAGAATAACGCAGGAAATATTACCCTTCTAGGCCATATCGCAGGTAACTGACGTATGTACCCCATTTCAGATAAATCGGTATATCTCGCAGTGACACACCGAATCCAGCAAACATCATCAATGGTACTGATAATGTCGGTCCTAAGAACGTCCCGTTCTAAAATTTAACATGAACATTTCAGAATTTCACTTTGCGTGCAAATATTAACGGTGTCATAGTGTAACACGCTTGCTACCAGCCAGATTGTATATTTGCGACCCATATTTTCCTTCATTCTCGTTATCTTTTCTTTTTACATTTTCCCTTGTAATATATTTTCTTTTCATTTCTATAAACGGTTTGAATTATACAAAATTTCAAAAAAACAATGAAAAAGTTCGTAGACATTTTTGACGACTAATATTTTATGTTCCGTAAACGTGTCAATAACATTTTTATAAAGTATCGTACCGAAACAACGGAATTGAAACAAAGGCTGGTATCGAACGTATTAACGTATCCGCAAAATTATCTCCTGTTTCTCATTGTTTCGTTTTTTTATTTAAGAATCATCTCGTGTAAAGTATAATACATACAAGCGATTTAATTGACATAAAATTACATAAGACTGCAGCGTGCGTAAGGGACTGATAGAAATATTTTATGTTTGTAAATACGAGTGACGATAAAGCGTATCGTTATGTCCCTTTCCAAACGAATTCTATATGAAATAATGTTTTGAATAGCTCGGGAGATAATTGCGCGGATAAATTAAAATGGGACAATTGCGTTACCAACACACACTTACAACTACATTGAATACTGCTCCGATCATGAGACCAGTTCCTTGACCTATGAAAGATATCAGCAAACTGATCGAGAAAAACATCAAGAACCGTGTCATCTCTAATGGCTGGGAAGTTACGAAATATACTATCACCGTGAAAATTAGGCAGCAGAATATTGAGACTGGCAGGTCGACCAATGTTAGCGACGTGTAGAATGCCTTTAAGCTGTACCATCTGTTGAAGTGCTCCTTCAGCAGGATACTCATTTGCAAAGGAACTGTAAGAGATATATTAATTAATTAGAGAAATATTTATAATTTCATAAAAATGAATTAAAGAAACATTTATAATCTTGTACTAGTTAGAGAAATATCTACAATTTATCACGATATCATAAGTCGAATGATCTATTAACTAACATTTTAATTGGTAATTCGATTATTAATAATAATTTGATTGTTAAATTCTTAATAAACGAATTTCCTTGTAAATATTGTATAACCATATTTGTCGAGATCTCGATTGAATCGTATTATAGTGTATGTAATAGTAAACAGATTTATTTAATAATTCCCAAGGAAAACTCTTTCACGATTTCAGTGATTCTAAAGTAAGAAAAATGATTTACTCAGTTACTTACAAGTGACTATGGTGAGCATCATTGTGGTCATCATGTGATGTATAAGAATCGAAAAGAGAAGATTATAATTATCTAAGACTCTGGCACCGTCCATGCCAGCCTGAAGGAAGACGGTGCCGAGCATAAAACTGACGGATATGTTGACTAGGATTCGCATGTGTGTTAACGTCTGCAATGATAACGTAATTATGATTTACTGTGAGCACGTAAGCTGACTTTTTAAAATTTCTTCACAAAACTTATAGTCGTGCATTTATTAAACTTCCAATTGACTTGTATTTCGTTTTAGGTATTACTAAATCAGCTTCTTTAATAATTTCTCAAAGAAGTATCTGTATCTTTTTAGTAGTTGTAAGAAAAGAAATCAGGAGTAGGTAATTTTGACCCAAATGGTAATTCTAGCGTTAACTACTGATCTCACGAATGTACTCACGAAAAGGTGACACATTCACTAGTTTTAACTACGTGTAAAGCTTTAAACATTATATAACGAAATTAAAAGGAGGAAAAACAACATAATTGTTATGTTGAATGTATGTAAATAAGTTCAGTAGAGTTCTAGTTCAGTAAAGGTTTAGTTCAGTAAATTGTGCTCTGAAACCTGGCATTAAAATATCAGTATTGCGTCCTCGATGGTTGAAACAACAAGGAAAAGAGATAATTCAGCTTACCGTGTTTCTTCTGCACGTAAGAAACCCCCTTCCTATCAAAACCCTGATTTGATGCACCAAAGAAGTTGCCTGTAAGCTGCTGTTACCCTCAGCTTCGATGATTTTTTTGATCGGATGCAACGCTGCGAAAGAAAAATCATAGAAATAAACGTCGTGACTCTTTATACAACAATATCGTTCACGTACCTCTCAGATTTTTCGCGTCTGTGAGATCGGAAGTGTTGAACCACTGCACGTTCCTGCCGTTTTGAGAACCAGATATTAACAACGACACTTTGTCCTCTCCGTATTCGCCGCAGGCCAATTCGATTACTGTTCAATAAATACTCGATGAATTGATATTGCGAATTTAACGAATAGATTGTCAGTTTTTATATTCGCGATTATAATGCAAAAGTTGACCAATTTTGGATTTCAAAGAATGTGACACGTTTAATCATAATATTCATCCTACAATGCTGACAAGTTACAAAAAGTTGACATGAATTATAAACGTTAGCGAAAACTTAATCAGCGTTGACATCTCCTTCCTGTGGTGACGTGGCAAAATGACTTAGAGAATATAAAGAATGGATATTATCTACAGCAAAAGTTGTTGTTACGCCTAAGTGAAGTCTAATAAATTCTTTATTACGAAGAATGAAATTAGAACTTTCACTGTAGTGCTCGAAGCAGGATAGTTAACACGTTTACTACGGGTAAATTAACTCCTTGCCCTATAATTTACTTCGTAACTATACAACTATTGCATCGTTATTAAGAAAAGAACAAATTTTGTCTACGTTCATTTCAAAGGTTAACGATTGACAATAGAAAAGTAATATTTAATTTATATCTAAAGAAAAAGTAAATAACACTTAGATTTCTCAAATTCGGAAAATTGCTAACTCTTTTCTGTTACATTTATTGAACATTTTTTGAAAAGTATAAATTGAGTTTCAAAAAATGCCAGCAGCGAACGTGTTAAGCCACTCGCGGCTATTAGCGTGGTTCGGGTCACTCCTCTCGGAAAAGAAAATGTAATTACATACAAGACACATACTGTAATCAGCCGGATTGTGGTACATAGGACACGGTAGCTTGATGTTTTCCAAATAAGGCACCAACTGATCGGTTGCACCGTGGTAAAGGCACTCGCCTCTCGCTAACACGTATACCTGCCGGACGAACGAAATTCTCAACGATGGAACTGTCAAGCAGTGAAAGCTGCTCGATACGAATTTCTTTTGTAAAAATCACAAAAGCGAATTTTACCAGATTACACGTATGTAACTTTCATTTTCACATGCACGGGAATGAGTGAATTCGTTTGATCTCCGGAGGACCGACGTTCTTTCGTAAAAACAATCGTTCACTTTTTCCAAATGCTTGCAAGCAAATGAATATTAAGACGAGTAAGTTTGTAACATTTATAAATAATCATAAGCAAATATTAAAGTACAAAACACGTTCGAATATTAAACATTTGTCCAGGGTTTCACCAATTTTATAAAGGTTACTAATACCATTAATACTATTATTTGCTAATAACTAATAATAACAAAAAAGGTTAATAATCATTGGTATAATTGCGATCTCCATAACTGGAAAAATGAAAGATACGGAACGAGTCGTTCGGCTTGCAAGAAAATTTTATAATAACAACGTGATCGATGAAGTTATTTGACATTGCTGATCCAACGTTCTTGGCTCAACAGAGATAATTATACCAGTTCCGCAATTAAGGGAACGGCAGAGGAAGGACGTCTTGTTATAATGGTAATATTCTTCTTACCAGGTCGAATAGCTGGAAGAGGGACGCGCTGGGCTGATGAATCGTGCATATGATTGTTCTCCCTTGACGGGCTAGCACCTTCAGCAGATTCACCACTTGCATGCATGACGAACTGTCTAGACCTCTGCAAACAAAGACACACGCGTGGCTAAAGGATCGGTAAAATTACAGGGTAATTTATTCAACGTATTCGGTTGGTGTTTGCCTTGCGCTTTACTTTCGTGAGTAAACAGGATGATCGACCTCTCACACGCTAATGTTCCCGAAATAGTATGTATAGCGCTTTAATAATCTTCCTCGCATGTTTATATTCCTCGTTTCCGTCGGCATTTTTGTTACAGAACAGTTTTAATACCAAGGTATACACGGAATAAAAAATATTTAAAAAAAATATAAACAACACCAGACCAATAAATAGTTTCTACTCTTCTTAAATATTTAATACTAAATGTACCAGCACTTTATACATATCTATTCCTACCGTAAACGGTCGAATAACTGGTTATAAAATAAACAAATAAAACGATAGATTTGCCTTAGTGAAAACGGAACAAAAGGAAAGGCAAAAATTGAAAAATTGATTTGATATGATAATTGATTTCAAGTTAAGTGGACGAAAGAAAATGCAGGATTTCTAATCAAATTTTAAAACCGGTTGACCGGTCGCAATACGTTTAGCGTTAAGGAATCATTAATTTAACTCATTGAAAAAGGGTTTTTAATATATTCGAGAATCCTTGTTTCTAAAGGGTTGATATTTCGATAAGCCGCTCTTCGAATAAGTTTAATACCGTAAACTGTGGATCTACATAAATGTATGGCGTTTATAAATGTGCAAAACACAACGGAAAACTTGCATCAATTAATATTAACGATATAATTACGTTATTTGTTTATCATACAGGATCTGTCAGTGGACAAAATGAAAATTTCCCTTGCTTCAACTTCTATAAAATAATATATAAAAATCGGAAATCGCACGAAGCTCGCACAGTCTATTAATAACGAGTAGTCAGATCCAAAGATTATTTTTCAGTATATGATACGTACGTCGTTGGCTCGTCGAGAAACATAACGGTGGGATTGTTAACCAGCTCCAGAGCGATGGACAGCCGCTTTTTCTGACCGCCGCTTAGCCTATCCGCTCGCGTATCCATGTGCTCGTACAGACCCAGAGTCGTAAGAATCTCCTCGATCTGAAAATTGATTTAATTTTCTTCTTCAGATTCAGCCGTTAGCCGCTAATCTAGAAACTGAGGCACTGATGCCGTTTACATGACCATCAGACAGCGGATTCTTATTAATTTATGGCGCGAGAAAATTTATACGTGGGTTACTGCAGAAGTTTCGTGGAAAAATGAGAGAAGTCACATACAGTGAATATTGGATTGCAACACTCAACCGGACTGGAAGGTTGCAATTAGAAAAAGGTAAGATTGAATCCAAGAAACGAAGATTTTAGAATGGCGGACGGCGGATTAGACATGGCGGATTTTTTCCACAATCTTACAGCTACATTGTCAATATTCAAGTATTTATCTTTCCGTCGAAATTGTTTGATCCTTTAATCTTTGATGCAATACGTCTAAGTACAGGCATTAAAATTGCAAATAAAGAAAATTCCTTAAAATAGATTTATATCTACACTGTTTGCTTTCTATTTATATTTTACTATTTCACTTTCTGCGCGCATCTTACGGTTTCTTTCAATGACAGCTTCTCAGTTTCGACGCTGCAGATGAGTTTTCGCACTCGGCCGCGCGAAATAAAAATTAGACGAGATTTCGGGTGTTTTTGTCACCGGAATCGGAATACTCATTCGCCAACAAGGCCATCATGACAACACAACAGAGTTCAAGTGCCAAAAGGAATTTCACGAGGGATAACTGATCCGTTCGCGGTAGTACATTTTCGGTTGACTTTTCACACCTGTTAACCAATTTGTATCTGGGTTCTAATTGCACGATTTGCGCAGTACTTCCGGGATCAATGATACACAATTGATTAACCTAGATATGTATTTAACTCTTTGCCTTATGATTTTTTTCAATGCCATGCTTGATGAACTTTATTCTTAATAATTTAATAAAAAAGTAACAGAATTTGGATACTTATTCTCTGTCTGCGTTTATTCCAGAGGTTAATAGTGGATAATATAAAAATAATATTTATTTTAAATTCCAGAATATAGTAACATACACAAAACTAGTAATATTTATCCTTGTCAAATTCTTTTCAAAAATTCTCGCTACGAGTCACGTTATTTTACAATATCTTATGGCAACGGGTTAATACAAGTCGCAGCACGCGGATTATTCCGCTTGCCGATGCAAGTGAGTTTTTACGCGGACCTAGATTAAGCCTGACCGCTTATAGAAAAAGTATGGCTGCATTCCTTGAGATTTAACACCCTCTACTGTTGCATCTGTGCAAATATAGAAGTTCAGTTATCTCACAAAAAACATCTTTATAATTTTAACACGTTGACAGCCACCGAAAATTTCAGCGTTGTATGTATCACCTATTCCTTTGTAGCAAAGATACAAAAGGAGGAATTGTTAATTATTCCTTCCAACGATTTTTACGTTCCACCATTATCTAATTATTTAGGCCACCGAACAAAAATGTTATAAAAATATTCGACGTTAGTTCTTTCGCAAATTATAATTATTTTCCAGTCATTATGGAGCTCCAACCACCGACGATCACCGTGGTAGTCAACGTGTTAATAATTGCAAAATAGAAATTTTTAAATAGGTCATGTTGCCACGTCCGAGCATTAACAGTATCGTTATCCCGCAAACATTTCCCAGTTTAGATATTTCAGCGTGTCCCGTTTATCTTATCAATCCCCGGCGTAACGAACACCGTTCATGCAACCGCGATTGCGATGCATTCGCAATTCAAAATATTGACAATTGTTCGCCTGAACGAACGGTACTGTCACTCACTCTTGTTTCCTTCTCGTATCGCGGGATCTTTGTCGGCAGCTTGAGGTCAGCGGCCACTCTCATGTTCTCGATCACCGTCAGCAACGGCTCCAACCGGTCGTCCTGCGTGATGTACGTGCTGCATCTGTGATATTCGATCGAACAATATTCGGTATAGTCGTCGTTCCCCAGCTGGATTTGTTTGTTTTATATTTATATTCGTATTTATATTTGCATAATTGATAGGTCAAAGCGATTAACTCCACTTTACTGAACGTTTAGAAAATTTAATTAGTTTCGAATTGCTTAATTGGTTCTTTCTAGTTTTCATTTTGTACAGTTTTGTATTTCTACTTCTTTTAGATCGACTCGGGTAGTATAAAAACTGATAGATAGAATACATGTATCTTTCATTCGAATTAAAAATTAAATTTAATAGTGAATTCAATAAATTGACGTCATTAAAAATTAAACGTAATATTAAACTGAATAAATTGGAATAATTAAAAACTGAAGTTCATATTAAATTAGATAAATCAAAATGATCACAAGTTAAAGTTAATATTAAATTTGATAATTTTGAAATTATTAAAAATTAAATTATTTTTTATTTATGTTTTGTATTGTACAACCCGAATCGACACTTTATATAAAGACGACGAGGAATAGTCGGCTCACTTCCGAAAACTGTTCATCTGTCGAATTCGACCGTTAACGTAGATCTCGCCGTTCACGCCACTTATCCTGAATCCTGATAGAATGTCCAGCAATGTCGATTTCCCTGCCCCAGACGGGCCCATTAGAGCGATCAGACGTTTCGCCGGAAGTCTTCCGTTCAGGCTATGCAGTATTTCCTTCTGACCTGTAATCGAAATGTAGAGTTTCATTTAAAAAAAAAAGAAAAGTGCAATTGCACTTTGCAACTGCATCAACGCATTTGCGGAAAAGCCGATGTTGCAGCATGGTAGAGCAGAAGTTGAATACCTCAGAGATGTTCATTTCTGTTACAAATTTTCAACTGTAATCTAAGAATTCGAATTATCGAGTTTATGGATAATCACGATTTAGGTTACGAAAAATAACTCATTGTCAGTTAATCAAGGTCTTGCTGTACAGGATGATTCATAAACGCACGTCCGTAGTTCAGCTGATCAAATTACATATGAAAATAAACAAACTATGTTTCACGAGGAAAGTGACTGTAGTGGTGTTGTGGAATTAGTAAAGACGGAGTGAAGAACTTGGTAGTCTGATGCAGGAAGAGTGGAAGAATTAACTAAGAAAAAGAGAAGAATTAATGGAGTTATAGTAGTACAACTAGTACGCAAAAGAAAGAAAGACCAATGGAAGAAGAGCGAGTAAATTAATAGAGCAAGAGAAGAGAAACGAGTTAAGAGTAGGGAGATTAGCACAGCAAGAGAAGGGAAATCAAATGAGAAACGATCAGAAGATTAATGGAGTGAAAGAAAAGAAATCGATCTAAGGAAAATCGACAAATTAATCGAGGCAAAGCAGGAAAGGCAATGGAAACAAACGCAGCGAATCAATGGGGGTAAATTGGGCTGTTTCATCCTTTAAGCGCTATGGGAAATTTTCATACATATTCGAGAGATGCCAGACAATTTTAAACAAAGATGCATGATTATAAATGAAAACTTCTATTAAAGTTCATAAAATGTTTACACAATATTGAAAATATGTTAAACCTCCATCATTACTAATAAAATCAAGAAACTTTTCGCGAGCGCATGAAGAAGCGATATATCGCTTCTTGGCACTCAAAGGGTTAATAGGCACATAGTAGCTAAATGAATGTAGAAGAATAACGGAACTGATGAGCACAGAATGGTCGAGCCGAGGCCGCACAATAAAGGACTAATGGACTATAGGATAAACATCTTTTAAACGCCAAGAGAGAGGTGATTAAAGTCGAATCAAAAGAGAAATTGACCATGGTTCTCCGAAGTTACGTGTCCACGTAAGAAATTCTCAAGAATGATCGGACATTAGATACGCGCCGTTGGACATATACACACGCTGATCCGAAGAAAAGTTTCTACCATCCACGTAAGTAACCAGGATTCGCGTCACTTATGCAACGAATTGGAAAGCATGAAAGCATTCCGCGTCTGAAGATCGATTGCATTTCATCTTGAATCATTCTTCAGGGGGTTTTGAATATTTGGTACTGCGCGTTGACCACGCCGCGTCGATTTTGCAACAACGAATGGATCAGCACTTGTCAAAAATCCACGCAGCAACATTTTTCATTCGTGATTACAGTGCGAGGGCGAATAATGCATTTTAATATTATAGTATGCGAAAGGATACGTGTTTTAAATGAACTGTGTTAAGTTAATGGATCGATTTTCTAGTAATTCACGACATTCATTGAAATACGAATACAGTTCAATGGTGTCGATTGGAGCCACAGTAGCGAATGTGTTAACACCTTAACAACTGCCTGAAGAAGACGATAACTATAACCTTTTTCATTGGCTTTAATTGAGCTCATTCAACGATTTGATTAAAAATTGTGTTTCTCAAAAGCGAGAAAGGTATTTATTGAATTGCAAACATCCCCAGTTCAAGACTCACTAAATAACAAGAGAGAAAAATAAATGGGAGTGTTTTGCTAAGAGAAAGGTGGGAGATTTCCTCATACGATTGGCTAATTCTAAGTGTTAAAGGGATTTATTTCTATAAAATAACTTTGTCATTAACTAAAAAACAAAGGGGAATCTGCAATTCAATTATATTCACGTTTACTGTAGACTGCAATAATTCGTAATAGTAAACTAGTATTTGTTTTGAAACGAAAATAATCGAGTGGCACTTAGTTTTTTAGTTTCCATTTGAAATATTCCTCGAAAGTCTGACTGGATATTGTATGGCAAGGGGTTAATGAAACAGAAAAAGAATTTTCACAGCGATTGATTCCTTAACGTTCTTGGCTCTTGTAGATTAAACAAATTGGTTCATTCGATGTGTCAGCGTGAAAGTTAATCTTGAAATCTTTACAAATCGTGTGCAAATTGTACCAGCCGAATTCAACGTGTTAACGTCGTCAATGTTCATTACAGGGGCGTGTGAATATGAAGTTGCCGATACAAGCAGGCAGGGGGAAGACCTAATTGACCAAATCATCTCCGACATCTAACGTGAGAACGTTGAAGAGTTTTCTTTGGTTCATGCACAGGGGTGAAAAGGGAGCGTCACTCTCACCAGCATGTAAAGTGGGCCCTGTGTCAAAACGAGCGCATGTTTCCAATTACTAAATTGCAACTCTTTGAGTAGGAATCTATATACTCAAGCCTATAATCCCATATTATTTCAGTGTTTATTCCAATGTTATTCTCAATTGTGAATACGTGGGTTACTGCAAAAGTATCGGGTGCCATTTTTAGCGGCGCCATTCAGTTGTTCGTTATTTTCGTAAAGCTTCACATGTTTAAGCTTTGAAAGTGTAGACGCAACACAATGGAAAATATATTAATATCGAAGAAGAATATTTTGAAAAAACAATAAAACCATTGGTTCAAACTTATTTGTGACTTTTCCTATACTTCTTTTGCAAACAAACTTTTGCAGCAACCCACGTAATACTTACTGCACAATATCATTTCCATCAGTTATTAATGGCCTCTTCCCACCGTGATGGTAATTTCTGGCTACTATTTCTATAGAATGACTCATCTTTGGAAACTTAAAGTGACATTATTGGACAAATCCTTCCGGTAGGCATAAATATATAATTTATGGCATACAAATCATTCTTTTAATTCAGTTTCTTTTAACTCAGAGACGATAACAGAATTTCTCGGTAGACCTGGTACCTGGTCATATGATACGTGTGAATTAAAAAAAATCTTACGAAGATAAGAAACGACATTAGCTGTAGGATTTTTTTAATAGCATCGTCATCCCTAATGGGACCAACCTTTTCTGTATCCAAGGGAGACGTTATAGGTGATGTTTTCGAATGTGATGTCGACGGTGTCGACGGCTTCCATCGCCATGGAACGCATGCCATTTCCGTTGGTCCGTGGATCGTCCGACTTCTCCTTGGTCAACTGTTTGCCGGTGGTGTAAATCAACGAACCCTCCACGTTTGTTTCCTGGCCATTGCTCGCCTCGTGCATCAACACCTCCATCGTGGCGCGCGGTTCGTTTGAACTCGTCGAGTGACCGGCGAAGTATTGCTGCCCGAACGCTCGGCGATTAATTCAACATAAGGGAACCAGCACCGCGCCGCTGTAACAAGAGGAAATGGTCGTCATTGTTGGCCCCTTAATCTGCCGGCCCGTGTTTCCCACAAGCCCGACCAACTCTGAAAGTGAAAACCGAGAGTTCAGAGAACATCGGGACCCGAATGTTGCAATTATGAAGAAGTTCATGAGGTTCGAATTGCCCAAGGTTTACTGCACCGCTAGGGGATCACTTGACGGCTGGACTGAGAATTAAGTCTTCGGTATACACAAGAATGGTAATATAACACTGCATCATTAGCTCAAGGTTTTAATAATAGAAACATTCTGTAATAGGGTGAAATGAACGCATTTTGACCTGCTGTCAATATCAAAGTATTTATAAACTATAATTATTAATACAATGTATGCACACTTCGAAATACCTTTAAAATGTAGTTAAAAGCATCTAACGAATCCCACTCGGGGTTCTTTGAAATATTGATTCAAGCATTTAACGGAGTCCAATTAGGACATTCTAATAGTTGGCGAGTGTTTAATGGCCCTTAGCTAAAGTACTGTTATAGTTTTCAGCATTTAATGAGTTCTAATTAATGTATTGTAATAGTTACTGCGTGTAACGAACCTCTACCGGAGTATCCTAAGATACAGTTAACGACGGTCTCTAACTGGAGTATCGTAATAGTTGTAAGCATTTGTTAAGTTTTTCTGCTAAAACCGAAGAACCATTCATTAGAGTACCCTAAGATAAAGTTACGAATGTTTAACGAAGTAATTAAGACATTGATTTCTAATCGGGAGACACAAATGGACACACCCAGCGACATGTGTCTCAAAAGTTACAGAGATCATCTACTTAGAATCCACAATCACGTCTATAATGTCAACCATTGATCTCGCCGTTCCATCACAAGCAGTTGACCTACAAACAATAAGAATCACTGACATTAAACGTTGTCCTTAATGACAGTACATACATAGATACATATCTGATAGTGAATCCGTCACTTTGATAGTCTTTCAACGATTCCTCGGCTCTCGTAAGAACTACTGTGATTAAAGAATTTTGAGTTACCGTCAGGACGATTTCGACATACTCGATCGGAACTGTTTATAGCGCACGGGAGAAAAAAGAAAACGTTTTAAAATCGTAATGAATGGGGCGATTATGTCACGCAGAAACGGAGATGGTCGTTAAGTAGCAATAAAACAGATGATGGATTAATCAATTGTATAAATCGATTTGAAACTACCAGGCAATTACTACGATGTCCGGCGCTTTCAAATTGCTTGAAAATAGTCGCAATTCCTTAGATGATTAATGTTGAATAAAAATGTTTAACAGCGTAATTAATTTGATAACAATGTAAAGTAAGAATTGTGCGCCAAATGATTAATAATTATTTTCATTCACGTTTGTTACGAAAGAACAGGCAATGTATAAGACGCACAAGATTCTTACATCAACGTGTTAAGAATGATAAATAGTCGATATACGTGTACAAGGAAACACTTTGACACTGTTGACTACAAGTTTGATACTTTGACCTTTTCCCAGGTTCAGTACTAATTCACGAATTTGCTTTCCATAAATACTAACTTCCAGGTGCTCGTCTGATTTTTTATTCATACAGTGTTTAATCCAAAGAAAGATTCAGGATCTAATTAAATATTATGGTACTATTTGCAACTAATACATAAAATTTGATATATATTGAATTTATAATTTTGTTACATCGAATGGCGACTATGAGTCATCTCTGGAGTGCAAAAGGTTAAAATGAAACCAAAGGAAAGGTTCGTTCACCCCCGACATCGGTCTTCCCGTCGTCCTTTCCTCGATCCAAAATGGCGGAACAAAGAATAATGATCAACAGTAATGGTCCGCACCGGAGAGGCTCCCGTTTCCGTATTTCTTGAAAGAACAGAAGAACCGGCTTTGGCCAACGACCGCGCCGACCTTAAACTCCTCGCCTTGCAATATCGAGTTAAGTCGTTACGAAAATATCGAACAGAAACTAATAAATAATTGAAAGCCGAAATAAAATGTTCCCTCTGTCATATTAGATTCCTACAGCAAAGGTAGATTCACAGGAAATATCTTTTTCCTGTTAGCAAATTAGTAGTTATGGCTATTCTAATTCTCGAATTTTCAGATTTCAGATTACAAATTTCAATCACAGTTCCATTTTTAGTTTTCGATTTCCAGTTTTCAAATTCTAATTTTTAAATTTGAAATTTTTAACAGGACAATTATGAAAGCAATTACAATAGAAAATGGGTTTTCCTAACTAATACTGTAAGAAGCACATCGCTTCGGATGTGTCATATATCCTTTCAAACTCCGTACTTTCCGTGCACCTTTACACTTTCAAATTTCTCATAAATGCATAAAAATTCGGTCTAATTTCGAGGTACCTTTAACACTAGAACTACCGAGGATTTAATACGATTGATATGTAATCCCTATAAGAATTGTAACAATAGATTATTTTCCGTTTCTTCAGACATTCATTATAGTATTCAAGTGAAGCTATTTATTAGGTTGGAAAGAAAGTAATTTCGGTTTCTTAAAATAGAACTCAATGTGTGAAATAGAACTCAATTTTCAATTTAATTTCTAATTTCTTTCGGTTGTAAACAAAATTACACGGAATTTGTTTCTATAGTAACCTAAAAGTGTCAATTACCCGATCTCAAAAGAAAAAAATTATAACATTGACAGAAGAATAACAATACGAACACAACACTATCTATTTGTGCAAACCGAAATTACTTTCTTGCCAACCCAATATTTTCAAGATCATATCGAACATTCAATGCTTTTAAGATATCAATAATCGCGAAACAAAACAATTGAAACCAGTCATTTTGACTGGTACGGTAGTTCTAGTGTTAATCAACGCAATTACGAGAGAAATCATAAAGCACGGGGTTAAAACCGCGGACTGGTTCGTTGTTATCGCGACGCGCGTAAGATGAGCACGTCAAACCGTGCCTGTCCAATGACAGCGGACTTCGAGAACGTGGCCGAACGAAAATCTAGCGAAAGCTTGACCGCGATCCCGCGATTAGATTAGATTAATCTCGATCCACGATCAAGATACACAAAGGTTGCTGGACTTGGTACTTACTTTCTGTTTGGTATTCGTGAATAGCACGTGCGCGAAAGCGATTGTGTGTGTATGTAAGTATACTTAGCTACAGATAATTACCATAACCGGATATTTTCATTAACAGTACTTTCGCGGCTTCCGGAACCGGAACCTGTCAGTATCATATCATTCTTTTACAGTGAGTCAGCACAATATCGTGTTTCTGGAACGGCATCGGTTGTGTGCGAATCCCAGTACAGTAATTTTGTTTGCGCTTTCAATTATTTCGTTTAGTAAACTAACCGTTTGCACTCGATCGTTCTTCGCTAGAAATATTCAACATTCCCTGATGAAACGTAGACGACATTTTTTGCAATAAACTTGAAGAGAAATCACTTTGGAATCGAGTAAAGCTAGTTTATTTCGATATTCGGAATATTGATGTGTTCTACAAATTTCTGATATTAAATAACAAATTTTATAATTTTACTGTACAGAACCAAATGGCGAACGAGAGTCGTCTCTCGAGTGCAAAGGGTTAACCGATTCGGAACCAGGGTTTTCTTTAAATTTTGTTTTTTAGTTTTTTCTTATAATTACTGTTTATTTTTTGTAATTTCGATAATATTGATTGCAGATTAGAACCGATTGAATCGGCTCGAAATAAGAATCCGGTACACATTTTTAAATTAAACACCAGAAATCGATGATCACAATAATATCGTGACATTAGTTATCGTATCGTAACAGAGAAAAATTATTGAAAGTGTTGCCACATAATTCGATAGGAATTAATAAATCTTACCGTACATAGAAGTAAGTTGGAGCAGTATCAGGAAAATGGAATTTTTTAATCACATTATACGGGGTTCCATCGTACTTTTTGTTACATAAAACATATTTATCGTATAAGTAGTATACACACTCGGATGTAATGAATGTTTACAACAAAAGTGATTATCAACTGGAAATAGTTAAAGTACGGAGAGATTGAAGAGGAAGAGGAGGAAAAGTTACACACAGTGTACCGTTGCGGTAAAGGTCAACGAGATTTGAAGAGGAAAACGTGGAGACGGCTGCGCTTCACGTGCAGTTCCCCGCAGCGAGAAAGTTCTGTTATCAATGCCGCTTTCGCGGCATCGCGCGGCGATCACCGAATCATAAATAACTTTTGGCTCTGTATTGTTCTCGTGCTCGGAAAAGCAGCGCGCGTGCACCCGTGTTAAGAGGGCATCGACGACATTGAAACGGCCGATTGCGTTGAGCAAACTTCCTCAAAGAGAACAAAGTGTCCTATCTCCCGCGAGCGATAACCGTAATCTTGTTTATAGCATTGTTTCGAAAAGCGACCGAACTCTGGTAACGTCCACTCGGCTTGACATGGATTTCCATTACGCTAATTTCACCGACGGAATTAGATCTATGGAAACGTTTGAGAACGTTAGGTGTAATCGAACGTACTTTTTGACGATCTTAGGTTGGATAGATGAATTCATCTTATTGAAGCTAACGGATTTTGCGACGGTACTCGCGGAGTTCTAGAAGAATAGCAGAACGTCATAAATAACAATGGAAATTACTTTGAGCATTTAGCAATTGCAAAGTGTTTTAAGTGAGACTTTGATTTTACCGAAAAATCGAGGAGAACTTTTTACTACCCTTAACATTTGGACTGCGACTTACAATTAGGAAAGATACCTATAGTTTATCAGTAAATTACAGATGTTTATAAAGTATAAGAAATCTATTCTTTTACAAAGATGGTATCAGTAAGTTAAAAAGCATATAAAATTTGCGTAAACGTTTATTGAAATTGCTGTTTTAAAATGGTTGTAAGATCTTTATAAGTTACGCGAAGCTCCGCAGTATTAGACGCAGTGGTAACTGTAAAAACGTCTGTTAACTATTTCAATTTTTTTAAATTGAAATTCAAACTAATAGTTAATAATATCGTGTTTACGGGTGTACTGAAAATGTACTTTTATTTGATCTTCTATTGATCTTTACCAATTCAATGTCGTGGGATGGATTAAAGCGAATACTAATTTCTGCCATTATTTAAGACGACGTTATCTTCTTCGTGACGATTTTATGTGGGTTCTTTACTGCGAACGATGAACAATATCTCTTATTAGTTTTCTTTGTTCCAGCGCTCGGAAGTTGATAGTTGTGATTCACAGTAACGCTGGTCGAAGTACACCCGCAAATCTTATCGCCGCGCAATGAATCAACATCGAAAGTCCAACGGAGATCATCGGAGATCCGATCCACGCGGTGAGAGCCGCAGCGGAACGCGGTGAATTCAAGTTCAATGTTCCCTATTTCCGTCATGACAATTGCCAGTGCTGCTGAACACCAGAATAAATATCGGAATGGTTCATACCACTTAAGTCCTTACGATTCGTTTCATGAGTGTTTTCATTAAAATTGTATTTTCTGTTTCTGAACATTTCTTAAGAAGCACGAAAATTTTTTATTTAGTGCAAAGTTCATGTTTCACTGCTGTATGAGTCATTCATCTGTCAAAAAGGAATAACGCCACAAAAAAGGATTTCATGATCAATGTCCCCGTATTGAGGCCTTTCGGCTGTTAAGGGTTAAGAATATTAAAATTTGTAAATTTGGATATTTCAAACTTTTCTTCACATTGTTCAGAACTGCTCCAATTGTGCATACTTTCTAGAAATACATAATCTTCGATATGACTCGGAGGTCTGAAAGTCTGACGTTATGGTATTTTAATAACTGGACTATCGTACATGAAAAGGGTAAGGATTGTGTAAGACAATTATCTACGGTATCATACATGAACCACTTATTGAAAGGCGAACGTTTCGATTGTTCACTCATTTGCTTCGGATATGCATCTCAATAGGAGAAAAATAACTGCAGAGCACAAATTAATTCTGTACTGACACGATAACTCAGTGTTTCCCAACGTGGGGCAGTCGTCCCACGGGGGGGCAATATGAAATGTGAAATATCACTTCATATATTTCACAATATTTACACACGTAAACAAAATATAATATTATAATATAATATTAAAAATTATATATATGTTACATAGAGGGGCATAAGAACTTTAGAAAGGCTTAGGTGGAGCATGGCGCAAAAAAGGTTGGGAAACACTGCGATAACCAATTCTGCTTTATTCAACAAGAATAAATAAATTTATTGGCTAATGATCATTGCAAAATTCCTTGTTCCTATTATTTTTTCTCGTTGATTAATTTAATAATACAAGTGCTACCGCACCCTCAATATACATACAAAAATTAATGACAAATGAAATAAACGAATGATGAAAAAACACTCGTGCGTTCGTGCACATTAATCAAAGAATTCATGTTACATAAAGTATATAAATTTTTCAAAATGAACAAATAATTAAAATTGAAGATTAAATTGAACTTTCTAGAGGTCCTAGTTTTTATTTTTAATTTTTTTTTAAACTAGGACTAATGTCGTAAGAAGGAAAAAACTTTACAAAAATCTTTCAAAGATACGATCTTTGCGAAGACGAGGAGCATAACAAAATATAAACTGCAAATATGAAAAACATAACAAAATGTAAAGTATAAACAAAAGGAATACAATGAAGTATAAAATACAATATTTAGTAATGTCTCTGCTTCAAGAAACTTCTATTTAACTCCAGTCTCTGTAGATTGTATAAAAGAAATTTTATTTTAATAAATTCAAATTCAAAATTCGCTTCATAATAAGTGTTGTTATATAACTAGGAAGGTTAAGGTATGTAATCCTCTTCTCATCAAACCGTTAGAATTACGTTGCATGAATTTCTAATCAATTTGAAACAAACGTTCCAATCCATATTTATATGAGACTCTTGTGCGAGAATTTATGTAGAAAGAGAAAAGGCTGACGAGGTCCGCCATTTTTGCGGAGAGCTTCGTAATACCGCGTGCTGTTTTGCTTGATTTCGTTGGAAGAAACACGACGTTGTTCGACAATCGAGTTTCGAATGTGACGTAGAAAACACCGTCGCAATAAATCTCCGTGATTCACGATGTAAAAACAAAAGTAACCCAATGAATCTCAAGTTCCCGCGTACAACGCAAAAACGACACGACCACTTCATACTGTTCGATCAATGTTAAGTGTCGTCAAACAATTTCAGAGTACTCTCTTAACACAAAAACTATATAAATACCAGATAGGTCAAAATTACCCATTCCTTCTTTTACCATCTTCTTCTATTACAATCATTGAAAAGATTATCCACTAGCCGTGGTCAGCGAGCGATGGCCGTATGTCGCCAAAACTTTGTACACGCGCTCTTGACGGAGATTTTCTTAACCTGCCCGAAACGAAAATTGTTCTCACGCTTTCTGCGGGGGTTTCCTCTCCAGAGATGTCTGCAGAATCCAATGCTGCATAGCAAATTCGTGCCAGCCAACGCACTTCTCGTGGAAATGTAACAGAATTGCGTACAAAGTACGTACATCTACCCTTTTTTAAATTTTGATCATCATTTACAAACATTTAATGATTCTCAATGTTCAAAATTTGTATAGCTACATATTCCGGTAACTCTCCTCTATTTTTTACGGTAAATTTGAACCACCTATCGTTTTTAGTTTTCAGGTAACACTTGTTTCTTTAAAACATTCGACCGCTATTACAAAAACCCATGTTTTTCGAACGTGACCCAGCAATTTGGTTTTCGAATTCATATTTAGGATAAGGAACTCGCCTAGTGGCTATTACAAGACACAAAAAAAGTTCAAATTTGTTGCATAATATAATTGTTAAGGTGTGCTAATTATACATGGCGGTTGATTAACGCAGCTCGGAATAAAAAAAAATTAATTGTATTGTTGAATGTAATGATAAATTATTCTTGCGTTTTATCGACAATAAACAAGGACAAAAGTGAATGACTACGAGGTTTCGAATATTCGATAAAAACTCCCAATAAATGGGCACCCAATGCTCGTAAAGTTGAGGCTACATTAAACATGATTTTTACGGCATGCTAATGAACCACCGAAAATCAATTGTATTTTTATTGCCTGAATTTGTACAAAAATACTTTGTTAATGTTCCCGGATGGATATATTTTCTTGTTGCCAGATTGTCGATCGTGATTTATTACCCAGAGCACAGTTCGTTCTGAATTTCACTATTAATTGAATTTGTTATTGCTCAAGATACTAGCGCCTCATTATAAATAATTGTAATTTTTATTTTCGATTATGATCAACCATCGTTTCATTATTATAATAATGTTTTCAATGAAACATTTCTTTAGTCTAAAATCAAACGGACTAATACTTCGACTGTTGCGTATCAATTAGCAATGTATAGGTTCCATTCTTGAGAGAATTATCCATTTTCCATGGGAATCTCAAATTATTGTAAAGGAAAGACAAATTTAAAATACGTTGATTTCAGGCTTTTAACACGCTTGATATCGCTATCTTAATTTTACGACAATCTTCATAGTAACGATGTTTTTAACTGTTTCGTAGCAGTAGATACTACAATATTTTTTTTCTTTATTTCTTCATTATTCTTATTGAAATCTCGTAAAACATGTAACGGTAAGCTACAATCTTCTTCTTCATCAAAATTTGTTCATCAAAAGACAAAACATTATATTTGTCTCTTAATCGAGCTGTGAAAGGTTTCATAAATTTTCTTCCAAGCAATTTCTTACGTTCTTACGAGGATTCGACAGAATTGCTGCGGTTCTCAATTTTCTAAACACTCTCACGTATGTTTTTTTAAAAATAACTTTATCTCGAAATATATTGCAACGCTAAAGCTTGAACAAACGCAAACATTTCAGTTACCAGCACACATAAGCGTTGAAAACCGAATTTTCGGGTTACTCGAGATCACCGGAAGAGCGCAGCCAGGGGGATCAACCTTTTAAACGGGCTTCATTCAGGTCGTAACAAGAATACTTTCACCCGGGACGGCAAATAACAACGCGGAGAGTGCATCGGTGCGTAGGTACAGGTTCAAAGTGAAACGAAAGCAGCTGGATATCGTATCTTGGTGTACTTAGCTCTACGTGACCGCATTATTCTTACGAACAATGACGAGGCGTGTTCATTATCTGTCGAACAAGCCATTTAGAGCCGCTCGATTAAGTCCACAAAAGAAAAACTAGAAATATAGGCGAAGGAAATCCTGTATTTTTATTGCACCCTACGACTCGAGACATTGGATAAATTATAATTCATAGCGTAATAATTAACAATAGTATAACAGAATTAACAAAAACGACAAAGCACTTTAACACGTTCGCGACTAGCGTTTGTTTTAGCGACAATCTTTATAGTTATAATAAGGTAACTCCAGATGAAACGGCACGATCTCATTAAAATTGCCAAATATTTGGCAATTTTTCTGAATGGTATGTTGAATTTTGTACAGAAGCTTATTTAACTGCTCTTCTCCTTTTTTGGAAAACTAATATATTAGAAATATTATGAACGCTAAACGAAAGATAAAATGTATCTATAAAAATAACCATCCCTCCCAAACTTGCCCTACCTTATTAAATGCAACAAATGCAGATAAAATTCAATACATTACTACATTATTAACAATAAACAGTTCTGACAAGTGCAACTGCGGAATTAAATCGTAAGAGTTAAAATGTTCATTCAGAAACGACGTTACTGACGGGGTGACCTGATAGAAATTTTAATATGAGAGAAAACGAACATCCGTCTTTCGAGGGTTCAAAGGAGGAAACGAATTAATAATTGAGCATCATTTATCCAGTTATTTACATTAATAACAGAGATCTGACTCTTATGTAAGAGGCGTATGAGAGTTACGTCCGCGTTCCGTTCCAGTCCTACCTCGCCGTCGTCGTGGTCCGTCAATGGTGATTTTAACGCGTCAACTGACGGTGTTGGGGTTACCAAACTTCCGTTCGTAGCCAGTAATATTTTTTCCACTCGTTACAACGTCGTATCGCCAACAGAGGCTAATTCGTTATGGTTGCACGATAATTGACAAATCTGTTCGTGAAGTGGTATTATACTTGTTTCTCATGGGTTCGTGTAAAACCTGAAATTTTACCTTGAAATTAAGAAAAAATATATTACAGAAATCCACTGTCGTCTAAAGATGTATGGAGACTTAATTATCTAAAGAAAAATATGAAATCTGTAATGATGAAAATGTATTTTGCAATTTGTATCTTAATTAAGAATATATTTTGCAAATAAATTCCTTGTATTTCACTAATATTTAATTTTCCCAATGAATTTCTCAATAGTAAATTAATTCGCTACTATGCAGTAGAGAAAAGATAGTACAGTAAAGATGTTTTTTCTTGTTCCTGTTGTCTTAGTTTTTGCAAAAACATACGATACAGCGTAAACAATGATTTTATAACTTGCAACACTAGTATCGAATCAAATGAATATATGAATGATCTATGAAAACGAAAGAGTTAATTTCTAATTAGTACTTAACTAAAGGTGGTAAATCTCGAAATTTTGGAAAATCGTTACTCTAAATAATAGCGCAATAATAAAAATGTATAATGATATTATTATAAATAATTTCCTAGCCTTTAAATGATTTTCAAAGATAGTTAGAATATTCCATTCTCGAGGATACAGCAATCGATATATTCCTCGCAGAAAATGTTTTACATAAAATCGTAATTAGATCGCAAAACAACTCAGCTCATTAGTCTATTTCCATCCCGTGTATTCTAATGAACGACAGAAATGACGATAATGCTCGCTTCCCGATTACGGAAAGGAAAAATAAGAGAAAACGAAATTGTAGGCACTCAGTGGATTTCGCAGTATTCGCCTCGAGTGTATCCCCTTTAAATGCAACCCCGATAACGAAGTAATTAACCCATTTACATCATACGAAAAAGTGAAAAAATGGTCCTCACCATCACAAATGTTTCAATTGCATAAAAAAAAAGGGTTAAAAACGTATAAAAAAGTAAAAATCTATATAGCCACACATCAATTATTGCACTCATAAAATGTATGTATCTTTTCTTTTTTTTGTGATACATAAATTACATAATGCTGACGCGCATACATGCGATTATAATGAAAATGGATTAATAAGGTATACGGAGAATGCGTGCACGACACGCGCAAAGTTCGATCCGTCATTTCAAACTAATTTCCCTTGAATCTCGATAGATTTACGCCTGAAAAGTTCGTTCGGATAAAACGTTGAAGATAAGAAGCAACAAATGAAACTTTATTTAAATGGCTAGAAATAATGGTCTAACATGTACATATTTCCGTGTTGTCAAGAAAAAAGCTTTTGTAAAATTTCCTTGAGTTAATGAAACATTAATACTATACAACATTATAGTATATTATCCTACATTAAATACACTAATGTTAATAATAATAACAATAATGAAATATTAATCTACTGAAATGTTACAATCGTGTTCATAATATTACCACTAGAGCTACGTACCCGTCAAAATGGCGGGCTCCAGATTTCTCATTTCGCAATTATTGATATCTTAGAAGCGTCAAACATCCGAAAAGATTTTTAAATGGATAGTTTCATTTGAACGATGTAATGAATATACGAAGGAACTGAAAGAAATCTACTGTTACAATTTTTATGAGGATTACATATTAATCACGTTAAACGGTCGGTGATTCTATGGTTAATCAATATTAATTATTAATATTACTTATTGTGATTAGATTTCGATACGTTTATCGAGGTCTTTTAGAAACTAACAAAAAGTAATCTCAGTTCCATGAAAACCAGATATCGGTGTGTCGATAACTTAGCAATGATTAAACATCGGTAATCGACGAACTTATCAATATTACACTAGTTCTTTGAAAGTGGATGCGTACTCGCAAAGAGCTCTTTGAAAACCTTATCGTCTCACGGTCAGGATATTACAACTGCGAACTATCGCGACTTTCAAATTTAAATAGCATATTTGAGACTAATGTCAACCACATTTCAGTCCAAATGATTAACTTCGCGAAACAAGAAGTAGAAAAATTGAATCAAATTCAAGCAGCATCAGAGCGTCTAAATTGCTTGAAAACAATTACAAGGAAACTGATGTCGGATCAAAATATTTGGTTACATAGGTAGTTAAATATTAGTGTACCTTAAGAACTAAAATGCCAAATGATTAATAATTAATTCTAATACGATTTGCGTTTGTTATGAAACGATAAGTAATATTATACGAAACGCTTAAAATTCTCGTGACGGTCAACATGTTAAGATTAAAATTTGAAAAATTTCAAATACTGGAGTTAGTTAAGTACTTTGTGAATAATGGTTCATTTAACCATTAGGACGCTATTTCAGTACATACCATGTTCGAATTAAGATTATTATGATACTGAATTTAGAATTACACTTTGATAAATCCTGTTCAAGTACATTCACGAATCATGAATAGTTCGAATGTTATATTTAATTTAATCTTCAAAGTGCAGAAATGGAAACACGATTCAATGCTCGTAGACGATTTATTTACTATTGAGAAATTGCTGAACGTATTCTGTGATGTACTAATTGCTGTCGCTGCAAGTTTTTGTATTGAGTAGTCGTATTAAACGCAAAGTTCAAGATGCAACATTTGTTATTTCGACAGTCGACGAAGTTCTGTTGAAGATTAACATCTTCACGACCAACCTCGTATGTTTTTAACGCTAAATATTTTGTACAGTTAAATATAGTATAGTTAAATTACTTTCACAAGTGTCCCCATTCTCGAATTTTGTTTACATTTTATGAAGGCGACTTATTGCATTTAATAAATGATTGTAATTATAAAGATTGCTACTGAGACAAACGTTGATTTTTCCCTCGAATTTTTTTGACATTTTGCAAACACGATTCATTGCATTTAATAAATGATTGTAATTATGAATATATAAACAATAAAATCGCGAAGGTTGATTTGAGAACTGAAGGAATGGCAGAAATGTTCCATCAGCTGTTAGCAAAATAACAAAGAAGTTCTATTCACGTTATGTTAATTAATTACATTATACATTTAACTGGTTGGTCAGAGGGAAAGGGTTCACCGTTAGACGTGCGCAATTATCATTAACGTCCGTCGTGTGAATACGTCACATTTAACCCTTTGTCCTATA
The DNA here is from genome assembly GCF_051020985.1 of Nomia melanderi. Taxonomy (NCBI): domain Eukaryota; kingdom Metazoa; phylum Arthropoda; class Insecta; order Hymenoptera; family Halictidae; genus Nomia; species Nomia melanderi. Next base: position 8,492,358 of record NC_135005.1, read on the forward strand.
ATATCGTATCAGACTCGCGACATAAATTTTATATTGAATTCGAGAAATGCAAATGCCATACCTTTTATATGAATATAAATTAAATATTACTTATCGATTATTTATCGTTAATCTCTAGCAAACATAGACATAGACTAAGTATCATATTCTTCTCCTTTTCTACTAAATTATTAACGACAAAGTAGTTTCGCCGGGCACAGTTGCGAAAGAAATCATAGAATAAGGGGTTAACCGATCGCGGGATTCGCGAGTGCGTATATCAGCCTTTCTTCTGCGTTTATTTACGCTTTCAGCCTTTGTTTGCGATCATTCATGCGAAAACGACACCACAGACACAAGGAAACTATTAGCGGCGAATGCTTTGAATACTTTCATCTGGAAAAAGTGATTTATCCGTTTCAATCCCACTTTTCATTCGAGTCATATTCAATTGTCTTGAACATTCTCGAATTTCTTTTGTCGGATGAAACGTGAAGCCGGGTTGCTTTCGTTTTATTACGGAATGATCTACATCGTATATTTTATTACAAAATAATTCGTTCTATCACGGTGAATCTTAAAAATAACAATGCACAATTAATCGATAACCCAGCTATTTTATCGGACACTTGAACGTCGTCCTGTTACGCGCAAATAAAAAATAATCGGACGAAATTAAAGAAATGTGCACCGATATAATGACCGAGAAATACACAGAATACACAAATACAATTCTCAGTGTTATTATTATTCGTGAGAAAAGTACATAGATTACAAACGCAATTTTTACTTTCAATGACTTCAACGTAATATTTCTTTACTTAACACTTGATTCAAAACAAGCGTGGGTTCTAAGTTTTTAAAGTGAAATGCACAACAATTTTAAGGATAGAAATCATCGCATAAGGATTACGAGAAAGTTTATATTTAAAATTTCCTTGCGAAATACTGGTTTAGTAATTGTTCCATCGGAACCAGCAGAAAGATGAATATAAAGCGCACCGAAAGCAGGACATCAAATATCCTCAGATCCACGTGTGAGCGGTGCAAGAAGAAATGCAATAAATTTCCCGTGAATTGCGAGCCGGCTCGACTTTCGGTCGTTACGGTTGCGTCAAAACAGCCGGCCGTGAAAGTAAGCGTGCTAATATTTAACTCGTTCATCGCCCAATCGGCATTTATAAAATTGCTCGTGAAATGACGACAAATTTTCTAATGAAACAATCAAGATTTCTCGCAGCGATTCTTTCCTCGACCTTCTAGCATCTCACAGATGCAAGAAAACTCGATTCGCTTGACGTGTCACTGAGATAATTCATTTTAAAATCTGTACAAAATGTTATGTGATGGCGACCGAAGCGTTAACTCGTTGACTGCTACGATGGTCACCGGTGACCGGAGCTTCGAAATTCAATTGGAAAACTTACTGGAAAGCTTGCAATTCAATCGGAAGATTGAATATTTATTAACGTAAAAATGTAATAATATAATAGTGGAACGTAAGAAGCGTGACATTAAATCGTAATTGTTTCGAACGTTGTTTTTCTTCAGGAAGAATGAATATTAGGTCATCCCATAACAATGTAATTTCTCGTCTTACTGCATAACATACTTCTCAATGCCACTTTCGATATTGATAATTAAAAATTTCTAAGTTTAATCTAAAGGGTAAACTAAGATTAATCGAAAAATGGGGAAGTTAATGCACAAGAATCGTGGATACGCCGACGATTTAAACAATCATATTAAATAGATATTAGTAGCTATTAACATGTTCGCGAATCATCCTTATAAAGTGCAATTAAAAATTCGTATTATCATTTTGTATCAATTAACTTTCAAATGATTTGAAAGCGATTACGATGAAGAGATCAATGTCCAATTATATCGTCTAATGCCAGTTAGTAACTAGATAATATTGTAACGTGAGACGATACCCACTCATTAAGAATTCATTCTAATATCATTTAACTTCGTTCACCCAACGCGTTAAATACGCTTTTGTACTCCAGAAGTGCTTCACTGAAAGTACTCATCACCTTCTAACAAAACACGGACAACATTTTTTGAAACTAATTTGAGTTTCAGAAGTGGCACAGAAATTAAGGAACAAAACTATTTTATTCCAATATTTCACATATTGATGTATTATACAAAATTTAATATTAAGTATCAAACTTTACAAGGTTCCTGTGTCAGATCAATCGGCGACTAAAAAGCGCCTCTACAGTGCGAAGGGTTAACAGAGTCCAACGAAATACTATAAAATTTAGTGCCATTCAACGACGTGGAGTGGAAAAAACGGTGGGCACGCGAGAAACCAGGCTTACCTGGCAAGGTCGTCGACGAGACACTGTAAATCTCTGCGTGGATCGTTTCGAAGGGCCACCGGCTGTGATTCCGGTGCACGGACCTCTTCGTCTCCTCTTCGCTTCCTGTTTCCGTTCACCGGAACTGCCTTTCATTCACCAAAATCCGATTGCGGGAACTTCGAATTTGGTTCACTGGCAGGAAAAGCAGTTCATCGACGCGGCCGAAGGTGTACGGGCATGACCACGCGCGCGCGCGCGCTACGTGCAGGCGAAGTTTACGACGATGAAGCAGCGGTTGCTCGCGTGTAGCGCGTAAAAAGCGGGCCGCTGGCTGACGCCGATCGAACACTGCACTCGAGAACACGCGTGTCCTCCCTTTTCTGCGTTCCTCTATCGCGAGCGGCTGCTTTATCCCCCTTCGCTGCTCACCCGCCGATCAGGAACATCTCGCCCCCTCTCTTTTTCTATTTCACGCGACAGCCGCTCCGATCTATAGATCCCTTACTAACGTTGTTCGCGGCTTTCCTTGCAGAAAATCGCGACGTACAGAATTTCTCATGGAATCACATCAATTTTTCTAATGAAACAATCGAGATTTCTCACAGCGATTCTTTCCTCAAGCTTCTAGTATACCGTGGACGCAAGGGAACTCTTTTAGCAACCGTCCGTTAACGGGGTTGTCGCTGGATTCATGCGTTTTTCTAGAAGACATAAATCGATGTCCTACAATTACAAACTATTTCGTGATGATTTAGAAGCACGTAATGCAGTCAAGGATCTAGGTGTACTTTTAGTAATGCATTAATATTAAGATCACTATGGCATGATCATTTCTAAATTGGATAGAACCCTAGGATTTGTGCTTAGATGTGATGGAATTTTTACGAATCATAATACACTTATTAAGCTATATACAGCACTAGTATTAAAAGCAAATATTGAGTATGCTGCGATAATATGGTCCCATCGAACACAGAACTACACGTATAGTTTATAAAAGTTTCTTACGTATAAGAGTGGAAGTATTATGACGTATAATGAACATGATCATTTTTACTACTAACTACTAAAGTCAACTAGTTTTTTATTACTAACTGATGACAAAAATTCATGAACCAACTACTGCATTACATTCAGGACATGTAATTGGTTTCAAATGAGCTAACGCTTTCCAATCTAATCTTTCCGCCATCCGCATACTCTCCAGTTCTAGCTATATTTTATTTACTTGAGGGAAAATTATACAAATATGAACTGATTTGGTGATTTTATTATATATTTCAAATTCGATTTAAATTAAAAATTATAATGTCGGACGAGAATTAATACCCAAACCGGTATGCCACTATGAGATGCAAGAATGTTAAGAACGCAACCGTTGTGAAAAATATTGTTTTTTCAGTTTTTGTTTCATTGAGGAAATTGCTTTGTATATTTCATTAAGAAAATAAGATTTTATGGGATAGCTCGAACAACAGAATGAAATTGAGAATTAATAAAGAATTAGTAAATTCATTTTTTCATTCGAGTACTTTTATGTTAAAGTCTAATCTATATAAGCGTAATGTGAAATAATTTTACTTTTCAAATGTAATATTCTATCTTTGACAAATTTTTAATTATTTAAATAATTATCAATGCTGCTATATCTACTAACTAAAATTGTGCAACAACTTTCAAAGCCTTAATTATTTTATAACATAAGAATAATCATTTCTTGTGACTGGAAGATTTTTAGAAATTGTGAAGTCATCTTTTTAAATAAGATACTATAGTTTTTAATCTACAATAGAACCTTTAGACGACTCCGATCATGTGTAATGCAGTGTTACTCGGCTTTCAATACAAACATAAAATAACGATTCCGATGTCACGAACAGCGTTTGAAAATTGTGTCCATCTCTATCGAGGGGACGCGGACGTTACAATCGTTGAACAATTATTCTTATCAAATAAAAATCGTCGTTTCACTTTTCTATTTAACGCCGAATGACCTTGTAATATATTATATCCATTGTAATCGTGTAAACATCCGCTATTTCACTAGCAACAAACAGTGTAAGCATAGAACGCCGTTTGTTATAAGATTTTCTTTCGTATGTACAGAATCAATTTTCATCAGTATAAAATGATTTTCAAAAGCAAAATCAACTATCAAAATTTTCACATTTTCATTTGTTTTTTACATGACGAATTTAATTTTTAAATGCACTTGTAATTTCACTGTACTTTGTATCGTTGCAAATATATACATTTAAATACATTCAAAACAAAACAATTATCCATGAGATAATTTCATTTTACTAGAAAATTGGTGCAACTTTCGTGAATTCCGAAGTGCTGATCAGTACTTCGGAAAGATCTCATTTAAAATATATTATATAAACATATTATGTGCCGATATGTATAACATATTAATATAAAAATCTAATTTAAACCAAACGAATTCAAAGTTATTTTGTTTGCGAGTAGTCTTCCCAATTTCGAAAGTAGAATCGAAACAAACTTATCAATACGGGATACAAAGGTATCTTTGATCGAAAAATTGTGCCAAGTTAAATACTTAACTTATTTATATTCAAAATACACAGAACACTATATAAGTAAAAGGAAAAATATTATGCGGACGCTAGAGCAAAATTGTACGTATTGTTAATTGTAACATGAATCAAAATGCATCCAAACAAAAGCAAACGGATCTGTACCATCCAACAATTCGCTATCATAATAAAATGATTCAGTATGACCGTTGACCCGGCGTCCTGGTATTTATCAGGTTTACCCACGTGCTTTTAATAATGCTTGGTACATGTAAGCATTTATATTTTCTATAATGCAATTGCGAAATTAATTACACATTGATGAATTGAAATTATTCCGTTTATAAATATTGACAAACATTAATATATTTGTGAATTAATTACTACATTACTGACGCTCGTGAATGCTTTTTAAAATATATAAAATATTAACCAACATGTTAACCTGCCAGTAAGTTCTCTTCATAGTTACACCGACGATATACATAACAATGTCAGAAATCACCACTTTTTTTTAAAATTTATCTGAATTATTGTCACCCTAACTGTCTAGATTTCCTATAACATAATGCATTAAACAATTATTACTACACATAAATTGAATTTATAATAGAATTCCTAGGTTTAATGAAAAACTATGTATATTAGTAATTGTAAGTCAATGATAAAGTATAAATTAATAAAAATCATGTTCAAATTGTGAGTAACATTTATTCGTCTTGTACAACTGTTGTTTTCTCAGATACATAGAGACCATCTAAGAACTTCCTAATATCCTTGTTCTTTACAGTTGTAGACTGCTGTATTAGGGCAGCTAGAACACAAACAACAACAAATTAAAATAACATTCGGTCTATTATCGTAACTATTCACAGATTAATTTGATGCCAATAAAAATATTTACCAGATCGGGAGACATCTTCTAAGGAATTTCCTTCGATTACCAGTTCGTCCTTTAGTTTACCTGAGTTTGTAACAGTTACACCTGGTGCCATTTTCACACGACGTATATACTTCTCACCCAAGAAGTTACGGATTTCAACAACTGTGTTATTTTCAGTTGTAACACAATTAATAGGGAAATGAGCATATACAGCTCGCATTTTGTACTGATAACCCTTTGTTACACCTTTTAGCATATTTTCTATATGGGAACAGACAGTACGTACAGCGGCTAATTCTTTCTTGGTACCAAACCATTTTTCTACTTTTAGTAGCCTTGGACTGATCATCTACATAAATATAATAATAATAATAATATTTATAAAATAATAATAGATTGTTCTAAATTTTATTCTTAATTTGATATTAATCAGAAAAGGATTTATCACTTATATCAAAATGAAGGGGAATCCATGTATCATCATTATTAATAATTTATTGTACAAATTATCAGTGAAAACAGCATAATTACTTACACGGATGTCAAGTGCAAGATGCTTAAATGACCGTTTAAGTATACCTCTTGGTCCTTTGACAGTTACCAAACGGGACCTGACTGTGACAGTCAGCCCCTCAGGTATTTTCACAGTTTGACTTGTCACGATTTGCTTCATCCTGTAATAGATGAATAAAAATTATTGTATAGCAATATTCAAACTTATAAAAGGAGTAACAGATGATATTATTTTAATACATATTTATATGCAAATTAAAATGACACTAATTTTCTAATTTAAACTACTTTGTCCATGAAACATAAATACACCAAAAATATAATCAATTATCACTTCTATATTTCACTTTATTTTTCATTTCTTACTCAACATGCTTGTAGGTTATGTATAAGCCACAATATCAAATCTAATCGTTGTAAAATTTAAAAATTTGGCATACAATAAAAAGCATATACAATTTATATAGTGTTCCGTTTTAATAAAATTCTTCTCTGAGTTAATTTAAATGTAGACGTAAAAAAAGAAAAATATAAATATATCTTCAAAATGGCAATGTTGACAGAAACAGAAAAGCAAGGTTATATTTTACTGAGTGTAAAATAATCATTTTTCTGAAAAATAGTACTCAGCCTTGCAAAAATATATTGAACTGTGCAAACTAATAAGATTAGTATATGTTAACGTTTATTGCATTGCTGGATTGTTTTGGATTTCACAAAGTATCCCTCCTCCTTATGAATCTCTTTACCTCACACACGTTACGGGATAACCGGAAAAGACCGACGCATTGAAAAACCATGTCTGTTCGCTTCTGAACACGTGGAACTTATAGATCAGAAAATCGTGCTCCATCAATGGTCTTACTACTTTTAACGTATAGATGGCGCATTTTGAAATTTCATGGACACTTATGAAGTAAATTAGAAAATGTGAAGCATAGTTTAATCTTAATTAAAATGAATTATACATTATAAATAAAATTAGTAGATAATAAGAAGTACTAATCCATAGTTACAATCTTATATCATTTAAACCTTTATAACTAAATTATATTGTACATAAATAGTTAAAAAATATAATTTAATGTTATTATGTATCCTCTATTTTAATCTTTAAAGGAAAAAGCGATTCCTATTATTTGTATAAAAAATACTTAAATCTTGTGAGATAATCGACTACAACTTTGTACCTTCGTGACCAAATGTTAGAACCAAATCTCTAACTGCAAAATGGCCGATTACATTACTGAAGTAGCTAGACACAACTAGTGTCTTTTGTGGGTGATTTTTCAGTACTTAATCCCGCGCTTTCCTTTAAAATATTTTTACTCGGAGCTTGAAATATTCATAATACTTGACAATATAAAATTTCAAAATTGATCACACGTTTTATAAAATTTGTAAATTTCTTATCTTTAATCGGACGTCCAATTGTTTGGTTACTTTTCCTGCACAGAAAATATTTCAGAAAATCCTGGCCTATCGAGACAAATTCAATTACGTGTAAGTAATTTTACCATACGCGCCTAAGTTATCGTTTATTTTTTATGTGCAAGTTATATTTAGTACCTAATAATTGAAACTTATTAATACTTTGAAATTTTATAATTACTTGACAGTTCTTGTTTCCTATCTGTACATATTTTCCTTTCTAAGACGTTCCAGTCAACATACCAAGTTGGACAGTTACCAAGGACAAAACTAATGATTTAAGGGATTTTTGAAGAAGGAAACAGCCTGCAGAAATATGAATAAAAGATACTTTTTATGAGATAGTATCAAAACATACACAGAAATTTTATTACTACATATTGTGTGTATCACTAAGTAATGCTTTTATAATTCGGATATTAATATATTCTATTAAGCTTATAAAATCAGTGCATATTTTCAATTAGAATGAAGTCTATGCTTTTTTATAAATAAAAAGAGAAATTAAACATAAATATATATGTATGAAAGCATACAAAAATTCTATTTTAAAGTTTACAAAAGATTTTTAATATAGTAAATTTTCACTAAATAAATAATACAACAATAGACTGCTTTATTTTAAATACGGTTAGGGCACTTAATAAACATAGAATCTAGTTTCACTTTACATCAATGTTTAAGGTATTCTATCATTGAAATATGTTAATATTTATTATATTAATTTAAGTAAGAGTATTCAAAGTTTAATTTATTAAAAGTGTATAATACTTAAATATTAAACATGGATAATAAACTTACAAAAAATTTTAATGTAATTCAAGAGAATAATACAGAAGAAACATCAGATACATTAATGTCTAAGAAAATTCCAAAAAAATCTATGTTTTCTACTGATACATTTGATGAAAAAGATATGTTAATAGCACAATTGCAAGAACAAATTGCTAAACAAAAAGAATGTATATTATGCTACGAAGGTATAGTGCAACTTATGAATTATAGACTTATGAAATTAAAAAAGGTTCTTAAAGCTCATAAATTATTAGAAGAACTTGAATAAAAATTTTGATCAATAAGAATATTCAATGAAAGTTGCTTCTCAAAGTAACCGATGAAATGAAATTTTGTGTAAGAAACATATACATCTCTTGTATTTGTAATGAAAAAAATATGTCTCTACATATGCTTCTATGGATCTTTCTGATACAAACAAACTATACTTACAATAACAAATATTGTCATATTTCAAAATAACATGTAAATATATGAATATAAAGAGTGATGTACATATATTATAGAACATTGTATTTATTAAAAACTTTCTCCTTTTCTGTAACATATAAAAAGTTAAAATGTGTTGGATTATTTTCAAATGACATTTATGTAACCATTATATACAACTAGAAGATAATAGTAATATAATTACACAATATATGTATAGGTATTAAATTATGTAAAATTAATTTTGTTCCTTGATTGAATCAAAGGAAATGTCATTAAATAAATATTATATAGCTATCAAAAATTAAATCTTTGCAATTCTATTGTTTTTAACAATGTTGTGCATCATGGAATTGCAAGGTCCAATTTTCTTGATTTTATGTAAGCTTCATTTGAAACAAATAATAATTTTGTTTGTTTTTAGATGCCGTCAATATTAAATTGACATATACAGTGTGTTTCAGTATGATAGTTAAGTATATCTTTAGAATAAAGTAAAACGTTTCTTTATGTTTTACTTTTTACGAAGGTTATAGCAGGATAAAGATGTGAAAAGTATCCTGATTTTACTCATGAAAGTTATGTTCGATAGTTTACCTATAGAAAATATTTTACATTAATTTTCAACTCTCTATCTCAACCAGAAGAGTAGTTATAGAGTAAATTTAAATTATCAGTTTTTGTTCTATTTTCCCTGTTTAATGGTACGTAAAAATTATAAAAAATCCTGTTATTGCAATTAATTGAAAATGAATATGCCGTATCTACTAAAGTTTCACCACTGTATTCAATAATATGGTTGGCGAAGCGTTTAGGTTAGCTAGTGTGGAACGGAGGGAAATTTTTGTTTGTCGTAGGTTCGCACCCCGCAGGATATAACTTCTCTTTTTTATATTCTTTACTTTTTACTATTAATCTCCTTTTACTTCTTTCTTATACCTTACAAATATTGTAAAGCCCTTTAGAAGTGAATATCGTTTATTGTCATGTAATTGATAATTGAAAAAAGAAAAATTATAAATAAAGTTGTATTCTACAGCACGTACATGCAGAAACATTAAAAGTCACGTAATGTAGGCACTACACAAAGCAAACTACAATTAAAGATATTAATTATGTTTTTGCCTGAGATATGTCAAATATTAGTTCTCTACCTTTTTAACAATGGCATAGTAGGCGAAAAAATTGTAAATGACTATCATACTATGTTACTATTGCAAAAATGAAAAAGTTGTAACTCAAAAGCTTCAATCGAAATCTAGATTTTTCTATCTTCTTGAGATTTTCATTTTTCACGCTAAGGATTTGGAACGAAAAAATTCTCAAAAATTCTCTGTCATACATTGTTGTGGCAGAATATCTCAGAATTTTTTCAGAATTTTTACGTACCATTAAATTGGGAAAATAGGGCAAAGACTGATAATTCGAATTTATCCTACAATTACTCTTTTAATCGAGATAGAGGGTTAATGTGTCTGACCATTACTCATTATTTATATTCTTAAAACACTGACAGTATGACATTATCTATTTTATTATTTAAAAACAAGTACTAATTATATTGCTGTTAATATTTACAGATGATACTACAGAAACAAAAATTATCAGTAATGGAAAAGCACACAAACTCAATGATACTCATGTGTATGTACCTGATAAATTTTCAAATTAATTTTTTTTGAAATTTCGTTTTTCAGTTACTTGTATCTATAGAATAATCTCGTATCTGGTTATACTATTTATCTTAAAACACCTTGTATTAATTTATTTGTTTCCTACTAATACAATTTGTGCAGTTTATGAAGTATTAATGTAACGATTACTAATTAAAAGAAAAATGTAGTCTTTCAAACAAAATAAATTAAGTCTTTTCTTGATTATAAAATAATGTAGGTATACATGTCCTATTATCTGAAAGAAATTAGAAACATGAACAATTCATATTTTCATATTTGATTTAAATGAAAACTTCATTTGCTCATTCGTTTGTGAAACATCAAATTCCTCGCTGTGACATTTTAATGTGTATGGATGTTAAAAAGTTACTGAGAAGTACACAAAATGCAAAAATTTATTTTATTTAGTACTTTAAGTAGCAATATACGCTGTAATATGTTAATGTGCGTAAAAGAAAGTACTAAAAATATTGATACTATAAAATATAAAATAAACTGTATTTTACAATACTCGTGTACTGAAATACAATAAATATAATTATGAGTAAAATTAAGGCAATACTACAAATATTTAAGATCATAGTTTTGCGTTGTCTGACTACAAAAGAATATTCTTATTAATTTACTACCTAAACATTAATTCTAATTTTAAGTTCAAATACAAACTACGTTATAGATTACAATAACACGCTTGTGTGATATACTAAATTTTAACAATAATTTTTCAAAATTTTTTTACTTTTTACACTTTACATTCCAACTTTTTCGCACATTTTATGAAACTTATGAAAACGTAATGGAAAATTACACGTAAAGAAAACAGATCTTTATTTATTGAATGTTAATTAAAGCATAATGTCCTAATTATGCTTGGAAAATGTTCTAATGTATTCAAAAATAATTATCATGTAGCATTAGAATTAAGTATTAAATGATAAATATATCTTTTCAAAACGCACAAGACAAATATATTACATTATAGAAATTTGGATATGCATATTTTTCATGTTGTATATTGCTACTTGGAAACTTCATCAAATGCAGCTTGAAACAATATCTTTACACGCGCTTTACAATAGATTCATAAATAATTCTCGAGTCTTGTTTTCAATTTTTTTTGCTTAAAAAAAAAAACAAATGATAGAACGCAATAGTAACGTACATGTTACAAAATGAAAATGGTTATAAAAAGTCTCTACCTCTTCAAATTCTTAGAACATTATCACACAATTACAAGTCTCTAGGATTCTGTATTTCTGCGCCATAAGTATGAAGTTCTATTCTCTTCTAGAGCAAAAAATAGAAGTATCTCGCGAATTCTGGTCCGCAAACAATTATTCCAGCGGCGAAAGATTCAAATTTTGCTTGTTAACATGTATGCACAAGCAAAGAGGTATTTTGTAAGTTTACATCCAAAATTGGCGGCTCTAATAATCCGCCTGCATAGATAATCGCTGATTGTTACTTGGCTTCAAAGGTATTGTACAATGACGTGCATCTGGAAATCTTTCATAGTATCTTTCCAATCTCAGGTACTTTACAGTTACTAAATGACCTAAAAGAACGTAATCCTTCATATAAAAATTCTGATTGCTATGCTCCCATTTATTCCTAACACATAATTGCGACGAATTCAATTTATCTACGTCGAAATTATTATAGAAGCACTATAGGAATAACAAAATAATGGTACTGAATGGCAAAATGTTGAACTCACGAATATTATTTACAGCGTTCTTTAGTATTACTTGATGGTTCATACTTACCATCGAACCAACATCCATGTAAAGCCCTGTAAGCTTTCCCCGCATCTTCTTGTGACATACATTTCATGTAAACACAACCTTCTCGACTCCCACGATCTACACGAATATGGAGTATTTTTACACCTTCTCCGCATTTCTCTAAAACAGCATCCTGTACTTTTGTTTCCCAATCATCCTCGAATTCTCTAAACGAATATAAACCATAAATATATATAAAAATATCATCATAATTATAAGATTTAATTTCATGACCATAATATCGATTTTCTTTGTTTTTCACAAACTAATTGTGCAGTACTGAAGTACAATAGAAAGTTCAAGGAATTTCGATGAAATTTTTATATTACCGAGAATCTGTTACTCACAGTCCATTCGTAACAAATAAAAAGTAAAATAGGAACACTATCCCGACGTACAGAACAAAATACCACATATATAGATGATTTTAAATAGCGAAACAAAACGTTCTTTAAAATTTCAACAAATGTACTTTAAGATTGAAAACTATGAAACATATTGATGAGACAGTAAGAATTATTGTGAAAAAATTATTAGAGACACTTACACATCTACATCAAACATGTGTCTTATTTTCAAACACGGTGTTGGTGAACATGTTAAACTATTAACTGATCCTTCCATTGTTTCAAACGCTTGACCTTGCCACACTTTAGATTTTTTATTTGGAACGAAATTTTGTGTATTCGATTTGTTAAGATTGTTATTAGGCAACCAGCGCCATACATGAAACTCTTCCCCCGCAACTTGTTGCACTTCCCTTCGGATTCTGAAAATAGTTTTTTTATATGATGTATAAAAATATATTATTTTATGGTAAGGATTAAGCAAAATTAAAATTCATATTCCTTTTTACCTGGATTCATTCTCATCCAAAAATTTAACTGCCTTCTCCCATAAGCTTGCCATCCTTTTACGGTCTTTAGGAGGTATAAGATTATCACGTACATGACTGATAGCAAGAAAGCTTTCTTGTGTACCACCAGGCGATGCTACTCCAGCATTTTGATGATGCATTTCAACCATGTTAATAATTTCACTAACAAGTTTGAACACTTCCCTTTCAGTACTCTTCTTGTACTTGATATACCAAACGAATAATTTCTGCAGTCCTATAGCTGCTAGGAGGCCTGAGAATATATTGCAACATTATTTGTGTAACATATTTAAGTATCGTAGTGCAATATAATGATTAGACTGTAGATATTTATACAATCATATTGACATATACTAACTTTTGAAACACTATAGAATAAAAATTTTAATTACGTCCAATAAACTACTATTTTATATTTTGTCTAGTAAAACTGTTAATAGACGAAAAAAATGTCTATTTAATTATATCTGTTTGTAAGTTGATTTATAAAAATTTGTAAATTCCCCATACTTACGATAAGCGCCTTTTATATTAATACAATGTATTCTCAGCTTAATATTATGTCGCAATATACATTACAAGCAAAGAAAATCGCATAATAGACATTATTGTAACCACATAGAAATCATTTACTGATGTAACACAGTTACATAACGAAAGCATCAAATCTTGTAACAAAATGCAATTTTTTGGGGTATAAAAATATTATCGCGTTATAGAAGCTCGTCAGTGTTCTCAACAAATTTCATTCCATAATAAGTCAGTCAAAAATTTACCAAGTGATACAATTAGAAGAGAGGAGAATATGGTGAACAGCTTGTTTTTAATAAGACACTGCATTGGTAATTCCGGATTTGCGATCACCATTCCAACTTTCCCGTTTAAACGGGTAGAAAATAATTTCTCCTGTAAGAAAAGGATGCCTTTCTCTTTAATTTATATACGATACATAAAGTTGATAGGATCATTCATAACGATGGAAAAACTTTTACAATACCAAGGAATCCAAAACTTCACCGGGAACTCCGTTATCATCACTTATGTCTATTAAAGAAATACCCCACTTAGGGTTCTTTATAACAAGCAATTGTGCATTCTGTAAATCCTCTTTCACCTCCAAACTTTTCTGTAAAATAATTTTATAATTGCATAGATAGCAAAGTAAATATATATAATAATTTCAAATTCACTACATCTAATTCAACATACCACTTTATTACTTGTAAACATTTGCATGATTTCTGAATCGGTCAGGTAAGGAGTTTCACTGGAATTGTCGCATATCATGGATACAGCCTTTTTTGTTAAAATTGGTTGAAGTCGCTTTAATAGTTGCAGTACAGAATCTACATTTTCTTTCATTACACAATTAACTCCAGGCGCTTCAAGGTCAGCTCCAACAAAGCATAGTGGTATGTTGCTGTCTATAAATTGAAATATATGTAATCCAATTGATATTTCAAAATTTTGTAATTCACGTTATATATTCTCAAATTTGTATGTTTATCTTGTATACGAGAAAGAAAATTATTTAATAGCCTCAACCATATAACAGAAAATAGGATAAAATCACTGTATAATGGGAAAGGAAAGAAAATATCAAAATTAATACATCGTTAATACTTATTATTTTATTAAACACGATAAAAAAATCAATACATATTTCAAATAGGATCTTGCAAGAACGATTACACATTTCAATTTTAAAGAAGTTTGTATAAGAAAAAATATATAAAATACGATAAACTTTGAAATAATTTTATATATATATATTGTGTACTTTTTTTCTAACACCTAATAAGTTTAATACAATAGCATGCAATGCAGTAAACATACATCATGCAATGAGTTAATGAAGTACGAAGTATAAAAAATTTAGATCTTTAAGGACATCTTAATTGGTTTCAATTTATAAATTTTGCTTTTAGAAACTCTAATTATCATAGAATATGACTTTATCTGAACATATTTATTTTTTATAGAACAAAAGACCCAAACTCATGATACACACTATATGTATTCCAATGTATTTACTGTTATTATTAACTTATTTAATAAAGAAACTTTCCCACAAACTAATGGTTAAAATATATCATGTTTGTCGTTATAGTTTTTCAAATATTTCTCTATGAATTTTATTTAAACAATACTACGGTTCTGAATACCTACCCGTTGCAAGCGAGGGAAAAGTTTCTGATTTTCCACCGAGTCCCATGTATATAACTGCAAGTATTCCAAAAAATAAACCAAGTACCACAACCAAGATTACAGACACCATGTTCTGATTGTTGCGTATGTCTTCCCTGCCTATGATCGATGGCTTAAATGTTCTACCCATTGTTTCTCGAGGTCTATCAATAGATGTTGTTGTATGCCTTGAACCCAACAATTATTATATTTACAACACTGTACTTTATATGTATATGTATACATTGGTCTTACAACATTTCATAAGTACCTTGGACTTGTAGTCGAATACAGTGATCTTGAAGAAGAAAAATGACCATTCGAATCTTTTTCTTTCAACTCTGGTACATTAGATGTATGGCGCGAAGTTGGATCTAAACAGTGATACGTACAACAATAAATATATGTATAAAACATTAACACATTTTCTTCTTATTTAATGAAACTTACTTTTTGAACTGGACAAAGTAGAGGATGGTAGATATATAGATGAGCGTGAACTGAGTCTTCTGGTAAATTCAGATAAATATGGAGTTTCATAATTTGCCAAAAGATCTCTTTGATTTGAGCTGTCCCTTGTGCAAACATCTTCCTTTGAAGATTGCATCGGAGATATACTTGGAACAAAAACTGATTCATTATATGTATTATCTTTTATAGTATGTACAGATCTTGCTTTTGAATCATATGATTTTGTAGCTGGTTCTTGATCAAATGTGCTGTGTTCGTATGTTCTAGAGTCAGGGGATTTACAGAAATTGGGTAAATATTCAAATGGAGAATATCTCCTGCTTACTTCTTCTACAACATCTGAATCTGAACCTGTTTCTAAACCATCTGTAATACCCGATGTCTTTTTAGTCTTTACATATTTTTTTTGTGTAGTTTTTGATACTACATGTGTAGTGAAGATAGATGAATTATCGCAATCAGGTGCTATGGGATCCTTAAATTCTGGATGTATTGCTTTTTCTTTGACTGAACTTTTTGATATGTTTGTATCTGGAGATGGTATTGCTGATGGTGGAGGCATTGGATTTGCCAAAGTTTGTCGTCTGGCATTAACAGTTGCTTTTTTCTTTTTTGCGGCTGTTGAACTTGAGTCATCATCTGTATCCTCACTGCTATATCTAATATATGAAAAATTTAACAACATAAACATAATAAATAAATTTATGAACATAAGACTTATTAAAACAAACATTATTATGAATAAGATTAGATGTCATAAAACTGAATCAGTCCTTTAGACGAGAAGTGTCTAACTGCTTTTCCTTTTGCAATTGACTCTAGTTCGGTTTTCCACTAATTCTACCACAGAGACTGCACAAAGTCCTACTCTTAGTTAATCGATCCTCTCACTATGAACAACTCTAGTAATGTTTGTTACAAAGAATTCTATATATGAGTATTTAAATCGGTTATTAGTTTGCTCATAGTAGTGTTCGTACAGCCACTGAAGGAGAAAAGAAAAATAGTTATAGAGAGGGCTTTTCGAAACGAGGAAAAAAAGTCTTGTTAATTGCGAGCCGACAGTTAGACACCTTTGCTTTAGATAATGAAACTTCAACAAATTTCATATAAATACAAATTATTCAAGAATTGGGAAAATATGTACTAAATTACCTGGCAGCTAATGAATGCCGCGAACCTGAACCTCCGCGCGCTTCAATAAGACTTTTTAATTTTTTCACAAGAATTTTTCTAGTGGTTTGTGTTACAGGGCCCACCGGAAACCCATATTCCATCAGTTTACTGCGTAACTCTGAATCACTCAGTGTGTCCACCGACATTTTGTTTACAGAAGAAAAAAAATTCTTCTCTGGAAAGAACCCGGTAAAAACGTTCCCTCGTGGACTATCCTCCCCGCTAAGCACTCTCCTGAAGCGTGATCAAAATTTTGCCAAGCGTTCTTGCTGAACGTAAAATTCACAACACCATCGGTGTCCACGCGTGCCACCTTTCACGACGTTATAAACAGTTCGCGTAACACTTCAACGCTTTGAAAAATAATCTTGGTTAGAACTAAAAAAAATGGCGCAATTTTCTAACGGTCGCGGTCGCGCGCATACTCATCCATACCATTTCACGCCACTCAACCCTGTCATCCATAGTCATGGAACAGGGTTAACCGAGATAATCCAACCGGTCCATGGAGTACGAATCACCCTGCTTCCAATTTTTTTCTCCAACTTTTCGTTTCAAAAATATATTTCCTTGAACATATATTTCTTAATGATATACATGTTCCTTAAATAAACGGACGTTACATTTATGGTTTTGAGAAAAGAAATATCAAAGCCGTTAAATAAAGCGAAATTTACAACGAGTTACACATCATTGATTTGTGATTTTTGGAACAGCATTTTGGAATGTGCTTGGGCAATGTCAATGCTCATGCGCTAATTATAGAACGCACATGCAATCGAATTATGCGTAGCCTTTATTCTTAAAAAGAAATGAACTAATGCTACAAATAAAGAAATTGTTACGAACCCTTATTTGTCGTTAATTATTCTTATATGATTAATCACTAGTTTTATGACAGAACGTCTTTGTTAAAATATATTGAAAGCGCTTTATAAATACGTATAAAAATATTTCGCTTTAAAGTAAAAAATAATGGATTATTCATCAAGTATCTTTATTTTCAATCTCCTCCTTCCTTATTATTTTGTTAACATAATTTATATAGTAATACAAGTAAAATCTTTCTGTAAATATTTGATAAGGTTTTTACAATTTAGAAAGCAATTACATTAAAATATTTCTATGCTTATTTTATAAATTTCAATCATTTAAATGCACTTTTCTCAATTAGTATATTAAATACGTTTCGAGTGCAAATGTATTAGTGTTTTTGCTTAATTTTAATTATACTAATTTCAAATGTTAATGTTGTATGTCTTTTCATTTTGTTTATTATTCAATATTTTAAAACCCTTCACAGGATTATGTATTTATAATTATTTAACACATTTTTTATAAAAATAGTAATAGAATTATTGTACCATTCATTAGATTTTTTATAATGTTCAGTATCTTAGTAAATACATTCCATTTCTTATATTACAATAATCTGGTAAATTTTCAGTTCGACCAAGAGCTATAACAGCTGGATTTTGATTATAAATATATTTGATAGAGACTTCTCTGAGTTTATCAGCTGTTATTTTCTATAATATTCATAGAATTTATGTACTTTTTAAATATTAAATATAAACTTATTATTAAAATTAATTTTTACCTCATATTCTATAATTCTTTCATGAATTGGTATGTAATGTCCATGTCTTAAAAGAGTTTTTACAATGTCAAGAAAATGAATTACAGGATCATTTAATAACAATAATTCTTTTGTCTTGCATTGATTCACAGCACGTAATACTTCTTTTTGAGTTACTGTTGTACACAATCTCATCCATTCCTTTTGTAGAACTTTAGTCATTGTCTACATGAACATTTTATTAATAAAAATCATTACCAAAAAGATACATTTTGCATATTTATAGCATACCATAAGACTTAATTTGTTGCAGACAAAATAACATCCCCAAATACTAGTAGACTGTGCCCAATTTTGAAAAAACGATTTATACATATGACATAAGTCTGTATTGTATGCGCAATGTGCAATATATGGTGCATTATGTTGTGCTCCACCTAAATGTAAATGCATAATTATTAAATAATTCTTATTATACAATTTTTATTAAGAAAAAGGCGATATCCACTTACTACATTTCCTATCCCAATAACCTACAATTTCTTTAGCAACAGCGAGTGCATAATTATCCGCACATTGTTTAGAACTTGGTCCTTCTATTCCTATTGCTACATACCCCAATTCATCGTCATCATCTCTAAATCGTAATTCAGCTCCTACAACAATATATTTAAATACCATTTGAAAGATAAAATTTCTTTCACTCTTATTTACCTGAAAATCGATATTCAATTTCTGTGCAAAAAGATTGAATAGTATTACAATCTCCTTTTTCACACATGAAACTTCTACAAACAATTCTTTCTAATTCTTGTAGACAAATAGGTCCAACACTGACTATTGTCATGAAACAGGGTTTGAATAAACGACTTTGAAATTCAGTTAATCTTCCTTTACAAAATGTTCTGAAGATTCAACATTACGATTACCAAATAAACATAAATAATGTTTATCAAATAGATTTTTATAATTATATTTTTGTTATTCATTACTCTTGGTACTTACTTTATTATATCAGTTTCAGGATATATACTGCTTGCAAGGTCAGTATCCTGATATGCAATAGTTGGTAAATAATCCATTACAACTCGTTCTTTGTCTAACTCCATTTTAGAAAGCTCGTGCAGAATTATACATTTTTCTCTTGTGATATCTTGATCACCTGAGATATTAGTAACATATTATAATATGTACAAAATAAAGTTTACATAGAGATTTTAATTTAAAATGTCATTATTCAACTTACATATAACATTATTCATGGTCACATCTGCAAATAAGTCAATAAGTTTAATTGTTTTGTTTGAAGGCACTGTTCCATAAAAGAGGAACATATCTCTTGAAGCAACAGTAGTGATCTTGGCACCAATTTCTTCTACTGCTTTTGTCAATTCTTCTTTGCTTTTGTGCATTGTTCTCTATGTTAAGTGTAAATATTTCTGTATTTATAAATACAATTACTCGCAACTAATATAAAATGTTTATTTTACAAGATGCAGAAATGATAAAAATAATTTTTAAAAATTAGCATTCTAATTATGTATATTGAAAATTTGATTCTTATTATACATTCATCCTTACCCTGAAAAGTAAATGTTCTAAGAATAATGCACTGCCACGTTCTTCAGGCATTTCATGCATTGAACCTGCTGGGAAGTAACATCCCAGGGTGGTGGTGTAAGAGCTTTTACTTTCGCATACAAGACGTATACCATTACTCAAAATACAAGATTCTATTGCACTTTCTGTGTTCAGATACGTATCTAAACCTGTAGTCATTTTTCTATGAGTATTCTCATGGTTTTGAATTGTTTTGTAATAATTATTCAAGATAGAAATGTATCCCTTTAAAAAAGAAAGTTAATATGATATTATCTTCATTTTACTAATATTTTAAATCAGCTTAGGAAAATTAATGTAGCTCCTACTCTCTTAACACTGTATTTTAAGATCATGTTGATTTGTGTGTGACACAAATATTTCAAAACCATTACTATTTTTTGGTATATATGTAATTATACATTTGGTAAATAACCCAAGTTATCTTCACTAGATGCAATATAAAAACTACATATATATATATATATACTTTCTTTATGCGTAACAGTTGAAGGTGGAAATGTAACTTTTGTTCTGTTTATGGTATATTATTGCAGTAGTTGTGGATAGATATTGTAGACAAAATAATTTTTTTTAATAAAGACGGACATAGATATTTAATGAAGTGGAAGTTTTATTATAATTCATTGTTGTCATTAACAATATGAAAATGTATCGGAATGATTTTCTGTAGCACAATAATTAATAAAACAATATTATAATGAGACTCATTTCTATGTTGCTGTGAGTTGATTTCTGCATAAAAGTAAGTAGCAAAAAATATGCTTTTTATAAGTTATGTTAATGAATAGATTTTTATAGAATTTATGTGAACTTACATTAATATCTGAACTACTGAATTAACAACCGTTTCAAACATCGTTATCATGTACATATTTTTTTAACTTCATATTCTTATTTTATTAACTACATTTAAATATATTAAAAATAAGTCTTTTAGGTTGAAATCGAAAAATAAGAACATATTTTGTGATATCCATAGTTTGTTTTTCTTTCGATTATTATCAATGTTTTTTATCACTAACCCCTGTCCTTCAAATAATGTATCTGCATTTCTACATTTTCGTTTCGATAATGAAATTTCATTATCATTAGCACAAAGAGATCTAATATTGTGTTACGTTAATAAGTATCGACGTAAAATTTAATATGTTATTCAATTGCACACAAATACATATTTACAATACTATGTAAGTAGATTACTTGTAAATAAATACATTGAATACAGTTCACACAAAAACTGTAAACTTAAAATATTAACTTGAAATATTCTTCTATAATTCGTATTTCTCTTTACATCTACTATTTTGTGAAAGTAAAAAACTATTTACTTCTAATTCTTCTGTTTGTTCATTTTTCGCGAAAAATAAATTTATTTAACCTGTAGCAGTATCGTATTATCAAAGCCTTCAACTTGACTTTATCTTAAATGTTGTTTGCCAATATTCACACACGCATTAGACATATACTTAAATCATGCTACATTCGCGATTCATGCAATTCTTTATAACTACATTTCACCGAACGAAGATATTATTTTAACATTTGCTTTCTGAGATTTGAAAGCTTCAACACCTTGTCTTGTAACAGAAGTACCAGTTACATCCAGATACTCGAGACTGGATGCATTTAAAGCCAAGTGTACGAGGCTCGAATTTGTAACATGTGGATAATTTCTAAAATGTTTGAAGAAGTGTCATTGCTTTTCCTTTATCAATAAATTAATTTTTTATTTAATACTATCATACCTAACAACCAATGTTTTCAAATGTGGATTGTTAAACACTCGCTTGTCCTCTTCAACAACTATTACACCTTCTGCCGAGTTGTTGATTATCCTACGATCGCACGTATCACTTCCAAGAGTGCAAATTGCTCGATCTGTTATTAAGCAACGTCCAAATGAATAATTTACCCATCGAAATCCATCTTCAGCCCAAAACTGAAATGAAAAAAAATAGATATGAAAGAATAAAGTGATATAAAACATTCTGTATATTGTCAATGTGTCAACCTGTGCAACATGTGCATCTTCGTATACAGGTGGATTCAACAAAGCCTCTCTGACCAAAGGTCGTGGTTCTTGATCTACTGATTCTGTGTTTCCTAAACTAGAAGGGCGTTCTAGATACAAATGAGTTAAAGTTTTAGTACAATTAAAGCAACCAACTTCGCTATCACCAAGTGCTGTATCTCGTAAATCCAGAATCTAAAATATGAAAATACAGTTATTCGAATATTGTGATATGGTAAAAATGTTTAGAAATATAAAACATGAAGCACATACCTCCAGTGTTTTAAATCCAAATCTTGTTGCTAAACTAGTATAAGCAACACATTCACCCAAACGGTGACATGAATTTAATCGTAATTCTTTTAACTTTGGCATTTTACTGATAACCAAGAGTGAATGTGGAGTAAACCATTGACAGTTGCTTAAAATCAAACACTGTAAAAAGTATGCATTAAAAATCATAAAATACCACTTACTGAATATATATATATATAATATATGTTCATATATATATTTATGTATTTATATGTGTTATGTGTTTATATATGTTTATTAACAAAAGATTCAGAAAATACAAAATCATGAAAATGGAATGGATTAAAAACATAAGTAAATACTTATGTAATATACTTTTCTTTTTATGTTCATGGAGTGTTATTACTGATTGCAGATTTGGAAAAAAGTCATTTAAAAGTAAACCTACCAAATGAGCATTAAGTGCAAGTACTTCTCAATTTTCAATTAGTATAAGTAGTTGTTCTGTAATTTATAGAGTTTTCCATGTATAACCAAGTATAAAAACAGAATGATATAAACCAAGAGCAATAAAATATATAAGTAAAGTAAAAAATACTTTAAAAAACATGCGATTATAAAGTAAAATTTCTTACTGTCAGATTAGGCATATGGAAGTTCATTTTAAAGAAATATGATTTATTACTACGCAAACAATTCATCTTACAACCTTTCAACGAAAGTTTCGCAATGGTGCGTGGAAAATCTGTAATTTGAATCTACAAACACATAGAATACAATTTATTAGATTTCATTTATGTTAGACCAATTATACAGTTAAACTTACCTTATCTCCATTAATATAATAATCTTCAATAATTAATTCTTTAAGTTGAGTGCATACAGTTTTAATAGAATTGAAGAAACTAGGACTAAGACCATCATCTTCTTCAGTATACGGACTACTACGAATTGCAAGAGTTGTTGTCATAGGTTGAAGGAATTTTATGTATTCTTTTAAAAAATCATTTAATTGTATAGGCAGTGCACGAAAATCTACTCTTCTCCACAGTGTTTTATCTTGTGCCACTTGTCCTAATCTTTGACAACATCTAATAATATATTGATTATATTAAATATGTATTTTTTATATTTTACTTATAAAAAGGATATATTTCCATTCATTTTTCAAACTTACAAGCTTATTGCCATAAGATCTTGAGGACTTAAATATTGAAAAATATTTAATAGAACGTCGTCTGAGAAATCTAATATATGTGGATACAATATTGCTTCATCTATTTCAGCATTTTCTTCAAGTCTAATACGTTTCATATCATCGTCACTGCTTGAGGGTTTTGGAGATAAAGATCTGCTACGTTTCATTTTCATTTTTTTCTTACACCTGCACAGTATAAATGATATTCTCATTAATTGTAATAAAATACTTTGTCACTGTTAAATCATTAAACTTTCTATACGCTAATGTTTCATTTTATACATTTATAAGTGCACGAGAAAATAATCTAATAATTTATGAACATAAAGACTTTCATGCTTTTGCACAGTCATCTTGAGACATTTAATTTCTATGTATTTTAGTAAAAATAATTTACAAATGTATATATGTACATATAACAAATTAAACGATTAGATATCGGAGACACTTGTTTTTTCAGTAGCTTCAATTCTTCTTGCATCTTTTTTCAATCACTTCTAACCCACTGAAAATATTCTGTTTTCAAATCGAAACTGACAGGAAAGCACAAAGATTGAGAGAATGTTTTGTTCACAAAACAGTCTAATTCTGACTGCTGAATAAGCTCTGTTTCTTTGGCTGAAACCCAGAAATAGTGATAAAATTTCTGCCAACCATATGACACAGTTAACAATTATCCTAAACAATTTTCCAGAGTTTTATGATTTTATAAACAAAAGTTAAACTTTGAATACATTCACTATTTTTTTTTAATTTAAAAAAAATACGAAAATAATTCTATTCAAATTTTTGTTTTGTCAAAAAATCCCATTTTTATATTTTAAATAAATAAAAGTATCAAACAATATACTAAAATTTTTAATGAATAATTCATTCTTAAATGAAAAGTAATTTTAGAAAAAATATAATATTAATCCAATAAGTATTTGTCAAAATTTTTTAAATGATCCAACGATATAGTTGCAAAACATAAAATGTGTTATAAAATTTTAATCTGCAACATTAATTTTTGTAAATAAACACGATGTCTATTATTAGATCGTTAACATTTATTCTATTATTGACAAAAATCAACAAGTAACAACATAACCTTAAGATGAAATGCTGTCACTACATATCTATGACGCGTACCTGTATTTTATCTTTTTTTAATATTTCAATTGTGTATTATTATATTTGCTGAAATGTTGTTTCAAAGATTGCTTTCTTTAACATAATGTAGTTAATATATCAGACTTTCTATAAAAATAGATATAAACCACGATCTCGTATGCTTTTGGGATCAACTTAATAACTCACTATAAACTTGACTTATTTTTACTTTAAAGATTTTATTTGAGAAAAGAATATTTATTTGAAAAAAAAATATTCATTTTAAAATAAAGAATGTATTCAACTTTCTGAAAAATATGAATATAAATAATTTTATAATTCTGTGAATAAATTGTGCATATAAAATATACTTTCAAAACAATATTTTATCTAATTAACATTTCTTTTAAAATTGAATTAATATTTTTACACGCTATTATCATTTTTTAAATATATTTCTAATATAAATTTAATATTTTTTCTGTGATATAATAATGAATAATAATGTTTATTATTTAACATATTAAACATTATTTAATGGTAAGGAATTAAGATTATGTACAAATATTTTTAACCATTTTTTAAAATAAATTTTTTATAACTGTTTTAGTAATATTTTGTATTCATCTATATTTGAAGATGTAATTTGAAACATTGTGGTATAAGAAAATAAAATTTTAACATACTTAGAATATCTGCATATGTTTTATGAATACAAAGCAGATCATTAAAATAACTGATAGTTTTTAAAAGGGATACTGAATTTTTGTAGATGTATATTTTTTAGTATATATTTAATATATTGTTAAGTTAAATAAAATTTTACAATACATATCAATGAAGTATACATATGGGAAAATCTAAATAAAAAATATATTATTATTCTTTAATTTATTATATTATATTTAAATATAGCATTGATTTAGTGATATATACAATTAAAGGGATAAAATGAAAAATAAAAATTTTGAAATTACTTAGATCTGAGCATTGGTTTAATATAATTTAGCTACAAGTTGTACATAGCAGGGGGCTACTAAAAAGTATGACATTTGCACAGCTTTAAATATAAATCTTTAAAATAATTATCTTTCATGGATTTCATGATTAGGCACGAAGTACACAAGTAATAAAAGCACTGTATCTTTGGATTTAATATTTACTTTACAAGACTTCAATATCAGTATTGGCATTCTCATGCTTTGCAGAAAATACCATTTCCTTAGGAACAGCGCACTAACAGTTTTTCGTCTTACTCACTGGACCATGTTATGTACAGTTTTATTACTATAAATCTATGTACTTCCAACGTACACCTAACACTAGGTGATATAGAAACACAGTCTTAAATTCATTACTTCTGTTTCAATATATATATATATATTATATATATATATTACAAGACTTTATGATAAAATAAAGTCTGACCAGTAATTAAAATAAATTTTTTGTACTATGGAAAGTTTTCTTACACCTTAAAATGTTTACTCTGCAGAAACAAAATTTTGTTACTATGTGTTCAATAACAAGTGTTTGCATTACAGTTGAACAAAAGTGTTGTATTTATTTCAGTGTACAATATGTACCATTGTGCACTGTAGTGTACAACATAAAATTGTGCTATCTATACTTGGTATTTATTTCAACTATGTAATATGGAATATGTTGAAGATGGTGTATATAAATTAAATAATTCAATAAACAACAGACATTTTGTAGTACACTATAAATCTTTTGAACTATTCATATTGTGCTGAAATATAAAAATTAATATGTGTATAGATAATAATTTTATATGGTACACTGGGAACTATTTTTTTGAAGATATAGTTGCCCCCTGTTCTCTTAATCTTGTTATATGAAAAAGTTCGGTAGAAAGAAAGTATAAAGTAATTAGAAATATGGTCTAATTACATATTAATGCAATTGAATTGATTACCACCCAATAAATACAAATTTTCTTAATTTTTTTCAATTTTGGTCAATATATACTTTAAATGTAAGGAATTTTTGACAATTATAGTTCCACATACACTTACATTTACTGACAAAAATTAGAAAACAATATAATTATAGAAAAACAATTACTTATTGTTTTACTTTTAAGGTTCATGTGTTGGAAATAAAAATGATCTGAATAAATAACACATAATATATTAACAGAATACTAGTATTTCTTGGAATCCACCTGTATAAACAATATAATTTAGGTGAGAACACAAAGTAAAGTGAAATGTTTTTGACAAAACATAAGAAACGTATCTTAAATATTTAAAATAATTTTAGTTCTGTTAATGCATACTAAATAAACTTAAATAAATAATTTGTTTTTTAATTTTTATCAGTAAGTGTATTTCCAAACTTCATTGTATGGCACACTCTCACTTGTCAGAAAATGACTCATTGTACAGATTATAAAGTACTATGCAATATACACACACACGCACACACACATATAAATATGTATATATAATATATATATATGTGTGTGTATATAGTATGCGCACTTAATCGAAGTCTTAAATATAGTGGAGTTAATCAGGCTAGGCCTTGCCTGATTGATACTTTACGTTTATAACTCTATTCAGTATTATTCATCCAATTTATACATAATATAAATTTCTTTGGTCTTAGATGTTGTTTTATATTCTACGTTTACATACAAATCATATATTCTAAAATACTTTGTAAAGTGGTCATAGATTGTTACAATCACCGGTCGAAAATAAAATCATTCATTAAATTTAATAATTAGTTAACTGTCTACTACGTATAGATATAAAGATATTGCACAAAGCAAAATAAAATATAATATTTTATACATCAAATACAATTATTGATTATTATAAATAAATTCGATTATTAATTTTCTTTAGCGATATTGATAAAAATATATAACAAATATTTTTCTAATGTGATTAAACATAATTAAAATTTACAAAAAATTGTAATTGTTCTCAATATATTATTATAACTTTATTAATAAACAAAAATTAATTATATATTAGTTCAATATTTTTATGTTTGAAGCTAATAGAGCATGAAACGTAAATGTACTCAGGTATTGAAACAACCTTATGACTATCTACGTACATTAAAATTTTTGCAGCACACACTTATTTTAAATATTAAATAATAGTGTGCATTTATATAAAACATAGCATACGTTTTGTAAGTGTAATACTTTACTGGGAAAATATATGTACAATATGTTTCACTTTAAGCTTTAAAGATACCAAAGTTATTACTTTGAAATTAAATAAATTATGAATTGTGAAAATAACAGTATTCGAATTCATGTGATAGATTATTAAAGTACAAAAAATTCATGTTCAAGTAAAAGCTTATTCGATTAAGAAAATATTTAGGCGTGTCGTAAAATTTCCCTTGCTTAGACAACAACGATCTTGTGGTTGTTACCATTTGGCAAGAGAACATAATAGACACGCTTCCCCTTATCTCATTGAAACTCTTGTATATTATTATGGTAAGGGTTATCAAAGGAACCATTTGGTTCTTCAGTTTTTTCTATAACACTTTGAATTTCAACTGTTGATCCATTATCAGAATGTCCATTGTTATCATTTAAAGTTCCAGTATTAGTAACATTATTACCTACTATGTTTACATTATTTGTAGTATTAGCTTGTTGTTGTTGTTGTTGTTGTTGTTGTTGTTGCTGCTGCTGCTGCTGTTGCTGCTGTTGCTGCTGCTGTTGCTGCTGCTGCTGCTGTTGTTGTTGGCCATTTACAGAATTTTGACCAGAATTGTTACTGTTTTTTGATCTATGCCTAAGTTTATGAGTGGTGAGATATTGTTTTACAGAAAATGCCTTATGACAAAGGTCACACTTATAGGGTAAAGGATCCTGACAATTTGCACCATCTCCAGTAGACGATGCATGAGTTGTTAAGTGCATTAAATAATAATGCTTAACTACAAACGATTTTCCACAAGTTTCACAAATGTATGGACCTGATACACCATGTGTTTTACGATGTTTATGCAGATTGTCCTTCCGAGAGAAGCTTTTACCACACATTTCACACTCGTGCATTTTTTCACCTGTATGAGATACAGAGTGTCTAACTAAATGTTCTTTACGACTAAATGCCTTTGCACATGTGGTACACACAAATGGGCGTTCACCAGTATGCAATTTTCGATGCTGATAAAGATGCTCTCTCCGTTTGAACGGCTTGCCACACACATCACAACTAAAAGAATTATTATTAGTTTGTAAAGGTTCCTCTTTGATTCCACTATCAGTGGCATCGGTTAAAAGGGTTTGAAGTAAACTAGACCTTGAATTGAATGATGAACCAGAGCAACTATGACTGTTTAGCTGATTCATGGAAGAGAAAGTTTTGCCACAATCTTTGCAAGAAGTGTCCCTAGTATTAGTCTGAGTAATAGCTTGGGGATTCACAGTGATTAATGATGTAGGTTCAGGCCCTGATTTGATTCTTAAAAACTCTGAAATTTGTCCAATTGAATTACGAGATATTGCATCATCTGCTTTATAATCTTTTGAATCTTCCCGAACGGTTTGTGTAACCAGTGGGGGGTCTTTAAATCCTAAATTTAAAAATACTTCAGGTGCAGAATGTACAGTTGTGAATGTTTGTACATTTTGTGCATTATTTTCATCCTTTTGTGTCTCAGATTGCACTTTTTGAATGATTGGCTGATTTTGTTTAGCGTCAGGTTCCGTCTTTAGAATAATATTATTATTTTGATGTACAACTTGCCCTTGAGGTTCTTGCTTAATAGAAAATTCTTGCGGTGTATTAATCTGTACTTGTTGTTTTTCAATTTGTTGGAGCTGCCTATGTTGTTTCTCAAATTCTCTTTGCTGTCTTTGTAACTGTTGGATTTGTTGCGTTATCTGTGATTGATTTTGCTGTTGTTGTTGACCAACCTGCGTTTGATTCTGTTGCTGGGGAATTGGAGCCGATTGATTCATCTGTTGAGGAATTTGTCTTTGCGATTGTATTTGTTGATTTATTTGACCATGATTCTGTATCTGATTTTGGACTTGTTGAATTTGTGAGGTCGGACTATGTTGTTCTGTAATTTGATTTTGTGCTTCATTTGATTGAGGTGATAATTGCTGTGAAGTCTGTTGTTGATAACTATAATGTGTCTCTGCTGTTGCTTCCACAACAGCAGCTGCCATACCACCAGGTTGCATCTGAAATTCATTATTATTGTTGCAATTGTAATAAACTTTGTTCAATTTTATAATATTAAACATAGCAGCCGTTATGTCTGTTATTAACATTATTCCTACAAACCTGCATGGCACATTTATATTGTTGTACTCTTGCTTGAACTCCACTGATAATTTGAATATTAGAAGCATTTATATTGCTGACAACAACAGGTTGTTGATGTTGTATCGGTTGATCATTATTAACTATTTGAGTTCCTGCAGTAGGTGGTACTTTTTCTATTGACTTTAACATTTCATTTTCTGGTGTTGTTGGTCTATCCTTCTCTGTACTTTTCACATAAACTTTACCTTCTTTTAGAAAATCTTCAGAATATCGTAATGAAGTGAAGTATGATTCTAGCATACCCTCTGCACTGACAACAGTTTCTCTAAACTCAATGAAATTCTCCAACTTCTTAATGCATTCATGGCAAACGATTTTTGGCAAGGAGTCTTCCTCCAAAACCTGAACATATTGAAAAAATTCTTATTACCCTTTATAGTAGAGCAACTGTCTAAACAATAAAAACTATAATGACTTTAAACACTTTATGACATTGTAAACGTTTACAAAAAATTGCGCCTCTTGCACAATTTTAGATACGGAGAATCACTGTCTTGGAAATTCTCACCTGAATAGGTAAACACGTTTGGATCTTCGACTGAAGTTGCCGCCTCCGGCCTTCCTCCCGAAAAATGTTCATTTTGTTACCCTCGCTACTCGTACACAATCTGCAGAGTTCGTAGTAATTCACTCTTCGGTATACAGACATTGTTTTCCCGCGGAAAACTCAATTGCGCGACCCTCAGAAAATCGCGAGTGACTTTACTGTCGTGGAAATCCAACCGTGACAACGATCACTGTTGTCTTATCATCGTTGACGATTCTGTTTTCCATACGAAACAAGATTCCGCTTGATATCGCATCTCCGAGACTACGTGAGTTGCACCCGTGGCCATTTGCAGTGTGTGATTATAGCGACAACGAAGGACAACGAAAAGCGGGAAAAATTTAAATTGACTTGTGAACATTTTTATTGTATCAAATAAATTAGTACATTCATACTTTTAAATGATATTAATAAACAACTTAGAGAGAATAGGAAATTATAATCGTTGGTATTCTATTAATTTTTTAACGTACTCATCAATTGTACTTCAATGTAAATAAAATATATAAGAAAACTCCCATTAAATGAACTTTATTATTCAAAATTTTTATATCGGAATTTTTATTAGTTATATATCACATATCTTATGATGTCAGTATAAGTTTATAAATAAAATTTTGCATAAAATTCTATTTTCAAACGTTTACTAATAAAGCACGTTAACAGTACATAGGAATTCGATCAATTATTTATTATTAAAGTAACAGCGATTAACGATTAAAACCAGTTATCGTTGTAATTTTTAATTTTTTATACGAATATTAATATGGAAAAACTGAGTATTATATTGTCTAAAAATTTGTACATCGTCGCATTTAAATTTTTCGTTTGTAAACAGATAACGTTTAAACGGAATATCGTTTTACAGAATAGCATTTTATTTAAAATTGATTAAATACGAAATTACACCGAACTTTTTCTATTTACATTAACTAAAATTTCGTACGAAATACAAATTACAAAATGTTTTAAATATTTTTTCATCCAGTAATAAAAATAGTTTATTTTCGGGTATTGAATATGTGTCACCAAATTATAACTTTTATTCATTTATAACAAATCTGAAGACAGAATATGCAGAAGTGAGACTACCAAGAACCGACGAAACTTCGTGATTATTTCAAATTTTATGACCTTCTTAGCAAATGAAGTAAATTATTCTTTGATCTAATTTTCATCGAATAGTCTGTGGAAATACGGTTTTGTATGAACATCCCCAGTTAAGTTGTAACACTTGATGGTTCTGCGAGGCCCAATCTGATTTAAGAGCGAGGAGATATATCGAATGAGGAAACGCGGAACATTGAACCGGATAGATGAAAATGTCATCACCGACTGGTAGAGTTTCCTGTGTAGATAGTATTGGGAATAGCTTTTGGTGGGTGGTGTTTGGCCCGTTTTATTCATCGGATTTCACGGTCGACGTGTGCACTCGGCACGTAAGAATGCATAAAAATGGACCGTGTTCATGTTAAATTATGAAAGCGAATTTATTGATCGAGAGAGCGTGCAGCAAGGAATATCACGGCGCGATAGCGCAAAGATCCTAACCTTGTTTAAAAATGAAGTCAGGCACCATGGACAAACACAGAGGCTCGACACTTTTGAAATCGGAAGAAAACGAGCAAGTCTTCCAATTAATAGGGAATCGGTGCCAGGTGAGAAATATTTCCGCGATAAATTCTAATCGCCGAGACTGTCACCCAAACGCGCCGATTTTGACCTAAATTTTGTCGATCTATGGGTACGGACTATCACGTACTGTCATCTCGATTTTGACGTTATTTTAACGAGAACCTTTGACGTTATTAATACCGTAGGCATGTTTCAATTCACATTGACTAAGATTTTTTCAATGTTTCCTTAATAACTGCATTAAGAACATTATGTCAGGAGATTTTTTTTCAGCAACATATTTAATGCTGTAAAACAGAATTGATTCAAACTAGAATTATGGAATTAGTCATCATGTGTAAGAATGTATATTTATGGTCATGGATCAGTAAAAATTTATTTGTATGGTCAATAACAAATAGACATTCCATGTATAGGATTACTTGATCAAATAACCTTTTATTCAGTTAAAATGAAGTATTATCATATTTTGTAACTGTAGTTATTATGTTTAAAAAATTTTGAATAATTTGTATGTATTTAGTACGTTTGTATTTCGTATATTGTGCGTTTTAAATATTAATTCTTATGTGTATGTCTACTATGAGAATGTTGT
The DNA here is from genome assembly GCF_051020985.1 of Nomia melanderi. Taxonomy (NCBI): domain Eukaryota; kingdom Metazoa; phylum Arthropoda; class Insecta; order Hymenoptera; family Halictidae; genus Nomia; species Nomia melanderi. The sequence goes on from NC_135005.1 coordinate 8,525,285, forward strand.
CATGTCTTTAGAATTATATATTAGTCATAAGCGATTTGAATGACATCAAAGGATTTGTAACTATGTAAAAATTTTCCATTGATGGATTATCATATTTTCTTGAAGAAATTGCTATGATATTTCGTTTGTTATTGTTATTTTAAATAAATATTCATATATTTAACAATATTAAGAGTTTTTTTTGTTAATTTACGAATATTAATAGTTTACAATATTTAGTATTTCCAATTTAATAATCGTTCATAGAATGTATATTATTCTACAAGCTCTCATCGATAAAAATGTAGTTTCAATTTGAACAAATTTCTTTGCATCATAGAGAAGATAATATTGTTAAATGCATAAGTATTTTATGCTGCTAATAATAAGAACAAGCATGAAGTCTAAAAGTAAAGCATTGAAATAACTTTACATAATAAATAATATAATTAATAAATGAAGTTTTTGATGTTACCATTTTTTACAGTGTTTAGCAGCAGGAGTTATTCAATTATATTTGACTGAACCACCTTTACATAAAGAATGGATAAAGAAAACTACAGGTATTATAACACTGATAAGAGATAATCCTAGGCGTAGTTTCTTTCTTCGTTTATATTGTCTGCAAAGGAGAGCAATGTTATGGGAACACGAAGTGTACAATGCAATGGACTATAAAGCACCATTGACTTATTTCCATACATTTGAAGCTGAAGACTATATGGCTGCATTTAATTTTGCAAGTGAAACAGATGCTGTAACATTAAGGTATACAAAAATATATGTTGTAATTATGTTCTCCGGAAAGTTATCAAACATAAGGATTATATGTTAAAACAAACAATGTGAACATAAAAGAAAGGAATGGTATTTATTTTCAGAAATATCCTTCTTGATAAGTTAAATGCAAAACGTCAGAAAAGACAGCAAAGGCGGTCTAAAATGGAAATAGAAGGCCAGCATGGAGCGACATTACCATGGAGGAATCAGAGCAGCACATCACCTGTTGCATTTAGCACTGGGTCAACTTCTAATTTAGCGAATGGAACTCCAACTACAATCGGTGTAAATAGAAGTGCTTCAAGTAGTTCTATGTACAAAACTAAAAAGAAAAAGCGAGACAAAGCCAAGCGGAAATTAACAAAAGATGATATAGGTCCACCATCCAATTTTAGGTTAGAAATTGATAAAAATAATTTAATTTTACTAGTTCAGTTTTTATTGTCAAATGTTTTTATGTTACATATATTTTTAGACATCTAACACACCTGCCATTCAACAGTAATAATAAGACATTGGATCCAGTCGATCCACATTTAAAAATGTTTCTTGATAAAGTAGGTGTGTCAGACCATCAGTTCAGAAATCAGGACACACGCAATTTTATTTATGATTTCATTGAGAAAAATGGAGGCATGAGTGCCATTCGAGAAGATATTTCATCATCCAGTGTACAGCAATTGCAACAACAACCACCACCCCCAGTAGCACCTCAGAGACAGGAATTTCCTCCGCCAGTTCCTGCACGAGTAGTACCTGTTGGTATACTTTTAATAATATTATAATTGACTGTAAAAGATAAATACTGTTAACATATGAAATTTGTATAGCATCAGACGAGAAGTGCTCCATCGCTACCTCCAAGTCGACTTCATGCACCTTCAACACCACCAAGTGCACCACCTAGTGCGCCACCAGTACATAGAACATTACCATCGAGACCACCGCCTCCTTCTTTAACGACATCGGCACCGACATTGCCACCTCCTCCGCCTCCACCTCCACCAGCTCCAGTTCCACCTCCACCACCACCAGCTCCAGCTCCACCTCCACCACCACCAGCTCCAGCTCCACCTTCCAGAAGTAATTCGAGCGCACCTGTTCCACCTCCACCACCACTGCCTAATTTAGTGAACACTGAAGAAGAAATCGTTAATACAAGTGCTACAAATAATAATAATAATAATAATAATAGGAATAATAATAATAATAATGAAGAAATTGCTGATCCTAGATCAATGCTTATGGAATCAATCAGAAGTGGCACTACACTTAGAGTTAGTACTTGATATTATTTAATAAGTTGTTGACACTTACTTTTAAGGTCCGTAATTGTGCTATAATATCAATTTTTATTGCAGAAAGTTGATAAATCTGAAGCAAAACCACCTCCACCACCCCCAGATTCTAGAAATGCTTTATTGGAACAAATTCGTCAGGGAATTGAGTTGAGGCCTGTTTCAAACGAAGTAAAGTCTAAGACTCTTCCAGTGTTTGAAGGAGGACTAGCTAGTGCTTTGTCAAGAGCTCTCGCTGAGCGATCAAATGCAATTCATAGTGAAAGTGATGAATCGACTAGTGAAACCAGTGATGAGGATGAGTGGGACGATTAACTCAGGTCAGATATGTTCTGAATCAGTTTCAAATCAAACGATTTTACGAAATGTCACACTGTACTTATTATTATTATTAATGAAAGTGTGAAAAATGATTTCAGATGGAATATACAACTTGAGGAATACAATAATGTACCACTGTGATAAATCTGCTATTGATAAACATTTAAACAGATTAGTTACTGTAAATGTATAATGTAACAATTTTGAATTTGATATCCAAAGAAGAATGAAAATCATATATGAATGTTCCGAAAAATGGAATCAGTTAAATGTGTTATCTGAAAGTAAGGCACAATCATGTGGATAGGGCAGGTAAGGGCAGAATAAAGATTCTGGGATTGTTTTGAAAATATTGTTACGTATAATTATCAAAGCAGGTACACCGTATGTACAAAGGAAATAATACTATAAAGCACAATAGATTTATAAAAATAGTCCCTTTCTCGTTTGATACTATTATTTATTCAATTGGAAGAACTGATATTTGCCAAATAAAAAAAAGAATACTAGACAGATGTCTATTCAAGCTGTTTTAATAAATATTATGAAATATATAGTAATTGATACTGCTAAATAAGTTATAGGTATTGTTACTTTATATATTGCGCTTATTAAAATCGTAAATCCTAAGCTGACAATTTAGTTGTAACGATTGTTTCATATATTACAATACTTGGATAATCCACTTTGCCCTAGTTTGCCCTGCCCAAGTCGTGCGACTCAAACTATGCGTAATATTAAGTTAGCAATGACTTTCGTGCGACATGCACTTTTATGATGGAACAAATGTAAACGTACAGGTATAATTCCAAATTAATTGGAATAGTTCTGTCAGTTGTAATACAAGTGAAGAGGAAGAGTATTAGAAATATTATTAGATTCCTTTCCAGCTTAATACTCTATGAAGTTGCAATGATTTTGATAATGAACTACATATGTAAAGAGATATGTACATCGAAACAATTCTAATTCTTAGAAACTATATTTAACATCTCCAGAGACTTGTATATATATATATTATCTATCATGCATTATTGTTGTACAGGTCGACTTTAACAATCAAACTATAGTTCATTGTAACATTTCTTACGTCAGGGTTTCAAGGTCGATTTTTACAACTGACGTTCAAGAAATAAATAGGAATACAATACGTGAAACCGAAGGTCGTCAAAATATCACAAAAGTATATTTAAGCTATAGTTAAAATTCATCGGCATGTGAAATTTTTATTCTAAGGAGCTCGAGTTTAGTGCAGATAATTGCTTCGTTTATCGGCAAGGAAATCGCTATGGGAGGAATATCGAAATTACGGCTTTGTATCTAGTCGTTTATGAAGCCAAAGCAGGTACCCTGAACAGACACAAAACAAAAAAAGAGTATAGTAACTTCCAAGCGTTTTTGCAGTCTGTTAAACGACTCAACGAATCACAAGTATGAAATTCTTTTAATACTGTTTTGTTTTTTCTAACATTGTATTTGTCTCTCTAATTTATTATTGTAAACCTTATCATTGATCGGCTATTGTAACGGTAGAAGAGATAGCGAGAAGCAAATGGAAGAAACGCCACAAAGTGTACCATAGTGTTGTCGTTATATACATTACGGTAACTTTTCATCGTTGAACATAACTTGAAGCAAAGGGAAAAAGGAAAAAGAAGGAACGACACATCAAAATTACTTTTAGATATCTTATTAAAATACCCGTTAAATTGCGAATTAACGACTGTAGTAAAAACTGTATACTTTCACGTGTGTGATATAGGTGGTATCGAGCCCGCAGAAGTTGAAACGCAAGTAGAGACATTGTTCATCGGAAAATAACGTGAGAGAGGATAGACGAGGCGTAAGATAGAGTCATGCCGATATGGAAGAAATCCTAGTCACTCCAGCAGAAATGGGAATGAACAAAAGAAAGAAAAGGAAAAAGAGAAACGAATATGTTAATTATTAGTTATTGTATTTTATTATATTCTATAACGCAATATTGTCTACTGTGAACCATACGTTGCCCCGAAAGAAAACAAACTCTCGGTTCGACCGATGTAGATCAGAGATAACGTTACGAAGGATTTGTTCGGCCGCCTCGAATCTTTCTTATCAGCGTGTAACGTGTGGACGCGCGACAAAGACGGGGAGAACTATGAACTGTTTGTTGAACTATAATAAAACGAAAGTAGCGAGGAATGTTTTAACGATGACTTGTTATATAAAAGAAAAGAAGAAAATAAGAAATGAAACTAATAATATATCCGAGAACTCGAGGAGAGACGCGAGAAATTATGATGCGATATTTAAAGAATGCATTATAGATATTGTTGCATTTAAAAGAAACGGAATGAATTAACGGACATGCATTTTCGGTCCAGATTACTTAGAGAGCGTACTGCGCGAATAATTCGTGCCGTTTGCTCCGTATACCGTTCGTTCGCGCGCGGCACGAATTACACGCACGTCGCGCATGTTCTTCCGTCTCTCGATTGTACGAACGCGGGCACATTACAAACCGAGTTTGGTTTGCATTGTGACCGTCAGGCATAAGAAGCTATGAAGGAGATAAAAGTGAAAAAAGAAAAGAAAGAACAGACGACGAAAAGAAAGAAAGAAGAAAACCAATTTACTTCAATACGCAACTTCCTTTTACCGTATTAATTTTCTTATTTATATTATACCCAAGAGCTACGGTTTACGTTACGGATAATTTATAGCGCAAATCTTATCGACTAACGAAGAATCACTTATTTCTTTTCCTTTTTTTTTGTTTTTTTTTCTCGTTATTCAAGAAGAAGAAACACAAGTATACAGAAATGGCACTTCTGTAAGATTAATGTAATTTGTTAATGTGTACATATAGGTACATACAGCGAGGACGTCGAGAATACGTTCAAGTAATGTTTGTATTATTTATTTAACGATCAGCATTTTATGTATCGTGGAATATTGAGTTGCGAGTGAACAAGATCCAACGGGTTGAATGATGTGTTTGCTACGGGCGTGGATTGAACGAGATGCGTAGGCGCGGAGCTTGAAGGAACCGAGGAATCGAGATTTCTGAGCTCATTCGACGCGAAACGACCAAAAGGGAGTGAAGCAAAACCACATATCAGGATTGTAGGAATAGTAGAACATTAGCAAAAAAAGAAAAAAGAATGAAATGAAATGAAATGAACTGAAATGAAATGAAATGACATGTCACCTGTATTTGAATTTACAATTCGAAACGAACGAAAGGGAAATTCAAATAATTTTGTAAAGGATAATGGAAATAGGTCTTGAAGTAATAAAACATTACATTCAAAGTGATCACGCTGCTGTAATAAAAGACAAACTTTCCGAAATCTTGAATGTTCCCGAAGTAGCTTCACCGTCGAGTAACGGACTCCCGGGATTTCACTCGATTTTCACGATCCAAATTAAACATAACATTCATCGACCAATCGTTCAATTATTAACGATTAATATGCGTTTTGCATAATTAAAAGAGAACAGTTACGCGGCCGTTGATGGTATGAATAATTTATTGATTTTTCTATATGATACAATTGTATTATTCCCATAGTAGAGCTTACATTTTATGATACAAAATGGATAAAAAAAGAGAGATCGATTGATCGATCGTTATAAATAGGAAATTTATCTCTAATTGCGCTGCAATTTTAACGAGTTACAAAACTAGCGTATAAATCTGCCCGGTACGGTCAGTTTCGCGTATCTTATCACGGTAATCTCGAACGGAAACAAAAGAACACAATTTTCATGTTACTATAGCGATAACAATAGTGATAATAATAATATTAATAACGATATTAATAATAATCATGAAAAATGAAGAAAACAGAGAGCTGGATCAATAGGCGAGATGGAGTTCAATCGCAAGCTTGCCGATTATGTCTCCGGAATTTGGGGTTGCGTGGAGGGCGTCGATACGCTGAACGCAGCAATGAAGACGTTGATGATCGTTATGAGGAAAACACCCACCACGACGTAGTTGTTGATCTTCTGGGCGCTGAGAGAGTTCGATTTCCCTTTAATGTCGAAACGACCCTTGAAGATCAGACTGACTCCCACGGCGACCTACGCATTCATATTTCAAATCAATATCATCCATTCGTGGACACTGGTTTATTGCGCATGAAATGCTTTTTTCCGAGCCACAACGATGTCGTTCAAAAATCTTGGTTGTAAATTAGAAACATTTTTTTAACGAAATTGGAATTCTGTTTGTGAATATTTGTCATGGAGCCTTGCGAGCCGCATAATTCAGCATTGAGTGTCAATTTCTATCGAACTATTCGCGTTCGAACTATTATGTACTGCTAGGAGATCACTTGATGACTAGGCTGAGGAATTCGACTGATCGATCAGTTCCCATTTTTGCTTATCCAACTTTCTGTTAGTTTTATTTCTCAATTCCTGATAGTTTTGATCATTAATTTACTATTCGTCGACACAGTTACGTGTAACTAATCGAAACTATGAAACCGTAAACTAAAAAGACACCTCTTGCCTCTGTGCTGTTCCGCTAGACATCGAGACATCTCCCAACTGTACATATGTCTACCCAGGGTTTAGAAAGCATTTAAAGTATCAGGATGCAACAAAAACTGTTAAAGTCTTGGAACGTTCAAATAAAAGATGGAAACGATGTGGTTGTTCTCGGGAGGTCCTTACACTGCACGAGCGCGTTCTTTGTACACACTGCCACTCGACCATTAATTGTTGCTATTAGACTGCCAGTGATCTTGCGGATTCTGTTTTTTCAACCTAGTCTCTTTGTTCAGAGATTGAAACGTTCAAAATTTCTTCGAATTTCATTAAAGTTTCTTTTACTATGCTTTCTAATAATTGTGGATAATGGAAACGCAAGAAACTCGCAGTATGATTGTGACCAAAGTTCATATTTACCATCTTGGATCCTTATTTCAATGAAATAAATGAAGGAGGAAACGTGCAGGTTTGTACAAATTCTCGGTATTAAAATTTCGAATGTCAAGATCAAAATTAACTTTGCAGCAACATTTTTCAACGAATTTCTACCGGTTTAAAGGCGTAATGATGGTTGTGACGTCTAACTTTAATATATCTCAAGCAACAGGATCTCAGCTCTTCTACAATATCTTGCTATGGTTTCTCTGCTTACCTGCAGCGCTAAACTGATTACGATCAGGCTCAATATGATGACGAAGGTGGGGCTCTCCTGTTGATACTCGATTAGATACCTCAGTTGATTCGCGTTCGCAGTGATTAGGGCTACGTCCATCATCCCCTGGGCGACAGTCTTTTTCGCTGCGAACGTGTTCGACTGTTTGTACTTTTGAGCTTTTTTGTCGGTGGTGTCGACGGAAGGGTCCTTGATCACCACCTCCTCGACCGCTTCCAGTTTGTCCATGTCCAGTTTGTCCATGTCCAGCTTGTCCATGTCCAGCTTGTCCTTTGCGCCCTTCTCATCCATGATTTCCATTTTTTCCCCTTTCTTTCATCAAAACCAGTCTACCACGAGTCTGGATACTTAATCTCAATGGACCGGCACACACGCGGATGGACACCAAGGATGAACAGCGCGTAACCGATTCCGCGATCGTCTGGAAAATTGAACACCGTATCACCCTGTTGATGTCCTCTATCGCTGCTCGAATCTCAATAAAATGACGATGATTGATCGACTGACTCGAAACCGACTCGTGCCACGTGACGATGCGTTATCTGGAGAACACTGGGGCATTCGAAGGTGACGATACCAGAAGTGAACCCAATGGAACCGTAACGGGAGGTATGAGTCTAGCTCGCGACAAAGAACATAGCGGCTGCAAAGAAGTGGCATCGGGTCTATGCGCTAAGACTGCTGTAGCCTTTTAACACGCTGACAGGCAAACGAATGTTCAACAGAACGTGTATGCAGTCAAAACAGTTTTCTTGATCCCTTGTCCTATTATGTAATTCTCAACTATGATCGATGCAACTACTTTGCCATTAATGGTTGATTGAAATGAGAGAAAAATTCTAGGTATATTTTATGCCTATGTTCGCTCTGAAATATAATTATTGATGGCAGAGGAATAATATTTCATTTGAATTTAAAATTCCTCTTGAAAAAATAAGTTGAAAATACGATTTATTATTATTTACAAAAATTGTTTCTTGAAAATAAGATGACTAATAATTTGTTCCAGCACTGAATATACTTCTTATACCTAATAGATATAGACCTAACACTGAATAGACTTTTTTCTCTGTTGGCGTCCTTATTTATAAACATGAGCAATGTCATGGTTCCCTTCCTGTTGTTGCTACTGTTTACAACCGCATACAATGTATTACGAAGATCGCATAATGATTCACTTCAAAGAGAACAACCACTAAAGACACAAAGAAATCACTTGCCACGTATCATGTACCTGCATTGACGCACGCGAATCTTGAAAACTAATAGTATTGTCTGTAAAGAAGTAATTTATTAGATACAAAATCAGAGTAATGATATGTAAGTACGCTCGTCGTAAGGAAAAATAACTAGTAATGACAGAAACCAAATAGTGACATTGCTCACGTTTATAACTACAAGCACACACAGAAACGGAAGTCCGTTAACCACTTCCATGAGACTTTCAGCCTCGGCCTATATTTTGTTTCATTGATATGTATTTACAGATAAGGATAAAAAAAGTTTTACGAAATATCAAATCAGCATCAGCAATTTCGTAATACGTCGAATGGCCACTGATAGCTTCAGAACGTATTATAAGAATACCGATTTAATGTGGTAGCGTTTTAACATTAGACCATCATTTCAGATGATTCGTTCCATAATGGCTTATAACAATTAACCATAAAAGGACGATTTCAGGCATAAGAAAACAATGTGTTATATATACCAATTATCACCGAATATAAGTATCAAGTACTTACACTTTTGATAATACTATTACTAATATTATTAGTATCAATTTGCTTGCATTCGATTTACACATTTGCTCTTTCCCTAAAAAATGAAGCTGTACAGATAGTTTTATACCGCACTTTCGATTTACATTTGATTGTACCAAAATTTCAAAGATCATCACAATTGCATTAAAATTAACTTTTCGTGACACGCAACTCCTGAATCATGAATAGCACCAAAACCACAATGTTCGTCGAAATAGTCTCACACACTGATCAAAATGGCAGTATGAATTCATTGTTTGTTTCAAAATAATAACAAGAACTTCTTGACACAACCGAAGAGTGTTTGCAGATTGAAACCACATTGCAAATACGAGGAATAATAGATAAATTAGGTTTGCAAGCCGCAAACATTTCGTCACAAAGTGGTAACACATTCACGTCGGGACATGTTTCTATACGTTTAATCGTACCTCGTAATAATAACAATGTTCGCAAAAATAATGTTGAAATGCATTCGTTTGTTACGTCTTTAATCTTCTGCCTTCATTTGCTAATTGTGGATAAATGTAAATAAATAATTTAATAAATAATACATTTAATATTGATTTATGTTAATGCTATAAATTAGGTGTGTACCACCGGTGGTACATGCCAATGTGAACGTATTAAAGGACCGCCAACGAAGCAAGAAATGTCACTTACATTGTCACTGTTCCCGTAAGATTCTAAGAAGATCACTGTGTATTCGTTCCGACGAGTACTCGCGCGTAGTACTAGGACTGCCTCGAATGGAAACCTTGTTAGACGAGAGTTATCGTGTCGCCGACCAGGAAAACAATAACGACGGCTTATATTGTGCTCTATATTTGAAAAGAATTCTCCGCGATACGGTGTAACGAAACCACAAGTGACGTGCCACCGAAAATAAGGAAGCGTTTAAGGACAATAGACTCGTGTATACATGCCCGTATCAATGGAAACGCCGCGGTCTTCTTATCATTGAACCTGTGACGCGGCGATTTGAGCGATAAACAAACAGGAACATAGAAGTTAAATTTGTGGGACTGTGGTTAAAGAGGGTAATTAGAGCTTTTAGTTGTTCTTCCGATTATTTTTAGATTGTTTTGAATTATTTGACATTGTAAATGTTTCGTTAACAAGCTGGAACATTAATTTGTATCTTTTTTTAGAGATACGGCAAGAATCCGTTGATTGCAACTTGAATTGACTAATAGATTCTGATAACCGATAAACCATGAGTCAGAAGGCTCAGTGCACTTTTCTTACACTTGTTCATTTAGCGGACGCATTCTTGAATACGATTCATTGTTTTTGTCAGTGAAGCCGATACTCGAGTTTTCGTGAAAAACGTTTTGATGAAAATGAAAAATTCGTTTTAATATTCGTCAAGTTTGGTTGCATAGTAGATTAGCTTGACCGCTCGTGTTTACTTCATGCAAGTTGCCACGCGCATTCACCTCCTTATCGGAATTGTTGCGCGATATTTCATTATCCGTCGCCGAGAAACTTACCGATCTTTCATCAGAATTATTTCGGTGTCTCCGTTCCAGCACTCAAAGTGTATAATTAACGCAAAGCGAGCGCGTCGGTGTTATTTCACCAAGCCGCGATGCAAGTGAGTCAGTTCACTAAGCCAGGCCGTAAATAATTACCGTTTCTCGTTTCTCACAATTAACGCTACTCGTATTCGGTTGTCAGTTGTTAGACTGAGTTATAGATAAACTACTATCGGATTGAAATGCTTTTGTTTACCGTCCTTGCATTTCTGTCCGTTTACTTAAAACTGTAAAAATCCGAACATTCACATCGTAACAATCTATAGAATAAAATTAACATAATTAATTTAATTATTTAATTAGGTTTTAATTAACGTTAAGTTGGCAATAAATGGTAATGGTTATTATGAAATTTGAAATGGTAATGTTATTAGATTTTCATTGTTTCGACGTAATTATTTTTCATTAATGAGTACGTGATGCAGAGATTGGTATTTACATAATTTATAGGCATTTATGATTCATATTATTTAAACCAGGATAGTGGTAAATTGTGGGGAGGTCGTTTTAAGAAAACCGTCGACCGAGAATTCCATGATCTGAATGCATCCATCGATGTTGACAAACGCTTGTACGCTGAGGACATACAGGTTCGTATATGATAATTGTAACATCATTGGCTGTCTTTTATTTTCAAAAAGTTTGTAAGAATTCTTTAAAAGTATATTTGTCGCGAAAGTAATTTTATATGAATATGTAATACATGTAAAGTATGGATGTATGAACATTAATTGAAAATTATCTGCTTTTTCAACAAAAATTCAAGATTTGTCCTTGAATTTGTGCATCTTTCTATTCTGTGTCATTCCGAAAGAATTTTCTTACACTTGATATAATTAAACGTTGAAAAAATGTATATCTGCGCAGGTATCATCGATAATGTAACAATTGAAAAATAATGCATTATTTGTCATTGTTGTATTGTTTACCACTATCTTTAGGGGAGCATCGCATATGCGAAAGCGATACACAAAGCTAATCTTCTCTCTCAGGAAGAATTACGAACAATAATCGAAGGTCTTGAGAAGGTATTTAAAAAAAGGCAACAACATAATTGCTATACACACACTTTTTAATATATTCCAATGTTAAACACATCATAAAGTTTTCCATTTTTCAATAAAGAAATACTATTTTCACGTTAGAAAATAATTATATAAATATTGTAAAATAACGAATAATAGTTATAAAACTATTTATTATCTACTGAGTCGAGATAAAAATATGAAATATAAAAATTGTGGCAATAGCTCATTATTTAATAATGAATAAATTTTCTGCATGCTTTATTCGATTGGTTATTTTTATTCAAACAAAATGTGGCCCAATTTTTAATTTCATAAAAACAAACGTTCGCTATAATTAATAATTCGTATGACTGAAAAAATAGAGTAAGTTTTATACGAAGAGATTTTCTTTAAAAGGAACAACATGTTGTACAGGTGAAAACTGAGTGGGAAAAGGGCCAATTCATCATACACGTTCAAGATGAGGATATTCACACTGCAAACGAGCGTCGGCTTTCGGTACATTGTCCATAAATTGCATAAATTAAACTTTTATGGTGCATGCGAGTGTACATAATAATGAAGGAATGAGAATCTTCTGCAATTCTCTACCATGAACCTGATATAGGAATTTCAGTATTATAATGTTAAAATTCAAGTATGGAACAACTGTATCACTGTTTCTTATCGTATAGCTACCGGAACTACTTATCACGTACTAATACGTTTTCCTGAATCAACTGTTGAACTACTTGTCTCGTAGTAGTGTGTACATTCGCAAAGCAATTCAATGTCCTTTTATCTAAAGAACAGATTACAACCTGAAATAAAATCGTAGGAAATTAAAAGACAGCTTCTAAAGTGCTGGTATTTAAATGTATTACCGACTGATTGTATAATAATATTTTCAACAGTAAAATCATTTTATAAATTATTACACTCTTTTTTAGAATAGTTAACAAAGTTATATATCATACAGTGCTACGTTGTAATTAATTAGTTTCAGGAGTAATTATTAAACGTTTCCAAAAGTTTATAATAACACAATATCTAATCATTATATAGTATTACATTATAAAATTAAAATTACTCGATTCTATGTGCTTATAAAATCAAATTTTCATATACCAAGGAACTAATTGGTAACGTAGCTAAAAAATTGCACACCGGAAGAAGTCGGAACGATCAAACGATAACCGATACTAAGTTATGGCTTCGGAAATCTATAGACGAGCTTTTAGAGAAAATGACAGGATTCGTTCAGGTATGTACTCTTAAAACTTGATTTTTCACAATCGTATATATAATTAAATAATACAGGAAGAAATTTTATCACGTAAAATCTTCTTTTCCAAAAAATCAACTGTAAATGTTTGTTAGCTACATTCAAAATTAAATAATTATTTGTCAAATGGATTTTTCAAAAATTGGAACTTTTCAATTCATTTTCGTGCGAAAAATCACCCTTTTGTGGATTATACAACGATTTCACAAACTTCCTGTATGGTACGTCCACAATTAACAACTTAAACTAGACTTCTATTAATAGATTCTAATTAATCGAGCTAAGAAAGATATCAATATCCTGATGCCCGGTTACACTCACTTGCAACGGGCGCAACCGGTTAAGTGGAGCCAGTGGTTACTTAGGTGAGTTGTCAACAATAATAGCACATGGTTATTAAATCTATTTTCTTCTAAATCTGATTTTATTCATTTTTTAGAACATTATTGTCTATCTATCGTACCCTGTTTCTGCCATTAACCCTTTGCCCTATGATTTATTTCTTAATTATGATCGATACAGCTACTTTATCATTAATAATGTATTGGGAAAAGAGAACATTTTTATGTTTGTTCTTCGACTACGTTTGCTTCAAAGAATAAAGATAATAGAAAAGTAATATTTAATTTATATTTTTAAAAAACTAAATAACAATTAGATTTTCTAAATTCAGTTTCAAATTTTCGTCACGAATCTGGCACGATATTGTAGGTCAAGGAGTTAATAAGACTATAATTAGAAGATTAATATACTTCCTAATTAACGGCTAAATTAACGGATGCACTTTTGCGAACACGCAGTTACGCCTGGTATGCAAAAGTGGATATTGAAAGATTGGAAGATATTCGCGGCCGGTCGAACGTGTTGCCTCTGGGTAGTGGTGCAATAGCCGGGAATCCTTTCCAAATTGATCGTCATTCCTTGGCCAGCAATCTCAATTTTTCCAAAATAACCCAGAACAGCATGTATGCGGTTGGGGATAGGGATTTCGTCGGTAAGTGAAGACCATTGTTGGCCACGATTTCGTGGAATGAATAATACATTAAGATTTAAATCTAAACACGGGAAAACATGATTAAGTTAGATTACCAACTAATTAGCATTAGACTTCTAAGACAAAGTTATTGTTAAATAAAATTTGAAGTACTGGAGTACGGCAGAGTGGAATAATTAGTTTGTAACGCATGTATACAAAGTGAGTCACCTCGGAATCGGTAACTAGAATATCTCAGTTGTTCATACGGAAAGAAATATTCGGTTTAATTTCGGAGAATAATGGTACTGAACAATAACGATTTATTCGATAGTTAAAAAATGATTACCGATGTATGAACATAATTCTCGTTTCAAGCTGAATTCTTATTCTGGTCTACGTTGACGGCGATCCATTTGAGCCGGTTTGCGGAGGATCTCATCATTTACAGCAGCGAGGAATTTGGTTTCGTGAGACTTGCCGACGAATACTCAACCGGAAGCAGCCTGATGCCACAGAAACGCAATCCGGACTGTATGGAACTAATTCGCGGGAAGTCGGGCACGTTACTTGGAAAAGTTTGTATTATGAACCACTATAATATTGTTAAAAAGGAATACGTTAATGAATATTGAAGGATTCTTTCTTTAATCACCCTGAATGATGGATTTTCATTGCCAAGATGGTTGTTTAATACTCGACGTTTTAGTGCATGGGCTTCATGGCGACGTTAAAAGGAATTCCATCGACCTATAACAAGGACCTTCAAGAAGATAAGGAAGCTCTTTTTTCTACATTCGATACTATAAATAGTATGATTGTTATTGTTACCAAAGTATTAGCCACTGTTGAAGTGAATCAGCGAAAATGCGTAGATGCTCTAGCACCTAGCATGCTGGCAACCGACCTGGCGTATTACCTTGTCCGAAAAGGTGTACGTAGTCGATTTGCAAGAAATAAATATTTGACACTGTAAATAAAAATATTAAATAAAATAAATAATAATAAAAACTTGTGCAATCTTTTTATTGCAGATTCCATTCAGAGAAGCGCACCATTTGGCTGGAAATGTTGTGGTCCTAGCGGAATCTCTTGGGGTATCAATCTTTGAGTTAACTCTGGAACAATTGCAAACCGTAAGGTAAGTGTAAATACTTCCTTCAATTGTTCGAGTGTTGCCGCAAATTTATTCAGATCATGAATGTTTATGACTCTATTTTACAGTCGAATCTTTGAGGACGATGTAATGAAAATATGGAATTTTACTAATAGCGTTGAACAATATCGAGTGGATGGCGGGACAAGCACAGCGGCCTTGAAAGAACAAATTAATAATCTTCAGTCTTGGCTGCAGCAGTCTAACCGTGTTTAATATTAAATGGCACTCAAGATAAAAATTTATATTTTAGATAAACTGTTTTCTTGCATTTGTCTTGCAGAATAGTAACAAAACGGTATATCCAAATTTTTTTTTGAGAATTTATTTTCTTCTGTACGAAAACAAAAATATTTTTGGTAGCCTTCATACTATTCTATACATTAAGAAATATTAACTACAATTTATATTATATTAGATTAAAAAATGTTTATTTCTATCCAATCAATGGTTTCAGTCTAAAACTGTATTGAATCTCAGTCTTGAGAAACCATTGTAATCCGAATTATACTATACTTCTGTCGTCTTTCTTTCGATTGTTTTCACACCCTTAAAGATGATGTTCTTTCCTTACATCTCGGATGAACTAAATACAGAAATAAATACTTTCCACGAATCCCGAAGGATAATAGTTTAAAACGAATTCCATGAAATAGTAAGCGAAGCCAGTCAGCTTTAACGCTGAATGCATTGTTCTTTGACATGTGTTGACGCGAACTGAAAGTGCGGTGTTGCGAATTATGCTGGTCGAGAAAATAGGTTATGCAACAATCATATACTGGGGATACAAATTGACACGCAATGTTATATACAAAATATATAAGAATTATTATTCGTCGCCGGCCGTTGATTTGTACTCGATGGGTAAATGGGCAGTGATCACGGGGTGCTCCCATGGCATAGGAAGAGCGTATGCAGAAGCACTCGCTAGACTAGGATTGAACGTGATACTGGTGAGCCCGGATACGGAAAATTTGAAGACAATTGCGGCCAGTATCGAGGTGATGTATAATGTGAAGACAAAAGTAATCAAACTAGACCTTTCCGACGGGTTAGACGCATACAATGTGATCGAGAAAGAGATGTTCGGCTTGGAAATCGGTGTGTTGATCAACAACCTAGGCATGTCTTATCCACACCCGGAATATTTCCTCGATCTTCCTCACAAAGAGAAAATCTACATGAGTATCGTTCATTGCAACGTGGTGGTGGTTACGAACATGTGTCGTATCTTGCTGCCGCAGATGGTCGTTAGAGGGAAAGGTGTGATAGTGAACGTAGCCTCGATGGTGGCTGTACTACCGAGCCCTCTTTTGACCGTATTCGCAGCTACTAAGGCATACATCGTGAAGTTCAGTAGGGACCTGCAAATTGAATACGCGAAACATGGTATAATTGTGCAATGCTTATTGCCGGGAACAGTAACGAATCACACGTTATACTCACCGAGGCCCGGATGGATGATTCCCACGCCAGAAAAATACGTTCAGAGCGCGTTGAAGACTATAGGCAAGGAAAATGTGACCACTGGTTTCTTGCAGCATTCGATTCTAATTGTGGTTATTAAATTGATGTATCGAATATCGCCTAATTCCATTATCATTTGGATGATCAATATCATGGAAGGGAATCGAAATAATGTGTTGCGTCGTTACATTGGTTAATTTTGTACAAATATTTAAATATATGATTCGTAATGTAAGGAGGAATTTGACAATTTATTGTAGCGTAAAGTATCACGTTTTTCAGTTATAAAAAGATGTTTTTTTTATGTTTGTGAAAGAAGTGGGAGTATTTTTAACGTTATTGATATTTAAATTTAAATTTTTTATCTTTTTCTAGCACTCATACCTTTACGCATGCGCATTGTAGTTGTCAGTGGCAATGTATACAGATATATTATTGTCGAGCATGCAATAAATTAATATAAAATATTTAATTACATGATTTTTGTTATTTTTTGTTATTGCTGTACACAGACAAACTTAATGATATGTATATTAAACTGTAAACACATGTTGTCACTTCACCTATATAAGTTATATGACTCATGTAGTTGCAATGGAGCAGTACACTGTTTTGATTACCAGTGTAGATATTCGCACGTGCTATAGTTTACGTTTGTCATAACTCCGGAATTAGCGAAAATTGTTACATTTTACTATACTATTATTATTTTCCGTTATTTAAATTGATTCAACTATTGTTTATAATTTGCTTAGAATAAACTTGAATACAATTTTGTCTTACATTTCATTACGTTCTACATTAAACCTAACCTAGCATATAATTTGTATTTGACACTTATAAATAAAATTATTGTTTCTGATGTAAATAGATTTTATTTTTCTTAATAGTTAAATATTTATAAGAAAGTATATGTTTAGATTTTGTTTAAATCGATTTTATAAACGAAATATGAGTATTTTCACTCAATATTTAAATCCTCTGATTGGTACTATTAGTTGGGAGGAAAAAGATGAGAATTATGATTATCATCAAGAAGTGGCCAGATCTGCATTTGCAGATATGTTACATGATCATGAAAGAGTTAGTATTACATAATAAGTTTCAAATAATTTATTTATAATACAAATAAAAAGGACTAATTTTATTATAATTGTAGAATCATAAGTACTATCTTGCGCTCAAAACTGCAATTGAAAGAAAGCATCAAATGGGAGAAGAGGCAAATGTACTCGATATTGGATGTGGTACTGGTTTGTTATCGATGATGGCTGTTAAATGTGGAGCTGATACTGTAACAGCATGTGAGGTGATTAATGTTTATAAAACATTTATTATCATTATATTTATAAATGTATGATTAACATGTTTATAAGCTGGAAACTTCAAGGCAATTCTTTAGGTTTTTACATCTATGGCTGAATGTGCCATAAAAATAATCAAAGAAAACAGTTTCGAAGATAAAATTAAATTAATACAAAAGAGATCTACAAAAATGACAGTGGGAAATGGTGGCGATATGCCTAAAAAAGCAAATATTTTAGTCACAGAAGTATTTGATACAGAACTTATTGGAGAGGGGGCTCTTTCTACATTTCAACATGCTTATGAAAATCTACTTGAAGTATGCATATTATACTTTTAAGTTTACATATATTTCTTCATGTTTATGATTTACAACTTATTTCTTTTATTTTGTCAGGAAAATAGTATAGTCATACCACATAGTGCCACAATTTGGGCACAAGTTGTTGAGAGTTCTGATGTTCACGCATGGAACACAATACAACCAATTAAAGACGAAAGTAGATCTTTGTTATATACACCGCATTGTGTAAAGTCATGTTTTGGAGCAGCTGCAGTTCATGATATACAGTTAACACAATTTCCTCATGATGCATTTAAACCTTTAATACCTCCTCAACCTATATTTAGGTGGTTGCATATTGTAAACTAAGATAATTGAAAAATATATAGAATGTTTTAAAAGGGGAGAATTATAAACTTTCAGAGAATGTAGTATACAAAAAATGAAAGGAAGAAAGAAATCTTATTAATTTAACAAGGAATATTTATTAAGTTTTGTGGTTAATTATGAGGTGTACTACATTCTTCAAAGATTTGTAATTCTTTTCTTGAAACATACTACACTTAACTGATAGAGAAATATAAAGTAAATGTTTCAGGTTTGATTTTACTGGCAAAACACCTTTATTATATGATGAAAAAGTATGTTTAAATGTGAAGCCAACTTTAACTGGTACGGCACATGCTATTTTTATGTGGTGGGAGTTGAACATGGATGTAGATAATCAGGTAATAATTATACATTGAGCAATATACTGAGCTTATTACTAAATATATTTTGAATAGGTTCTTTTAAGTTGTGCACCTGTTTGGGAACATCCTGACACAAAGAAATTACGACAGAAAGGATTAAGCCTAACTGAGATAGCAGACTTGATACCATGGAGGGATCATTGGATGCAAGCTATTTATTATTTACCTGTAGAAACATCAGTTGTAGCTAATCAAGAAGTTAGTCTGATTGGTTATCATGATGAATATTCTTTATGGTTTCAATTGATAAACGAATCAGTGTATGTCGATTTAAACGTTTTATCAATGTATTTCGCTGTTTTGTGACTACATTTCATGGCTGTTTATTTTCAGTAATATAGTACCAGATTGTGAAAGGCCAGTCTGCACTTGTGGTATTCATGTAGCTTATTCGAGAACACGTATAGGACAACTAAATGATCAAAAACGAAATGAGAAATACATTAAGGCACTGGCGAAGAAGGTTACTTCAGATACAATTTGCTTATGTTTGTCAGATGGTTGTTTATTAAGTCTTGTTGCTGTTAAATTAGGAGCAAAGAAAGTATTTATTTTAGAGACAAATTTTTTATCCAGAAAAAGTATAGACATGTTCATCGACTCCAATGGACTATCAGAAAAAATAGAAATTATTGAATCAATAAATGATTTGCCTTCAGAAAATGACATTAATTTAATTTTTGGTGAACCATACTTTCTTACATCAATTGTGCCATGGGAAAATCTTTACTTTTGGTATCTTAGTTCAAAATATTCACCTCAAGTACAAAGAATACCGATTGGAGCAACAATATGTGGTGTTGCTGTTGAATTTAAAGATCTGCATAAAATACGGGCTCCGCTTGGAGTTTGCGAAGGTTTCGACTTATCGCTCTTTGATGAGCTCGTTCAGGTGAGTTGATATTGATAAGTGAGTTATTAGTAGGTGTAGGAAAGAATGAAATTTTTAAAATAATTTTTTAGGAATCAAGCGAAAAGAGTGATAGTCCAGTTGAAGCTCAACCATTATGGGAGTATCCTGCTAAAGCATTAAGTTTGCCTTTTGTTCTTCAACACTTTGATGTAACACAAAATATCAATGAATGCAAAAATATACATGTTTTTGATACCATTCCTATTTTAGAGTAAGATAGTTTTTATATGCTTTTTGTAGAACTTATATTAGTTTAAGAGTCTATATTGTATTGAAAATTAATTTTTGTTAATTTAGGAGTGGATTGTGTAATGGTGTGGCTCTATGGATAGATTGGCATTTAGATTCTGAGATTACAGTATCATCAGGACCAAAAAGGGAAATAGAGCCCGGTAAACGAATATCATGGGATCCATTTACAAGACAAGGTGTATATTTATTCAGACACATAACAAATGTTACACAACAAAGCGTTCTTCAATGGTCGTTTGACTTTGTACCGCAACATGGAAATATTAAATTTGATTTTCATATATTGTCAAAAACTTTGAAATAACCTGACGCAATATTTATAAAAATATGTGTTTATAAATTAAAATTATTCATTGTTCACCTAATTTATTTCCTTTTATGAAATGCTATTCCTTTACACACAGTTATAAAAAATTAAACATTTGCTATAGGATGAATTTCTTTAAATACCTATTATAACTATTATTTGATCTATTACTTTGAGCTATTAAATGGAAATGTTACGTAGATTCTTCAGGTAACATGCGTAATTGCTTTGCTAACCGTCGTCCTATAAGTTTAGGATAAGCTTTCTGTTTAATAAGAAATTCTTTGCTTTGATGAGTTACAGCACCATTTTCTAATTGGAATCTGAAAATGTTATCATCATTAATTTTATAAATTACATTTTGTATTATAACATTGCAAACTTGCCTGCAAAGATAATGCAATGGTCCAAGCATTTTATTTTTCAAATCAGGATCACCTTCCAAAATAGAAAGCGCGAAAGCACCTGTTTCAAGTGTAGATAAACATCCTTCAGTTGGTTGAGTTCTAATAACATATTCGCTTGTTGGAACTCCAACTAATTTACATGCTCTTAAAAGGCAAAGTGCTGGACTTGAGTGATATATTGCCTACAGAAGTACATAAAATAATTAACAAGTCTTTGAGAACATATAGGACATTTCAGTTTTTTTCAAAATGCTAGATAAATAGGCCTTTCGAAACTTTGGCCTTTTGAAACAATATAATAAAGTATAATACAGTATTAAAGTAATCAAACTAACATAATCACTCAAATAATATAATATACTTCACTGAAGAATACCTTTGCTTGGGGCCAAGTACCATCTAACAGAATGAGATTATAAGGCTTTTGACCATTTGTACCGACTGGAGTTAATTTATCAAGCGATATAGCATCAGGAGATGGATATAATAATATAGTATTTTTATCGCTTAAAATTTCTGTTAGACCATCATGTTTGGATAATGGAAATTTTTTGCCTCTAAAATATAGCGTACGGATTAATATCACCCATACTTATTGGTTCATATTTTACATTAGTTACCTGTAAATTATGCATTTCCCAGGTTCCAAGCCTAGAGCAAGCATAGGTGCAGTTCTTAAACAACGTTTTACTTCAGCAGGGTGTTGTAAGATGATTATTCTTGATGTAGGACACACTGCATGTTTCGGTAATCCAGGACACCAACAGACTGGAACTGGCCTCCTAGAAATTTATGAAATATTTTACTTAACATTAAATCGAATCTATATTTTTAAATTATGACATCTTTTTATTACTATTTCACTTTAAGCGTATAATTTATTTAAAAAATACAAATAGCACTGAGCTATTTAAATATAACCTAGCATTAATTATTTACTTACTTGCATTGTAAGCATTTATCTCTTGTCTCTGGAGGATCTGCAAATATTTCTGATAATTCTTGCCACACAGTTTCTTCGTTTGTCATAATAATAATAATAAAAAATATAAAAGATATCGAGAATTGAAGGTTGATAAAGGTGTACGCATAATAAACAATACTAGATACTGTGACATTTATAGTAATCAAACATGTCCTAAGTAACTTATAAGTAGGAAAAAATATATTTTCTTAATATCTAATATACGTTAAACAGCAACGGTTATGTGTTTTAAAACTATAATATTTTCAGAAGATAAAATTTAATGCTTTTATTCTATGCAATATGTTGTATTTGAATTTCCCACCACGTTCAATGACATCATTAATCGAAGAATCTATGAGAATCGCAAGCTGCAGTCGAAAGCTCCATAGATTTTAAAAGCAGCTATATTCTCAACGCTAAAAATTTTACATAGTACATACAATGATGATAAAACAAAATGATGCTTAATATTATATTTTTAACTTCAATATTACTTATATATAAAAAATAATTTTCCTTATAAAAGTAATTAAAAAATAACAAGTACGATTTCTATACATAACTGGTAACAAAAGTTGAAGATAAAAAAATGATTTAATGTTTTTATTTGAAAATATTTTTCTTTCTATTTTTATAGACTTCGTCTGTGTTTTTTCTGTATCACCGACGAAATACAGGATAGGCTGGACATGCAACGTAAATTTTTGTTCTACGACCAAGAGGTTATGTAATCCTGTTACCATTCCAATGTCACTTACAACGTTACTGACAGACAATAAATAAATACGAACACCGAAAGATAAAAAGGATTCCTATAAAATTAACATTACCGTAGATACATTTCTAATCTTCGTTCAGTTTCCATACGTCTCTAATAGAGAGCGCTGATTGAATAGCTAGTACTTATACTTACTACCGGGTGTTTCAGAAAATATAATCAGGTCCTTTAGAATATGTTCATAAGCAAAACATTGTAGAAATGAATAATAAATATTTAATTATATTTTATTATATTATGTTGAATATTCAAAAAAATTTCCAACTTTTTGTTCATATTTTTAACAAATTAGATCTGTTATATCAATGAACTGTGTGCCTTTATACATTTTAACAATACTAACTGTAAAATTATATAGAGACAATTTTACTGACCATTATATTAAAATAATGAATTATTGAAATAGTAATGAAACATGCTGTTGTATTGAAAATATAAAAACTGTATGAACTCTTAGATATTTAGAACATTTGAATATTTATAAAACTGTTGGGGAAACCATCGAAAGATATCTAAATTTCATTTAATACGTTATCCCAAAAGTTTCTTTCATTCGATTAATACATGATGGATGCTGTTATGACTAATTTTTCAAAATTGTTACTAGGGTAAATATTGCAGGTACAGATTGATACTAAAGTAGTTTTTCGGTGCTGTTGCCAAGAAAAACTAGGGTATCCATATAAGCTATAAGAGGCGGTTAATAAGCGTGGAACGGAGAGAAGAGAATTACACCATGGTATCGGAAGGCGAGATCGTGCCGACATCGCAAAAAGCGGATGACGCCGGTATTTTTAATGGGAAGCCGAAGGCGAGTTGAATAGAACAAGCTTTCGGGGAGTGAAGCGACACTCAGTTTCTTTGATCAATAATGAAAGTTCCCTCCGTCTCGGTTTCGCGTTCTTCTCCCATTTCACTGTCTCCTTTGCCCTCGAGCTATTGGCTCGGTTTTTCTTTTCCTTCATCCTTGCGCGGTCTCTATTTTATCTTATACATTTTTAACCCTTATTCCGGTCCCTCGCGAGGAGGACGAGTACGCGGCCGTTCACGAAGGCTCAAAGCGAAAGCCAAGTTCTAACAAGCCTCGAACTGTGCACCCAAGGCCCCGTCTCTCTCCCTTAAATAATCCACTCTTCAATCCATTCGTACGGAAGCCTTTTTGTAGAAGCTCCGATAGCCCCTATCTTTGGGGAAGAGGATCTCAAAGAATTTGAAGCTTTCAGTGGACTCCTCTTCCGGCCGGATGAATTGGAAGTTTATACATCAATTATTTGTTTTAACGTCAAATATTTCTCAAATTTGAACGTCAATAACGCAATAGGAGATAAGTAAAAATTGATATGAAAGTAAGAAAAAGATTGGATTGGAATGAGTATTTCAGCATTTCATAAAGTAGAAGGTTCTTACAAAGAAATCGCGGAACTCACAAATAGAAGTGAGTCTACTGTACATTACGTAATTGAGAAGTTAAAACTGAAGGAAATGTTGTAAATAAAGCTCATACAGAAGAGGTTGTCTAAATAAGAGAAGCTTATTATACGCGAAATAAAGAGAAACTCCAAGATTTCTGCTCTAAAACTTGCTAAGATGATTACCTACTTGAAGTTTGGGAAAGGATGTATACGCCGAATTGAATTGAATTGCGAAATTTATGAATGATTATGAAAAAAATATTAACCATCGCTGAAGATTGTATTAACAAAGACAATACCGTCTGAAATGAAGTCATTGTTTCAGATAAGAATAAATATAATATTCTTGGTCCACACAGGAAACATTTCACACGAAGGCAGAGAAGCATAAAACTAGAAAAGCGAAATCTAATGGCGGCTAATCGGACCAACAACATCTTGTTTCGATCGACGGAATTTAAAGTAAATAGAAATACCTAAACAGTCGGAAACAACACTTTGATTTTCAGCAGGATAACGATCCCATGCATTCTGTTTCAGGAATGGTTACTGTACAACGTGCCTCCATTAAAAACACCTGCACAGGAAAATATCATATTTCACGAATGTTTTCGATTTACTCCGATACGATTCTCAGCACGCCAACCGCAGGAATACACGTTTTCAGACAGCATTGTGCCCCGAGTTCGAAACATCCCAACAAAACGAGTCTCCGGCTTTTTTTTCTGAGAATGCACGGCTCCATTGTAGCCAAGTCATTTCCTTTGACACGGGCGAGAACGAGGAATAGAAACGGCGCCGTTGTCTTCCTCGACCTAATAAAAACCCCCAAGAGATCGACGAGGTTGGCATCGGCTTCCCGTCGTTTCTTTGCAGTTCTGTCGAACGCCCTTGTTCGCGACGGTACAACGACCGGTGGGGGGTGGAGGGGGCGGATTGGTGTCCTCGCGTAGGATACTGGGGCGCTAAACAAGCCGTGCACACGAAGGACGAGGAACACGGGGGAGGACGAGGATTCGCACAAAGCGAAGGAGTAGAGGAGAAAGAGGGGCGGCAGGGCGCAGAATAATGCTTAACAAGCCGACTTGAAAGGACGGCCGCCATTTTGAGTCAATACTTGAAAGTCTTTGCTCATTAAGAATATTTTACGTCTCCCTCCTTCAATGGAATCACCGTCCTCCTTGCGCACCACCCCACTCACCCCCTCGTCGGCCACGTCGTTGTTCTTTCTTTCTCCACTTTTTTACCTTCTCTCTCTCTTTCCCTTCCTCCTGTCATTCCGGGTCCACCCTCCGAGGGGGTGGTTGCACCCTTGAAGATGGAAGTTATTTACACGGCACTCGGAGGCACCTTCCACCATCGCAACCCCGTAACCATTCCCTTCCCACCCCTGCCTCTATCGGCCTTCCCTTTCGTTCACCAAGACGCATCCACGCTAGCCCCCCCACAGTCCCCACCATTTCAGCCTGGTCTCACCCTCTTCTTCACTCTCTTTCTAGTAGCTGCTCCACCATAGAGTCCGATGGCCAGCGCAATCCCTGCCGAGGGCAGAAAATTCCGACTTTACCCGTGGACCCACCTCCACCGTCGACCGCCCTTTCGACCCTTTCATCCCCCGCTCGTCGTTCGCCCGCGCGCCGTCTACGATTTCTCCGCTCGTAATTATCGTCCCATTTCGCGGCGTTTTTCCTAATTTCTACCCAATTTCGCTTTTAACGTTTCAATTTGTGCCCGCGAACCGATTCGTTAGACGTGTCGACCCCCCCTGGGTTCACGACGCGGGTTGACGACGAGACTCGCCTGGAGGGAGTTTCCGATAGATGGGCGAAACGTCGAAGCGATTTGTGATTTTTACAGTAACGTCCGCTGTGTTTTTTGAACGATCGGGTTGTAGAATTGTTTGTTTATTCTCTGTGAAAATTCACGGTTTAATGAGAAATTAAAACAGTGTTTCGTATAATAAGAATAACAAACGTTCAAAGTGCGAGGCTTTTTTTATAAGATGTAATCATTTTATTTTGGAAGGTTAAGTAAAGCGTAAGGTACACTTTCAAAAAAGCAATCTTAACATGGTTGGAAGAAATCAAATGCGAATTTTTCTAATTTGAATCTCGCAGATTAATTTTTTCCACTCGTTCATGTTAAACGTATGGGAAGCGCAAACTTATTTGTAAATTCATCTTTGTAGATTATAGACATGATGGTCGTGATGACATAAACGTATCAAAATTTTGGGGAATCAATCAAATAGATTACATGACTTCTGAATAATTCTAGAACAAAGCATTCAACAATTATTAATCCAAACTATCAGAAAAGGCGCTGAGAAATATGCGTGTTTAAAGAAACAAAATAATTATTTTACTCCAATTTGTCGTTAACACTTTGCGTCCTCGACCATTTACCAGCAAATCTGCTAAAAAACACTCAGCGTAGTAACAACATTAAGCAATAAATACTTTCTACGATATCTCACCGATCAATATCAATTCACCACATCAAATACAATTACATATAATGCTTCGTACTCGAAATCCTTGTATCCAGCAAAACATGATTAACACTAGAACAACCAGATACGCCAACATGACCTATCCCTAATTCTCTATTTTACAATCACTGAAAAGTTACAGATGCTTTGCAAAATCATCATCAAGGCTGATCCCCTAATACCTAAACTAAAATGTATGTTCACAAAGAAATTCAAAAACGCCAGTTCAAGTGTTCGGTAGTGAAAATCGTTAAAACATCTCCGAAAATGTCCTAAAACGCGAGCATACCCAGAGCAACGTTTCCAACAGATCCGCCGAACAAGCGATCCAAGTAGTAAACTCCCGCCATATTAAACGTCCACGCGGACTTGCCGCAACGTTCGTTAACCGTAACGAACTTCCAAACAATAAAGGGCTCGTTGGTCGAGTTTTTAACTCATCGCGAAGGTAATTCGTCCGTGGCTCCCTGCAATACCGCGCGAGAAAGACAATAGCGGCGCTACCGGCGGCGCGGCGTGCGCGAGGGGTGCGCAGGTCTGACTGTAAAAATAAATCACGCGTGCAACGTTGTCGTTTCTCGCTCAATTGTATCAACTTTAACCCCTTTATTGTATCGCTCTTTTTTTCCGTCATTCTTTCCTCGCCGTTTGACCGGATTCGTGCCGACCCTATCGGCCCCTCTCCCCCGTCCTCTCGTTCGCCGCTCCTCGCACGAGGCGAATCAGGTTCGAGGCTTGCCCGTGCGAACAATCGTACGCGCACGAACGGCAGAAAGCGCATATAATAAGCTGCGGAGAGAGAGACGGAGTGAAACAAAAACTGGTCTCGCTTGGTAAAACAATAGGGGGTTCTTTTCGCGCGGAAGGAAAGGGAGAGAGAGCGAGAGAGCGGTGAAAGGAGTTCGCGGTGAACAGAGAGGGTAGAACCGCAGCGAGCAACCCCATCGGGAATCTCGCGACCCGTGTATAGTAGGTACGTGTGTGAAATTCAAGAACCTGTAGCGCTAAGAAGAACAAAACGACGGTGCCAGGCAGCTGCACGGTGCATACGTTATTAGCGCGCTGTTTTGTCCTTCCGTCGCGAGAGATCTCGATATACTTGTATCGCCGGCGTCGGGGGAAAAAAAGATCATCGTGTGTATGTAGGTACCCACTGTACCTCGTGAGACGGCCGTACAGACCTAACCCGAAGGAGATTCCCTTATATTCGTTGCTCTGGCTAGACCACCATCTTTCTCCCTTACCCCTATAGCCTTGCTCTTACCCTCTCTCCGTTCGTGCTGTGCCCGTGAAACAGGTTCCTCTTTATTCGCCCTGCTTATTATACAAGTTATTGTTTTCGCCCGAGACACGAGAGCCCGGGGAGTGGTACTGGTTCCAGCGAAGAAGAAGAAGAAGAAGAAGAAGAAGAAGAAGAAGAGGAAGGAGGAGGAGAAAAAAAAACAAGTCCTCGAGTGATTCTCTCATGCGTCCCGTTCTACGGGGCCGCACGAAATAATTATCATAACTCTGTATCGGGAGTCCGTTTGAAGTGTCCCTCCGCGGGCTCTCGTGTCGCGGAAATCGCGTGGTTCGTTCTCTGGGCGAGAAGTATGGAATAAATTGGTGGCTGCTTGATTTTCCTCTTTAGCTCTTCTCCTTTTTAGGGGATGAACAGTTGACAGTCGACGTCTTTTGTCGGGTTTGTCTTTTGGGAAGTCTGGGAAGGGGTATAACGTTGATACCCTTGGTATTATTGGGAAAGATTGTTACGTTTTTTTTTATTGAAATTGTTAAAATATTGTTAGATATGCATTTATTATTTTTATTACCTTGTTTTGAATGATAAAATAAAGTTTAAATAAGATCTTGGTAATTTTAGTACCTCGATGATTTATATGGCTTTTACATACAATATGGAAATGCAATGATTTGTACGAAATATTTTTGACGAGGGTAAGGAATTTTCATTTTTTTCAGGAAACTGATCATTTATATATTATTACATATGGTAGTACTGTAACATTGTCTTGCTTCTATGTTCTTCTAATTTCCTATGTTAGTGATGTGTATTTATATATGTATTCTCTATATTTGGGTCTAATATTGCGGTCAATTTGGTTATAACAATGGAATACGTGGTTTTATTTATTTTATCGAATAAAGTAATATCTGGTTTATTATGGACATGTATGCTTTTGATATCTATGTAGCTAACCTTCATTTATTGGTTACAGAGCTATAATTATTTACCTGTGCTAGGATTGAAGGGTGTGCAATTTCTGTTTGTTCTGATAATTGCTTTGTGTAGGTAACTACCGGTTCTTGAGTGACATTAGTGAGTGGGGATAATTTGCTCGTAAAAACTGTTTTAATATCGATTATGCCTCTTGCTTCTATTTCTCTTGAAAGGTAGTCTTACCTCGAATGAAAATGAAAAGTATCTTTATTATTGAATCTTTGGTTTCCTTTCCAGCTCCTATAAAACTTGTTATATACTATAGACACTGTTTTTAAAATGTCTAAAATTTACTACGGTTCTATTTCAAGTTTATGATTTCGAGTACATTGTAGAAACATTATGAACCACTTTGCAATCAACTAAATTCACTATAAGACACTTGAAAGTGTCCGCTTTACTAAAATACATTTTACATTCTTTAAGTAGGTATATTTCATACAAACTATATATATATATATATCAGTGATACCCTATGATACCCTATATAACTATATACATATATATATATATATACAATCTACAATCTAGTGAATTAAATATTAAATTTTCATTTATTCTCTTTCTTACGCATATGTTACGGTACGAAACAAAACGATATCACTGCTGCTATCGTTAATAAAAGAACAATAAATTACATACTTCTAAATATTTCTACTAATACAAAACCAATTTCGTACAACACGATTTTTACCTTATAATACCGTGTCAAACTCGTAGCAAAGATTTCAAACGGAATATAACAAACGTAAATATTACTTAATTCTTATCAATTCAAATGAAATATTCTTCATCTATTATCAATTATTATGCTCTAGAGCAATCACAAATATAGAATATGCCTACAATCTTCTCTGTTATTCAATCAATTACTAATCACAAGATAGCAGGATTGATCATAGTTGAGAAAGAAATCATAGAGTAAGCGGTTAAGAGAATGAAAATGAAGGAAACAGTAATTGAAATAAATTTGCAACCCCGAAACTTGCAACCTAGATAAGGCTACGCCCACTGAAGAATCGGCTTGGCGAACCCGAGATTCCGTCGCTTCGATTAAGAGTTTCGGGACACCCTGTATTTCTTCTTACACTCTGATGGACAGTGGTCCGTCATGGAACCCTTCGTGGCACGGCCGGCGTAATGGCGATCAATGGCAGATGTCCAGAGGCGAGTGGAAAAAGAATTTTTTTTTCTGCGCGCGGGCTCCAATGGTCCCGTCCAGGTGTCCATTGTGGGTCCAAGCTAGGATTCTCAACCCTTAAACCTTAACCCTTTGGCCGCACGCATCCGCTGGCAAGCACCCATTTACCTATCCTGAAACAATGCTGGCCGGACCGCACCCCGGATGCGCACGTTTATTAAGTAATGTCCCCCTCTGGTTTTGCGCTCCACAGCTGCCTTCGCAAAAAAAAAACACTGTTGCTTTTGTCTATTGCTTGCTCTTGTCGCTCGGTGACGGTTTCGCAAGAATCATTCACGGAGATTGCTACGTTGTATCGTGAGAACCGATCGTAAACGATTTGACTCACCGAACCCTTGCGCGCTGTTCGTATAATTGTTACATTAATACTAAAACTACCGAGTAGTTAAATTGACATTTTGAAATTCGTCTATGCAAACTCCAAGGGTACATCTATTGAAACTTTAATCGATTTACAGTTCAGGTTGAGCATCGCTAAACCAAGTTCTTTAATAATTTTTCAGAGAAACATCTGTTGTCTTTACATAGTTTAAGAAGGAATCAAGAATGGGTCATTTTGACCTGTATTAAAACAGTATTACTAAGCAAGATTTTATTATTGTAACAAATTTGCCATTTATTTGCGGAAAAGTGTAATGTTCCAAATGGGAACTTTGGGAATGGATTAACACTAAACGTACAGTGACCGGTCAAACGTTCTATTTTGTCCGTTTAACTTTACATCGATTTCTATATTGTACGATTAATTAGTTCTTCGATTTCTCTCTTTCCTTCTATTTCTATTTCCACCAAGAAACATCGATCATTTAACTTGTTTACTTTTATTTTGCAATCGGTTACTCGGTTGGTTACTTTAGAAATAAGTGTGTACAAGGTGTCGTTACGTTTAGTGTTAAAATATTCCGTGTTATAAGGTTTTACGTTTACGAATTTCGCGTAAAATTCTCTTTTTGTATACTGGTCTAACTTGTATTAGGTTGATCCTTATGCTTATTCAGTTTCTTATAAATCTCACTTTCACAGTTATTTTTTGAGGATTTTTTAATCACGATATAGATGGTCTTACTGTACTTACATATTCCTACAGTAACCAGTTAAATAACTAGCTACAAAATGAAAGTAAATAAGTTAGACGATAAATTTCTCTTAGAGGAAACAGAAACAGGAGAAAAGACAAAAATTGAAAACTGGTTAATCAGATAATATAAGAATCGATATAAAGCTAAGGGACTGAACGAAAACGTAGAATTTTAAATGAAATTTTAAAACCAGTCATTTGAGATTGACATGTATAAGTGAGAGTTGGAAATTTATTTTTGATTTGGTGAATATATAAATCATTAATATCGAATTCATTCGTTTACTTTGATAACAATCAGGATGTGACCGAAGGAAAAGTTTGCTTTAGGTATGACGTAATCAATGTAAAAGAATTGAACCGTTTTCAATCTTCGAAAAATTGTTGAATAGATGGAATCGGTGATGATAAATCAATTCATAACGATCAATGATTATAAATTAATCAAAATTGTACGTATCTCTAATTCTTAACAAAAGTTTAATAAATACGTATCTATGTCATTCTTGTTTTCCACAATGATCTTCAAATGAGCAACCATGATAATAGTACAGAACGATAATAAACAGTTAATTGTAAAAATTTATAAACATGTTTCTTTTTTCATTCGACAGTGCGTATTTTTTCTAGACTTTTTGTTTCACAATAACGTTCGTTCGAGATAAAATTAGTACCATTTTTTAACTGTTTAGTATCGTTTTGTACTATTATCATGGTTGCTCATTTGAAGATCATTGTGGAAAACAAGAACGACACAGGTATGTATTTATTAAACTTGAATATAGCTATGGAAGTGAATAAATTAAGCAGGAATAATTGTAAAAATTTATAAACATGTTTCTTTCTTCATTAGACAGTGCGTATTTCTTCTAGACTTTTTGTTTCACAGTAACGTTCGTTCGAGATAAAATTAGTATCATTTTTTAACTGTTTAGTATCGTTTTGTACTATTATCATGGTTGCTCATTTGAAGATCATTGTGGAAAACAAGAACGACACAGGTATGTATTTATTAAACTTTTATTTATTAAACTTGAATATAGATATGGAAGTGAATAAATTAAGCAGGAATAATTGTAAAAATTTATAAACATGTTTCTTTCTTCATTAGACAGTGCGTATTTCTTCTAGACTTTTTGTTTCACAGTAAATTTATTATCCTGCTTAATTTATTCACTTCCATAGCTATATTTAAGTTTGAACAAACGCTGGCATCAACCGTTCAGTCTTCCGACGAGATCATTTCAACCCCAAAGACGCCATTCCCGAACAATGCTCATTGTCAGTCGGAGATATTTGCAAAAGGACCGGTTTCTAACGTCACTCTCTCAACGAAAAAATCTGCATAGTATACGAAGGTCCAGTCCGCGAACAATGAATTACTACACGAGCGAATTCGTATGGAATCTTGAAGGGGTCACATGAAACCTGACCAAGTCTACGGACTTACCCCACCATGTGGTCGACGAAAGGGTGGTCTTTGCCATTGGAACCAGTCCTACATTCGCGCAAAATACAAGAGGCCAGTTTGAAAACGGCCGGCCATCATATCTCCACGTTATTACTTCTACGAATTATCTCTGCGGTGTGTACATACAAATCGTTAGAAATGGATCGATGGATTTCTGTATTTGTGGACTTGGTGACGAGCAGATGACGCAAGAAAGGGGGAAAAAGGGAAACTCAAAGCAATCATTAAACGTGTTGGAAACAATGAAGAGGTATTGATTTTCAATGTTTTGTTAATGGTGTTACGGTGTTTATTTTAATTAGAAGACTGAGTCGCTGATACGTGCCTCTTATTGTGCAATGTTCTGCTGCTTCGTTGTGGAGGTGTACCTTGAAGTTAATGTCCATCGATTAGTAATACAAGTCCGTTGTGATTTAGTGAGTTCTTCTATGGTAAATTATATTTTTCTCTTAGTAAGAAGTAAAGATATTGTGTACAAGTTCTTTCTAATGGTAATTTAATCATTTTTATACTTTGATTTATGGGTTTCGACTGGAATTTAGATTTATAGTAAGTTATGTGTAAATAGAAGTGATTTAAATCATTACTTTACTGATTGCAAATAAATTTTAATTTTTAGGAGTATTCAAGTTTTATTTTGTCTGTACTTGTTTGTACAGTTGTGTTTTAGGCTTTCAGTGTTTTAGTAACAGAAGAAAAATATTTATTATCCTATGTGATATTTTCTTTTTAAAATTGTGATTATGGCCGCCTAGCGAATGTTGTGACGTCCACGAGGTAAACATGGCGGCTGACAGTCGGTTCTGACGCAACAAACATGCCAAATTTTACCTTTATTTAAAACAATTAAAAAGTGTGTGAGTTTTGAATCACGGAATTTTTATTTATAGGCAATCGAGAACATGATTTTTTTTAAATTTCGCATCTTTAGAGTTCATTGTGCAAACAATTGCATTTTTCATAAGACAATGATGTTTTTAGTACAAAATGTTTGATCTAAAATTTACCTGAAAATGGTCAATTTGATAAAAAATATTCATTACGGATTTTAATGTAACGAGAATACGATTACACAAGAATTACAAGTTTAATATCAAAATAAGTTGTACCAATTAAAACGAACAATTTCACGTAATAATGGAATATATAAAACTTATTATTTATCGTATTAATTCTCTATTAGGTATTACTAAGTTTTTCTTACTCGATTAATGTTACTATGATTATAGATTTCTGTACTAAATTAATCATTTTTTAAATAATCATGAATAATTTTCTTACCAAAGTATCTTTATATTAAAACTGCAATTTTTTTTACAGTTGGGGTGAAATAGATTTTTATAGAATCATATTCCAAAATGTCTCCACATACGATATTAATGCGGTTCTTTGACTTCTGACGGTTCACCATTAACATAATTTCCGTATGCAGCAAATTAAGGGAACCTGTATAATAAAAAAATAAAAGACTACAAAATATAAAAGTATTTTGTTCGCAACGAAAGAATTACTCAAATGCATCGAATAATCAATCCTTTATAATCAAAATAAAAATAGAACTTATCAGAACGTCTTAATAAAAAGAAAAGTATGAAGTAACGACGAAGTGACGAAAATTTCATGTTTTCTTCTTAACATTTTTATTTTGCCCAATCTGTTCTTAGCTGATAAAATAATTATTTAGATCATTTTTATCGTAGTATCTGAACAAGCATTGTATTGTAATATAGGTAACAAACAAAATTAATTATTTTCGTATTTTAATAGAAAACAGGTAAAAAGTAATATTATCGTAATATCACGATGGAAGAAGTCATAAATTTCCATAAGCTCGAAACCTCTTTTCTTAATTTATCAATACGTCAATAAAAATACGTTGGTTGATTCAATCCCTTACGGTATGCAGCCAATTAATGTAATTAGTGAAAACTATTTCAGATCGGCACATTAGGACGATGACTTTAATTCCTGTAGGATCAATTAGTCACTGATTAATTTTCGCGAAGTATCCTCTCGGCCATTTCCTCTCTGATTGTCTGTGAAATTATCGCGCGTAATTCAGACCTCATAATGATCAAGCCGACTTTTCTCCCCTCAACTTCGATGAAGTTGCAGTCCATTCTTGTTCGCGCCAAATTACAGCCAATTAGGACCAGATTCAAAGGGTGAGCCTTGCTGGAAGATACATATTTTTCTTAAAGGATTTAAAACGCCAGGTAAATCATAGCTTAGTGGCCTAGGGGAATAATTAATTAAATGTCTGATTAATAACAATCAAAAATAACTGATAACGCACCGATTAGTTCATTAAGATAAATTTGACACACACTAATAAATCGCATTTACTTCGTGATCAATTTGTTAGTCTGTAAAGTATTAATTTATTTAAGTTTTGAAATAGTTGATAAATTTATTAGTATTTATTAAATTTGACTATTATCGAGTTGGGGATATTTAGAATATCATGGTACTGTAATAAAATAATCAAGTTTGATAAAAGCCGCTAATAGAATTTTAAACTTTTATACAATTTTTGTACCTTTCTTGAAATTGATTTATTAAATTTGTATATTTTGTTGCATTTAATATAGAAATATAGTAATTTAAATTTAAATTAAATTCAAATTAAATTCAAATTAAATTTAAATTAATATAAAAATTTCAATGTAATTACAAATATAAATTCGTAATTTAAAAATCTTATAAGTAGTCGTGGAATGCAATAAAATGCACATAATAAATTCACAAGGATACAGATATTATAATATTTAAAACATATCAATTAAATATTTCGTGCCTCTTCTGTGCAACACTTACTTAGTAACAAATTTGAATTTTTCAGGAAAGAAATTATTTCACTCGGAGGTTAATTAAAGTAACCTAACCCCTTGCTATGTTATTTTCTTTCGCTGGCAAATTAGTAACCTTCTACCATCAACAATTTAGAATAAACGCAAACAAATTTTCTATTCTATTATAAATGCAAATTTAATTTGAACATAACAAATTGGTAACAGCAAAATAGTCTTCCACTTTTATCCATGCGCAATGAACAACATTAACTTTTATCTAGCCTTCATATTCTACAGTCTCCGCTACAGTACCATTCACAGTGCTAAATATCTCAATAAACAAAGTTAAAAAAATTCTAAACTCCTCAACTTTGTCCTAAAAGGAAAACTAAAAAATTAAAGACATACATTTTCTAATTTTCGCCAGAGGTACCGTAAAAATAGCTTGCATTGAATAAAATTCGTCGGTTCTCTCGTGAGCAATACATTGAGGCCCGATTTCAATTAATATTCCACTAATTTAATAAATAAAATCACAGCACCTACTTATTTACATATTTACATCGTCGGTATCAAATAAACTAAAATAAATTTACAAAAACGATTCTTCGCGATGAAATTCTGATATAAGAACCCGCACCAACCGGTACCGAGTACAAGAGGTTAACACGTTCGCTACCAGCGTCACATATTTGTGATGTCCGCAATCCTATATTTTTCATAATGAAAATGAAATTAATCCTATAGATATTATTATTAGAAATTATGAATTACGACATTATATTTAAGAACTCAATGACTCATTACAGTTTCATTTTTCTAATATTATGTTTAGAAAATTTATTGGATCGAAGAAAATATACTTGAGGAGACCGTCACCGAAACAAACGCTGGTAGCGAACGTGTTAACACGAGGCAAAATTCTTTCCGCAATAGTCGTACACTACGAAGCCCACAAAATCTGTATCCACATTTGTCGCAGACGAAGAAATCGATCATTCCCGGAAGAATGTCCCGAAAAATGTAAATCTTAAAGGCGCGGCTAAAAC
The DNA here is from genome assembly GCF_051020985.1 of Nomia melanderi. Classification (NCBI taxonomy): domain Eukaryota; kingdom Metazoa; phylum Arthropoda; class Insecta; order Hymenoptera; family Halictidae; genus Nomia; species Nomia melanderi. The sequence goes on from NC_135005.1 coordinate 8,561,686, forward strand.
AGGGGCAACAGTTGCAAATGAGGGCGGGATTGCTTAAAATGTCGACCGCGAAATCGTTCGCTGCCACCCTTCCTCCCCTCCGCCCGGTTCTAGGCTGACGGGGGTGGGGGTGGTCGGAGGAGTTAGACCCCACCCACCCGTTTTGTGCATCGAAGGTATGGAGCCATTGATTTTGAATATGTAATCCGAGGCATTTTATTATTCCATCGTATTTGGACGGAGCGGGGGGTGGCGACCCTCTGTAGTCAGGGGCGGTTCGACCTCCACCGCCATCGACCTTCGTCCCTGGTCAGAGGGCCGTTGGGGTGGGGTGAAGACGAGGGGGGTTCCCGAGGGTGATTCGATTCTCCGCAGCTACTACCAGCACACTCTCGCAACAGGGCACCACCACCACTACCGCCGCCCTCGAGTTCTTGACGCGTGATTGAATATTTTTTCGCTGTGCGCGATTGGTTCGTCGTACCGGTGGCAGGCAGAACAAACGAGTCTGGAGGAGATGGAGGGCGGCTGGGAGAGGGTGGTTGGCGGTGGCTGCAGCCACCTGTCAAGCAAAAGAATCGCCATGGTAACCAGGCCGCGTCGCCATCGGCTCTGAAGGGACTGGTTCTACGGGGGTTGGCGACCCGGTCTCGCAGGGGTGCCCGCGGGGCTTATATTGAATTTTAAGGAAGTTCCTGCCGGCGGAAAAGACGACTCGTGGAATTATATTTATTCGAGGGTGTCTTGCGTTCGGAACAATCTCTCCTGTTTCTATGGTTTCTCTGTTTTTTTTTTCGAGTTGGTCCGGTGGTTGATAATACGTTGACACTTAGAGTGTGTAAAAGGAATTGTAGCTGTAAGCTTTTTCGGTAGCTTTCGATAAACTTGTTGAACTGGTTGCGCCGAGAACTTTGTTTTATGAGAGCAAGGGATTTTATGTATTGGAAATAACTGTAGCTTAAGACTTACTAAATGATAGAGGACAAAATGAACGAAATAAAAGGCAATGCGTTGTTAAGGGAAAAGTGAGAGGTCTCTCTATTCGGTTGGATAAGAGTTGATATTTGTTTCTTGTTTCAGATATTTTGAGACGGTTCGGAAGTGAATCGCCTTGGGCGGGGGTAGTTGAGACGTTTCGGAATAATGTGTCTTGACTGATGTTGTCGCTCAGTTTTGGAGAGTCTTTGAATTTTGGGAATTGTGCGAAGTAAGCTGGCACAGGTTTTTGGCAACATTTAATGTTTCTGTCGTTTGAAGTTCGTTTGGAAGAAGTTTAAATTCGAAATAAAGTTGCTGCATCCTTTTTTTTGTTATTTATGATGTGTCGTATTCGCGCATAAAATTTGCACACGTATTTTGTGTAATGAATTTTAAATGAGAATTTTAATAACAGGTATTAGTTTTGGAAAAGCAATATTACATTAATCGGGTATGGCTCATCGGAATATTTATTATTCGTTCAGCTGACTCATATTACTTGTAATGTAAAACATTATATTTTCTTATTTTATTATTGTTTGTGCAATAGGACTTTAAAGTACACATATTTTTACATAATTGTAGTAGAAATTATTTTCAATAAACCTGGACTTGTCACTCGAAGAAATTTTCTGGAAATATTTTTTCACATTTCTACCAATATACCTCCGCATATTTATAAAGCTTTAAACAAAATTACGATCTGTAGATTATCCAAGACTTTTATGAATTTTATATCAATGCTGAATTTTTCGTTTCTACATTCCTTTATCTTTTTAAAAATTTCAAATATAAAAACATTCAAGAATCTAGTAATATATATTTAAAATACGTATTTCGCAAATAGAATTGATGTAAATATTTACCACCCTGTATATTAATCTTTTTAAACAATTTTGAAAACGATAAAACACGTGTTAAAATATTTGTTTTACAGAGAATTAATATCAAGCTTCAGTAGGGCCGTCAAGTAATTTTTTTCCATACAAATTATCACACACCGCTTCATTCCCTTAAAGACTGAGTTTCAAAAAATCTCTTTTTAGAAAGTCTACACGTCAAAGAAGCTACCATCTAAATTTCATATTTTTAGCTTCAGTGGTTTCGGTTCGGCGTTGATGAATTAGTTCGTGAATCAGTCAGTCAGGACGTATCAAAAAGTAACCAGACTCCATTCGTCACCCTTGCCACAGCAATCGAACAGCGAAGGTGTATAAATTTTTCGAACCTACAACGTGTCGCTACACTGGACGCAAAAGTATCTCAATATAAAATGATTATACACTGAAAAATACAATTTTACAAACTTATATCTTCTGTTTCATTCGATCAGTTTGCCTCTTTTGTTTAGAACCGAATTGTTCCATGATAGAATGTGCCTGATAAAATAAGGTCTGATATACTATCGATTAGGTCTCGATCTACTCTTGATTCGATCAAATATTTGATCCACCAAACAGTATTATTCATCTTTTAATTAAAAGAAAGTAATAATTCTCAATACATTTATTAATATTTACTGAACAATATAATTCCCATCGTTACTAATGGCCTTTTTCCAGCATAATGGTAATTTGTGGATTCCATTTCTGTAGAATGGATCGCCTCTGGAAACGTGACATATTTTTAAATAGAACTTTCCGGTAGACTTAATATTTTTCAATTATTTGTAATCCACGTATTTACATTCTGAGTTTCGGTTCGATCTCGGTTTGATTTTTGCTCGTAAAAAATAAAAGCCAAGAAAAGAATTTTGAGCTCATCGATAGTGTGTATTAGGTCTATGGCTGGCGGTACACGAGCGTCAAAATGACGGACGTTACGGTGTGCAAAGTGTGTCGTAGCATTACATTGTTTTATATAATACTATTAATTTAGTTAATTTTCGACGTATTGTTCTGTATTGTTCTGTATTGTGCATAAACAAACGAATGCACTAGAACACACAAGCGTTCTATTAGTTGTTTTTTATTCGTTCGCTACATTAAAAATGCAAGTTTCTGTGCCGACATAAGAAAAACAATGCTGGTATGCTACGATGACCTGTATACAAAACGACGACAGTCTTAACGCACGTAATTTTAACGTTAGAACTACCGCACTCGTCAAAATGAAGAGTTTAAGTTTCCTTGTTTCGCAATGATTGACATTTTAAAGTGTTAAACATCTGAAATGATTTTAAAAACAGTTCCATCTGAATACTATAATAAATATGTGATGAAGTCGAGAAAAATCTAGTGTTGCTATTTTTATAAATATTACATATTAATCACATTAACACTAGAACTACTAGACGGGTCAATATGATCCATTTTTGATTCTTCTTTTCGCAATTATTGTAAAGGTAGAGATACTTCTCTGAAAATATTGTTGAAGAAATTGATTTATTAATATGCAAGCTGAGTTATAAATCAGTTGAAGTGTCATTAGATACATTGTTCGAGTTTCTATGGAGAAAGTCCGAAAAGGAAATAAAAATATTTGGTAACATGAATAGCTGCATAATAACGTAATACAAGTACTGTAATAATTCATTTCATACAAATCATTAATAATTTATTATGAAGGAATAAGTATTACAATACAAAACGCTCGAAACTCACGTGGCAGTCAACGTGTTAATGTAAATTTGGCGTACAGTGTACACCATTGTCACTCTGGCTATGTCAAAATATCCCACATATATGACAGTTATGTAAAATGCTTTGTTTCACTTACCATATCTTAAACGTGCAAAAATTATATAAATCATATATCACGCGACAGAATTGCAAGAAAGTTAAGGTCCACAGTGAGGATATTTCAAATTCGATCGTGGCCACAGGTATTAAAGATTAACTTTTCGCACACGAGACTATCTAAAACTTCTAACATTTCTTTTCACAAAAACCTGAATTATTTATCGAAGCCTTAACCCTTTGCGCTCGATTTATTTTCAATATTGTTGGATGTAAACTTGTATTTATTTTCTAGGGAAATTCAAATAATTCACATCGGTAGAATTCAACGTTTTATATTTATTTTATTCATTATTATTATAATAAGACTTAATCTTTATAATCTGTTAAAGTGTGATACTTTTCCAAACAATTTCCAACGTTCTATAACAGATTTGTATTGTCATCGATAGCACGACGCACGAGTGTAAAGGATTAAATACTAAAAGAAACTACGTGTTAGTCTCTTGTTAGTTGAACAATTGAATGATTTACTTGCAGTTTTCGATTTTACATATCGAGGCTCGCAAAGAGTTAAACTCTCGGTAGTTCAAGTGTTAACGCTCGCGTGCTGGAAGGCCTAAATCGATCTTCACAGTCCGAGCGGAGCAAGAAACCGATAAATCAACTAACGTTCGACGACAAAGAAATCACGGAGCGAGACTCTTCGAAATTCGCTGTCTGAGTTCGCAGCCTCGGGTCCGCCGCGGGTGTACGAAGTGGAAAGAATTCGCAGCCCCCGAACGGTCGAAAGCGAGCGGGAGAAAGTGAGGACTAAAGAGGAGCGAGGGAGCGAAGGGGTGGCGCTCGCAGGGAGTCGGAGTCGGAGCCTCCTGTAATGATCTTACGGCCGTGGTAACTTTTTTAATCAGCGCCCGGTTTAATTATACGGTCGATGAGGAAGGTGCTCGTCCTCCTCTCGCCCGAGCCCGCCGCTCCTCCTCTTCTTTCGCGTTCGCTCCGTCACTGCCTCTTCTGGCTTTCCTCATCAATCCCTCGCGCAGACCCGGCCAGTCGTCCTAACTAGGCACCGACTCGCAAACAAGATTTAACTTATTGCGCCCGAGCGATTTCTCCTTCGTTTCTTTTTTGCCCCTTCGCTTCGCGGCGAAATCCCGCAGGAAATTTTGAAACCTTTTTAAACGGACTTTGTCACGAGGGTGGACCTTCGGATTGGTCCGGTGAAAAATATTTTATTCGGAGACTTTAGCTCGGGTTGAATGTATTTACTTTGTAATGTCGCACGATATTTCTTCTTTTTTCCTCCTGTTGTTTTGTACTGCACGAGGAACTGTATCGTCGGACTTTGGGATACTGGGAAATGGTTCGTGTGGTTTTAGTGTTTTCTGAATGGTGGTGGGGATTTGTTGCGGATTTTCTTGTAAGTTGTTACAAATTTTGGTTTTTAGTGAGAATGACGGCGGGGATGGCTTAGTATCGGCGTTTAAATTAATGATCGACGTAATCGAATGTAAAGTGATAATGTTTGTGTCCTGTAGCATATTATCAAATGATAATTTGTTTTTTGATAAAGGTTTAGGTATGTATGAACGCGGAATAACAAATTGGAACGTTTAAAGCGTAATAGTTGGGATGAATAGTTTTTTAGGATTTGTTTGGATTATTTTAATGAACAATTAAGTAAGTATCTAAGATCTTTTATAATATTTTTACATATTTCACACATTTTACAATATTGTTTTAATATTTGTATAATATAAAATACTCGTTTATTCTTTAGCATTTTCGTTTATTTTCGTTAGGTATATATATGTTTAAATTATGTATATAGATACCTTTAAGTATTAGTTTCATATTAAAGTATTAGTTCATGATTAAAGTATAGTTCTACTATTGCGTTTTTTTACATCGTACTCTCATAGAGTACACGTTGATGTGGTGGGGGTTCGAGGGTGGTTCTACGACCAATAACACAATTCGAAATCCTCTGCTGTGTAATGGCGGCCGTTTGAACTTCGTGTTACTTGAATATACTAATAGTTGAAGGTGGAAAATTGTTAAATTAATTATTACAAACTTAAAGAACATCTAATTGGAAAGTATTTATATTTACTTAGTACAGCGAATTGCATAAATTGATTTATTTGTATCATATAATAATGAATATATTCCTCACTGTATTATTGTTTTCATTTCTTTTTACTATGAATATCTTTCATCTTTCACTAATCACTTAGTCACTTGCCTAAATAGTTAATGTGAAACAATCTCTTTTTCTAATAATAAATAACTTATACAATAAATATTGCACATGATAAGAGATTTTAACTATATTATCACTTACACATACTTCAACACTGCAGCAACCAGTATCATTATACGTAAAGTAATCTACACAACGTTCAATACGCAGACTGTCAAATACTTGTCACAACTCCCATACGGTCAAAACAGTTTTTATAATGAAGTAGAAATTAAAAGGTCAATAGTTTTCACAACGATTGCTTTATTGTATTTCTTATATGTTATACATACAACAAAATTCAATTCGTTCGGTACGTCGTTAAGAAAATTAATATTTCATTTCATGTAGAAAATGGTGTCATCTGAGTTCTGGTGACAGTCAAAGTGTTAATAATGATTTCCAAAGTATTCTTTGGAGAGTATTGTAATCAGATTTTCCCTTTAGAGTGGATTTAAAGTCAGTGACTATTGATCTCGAAAAGGTAAAAGGTTACCCCTTGATGACATTCGACGTGAACCTGCGAACGGTTTTACCTGGTCGCGTGCAACCTACCTGCTGTGCGAGTCGAACAGGTATGATATCGATGCTATTGGGTATCGAATCAATAGTACGAAAATAATAGGAGGTATTGATACCTGTTGCTGAATGCTTGTTTTGTTACCTGCCGCGGCATTCACTTTCATGCACCTACTGTCAGCCAATTGAATCGTTTCCCTCGATTGAGCTTGTTCTATTAAACATGTCCCTTTACTTTAATATTATTTTAATTAAATTTTAGATTTTAAAATATGACTCCCAATTCGAACGGGATAAAAAAGGGAAATTACATTCTTGTTGTGTTCTATGAATAACCTGTTTCAATGAAAATGTTCCTTTACTTCATTATCATTTTAATTAAATTTTACATTTTAAAATTTAATTCTCAATTCGAACGGTTAAAAAATAGAAGTTATGTTCTTGTTATGTTCTATGAATAACCTGTTTCAATGAAAATGTTCCTTTACTTCATTATCATTTTAATTAAATTTTACATTTTAAAATTTAATTCTCAATTCGAACAGTTAAAAAATAGAAGTTATGTTCTTGTTATGTTCTATGAATAACCTATTCCAATGAAAATGTTCCTTTACTTCGTTATCATTTTAATTAAATTTTCCCTTTTTAAATTTAATTCCCAATTCGAACGGTTAAAAAAAGAGAAATTATATTCTTGTTATATTCTATAAATAACTTGTTCTAATGAAAATCTTTAATTGCTTCAGTATTCTTGTAATTAAATTTCATATTTTAAAAGCTAATTCTCGATTCGAATGATTAAAAAAAGTAAAATTATATTCTTATTATTTGATAAATACGGAAGTTCCAAGGGTGCACGATGAAAGGAAACAAATGTATTATACATTATTGCGTATCTTATGTAACTGCAAGTAGATATTATTTAAAATCAAATGATTCTTATTTTGGTGATAGTTATATAATATAAAAATAACTGCAATGGAATAAATTTTGCATTTAAATGTTAATGTATTAACTGTAATGATAATCAATGAAATGGAATACGTAAAAGTTTTCAATGTTTCACAAGTCATAAGTCATGTGCAAAAATGTTTAACAAATGTATATTTTCAAAATGTATGTAATTTGAGAATACTGAGAATAATTTTTTAACTTTAAAATACTTTGAGAATAATTTTTTAACTTTAAAATACTTTGAGAATAATTTTTTAACTTTAAAATATTTAACGCATGGAAATAGTCGACAACGTGTAAATAAGCAATCCATGTTTATGAAAATGATTTTAGAATATAATATGAGAATAATGTACCCAGTCTATGATTTTAATGATAAATAATTTAATGAGGAGTGATGATGACGACTTAATAAATACTTCGCTTGCTAACAACTAACTTCTGTGATCATCACTCTTCAATTTCTTACATGTCCTATATTAAATTGAAATTATAGTAACAGATTAAATGTTAAACATTAAAGGTTTGTAGCAGTAGCAAACTGAATGAATACATCAGAGTAATGTAATGATAAAATAATAATTAAAGTTTCATATGAATCTTGTTCACCAGCTTTCCTAATGAAACTGTTAGTAGGTGAAATGAATTGCTATTTAATCCATATTTGTCTCTATTAAACAAAAAAAGATGTAAATCTATGTTAACATTCGTACCCCAGATATTATATTAAAACAGTGACAAACTGTGTTCAATTACTGTTATAAAATTCGATGATTGTTTCATTATTTGTTAAACAATATTTACCAACGCAGTGACATAGGTACAATCTTTAAAAATATTTCATTTTTTACCACGTTGTTAAAAGTATAAGTTATAAGTAGGCATAAAATGAAGTTTTAATGGCGAGGTGTTCGATTCTGCCATCGTTCTCCCTTCATCTTATTTTCTTCCCTTTTTTTCGGAGGGGGTCGATAATCGCCATCGTTACGTTTTATTCGGCGCCGTTAACGGTGGCTCGAGTTTACGAAGGATTTTCGAGGTAAGCGGTGTAAAATCGCTTCGCTGACTTTCTACGATTTCCTTTCTGACAATGGCGGCAACGAGAGTTAATTACAGCGTAATTAACGTGTAAGGTAATCTCGGACTTACGTTTCCGTTCGAACGGGAGAGCAAGATGATCGTAATTAGCGTATGCCTTTGTAAGATCTATCACTTTGATGAGACGGGGTTGAACAGGATCTTATATTTCAAGGGATTAAAAACATTTTCCGTCGTTATTAAAATTCTACTAAAAAAAATTCTGTGGTTTCAATGAGTTGATGAAATTTTGAATTACTATCTAAAATGAAATAAAATTTTCTATCGATTAATTTGATCCGTAATAAAAAGGCAAAAGAATTGTATGAATATTTTTATGTTCAAAACTGAGATATATTATATTTCTAAATTTTTTTATTTCGTACTAATTAAAGATTTTTAAAAAGTGATATGAATATTTTGCTCGATTTGTTCCTTTGTACTAGTAATTGTGAATGGAATGATATTTTAATTATCTGTATCTATATGAAACACTGAGATAGAATTTTTAAAAACAGTGTTAACAACTTTCAAACTTATAAATATAAAATCTCTTTATAATGCAATGAAATACGTAGAAAATATTTGTATTAAATATGCAACTGCATAACTATCATAACTATCATAACTAGGGTGACATTATCGACTGTGAGACAATCTTTAAAAGGTTCTACTACCCTGCGGTAGAGGGTACGCACGTTAATCTCCACCCCTTCTGCTGTGCAGCCGTTCATCTTGTCAAGGTAGAAATTCTATTTATCCACAATGCTGTCCGGGATGTAGATTTCTGTTTTATCATATCAGTGATTCTCAAACCCGTAGACTTTGTTAATTTTCACGTTTGAACGTATCTCACGTATCGAATGCGGTGACTCGGCTCCCTTTTAAACGATTTATGTCGGCGATAAAACAGTCACTTATGCGCTGAAAGCGCTAAAATTGCTGATATAAATCCGAATTTAGCATCTTACGGTGTTAATTGCATTCGTCGATCTTTTAGCAGCCCTATTTCGACGCATTCAAACGACTCTTAATGCGTGCGAGTAGAGTAATTTGAATGCTAGATTTAATGTCAGACAGTTTTGTTATCACCTACCATTATTAATAGATATATTATTACCGTTCGAGGCCAAACTAATTACATAATCATAACGGACTATTTTCAATGGAACAATAAACATAAGCATTATTTTTAAAAAGTAACATCTATTAGAACGTTATGTACTACTGTTAAATCTAACTGTTTTAATTTAATTTTAGTTTAAAGCAAGAATATATTTTACTGCTATTGTGAATGCGAGATTCATTATAAAAATATTAACTTAATTTATATTTATTAATATCATCTGGCTTATTTCATGGTATTTTATAATATGTGCACATAATTTAAAAAGATAAATGCACTATATAAAGATACGTTAAAATATATGTTGTTATAACATAGCTGGTACATTGAAAAGAAACATACAATTTTTAGTAGAATTTTTCTTAATCATTACCTATTTTTTCACAAAATAGTTGTTGCACATATTAAAATTAATCAAATATTCACATTAAATTTACAAGAATCTTTATTCACCCAAGAAACTTCACTTGACACACAGAATTCAATTTCTGTAACGATTATAATGAAATGTAGTTTGCAGGTAATCATAATCGGGGGAAGTTGGCAGGCAGGAGAGCCGGTTTTGCCGCGGCAATGTATTCTCTCCTGTAAAAACAGTTATTATTTTTCGACGATTGTTCGAGCAGGCAGATGTATACTGAAAGGCCGTTCTCTTCCTCTCTTTCTCTCTCTTTCTCTTTCACGCTCACGATTCGACGAAATTTGCATACACGGGAACGAATCGCTGGATCCGGAAGGATGTCAGGTAGCGATGCCGTCACAGTTCCAGCATTGGTGAGCGTACGGTGAAAATGAAGTGGCCCAGGGCATTAATAACTGTACAAAGGGCCTTAAGACCGGGGTGGGAAACGTGGACCATGATGCATAAATTAAATCGAAACGAGTTCCACGAGACAACAGACCCAGAAGGGTCGAGCTCCGTCATTCCCTGCTCGCACGTAGTAAATACTTGTCGGTTGTTGCTGTTTTCATTGAAGTTCTCTAGGCATTATTGAGTTGATCGTTTTCTGCGTCAACCCTGTTGCGTTGTAACAACAAATCCTGATTAAATATCGATCTGGATTTAATGCGAAAATTATTCATTCGTTATAGTAGGAATTTTGATGTTTCATCTAGTTTTAAGTTTTACAGTCAGTGAATAGATATTATATTCTCCTCTTTACGAGTTATTAATGATGCACTATTTTCATACGCATTCATGATGTACTGAAACATTTGGATAGAACTCAAGAATTCTCGATCGTTCAGATTAGCTTTTTAATGGACAAATTGAAGCAAACTAAATGTACCATAACGTGAATTTATGTAAATATTTATATTACAGGTATTAAAACGGTGAGCATTTGTATCGTAGTTGTCATTGAGTAGGATATAAATATTACTGTAAATTAATTGAAAGTGAAATAGTACTCGTTTGTTGATTTATTAATCTCCCGCATTCGTTTGATTTCTATTATGCCACTTAAAGAATACGTACATGCATTTGACATTTAGCATTAGTTAAATAATTAGAGATTCAGTTTCTATTGAGAAAAACGAAATGAAGTTGAAATGATTGTAGCTGCGTGTAAAAAATGTAAAAAAGTTATATTCCTTTATATCTAAATTTAAGAGAACGTTAAAACATTCTATACGCGCCACGTCTTAATCAGATCATAATCTCGAATGACTCTCAACGCTATCGATATAATGAAATTATGTCTTGCCATCGAAATTTATCACGATATAATTTAATTATAACCTCGGACTCGGGACAATATCCAACCCCTTGACTTTGAACGACGTGAATGAGGTTCGTGTCGAGTTGTAACGACTCTGCGCGGAGGATTAAGCGCGATGATCAGCATTGATAAAGACACAAATCCCCGAGGAAGCCAGGGAGAAAGGAAGAGCCGAAGGAAAGAGGGAAACGTGTCCACCGGTGCTGAAAAATGCGAAGACATTACGATCCTCTCATTCTTCGATCCCCTTGGCCTGTCCCAAACGAGACTGAGACCAGCGTTGCCGATAATCTGTATAAATTGGCACGATCACTCCTCATCAGGTTTATTGAATTAATACACGATCCTCTTGTCTATTGCAGCCTCAGCGCTAATTCTTATTTAGCGACCGACCGAATTAATGAGACCCAAACCAAAAATGTAATTTTCGTCTTCAAAGAACGAACCTAAGAAGAACGGGACAGGTAAAATTTTTCGGTCAAAGAATTCGGGGGTGTATATTACTGATTAAAGTGAACAAGGAGTATTGAAAGATTCAAAGGCAGCGCTAGGATAATCAGATATACTATCTGCTTGCTTTAAGTTCAATAACACCTTAATTTCATATATTTAATGTTTCATGTAATTTAGAATATTATTGTACCCTGTGTCTCTACAGTTATAATATAATTATAATATAAATATAACGATAGGATCGTTACTATAACATAATATAATTACAATGTAAAATTATATTCGTAGATAGAAATAAAATCATGCGACCCAGGATACCAGCGATAAATTAAGATTTACGATAATACGTGTAAATTTCAAAAGATAATGGAAGAAATGTTTCGAAGTTCGCGGTTGCGTTTAAACAATTATTCGTATGATGTTTTATTTCGAGACATGAACATTTTTCGATAATACAAATGGAATCATCGGATGTCATCAGATGTTTGGATTGTCGCTGTAACTCATCTTGCAACTTGCACCCCGGCTGCCTCCACCATCCCAGACAGTTTTGTTCCTTTTTGTCGGGCGGAAAGCAATTGTTTCGACCTGGCAGTCTGCAAGAGAGAAAGAATAAAGTACCAAGAGTGGTCGGAAAGGTGGTGCGCGGGGCGGGGGGCAGAAATTATAAATGCGCGACTGCCAGCGACACCCCATTACTCGGTCGGAGCCCTCTTCTTTTCGGCGCCATTGCATCGAAAATGCTTGCACGGCTAAAAACAAAAGACGAATACTGTAGACTCCCTTTTGAGAGTTGTTTTTTCGCTCGTATTAATGCGGTAGGCGGCGCAGATACACGGTTAAAATATTAAAACGTGCACGGAATTTTGAACGAAACGTGCCGGTGAATTCTCTCAAAGCGACGTAAGTTATTTTTTAATAAGTATCGCCTTAAACAGCTGAAATTTCGGTTTATGCGATGCAAAATAACGAAACATGCACGACGATTAATTCGAATATATTATGTTCAACGATGAGTGTATTTTTATTGTAAAATTGAATATGGTAGCATTATATACTAAGTAATCGAAATGGATTTTCTTTTTTAGAAATATTCAAGGGAAGTATAAGATTTGGATTTGTTGTAATTGTTATTTAGCATATGTAGGATCGTGATGAATATGGGATAAGTACAATCTGCAAATGCAAAATTGTAAATACTGGTTTCTCAACTATTGTTAATGCACGTAAGAAATAATTTCCAAATGCATATAGAAATTTGTACTTCGAAATCAATGTGTGAATAGTTATCACAATATACAATTGTTCAAGCCTTCACCAGGCACTTCTGTGTTATGATTTTATTCATCTGTTGCTATGAAATTTTCAAATAACTCACAACAAAATAAACTTACGAATCCTCATTTGAATATTTTTAACACAATTTTTTTCAAAGTAAGTATTAAATACATTATCTTCATCTCATTTTCAACATCTTCCAGAAATAACTTGGTACTTTATTCTCAAAAATATTTCTTATAAAATAACAGCAGAATTATCAAAAATTTTCCTAACGAATATAAAAACTCAGGTATTCATAAAGCTTCTCGTTTTCAAAATAATTCGATATAATCCCTATATATATACACACTTCCCGTAACTACAACGTTCATATTTAAACAATTTTTATTCTTTGTAATAAGATGAATAATAACGTATTATCCATTATTCTGTCACAATCATAATAAACTTCGGACGAATAACTTCTCATAATGTTTTTCCTTTTCAATACTTCGATGTAATTCCTCTCATAAATACAAGCACGCACATTTCGTGTAAGTAACCACAGTATGCACCTTTGAAAAACTCCACGTTATAAATTTTCAACAGTGTCAATAAAGGTATTTTTTATTCCGTATTAGCCTGACATTTCATTCAGTTATGTATACATGGCCAGGCATATACGATAAGACCAGGGAGACACGACCATTCTCCTTTCTTCTCATTTTCTTTTTTTCCATTCGCTTCAACCTCGTAAATCCGCGTCCATGTTGGCCTGGGGTTGAACGCGCACTCCGACGCGCATCGATCCGAGGCGTTGCGACGCCTGCCTTTCTTTTTGGATCCTCGGTATGTGTTTCCCTTCGAACCGACCGACGAATGCCATCTCCGTTTCTCTTTTTCGGTGTATAGATTGAAAGACCTTACAAACACATGCGGAAGATCTTAACACTGGGTTTACAGACGTTTATTGTATAATTTATTCTACTATAACTAGGAAAATTGATGTTCGTTCATTTGGATCTTAGGAATTGGACACTTAAAAATATACAATTCAGATTCACATTCGTGCAGCTGTATCAGTCAAAATTCATGAAAACATTTACCGAATAATGTATATAAAATTCAATATGCGATAACCCCTTGCCTTATCATAACGTATGAGACTCGTGGTGAATATTTTGAATAGAATTCAACAAACATAAATATTACTCAATTTTTTTTAATTCAAATGAAATATTATTCTTCCGTTATTAATTATTCTATTGTAGAGCAAACGTAGATGTAGAATACACGTCGAATTTTCCTCTTTTTCCAATGAATTGTTACTGACAAAGTTGTTATATCTATCACACGTGAAAAATAAATCATAGGGCAAGGGGTTAAATTGACAAGTTCTGTAAACCTAGTGTTAATAATCCTCCCGTACGCTATTTCCTAATTACTCACACACGATTTTATATAAATTGTTGGCGAAAGAAGAATATAAACGTTTATTACTTCATTCATGAACATTTTAATTTATTCTCTGTTGTTTTGATTATTTTGGTGGCATCTAAATGAACAATTCAAACGATATTATTGTACCTGTTAATTACTAAATAAGAAAAATTTCTGAAATTCTGGTTATTGGTTAACAGTATGTACTTATTGTTGGTCCATTAACACATCTGCAAAGGCTTTATATGACGTATTTAAAAAATATGATCGAAGGACGAGACATTTAACTATAGGAACTGTATTATTTTTAACGTTGTTCACTTGCACAAATTATTAATGCATTTGAATAGTTGAATGTAGCTTGTACACGACAGTAGAATTTCAGCAGTACGTTCCATTCAATTGCTGTTAAAATGAATATTTAAACGCTTTACGTAACAGCTTTTATGATAATCTATACATGTAATTGTTCAAAGTAATTCTCGTACATTGTTGGGATCGATATAACTCGAAGCTGAATATTAAAAAATATACCTTTTAAGCAAAGAAATTAATGTAGTTGATTTATCAATGCTATCATTATCACCAATTTAATATCTTATAAACTGTATCTTTAAGGAATATCATACAAAACATTTTTATGTGTATATAACAGTTTTCTTAGAGTTTAATGCGAATCGAAAATGATTTCAGATGTTCAATATTTCTTGAAAAGTTAATTTACTAAAAGAAGATTACACGTTTGTTGAATACATTTTTTGAATTCATTTTCAATGTTGTTTTACAAAAAATAATAAAGTGAGAGAAATAGTTCGGTAAACGTAATGGCAGTTTCATTCCGAGAAAAGAAAACGAATATACAGGTCGAAGATTGCGCGCCTTAAATTTCGTGTTTCTTGAATGAAACTTTATTCTCTGTTTTTCTCACCTTTATTCAGAACAGAAGTCTGGCTGACTGGCACTCAGGAAGACCTTAACTTTATTAGAGTGTCGCAACTTCCCGGGCATTATCCATGGTAATTGTTACCGCGATGCTTACTCGGCAATTTTCTGACGTTTCCTTCCCAAGATTAATTTTATGTAGATATAAGATTTACAAACTAATTTCTTGTCCGCGAAGTTCGTTCTGAAGTTTCCATTTGGTGGACATTTGTAATCTGAATGGAGAACAGACTCCGGATAATGAAATGGTCCTGTTTATTTAGAAGTAAACTGTATAATAAATTTAGAGGAAACGTTCATTTTATTGAGATCAAGTCGAGTGGATTTATTTTTTCAATTTTTTACTGAAATAAGATCATGTTGCTTTCATAATTGTTTCTTTCATTCACACTATTATACACCTACAAGCATTGTTTATTTGTTGTAAACAGTATCAGTTATTACTGTCTCAGGATAATATTTAAAAATTAATAAACGCTGAAACAATAATATTCATATTTTAAACAATTTTATTAATACTGCCTCTATACTTCCGTCAATTTATTAAAATTATCGTAGCAAATAAATTATACGAAATTGAATGAATCACAGGAATCCGATTGGGTGTCACCGGTGACTTATCAATAGACTGTTCATCGTGCAAACAACACAACAACAACGAAGAAAGTTCAACATGTTGACTGTCACGAGAATTTTGAATATTTCACATAATATTACTATTCCTTCATAAAGATAAATTGGTATTAAAATTAATTACTACTGATTCGATATCATAGCTTAGAAGTTAAACTATCAGTTACTTACGTTACTAAATATTTCTATTCGACATGAATCTTTCCATCGCAATTGTTCTCAATCAATCCAAAATCTCCGGTGATCGATCATGGCAGTCAACGGTTAACACCAAAACTACCGATCAATTGGAGTGACTTATTTCCAATTGTTTATAAAATGTAGAACAATACTAGTTCTAAGTCTACAAAAAAGCACAAATCTAATTTAAACTCTTTCGAAAAACCTCCTCATAATTTAAACACATAAATAAAAATTCTGAGGTGGGACAATTCGACCCGTCCGGTAGTTTTAGTGTTAAGAAACTCATCCTCCTCGCGACCGAACAAACCCCAGACAAACGGTACTCACTGAAATAATTCCAATTACAGAAAAAGACACCCTTAGAATCGAAACCGAAACCCGCCGAAGGACTGTCTGGCAATCAATCGCGTTCGTTTCGTATATTTCACTCGATTCGTCTACAGTACGAAAAACGCGGCCTAATGCATTCGATTCGCGAAGTCATCCGCATAAATCAAGTATAGGGTAATACCGGGAGGAGCTGCGCCGGAATAACGTCACATTCTCCTTCCACCAGCGCGCGAAGAACGCGGGTAGAAAAGGAGTTCGCAGAAGGCAGAGACTGGTTTCTCGTATTTCCCGGCTCTTTCTCGCATCCACCCGCGATCAATAGCGTGTATTCTTGACGCGCACACATTGTATCCGAACAGAACGCGGGAAAGAGAGAAAGAGTGCGCGGCGCTACGGGGAAAGAGTGAGACGGGGACAGGCCGCGAGAGGGTGAGAAAGGGAGAAGGACAGAGGATACGGGGAAGGGTGAACGGAGAGAAACGGAGATAGGACACGTATATACACGTACTAACCCATTCGCCCTGGCACCAAGGTGCACACACGTATACGAGCCTCCGAGGGAGCACACACGCGTGCCGGAGGAAACGCGGAGGAGCAGATGGAATAGCCGAACACAAGGACGAGCCGCGTAAGCTTCAATCTTCGCCATCCATCGCGAGCGGCGAAGGGGATGAAGGAGGGACAGGGAGTGACAGGGGTGGCGAGAAAGGGAGCGCGAAGGAGGAACGCGAAGCAGGACGAGGGAGAAGGCAAGGAGGTATAGGAGAACTTTTATCCGGCGCCGGCACCGAACCGAAAAGCTTTCTCCAGCTTTCGAGCTTTTACACGCTCGCGCTTTCTACCAGCGACGAAAGGTCGCTCGAGATGGAAATCGCTCGCAGACTTCTTTTTACGCTCGCCGCTCGCCCGCTCGCTTGTTCGCGCGCGCGCGCGCGCCACTCGTGTGTTGCTGTTGCGTCGGGGTGGTTTTTGCCTGGTTCTTCTTGCGGGATTTCAATTCGAGAAATGCCACGGAAAACTCTGTTGCGACGGTGTGGGTTACTCGGGAGTCGAGCGAACTGGGAGTTCTGGGTTTGGAGGGTTTTGAGGGTTCTGGGTTTTGTTTAGGAATAGAGGAAATTTGATAGTTGCTTTTTGTTGGTTTTGCGGTTGTTTGATATTGTATTTTTAGAAAATATAATCAATTTCCGCGAAGCATTGCCTACAAAACGGTATAAAACTGACCCTTGTACTAAAATTCGGGGAACGATATTATTATTTAATTTGGAATATATGTTGCACGTTAGAAAAAGAATAAATAATTGCATACTGAATTCAGTATAATTTTTCTTATCCACAAGATAAAAAGCAAGTGCAAAAATCAAATTAACATATGAAGAGGAAATTCGAATAATTTTAATTTTATATCAACAACTCAGCTTGCCAAACTAAACAAAATACAATTACATAAAGAAAAATATCAACAAACCTCCAAATTTCATAATACCATATGAATTCTAACGTCAAAAGACATGCTCCGCAAATCGAACCAATAAATCACCATTATCGTTATCAAACTCTTCCCCTATGATGTCCTGTCAAATTTGACAAATCTAAATATTACTTACTTTCCTAAGTATAAATTAAACATTTCTTTACTATTATCAATCGTTACCGTCTGAAGTAAATGCGGCGAACAGAGTAAGTACCAGATTCTTTCTTCTCTACGAAATCATTAACGTTAAAGTACTTTTATCAAGTACAGTTGCGAAAGAAATCATAAGGCAAGGAATTCATCCACAAACTATAAAATACAAATAATAAAGTGCTTAGCTTTTAACAGTTCTCGCGTAATTTTCCACGAAATTCGTGCACGGTAAATCGAAGGAAAGGAAGTTATCGCAACTATTGTTGCAGATGGTGTGCCATGCCTCCCTTCGTATTTTATAAGACATTGTTTCGGTGTTTTCCCCCGTGATTTATTGATAATCGGCATAACGGACACGCTGGAAGCTCGGAGACGCTATAACGACGCCACTCCATCTTGGTTCGCCTGGCGACGCTATTCGTTGCTCTCTTCTCTTCCTCCTTCGAGTTTTTGCCTCTTTCCTTTCGCGCCCTCGGATGTCGGTGATGAATGGGTCCTGGCGAACCTCCAGGACAGGGAGGAGGGAAAAAAGATATCCTGGCCTATGCGGGAATTATTCGAAGACGAAGACGTCGTTGTCGGGGGTGTGAAAGAAGAAACGACAACACGGCCGTTCGGGGCTGGCTGAGACGGACAGGGAACGGGGAAGAAGGTCTGCCGGCGACGTCGAGCTTTCGTATGATTGATCGAAGCCACTATAGTTTACTATAGCAGATGATCGTTAATGATATCCATCGGCTGGAGAACCTGATCCATTATTAACGTTGTCATCAATATCTCTTCGCGAATATTCCGCCTTTGGCATATTTCAGTGAACATTGCCGTTCGATTCAGCCGGGGACCAGCGATTTTTATTCTATCTTTGAAACATTCATCTTATGGTAACTCCTTTCTTCCGGAACGGGGAAATAATTTTTGGGATTTACTTGCTTTTTGCATTGTTAGAGGTAAGTATACTTTTTTCAATGGGTAACGTGAATGTTTGTGGGAATTTAAAGGATTTATGAAGGTTTTTGATGTTGTACAGCGTAAGATAATTTAGACTCTTGTTTTGTGAAAATGAATTACACTTTAATACAATTTGTTCAAAATATTACGTTAGTTCATGTACTGTGAATTGAAGTATGGTTATAGAAGTTGTTTTTAAAATAATAGTTTTTATTCTAAAGAAGATTATACTTCGAGATAACGTATGGGGTAACACGAAACGATACATGAATTTTACAAATACCTGTAGATATATAATATGCCTTCATTATTTACAACCACATTGATAAAAATCTATATTTCCTAAATCTTAAGAGTTCAAATTTCACGAATGTAAAACAAAACCGATCCAATATCAGATAACATGATATTTAACACAAATATCCTTTCAATGAAAAGAAAACAGAAAACCTGCATGAAACCTGCGAAACTGCACCGCGACGCACGCTTACCATAACAACAGCACGAAAAATTATTTCAAATGCATCGATCGGAAATTTGCATTGCGAACGACCGTAAAACGAACGCGCATGTGAGAAAGGATTCGAAAGTGACGGTGCCTCGAATAATCCTTATGCGCGTTCGCGAGTCACATGGCGCGCACTTTCGAATATTTCCCTCCGCTGAATATCAATCGCCATTGATACGTGTCATCTTCTTTCTTTTTCGCGTCACTACACACCTGCCCCGTCCGTGGGACAGGTAAAACACACGTCGGATGTTTAAATTAAACGTGGGAAAAGGTTGGCGTTGCCCGTCCGTTCCTCCTTTCACCGGGGAGATCGCATAAATCAGCATATATACATACATTCGTCGGAGAAAAAACTTTGACGCGCCGCCAAGGGTGTTTTCCTTGGAGAAGATTCGAGGGGTCGATGGGAAGGGTTACGAAAGGAGGAGGAGGAGGGCTGGAAAAGAGCGAGGAATGCTCGATATTCGAATTTTCAATTTCCAAGCACTGTACCCTCGCACCGCTGCGCATGCATGCACTTTTCGAATAATAGTCGTGTGGATTTCAGGGGTGAAGCAAGTGGGTATCAAATGGCATTCTCGTTTGACGCGGAGCCATTTGTTCGTCCGCTTGCAGTGTGTTATCGGCATCGAGCCCTTACCTTGCGGCGCGTCGATTTTTCGAAAGTTTTACGTTTGAGGTGTATCGGTTAACTGTTTGAAGACGGATGTCGTATTAGCGACATCAAAGTTTCATATTTAAGAATATGAAATATTGAACGAATGTTTCCAACGAAATGTAGTTTCCTTTTTCTCAGTGTTTATGTTCAATGTGATATTTAGTTTCATCTGCTGGAGGTTTTCGATACTTTGGATAGTCCTCGTGCACAAAGGGATAATATGATAAGTGGATAGTTAATGTAATTTAATATATAGTTAATATAGTGAGTAGAAGGTGAGAGTTTTCATGTAGATTCTAATTTTTAAGGACTTGATTAGGGAAATAGGATTACGATGAAAAACTGTTTTTCATTGCGAATATTGTAGGAACTGTACTTTGAATGCTTTATATGTTTTTTTTTCGTGTTGTGCATGTTATGTGCAATTTTGTACTTATAAATTTTCTATAAATGCATAAGGATCTGAAGTATAATAATGCTACAAGACGTTGATTACTATGGTTGAAGGATAGTCAACTGATGATTTATTCATTACACGCATTTACAAAAGTAGATATCATTGTTATAGTAGAATGAATTAGGTGTGGTATATCTAATTATTTTATTTTTATTTAATAGAATATATTAATCGCATGAAAAGGTAATAAAATTAATTAAGCTGCAAAACGTTAACTTATTTTGTTTTAATTTTATTTACTTTACTTTATTGTAAAGAAAAGAGAAGCAATCATACAAAATATATTGTTTGTGCCTTCTTTGAATTAATAAATACTTATTCAAAACACACGACACTGGTAACTTATAAATCAGAATCGGTCGAGGCATCTTGACAAAAGAACCAATAGGTCGTATAGCCTGGGACTGCTTTGTGGTTCACAATAGTAGAATAGTACAATAGTGACGAGACAAGTATATTCTAAATGTCAATTAATCAATCCCTGCAAAGGTTAAAGGTCGAGAGCGATCTGACAAACCTAAGTACGATTAGAAATCGAATCGTGATAGGTAAGGGGAAAGTTTGTCAAAACTGATCATTTATTCGTGATCCCTATTCAATGTATCTCATTTTAATCTTCACAGGCCATTATCTCGCATTCTTTGTCCGAGAAAAATGGTTAAACAAAACTTATACTATTTCTACCAGAATCTCTTATAACGGTTATACATTTGTGTTTATTCTAAGGTATTTCATTCTAGAAAGTTTGTTTTTTTTCTAATTTAAATTATAACTTTTCAATTAACATTTAATTTAGATTTTACAAAGCGATTTAATTAAACACTAATAATAATTCATAAATATATACCTACTATTCCTTCATTTCAGATAATTATTTTCTTACGAATGTAATTGATCCCTCCAAAATGTACAATTTTACACTTCTAGTACAAATAATGAACCTTTATTACACATATGAGTAACATAAAAAAATATATATATATATATATTACGATTCGAATATGTATTTAAATCGTACCATCATCAGTGTTTCATATTCGAACCGGCATTCCACGCAAAACGCGATGGTGTTTTGATTCGTTCGATTCTTAATGATGCATTCTTTCACCCCGGATTCTTCTATTTTCCTCGGCTCCGGCGCCGCGCCGTTTCCCTCGCTTCTTTTTTCTTCTTTCCCTTTCCCTCAATTAAGGAAGCTGAAAATCGCGCGTCGACGCGCTCGTTTAACCTTCCATTTTTCCAGGGACTCGTCCTCTATTTATTTTCTTAGTAAATTACTTGAGGACGGTCCGGGACATGGTGAAAGGGGGTGGTCGGCGGGGTGAATCGTCGGCGAGGAGCGAGAGAGGGACTGGAGGGACGAGGACAGTCGAAGTAAACGAGCAGAGAGGGACAGGGAGAGACGGAGAGAGTTTAAAGACGTCTACACCCACCTGTTGAGACGCTCTCATAATTAATTCCATTTCACACCGCTGCGCGCTTACTTTCTTCGCGGTGCGATAGAAAGACTGAGGAATGGAGAAAAAAGTTAGACGGTTAGGGCGACGGGGCTCTCGTCGCATAGTTTAATCCTTGGACATCGAATGGGCTAACAGCGTGGCGAATTTCTAACGCTGGGCCGTTTTCACCCATGAAGATTTAGGTGATTTCTTTCGTAACCGTGGTTGATGAAACTATTTTATTGATGATCCTTTTACGTTATGTGATGGAATGGAAAGAGTTATTTTCGAATTTCATTTTATTATATAATCTAATATAATATAACATAATATAATAATATAGTATAATGAATATAATATCATATAATATAATCATATAGTATAATAAGTATAATATAATATAATATACATGATTAAATAATAATTATATTATAAAAGAGTTATCATTTAATACGATATAATATGGTAATATCCGAATGATTAAAGTACGAAAGTAAATGTATAGATCATAATATGAAATCATAGTATATACTAAGTAACAGTAATAATAATAATATAATAATATGGTAATTTTGTTTGCAGTTTCATTGACGGCAATGATGCAAATGAATTAATTCATTCTTAGGAAAAGAAATGGATGTGATATTTGATTATGTTTATACTTATTCTAAATGTTAATAATATTATATAATATATTCGTCCTCTTATATAGACAACTACAATTTTAAATTTTTCTACGAGGTAAATTAGAAAACTTTAACATTAATTTAAAACTTCTTTAATTTCATTTTTAAAACTTTCGGTAACATTAAGTGAAATATATTTTAAGGAACTAATTCGTATGACAGATTTTAACTGAAGAAAACCCGAACTACTTTAAAGCAAAGAATATTAATTCCGTGAAATTTTTGCGCGTAGCAGTTTCACGGAAGACTGCGAATCTTTCTGCGAGTTCAAATTATTGGGGACATAATTAGAAAACTAGAATTACGAAGGAAAAACATATCTACTGTACAGTAAATACTATAAAATAGTACAGTTCCAATACATTTTTATACATTTATATATTCTCTCTCGTATATTCTCATATATATCTTGTTTATATACCATTCTTCGCATCGTGTGCATTTCGTACACTTCCAAATTTCCCACGAATGCACAAAAATCTTCAGTGAAAGCGTTCACACCTTCACATCAGGCAAATTTTGCTAAAACTTTACTATAAAACAGAGTGCTCCAATGACGTATAAATATTTCAAAATACGTATATTAAAACTGCGATAATAATTTTCGTAATTAACATATAACATATAATCTACATAGTATCACGACACATTCGTATAAAACGAAAATTCTCGTTTCCCGACGACGACGCTCATTTGTCAAAAACGAAAATTCTCGTATCCCCCGATGCGAGTCTGTTAGACTGACCTACGCACTTCTCATTTGTAAGGGCGAGTATGATTACCTATAGTGGCCGGCAATAGAAAGTTTCAATTCAGAATTACATTCGGATTTTCCGGTTAGTTTCCAGTTTTACAAAGAATCGTGTCGGGCCGCGGCGAGGAGCTGCCCGCATGTACAGAAACTTGGTTCTATATAGTTGGGGGTGAAGTATAGTTCGCCGGGCTAAACTTTCTTTCGCATCCATTCGGTCGCGTTTTAATCTTTCCCCGGGTTTGGAAACCCGCGGGGCCGTCTGCTCCTTCGGGTAGTTTCATTTCAATTTCATCCCCCGCCCTCTATACCAGCCATCTCCAAACCTCGAAGCCAACGGAAGAGGCAAGGAATAGATATCTACATTATGCTGATACGAACCAACTACGTTCCATCCCCTTTCCATCGTGGTCCACCCTCGTATCTTTCTGGCCGCCCCCATTTTATCTCTCCCTCTTCTCTTTAGCCGCGTTCTCGTTCTACCCTTTGCCTTAATCTTGCCAACTGCGATATGTAGAAACCTTCAACGAACTTAGGAGGTATGTATGTAAAAAAAAGTCACGAAAGTTTCGTCGGAGGGAAGCTCACTTGCAAATAAAAGTAATTCTCGAATATTGTAAGGATAAATTTTATAATTGATCGCGAGGTGTAACAATTGTAGGGATATCATTAATTAAATTAAATTGGAGGGGGCCTTATTATTTGTTGCTGATGATTTTATTGGAAATTCAAGGTATGTCAGAAAACGAATAAAAATTTTTGTTTTGCGTTTCAACTGAATATCAATTTTAAATTAGGTTTTCAATGTTACTTTATATGCGCATGATTAAATTTTGAAAAGAATATTGTGAATTGAAACTCTCACTACCTTTACGGATGCAACGTTTCTCTGATGTTTTGAAAATTACAAAAGTTGTTCTGGTTTTTGACTTTCTTTTAAACTCAAAATAGTAGTTTATAGGTACCTATAATAAATAGAAACTTTTTGTGAATAACGTATTTCCTTGCTGTAAGCAAATATTATTTATTCCTTTGCAAAATGAATGCTTGTTATTACTTTTAAAATAAAATCCACTTATTCACTGATATTTAATATAACAAAAGAACGTCATATGTTAAGAATATACTTATTGAAATGATGTTAATGCCAGTTTTTTAGCTTTATGCAATTGTTACAATAAAGGAATTTTCTGACAAACAATATTGGCTACTCTGCATATATTTTTCGAGATTCTTTCTTTAACATTTCTGTATGGCACGCATGGAAAAGAATTATATTCATTGGTAAAAGGACTGCAATTGTGTTTCGTTCGTATAGCATTGCATCTGAAGTAGATACGTGCTTGTTAAAGACAAACAAATCTTAAATTTATTTTAATATCTTTATTAGTGTTTGAATAATGATATATATAAAATCTCCACTGTACAATCGAGTTGACCGCTGTAAAGATGGAAGTAAGGTTGCAAGGTAAAGTAAAGCAGCAATTATTTTGGATATGTAATACTTTTATTTTCTTTACTGTTCGTTAGACTTGGGTACATAATAATGTTCTTCTTATAATTTCCTTAATTTTCTTATAATTTCTCGTGTCTTTAAGAGAAGAATTATAGAATTACTAAAGTCGCTAGAGTTACTTCAATCACTACGGTGACGCTACGTGGCCTAGTTTCCTGAGACGTTTATCGTACTCGTAAACTCAACGCTTAATGGACGGCTGGTTCATCTTTCTCTAGTACCGAATATTTTTCAGGAAATGAAATAAATGTAAAAATGAAAATCTACGTGTCCTGTCTTCGGAAGTTACCACGAGAAAACATAAGCGTTAACACGTTGCTTGCCACGAGAATTTTGATCGTTTTCTACAACATTACTTATTCCTACGTAGGAAAGATAAATAGCATTAAAAATAATTATTACTAATTCGGTTTGACGAGAGTTAGGTTTGGTTTAGGTTTTCTACAATATTACTTATTTATTCATAAGAAACATTTAAATTCCATATGAAATATTTTCAATCGAGATCAATCTCTTTATTGTAGTTCCTTTAAAGTGTTAACACGTTGCTTTCCACAGTACTTACCGACGACCGAAGTTTCCAAATTATTCAAAAACAACTACACAAAGCAAACTGATGCCGAACTAAAACATTCAGTGGCCCAAGTAAACAATTGTATAACTTAAGCACTAATTCCCAATAATGAATCTCTCGCCTTACAATAAACTTTGAGACTCGTGGGGAACATTTTAAATAGAATTTAACAAACATAAATATTACTCAATTTCTTCGAATTCAAATGAAATATTATTCTTCCGTCATCAATTATTATATTGTAGTGCAAACGTAGACACAGAATATGTACCGAATTTCTCTCCTTAGTAACTAAATTGTATCGGCATCGATCACAGTTAAAAAAAATCATAGGTCAAGGGGTCAATAATTTATTCCAATACCATGTCTTACACAGCAACAATTGAGTCGCTTAGAAGCCAACAAGTTAAGTCTATTTTTTGATATATTCCAATTTTAGTAAATTTTAATGAAATAAACAATATTCTCCCTCGTTATTAAAGTATTTACTCGTTTCTTCATTTCTTCTAGGTCAGAAAGCCCTTCTTTTTATAGCTTTTGAATATGTCGTATAATAATTCCAAAAGCCAAAACATTAATTTTCCCAATTTTTCTTTTCTAGACTTAACCACATAGACTTCCGAACGACTCAATTATCTTTTTGCACTGGCCACTCTCGGTGACCACTTGATTTAATACATTGTAAAATTTAATACTTAATATTTAATATTGTATAATGGACCGATACGTGAAATGTCGAAATAAAAAAAAACTGCTGCTTACTCTGTATATGATTTATCGTTAAGTTCCTTTCAAAGCATGTCTTCTGTATCTTATCAGAGAATGTTGAATATTTCTAGTGAAATACTTTTCGAGTACAAAAGGTTAATCGAACATAAAATGCTCGAAATGCTTGTAACGGTCAACATATTAATACCCGGACGCGCGCTGAGACGCGAAGTCGTTCACGGATCACCGATAAGGAAAAACACTCGGGATACGCGAGAAAGTAGCCGTCGCCGTTCGGTTAACAGCGGAAAAGGAAATCGTTCCCCGGGCTCCAGCGGCACGCGGGGGTGACCCTCTTCCTTCCTTTTTTTCCCCCGAGCGAACTCATGCGAAATATCGATTCGCCATGGCAGCGCGGAGCATATAAATAAGAAGAGTTTTCCTGCGTGCACACGCGTCACTGCCCACGCCACGTTCTCGCAGCCCCTCCAGCCCATTTCTCTGGCATTTACGTCACGGCACCGGGGGTTTTACACCGGAGATAGGTGGAGGGCTGCGTTCATAGAACAGAGGATGAGTGAGTTTTACAGCGGGGGAGGGGAGGGACGCGAAAGAGACGGGCCAGAGGGATGGAGATTATGCTGCGGGACTTCTGGCCGAGGGGGTGGGGGAAACCTACTGCCAACGAACGAAACATCTCCCTCAAAAACCACCCCTCCCCCACGTGTCTCTTCTCTCTGTCCTCTCGTTCTCTCCGACACCGTACGGTCTACCTCTCGTATCGATTCACTCGCAATCTTGGCACCGGCGACGTGTACCACCTTCACGCACCGAGGAAAAAAAGGAAGGCGACCGCGATAGGTGAAAGTGAACGACAGCTGAGCGTTCCTCTGACCGATGCGCCGTGTCTCAGGAGTTGGATATGTAGATCCGCTGGACTGTTGGATGGAAAACTGTTTTGTAACGGGCGTTGGGATTGTTGGAGTGAGCTATAGGAAGAGGGAATTTTAGTTTGAGGTGAAAGAAGGATGAGATGAGATTTTAGTGAGGATTGATAATATTAGCCTTGCAGATTTTAAATAATTGTGTAGGATTCTAATGGAGCTTTGTTTAAGATTGAACGAGTAAAGGTAAAGAGTTGGTTCGTTATAAAAATTCAAGTACTGATTTGACGTTGAATCATTCAACGGAGCAAAGTTGAAAAGTAAAGATTCGATATTAATCTTTGAACAAAGTGTCAACATACGAAGCGGAAGTAGCAAATGGTATTCAAGTTGCAGATGGTATCATCGATATTTCATCGGAAAATAATAAATATTAATTGAAAAATATTATCCAGTGCGATTAAGTTTGTAGATGTATCAATGTATTAATGACAATAGTAACAGCGACCTATCTTACTTTACAGTAACAACGACACAAGCGGACGAGTGATAAACGATCGAAAGCGCTCGCTTGAGTGAAGAAGAATAGCAGGGGCGGAAGGGGGTGGGAGTCGAAAACGCTGCCGGTCTCGACCGTTCAATTAATTTGTTCCGAATAAACGAAGCTCGGCTGAACGTGGCCGTTGAAACGAGGACTCTCTTCGGCAGGGAAACAAGATGTCAAGCGGGAAGAAGAAATTCTTTCCTGCAGTGGGCGATACACGGAAGCCCCTCCTCGGACGGTGTATCGCGAACGAGACAGCCGATAATTTGTTTTGGGCCTCTTCTTTTCCTCGCAATGGAGGTACACGAGGAAGCAAACTTTGCATTGTTACGGAATCGAGTGTCGCATTCGCTGACTGCCGACAATTTCGAAGTTTTAATTTGAGTTTGAGGATTCATTAGAGACATTATGCTCCGCCCGGCAAACTTCCAAGCAGCCACGCGAATGCCACCCCTACCTACCCCCCTCCCAATGTCCACCCCTAC
The DNA here is from genome assembly GCF_051020985.1 of Nomia melanderi. Lineage (NCBI taxonomy): Eukaryota > Metazoa > Arthropoda > Insecta > Hymenoptera > Halictidae > Nomia > Nomia melanderi. The sequence continues at coordinate 8,589,989 of NC_135005.1, forward strand.
CCCTACGCCGACCGAAGTCACCCAAAACAGCCCCCTCGTTTCCCTCCGATGTCCCCACACCACTCGAATCCCAGGGCACAGATCGAATAATTCCGGAGTCGCGAATCGCGTCCCTTTTTTTCCATTATCCGAAAGCAACTTTTTCTCTTCGACGGCACCGAAAGGGGTCGGTCGATAACGCGAGGCGTGATTATACAACGCTCCGAAACACGGAGTCCGACGATGGCCACGATACGGTCGGATTTTAGCCTGCTCGTGTTCGAAGCTGTTGCACAACGCTCGCAGTATTGCGGGAACGGCGTTGCGTGAAAGGGTTGCGAATTTGGACGTGTTTAGAGGGTAATTGTTGGGAACGATTGTTTCGTAATTGCTGGCGGAGTTAGAAGGAATATTAGTACCGTTTTATATTTCTAAACGACCAATTCACTTTGTTGGAATAAATTAAATTTTTTCAGTTTTGCTTTCTCCATCATTCTTTTATTTTTATATATACAGATAAAAATACAAGAATAAAGAATAATTCTGTCTACTACTCAAAAATTGAAAATACTTATGAGCTCAATTGTGATTCTTCGAGAGATACAATAGTTGCCGCCCAAACATCATTAGTTCGAAGTAATCATGAACACCTATTACGATCAAAGATCTACGACCAAATCATAAAAGAAACCAAAGCCATAAACCCACATGCAATCTTCAATCTCCACACTCTCAACGGTCACCTACCAAATTCCTACTGAACCCGTTTCAAAGCCTGCCCAACAAACTAAAACAAAAGAAACATTCAAACCATCCGCAAGCGAAACATCCCGACGACCAACGGCCGTCGCAGCGAGCGAATCCCCATGATCCGCATTAATGCCGGCGCGACGTCGTTCCATTCGTCCACGTTCTACTTAATAATTCAATAAATCGCGACGGGGCATTGTAACAACTTTCACTGTCCTAACCCCGGCGGCTGGTTACGCGTGTTTGCCGGCGCGTCGCAAAAAGAAAATGATTACCTCGCGGCTCCGTGACTCCACCGGCGCGCCGTGCCGCGCGGCGAACCACGCGAGTAATTTTCCGCAGGAAATTTACCGCGGTACATCATTACCTGGTGCAGCCTCCCCTGTTCGTGTCTACGTTCACAAAGAACCCAGAATGCGACGGAGCAAAGAAAGGAAAGAAACCCGAAGGAAGGGGGTTTGTACCTCCGCCCTCCCTCTTTTTTTCTCTCTCGTCCTTTCTGCTCGCAAACCCCTTCCCCGCCGCTCCACCCTTCCCAACAGACCCGTTCTCCGTCTTGTTCCGTACCATCCTTTCCTCTCCGTTCCTCTCCGTCGGTTCCTCGCGAAAAGTAAAAGAACGTCGTTAGCCCGCGCATCATGCCCCCTTCCACACCCCTCGCCAACGCTCCGCTAGCGGCGCGTCGCAAAAGCCAACGGGGAGGGGAGGGTGGATGGTGGTGGGCGTTGGTTGCCGGGGGTCGACGTCGACTTCCACCCTCCTCGCTACACTCACCCCCTTCCAGCCGGTTTCCCGCCTGAACCGCCCCTCCCACATCTCCGCGCGCCGTTCACCCTTCCTCCACCCCCTCGCAACCGTGTTCAGCGGAGAGGGTGGCCCAGGGTGGGATTGTGTATTCCAGATAAACCACCCTCCCCGTCGACGGCGCGGCGCGGCGCGCTGCCACGTGTGCGCCGACCATTTTGCTGAAACATAATGTAACTCGGAACGATGTTAAAATATGGCGCGGCCTCGGAATTACACGCACCCCCGCGTGTATTAGAGCCCGCGATCCACTCTCGCTCTCTCCTTCCTTCCCACCCCCGACACTGTACGTCGCGGTGCTCTTATCGGGAATGGATTCTGGCAGGTTCACTCCGCGCGATTGAATATCAAACAAAATGGAAAGAAAAAGGTTGGAGATGTTGTCTGGGTGTTGTCGTCTTTTGGGGGTACAGAGCTCGATTTTGAGGTTAGGCACGTTGAGATATTGGGTTTTGATTTTTCAAGAATTCTTTGGCGAGGGTTGATCCCTTTGTTGTGTAATGTCAAGTTGGAGTCGTGGAAAGTTCTCGTACGAAAGTTAGGGACATTAAAGTTGCTTTCGGTTCAACCCTTTGCACTTGGGATGGGATTCTGTGTCATTCGATTTGATACGGAGAGACTGTTAAATTCGACGTTTAATATTAAGCTTTGTATCATGCTTCAATATGTGAAATGTTTAACAAAATCGCTTTTTTCAGTATATGTATGATTTTTCGTTAACATAGTTTAAAGAATGTCGTCTGCGTCTAATCAGACGATATTGAATATCTCTAATGAAGAATTTTCGAGTAAGGGGTTCAGTGTAATGTTCTGAACTAAAGGTGGAATTTTTCTTTGATTTTTAGTGAATTATTAATGACAAAGTTATCACAGCGCGGTTATGAAAGAAATCATAGGATAAGGGGTTAATCGATAATTGTATTTTCTAGGACGGTGGACAAACATACGGGGCATACTTTTAAAGAGGAAAGACGCTTGCGGGATAAGCTGCATTCGGACGAGCCTATCGTTTCCTACAAGAACAACGTTCAAAGCTGTTATCCCCTTCAGACTCACATTATAATGTACACTGTTTTACTACTTCCATATCTAACACAATATTAAAACTGTGACAAGCAATTATACACCTTTGCTTTGATCCTATTTCTATCAGAGGAATAGTATACTATCACTATTTTATTCGAAATAATGTCGTTGCTGACGATGCATTGAATAACGATCCATTATTGTTAGATAAGCGAACATAATTCTGTATAAAAATCAGATATGAAGAGGTTAATTTCCTATAACTCTAACGGAAGCGTTGACCTATGGTCCGCGGTGTATTAATTTATAACGGCAGCACCTGCTCGGCGAATTACGTTTATCGGCGTGCCGGTCTCGCGTGACACCGGCGCCGCGCGAGAGAAAAAACTGTCACGGTTATGATTGAATATTTATAACGAGATCGCGACGAATCCCGGGAACCTCGTTTCGCGGGGAAACTCTATTACACCGTTGCCGTTTATTTATGTACCATTAAAACTTATAACGGAACTTTTCCTTTCGTACTTCGACCATGTAGAAACTGTCACAACTTCGTTTTGTGACATTATGAAATTACCCGTCCGGCGTCCTGCTCGCACAGCGTGATGCGCCGCGCCGGTATCCCGTATCGGAACGAACTTAGAATACATAGAAATCGTTGGAAAGTTTATTACAACCAGCGAAATGCCTTCGAGCACGGTTTTTTTCATTAATGTTAAATTAGTCTCGTGAACTTCGTAGCCGTCCCGTTGGAACACCTTGCGCTGTTAGGAGATCACTTTGATGGCTAGACTGAAGTATTAGGCCGACCGAGCAGTTTTCAATTTTTTTCACCCGGTTTGAGGTTGGTTTTGTCTCGTAATTTCTGATATTTTCGATCACTGATTTTCTTATTCGTCGGTACAGTTACGCGTGACCAAAACTATAAAATTGTGAAATAGAAAGACACACGTTGGCCCTGTGCCATTCCGTTAGACATCAAGTCATCTCCTGACTGTACATATTTACACTGATGCGCACTGGAGTTTCGAAATAAATCGGAATTTCAATCGATAAGACACACCGAAAAACTCGCGTTGATTCGTTGTGATTGATGTAGAAAAAAAAATAGGGATCGTTCTTTTATCACGCCACTCGCGGAGTTCGTCGAATAAGCGACGAGGGAATGTACCGAGCGGTCAGTCGTTTTGCGAGCTACTGGCCACTCGCAGTTGCATCCACTGCACGAGATGCATTCACGCACACATGGAATCATCTCGTCACATACTGCACCAACTAGAACGAGGGAATCTGCATGATGGAGCAAACGCTTGCTCGTAATTCGATTTCACGAATTATCCTCGCCGTCCGGACATCTGCGTCCCGGCTATTTTTCTTTCTAATTCGAATTCGAAATTCGTCGAGTCCTCGGTTCTCAACTTTTTTAACGAATGTTATTTCAACGTTTAGAACGAAACTTTTTGCACTATGTTCTTGGTTGTCGGTTGAAGTGGGAATATAAAATAATTACGGAGATTACTTCTTTTTGGGAATAATACACCGATGAGATTGCAAAAAATGTATTTGCAGGAGAGACTGTCTGTTTCGACGAAATAACTTTGTTTTCGAACTTATGCTTCGCAGACTTTACAATCGTCAATGATCTTCTATTTCTAGCTTGTTTAAATCAAGTGATGACAAAAAATTTCCTTATTTTTTACAAGGAAACAAGTAAACATTTTCTGTATTTGAAGAAATAATTACATACTCGATAAATAAAAATGTATCACACGATCTACAATCAATTCATTTAATCTATCCAACTTTGCCTATAACTACATTATTTGATCTCCAAAAATACTTACGTATTATCTCAAAAATTAATGTCCAAACACGAAAATTCTTACATTATTTACCAATTTCAGAAAAACAATGATTTCCTTGTATACGACCTATTCAACGTATAAATGAAACTAATAACTTCTCTTTCCATTGTTAAATTAGTCCCAATTCACCGAGCACCACGTGGAAAATAAAATTTCATTACCCCAAACGATAATCTAATCAGTTCGATAGAAATTACAACGAAATCCGAGACGGGTCACTCTGTTATCGGCGATTGTCGCGTCAGAACTATTTTTTTTTTCGTCCGAAACTGCATGCGGCGACGCAACAACTAGTGAACTTTACCCTTTGCCTCGAGTCTGCATAATTTTTTGTTTCTCCGTCTCTCTCGCGACCCGGCCCACCCTCCGCCCCATGAATCTCCAGGGACGAACAAAGAGCTCGGATAAATACAAATAGCACTTTCGAACAACGGCCAACGAGGTCTCCGCCTATGGCGTTGTCTATGAGCACCCCGTCCTCGTTCTTCCGTCCTTTTCTTTTTTTCCCTTTTTTTTTATTTGCCATTCATTTTCTCGCCGATGCTTCACCGTGCGACCCTTTCACGCGATCCAACGTGGAGACATTTTTTCAGGAGAACGGACTGCGCCGGCAGCGAGCGAGCGTGCATCGCTGATCCCCACGCTATAATTGGCTTTCTCCGGCGTATCGATATCGCATTATGCCTGCTGATTAGCATACTCGCCTCTCTGAAGATCTCTTTCGTCACGCGCATAATCGTCAGGTATGCGCGTAAAGGGTTTGCGCCGACTTTTCGAATCGGGACGGGTGACTTGTCCCTTGTGGAAACAGCGAAGCGTCGAGTAGACCGATTTTTACTTCTTATATTTATTTATTTATTTATTTTGAGTTTATTTTAAGGTTGTTACGTTAATGAAATTATTAGTGCGCATTGAGAGTTGGATTTATAATTAAGTATTACATAATAAGTTATTTACGTATTGTACTATCTTTGTTTTGAGAAATATGATACTGCGTGTATAATAAATAATATGTTATAATATTATATGTAATAAAATAGTGTATTGTAGTATTAGATAAATACTAAGTTACGACTAATTCGGGCGACAAACGTGACTTTTAATTACGAAGCAAAGGTAGTAGAATAGGTAAGTATTAATAATAATATAGTAGGTATACAGATAATTAGTATATAATGCACAGAATAGACAGTTTGTTAATTGTTATGTATTTAGTAAGTTTATTTTATTGAAATTTTAGCTTAATAAGTAGTCTAATAAAATCTAAGAAAAACATAGCACCACTAAATTAGTTTTATAACTATCACAGAAGTCAATTAGGGAAAAAGATTAAGGTTAGAAAATAATTCTAAGATAGAATTGTAAAAGATATCTTTTGATTAGGAATCAGGCAGCTGTTAAAATCTTCTTATATCACTTCGAATGCGGAATTGCAATAAAGTATAAAATCTGACACTTTTTTTTTACATATAGCGTTCCAATGTTAACAGTCCATTGTACGTTGCATTTTATTGTGTTCTCTTATCGCTTTTGTTTTTTCTTCTGTTGCTTTTATTGTATTCCTCCCTTATGCAAATCAGATGCGGGATTACGATGCCAGGGACGGTTGTACATTTACCAGCCAGGCCTGGTTTTGAATAATTCCTCTAGAACTCAATGTCACGGTGTCACCTGGGTGAATGAAATCCGAACAGCCCTAAGAGATGGTGGAACGTTTAAAATTCTATACAGCGTATGATATAAAACAATATTTTCAACTAACCTTTTCTTCATATCACTGTTAGTACAGGTTTTCATATAGCGAATATTTCACGAAATTAATGTATATTTGTGTTCCAATATATTTATGTGACAGAACAAACTAATTATTACACATATAAATCCACTCATTAATACTATATCAAGCTCCCAAAAATCAATGTTACATGTAAATAAATTTTACTTCATGCTACGTCGTTCATTAAATAATTGAAGCTCAATTATGCATACTCGCAGTGAAATTCTCATAAAATTTTACAGAAAATTCTCTTTTTTTTGCGAGCGTAGAAAACCTCTTTAGATATTTTTCAGAAAAAGATAATTCAGTAAAACTTCCAAACCAAAATCTAATAAATAAGCTAGAAGTTTTATACCTTGCTTTATAATTGCCTACATCTTTCATACATACAACAGTAAAAAGGAAGTAAAAAAATTTATTATTTTTCCATACACGTCGACAGTAAAACTACAATTTATCGTTTTGAAGCTATTCCATCCGTTTTTAAAAATGAGAACACCTTCTACTGGAAGCATGGTAAACCGTATCTTTCTAGGTTACCAGGTTCATCACGCACACCTTTCAACATCTTTCGTTAAGTACAGCGAGCAGTGCGCGTAATTTAATGAATATTAATACGCGCGTTACTCGAGCGAATTGTGCGCCGTTGTCCCAAGGGTCCTGAAAACTCGCGTTTGCCATAGTTCGCGACGAGCGTCGAGCCTTCCCGACCGGAAGTTAATTTTGTATGAATAAGTGCGGCGGTAGGGCAGGCGGCGCGGCGATGTGTTTGTCAATGAATTTGCGAAAAGTACGGTATATAACGTCGTAAACTTTTCAGCGGGTCGAAGGTCGAGCCCGTGTTTAATTTGAGGTCAATGGTGCTCGAGGGAGACTTAAAACTCGGGCGAACGATGGGTCTGTTGACCCCTAAGATTTTTTACTCGGGGTGGATGAAATCGGACCACCCTGTCATTAGCATACAAAAGTCTGGTTCTCCGTTGGAGAGGCTCGCACCGTGGTTAACGACAGTCATTACGCGAGGTTGGCAGCTCGTAAACTCTTCTTGCGGATCTTTAAATCTCGTCCCTTCTCCTTGCAACCGCATTTCCGCATTCACCTTGTCCATTTAACGTTTATTCCTGCGTTATCGCTCGTTGCCCTTCTGCAACCCCTTAAACGTTCTATTCTGTGATCGCTTAACCCGTTCGCTGCTGGAGGCTCAGAGGAAAATTGATCTCGCAGGCCAGATGTTTCGGTATTCTAATGTAACGTGAATTTTGTTATCACCAGGTTTATTTATTGTACGGTTTGTTCTACTGCTCTTAGAGAAATTCATGTTCTTTCATTCGGATTTTGGAAGTTAGAGGTTCAAAAATAGATAACTGAAGTGTATACTGGTATAATTGGATCAATCTGTACAGTATTATTAATAAGCGAAATTTTTGTGTAAATTTTGAAATATATATATGTGGGGAACAGGTGAAAAGAAAATTCTTTGCACTAGACTTTACCAAATCTCTGAATGAATTTCTAATTTATTTAAAAAGTATTTTATTGTTTTATAATTTAATCTAATAAATAAATTGATTAAAGTATACGTGTCACATTTTCTGTTAGTCCCTGAAATACAATATGAATCGATGTTTCAAATATTTAATTGCTTTCGCTGAATAATTCGTTTATCATGCTGTATTGCATACTCTGAGTAGATTTTTTATTTGCGTTATTACAGAATTAGTACCGTTAGTCTTATGTGTATACTACAAGTACATATACTTTTCAAAAACCAGAAAATTACTCAAAAAAAATCAATAATTAAAAGACATTTTACCAATTACCGTAACACCTTCCGTTACGACTGAATCAAAATGCATTTTCCTTCGACCAATTTCCCCAATTAAACCAACCATTCACATTCAACAATCCACATAACAAAATAATCAAACCTCTTTGCAATTTATATTAAACACTTAAACAATCAATTTACTTCAATCTCCTAAATATTCCTTCATCCAGCAACGCTAAAGAATATTCCATAAACATCGACAATAGCACTACATAATATTCACGTGTCCATATTCCGGGCAAGGATTTCCGTACGTATTTATTGTCAGCCAGAAATTCCATAGTGCAATAAACCGTGCCCACCGCCACACTGGCAAGCCCATCGCGGAGTGCTCTGAATAGCGTGTGTACACGTCCGTCACGTCTTGAGAAAAGTTTTGCCAGGAAACGCCAGGGTTCTCGAAGAAGGAAGACGTCTTTTTTTCCCTAGTCTGTCCGGTTTTTTTTTGTCTTTGCTCGCTTTGAAAGGGTTGTGGAACGAGGAAAGGAAAAGGTGAAGAGGAAGTCGAGGGAGACAGGAACAAGGGAAGTAGGAAGCGAGAGAGAACACGAACTAACGATCGCTGCTAAGACGTGTGGGAAACTAGCCTACGGTATGCAAATAGCCGACTGGCGGAATGAAGAACCGTCGAGGGGCGCGCAGGGGTGCAAGGAAAAAAAAGAAGCTAACCTTCAGGTTGGCATTGTGCTCGCTCCTCATAATGGACCAGTGGCACCGATCTTATGTAAATCGGTGCTTTGATCAAAGACGTGCCAGTTTCCTTCTTCCTCTTCAGTTTCTGATCATCTGATGTATTCCATCGATTCGATGCACTGTCTACGGCTCGGACGTTCCGACTTAGCTCCCTCTTGCCTCCGGGACGAGTGTAATTGATCCCTTAATTGCTTCTCCGTTTTATCCAAGATGAAAGTGTTGCAACGCCACATTCGCTGAATTAATATGGCATCTTTGCGTTTGTTCCTTTTGACTGTTCGTGATTATTTTCGCGCCGTTGGTAGTGATTTATTTGGTTAAGTATGCGTCCTTACGTTTGGAAATCGAGTATGTCACTTTTAAGTATCAGAAATTATATCTTTTTGTGAGTCGCATATATTGCAGTTATTGTAAATTCTCATTTTTCAGGATCGAATATTTTCTTGGAATAGTTTGTTGCATAGTATAAAAATATTTTTTAATCTTAATTTTTTAGAGAAGAAATTATCATTTCATGTAAAGAATAATTTGCAAATAATTATTATTAGGTAGTTTGTTCTGATTAGAATCGTTTATTGTATTTTGTGCTTTAACATGTTTATCTGCTTTAATGATTTAACGATAACGAGAAAAGTGTTTCTCTTTTAGTATAATTAATAAGTCATTGTTTAATACTTTATAAAAATTAATCTTCCTGAAATAACAAATAAAATATTTCACTTCTTTCATTGGACTAACAATGTATTATCTAATAGGACTGTGTTGGATTTAAATTAGAATTCATCATAATTATCCTTCGTCAATTATACGTTTTATTAGTTCACATTTATTCTCATACATAAATAGCGAATGAAGACAGCATTAGTATGCGTAGTTATTACAATAACAATGATTATTATGTTTGCAATAATGCTACGTATACATGTATGTACGCTATACATATTTGTAATTATTATTATAAAAATGATTAGTAGATTTAAAGTAATATTCTGTATATTTTATGTAAAAAAAGGAACGAAATATTTATTATATTTTTATTCGGAATTAGTGTGTTTCCGGTGAAGTATAAGACAGATGAACGTCTACGTCACCAAGACGTTGGCGAAGCTCATCAATTACACCTTCTTGAATCATGTCTACATCTGCCGGTGGACAATAATCATCCTCACTAGATCTGAAACAAGAATATTTAAATAATTCTCATTTTCTAGTATCACAGCAAGTAATTTCTTCACTGATATTAGAATCTAACATAATTTCTATTGTCGAATGTTAAATTTACATACTTTTTACTCTAATAAAATACTATCTGAATATAATGAGATCACTAAATACAATGGACATAAAGAATTTTCGTAAAAGATTGTATCTATATCTGTCTCTTTTTCAAAGGCAACATGAGTTTTTTACATTAGGGGTCGTTTCTAACATCGATTTCCAATAGTAAAAGAACTATATTCTCAAATATTTTGACATTCTATAAATCTTCCTTTCACAACCTGTTACTTTTACATTCCCTAATTTTCACTCCTTTTTATTCCTTTACTTCAGAATAAAGTCGCATACACAATAGATTTATTGCATACATTATTACGAATGCATATAGTTCATAAATGCATGAAAAGCAGAATCAAGAAATTTAAAAACAGTAACCATTTTTACAATACCAATAAAACAGCTAATGAATTCGAATACAGTTCGTATTTCATTATTAATCGGAACAACTTCATTATTCGCGATACTATGCGAATCCGTAAAATTCTAAATTCGCATAAACATCCGCTATTTATTCGTCGCTGATAACTAGGATTTAAATATTCGAAGGGTCGGTGAGGTTTAATCGTGGTTAATGTAACAAGTTTTACGCTCTACCGAGCCATAAATTGCATTTCCTTCGTAATTCGGTAGTTCGGTCTTTTTTTGCTTTCGTCGAATCGTCCCTCGACAAGCTCGAAGAGAACCACGGTGCCGTCCAGAGGCGACATCCGGCAGCGTTCTCGCGTCTTCTCCGGAAGTGAAGCGTGCCGGGGGTGGAGTGGAACGGATCGCGGAGGATTGGAAGTGGGCCGAACAGGATGAAATCGATTTTTTTCTGGCATAGCCGGAATTCCGAATAACGTTTCCCTAATCTCATCACGAGATGGCGCCAAGTCAACCATTTGCAGCTGGTATTGTTATTTTGTTCACGCAATTTCGTTATTATGCATTTCTTTGAGAGAATTTGGTATTTTAACATCCTTTCATTTTCTTGTGTACCTATTTTCATTCCTTAACCCATTAACCTATGGTTTATTTCATAATCGTCTTTGATTAAACTACTTGAGGATGATTATTGTTAAATGTTTATTCTAAGGGTTGACGATTGGTAATGGGAAAATAATATTTAATTTATATTAAAAACTGAAGTAAATAACGGTTATTGAATTCAGTTTACAATTTTCATCGCGAATTTGATGAGATATAGAGTTAATAAATATTCTGCAAAATTTCCTTACGTTTATGAATTTCATTTTAACTGTTTGATATAATTAAAAATAATAAAGCGAAAGTTTATATAAGTTTAATATTGTTTTACGATAGTGCTAATTGTAACAAAAATTTGAAACCTGGCGGAATACTAAATATAGAAATGAATGTAACAAGGGAAAAGTCAAACATGCACAGTTGCATTATCTTGAAAGTTCTTGTCTTTCTTCAATGCAGGCTGCACGTTTAAATTGTTTAATTAGGTTATTCCATAAGTAATGTCGTTTCTTATTCTATTTGGTAAGATATTTTTGAATTCCACTCCGAAAACGGTATTAAAAGATTCATCGAAAAATAGAATAAACCCATATACGTCGACGATTAAAAAAAACATTAGCATTCATAGAATATTCTCTCATTGTACATTAATACAAACAAACGTTTTCAGTCCACCAGGAAGCTGCAATGAAAGCCAAAATGAAAGAAAAAAAATGTAAACTTCACCAAATCACACCATTGCATACAATTACACAACGGAGCTTAACAGAAATTAATAATATAGATTTCTTGACAAAACGTTAAACGTGTCTATATTACGTTGTAAACGATATTCAGGTGTCCCTTTCAAAGGTCCATAAAAGCGACATTTTGCGAAAGGCGATTTCGTCGTGACGTCATCAGTTCGTCGCAACCCCCATGTGGAATTCATAAATTACAATTTTCCCGGTGTGCCGTGTTTATTACTGGCCGCGGAAATTGAGAAACGGATTACCACGTCTCGCCTTAATCATCCGGCCAACTAGAGCGTGGCACGAAGATAAAGGGGTAATTAGCATCTGTCGCAGGACATCGAAGACAGAGACATCTGACAACGAATGCCGAAAGGTCGGAGTTTGATTTTGTGCACCCCTTAGGAGGCCACCCCTTACCCACATGGAAGGTGGGGCTTGATGGTACCTGACCGTCCATGAACCCACCCTTCGCCCAGCCCAACCATGCCTCCCTTACGATCCTCCCTTTTCCTCTATTTCCAGCCCCCCAGCATCTTCGTCCACGCCATCTGCGACCCCAACGCTGTACTTTCGAAAGAAATAGAGAACACCAAAATTTCATTCCACACGCTTTAACGCCAGAACAACGGAGCATTCAACATGATTCACCCCTTGTCCTATCATTTCTTTCTGAACTGTGATCGATCCAAGTACTTTATTGTAAATAGTTTATTGAAAATAAGAGAAAAGTCCTATGCCTATTCTATGTCAACGTTTGCTGTAAAGTATAATCATTCACAATAGAAGAAGAATATTGAAACGAATTGAATGATATTCATGTTTTCTAAATTCTATTTGAAATCTTCACGAGTGTGATCCGATATTGTGGGGCAATAGGTTAATAAGTAATCCTTATAAAAATTGTAATAATAGATTTTTCTTCGGTTTCTTCATATATTGATTATAACATTCAAGTGAAACTACTAATTTTTCAAGTTATTTCAGAGATTTATTGCTTTTAAGATATCAATAGTTGTGAAATAAGAAAATTGTGACATTCTGACAGGTGCTCGAGTTTATGCTTTTTCCCTCTACGCAAGGTGAGAATGTAACAAACGTAATACTTAAACTGTTGAATTTCGTTCTACGTTTACCTAAAATGAATAAAACGTTTTTTAGAAGCAATTTTTGAGTTACATCTTTTTGTATTTAAATAATAAGAATACATAAGTGTTTGTTGTATTTATTGTATACCCACTAAACTTTGAATAAGATTGGCGATCAATTTAAGTAGAAGATAGTACAGATATTTGTATTCTTACCTGGCAACTGTTACGATAGTTGGCGAGCTCGATAGACAAGCTAAAAATGATCTGAACGTGCCGGTAATTAACCGGTCAAGATCAGCGCGAGAAGTCGGGTGATGTGGGAGATCGGTATCGTCTCTAGTTAAACCTGCATTGTGGATAGTAATCCAGTCAATCTCCGACTGCTTATATGCAGCAGTCAACTGGTGATAAAGATTCTCCACCGCTTCATATCTGAAAATAAAAAGTAATTTTTTATCAGTACGAAATAAGAATTATAATAATCATAAATCGATAGACTGTCATTTATTTACGTGACTTGGTTAACCCGATAAACTTTAAAACACTGACCTCATGGTGTTTATAGATTATAAATAATGAAAATCATTCTTGTATTGTATGGTTTGCTTTAAATTAATTTTGTCTGTTCATTTCTATTATTTCTTCTAATTGGTAATTCAAATGTGCAAAGAGATGATGTAATAACAGTAGCAATATACAGATTTTTGGTTTAGAATACTGTTCTTCTTGAGCTTCGTTAAAGATATTCTTAATTGAATTTGAGATGGCTTTTGGATTATAGATAACAATTCAGAAATTTAAGAATAGTTCAGGATGTAAAATATTACAATTATGATCTGACTCTCATAATTTAATTCTTGTTTAATTCTCACTATCAATTTTTCATTGTACCCGTAGTTTGAAATTTAATGCAGATGATTCTGAGGATATAACTTGATTGCAATAGGTCTTCGTAATTCATGTGAGATCCAATGAAGTTATTAATACACGTTTAAGATATATTAATTAAATCCATATTTCTGTGTAGTAAAACTGTAGTGGCCATTCAAAATTAAGTAGATCGATGATTCGCCAAAGGCTTTGCGGTTCAGTATTTCGCGAAACGGATCCAACCATTCTGTAAATAGGTTCATTTGAATCTACCCAAATGGAATTCACGCAATCAGAGCGTCTTTTGGTAATCGAGGGTTTAAGATACGTATTTCCACAAGAGGATAACCATAAGGGAACCAAAATTTGCGCTTGCATTCATACAAACGACAACGGTAATCGATGCTTTTCGCTCAATGAAAGTTAATAAAAAAGTACTTGAATTTCTTTCTTCCTGACTTGTATAATTTTATTTTTCATCATAGTTTTGTAATTCTCACACGCATCGAATAATCATTTACGCGAATACATGTGATTTTCAAATGGTAAACCTAGAAGAGCAAAATAATGTTATCGCGTTGCTTGAGTAATTTCGTTCGCATTAAATGTTTTAATAACTGTTTCACCCTACTTTCCTTATCCACATGACGTTCATTGTTTTCACAATCGAGTCACGAAATCGTAGACTTTCTCACGATCATTTGTTACTAATCGTAAACTAATCAAAGCAATTAATACTGAAAGTATTCTATAAAAAGTAAAATTTCAACTCAAAAAATAGGAAAACATGTTGTCGTCTATTATTCATAAATTACGCTAAATCAACCACGTTAAACTCTTACTTCTCCTCTATTCTCATAAATCCATAACACGCGACCTCAGGCAATTACAAGATTAAGATACACTAAAGACAAGAAGAAAGCAAGGTTACCTATCACAATCAAAATCAACTTGTAATGTACTACATTTATTCCCAACAAATTCTTACTCATCCCACATATGACCATCGTGGCGGTCAACATGTAAATACCTTACAAAGTCAACTTCAAAGCACGAAAAACATACAATAGACTCTTGTAAAACGCAAGTTCCTACAACGCGACAAAGTTATTACGACTATTGTTTTCATATAACGCGATTTTCCATACAACGCACCGAATAATAACGAATTGCACGATTTAAGAATTAAATCTACTTTGGTTGAGCATTGGTCTGTTCTCTTACGGCACGATTTCCTATAAGGCGAATTTCCACAACACGGTGCACGTTAACCGCGTTATGCGTGAGTCTGCTACAATTACAAGGCGAAATAAATCGAATAGAAAAATAACCGCGAATTTAAAATCCCCCGGAAACCGTTGCGAAAGATTCCGCAGGAGTGCTTCACTTTCGAATTCCAGGAACGCGAACAAGGTTGCCGCGCGAAATTCGTTAAAGTGTCGTAAATAATGAAGGCAAACAAGGTAAGGGAAAAGGAATGGAGAGGGAAAGGCCGGGCAATGGAAAGTTTATAATGCGCGGACGATAACACGCGGCTGCAAAAGTTGAGGCATTTCCTGAAGGCACGCGACGAAAGTTAACACGGCCACGAGACCAGTTCCGGGTGGTCGTAATTTGTACACCGTTTCTCTACCCCCTCCTCTACCATCGTCCCACTACCCCGTCGCCCCTTCCGCTATCTCTTTCTCTCTAACTCCTTTATACCTCGCACGCCTCCACTTTCGCCCTTATCTGATCCCAAGTTTCTCTCGTTTTCTGTAGCTGCAATTCGTCCCGCGCCGAGACTGTACGTTTTTGTTATCAAGGCTACCGAGATTTTAACTGAAGATTGCTGTACGTTGTACGTGTGTGCGTGTATCTGTGTGTAGCAGCGAATCGCGAACAGGGATTGAAAATGTTCCTGAAATAACTGTTAAAATAACTTTGAAATTGTTATATATTGATTGGGACCGATACAGTTATGGAGAACCGAAACGAGTCATAAGTGTTATTGGGTATATCGGTTTTGGTCCTGGTTCTTCGGAATTGATATTATATCGGTTTGTTCTACGATTTATTTCTCAACTGTGATGGATATAACTACTTTGTTATTAATAATTTATTGGAAAGGAGAGAAAGATTTTAGGTATATCCTATATCTACGTTTGTTCTGAAGCAGAGACGTTCAACCTTTTAACTTCCCTGTGCAATATTGGAAGAAGACAGGCTGTTACGGGGCGGAGATAAATTAATAGCATGTTTAACTTGTATTTGTAGTATTGTTAATGGGTCTTTTAGTCGCAATCTCATAAAGCTTATGATTTTTTGTTGAATCGCATTCGCAACCGTCTTGTATCGCGGGTTGGACAAGCTTGCTTCAAAGTATAACAATTGATAAGAGAAGAGTAATATTTACTTGTTAAATTCTATTTAAAATCCTCACCACGAGTCTCATACGTTATTGTAAGGCAAGGGGTTAACTAATTAAACTATATTAATAATTTACATTAACGTGGAAGAACAGATTTTCAAAAAATATTCCAACCCGAAGGTGGAAAGAAGGAAAAAAAAGAAGAATGAATTCTGACGAGGAAAGGTATCGAACCTGGAAGTTCAATAAAATTATAAAACTGTGTGTATATGTGGAGTAAGTAAAGCCTAATTCACTGCAACTTTTTTCGTGCCGAATTTCACTTTGAAGGAGTGAAACCACCCCTCGAAAAAAATGCAAATTTTTCTTTCCCGTGGATTATCGTAAGAACAGTAAGAGATAGTGAAAAAAAGTTTCAGCAAAAAACACACTATTTTTTCATGTTTATAAAATCGCGAAATAAAATGTTTAAAAAAGTTATGTTATTTAAAAAATTTGGAAAAAACTGAACATTCCGAAAAATTTTATTTTACAATTTTATAGACGTGAAAGAACAATGTATTTCTCTTTAAAACTTTTTTCCACTATCTCTTACGGTTCCCAGGATAATCTATGGGGAAGAAAAATATGCATTTTTTCAAGGGGTGGTTTCACTCCTTTAAAGTGAAATTCGGTACGAAAAAAAATTGTAATATATCATGCTTCGTTTACTTTACTTACATAGAAAGTTTGATCATTTTTTAAATTTCTGGGTTCGATACCTTTCCTTACGAGTAGCGAAGTATGAATATTAATAACCGATTATTTGAATCGAGTTCTTAAAATTCGGCCGATGGTACCGTCCGAGTGAATCGAATGTTAAACAATTACGGTACAAGAAGGACGGACAGACGAACATAATTGGCCGGGAGTCTTTCTTGAGAGGACCAGCTGCGTGTCTAGAAGCGATGCGCGCCGGTTCGCTAACGCGCTAACTGTTCATGAGAGAAGACCATCATTGGCTCTCGCCCACTTTTTCCTCGCTGAATATTAATTATTCTCTCCGAGAATACACCTGCCCTCACCCCCGGGCTGGACATACCTATACATGCTCGTGTACGTGTATCACGGCTCATGATTCTCGCCGCAGATTATCCTAACAGTTGTGTAACGAAGTCTGTAACGATCGGTCTCTCGAGGATACGAAACCAGCCGTGTAGTACTTTAAATGACTCGCTACGATTGAACCGCTCGGAAAATCTAATGGAATGCTAACTCGAAATGTTACCTGTGCGCGTATTGAGAACATTTTGATTTGCAATTGTGAAGATTTTCGTCATGTAACGAATAAAGAAAAATATTGACACGTTATTAGTAGGATAATTTTATCTCTTATGTTCAAAAACAGAAAAATGTGCGTAAAAGTGTTATAATAATATAGATTGATCGAACGCAAATGTCGTTTTATCGTTCCTAAGCACAAACCGAGGTAAAAGTCCAATACGATTTGCCTTCGTTGTAAAAGAATAATTAAGTCTTCGCACTCGAGAATATTTTTCTCAACAAACATTCATAATTTTCTAATGATGTGTTAATGATATATTTTACAACTAGGACAAAGCAATATGGTGCAGAAATTAAGGGACAGAACTACTAATTTTGATGTTTCATGTAATATTAACCCTTTGCACTCGACAAGTGACTCTCTGTCACCACTTGATTTGATGCGGTGAAAATATAAAATTTGACATTTAATATTGAACTTTGCGTAACGCGTCAATATGTGAAATATTGGAATAAAATAGCTTTGTTCTTAAATTCTTGATATATAATAGTTTTAAAGTTGTTAATTTTATAATTTCATTAGTTCAAATCGAATGACGACTGAAATGCGCCTCTCGAGTGCAAAGAGTTCTCATACAAAACATTCAAAATTCTCGTGGCGGTCAACGCGTCAAACGCAACAATCAAACTAGAACACCAAAAAAAAAAACTAACGTACCACTTCACCAATCATCAAACAAAATGGATGACCAAAGAACTCCGCGGAAACTATCGAAAACGTTCGACTATCTTCCCAATCTAAACAGGAAGTAGTCATTCCCACCTAACCTAACCTCCTCGTCCGCGTGTGCAAACGTTAAGATTCTACTACTCCACCCCTCCGAATTCTCTTTTTCTCTACTCTCCATATTTATCTCAAAAAGCAGATGTCACGGCGAAATCTCTCGGACGCTTTCACGCTTCCAGCTCTATCTTTATGATTCATATTTTCTGACGTGCAACCGGTTCTGTTGGTCCCCGTCAGTTTCTTTTTTTTTCTGCTTAACGCGGTTCGGCTCGGAACCGCGTCCTTGTATATTCGTTTGGCGAACAGTATAACGGGGAGAACGGAAAGAGAGAGAGAGAGAGAGAGAGAGAGGGGGGGGGGAGAGAGAGAAACAGAGAAAAATAGAGAAGAGTGCAGGGTGGCACAGGCAAGAGGGACAAAGAGAACGGCGAAGGAAAGATGAAGAGGATAACGAGGAAGGAAGGGAGATACGAAGCTGGTCCACGCTGCCGCCGTCGAATGAGTTAACGGACAATGGCGGTCCACGTTAAAAAAATAAAGGAGGAGGGGGATGAAGAGCGAGGGGAGGGGGCCCTCATTATGAGGGGCGCCCCCGGTGTATTTGTCGATAAGGGGGCCTATATGCAAATGATCGTCCCTCGTCCGTCCGGGCGACGGAAGAAAAAGTTTCTCTCTCTGTTGCGCCCGTTCAACTCTGTTTCCCTCGGCGCTCGAATAATGCCGTCTGACGGTGTACCGAAGTAAAAAAAAAAGGAGAGAGAGAAAGACAGGGAGAACGGGGGGTATAATGTATCGTAATCAGATGATCAATTATTAAGAGCGCGGCAAAAAAACAACGAGGGTTGACATACGACTGACAGGACAGGAACGTATCCGGATACGAAGGGGCGTCCGTTCTTCCTCTCCTCTCCCTCTCCCGTTTTTCGCTGTTTCCTTCCCTTTCTCGCGTACCGTTCTGTAACGAGCTTCCAACGTAATCGATACTCCGAACAATTTTAGAATATTCATCGAACATACTGCGAGCTTTGCGCTCGCAACGTTCTTGGGTCTGTGAGAGGGTCGGTTCTTCTGTTCTTTTCCGGAGGGGCGAGAGAAATGTAGGTATTTGTCCTGATTTTGTTTGCGCGGTTTTGTGGTGTTGGTGAACTTTGGTTGTTATTGGAATGGGAAAGTTAATTCTTCCGTTGGAGAGTTAGTTTTGAATTGTTAAGAAGAGGAAATGAGCTTATTTGGTAGTTTAGAATAGGGTTTTCTTATTTGTGACTAATATATTTATTAATGTATGCATATTGTTTTGGGTAACGATTGATATGTTCATTGTACACGTATAGTGTGAAGACAATGCGATGTTTAGTAAAATAATGCGAATAAATATTAATATGTTTTTCTGGAGAGTGAAAATTAATCTGATGATTACCTAATCGATTGTTAGAAGAATTTTTGTTTCAGAATATAGAATGTTTGATGAGGAGTGTAGTTAAAGATATTTTCTCAGTGTTTTTGTGAAAGACACTGCGCGGAAACTGACTTGTGCAAACTAAGGTGAGTATTTCTTTATGTATAGATGCATTTTTAAAGAACAAATTAATGGCAAATGAGATAAAGAACAATTGTACTCGTTAAATTTAGTGTTGACCATAGTAAATGAATAAAGTATAATACGAAGTAGAGATTAAAAATTCATAAGAAATTAATTTGCAGGTTATTCTGAATATTATTCTCAGAATTATATAATTCCAAATGAGGGTGCCTTATAGAAGAGCAGTGAACGTCGAACGTTTTCCATTCTACGGTTCGGAAATATTTAACACGATATGAAGTCGTGCGCATGAACAAACTTTGGCATTGAGAGAAAAAAAACCCTTTCGAAATATTGTTTAGGGATCCTGCATAGTAAATGTATCGCTTCCTTCAGCCATAGGTGCATAATAAATTGTATCGCTTTCTTCAGGCTCTCCTGCATAGCTGAGCAAACTTTTCAGGCATGTGTATCGAGCATGTTAGGACAATACCCTGATATCGAGTTACCAATTTTTAATGGATGTGGATCTAGCAGCGATCATGCGTGTGATCGGAGGTAAAAACTGGTTGTGGCTATTTAATACGTACGTCCGTTATGCATTCGGTCGGGTTTGTAATTATAATATCCATATGGAGGCTACGAAACCTTCGTTTCGAGTAGCTCGTAATTGTCAGTGGTGCTTGAGAGGCCTGTTAGAAGGGTGACCTAAAAGGTTTTTTTTTTTATTTTACTGTAGACAATGCATTGAGCTTAAAAAGTGACGCATAGAATATGTACTTTACATAGTGATTGAATATTTGATGGACTTGTTATCGTGTATTTTCGATTTTGAAGATATATATTTGTGACAGCAAGGAGGGGTGGTAACAAGTTTGCAGCAGGGAATGCATTACAAATATTAATAAGTAACAGTATTAATAACATCGTAATATTAGCATTTACATAATTTATCTAAGTACATTTGACAAAAGCTTTTATTCTCAAAGACTTACAAATAATAAATAGACCACTCTTATTTTGAGGCAGTTATTTGGCGCTGAAGATTTTGAAGCATAATGTAACTCAAGTACAGAAATATAAAGGGTTTCAATATTTTTCAAAATTTTTATTCAAATTCGAATTATTTTTTGATGCTCGATATCATAATAAGAATTATTGCATAAAATAATTAAATGGTGGTTTCAGTAAATACAGGAAACAAAAGCAAAGGGTCAAATTGTTATAAGAATTTATTTAAAATGATGTGACATAGAATTTCTTACAATATTTCCTCAATCTTCATATTTTAGTAAACTTTAAATAGTTATTTCCAATCCGTCAAAAGAATTTATCCAAAAAATGTTTGCAAACTGTCTAATTTTATAAGTTTTACTTATGAATTAGACACCTGGTACGAAATGGTTATCGATATCGATCATCAGAAAGTGAAAAGGACAGTGATGCGTGCCGAACATCGTGAATGTACCTGACTCGTGGCACGTGGCTCTGAAAACAGGATAATTTGCTGCATACTCGCAGGTAGCACGAACATATTTGGGGTTGCGGCAGGTATACGACTATATATCGAGGCGATTTTGAGGGGTGGCTTTGCCAATCAATAGATATTCATCCCCATCGAACCATCGACACTATTGTCGATACACGATGCATTCAGCTGCACCGAGGGACACGCAGGTTGCGCTATGGTGCACCATGCTACGAGCTAAAGAGATCATTGACTAGTATGACTACAGGTTCCGTTCGGCAGTTCTTTGAATTTCTTTTTTAAATTGAATACACACGCCGAAACGAATGTAGAAATAATTAGAATATTGAAAAATATAAAAAAACATCTAATTTTTATAAATATCGTATATAGTATGAAATACTGTATATTATATATTTTAACGATAAGAAACGCATATGGCTCGTTGTTCTCTAATACAATTGCAACTTAATACTAGAACAATTACGAATACCTACTAATATGATAAATATGTAATTATTATAAAAATTGTAACAATACATTTTTTCGATTCCTTCACACATGTATCATAGTATTAAAGTGAAACTATTTACGTATAAAATCATTTTGGATATTTAAAACTTTCAAGATATCAATAATTATGAAATAAAGAAATTGAAACCTGTCATTTTGACGGGTGGGGTAGTTCTAGCGTTAAAAAGAATGACAATTAATACATATAAATGTATTAATAATTTACAATAATATTTAAGTTGTACAGATCTATTCAACACGCGTCACCGTTCGTACAGGTCAAAAGCACAGCGTTTGTAATTACCTTGGTTTAATTGGTACCGTTTGAACGTTTCGATCATGCAACGGAATTCGCTTCAACCCTTTCCCATAAAATTAATTAATTATCGGTGGATCCGGCGACGACTGAGAATACGTCCCGTGAAAAATCGTCGCACGAACGTTTCTCCATTTGAAAGAGAAGGCATGAGGGCAAATGCAGAAAAGGGAGGCTGATTTTAACCTCTGTATGTCCCGCTGAGCGAAAATTTGCATACGCGTTCGGGACTTTAATTAGGTTACGCCTAGAAAACGGGTTGAAGTTCACACACTTCATTAGAAATTCCAAAGAGCCGTTTCGTTTTGATGTATGCGCCCTTTCTTCTTGTTTTTTCTCCTCTTCGACCCTCGTTCCTTCTACTAAGTCCTGGTAATTGAATACGGAAGACTCCTCCGGCGTTAAAAATCTATTCCCGTTTTGATTCTCTTCGCTCGCATTTCATTTTTGTCAACTTTCAAATCGACTATAATGTTTTCCTCGAATGCCTAATGATAATATCAAATTGCCAGATTATTTTTACTCTATGCAACGTTAGTTAAAAATAAATCTACAAACGCTATGTTTTTATTAATAAGTTCAAAGTTCATTTATACTCATACATTTCTTATGAACAAAAATATTTATATCACAGCATGTTAGGTTTTATTCTAAACATTTTTGTTATTAATTTATAGAGATTATAGAAAGTAACCATCATGATACAAAAGACTTATGCTGTAAATAGGAATATTAAAAATTTATATTCCTTATTTATAATATAATCCTTGTAAAGGAATTTACATTTAATATTACTATCATATTGATTGTAGGTTATACAATTTATTAATTTCTATAATCAAGTAGGTGTTACAGTTTCAACTAAATAAGGGAAAATTCGTTTAGCAACAGATTTTTAGTAAATTTTATCCTAAAATTTACATTGCCATCATATAAGAGTATTCAACGTGGTAAAATGTGCATAGCATAATATGATACGTCACGATGCATACCGTTGCTATTATTGAGAACATTTACATGTGACCAACCCCTACTAATTATAAATTTTATGCGGCGACCATGCAAGGGTACGTATCTTCGATCCTGTTGAAATGAACAACGCGAAGCGGATGTGCCTTAAATCAGGACCTTATGCAAATCATATCCTGTGCCCAGGCATCAGCTGTCTTAACCTATTCCAAGACACGATCGCGCTGGAAGCAAGATAGATCAGACTCCCGGTATAATCCCACGCTACCCCCACCTAAAGAACTAGTTTCTTCAACGCGAGAAGAAAATACGTGCGACACAACCAATGCATAGCGTACACCTGGTCAAATATTGGATCAACCGAAAATTTATTACACGCCTCTGTAACCAGTAAAATTATTAACAGATATTTATAACTTTTAACGTATTCAATATCATTATAGCTATAGAAATAATTATGTACAGAACAGAGTTAAATATGAAACGCAGTCGCATCTTAAACACATGTTCTTATCGCGACTGCATTAAGTACTGATAAAAGTATATAGGTGAAGGCAGTATAGGTGGCTTCGAGTAAAACAATAGGTAATATTTAGTCTTGATGTGTTGTTAATAAGGTTCAGTGGAAATTCATTTAAACACCTTATGAATCAAGTAAATTTCTTACATTTACAAACGAATCGAATGGCCAAATGACATTCAAATGTGAAAATCTTCAACCTACAATATCTGATTAAGTGTCAACCAGATAGTTCTTTCAATATCGTTAGGAATTTATATTTAACTATTTCGCAATTGTTTATAAGTGACAACGTAAATAATAATTTAATGGCTGCCACACAATTTAAATAATTTACCCAAACAAGATCAATATTCGTAATACAAATGACTCGTTCAACAACATAGATTTTAAAAATGAAACCGTTTCATTATTCTATTCCCACGCCCCCCCTCCCAACCCCGTCACACACAAATAATTCCTGAGCAAGAGGAGTAACATTTCAGCGCTGAAAAATGTCGGCGCGCCGCCGCGCGCCGCGTCTTAATTGCGGTCGCGATCGACAATTTCCACGGGAACGGCTTAACGAACTTTTCCTTTGTCACTCGGCTCTATCGATCCCGGGTGAATACCGAGTCGCCCCCTTCCTCCTCCTGATACGGAGCAGAGGGAGGACGGTGACTCGGTAGTAATAATTTTTTAAGAACTCTCGACTTCTTTCAGCGTCCCCGTCCTAGGGTGCATTTCCGCGGTCGTGATTCGTACAAATTGCAATTTAACAGTGGCGAGCGAGGGAAAGAAAGAGAAAAAGGGAGAGAGAGAGAGAGAAAAAGACGCGGAGTGAAAAGCGGCGGGTCGTTTTGCTCCTCGAGGAATTTTATCGAGAGACGTAATCCTGGAGGAGGCGGGAAGCGCGGGCTCGTTTAATAACGTAATTAGCTCGGAGGATCTGGAATTTCTGCGGCAGATCGGGAATAAATTAATGCAATTATCCTTGATCGAGGGCGGTCGCGACTGGACGAAAGGGGTGGAGGACTCTAACTTCGAACCCTGTTCCTCGGCTACCCGCTTCCGCCGTTCTCTCGTGACACGACAGGAACGACTCAGTCTTTCCTGCACTCATTGTCGGCTCCTTCCTCACGGCGAACAGCTGAAAGGTACCTCGGTTTCAGTGGAGGAATGTTTATTAACATCTTATCGATTCGTCTCACCCAATTAACTTGTTTCTCTGACTCTCTTCGTCTCCCCCTTTCCCCGTGCGTGCCGGGAAGCTGCATCTTTCTTCGGTCGAGCTCGCTTTAAACGAACACTGCGAGGATCGAACCGTGCGCCCCGCGGGTGGTTCTCTTTTAATATGCTAAACATCCCACCGTTTCACCTCCGGGGAAAATGCGAGCTCCTAAATGCTCCCTGACCACCGATTAGTAGTTACTTTCGTTTTTGGTAACCCCGGGTTCGGTGTCATGGTCAATTATTTTGCGCCGATGGGACGCGTAATTGTGCGATGGAACACGTGTTCAACGGTTTTGCTGTGCGGTTTAGCATGTTGCGTATACGCGTTATTATATTTGAAAATCTTTACTGAAGTTGTTTTCTTTCAGATCATTAATTTACCCACCATTTCTCAGACGCCTGGTTTTGTTTATAATGAATTAGATTGAAGTTATTTTTATTGTAAGATACTTTCAAGCAGGTGGAAAAGAATAAAAAGTCTCTTTTTCAGTTTTTTTTTCAATCATTAGTAATATAGAATTCGACAATTTAATGACTTCTATGTGAAACTTTGAAGCGTAGGTTTTCATTAAAATTTATGTCTCGAAAATGTGCATCAAACGGCATTTATCTTCTTTGAGAATAACAAAATGATTATGTTTCGAACAATATGTATTGCTTGATATATGTACATAACGTAGCAATAATAGAAAAATTACGAAAGCTTAGTTTTTAAACACTACAAATTATTGTAGAATTTGTACTTCTTCCGAGTATACTTTATTCAAATGATAAACGATCAAAAGATTCTGCGTTGTAAAAGAAGATATACGACTGCCATTTTTAAAGATATTCCGTGACGTTTATACCCGTTGACCTTCCACCCCAGTCTATGGACATCGACGTGAATGTAGGTTCCCGTAGGACGATCTGTAGTGGATCACCGAGCAGCGACGTGATCTCGCACGAATTAACCGTGGTATATAAAAAACGGTGCTCACATACACGAAGGGGAAAAATATAAAAATACGGAGAACACAGGGGACGGGAGGCTTCGTATTATTTAGAGATGCAGGGGTCAGATCTTTCGTTTTCTTTTTACAAATGTAGCATTATATAAGTTAGATTCACTGGCACGAATCTGTATTAGCATGCAAATGCAATGACAAGAGTGCAGGGACGTAGCTCATTTCTTGATGCACCCCGTCGACTTAATGAAATTAGGGTAACGACGCTTGTGATGTATTAATAATTCCGTTAAGGTATCCTGTATTCTAGTTTTTGATGTTTAATCGTTGATCTAATACGAAATAATTCCTTTTAGTAGTTGAATTAAATTTTTTATTAAGTTTGGCTTACAATATTTTCCTACATGTAGAAAATACAGGTTTTGCAGGAAGACTCCCAATCCTTTTATAAGAATTCGATTATAATGATGCAGAATTAAATGTGCGGTAGTTCTAGTGTTAACCCCTTAGCTTACAATAACGTTTCAGACCCGTGAAGATTTTAAATAAAATTTAATAAGCATAAATATTACTCAGTTCCTTTCAAGTCATAATTAAATATTATTCTTCTGTTATCGATTATTATACTTTAGAACCAACGTGGATATAGAATATTTTCGGAATTCCTCCGTTTTCAATAAATTATTAATAACACAACAGATGTATCGTTCATAGTTGAAAAATAAATCATAGGGTAAGAGGAAATTATTATACTTCAGAACAACCGTGGACATAGAATGTTCTCAGAATTTTTCTTTGTTTTTAATAAATTATTAACAACAAAACACTTGCACTAATCATGTTGGAAAAATAAATCATAAGCCACGGGGTTAATTCGTAGTCACCCCCTGCCGTTTCCCAAACCTATCGCTGTCGTATCGTCTCTGCCATTCGGTACACGTATAATTGCGTACAGATTGAATCGTGTCGCCAATAAGAAAGAGCACACTGCAGAAATTAAACGAATCTCCGGCAGATGTGCCACCGGGGCATGGTCCTGGAAGCGGGGCCCTCAAGGTAGCTGTGCGAAGGGCCCATTACGCGAACCGGCTCCGGAACAAGAAAAAACGACACATTGTGATGGGATGTATGCGCAAAGGGTCGCACCGTGGGACTAGAACAAAGCGCCGCGATAAAAACTGAGCATGAATCCGAGGGCCTGCTCTTGCTCGAGACGGAGGAGGAGGAGGGGTTAAGGGGGCCGCCAGGGGCCCGCGCTTTGAAACCTGCTCCAATACTTTCAGTCATCCGCGCGTATTCGAGCCGTGTTTCCACTCGTTCTTCGCTTCTTTCAATCGCGAATTGTTCGCCACGTTCTTCCAGACAGTTTGATATCATCTATTCTATCTAGATTCAGACATAATTAGATCATGGTTTTCACGGATTTATAGAAAACGCGAGTGCGCGAAATACGGTTGAACGAAAGCTTTTAATAATGTTTCGTGAGATTTTATTTATCGACAAGATTAGGACCGTATTCTGTAGTATATGGTAGATTGAATTGGTATATAAATTTAGGTATTTCATTATAGATTTAGATGAATATTAATTGCATGATTAGACTTGAATTTAAATTGATATTTGTTTATGGTGTTTTGTAACTAATACCAGTTCGTTGCAAATTTTATTTTGTAAAGCTAGTGATTGTTGTTTATACGTGTATTCTTATTGTTGCTTCTGTTCAATTTGCTTCTCATAAACTTTGGATAATTGGAGTTGGAAAATATACATAGCTGAACAGATTCGTTATTTAGAAGTTAGCCATTGAGTTTTGTACAGAATTAAATTTGTTGGTTCTATATGAGGAAAATTGGTACTCTAGTGATAGTCATGAATTGCTAATAGAATTTATTTCATCTTTTGAACGTTAATTGAATCGACGGTGAACTGAGAATGTTACTGTCAGAAAAGGAAAGTTACAGAATGTCTTTTGTAGATACAGTTGGTTACCAAGAATATCAACGCTGAATAAATTGCGTAGTTATAAAGAACAGTGGTACAATTTGCTTTGCAAGTGAAGCTATAAAAGTTACAGATTTTTATTAACGGATGTATATTTATTTCATGGCAACATTCATATGATATTTAATGTTTGTAAAGAAATTTATAACAAGTGTCTAGAAAATTTATACATAATTATTATTAGTTCGTCAATGAAGTGCTTTTATTAAAGATACAATACTATTTATCAAAAAATAAGTAATTAAAAATCAATAAGATTTTTCTACTTAATTGCGCCTTCAATTTTAATTACTCTTAACTATTTTAGCAAATATTTTATCCGTTACTTCATTACTCTAAAACCAAAAATTCTCAAATATGAATTTGATTGGTCATTCATACACGAAAATTTTAGATTATATATTTTCTAAATTTACTTTTAAAATTTATACGTTTATAAATACTCGAAAATTCACATATTACATTGCAATAAATTAGTGTAGAATAATTTATGAGTTTAAGATAATTTAAAAGTTGTTATAGCAAAATTAAATATTGAATTCTCCAGTACAATAAATACGTTTCATTCTATAAACCCTGTGTGATACGTATAGACGTACGGCATTGGGAACATTTTAATTCATTCACCGGCATCTTGCGGCCACAAAAGATTTTTTGCGCGTTTCGGATCTTGCGTGTAATTCATAGCAGTTTCCAAGAACAGGAACCGGAAAGGAAGCAGGATCCATGGGATCGTGAGAGGCGAGAACCGGAATAATGTCATCCCCCCCTTCGTTAAATTCGCACGCGTCTGATCCAATTGTAATACCGCCTTAGAATTAGAGCAACCAGTTTTCGAAGAACTCACATTCGGTTAACTCGTTCTTTATGAGCCAACAGTGAACCTAGGTGCAACGTGAATATGTGACGTTGCAACGGATGAAACAGTGCAGGAACTTTTTCAGAGGATATTTGTGTTTTTCGTAAAAAATAATGTGAAACGAAAGTGCAAATCTATTACGTTTACAGTTGAACTCTGTCGATGTTTGAAATAAATTCGATGTGCTTAAAGAGTTCAACGTTTAACGAGGGTGTTTCGCAAAGATGGCCGCTGTTGTCTCTAGTGGTCGCACAGTGGGGATGTGGAGCATTGGGGCAGTTTGGGGTATACACCCCTGTTTGTAGGACACAAGCCGGCTGACTTTTCAAAATGGACGAACGTGGAGGACATTTTTTGGAAGATTTTTCATTCTTCTTTTTTTTTTAGTTTGATTCTATGAACTATACACGAGTAATTATGGGGGTTTTAATGACTCGTTCCTTCCTAGATGCGTTCTTTAGTGTTGCTTTGATACAGCTGGGGAAAGTAATAAGTGTTTGACATAAAAATGTTGAAATTTGTGATAATCAGGATTAATAACGAAAATCGTTTTATATTTAATTTAAATATATAATAGTTCGCTGATTATGTGAGTTGTACAAATATTGGGGGAATTTAAAGTATTTGATATTGTAGTTACTTTGAGTGTTTATTAGAAAAATTCCATTGCCAATTTTAAAATGGTTAACTATGCGTACTAATAAGTTACATTTCTACATTTTAGCGACTAACTAAATACAAGCAATACAATTTAATTTGCATAATATCTAACAAAATTTCTAATTATTAAAGTTCTCGACAACAGATATAAATTAATCTAAAATTAACTAGGAGAAACGGAGTATTAATTCCATAATAC
Source organism: Nomia melanderi (assembly GCF_051020985.1). NCBI lineage: Eukaryota > Metazoa > Arthropoda > Insecta > Hymenoptera > Halictidae > Nomia > Nomia melanderi. The sequence goes on from NC_135005.1 coordinate 8,619,230, forward strand.
TAACGTAAATCAAGCAATACTAAACGTAGCAACACTGAACATTTCCATATTGTTAGGAAATCACTTAATCGCTAGGCTGAATACTGTGGCAAATTGATCAGTCTTCATTGTTCCTCATCCAATTTTCCGTTGGTTTTATTTCCTAATTCTTGATACTTTCGACCACTAATTCGCCATTCGTCAATACGGTTACACGCAACCAATCGAAACTATAAAACCATAAATTAGAAATACACTTCTTGTCGCTGTGCATTCCGCTAAGACATCAAAACATCTTCCCACGGTATATACGTCTACCCAAGGTTTAAAAAGCATTGTAAGTCTCAGAATGCCACAAAAACTGTTAAAGTCTTAGAATGTTCGAATAAAAGATTGAAACGATATGATTGTTCTCAGGAGGTTCTTACGTTGAACGGGACACGTTCCTTGTACGTACCGCCACTGGACCATTAATTACTGCCATTAGACTGCCAGTGATCTTGCGGATTCTGCTTTCCCAATCCAGTCACTGTGTTCAAAGATCTAAACGTTCAAAACATCGAGTCATCTGCCAGCTGCATATTCTGCAAATTTTCTCCTACTCTACGTTGTTCAAAAGAAAACCCCCAAAGTGGTACAGAGGCAAGAGAGGTCTCTCGCTATGTGTTCCGTTCATAATTTCAAACGGTTACGTGCAACCATATCAACGAACAGCAAATTACTATAAAAAATGAGATGAGAAAAGATGAAAGCTGGCCAATTAGCCCTGCATTCCTTCCACGGCTCACCTGAGCAATGCAGAGTACCTCGTCCATAATTGGAACAGGGACCAGCGGCTCGTCGGTTTAGCGAATATTTCCCGCACGGAAGCGTAAAAACGCTGTCGATATTAAACAGCCGGGTTACACGCGAGCTACGAGTCTACCTGGTTAGCCCGGGTTTCCATCCCTCGCGATATAGGGTGCACGTCTCGCAGAAAGAAGGGGGAGAAAGAGGAAGAAGAGAGGAGGGCACGGCCGCGTATGGATTTGCTTGGGGCCGTTTCAAGGGAGAGGTTAGACCAGGGCGGTTTGAAAATGATGAAAAAGCTTCTTGCGTCACTGTCAGCCTCTGTCGCCCGTCCCTTCCGCCCCTCCTCCCCCCGTCACCTACAGAAGAACCTACACCCTCGCCCCTATCCATCTTAATATTATTATTTCATTCCGCGAGCCCGTTTTTTAGAGGCTCTCATCTTTTCTCCGGCCGTTCCCCTCTATTTCTCTCTGTCTCTCTTTCTCTTGCTCTCGTTCGTTCTCTGTCCCTACTTCTCTCTTTATTTTTTCCTGATCTAATCGTACGAATACGAGCCCGACCTCCGGCTTTACTTCACGGTGAAAAACCCACCTACCGCCCTCTCACCCGTCCCCAGAACCGATCCACCCCGGTCAGGGGACACCCTCCACCTTCCGGAGCACCATCACTTACGGATCAATAGGGTATGGAAGATAAACGCACCTAGAGGGGATTTCGAGGGGCCGCCGGCCGAAAGGAGGAGGAGAAAGAGGAAACGCAAATGGCATTCGCGGCAGACTACCAGACTCTTGTCAACAAGCTACGGGAATCTTTCTGTTGTTGTTGTCGTGGCTAGGGATTTTTGCGGTTTCTAACCTTTGGGTACGTTTCGTTTGCAGTGTATTTTTTAAGAGTTTGTACTACAAAAGTTTGTTACTAGGAATGTTCAATGTTCTTTTGTGGGATAATCCTTTGAAACTTGATATCGATTTTTGAAAGAGGAACCGAACTACTTTATTTTAATGTTATATGTATTAAGGTGTTGTACAAAAATTATCTGAAAACGATTTCCGGAGCGCAAAGGGATGGAAATGGTTACACGGTAGCATTTAAATGTTCGGTTGTGCAATTATTTGGTAAGATTGCATTTTAATCGTGCAGTTTGAGAAGTAACTTATTTCTTATTGACTATTCATCCACGATATCACAATTCATTTAATGTGTTCTGTACTGATATTCAACATTCTGAGAGCACACTATTGATTCTCGCACTCTGAAGTATAACAATTGATAACAGAACAGTAATCAATTTGAATTCAGAAAACTCAAGTAACATTTATGTTTGTCAAATTCTATTTAAAATCTTCACCATAAGCTGTAACATTCATCAATATTCCAAAATCCCTCACACTAACTGAAAAACTGAAGCATTCGATTATCCCGACGTTCTCCATTGGAAAAACAGGTTGTACCGCCATACTCCCGTAAATAGTATTGATATTCCTCCGGCTCGAACGAAGAGGACCAATCTCGGTATCAAGATGAGCCCCCTAAAATATATTTGGGACGAATCTCACGGCGTTATCGCGAGTATCTCGCAGAACCGAAGGGAGGACCTTATTCAACGTCATTTCTTTTATCGATGAACGAGATGGAGGCCGAGTTCTCTCCTCGAAGAAGGAAATCGTTAGGAGAGCGACATGCAAATTCGTTCGAAAGTTTCGCCCACCTCTGGCTCTAGCACCCTCTGGGCAAGAAAACCGGGACAGGGCCGGGATGAGGAGGGCGGGGAGGACCCTCGAAGAAGACGAAGTAGCAGCGGGAAAAGCAGCAGAGGAAGATAAAGACGGGGGAAGGTGGTCGCAAATGTTTTCTGTTCCTGGCTGCCAGCTCTCTATTTATGCGGCCGAAATCGCATCGCCCTGGAAATGAAATGTCGCGTCGCGAGGAATACGTCCGGGGCAGGGAAGAACGACTGTACGCGAGGAGAGACGGTGATATACGCGAGACCTCCGTTTTCGCACGACCTCCTCGTTCCGAGAAAAATCGGAGATATGGCTCGGATCCCCGGGCCAACTCGAATCCTCGAGCGTTTCGAGCGTCTCGAGCTGTACGATCATCGAAGATGAGACTGTTTGTTAGGCTGAACAGCGTGAAATCTGTGCTTGGCTATTATATTTAGAGCTGAAAGCTATTAGGACAGTGTCTGTTGGGATTTTTAACGCTAGAAGTACTTACATACCGTCAAAATGACGGGTTACAGTTTCCTTATTTCACGATTATTGATACCTCAATGGTGTTAAGTGTCTGACATGATTTGGAAAATAAATAGTTTCACTTGAATACTGCAATGAATATATGCGCCGTTTATCTTGAAAATGGTGTGAATTCATTAAAAAAAAGAAACATGTGTTAAAAACTAAAGAGATAACGCAGAATTGGAATTGGTGTAAGCATTAACTTGGTTCTTTTGGAAAGTTCTTTTACTTTCGAAATAAATGTGAAGAAACCTGGAAAATATCTATTACAATTTTTATAAGAATTACATATTAATTAAACGAAATGCTTGGTGGTAGTTCTAATGTTAACTCCTTGCATTCTGATCTCCTTTAAAAGTAAAAACTATTTTATTGTTTGTAATGCATTAGGGAAAGTAAAATATTTTACGGTTATATTATATCTAAGTTTGCTCTGATATGTTATTACTGATAATAGGAAACTGATGTTTATTGGATGTGAAAAGATTAAGTGGCATTAAGATTTGTTTTACACGTTGTAACATTTTATTCAGTCCAACATAAATATAATGCCGCAACTTATAACTTTGAATAACAAAATCTATAGGATTGATTTCAGTTTCTTTATGTAAAGTGTAGCGAACGTGTTAAGTTTATTTGAAATCTTCGACACTAATTTGGTGCGATATTGTAGGGCTAGGGGTTGAGACGCTGCAATTGTTGCTACTTCTGTGTCCACAATTCTTTTGACATTTTGTCTAATCGATGATAAGTCGCATCTTGGGAATAGGCTTTTGGAGATTGCAATTGAGGCGACTGCTTTATTTTCGGAAATTTTGTTTGTTAGAGATGGTCATAAAAGGATGATGATGTGTTACATGTTTTGATAATTAGGAAGACTTTTGGATTAATGTAATCATACTTCGAGTATATTTGAGAAACGAAGATTTATAAAATTGTGGTTACAAGAATTTTTATGTTGCGTTAACTCTAAAGCTGCATACGCGTCGGTTTGACGAAGGAATAGAACAAAAGCCAGGATGGTATGGGTACGGCTTAAGTCATTCTGTATATTGGAAAGTCTAGGACACGATTGGACTCCTGAAGTTGGCTCAAAGCTCTCCGCTCGAATGTTCTGCTTCCAGTGTAGTGAAGATCAAAGAAGAAAAATCTCTTTGTCTTCAGCCGGGGATTTCCCGGATACCTCGGAGAGCAAGGAATATTAAAATCTGGAGAATTAAATTTTGAGATCACAACGAAACTCTCTTCCAGGAATGCTCAATTCAAATTCAAATTTCAATCCCCTTTCTTTGTTACCATTTGAGTTCACGATGTAAGGGTCCTTTATTAATATTTCAATATTTGTGAAGTTGAAAAATGGGAAGTGTTTGTTTCTTTCGTTTGGAATAAGTATGTTAATTGTGAAACTGAATTTATTGATTAACGGATGTAACAATTAAATCGTGGTATTGTTTTCTTCAATTAAAACTGTTTATTATTAAGTCTTTTGGCTATGTCAAATACAAGATCAGTTTTATATATTCCTTGATTTGGAAACGGTTTACGTTTTACAATTTTATATTAAATAATGCAAATGGTAAATGACAAACACAAAGCCTTCAATGTTAGATCGTTCGTTTATTTTTAATAGTATTATTTTTAATATTTCGTTTTTAGTTATGATTTTAGCTTTTCTCAACTTTGTCGTACGTTTTCGAATTCCTAAAAACGATCGTGGTATGTTTCTGGGAAGTTTTTGATACTCTGTTAACATTTTCATTAGTGTTATGGTGTTAAAAAAAATGAATCTGCGCACTGGATGTCATTATTCTGTGAGAAAAGTAATAATGAAAACGTTTCAACGTTTTCCAAATAAAGAACCCACGGAACAGTAGAATAAAAATTACACCATTACTGTACATTCTTTTTCGGGATAATCTCTTTGGGCATTTCATTAGCGATAAAAGCATAGTACCAGTCTCTTGTCATTAATGAGAATGTACAATATCGCTCAAATATTCAATTATTTCGTATTTAATAAAGAATTACCTTCAAAAATTGGAAGGAAGTGAACATTTTTCATTGTTTCTATCTAACAATTTCATTTTTCGTATACGAATAAAATAATTACGAAAATTCATGCCAACTAAAAATTAACATGTTATATTAAAAACGGTATATGAGATAATTAAGTAAATGCATACATTAAATAAATACAAACGAATATTTAGCTCATGTTTTCATAAGAATATGTGTAGCAAATATTATTCCCAAGAAACCGGCTAACTATTTATTTAATACTTTCAAAAAAGGATTTAAAAAAATCCGTCGGTGTTATTTAAACATTTCATAATTTCCAACACAGGAAAAGAATTTTGTGGTCATTAGAAATACATATTTACCTCAAATGTTAACAATCGATAATAGCAAAATTATACGATTCCTATGCAACGAACGATAAAAAAGTGTATCAAACTTATCCATAAATCTTTTTCACGAGTCATGTCCAGTATCACAAGGCAAATAATTAATCTCCGTTTAATAGTAACATTTGTACCACAACAAGGTAGCGTTTATTTCACGAACCATCCGAATAATTATCCATCCGCCTGTATTTTCAACAGTCAGAAGTTCAAAATATAAATTCACTATTACATAATAAGCTGTATTCACATAATAACTTACCGATTTCCAAATGTTCATTATCTTTATGTAGCGAAACGTTCGTAATCAACACCATTCAAAACGTACAATTAGTTCGATCTTGTACATAACCCGAACGAAACAGTTTGCCATTAAAGCATCTCGCGGCTGAACGAGACTGAAGAATTAATGAAAACGTACCAGCAAAATATTCCCGTGTGGAGGACGGAAACCGTCCGGCCGGCCGGCTGTTTATAGACAACAAATTTCCACAGTATCCAATTATTTTGACATCCCTCCCCATAAATCTCGCAAAACGCGAGATAACGCGGCTTCGGTCGGGCAGCGTGAACGGCGGATCGCGGGGCCGGGCCGGCTCGTTTTTCAAGCTTCGTGAATTTTTATCGCGCCGCGGCGTGCCATATTTCCCCGGCCACCCGATAGATTTTCGGCTGCGCGAAAATACCGTCGGGCAAGATAAAACGAAACGGAACAAGAGAAAGAAAGTAAAACGGGGAAAAGAAAAACAAGGAAACAATACTGCTCGGTTTCGGATCACCGCGGCCGTCCACCGACTTCCTCTCCTTCACCTCGATCCTCTCGTTCTATTTTCTATTCCCTCTCTTTCCCTCTATCTCTCTCTCCCCATCTCTTCCTCCTTTTTTTTTCAATCGCCGGCATGCCGTCGACACGGGGGCGGATGGCAATATTCGAAGCGAATCGAGCCGAGCCCGCTTAATATCAGCAGATCGAGGCACAAATGAATATTCATTAAACACATTTTTCCGATTTTAATTACATCCCCTAAGCGGATCTGGCCTGGGCTTACGCAGCGGTTCCTCCCCGCTCCCCTTCTGCCGTCCACCACCATTTTTCTACTATTCTAGCCCCGCCGCGTCTCCCGTTTCCTCTCCCGTTTCTCTACTTTCTCTTTCGATCCGGCTCGTCCCCTTTCTTCCCTTTCGTTCCACCCGCTACCCGCCTTACCCGTTAACTACCATCTCTCCGGCCCGTTCCGCCCGTTTCCTCTGTTCGCTTTTACGTCGTGCCCGCTTTAATGAAACCCGCCGCGGCCCAGGAACAACGAATACCATTATTAATATCACCGGTCTTATCTTTCGGCGCAATAAAGAATTACTTTGTTATTAATTCCGATGTTCGCCCCGGCCACCGACGAAATTGCCGTGCCGAAGCATCGAAGCGGAGATGCCCGTCGAAGGGTGTCCATGGGTGCTTCCGCGCCGGGATTCTTGCGATTTAATTCGCGAAAAAAGACAGCTCGCCGACGCGGAAACGCACGGTCGTGCTCCGTTTGATGTCCCCGATTTCGAGCGGCGACCGGTTAAGCAAATTTTCTCCGTCGCTTGGTGCACTGCTGGGGAAAACTTTCGATTTCGACATCGAGAGTCTTTAGGACGGTTTATCTTCTATTCTTTTTACAAAGGGTTTGATGTTTCTTTTTGATTGCTGTTAGTGAGTTGCGAATGTTCGTGTGAACTCGTGTTTCTGTAAATGGGTATGTGGAATCGAGATTGCCGAATAAATGTATTTCTTTTGTATTTATAAAGTTTCATTTGGGTCGATGTAGAAGAAGATTTTAATCTATTTTTAAAGTTTGTATTTTATTATCTTTTATATAGATTTGCTGGGTACATATGTGTAAAATTTGCGGGCTGAACGCTATAGATTCGAAGTAGTATTAAGGTAATGGTTACTGGTAATTTAAGCAGAAAGATTGTACCGTTTGTTGTTCGATACATCTTCGATTTAGTATTAAACAAGTTCTATTGTTGATTTATATGGCGCGTACTTCGCGTGTAACAGCAGAAAATTTGAAAGTGTAATTTCTGACGGAAACGTATTTTGTATCATAATCATATTTCTGTTATTCTAAATAACCTCCGCTGCATATAATATAATAAGAAACAATGAACAATAAACAACGAATAAAATTTCATCGCATCAACAACCTGTGCACACAACAACTTCAACAACGAATGACCAAAAAACAATTAATTATTATGGTTTTATTCAAATAAAGTTTCACCCGCATAACGTCCAACATCGGTCATAGATTAATGACAGATCGTAGCTGAGTTAACACGTTGACTGCTGGTAGTCATCGACATCCGAAACTTCCAAACTACTTGAAAACAACTACAACAAGAAAATCGATGTCGAATAAAAACATTTAGCCTTTTGAGTATCAAGCGGCGCAATCGCGTTTTTCCGTTACACCGCTTAAAAGTACCAGCCTATCGGTTCGTAGAGTAAAATTAAGCTTATTTGTCTTCCTTCCAATTAGTCATTTTTATTTTCTTACTACCCGCTTGGAAATGGAAAAGATGGAACGATTGCAGTAGGTAGTATTTTCCTATATAAAACTAGAAAAGCGTAATTCAGTTTCTCAGCTGAAACTAAAGAAGTGCAACCGTGGCGCTTGGAATTTTTCGACCGGGTTGTCGCAAAAATTCGAATGGTTAGTAATTGAAATGGCCAGATAATATCGTAACATAAGTAGACAATACCAAATTATGAACGATTATTTCCACTACCATATGCGTCAATTACAAAAAGAATAAATATTATTCCACAAAACGCCGAAAAATTCTAGTAACAGCCAAGGTGTTGAACAATCGTTCCGCTCGTTCCCGATCCTTCTTCCCATCTCCAGACACCCCCGAATTTTTCTTTGTGCCCGCGCCTTCCCCCATTCGGCGTCGCCGTTACACAGGACACCGCGCACACATGACGCGATGGCGAATGGTGAACGCCGCACGCATGCGCGAGCCGCTCTTTTTTTCCTCTCTCCTCTTCTTTCCCGTACTCCACCCTACAGGCTACTCGCAAGACGAGGGTTTGGTTTGGTTTGGCGGTCGGGGGTGCGGGTCTGCGAGGTAAGGGTGTTGCCACGGGCAACGCTAACGAGCTCCATGAGCGACGTTAGATAGAGCAACACACCCCCATGTACCCTTGGAATTCACCACCCCTCTTCCAGCCGCCACCCCCTTTCCACCCTCCGCCCCTCCCGCCCCGTAACCCCTGTGCTACGACAAACCCCGTAGAAAGTTGGTTATGTATAAATACTCTCTCTTACGCGGCTACCGTCTATGCAATACGAAGGACGAGAGGATGTTGAAAAACGAAGAGGAGAACGCGGCACGTTGTTCCAGCGTGTACTCGTCGATTCGAACCGGATTTTTTTCTTTTTGCACGCGTAACGGACGTAATTTAACCATTTTTCTGTTCGGGCTTCAGTTTTTCTTGCGGGAACAGCTTGCTGTTTTGTACCCCCACCGCCGCGTCCCTTTTTCTTTTATCCCGTCGATCTGTAAAGTTGATTGTAGGGTACGGGAACTAATTGAGATTTGTTTTTTAGTGGATTTTAAGGGATGAATGGCATGCTTGCGAGATTGAAAGGATTCGAGGATGGATTTTATGGCGTAATGATTTTTCAACGTGCCCTTTTCGCGAGATCCGTTGCGTTTTATGATAGGATTGCGTGATAATGCATTGATTGTTACGGTTATCGATGACCCGAGCTACCTAATTACTTGAAAGTAACTCGTAAGACAGCTTAGAATAAAAATGTTCAATAGCGTGAATAACTAAATAATAGTGTAACCTAAGAACTGTGATACGAAGTAACTAATTATCTCTTTATATCTTTGCTACAAGAGAATAAGCGATACATAAGACGCTAAGGTTTTACGTGGCAGTCAACGTGTTAACGCGTGTTCAAGCGTCTGCGGTGTGTCACGGATCAGGAAGGAATTAATTTGTCCTGAAAGGGTTCTTTCTTTTAGGAAGATGTTCAGGGTGAGGATCGCACAGCTAGGGGTGAATCAACGGGGGTTTACCGGCCGCGACGAGCCGTGGGAGGGTGATTGTCGGAGCGGGAAGGCAATTACGTAATCAAGTAATTAGTCCCTGACCCCGGTTAACAGGTTTCACCGTGCCACTCAGCCGTCCCGATTTCCTACTGAATCCCGAGTTCCTTTCCTTTCCATTCCTACGCGTGTAACTGCTTTGTATTAATTACAAGTTCACCTCTAAATTGGCTTACACTGTATTGGAAGACAACAGCGTTGAACGGTGAAGCACAGGAAGAAGTAATCTCCACGGAGAAAACAATTCTATATTCTTAACCCCTTTTCCGATAATATTGAGTCAGACCCGTGATGAACATTTTCAATGGAATTCAACAAATCTAAATGTTATTTACTTATTTTTTGTGTAGATGTAGTATTACTTGTTGAGTATCAATCTTTAACCTTAAGAGTAAACGTGGACACAGAATAAGCATCGAATTATTTTCTTCTTCTACTAAATTATTAACGTAGTTTTATCAAGCACAGTTGTGTAATAAATCATAGGGGTTAACGGTATGAAATTATAATATCAATCACCTTTGCGTGTCTGCTTTATAAGACTCGAACGGATTTCAGTTTTCTTATTCCGAAATTATTGATATCTCGAAAGTGTCAAATATCCGAAACGAGTTAAAAAATAAGTTTCACTTGAATGATAATCATGCACACACGAAGAAACCGAAAAAGATCTACTGCAATTTCTAAAAGGATTACACATTAATCAGATTAAACGCTCGGTAGTTCTACCGTTAAAATCAGGTTGTTATTACCTAACAACACATCGCACAATACATAAAATAAATCCGCTACATCTCCAGCAGCAACAACGCTTCACCTATTCCCACTCTTCCCCTACACACTTCGTTTCCATGCAATTACACGGTACACCGTCCGAAAGATCCAACATTCAAACCCGACGCAACGTGAAAAGGTCGAGGAAACAGTTTCTATTTAATTGACTTATCCGTCGGTCGATTCCGCTAATTCCAAAGTTATTTCGCGGGCTGCAGTGTTTCCCGATTCGCCGAAAAAAGAAGAAGAGACGTGGGGTGGGAGAAAGAAAGAGGAAAAGAGGGAACACGGGCGAGTTCGTTGCAGCGAAACAAGTATGAAATGAGCGGGGGGTGAACGGGGGCGAGAGATAGTAAACGAAAGTTTGCGCAAATTAAAAGACTCCCTTTAAGCAGCGGTATCGTTGAGTGAAATTGTTCGCGTTCGTCCGGTACGAGAGCGAGCTCGACCGATTCCTCCCGGCGTCAGCGCAGCAACGTGGCGGATTCTACCGCTGGCGAAAGTTGCGCGAATATTTTCGCTCGTCACGCGACAGAACGAGACGTCGCCGAATAGTTGCGCGCGGATACCGCGATGGAGTGGCCGGGCCCTTTCATTTTTTTTCTCCTTCGCCAGGACGGAGTTCATGTAGAAATATTTATTGGAGCGAGAAATGCGACAAGGGTGCCCCGGCGGCGGACCGCTTTTTCCCTCCCCTCTCCCCCCCGCGGCACGAAAGTTCCGAACAAATTTTTAAAAGCACGATATAAAGACTAGATGAGGCAACGGGAGGATGGGCAAACGAGTTTCGCAAAAATTGGAGAGTTCCTTTCCACGAACACGGTAAATCGTTATATTTGAACTGCGTACAACGCGCGGGATAAAAAAAGGGTGGCCGAGAGAGGGAGAAAGAAGGGGTGAGACGGAGAGGGAGGAATTCTATTCCTCTGCTCTTGGAGCCGCGTATGATTTCGTCTAATGAGATACTCGTGTGTCGGGGGGAGGGGGACGTTAAGCATTGCGACGTGAGTTTTTGTTTTCCGGAGATCAAAAGGATCGTGTTCTGTACGCGAGTGTCTTTGAAATTGTCGGCTACGATTATCGAGTGGGAATTGTTAGTTGAACAAATGGGGGACAGAGGTAATTGAGAGGATCGGGTGATTTGGTTGATTGCGGTTCGCGGTGGGTATTAGCGTTAGGTTTACGGAATCAGTTAGTTTGATGTGTATTCAATTTTATGAATATTATTTTGATTGATGCAATTACGCGGATATGTATCGCAATTGTTTATTGTTAACTATTAATATTCAAAATGTAAATAAATGGATATAAATTTGTTTAGGAACGATGGAATAAACTGTACTAGAAATACTGGTAAACCTAGTGTTAAGAATGGGAACCAGTGAAGGTATGGTCATGTTAAACCTTTCTGTAACATCGAGTCAGACTCGTCATGAAAAGTTTCAATCGAAGCTTTTTATTTTATTGTTTATTATCAGTGTTTAACCTTTAGAGTACACGTAGACAGAATTAAAATCGAATTTTTTTGTTCGTTTAGTAAATTATTAACGACAAAGTAGTTTTATCAAACATAATTGTAAAAGAAATCATAGAACAGGGGATTAAGGGTTTTGAATGTATATTATTAATGACGGTGAAAAGCAAAAACCAGTAGCAGAATGATATCTGTTGATTTTTATGAAGTTCTGGTATAAAATGTAATATATTCAGTTTTACTGCCACATTTCGTTGGAGGACCCAATCAGGTCTTAAATAACCGATGTCTTCAAACATGTTTTTCCAAATGCAATGGACTTTACTAAACCTAATAGAAATAACTAACAAACAACATAAATTAAAGGCTGACAAGCTAAACAACGTCTCTGACAAATTGGATCAAAATAGTCAAGTCACTATTGAATCTCACCATCCAAGAATTTATCTTATAACAACGTGTTAGACTTGTGGTGAAGATGTTAAACAAAATTTAACAAACATAAATATTAGTCAACTCTCTTGAATGGAAATAAAAGATTATTTTTCTGTTGTTAGTAATTACATTTTAGAGCAAACATAATATACCTAGAATTATTCTCTTTCAATAAATTATAAATGGCATAGTCCTAATTATAATTGAAAAAAAATCGTAGGGCAAGAAGTTAAATCGCATTATAAGAAGAACAATTGAAATAAAATGGAATGATGAATAATTTGATCCTCGTTCGTAAATTATATTAATTTATGTTGCGAGTAAATGAATAAAACACTCGGGAAACATATTTGTCTCCCTCATATAAAAGGAATTATGTCAAGAGTTGTCTGGGAATTTAGAATATTTCATATCTTCTTTGTTCCACGGTGAACATTACAGGCACCGCGTCGTCGTCCCAAGAAATGAAAAAAATCCCGTGATCACACAGGATACAAGAGGGTGACTCAAGGGGTGGGGATTAACATTGAAGGCAAGAAGAAAGAAGAGACCGAGGGAACCTTACTTATTGCTATGTTTTAATATAACGATGCTGTAACGATGCTTCGTCTGCTGTTGCGTTTACCGTTGTCCTCTCTTGTTTTTTCCCATCATCCCCGTCGTAATTTTTGCTTGGATAATTCAGAGTATTCGGCGTATCCCGATACATCTGCTTTACCGTTATAAAATATTCACACCCGTTACTTGTAGTCTTCGAGATTCAATAACACTCCGTTTTTCAAATATTAACATGCAATTTTCATTCATGATAAATGAAGAGTGTTCTGGTTTTTATCAACTTCTATTTTTCATTCTAAACGAAACTTATTTTATTTTATTTCTAATCTACTTTATTCAGTATATGGAAAGGTTTTATATAATGTATAGTTGTGCATTTTTCTTTATTATTCGCATGAAGAGTTCGTGTTTATAAATTATTATTAAAAAATGCGAGTAAAATATTATTTTACGATTACAATGGTTATACTTGTAAAAATAGTAATGACCATTGTATCTCCTACACACATCCTAGAAACAAACTAAGTGTGTCAAATTACTGTTCCCTTAAAATAGAAAAAATTGCACGGTACACATTTTTTAATTATTCTTTAATTAATTTTTTAAATTGCACTTATAGATTAAAATGAAATACTTTTCGAGCACAAGTAAAAGCTGTTATAAATAACATCCTATCATTGTTATGTGTATAGTAATGTATATAAAAAGACTGTCTTATGATAATAATCGTCAATACTAAATTGAATAAATGCTTCGAAAATTAGTGTTACCAATCGTTTCATTTTTAAGTAGATATTAAAATGAAATTTGCATGACGTAAATTTTAGCTAGCCATTGTCTAGGATCAAGAATCTATTGCATAAATTATTTCGTAATTTTATTGACGCCCTCGAAAGACTATGAGCTGCATTTAGATTTGAATAGGACTGAAAGGACAAAGATATCCCAGTAGTCAAGGAGAAATGATCAACGAGAAGGGTCACAGGCGGTGGCGTATTCTCTCTCGATTATTGTGCATGGCACAAAGCACAGGTTTTTCTCTATTTCTGTCCATTCCCCTTTCTACTTTGAGACCTCTATATCAGTTTCTCTATTTGCTGGCTTCGTTTTGGTGAATAATATCGCCTTGGATATAATAATACTCCCGCACAAAATACAATACGATATTTTCTCTTGCTAAATTATCACTGTGTTGCTTTTTCAAGCTTCCGTTCCTTTCCACCTGATTTGGTCTCCTGCCTTCCTTACACCCTCTTTTTGACGATTCCGCTAACCCTGTGCTTAATGATTTTCTTTCTTGACTTGGAGCTTATCCTTTGACAAATGTATTTTTTTCTATATTTTATATTATAATTATAATTTCTTACTAGAAACATGTGTGTTAAAAATAAATTATTTTAGTATCATTTCACTGTGTCTCTCCGTTGCTTAATATCGTAACTGTTAGTTTCGTGTGAAAAATTTGGTATGACCGTCAATATGGTCCATTATCCATTTTGTATGTATACATTTAAGGGAGAAGATTTCTGAAGTAGGTGACATGCAAAGAAACAATTTAATTTAGAAAAAAATAGTTTCATTGAAAATGGTGTTTTTTTTTTTAATGAAATTTAGTCAAATATTGTTATGTACATAAACAGAAATTACCGGGTGGTACAAAAATATATATGTAGTCTCTAGGATATTAATCGTATTTATAAAATCAATTGTTCAAGTGCAAATATTTTTGCAATGTCACTTGCTTAAGAGTTTACTTAAATGTTCACTTTAGCCATACTATTCACAACTTCAGTCACATATTTATTCTAAATAACCTTACGCACGAAGTTCCATCGAAAACGACACGTTCAATTAAAATGGCGTCCGCCAAAACTCCCAAAAGACATTTCAACGCCATGTACAGTAAAACTCCGTATAATGCGATTAAAATATTCCGCATTACAGGGTTTCACGTTCACGTAAAATTCCTCTTTGGATACTGGTCCAACTCGTATTAACCCCCTGAACTGAAATGACAAGTCCCACTCGCGCGTGATATCAGCGTGGAAATAGATTTCGTAAATTATTTTACCAATATCCTGTATCGTAACTAAAATAATTTCCCTATTTTCATAAATAAATTTCATTGAAGCTGTAATATTTCAATTTTCTTTAAAATAGTCGTGTCCACAGGGTTGCGACAAATGACAGCTTAAGCAGTAATGTTTGATTCCAAATAAATCGTCAGGCAATTAGTTAACCCTTTGAGGACGAATGTTGACATTTCGGTGAGATGAAATTGTCATGCTTCGAAGACTAAGTTGCAAATAAATGCTTTAATTACTCAAACAGCAAGAGATCAGTACATAGTTTCTGTTTTTTCTATTATTTAAGCAACTGATATATAATTTAGCTTCATACTTTGAAGGTTTTGTATATTTCAAAGAATCTTCGTCCGCGAAGAGTTAAGTTGATCCCCTGCTTATATCAGTTTCTTATGGAAAATCTCACTTTCATATCATATTATATTTTGCCACTAGTTTTTAATCGCTTTAGGATGGCCCACTGTAAATAGTACCGTACACGTTACTCGTACTTCCACTACGAAGTGCACAGAAACAATCTCACCAAAAAATCTCTGAGAAAGGATCTAAAATCAAATTTATGTGGATCCGCGGCCATGTAGGAATAACCGGCAATGAAAAAGCTAATGGCTAAAAAAAATGGCTAATTCGAACATCAGAAGACTCGCTAAAACTAAGAAGAAAACAAGTAACCATGTCAAGAATAAAAATTGGACATTCTAAAATTTCTTCTACAGAATTTCAAAAAATCCTCATCAATCCTCTACAATGTCCATAGAACATTTAATCTTCCATTATGCAGAACACGATCTCCGTAATAAATGTAAACTAGAATCTACGTTCAAGGACAACTTAAAAGTTGAGAAAACGCAGGATCTACTTAAATTTATCAAGGAAACCAAACTGATAAATCAGATAATGTAATCCAGCCGCTAATAACCTAGTATCTAGTTGATGCGACATAAAACTCCAAAGAGAAAAGAAAAAAAGAAGAAACAATCTGCTTCGTCAATCTACTATCTTGAATGATAAATGTTTTCATTCCGCGATGCCATCGAAGTGTGGCACCTCTAAATCCAATTCCTATAATGCCAGCCGCCCCCGCCGCCCCGAATCCTCACTGCATCTTTCGCTGCAAAGAGGACGGGCGAAAGGGGAATAAGTGGTAAGCTTCGCCAAACAAACCCAGGAACGAGGGATTCGCGGCGTTCTCAGCGATTTGAAAAAACGGGTTTCCACTACGGCTACGATTCTCCTCGCGACTGAAAATTCTCGCCCCCATGAAGAAGAGCTCGGTATAATAACGCGAAACGCGCGGGGCGTGCGTCTTTCGGATACATTTCGGCCGATTGAAACGGCGCGGCGAGGAACACGGTGGAAATCCTTGCAGGATATACGGGGCGGGATCTCTCTGCTCTGGTTTGTGCCCAAGCAACGCTCATAACATTTCATTTCGAGAGGAATATAAATTTCGACGGGCGGAGGTTTAAGCTGACAAAGCGAGTAATTTCATCGCCGGACCCGGCTCCTTTGAAAAAGATACCGGATACGCGGAAAATTACGAAATCACGGGAGTAAAATGACAAGGGGGCACAATATTTCGCGTGCTTCCTCCTGGCCTGTGCGAGCAAAGGATTTAAGGCGTCTTCGTATCAACATTTTGGTCGGGGAAGAATATTTCGAGTGTGCGAATATTGGCGATGGTGATTATCTGCAGCTGTTTAAGTAAATTCATAGTTTTAAGGATACAACTGGAAAAGTAGAATACGATGGAGAATAGCTTTTTTCTGAATACTTTAAAATGCTTTACATTTTCGCTATTTTATACATTTTCCTGTCTAACTTTGCAGTTATAAGTTTCTTATGAGTACACAAAGGCTAGTCTAATCATCAGTAACGTTTCCGATCAATTTTGCTAGTTCCAATGAATTTTATTTATTGTCAATTTCAACTATTTCAAACGCGAAGGAATGTTCCTCTACATAACATTTCACAAACTCACGAAGTGCAACAACCATCTCATCAGAAATAAAGTTAAATTTACAGCACAACCATAATTAAATCTATCCATCTAATAAACTACAATATCAACAGAACACCTACAACCCCACCCTGCTTCCAACACCCAAGTCCAATACCAAATACAAAATATAAAAACCCCAACTAACAAACGAGGTCACGCAAGACAGCCTCAAATCAGATCCATCACAACCGATTACCTCAAACCAAACAGAAAAAAACAATTACAAAGTCTCGCGAAGATCGTCCAGAAAATTCTCAGTCCCACCGAGCTCCTACTTTTTAAGGGCTTCGTCGCATCGCGTCGCGCACAAATCCGCGGAGGAAGAGTCACACACAGCTCCTGTCGCAAAATAATCCCCTATACCGGCTTATTGATCAGATCACAAGTCGTTGGAGCACGCCACCCCGTTTCGTCTACCCGCCCGCTCGCTCGCCCGCCCCTCCGCCACCGCCGCCGCCGCCGTCGCCCGCCCCCCTCGCTGCCGGCTCAGGAACCGGGCATTTTTATTCGTGCAGTTTCACCCTCCGTCCTTCCTTCCATCTCGCCTCACCTCTGCCCCTCTCCCCCTTCGTCACCTTCCCCCACGCCCGTGCTCTCCTCTCAACGACACTGGGGTGGTAAAGTCGCGGGAGCGCCATTTTTTATTTCACCTACGTCGTGGTACGGCCGCATGGAGATTCATTAATAACAAGCTGCGGCGGTTCCTACGAGGATTAGAGAGAGAAAGAGAGAATCGGAAGCGGCAGGATTGACAGGCATGGAGAGGGGGTGCTGAAGCAAGAGAAGGGGGAGATCGAGGGTGGCGGGAGGGGTGGACTCTCGTTTGTTAGGTAGGATCAATCCTCGAACGAATATCGAGGGAAAAGGAAAATTGCACGAGTCGAAATATTCGATGGATTAGAGGACACGTGCCGTTGCGGTAAGTCTGGAGGAAATTGGTAGGAAATTTTAATAAACCCCGGCCGCGATTACGGCTGCGGGGTTATAATATGCGCGACCTCTATGATTTCCGTGGTGTTCGCGAACACGATTTTGGTGGAGAAGAAGATTTACGAATAGATGTTTTCTGTGCTGATATGTTTTCTATGCAACAGGTTAGGCAACAAAGGACTGAGGAGGGATTGGGGAATGGAAAGTTTGAATTTTTGGATAAATGTAAATAGTAAATGTGAAAGTGTTGTGGCATGATAGGAAAAAGTTAATTTTGGTGTATACTTGAAATGAAAGGGGAAGTTTTAGTTTGTATTGGAGATAATTTGTTGCTTCGATGCTTCGTGTTTTAAATAGATTGGAAGCGACTGTTGGGTGGTACAGTTACTATTGGATTGAAGAATACAGAAAATAAACATTAATCGTGTTAAAATAATGATGAACCGATCAGTTTTAATTCTGTTACTCCAATGACAAACCACATATAGAAGATTGAAAGAAACGAAAATCTTTTAACCTATAGATACACAATTACCGTGGTGAAAATCAGGAAACTCCAGTTGATAAATACTACATTTTAATTTACGCTTTCATTGTAGCGTTTTCGAGAAGACCGTTAATGGCCGCGTTTTAATGCAGTCACGTTACTTAGCGATATCATTGTCGTGTCCATAATTTGGACGTAAAACCTGTTTAATTCAGATGCAGCGAAGAAAGGGTGTTTTATTATACATCAACCTACTACGCCTTCCTGCTCAGCCAACACTTTTATTCGGCCGATCCAGAGGGTCGGCCTCCGTTGAGAAACGCCGTAGGGTGGATTGCTGCTGTTGCAACGAAGAAAGAGGATTTTTGGTGTTTCGCGAGTGGAGGGAGACGGGACGACAAATGGAAAAGGATAGATTACGGCTGGTGGGGGCCAGTTAAATAAGGAACAGAAATAAATAGGAAGGGAAGAAAGGAGCTCGTTAGGGGGTCTTGGTGAGTTTCTGAGTACCCAACTACGCGGCCAAACCCTCCTCTCTTCCTTCTCCTCTATCCTTCCCTTCCTACCCTTCTGCTGCTTCTTGTCTTCATCTCTTCGTTTGTCTGTCGCCTCTTATGTCCCATTTCGTTCTACGAGCGTCCTGCACTGTCGTTTCACGTCCTCGTTTCAACAATATCTTCGACATTGATGTTTACTCCTTTGCGACCGCCGCTAGTCAAACCGTGAATACCACTGGCAGAATATGTATGGTTAAACAGATTAACGTGGAAATATTTTGTAGATGATATAACGGATATATAATAATGGATTAACGTGGAATTAATGAGTTATGTTTTTAGGTAATTAATAGACTAATTGAGGGTATAGTATATTTCATGTTGTTTTTAATATATTAATAAAGATTGTGTTAAATTTCATTATTTTATTTTCATTACTTTAAAAGTAAGAATTGTTTCTAATTCCTCTGAAATCGTATAAGGTGATTTTATATGCAATTGTTTACATACTCTCATGCGATTCATATTTTTAAAAATTCTATCGTTATTCCTATTTGTAATTCAATCTTTTTTCATATTACGTATTTTTATTTTAAACAACGATTTTTAATATTCATTTTAATTACCATTTTTTCTTTAATTTTTTCATTAAACAATTCCTTTTCCTAGAAGTAATCCTCACTTAAATATTTCAACTCAAAGTTCCAACCCAAAGAATATCACACAATATAAGCAATAAACTTTGCATTAAACAGCGATATAACCTATTACCCGTGTTTCAACGTGTCACAACCCCTTCCTTCAAAGAAGAAGATCATTATCCTCCATCTCGAGTGTTAACCAATAACGAATACCGCCTCGATATTAAAAGGCTGGCACGATCGCCGCCCCGATCCGGAAGCCCGTCGATCATCAAAACCGTGTTTATCAGCTCGTTAATCGTTTCTGGGGAGTTTTAAATTTTAACGGGTTAATTCTCCCCTCCGCGACGCTCGAACGTTCCGCGCGAGAGGGCGGTCAACCCTTTCACCGCGGGAAGGAAGGAAGGAAGGAAGGAAGATCGTCGCCCTGGCAAAGGGTCGGCCAGGTTTTGTCTGGGGCTTTCGACGGTGAGTTTAACGGGGTTTTGCTGGTCGCCGGATCGAGGGTTTAGGTTAGGTGGAAAGAGGTGGTTTAGCGAGTTACGAGCAATTGCCCACCGCCATTCTGCGCCATTGCTTCGTTCTTTAACCGACCAGCCACTTTCTCACCCCCTAAGACCAGCTTCCTATCCTGCTAGTAGGAGGGTTAGTGCCTGATAGGAACTGGCGAAAATTGCGTGATTAACTGAAACCGTCTCCCCCGGTTCATCAGTACGCTCCTGCAACCACAAGCATCGGGATGCCTTCGGGTTATTTGGTCATGGACAATCCTGAAGGACCGCGTCCTGTTCCGTCCTGCTCCTCGATGCATCCGGTCGGCCCCGCTGCTGCTGCTGCTGCTGCTGGCTCACGCTGATACGATAGACGACCGGCCCGTGTCGTTGTCAGTGGCCCGGACTACCTGTTCTGCGGTCTTATTGTAGATCATTCGACTGACTGGGTCTTTAACCCTTTACACTCGAACGTTCTTCGCCAAGCGTATGCAATATTTTCTGAAGTATGGGCGACATTCTTTGGAAAACTTAACTTGTCCTATGATTTCTTGGATAGCTGGCTAAGTTTGTCTTTAATCTTTTACCAGGGAGTAAAGAGTTAACAATTCATCAACATCTAGTTTTACCGAGGAATGTAAGTATTATTAATAGGAAGATAGTATTTAATTTGGATCTAAAATGAATAAGTAATTCGAGATTCGAAACGACTGACTCGATGTTCTTAAGGGGTTAACGGTAAATCACAGATGAATTAAGGAACAAAGATATCTTATTGTAATGTGTCATATATTAATACATTATACGAAGTTTTATTAAATATCAAATTTTGTCATTTTGTTAAGTCAAGTGACGATCAAAGGATACGCAAGTATTCAGAATATATTGGGAACCGTAATTGAGAGTTAATTTTTGTTATTTTGAATCAACATTAGAACGCTGTATATTTCCTAGAATATTGAATTTGTATACTTTTCTGCAACAACAGAAATATTTCTATTTCTATTATATAACTATTTCTCTATTTCACATAGGATTGCATATAAATATAAATTACAAATGAAGTTGGTACGTTCTTATTACTCTAGAATACATTAACTGAAAATAGATTGCATATTATTTTCCACCATAATAAGAAATGTATTTATTTAATTCTAAATTTTTGAGCTCTTTGTTTCGCATAACACAGAACGTATCTTCCGCGTTATAAGGGGTCCAATTGTACTATCTTAAAATTCACAGGTATCTTTAGCAAAATATTCACAATTTGAGCATGACTGAATCGAGAAAGGGTGTATAATAGTAATTGTATCGAAAAAATGGAAACGTGATTGGATCGGGGAAGACTCGAAGGATGCAGCAGAGTTAAGCACGCCGCACTTATCGTGCAGAAATAATCATGACTAACGGAGCGTTGCGGTTATTGTCCCCTCTTTTCAGCTTCCTTTTCTTCCCAGCTAAATTCGCTGCAGATCGAATTATCAGACAGTCACGAAATTACGCGAGCAGAATCAGCACCAGGAGCGAAGCGAAGCGCAAAACTTAATACGGATAATCCGTGGTTGATTGGTTCAATTAAAGGTGTCCAGACGAATTAAGAATGCGTATCGAATATTTTCGTTGTATTACGATTTTATTACGGACCGAAAATTTAATACGAAGAAATAGGAGACTTGGATGTTAGATATTCTTTTGCCGACAGAAGTCTATCTGAGTCTAATCTAAGTTACCCTATTTAGGTAACAGAATAATAAAAGTTCGAATATAAAAGTATTCAGATATAGTAAAAACTAATTAAGAATTTCTTTTTAAACGTGTCTATCACTTTTCTTATTCATTCTAATATCTTGTCTTTCCGTTTTCCCTAACAGTTCTTTTCCTAAATTTTCCTTTTATCGTTTAATCCAAGGAAGAAGACACTACAACTGTCGCCTAAATATTTCCTTCTTACATTCATAGGCAATGAAGATATTTAACCTATTAACTGTGGAATTTATTTTAAAAAATCTCTCATTACGCGCGCAATAAAATTGAACAATCTGGTGCATGCACCTGTAATATATTCTAACGAAATACTAAGGAAAAACAAAGAAGAATTTACATGTTTATTTAAAAAAATAAATAATAATTAAAATAAATAGTAAAGAATTAGTATTATTTTGTTTTTATTAATTACGAACATAATTATCGCAGTTTCATAGGAAAATTTTACTAAAAATTGTCCGATGCAGATTTGTTAAGATGACATGTATACTCGTCGAACACAGTCGACTGACTAAACATTTCCACTGAATTCCGTTGAAATGTTTGAAAGGTAAACAATAATTAAGAAAAGTGTGTCTACCAGCGAAAAAAGGAAAAATTTTAACGAGGTTCTTGCCACGTGTCTCCATTTCCAAGGTGAAGACTGTTACCATCCTCGTTCCCCCGCGTGTTTTTTCGCCGAGTCTCTTTCCAACGTCTCCTCTTGAGACAGCCTAATAGTCCTGTCGCTATCTCGCATTGTAATCAGAGGGTGGCAGCATGGCTTCCTGCCGGTGGTCCAACTCATTCGCGTGGCATCAATATTTGATCATGGCGGACTCGGCCCGCGTATGTGTGCGCTCACGCATTGAGGGCGGGGCGAGGACGCACGTTGAAACGTAACCACGAACAAGGATCATAAATATTTCAATTCATTGGCCACTGGACATTGCTGTAATTCTTATTTTCCACGGATGTTTCAGCTGGGAACAATTTCCGAGAGTTGTTAAAAGTCCTTAATTCTTATATTCCCAACCAGATATTCATTTTGGAAATTTCTTTCGTGTAATTTTATGCTGTTCTCGTTAAAATTTGACGAAGCCCATTTGGATCAATGTAGTTCGAATATTTTAAGAATATTGCAATACTAAAGTTTAGATATATGGATATCTAGATACTTTGACTGCCAACATAGGGGTTAAATTTCAAATGAAATGAAATAATTAATCTAGGCTTCCCCATTTGTCTTAATAATTTGAATAAAGTATAAGAAAATCGTATTCCTTGTTCTACAAGAATATGTATAGAAATATGCAACACCAATGTACATATATAAATTATATAAATGTAAAAGCTTGACTCAGAAAGTTTATATTTTATAATTCAATTTAATTCGGTTTTCTGGATACATTTACACAAACCGAAATTAAACAAGTATGTAGAACGATTAAACACGATTAAATAGAATTGTAGTGTAATTCATGGTTTTATTCGATTTTGAGGATTTCTACATATTATACTTTCGCGATAACTAACGATTTATTCATTAGAAGTCATACATAGGAAACGTCGTGTACGTAGAAGGCAGACTAAAGTAACTAATATTCTTATATATAACATAAATGCGTGGTGTGTCGATTATCTGATTTCAGCCCTTTCCCTTCTCGCTGCTGGCGGTGTAATGTAATCGGAGTCGCGCAAGCACATTAGCTCCCTTGGAGCTCTCCTAGCGAGTACCTTGATATTCTACCATGCTATGGACCGTCCTAATTGTCCCTTAGGAGGCAGTGTTTGCACAGGCGAAAACTTTTTTCCTCCTGCTCGAACTCGTATACAGAAATTACTTCTCGATCCGTCTACGTGAGATCATTCTGAATATCGTTTTCCCCCCATAATGACTGAAGACTGAAGTAAATAACAGTAATTGTAGTGTATAAATAAAACTGCGCCGATACAGATATCTATAATTAACCCCTTGCCTTATACTAACGTGTCAGACTCGTGATTAAGATTTTAAACAGAATTTAACGAACGTAGATATTACTCAATTCTTGTGAATTCAAATTAAGTATTATTCTTCTGTTATCGATTATTATACTTCAGAGCAAACGTGGATATATGATATGCATAGAATTTTTGTATTTTTCACAATGAATTATTAATGACAAAGTAGTTGTATCGATTATAGAGAAATAAATCGTAGGGCAAGGGGTTAATCGATGATTGAAGTTCTTCGATATCTTAAACATTAAATAATTATTTTGTTACCCAACGAAATACATGGTTTAGATGGTGCTATTTATAATTTCATAAGCAGAAGTGTTAAAGAAATATTGCGAGTTACGATTCTATAAATTAAGCCGAATAAAAATCTCCATTTTCACTGTATTTCTTTAAACTCATTCAATTCAACCTTAACAATACCTGTTTCATTTAACGTGACATCTGCTGATTGGACGTTTTTGCTTTAAGACATTAAATGAATCATATAAGATTAGAAACATTAAAGGTTTATGTGAAAGATAGATTTTCTGGCCGATAGCAGAAACATATAAGTGAGTCGCTCAAGTCCAGAAAACGAAAATTGAGAAAATTAATGTTTTGGCTTTTGAAATTGTTATACAAACATATTCAGAAGCTATAAAAAGAAGGGCTTTCTGACCTAGAAAAAACGAAGGAACGAGTAAATCCTTTAATAACTAAAAAGAATATTTTGTATTCCATTGATATTTACAAAAATCAGAAAATATCAAAAAATCAACTTAACCGCGCTGGCTTCTGAGCGACACAAATAACAGTTCTTTCAGTTTATACTGCCATTACAACGGATTACGGCGTGCATCAGATGATCTTACACTGATGTGTAATTGGCTCAAGTAACGGCTCGTTGATCATGTATTATGGATCCTTGTCGGCTAGAAACAGTTGCACCTTAGATGCTAAACTTAATTCGACGCTCCAATTCGCTAATTGGACCTAACTCGAGTTGTTTACATCGGGATCGTGGTCGCTCTTTATCCTCGGGATGACGTTAATTAGGCTATCCCGATCCCCGGTCGAGGGTCGTTTAAATATCACCTCGCGATTATATCTCTTCTCTAGAAAGACAGCCTTTAACAGGCCCGATTTGTCTCTGCATTAAAACGAGTCGATCGACCGGCCCCTTCGCTTTCGATCTATCTAATCTTCCGTCCCACAAGAAACCCGAATTTATAATTCTTAACACAGATAAACATGTTGCGAAAGTGTCGCTAATTAAACCGCAACTTAAGGAAACTCGAAAAATTGAAATTACAAAAACCATTTATTTTAAGTCATACCCTTAGAAATTTCTATAATTGTCACTTGATAAATACATAAATGTCACAAACAGATTTATAAAAAGACTGTACGTAAGACTTTAAACTTTTTTTTATGTTTCCACGATATTTTTGATAATTGGCAGTCTAAAAACCGAAGTTTAGAATACATCCGCAAGCCAATGACCAATTTCTAGCGGAAAGAGGAGATTTTCCTCGGTCCACGAAATGTGTGACAAATTATCGTGCAAATCGATACACGCAAGGGATGTAATACCTGGATGAACTTAATTATCCAAGGGGAAACAACTTTTCTGACTTTTTGGCCGCCGTTAAGTTTGACCGACCAGTCAAAGGAATCGGCGATGCAGTCACAGAAGCGTAGAACAAAGTCGTTAGCAGTTGGTATATAAAGAAACGAAGGTGTAGGCCGGCGAGGTGGTGCTCGGCGAGAGGGAGGGTATAACCGAGTCTTCTGCTGTGAGATGAACCATGAACTGAGCTCAATCTCCCGGAATCCTGAAGAACGGACACCGATCCACTTCAGGGTCGACTCGGGAGCAAACCGCCTGGAAGAACGTCTTCCAAAAGGACCAGACACAGAGGCTGTGGCCCAGCTGCGCATTTGCCTACGCGTGCACATGGCCACGTCTACTCGACATACGTTGCTGTATATATAGTTGCTAGTACATAGGCGTGGAACTTTCGAAGATGATCGTTTAAGCGTGAAAACTGCCTTTACGAGGCTCAGATTCTTTAATCTTCTTGTCCTATGATTTCTTTCAAAATTGTACTCGATAAAGCTTTTTTATCGTTTATAATTTATTGCAGGAAAGAAAGATTTTAATACTTATCCTGTGTGAACGTTCGTAGAAGTTGATTGGTGGTAGAAAATGATGATATTAGGTTATAAGTAATGTTCTTTTTGCTAATTACTTTTTTTCCTATTTTTTGATTGATTTTTTGGTGGTATTTTCGAAACAGTTTTGTGGTTTTTCATTAGAAAATTTATAAGGAATATTATTTATGGAATGACTTAGTAATATTCAATTTATATATTAAGCAAGAATATTTAGATTTGTCGAATTCAGTTCAACAGTCGTACAGAATAAGGGGTTTAGTTTTTTTGGTCCATTTGTTACCCCGAATACGATAAGTAGACTATGAAGCTTTGAACAAGTGTATTATACAAGAATTCTCAAACACTTGGAAACTATAAAATTTTCTGGGATAAGACAGTCTCATTTTGCTTTTAATTCTTGTTTCATCAAATTTCGATTTTTTTACATTTGCTAATAAAGGTGTAATATAGCGATTACAACATGTCAACTGAGCCTTGATACGAACGCCAAAGTTCCAGTCCAGTTTTCGATAAAATCAATCGACGTATATTCGATACTTTTGCAGAACTTCGACAGTAATCATCTAGTAGAAGTTCACCGCTCTGCGCATCGTGTCTTCCTTTTTTTCGGTTCATCGTATCGAGAAAAGCGAGGGCAGAAATAAAAGAAAAAGGTGTAATCCAACAGGCGATTGGCCCAGAATAGGCCCGGTGTCGGTTGAACGATTTTGCCTGCGGGCGACATGTGGACAGACAGCAGGTGATCCCGATGTAACATGTAAGCTTCTGCACTCATGTGCGTGTGTGCATGTGCACGCGCGCGCGTGTGCACTGCACCCACGTGTCGTGCATCGTACACCGTGTTTCTCGTTCTACGGTAGCCATCAAGTGTAACGAACTCTAAACGTTCTCCTCTTCTCGTCGAATCTCTATTTTGAATACGCACTAAACTTGTAAAATTATAATATGACGAATTAAAGTTATAAAATTGTAATACTGTAAAGTAAACTTATCAAATTGTAACATGACAATACACACTAAACTTGTAAAATTATAATATGACGAATTAAAGTTATAAAATTATAATACTGTAAAGTAAACTTATCAAATTGTAATATGACAATACACATTGAACTTGTAAAATTGATCATAAAATGAACTTTAATTTATCCTATTATAAGTTATAAAATTGCAAATTATAATATGACAAATTAAATTTATAAAGTTACTATATGATGAAATAAACTTATATTACAAAATTGTAATATGACTGAACTAAGCTTCTATATATAATTGTTTATTTCGAAAAAAGGAAAATATTAGAATCAAGTTTCGTGACAGTATTTTCCATATTGCGCAAATAATTCCAAACCATGAACAATTAGCCTAGATTACTTAGTACAACCCGTCTACAGCAGAATTAAAAGGTACTGCAAGCTTCGTCTCCTAACGTTCGTTCAAACTAATCCAAAACGATGACAACGGCGACTTAACTTCGCTTCCTCAAATTTCAACATCAATACCGGGCGAAACCCGAGTTCACGTATAAGTGGTTCGATTGATTTTCGATTAATCAGCATGCGTGCAGTCACATGAGCGCGAATTAGTCTGCCGGCTCCCTCATAGTCTCTCCCTCTGTTGTCTCGCGACAAGTCCGGTACACAATCAAGACGAGGCAGCAGATACTGTTTACGGAGCGTCGTTTCAACGACGACGGGCTAATGGCTCGAAGACATTAAGTTAATTGCTCGGCACATCGTACCTATGTACCTCGCATTTGCGTGCGCGGACGAGCCCATCTTTCTTTCCCTGTCCGCTTTCGTTTCGCGCCCCTTTCCCACCTTTCTTCTGTCGTCACGTAATGTTCTCCGTAATGGAAGCATCGTAAAGGACATAAGTGCTTCCACCGTGGACTTTACGCGGGAAACAGCCTCATCGTCCACGTCAATATTCGATCCATTAAAGTGGAAGTTTTCAGACAGGTTGTTGCACTTCTCCCCGCCAATCCGAATCGCCCCGGCGAAGCCGTTGGAATTAGAGAAAATATTTTTCCATCCCAAGTTACGGGATAAATGCAATTCTACCCGGGGAACGTCGCATTCGGACGGCCGGGGAATTAAAATTGAAATTGTTTTTGGCACCGGTAATTGGTCATTTGAATTATAAAATGGGCCAGCGATAATTTCCTGCTCGTTGCATCGACGTTCTGCGTTGTATCGAATATTTAATTGGAATTTCATTTTATATTCATTTGTGCTCTGTTTTCTGTTTTTCTTGGCAGGTACGTTTGAAATTTTAAATGTCGAATGGTAGATCTTTTTTTTTTAAATATTTTTATGGTTACGATTGATCATGTTATATTGGCGTTATAGAATGATGGAGACAAATATAATTACGAAATCTTATTTCTCGTGCGTATATGTAAATGAGAATACAATTGGAATAAGATACATTCGATTTCTGAAAAAATGTTAATACCATTTTTAATTCTGACTGTTCACTGATTTTATATGAAACTGTTTTACATTGTACATGTACGTCGACATTAAAATATACTGGACGCAAGGTATGCAATATTTTGTGTTTAGAAAAGTTCATTTCCGTTGATATAAGCTTACTTTGGAGATTATTTGAAAATTAATGAAAACATGTATTTACTGACTCTCTAGTAAATAATATATAGATAAATTTAATTTATCGAAACTGTATCCTGCATAACCACTCCTTTGTAAACAAGGAATACGCATCAAACATTAAAATTTATCATTTTATATAATTACAAACTTTCTTTTTATTCATCACTCTACTTATTTATTCAAGGTACACCTAATTAATGGACCAACACTATTAAAAATAATCTACAAACAGAAAAGAAGTACCGCCAAACTGATATTTCGGTGTAAAAGTTTGCCCGATAATATTTCCAGCGACAGTCTTCGGTGGAGTTGGCAAATTGTATATTCTACGAATTCGAAGTATCATCCAGAGAGATATTATTTTTCTTTCTATTTCTGTCTGCTCCCGAATCGAGATGGGGGTGAAATTACGGGCGCCGTGCATGAAGGACTCGTTTAATGGATACTTCAATTAAAATTGGTCCAATCGGGGACGGGTTAATTAAAGCGGTATTTACAAGGGGGCATGAAATTTAATAGAAAATTTTATCCTGCTCAGTTGAAAGTTATAATGCCGATTATGTAACCAAGGAGCAGGAAAGAAGCAACGTGGCATTTATTAATTCGGCGGAGACCGCGACGGAGCGGGTTAATCGTTATAGAAGGAACTGCTGATGAATTCACCGGCGAGCTGTTATAAATATGGATGCCCTCCAAGAGCTACACGGCCCGCTGTTACAACTTAACCTAGAATAATCGTGGAATTATTTCTCACGGACTCCGTTCCGGTGTCCTCGAGATTTCCTACTTTTCAACAATTTTCATAACGACCGAAGGGAAACGCCACTGAATCGAGTTGCCGGTAATGCATATTAAATGGGAAATCCTTCGTATCAACGTCTCGTTAACGAAAACATACAATGGCAAACATTCCAGCGGGAATATTTCAATCTGAAAAATGAAATTTTTCACGATCGATCGTGTACAATGTTCATTATAGAAATAATTATTGCGCGCGGTGTACCGATAATTTCTGTTAGAGAATCAAGTTTTGTTAACGCGCAAGTATAATGTTTTAGGTGAAATATTTTAATTATTTAAATGATTAGTTACAAGTAATTTGATGATATTTTACAAATGATCATTTTGTATACAATGCTTTATACTATAGTCTAATTATATTATATAATATTATACTGTAATATTATATATTATCTTATAGTATAATATATTACATTGTTTCTGCGTTATTGTTGTTTATATGTTGTAATATATATACCATATGCAGACTATGTAAAGAATATTACTATACTCTTCATATATACATTATCGGTTAAAAGTTTGATACCGGTACATCGATTAAAAGAAATATTTCAATATTTTGTAAACAACTTTTAGGAAATTTTTGTATATCACAAAGGAACGTGGACACGTGTGAGTGAAATGTAAAGATATACATATACATACCGATACAAAAAGAAGAAAAATACACAATATATTATCAGATATGATAAAAAGGGATGATGGCTTCGCCCCGACTTTTCCTGCTCATCGAACTGTCTACGTGTATTTACATAAAAGGGTGAGTCGTTGGAATTTTTAAATCAAATTCCTTATCGAACAACCAGCAGGACGTGGAAAGGAAAAATCGTCGCTGGACGGGGGCGGTGTAGTTGGGACAGGATCCGAGGATGATGTGACAGTGCGAAAAAGGTCAGTCTCTATCCACGAGCAGGAAGAGGTAACGAGCTCGTTCCTTCTCCACCAATTCCCCAGAAATACTTGCGACCCCCTCTCGAGTCTCCTTCAGCGTCTGTCCCCCCTGCCCCCCCTCCCGGCGCCGCTTCCCATAGTTTCTCTTTCTTCCTGTTCGCTGTTTCTTTATTCTTTCTCTATCCCTGCAACTTTCCGAGTCAACAACCACGCGGGAAACGAGATGACGACAAGAAAATACACCCTTCGAGGTTGTTGCGGCTGAAGAAGTATGGCTGTTAAAACCAATGAAAAAAGTAGAGAAACAAATAATTGTCGTTAACGTCGGCATTGTCATTCACGGATACATTTTCTCTTATTGCTCGGACAATTCGAACGATCCGCCGTCTGCCGGTGAAATAATTGTTCCGAGGTATGGCTGGATCAGCTCTTCTTCATTTTCACGAAAATTTGTATGCGTTACCATTGATGACTACCGATCGAATCAAATGTAATTCATTCAGTTAAATGATTATTGTTTCAGAATTGTCCTCTATTATAAATATTAACATAAAGCAGTAACGTTTAGTATGATAAACGAGCAATAAGAATAACGCAACTCAATTGAATAATTCGATATTGTATTCTCTGCATTTCGTGTGTTTTCTTCCGTGAAATCGTCCGGCATTCTACGCGTTAATCAAGTTTCTACGAGTGAAAGACTAATCGTAGTTTGATTATGTGCAGGGGAATATTGTGTACAGACGAAAATCTAGTGAAAAGTCTTTGACACACGCAAATGGCGGAATGAAATTGAAAATGAGAGACGAAAAGGCGAAAGGAGGGGTTACCGAGGACATAAATCTTCGGAGCTTCCTTATCAAAGGTGCTCCACTGGGAAATGGCGGCAATCTCGGACCTTTTCGTTCTCGAAATGAAGAAAAGCCGATCTCAAAGCCGATATACCTATCGCGCTGCTTTACCCACCCCCGAGGAGTAGGTACAGATGATCATATTAAAATATCCTTTATAGTAGAATCAACCGGTGAATCAGAAATATGTTTTTTATTAGCTAAATACTTATAACATAGTGATTGTATTATAGTAACGCAAAGACTACATCCATAAAGTTGAAACAAAGGTATATTAATTTTCGTAAGTGTTTTTTATACATTTTTATAATTTTATTTTTACGTTCAATATAGATCGAAGGGATGAATTATGAAAGTTAAATATTTTATTTAAATGAACATGAGACTGTAATAAGATTATTTAATTATATTGTAATATCACTGTGATTATTAATTCTTGTATGTTCATAAATTCAAGGTTAATGTTGTATGTAATAGTTATTATATAGTTTTAACTTTGTTGTGTTATATTCAATGTCTATTGTTTGTTGTACATTGTCTTACTGTATTAATAAGATTAATAGAAACACTGAACGAAAATGCATGCAATCGAAAAAACATTCTTTTTCTAAACCAAATACGACAACAAATATTATCAACATTTTTAAATTAAGTTATTGTTCTCAGAATTTACAAGTAGTACCACTAAACCGTTGCGGTACTTTAAATGTAACATTAACGTCAAACCAACCTAGAAAATACGACTGCCTAGCACATCGTCAGATAACAAAAATTTAATAAAAGCTAGCAACTTCCCCAAAATTAATTTGTCCACAAAACTATTTTCATCATGCCTATATTCACCAACACTCAAACATCTCTATCTTTCATTCCGCCAATACAAACTATCACCAAGAAATGTTCACTGTTCCTTATCCTGCCATTAAAAAAATCAAGATTCACCGAAACAATGTAAACGTTAACCAAAGATCACTCCTAGGCCAGTTGCATGATCAGACGTGTCACGTGGACGCACGTATCCGTCACTGAAACTTTCATCCACCTCCCCTCGAGTCATCAATGGGGTTGACACGAAGTTTTCAGTAGGCGTAACAGTCGACGTTACATAATGTATTCGCATGCATATAATGTCTGGTCGTTATCGTGGTAGTCGGTCGTTCCTTGAAGGGCTGTCAGGTGAGAGAGGGCCCTCGAGCGCAGGGAAATAGGAGTGCTATCGGGGTGAGAAAGGCGGGACAAGAGAGTGGGCAAAGGGACGAAAGGGCCGAAGTGAGAAACCGGTGTGAGCAAGAGAGCCCGAGAGGATAGAGGGGGAGGGGAAGAGAGGGGGCTCTCGGCTTTCGCGAGTATTATCTTGTCAGCGCGGATAACGACACCTCGGCGTCGTTCTACAGCCCTCATCAATTATAAATCCCGGCTACCTCTTACTACCAATCGCGATATCCCTATCTCGAGGCCCGCAATCGCAGATCGAGACGTCTCATTATCTTGCCAGTCGGCCATTGCGGTCTCGTCACACACCATGCCGAAATTGGGAGAATATCCCGATCGCCTGTATCGTCGCGGAAGCTGTAGTTCGTTGAGAGGCAGCATAGTGTCTGATCGAGATTGATCACAGCGTTATCGTGTCATCGTAATTTCTACGGTGCAACGAGTGTGTGGGTAGCATTCGAAGTCCTAGCGGACATTGTTCAAAGGGTGTCCTTTAACACGTCCACTGCCATACGAGATTACCGGGCTTTCGCTGGTCGAATTGTGTTGCTGCTGATGGAATTGGAGCTGCTAGAAGTTGTTGCTGGAAATGTTTGAGATATGAGATATAAATGTGCAATGAGTGATTCGAACTGATTCTAATTGAATGAATGATATATTGTATGTGGTGAGCGTGTATTGTATGTTGTATATGAGTATGTGTACTATATAAATTTTGTGTAAAATATCTTTAATGCAGACAGCACGTAACTGCGTCTTAGTTAGATTTAATGTATTATTTGAATATATTATAAATGAATGTTACGCAATTTTGTTCTTTAGGTATGTAAGTTTAATTATATTGCGATAATTGGTTCATTTTTATTATCTTTAACGACGATTCGGTGAAATCAACGTTTCACGTTCGACAAAGGATACGATACGTCAGCAAGAAGACTGTCCAGAAATTGAACGGTTCGCGTTTCTTCGTTTCTCGTCCCCTATCGTGCTAACGAGGCAGCGAGAGTCATGGAATCACTTAAAAACGTAAAGCTCCTGGTGATCAGGGAATTAACGATCCCGTCATTAAGAAAGTTAAAATGAATGGGCTTTGTCGGCGTCTCGAACACAACGATTTTCCTCCATCGCGAGGAATTCTTTGACCCTTTTGCCCTTTTTCCCTCCGTAGGAAGATGCAGCAGGTCCACCTTTGATGGACAAAAGGTGTTCCACATAATGAAGGGTTTCAGTCGGCCTAATAAAAAGCCGGTGCCATTACGCCTGGTCTTTCTGTGTCGCCCTATAGATATATTTTCCCGCAAAGGTGCCCCGTGAAGATATATTCACAGAAAAGATACCGCACCCAAATGCAGCCTTAGTTATCGGCACTATATCTTGCTTCTGCCACTAATGATTTAGATAATATCACGTATCTGATGCAATTTAGAAGCTTCAGCTTCAGAATAAATGTGTCTGCAGTTCCAGCAACTTTAGATCTCGATGGCCGATACCTGAGAAGGTACAAATCCGTAAAATACCTTAAAATTGAGTGCGTTTTTATGGATACGTACGACTGTGAAGTGCGGCATGTGTTTTCAAAGGGGTAAATCTTGTAAATAAGAAAGTATAAAAATATATTTTTCGAAACTGAAAGAAATTAATCTGCGTAGTTATTTCAATTTAGCATTTATTATCATTAAGTTTCAGGAAATATTAAAAATCTACAAAGATATTTTAAGATAGTCACTTATATTTAAAGTTATGAACAACAATTATGTAATTTTGAAATCATAGTACTGCGACTAATTTATTAAATGAAACGTTGCGAATAGGTTTATCTGAGCAATAACGGCATTATACGCATTATGATACCAAAGTGGTGTAATTGCTTATTGGGTTGCCTACCCTTAGGAGTATTATGTATATTAGGGACGGTTAACCCTTTCACGGGACCGTCTGTCTGATATTCGACAGAGAATGTCTGGTTGCTTGATTTTAGGTGCAAATGAAATAAAATCTGCTTCTATTTTCTGTTGTTTAATTGCAGTTACAATTTCACGTTCAATGTCTTCTTTTGTAATACATTAACATTTTGTATAAGACCGAAATTTTAATCATAAATATTATTTAATTAAAAATGAACGAGATAAAAGAGAAATGTTGAATTATCTGGTAAAGTTAAATAATTAATAGAACTATTGAAATTTCTACAGAAAAATTATTTTGGTCAAAAGTATTGGGGTAAAAAAAATGAATTTTGCCCTGTAGTACCGTCTTTTACCACGCGAGTCGCTGACTCTAAAAAAAAGTTACCCCCTAAGAAAGAATTCTGCTGCATCGATACGATGGGGAATTCAGATGGGTGAGCTGTTTTATCGACATTTATGTGTATTACCTTAGGTGTCACTTTCACTGTCACCACTAGATTGGTCTGATGTGTCGACAAATTTAAAAACTCGAAAATCTTTTTTTTCCGGGGATTAGGTAAAGTAAATATTTATATATATATAAAAATTCTAAAACTTTTGTGAATTTTTAAATTCTATTTCCATAATCAAACAGTATTATTGAAATTTCTTAATTGTATTTCTTAATTTTATATTTTAAAGGAATAGTTACTAACTGCAGGTTTTGTGTGGCTGACTAGTTGAACAATTAATGTAGCTTTTGAAATTTTTGAAGATGAAACTATAAACAATTCACGAACTGAATCATGTATTATATAAATAATTAATATACGTAATAGAATTGAAAGGAAATCTAATAAAATAATAGTCTGATAATGCACTTTTGTGTACTGTTTTATATTTTTTTTAAATCCCATTACGTAACAATCAATTGATATTTATTTTACTCCCTTGTGATAATGTCGAAGAATATTTGTTAAATAATAGTTACACGTAAGAAAGTATTTCCAATATATAACAGTATATACTTCAAATCTAATCTTCTTAATCTTACAAAGTTTATCGATATTAATAAAAAACCATAAATTAACTACGTAAAGGGAAGACGATAAGAAATTGCAGTTATAATTCATCAGCTTTATGTTGTCCAACATTTACATCCACTAAAATCTTACGGAATAAAGAATTCCTCCTTATTTAAGTATTCCCATAATCACCAAGATTATTTATAAAATTCATAAAACATGGCAAGCTTCGAATATATTTCAAAGTGAAGTGGACAATTAAACACGTTTCCGTGAAAAGTCTAATATCGATTCCGTGGGGATTTGTGCCTACATGTATCGATCAGCGCCGCTAAATGTCGGATAAAGGACTTCCATCGTGATCTATTGATAAGCCGAATTTTAGCGGTACTTGAAAAACCAGTATTCCGCGAAATACAATATTGCGGGGGTAGTAAATCTTGTTTTATTCGCGTCATAGGCCACTCTCGTGTTTAAAGCTATTATAAAATATAGACGCGTACACACGCATCGCTGTCACGCGCTTATTCCGCCCTCCTTCTCTCTCCACGGACTTATCGCAGCGGAGCAGAAATATCTCGAGCGTGTAATAAAGCACCGAGAAAAATGTCGAAACTCGAAACCGAGACGAAGCTCGAGGTGCGTAATGTACGAGTATCATACGTCACAATCAACTGCACGCGGCGCCAAACGCTTATTTCTCCGATGGCGCTGCCACGCTATGAAATTACACCAAGTTGACTTACGTTCGCGAACGACACCCTGACGTAGTTTAAACTCGGTTTCGCTGGGCAAAAATAATTTTCTCGTATATTTAATGCCTTATTTACGTCTATCGCAGCCCACCTCGGATCTGTGTTCCCTGGTAACGAGGATTTCCCGGCGAGTTAGCGAGGCACACGGGGACGAATGAGCAGCGAGCATGGAACGGGAATTAACGTTTAATTTGCTGCTATCGTTCAAATAATATTCTGAACAATCACAATTCCGACGGTGTGGCTTTGTATTCGTGTGACGTGTAACGATAAATAATGAAATACTTACAAAATAAGGTTTAACATGTCATATAGCATGATTCTTTGCGTCGATTGGCTTGATTAATTGAAAAATATTTGTAGTAGAAGTTGTAAGTGCCAGCATCAATTTTTTTAACAGTATGATATTATATAAATAATTATTATCTATATCAGTAAATCTCATATCTGCCTGGCAAACAGAAATGCATGACATAATAGGGGTAAAGTCCCAATAAAATATAATTATATCGCTTAACTTCCACTAAATCACAGTTATAGAGACGAGAAATAAATATCCATTAAAAACATTTACTCAAAAATCACGTCGCGCAATTTCGCATAAAGGTTCGCTGTCCATTAGAAAATTGTCTTTAAATTATTCTTTTAAAATTCATATCTCCGCCATTGTACGCGATACGCAGATGATACCCAATAATAAAACCGCGAACAATAAGATTGTACATGAATGGAGAGGACAGTAGCTCGAATCTCGGGGTCACTAAAGCGGTCGATGATCGTTGGGGCAATATTATCTGACGGATTCATCGAAAAAATATGATACCATATGCTAATAACTCACGCATGGATTCTTGTAAAAAAGGAACGGGTAAGAAATCGGCTGGCAGCGGTTAGAGTAACCAGACAAACCGATCGTATTATGCTCGCAAGAACGAATAAAGCCAGGATTCCGCATTGTGGCCGCGTACTCCGTGTGTTCGATGGAGAAATGGAGGGAAAGAGAGAGGCAAGCGAGAGCGTAAGGTCAGGTAGAAGCTTTTAAATATTCGAAAAACGAGACAGAAGCCAGGTAGGGTTGCCTACTGGATGCGCGCGAGTAGGGCGCGTCGACGTAACCGGTTACAAACGCGATATGTACCTGCGATTCCGCTGTTCGATCGAATCAGTAGCCGGTTCGTTTCACCGGGATATTCGGCGTTCGAAAGCAAACTCCCCGGCCGGAAAGCTTCAAACAACGAGTCTCAAAATTGTGCCGGAGCGAGATCGGTTTTCTTCTTTACCGTGCGTCTGTGTCGGTACAATGTACTTACGTTGCATTAAAGATCTCTCTTCGAACCATTGCTCGGTGGGAATTACGTAGAATATTGGGAAATCATTACGTACGCGAAGGAAGCGTTATAGATTTTCGGTGAAATGAATGTACGGTGTGTTACGAACGGTGAGTGTATAAATATTGATGTGTCTATGGTGCGACGAGACTTCTTATTGTTGTGTTCTGTTGCGTTGTTTGTGTATGCTTTTAATTACTCCGTATGCATTAGTAGTGGACTCTTTGGTCTGAAATGTTTTTAATTGTTTATTTTGTAATGTGCATTTTGATTATTTAATTTCATGGTAGTTTAATGTGTCAGTTTATTTATTTTTAGTGTTTAAGAGCTATTGAAGTTGGATTTTTACGTATAGGTGTGACGTAATTGTAGCATTATACTGAACAACGCAAATATCAAATGAATATTGTAATATATGTACATCTTAAGGGAATATCACATTATCTAAGTATAAAATAAAAATTTTAGTCAAGTTCAATCACTTTTTGATGGGTTCGTTGTTAATCTAGCAATATCTATTGGAGAAGCAATGAACCGTTCGTTATTTATTAAGATATTCGGTTATATCTTCACCTTATTTATTAAAAATTAATTACTACAATACTCATTTATTATCAATTTTCAATTGTATATTCTATGTTCGAATAAAAATTCCCTCAAAAGCTTAATGCGAAAGTAAATTGTACAAATCTACCATAAAAGTAATATAACTTGTAGTTAAATTGTTAAATTGTTTAATCGCAAGTTTGTCACTTTAAGCTTGCACTGTAGCAATGTTTCGTACCTACCGTGAAAACGATGGCGCCAATGTAATAAGTTTAGCGTGAGTGTACAGAGGAATAAAAAAATCCGATTCATCTGTAAAGCAAACGCAAGTAAACAAGGTCAGTAGAATAAGAATGGCCACTGGCTTTGAGGCACGGGTTTGTCGATTGATCGACATCAGCCCGAAACCCATCAATTGGTCGAATCGGTCCCCCTCTGACGGACGGGGTGGACGCATTTCGATTTCCACCCCCTGCGTGCGAGGGTGCGTTTGTCATCAAACGGCTCGGCCATGCTTGAAATTTCGT
Source organism: Nomia melanderi (assembly GCF_051020985.1). Classification (NCBI taxonomy): domain Eukaryota; kingdom Metazoa; phylum Arthropoda; class Insecta; order Hymenoptera; family Halictidae; genus Nomia; species Nomia melanderi. The sequence continues at coordinate 8,657,464 of NC_135005.1, forward strand.
GCGATGCAGCTATGGAATATCGATATTCCCTGCCAGCATTGCTGGATTCCTCAAGGACGACATCAAAGGACGTTATTCGCAGGGATTACATTTACAGAAGAACATACACGTAGACAATTTTCCTGGAAAACCCGCAATGCTATATTTTTATAATATGTGACGGAGTCTCTCTTTTAATGGTGGTTAAATTTTATTTGTATATAACGTTAATTTCATATCCCCGCATGATTCAAATGAAATATAATGCTTTGGTTTCTTTCCGATTAGAATAAATTACGATGTGAAATAAGGCATTAGTAATAGGGTCGCGAAAGTGGATAGAATTCACTGACATCAAAATAACTTGTATTACCTTCATTTCGTTTATTTCTGCGAACGTTAAGATGAATTAGGAAAATTCACATTTTCACGGGATGAATGAGATTTTCTAATACGAATCAGTTGGTATGAGATATTCATATGATATTATTTTCCGCCACTCTCCCCATAATAAATTTATGCACTGAACTACATTCTTCAAATTTATATGCATTCATGGGAAATTTGAAAGTTCAAAATTACGTAGAATACACGTGATACCACTAAATATAAAAAAAGCATCGAAAAAGTAGCACCTTTTATAATGTTTCATGGAAAACAAATCATTTACATTTATCATATTATTAAATACATAATATAACATTTTATAGTATCCGACATAGCAGAATAAAACATAATATAATATCAAATTATATTATTCAAAATTCAAATTCCAACAATGAATCCGCAATCCACTCACAACACGCTACCAACAAAAACCACCCAGTCCGCACAGTTCTGATTTACCATTTACACAAACATACAATCACGACCTCCGATTCGACCGTACCCAAACGCGGCTCGTCTCGATCTGCCCAATAAAGGACGGTTTAAGTCTTTCAAGCTAACGGTGCAGCGGCGGTGCCATCAGTTCTTCCGTCACGCGGCGAGGAAAAAGAGACCTCCGTGAAATTGGCCCCGATGTCACCGAAAGAAGATAATACCTAACCCAGTCCGGGTTTCCGTGAGACGTAGGTTCTCTTCTCGCCCGCGAATCTATGCCGACGTGGTGCATCTCGCGATTCTGGTTTCGAGGGAATCCGACGTCCCTCCCTCGCTGTGCCATCCATCCCCTCCCCCTTCTGCCTCTCTGGCCTCCTCACCAGCCCCAGCGACTTTGAAGAAATAAATCTTCGGCCCGGGGCTCTACATCACCGGTTGGCAAGCAATTTGGGCCCCGACGATAACTCATACATGCATCGATAGTACCTCGTTCCCTCCTCTCTGCTCCTCGCGCAGCAGCTACGCCGCCCGCGCGCTGCCTATCCTTGTGCGCGTGGCTGCGCTCCTATATACGCATAATGTATTATGTATGTAGGTATATAAGCTGAGAAAACCGGCGGAGAAGATGCACGATGATTTGGCGGTCGGGGTACAATGTCCCGAACGGGCGGGAACGAGACGGGAGCGCCATGACGCGTTCGACCGACGCGACGCGGGATCGGCGAATGGCGATAGCGGCGAAAATAAGCGGGCGGAACGCGAGATCACTGCCAATTTCTGCGGGGTCTCGATTTTTAACGCGTTCAGTGACACGGTGGTCACCGATGACTCGGGCTTACAAATTACTGGAGGAGAATTGATGTAAGGAGATTGATGTTGAATAGAAATATTTTGTTTTTGGAAGGACTGTTGTATTGGAAATATTGGTACCTAACGAAAAGAGAATACATTTATGAAAGTAGATGTACGTAAAGAGATATTAAATGGCAAGACTCAATATAGCACTAAAGACGATTGGACGTGTAGATATGTGACAGTGTAAAAGCATATAGAAAATTATAGGTTTCTGAAACTTAGGAGAGAAGCATGGTAACTTTTTTCAATTTACGTAACACTGGGCTCCATTAGATAAAGAGAACATGTAACTTTTTCACTGTAATAACCTCCCCCTCTAGCAGTGAAGAACTTATTTTTATAAATAGCCATTTATAGATTTTACAGATTAATGATTCTACATTAAGTCACGAGAATATAAAATTTTCCGCGGTATTTGTATAGCACGGGGAATCAGAAAATATCGGGTCGCTCCTCGTTCAATGCTCCCGACATTCACAGCCGCATTTCCGGATATGATTTGTACGTTACGTAAGTACATCGGATCAGTTTCTTATATAAGACCAGCGGTAGATAGGTAGTTTCGTACATCTTTGCATATAATTAGAAGAGTATTGAATCGACCCTCATCGGACGTCTTTTCACCGTGAAAAAGCAGGATGGGACCACGGGGGTAGGTCTGCTCGCATCCGAGTCACAAGCACAACGCTCACTCTTCTTTTTCGGGCTTCACAAAAAGAGGTCTCCTTCACCCGTTGAAAAAAATATGTAGAAGGGATGTGGGCTCTTTTCTCGATCGGCAGGTACATGCCTGTGACGTGTTCTAGGGCACATGCATATTACCTGACAATGGCCCATCCGGAAGAGGGTAACTGAATTAGGCCAGTACCGTACGAGACTGGTTTTAACGCTAGAACTACCATATCCGTGAAAATCACCGGTTTTAGTTTTCTTATTTTGCAATTATTGATATTTTCAGAGTATTCAGTATGTAAAATGATTTTGGAAATAAATAGTTTCACTTGAACACTATAAAAAACATCCGAAGAAATCGAAAAAAATGTATTGTTACAGTCTTTAAGCATTACATATCATTCGCGTTGCAACTGTTCTCGAGCAATTTGGAAGCTCCGATCATTGGTGGTGACCGTGGCAGTAGCGTAACATACTTCTCCAAAAGAAATCATAATTATCATAATTACAAAACTTAAAATTATACACTGTAAACATGGAAGGACAACGTTTGCAGTTCAGAAATGAAACTATTGGATAAACACAATTCGAATGCATGAAACAAACACTGTTTCATGTAACTTTTAAATTTACTGTTAATTAATTATCATTACGTATATTTTCTCTTTATCGTACCGTTTGTCACTTTTTTGAATACATTTCAAATAAGCTTTTAATATATTGGGTAAATGCAAAACTTTTCACGTTTTATTATAAAATATAAAAAGAAGAGTCCTCAACTGTTCACTGGCTAAACTAAAACTAAGTAAAACTGAAGAAAGAAGTGTCCTTTGTATACGTTGTAATAGTTATTACTATAAGTAATAAGAAGAGAACAATTGTTTTGTCAACCACGTTCAAAAAACGTCAAAATTTCTACATCAAGTCCATTACATTTGCGTGTGCGCAGTTTCGAAGTGGAAAGAATCCGTGGATGTCGGCTACGGCCCTGACGGGGCAACCCTTTCCTCCTTGGGCCCCATCCGCTTCCTTGAAAATCATCGGCATAAATTATGTATGCAGGTAGCTCACATTGTGCGGCCGCTCACCTCAGCGGGGCCCGATGATAAATTATTACACATTGAGAATTTCGGGGCTAACGAGGGTACGAAATTTGAATATCCTTCCTCGCGCTTTTCATTCTCACGCTGTTCCGTCCCTGTCACTCTCGCGCCTCTTCGCAACCCCTTATCATACGTTCTCTTACGCTCGCGCCGACTGCGCGCATCAATTCTGGTCTACCTGAGGCCACGCGAGCACAATGACTCTCTGATTTGATTTATCGAACAATTTCTCTTCTATGCGCGAACTTGCGTTTATCAAACGATTCTTTTTTTCCCTTTCTTCGACCCTGCGAGCGTTCGCGCTGCGCGCAATGAAGCGGTTCGTTTTCAACGGAGTCACAAAAATGAGACAAATTGATGCGAGTTGGACCTTCGTGACTCTGTTGGCTAATAGAACCTTGAACGTACGATCTGACATCTTCGGAATCGATGATTTCGCTTTTAGTCGGTGTTACTTCTTAGGTTATGTTACGTGACAGTTTACTTATGAATTTATGCTTGTTTCGAAGGAAATAAATTGATATCCTCCGATATTTCGAAGAAGCTTTCTTAACAATTGAATACAAAATTATGGTATTTTTTATGTATATTTTATATTTGTGAGGATTGAGCTTGTGTAAAGTAAATGAAGAATTGATGAAATGTTTTTGACCATGAATGAAGGACAATGTATCTTATTAACCCCCTGCCCTATGATTTATTTCTCAACTATAAAAAAAATATATTGCGATCAATAATTTATTGAAAACAGAGAAAAATTATAGGCATATTTCACGCCATGCTTGAAAAATATTGAGAAATATTTATACTTGTTACATTCTGTTTGGAATCTTTACTACGCATTTGACACGCTATTATAAGGTAAAGAATTAAAATATGTATATACGTTTATTTATAAATTTTCGATCTTCAATCTATAATACATGGAAATATGACTAAGTTTACTTAGGTTTAATTTAGCAATGGTTAGGAAAATCCCATGTTTGCTCGTGCTAATGATGTGAACAGGTAAACCCCTTGCGTTATACTTTTCTTTACGATCAATCTCGGCAAATTAATTTTACTACGAATAATTCGCAAGAAATGTGAAGAAATCTTTTATTGCTTGAAAACAGGATTAATATTGAAGGTGAAATATTAAAAATAGTAAAATATTTGAATATTCACAAACTGCCATGATCCAATTAATCTGGAAATCTTAACCGCGAGTCTTACTCGTCATTGGAGGCCAAGGAGTTAAATGAAAATAGGTTGAAGAACACAGCGTTTTAAGGATCACCGAGTCAATCGAACCGCCCATCGGTGAAAACTACACCCTTATAAACAATCACGGATCGACTGGTTGGTGGGGTTGGTGCACATGATGGCCGCCAATTCGGAACCAGTACCCCCATCACGACTAAAAAATATAATGAGCTTCCTGGTTGTCCCCACCAAACGGCAAATTTTTTTTGTGTTCGGTATGGGGCGCTGAATGCGAGAAGAATAGAAAGAGAAAGTGAAAAGAATGAGAGTGGACCCGCAGTGGCGTAGGGAAAGAGAAGGAACGAGGAAGAACCCCACGCGAGTGATTTGCATACGCGGCCAGCCGGCTGCGCGAGCCGAGTTAGTTCTATCGGCGAGGGGTTACCTCGAGTCGTCTCTCTGCTTTAATGAACCGTCGTTTCAACGTTCAGTTCCTTGCTCCTGTGCTCGGCGTAAACAAATTTGTTGTGTTCGGTTAACATCGAACACGAATTTCGCTGTAAAATCGTTTCTATCGTTCGTATTAATACTAAAACTACCGAGCAGTTGAATTGACTTTTTGAAATTTACCTGTAGAAACTCGAAGAGTGGATGTATTGAGATTTCTATTAATTTATAATTGAGTTTACGTATTGTTAAATCAATGTCTTCAGTGATTTCTCCGAAAATTATTTATTCAGTAACCGTAGAAAGAGGAAATCAGTAATGGGTCATTTTGACCTGTCTGGTAGTTCTAGTGGTATTTACGTGAGCTTATGGTTGGTAAGCGACTGATAAAGGTTGTTAATTTATTGTGAATGTTTGTATTTTTATAGCTTTTGCATCTGGACAAAATTCAGTGAAATGCAAATTTTACTAGATATAACTTTTATTGAATTTTTGCGGTAATTTGGAATGTTGAACTTTTTTTATAATGTGGTATGATTATTCTATGTTATATTGGAAGGAGTACGGTGATTTCGATCAAAGGTTAGCTAATAAGGAAAAATAAATAAGTTTGGAAAATTGTATTTGATAATGAAATTTTGGGGATTAATGATCAATTTAAATACTACTTGACTATGCAGAAAATTTATTCTAACAGTTTTATAGGAATCAAATCTATATTATTTTTATAAAACTCTTCCTTGGAAAGTCTTGAATATTTCGAGTAAAAAATGTTTACATCACTTCGTAATTGTGTTTAAAATATAGTTATCTTTTATAAATCTAAACAGAAAATGTAACAGATAATACGTTTATCAAACATTATGTATTCAAAATGAATATTGTTTATATTTTCAGCATTGAACTTTTCGAATTTGTAACACTACTTTAGTTTCGAACCTCACATCTATGAAAAATAATTCTATATGTATTTGCAGTCGAATGTATTACATATTAAATTATTAACACGTTTAATCATTTTTTCAACAAAAAAATTACTAGAATAAATGATTTTTGTAGTACGTTAAATGAAATGCACGAAAGAACATTACATGGTCTTTTTTTAAGGAAAATAATATTGAAATCATTTAGTTCTTATATATTAGCATTGTTAACGTATACGATGAAGTTAGATATCCCTTTTAATTGTCACACTTAATAGCATCAATCAATTTACTATAAATAAACAATGAAAATATACATCACAACTTACGTTCAAAAATAAATTCAATATTTGTAAGAATTCTCAGATATATCAACATAGCTCATATGAATAACATATAGCAACAGCAACAACAAAACAAGTTTCCATTACATCACTTTCATTGGCATATTACTTTATTGCTTGAATAAACGTTTACTGGTCAGACATAGGTTACACTGTTCAATAAAAACTCCATTCGATTAAAGAAACCATATTAAAAATCAGACCGGCCAATTTAAAGTGCAATGAATCACAGAAAATATATTACTATTATCATTCATATTCTCTAATCTTTCATTAGCTAATTTCTAGTTTCCTCGTGAATTAGGTCACCACCTTCGCAGAATGAACGTTCATAGCACATTCATCCTTCGCAAACTATTGATCGACGAAAACAACCACTTCGACTCACAAATTCGTGAAAGAAACCGAAGCACGCGTACGTTTCGTGTTTCATGAACAATCTAAATTATGTCTCCGTCAAAATAAATTCGATAGATTTTGCTACGTATAAGTAAAACTTCGATCGAACAGACTTTATTAACGAAATAATCACTTCACCTTCCGTCTTAATCGAGTTTCGACGATTCACTCGAACTGTCGTGAATTACGATCACTACGAATGCTAGTGTTTTTTTTTTGCAACGGAGGAATGCACGCGAGATCGTGCCGGCACGAAAGCACTTAGCGACGTTTTATTAATTACTGATACGAGTTAAACGAGGGAGAATCTAGCCTGGATGGAGGCGAGAAGTAACGGCCATTTTGACGCCTGCGTGGAGAGGCGCCGCGACGCTCTCCTAGGGCGTTGTGACACGGGGGCGGAAAGGGGGTGTGCTCTGCGCCGAGTGGCTAACACTTCAGTAACACAGTCTAGAAAAGCTAAGAGGCGTTGTTATTTTTCGAAATTTTTGAAACACCGTTTCTACCATATTCAATCATTCCACTGGTTCCACAGTTGCGAAAGAAATCATAGAATAAGGGGTTAAAGAAGTTTGAAGCTTTATGAACGCTCTTCGTATTTTTCGATTCATCTGTAACTTTATTAAACCCTTAACACTAGATTTATGGAACGAATTTTACTGGTACTGAATTTTATAAACATTATTTGGTAAATGTTTGGGTTGATTTTGATTGATGCAGATATGCGAATATTTATCCTAATTGTTTCTTTAAACCTCTAAATCTCAAAATATATGTACATGAACGAATATGAATTTTCTTAAAAGTGGTAGAATCAACTGTAGAATAAATGTCTGTAAATTTAATGTTAACGAGTGAAGAAATATTTGTGTTCGTGACAAATGAATTTTAATCAAATAAGAAATAGCGGTCTGAACACTTAAACCGATCTACACGTCTCAGGTTTCAATCGTATTCCTTCTTGCGAATAGAAAATTCAGTTTAAACTGTTATTTCATAAACAAACTGCGTTTACAGTTTTACATTATATATAGAATTGATTTTGTTAGAATTTTATTTCATGTCCAAATAATTATTTTATGAATATTAGTCAGGAATAAAATACTTATAAGTAAAATATTAAAGTAATATATTAATTATAGAATGTATACCACAGTGATCAGCCAAATTGTCATAATAGCTGCTACGCGCAGAACATGCGAAAGTATTCCGAAAATAGGATTTATTTTACTATAATTTTATTTCATATTCAAACAATTATTTCGTGAATGTTAGGAATAAAATACTTATGCAATTTCCAAATCTATTTAAGAAACCAAATGAAATACGTTAAAGTAATATATTAATTATAGAATGTATACCACAGTGATCAGCCAAATGGTCGTAATAGCTGCTTAACGCGCAGAACACACGAAAATATCGCGAATCGCTGCGCGTTCCTAACAAGACGACGACAAGGACGTCGAGGACAAGAATATTTTTCCTCAGAATTTGATTGGCGCTTCGAGAGGCTCTCGCATCCTCCCGAATACGTTCGTGCGCGCATGTAAATATTATATTATACAATCCGTACATGCACGCCTCTATTCGGCTACGTAGATATATGTATATAGGCAGATGGGACGCAGACGCCGGCGTCGCGACGTTCGACGGTACAGTTCCCGTCGGACGGTCCTTCGAGATGGCAGGATTCGGTCCCGGATCCACTCTCAGTCCTTCCTACGCCTTCGCTCTGACATATCGTCCTTCCCTCTTTCCTTCGAGAAAACAAATCTCCCAGCTTGCTAAAGAGTCGCGGATCAAATTTAGTGACTGTTCGACGCCGCCTATGAACGCTCCAATTCTTTCGACGAATCGCACGAAATCATTTACGTACAATTCTGTTTTTATTCTTTCCGAGACGAAAGAGTGAAGTGATAGTTCGTTTGCTTCTCGAAACCGACATACGTCCCCTAACTTCCTGAAACAGTGAACGGTTTTACTTTCACTTCAGAGGGAACTTGTTCCGTTTAAAGAAGAATCCGTACACCGTAGTTCGAATAATTAGTGGAATTATTAAGTTAGGTCATGAAACGACGTTGTTAATGGCTGACACATTTCCGAAGGACGAAGCGTCTCCAAGGGCGGCTAACAGCTGATTGTTTCCCTCTCGCGATACGTCGAGCGACCCTCGTCTCGAATTAATTACGTCACCGCTGCCACCTCTCCGCGGGCCACCCTCCCGCCGCTCTTAATCACCATCCCCACCTTCCCGTTCCTTCTCATTCATTTTCACTTTCACCGACGACGCGTTTAACCCCGCGCGTTCCCTCGTCGTTGTTATTTACCCGTTTCCTCCCTCTTGTGTACTCGAAAATCAACGCGGTCACCCGGTTTCGGAGGCGAAATTCAACGAAGCCAGATATCGATCTTTCCCGATTTCTCCCACGAATTGCGTTGCGTGAACAGAAGATCGGGATGACGATGCACGAAGATCATCGAAGGTGAGTGTTTCAAACGATCGCACGAATCCCGATGTAACGTTGGAAATTGTTTTTCGTTTCGTTCGGTCGATTCGATCCGGAGGAAATGAAGAAATCATTTTCGAAGTGGCGTTTAAGCGGTCACGGTTAAATATGATTACGAAGAATCGACGTCGAAGCGGACGTTGACTGCTTGTTTTCCGGTACTCCTCGAGTATCGGAGTATTACGATGTTCATGAGACGCGGACTAAACGGTTATACTTTCGCGCGAGTAATAAATACGATTTTCTCGGGGGCGGAGCGAAGAGCGACGAATTGGTAAACGCATTATGGCCGAGTCGGAGCGGGAATGGAATCTTTAATTTAGAAACTGGAATAGTCGTCGACGGGAATATCGGAGGACGTTGACAGTTGCGATGGAAATTGCTCACTTTGACGGTCACTTTGAGTATGCTTGCGGCTTAATTCTTCTGTTATGTCAAACGATTGTATCGTGAATTATACTAATGTTCTGTATCAAGATGTACGTGATCACTGATAGATACTGAGAAATCACTTTTCAATTAACAAATAGAAAATTTTTGAAAATACTAATATTAAGAAAATTTCTTGATAGCTATGGAAATATTTAAAATGAATTACACGGAGACAAATTAGAAAATGGCATTTCGTCTGAATTAAACTTGAATTCAATTAAAAAATTATTATTCTTTAACATATAGTATTTTTTATTATTCACTATTTTGATTGTCTTTTGATTATCTAGTAATCTAATTTTTTGATTTCTTTGAACTGATTACTGAACCACGAGATAGATTTTACTTAAATTTTAGCCTGCTTCTTTAGCCTGGATATTTACGAATGTCACAAGGATAGATCTTTTTTCAAGTTCTCACTTTCGTTGTCACTTTCGGTCTTTCTGCATCGAGATTACGTGTTAAACTGACACGTTTCCGATGACAGGAATCCGCGAGGCCGTTTTGTCGACTGTTGGGGACAGAAGGTGGGGAGGAAGACACCGGTTGCACTCATCAAACCCCCTCTCTCTCAACCTTCTTTAACCCTTTCACCCCTCTACTTTCTGCTGCACGTTCTGCACGTGTTACGGAGCAGTTAGGAAACATCGTCTCTTCTTTTTGTGAGATTGCAGATGGTGGTTTTCAATCGCAGGTAAAAGTTAAATAAGTTATTAAAGTCTGCCAAGAAAAATATAACGTGCGAAACGTGAAAATAAAATATTCGTAGATTTGGCCCGATACTTTATGTGATACTGATTGCAAGTTATATGCTACTTACATTAAAGTATACTTGGACAAAAAGCTTTTATACAGAAAATGCTATCAAAAATTGAACAGGAGATTCAGCAAATGTTTTTCTTCCTCTGTACCTTATTAAATAGTGTTTCAAAATTTACAGTATACTTATTTTTCAAATAAGTAACAAATTATGGTTGTCTAATAGTTAATTGGAGTATATGATGACATAGTAATTTACGATTATCATTTACATATAAATCATTTCCAATTATCAATGTTTTAATTTCATCATTCAAGGGGGAACATTGATCCAAAAACGTTTGCATCAATAATACAAATAAAACATTCTAATTACATTTTAATAATACTAATAAAGAGCATAAGATAATAAAATACATATTTTATCGAATGATTTTTAATACAGACATATCCGACAAACAAACATGTATCGTTGCTTCTTTCAAAATGCATCTTCGCGTTAATTTGGAAATATTATTCATTTTCACTGATCCATTGATGAAAATTCAATGAAAAATCACAATCGGAAACAAATATTCCTCGGTTCCTTAAATCCACTGTGGATATTTCTTCTTCGATGTCGGGGCACCCTTCCGGCTTTCTAGGTTCAACCCTTTTTCCTTGCCGGAAGGCGGGCGGGATTCACCCTGTGGGGCACCCCGTTGTCGTTCCCATTGTGCGCCAGGTCGAATAATGAATTATATTTTTCTTTTCCATCGGAGCATAGATTATAATATTTTTTACTATCTATAAAAAGCAAACGGGAGAACCGCCGCGCGCCGGTTGGTACACCCTGTTTCCCTGTCACCCCACCTCTGCCGTCTGACCCTGTAGCGTGAACAGGAAGAGCGAGAAAGACGCCAGAGAAGGGTTAGAAAAAAAGGGGGAGGTATGGCACATAAATAATCAGAGCGACTCTTCTTCTACCTGGGCAGGCTTTGCATACACGCTAACTAAGTAACCAGACTGCTATCTGACAGCCAGGCAGAGGAGAGACTTTGGGGTACGACATATGCAGTGGGTTGACCCTATCTGTGTTTAATGACCCGCTGATACGCTGGTTTTTCCCTGACGCTTCCTTTTTCCCAGCCTTTGTTCATACCTTCTTTTGTGTACTATGTTTTATGCGTGTTATGTTAGACATTGTTATTCTCGAATACGATGTTCGGTGTTTGTTACATTTCGCACTTTATCCTTCGTGTTTCGCGGACACCTCTCTGAACATTTATTATTTCTGTTTGTTGGGTTTGAAAATTGTGATATTAGTCCTTGTGGCGAAGCGGAGCGTTATTTAATATGATGTGGTAAATATTGTTTTGAGTTTATAGGAAGACGATGTTTGTTAATGTCATTTCATCCTTGTAATTCATTTGTTATTTTCATTGTCGTTCATGTGTTCAGGCTAAATTAAAGTTGTTCTTTATATTTGCGAATTGATGAATTTATTGATGTTCGGATTTATGAATAGATGAATTTGTTTGTGAATTATTGTATATTCATATCTTTTTGAATGGTATTTGTTATACAGAGTGGTTTTTAGTTTGAATTTGTTCAGTAATATTTATGTTGTTACGTTTATTTTCGAAGTAAAAAGCATTAGTTAATATTTCTCGAGAGACAACTACCGAATACTCTTAAGAAACAAAAGTATACGTTACTGTGTTATTTTTAAAAAGCGAAACCACTTCGTTAACCACAGTAGTTGTAGTTTTGATATAATACAGTAAATTTCCGTACCGCAAATTATTTTCAAGTTTCACTTACTTACACAAACCAAACCAAAATGGAACATAATTTGCAAAAAAAATTGTTGTAATCTACACATAAAGATTACAAAATTCTCACTAGAAACTCAAATTTCTGAGCCAGATACCCGAGTATCTACATTTTTATACACGCTTCAATTTTCAATAATATAATTAGGAAAACAGACCTACAAAATAAAAAGAACTATAAAAAGCACTACATTTCCTACAGTTTGCATATCTTCCTGCGTTATATGCATTCTATGTAACACATTGCACTGCGAAATTTCCTTTAAACGCATGAAAATCCTCCAGCAATGACTCGTCCATGGAACGGCACGTGGAATCGGAAAGCGCTCGACTTAGAAGCGGAACGAATCAAATGATACCGCGTAACAAGACAACGTTCATCTATCAGAGGCGAAGGAGGATAAAGGGGGAAATCCGAAAATTTTTTTTCTCCTCCCTTCCTTTTGGTAAACGGCGCTTTGGCTTGTATCCCGTTTCACACATGGTGCCGCGAACCCCTTTTGCCGGCATTTCGGTCTCCGTCTGTGGCAGGTCGGAGTAATGTTTTAGATCTTATCCCCGAAATTATACGTCTGTCTGGCTGTCTGCTTCTACTCCCAACCCTCAGGACGTTGGCACGCGGTATCAAACGCTAATCGCATGCCACGTCTTTCTTCCTCCGGCTCCTATCTCTTTATTCCTTCTTCCTTTTCTTCCTGTCTGGGCTGCTTTACGTCCTTTTGCCTTCCGTTCTCTATCCCGCAGGATAACGGAACGACACCTCTACCCGCGTCTTTCGCGCGTGAGAGGATGCTTGGACATGAAGCCCCTCTTCGAGGGATTTCGAACATCCGGAATTCGTTTTCGCGTTTCCTCGGAGCGAGTGTTTCGGCCTGAACGTCCTCACCGGTTTCTGTAATTTCGTTCCATGAACTAAATTTATCAACAGAATTACTCTTTATCGTTGGATGTTTTATTGCATTTAAAACGTTTCGTAACTCGGTTTGTTGAAATTGCGAGAGAAATGTTGAGTGACGTTTGAAAAGGTCTGCGATGGATTTATATTATTTTGTAACATTATTTTTACGTTTATGTACTGTTCGAATGTAGTATTTAGAAAAATTGGAAGACAAGCTTGAGGTGAATGTAGTTGATCAAATAAATTAGTATTATCGAATATATTGTTGTTAATTCAATTACTTGTTATTTTGATAAAGTAATGAATATATAATTGAAAATTATTTTAATCTCTTTCACTGTAGTAGAACTGTAGACTGATATAGAAAAATGTAACGATTACTTTGTGAATCTTTATGCAAATATATTCTTCAATGAGGAACAAATGGAAAAAGGAACAAAATAAATGCTAACTACATTGATAAATGTTCTGGTTAAATAAACTTATTAAATCTACGTTCGACGTTTTTAAAATTTTGATTTCATTGAACTAAGTTTTATATCATTTCTAATAAATGTGTATATGTTCTGGAATCTAATAGACAATTTGACAAATTGATTACCGTTACTTGATTATTAATGTTAAATTAGTTGTGTTATTTTGCAATTTCTGTACTTTCCTCAGAAGTAGGCTCTTGTATAACAGTGAATTTATTAAAGAATTGCAATTAACCTTTTTTTAGTAGCATTTATTTCTTTGTTATGCTTCAAATGAAACATTGAACTTAAATACTATCTTAATATATAAATTAAAGTTAATGACGAAGGAATGAGCGGCGCAAGCGCTGCATCGCGCAGGTCCAGACTCACCCCTAACTCCAGATCTACGTTATTATGCAACAAGTTGCTCTACTCACCCTCTTTCTCTATCTGGTCTCCAGTCACCGGTAGTTATTAAGGACATCGTTTTCATTGGGCAACATTCCAGCGAAATACACGGATATTTCATGACCTCTTTAAAGACGATGTCTGATTATTTATGACTCTCTCCAGTGAAAATAAGATTTTACACTGATTAAATTGATTTCGTTAAAACAAAAAGTACTTTTTTATTTTCAGTTATCGAATAAAACGTAAACATCAAAGAAACTTATTAGTTTACTTACGGAACATATTAAATATTTTCTGAAAACAAGATTGCATATATTGTCAATGTTGAATAATTTCAATAGAATTATGGTTATAAAACTGATCAATGAATTTCATTTTTTTGTCACTAAACGTATTAAAACGATTAAAACCAATAAAACCACTTTTCTTGCAAATAGTAACTACTGTAAGCACTCAAATATATTACCGGATGATATACTCATATAATAAAAAAATGACAGAAATTATAAAATTATATAAACACCATTATCAATTATATTTCATAAAATAATTTCAAATTTTCAGTCGCAAGAATGTAAAATACGATATAGTACTACAAAGTACAATTTGACATGCATATTATACACATATATATTTACACTATTATAAACTAAAAAATAAAATTTCAGATACCGTCGTTATAGATAGTAATTTCGATGGAAACGGTTTCGCCGTGAAGAGCGATTATTCTTCGGCAACTCGAAATCGCACGGTCGATTAAAAAGAGAGAAAAGGGTATTCGATGATTTATGGGAGTTCGCGTTGTTGTGTTTAACCCTTTCGACGAAGGTCAGGGTGCATCCTTGAAAACCGGAGGGTAATCGTAGGCATTTTACGGGCCTTTTAGATCCGGGCCTCTCTTTCGTGCACGATATTACGTTATTTTGCCATGCTCGAGCAACGTGACGCGCGTGTAACCTGGCAATAAATCGTGATTATCGATGTCCTTCTTTCTGATTCTTTTATTCAATTCCGTTGCATCCATATGCAGATACCGTGCGCGTTATATAGACCGTGAAAAGCTGGGGAAAAAAAGGTTACAGGCCTCGTTCACCCCGCGGATAGAGGGAAAAAAATTGTATCAGTGTAAAAGTCAAATCTTTGAGGTCGGAACTCGCTTTCAACGTGGAAATTTCGCAGCTCCAAAAACGGCTCGGCGCGTGTCCCTGTGGTTGTTGAAGTGGCGCAAATATTTGACGCCCGATGAGTGCTCTCTTTTATAGACCGTACGAACAATGCACACGGACATCGCGTGTTTGTTTCGATCCAGAGACTGTCAATTTTATATTTTCACGTATCCGGTATTGCTTTTCATTCTCCAATCGTGACTTTGTTTTCGTAGGATCGAGTGCAATGGAACCTCTCGCAACCGAATTAATAGAGACTAAAGTGTTCGTGTAAAGGAATATTTCGATAATCGACAATCGCTTCTTGATGTTAAATTTCAGTTGTTTTAATAGAAGTTGTAGACGTTAATAATTTGTTGAATTATAAGAGTGTTTTATGTATTTATTTGCGAACTTTACAGCGAATGTTTAGGATTCGCTTGGTTAAGATATGTGATATTAAGAAGTTATTTAGATCAATAATGAATATTTGAATATAAAAATCTCTACTCTAGAAATACATAATGTATGTTAGTCGATCCTAAAACACGTGAAATAAATCGGTAGCAAAAAGTTGACAATGTCATCGAGAACCAATATTAAAGTACTTCAACATAAAATTAATCTATATTGTAAAACCGTGGATTCGTCAATTTATTTAATATTCTACTCTACGTTTACCTACAATTGAGTCGCTCAGAAGCCAAGACAGTTAAATCCAGAAAACAAAAATCGAAAAAATGAATGTGTCTGCTTCCGAAATTATACGACGTATTCAAAAGCTACAAAAAGAAGGGCTTTCTGACCCAGAAAATACGAAGAAACAAGTAAATCCTTTAATAATCCTTTAATAACTAAAAAGAATATTATTTATGTCGTGGCAGCCGACGTGTTAATCTATTCACCATCAAATCAGATTATACCACAATCTACAAATTACACATTACAATTTCGATCGAAGCAGTTCACCCAGTGAATTCAAGTCGAACTCGCCCGACTACCATCCATAATTTCTATCCAACAATAAAAACGACACCTTCTGCGATCTACTCAGCAGAAAGTTCCTCGACGCTCAATGCGTCCTCCAACCGCAAACCCCTACATCTTTCGTTATTAATGTCACGTAAGGGTTGCGCTTATTCGCGTACCGAAAGAGTTCTGGCCGGATCATTCAACCGTTAATGATCAGCATCGCGTATTTCGCCTTCTCTCGCCGAAATACGAAGCGCGAATGGTGGCTGGCTACGCCCGTGTCGCGTCTGTATAACCGAATACATCCAGCCACGCTCTTCGTGTCGTTTTACACGCATAAGCCTGGCTGCTATATATATATATGTATGTATGTATGTATGTATGTATGTATGTATGTATGTATGTATGTATGTATGTATGTATGTATGTATGTATGTATGTATGTATGTATGTATGCATGTATGTATGTATGTATGTATATAATATATATAACATACGTTGTTCAATTTCACGACGTCTCGCTTCAATTCAGCCGGCGGATTTTCCACCATTACTCCACCGTATTCCTTCTCCTTCCGCCGTTCTCTGCCTACACCCCCTCGCCCACCCCCGTGCCACCATCGTCCCTTTCACCCTACGCCGGCCTCAGGGACGGCACACACCACTTTGTGCGCGAAGACAAATTGGAAATATCTTCCCGCGAAATATAGCCGCGGTATCGGCTTCGACTTGCCGAAATATATGGGGCGACAACGGTGTATCCGGTCGTACCGGCTCGTTATTAAATATCCGTGCCACGTAACGCGTGCGCGCGTGCGGGCCCCGAATGAGAGGCAGGTGATTCCTTGCGGGAAAATTCGGAAAGAATACGGGCGAGTCGGGGAGAGGTGGCACAGTTCCTTTTTTAACTCTTTGCGTTCGTGTGTCATGCTGGAGATGACAGTAGAAATTTGTTGTAGAACGTTGGAAATTGTTTGAACAAGTACCGCGCTTTAAGAAATTATAGAAATTCAATCTTATTTCGTTGTTACATGTCTTGATGCGCTATATAAAATTTAATATTGAATTTTCAATTTTTAAGTTTGTTGGGTGAAATCGAATGATAATTGAAAGGAGCCTCTCTAGTATAAAGGATTAATATCAGAATTAATTTACCAAAATGATTGGTTTCGGTTTTATCGTTTCGTAATTATTGATATCTTAAAAGCATTGGATATTCGAAAATAAATACTTTCACTTGTATATTATAATGAATGTCTGAAGAAACTAAAGATAATCTATTATTATAATTTTTATAGGGATTATATATTAATCATATTCAATGCTTGGCAGTGCTAGTTTTGGGATTCGAAATTCAACTGCTTATGTTATGTTCGTACAATTTTGCAGTTAAGGCTAGAAGGCAATGACAGAACATAATATTAATATTGAAGGAGAATATTTTGAAAAATAATAATTTTTTCAAACTAATTTGTAACTTTCTTCGTGATTTCTTGAAACTGTCACACACACGCACATATAAAAAGAATAGTTAAATAGGTTTCGTTTTTCTTGTATTTAGTAACTCTCATTATTGAATATCGCGTTATTTAAAAACTCGATAGACGTTGTACGTCATAACTTCAAAAATACACAGTCAATTTAAAATTCGAATTTTTCAAGGATTAAGTATCCAATAAAAAATTGTATTTTATATGTTTTTATTATTTTTGTAAATGTAAGAAATCACTTCTCATCGGTTTAATGTGTCGTTCGGACGTACCCTGTATATACATGGGCGTATCGGAACGATGACGCCTACCGGCCAGCGAACCGGTTACCAAATGGCTCGTAGTAATGCCTAGGTTGTTCGATAACGAACCTCGAAATTGCCGTACCACTTCTGACGTTGAATTGATTTCAGGCGTGATTCCGGGAGCCGAAGGAATGTGTTTCCTTATTTATGAGCTAGCTGCTGCTGCTGCTGCTCCGTTCGTTGATACATATTAGATATCTTTTAACACTAGAACTACCGAACAATGAAATCACCTGATATCTGTTTCCTTAGACAAATCGCAAAAGTGCATTCATTAAGATTTCGATTGATTTCTCCTATAATTAGAATTGCATATTAGCGAACCAGTTTATTAAAACATTTCTTAGAGAAGTGTATGTTTTAACAAATTGTAAAAGAAGAAATATCTGATGGGTCATTTTGTATATTATATTATATTATATTATATTATATTATATTACACTATATTGTTTATTAATATATTATAATATATTTAATATATATTTAATAGCACGTTTTCCATAATATAATGATAGATAAAATGTTGAAATAAAATGATTCTTTGATGAATAAAATATTATATTATAAAGTATATCATCGGTTCACTGCAAAATGAAATGTTAATATTCTATAGAATCTTAATCGCATAAATGTATTACGCTTATTCGTTTTGCATTCGCGATTAAGTGTAATATATAACGCAACGGTACAGAAATTATTTATTTCTGATTATTCTCTGTCCTTTCGTTACTCTGCCAAATTACATTTTCAAGAATTACTGAATACCGAATATTACTCTTGCTGTCATATTCAAAGGCAGTATCATCAAGGTGGTTATTAGAGAATAATACGGGGAAGCGTCGGAAACCGCTTAGCCTCCGATTCGACGGATTATATGACGGAGGAAGACGGTTCGGCCGTTTTAACGGACGGGTTTCGTCAACCTTCGAAACAGCATCCATTAATAATGTGTCCAATATAATGGCGCATTAAAAAACAGTGACCGTGTAAAAGGTCCCGAGGGGCTGGGCCAGAATCACCGTAGAAATGTTTGGATCCGCAGCATCCATCGGCAGGTAGCCTAGGGTCGTGGGTCAACGTGTGTTCACACAAGAAGGGTGAGTTTTTTTTGTGCCACTATATGGAAACTTTTTGGGGAAAATCGGGGTTGCCCGATTCAAAAGCGATTCTTGAAATCTGCGTCAGGTGTTACTGTGACAGAGCTGACTTATTGTTGGTTAAGCACATCCGATCGTCGTGAGAGTTAAGTAAACCTTTTCTGCAATTGTAGCTAAGAAAAGCAAACATATGCAGTTAGCTAGTATACATTTTGATATATCTTTATTGGATCATCGTTGAATTTTTTAAAAATTGAATTAAGTAATTCTATATTTGTTCATTGTTCTGTGCATCCCGTGTGCCAATTTGGTTATACAAGGATTATTAAGTGCATACATGTTCAATCGTAATTTCACTCATTACAATTCGAAAAGCTTCGATTAAGTTGATTAAAGCAAATGAGTTTGATTACTTGAAGATTCGATACATTATAATTGTCTTCTAATCAAGCCATAGGTATCTTACTTATCAATATAATCCCGTTTATCACGTAAAATGCAAGACCCATCATATTTAAACTATAGCATTATCTTACTTAAAAAGCAGAAAATTACTCATTAGTACATAACTAAACATCCAAACCCCACAATTAAAGTCAATATCGCACACAACTCCGTCAAACTAGACGCCTCAATATCTCCAAACAAAAGCCAACAAAACTTGCAACGAGGCGACGAGTCATCCAAACCAGTCAGGTATCTCCCACACGAATTATACACCGAACGGGACGCTCACAATACAGAATATGCTATTTTTTCCCTTTCATTGTTACACGAGAAGTACACGAGCAAGCTGACAATTTAACTTCACGGCATCTTCCGCGTATTGTAACGAGGAAACTCCCAGTCAGAGACTGCGAACGTTGCATAATCTATGAGACACGGTCCAGCGGAGTGAGCGAGACAACGAAAAATATATACGTACATATACATAGTTACACGTATTTACTTTGAACGTGGTAATAGCGAGCCTCGCGAGAGGAAGATTCACGTTGGCGCTCGGGCTGTTTTAAATGTCGACTCGCAGGTATTTTTATATTCCGCGCGGCTCAGGTAGAGAGCGGGGACCACCCCATTCGGGGGGGAAGGTTGCGCAACCCCTCGCGCTAGACAAGCACGATCGGTTCGGGACAAGAGAGACCGAAACGCCGGGGCCGAGAGAAGAGGATGAGAAAGCTACCTACTGAACTGTCGGCACAATGACACCAAATAGGCGGTTGATTGCACAATACGTCGATGTTTATCGACCAACATCGATACCGTGCCTCTTCCGCGCGCATGTGTGCCCGCGGCCCGATCCCGTGCGAGTGTGTGCGGGCCCGGAGAGTCAACAGCCGAATGTTACACCCAATTTAAGACAGCCAATGCGGAAATGTTTGATGCGCATTAGAAAGCGAGAGAGCAGAATTGCCCTTTCGAGGATTTCACTAGGCTGTCCGGATCCACCGATCGGGATCGGGATCGGTCTATGACATTTCGATCGCGGGACATCGCGAGGGGAAATCCAGACGAGCGATAATGGGGGAGGTGAAGTGGTTCCATTGTCGGGCCAGACAGCGACGAAATTCGGACAGGTCCCTCTTATCGTGGTAGACGCGTTTTCTTCGTCTTTGATTAGCGTATTCGGCGCCAGTGTTTATTTCAGTGGTGATATTGTTTTATGTTGTTTTATTCGATACAACAAATTTTCTGAATGATATATTGAGAAAATGGGACATTGGGTTTTTGAATATGTGTTTTTAATTTTGAAAATGGAGTAAGTCGTTTCGGGAATCATGTTTTTTTATAGGTTGCATATGAGTCGCTTAGAAGCCAATGCAGTTAAGTCCATTTTTTGGTATTTTCTGATTTTTGGAAATTTTAATGAGATAAATAATATTCTCTTTGGTTATTAAAGAATTCTCTCGTTCTATGTTGTATAATTTCGGAAGCCAAAACATTAATTTTCTCGATTTTTGTTTTCTGGATGTAACTGCATTGGCTTCTGAGCGACTCATGCATTACACAGTTCGAAAATGATCAATTTAAAAATGTTTAATAACATGAGTGATTGACAATGGTGTAACGTAAGAGTTTTAATGCAAAATGAATAATAATTATTCTTGTTTATTTTTGTTATGAAAGAATACATTTTATGCAAAAAGTTCGAGATTTTTGTGACGGTTAACGTGTTAAACATTGGTTTTCTCCTTTAATGGGAATATCATCCGGAAACTGTTCCATCGTATAGGAACGTGGACAGTATTATCGGACAAAGGTAATTTAAAATTTTAAGCTCCTTGATGCTCAGGATATTTAACAATTTAAGCCTCCGTGTAGACGGCTATATTACGGCATTCCCTTATAAGCACTGAAACGTTTGATGGAAAATTTAGGAGGCTGAGCCGAGTGTTCGAAGCCATTCCACGGTAAACCTACGGACAGATGGTTAAGGATGACATGTGCGCATAAAGGAATCACCCAATTCAATTGAAAATTATATTCTTAAACTGCGTTTCTTACGAAATAGTTTCCGGGTTTTGAAGTTCACTTTTGATCTCGTATTTTTCTAATTTACTTCTAAGTAATTTTAATTTGGAATTGTAATAATGAATTAAAGTCAAATATACACAAATGCATTGATATAACTGAAGAGGTTAAAATTATCTTCATCCGTAGAGAACGTTTAACTTTTGAAGCCTTATATAAGATAATTAATTTCACTTTCGACAGTTAATATTCTTAGATACTATGCCTGTATTCTTATATTTGTGTTCTTGTTAATTTCCATACTGCAAAGAGCAATTTCTGTTCACAAAAATAGATCATCTCCAACAAATTAACCCTTTGCGAAAGAAATTCTTCCAAATCACTCAAAATCAACACCAGTAGAAACGAAATTACACATCAAACCTTTAAACATCAGAAAACAGGAAAACCATTTACCGAACTCTAGTTATTTGAACAACTGAAGTATTCATTCCCAACTTTCTATCCTACATCAGAAATCTTAATGTCAACACGACAACATTCCTCCTGAAAGCATCAAACCCCAAAACATCAACACAAAAATATACTCCACAAATACCATACTCCCAAAATTCAACGAAACTTCACCGATAAACCTCAGTTGTCCATAGTACTCTCAACACAGTCACCCTCAGGGGCTGAACCAAGCGAACTAACCTGCGTCCAACGCAAAAGAAACTTTCCAAAAAATCTCCGAATGATCTATCCACGCATCAGCGCAATAATTAAAATTGTCGCGAAGGATGTCGAGCGATGAACCATAGTCGGCAAACGTTGCGTCGGATAGCCGAGAAAGAAAGAGTGCGCCATGAGGGCGAAGGAGGGTGGCCAGGGGGAGGGGGATCTCACAAGGGGGTATTGGGGTTGGTCGAGGGTGGTGTGAGTATGTGGGGGCTGAAAGGCGTTGCCTGGCAACCACCCCCAGCTCTCCGTAATGGCCGCCACACACGTCACACACACGTACCCTCCTTTCCTTCCCTATGTTGTCTGTCCTCCTCCCGCGCGACTCGCCCCCTTCCTTCCACTTTTCCGGCAAGACACCGTTCCCCGCTTAATACATGTCCTGCACCCTACACACCCAGCCGCGTGCGGGGTAAATTCTTAAATTTTGCCCGAATTGAAAATTTCCATATCTTATTCCCGCGGCGCGAGACTGGCTGCCTGCTGGCTGCAACCAGCAGTCGTCGTCGTCGTCGTCGTCGTCGCGCGACAGCTGCAATCGAATCGAAAAATTTCCCAAAGCTGCTGCCGCCACCGCCGCCGTCTTATCCAGCGGCCGTCTATTGTCAGGACGCCGGTAATCGAGGAGAAGCGGAAGGAGTGCATCGACGATTTTCTGGTTTTCCGGGGAGCCTAGCGTTGCCGCGAGTCCCCATTGCTCGTCGAGATGGATTCCGAGCTCGGGCGGTAGTAGATTTTAATTTCGCCTCGTTCGCGTGGTTATTCTTCCAGTCGACTATGTCGTTTGCCGAATACGGGCGGAATGCTTGACGTTCAGCCGGGGAGTCCGTTCGCGGCGGAGTATCGCTGCCGCGCGATAGCCGCGCACGAATGGAGACTCAACTTGACCCAGATCGAAGTTTTTCATTGCGTGGGAACTTTTTTTTTGGAATATTGTGGATGCATTGGAAGACAGTACTGGGGGCACACACATCTTTCGGTGTTGGTAGAAACTTTTTACCCATCTGTGATGAATCTCGTTGAAAAATAAATACACTGGGGTTCAAACGTGAAGTAGTCGAAGTTTATGAATTATGTATCTAATAATGTGGAAAAACTTTTTGTTACCGAGTAAGTAGAATTCATCTTTATAATTCGGAAGCCATAATAGCTTTTGTTCTTTTCTAAAATTATTCAAATCACACAAAGCGGAAATAAATTGTCGAATTGGATTGTAATTTATGTTTACTACTTTTCTGTCGGTAACTCTCTTAATAGGGAACGAAGTTATAGTTGGGCCCGTTTCCCCCGTAATTTCAAGTTTCTCAATATTCCGACGTATTTCTTGATGATATTTTCGAAGATTGACCATCGAATTGTAACGAAGTTCCATCGAACAAGCATCGAACTTTCGGAACGCACGATTTTCGTGCGAGCTAAACGGCCTTTATGATGAGGGATTCTGTGACGTTTCGGGAGCAGAAACGAGGCGGGAAGCACAACACCCGGAAGCAGGAAGCAGAGGGTCGCGAGTCCTTTAATCGGATGTCGGGGCACGTGTTTCGTGGTGGCACCGCTCGCAGCTGCCAGGACATTTATGCAAATCGCGGCTCGAGCCGGCTGAGCTTTCGGCTTTATGCACTCCGTTTTAGTTGGCGAATTTGCATCCGTTGAATCGACTCTGCCTTTCTCTCTTCCTCCAGGCCCGTCCATCCTTTCTATTTTTACCTTTTGCCCGCGATATATACCTGCGAGCGCACGTATGTGTACCAAGCCGCCACGTAACGCACGACAATATCGACTAATTTACATACGAGACGCGTCGCTACAGGCTCTTTCAAAGCTTTCAACGGCGCACCAATCGGGCCAGACAAATATTTTTCTTTTGCTCGAATAATTTCTTCGGCTACGCTATATAGAATGTTTTACACTTTCTCGCGTGATATGTTTAGCTTCAAATTTTCACGTTTCCGATAAAATACGTCATATTACGATTTTAGACATTTCTGCGTCAATTAGTTGGAACGTTATGGAATATATGCTTCATCTTTATATAAACACTGATAGAGAACATTATTAAAACTCTGACAATATCTATTGAACTAATATTATTGTAATAATATTTGCCAATAACTTGATCTCGTCATCAGTTAATACTGAACAAACATACCAGCAACTTCTGTAGAGCATTCTGTAATCTACGTGAAAAGGACTAACCAATCAGAACAATAATAATAATAATAATTTATCATTACCTTAAAAAAAATATAATAAGAAAATAGTAACAAAACACGAAGTAATATTACATTATTAATAACGTGCTATCAATAACTCATTCAGAAGAGAAATTAGTAATACAACTATTAATTATTACTAATATAATATAATTTTATTTTTGAACCTCGTTCATACGTCCGGACCCACCATTAGACCTCACGTACACAATAGGAGTTCAGCTCCGAGTTCATTTATTTAAAACTCACCGCGAGCCTGTCCGTATAAGTGAAGTACAGACAGAGTCCCACTGCGTTCCGTTTCGTTTGCGTTCTTCGTTACGCGGTTCGGCCAACAACAAAATCCGAGTTTCAACTTTCAGCTTGTCGGCAGTTGATGCAAACACGAGAGCCTTACCGTATGTGTGTGTACGAGTACGCACACACGTGGTCGACGCACGTGGACACCCGATACACACGGGAACGACTTCCGTGCGGTGATTTGCATATATCTATGGTATACAGGACTGGAACAGCGATAGGTCTGAAGACAGTGATGGGCGGAGACGAAAATTGGGAGTGTCCAGATATTTACTTGATTATCACTAGATATACGAAATAGAAATTTCAGGTACAATCCAAAGGGAAAGCATTGTTACGTTAATATCGACAAAGTGCTACAACTACTAACCGAACGTTTTGTGAATAAAAGAAATTGTAAATTATCTAGGAGTTAACAAAAAGAGAAAAAGGCCTATGAAACGTGCCAATTGGACGCGTATTGAATTTTATAAACGTTACTTGGTAAAGGTTTACGTTGCTTTTGATCGTTCGTTTGAGGTTTTGATTCGTTACGTGTAACCATATAGATGAATAGTAAATTAGCGATCGAAAATATCAGAAACTAGAAAATAAAACCAATAGGAAATTGGGAGAGCAAAAATGAAAACTGATTCATCAACCGAATTCCTCGGACTATCCTTCACCTGATCTCCTAGCAGTACAAGTGAGAGATGACTCAATCGGGATCTATCAAATTTCTAAGCCTAGCCATCAAGTGATCTAACAGAAATTGCAAGAACATCAATTTTTTTAAGAACAATATAATAAACTACGATAAATGTTCGCAAACCTAGTATTATACTCGTCAGGGGCTAGAAGGGCGCACCAATGGAAAGGGGGTGCTAGCAGAAACGTTAAGAAGCGACGGAGAGGGGAGTACCGGTACCATAGATCGTCGGGCATACGTACATATTTGCAAATATATTTATCCCGATTCGACAGGGCTGGAAAGTTAAAAGGGCAAACGATGTACGCTCGATACTTCGCCCGAACTCGTTGAGCCGCAGTCAATTTAATGATTTCGTCCTACTCCCTTCGTGTTTCCTGCTCTCACGAACCGGAGCCGGGCACGCTGCGCCGCGAGCGAATCTAATCGCGTGGAGGAACGAAGTATGCTGTAATAGGAAGTTTTTGGTATTTTTCTTATTAATATTAGGTTTACAGAACGCGTGAATTTGGCGGATACTGAATTTGTAAGAAGTAATTGATAAATGTTCACGTCAACTTTGAGTGATGCAATTAAAAGAACGCGTATTTTAATTGTCTACTTCTAAACATCTAATTTCCTACACCCGATCAACGAACATCAATTTTTCTAGGAATAATAGAAGAAACTGCACAATAAACGTTCGTAAACCTAGTGTTATATAACATATTAATATATTATATTATATTGTATGAGTTATTCGAATTATTTACATTTCCTGGTGAACATGTGTGCAACGAAGTAATTATGTTTTTTATTTCTATAAAAAAGGAAGCATAATAAAATCTAGAGTAACAGAACCGTAAATAATTTATGTTTCTGATATTCTGCGTAATAAATATTAATCTTTATTATACAATTTATTCCTAATTGCAAACAGATTACTTTAATGATACCTATGTTTTAAAGTTTTCTAGTTTTTCATTGCTATTTGATATTTTCCATGTATTGGCAAATTTCTTAAGTCTGTGGTGTTTAGTTATTGAATGCATAACTATTGGGAAAACATGAAACAATGTTTAATAAGTAAATGAGTGGATAATATAAACAGTACATACGTCAAATCGATAAATGCCTGTATAAAATAAAGAAACTTGTAAACGTTTCTTCTCAGGATTTTAATAAAATACTAAAAACGTTTTTCTTATTCAGATATTGTACACAATAAATTTCCAGATGCTTCGATTCTACGCTAAGTTCAGTTGTTTCTAATCTATATTCTGATGCAATATTGGAGTACACATTTCTATGCGAACGAGAAGAAGGGTGCCTAGCACTCTGGTCAACAAAGACTATATTTAGAAGCGTCACTCGAGAGACAAGATATCAAAGATTCTTTTCCCATGCCCAGGCTCTATTATTCAAAACATGGGTACGGCCAATCAGGTGACCCAGGTATACGAGATTCGAAACCGAAAGGAAGGGGTTGATTCCGTGGGTAACACGGTCTGCCCTACAACGTACGCAAAGGGTTAGTTTTCTCTGGAACACCATGTAGACCACATGGAGTTGTCAAGAGTAATACGAGTGTTCCCTTTTCAAAAAGTTCATCAGTGTTTCAAGCTTGCATCATCGAATGCTGTTAAATGAAAAAATTAAAATCACTTTATCGTAATTATAAATATCGTGCCATTATCAATTCTTCACTGACCAAAACAAGTTATTTAGTTAAAAATCCACAGTGATAATTATACTACAATTTTATGCAAATTGAAATCTCTAGGAATATATCAGGCACCGGGAAAAGTTCATACGGGTTCTTAAATCAAAATTCAAACGCAGCGAATAGTTTCGTAAAATAATTTTATTTCAACTGATACCAACGGCATAATTTGCTATTAATACCAATTTCATTCATTAAACTAGTGAAATACTAATTAAAATCGGACCTCAATTCATTGCTAGCAAGCAAACCCCACGAATTTCTCCCAGTACCTAATAAATAGAAAAACAGAATTACAATAGAAAGAAGTGTTTCGTAATAAATTCTATAAAAACCGCTACACTCCGAATATTTCATATATTTCCCGTACCGTGTGCAATTTGTGTAATCTCGCAGTCTAAAATTCCCCGCGTATGCGCAAAAATCCGCAGTCCAAAAATTCCTCGTGAACGCGAAAAAATCCGCAGTCCAGTGGTAATAAACTTGATTTGTGACGGAATGTGGTAGATAGAATTCCGCGTAACGTTTACAAGGGGGTTGCGACGGGTTAGCCGGTTGTGCGCGTAGCCGAGACAGCTCATTCCCTATCTGTTCAAGAAATCAAATCTTCCGGGGCGCAGGAAAAGTGACAAGCTTCTCGTTCGCGATCGAAGGAGGCGGCAGAATGCGTGGAATTTCTGGTAACCCGTTAGCCGGGCGATTTCCAAGCGAGTCTGCCAGCCAGGCACGTACAGACCAGCTCCGCAACTTCTGACAGATACAAATCTTCCCGACGTTATTTGCAGTGGCGCGACGTTAACCCCGCTCGTGTGCACTCGACAAATCTCGATATGGAAAATCCGCGAAACGTATAAATGTAGCTGTCAGTTGCAGCTTGCACCCCTAACACCTTCATCCTTCGGGCTGGTTGCCTCTTGCCAATAGCGGATGGCTGCTCCGAATTGTAAGTGTCTGCCGTGTACGCACGCGCCGCCCGAGAAAATACGGAAGACGAATTCGAAATGTAGACCGGGTATTTACGCGCTAAAAACTCTTCTCGTTGAGAATATTCGAAAGCCCTTTTCGAATAGGAGATTCAATTGGTTATTGTTGAATTTATTTCGCTCTGTTAACGGAGCGGATGGAAGTTCGTGATCGACGAAATTAACCCTCTGTAGGCCCATGTAACTTTGAAGTAACATATCAGTATATTGGCATTTTGTTGATTTATTTCATTTTGCACTGAAAGTGGCGAATAAAATTAAGTAATCAGTTAACTTAAACTTTTATATGTCCCGGCGTGAAAGTTTAACGTCGTTATAACTTGAAAGTTACAAAATATATTTGTTTGATGAAATTATTGAAACTATTGAATACGTTGTTAATTCGTATTCATATGTGGATATTTATTAATTTTACACTGCGTAGATTTTGTTATAATCATGAACAAAAATTCGGCCCATAGAGGGTTAATAAAAGAATGTAGGATTTGTAACGATTTTAGAAATTTTGTGTCGCTTACAGTGGAATTATATCGCTAGATACGTACGTAAATGTAAATACCACTGTAATAACTGATTCAGCGTGAAAAAAGAAGTTTTACGTGCACAATTCTTACAAGTATTCGCACGGAATTAATTTCAGACCTCACGTATAGATGAAGTATTCACTGCAAAATTGAAAACAGTTCATTACAAAGTATTTTAGACGAATTTAATATTTAAATACTATAGTTCTGTATAATATAATCTAATTAAATAGCCAAACTTTGGTATATTCTGTTTTTCACAAGGATAATCTAGTAAAAGTACGAGGTCTAATACTTTCTTTTAAAGTACTTTAAAATGTTCCACTTCCTACTTTCAAACGATGTTCCACGTTTTAATCTCAGCTGACCGATTTATATGATTATAACATTCTTCAATAATATAAGTCGAACAATAGGCACGCAGTGTGAGCAACAATTTCCTTGAAGATTCGCAATTTTTCGGGTAACATCCAGTTTCAGATGGCTGGCGTATACTTTGATTCCGCGCCCCGTCATGCATTGCGCGTCTATTCCGTCGCGGTCGCGAAAGAATTTTCTAGAAAAAGCTCGCGACTTTCCAAGAGTGGCATCGAGATATGAAAATTCCTGACATCCTATATTCGGGCCTTGGTTGGTCGGTCGCTCTCCTCCTCTTTTTCCGTGAGCCCCCCTGGGGCCTCCATTCTGATAGGGTTGCCACTGGCTTTTCCATATCCACATACATCGACGCACACCAACAACACGTACACGCGTGCACATGTACAGGGATACCCCAGCCAACCTTATCATATATTTTTGCATATCATGCCACTGTTCTCGGAGGCACACCTTTTCGCGAAAGGTCGTAAGGTAGAGACAAAATCGTTGGAGAACGAGAGAATGAGAAGCTCGGAAGGATGACGCGAAGATTCTGTTCCGTAAAATATCGTGATAGTTTCGATTTGGAAAAAGATCTCCGCTTTGCGCCGTAAGCAATTTGCATATCGAAATCGAGGGTCTTTGGTGTCCCTTGTTTACTTATTTCAAGCAATATTTACCTTTCAGTTGTTATCATTGGTGATCGTACATTGATTCGAATTTGTTACATTGTTCTAATCTTGTTTTCGAAAAGAGTGACTTTGATTTGTGAATGTTAACGCTAGAATTACCAAAGTGACTGATTTCGGTTTCTTTTTGTTTCGAAAGTATTGATATCTTCACAGCATTGAACATTCGAAATGATCTTGAAAATAAATAGTTTCGCTGGTATATTATAATGAATGTCTGAAGAAATTGAAAATAATGTATTGTTATAATTTTTATAGGGATTACATATTAATCGCATTGAATGCTCGGTGGTTTTAGTGTTAAATATCATTTATATAATGAATAAGTAGTCTTTATTGATGGTAAAGAGATTCTTAAATATTATATTGATATTAGAAATTGACAATTGTGATACAATGAATATGAAGGAAAATAACATATGTGCAAGTACATAGATGATCTTCATCTATTTACATTCAAATGCAGGATAAGTAGACATCAGCTATAGTGCGGCGAAAGTTCTTTGTACTTTTAAATACTCGCGGAAGATTTCTCCGTTGACGATACGGAAGTTTTCGTGCCCGAGTAAGTTTTCTTGTTTCGACATCGTCGAACATTCCAAACTTATACTTATGCACGCCTATAGTTTACGTGTTTCCCGTGGAAGAAGAAATTCTCGCGAGTAAGTGCACCGTTTTGAATCTAGTACGCATTTCAATCGTGCGGGTCGAGTGTTACTTTAAATTTTTCATGTCTTTCTTCGCTATTCGAGCGTTTTCCTTTCGTTCTAAGTGTTGTGTAATGTACAATAACGTACAAAGGGAATACAGAAATTTCACGGTGCTTTTCTATTTACATCTACCTCCACATTTGCAAATAAGAAGTAATTATCAATATCTAAACAGTATAAGATCACAGTTATACAAAGTTGTAGGTAAAATTATATTTCTAAAGTCCGATTTATAAAAATTTCCTATTTATTAGATTTCAATAATGATGAATTATGTTTCTTTAATAATAAAATATCCGTTAAAAATTTCTATGACACATTTCTTAATTTCTATCATGTCGCCAGATTGTCTTATAGTAAATCCAGTTTCACTCATAACATACTAGTGTCAAGATTGTGCCCATCGAAATTCTTCGACGTAACTGTAAAGCACGAGTACTTTTCACGAGTACTTCCAACGTTGTTTTAAACATGACTTTCACGTTATTTCAAATGTATGTAAGCTTTCATTATGGGAAGAGTAAAAGTATTATTAACTGAAAACCGTTAACATTCTGCTCTAGCTCTCAAGCAGTGGCCATGATGAGAAGTCAAAAAAAAACGCATACTGGTGAAATTGTCAATTTCATAGTCGGATAGGGGACTTGTATCCAGCTGAAGAGGTGTATTTGCCTAGAGCACCCACCTACCACGGCCAGGCCTTATTTATATTATTATTAAACATTGCAATGCGCAGCTCATGCATACATTCTCGTATTCCACAGTGCAGGGCGACCTTTTGCTTCGAGGCTACCTTGTTCCGCGATATATTCCATTCATGTGGCACTATTTCTATTTCGGTCCACTATTTCTACTCCGAAAATTGCTTTCACAAATTCCGTTTCACCCCAAAGTTTGCACAAGCTGCAATATTTCCTGTATTGTAGTTTAGAGAGTGAGGCACGTCGATACGTTCATCAATTTTCGACTTTTGTCATTGTTATCTGAATCGATTGTTGAAATTATAATATGCTGAAATTAACGGCGAGGAATAATATTCCGTGTTGTGATTTAAAGAAAACAATACATCACAGTTAAATGCATTGCTTTTGTAGTTACTGCTGTTTTAAGTTCAACTGAATAGCAATAAAGAGAGGTACGTTAAAATAAAGCTATGTTTCGAAACGGTTTAGTAAATTATTGTAATTCTATATAATTTGTATACAATTCTCTTTAGCTATCTTCTTCTCTGTGCTGAAGTGAATTAATGACAAATATATTAAAGTCACCTTATAAGTAAATTTCAAAAATGCTATTAAAAATTAATCGAAAAGGATCGAAGAGTCGACGACTAAAAAACACAAATTTTAATTTTTTCCACTAGAAGTTATCACAAATCAAACGACAGTACATATAGCGTGACCCAACGCAGTTCGAAGAAAACCGCGTCACACCGAAACACCATTAACCCCTTGTCCTATAATTTCCTTCACAACTGTGCTTGATAAAACTACCTCACCGTTAATAATTTAGTACAGAAAGAACAGAACTTTATGTCTATTCTATGCCTAATTTCGCTTTAAACATTCAACATTGATAATAGAAGAGTAATACTCCATTCGCACAAAAGACAAATAAATAACATCTAAATTTGTTGAATCCGATTGAAAATTTTCATCACGAGTCTGACCCGATATTATAGGTTAAACGTGGCATCGTTAAGCGGGGTCCTCTGCGCCGTACTCGAAAATCCATTTTCATCGGTTAGCGAACGGCTCGGAACGACACGGGGACACCAGCCACTTATACTTTTATTAAAAATCCACAGAATGCGAGCACATAGTCTATATGGCGCGCCACGGTATTCAAGAGTGGCAGCCAGACTACGCCACTGCGCTATTCACTTGAGACATTTCGCGGCGTTGGGTTTTCTTCTCGAGTTCCAGGCCGACGAGAAAGACGAAGAGAAGGTTGCAGCCAGGATAACGGGTAGTGGATGGGTTGGCGGCGGTTTCCGGAATCCGAGTGGGGCGGGGGCGGTTTTTTCTTTTCGTTTCTGCCGGCGAAATGGGAGGGCCGGAGGGCGAGTGAAGGAAGAGTGTCTTATACCGCGGGTGCACCGGCCTCTTATATGAAATACTTATACCGGGGGATATTCAGCAAGCTTATATTCGACTCGTATGCAAATCTCTTCCATACTTGATTTCTCGTGGATGCGACGCTCCGGGGGATGATGGCTCGTTTTACGCGGCAGCCACTTTCCTTCTCTCTTCCGTTCTTTTTCCCGTCGTTAAGTTCGACCGGCCGCGTACCGTTGCTCTTTCTAAAAGGATAGGGTTGTCTCTGCGAAACGTTCCCATCGATTCGCGAGCGCAGCGGGCATTCTGACTTTTTTGACCCCTCGATTTTAGGTTATGTTAGCAACCGATACGTTTGTCCGAACTTTAGTATCGTAATATTTTTAGATAAATGGTTTACTTTTAAAGGAGGAATTAGCGAGAGGGTATTAAAGCGATTGAGGTCCGAAGTGATGAAATTATCGCAAAGATATAGTAAATTGTGCGAAAGAACGTTTTTAATGGATACTTTTATTTTCATCGTTTCTTTATGTGTAAGAATGATTACTAGATTTTTGTGGGAGTTATTAAATTTGTTCTCCTGTTCTTTTATGTATTACATTATCAATTTTCAATGATTAGATTCTGCTCATCGATATGAACTACGCTTTTTGTGATTGATTTATTAAACAAATAGAAGTTAATTTACTTCACGAAGGACATCATTACAGTTGTAACGAAATAAATCGTTCTCTAATTACACTTGCTTTTACTCGATTATATTCTACTCGCTTAAATATTCTTTAAACATTGCACTAGTTCGGAAATCACTTTTATTACAGATATGAATAAACAGTTACACGATTACCAAGCAACTTCTTATTTCTACAACAAACTACACAAACAAACTTCGAAAAGTCTGTATTTGTTATCTTCTAATAACAAACGAAAAATTCAAAATCAATTTACATTAATCGTATTAAAGCATCAGTGACATATAGCACGTCCATTAAAACTGTTTCACAATATTTCTCGGAGAACACACGCGTGCTCTATACTGGAAAGACTCCATTAACGTTGAAAGTTTTCACTTTCTACTTAATTCCGATCGAGTCAGACGCGGGTAACATCATATTTCCCGCGGCCTTATACGTCGCTGCCATGATTTCCCGGTTATTACTGGCTGGCACATGCATCGCGGGTGGTACAATTTCTGCCAGGAAAATATGGCGACCCACTCGACCTTAGGAATAATATAATCTGGCTATTTTACTTGAACCACTGTGTGTACCGCGACTAGGACGAATACGCGGGTGGAGCGAAGGGGATAAGGGTGGGGATACCGTGTAACATAGTACCCGGAGGGTGCGCGGAGCATGGATGGTGAGAATACTGTCGGATGGGGCGCGATGGCCTAGCTTAAAGCACCAAGACACACCGTCTGGCTACGGAATTGTTTGGAGAAATACGTTGGGACTTTGTCACTTCTTCCCGGGTACATTTTCCTGCTCATACGCTAACATGTACCTACCCCATTCACGCTATTCAGTTGGAATAAGTTCTACGAGGAAAACAAAGGTTTGATTTACAATGTAAATTTTACATTGTTTTGCAACGACGATTTTCTTCGAGTATATTCGACGCATTTAACGGATTTGAATGTAAAATATTTCTTCGTTTTGGGTTAGACATAATGTATTCATTTTGTATTGGTAACCATTTAGTTTGCATTAGAAATAATGGATCATCGATTGATACATATATTATTCGAAGCTGTAACAAGTGAAAGAAAAGTTTCCAATTATTTTGCACGTGCAAAAGAATAAAGAAATCTTGCGAAATATTATATTATTCCGACATGATTTCTCGTAACTGATTTGGAATAGTTTGGAGGAATTTTCTGTTGAGATGTTTTAATATTGGAAGTCAACTTCGAAGTTGCCTTTTCGTCGAAATTTAAGTACAGCAATCGCATCGAACTCGGAGACAAGAACCGTAGGGCGTGGAAGATTCCTCCGCCGTGACGTGCGTCTTTCTGATCCTCGTAAGTGTATGCGAGTGTATCGCAAAGAGGGGGTGGGTCTTAGAACGATAGTGTCCCAAGGGGGGCGTCTCGAAAGATAGGTAAGATAGTGGCTGCGAAATATGTATACCTTCAGGATTCTACGCTGAACCTGCAAGAGTCGAAGACCTTGCAAGAAGTTATTTCGTGTATCGCAAGATACTTGGCGTCAGCCCTTCCTCCTACGCACTTTTCTCTTGATATGTAACATTGTGATGTTAAAAAAAAAGAAGTTTCTTAAATAAATTTTTCGTCACATTAAAAACTGATATTTCTATTCCATGAAGGAATATGATAATTATAACTCTTAAATTGAGTTATTTATAATTTTTTAATTAATTTTCTCCATCAAGAACATGATTAGGTTACGATTAAAGTGATAATTTGGTAAAACATTATCAGAATATCATAAATTTGCAAGAGCTAATTCAAATCTTTAGCAACATATAAATTAAACATGCAAAATGATTGTTTTTTACATATTAATGCGAGAGGTATCGATTATATCATTTGAACGATAATCACTAACGTTTTATTCTTTGTTATACAATTTTCTTTACGACAATGCTTATTTCACCATTAACAATTTACCAGAACCCAAAGAAAGTTTATGTTATAAGAAATCATTTACTTTGGAGATAAAATATTGATAACAGCAAAACAGTTTTTTATGTCGATGTGTATGTAATAAATAACATTGATTGTTCTTCATTTAGCATGTCAATAATAGCACAACAGTGAATCATTGCTGAATATATAAAACATAAAAAAAGCAAAGGGTTAAATGTATTATTGCTTCACAGGTTAAAAAAATCATATTAATTTTATCGATATCGATGTTTAAATGGTGGAATTATTCATAACACAATTTGGAAGTGCGACCGATAATAATTCTGTTTTGTTTATTTGAATGTCGTATATGTATCCACTTTTGGTCATTGCTCCAACATCCTCTTGAAATAACATCGTACAGAGGAAAGTCCTGACCCACCTTAAGAAGTTTCGCAAAGTACTCCGCAGTAACTTTCACTCTCTTCGAATGAACTTACCCCGAGTTAACGGCCGAAGTAACGAGGAACAATTTTCCTCTCTCGCGCGCCGCGAGCACGGAGCTTACTGCATACGATAAATTTGTTACACGGCGCACCACTGTTACAAGCCACTCGAATGGATTTGTTAAATCACGAACGTTAAATATGTTAATACTCTTTGAAAAATGGGAATTTATGTTTAAAGGAACCATTACCAATCTATTTGAAAATACATTCTATTGCATTTAATATATTTTAATAGTGGAACTCGTTTCTAAAATAGTGTTTTCTTACAATAAACTTATCTTCGCAACGATTCTATTGTTGCAACATTATCGGTTTACGTATAATATAATGTGAAGTAACGAAATTAGAAGCTGTAAAACTAGTACTTAGATGTTTAAATTAAATTTAACATTAAATTCAAACAAACCCTCTGTACAATGAATTTGTAACATTACATAAGAATATATAAAATATATTCTACTACGTAAAAGTATTAGTTTATGATACATAAACTTTGATATAAATTATCTTTGGAAATATGTTCAATCCAGAATATCTTCGAATAAAATGAATTACATTGTTGTGCTTGAGTAGATAATTTAAATACACATTTCGAAGAAATGGTAATATTAGACATTCTAAAACATTGAAAAATAAAGATCTGAGACTAGCACACCATTAATTTCACCATTCACAATTGTTTTCTGTAGAATTGTTCATCTTACACGAGAGTTACATTTATGAGATTCTACATATCGTAGCTATCGATTTTGTGTTTCCAGTAGTTTTACGTTTCCAAGGAGAGGCCTGGTAGAAGAAGACGGGTAAACGTGCGTGCATGTATTTACATATGTGTATTTATGTATACATATGTATATAATGGCACATACATACGTGTGTATGTCTTGTATCCTTCATGCGACCCCCGCACGAGTACGTGTCGTACAGGGTAAAAATAGGGTGACATCTCGACGCCATGACAGATGCGTGTATCTGTCGAAGGAAAAGATGGAGTCTAGTATAGTTCGTGTTTAGTGAAAATGTTGGAACATAATCGAATACAAAATATCGAATCCACAAGGATTAAGAAGAGAAGTTTGCACTAACATATTTCTATTCTTTAATTGAATGGATGTGTATTTTCACTAGATTTCTTAAATAATAAGTTCTAATTTTATATTTGTGTTCAACAAAATTGTCACATGTTTCCAGTTTCAGTACACTGTGTTTATGCGAAGATTAATAGCAAATTTAGTTCTATTTACCACCAATGAGATTAAAAACTGAATTTACATTACATTTAACTGAATTTTGAACAAACTGTATTAACTTCCTAATATAATGCCACACAAATCATTACTGTTATTAACAATTATTGTTCTTTTTTCTATACGAAATAAAACATTTAATATAAATATAATCAACACGAAGTATACGAATAAAAGAAATTTTCTATTTTGGCTCTTGAATAGAGCTCAATTTCTATTAGCCTTCCTTTTAATTCTCATGTAACAGAAAGACGGAAACTTCTTCATTATAATCTTGCAATAATAATTAATCGTCTACTTCTAAAAGAACAATGCGAAAAAGCCTCATAATAATTTGTTCGTATGGTAGCCATTTTCTATCATGCTCATGTCCCCTGTGCATGATTGGCCTTTCATTCCAACGTCCATTGCGTTACAAGATATAACGGTGATCCGAGGTAATATGGTAGAATGTCGACGTCGGACCGGTACTTAAGAAACGGGTACAGGATATATAAGGGATGAGCGATGATGCTTGATATTAGGCAGGCACAGGACACGTCGCCGGGCGAAACTAGGGGGTGTAACATAGGGTTACGAGAGGGAGAGCGAACGAATGGAGAAGGTGGAAAAGGAAGACGGCGGTGGAAGGGCGGGTTGGTTGGCAAGGATATAAGATAAGGATATACGTGTGCATCGCATCCAGGATCCTTGATCCTTTATCCCAAGAGAGCTCACGCTGGAGATGGAGCTTTTCGAGTCCTCTTTTCAGCCGAGACTTCGTCTATAGGTCGTTCCAACATGGAGCACTTGTAACGATATCACTGATATTCAACCTTTCATCATTAACAACCAATATCACGGGTTATAACCACACGACTTATAGTATTTATAATTTATAAAAGTACAAATAATCGTTTGACCATTTAAAAGAACAGCTTCTGTATTACATATATTAACCCTTTGCACTCGAAAGCTTTTCACTTGAAATATTCAATACTTTGTAATTAGATGTAGAGAAGATTCTTTAAAATGAATTTATCAAGAAAGCACACATTACTTAGGGAACAAAGCTATTTTATTTGAATATTTCACGTACTGACGCAGTGTACAAAGGTCAGTGATAAATACCAAGGTTTATAATTTCGCTGTATTAAATCATTTGGCGACTGGCAGTCGCCTCTTGAGTGTAAAGGGTTAACAGTATTCATACGTTTAAAATTTTATTTCATCCTTTGCCATATGATATCGTGTCAGACTCCTCATGAAAATCTTTAACTAAATTGGATGGATTCAATTGTTATTTACTTTTTTTGTGTATAAATTACGTGCCATTTTTTTATTATCAATCGTTAATACAGAATAAGTATCATATTTTTTCTTTTCTAATAAGTTATTAACGATAAAGTAGTTTCATCAAATGCAGTTGTGAAAGAAATCATAGGTCAAGGGTTTAAGACCAACAGTTAATAATTGAAATTGAAATTGAAAATTGAAAATTGTAAAGCGAAGAATGCGATGCAGGGAAATTTGGTTGCGAGAGATATGGGTGGTAATTGAAATGTCCTGTAAAATCAGCAATGGAAAATGGCGCAAGAACACTGTGACATACAGTATGCTGCTTTCCTCTCCATCGCCTTACGTCTCTCGCATCGTTTCACGATACCACCCCGTAGAAGCCTTCGCCCATCCCATCGCGGAGTTCTCTTCTGGCACATCCCGATCTCCCATATTATATTATTCACAACGAATCCCTTTTTTGCTATATCCTGTTCCAGCTTCTTTTTTCTCATTTCGACCGGGTTATTATGCACGTATTACTGGTACTTCATGGACACTGGTATCAAGGGAATTTTATTTAATGTTTCTCCTACTAACAATTTTTAGACCATTAAAAATACTGCGACTACTTTCTCAGGTTGTTCTTCTAGCTGGTGAGTTATAGAATTTAACAACAAAATAGAATTTTTCAATTATAACGATCAATTTTCGGAATATCCAGTATAATTATAAATAATGTTACACGCTAATTTATTCCAAATATCTCTAATATTCAATAGGATACACATTCCGTCAGAATAATAAATTATCTGTTTTACCATTTCCGCGAGCTTGTATTTTCACTAAATTATCAAATCAAAAATTAACCAATAACTCCTTCTCATATTATAAACGCGCTATCATACAGTTTCATAAAGATTACAAATTTCTATTATAGTTCTCTTTCCACCAAGTAGTATTTAACAATACTTCACGTTCGCTTCTAAACAACGGCAACTATAATTTCATTACTCAATCCAAATAATCACAGTCTATGCCGAAACAGTACCCCAGCTACCGTAATACTTCCCCATCAAACCAGCTCACAAACGACAGCAAAAACTGTCTAAACCTCGAGCGCTGATAACGGTCCCGCCGTTAACAATGCGACTGGAAGCTATCGCGACCGAGCGTCTCACATGGATTCCCAGGGAAACATTTTTATACGTCGATCCTAATGGCTCTACAGAGTTCCGCGACCGTTTCCATCGTTACGAATGCTTTTTCAGTACACACATGGCAGTCCTACGAAACGTCGTCGTCGTCTCCTTGAGCATGTAAGAACACTAAGGACCTCGTCGGTATAGTTTTCTCAAGGGTCGTTCGTTCCTCTGAAATTCAAGTCGAAGAGCGCCGCGCCGGCTGGCTTCTCCCTCTTCCGTCGTTTCTCTTTCCGTTTCCTGTAGGATCCAGCCGGCGCGGCGGGGGAGGGAAGGAGACACGTCTGTCGAGGGTCCAAATAGGATTTTGCGTATTCCGGCAGACGTCAGGACCATTACCGGGCGAAGAAACAGAGGATAAGGAAAACTGGAGTGCGCTAGGCCGGCTCGCGAACCGGGAATGCAGGAAAAACTGTGGAACGAGAAGGGGTCGGGGGTCGGGTATAGTGCAGCGAGAGGGGACCTCGGAGTATGTAGGTGTAACGGTGACTCCCGGATTGTTACTTTCGAACTGATACGCACGGCAGAAGGAGGAAAGGTGAGGAAAGGTGAGAGGGCACGAGGCTGATGCCATGACTAAAATGGTATTGTACCCACGTCACCGACATGTGTGTCGGCTGAAGCAGAAAGAAGATAGATTCTTCCTCGAGCAGGGGATGAGTGGTGATGGATCTGTAGATAGGAACGAACGAATCTCCTTGACTGATGGCGAAACTTGGAAGACGCATACAATTGGGTCGTTGACTGCCGGGGTAATAACAATGGGCTTGTTTGGTATAGTTCGTGCCACTGGAAGGAAGTTCATATATTCGTGAAGTACCGGGGGACTCTTTGCATACGAAGATAAGCGTGATGCATAAGTGGGTAGATATTCTTGGAAATGTGCGATATAAAAGATTCGAAATAAATGAAGCGTGATGCGTCTTCAAGAGAACGTTTGGAGAAACTATGTACGTTCGTAATAAATAGTTTTTATTCTTTAATGGAGATCTGTTGGGATTAAAGTGAACTTCGAAGTATTTGTTTATTACGAGTATTGGAATTATTTTGTGATCTCTCGAATTGCAACAATATATTTGATTATATTCTTATTATGTTGTATGTAATTGTAAAAATATTACAAAATACAAAGTTAAGAGTTACAATATCTTTTGAACGAGATATGGAATATTCGTTGCAGTATCACAATTGTTTGCCAAGAACCATCATATTAACACTAGGTTTACAAACGCGTTAGTTTGACGTGTACTGAATTTTATAAACATTATTTGGTAAATGTTTACCTTGATACTGGACTATGGAATTGTACGAATACCTTAATTGTCTATGTTTAAACCTTTAATTTCTAAGGTTCTCAAGATTTCTAGGCTCTTCGTCTCTCCTAAGAGTTGAAAAGTCCCGATCGTACGTAAATACATGCACAAATCTGCAACCTGGATACGGTATCCTTCATTCACGTTGTCGAAGCGTAAGCTTTTTCTCGGGGATGCAAACCCTCTTGCGATTTATATGTACGCGCAAGTCTTTGACGATGTCTTCCGCGCTAGTTGGTAAGTTGAGAGCTCATCGTTTGACGTCGAAGGATTTCCTTTTTTAAAAGTATGGTCACCCTGGTCAAAGGTAAAGACGGTCGAAATCGTGGTCCTTTTTAAGTTCAGACCCCGGTCGGAACGTTTTATTGAAGACACAGCGCGTGGGGGATGCGATCCGAAGTTGAGGAATTATCTTGAGAAGTTTAAGGTCGAGTGAACGTTCAAAAGGGGCTTGCTGCCGAAGGTGGGATTATTTGCTTTCGGAATTGAGTAATGGAACCCTTGCGTTTGCAATGTTTGCGTTTCCCTTTTTTAGTGTACCTCGCGATCCTTTCTCCTTTTTTAATGAATTCTCGGCTTTGTAAATTCATGTTAAAGTTTTTATATTGTTCAGTACTTCTTGCGTAAGCACTGAAGTATTTCATGCATAATCATTTGCTTGACGAAATGTCAGACTTGCGGTTTACTTTTAATTATATTTTCAAGGTTGTTATTTGCGAAATTATTTATAATATTAATTGTGAAATTTTGATTTTATTTTTTGCTTGTTTGACTATTCATGATGTTCATCGTGATAGAGTAATTTAAATGTCTTGTCAATTTTGTTACATTTAAGAATAGTTGTTTGAAACGAATGAGAATAAATATTATTTACACAAAGTGACCATATGTTTTCACATAGGGAAGAAAATGAAGTTTTGAGTCGAAACATTAAAATGCACTCATCTGTACCTAAATTAATTTTCCAATGACCAACATTTATGAATTGCACATCAACATAAAAAAAATCATTTGAATTTGTTCTATCAATTTATTATCTACACTAACAATAACTATATCAAGCTAAATGAATACTGCATACATTGCTACTAAATAAAACAATATAAATAAAAGACACAATAAATATCAGAATATTTCACAAAAAATTTGACGAACGTATCACTGCCGGGTCGAATTCTGTTTCAGCGGTTAACAGAACTTAATTGACGTGAATAATGAATCTCGACGGCCGGCGTTCAGTGGTACTGAGAAGTATACGCCGGCGGGTAGCTGGTCGGGGCTACTTGAATGTGTAGGTGGCGGCGAGAAGCGCAACAGGTTCCACTTAATTATTGAACACTATAACTGACTGGCACAGCTGCCACCCCCGTTTTTGCACCCCTCGCGGCGAGACGTAATCAACCACCTGTCCGCGATTACGCGAAGGTTAAGGTCGATCGTTGCTCTCAAATCACTGTCAGTTCTTCTTCCGTTCAGTCTCATCGTCCTCCATCAATTTCCAATACAACGGGGACATTATATTCTAAATGAAATATTTTATTCTTGTCGTTAACAAACCATTTTAAACAATCGAGCATAAAACTTCCGTCCAATCACGTGGAAATACGAAACGATGTTTCCCATTATTTCCTTCAAATCTGCTTTAGAAGATAAACATATTTCGTTTTGGCGAACGTTTCGCTTCACGTTGGCAGCACTGCATGCGGCAGTATGGGAAATGGGTTCAGAGACGCTGAGACGGTATTGATTTTCTATCTGACGTATGAAAGATGCGTGTTTCGTATGGTCTTCTTGCTCTTTATTTTCCTCTTTCTCTCTCGACTACTTACTATCTCGCTGAGCTGCATTCTTTAGAATGCACTTTGATAAAATGTCTTATTTACGAGTTTCGAAAACACGGTTGCCTATCAGCGCACGCGTACATACCGAATGGTCTCGCTGCGCTCCCTTCGTTTTCAGATCACGGTTGCCATGCAGTTTGTTGTGGGCGAAATTTGTATTCCATGTTGTTTCCGAAAATTATAAAATTGGTTTGTTTGTAATATTTATTAATATTTATATCTTAATAGGAGATTCAATCAGCAACGCTGAAAATATTATAGGTATATAATTTACAATCTTTATAGAACTATAATGTATCCAATAACTGGAGCTACTCATTAACCCAATTACTTAACTCTACAAAATGAAAATTAGAGAAATGCGATGCAATAGTATAAAGTGATTGTAAACATTATAAAAATGATTAAATAGAAAATCGAATAAACAATATAGAATGTACTTTACTTTGTT
The DNA here is from genome assembly GCF_051020985.1 of Nomia melanderi. Classification (NCBI taxonomy): domain Eukaryota; kingdom Metazoa; phylum Arthropoda; class Insecta; order Hymenoptera; family Halictidae; genus Nomia; species Nomia melanderi. The sequence goes on from NC_135005.1 coordinate 8,700,303, forward strand.
ATTACAGAGAAAAGAATTTTCATAATTTCGTAATACAATTTTCATAACAGTATTAAATTCAATGATAAAGAAATTTCTTCCAAACACGAAAATACTGAATTAAGTACTTTGGCGTTAAAATTTTTAAAAAATCCGAAAGCTGTAGTCAACTAATTTGTCCAGTGAAAAGATCGTCTAACAACAGAAATATTTTTTTTCCTGCATTCCTCTCCATGAATAGAGAACTTTTATTCGCCGGTGTATTCAAACTAAAACCACGCTAATTTCAATAGTTCCACGGGATAAATTACCGTGCGCCATTTGGTGTACAGGTACGTGAAAGATGGCGTCTCGTGAAGAATGAATTTCTTTTTCTTAGGGAGGTTTTTGCTCCCCGGTAGGCGGTAGGTGGAAGAAGGGAGAACTCGCGGGACCGGCTGACGTTGACGAAACGCTATTTGGAAACAACAACTATCGAGAAACTCGCGATATGGGTAAATACAGTAGCTGCTGCAGGCGGCGTCTCGCGTTTTACACAACAACACACGCGGATACCCCGACGTGTATGGAAATTCACGGCGTACAGTGGCACACGTATGCCCGCCTCTGTGTATACGTCCGCTTCCGGCTGTAGGGAGCACGAACGTGAAAGAAAGAAAACGCGGCTCCGCCGCTGGCTGAAGTTGACAGATTCGGGAAAAGTTGAAATAATGCTTCTGTCTGTTCCGCGAATCATTTCAGTAATAGAGCACCGGATAAGCGGCTAAAACGAGGATTCATGCGAGAATATTGATGCGTGAACCCGATCGAACGGCAGAGAAGACTGGACAAATTAGGGTCAGCGAGTGTTTTCAATTTTCCTCGAATACCACGCGAGATTGCATCTAATGATAAGTGCAGGGTATTATAAATAATTTCGCTTACCGTTGCGTCTTGAAACCTGAGAGAAATAATAATTATTTTTGTTTTTTGTTTGTAGCGATATTCGAAGAAATAACGAAGATAGAAATCCTTTTGTTGATCTCAGGATTTTTTAATTTGTTTTTTTTTCAACTGCATTTTCGAGTTGGTTGCTATGATATATCGGAAACTATTGCAGTAAATGAGCTCAAATTTTGTTTGTTATCGGTACATGTATCGTCTGTACTTCGAGCATGTTAAAATATATTTTTTTCTAATTTATATACTCACTTAAATATGAGAAAGCACGAGCAGATGAAACTTTACTGTATTGTGGGCACATTTAGAACTCCAGAAAACAAAAATTAAGAAAATCAATGTTTCGGCTTCTGAAATGATTATACAACATATTCAGAAGTTATAAAAATGACTTTCTGACCAAGAAAAAACCGAAGAAACGAGTAAATCCTTGAATAACCAAAGAGAATATTATTTATTCCGTTAAAATTGACAAAAATCAGAGAACATAAAAAAACCGAGTTAACCGGCTTCTGGGCGCTTCAATTCGTAAATAGAGAGAGAGGTCCTCCGAAAGATTTCACTTCGAGCCGAAAATTAATTCGCGTTCCCGTCCTTAAGGACAGTTGGATAACGACTGAAGTTCCCGAATGCGCATAAAACAAGGAATGGCATGTTCTCATTTGTTAGCGGCCGCAGTTCTGCGTGTTTTATCGCGCTGCGGAACGCGTACCCGGGGCGCAACGCGAGCCAAGAAACGACGAAAGGTCATGGGATGCCTTCGCGCGAAGTCCATGGAATTAGCGAGATTTACACGCGACATAAACGCCGTGAGGGCGTCGTAAAAGTTTTCAGATGTGAGGGTCGTACCCGCGTCTCACGTCTCCGTTCGCGAGTGTAAGTGTCCACGTATGGCAGCGGCGACCGGGAGCGTCTCCTGCGCGAGGCGGTTCGATGAGGATGTGACGTTGCTTGTTCGATCCCGGATGCGCGCATACGTTGGTATCACTGCCAGAATGGTAACGGCCCCATAAAAATTCTGAATCGCTGCAACGACAAAACTTCCGACGTCTCTTGCGAGCGCGCTGGATAAGAAAAAAGCACATGACGGGGGAAAACGCATATTTTCTGTTCGACGAGAATTTCAGTGATCGATACGCCGTTAATTCTGCGCCGAACGACGTTTTTATGAGTTTTAGTGGAAGTTTAAATAGAATTTCAGACGGATATTCTGTTACGATAAATACATTTGGATGAAGATGTGTAGTCTTTCACCCAATCGTATCATTAAGCGGAATAATCCGTATGTGAGTATTGCTTATCCTGAAGAGCGGAATATTCCACGCACAATTACTTTTGGTTGTTTAGGTGTTACTCGGCTATATCGATAGGAGCAGATAATTTTAATGAAAATTTTGTAAGACTTTCAGCTGAACATCTCCGATTCATGAAGTAGGTTTCACATTTAGAGCGAAGATGCAAATGGGTTAAATACGTAGTTTGCAGCGAACAGTTTGTTATTTTCATAAAGCTTCACATTTTTAAGATTCGGACAATTCTGGCGCGACGGAAACAATGGAAAATGTATAGTTGTTAAAGGAAAATATTTTGAGGGACGATAAAACCATTAGTTCGAACTTGTTTGTCACTTTTCTTATTCTTTTTCGAAACATTCACAGTAACCCATTTATACTGTTGTAAGAGGAGTTTCTAGTAATATATACGTTAAAAAATAAATTATACTTTTATTGGTGAACGTTGAGAGTGTTGATAATTTCGTAACGCGATTTGTTAGCTTTGATATTATTTTTGGTGTTATGTCGAATGTAAATGTATTTTTTTTAATGAAGGAGTACTTAGAAATATAAAAATATAAATGTAGTATGTATTAATAGGCAAATGTATAGTTATTGCGTATATAGTATATTTAATTTAACTGATATTGCTATTGCTACTCTGCACTATTATTGCTATTAATAATCAGTTATAATTTAGTTCTGGTAACTATTCAGTTTCACTAACTATTACGTTCAAAAAAACCAAACTATCTCTCAAATATTTCATAGATTTGTAATCTATCAATTTTCTTTTGCAAATACAATTTTATAAATATATACTGTTCTAAACGGCAAATTAAATCCGAAAAATCTGTTATTCCGTTAACATAAAGGTTTTACGAAAAAAGTTCAGTTGCGTTTATGGAGCACCATAGCTGTCGGAGGTTTGGCAGGGAATGTCTTCGCTACATCGAGCCATTTGTTCTTGTCCTATCTACATCCGCAACGTGCTCTACGTACCGCGATGAAACATGGCCGCTTCGTTCCCGAAATGGCACTTTGCGAAAACGAATTTTCAGGCTACCAGAATTTTCGATCGTGTCTATACTTGTATCAGCGAGCAAAGAGATAGACAAGAATCTCGCTTCGAAAGAAGTTGAATCGATGCACTACACAAAATGGTGTAAACAAAAATCTTGAAAAAATAATATAAAATATGAAAACAAGACCACAGAGTATATTGAAATAAATAAAATGAATTTCTTACAGATTCAAAATTTTCTATAAGATGATATTATCAGTGACAAGCGAAAGTATTATGTAATAATATATGCTTGATTTCTTAACTAACAAATAACTAAGTAAAACTACGTTAAATTTCTTAACCCTTTGCACTCCAAAAACGCCTCTCAGTCGCCAATTGATTTGACGCGGCAACTTTGTAAAGTTTGATACTTAATACTAAACTTTCTATAATATACTTCAATATATAAAACACTCAAATAAAATAGTTTCGTTCCTCAACTTACGTGAGATTTCTCGTCGAATTAGTTTTCGAAAATATCGTCTATATCTCACAATAAAATATTGAGTATTTCCAGTGAGACACTTCTGGAGTACAAAAGATTAAATAACAAATCCAACACTAACAAACACTTCGAGAAACAAAAGCGTCTCTTAATTAGAAAAACCTCTGTAATAAATTCTATTCAAAAATTTTCATTGATCACATTATCACGATCCACTCGTATGCATTGTTCGTTCCATGTGACAATAAGGGCACAGATAGAGACCAACGTGACTCCGTTACGTTTATCATCAAGCCTTTTCGTCATTTACATGCTCGGCTTATCTTTCCTCGACCAGGTCGAGCCTAAAGATCGACACCGGTGGCGTCATCAGAAAAGGGTGTCGGGCGACAGGGATGGGCGAAGGGGGTTGGGGGAGATGCTGAGAGTAAGTGGGTAGGTTCTTCCTCGTGTCACGAAGATTATCAATATCCAAACTCCTATCTCTTGAAGGCGCGTGTACACATTCCGTCTACATGCTAAAGAGCCCGTATCTACGAGGGTGTAAACGTTCCGTCGGCACATAAACACCCCAGAAGATTACACGCCCGTTGGCTCTGGAGCTTCTCCAGCTCGTCAGCCCGGCAGCCGCCTAGCTCCTCGGATCGGGTAAAACCATTTCGTGGTCGAATTCGAAAACGGGACGCGTGTCGTTGTACACGGGAATCCATTACCGAGCACTCGACTAGTCACCCGATTTCCCTCGATTCATCATTTGCCCGCGATGCGTTGCAGTTGTGCCGGGATAAAATAAAATCGGGGCCAGTTATTGAACCCGCGATCAATCTTCCTCACGCTGTGTGCACTTTTGGTAATTCGATATCGCGCGTCGACGGGAAATATCTTTCGAGTTATAAAGCTTTCGAACAGCAAAACGTAAATTATTAATAGATCGCGTGCGAATTTCACGAGGTTTGAGGTCGGATTCTTGTTCGAGGTCTTTTTAAGAAAAGTGTTTTATACTGTTGTTGTTTGTATTCATATTTTTGGAAACTCTTTGTATTTACTAATATTCTACTGTACGTTTTACCTTATTTTAGATTTCCTACTGTGACGCAGTATTGAAACTTATATAGTGCAGGGGTATAATTATATGAACAAACTGTATACAATACTGAATAACTCTTTCATACATAAATTATTAAGGTTAAAGCATCGTCTAGCCACATCAATTGACGCAGTATTGAAACTTATATAGTGCAGGAGTATAGTTATATGAACAAACTGTATACAATACTGAATAACTCTTTCATACATAAATTATTAAGGTTAAAGCAACGTCTAGCCACATCAATTATTTAACTCAACAAAATTATCAATCAAATACCTTCCTACAATCCAAGTCTCACAGGCAGAAAATCTTCTCGAAACCACTTCAAAACCAAAAACCCCTAACCAGTCACAACACCTTCAAATAAAATTCATTTGAGTTTCGAGAAATCCATTTCCCTAATTCCCTGATTCATTTTCAAAGAGAAGTTTCTTTACAGACATTCTTGCGACTCGGTAGACCTATTTTCCATTGCAACCGAGGCAAATAAAGCCACGGAAAGAGAGTTGGTCCGCGAGGTTTGGCGGAGATCTGCAGTGGCGGTAGTCAGGGGTTGAAACTGGATGCGAGATGGTTACTCGAAGACAGCTACCGATAATAAATCATACGATGATACATTCTATCGTTCCATCGCCGAGCGGTTCGTTCCTCTCCGTCCCTCCTGAAAGCAAGATCCTAGAGAGAAAGCTCGAGCTTTCTCGAGAGAGATCACCTCTGCCGCTGGAAGAGAGGTTGCCTCGTCCTCGCGAGGAGGCAATCTATCACTCTTGGAACCTACCATCCAGGTCCCCTCTCGCATGCTTCCCCCGCCTCCACGACCACAGACTTTCCCCCCACCCACGTATCTACTTGCGCTTCTGAACCATCCACCTTCTTCATCCACGTCCTTTCGTTCCCTATGCCTCTAGATACTGTCGATCTCTCCCGGTAAACCTTATTTCTCCACGGTATTTCATCCCCGATGTCTTTGTCCGTTCGCGACAATGCGACCACCATGCATTAGGTTGGCTGGAAAGCTTGTATTACTCTTCTATGTGGCGTTTCTGTTTAGAAATTACGTACGAATATTGGATACAAGTGAACTAAGGAGCGGAAGGAAAGTTAGGGATGAAATGTGCATTGTCAATTGTTCAACTCAATTTAATGTAGCGAAACTTTTTGTTAAGTCTATCAAAAAATGAGATTTTTTGGATAATACGATGTTCGTCGCGTCTATATTAGTCTTTAAAAGCATGTTAATGATTATAATTCTTTATTATATAATTGATTATATATAATCATTAGTATAATAATTATTATATCATTATATATAATAATTAAATAGTAATTTATATAATTATATTCTCGTTATGTTATCTATAAATTCGTGTGTATACACTTACTACTGTTTTGTTGTCGTCCAATGTTTCATGTTAACGTTTCAGATTAATACTATGAAAGTACTAGTAAATATTGTATAGATAACGTTCTTCCTTTATTTCCTAACGATGAATAAATAACATCTTCAGAACGTAGATATTAAAAATTTCAAACAGATAAGTCAAAGCGTAGATTTAGTTAATCTGGTCTCGGTGAAATATATTGGCGTTATCGAACGTTGAAATTCTGCTTTCGCGAAAATTGGACGATGGTATTGCTGGAGGAACGTCAAGAAACGAGGAAGGAAGCAGGACGGGGAGAATGTCCCGAAAGATTCTAAGAAATTCATGATACGAACATCATGCAAGTTCACTTGTTACAACGATAAGAGGATCTTTGACGAAAGAGGCAAAGAAAATCCTGCGAAACGCCATCGTAACGAACGATTATGCAACAAAAGTGTCGGCCCGTAGATCCGGGTAATTGGGGATTTAAAGGGGCTTTTACACTCGAGCGACTTGTGCTTTCAGTAAGCATACGAGACACGTTAACAAATGTTGGAGTAAGCGGCTTGCCAATGCATGCAAACTGCGATGCATATAGTTATGGGAAATCTTGCGAAGGAAATTACGAGTTCGTGTAATGTCGATATCGTCTAGGAATTACATGATTTCAGTTTTACGGCTAATGTTAGATTCTCACCGTAATGTCTAGCATTCTGTACGTGTGAATTCATGCTGCACGTATGTAAATGTATGGGATATCCATTTTATCTTAAATATATAAGAGGTACATTTTGGTCCACGCGTTACATTCTTAAAAACTAAAAGGTACATTCTGGTGTACGTAGTATTATATTATTAAAAATGTTATAAGTGAAGATTGTTATTGTATTTTAACAATTAGTAACAGCGAGATTTTTTTCAGCGTTAAAGGATGTTTCAATCTATTGAATTGACGTATGTATTGTTTAAAAAAGATTAAGGAGAATTGAAACTAATTTTCTAGGTAGACATACATGTACATCTACAGATAATTAAGTAAATCTAATATTTACTCTTATAAGCTATTTCTTATCAATATTCACGTAGAAAATTAATTTTAACTTCCAAGTCTTTGAAGTTTTTAATTATATTTAAAATAATTTTACTCTGTTGCAAGTATATTTCTTAAAAAAATTAATTAACTTTGCATTACTTTCGATATCGTCGTTCCATCATCATAGGAAACTTAAAAAATCTTAAAATAGCATTATTTAAAAATGAATAATAAGAATGCCTAATGTAAACACAATAAAATGTCATTCAAAACGAACAATTATAATGAGATACGTTTTTATGATCAATTAACAATATCGTGTAATTCGCTGAATATTAATACTAACACGAATTGTGATTAATTGTTCTTATTGGAAGATTCAAAAAATGAAAATGAAGATTTTGTTTCGCAGGAATTTCTTGTAACATTTAAAAATATTCTCGCAACATACATCGACCTGAACTGTCGGATATTATGGTCTTCCAGTCGGCTAAGTTTTTTGCTAAGTGAAAGTCAAATCTCAGCCCCCTTTTACCCTTCGTGCTGTTTCCTTTATCTTTCGACAAAAGCGAGTGTTTCATATCGTCGATTTTCTAAACGACTGCCCCCAGAGCGGTCTGGCGGGTCGGATTTTTCTGCATTTGCGATAATTTCATAAGAAGCCGTCAACCGAAACAATCGCTCCAATCTTTTTCCTCCGCCGGCTCGCATGTCTGTAATTTTACCACTGTTCACATTCCAGAAACTGACGCCAAGTCTTTCTTCTGAAGCAAACGCGATACAATACAAGAATGTGGACTGTATATTTAATAACGAATTTAATTCGTATTCATTGGAAAATCATTGGAAACAGAGGATTGAATAAACCAGTAGGATTTTTTGAAATATTACGAGTTATTCCACTCTTTTTAATGTAAGTGTGTAATAAGGTTTAGATTTTATTTTTCTGGGTTTCATTTTCTCAATTTTTTGAGATAATCTTATTAGATCCTTGGTAAAGTGAATCAATCTTCATTATTTTATAAACGAACATAAACTTTTTATTTTTCAAGATAAACGTAGCAACTTGTAACCTTTAATGTAACTTTAATGCAACATTTTATGCATGTTTCAAGCACTTAGAAGAGAACACACATAACACATCGAAATTAAAATTCTACAGAAATTTATTGTTACACGAATTCTTTTCCCTCCTGTTACAATATCAAAAAAATGATTAAAAATCAAGTGTTCGCAAACGTTACAGCAGCAAGATCCTTAAATATGCCTCCAATAGTAATTCAATGACCATACCACGGATCTTTATACAATTTCATACTTCTAAACGCCTAATTGAAAAAATGCAATCATAATGGAAAATGATTTCCCTACCAAATACTATAAAAACTATACTCCAACTATCACATATATATTCACATTGCAATCACCCTACGTAATTTATCAATTTCAAATCTCTCTTAAATGTGCAAAGACCCAATAAAGCTTCCCCTTTGCGAAATGTATTTTCCCGAAAACATGATTTCGATCGGTTCCTAAAGGTACTTGCATCCGTCGTTCAAAATCGTGTTGCACGGTTTGATAATTGAATTCTCTGGTATTCTCGTATGTCGAACGCAACAAGCGGAGGCGTATCGTCATGATAAAAATACAAGGAGAGAAGTTGTCGCCGCAGGTGAAGTATCGAATCCTAGGGCGGAAGACTGATCGCGAAAAATGCGGAGAATAGACAAGGGGATGAGGGGAGGCCAAATACGAAAGAGTGAACGGCGTGGCGGAGGGGTGGAGGCGCGCGGGCAGAACCATGGGATGATTGGATGGGCGGTTTACGGAGAGCCTCTTCCATATTCCCAAGAGCGACTTTTTCCTGTTGCCACCCACCCGATTGTTTGTATTCGATCAAAATTCTATTATTCTTAACGTGCACGGGATGAGAAGACATCGACGAGCCTCGGCAATTCTCCCGATGACATGTCGCGGAAAAAACAACGCGACAGTCTACGCGTTGCTCTTGCTATACGGTTACTGTAGCTCATGTGAAATATAACGTGTATAGCTTTCCTCTGGTTGAAGACTCCGGCTAAAGAGAGTTAATAGGTTTTTTACGTAGACACATTAAAATGTACGGAAATTAATTCGGTACGGCTGAATCAATTTTATTCTAGGAAATGTGGAGAGTGTTCAGGTACTTTGAAACTTGTATGAGTGAATTCTTGGACAATTTGCTATCGCTACATATAGTGTTGCAATTTGGATACTGTTAATTTTGTGCGACACGGATTTAACGATTGTGAATTAATGTTGATTTACATTGGTGTGTTGGAAAAGAGACATATGTTATGATTTTTATGAGCAGAAATATAAGGTGTTCGATAGGTATGTTCACTGAAATTTCTTAAGGAATAATTAATTTTCACTTGGTTATACTGACTCCAATTAAATCATAAATAATTATTAATTGTAATTGCTGGATATTAGATTCAAATATTCCTAATATCACTAATTTTTTAAAATTTTCCTAATTTCCTATTGTACATTCATCTAACTCCAAAATAGAACACGTAGACTTGTAAAACCTCTATTAAAACGGCATTATTATTTTCGTGCCGCGAACTATGCATATTACATTCTGTTACCTCTCCAACAACCAAAATCCCTAAAAGAACGACAATATAAATATACAGCATGCCTTGTCAATAAGATATAAAACATTTGAAACAAAACAGGAATTGGAACCAGCGTTATCAAAATTCCCCAATAATCCTCGGTTCGTTACAACGCGGATAATATGAACCACGAAGTCAAATCAACCGATACGCAAAGGTATCGCATCGCTCGTATCGAAGTACCGCAGGAATTATTACTCGAGATAGCCATCCGGCGGAATTAAATCGTTGTTTCGCGTGACCGTGGACGCGCGCGGCGCAACCGTAAATCATAGAGCCATCTAGATGTTACGGGAGTCTCGGCGATTGTAAGAAGGACGCGGCTGACTGACGTTCCTCTTATTTGATCGTTGATTGTCATGCGAAATGCCGCACTTCCTATTGATTGGGGTTCTTACCCCGCCTCTGATTCAGGCTTTTACGTGTGTGCCTTTTCGTTCGGTCGCCGAAAGAATATGGCCGGGCGTTGTGTACGACCGCGTCCGTGAGTCCTCGTACGTATTCGGGGAGATCGTGAAACTGGAGGAAGAGGAATGAAAAGAATGCCGGGACAAATTTAGGGACCGTTCGAATGGAGATGCCGTGTCGATGTTACTCGCATTTGCATTCCGACTTTCGATACAAACCCCTTTGTCCCCGAGCCCCGTCACGACCGTCCTCCTCGCCCCGATTCCTCCCTCCTTTTATTTTTTCCCCGTCCTCCGCTGACATCCAGCTTTCCTTTTTTTACGGGGTTCAGTTAACTACCGGATGAAATTCAACTCAACTCTGCTTCCTTCTGGATCTCTTTTCCTTCTATTTTTTGTACGTTCCTTTTCTTTCGATTGGAACGCCCAGGGGTGCGAGTTACGTAACACGTGGGAGAAGACGCCATATTGGTGAGCGTAATGCGTCGGCGAGAATGCGATACGGGAAGAAGTTATTTACTCAATCACGGTTATTTTGTAATAGGCGGGAAGCGGAGCGTTTTTATCGGAATGGGTTTGATACTCGATTTTTTGGAGAACAGAAATAGTTTAATTGCGTTGCAGGTGCGCGAGTGTTTGAGATGTAATAAGGTAAAAAATTAATGTATAGTTTATGTATATCAAAATATAAATATAATAAATATTGACGTATAAAATATAAGTATATATAAATATACTTTCGGTAGACAAATTTTGTTTTGTATCCTTTATTATTAAACGGAATAAAAAGTACTGTACAAGTACATGAATTGAATATGAACGCGAAATTAGTAATATTTTCTAAAATGGTTCGTCATACCAATAACGCAATCAATTATTTCTTTATAGAGATAGTAGAATATTTCGAATTCCATGTGTTTATAATGCAGGACGTCGAAAATCCATAAAAACTGAAGTTGATAAACTTAAATAAAATAATTCACAAAATAAATCATAACTCAAAGACTGCACTGCTGCATTCGAATAATATTTAACAAACCGTTGCCGACGCAAAATATTTTAACACCGTAATGTGCGAAAAATGTCCATCACGCCGTGCATTAGATTATTAATTTAATTCTTCCCCTCCCCATCGTGGTATTAGCCTGAATGCAATAAAAATTGATTTCAAAGTCATGTGTGTCCATAGAAAATATTATCAGTTAAATATACGTCACGCTTGGTCCCTCGGTAACGCATAAAAATGCAGTGTGTTCTCGTAAGAAAAACAGGAAGGAAACTCGCGAAGGATTCGAAGGCATCGGACGTTAAATAGGAACGCAAACGTTCTAACTAAGTCTGAAATACTCTGAAATGCTCCGCCGTGGCGGGCGAGCTCTACGTGTCCTGAGAATCTTCGGGCCGTAACTGAATTTTCCTCGTGAAATATTCACCCTGCATACCTACGCCCGTACATATCACTCCGAGTTCACCCGTTCTCGGCCTCACCCTTCGCTCCTTGCATCGCTTATTATTCTTTTCCTTTCCCATCTCTCCCGCTGTCGTTTCTTCCTACTCGTATTCTACGACCAATCTCGCTGACCCGGTTTTTCGGCGGACCTTAAAAGAAAATTTTGCAGCCCATTTCGGATCTAGATTATATGAGGTGAAGGAGCTTGGAATATTCTTATTTCACGAATATTCTTTGAACGCGAAGATTTGGATTTATTATTTAAGTGGATTTGGAACGTTTAGATCGCTCGGTTACGATTTCTAAACTTGGAGAATATATTTTGTAATGTGATATTTGGGATCTGGATTAGTCAAATTGCTAATAAGAGCAATCTAGATCTCTCGGTTATGGTTTCTAAACTTGGAGAATATATTTTGTAACGTGATATTTGGGATCTGAATTAGTCGAATTACGAATACGGTATATTAAGTTATTATACATTATCTTTCCAGATATTCATTGAAATATAGAATTTAAACTACACCATTAAATGTTTAAATTATTTTACTTAATCGTATCGTTAATATTATATTCAAATCACCTCAAACGTCTCACTTATTTAATATGAATTTTCTTTTCTTTTATACATTTAAAATATTATAAGTCATCGCAAGCATTGAGCAACAAAAAGTAATATCAATGCCTAATAAGATCAAAGTTTTTCAATCGTTTTATTTGAGCTAATCTTTATCGCTTATTAGCATTCATTGTTTCGAAAACCGATAATAATTACAGTACACATAAACCGATTCCCATTAAGTATTTATTTCTAAATTAGAAAACATACCGAGGAACAATCATATAATAAGTAAAATTCATCTTCCCAGATGAAAGTACTAAAATTCCCCACATTCCAGAAACATGGTACAACATTCTATCTTTCAGTCAAAATTCAAACCAACCTCTCTAACAGTGAGATCCAACATCTTCAAGAGTAATTCCCACGTACCAGCAACAATATCGAAAGAAGCAATACCGTACCGCTTTAACCCGGCACTCGATCCCCTCCGAAACACGTAACCTCGTTCGGGAAGATCCGGTTAAACCCCTGGTACACGTATCCCAGGCCGTCCGCGAACGTGAAGTCCCAACGCCGCGGAAAGGCTACAATTGAATGTTATCGAAAGTAATTTCATGCGAGCTCGGTGACAAGGAGAAACGTCAACTTTCCAGATTAATGTTCCCCCCATTATAAATCGCTGACACGGTGGCGGAGAGTCGAAAGCAAAATTCCCCGTGTGCCCCGGGAGGACTCATTCGCGCGGCGGCAGCGCAGAATCGAATTCCTCGCCTCATACGCGGGGGTCTAGCGAATGGCGGTGGCACCGGGCGAGGCGGCTCAGGGGGGCGGTGGGGGTCGATGGAGGCTGGAATGGAAAGAGGGTTGGAAGCTGAGTCGACGTCTTTCAGCCGATATAAGCGTGGAGTGCAGGGGAAAACGGGTGAAAAGAGACGGACGCGGAAAGAAACAGCCGGCGGAACGAGGAGGGTTGTAGGGGGTGGATAGAAGGAGGCAGGCGCGGGATACGAGATTTCGTATGTCTGCCTGTCCGTCGGCCTGAACCCGAGGGCACATCAGCAGCTGGCAACCTCGAAGGAAGAACTTGGCAGATAGACGCATGCCTCCGGTACGATGTGAGAAAAAGAGAGTGAAGAAAAAAAAAAAGAAAGGAAAAACGATAGTACAGATAGTACGGATAGGATAGGTAACCTAATAGAAAAGGCTGGGGGTGGATGGGAAGGGGGAGGACGGGTTGAGCCGACGTCATTGGCAGAAGGCTGTCGTCTCGTCTGCGAGCGGTTTAAAGTCGAATTCAGAAAAGCGAAATCCTCCAGGGTTATCTATCTACTCGATGTACATGCGCGTAACCTACATACATGTCGGGGATAAATACGAACCTCGTTCCGCCTATCCCAGCTCGAGCCGTCTTACCTGGGGCTTGAATGTCCTGCTGGAATCGGCTTTGCCAAGAATCATATATTATTCCCGCGTTTTTAATTAGTCGGCGATTCTTGCCGCGGGGTCGCGGTTTTTGTAGTGATTCGAGGATGGTGTTGAGCCTAGGTGTATACCTGTGGAAGGCTTCGTCGAGGTACGTGGATATGTGAAATTTTGATTATTGTAGTTGATTATTGAAAACGTGGAAGATGGATAATAGAAAATTCTTCTTAAGAGTGAATTCTCTTTCATTCTGCTTTTCGGAATGAAAACTATTTTCATTGTTTAAATAAAGTAATGGAACGGAAAGTCTTAAATGGATCAGTTTCATTTGGTAATTTCAAATTACTGTTTAAAATTGCAATGTAATATTACTAGTATCTGATTTACCTGTTCTTAAAATTCTACAGAGCTACAATCTTAACACTATCTACCGCAAGCAAGATTAATCGGCTTTTCGATCTCGAATGCTTAACAGTCGGTAACTTATTAAAACTACGCTGGTCTAGAAGAAAAGCAATCAGAACGACATTACATTTCCCTATATTTCAATTTTAAAATTACAAATCTTTGAAAGTAGAAACATATACTCCTACACGATGACGGAAACCATATTGGTAGTCAGTGAATGGTTGCCTTGTTCAGAAGAGTTGGATAAAGCGTTAAATAATGCTCACTGCCTACTAAAATATCGTTATGCACCCAAAGAAAAATTCCAAGATCCTATTTCCACATTACTATCGACATCCGAAACCATGGTTTCAAACCAAACAAGCCTAGAAATGCTTCTTTATCAATCTGTAAAACATGAGACATCTTCTCAAGCTTATCCTGACAATTAAAGAACTACCTCATTCAGATTCTGACCGCGCACAAGGAGCACGTTCGCATATTCGCCGTATAGGAAGCATTTTCAGGGACAACAAGAGAAAGGGGTGACTACGAGAGAGCCATGCGAGTTTCGCGTCACCGACGCATTCTTAGACTCCATCCTATTCCACGATTCTACTCACTCATTCCACTTCGCTCACCCCCTGGGAACCACCGAGACTTCTATTCCTCTCTTCGCATCCCGCAGTTCCGACACTGACGTCCCGACATCCGCAGTCCTCGGCCCTCCCTTTTCTCTCTACCCCTACGTATATTCCTTCTCCCTTCCGTTCGTTTCGGTCGCGTGTTCTTCCCTCGTTTCTCCTTTTCAACCTCTCTCTGGTCCCGTTCCAGACCGTCGTGCCGGCGTATCCTCTTCGTCCGACCCTCCTCTTTCGGTTCCTTCAACCATTTCCATCACCAGCTCCGCGTCAACCCCCTCTTCGCCCACTCTTCGTTCGTACATCCAATATTGTAGATATGTCCCGGCTTCGTCTCGAGAATCGCGAGTGTTCGCCCAGCGACGCTCTTTCGTGTGCGTACAGGTGTGCACGGACAGACAGGTGCGCCTCGAAAGCAATGCAGGGCTTCCCCGGGAATTGCGGAATTTTTGTCGAGAAAAGGAATGATGAAATAGACGGTGTTTGTCGAAGGATCGATGCGTGACTGGCTGGAGAGACCAGTTTGGTTTTCATCATTTTGTACAGTTTATTTGGAAATTTATGTTCCTCTGTGATATGGGGGTGGATGGATGTGATGGCTCAGGAAATGATGTTTGTTTGTTTTGGCAGATCGGACTGGGCGTTAGTCTTTTGTTGTATTGTAGGATCTTGGAGATGAAATTTGAAAAAGACGAAATTACGAATAATTTGATATATTGCGTTGACTAGGTTTAGAATTTTTACATGAAGGTACCATAGATTTGATGTTTAAATGAGCCTCCTGTATTGTATATCATGTTTATGGAAGAAGACGGTAGCAAAATTTTTAGAATTTGAATTATTTTAATTATTATTCGAATAACATGTGGTAGATGCATAGTGTAGATTTCTTGTTATTGTTAACTCGATTGAACTGCTGTGTGTTATAGATAAGATTATATTCAAAGATAAATACTATTCTAGTAATTCTTATTATTATTATACTTAAATAAATTTTAAACTTGTAAACATCCTACGGAACATGCAATGAATTTTGAAAATTAAAATAATTGCTATAATTCAATGAACAACGATGCGAATTTAAAGTAATTATACATCTGACGGTTAACAAAAGTTTTTAAACATTACAATAATAAAAAAAATATAATATTAAATTGTTTTCAAACCAAACATATCCAAAGAAGAATGATTAAGTACAGCATAAAATATTGATTTCACTAAAGAAAAAATAAACAATCAACACCAGAATATATACACATTAGGTATACACAAAAAAGGCAATGTTACCGCGAATTTTAAAACGAAGAAATAATTATCGCAGCAGAAACCGAGGAGTTGAATTAGATCGATTAAGTAAATCGAACAGAGTAAGCGAATTCCGATTGTAACAAGGTCGAAGACGAATTCCGTGAGGATTCATTTGCCCAGAGCGTATCATCCCTTAAGTAAACTCGGTTCCGTTTGCTCTACATTCGCGGCACTCAGCACCCTCTCTCATTTAAGGGTGCACGCAGAGTCAAGGTCGCGATGAGACGTGAATGAGAGTACGAGAGCGAGACGGAGTACCGAGCAAAAAGGCGAGTCTCGTTGGCGCGAGAAGGAGAGAGAAATGGATTGAGATAAAGAAAGGAAAACGGTGAGGGTTCAGTAACCGGAGTGGGGGGAGTGGGGGGTGGAAGCGAGAGTAACCGGGGTTGAACGAGGAAGATGAGACCAAAGGAAGGTAGTTTCCCCCTTATAATTAATGTGTAAGGGTAGGTCATGGTACGCGGGCTGCTCTGCCTTCCTTCCGTGGGAATTAAATTACATCAGCTGATTCGAGAGATAGAGAAGGAGAGCGACCGAAAGGAAGAACGAGGATGCTACAGAGCCATTTCTTCACCTTCTTCCTACTACGTTCGAGACTTCCTCTTTCTTGCGAGCCGGCTACGATCCACCGCAACCACTTGTTAAGCAGCTCTCATTGTCCTCGAAACTGCGAGGCTAGTAGAAATTCTTTAATGCGAAAGCTTCAACGTTAAAGCGATCATGGATCTTACTGTTTCGGAAATATTTTGATTCTGTTGTCGAATTAAGATGGAAATTGATAGTTTCTTTGCGAAAGAATGTATTCGTTGGTGAAACTCGTTGAGTAGTTCGGGACTGGTGTGTTATTTTATGTTTGTAAGCCGAATTTTAACTGTTGGTGATAGTGCTAAGTGCTTGATGGAGTAAAATTTTGAAAAATTGTTGTCGTTGAGGATGTTGTTAATAAATTGCGTGGCTATTTGGTGAAGGTAGCCTTATAATCGTAACTTTTACAAGAGTGATATGTAATGTTAATATTAATGTATAATGTAAAAGTAAAATTGAAAATGTAGGAACAAATTTAGCATTTATTACTTTTGTTGAGGTAATACAAATTTCACAATTTATGGAGCACGTGTACCGATGAATACAAATTGTCTAACGTGTCCGCTCATGACTTACAGTTTCTACTTCTTGTAAGCATGCATGTCACGCAAACTTTTGAATTATTATTTCATTTAATTTCGATTGTGCTAGAAATGAAATATTATATAAATAAGCAAAAAATAGACAAATAAATATTCAAACTTTTATAGACACAATCACCAAAATCAGAAATATGGAGAATTCTTATGTTACCGTTGTTTGTGCAAAAACATACCATCAGTTGCATATAATTTTATATTTCTTCTTCCTAATTAAACGAAACTATCATATCACATCCTAGCAAACCACGTAATACATTTTCACTTAGAAAATCTTCTGCGTAAGACACCATAAAGCGACACGAAGAATATTAAATTAAAATTGATCCACAATGATTCACACAAAGTTAACACTAGAAGTACCAGGCACTCAAATATACTTCTTCAACTTTCTCCATAGAAGCAGTAATTCAAATTTCAATTGATTTATACTTGAGTCTAAATATCACTGAATTATCCTTAACCCTAGAACCACTGTACCCGTCAAAGCGACGGGTTTTCCTATTTCGCAGTTATTAATATTTCAAAATTATTCAATATCCGAAATAATTTTAAAACTAAACAATTTCACTCAAATACTACAAATAATATCAGAAGAAATTGAAACAGGGTATATTGTTACAATCTTTACAATCATTTTATGTCAGCCCCAATGAATCCTCAATAATTCTAATGTTAATAACTTCCCAAAGAAGTATCTGTGCCTCCCCGATGCAATCATAAAATAAGAAATCAGAAACAGGTCATTTTACCCTATCCAATACATCCGCCGTTAAAACCTGACAAGAACGAATCATGCGCAGAGTCACAGATGATACAACATTCCTACAATCATTGTCTTACAAACGTACGTGTACCCAGGCTCCGAGCTCTACCGGTGATCGTAGTTTAAGTTTCTAGCCGATCGAATCAAATCAGAATCAGGCTTAGACGAGTCGCACCCCGAACTCGGTGGCGACCGCGCGCCATCCTTCCCCGAGATCCTGCTGCGATCGGGAGAATCCTTCCTTCAGCGCGACACTCGTCTCGCAACATCGAGGAGGGAGTCGGCTGCCAGAGGAAAACTCGCGGGCGGGCGAGGCGGTGTACGTTGGTAACAATCTCGGATAAGGAATAAAGCTCGTGCGCGGGGGAAAGAGAAAAAGGATGGCGGGCTCGGAGAGTGGTGGCGGGGGCGGATGCGGTACGACGAGGGATGTACGGAAAATAGAAAGAATTCAGATCACGGGACGCACTGAGAAAAGGGGAAGGGATGGAAGTAAGCGATGAGGTGGGTTCTAGCTGAAGAGCAACGGAGAAGAACCAGTAAAAATGAAAGAAGGGCTGGAAAAAAGGAAGAGAGCGAGAGAGGAAAGCAAGAGGAAAGAGGAGAGGCGAGGAGGAAAAGAAAGAAAGGGGAAAGCAGTCCCTAGAACGAGAATGGAATCAATACGCGGAGGCAAGTGTGTGCTTCTAGTCCCACATGCGTGTTTCAGTGCCTGGGGAGGCCAAACACGCGAGTTTCCACGGGGGTGGATAAAGGCGGCCGCCCCATCTCCACCCCTCGTCCAACCCTCGGGGCCACGCGTGTGCGCCTTTGCGTGCGTGCCCATATACGAGAAATTCGATAGTATCGAATGTTATTGGAATTTCTTTCTGCTTGCGCCGCGCCGCGCCGTACCGACGCGTGTATTTTCCTCAATTATTGCGCGAAATTGGTTTTGTCTTTTAGGATTGACATACGTACCGGTAATTTCGTGGATGCTGATTGGACATTAGTAACACGAATGGTTGGGTTTAATAGTTATGTAATGTGTACGTAATTTGGTATTGATTATGATGTTGAACTTGGAGAAAGAGTACATTGGGTTTTGTGACGTGTAATTGCAGGGCAACGTGGAGTTGAATGAATTTGCGGAATGGAGGTTAATTGTTTATGTAGTTGGTTTTGTGTGCACCTTTCGTCCGATGAATACGGTGCTTAATAATTAGATTTTCCTTTTACTACTTGCATAGAATAGTGTATTTATATAAATCTTGATTAACATTCATGTATTTTGACACAATAACGTTAGAACTCTTGTCTCAAACATTTTTATTTAGAGGAATTATTGATAACGATTATTTTCCATTTAATATTGTTATTATTCTTATAATATTATGTATTTTAAGAACCGATTCATTACTTTCTCAACATTAAAACTATCAGACGGGTCAAAATTACCCATTCTTGATTTCTTCTTCTTGCAATTACTAAAAAGATAACAGATGTTTCTCTGAGAAATTATTAAAGAAATTAATTTAGCAGTACGCAAACTGAATTGTAAATGAACTAAAGTCTCAATAGACACACTCCTGTAGTTTCTATAGAGAAATTTCAAAAAGTAAATTTAACTGCTCGGTAGTTTGTGTTAATAACGTAGCAATCGAATTTAAATGAAATGCCTTCTTTTACTTGGTGAAAATGTCGGATAGCAATTTTCAATAAGCACAGGAAGAGAATTAACAATTTTTTTTGAGTATTTGAACCAACCGTTGCCGTGTGTAATATATCCATCACGATTATGCAATTTTCAGTTAAAAAATATCATATACGAGGAACAAAAAGGTGTGCAGAAAACCTTTTGGCGCATCCTATTGTCTTGCCAATAAAAATGAAACTCACATCACGTATGATTGATTCTTTTTGCTTTCATGGGGTTGCAACATCATTTTCGTCCCTCTGACGATCTACCCTCCTGCTTATCTTACAGAATACGAACGAATACGAATCGTATAACCAAGCCGAAGGAGAATGACGGAGGGGGTGCAGGGCGTTAGAGGGGGCAATATTCTTTACTCTATCAATTCTCAACGGGAATGGTTGGCAGCCACCCATGAACTCTTTGACGTTGTTGATTTGTCTCGAACGTCGCCTTTTTTTTACTTTTGAATTCTTTATCCATCGCGTTCGAAGAAATATTCTGCTGTGGCTCTTTCTGTAGAGAGTAAACATATGCGACGCAACTGTCAAGTGAACAGGGTAGATCTAGCTTTTTGCATAAAGGTGTGCCCTGGAATTTTCTGATGTCGATACAACATTTAAAGGAAATACTAACAAACACCTAACATTGGTCATTTATAGTTTAGAACTGTAAATATTAATAACATAATTTAGAAATATTTTATTTGATGGATATTTGTTATAGGAAAATTCAAAAGTAGACAATTAATAATAAAGAAATAACAAAACGCATTTTGAATTTGTATACGATTATAACAAGGATTATAACAAGGATTCAACAATATATTGTTATTAGTAGAAAGATTAATCGTAAAATAAATTATTGTAAAATGAAATGTCCATATTAATTGTTTTATACAATAATTCGCTTCAAATCTTAAACGAATGATTCAATCAATTTCGAAGAATGTTTTAAGTATATTTTAAAAATTATAATTAATTAAGCTTAGTTCAATTTTTAGAGAAACATCACTTTTTGTCTAACACAATTCTGCCATGCATCTATTTCGCGAGTACGAACGCATTCCGCAAGAAAGTTTGTGTGATGGTGCACACGGAGAAATCCTATTTAATTCCATTCCACTCGCATTTCGTAAAGCTGTACGGTATTTACGGAAGTACGCACGATGTTTCGATAATTCCGTTCCCCGGTCTGGCTGCATCAGCACGTGGCCGATGGAAATACTCCTGCATTTAAAACAGTACATTCGCAAGTACAATTAGGACACCAGTCAACAATGCCGGGTTTCAGTTGAACCTGTGGATTTATTTTATTAGAAATTTGATCAGCACGTTTTATACCGTCGACGTTGCTGAATATACAGGATTATTTAATCAAAAAGACAGTAAAATTCTGTGAAAAATAATTTGCCACTCTGTTTTTTAAAGGGGCGACGTATTCACTTTGTTATAGACTGTAATTATCTAATTATAAAATAAAGGCTTTTAATACACCATAAGTAGAATTAATATTATTTAAAAACTGTTACATATCGTAATATTATTATTATTCTTAATATTTCAAAACAAAAATTTTAGTATCAAATGAAATAAAATTTGAGTTCTATCTTTATAGTAACTTGGATTTTGTACTAAATTCTCCATTAATCCTAAAGAATATGAATTTGTAAAAACATCTAATCATCAAATAAATTATTCTCTGGAATATCAAGACCAAATTATTATTAAAAAATTCCGACATACTTTAATCTTGGAAGAACTATGAAAGTAAGGCTTTCTTTAACAAAGCCAATGGTAATTAATTCAGAGTCTTATTTAGGATTAAAATTTAGGGTTAAAGAACTGCCATAACACACACACATACACGAGAAAAGACATATGTAAATCTTGTAACGCGTTGGACGATAGAAAAAGGAGTGGAAAGAGGAGCAGTCTCGTATGGACATCTTTGGAAGAAAGGCACGGAGTTGTCATGGCGACCGCACCGAATTCCAGACACACACATACACATACACAACACACACATGCCCGGGCAGGGGTGAGCTGCACACGTTCTACGATCCTGATTGGGCGTTATTTTTTCCCCGATAAGGGCGCACATGCTTTCCACGAAGCTTTTCCGATCCTTTTTGCGTGTAGGCGAGTAGGTATGATCAGGAGTGTGGGTGGTTTCGAGATTTCGGGGTGAATGGATTTCTTCTTGTCGCGTGTACTGACAGTTCCCTTACGGTTCTTCCTGGTACCTACAGTTATCGCTCCCGTGCCAATGCGATTTAATTCCGCCTTTTCACATAGTCCAAGAAAAGTGTTTTCAAAGCGTGGACTAAAGCAATTTATAAAGACAGCAGTGTTAACAGAGATGCTTATGTTAGTCGTTTGTGAAATGTTCTTTTTTTTAATCGTTTGAAGTGACTTTTTGAAGTATCAAGAAACAAGGAGAAGGTTAGAAACGAATACTTTAGGAATTTGAGCAAACTCCACTGTGAGACAAGACGTATCCGTTAAGGTAATGTAGTCAACGTTATTCTTGTAGAATGATATGTAAGCTAGCTGAATAACGGTAACAAGACAGACTCGAATAATATAACATAATACTGATCATTGGCTTTACAACTGAAAGGAAACACGGATTACTTTACATATCTATCAATAAGAAGGTTCATAAATATAAAGCAGTAAAGTAAGGTTACCATGTCGATAAGTTTATAATAATTTCTACTCATACTGTATTTTGGTATTTGTGACATGAAACATTTTCATTTTAGAATGGTTCCATTTTGTGTTAAAGTGTTGACTACAAGTATCAAAACTGAACAATCTATTTCCATTCCTATCCTACAGTACAATATTCTACTGCAATATTCTCTAAGTAGTCGTGAATAATATCAACTACCCATAATACCAATATTAAAAAATGACATCATTATACCATAACCTTCAATGTAGTTACATAACCTCTCGCCTGAAAAATCTATCCCTTTACTAAAAATATCCTTCAATTTCACGTGACCGCGTAAAAATTCGCAATTCGCTGGTAACTATTCCTCAATTCGAGTGACAAGAACTATTTCGGTATCCCTGGTAGTGATTTGACGGACCGAGGAAAAGGGAACGGTGCTGGTCCATTTCGCATTCTGTCACCAGCGAATTCCGTAAGTGCCGAAGACGGGCCCGGCACGCGGTAGCGTGTGTATTTGGCCAGAAGTCCATTCATAAATCTGGCTGTTTTCGAGTCTCCTCCGTGAAATATGATAATAGATGTGCGAGCGATGGAGGGCTGTCTGCTGAAGAAGGTAAATCCCGGCGGAAGGAGAGAGCCAGAGGTCCGTGGGCTAACCTCCGCGAACACTTACAGTCCTTTCCATTGTGGTCTCGCGTGCCGACAGGGGCTGTAAGTAACAGGCACCATTCCCCCTTTCTTTCTTTCTCTCTCTCTATCTCTCTCCCCAGCCGACTCTTCACCCCTTTCTCTCTGCAACGACGTGGATCCTCGAGCGTGAGTTTTCTCCGGAAAGTTTGCAGATTACTCATGCGGATACCGCGGCGCATCGCGTCGGATAGTGAACTCGTTGAATAAATATGTTTCGTGGTTTCCCGTAGCTTTGCTTTTTGTCATGCCACTTTTTCACCCTACTTGTGCCGCGTTCTCGCTCGGTGTCGATTCGGTGACTACGTTCACCGTGGTATCGCGGAACTTTAGTTTTCTGCGGCGTGTGTCGGTTAAGATAGATAATGGTGATTATTTTACGGTGGAACTTTAGATATGTGAAGAGGTTCGTAGTGAGTTTCAAACATGTGAATTCAAAGTTAGGGGTTTGTTGTATAAACTGAGGTTTAACGGAGGGTTTAGTTGTGTGAACGCGTACGGCGTTATAAATGGAATTGCGTTGAGTTATTGATAAAGCATTGACAATTGCGAGTGTTAGAGATTGTTTGTGAATAAATTATTGATGCTGCATTACCCTTATTGTTATAAATTACGCATAGAATATGTTGCTTATAGTTTATGTATGAGTATTGTATTAGTACAAAATACCATAACTGAAATATAGTTTATCATTTTAGCAAAAGGAATAAAAGAATTCTCATTGTACTCTGTGTCTCACAAACTGTATAACTTTTGTATAAAACATTTTTAGAAAATATTCATTGCGAAACATTAAATAGACATATTTCACGTGAGAAAGTTAGATAACACATCTAATACTCTCCACACCTGCGGAAATCAAATTTAATTTTCTATTTTAGAAATAATAAACAATACACCTGCCGTACTGTTGCACAATGAATTCTCAAAGTTGCATATAAGTGGAATTGAAATAATAAAATATTCCAAGTAGTGAAACAGACAAAGTATACTAGTGATTAAATTTCGATGATTCACTATTGCTCTCATTTAAAGTAGTACGACGTTAAGCATAGCCTGGGTCAGGTTAAGGTAGGTCATGTACTATAGCCTCGGTTAACCAGGTATGCCGTCGCCTTTTCCTCTCTCTCGTTGACTTTCTCTGTCTAACCGACGAGGGTGCGCGAATTCCTGTTCACCATCCTCTTCCCTCCGCTCTTGGCCTCTTCCTGTCTTTCTCTGCCATTTGTCCCGTAATCTCTTTAAGACTTTAGGGACCCACGGTGGAAGGAGTAACCGGCAGATGAGGTAGAGTATTAATAAAAACTCGCATCCCATCTTATCATCCCCAAAGCGAGCCCTCTTAACCACCGTCACCGTGTGGAAAATGCTTACAGCCGCCACTTTCCCTCTTTATCTCTGTCACTCTTAGCATTCAGAAGAATGTTGTTCAAAACCTTGGGCGCGTTTCCTTTCCCTGATTTACAGCATCGGGTATATAGCTGATTTATCACGTTAACATAAATTAATATTGGTAATTAGTTAATTTGTTGAATTATTTGGTAACATTTAATCATAGTTAGACACTGAAGCTAGGAAACTAAAGATGTAACAAAAGACTGCACTTAAATATTATTTTTGCATTGTTATTATTATAATCTATGATTAACCCTTGCAGTACCGGCGATTCCAACGACCGTATAGGCAACATTGGGTTCGTGCAGACACCTAATCAAATCATGCTGACACAAATCTTTCGAGCTAATATTTTATTATTTTATTGCTCTCTTTTTGTAGGTTAGGAATGTTATACTAATTAAATAATGGAACAATGCGAAGATAGCAAAAAAAAGTAGCAACCATCATTTTGAGCCCGAACCGTCAATTACGAGACTGTTCAAAATTTGTATTAATCTACGTTTTCTTTCGTGCATAAC
Source organism: Nomia melanderi (assembly GCF_051020985.1). Taxonomy (NCBI): domain Eukaryota; kingdom Metazoa; phylum Arthropoda; class Insecta; order Hymenoptera; family Halictidae; genus Nomia; species Nomia melanderi. The sequence goes on from NC_135005.1 coordinate 8,725,243, forward strand.
TTTGTACTTTAATTACACTGTAATGTACAATCATTGAAACTACGGACAACTTATATTTTTCTTTATGTGTCAACATGATTTCATAATTTTCCAGATATTTTGTCATTAATAATTCATAAGAAACAAAGAAGAATTCCATATGCATGTATATCCACATTTACTTTAAAGTACAACAATCAGTAACGAAAATATAATATTCAATCTGAACGCTGGAAAGTTGAGATTCATTTATTTTCGTTAATTTCAATTTCTGATCTTCCTCGCGAGTCCAACCATTTTAGACTTTATATTACATATTATATTATATTAAAAAATTTATTATGTATACTATTATATTAATGTAAAAATTAAATTATATATAAAAAATCTAATCTTGCCAATTCCTTTATCTCACAAAATAATACAGATACGAAAAACGAAGGAAACGTAAATTACATTTCCCTTAAACTTGTCGCACATCCCAGGAAATCGTTGAGTTAACACCAGCGTTATTTTCGCAAAATTAATGTTGAAGTCCGTTCTTTCGTTACGCCTCTAACTGTCTAACTTCAGTTACTAACTACGGATGAACGTAAATAAATAACTTCATAAATAATTGATTTATTACCGTTGATTTATTTTAATGTTACATATCAGTTATGTACCACCGGTGGTACACGCCGGCGTGAACGTGTCAACACGTTGACTACCACGGTGGTCACCGATGACCGAAGCTTCCAAATTATTTAAGAACAATTACAGTAAGAAAATTCATTTCAAATGAAAATATCTAATAACATAAGCAACTAAATAATAATACAATATGAGTAGTGCGATGCCAAATCGTTAAAAATGATTTCTAACACCATTTGCCTTCGTTACAAAAGAATAAGTATTATTACACGAAACGTTCGAAGCTCTCGTGGCAGTCAACATGTTAACGGTTCAACATCCTTTCGTCCGGGTCCCTTTAAACTGTACACAGTGGCACAATTTAAGCGCGACCTTGCGCTTGATAATAGTTTATGAAGCGGGGCCATGCTCTCTATGCGGAACGCCAGCTCGTAGTTTGCTCGAGAGAGAAAGAGGGAGCGAAGCGGGGGTGGGTTTATGTCCCGGAATTAATTAACCTACAACCCCTCCGACGGCAGCCATTCCACCCTCTCATTCTCTCGCCCTGGAAGCACGAAGCGTGCCAGCCATTTTGTCCACGACTCTCGCTCTCGAAATTCGATTACCCACTTTCTCCACCCCGCGCGAACTACCCCCACGCTTTTGTCCCATTCCCCGCCCCTCCGTCTGACTTCTCTTTCTCTCCGTTGTCCGCCTGTCTCTCTCGGCACCCCTTTTGGCACTGTCATCATCCGCGCGGTTTCACCCACCCCTCTGCCGACTTAACCGCCACCTACTTCCGGCCAGGACTTTCCCTTGATGGCAGACCGTTAAAGACAACGCGCACGTGCGTGCCGCGGCGTTCATTCCTGCCACGTTCCCAGTTAATTTCGTATTTTATGCCGGATCATTAGCCGCCACGAGTTTGAACGCTCCGTAATGCCTGCAGTACGTGAGTTCTGAACAGACTTCGGATCTCCGTGGGGTAAACATGTTTCCGTGTTGCTTCGTGGAAGTGAGAATTCAGCGGATTATTGTATTTAATTATTTTATAATATCCGTCGAATGTTGTCAGATGTTGGGAATATAATTGGAGTTCGAGTACAGGTTTATCGTGGCATTGAACTTTTGATACTGTATATTTCCACGTTAGAGAATTGAGTAAAATGTATATTATAATTGTTAGCGACCTCTGTTTCCAATATTTGGTTTCTGCATATTTGTAATACTTTTTTAATATTGCTTTTTTTTTTATGTTTACAAAGACCCCATTATTATAGTTTAAAAAGACCCCATATTTTCAATACAATGATATTTACACAGCTAGTCAAAGTTTCAATGTTATAATACTATTGTTACATGTAATTAGAGAATCAATCACTTTTTGCACGAAATTATCCAATGAAACTATTTATGTATAACAATGGCATTTACTTATAATCCAATAAATAAAAATATTCATCATCAATAATACAGTATATCGTAACATATTAAAGTATCCTCGTTAAAATATCTATTTTTCATTTGTTAATCCAATTTTATTCGAACCAACGAAAAATATAATACGAATACATATCAGATAAGGGTCTAAACACACCGACAATGATTGCAAAAGTAATTTCTTTGTATTCAGTAACTTAATAACATCGACAATTTGTTGATAATTTCGATTGTAACGACGTCTTAGATGGCTTCCAAATTTCCAAGCAAAAAAATGTCGCTCGCGATATACAACAGTTTCCTTCGGGGCGACGTCACAGCTATTTCCCATGTAAATGTATACGGATATTCATCAGAGCCCATTGTAAGTCTTCTCGCGCCACATGCGAGAAAGTATTCCGCTGTACCGACTTGGTTCGCTTATTGCTTATCACGGTATCCTTGAAAGCATCGCCGGTGTGAGCCAGCACGCACGGCCGCTACAGGGCTGTTCTCCTCCGCCTATGATTGAATGCGTAATTTACGATGTTTTCGTGGTGAAGTTGACGATACTTGACGATAAATCGCTTTCCACATAAAATATCGTGAACCACGTTCACGGAAGTCGGATAAGAATGTAAGCGTTCCCTTCTTCCAAATAATTTTACGGAACCACGGTGGCTGGAGGAACATCAGTTTCTTAAAAATGTTTAAAAAAATGGACATTTGTTCTATCCATATGGATTTATGCACATTTATAGGTGTCGTCTAGAAAAATTAATTTTGTAATATTCAAAAATTTGTAGCGTGAATACGAAGATTAATGATTGAATCGTATCTATAATGTGCTGAAGTTTTCTAATCAAATCAATTTATTAAATTCATTATAATTAAGAACTGTCTATTCTGTAAATTCTGTAATAATTATTTGTTTGACTATAGTACAGGTATATTGTTTTGCGATAAGTAATTGTCTAACCAAAGGATAATAATAAATAATCACTTTACTGTTAATGTGATCATCTTAAAATAAATTCAAGTGAATGAACAAGATAAAGTTGAAAGGTGTATAAACGTTTGACAATATTAAAAAACCTATTTCTTTTACACATGTCTGTAAGCTTGTAAAATTTGGAATGAAATAATTAAAGTAATTCTTTTCCTAGATAAATAATTCAAACGCATCCGTCTCAAAAATCTAGGTTAGGTAAATCTCAAAACGGTAATATTTAATTAATTGACAATCTTCCAACATACTAATATGTCTTTGTTTTCCAACATTTTCTAAAAACACCAATAGCAAATAATTTTGAATACAGTTAAAAATATTAATATTTCACCGGAATCAACACAATTCCAAATATTTGGAACATTTAATCCTATAACACAGCTAAATAATTTTCTGTACAACAATCTCTATTTATTACCTATCGCGATATCGTTAACAACCGTGTGTTTTGAGCTCGACTATAAAGTAATAAAATAACATCGCCCACCTGCTCGTATTCCGGCGTACGGCGGTTGTATAAGGAGATAGCATCGTAACGTCACAGAGGTATTTTTAATTTAAATAAATCGCTTGAAATAAAGTCACAAAATGAAAGAAATTATAGTTGTTCCTATTTCATACGGATCCACTGATCGAAGAGATAAAGACACCGACAGAGCGATCGCGAGCTATCGTTAATCGATAATTGGATTACGGCCAGTTTCTCCAAAGACATAATCCGATTAACATCGAACGCGGAAGCCATAAATCGAAGAGCCATTTCGTCTGTAAAGAGCCGCGGGTGCCGGGTGTAATTATTTTGATCGCGTTGTCGTGAGGCAATCGCGCGCGTAACGCGTCCGAACACACTAATTAAATGTTCCCTATATCTTTTATCAATTTCGGGCTGACCGATTACGATCAACTATGCTCCAACCATCTGCGTATCATTTACCGAGCACCTGCCTCCGTCGGCCGATTCCGTGTGATCGTACATTTCGTTCACGATCGAAAGCTCGTTACAATAAAAGTCTTGGCCTTGATAATTTGTTGAGTCACAAACGAACGAACATTTTCATGTTATTTACACCGAAAGGTACAAACGCAACTACTTAACCAAACCTGTTTTTAAAAAAAACAAATATTTACCGATATCTCCTGTCGCGCGACTTAAATAAGAAGAAAGTAAAAGATGGCCACTATCATTTTTTATTACTGTTTTCTGGTAACTTTCTAAAATCACGAAATTAGAAGCGAAACTTCAATGTTTATTTTTTAATAAGAAATTTATGTATGATTTTTATTGTAATGGTTACATGATACAATAAAACTCTGTTTTACTTCATTAATATAAATACTTATCATTTCCGAGAGAATTAAACATATAGTATATAACGAATATTATATTAACAATATACTTATATAGCAAATTGAGATAAATTCAATTCCGAATATATCATACTTTCAATGTTTCCTATTCGGATAATCATCACGTAATCATTAATACTCAGTATAAGTTTCATAATAGCATTTACAACAATTAAATACAACCAACAATTATTGAAAAAGCTCCTATAATTTATGGTTCGAAGTTCTCTAAATGATCACGTGCGAATTATCTGAATAATGTCTATTCTCACTGACAAATATTCAAATTTTCACGTGACCGTAGTAGAACCGCCGGCTGGCAAACTGCCGTTGAGCGTGCACTTATTATCGAGAAGTCTCGAAAGGAAAGTCGCGGCTCTCAAGAAAGGCAACGCGCGTTGCGTGAAATAACGTCACTCGAGGACCGTTACTAGGTCCCTCCATAATGGACGAAATTTGCATAGGGGACGTTCGTTCATTATTCAAATCGAATTATGTCGGCCGATTGACACGTTCTCAGGTGGTGGCTTTTCAAATTCCCGAAGCGGCCGCCGGGGGTCCTCCACGCGCGAAATGTCGTGAGAGCGGCGCATTTGCATATGGAATCGAACTCTTCCATTCTAGCGTTTTACGGACCCTCCGTAGCTGGCAGCAAAACAAATTTGAGGGACAGGATGAAAGGAGAGCGCCTAGATACCAACCATTTGGCAACGATTGTTCGCACGGAGACGCTCACAGAATCAAAGGTTTCCTTCACTCTGATACGTTGCTTTTGTTCCTGCGTTTATTCCGGATAATTTATCAATCGTACCAATAATTGATCTATACAGATAAGTCACAATTCAGTTTTTAAAATTCTACATTACCCGAAGATTAGTAAGCTTGCATTACACTTATCATTAAGAAAGTAATTCCTTCCTTTGTACTAATGAGTTTAGAGTCTCGTGTCGTTCATCTTATTCAAGATTGCAAATTAGAAAGAGATAAAAGAGAAGTGTTTGTATATGGTATTTTACTAGCATGATCGTGTTTTTATGAAGAATAAATAATAATTATGTTCATTTTGGGAAATAGGGTTAGCGATATAGAAAATGTGAATTAATACTAGAAATTTATTAATGTAGAAAAAAGAATAGTTTAGGTAGTACATACTTGATGATATAGCAATTAATATTCAGTGATTAAAATCGGGTTTGCTATTATTGAAGAAGAAGCACGTAGCGAATTGGCATTTATAAATAACTATAAGTAGTTACATCGATAATTGAATAGATAGTATATTTCTTATGCCCACTAGATTAAATCAATGCATAAGAAATATATTTGCATATCAAAAGAATACGTAGAAAGACACCGCCGAAGAATCCAGAAGAGCAAGTAACTATGAGTTTTTTTATTGTTTAACTTCCATAATCTGATGAATTCAGATCCGACATCTACCCGATGTTAATTAATGCTCAGGCGCGACGTAAAGCGCGCACACTTATCTGATATTGATCTTTCGATCCTGATACCATTGTTCGTTGGGAATTGCATATTCAATAGCGTTAAGGAACAATAATAACTGATCCATATGAAGTCTATTTATAGCAATCTACGTGTAATACCGTGTGTACGAGTGTGAAAAGTTGAAGATAATACGTGACTTCGTCCAATTAGCACCAACTTTTAAATGTCGATAAATGGCAGCTAATTGCTCCCTAGATTACTCGCAATATGCATATCATTACATAAATGATGGTTGTTTATAGATAATCATGCGTGTTCGCACTTTATTAATTTACAAAGAAAAGATTAACGAATTCGAGACAAATTCCTTAAAAAATATACTGATATTTTATCAAGAACATTCGGTGAAATAAATATTTGTAAAAAATCTGGCATTGCTTCAAAGGCAATTTTTTAATTGATCACAATCTAACTCTTGCTTCATTAAATTATTTTTTCCTGACATTAATCAATGAATACGTAATGTGAACACGAATAGTGAGATTCAGATCATTTTTCGAAAGTTTCCAATATTATTTGGAAATTCCTCAAAGATGTTCATTATTCACTTATTAACGAATATTATGTAACTCTGTTGGCTTTAAAGTACAAAAACACATATCAGATTGAAATATTTTAACTATAATATTAATTGAATTCACCTTCCACGCGTTGAAGGTGTAAAGTTAAAAGAGTACAAAATCTTTTAGACCGATCATTCGCAAAAGTAGTTTTTTTCTCGACGATTCAACGGAATTTCTTTCATTTCTCCATTACTTCAATGCAAGTAAACTCGGTGGACCGTATATCTCCGGCGCCCGCACGTTACGATCCATCAGGAAATAAAAGCGAGCTAGCGCAGATACGTTGACACGTGCATACATTAGCAGACGAACATCTGTCGGTGGGTGAAACGTGATAGACGTCCCTAACAGAGTTTTACAATGGCTGAATGGCACCTTGAGAACATGGAGGCTGGTACTCCCGGATATATACCAAGGTTACGGATAAAAGATTAAGGAACAATTTATTCCGTCATTGTCGCTGTAATTTCGGAACAGCTTGCGTAACTGGGATTGAACTAGAATCATATTACACGTAATACTTCTTAACAAAACAGGGAACATTTAAATAACTTGAATAATTATTTCAATTGTGGCATTAACATATTTAGAACAACAAGTAAAAAGAGTATCATTGAACATACATGATATTTGAAGTATTTTACAATATTACAAAAAAATGAAATTAATTGCGAGTTCAATTCTATTCCCATCTTGATTAGTAAACAATGAGTGTTTAGTAAATATTATCTACAAAAATACAAGTTAGAAATAAAGAAAATATAAGAAAAGAAATAAGAAAAGTTCAGTGTATATTAAAAAATACATCAGAACAGTATCACTTATAAGAACAACAGAGTATTGACAAAGTTTCTATTCATGTATAAATATTTGTATTTTTATTTACATATAATTATGCAAACAATGTTCTATTTCGGTGACTTCTTCATCGAACATCCTCATGGCATTAATATAAAATTATATGAACGAAATATCTTTTACTTCTTAACAATTTATTCCTTCATATTTTCCACGAGAGAACTAGTACGGAAGCATACAAAGACCTCCGTAATAATCTGACATTTTCGCGGAAACCAAATTTCCCAACACGCAAATGATTTCCAACTAAATTTATTCCTTAAAGAGGGCCAAATTCCTTGAATTTACTGCGTCGATTTTACTGGTCCTTTACAGAATCCCCCGGTAAACGAGATTCGATGAGACCGTGTACCAATGAGATCGATAGTTTCTCCCTACAGATGGTACTGTCTTCCGCGCCTGTAAGCATGCAACTAGAATTACACCTCGGTATAGAGATCGGTTCCCCTGAATGGATGCTGCCGTCTCGGTCCACCATTATGTTACAATCATTCTGCAGGCGCAATGTTATAGTTGCATCGTGCATGGTTTCCTACAAAATCATTTCCTTCGTAAAAGATACTATTAAATAGATATTTGTCAAATATCTATAACAGGAAGCATGTATTTATATTTTTAGAAAATCATAATTCTAGAAAATACATTTGAGAGACTGGACGTCCAGCAGTTTACAGGTTTATAATATCAATTGGTTATATGTAACAGTATTAACGAATAGTAAATTAGTGATCGGAAGTATTAATAATTAGGAACTAAAACCAACAGAAAATTGGTTTAATTAGAATTCGTTAGCCTAGCCAAGTGATCTTCTACCAATACATATTCACAAAATAATTGTCCTATTTATTCAATGCACGCATCATCGGCATATAAAATCTCCAAACAAACTACTAACTGAAACGCTGTATTTCCATAGAAACTAACATCTTTCGATCTAATAAATTCTTCGAGTGCAAATGTTTGACTATACACACAACATTCCACTCTTCCTAAACTGCTTTAAATACATCCATGTATGCCGGAATAACGAAATTATTGTTCGGCAAGAAGCTTTCCCCGCATTCTTCCGTTTAATCGAGCCAGCATCAATAGAGTTCCGCCCAACCGTATTCGTGCAAGATTGATTGAAGCCAGCGATTCACATTTCCGACTAGCCGATTCGCCTCGAAATTCCAGAAATATCCAATCGTCCCCTCTATTAACGTTTATTCGCCTGGGAAACAACAAAAGGATCAAGTTTTATTTTAAAGAGGTCGGTCCACGAGAGGTTTCTTTTCGCGGCGGAAGAGAAGAGCCGGCGAGAGCACGAAGAAGAGCCATCCAGTCGGATATCGACGGGGCAGATGAGCTACCAATAACTCAATGTGCGCTTATAAACTGATCAGACTTCCAACCCACTCTCCGCTCCCACCTTCCATCTCCGTACAATCCTCGAGACCTTCGATTCGACCCCGTTCCAATAGCTCCAAGTTCCTCTTATGCCCTCCATGACGACGACGACGACGACGACGATGACGACGACGACGACGACATATTACTTGAGACTCCTTCGGCAGAGAGTGAAATGCAAGCGAATTTACCGCACGATTTAACATCCCCTCCGACCTACGGGCATGAATCCGCCTTCTCCCACATATTCGTTGTGCACCGTGCACAAGGGTGGTACGAAGACGTCGGGGAAAAAACGGGACTCCTCGTAACTCGGGGTTAACCGAATTTCTTGCGCCCGTATTTCGACCTCGACGGCACGGGAACCTTCGATCCCGTTGTCCCAAGGCACACTGGGAAAATATCGATGGGCCGAAAATCAATTTTTCGAGGTTCTCGAGGAATTTAAATTGGTTCGATTGGAAATTGTTTGCTAGTAATGAATATAATAGATTCTTTGAAAGTAAATGAATGATATATAAGTGCATAAATATAATTAAGAATAAATATTGAGAGTAAATCATATATAGTAATAATTATTGTGGGCAGCACTGTATACAATGTCTCTGCGAAATGTAGCAAAATTATAAACTATGATTTTTAACGCTAGAACTACCGAAAGTTTAACATGATTAATATGTGATCCTTATGAAATTGTGGCAGTAGATTGTTTTGGATTTTTTCATATATACTTTATAGTATTCAAGTGAAACTATTCGCTTTTTTTAAAAGAATTTAGGACATTTAAGATTTCCTAGATATCAATAACTGCGAAGTAAGAAGACTGTGTTAATATTAAATATTCTAGTACTCCAGAGTTAAATATTCAATCCAAATAACTTTCTTCCTTAATTTATGTATGAATAAAAAATATTGTTACGCATAACTGTACACAAGACGGAACTGCAAGTCATAATTGAAGTGTTACATACTGTTACACTGAAAAATTCAACGATTCGTTCTATCAATGATATCTCTTTATCGTAACGATATATCTGAAAATTTTCATGAATGATTGTATCCATTAAAATCGAATGTTACGTCTCTATCACTTTTGAAAGACCGCGTGAACTATTTTTAGCTCGCTTCACGTAACTGTACAGAAGGATATTTCTAAACTGGTATTAAATTAACCAGCGATTAATCAGCATTTTCAATTATAAGTAGACACATCATATCAATCTTATCGTGTTGTTACGTTAGAGATATCGGATCTCCTACTCTCGTTTACCAGCGGGCTGCATTGATAACGTATCGAGTGACGCTGTAACGACTCGATAAAAGACCCATAGATAATCGGCTATCGAAACGATGATCAATGCATAAAACAGTAAATACATGTATCTGCTGAAACCAGATAGTTAACATTCGAAGGGTAACGGTAACGGAAAAATCGTTCTCTTGCGTCACCAAAGAACACGACTCGTTTCATAGACACGTTATTAATGGATCCAGTGGAAATACAGTCTGACAACAAGTGTTTCTAATTAACGTAGAAATCCGGCGTGTTTGCGAGTGTTGCGAAAAATCATGGTCGGTTGCGACTTTAACAAATTGATCTCTACTTTTAAAACGTATCAAGACCGTTTCCTGGAACAGAAATACGATTATGTGACGGATAACCATTACCGGCAACTATCTGCAAAAATGAGTGTTAACGGGAATTGCTATGAATCAATTGTGGAGAGTAATAGAGCTAATTTAAATATTGTAATAACGTTTCACGCTTCTGTTGCAATGTACCGACATACTGTTATGATGTGGTGTTTATTCTTTTTTAAAGCAAATCTCATTTTTTCTTGGGTTTGCTAAAATATTGGAGATTGTCATCGCGACAGTTAAAGTAATTATTCCACCTGTGACAAAGTAGCAATCAAGAGAATTTTATATTCATTGATACAATTACAACGGTGACACCAATTTTTATGTATGTTTCAATTCTCAATTTCCAATTTTCAATTTTGATAGTTCAGTCTCCAGTTTAGTATACAACTTCTTTGAAGTTTCACCCAAGGATATTATCACCGTTAATAATAAAATTTTATTGTAATTGCTTTCAAGTTTCCACTACAAATGAAGTATCCTATGGCAAAATGTCTGTGTCTAAACTTAGCCAACATTATTCTTGTATCAACTAATTCACATGGAACCTAACCGTTTATGATTCACAAGACCGCTTTGGTCTCTGCGAAAAGTTCATCTACGGATTTATAAACCGCCGGGGGGTTCAACGTGGTAACGATGCGTATCATAATAAACATATCTAAATACAAATTCATGAAGCAATAACTGTTCAAGACCATTAGGAAATATTAACGTAACTATCTCGAGATCACATGATCGGTTAATATAAGCGGTTTAATCTTTCATTTTATGAATATTCATATTCTATAAGAATACGAAAAAGAGTTACACCGTTCCATTGAATTCTTTAACGAAAAACTATTGTATCTTGGCTGAAAAGTAATCGATCCTAAATGAAAAAGAAATTATGAGGATTTTACAATACATATTTTAAGATAAGTAAGTAAAACATTCGTTCCACATGGCGAAAGAAATAGACACGGCTAAAGAGCCCCTAATGCAGATTGGATTAAGAAATACGGTCTAAAAATATTCTTAAGGTTGGATTATTTATGACACAAAAAAGCACCGAGATGACTATAGAATCGATACGAGGATAAATTCTGTATTTACGATGCCATTTGTCTTATTGTTCTCGTAGACTAGTGAAAAAACGATAACAGCTACATTGTAACTGCTCTATCTATGATACAAACTCTCGGCATTGAATTGAAAATTTTTTACTGAATTCATTTTTAAACTACGACGAACACATTTATCATGCTGACTATACTACGATACGTTTTAAACTAATGAGGTATTAGTCATTTAAAGTTTAATGCATATTCTAATAGTTATTTATGTAACTCCTCTCGTAACTTCCGGAAAGCTCAGAATGCTTTGCTACATTTATACTTAAAAAGTATCGTTATAATACGGTTCATAATGTTTCAATCTAAATTATTATAATTGAAGTTTGTTTCTTCAAATTGTTGTTAAATATTTGGATAGTGTAATAACTGTTCGAATACGTGGAGATGTATTCTAATAAAGAATTCGAACTACTTTTAATATCTCTGAATTAATAATACGTTTAAGGAGGTGCAATCGATGGCAGGAAATATACCTGTTTTCGCGGAATCTTTATGTTCTTTTTATTATACGTAAATAGAGCAGTTGAATTTTTATTTTCCCTCCCGTCAAATTATTTTTGGCTTTATAGCCGCGCCCGCAGTCGTACCTTTTAGAGTAATATAACTTTACACAACTTACAGTAAATTAAAATTCACATTAATCCTTCGAAATTTAATATTTATTAGGCCGTAAAAAGATTGAAGGGACTGATAGGAAGTTACCACTGAATATTCAAAAAAAATATCTCAATTCGACCTAACAAAACATTCTTTATTATCTCCCCACTTTTCCAAAAAATAAATTTTGTGAATTCACATCACATTCGCATTATACTTTCATTTACAAGAAACTTATATCGTAAAGTCGCACAGAATACACAACACGCAAAAACGTACAGAATATCCAAAACGTACCGTTCATAACATAAACCACAAAAAACCTGTTACCCACAGAAATTCCAATTTTTCAAGTTACATTGCTGAAGGTTTCGATTCGCATAAAGATCCACGACCCAGCAATTATCGAAACGACTGAAGCCCTCTATCAATCCGACAGCGCGGGATCACGATAGACGTGAACATCTTCCCAGGTTCCATTTCAGGAAAACGGAATCCAATGTATTAACGGAACGACTTCAGTCCCATCAATATAAATTTCACGAGGCTGAATGTTATGTTTACGGCCCCGTTCCCTCTGTGTATCCCGGCAAAAAAACCACGAGAGAAAAGATAAGTTCGGCGGCACCGGTCTCGTGAATCCCGCGAATATAACTTCCTATTACCGAACGGGACTGCGCGATCTAGATGGGTGTCGGTCGGGGGTTGAGGGGTGTCCCGTGTGCCAAAGAAGAGGCGTGCATTAGGAGATTGTGTTCGACAGTTGTTTACGACTAGCTCCTAACCACCTTCCTTCTCGCCTAGCCTTTTGTATCTTGAAACCTCCGCTTGTACTCCTACGTATGTAGGTACCTACGGGAACTTCCTTTATCTCCTCTTCCTCACTCTCCCTCTCTTCGCGTACCTTCCCCCGGTCTTCATAGCCATGCCAAAGCATGGCAGAGGCGCATATTTACGTCGTGCAGCTCACATAACTCTGCCCGACAAACTGCCGAGTCTTTCTTCTTCTACAAATATCCACTGTTCTTTCCCGTGTAATCACGGTAGCGCGTTTTAGGCAGCTTTCTTCTTCTCTCACTTCGAGAATGGCGCATGCTGCGCTTCGTTTTTCGAACTCACGGTTCTGGTTTTGTTTTTAACCTGGTCAGAACTGAATTTTTTTCGGGACAAACACAGATGATTCTAGCTTTCGTTTGACTAGGGTTCATTTTGTTACGAATGATACGAATTGTACAGTACGAAGACGGATGGAGGTATTTATGAAAAACGTAAAGAAGAAAATGTAAGTGTCCGTTCGATGAACGTTCATGTTGGACTAAAATCAAATGTACATATATGTGCCAGTGTTCTTGAAGAGGTTAAACAGGCCAGAGCCTGGGTTTTGTACGGGGAGGGGAAGAGTTTCCAAGAGTAGCGACTTCCTAAGAATCTAAAAGAGTGAAAGGCATTAGTTATAACGAAGTAAATGGCGATTGCCAACATGAGAGAGAAGAGCAGGAATAAATTTTCGAAAACCTGCAGAAAGTGAGACCAAGCATGAAGAGAATATAGGGATGAAACCGGAAGAAGAAACCAAAGGAACAGAGCAGAGAATAAGAAGTTTGACATGAAGAGGGTTGAAGTGTGTCACGGTTTAAGCGATTAATCGGTCTATACGTAGATTGATCAAAAGTTTCGGGAATCTGTCGTTTCTACCTCTGCTATTCAGTTGTTTATTTTCGTATAGCTTCAGATTTTTGATGTTAGAAAGCGATATAACACAATGGAAAGTGTGTTAACGTTGAAGGAGAATATTTTGAGAGACAATAAAGCCATTAGTTCAAACTTATTTGTGACTTTTCTTGTACTTTCCTGGAGCTTTTGCAGCAACACATGTATTAACACTTAACAAACTGAATGGAGAGATCTCCTACTTTCCATTTAACAACGATTTTCCATTTACTTTATTTAGCTTTTTCTTTTGTTTTTTAGTAAGTCTTGAACTGAGGATGTTTGCAATTCATTGATACCTTTCTTGTTTGTATAAAACATCATTTTTAGTCTAATCCGTAGAATCAGTTCAATTATAGATAATGAAGAAGGTTGTAGTTATAGTTACTTTTCAAGCGGCTTGCTTAAGTGTTAACACTAGACTCACGGAACCCATTAATCTGGCGGATATCGAATTTTTTAAACATTATCATACGTAAACGTAGCATTAACTTTGCATTTGTTACGGACAAGATTCGTTGAATGATTACTTCGCAATTACATAGAATGATAGTAACTAAAAACGTACACAATCCTATGGTCAAAATAATTGCTACTCGTACACGTTACTGACAGGTAACAGCTGATTTCGTCAAATCACAGAGGTTACACTCGTTAATAAACCGTACTTTTACCTTACGCTCAGTGGCACTTACAATGCAACTTTACAGTTTGATGGATGATCCCCAATAAAACGCTTCAGCCATTCGACTGAAAGATACATATCAAGTTAACATGTTACTTCTATGCGATCCGAAGCCGCCGTTGGTTTTATGTAAGGTCGAGTAACTGTTTTTCCCCTTTCGAATTCTGAGCACAAAATGACTTTTAAATCTTTTCCAATTATAAATCTTTCAGATCGGATATCTAGCTTTCCTAAAGTTGCAAGCTACCGTTATTGGAAATCTATAATTTACTATGCAAAATATGCTCGCCGATACATGGTCTTCAATCTCTTCCAATCCGCAATTTGTCTCATTTTAATAACCAAAAAGACTCGAAACCCGGGGACGGCGAAAGAATTTTCGCACCGAACAGGTTTACAGTTTTTTTCAATGGGCTCCGGTATCAGAAGTCAATTATCCGTGACCGACACGGTAGTTGGTATTTACCATAACGTTTCCTATTTATTCTAAATTATATTAAATTGTCGTCCGCCGTTTATTCAAACGCACATATCTCGTTTATTTATCGTACAGTTCAGGTTGAACGATTCAACACTCTCGGGGGATTCTGAACCAATAAACCGTAATCGAGTATCTTTACTCTATTTCCGTGTACCGTTCCACTTGTCACGGCTAATGATACAAGTGGATGCAGTCCTCTTATTTAAGTACAAGCAATCCGACGATTCGAAGGTAATAGCCTGCCAGGAGTTTCTTAGCGGCGCGCTATATGCCTTGTGGCCCGATCATAATTGACGACACCGCGCTTCGTCGCCATTTGCTTCGAATTCGCGTACTCCGCCATGCCGACGGAATCGTACGTAAGCAACATGTAATCTTGTAAATTTTAATATACTTACTAATATGTAGATTTTTACTTAAATATCAGGTCTAGGATATTTCTATTTGCTATTGTTTTTAATAGTATACGAAATCTTACGTAGATGCTTATTTTTGTATGTATTCTTTTCGTATGTATCTACTTTCATAAATATTTTTTTTTGTTAGGGTATTCATACTATTTACGATGTAACAGTTCTTTTTAAAAAGTGGGCCATTTTTCTCAAACTTATCTTACTGGAAAGTTCTATCCGATAATGTTATCTCAAATTTCCAAAGATGAGCCGAGAAGAGGTCCTTAGTGACAATGGAAATAATATTTTTCAGTAAATATTAAGAAACATATAGAAAGTGTATGATTTTCTTTCACCTAAAGTTAAATCTAATATTTTAATACACCTAAACTACAACATTTCAATCTAGAAATCTATTACCGACGCAATTAATCTTGTTTCGAATTTGCGGGAAACGTGATACACCACGTAGCGTGCATGAATGTAGCAAGAAATCAACATGTGTACTCAAGGCACACTAACAACTCAACAAAATTGTCCAAAGATAAACTGAACTTTGTCAGCGAAAAATAAACGGCACGGATGTTGCAACCTATGGCAAGTGATAATTTATGACTTTACTTGAAAGCAATTCATACAAGTTGGTTATTTATCAAACACCCATTAAATACGATTTACAAATATACCTTATCTTTAATGACCAACGGAACCGTAGAAATGCAATTGGTTCAAGGGACTGAACTCACGAAGTGCAACACGTATGAGTTTACACGAACTATAATAAATTAACAACGCTACAGCTCTTACACAAGTTGTGTCCAGCGTGTTTTTACGCGCTTATCGGCACTCGGGGAGTGGACTCAATTAACTCGGAGCCAAAGCGATCGAGGCGGTAAATATAGGGGCAGGCGAAATTAGAAATTGTCGAAGAAATATACGCCACTGGTCGGACGGAAGTTTGGAACGTCGCGCGAAGAGACGAGGAGATCTGATAATGTTGCAACAGAGTTTCAAAAACATCATGTTCGGCGCAGGTGCGTCTGGCACGATTTAACCACGACCAGGGCAACCGGGCAACCGAGACATATACGAAGATGATGCCCGCGCCCTTTTTGCTCGTGTAATATCCTTGTGCAGGATATTCCGGTGATTATGAACGTGATGAGCCGTTCTAAGCACTTCTTCGAAAAACGATGTCAATTTCGATTTGTGTTTTTTAACCACAGCAACTAAGTGTCTCTACACACTGTGCGATAGAATTTATCCGGAGCCGTTAAAAAATCGGGAAGTGAATGACAATAAATTCTGTATTAGTATTTGAACGGGTATTTGTAAAAATGAATTGCACCCACAGGTATCTGTGGAAATGGTACTTGAAGCTGGAAGGGTGTAATTTTATATGAGAATATCAGCAGAAAATGTAAAACAAATCTTTTTATTTGATACTCAGTATTTGAGAAAATCGTGTAAAGTGGATTACATAATTAGGAGTGGTACAATAAAGGATATTCTAGACATCGTTTCACGTTTATCTCGAGCATAAGAGAAGAAATAAATTAATGGTTATTAATATTTATACAAGATCATGTAAAGCTTTTTGAAAAATTACAATAAACAGGAAGCAATGAGTATTGTTATTAAACCTTCGGCAGAAAGGAAAGGAAAATTTCGTTAGTCACTTTCATTCAATTTAATTCGGTTTAATTCCGTCCCGATATCTTTCTCCCGATAAAGAGTCAAATGCATTATAAAGAATTTATAAAAATGATTTATGATTTTATAAAATATTCTCCATGACAAAAAAGGAAATGTCAGAATAAGGACAAGTAAAGAGGAATATTTAATCGCGCATAATTCCCTCCTATAATTGTACTCCTTACATGGATGATTTTAATCGGCGATATCTATCAGATGAAAACATCACGCCGATGTGATCGATACGGATGATATTCAATACCGCGTTAATGGCGTTTCATAACTCGATAGCAATCGTTAGCAGATGGGTCTGGAATAAAGTATGTATTGATTATCAGTTCCATTACATGCAATTGAAAACACAATTACTTATTGATTCATTCACTTATAGTTTGAATAAAATAATTCATTCAAAAACTATTACGACTGTCATTCTTGTCCCCTTAATTTATTTCATTAAAATATGAATACTTAAATTCGTACGCGTAATCCTCATAAATATGTAAATACAATAGGCTGCTACGAACAGATTTCTGATTTCTTTAGGTAACAGTATAGACTTGACTGATTTCATATAAATTCAGTAGGAAATAAAGATTATATAGATTCAAAATGTAATTTATTAGAAATGATACTGTATTTTCTATAAGGAAACACAACAAATACAAATAAGTCGTAAATAAAATGTGATATACGAAGCCTATGTGTACACGTTAATTAACATTATTACACTAGATAACAGATCCATGTTAACCAGATTAACAGAGTAATTAAATGTTATCATCCATTAATATTTGCATGAATACACGTAAGGACATATCTAACTAATGATTACATTTTATATAACAAGGTGACTACTTGAAACAGTATTTAACGGAATCGACAAAAAATAACTGAATCGTTCATATCCTATACGCCAATACCTCAAGTAGAAATAGAATGAATAATGCTGTTTATATTTTTATATACTTCACTCTCATTTTGTAACTTTCTATAGGACTACTTGTAATATTAAATAATTCGTGACAATAATATTTTGTAACTTATTTTTCTCGCGACATGATATCGATAAAGTTGAGATTAAAAAGTTTCCCTATACGTTCCTAAGGAAATATAACAACAATTTCTTTTAATACTATAAATGTTAATTTATAATTCATCTTGTGAAAACTAATAAGTACCGAAAAAGAAAGTCTTACTGATTCTTTATTCGAATGCTCATTTCGTTGTATTCTCTATGTTTACATTTCCATAGAAATTTTAGGCAATTAATAAAATTTGTATATTGTTTGAATAAAACTTGCGCAACTATTCTAATCTATGCAACGATCTAAATGGAACACGTTATAGATTCCAGAACAGGATCGCCAAAGGCAGCGACGGTCGCTGTGCCTTGTACCGATTACATCGATCGTCAATCATTACCGCATGATTATCAGCGTATAGTCCGCGAAAAGATAAACAGGTTTGGAGACTCGTTCGAAATGCATTCGTTTCTACAGCGCATCTGCTTATCAAACGAGACGGCGCACGCATTCGTGTAATTTTAATCGAATAATTGCAGGGTGCGCCCATATAAAGTTTCAGCCAACATCCGACGAATGAAATGCATTTCGTCTCTATCGATCGGAATGTAACCAACGGATAGATAATTTTCTTGAATTAGCGGTTGAAGTTATACTTAATTGTTCAATGGACTTAGCTTAGACTAAAAATTCATCGATTCGAACACGCCTATTTATAATATAAGCGATTTCATCTATGCAATGAATGTTTATAATTGATATCGTACGAAAAAAAACAATGTTCATAGAGTATTAGATAATATTAAAATTTTTAAAGAAATTTTTGAATTGTTAAAAGAACGTTAAAAGAATTACATTGAAGCAGCAATATGCATATTATGCATACATATCTATGATGTCTAGTATTGCATAGAATGTGTAAAGAATATAAAATCTGTAGCTTTCATGAGAAATTGTCGCATAGCTATTGTTTTCGGAATTTCTAAGAGTAACTTTTAGAAAGGAATATCTATGCGTTTTAACATATTCATAATTATAAAACTTGTAATTTATACAGAAGAAGATATATATTCATGAAATATAAATATTTGCAGTTTATTCTGCTTGTGAAAGTAATATGTGCGGACATTTAAATTAATTTTGTTTTGTAGCGTTTTCTTTCTTCAAAAATCGTATGATTATCATTTCTGATAACTAATTTAAGATTCACGTTAAAACCAATTGAGGTATTCGTGATATTTTCAATTCCCAGAGAGGACACCGAGCCGAGAAAAGCAATCGAATATTTTCACGCTGGTCACCAACAACGCTAAAGTATCTAACCTAGATTTATTATGCTATATAATCTTTCATGTTGGTGTTGTCTGCTCATTATGCAAATAAGCCGAGGTTGTTAGTTGATCGCCTCGAAGCAACGACGATGTGCATCGTTTGCATACCTTTAATTACTTTGTTAGTGCTGTTTTTATTATTGGCCACGGAAGGGTTTATGTGTAATAAAATTACAGAAACTGTCAGAAGAAGGCATTCCATGTACTAACGTATTTAAAAAGTTGCTAATTTAATTCCTGGGATGCTTACACATTTTCTAAAATGTTTACTTGTTCTGAGGATTTAATTAACGAAACATACCTTGTTACATCAACTTTATAATTTATATAATATATATATCTTTAAAGATTTAGTGATTAATTATATTTAGTGTTCTCTGTGCGATGCTGTAATTAAGAAATATTTTATAATTTTACAATTTCATAATTTATAAAGTATATGTACTTTTAAAGATTAAATGATTAATTACATTTGATGTTATCAATGCGACAGCATAATCGACAAATAAGTAATCATACGTGCAAAATATAATAAGAAATTTCGCAATAAAATATTGCAAAACAATACCTACAATATATACTTCTTCTCAACGAAATCGGATACGATTTTTATATCCAATATTTGTATTTGCAAAAATCAACGATACTATCGTGATGCTTAAACGATTATTAAACACAGAATTATCTGTGAATTCATTATAAATTCATTTCTCTCATTTATTCGCCCGATCTCAAAAACTCTCAAAAACCATTGTTTCCATACACACAATACTATCTACGGTAATTAATACAGTACACGACTGCTCACTTAGGACGTTTCACCAATTTATAACCGAGTATACGCGAAGATAGCACTCTAAAATAGCAGTAAATATTACATAATAATCAACCGAGGGGTCGTAAATTTGTTTCGAGCGTAATAAATACCGTCCCGATCGTAAACACGTTCAATTAAACAGTCTTACCTTTACTCATTGAATTTTAGGGACGTGATAGATCACACTTGGACGAGCAGCTCACCGATCTCTATCTTTACAGAATAATCTTCACAGAAACGACCATCGAGAACGTGTCTCGGTCACTCTCGCTTCCGTTTCGTAGCGTTTCAAGATGGCTGACTTCGTCGTTTCAACAACGATTTCATCAACCTTTTTCCCTTTCTTTTTTCACCCGTTTTTGCGGTGCCCGTGGAAAAAAAATGTTCGCCGCGGGATGAGAATTAATACGCCAGTCTTGTACTCATTAAAAGGAACAATTACACGCGCCCTCCATCACGAGATTTTATCGGTGCCCAACCGCCGTTAATGTTTCGCTTTTTGATCCTGTTGCGGCCCGCCGTTGCACGACACCGATTAACTTAATAACATGTCTCAGCGACTTGCTTCCGAGTTAAACAATTAAGGTTCCTCCGCGCGTATATTCAAGGTGGCGCAGCTACAATAACGGACATTTACGCCTACGTAGTATGTTGCAAAAATTCAGTGTACAAGGTGTGTCGCGAAACGCTGAACTCGTTTGGTAGTCGGATGGAATGTATAGGGTGTCCCGATAACTCTGTCACGATGCGACGTTCGAAGAGCATCTGTATCTGTATCTGAGCAGGAATTGAAAACAGTTATGATATTGTTTTTGATTCTGGAAACAACTATGATATTACTTTTGGTTCTTGAAACAGTTATGATATTGATTTTGGTTCCTGAAACAGTTATGGAGAACCGAAATAAGTCATAACTGTTATTTGGTATATTGATTTTGAGGTCTATCGGTTTCCGTTCTGGTTCTAGAACGATATTGTATCGATTCTAAAACGGTTCTATAACTGTTGCTTTTTGGTTGTTCATTTCGATCCTTCATAAATGTTTCAGGAACCGAAAAAGAACAGTTATCGGTTGTGTATTATTTATAGCTGGAGTTAAAGCTATTGATCTATAACGCTTACAGATAATAACCTATAATTTCTGTCACTGCATAAAAAAAGAACCGTTTACAACAATTCTATACTAAAGTTCATTTACAGCTACCACCGTTTCTCGGGAGTATACGCAATTCTAACAAAACACAAACAGAAAGATACGTTTCACCGAAACGCCAGCTTACGAACAAAGTAAGTAGTCATCAGCGCGAGTATTTAAAGATAATGGAGGTAACCGTATTAACTTCCACCGCATGCTAACAATAAGACTGTAAAAATCTATCGTCAATATAATAAAAACATTACATGAATAATCACGATAGCCCGCGAAATGGCACATCATTAACTGTAGAGTCATTAACAGTCCCGGCCGCATACTCGCAGGATAGCAGCAAATTTCTTACGGTCCATAGAAAAAGAAGGCCACATTTAATTCTTTGTAGCATCCTTGGAGGCATTATGAATACATTCGCGGCAGAAATAGAAGCTCGTAGCGGACAAATTGAATGGCGGATGGGCACGCAACGAATGGAGATGTTCGTGCACGTGGGCGTCTATAAATGTTCGGCCAGCGGAATCGGCGATGTGCAAATCAGAAGAAACACGGTGCTTAGAAATGCCGCGGTCAAACAGCACGCCTCGAACAGGGTCTTGTCGAAGAGAACAGGCCGTATAATGTATTCAAATTGACACCTTTTTGAAAACCTGTAAACAGATTGAAATTCATAGCGGCCTCGTCGAAGCACGCGCGGTTCAGCGGCCGTCTCGCAATATTTACGTTTCATCGGCTGAGGAAACGCGAATAACTCTCAGCGAGCCGTAATTTAAACAGAAGAAACATTCTTCACCGTGCAACCACGATGAAAAAATAGTATTTTTCTGATTTCATGCATCCGACGCGCAAATGGCGAAGACGCTATGCAAGCAAGAGAATCGTCCGACTGGGCACGAGTGTTTCATTCGTAATCACTCGCTGATTTAACGCCGGGGAAGTTTAATACTTGAACGACCACTTTGGTACGGTTGACGCTTTTAGAATTGCCTGTTACGAGTTTTATAAGGCTAGGTGTATTTAATCGCATTTGTTACTGGTTCCGCTGGGTTTGAGAGTGGGAGATTTTTACTTTATGGTGAATTATTTGTGTGAAATTGAAATTTTTCGTGGTGTTTATGTAGGGAAGGAATAGTTTTTTGTAAATCGAGTACGATTCGCTGCAATGAAAATTTCTGTATTTAATTAAAGAAGAGTTCTTAAATGTTAGGTGAAAGTTTATTTTTTAATTGCAGAAAGTAAATAAATTTTACGGTGAATTTCTTTAAGTGAATATGTAGATTTGAATTGTATCTGAGGTGAAGGCAGTTTTAACATATCATGTACGACGTTATTCAAATATTGGATTATTACTTTACGAGAGAAATACAACAATTCTTTGCAAAATTCATATACGCAGTACCTTTATTTATAAATTCATATTCATTATATACATACAATAATACACACAAATTTAATTATAATTTGAACAACGTACACTATGCAACGATATGCATCAATCAAAATCGACCCAAACATTTACCAAACGATGTTTATAAAATTCAACATAATTCAAATTGACTCATTCTGTAAACCTAACGTTAAAGGTTAAACAAAGTTATAGATGAATCGAACAATACGAACAACGTTTGCAAACCTTTAAATGTCTTTAGCTCTTTATCCTTAGATTTCTTCAACTGTGCTTGATAAAATTAGTACCTCACAGACAATAATTTACTAGAAAAAGAAAAAAATTTTTATTCTATATCTACGTATACTCAAAAAGTTAAAGATTGATGATAAACAAGCAACACTTCATTTATATGGAAAACAAACATACAATTTAGATTCATCGGGTTCATCTGAAAACTAGGACTTTATCATTAACAAATCAATGTTAATTACTTCAGTCTCAACGACATGGTAAAAGCAAGTCGAAAATAAGTGTACTGCGAGGATTAAGATGTTCAGTTTGTAGTGACACCGACTGTACATACACGATAAGTGTCGAAACTTATTTCCCGTGCGTCGCGGGAAACTCGTCGGATCTTCCGTATCTTTGTAACTACACGCGCGGCCGATTATGAGGCGTTCTTTGCGGTAACGCAACCCCTTCTTCTCATTAGAAACTTGTAAAACTCTCGAGCGCGGCACGGTAATGCTAGAAAGGAGAGGGAGCGATAAGAACGGAAAGGAGGCGGAAGATGTTCGGAGAGAAGCGAAAAGAACGAGTCGGGGGAGACGAACTTGGAAACCAGTTCCTTGGGCGTTACTCGAACCGAGGAAGAACGATTTCTTTCCCACGTGGAAACGCCACGGATAAATATACCTGTAGCTCCAGCTCCTTTTATAGGTGTGTGCCATTAGTCATTGGAAATTCACGGTTGCACGTGTGTCTTATTATTTCGCCCCGCCATTTTACTTCGTGAACACCACCGTGCGTTTGTTAAATAACACTTGTCTTTTGCTTTTACGTTAGTAAGTAATCATGTAACATTCAGAATTATCTAGGTCAAATGCGATCGAGATTATTGTTTGGATGGAAACTTATTTTGTATTATATAACTATTTTTTTGTGAGATTTTAAGTAATGTGTTTTCAATATCTTTTGTAATATTCATGTTAATGAAGTAATGAGTGTAACTGACGTTCATATGATCCGAAATGTATTGCACAGAAAAATTGAATGTGTAATGTTACAGTATATTATTATACGATAAAAGCAGATAGTTTTTAGTATAAAATGTTTTTACTAAATGATTGAATATATACGTTTCTATATCGAAAGACAAATCTATTGTCATTAATATATGTAGATCACCATTAAAAAATCTTTAATCTCCTAATCACTAAATAATAATCCTTTTTTTTGTAAGAAGTTACAAACAGGTATTCGACTTCTTACGTAAATAGTAGAATGGCTAGTAATGCTATTAAATTAAAAAACTAAGTTTCTACGTAACAGATCCGCATCTACAACAGCTAGGAATGCAAGAAAAATAGTACATAGAATATAAAATACAAATAAATTCAATGTTGCGCACGTTTTAATAACATCGGAAACTACGAAAGGGATAACCATCCACCTAAATTCATTCTTTGCAAATTACGGTAGGAGCATTTTCATTCTGGATAACGGCCCGTAGTTCAGTAATTAATAGTCTTCGTACATTACTTTACATACTAAGTTCCCATTTACACACAATTTCTTGAACACCGTAACAATACTGGCGTAGCAAAGCCAGATCGCTAAACTCGCAGACCGCGCGGCAGTGCGAATTGTTTAACATTCAGTAACCTTGCGTTTTCTAATTCCGCTAATAGTCCTTTCAACCGGTAGCAGCCATCACGACGAAGTGATCGAGAATCCCGATCTTCCATTCGTAATTGTTTTTCCACGTTAGGGCGTATTGTCTTATTCCATGGCCCCTTCGAATGGGAATAGAAATGGGATAATAATGATTACAGTTGCCTCGATAAGATTCATAGCGCAGGCTATTTTCAGTCTCGTGTGAAAATTCAACGATCAGATACGTCCGGAGTTCACGACCCCTTTGTAATTGCACACAAATTGTCGGACTATTTATATTACTGCTCGTTTCATTCGCGTTTTACCGCTTTTTTTATAGCGCGTTAGTCTAACTTTTCCTTTGGCATTGTTTAATAACGACTTTGTTCTTCATTCCCCTGATAAATAGTGCGAAAGAACGAGTTTACAGTTTTCTCACATGCGAGTCTCGTAAAGCCCTAAGCGGCAACTAAGTTCCATCTACATGTATACCAATTAATTTTTATTACAATTTCAGGAATACCTTCGGTTTGATCATTCGACCGACTGCAATTATAAACGGATTTGTTTGTTTTATTACACTGGTCGTGTCTGATCCATTGGGAGATACGTTTAACCAGACGTCGCGTAGATCGTTTATTCAAATAATTTATCGCAATACTACGAAGAACTGTGTAATGAAATAAACTACCGGTTCGTCAAGTAATTGTACTCGCTAGTATAACTCAGTTTCCACTCAGAAAATTACTTGGAACACCCCCTTGAGGAAGAATAAAGTTTGCCTTCAACGTTTATAGGCTGCACCCACCTATTTACCAGGGCAATTAAAAAATTCAATCCACTTCCAAATGTTCGTTGGGAAAAGTAAGGCAGCAGGAGGATTAGATAGAACGACAGTCGTCAGGGGTGGAAGCAGCGGTCTAGAATGGATCACGCCAAGTTCGTTAGCTCATCCTGTTCGGGCATCCTCGCAGAAATGCAATTCGCCAGCTGACGATGCGCTTAACTGCGACGAAATGATCGTGATGCAGGCCGTGCATACAGACAGAGAGGAAGGGTGGGGTAGCTGGAAGCACGTGGGATAGGAATAGAGGCAGGGAACGTCCAAGATAGAAATAGATAGGGAATCGGAAGAAAGGGGAGAGGGAGGAGTTGGAAGGATACCAGAGATCCTTTCGATTTTTTATTTCTAATTATCGCGTAATGACCCTGCACTCCGACCCCCGTGCCGTGTGCAGACCTTATGTTTCGCTGGAGTATGCATGGCCCTTAGTTATGGGTTTGCGATAATTGCCAATTTCCATCAGCCCGTCTACTCTAGTTTCTCATAGGTTCTGCACGTGTTCCCCGCAACTATGCGTCCCTAACCTCAATTCACGAGACCGTGATCGAGCTTGAAACTTTCATGCCGTTTATCTGTTTTTATGCAAATACTCTTCGATACAGTTACACTCATCCATTATGTTGACACAACATGGGTACTTACGTGTTATACGTACCATCTTTGTTTTAGAAAAGAAAAGATTGTACGGTATATATGTAATATTACATGCAATGGTATAATATATTATTTTATTATATTTGATCATTTATTTCATGATAAACGAAATAATATTTTGTAATACTGAATATAATGAAATAAATATACTACCTAAGTACTAATTTAGACGACTGATAATTGCGATCTTCGGTTAAGGAACAAATGCAGTTCGTATAATACGCACCACAAAATGTCTACGTTTGTCTAAATATTGGAAATTCAAAGTAATTTTGTATAAATTTTAAGAGAATTTACATAGAAGATTTCAAAATGGATACTTAGTTCTCAATATAAAAGTTAATGGCGCGTGGAAAAGAAAATGCATATGTCAAGCATAAATAAATATATATTTCTTTAAATTTCGAGTTACAGTAATTGAATCGAATATTTCGATGACATATTTCCAATTCTCTTAACCAATCAGCTCTTATTAAATAAATATCTACGAACGTTATGGAATCTATAAAAGTAACGTTACAAACATTATAACGTACGATCTTGAATATTCAGAAAATTCCAAAAAATACAATTTTTATTGAACCGTCAAGAAATTATATTACCTAAATATGCAAGACATTAAGAATAGTATGTATTTGAAAAATTACGTTTTACATCTGACATCCTATATAAGATATTACAAAATGCGCCACGCCTAGAACACTTTTAACTTTATATGGAAAAGGCTAAGGTTAAATTTTAGTGTTCGAGGATATGTATGCGTGTAGTATTTCACTTTGGGACAACAAAAATCTTCAATTTATGAACGTATCAAAATACAGAAATTAATATCCCATCGCCATCAGAAATCGTTTTCTTTCGTCTGCAACGTGAAATTCAGCGTGGTAATTCAATGATAAAATCTGCATATCTAATTGTATGTAAGTTATGATCTTAGACACTCGCTTATCACTGCGAACCGTTATCAGTGTATCATTGAACTGGTAATACCGACTATCTGTTCTCTAATTGGATACACGATATTTGATAAATTATGTCCACTCTCAACGTTAAAAATCAAACCGAACATAAATTAATAATTATCGATTCTGACAGAAGTATGTACGATATCAATACTTTGCAACAAAGAGTTAATCCATCAAGAAATTTGATAAATGGTCGACAATTGTGGCGAGTGTAAGAACTATTTATATTGGGTTGTGTGAATGGAAATATAAATTATAAAGGAAAGGAAGAGTTTCTTGACCTATGTTTATTTAACCTTTTTTCTTCCTTAGGCACAGCAAAGGTTGCCCACCTATTTCCTTAACCCTTTGCCTTATAACAATGTGTCAGACTTGTAGTAAAAATTTTCAACGTGATTTAACAAACATAAGTATTATTCGATTCATTTAAATTCAAACATAGACATAAAGTATACCTAATTTGTCTCTTTTTCCAATAAATTATTAATGACAATGTAATCGTATCGATCACTCTGTTGAGAAGGAAATCATAGAACAAGGGGTGAACATAAAAGGTCACAGTTTGTGGGATGTACTAAAGCACACGTGAAAACATATCACGTAATATTTTAAAAATGGCATTAAAAAATGAATCGAGAAATGGGAAAAGGTCATACGCAATGATGATCAATACTAATATTAATTCTTCGCAATAGAAGTTGGCATAGAAAACGACATTATTTACGCGATGAAAGCTGATTAGTTTCGAATTTTTTCATTGCTTAGTTTCAAAGAATGTCGTTTACATCTCACTGAAAAATATCGATCTCTGGTGTAAAACTTCCGAGGGTTAACGATAGATCGCTTTAACAAGTGCAACTGCGTAATTAACCCTACGATAGCCAAAGGAAATTTCCATGCATATTTAAGAAATACCAATGCATTACATAATTCATTATAAACAAACATTTATATTTCAGTCGACTTTGATCTAAAGTTCATAAAATTGGCACACAATACTAAGAACACATTGGACTTCCTCTATTCCTAACAAAATCAAAAACAAACTTTTCGCTACTTTTCGCAGATATATCGCTCATTGGCATTCAAAGGATTTAATCGTAGGGCAAGGGGTAAAATAATTTTATCCTCTAGCCATTTTTCTCCCGCCCACTCTCCTCGTCCAAGCAACGAAGAACGAATCACAGCGTTCGCAGCGGTTGCAGCCAGCGCCTATTTGGTAATCCGTTCACAAACCGATCGTACGCGGATGCACGGTGAATCGGAGGCAGCAGAGGGTTACACCGACAGTTCCGATTCCTGAGGAGGTGTGCGCGCGCACCTCGGTGGTGCGTATGTGGCCCCCGACGATCCGATCCCACAGCGGAAGTCCTGTTCTTACTCAATAACTTAGGCGATACGCGTCGAATATTAATTGTTCCACGGGGCCGTGGTTGCGTAGGTACAAACAACAGACGGAAAATGCTGCCCGCGCTCCGGAAGAATCGTGTCCGTATGTTCTTCGTTGAAAATGAATACCTCCGCGCGCGAGGAGGTCGCGGTCGGTTCACCGAGGGAAATTTAAATTGGTTTCATTGCGATAAACGCGGAATACGTAAAACGATACCGCGCTCCTTATCCCGACGGAAATCTTCGTAATTGTAATTGACGAGTGAAACGGCAAAGCCGTATTCGATTCTTTGTGTTTTCATCAGCGCAGCGGCGCGGGGCCTTTAATTAAATCGTCTTAATCAGTAACGTGTACCGGTGATTTAATGAGACCGTTTATGCATGTGCATACGGAATACGTTTCCGTAACGATCCGCGTAAAGGTTTGGGAACACGTTCCGTTCGCGTTAAAGCGGAAAAAGGGGAATCGGCGAATGCCGGAGGAAAATGATTCCCCGCGGAATCGTATTAGGTTACGGTTCTAATGCGAGTTGAATTGAATTTTATCGAAACGAGACGTGTATTGTTTGAGGTAATACTAGAAAATTGAGAGCCACGATCTGTTTAATTATTTATCTCATTGTTAACGTTAGAACTGCTCAGCATTTAATACGATTGATATGTAATCTCTATAAAAATTGTAACAATAAATTGTTTTCCGTTTTCTTCATTCGTTGTAGTATTTAAGTGGAACTATTTATTTTCAAGAGCATTGCGAATATTCGGTGCTTTCAATATCCATAATTGTGAAATAGTAAACCGAAATCAGTCATTTTGGTACGGTAGTTCTAGTGTTAAGTATATTATCGTTACCATATGGTGAACGAATATGTCAGTTGTGAACTCGAAGTACAAATCGCTTTGAATTGATCACGTTAGTTTAATTGATAGATATTATCGTGTTATTGTAGATACAAACGAACATAGTGAATTGCTTTATATAATTGTATCGTAAATTATATTTTCCTGGGAATAATCAGCTGTCTAACAAGTAATTGACCACTTTCGATTAGTGGAGTTGGCTCGAAAGTGCTATAATATGTTATAATAAATGCGTATATCAGAAACACGCCGCGAGTCGCTATTAATTTCTCTTTGTTTCAATTTTCCCATTATGCGTATACACCTTCGTGAACATAATTCCCCATGAATCTCCTGCGAAAGCGACGAAAAAAGCGAGAACGCCGGAAATCACCTCGGGCGAAAGTGAAATGAGACAAAATGGAGGTGCTGACGTTTACCGTTAATTATCAATCATTATGCGTGCCGTAGGCGGGTAATTGGGATTTATGCTTGCTATGATAATACACGAGTACCATTGGGCTTGCGACTGGGGGCGGCGAAAGTTCGTCTTAATGCGTCACGGGTTTCGTTTAATTGTTATTTACGCGAAACGATCACGCCATTCTCACGATCGAAGGACTGCGAGGGTGGAAAAAAGGTAAACGGTGAGGTAACTAGGAGAACGGGAAAAGAATGAGAAATGCAGACACAGTGGCAAAGGCAATCGACTGATTTACGGAACTAATTCGCGACAATTATCAACACACGGAGATAGTGCTTCGAATCACGCGAGTCTGTAAATCTTTCGTGTGTACGCTGCGAGCTAGAGTAGAAACAGACTGAATGACTGCTTTCGTTGTCTGAATTGCGGTAATATTGTCTAGCTACGTAACTGACTTATATTGTATTAAGATTTATGAAACGAGTAATGAGAAATTATAAAATTAATAATGACAGTTAATGGATTGAAGAATTATAACATCAATATTAAGAAGTAATAAATTAAAAAATTAATATTAAAGAGTGATGCATTCAAAAATCGAAAAGCTAATATTAAAAATTAGTACATTCGAAAATGATAAAAATAATCATAAAAATTTATAAATTAAAAAATTATAAAATTAATCCTGAAAATTCGTAAATTAAAAAATTATGAACTTAACACTTAATTTACGGAACCCGTCAGTTTTACGGATATTGAATTTCTTAAGCATTATTTCGTAACAATTCAAATCAATTTCGATTGTTGCAATTATGCAAATACATATTATAATAATCTGCTCTTGAAACTCTAATTTCCGTGACTTGTATGAACAAACATGTAGTCTTCTAGGAGCGATAGAATAAAATGTAGAATAAATGTCCATAAATCTAGTGTTAATGATCAGAATTAATAAATCTGTCAGTTTAATTATTTACAACGGCCTTATCGAAGTTTACCTAAGGAATGTGTCTCCAAGATTGATAAAGCTACGTTGTCTTCATCTGAACGGATGAAGAATGAAAATAAAAATTAGCGATTACTCGATACGTCGCTGTACGTTTCAATATTTAGAAGGATCTCGACAGAACGCGACATTACTCACGTAGAACCGTCTGCACCTTGCGCTTTTTTCACCGGCTGGACAGACGGGAATGCCGGAAGTTCCGATACTCGTGTTTGCCGGCGTAAAAGCCACGAGAATACCGAACAATCTGCCGGGCAATAAAATCGGCGACAAGCCGTGAATTCGTGACACAACGCTCATAAAGGGATTTATGCGCGCGTTTGAGAGTAACGGGCGGCGGGGTCGACGGTTACGACGAAGTCTGCAACGAGAGACGAAAACAATGACGGGAGATCGTCCTCGCCTCGGAGACGCACGAGATCTATAGTAAGGCTTGATTCACACTAGAGGTGAATAGCACGGTCTGATCACAATCAGTCGTAGTCAACGATCAAAAACAATTGAATGGCTCACTTGCTAAATCGATTAACTCCGCTTTTTGAATTTTTCAAGATTTTATCGTTAAAACGCTTCATTGGTTCGTGACTTAAATTTTTATTGTTACTGCAAGTTTTGCATAGACAATAGAATTTTTGTTATTTCGTGCTATCGTACCCAGTAACAAGGAAATTTATTTTTAATATGAAAAGATTTGATCGTTAAAACGATTCATTGGTTCTTGACTTTTCATATTAAAAATAAATTTCCTTGTTACTGGGTGTGATACCACGAAGTAACAAAAATTCTATTGTCTATGCAAAACTTGCAATAACAATAAAAATTATTTTGGAGTTAGCTACATCTGTAATAACGAAGTAAAGTACGTTCTATAATGATTATTTAATTTTCTATTTAAAGGGAAATTTTGGAAATCATTGTATAGCTATTGAATTACTTTTCTCCACTTTTCGTTTTATGAAGTTAGCTAATCGTAGTTTTAATAAGATATAGATATCATCTTTTTATATTTATAATCACACGATTAATAACGTATTATATAGTTCTCAACTGTTCAACTGTATAACAATATAGTTGTACTAAAAGGAAAAAATTGTCTGAATCCTTGAACCATTATTTCATGTACTATAATACAAACTTTTCCATTGCGCAAACGTATATTTCACGAATTATATACCTAACTTCATTTAGAATTCATTGTAATATTTTTTAATGTTAATAATAATATTCTTGTATAATAATATTTCTAAATGAAGAACATTCCATTATTTCCTTCAACTATCACACAGTTCCATACCATGTACAATTGCCCGTACCTTCTTTAAATTTCGAAACCTTCGTTTAAGAAATAGTTGATAAAAAATTCAGTAAAGTTGAATAAAATTTATATCTCTCGACAAAGAACACCACAACCCGTAGAAATCTCATTCTGGGAACCTTTCGGACAAACTGTGTACAAGACGTAGCTCTTAGAGATCGTGAAGATGGGAAACTGGTAAGGTTGCAGGGAAAGAGGCGATGAAACCGAGTAGTCGCCGGCAGAGGAGAGAATCAATCGAGCCGATTGAAGATTGATTAGGCGGTTGCAACGTCGTCCGAGATTTAGCATGCAATGCAATTTCTTTGCCGTCTGCCCTTTGTGCCGGAGGATCTTTGGCTTGCCGATGCTTCCGCATCAGCCTCGCTTCTTTTCCCCCTCTTGATACTGGATCTCAGGCTAGTGCGGGGCAGATCGTTTCAATGGCGGTTTAGAAAATACTTGTCGAAATAGGAATACTTAGAAATTCAATGAACGAACGGAAGCAAGGAAAATGCTAATTTGAACCCTTCCATTTTCGTGAGGACATTAATCTTTGCCTCTTGATTCTTAACACATACACTGTCGGTCAAAAGGTTGGGACCAATACATCGGTTAAAAAGAAAATATTCATTTTTTGTGAACAACTTTTATTGGAGAATTTATTGTATGATAAAGTACATGAACATATGTAGTAGTCAAATGGAAAGATAGACCATTTTTGTTATTTTAGTTCATATGTGTAGAAGATATGTCATTTTTAATTTGTGACGTTACATATCAAGCGTTTTCAAACTTTTGACTGACAGTGTATATATATATATATATATATTTGTGTCTTATGGTACTCGTGACATTAGTCGCGAATTTAATGTATGAACTACCAAAGTTGTATTAAAACTCATTGAAGAATATTTAATGTTAATAAATATTGTTGACATTAAGTAATAAATTGAAAATTTATCCCCTATAGAATATATAGGGTGTTCCATTCAAGTAAGCCGCTCAAATATTTTCCTCGGTTCTTGGGGTACAAAAGATATTACATGTACGTATAATATGAATGATAATAATAAAGTATCGAAATTATTTTTAAACCATTTTAAGTTCACCCACAAAAATTACAATTACGTAGAGAAAGTTAAATTAGAACTTCAACAAATGTATAGAAAATTGATAAATGTGAGTAATCAGTTTCCTAAAAATTGAATTTGATCAATCAAATGATAAAACTTCTTGCAGAAACAAAATTCTACCTGCTATACAATAACTGAGAACCTGAAATTGTCCGTTTACGGAAACATCGACAATAGATATAATCGAACAGTCACAAACAGGTATTGAAAAGGTTCGGAAAATAACTATTTGAAACTGTTACGTGTCGGTTCCGGCTGAAACAGTTATGAAGAACCGAAATAAGTCGTAGCTGTTATTCAGTACATCGGTTTTGGTTCTTATTCTTGTAGACAGTCCTATAACTATTATTTTTCAATTCTTCAAACAGTTACGGAGAACCGGAAAGTAACAGTCATAGAACCATTTTGGAAACAGATATAGCTCAAAACCGGTATACCAAGTAACAGTCATGACTTATTTCGGTTCTCCATAACTATCTCAAAAACCAAAAACAATATCATAACTGTTCTCAATCCCTGATTATAACGCAAGACGTTACGCATGCTCTCTAAAAGAAAAGAAGCGAGAATGAAATGAAATAGTAGACGCAGGTTCGATTCCCGCGCGATTTGACGGGCAAACGGTTCGCCCCCGTTTTCGTCGATTGACACCGAGCAAACATCGGCCGCCAATAAAACTCGTCCAGCGCGGCACAATCCAATTACGGATTTCAATTTTCTCTGTCAGACGAAACTCATTTTAATCCCGTTACCGGCCGTTTGATTTACGAGCGGCCGATGTAAATCACCGCGGTTCTCGGGCGTCTAATAAAACGTAGAAAATCGTGCAAACTCACCGCGCCGTCTTTTCGCCGTTGTAACCCTTCAGGCTCCGGTGGTCGTCCAAATAGTTGAAGAGCTCTTCTAATTCGTTGATTTGATCTTCTCGCGCTGCGGTCGCCTCTTTGAGAACCTGGAACGAGAAAGCGACCGATTGCAACGATACGGAGCCGTGATTCCCGGTTAACTGTGCCGTTTAAATACAATGGCCGCTGATAGCTTGAACTTATCACCGTCGAGCAAAGGGCCGACGGTCCCTGACCTTCCTGGTAGTGATCATGTTTCACGGTTCAAGTCTGTCGCGCGGGAACGGAAAGAAATGGATAAGTGGCTGTTACGGGCAGAAACAAATCTAACGCGGAATGATTCTGAAATGGCGCTACGTCCTTCGTAAATGGGGTCAGAATTTGTGGAACGAAGGGTGAGCTTTCGCCGTAAGCTGGCAGCGACGTGAAGATCTAATGGTTGAACCGTGTTTCTCTTTGACTTTCATGGGAATGAAATGATAAATGTCGCGGTCAGTGGATTTTTATTATTTATTTCGTACAGTTTCTTTGTTTTCGTATGAATTGTATCTTGGAACGAATAAATGACTAGCTGCGAAAGTGTTAGTGTACTAAACGGTTATTGGTAACACGTGTAATTGAGTTTTCAATTGATTTCTTTAACTGTTTGTATTGGGATAAATATCCTTATGATATTTTCTAGATATTTATCCTTTCTAAAAGAATTTATGAAACTTTCCAATAAGTTATTGTCACGTGATGTATCAAAAATGGTTACGATACACGCTGTAATTTACATAATTGCAATACCCTTGCCCAGTATATTGAACCAGTAAAATAAACTAAAGTAAATATTTACATCCAGTTTCTTACCAATATAAAATCCATATGCTAGAGGACAATAACAAAACAATATTTCAATTAACGTCAACATCTCCCAATAACATTCTCCAACATTTTCCATTCAATGTATCGGACACTTTTCCATCAAGCGAGCAGTCCATTCCAGAACAATCAACATAGTCATTGAAAATATGAGAAAAGATTTTCGCAACCCGCTGAACGCGAAAAACAGTTTTATTCTAGACAGTGTACCGATACATACACTGCCGCTGGAACCAACGAGGTACACGTAACAAAGGAAGGAGGGAGGAAAGGGACACGCTGATGGGTAGAGACAAAGGGTCGAAAGGTAGCGACGAGGCGGAGGAAGATGAAAAAAGGAAAATATATCGAAGGCAGCGTCCCTCGAAAATAAAATCGGTTTTCCGATAACTGGTTATTTGCTCGCACAAGTGGCTCGCTGACTGGGCGAGCACATCGAAAGCGGTTTTCGCGTGTAATATTATCGAGTTATCGGTAGGAGAAGAGGGCATTGATCGGCTACCGGAGGAACAGGCAGAGGGCGAACGAGACGGGAGGAGGAGACAACGATGAGGACGGAGGGGATGGAGTAGGTGGATGCGGAGGATAGGGTGGGTGGAGAGGACTAGGCGAACGTGCATTGCACGAGCACAATATATCCGCGTGATTACAATATGTCGGCCCTCCAGAGACCAATATCAACGTGAAGTCGGCTCAGCCAATGCTAATAATCCCTATTGTTGGTGTCTCCACTCGACTGCCTCTTGCGATCAGATACATCTTGTTTCGAAAATTCGAATTGCCTCGTCGCCAAGCAGACTGCATGTCTACCTTCCCTTATCGATGGATCCTTTCCCCGTGATGCTCTAAGTGGATGAAAAAGAGCCTTCGTCTTCTGGGATCCCGCTGTTTCATGCGGGACTCATTAAATTTCGAAATTCGTTGATGCGGTGGATTTTTAATTCGAATTGTGGTGTGATTTAGTGGAATGGTGTTGGTATTCTTGGGTATTCTTTAATGAATGACATGCGACGGTTTTATCTAAGTATTTTGGTTTCTCGGTGCGAAATGGTTTCGTTGAAAGCTCGTTTGAGATTTGTTAATGGTTCGTGTTAAGCGTTCTCTTTAGTTTGATTTTTTCATTTCGAGAGGGAATACGATTGGGTTACTAGCTAATTATGTAATGTATGTAATAAGGCGAATAAAATTGGTGCAGTGTAGAACTTGATAAATTGAAATTAGTAACAAGCGTTAGTATATTATATTGTGTTAATTAATGATTAGTTTTAAAAGAAACTTTAATAATTCCGAATGAACAATATTTAACACTTTCGATCCTTTTTCATTTCAATCCTCTGTCACTAATATTTACTGTGTATCTCAAAAATGACAAACAACAGAATTCATGGTTCGACATAAACTCATAAAAGCTACATAATTCGATGAGTTTTCCGTTTCTACAACAATAAAAACATATGTGTCTATTTTAACTGATGAAATGGGACGACAAGATCATTAATAATTCACTTAGTACAGAGTATGTTAATTACTCAACAATATCTAAGAAGAATATCTAAGGAATAATTAATAGAAATCGAATAGTAACGCGGTGAAAGAAGAAGGGACCATAATGGCGATCGGTTAATCTATGAAAAAAATCGAAGTTGTCCTCGATATTTAACGCGGCGCGCGTCGGTAGGCTACGTCGCCTTTCACACGTCCTACACGAAAGACGACAAAGCTCGATCTCTTTCAAAACAATTACGCATTCTTCAGCGCCAGTTCTCCCACGTCCACATTATCGCTCTGTCTGAATGTTCAGCAGGTTGGCAACGATGGTTGCCTATACCATTTTCAGAAGAGACGACGCGAGTTTTGCATTCATAGCTATCGCTTTCGATAAGTTATTTTTTTTATAAAGAAGCATCTGTACCCGGTATATAGCAGATTGCACGCAGTCTTCTATAATCTGAACATGCACAGGGGCTGCTAAATTAGGAGAACGAATGCGAAGAATTTTCTTTGCCTTGGATACAAGAAAAATTCATATCAGCTTGTGAATCGAACGTTATACCTTTTAGAGGCGTACACGTTTTGTTTATACAACTTGCTACAAATAGAATGTTTCGAATTGTTCATTATATGATTTAATAGTATGATTCAATGGAACTTCATGGTAGAAACAGAAGAAACATGGTCAAAGTAACAACTATTGTTTCATTGTAAATAAGTTGATCTTTAGATGAACTTTTCTCGTACATCTTTAAAGAATACAATAAAACCATAATACATTTCCCAGAAACTGTTCAACTCTGAACAATTTGTCGTT
Organism: Nomia melanderi; assembly: GCF_051020985.1. Taxonomy (NCBI): domain Eukaryota; kingdom Metazoa; phylum Arthropoda; class Insecta; order Hymenoptera; family Halictidae; genus Nomia; species Nomia melanderi. The sequence continues at coordinate 8,762,401 of NC_135005.1, forward strand.
ACGAGTATTAATTAATAATGATGCGATTGAGGTATCAAAATCAAATGTAACACCCTGTATATCCGTAGAATAAGTACGCTTGCTAATACATATTAATGTTTTGTTAATCTAAAACATTTCCAGCGAATGCCTATTGTATTGAAATGTAGACGTGCATATTAATTTTTCATTCCATTCAAATGTCACCTAAGAAGAATTCCAATTTATGTCCTTTCATAGAAATGAGCATCTACCTACTATTGTCAACATAGTAGAGTGTCACAGTAGAATAGTAGGAATATAAAAGTATGATGTAGATGCATCTATTAACATTCAAATAGACATCAATATAATTCTGTATTGTTTCATGCGATCTACGAGCTTAACCTTTTTGACCCACTTGTGATAACATTTAGCTGTATTAAAATTAAATAAATTACTCACATAAAATCCCTCAAAAAGAAGATAAGCATAGATTCTCTAAAGTTATATAAAAATATTAACAAACATATTACGCTGATACCACATAAGCATTTGTCAATATATCATTGTATACTAAGTATTTACACTTGAAACTACGTATGCAACTGACCGAGCATAAACGTTTTATAAGTAATGTACCTATATATGTATAAATATACATATTCATGGAGGAAAATGTGAACACGATACTACACGATGTTATTCAAGCTATACTACAACGAATAACAGTAAAAGTAAATCTGTTGAAATACTTCTCCTAAAGTAAAAAATCATTATCCGATTAGTTTTCCAGGATTGTTATCGAAACGAAAAGGGAATTACTAAGCGGATGGCCATTTTCGCAATACGCATGTGGGCAGGAATTACTAAGTATACATTACGGTTCGGTGCTCGACAAAAATAGTGATTTCACTAAATCTTGCAGTAAATATTGTTGAGTTAGCGGTAATTGCGAGCTGGGAAAACGTAATGCCAGTGTTTACACCTGTCATGAAATAATTGTTGCGACCCGGCGATCCACAGTCTTGTGCTACGTAATTTCCCAAACGTGTAATTCGAGAAACGAGAATATCAATTGTCTCCGTGGAAAATGTAATTCAAGAAATGGATCTTGTTAGCAGTCGTAGTAACGATCACAATAAAATTGGTATCTAACCTTAGGAAAAACTCAGCTTATTCTAAATTATTCTTTAAAAAATTAATTTAAACAGATACAATACAATTTTCTTCATTTATCTTCGCAATTTGGAGAAAATGGAAATTGAAAATTTATCGAGTGCACCGTAGTTGGCAACTTTTCCATCTAGATTTCTCATGTAAAATGAAAACAATTTCAATAAAACCACAAATTACATGATATCTTGCATAAGAATCCAACTGCAACGTGTTACAGTAACTTTAAATACTACAAATTTGACGCAACTACGATCTATATCTATTTAATGACCTTCACATTTAAATAAATGTAACACTTGAATTTCAAATGCAAGCATCTATTACATTATCCTACAGATAATGTGATTTCATTCAAAAAAGCCTTAGCTGACGGCTAGCTTCAGTCCTCCGATCCACCAATTATTCCTTTTTACATTTTACATTTTAAAATTACATTAATCACAATATGATTTAAATAAACTGATTACCAAGGCATCGATATTAGCATCGACAAAAATGAATCTACACTAAGCAGCAAAAATTTTGTCCAATTAATAAAAAGCAATTGGTAGCAAAGCTAGAAGCGAATCTAATCATCCAACACTCGAAGAGGATGTACTAATTCATTTGTACAGTATATCTTCCACGGAACACTCGGGTAGACCGATAATGAAAGATTTAATCAGCTAATTATCTATTCTAAATCTTCATCTGTAACAGGTTTACTGTTCTATTTCTCACGTCCTAGGTCTCCTTTCTCTGGTAGCTAGACAGGCCGCAAACGCGTTCTATTAACGCGGTGTCAGTTACATGGAAAACTACTTCCAGTCAATAAATAGTGGTCGACGAGTGCCGATGCAGGTAAACGCATTTCCCTTTGCCGTTTCCCACGTATTTCCACGGGTTTCCTTCACCCAGTACCGTAGGATGGAATTCCAGTGGTCGGTATCGACGGGAGTATGTACCGTTCGTTAATCCCACTCGCGATCGGCCTACACACGCCTAGAATGCGCTGAAATAATATGATTATGCTAATGAGACAGGACAGAAGTAAAAGAGAATGGTGGGGGGGGGGGGAGAAGAGAGAAAAGATTTCTATTGAATTATTCCCGGTTAGCGGCGCGATCGGCAATAATTATCGGGTACACACCATTCATCTTGATCGGCTTCAAAAGACGTCGCGTAATTCTTATTGTTACTACCAGCATCGACACCTTCGCCGTATGTCTTATTCCTCCTTTGTATCCGTGGCGGGCACGACAAAAGAATGTAATTTACGAGACGATTTGTAATATACCGTTTGCTACAACTGTACGACGGGAACAAGTATTCGAACAGGGACTGCAAGCAACGGGATAAAGCTGTAAAGCTGGATCGGCATTAATGCGAAAAATTCAGGCCAGCCGTCCTTCAGACACTCCTTCTTTCTTTCATGGGAAAAATCGTGCTCGCCGGGGAATTCGGGGGAAAAATCAGCGGCGTTCATTCACTTTCGAAAGCGATTTGTCTGTTATGGCCGGCGCCTGGATTCGATGATTTATTGGCATTTCGCGTGCGTTACGATGGAATATGTAAATGGTTGCAGGTTGTTGTGGATAGTTACTTATGGAAGCGTATGGTCGCTCTACGTTCTGCATTTTTGACAATGATGTTATTCTCGGTGTGCTCGAATAAATACAAATGAACAACTTTGGTAATTAACAGCGACACATTTATCGGAATTGAAAGAATTTGTTTATTTGGATACTAACCTATAGGACATATCAAAATAAATATTTGACGTAAACTATACTTAAGAGACTCTGATCGTTATATAAAATATTCGGTGTCTTCATTGAAATTATGAGATGATTTCCTTTAACTAATTGAGAGACGAATCATACGAAGAAATTTTAGCACAAGTCTTCAAATTCGAATTGAATATTCCTCACAAAACTGAATACTTTGTAAAGCAACAATTCATTCAATTTACTAAACTGCCATAATAATAACAAAGCAATATTTACAAGAATATTGCAGTTCATTTTATCACGCTAGTTTCCTGACTTCAATCGCGAACTATATGTAAATACTAATAAACAATTTCATAAATAAACGAATTATCAATGTTAATTTACTTTAACGCTGTAAATTACCTGTGTACCGCCGTTGGTACACGCCGTGAACGTGTGAATATATCAAAGCAGAAAAGCATCAGTGTTGATGAAAATCGAGTAGAATGTGCATTCAGCTGGCCTATCATTAGGAATTAGACAATGGCTGGCAGAGAAAGTAGTCGTTTAACAAGGGCTCTGAAAATTGCGGGCGGATAAAGGTTAACCGCGTCGAGAACGGGGGCATAGTAAAATGGAGAAAGGATCGTTATAGCTCATTAGCCTTATCGTCTGTTGATCATTTAACCTCACACCTTTCCGCCAGTCTGGCAGCGGAGCATCTATTTGAGAATATTGGAATTTTAATAGAGCATCAACCCGAAAGGTGCAGCCGTTACGGTGCTCTGTGGATCAGCCCTAATTGTGCGATCAAGCCGTGTCGATCGACAATTGGGCCCAGCGAGCCGCGGTCACGGAGAACTCGCGATCTGAGAAAAATTGATCTTCACCGTAATAAACACGGCCTCGTGTGACATAAGACAATAAATTCTGCAAACGAGCCCGCGCGTCCGACCGAAAGGTCGCTTCATGACGGAACGATCGTCGCTATTCCCCCGTTGATTTATGTACCTACGAGCGATCGTGAAGATCGCCGTGGCTGATTCGAAAGACAAGTAAAATAAATGTCAAGACAGGGGCCAAGATACGTGGAAATCTGCGACGACCTGTTCCGCCGTTAGGATGAACTTTCTCTGTTCTCTCTTTTCCATTTTCTTGTTTTCTAATTGCTGGGCGTTTCGTTTGTTGGATAACTTGGAAGGTTTGAGTGATCTTTTGCGGTCAGTTACGAATGTACTTGTTGTCAGAGATATTAGTCTTATTAGCAGTAGAAGAGCCGAGCATTTATTGGGGTTGATATGTAGTCGTTATAATATTTGAGTGATACTATTTATTTTCAAAGTCGTTTTAGTTATTGAATACTTTTAAGATATCAATAATTGTAAAATGAGGAAACGAATACGTTATTTTCATGGGTACGGTGGTTCTAGTGTTAAAGTAGAGTAAGCACTGCTACCGTGGAGTAATTAGAAATAAATCTGTTTCGAAATTCATTATAAACATATCAACAATTTTTTAGTTTGATGTACTTTTCTGCCTTCGAATTGAACGGAAATGTTTACGTGTTTTATTCTTTTTAGATCGCCCAATATATAGTAGGCAATTTAATAGACAAAACGAAATCTCCTTTCACGCGTCGAATCATGATAGATTTTACTAAACATTCCCGAAGGATCGTCTTATGAAAATACGGTCTCCGTAATCCGATTTTGGTTTAAATCCTCTGGGAAGATGACAAGCTCTGTCTTGAACTCTACATGCTGCTTGAACGTTCTCGTGTGTCTCCTATATTATTATTTTGCCATTTCATTCCCTAGTCTTTTCATGTTTACCTTAATGTAGGATTATTTATTCATATTTTATTCAAGAATTAATTGAAAAAGTATACGTGTCCGAACGGGTTTCGAACGTCTCGAATATGTATTATGTTGATTATAAATGTATCCACAATATATTACATTGGCAATTTAAAGAAATTGATACTTCATTCCACTGATTAGATTGGAGCTACATATTTTAGTTTGCGTGATACCATTTAAATATTACTATTTCAGTTTATTTCAATTTATTAATATTTCAATTTATTAACATTTCAACTTCCTAACATTTCAATTTATTAATATTTCAATACACTTTAATACAATAACTATGCGCTTCAACTTTTTCAATGACATTCCAAATTCGTGCATAAACCGAGGACCGTAGCACAATTCACGACAAAAAAAAAATGTATTCGAACATTAAATTCGAGCAACTAATAACATCTTTCATACGCAACTGCTCACAATTTTTATCGTCCACTCATCTTTTCTTCTTAGAAGGAACGATCTCGTGGCTGATATAATTTCCTAATTGCACGACCGGACGACGACAGATTAATTGCGATAGCGCCGAACGCCATGTGATCGCAGCGATCCATATTTATACGTTCCGATGATGCAACCCCATATGGACGTGGATGCCTGTCCACGACACACCTGGTCGGAGGCGAATTTAGCATAATTCATACCAGGACTCCTTTCAGCGACGTTCGGCCTGTCCTGCCTTCGTCCAAAGGACTCTCTGGCTTCTTCGATTAGAATTCGCGGATAGGCGTGATGCGGCGCGACACGTGATGCGTTTTCACGTGTTTCTGCGCCCTCAATCGTCGCCGCGCTGTTTGTCGGCTAATTTCGTGCCCCCGCGCACGATTCACTCATAGATAATTGCTTCTCTCCGCCCCGTAGGCGTCATTGTTGTATCATTACCATTATCGTTGCGTTACTATTCGATGCCGCCCCATGAGGAGGAGTTTAAGAATCCGATGCTTCGTGCGAAGTGAATGGACGGCTCGAGAAATGTAGATTTTTGTGCAACTTTCAGATGAAACATTGGACGGAGTATTGTTTAAGATTGATTTAATTATTATTGAATAGTTTTCAAATTCATTAAATCATTGTTATTAAATGTTAATTAAATGCAGTTTGAAATCATCGTCGTGTAACTCGATATTTAAAAAAAAGTTCATTGTAGATGAAATAGTAGACAGAATACAGTTTCATATTAAATGAATTAGTATCGAATGATTTCAATATTAAATCCGTTAAACTATTATTGTTGGATATATGTTAAATGCAGTTCGAAATCTTCGCAAGGCTCAATATTTTAAAGCAAGGCAACAAGAAAAAAACATGATGAAATACACACATATATCATTGGTTAACTTTCGTTAACTGTAGTTTCTAGAAACTTGTTAAAAAAGGAAGTTTAATTTCTTACGTCAACATCAAATAAATTAAATATTACTAGTAACAACCCTTAATAGACAGACAGATAAAAAAACACATTGAAAATTGTCTGTTATTAATTACAAATTATTTAATTGGAAAACCAAATTCTATTACCAACAAAATTTAGTACGTATACACGAACCTTACGTGAAGAAAAATCTAGTCGAGTGACTGCAAGCGTATAATTGAATTCTGAGTTGTCTTAAAAAGCAATTGAAATGTTCACGGAAGATATCTAATGTGTGCACTTAGCGAACGCTTTGGACGATTGTCCTTTATTCCGCCAATATGTCTACACACCCTCGATTTAATGTCTAGTCTCAAAGGCCAGTCAAGCGTGGAATTTGTTTGACAAATGGCATGGAACTAGTACTAGTACGGGTTAGTTCGTCCTTGGAGGAAATCGCGTTCTCCAAGTTGGCGATACGTTTGGTTGAGCGATTAATGTAAGGCGAACGCAACAGTAAATGCACGTGCATTGCTCAAACGATATGAAACCACCACTCGAATGCTGTTTATGATTTGGCACAAAACTGACAGCCAACTGACAGCATCACAATAATCACAGCTGGAAAATATCAGTTGCATCGGCCGTTCCAATATTTGATCGAGAATGCTGGAAACCAGCCAGGAATTAATTATACAAGAATATTTATCACCTATCTCTGGAACCACATAAGAGATGAAGAGAAACCTCGATTGCCTGATATACCCGGAATTATTTATCCAGGATAGGTCAGATTTTACGATAAACTTGAAAAAGTTCGAGTAGACCTGTACACTCGAGAAATTGAATATTAAATAAAAATCCTAGGAAATGAAAGCGTTTCCTCGTGAACAACAGAGAAATCAAAACTAAATCTATTCACGCTCTCTTGTGATATTACACTTATTTATAACGAATAACATATTCGTTTGGATCGTCCCACAATTATTCAATTACATATATACTATAGTCAATCTTAATAATTTTCTTGCTTTTCGATTCATTTATCTGTTACCTTTTCCCCATTTTTCTTCCTCCTATATAAGTATAACATAAATGAATGTTTAGCTATATAATTCTATATATATTACTTTATCATAGCGCATGGTATTATTTTCATAAATAATCTATCACGTTTGTTTTCGAGTGTCTTCAATATCAACGTGTTATTTTCGTAAATGTTATACGGCACAGAAAAATGTAGGATCGGTTAAAGTAGACCCCGTTCTACATATTCGAGTGGTTAACTCTTATTAGGCGATGTTCTTCCTATCGCAATTAAACTTTAACTGCCCGACTATGCAATAATATCTGGTTTATAATTCGCGGAATCGCTCTTCGGGCTAATTTACGTCAGTAGTTACGAGCATTGCAATTAAAAGGGAACGCGGCGCGCGAGTGGAAATCGCATAAATCTGTTCAGGTGCTTCCGTTTGAAATCGGCATTAGGTATCGGGTAACACCGACGATAAAGCGTTCCAGATCGGCTTTATCGTAAATCCGCTAATTTCCACGCGCAACATATATCCGCACCTGATGTCTGCGCGTCAAACCGGAAAATTCGCGATAATAATTTTATTTAAATCCATAAGCCAGTCGAACAGATCTCTTCATCTTCATGGGAAATTGCACCCTTGAATAAGAAAACTGAACGATTCCACTTTATTAGCGACGAAGTCTTATTTCATTTCTATCGATTGAAAAAATGTATAAAACATCTGTAGTGCAGTGCCTTTCATAACATTCGTTACAAAGAATCACCGTCGATCGCAATTTGATTTTCTTCGATTATATTCTTAAAAATTGTAGCGCCTTTTACAATATTCATTAGGAAAACTCATTTACCATAATTCTGTTTTTTTCAGTTATATTCTTAAAACATTAAATTTGCATGAAGAAGATATTAACCCAATTGCCGCAAACTGACGTTGAGACAAAGACAAAAATTCGAAAATTTAGTCTGAGATAATCTTGTAACGGTCTGTCATTCGAAATGAAGAACTTTCCGCTAAAGAAATCGCAAATCAAAAAGAGTAGAAGAATAAGATATTATAAAAGAAAATATTTGAAAAGGTTTGAATCCACGTCAGTGATTGCGAAAGTGTTAAATACACGGAACTTTGAAGAATATTAACCCTTTGCGGACGCCAAATTATACACCAAATGCCTGAATAATAGAAAAAAAAGAAACAACATACTGTTCTTTCGCTGTTTAACCAACTGAATCATTTACACGGAATTTAGTACTCCAAAAATAAAAATTTCATCTCGCGAAAATGTCTACGTTCGTCCCGGGAGCGTTAATATATACATTACAGTGTCCACAGTTGCTTTCTTTCTTATCTTTCGTTGATAAGTGTGCAGCGCACATAGAAAACCCATAAATTCCAAGGTTTCTGTCAGCGGTCGCAACACGTAGACGCATGCGGGTGCAAATGTCGGGTTCTCGCAGGCGGGTAGGATAGGATAATCGTGCATAAATAACGCGATCGGTCGTTCAGAAGGAGGCGAGGTTCGCAGGTGCGGCGAAATTTTTGATGACTAACGATTCCGACGAGCATCGTCGGCGATCGAGGTGCTAAGAGGCGGCGGAACAAAGGGGAATTAATTAACACCTTCGCCACCTGCATTCAACGGACGGTGTCGTTGCGATAATCGATCGGGCCTCGGCTCGATTCGTCACGGAACCGCGGCGAAAGTGACTTCGCTGGTATCCTTTCGAAATCCTAATCCGCGGAAACGCGATCTCTAATTGCCCACCGGCAATCGCATCGCATCGGATACGGTTATAATTTTCCAGGTATTCGTTCGGCCACGGCACAAAACGATGGCGCAATTACGCATAATTTGTAAAACCACTTTCTGCGCTAATTCGCATTCGCCGGTTACGACCGTGGAAATTGCGCGTGGAAGTACCACGGCGAGGCGAATCTGGTTCTAAATCGCTCGATATCGAATGTATTCCACGACTTCTCCGCGAAACACAATTTCTCTCGGATTCGTGCACGCTGTCGCTTCAAAGTATGTTTAATTACCCGTTGGACGATTAACTCGGCTTTTTCAGTGAAACGAAATTTTAATGGATACTCAACGTTTCATGTGCCCGATTAAAGTTGATATGTACCATTCGGGAGGAACAGTAACAATACGAGATAATACGGTGAATTGTGGTGCGTTCCGTTTTGTTCTTTTGTGTGAGGAACTGTGAATAGTGTGTTTACTTACATGGTTAAATATTTTTGATAGAAAATCTACAGTACTTGTGAACAATTTTTACTTGTAATTAATATAATGTAAAATCGACTTACCAATAATGATTCCTATCGATTAATATTCCATCTATAAGCTAGTTATTCTAACCGATTATTATTGCCTTCAAAAATGAAATATCAGAAATAGTCTTAATAAACTGAGGAAGAAAAACTATTGTAACTATTAATGCAATAAACCAATGCAGTAACGTAATTAAAGCTGTTACAGTGTTTATAGTGGGATTGAAAACATGATAGCCATTTGTAGGTCAAACAACGATGTAAATTTCTATGTAAAACATACGGCTGATTAAATGTTAATTTTCTTAATATTTATCCCAGAACAACGATACGTTAAGGTTCATTGATATATGGTAATATTAGATAACCATAACAGGCACAAGGGTAAATCCATTTATTTATAAAGCTAATGAAATCGTAGAATAAAATTTAGAAGGAATGCAGCGGTTTCTTCGTAGGTGGTCCAAGATTTTTACAAAGCGCCATGTGTACGGTCATCATTCCAGTCGTTCCAATTACAGACACCACGCCATTAAATTCAATTATTTATGAAGCATAAGCAGGAAACGCTTGTCGAACTGTTCGCGACCATTCCTCGCGGCTAGATTGCTAGATATACCGGTTACCAATTCTATCTATTTTTTTCTAGAGATAATCGGCAACTAGAACTGTTTATACGGCTGAACGATTGATTGACTACGTAAGAATCACTTTCCATAACTCAATCCCTGATCTCAACGTTCAGGTTAATCCTTCTTCCAAACCTACAATGAGATGGGCGATGCTGAAGATTAGATTTTTAAGAAGCTATTATTGTGGCAAATTGAACAGTACCGAGAAGAAAGAGTACTGACAAAATGAATAGAGTTACATTGGTTATAGTTAAACGTTTGATTACATAAATGAATGAATTATAAATTAATGAACAATTTTGTTGGTTCTATTTGTATTTTACTAGCATTTCTCAAGTATTCTAGTATTTTCTAATTTTTATCATATTGTTCTAACTACTCAACGGGATTGTCTAATAATTTTCAGTAATATATGCAATGTTACCTCTACCACATTAGAAACTTCTGCTTGCCTCATAAATTTCTGTATTCGTAATTGATAGCGAGATGAAAATGTGAAATCCTAAAGGTCCTACATATTTTTCTACCGAAGGGAATATAAATTCCGATAAAAACATGTTAGCCTTGAATTATGCAGTACAGACAGATTATTTCCACTGGTAGATTTATGGAGACAGTTGAAAAAAAGTGTCATTAGAGTCATACCTCTATTTCCAAATGATGTCATTTAGAAAGAAAATATTATCCAAAACACTTTTTCGTTTCATTGATAAAATACAGTTACAAAGTTCGGTTCATTAGTTTCAGAACATTTTATCTATCTTTTTACTATCGAGCAAATTTATCATTGCGCAATGCATATAAATGCCTCATACATGTAAGTTCATGAATTTACTCCAAGTTTCATTAACATATCAGTCGCTGCAAACGAATCATATATTTTTCCTTTTTTCTTTTAACGAATTAATGCACCTTCTAAGAACGATTTGTGCGAACGAAGCTCTTCATCAATTCCAAAGGAGTAGTTTTTAATTGCAGGCTGACACACGCAGTGCAGAGTCATCAGAGATCACGTAAGACAACATTGGAAGGCTGCCAATCGACAGAATTGTTCCCGATTTACAGATTACGTCGGTGGTACAATTTCATGTCAAGAAGGGAGCTTGTTATTTATTTACTAGGATACGCTATCGATTTCGCTCTCTCCAGCCTCTGTCTCCAGCGAAAAGTCAATGGATATTCATATAAACGCTGTATAATTATATCTATGCATTAGATCGAATGACTGCATCGGAGAGTAAAAGACAGATATATCTACACCCTTGCAAATTAAATTCACCTGGCTGAATTTACATTTCTGAACGGCAACTATCAATCTTGAAATTTTTATAGAACTAGTCACATGAAATTAATTCCAAACTGTGGAGAAAATGTTCATTATTTTCGTATTGATACAATAAAATGATTTTAATCTGTTCACCGCTGAAATGAAAATTGAACCTGTTAGCTGTGGAATTTACTTTGAAAAATCTCTCATTTCGCACGATAATAATAAAAAATGAAATGTGTACTCGTCAAACGCAGGACGAATGCAACTAAGATATATTTGAATGGAAAACCAAAGCAAAACAAAGAAGAATAAGACATGATATGACGATAACCTTAATATGACATGAATATTCGTCAAACGCAGTCAACTGGTTAATGACTCTTTCGTTAACGATTCCTAAAACTACTCGACGAAATAATTAAAAATCTACAGAACTGTATACACTATAATGTTCCATAACATTCTAATACCGATTAAATCCGCATTACAACAAATTCACAACCTACAAAGTGTCTCCAATGAGAAACCAACAACACAATTTCATCGAGGTTCTACGGTCCTGTAACAATTGCAAGAAAAAAAAACAAACACTTCCCGCTCACCTATTCCTCTTCGTTATTAAGTGTAATAGCAATTCCCCGTTCTTATCACTGGATCATTAATAACGACTCCGCAAATTGCATTTAATTTTTAGGCGAGAGCATCGTCATGGACCACCAGTTCGGTCGGCAATTACGCGAACGATTAATTAGTTGTTAACTTCCCATCGAGATATTCTTGCATACCGATCTGCACGACCCGTCCGCGGAGCATCGTCGAAATTTTCAATTGCGCTCACGAGGAGCAGTCACGCGGCACGATTCGCGTACTGTTATCCCTGGCAATTAATACTTTGTAAATCAATCACGGACACGCCGGCGAAGGACCGATCTGTACGGTTCCCCTTTCCTTACATCGCGTTCGCCACGATTACGCGAGCCACGGTCGCCTTCGAGATTCCGCTCGTCTTCTAATAATACCCTGCGAGCCGGTAATTGCTACCCTCTGTGTGGAAATGGCTATTCTCACTCGAGATAATCGTGCACAGTCGCACGATTAATAAGCGATAAAGTCGCCGAGCCCTTCCCTTCGCTGACCACCGCACCGCTTCGCCCGTTCTTTCCGTTTCTGTTTCGATCTTCCGACCCATCGATCTTTCCATCTTCTGCGAACGATACGATTGCTTCGACGAATGTGCTCTCGCCGATGCATGTGTTCCCGATGCACGAGCTGGCGATTTCAAACGAATTACTTGTACGGCAGATGAGTAATGCGATTTGTAGACAGAAAGACGGATCGCGTAACGTGTGCGCGATGGTAATGAATTTTTATTATTGACAGTTTATCTACCGGGAACCTGTTAACTTGGTAACCGTGGAATTCAGTTTAAAAACAACGATAATAAATGTTTATCATTAACAGTTTATCTGACGGGAACCCGTTAATCTGTTAACTGCGGGGTTCGGTTTAAAACCGCTCGTTTTGCGCGTGTAAAATGAAAAAATGAAATATATACTCGTCAAACGCAAGGTAGACGCATCTACGAGGCAGAATAAAGAAGAATTACATGTTTATCTGGAAAAATAAAGAATTCGTCGTTGAAGGAATTGGTATCATTGCAAGCTTTAATTATACTCGTCGCCGAACACAGTTAATTGATTAATCGATTTTTAGATTCCAAATACACTTAGCCTGTTTACAAGGGCATTCGACTTGCACGATTTTGATTTAACACAATCTTGTTGGATTAATGAATTATTATTTAAAAGTATGTATGTAATTTTTTATTTTACGAAAAGACAGATAATAATGTTTCATATTGATTTGTTAAATTTATTGCGTGTAGATTTCTTTACAATGTGAATTGTGGGCTTGAGTCGCATGATTTCAATTTACACAGCATTTTCGGGGAACCAATCTACCGTGTAGATAGTATTATATATATAATTGAGGGTAAGGTGTATATAACAACTGACAACTTATTAATATTACGCTACTATAAAAGAAAAGAAATCAAAATACTGTAATGTAATACATCATATTTTAATTTTAATGTTACAGAGCTTCGTAAGTAGAGACATACATTCCAACGTGATAGAAGAAACTATTAGGAACCGGAGAAAATCCGATTTCAATTAATATTTCACTAGCTTAAGTAATGAAGTTGATCTTAGCAGCAAACTAATGTTTATGCCATTGGTATCGAATAAAGTGGAATTGTTTTACAAAATGTTCCCCGTGTTTAAATTTTGATTTAACAACCCGCAGGAACTTTTCCCGGTATGTAATATATCTTTGGACCTATTTACCAATCGCAAGCGGTGGACTAAGTGTTAATAGTGAAAAACTAAGTCACCTTTTAGTAAAAATTAAAGGCAAATATTGACGTTTATATTGGTTTCAAAATGAACTGTAATGCTAAAACCAATGATTTCGAGTTTTAGTTCTTGGGCAACGTTTTCACAAATATTCTGGTCTAGAATGGGTTAAATCTGTTGTCCATTTAACACTTTCATTGTTATGGAAAGCTGCAGGGTTTCATTTATCGATTATTCTTTTGTAACAAAGATAAAAACAAACGGTTATTAATAAGTTGGTATCACTATTCTTACATTACGTTAGTCAACGACAAATTTACATTATTTATGTAACTGGGTAGTATTTGCACAAATACGGTGTATTTTTCAAATATTTTTATTTCGAATTAAATGTTTTCGTAGACTCCATTTTGTTTAATCCCATCAGTTCTTGAATGCTACTTCGAATCTTGTCTACCTTGATTACAAATTCTCGTCGTCGCATGGGAACAGTTCTCTCTCGACTATGAAGCCGGTATGTTGGTATCGATTTATCAAATTAAGTTGTCTCTTATTTATCTAGATGAACAGTATCCTGTTAGAATTCTTTTGAACAAGTATCGATGTTAATCAGTATTTGCATTTATAGTCTTATTGGCGTGTGTGTTAATTTTTCATCGATAGATCGAATGATGTAGAAATAAATATATATGATGACACGACGATAAATTCCACAAAAACATGTTACTACGCTTTAGAAATGAAAGAAAAAAAATTAAAATAAAATTCAGTTTTTTACGACGCCCTGTATGAATATTTGTTAAACATTCAAAAAATTGAATTTCCTTTCTTTCATCACAGTGAGTAGTAATGTTATTATTTTCATTTTCTTAAAACAGTTATTAAACGAAAAGAAATCATTTATTTTTAAATGGGTGGAACGTAAATGAATTATCCAATTTTTATAGAATACGTAATCAAGATAATACATGTATCTACAGAAACATGATGAAATTATAATTATTAGTCTCTATCTGTTCAAAATTATCCCTTCAGATTCCTTTAAGTTCTTTTCCTTCAAGTAACTTCCGTTCTTCTTAATGATGATTTTATCACAGAAAGGTAATTACTCAACGAGGATACGATATATTATGGCCCTTGCGATGCAATAAAATGATTGAAAACAAGAAGATTTCATGATCCGTAAAACAGCTCGAGGTTAATGAATTAAAATAAAAACAATAAAACACATATCTTCTTGGTACAATACAGGAGAAACAAAATAATACAGTAAGTAATAAATAATAATAGAATTCTTTTAAACGTAACATACATTTATATACTTGATTATGTATTTGAAATATAATATTTAATATTCATTAACAATGTATAAAACACACATTTAAAATATATTTTAAACAAAACAATTTCAAACACTGAAACGAAATAAATGAACTCGTTCGAATTGTGCAAGTTAAAAAAAATAAACAAAACACTTCCGTGTGTCGTAATAATCTACAAGCAAGACAATAAAATAGCAAAAGCCTCCAATAATCCTACCAAAGACAAAAAACCAGTAAACTACATGATTGTCCATTTGATTTCCTTCCATAAAACTTTCATAACCGATAATCAGCAGATAATCAGACAACAAAATAACAAAAGCCTCCAATAAACCTACCGAAGACAAAAAAACCAGTAAACTACACGATTTTTAATTTAATTTCCTTCCATAAACCTGTCATAAACAATAATCAGAAGATAATCAGACAACAAAATAACAACAACCTCCAATGAACCTTGCAGAAACGAGAAAAAAACCAGTAAACTACATGATTTTCCATTTGATTTCCTTCCATAAACCTTTCATAAACGATAATCAGAAGTAATTACACACTATTTGCAGGATAACGTGCATTCTAATTTACATTCTCCTCAGAGCAAACAAATGTCGAACGACTCACAAACATCAGTGTACGCCAGAATTACCAATCGATGCCACTTGATTCATTACCGACCGCAAAAACCGTCCAGGAAAATATCATTTTCATTCTTCCTCCGGGATCAGAATTATGCATTCGATGATGTTATTAACAACGTAGGTCAATTCTCTTCTAACTGGTCGATCGATCACTGTCGCGGCATTAACAAGCTTTGCACAGCGTCGCGAAAATTTTCCGCGTGATACTCGCCGATCGGGGCAGGTATCTGTGCGCGCGGCGATCGGCGATCCAGCGTTGCCCGACTTTAATTTGTAGGCGTGCACAATTACACGGCTCAATAAATACTGACAAAACGTGCGCGCTGCCCCGCGTCATTCCCGCGCGGCGTTGATTCTTTAAACGATAACGTGTAATTGCATTCTGTGGCAACGCGCCGTCCGAGTGTCGTTCGAATCGGTTTCTCAACATCGTCGCCTGTTCCGGCATCGGCCAAAAACCGACGAGGAAGGTGCATCGCGTCCTTCGAGATAATTGCTCGCACTCCCTTGATCGATTTACTCACCGCGAAAAAATAATATGTAATTGCTCCGATAAAAGTTGATTCATGTTATCCGCTTAAACGGATCGTTCCCGTTCTGACAAGCATTACTTTAAGTTATTGAATATAGGCGTTCACATGTTGCATTACAATCTGTTCTAATATGTTACGTTTCAGATACGGTCGATATACTCGGGAAGTGTTTAACGCGTGTTCCTTTGTATCTGCAAGGATAGGGGATGAAAATCATCCTTGAAGTTCACGATGAAAACATACTTCCGTTAACCGCTTGATTATAATATCAAATTTAACCCTTTGCACTCGAGAGGTGACTCTTAGTCGCCATTTGATTTGATATAACAAAATTACAATGTGTTATATATGATATTAAGTTTTGTATAACGTATCAATACATGAAATATTTATATAAAATAGCTTCAAATAGTGTCCTCTATGTCTCATCGAAAAGTGTCGAATGTTTCTAGTGAAAAGTTTCTGACTGCAAAGGGTTAAAGAAAAACTTAATAAATGCAAATGTTAGTCAATTCTTGTGAGTTTTAAGAACTAGAAGTAAAGAAAATTCTTAAAAAATATTCCAGAGTGAAACAAATTCGTTTGCGTATTTCATTTACGATTAACGTAAATATTGATAGGTAATTAACAATTATGTATTCTTTACTTACTTTTATTTTCTTTTAAGTGTATATTTACACATTGATATAAATTATAAGATTTTAGTAGCGGTTCCTAGATATCACGACAATTAATGTATTAAAAGTTAAATAAGTATTAATCCTTTACACTCGTGAGGTGACTCACAGTCAACATTCAATTTGATACAGAAGAGTGATAAAATTTAATATTCAATATCACATTTAATCTAACGTAATTAAACGTAAGATATTAAAATAATAATAACATTATTACTATTCAATGTTTCCTAACAAAATCTTTTCGCTCACATAGAAGAAATAAATTATCTCAATTTAAATAAACGAAATAAAGCTTAATACGGTCATTCATTCGCAACCATCATGTCTTTCAACAACAGCCTCCGCGGTTACAATATTTCATTAAATAAATCAGATCGTCTATACAAAACACAAATAATAACCAAGAAAGAAAATCACCCCGACTTCCTGCACATTACACCACACTCTGCAATATTAGATAAAAACACACAAAAGTGTAATTTACCCTTCTTTGCACAAAACACGGAACACTGATCGTCGCAAATATGCTTAACACTAACCGTACAGGCACCTCAGCAAACCGATCATATTTTTTCGAAAGAAATCTAGGTGAGTGTTGCTGTAATGCGGAAACAATTCACAAAACAACTTTTCGATGATAAGAACAAAATTATACATTTTCATTCGTTTCTAACGAGAACGGGAAACTATAGATGCATTTTTTTCATTTGTAAGTATCGGTCATTTGACCGGACGTGGTACGTTTAGTGTTAATAGAGTCGATAAGCTAATGAACATTTTATTAGAATATAATGATCATACGTAAAGACTTTCGAGTGCTAAGGATTAACCTGAAATAAAAATAATTACTGAAAGGAGAAGGAACTTTTCGATAACAACCTGGTACAGAAGTATCGAGAGAAAATTGATCTCGGATTATTCGATACGGGGTGAATTATAGATATCTAGTCGATGTATCTAGACACCGAGCAAATTCGCGCGATACTTGGGTTCCCGTTTATCGCGGACAGTCGCTCATACGGCGAGGATATTCGTCCGCGGGTGCATATCCGCCAACCGACCTTTAAATAGGTATAGTGGAACAGGTTTAGAACAGCGGAGCCGGGCCTTAAACCGGTCCCACGTTATCTCTCACGAAGAAGTATTTCCTACGCGTAGGTACAACGATCGTGGCAGATAAGGACAACGAAGCTACGCGGTGCGACGTCGTGATACGCGAGCTTCGGGGACATTGTTGCGTTTCGCAACACGCGGCGCGATGTTTCGCCGACGCGGCGCACGGAATTCTAATCCGCTCGCGCGCCGCACCGGATGTCGCTGATTCCGCGAACGTGGAGCGAAAGATCACCAGGGTTTTTATTCCCCGAAGTGGCGTATTGTGTTTCGTTATTAAAAATAACGAATACCATGACAATGTGTAACGGTCTTCCTGTGTACTAATTTGATATTCTATGAGAATTTGGAGGATTCCGTCAGGGGTGTTTTAGAAGGAATTAGTAATTAGTTCAGTGTTGTTAATAATTAGTAAGAATGGGTAAGTAGCAATTTGTTCAATAAGAATTAATAATTAGCAGTTAATTCAGTAAGAATTAATAATTAGTAATTAGTTCAATAAGAATTGGTACTGGAATTGTTCAATATAATGAGGCTACAATGTAGCAGTAATAACTTTTCCCGTCAGAGGAAGGGTTTTTATATACAGGTCGCCTTTTCCTTCTTAAATAAAATCATATGTTTTGTATATAATAATCAATCTATATTTTGTATAAAAAGATATTGAGTTATCTGTGTTGAGGAATGATTAGTTTGAGGACATTTCAGTTTTAATTTCGTCGAATCCCCTAGATCTTGTTTCACATATCTTCGTATTTACTAAGTAAAGGATGAATGATTTTATTAGGTGAACGTATCAATTGGCCGGGATAGCTTCAAAATTGTTTAAATCATAGATTTTGCTTGATTAGTTGCAAAAGACACGGGACCATTGCGGTCGATGTTAATCTTTATGTAGGCACGCCTTGTTTCATTACTGGATAAAAACAACCGCGAGAAAAGTTGCGGTTATATTGTTGCGGTTCGTGCAAGCAAGGCATTGTTCTTAGAGATAAACTTAATTAGACGGAAACAGTAAAGTCAGCAATGGATACGCTACATTAGAACCTTTGTGACCGCACCCGGATACAGTGAATATAATATCTCTTTGATAAATCATTTATTAGCAATTATTTTGTCGTAAGCACTTGAAAAAAAGGGAATTTGTAACAGAGGAAACTGTTATTGAAGGTAACTCAAGCACGATGAAAATAGTAAATTTACTGGCTAATGAAGTTACAATCTATATAAAAAAATCATACACACACATATATATATATATTAACAAGTATTTTAACACACTATGCTTATGGTTAATTTTTAATCGTAAGCAAAGTCACCCTGTTAATTATTTTTGGAAACTACGTTTACTGGATACAATTTGAAGCTGAAAAACAATTTTTCATTAATAACTACATAAAAGGTACTAAAACAAAACAGACTGAATATTATAATTTGTACATTTTTGTTTAATTCTAGCCACGATAGCATCATGATTGCTTAAAAAAGTGAGTACTATAATAATGAGACTATTGAATACTAGACTTACCAACGTTTATTCTACACTTTATTCGATTGTTCCTCGAAAATAACATGTTCATGCATATAGATTGTAGAAATTATAACTTCAAAATCAAAGAATTACAATGCGTACTCGCATAATTGCACGAATGAGGATCGACTTAAATCGTAACTAAATAAGTGATAAAAATTCAATATCCGTCAAATTGCGTTAAAGTTAACGTTAAAAAATTCTACCAGAATTTCTATTCGCGCGGAGGATTAACAGATCTGAAAATATTGCACACAGTTGTCGCTTACAAAGTACCATAAATTTACTTTCCACTGCCTATTAGTAATCAAACCTGCTGAGATAAAGGAATAGGTATTAATACCCAAACGAGCACACTGCTTTTTGTTGCCGGCCTAGCACCGGCGGCGATCAAACATTTTTACACGATTCGTGACGTTAACTAACACAAAATTTATGTACCATGTAGAAAGTCAATTACGAGAAGGAAGTTGCACCAATCTATGTATGAACGAACTCAGAAAATATCACAATATTTTCATTTCTCTGGTACAATTGCATTAATACCCGAGTGATTTATTAATATCCGCGATTTCAACGTGCCGCGAAGTTCCAACGAAATGTTCAGAAGGAGCGGTATTAATGAACAGCCGATTCAGGTGTTGCACGGTCAAACTACATAATAATAATACTTTCGTTTCACTGATAAATCATAAGACTATTAGAATTTCACAGTACGGCTGAGACTGAGCGGTATTAATCTTTCTCTCGACATGCCTTATTTCATTACGCGATAAGAACCCTAATGCGTTCATATCAGATTTTTACAATGGCCGTTTTACAACTGCGCGACAGAATTTATCGTTTCGTACGTTACACTCGTAATACTGACCCCGTATTGGTACACACGATTCCAGGAAACTCGAGGAAATTACTTGACTTGCGTGAAAAGGCGGGGGTAATGAATAATCAGATCTTAACGGCGTGAATAGTGGGAAAACTTCGATAATTTAAATAATTTCTGCGTAAAACACGTGCACAATGTGAGACCGTTTTCTATTGTACGAGACATAATTGATTATCTAGCCGGAAAATGAAAATTCATTCGCTGTACCCGTACGTTTGATTTTAAAACAGATGTTCTTACTTTCTACTAGATAAGAGAACAGTGGTACGAACTTCTATAGCATTGTACTTTCATACTGATAGTTATTTATCCAGCTTTTATTAGAAAGTTTAATTGTGAAAGTTTTTAACCTGAATCATAATCGCTATTCAGATTAATTTAGAGTTTTGAATGAATATGTTACATGCATTATTTGAACGTAGAATAAAGTTTCATTGACTCTTAATCGTAGCTTTCGATGATTTTGAAAAACGAACGACAAGCTCAGTGCAAATGTGAAAGTGAAAAGGAGCTACAAACATTATATTATATTCTTATACTATACTATACAATTCATTTCGATTGGTCAGTGTTTAACATAAAATAACTACATTTACCATGAAAACGACTAAACACTCTCCAAATTTTTATCAACGATAAGAACTGCGCAAGACATAATACGTAACCCAATACGGCAAACGTAAAAGTCAAATAAACGTATTACAATTAATCAATTGATTTCATTACTATCGTAAAAACAATAGTAACTCAATGCAACACGTTCATACGAGTACACACATAAACGTTTCCCGACAACATAATATTTCCATGGCGTTACCAGTTCCTCGAACACGTACGTGCCTCCAATAACACAATCCTTGTAACAATTTTTTGTTGCACGCGCGGGATTTCACATCGCCGACGTGAGTTACGACACGTTCAAATTACCCTGAAAGATCACTGATTTTCCTACGATCTGCACATACGTTCGCGGTCACCCGTATCCCGCGTCCTTCGTCCACTCGGGAACGCGTGCGCGCGCGCGCGCGCGCGGATAATAACTTAATCGGTTCCATTATTTTCGAGAGCCGCGGGCGACGTTTACCGCGCGCGCACCAACTCAAATGGATTCACTTTGAAACTTTAAATGCGCCATTAGACATCGACCGTTAAGAGCGGGACCCTGCTACATCGTCAAGTAATTCGTCCGTGATTGTTTCCCGCTGCCACTTTGTTCTGCGTGAGTTTCGCAATCCACCGATTTTATCTTCGAACTATGTACGTGTAAAAGCTTTGCACGCGATTTCTTCGACGATCATACCGGCATAGTTTACTTGAATGCGACTGATCTTTCTTTTTATTGGAACTAGCGCAATAATTTGGAAATTGTAACTTGAATAGGTATTATGGAAGAGATTTCGGTACCTACGTGTTGCACGAGCTACCTTTGTTTTTTGAGGTATAAGATGTTCATAGTGATAGTAATAATAATGATAATGATAATGATAATAGTAAAATATTAGTAATTTATTATAATATTAAATAAAAAGCGTGACTTTTAGTGAGTACCAAAATTCGTTGAATATTTGATGGAAATGTGTGGGATATTTTTGTTTTCTTTCTGGTGTGTTTCTGTTTTAATGAGAGATTTACTGGGTGACATATTTTAGTGTGCGTAATTAGGATAATGAACGCATGTTATGAGATATTTTATGAACCATAGAGAAATATCTTTTATACTACAATTTTTCGTACTTTTATGAAGACTGAAATCGTAGAAACAATTTTTTTAAATTGATATTATTTCGATAGTTTTATTAATGTTTGTGAAAGTAATTTAACCGTTTGAGTGCCACGTGTCTTTGCTGTTTTTCTGCCCAAAAGTGCCAAGGACCGCTTTTTCGCTTGTCTCATCCCCTCTCCAAAAGTGCCAAGCAGTGCGATAGCACTAGTCTTATTCTCCGATTAAAAATGCCAAAGAGCGCTATTGCGCTGTTTTCTGCTGTATACGGTAAGCTGTAATTTTCTCAATTCAGTGTTGTTCTGACATCTTTCTGAGCATAAGTACAGATATCAGCGTCTTTAAATAATATAAAAATATCATTTAAGCGTGTCGCGGTTATCGGCTTCGCAGCCTACAGCGCTGGCACTGTTCAAGCGACACAGAAGAAGCGCAAAATCGCTCCTTGACACTCAAACGGTTAATACTTTTCACTAAAATTTATACGAACTGCATACCAAAACAATGAATATACATTTTTCTAAATTTAGTGAATTATTTATAAGGAAGAATTATAATCATAATTTATATTGTACGATTTTAACTGACGATTAAAGGAATATTAAATGAACATAATATTCTACAAACGAAAAGTGAATTTTAAATAATTGTAAATATAAACCAAGTCGTGAAGTCACGGCGACATTCCTCGGAATAGCTTCTGGAAACCTTTCTTGCCCCTGAATTCGTGTAAGAATTCATATACTTAATGGGAAACAGATTATGATTGTAGTGGAACGGATTGCATGTAGTGATAATTGACCAACCGTCATGCAAGCGACAGTTACAATTGATGATTCGTAGTAAACGGTATGAAGCGCAGGTTGAACGTCTCAATTAATCCAGCTGTTAATTAGAAAAGAAACGGCCGCTGATTTTCACGAAGATGTAAAGCGTGCAATTAGTCCACCATCTTCAATCACATTCCGGTAGCGAGCATTAGCTGATAAGAAGCAATTAACTGCCGACAATGAAGCGGACAAATGATCGATGTTGTCATTCTTAATGGTTGCTGTGGTAACCGATCGTTATATGACAATTTTTTCACGAACCCATTAATCATTTCCTTCGTTTCATAGTGCGATCTATAAAAAGCTGACTTTCCTTTTTACTTCTAAGAAGTACTAATTGTAGTGGAAAACGATATCTCTTAATTACAATGATATTAATTATGTACACGTATCATTGTGTAGAAGTTTTTATGGTTGTAATTGAATATTGTAGTTACATAATACATATTATAAATTATATGATAAATAAAATTTAAATTAAATAATTTCAGATTACCAATTACTAATCAAAATAGTATAATCGTTGAAAAATAATATAATTAAATAAAAAATAATATAATGTTATATAATCCCCAAAATATAATATTGCTTTCAGTAGAATTCATCTGATAATGGTGGTGTAGGTCATGTAGCACGTGACATGCAGCTGTTCTAAAACTTTAATTTAGAGTCTGTATTAGAAGACTTGAGATGTGACGGTTCTAGTGACTCTGGATTTTTTATCTCTGTCGTATTATACTGAACATGAAACAGAGTAAAAGAAATTTTACAAGGATTTTGATTTTAAATAAAATATATTTTTATAACCGTACTTACTTGATGACAAAAAGTACTTAACGACGGGGTCACTCGAACTTGCGTCGATAATAATTTACATTCGCGGTACCCCGTTACGGTAATAATAAAGTGCGATAGAGTATACGAAAAAAACAAGTGGATTAATTAAAATAAAATTAAGAAAAATCAATAAAAAAATCATAAAAAATAAAACGGGAAAAGAGATCCTGTTGTTTGTGTACATTCCACATTAAATTTCTAAATGCACACTTATTATGAGTGATGCGTCACCCAGGCACCGGCTTTTACGATTTCGTCATGCAAGTATTAACAGATCTTAAATGAAGCGACGCGGTAATGTAAAGGAAGAGATGTATTATCAATGAAAAAAATGTTAATTCTAAACTCCCAAGTAAATGCAATGTATCATCGTCGTTATGGCCATTAAAATTGTTTAGCCGAAGATTACAAGAATTGAAAAAATATGCATGTACACGCGTAGAGAGCAGTTAAACCGTGCGATATTTTGTGCAGAGACAAACGGGAGCATTTATGTAAATGCCAATACCTCCTGGAGACAGCATCAGCTTGTTTACGGTGGGTCATTACAATTGATGTAACGTACGTACGTACTACATCCGGTGTTTACATTTTACGACTTGTTTTTCTGTTCTTTCCCCAGCGCCCTTTCCTGCGACCCGAGCGTCCGAGTGTTCCCTTTCCTTTGCATTACAAGAACTACTCATCAGGTTATCGAACAATGAATTTCACTGTCTTAACAAATTTTCTTCATTCTTCGATTTATACCTACTATTTAGCAATAATCATTCAAATTAAGTTTGCATGGTAGTAAGAATTATGCTCGAGAAGCAATATTAGAAAAATAAAACAATCGGTATATTATAAAATTGATTAACATTCATAATATGCATACCTATCACTAGTAAATCTAATACACATTACATGATGTAATCTAATCTAACATATAATTTATAATATATAGCATATAATCATAAAAATATCTAAGCAAAATATAGTTTTGTATATCGAGTTCTTCAACTTACTTCACCCTCTTAATTAAAACACATATTTTCCCAACTGATGCACGAATTCCTTTCGATTACTTCGTTATACGTTTCCTCAAATCATTTGTCTTCTAAACCTGCTTTTTCATTGTACGTCGTTAGCCATTTACTTTTCACATTTCATAAATATCGTAAATGATGTACAAGTTATAAACGGAACATTACAGGCAGAAAGTGCCCATTTTGAATAAATGTAATCAACAAGTGATCACGCGTACATACGTATCTTCAACAGCAGCATCAAGTCGCATTACAATGAATTAATTAGCTGTCGCTGTTAGGACCGTTCAATTTCATTAGGTATTAACAGTAAGCGACATTTACAAATCGTTGATATCATTAACTCGTTCCAACGTTGCACGGTTAACGGGGAAACAAAAATTATTCTATCGCTTTATCGTAATGTTTAATTTATAGTGCACGGAAAAGTGGCTGAGAATGATTCCGTACATTGGCCGTTAAGTACACCTTTCATGAGATTTGATTAAGTCACGCGAATTCCCGGACTTATTAATTAATCGTTTTTCTGGATCGCGTTAATAATCTCAACGTGACCGGCTAAAACGTGTAATTTAACGGTACTGAAAATTCACGTAAATATGTAAATAACGTAGAATTTACGAGAGTTATCTACTGATAACTTACTTTTCCCAGTAATTTAAATGTCAGGGAAATCATTATGGATACCTGCGTATAGGGTATTAACGACCACACGTGTGATCGTATAGATTGAAACCTATAAATTAAAACTATAAATTAAAACTATAAATTCCCTTTGAGCCGTGCCCAAGCTTCACGCTTCATATCGGCGTCATTTAAATTACAGCACCGGTAAACACATAGAACCAGATTAAGAAATTTCCTGACAATTAGTAGAATTTATCGTTGATATCCGACCGCGCCGATTTCCCTCGGCTAGAATTCTTGGTCTAGTGATGTCTATTCTAGTCTTGCAACACAGCAAAATTACAAAACATTAACATTAACCCTTTGCACTTGTATGTCATGTTGGAGACGACAATACAAACTTGTTATAGAACGTTGGAAATTGTTTGAAAAAGTACAACACTTTGAAAGATTATAAATTGAATTCCACCGCTGTAAATTACTTTCATTCATCCCCCCTAAGAATAAATACAAGTTTACAGCCAACAACGTTGAAAATAAATCGAGTGCAAAAGGTCAACATTTAATTCTGTATAAGGTATCAATATATGAAACATAGAAATGAAATATTTCTTAGTTTACACATTTTTATTCGTATTAATTGCAAATAATATTATTCCATCAGGAAATAATAAATATTTGTAGTGAAAAATATTGTCGAGCGCAAAGGGTTAAGCACAAGGTAAAAAGAAAAATTACATTATCTTGATTCTATTTCTGCAAAAGAACATTTTTTCTTGTAAAAACGCTTTTATCATTTTCATCATTTTCGTCTGGTGTTCCGGTATGGTGTCTCGTAACTCCTTACTCGCAAAAAGCCAGACGGTAATATTTCTGCGTGAAAAAGTATACCGATAACGTAAGACTAACATTTATTCATAATCCGTTTCGCCTCCGAGATAATTAAACTTGAATTTCGATCAGCTACGCATAAAACCACATCCGGCTGTAGGCAGTCGAAAGATATATGACAGCAGTATCTGTAAATGCACACTGGGCAGAACCAGTGTCCCCTGCAGACTAGACAGATTACTAAACATTTCACAATTGAAGTATAACCCACAGACTTTCTGCTCGTATTTCTACGTGGTTCAGCAACTTTTCAGCTCTGAACCATACGACGAGAAGAGATATACCTATTAAAAGATTGAAATACAAGTATCACTAATAGATTCAATCGTTGACTAGGAAATAAACAAAAAGAAACTTTTGGAGATCGAGAAAATACCTTTCTGGTACTTACCAACAATTTCAGATTCACAATAACAAAAAACTTAATTTCAAATACCTGTTCAGTCTCCATATATAATATTATAAAGTACATTATCAAAGTGATTTTATTAAATTCGTAAAACAACTATAACTATGAATTAACCATTTCCATTATAACTGAAAATTTACACATACATTCAGAAAATTCTTCATACAGACAACTCGGTTTCATTCGAACGGAGCTCCATATAGATAATCAATTCATCCTGGTCTCTTATTCGAAAGAGTCGAGCATTCGCACGAAACTATCGCGAAACTTGAAAAATTCTGTAAATCTATCAGAAACGAAGAAGGTAATAAAGCAGTCCGATTTGCACAAGAAATTCCTCGTAGGGCCCGTTAAGAATACCAAAAGACAATTAGAGAGCCATTTTAGAACTACGTATCAACGTGAGTAACAGTCAATAAAACAGAATATGCGCCAAATATTTTTACGAGAGCCGTTCTCCGATAAAATCGCCGATTATCGCTTCCATATATTACTCGGGGAATACGACTCTCCGTAGCGAGACACGCTAACTTTGGGAGCATGTACTTATTAGCGCATAATTCTCGAATCTCGCCTCGCTGGAGCTGTGCTCGTAACGAGCGCCAGTTTAGACGTGCCCGATATAAATACTTCTGTAAAGAGTAGATATATCAAGAACACACAATTTTTTCTCCGTTCGATGTCACTCTTTTTTTGCGACATTTCGCGCGGCTCGTATCGACAGAATTATGAAGCATGAAAAATCGGCACCGCTCGGAACGCGTTTTCTTTCTCCTAATTAGCGGGATTCTATCGAGCGCGATAAAGCCCGTCAATGTGCAACCACGATCTCCTGTTATTCCAGGGCCTTCGTGCGCCGCGCCGAGTCTTCGTGTGTTAATGTTATGGCATATCATTAACGTTACCTATGCCTGCGCGGCGTGTTCACTCTCGAGGGCGGGTGACCGTATTTAGCTTATTGTTTAATTAATGCCACGCTGCGCGCGCAACCGTGG
Organism: Nomia melanderi; assembly: GCF_051020985.1. Lineage (NCBI taxonomy): Eukaryota > Metazoa > Arthropoda > Insecta > Hymenoptera > Halictidae > Nomia > Nomia melanderi. The sequence goes on from NC_135005.1 coordinate 8,790,052, forward strand.
TCGGATAACTTGTTCCCTCGTCCCGGGATTACGTAAGTGAGCTGTGTATGTATCTTTATTCGAGAATGTATTTTTAGCGATGGTTTTTATCGCAGGAGGAAGTAAGTACCGTGCTTTCTTCTTTCTGTTCTCTTTTTCACAGGACTGCGCGTACTACCGGTTAGATATTCTTCACAGTTACACAGTTCATTTGTATTCGGATGGAACGGTTGAAATATTCCCCTTCGTATGATATTCTTCGCATTTAGTAACTCTAATTAAAGCCTCCGTAACTTCTGTACCCCTACAATGTTTATCTCCTGATTAGTACCATTAAATTCGTGGTGTTAATAGAAATTCCTGGTTATCTGATTTCTGTTAATCGCTTTCTTATTTGCTTTACTGATTACACTTTTCACGAATGTTTTTCGTTGAGAGAATTATTCCTTCGGTTGTAGCGGATGGAGCTATATGTGCGTTAACCCTTTGCACTCGAGGATAGTTGTTTGAGGAAATATTCATTGTTTTCTGGTGAAATGTCAGTGATTCTTTAAGCGAGTAACATAAATATATATCTTGTATAAATTAAAAGACTGAACTACTCTATTTCGATGTTGAAAATTTAATCCTAAATTTGAAATTTTACCATTTTGCTGGGTCAAATTGAGTGGCGACTGAAGGACGCTACTCGAGTGCAAATGGTTAATATGTTCAATAAATACACTGCCGGTCAAAAGTTTGCAACCACTTAATATGTAATATCATAAATTAAAAATTATATATCTTATAAATGTATAAAATGAAATAATAAGAATTATATATTTTTATTATATATCAAAAAATTCTCTACTAAAATTACAGAAAAAGTGTATATTAAAAAATACTCTAATGAAAGTTGTTTAGAAAAATTGAAAGTTTCTCTTTTAACCGACAGTGTAGATGTTGGAATTACTTCAATAAATAAATTATTGTTTATTTAGACGAATGTATCACCTGTTAGAAATACAGAATATAATGATTGTTTTTATGAATAAACCACGACTCGAATTTCATTAGCGCCCGCACGCTCAATATTATAATTTTATGGAAAAAGATTGTGAAGGAAGAAGGTATGCATTAATGCGAATATGTAAATAATTCATTATCTCCGTCGGGATTCTAAGGAAAAAGCTATTAACAATTAAAGCGTGTACTGTTCTCAGATACAGTGAGTGAAAATAAAAATTTACGAAACGATCTACAGTCCACTAATCACGCTGTCCGCTTCTTCTCGCCTTGTGCACTGACGCAACTATAACTAGCGGTCTCTTATTCTGTGTTGTAAGGTTTCTGCCGTGTGTATCGCGCGAGATGTAACGGAATTCGTTAGGAATTTAATTTCGCGTTACAACGTTCCTCGGTTTGAGCGCAACCGCTGCGGTTCAAGGAAAAATCGTTACGACCTGATACACCTAAAAAATATATGAATGTTTCGCCTTCTTCTTTTCACCGAAACAATGTATTCGACGATCATTACTTCCTTGTATTTTCAACGACCAATTCGCGGAATTTATATTTACTCTACAATATACGATTCCTAGCACGCGAGCAATGTCATAATGAAGGAACATTAAAACAATGGACATGTCAATCTTAATGATACTATCAATTTTAAACATGTCTTATGTAAACATTTAAAGCAAAGTGGAAGGAGAGATTCTGTATAATTCTTGTTTGTCTCAATGTAATAAACTTCTTAATTAGACAGTCACTTTCAGGTTGGTGATTTTGTAGCGTACAAAATAATTTTAATAGAACTCAAATAGTATTGGATTATTTATTAGAAATACTTGGTTCTTTTTGTGTTGTCCTAGCTAATCTTATATATAGAAAAAATTAACTTTATTTTTGATTTCGTAAATCTGTTATTCTAAAACTCTTAATATCTGAACTACTGACTTTATGGAAAACGCACAGATAAAATAGCCACAATTCTAAAAGTATTTAAAAGTATTTAAAAGTTTCGTAACAATAATAATAATAGTTGAAAATTCTTTGTTGTTTATATAAAATTAATTATTTGTGCGTGTTTCTATACAAGTTCCTTGTAACTGTTCCACAGTGTATAGTCTGTTTCGAACCGTAAAACACAATGCTACTGAAAATATACAGCATAATAATTTGGCTCCATTTTAGTAGTCATTTGCGAACGTCTAATAACAGTTATTATATCTAAAATAAATAATCTAATAACATTCGTTAAAAAAATATTTCTTCATTTCCAGAAACATCTGGACACCATGCGCCCATATGATACCATTCGCTCGTTGTTTCCACAGGAACTTCTTAAACAAGAACAGATGAACAAAAAGCAACCCTTCTCAGGCATAAAACAAACTTCCACTTTCAAGGTTTCTAACATGTTCTTTCTAGAATTTAAAATCATGGGGATGCAAGCTTTGGAAAACAGATTCGTGCAAACTCATACGAATTTCTTTGTTCTCCTTTTTCGTAACCATCGTTTCATTACCTTGTCACGTACAAATGAATCTTCTTTAACGAATGTGTTGTCTTTTTCTATAACAAGAAATCAATTTTGTTCGAAACGTCAATTTTTAATGTATTAATCGCATTATATTATATGTAACTCCTAAACCGAAAATAGAAAATCAGAAATCATGATTCTATATAAAAATACACAATTCTTTGTAAATATAATAATTCTTCATGAAACCGCTCTATCGTTAATAACTTATTAAAAAACAAAACAATTTGCTGGTTATTCCGTATTTCATCAATACAAAATATATTAAAATAAGCATATATTTCATTTATACAAAAAATTAATTTAGATTCGTCTTTCTATCAAAAATTTTCATCGCGAGTCCGACTCGATATTACAGCAGAAAGGATTAATTATATTAAATATTCAGTAGTTCCAACGTTAAAACAGAAATTCAGCATAGTCCTGATTCAAGTTTCCCCCGATTCTTAACTACAAAGAAATAGAGACGTGACGGGTAGCGAAAATCATTTGTTCAACTGAACGAGGGACACCTTGCAACTGAGATATGCAAATATGGGAAAGCTTCCTTGGATCGTCGGTCTCTTCCAGTCATAGATTCTCTGCGCTAATCAAGTGACTCGCCGGTTGACACTTTCCCGTATTAGATTCATTATTCTGGGTGCCTTTGTTGCCTCTCGAAAAGATAACAAATAAAAGGGGGAAAAAAGGGACAGTTCAATCTCGAAAGCGATCTTAGTGGCCAGATGAAATAAGATGGAACGCTGGGAGACGGACGTGGCTGGAGATTTAAGAGGCTTAGCGGTTCGTAGGCTCGCAGCCCTTAGAATGCATGAAGTCCATTTTATGGGGGCCTCTTCTCTAGGGGCCGGGCCCCGAAATTGGAGAGTGTTCGTCCGTCTAGGGAGGGTTCTAGATTCCAGATACCAGAGGAATAGGGTTACTCGCTCGGAACTAGCAGGTGGATACCGTCCGAGGCGTGTGAATGCTCTTCACGTAACGGGTGTCGAAAATTACAAGACGGCGGAAGTCCGTATACCTACCCCGACGAACATTCGATACCTTTAGAAAATATTGGTTACACGCGATGAGGCTTTTCTTCTTTTGTTGTTGTATTATATTTACAATGCGAATTGTTTTACCTTGTCCGCTCGGTTTATTTTTATTCCGTGAATCGAACAGTTGCGTGAGAGTATATCGATGGGTGAAGATTTCTTGTTTCTTTGGAACTGTTGATGATTATATTTTTAACGAGTGGTCTCTGGCTTCTGGTTTTACTTTGCGATGATGTAGTGTATGTGGAACGTAATTAATTAATAACATTATTTCAAGTATTAATTGACAAAAAATTTTATCAATTATATTACAAATGTTAGAATACATACAGAAACATTAGAAAAAGAAATATAAAAAATCAGTTATATACTTTTACTTGATAAAAATTATATTTTACATTTAACTCTATATTCTTTAATTAGGTGTCCTTACAATTGATTTCATAGAATATACCTCACATTAAAACAAATTTACAGCTACAGATCTTCAACATTTTTTTCCCATCTATGATACAATTTCACAGAAAATATGTTTTCATTAATACAATTTCGAAGTCCTGATAACGTGTTATCGAAAATAAAACAGTTGCGCACCATAATCTCGGCGAATAGTGAAATTCAATGATGAAAAACAGAGATTTCGTCAATTAAAATAACAATTTTCAGAAAAAAAGATGGCAAGTGTTGTCTCTATGGGCGATCAGGTCCGATAAGATTTCGAATCGTTTTCCGATCGTTGGAGGGTTCTTCCGCTATTGTGAAATCGCCGATTGTCTGGCAAGCACTGCTGTTAACCGGACTTTTACGATCCGAACCGCTAGTTTGGATGGCTGAGAAGAGTACAGCCGGGTGGAAGGAAAGAGTTGAACAAGGATAAAGAGAAAAGAGACAGCGAAACGTGCGTAAGGAGACATTTCCGTGGCGTTGTTTGTATGCCGTTCGCGATAGTGACTCGTATACGGTAACGACTCCTTCGCATTTCCGGTACGCGTGCCACGCCATCTTTGTTTTACTCCGGAGTTCGAGCTGGGATGCTGCAGGAAAATAACAGAAAGATTTAAGGGAACGAGCATGTGCTTTCAACGTTTCTCGAATCAGATCTCGAATTTCACGAAGGAAATGACAGATTGCTGTCATTAATTTCATTAATTAACACGTTGAATGCCGCACGATTTTAAGGTGCAGAATATGCGAAAAGAAAAAAATACAATGTTAAACTATTTAATTTAACTGCGTTGTTATTATCGCAGGTTTATTTTGCTGAATGTTACCGTATTAGGTAGCGTTATTTACAATATAGGAACGTTTTCAAATAATCATCGTTTAATTAAGGAAATTGCAGTAACCGATGACCCACATGGCATTCAACGTGTTAATACAAAAACTAAAGTACTGCAATACAAAATATAGTATTTTAGATACAGTAAATGGCATACTCAAGTAAATACTTATATTGAACCTGCTAAATAATAGTTTCTGTGATACTACAAAGAAAACATTGATTCTCAGTTCATTATATTTATTAATGTTTCTATTTCTCCCGAACATATTTCGTTACAAGAGATTGTAGAGTTAAAAAACATTGCAGCAGGAAACTATAATTCTCATATTTCTCTTAATACATGAAAATTGATTAATATATATTTGTATAGATCAAACCAAACAGCAGTAGATTCTAGAATCAAACAAATAATTATTTTAAAATTAATTGGCGAGATCAATCTATTAATCGCGAGAAGCATTCTCAGCTTTTCAATTAATAAATTTCAATGTATCCCGTATCGTCAATTTCACAATGAACCTCGTCTTCACAGATAACGCTAATACAAAAATTAGTTGCACCTTCCCAAATCACGTTCACAGAAAATATGTAAAATAAACATTCAGACTAGATCCACACGTTTTTTAAATAAACTATTCTATTTAAAAGTCTATTCTCCCTGATCAAAATACAGACACGAATAATCGACAGTTCCACAGGCGCAAAGCACTTAAAAACTGTTCAACGTCGAAGCGTGATTTCGGATAACCGTAAAAATCTGTTTGATCAGCCCACCGACAGTGAATCGCAATTGTTCCCGAAGAGAGAAAGGGACGCAATGGGACGCCTCGTAACGCGACAACGGGGCTTGAAATACGCAGTGGTCGTATTTCGGAATTTCACCCGTGGCACGCGATTAGCCGTCGCCAGTCGTTCAGGATTATCCTTTCGTAACAAAAAGTACAACAGCGACGGGACGCGCGCAACGCAATGGATACCATAAGTTATCGCACTTTATTGCTACCGATAATTACAACCAGTAGTAGTGTAATTATTCCGGATTGGCCTTTACAAATATCGCTATAAAAATCACGTATACCTCATTCCTAATGATATCGAAATACCCGCGCGCTATTCACGCGAGGCATCGATTCTTTTTCTATCGCGTCGTAAGCGGTTAGGCCGTATAATTGTGCGGTAATTGTACCTTTCGGATGGGACTGCGCAACATTACCTGTTAATTGTGCGACGTTCGCTTTGATGTCGCCCGATTGACGAATAACGAAACGACGAAACCGTCTCGCGTCGGAACGTCTTCATGTCTTTCTCGTGACTTTTTTTCACCGGCAAAAACCAGTTCACGCCGGTAATAACGCATTCCCGATTTCGAGAAGTCGTTGAGGGAGGTAGACGCGATTATACGCGTTCGCCGCGAGAGTGGACGGGAAACGCAATAAAATATACGTACCGTTGTGACAGAATTTGAATAAAAAGAATATTGGAAAATCTACTTGTCGTTTTACTGGATTTATACTCTTTGTTTTATTTTCATTCGAAGTATTGTATTTTATTTTATATAATTTCATTGCACTCTATTTGAAATATTGTACTTTATCTTGTCGCGTCTTATTTAGTTTGCCCTATTTCATTAGGTACATGTTCCTATACGGTATTTTAAGTACTTGTTGTTACTTTTGTTACTTTTTTTATTATGTTTTATTACCAGTCAAATTTATATAGATACATATTAGGTTGTCCCATAAGTTCAAGCCGTTAATTTTTTTACTATATAAAATAGTATTTTATTAAATATAACATTTTTACAACTTCACGGCTTGTCGTTCTTGAATAACTTCTACTGACTAAACTCAAGTAGTTCAAACTCGTGTCGCTGTGATTACAAAATGTCACGTGAGGAGTATTAACAATAGAACTACCGAGCATTTAATATGATTAATATGCAATCCCAATAAAAATTGTAACAATAGATTATCTTCAGTTTCTTCGAATATTCGTTATGATATTCAAGCGAAGCTATTTATTTTCGAAATCATTTTTAATATTTAACACTTTCGAGATATCAATAACTGTGAAACAAGGAAACCGAAAGCAGTCATTTTAAATGACTATAAATTTGGCTACTAATAAAAAATAATGAAAAATGGTAATAATAATTAGAATATCACATAGGAACACGTATCTAATAAAATAAGGCGAAATAAATAAGATGCAATAAGATAAAATAAAATATTTAAACTAGAATACAATAAATTAAGACGAAATAAAATACGGCACTTTGAATAAAAATGAAACAAATGGTATAAAATACAGTGAAGCTTTCAATAAACGCAGGGATTTACCTACATTGTGAGAATAAATATATAGATGTGCCGACTTCGCCGAGAAACTATTTTCGGCAATAACACGTCGTTTACGGAAAATTCGAGGAACGGTTCTTAGAACATTCTGCTCGTGCCTGCGAAGCGAAAATTACCCTCCCTTCTGCCGTACGAGCGCGGACGTCCCCACGGCGCGCATTCGAATGGTCAGCGGAAAAATTTAATGAACGTTTCATTGTAGAATCGAAAGTTCCGAGGCCGATTGCCTCCGGAACGGCGCGTTTCTCTCGTAATTCTGTGACGTTCCTTGCCGCCACCCGTGAAAGATTAATATTTCACAGTGAATGTTCGGCATGGAGTTCAGTCGAAGCATGCTAATGCCTCGTAAAATAGCCGGGAATTTCGTCGAGGAGCCGTACGAGTTTCTTTTGGCCACGGGGAATCTCTCGCTGTGGAATTAATTAGAATTGAAATCCAAAAAGGGAAGAAATTTAATTACCCCGATCGGGGTTGTCGACCGTGAATGAACTTTACGGCCGATTCAATATCAATATTGACTTGCATATTCCCCGAGAGACATCCAGGTATCTGGGTCCTCGTAAACTATTTCTGTGCTTTCGGTATGTCTTCAATTATAGAAAATATTTTTTCATACGCGCGTTTTACTTGTTCTCCGTTCGGGTGCTCGCCCCGCGAGGGTTCGTCGGTTAAAAATGTTCCAAAATGTTATGTTTCGTTTATTGGACATTATCTCGGTTTATTGTTTCCGCTCCGCGTTTCATTACATTTTCGTTTGCTGCGAGACATCGACGTAACGACCGAAGGGACACTTTCCTTCTTTCAATTACGATCGTATGTGTTTAAATATATTCAATCGTGCAATATCTCTTGCGGGCATAATAACTAATAACGAGTTGAAATAGTTGAGAAACGATAATCGAAAAGCTAACACTAAAACTATCGAGCAGTTGAATTGACTTTTTGAAATTTCTCTATAGAAACTCGAAGAGTACATCTATTGAGAGTTTAATCAATTTACAATTCAATATTCGTGGTGCCGAATTAGTTTCTTTAACAATTTCTCAGAGAAACATACGTTATCTTTTCAATAATAACAAAAAGACGCCAGGAATGGATCATTTTCATCCGTCTGGTAGTTTTAATGTCAATGACGGACAAGTCGATGGGACGCTGAATAACGAAAGGAAGGCATTCCTCCGCATCAACGAATAAGATATGTTTACGAAAACTCGAACCTTTTCCCTAATTCGAATTTTCCAGCGTGTCCATAGGAAAGCACAGTTGATTCTATCATTTGCCCATCGGTTCACAATTCCGCTATAAAATTCGACGGAAGAAAGACACGGGAAATAATCGTTTCGCCAAGCGCACGAGAATAAAATGGCGTATTTACACAGAGTTCGAATACCCCAAAGCCCAACGCGCGCTGTTTTACTCTGTCGAGTTCCCTCTCCCCGGTTCTCCCCTTCTCCGGTATGCTCTATCTGCCGGTCTAGAATGCATCGGCCGAGATTATACTCCATGGAGTCGACTTCTAGAAGCTTTGACTATCCAAGATAAGTTTCTGGGGGCCAGTTTCGTTGCTGTCTGTCCGCACAGACAGGTTAAGAGGGACGGTCGTGTCCCATCGGCGTGTAAGTGTGCCCATGTGTGCGCGTAGAGCCACAGAAGAAAAAGCACGGGGCATCTCGTAACTACGGGGTGCAGGTCAGTTTCGTGTCAGCTGCGTTACGCTGTTGGTGGCGATGCATACGCGATCCTTCCAGTGCAACTTTCCCTGGTGTTTTTCTCCAGCTTGGGAAAGCGGTCGTTGCATCTTCGATTCGAATTTTGGTAGGTGAAGTAACACGAAATATAATGATGGAGGCGATGGTTAATTCTCTCGATAAGGAAATTGATTATGGAATTTGGAATTTTTATTTTATATGATAAATGAAAGATTGTTGGAAAGGAGTGATAATGTGATTGTTTTTCTTTCTTTTTGTACTGGTTTTTGGGAACAGTTTCATTGACACGTTAGCTTACTTTTTGAGATGCGGTTGGAGATGTGGGAGTTGATGTTCGAAAGCTAGGAATTGAGGTTTTTGAATGAGCTGATTTAATGTAGAGTGAAACGTAGGTAATTACTAAATGGAGAAGTATAAAAACAAACGAAATTGGAACATTCAACTGAAATCGCTTACATAGGGAATCCTTGACATCGATCAATCGAAGTCTTTAGAACTTGTGTATTATGTAAGATCGAAACTTGTAACCTTATTATAATTTCTAGGCAATCCAGAAATAAACCTTAAATTTCTAAATATTCCACATATTATCTGCGTTCTTGCTTATGAAAGAAACATTTCATGTACCAAAGGTAATTTTGTTTCTAAACAAAAATCAAAGAGAACTTTGCCTAACAGACCAAGACACATATACAATAAAACTTCGTATAACTAAATTAAATTTTAAGAACCATATAAACGTGGAATATAATTAAAATAAATTTCGCAATTCACACCAACACGAAAACAACCACTCGGAATTTTTAGAATTATTCCTACTTTCACCCATGTCGATACGTAACATCAAACAATAACTTGTCAACTTTTCATTCGTAGGTACAAATCCATCAGCAAACTTCCACTTGCAAGCAAAATCACCGAAGTCAGGAACAATCTCGAGTAAGTACACGCCATATCATTCGAGACTCCAATTTCCATCAGTTCAAAACAAAAGTTCGATCGCTTCTAAAAAGTCCAAGACCCCCCAAAAGAAGAAAAAAGACCGAGTCCGAAATTATTAGGGAAACATTGTTCCCCGCGTAACGCGCGAAACAATTAACGTCTCGATCGACTCGTAACTAGCGGCCGGCCGGTACGGAACGGGTAACATTAAAATAACGTTACGTGATTAGCAATGATAATAACGATTCTAGGCTAGACTGATAAACATTTGAAAACAACCACGTAGCCGCGGGTATACGCGTTCACCGACAAAACCGAAGATCGTATCGGCGCCCGAGAACGACTGTTCCCGCTAACGAATCCAAAATTTATGCATAACAGCGCGATTCTGCCGGCTAGAAAACAATTTACAAGCGTTTCGCGTGCTGGATGATACCGCGCGATAACGATCAGCCTGGCTGCGTTATTATTCAACGCTTTTAATGGTATTATCTCTATAAAAGTAGCTGGGAAACGCTAATGATTAATCCGCGAGGGCCGACCGGCACGAGATGAACTGATACACCGTGTATTCTCACAGTGGATACAATTAAAGCCTCTGTTAGAGCGTGACTACACGTTCCCCGGGTCTGATGTAATTCGCTTGGTAATCATCGCTATTATTAACCAATAACGTGCAATTAGGTATATGGCTGCTTATGGCCGACTACAGGAGACAAATGGACGCCCGTTGCCGCGCTTTATACGCGCTCTTAGTCTCAGCGTGACGCGGCCAATGAAATACACGTATAATCATTTTCCACCGTTCCTCATCGAATACGCCCCGATAACCGGCCCCGCAGACAGGATTTCGACGGTGCGCGTATTTTTAACGTACGCAGACGAAAAGGAGGAGTTTACGGAATCATGGAAATGGATTCTTGTTAAAGAACCAAATATCCTCGTTAATTATTCGGTTATGTATGTACTGCTGCGTTCAGGTTTCGAGGCCACTCTATAAACATGAGCTGATTATATTGGTGGCAAGTTGCTGGATGCGGTTTATTAAAAGGGAATATTATTTTTAAGAAATATTTTATTGACGAGAGGAACTCGCTTCGGTGGTCGCAACCGTTTCGAATTCTTGGGAGAGATGTGTTCGTGTTTTTCAACGAGTCGACGGAAGTTTCTCGTTTTGTCTATCTCAATGTTATTTAATAGTAACATTTTTTATCATACAACGTGACGATTATGATAGAATTTTCACTCGCCACTGTCGTTGAGAGAAACAATGAAATAAGAAATTCAGAAATAATTTACAGAAATAATGAATAAATAATAAAGAGGTACAGTGTAATAATAATAGAGTATCAATAATGTACATACATATTTCATTACACGTGATCTCATATATTCGAAAGTGTAGTGCAGTTTAATGCAACAATTTACGAGGGTATCTGATTTGAAGTACCGCAAGAGAATCGATACTCGAAACCTCCTAATTTCAATCGCCTCGTCCGAATGTCGACTCCGACGATTTTCGTATCTGCCACGAGACATTAGTGTCTCGGGCTACTTCACGAAATTACCCCATAAACGGGATCGTTAGAAGTACAATAGGCTCGGAGCAAACTACTGGTTCCGACGGTCTCGACTTCTCGATGGAACTCGCCACGGGGCAGGTTGCAGGTAGACCCTCGAGGGTCCAGGTATCTGGAAAACGATCTTGAACACACACTGTGTAACTGAACCGTGGAAAGTTTGTGGGGACTTGGTGAGCAGGGATACAGGTGCGCGAGCTGAATGATGAAAAAACCACTCGAAATCCCATAATCCCGGAGAGAGCTGATCTCTCGTAGCACGAGAAAAAAAGAAAAACGTTACGAGGCGTGGTCGACCCTTTTAGCAGGTTGATTTTTCGAATTAGGGGCTGGTTAGGGATACGTCTGGAGAGGTGCACGATCTTCGTTGGACTTTGAAGATCCACGTAACTTCTTGCGATGACTTCTATTCAGAATTTTCTTAAGCTGTAAATTGTTCCTTCGGTTGTACGGGGCGTTTCAAAATTATGTGGACTATAGAAATACGTTCTACGAGGAATGCCACGTTGCTACGGATCAAATGTAAGATACAATCGAGGATATCATCAAATTCTTTTGGGTAAATTTCGAAAATTTAAAGTAGATAATCGATCCGTAAGACACTTTGTTTTCGATAGAAGAATCGTAAAGAGTATAAAATTTCATTTCTCCGTATTTCTTCATTTCCGAACTCATTCAATAAATCATTTTTGCGTTTCATTGAATTATAATGTCCTTGTTATCATACAATGTTCACTGCATTAATTTAATTTACTTCCGATTGCTGTAATGATGTTCACTTCTAAAAACATGTAGTTAAAGGATTAAAACGCACAGTATTGCGTTGGAAAAAATAAAAAACATAGTAGGTACTGTATCCATGATATTATGGGTCCGAGATACCTTGCTTTTCGTAACAAAAGTATTAAAGAAATAATCTTCAGATAAAATTACCAATCAATAAAGTGTTAATTCTTAGCACGAAAAATTATGTATTAGAAATATTCGATATTTTTCCCTCAAATTTAAACATTATTTTTCAAACCAATTTAACAAGAAATCAAACATACATTAATGAACTAAGCTATATTATTTCAGTATTCCTTAACCCCTTGCCTTATAATAAGACGTCAGAACTGCGATGACGATTTTAGACGGAATTCTACAAGCACAAATATCACTGAATTTTTTTGAACCCGAATTAAACATTAGTCTTTTGTTACCAATAGTTATGTTGTAGATCAAACATAGCCATAGAATATACCTAGAATTTTCTTCTTTCTTCGCTACATTATTAACACTAGGTTCGCGGAACATCTCAATTTGACGCATATTGAATATTATAAATACTACTTAGTAAATGTTTACGTTGATTTTGATGCAATTACACCAGTATGTATGTCAGTCATTTTAATGTACTTTAGATTATCATATTGTATTTTGTTCATTTATCATATCAACTTTGAAATCCTTCGAGACGAAGCTATTCGGATTAAATCGTGAGGAGCGAATCGGAATCCGGGATTCCCTCATGTTTTCAAGTCTATGGTTATAAATATGATTATGGTTATAAAAATGATTATTCACATATAGACGTACAAAACTGGACAAATGAGGGATCACGGAACCCAGATACAATAATCAGAATTAACTCCAAAGAACTGACCATACGTCAAGCTCCAGAAATTGATCGCAAATCTCTTACAACCCTAGAAAGAAGACTTATCGAATAATTCAAAAAATCAATTTCACATTCGAAATCACCTGTCAATAAAATGATAATTCTTGAAAAATAACAAAAGAAGTTAAAGACTAGATAAAAGAATTTTTTAGTCATTTATCGTGATTAAATATTAGATAATGTAAACGACAATGAAACCACTTGACCCGAAATTAACCTGACAAATTAAATAGCGATTTAGCATCCTCTCTCGACTGCAAACTTTTAAATATTCCTGTTCGACAGCTATTGGTGTCCAATATTTCGTTGCTGATCTCTTTACGCTCGTGCAGGACGATCACGCGCAAAGACGAACACCATAGGTGGGAAACTCGTCGCGGGTCATCGTGCCGCGAATTATTTATTACTCGACAGGACCGTAAACACTGGTCCGTTGTTTAACGTACGATACACCGGTGCGTTCGTACACTGACGCGGCGTGGCTCGGTGCCGCCCACGCGATGCATGCATGCACCGCGTGCACGCGAGTCGCCGCAACACTCGCGTAACTCCTTTAACGGGGAAATTAGTTACGAGCCCATGAAAGTCGCGTACGAACGATTCCGCTACCCCTTGATTACGTCACCCTTTTCTTTCGTGTTCAATCCGCCGCGCGTGCAGTTTGCAGTTTAACATTTTTTTCTCCGCTTTCTTTCTCTCTTTCTCCATCTTTCTCTCTCTCTCTCTCTCTCTCTCTCCCCCTCTCTCTGTTTCTCCTTTTTCGTTTTTCCCTTTAATCAATGTTGCAAGCATTACCGCGTTGTTTACGACCGTAGGCTCATAGTTCGCGGAAATGTCTGTGGGCTTTTTAACGGGACCATGATTGGGTAATTGAATATAGTATTAGGTAAGCTGTTTTACGATCGCCGAGGGTGTGAATGTACAATGTCTGTCCGCGGCTCTCGTGGGAGGAACAATTAAGTTTTCATTTCTCGTAAAGTCGTGATGCAGATGCGGCCGTTGATAGCGGTTTCGCGTTTTACGCGGATGGGTATTAAAATGATCACTCTAATGAAAGCTGCGGCCGGGTACTATCCGCGCTATAATAAACGAAAACGGTGCGTTTATTCAGTCGAGTTGCGCAGCGGCGCGAACGTCCTCTGTAACAGTACACGTTTGAACTGTGATTTAGATGAATGTCTCGGAATTGATGCTGTCTAATTGTTTCGTTGGTATGATGTTTGCATAGGTACATTAGCTTCGTTGTTTAACACTGGACGTACCGTGACCGGCTGAAAGACCGGCTTTAAAATTTGATTAATAATTCTGTGTTTTCTTTCGTTCAGTTAACCCTTTACACTCGTATGTCATGCTGGAGATGACAACGCGAATTTGTAATATAACGTTGGAAATTGTTTGAAAAAGTAGCACACTTTAGAAGATTATAAAAATTCAATGTTGTTGTGATACTAATAAATAAAATAAATATAAAACGTTGAATTCTATCGCTGTAAATTACTTTCATTCATTCCCCTAAAAGAAAATACAAATTCACGCCCAGCAACATTGAAAATAAATCGAGTGCAAAGAGTGCACTTCATATCAATTCTTGTATTGTTCGATTAATTGGTTTTTCAATTGTTGTCGTTCCTCCTTTTCTGTTTCCACTGAGAAAAACGTATTGTCCAACTTGTTTACCATTATTTTGTAACCAGTTACTTGATTGGTTACGGCAGTGGCAATCCTTTGCACTCGAAAAGCGACCATCAGTTGCCATTTATTTTATCGCACGAAAATTCTTGAGTTCGACATTTAACGTTCAAGTCTGTATAGTATCATTGATACACGGAATATCGTAACGAAATCGCTCTGTTCTTTAATTTACGTGTGGGTTCAGTGAGGATCGGATGCAGTGTCGCCGATAATTCACCAGGAAATTATAAATATTTCTAGTGACAAGGTTTCCGGTAATAACGAAGTTTCAACAAATCAATCTAAGTGCTCAATAGTTGTAGTGTTAAAAAGCTCGAACGTTAAAACACCATCGTGCAGAGAACTCCTTTGCCGCTTTGTCTTCCATTGCGGAACTGTACGCACTGTTTCCAGCGCAAGATGTTAAGACCCAGCAGCGTAGCGCTCAGAGGAAACCGTTGCAGTTCGAATTCGATTTTTAGCGAACGGTAACGCGAGTGTTACGGGGAAAGGGAGTAGAGAGGGCAGGCGGAGGCGCTGCGGTGCACCGTTTAAACGAAATCAATTACGAGCGGCGACAGGCCTGCCGGCGTAATCCGTCGGTTGTTACACGGCCGATGCCATGCGACGTCGCCTCAACGGGGTGTCTGCGTCCAATCGGCTTCCAGGTATTGCGAAACGCCGTTGGCATCCAATCAGCTCGGTAGATCGTACCTTTAAGCCCTTGTCATTACGTCGAATTAGTCTTCGGGGGTTTCGTAGGCCGCGATTCGACCATCGGCTATCCATAATCCAGCTTGTGCTATGCAGTTGAATCGCAGCGTCATCGTTCGTTATTATCATAGGGTTCTACGAAATAGCGCGGGGGACCATTAGATAAAGGAACCAACGTTTCACAGGCTCTGATTGCCGCGTTGATAAATTAACTGCAATGGTTAACGAATTAACCGGTTGATAAATTAATTCTTTTATTGAACAATTCGTGACTGACACGTTTCATTGGAAGTATATTTGAAATTCATGGGGTTTAGGAGATTATGGTGCATTATTTTGTAGAGGGTATCGGATAGGGACTGTAAGTAAACAACGAGATGAAAGAGAAAGCGATTGGGTGTTAGTGTGTATTAGGGTTCGTTGAACTATTTATAATTTGATAGAAGCAGGATTAATGAATTAGATGTTTTGTTTAATATTCTATTTACGATTCTCTTCTGTTGATGTTATTTGAGAGATATTTGATGCGTGTCTCATATCGTTGAAAGTCAAGGGAATGTTATTACTGTTTAGGTGTTCAATTTTAAATGGAACAATTCGTATATTATATAAATTTCAAAAGTATGTTGAATATTGGTATATTATTATTTGTATTAATTATAAATATATAAGCAGAAAATGTTATTAGAATTTATTGATAGCTGAATACATTTCTTTGTAAATTTATTTATTACGCAACTTTTATTAAGACAATTTTCGACAGTACAAATTAAAGAAAAAATATTGTGAAGTTTCGTGTCCAATGGATTACTCTACATACGTGTACACTCGGCACACATATAGTGCAGTATCGTAATATGGACATTTATGTTAATATAAGTATAAACATAAATTCATTGAATGACTCCACTAAAAAAGTAATTACTTAATACAAACAGCTCAGCAGGTGAGTCCAATGTAACCCTAAAAGTACTTTTACGATTTTATTTAAACGCGACAATATGCGAATACAAATTACTTCCCATGTGTCTGCATCTAGTACATTATAATATTCACGTTTATAATTAATGAATTATATAATTTTTCGCGGACACTGTAGAAATCCAGTTAATTATTATGTTGTATTTAATTCACCGGTATCTTTTCTTACAATTTACTGTGTCACAGTTGAAAATAATAATAATTACTGCTCGAAAATAAGAATAAAACTACGATTACTGCTCATAACCAGAGATATCACGTTCTTACACGTTATCACATTCAAGGGAAAACCGTGAAGCGTATTACTCCCGGCAGCACGTAAAATCTAAAGTAATTAGGTTGTTCAAACATACATCGCAGAATACACGAGGAACTATACCACAAGTGAAATTAAACCCGAAGACTAGAGAACGTGAACAGGTCATGGTGCACATAAACAGCGATGAGTTTCCTGAAACACTAAATTGCTCCTAATTTCACGCACGAAAGCGAAGAGTCTTGCAAAAAAAAGAAGCGCTCGTTAGGTGATTACCGGCCTGTCGGCGAAGAATACACAAGACGATCAAGATGTAAACGGGAAAGACTCGCCGCTGGTCGGTCAATAGTTTATTCCAGCACGCGGTTCTCTTTTTTCCTCCTTCGAGAGGAAAATAGAAAAACAAAAGGGAATGAAAAAGAGAAGAAGCGTCCGGATCATTGGAAGGAAAGTCGAGCGAGTTTGACGGGAATTCTCACGAGCGAGTTTATTCGGCGTATATAAGGATCGGTCGAAGCCCTGTGTCATTCCCGGACGATTCTTTTGTCGGCGCGTTCGTTAATCGGCCGTTGTCGCATTCTTCGTTACCGGAAACGCGTTCCCGGCGTGGCCCCTTTCCCTTTTTCTTCCGAGTGGTAATGGCCGCCGCGCGGTCCCACACGCATAATTATCGCCGACAAACCAGAAGATCCTTATCGGCAGCAGCGTCATAATTATCACCGTGCCGGTGGTCACTTACGCGTTACACGGCCACGCACATACCGCGCATTGCTTCGCTCGAATTCCGTGGCTGTCCGCCACCGACAGATGCACGTAACCCGTAAAGCTGCCGTGCGTAAAAAGGTGGAAAAAGGAAAAGAAAAGGCATCCCGATTCCCGTTGCGCGCCGATCGCCGATCGGAATCAACGGGGAGGAACAAAAATCATCGACGGTATTTCGGTTGGACGATAAACACTCGCGGCGGCCGCGCTCCGCTCGCGGTCTGACCATAATCGTTTTAATCTACTTGACGCGTTCGCTGCTCAACGCATGACTGCCCGCCTGTGTGCCGTTTCTTTTTCGTCGAGCTGCGGCGCGCGGCGAGTCGCGCGATCTCGCCGGAATTGTTACTACATTCCGTTCACGAGAAATTCAAGCTCGAAGGTGCCTGGAAAATGGGAATGCAAGCGGACGGGACAGGCTGTCGCGCGCTCGTTGTCTAGGAACTAATTATCCCCAAGCTAAACGCCGGGGTTCCACTGTAATTGGGTGCATCCGTTTGGATCAATGCCTCGGGAATCGTCGATACGCTCGGACGTAACTTACCAGGTTTCCGACAAGACGAGGATAATGTCCAGGAGATATGACTCGCGCGCGTTCTTTATTGGATACGTCGAACGCTACGGAATACGCGGCATTAGCGGCTTCGAGGTGCAGGATACTCTGGGATGATAGTCCATAATTATTTGGTTTCAGCACTCGCTCAACCGAATGAAAGAAATGCTTAGGAGTCGTGGGTTTGTAAATTCATCTGGTTCTTATGTTGTCCGCGTTTTTGCGTGCCGTGTGCACGATGACTACTATGAGAAGCTCTGTAATAATTGTTAGCGTGCAGTTGTCCTTTTATTACTGGAATTTATTGTACCCATTAAATCAGGTATTTTATATCTTTATTTCAGTTTAGTGCGCAGTCGATATTGTCGTGTTATTGAATTCCGTATCTCTTGAAGAATACTTTATGCTCTTTTAATTACTAGCCCTCTATTGGTTGGAGTGTACAAAAGCTTCTGAATTCGAATACTGGTGTAGTTTATTCAGTACACTTTATTATACTCTAATTTATTATATTATTACGTTAATATTACATTAGTTCTGATATTATTTTTGAAATTCAGTATTTTTCGTTTTTCAAGATTAATTTGCAGACGCATACAGGCAAAATATTGTTTCATTTCTAAAGGTTTATCTGCGATAATAGACATGCCATTTAGTTTGAAAATTTAAAGCTAAAACGATAAGAACTGAAACCTAATATTAGACATTGCATAACTAAAACCTATAATCAATGATTTATAAATGATACTATTTTCCACTATCTCAATTACATTTGTTTTTACGTTTAAACTTCCGAATTCGTCGAAATTATGCACACATACGCCATCAGGGGTCTGGATTCCATCAAGTTCCAAGTAAAATGGTTAAGAAACTCGACAAATTCCTACTTTATCGACTGCACTAGAAAATAGGGAAATTTCGCCAGTGGGCAATACCAAACTCCTGCAGAAAATTTCAGTTTTTCTAACAACTCGTTCTGTTCTTCCTATTATATTCAGTCATGAAGTATTAAATTGTGATAATATACAAAGCATGAAATATAAAATATGCTTCTTTAAATATAGAATATTATGCATAAGATCTTGTTCTATCTTTTAGTTATATTCGACAAATGAAATTATATTAATGGAAAAAATATCTTGATAAATTAATAAAAAATGCAACTGTTGCGGAACCGACTCTGCTCCGACAATTTCACCAAGAGATGTCACCAACATTCAGTCTAGTAACTTCACGATCGATGCTTTAGGAAACAAAAATTCCTTCTTTATCGGCGAGCAATATCATACAAAATACAAATTACTATGTTCCTAGGATAAAATACTATCGTTTCCATTTACTAGTTTCCAATGAATTCATTAGATTTACATGAAATAAGTTACTTAATAAAATAACATCTAAATAAATAAATACTGACAATTTCGTCGCTTTGTTAAAATGATCAACTTTAGAAGCATTCTATTTCACATAAGCATTGTTGCTATGTATAATTTCAAACTGACGTTTCGATTCGTGTACCATCAGTCTGTCAAAAGATTTGAAAACCGAATACTGATAAACCCTCTGTGCTACAACGTTCTCGCCGCCAGATGGCGGCAGACGGTTCGAATACCGCCAACTGGTTGATTCTCAACCAGGCTCCCGCCTTCCGAATCCTGCAGAGAGCCATATTCCCCGGAAAAGCGGTGGAAAAGCGTCGATGGGGAGCCTGTCGAAAGAGGGCGGAGCCTCGGCGTGCAGCGCGTTTGTGGCGCGTTTGCAGCGCGGAAGAAGTGGGAAAAAGGCCGAGTGGCTCGCGCTTGCTCAGTTTTTTTCCTGCTTGTCGCTTCCTCTCACTTCGGCGCACGGCTAGGCGGGGTTTGAAAAAAGATTTTGCGCTACGTGAGGGGGAAGGTGGAGTCACGAACGCGCGAAATTCCGGAATTCTACGTGGCCGAGCGAGGGAGGAAGAGAAGAGACAGTATCGCGGCGAACGGGAAGGGATGAAGGGGAAAATACGTGTATCGTTCGTGTGCGATCGCTAAGACCAACAGGCGGGGAAGGGGGTGGGTGGGAGGCTCAGGGAAAGTGGCGAAGGGGAAACAGCCTGCTTCGGGCAAACCGATCGAGCTCGACAACAGTCAGTTCAACGCGTGCCAACCCTCTCTCGAGATACTGTCCTCTCGTGCTTGAATAAACTCAGTTTCCGTTCGTTTCTGTTACAGTAATCCGCGTTTACGACACTTGGATCGGTGGTTCCCGCGATGACCTTAAGAGGGGAGAAAAATGTGTACGTGACGTTTCACGATGATCAGTGCTCGCGTTAGTTAGGTTGTTCAAGATTGCGGCGACGATTGCCGTATCGCGATGGTACGGCGAAGTCGCTATGTTGGAAGAGGAGTTAGGGAGACGTACGGATGGCTCGTTACACTCAAGATCGTTCAGAGTCCCCTGGTTCGTATAATTATATCTGTCATGCACCCTTCAGAGTGCTGCGAAAGGATACGTAGGAATAAAACGGCGCTGAACGGGGTAGTTCGATTAGGTTTATTTGGAGCATACGTGGAATCACATGGCCAAAGGGTAGGAAGATAGTGACCAATTAACCACTCGCAATCTTTGAGGTTAAACCCAGTGATGGTTTGTTTTAACGTTCCCTGTGAGAAATTCTGTCCCGTTCTTCATTAAATTCAAACACTCTTTTCGAATTTATGACGCTCCGCAAGAAGATAAGGAGACACCGGCTTCGACGGGAACACAGCGAACTGCCGCGCTGATCAGATCGTTGCTGAATCCGGGAAACTATCATAGGTGTGAATTGCTATCCCTCCTCCTTCCGACCCGTTGCCACGTCCCCCAAAACTGGTTTACATTCATCTGAACAAATGCGATCGCGTTATCATCCGTCGGCGTAAAATGGTCGTGTGTACCGCCAGAACCAGGAGTGATTAACGCATTATTAGCTAGAAATTAGCGGCGTGGCAAGCATTCCGCATCAATAATGATAGCATGGCACGATAAGAACATTCCGCGTTAATAAACTTCGTTCGTTGGAAATCTCAAATTTATTCTACTTCTCCTTTTTTCGTACTCTCGTTTCGTCAGAGTTCACTGTGACAGTGCTCCAACATGATTCCCCTCGAACAGAGAAAGCTACAAAAACCTTTCCATAAAATCGGGACGGATCTGAAGCTGTCGAAAAGACGCTCTCCCCGAGTCTCTTGCATGCGCGCAGGATCCTCGAAATCTTTTTAAAAAGAAAACCAAAATTTCGGAGCGGTCGTTTGCGATACGACCATACTCGCAGCGTGGAGAGCGCGTGACGTGTGCTGGCAATGTTACAGTCCACCGTCCCCCACCATCCGGCTTGTTTCTCAAACATCCCCGCCACGCCACGCCGCCACCTCCACCGCAAACTCTGGCATACGGCTTATCGAGACGAGGACAGGGTGATCCGCGAACACGCAGGTCCGAGTGGAACGGAACACGTGCCGTGCCAGTGGGGGTGGAAGGAGGAGCGATAAACGCGACGGGGAAGGTGGGAGCACGGCGCGAGGGGAAGTGAACAACTCACCCTCGTAGTTACCACTCCCCTTCCACCAACCAGTGCGACGCGTTCTCTCCCACGTAACGCCACCGACCGACGGGATCTTTGTTGCCCGCCACGCTCGAACGGCGTCCCGCCGGAGAGTTTGGATGCTGGTGCCGCCCAGCGGCGACCGCTGGAACCTCGCCTGTCCAGTGGTGGGGGTCGCAAGCCGACGTGGGGGTATCGAGCGACGCTGGTGGGGGTGAAGCATAAAAGCATCTGGTGGGGCGAATGCAGAGAACGGAGCGAGTAGCAGGACGGGGGCACGCTGGCCTCAGGACGCGCAGAACGTCAGAGTGGGTCGAAAAAGACGGGTGTCTCCTGCTCTCTTTCTCCCCCTCTATCCTTCTCACTCTTTCTCACTCTCCAGCTCACGCTCTCTCTCTTTCTCTCTCTCTCTATCACCGTTTCTCTCTTCTATTCACTCACTCACTACTCACTCACTCGCTCACTCACTAACTCACTCACGCTCTCTCTCTCTCTCACTCTCTCTCTTTCTATCTCTCTCTCTCACTCTCTCTCTCTTTCTATCTCTCTCTCTCACTCTCTCTCTCTTTCTATCTCTCTCTCTCTCGCTCTCTCGCTCTCTCTCATTTATTCTCTCTTTCTCTTTTTCACCGTCCCTCTCTCTTTTTTCATTTCTTTCGATCGTTCATCTCTCTCGCTCGCTCCTCGTGGAGAGGCAGAGAAAGAGAGGCCGATGGCGGGGTGAGAGTCGGCTTACTACGCGGTGAAACGCTACCACGGCGTTCAGTCGTCAGCGATCAGACCGCCGGGCAGTGTGAACCTTCCTGGGCAGTCTCTCTTCATCCAGAGTCTTCCTCCGCCGTTCCTTCTTGGACGCTACGCAATAATCAGCATTCGCGAAAACCGGTGGATCGGTTTCGCGATGGATTTACCCGACCTTCCGATAATCGCGGGCCAACTTGGCCCGAGAGGCCAGCAACGATCAACCGTTTCGGCATTCGGGGAAGCATTTAAACGGGAACGTCACGGGACGTCGAGTGCGCGTTCTGGTCGAAGACTATGCCTGCCCGTTTCTGCGAAAAGACTTCGGAATATATCGGACCGTTCGAACCCTTGCCTGGGTTCGACGCCGGTCGATGGCGAGTCGAGCCCCGAGGACACTCGAAAGTTGTTCGAATCAGACGCGCTGACGGATGCTAACAGATGTTTGGGAAGATCTTGCCGGGCGAATGATAATCGTCGTTGAAATCCTTGCGAACGATCATCGCGAAGGCGACTCGAGATCGTAAAGAGTTTACGAAGAGATTGGACTTCGAGAAGTTCCCTCAGCACCCGAAGATGATCTCGCGGATCGGTCGGCTGATTAGAATTTCGCTGGCCACGGAATCGCTTTCGCTTGTCGAATTTTATCAGTGACATCGCATCGTAGTGAGGATGACCGTAGGGGCCGTTCGTAATGGTTTGTGCGACACCGTGTCGAGCCACGTGGTGCTCCGAATCGTGTGAACCGATCTCGCCCGATCCTCGCATGTACAGCCGCTCCGCGGGTAGAACGACCGAACAGTCGAAAACTGATCGACGATCGTGATC
Source organism: Nomia melanderi (assembly GCF_051020985.1). NCBI lineage: Eukaryota > Metazoa > Arthropoda > Insecta > Hymenoptera > Halictidae > Nomia > Nomia melanderi. The sequence goes on from NC_135005.1 coordinate 8,813,181, forward strand.
CGTTGATCATCGATTCGGCGATCCTACGAAATCTTCAAACCGTCCGATCGTAGAAAATCATTTTTCCCGCGGCTGGTCGTCAGGTATGTGGTGCCGTTCGGATCGTTGCGTAACAATGATAAGCGAAGATAACCGATCATGACTCGACGAACTGAATAAATTTTTGCACTGAGTGCGGGCAAGTGTAAAATCGAAGAGAAGTAAACAACAGGAAACCGGTATGAAAATGTGTGCTAATAAGTGGGGGCAAACGCTGCGAAGTATTTCGCACGATTCATCGGCGAGAGACGGCAAAGAACAAACGTCGCGTTTCGGAGGTGTTAACTGCGAACGGTTCTGTTGCCACGAGATCTCGACGAGTATCATCAGATCGCCAGTTTTCGAGAGTGAGGTAAGAGACCCAGTTGCTTTAATAAAGAACATGAAAACTGAACTTGAAATTTCCTTCACTGAAGATGTTCGAATGGGCATTCAACATTACGTTCACACGATACCAATGCATCCAGTGTTACTCATCATGATCCCTAATCAATCCATTAACTCTTCAGAACATACTGATCGGATGTATCCCCGTGTCGCTCCCAAAAACTGACTCCGAACGTTAGTGAAACACGCAACCATCCGATTAACAAACACCCAACAATTTCAATCGCAAAGTGTCCTTGCCAACGGTAGACTATTTTAAGCGTGCTCGCCCGAAACCCAAATGTAAGTACCCGCGAACGCGAATTCCTTCGTCGAAGCGTCCGTCGAGAGTCCGTCCGTACAAATACGACCCGTCTCGGAGTCTCGGATTTCGCTGACAGTCGAAGGCCGATTGGAGCAAACAGTTTACCGAGCATTCGTTGCGAGTGCAAGTAGATGATCCACCTGTTAGGCGGACAGACTGACCACAAATCTTCGCAGCAAACTGCGGCTCGAGAAGAGTCCACCTGTAGCATGGCCAAAGTGTCTCGCGTGTCAGGCCGGCCTCGAAAAATTTCGTCGTATCGGACAAAAAGAGAAGCACGTGCTCGATCGTTCAGGTAACGGCGCCCTCGGGGTCGCATTGTATCGTCGAAATGGCGACAGCCAAACGGTAGACGCGCTCTTAATCCTACGTTCAACAGAATCGGGAAGTCAAGTGCCCCATTCAGCTTCCGGGCACAATAAGGGAAAAACGTGTCGGCCTTTCCGAGCGAGACACGTGCGGCTACCTGACCAAAAATTCCGGAAATCTTTGGGGATCCTATGAGAAGCAACATTAGCTTCGAAGCTGTGTAAGTCGAGGGGCATTCGTTCGCGATCGCTTTATCAGCTTCAGTTCTTGCTTCTAGTGACAGAGAAATTCTAATATCTGTTTCTGTCCGAGGAAAAAAAAACGGTCTTGATAAACCGGGAAGGGAGAAGCCGATCTCGCGTTCAGGGAACTATCAAGACAAGTGCCATTAATCTCACGCGATCAAGTCGTTAGAGACGGATATCGCCGTAATATTTTATGCTGTCGAAGTTCCCATCAGTCTCCTACAACCATCAACCCTGTATGTATGTTTTTTTTTTCTCGCGGGGACAAAAACGTCGTCTTCTATAATTCATCGCCGGGACATTTCGAAATTGTGTAGCTGTTGGGCCTTGTTTCGAAATCTCCGGCTGTATTCGTTCACACGTGAGACATAAATCTTTCTGGGCAGTTTGGAATGAAATTTTTAGTGGCGCGCCGTGGAATTCGGAAAATCTTCGGACCGTCCGATACGAAGTCAAATAGTGTCGTTTTTCAAATTGGACACTCTGTGGTTGGTGATTTGAATTCCGAGAATATTTTTATATTTCTTTTATCCTTCGATTCAAAGCTGACGCTGTAAGAGTGTATAATGTTTTGAAATACGTTCCGGAAAGCTGTCGTTAATTATGAGATCTCACGCTCGGAGGATCGTATGACTGTCTAGTTGCCGTCGGACGCTCGGCGAGTCGGATTTGGCAGCATCGTTCGAAATCGTACAATTTTAGAATTACTGCACTTACGGTTATAACGTAAATCAATGTATATAGTTAATCAAGTTATATGTGGAGCGTAAAAATGAACAATTTGCCTGTTCAGAGAATGATCTTATTTATTATGGAGTTTGAGATTTAACAATTCGCTCCGTTTCAATTTGGTAGTTTCGGAGTAATGTTTCTCGAAATAATACTGGAGAAGTGTATTATTTTATGAAAAAAATTCTGTTTTATACGTTACACTGATTTCAGTAAGATACGCGTTGCTTTTAAAGGTAAGATAGTTCCCATTGTGTTCCTGTCATTTTTCTGTACTCTACTCGAAACTGTGGAGTAAATATGTATTGTTACAGTGAAATTCATGGGGTTCAATTCTCCGGTATAGAGTCAGTGAAACGCAAGAAATATCTTTCGATTGTGAATAAGCGTAATTTTCTTTAATTCGAACATAAGTTAACATAAAATCGGCGTTTTATTTCAGACCCAATAGTGAAGTGCTATTGAGAATTATTTAATGTGTGGCAAATGTGTTCTTAATATTCGAGGTAAATCGAAGATAATAAAATATCAAAAACGTTATGTTTCTGTCTTCAGTAAATCAAAACGGCTTGTATGAAAATATATATTTTACATATTATTAAAAAATTATGACATATGATAGCAGAAGCTTAATCTAATGATTACAAACTGCATCATTCATAAAACATTGTTTCATTTTTATGTAGAAGCTGCTACTTAAAAGAATCTATTTCAAACTACTTACAGTAAACTAAACTAAGGATATCAAAAAATATAAGAAAATTACATATCATAAAATCTTTCTTTAAACACGTGCGACAAAGATGAAATAAAATTGACGTTTTCAAAGTTAATTTACAACTGCTCTTCTCTAGCTAAAGTGATGAAATTTAAAACATATAAATACTCGATCTCGTGCTGCATTTCTTGTAATAGAATATTTTCATAAGGGCATTCTGTCAAATCAAGTGAACTTTCAAATTCTGTCAATGTTCCTTTATTAAATTCAAAATCCACCGTCTACCTCGACCCCCGCGTAACATATAAAACAGAAAAACACTCGATTTCATTTGCGCGAGTTCCAACGAGAACGTCACTTTCCCTGTAACCTATTTCATTCATATCGAAGAAAACGAAACCAAACGCTGCACTCGCGTACTTAATCCGGTAGGATCGTGTAGAATCGCGTTAGTGCTGCTACGTGACTCGATCACAAAAATGTGTCAAAACCTTTGCCCTTCTTAACGCATAGATACTCTTCGAGCATGCCTTCACATCTAAAAGAACGATACAGAAACAAGATTCGTCCTTCACCGACTACTTCATCCATAATTTCGATCGCTCGGACATAACCCTACCAAAGAGCAGCATTATTAGTATCCAAAATAAGACGAATGAACGCGAAAGTCGAGCAAATCAAATCAATATTCATCCAAGAACACCCAAATCATCCAAGACGCGAGAGGCGCACTGCCGATTTTCGGCTGAAAAGTGTCCGGGACTTAAACACTTAATCCGGTGTCACGGGCCGTATCAGATATCGTCGTGAATGAAATCGATGCGAACGATTCGTTACGCGGTCCGTGAGTAATGCGTTTGGAGGAGTCGGGGCAATGTGTCTTGACGAAAATAAAGGCCCTCCACCGACCGAAGACAATCGCAGGGAGGCTGCGGGGCCTGACGCGCGCGGGCGCGCACGCCGCGCTGCGCCGATTCCTCGTACAAGCTGCGGTTCGGTAGATACCCCTAGTGGTTCTGGCCTCCTCGGGGCCTTATAGGGGCCATTATCCGATCGTGGAATTCGAGATCTGGCCCTTTCAGCCGCGCGTCAAATTATCCCTGAGCACAATGCGCCCGTTGATTGATATCTTCAGTCGTTGCTGTTGTAACGTGGCCCGGGTCCACGTTCGTTCGTTCGTTCGTTGGTTCGTTCGTTCGCCTCCTTTTTCCTTCTCTCTCCCTCTGCCAGCATTTTTCTCTCCCTTCGGCTGCTCCGGTCTGTCCTGCTCCTCCGGACAGGCCCACTCCGAGTTGCTCATTTTTCTTCTTCCTTTAGGGCCGTCCCGTGCAGCGGCCTCGTACAAAGCGAGTGCCGAATATTTCTAGTCCATGGACCTACTCAGCCTTTCTACTTGATTTATTCTAAACCTCTGGCTTTCTTTGGCCTCGCCTACCTCTCTTTCTCTTGCTCTCTCTTTATCTTCTCCTCTGGCCGCGCCTCCAACCAGAAAAAATCGTCTTACGAAATATTTTCGATTACCCCGAGCCGTACTCTTCGAACTTAGAGTCGCTCCGTTCTGTTCCTGTTATGGAGTGATCGTCGTGTTTCCGAGTTTCAGTGTTGAACGGCAGATTCTGTGTGTTCCGGGCGTAGTTCGAGTTGGGTGGTTGGATAATTTATTTGTTGACAGCTATTTGTGTGAAATTCTATAGGAGGATGTAGACGCTTGTGTTCGTAACTATTATGACGTTAAATATCGGTGCTTTCTTTCGACACTGTTTTGTGACTTTTATTTCGTTTCGTTAATTTTGAGGATAGCATTGCGAGAAATTCTGAATACTCCGTACCTGCGGTGGTAAGATATTTTCGTGACACGCGTTTCCAGTTTTGAAGTACGGTGATACGTACAGTGAGTTCAGTGTGCGAGTGAGTGATACGAATCGGAGTCGTGTTCATCGAACTAAAATAATAGGTGCAGTAAAATGAAGTAATGAGTACGATGAATAGTGTGAAAAGCAAAGATCAATATTGTAATGAGCTGTTCTGAATCTAATTTAGCAAGCGAGTATTGTTTTGTCGGGGAATGTGTCGAAATTGTAATTTATTCGGAATAAAAGAATTCTTTGATAAGTGTCAATATAGTGACATTAAGAGATTTAGAGTGTAATATTGAAACAGATAAATTCTGCGAATATTCAGTAATGTAATTATGCACTGTTACGTAGCAACTGGTTGAAATAAGAAAACTTAGGTCCCCTTTAAAGCAAAATTGAAACTTGTCCGGTGTACAGCTTTCGCGCACGAATACTTCGGGCAACGAGCTGCACCGGCTCAACTTCAAATTCGTGGAAAACATCAAAGGAGTTGTTTGTAGATTCGAAGTAGAACGGTCAAGCGCTTTGTGATAGTCGAGATAAACGGTTCGTGAGTTATGCTACCTGTCTAGACGCGAGTAAAACTGAAGAGAGTAGCTCTCACTCATAGCTGTTGAGTGCAATTCTAAAGAGTAGCATTCTCAACTAGTTGACACGCGGCATTAACGACTCGCGACCAAAGGGACGAGGTATTTGTGTCACCTGCAGCTGCCTCAGAAATGTCTCGGAAACTACGCCCTAATCGTTGAAAATTACGCATGGCCGAATTAGGTAATTACACCGCGCGCAGGACTATCCATTTCTACCTTTGCTTAGCCCATTTTATCCTGAGTGTAATTAGTTGGAGTCGGAGCGTATAATATTAGGTTCTTACGGGGACTTCCCTATCTACAAAACTCGTCCCTTTCACAGTACCCTTTTTTACTTTACCCATCGTTCTTGATCTCTCTAGCAAACCATTCATCCCTTACACGATACGTTGTGTCATTATCAATCAAATCATCTCCAATTCATAAATTCATACGTATTGCTGCTTTTGTACATTAAGTTCGCGTAAAGTCCAAGAAAAAGTGAAAACAACGAAAAATAATATAAAATACAGTACACGATCGTATCCTTCTCACTACTAAATCCTTCGAAGCTTCAAAATTGCCCTTGTTAATTAAATAACATTCTTATGAGTTGAAAGTGTTTCAAACTCCATCTAAATTTTCAATGGTGCAACGACCTGAATTGTTATTAACAACCCAAAATATTATTAACGAGCCAAATTACCGAGATTGTTAGAAAGCAGATTCAAACAGCCGCAGAAATGACGCGTCCGCTACGAACGGAACATCAAACGTGCCCCGCGGAATACCCGAACGGAGGATTCCGTTTTATACCTCAAAGGGAGGAGAGTCGGCGCGACGAAATTTTCCACAAGACGTATTTTCGCAGTTTCGGGGTCGCATACGAGCGTGGCCGCGAATCGCGCGCGCCCATTTTTCACGAGACTCCCGTGCATCAACGGCTGCTGGCGGCTCCCCGTCGTATTTCAAACGGTCGAAGGGACGTCGAACGACCGGAAGCGAGTTTTCCGCGCCGTCGCCGCCGGCAGCGTCGTCGTTGCAGCCCGGCTTCAAGTGGATTTTTCTCGCTTTTCCACTGGCTGCCGGCGTAACGAGGTTACGCCTTAAGTATTTGCTCGTCGATGATGATGGGTGGGGGCAGAGCAGGGGGACGGGCCTCTTTTTCTCTCTTTCTCTCTTTCCTCGTCTTGGTTACTGGAGTTTCCCACCCCCTCCGTAGACCTCCGAGCACTTCGAAAAATTCACTAACCGGAAAAAACTTCTACGTGACTTTTCCTCTGTCGGTGGGTCTACGTGTATATTCATGGCACCCTCAGCAGAGGGTAGAAACCCTCTTAACGTACTTTTGCGGATGGTTACTTACAGAAAATGTTACGTGTAGTTAGACACTTTTGAGGTGGGAAAAATAATTGAAAGTAATGCTTAAGGAAATAAGTTAGAATTGTAGGCTGTGTTGTTTTCATTGATTTTGTTTCGAGCTGAAGAGTGCGAAGTTTATATTTCCCGGTATTTAATTATTTCTGTGAATTAATGATATAATGATGGTTTATAGCGTATAAATAGTAAATGGATAGTAGTAGATGGTAATAATTATCGTTGCAAGTAGTAACAAATAGTTCTTTTGCTATTGTTTTGGTAAATGATGTTTATAGTAAGGGGAATATATCAGCTAGTTTTCTTAAGAAGTTAGAAATCTCCCATTAGGTTCTCTGTATCAATATTCTACGCGAGCATTGGACGCTCTTGCCCTCCGATCTACCTTCTTTCTTGTCCCTCGTTCTCAACAAAGAAAAAATGAAGTAAAGAAATGATTCATTTGGGAAAAGAGGAAAAGGGACATACGGAGATAATCGTTTGATGGAAAGTTTCGTTCCGTGTCACGAGCGAAAGACTGAACGCTGTCGTGCATGGCCGGTGATGGGTATTGGACGAGAGTAACGGTACTGCACTTTATTGGATAATTTAGTAGCGATCTAAAGAACGATTTGGGGAACTAATGGCATCGTTATTGCGTGGACAGACCGACGGAAAAATGATTTTTGCGGAATGAAGTGGGTAAGAAGTCGAACGACGGGCGTCTTTGAGACTTGGTCTTTCAAAGACCATTTAGAAACAGATGTGTCTTCGATGTTTCAATTTCTCACTTTTGTATTAAGAAATACTCCCTTCTGCAACGTGAACGTTTCACAGTTATGGTCTATTTATTTTATATTTTACGGTTTACAACTGTTCGTACTCGAAGTAAGAAAAATATCAATCATAGTTACAAGTTTTATATATAAGATCTTCATTGGCGCGACTCTCATTATTTAGTATTAGAGACTGCAATAGACCATTTCCATTTCATTAGGGTTTCAGTAATAGAAACAAAAGTTCCGACGTTCTTTAATTTTAAATGCGCGTTCATTTCTCCATCGTTATGACACGTCTTATCCGCGACATCTTCATTTATATTTTCGTTACTGTCGCGGCGGTAATATCAGTTGCATCCTCGAAAGTCTCAACGTCTACGCAAACGTGACAGTTTCTGAAATAGAATACGATCGCGCTTTAATATTTTAGGGTCGGTGTTCTTGGAACGAGAGCGCCGAAGTTCCAAGGACCCGATCGTTTACAGGTGTGACGCGGCAACATCGTCTATTTTTGCCATTCACCCCTTTCGGTCCGACGTAGCTCGATACCTACGCCGAAATTTCATGAGGGCTGCCGTTTCAGGTCATGCCTGGCGTATAAATATTGTATATAAATAAGGACGGCCTAAACGCGCTTATTTATGGGAATTTTATGAAAATTCACCGCGCGAAGGGGTGAAAGTTGGGATGGGGTAACGGTCGGTAACCGTTAGACTGATATCGTTCCGCACGCTCGCGGGGTATAAAAATTCCGATCAGAATTATCACCATCCAAGAAATATTCTTCTCTCATTAACAAAGACAAGCATACCTGAATCAAGATAAGTTTCTGTACTTACTCGAGTTGCAAAATATAAATTAAATATCTAACAAATTTAACATTAGATATTCACCCAAGAAATATTCTTTTCTCATTAACGATAGATAAGTATAGCTTAATCAAGATAAATTTCTTTATTCGCAAAATATAAATTGTTGTAAATCACAAATTAAATATCTAATGAATTTAACACTAAATTTACGGACATTTACTACACAGTTCGTTTTACCGTTCTTAGAAAAATTGATATTCGTTCATTCAGATCTCAGAAATTTAATTAACTGCGTCAATCGAAATCGACCCCAACATGTACCAAATAATGTTTACAAAATTCGATTGGGTCAAATAGACTTGTTTCGTAAATCTAATGTTAACAGATAATATATATATATGATATATATATAGTTTCAGAAAAATATAAAGTAGCAAATTAATATGTAACATTCGGTCGAAACTATTTCGATGAGGCGTGAAAGGGATACTAGCAATCAAAATTTGTTTACCGATGGCGCAACAGTCGCAGGGTTCGTGAGAAGCGAAAGTATCATCGCCTTATGCTAATGGACGAAGGAAAAACACCCCTAGGGAATTTTCTCACGGGACCTGGTAGTCTAAGGAATATTAATAGGCCCCGGATTCATCGCTCTTCGACACGAGGTCGAGCGAATTTCTCCGATGAAGGGTTAAGGGCGACGCTGGACCATCTGTGTACCTTCAGACTCCTGTTCTCGCCGCTGACGAACCTTCTCCCGGATTCTATTAGTATGCCCTCGCCATTATAATATAATACACGTCGGATCCATTCTGGTAATATTTATTCTGAGGGGAACAGGTAAAGGGTTGGCGCGGTCGGAATTTATGAAAACTACCTACGACTCGGAGCAAACAGCTCGCTGACTTAAACCTTTCGCTGGATTATTTCATGTTTGTGCTTCTGGAATTAATTCGAAGAAAACGTGCTTCTGTATTCATGAGATTTTAATCGGGAGTTTTATGATGCCACTGAAACCTGCGTGACTTGTACACGTTACCGAAATCTTGCGTTAATTGTTAATGTTCACTCCTCTCATGCTACTCGTGTTCACTCGTGTACTTGTTACTAAAGATTTATATATTAATAAATTATTGTTATGAACTTCATTGGACAATGTTTGTATCGAAGTTGTATACTAATTCCCATTAACATATAGTAAAGAAATTGTTCGATAATCATTTGGTTAATAAAATTATTTCATCTACTAATGTTACTTAATTCTATCTGCTGCTACAATGAACATTTTATTTGTTACGACCAAGTTATCCAAGTGATCGTGTTTCGGTGCAAATTCGTCGCGATGGCCGAACAAAATTTCGTTAAAAAGATCCGTGGCCAGTGGCCTCTTCTCGTGGCCCGATGCTCAGCCACCCCCAACTCCACCCCCCACATCATCCTCCGTGTCTTGATGCGATTATAATGAACGCTCGGTTTACCGATAACCTAACTCCAAGGAAGAAGGAGAAGAAGAAGAAGAAAAACAAGAAGAAGACGAAGAAGAAGCTGGGACCGGACTGGACGAAAAAAAGAGGAAAACGAAAAATGCGCGGAGTCGGGCAATAATATGAGAGGGCGGGGCAAGCTGGAATACGTAATGCGCTAACAGTGAACCTCAAGCGCGTCTTGAACGGAGCATGAAATTGGATTTTCGGCCGGGATCGATTTACAACAAAAAAGGTCTTCTTGACCGTTGCCGTTGCCGCCGCGACGTCAGAGATAAAATTATGCTTGGCCTACACTTCCGCGAACATGTTTTACACTGTTGCTAATTTGAATTCATTCTGACCACAGTATTGCACGTACCGCGCCATGAGCAAGAAAATTGCTGCCCGGATCCTTTTCGTTGCCTCGTGTTTGACACGCTCGCCGGATTCTCCTTTCGCCGCGGGGAATTTTATACGCGCCATTACATCCCGCGCTGTGTAATAATTGTTTATCTGGATAATTCTTGGACGAGTGGTTCTAAATAGATCCTCCTGCGACTGAATGCTGCAATGTTCGAGTGTGCAAGTAATTGTTTGGGAATAGATTCTTTGCGTTAATGGATTGGTATAATGTCACGTAAACGTTTAACGAAAGGAAACAATTTAATATTAGAGAAGGGATTATTACATTGTTTGGGAATATTTTCATTTCCGTGTTTGTTTCATTAGCGATGTTAATAAGGGAAACTTTATCCATACCGCGTAACTGTATTTGAGTGAAATAATGTATTAATAACTAATAAGTTGTGTATCAATGAAAGAGATTTGTGATGAAGACGAACGTTTATCGTGGACTCTGTGAAATGAATATCATCGTATGAAGTATCGTGAAAATTAGATATTTGTGAAATGAGCAAAGAATATTGTTTAAAACTTTGCAATTCTCGATTATTTTCTATATTTTTTATTTAAAATAGTTTATAGTCACTTGCATTTATTTACTGAAAAATTGTCCCCATATATTAATACCAAAGTCCATCTATGCAGTTTATACTTTGAACAAATGTTACACATTTGTCACGTTCGACGTTCTCGACGTTCTTTTCGTTCGATAATAAGACTCGATCAGTCCGAACATGTAATTTCTACACATGACACTTTTAACATTCTGAATGTATTGTGATTTCATAAAGAATGATGCCCGAAGCAGTTCCAACTGTACCACGACAATGCTGCGTTTCACCTTGAGTATAGGTTGCTTCAACGAGTCTTAAATATTAAATTGCGAAATTCGTACAGTTGATATCCTGTCCGAGCTAATAATAATAATTATCAGACGGGAGCACTGTGAACAGTACGATCGTTTCCTGTGAAATCTTTAAAACACGGTACCAAAAATATGTAATATAACAGGGGTGGTTTTGTTCGGCCTTTATAATAATAATATTACGACGTGAGAAATTCATTCGTTCGCATATCATTCCGCAGCATTTGTAATGAAATTTTCTCACGTTATATAACTGACGTATTATAATTGTAATTAATTATTTCTTTTCTCGTTTGTTACAGATGTGACGTTCAGTAGGAAGTGTGCATGTTTCTTAGTGGCGACTCGGTAAGAATTCTCGTGAAACAAAAGGAAATTGATTAAACAGTGTTATATTTTATCAGTGCATGAGCTATTTTAACCGCGAATCATTTCCAGAACGTTCAGCTGTAGTGAAGTGGTCACGATTCATTGATAAGTTAAAGGTTCCGTTCGTTGAATTTTCGGTTATTTTGTTTGTGCTTCGACTACGTAAAAGCAGTACAATTTTTTGAGCATGCTCGATGATATTAAACCAAATGAAAACCTACAGAAACAATTTATCCCGACGAATTACTCCAGAATCTTCAACCACTGAATTCAGGGACATCGAAATATTCACTAGGCATTTTATCGAAGCCGTTAGTTACTATTATAAGCATTCTATCGAAATGATCAATGATCGCTAGTATCTAATAACAACATAGCGAAGAATGCAGATTATTTTTATAGCATCACTTCACGCATTTAAATCAAATGTTTAACCAATAGACAAGATAAGAAAATTTTATGTCTATATTACGATATCAAATCAAAGTAACTAAGATCGCAACACTTTCTAGGTAAAAGCATTCGCTAAATTTTCCTAACATTTCACGAGAAGAAACAACAGTATGACATAGATGATCCACAATATTTTCATTTTTCACTTCATGCATACTCCATTCTTCGCACATTCTCAAACCTGAAGACCGACGAATAAAAACTTTCATTCCACACTAACCAAATTTCAATCCGCGACACGGCAGCACACGCGGCAAGATGCACGTATCATCACCCAGGAATATTCCCTCAGTGAAAATACAGCGCAAAATTGGTTTAAACGATTCAAGGAAAGCAATAAATTGCCGGAGGATAGGTCACGCGCGTAACCAAAGATAAGAAGCTATTCGAATGTAGGTATAGATTGAAACCCACGCAGAAGATATGCCGATATGCCCGCAGCACGCCAGTATAATAAATTCACGCCGTACTTTTAGCAAAAATATTCAACAAATATGTACCACATACTTCGATAGATAAATCCGCCGCAGTTTTCTCCGCTGCTTAACGCGTTGACTGCCACGGTGATCACCAATGACCGAAGCTTCCAAATTACAAGAAAATAATGACAACCTCTAAGACCACCGATGTCGAATAAAAATGTTCAGTAATGTAAATAACTAAACAATGATCCAACATAAAAATCATGTTACCAAATAATTAACGATTCTGCCATCTCATCTTTACTAGAAAAAGAATAAAACGCATAGACAACCGCCTAAGCAAACCACAACTACAATTTCCCCCATGAACCTCAACCAAACTTATTCAACAAATTGTTTAAAAATTGCTTGACAAAACTAAAAAAGGTATATATCGAATTGCAAATGTCCCCAATCCGTGGCACACAAAACGCCGTGTTCCGTGGCAGTGAACGCGTTAATATTCAGTCGCTATCGTAGTCGCATAGGAGGTCCAGCGATCAATTCCAGTTTGGTTGTTTGCCACGGAGGTATTAGCACGAGGCTAAAAAAAGAAGGGAGATTAAGAGTCCACGAACCAAGAAGGGAAAGAGAGAGAGAGTATTCATACGGGTCCGCGCGAAGGTAGAGGGGCGAGGTTGCGTCATCGAGTAAATCCGAGGCGCCGAAGAATCCAGCAAGACGATACGGCCCTGCTCTCTCGGTGGGTAGATAGGGTATAATCATGGCGGGTTTTGTATCTCGAAGAGGCACACGGGAAGATGGTCCAACATCTGCCGCTGCAGGGAATCTCTGCCCACATGCTGGCCCGTCGTGCGGGTATGTGCGCACGCACACGCGCAAAAAGTGACATAGCTACACGCCGAGACGTCATGTAAATTCATTCGAAACACATGGCAGGGCCGAGCGGTGTTCCTACCCGTACGCGCAAAAGGGTTCCCTGAGTGGTGGAATCCGAGGAACCGCGGTCTGGCGGGGGGGCCCCGGCAAAAAAGGCAGATGATAACTTTGACTTACAAGTTAGATTTCGACGTCTCTTCATGTATCGTTGCGGACGCTTCGAAGGATGGCCTGGCCACTGGGCCGAACGCCCCGCCGCCCGGGTTAGCCGATTCATTTCTTTAATCGGCCCGAGAGTACCATGCGTGACGCCGAAGCTTGGACTCGGTTAATTGGCTGTCTTAACGTTTGATAAATAACTGTTACAAAGTAGAGATACGTCCGTGAGATTGCACGGAACCGGGAGAAGATTTAGATTAGCCTGCCTACCTTAGCATTTGGCACTGAGTAATTGAATCGTGAAGCATAATGGACCCGGATTTTTGTGCTCCGCGATACCGTACGCTTAATTGTTTCGGTTCTAACGCGAACACGAGGAAATGCGTATCGCGTTAATTGCGGCCGAGTGTCGATCGGTGTTTAGCTACCGAAGAATCGTAGAAAGTAGCGGTACCGCTGAAGAGTTTCTCCTTGAGGCTGTTACGTCGCTGGAATATATTGGTTATCGTTGAGATTTAGAATGTTCCGCTATGTGGATCAACGAAACGTCATCTACCGTTGCCGATGCTGACCACATTTCATTGATGACTTAATTATTCTAACAGCTTGCAGTGCCTCCGATGGGCACGGGCGAGCGAAGCCTTTGAGAATGATCGCTAGTCGGTGATTTTCAAATCAGCGGTAACAGGCCAATTCATTAACCGCTCGTCAATATTATCGATCGCGGGGCCAGCCCGTGAACCAATAATCCTGATATTTTCAAATAACAGACTCCCGCTAACGAGTCGCCGGTTGTTTCTTTCGCGCGGCGAAAGAGGAAAAAAAGGGGCAAGCGTGAACGCGCGCATTAAAATAACAGGGCACTCCGGTAACGAGATGTTCTTAGCGCATAACGAGGGTTTTCGAAGAAATCGTTAAGGGGGTAATTCTCGCGTTCCGCGAGTAATTACACGCTAGCCGTAACATTCCAGCGATCCCTGATTCATTATGCCGCTAGGAAGGCAATGATAGATCGCCTTTTGTTTTCGATTCGTCAAATCCGCGCGGTTGCCTTTGATTTCTCGGCTCGATAAGCCCGCTCGTCGAAATATTTCGCTTAGCCGCGAAAAATGGTCTCAACCGTGTAAAAGAGGGGGTCACGGGGGGTGCAGGGGGAGAACAGAGAAAAAAAATAGAAAAATAGGAGCAACCGCTGGTCGTGCTGAATTGCAGCGTTGTCTTTAATTAAAACCATCAAGCTAGTTGAACAATTATCATTAATTACGGACGTTGCTTAGCCGCACGCATGAACCGTCCCGCGCGTCGAGCCGCCTAGAATATATTCGACTTCTCTCTCGACTGAAAAAAACCGACCCGAAAACACGCGGGGAATGAAAACGATCGGAATAAATTTTCGTCGACGTCCTCATTCCTTTGTCTCGGACATTGATTTAATCCGAGATTATTTTAGCGAATCACCTTTTCCCGCTAATTGAAGGCGCGTTAATTAAAACAACGGATCCTCTGGTTTCATACTTGGATCGTTCTCAGATCGCATGTAGGTTATCGAATCGTTAACCGGCTCGCTCTCCTCGTATAATTTCAATAATCGTAGAATCATTCTGGTAGAGAGGGAGACGAAACCACGAGTTGAAGCTGTTCGCGGTAGACGAAGAACGGAGTCTTGCGTATGAATTTTCTCCTGACTTCAAGTGCAGAATGCGTTTGAAATAATAATGAATGATTTGAATTATTGAATAATTTGAATGAATCATTTTGGAAACTAAATGAAGGTCGGTTAGCGGAGGAGCTGTGTTAGCGTTGTTTTACCTTCAACGTCGACATTAAAGTGAACCTTTTATTAACGATATCCCTTTCTTCTGATTATTTGCGTGAGAAATTAATTTTATAAATGAAAAGAATTATTTAATAGTAGACCACAGTAGGAATTTCGGAAAGAATAGTTTCAAACATTCAATTCTAAATTCACATTATTTGTTAATACTTATTCTCCCCACCATAGAATTTCTAATCTAATTTGATCTATAAATACTTCTTCTACTATTTGCATAAAATTATCCTCGGTGCTATTTTCATCTCTCAAGCCTTCAACTTGTTTTGACCACGGCAACGTTCACGCACCGTTCTCGTCTCACGTATTTCATAATTACAAACTTAATTAGAAAATATTTACATACCCAAGATAAGTTGACCTTTTATGGCGGTAGATTAACATTATACGAAAAAAAGGGAGGGAAGAAGATTGCTTAACAGGTCGAAGTTCCTAAAAGCACACTTCGTAACTGTCTTTCCCGATAATCTCGTCGCGGGCGATAATTAATTACGCGTTATCTCGAATGAGGCCCGATTACGGGGTCTTAACGAGACAATAGCGAGCATGGAGGATAGTGGACCCGATAGCGGGATCCTTATTAGGAAAAATTTAAGGTTCGGCCCGCGTGTTTATGGGCCACACGCAAGAACGAGCCATATTTCTCCGTGAAATTTAACGAACCTTCGCGCAATGGGACACCATTAAAAAATTCTTTAGCTTCATGTGGCACGACGCACGCAACGGCGATAAACACCACCGGGCGGAATAACCGCAAATGGGCCGACGGAAACGAAAAAAAGGGAAAAGAAAAAGATAATATTACGAGACGTTTTACGCATACCTGTACCGAAGTGCCATCGGTGAAAAAAAAACTGATTTATTAGCCGCCCGTGTGATTGCTTATAAGTCGATTCAACAGCGCCGCGTTCGATGCGACGCGCGGGCGACGCAGCGCTCTTGCATTGAAGTCTCTGAATGTTTCTAAATGGCTTTCTAACGTTGCCTTTTTAAGTTGTCCTTCGATGAAGAGTAACTCGAGGTATACAGAAATTAACTGCATTAATAGATTGAAGAACGCAATCCAAGTTTTTCTCTGAAATAACATTGAAAATATGCTTCATTATCTTATTCCATGTTTGTCAAAGATACTTTATCTTGAAGGGAAGTATAGAATCTTGAAGTAGTTAACCTCTTTGAAACATAAATTTCACACTGGGTTAACTGGAAATGAAATGATTTTAATTAATTTCTCTAATTTTAAATTTGATTTGTAATAATACTTTAAGTTATTACATTAATAGTATCTAAGAATTCAGAATGTTTTCGAAGGCATTATTCCATTGCACAATAAAAATACTTTAATAATAGACTTCTCAACGACCAATACTTTGAAGTCAATCACGTTTCAGTTACAAGGTATCGAAGCTTAAAGCCACAGTGTTTAAAAATTGACGAGAGGATCGCAACAACCCTCCGCGACCCTAGAATGGTCAAAAAACGGCTATGTGGCTCTCTGGTCTCGACGATAAGAGAAAATGAACAGTGTTTCGCGCATAATTAACCAGTTCTTGCGAGCGTATTTCAACCTCGGTGACGTCTCTATCCGACCGCTTCGCTCATATCGCAGCGTTTACTCGGATTTACATCGCGCATACATATGTATGAAAGAAACTACGATTTGTATCGTCACGTTGGCCAATTAAGGGGCCGGGGTCGTTAACGAAGAGAATAATTAGAAAGCGCGGCCGCGGACCAGGGACGATTCTTCGTACGTTGACTATAGATCCATTTTTCTTTTCGTTTTACTTGCCTGGTCATGTTGCCGTCGACACAGACAAAAAGTCCCAGGGTGTGCCCTTTAGGTGGTGGAAAGACGCCAGGAATTAATATGTCCGTCACGGGTATCTGCACTCGAAATACCTGCATATGAAATGAACGCGCCTCGCGACGGTCAAGGAATATCCGTGATACAAGCAATTAAAGGGGGTAATTGGATAGATTCCTTTTTGCGGGACCACCCAGTATATACACTCCTGTGTATAAGTCACTAGCATCTTTAAACGTTGAAAAAGACCGAAGTAACTTCATGAATTTTTAGAAATATTAACGATCAAAAATATTCGTTATCCGGTTGATCGTATTATGGGGACAATGTGAATCTTTGTTGTATGTTATGAACGATATTAAATGTCTTTTTATTATTGTTTGTTACGTGTTAATCATAGCTGTCTAATCTTGAATAAATGTCATTTTGTTAAGGAGAATATAAACCTAATATATAAATATAAAACAATCGATCAAAATTGATTTATATTCTCGCAGTTATCAGATCTCGAATAATCACCAATAAAAAAGATCAAATTATAAACATAGGCTCTCATGAATCAATTAGCAGATAATCGATTATACCAAAAATCAACGCCTCATCGTCCATCAGAAAAAATAATCCCCCATTAATTCCCACCTTGACGTGTTCTCCCCGAATCGAACCCACGAAATTATCGGTTTCTCACTTCCGAACTCGCGGACCCATAAAACGAAACAATGCCGATCACATTCCGTCCCACGGATTTCTACTGCCGCGCGGAGTTAATCTTCTCGATGGTCGATTCGTGACCACTGGTCCTGTATTTGTTGTTTGCTTTTTTTCAGATTTTTTTTTTTTTTGCCCGACACGAATCAACGGGGGAAGCCAGGAGAGAGGAAATATTTGATAAACCGTCCCGATTACGGTTGCTCTTTTTTCGGCTGTACCGTCGACGAACCAGCCGGTTGATATTTACCGCGAAAATCGTTCCGCTGGTCGGTAAACAAAACGAACGTACCGGCGTGAATCCCCA
Organism: Nomia melanderi; assembly: GCF_051020985.1. Taxonomy (NCBI): domain Eukaryota; kingdom Metazoa; phylum Arthropoda; class Insecta; order Hymenoptera; family Halictidae; genus Nomia; species Nomia melanderi. The sequence continues at coordinate 8,830,952 of NC_135005.1, forward strand.
TGAAAAGATATTCCCGGTCGATTGAACGTGTTTCCTGGCAGTCGAAATTTTGCGGCAATAAAGAGGCGAAACGAAAAAAAAAAATATATATATATATATATATCAGAAAGAGGGAGAGTGAGAAAGAGATAGGGTGAGAGGGGGAAAAAAGAACGCCACGCGAACCGACACGATTTTTCGGAGGCTGTAAAAATCACGTGTTTGCGCCGGGAGCCGCTACGGTTAGGCCTGATCAGATGGCTACAGGGCTGATTTGCATGCGACCTTTGCCTCCAGGTGTTTCGGAATTTGCATACGAAAGGGTGACGCTCACAGATTTCCCCCTCCCTCCCGTTACTCTCCTCTCATTCCATTTTCCTCTATTAGCCTGCCTTCATCTTTCTCTCCCCTCCCCACTACTCCCTCCTCCATTCTCTCTCTCTCTCTCTCTCTCTCTCTCTCTCTCTCTCTCTCTCTCTCTCTCTCTCTCTCTCTCTCTCTCTCTCTCTCTCTCTCTCTCTCTCTCTCTCTCTCTCTTTCTCTCTCTCTCTCTTCATCTTTTACTCTTTCTCTGGATCCCTCTGGCTTGTTCAACCCCCGGCGTACGCATTTATGGGTTACTGGCTCAGCGTGTCGCGTCGTTAACTCGCCGTTAAATTTTCGTTAACGTCGCTGTTTAACCGCCGAAGCTTCGTCGGACCGGGCGAAATTACGATTGACTTGAACTACCAACGATCCGCATTCGTTGTTTTTGTACGCGGGCAAGCGTACAACAAGACCCTACACTATGTACGTTTAATCTTCGTCGCGTCCACTTTTCGATGTCGGTCGAATTGAACGTATTTTTCGGAAGCTCTTTCGCGTTTCTGCGATATGTTGAGTTTTTAGCAAGTTTTTCAAGCGTGGTTAGATAATTTTTTGAGGAATATAACATTTATATTTCATTCGAAGATAGATTATCCGCTTGTAATGCAGTAATTTAATCTTTTCTGTATAGAAGGGAAATGGTAGTTTTACGTAGTACGGAGATAAGGGAACTTCATTTTTAGTTTAAGTTCCATGAAATTTATATTTTTATATCTGTATGTTGTCTGCTTTGACGTATGGAATGTTCTTATTGGCAATGTTTTTGAAGAACATGGAAACAAACCTTATATTTCTTTTACAATAAAGTATGTAAAACATAATATAAACTGGAAATCTATATTCTTTAATAGTTATATATTGAAGATTTATAGTATACAAGTAGTGACACACAGTAACGTAAATCAGCATGAAGATCTGAAGTTTAATGAGTAAAAATAAATCGAGAGCAAAACGATCTTCGCAGATGATCCCATAAATCAAAGGTTATTATAAATTCAATCACGCGTATGTCGAGCCAGGAAAGAGCAAACTGAAAAGAGTCCCATGTCATTTTGATTGCGGATCTGTATTTCGCGTAACCGGTACGACTGCAAATACAAGTTGCTTGTAGCGAGAACCACTGATTTATGTATTTCGGAATGTAAGCATGGAGGATCGAATGAGATTATTCGAATTCCGGCGCAAAGATAAACGATTTCATGGAAATCACTATTCAATTCGTAAATGTCTTGTAATTCAAACTGTTCTAGTATTCGAACAACATATTTCTTTCATTATCTGTATTATCATATTCACGATATACTTCTATTTTTACGCAATAAATAAAACTTAACATCAGATCCGTTAGAATCGTTAAAGAACATGAAAAGCACATGAATTTCTAATTAACGGAAAAATCCAATACATACTTTAATTCAGTTATAATTAACTAGTACCCCAGAGAGCATGAAATCAACGAATCTCATGAAAATGAAACGATACGCACTGTCGTGAATCCATCTTGTATACAATTACCAAGTGTCGAAACCCGCAAATTGTAAAACTTCTATCGATGAAAGGTTACTACCGAACACAAAATAATAAGCCAAATAAAACGAATGTCCATAATTTCTTTAGTTTCACAGAATAGTTTCATTACAACAAACCAGCCGACATTGAAAATAATGAAATATTTAAACAACCATGAAATCAATGGGTAACTTCGATGTACCCTTTACTAGAGTCGCGCCATAATGCAGTTTCGTTGAACAATAATACCCCAGTCATTTATCGCTGCATTGCAACGAATAATATCCATTTATAAAAATCATTACAACTGCCAACTTGCTCGTAGCGGATTACTTATAATCTATCTCATACTTATAAACATCCCCAGTGTCATTGCGCCTACGCGTCTACGAGCTTGTGACCGCGTGCGTGTGCGTGTTCCGCGATTATGGAGAGGGCCGGTCGGCAGCCATCTTGGCTGACGTCGCTCATGCCGAGCACGCAACCGCGAAACGTCGACTTCCTTGTTGCGATAGCGCCTTACTTTTTATTGCACCCTCTCTCTCTTTCTCGTTGGTCTCTCTCGTCCCCTCTCTTTCCCTCTCTTTCTCTCTCTTACTCTTTCTTCCCTCTCGTTGGTTCCTTACTCCACCCCGCCCCTCTCTGTACACAAACGTTGTGTGTATACTTACACTCTGAGGCTGCGAAACGAACCGAGACACCCCTCCCGCGATAACTAAAATGGCGGAATTTAATGGACAAGCGCTTGGTCGCTATTCGCCGTTCGCTATGAAAATTAAGGTAGGCGGCAGCGTGATCCTTATCGCAGTTGTTCGGTTTCCTCGTCGTGGAAACGGTGAGAAAATCGCACACCCCTCGACCCACCGCCGCCGCCACTAGGACCCGGCTAACGCGGCCGGGACGAAAAGGGTGCTACTCATAAATTACAGAATCCCTAACCGCTGTATTGTGACGGGGCGGACGCCGCTGCTCTGAGCACGACTGAGTTCGTAGTCCTGATTGCGCAAAAACGAGTAGGTCGATTTGTCATTCGTAGAGTTTCCGATGAATCGACGCTTTGTTCGTGTTCAATTTCAACATTATCTTCTGCTTTTCTGTTTGCTGTTTATTGTGGGACTAATTGAGAGAATTCAAGTGAACGAAAATTCTAACGGGTTCGGAACGTTGATATTGCACGATCAAAGTGTAAGGCAGTTTGTTATTAACTTTGGTTGTTTAGGATGAAAACATCCCTTAATCTGAATACGTGCTTTCCTGGGATCCTAACGTTTTCTGCGAATTGTGGTGGATGTAACAGAGATGGCGAAGATAAGAATTCAATACTGGTTTAGTTTTTATAAAATTGTCCAAAAAAGTTATAAAATTAATCTTCATTATAGCAAGTTTAATATTTATTACCTATGAGATCTGTGCTTAACACATTTGCGAAAGACACTCGCGACTTGCAAAATTTGCTAGAAATCTAAATTTTCTAGTTACCGAAGCCTGTTTACAAAACCAACGATTCGTTTCTTAGAAAACTTGTGGCTCATAATTATTACATGTCCTCCATTTCTCACTACTAACAATACGATCGTTTTAAACGACAAGAATTCTTTCGAATACATTTTCATTCGCCCAGGGATCATGCAAATAACCTCGCTCCACAGGCTGAAGTGGGAAAGCTCGTCGTTCATTTGCTTCCCAACAGTTATTGTCTCGTTAAAATTACTTTCGTGGAAATACTTCCGTAACGATACGTACATAAAGTAATGCTAAAATAGAGATACACACGCGGCGCGCCGAGGTGTTCGACCGTTAATGAGAGTCCCTTTTACGATGTCACGCGATATCGCACGGTGCGATGTAAGTAATTTGAATTCGCGGAAGCCCATTATTCAAGAGACGTCCCGTTTTATGTTATCGACGAGCGTCCGCTAACGGCGGGAGGAGAAGAAGAAGGTCATTTTATAATGTCGGGAGGAGCCCGACCGCGGGAAAGAGGGAGGACATGAGTTGTAACCGAAAGATAGGTGTTTAGAGCCAGTGTTAAATCAAGCCTTCTCTTTACGGGCCCAATAAAACACGCGGGCATTCAACGGGTCTCCGATTCGTGCCACCGCGAACCTGTTTTCAAATAGAGGGAGACGTCGAGGTGGGAGAGAGAGTGGACAATAAAAATTCGATGGAGTCCGAAGGCACCGATCGTTCCGCTGCAATAGAACATTTTTTGCGGAAACATTACGAGTTATTATGGCGCCTTCTGCTCGTCCCCGATCGGCTTACTGGAAAACCTGTTCCCGCAAAAAGTCGATGAAAAACGAGATCGATAGCCGGCCACGTCGCTAATCCGTAGCCAGCTCGCGTTTCGTTTTCTTCTTTGAAACGATCACGTCAGAATGGATGGTTACAAGGAGAAATGGTACGGGAAACTGTCACGAAGTACTCTAAGCGTTGCTGCTTCGTCGAATATTAATTTTTTTGCACGATCCCCGGCTACGACTCGGAAATCGTAGTAACAGTAAAATAATCCCGGCGATTCCGTTTTTTTGCAGCGCGCGATTCTTTGTGCCTTCTTTGTTGCTTCTGCGTCTGATCTTTAATTTCGTAACTTCCCAGCGTGCCGCGGACCCTGGAATGAACGACGTCTCCGTTTAGTCCGAGCGAATAGTTCAATAACTTCTCATTAATTCCAGATAACGCTTATTAGCGTCTTACGAAGAGAATTAATAATTCGTGCGAACCGTTCGCATGACGAATGTCGCTCCGTTGTAGCCTGTCAAATAGATTACGACTTGCCGATTGCTTCTTGTCTATTTTACTGCTATAACGGGTTGCCGTTGCATGTTTACGCGATCACGCTACGGCGGCAATTGCGTTTGCAAAAACGTTACAAAACGTTTCTGACCTATCCTACGTTCGTTCGTTCAGCGATTTCTCTGTTCGTATTGCCGCTAAGAATGTTAATTAAGGAACATACGATTAAAGACGAATAGATGGAATTGACAGGCATTTTCGAAGCCATCTTTGAAATTGATTTTTTGGACTGCATTAAACGTATACGCATTTTCCATGTATATTTATGTATATTCTTAGAAACTATTATAAAAACGCTTTTAAAATATCGACTCGAAAATATCGACTCGAAATTTATCTATTTTCTCGTGACTTTTCCGTTGGCTCATAAATTAATAAACCTTCTTGTTCTTTAAAAGCGTAACTGCAATTGAAACTATCATAGAATTATTTTTTATCAAAAACATTCGTTGAAACTAATGATTAAATAGAAAACATACAAGTTTTACTACTTTCAACGGTTTCCTTTAGCTGACCAGAACGAAAATTTCCTTTGTATTAAGATAATTTTAATTTTAACCACAGCAACAAGTGGAACCGGTATTTTAAAATAAATGCTCAAATACTTCTGATAAAAGTATGCGCGGCGGCTTCATGCAAATACTCGATAGGAAGAGTCACTTTACGACAATTGACGTGCTACCTATCTACACGACATCAAGGACATCGAATCCTTTAAACCTCTTTAAACACTCATAATTGTGCAAATTGTGCATAAAACCGTTTTCAAAGTACATTCTTAAGAATGCGGTAGTTCGAATAATATTAGAAATTCTATATTTAATTCCTAGCTCAAAAGGTGTGTTCAAACTCTCAACCAGTTTTACAATAGACTATCTAATACAAGCCTTACCACTAAACACACCGACACTTATATACACCTACTCCTATCGTAACTAGTAAAATAATTTTATAAGATTATAAATATTACAAAATTAAACTCACTTTCTAAAATCAAGATACACAAATTACACGATAAATTCTCCTGAATGAGAGCAGACAGCAAAGGAAAGACAACAATTGAAAACCTGATCAATCCGACAATATAAGAACTGATATAAAGTTAAATTGCCAAAAACAAAATGCCGAATTTTTAATCGAATTTTAAACCCGATCATTTGGCCAGTCGGAGGTACGTTTAATATTAACGTCTTCACCAGCAAATCGTGTGCGATTGCCCATCACGATCAATCAAACCGTCAGAGACAGACAGGAAAAAAGCGGTCCAGAAAATTTTGATTCGATCTTCCGGATAAAACGAACAACGGAAAATGAAAAAAAAAAAGAAACAGAGATAAAGGCGAAAACGAACGCGTGTGCGTTCTTGTTTGCGCGCATCGAGGCTAAACGGGGATCGGTCGCGCGCACACGATCATCCAGACCGGACGATTGACCGAGCGAGGGATGGGTCGGGGCTTGGTCGCGGGCGTGGTGCGCACGATAAAAATGGCGCTACAGCGCTCACGCGAGGGTGGCCTCTTTTATTCTCGTATAAATACCGCGTGTGCGATGCACCCTCAACAGACCGCCCCGGTTTACCCCGACGAAAAACACGGCTCCATCCCTACCACGCATCTGGAGCCCCCTCGGCCCCGTGCGCCACCCTTCACGTGATTGGGAGGCACGAGTTTCCGCTTAACCCCCTCGGCCGGCTTATTATGCGCCGCTCGGATAGATGGATGGCACACGAATGGTTTCGGGGTCGTCAGAGGGCACGTCGACGACAGATCGAAAGATTTTCGAGGGTTTTGGTCGGCTCCTCACGTGACCGCGGACGCGAAGTACCTTCTTTTGTCGACGTGGATCGAATCGACGACAGTTCAGACTTCGGATTATTTCTTCGAGGGTCTGATCCTCGAGGTGAACCTCGTTGCGCTCGTATAGCGTGGACACGGATTGGCCGTCGATCGTCGCGTGCTGATCTAATAGTGCATCGCTGGTTTTAGCATTGCTTTTATTCTCGAATGTTTGTACAGAATTACGAGGGATGTTTGTGGAGGCGTTGCCAGATATGTAGAACTCTGTTATTTGTAGTCTGTATTTGTTACTATAGATGGGGTACGTTGTAATGGAAGTTTGAATACTGTGTTAATAATGATAGTAAATAGGTACGTAATAGTTTTGGGGTTTCGATGTGGTCACTTGAGTTAGAGATACATTTAGGTGTCATTGCTTTTGCTGTAGATTTATTCATGTTACACTTACTTCGTGTATACTATTACCATGACCTGATTCAGTAATTAATAAACTAATGAATTTATTATTTGATTTATTAATATATTCCGAGTCAAATGCAATTCTAAGAAACGCGACAAACTCTGAAGATACAAAGTTCCCGTTTTTATTACAGTCATACAGTGAGAGATTTACTATGCACAGAAGTCTATGTGATTATGTAGATCTAGAACTGAACACCATATTAAACTTTACAAGTAACTCGGATTCCTCGAGAATCTTGTAGGATACTATTTGTACCTGTGTAGCCGTAGCATTTTCGAATTCACTTACATATTCACCTGCAATCGAAGCTTACAAATCCATTCACCGCTGATGGTACATGTCATTCGTTATAACACATGGGACGGTTTCCGTTGACATCGTCAACTCGTGAAAAAAAGCGGAGTTAGTCGATGAAGGGTGTATAACGCGCCCCTAACAATTCCATTTCCCGGCGCGGCAAACCGTGCGATCGCGGTCGCGCAATAAACAGATCGAACCGGACGTTCCAATGTGTACCGTGACGATGTCATCTCGAAATCCGGATCGTTTCACGCATCCGTAGATCGCGAATGCGTACATCGTGCTCCCCATTTTATGCATCCCTCTCTCTGATGGCTCGCGGGTTTTCTGTTGGCCGGTTTCGTGATTACGCCGAAACTAAAAAGGCCCATTTGCCAGCGCAACTATCAACATATGTATGTTTCACCAGTGAATTGTTTCTGTTTTCAAATCTAGGAGATGTTGGTGATGTATTTTAAAGATTCGTGAAGATCACTTCGTCATAAAAGTAGACAGGCTTGAGTCATTTTTTTGAGCTTCTTTTATCATCAGCTACAATCGTTTTTTAAATTCAATACAAAAAAGGTAAATAAATGACTGTAAAAAAGTTAGTGAATAATTTTTCAAAATTCTTTTCTATTCCTGCTATGCAAATATTAATTATTAGGTAATAATTGCGCAATGGCCCTTAAAAATTCTTCCCTGTTATATTTAAAGAAGCCAGGACCTTTTTAATTTGAGCATTCAAACCTGCAACATTGTTTTATTCAATCAATCACACAATGTCCATCGTTTTCATCAACCCTTCTGAAAACTTATTATCATCCCCCTAAGAACTTGTGCTAGCTATTTGAACGCGTTTGTCTCAACGGAGTCGAGAAACATGATTTTTACAGTTCAATCCAATTTCACGCCGTAGTAACGTAAATATCCCACGATAATCGCGACTTAAATTTTTGTCCATGGAATATCGGTGCGTCGAAAGAACGCGCGTTCCAATATGTAGAAAGGCGAGCCGGGGCGTGTAACGATGCGTTGCAACGCTCGGGGTGGTCAGAGGCGGTTGGGTGGATGGGGACGATGCAATTCCATCGGCCACACTGTCACGTAGCCGCGTTAACGTGGATGCCGGTAGACATGTATAATGGTCGTGTGCGCATCGTCGATAGTTATTGCTTTGTTATTGGGCCGACTGACGCGTACCCGACCAACATCGAATGTTGGATTTCCCTTTATTGGAAATTTCCCGCGTCCCACTTCTGCGATTCCTCGATTTCCCGTCCGCAAATGTAACGGGTGAACCGTTACGCGCACGATTTCACCCCTTCGCGTTTTCCCTTTCCGCTTTTTTCCTCTTTGTTTCCCCCTTTTTTCCCTTTTTCCGTCGGCTGTTGTTATTCTGGGTCGCTTCCAGCGTCATTGCTGCGATTCAATCCTATTCGATTTACGTCCGATATTTCCGGATCGCATTCAAAGAGAATATTTCGTGATTCCTGAATCGTGAATAGAAGCTTTCGCTTTTTTCTCGTTGTTTTTGTTTCGTAGCTGAAGCTAATTAGACGATACGACCGTTGACGCGAGCGATTCGACGCTCGTTTCCACCATTTTGCGAGAACCTTTCAACCGATCCAATCATCGATGCAACGCGGGAGAGGGTGGGGTTGCACATGCCCTAATTGATTTGATTTCGAGGGGTTTTCATCCCACTTTCGTTGGGTAGGACCCTGCACCCCGGCATTAACGTGGCCCTTTCCCCCTCGCGGTGCTTCCCCCATGGTTTTCAAAAAGGTCGATTGCAGTTCGACCGCTTATAAACTCGACGGGTCACACGCATCACCGTGGTCTCCATCTTGTTAGTATTTCTATCGAGGTTTGATTCATAAAATAAACCTTATTAAGGCACTCGATGTTGCCACTGTAAATTTTCTTCGTCGATGATAATTTTACTGTGTTTACGGAGGCAGATATGCTTTTATTATGTCACGGTTTACTGGGAAAATTAAAGTTGATGCATCGAAACGACTCCATCATTATTACTGTGATTATCCTGCTTTACTTAGACACTTTCGTGTCTCCGTTACCTCATAGTCCTAGCCTAGATTAGTCGAATGGGAAGGACTGACTCATAAAAGCTGGAAAACGCGACGGTGATTCACCGATCCGTTCATTGCAAAATCCGTCGGCGCGAAAGCAACGTTTCGCATCAGTTTTCCTTCCGGTGGGCTTGGCAAAATTACAGCGTCGGAAATATTTGATGACATCATCGTTCACGTAATTTGCCCTTTTGGTCGCGAAGTTGTTGGCTTCGGCTTCGATGAATGAAAATTCAAGCGTGTCGCAATCGCGGCCCATAATTTCGCCCGAAAACACGTTATTATTCGTATTTTGCAATGCTTCGCAACCAAACTACTCGTTCCTAATTAATTTCACGTTCAAACAACGATTCTATTCTTTCTTACACGTAAACCATAACAACCATCAAACAATTAAACTATATTAATCAGTTTAAATACAAATAATAATTAATCACAGACACTAAGAAAACATGTACGTTTCCCTCAAACTTTCTTGAAAAAAAGGATCTTTTGTGTAGGAACACATCGTTTCACGAAGGCAATATCTTATTTCCGAGCTGTACAATGTGTTCTGTGCATATTTAGTCCCAACTTCGCGTACATCTTATCCAATTCCCCGTTAACCGTAAAATTCCCAGACTCTTTACGCGGGAATTGGTATACAATCCTGCAGGAAACAAGCCTCGACACGTATCAAAGAAAGAAGAGGTCGCGATTCTAGGGCGGCTAGAGCTCCGCGGAGTAATTTTCAATATCCACCTTATTAGCTCGGAATAATATCTTGTCCCAGGAGCTCCGACCTTCCCCCAGATTACACCGCGGCTCCTCGTTTCGCGGGGGTCTAATACCGTCGCCACTCGAAGCGAAATCTTATCCATATTTCGTGACTGACTGGAGGGATGCGCGGCCCGGAAGAAGAGAGAGGGACGCCCGCGGAAGGGAGCACGGCGGGGAACCACGCGAAGAATCCACGAGGGTGAGCGGGCAGAGGTTCGTTTCATCCTATCGGCGCAGCTTTCGTTTACGACCACGTAGGCGTTTTTACGCGCGCATCCTCGACTCCGTTCCCGCGGTACGAGTGCGCCGCTCGGGTATTAATGTTCTGTTTTACGTTTCGGGGAAACCACCCCTGTCCCCCTGCTCTTCCCGGAGTACGTTTCGTTTCGCAGCGTTCCTCCGGCTGGCAGGCGAGTAATGACGGGGACTTTCGCGAGCAGTTTCGGAATTTCGGGAGGAGCGAGACACGGAACCCTTCAGCCGGGCACCCGGTTGCCGGCTCGCGAACCCTCGGCAAGTTTGATTGCCGCGACGCACCGTGAAGTGTCGGCGGATGTCAGCGTTTGGCCTGCCTGCTCGAGACGAACGAGGCTGGTTAAAAAGTGATTTAAACGAGGGCTGTTCCGTTCTTGCTTTTCCCCTCTTTTCTGTGTTTGGGGGATAGACGAGGCAATTCAGAGAATCGATGAATGATTAGATTTTGGAGCAAGTCTGTCGTTGGGATAGGAAATAGTGAAATGGAGTGTTTTTCTAAGATAACTGACTAAGTGGAGGTTTAGGAAATATTAATGAATCGAAGGCAACTGAAGAATGTAGAATGCACTCGAGTGCATTATTCATCGAATCGAAATTGATTCGTCGATTTCCTCGAAACAAGTCTCCACTGCAAGTGTCCGCGGAGATACGAGTTGACCCGGCACAACGATCGGGAATCAATCCGAGAGGAAATTCAATAATAAATGACCCGACACCGTTTATCGTCTTTCGAACAGCATCGAAAATATCCGAAACTGCGCTTCTGCGAATCGTTCATTCCGCTGCGTGATATTCCCGTCCCCGATCGATATTTCCTCCTCGGGAAGGAGCGTTCTACTGCGGCCGTTCGCCACGGGCTCGTAACACGGAGCAATTTCGACGGGCGAGCACCTTGCTATTCACTTTGAAACCGGTCCAGCGATGCTCCTCTTCCTCTCTCGCGCGGGGTCCGATCGAATCGAATCTTCGTGTCCGATCTCTCGTTCACCCGCAAACGAGTTCCACCTCGTGCGCGGATGCGAGAATGATTCGCGAGTACCCGTGTTTACTTGCCAAGTCATCTTCTAAATTGCAGCGTGTTACGGCCGTGTGTCGATCGGGGATCGATATTGCGATAAAAAGAGGGGAAAAACATTATTGCTCGGCAGCGGCGTTCATCGTGGCCCGTTCAAGTAGCCGCGAGGTGCTAGTCCCCCGGACGGCGGACACTCGTTGCCTCGACGGTAGTACATCGGCGCAAGAATGTCCCGCCGTATCGTAAATTGCAGTCTAATTAAGCCCGAGCCTGGTTCCGTTTAAGCGAGCCTCCTCTCGAATCCGGCGCACGAAATGTATCTTTAACTGCCGGACACCGTACCCCGGCTGCGCGATACTCGGCCACCTTATACGGCGGATAATATTCGCCGCGGAAGCTGCTTCCTAGGCGCCGAACGCGCGCTTCTCGTCATCTTCTCGCCGTCTTCCCGTCGTCGACTCGATCAGCACGCGAAACGTCGTTATCACTCCTATATTCCAGAGGCAAAGAATTTCTGCTCGGAATTTATCCGCTAACTTCCTGGAACGCGTTGATCGTTGATCACCACTGAACGAATGGCGAACGAGATATTACTCTCGCGCACGTTCGTTTATGAAATCTCCAGGTTTACATCCCTACAGCGTCGAATCTCTTCGAGAGCCCCTCGCTTTCGTTTTCCGCGGGATGAATTTTTTCGAAGACAGATTCAGGACGTAAGTCGGAACGCAGGGATCGCAGTTATCGTGGCTGGACAAAATACCGGCGGGAATCTTTATCATCGGCCCCGGTAACCGGGGTGTAGCCGCAAATTGGACGCACGGTTCACGCCGGCACGCTATCATTTAACGTCGTCGTATATTACGCTAAAGCGCGCGTCCCCTTTCCTTCCTCTTGGCAGTCCGGCTCGGAAAGTTCGTTCGGTCCACTGGCGGACGAGGGAACAGGGAGAAAGGAGAGGACCGCGCGAGAGGGAGATCGGCCAGCAGCGATATATAATGCCGCTGGCATGACAAGGCGAGAGCAATTAGATGTCGCCGGATGCAGCTGCAGGCGATTGCGTCATCAGAGTTACTTTGCAACCTTGATCTCTCTCGTAGGGGTCTCCGCTTCCCTGATTGCCGCCGCTGCCCTCCCCCGTTCACTCCGTATAGCCTCCGTCGTCGCTCTTTTTTTTTCTCTCTCCTCGTTCCTCCTTCCCTTAAACGGGGACCAGAGTGCCGGCCTGTCCTCGGAGATTTCGGTGCCGCGTCTCATTCGGACGGCGAACGATCGCCGAGCATCGACGTGAAAAGCGGTGGGGGCAAACTAGCGACCGATTGTTCGGGGCGTATCGCGGCCGCGGAATTTATTAGCGCGCGAAATAAACGCGATGCTGAACGTACATATGTAAGTACTTACTTACGTACGCCGAGCCGGGTCCGCGTTAGTTCCGTGCATTCAGGCGAGGAACGGGCTATGGAAATTCGACACGGATCCACCGTAGCGATACACGGGAGAAAGATCGGCCGGTACGTGGAAAAGTCACGGGGAAGGCTCCGCCGGTTATCTCCCGGCTCATTTACATTCAATCAAGGAATCAGAAAATAGCTTGGATCAGAATTCGAAGAAACCGACCGGAGGGGAACTGATATTAAACGCCGATTCGACGACAGGCCTCTCGTTCTATCCGGGAGGAATCGCGATCTTCGCGTGTATTCGTCGGAAACGCCGCGCATAAAATAGAATTATCCTGTAAATCAACTGGTTTCGCGGCGTACCCCGGAAGCGAGTAGCCAGTCCGTGTAATTTAGACGCCGATTAAGCTAAGAGTCGTTAAAGACCTCGGGAGGAGCCCCAGTGGGAACAGGTGCGATCTACGATATCGCGGGCGGTGACGCGTTTCCCTCCTTCTCCTCCACCCCCTTCTCCATCAGTTCCACCTCCTCCTGTTTCTCCTCCTCCATCTCCCTCCCACCCTCCCGCGTTCCTCGTCCTCCTCCCCCTGGTTCTTCTCCGCGCAGTTTTTCATCCCGGCGGCGAAACACGCGCACAAAAACGCGCGACGAAACGAACGAGCCGCTCGTTTTTGCCGCGTTGATCCTCGTGTCGTGATCCTCGCGGCAGAATCGTGGGACTCGTTAAACCGTGCCTTCGCTCAGGTTAATTATCCTTTGCCGGGTGAGAGACTGTGTTTACCCTACCATCTTGTCCGCGGACCGGGGAAAAAACGAGAAACGCCTACAGATCAGATTATCCGTATCCTCGGCTATCTTCCTCCTATCGGGGACACGAATATGGGAATCATTTAACATTTTTCTCGGGAATCAAGTGGAAGAATCACCGACCACCTCTGCGGAGCGGCAGCGCCGGCGATCTCGTGATCGGGAGGCAGGTGTTTCCGATCGGTTCGTGAGCATGGATGATCGGCGACAATTTGCCTTTTACCGTCCCGAATGGACCGCCCTCCGGTCCGCGCGCGGGAGCACGAGGTGTACTGCCGACGAAAAAACTTTAGCTGCCGCCATTAGCGTGGTCTGGTCCAGCTGAATGGTCTCGCGTGTATTTGGGTTATGGGCATTGCGTAATACTTACGGTGGGAACTTTTTATTTGAGTTTGCTACCCGATAGCTCGTTCGAATGAATTTCTGTATTAATTAAAGCTGTTGGCGGAGATACATGAGTATAGGAGATGGTGTTCTAACTTGAACGGGTTTCTAAGTTAGATCTTTTGTGATTTATACTTGTTCTATACTTGAAATAATGTTATACCTCTTTGAATGTAAATGATACGATTTCTACACTCCTATATCGACTAGCTTCCAATCGATGAACTATACTGATCTCTCGATTTTAGAAATGTTCTGATAATTTCAATTCCCATTGGGACATATCGACTCCATATTTGAGGATTCTACGAATGAGACAGTTGCGCGAGACATTGCCAGTGTCGATTTTAACGGAGAAATCGAGATCGATGGGTGTGGATGCGGGCGTGCATTCTCGGAATGAAAAAAGTTCCCACGAGTTGACGAGAACTGCGGAAGAAGGGACGTACGAGTGTACGTACACGCGGGAGCACGTGTGGCTGCGACAACTTCGAGCCGATTCACACATGGCCGGCCTGTTTCGTGGTTCCTCCGTTTCAGATGCGTGCACGTTACGCGTGTTCCTTCGGTATGCAAGTTGCGACTGCTAAACATCTGTCCAACGTGTTTGTTAAGCGAACCGCAGTCTTTCGGGGAGAGGATGCTCCAAGATGAGGCGGAGACCCTCGCTCGGGATCCTTTTCAGCGTGCAAACCGTGCACAAGAAGTAACTTCATTCGACAAAAATGATGATATAAGTTTCGGGAAACTGGTTTCTGATGACTTCCTTTCATGCCTTTTGTAAACGAAGCATCCACTAGGTGTGGAATGTCAGAGGCGAGGCTTTCTTGTCCTGATCCTGCTTTTTAACCCATGCACTCTTTGTCGGTATTTCTTCCATCTCGTTCGTTCTTTTTATTGAAATCGATTTAGCAAGTGATCGTTAATCATTGGGCGTTTTATTTAGTTAATGAAGCAGTGGCAATACTGTGACCTCGGCGAAGAAAACGATACGATAGAAACAATCCTCTGAACGCGACGTTTAATTTTGAAAATTAATTTTATAACTTAATTTTCTTCTCTCTTTCAACAGTACAATTTTATTTTACCTCATTTGGTTTCTTCACGAGTAGAATTTTGATTGTTTATTGGATAGATCGTATTAGATCGTTTGCAGATTCGTTTTAGAGAACAAACTAAAGTAGGAAATTAAACAGATTAATTTTCTGCATTATTCGATCATAGTTGTGCAGTCATCGATATAAAGGACAGTGTTAACGCAGAACTGCTTAAAATCGCTTTACGTAAATCCTACTCGCAACAATGATATCATTCGACTGACACAGTAGCGGTCACGTCGATCGGGCTAATGCATTTAAGTGCGAGCAACCGGCGGCCAATGCTATTAATCGTCCAGTAATCGAATCGCTCAATTGACTCGGCTTTTCTTTGAACGTTGGATCGTCCATTGTAACGCGACCGCTTCTTTCTCAAGTTCATCGAAGGTACGTCTTCTCGATCGACTTTACCATTTATCTCGTCGTAATGGTACTACATTATTTTGGAGTTTTTGTCGATCCAGTATTTTTTCGAATCGTAAACTCTAATGGCAGTCGAATAAACATATCCTTCTGGCTTGACTAGGAATTTTATATTCAACTCTCTTGTTACATTTTCTTTACTAGGCCCACGAAAAAATTCAGTAGAAGCTTCGATTTAACTACATTTGACTAAAAACTATTCTTTGAAAATTATAACTGTAACCAAAATTTTTGTTTTACATATAGAAATTCGCATATTAATCTTCTCATTTCCTATTCCGTATCATTTTATATGAAAATTTCGAATTTCATTTGACACCTAGAAATAGTTTATACTTGATATTTCATTATAGAAAGACTCAACATACGAAACAACTTTCAACACGATTTAGATCATTTCCGTAGTAGCCAATCTACAAGATCAAACTGCAAAAAACAGTGTTCCAGAAGAATCGTTTAAAATCTCTCTAAACAGCTAATTACTTCCTCTATAAATCCGTAAAATACTCGACGACACAACATTTCGAATTCAAATTCTACCCCGTGTCGAATCAAAACGATCAGGTATTAACAAAAAGGTATAACAGTGTCCCGCGTTGCAACGAATATTAATGCAAACGTTGCACGAGACACCTTCGAAGGGAAGAAATTCAATATTTTTTCCCGGCGGGAGGACAGTTTCGATCGTGCGCCATCCCGATCGAGATCCACGCCTGCGATCCTCTCCTTCCTGTCCCGTCTCCCTTTCCTCGACGTCTTCTTCGTCTTCTTCCTCTCGGACGTCGTGTCATTCCTCACCGCCAGGGGCGTCAGCGTCGTCGGTGGACTCGGAAGAAGGAGGGGAAATCGGAGGGCCGTGTGTGTCTTCGTCATGTGTGTTTCTAGCCGGTGCCCCTCGAAACTCTTCAGTTCTCCGCGGGTCTCTGTGCGAGTTGGTTCTATAAAGTCTTTGAAAGCCGCGCGGCAGCGAGTTCTTTCCCTTTCCTCGGGCGAGCCTTGGCCGCGACAAACTCAGCTAAAATCGCAGGTGATCGTGTCATCGGGACCTATCGCTCTCGCCAGGGACAAGGATTAACATAATTTACCGCGTGCTCGAGTAGTCCGTTCGGCAATTTAGATTTCGGACTTCGACCGAAAATCGACATCGTGCGTCTTCACCCGGTGATCAATGACTGGACACGTTCTTGTAGAGAAGGCCGTAGCCTTCTGAGACCACTTTGCTGCTGACTGATTGTACATTTATCTACAATATATTACTGTATATTCACTTTTATACCAATATCAATTTCGCGTTTGATTCGTGGAATTAGACGAACCGTTTCGGAGCAATCGGTGATTTATCGTATACTGATCATTATACTCTCATTCGCTTATTCGTATTTATTCCAACGATCTACGAAACATTTAAATACTTTCCAATTTAATTCGCGATGACACCAGGAGACAGTGCCCCGCGCGATTTTAAGAGAACTATAATATTCCGCGATAACGGCACTCGAGGTTTCCATTTATCATTTTTTACACGTAGCTCTAATTTGCCTTGAGTTCTTGAAGTTAGCTACCCTTGCAACATCTTAGATGTCCTTCTCCAAGCGTCCATATGTTTTCGCTTGAAACACTCCTACATTTCATTCGCGAGCACGGTCGAAGTTTAAAGAATAAACAATTGAGCCTGGGGGCGGCGAGACGAGGGGGCCAACGTGTGTGAGAGGGACAGAGAGCAGTGCAACGATGAAAGTGCCGAGAAGCAGCGGAAGCAAGAGGAGAGAGGCGAAAACGCGGGGGACGTTCGACGAGAGTATGTTCATATATGGTAGAGATCCAGCAGCGAGGTATAGAGTTCCTACGTAGTGTTCAGAAAGTAGGAACTTCATACCGTGCTCTTGGACTTGCCGAAAGATCGTCGAGCGGTGGGTGTCGAGTGAAAAACGGGAACGGATCGATGACGGAAAAGTACCGACGGACGTGGAGAGAAGAACCGATAAGTGGAGAGGATTTATCAGCGATCAGTGCCAGGATGACCGGAATTTTGCCGGAGTCGCGCCGCGAGTTCGAGGGACCACCATCTTTCGGCGGCTCGGATGATCGATTCCTCGTCGATCGTTCGGCGACATATCCGATCCCCGCCGATCGAAATACACTTCCAGCGGCCTGTGCACGAAGTTCCGATCGCGAGAACGTGGAAAAAAGAAAGTGAAAGCAAAAATATCTACTACCGCGGTGGAATAGTTCTTGTTCGTCTTACGCAACAGTCTTTTTCTCTTTAACACCTTTGCGACTGGCGTCACATATTTGTGACGTTCAGCAATTTCTATCTTGCGTAAAAGAAATGAAATTACTTTCACGTGTGCTTTTATCTAACATCGTAACTCGCGGTATAACGTGTAGGAAGTCGACGAGACTTTTTCCTTGAATTTCCTGTTCACTTCGTGAAGACGATTTGTTGCGTTTAATGGGATATTGTAGCTATGAGGATCGCTGGAGGGACAAAAGCTCGTCGCGGACGTGTTAATCTGTTATTAGCGATAGCGGCTGTCTCCGCGATTTTTTATTATGTTCCCGGCCAGTCGACGACAACTCACTTTTTTATCGGTCGAATAAAAATTGGAAAGTCTGCGGTGGATTCTTATCCGACGCTGTGGCTGCAGCTTTTTCAACTTCTAGGAAGGAGATAAGCGGAGTTTTTTTCAGAGAAACGCTGATACTTCGATGAGAGATTAACGAAACTGCTAAGACGGGTGTTAAAATTTGCTGTCCGGGAGTATTTTCTGTTATCTCTGTTGAGGCTCTGCATTATCGCGAGGAAAACTCGGTTTTTGAAACGAGTTCTTAACTCAACAGTTTTTGTGTCGTGCTTGAATATAGTTATAGAAGTATTTTGTTCCCTGTAATACAGTGAAAGTGCAGTAGATAATTATTCGAGTATTGTGACATGGGGAATTCGAAATGTAGAAATTGTAAAATATTCTGTTAACCGGTCGCGTGATATTTCCTTTTAATAAAAATTATGGGGTTTTTTGTGAGTTGTATGATTTTATAGTGCTCGTGAGAGTCGAGAGGTGGTTCGCGTCGTGGCGATTTCGACGCGTGATAAAAGAAGCGGACGCGGCAAATGGAATCAACAATATATCCAAAAATAATTTGCCACAGTTGCTCGGTTACTAAGCGTTCGTGCGATTTTGAATATTGTTTCTACGCGTGGGCAGAGAGAAATTGCTGTCTCGCAAACTACATTCGTTAAGTGAATAAATTTGCCAAATAAAATTCTTGGTAATTCCCGGACTTTGAATAATTGAAAATAAATGTTGCTAAATGAAGTTCGACGAAGAGTTTCAACAAAGTTGAATACAGATTTAATGTTCTTCATCCCGCAAAAATGTTTACTGATTTTATGAAGGTCCGTTTTATTTCTGTTTTCATGAATTAGTTCGTAAAAACGTGAATCTGCATAAAGGTCCGTAGTCTAATCGTTAAATTAAAGTTGATTTATGGTTAGAAGGTATATTATGCAACTTCATTCATTTACCGCTCGTCTGTAGAAATGGAAACGCGATCTGAGAATTATGTCTATCGGGACGAATTACTAACGGATTAATTATTAGCGTTTGATTATCGATTCGTCGCGACACCAGCTTATACAGTACGTGACCGTGCACTTTTGTACTAGCTGCTCGGAATTGATGCTAACTCGTGCATTAAAATAATTGTTGTACGTTTCGAGATTCTCTCGGAATCGTTTCGAGTCGTTTTGATATGTGAATCGATATATTATATTATAGTTAAATTATAATAATCCTGTCATCAACAATGTTAAACAAAATTGTATAAGTAACATATCGTTTGCTGTTTGCAAATGTGATTGTGGATTGTGTATTTGCTTTTAAGTAATAAAATTTCTAACATGCGTAAGATTATGTAGAATTACAATCTTCGAATGAAATTTTTAAGTGAAAGTTATTAATCATTTGATGATAAATATGTACTGCAACAAAATGGTATTCAATTAATCCGAGTTTTTGTAAAATAACACTATAAAGTATCGAGAAAACTAATTCTTCTAATACCTTGGAAATTTATTTTCCAAAACAATATTTGAAACAATATTTTTTATAGTAAATGCTTAACGAATATTTAAATGAGTTTTTAATGTATTACAAACTGTTTAAAAACACTAATACTGCACGAACAAACAGAAAAGTGTACACAGTTTGTGTAATTATTTTAAGGCTATAATATCGGAAGCTTTTTAACAGTAGAAAAGTGCATATCGAGTGATGTGGTATGCATTACAAGACAGTAAAATAATTTATTGGAAAGAGAGAACTTTTATAGAATATGTTGTAGACATAAAAAAAAACAACGAATAATTCCCATGTTTTTGAGGAAATCATTTGCACTTATGTTGCTTGTGAAGTTTGACTGATTAATGTATCTTCTTATATGAAAAGGTAACGAAACGCGTCAAATTTGCCGTAAGTCTTATAAATGCGTAAAAAAGTTCTGGACACAGAAAGGAAACAAATAAATTGTAACGAAATCAATATTTCTACATCACGAGCGACTACCAGATAAACGGTATTGACAATACGCGCGTCGCCGATAAGGCGATATTTTTCTCCGATTAATGATAACAACATTGCTGTACGTTCCCTTCTTCAGTCGGTATAAATTTATCATGTCGAGTCTTAACATCGACGAACTTAAGATAGACGTCGCGAAAACGGTTTTGAGCATCACCAGAAAAACTTCATCTTAAAAATACTCTCTGTTTTAAATTTCTAATATTTTTCCTCTTCATAATAGTAAAAGATAAAATACATCGAAATTGTAGTACATTTGAAACAGGTTTGAGATATAACTTGGTTTAAGCAATAATATATATTCGAGTATAACTATGGAACTTTTAATTTGAAAAGCTACAAATAATACGTTGGTATAAAAAAACTGAGTACACTGTAATATTAAAAATATTTCTATAATTGCTATTACTTACAATAATGAAAACTAAAGAAAATTCAGTTCTATTAATTCTACAAACTATCATTAATTATTTAAACAGTATTCAAAGGTACGACTTAATTTTCATATTTTTCTAAGCTATCCTCATCAGCATTTCTCAGAAATAAATTATGAATACGCAAGACTAAAGAGTTTTTAACCCCTCACTCTACAATAAAGATTTCCAGACTAATTTAACAAAAATTATTCACTACGCACGGATCAAAGTAAAAAACTGTTTCACTATCACCAATCTATTACCTTCGAAGTAAATTTCCAGAATATAAAGATTCTCTGCGTCTGAAATTGGTAATGCTATAAAGCTACAAAATCCTATTAGCAAAAGAAAATAGGCAAGAGGTTAACGTAAAATATAAACGAGCGGAAAATGTTCGTCACAGTTTCGAACGCCTATAGCACGCCTCTGTTTCGGGGTAGCCAATAGTTCAGGACCAATATTGGTACCCGATCGATGTTTGCATGCGGTGACAGGATTATGCTTGACTCATCGAATCAGTGCCACGGCCATTTGTCACCTCGAGATTAAATAGAGAGCCGAACTATCTTCGAGGAGGGAATGGGACACGGTACAAGGGTGATTATTGGGCGTCCCTCCTACGAGGCTACCCTCACCGCCCCGTGGCGGTTTTTACCAATGTTACCAACCCCCGTTGAGATAAGACATTGCGCAGAGGATTCTGGTCCCATCGTTCTATTAGCATGTGTCGGTCGTGATGATATTTTTCATGGTGAGACGTGTACCGTTTCCTCGACAAATTGTATTCGTTCATGGGCTCCAGATGGATATTTGCATGAAGGGGGAAGTCCGTGGGTTCCCGCGCTTTTCTCCGCGCATGTTATACGATCGAAGTTACCGTGCTGATCTCCTTCGTTCTCAATCGGTACATTTCATAGTGGAACTATTGTATCAGTAAGTGACTGGTCTCAGTTTTCTCAGTTTGGAATTATTCATATCGTAAAAGTTAAATATATGAAATTATTTTGAAAGTTAATAGGTTTACTCGTATGCTATAAGGAATGATAGAAATTTTTTAATAAGTTGTAACTTTTATAGGAGTTATATGTTAATCGTATTAAATACTCGGTAGTGGAATTGTATGAATAAGTAGAAGGTGAAATGTTTATAGAAAAATATTAGAGAGTAGATCCATTGGTGTTTTATTTCAAACTAAAATAAATCATGGCGTAGGGTTAGCTGGTTCAAAGCATGTTCTGAAAATTCTACTTTTGCAGAAGATACGAGGAAGAACTATAAAAAATGAACATTATATTCTGTGTTTTTTTTCTTGGTACGGGGTTGCATATGTTTTACTTTTGTTTCAGATGTACGATAATAGTAGAAAAAAATAATCGATAAAATTATTTAATAACACTCTTTAGGTCTGTTGAGAAGTTAATATATTATCACCGAATATGTACCAATTATTAACTAATGCTACTGTAATATCAATCTATAAACTTAGCTTACTTTAAAATTTCTTCGAACAAATTTACCATTAATACTTAAAATACTTAACAAAACACTTATTACGTGTGCCAACATCACAAATATTGAGTATTAAAAATACGTTTTGAAATACTAAATATATTGCTTCTATTTTTAGATAGTAGACTAAGTCTATCATTTTATTATCTAATATTCTACTCCCTGCGCCATTTTCTTTTATTCCACTGTAGACACGCTTTAACGCGTGATCGAATTTTCACCTTCTTCTCTTTCTTGTCGATTCCAAACTGATGTGGCATTTGAAACAGCTCGGCATTTCGAAAGTTTTGGCGCTACAGCATCTGGCTGTTTTTCCATACGTCACGTACGTGTACGGCCCCAACAAAAATCACGCACGTGAAGGTGGGGTGCATAAATTATGGCAAACGCCATCTTCCTCCTATGCTGTGCGGATTGGACGAATGAAAAAAATCCATCCCTCGCCGAAGAGCTCCTGCACTGGCGCAGTTTTCACCCCGAATATACGAAACGTCCGCGCCATTTTCCTTACCACCCCCGATTTCGGCGGCGCCTGATCATGAACATCGCCCTTACGCTCGATATACTTCTGATTAACATGTTCACGATCAGCATGACGTATTTGTGACGCGTAACATTTTCTATCTTGCGTGAAGAAAATTAAATCACTTTCACGTGCGTTTGTATCTAAAATGGTAACGCATAGTGCAAGATTTTGGAATTTTTCCTGAAATTTATTACTTTCTTCGAAAGACGGTGTGATGCATTTTATAAAATATTGTAACTTTGAAAATTTTTACTAAAACGAACGCTCGTCGCGAATGTGTTAAACTGGGAAATTATTGCAAATGTATTTAGATCTGTTTTACCCAGACGATAGATTTCATGATGAATATGTGTTTTACTTGTTTTCAGCTTTGTGCGCATGAAGTTACTCGAAGAGGTATCCGCTCATCCATATGTATGATATATTTAATTAACCCATTGCCGCAAACGACGGCTCTAGCCGTCCATTTTACGGACTGTACTAATGCATTTATTTGTTTATTCTTCAATAATACATTGAACAAAAATGACGTAACAGTCTAGATAACATATTTGTGTACTTTTTTTCATGACCTGAATAAGTAAAAAAAACTGCGTTTCTGGGCACGATTTTAAAACTAAAAGTGTACGGCAATAGGTTAAATTAAATGGTTTTATTGTGAATTGTATCGACTTTCTTTTGAATTCTATTTTTCGATATTAATTATGTTTTAAATTTTTATTCTGATATAATGACATTACTATAAATTTTCTTTTTAAGTTAAAATAAGCAGATGAATCAAGATTCACGATAATATAAATTGTGTCTGGTAATTTCAAGTTTAACGTCCGTTAAACAAGTAAAATGGATTGTATAAGTAGACGGTCGAATAACAATCGTAACTGACTGTAGGATCTGGGTATTACTCGTGGCGGATCATATATTTGGTTACGAAGTAATCAATGAAAATCAGCGAGAATGTAAACAAAGTTGCCCGTTATGCTAAGCTAGAGCTACTTTATGATTCTAGGAAACAGTATTCATTTCCGCAGCAAACGTATTACGAAATGCTTAGAACGCATTGAACGCTAATGGTATCAAATCAGTCAAGGGTATGTTACGTGCTTTTTCAATTAGAACTATATGCTAATGTAAAACATAAATTTCATAAATATTGAATATTTGAATAGACACACGTTTTAAACTGATAAAAAAATGACAGCGTTGAAAGTTCAAACTGAAAACCTTCCATACAATAAATCAGGGTTTTAAAAATAAGAATATAGAGTTCAAGCCAAAATAGTTGAATTTTGATCATTCAAGTGTCGTATGTATAGAATAATTTAATCGTAATTTAATAAATTCTTAAATATTTAATATTTAATAGTATGGAATCTAAAAATCTTGTGCAAATGTGTACGTTTAAAATGAAAATATTTTTAACGTTAAGTTATAATATATAATTTCTATTAGGACTTTTCAGGTTAAAGTGTGTACAACTATTTTTAAAAATTTTGTGAACTAAACGAGGCGGTGAATTTCAATTATAAGTTATTACACATGAACGATAAAAGAAAAGTCTAAAACCCCTGCATACATCTAATACAACAACATTTATAAATGGTCAATTGTTTAAGATATAAAATTATTTAAAATCAGGGTTTTCTTTGGACAACGAAACTTTACTGGAATATCTCGTCGATCTCATTGTAATAAAAGCGTTTTCACGGGACAATCTATTGTTTGCTTGTGAATGGAATCAAAGTTTCATGCACAACGATAGTATCGGTGCATAACTTTTTATGGTGTCGATGGGTCGTTATTGAAAGCAGTTCTCCGGTCTGCGCGTCGATACCCTCTGCAAAACCAAAAACAAGGGTGTCAAAGAACCGGTTGATGTTGGGGACTATGAATTACTAAAGGAAAAAGTGATGTACTATCGAAATCTCTCTCTGAAAATACAATTTATACGTTCATTAATTTACTCATGTTTCGAACTACCTTATTATATTCATTTTAAAAGTATCACCGATAAAACAGCCATATTTTGCTCTGCAATGAAATCAATCGTTCGCAAATAATTTTTTATTTCCGCTCATTTATTTCAGCAAAATATCAACCGTGATTAGAAAAATATATTAAGGAATTATCTCACTGTAATGATTAGAAGTGATCTATTTATTCTTCAGTAATGTATATTTACCTTTACTTGAGTGCAATGAGCAATGCGAACTCGTCATTTAAAAGCGAAATGGTTCAGAGAAGAATCAGTAAAATTACTTCTAATTGAATTTCAATGAATGAAACGATACGACGGAAAATTGCTGATTATCGATGATAAAATATGGAAGTTCGTTTGCCCGAGGTGTTCCTGTTTATAATATGTTTCCGTTTGTCCAAAAGCTCGTCCAACCGGAAGGGAATCTGTCGCGCAGGAGGACATTTTCCGTAACCGTGTGCACCTGGCGCGATAGCGCATTCGGCGAAAATTGCACTGTATTGTACTTCATGACGCCAGTACGCGGCGGAGTGTTGTAGCAACTTTGGTCATTGAACTGTGCTAGACATGTGGCATGAATTTGCATACACAACGTGTCCAGAAATTGCGGATACCTGCACATAAGGCGCGCGATGGCACCTGTAACGTTTTAAGAAGTTTAAATTTTATCGGTGAATTTCAAGTAAACGTCTTGGAAATCATTTTATATAAATCTCACTCAAAGTCCATATCTGTGTGGCATTCCTTTTATTTTAGATAGAGATCTAAGCATTGCTAGCTGAATGTTTCCAACGATTTTAATGTTAATTATCGATTTCTACATTAATTCCTTCAGTGGAAATGACAAGTCTCGCCCGCACGTGCTCTTCGCGCAAAAATTGATTTTGTACATTATTTTGCAAATCTGCTGTTACATGTGATAACTTTCTTATTTTCATAAGTAAATTTAATTGCACCTGTATTACTACAATAACTGTGCCTATAAAATTGCAACAAAATTAAGTAACGTAAGCAGAAACATCTGAGTCGAAATACATCGTAAGGCAAAGGGTTAAAGAAAATGGAGTGAGAAAATTATCCAATTTTTAACATTGAAATGTAAGTTGAGATATTTTAGTATAACTATTTAAAAATAGTATTTAATAATAACACGAAGATAATGTTGAATAACTTTAGTTACAACTAAGTTATACTGTTATTTAGTTACTCGTGTGACTAAATATGTCGATTTGACGTCAGTTTTCTTCTTCCAATCATTTTCAAACAATTTCTCTTAGGTAACATTGAAAATAACAATGTTTCGAAGATGTAAAGGCACTAACCGGAGCAACCGATACGTAGAGATCTAAATGAATGACAGTATTCGGAAGGCGAGTAAAAAAATAGGAAATATAAACTCGCTAAAGAACGTAACAAAGGACTGATGCTGGATATCGTAAGTAAGAGTCAAATCGCGAACGCGGCGCTGTAAACCACGAACATTTCCAAAGTACGTCCGTTAAAGCTCAACGGAAATTGCGCGAATAGTCAAGGGATGAGGCTGCTCCGCCGGGGTTGGAAAGTTATGGCGGAGAAATTCGTCCAATGCAAATATCTTTGTCGGTTATACTTACACTCTAAGCTGCTTCGAAATTATACGGATAGGTATATTTGATATTCGATCCACGAAACTAGACTGCTGATTTCCACGCATTCATAAGAAATTTTGTATTGGAATAAATATGATAAATACTAAATCTAATATAAATTAAATACATTTTAATTTCTGGATAATTTACAATATGATTAATAATATTTTATATTATTCATGATTAAATATAAACAAGCGTTAACTTTTACAGTGAGATTCGTATACAATCCTATAAACAGGTCTGGCACCTGCGCGATGTCATTCGGGTCAATCTGCATTCGAGTTGATAAGACTGGGAAGATAACGATTGAAACGAGTGTACTTATAAATAAAAACGTTTATCAATAACGGCTTTTCAGTTCGTGTCAACATAGAATAAAACCAGCGAAACTGATCCTCAGACCTTTGACCTCGGTCAGCACTTTGAAGCCGCAAATATGAGAGCGTGGAAAAGAATCGAACGTTCCCGTTAAATGGAACAGGGACCACCTACGTGAAAAATACATTCGCGTTCGGCACGTGCTCAAAAAAAAAAAAAAAAAAACAAGAGAGAGAGAGAGAGGAAAAAATACGATCAATTGTAATAAGGGTCGAAATTTATGGGGACGCGATAAACTCGAGGATTTAGTGCGCTATCGCCGTTAATAAATAACAAAATCGTCGGGCGGCGGTCGTCCAAAAACACAAAAGGCCGGGGTCCGCGCGATGTATAATTTATAAATATCGTCTGGCCAATTTGTTCGCGTCCCCGAAGCGATAATTTTACGAACCCGATAACCCGATCGCATTGTGTGTCGATTCATAACTATCGTCGCGGTTTCGTCGTTCGAAATATGCCGCACCAGCGTGCGCAGCCCTTTTTCCTCTTTCTCAAACATTATGGTGGCCGCGGCAATTGCCGTGAACCCGACCGTAGACCACTGACGACGATTGGTTTTATCTAGCACGAGAACGATGGCGCGGGTCAATGTTGGACGTTATTCGAATGAAATTTTATTTGAGTAAGAGTAACGAATAAATAATTAATCGTTCGATTATACGTTATTGCTGTTATTCGTTACTTATTTGTGCGAGGAACCTTTATTTGTTATTTACCGTTTGCCGTTTCTTATTCGCATTCACATATTGCGTTGATATTAACACTAGAACTAATTTACCAGTAATAATGACTCGTCTTGATCGTTTTGTTTCGCAATTATTGATGTCTTAAAAGCATTGAATATTCGAAATGATGTTGAAAGTTAATAGATTCACTGGAATGCCATAATGAATGTCTGAAGAAATTGAAAATAATCAATTGTTACAATTTTTATAGAGGTTATATACTAATCGTATTAAATACTCAGTAGTTTTAGTGTTAAGAGAGGTAGTGGTTATGTTACTATTAATCAACGTTGAACTAAAGTTATTCGGAATAACGAATAAGAAATAACGAACGAATTTAACTGATACATTATCTGTAGATGATAAGTACATTAATTCGTCATTCCTTATTCGTTGTTTTGAATAGATTTTACTCGACACTGGTGCATAAATACTTTGTAGTGGAATTCATATTTGTTTTTTAATTGTATTTACTGAAAATTTATATTTTTAGTGTGTCTGATTTAAGTTGAATATTTTAATTATTTTTGCTATTACTGAGAGCATGGCAAAGTTATTAAAAGAAAACTAATAAAAGGATTATCATTTTATTATGTTACTATTCTTCCAATTTGAACCTTCTTTTTATTTAACATTATTTTCAGGTCATGATACTGTGGGTTGGTAAACTCATTTTGATATTGACTACAATATTATGTTTTAAAAGTCACATGTAAATATGGAGAAGTGATAAGGACTTTAGGAAGGTTTTGTTTTGTCTCCAAATTGTAGCAATGTTTGCATAATATGGTATCTAAGACTCTATACAGATAAATAATTCATACTTGTATAAGATGTCTGACGTAGGTTCATGTAATATTGAACGTGTTTACTATTTTATAATACACATATATTACTGTGACAGTGTACTCCACGCAGACACGACTGAGATGACATAAAATAATTGCATACTTTTCTGCTATCACAAACTATAGGAATGCAATCTAAAAACATTCAAAATGTTGAAAGAAAACAGTAAAATGCTCGCCAGTGAAAAATTCAATAA
The DNA here is from genome assembly GCF_051020985.1 of Nomia melanderi. Taxonomy (NCBI): domain Eukaryota; kingdom Metazoa; phylum Arthropoda; class Insecta; order Hymenoptera; family Halictidae; genus Nomia; species Nomia melanderi. Next base: position 8,859,155 of record NC_135005.1, read on the forward strand.
TTTCGAGATTAGAAGTCATTCCTTCATAATTAATTTGCCAGTACAGCGAATACAATTTATAGATAGACCTGAAATTGTGAATGGGAAATATTTGTCACAAGACCAACCTCTGCTAAATGAAACTCATTTCAATGAATTTTAATTAACGATATAAATGAGTGGCTCTTTAGTATATAAATCACAGACATATCATTTATTGGGGTTAAATAAATAAATAATGTTTAGTGAAACATCTTAATGAGACAAATTGTCGAAATTCCTGCTACGACTAAATGTATTCCGTCATTTTCGATCAGGTATGTTATGTATGGCTTACCTGAAGTCCTTAATGCAGCCTATAAATTCCGTTTACTTGCCTGGAATGTGAGAGTACAGAACCGTTGAGTATCGTTCTGGCCCCCTACCGATTTTACAACACTCTATGCCGCAATTGACGTAATTGCCAGCACAAGTAAATCAAGTCGCGTCCGCCGTCGTCGCGTGCACGGATTCAAAATTGCTTCAACAGGTCGATGATCTTCCGGTTTGGTTAGAAAAATACTGCACTGCGTCCACAAAAGTGGATCGATAATTCAAGAAGGCCGATTATATATTATCGACTGAATAAAGGACACATTAAACACTTGTAGTATCGTGTGATCGAGTTCAGTTAAAATTTGGTAGCTCAAATTTCCGTATTTTGATAATATTAGATGCCTATTCTGAGCTTACATGCTATGTAATCTTTGGTTCGTGACATTTGAATTTATTTAACAATATTTTATTTTGTATAATTCGTTTTCTGCTTTTGTATCACAATCGTTTTTCTTGTACTTTGCATGTTTTTAGGAAATTGTGTGACGTTTTCTTTGGTATGGGTCTACGAAAGTAAGAAAGGAATTTTCAACATTTCCAAACACAAGAAAATGTTTGACATAATTGTTATCAATGAAACAGATGTTGCCAAGTATTACGTCCTCTGATAATTTTTTCCATGTTTCTATAACTTTCAAATACGTATTTTAATAAACAGACTAATTTAAAATTATAACAATATCTGCTGAAATTAATGCAGCAGCTGTAGTAAAATTATGATTACGATTTTCAAATGTTTTTCAATTTTTGACAACTAGATTAAACGTTGTCCGATTATTTTATCGTGTAACCCTTAATGGTATTGCATATTAAAATTAAAATATTTTATAATATTACAAAACATGTAAGTCGGTTGCAAAGAAGTGTACTACAACGTCCTACAATTTGTTACTCAACGTGACCACGCAACAATATCGTTGCTGTACACGAATTACATACATGCAATGTTATGTGCAAGTACAGAAAACACGTGTTTACCCTCGCAGAAAGTGCCTGCGGTCACGTCGCGTTAATGGAAATAGTATACATTAATTAGCAAAATGGCCGTTGTCCGTACACCGAGAAATGGTGTGCTGAATGGCGACGCTAATGGGCAATAGACGACGATCCATTGTTTCCTCATTTCTTACTTAATTCTCTTTTAATTAATTTTTCTACCACGAGATCTTGGGTTCGAGCAATAAGTGTGTGTAACGGAAGATTACTTACTTAACTGTTTCCAGTGGTTCCCTTATTCGTTGCAGTTTATCTATTCGCTGGCCACCATCTTCGTTAAAATAATTTTCCAGACGCTTTCCCATTATATATTCATATGAACTATTTTTGGTAATATTACAACTAACGTACCAGTTCATTGTACTTAACAACATGTGCCGTGAATGAAATTGCAAATATTTAAATCAAACAATAATCCACTTGAAATGTATTAAGATGTAATAAAAAGAAATCTTGAAATCATTTTTTGGTATTCTGAATTTATTTGACATTTATTAGAGACGACTCGTTAAAACAAAGTTAATTGAAAACTTGCTGTTATTATATGACACAAAACACTCTAATTATAATATCCATTAATTTAGAAATATTCGAAGACGCGACATTTGAAGTTATTACAACGACAGACACAGAAATTTCACTTTATGGAAAAATTAATATAGTAATCCTTTGTTGCGCTTTTGTTTATCGTAGAACAAAGCAGCTTGTGTATAATGGTTCATAAATGTAATAGCAATGCTACTTAAACGAGATACACAAAGGAATTAAATGCTGACGAGTAATAAAACGCGTTTACATTAATTTTCATTAGTCATGTTGCATTCATGCAACAACGTTTAAAATTGTTCATTTAGGGAGATAATATACGCGAAAATCGTGTGTCTTTTTTGTCTTCAAATATATTTATATGTTTCAGTCCAATTTTAATCCTGATTATTACAGTTGTATGTCTATCTACGAACTGCGAAAGGTCAGATGCAGATGGGTCATCGCTGAATAATTGATCTCCGACCAAAAATCGACCAGAATTTATAACCGGACCATCTCTCTTCGTCTCGATAAACTTGTATAATTGTCGAATATGGCGATATCGATTCACCATAAAACGGAGGATTGCTCCATCGCGGCGAAATACCGCGAAAATAACTCACTACGTTTCGTTTAACTCTCCGCAGATCGCCGCGATAAAATAAACTATAAAATTCAACTACCTGTCGCGGCTACGGGAAATAAAACGGAAAAAGGCAAAACGGGACGATGAAAAAATAACAAAACTATGTGACGCGTATCACATGCACGCACGTCGATAGGTGTCATGTCAGTGCCAAGTTGAAGTGTTGGGATAACAGGGGGTGTTCAACATATCGAGTAATAACTATGGTAAGAAAATGAGTAGAAAATAAAAGTGTAATAGAAATTTCTGTGTAGTTACTAAGCAATATAATTTATCAACCTTATTAACTGAACACTATGTTTGCGCGAATGGTCACGTGTCCTGGAAAAACTGCCATTGAAGCTAATTTTATTGAATTCATTGTATTTTGCATGGATTTGTTTATTTATATATAATTTATATTCTCTTGTTTGCAGATGTTCTTGACAGAGAAAATGGTGTTTAGTATCACAGATATCAGTAAAGTTGTTGTAATCAAAGAATAATATTCATAATTGGTAAAAAAGGAAAAGAATAATGTTGATATGAAATAATTTTCTGCTTGACGAAACAAATAATATATTTATATTTATATCATCCTCACTACTATAACTTTTAAGAGACCAGTTTCATTGGTTCCTTGTGTTACGACTATACAACTAGATCATCATCCTAACCTGATATTCAGATACTTAAAGATTTCATCATTCGATTTGCCATATTTCCGGGACAGCATACTGTCCGTTGCGAGTACGTGTTCATTCGATGCCCTTGCGTCATGCTGCTAGTTTCTTCTCGCCTCTGGATTTCTTTTCTTTTTTTGGTATTCTTATGATAATGCAGTTCGCCGCTTGATAAACTTATCGTTGTTAACGCCCTCCGGACTGGCTGCTTCCCGCAACTGGAGATTCGATACCAACAGTGGCTACGAAACTGGAAAGGCCCAGTCTCGTACGAACGAGCATACGATTTTACACATTCGTACGGAGATAGATATTCTCAATATGTTAATACTCATGCTGGAGATGACAACACAAAATAAATATAAAATGTTGAATTCCATCGCTGTAAATTACTTTCATTCATTTCCCAAAAAATAAATACAAGTTTACACCCAACAACATTGAAAATAAATCGAGTGCAAAGGGTTAAGCTTATTATTTAATTATATAAATTTAATTATTGTTAACACGTTTTGACGTTTCCCTAGGTTTCAAATATTTAATGAAATGTTTAATATTTGTATATTTTTCAATTTCACGATTTAAGTCGTACATCTGTTTGCAATCGCTTTAAAAATTATTTCATAAATTTTCTTCTATTCTTACCCATCCACGTTAATCAAATTAAACAATCAGAAAATTGAATTTCTTCATCAATTGCAACTGCAATAAAAACAGTTATTCAATTACCAATCGTTAACGCAATTCAGTTTTCCCAACACTGTTCACAATTAACAAAACTGTCACACACTAATCGCAGTTAATAACGAAATCGCAACTGTATTTGTTGCGATTAAGTATTTAGTTTTGTCCTTTATTTGCGTACTTATCTATTTAGTTACGATTAATTCCTTCTATCTCTAACAATAAAAATAAACAACGTTATTTAAAGTTAGTATAATGCACAGTTACAAACCTTACACATAACGAAGAAGAATCTGTTTTACATTAACCCCTTGGCTACCGTTGACGCCTAAAGGCGCTTGAAAAATTTGGTTTCGATGTACTGTTGGCGCCTATAGGCTCCCGGAAAATATTATCAACAATAATTGCAGCAAAGCTTAAATTTGACGTAAGTGAATTTTAATTCAACAATTACATCTTCCGTTAGTCATATATTATATAAATGTCACTATTTTCGATTGGTTTAATTTAGTTCAATTCAGTGTTTTCATAATTTTAATGCACTTTCTTAGAAATATGCGTTGATGCGAAATTCTGCCGTAGCCAAAGGGTTAATAACAGATTCGTCATCTTTACTTTCAAAAATAAAAGAAACACAGAAAGACCGCATTATTTATGGGATGACCCAATACAATTAATTTCCTTCAATGTATTAATCAATCGCGACAGACACTAATTAATTATTGGCCAACGGAAGATCGTCGTTCCCGCAGTTTCTCCCACGCACCCGCGGTGTTCGAGTCGCATTCGGCCGCGGGCGCATCTGAAGTTCCCCGATTACGCGGCCGGCCGTGGGTGCAGGTGCAGATATCGATGCAGCGGTGCACCGCGACGGTCATCGGGCAGAAAGAAGATCGAGACGGTCGAAAGTGAGCGGAACAAGGTCCCCTCGATCCAGCGATCCATGAAGCCCCTGGATGCAAGGAGCGTTGTAAGTCTCCGTCATGCTCCATAAATCCCACCCTCGATACTGCCTGTCCCCGGTTACGTGCGTCCGCACATAGGTAGGTACGTGCACGGATGCTTTTCCGCTGTTACCGACGTTTAGGCTTCCTTAACGGGGGGACGGGGGAAAAACGCGCGGAGGAAACATCGAGCGAAGGAACAGGGTGAGTGAGACAGGAGACAGATAAGGAGGCAGCGCGGATATTTCGATCTGCTGACAGACACGCTCCATAAACCGCCTCTCATCTGCCGCGATGGAACCTTGGAATCGATCGTTTACGATATTCCCTTCGTATCCATGCAGATGATCCGCGAGAATACGCGGCGAATCTGAATATACAATGTGTTCCACTTGCACCGGCCACCGTAAAAGAAAGTGGGATAGTACCGCGGCAGTAAAAACCGAAGCTGGACCGGCGCGCGTACCCTTGATTTAGTTGACAAGCTAAATCTAGCCGATCTTAATTGCCTAACAATAAATTCCGAATGGAAAGCGACGTCCCCGAGATACTGCGTCCGTTTTAATAAAGTAGACTAAGCAACTGCGATTATTTAGCTGATCTAGTACCTAAGCGGGAGTACAAGGTGTATCGTTGGAATTGAATATCGTATCGCTAGGAAATGATCGTGATTCCAACGAATTTCATTAAAATTGAAATGTATGTGATCCGTCGACTGTTCCGCTCGGTCGCCGCAGTGGGGCTGTTTCTACGTTGGGGAAGAATTTAATAACTTATACCGGTCGCGTAACATTCGTGTTGTATTATCGGTTTATGTATGGATATTTGAGTTGTTTGAAATTTGGTTTTTATTGGATTGGAGGATCCTTAAGGTATCCTTCGATTAGTAATAATGGAATTAATTAATTGAAAGATGTCTTCGTTTGGAAAATTTAAATGAAGTTAAATTTTTGATGTGGTAAGTTGAACGAGGAAAGTTAATTTCACATAATGCACGGTTCTCTATGTATTCGATTCTTAACTGTATAAAAATGTTGCTTTGTAAGAGATCATTACGATTATTGTTTTAACATGTTGACTATCACGAGAATTTCGACCGTTTCGAATGATATTTCTTCGTTCACAACAAAGGTGAATGGTCGTAGAAATAATGATTAATAATTATTATTATTAGAAATAGCATTAAACTATTATTTAGTAATTACTTATGTTATTAAATATTTTTATTCGACATCAATTCGACATTCTTTGTTGCAACTGGTTCTAAGCAATTTGTGAGTTCCAGTGATAGGTGACCACTGTAGCAGTCAAATTCCGGTGACACTATTTTTCACATAAACTTGAACATTAATTTTCTTGGCGACGTATCGAACAAACCGAATTTTCTTGGATGTATGAGACATAAGAAAGATAGTAGAGCAATCATTATAAAGAATCTTGACTGTCTAATTTCTGCTTAACGAAGAAAACTGTCTCGGCTGCATATGAGTTTTAATGAGCGTTTACTTGGTAGTTGAAGTGTTAAATTAAAAAAAGCAGAAGAAAATATAAGGAGATCGGGAAATAGTAATGTCTCGCAGAAATCGCAAGTAATCTGTATATTCATAGCAACGAAAGACCGTTCCTTCCTGCGGTTTAACGCGGCCGTCCGCTCGCGAACCCTTCGTGCTCCCGCGGGAACACAGGAGATCCGGCTTGTGAGCGGTTTGGATGGACCTTATGCAGGAAAGTAATTATCTCGTGATTATTTGAGCGGATGTCGCCGCATTCCGGCGTGGTTACCGGCATTGGCAGATCGTTTATCATATCGTGAGTTTTAACGGGGAAACATCCGCCTCCGTGTCACCGTGATTGAAGAAAACCAGCGAAAATGAGATCCAAATATGCAAAACTAATTTAATGATATTAATAATACTTTATATTATATTTTTATTATGTCAAGTGAAATAACTGCACGACAATTTTCATCGTTACTGTAAGCAATATTATTACTTCAGTTTTAATAGTTTTATTCTTCGTCTTATATTTAATGCGATTACTATAATTATTTATGCCTATGAAAACGATAAAAATAATAATACTAATAATAGTAATGATAAATATCCTAACCGAGAACATGCATAATATAAAATTCAATGCTAGTCAAGTATTTAGAGAAATTTTGGAAATGACGTTGCTAAGTATTAGTGAACTAATTACTAAAGTAACTATACTGTAACTAACTATTGGAAAAAGAAATCTGTTGCAAATCTGTTAAAGTTTCGCGAATAATATCTCCAAAATTAAAGTTTTAGAATTAATATTATTTTTATGCTTAAATCAGTATAAAATTAATAGTTTTAATTTTTTACTATTAATTTTGAAACTTTAAAACTTTAAAACTTTATATATGTATCATATATATTATTATAGCAGTTTTCTATATATAGTATAGTACTAACTGCTACGCTTTATATGACACTATTAATTTACCATTCGACCTCCCGATGAAAGTAATTATAATGTTCACGAAACACTAAAATATTTTTGCGAAAGGGCCCGGTTTATAAAGATATGTATGGTCCCGGATCATTAATGTTTCAAATCTCTAATGAGCACTGTTTTTATGTCCCACTTATTTCTTTGTATAATTCTCTAGTCGACCGATTCAATTAAATTTAGTTAAATGATTTCATTCCTTTTTACATATTTTCATAATATTATCGCTCCACCTGCGACGCATTTAAAATACGTCCATTAAAACAATTTACGGCCCGCTGGAACGCAGTTACAGAAATTTGTTTATGCATGCAAGAAAATGTTTAATCGAATTTAGCAAAATGTTCGCCATTGATCCGTGAATTAATATTCGGCGATCTTGGCGCATGAGATCGTATCGACTGTAACAAATTTAATATAAAACATAACAATAAATTCTGTTGTAGCTATCCACGTGATACGTTCACTTTGAAGTACTATATTTAACTTCGTGTACACTATATCACATGCAATATAAGCAATATTCTTATTATTCGTCATTACATGTATTTAATATTTTGAAACAATATATTATTCAAACAAATATCGATTTAATACATATTTTTAAACTGTCCGTCTATCAAAACTTTTGCACAATATTTACCAAAAATTGACATTTGTGTACGACAGGTAAATAGTTATTACTTTTGTGCATGGCTGCAACTATGCAGAATGTTCGTATATTTATATAGTACCTACTTTTTCTGAAATTATGTCATTTTCTATAGTAGATCTATTTATACCATAAAATGAACAACTAAGGTTTTAGTTTATTTTTATCGAAGATATATAATAAAAATATTATTCACGCACATATACATGTACATATGCATATTTATGTAGAAGCTTCTTCGATTTTTGTCAAAGCATGTTTTCTCCAGTTACAATAGAACCGCATTTATCTAAACTCATTACGTGATAATATCGTGTGTGTAATTGGATCATTCAAATAATAGGAGTTTAAATAATAATTTGCTTGTTTATATAAACAGTTTATCCGTTCGTGTAATAGCAGTTGATATTATAACTAGATTCCAGCTCATGCATACGCTAACTTTTGTTCCGAAGCTTGGATACGGGGAAAGACATGAGTTCATGTAAGCAGTAGGTTGCGTGGCGTGGGTTATCATAAGAGTTCAGCAGTATGTTCGGTAAACCAAGCGCTGCGACAGAATTAGTTCGGACAAATGAAGCTTTACTGTACTACATTAATGTTACGAACTTCTTTTAACTTACCACTGTTGTGGGTTATTTCGATTTGTCATATTGATATCGAGCTCTGTAATTTGGTATTCATAAATGACGTAATTGCAGATTAACTTCGGTGCATTTTACGTGACCATATTTCACGCGAATCATGTAGTAACGAATGCTTCCACGCATGGCATTTGTAGCTCCTTTCGTATTATTTATGAATTTTAATTTGCTGTTCCCTTATTCACTTGAAATATATTGTTCATTCATTTTCAATTTCTTATTATTTGTGTATACTTAAAAAATCGTCGTCCACTTTTGGCGCTAGAATGTTGGAGATACGTTACGAAGAAATGAATAAGAACATAAATAGTTGCCAATATTATGGTAATTGTATTTAAAATGGAATGGATGTAGAACGTATGTTTAATTCATGTAATTTTAATTATTAAAGATCAATCGATTTCTCCTCGAATTCGAGTTTCCATTCCTTCCAGTATTATTCAGTATATACTTACAAATAATTAACTTGTAGATTGAACAGTTAACAAAATTAGCTTGAAGCAACTATACAAGCAAATTAACAATAAAGCTCCGATATATTGTTGTATCTTCTGTGTTATATTTCTCTTTCTTCACAAAAACGTACCACAGTGGATACAGAATTGTCTACAGGAAACTTATGCATTTACCATAGACCTGAACGTACAAAACTGCACAGAACTCCACACAACACGAAAAGATAAATATTTAAAATGTAAAGCTTTCTGTAACATTCGTTAAGAAAAATCATTTCCCATAGTAATCCTATTTTCCAATTACATTGTTAAAAATATGAATTCGCGTAAAGATTAACGGTATAGTAATGATAATTCGCTCCGATGTTAAAGAGATATCGCGTTATTGATTTTAAAATCGCGTTATTTCCCCGGCGTGTTCGTATTAATGAAACAAACATGCTTCAAGCGCGTCGCGACTGCGTCTCTGTTTGAACGCGGTACCGAACCGGCGATTTATGATTTCCGTTTGTTGTGCAGGAAAAACGCGGCAAAAGGTTAAAATCATTTTAATTTATACCGCGGGCAATTCCGCTCGGCAGGTAAACGCGTAATTAGCTATCGACCAGCGCGGCAGTGAGAAAAAAACCGGCAGGCAGACTCGGCCGCCGCGGTTTTCTGCCGAATAATATCCAGAAACGTGCCAGGTATATATGACTTTCCTAATTAATGCCGGCCACCAAAGTGCCGCGAGCTGCGCCAATTAACTGCAATCGCATGCATTCACCGCCGCATGCGGGGTTCCCTTTCCATTAATTGGAAGAAAACACATAATTTTCCAATTAATCAGCGCGATGGAAGGGGTGTCGGTCGATCAGATTTTTTCCATAATGAATTATTAAAAATCAATGGAACCGTCGATGACGATTTTCGTCGTAATTGTGAACCATAGTCCGCGTAGACGAGGAATGCGAACTATTAATGCGACGAACGGAATGAATAACTTGTGAAGATTGCGAAATTCATGTGTTTCTAACTCTAAAACTACCAAATCAATCAGATTGACGCATTCCTAAATTCTTCTTTTCCAATTATTAAATAGACAACAGATGCTTTTTTGAGAAATTATTAAAGAAATTGATTTAATAATAGGCAAATTGAATCATAAGTCAATTAAAGTGTCAACAGCTGCATTCTTAGAGTTCATATAGAAAGTTTGATAATGTCAGACTCGGTAGTTTTAATGCCAATATCTTGTGACCTGTGAGACTTAGAATATTGATTTTAATGAAATCTAATGTTATTAAGAGTACTATGATTTTCCTATATAACAGGTATCGTTCTGTTAAATTTTGTTATAGAAGAGAATTTATTGTACTTCTATTCATTTCTATAGAGAAATTAGTATCTGAAATTTATAATATGCATAAACATTTGTATTCAATATTACTTTGTAAGTGTAACCTGTTTGGATTGCAATGGAGTCACGCAATGCTATATGACTTTATCTTTTTCTACCTTTTCGTAATAAAAAGAATATGACATACTATTCAATATCCCCCATAAAAACCTCGGTCTTTCCAGGGTTGCATGCTCTCTTAAATACTACTTGTCTACCCACACAAATATCTAGTGTCTCAGGCACACGGTAAGTTACATGGTATTAATAAACCCTGTATGTATAACTCTACAAAATCTAATTACTGCTAAACTCGATGGACTTACATCTCGCGAATTATTAATCCGTGACGTATTGCGCCTTTTGAACTTCTCTTATTTTCGCCGAGTGAAATAGATGAAAACTAAACAGAATTGAAAATCACAATTGCCCAGTAAGTTTTTGTTACAAATGCTTGTCGATCCAAGGGTGCGTGTGTCATCCCTCGAAAAAACGAGTACTAACTTTCTTACACCCTGTACATCAAGGACTGAACACCGATATGATTTTGATATCAGTATTTCGCCTGGAAGTGAAAACCGAAATAATATTAACACTAGCTTTACGGAATTCATCCGTTTTACGGATACTGAACTGTTTAAACATTCCTTAGTAACAGTTTAAGTCTATTCTTATTCGTTTTAGCCGTCAATTTTAGCTCTAATATTACAATTTAGATACTTGCAAAATAAACATTCTGAAGAGGGTCAACCTGATCCGTCCGATAATTGTAACATTAACCGGTTGAATACGTTCAACGAGTATACACGTAACCTTAAAACGCAAATTTTATTTTTCCAGATAAACGTGTTATATTCTTCGTTTCGCCTCAGCTTATCGGTCAAATGCATTTGGCCTGCATCTGGCGAGTATACATTTCATTAGTTGATTTCATTGCACGCACAACGAGAGATTTTTCCAAATTAAATCCCACGGTTAACTCCGCAGTGGAAAGCAATCTGCAGGAAAATTCTCGCCATAAGACAACACAAAAAATCCGCGATAATAGCAGTGTTCTAATATTCCGGCTTTTATAAGGGTTACGAACATACAACCGAAGAACACCGATGTAATATCGGTATTTCACATTTAGAAGTCCCTGCGGTGTAAGTACACGCGCGTGCGCGTAACGTGTAAGTCGGATGGCTCTCCATTTTCTCCTGTTCGGTTTATTAAAATTGAAAACTACGCGAAGCAAATGCTGCGACACCTGCACAAATCTACATACTGGATCGACGGGTGTGTGTCTAACCCGTCCTCGCGGGCTGATACGCGAGACGCGAGGCGTTGGCTGCGTGCGCGTCCACGTGTACCCGCGTGCTGTCGCTTTCAGATCGGCTGGTTTCCCTCGCGACGTGGTTGCAGCTTCTCCGGCGATCCTACGAGAATCGCGGACAAGTTCGCAGTAAGGACCGATAAAATCGCGATGTACCTTCGCGAAATTATTTCCTGTTTCGTGCTTAAACGTTAAGTATCATTCCGTAATCGCTCCAAGCGGTTCGGCTTACCGATATTTTCGTTATTGCAGCGATTCGAAGACTTTGCGAAATACTCTCGACGGTGGATTATTACGTTGTAGCAGGAAACTGAGCTGCGATACTTGAATACGATTTTATTGGGTCCTATCGGCACGGCGGCTTGCACGAATTTATCGGAAGTCAATTCGAATACGCGAGAATCTGGAACAATTGGAGTATTTTTTTGTACAGCTGGAATGGAGTGTGAAGTGAGGTTTGTGCGAAAATATAATATTTTACTGTGTCGTTTTCTTTTGTATTGTTTTCGGGGGCATTGTAGCTGGGATTGTTGTAAACTAATGTTGCCAGGGTGATTTAAGTGTTGGGATATTTGCATGTGTGAAATAAGGTTGCTAATTATATTGAGTATTTAGAAAATGTATCGACGTAACTTATACAGGATATTGATCAGAGCTTATTATATCGCGTTTTGTCAAATTTTTACTGTTTTTATGGAATATGTGTCATGCTTATCAACAACATATGTAAATAAACAGTCGACGATCATTGCACCAGCTATGTACTTAGTCTGTGAACGTAAATGGTCCGTCAAGATCAAGACGACAATTAAAAATTTCTCCGTATTCTGTCAAGTACGCTTATTAATAAACATTACTTCATGCAGCGCATAAATTATTTAGCATGACTGTTATTGTACCCGTTTAGCACATCTTTAAGGCGATCGGCAACTGCATGAATCATCGAAAAACCGAGGGTCTCCGAACGTCTAAGAATACGAATGACTCGACATGCTCATGCAACGTCGATCGTTAGGAATCAACGCTTTCTTATAAACGCTCGAGTGTACTATCATCTTTCTGTTACGAATAAATAATTCGACTATTTAATAAGTGTTTTCTTCGAACAACGTTTAATTATACCAGTGTTCATGAATATTTTCCACGATCGATTCTATTGATTTATAAAGTTTTACTAGCTTAACGCGAAGATTTATTCCAAATGTGATTGTTTCAATTGATAAAAAATCATGTGAGCTTTCATTCAATGATCATAACTCTTCAAAATTGAAATTTTTATTTGAACTTTAACAATTGAATGGTGAAGTTTAAATTATAGGTATTAACGTGTGATAAGTTTTGTAGAGTTATAACTTTTCCTCACTTTCTTTTAGGGTATTACTAACAAATTTTCTCCAATCTGATTAAGAGAAAAATCATAAAGTAATAATAATTATAGTTTAGACGTTCGAATTTAACTTCAGAATTTTAATTACACGTATTTTAATTTTTGTGAGATATCGAAATCGTTAATTATACACATTTTTCACAGTTCAATTGTAAAGAAATCAAATTCTCTATAGGAATTATTATTAAAAGAGTAAGAGGTACCTTGAAAAAATCTGAAAATCAGTATCTGCATTGAACCAAATTGTCAGGAAATGTTCGTTCCCATATAAGAAGTTAATAGAGACAGTGACATTTAATCATAACGAAAAAATAAATAATAATATTCTTTTTTAGTATCTCTTTAACGAAATATCTCTTTTAACGGAAGTTCCTTGACACGACGTGACCTTTCAAACTCCGTTGAGAATGAATTATCGCAGAATCTAGTGGCAACGACAGCCTCGACATTGTTTCAAATTCGATTATACAGCGAAGAAATCAAAAAACTGAAACACTGAATGAAGTTAATAAGGCCGTTTTGATGATTATATAAGAAATTATCGCACGAGCTGAACTTGACGATCTGTGACGATGTACGCGGATCGGTTTTATTATAATATAAGCGATTGCAATTCAGTTAATACATTTTAGCAGAAACTAGATTTTTAGCAGAAACTATTCAAGTTTCGAGTTAGCAATCAACAGTTTTCTAAGGTATAATAGAATTAGTCTTATCATTAAATCGAAAAATTAATAAAGTCGAAGAATTATTCGCTAAAGGTATTTAGTATTTATTTATATGCGTATAACTTTATGTAGCAATTATAGATTTAAAAATGGTAAGTACGCAGAAATTAATATTTTTTTAATCGCGTCCCATGTTTTTCTCAGAAACTATTATGACTACAGCTCGAGCTAGAATTATATTTCAAATAAGAAATCATTTTTTCCTATGCACATTTTCCTTTACTTTCCTGCATCTTCAACAAATTAATTCCAGTTCTATTCTTTTTCAATAATCCATAACTACATCTCCAACGAATGGAAGGTTTACTTCTTTATTGAACTTTGCAAGTCTCAAGCACATTTCCGACGACAACGAACTCCGCAGCTGTTGCAATAAGAAATTAAAATTAACAAAGGTTGTATTACAATGAATTTTTCAGTGAATAATCATTGTAATTGGACATTGATTGCTTTCATGCAAATGCCACCTGGTTTTATAGCAGTCGGTCCCAACACGACCAAGCTTTTAACACATCGTCAATAAATTACGAGTGAAAGTTTATTAATAGAAATCTCGTCATCGCGAACTCTTACAATTAATATTAAACTTGCGAGAATTCAATTCCTGGGAGTTCGATAAAACGCGACATTTCACCGGCGAGCCTATTTTCCTGAATTGACGATGATTACGCGTGGATAATTGTCAATAATTGACATTTCCTCGATCATCCCGTTTACTACGAAACGTAACGTCTGTCATCGATAATGGCCGACTGTTAAACATAACCGTTCGTAATCAACTTGGAATCCCGATTATGCGATGGAACTAAGATTCCAGCCGCTAGCCATGCAATCAAGCCTTTAGGTAGTCATAGATAGTCATCAGTCTTTTGCCTGAGACAAACAGAACGATCTTTTCTATTCTCATGCATGACGCGATTCGACAGCCATTTGGCGATCGTTTAACCAAATGTCAAACCTTCCACGTCTTTCTAATTGGTTTAATACTGTAATCATAAGCAGCGTGTGCATGCATTTTTGAAAGAGTAGCTCGTGACTGAATGACGCTCGATGATTGGTCTCCTGGGAAGATGCACACCGAATTTTCTGCACCTTTATATTCTTCTTCTATCTATGAAAATACTTAACGTGAACCTGTATTTGTAATGACCACCTTAACTAGAAAAATAATATTACATAATGTAACAACCTGTTGTGTAAATTATTATACTTTGCCCTGTACTTGATTTTTAAGATATTTAATATTTAAGTTATTTCATTTAGTTTAAGTAAAACACGAGTTTAACAACAATTTAATATTAAAATAAACAGCAATTTAATGTTGAATTTTTGGATTTTAGCATGACGTCGTTGACAACATATTTTAAGGTCACTGAAATCAGCGGAGAGTGTTACTTTACAAAGAATGAGCAAGATGCTGAAACGTTTTTCAGAAGGGACGGTCGATTAAGTTATTAGGAAAAATTATTCAAAATCGTGACCTTAGCAACACCTGCAAAGGTCGAGGTCATCGACACGATGTCCTTTGAAGTAAATATTTATCAAATAATCTATCGTCAACGATGTAATTGAACGTCCCATGCATCAAATTCCTTCACAGTGATGAAAACAGAATCCGTTTGAACAGATCGATAAATCGCGCGCCATAAAGGAATTATTACGGTTTCATGAATCATTACGGTTATTTCTTCCGTAATCCCATCCATGAATCTCAGATAAGAGAAGCCCTTTTAGTGACCAACCAAACGATTCTTATCCCTTTAAGGATCGCGTCATAGTTTTTCCTACGGGTTTGAGTTTAATGTCAAAGCATTTCAATTAGTGACCGCCGATTGGTTTCTTCATCGCCGCGCGTAACTAAACATTAAAAACCTTTTGAAGAATCTGCTTGTAACTCACTTCACAGTTTAATGTCACTGTATGCTGTTCGATAAAAAGCTACTCGAATCTAGTTATAATTTAGTTTATAGAATACCCACTGTTCCTTGAATATTTATTATAATTATAAGTAGATCCAACTTCGTTATAAAAATATAGGAATATAAAAATAACATTTAAATTTCCAAACATAAATTTAGAATTTCACATTTTGTGTTACCAATGAAACGACAACTTGTCTCTAATATATCCATTAAGCTCCCATAAGATTAACAACATTTTCAATATTGCCGTATCATTTAGAAATTGCATTTTCAAAAGGCAAACCTTTCAAACAGAATTCTCTCATAAATCATTTGCAAGAATACCATCTCAGACTGTTTCCTTATCTTTAAAGTGACATCCATTTAGGAGTTATCAATATTTTGCTAAACAAATACCGGAATTAAACAGTACTGTAAGGTCGTAATGCAAGTACTTACTCGCAGATCGATGTAGAACGTGATCCTTAGCTCCTGACTGTGATCACTGAGCGGTTAGAAATATCAACGAACATAGCAAATCGAAGATGCGAGTGAAGAAACTCTTTCGGGAAAGATACGCTGAAAACATCAGGTGGCACCGGTAACCGATGTTCAACTGTAACACAGTTGACATGTGCGAACTGCGAGTAAACAATTACTGGCATGCGAGTGCACGCGCGGCTGACGTAAAAAAAAAGCTATGCAACGGAATCCACGCGAAAAAGCGTGAACACGCCATCACCGGATGCACTTACCCCTTTCACAGATTAATGTCCACCTTTGCATCAGAATGTCGGCGTGTGACTAGTCCAATGACCCCTGCCAGGTTGACAGAAAGCGTCAGCCCCGGTCAACGAACCCTACGGATCCCTGTTGGAGCTTCCGTTTCGTAGGCCCGAGCCTGAACATTTAGCGCTGCTACTTACATAATGATTTCATCGTGGAGGTTCCGCCCAACCAACTGTTCCTAACCGGGCGGGACCTTAACGCAATCATTTTCGTTATTGTCATCGAGTCCGATAATTAGGTGTCAGGTGATAGGGCATGAACGGTAGCGGTCGTTGAACTGCACGCGTAGCGCACGAAGGACGATGCATATTTATGTTACACTGGAGAATATGGCGGACTCGCAGGACAATAATTTAATTAGGCAACGTGTGGGTGAAGGAAGAAGAAATTGAGAAAATGTGAACATTTTCTGAGATAACAAATACTTTACTGTAAGATAGATAAAGTTGAAAATAATTGGTAAATACGTTAATCATTGCGGTAATTAATAAGTTATCACCATTGACAGATGGTTTTAACGTGTCCGTAGAGTTATTATACACTGACTTTCTGTTATAAGCTTTGAAGTTAAATATAGGTAAAAGACTTCAACCCCTTAACCGAAAGTTTTCTTCGATATGTACAACATTCAATACTGTTGTTTGCTAATCCTGCGTACCTTTGTCACGTGAATTAGCAATAAGAGAAGATCGAAGACAAAACTATTTATTGTTACTTGTTAGACACATAAAAGTCCAAATATGATAATTTAATCTTATATGAATTAAAATCACCATTTAATTCATGGTTCATATCAGTGATTTTATATCATCTCACGCTTACAGTCCTCGAATTATAAATATTTAAATAAGCAAAACGATTACATTAATAGAAATATTAAATTGTTTAAAGGCGACAATATATGTGACACGCAAAATGCCACACAATATCCGATAAAAAACGCTACTTTTCATCACAGTACGTACAAACATAATGCAAAGGACAGAAACTGCGTTTCCTCTTTGAATATTCTAATAAATTTCTTGTCACAACTGCGCGTAATTACAGGTTGAGTCATTTTCACTTATTGTCGTGCGTAAGCACCATATAGATTTAAAACTGATATGTATAAAGTGTAGCAATCGAATTTTACATATTTTTGCATCGTATAATACGGCATAAAGAATTTTGTACACAAAAGAAGATTGGCTTTTTAATCTTAAAAAGAATTTTAGAGTAAAAATGAGTTGTGATGCTTCGAAGGAGGGGAATCAAACGATTCTGCATCAACCCTTACGCTTTTGCGTGCTCGTGGGAAAGCTGCGTAGCATGTAAATGCGTTGATCTGACGTCGTAACTATTCTTTGATCCTATTAAGAAGTGAGGACACCCCAAAAACCAACCCGTTCCGGCCCACCACCCCCGGGGAGCTTGCGCGCGATCGTTTAACGATCCGCAGCCATTTTGAACACATGGCGTCGGCGTCGGCGTCGGCGTCGGCGTCGCTCGTCACGTCACCCCTGGAGTGTGCGGCTTATCCGGAAACTGCGAAGAAACCCCTCGTTCTTATCACCCATAACAGATGGCAGTGTTGGTTCTTATCCGTTTTTTCCAAAGATACATCCGAGACTTATTAACCCTTTAGTTTATAACTCCTGCTGAAGTTTCCGCTTTCTATTTAGTAAATATTAATATCACTCGTTTTCTATCTTGTCGAAATAAAATTCTATTTTCTTCTCAACCCTTTAATCCTATGCCGACGAAGATTCTTTGTTAAATTTATATCAAATTGCTAAATTATATATCAGTTGCTTAAATAATAGAAAGAAAGAAGCAACGTGCTAATCTCTTGCTGTTCGAGTAATTAGATCAATTGTTTGCGACTTAATACCCACATATGAAAATTTCATCTCGTTGGAATGTCGATATTCGTCCGCAAAGGGTTAATAGATAAAATAAATATAGTTGTATTACTTTCGAAATGCAACGTTAATTAGGAAAATGGTCTGTGTCACTCGAAGGTCTATATCTTTTAAGAAGTACTCACAAAATTTTATCAATTATTTATATAACAATAAATCTATATGAGAAGACTGTCCCCTAAAATATTTTATTAATTTTTTATAACACTTTCGTCATTGCGAATATAAATCACTCTATAGGATTTGTTAATAGTTATTTCTATATTTTAAAAATAGCTTGCTACTTATTTTAAGATGGTTATGTTAGCAACAATTGTTGATACTACCAGTTAACACAATTCTAAGAAAATTTCGAATACTATCCTGTAATTTTTATAATTAATAACCACTTGTAGTTACGAAGATTATGTATTATCGGTACTTTCAGTGGTGACTAACACGGAGATTCGATTTTGTTCACGGTTATTAGCTACCTTTGACCAGCCTGTGAAAAATCGCGTTGATCGATCAGATAATTGAACGTGAAGCATGGGTAATATTATTCAAGACGACGGAGATCAGCACTAATTCGCTACGCACGAACTTTGCATAGGATGGTCATAAAGGGCGCCTACGCGGCTTTATCGATTTAATTGTCGGAGGGCTTAATTATAGGGAATGAAGGGCGACCTTAAGAAGGATCAACAATATCGAAATCAAAGTTCAAGCAACTGGGGACTTCCGTGAGAGGAGGTAGTTACGAAACTGACCTACCTCAACGAGATTCCCCTTGTCATTGAAGAAATGTTCCCTTGCATAGCGGGCTCCACATGAACTAGTTTTCGTTCGCACGCTTTAAAGAGATCTGCGCGTTGTATGATTTTCCCAACCCTCTAGCACGGAAATGTAAAACGGTTAGTTGCTGATGGTATTACGGAAAGGTAGCCAACTTTTACGCAAAACCGAATCAGAATCGTAAAATTACGTTTCATATGCAGACTCCTTTATGAAGCTGCTTTTATTCGGAAATTAAATTTGAATATTTCTAAGATATGTGGAATAATGTCAATGGTTTAGCTTTTATCCATTACTTTTTACTGCCGTTCACCATAAACTGTACAGTTACTCGAGGAAGTCTTCGAACCATTGCGTCCATAATTTTCAAAAAATGAAGTTCGCCCGATGGAGTCACAGTTACAAAACAACACTAGAGTAGGCGAAAGATTCAAGTCGTGAGAATGTCAGTATAAAGATATCGCTAATGGGGCCACAAAATTCTTCGAACTCATGAAATATGTTTGTATTAATTAATATCATTTAGCGACTACCTTTAGCATTAACTACATACTTTCTGCAGCCGATGTTCCATGCTACGTAAGTACAAATATTTCCAATGTCCCTTCGTTCTTTCTTCGTTGAGATTTCTAGATTTTGAAACAGAACAAGTAAATTCTAATATTAAAGCTCAAATAAGTGACTGTACCATAAATTAAAGAACACAAGTAATCGTCGCACCGGCTGGCAGCGTTAGTATAATTTCTCTCAATAACGACAGTCGCGAATATTAAAAACTCAAGGAACAATCATACAGAAAGCAAGGTCTATATCGGTAAACTAACAAACTGTCGCCAACGGTTTCGAAACCAATAATAACCCGGAAGCGAGAAGTGCAATCTAAGGAATAACTGCGAAAGAAGTGCAGCACCGCCGTTACAGAAGGCGATGGCGGAGACGGCGCGCCGTGCGAAAAAACGAAACCGTTCCGGCGAGTAACTGGCGTGTTTCCTTCGATGGGAAATCCGTGAAAAGTCGTGATTGAATTATCCTGCTGCGGTGCCATGACAGAAACGGCGGCCGGTCGAAGAGAAAGAGAGGAGGAAACAGCCGGTTGCCAGGCTGACACCGGGGTGGAAAGGAAAACGAGAGAAAATAAAATACACACCCACCCATTGGTGCGACTTCGTTTCGTACATTTTATTCGAGCCAATTGGATTTATTTATGCGGGCGGGTAGCAAACGGGGGTGGGAGCTGAAATGCCGGGCTGCGACGCGTAGTCGGTAAAGCAGTTTCGCTTCCTCTCCACCCCCCACCACGCCCTTTCTGTGTCCAGGTTCGCGAGCTTTATTGTATATTTAATTCCACGTTGTTTATCTCTGTCCTATTCCAAGGCTTCCTACTGCAGACCTGGATAGATATTTCAGCGGGGTAAAAGGCGTTAATCGAATGGGAGACGGAGGAACGGAAGGTGCGAGATCTTCGAGGACAACGTTATTGCTGGCCAAATTCCATGGCTGTTTTCCTCGCGAGAATGGGAATTATTTTTTGGAATCTCGAAACTGTTATTTACGAACGTGTACTTGTTCAAGGTACATCCCAGGATTATACGCGAATCAAGTAATGTATAATTTTTAAATATTTCAATATATAAATTTTGAAAACGAAGGAAAGTAAAATTACTGTTCATATTCTAGGTTTAATCTTAATATTCTTACGTTGATTATCAAATATTATTATTTGATAGGTATTAGATATTAGATAATAGGTATATTTCAATGTTAATTATTATAACGATTCAGTTATCCATCAAAAAATCATTCGTTGGTTCAAATAAAGTAACCCAGAAACATTTGAGAATGTTCACCCTTGCCTACGGTATCGGGTCGCGAACATATGTAGAACACCCTAACAAGTATTGCATATTATTCCCGAGAGAAAAAAACTGTAGCTGCGGTTGGGTATAAGATTTAGTAAATCACATTTCCTTTCTTTCCAGGCTGACATCGGCAAGAAAAAGTCAATGACTATAATTCGACCTCGACGGTAGAAAGGGCACGTCGCAAGGGGGAGAAGGTGGGGTTGTAGTTTACTTCCGGTTCGTCTATTCGCGTCACCATCCGGCACGAGCTGCATTCTCACGCTCATTTGCATACTCGGCTACACATCAATATTCAGAGAGGCCAGAAAACGGGCCCGTTTTGCATACTGGACCCCCTGCTCGTGTTATTTCTTCTTTTGCAGGGATCACGGCGGGACATCGCGACTTTGATCCTGAGAAAATGAATTGGGTCAAACAAATTCAAAGAACTGTGGAATTCGATATTACCGGTCGATTGCCAGTCCAAGACGTCTTCGATCAAAATCGATTGACGTATAAACGTTCATCGACAAGGGCACCGATTATACAATATTACAGAACCTGAGATCATCTTCTACTTGTTAAAAGAAATTAAATGATTATTAATGATCAAACTTATTCACAAATTGAATATAAAGAATGTTTTCATTTACGGTGAATGGAATAGAGTGAAAGAGTCAACTGCATTTATATAATACAGTAGCATAAAAATGTGTATCCTTGTTATGTCTAGACTGCAGAACGCATAAATGAATTGATGAATTCAATTAATCATTGAAGGAACTGCTTAATCAATTTCAAACGCCGAAACATGTACATTTACGTTTCTGTATATTTATTAAAATCCTTCAAAGATGCCAGGGAACAAAGGAAGATAAGGAAAAATCAATTCGTCCCTAAACACCTTTCTGATCACTAATTTAACCCAAAAATGACTCCTTTAAATCTTAATCTACATACTTCGTTTACACATAATACATTAAACCGAGTAAAACAATTCAGTCTAACAAATACGATCTCAAACACTTTTCCAAAGGCTCATATTACCTTCAAATAAAAATGAATAAGACGCAAGCGTAACTTAATTCACGGACAGCTTGTATCCTGTAAAAACGAGTTACTCGTGACCGCTCAGCATAGTTATGCGTTAAGAACATCCTTTCCCAAGAAATCAAACTTCCACGCACACCCATTCGAATCGCTACTCGCACTGCCAGATCCTCGTGATTGATAATCAAACGATCGTCAAAGAATAAAACGCCAAGGTTTCCAGGTGCACATATTAGATCTACTGGAAATTTCTGTCCATTGTTGAATTGAAAGAGAAGAAATTTTATTGATAACGCAGACACGACTTGATAAGGAATCTTATAAAAACATTAGGTCCACCTCCTGGTTTTATGTCCAAGTTTCTATGTTCTGTCTATTTTCGAATCAAAAGAAATTAAAACGTTTTCAATGTGTTTATTAATATTTACTGAACAATAGAATTTCCATCGTTACTAACAATCTCTCCCCAGCGTGATGGTAATTTGTGAATTCCATTTCTATAGAGTGCCTCATCTTTGGAACCTTCAGATGACATTGTCACAACGACTTTTTCAGTAGAGCAAATATTTCTTATCGAATTCGAAGGGTTTATGCTTTCTTTCTATTTCCCCCTACGTCTTTCCTTCGTCCTTTTCCTTTCTTCGTCGTGTTCGACAAAAGATCGCGGATCGCCGCAGCGCACAAGCGCGCGCGCGTCCCCAAAGAAGAGAAGGAGGGCGGGTTGCGTAATTTAAATAATTCTAGAATGACCCTGACCCCGGTTAGGCCGCGAGCTGACCTGCAACCGGCGATTACAATCACAATGCAATGCCGAGTTCTCAGGGTAAGACAGGTAGCACACCGGTCTGTCCCGCATACATTAGATCGAAGCCATCCGCTATATAAATATGCGCTATATTTCGGGACGATACTGATTTTATGCGCAGGACGCGGTCGGCTGTTTAGAGTCCTTCGTCCCGAAATTATCCAGTTTCCCTTTCCAGCCAGCTCCTCGAGCTGACATACATTTAACCGGATCGAGAGATTAGCATAACGACAACCGATAGTGCGTGGCTGCGTTCCACTGACACGCACCTTGCGAAAATCCCACGGTAAGGGAATTTCTTGGCTTCGATCGACATGTTTGCGATGTTCATTATTCAACGGAACCGAACGGAAACTCGTGGCGTTGCATTGGAAGACGATCTTCTGCTTGAGCAACTGAATTATTATCCGAAATGTAGTTACACGATTGTTTAATCCCTTCTTCTTTAAAAGTCAGACTCGCGATGAAAATTTTCAAGTGTATTTGACAAATCGAGATATATATTATCTATTTTTAACACGTTGGGTGCCACGGAGGTCACCGGTGACCCCAACAAAATTGAATTACTATAATTCATTCGATCAAACGATGATTATTTGAAAACTTTTCTATATTACAAGTAACATTACCTAATGCAGTGACATTCAACAAGATAAACCTGCATTAATAATAACGCAATTCAATTACATAACTTGATATTCCATTATTTTCATTTTGTACATTTTTCTCGGCAAAATCGTGCGGCACTGAACGCGTTAACCTTTAGAATAAACGTAGATAAACGTAGAAACGTTGAATATCTCGCGATATACTGAAACTATGAAAGACACGAATATATGATATGAAGGGACATATTATACGGTATAAATAATTTTTACGTGAATGTTGCATCGGAGGAAATTTTAAGGATAGATGAATATTTTAAAATAGAGCAATTTGTTAGAGGTGTAAGAAATATAAGAAATCAATCATTTCAGATGGCATTGACAGATGACATTAATCTGGGTATTAATTAATTCACCATCGCAAATCTGTGGGTGCAGTTGCAAACAAAAGGAAACATTGAAATGAGTTTGGTGTACCGGATTGTTAAGTTAATGAGCAAACTATTTTGTTACGATCAAATATTATTGCGAAGCATTATGTACCATACGTAATGTAACCATTGTTAATAGCTCACAGCTATTGTCACGCATATATTATACGTCTGTGATTACCGTAACGCAATTATCCTTTGTTCGAAACGTAAATTACCAATATAAGTTAAAATTAGTTCAAATAATATTATATACAATTAATATTAATAAGCCACATTAATTAAAATTAAAATTAGTAATTATGAAATATCAAACTATACAGTGTTCAACAAAAACAAAGTAATATGCAAAGCCAATAATTACAGTCTATTAACATACCTATCCTATTTTCCTATTTCAACTTATTTTCCGTTTTCCAGAGAATAATATTCTGATCAAGATGAACGTGTAACAGTGTATTCCACTTTACGTGATCGATGTCAATCGAACATCGGATAGAATTGCGGCGGTAATTTGCATCTTCGATGCTGGAAACCAAACACTTGAAGGATCGAAAACTGGCATGCAGATGAGCTGACATAGCCGCCCTCGAAAGCGGATGTTGGCAGTCTGCAGCTACGTAGACAATGGACCAGTGCCATTATGTCCGTCGAATCCTAAAACCCCATAGAGTCGTTCTTCTCTGTCTATTATTCCGCTGGTGGCAGGCCACATTGTGTATCCGGTCTGCCACGGGACCCCGGCTATTGTCGGCCCACCTAATTATTCGCAAATCTTCCGCTCCTTGTCAGTACACACCCCTCCCACTCCCTCTTCGTTACTCTCAACGTCGCGAATTTCCGTCTTTGGTAACCAGGCCTCGCTGTTTCCGTTTAATTCAGCTGCAGTTCGAACTAGGTGGCTTAGAAGCTTTTGTTTCACGGTACGTTCCTTCGGCCTTATGCTTTGCTTCCCTTGGCCATGAAATAGCTGGGCCCCATTATAAGTAAGTTTTCTACCGAGACGATTTATATCGGCACGTACAACGTGTTCTTTGCAAATGCTTTTGTTCTATTATATTGAATTTCCGTGTTGTGAATATGTTATGTTTATGATATTCCGAGCACCCGTGTTGGATGTAGATCGCTGCAGAAGTTTCGGGAATCTTTTGACACGGGAATTTATGTTATACTTGTGAAGCTTTGCACTTTTAAGGTTAAAAATGCAGATACGATACAATTGAGAATATTTTGAGAAATAATAAAACCGTCGTTTCAAACTGATTTGAGAGGTTTTTCATATTTTTCTGAAACTTTCGCAGCAACCCTCGTATTGTTATTTCATCAGAGACTATCAGCAAGAAATTTGATGTTAGTTGCCGCGATTTGTGATTAAATTTTGTTGTTTGTTTATTAACGGATCTTAGACCTCATGCTTTTCTAATAAGTGTAGGTATTCAACAATGTCGATCATTAAAATGAGAAGCTGAATTATATGTTGCAACTTTGAAGAAATGAAAAAATATACATAGTTCACACCTTTTCACTTCGAATATTTTTTAAACCTGTTTGCAGCCAATTACATAATTTATATGTAACATTTAGTAAATTGTAATAGTTCGATTAAATATCTAGTACTGAAAAGAATATAATCTTTCAACAATTAAATCCTGTGGATTAAGACATTTTCTTTGCAAATGGACAGGATATTAAATAAATATAAATATATTAACATTATTTTTAAATATTAAGTAAATGTAAAGTTAAGTATTTATATTTATATCTACATTTATATCTATATTTATATTTATATTTACATTTATATTTACATTTATATTTATATGTATATTTACATTTATATTGTATATTCATATTTATATTTATAATATAAATATGCTGTCCTTATAGCGTTGACTCGGTACACCCGTCTCTCCGTTTACACGAATCATTTATCCATTTTTCGTTCCAGGTAAATTCATTTTTAACGAATGAAAATCGCGTAAGCAGACTCTGCTAGCACAAAAGAAAACAAAATATTCGACAAAAAAGCTTGTATAAATATAGAAACACATATTTATTTCATACAGCTCAACAAAAACAAAAATAAAGATATTTCAAAAAACAAAAGTAAATTTTATTCGACGTCACTAAATTCAGATCACATGTAAGAAGGAAATCGCGTAAATAAGAAGCTCGTGTAACAGAAGTGCCGCGTAAATAGAGGGACAGGTGTACATTTTCTGTGCCTGCTAGCAACAAGTATTAAATTTATCATATTGACATTCTTCTACTTACCATAGGATCCGTTGATTCAGGTATTTGAAACGCATACAATGTGGCGATTTTTTCGTACAAATTGACTTCGTCGTGAAGTGAGATGAAAGGGTTTTGGACGCTGAAGAAGTCCAAATCAATATCTAAGATATACGGCATATCTCGTTCCGGAAGATATTGGCGTATGGCGGCGCCGATAGCTGCAAAATCATCCTTCTGAAACATAAACATTTCCGTGATATTTTATAAGCACAACAGGGAATCAATAACTTAGTTGTATGCTCGGCCTTCGACATAAACTCCATAAAACTTCAGTTTTCAATGAAAAATTAACATGCGATGTAAATATAGAATCCACTACAATATAAACGTTCCGCTCTTCAACATAAATTAGGAAAAATTTACATCTCATCTTTCTCGGACTCTACAAATATATTTCCTCTTTCAAACTTATATATTTCTAGCATAAACTATTGAAAATATAAACTCCTCGTTTATCTTTATAATCCAAAGATACACGTTACATTAAGTATTCAGCGCCAACTGCTAAAAAATTGCATTTCCCTAAACATTCTACGTCATTAAACCCACTATTCCACCATTACTTGTTTAACACATGAAGTTACTTAATCAATAACGCAATAAAATTAACACATTCAAAATTAATATTAAAACTAAACCCACGACGAATTAAGAATTCAAATCATACTGCGCAGACCTGATTACCGATGAATCCTACTGAAATTTGAAATGTATCAGTGTTTCCACGCAAAGTGACACAAAATTGAATTGAACGCCGCATCACGCTGTTCGCATGCCGCGCAATATAAATACAGTGGTTCATAAATTTTAAACAATATAAATTTCCGGTTCCCGAGTTCTCGAGTGGTTACAAAGGAGGGACGCTTAAATTCGATCGCAGAATAAAACGACTGATCGACCGTATCGCGTTGATCCCTGTTTCGCAACTCATTGAGCGCAATTTATAAACTGGCCGTTTCTTTGCAGAAGCGGGACCGGCCGAATCCGGCGTGCCGCTCTCATACATCCTGAAATATTATTCGAAACGAGGCGGACGCGTTACTCGGCGTCGCGGTACAGAAGGGAACGGAGCACGGGGGGTTGGGAGGGGACGGTGGGCTTTTTGTGACGCGCAAAAAACAATGACTGCACTCGAATTAATCCTGTTAGAATTGATACTCGTCCCGGTAGCGGGATCGCAATTTGCATGCGTTCATAACAATGAAACGCAACGGCATACGCAGCGGGTCGGGAAGGGTTGCGGTGGTGATCGAGGGGGTGGAGGCTGTCACGAGGAAAGCAGAGCCAACGATCACTATGGTCAACGGCTTTCAAACGTTTAATACGGTCTTCGATAGCCCGGACGTCCTGCTTTTTTCCATTGCCCGCTCGAGTGTCCGTGTAATGAAATTTAATTATCGCTTTTCTTTCCCTTCCTCCGCCACCTTCGATAACACCGAGCGAAACCGACATTGATTCGAACCAATTTTTACTATAGATACATCGGGGAGGGATATATTTGATGCTCGTGATATTTGAATAAGAATCGTAAATGTTGTTTCTATGATGATTGTGGCGTACAACGGGTGACAGCAGATTTTTTGTATCGATTCGGGTGCGGGTTTAGTGTGATTGATAGGGAATAATGAGTTTGTATTACGTACGTAATATGAAATATTTTGATTTATTCTGTGTAGATAATAAGAAGGAATAAAAATAAAGGTGGATTTGGAGAATTTTGATGACTGGATAATTTGCGTCAAGTAAAATATTTTGGAATGAATGTTGGAATGAAAAGCGGGATGTGCCAGTAAGATAATCACCTTCTTATATTGGTAAATATAGATGGTTTATATCAGTTAATGTATTTCCACTTATTCATTCAATTTCTGCTTTTTGTATGTATAAGAACAAATGAAACGAATGAGACCGAACAGAGACAAACTTTAAAAATATCTTTCCTTCCTAAGGAGTTCAATTCATAATAAAACCAGATCCAAATTACTAAGATATAATACGTTCTTAACGCATTCGATAGCACATCGATTCATCGTTTAAGAAAGCGACAACCAAGTGGACGAAAACCACAATTACGAAAACAGACAAATGAAACTTCAAACTGACCGTCCACAGAAAAACCTCAAGTTTCAGCGATACGCAAGAATCGTCTTTCATCGAGCTCAACGATGCGAACCCCGTTTCTGTCAAGTGTCCAAAAATTGTCACGCGACCGCATTAGTCAGGCATTAGAGGAGAATACTTGAATGACCGCTCCTCTGAGCATATTCATTTGCATTCTCCTAACATCAGCTTTTTCGTTGCCCTCGGTTTCCTTTCAGTGCAACTCAGGGAGGGAGAACGCGGGAAGGGAAGAGGAACGGGACCGATGGTGCAAGCGAGACCAATCGAAAGAGGTGCGTTCGTATATTTTTTTTTTCCTTGCCCTCGTGACAATGCACCGTTCTTTTACGCTGAACTACCAAAGCTCTTTCTGACTGAAACCCGTTTCCCGTTTATGCAAACTAAACCAGGCAGGGTGATTCTGACTGGAATCGAGGAAGGACAAAAGGCTCTTACGGAATCCCCGTTGTGCTTAAACCAACAGCTCTGCCCAATGCATGCACGCCAGACGTTGCCATGACGTGTCTGCAGAGAAGCGAACGACCAATCTTCGAATATTCCCCAATCGGTTTCCATTATTTCTTTATCCACGAAACGAGAGGAACTTTTGTTTATTCTTTTTGCGATCTCATTACGCTTCTTCTCCTCCGTTCCATATGGTGGTATATTTTTGCCACCCGTGGTACTCTTAGTACCACCGAGCACCTTCACAGGCCCTTAGTGAATTTTATATCGGCTTATAAATTCGCATGGCTTGATAATATCCTACAATTTGTTTACTTTAGTGGTCGGATGCAGTTCGAATGCTGAACTTCGAATGGCTGCTGGAGATCATTACTTTCTTGATTAATGCAAGAAATTTGTTAACCTTTCGGTCGTTGATATGTCTGTATTTTTTATTTACTAGTATTGCTAGTTATTGGATTATTGAAAATCTTTTTAATTTCTATATTGTTGCAATTTTAGGATAGATAATTTTAGTGTAAATGGTAGTTTACTTTAAATGGTTATAATATTTTTTAAAATAATGAAATGTTCTATTGTCAATTATTTCCTATTAAAAAACATATTCAGGTTGGACTATCTACAGAAATTATTTAAATTTGACAATTTGAATTCTAACCAGGAAAATAGTACTCAATCTAAAATAGTGAGTTGAATTGTGCCTAAAATGATCTTTTAAGTAATTTTTTACACATATTTTTTATATCTCTCTATATGAATGAGAATTACTTGTTCGTAAATAACAAGACTAATTACCCAAATCTTTGAAATAATAATTTAGCATCTCTACACTGGTATAAAGTAAATAGTACATTTCTACTGTTTAATGAAATTACTGTTACTATATTGAGGCTATAATATACGTCTGATTTACATCCTAGGAACTCCCTGCACAATACTTTATAAAATTTTATTACATTATAATTAACCGGAATAAAACGTACAATGCTTGGTAAAAATATCGCGGCATAAGCTTTAATTACTTTGTCAGTATAAAAGTGTTCGTAATAGATTAAAATGACATGCATGTCGCGTTACAAGTGAGAAGAAAGAGCTCTCACTATCTGAAATCATAAGGAAGTTTCAAAACATAATTATAACAGGACTACGTGTAATTTCTATCATGCTGATGTTAAGTATTCAAGAGATATAAAGGTATGGTTGGCCAGAGGAACATTCATCTCCTTGAATATAAAAGACTTTACGACCAGACATTAGGTCGCCCCATAAATTCGGGCAATAAATTCGTTTTGTATGGCTGTTGATATAGCCAAAGAATTTTTATTTTGCAACTGCGATACAGCAATTTAAATGTGTCATATTATGATAATAATATTCAATGAGATAGTATAGTGAAGCATTTGAGATTATTCAGCAAAAACAAAATGCATTGTTATTGACAATGTTGGTGAATGGTACGTCACAAATTGTTCAGTAAACATTAGGCAAATCTAGTAGGAAAATTTTGCTGATCTCGTCATGCTTCATAGACAATCTGCATATGGTTATCGGCTATTTTGTACGCTGTAAAATTTATTCGTGTGCAAAAAGTTAGAAAGCTTAGACATTGTAAGAAACAATACCCTGGGATATTTTAATATAAAATACTGGATGAATTCTACAATTAGTTACGGAGGGAATGGAATTAGCTACGGAGAGAATGAAGAATGAAAGAGTAACCATGCGCGTTTCATATATTATAGATACGTGATACACGCCTACGTGCAATGATGTATGTTGTTTACAAAATTGATATAGCTATTTCTATGAAAAAGAGGATATATTTCATAGAAACTATATTTTTATCTTTTTAATATAGAGTACTTCCTTATTACAGTGATTCCTTATCTACAAAACATAGCAAAATGAACAATTTTTATAAAATTCAAGTGTTTCAATACACTTCCCCAATACAAAACTAAGATCTGCAAACAATCGTAGAAAACTTCTCAATCTATTTCTTTATTGACAAAAGGATTAAAAATCGTTCATTTTCAAGCGAACAATTAACGAAAAAATTGTCTAGATATTGTAAAAAATATACCTTCAAACCTGAACTTTAAGGGTGTTCACATACCTACAAAGTGGATACTGACCGACAAGAAAACATACATATCAAGCATTTTTTCGAGAACTATGTTTCACATAAGTTTCATCAAAATCGGCTGGTGTGCTGATTGAAAAGGTTCCCTCATTAGTGTAGGTCGCAATTGACCTTCTGCCGTATGCCACGTGCGGTATGTGTAAAAATCTGTCGTAGCCAAAGGGTTAATGACTATTGAAATTTAGGAATTCGATAGATTCGCGGCCTCGGGTGCCGTTTGTGAAAGCGTAGCGGGGCCGGCGACATCGCGGCACTTCGGGTCAAGACAATGCGCCGATTTGCATGCGGCACTGGTTGGCTTAATTGCACTTGCGACGGTGCTGTGATGGACGACCGTCTGTTCGGTTAATGCGCATGGAAATGCCTTCGATCTGGCCT
Organism: Nomia melanderi; assembly: GCF_051020985.1. Taxonomy (NCBI): domain Eukaryota; kingdom Metazoa; phylum Arthropoda; class Insecta; order Hymenoptera; family Halictidae; genus Nomia; species Nomia melanderi. Next base: position 8,890,484 of record NC_135005.1, read on the forward strand.
GCCACGTGCTGCGCCGTTTGCTCGCATGCTCGTTTGCGAGTCATTCCCGTGCCGCGGCCGAAAATATCTTCCGAAATCGAACCGAGTCGGATTATCGCGTTTTTGCACTTACCATCGGGTGCAACGCCCTGCCTCGGATTCTTCGCGCGAACCATGTAAAATTAGCAGTGCTGCTGTTAGTGCAGATTTTTCCTCCGGTAAAATAATAGGGAACGAATTATGCGCCGTGTCGTGGAATCGCGAACAAGATATCGCGGATACGCTATCGGCAAGACTATGCGTAATGAGCCACTGGCAAGAGTGGCAATACTATAATCACGCGTATTTCAGTATTGAATGCAGCTATTGACGTTTTGTATGACCCTATGCTTTTGTGATGGATATTTTAATATTTTGTATTTAATGTTTGGCACTGTACGTAGGTATTCTGTGTTTTCTAAGGAAGAGAAAGAGTAATATTATTCTTCTTTAACCCCTTGGCTACTGTTGGCGCCTAAAAGCGCTTGACAAATTTGGTTTCGATGTACTGTTGGCACCTATAGGCGTCCGAAAAATATTATTGACAATAATTGCAGCAAAACTCGCTTAAATCTGACGTAAGTGAACTTTATTTCAACAGTTACATCTTCCGTTAGTCATACATTATATAAATGTGACTATTTTCGATTGGTTTAATTTAGTTCAATTCAGTGTTTTCATAGTTTTAATACACTTTCTTAGAAATATGCGTTGACGCAAAATTCTGCCGTCGCCAAAGGGTTAAGGACAGTACATTTTACTTGGAACTTTTTAATTCTGCTTTCGTTATATTTGTGGAAGTGAAACATTTCGGTGCTATGTGAGATATGGATAAATGTCGGAGTAGCAGATTTGAACATTCGAAAAATTGGTATTTGGATGCTGTTGCATTGTATTGTCTTTCTTACTCACGATTAACACACTTAAGTCTAGCGTATCTACCGTATAAATTTTTATAATAAGTATATACGATATATTTATAACATTTTTTGGAATGTGTCATTTTCTTCCTTTCTTCTGTACCACGATGCAAAGCTACGAAATTTCTTTCACAATTCTAGCTGTATAATCAGCAGTTACTCCATCACCAGTTACCCTGTATATCGGTAGTAGACTAACTGTCTGTTATAACTGTAATTTAGGCTGACATTAGTACAACGTTATAATGTGCCCCGTCTACATTCACAGCAGAAAAAGAGAGGCAAAATCATGGTCGAAGGCGTGGCGAATCGGATAAGTTGCACTATCGCCTTTTAATCAGTTCATTTGGCTGAAGTAAGTAGTACTTGAAAGTTCACTTGTCCTTTCCCGTTGTAAGGAACCTTTTTACTGGACAGTTTTTAATTAGTCTGATTATCTAATGCCACCAGCTTGAGCAACTGTCCACTGTACAACGGAAAACTGATAAACTTACAATTAGTGAAACGGGTAAGTACGAACGGTAACAATAAAAAGACAATAACTAACGATTAACAGAAATTTTCTCATGACAACCACGCACACATTGAAACACCACAAACAAAACGTAATATCATAAAGACTTGTTCTTCTATCTTAAGGAATTAGACGTCCAAACAATGATGCAAGTAATTGAAGTTAATTGCGATCGTGGTTGCAAAAAGTACGTATCTAATTACTTGGAAGACCAGTATCGAAACTGATTTGATACAACGGTTATTATGTAAACAATAGATCATTCTTTTGTCTCCGCTAAACTCCGTTGATTATAAATTCCTCGTAAACCCCAGGAAAAGCAGCTCGGCGGAATTGCTTGGAAACGATATGACAAAGGGGAATTCCTGTTTTTTCTTTCGTGACCAACGAACGCAGCTATCGTGGTTAACAATAACCGACGAGCTGCTGTTTCTTTGTTTCCGGCAATGTTCGCGATGATACATCGCGGTCAGAATTGCTTCACTTGCCTATGAGTCATTAGAATCGAACACTATGCGTTTATGGAACACGCTTCGCGGCTCGCGATGCTCGTCACGCGTGCGTACTCGCGAGATAACAGCGCCTCGATGCAAATTAAAAATCGCATGACAAAGATAGGGGATTACGGGTGTTGCGCAATCGCGCACTTAATGATTTCGACGTATAAACCAGTGATACATGACTTCCCGTTTCGTACACTCTATTGGTTGTTAAATATTATGTTATAACTTGCATTATAAACGCTCGGCTGGATTGCGGAATTCGAAATGAAAGTAATCATCAAATTTGAAACGTTATGCTTGTAATGTGTAGCAAGAGAAAGTTTTGCATTCATGATTTTCATTATACGTCTTATTACAAAATATACATGTACGTGTTTTGTAACGAGACTTCGCATTGAATGCCAAAATATTAGGTGTGACAGAATATTGTGGACCAAATATTTAAAATTTCAATTTTCATATGAAATATGTAAGAGGCAAGTTATGTATACTGTGGATATTTACAAAATGAAGAAATCATGAGAACATCATTGTACTGCAGATTTAAATTACTTGTACGACTTGCATATTACAATTTAATTTGTTTTGATCAGTATAATCATATTTCGTGAGATATATATACGAATCTTTTTAAACTATAAAATTTAAAATTGATACTCCTTAAAAAGTTGCATCTAGAGATACAAGCTAATAAAATACCAAGTAATTGATAGAATGACAGTTACACGTGAAATGAGAATTAATTCAGGTTTAGAAAATTTGGAAAATCATATTGTCGAAAAGTAATTGTAGTTTTTTACTTAGTATATAAATATAAATTGTAAGTAATAGGTCAAAGCAGTCTAAATTTAATCAAATCTCAAGTCATATTATACTACATGAAAAATTAATGACGACGTCATCTGCATGGGTGTGTTTGAAGTGAAAATGAAAATTTAAATGTCAGCGATTTAATTTAATAATCGAACCGTAAATTTTTATTAAGAACAGACGTCAGTAATAAAGACGGGAAGCAATTTAGATCGGTGAGTGGTGATTTAGTTCAAAGATCATTTGCGCGTCTTAGATCAAAGAGATCGCCATAAGAATCCCGAGGAACATCTGCAGCTGGAATTCAAAGATTGCGCAAAAGCTGTTATCATTTCTTAACTAGAACAAGGGAAAAAGAAAAATTGATCACACCACTTCAAGGAAGTGATTATTGCTGCGCTCGGAAAACACGAGATGCGGTCAATTTTAGAAAGTGACGTAGTCATCGTGAAGCGACACGTTTACGTTGTCTAGAATAGACAACATAATTAACGATAATTAATGATAGTACTTTAGAAATAGAGGAAATGGAATGTTCGTGTGTATGCTTTCATTAACCTACACGAATTATAAATATTCTTGAATAAAACAGAAATTTGTTAGTAACAAATATTTAATAATTTCAGACATCTCGTTATTTGTTTACCAAATATAATTTCCGTATAGTAGGTGTTTGTAAATACTTTGCATTAAAATATACTTCATCATTTTCTGAATTGTTTGATTTGATAGATGAAGTTATTCGTTGTCGAACAGGATTGTAATTTTTTCATAAAAATATTATAATTTCCAATTGTTACTGTAACATTCGAATTGTTAAGTATTTTATGCAATACAAAATATATTTTTAAATATATTTAATCATACTTTTTAAGATGATTGTGCCTAAATAACGTTACAAATCTGAATTTCTATATTTGCATTGGAAATAAAATAAATAACTCTTCACAGTAGAAACTACGAACAATAAATAAAGACAACGTTCATTTTATCTATAATTGAAAAATAATCAACATTGTTCGTGAAATAATTACGAATTGTAATGATTAATATGTATCAGTACGAGCACGAGACACTCTTATAAAAATTTAATTAAAACCATTCCTCCGTTAATTAAACAGTTTCGTGCAATTGCAAAAGCCGGCTTCTAACAGAGTTAGTGAAGCTTACAGCCGAAGCAAACAATTTCAACCCTAAACTACCCCCTTGAGTTTTAATTCAGACGATGGAGTGGTTTTGTTCCTCAAACTCGTTAACAGATTCGGCGCGCGGGACTTTACTCCGACACCCTTTTTATTATTTCTCGTCTTTTTTCGTGCACGGTCAGCCGGCATTCCACTTTTGCAATCAACGGGGTACGCGTGTGAGACTCTAGGGACGCCCCGCTGCATTCGGTGACCTATCGCGTGGCAGATGCGACGCCGATCGTGACGCATTGTGCTCGTACAAGGCAAATTAGTTCTACGAATGGCAGGGTAAAATTCACAGTGTGTTAATTAAAACAATACCACCCGGCGCGACAATTCGAATTCCGCGCGCACACATCACACTTCACTACCTTTTTTGTTGTCCTGTAGAAAAGAAAATATATTCTTTTATATATCGAAGCTACCCCTCGGATCTAATCTGCAGTGAAATCATAAATTTCACTGCAGATTAGTATGAACTGCATTTTCATTTTTATTATTTATACTCGTTTAAAATTCAACCAGTTTTCCGGATAGGATTATAAACGTTGTTAAACAAATGTTTTCTAAATTCATACTCTTTGTTTTTTATGATATTATGTTAACACTAGGTTTGCCGGGTGAATCATTTAGTCCCATTTTGAACTTCGCGAGGGAAATGACAGATACCTTTTACATTTTTCTCTGCCACTTGTACTGACTTTTATCAATATCTCTCATAGTTTGATTTATGAGATCATTGTGTATAATTGTTGTTTCTTAAGTTGTTTTTTTAAAGAAAATGTGTGATTTTGTTCATCGGTGAAATTGATCCTTATCTGTAGAGATAAGTATGAATATAAAAATGTCGGTAAATCTAGTGTTGATACGTCTTTAATTGATACAGGATTATTCTTAGGAATTTAAGGGTCTGTTTCTATAAAGCAAGGAACACTGTTGTATATTTTACTTACAATCGACGTTTCCCAATTTCGTCTTCAAGGGAATCAACAAGCCAGCGATCCAATGAGATCCAACAGCCGGAAATTCTCAGAACACCTAACTTCCTGAATAACAGCCTCGTGGTGGAATCGAACTTGCGCCAATTAAACGGGGATTGCAACGTATAAAAGCAGTGGGACCTATCTTAACGAATTATATGCTATGAATAGTAGCCCTGGTTATATACAGATCAGTTAAACAATTATTAAAGTATAAAAATGTATAAATTGTAATCATAATATTGTTTATGCTGTTGTTCTGTTCCACGTAATTCTGTTCTGTTACCATAATAGTATAATAAAATTTGAATTTTCATTGTTCGAACATCTTCATACCAAATTTTGCTTCGAAAATAAAAAGAATGTACACAGAAACATTGCAATACTAAAATTTGGTTAAACGCAAACATTCTAATTGCCAATGTAAGAATTAACACTAAAATTACAGATGAGTCAAAATGACTTATTTCGAGCTTCTTCCTTCTCAATCACCGACAAGTTAAAACAATTTTCCCAGAAATTATTCAATAAATCGATTTAAACAACCGCAAACTAGGATACAAGCAAACTAAAACCACAATAAACGCGTTTTTATAAATGTTACAAGCAAATACAGAACAGTCGATTTTACTAGACGGTAGTCCTAGCGTTAAAAGGCACTTACGTATTATACAGTTTACCTTCATTTATAACAAATCAAATAACCAATAGTAACAACAACGATACCAATAATAAAATATTACCAATTCGTTAGAATATTAAATAAACACTAACCCACGCCCAAAGAAAATGACTGACTCTCAATTATAAAATAAATATGGTCCCTATAACAAAGAAAGTCCGTGACTACGTGGAGAACTCGGTTCCATCCTACGTGGAATGGCTTGCACACGAAGTTATTCAACCTCCTCGAGTGAAGTCAGCGACCAGTCGAATCGAAGAGAGTTGTGCGTGCGCGTTGGAATAGATTACATGCAACGCGTTCGATCAGCGCCAATAAACGGCCGTGGCGATCCAGCACGTCCTCTAGTTGGGCCTTAGAAGACAAGCCGCTGCTCAGTATGCAAGTTCGGTGTGGGCGCATCCGGTAGGCGCCGTAAGCACAGAAACTCACGTTGCATTATATATCCGGCTGTCGATACGGGCGTCATCCCGATGATAAGAATAGAATAATAGAATTTTCTATGAGCCTACGGCGTGGCACGACGCGCGTTACGGTCGTAGTGGTCTACGCCGGTGACGTGATGCAAAACGAAGAAAATGTACGGGGACCTTTTCCGGTCTGATGATCAACGACGATCTTCTCTGTGTCTTCTCTCTGTTTCGCGTATATCTTTCCTCTGGATCTCGGCTGTTCGGGCTTCCTCGTCTTTTTTTGTCTGTATAGGGGCTGAAATCCCGATAACACCGGCGACATTGCAGTAAGCACGCGCTGTCGTGCACGTACAGCGACTCCACTTTTCCGTGGAACGCTGCAACAACGGCGGGCGAGTATGGCTGTTAGCCGAGTCAACGCTAAAACTACCGAGTAATGATTTCTTTTCAAATTTTTATTAACACGTTGACTGCCACAATGGTCACCGATGACCGGAGCTTCCAAATTGCCGAAGAACAATTACGATAACAAACTTGATTTTAGATAAAAATATTTAGTAACACACGTAGCTAGCTTACAGAGTAACACGACTAATGTAATACTAAATCATTAATTATTATTTTTCTTAGATTTTGGCATAAATCGACTCACGATGTGTATTTTGAATCGTGGTCTTTATGCACGTTTGACGAAAGTGTCCTAAGAAAGGGCCGTAAAACGGTCAGTTTTGCGACCCGAGTCACTGCCGTTCTTTACCGTTAGTTTGCTGGTTTTTTCCCCCAAAACGGTCAAGAACATATTTTTCTAGAGTTAGTTCTGAACGAGCATTCCAGGCGAACGGTTACTAAATTTACACGAATACATGTACTCTGTTTTCTATTTTTAATTAAAAAAAAAAATAAATTCTTTTGGAAGCCAGACCTGCTAATCATTCAACAATTTTCAATATCATTTGCCTTTGTTATTAAAGAGTAAGTATTACTATTCGAAACGCTAGAAATTCTCGTGGCAGTCAACATGTTAAACGTTAGAACAATACGTTTTTTGAGATTCGAAGAGTCTGTAAATATACAAATTACGCCTTCTTATTTGGCCTTTATCGCATTAAGAATATTGTAGAATGATTGCCAGTTGCTTCAAATAAGTTTTATTAACTTCAAAGAGGATATTCAGTTATGAATGTTGGATGAGTATAAAATAATATTAAAAAACAGGGAATCCATTTATATATATTTTACTGTTGCAATTGTGTTTGATGTAGTCGTGCTTGGCAGTGAGACTGATTGGAGTCTATGGAGTGATATGGATTAACTAGTTGTAAAATAAAAATTCTGATGTGAGTCCATTTGACCCGATCGGTGGTTTTAGTGTTAAGAGCGGATCGCGTTAGGATCCGATATTATTTTTATTATTTTGGATTTGTTAGAGACATAATAATTTTATGTGAATTTTTATCAAATTTAACGTATTGACTGTTTTAGTGCTAATGATCTTCTCAATGACCCGGTAGAAAAGTGCCGAGTAACGCGACCCTTACTGTTGCATTTGCGTGAATATCTGAAGTTATTTGAAGATTTGTCACAGAAGTTTCTGTATAATTTCGATAACTGAAATAATAATGTTGAAATATGTCATTTTGTTTCGTATGGTAGTTGTCAAGTTCATGAATAGTCGAGAATCTTCTGGACGATCTAGATCCAGTAAAATAGCGACATGTTCAATTGCGATTTTATTATAATATATTTAATCAACAACTAGCGTTCATTAACGCGTGCACTAATGTTTCAATATCGGTAACTCCATGAATTCGAATTTAGTTAAAATCTGTCGTGGCGAATATTTCTGAAGCCTCTTTCTCGTAGGCCCGAACAAAATTTGATCTACCCAATGTATCACTGTAAAAATAACCTTTTAGCTGTGCATAAAGAATTAGGTCATCAATATAAGACTAACGCGGAAGTTAAAATGGTAATCTTTATGGACTGGATACGCTACGTTAAGTTTAGTAACAGATGATCCCCTTATAATCTATAAATGAAATAATCTATAAATTAGCTTCCTGGCACAAGAAAAGGAAAGAAAGATTAAGTTGGTGGCTTTCACTGGAATCGAATTTTAATTTTTAAAAATTGTATGAAATTGTGTGGTTACGTAACCTTCTCCTTCCCTTTCTCCCCCCGGCGAGCCTCGATTCCCCTGTAACCAGTACATTCTAAAATATTTTCGTAACACAACTAGCTAAGACTTCAACTCGGATTGCCTCATAAATAAGCTAGCTTTTCTAACGAATGGACCGAACGTCTCGTACGATACGTTATTTAGATGTGTTTGTCAATGTTACGTATATTAGTATTCATGCCTGTATAGGCATATTAGCATGAAGATAGGTAGGTAGCTACGACATAGAATTAAAGTATTTTCTTATATTCACGATTACATCAACGATTTATCAACCTATGCTTAGCGATAAGTAATGTAAGTAAGTTTATAATAATATGTTTAAACATATTGTTTGTAATATCCAACTGTAAGTCGTGATGAAAACATTCTTTTCCAAATTGATATAAAACTTAATTACAATTCAATTAAATACAGTCGATAAGATTTTAATTAAGTACCAATTTTCCATTGCAACTAATACTAAATATTTTGACTATCATTGATTGCTGACACCACGTTAGTACAACATCAAATAATAATTATTATAATAAGTATTATTATAATAATAGTTTATAAGTTTTACAAACTTAAAGATAATGTCAATAACTTCAGTTACTGTATAATGTCCACTTCGATATCTAACTTGACATAAATGAGAAAGTTAGTACTCGGACACTATCCGAGCAAGCTAACGAAATTGCTCGCAGTTTATCCCGTGAAATGACTTTCAGTTAGGCTTAGTACAATCATACCAAAATAATCCTTCCTGTTGTCGAAAGATGACGATTGCCAAGACTCTCGCTAGCGTGGCATGTGTCCCAACAGCCAATTAACAAGAAATCAATAAAATGAGAGACCAGAGGGACAGTAGCTCTTTCGGACGAACGTGGCTCTGGTCTTAGCAATCGTGCGACTGGTAATTGCCGGGCAATTACCGTCGCGCTGACGTATTTACTCGCATGCTAGAAGACTTAGCCTTTGTTTGCACGGTAACGATGGTGCTGGTGAACGCCTAATTACATACAATGCTCACAAAGGAAATCATCGATAGGCGATAGCCACGCAGAATCCGAATTCAATCTTGTCTTATTGTATTCAAATAGAAACTGACGTTTCAATGTCGAAATAGCAATAAGCCTGAAGAAACCTCAAAAATAAGAGATTATTGAGATTGAATCTTAAATCAATATCATATTTAGTGGCTAAAGGGTAGGCTGATCGAACAACAGGCAAACGAGAGCAAACATTATGTCACCAGAATGGGAAGTTTCATAGAATTCTATTTCTAGAAAGGTATATTATATATAAAGGTATATTACTTCCACACATTAGACCTTGAAGATCCCATTGCATGAAACAGAACGTTGCATTATATAATCACTAAGTTATGTTAACTATACAGTTATCATATTGCTGATTTTATATATAGTTTCTATTCATTTTGACTGACAAAGAAGCCAAGTCCATACCGAAATTGCTCCATAATATGAAAATACTACTTTACCAATGTATTTAGCAGGTAAGAAAATGGACGAAGGTAAGAAGAAAGTTTATATAAACATATCTTCAACACTGTTTTTTGACTAAATCTGTTTGTCTTGTAACAATATTTTTGTGATCTAAACTAAATTCATCTGTTTGTAAATAATGTCAGACACCTCATACTCAATATTATTGTTTATTACTATTTTATAAAATTTTTGACGTGATCCAATATATTTTTGGAGCATTGAACAACTGAGAAGTGCAACAAAAACAACATAAGGGTTAAAATATCGTTATATGTTTAGAAAGTTTCATTGGGACAGAAGAATATCTCGAAGAATTTGGGAATAAGAGAACAACTATAACTCAAAATCAGGGTCATATCTGGCACATGTTTAACGGAGACATTTTCCCTTATTTTTGCATACCGAATCTAGTATTAAAGTTATACGTCCATATGTTATATAAAACACCATATACACAGTTATCTCGGAAAGTATGTTGTCACTACTTGGAAACACGCGTTACACTGAACAAAAGTAACATAGCCATATACGTATGAAACACCTCCATATGCTGAATATTTCTGAACGTCTGAAGCAAGTAGTATCCATTTTTACCGTTGGAATTTTAACAAGAAAACGCTATGTTAACATTCTAAACAGACAATTGAAGTGTCAGGTGCAATAATAGTCTTCTCACGTCATGTTCGCGGATATCGGTTCAATACATTTTATACTACATTCGAAGTATTCTATCTTCTGAACGTTTCAATTCAATATCTTTAGAATCCAAGAATACCCAGCCTTATGAATTGTACCTTGGACGATGATGCAAGTAATTATTGTTGAAGTACACTGTCGTTTATTTAATAATCTTGTTATCGTTACTGTCACAATAATTACTTTCCCAAATATTATTTATCACCATCTCACAAACTACATTACTTTCGTCAGAAAAAAACGATATTTCCAGGTAGCGATCACATATTTACACATATCTGTGTATTCACCAGAAGAGCTCTCAACTATCACACCAACAGACATCGAAACGCTAAACAAACACGTTTCTCGAAACAAGCAAAACCAAAAAACCTTCAGAATAACGAAGAAAACATTTAGATTGCAGTGGTTAGGAGGTCCTCGTTAATCGAAACACCCCCGACGACCGTCGAACGTACAGGAACACCGTTTATGCAAACGTTACCTCAGAGAGCATCTAATGGCGTGCTGAACGCTTAAATTGCTCCGAAGAAGTGGCCACTGTGCGAATTCCAGTTGCGCGGAGCGCAGGATTCAAATCGCCAAGAGACTGTGATGCGTGCATCCGTGGGAAGAGTAGGGTTGACTGCGGGATGGGGCGGGTGTGTACGTGCGCGGGGCGGCGGGAGGGAGAGGGAGACGTAACGACAAGAAGACAGAATGAAAGAACGACAAAAACACGCGCGAGGGAAGAAAAAGGAAAGAGAAAAAGAGAGAGATATATATAAAAGGAAGACCGAATGCAGCCACAGATGCCGGCGATAGCGGGCATAAGAGGTGTATCTACATTTAGTTCGGACAGGCACCACTTTATTCGCTCGGCAAGCGTTAACAAGTGTTTTCCATCGGTTTAAAAGGCGCTAAGGCGCTTTGCGGCAGCGCAACCGGTCCAAGAACCCGGCTATCGGTGACTCATTGGAAACGCAGCCGGTTTTCGTGTGCGCGAAAGATCCGATCGGCCGATTCCGCTGCGCGGCGTTTCAAGTTAAGACGTTCGGATTCGATGCAGCCGGATAGAATCGTCTTCTGGTTTGCCTCATCGCGCGCGCCGGACTCTTCGTTTATTTTCCACCTGTGTCGGAGCGATGCCCGACCTGGAAAACAACGCTCCTGGTTTATTTTGCCGGCAGGCTGCGGCGCGGCGTCCGCGCATTGGCGCCTTTCGACCGAAAGCTGAACGAATTTCAATTTTCGAAGTATGGAGCGTTTCTCTGATAGAGATTCGTTGTGTATACTTCGGTGCATCTAACGTAGCTTAGATTTGTTTAATATATTCACTGGTTACTGAGAAGTAAACTGTCAATGTTGATGAAATTTAGAGTCCCTTGATGTTTCGAAAATTGGAGCCATATTGATGCGCCAGGGAAAATTTCTTTGAACAGATTTGTTATTTGGAACAGTTGACTAGTGAAATAGATGATATAAGCATATATTAGATATAAAAATGAAGTTAAATATCTCTGAATTTACCTTTGTAATTATTTCTCAATGTATCCGTAAATCTTAGTCGGGTTTTAATAAACCGGAAGGAAAACAAAGGTGGGTGTCGCCGAGTGTCATGTTGGGACAAGTTTCCTGATATCAGATAACATGTCTAGTATGATATACCGTTCAGAAAATTTGCACAAATTTGCATCATTTTGAGATATTTACATTTAACGCATGTCGACGATACCTCTAGCTTTATTAATGTTTATAAAGATTCAATATAAAATAAACAAATTTATCTAAATAATGAACAGTTATTATTTAAATAACAGTATTTTCGAAATTATAACTTGACAAAGACTGGTTCAATAATTCTTTTAAAATTAAAAAATCATTGCGAAACCTTGTGAAATTAACATCATCCTATTAAATTCGACGTCCTAATCGCACAATTTCGGCCAAAAGGTGAAAAACAATCGATTTTTACAAAAATTTACGTAAAAATCATGTTTATGTCATTGATGTAGGATTAGCTATTTTAAATTTTGCATTTTTGATAAAATATTCAGATTTAGCAATTCCAAAAACATACATATACCAATTTGTATGAAAATCCTACAAAATTATGAATTCTGGCCAACTTTTCGTCGGAAAGCACCACTGCGCGGCGCGAGCTCCGCTATTTAGCCTTCAATGCCGCCGCCTCGCTCTTTACGACCGCTTTTAATTAGGATGTTCGATCGAGCGGTCGCCGGGAATCAGGATCTAGCTTATTTACCGCCGATAGCGATACTTAATCTCCAATCTGGAATAGTGACTGCGACTTATTTACACGGATACTGTAATTTCAATTTTTAATTGCTGCCATCGCGGCGCACTGTGCGCCGGAAACGGCCATTACGAACGTTTAATTGGCGATACCGTTACCGGTTGATTTTGCGCGAGAACGGTCGCGGTTGAAAAAATTCTATCTTCGCGGTGCGGTTCACCGGTTTCTGTTTCGTGCTTCGACCAGCTGTTAATGGATTCTAAGATCGTTTATGCACGGCTTTGTTTTGTTGGGTTGAGCTGTTCGCGAGGTAGTATTATTGACCGATTCGGTTCGTTCGCTTAAAATCATGAGAATACCTTGTTTGTATTCGATTAGATTATTTAATGACCTATCTGTTAGCGCAGGAATTTTAATTTGCTACCTCTATACACGTTCTTAACAACATTGACCGCAGATCTTTGTGCACGGACGAGAAATGTGGAAGTGTGACAGTGCATAGAGTGCACGATACGAAAAGATATATAAAATATTTAAACTGCATCGTTTTTGTATAATACTCGTTATGAGAAACCACTTCATATCGTGTTCCATTTATCGCATCCATATTTATTTTTCCAATTATATTCCGAAACGTTCAGATTCGAAATATCCGTATTCTAAAACAAAATGCACACAAGCCACTTGCGGCGAAATATCACAGCGACGATTCATTCAGAAGAATAGACATATAAATCTTCATTCTGCCATAAAAAGAGCAATAAAAAAACGTCAGTCTATCCTTCCACAAGAATCACAGCTGTCGCATTCTACATGCATTACCCAGACAATGACAAAACCCACATCAACTTCGGCCAATTAAATGGCAATTAACGTTTACCATTCGAACCGCAAAAAAATACAATTCTCGCCAGCACCAGTCCAGCGCGAAACCGTTAACGGAACGTTTCCATCGGTCCGTACGTCGCCAGCGAAACGGAAGTGCCGTGCGCCGAAAGTATCGCCAATTGCCTAGCGTGCATCAGAAGGAAACCGCACGTTCGTCGTCGACGATCCGAGATTTCGCGGAACAAAACCTCGTCGTGGTCTTCGCTCGGTTTTATTTATCGCGAGGCATGGGCCACGATCCCCGTAGCCCGGTTTCGATCCATTTTCCCGGCAGTTCCGGCTGATCTCGGCTCTACCAGAACTACTAGGAAACGGTGTGCGGCCCCATGAGCACCCGGTGCGGTTTCTACCGGTTCAACCGGCCGCGGTGCCGAGCCTTCACCGCGAACTTTACGTTTATATGCGCCCGTACAAGACGTTATCCCGATAGAGGGCCGGCCACACGTCACCGAATCGTGATCCTCGAGAGGTCGAAGACGATGTTGTGTCCCCCATCAAAGCTAGGAGCAGCTCTCCGGGTTCGTGAGCCGGGCTGCTCCCTGCGCACGGCCGGCAGTAAAATATGAAATACCATTCCGTCGTATCGGGGCGGCTCTTCCCTTCTTTTCGCCCGGCCTGCGGTTTCGCAACGAAAGCAGTCGCAAACGCGACGTCCGACGATATGACGAGCCGCGTCACGTTGCTCGAACGTGTTACGGTACCGTGTCCACCAAGGAAAAATCCAAATGTCCCAGACACGACGCCGATTCTTTCCGACCTCCCTCGTGCCGAACGGCCACCGCTCTACTCCCTCTATTGATGATCGGATTAGGGGAGATGCGCTTCGGATACTGTCACGCTCCGATCTGCTACTCGAGACTCCGTTATGTTTAAAGCTCTGCCTCGGTAAAGCTGCTACCGCTTTCTTCACGATAACGTAAACTGTGTAATTTGTGCAGGGAGTTTATAATGGATGATAGCTGGTTAACGCTGGAACTACCGAGTTGCCGAGTCGAATCTTTTGAAGTTTTCTGTGCTTCTCAGCTATTGGGATTTTTATTGATTTGTAATTTAGTTTGTGTTGTTGAAGCAACCTCTTTTGTGATTTATTGGAGAAGTATGTGCTGTTTTCCAGTTAGTATGATAGGGAATTTAGGAGTGAGTCATTTGGGAAATCGTGTAGTTTTAAGGTTAAAGCTGCAATTTGCCGTTTTATTAGGGGATATTTCTGCGAATAAGGGAAGACTGGTTGATAGTATAAGGATGACGATGATTCTTTCGGTTTCTATTGAAAGGTATAAAGTTTAGGACCGAAAGATTGTAAGAGTAGACCTAACCAATTTCACTAACAAAAGTATTTGACACATGATATTCAGATTCAACATAGATTGTTCAACATTAAATTTAACAACTTTCAGAAAATCGCAGATGGTTCCCATATTTCTAACGAAATCAGTACCTAATTTAAACATTCAAATCCTTTATAAATCCTCTATTTCCTATATACTCCTTAATATCTCCTTGCTTCTCATTTTCTCATTTCTTATTCACTACTAGTTTCCTATAAGAAATATTGTCTTGACATTCAAATGCACCGAGAAAACGAGTAATAATTTCATGAAAAATTACACACGAAAAGAAATACAAACAATCAATCCCACTAAAATAATTGAAATTTACACACGAGTAGACATGAAGATATCCGTGATTATTCAAGGCCCCGAAAGAGGCACCAACGGTCTCCTAAATGTTGAAACGTCGAGGTGGGCGTAACAAAGACCCGCGATCGCGTTAACATTGATTTATTCGCGAACGGACATCTCATTGATTCGTGTTAAACGCACTTTTCCATACCGAAGATGTTTCGTTGCCGCACTGTTTTATGGGTCGCCGAATGTGTACCGGCACGAAACGAAGCTAAGAGACAATAGTTTACATGCGCCGCACACCAACGCGCTCCGGCTTTATTTCGTTGCCGTGAGCAGTCTAGCGATCACGGATAGTACAGCTTGGAATGGAGATCGTAGCCCTGTCCTTTCCTAGGCGCACGGACGCGTCCGTCATTCCTCCGATAACGAGCAGCGACTTAAAGTCTTTACGGTGTCATACGGGCTTAATGCCACAGGCACGGCGACAGGCCGTGAGCCAAGATAGCGAAGGCGCTATTTAATTAACGATAATAGCTCGGCTTAACAAGAACTTCGCGGCATTTTCTTTTCATTGTCTTTCCGTAATGCGATGCTTCCCTCTTTGTGCTCAACGCGGACACGGTTATGTTTCTCCGCTCCTCCTTCCTGTCCCAGTGAACGCGGCCGGTATACACCGTGGCCAATCCGTACAATTCAAAGTCCGTAAAAGTATCATTCGGTCTCGCTACGCTCCCCTCGGAACGGTACGTGGAACTGTTCTGCCGTTCGCCAATCACTCCTTTCGGGTTATTGCGATAGAACAATTCCAACAGTTACATGGAAATTGTGGGAATGATACGTTATTTAACACGAATTATTTTAGACGTTGAGCTTAAGGTTTAAGTCTACGCTTTAGGGTTAATTTAAACGATATGTATGTTTGTTGAAAATATGTTTTAAATGTTGCGTTACATGCTGTAGAATTCTGTTGTTGTGCTGCATTTATATGAACTAGCTCATAATGAGCTCCAAAAACGTAAATATACCAATTTTTACTTCTTTCGGGGAGATTAACATAATGCATTGATATAGATTTAAAAATATAAATCGTAATTATCATACTAAAACTCGTAATTACTTAACACTATATCAAATTTCATTTCGGAATAGCTATTAACCCATTTATCCGAAGATGAAGCTTGTACACAACAATGCTCAATACACTGACAATTGAAAAGGAACGTATCAATTCCTACCACTAGAAGCTAACATAAAGTAAACAACACTACTTACGAAATGACTCAATGTAATTCGAAAAACCACGTTACAGCAACGTTATTCCCTTTCTACCTTCCACGATGCTAAATCGCATTGTAAGAAAAACCGCACACACAAGAAATCAAACACAATGCAATTCCACTAATCTTGTTTCAACCACGAATGTAGATCTCAACATACTGCAACACAAATAAATTACAAAAAACTAAACAAAAATAATACAAAGTTACCGTTCCCCCAGTAATCAATGACAAATAAAACAACCGGACAAATGTTTTCAACCGTACAAGCCTTCTTCAGAATCTCCTCCCGCCACTGAACGTGGCACATAGTTTATTTTCGCGCGTGTTACGTACGCCGCTAAAGATCCGCGCATCCTGCGTTGCGTCGCGCCGCGACGTATAAATAACCTTGGTCGCGTTAGTGACCATTCCTTTCATCGAATACTTTTTTTGCCGGGGTTTCGCGTACGCTAACAAAATCACGTGTTCCGTTGCGTCGCGTCGCGTCGCGTCGCGTCGTTGCGAATCACGGGGCCGCAGATGGAAGGCGTGTCGTCCGAGGAAACGGCGCGCAGCGTGCGTGGTAGCGGGTGACGCACGTGCAAGAAGAGAACACGCCGGTGCGGCGTGCGCTCGTTGCAGATACGCCGGTGCTAATTGCAATTTATGTCTCATTGCAGTCGTCGTCGGTGTGCCACGACAAAGGCCTGTGCGCCGCAGGCGGCCGTTTCTGCGTTAAAGCGTTTCAAAAGAGAGCCCGTGTGCCACCGGTGCTCGCTGCCGGCAGGAAAGCAGTCGCGTCGCACCGCGACGTACACGTCGTCGTCGTCGTCGTCGTCGTTGTCGTTGTTGCTGTTGTTGTTGCCGCCGTCACCGTCGCGCGCGGTTGTTTCACCTGCGCGGATCGACTTTACGAGATCGGCTTTTGTCGGAATCGGCGGCGCCGCGAATCGCGTTCACGCTGTGTTCGACGCGAGCCAAAGGCAGTTGTAGCGTTCGAGGCTCTTTATCGCGACGCGACGCACTGCGGCCGATTCCCGGAGAACATGGGAGAAAAATTGTTTTACAAATACCACATTTTTATGTAATTCGGTTTGTTACGGTCTGATACATGTAACTGGATACGTTTTGTGTTTATTTAACACTTTCGCTGCTGCAGTGGCCCCATGGAACCGCAGCTTCGGAATGACTTGGAAATAGTTATAATTCAGAAGACAACTGACGAATAAAAATGTTCAGTAGAATAACTTGATAACAGTGTAACGTAAGAATTGTGGTAGGAAATAATTAATAATTGTTCCCTTTTATCTTTGCTGCGAAGAAATAGATGATACGTAAAACTCTGGTGATTTTCGTGGCAGTCAACGTTAATATTATTTATAAGCGAGGAAATGGAAATATTTAGAAATTATTCGAATCTGAAAAGTCATTTCTCTCATTCGTCGGAATAAATGTGTTCCAGATTATTTGAGAAATTGGAAATATGCCTTGAAAGTGCTGCAATAGTGTAGGAATTATTTAAATAACTGTTATTAGTATCTACATTTTATTTTATGACGTTCCAAAAGAAAGGTAAGGTTTACCGGTTTCAAATTCAATTTAAAATTCTGCGTTTTCTTTCGTTCCTTTAACTTCACATCAATTCCTGCATCGTCCGTTTAATCAGTTTTTCGATCTTTGCCTTTCCTTTTATTTCCGTTTGCACTGAGAAAAATTAATCACCTAGCTTAATTACCTTTCTTTTGTAGTAAGTTAGTCGACTGGTAGAAATAAGTATACACAAAGTGCCGGTACGGTTAGTGGTAATGGACAATATTTCTCACGGTGGATTGATCGCGGGGACTAGTTTCTTAGCTTCCTGTGTCACCCGTTCTTGCGCTGAGTTTCTCGATATGTAGTCACTCGCGGGGGATTCTGCATATTATTATTAGAAATTATAAACTACAGTTTTATGTTTCTAATATTTTGTTTAGAAGATTTATTGGATTGAAGGAAATATTATAATTGAGGAAACCGTCACCGAAATAAGCGCTGGCAGGTTAAGATGTTAGATTCAGTTGCCAGGGAATTTGACAGTGAAGGAACAGTTTCTTTGTGAGTTATTGATGAGTTATTAATGAGTTATTGATGAGTTTGTTGAGTAAGTTTATGTTTTTATTTGTGTAAAATGTGGGATAGCTTGTATTCATTCATCTTCGTTGTATTTAGTGATTTGTTCTTTAATCTTCTGACCTCGTGAATACGCGGTAATTATAGACGTAACTGCAATGTACTTATGTACATATTTACGAGCATATGTATTTATCGAACTGTTCCCACCAATTCATAAGAAATTTGTATGTATCTCGTATAATGGATTTAAGAGAATAAATACATCATGTATATGTTAGAAAGTTAAAGTTAGAAAAGATATTGAAAAATCATTTGATTACGTAAAAGAGGGTGTTAATGTTACACAGGTCAATTACATAGGCCAATTAAAACTCACATCGAACCACTTGTCAAAAATACCTCAGATCTGATCCGTAAAATCCAGTTTTGTGATATAATTCATGTACAAAGCAACCCTTTATTAACTGGTTTTTTTAAGAAAAGTAATTGAAGAGGTGAAATGAAAAAAAAATTATAGAAAACAAATACGTAATAAGATAAATGACACTTAAGGCTAGAATTCTTCATGTTGTGAAGCTACAGTCGGGTTTCAAAAGTGAGAAACTGCAGAATGATATATTCGCTTTCGATAAGAATATCATGTCAGGTGCGTTCAAGCCCATTCATTAATCATCATTACATAAAATCGACCTTTGCATTTAAGGACGCCTACTATAGATCTTTCCGATCTAAGGAGAGATAATCTTTAATGACGTTAAAAATTCTTTAATGACGTTTTAAACAGTTTATAAGACTCGATTTCTTTTATTTCGTGTTTCTAAACACCTTCTCGAACACGGTGAATGACTTTCTGTTCAGGTTGCGACCGTGCTCGGTGATCTGTGGTACCATATGAATTGAATTATAAATTATTATGTATATATATATACATATACGAAGTGACAAGCAAAACCAATTCAATGCTGAATGTGATAAAGTGACAAGTGAATAATAAACTACATAACCAGTGGTTCAAATGAAAAAGTTATGATTCTAAATAAATTTTAACGTATAAGACAATCTTTTCATTCGTTTTCTCAGTAAATAACAGACGAAAACATTATTTATTCGTTATCGATTAATCTCAACCAGGTTAATGATTATAAACGTTAAAATCCGTAGTTAATAAACAACGTAAAAATGTATTTTTAATACGACAACGATTTTATATATTGATACGATCTTACAGTATTATTAACAGAACAATTATCAATTGTTGTTGAGTTACCTGGAAAGAATAATTGGACTACATCGAATAATAAATCAACATCGTCGATGTAATGTAAAATATTTGAACATCGCGTGCTTTAAAGTTCGTAACGTTCAACAATTACGTGCGCCGCCGCGAATCTGTAAAGTTTTCATTACAAGCGAAATTTGCATTGGAAATGAAATTCACCGGAGTTACAGTACAGTAGCGCAGTCCTCAACAATTTCACATTGCCATAATTGAATAGATCCAACCTGGCATTAATGAAATATCAAATATCCGCGCTCCGTAAACAATACCGCGAGACCTATTTAAACGGACCCGATTAAATATCCATTCACGACTACCCTGCTCAACGATACGGAACGCGTATCTTTTCTGCAACAAAGACGTTACCTACCTCGACCAGCCATAGAATGTGTTGCAATATGGACCCATTCAAACTGGTCGGGCAGGCTGCTATACTAAACGAAAATGACATCATTTCTCAGATGCAAAATATTATTCATACATAATGAAGTCCTCCTTCGAAGTACTTAAACATTTTCCATTAAAAATTCAATGTTCAATGAGGATTGTGATTTCTGAGTAATTGTTTGGATTCAACAGAAAAGGAATATTATTTATATCTGATAAACGAAGTAATAATTATATCATTGATATAATTAAATATAATACAATTACAAATAAAAGAGAAATTTTATTGGTGAAATAGGATGTTTTCAATTTTTATAACTGATCATTTAAGTTATCGGATAATATAGTTCAATGTAAAATCATAGGACATTTAATTATTATTGGAGGAAGATCTGCGTTATACTTTAAAAGAAAAATAAATGAAATGAAATAATATTGAATAATGTTTGTGTTATATACGGTTTATTAAAACAATTAAAGTAAAAAAGTTCATTATCTTCTGCTTTTACTAGTTATATTTGAATTTTCTTTTCGCACTGCTTATTTTTTATTTCAGTAGTAAAAATGATTATCCGTTCCTTTACTAATTCGTACACGACAATTGAAATTATGTTTAGTAAACTAAACCTAACGAATACAAATCAATAATTCTAACTCTATCATTTCTCCATTGTCACGCGCAATACCCTAAAATATCGCATACAAGTTCACATATCCCCTACTGAATCACGCGAATTTCATTAAAAAATGATTAAAATATCCAATCGTCTATTCATAACTAATACTACATCGTAGACCGGCGAACCAGTCAAGCCGCGCTCGAGAACAATGGCAAATGAAATGAAAATATAGAACACTTACACCGTATGAATTGCTAGCAACAAATGATACCTATCGGCTACACGAAAAACGAACACGAACAGCAGAAAAATCGAAAACGTATACTGCGCGGCTAGACGGGAAGGCGCGATCAAACAAAACGGAATCTACCGATCGTAGAATCGATCGTTGCAAATGCACAAGCCTGTTTCCACGGGATCGTCGTCGGTTGGATGTGTGGCCAGCGACAAGGAACGCCAAAATGCCGGTCGATAAAATACGAACGCACAATGGACGTGGAAGCATAGAAACACGTGGCACATAAATCGCGCATTATGTGCGGCTCTTTGTGCGTCAAGAGTAAATAGTCTGGCGCGCACGCGATCCGGCTACCCTTTCCTTTGGATTTCCTTTCGCTCGGGCCCGTTGTTGTTGGCGCAGTTGTTGCCGCGACCGCAGCCGCAATAGTCGGTCCGAGGCGGCCATTACGCCGACGCGGCGTCGTTTTTCGCAATCGCTCCACATCGTGATTTCCCGAAGGTGCAAAGAGCCTCGACGACAGAAACGAATGCTGGTCATGCGCTGCGCCCAGGTCGTAAGCTTTGAATTGCATTTGCAACAAAATTTCCGCGGCGCGATGCAATGGCGTAACTCCTCGAAGACGAAGAGGAGGAATAAGAAGAACGCGCGGCGCAACCGTGCCGTAAATTGCTCGGATCACGACCACTCGACGCCGGGGCACTAAAATTCGTTGAAAATCTGCTTTTAAGTATCGTTGAAATATTTTACAGGTTTACACTCAATAAAATTCTTCGGCGTTGCTACACGCGTTTGCAGATTTGCTACCGGCCGCTGATAGGATTCACAACTTGTTTTCTGGCTGGTCCAGGTGGGAGCTTCGAGTAACGAATGCTACCTACTGTAATACGCGTTTCATTGGTAGCTGGTTGTGGTAAGAAGTATTCGCGTATTCAACGTGAACAGAGGTTCCTTCTTATAATCAAAATGGAGGATTGATGATTAAACTGAGGCTGATACTGTGTAGTATTGTTTATATTATTTTTTAAAATTTTCATGTTTCTACTTTGAGCAGTTTATTTTGAAAGTGGCTTAAGTCGATTTTTCGAAAAAAGTTTATCCTTACAATAGTTACAATTCTACATCATTTTTTTTATCCTTTTATAGTTTTTTCATCTGTTTTAAGTGGACTTAAGCTACTTTCAAAATAAACGGTTCATTTTGTCTTCCAATAAAAAAGGAGAGAATAAGTATAAAATAATTTAAATAATAGTTTAAATGATAAGTGTAAGTGATAGTTTGAAATGGAAATTGTTGATAACTAAGTATGCTTTTAACTATTGGCACACAATGTGGAGTAGTTACATATTTGGTTTGTTAGGTACTAGATTCCGTCAAAGGTTTATTAAGTCAACGTAAGTCTTACCGGGATGCTTGCGTTAGGAAGTATTTTAATTGATAATTAATATTCCTAATGTATCTCTAATGAATAATGATAATTTCATCAGTTTTATAGATTGTAATTATTCGAAATTATTAGGAACATTCATATCCTTTGTATTTTATAAATTTCTAAGTGAATATTTGTACCTACATATATGAATATGTATTATATATTTTTTTGAGAACAATTTCGAATATAAGTAAAGCGAACTAATCTTACGCTATTTTATTTTCATGATGATACTGTCAGAAAAATTTGGTGACATTTTTGAGGATCATCCTGCGGTTGGAATTTGCCCGGTTCAAATGTCGTGTAACATTGGGCGGTACGTGAGTTACTATTCTAGTTAGAGATAGTTAATAGGGTACCTTATATCCGCCCCTCTGTACTTTTAATGATCTGCTGTACCACGAATATGGAACTTTCCAAGGTGGAACGTATCACTGTGAAACCACAATTCGTTCAATGCTTTCTATACGAAAAGAATCGAAAGAGAGCATTCTCTCATTACCTGAAATATTTGATATATTCATAAAACTAGCTATACATTTCTATAAAATAAAAAACTTTAAGAAACATTTTAAGAAATTATATGCAACTATTAGTGTAGAGTTTCATTAATTAAGGTGATTCACTAAACATACTAAATAATGTATTTAAATATCTGTTTGACAAAATTATTGAATACATGTTGATAATAGAAACATCTTTGATAGCTATTAGAAGCATTAGTCATTTTCCTATAATTTGTTCAAAATTGATTTATAAAATGTTGAGTATTAAACCAATTTCCACAAGTTTCAAGTAAATACTTTAGCTGACGATTGTCCGCACGATATCTCGGCGCAGCAAATTAAGAAGGAAGAGCGTAGGAGACTGACACGATGGTGATTGTAAATACGAAAGGGCCTTCGCTTTCATGATCGGGTTAGTCCCCTTAAACATCGATTACTTGAAATCTTGTAGGCGTAGCTGAGTTGGAAACGACATAAATCTCGTCTAAATTTAAACCTGCAACACCTTTCCCAAGAACCAATGACGAAAGAAAGTTTCATGATCTCCTATTGGAATTGTTAGGAAGCTGAGTATATAGTGTTAGGAAAGACGCTTACGAAGTGTTGTATAATAGAACGATTGTTACACGAAATGTAATTTATAAACAAACTGTAATATGTTGTTTAGACAATAAATTTACATTAAAACATAACAGATAAATATATTGTAATTATATTTCAATAAATACAGTTGTTAATACTCAAAAGCTATAATCTGTACACTGAAGGAAGATGACAATTTTCTGTTAATATAATATGAAAATTTATGATGGGATAAGAAATGAAAAAATGAAAATATTTATGAAAATTCGCTAGTATTAATAATAAATATATTCAAAAGTATAGCTGCATTCACATTGTATTAGATACTGGGTACAAAATATCGAGAACAACAAAGTAAGATGTTAGGAATTTATAGGCCATAAACAAACGAAGTGAATATATTCTTAGAAAAACAAATTTATAAATGCTGCTGGCAAACTTTTCTCTCAATTGTTTTATTAAAAAACAACTTCTATTACATTGTTCCATTTGTGTTCCTTATTTACTATATAAAGATGTAAACTTTAAATCCGAAGATTAAACCATATGTGCTATAAAGTACAGACTATATTACTGTATTTACCAATTTTAACCGACTTTTACCTTATCAGGTATTCACGTGAACTGATGAGAACCGGATCTCTGACAAATACATGCAATAAGAATGTCCTAATGAATGTACAGCTTCCTAAATGATGCTATTATGTAGTGCTAATGAGCTCTTACCACGAGGCGGTTGTTAATACTTTACATTCGATACGAACAAAGAGGGAAAAATTTAATCAGTTTAGCGGTAACGTATAATCACCGATGGAAGCTAAGAAACAAAACAATTTTAACGAATATCTAAATTGACTCTGCATGTTTCTTTCCATTCCTGGACAGCGAAAGCTGTACATTTCTTGAATTTTATTCAATGCGTTGGCTATAGAAGTAATAAGAGGAAACCGGCATTTATCGGCCTGTATCACGCAAACATGATTTCGCTGCGTTCAGGTCTAGCATACCAAATTAAAATACTCGTTTTAACACAGTATGCTTGGCGAAGAGTATTTCTTAAGAATGAAACTAAATTAATATTGTAATTTACAGTTGGAATGACACGACGATTGAAGAAATTTCTAAGCAACGGATACGTTTCTATTTGCAGATTGCGCCCAGAAGAATTTTCAGAAAATACCAGTCGCAGGCAATCAATACTGCAATAAAAAGTACAACCATCAAAGTAATAATTACTTTGTTTGTTAATTGTTTACTAGGATTTTATCCATCATAAACATAGATATCATTCGGAAAGATTTACGCCTTTATCCAGTAATATGTACAATCGGTATTTCATTCGATTCTTCCATATATTACCTGGAAACTCGATTTTGTAAATTATTTTCCAAATCTGTCGTATCGTAACTAAAATAATTTTCACAAATAAATTTCACTGGGCCACTGATACCTCGGTCATCTTTATAATTGTATCCGTAAAGTTCAAACAAAAATAAATAGTACTACGGACTACCCTTGTTTGCAAGAAATAAAATATTAATAATAATACTAATAATTATGATAATAATAATAATAAAATATCAATAAAAACACTAATAATATGATAATAATAACAAAAAAATATTAATAATGTGTTACAATATTAAATGAATACCAACCTGCGTCTAACCCTAATGACCGACGCGATTTTCAGTTAAGAAACAAAGGCGGCTCGTATATCACCAAACAATATATCCACTATCTGTCATCCACGAATAACAACTGAGCGTAAGAAAGGATGGAAAAAAAACTATCAATCCAATCGACGGTCAATTTTACCGATAAGAAAACCGGCAGGCGCGATACGAATCCAGTCTCAAAGCTTCTTATTAAATTCGCGGCGGATTGAATTTTCCGCGGGCGTCCGGCGAAACTTCTGGTCGGCGAGCAGTTTTCTGAAGTTTCGTAAACGGCGCCGGACCGGCGTAGAACTTAGTAATAAAGTAATTATTTTCGCACGACCACCCGCGTCGATGGCGCGCCGGCGCCCCGCTCCTTGGCGCAAAAACTGCGACAAGAACTTAATAATACCAGCGTAACTATATTGTTCCGAGTTTGTTGAAAAAAAAAAACTTACGTAAACAGGTGTAGATTAGGTCAGTTAAACATCGGGCCCGCGTTCGCACTTGATTAAATTATGCAAATCTGTCGAATCGTACGTGTCCGCGGGCTGGAATTTAAATTACGACTAGAAATACCAGGGCCCCGGTTCCGATGGCTTGCGAAATACTCGCCGGCTAATTTATTGGTCGGTCGAATCCGTCGGACAATCAGTCGGCCGAGCTGTCAGCGTCGCCTTGCACGCCCTTTGTGCCCGGGAACCCTTGCTAATTAGCGACGAACGGCTTATTATTTATTTAGCTCGTGACGCTTGACGCTTTAATAGCGCGCGAATTGCGCAACCGCGCGATATTTTTGTTAACCGTGTTCTGGTACGGTGCGCACGGCGGCTGTGTGGGAAGTGAAACTCGAATTCGCGAAACTTTCGTTACAATGCGTGTTACATATAACTTAATAAGGTATTTTTATCGGTCCAATAAGAATACTTAATTGCAACGGAACTCGGAAAGAATATTGTACCGGGATCGTTCTTTACGTACGCCGATCCCTGCGCGGCGCGCTTGTGTTTTATGTCTGTGTACTTACACGGCAGTTTGACGCGTGTGCGCGCTGATATTGCGACATTATCTGCAGGAAACGTTAGTGTGAACCATAAGAAATATATTATACTCGATCAGTATGTGGTAGAACGACTAGAAAAAAAGTGTTCATTAATAATGAGAATAGGGGGAAACGGTTGGGTATGCAAAAGCGAATTTACATAAACCAATACGGTTTTGGAAAAATCTGGCGGCTGGAAGTAATATATTTCTTATGGTCCGACCAGTAAAATTCTTTCTAATGACGCAATGTCAGTGAATGAACTTTCAGCATTCACAAATAGATTTTTTGTTGATTTCCTCGTTACACGTTGCTGCTAAATATATGTTTTCTATTCCGAACAGTCGAACGGTTTTCTTTTTTTAATGGTAAGTTATTAACATTTTGAATTTTTTAAACGACCGTATTAATTTCCTGTATAATGGAATGGTAAAAATTTAGATTGCATCGATGTGCTACTTATACGGTTGAAAAATAGATAATGACTGAATATTCCGTACACGATCCTTCTCATTAACTAGGAGTCTAGTCATAGTTTAGCTAGAAATTACTGCAAAATCAGGTTTGATTTATTTATATAATGCATTTCAATTATATCTTCTATTTATCATTACACATATCTTCTTTTTAAACTGCATATCCCGGAAACATGCGTTTAACAGATAAAATGTGTTTAATTCCAACAATTGTTCACACGATCTTACCAGGATGGATCGCAGTAGTAGCAATAAAATACATAAAATACAACAAAATACAAATCCATACCAAACCAATAAACATGTAAATAAATTTCGCTATGAATAAATAACAGAAATGACAGAAACAAATAAAAATGAAATAAAGTAATATAACAAAATTACAGAACAAAATAAAATGAAATACAGTAACATAAAATAAAATAGAAGACAATGAAACACCATAGAAAAATCGAGTCGAGCACAATGAGGTAAAATATATTATTTAAATACGTTAGTCGTATACTGCTTTACAGAACGCTGCGAAACAAAGACGACGAACTGTGAAATCTGTTTTTCACTGGCGCGTTAACGTGAACCGCAATCGTGGCGGGCAAATGATTTGCTCAGCGTGGAACAGGAAAGAGAAGACGGATGTATCAACGTAAAAATGTCAGATCGTAGACAACGTCGTCGTCAAGATCATATTATTATGTACAGCGACGAGATACCTGCTGTTGGTATGCACGGGGATGTCGATTGGCCGAGAGAAAACGCGCGTACGCACGCACGTACGGCGCAGCTGGTTTGTACGCGAGCTTGCACCGTAGTCAGGGCATATTTATGGATTAGCATACAATGGTGGTGTTTATTAGAGATTCTTCGAAGGTTCCCACCTTCGACGCCGGCTTCGTGCTGCTCCGTTCCCGAGAACCATGACGCCCTTCTCCGAGAAGCTCGCTGTCGAAAATCGAGCTGCGTCCAAGGCCGATCGAACTTTTTCTTCATACTTCCTCTTTATGTAATCCTGCTTACGGCTGTGGCATTGACCTTCTTCTCGCGGTACATTCGACGGTGCTGCAATTTCGGTTCACTTACACTGCCGGTCGAAAGTTTGGGACCGCTCGATGTAACGTTACAAATCGGAAATTATATATCTTAAAAGTATATAAAATAAAATAATGGAAATTATATGTCTTACAAATATACGAAATAAAATATCAGAAGTTGTGTATCTTTATATTTGACTAATATACGTGTGTTCGTGTTTTTTTTATTAAACACAAATAATACGTAATAAAAGTTGATTACCAAAAATGGAAGTTTCTCTCTTAAGCGATCTATTGATCCCAAACTTTTGACCGACTGTGTATGTCGGCGAACAGGTCAATTTTGATTTTTACCTATTTTTTCGAAGAGCTTGTTGAATTGGCATCGATTTTCCTTTGTACTATGAGCAACGCTTTTTGACGGTGCTAGACAATTGAAATCGAGAATTTTAAAACAGCACGGGACTACCTTTTAATCAATAAACTGGATAATGGGTAAACGAAGAAAGATGAAAAGAAAGATTTTCTGGAAATGTTGACTGGTTGACTTGTGCTGTTTTGGAACTCGTGGCTTTATTTACGTGCAGACTGTTCTTTCAATAAAGTGTTAAGTAAATTTACTTTAAAATCTTAAGTTCAGTGAAATATACGTTCTTAACACTTACTTTACAAAAATAGGCTATTTGGTGAAGCTTTATACCAATTTCGATTGTTACAATTATAGGAGTATATATCACATTCCTCTATATTTGAAGCTCTAACGTCCAAGATTTATATGATTCAACTCCTATTGTTCCAAGAACAATACAAAAAACTGTCCAATAAATCAATAAATCTAACGTCCAATTATTCCAGAAACGAACAACTTGAATTCCATTGTACGTTGCCATGGCCAGAAAACAACCGGAAAAATATAAATATCCCTCGATTTTCGGTGAAACTATCGACAAAAGTGTCACAAGCGCGAGCCGACGAGCAGATTCCACGATATCAACGCATGATATGAAGTCATCGCGACGCTCTCGACCCTGGAAGCGGTCGAGAACGGGTCCCGGGCAAAAGGCGCATTAAAAGGGGCATTTTCTCAATGCGTTAGAGCAGGATCTCTCGTTTCTCCCGAAGCCGAATCCGGTTCGGGGTCCGCGTGATTCGAGCCGAAAGCACTGAATGAAGTTTGTCGCCGGCGTAAGAAATAAATAAAGAAACGGAGCGCGACGAACAGGGGCCGTTGAGCCCTGTCCGGCTTCTGGTACCGGTTGCAATGTGGTCACACGTACTTCCAAGTAAGAGCCGCGGACGAAGTTGCATGCGAATGAACTCCCTCTGACCAAAACGGGCATTCAAGACGGCTGGCTCTGGCCCGATGGGCCCCCCTTTTCTTCGGGATCTCTCGTCTTGGAATACCGTACGGTTCCTTCTTGCTGCTCGCTTCCGAGGAAGCCGCTTTCTTTGGTCTCCTCTTCAGCGACTTCACACGATGCCCTCTCCTCAGTGGCCTGGACCCCAGCCTCCCGGAAGATGCTTCTGGCTAAACATGGATTCGAGGAATATCGCGGGCTGCGTTATGCCTAACGGGTTCGCGGGAGTCCTTGGTACCTTCGGCTTCGATTTTTTCGCTGATTCTTATGGTGGTTTGCGGACACGTCTCGTTTTCTTTATAGGAAGAAGGAAAATTAAGCCTTTGCGCTTGGAAGGTTCTCGGTAGAAATATTTAACGCGTTAAATGCTGCGCGACTTCATAAAGCAAAATACACAAAACGGGAAAAGCGTAATATTAAATCACTTGATTGAATTGCATTATTATTGTCGCACGTTCATATAGCTATTAAATGGCATTGTTTATAACATAGAAATGCTTTTAAATAATCATCATTTAATTGAGCGAACTATGGTAATTCAATTTGGTCGGGGGTCACCGGTGACCTCCGCAACATTCAACGTGTTAACAGTTTCTGGTGGCGTACGGACGATACTTTTTTGACAGCAGCTTTCGAAAAGGTTAAATTTGTCTTAAATGTTTCGTGTATTGATGCATTATATGGAGGTTAACAAATGAACGTTGAAGTTCGCAGTTTTGTTGAAATGAATGTAATGGTGAGTGAGAGTCTCGTATAGAGTGTGAAGGGTTAGTGATAGGAACTTGGGAAAAGAGCATTGCGTGTTTATGTTACTGAAATGTTAAACAGTAGATAAGAATATTAACTCGAAAATATTAGAATTATTGAGTATGATATTTAGTATGTAGCCTCATGCGATGCATCAATATGCGAAATGCCGAAATAAAGTTTTGTTCCTCAATTTATGTGCGACTTCTCGTTAAATTAGTTTTAAAAAATGCCTATATCTCATTAGAAATTGAGTATTTGTAATGAAACATTTTTGGTATGCAAGGATTAATAGTTTTTTCCACATTTTTCAATATTTTAAATATTTTTCATCAGTTGTAATAAGTAAGATACGAAGAATTAGCGTTGATGTATACAGAACAAATTATGACACAAATAACGCTAACCTTGTATGTACTGGTTAAGCATTTTTGTACAGTAATTCGTTGTTTACGTCAGAAGACTCGACTTGCTAATAAGCTCAATTTACAACTGATACTTGCATTGTCGACACATTAGACAGCAAGTACATCGCAATGAAGTCGACATCGCCTGGTGCATCGAGTAGGATCGTTTCCCATCAGTTCACACGTAAAGTAGCTAATATGTATGCAGTAAATCGCTCTGCGGTTCTACGATTACGCTGGGTAAACTGCAAGAACATGTCACCCGCAATGGGAAGACGACCAGGAGCAGCATGTAACATGTTAAGACGATGAGTGAACTATTTGCTACATTCGATAAATGAAGCAGCATCGGCAAGCACAACTGTTGAAATATTCATGCGAAAAGTGGGTATCAAAATTAGTAAATGGATAATTCGAAGAATACTTAACACGTTCAACTCGGGGCGGATTATGCAGTTTGATAGAAATACAGCTTGTCACCCACCCAGTGGTTTACTGCCAGTTGAATTTAAAGTTAATTAATATCATAAGGATTAATAATATTCAGGAAGAAAACTAATATTAAATTATATAACCGAAAAGAAGTCTATCTCTTCAAACATGTTAAAGGCAAGTTTTTTATACTAAAAAATATGAAGAATGTGCAACTTATTAAAGAACCTAATTTATAGAGATATCATTCTTCGTCTTGTTGCTATTCTTCTGAAGCAATCATTACCAATCAATACTTATAACTTGTTTTCAGTTAAAAATTAAAGTCGCGTTAAATACCGTTGAAATATTACACCATTAAAAACAAACGATTTCACATTTCAAACTCAAGTTAACACATTGCGTACTGCTAACGAGAAATCTCGTTTTTATATAAAGACTCCTAGCTATATAACTTTGATAATTACCACAGTATTTAAGGAAATATTAAATTTGATTAGAACTAATTGTCCGTTTAAAATATATTACATATCAATATGATACCTGAGTTTTTTTTATAGATAGTGATATAAGTGGATATCACTGAAAATCCGCACAATTTAATTTTCTGATAATTAGCCGATACGCAATGTGTTAAGACCAGTCCCGTATCGAAAATATATCAAAAAACGACACACGTTTCAACTGATTTACATGCTAGAACAAGCTGTCCAATATTCTCGCTTAAAAAACACAAGTGCGAGTGACTGTCCCAAGCAGCCAACTGTTTCTTCCGATAAAATCCTCGTCTCAGCTCACACGAAACGGCGGTTTCTCACGATCACCGTCTCGCTTCAATTAAATTCGCATCAAAATCCGTTCGCCGGCTAACCCATCCCGCTCTCTCTTTCGGCTGATTATCAGCGAAATGCTTTAATTTCTCCGGAGCACGATATGGACTATTTACCAGTCGGCCTTTAAGCTCAGCAACGTTCCTCGAGCGTTTGTCTCTAACGTTGCTCGGGATACCCACGGCCGATCTGAATTCCCGATATCCCGAAATTATCGAGATCTGTTATGTCATCCCACTTTCCCTTTACCTGCGGTTTTTCCCTGGCGACCGGTCCACGCCTGTTTCTCACGCCATTAAGGTCCCGGCCGGTAGCCCAAGAATCGACGCGAACAAAATGAGAGCTGGGCGACGGATAATGCCTCTCTTCCGGTTACACGCTCCTCCCCCAGCCCGTCCCTCTTCCGATCGATCATTAATTACCACACGAATAGCCGTGTATTAATAATTAGACGCGCGAGTAACACGGTCGGAGCACGCGTGGGCTAAAACGCGCGAGAGCGAGGACACGAGCGGCCGGCCGGCCGGCCGGCCGGTGAATGTCGCTGTAACGGGTGTTCTAAATGTCAGCCACGTTCCACGACGAAATTACGCGCCGATATTTTTTCCAGCTTTCAAAACCGTTCGACGCCTGCACGGCCGACTTTAAGGTCATCGGAGTAATTATACGCTTCCTAACGCGCGACGCGACACGCTGCGTGGCGGCCGTTCGATCGGGCGATGTGCGGCATCGATGTGCCCCGTAATAAGCGGAATCTAATTGTGCAACGCGATACACGCGGAGATGCGACCCGCACTCGACGATGGATCTTGTTGCCGTGATTTCGCGGCAACCGCGCTGCGAATCGATGATATTCGGGGTCGATTTCGTGTGCGCGGCTCGTGCAAGCGAACGGATTCACGTGAACAGCTGGAGGCAGGGTGAATTGATTAGTGGATGTTGTGTCTGGTATGATGTTTAGTTAAAGCCTGAAAATTAGTTTTAGTGGAATGTGTTCCTGGTTGTTTGACTGCCATGGCACTCGAATTCGCGTGGTATTTTCTATGAACTTGAAAATTCGTTTCCTTGACGAACAAACCGAATTTTGTTGGATGTGTGGAATATGAAAAAGGTGGTAATTGCCACGAGGAATTTTGACTTTTTAGTTTCTGGTTTATTGGGGGAATTGTTTCGATTGCGTGAGAGTTTTTTTGAGTGTTTTTCATTGGCAATCGAAGTGCTAGAGCTAAACAATTTTTAGTAAAAATTGAAATTAACTTTCTTCTGGAATTACTTATATGGAAATTGAAATGAGTGCCGGCTGTTCCTTTTGTGCAATGTTTAATGTGATTGAGCATTGATGAAATAATGGTACACAATGATGTTTGAGGATTAGTTTTTAGAGAAGTCTGCTTCCTTAGTAACTTTTCTTTTAACTCTTTGAGATGGCCTATTACCAGTTTGAGGAACACTGTTTCGAAAGAAAGAGATTTCAAGTTTCACGTGGAAGAAATGTTAATATTCTGTCGACTCATTGGTGATCTCTTATTATACGGTCATAAACTAACTCTTCTAGTTCTCTGAAAAAGTTGTGTTAATATTTTAGACTGCTTTCTGTTGCACTTATAGCTTCTTTAAGTGATGTTGATGTGCATCCATGCATCTACGGTTCGAATTATCTACAAATATTTCTACCTGAGCGTCTATAATTACTCTGAATTTTCATAGTTTATAATAACGGCACGTCAGTGAACGCACAAAAGTATACTGCATTTTCTACTAATTTTGCTGTACCCTCAAAGTGTTTTGCAACCAAATACAACACATGCACGTTAAAGCTTTCATTGCTTTTATTATTTTACTGCATAAGCTGTTAATGGCACGCAAAGTTTAAAACCACGAAGTCCATTTCATTCAGAACCCTATAGTTTTGGTGCTTTTATGGATTTAAAAAAATCCCTCTAACCACGTATTCTATAGGCACATAAAAAATTTTAAAAAAAATGTAAAAGCATTGGTTTGTTCGATGCCTCTATCAGAATTCGTTTTTAAATTGTTGATTCAACAGCTCTATAGCAAAAATTGTGCTCTGTTTCAGTGCAGTTTCTACTACAAATGTTTTCGTATTTATTAACTATAAAACATGGAACATTTGCAATAAATCTTGCTATGAAGTATTTTCATATTTCTAAAACTTAAATGAAAAATGTACATGTATATCGAGATGCCTTTTCTGAAAAAAACTGAAC
Source organism: Nomia melanderi (assembly GCF_051020985.1). Classification (NCBI taxonomy): domain Eukaryota; kingdom Metazoa; phylum Arthropoda; class Insecta; order Hymenoptera; family Halictidae; genus Nomia; species Nomia melanderi. Next base: position 8,924,252 of record NC_135005.1, read on the forward strand.
ATTAAAACTGATTACTATTCACTTGTTGCAAGTAATGACACAAAAAAACTAAAACATTACATCAAACTAGAAAAATCAGAATATGTGAAAAATATAATTGCTTATAATCAGAAAAACGAAATATCAACTACTGCTTTACATGTATATACAGTTAACCTTTTATACACCAAAAGTATTTCACTAGAAATATTCAGCATTGTCTGATACTATACAGACTCCATATCTTAAAAGCAACTCAACAAATTAAGGACCTAACTATTTTTCGCTTCAATATTTCACACATCGTTGCACCATACAAAGCTTAATATTAAATATTAAATTGTCTACATTCCCACGTATTAAATCAAGTAGCCACTGGGAGTAGCTATAGGAGTGCAAAAGGTAAAGTATAATTAACAATCAGATCAAATATAAATCGTTCGAACAACGGCACGCGAGTAGGTTCTAAACCAGAATAACGACCTTGATAAGACTAATTACAGCGTTATAAAACAAAAAGTTACATTCACTTTGAATTCCGCACGTTTAACCTACCCTCATTACCCACATTCAGTATCCACATACGATCACGGATAACAATGCGCGCGAACAGCTGAGGCAATCGTCCTCCGTGGACACGACGAATCCTCTTTTCGTGGTTCTATTGCGAAAAATCTGTCGTTTAGCCGTGAGTCCCAAGGCAGCGACGCGCGTGAATGAGGCGTGCCTTAAGGCAACAGGCCAACGGGGCGATGGAATGCAGAGGTGAAATTAGTATCGCTGTCGCCACAAGCGCTCTCTCACCGGTTACGAGTCGCAATTCTTTTTTTCTGCCTCTCGCTTTTATTTCTTTTAGCAGCTTCGGCGAGGCGGCCCCGGCTCCGCCGACAGTTTCCAGTGAAACCGCCCGTGGAACGGAGAGGGACAAGGACCGACCGTTGAATTTATTTATTGTAGAAAGAAAGAGAGCTTCGGGCGTACCACGCTTCGTACGTAGCATTTTAATTACTGCGCTTCGTCCCATTCCGCGCGCGTTCCACTGTGGACCGCATGCGCTCTCGCCACCGTGCAACCGTAAAAATGCGTGTGCGCGTAAGCAAGCTCATCTTCTTGCATCGGTGCGCTCGCTGCGATCCGCCTCCTCCCCTTCGCCGGCCCCCAACCCTTCCAGGAAATTGTCGCTGTGCACCAACAGAGTTACGACGCGGCTTGTAATCGAGATTTTCGAAATGATGGGTACCATTCAGGACGTTCGTTTTTCGACTCGGTTGAACTGTTCGAGCGCGGTGTGGCGGCGGGGGGGTACAGAAATATTTGGACCGGTTAAGATAAATGCTTATATCGCGTTGGCGAGTGTGGGAACATCGGAGATTGTATAATTTTGTTGTATGCCGCTTCGCCGTGTTACATGATTGATTGGCTGATTAGGGAGATCGGATAGGGAAGATCATCGAGAGTATTAGAAATGAGTAACTTAGGAATTTGTTATTAGATACGTGTTGTGCACTGGTAAAGTAATGAGGTAGAAATAAAGTGGAATGCGTCTTGATTACGAAAAGACGAGGTGAGCTCTGGATATATCGGGAGTCTATTGCATCGGAGAACCATCGGAAACGAACTTCATAGAAAGTAATTTACCTTATATTGTCACTTTGCTGTTATATGTGCCATTTTGCTTATATTCGATAAGTAGGGTGAGTTGCTATAATATGGGATACTACGATAAAAATCCTAATATTGCTATCTAATGAATGCAATCGGTCATGTTTGTCGTTCGTTTCAACTAATGAGCATATGCGGATTATAAACGAATACATGTATCTGTCACCTCCTATCTTTTCCCTTCTGGCGATAAAAGCATATTTGAATCATATCAACATAGAGGAATATTTTGTCGCTGATAAAGGGCTCAAAACCCTTCTATAATCAAAACATTACATTGCACATATCTTTTCATGTACGTCTATCTCTAATTTAAATTATCATCAGCTTATTATTTCAGTATCTCCTATCAGCACAACTGGTCTAATATGGAAAATGAAAACTTCAGCAGAACTAACAAGTATTGTTTAAACCATCACGATATTTTAATTTTTACCGTCATCAATCAAAAAAGCATAAAATTTCCTATAAAACTCCAGTATTTAACTATGCACCACCGCGTCGTAATTGATGAACTAGAATATGAACAAAGAAACAGCATTTCATACTATGGCAACTCACCCTACAGATTACACACGAATCTATCGAACTCCACGCACACGCCGCGGTCAGCATATAGTAGGATGATTAGGTAGGAAGTCAAAATTCCACGGGGCCCGAGACTCTTTGCAGCATGGAACGTGACAGGTGTCATGAAAGTCCGCCGTCGCGGATTTCAGAAGCGTGTTTACAGACTTGCGTCGAGGACGTGTCAATATTAGCTTTGCTCTCTGGCTACACGTACTCTACGGGTGTCCTCTTGAAGCTGGGAGGATCTTCGCTATTAGCGAAAGCTGCGGATCCAGGGAAAGAGGAGATCAGGAGGGACAGGGTCTGTATCGATGACCGGAGGCACGCGGAAGGGGGACGAGGCTCCACGAGACCAAAGGATCGCAGGTTCTGCGGTTAAAGTGCAGAGCAAACAGAAATGCACTGGGGTGAATCCTCGAGGGTGCTGCCACAGGACGCGCGGCGACATGTTTCCCGAAGCACGGCCGAAAGGGCACCTTTGGGAATACGGGATCTTGTCCGTGACACATCATGTTGCGTCAATTTGCGCTCGGTTGTTTGACCCGACGGTTCACAGATATCGAGCCACTCTGTTCGGATTGAACTCGCATTGCCCACTGTACTCAACCATTTCAGAGAGATGCCGCTGAGAGGATCATGTGTATTCCGACTGTGAGCAGCAGCAGATCGTGGATCGCGTCGCAACATGGGACGTTCAGGTTCAATGGCCGAATCTTAGTCGGTATGAATAGAATGAAAAAATCTTGAAAGAACGATGAGTTAAGAGTAAACTGTGCAGATTGAGAAAATATAGACGTCGGAAGAAGACTGATCTGAGCTGCACTTTTGTCATTTGTTATCGCAGTCTGTTATTAAGTTGTATTGAGACTTCTAACGAATCATTTTTCTATGAAGTATGCGAATACAGTTTTAAGAAGGCTTTTATTCAACGCGAGAGTTAGTAACACAATAGAAAACAGCATAGAAGGATTCACCAATATGTGCAATTCAATAGATTTAAAAATATAATAAAGTTCTCTTCTTATATTTGAACTAATAAATATTCTAACAGAATAATTACGCATCTGATAAATTTCTGTCTATGTAAAATGATCTGTAAACATACAACTTCACATTACATTTAATTGAATATTAAAAATATTGTAAACGGAATACCTCCACCGAAATTATTTACATTCACCTTATTATATTATATATAAAGTATACCATATAACATATAATATATCATATAATTACATTTCTTAAAACATCACTTTACAATACACTCCTTGCATCATGTTCATTCCTCTCCACCACTAAAATTGAATCTAAAACCCTCCTCGATCCGTTGCGAGTGAATAAGATATTCGATTATTTCAGTGAAACACCCTGTATCAGGTTACTCCACCGCATCGCAAATACAGAGAAAAACGATTACATCACAACGATCGAGGGCACAGGGGGAGAGCAGGGATTTTCGGAGAGGCCGTAACGCAGCTTCTTAAATTAGAGAGCTTTGTCAATTTTCGCGGTATCGCGTCTCGAAATCGGCGATCGAAGACAGAACTGGTGAACATCCGATTGGCGAACACATCGGCTACGTAGTCGGGACTCCGGAGAGAAATTTCTCTGCGTCGTTGCCCATTATCGTATCGAGTATCGACCGCATGCCGCAATTTCTGCCCACCGGGTCACGTCCAGCTGCGAAATCGGTATGCGGAAGAGAAAATATCGATGATTATCGCGATGCGGACGGTCGCCGTCGGTTCCCCAACGCGAACCTAATCTCCCGACGCCGCCTATAACGGTGCACCGGGATGTGTTTCGGGTTTCTTCGTACTTTTTGTCACTCCGTGGAAGCCGCGCGACGCGACGCATCGAGGCGAGGCGAGGTGAGGCATCTCATTCGACAGATAGCTGAATTCACGGACGTCCCGGAGATTAATGTTTGTCCCACGGCGACGCGACGCGACCCGACGCTTCGACTTACGCATTTCCCGTACATGGGGACTCGTCCCGATGCTCCTTGTCGTAGACACGTCACCGTTATCGGAACATGTGACATTAATTGCTCGTGTTTGACACATAAAGGACGTCGCGTTTCACCGATATTTATTGCTGGCCGGGCAAATAAACTCATCCGAAGTAAGGTATTCAAATCAGTAATCGAAAAGATTTCGGTTTCTTCTTCTACGTCCACAGCGAAACGTGATGGCGCGTCTTAGAAGCTCTATATTTCCGTTGTTTATAGAATGCATTCTGCCAGTTTGATTGTTTTTAGGAAATTAACTCCTTCCGTTGGAAATTAATTTAGAGAGATTATTTACAGATATGCAGGACACTAATAGTAAGACACCGTTGGCAGTTTTGGGACAAAAACATCTCGATGTGATACGTTTTTCTAGCGCAGATGTTCATGTGTAGTGTGATCTATTACCACAGGAAAGTGGAAGAAGTTTTGTTATTTATGAGTATAATGAAATCTGAAATCGGAGTGATTTTGATAATATAATGAAATGACACGTAATTAGGAAGTTGTTGTAACGTGAAGCATAAGATAATGGTTAATAAGAAAGCTTATCAGGAATGTAATTTATTTAAAAGGATAATAGTAAATCAAATTCGGGGAATGTATTTAACAGGTACTAAAGAGTGAAAGTGTAGCAATTCGTAGGGCGCTGGACCCTAAATCTAAATTCTGTAGTATGAAGCATTTAATGCGACAACTTCAAATTATTCAATAAAAATTGCATAATTCCAAGGAAGATACATAATGCAACAATTGATTCTTAGCAAACCTACATCTTTATCAACATGTGAAACTTTCAGTTTTTTCGACAGAATGCTTAATATGTCTTCCGGATTGTTATGAAATATCAAACACGGCGTAAAAAAGTATTACACCACAGAGGGTTTAAGGTTAATAGTTCCTAAGACAATGAAAAAATTAATTTTATTTCAAACGAAGTTCGAATTATTGTCCATTACTGAATTTCGTAATTAGATGGTAAATAAGAGGGACATTTTTTAAATTGTTCGCATTTCACAGCACAAACAGTAATGATACATTCCCGCGTATCTTCTACGATCGTTACTGGCTCACGATAAACTTTATTCTTTACTGTCCAAAGAAAATAGTTAACCGTTATAGGATTTGGCCGGCGCTCTGGCCGTAAAATGCTCCTGCATCGGCCAACCTAATGATTAGGAAGCTGTTCCTCTAATACCCACCACGCTAGCCGAACAAAGACTGTAGGACAGCTGTCATGTTAAACGCATCGTTAAATGCAGTCGAAGGAATAAATCTTGTAGTAAATTCGATAGTAATTCGATGGAGAACTCGCATATATACCTGTCTCATTAATTTACCATTAATAAAATACGATTCAATACTGCGGTAGCCAATTATGCACCGAATAATATCATTCTCACGAAGTCAATTACGGATTCCTATTGTAATCTGAAATGCATCTATACTTCTTCAAGTCACTTGCTTATGACTTATAAAAATATGTTTGTCAGTGAATAAAATGTTCTATAAAAACGTACCAATCATATATTCCATTCTATGAATTGAATACGATTTGAATGGTCTTGCATATGTATTTCCTGGTGCATTTAAAAGTGACGCCGATGAAATGCATTAGAATACAAAGTGCTGGCATAATAATAAGAACCTCGTGTACAGCGTTTATTAAACTAAACGTTAGAAATGTTTTCATTATGAATATCCATTATTAATATTATTTTCAATCAGTTTTCAACGCTATTAATTTCAGACCCTATATAACACAATTCTTATCGAATCATCCCACCGAATTCTTCAAACTCGCATATCGAATTTCTTCTCAAATCTCCATTTATCTAGACAGTTAGTCACCTAATTAAACCAAATAATCAAGATTCCACTATATTGTCCACATTCATATACGGTTATCTTTTCAACAACGCATACATCCCAATTACCCACTTCCCCAACCTCTAACTTCCACGATCTACAGTTAGGAGATGACTCGACGTCCAAGAAAACTGCACAGAGGCAAGAGATGTCTTCCTAGTTTACAGCTCTATAGCCTTCATCAATTACGCATAACCGTATCGACGAACGGAAACTTAGTACCGAAGACACCACGAGAAAAGATTATAACTGACCAATGAAAACAAAGTGACAACTCTCGTGCAATTGACGGTACTCGCCATCGTATGTATTCACGTTTTTATCAGCAAGGGGTACATCTGCACCCGTGCACACAGAAGGTTAAGTAACAGGTCGCAGCGGAGCAAGGTGCGGCGACAAGTCTGAAAGCGGCCTCGCAGTGTCTATCTTCCAACTTCTTTGATACCCTCGACGACGGTTCACCGATGTCGAAGGGGATGAGGCTATTTTCTATACGGCGCGCTAATCATTAATTAGTTATTTCTTTGAGGAACATTCATCTCGGGTGTTTCGACGGTTCTTACCGATGCGGTGGACGACTAGAACTGTTGGCAAAGGGGCGGAAGGGGGGAGGGGGAGGGGGAGGAGGAGGAGCGAAGACGTACGACGTGGCGAACGAGGTGGAATGCCGAGGGACAGCCATCCTGGAAAGGGCCGATTAATTTTTCGTGTCGGTGACATCGGTCGTTCGATCGTCCTGGTTTTTCGTGCTGCCGGTCAATGAAGATCGACGAAAGGCGGATCTTGCTCTTGGTCGTCGTGTAGGAACGCTGGGTCGTGTCGTTACCGGAGATAGATGGTTTCGCGTACCCGACATTGTAGAGATTCGTTTTACTTTATTGTTATTGCTCCTCATTATGTCACGCGGCAAGACGATCAAGCGTCCTGCCAATCGGGCGCACTGCAAAAATTAACGTTTTTCTTATGTCGAGCTGCCGATAGGCCCGATTCGAGATTTCTTCATTAACTTATGTAACCTTTTTGTTCGAAACGCCTGGTCGTGGATGCATCAGGAATTAATGCTGTTGGATCGTTACAGTAATATAGAGTATGTGAAAATTGATATTAATTTCTTTGTTAAGCGTTTCCGATGTATACATTGGGTATGTCGTTGAGGTTTCTGTTGGATTGGTGAGGTGAAGTTACGAAGGAATTCGATGCGAGTTGAATTAAATGTGAGATGTGTTAATGAATTATAATAGGGTATTTTTCTATGTGAATATCGTGTTTTGAGTAAGTTGATGTGGCAAGATATGAGACACTGTAGTTGTTGAATGAAGAAGTGTGCTCAGGTATGTTTGAAAACATGGCATCTAATATTCGTTTAAGAAAAATATGGATAATGTTAGTAAAAATATCATTAAATTTGTTATAATGTTTATAAAAGGAATTGTGTAAACTTGTATAATCAACCTCGTAATTTAATATTTTTAAAGTTTAAAAAGTTTTTCACCCAATGCAACCACAAAATACTTTAAAAAATAAGATAATTTCATTATCGACATTTACAATAAATCAAATACCTAAACTGATTGCCATATTAAAAACCATAAATAAATTAAAGAAAATATTAACCTTAAACATTACTAATATTTCAATCCATGTTTCTATTTAATCATTTCACAGGAATAGCGTACGTACTCACAATTATATTTAGAAATGAAATAAAACCACGCTATTTGTTTCCAGTTCACTTCATTATTCTATAATATTATCGAGTTATTCCTGTTATCTTAATCGCCCTGAAGTCCCGGTAAATTTTACTGCGTAACTCGGACCGAGTCTACAATTATCGCAAACGATTCTGAATCAGTACCATCGAGTTGAGATATTTTAGAGAAATGCGTATGGACGATTAAGCTCCATCCCTTATCATGGTTGCACGGCCGGCAAAAATTTTTCGCGCATACGCAACCAGAATACTACTTCACGATTTAATGTTGTAGACTGATATCGCGAAGGTTGCTCATATCCATGGCTGCTAATATGTACACGTTTCGCGATTTCTGTTTCTAAAGATATTTTACGATCAGCGCCATTTATTTTCAAGATCTGTCGTCCGTTGCGATCAAACGTTCTCGTTCGTTTATAGAAGCGATGCTATCTTCGCGGATATCAGTTCAGGCTATAAAGTCGTCTCGCAATTACGGAGCGTCTGACAGGTGTATAGTGTGAGGAGAAACGCTGAGAGGTTTGTTGCTAGAGGATAAGAGGCAGAAACGAAGGTGGAACGAAAAACGAGGAGCAGGATGAAAAAGGAACGGTGGTCCACGAAGGAAAAGAGACACATGAGCCGCAGGCTACTGGGAAACACTGTTTTTGAATAGGAAAAGCTTAAACGACTTCTTCACATTATACGATAGACTCTCTTTATCGGAAAATATTAGAAACAATGGAAGGTCTTCTTGCCTTCCTCATAAGTAGTTACAATGCAAGATATCTATACTAACTTCACATAAATATTTCATTTCTTATCGGAATCTTTGAAAAAATGGCTTGATTCACAGTTATGTTACTACTGAAGTTTTATTGAAAGAAATGTTCGTTTCACCTTGGTCGAGTATGTGTAGTTTATAAAATTCTTAGTTTCTATAATTCTATGTTTACTCCTGTATTTGAATTAGTGGTTATATGGTACTCTATCCTGTTCGATCAGTTCAGCAGTTTCCAACCTTTATACTACTACGCCTCTCTAAAATAAATTTTTTTCCGCGCCTCTCTATCTTTTAATAGATATAATAATATAGACACGTTTCAAATAATACTAACTTTATTACAAAATAAACATTACTTCACTGTATTTGTGCTGTTACGTTACGATACGAAGTTTATTTATTTGTAGATATTATGGTATGAACATTAATTTTTTATGAGAGCCCCACCTCACAGGTTGGAAACTGCGGAGTTAAGCAGAACTAAGTAAACGTACCTAACAAACGAGATAATTATTAGATTTTAATATGAAATATGAAAACATCGAAATAGACACGAAACGAACAACTTAATGATTCAAGTGATTCATTGTCTAATAGACTTACATTAACCAAATTTCATCATTACAATTCAATTACCTACACATCCTTCTATTCCCGAAACATCCATTGCAAAGAACTAGGCATCCAACAAAGAATTTACATAAAAGACACAAAACTCTAATTATGTTTCAATACCGATCTGAATTACAAGCGCAACCGGCAAACATCATTAGAAAAGATCGTAGAACTTGAAATAGAGGGACAAGCCGTAGCCTCCACCGAGAGGAGGTTTCACGAAAGGATGTTTCCGAAGAGGCAGGCGAGAACAAGAGAGAGTCCAGCGGATCAAGAAGAACCGATAAATGGAAGGCCAAGAAATGGGAGAGAAAGAGCGGGACAGGCAGCTAGAAAATCGGAGAGAGCGTGTAAGAGAGGAGGTCGCCGACCCGTACGGAAATAGGATCAAAACCTTAGGTAAACGTAACTTTTCCTCCGGGGAAAGGGAGGGGACTGGGTTCGACTCATTCGGCGCGTTTGGAAATCCGCCAAAGAAATCCAGGAACGCCGTACGGCGTCATGGCGATTTCCCCCGCGGCTCACCACGATGTGCCGTACTTCTCGATCCATTAGCACGAATTGCAGCGCTGGCTAAGGTAATTGGACGGGTTCGAGGAATAATAATACACGATAAGTATCACAGGGCTAAAGCTCGAATAAACGTAACGACGCTGGATGAAGAGCCACCATCGACTTATGCGCTTCTGAACGGAATTCGTTGGATCACCCATCGAGTACGTTTTCATTGTAACCTACACTATACGTTGCGTCCTTTTGTTTTTCAATCTCCTTGATCCATAAACTGTTTTAAACACTAATTGCCCCTTAATACCGTGGCAAGGTATATGGAACCGTGCAGCTGACAATGAGTCGCGTGCTCAGTGTTTCCAGCTTGATGCAGATACTACTTACGTTCGACGTGTATGTGTTAAACCTGAATATTTATAATTTCACGAATTACCTCTAAAACCATGTGATTCGTGAAATTGCAAATTCCAATCAGAAGATATTGTTTTAGAGGTATCTTCTTAATTATACGAATAGTAGAACAATTTTCAATCAAAACTTCTCTAAATCAGTAACTCCTGCAGACAATAAGAACCAAATGCTTCCAAAAGCCGTTCGAGAAAGCTCCACCCGATTTTCCTAACAGAATTAAGCAAATATCACTTTTCAAAGGTTTCAACGCAAACACCTTCAAAACGACAACCATCTCCCTGAAAATACAAGGTCACAAACCACGACGTGGGAAATTCCGAGACAACCCCTCGCAAAACCAGCATCTTCCGTAATCCACGTCGCTCAAAAAAATCGAGGAAAGTCAACCCACAGGGAGATCGAACGAAAGTAGAAAGTTTTTCTCGTTCGATGACCCGCCACCTTGTACCCGGGAAGATGGCGGCCGCGGTGGGGTGGGACAGCTTAGTTGTTCGCATAATATAGAAGCGGAAGAGCGGGGACCGTGGCCACCGGTGTTTATTCAGGAAGAGTTCTATTGCTCGTAGATAACTGTGCCCGTGGACAGTAACGAAGTCCATACGTTTCGCTGGTGGCACTCGATTCCCGAGGCCGCGGCTCCGCGACCGGGAGGATTTGCATGAAGGAGGCCGTGTGTACGCCGCTCGGGACGTTCTCGTCAGACGTCCGGGAATTGATGGAAACTATATTTGGATGTTGGGGAATAAATTGTAATCACGAGCGTGCCCGGGGAACAGATCGCGGAAGGTCGTTCTATATGGGACGTGGCCGACGTTTATGTGGCATTCTAAAGTACAAGATTTACCGGACAGTATGACCAAGTAATCTTGCGGAAATCGGTGAGAATGTACTGAATAGTCTTGCGGCGCCCGCTGCGCGCCGCGCCGGTGGACGCGGCACGGGGATGGCCCTACTGTTCCGAGCGCCATTTTAGCGCGCTACGCTTCACCTTATTGCAGAATTTCTTATTGGCGCTTAACGGGAATTTACGCGTACCTTAACGGCTAATGGGCATTTACGCGTATCTTAACAGCTAATGGGCACTTATCTAATCTTAACGGCGTTAATCGATGCTCGTTCGTCTTGGTGGTTTCATGTTAAATCGAAGTTTCTAAATAGTAAACTTTCATTGTAGCGATACTTATCTACTTCTGTAAATGTGTGAGCTGGTTCTAGCAAATTATAGCTTCTATTTAGGTAATTTATGTATCTCTCGGAGGTATAGATGGAGATTATGAATCTGTCGGAACTTGGGCGAGTAGAGATGCGAGTTTAGCGAGTCGTGTGTGGTCGATGTGAATTTGCTTGAGTTTGGAATTTGTGTAGATGAAGTAGATTGGCTGGAGGAGAGACAGGCTGGGATGAATAAGGTTTTTATGCAATTGTATTAGGGTATGTAACAATAACACTGCAGAACGTAACGTAGTTTGGATTTGCACGTTACAGTGATCATTCTGGTTGGTTGAAACAAGCATTTCATTGTTACTTTGTCACTGCTTCTTCCTGTATACTTCCAGTTTCCATAGTTTTTCTGAATTATTTCATATTAATAATCCTCCATGTCAAAAAGTTCTAGTTATACGTGCTTCATCGGTGTGCAATTTAATATTCTCCCACTAAAACGTTACTTTTATTTCCAGTCCTACGAAAAGTTTGGTAAAAGAAATCAAGTTCTGCTGTATGGTCATTCTTAAAAATTACCGTGATATAATTGCAACCAAAAGACACCAATTAACCACTAATGCAGACACTAACCTATAGAAAAAATCATTTCACTGTTGAATTAAATTTCGAAGCTTATAGAAACGATGATTCTAAAATCTGTATCCAGTTTATGTTACGGTGGAATTCAGATATTTTCATTGATCATCGCAGAAGTGTTTTCTCTGACTTCTTTAATGATACCAAAATGCATTCATCTAGCCAACAAGAAAGGAGGAATACAATATTCGTTTAAGATCAAGCTGAGCAGAATCAACACGAGTATCAATAAATTTCAGTCAAGAATTGAGAAATGATCAGGCTTAAGCGCGATACGCTGCATTTATAGTGATAACTCAAAGATACAGTGGCAGTGAAATATAGGAACTTCATAGCAATCACAGTGGCTTGTTTCTCTGTTAAAAATGCCGTAGCAAGAATTGATGCTTTCTCTGTAAAACTTTCCTTACTATTACCATTGCAAACATGCTGTTCTGTTAGAGGAAGGCACTTGAAATATGTCGGACAATCGGCGTATCTGCCACCGAATACCAGTCGGATGATGTCGGTGAAAAGGGAAAGAACCAGCGGTAGATTTCGCAGGAAGGAAGTAGCCGGACAGAGACACGAGGAGTGCCATTCGAATGATCGATGGCCGCGGAACCGATCGACGAAGCCATTGATCACCCGAGATCTGGCGTCATCCGAGCGGTGCATCTATGTACAGTTGCAGCCTTGCTTCCGGTACCACCATAGCGAACAAAGATCTCTGCTGGAGAGAATGAAGGGGCTACTTTTCCTCTAGCGATCGTGAATTTTGCCTGGTCTAGGCGTGGATATTTTAATGAAGCCGTTTGTTATGTTTAACTACAGCCCACGGCGCCAGTTCGCTTCTCTCGAATATTTTGAACCCTTACCCTGGAATGATTGGACTTCGTACGATGATTTCAACGGGGACAAGAGCGTTACACTATCAAAGGATTCGGTTTCGTTGACGAACATAAAATGATGGTGATGATGGTGATAGTTGCAAGTGTACATGAAATGTATGGAAATATTGATAAAATATTTGTTTTTGCTTATTGAAAGTTGATTGAAAAAATAAATGTTGTGTTAATGAGGAAATTAAACAAAAAGTTTTGTTCCTTTAGTAGAGGTAATTTTGAGAAGTATATTTTTGTTATTTTTAGGTTTTGAAAGTAGTTAGGGCAAATTCGTTTATAAATTAGATTTCTTAATTTAAATTTGTTTCGAATTTATTTTAATTATTTTACTATATAAAAGGAACGATTAATTAAGTAATTAAAGATTCGAAGGTACGTCAGAAGCCAAACAAATTTAGGAAATAGGCAGAGAGATATTTGATAATGAGTATTTGATAGTTTATGTTTGAAAATGAGGTTGGCATTATATTGTAAAATGTGCGAAGGAAGAATAGTTACTTGAAACTCGTTCTACCAATCAAAAGTGAGATCAGGAGTCGCCAACGATGAAAGAATATAGGTAATATTGTTTTACAACGATTTAATGGTAATTATGGAATGGGGAAGCATTTCAATTATAACCATACAGTTAATGCGCGTTAGTTTCATTAAAATTTTATGGGGTAATATTTCCCTTCCTTAAATCTTCTTGAAAAAATAGGACGAAACTATCACTAATCAAGTATTGAGTGTTCTATATATTATTGTAATTAATAAAAGTCGGCATAACATTCCTACCTGAACGAAATGAAATACTAATAACGATTCTTTTAATTCAATATTTGAAAGTTCTTAGTCCTCGGCTCAATTTATTCAGGCTAATGTAAAAAAAATTAAATTAGCAATAAAGGAGAAGAAAATACTAATTACTTGTTAGTAGAGTCATACATCGTTATGGCTAATAAAGGGAAAATGAACGATAATCATTTTTTAGTAAGGTGCCATAAACTGAGTGACTTTAAGAACTGAAAAGGCGTACACTAGAAATATATATTAAGAATATAAATTAGCGTCCAACTAATTTAATTTTCATTTTATGCCAGTTCTGATCATACTTGAAATGCTGCAGGCACCGCTGACCCCAAATGCGGTATTCCGTACTTTATTGCATCGATATCTCTAAATGTATATTCCGATCATTTGTAAGCATATTGCTTTTCACTCCTATAAACAATTGAAATATTTTTAATACAGGCATGCACTGACAAAGAAGTCCAGTTGTTCAATTATTTCAGCAACGACAAGAATCTGCATTGTACGGAGCCGGCAGTACTCGTAAACCGAAAGCAATCACTGGACGCATGAGTGAAATGAGTATTCTCTACAACCACCAAAATGTCAAATAGTTGCGCTACAATTCCTGTGTCAATTATTCTTGGATTCAGCTGCATCCATACGTACCTAAAATACCACAGCTAAACGGTTTTTCACCAGCTCACGCACATTATATTGCGCAGTTGGTAATAAAATAAGAACTCTTGTAAACTTTGTGAATCATTGTCTAAATTATAGTTAGTGACCATTTAAATTCTTCTAAATTATTTTATAATGAACTGTCCATTTCTTCGAATACACTGTACATCGAATTTGAATATTAATTTGTGAGAAACCAAGAATACACAATATTACATCTAATTTTGAAATACATTCTATTTCGATGTAGAATGTACTCGAAAAAAATGGGTATTTCATTATAAAACAATTTAGAGGAACTTAAATGGTCATTAACTATAATTTAGACGGCAGTTTACAAAGTTCAGAAGAGTAAGAATTAAAATATCAATTTGTAAGAGACCAGGAATATACAATATTATATCTAATTTTAAAATACATTTTATTTCGTGGAAATCTCATTTTTTCCCATTTTATACGCAACCATTTTTCAGTTGCGTGGAGTGAGTGGCAGTGTCGAGCTTAGAAGGTTCCACATTTAATTCACGGCGTGTCATCCATCATGGCAGGGCTCGTCAGACAAAACGGAAACTGATACGCTAGAAGGAAGGTGGTGCAATATCTGCAGCTGACCCACTTTGTCCCAACAAAGGTGTATATCGGTGAAGAAACAACGGAATGCAACCAATGCTACGGGGACTTTCACTCGGAAGGCTCATTCCTGGTTCATAGCAGGGACCAGCATGGCGATCGATTGTTTTCGAAAGGTCGTCGCCCGGTCCTCCATTAGCGGGTTCCCCATTAGTTGGTTCCTCTCTTTTAGCATGATCTAAAGGTCGGGTTACTGGTTTAATCATTTTGAAAATTTCGCCAATAATGTTATCTTTATTTATATTGGACCATAGCGGGGAACAAATAAAAAACAAATGGAAAATGTTTAAAGTCCATTATGTGCTACACGATAATCAGTGTGAACGTTTTAATCATTAGGAATTTTTAAAGAATTTTAAGACTTGTAGTATTTTATAAAATGTTTTCGTAATTTTATATTTTTAATATTGAAAATAAGTTTCTGTTTGCATACTGGAAACAGAAGAATTACGAACAATAGGACAAAGATACATTTGTGAAGAAGGGACAGTAAAAATCTGTGCAAGTAACTTAAAAAATACGTTTATATTGGATAAATAAATATTGCATACAAAATAAAAATTAAATGTAGTTTTATGGTTGCTTGATTTCATATTTGTTTCTTCGTAGCTTTATCGTATTTTGTTAAATTAATAAGCGTCCACATTACAATATAGAAAGCACTGTTAATATTCTTTACTTCAATTTTAATGAATCCAGCCGTTTCTTCAGAAGATCCTAAAATTTTAACCAATACAGTGAAAAATGAAAGAAAAATATTACACGTTTACAGTATGGACAGAAGTAAATAACCAAAATCATCTTACAAAGCAAGCAGATCGAATCAGTACCGTATCGATTAAGCAACCGATTTCACGGCAAAGAACAATGAAATTTTGAAAACCGATTTTCGATCGATTCCCATTTGTCTTCATTTGAAGTAAAAATACCCGCCAGCAATAGACGCGAGATATCGATTCGACTGTAACGTGTACCGATGTTGCAGCGGTAAAAGGAAAAAATAATATCCTGTTTCTTGCGAGCTCGTCAAACATCGAAAGCAAGATTTTCACCGCACCGTAGCAAAACAACGGTACGAATCGTCGTTCCATAAATCTTGAAGAATGGTCAGTCCCCGTCGGATGGCAAGAAACGAATGCCGGGTCACCGATATCGTTTCAATGCTCGCTGAACGACACAGAAGAAGCGCGCGATCGTACGTCACTTCCCGGTGGAAAAAGAGACGGACGGAAGCGGAGAAGGTAACGTCCCGTGCAGGTTCACGAACAGAAGGCAGAAATTATGTGAATTCATTAACAAACGTGTCGTGCAATCAAACTGCTATTTACCAATCGATTAATTCAACGACTGATGCAATTTACGGCCGCCTAGCAGGCCGAACAGAGCAGCCAAAGCACAAGAGGTTTTCTTCTTCTTCCTCTTCTTCTTTCTTCACCCTGTCCTCTTCTTCGTTTTTCCATCGTGTTGCGCCGCACTCTTGGGGTTTCGTTGATGCCGGTTATCGACGCGTCCAATCGAGGCGCAAACGTTATTCCTTTGATGCGAGAATAATTGTTTAATAACTCATTGTTGAGGGGCCGGTTGATGATCCTCCGGCCGCGGTTCGTAGACCATAACGAGACGCCGAGCGATTCAACAATCATTTTGGTCCTCGCGTTCTCACCGTACACGAATTAATATTCCTTGCTTTCTTCATTAAGGAGGCAGTTGTGCTCGGAGTTTTACTGTATATTTTCACATAATTTCGAAACTTTTGATTTTAATCATGAAACAACGAGAACAATCTTAAAATCGAACAGTTTTCGGTGTATCTCGACAAAAATGTTTATTTTGCTCGGTACACATTATACTCTGAAAACGATAACCTATATCTTTTATTAAATGAATATCCACTACGAATGATGATTACTGCACCAACACTTTATACGATTCTATTTCAATGATGAATAACGGTACATTAGTTCCTTAAAAACGAGAATAAGCTACTCCAATAACCAGCCGAACAAAGCTAATGCAATTTACTGATTCAACAAACCATTCCTGGCGCCACGATCTAATCACCCCTCTACAAATCTATCATCAAAACAAAACTATTAACCTCTTTCTTCCCACAGAAGCCTACTAACAATCAATAAGTAAACTACTAAAATCACTGACAATACTTCCACTCAGCCAAAAACCCATACACCACTCGAAGTTACGAAATCCACTAGAAAACGCTGTGAAACCGCAGCAAACCGTACGCAGTCGCGATGCCACGGCAATTGTTCTCAGAATCATTAGCATCTCTCGCAAATAAGCAAAAGTTCTCGCGTCGAGGTTACCAGGACTGGTTCATACGAAACGTGACGCCGAGCCGGACTCGGCATAGAGCAGCCGCAAAGGGTTAATAAACGAGGCCGAAGTTGAAGTCATCGGTGTTAATCACCGGCGAAGGTTTCGGCTCCGTCCCGGCCAGGCTATAAGGAAGCGTAATGCGCGCGTTGGCTAGACAACAGGGAAAAGAGAGTTATTATACATGTATCGCGGAAATCGTTTCATTATCCACTCGTAAAGCGGCGATCGCGCATTGTGTGCTAAATGCGCGTACGTGGCCAGAACCCCCTACGGGGAACAGCCACGCCGGAGTACCGGGGAGCCATCGCATCGGGAGAGTCGATTCTCGACTCGCGTCCGTTCTTTACTCGGCAGAGCGGCGCCAACCGGTTGCAGCAGCTGGCTTCCTTCCATCGATTTAAACACGATACTCGGCCACGAAAGCGATCGTGCGTCTCCGGCCGACTCAGAAGAACGCTGAACATCGCTGGACGTGGCTCTCGATGTATCGATAAATGCGTCGCCGGGCAACGAGCTTCTCGGGAAGCCCGGATAGACAGGCAACGAACAGGCAGTGTCTTTGGGATCTCTCTTTTCTATTTTCCTGCGCGGCAACCGTGTATTTGCTTTCCCCGCGGCAAGCGTATCGAGGTTTAATTTATGCCGCGGCTTCCTGCCAGCGGGACACGACGAAATATTGAAAATAGATTTCCGATCGACGCTCTAACGACGCTGGATCATTTTCATTGCGAGCATTTTTGTGGGAACGTGTTGGGATATTGGCAGCGGTGTATGAAGTTCGAGTGTCTCGAGCTTTAGAGATCGGTCTCGATGCCAGGGCTTTTAAGATTAGTGGCATATGCTGTTGAAGTTTCGGGACTGATGTTTTATTGGAGGTTCTTGGAACTCTTCGGGTTGGAAATGATAAGGTTAAAGATCATTTCAGGATGTCACGTGTTATTCGTTTCGTAGTGTGATGTCTGTAGTATGGGAAACGTTAGTTCTCCGTGGTTGATTTATGTGGAGATGATTATTTTCTTAGGGAACGATTGGTATAGACGAATAGAAATTTCCGATGTTCGTCGATGATTTTACTAGATGATAAGTACATCCATATGAAACAATACATTGAATTTCTGTTTCCTTTCTCGTAAAGTATACTTATTCTGAACTACTTTAATCAAATGGATAATATTATCGTCTAAAATATACAAAATAAGAATATTGTCGCGCCCAGCACAGTTTCCTACACCAGAGTTAGCTATTGTACGCCACTATAGTGGCTTTCGTGGATATCATGTTTTTAAACGGTATGCCACTGAATTGGCTCACTCTGCCTATAAATATGTTCAACACGTCGCCTAACTGCCCTCATTATTTGGTTTGTTTCACGTTTGTTTCGCGTAAACAACATGTCCTAACAACATTTGTAATGTCGTGGTAAGAAGCGTCATATGCGCCGAAGCTCGCCGTACAGAGGTACAGTGTTGTGGAAAATGCCGTCGTAACTAAAAGGTTAAATAGAGAAGTAGAGCTATTTTACTGAGCGGTTAAGAACGGTTATAGGCATTCCAAGTGTGTGGAAGAACGACTGTTTCCGTTAGAAAGCACGTACTAGCTTTCCGTATTTGTTCTCGTGACCACGCATTCATCTAAACAATAAACAACGTTGTTATGAAATGCAAAGTTTGAACTGTAAATTTGAAATGTATGTTCTCTGCGATATACACTGGTCTCCTTAAGGAATGCCATTGAGAAGGTAAAATTAACTCCATTGTTTTTTAGTGTCGTTCTACTAATATTGACGTGAATGTAATAACTTTAATAATATTATTTTCTTACTTATTACACTTATGTTATTAACAATATTAGGTCTACCAAAAGGAAGTGCAATTCCACTTTCCTAAAATATTAACCGCATTAATTTAATTACTTATCATAAGTGTTATATTTTTATTATAATTAAATACTAAAAAAGGTAAAAAAATGCAAATAATAAAAAGGATCACTTATTCATACTGACACTATCGAAAAATGCCCAATTCACCGCAATAATGTCATATTTAAGCAAAAATATCACTATTCCCGTCGTTCCATTCAAACGCAAAAATCTCAAATAAAATTTCGCCGCGTGTTCGACTTCGGCATCCGTTTCACGCGTCGACGAATCCCGTACACCTTTCCAAAAACCACGCAAATAATAATAGAAAACTGGGCTCGGTTGCCCATTCGGAATTAGCTTTCATCGCACGTTTCATTTTCCCCAGCAACAAGATTGTAGCCTTTCCCGGTTGCGCGAACATGCATTGTGCATATTAAACCGAAAAAAAACAAGGATACATTCGAAGACTCGTTCGCGCGAGTAAGCGTTGTTTCCCGTTGAAGCGGGCGCAGCTGTAATTACAATTTCATGAAGTTTCTTAAATCAACCAGGTGCGCGGCGGTTGGATCTTAAGCTCGTGCGTTCGGAGTATTTAACACAGGTGAACATTACAGAGCCGGCGGTTCCGTCTTTTTGTTTCCGCCGCGAAAGTCCAGGACGGGCAAGATATTAAATTTTAATACCGGGTACGTGAGTGACGAGACATCGTAATTCAAAATTCAATTACCAGAACTGTTTTCCATAGGCGCAGGTCCCCGCGTTCCTTTTTCCGTTCGCGACCGTTCGAGGGTTAATGAAAGGCAAGTGCGCGCGATCGGTATAATGAAATAGCTCCCGCGGTACGAAAATAATAATTGACCGCGGCCGCTTCGCAAGATCGGAAAGGTTGATATTAATACGCTATAAGGTTTAGATACTTACATTAGGGTAATACGCCGCCCGACCGAATAAGTATAGCCCGCAGTCGGCTCGGCCCGTGCGGTCTCGCGCTCCTTTGTAACGGGAGCAAAAATTGTAGCCCGCGGTAAGTACCGCGTTTAATGAGGTCCAGCGAACCTCGTAGTGCAGCGTATGCTGAAAAATGTAAGTACCTTGCGCGTGGACGACACTCCGAACGCAATGATTCGCCAAAGTTCGTATCGAGCGGGGTGAGTCGGGGAGAAATGACCCATTTCTTTTGAAAGAACTCTTATCTTGGAAATATCGTTAACTCCTTGTTCTATGATTTCCTTCACAATTCTATTTAACACATCGAACGCCGCACGATTTCATCGAGCAAAATACACACAATGGAAAGAGTATAATACTAAATCGTTTGATTGAATTGCATTATAATTATTACATGTACATCTAGCTGAATCTCACCGTATTAGATAGCATTACTTATAATATAAAAATATTTTCAAATAATCATCGTTTCATTAAGTGAACTATAGTAATTCGATCTAGTTGGAGGTCACCGGTGACCCCAATGACATTCTACGTGTTAACCCTGTGCACTTTACTTTCGATGTTGTTGAGCGTGAACTTGTATTTATTTTTAGGGGAATAAATTAATGTAATTCACGGCGGTAGAATTCGTTTTATATTTGTTTTATTTATTAGCATTATTATAAGATGTGATGTTTATATTTTAAGGTGTGCTACTTTTGAAAACAATTTCCAACGTTCTATAAGAAATTTGTATCTTCATCTGTAGCATGACATACGAATGCAAAGAGTTAATGAAAATAATTTATCATTAATAATTCGGTAGGAAGAGAAACAAGTTTGACGCTTGTTGTGTGCCTATGTTCATTTTGAAGCTTGAAGATTGATAACAGGCGAGAAATATTTGATTTGTATTAGGAACAAATGAATAATATTTAGGTTTAAAATTTCTCATCGCGAGTCTAATGCGATGTTATAGGAGAAGGGGTTAACGCTAGACGTATCGGTACTTTATATACACCTATTCCTACCGTAACCGGTCAAATAACTGGTTATAAAATAAAGGTAAACAAGTTAGATGGTAAACTTTTCTTAGTGAAAACAGAAAGAGAAGGAAAGATAAAAGTTGATAAACTGATTGATCGGATGGTAAAGAACTGATAGGAAGTTAAATGGACGAGGGAAAATACGAAATTGTTTTTAGTTAAATTTTAAAACTGGTCGTTTGACCGGTCGTGGTATGTTTGGTGTTGATATCTAGCAAAAAGGAAATATATTTTATGAAAGTATAAATATATACTATAAGAAGAGTACTTAACCCTTTGAGTGTCATTTATAATTATTAAAATTCTTTCGAAAATTGCCATGCGATTTTACCGAGAACTGCTTAACTTACGGAAAATGTCTATAAAAATTTTACTATTTATATCAATGTGCTAAAACGTTTCCAAGGTATAGAAAACATTTTCATCTTTTGGTGGCTATGTTATTTGCAGAAATTTTCAGCGTCGCTCACAGTGACGTTGACACTCTAAGGGATAAATAGGTCTCTAGAAAGTTCAGTTTAACTGTTCAGTAAGAACAATTAAAAATAGATATTCGACAGTGCAAATGAGACCGCCCGGAATTATCCTATCGTTTATCATCGATTACTTTTTATTTTCGTTCATACGGTATGCTTCATGTCAGAATTCTTGATGTGCCAAATGTATTTAAAATTGATACATCTGCAACAGAAATGTGTACACTCACTGTATAATAAATATTTGGAAATTTCCGTATGTGCGATGCTTGGGATACATGTGATTTCAAATATCTTTATGGACCAGAGTGGTTCGAATATAAATATAATTGTAAAAGTTAAGTATGTCGCAGAATGATTTCTAATTTTATACATATTACAAGTAGGTTACTTGAACACACCTCACCCTTATATAACACTTTATTTGAGAAAATGAATGTATTTATTATTTCGCTATTTGTACTATTAGCGAGCGTTCTTTGCCTTTACTTTCTCCGACTCAATGATTTCTAGGACACTACGAATACCTTTAGGGACAGTGCAATAAATTATTCACATTTTTTAAATACTTCCCATAGTTGCTATACTTGGGCTGCATTTCTCGAGGCACGCGGACATTCGTTTCGAGCATTAAATTCGAGTCCAATTATTACGAGTTTCTTATTTGATCTCCGAGATTTTGTTAAATAACGATCGTTTCGCAACTGGCGCTCATAAAATTTGATTTGCGGTATGAGATTAGATGCGACTAGCATACTGTTTGGAATGGCGTGTACCGTCATCGACACTGCCGCGCGTACCTACACGAGCAAAAAAATCGTGTGCAAATCTGCTCGACCGCGGAATGTCGTTAAATTCGTCACGTTAAGCCGGCCGGTCGGCTTGCAGAGTGAATTAATGGAGGATTCGATGACTTCAAACAGGCTGTACGCTCGCAGCCTTTATTTACGAACTGTAGTTGCCATTATGGCGGCTGAGCAACGTGTTGCAGTAAATAACGCGTAGATCTCGGAGAATTATACAATCACGAGCGATGTGAACAATTTAATCTCAACGTACCTATTTTTTCAACACAAAAGTATCGAACAGAGTTTACAACAGAATTGTCAAATACAATTTTCAGATACGATCTTACAGTCCGTTTTACATCATCCGAAATCGATGGATTCGATAAATTGTGAATAAGTTTTTACTTACACTCTATTATTCATCGTTGATTATTTATTCAACAGTTTCATTGAGTTTACTTGTATATACTCTATATTTTTGTACTCGTGTATATGAAATGTGCATGATATAAAATAAAAGCTTTAATAGGGAAAGTTAATATTATTGTTGCAAGCTAATACAATTCTTGGCGAAGGGATACAAATTTTCATTAATTTTCATTCTTCGAAGTAAATGTTCGAAACTTTAAACATATTTGAAGATTCGTAATCAATCGACAAAGCATGCAGATCTTTTGTATCGCGGAGAGAAGCAAAGCGCAGCAGGATTTTTTTCAAATCATTGAGAATTCTTATATTATTTATTAGGCGTGATATTTTGTGGAATTTGAAGGTTCGAATACTTTTCTCATAGGCCGAAAACAAAACCGCGAACCAGAATGCCAGACATAACTTTGATCGGTGTTCAGGTTCGTTTCGATTTACATTCCTCTAACCTGCATCCTGAACATACAAGTTCTTACGACTTTGCATATCTGATCATTTTGAAATATAATTCAGGGCTCTGAATTTTCACCGGAAAAGCAATTTGTACGAAAGAAAGAAACGACAACGTTCGTGTCCGGTAATATTTAAAAAGCTAGACTCATTCGCTACCGGATTGGTTTCCCTCAAAGACGTTCGATATTGCTTGAAAAGAATGCGGGAGTCGAGGAGGCAATCGTTAACAGCATAAACTGATAAGCTGATCGAAATCATCTCGAATTCACGGAGTCTAAGCAGAAAATACAGTGTTGTTAGACTGGATAAGTCGCTTTATCGGCGGATTACAGAATAAGGAATGTCAACTTGTGAGAATTTAACCGCGAGACAACTGGAAGCATTGGAAGTTGATTTTTATAATTTAATATAGAGAGCAGGTGCAGCCACCAGTTCAATAAAATTGTCTTGTGCTAATTGGTCGACTGATACGTTATACACGAACAATAATTATCAAACAACTCTTCACATAATTACATAATTTTAATTCTCTTGATAAACTCGATTCGAAATTTTCTAGGATAAGAATACGTATTATTCTTCGAGTTGAAATTTTTTGTGCGGCTATCGTCAATACCTTAACAATGTCTATATATACTGTTAATAATAAATGGTAAATAGTTTGTTTATATAGAATATTGCTGTTTATAACAAACCTTGTCGAGTCATGCTATCATTGCTGTTATTAAAGAATTTAATAGATTACATTTCAACCATAATAAATGCTCAATAGAAAACAAAAATTGAGAAAATTAATATTTTGTTCTTTGAAATTATTATACAACATATTCAGAAGCTTTGAAACGAAGGGTTTTGTGATCTGGAAAAAACGAAGAAACGAGTAAATTCTTTAATAACTAAAAAGAATATTATCTATTCCATTATATGCGGTAGATTTCATTGAATGCAGTAGAATAAGGCTACTTATTCCGTGTGATTAATAGTTAATTACTGTGTGATTAAGTGTTCTTAACCCCTTGTACTCGGAAATTTTTTACTAGAAATATTCTAACATTTTCTGATGAGATAAGGACGATATTTGTTTAAACTAACTTGAAGAAATGACACGTACATTGAGGAACAATGCTATTTTATTTCAATATTTTACAGATTGATGCATCATGTAAAGTTTAATGTTAAATATCAAATTTATAGGTTTACTATATAAAATCAAGTGGCTAGTGAGAGTCACTTTTCGACTGCAAAGGGTTAGGTTCTTCAAAATATGGTTTCGATGTTCATAACGATGTAAGGAGCGAAATCGATTTGACCAGTGCTCACGGACAGCATTAATCGAAATCGATGACGTAGATGCATCTAATACAACATCGAACCTGCGAAAAACTTGGGAAGTAGAAACGGAAATACCTGAGACGTGACAAGAAATAACAATTCCCTGTGATTGTTCTGAATCGAGTTGACAATATTCATCGATACACCATATTTCACGTCTGAATTTCCACTAGAGGCCGACATTATTATGTAATTGATAAACGACAGATGAGTCAGGAGAATAATATAAAGTGTAGCAATGCGAAGTTAAGGAAACTTATAAAATAATCTCCATTCGTCTGGTTATATTTCATTCATTTTAACTAGAAGGAAAACTTATATATTTATGTGATTTCAAATTTATTGTTCCTTGGAATCTGAATGTGTTCTGAGAGTCTTATAGAATGCAACACATTGGATGGTCTCGGATATACATTACTATTAAATTTGATATATTCAGTAAGTATAAGAGTTTTCAAAGCTTTATTATGAAAGAATAAATTCTATCATTAAATGGAAAGTGATTTAGTTGATGGATTTTAATAGCACTTAATAATTCATAATAAATTTTTCAGTAAAACACTTTAGCAAAATCTGACGACTTAACTTCAGTAAATCGTGTACAAGACCATTACGAATAATAGAACGCCTACAGCAAAGATTATCTTTCAGCAAAATCACGTTTGAATCTGAGAAACAACAGTTCGCGTGTTGGGCGAGTGTATCAGCGTCATTACAAACATTTTCCTGCAGTTTCCGTAATTTATATTTTCAATGAAACTCGTATATTATTAGGTACTACGTGCAAAATTCAATTAGTTGTGTCTAATATTTTCCACGGAAATAGTGTGCGTCTCTGTCGAATCACTGCGCAAGCATGTTACGGACATTTAAGATAATCATCCTGGTTCCAGCTGTGATAAGGAGACCAGGAACCGGTTGAATTGACTCCAGTACGAATATAACAGTGAAACGAATAGCCTTGAAAGAATTCGACTTCATTAGAACGCGGATCGGTGCCCCATGAAAAATAAACTATTTTCGTCAAAAACAACTATTTCATCGCTTGTTGCTTAACCTCTTCTCATTACGCGCTCTTAATTCAGTTAGCCATTTACATATCGTCGTGCCAATGTCGTGTTACTTAGATACGTATATGTATTTATTACATCGAGTATCCTGCTCGTTTCGACGATTCCGTGGAAATCTTTAAACATTTATGAAATTATGGAAATCCATTCTGTAGTGTTTCGATTGATGTATAGTATTAGATCTTTGAGAACAGTGTATGTACATAGTTGTTGCATCGTTTGATTATTAGAGGACACGGATATTTGATAGAAAGTATGGAAATTCTGATACTAGAATTACCGAGCAGTTCAATTGACTTCCTTTTATTCTTCTGGAGATATTATAATAGTGTATTTATTGAGAGTTGCTTATATTTTAGTTTGTACGTTAATAAATCATGCTATTTAGTCATTTCTCTGGGAAACGTTTGTATCTTTTCAATAATTTAAAGAAATTTGGAATAGCTGATTTTGACTTGTTTGGAACGTTCGGTATTAAAACTCTATGTTTAGTGTAGTACAAGAGTAAACGAATTGTGGGTTCGATATTGACATTTTCGATAAAACATTCTAAGCACAGTTTATATCGAATAACTTTTTATATGCTAATATTATAACAGGGGTGACGAACTTCTCCTGTAACAGGAAGGGCACAGGTCTCTCTCGCCACTAAATAGCCGGTTCTCCAATTAATCGACTGACTAGCCACCTCCGATACGTTCCGATCGATATTAGCTTTTGAATGTAGCAGCAAAAGCTGGCCGGTTTGACGGGTACATAGGATATTACAGGATGTTTCACGAAGAAAAAGATCTAAACCTAAATTATTGGCTAATTTCTTTTTCTATTTGCAGTTTCTCGTATAACTCCAAGCTTCTCTGTGAAATTATAAGGATATGATAAAATGTTGGAGAGAATATTCAACCAAAATAACGTCATTTATTATACTCTTTCTTATTTCGTTTATAACAAACGGTAGAGGAAACTTTCCATTATAAGAATGAAAATGTCCTTAAAATATCCTTACGCAATGATTTACAAGAATTTTTAATAAGAACGGAGTTAACGGTTCTGCAACCCGATATTTGACGATTTCGTACGACTAAGCTAGAATGACTGCTGTTCAACAATTTACAATACGAATGCAGTAAAAAATTGTTGACAAGAAAATGCTATCTACATTCGTTTAGAAAATACAACAGAAATAAAAAGGCATCCATTAATAATTCTGTGATTCTAAACACTTACAAATTTTTCCAAGAATCATCTTTACCTTTGCACTTAATACCTAATACCTTTCTTTTAAATCAACTTCCAAAAGTGATTCTATTAATATTTATTATCAATAATAAACAGTATTAACATCTTCACAAAAATTGAAGGCATTTAAACACTAAACGTACCATGCCCGGTCAAATGACCGGTTCGAAAATTCCATTTAAAATTCTGCGATTTCCTTCAATCTTTTAGCTTTATAAATATTTCTACTTTACCCGATTAATCAGTTTTTCAATTTTATTTTATAACCGGTTATTTGACTGGCTGTGATAGAAATAGGTATACACAAAGGGTCGGTACGTTTAGTGTTAATCGAAAATCTGGACGGATCAGGACGAAACAATGGTAATAACAACAACGAACGGAAAACGGGGGAATAAAAATATGAAAAACGCAGTCTGCTCGCGCGAACAAGTGTAATCGCGGCTGGTGGACGCGAAACGCGGCTTATTAAAATTTCAATGGCGTTATTTTGTCATTCGACAGAGTTATCTCGCAAAATCATTATCCCACGAAACCGCAACCCCGGCTGCCGAAGCGTAATCGCTCGTTTCTCGCGAAGCATTTAGAGACTTCTGCATCGAGAATAATTTGTTTACCAAATCTGCGGTCTCTACGTGCGCGATACCGAGGGCAAAGAAGAGAAAGACGAAGGCAGCGAACGTTTATCGCGGTTTACCGCGACGATTTATCAACGTTGCCGGTGCTATCTCTTCCGGCTCGATTTGAACTCTGACCAACACGAATGGCTAACACGAAATGGTGTAACGCCTTTTATTGCGGCGGCCACGTCAACGCCGGATCGTTACGTGACCGTACGCACAACGAGCCTACGTGCAACCCTGTAACGAAAAACCTAGTCGAGCATGTGTTCCACGAAGAAATCCGCAGAAAATCGAGAAGAAGTGAAATACACTTTCGTTCAGAATTTAATTATCGAAATTGTAGGACGATTAAAATTGTTGCCATTCTTCGCGGAATGTCGAGAGTATGCATGAAATGAGAAT
The DNA here is from genome assembly GCF_051020985.1 of Nomia melanderi. Classification (NCBI taxonomy): domain Eukaryota; kingdom Metazoa; phylum Arthropoda; class Insecta; order Hymenoptera; family Halictidae; genus Nomia; species Nomia melanderi. Next base: position 8,952,099 of record NC_135005.1, read on the forward strand.
TTTTTATTTGACGACTTGTTTATGAGGAAACTACGAATTGTATGAGGTTTATGCGGCAAATATTAGATACTTTCTTCTATATGTTACATTAAAGTAAGATTCTTATGCATTGAAACCTTCTCTTGCAATTGATCATTTCATATTTTGGTTAAGTAAAGGTGTTTTATTTTTCAAAATCTCACTATTTTAGCGGATAACAATATTTTAGAAAATTGTGACTATCTTATTAATCATTCAGCTTGTAGGCGATAAAAATATTTTGTATTCTCAATCGAAAAGCCTTCGATTCCGTGTTTCATTTTGAAAGTAAAGCCGTAAAACTATAAATGTTCGATGCTCTATAGCTCGAAAAATCAATACGAATCGTTTATTTCTTGTTTCACCACTACTGAAAGTATAAACATGTATTTGTGAGGATATATTCGGTAAATTGATTTATTTATGTGCTCACTACAATGAAGGGTGAACAGAACCTCGGCAAACGTACCGTTGTAATTTAATATACGTTCAGTTTCGGATCGATTACTTTGATTGTTCGCTACTTCTATAGCCCAACGAGTCGGTCCAGCGCGGATATACGAAACACCAGCTTGCTAGGCACGCCATAGATGTAGCAGTTCCAATTAATGGCTTTGTTCCATGAATTCGTCCTCATTCTACCTAAATGTCCATCCATAATGATCATCATGTGCATTTGTTTCGAACTACTAACTGGACTCGTTGCTCATAGTGTAACATCGATAGGGCTGTGGAAGCGATGCTAGCAGAAACGAGAATGCACTGCTCTCTAAACAAATTGAGTTTGTTCAAGTGACAATAATGCTTCTTCAGGTACGTGAAATATAGTGTCCTTGAAATGTATTGTATTTCTCCTTCTGTTTATAAAGATTAAGATAAATACCACTTTTTTTTATACAAAATATGTTAATACAACAGTTATCTATAGTTAATGAAGGAGAATATATTTTATATTACTTTCTGTTACACGAAAATTTATCAGCCCATATCTAAGTATTTACTATATAATTTTTGAACAAAGGACCACTCAACTGAAACAAACTTACTCTTATTTCCTCTTTTCTTCAAAATCAATTTTCTCTACACTGAATTTTTCATTTTCAAGTAATTCGTGCCTGATAACATGCTTCAAAATAATATATCGATATCCACCGAATCTCTGTTACAGTTCCCATTACCCTCAACATCGTGCATTTCCAAAACTCCATGGAACCTGAAATTTCCACGGATACAGAGAAACGTTCACCGAACAATGACGAAAAATACAAAAAGTAACCGCCAGCAACCATTCCGAGGAATCACTAACCTTATGCACTAATAAATAAGACTCCAAGGAACAACAATTGAAAATTTATCCACCGATAGGGAAACGCATCGGAAGAAGTTCAGCACGGGCGATACATTGGCGTCAGAACAGAGTTTAAAGTCTTATTTACTCCCCATTAAATCATCTCGAACATAGTACTCTTGAAAGAGCAGATACTCCACTTGCTAGAAGAACGTTCGTGCTTTCTATCAGTGTACCCACGCGAAGTTTCTCATACTTATCGCGGTTCCCTTGTAAACATCAAGGGTCCCATTGTGCGATCTTACGTTTGTGTTGCTACCACACGTTTACACTCGCCACGGACGGCAGTAATGATTCCCTTGCACCCAGCCGCGTGTGCGTGTACGCGTGTGTATTTTATGATTGGCCGTGCGCGAGGCCGCGGTCAAACCTGAAAACGAGATATCGTAATTGGAGTGTATCCCTTTGCGCAATAGGAACACGCCGCGGAACGACGCGCGCGACTCCTACGAATAAAGTCTACGTTATCCACGTCGATGCCAGCCGTTCTTTTATTTAGCTGTGTTTCACACGTTCGTAAGATTGTTTCCATCACGACGTCCTGATATACGATACTGAATGGCGCGCGGAGGTATTTATGTTTGTACGATCAACTTTCGTGACGATTTACGTACGAGATTCCTTGGTGTTCCTTTACCCGGACGCCACAAAATGGACTTTATCAGACTTTTATCGTGGACTTGCTGCGCCACTCGGTACGTTCGCACACTTGAAATATTATTGCGAAAATAGGAACACGCGTGTACACCAGTTCCCTTGCGCTTTTCTTGGTTCTAAAGTATTCCAAATGAAATGGCAACGCGAGCGAGTCGAATAAAGCTAAACGAAGGAGACGCTGGCGAAAGAATTGCAATGTGATCGGATCGAAAAGATACGGAGGATGTTGAAATCTCTATGCGTAATGTCGCCGGTTTTTTTATTATTTTATTCGTGTGACTTACATCGAGAATATTGGTCGACTTTCTTTGAAAATTCAGTAGGAAGTAGCTCTTATAAACATAGTTTGCTTATTTGCCATTTTATCGAGTTTAATAGCTTTATAAATCATTTTAACAATATTAAAATTTAAAAAATTTTTTAAATGTTACCAATTTTAACGATGTCATGATCTATATTTTTTCTTTCTGTTTCAGCCTACATCGTTTATTATTTTCGTAATTAATCGCATTCATTTTATCGATACTGTGATTAATAAGGGTAGTTTAAATTTCGTGCCGCGATATTTCGGGTACGAATCGTATCAATTTTTACGTGCAGTCAGTTAACCAGCGTAAAACGACACCCACAATATAGGATATGGTGGTTGATGCACAAGCTGGCACGATTCGTTCGAAACTCTCGCCTCCATACCGATTAATTCCGTTTTTCTAGCTTCGGGTCGATTGCAGCCTGGTCGTGCAACAGCCGCCTCGCGGACCACTTTTCTCTTTTCTTTCGGTTGGTCCACACCGGGGCAATCGAAACGTATCGCACGTGTTCCAGGGCTAATTACCCAGCCGGATGCTAATTACAATGTTTTACAGCCGTTATTACGTAATTAAGTGTCGTTGGAATATTCGCACTCAACTCGAACAGGTATTTGGTTGATTCGGCTAACGATTCGACTTCGGCAAATCATTTCGTCTTACCGGACTGGATGATAATTACGAGATTTCAGATATTTGCAAGTAATTATCGTCTATCCCGTTTCTTGTTGAACAACCTGATTTGTTAGGAAATCGGTGAAAAAAATCGAGGAACGAAATTAGAGGAAACGTTGTTCCAAGGTAATTACATAAACTAGCGTAGCGTGGATAGGATTTTCGTATTTTTATACGAAAAGCATAAAATTCAGTAAGAGGAGAAAGTTGGAAAATTCAGGCTGAGATGGGAAATTATTTGCGATTATTTTTACAAACGTTAAGCTCCCAATAATTATAGAGTTAAAACAAAGTTTGAAATGTTCCGGTTTATCTGATTGAAGAACAAGTTCAAATCATTCAAGGACAGCAATACGTTATTTAAATTAATATATCTCCTAAACTATTAACTCTATGGACATATAAATGAATACATTTTTATAGACAACAAAAAAGGTGCATCGGCTAGTGTAAAAGAAGTATAGAATTTCACTTAAAAAAACAAAATTGACGCCTTCATTTAACTCTTAACTAGCCTAACTCGTTCCTTAATACATTGTGTACCGGTAACGAGAAATCTCGTTTTTGTATAAAGACACTTAGCTATGCAACTTCGCTAATTACCAGAGCATTGGAAAAATATAAAATTTAATTCGAATTGATTATCTATTTAAAATACATTACATAACAATATGATATCTGAGTTTTTCTATGTATAGTGTATAAGTTGACCTCAGTGAAAATTGCCATCCGCACAATTCAGGTTTCTGAAAATTAGCCGGTGTGCAATGTGTTAATTACCGTATATCGCCATTTGTTGAAACAAATTGCATTCATAGTATATACATACCAGATTAAAAAAATACTTAGCAATATACACACAAGTTATGGAACACACATTATATATAGCCATGCGTAACGTTCGTATACTTTTGTTGCTGATTGTACGTACACTTAGCATATTACCACAACTTATATGCTACAAATGAAAAAAAAGGGGGATGAGCTTCATCTGAGTTACAGTAGAATATTCATATGAGCAGCTGTCTTCAAGGGTCATGAAAGACCGTGGATCGTCTTGTAGAAAGCAACTTCATTACAGAAAACAAATTAAACGAGACGAACAGCTAGTCACCCCATAGACTGGTAAGCATAAACTACGACAGAGTACGCTGTAAAGTAGGCTTAAGTTAATAAACACTTACATAATTGCAGAAGCAACAGGTGTTCATTTGCAACATCTTATACAGTGTTACCGGGATTAATACTTGGCCAACAAAGAATTAATACGTAGTGGACTGACTGCGACGTTCGGTGAACAGTATGAAGTGTCGGAGACGTGATACATCCTGACATCCTTTTCTGACACAGCCTATCGGGGAATTCATTTGCTAAGGAAAGAACGGTGGTATGCGCAGGTGTACGTAGAGAACGTAAATGCGTTTACTCAAGATCTTCCGCCATTAAGTTTCTTTTCTCTACCCGGTTTTCTCATCGTCCAAACATGTCCCGATGTGAGTGTTGACCTCGTGGTTACTGGGAACCCATCGAGACAAACGCGTACGTTGCTAGAGCTATCTATGGTGTTCCTGTCCGGACGGTTTTTAGGATCGGAAAGAATTGACGTTTAACCCAGGTTGGGAAAGTTGTGTCGTCGTCATCGATCGCAGAAAACATAGTGGACTCTTGCGTGTACTACATTAATGCAATTCGCTTCTTTTCAGAACAGTGCCCGTAACTGACCGTGGCAGGCGAAAGATCGTTTTTCTACCACTTGATGACTATTCATGGAACTTTTGTGGAGCTTTGATGTATTCATCTAGGAATTATGATAGCATCATAACTACTGCGTATTCTGATAGTACCCGCGTATTATTACGTACAGTGTTATAACATTGATGTGTAATAATATTTATCTATCGATTAATATTCTGTTTTTTTTCTAATTATTGATACATACTAGTGTTTATGAGACAATAAAGCTGGAAATCTCAATGGGATGAATATGAGTTCATTAATTGTCGATAATAATCGGTTGTTATTGATAATCAGAATAATTAGAATAATTAGAAAAAACATTATGTACAACTTCTGCATGATATCAATAATGTTGTATTATATTCACAATCAGACTTCTAATGGTCAACAAAGAAGCTTCAAATTATAAACCAGAACCCATATTTCAATTAAAATAAATCACTTCTGTGGCACGAATATAATTCAAAGAATTGAAAACTATTTCATGCTCGCAGTATAATAATGAATAAACATCTTAATTTCACTTGAAATTCGAAAGAATTTGAACTAAGAGTATCTAACGAAGTTCATTAAAATAATTCTCGTTACGGAACATCCAAAGCACACTCCGACAAATGACCCTTAAAACAATATCCTAACACTCGGTCACACTACTCGAACATTAACATATCCAAAAGAAATCTGAATGAAATCAGTTGCACCACCCAATAATTATGAAACAAGGTGAAACCGCGTCGCCACCCATACAAAATTCATCCCATCGTTTCGAAATCATTAACCCAACCCCGAATCGATGTCAGCGAGTTTCCAAACGGCCTCCGTAGAACAAAGGGAAAAAATTCCGCGTGCAATCCATTCAAGACGCCGCCGTGCGCATTGTCGTGTTGTCACATAATTACGTTACACGAAAGATTCCGCGTCCTACGCGGGCCGACATTACCGATCTGATAATGAGAAAAGCTCAACACGTTCGAGTCGCTTTGCGCAATTTTCCCGTGGCCGGTGTTCGTGCAGCCACCAACATTAATAAGGTGTTAGCCGGGCCCGCGCATAATTGAGGAACACGGAGCATAGGATACGACGTTGCAACAAAGCGACGGTGACGGGTACAGACGAGCCATATCCGGGACGTCGGCCAATAAAATTAATCGCTTTTGCTACATCGCCTGAATAATTTATGCTCGCTGCCGTGTCTAGGAATTGGCCGATGATCGTTCAGGACGTCGTCTACGGCGTTCCGCTTGCGACACACAGTTTCCATGGAACACAAACACTCGTTTGTATTCGTCGAAAAAATCGCCCGGCGATCAACTGAACTACATACCCGCCTATCGGCGGATGATTGCGTTTCGACACCGACCGAAAAAAAGATACGCGCATTGGATGGACACCACGGTACACCGATAATGGATGTAACTGAATCAAATAAAATTTAATCACCTATGGATCTTCCCCGAATGACCCAACGCTGTGTCAACATTTGATTCATCGGTAGAGTAAACGATGCAGGATTTACAGCGTACAAGGTATCTCGGAAGTTTCGTTAGGGAAGCTTGCAAGCGTGCTTCGCGCTCTGGAATCAACCACAGAAACAAGCAATCCGAAAATGTCGAATTGTATGCCTTTTATGATTTCATTGGAGTATTTAGTGATGGAGTGAGAATACAAATCAATGAGAGAAATCGGAGGAATCAATTTTTGGGAATATCGGTTTTTTATAGCTGTAGTAATTAATGCATTTTATTATTGTAAGATAATTAGCGAGAAGAGTTGTTACTCGCAGAAATTGTATTATTCCAAATAGTCAACGGAAAAATCTGAAAAAGTCAGTTCCTTAGTAGCTTAGTGCAACGAGAGCTACAAAATCTTACCAAAGTTACTCAAAAATCAACGGAAGTTTATTTCATATCAAATTACTAACTTTTTCATTCCTCGTGCAAGGAAAGAAATAGGAAAACAAGCTTCTCGCCGTCGAGATATTGGATGTTTCATAAAAAGAAGTTAGACTCGCGATCAGGATTACGATTTCGTTTTAATCGACCGAATTCCGTTCATTCTACGCCCAAATCAAAATATTATTTCGTTCCATTTTCAACCTCTCTTATCGTGAGTATATACTAGCGTTAATTACGCAATTTGTTTTCCTCTAGCGAAAGAATAACGATAGAATAACCGCAGCATGCGATGCTGTAGGAACATTCGTTCTGAACGTGCCTACTTATAGTTCGTTATGTTTCAAAGCGATCGCACGGATCGCTGCGTTGATATTTTTCAGACGTTTCCCCATGAAAGCGGCGGTAGTTTGTTGCCGTTACACAAACCAGTCGCTTCTAATCCGGCTGATTTTTCGACACGTAAACTCGAGAAGAGTAACGCAAACGACCATGCGTTCTCGGATTGTAAAAGCTGTCGACGTGCCAATTGGAAGATGCTTCCGTGTTGCGTCTTCACTGCCGGGCAACAATGCTTTCCCCGGCCGTGGCATGCATTATTCAACGCATCAGGAAAACCGCTTCCAGCCTGGAGGAGGCAGCCTCTTCATCGGCGAAGCGTCTACGTTTTTTATCGTCTCTTTGTTGACTTCCCAACACCAACTGCGTTTAAAAGGAATACGTAAAAAACGTTACAGACTAATTATTCGTCACATTCCGTGTAGAATGAGAGTTTTTGCAGACGACGACATCCTACTTGATTTACATTTGATCATCCCACTGAATATAGTTTCATTGCTGGGAACTCGTCTTTTACTCCAAGAACCGCGGGCAGCGTGTTCAAATCACGGGTTTCGTTGATTTCGTTATCGACAGATTTTTGTTGACTGTAACAAGTTTTCTTTATCAAGATGGAACTGAAATTGTTGGAGTTTCATACAAAGTATAGTGGAACAAAAGATTGTGGCATTCGACGCGGACAGCCACGAGCCTAGCGCAGCAGCGCGGACCGTGGAGAGAGTCCGTCGTCTGTTCGATCGTCAATTGTCTCCAGCGTGGATCCCAAAAAATGTATAAAAGGACGGATCCACGCTGGACGACATTAGAGTTGCGTAAACCTACAAGCACAGCATTACGGTCCCATTCCGTGTAAAATTGGGTGGTCCTTCGACAATAAATTTAGTAGACGGCACGAAGTGCAATAATTAGGGTCTAGTTCGTACCCTGACAGAAATAGTGGCTAATTAACACGTTACTTGCCACATTCCTTGGTTGTAGCTATTCAAATGATTAACATAATTGATTAGATAGCTGTAGCTATCAGGTTGATTTTATCCGAAAAAGAACATTAATTATAATTAATTAAATTTGTTTCATTTTATCTACTTTATATATCATAATTTATGTATGCCTACATGTAGATATAATCCTGACAAGAATAAAAAGAAATAAAGTATAATAAATAATACATGCTCACTGATTTCTCATCAATATTTACGTTAATCATAAATGAAACAGGTAAACAAATTTTCCTGGCTCTACAGACTTTCATAAGAATTTCCTTCTGGCGTGTAACATGTTAAAATATTGCGAACTACACGCAAGAATGTTTTTATTTGCCGATGGTTGATATCAGTTATATTGACGCTAAAAGCGATCGACAGGACATGAATAAGACCTAACTATAACTATGACACATCATTTCATAACGTACTATGCGTTACTATCAGGACCCATTTTTTCCTGAAACCACTTAACTCTGACACAGACTGCTGTATATTCACCCAACCATCATCACGTTTAAACCTATTAGCTCGTCAACTAATTGTAAGTTCTGCGGATATACCCTCGCAATTTTTGCACTTGCAAAGGTATTATCTGTAATTTTCTCACTTCTCCGGCGAGAGTTAGACTCTACAACGAAAATTAGCAGTCTCTTCTGAAACGTATTATAATATACCTGTACACTCAATTTTTCGTTTTACGAAAATTAGCCCCTTCCATAATATTGAGTCAGATTCGCGACGAAAGTTTTCAGAATTCAACGAACCTAAATGTTATTTATTTATTTGTTATATAAACGAAATAATATGTCCATTATCATTCTTCAACCTTTACAGTAAACGTAGATACAATATGCATCATGTTTTGCTCTTTTCCTACTAAATCATTAACGATAAAGTAGATCTATCAAGCACAGTTGTCAAAGAAATCATATCACAAAGGGTTAAAATTCTAAAATAATACGAACATAGAGCTTTCAGAACAGTATTTTCCGTGACAATGTTTTTTTATTTCTAATTTTCTTTTGCAATTTGTCAGCTTAGGCCAGAAATCTTTAAATTTTTTAAATTTTGTACCATGTGAATAAGAATCATAAAATATCTGTACCACCATAAAAGCACTTCCCGATGAGAAATCAATACACCCCAAATGGAGTGTTTATAATCCAAAAATGAAACATTTTAAATTTATGTTACTGAATTATATTCGGAAATGAAACTTCTACTTTGTAATAAAATATAGTAAATATCCTCATTCTTGAGGATTAATATGAAACATGAGCCTGTTTCACTGTAACCAATTTCGATGTATCAACCTTTATATCCATTAATTTGAATTGTAAATCAGGTCCAAGTTACTTTCAAATAGATAATATTTTTCAACAACAATGTTCAAAGTATTTTGTGTAAAAATGGTACCACCGAAATTAACGCAATGTACCATTAGTGGTACATATACCACAGTTTGAGGAACGCTGGCATAGAAATTCGGTAAACGTTTATAAGAATTATATACATATCACAAGAGTGCCATCTCCAGCGAGATCACACTGCACTGTTTATTCCTCTTGTAGCTCCCTTCAATAACCATATAAAAACTGTCCATAGTAGTCTCCGATGACGTGCGCACACCGAATGCGGAACACCTAGTGCAGAAGCGGTAGCGAGCACTATCGCTAGAGCGGATTGAATTCCTGCGGACGATAAACCCATCGCCAGTAGATATAAAATTAAATTAATAAGATCGTATCGTGTCGGTCAAGGAAAAAACCGTGGCAAAGGGGGTAAGAATAATTTTGTAACTGACAAACCATTCTCTTTTTTCGCTCCGTTAGCTTTAGCAATAGCGATGGTCCCGTCAGCAATCATTCGCTCGGTCCGCGACATGCATCCGTGTTTTGCCAGCGTCGAATCGGCCGAGTATTACAAACACCTGCTGCAATTTAACTGTAAGCTACGCGCAGTGGTACGTCTGTTTTCCACGTCATCGGTGGTAACAGACGTTTCTCAGTTGAAACCTTCAACCGGTGCCTTCGGACGTGAACAGAAACCGGTTCCCCCTATTTTGACACCGCCATAGAGTTCTATTAGCTTCAAACGCGAAATCAGCGGAATTATTGCCGCATCAGTCGCTGTAATTATAATATTATTCTCGGTGTAGCTTCCCCCCGCGTTCGGTAGTGCGCTTGTTAGACGGTGTCCCGGAGCCTGTTCACCGAGTCGCGTTGAAACGTTCCACGGTATGCGGTCAATCAATCTTTCATCTGCTGCAGAACTGACTTGTAATAGTTAATCTCGTCGGGTAGACCAGTCTTGTGTAAAAAGACGCTCGAACGGGAAATCCTCTATTAACGCTGGCTGTATAATTTATGAAAAGGGCAAGAGCTGTCGGTTCGATCTGCTTTTCGAGCAAGATACAGAAGCAGGGTTGTTTAACACGTTTGCGGCCGGCGTTTGTTACAGCAGAGATCTTCATGGTTGCAATATTTTATTGAATGTAACAGATCGACTTGATAAATTGAAATTCAAGGGAAAAATCGCGTCAGCTTCCTACGCTTTACGCCATGCGTTATGTTTTTAAATACAACACACGTGAAAGTAATTTGGTTCTCTTTATGCAAGACACGAAATACTTGAGCGTTACAAATAAGCAATGCTGGTCGCGAATATGAACGTGTTAATATAAAATTAGAATTAAGAGTATCAAAAGGCTTATACGAAAATAACTGAAAAAGGAAGTTTTCATTACTTTTCATTGTAGTTAACTCCATGGGAATTATTATTCATGAACAACCGTATATTCAATTTCTTAGTGATTAAATCGTTCTTGAATTCGACGCAATCATGTTGCTGTTGCATCGTTTTAATCTTATTGAGAAAGTCCAAAATTTTGTGTCACAAGTGTCTATAATGGATATCTCTTTTTTCAGTAGCCTTGAAGTCGTGAATCTTTGGTGTCCATTGTACACTCTGAATTCTGGAATTTTGCTTCTTATTGCCCATCGAATTAATATTAAGCGATTGATTTTAAAGTAATGTAACTAATGATAATGTTTTCAAACGTTTAAGCATCTTTTTAATTAATACAGGATCAAGAACCTTAATCAAAACTACATTGAAAGGCTAAGAGGAATCCGTCTAGTGTCGACATTTAAGGTTTCTCGGCGATATTCATAATTATACCACATTCCTCATAGTTTAAAGAGAATCAAGAGTGATTCTTGTATAAGAACAACAATAAAGAAAATGGCGAAGCAGTGGTTCAAGTTGGTGAACAGTTTAAAAAATGGATTTTTCTCCAATTCTGCGGTTAGTCGAGGAAAATTCGTGCCGCCCACGTGAAAACGGATACAGTAGCAATCAGGAATAGAATTAGCTGTTAAATAGCTAACGTTTAGCAGGGCACTCATAAATCATGTGGAAGGGACAAGCAATTATAATAACTATCGCCGGCTATAGACACATAAATAAAATACTCGATCCCCTTGGCTAGGTAATGAGGTGTGCGAAGCGGGTTGCGAACCAGTTTCTTGACTCGTTAATCGCAAGTCGGGCAAACGGGGAAGAAGCACTTTCACGAAAAATATTCTCGCTAGACCGCCGAGAATCGGCAAATCTCATTATTCACAGGGGAAATTGTTCGAAATGTTAAGAACCGCAGAAAATAAAGGATGTCGCGTTCACGGTGATGCATCATTCGAGGCAATATCGGGCTTTATTCCAATGATAATAACGAAGCAATAATTAATCATTACCCGGTTATTTGTTATTTAAGTCACACTTAATCACTTATTTCATGAACCATTCTTCGATTTTCAATGTGGTTGAAACTAATATGTTCGTTACTGCCATTTATTTCGATAACGGTACTCACGATTATAAATTTAAATTAAGAAAAACATATTCATTTCCTGAAGTATTAACACTAGAACTACACACACTCATCAAAATGATGAGTTTCAATCTTCTTATTTCGTAATTCTTTATATCTCAAAAGTCTTAAATATCCGAAATGATTTAGAACATGAATAGTTCTACTCGAATGCTATAATAAATATATGAAGAAACCGAAACAAAATCGATATGCATTACGCTTTTAAATGAAAACGTTGTTATTAGTTATTAATTAGCACTTATTAATTGGTAATATATTGTTCGAAGGAAATATGAAATTATAGTTATTGTGCTGATGTGACGCTGGTAGCGAAGATGTTAAACTTTTGAATTAAGAAATGGTAATCAGTAACTATATCAAATTGTAATAAATACTTATAAGTGCTTAATAATCGTACATTTTGTCTATAGATTTTCCCTTTTTTGGAATAGCAAGCATAGCCGAACGCGCTCAAACAGAGCACTGACCCATCACTATGTAAGAGCGAGCCGAAAGTACATCGTGCGACTCGCGGGCCGCCATAACCTTTTATCAGTTATCTAATTAGCCGTTGCATTTAATTAACGATCCAACGAGAGGGCTGAATGATAGCCCCAGCAACGTGTGAGAGCTACGAACGGATCTGCATAGCCGTATGTAATTTTAATCGGCGCTCACGACAGATAACGAAGGGTCGACAGATGAACTGGCTTCCGTGCACTTGCAATTAGCCATGTTTTTATTTATTCCTCTATCTGCATCTTATTGCGTCACTGAAAGAAACGTAGAAAGTGGGGAGCATCGGCTACACTACGAACTGCTTTGACAGGGTAAAATGTTTTGATATTCAACAGCGATAAAAAATGTTCAGTCTTTTCTCAGGAAACCAGTAAACTGAACTACATCGTATATCTGTGGAATCCGTAATTGTATGCTCAACAAAAATTGAGAATAATACAGTATAATGCACGTATTTAAATGGTACTTCTTTTTTAACACTAGAACTTTCAGGCGGGATAAAATGTTCTGTTTAATATTTTTTATTTGACAGTTATTGAAATCATTAAGGTGCTTTTGTGCGAAATCAAGAAATAAATTTATATGTTTGTGTGAAAGTCACTTCAAACATAAAAAGAATTAGAAGAATACAAGTTTTATGGATAATTAGAAACAAATCACTTTAACTGTGTGGCTCTTCTAGTGCTAAGGGAATTAATATTTATATCTCACTTTACGTTAGACTTGATAATATTACATAATATAGTATTATTTATACGTGTATTATGCAATTTGATATGAATTAGTGTTCAATGTACACCAAATTATTCTAAAAAAGGAATAATTAAAAAGGTCATAAGAATAGTCCAAATATACGAGAAAGTTAGTTATAATATTCTAATAAAAAACGGATTTTGAAGCACTTCCGATAATTTAATGCAAAAGTAATTCGAATAAAAATGAATCAGCCTTAAATGGACTGTAAATTGCATATTCACGTATGACTAAGAGTATCTGTTAGCTAAATTATCAATCTATACTAAGTGTTAATTATAGACGTAATGTGTCAATATTTTAATAAAAACACATACTCCGTAGAAGTTAAGCAAGATTAAAATATCACGGAAAATGACTTGCGTTCACGATGCAAAGTTATAGTTTAATAAATTCGTTTTTAACGTGACGCATTGTTGTAATTCTTAGCGCGCTGATCAATTGTGTAACGGTAACGAAAGGATGGAATGGTGGAGCATTAGCGGTAGTTGCGTTCGCAGGTGCGATTTCATTTCGTCGTGCATCGGTACGATGAAAAGAAAATGTTTGCGTAATGGCGGACGAGTGACTTACCTTGCTCGGATCTTCGATAAAGGTGCCAATAGTTATGACATGTAAGGTTATCTCCCGCGCATTCTCCAGCTCGTCCACCAGGGCATATTGGCCTTCGCTGATGAAGTACGGCTCGGTGCAAGTCATTCTGCAAAATACCCAAACAAACGATGAATTAGACCGCGATCAGATAAACTTCTATAACATTAAGCTGTCCCAACAGATGAAGTTGACGTTGTTAAATCTTAGAAACCATTTTCAATATTAAATGTTTGTTTTTAGTTTGAAACCAGAGGACGAAGAAACTTCAAATTGCAGAATATTATAAATACTCGAGAGAATGGTTACATTATATTCATTCACGTTGGTAGCATATATAAAGTTACGTATCATTTATAATTGAATGTCAAATCGAGCTTGCATAATTTCAATTTTTAACCCAGGCAAATTAAAATCTCTTGCCACGTAATTTCTGCTCCAAATTTTACATGAAAATTAAATAAAAATGACTAATTTTTTCATTATTTGCATGATATTAATACTTGAAACTTTACATTATCAAACTATTTATCAACGTTACTTATCGTACCTATATCCTATTCGTTTACTTAGCTGAAATTACCATGCATTCAGTTGCAGTTCACCTTTCTTCTTTAGAAATTCTATATTTGTGTTTTCAATTATCAATTGTCAGCAATGCATTGAATACAACTATTTTAAAATGTATAATACGAAATAATAATTAGTTACTTATATAACTTGTTTCCAGTTATTATCTTAAAAAATAAAGAATTGTATTTTGTTTGTAGAAAAAATTGGCTATCTGTGTGATCCCAGTATCAGAGTTCGTTAGACACATTTCTATAGCATAAAACTCGTTGAAACCCTATAGCTGACTCATCTCATGTTTACATTTACTTTCTTCATTATTTTTCACTGTTCAAGTTAATTAGGAAGTTCGACGTACTTGTTACACCATACCTCGTATATCAGCGGATTAACGATAACGAGTGTGTACCTTGCTATCTAGAGCGCACCTCTTAGTTCTGGGAACAGCGCGCTAGGTAGTACTTCGTTCCAGGTAAAAACGCATTGATTAGATTTACTGGTTACCGTGTATCGTATCAAAGTATCCAAAGGGAAGCCTGTGATGCTTCAAGGTCACAGAGACCTCACCGTCGCGATGGAATTCAAGCCGAGTTTCGAATTTCCGGTGAATGCACGCGAAAGCGGTGGTTCGAAGAAAAGGGTTGGACGTAACGTCGGAGAAGAAAATCGAATGATTAACTGCGGTTGTGACGAAACATGAAATATTGCTGAATATATTAGTATTAGAAAGTCTTAGGACATTTAATTTTTTAGTGAATAAAAATAATAATAAGAGTAGTCGAGGATATTTTAATAAACACCTTAAGCTCAATCATTCTTTCCAATCACTGTTTCATCGTGTAATTTTATATTTTGTAATTTACGGAAAATATTTTTTCTTTGTGAAAATATCTTATTTATAGAGACGCAAATCTATAAAGATACTTTCTGAAGTTTTACTAGCGATACTGGTTTCATGAGATTGTAATTCTTACGTCTGATTAATAGACGAAAGAGGAATAAATAAAGGAGAAGAAGAAGAAATTGAAATTTAAAAGGTAGATGAAAGAAACCCCTACTTCTTAGAAGAGAAAGAAAGTAAACGCAGAAGAATCAATAAGAACGAATAGCAAGCCTGGAAAATTTAAAAAGTAGCAATAGAACTGTAATCATGAAAGAAAACGGGAGAAAATGGAAAAAAAAATATCGCTACGGTACATCATCAGGAAAGGGGTGAAATCGAAAGGAAGAAAATAAGATGATGATATAATAGAATTGGAAGAAGGAAATAAGGTAGTTGCGACGCAAGAAAACAAGATCCGGTACGGTAAACGTAGTATGATTACAAAGTTGAGTGAAGTTGAAGAGTACGAAATGAGAGAAAAAGATAAGCAACCATAAAAGGATAAGTGGATTGAGAATGCAGATAAAGTGAAGAAAAAGAAGGAAGTCGAAGGGAGAACATAAGAGTAGTTACGATTTCACGAACAGATTCGAATGGGTTCCAACGAACTATAATACACTCGTGCAGGATGCAGCAAAACGGATGTTATTACACCTTAGGTGATTGAAGATATAAGAAGAAACCGAAAATATAAATTACAACTGTTTTACAGTTAAGTGTGGTACATTACAAGACAAGAAAGTGATTTATAGAACTGAGAATTATATAGGGTACAGTCGAATGATATGTCAACGAAAGCGAACGAATTCGGTTAGTAATTTATAAAAAAGAAGATTAATTAAGTGATTATACTGGTGGACGATCCTAGCTTGCTTATGCTTCTCAGAGCTAATGTTTAAATGTATTAAACCATTTATCTACTCAATTATTCTCGAATGATGATGCAGTTATTCCCAAAGTATTTAAAACTGTTCGATCGTTGTATCATCTACGTTGACTTTTTCATTTTCCAAGTAGTACATGGAACCACTAAATAAGAAGGAATACAATATCGTACGAAAAGTGGATCGCTATCATCACTTCTCAGTTATCCAATTAGACGTTGTATTTAATTAATGACTCGGCGAAAAGTCTGAATGGAAGCTTCGGTAATGCACCATACAGACCAGCTGCATAGTCGTGTGCAATTTTAATCAGTGCCCGCGACAAATAACGAAGGGTTGAAAGATGAACTAGCATCCCGGTGCTTGCAATTAGCCGTGCTTTTATTTATTCGAGCATTTGCTCTTTATTGCACCACTGAACAGAAAAAAAAGGGAGTGGAAGGTTTCAGTGATATTGCGAAATCCTTTGGCGAGGCAAAAAGGTACTACGACGAATGACAGAATATTTTCTATCTTTCTGTAGACAACCCTGTAAATTGTGTTGCTTTACGTGCCAAGGAAAAACTCGGAAATGCGAAACATATGTTTTTGTACGGAACATTATTTGAATGGAGGTACAATCAGAAACATTTCCTGGTAGTATTTTCGTTAGAAATTAATGATTGTGTAGTATCAGTGTAAAGGCACCTGGAAAATGTCTGAACTCTCAAGTTAGCAGGGAACAAAAGCTGGGCTATGTACTATCGAAATTAATATTACCTCTAATTACGCAGGTGATACCGTTGAGAATTTGACACGTTATTTTACGATTGTCATCTTTTCAACACATGTTATTTTCACTTGGTTTTTCAGTTCACTTACTCATCGGCTTAAAAGAGAATTTCTTATTTTGCCGATTTTAACAATAAGTATTTCATTGAAATTCAGCACAATCCAACATAGTTCACTTTTAATACTAGACCTACTAATCAGTAAAACTGACTACTTCGTATTTTCTTATAAAATCTGCAAAAATATATATATTAAGATATCGATTTGCTTTTATTCTAATTTAGATACATCTAAATCAGTTTATTGGATAACGCTTCAAAAAATCCTTTGTACCTTTCCAATAATCGTGAAATTATACAACCCGAATGCATTAAGTTGTAGATACACCATTATCAAGAATCTTGCGACACTTTGATGATAACGACTTATAACACTGTTTACACTCTCATTTTATTTCATTACTATCGCAAGTGAATCGAATTCGTTTCCAGCGATCTCAAATATGTTTACACGCGCCATAAGAGTCACCGTCAGAGAAAAATATCGCTAATTACTGGCTTAGCCAACGCGACGTATAAACAATACAAAAAGTATTTAGCCGTCGACTAGATGATACGCTATTACAGAAGAAAAATGAGAAAGAAATAACCTATAAATATTAATTAATACACCACGACAGAATACAAAAATATACCACGAGTCTAACACGTTATTCTGTGCGAATAAATTAACACTAACCAAGACATAACCAGTCGGATGACCGGTTTTTAAATATATTTAAAAATTCTGCGCCCGTTTTCGTTCAGTTAACTTCACATCAATTCCTATGTTGCCCGATTACTCAGTTTTTCAATTTATGTCTTTTGTTTCTATTCCTATTTCCACTAAGAATTCAAATTTATCATCGAACCTGTTCACTTTTATTATGTGGCCAGTTATTTGACTGATCACGATAGTATATGCAAACTGCCAGCACGGTTAATGTTAAAGATTCGTTTCTAAGGTGACACGTCGTTGTCATTCTGGACGCGGCGATCAATTGAGTAACGGTAACGAAAGAAAGGAATGGAGGAACATTAGCGGTACACCGGTGCTAGCGAAGTTGCTTTTGCAAGTGCGATTTCACTGCGCTGCCGATCAGCGCGATGAAAAGAAAATGTTTGCGTAACGGCGGACGAATGACTTACCTTCCCCGGATCTTCGGCGAAGCCGCCGATGGTCATCACGTGTAGGGTTACCGCGCGTGTTCTCCAGCTCTTCTGCTGTGCCGAGCAGGCGTTCGCTGACGAAACAGGGCTCGGGACACGTGAGCCCCAATATACCCGAACGATCGACAAATTAGATAATGAGGAGGAATGTGTTAAGTTGCATCCCATGATGATGAAACCCCGCTAAACCGGACGAACTCTATGCAAACACCATACGTAGCGGATAATGTAATTAGTCTTGCGTAATCTAACGTCAAATGAGCTTCTTCTTGTTCGGTTCATTGATTCTGGCGTATAGAAACACTGTCTGACTCGATATTTTGGATACTTTTTCAATGCGAACGTAGGTTCGTTTAATAATTCAAATGAAAGAACTTGTGATTTATAGCCTGAAAGTGAAATTTAATAAAGGGAAACGTGTAAATTTTTACTTAAAATTATATCTTATTCCTGTTTCTTAGTGTATATTTACTATTCATTCCGTTAATAATAATTGTATGCAATTTTATATGTGTTTAGCATGTAACAGTCTTATAACATTTGGATTTCAATATATAAATTCGAATGTGACGCAAGAAGAAATTCTAAAACTTGCTTTGCAAGACAGGATGAGGCGTTTCTAAACCTAAAGATATATATTCTCTTGAATATATCTTCCTCGATAGATTCGACTGAAAAATATCATGATAAACTGGTTTGTGCTCAGAGCGACGTAACGCTTCTTGTTTTATCCGGTTCTAGAGATTGCGCGTATTCCTTCAATTATCTCGGTTTAACTAATGAAAATCACGAAACGTTTTCGGCGCCAGAAGTTCCCCGGTAGCCACTGTCAATTAGAAGTGGAGTGTGAAAATTAATTACTAGTCGAAACCGGTCCTGAAACGAAAATCTCCCACGCGTTCCTCGCCTATAATTTACAATCCGTACTACGCAATTCAGAAGTGGTCTTTCACGTGGCAAGCCCCTTTCTACTATGTATGAGCACACTCCTCTAATGAATAGATCTTCCGATCTGGGAATCGATCAATCGCCCACGTGGTTTTCGGTGAAATCGGAATCCCGTGAAGATATCCTCGTTCGAGGAGAAGTCAAATTCACGAGGAAGCGTTATAATCGTCAACGAGCGGGTAACAAGTTTCGAAAAATTCAGATTATTATGAATACGATTAGAAAAATAGAATTACAAAATGGTTTTTCGTAACGAAAAAGAGTTGTGAAATGAATATTTTACAAATGCTTTCGTTTCGAATCTATTCCGTTCGATTTCCCATTTTCAAATTTACTATAAATGCATAAAAATCCGCGGCCCAGTGATCTCAATAGACGAACAGTCGCGAAGAAATTCGATAACATTGTAATCATTCGAGAGATTCTTTGTACGTACACTAATATATAATAACTCTTACGCGTAACGAACTTCGATGCCTGTTATTTCAATCCTTGTAATTGAAATCGCCCTGGTTACCCTGTTATTTGATTGATTTTATTGGCTCGATAAATCCACGAAACGAAGAGCAACAGTTTCCACATTGAAACGAATTCCGAGAAGCTCGCGAATTGGCGATCACACCGTAATTATATGGTATAAAGCAAGGGTTGCAAAGTAAACAGTAGACTTCTGGTTCGTTGTTTCGGATAATTTCGGACGAACTAATTTCCATCGGGTTATTAAACGTCCCTGAGTGTACTATTAAGAGTTTCTTTTTTTCTCCCTTCTTTGCCGATGGTTTTATTAAGTTGCGCGCATCAATTTTAATATGACTTTAATGAACATCATCCGCGGAAGTAAACACCGTTTGACCCGTTCATTACAACATGCCTCACAATCTGCGCGAATGTTTACGCGGCCACAATTAATTTTCAAACGACCTTTGAAATTGTCTCTATTCATCGTAACCACGGAAAACGCAGCTCGAGCTATTAACGAACTTACCGGGAAAGCTCATTAATTCATTCGTGATGTTTCCATGAATCATCGCCTGGAAGTACGCTCCGTGTTAGTGATACCAACTGCATAAATGTTCATACCCCTATCAAATCTATACGGGTAGGTATACCTATTTATTAAAGATTTCTGGTAATAATGAACATATTAGAATGAAATAGTTACTACTTAAACACTTATGTTAATGCAGCAATAAATATTTCTGTTTCGTTACAAAATGGAATACGAAAAAGTAAATTTGATTCATAGCAAGATTTTCCTTCATATTACTATTTTCTTCGCTTATATTATACTAAATGCAATACTAAACGAACTTATTGCAATACTAAATGTAAAAATAAATCTTTTCTACTCTACCGTTGTAAATGTCACCTGCTATCCGTGCGAATAGTAGAATAATTAAATGCAACGTATCCTTATATTACCACTAAAACTACCAAGCAATCGAATAGATTTTATTTAATTTCCTTCTGAAAATTCTAAGAACGTACCCACTGAAACCTCGAATCATCTGTAATTCAATCAGCGCCTTACTCAATCAATTTCCTGAGTAACTTCCCAGAGAAGCATTGAGTACCTTCTCAATAAATGTATAAAAGGAAGCCAGGAATTTTGATCTATCCGGTAGATCTACTTAAAAATAACAGTTCCGCTTGTCGTTAGCTGTCAAACTGATTCGATATCGAATGTAATAAATGAATTAGAAAGAAAGAAATGTGCTCGACGTCCCGCAGGTTCTCTCGTCCGCAGAGAAAGCAAGCCCGGGGACACGTTTCCTGGTAAAAATCCTAAGCATGTCGAACCGCTCGTAAGGTAATTTGTAATAAATTCCACGGGTAGGCCAACGAAAGCAATCCGCGCGTACGAGCGCCCAAACGGAATCGCAAGAAAGGATGTGGGCGCCTCCATCGAATATACATACTTACATATGTATGTATGCGCGAACTGGTTTCTCCAACGACAACGTAGAATTTCGTTTTCATGGATCTCGTGAATGGGAACGTGTTTACGGACTGTTCCCGAGGCCTTCCACGTAAAATATATTTTCGGGATGTTTGGATCATCGTTTGTCCAATAATTATACGAATTTGGCGCTGAAAGCTACACCGTCGATTCTAATACGCAGTTTCGGCTGCGCGATAAAGAATGCGAATTCCTGGAGGGCATAAACATTTCATTCCGATGATGCTCTCACCGGGTGGGTACACGTGGGTACCGCTAACGTTCATAAATCCTTGTTTGGTAGCAGTGCTTCGTCATTTTAATCGTACAGGAATTGTTACATTCCAAGGATTCTTTCAATATTGAAAGTATTGGGTTGGAAATGTTGTTTCACTTTTCCTTCACTTTCCTTTTTACAATCTTCCTTGCTTAACACTTGAAAATTAATGTTTAATACAATACATCAAATAAAACGAATTTATTTGAAGTTTATTTTCTTTACAATTTTTTATTTTATTGCATGAAGTAGCAAGTAATAGTAATTTTCTGCAATATTCGCGAGTACCAGATAATGGAGTGCACGAGCTGGGAATGAAATATTTTCCAGCGGTAGAACACACAATGAACTAAATACTGACAATGATTAGTGGTACCGCATACAGTATCGTATACAGTATTGAATACGATACTGCATACGAACGGATGCATAGCTCGTAACAAACGTTTCATCGGAACTTCTATAGGTTATTTTTGAAAGCTGGTTCAAAACTTTGCATGCTTGTAATATCCATCGTACTGTATACTTTACACGGTATACTTTACATAACTTTCAGACTAAACAATGAATTTCTGTTTCAATGACGCGGGTGATTTATTCCAGTCTGCGGGTCTGTAGGTTTCTCCACGTAAAGAATATTATTTGAAGATAACATAAACAATATATTTGTAAATAAAACGATCATCTCAGTATTGCTGAGCCAATTAATTAAAAATACTATTTTAGTAACATTTAAATAGAAACAAAAAGCACTGTGATTTTCATGGAAACAATTAATTCTAAAGCTAAAATACTAAATAATCTGTGCGAAACTTATTGTTTCAATGAAGGTTCAGTAAGGAGCGTGATAGAATGCACAGATAATCCATTGTAACACACCGCTTTGCGTCGGAGAACCACTAATTACGGTAAATTAGCGTAAGAAAAACAAAATGTTGCCATTGTCAGTTTTTCACGCCAAGGCCTTTATTTTCCGCCGATGACGAAATCACTCACCCACGTGCCCGCAAGAAATCGAAAAGCCGCGGCGGAAAAACTTGCACCTGCACGGTTTTATTTTACAACGTCGGATTCGTTTTACGATAGCTTTTTCACTGTGCCCTGTCGTAACTTCCCGCGTCTCGCGATTCCGTTCTATAATCGCCGCTTCCTTTCTGGGCCGGCGTTATCTGGATTTCGCTAATTGACCGTGGCAAATAAGAATTCTCCTCGCTCGAACGGATCGTGCCGTTCACGATTTCTTTCGAGTTATATAGCAACGAACGCCGGGAGACTGATCGCGCACCGGCAACACGCCGCGTGCAAAGTAGTCCCGACCGAAGAAAAACTGCCGGAAAACAGTTACATAATCGGCTAAAACGAAAATATTCGACGCGAGTAACATGACCTGCAATATTGCAAAATTGATTGAAAGTATCGTTCGCAGATCTAATTATAGTTGAACACGGATCGTTTCATTCAATATAGCAACACGATGGTTCTGGAAAAAGTTAACCACGGGATTTTTCACTTATTTCGATTATAATTTTTGGACAATTTTCTAAAAATTGTCAAAATCATAGGAATCTCAGAATTTTCAATGTGTTTCTGCTGTTTCGTTCTATAGATTAAGATTTCTCTGATTTTTTAAAAAGGGTGGTTATATCGTTGAATCGTACAGCAAAAGATGTAAACGACTCAAATGATGAATATAGTTCAATATATTAAGTATCAAAAAGTAAATTTGTTGATACACCCAAAGCATTGAATCATAAAACTATCACTTTTCATTGAAGTTTTACAAAACAGCCGAACCAATTCATAAAGGTTCATTATCGATTTAATTATTGACTTTTAGTTTCGCTTCCAAGCGTCTTCAGCCTGCGGAAAGTAAAATTGAATTAACCGCCTAGGCCTTTGAATTTTTAATGGGTGATTTAATCTTATTTCAAACGTGACGAAAGTTGGAAGCTTAATTATTAGGTCGGAGATCCATTTATATATTCTATAATAAGACGTAAAGCGGATTAATCGGTTCGAATGTCGAGTGACGCTAAATATGCCGAAGCTTGTAGGAAACGGAAAAATCGAAAGGAGAAGAAAAAGACATTGTTTCGCCATGAATTAGAAATGACCTCAGAATACTGTGTTTGAACACATTTGAAAATTTTAAAGTAGAATTGCTTAGTGCTATGCGATCTGACTGATAATTAGTGGAAAATAATGCGTGAAGGTTGCATTCTAAAGTCAACTTAATGATAGATTTAGATCAACGAACAGAACATTCCAACAGCTTAATCTCCAATAACTGTTGCCACAGGAGTAAAGCACTTAGGTGCCTGCCCTAAGCAATTATTAATCACTCTTAGATTCGTATCTGATAAACTATATTTCATTCTGGTGAACACTTTTAGATCTGATACTAAATTTCTAATTTTAAATACATTTTAAAACGAGAATTCGAAATAAGTGCACGATGTAGATTGAAGTACACAAGGAATATTTTATTTCAGTGTACTCTGATTTATCACACAACTGCTAACTAACATAAACGGTTGACGCGCAATTAAATTTCTAGCTAAAAAAAGGTACGAGCATTGATCACACGTCTGTTGGACAGCATATACTAGGTCCTCATTATACATCTGGCGATTACGGTTTATAAACATGAAACTTTCTAAAAGTTTCGAGATTGAGTGTTATTTACATACTCAATACCATGTCGCCAAACTTATCAAGTAGACAGACTGAAAGCTTTGATTAAAGTGGTGGATTTTCTATCTGCAAAGAGAATCGTTACTGGAGGGCGAATTAGCAACGAATACCAGGGATCTTTCTTTTCCCTTTTTCATAAGTTCAATGCACCTGCTAATAATGATCTTCGCTCAATCGCAATTAAAACGCCCACACATGCAATCTATGCTTGTGTAGATTTATGCGCAAAAATAATATAATCGTATTGTATCTTTACAAATTGCGTACAGTTAGATGAATCGAATGCTTTGAAATAAACAAAAGCGATTGTTCTGCATGTGCTTTTTCATTTAATGTCGTATATGTAAATTAAAAAAAACTATATAAACCTTTTAAAATATTTTGTAGAATGATGTACGGACGCATTTTCGTTAAAACTATCTGTATATTTTTACTATACTTTCGATAAGTTTCACGAATTCTTTTAGTTGGATCTATTCAGAAATACAGTTTCTACAGTGTAGAAGTTTTTCTCTATTCTTCTTTTTTAAAATAAGAATTGCGAACTAGTTGAAATATGTAATCAATGGAACCACTATTTTGGAAGACCAATTCGAACACATTAAAATTATAGAAAAAGTAACTTCTAGTTGCGACTAATGATTGAAAAACAACTTTTGATTCGATTGCAAGTTAATACCTATAAATTTCAACTTAATTATAAAATAATTCGTAATCTAATCGACTATCAGATTTCAATCTCTGCCAGTAATATGTATGAGATTACATTTTGGTCAACTCCGAAACCTATTTGAAAGTAGTAACATAATTGGGAGATGACTCGTCTAGTAGAACAACAGAGAGGCGAAAAGTGTCTTCCTAGTTAACATTTTTATAATTTTAATTGCTTACGTTTAACTGTATTGACGAATGGTAAATCAGTGATCGAGAACATCAGTAATCAGGAAACTAAGTCAGCAGAAAATTGGACGAGAGAAACTGAAAACTGATCAAACAACTGAATTCCTCAGCCTAGCCATCAAGTGATCTAGAGGTACGTATTTAGTGTAACCGTAGCTTTACGTAGGAAACGCCGTGAGTAGTTCACTCTGTAGTTGATGAGATAAACTCTTAGAAGGTAATATTAAGCCCCCGAGTTTTCTTGAATAATTAATCATTTTTAGCCGGGTCGCGGTCTGCCTGGTGGCTGTGATGCAATCCATCGTTGTGGTGTGAGAAGCAGCGAGAGGAGGTCAGTAACACAGACAATTTCGTTCGATGCTGAAACGGATTCCTTTCTTGCGTAGACTTGATTTAATTAATGGTAAGTTGGCGTTCCCGGAACGCGGCTTTGCGCTCTCGGTATGGTTGCTATTTACTAGCAACCTCGTGGTCGTTAAGAACGCAGAAGGCAAGCGTATGGTACGTTTGTGCAACGAAAAATACAAAAAAATCCATCAAAACCTGATTTGAAAAAGTTTAATGGAAGCGGGTTACGGCAATCTCGAGACTTACGTCCGAACTATCACTATCGTTGTCTATCATACCAGCAGTAATTTTCTCTTTTAATTGTTTGTGTTTCATATCCTCTGAATTATACAGGATGTTCTGTAATTGAAGGAGCAAACGGAAATGGGATGATTTTATATGAAGAGGAAAGTTGAAAATATGTAATCAAATTTTTCTGTTTGAAGACTCGCTCTGGAGAAAATCTGGTTTAAATTCGTCGAGCGCGCCTACCGCGGAACACGGATTACAACGGAGAACAATTTCTAAAAGTTATAAACAATCTTTTGTTTCAAGTAAAATGACTGATTACAATATTATTGTTACTGGACACATGAGAAATGATGAGGTGATCTATTACTTTCAAACAGTGTGATAGTTTCCGCGTTGTTTAAACCGTAATAAAAAATTGTTTATGATTTTAGAAATATTCATTTTTGTGGTCGTTACAAATTTTTTACAGTTTTGAACCAGTACTGTCTACCCCAGAAGTTCTGAATGCTTTTCTTTCATCACTCTGCATAATTATTAGATAAATTTTCAGTGTGTGTTCGAATAATTGTTCGTTATTATTCAGTGATAGTATTGTTGTTAACAAGTTCGATGACGAGATAATGCATCTTCAAAGAAATTTAAATTTTTCAGAGCGCAATTAGAAACATAACTACCATAGAAAGGAGTTCGTTCCTAATGAATACAATAAAAAGCACTACCACTTCGAATATGTTATATATCTTTCATCTTTTATGCATTTCATGCAAGTTAGCAATCTAAAATTTTTCAGAAATTCATGAAAATCCAGTCATCACACTTGTTGTCAGTTCGCATAAATGTTAGTCAACGGACAAAACTATTCGCACTCAACATTTTACAATTTCCACCCCCACCCCCCGTTGATATCTTGTTATTGCAATCTTTCCCGGAATGCGAAGGTTTCGAGAAAAGCATAGATTAAATGTTGAGCATTTTTTACGTGGAACCTGTTATATTGAGCAAGAACTGTTTAGCTAATGTAAAATTGTAAATTAATGCTGTCAGGGTAAGCAGTAATTTGAAAGGAATGATGCGAGTGATTTATTACTGTCGAGTAGGTAATGTACGTCATCAAACGGTCAGCAGTAAGCATTTCCGGTTATACTCATGCACATCTAAGGATGTGCCCGTTGGAGATGATTAAATTGAACTTTTTCCTAACCTCAAAAATATAAAAGGCAGTTCAATCATTTTAATAACCTGTTGCCACCATTTTAAAGACGTGGAAGAACTTTATCTTAATTAGAACATTAGCAACACATGTCAAGATCAGGGTGATCGCTGCGGTATTAAGTAAAGTCGTTAAGTACAGTAATTAACTCTAGAAAATCGAATATTTTTTTCAAGAAACAAGAAATTTATTGCTTCTTAGAAAAACTTGCAAGAAGAAATACAAATTGCACTGGATAAACGAAACTATCTATGGTGATAAAGCAAATCTCTGAATCATCAAAAATGCTTCCATTCGTGATCGTTCCCGATTCTACTGTTAGGGGATCACTTGATATCAAACCTAAGGAATTCGGTTGACAGATCAATTTTCATATTTGTTCATCTAATTTTCCGTTGGTTTTATTTCCCAATTCTTGACATTTTCGATCGCTAGTTTACTATTCGCCAATACGTTTACATGTCACCAATGAGACCATAAAATTGTAAACCAGGAATACACCATTTGCCTTTATGCGGTGCTAGTAGACATCGAGTCATCCCCGAACTGTAGGCATCGCGTTTAAGAATCCAGTCGATATTCAACCACTTCTCTATCACTACGTATTTTTTTCGCAATTGTCAATCACGTGAAAACCAAGTTGTATGTACAACGCAAAACTACCGTTCTCGTTAAATAAACATGACGCGCGTTAAGCTGGGAATTAGCATTTTTATTATGCCTCGCGGCTCCCCATTGGCCTTTATTACTCATCCTTGAGGCGCATCGCCCCCCCCCCCCCCCCTACCTCCCTCACTCCCCGGAGCTGAGTAAACTTCAGTATTTAGAAAAAGGAAATGGCAGAAAACAGGGAAGCCAAGGGAAACGCGCGAGGTAAATTGGTAATAAAAAAATCAACAAATTAACCATTTAACTAGTCCGCGTTGCTTCTCCTGTACGCTTTACAGCCTCTGCGACTCCGTGAAATGCAAATGCGTAAATTACCGTTTTCATGGCGAGGAGGAATTCTCTATTGGCGCGCGGCCTGTAACTATACTATTAACAGTTACAAATTAGCTTGTAAATTGTTGGCCTCTCGATAAAGAGCTTCGAAAACTTGTTGGCTCCGCTTAGCTCGTGTCTCCTCGGCCAAGCCGCGTCACCGAGGGTTGTAACTTTCATTGACTTATACACAGGGACTTTTAGATAATTACGTTCCGCCTAGCGGAAAACTTGTTATTCAGGGGAAAAACAAATCCGCTATCTCGTTAAATGTCCGTGATTAACATAAAGCGTAAAAGAAATTGTTTCGTTAACGGCTTCATCATTCTTTGTAACCATCGGAACGAGCTTTCCAGCGATCGGACAACGCGTGCTAATAACAGGGGAACGGAATTCCTGAGCTTCGTTTAATCGCATAATTATTTGTATTGATTGAACACGAGCCACGATTTTTCCGAGATTTCAGCAGTTGTAGCTCATTGCTATTCAATACACACCGTTCTTGAAATGTCTAACGGTGCATATTCTAGTTGTGGTTTTCTGGTCGCTTACAAGCTCATTTAATTCACAGGAACAGTTATTTGAATAAGTATTCGGTAGACTGGCTTGATTAGGTATGCAAATATGCTAGACACATATTTTACACACATTTTTGTGATTCTTGTCCGGCGAAATCATTTTTATGGAAGGTGTTATAACTAATGGGACACAAAAATAATTGAAAATAATTTTTTATTGGCGTAAATTCGAAGTATCTAGTAGACAGGGATAGCGATCAGTTTGTGTATTCGAATGTCCGTGCTACTGTTGAGGATAATTCAATTTTTCAAAGGAGACAAAGGGATTTTTATTTCTGACTCTGGTATAAAGCTCTCTATGCAATTAATATTCCATGTTCATTTATTAATATGTTAATATCAGTGATAATATTAATAATACCTTTGAATTAGACACTGTTGTACATTGACATTTATGTCGTTTCAATTTTAGAATCAATACCTATAAGAACGGAGACAGCTCATCAAGCTAATCAAACTCTAGACAATGCAGCTAAAAAACATATTTGTTCTACATCAAGCAGGCAACTAGATAACTCACAATTACGAGAGTACAGTCTATATAGCCAAGTTTAAATATCCAATTTCTCCAAGAAAAATGCCTTTCGATCCCAAACGTTGAACCACAAGAATCATACCAATAACCAACAAACATACAAGATTTAGTTCATTTCAAATATAAAATACATTGAATATTCAAGATAAACCACACAAAAGAAATCAAGCAAATATCTCCAGTCCGCACATTCGTACAAGATAAATGTTTCCAGCATTCCATTTACATATTACACCCAGTGTATTTCAGTTTCTCTCACAGGTACATACCAAACTGGTGGTTCAAACGCTCGGTTATTCGATACAAATTGGTATCTAAACGTATGCTAAGGAATAACCTGCTGACGTGACATTTTGTCGGCGAGAATACTATTTTGTTAAGCTGTAGCGTTAGATTTGTAGCTGCATGCGAAGAAAGAGCAGCATCCGTGAAAAATAACGAAGTATCTATGTCAACGGAGAGACATTTCCTGAAATACACGCCAACTGGATAGAGCAAAGGTTATCGTTACCCTCGGGCACTCGTTATAACGCGAGCTGAGCTAATGTCAAAGTCGATCGTGGCGTTCGCCAAAGCGTTCATAGTTTATAGCGGCACGACGGGGCGCGAATTATTGTTACCCGTGCGATACTTTCTCGCTCGACATTACCGTGCGGCTTTTAACGAGTCTGAATTTATACGGTCGTTCATTATCCTTATTTAATAATTGACGGTTAGCGTACGGATTGCGCTGAACACCGTGTCGGGTTCAACGAAGTGTGCTTTAATTGTCCGAACTCGGCGAACGAACACGTGACCGACGGGAATTCCTTATTTCGCCGGCGTCTTGATTCCGCGAGATATGATTTTCAGATAACGCGTGGGCTGGCTCGACGCAAATTAATATTATAAAATTCCGGTTTCGCGCGAAATTAATGGAAAGACGAGGGAAGCGTGAAAACAATTAGCTCTGATACAAGATAGCCGGACTGCGGATCCTCGTGCAAATTCAAATGTTTAAGGACGTGATTAGGGAATAGAGTTATGACGGAAAATATTTTTTTCTGGAGGATATTGTGGAAAGTAGTAGTTTTATATATTCTTTTCGTAGTGCGTGCATTCCGTGTCGTTCTGAGGTTTAAAATTTTGCATAAATTCATGGACATCGGTGGTTTAGTGATAATCATTAGCTTAATTATAATTGATGTTACTTTTAGATTGCAGTTATAAACAAAACGTTCCTGTAAAAGTCGTTTACCATAGAGGGGCATATTATGTCAGTGGTATTTTTTCAGGTGGAATCGCTGCATATTGTAATAAAAATATCCGGTAAATGCACTCACTTCAATTAATTACACTTTGTTAAATTAAATATATTAATTCTTAACTCTCCGCCTGCAATACGATTTTTCATCGGCTTTTATAGTCTGCCTTGACTTCTAATTGTTCTGAGTTCTGTTACACCCTGAAAGAATTCTAAGATACTTATTATAGTCCTCAATTTAAAGTACAAATAACATTCCATCCAGACCTTCGTATAATTTCGCAATAAAAATTCAAAATCGTGTTAAAGTTATGAAGAAATGAGGTTTTCAGAGGAACCTTCAATGATCCACATTGCCAGCGGAGATATCTAATGCCACTCGTCTTCGTCAAGAAAGAATAATAGTAATATTATACAAAATATTCAATATTCTTATGGCAGTCGCGTTGACTGCCACTCACTCCGATCGTAGTGTACGTTCTCTATATTAAAAGCATAAGAAGTTATTCTTAAGATCAAATAAAATCATTAAGTACTCCGCTGCTGTTACTTCCAGCAAAAAGTATTCAAAAAGGAAGCAGCCGGCGCCCCGGCTAACAAAAATATCACTGGTAGTCAACCTGTTAACGAATGCGGTCTGTTCTAATCGACGGTCACGTGGTGCACGCATTTACGGAGAACGAAAGGATTAATAAGTGCACGGGCGGGCCAGTCACACGTGCAAGGGCTGCGAAACGCGAATTATCGTTGGCCGCGTAACACCCTTGCGAACATTATCGTCTCTTTGCTTCATAGCCTTGTTTATGGTCGCCATGAATGCCGGTGCTCATTCCGCGTGGTTAATAGGCATCCCATTAGTCGCTGGTGAACTCGGCCGAGTAACGAGACTAGAAAAGTCCTCTAGCGGGCCCCTAATGCGACTCCGCTCTAATAGAATAATTCCTTGCCGCATTAGTCAGTCCGTGACTCTAATCATGATTGCAGAATGCATACAGTTACCAAGGGTGAAGAGAGAGGCGAGAAAGGAGGGAGAGAAAGGCGACAGAGGCAGAAGGGCAGGAGCGAGAGAGAGAGAAAGAGAGAGAGAGAGAGAGAGAGAGAGAGAGAGAGAAAAAGAGAGAGAGAAAAAGAGAGAGAGAGAGAGAGCATATGCTGCGCGAAGGTATGATAATAATTGAATTAAGTGAACGTCGCTTAATGACACTCGTTACATTACCGATGGCCGGGTCGCAAGAAGGTACCAACGCAATCGCGATCTCACGTATAATGCGCGAACAGCCGGTCCAGAGAGATGATGCATTTTACATTAGCGGCTTCGCTGAGACGTTCTGATTGAATTATAATGCCGTGCAGCGACCCGCTTCGGAGATTGGAATTGTGTTAAGACCTTCGAGCGATTCTTGCTAAACGCATGACGAAAGCGAAAAATGGTAAACGTTCGGTATGTTGGGTGTGCAAGTTTGAGAACTGTGGACAACTCCATTCATAACGACCATAATTTCATAACGAACGGAAGCGGAGTCATAAGTCGAAAGAAACGAAGATTTTCGACGATGCTTTCACCTAGACATAACGCGACTACCGGATGCCTGACGACCATTTTGGATGTGTTTTTCTTGTGATTATAGAAAAGATAGGAATGATATTTCGAGAAATTATTGAGTAGATTGATTTAGTAATGTGTGAAATGAAATATGAATCAATTGGGATTTTAATGATGCAGTCTTGTAGGTTATGTAATAGACAGTTTGAACGTTGTTAAATATTTTTGGGAACAAGTGAAGGTTCTATGTAGGATGAAGAGCATGCGAGTGTTTTCAATAACTTGATGTACAGATTGAAACCAATTGATTCTTTCTCGTCGTGTCAGTCTTATTAGCTTCTGATCATCCCGTGTTTATAACCGATCGCTCCCATGCTGTTTTACATATCAGCTTTTATGCATCTTCTGGGAGAAAAGTTATTAAGAATCGAAGGCGGAACAATCATTCATTGCAAAAGGAGAAGTATGTACAGCTTAACTGACCGAAACCGGAACCACAAGGCGCATGCGCGGCAATCAACGTAATCGACCGCGACGCGAATAGCGCCCCGTTTTGTAACGCTACGTTATTCATTGTTAATGGTGACTAGCATTGAATAAAAACCCTACTGATTCGAACAGCGCTTTTACTTACGTGTAACTCTTCTTATATCGGCCAGCAAATGAAATTTTAAAACGTAACCGATGAAGAAAGCCTAACGCAATAACGCTCGCAATAAGAACGATAATTTGTAACAGTAAATTTCGCATGAACGTGTGCATCATTTAAAAATACTGAAAACAAGAAATTAAAATTTGATCAAGTTACTGGCTACCGATATTTGATACGAGTCAGACATTTCCGTAATTTTCGTAGTTGAATTTCCACATCTGCTACCAATTCGTTGAAATGTTAATCTATTTTTTGTACTGTGAATTTCTTCAGACTTTTTATTATTCTAACTCATTTGCATTAATGAGGACGCTAACACTGATTGCGTGTGACGGTCGGTAATTACTCGTATATACATTTTTACATAATTTTACTAAATCTAATGTTATGTAACATTACATATACTCAACGTTTTAATAAAATAATAAATGTCCAAGTAATTGATTCTGGTCTCCAGATTTGCAAAGCATCAACGCATGGACAGCAGTTAATGCGTTAGTCAATATGTAGCGATTTTACAACAGTGTTGCTTCTTGTGTATTGCCGGGACCCGAGGCTGTTGTCGCACAGTGCGGCCAAACGCCCGTTTTCTGGGCAAAACTCAATGACTTACAAAATATGAGTGATGTAAAACACTGATTCAGACAAAAGTTGTAAGGTATACAGCTAAACATATGGTGGTTATATTTTCTTTACGTTATTGGGATATGATGAAGATGTTTAAATGACAATGGATATTTTGCGTGTCGATTCCAACATTATATACATAGAGAAACACAAATTATTTGTATAAAATTTGTATTTTTCAAACGATAATCATTTTGTATAGCGGGGACTACTTAACAACACATTGATAACTTTCAATTTTCGTTTCGTGAATAGTTGAATTTGGGATACGCGTCGCCTGGAATGCGTCTATGTGCCATTTCTTTTGTCGGGATCGTAGGTGTGTGCATAGTTTCGTGAATGGAACGGTGGTATCGTTGTCCAATAGCTAAGGCAATACAACGTAATTGGCCGTTTCACAGAACATTACGTGGAAAGACATACGCCGCCGCCGATCGAGATCACGCGAACGACACGCGTGCGTGAACGAATTCAGATAGAACCGATGGAAGCGGAGGCAAGCAACATGGACGCGAAATGGCCCCAAAGATGCGGAAACTACGTCGTTCGAGAAATGAAACGACTGGAGAGAAACACCAGGTATGGAAGGGAGAATAGGACAGCGTTATAATTGAAAACTCTTCTGCATACGTGACGAGACGCTCAAACAGCGAGTCACTTCGATCCCAGCGACTTACGTTTGGGTGAATGGACAATTGCCGCGGGTAATTAAGGGAAACGTGGTGAGTACGTAAAATCAATTTGATCTTAGCTTGCTGTCTTGCTTGTGGAGTTCGGTGCCTATGTTCGTTACTCTAAGAAAATGGAAAGAGATTGTTCCGTATGATCTGGTTTTGAGTAAAGTGGGAACTTTATTATATTTTGCTTTACCTTTTTATAGTTTTCATTTAATAGGGACTCAGGTGAGGATATTAAATACTAGAAATGTTGTTTATAGGTTCTCAATAGAATAAATACATTTAATTTGGTACATTATATTAGTTATGAGAACGTATCTCTTTGATATACAATATTTTATTGGACTGTAGGAAAATTTATGAGTTAGAACTGTAGTCGATGGAATCATTGCGAAAGTTGATTCGAACAATTAATTAGAAGCTTACTATAAAAAATGTGTTCATGTTTATACCTGTAGGAAGTAGTATAATAACATATTGGACATTAGTAACTGTTATAATTTGGCTTGTTCAAATATTATTACACATTACTACTCAATAAAATAAAAATAGCATTTGATGGAAAAGAATGTACCATGACCTTGCAACGTGTTCGATGAATTTAAGAACGAGGTAAAATTTTCACCGTGAAACATCCTCCTCTTAGCAAGTTATTGCACATGTAACGGGATTCCTGCGCACCCTTTCGCATTAGCGGATAATTATACCAATCAGTTTATACGGATTTGCTTATTTATTTATGTGAAAAATGGTAGGTTTGATTTCACTGTAATTTTCCTGACTTGTAGAAGATGTTTGTACCGCTCGCAGCGTTTTCAGTTGTCCCATTCCCCGCTCGGTTCCTCTGCTTTACCGCCAAACGCCTCGAGGTAAGCGCAGCCACGCTAGGTGTAAATTGAGTTATTAAACTCGCTCAGTATTTTGCCGGACGAGAAGTATTCGGTAGAAATTACTATGTAGGAAGATTAATCTTCTTCGAGAATTCGTTTTTTGACATTCTACAGTTTGAAGGTTGTTTCCGACTATCCGTTCAAGGCAGATACTACAAAATAGTCTTCGACATTGCCAGTTACTAACATGATCTCCAATATTCTTAGAAAAACTTTTAGAACATCATTATAAAGGTGAAATGGGAGTTATTCGTTGTAACGAATAGTAAGAATTCAATTTTATTCTCTACGTGTGATTTTTATATCTTGTTGAATGGTTCCTAATGTGTTATTAGTGAAGATTTATACTGCAAAAAGAGTTTTATGAATTTTCCATTTGTTAGTACCTGTGTGTAATTGTTAAAATACGCGAAAAAGTTAGAGAATTGAAATGTATAAACGTATAATTACGTTTAATATTATAAATTCTTTTATTATTATAAAATGTAAATGTATAGTTTGTAAAATCTCTATATTATTTATATTTCTGGTAACGTTTAACAAGTTTATTCAAAATATAATCGGGCTTTCTAGAATTAAGTAGATACCAGTTTTCTTAGTTTTATACGTCATAAGTTCAAATAACATTACTTAGCTGAGAAAAATAGTAAAATTAACGGATAAAAGGAATTTATTACCAATGCTCTCTCATTTAGCATTCTTTGTTTCTATCGGCGTTGCGCTCTGTTTTCGAATAAAAATTTGATTTGTTTTCAAGATGAGTATAGCCAGCTTGAAACTGAGCACAGGAAATCGGTCTCGTTTTTAGAGTGCTTCGCCGTAAGAAGCTTACGGATGCATTAATAATATTCTCTCCTCGATAAATTACAGGATAGACCTACCTGAAATACGTTAATGAACATAACCCGATACATTCGTGTATTCTCCGGAAGACATGAAGAATCGTATAATTACAGCTTGCGCTCTAATCGTGTCAGAAATAACCACAACTCGTAGCTTACTTCGAACAGTGTATTGCCACCGGTAGACATTACTTACGGCATTTGGAACATAAAAGATAAATCTATGTACTATACCTAACATTGTTTCAGAGTTCAGTTTTGTTACTTTTATATACATGAAAATAATAATTATGTACTCATAATACGTGCTGCAGGATGCAGTAGAAATAAGTATTATACTTTCGGATAAAAAGTTGGTATATATATAGGGAACTTCTTTTATAATCATTCTTTTCAGTTTTCTTTTAGGCCACCACCAACTTTTATATATATATATATATATGTACATGATAATCCTCTTTTGAGATTATTTAACTGTGTTTGAAATATTTCTCGTTAAAAGTAAAGGAAATGTCCAGGCGTCCACCTTTGGTTCTGTACAAGTCAAAATTTCATTGTAAATGAGAATTGGCTGCTTAAAGGTAAAATAGAGATTATTATTTTCGTCTGAGTACTTCTGGAAAGAACATATTCTCTATTCATCGTTATAATAATTTAAAATAATATTGATTACCTCGTCACACACAACTTTTAATTTTGTTTAAATCTTACTACTTTCTCAATTTTTCAAACAGTATAGAATAACATTGACAGGAATGCAATGCAAAGAATCCTTAAAAGACCGAAAATTATTGAAATTTTTATTTTAATGCCAATGTGTCATGTAATCTATACATAGCATCAATGTCAGTTTTTTTATGACAAGTAAATATAAATGTGAAAGAACATTAATTTCAAGTTCGCTAAATGTTACCTAACACAGAAAATATTCTCTAAATTGAGCTCCTTAATTTTCTATTAAATATTCGCAAGCAATATCTTATTTTTACTTGATCAACGTAACATAATTTTCTTGGAACAACCCTGGCTAGCTTCAAACTGAACCCTTTGGACATGAGATCTTAGAATATTTTAATACAGCATACCGATTTAAGTAATCGCGGTTTCGCACACACGAAAATATGCAGCTTCTGATGTTGCGAAGATAATTAATGTCGCGATACTCGCCGCTATTATGCACACACCCCCTGTCCCATGTCCAAGGTTAGATTAATCTGAATTAATCTGTGCGAGGTCAATTTTAAGCGGAATATATTGAGACATTACAAGGCCAAATTGGGACGTATCGATACACGGCACCATCGTGTTTCGAAAATTACACCGTTTTATCGGTCGCGGCTAATCAACCCGCCGGGCTGCCTGTACGACGTGGACGGATCTGATCGCTTAATAATATCTTTTAATATAACATTAACATTTTTGCACGCCTTATCGATCGGTTTGGGGACTGTAATTTCGTTTTCTGCGTCCTCGCATAATTAGCGAACACGGGCCGAGTTCAAATTGACCCCTTTATCCAATCCTGTGTTAATCAATTGGCAATAAACATACGGGTGCAGCGACCAGCTGACGTATTTTTACTTTTCTGGAAGTTCTACAGGGTGGATGTCAAGAATTCCAAACGCTACATTAAAATGGTACTTTCAGTGCTGTTTCTGATGGATGGAATTATTCCCACTATTATTGAAAGTAAAAAAGAATTACTTCACAGGATTTTTTTTCATAGAATTAACCCGTCGTACTCGATTTATTTCCAATGTCGTTGGGTGTAAACTTGTATTTATTGTTAGCAAGATGAATTAAAGTAATTTAGAGGTAAAATTCAACGTTTTATATTTATTTTATTTACTATTATTATAATAAAATTTAATTTCAATAATCTTTTAAATGGCATTTTTTCAAACAATTTCCAACGTTCTACAACAATCATTTCCAACATGATATACGAGTACAAAGGGTTAAAAAACACTAACTCCCAATCTAAACTCATCGATAGCCATTCAACCTGGAAATAAAAATGTTAAAACTTCTTATTTCTTCCGAACAGAACCCAACTAAATGCAGGAAATTCCAGCGTGTGTCGTGGCAACGATACACCTTACTCGTAGGCATTGTACGGGCTTAGAAGAAACGCAGATAGAACTGCGGTGGTTTATGGACGCCGAGCCCTCGGGTATATTATAATGTGGTCAGCGTTTTCGTCCTCCGTGTCTTCCTCCGTCGTTCGCTTGTCCCGTTGCTGCCGGTCCTCTTTTTCTCCTTCGTGGGGTGCGTCGACAATGTGACATGCAATATGGTAATCACCGTGGAACGCTTCGGGGCCCTATGTGGATGCTGAACGTCGTAGCGCAATCTCTGAATAGACTTCCCGGGGTATCACAGGAAAGGAAGCACGGCAGGCCAACGACACACGTCCCCTTTTCCCGTGTCCACCTCTCTGCGACTGCGGTACGTGGCGCCAGCGTTGTGCAAAAGTTATTCGAGATAACTAATAAAGAATGCCGAGTAAATTCAATTTGTTACTTGCGAATAAAGGATAATTAACACATTCGATACCATATGGATACAAAAAGTATAGAATGGAAATATTTGGCATTACTTAGCTACAGATTTTGAAATGGCATTAGTTCAACTGATCGGATTTCTTCTTGAAAATGTAAAATGACGTAGGATGTTACTAGGATTTTTCTAAAGAAATTCAAAACGTAGGAGTTGCCTTTATTGAATGTGTTAATATATTAGTCACGGTTATCAGATAATAAGAGGCCCCGACAAAATGTCGCTCAAGAGGGCAACTATTAATGGCGTTCCATCTTAGCATGGAGATAGAGCGTCATTTATTAAAATAATATTATTAATATAATATTACTACTTTGTCACTGCGCTCACTTTAGCTTCAGTAAAAATAGTAGTAGTAGTAGTAGAAAAGTAGTTGTAGTTGAATCGGGCTGGCCATAGCTGCCCCAACGTCCAGCAACGAGCATTTCGCGATTTTTAATTAGCGTTGCGAGACAAACATTACGGTTTGGATTACAGTTGTGAATGATACAATCGCGATTTCGAATAGAACCATTTTTAGTACTTGCCTACGGAAATTACTTTAAAGTTAACTCTGTGTTTGACAAACCCCGATCGTGTTTGAGTTTGATATTATCGAATAAAGCTAGATTATGTTAACTAATAGATAGTTCTTTTGATTTTGACATAGCGTTGCGAATAATTGAATAAACGTGTTTGAAAGAATACACTTTATTAGATATAATTCTCATTGATTAAACTAGCGTTGCGATATCGATCGATCGCGTTTTTCTTAGTGTCGCGACAGTGATGTTTCGCGTTGTTTTAGAGTTGTGTATGTATGCAATGCTCAAAAATATGCTGGAACCATATGAACCACAAAGCGGTTTGCGTTACTGCGAAAGGTGGTTCTTCGCAGCTGAAATAGCTGCACATTATTGCCCGCAGCCACAATAGCTGCCCCATGTTCTTAAATGTAGCGTTGCGTACAATGAAATTGGTGCTCGCGAGTTATTCATTTTGTATTAAACAAATTAGAGTTGCGATCCATACTGAAACCCTCGCGATTTTATTTTATTATATTTCTAAAGTAGCGTTGCGATTAATCATACACTTTTCGCGTTTCTTATTCAGATCTTTGCATATTTTATTAATTAGCGTGACGAACAGTAACGCACCTCGCGCGTTTATTATTGAAATATTTTTATATTACGTAAATTAGTGTTGCGAAAGAGGTCCACTCTCGGGATTTTGCCAGTACGTAGGATATACACAGTGGACAATCCCATTTTTTGAACATCCCTCCTTCTATTCAATTTCATGTAATTGAACAAAATTTACTATGTAATAAAGTATGTTTCTGTTTCAGAGGAATTTGGGTGGGATACAGGATGCAATTCTCAGGGGAAAATGGTATATATCTTAATTTTAATTCTGATTTAATTTATTTAATCACTTTGTTCCTGTTTCAGGGAATATTACAAAGGTAAATGTAAGTAAAAATTGTATAATTTTTCTTAGGCTCCATTTCTTAAATTGTATTCATCCACTAATCGAATAAGACAGTTTCTGTTTCAGTTCCTTTAGCTTATCCTTCTTATTTGTTTCAGCACTAATTCTAATGTATTTTTAATACAATTTCAGTCTAATTTTAGTCTAATCTTAGTTTAATTTTCCTTTAACATTGACACATCACTAATTTATTCATAATATAATCGTTATTTAACATTACTGCAGGGCATTTACAATTACCTCACGAACATTTTACAAATTTGTTAGTGTTGTATTTCCGTACAGGCTCAAGAAGCAGTATAATATTGACTATGATAGTTTTAGGTGCGTTAATAATAAGATTTAGAATAAGAACGGGAGGTGGGTGGAATTGAATTTGCACCCACCTCCCAGGCTCTCATTCGCAGCAACCTCCACGTGGTGAACCTGGAAACTAGTAGCATCGCCGAAGAGTAGCTTCTATCGAGGGTGTTGCTAGGCCAATAGCTGCAAATTGTGTGAAATATGCCGAATGGTTATTCTTTAGCTTCATTCTCACTTCGCTCGTTTCCATCTACCCGGTTCGCTTGACCATGTTTGCAAGTGCATCGGGCCGTGTGACGCCGGTCGGTCTGCAGTTCACGTACCTCGGTGTTCGGCCTTCGACCTTTTAGGAGCAGGTTCGGCAGCAGGACCTCAGTTTCTCGGGAACTCCTGACCAGAGAGTTCTCCCGGGCTTCCTGAGCTCCCCTGATGCTCCCTGGAACTTCCCGGACCTCTGTGGGCACCAGTGGCCTACTCCTACCACCACCCCCGGCCACCTTCGACCTTATAACGAGCAGGTTCAGCAGCAGGAGCTCAGTTCCTCGGGAACTCCTGGGCCTCCTGAGCTCCCCCTGAGCTCCCCCTGAGCTCCCCCTGAGCTCCCTGGTGCTCCCTGGTTCTCCCTGGAACTACCCGGACCTTTGTGGGCACAGTGGCCTACTCCTACCAACACCCCCGGCCACCTTCGACCTTATAAGGAGCAGGTTCGGCAGCAGGACCACAGTTCCTCGGGAACTCCTGACCAGAGAGTTCTCCCGGGCTTCCTGAGCTCCCCTGGTTCTCCCTGGAACTACCCGGACCTCTGTGGGCACCATTGGCCTACTCCTACCACCACCCCCAGCCACCTTCGACCTTATAAGGAGCAGGTTCGGCAGCAGGACCTCAGTTCCTCGGGAACTCCTGACCAGAGAGTTCTCCTGGGCCTCCTGAGCCTCCTGAGCTCCCTGGTTCTCCCTGGAACTACCCGGACCTCTGTGGGCACCAGTGGCCTACTCCTACCACCACCCCCGGCCACCTTCGACCTTATAAGGAGCAGGTTCGGCAGCAGGACCTCAGTTCCTCGGGAACTCCTGACCAGAGAGTTCTCCCGGGCTTCCTGAGCTCCCCTGGTTCTCCCTGGAACTACCCGGACCTCTGTGGGCACCATTGGCCTACTCCTACCACCACCCCCGGCCACCTTCGACCTTATAAGGAGCAGGTTCGGCAGCAGGACCTCAGTTCCTCGGGAACTCCTGACCAGAGAGTTCTCCTGGGCCTCCCGGGCCTCCTGAGCTCCCTGGTTCTCCCTGGAACTACCCGGACCTCTGTGGGCATGAGTGGCCTACTCCTACCACCACCCCCGGCCACCATCGACCTAATAAGGAGCAGGTTCGGCAGCAGGAGCTCAGTTCCTCGGGAACTCCGGACCAGAGAGTTCTCCTGGGCCTCCTGAGCTCCCTGGTTCTCCCTGGAACTACCCGGACCTCTGTGGGCATGAGTGGCCTACTCCTACCACCACCCCCGGCCACCTTCGACCTTATAGGGAGCAGGTTCGGCAGCAGGAGCTCAGTTCCTCGGGAACTCCGGACCAGAGAGTTCTCCTGGGCCTCCTGAGCTCCCTGGTTCTCCCTGGAACTACCCGGACCTCTGTGGGCATGAGTGGCCTACTCCTACCACCACCCCCGGCCACCTTCGACCTTATAGGGAGCAGGTTCGGCAGCAGGAGCTCAGTTCCTCGGGAACTCCGGACCAGAGAGTTCTCCTGGGCCTCCTGAGCTCCCTGGTTCTCCCTGGAACTACCCGGACCTCTGTGGGCATGAGTGGCCTACTCCTACCACCACCCCCGGCCACCTTCGACCTTATAAGGAGCAGGTTCGACAGCAGGAGCTCAGTTCCTCGGGAACTCCGGACCAGAGAGTTCTCCTGGGCCTCCTGAGCTCCGTGGTTCTCTCTGGAACTACCCGGACCTCTGTGGGCATGAGTGGCCTACTCCTACCACCACCCCCGGCCACCTTCGACCTTATAAGGAGCAGGTTCGGCAGCAGGACCTCAGTTCCTCGGGAACTCCTGACCAGAGAGTTCTCCTGGGCCTCCCGGGCCTCCTGAGCTCCCTGGTTCTCCCTGGAACTACCCGGACCTCTGTGGGCATGAGTGGCCTACTCCTACCACCACCCCCGGCCACCATCGACCTTATAGGGAGCAGGTTCGGCAGCAGGAGCTCAGTTCCTCGGGAACTCCGGACCAGAGAGTTCTCCTGGGCCTCCTGAGCTCCCTGGTTCTCCCTGGAACTACCCGGACCTCTGTGGGCATGAGTGGCCTACTCCTACCACCACCCCCGGCCACCTTCGACCTTATAAGGAGCAGGTTCGACAGCAGGAGCTCAGTTCCTCGGGAACTCCGGACCAGAGAGTTCTCCTGGGCCTCCTGAGCTCCGTGGTTCTCTCTGGAACTACCCGGACCTCTGTGGGCATGAGTGGCCTACTCCTACCACCACCCCCGGCCACCTTCGACCTTATAAGGAGCAGGTTCGGCAGCAGGACCTCAGTTCCTCGGGAACTCCTGACCAGAGAGTTCTCCTGGGCCTCCCGGGCCTCCTGAGCTCCCTGGTTCTCCCTGGAACTACCCGGACCTCTGTGGGCATGAGTGGCCTACTCCTACCACCACCCCCGGCCACCATCGACCTAATAAGGAGCAGGTTCGGCAGCAGGAGCTCAGTTCCTCGGGACCTCCGGACCAGAGAGTTCTCCTGGGCCTCCTGAGCTCCCTGGTTCTCCCTGGAACTACCCGGACCTCTGTGGGCATGAGTGGCCTACTCCTACCACCACCCCCGGCCACCTTCGACCTTATAGGGAGCAGGTTCGGCAGCAGGAGCTCAGTTCCTCGGGAACTCCGGACCAGAGAGTTCTCCTGGGCCTCCTGAGCTCCCTGGTTCTCCCTGGAACTACCCGGACCTCTGTGGGCATGAGTGGCCTACTCCTACCACCACCCCCGGCCACCTTCGACCTTATAGGGAGCAGGTTCGGCAGCAGGAGCTCAGTTCCTCGGGAACTCCTGACCAGAGAGTTCTCCTGGGCCTCCTGAGCTCCCCTGGTGCTCCCTGGTTCTCCCTGGAACTACCCGGACCTCTGTGGGCATGAGTGGCCTACTCCTACCACCACCCCCGGCCACCTTCGACCTTATAAGGAGCAGGTTCGGCAGCAGGAGCTCAGTTCCTCGGGAACTCCGGACCAGAGAGTTCTCCTGGGCCTCCTGAGCTCCCCTGGTGCTCCCTGGTTCTCCCTGGAACTACCCGGACCTCTGTGGGCATGAGTGGCCTACTCCTACCACCACCCCCGGCCACCTTCGACCTTATAAGGAGCAGGTTCGGCAGCAGGAGCTCAGTTCCTCGGGAACTCCGGACCAGAGAGTTCTCCTGGGCCTCCTGAGCTCCCTGGTTCTCCCTGGAACTACCCGGACCTCTGTGGGCATGAGTGGCCTACTCCTACCACCACCCCCGGCCACCTTCGACCTTATAGGGAGCAGGTTCGGCAGCAGGACCTCAGTTCCTCGGGAACTCCGGACCAGAGAGTTCTCCTGGGCCTCCTGAGCTCCCTGGTTCTCCCTGGAACTACCCGGACCTCTGTGGGCATGAGTGGCCTACTCCTACCACCACCCCCGGCCACCTTCGACCTTATAAGGAGCAGGTTCGGCAGCAGGACCTCAATTCCTCGGGAACTCCGGACCAGAGAGTTCTCCTGGGCCTCCTGAGCTCCCCTGGTGCTCCCTGGTTCTCCCTGGAACTACCCGGACCTCTGTGGGCATGAGTGGCCTACTCCTACCACCACCCCCGGCCACCTTCGACCTTATAGGGAGCAGGTTCGGCAGCAGGAGCTCAGTTCCTCGGGAACTCCGGACCAGAGAGTTCTCCTGGGCCTCCTGAGCTCCCTGGTTCTCCCTGGAACTACCCGGACCTCTGTGGGCATGAGTGGCCTACTCCTACCACCACCCCCGGCCACCTTCGACCTTATAGGGAGCAGGTTCGGCAGCAGGAGCTCAGTTCCTCGGGAACTCCTGACCAGAGAGTTCTCCTGGGCCTCCTGAGCTCCCCTGGTGCTCCCTGGTTCTCCCTGGAACTACCCGGACCTCTGTGGGCATGAGTGGCCTACTCCTACCACCACCCCCGGCCACCTTCGACCTTATAAGGAGCAGGTTCGACAGCAGGAGCTCAGTTCCTCGGGAACTCCGGACCAGAGAGTTCTCCTGGGCCTCCTGAGCTCCCTGGTTCTCCCTGGAACTACCCGGACCTCTGTGGGCATGAGTGGCCTACTCCTACCACCACCCCCGGCTACCTTCGACCTTATAGGGAGCAGGTTCGGCAGCAGGAGCTCAGTTCCTCGGGAACTCCGGACCAGAGAGTTCTCCTGGGCCTCCTGAGCTCCCTGGTCCTCCCTGGAACTACCCGGACCTCTGTGGGCATGAGTGGCCTACTCCTACCACCATCCCCGGCCACCTTCGACCTTATAGGGAGCAGGTTCGGCAGCAGGACCTCAGTTCCTCGGGAACTCCGGACCAGAGAGTTCCCCTGGGCCTCCTGAGCTCCCTGGTTCTCCCTGGAACTACCCGGACCTCTGTGGGCATGAGTGGCCTACTCCTACCACCACCCCCGGCCACCTTCGACCTTATAAGGAGCAGGTTCGACAGCAGGAGCTCAGTTCCTCGGGAACTCCGGACCAGAGAGTTCTCCTGGGCCTCCTGAGCTCCCTGGTTCTCCCTGGAACTACCCGGACCTCT
Source organism: Nomia melanderi (assembly GCF_051020985.1). NCBI lineage: Eukaryota > Metazoa > Arthropoda > Insecta > Hymenoptera > Halictidae > Nomia > Nomia melanderi. Next base: position 8,996,305 of record NC_135005.1, read on the forward strand.
GTGGGCATGAGTGGCCTACTCCTACCACCACCCCCGGCCACCTTCGACCTTATAGGGAGCAGGTTCGGCAGCAGGAGCTCAGTTCCTCGGGAACTCCGGACCAGAGAGTTCTCCTGGGCCTCCTGAGCTCCCTGGTTCTCCCTGGAACTACCCGGACCTCTGTGGGCATGAGTGGCCTACTCCTACCACCACCCCCGGCCACCTTCGACCTTATAGGGAGCAGGTTCGGCAGCAGGAGCTCAGTTCCTCGGGAACTCCGGACCAGAGAGTTCTCCTGGGCCTCCTGAGCTCCCTGGTTCTCCCTGGAACTACCCGGACCTCTGTGGGCATGAGTGGCCTACTCCTACCACCACCCCCGGCCACCTTCGACCTTATAAGGAGCAGGTTCGGCAGCAGGAGCTCAGTTCCTCGGGAACTCCGGACCAGAGAGTTCTCCTGGGCCTCCTGAGCTCCCCTGGTGCTCCCTGGTTCTCCCTGGAACTACCCGGACCTCTGTGGGCATGAGTGGCCTACTCCTACCACCACCCCCGGCCACCTTCGACCTTATAAGGAGCAGGTTCGACAGCAGGAGCTCAGTTCCTCGGGAACTCCGGACCAGAGAGTTCTCCTGGGCCTCCTGTGCTCCCCTGGTGCTCCCTGGTTCTCCCTGGAACTACCCGGACCTCTGTGGGCATGAGTGGCCTACTCCTACCACCACCCCCGGCCACCTTCGACCTTATAGGGAGCAGGTTCGGCAGCAGGAGCTCAGTTCCTCGGGAACTCCGGACCAGAGAGTTCTCCTGGGCCTCCTGAGCTCCCCTGGTGCTCCCTGGTTCTCCCTGGAACTACCCGGACCTCTGTGGGCATGAGTGGCCTACTCCTACCACCACCCCCGGCCACCTTCGACCTTATAGGGAGCAGGTTCGGCAGCAGGAGCTCAGTTCCTCGGGAACTCCTGACCAGAGAGTTCTCCTGGGCCTCCTGAGCTCCCTGGTTCTCCCTGGAACTACCCGGACCTCTGTGGGCATGAGTGTCCTACTCCTACCACCACCCCCGGCCACCTTCGACCTTATAAGGAGCAGGTTCGGCAGCAGGAGCTCAGTTCCTCGGGAACTCCGGACCAGAGAGTTCTCCTGGGCCTCCTGTGCTCCCCTGGTGCTCCCTGGTTCTCCCTGGAACTACCCGGACCTCTGTGGGCATGAGTGGCCTACTCCTACCACCACCCCCGGCCACCTTCGACCTTATAAGGAGCAGGTTCGGCAGCAGGAGCTCAGTTCCTCGGGAACTCCTGACCAGAGAGTTCTCCTGGGCCTCCTGAGCTCCCCTGGTGCTCCCTGGTTCTCCCTGGAACTACCCGGACCTCTGTGGGCATGAGTGGCCTACTCCTACCACCACCCCCGGCCACCTTCGACCTTATAGGGAGCAGGTTCGGCAGCAGGACCTCAGTTCCTCGGGAACTCCGGACCAGAGAGTTCTCCTGGGCCTCCTGAGCTCCCTGGTTCTCCCTGGAACTACCCGGACCTCTGTGGGCATGAGTGGCCTACTCCTACCACCACCCCCGGCCACCTTCGACCTTATAGGGAGCAGGTTCGGCAGCAGGACCTCAGTTCCTCGGGAACTCCGGACCAGAGAGTTCTCCTGGGCCTCCTGAGCTCCCTGGTTCTCCCTGGAACTACCCGGACCTCTGTGGGCATGAGTGGCCTACTCCTACCACCACCCCCGGCCACCTTCGACCTTATAGGGAGCAGGTTCGGCAGCAGGACCTCAGTTCCTCGGGAACTCCTGACCAGAGAGTTCTCCTGGGCCTCCTGAGCTCCCCTGGTGCTCCCTGGTTCTCCCTGGAACTACCCGGACCTCTGTGGGCATGAGTGGCCTACTCCTACCACCACCCCCGGCCACCTTCGACCTTATAAGGAGCAGGTTCGACAGCAGGAGCTCAGTTCCTCGGGAACTCCGGACCAGAGAGTTCTCCTGGGCCTCCTGAGCTCCCTGGTTCTCCCTGGAACTACCCGGACCTCTGTGGGCATGAGTGGCCTACTCCTACCACCACCCCCGGCCACCTTCGACCTTATAAGGAGCAGGTTCGACAGCAGGAGCTCAGTTCCTCGGGAACTCCGGACCAGAGAGTTCTCCTGGGCCTCCTGAGCTCCCTGGTTCTCCCTGGAACTACCCGGACCTCTGTGGGCATGAGTGGCCTACTCCTACCACCACCCCCGGCCACCTTCGACCTTATAGGGAGCAGGTTCGGCAGCAGGACCTCAGTTCCTCGGGAACTCCGGACCAGAGAGTTCTCCTGGGCCTCCTGAGCTCCCTGGTTCTCCCTGGAACTACCCGGACCTCTGTGGGCATGAGTGGCCTACTCCTACCACCACCCCCGGCCACCTTCGACCTTATAGGGAGCAGGTTCGGCAGCAGGACCTCAGTTCCTCGGGAACTCCTGACCAGAGAGTTCTCCTGGGCCTCCTGAGCTCCCCTGGTGCTCCCTGGTTCTCCCTGGAACTACCCGGACCTCTGTGGGCATGAGTGGCCTACTCCTACCACCACCCCCGGCCACCTTCGACCTTATAAGGAGCAGGTTCGACAGCAGGAGCTCAGTTCCTCGGGAACTCCGGACCAGAGAGTTCTCCTGGGCCTCCTGAGCTCCCTGGTTCTCCCTGGAACTACCCGGACCTCTGTGGGCATGAGTGGCCTACTCCTACCACCACCCCCGGCCACCTTCGACCTTATAAGGAGCAGGTTCGACAGCAGGAGCTCAGTTCCTCGGGAACTCCGGACCAGAGAGTTCTCCTGGGCCTCCTGAGCTCCCTGGTTCTCCCTGGAACTACCCGGACCTCTGTGGGCATGAGGGGCCTACTCCTACCACCACCACCGGCCACCTTCGACCTTATAGGGAGCAGGTTCGGCAGCAGGACCTCAGTTCCTCGGGAACTCCGGACCAGAGAGTTCTCCTGGGCCTCCTGAGCTCCCTGGTTCTCCCTGGAACTACCCGGACCTCTGTGGGCATGAGTGGCCTACTCCTACCACCACCCCCGGCCACCTTCGACCTTATAGGGAGCAGGTTCGGCAGCAGGACCTCAGTTCCTCGGGAACTCCGGACCAGAGAGTTCTCCTGGGCCTCCTGAGCTCCCTGGTTCTCCCTGGAACTACCCGGACCTCTGTGGGCATGAGTGGCCTACTCCTACCACCACCCCCGGCCACCTTCGACCTTATAGGGAGCAGGTTCGGCAGCAGGACCTCAGTTCCTCGGGAACTCCGGACCAGAGAGTTCTCCTGGGCCTCCTGAGCTCCCTGGTTCTCCCTGGAACTACCCGGACCTCTGTGGGCATGAGTGGCCTACTCCTACCACCACCCCCGGCCACCTTCGACCTTATAGGGAGCAGGTTCGGCAGCAGGACCTCAGTTCCTCGGGAACTCCGGACCAGAGAGTTCTCCTGGGCCTCCTGAGCTCCCTGGTTCTCCCTGGTTCTCCCTGGAACTACCCGGACCTCTGTGGGCATGAGTGGCCTACTCCTACCACCACCCCCGGCCACCTTCGACCTTATAAGGAGCAGGTTCGACAGCAGGAGCTCAGTTCCTCGGGAACTCCGGACCAGAGAGTTCTCCTGGGCCTCCTGAGCTCCCCTGGTGCTCCCTGGTTCTCCCTGGAACTACCCGGACCTCTGTGGGCATGAGTGGCCTACTCCTACCACCACCCCCGGCCACCTTCGACCTTATAGGGAGCAGGTTCGGCAGCAGGAGCTCAGTTCCTCGGGAACTCCTGACCAGAGAGTTCTCCTGGGCCTCCTGAGCTCCCCTGGTGCTCCCTGGTTCTCCCTGGAACTACCCGGACCTCTGTGGGCATGAGTGGCCTACTCCTACCACCACCCCCGGCCACCTTCGACCTTATAGGGAGCAGGTTCGACAGCAGGAGCTCAGTTCCTCGGGAACTCCGGACCAGAGAGTTCTCCTGGGCCTCCTGAGCTCCCTGGTTCTCCCTGGTTCTCCCTGGAACTACCCGGATCTCTGTGGGCACCAGTGGCCTACTCCTACCACCACCCCTGGCTACCAGTGACCACCATTGGCCTAACCTGAACTGGGAGGATAGGAGAGGACCAGTAGACACTCCTGTGCTCTCCTGATTCTCCCTGGGGCTTCCCGGACCCCTCTGGGCACCAGTGGCCTACCCTTACCTTCACCCCTGGCTACCAGTGACTACCATTGACCATTCGCGATTCATGCAGAGCCATGCAGAGCAGTGGACCTCGGCTCATTCCAAGGCATGTGCCGGTTGCACACAGCAATCGGTGAGTCGCATGCTCTTTCCTTTTACTCCAGTCTCCGATTATGTCGTAGGACAAAAGGTCCGTAGCGACACCGGTGACTGGTGGTACCATTATAGTAGTTTTTGATTTTGCGAGTGCAGTGAACTCGGATATGCCTCTCGAGGCATATTCGAGAGTAGTAGCATTTTTTGGTTTATTTGTTAGATAGGATAGGGTTTTCTTGTACGTCGCGTTTAACGTTAATTGCAAATACTAGGAACAATTCTTTGATTTTTATGTTACTTTATTTTCTAGTTTTGTATGTAAGATTAAATGCAATTTTCAAGATTGAATATTAAGATAATACGACTGAGAACTTAGTGGTACATTAATTGTATCAATAAGTTCAGTATAGTCTTCAATTTTTAAAGTTTGACTACGATGCAATCGATTAAGATGATTGATTATTCGCGTTAAAGTTGTTTAATCGCTGGACATGATAGCAAATGTACAAGAAAACATTTCGCGACGGGTAGATCTCTGAATCGAAGCAAATACTCTGTAATACATTCTTTTGATATTAGAAACAGCTGCTTTGATAAAGGGATCACCTGATTTTTGAAAATGTGTTAAAAGTTTAAAATAGATTCATTCTTATTGAAATTTTACTTAGAGTCTCCTTTTCCATTAAATTTTGATTATACTAGTATATTAAAATATTTATTTCTTAGTATATACACATTTATTTCTAAAGTTAGAGAATTAAATTCTTAATTTTGAGTCAGTTATAGTCATTATAGAGAATCAAAGAACCTAAGACCGATAGAAAAATCAAACTAACATGATTTCATAGCTAGGATTTTCAGGATATTGTTTCCATGTTCGTTGCTCGATCTCTCTCACGTGCCCAGGTGCTACTTGGGAGAGTGAGAGCAATGGGCATGATGAAATTGTTATTATTTAAACATGTGAGCGATTGGCAATGGTTAGCGTATAATGCCCGACGTATTCTCCACTTGTGTGTGTGTGGTTAGGAAGTGGAAATGCGTCGGAATTTGCATAAATGTAACAAACAATACCTTCCAAGTCTGAATTAATACTCTTTACACGTGTATATTCCACTTATTCTATGTTATTCTATGTTTGCAATAGATTATTCATGGAATATATACGCGTTCCCTTATATCCTCACTCATAGAGTACAAATGTTAACAGATTAGAATATTTGCCTCTCATTGCGTTACCAAATGACATAAAGAACAGTAGAATTATATCAATTTCAATCAATCATTCGTGCCAAGTAAAATATTTTCTCAAAGATCGTTAGCCATTGCCAGTCGATTTCAGGAAATGATAAATTACAGTATGAATGTGATTGTCGACGTCTCTGGACGTTCTCTAGACGTTAGGTTCTTTCGCACCCGGGTGCATTAGTTGTGGAATGACGTGTGTTTGTGAGAATGTGTCTTTTGCCTTTTTTAAATATAGCTATAGGTAGGCAGGTAGCATACTCTCTGGAATGAATGTTAGATTTAAGTAGGCAGGGGCCGGTGCTGGCCTTCGTTTCTGCACGATGGTCAGTTACCGGGGAACTTGAAAAATCAGTTCAAAGTTGATAGCAAAACGGAGCATGCCGTTTGCTGATCAACCTTGATCTCGACTTTTCAAGTTCCACATAGATACCGCGATCGCGATCGGTGTTAGGCGCGAATAGGCGAAACGCTCGAAATTGCTCGATTGCACTGTCGAATGGTCGATGGCTGTTCCCGAGCCATTGGCCATTCGCTATCGAGCAAGCTCAGGGTTTCAGCAATGGCGGACGGCCGAAGAAACGAAGAGGCGTATGCCGAAGAGGCCCCGACAAAATGTCGCTCAAGAGGGCAACTATTAATGGCGCTCCATCTCTGCATGCAGATGGAGCGTCATTTTATGTTACTACTTTGTCACTGCACTCACTTTAGCTTTAATAGAAATGGTGGTGGTAGTAGTAGAAGTAGTTGTAGCTGCATCGGGCTGGCCATAGCCGCCCCAACGACCAGCAATGGGCATTTCGCGACTTTTAATTAGCGTTGCGAAATAAATATTGCGGTTTGAAGTAGAGTTGCGAATGATATAATCGCGATTTCGATTGCAATTGATTTTTATACTTGTTTTTTAAAGATGCTTTAAAGATAGCTTTGCGTATGACAAACATTGATCGCGTTTGACTTTAATACTATCAAATATAAAGCTAGATTATGTTAACTAGCACGTAGTTCTTTTGATTTTGAGATAGCGTTGCGAAATAAATATTACGGTTTGAAGTAGAGTTGCGAATAATATAATCGCGATTTCGATTACAATTGATTTTTATACTTGTTTTCTGATATTATTTTAGAATTAACTTCGCGTATGACAGACACTGATCGCGTTTAAGTTTAATACTATTGAATATAAAGCTAGATTATGTTAACTAGCACGTAGTTGTCTTGATTTTGAGATAGCGTTGCCAAGAATTGAATAAACGCGTTTGATAGAATTCTCATTATTAAATATAACTCTCATTGATTAAAGTAGCGTTGCGATACCGATCTTCCGCGTTCTTCTTAGTGTCGCGACAATAATTTTTCGCGTTGTCTTAGAGTTGCGTTGTATAAAATGCTCAAAAGTATGCTGGAACCATAAGAACCACAAAGCAGTTCGCATTACTGCGAACAGTGGTTCCTCGCAGCCGAATTGGCTGCCCCATGATCTTAAACGTAGCGTTGCGTATAATGAAACTGGTGCACGCGAGTTATCCATTCCATATTAAATAAATTAGAGTTGCGATCGATACTGAAACCCCCGCGTTTTAATTTTATATTTCTAAAGTAGCGTTGCGATTAATTATACAGTTTTCGCGTTTCTTATTGAGACCTTTGCATATTTTATTAACGTGGCGAACAGTAATGCACCTCTCGCGTTTATTATTGAAATATTTGAACATTCTTTAAATTAGTGTTGCGAAAGAGATGGTCCACTCCCGCGATTTTTATAGCACGTGTAATAGAGAGTGGACAGTCCCATTTTTTTAACATCCCTCCTTATATTCATATCCCTGTAGAAGAATAAAATTTACTATCTAATAAGTGAGTTTCTGTTGCAGAGAAGCTTGAGAGGAATATGAGATGCAATTGTATGGTGAAAATGGTATCTTTATTAATTTTAATTTACTTTATTTAATCCTTGGTGCTTCTGTTTCAGGGAATATTAAGGTTTTAGGATTTAGGCTAAATTTCTTAAATTATATTCAGCTACTAATCGAGCAAGACAGTTTCTGTTGCAGAGTGGACTGAGGGGATTAGAAGATTCTACTTCTATGGGGGTAGAGCATAGAAGCAACCCTTTAACGTGCAATCTTGCTGCTCGAAGAATACGCTCGGTAAAAAGTTCCTTTCCTTTTTCCCTCCATTTACTTTAATATCAGTATAATTTTATTTTCAGCTTAATTTAATTGTCCTTCTGATTTACATAACCTTAATCGTTTTGATGCAGACGGTAAAATGTGTTACTACACAAACCCTTCTGTACCTTTTAATTAACATCTACTTATTTCAGTTCCCACCATAATCAATTTATAATCTAATAGTAATCTAATGTTAGTTTGTCATCGATGTATTATTCATTTTCTCTTAATACAATTTTAATTTTGTGTTACTGTGGTCAATTTACAATTCCCTTGTTGCCATTTTACAAATATTTCAGAATAGACTCAAGAAAGAAGACAGCCGCCGAGGGCTTAGTATAACATTAAGAGCGATAGAATAAGTGCGATAAACATAAGTATTAGATTTAGAAAGGGAGGTCGGTGGAATTCAATGTCCACCCACCTCCCAGGGTCCCTGGCAGCAACCTCCACGTGGTGGACCTGGAAACTAGTAGCATCGCCGAAGAGTAGCTTCTATCGAGGGTGTTGCTAGGCCAATAGCTGCGAATTGTGTGAAATATGCCGAGTAGTTATTCTTTAGCTTCATTCTCACTCCGCTCGTTTCCATCTATCCGGTTCGCTTGACCATGTTTGCAAGTGCATCGGGCCGCGTGACGCCGGTCGGTCTGCAGTTCACGTACCTCGGTGTTCGGCCTCGCGAGTAAGATCATGACGGCCACACCGTGGGCCGGGTGGTGCTCGCGCCGACGACCCACGGCACTGCTCTTCCTAGGATCCTACTTCTTCGTAATCCGTATCTAGTCCTGTGGCCTAGCCACAGGGCCGGGCGTTGGGAAGTTAACGGGCGCCTCTGAAGAGTACGTCGTCGTCCGCTGATCCGAAAGAGGACGAGCATCGTAACTCGGGACTGTGGTCTGGCCGGTTGATCGCGGTTTGCTCGCGTCACCCTCCTTTCTCAATCAGAGACTTCTTCTCTGATTTCTCCAATCGCCGAATCCAGGACTTCTTCCTTGATTCGCTCCCTTCGCTTCTTGGTCCGATAATTGCTCGGCATATCTGCGACCAGTGCGTAGTTTCGTGCGGCGAAACTAAGTTAGAATTAAGATTGTATCCCCTAACTTTGCTTTGCTGAATCAGAGACTTCTTCTCTGATTCGAATGACTGAATCAAGGACTTCTTCCTTGATTCTCTCCCTACACTGCGATGATTGTACAATTAAAGCGAAGCGTTGCGACTGAACTGCGTTAGAATTAAGCGTGCGAAAGAAGACGTCGATCATCCGCCGTGGGATACTCCCTTATTTCAGACTCAAGAAAGAAGACAGCCGACGTGGGATTATTTTTAAGTGCGATACCGACGACTGCGTTTAGCATATGGTTTAGAATAAGGAGGGAGGTCGGTGGAATCGTGTTTTCCACCCACCTCCCAGGGTCCCTGGCAGCAACCTCCACGTGGTGGACCTGGAAACTAGTAGCATCGCCGAAGAGTAGCTTCTATCGAGGGTGTTGCTAGGCCAATAGCTGCGAATTGTGTGAAATATGCCGAGTAGTTATTCTTTAGCTTCATTCTCACTCCGCTCGTTTCCATCTATCCGATTCGCTTGACCATGTTTGCAAGTGCATCGGGCCGTGTGACGCCGGTCGGTCTGCAGTTCACGTACCTCGGTGTTCGGCCTCGCGAGTAAGATCATGACGGCCACACCGTGGGCCGGGTGGTGCTCGCGCCGACGACCCACGGCACTGCTCTTCCTAGGATCCTACTTCTTCGTAATCCGCCCCTAGTCCTGTGGCCTAGCCACAGGGCCGGGCGTTGGGAAGTTAACGGGCGCCTCTGAAGAGTACGTCGTCGTCCGCTGATCCGAAAGAGGACGAGCATCGTAACTCGGGACTGTGGTCTGGCCGGTTGATCGCGGTTTGCTCGCGTCACCCTCCTTTCTCAATCAGAGACTTCTTCTCTGATTTCTCCAATCGCCGAATCCAGGACTTCTTCCTTGATTCGCTCCCTTCGCTTCTTGGTCCGATAATTGCTCGGCATATCTGCGACCAGTGCGTAGTTTCGTGCGGCGAAACTAAGTTAGAATTAAGATTGTATCCCCTAACTTTGCTTTGCTGAATCAGAGACTTCTTCTCTGATTCGAATGACTGAATCAAGGACTTCTTCCTTGATTCTCTCCCTACACTGCGATGATTGTACAATTAAAGCGAAGCGTTGCGACTGAACTGCGTTAGAATTAAGCGTGCGAAAGAAGACGTCGATCATCCGCCGTGGGATACTCCCTTATTTCAGACTCAAGAAAGAAGACAGCCGACGTGGGATTATTTTTAAGTGCGATACCGACGACTGCGTTTAGCATAAGGTTTAGAATAAGGAGGGAGGTCGGTGGAATCGTGTTTTCCACCCACCTCCCAGGGTCCCTGGCAGCAACCTCCACGTGGTGGACCTGGAAACTAGTAGCATCGCCGAAGAGTAGCTTCTATCGAGGGTGTTGCTAGGCCAATAGCTGCGAATTGTGTGAAATATGCCGAGTAGTTATTCTTTAGCTTCATTCTCACTCCGCTCGTTTCCATCTATCCGGTTCGCTTGACCATGTTTGCAAGTGCATCGGGCCGTGTGACGCCGGTCGGTCTGCAGTTCACGTACCTCGGTGTTCGGCCTCGCGAGTAAGATCATGACGGCCACACCGTGGGCCGGGTGGTGCTCGCGCCGACGACCCACGGCACTGCTCTTCCTAGGATCCTACTTCTTCGTAATCCGCCCCTAGTCCTGTGGCCTAGCCACAGGGCCGGGCGTTGGGAAGTTAACGGGCGCCTCTGAAGAGTACGTCGTCGTCCGCTGATCCGAAAGAGGACGAGCATCGTAACTCGGGACTGTGGTCTGGCCGGTTGATCGCGGTTTGCTCGCGTCACCCTCCTTTCTCAATCAGAGACTTCTTCTCTGATTTCTCCAATCGCCGAATCCAGGACTTCTTCCTTGATTCGCTCCCTTCGCTTCTTGGTCCGATAATTGCTCGGCATATCTGCGACCAGTGCGTAGTTTCGTGCGGCGAAACTAAGTTAGAATTAAGATTGTATCCCCTAACTTTGCTTTGCTGAATCAGAGACTTCTTCTCTGATTCGAATGACTGAATCAAGGACTTCTTCCTTGATTCTCTCCCTACACTGCGATGATTGTACAATTAAAGCGAAGCGTTGCGACTGAACTGCGTTAGAATTAAGCGTGCGAAAGAAGACGTCGATCATCCGCCGTGGGATACTCCCTTATTTCAGACTCAAGAAAGAAGACAGCCGACGTGGGATTATTTTTAAGTGCGATACCGACGACTGCGTTTAGCATATGGTTTAGAATAAGGAGGGAGGTCGGTGGAATCGTGTTTTCCACCCACCTCCCAGGGTCCCTGGCAGCAACCTCCACGTGGTGGACCTGGAAACTAGTAGCATCGCCGAAGAGTAGCTTCTATCGAGGGTGTTGCTAGGCCAATAGCTGCGAATTGTGTGAAATATGCCGAGTAGTTATTCTTTAGCTTCATTCTCACTCCGCTCGTTTCCATCTATCCGATTCGCTTGACCATGTTTGCAAGTGCATCGGGCCGTGTGACGCCGGTCGGTCTGCAGTTCACGTACCTCGGTGTTCGGCCTCGCGAGTAAGATCATGACGGCCACACCGTGGGCCGGGTGGTGCTCGCGCCGACGACCCACGGCACTGCTCTTCCTAGGATCCTACTTCTTCGTAATCCGTATCTAGTCCTGTGGCCTAGCCACAGGGCCGGGCGTTGGGAAGTTAACGGGCGCCTCTGAAGAGTACGTCGTCGTCCGCTGATCCGAAAGAGGACGAGCATCGTAACTCGGGACTGTGGTCTGGCCGGTTGATCGCGGTTTGCTCGCGTCACCCTCCTTTCTCAATCAGAGACTTCTTCTCTGATTTCTCCAATCGCCGAATCCAGGACTTCTTCCTTGATTCGCTCCCTTCGCTTCTTGGTCCGATAATTGCTCGGCATATCTGCGACCAGTGCGTAGTTTCGTGCGGCGAAACTAAGTTAGAATTAAGATTGTATCCCCTAACTTTGCTTTGCTGAATCAGAGACTTCTTCTCTGATTCGAATGACTGAATCAAGGACTTCTTCCTTGATTCTCTCCCTACACTGCGATGATTGTACAATTAAAGCGAAGCGTTGCGACTGAACTGCGTTAGAATTAAGCGTGCGAAAGAAGACGTCGATCATCCGCCGTGGGATACTCCCTTATTTCAGACTCAAGAAAGAAGACAGCCGACGTGGGATTATTTTTAAGTGCGATACCGACGACTGCGTTTAGCATATGGTTTAGAATAAGGAGGGAGGTCGGTGGAATCGTGTTTTCCACCCACCTCCCAGGGTCCCTGGCAGCAACCTCCACGTGGTGGACCTGGAAACTAGTAGCATCGCCGAAGAGTAGCTTCTATCGAGGGTGTTGCTAGGCCAATAGCTGCGAATTGTGTGAAATATGCCGAGTAGTTATTCTTTAGCTTCATTCTCACTCCGCTCGTTTCCATCTATCCGATTCGCTTGACCATGTTTGCAAGTGCATCGGGCCGTGTGACGCCGGTCGGTCTGCAGTTCACGTACCTCGGTGTTCGGCCTCGCGAGTAAGATCATGACGGCCACACCGTGGGCCGGGTGGTGCTCGCGCCGACGACCCACGGCACTGCTCTTCCTAGGATCCTACTTCTTCGTAATCCGCCCCTAGTCCTGTGGCCTAGCCACAGGGCCGGGCGTTGGGAAGTTAACGGGCGCCTCTGAAGAGTACGTCGTCGTCCGCTGATCCGAAAGAGGACGAGCATCGTAACTCGGGACTGTGGTCTGGCCGGTTGATCGCGGTTTGCTCGCGTCACCCTCCTTTCTCAATCAGAGACTTCTTCTCTGATTTCTCCAATCGCCGAATCCAGGACTTCTTCCTTGATTCGCTCCCTTCGCTTCTTGGTCCGATAATTGCTCGGCATATCTGCGACCAGTGCGTAGTTTCGTGCGGCGAAACTAAGTTAGAATTAAGATTGTATCCCCTAACTTTGCTTTGCTGAATCAGAGACTTCTTCTCTGATTCGAATGACTGAATCAAGGACTTCTTCCTTGATTCTCTCCCTACACTGCGATGATTGTACAATTAAAGCGAAGCGTTGCGACTGAACTGCGTTAGAATTAAGCGTGCGAAAGAAGACGTCGATCATCCGCCGTGGGATACTCCCTTATTTCAGACTCAAGAAAGAAGACAGCCGACGTGGGATTATTTTTAAGTGCGATACCGACGACTGCGTTTAGCATAAGGTTTAGAATAAGGAGGGAGGTCGGTGGAATCGTGTTTTCCACCCACCTCCCAGGGTCCCTGGCAGCAACCTCCACGTGGTGGACCTGGAAACTAGTAGCATCGCCGAAGAGTAGCTTCTATCGAGGGTGTTGCTAGGCCAATAGCTGCGAATTGTGTGAAATATGCCGAGTAGTTATTCTTTAGCTTCATTCTCACTCCGCTCGTTTCCATCTATCCGGTTCGCTTGACCATGTTTGCAAGTGCATCGGGCCGTGTGACGCCGGTCGGTCTGCAGTTCACGTACCTCGGTGTTCGGCCTCGCGAGTAAGATCATGACGGCCACACCGTGGGCCGGGTGGTGCTCGCGCCGACGACCCACGGCACTGCTCTTCCTAGGATCCTACTTCTTCGTAATCCGCCCCTAGTCCTGTGGCCTAGCCACAGGGCCGGGCGTTGGGAAGTTAACGGGCGCCTCTGAAGAGTACGTCGTCGTCCGCTGATCCGAAAGAGGACGAGCATCGTAACTCGGGACTGTGGTCTGGCCGGTTGATCGCGGTTTGCTCGCGTCACCCTCCTTTCTCAATCAGAGACTTCTTCTCTGATTTCTCCAATCGCCGAATCCAGGACTTCTTCCTTGATTCGCTCCCTTCGCTTCTTGGTCCGATAATTGCTCGGCATATCTGCGACCAGTGCGTAGTTTCGTGCGGCGAAACTAAGTTAGAATTAAGATTGTATCCCCTAACTTTGCTTTGCTGAATCAGAGACTTCTTCTCTGATTCGAATGACTGAATCAAGGACTTCTTCCTTGATTCTCTCCCTACACTGCGATGATTGTACAATTAAAGCGAAGCGTTGCGACTGAACTGCGTTAGAATTAAGCGTGCGAAAGAAGACGTCGATCATCCGCCGTGGGATACTCCCTTATTTCAGACTCAAGAAAGAAGACAGCCGACGTGGGATTATTTTTAAGTGCGATACCGACGACTGCGTTTAGCATATGGTTTAGAATAAGGAGGGAGGTCGGTGGAATCGTGTTTTCCACCCACCTCCCAGGGTCCCTGGCAGCAACCTCCACGTGGTGGACCTGGAAACTAGTAGCATCGCCGAAGAGTAGCTTCTATCGAGGGTGTTGCTAGGCCAATAGCTGCGAATTGTGTGAAATATGCCGAGTAGTTATTCTTTAGCTTCATTCTCACTCCGCTCGTTTCCATCTATCCGATTCGCTTGACCATGTTTGCAAGTGCATCGGGCCGTGTGACGCCGGTCGGTCTGCAGTTCACGTACCTCGGTGTTCGGCCTCGCGAGTAAGATCATGACGGCCACACCGTGGGCCGGGTGGTGCTCGCGCCGACGACCCACGGCACTGCTCTTCCTAGGATCCTACTTCTTCGTAATCCGCCCCTAGTCCTGTGGCCTAGCCACAGGGCCGGGCGTTGGGAAGTTAACGGGCGCCTCTGAAGAGTACGTCGTCGTCCGCTGATCCGAAAGAGGACGAGCATCGTAACTCGGGACTGTGGTCTGGCCGGTTGATCGCGGTTTGCTCGCGTCACCCTCCTTTCTCAATCAGAGACTTCTTCTCTGATTTCTCCAATCGCCGAATCCAGGACTTCTTCCTTGATTCGCTCCCTTCGCTTCTTGGTCCGATAATTGCTCGGCATATCTGCGACCAGTGCGTAGTTTCGTGCGGCGAAACTAAGTTAGAATTAAGATTGTATCCCCTAACTTTGCTTTGCTGAATCAGAGACTTCTTCTCTGATTCGAATGACTGAATCAAGGACTTCTTCCTTGATTCTCTCCCTACACTGCGATGATTGTACAATTAAAGCGAAGCGTTGCGACTGAACTGCGTTAGAATTAAGCGTGCGAAAGAAGACGTCGATCATCCGCCGTGGGATACTCCCTTATTTCAGACTCAAGAAAGAAGACAGCCGACGTGGGATTATTTTTAAGTGCGATACCGACGACTGCGTTTAGCATATGGTTTAGAATAAGGAGGGAGGTCGGTGGAATCGTGTTTTCCACCCACCTCCCAGGGTCCCTGGCAGCAACCTCCACGTGGTGGACCTGGAAACTAGTAGCATCGCCGAAGAGTAGCTTCTATCGAGGGTGTTGCTAGGCCAATAGCTGCGAATTGTGTGAAATATGCCGAGTAGTTATTCTTTAGCTTCATTCTCACTCCGCTCGTTTCCATCTATCCGATTCGCTTGACCATGTTTGCAAGTGCATCGGGCCGTGTGACGCCGGTCGGTCTGCAGTTCACGTACCTCGGTGTTCGGCCTCGCGAGTAAGATCATGACGGCCACACCGTGGGCCGGGTGGTGCTCGCGCCGACGACCCACGGCACTGCTCTTCCTAGGATCCTACTTCTTCGTAATCCGCCCCTAGTCCTGTGGCCTAGCCACAGGGCCGGGCGTTGGGAAGTTAACGGGCGCCTCTGAAGAGTACGTCGTCGTCCGCTGATCCGAAAGAGGACGAGCATCGTAACTCGGGACTGTGGTCTGGCCGGTTGATCGCGGTTTGCTCGCGTCACCCTCCTTTCTCAATCAGAGACTTCTTCTCTGATTTCTCCAATCGCCGAATCCAGGACTTCTTCCTTGATTCGCTCCCTTCGCTTCTTGGTCCGATAATTGCTCGGCATATCTGCGACCAGTGCGTAGTTTCGTGCGGCGAAACTAAGTTAGAATTAAGATTGTATCCCCTAACTTTGCTTTGCTGAATCAGAGACTTCTTCTCTGATTCGAATGACTGAATCAAGGACTTCTTCCTTGATTCTCTCCCTACACTGCGATGATTGTACAATTAAAGCGAAGCGTTGCGACTGAACTGCGTTAGAATTAAGCGTGCGAAAGAAGACGTCGATCATCCGCCGTGGGATACTCCCTTATTTCAGACTCAAGAAAGAAGACAGCCGACGTGGGATTATTTTTAAGTGCGATACCGACGACTGCGTTTAGCATAAGGTTTAGAATAAGGAGGGAGGTCGGTGGAATCGTGTTTTCCACCCACCTCCCAGGGTCCCTGGCAGCAACCTCCACGTGGTGGACCTGGAAACTAGTAGCATCGCCGAAGAGTAGCTTCTATCGAGGGTGTTGCTAGGCCAATAGCTGCGAATTGTGTGAAATATGCCGAGTAGTTATTCTTTAGCTTCATTCTCACTCCGCTCGTTTCCATCTATCCGGTTCGCTTGACCATGTTTGCAAGTGCATCGGGCCGTGTGACGCCGGTCGGTCTGCAGTTCAGGTACCTCGGTGTTCGGCCTCGCGAGTAAGATCATGACGGCCACACCGTGGGCCGGGTGGTGCTCGCGCCGACGACCCACGGCACTGCTCTTCCTAGGATCCTACTTCTTCGTAATCCGCCCCTAGTCCTGTGGCCTAGCCACAGGGCCGGGCGTTGGGAAGTTAACGGGCGCCTCTGACGAGTACGTCGTCGTCCGCTGATCCGAAAGAGGACGAGCATCGTAACTCGGGACTGTGGTCTGGCCGGTTGATCGCGGTTTGCTCGCGTCACCCTCCTTTCTCAATCAGAGACTTCTTCTCTGATTTTTCCAATCGCCGAATCCAGGACTTCTTCCTTGATTCGCTCCCTTCGCTTCTTGGTCCGATAATTGCTCGGCATATCTGCGACCAGTGCGTAGTTTCGTGCGGCGAAACTAAGTTAGAATTAAGATTGTATCCCCTAACTTTGCTTTGCTGAATCAGAGACTTCTTCTCTGATTCGAATGACTGAATCAAGGACTTCTTCCTTGATTCTCTCCCTACACTGCGATGATTGTACAATTAAAGCGAAGCGTTGCGACTGAACTGCGTTAGAATTAAGCGTGCGAAAGAAGACGTCGATCATCCGCCGTGGGATACTCCCTTATTTCAGACTCAAGAAAGAAGACAGCCGACGTGGGATTATTTTTAAGTGCGATACCGACGACTGCGTTTAGCATAAGGTTTAGAATAAGGAGGGAGGTCGGTGGAATCGTGTTTTCCACCCACCTCCCAGGGTCCCTGGCAGCAACCTCCACGTGGTGGACCTGGAAACTAGTAGCATCGCCGAAGAGTAGCTTCTATCGAGGGTGTTGCTAGGCCAATAGCTGCGAATTGTGTGAAATATGCCGAGTAGTTATTCTTTAGCTTCATTCTCACTCCGCTCGTTTCCATCTATCCGGTTCGCTTGACCATGTTTGCAAGTGCATCGGGCCGTGTGACGCCGGTCGGTCTGCAGTTCACGTACCTCGGTGTTCGGCCTCGCGAGTAAGATCATGACGGCCACACCGTGGGCCGGGTGGTGCTCGCGCCGACGACCCACGGCACTGCTCTTCCTAGGATCCTACTTCTTCGTAATCCGCCCCTAGTCCTGTGGCCTAGCCACAGGGCCGGGCGTTGGGAAGTTAACGGGCGCCTCTGAAGAGTACGTCGTCGTCCGCTGATCCGAAAGAGGACGAGCATCGTAACTCGGGACTGTGGTCTGGCCGGTTGATCGCGGTTTGCTCGCGTCACCCTCCTTTCTCAATCAGAGACTTCTTCTCTGATTTCTCCAATCGCCGAATCCAGGACTTCTTCCTTGATTCGCTCCCTTCGCTTCTTGGTCCGATAATTGCTCGGCATATCTGCGACCAGTGCGTAGTTTCGTGCGGCGAAACTAAGTTAGAATTAAGATTGTATCCCCTAACTTTGCTTTGCTGAATCAGAGACTTCTTCTCTGATTCGAATGACTGAATCAAGGACTTCTTCCTTGATTCTCTCCCTACACTGCGATGATTGTACAATTAAAGCGAAGCGTTGCGACTGAACTGCGTTAGAATTAAGCGTGCGAAAGAAGACGTCGATCATCCGCCGTGGGATACTCCCTTATTTCAGACTCAAGAAAGAAGACAGCCGACGTGGGATTATTTTTAAGTGCGATACCGACGACTGCGTTTAGCATAAGGTTTAGAATAAGGAGGGAGGTCGGTGGAATTGTGTTTTCCACCCACCTCCCAGGGTCCCTGGCAGCAACCTCCACGTGGTGGACCTGGAAACTAGTAGCATCGCCGAAGAGTAGCTTCTATCGAGGGTGTTGCTAGGCCAATAGCTGCGAATTGTGTGAAATATGCCGAGTAGTTATTCTTTAGCTTCATTCTCACTCCGCTCGTTTCCATCTATCCGGTTCGCTTGACCATGTTTGCAAGTGCATCGGGCCGTGTGACGCCGGTCGGTCTGCAGTTCACGTACCTCGGTGTTCGGCCTCGCGAGTAAGATCATGACGGCCACACCGTGGGCCGGGTGGTGCTCGCGCCGACGACCCACGGCACTGCTCTTCCTAGGATCCTACTTCTTCGTAATCCGCCCCTAGTCCTGTGGCCTAGCCACAGGGCCGGGCGTTGGGAAGTTAACGGGCGCCTCTGAAGAGTACGTCGTCGTCCGCTGATCCGAAAGAGGACGAGCATCGTAACTCGGGACTGTGGTCTGGCCGGTTGATCGCGGTTTGCTCGCGTCACCCTCCTTTCTCAATCAGAGACTTCTTCTCTGATTTTTCCAATCGCCGAATCCAGGACTTCTTCCTTGATTCGCTCCCTTCGCTTCTTGGTCCGATAATTGCTCGGCATATCTGCGACCAGTGCGTAGTTTCGTGCGGCGAAACTAAGTTAGAATTAAGATTGTATCCCCTAACTTTGCTTTGCTGAATCAGAGACTTCTTCTCTGATTCGAATGACTGAATCAAGGACTTCTTCCTTGATTCTCTCCCTACACTGCGATGATTGTACAATTAAAGCGAAGCGTTGCGACTGAACTGCGTTAGAATTAAGCGTGCGAAAGAAGACGTCGATCATCCGCCGTGGGATACTCCCTTATTTCAGACTCAAGAAAGAAGACAGCCGACGTGGGATTATTTTTAAGTGCGATACCGACGACTGCGTTTAGCATAAGGTTTAGAATAAGGAGGGAGGTCGGTGGAATCGTGTTTTCCACCCACCTCCCAGGGTCCCTGGCAGCAACCTCCACGTGGTGGACCTGGAAACTAGTAGCATCGCCGAAGAGTAGCTTCTATCGAGGGTGTTGCTAGGCCAATAGCTGCGAATTGTGTGAAATATGCCGAGTAGTTATTCTTTAGCTTCATTCTCACTCCGCTCGTTTCCATCTATCCGGTTCGCTTGACCATGTTTGCAAGTGCATCGGGCCGTGTGACGCCGGTCGGTCTGCAGTTCAGGTACCTCGGTGTTCGGCCTCGCGAGTAAGATCATGACGGCCACACCGTGGGCCGGGTGGTGCTCGCGCCGACGACCCACGGCACTGCTCTTCCTAGGATCCTACTTCTTCGTAATCCGCCCCTAGTCCTGTGGCCTAGCCACAGGGCCGGGCGTTGGGAAGTTAACGGGCGCCTCTGACGAGTACGTCGTCGTCCGCTGATCCGAAAGAGGACGAGCATCGTAACTCGGGACTGTGGTCTGGCCGGTTGATCGCGGTTTGCTCGCGTCACCCTCCTTTCTCAATCAGAGACTTCTTCTCTGATTTTTCCAATCGCCGAATCCAGGACTTCTTCCTTGATTCGCTCCCTTCGCTTCTTGGTCCGATAATTGCTCGGCATATCTGCGACCAGTGCGTAGTTTCGTGCGGCGAAACTAAGTTAGAATTAAGATTGTATCCCCTAACTTTGCTTTGCTGAATCAGAGACTTCTTCTCTGATTCGAATGACTGAATCAAGGACTTCTTCCTTGATTCTCTCCCTACACTGCGATGATTGTACAATTAAAGCGAAGCGTTGCGACTGAACTGCGTTAGAATTAAGCGTGCGAAAGAAGACGTCGATCATCCGCCGTGGGATACTCCCTTATTTCAGACTCAAGAAAGAAGACAGCCGACGTGGGATTATTTTTAAGTGCGATACCGACGACTGCGTTTAGCATAAGGTTTAGAATAAGGAGGGAGGTCGGTGGAATCGTGTTTTCCACCCACCTCCCAGGGTCCCTGGCAGCAACCTCCACGTGGTGGACCTGGAAACTAGTAGCATCGCCGAAGAGTAGCTTCTATCGAGGGTGTTGCTAGGCCAATAGCTGCGAATTGTGTGAAATATGCCGAGTAGTTATTCTTTAGCTTCATTCTCACTCCGCTCGTTTCCATCTATCCGGTTCGCTTGACCATGTTTGCAAGTGCATCGGGCCGTGTGACGCCGGTCG
This sequence comes from Nomia melanderi, assembly GCF_051020985.1. Lineage (NCBI taxonomy): Eukaryota > Metazoa > Arthropoda > Insecta > Hymenoptera > Halictidae > Nomia > Nomia melanderi. The sequence continues at coordinate 9,016,354 of NC_135005.1, forward strand.
GTCTGCAGTTCACGTACCTCGGTGTTCGGCCTCGCGAGTAAGATCATGACGGCCACACCGTGGGCCGGGTGGTGCTCGCGCCGACGACCCACGGCACTGCTCTTCCTAGGATCCTACTTCTTCGTAATCCGCCCCTAGTCCTGTGGCCTAGCCACAGGGCCGGGCGTTGGGAAGTTAACGGGCGCCTCTGAAGAGTACGTCGTCGTCCGCTGATCCGAAAGAGGACGAGCATCGTAACTCGGGACTGTGGTCTGGCCGGTTGATCGCGGTTTGCTCGCGTCACCCTCCTTTCTCAATCAGAGACTTCTTCTCTGATTTCTCCAATCGCCGAATCCAGGACTTCTTCCTTGATTCGCTCCCTTCGCTTCTTGGTCCGATAATTGCTCGGCATATCTGCGACCAGTGCGTAGTTTCGTGCGGCGAAACTAAGTTAGAATTAAGATTGTATCCCCTAACTTTGCTTTGCTGAATCAGAGACTTCTTCTCTGATTCGAATGACTGAATCAAGGACTTCTTCCTTGATTCTCTCCCTACACTGCGATGATTGTACAATTAAAGCGAAGCGTTGCGACTGAACTGCGTTAGAATTAAGCGTGCGAAAGAAGACGTCGATCATCCGCCGTGGGATACTCCCTTATTTCAGACTCAAGAAAGAAGACAGCCGACGTGGGATTATTTTTAAGTGCGATACCGACGACTGCGTTTAGCATAAGGTTTAGAATAAGGAGGGAGGTCGGTGGAATTGTGTTTTCCACCCACCTCCCAGGGTCCCTGGCAGCAACCTCCACGTGGTGGACCTGGAAACTAGTAGCATCGCCGAAGAGTAGCTTCTATCGAGGGTGTTGCTAGGCCAATAGCTGCGAATTGTGTGAAATATGCCGAGTAGTTATTCTTTAGCTTCATTCTCACTCCGCTCGTTTCCATCTATCCGGTTCGCTTGACCATGTTTGCAAGTGCATCGGGCCGTGTGACGCCGGTCGGTCTGCAGTTCAGGTACCTCGGTGTTCGGCCTCGCGAGTAAGATCATGACGGCCACACCGTGGGCCGGGTGGTGCTCGCGCCGACGACCCACGGCACTGCTCTTCCTAGGATCCTACTTCTTCGTAATCCGCCCCTAGTCCTGTGGCCTAGCCACAGGGCCGGGCGTTGGGAAGTTAACGGGCGCCTCTGAAGAGTACGTCGTCGTCCGCTGATCCGAAAGAGGACGAGCATCGTAACTCGGGACTGTGGTCTGGCCGGTTGATCGCGGTTTGCTCGCGTCACCCTCCTTTCTCAATCAGAGACTTCTTCTCTGATTTTCCCAGTTGTGGAATCAAGGACTTCTTTCTTGATTCGCTCCCTTTGCTTCTTAGCCCGATAATTGCCCGGCATATATGCGACCAATGCGTAGTCTTATAAGGCGAATCTGCGTTAGAATTCAGATTGTATCCCCTCATTTTGCGCTTGTAGAATCAGAGACTTCTTCTCTGATTCGTCTCATGCTCGAATCAAGGACTTCTTCCTTGCTTCACTCCCTATACTGCGATGATATTATAATATAAGTTATGCGTTGCGACTAAACTGCATTAGAATTGAGCGTGCGAAAGAAGACGTTGATCGTCCGCCGTGGGATACTCTATCATTTCAGACTCAAGAGAGAAGACAGCCGCCGTGGGATTAGTATTAAGTGCGACACCGACAAATGCGTGTTAAATAAGACTTAGAATTAGTCTTATTTAACAATATTTTCAATAGAATATTTTCTGTGAAAGGATCATGGTAGGCTAATTAACTACATAATTTTGTAATTTAAATGTGAAATATGTATTCATCACCGAATAAGTATTCAGACAAGATTTATATTTTTCATGGATAATACCGTAAATAGTCAAATCTACCTCTAAGGGCTCTTCTTCCATGAATTAGAATATGGCTATATCGCAGAATAATAAATGGTGAATAGCAAATAATAAAGCTTCCCTGTAGACATTAAATAAATTAATGAATTATATTATGACTCACACAATTGGTACTACAGAAACATTTCAACTTTTTCTAATAAAAAAAATGTCGAATGCTTAATAATATTTCCGAACATATTTCTGCTAGAATCTAATAATTCAATAACTCTGTGTAGTAACCCTATAAATGATAACTCGCATGCAAACTAGAACATTAGAAGGTCTTCGGTACGTCTCGCTTGTTCAACGAGCGCAACGGGTTAACTCAAGTCCAGCAGACTCGGCTGCAACAAAAGGCACATTACACTTCATCAGGAAACCTAGATTCCTAGATTCTCCACGGTGTTTGTCATCAATTCCCGCGACTCTGGAAACGTAAAGCGCTGGCGGCTACAAGTGTCCCGTGATTCATGCGCCACGTGCATCATGAAAGTACATACACACGCGGCGTTGTTGGATTTTACCGCGCGCTTGCTTTCCGCGACTTTCCAGGAACGCCATCCATTGTTGTGGTCTTCTTAGATCCCGGATATGCGATTGTCGGTTTTACGAGCGACTCAGAAAAATTGCGGTACACGGATTAAGAGACTTCCTTTCAATTTCCGCGGCGCGTACGATTGTGCTATAAAAGGACAAATGGCAGTCGCCAATATCGCTGTCTTCCTTTGCGAACGCCAGAAAACGCAACACAAAGGCCATTTGCACGGTTGAGGGACTCGTCAGCTGAACAATAGCGTCGCGTGCACTGCAGAATGTGGAAAACTTATATCGTTAGCTTTCTCCGCTACCATTTCGGATACCAGTGGAAAATTTGAAGCTGACGGGTGAATTTATGATGCCGGTTACTGGAAGGAGTTAACAGGGTTACAGAAATGTTCGGTGACTGCGACTTTCTATAAAAATGTCGCTGAAAACTGAATTTTCGTGTAGACAAAAATTCGATTCTATGAAAATAAGAACGAAATTTATATTGAAATGTAATTGAAGTTTACGTAGTTCAGAAAGTTATTTAAATAAAAGCTATTGAAAACATAGATGCAGTTTTCCTGTTTCTCAATATTGAATTACGTATGATTGTGATATGTAAAATTACACTCTCAATGAGTAATTGCTGTCATCAAATACATTGTTATTAGTATAACGTTGGTGTACATTTCATTTTGCAAATATCATTCGAATATATTTGAAGGAAACGACGTTTTATACACGTTCCAATGATTAAATGAATGATTTCAAATGTTGTCATAATGTAACACAGCATTATGTATAACGCCATGCTTTGAATTACTTCGTACACAAGAGAAATATAATCACTCGTTTAGAAAAACGAAACATTTTCTTCATTGAAGACTGTTAATCCCTTCTATATTTAGAAATCGATGGAAATCGATGTTAAACGAAATGCCTCGTCCATAGCATCTCATGAACGACATTAGTCGCGAGTTATCTCGTCCACAGAAACGAAAGGGTTAATAACAAATTTCGGTTGCGGAATGATGCATTCGCAGTGAAACATAACGCACCGCGTTCCACCTTATTTTACACTTGTCCTTGCAATATGAAAATAGTAATGACCAAATCCAAGCTGTGACTAACATTGTGAGTCAGTGAGTTGTAAAATCATACACGCGCATTGGATTTTTGTATAACACACGATAAAATGTGCGCGTCATTGCAGCTGCGCAATTACTATAAAAATTCGAGGCCGACGTTTACCAATGTCTCACAGTTATTTGTATGGAAGACTATCATGAGATGGATCACTTCTGAGATCTTGCGCCATTAAGTGCAACGGTGTATTTGCCTCATTCAACGGTACGACATTTAGATCGAAAGTCCATCGAGTGATCTCCGCTGTTGAGATTAATTCAACTCATTACAGCGAGTAATAACTATTATTATCTACTTGTTCGGTGCACTCACTTGTTCATCACGGATTCCTGGCAATAAGTGTAATAGTATGGAACGAGCACCGAACAGTTTTTACGAAATCGATTGGAAGGCAGCCAGTGCTCATGATAATCCATCGATCACATTATTTGATCGAAGTAATGCGCGATTATCACAAAAATGTAGTAGAGTTAATAAGTAACTCATGTTTTGCGATCGCCAGAAAAAGTTTCTCGTTATGCTTCGCAATAAGTTCTGTCGAAATACTGCTTGATCTTGAACGAAGACGGTTTATCGCAACTCGAACATTTTTCCTTATAGATCTTGGAAAATTGTATATCCTTTCATTCTACAGATTTTACTTAAGGATGTGGCCTAAATCTTTAGCTACTTTTAACATAACGGACATTTAATTCAGTGATTCATCTTCTCTCACTTGGGAACGTGTAATGATCAACCGCCGTCAACGATCGCATCAAAGAATGATTTTCTGCAGACAGAATAATAGCTCGAACGTGTGTCGTATTCACGATCACTGGAAAGATCTTCAGCAATCACTCATTGGAACACCATGATCACGTATAACTGTACGAACACATAAATTATATCGTTCCTCCGCTGGAACAGAGTCACAATTCAAACAACAAGATTTTTGATTTATCGCTATAAATATATTACAAAGACAAATCTTATTTACTCGTCCGCATAATTTGATTAATGGATATATCAATTACGTTAATGTCCTCGATTTGCGTGATACCGTTCACAAAAACATCTCGTTCCTAATAGAAAATTTCTTCGCAAATCAAATACCATTTCTCACGTCCATAAATCACATTCCCGCAACAATATCCGTTCCCGTCCGAATCGACTTCCCCTTTCTCCCGAGAAACGGAAAATTCGCATTTGCAACACTGTTCCAACAAGAAAGCGACATTTCTGGTGCATCCCGTCGAACCGAAAACCTCAAAATCCTCAGCCGATCCGAACCACCGCAAAGTCCCCATTGTGGCCATAGTAACGCGTAAGTCATTCAAGGGTAGTTAGAATAACAGAGCGCAGGGGTCAGAAGCACTTAAGGGAGCGTGACTGAAGATGAATTTATAATGATCCCCGGGCATGGTACGAGATGCATCGCTTCCGCAGAAATTCATGAGAGATTATCCAACGGCGGACAGAACGCAACAGGATCAAACAGAAACGGCGAAGGTCACGGGGGACGCGATTCGCCGGCAAGCATCCGCGGAATGGGCGAATCGGGGGCTCAGTCCGTCCGTCTATCCGTCCGTCCGTCCGTCCGTCCGATTCCGGAATTATTCTCCGGTCGTCGTGGTCAAACACGGTCACGGAAGAGGATCTACAGAAATTCTTCGTCGCTCGAATCGCGGGAATCATCCAACCGTTGCACAACGAACGACAAACAGTATCCCGGATGAATGCGATCGAAGATGAATTTATAATGACCGCGGCGCGCTGGATGGTTCCACGCCGGGGTCCACGGCCACGTGGTTTACTCTAGCGGAAAGAAGTGGTCTTCCCCGGGGGAGTAGGATGTATCGCGATGATCTCAACTTTCATGATCACCCGGGTATCCTCTTAGCTACCCGGCCGACGTTAAACCCCGGCGATCAGATCCATACAAATGCAATCACGACGTCGCGGGAGATGAGGACTCGATGGCGGTGGCGCGCGTTTAGCGGAGCGCCCGGGCCCCGCTGACTGATCGTGCACATTTTTGAGCTACTCACACAGCGAGATCCAATCGCGTATTAATGTCGACACGACCGGGACACCTGCGGATATATATTCGCCGGAGATGCACCGGCTAGCCATAGCGGCCGATTATCCATGCAGAGCCCTTTACGTATGCACGCGCGAGGACGCGGTGCACGCGATCAAAGCAGCCCGAGCGAGGCCGCTTTCGATCTACCGACGCAACCGTGCCACCTATCAAACCGGGCTATCGTGTTCCTACCATTCGAAAGACATATGGGCTCGGTATTGAATGCTGTATTCGATGAATGATCGCGAAATACGTGTACACGCTGCCTGTCCCGCGGAGATTCTTTGCGCCAGGATACCGCCGGAGGATGCGGGGAGTTCGCGCGAGGCTTTGTAACCGGGAAAGTTGAAATGGGCGTTGAGATTTCGGCTGTTCTGTGTATTCAGGATGATTAAGGGATAGGTAGTTGTTGGACATTTGTGCTGGCAACTGGGTATGGTTTGAATGTTTCTTTTATGGGATTTAGCTTTGTTCTTGTGAATATTTGAAGGAATTGCTTCGGATTTCTTCATTTTAAGTGCTTTTACGTTGATTTTTGGTTTAAAAGAACTGACACTAATACGAAATTAATGGGGTATATCTTATTCTTGAGGTTGAAATTGAAAGATTAACGATATTTGTGATATATTGTATATCACTTATTTTCTAAGTGATACAATCATGAATTTAGAAAAATCGAAGCCTGAATCGTTGATTGATCAAGTTTTATCCTTCCCTTAATATACTCTTAGCAACATGACATTTAAACTTCATTAAAGCATTAAAATCAAGACTTCACGAGTCAATGTAGTTATTGCACCGTTCCCTGATGCAGCCAAATGCGAAGGACTTGATGTTATAGAAGAAACCTGATCGCTTTTGACTGACAAGGAAAGGTGCGGAGCATTATAAATGCAAATTATGTTATGACCGCAGACCATTAAACATTCTACAGGTTGCACGACACAGTCTCATCAGTTTGATTATTCCATCTATTTGTTCTTTTATAATTACAATAAGGATTAGCATATCATTTCGTACTTCTTAATTCTTGCAATTCCGTTGCATCTAATTTTCTTCTGCTTCCAAAATGTTAATAGTTTTTTTCATTAAACGAACTGAAAATGCTGTCATATATTATATCAATTCATGTTATAATTGATGATATTCTTGTATAATAACAGGATTTAGGTGCATTTAAATTGCACGTTAACAAGGTTCCATGCTTGACGATATTTAAAAAAGCTTGATCCACAAAAGTATTGTTTGACTGAATTATAAATAGTCACCACTGAAATTTAAAATATGTAATCACGTATAGTCCACATAATCATCATGATTTGGTCACAGCAAAGGAACGAAGAACGTTGTAACAACTAAACTATTGATCTGCATATATTCGTGAAAAATTTGAAACTGGAAAATTGCACAGAATATATACAATACGAAAAAAATATATAAAATATCTGAAGTGTAGTGTTGTATATAATATTTACTTTTAAAAAACACTGTATAGTAATTCAATTTTTCTAAATAAATTCTTAAAATGTTGAATCTGCGTAAAGATCAGAGGCCTAATAATAACAATTTCAACGAGCAAACCCAACTAAGACTCAAAAATGGTCTCTTCTTAAAATTCTCTAAAAATCTAAATTCAGATATCCAATATTCCACTACGTGCTTAAATGAATAAATGTTATCCAACAATGTGTTTAAAGACATTTTCTTCTATAATGTACGATTTCGCTTAAAGCAGGTTGTGCTTGAAATTGTTCATGCTCAGTCCGATGATCATTTGAATTTTTCCGTATCCGTCACGTCATTTCTGTGATCACAAATAAAGTGATTTCAAGCAGCATTACCTCGTGACTTACCCATCTGCAAATGGCAGTAATTCTCTTGCTATCGTGAACGGAAACGAATACTAGAGAAGTGAATGCAAATGATACTGCCTGTCGGGTTTCTCTAAATCGTCGCAGTACTCGCAGTCGCGAACAAGACAATAATTGAGGATGAAGCAATCGTGAACAGCGGCGGCGTGTCGAGATGAAAAAAAAAAATGAAAGATTTTAGACGATAACAGCATCACCGCGTTTCGTTTGGAAATCAGAAGGAACGGAAGATTGACGTGAAAATTGCGACTCATATTGGAATCATTCATTTACCTGCATTCCTTGCATGCTGTGTAACTTTGACGAGAAGTAGGAAGCAATTTGAACATGTTAAGGTTATTATTTTCTCGGCTATAATTATGCAGTGAGTACGTAGAGTTCCTTAAATTGCTTTAATAGCATTACAAATATTGGTCCGCACAGAAATAGATGAATTGTAGTGTGAAGCGCATTTTTGACGTGCGCCAATATACAAATTGGATATACTCAGCGAGGAAAGGATTCAAACCGAATAGAACTTGAGTGTTTATTATACGTATAGAAACTGTTTCAATATTATATTCAACGATAGAATATTTAAGATAGAATAATAATAATAATAGAATTTGATTGTTGGAAATTTCAACTATTTGTCGATATGACTGTTTCGAAATATTATTGTTATCGTTATTATTACTCAGATTATTGGTGTTATTAATATTATTATTTTTAATGCTATTTATATTATTAATATCATTATTATTAACCACTATCAACAATATGTATGAAAATTGAAGTACCCATGACAATTATTGAAAATTATAGAAACTCTACAAGATCCTTATTTAGGTGGATATATTGGGCTCTGACGAGTAAGTATATTACAAAAATTATTTCCATACATTATTTAACCTAAAATCTTATTCTTTATTACAATAGATGTTTATTTTTATAGATATTTTACACTTAATACTGACTGACAAATATAAAATGATCGGTAAAGGATTTAAAGCATACATAGCATCACACGGTCCTTAATATTCCAGATATTCCGGTATAAAACAACAATTTAATGATCACGGTAAAGCCGCGTACGACGATCCGATAGAGTCATTTTTCATAATCCAATAAATATTTCATAGCGGCTAAGCACACTCGACATAGGCATTCATAAACCATGTAAGTAATAACCGTGTATGTTAACAGTAGAAAAAGGATTATTGTAACATTGATAGCGAGCTACACAGATTACGCAAGTTAACTAGGTAATATCATTTCTGCGCTAACAAACCGTACACATTTCTATGAAACTTTACGATCATAGTAAAAATTCCGGGAGTAACGATAATCGTTTCGCAGCGAAGACATGCGACTGTTACGTGTGCCTATGCGGCGAAACTATTCAGAAGTTCTGGTCTCGTGAGGGTCAACTAATGAACACAAAACACTTTAACAGATGTGAGAAGTCCCTCTATGCTTGTAGGGACGAGATCGAGTTTAATACCGAGTACGATAAGCATTCACGAATTCAAATCAACTCCAATACTGCAGTCTCGCCTAACTAATTTCAAATATTACTCGTTAAAAGTAGTATTTCTTTAATTACATTTGTAATCTATTCAATCTAGACAAACTGGAATACTACCCGACAGTACTCATTTGCAGATTTTAAACATGTAGTCAACTGTTACGCTCTAACGTTCAAAAGAATCGAATCTTGTAGCAGTTGTACAAAATCCTAAAAATAATAAATACCACGTTGAAGATAGAAATATTAGCAATTCCTATTTAAATGGGTAATGAAATATTATATGTACATGAACAATCATTCAATAAAATTCAATAAAGTGTTTACATTCCTCTCCATAGATATGGATTATTAACAATTGTTAATATGTAATTCATACTACTACAGAAATTTAAATGAGGATTTATGAACTTTGAAAAAATGATACTGCTTTTTCGATGAGATTACTAAACAAAATATCAATTGTTATTAATTATCAATTATTTTATATATTATTAAATACCAATTACCTTTAACCAATGTAAATATTGCGCACGATTCCTTTACTTTGATTGTCACTATGAATTTCACTCCGGGAATAGAATTATCTTCACGCCATAATCTATCGGACGCGCAACCCGCAGCCTGTTTCACAGTATATTCACCTCATGGTTTATTTGCCGATGTAATTGCCATCAAGGCGTGCCATTCTCCACACCTGGTGGAGTGATCCACACCTTTGGAACTCCGTGGTTGGACCTCGCACACCAAAGCTGCAGCCTACACAAATTTAACGTAAAATCCTCGGAACGCTCGGGTGATTATTTGCGAAGATGTTGGTCATTCAAACGTTCTCGAACGAAGCCAACCTACCCCTTGCAGTTCGTTGAACGATTCATGAATTTTTAAGCGAAACGAATAATACACACTTTATGTGTTTACAGAATTTGAAGGGAATTGATGAAAAAGACTGAGATTCGCTCGTTTCCTCTCGTTCGATAATTGCAGTCACGCGGAATTTATGATATGGGAAGCAATTTCTCAAAGATAGTGTTCCTGCGCGAAACGAAGGAGAGAACGGTTCAACGGCTGTACTACTACAGTTGCGTATAACGCATCACTTGCAAATTGCTTGTACAATTACTACGTCACAATTCGATTATTTCTCTGAAAGATACAGGATTTCCAAAAAAATTGAATTGTAAAATAAAACCAAAAAAATATAAAATGTATGTAACAAATGTATGTAAATAATATTTAAAAACTCATTCGTTGTAATAATGCAGGTTTCATAATTTTCAGCAGGCATTCAAACTGTATCACACAAGAGTCCAAGATATTACCTAAATAAAATTAAATACATTATAGTGTGTCCATTTAACATTTATTTAATATATCCAGTAATAATCGACACTGATATCTTCGACCTATCGACAATATTCATTTTCTTCCTGAAAACGATCTTCCTTGTTCTATCGTACACGAAACCGTCTTAACACTAAAGCTATCAGACAAGTCAAAATAACCCATTCCCCATTTCTTCCTTTCGCTACTATTAAAAAGGTAACAGATATTCCTGCGAGGAATTATTAAATAAATTACTTTATCAATACACAAACTGAATTGTAAATCAACTGAAGTCTCAGTAGGTGCACTCTTAAAGTTTCTATAATTTCGCAAAGTTAATGTTAACTGTTCGGTAGTTTTTAGTATTAAGAATATCTTCACGCGCGACGAAAATAAAAATAATAAACGCGTTATTCAAATTGTAAACCACAATACCGCAAACATCTAAGATCTAGAATACGCGACCGCACAAATGTCGCAACGATACCACGTGGCCAGCACGCATATTCACACATCGTAAATCCGAAGTATAGTAGCCTGTGCATATCCCAAGTGCAACCGGTCATCTGGAAGTTCGTAAGTCACTTCAATCAGCCGGTATTGCTGGACATATCGCGAAGCCAGCTTCGTTAAGCATAATGCATACGAATGCAAGAAATATCAACCACTGTAGCCCCGTCGGTGCTCAGTCATGCGATAAATTTCAAGCGTGGCTACGCAAAAGTGAACCGCGAAAACAACCGGGGAGTCATATACGAGTGTTCGTTCCTCCTTTTTCGTTTTAAATGTAATTTTAGAGTGAAACGAACCACGAAAATTGTACAATAACTATACGCTTCATGATTGACCCTGAACGAGAATCGGTTTTTTGCGCACGGGACGTCCTAAATCTGTTGGTAGAACCAGGAAGTGGATAATTCCGCCCGATTATTTACAGAATAAAATTGATCCGCTTGAAGCTTCCCTATTGAGAAAACTCAAGTTGTTGAGACCTCAAATAACTAGAGAAATTTATTATATACCTTTTTCTTATGATCAAAGACAAATACTCTGAGTTTATTCCATTAGATACCATATATCATTATAAATATAAATGATTTACACTTAAATAAAGAATTAGAAGTTCTTAAAATTTAATTGGTAAAATTAATGCCAAAAAATAAAAATACTAAAAATAAATAAAATTTTCATAAAATTTCATATTTTCCACATATAGTAGTCAGCATGATTGTGTATGCACGTAGGTGTTCACATAAAAGCGAGAATTCTTGTGTCCAGTACACACTGCGTTCAGCTAAATGTGATCGAATTCCAAACGACAGGATACCATTGAAGTTCCCTGGCAAAAATGCGAATGGAACCTGATTCGCGACGTTCCTTATTGCTGTCAACTGCGCTACTGTTCTCTTAACCAGATATAGACATTAAGCGTAAGTATAGGCATTAGAAAGAAGTCGTCGTGCTCGTAGTCAACGGAAGATTATAGAGTCGCGTGTGCAATAAAATAGCTTCTCACATGGACACGCATGGGCTTTCACATGTGCGCGGCAAAGGCTTTCGGGTCATCGGTCGAGGAGGCATAGACGGAACTTCCGTGGAGAGGTCCTCGAGGATACGCGGTGGTTCTTCGAGAATGAACGAAGAGGTAGAGGAACGCAATAAGCAGCTGGCAGATGGACGTTACTGTTCATCATTCTGGAAAGCGAATAGCGTTGTTCGTCTACAACCATCAGCGAACGACTATTTTTACAGCTTGGAATAGCCATTCCGCGTTTTTCCAATGAAATTAGTTACACAGTCTGGCGGGATATGTTACGTGAAATATCGTCTTCTCCGAAGAGGCACTGCAAACCTTCAAAAATCCGCGTTTCACTGTAGGTGAACTTGGAAGCTGCAGTACGTTGTGCGAAATTACCACTAAGTCTACGAACGTTTATTGTTCGGTTTATTCTACTGTCCCTAGAAAATTTGATGTTCGTTTATTCGGATTTTGGAAATCGGAGGTTTAAAAGTAGATAATTAATGTATAGATTCGTATAATTGCATTAATCACAATCGACGTAAACGTTTACTGAATAATGTTTGTGAAACATGACACGCGTGAAATTGATGCGTTCCGTAATCCTAGTGATAATAATTGTACCTTTTACTAACATAAAAGATATAAACGTAGATTTTCCTTGAAAGGTACAAATAAAAGTTATGCTTATTAATATTTCTTACTTTACTCATTTCTCATATAGAATATAGCGTAAATATCACCGAAGCACACTAAAGCATAGCTAATGTAAGCTCTTATTACTTTAGAATCAAATAATTTATACACTGTTTTAGGCCATAAGAGCATAAAATTAAATTTGTAATTATTTCTTACACTTGTTTATCATTTTACAAATCGGGATGCCGCTGTGAGACACAATCCTTATTGAATCAAGTTGCCTCGTTATCACCTAAACGTTGTCAAAAGCTGGCTACCAACGCGATAATTCTGCTCTAATTACATTCTCCTCGGTATGCTGGGAAGTTCTCGACCAGCCAACGTTAGCAGCGTTTCTATGTCGTGACCCATAAAACACGATCCCGACAAACGATAACCGCGCATGGTATTCAATAATCATCGGCCGCGGAGCGGCGTTCATCAGCTCGGCCGATGATCGGTTTGAGTCAAGATTAAAGGGGGGAGTGATTTTACGTCTCTATGAAACACCGATAGACCCGCGCCGCGAGAGAAGATACCGATGACCATCGAGGGTATTTCATCGAGGAATAACGCTTAAGGAGAAACTTCATTCAGCCTCTTCGAGGCTCGATTATCCCCGCAAACGAGATGACCTATGGGGGCTCGACAACACTGTAACAATCAACCTGGATACGCTTCCTGCAACCTCGGTAGGTGAAAGGTTCGCTACGAAAGATAACTGATTGTTTCTACCCCGCGGATGAGCTCTAACGGGACGAATAATCTGCTTTAAACCTGGGAGGAAGATGAAGCTGTTTAATGAAGAAAAATGGCCACGATGAGCGTGACTAACAGCCGTTCATGGGGAACGTTTTGCGGCGAGGAGGATCCTAGGCCGTGATATCAGACACACGGGGGATCGGATCGAAAAGAAATTGGATTTTTTTTCATATTATCACCTACTTAGGTAAATTTCATTTGGAAGGGAAATTTTCTAACAGATATTCGTGTTACGCTGGTTTTAAATACAATTGAAATTATTAATGCGCTCTGATCTGTTTCTATTTGTATACTACATTTAATACAAATATTATACAATTTAATGTGAATATTTGATTAATAGGTTAAGAAGGTTAAGCTTTATACTGTAGGATAAATTAGGCGATACAGTTTTTTTAGAGATTTCTTAAAAATATTTGTAGCACACGAACTGTTCCATTTTTTAAGGGATACATCGCTTTTTATTGAAGCTTGATGAAATTTTGTAACTTGTGGAGTTAATGTGTATCAAGTATCAGTACTGTTACCAAAGGTCCTAGATTTTTCGATATGATGAAGTCTGGAATATTGAAACAAGAAAACCGAAGAATACTTATTATTAATCGAACTACTAGATATCCTAGCAGAACAATACAGGCCAAAGAAATGAAAGAATTACATTGTTCCCACGATAAAGGATATACTTTGAAACCAAGTCGTCTATCAGACTGTCTTACCGCCATCAACATGTACCAAATTGCACAGCAATAAATCGCTTAAAAGTTCCGAGTACTCGTAAATCCGTAGCAAAGGTGCACAACAGGTTCTGAGAATCATTCATTCCTGTGAAAAATTTAAAACTAATATCCTGCTGCTATATTCTGCAGACGATCATAAATCTACATACACTTAGTAAGGTAACATATTTGCTCGCGTATAGCTTTCACAATAATTCTGCATTCCATTAAAATCTGAACGATTAAGAACGATGAGTCGTTAAAACTCTGCCGAACAAAATCCACGGAATACAATATTCCTTTCGGATTCACTTTTCGCAATCGCCCTCTGTACAACCGAATTCTAATTTCCTCTCTCACTGTTAATTTCGCGTAAATATTTCCATTTCGTTCGCTGCAAATCCGACGATTCGATAAAAGCGAGGGAACAGATTTACCACGTTCCGCCTGCCACTTTTTCGTTGCTTCTTCGATAATTTCCGTTATCCGGTTTTTATCAGGCGCGTATCGGCCAGGAACGGCCGCAATTTCGTAAATATTTCATGGGAGCCAGGAACTTTTCTCGGAACAACGAAACGTGTGTTTGCCTATTTATCTGCGGCTGGGTGTTTGCACGCCCGCATTCAGCGCGCAACACACATGAACACTCGCCAGTGTTCTGAGCTCAGCCGACGGCATTACGACGAAGGTGCATTGCAACACCCAGGTGTTTTGCAACGCGGCTCGATAGTCGATACTGCCGTTTGCGCTCTTATCGGGGTGTCTAAAATCGCATATAGAAGCGCATTCAGGGGCCGTGTAAACATGCGTCAGCCACCTCGGGATTCCGGCTCCAGACTGCGTAAAAATGTCGAGGTCAGAAAATACGGTTCCAAGTATATATACAGTGGCGTTCAAAAGTTCCCGGTCAGATCGTTTTTGGTTAACACCAGTACTACCAGATTGGTCAAAATGACTTATTTCTGATTTCTTCTTTTACAATCACTGAGAAGGTACGGATACTTCTACGAAAAATGATTAACCAAACTAATTCAATACTATCAAAACTGAAGTACAACTCAATTGAAGTCTTAATAAACGCACGCTTGTGGTTTTTATACAGAAATTGGTAAAATTCAATTGAACGATCGGTAGTTCTAGTGTTAATTGAGTCCATGCCACATCGATTTGCCGCTATCATTAATGCAAAAGGTATGGCTACAAGTGCAATATGTTTAACACTATACATTAAATTATTATTATAATAGAAAACTAGCATTATTTTCTTTCTTGAACACTCTACCCTAAAACCTTTGAATATGCTGAATTATTTATTTTTACAGAAGTATGTATAAAGAATAGATTGTCTTGATTTTTTTAGAGTATCCTGTCATGCAATATATCCTTTGTACGTCAGAGTAACAAAAAGTTCTTAAAGCCTTTATTGTGTAAGAAAAGTTCCAAAAATAATCTGGCTGGGAATTTTTGAACGCCACTGTACGTACCTACACGGTGTTCTGCAATATTCTTCGCTGATCATTCTGCCTCGTACGATCTTTGTTATCGAAATATACAACCATCCCCTCCATTTACGCGGAGTAACCGTTGCATGCGGATTCGGTTTACGCGAATGAAAATCGTGTAAATAGAGAAAATAACATGATGGAGAGAGGAGGTGAGAGTATTAGACAGTGATTGAAAAGGTTCCAAAAATAACTGTTTGAAACTGTTATTCATCGATTCCGACTGAAGCAGTTATGAAGAATTGAAATGAAGTCGTAACTGTTATTCAATGTATGGATTCCATAT
This sequence comes from Nomia melanderi, assembly GCF_051020985.1. Lineage (NCBI taxonomy): Eukaryota > Metazoa > Arthropoda > Insecta > Hymenoptera > Halictidae > Nomia > Nomia melanderi. The sequence goes on from NC_135005.1 coordinate 9,032,134, forward strand.
CGGTTCTATAACTGTTATTTTTCGGTTCTGCATTTATTTCGGAATGAAATACAGAAATAGAGAACTAAAATACAGAAGCGAAATTTAGTACCGGAAAATAACATAGAATCAATATACTGAATAACCGTTATGACTTTATTTCGGCTCTCTGAAACTGTTTCAAAAGTCGAAACCAATATTATAACTGTTTTCAACCCCTAGTTTCACAGATACATATTTATATTGCTAAGTTACTGTGATACTTGTCGTCCAATAACTCTTTTGCTAAACTAAACTCTTTATTTAACTGTTGATAAACAACGTTCGATATGTCGTATACAACTTCGATGGCTATGTGTAAATCCCGCTTTGCAATATCCCTGAATCAGCAGCAGGACGAGTAGAAAGTCCCTAATACAGTTCTATCGTATTTTGCATATAAATTGATAATTGCAGGTTACATAAACATGAGAATTGAAAGTTTTGCTAAGCAAAAGTTTCAGCAAGACATTTATATGCAGAATATTTTCCTAATAAACGTTTGCCAAATAGGAGAACATTTGAATGAACACACGAATCAGTATCTACAGGATATTAATTCATTTCGAGAAAATACTCGCTGAACATTAATAAATTCACAACTAACGTCTTGGTAGTTTTGTAAGAGCGAACCTTCAATCGCAGCGAACAAAATGGTAGCGGATCGAAGGATTGCAGGACCATAAAATGTGGAACACATGATCGTGTGGAAGGTTTTAAGAAATAAAGAATGCGGACAGGAGTAATTGCCAATCATTTAATCGGACCAGTTTTTGTAAATAGAAGATTAATTGGCAAATCGTATACCAACTATTTAAAAGAAAACTTAAAGAAATTACTGAAAGACGTTTCACTCGAAATTATACGTTCAATTCGTTTTATACGTAACAGTCTTTCTCACTATAATCGATTAGCAAAATAGTTGATAAACTAAATAATTCACAACAACTTGAATCCAATGAAGTGTTATTTAAGCTGTTATAATGATTATAACGTAGGAACGAAGTGAAACAGAATAAATTTTCATATGAACTTATTTGTCCATTCTATTGTGATAAATTCCATTAGCGAAGCTACACCCACATACTCTTGTAGAATACACACACATTTACATAGACATGTACACAATATATAAATATGCAGTATATGCAGAACAATAATACAGCATAGACTCGACCAGAAACAAATGTTCAAGATGTGTCGCTCGCAGTTAACCTATCATGCGGCTACGCTGAGAAATTAATACCGGGCACCGGTGAAGGATGATTGACACGCGCTGCAATTCCCTTTGAACGTACGATAATCTAATGCACGTCGTGCAAACTAGATAGGGTACCATTAGCGGAGAAAACATTACAAACAATTGCAACATCCCCCGCTACGAAATTCACCGTGCGGCCGTACTATTATTTAACTAAACCGCACCGGTGCGCCAACGACTGCTGAATGCAAACACGTTTCTGCTGTTTCCGAGACATTTACCCGGTTCGTCAGCACCCTGTGCTTAGTATATCGCATAATTACACCGTCCCGTTGGAAAATTTGTCGAACAACGGGATCGTGCAGCGAACAAAACCAGCTCGATCAAATCGTAGGACATGATAATTGCAGTCACGCGGCTGATACACCCACAACCTACGCTCGTTTTCGCGTTTTTCTTCCTGGGAATCGGGTTAAAGACAGCTATTTCGCAACCGGCGTTCGCTTTTAGGGACATTTACATAGTGCAAGGAAATATTCCTTTCTTCAACGAAGTAAAAATATACCATTGTAACAGCGAATAATTGGACACCGAACACGTTCCAATTCTTTTAGAAAACATTCCATTTCTATGTTCGAAACTGTACACGTTAAAAGTACCGAGTTTATTCTGTTTTTATAATATTAATTAAGTAATTAACTGCGTTTGACAAGTATACACGTCATCGTAAAGCGTATAATAATACTAATTCTTTTAACAATGAATTCTTTATTTTCTCAAATCAACATATAATTCTTCTTTGTTTTGCTTTGGTTTCTCAGTAAAAAGTATCTTCATACATTTCATTTGTTGATCTTATTACGCGCAAAACAAGAGATTTTTCAATCTAAATTTCACAGTTAACAGGTTAAAGTCTCTCATGATGCAGTATCACTTATTCTATTATATATGGTACATTTGTTCTACTGAATCTATACAATCTCGGGTACTTACAGATACATCCAAGAACGACTCAGAATATACGGAACTATATCAACGAATGTTTGAAACATCAATAATACAAATAATTCCAAACAAATCAGACTAATTATAAAACACCTGAACATCCCAGTGCAGCCTCGTTCGACCGCGAATACATCATAAACATTAAAAAATCTAGGAAACATAAGAAACGTACGAAATACATACAAGAAAAAGCGGACACGTTTCCACTCTTTCGCATTTCCAACCCATCCTGAACGTGACAAGGCGACGCGAAGCATTAGTCACGCGAAACCCGGCCTAACGAGGCACCGACGTTGCGAAAAATATGACGTGAAGTATCGGTTGACCTTTCGCGACCGATAAATTGAATTCCCATTAATGCTGATTACAAACGGCCGGAATATCAGATGTAATGGACGGGCGACGTCAGGTTCGCGCGTGAAAGAGATACGATCAATGGTCAGAAACGCGTATAAATTTTGCGGCTCTATCTTGATTCCCGTTGGCCGCCGGTTGCCACCGACGATAGAGCCATTAGAAGATACTTAATAAATAGGTGGAACGCGTGGAATAAATTTCCGAAGCGCGGGCTCTTGATTAGAACGCCCTCGCAGTAGCCAGCCCGGCGTATCCTTCGAAGCGGAGGAGCCCGCGAAACCTGGAAGACGAGTCCCCGACGCCATAAAGATTACAGGTGTCCCCTTCACGGTCGCCGCACTCGCGGCGAAGGTAGGTACACACACCGTGGCCGGACTTTTATTATTTCATCGGCGTTTTATCGAGTTAATATCGTGTTACGTGGCCCGGCTTTTATGGAATTCCCTTGGCGAAGTTTATGAACGCCGGGCCAAGCGGGACGGTGCGCCTCTCTTATCCGGCACGATTCCGCCGGGCCAATTAACTTTACGATGAATAATGTCAAATAAATAACGAGGCGGCATAACTAACGATGTCGGAAGCTATTACTACATCGGATGCACGAGTGTCTGTTTCACCGCCGCGGTTACCACTGCGCCGGAATTTATGCGCATAATTACGCTACAGTAATGGCTCGGATTACACCACTTATTACGCAATTAATAACAACCGCCCCGTTAATGCGCCGCGAAGAACGATTTCAGTTAAGCAGCCCGAACGCCATTAGTATTTCTGGGCCACGATCGAGCGCAGATCGGTGCGCACCGGTGCTTCCGATCAATCGACGCGAGTGAGGGAACCGAAGAAGTCCCGGTCGACCGGGAGTCGAAATTATTTCGATGCTTCTTGATGGAATGCTTTGGGATGGGACAGAGCCGTGAGTAGTGCGGGTTTGGAAGAAGCTGTATGACGCCTACTAGAGTGTTTGTTGTAGTAATAAAATAAAGTAACATACTATTCGTTATTATATTTTATAAATGTTCGGCTGTGCAGAATGTATAAAGATCTGTGATTTAATTTAATTAGGTATATATTTCTTTATCAGATTTATACAGCAGAAAGAATCATTAAATTTTCATTATATCAGGTGTTCTTTGAATATCTATTATAGTTTCTTAAATGTATGTGTCAATGGAAAATTATATGTTAATTTTTAAACTTTATTTTCATTCCAGCGAGCTTAGAAAATATGGCAATGATGTTTGATATTTTCGATAGTGTAAGATCATTGAAAAATATAGAAACATTCTAAAAATCGTAAATTTCGTGTCATTGAAGTTTTCTGGTGAAAAACGTGCCGAATTTGTTCGGTAACGAATCAAATCAAAAGCTCTTCAAATGTTATTTATAACAACTTCGAAAGACCCATTGTTTTTTTGTTTCTTATACTCCGTTATCGTTCACAATTGTTACAGGCATGTATTTGTACGTCTGGTATATGAAACACGCGGAAACAGCAACGTCTTATCTCATCTGTTTCCGTTCCCTTCTCCAGTGCATAGATATCACTTTCATACAATTTTCATTCGGTCTTACAGTTCATAAGAATAAAGAGGGGAAGCTAACGGAAAGGAAGTAGCTGCAAAGGAGAAAGATTATTGCAACAGAGTGAAAGCGAAGGCGATCCGAGTGAAACGGAAAGGAGTAACGAGATAAAGAAAGCAATAACAAATTCTATAACAACACGCTATCATTCATTTCAACTGCTAATATGTTTGGAAATAAATCTGATGAAAAGTAGATTTAGGAAAGATACAATTCAACTTGTTCACTTTATAGAAGGTAGGCTGGTATAATATTTTAAGATGTGTTACACTTGAAACTAATATTTAGTAACATACCAGTAATTAAATCAAACGAATGCACAACTCAGTCACCTGATTCTTCTGTATAATAAATATCCGAAATAATTTACATTTCACTGGAAATCTTCTTTCAATTCCGATATAACATGTTTGACATACTTAGTACGCGATTCTTAGTGATCGTTGCATCAACTATAATAATTAGAACCGATTGGATTTATCAAGCATCGCCAACGTTAACCCCTTAAGGCATAGTTTATAGAAAGACCGTATTAAACTTTACTAATCTGTTTAAACTCAAGATTATAATCTATTTGTTCTATATGAACGAAAAGCTTTTGTCAGGAAAAATTGAATGGTAACAATTTTATATTGATAATGAAATGGAAACATGAGTAATGATTGACTTAAAGTTGATACATAACGTTACACATAAAGAAAACTTGTGCATTAAGAAATTAATCATCAATTGATCATCAAGAATTTAAAGTCATGCAAGAGAAAAGCACTTATAATCTCGAGGTTAGCAGGTCGGTCCAAATGTCCCGGTATCTGCAGAAGTGTACACCGCGTGTGGTCAGTGTTATTGTCTTTTTTGCAGCGAGATCGTTTACGCTTTTATTAGGCCTCACGTATCATGGGTTTTCTAATAAATCATACCTTAATTGTCCTCATTGGTTTAATACTTGTCTTCGGCATAATGCTGGTTGTGATCTAGATATTAGAAGACTGATAAGAAATATTATCCAGAATTTATCCCCATATCTAATTTAATTTATGACCTAACGAATGTTCGTTACTCTGAAAAATGTTTCGAGCAGACCTTATCTTATAACAAGGAAGGACATTTTATGACGGTCGCAAATCTTATCTAAGTGAACGGTCTTTTGAGACCTCAAGGTGATCCTTGTCGCTTTGGACGGAATTACATGTAGATACGTTTTTATTGAAATAGACGGGTCACCCTGACAAATTCATTAACTTATAATGTATTGTTCTTGAAACATCGGTTAAGCTCGTTTGCTACCGTTAGAAACTTATTGTCAGCTTCGTTAAACATTTAGAAAATATGTAACAATTCGTTCTGTCTTTAAATGATAGTTGCATCTTTTCGATAAATGCATAATTGACTAATTATGCACGTATCCCTTATCTATTATGCTGGATTCTTCCTAATAAACTTGATATTTGATAATATCCCACAACAACATATCTGGAAATGTTAATTCCAGAAACGTCACAGAAAAGTTAATTTGTTTTTTCACTAACAGAACTCGTTGTAGAGACTCTATTATTATTCAATGACTATAATCATTTCAAATAAAGTTTACGACCATATCAACGGAACGTTTCGATACAGTTATGAAAATATTTAACAATAACTTTCGAGCGACAACAAATAAGCCAGAACACCATTGAAAGAACAACATGTTTATTACAATAATAACCTTCTTGATACTAAATTTCATTAATTTCAATAGAGACAGCACGATAATATAAGTTTCTTTAAATTCATATTAAACTACCAAAGACTAACACATAATTTCCTAGATTACCAGACCATTCACACAGCAAAACGCTCCTCTAAGTAACACTTCGTAACACGAGCAACTACCGCAACAAGCGAAAATGAACCGCTCTAGAAAAATCCCAGAAGGAATTCCAACGACGTATATCAATCACTCGAGGCAGCTCGAGCACGATTCCCCAATAAAATATTTCTAGCGAAAAGTCCGCGGCAGCAACGGCGTTGGATGAGGAACAGGAAGAAAAGATCGCGATGTTGCATCGAACGGACACACCGTGGTACGCGTTGATAGCGCGCTCCTCATTTCGACCACGTAGGCTTGTTATAACTGATTTATGTTTAATATAATTGCACCAGCATTCTCGGAACTTGTCGACCGTACCAAAAAGTACCGGGTGATAAATGATGGTCGATGGTACCCGGGTGCACAGGCCTCGACCGCAAGAAGATGATGATGAAGAAAAGGGAAGACGGTTGGGCAGGGGGGTAGGGGGGCGGGTAGACCCGTTAAGGCGGGATCTGAGCTTATCGCGTCAAGCGTGTACGGCACGCTCTGTTCTGGATGGCGCGAAATCTTCGCAGCGATTCGAAAACTTCGCCACGGGACTCGGACTCTGTGCGAAGACTATCTCGTACAGAGTAACCGGATGTAATCATAATAAATCATGGGGAGTCAAGTCGGTCAGCTTTTCTGTAAACACTGTTATCAGAAGTCGCGTGTAAGTACGACGACGCATCGCCGGCTGACGAGAAGTTCGGCGTCGCGTCGCGTCGCGTCGCGCCGTTGTGAATCTCTCCTGTTAACATCAAAGTCGTCTCGGACAAACCTGTCCGGGTTCTCGCGTCGTTCATGATAAATTGCTTGGCCCAGCTTTCCCGCAACTCCGCGCACACGGAAACACGCTGTCCCCTTCGTAGCTCAACGCAATCTTTCACCGCGGCCGAAATTTAGGCAACTTCAAATTGCTTCTTCTGCGACACTTCCGGTGCCGGATTCTCGGTACATATTGCTTCGATGGAAACGCCGGTACGCTGGCCAGCGGATCGTTAGCGTTTCCACGAAATCGTAAAATAAATTTCCACCGCTGCGCGGTTTCCGCGCACGGATCTGATGAACTATCAACGCCTGTTTCTCCGTGAGAACGTTTCGCATGGTTTCTTTTTCTCGTTTTCTGCCGGCGGTATCGACAATACGCGTTTATTGCGTTCACGACTAGTTCGGCCTGTTGCGTTGCTCGGCGACCCTAACCCTTGCCACCGCAGCGTATTAAATTCAACTTTATGATCGTGTGTATATCACTCGGCCCGGCTGCACACTTCTCACCGGTTCTACGTAAACAAATGTAATAAATTTCGAGCGGAATGCATCTAACGATGCTCTTTCCCTGGCGGACAGGCCGGAGAACGCGACTTGCACGCAGTTGCAATGTAGCGATGACATCAGGGGTCGTGCGAGTACTTGACCCTGCTGTTTTCCATAATATGGTCAATTAGTACAAGACGGAACGGTGCCGGCTTATGAACAGGCTTTCGAGTTTAGCAGAGAGAATGCGACGTGAAAAAATTGACACGTTACACCCCGATTTCGACGGGCGAATCGTGGCTTTCTTATAGAAACGCCAGTGAAGAGTTGTTAGGAGATTGTGTGTTGTGTGTTAAAAGAGAAAATAATATGAATTGTATTTTGGGTTAACCCCTTGCTATATGATATCTTTGTCAACTGTGATACGAGTATTTTGTTACTAATTTATTGAAAAAGGAGAATAATTCTAGGCGTACTCTATGTTTACGTTTGCTCTAAAGTATAATGATTATTAACAGAAAGACAAACCACGAAAAATTTAAACTAAAAAACACATGTGTACTTTGCACAATGCATTGAAATCTATTTGCAAATTATAAAATTCGCTTCTTCCATGACAAGAGAGTTAATAAATAAATTTGAAATATATAAAAATGGTTGAATCACTCGTGAAATTAAGATATGGAGAATGATATGCGGATACTTTTGAAGGGTGACAAATCACAGTTGCGTAACAATTGGTCACAGTAATCGCACGGGGATCTCACTTTTTCCCCCGCACAATTGCTTATGGTTCAATCTAATGTGATTGAATCCATGATTGATTAAATCTAATTGACCATGAAATGAGTGATCCGTTCCGTACCGAGAACATTAATACGCCTTTCCTCGTTAAGAAACGAGAAAGCGGCGGAATGCGTGCGATATCTGACATTTGCAAACTATATTGCTGCCGCTAAGAAATCAGACACCGATACCGTGGCATTAGCCAGCTATTAATATGTCATCATTAACGGCGCGTTAGAGACGATATCGGGACGCAACCTTCGTCACGATTAACGGTAGTTTGACTTTTCATTCGAGCGGCTAGAGACACGTATCGATCATGGTGCGACATCTCGATGATATCAGTGCCCCAGCATCGTACCCCGAGATTGCAGATGTAGTGGACGACACCGTTAAAGATGGATATCGGATAAGTTTCTGTTCTCACGGAACATTTGTTATACAGGGCGTTTCAAAAGTAAGCAGTCAGCCTTACTTCGTTGGCAGTGTAGACTTTCAAAATCTGTTTAATTAATTTTTAAATCGAACGTGAATTATATACAGGAGGAATTCAACTGTTTTTCTCTGCACTAATTAGACTTGAATCTCGTATACATTGTTCTTGTTGAAAATATTAAGTATCTGTGAGATGTGAAACGAAAATAAAAGGTGTGCTAAGGGATTGTTAATATTCTCATGTACACCGTGCTGTTTTAAGCACATTCGTGTTAGTTGTAAATGCAATAAATTCAGGTACCTTATGATGAAGTATATTAAAATTAATAACGATTTCATTTTTGAGTAATAAAAGTATGGTCACAGCTGTATTTAAAAAATCTTTGTAGTAAAAGGTAATGAACACAGTTTCTTGTATAACTTAAGATGACCGTCCTTTATTCCTCTTCTTATGTTTACTTTTGACATGGAGAATTTCATTTCGTTAATATAATCAAATAAATAAGATAATAAACGTATTTGAATTTAAAAAGTTTTAAAATATTCTTCAACAGAGATATCTTAGAAACTGACACTACACATTGGCTTCGTATTTGCAAACATGGATGTACCATTGAATTCGGAATCAGTAACATCAGATTGTTATGATGCTGGCAATAATAACGCCGTTTTCTATGTTCGAGTGCACACCTGCATACACATAAAGAACCGAGTGTATAGTATTGATATAAAAACGCTATAAAAATAAATTCGCATTGAAGTGCTGCAGAGTACCTTCGATGCCGGTATCGAGTTTAAATACTGTCCAATAAATAGACCAAACTTGGACATCTTAAACATTAATATACTTTCAGTGTACGCAACTCTCGCGGGGAATGTACAGTTGTGCGCAACCGATCGGGATATTTTCATTTCGATTCAACGGCCGCAAAGCGATTGCACTTTTGCGCTTTACGTTGCATCAAACGTAGTGTTGTCCCGCCTACGCGACAGAGTAATTTGCACGTACGCTGGCTGCTTGCCGATACAACCTCTGAATACAACTGATGCCCTATTTACAAATGTCAAATTGTCCATACGCATTACGTCCGTTTCTGCTACGTGCCAAAGTGTCCGTGAGGGAGCCGCGACGCGCTTCTTTGCATGCAATCATCGGCCGAACATCGAGTTTCACGTCCGGCAGAACAAAATCCTCGCAGTTTGAGAACCACTTGCATCACAGTTTAAACAGATATTCTAATATGGTTACGAGGAATGCATGATTTTGCATAATGCGAACTGCGGCCGCAGTTCTGCCTGAAAATTCTCCGCCATCTTGGTCTAAGAAGTGCGTTTAGAAAATTTTGAAGTTCGTTATTTTGATAAATAAACTTCAAATAAGCCATTATTAATTAATAATTATTTTCTGTTCGAATGAGTCATCTACTATTTTCTGCAAATTTGAAAAATTCATTTTTAGTAAACTGTTTATGCTGCTTTTATGAAATATACTTATGCTTAACCCACTTAGCGTTTAACCCATTTTGTTCCACTTTACTAGTACTTTCTTTAACGCGAGTATATTCCCGTTACAGTCGTACGAGTGCATGTATGTATTAAACAAACGTTTAGCAATACTTTCGGAAAACTTAAGAATATTATACTTTGAAGGTGTTTTCAATAAGAAAACATTTTCTTTAAATGTTTCAATAAAAATGACTTGTGGGACAAAATCGATTAATACTTCGTGATTAACCCATAGCAATCTCCCCAGTTACAATATTATATTAAATAAAACGTATATTTTTTACGAAGTACAAATAATATTCAAAAAAATCTCAACTTACGTTATACCGTATGTGACAATATTACGTAGGCACGTGTAAATGTAATTTATTCTTCTTTGAGCAAAGCATGAAATATCGTCGCAAATATGTGACGGTAGCGAACGCGTAAAGATTGGTAGCAAAGCCTGTCGACCTGGCTTATCGAAAGTTATTTATGTCGCGTTCAGCAGCTACTTCGTGTAAACGGGAGACTGTACGAGCGCACATGCTTCCGAAAATTACGCGGACACCTACGCGCGGCCCAAACGCACTTGACCGACACGATAAAAAGAAAGCTGAGATTAGTCGATCCTGATAAACTTACCAGAGCCCAATTGTTGGCCAACTGATGAATCTTCCGCGAAAAGTTGGCGAAAATACAGGCGTCACATAATGACACCGTTTTGCAGTTCGCTTCATCACTGCGTTTATTTTCTCTTCAATAGTGATACTTGTTCAATTTAAAATGAGGCATAAGGTATACAAAATTATACCGAATTATTAATGTAATACATATTGGAATGATTAACTATACGGAACCGTTAACGTAGTATTTAATGTGTAAAACGAGAATACAATAACACAACGATAATGATTGTACCAATAACACGAAACTCTTATAAAAAATTAACGTTCTTATAAAATTTTTATAAACATGAAAAGTAAATCACATACAGTAATAAAACATCTGAAATAACTACCGACTTCAATAATCCGTAACCGCTGTCACTAATATACAAAATAATGATCATTTTTTGGCGAATCAAAGAATAATTTTGTGATCATTAGAGAACTAGCTTATAGTCATTCATCCAAACGTTGCAGACTTTTGACGAGAGGAACTACGATCTTGTCCACCGTGCGGCGGCAGCAACAAACCAAAGAGGTGGAGGATGTCAAAGGGCAGAGTGCAGCGTTTCCCGAGGAATTCGCGACTGTAGATCGTGTATTTACGCTGTATTCGCGAGGCACCTTCGTTTTATTACGAGTGGCGTCCGCCTTCCTCTCCTCTCGTTCGGGGGCTCCGATAGAGGAACCGAAGAAAGAAGAAGGGGTCTTCGTCTTCCGAGCAAGGAGGGCTCGCAGCCGCGTAATGGAACGCCGGTCTTGCCTATCTAGCCGCACCCGCCACTAAATCACGAGATATTACCACCATTGTGCTCACAATCAGTCGTAATACCTACCACCGACACGGTACGACCCTGTGTCAGAATATACCGCACGATCGTCTGGGTTACCGTCGATTTCCGATTATTATCCGAAGCAGACGAACACCGGAATGGTCGGCGATCGCATGCAAGAATCGTTCAGCGAACCGTAGATCGCGGCACATCCGCGAAAGGAGGCGAAACGCGACGCGAGGAACAGATAAACAAGTCGACACGGAAAAAAGTAAAAAGGGGACTGGCTCCGAGAATAGAATCACTCGCTGCTACAATATTATTTACAGACTTGTTTTTGATATGCGAGCGTCTACAATGTGGCGTATAACGTTATCTCCTCATTCCCTCGAGTCTTCATGGAACTAGAGTTTGTCGATTATTCAGTTTAATTTATGAAACTATCTCATGTCGTTTAGTTAGTTTCGTATTGCAACTAATAATCCTTATTTCCTTTGAATGTATCTACGAAAATATTAGCAACCGGTTAAACGTGAAACGTTGGAAATTAAACATCCGCTCTTGCAGCAATATCTTTTTTTAACCATAAGCTGGGTTTAAAGCTTGTCGCCTTTCATATCCAATTTGCCACAGTCTGTTTAACAGACTATCTGCCAAATAAAAGGGTTAAACGTTAAAACTCGTATGCACTCGAAACAGTTCTCTTAAGGTTAAAATTCCTCGATTGCTCTACTATCTTTCTTATACCTCATACATCCAACAAAATTAGGATCGTTCGGTACTAAGAAAATTAATGTTAAAATTTATGTAAAATGTGGTATCACTCGAATTCGGATGACGCGGTACTGTTAAACTGTAAGCCATTCTCGTTCGAAACGTCGATTTAATGTACAGGGAATCACAGAAAGCTCCCACGATTAATAACGGTCCCGGAATACATCGATTAAACGAACGACGGAAGATTTCATGAACATGCATGCGCAACCATCAGTTTCCTTCGCGAAGACGACAGGCTATAGTGACCTCTCTGCAGGGAATTTGCATTCAAAGTTACTTCGTCGGCGTTAAAATACGCCATAAAATAGCAACAAGGATGGGCGTTGACCCGCGAACAGAGACGATCGTGGTAATTAACTAAGCACTTGAGGACGCGAGTAAAAAGTTTTACGAGCGAGGTGACGCAGGCGGTTTATCGGACGCGACGCGCTAAGTTCGTCGCGATGAAATTCATGGAATTCAGGAGGTCACGCCCAAAAAGTTTTGCGAGTGGCGGCGCGTCTGGTCATTGTGGCGATAGCGGCGCGGCAGCTGCGATGATAACGCCGTATGATAAATAGACACATTCGCCGCACGTGACTGCCTGCTGATAAATCCGATGACATTTTTCGAATACCGTCGTTGGAACTGCATTGAAAACGCGCCAATGGGGAGAAAATAGGATAGCCTGATTGCTAAAATTGCGCACGTGCTCACGCAATTGTAATTAGATCGATCCTTCACGGGAACATTACTGCTAATAAATAGAAATGTATAGAATATTATTGTGATTAGGTATGTGGAATATTAATTTAAAGTGATTTTTAAACCATTGCGAATAGATCATATGAAAAATGGTTTAATTCATATAGCCTTGAATTCAATTTGCTTGCGCATTACTAATTAGATGAAATTATATTTCCCTTTATAACGATATGATTTTAGAGAGGGTTTGATTCTATTAAGAACTGAATTAGGTTTGTAGCACTCTCTGTTGATCATTAGTGCTAGTGGTAACATAAATCATTAAAATATGTTGTTGAAATGGGAATTATTAAATTCTCTAAACTCATCTTGTAATTATTTGGAACTTGTTCCTATATATTATTAACTACTTATAAATTATGAAAAGTACAAATCGAAAAAATTTAGTTCAATTCAATCATAAAAATACAAATGATAAAGATAATCAAAAGTTAAAATTATAGCAAATAATATATAGAACAAAATTATAGAAAGCTCCATATAAATCGTTTAAATGTTAAAAATTCGTTTTTAAAATATAATGTTATCGCAGCACGTGCATTTTCTCTATATTGATTACTTACATAGTTAATATCTATTTATAATAACACGAACAATTTTAAAATATGGAGAATGCTAATGGAAATATTTTTCGTTTACTTGAAGTTTATATAACTTAGAATATAGTACGTTCATCGACTCAGGAAACGTGTAGAAACATGGTGCACCGATTCTACCAAACAAATTTGTTTTATCTACGTGTACGTTTTACTAACAGCGATAACACTTATCAGTAGGCTGCACCGATGACAGCGGTCAAACTAAACGAAACGTATGTATGTATGTACGTAAACCCGTTACATCCATGAATATATTAACAATGTTAAAATATATAAGTAGAATGATTACTAACATAAACAGTTATAAATTAAAGTTCATTGACTTTAAAAGATACAAATTCTACTAAATTAAAATAAATACAGTAAAATCAATTCCTTCTTCAATATTAATACTATCAAGTTCTATATTAAATATAAACAATACAAATAAGATAATCACATCCACAAGCTCAGAGATTTATGTTTATTACGCAAACATTTCCTGAAATGTAATTTCACTAAGTTATGAAGTGTCAATTCTTTAAAAATTGATTTACCAATTTTCAGTGCCCCGTAATTTAACGGCAAATTTCCATGCATAAATCTTTACATTATTTTTACAATGGTCACAGTGAATCGATAAATTATCCAGCATACTGTGACATGCAAAGACCATTTAATTACTCTGAGATATTTTTACCCATTCGATCTAAGCTCGGATCGCCATCAATTACTTCTGATTAAGCCCGCCAGCTTACAATTAGATCCCCCCACAAGTATTCACCTGTAAAACCGCAAAAATCGGGAAGAAGTTATTTGATCGTTCGCCTCTAAATACCATGCCCTATATACGTATCATATATCATTGGAAAGAAGTACGAGCATCATTCACGCGAGCAGGCTATAATTACTGTAATAATCTTTCGATTAAATATTCATAGCCGATCAAGCATATATGTACCTAAATAGTAAATACCCACGAAGTTCGACGTCAAGCTGGCTGCGCGTATCTTGGCCGGCCGCCGCGCAGGATCCGTGTTTTACTCGGCGTTATTAGAAACGTGGCTACGGTTTTCTGGGAGAAGCGTTGCTTAACCCATTCACGTCGAGGCGTGTTTTTCTACGTTTAACCCATGTCCTGAATTTTCGTCTTACAATTTTTCCTCTTATGAAGTTATCTTTTCATTTAAAGATATTTGCAGTTTATGAATTTTTTAAGAGACAAATAAGAAATTATTGTTAACGAAGGTAACAAATATTACTTAAGATGAGAGATCCCCAAATAGAGATCACCAATGGGTTAATCGTAATTAGCAATAATAACGAAGAAATGTTTGCAAGAATAATGTTGGAATATGTTTTGATAGATGTTTTATTTTGCTGACTTCAGCTGTTAATAGTGAGTTAATAAACGATGTAATAAATTAATTAATTATTAATATTAGTTTACTTTCACGTCGCAAATTAGCTGTGTGCTATTTTCATTGCAAATAACGTCAAGGTCAGATATTATATTAACCTTCAAATGTTATATTGATCTTAACATTCATTTCGATCTATAGACTATAAAAATCATACTTCTAAATATATGCAATTATCAAAATTCACGATACTCAATTAAAGTATGAGACGGCTGAATTTTATTTAGATTATTAAACATCCTACAGAGATACCTATTAACTACTCACAAACATTTACTTTCCTAAACACATATTTCCTGTTACACATCAATCACATTTAGAACGCAACACTTCCAAAGAAACTGCACCATCCCCAATCCACCCAATTTTAAAAACACCTAAATTTTCAGGTAAAATTCATACCTTTCCTACAAAGAATACCGAAGAACATATATTTTTCCTGGGAAGAAATGAGGTTCCTCCGCTAATGAAAAGTCGCGTTATCAACTGTGGGAGTGAGTAGCGATGCATTTCGCGGGAAAGACTCGCGAGACCGAGGCGAGGCGAAGCGAATTTACTGTGCCCAGGCTGATATTGTCCCGTAAGAACAAAGAGCGAACGGACAAAGAGAAAGAGTAGTCCCGCGGGACGGGCGAGGCGCTAAGCAGACAGAAACAAAGGAGGAATATATTATTATACCGCGAGAGGTGTCATCGGTGACGGCGCGCGCCGCGAAGAAAGCAGGTGAGAGAGCCGCGCGCGACGCATTCGAATCGTCCGACTCGGGCCGAGCCAACGGAACTCCGCTTCGGATCGAGCGAGCGAAAAACTGAATCAACTCCGCCGGGGAACGTTTTATTTCCTAATAACGTAGGCAGCCGGTGGAACGAGAGTGCAGCTCGGCTCCCCGTGCCTCGAAATAAAAGTCCCCCGGCAGAAAACTAATACCGATTGCACAACTCGATTGCTCGTTACGGCCACAACGAAATCCCGTTGCACGCTATTCAGATGAATAATTACGACACATCGTGCGACCTTAATTCCATTATAATTGAAGTACGTAAGGTCCGCGGTTACGTACCCGGTCGTAAATGCAAAGGCGACCGATGAGCCCGTTTCCAGCGCTGCGCCGCCGGCTCGCCCGACTCCCGTGTAGAAATAATCCCGCATTCAAATCGATTTCTTAGGTAAGAGGCGATGACTTTCTGGACGATCACCTATGTACTGCTACAGTGCTCCACAAGATTTTACATCTGTCCGAAATTTTGAGATTTTCATATTTTCGGTTAGACTTAAGGTCAAAAAAGAATTTCAAGGATTTTTGAGCATTGAAAATCACAAGGTTGAAAAGGATTGGAGAGCTAACAGAATGTTCAACGGATGTTTATGCAAAAACTGTTTCATTTTGATTGCTAGGATATTACTTGCCTGGCCTGAGGAATTCGGAAGATAGATCAGTATTCATTTGTTCTCAATGTTCTGTTGATTTTATTTCCTAATGCCTAGTATTTTCGATCGCTAATTTAATATTCGTCAACAGGGTTTAACAAGATAATAATAATTGAATGATCGATATACCATCTAAATTCAGTTTTACATTATTAGATTAAATAGTATTGTTTTTTTCATTTTATATCTTTATCTGTAATTGTTTAAGTTGATTGTATTAAATGAAATTTATGATACACTATCAATGAAGATTATGAAACTGTAAACTAGAAAGACACCTTTTGCTCCTGTGTGGTTCCGCTAGACGAGTCATCTTCTAACTGTACCTTGTACCTTCGTCGAAAATACCTGTTTATGAGTTTCGTGTGCTGTTTCGTAACCGTTGCGCTCGTACACACGATATCATCCGACACTACTAATTTTATGTTCAATATCCCCGATGCAAAACCGTTTTTATGGTACTCGGTACTGTAACACGCTGTTACTGAGCGTGTTTAGGGGCGACGCATGGAGGATGCGGGCCTGTGAAATCGTTACTCAATCAGAAATACTGTGACATGCAGAAAACATTGAGCGATAAGAGTGAAATTTATATTCACGCTCGTATAGGAGGAATTTCGATAGTGAACATCTGTTAAGCAACTGTATGATTAAAGTTTTCCATCAACTAGATTCATGGAAAACAGATATTAGATTCAGTTTAATACATCATGCGCTTGCTTTGATTATAACACTCGTGAAATGTCGTTAAAAATAGTGTCATTACCAGAATGGAAATAAATCTTAAAAAGAAGCTTCGCGAGCTTCAAACATGTCTAATTAAAAAATATTTCATTTAATGCAATGAAATTAGAAATTACAGAGGAAGATCTAAAATTAAAAATGTAATACTTTTTAATCGAATGATCTATAAGTGAATTTAGACAGTACACTGATTATTCAACTATTATTGTCTCGTTAAACGATCAAAATAAAAGAACTCTTAAAAATCTATAAATCATTATGTCACTTATACAAACAAATCTATAGAAATACTGAACAACCAATGAAACAACTTGCCCGCATCATTTCCGAACGTTAAATCCCAGCATAGCCCGACAAACCAAGAAATTCCTTGCAACCAGTACACACAGCGATTCGGGCAATCGAAGACGTTTCGTTCGATCCGAAAACACTTTCCACAGGAAATCGTTTCAGGCTACTTAGGGTATAATCGAGATTCCCCTTAAAATGGGTGTGCATCATTTTCGCCGGTTCGTGGCTGGGAAGACCGACCGAGCAGCGTTCTTCGAGCGATCAACGGGCCAGCGTATAGGGAAGGAAGGTGGTTGGATAAGATAATAACGCGCAGTATTCTGATTTCGTCGATTTATAGACACAACTACAGATTCGAAATAATTGACAGAAGGAAACCGCAATGAAACGAAACGAAATGGAACATCGGACGGTGGCTAGTTGATCAGGGGTATACGGAGGAGCTACTCGATTAGTTCCCGCCTTGCCCAATACCCCGACTACGATTTACGAGCTGAAAACGTCAGCTGGGCCATTATAAGGCGAACAGAATACTGATACTTCAGCAGAAAGACTGTTGCTGGTTAGCCGATCGAAACAAACGATAATTACCAGCTAAGACCCGCGATTACGGTGTATCGTCGACGTCGGCATCGTCGTCGTCGTCGTCGCTGTCGTCTTTTCCGTGTGTAGTCGGTTTCCGTTTGACGATACGTGACCACCTTGAGTACAGGTTATTACGTATCACTAATTTCCTGCTCCCATCTTTCCGGTCTCGTCCGCTGACCCTGCATTCCGACGAATTTTTGCACTAGCCTACTATTTATTTTCAATTATCCAATTAACCTGGGGACGCGGAATATTGAAAACGAATGGAAAATTGTTTCATTTGAAATTATTGTTATTAGGAACGAAGTAATGGCTTCAATACTTCCAGGTTATTATTATTTCCGCTGTAATTGTGAAACGTAGTACTGTAAGTGGTTGAAAAGTGGTTGAAAAGTGGTTGAAAAGTGGAAAGGAATTCTCTTGGAATAATTGATGTGCTTTAGAGTATATCCTGTACTTTTATGAGTAACAAGTTGCACCTTTGGGACCGAATTTACTTAGTCGAAAAGAATAAATTGAAGGATCGTTGATTTGAGAGTGTTGCTTTGGATAATTTCGTTGATAACGTTAGTATTACAAAAGTGTTACTGATGATTGATGATTAATCGCGGGTTGACTAAGGATTACATAACTTTCAATATTTTGTTTTGTTTAGATATTTCGACTAATTTAAAATCCAGAGGCAATTACGGTTACTATCTACAACCAAAAAATCACAGTATAGCATAATCAAGTTTCAAAGTTTTCTTAAAATTAGTTACTTGAAACTATTTTTCCCGAGAATGTTACACAACTCAGTCCGACATGTTAATTAACTACAACCTACTTATAATAAACTTCATTAACCTTCCACCCAAGAAAGTCCATATCACAATTGCGTGCAAAAGCGAATGTACAAAAATTACACATCTTTCTAAATACTCAAATTCAAATGCCAATTAGCTTCTGCCACGTCGAGGCACGCTTTACACTCGTAATTAATTAGATCACACTCATTTTATTAAAATACAATTAGGTAATGCAACACAACACTATCGGAACACACAGGCGATTAATACATAATAAATTTCCACTAGCCGCATCTGCGAATCCGCGCCCAAAGCAGTCGCCGTGAACTATTCCCGCGAATCTTCTCCGAACCAAATTACTTTGACCGTATTCCGAAAGAGCACTGAGCTCGAAAGTGCTACTCGAACGGACACGATCTTCGCCAGGCATTGGCAAGTGCATCCATAACTCGGCCTCGTACCGTTTCGTTGTGGTTCGGTTGAACAACCACGTTGCCCCCATAAGCAGCTTGTTTCCAATGCGTAATAATCCTAGTCCACGTCGCAATTTCTAACTTAATATCGGCAGAAAGTAAGATGGAAGGGAGGTAAAAACAGGAACGAGAGATCGGATGGATCCCTATAGACACGTAACGTCGATTTATACGTGCACGGTCGAGATGTTCGCATACGTGCAACCACGCTGCATTCCGTGTGCAGTTATCCACACGCGTTCCGGCCTTGTGCATTGGCCAGATTCTGGCATACACGAATGGGGATTGCGTGCAGTTTCACATGGATCGTCGACTGATTGACGTGAGTCAAGACCGCAAAAATAAACGCGACCGTTCGTAGGCTCTCGGTGCGTGTATTTGAACCGCAGATACTTCGTGTGCCTTCGGCTTCAGCACTGTCTCCCGTGGTTCGGATTTTACTCGATAAAATTAGAAAAATCTGAAAGCTACTCTTATCTCCCTTTTCCATTCGAACTTCCAGCAGGCGACGCTGCGTAAATTAATAAAGTGAATTTAATGCATTTGTAAATGGATCATCTCAATTTTGTATTTTGCTTCGATGGAATAGGCTAATAATGTTGATTATCAAGATGGAGAATTGTATTCGTGCAAAAATTGAAATCATTTCTGTTCAAATTTGGAGAATATAAAATTTTTAAGATGTGCTCATATGATGTCAAGTACACTTCTAGAGGAATCTAAGAATTTCTATACTTTTGTAACGAATAATATGAATTACATGCGAAGCAATTAATAAATATTGATTGACATGAACGACGGTATATTTAATTACTTAATTGATTATTATTGATAGGAGCTTAAGAATGTTCCTACTTCTAGTATGTATTATATTTAATATTTTCAGTTTCAGTATCTCGATTTCTTAATCGAATCGCGGATATATTTTCATTTTACTTCCTCCGAATTCTCGTTTGTAATATTGTAACAGAAAAAAGATGTGTTTTAAATTAATTTACATCTGTCTGAAGGAAAAAACGTACGGAACGTGGTGTTGACCAAAGCAGATAACCGCTGATACCGGGAGATTGTAGATAAGCCTAACGCGTGCGTCTGCGGCAGACGATGTGAATGCACCCTTATCTCCCCTCCCGCGACGTTGTTTACAGCCACCCACTCGTGCAGTCCGATTGCAGTAGCCTTGAAGTTTGCAGCATGGAGAACCAAGGTCGCTATTTACAGCGGCCCGCGGGAGAGAACACAATCACTTTTGAATTGAGCGTATTCCGTTCGTTGCATATACAGGGTGCTCAACAAAGCATTGTCTGTCGATGCACTGAATGTGAAAGGTGATAATAACACAGTGGATCCGTACGCGAATTTTAATGTTTAACAACATAATTAGAAAAATATAATTACCAAGGAAAATAGTTTTCTTTAATAGATACTGTGAAAAGCACTACACTTTGGATATTTTATATGTTTTCAGGTATTATGTGCAATCTATGCACTCTTGCATTTTTAGATTTAGTTAAAAATTCGCTGTTTATTAATATGGTTTGATCTAATGTTGGGAATTAATCAAATAAAACTTTATTTGAATGATAATAACAAATAAATGATCAATCGTTATTCGGTTATTTGTTATTCGAGTCACCGATTGATCCTGTTATTCGTTGTTAAAGTGTTTCGGAATTATTAGAAAAAATAAGATACACTGTAAGTGAATAAAATTAAGGATATAAAAGTACTAGAAGGTAATATAAAAGTCTTAGTTAGTTGAAATTGGTCGAAAAATTTAACAGGACATTTATGTAAATTCCTTTCAAGTGTACAATTGATAATGTAATATTCAAAACCGAAACTTAAAATTTCGATTCTATGTGAATCTTTTATACCAGTATTCAACAATAACGAGAATCATGAAATATTTATTAATGATTATTAATTCTGGTATATTTACGTGTCGTAGTATATGAGCTTTTCTTGTTTGACAAAAAAGCAGTTATAGCAGGTCTATATAACGCGTGCACACGTCTGTTTCAACAGCTGTCTCAGACAATTTCGATTTATCTATTGCCCCGATAAACGTGGGCATCAACTAACTCCGTGATTTCTTAGTAACGTCGGTACCATGCCGGCGACATTCGTTTCATTTATCTATATAATTATCAACTTGTCACTGGATAGACCATTAAAGTCTCAGAATTAATCATTTCCATGATATGCGACTTTGGACGAATGAATAAGTAGATCCGAGCTCTTATGTTTCCGTTCGAATGAGATATTGTTATAATTCAAATGAGTACCGCGCGAGGTACCGCGCGCGTGCGAAGTGAGACGGGCAATTGCGATTGAGTCACGAGAAGCTTAACGCGTTCATTGTACGGACATCTAAGTTTAAACGCTCGGCAAAACAATAACTTTTTTAAGAGCAATAACAGTCTCCTTTGGAGAACTATAAAGTGTCATTCGGCTAATTTCAGAATGATTTTCACATTAATTATACTTCTGGCACTCGTTATTAACTCGTTATCCACTGATTTATTACTTTTTCAGACGTGCTCGTGGATTAACTGCTCCATCGTCAGTCTCGACGATTTTATACACGTTGAAAAAATCAATACTTCAATTTTCTTTCATTGTACAAGAATGTCGGACGTTTCAATTTTCGAGATATTCATAAAAAAGCTGCTAGATTCATACCGGACGGATTTTTGCCAGTTGTAAAGTGAAACCTCTGAAGTGTACCACCGGTATACAACTAATTTACAACATTAAAATAAATTAATATTGATAATCAATTTATTTGTTAAATGAAGAGTATAGCCAATCTGCAAATTACCTCCTTTTTACTTTCGATCGCCAATCGTATATCGTGTTAAATTTTTGTTAATACCAATAAATCTTTTTGGTAAATAGGAGCTTGCTATAACCTGTTTGTGGATTAATGATAATTTAATTTGATTAATATACGATTGATGTATTTGTCGTTGAAATAAAGATCAGTAAAATAAGAGAAAGAGAAAGAGAAAGAGAGAGAGAAAGACACTGCACGATAGGGAGGAAGAGAAAGCAGCGTTGCGTGTAGGTAACACACATGTTCGTCTCTCCATCCATTGTGTTAATATCTCGTTGTCAATGGTGACTGGCTGGCAGGGCAGGACTGATATACTGCCGACACACCCGTCACATTGCGATATGAGAGATACGGCTTCTCGAAGCCGTGGCTGCGAGCTGCACGCGTGCACAGGCGACGCGTGTTCGTGAGCCAACGCGTTCGCGGCGGAGATACTTCTCGCTCGGTCTTCTGGAAGCGCGTCGTAAGTCGCGGATAATTTTCTCTTAAGCCCCTAACCGCTCTCAGCATGCCTTTCGTTCGAAGGAAACAGACGAAGCGGCTGGGAAGGATGAATTAGCCGAGGCTCAGGTGCGAAGAGGAGAGGAGCAACGGTAATAAGAAAACCGAATAGTAAATGAAGAACGGAAGGCGAAACGGGAGGAGCAAGAAAAAAGAGGAAGATGACGCGCGATGGAAAGAAGCGGTCGAAAAAAAGGGGAGAGGATCATTTGCAGTTTATGATAGCCTCCGGGACATTAGTAGTTGCGTGACACGGCGAAGAAGGGTGGCGCAGCAATGGGAATGATACGCTACTGAAAGTTTTCGGTGATTCGGGGTACTACTTAATAGGTATTATACCGACCACCTTTCCTAACTGAAGGTCACGCTGGTCAGTCATTTGGGTTAGTATTTATTTAACCCTTTGTGATCGAATGTCGCAGTACTAGCGATTTCAAATTTCGATATTTAAGAATAGATTTACAGGTGTTTATTCTACACTTTCATCTATTGTTCCTAAACCACTAAGTGTTTGTTTATATAGATCGCGAAAATTGTAGCTTCAAAAACAAGAATACTATAATGCGTATTCGCATAATAGCATTGAACCAAAATCGACTTAAACTGTTACTAAATAATGTTTAAAACATTTAATATCCGTCAAATTGACGGGTTCTGTAAATCTAGTATTAAAATAGAAAGTTCTGAATGAATTATTTGGATGTTTGAATAACGAGCTACTGACATTTGTTTTTGGTGTTTAATATTTTGATGCATAATTCTGTATTTTATAGAAATAAATGTTGGAAGTTTAAGATAGTTTTCTCTGCAAGGAGTTAATATTATAATACATTATTAATAATTTATTATTGTTATCGTTATTAATATTTTATTTCTTAATAACAAAGATTGTCCGTATAATACGTAAATATCTGATTCGAATGAGACGCGTGGCAATGTACACGTTTCAGCCTAATATCATGAAAAATATCGAAGTAATGTCCTTTTTCGTGATCTTTCAATCAATATTCTTATATTAAAATTAATTCGATTGCAATTAGAATTACTACGATAAATTAAATAAATTCAATTGTATTATAGTAATTAGTAAAATCAATAAACAATTTTTGCTTCTACATAAGCATTACTATTTTCCTCGGCACCGTACAACTAAAAACGTGGCAGACACGAAATGATAGTCAGGAAGACAAGCTGTTAATTATTAAAGAAATCGATATGTAAACCGTCACGATTTCGGTTAGCTGACGACCCACGAAACAAAAAAGGCGCACAAGGGAATCGTGCAAAAGGGCCAAGCAGACAGACGTGACGCGAGTGCAATCAATCATTCGTGAGAATTTAAAAGCTAGAACGGAACGAAGAGGTGGCCGAGTAAATGGAGCAGCGTGGATCAGAAGAAATCTTCGATGATGCAATGCTCGCACGAGATGGAACAGACTGAAGCAGATACTATTCGGATTATTCTGTGACCATAGAAGTATTGTGTAGAAGAACCTCCTGCTGGTGAACGTCAGTGGTTTTTCTTGGTATACACAATTATACAAAAACTAGAATCATTCTGTAATCCTTAGCAAAACAGTTAGGTGCACTAGAAAATACACGATATGATTAAGACTTGCATTCGAAGTAATTTGTTACACTAAAAGTCTAAATAGGTCTGAAATATTTCATCATACATTATAAATACTTTTATAACATATGTTATATTCATATGCTATTTATTCTAGTCCCCTTAATAATGCAATAAACAGAACATTATTTTAATTACGATGCTAATTATAATTAATAATACTTTTCATTATAATACCTAGATCAAGGATATTCACTCATTTACAGGAAATTTGGATGTACAAAATTGCACAGAATACGAGGAAATATATGAAATATCCCAAGTGTAGTGCATTTTATAGTATTTATCAAGAAAAACCATTTTTCTTCGTAATGCTATATTTCTAATTATATTCTTAAAGATTTGAATTTGTATAAAAGTTCGCAGTCTAATGATAGATAATTCAAAGTTTATCTACATATGATCACTGAACACCTTTGTATAATACACGTATGTAAAAAGGAAAGGTATGAAATCGTAGGAAAAGGAAGAGGAACGAAGAATTTCGTTGCAATATAAATTTCACACGTGCCTAATGCTCAATGCTCTTTCCGTGCGTCGTTTTCCCTTATTCGCAGCCGCCGATGATAATTATCTCGGAACGGTGGCAGCAACGTTTGTTTTTACAAACGAAAGGATGTAATGGTAATGGGCGACTTCCACCTTTGGTCAGCTTCTACCTTGGCCGAATTCCATCGAACGCCTACTTCCTGTCGAGCCTCTGAGTACAATCTACCGCGTTGCGTACCACGTTTTCGCTCACTTTTCGCCCCGTCTCTTTTTCTCTTCCCCTTTGTTGTAACCCGCTATCCCTTTTTACGGTGGAAACGCGCCGCTCTGTTCATGTACGCGGCTCTGAAATGCAACAGAGCCTTTCACGCGTATCGTCGATCAGTTGCACGTGCACGAGAGTACCGAAGAATTTTTCGGATTTTTGAGAAACCGGACCACGCTGCTCTTTCGAGTAATATTTCGAGTTGATTTCAGGACGAGATTTTCGAAAACTGTGTATCCGATTTAAACGGAATTTCGGATTAACTGATTTTATGATAAAAAGTGTTCTGAATTGTAGATGAATTCTTATATTACGTGGGCAACTTGTAAGACAAGGCGTTTTAATATATGTAAATTTTTTAGTTTAGTTATTTATATTTTTATTCTTGTTCTGTTGCCTGGGATAAATAATTTTGTCGGATTTACAAGAAGTACTATTATGAAGACGAAGATTTATTAGTAAATTTCGTAGCATATCTATTCTATTGCTCTTTTTTTCATTAATTTGATACGTTATTTTTTATCATTTGCAATCTACTAGTTTCCATCATTTTAATAGTAACGCACTTTTAGTGGCGAATTTTTAAGTAAGATGACACAATTCACTTCTTTCGTTCACCAAAATTACTACATCTATCCACACAATCTACTTACAGATGTTCGTTTTCACAGACTGTTGTAGAAACTATAAAATCCAAGAAACGTTTACGTTGGTCAGTTTATTATGTTCAAAATATTACAATAATCATTCTTCATTAGTTGCACTTGTTTCGTACATTAGTATACCAAAAATATTGAAAACCCATAGCCTATTTACAAAATTCGTACATAATGAAATATTACAAGTAATAAATCAAACTGCAAGTAGCATGGCTTACTGTCACAAATTGGAATGAGCAGCAAGGAAGAGGGGCAGAGGGTGGAGGAAAACGTAACGTGCAGTCGAAGGAAGAAGGAGGCTGTCGCAAAACGTTTCTTCCCACGACATGGCCCCAGACATTTGGTCCAATAATAACATTAATTTAGCCTACCAAGGAAACCTATTGTTCGGTTGACTGTGTGAAACGCAAGTCGGTTCCACGGACTCCACTCGTTTCATGCGAGACCTCCTCTTTTCCCTTTTAGAGTCACCCTTTCCCTCTGGTAATATTTACTGATTTCCTTAGGAAGATTCGGACAACCACGGAACTTTCAATTACATCAAATTGGCTACACCTGTTGCACGGTTTCGACACTTACATGACTTTCACACATTTACGATAAAATAGAGAATATTACGAAACTGTTATAAAATGAATCATCTGTGCGAAGGACTACGTTCGTAGGAATATCGTGTTGCTGTAGAAAACCATGAGAAATTTCAAGGAAACCATTTCAAGGCTTCTGTAGAGGATAATCTGTCTTGTCATTTAGAAAGTAATACAGTTATTAATTACTGAAGTGTCAGGCTCCACTGGGAAAGAACGATGAAATATTCAAAATGTTAAAACAATATTAAAGATTAAAAATTAAATGTAAAATATAAGAAATTAACGCGCTACAAAATATTCAAGACTCGCGTAAGAAATATTTTCGAAAAATGGTAAAGATTGAGTTGATTTTCTTAGTTTCTTCGAACACAGTTCTCTCCATATTTGATAAGCCATACTCTGATCACTCTATATAAACGATAATTGTAGTAAGACGATACCAATAACCTATTTTAAAGTAGCAAGCGTCAATTTCACAACGCCAATTTAAAATAAAACTTCACCCAAAAAGAAATAGCATACAAAAAAATGTATAGTAAACACAAATGTCACGATGAAAAAAATGTAATAACCTTCACGGGTGAAGTAACATCAATTCCTAATCTACTTCCAATAATACTGACGAAACCGGTAATACAGCATCGAGAACGGAAGAAGTTTCATAAAATGAATATTTATTCAAGCGTATAATAAATAGATTTTTCCAAATCCACCGAAGTTAGACACAATTACACCAACACCGAGCGACCAGCGATTGCCCGGAGATTTAATTACAACGAAACCTTAAGAGTAGCTTAACAAGCGATAAAGCGAAAAAAGGAAAGGAATTATCTACGAACCGTGTTAAGATTACGAAATCACTCGAAATACCGGCAATAAATCCGGCGAGCGTTTCTACGAGGAAGGATTGCACAACGGCGTGTAGTTCAACGACTCACAAACCGCAGTTTCCCTCTCTCCGTCTCCCTCCCTCTCTTTCTCTCTTTTCTTCTACACCCTAATCCATTCTCTCAGGAAAGTATCCCTCGCCTCGGATCAAGATAACGATGAACAAGACGACGAAAATGGGAGGAACGGGTTCACGCGAAAAAGCTGAAACGTTATCATCGTCGACATCTGGCTGCGCCTTAATTATTTTCCCGAATGAGATTCCGGCTCCGTGCCGAGAAACACCGGAAGCGGAGGATACGTGTATCCGCGTCGAAACCGCCGCCGACATTCCACTTTGTCGCCGAAACAACGGTATGCACTTTCATCCGCGGCCAACGCGTTCTGAACTCCACGCAACAGCTACTGACGAGCCAGTGAATAATTAAAAGACAGTTGTCCGTTTAATGCGGCCCGCATACGCTTCGCAGGTGATCTACTTCGGTAGTAACATCCACAAATGTCCATAAATTTTGTTTCTTTCACGTGAAACGAGAGAGTTCGATATTTTTACGATCTATGTGAATTAGTTGAGTCATTTGCTAAGGCGATAAATGAGTAGTAAATAAATTTCATCAATCAGTTTATCAATTCAGTAAATAACTGTAATTTGTAATTTTATAATTTTAAACATGATTATGTCGTATATAAGTATAACTTTAGTATTTATCTAGGAAATTATTAAAATGATGTAATATAATATTTGTTGAATCATGAATATAGTTTAGGTGTGATACATTAAGAACACTTTAGACTGCGAAGGATTCGAAGTTTCGCAATAAAGAGCGTTAAAACAAGCATACGTTGCTGGATGATGGACGACAACATTCATTAGTGAAACCAACGCACTTTTTATGCAATGTATTTCATAAAAGAACATGTGAATGTGTGTCGGAAAGAAGGGCCAATGTTACATTTTACGAACTTCAGAGGACAGCGAAAAAACAAGTTACAAGCTCACTATAGTAATTGCATACACTGTAGCTAGTGTGACATATGCCGTTCTTGTAACTGAAAAATAAAAATAACAACCCAATAATTAAAACATAAATTATTGTTTCTTACAAAATTGGCGTTCCATTAACAATATAATTGATACTTATTCACGTTGAAAAATAATTTGACAACCATACGACATAAACTGTAGTCAACTGAAATTTCTAACAAAGGCCATTCCTTTTTGCACTATTTGTCAACTAAATCCAGTTTGTAATATTTCAAAAAACATTTTCCAAAAATGATTTAAACATTTCTCGCATCTCCTCGTATACTATGCTAATAACTTTCTTGACACCATCACTTCTTGCCAATAGTCCATTAACGGACTTGGTAATAAGGTAAATATCATCACGCAACACTTTGCCATGTCTTCTTCACTCGAGACAATTAAAAATTCTTGCAAGAGGTGAAGAAGAACACAACATTTACGCTTATAATTATTATATATTCATTTACTAAAAATAAACACACCTTTTCGCCAAACTTTCAAACTTTAAAATTTTTCATGGTTCAATATAGTTAAAATTTGGATCAAAAAGAAGAAACACAAATATAGTGTAGCAAATTAAATCTAGATAAACACTTCGTCATATTCATAAGCAATTGTTTCGGTAAATAAAATTTCATAATCACTGCCCCAAGTTATTTTTCCCATGCGAAATACTAATATTCCATCAAATGCTTGCTCAACGAACAAAATATCTGCATTCACAAAAACATTTACAAGACAATAGCAAATTGCTATACAACACGTTCAAAGAAAATTCAATATTTCAGTCACCTTCCTCACAACTCTCACAATGTACAAAATCTGATTTACGTAAGCGTGAAGTTACGACACCGAAGTTAAAAACCGTTAATCTAAACATTATTAATACGCATCCCACAGTTTACGCGCTTTATATATTTACACGAATGTTGCCTACTTCTGTGCAATTGAAATAAGCCCCGTTTCAAACGGCCGCGGGGAAAAAGCAAATAATACTCCTAACGGCTACCTACATCGAGCACCGCGAGTAACGTCCTGCATGCTCATCTGCTGCAGTACCGTTTTAATATTCACATCCGTTCCTAATAAATGGGCTCGGTATCGTTACCACTCTAATAGAATCTGCATGATCTAAGTTTTTGCGTGAATGCGCATTTCCGACAACCGGGTCGACGGGGTTCCCCCCCCCCCCGTTCGGTATTCTACTGACACTTCCGGCCCGTGACTTCGCTCCTACCATCTTTACGACTTCTCGCGAAACCTCGTAAGCACGAATCTGTTATAAACGGCATGAAACGTTTCCCGGTGGTTATGCACCAAGCACGGAACATTATTACACCGGTTTTTTTCGCGGGCAACACGGCCCGGGGATGTCTCTCCTCTTTTCTTGCTCCATTTTATCGCGCTCAGCAACGCCGCCACGCGCCTTTCATTTCAGACCGCGGCTTCTTACGACGCCGATTATCCTGCCAATTTATTCACCTTAACTGCCGGGCGTAATTGTTCATTCAATTACCGTCGCCTATCGGCTTTATGTTTTTTCTGTGAAGCAACCGAAGTTCCGGTGCTCGCACTTCGCTCCCCTTAATGGGAAACCGGCACCTCCGTGGCTTCTGTTTCGTCTTACGCCTGTTCCTTCTACGTCTGTTCCTCTGCTTGCACTTTGTTTGCAACAAAGTACCGTCGTGGCGAAGATTGGAATTCATTGAACGACCGTTTATTTGATAAGATCTATACCTGCTCTTGGAAACGTACTCTGTATAAGAAAGAGCGGGCTCGAAAGTAACAATTTCAGGTCGAGTTACAGTTGCGCAAGAACTGTTGTATTTACGACAAAGATTTTTATATCGAAATCTTATACGGGTACTTTATGTTATTAAGTCACAGCTGTTTCGTTTTATAATGGACGCCTAATGTACAAGGCATTGATGAAAAATGGAGATTAAAGGAAGTGTTACAATTAACCCGCAGCAGAGTATCTTTTTTTAATCAGAATGTGTATTAAGCCAAATTGTAACTGGCAATGAAGACAAATAAAATAATCGTGCTCATACAAAAAATTGAATACAAATTAAATATTTGAAGAAGTAACATTTTCTAAAATTATACGGTCCCATAATCTTTGCAAACGAATAAATCGCACAATTTGCGAAATTAATTATTTTTTCTAAAGTTACAATTGCCCTTCGAACATCTCAAAATCACTGTAACTACGATTTTTCTTTATCTTTCAGTTACGTTAATACATGCAACTGATAGGTCACGAGAGCACGAAACGGTTGCAAACCGATGTTTCGCGGAGGGCTCACTCGAATTTCAATTCCATCTGATAAAACATCGAACTTTCTAGCACTCAAGGAAGAACTCAACAACGTGTTATCGAGACAGATATCAGTGATGCAAGTGCATAGTCAGAAGCGAAGAAAAATGCTCGATCGATATATTTCTCGGAAAATGATCGCGTGCAAGGAGGGATACATGATCGAAGAGGATCATGTTCGTAAGATATACGAGCAACCTCGGCGTCTATCTTCTCCTTGTTTCTTCGTCTATCATTGTCCGACACAGCATTTCACCCTTTATCTTTGTACTTCGATCTCGATGCAGCCTTAATAAATATAATAGTAACCTTGCCGTTCAGCGTCTACCATACTGTCATCCTCTTGAGTAATTTCTTCCTGTCGATGTCAGATAACGATACGATCGTTTCATAGGGGACCGGCAGGTTCGCCGCTATGTTTTGACCAAACTGATAACTACCGATTAGTTACGTCAAAATAAATCGCTCCGCGTCTCGGCAATAATCTTTTCTACATACTGCGTGATGTTCAGGATTTAGCACGTCACCCTGACTGTCTCGAACTTGAGTTGAGAGCGGAATA
This sequence comes from Nomia melanderi, assembly GCF_051020985.1. Taxonomy (NCBI): domain Eukaryota; kingdom Metazoa; phylum Arthropoda; class Insecta; order Hymenoptera; family Halictidae; genus Nomia; species Nomia melanderi. The sequence continues at coordinate 9,063,139 of NC_135005.1, forward strand.
CAAAAAGAACGGGCCGTCCATTGAGTCTTGCACACTGATGAGGACATCTAGAAGGGTCCAAAGATCAAAATCTGATACACCGTCTAATTATTCGCTTGGAACCACCGAGTTTTGCATGTTTTGTAGTATAATCAGTATACGACGATGGACAGTCTTATTATTTTCTTAGATGCATCACCTTTTGTTCAGCGGACTGCTAATATTGAATTTTATAGAAATTCCACTGTCAGATTAAGAATACCTTCTGAGAATCAGCTGTGATCTTTTGGCGATAGAAGAGAGAACGGAATCGGGGAAAATCGAAATCGAAACTGATAAAGTGCCATTTTGTTAGCATAATTCTTTGAAGAATGACTTTTGGTTGTCAGAAATGGATACGAGAGCTTAACTGAAATATACTGACCCCACTATCATTTATAAGAGTGCTGATATAGGTATTTATAGTTAAGTAATTTTTCTATTTAATTAGGTAACGTCTGTACCGCTTATTTGGCACTTCTAGTCTAAATAAATAGGAAATTGTGGGAAAGCAAGATCTAATGTGCTTCTTATCGATGTCATCGGTTCAAACATCTTGAATTTCAAAAATGTACAAACTGTATCGTACATTCTTTATCTTAACAACAGTTTTATTTGTGCTTTACTCGTTTGCGGGATTAATATTTGCAAACGTAACAACTGCGTAATGACGTACTAACACTTGTCAAACAAATAAACATAATTTATTAGTAGATACGTAGTGGATGATGTGTGATACTGCAATTTTTATAATAATACTGAATATAAGAGTGAAATGATTTGAAAACTGAAAATAATATTTAACAAAGTGTTGAAATAGAGTCTACAAAGTCTAGAAATATTTTTGACTAACCGTCGTATAAAAATAAAATTGTATCTTTGTCTGTTTCATGTGAAAAATTCTGATCGATCACGTCTGCAAATGTTTTTGTATTGATTTCGAATCAGTCCTGCATTCTATATTTGTTCTACATCGTTTCAATACCAGTTTTGCATCGATTCTGTCTGGATTTTAAACGAACTTTAAATGAGTATGAAACAATGTTTAAATTCATTACTGTACCAATTCCATGTGTGCGCATTTTTCATTGTTTCATTATCGTTATGTGGAAACTTTGGACTGAAGAAATGATATTATTATATGTAATGTAATCTAAAAATTATTTTATCATTCTATGTAGGGGAACTTTGAATGTGTTACGAAACCGTCGATACTTATCCAAGAATATTAAAATAAACTATCTGATTTAAAGAGATCAATTAACTACAAAATTTAATATTTTGTGCTATACGATATTTTTATACAAAGTATTTGAATGCCATTCTTGAAACTGCGTTGTAACATTGATTGCTTTTCATACTGTTAACTTTTATATAAGTATTATCCGTATTCTTGTATAAAAAGAAAAATTCTTTTAAAGAAGATACTAGATGGATATATGTGATATATCTGAGAGTCTAACTTCTTTTACTTCATCCCTTAAACATACGAATTCTGTATCATATGTACATGAAAATTTAAACAATTAATGTAAATGTTTATAATATACCTGTGTCAAACAATGTTCACAGAGATTATAAGAAAGTGGCATCAGTCCGCAATTTGTATCAATTATTATAAAAAATTCGTATATCGAATAAAATCGTTCCAAGAATCAGAAGCAACATCATAATAATTTTCAACCCCTATAATAGACAGACATAATAAACCCAAAACGAAGGTTACAATATTTGAAAATGTGAACAGAAAAATTTCAGTAATAATAATAAAGTTTGCGGGACACGTGTGTTCTATCCCTATCAGCTTTATTCGCATAATTCAATAATTTCGTTTTGCTCGCGCCACGGCTTCACACGTTACATACTTATGATGCTCGTGGCTGCGTTTTTTGGGCATCCTAAGGCTATTAACCTAGGCCGTTGCTAGCGATCCAATGGACTGTTCCGAGAAAACTATAGCCGCACTCATTCTCGCATACATATCCATAACGTTAGGTAATTCACTAGTCGATACTTAGGTTCAACGCGATTTATTAAACGATCGATTACCAAATTCTAAAATACCAGATCTACTTTGCACTAAATCGACAAAATCTAATCACAAGTCTTCCGTTTACATGTACAATGAATTTATTGAACATCGTATGCCTTCCTGAATTATTCAACCTTGAACAAATCGACTTTTACCAGTGATGTTCAATCTCATTCTCTACAGTTTCTAAACGGTTGTTTCTTCTAGTCCATTGTCGTCCGTCTAAATGAATTCGTATCACACAATCTCTAAGTTTAACAATGAATAAATACGTATTAATTGATTTACACATATACATCCAATGCATTAATTTGTTTATCGTAATCACTGGACTACGAATCTTGACATAAACTCAAAATTCCACAAACATAATTAAAAAATCAGAATTACGAGATAGTTTCCCTTAAAACATACAAAAACTCTTTATTCTGTACATTCCGTGCTATTTTGCACTTCCGAATGAACACATATAAACCTTCAGTGTACTAATTACTTGCTGACGTTCGGTTGCCCGACGACGCCAATAAAAATATCAAGCCCCTAGAGTTCATTGTCAGTTTTACACTCGAACGAAGGTAGGTACGTAAGTTTCAATCCATCCGTCAAACGCCGCACACATCGTCCCTCGACACCGCGGCACAATGCAGAACGGATGGACGCCGGTGTCGTGACAACAGCGTGAAGCTCTTTCACCGGAACGCATTCTCTTCCAATTTCGTTCGTATCTCATTATCGTTGATTCCGCAGATGTTATCACAAAGAACGACGCGCGATCGCTGGCTCATGCAAACAGAATAAGATCGGCCCGTGCCTTCTGGCCTCTCCCCTTTCTGTCTTCGTCCCTATCGGGCCTGTTGCGAACGTGTCCACGCATTAATGCCTGCCGCGCACGCACGTGTCCTACGCGGCTGCATAGATCCTGGCAGGCGGCGCGTCCATTTCCTGTTAATTAAATTAGTGTATCGGCCACTGTCCAGTGTCGTGCACGGCCCGTGAGCCGCGAGACCCTCCGTCTCTCTTGGCCCCGCTCGGCCCTCTTCCTTCATCTCGCGTCGGGGTTTAACGACCCCTTTTCGCCTCTCCTTTTTAGCCTTTCCTACCTCCATCTTCATCAGTCGTAGCCACCGATTCCCGAGAGGCTCGTATCAGGCGCGGCTGTTGTTCTCATTAGGATAAAACAGAGGACTTCAGCCGTTAACCGGATTATCAGACACGAGAGTATACGTAAGCCGACTATCCGGATATCTGACCGATAGGACAGCACGGTTTGACAAACGCGAACCGCCCGACCGACAAAGATATCCTCTTTCGACGATTTTGTAGGAATCTTGTCGTTGTTGTAGTATACAAATTTTGGGTGTACGTAATTTTCAATAAGGAGATGTAAGATGTATATTGTAGTAGATAGATTTTGATTATAAATAGTTTTTGATGAAGTGTATTTTACAAAAGAGGCAGATTACACATTACACATTATACTACCGACCAAGCCACGAGAAGGAACACGTCTATAACTGAACAACGAAACAAAGAAGAAACGCAGGAGCGAACGCGTCCCAGACGAATTATTTTTGTCGGTGGAGTTTTCCGAGTTACTGTTTTACTTCAACAGTTTTGAACTGGAAGATGTAAAATTAATATTATAGTATACGAATTTTTATTATAAATAATTTCGAATTGGAAGATATAAGATATATATTGTAACAGACAAATTTCGTATTGGAAGATGTATATACAAATTTCGCTTATAGTTTCGAATTGGAGGTTGTGAAAAAAATACTCTCCAATCCATTACGTGATAAATTATCTCACTGGATGAATCGGTGGTCTCCACCTTCTGAAGTTTTTTAAAATGTCATCAACTCTTGGTTGACCCGTAATTTTCTGTGTTTTTAAATAAGTTTCCTTATTATTGGATTTAGTGCTCCGAAATAACAAACATTCCTCTGGTCACGCAAAAGTTTCAATAATAATAAATATTAATTCAAACATGTACCGCAGTAGATAACAATGAACAAATAATACGTATTTCTTATTGTTAGCTACCTCGTGTTTCAGTATTAATCGTTTTTGCGGGTCCTGCGTACTCGCCGAAATAGTGATTGGAAAAGAAAACATGAAAGTGAAAATAAAATCGGAAACGAACCGTTAACTGGATTATTGGATGTGTTAGGGCGACTACGTCGCCGGAGGTCAGGAGTTCTGAGTAAAAGGCTTCGTTAGTCTGAAATGAAGCACACCAGGAAAGTTCGACAGCATTAGCTCTTCGTGGAATTACATCATGGGTATATTTAACCAAGAACTATCGATCGATCGTTACACATTTCTTAAGAATAGAATCCATTGAACGTACTGCACGTGGATACCGTTGAATACTAATTACCAGATAATAAATAAATATTTATGCATATGTGCATTACTTAGAAAGCGACCTAATGCAATAGAAACTGTAAACGTAAGGATTACTAAGCGTAACCTAATTCACCATAAGAATCAGATATTACATATTTCCAATTGGATTACAATATCGGCGAAAGGTCATCATGCTGCACTCGGAGGAGGTAACTATTGTTCAGAAATAGAAAATAATGTTTTTCTTTTTTTTTTAAGAAACACGATGGAGCGATTCTCGTTTCAGTTACTGCTGCCCCTAAGAGGAACGACATTATCGGGGGTCACGATCGGCACGAATTAAATTTGCCGAGCTTCACTGACAGCCCAGTTAGGAAGGACAGGACTTTGTTGACTACGCCGGAAGTTACCAAGTAGGGAAAACTCGGCGCACCGACCGAATATAATGCGACGAGTCAGTGACAAGTATGGTAATGCAACGTGGGTACATACGTGTCTAGATTTTAACACACTGGACGCACAACCTACGCCACGCTACTGTCGGAATTCATCGGGGGATTGAATTTCCAAAAAACTTAATTGGATAATTGTTTGCTTCGGTGTCGGCCATTACTTATTTCGTATAGCTCTCGTGTTCAGAAATTATTCTGTAATTGAACGATGCGTCAAAATGAACGCCGCGCACGCTACAGTCCAGCAACGTCTGTGCTTACATTGATTTTTTTATTTTTTATATAAATATAATTTTTATATAATTTTATATAAATTTTATAAAACAATTTATACTACAATTAGTTAAAGACTCTGGCGTTCGTTGGTATTATTTTGTTCGAATACGTCGGGATAATTGATCATCGAATAAACTATGTGTTTATACATTCATTAACTCGTCTATATGGACGTACGTATGTAGGAAATTAATATTCAAGTCAATCAAGCTATTAATAACAGTTGAAAGCTAATGTAGAATTCAATTAAGAAACTTTTGTGTTTTTAAAGTAACTTATGACAATGGAATGACAGGGACACTTATAATTCTTAGCGAATGTCTTTAATAACCCTAAAAAAAACCCTTGTTCTATATAACAATATAATCATTGCTTGTTCTACTTAAAATTAAGAAAATAATAAGGTAATATTTTAAATTTCTGACAATACCGTTTAAACTCATTAAACTAATATTTACTACCATTTTATTACAAAGAGTGTAAGAGACCTCCATAAAAAAGATATAAAATTAAATATGTATAAATGTTGCAGTCGTTTAGTACCAATTCGCTGCTAACGACAATTATGACGACAACGCCTAATGGAAACTGTCTTTAACAGCCAACAGTAAAAGAAACTGGAATGTTCGGTGTTAGAAGATTGGTCCCCCTCTACCTAGCAATCAGTTATCGTTAAATCCGTGTCGCAAGGATTCAAATAAATCTTTCACGTTCCCGACAAAGCGCGGCCGGTCCGGTTCAGCTGACATGCCGGATTTATTCTAATTCATAGAGACTCGTTGCCACTAATGATATTCCAACCCACGCCTCGACACACGTTAATTACACGCTCGTGACGCTCGTGAACAATGTAAAGCACAAATTGGCTAGTTAATATCAGCCGTTGTATATACAGAATCGAGCACGTGTCCGGCTGCAAGACGAAAAAACCGTGCGGCGTTGAGTCAACGTTGACGCACTGGCTGTCGAAAGAAATTCACGCTTGTCTGCTATAAACATCGTCAACGCTTTTATGCTTTCTGCAGTTACAAGCTACAATTTTAAAGAATGCGAATTGTATAGGTATACATACGCGAAAAGCATTAAAATAAAATTTGGAATTTAAAATTAGTGAATTTCTTCGTCGTGGATGGACGTTTTTAAGTTGAAACAAAGCAATGCAAAATTTCTTCAAATTTCAGCCAGAAAATAGTATTGTGTCAATATAATCATAGATTATGTATACTATTTGTGCTCCAATATGATCAACAAAAGTAAAGATATATACGTTGTGTCGTCAGATGTGAAATTAAATATCAGTGTGGTTTAAAATTAGTTAGACAACTTTCTTTCGATTATCAATTCCTCGTTTCACATCACTGATTGTATCTGCAAGAATTCATCACTTCAATGCACATACGTGTAGCCATGATATTTAAATAGGAAACGTAGATATTAAAACCCAAAGAACTAACAACTATACATTCCCTCCAAATACACCCGTATTTAATCACAGAAATGCTAATAATGTACTTCACCAAATTTATGGAACAACGATCAAACTATAAAATTACTAAAATCTTCCAGATACTCCACATATTCAATATACACCTCACTCCGACGACGTTTTAAAGTCCCCCGCGCAATAAAATCCTCCCGACGAAGTCTCCCGTCTCTCCGGATATAAAATTGTTTTTCACTTCTGCAAACTGCAATAATCAATCAGTTAGCGTGAAACTCATTCCGCGGCCCAGTTACACTGGATCGCTAAAAATTTATGATACAGAACAGATCGAAAGCAGGAGTAAGTCGTCGAAACACGTAGCACGCTCGCGCGCGAGATTTATGGGGCTGGCGGGCACCGTGGCCCGAGCCGGGCGTAATATGCACGCGTTCTCCGTAGATGATGCACGTCTCCCTTCGTTACTATCCGGCGTGCACCTCGTTTTTCTCCTTCTCCTGTCCATTCATCCCTCAGCCAGGAGTTCACTGGCTTTTTGTCCCGTTCTCGCGTCACTCCTCTCCGAGCGGAGGGCTCGCACCGGCACGATAATTCGCATTTGCAAGCCCAGATGCGGATTGTATCCGCATAATAACCATCTATGCGCGTATACACGCGCACATATAGGAGCCACGGGCATTAGTCGATCGTAGGTTATTGATGGCTTCATCCGGAGCCTCTTCGTACTACCAGGTGGTTAGATTCTGGTCCGTTTCTAACGGGCGAAGGAAATATCGGCAATCGAACGAGAAGGGTGAACGATCTCTCTACGGGCAGGACGGAGGCAAGCGGACGGACCGCCGCGCCGGATAAAGGGAGACGGAGAAAGGAAAACACACAACGGGTTTAGTTTACAGCGTGGTGATGTTTGACTAATGTCTAGCAGTTTTGGCTTTTGTTGCTCGACACCGATTGCCCGCTGCGATCGGCCAAATAGGGAATACGTCGGTTAACCAACCCTCGACTCTCAGGCTCCTATGAAACCACCCTGGTCGGCGACCTGCTGTGACGAGTGCTCGGGAAGCGCCACTGAGAAAGGGCTCAAATGTCACGCTACCGATTACTTTTAGGTATAATCGTTGAGTAGAATGAGTTTTTGGGTATGAGTTTAGAGGATTGTTCGAGGAGGAAGGATAACTTTCGGCTGGATCAAAGATGAGCGGTTTTCTGGTTAGTACTGAAGTGGTAACAATAAGCTGTATGTTTGCAGTGAATTCAGTAAGGAATGCATTGTTGTAAATTGTGTTCGTGTTGCTAAGGATTTAAGGTGCAAGTGTACTGTGAAAGGAAAAATGTAAAACGTGATCTAAGTCTTCGGAGAAATTTCGTAGAGGAAGCTATAGGAATGTGACTGTTTGCAAATATGTAAAACGCAATGAGAAATCATTCGTTTGAATGAATATAATCAACGTATGATTGATAAGAAAGTATAGCATTTAGAAAAAGTAAGAGAAAACAATGAAATCAAATTTTACCATTACTGCAATAATAAATTTAATATCGAGAAACAAGGAATATAATTAATACGAAATTAATTAAAAATGAATAAGAAAGAATGTGCAATAATAAATTGGTAAAATAAGACAAAGGCATTAAAAGAGTGACACTGATTTCAGAACTGGTAAATGAATTTTTAACAGTCCTTCGAAACTCGAATAAAAGAAGTGTTTCACCTATCTGTAGAAAGAATCACAAGTGAACGACCAGCTTATTCGTTACAGAACCGTTACATTAGCAAAGCAATTACTACGATAGTATCGCTATGCTTCCACGGTGACAATGTCTCTGAAACTCGTAGTCGAGAATAGAATCGTGCACGAACCATAAAGCACAGCGGTGAAAATTTTCAGCATACCGGAACGCCGGTACAACACCTATCGTTTATCATTGCACGCGTACGTCTCAATTGGCCATTGTTGACCGCGAGACGCAATCGCGTCTGTTCCCGGTTATTCCTCAGTAACCTGTAGAAATCTGCCTGGCAATTTGTGGTGAGCTACAATCGGGACATTAAAACTTGTATCGAAGTTTACTGCCGAAACAATTATTTTCTTGCCGGTGAAAAAAAATGTCGGCCATTAACGATCAAGCATTGTAAAACTTAGCAGTATGAATGTGTAACACCTGGACATAGATCATGGAGGCGGCTGATGCTCGTAAATTAGGTGTGACACAAGCGTAGCATTGGTAAAAGTGTCGAACGGTACTTATTATTTCTTCAGTTTACGGTGATAATTAAAGAGTAAACACGGTTATGTTGACAATATAGCAACTGTTATTCGATAGTTCGTGACGTTTAATCAATATCTTTTCAAATTTAATTTCCAATTTCTTTTAAATTTTAAACTTTTCACACTTAATTAAATAAACTAGTAGTTGTAATCTAACAGAGGTGTACGATAAAAATAGTATCATTTCAAGTGCAACGCATTGCAGCGTCTAACCATGTATACAAATGGTAGATACTGTTATATGAAACGTTTACAAATTTACGTCACTGAACTATTATCTGCTAGAAAAATACCTTATAGAAAGATTAATCGTTTGATACACATATTCAATTAAAAAGTTTAATATAACACGTACAATGATATTATTTCAACACACGTGAAATATAATACTTTTTCAACACAAAAGCCAAGGTTGTTCCGAAAAAGGTATCGCTCTGCTGACAATTGTTTTCTGGTTCCTTCGATTATGAAACACGATTATAAAGTTAACAATCGCACCAACCCTCGGTAAGCAAAGAAGGAAGCTTGGTAGAGATCTGGAAATGATGAAAATGGGGTGGCGTACGCGCGGAGAACGAAGAGAGACGGAGAGAGCGGACAATCGCCGGATGCCGGAGAGCCGCGCAAACGTGAGCGCAGGTGTGCCCAGCTTGTACGGCGAGCGCCGCGACAGCGGTATTAACGTGCCACTATATCGATATCGTTATAATATGCAAATGTGCTCGCACATGTAGACCTAGCTGGAGATTTAAGAGCAACACGTGTTGTTCTGACCGGAGGAGGTACTTGGAAAGGAGATCGCGATCCGTCCGACACCATCTGACTTCTGCTTCCAATCGAAGATCTCTATTCATCGTTCACGAACCGCGTAATTTTCCTTGCGTATTCCTCCCGAGCGTCTTCATCTCGCGTTCATTCGGCACGCGTCGCGCATATTTCGATGGTTGACTGTTATACATAACGTTCTGACTGAAAACTGTATCAAAATTTTAAGGAAAACATCTTGAAAATGTCTCGTTCGAGAGGTTTTCTAAAGTGTCCATTTTGTCCGTGGTATACGAGATAAAATGTTGGTACTGATTCGGAAGTTTTAATTTATCTCGTGCTTGTTTGACGAATGATTTCGTTTGGCCGAAAAATGTACCGAAATGTTAGGAGAAACACCTTGAAAATATCTTGTTTGAGAGGTTTTAGGAAGTGTGTATTTTGTCGATGATGTACGAGACAAGATGTTAATTCTGCTCTAGAGTTTTAATTCTTGTATATTCAATCTGGAAGTTTAGACTCTGATTTGTTACGGAAGATTCAAAGAGATTTCTAACGTTAGGTGACATTGTTTGCTGTAGGAGTGGAACCAGAGATAGTGGCGAATTCAGTGATCTACGAATCGTTTATTTAAAACATTACTGCAATAAATTGTTCTGTTTGTATCAGATGAATGAAATTAGTGTCAGTGTGAAGTAAATTGGCGTTTGTTGCTGTTGTAACGCTGCTGGGGTTTAAAAAAGTACTACGTTCTTCTTTTATCTATCTCGGAATTAGTTTCGAAAGAAAACCACGTTTTCCACTTTGTCTCTTTAAAAATCATACTATGATGCTCAGACTTATCTACAAGAGACCCACGGTAGGATAAGTAAAGTGACCTTTCACGCCTGAACCGTATAGTTTGAAGCCGTCAGTGAGCAGTGCAAAATACCCAACTAACATCAAGAACTCTGAGACGACTTGGTACCATCCCTATTCCGTGATCTAGCTAGGAAGATCACTAGTCTTCATTCTGATGTCGCAAATAGCCGTCAGTTTTTTTAACCTTCCTAAGAATTCCAGTCTCAAACCTGATCATTTATAGGATGCAAATTTTTCGATAATTCTGTGCAAAATTAATTGATTCTAGGTAGTTGCTTAAGTATCCCAATATTCGTGAACAGATATGTAAATATATTCCAAAAACTAACCGCTATTTTTTTTAACGATTTCTTTGAGACGAGTTTCCATACTCGAATCTGTTGTACATCGTTTGAAACTATTCGATTATCGTGGAACTTGTTAAGTGCATGCTTTCGTACGTGAGCTTATTTTCGAACTATTAATATTTTATGCATGACAACATGTCCAGTGAGCTTGCCCGTGACTGTTAGAGTGAATTCTACTCGAGGATTCGCCTATATGGCAAAGAAATCAGTTAATTGGCTATCTTGGTCATTTCTTGGCTATCTTGGTCAGTCAAGTTCGAAGCTGTTCAAGCTTCCGAATTGAATTTAATTCTAATTAAACTCGTTCTAAAGAAGGAAGCGGTGGAAATTTCCCCTTGATGGTGAAACGCACGTGAAACATAATTAAGAATATGGTCAACGTCCGATATGAATGCGCTAAGTTTGCGGGAGTCTCTCAACGCTAAGGGTTTTACGACGGCATTGTTCCGCGAGTCTGTGAATAGAAGGCGCGCAGGATTCTTGGCTTTATCTAGAATACTGATGCAGAACACTCTTCTGGACCTCCCATACAACTCGAATATTTTAAAACTTTATTTAACAGTAAACCTTTAATAATTTTTTAACGACTACCTATTTTTGCATTCTTTTTGTGATTACTTAATTACGTAATTAATTGAGCAGTGACTCCTTACCATATTTCCGCCATTTAGATCGGAACATCCAGTAATGGCTACCAGTAAGGAGCACAATTAAATCGAGTTTTTGTAAAATTGTTCATGTTACATCACGAACAGTAAGGTATATAAGAAATAATCGTAACATTCTGCATTGTTTAAGCTAGCAGAAACAGTTTTCGAACATTCAAAATATGTCATATACGTTGGTTTATTATATTATTATCTTATTCTTTGCAGTGAACTAACCTCAAATGCCGCCAGATACCATTAAACGCATGAAATCGGTATTTCACAACTCGTCGAGGGTAAAGTAATATAAACCTGTGGCAGATATTAGTTTAATTGTTTAAATGTTTACATTACACTTTGTTAAAAGCAAAAAAAAATATTCTACTGTTAAAAAACGATTAACCTAGAGATTTCACTTCTGAAATACAATAAGATGACTCAATGTTTAACTAATCGAACAACAAGTGACTCGATATTGAGTCAATATAAAACATCTAATTAAATCGTTCTTGTGGTATAGTTTGATAATTAATAAATACCTGGATATTTTTCTAACAATAAGGAAATTACGCCGACGTATACCGCGAAATCACCTCCGCGTAGCATAAACTATACAATATTCGAGATACGCTCAGCACGCCATCTATTACTTTGCAAGTCCCGGCAATTATTCTCGTAATTCGAAACCGCGTTACATTCCAACGGTTTTACTGCGTGTGCTGAAAAAATGTTTGGATATAGAGAACCGAGCTGCATTGGATCTACTTTCTGTATTACTGGTTTTACACCGCCGTTCGTATGTATAATTGCACAAGCGAATTCGGCACCGCGTCTCCGAATGCACCATACATTCCGCTGCAACTCTTGTCGTTTAGGTTTTCCAAATTTGATAAGAACGTTTTGACTTCATTAATTTTTTGCTCTGCTTCGTAAACTCATTCTGTCATAAAGAATGCCGGTGCAATTCGAGGTAATTCAAGTCCTTTTACAGTTTTATAACTGTTCTTATAATCGTAAAGATTACATCACGTGCTACTTTAATGGTGCCTAGCGAACGTTTAGATCTATTTATCCTATAAAATCGTGCTTGGAATGCCTTGTAAAGGATCGAAGGAATTCGCGTTATATCCGGGGTAAGTCGTATTATATAGAATATAGGTCAAATAGGAAGTTACATGATTTCCTATCACTTGAACTTCGGTTTCTGTAGATACCTCGAATTCCTGCAAGGGAAACGAGGTAGATGGTTGCCACAGTTTGTGACAACAAAATTATGAATGATAAGGTTTCAATGAATTATTTAGAATTACATCATTTTGAATTATAATTAATAAGATTAGAATGTTACTTAATTTCATTGGTATGAAAGTTCCATTGGAATATAACCGTAAAGTACCTACCATAGTTACTCATACTGCCACTAACTGACTGTCAGTGAAATTCTGTTCATTTCTCCATTTCGTCGTCTTTCTGATGATCTTTAACTAAATCTCGGCCAGTCGAAACAATCATTCCTATTATAATTACAATTTAATAATAACCGTAAATTCATCACCTGAATTACCTACAGTAACCAAACAACGTTTATAAGAAACTTGTGTCCACTCTTAAATAATAATTACAACTACAGACATTAATTTCTACCCGTCGACAGAACTTAACACTGAACCCAAGATGTACGTTCCCAAAACCGTGTAATATATTCCGCCTTCTTAAAAATATGAATCCCAGTTCCCATACGTAATGGGCACGCAAAAATTTCACTGGAAACGTTATTCCGCCTCACAGCCATAGATGTCCTATCAGCGCAAGAATTCGCAGTAAAATATCTTCACAAAAGTAAGGGGCAAACGTATTTCACCCCGTTTATGATTTCTCTCTGACAGTAACGTCGTGATTAAAAGAAAAGGAAGAAAAAAAAGGAGTAAGTCGGACGAAAGATCGGATCAGTCTCGCCGACACGCCCGCGCAAATGCTCAAGTTCCAGCCTCCGAGGAGTCCTGAAAAACAAACCGAGCCGTGACTCGTTAACGTCGTTATCTATCCAATTCCCTCCTCAAAATCTCTAGTTGTATCTTCAAAGGAACGACCTCGTGGCCAAGTAAAGAAGTGATCGCGGCAAATGTACACTGCGACCAGTGTGTACGTGGCAGCGTGGACTCGCTCCCACGGTATCTTTATTTCAATCGTTATCTTAAGTGTTCATTAAACGTCCAGTTACCGGTGGTAGAGATACAATTACAATAGGCAGCCGAACACAACCCCAGGGGCAGGCTGGCAGCGCGCAGCGCTTACACCACCGTCTGCAAGCGGTGCGGCTGATATTTAAAAGAAACGCGGGGCATTCTGGTTAGCTGAGGCAACCGGATAGCAGATCATCGATCGCGATATCGCTGTTCAACCTTCTTCGAACCGAATACCTCTTTATTTACCGTCGATAGATCACACGCTTCCAATTCGCGGCTTGTATCTCATAACTCAGCCGGATCGTTACTGCATATTTAATAATGGCCGCGTCTCGCTCCCTCTTCTCGGCACCGAGAAAAAGAGGGAGTTTTTTCCCCTCTGGGAATCGAGCGTCATACGGGTGCTGTGAGAACATTTCGAAAGACTTGTTGCTTGCACATGCTGTAAGTACATGTCAATCGACCAATTAATGCTTGTTCGCGGGAACAAAGTGTTTCCAATGGTAACGCGTACCATTTTTCTTCTTATTAGCTCCTTCTCCTATAATGGAGTAAATCACGGAGAGATGGGATACGTTTTTCAAAGGAACTATTGCGTTATAAATATCATTGATACTCGACAGACAAAATATATATTTATGGAAGCAAATATATATATAAGTACATTTATATTTGTCAATTTAACCCATTGTGGACGAATATTGTTTAAAGAATTTGAAACCCTCAACAGATGAAGCTAAATTATGTATCAGACTTGTAAATATTGGAAGAAAACAGAATGATGCATTGATCTTTTCCAATTCAATCGATTACATTATTTGCTTGCCACTTCGTATTCCAGGCATAAAACTTTGATATCACCAAAACAACGACATTCATCATCAAAGATTTAAATAAGGTCAGGCCATCTAACTCGAAACACTCTAAACAAAGATTCACTATACAGCAGAACCCGCTGCTATAACGCGATTTAAAAAATCGTTGAAAAATAACTAAGAAAGTAAGATGTCTCATAAGAAATTGATAAAAGCAGAGGACCAACTTAATACAAGTTGGACTAGTGTCCAAAATCGCGTTATAGGGGGTTGTAACGGTAAAACAGTAAACTTCGTTTATCCGATCAGCTTCTCCCGCACAAACCCCATCTCTCTGAATGGCAATTGCGTACGGACTCATGTGTTCTTCAGCAGCCATCCTACACAAAGGGTGCCTTCCGTATCTCTCGAAATACAGATATTCGCGTGGCACGATCGAAATGGCTGCGATCGGTCAGAAGTGAAACGCGTTACTCGGATTCGGAGCACGCCGGCATCAACGATCGCGATCGCCTTGTCGCCAGACTTTGTCGGCAAGCCGACCTTTGCTCGACATCGTGATAAATATATTAACCGAGCTGGAGTTCGTGAGCGACGATGACTCAGTTCGTTCGCGGCATTGTCGAGCCGGGGCCTTTTTTCCGCGAGAAAACGGGCTGCCGACCACGGGGCTACATACATTTGCTTTCAAGCAACACGTGTTGTTCCGGCCGCGAAAGGAGCCCGCCGATCGTGATTCATCTCGCCGGTACAAATCGACTACCGTTAAATCAAACGTTCCTGCGAGCCGCGATTCAGCCGCGTGCAATTGACCAATACCCCGCCGATACACGGCTACACGCTCCGTATCTCGCGTTCCCTCGCCGCGCAAACGAGCACGTTTCTTTAAAAAATTGCTTTGTCTACGATCTGCGTCGTGCTTCTCGCGAAATAGCTGCGTGACCGTTCGTTATTTCGTACTGAGGGCCGCACAGCGGAACATTCGGTCGTTTTCGTGCCAAAATCGAAGAATTTTTGATAGAATCAAGGCACAGTAATGGATTCTTTTTACATTGAAGCTGAACTATTGTAGAATAAAGGAAAAATAAGCTATGATGGATAAATATTGAGCTTGTGAGAATTATTATTTAAATATAGAAAGACATTTTAATGGTCACTCAACATTGACTAATTATCTGATGTTATAATCATAGCGGTCCCTTATTTTGTCTAACCTTTCGCTCAACAAGTTTAAGAAAAATATATAATCCGGTGTCATGACAATTCTCACAGTTGGTTATAATTTTTAGCAGTACACAATTTAATCGGTTCATTACAAAATACAAGCTCTGTTCCAGGGAAAAAAGTTCAGTCACTATCTTTCTATTCCCTTGTTCCATTAACATTCTGATGTAACAATTAGAATCGAAAGATTTATAAAGGAACATCGAAATATAAACAGACACGATCTTCCAAGCACCGATACGCGTGACCTCCGTCAATTAATTAATACTAATTAATCATGGATGACGATGGATCAATGATAAAACTCGACGTCGCGGAACATTCACTAGCTTGGGATTACGAGCCAGATCCTCGGTTCCTTTTCTCTTTTCCCTTTCTTACTTTCTTCCTTTCTTTCTTCTTTTGTATTTGACCTGTAGAAAGCTAATTACTCGGTTGTCTGATCGGCGTCGGCGATCGTGAATAGTGAAGGACTACCGGCCGGAAACAGGCAAATGACTAATTACCTCACGGATTCATGCGAGTGAAATAACGTTTTCGATTGTACGTTTATGCCGTAATACCTGCTGCCTCTGTATTACACAGAGGATTATTAACGTGAAAATGTTGTTCGTGGCGCCATTCATTGGTGTGTGGAACACGCGCAGGTATACGAGTCCGGGCTTTCGAGACGACGCCTCGGCACTAATTAGCGCCACCAATTAACAAACAGCGCGTCCTCCCTCCTATACCTATTTCTCTGTCGGTCCCTCAATTCAATCCCTGGGTCTCTTCTTCTCTCTCGCCCGTTCGGTTTCCATTCCAATCTTCGTCTTCTTTCCTCTTTTCCAACCCTTTTATCTATTGATCCTGTGACTCGGCAATGGCCACACGTTTTCCGTTCTCGATTCGCCATCCACTTTCATTTTACGGATTTTCATTTTCGCTCCATCCCTATTAAAACCAAATGAAAGGGATCGTGCTATTTCACGTTTCTTTGTTTTCGTTTTCATCGCATTCATGTCTTTGTCTTTGCCGTTCACGGAATTCGTTTTCTCTGTAGGCACCTCGTAAATTCATTTCACGTCAAACGTCATTGTTTCTTCGCTCTATTGACGTAATAATGATGATCACCCGTGTATTTCGTGGTTGCGAATTACGTATTGTGTTCGACCCCGTGCATCGTATTTGTAGTGAATCGTGTAAACGGAAATTTGGTTGATTCGTTTGTCAAGTATAAATATTATAATTAATCTATATCAGTTTCGGAAATCTTCACTTTCGATTCGTAATTGAGTTCTGAAAATTTAAGGTTTAAAATTTCCATGTAGCCCTGTAGGCTTAACTAAGATACCGCACTTGATGAATTTACCTTTCTTTAAGTTTTCAGTTTTTATTCCTCTGTATTTTCTATACGAATTCAATCTATTAATACACCGTGCTATTAATAACAATTTTCAATTATTGGAAGACATATATGTTTATGTAATATTTCGTTGAATGAAGACAAAGGAAATACTATAATTAATTGCAATACAATTTTAGAAATTAGATAAAAATATATCATCAAAAATTCTAAGAATGTAAATCATTTCTTTTTTTCGACTCATCAATCACAATCTGGTATATCTATTCCTACGCAAATCTCGATTAATTTGAAACAATAATTTATAACAACAGATGAATATTTGTAACACGTTCGATGTTTCAAAAATTATAAAAACCACCGCATATTTAATAGGAATATCAACTATCTGAAAACACATAATTCATTCTCATATGGTAAGGATGTGGAAAAAATAGGAAGGAAGAATGAAGGGACAATTCAATGCGACGACGTGGTGGAAATGCAGTGAAACCTACAAGACGTTCCACGGACGCATTTAAACGTAATTTCCATGAAGCCTGCTCCATATAATTACGCCATTAGGACCTCTTTAGAGCCCATTTAAAGTCATAATCACTCAATGAGTCGAGCCGGTCCCGGCGTACTTTCTCGTGGCGATTTCACCATAGGCGCCTGATCTTTTTCTTCGTTCAACGAGGACCGCGTTTGCCAGAAATCTTCGTCGAATAATAGGGCCAACGTAAATCAACGGACAATAGCTAAGTAGACAGCTGCTCTCCCTTCTGCTCACCTTTTAGCATGTTGTTCGGAGTCGTGCGAGTACTCGCGTAAACAGGCTGGCATAAATCAAATGCTAGAGTATCAAGGGACATTGTGATTAAACTCTATCGAAGACTCTTCCGCTTTACTTTTTTTGCTATTAAGTATTATCGACTATAAAAAGATGCTTACCCTTTTTTGCGAAAAGTGTCGATTATTTAGGAACAAGTGATTTTTTCAGTATATTGGTTAGAATAACAACTAAACTGTGGATCGTTATGCAAATTTAAATTTTTAAGAATGAAATGGGCACAATAAAATTAATGCTGAAAATGGTTTTTTATAATAAATATTTTAAGAAGCACTGCATTTTAGATATTTTATATATAATTTCCATATTGTTTGCATTTCGTGCAAACTCGCACTCCCAGATTTCCCGTAAATGCATAAAAATACGCAGACTAATAATAATTGAGTGCAGAACAGTTTCCTTCGTTATCCGTAAAAAATGTATTAATATAAATATTAATATAAATATGAAAATAAAACATTAAATAACATACTACATATGTAATTCAATTACAGAGGTTTAAATATTATCAGATAATGCAAACAATATTTACAAAACAGATCTTGGGAACGTTGAGTACGTGAACGAAAACAGCACGTCATATGGCGAAGTTAAAAATTTGTAAGAAGGAAGTAATAAATCTATTCATTACAACTTTGTAAAAATATCAAGGTAAAAATATGAAAAAATATGAAATATCGAAGTTGTTTTCATTAACACTAAACGTACCAGTTACTAAGTTTTCCTTTCTAACTTGTAATACATACAAAATGTGGATATTGCTAAATTAGATTAATATTAACTCATTGAGTACTGGTAACGAGAAATCTCGTTTTTTATAAAGACACTTAGATATGCAACTTTGCTAGTTTACAAGTAATTAATCAGACGAAAAAAAATGTAACCGGTCGTAAAACAAAAAGGGTTACTCCTGTGTCACAACTTGCTACACTGGTTGCAAGATATTCAGCCCACGTACATGGTAGCTAATGACTTTATTATTAATACAACCACTTGAAGACGAATAAACTGGGCGCAACATACCCCGTGTTTGGAGTGAAGCAACATACTTTTTTCGATAACATACTACACATAGCTGGTTACATAGTATAATTCAGATTAAAAAAGCACCATTCCGATACCATACATGTACAAGCTATTAATTACCGACCTGTAATTGGTTAGGGAAGTATCCTGAGAAAAGTCTTATCGAAAACTGAATAAACAGCAAAGAACTTCGTTTGTAAGATGCAATGAGTACTGCGAGTAGGTGCCCCGCATTCAATCATTCGAATATTGAAACTCTAAATAAGATAAGATTACTAGAAGAAAAATTACCAATATATTAAAATAATATTAATACAAGATACATTGAGAACATGTTAAGATAATATTTATTAATAAAACATCCATTCAGAATGTATTAAGATAATATTAATAAAAGATACATTAATGACATATTAAGATAATATTAATAGAAGGTTCATTAAGAATATATTAAGATAATATTAATAGAAGATACATTAAGAATATATTAAGATAATATTAATAAAAACGTAATCGTCACTAAAATACTTTTGTTACTGTTATACAAATAATCGTCGTTTTCAAGGAATTTTTTGCATATACTGATTAGATGCATTTTCTACAATATATCGCAGTAAAAATACTTTGAATTTCATAATGCCACTGACATTTTTATTGAACGTTTAAATGCAAAACATTCAAATATTTTGTTTCTATTCAAAGATTCAAAGTAACACATTTCTGTTCATTATTTATTAAAGATTGAATACAATATTACAAAAGCTAATAGTTTTAATGTATAATTAATACATCTGTAAGGAAATATATAATGTTTATTGAAATCGAGAAGTCTGCATCATTTTTAATTATATGTAGATTATTTTCATTTTTTTGTATTTAAGCGTTTCTCCAACAACCTTCATACGATATAAAAATTTTCAACAAATTAAAGTTAAAAATATTTTGTGCAAATATTGACATTAACTCCGAATATTTTTACGTGTCACTGTACATACATAGGACATGTATGCATACGAATAAGAAAAGAGAAGCAGTCACATCGGAATTTTATTTTCCTTTGGACTGAACTGCGCATTTCTCCGTGTTGTTTCAGCAGTGTTCTGTTTACATTGCATTTCCGTCTTAATTCTCCGAGTGAGAAAAACATGTGTCAGAGAGTCACTTTTTTCATTACCAAATGTTAATGGGGCAAATTAATAGATGACTGTGGGAATGTATCAGCTAATTGCCTAGGTCTCTAGGCATTTTGTCGTGTATCTATGTGCACATGTATGTTACTATAACCACAGTTCTTTCAATCATTCAGCGTGAGATTTTTGTTTTTGCACATTTCGACGCTTAAAATTTATTCTTAAGCAGAATTTTATTGTTTGAACCATGTATTAGCAGCCATGATGGCGTGACTAATCATTATTATGATTATATACAACATATTTATTGCTTAACTATGTTTGCAAATTAAACTAAATATCATCCTATGACCAATTGAAATAATCTTTTACGGTTTCTACATTTTTGAAATATTCCATCCACAGCCAGCTAATGAAATTAATTTGAAGAAAATATTTAACTGTGGGTCGGAGAAGCATTCACTTTGAGTTTTATCAACACTTAAGGACAAATAAAATACTTCTTTTAAATGGTACCATGTAGTACTGTTTAAAAGTTTAACAATATAATTGAATAATTAGAGTATCGAATATTATAAAAATGGACATTCTTTGTTACAATGAATTACATGCATTCTTTCGATATTTTCTTTTGCTGTCAGTGATAATTTGTGCACTTGTGTTTTTTCGTTTCGTCTCATCTATGTTTAGTGACGAAACAATCGTAAACATAATTTAAATAATCAAGATTCACCTGTAGAGGATTACAAGTGTGTACTCAGAACAGTTCAATGGTGTTTAATGGCAAACAAATGTCCTTTGCATAATTCCGTGTTCATCGTGGATAGTGATAGATCACCAATAGCGCTGGAACGCGGGTCACGGCTCGTTACAATTTCTCGCAGCATTTTATGCTGGAAGAAATCTTGGCAGAAATATAACTAGCGAGAGAAAGAAGGAACATTTGAATGATTCAATCCATAATACAATCCGATCGCAGTGACTCTCTTAACTGGCATGTATGTAAGTGTGTATACGTATATCTTCTTAATGTCACCGTGACGTAAACCTCTTGTGTTTTCAATGCATTCGTTTCACACAATCGTTCGTGCAAGCCGCAATTAAATAGGATACCATACTCCTAGATCTCATGATCATCAAAAATGCTGTCGACACATTCCTGCGATTATCTAAGATGTATACAAGGTGTCCCATAATATGTGATCCATTTCAGGAAGATGTGATTGTGTGTGATTAAAAAAAGTACTAAATGTAAACTAAATTTTTTGTCCATTCAGACCTCGTTTTCCAGAATAGCAAACGTATATTTGTTCAGCAAATTTATATTTGGTTAGCTTCTGATACAATCGACCGTGAGTTATTCCATGTGCAAAAACAAGTGAAAATGCAAAATGAAACTTTGTTTTCATTTGTACTCGTTTTTGCAAAAGTGGAGTTGACATTTGGTTTATTTGCAGTTGACAAAATAGAAAATCCGTAACACGGATTAATTATACGTACTTAATGAATAATAGTAGAAAATATTCCCGTCTGTTTATTAAATATGGAAAAATATAATGTGCATTAAAATTTATAAATTATACAAAATCACACGAATAATATAATAAAGCATTGATAGATTTTCGAAGAATGGTAACCTTTGTATACTTTCAACCATTGTTTCAATCATTGCTTTTTTTTCTTATCTTTATATTTTACGAAGAGATACAGATATATTGTATAGATGCAATTTTTTAAATCATAGCGATACATGTTTAGCATCGGTTTCAACATCTTCCACTATCGAGTTTCATCGGAATATTATATAATGTTCATAAACACTGATAGAAGCACAATTAATCAATATTGACAATATACTAGCATCACAGGAAAAATGTTTGGTATTCATACGAGAAAGAACATAGTAAATCTTCAATATATCATTAGAGAGAAATGCAATAATCAAAGATCACACAACACGCCTACACAATAAGCGATTTAATAAAAAATTCTTCATTATATTCTCGCAATGAAATTGATTTCTCGAGGAACGAAGATGCCTCGAAACCTGCGTACAATCGTGTCTATTGACCCAGAAGTCTGCGAATCGTTCGATTAGAGATTAATCGATCGATGAATTCGCCATGTGAAAGTATCGTAAACGAATTTCAGTTGCCTGTAACACTATGAAATCTCATTCACGCGTCCATACTGTTTAATTAAATGTAAACTAAACCTTTTAAAGTAAGTGGATTTAATGCAGCAGAAATTAATTTGCAGAAAGGACAATGATCGCGAGGTTCCATTACAGCGATAAATCTTAAAATGGAGCTTAGGATTGCATTAGTAACACAGATAGTACATCTACGATGAGATGCAAGATAATCACGGATCACGCGTGGCTGTATACCGTGAACTTTATCTGATGTTTCGCGTTGTATTCTCACAATAGTAATAACCTTTCGCCTGCACGTTGAATACTAACTTCTACGCTAAATCCTGCTTGATTTAAAATTTGCACAGAAAACATCTGACATTGTTTAGACACTATTGTAATACAATTCTCATTACTCAAAATCAATTCTCTTCTTTCCATTTTCAAATTAGGTACATTTTATAGGAAATACTTCATATTTTATGTGAAATAATTGTTAACGTAGGAAATACTATTGAAATACGCTTGGCAACCGTAATATCAACCCTTTGTTCTATAATATCCTGTCAGACTTGTGATGAAAATTTTTAATTGAATTCGACAAATCTAGATGTTATTTATATTTTTTTTTTAAATATAAATTGAATTTTATTCATTTTCTATTGTCAATTGTTAATTTTCAGAGTAAACGTAAAAGTGGAATAAACATCAAATTCTTTTCTGTTTTTACTAAATTGTTATCGATAAAGTAGTTTTATCAAGTTGCTTGAGAAATCATAGAACAAGGAGTTAATAGAATATATAAATAACCACTGATTAGTTCGTACAATCAATATTCCATTTCACAAAATTTGCAAATTCTCGTTTCCGCAATGACGATGGGGAAACAGTGGATCGCTAGGTTTCGAAAATTGAGAAGGTTGTCCTCGGCACGATAGAGACGATATATCTTTAGCAAGATATATGATAATCAAGGATCACGCATAGGGACCATGCATTCCTGGTCTTATCTGATGTCTTGCATTGTGTTCCTTTGGCGGCGCTAATCTTTTGCGAGATACACGTACACGCGTGACTATTGTTTATTTTTGGCGGGAGAACCGATTCATAACGGCGAATAATAAAGTTCTCGCTGCTTATCTGATAGCGAGCGTCGTTAGCGGGTTGATGGTTTTATTGTTCGCTTTTCACGAACAAACTGTTCCCTGCTAGTGATATTCTCGTCACATTTACGCTAGTCTGAACATCGGGAAACCTTTTCTATTGTGATCAGAAACTTTGGGTTAGGCTACGTGCACACTAGAGTATACATCACGTATCACGATCTACAATAGACTCGTAACAAATTGATACACATTTTCTAACACATTTTTGTACACTTTCGATAGAACAATTCTATTATTCGTTTTATTTAAAGTATACCTGACGTCTTTTATTATTCTCACGTGTATATGAAATATATTTATAATTGTTAAACTGTTGTTTGAGGTATCAGACTTTATGCTGCAATTCTTATGAACACTTTTTGATGATAGAACACGGTTTAATAATGAATTAATATTAATTCCAAATATACACTGATAAGAACAGTTTCATCTAATCACTCGGAACTTTCCATATCAACGAATGTTTTTAGTAAATAATTATTTATGTCTGTGTATATTAAATATTTTACTTTTATCCTATCTGAGGAATTAATGTAGACAAAGTTTGTTCGATCCATTTAGTACCTAAGCAATATAATAAGCGTAAAAATACTAAAGATATACCAAATCACATTTTTCCATGATGTATTCAAACACACTGAAATCGGCCCCTATGTACAATACATCCTAAGACGTATATTAAAGTACCGCTTGTAATAAAATGCTGCCACTAATGCACATCAGTTTTCTTTTAATTGAAATTTAATTGAACTTAAACATATTTAGACAGTCTAGATACATCTAACAGGATAAGATAGCAGTGAAAATAAGAATGTCTCGATTCAGCACATAAAATACGACAATATCACTAATCTGCTTAAATGAGCGATAGATAGTAGATCGTAAATTTTTACTGCGTGTTTCCTTAAGCGACAATTGGGTTGCAGAACAAATGACGTGCAATCCGCGCATCAGCGTATACGCACTTTAATTATTCGCCCGACGGAATTCGTCGGCCGCAATTGCCGGTCGCGTTTGAATACTCCGTTCCATTCCTTCCAGCGAAGAACGTTTGGAAAAAGAGATCGAACAGATCGTCGGTAGCCTGTAATTACTAATAACGATACATCG
The DNA here is from genome assembly GCF_051020985.1 of Nomia melanderi. Classification (NCBI taxonomy): domain Eukaryota; kingdom Metazoa; phylum Arthropoda; class Insecta; order Hymenoptera; family Halictidae; genus Nomia; species Nomia melanderi. Next base: position 9,087,568 of record NC_135005.1, read on the forward strand.
TAATTGCTGCGTTCGATATATTTACCCGAAGAACTTTATTGCGAGACCGGTAACACTTGCTGCCTTTAATCGGCGTCATTACAAGTGGAGAAGGCAATTGCAGATAATCGAATCTTCCGGATGTGAACTGTAGGTGATGCATGCGAACCGAACCAGTTCTAGAATGCAGGAATGCGTGTTCGTTAAACATTGAGGAAAAAGACTGTTAAGATGGCGATGAATAGATATCGGCGAACGACCGCGGCTACACGTACTTACACACAACACCGGTAGAAAGTACAACATCGGATTCACAATTAATGAAACAATGAAATGTCGTTCTGCAACGACACGAAGCCCAAACTTAAATTCTAGAAATGCTGACGGAAAACGATTCTACTTCGTCACGCTGTGTTGCGTGAGGGAAAAGTATAATTGTATAATTGACAGACATATCAGAAATCGTGTCAAGTAATATTTTGCAACATAGTTCTTCTGGTATGTCCTTAATCATTGAGTGGAAAAAATATAATATCGTTTTAAGGACTGTTCAATAGAATCTTTTTCTATCATTTTCACCTATGTTTTCGTTAACCAGTTTCTTTAACTTCAAGTCCTACATGAACTCAATTCCAAACACGATCTGGTTGGGAATTTTTGAATGCCACTGTAGATATATTAAGGCTACATCATATAGGCAAGAAATCTATTATTCAATGAAAAACGAGTAGTCGTCTTAATGTAAAATGTATCATTCATTCTATTAGAACAAATATTAGTGAAATTAGTGCCGTATCGGACGTTTAATAATAGGTCAGGCGTAGGATATATTTTAGTAGAACAATTATGCCAGCGTCATACGCACGGGTAGAGGTATCTAGTGGCTACCAATTAGATTACCGAGTTGTTATTAACTTCCATTTTCACAGTAATTTCTGTCCTTAACTCCAGTGGCCTGTCTACGCCGAATGGATAATTTACCCGACAGGATATCCTGTCGATCGGCATCCGGCAGTCATTCGATCGACCAATCTTCGTCAGAAATCAAATGTCGAGGCGAAAGCTGGCCAGAACGCACGATGCCATAAAACACGTCGTGTTAATTAACGATTAACCATGACCAGGATTACTGGCTGCTCGGTGGAACTGGTAAACGGGGACCCTCGAGCAACGCCTACTACACGTCGCCCGCGAATTAAGCCGAGAATCAGTGCATGGTGATTAGAATGTTGATGGGACTAATGCCGCTGATCACCGTGCAGCGTAACGACGACCGATCGAATCGGCTTCCGTTTTCTGATTTGATATCGGCAACGTAAACAAGTTCCCTGCAGCTTCGAATTTCCAAAATACCGTTACTCCAAAAGACGTTTAATTGTCAACATCCGGCGTTCTACGCGACGACGAACATCTTATTAGAAGCATACATTTAATAAGCAATTTTTAGACTGTGGATTTTTATGCATTTATGAAGAATTTGGGAGTGCAAAATTGCATAGAATGCATTGGAAAAAATGAATGAAATGTCCGAAGTGTAATATTTACTAACAACAAGTGTTTTCTAACGTGATTATATTGCTCTAATTATGTTTTTCAACATTTGAATTTTGCATGAAAATTCGCAGTCCAGTAATTACTAATGCAGATTATCATCTTATCCATTTATCAATTATTTTGTAACATTTACATTCACTGGAAGAAGCAACGTTTTCGTAAATTATTTTTTACTTTTTCCTTACTTATTTCCCATACGCAAGAAAAGAGGTGAATTTATACGGGTATCAAGAGTTTCAATCGAATTACGTGTTTGAATCAATTGCTCTTTGCCGAATCCAGCGAAGAATCGCTAAGAACGCGTCGAATATATGTTATGGAAATATCGCGTGTACTTTATTAAAAGCTTCACGCCCATAATTGACTTTTATTCTTCCATCGTTTCGTTATATCCATGTAGCCGAGGAGCGATCCTCGCCTGATCTCGAAAGGATCGGCCACGAGAAATGGATCATACGGCGAAACGTTAAATTAAAAACCGGTAACGAACTGACCGTTCATCGCTAACACGACTGCGAAGCATCTATTGCACCTGCACCGCCAAACTGGCACCAGTCGAAACGGTCGATGTGCCGAGAGGTTGGTAGTCCTGTTTTGACAGATCATAATTTATCGTGCGCTCGTAAAACCAATTCTACGAGCTCCTTTCCCTCCTCCTTCTCTTCCTCCTCCTCCCCCACCGCCGCCGCCTCTTGCTACAGCAGAATTGACTACGGATCGGATTAACTAAATATCATAAGCAGAATACTACAATCGTTTATGTAAATTCACATTTAGCCAAACCGCGCGAGTACTTATCTTACGTTTTGTAAATAATAATTTCAAGTAAAATATTCATGCAAAACAGGCGCTGCCTGTCGAGTATGTGAATTATTTAGTGTAGACCAAGTATAGGACGTTTATTATAAAAATCGTGCAAATTCGTTTATAGGAAACATTCAAAATATGATTCACTTAATTTACATAGGCATCTGTATGACTGGAAAGACTGGCAAAGCTGCATTCCTTAATGTCTATTAATAATTTCGAAATGCAGAATACGTTAGATAGTATTAGATATACTGTATTTTACTGTCAGAAAATTAGCATACTTTTGAGCCAGATATATGATGGCATGTATCAGATTCTTCTGATAAGTTGTAAGAATAGCTGTAATCTTGGGACCAGAAGTCTGTAATTTGTCTATCAACTGTTTCGTGTATTTTATCGCGTTTTGATCCATCATGGGCGTTTCGTCCACCCGAATTACTCTACACCACGGACTTTTTTGGGCCACCCTAACCGTAATTTCAGTTTGCCCTCGAATTAAACAGGCTTAATTAAAAGTGGGAAAAGTCATACAACATGAACATGATTTTCGTGTTCTATAAAATGCGGGCTAGAGTAAAACTTGCTGTATAAAAGTGTGTTGCATACTTTTCTATTGCAAAATGATTTTTTGTAAATTCGATTGAAATATGAAGTAGTTATAGATATGTATCATAGTTTTGAAGATAAAGGTACATTGATGAAGGCAGTTTTTATAAAAGTCAGAGACAACTGTGAATATTGAAAAATTATTTACGTTCAATGATATAGAAAGTAGTACATGTAATAAAATAAGATTCTAAATCTTCAGCGTATTTCAATATAATCATTTCAACGTTCAATTCAGTATTTATGAAAATTGGAAATAATATTGCACTGAATATTTCGTAGAGTAATTTTATTTAATTTAGAGATTGAATGTAATACTATTGTTTGGATACAAATAATATCTTCAAACTTTATAAAAACCAGAAATAGGGAGTAGTAAATAGAGATATTAGTCAGTCACATTCGAAAATGCGAATATTTGACGTATCATTAAAGTACCTAATTCAAAATTCATTGTCAAAAATTACTTTAGTCTGATTTGCTTCAAAATATACACACTAGTAGGATTATAGCCCCGTTATTACTAAATTACAACTTTTTACTATATTCCAAAATAAAACGGCAAAAGGGAGTCAGAAGTTAAAATACATATTTTGTGTAATCCATTAGCAGCTATATTTCTTTATTAAAGTATAATATTTTCCTTCCGCTCACATTGAAAACAACAAAAAGTCCGAATTTTTAATGCGATATAATTTTATTATTTGATTTTCTCCTCGTTTACATTTTCGCATTCTCTAGGTACAAAAATTCAAAAGAAATGGGAATCTCCAAAACCAATGTCTACTTATAATCCATAGTTAACTAAAATGATATTATTATTGATTATAAGAACTTCAGTTCTGTTATACAATAACTTCAAGGGAAAGAAATGACCTCAAAGGTTACTCGTAGAAAAACTTCCAACTCTTCATAAATATCTCGTTGAATATATACAATGAAACATTATCAACTGAAGCACTCCTATTAAAACCAACAAATATCTCAACAAATAACTTCACGTTTCACCAACATATAAAAACGAATTATCACAAATCTAACACACATTTCAGTCCCCACAAGCAGCAACGGTAGTGCCAAGTTTAAAATAACAAGTTCGCAACATAGTGAACAATTTCAAGAATTACTTCTTCAGCTGAGAGGAGGTTAATACTTTTTATGTGCGAGATGTACGTTCGACAAACAAACGGTGAAATAAAGCTGTCAGGACTTTAGGCTGTCCAACGTGTAGCTGCCACGGCTCGTCAGATAGCCCTGAAGCGGTGCCGGAACATAGTCAGAACCCCGACGATTTTACGAGCGGTCCACCGCTGGTGTTCTTTAATAATACATCTACATTATGCGCGGCCAAAATGGGAATTGCGACGATGATGTAGCGTCCGGGCGCTAAATTTTTACGTTTCAATTAGACAGGGACGTTCGACGGAGTCTCGAACGATCCCGGTGCGCACGGTGCAACGTCTTTTAACGCCGCGCGTCTATATAGCGCGAAATAATGCTTCCCTCCCTCTCCTGTTCCTGTTCGCATTTCTTGCTACGCATTCATCGTGATTCTCTTCTCTCTGGGTCGAGTATTATTTCTTTCCCCTTTTCCCTCTTCCGTCAATTCCGCCTTCCTTTTTTCCGTTTTCGTTTTAAAGGACGTTCGAGAGAAGAGAATCCGACCGCGGCTCCTCGCAGGCAATGTAAATTTTTACGTTCTAATTATACGGCACGTACGTCCCTGGAATTCGTAAGGGCGCTGTCCGGACCCGAGATGGATGGCCTCAGTTTTTGCGGCACGGTGAACGACCAGCGCCAAGGAGGAGGCGTCTGGAGCGTGAGCCGACTTCCACCCGGCCGATGATCCCGGTTGCGTGCATGTGAAAACCTGTCGATCTAACGGGCACCGAATTTCGGCCACTGCACTTTACGATTGGAAGTCTGTTGCGCGTTGTTCGGCTGGTCGTTGGGCGTCGTTCAAATGCCAGAACCGCGATGGAAGTTTCGGTGGAACGTTTGTTAATCAGATAGCTGCTTTCGACGAGCACACTCGTGACGAAGAAAGGGCTAGGTTTTGTGTTATGACGGGTATACTCGGCGAACGACAGCTAACTAGTTAAGAGTATATTTATTTTTGACGGAACCAATTTTATAGGTGTACATTACTTGAGCGAACATTTTTGGAAATATTACTTGTACGTATGAACATGTATAGATACTAGAATAAGGCACACGCTTTTCAAAGAGGTTGCAACTCGTTAATTGGGAAAGGTGATGTGTAAAAGGGATTTTCGTATGGTGGATCACTCATTTTCTTCATAGTCGTTCTGAAATGTTTTATATCGAATAACGGAAATAATGGTAAATCAGGTAATGGTGATAATGTAAAAGTTTAAATGCGTAAAATGAGAGTTACGTGTAATAAGCATTTTAAATTTCTTTGTTAACACTAGAAGTACCGTCAAAATTAGCCAATCTTGATTCCTTCTTCTTGTAATTATTGAAAAGATAATGTAGAAATTTTAATAGATGCACTTTTATAGTTTCTATAGAAAAATTACGAACGGTCAGTTCGACTGCTCAGTAGTTTTACTTTAGTTGTCTTCAAAGATTTCGTGATTACGATTTTTTAATTATATTCAGTAATTCGTGAATTACGATTTTTTAATTATATTCAGAAATCAAGACATATTCTTTGAATAAGCAATTATAGATGCGTTTACTTAAATATGCAATGCCTTTCAATGTCCACATTTCACATCAAATTAATTGTTCCAGTTAACAGGAGGGAGCTATCTTTCTCCAGTGCAATGTGTTAACGGAAATTTGTATCTCAGACATAGTAATTGCAAATTGTCCCCTTTGTTGCCCGGCGTCCACCGCATAAATCACGACTGCTTCACAGTTCTGCTTTTTATGAGATTCATACTTCATTGCATCTCACGGGATTCAATGGATTTCTTTCGTTGCAAGAAGCTTCGTAAATCAAATATATAAAATCAATATGTCCGAGCGAGCTGCAATAAATACCTTCATTTATAACTCAGTTGTAAGCATGAAAACGGCTTTTTTGGACATTTTTGTAATTAAAGAGAAATTGCAACCTCGAAGACGTACGATGCAATAAATAATTTCTACATATATAGCGCTGTAAAAGATAAAAACAGCACATTTTTCATATTCCACAATTGGTGAGATGGAAACCTCCATCCTTCAGTTAAACTATGAAATGAAGTACAACTATACACCAAAATCAACAGTAGAAAACAACAATTAAACGGAACAAAACAACACTATCCCAAACTCGAGGACATTAACTAAAAATGAATAATCGTTATACAACACTGTAAACAACAAGAAAAGCATATTTTTAACATTCTACAACTAGGATCGAAGAATCCCCATCCCATATTCAAAGAAATGAATTACTAACACGTAACAAAATCAACCATAGAAACTCATAATTAAAAGACACAAAAGTACACCACGAGAGACTACTCCAAACCTCGTTCACCAATACTCGCAGCGCGCGCATAAAGCCCGAGGACTTCCCGAGTCTAGCTTCTCCGATTCGAAGGAAACACGGAAAGCCGCGAATCCGAGGCTCGTTCCATAAATTCCGGTTGCTCGTTTGTCCCCCGGACTAAACGTAATAACCAATACTCGGGGGTGGCGCATCGCCGTGCTCTCGGTGTCCGACGATGTTGTTACTAATCTCGATCGCGCCCACTATAAATCGTTCGGTTCTTGGATCCCTTTCCTTTTTTTTTCATTTTCGTTTAGTGCATCGGAAATATCTTAGCATTATAAGGGCATACGCGCGATAAATCACGCCGGCCTTAAAGTTTATCGCGCCGCGACGCCCTATCGCGGCCGGAGCTACGACGATTAAGTTTTTGCGAGCGTTGGTGGTCTGATCGTCCCCCGGTAACACTTTCACGGGACACCGAGTGCCAGTTCCTTCAGGTTTCCGAGAGATAGTTTCTCCCGCGACGAGGACGAATATTTACGGGCGTTTAGAAACCCTGGGTGTGGTTCGCCGCACGCATAAACGACGGCCGCGGTCGCGCCGCGCTGCGCCAGGGAGAAGCGAGCCGCGCCGCATAAAATACACGGGATATTACTCAGCGGAGAGGTATCGAAACTGACGTCGCCCAGGATCAAGGATCGTAGAGAACGCGCGCGCGCGGGTCAAGAAACCGTTCCGCACGCACCGCCAACTTCCTCCACGCCGCGGATAAATGGAGCTGAACGATCGCGGAACGCTCTCGCTGCCTAATCTAACCCGCTTGTCCACTAAATATCGCCGGCTGCCAACGTACCAGCCTTTCGATAATGTTAACTACCTTCAGTCATGATAACGGGCATTCCCTGGCGTCAAACCGTTGCAAAATTCCGCAGAAAATTATTCGGACGTTTGCTTCATTCAATCTTTCACGGATACTTTCAATCGGCAATAATTATGGTATCACTAACTAAATCTATCGTGTTTTGTGTTATTTGCTGATTTTCAAGCTGTGCCTCTGGAAGAGGAAGTAATCGAGTTGTTGCGTTGGTGAGGGTTGGGGATATTGGATATGATATGAAGATTTTTTTAATTGTGCATGAAATTGAGTGTGACGTTGATATGAATTTTGAATTAGCATTATGGGTCTGTTATCAATTCCATGGGCAATAAGAACGAAATATGTTTCATAAAGAAATAACGGTTTTTCGTGAAAAATGTAGGTATTGACTTTTATGTTGCATCGAAAAATCATAGAATATCGAATTTTTTAAGTTTAGACATGTATTTGTCAGGAGACCTTTTCTGTCTTCTTTGTTTTCTTCGAAAGGTGATTAAGAGAATTAAAATTATCAAACTTGTGTGGCTGACGTTAACTAAAGATGCAGCATTAAATGCATAAAGTGTATACGGTACGTAAGTTCAACGGATTTACTAGGTACAACTGCATCCTGGTACCGCCCAGTGCAACATTATGGCAGTCACGAACTTGCTACAAGCAACATTCGCTTAAATTACCTCTATCGTGTAACTGATATCGTTGCAACGAAATTTGTTTTTACGTTTTGCAAACTATAACCCAGAAAATCATTGAAAATGTAATTTCCGCTGTTGCTCAACATTATACAATATCCAAAAAATGAAGTAATTACTGTTTACGATAGAGTTAATTTCACGAAAGAGTTAATGACGATTTTCTGTTAATCGCAAAGGGAAGGAATAGAAAGGTTCCTGACGGCAACGGATTACGGGTTATCGGCAACGGATATCATAAATCTACATGTGCTCTCGATCGTTTATGGAATATTACAATGTTGCATGCAAATACTTCTACGCACGTCGTAAGTAAACTAATAATTTTTTTCAACGGAAGTAGAAAGATGAACATAGAATAACGAATAAAATAAGAAAATAATTGTCTACTTTGGAAGGCAACGATAGTAGATTCTGTATCAATCCAAGATGGATAATTTGAAATGCTCGCTAACAATATTTAATAACCGTCACAATATTTCATAATTGCATTTACAAAAATAACCGTGGAAACTATTAACTTGTTAATAAACAAATTTAAAATATTTTTATCTTTTTGTCATTCTTAAATTTGCTTCTCTTAATAGCAAGTATTTTTCGCAGAATGACCATGTTATGAATTAATATTAATTAAAACATTTATGAAAACTCTTACTCAAATAACGTAACTAATATTTATGTGTTTGTGAAATAAACAGAATCTCGAAGTGCAATATGGTTGTTGGAAAACGTCAGACGTGCACAACCAACGACAGTTGACGTGAAAAAATCTTATTTGTCCACGTGAAACCTTCAAATTGGCACTTCTTTTTACAAGCGTTATCACATACACAACAGCGGTGTAATTACTGTAACCGCCATGTTGTTCATGTCCTATATCAAATTGCACGGTATACGATGATATTAGAGTTTCCGGGTACTGTGAATCCTGTCAGATTCTGAAACGACGTCAAACCTGGTTCCCGATAAAATGTCGACACTGCCCCCTCATGAAATTCAATGACCTCTAATTACAATGATTCAATAAACGATTGCATCGCTAACAAGGACATTTTTCTGCGCTCACGCGTTCGAGCCATATAAAAATAACAACGACGACCTCGGACTTCTTCCAAATTACACTTACGTCGTGTAACTAACATCCTGTTATTAGTATTTTATATATTAATAAGTGTTATAGGGAAACATTATTACAATAAAATGAAAATGAATACTAATATTTGGTTGAACCTGATCAATAGTTTCGATGCTGCGTGTTTAACATATTCTGTTTTCATTTTAATAATTATTTTAATTTCAATTGTTAATAACGCATGTGTTCACACCGTGGGTCATATGCACGAAAAGAAATATTAGCTTTTACTGGAGATTCTGTAAGCAAACATCCTGTTACAGTATTTCATGAATTTCCCAGTAAGTACGATTCGTATGCATAACAGCTAAGATTTATTAAAAACATCAAGTACATACTATTGTAATGTCAAGTATACCACTCGTTTGTTATAAGATGTTCCACCGTTCAGTACTAATAACAATTATGCATCAGAAATCTAGCATTTGCTATTACTTATACTTAAACCCTATAAGCGTTTACTTTGTTCGTACATACGGCCCTACGAATCCAAATTCGATCTCGCACCATCGACCTAACCAAGACCTAACCAAGACCTCGAAAGCAACGAACGATGAAAGAATATCGAACAGAGTCTTGCATCTATAATAAAACAGTAATAACCATAAGCAACTTCAAACGCAAGAAGTATTCACCCAGTACACACCATCGCGTTATTATTATTTCAAAGTAATCGTTCCAATAACTTGTCTTTAACTCAATAAACCTAAGACAGGATAAAACGAATATATGCCCACGCGTATCATTCGCCTAAATTCGAATAGAAAAATGCTGGTGCATTTACCACGCATAAATTGTCATTATCGATAACCAGTCGCCGACAGGGGAGAAATCGAGGAGGCCGATGATAGCGTGTTTAGTGAAATCCAGTTCCAAACGATATTACCGGAGACGAAAAACAACTCGCGCGCATAATGTGCCGTACGTAATACGCCACATCTTCTTACCGGCGAAAACTGCGCTGCAACATCCAATTTCCGATGCAGAAGGCGTGCCGGTGCGACGCGCAAGAATTAAAGAATAATTTTCTCCCGTGTGTCGCAGTCAATTTGGAATAATGCTGACAAATTACGCCGGCGATGATTCCGAGCTTCGCGGCCTGTACCGGGAATCCTGAGTAATTCGTCGATACCGGTTGATCATGGTCGCTACCCGGTCGCATGCGCGCAACGGTGCAAGTAGGATCTTCGTGATCGCGCGACACTTTTCAAAGTCCGATGAAATCGGCCGTAATTGCATGTAGGAAGCAGGTGATCAGCAAAAAAAGGGGGACACCGAGCATCCAATTTACGCTCGCATCTGCCTAACGACAGCCGGCGTTGACGAAATGTAAATTGAGCCCGGAGGAACGCGATCGAGCTCCTTCCAAGGTTAGACGCGACAGATCTTGCGCTGCCATCGATCGTTTCGCCGCTTAAAAGAACCGAAACGCCTCGGTCTCGATCTTCCATTGGAAGAAACTGCCCACCGCCGACGACACGTCCTGGACTAATTACAGGGAGCGATGAACAAAAAATTGGGGAGGGCAGAGGCGATGAGACGGTGATAAGTGAAAAATTATCGAGGATCATACTTCGCCATTTTGATGTTCCAATTAGCGTTCCCTCGCGGCCGATTCGAGAAGCTAGCGCGGATGGTGAGAGCGTCGCGGAGCGATACCATCGATCCTTGCGTTCCAGGTTTAGAATCGTATCATTCACGTGTAATATAATTTACATGAAATTAGGGTCAATAAAAACTTTCACCCTCCGCGTGTTTGTGGGGCTTGCGAGAGGTATTAATGTTTGTTCTGCATTCTTGATCTGGTAATGATAGAATTGATGGTATGAATTGTGCAGCCAACGTAATAATGTGAATTGTGATAAAATTAGTATGATTTGTAATAAAGATAATTGTACAGTGTTCGTGTAAGTACGGTATATAATAGCATTTATTGTAATATCTTTGCAGTTTAATCTTCGCATATGTTTTTTAAATTTTAATATATATACATATATATGATGGACATTCTATATCTGTGAGTCGGTCTTATTTATACAATTATTTTAACTGTTTCGAAGGTAAAGTTAAATGAATGCTAACAACGAATTACAGTTGATTTCCCTACACGATGTAAAATCAGAATAAAAACATCTGTTCATCTGTTAAATCAAACGGATCGAATGCGTTGCAAAAAATACGTCTAACACGATCCGAAATATAATTTCCCCGATGAAATTTGAAATAGTACTAACAATGTCGCAACGCACTGGTATCGTCCGTCATTAACGCAATCATGTAGGAACCACGAGGAGCTGCGGTGCATTCACCTCGTTCGGAGCTAATTAAACCACTTAGCGGCTTACCATAAAATTCAGAAGAAAACCGTGTCGGTATTTATAAATTAATTCCCGGTCGCGGTCAGGAATTAACCGATACGGCCGCTGGTCTTAAGGTTCCGAATTTTATGTGTCGTAAAATATATTTTTAACATCCGCGGAAGTGTCGCGGATGCAACGGCGGTCGACGATATCGAGGCATCGCGACGAACTTGAGGAAATATGAAACTACCTTCGCCGGCCGCGTTCCATTGAATTAGCCACGAAATATGGTAATCATTCGAGAAAAAAAAATTTCTTTCGCGCATGTTTTTGTTCATAATGCATTCAGGGCGGCGACTTATCGGGTACTTACTTAAATACGTTCAAGCCAGTTATACAATTAAATTCTAAACTTCCTTGGTATCGCTCGATTTTTTTTAACTTAATGAGATCACGCAGTTAAAATGCAAACGTACGATTATTTGATGCTGTATCATTTAAATAATATTTGCGTGAGTTTACTTATTCACAATGATATAGAAATGTAATAGAAATAGATCAAATAAAGATTATTACATGCGATCACATGTAATCCTTATTTTCTATAATTTTACAATTTATTTTAATTCGGTAATTGCTGTTTATAGATTTTTACTAGTGAAATGTTATTGGAAATTTAAATATGCTCACAGATGTTTTTCAAAACTTAAGTCGGTTGTGATTTAACTATAAATTACTATCATTCATAAAACTTGATTTTATAATACTTCATTTGTATGAATTAAAGCTCAGTAAATTTTATTGATGGTTACAAGTACCACTTACAAAGTAATTGTGTCTCAAAATTAATTAAGTAAGTAGTTATACCAAGTTTCTTATTACCATTTATATATTTATACCCTTTACATTTTTGTATTAACACGTAATTTAATATACTACATTGAAAATAGTATTCTCTCCAGTATCTTAAATGTTCAGTACTCTGTGCACGTTCAATAAAATATTATCAAATAAATTATATATTTCATACATTTCGGAGATGTCTACTATTTATTTTATAGAGCCTTGCAAAATAAAATTTAAGGAAAACAATACTACCACTTAAAAGATACCTTTAACTTTTAAAAAGACTGGTAAACGTACGCTATTATGAAAACGAATTATAATATTTTATTCACATTTAATATATTCGTAAAATCAATATATAATTCATATACATCTTTTCCATCGCCTTTAATCCCCGGGTAATTCTAGATTTCTTACCCAAGAAATACCACCTACCGTGAGCTTTCTTTAGGCATAGATTTTCTGCGTCAAGGGTCTATCAGCGGACCGAATCTATTATTACGCCTGTCTTCGTTGTAATTAATTATGATTGCGGCGTGTGCATCAACTACCACATCGTTCTCAGGGTATTCCGCGTCGCCATCATGGCTTCTACGCATTCGTGTTCCCTTAATGATCAACGGTGAACATATGAACTTGTATCATTCACTGTAATACAGGGTGCCTCAGAAGATGGGGACAATGTTAACGAAATTAATTAGATAAAAAAAACGTTCATATAAACTTCTTATTCAAACTGCTTCATCGTGAAATTATAAACGTTCAAGCAGTTCTTATTGTTACACGGAATTATGGACACAAATAATTCTCGTTCATTGTTGTCGTTTATATAACTGGAAGAATAGCTGTGATACCTCTACCATAGATCCGTTATAGTACCGAAATAATTAATGAATAAAGTAGTTAATTAAATAAGAACTTATATCAATAACTACTGATTTATTACTCGAAGCTATCAGCTATCACCCGCGTGTCGTAACCGTAATTTACGTGACAGCGCAGATATAATTGAAGCATTCAGAAATTTCTTCGCTTCAACACGCTTCATCGTAATTTCTGATAACCTTAACCTCTTGGCACACAATGACGTCTAAGAAACGTCGTAAGGATATCAAGCTTAGTTTAACGGAAATCAATAAATTAATAAAAATCAATTGAAGTAAAAGTGAAAGAATATTTTGTTGTTATCAATGTTTCACCTTCCAAATAGCTGTACACAGAACAATCTATAGAAAACTTCTTTTCATGAATTATTAATAATAACGTAAATCTAGTTTCACCTTCGAAATAGCTCTACACAGAACAATCTATAGAAAACTTCTTTCCGTGAATTATTAATAATAATGTAAATCTAGTATGCATAGTTACGCAGGAAGTTGTACAAGCAAGAGGGTGAATGCGTTTGAAAATTCTAATCAACAATTAACGGCAAATCTAACATTGGATTCTGAAGGCTGCGCGATGACGAAATGCAGCCCTCCTCGAAGGTACAGGGTCGTCGAGTGTGTTCTCAAGTGGGTTCCTCGAATTAGTTCTCTCCGTCTTAGACGTGGTATACAGACGTTTCTCCTACGGGTATATAAGTATATACGACTGGCAACAATGGCGGATTCCGAGTGGCCCTTGAAACGGCTCTAATAATTTATATGCTTAAAGGGGCCTAGCTGCCTATGTGAAACATAGACGCCATGAAACAAGGGGTCTACGATGAGAAGAGCGAGTCGTGCTCAAGGGTGGCTTGGCTCTGAGATCCGTGGACGAGAACCCTTCAGCAAGGAGAATCGCTGCTGTTGCCGCTCCTGGGGTCCTGTCGTTTGTCGTCTGTCGTCCGACATCGACCGAACCAGCCAGTAAACCGTTTATGATGCATCCATTGCGTAATTCTCTTTGATATCTTACTGCGAAACAAAATTCTTGCGTTTACGTGGCACTTAACCAGTAGATATTCATTTTAATATTGTTCATCTATTGAGTATGTAAGGCATTCACATACATTGTATGGCAGCCGACGCGCCCGCGACCAGCGTGCATTTCATTTGTTTCAAACGAGACATTTCGCAGCCGTTCTGCGACGGTCAGTTTTTACGGGAACATCGTCCGGAATAAAACGTGTTATTCATAACTGTACGTTATTTAATTATGAAAGCCTATTCCAGACATTACAATTGGCGACGAGGATAAACAGTGAAATATTAGTGAATCAGTGAACAGAGTGGGACCGAGGATCGTGATTCAGATAGCTCAGAGAAATAACGCAGATCAAGAAATACCAAAACTGGCGACGACAATTGACTCGATCGAGTACACTAGGAATGAAAATTGGACAATGTGATTCGAGAAGTTGGAACAGTATGTTTTGGCAAACAATGTCCAAAACGAGAAAAAAGCATTTTTTCCTAACATTGATGGGTGGCGAGGGATATGCAATCCTGAGAAATTTGTGTGCCGCAGCGTTACTGTCGACGAAAACATTTGCTGAATTGTCGACGATAATGAAAAAACACGTGGAACCTACACCAAATGTGATTCTCGAGCGCTACAAATTTAAACAACATCGGCAACGGGACAACGAGAATATAAAAGTCTTCATAGAAGAATTGAAGAGAGTCTCAACGCATTGCAGTTTCGGGGAAAATCAGCGGAACAGCATGCGCGGCCGATTTGTGTGGGGACTCCAAGCAGAAGCATTGCAAAAACGTCTACTGCGCGAAAAAGACTTAACGTTCGACAAGGCGGCGGAGATGGCTACAGCATTCGAATCAGCGAGCCGAGGCGCAGCAGGTATTCACAACAACGGAATAGGCCGGAACGCGGACCAACCAGCCGTCAACTACATTTCCGACAACAAAAAGACGAAACCGGGCGGATCCCGATCATCATGGGATAATCGTAATAATAATCAAGGTAAGAAAAAATGTTTTCGTCGCGGTAAAGATAATCATGTTGCTTCAAATTGTAGATTTCACGATAATAAATGCAATGAATGTAATAAAATAGGGCATCTCGCGCAGGTTTGCAAAACGAAAAGGCTGGAAAACGGAAATATAGACGCGGAAAATTATAAGGGAAAAGGGCAAAAGCGCAACGCGAATAATCAACATTTTTTATCCGAGTGCTAAGATTTAAATGATAATTGGGATGAGGCTTTTGAATCGCGGAAGAATCGAGCGAGAATATTAACAATGTTAAGTTCGCTCGAGAAGAGTTAGAGCTGGGTCGTTGCGAGATTGAGCTGCTTAAACAGGTACGGAAGATGAGCACGTCCGAAGATTCACCGAAAAACGAGGTGAGCGATACTCCCCCCTTAGAATCAGCCACCGCAATGTCGGCGATGCGGCAAGGAACCAGTGTTGCGATGTTGGCAGAGCTCGTGAGTCATTTTGATGGGGACGACGCGATACTGTTCGGACAGTGGGGACGACAAATGCGACTGATGAGGAAATCGTATCAGCTGACGGAGAACGAAGTCAAGATACTTCTTTGCTCCCGACTAAAGGGGAAGGCGTTGGAATGGTTCAATTCTAGGCCGGAATACATCATAACGCCGGCAGACGCGCTGCTAGAGGAGATGCGCCGTATATTTAGTTCCCAACCGAATAAAACGCTGCACCGAAGAGAATTTGAAAAGCGGCGCTGGATAAGGAACGAGCGGTTCGGTGACTATTACCACGGACAAGCTAATACTGGCAAATCGGGTACCCATGGACGAGGAGGAACTCTTGGAAGGCCTAATCGAGGGAATTGCGGATCCGAACTTACAAAACCAGGCGAGAATACAGGGATTCACGTCAAAATTGGCCCTGTTTTCCGCGTTCCCCGATGGCGGGATGAAAGGATTCGGCGGCGCGACGACGCAACGGAGTGCAGCGAAGGAACGATGGACTACAGCAGCGACGGTACGTCGAGTTCTAGCGACGTGAAGCGTGGAATGCATCGTCAGGGAAGTGTTGTTACAACTGCGGCGGACGCAATCATTTCTTTTATGATTGCCCGCTGAAGAGCGGAGGGTTAAAATGTTTCGAGTGTCAGGAATTCGGACACGTGGCAGCGAACTGTCCGACAAAGAAAATTTCCAGAGGTCAATTAAGACAATTTTAGATGAATTTACCGGGAGAGAGATGACACCAGCTTTTATTCAGCTTCTTAAAGTTTCAGGACATCTCGCTCTCTTATTTAGATCTCTCGTTAAAAATTATGAACAATTATCGCGAGCTTTCCACAAAAAAGCCGTTTTAGATCATTTATTTAAATTGGTGAAATGGCCCGTAGGAAGAAGTTATGCTCCTCCCTGTCAGTTATGTCTCGAGTTATGCATTGCTGACTTAGATAAAGGGCAGCTGCATTCCCAACGAATGTTTGCATATTTAATGGCCCAATGGCTGCATGATGGGCAAGTAGAGACACCCAACGACATGACCAGTATCATATTTGTATCCTTCTTTACTCACGTAGCCGGAATAGGAATAAGCTTAGTAATCCTTATGTTTTCCGCTGCCGAATACTTGAAATGTGATTTTAAAACATTGAGGGATTACACATTAGATCAGTCCTCATCCCCTGTTTGGGACCTTCTTGCCACTTTCATTAAAGAATATGCTCCTATCACTGGGTATTTACCTGCCTTTATGTGGGCAAGACTTTTAGATGACGGATATTTCCACGATTACGCAGCGAAAGCTCACCCCTACCTAAGCGGTGTATTCGCGGAAATCATAGCTAGTTTTCAAGTAGGAGGGTCCATTGTAAATGCTGTTTGGTTTACGGAGAATCGAGTTCAAGCTGAAGCCGGTTTTAATATTGGAAAGGTAATACCTGGCCTTATGAGTCCAGCAATGGCTGCTCCTAAAACTCATCTTAATCAGCTAGTGAAGGTTAAGATGCAAGTCGAAGAAAGAAAATACAGACATTAGTGAAATGATTCCCTAAGTTTTCTTGCTAACCATGGACCTGAGATTAATCTCTGCGGAACAGACTACCGAGCTGCTCAGAAAACAAGATGAAGCTTTTGAGGTTTTAATTAAACAGCCTATCAAAATAGGAGCACCTATACCGAAAAAAATGAGAAAACTCGAAATTCTTTGAGTTATCGAATTCTTGTTCTTTACCACCTGAAATTAGAACATTTACATCAATGAAGTTAAATTTCATCAGATTTTATACATTTTATTTTTATGAACTGGTTCCCTCTGATTCCAACCCTCACGGCATCATCTTTTCGGTACTAAGTCAACTGATTCATCCCTCTGGTGATCATTCCACTATTCACTTTTATCTCGATGATATTCATTTTTCTTTTCCAAACGTGTTTTTTATAGCACCAATTGCACGAGCAGAGTACGATCGTTCCAAAACGTCAACTATACCCCAGTAGCCAGAACCCTTCCGACAACCACTAGGGCCGAGGATAGAGCAGCTATTGCGGCTCTATGTTTCGACCAGGCAAGAGAAAGAAAAGATACACTCACTTGGTAATAATAACAAAAATCTGAAGAATACTTTATTTCAATATAAATCGCTGACTCGCTAAAAAGAAAACGCGCCGCTCGCTCACTCGCTCAGGGTCACTCGCCAACTGTCTCGCGTTTCCCCTGTCCTCCGTCCTCGTTGTCTTTCCCTTTTCTTCCATCCCTTTTTACACCTAGTCACTCACTCACTCACTCACTCACTTATTCGTTACCCTTAGCCACGCAAAATTCCTAGGCACTCAACCCAGGTCACCCGAAAACGTCCACTCTGTCCCAAACGCTCTTCATTCACACCACGTTTTTCCAAACAGTTTTGCAGGCATACGTCCTCATCCGTTCAGTGATTTACAACATCCACTCTGACTCATTCTAATTTTCACTCATCTGGAAAAACTCTATACATTGAAGTGAAATAATTGTGATGAAGCTATTACAGAAAACAAATATTGAATTCGATTGTTTCAGACTTCTTTCACAGGCTACGAATATTAGAAATAACCTGAAGTTTTTGGGTTAAAATAATTCGAAATTTACACGTATATAGAATTTAAAATATTTAATGGACGGTCAAAATACTGAATTTAATCTACCGATAAACCAGTTTGCTTAGTTAAAACAAACGAAGTCATAGTAAATGTTGTGATAAATTAAATCTCGTGTGCACCAATGTAATTTGCATTTGCTGGACCGTAACAGTGACTCGAAATGCTTATTAATGAGCCACACAGCAAAATCTATTTTTAAAATTTTGTTTGGAACACAACAAAAACAAGAAATATTACCTACTACATAATCTCATATTTCTTTTCTAATTAACCAATTTCAATCATCTACATACAAAGAAAATAGACCGAACGTCAAGATTCGCGAGAAATTCTTGAAAAAAGAACGCTGCTGTTAAAAATTAAACACAATATTTCTGTTATATCTCAACCACTGAACAAATTAGTAGATTCAATTTCAAACGAAATAATTTTATTTCTTTCTAAATTATCAACACATTGTTTTATATTCCTCCAGCCCAGTTTTCAAACTACTGTCGAGTTTTTCTTATTTTTGTCTACCATAAGGCGGATCGATTAGCGTAAGCCATTGTTTGTGGATCACCAGGTTTACTCTTCGCGATGGGGGTTAAATTTTGAAGAGCATTAAAGATTCAAGGGAGAAATTCTACATAGGGTTGTTTAACGACAGGTTGAGCTTCAGTGCGGCATGGATTCCGAATTACACGGTCCAACGTTGTCGAAGTGAATTTCCGGCATTTTTACGATTGTCATGGCCCGAAAGCGGCAGCGCAGGCTAGGGTCGATAGGAATGTTTTATGCAAATCAAATTGTTTGTCGAGCCAGAGCGCGCGAGTTTCCTCGCCCGATGTATTCCAGTCATTAAAACGTCGATCCAATCTTCCACGCACACACAGTCGCGTTCGGTTGTCCGGCCGTGTACACTTCATGTTCCCATACACACGCGAACGATATTTTTATCGACCCCCGTCGTGATCGTTGCGTTCGTTAATTAATTAATATTACCTGGCTACGGTATTTATCCAATGAACTGTAAATACGCGGAAAATACTTTGAGCAAATGATGAAAAAACGCAACGATAATAAATTGAGTGATAAGGATTTTATGATTACTCCTGGATAAAGTAACGGAGACGTTTTGTAATTGATAACGGCCAAGAAACACATGTTACGTTTATTAACAATAAACAGTTTTTGCATATAGAATGCAATACTAAGTTTAACTTATAGATTAATGTATTAAATAAAATTCTTCAGTTGAAGTTCGTGAACTTTTCCATGTATTACATTCGAACAATTGTGTTGCTATTACTACCAAATTAGAAGGTTGATCAAATAAATATTGTATATTAATTCAGTGTACGTATATTACAAAATTTTCTCGAATGCAAACTTTGTGTAGCCGCAAAAATTTCATGTCACGAAACATTGATCAATGAAAATCATTGCACAGAACAAAAAGAAAGTATTCTTCAAACTATCTTCCACAACTTTCAATAGAAAGCAACACTGTTCATTCGTTTTTTATTGAATCAACATTTACCCACAATTAGCAACTGAAGATAGAAAACTAAACGCGTGACAAAAGAGTACACCCCAACAGCATTTTTGCAAACACTGTTATCATTACAATCTACAACTAACACAAGGTTTACCGGACGAGTCATTTTAACCCATTTCTGTCACTTGTACTGACTTCTATCTATACATTTCATAGCTTTATTAATAAGATCACTGTACATAATTATGTCGTTCTTAAATTGTTCTTTAAAGAAAACGTGTAATTTTGTTCATAGGTCAAATTGACTGGTATCACTAGAGATAGGCAGATAAAAATATCAGCAAACCTAGTATTAAATACACAGAAAAATGTCTCAACGTGAGCATGTTAACACGTTGACTGCCACAAAAACAGCGTTTTATGTATCACTCAATCCTTCTGTAGTAAAGATAAAGAGGAAGAAGTATTAGTTATTGAAAATCACAATTCTTCCGTTACACTATTATCTAGTTATCTACGCCATTCAACACTTTCACTCGACATCAGTTATCTTACAAGTTATAATTATTTTCTTATAATTTGGAAGCTCCGGTCACCGGTGACCACCGTGGCAGTCAACGTGTTAAACGATGGATCCTCCTATAAGTCGAATTCGTCCGTAGGTCTCCGATTTCTTCGATCGCAACGAAACAGGATCACCGCGACATAATTTTACCAAGAAATCGCGTGTGTCCGGCGGACCCGTAAAAGTACGAACGTGCGAGGGCACGGCCGAACAAAAACGCGGTAGCATTCATTAGAGGGGTCTCGTTATAGGGGTCCTTCTCCTCGGCCCTCGTCTTGCGCGCTCGTAACTCGAATTTTTGCGCGCGGGACAAATTACGTCAGGGCCCGTCCGAGCCACGTGCATCGTCGCTCGAATTCACTCGGTGCCAACCGCCCATGAATCTTCGCGTATGCACATTAAGCTCATAAACTGTCATTAAGCGATCGCGATCTGAGCGGACGTACACATGGTGACTCGCAAGAAACCGCTGATCGGTCTGTCGTAATTAGAAAGCAACGGCCGCGGAAATGTCTCCTGAAGAAATGCAACCGCAAAAGAAGATACTTAGTGTACGGGCAGACTGTACTTCTATGATGAAATGGAACGAACGTGGAAGTCCGTTCGTGTTTACTTGATTAACGGATTCACGTTGGAACGTGTTTTTCTGTGATTCATCGTGAATTGTAATAATGGGTCGTATGCATGAGAGGTACTAACTTTGACTCATGCATGTACTAGGGATTTTGTAGGAACGTATTCGGTTTTGTGCGCGTATAAAGTGAAATGTTTACTGGAAACAGTAATTAGTCATTTCAAGTACACAGACTTGCCTTAATTTCTGGTAATTTTCTGTATTTACTACAGGCTTTCTAGAATTTATTGCCATTACTGTTACTACAGTAAAAGATCATATATAAGAAATCTAGTATTTACTTTTATTTATACTTAATACTTATGAGCATTTACTTTGTTTTATGCATATACGACCCAATAAGAAAGCAATGTTTGCAAGAATAATGTGCATTCTTTTGTAACATGTTTAATTTTCAGACTTCACTTGCTAATTTTGGGTGAATTTTGACAGATAAATTAATGAATAAAAACAAATAAATAAAAAGTATCACAAATTTAAGAAAGGTTTGATTATTATTTTCTGGTTTCGGAAGGCGTGAAATTTTATTTGTGCTGTTGCTCGACGAACGAATTAAAATGATTATTGTTACATTATTCCTGAATTAATCATTAACCTCGATTCAAACTGGCGAAATGAGAGCCACTGGAGCAACGTGCAACGACCCATTGGTGAACGCGACGAAAACATCGAGTTTCCAGCGAGTGAATTAACAACCGGATGGCGCTAGTTCGTTCAAAATATTGCGAAGGCGCCCTTCCTCTGCCCTTCGACCTCCTGCGAATCATTTTTTTATCACACCGTGAATCATTTATCTTAATAAACGGGTGTCATGATGCACGTATTACTGGTAAAACAAGCTCTAGTGGATCTATTCCTTGGAAATGTCTTACGAAACGCGGTGAGAGAACGATAACGCCATTCGCGCGTTATGGTTCAATCGCTATTGAAGATTTGCGACAATAAAAATAAACAAATAAACTTTGCAAAATGTGTGGATTCCATCTTCGTTCGTTTTATAGAAAATTCAATAGTAACTGTAATAATTATACTGCGAATTTTATTCTTTTATAGGAAATTTCAAAGTACAAAATCGCGAAGAATGCACATAACACAAAAGAATGTGTCTAATTGCCTTATTGAAATCTTTCAATATAATCATCTTCACGTATAATTAACCTTTAGATTAAAACTCATTTCATTTTGAAATTCATATCTCTAACCAATCATTACAGCACAACAAATGCATTCCATTCTTAACTTAAACAGAAATAACTGTCATAATAAATACCTAAGCTTGTTACTTTCCGTATAAATGAATGAATAAAGAACAAGCAACTGCCATAGTAATCTAATCGCACTATTGCATTACCGTAAGCGAAAACAAAATTCTCGTTTGACAAATGTGAGTAATTTATTATCTAAACACAATTGGATGAAAATCACAAGTACCCGACGCAAAGAGTTTCCATAGAAGAATATCATTTTCCAGTATCCAAACTGAATCTAAGTTAATTTTCTCGAGGTTCCATTATTTCCAGAGGATCGTATGAGCCACCGATCTTTCCCGCGCAGTGGCAGGTTCTCCTTCGTTCTTCAGCTTCATCAAATCCGAGTACACAGTATTCATGCTGCCGGGCGTGTGGAAGAGAATTTAATTCGAGCCGTAGTCCGGGGGTTTATATAAGCAAACAGACAATGGTTGTTATTGTTTGAGCGGGATGAAAAGGACGGACGGGACAGCTGTGAACGTGAAAAAACGTGCTTCACGGAGGAGCTGGCTGCATATGCATTCGCATGCACAGGCGCTGCGCTGGTAACGCGCGGATGTGCGTAGGACCCGCATCGGCCGAGATGTGCCAGCACAATGACAGCTTTCACGGGGACCGACGTCTGCTAATGCGATGGAAGCGTCAGCTCCGAGGGCCATCTTAGACCTCGCTTTGCTAGTTAGAACTGATGTTTTACTTAGGTTGCAAGTAAGATTGCAATCAACACTCGACGTTATTCTTTCGCTGCAGCGCAGTCGTGCTCTTCCGGTTCACTTTAAAATTATGTGACATGTTTATCATGGATACGCGGAGTGTCTATGTGAAACATGACCTACTCGAGGAAGTTTGTAGATAGTCGAAGTGTCAACTGCACAGTGACTTATCAATCCGCTGGAGTGCATGCTATAAATATTTATAAATAATTGCGTTATGCACGGTGTGCTTATCTTTAATTATTTATTATATGTATACATGAACGTTTGTTATTATGATATATTTACAATTGATGTGATTTTTCGGTTATATTTATTGCAAATTTAAGTATGTGGGATTAATTGTTTTATTGTGTTAAAGCATTGAAGTGAAGCCACATACAATATTGATATGAGATTTTTACAAAATTTTAAATATAGAAAATATGATAATGTTATATGGTACATATAAGTAATAAGATTTATTATTATGCATGTTGAAAATATGTCATAAATCCCGTTTGCCAGTATTTACAATGTATAATTACAATAAATATATTACGTGATCTTTTATATTTACAATTATTCTTTACTATCTATAATATAATCCACATCGCCTCATATGTACTGCACTTTTCATTTTCAATTAAACCAGGTTTTTAATACAGAAAATAAACATTCGTTTCATTACGCTCTTTACAATTCAATTCCCAATGGTCTGTAATAACGATAAACAAATATTGAATAAACAAAACCTTCAAAAACCTGAATATGCATACACTGTGTCCAGCAATAACGACAAACAAATATCGAATAAGCAAAACCTTCAAAAGCCTGAATATGCATACACTTTGTCCAGCAATAAGGATAAACAAATATCAAACAAGCAATGTCTTTAACAACAAGGATCTGCATAAAAATTTGGTAATAACGATGAGAACATATTGATCAAGCAACGATTAAATAAAAAGTAAAAAATCCAACGTTGTTAACATCACTGTAAAAGTTTCCTCCTTATATTTCACACGGCCAATCTATCACGTTCTTCAGCGCACTGTTACTACATTAGCGAAGTAAGGGTTGGCAAATTCTTCCCTTCGAATTGAAATTTCAGCCGAGCGTGCCAAAGCGTAAAATGTTTTCGGAAAAAAACATATTACGCTGCGTTCGATTAATAAATATGATATATCGCCGACGCGACTTCGAGCATTAACGATGAATCGCTCATCCGTATTTATCGCGGAGACCAGTGATGCCTTGAATTTCAATAAGCCTCGTTGCGAGTTACGTCGTGGAAACAATATGAAACGGTATTATTATTCGTTACCGATTTTCCTGCTTTCGCCGAGCAGCGACGCGGCGCGGACGTGTCGATTTTCATCTCGCCGCACGCAATCCACGCGTGATACCCTTCGAAACAAGGATTCGCAAGGGTGACTTGGGGGTAACGTACTTTGATACGCACAAATATTGCGAACAATTTTTAGGAGAATGTATGATTAATTATGCAGTTGATCGCAGGTGATACGAGTTTTTTCTGCATTATGCCTTCAGCATGTAATATACGTGAAAAATCTGTTCATCAATAAAGCTGAATATACTGTAGATATTTATTTAGTGATTTATAGTGTTGTTTCATGAGTGTTACAAAATACTATGTAAATACAACACAGTAGAATAAAGTTTGTATATTTCTTGTGAGTTAGAACTATCTTTTCATAAGTCGAAAATTTATTTAAAGAATTCAACGAAAGATTATACTTGAATTTTTTATGTACATAGTTTTATAGGTATATTCTTAATATACTTTTTACTATATAAAAATTATTTTTTATTTTGAATATTTTTATTCTTTCTTTGCATTTCTATTTTCTTTTTATTATTGCAATTATATTATTTAATCCTTCTTGTCCTCGTTTACTTCTTCCTTTGACACTAAACTGTCGTTTCCCCTGTAAAACGATAATAAGATGAATAAATTAAAAGGAACTAAGTAACGGAAAAATTTCGTACGCAAAATGTCGTTCGAAGAACAAGTGACTTCCTTGTTTTCGTGACAGAGTAAACACTGCTTATATTATAAAAGGTATCAAGCGTAATTTCGACGACGCATTTCACAGGAATCTTTTTCAGCCAAAAAGTATTTCCCGCATGCTAAGGAACAACCAGTACTTTGCTAGAGCATATTTCGAGCCGGTAATCGAAGGGGCTAATGAAAACAGGAAGAATCGGAGAGGCGCTGCAACGCAAATGATATTTTAACACTGGCGATCTCTGGCTCGTTATTAAATCAGAACGAAAGACTCCTCTCGTTGCTCGCACGAAATACCGGTTCCCGAGATTACCTCGGGCGAAAACATTCCCCGATACTTTCGACGTTTCTGCGGAGTCGAAATTTTTAACGGTAACAGCAACTATATTCATGCAGGACGAAGGTATTCTATAGTAAGTTATACTGCACCGGGCCTCGAAAATTTATTTGCCTCGCGAGTGAAACGATTCGATAACGTGGACGTCGGTAATTAGTTTTAAAAACAGCTCAGCATTTTTTCTAGCAATCTGCAGAAGCATAGTCTACGAATGAATGAATGTAAAGATATGGTGCTTAAATTAATTATAACTGGTTAATTGTACATTACATATTGAACATAATACGAATTTTATAACGAAATTTGTTTTCCGAGGAAAAATAACACGAAATTAAAATGGCGACGTTTATAATGTAATTATAGTAATTAGTAGTTTAGTTTAGAATTAATTTAGAATAGTAGCTAAATATTGTGTTTGTAGAAAAATAAGGCTAAATTTCAGTATGAAATTAATATTTACATTTATGAATCAATATTGTTATTTTCAGATACATTAGTATAATAGACATTAGCGTTAGATTTTCGTATTTGTATAGAATGAACGAAAAGTCACTGTTTATTTTACATTTTTATACCCGGTGAAGTAATACGAGTATTGGAATTAACTACGTGCTCGTTTATTGCGACACGTATCAGCATTACTTATGCCATTTTTTAGATTACCCGTTCCTGCAGAATTTCATAGAAATTGTCGGTGTACTGGTCATTAAAGAAAGAGTTAAAATTGCCATGAGATATAAGGTGTGGCAATCTGGCGTATAAGTACACCGATGATCGAGACGTCAACGTCGCAAGTATATCATTTTGAGAACAAAAATAATCAACAACTGTTGCAAAAAGTTAATAACGATTGCTAGTGTATCGGGTATTAAAAAGTCTCGTGCATTTTTGACGTTAAGGCTTGAAGAAAATATAAATCACGTGTAAAGTATACCTGTTCATATAAAAATTGTGTATAAATAATTTTGGGGGTCCTGTCGAGTTGTAGCTCCAAAGAAAATAATGACGACCAATAATCTACTGACTGAAAGAAAGAGTGCAGTGTTACCTTACGAATTACGTAAAATGCATGTAAATTGTTGATTCAACACTTTATACGTTTATTCACGTCTATACAGTAATCAGTTTAATTTATTTGTTTTCAATATCATTAGATATAATTCAGCAATAAATTATAATTAACAAATAATTGAAATCGTACTCGTAGGTAACAATTAATTTTACTATCTTAAATAGTTTATTTACTTTTCATAATTAAATCTTTAAATAACATAACTTTTTATTCAAAATGCTTACCGATTTCAGATTGGCGAAGCAGAAATAATTAAATTCATTTTTCTAGACTGTTGTCTGTAATTCACTATACCAATTTACTTATTACACTTCTAATGAACAGTAAAAAAATGAATTGTTACATTAGAAAAACGAAAATTCCTGATTACACAAACAGAACATTTTAGGAAAACAAAATATACAACTGGTTTTAACAAAGTACACAATGAATCACCTCTAATCTCCTTACATAAATATCTTTCTAAGATAATCATAATTCTTCAATACACGAATGTCAATTAAAAAATAAAGACTGACTGGCGAGGACAAAAAGCAGTATCGCATCAAAATCCACCAACAAAGAATTACGCTTCCACGATTAATTACGTAATTCCTGACATAATCATCATAATTCCACCATAATATCGCACTTTTCCAAATGATTAAAACCATCGCCGCGAGACACGCGTATGTACCTACCTACCTACCCACCAATTTCCATCGTGGCGTCGTCCGCGCCGAAACGAAGAACGTTAATCAATCGGCAACATCATTGTTCCCCGCTCAGAGCGCGCCGCACCAATGGGTTCACGGGCACGCTCGTGGTACATACAAATTACCGAAACGCATCCGTGAGATGAACACACGCGATCCGAGATTATTCACCGATATTACCATTTGACTGTCGGATCCCGGATAAACGCTCGATTGATTTAGTGGCGGGACTAAAGCGATCGTGTAGCAGGGCCGTAGGAAAAAAACACGGGAACGGGGGCAAGAGAAAGGACCGCGATAGGGGAAAAACCGAGGGAAAAAAGAGGAGCACGCGCGAGGGGTTGCAGGGGCCGCGGATGAGACGAGTAGAAGGTAGCTCGTGAAATCTGCATATCACGGTCGCGAGAGTTCCATGGATTAAAAAGTACGGCGCTCGCGTTTTTTTTCCCCCGGCTGGTGCGCTTTTTGCGCTACCGTTATTATTTTCAATCTCTCCGGCTATCAAGGGCGCGTACGTATACGCGGCGCACACCCCCTTTCTCACTGTACAAAAGGGGTGGCTTTCTCCTCCTTCCGTCGCCGGTGAGGGAAGAAGGAATAGAGACAGCGAGAGGTGGAGGCCCGTATTACAGGAGGGACTTTTTTTTCCCTCTTGCCCGCTGTTGTGCCACAAACCCCCTTCCCGCGGTACCCCTTAGCAAAAATTTTTCCCCGATTCTATCTCGCGACGACCGCGTGACGGGATTGTCGAAATGGCCCTGTGTATTGTTCCGTATCTCGTTGGAACGGGACAGACGAGGGCGCCGGCTGCTGTGCACTACTGTCCTGCCCCGACATGTGGCGAATGAAAGGAGCCGGGCAACGGCGACGACCGAGAGACGATTTTTAAAGCGGCCCGCTTTGTTTTCGGGCTCGCGCGACCTTCCAATATCGGATTGTAGTATTAAAAGTATGCTCTGGAAATGATGGCGTGACGTAGGCAGCCGGCCCACAATTGAAGGGTCCCGGCGCGCGACGAAGGATTTTGTTTTTTTTTTTCGAGCGGACCGGGACGCGAGAAATTGCAACCCCTTCTTTTACAGACGCACGATTCCAACCAGAATCGCGAGCTGAACCGTGTGCACAGTAAATTGCGTCCGTTTCGATTGGTGTTTGATGCCGGCTAAGGGATCCCGGCCCGTGTGCGCTCGACGCATTGAGTACCGAGATTCGGTTATTTTGAATAACGCTCTTTAACCTTTGCCTGCCGAGTATTCCGCGTGTTCGGGGCGCCCTTTGAACGTTGCCGCGCTTATTGTGTAATTATGTAATCCCCGGTTGGGATGTGATTTGTTGTTTCACGTGTGTTCGCGATGTTCGTAGTTCGTAGGAATGATCAGATGAGAATGGGCAAATGACTAACACCTATCAATTTCAGTTTCAGCTGTTGAGTATTCGAAATTATTATGCAAAATAAGCTGTTCTTTATGTTCTATTAATTACAAAATCTCAAATTTCAGTTCATTGGAGTATATTTCTTCTTAGCTTACTAGAATTTCGTGCTTTCAGAAGAATTTTGATAAAAGACAAACACGAACGAACGATAGCTTCCAAAGTTTCTGTGTCTATTTCTACTCTGACAAATGGACACTACATTATCTTGACATTGACATTAAAATTACGAACAAAACAAATTCCTTCGTAACCTCCATACCATAAACATGCATTATAATTCAACATTAACCTTCATCTTCCTCTTAAAAAAAATCACATCAACAATTACTCTCGGGATGAAAAGAATCCTATGGGCTTGGTGATGTTCAACTCGAGCTATTTGCATCTACGATTACTCATAACTTGACATCTTTGTTCCACCGACAACTGGTTATTTATAAACGCTATTTCCACAATGGTAGTGTCTTAATTACATTCCACCACGCAGTGCATAAATTGTCATCGTCTCAACTATTTTCGAGACTTAACGGGAAAGCGATTAAAGGATCGAAGTCAAGGAGACCGGGTGGCGCGGCGCAACGCGAAAAGAAGTCTTCCGGCGAGCGTTCGCCGTTACATTCAGACAAAAGCATAGATGATTTGATTCCAACTGAGAATATTTATCGACAGAGGATTTCGTAATATTTCAGCTGCAGGTGCACGCAGATAATAAGCCGGGGTGGAGGATCTCTCACGCCTCGGACGAGGATTTTTTTCACGCTTTTGCCCCTGACCGACAATCAGAACTTTCTCCCGATGCAAAGTGCAGATTATCGCGAATAAGCCGATGCTATGTTTTTTTCCCTTCTTAAACCGGCGATTCCGCGTCGATTGCACGGCTGTTTACTCCGTATTCAACCTGTGTGATACGAACGGAGGCGAAACGCCCGGATCACGCGAAGATCGACCTTACATGTTTCGTAGTTTCATATCATACACGCCGCTCCGTTAATGGGTCCTCTCTCCCGGCACAAAGCAATTGTAATGCCTTAGCGAATTTCAAAACTGCGATCCAACAGCACGTGCGTTCCGACTGGATATCCACGGAAAACGCACGTTCACGCTAATATGAATTCTCCACGATTTAATCTATAAAAAGCGCGACTGAAAATAAGTTTCACTGTACTGCGGATGGGTTTTAACCGACCTGTAAATCACGCGAAATCCTCATTAACCAGAGCTCAACGTTTATCAAAACTTAACTTCTGCATATTAGAGATATTATTCTTATAAATATTGTAACAACAGATTTCCTCTTCGTATACTAATGTTCAAGTGCAACCACTTGTTTGTTAAATTATTTCGTATATATAACACTTTTAAGATATCAATAATTGCGGAAGAAGAAAATTCGCATTTACCATTTTGATGGATAGTAGTTTCAGTGTTAATTAACACTGTCACGGCGGGCGATATAACGATTAATTTCTAAATTATATAATTTCCAAAATAATTTTTATAATGAAATATAGTAAAGCCGCGTTGCCCGTCACGAAAGTGTTCCACGTTACGCGCGAAATATTAAAATCTAGTTCCTGTATTTCATCGTCGGTTTAGAAGAGTAATTCAACCTTTACGTTGTAAATGGATAATAAATCGAAGTTGTAACGAACGCTTCGGAAAAGCGCGAACGTTCGATATTTTGACGAAAGTTTCGTGCAGACTGTTTCCCGGGGAATGATGTCTCTTTCAAAAATTTGGCAAACAAGGGCCGTGCATATTTAACGCGGCCGCCGACGGGGTTGCCGACCGCTTGCAACTTTTAGGCAGATTGTACCGGGCTAAATAGGCGTATTCGACAGCGGCGTGTACACACACGCGTCATCCGCCGGGCGACATACATACGCGTACGCATCCGGTATTGTCGAGAGAGTCGAGCAATAATACATCATTTATATTAATTGCGCCCCGCGGTACGTCGCGTCTCTGCATAAATGATATCGTTGTGTTTATACAGACGCGCCGCCGGTCTATCCAACTAGCGCGCGCTTCTCTTCATAAATTCTAATTAAGTTCGCGTGATCGACTAGCGAAATTACGCCGCGAGTCGCTTTCAAGCCTGTGCACGTTCCACCTTTTTGTTTAGAAAATTTAGGGGACAGCGTTCGTTCGCGCGATAATATTCAATAAAGCTTATTTTATGCGAAATTGAAATGTTTTCCGCCGTTTTAAGGTTAGTTTCATTATTACTGACATATTCGTCTATGTGAAATGGACAAATATATAAAATGTCCGCTTCTGAATAATGAGAATGAAAGAACGCAGGGAATGAGATACCTAATGTGTTTCCTAAATCAATTTCTGGTCATCTATTTCGGTGAACAGTACACTAGAGATTCAATTTCAACGAATTTGAATTCGTTCTGTAGTTTCTGATGCTGTTTGATTAATTTTCTGGATGGGAGAACGGATAGAAATAAATCAGTAGTTCGTGTTTTAACGGAGGTAAATTTGTAAATATTTTCTGTGGAATTTTTAACTTAGGAATTTATACGCTGTCGACGGGAAACGATACATATCATAGCTTTTATATTTTTATGAATATTTATTTAGCAATTAATATGCTACATTGGACTGAATTGTGTAATTGTTTAATCATTTCGTTTTTAATCATTACGATTTTGTTATATTTTTCGCGCCATACGTTCCCTTTATTTTCTAGAATAAATAATTCAGCAGCTGTTATAATATAACATTGTTTCCAAAAAAGCAATAAAATAAGAACTTTAATATTAATGGATAAAATTTATTATGACTTCCCAAATAAATGTTTCGTTGCTCTTGTTCTAGCAACGTTATTTCATGTTTATTACTTCTTTCATTACTCCTTATAACTTTAAATTAAAAAACGTTGAATTCAAATATTATATACAAATATTATATTTTCACCAAACAAGTTAACAAAATTTTCATTTTTAAATCCTTGTTACATGAATATTGTACACACATATGGTCAGATAGACGTATAGATACATAAAGGTACGAAAACATCAATTTCTCCGACTGCATTCTTCGCTGCGTGGAAGGCAGTGAAATTCCGAGTATCAAAGAATTCTCGCGAGCTTTTTCGAATACTGATTAAAATTTAAACTCCTCCTAACAGCGAATGATCAGAAGGTAGACAGAAAATTACACTGAAAGACAGCAAGGTAGTAGACATGCCAGCACCAGGTCATGTTCCAAGGCCTGACAGTTTGCGTGCAGGAATACTTCGAAACGATCTTCGAAAGTTGCGTGCGAAGAAGATTACTTAGAAATGCAGTTTCAGATACATCGGTGTGATTAAGGATTCTGGCTGCAATTTTGTTGGGATACTCCGTAAGTGGCTCGCTGGGTAGATTCGATGCTCGTTTTTGGTGGAAATTATACAACAGCCATATAACGCATGCGATTCTTCAATTCAGCGTTTTGAAGGAAAGAGTTCGCGGTGATGTAACGGAACGAAAATTATGTTATTTGTGTTTTTTGGCATGTAAAGCAGTAACACGTCCATTATCCTTTTTGAAGAAACGTTCTGTTGCTGGAAAGATGTCCCCTAATATTGTTATCGGAAGTTACTTATTTATAAATGTTATAAATAAATATTTGAAGCAGAATTATTAGTTTCAGTTGAAGTGTTAGAAGTATTCAGTAACCATGAATATCTGAAACGCATTGAAATAAAGATCTTCCAAAAGAATTAGTCGAATTTCCGGATACATTGTAATTTAATTTAATTAACTTATTAAAAGATTAGGTGCATTCTCTTTTGAAATAGACAGCTTTTACGCGAATGACCTTAGAGATGAATTGTTATACAGAATTTAGTCGATACAAAACTAATATAATAAATCTTTTCGGGAACACTAAAGAAACCAACTAAATTTAAGGCACAAAAATATTTGTATAATATTGTGGTGAAGATAAAAATGCAGCAAAGAAGTAGTACGTAGAAAAATGTTTTATTTGTGAGTTGCGCGACGTTTAGATTTCCATTCTCAATCGTCCAGCGTGGACCCGTCCTTTTATGCGCTTTTTGGGTTCCACGCTGGAGACAATTGACGATCGATGAATGGTCGATTTTTGTCATGATCCGCGCTGCTGCGCCACGCTCATAGCTGGCTACGCAGCCGCCACAATATGTATGTAATACATATTGATGTTTATTTCAAAAAAAGGATATCTCTAAGAAATGTAATTACTTCCTTTATTATTACCATTTGACAAGCCACAGCGTGAAGAGTTACCAACCAAAAATAAATAAGAACCGAAACATGTTTACCGGAAAATTCCGTAGATAAATTTAATCGAATAAAAACGGAAACTCGTATACCATGCATCCACGTTGAAAACAGGAATGTCTAAAAATCCCGCGAATGTTCCTTTTGCGCGGAAGAGTTATAAAGGTTGCCGCGCATACTGGCACCGTCGTAATTTCGATTTCACACGTTGCATCACATCGCTCTGCCAAAATAGACTACTTTTGCTAGATCGCGCGGCACATTGCCGGCTGGTTGGGTTCACTCTTCCGCGATTTCCGATATGGTCTATAATTATCGTAATGCAACCCAGCCGCGGAACGTCTTCGAAAACCCGGTTCGCAAACCGGCACGCCGGTATGGCGTCGCTTCCGTGCAAAAATGTCAACCCGAATCAAGACAGAGGCATGAAAGTGCAGGCGCACTGGAAGTTCGCAATTTAGTCATTACAGTTCTCGATGCCTTCAGCTTGATGTATAGCTTCCCTTCCACCTATGCAGGTTCTAATAGGCCCCTCCTATCAGAGATCGCCTTATCAACTTTTATATCAGCTTTAATAAAGTCGAAGTTGATTAGTTTCAATGATAAACCGATTGAGCCCGATCAGCTCTCGATTTTCCTGTCCCAACCATTAAACCTGTCCGGCTGGCTCGGTGATTAAAGCGGGAGCCCATTTTATGCGACTGGCGACTCTGATGACACGTATAGTGGCGGGATGTCACTGGTAACTAGTAGTTAAGCAAATGGGACGTTCCGAGGAATGAACGGAGTAAAAAGAATGGAGGGAGGAAATCGAAATAAGAGTCTGAACTTTGTTGTAGATTGCAGCCTTTTATTAGTTGGCATTGCGCCGTGCAAGTAGGCATTGTATAATTACACGTTGTCTCCGCGTTGCCTTATGGGGTACCGTCTACAATTGGGTACTCGCGAAGCAGATGCCGCGGATGCGTGTTTTACGAAAGTATAGAGGACAGTTGCGATTTACGAGCCGTGTCAACGATCGTACGAGATGCTCATTTTACGCTTTACATTTTCTTATCCGTGCACGTTTCAAGCAGTTTGCCGCAGCCAAGTGGACATTTTGAACGGATCTCAGTGAGACACGATCGAAAGCTGATTAAACTGATAATATCGACACTTCTAAATTTATTGTAATTGATATAATGTTATACAGGATGCATCTACGCATAGTAATATATAATTTGAATAATCTAAAATCAAGTTGCGATTTTGTGTTCGTGTTTAACTTATTACCACTTGAAATTTTTCGATAACGGTTTCGATAACGATTATTCAAAGTTAACTGATAAAATGTTGGTCAAAGAAGTCGTATAAAAACTATATACTACATAATATACAACATAGGTGTTGAGTTAGAAGTGCTGCATTGTGCAATACTTTACATCGATTACGACCTCTGAAATATAACTAAATTGATACGAAATGATATACGAGTAACCCAGCATGTACTTGACACACAGCAGGTATAGTATTTGCAATTCACCGAGAACATTCGATATCATACATGTCATCAGTGTTTCTTTCAGTCTTTGCTTTGAACCGTTTCCAACGTGGCTTAAATACAATGTTCTTTTCCTTTGCAACACAAGCCGGCATTAACTCGACACTTGAGTAACAGATGTTACGGATATTGTCTGCCGTGCTTCATAGGAGCACGAATGGCATTTGCGATTCGTGGTATGTACTGAGAATCATATATTCCATCCCTATGCCTTTCAGTGCGCATCTTTGCCATTATTTATCTCTCGTTCAGTGTTTCTTTAGTACAACGGCCGAATTTACTTAAACGCTTCATCTTCAACGACGTACCCCCTTCAAGACGAACATAATTATCATTCCTTCAGCGAAACAAAGGAGAACAGTGAGCAAACTAATAAAATAAGGTTAGTAGAGGTCGGCAAAGGTAAATAAACAAAATAATAAGATAAGGTCCATGACGTTTGCTTATGTTACATTCTTTAAATTATAGCGATATGTAATAATTATATTTTCTTCACAACGACGTAATATTATCATATAAGAAATTAAACATCTTGAAAACAATAAAATATCGAAGTTAAAAAAAGTTTAAACAATAATACCAACTTTTAGACTCCCCATAATTTAAGTCACTTTGTTCTATCCATCGACATCTTTTTTAGTTTAATTACGCTTTATGAAACGAGAATATTCAGCTGTAGGTTAATATTAAATCTGTTAATTATTATCTGTTTTATCAGTATGTTTGTATTAATTATAAGTCATATTGTGTTTCTCGTTAACTGAAAAATACGATGATGGAACTTCGCTGCACGTACAATAAGTAATGCAATTTTTACGAATTAATGATCCAAAAAGAGAAAGCAATGTACCTTACATTTTTATAGATAGAGTGATAAACGGTGTACGTATGAGTACACATGGGAGTTGAGTAATTTCTGTGAACGCACAAGGAGTGGTTTCTGGTATGATGACGAACGAAGCACTGAAACAGCATAAGCGTGAATAGCTTTGATCGGTAATCCTTTATGCAGTGTCTCTGAGTTAATAGCGTCGGCCACGCGAACTTTATTAATTAATTAACGAAATGCTGATTGCATTCTGATGAATTTACATCACGATTTCCTCTAACATCAACCGCATGCAATCTACCATATGTCAAATACAAGTATATATCTCTGCAATGGTATCGCCAAAGATTGGCAACATGATTATAGGAAGTAGTAGTCACGATTCTATGATTCGTTCAACCATGATTGCAGGGAGAAAATATTATTACAGTAATTTATAAACGCTTTTCCACGCTATAATATCATTGATGTCGAATTCAATCTATAATTATACATAAACAATAATTTTCAAAAATATATTACAATTCCTACACTTGGATTTGTTTAGTAAAATTCGAAAATCGTTGTTCGAATTTTAATCGAGTCAAGAAAAATTGAAACTTAATTATTTCATAATTAAATCTTAGGTTCTAAATGCGCAAATAGTGAAATATTTACTAGAAACAGGATTTACTGAATTTTTCTATAAATCTTTACTAATACTAATGACAGATTAATTTACTAATACTAATAAAAGAAAGTAAAATAACTAATATTACATAGTAAAACATTAGATTGCTAGTGCTAGTAATAGTTTATGCATAAGAAATCCAGCATTTTCTTTCACTTACACTAAATACTTAAAACCAGTTATTTCTTTTCACACACGCAACCCAATGAATAGTAGGAGGTGCTCGAAGTGGATCGGTTTCTCTTCCTGATTACAGACATCCAAGGGGATATCGCACTGGCGAACTTGAGAATCGCTGCGATTGCGTCGGCGACCGAGTCACAATGCTGAGAAAAATAAAGGGAAGAGGGAGGAGAGAAGGTGGAAGAGGTTAGAAGGAAAAGAAAAAGTGTCGCGTACACCGCAATTCCCACGGGGCGAGGACCTATTTAAACTACACGCCTCGTGAATGTAACTGGTGAAACCATGAGCATGGACCTTCTTAATACCGCCTCCCTTGTAATTTGGTCATAAGAAAGGAAGGCCTGGTTGTCCTCTAAGCCTCGGGTCGTTGCACGATCGCCTGGCCTCATTATAGTAAACACGCCATAGAAATAGTTGTCCTGTTAGGTGGCTGCGAAATGATCGATGGCGAGAACAGGCGCGGCAATGTTTCTCTTTTCCTCTTTAATTGTCTGCTGCAACGTATGCATTATGTATCTTCCTGCTAATTAACATGTTTCTGGCATATTTTCAGAGAGTGTAGCCTGAGGGATGTGATCAAATAAAAGTACTTCCGTATTACATAACTATGGTTTCCTATACAAATTGAAATGGATTTAATATCTGCCTGTAAAATGTTTGATCCAATAATTAATACTGTGCGTATTGTGTTACAGTGTACGTGTTATAGGGTATTCCTGAAGTGTAGGGTACAATTTAATTAACTGGTGGAATTTAGAAAGGAAATAAGAACTGTTCTACTAAAATATACATTACTGAATTCGTTGTTGTTTGAATATTGTGTCATTATAATTAATAATAATTTTCATAGAGAAAATGGAAGCTGGTGAATTCATGAGAAATATAATTATAGGGTAAATGTACATGTATCGTTGCATTTTTAGGTATCCAGTTAAGTTTTAATAGAAATAAAAACCAAGCATGAAAATATGTAATAGTTTTATTTAAAATTAGATTCTATTAGAAATATAAAGTAATACATTCATTTGCAAAGGTTTTAATGATTCTATAATTTTATTCACTGTTAGATCCACTGTTAAAAAATGCGTAATAATTGACGCATCTGTTAATAAATTTTGTTAACGAAAGGTATTAAATAATAATTTTAAATATTTATTGTGCGTGGAACATGATTTTTGGAAAGTCGAGAAGTATGCACAGCGATTATGACATAACAACTAGTAATACCGGTTTGTTAATTTCATTGGTAATACGCATGTGAAGGGGTGGCTAGGATGTTTACGATCAGCTTACACATCATTCTTCGTGCAGTATATACTATAATGAACAAAACGTGTACTTAGATTGTTCCACTACTTTCAGAAGATACGTTAATAATTTATGAAAAGAGAACTTGCGCCTATCTGGTTTTTTTTGTAAGTTTAATTACAGAGAAATTAGTATTATGTGGCTATAAGTTGAACGTGATGTATAATCGTAGGCGAAACTGGGGTCAAATAAATCCTTTATCTCTAAGGTGTACGTACACTTTATGTATCATATCATACCTTCTACTATGAATTATTCCGCGCGATGCATTAGCGATGAAAATATTTTGAATCTATATTCGTTAAATGCACCTTTATATAATAAAGAGTATACGAGGAAAAATGGTTAATGATAATTTATTAAAAAAATAGTTTCTCACAATTTGAATGTATGTTCAGGATTTAGAAAATAGCAATAAATAAGTGACACAGTAAACGAAATGGTAACATATAAAACTCAAAAGGACCAACTAAATTTCAATTCACAGAAACTATCCAGAAGGAAATCATATAGATTTCAAAGTAAAGCAAATAATAATTAATGACTGTAAACAGTTAAGTGTTCGAATCGAAACTAGTGTATATTCTAAATCCGTTAAACACTTTCAAGATAGTTTCAAAATACATTACTAACTCTGCGTCAATTAAATAATAATACTTCGAATAGCAACTAACAATATTTCTCAGAAATGAAACATCCAAGAAAATATATTCACAGTTAGAAACAATTTAAAACAAGTAAAACCAATTTACCAATTAACACCAATTCGATACATCCGCATTAATATACTCGCACAGTTACATTCAGTAAAATAAAAACGAAATAGTAAAAATGTGATTTTCCTTTTACCAATGGTTCCGTAAAAAACAAGTAATATTCAAAATGGTTAGGAATGTTCAACTGACAGTGCACATTAATTATTCTTCGCTAAATTCCAATAGCAGAAATGTCGCATGCAAAAACGAGTAATAAATAAAAGTGAACACGACGAGTCGTTGTGTGTGACGAGGATTGTCAGTAATTAAAGACGATAAACCAAAAACCGACTGAGAACCACTATACTCGCGCTAGAAGGCAACGAGCAAGTCTACGCCAGGTTGTTTACTACAAAGAAGGCAAGGCGTGTCGTTGAACCAGGGCTCTGGAGAGTAGCGAGCACAAGGCGGACCAGGCATGCCTCGCCGTTCGTCCGTGCTCTCCTCGCTTTCAGCAATACGTTCTTCACTTCTTTCCATCTTACACCCTTCCTTTCCCGCTTCCACAGCCTCCAGAAACCCCTGTTCCCATCTTTCATTGCAAAAGCTGCTGGTCAGATTCTAGTCTGTTAACCCCTTGACCGATGATGTATTAGATTCACGACGAAAATTTTAAACTGAATTTGTCAAATCTAAATATTATTTACATTTTTTCGAGTATAAATTAAATATTGCTTTTCTATTCATTGTAAATCGTTAACCTTTGGAGTAAACGTAGACATAAAATAAATATGAAGTTCTCTTCTTTCTTAAGGAATCAAGAATGAAGTCGCTTCATTAAGCATTTTGCAATAAATCGTAGGGCAAGGGGTTAATATCGCCCCATAGATAAAACAATAATTATTATATCCTTTTTCGAGCTTGAAAACGTTCACTATGCTCTTGTTCTATTCCAAAATACTAGTTACATTTTAATGATAGTTTCCATTAGTTTATACTAACCACTAAAATAATTACGATTATTTTTCCTTACTATGACATTTATGACCATACATTCCTTTTTTACTTTTGGAACTGTTCTTCGATTTGGAATGGCAGGTGTTAGCGAATATAGCGAGTAAAATAATTTATTTAACAAATAAATCATGAGATAACAGAAAATACCTATAAAAACGAATAAGTTTGTAATTATTTCGTTCAGTCCAACCAACTTAATTCCTTTATAGCATTAGAGTGAACATTTATACATTCTACATTTATTTAAAAAACGTTGCTATCCAGACGGTACTTATCAACCGTACCAGCCGTTATCTAAGAACAGCATTAGATCAAATACGAGCTGAGCAGAATTTAATAAAATCGTCTAGACGAGCAGTCTCGCCGAATTATAGGTAGACCAGCGTTATGTCCGAAATTATTTACTACGTCACGCGCTCTATGACACGGTATTTCGGCTACTCGTCCCCGAATACCATCAAAAGCTTCTACGCATCGTGGAAATTGAGGATGCGCCGCAGATTCGTACCCGGAATCGCGGCGTTCCATGATGTCTCCGTCAACAAGTGCAACGTACACGCAGATGGGCCGACTGGCAAGTTTCCAGGCCGTTTTCGTGCAACGACCATGATATCGTTCCCATAATTTTGCCCATCCTCCACGACTGTCGTACTGCTCTTCCTTCAGGTTCGAACGATTCGTTTCGATGCACGGATTCCCATTGCTAAATTTACGTTAAGTACAAGGGCTCTTGTTACGTATACCGGACAACCATTTTCGGCCAACCATGTGATAACGTATAAGCAGGAACGTTCACGGTAATTGGTGACCCAGGGGATCATGGGGTCCGTGCACGGTTAATTAGTTCCACGAATATGCGCAAGAAGGCACGCATCGGAATGATAAATATAGATGTCAATGAACGGACGTGGTTATATGTGCAATTCGATGCGTGGGATAAACAATTTGCAATTCTGAAGGTTCCTTTAAAAAAATGTTCCTCGTGGAAGCATACTAATATTGATATTTTTTTAACACTATACGTTTATAATACGTTATATGCGCAATTCGATGCGCGAGATAAATAATTTGTAATTCTAATTGTTCCTTTACAAAAATATATTCCTCGTGGAATCATGGTAATATTAATATTTTTTAATACTAATTTAGTTCTTTTATTTTGCAATTATTGGTATTTTCAGAGTATTCAATATCGAAAGTGACTTCGAAAATAAATAGTTTCGCTTAAATATTATAACGAATATCTGAAAAAATTGGAAAAAATGTATTGTTACAATCTTTCTAAGCATTAAATATCAACCACAATAAATGCTCGGTAGTTTTAATGTTAATATAGATGTGAAAATATGCCTGGTAACAACGTGAACTATCTTGTGATCAGATCATGGATCTTTATGCAAATTCACATAAATCATAATTTGTCCGGAAAAATAGTTTTGAAACAGAAATTGCTTCTCCTAATGAGATCTATTAAACGATGAAAACGTTATAAATCAAAAATATTAATAGTTTCTTTTAAGCTACATTTCTTTTGCTTACATTTTAAGTCGACAGTTTAAATGATTCAAAAACTTTCTTTCAGTAATTTCTTAAGTAATTTCCTTTCTTAATGAAAATAGAGTCTTCGTTATATTGCTATTTTATGTTCATAAAATGAGCTTTTGAGAATAAAAGAAAAAGTTGCTTTATGAATGTAGAAAAATTGTATGCATAAACAAATGTGGTACAGACATTCTATAAAACATCAACAGCACTTTCCCAAACCATTAAATAAAAGATTCACTTTATAACTTTTAGCCAGATGGAATAAAGTAAACAAGTAAGTACAACAGTAGCTTTAATCAATTCATACGAATGGGAGGAGATTTATATAAATATATCTGCGCGAGTCGTGTTCGGCAAAAACGAAAACAACCTCGCGATGGTACTAATGTTCGTTTTGGGTGGATTGCGATGAAGGTAAGCGATCTGGGCTCGACGTTGCGTGTTCTCATACGATTAAAAATCCTCATTAAAAATCGGAAAGTGATTGAAATCGATATCGACGCGAGTCAATCTGTACACGATGGAATTATAGTATTAAGCATCGATGTTCGGAGCTTTGGTAACTAATAATTCTTTGTAAACAGATTACGAAGAGAAATGAATATTGCCAAAATCGTTCCGTGTCGCGGTAACTTGTTATTACGTATCTTCATTTGTAACTTTCAAGGAAATCGTTTCTCGTGCTTGTACCAGAAATGAAAATTTATGGTAATTCATATGTTTGAAAATGTATCGTTGCATGTACGAGTATACCGTTTATGGATTACATAAAGTCAACTTAATAATGACTGACAGTATATCTGCATGGAGATATAACTTGCCTCTCAAAGCTGTTAACATCAGCTGTCACAATGCCTCTTGTATTATAACAGAACTAAATTTAAACTTTGCATATAATTGAAAACGCATTAGCATATTCTTAGTATAATTACGCCTAAGTGAAAATGTTTCAATTTAAAACATATGAGACGATTATTTGTTGAAGTAATTAGTTTAAGAAACGAAAAGTAGAAAGAATTGACAATATTATACACATGCAAGATTGATTAATCTTTTAAACTACTAAATAATTAACCCTTTGCACTCGAACTTTTTCTTCATTCATATTACCAACAACTCGAAGCAATTTCAGTGAAAAGATCATATTCACATATAAGTAAATGATATGCGCATTAAAAAAAAAGTCATTGTTGTGTGTTATTCTTTTTTTAATTGATTATGGATACAAATGTTATAATATATAAAAAAAAAAACAAAAAATTATAAAATTATTACACTTTGTAATCGTCCACGATGTGATACCTCTCGAAGTAATTGCCAATATGTAATCTTGGTTTTTCTATACGGGTATCACAAAAATAATGTGTCTGCCATCTTTCGCCCGGAATTTTTCTATTAAAACACACTACACAATCTTTCTTGGTTCCAGAACCTACGATGTGTAGGTGGTTGTTGAGCCTGCCCTCCGTATTTGGTGCCTAAATGGAGTCTCGAGATGTGCTGTTTTGTTGAAAATTCCCAACCAATTGGTCCACCGACAATTTTACAAATTTCAAATGTGACATTGGTTTTTCATTATTTATTTTCTTAACAGGAGTGTACAATATGTATGAGTTTACTGTACACATTTCCAAGAGCGGAATATCCTATACACAATAGTTTTTACGATTCGTCTTTGTCCTTATGTTATGAACTGAAAATTATTTGCATTGTCTCCATAGCGGAGCTCTCGAGTGCAAATGGGTTAAAATTTGAAAACATTTAAAAAGTTGAAGGAGTTATGTTTCTTGGATCTGTGGCAGATAATATGTGCAATGT
Source organism: Nomia melanderi (assembly GCF_051020985.1). Lineage (NCBI taxonomy): Eukaryota > Metazoa > Arthropoda > Insecta > Hymenoptera > Halictidae > Nomia > Nomia melanderi. The sequence goes on from NC_135005.1 coordinate 9,129,880, forward strand.
AAATATAATTTTATGGACAACTCATTTTGTGTTTGTAACATGTTTATAACATATTTAGCAATTATAATGTATTACATAAATAAGAAGTAACAATATAATTTAATACAATTGCTTGTATACCAGGTACTCACGGAAATTCAATATTTTTCAAATGGGTTACACCTACTAAAACGAAAACAGATTTTAATAGTTTTCGTTTACGATAAATGTTTCAAAATTATAAGCGAAGCAGTGAATTTATATGCTGATAATTAAAACAAGTCCATAACGAGGTAATAGTAACCAGAGAAGTAACTAGTAACCAGAGAAGACATGAAAGGCTGTTGTAGAGGAAGAGGTTACTCCGTGACGGATCCAAATGACATTCGATCTCATCGTAGTACCTTAGACTATATACCGATGATCAACATCAGTGTTTGGATTACTTTTATTGTCAGTTAGTATCACTGAAAGTTCTATTGTTACCTTGGTGAGAACTATTTTTCATTCTAGAAAACCACCACAACTTTGATAACTTTCAGCCATAGGTTATTGTATTCATACAAAATCTTTTTATTAGATCAAGGTTAAAAACAACGTATTATTTCATTTAAAATACACCCTTTTACAATAATTCCATATGAAAAAATACTATTATTGACGTGATATAATGTTCTTGCCAATTAAATAAGATTAATCTGATATATTCTTCTTCTATCACTAATAATAGTCAAGTAATTCAAATTACTTCGGTTTTATGTACCTTATTCAACAGTAATCAGAAAAATATTTTATTTTATTAGGCGTAATTACCAATATTTACGTCGTACAATTGAAAATAAAACCGCAACACATCCTAGGCAAAAAGCTTAAAAGATATTTTTTAACTTTTTAACTATCCCCGATGTTCACTTCGTATTCTGTTAATGTTCTAATTAATAATGTACTCATTAATTAAAACAGGGGCCAAAGATTCTGCGAATTGTTGCCAACGAGAACTGAGTTTATTAGTATTCTCACAAAGCAATTATAGCGTTTTAAGGTTAATGATTCTTTGAAATGCAGTACCAGCGATTATCTGGTTATTAAAGCTTCTTAGCTGTAAAAATTAGTGAAATGATTGCAAAAAATGTAGTCATTAAGGGGAAAGGTCCGTTGGAGAAACAGGACGAGGAGAAGTTTTGTAGCTTTATTTGTATGATTTTTAATTATACACAAGCACAGAATGCCTATTATAAAATTTCTTACTCCTTCGGTTCTCTAACAACACGTATACGCAGTTATCATTTTGTTTAGATTTAAATCGTTGTAATGTATTCGAATGACCATCCCTAACCATTACTTCAGAAAGATTCATTAATTTCAGAACTCTAAGACTTCCTTCCTCATAGTTTACCTACTGGGATCTGAAAAATCGGAAATACTTATCGACTGAATTAACATTGTATAAATTATGTTATCGTTCACATATTAGTTGATCATATCATAAGCTCTTCATACGTATCAAATATTTTGAAATTATTCCCTTCTATAATGAATCAAAGTAATAGATTACCAGCATTAACAATATGTTTTCATTCCAGCAAACTATTAAATTGTCAAAACTTAACGTTAGAACTACCTCAGTCATCAAAACGACGGGTTTCAGTGTTCTTACTTCGTAATTATTGATATTTTAGCACTAAATTTACGGAACACGTAAATTTGACGGAAACTGAATACTTTAAATATTTAATTTCGTAACAATTTAAATCGATTTTGATTAATACAATTACGCGAATTTACATTATAATTCTCTGTTCTTGACACACCAATATCTGCCATCTATATGAACAAACATGTAGTCTTCTAAGAACAATAGAATAAAGTGTAAAATAAACGTCCGAAAATCTAGTGTTAAAAGTGTTAAATATGTGGAACGATTTGAAAGATAAATAGTTTCACCTGAATACTACAAAGAATAGGTAAATAAATTGAACAAATCTATTGTCACAATTTCTATAAGAATTACATACCAACATTGGTTACACTCCACTACCAGTCGAATCGCCTCTTCCCAATTCTTCTATGAAAACTCTAAAACTGCATCCAGTGAAATTTCAACCAACTTACAACTCATTTCGCACATTACGAAAATAGTTCCTTCACTAATATCTCTCAGAAACATTTATTATCTTTCGAATAATTTCAAATGTAGAAATCAGGAACAACCATGTCCTACTATTAAAAAGTAGAAGTTACAACACACTATCCAAGCTTTACGATTCCAAGCCGCAATCGACTCGATGAAGTTCTAAAATGAGCCCTATCGTGGTTTCTTCGATATCGCAATCCAGGTGGATGTCGCAAACCTCGGCAGGCGTGCGCCATCAGCAGCGGCTTGTCTTGTCGGCAGCGATCGGCCGCGTATTCAGGGCCCGAAGAGCCGAGTAATTTACGTTCCCGAGGATTTCGAATTCGATGAAACGAATGTATTCGGCCGGGCACACGAACGAGTACGTAACGAGTAGACCAGCAGGCTTTCGTGGTACACCGCGGCGGTGTATCTTCATGGACCGACGAATCCATCGTCTGTTGCGAGCGGGCCGAGTGGACCGGATTCCGGGCCGTGCATTGACCGTTGCTGTAATAAAGGGCAATCATCGGCGATTACACTGAGCTGGGTGCTGACTGGACGCGTGTGCGTTAACGTTTACACGCACTCGCGCGCCCCGAAGACCGGGTGCCATGTATGTTTGTAATTTTATGCCGTGTGGCCACGAATTTCTGGGCGGCGTGCATGTGTTGCAATTTTATCGTTTTGCCCGGATGAATTTGATGAACACATTTGCTTTTCGTTTCGTACGATTTGTGCGTTCCACGCCCGCCTCGGACGATTCTGTTAGTTCTGTTTATTTGCCGCGAACGCGCAGAACCGTTCGGGGGTGATTCGATCGAGAAGAAACGAAGTTTTTCGCTTAATCGTCAGGACCGCGTCGATGCTTGGGCACGCGTGTGGTCTGATTAACGCTAGAACTATCGTGTCTGTATAAATAACGGGTTTTAGCGCTTGAGAAGTGACTCTCGGCCACCATTAAAGTTGTAGCAAGATTATAGCCTTACGTACAAAACGAAACTTTGTGTAATGCATGAATATGTGAAGTACTGAAATATAGCTTTGTTTCATAATTTATGTATGTATCCGTTAATTAGTTAGACAGAATGTCGTCTTTTTTGTCTTACTGAAAAGTGTTGAGCATTTCTAATGGAAAACTTTTGAGTGCAAGGGGTTAGTTTTCGTATTTTGAAAGATTCAATAACCGAAAAGATTTTGAAAGTAAATATTTGAATATTATAATAATTATTTGAGGAGATTGAAAAAATGTATTGTTAGAATCTTTATAAGGATTAGATACCAACGTAAATAAATGCTCCGCAGTTTTCACGTTAAGCTTAACGATATCAATAATTAGTTGGAAAGCATTTTTACTAGTACAAGTATACATGAAACATATGTGCTGATCACAAGTGAGATCATTATTAGATGCCTTCCTTTTTTGTTAGCTTTTTGCTAAACAAGATCAGCATAAAACGTGTTGCATTTATTATCTATTTAATTATTTTGTGTTTCGCTGTTGACGGTGTTCGATCATTCTTAGGCAATACTAATTAACGTGTCCTCGTTAAAATGATATATTCATTCAATATAGACTTCGTACACTTTTACTTTCAGTGTGACTTTTGAAAGTATTATTGAAAGTATACTGTTTTAGATTCATTGAAAAGTAAATGATGGAAAGTATAACTTTCATACGTGAAAATATATTAGAAGACATAAATGTCCTGTAACCTAATAAACATATTTATTGATTGTAAAGTGCACGTGAATCTTATAATTAGACTTCGGATTTGATGCATTTATAGTAGATGTAGTTAAGGAAATTATACTAAAACGAAACCATTAATACAGGTAAACATATACTTTACGTACTCTAATACGTATCACAATTATTCGTTCAGATAGTAAAGTTTCATTTAATTTATTTTCGTATACTAGTCCATGCAAATGAGCTGCCACGAACATCTACCGTTTAACTATCGGATTAAATATCCTAGTACTAAAATTTATGTGAACGTTTCCTTAACCAAGTAAGTGGTAACGTTCGTCTGTTACATATTCATTACATTTTGTCAGGCACTCGATTTACGATACATTTCACAAACGGAGAATGTACATTTTGTCCACTTCTCGTTCGTAAATATTATAATATTCTTTGATTATTGGAAAGTAGAAATATTTTGTGAATTATTAATTACAACTATTTGATAAAAATTTATCCGATGCTATCTAATGCCTGGTTCCGATGAATATTTTTCTATCGTGAGTATCCACACGAGTTTACTTTCACAACTCGACCACGTTGAATTTGAAAAAGAAAATATGAAAAGACTGATTAATGTTAAATAAAGAAATATTTTTTGAATAGGAATTCATATTTCTTATATATCCTACATCTACAAATATCAAGTCGCATTCAAATATATAAATGTATATCTAAACAAGCTGTTACCCAACCAAACGATACATTCATCTAAAACCAACATCTTTATCAGAGTTACATAAAGAATCATAAAATACAAATGCAACCAGGTACAAAGTTTCATTCTTCGTTAAACATTCCACTTCCAACCGACGTCCACTCAAACACCTCCTACATTTCCCCACAACCTTTTATTCGTCCCCGATCGAATAAATATGTTTAAACCCTCTGATCCGAATCGTCAGTGGACCCACGCGAGTATTTCTGGTCGCGCCATTTATGCACCGACTATCCCGTGCATCCTGTAATTACCCCGAATAACGTAATACCAGACGAGTGCAAACATTAGCACGAGTTCTATGTATTTCCAATTAGGGGAATAAAATATACGCGTCGTTAATTATACCGCCGTGTACACACCTTACGCGTAGACCAGGGTCTGCGGCGCGTTCACCGGCAATCTGTCGATCGTGCCAGCCGATCCTGTCACCGTCTCTCACAGGATCGTCAATTTTCGGCGTACCTGATACGCTTTTACCGCGTCGCGCCGCGCCGCGCCAGCCGATATTAAATGTTTGCAGGCAATTTCGGCGTAATCGGTACCCGCGATCCCGTTTCCCAGTTATTACGGCCGTCCGGAGGCTGACGTGTCCCACGCCAAGGATATCCACGCGGGGTGGACGTCGATCGTTATTAAAATGTTCCTTCCAACGCCTTCGTGAAGCTAACCGAACTTTTGTACCAGACGCGAGACGCGATGGAAATAAACAGTGGTACTCGGAACGTGAAGAATGTATTTTCCGGTCTGTTGTCTGTTGAATTTTTGAAGTTCAACCATGCTTTTGGAGACGACTTTCAAACCCTTCAGGCCTGACGCACATTATGATGTATGTTGTTTTAGTTCTTCAATATCTGGCAAAATATTAACATTAGATTATTAACGGATATTTGTTGTACAGTTCGTTCTATCGGGGTTAGAAACATTGATATTTATTCATTTAAATTGTGGACATTAGATAATTACAGATATTTAACGAATAATGGTTATAAAATTCAATGTGAATCAGTGTACATTTATAATTGAAAGAAATTGCATGACTAATCTGAGAAATCTATATATAAAGTAAATAGATTTTAATTTCGAAGTACCATAGCATATTATAACTCTTTTAAAAAGATAAGAACTAAACAAGTAATTGAACATTCTAAGATTGTAGTCTGGAATCAATCAAAATTAATAAAGGGAATCGTAAAAATTAATAACTAAAAGACGTATCAACTTTCATATACCTTAATAGTTTCTTCCGGTAATGTTATCAATGCTGAGAATACATGAAATATTTTCGAACGATCGTACACTGAAGAATGTAAAACAGTGTAACGTCGAATTTTTATTGACCATACCGATGATAATAAAGTCACCGTATAATAAGCGAAGGTAATTATATTTTCATTTGCTAGAAGTGAATTCGAAGTAAGTGGTTTCAGGCGTGATCGCAATCGTACCGCATCTATTTCGATAATTCATCCGATAGTCACGAATGCCGTCGGTTCATAATGCGTAGATCCCTTATCGCATGCGAGTGTAATGCATCCTTCCATTTCTTTTTTTTTTTTCGACGATACAATCGTGCCGAGTGATTGCCGTCGGGTTAGGTTTTAATTCTTCCCACCGGTCGATGGGATAAAATATAATTATTATTGCATCTACACCGAGATACACAATCTATTATACCAGTACATTCAATTGAAATGCACGACATTTCATGGTAATTACGTCGAGGGTAATACGGTCCGCAGAGTGGACCGACCAGTTTATGCGCGTACATCCAACCATCGTCGAATGTCTCGTGTCCTAAGGTTCTGAGCTTAATGCATATCTCTTAATACGTCCCTGATATCGACCATAAACGTTGTCAAGGTATTAAAGAAAATACGTCTACGCAGCATTTTCTTCGAGGAAACATTCAGTATTATACGGTGGTGGACAGTGCACACTTATACCGAGGCGAGTCTGAATAGATTCAGCATTTAGTGCCCTGTGTTTAACACTTAATACTGAGCGGTGTATGATAATATTAATTACTCCATTAACTGTATTATCTTCAGAAGCAGAAATGATTCATCAACATTAATTTTTTTATTGTTAGAGATAAATATTATTGTGTGTATAGACGTTGCTTTTGCAGATTTAGTGGCTACGTTAATATAAATATACAAATTACTTCATTAATTGGATTATCCTCAGATATAGAAACGATCCATTCAAATGAATTGTTTAATTGTTTAGTCTGAACTGGGCTAGTAGGTAAGGTTACCCTAACTGTAACTCTTATAGAAGAATAAACATTATCTGTCTTCTAGAAGATAGGTTATCTATCTTATATCATTGTATAAGAATAAGAATAAACGTTTTTCTTAGAAGAATAAACATTATTATGTATATAAGCATTGTTCCTGCAGATTTAGTGGCCACGCTAATGCAAACATATAAATTACATCATTAACTAGATTATACTCAGAAATAGAAATGATTTACTGGTATTAATTGTTTAATTTTTTCAAAGTGAACTAGATATTGTATTTAAGATTATCCTAATTGTCAGTCTACTTACAGACAAATATTGTTATGTATATAGACATTGCTTTGGTAAATTTGGTCAATCAAACTTCTCTGATGCTGCTTTCCTAGGAATGTCGAAGCCACTTTCCTGTTACCTCACACAAATACATACATCGGCCTAAGTACATAAATATATCACGCGATCACTTACTGCAAGATAAACGCGCGCGAAAAAATTTGTCCGTAGAGTGTGCATGGAGAGTGTGCGAATACAGTGCACTGAAAATTTGTTATCTGTGCAAGATACATGGTAATTTATCCATAAAAAACATGTTGCGCAATCAGCAAACGATTTCAGAATAGCGCCAATAGAATTTTTGCGTAACGGTGACCATAAATTTATTGAAAGGTGTGAAAAAATTTGCCATTTTCCCCTCGGACTGATTGATTTAATAGCTTCCCATTGATTTATACAATTTTCATTAATACATTCAGTATTACACATTTCCTGCTTCGATTAATGTAATAATGTTTATAGACTTACCGAACAACATTCTGCAGAAAATCAGACATGTACCAAATATTTCTGTGTACACCTTACCTGTAACATAAATAATAAAAAAGTTAAAGTACGTTTATGCAGTTATTCAATAGTCCCCTGTGAACAAATATTCAATACTATTACTGTGAATATGGTACTATATAACTTAAATATTCAATATTAATTTCTTCATATTCAGTTGTTTCAGGTAAAACATTGCCCTTTGCAATCACTCCAATTGTAAAAAAAATGATCGTTCCTTGGACTTCGGGTTATCACACATTTGTAATAAAACAGTTCCAACGACGTAATTTAGACGAAATAATTTTGATTCGAGCGAAATTACGGAAGTTTAGATATCTTGCTTGAAACGGTAAATTAATTTCGGACAACCAAATGTATTAGAGGCATTCGGGCGCGCGATTAATGGACTGCCAGGCACTTAAGTGCGCGCAAGCCCATAAAGATTGACCTTTCTCAAGAATCCGATGTTGTTCATATGCATTACACACGTCAGGCTTCAGTTTTATGGAAACACGCAGAGTAGTGTAATATCGCCTACTGATTGTAAAAAATACGTACAGAGTGTTCGATTAAAACGCGCTGAGATTTACTAATGGAAAAGTTTTGTATTTTACTTTAAAAACGTTGTAAACATAAAACGGTTTTAAGACGGTTAAAAGAGTTTCCAAACTAAAATACAAATCTTTTTTATTAATACAGCTGAACACTTACTAATCCATGCAAGACCAAGATATTTTTGAAAGACGATCCCCAGGATCCAAGGTACATCACTTCTGCCATTGTTCATTTTTCATAATCTCTGATTGTAGCTTACTCTTCTTAGGATCTTGGAAAAAATCTTAACCCTCTATGGGCCGAATTTTTGTTCATGATTATAATAAAATCTATGCAGTGCAAAATTAATAAATATCCACATATGAATACGAATTAACAATGTATTCAATGGTTCCAATAATTTCATCAAACGAATATATTTTGTAACATTCAAGTTACAGTGACAAACTTTCACGCGTGAGCGTATAACAATTGAAATTAACCGATTACTTAATTTTATTCGTCATTTTGAGTGCAAATAGAAATAAATCAACAAGATGCCAATATACTGGTATGTGACTTCAAAGTTACACGGGCTTACAGAGGGTTAAAAGATCAAGTTTCAATTTTCTCATTCCTTCAATTCTTATTACTAACTAGTAAAGCTAGTTTCCTACTACTAACTAATAATAGAAATTCACTCATCAAACACACGACACATCATCTTTTCAGCCAAGTACTCCATTACACACCTGATATGTGATTCGTCTTAAACGTATCAATCTCTCGTACCTCCCGCCGAAGACTAGCTACATTCAAAATCGCAATCTCGTTACCGTATTAACAGGTTATAACCGAGGCAGCACAGCGAAGTGCCGACAATGGCCGTTTCTACGATCCGGATAACAAGGAGCGCATACTGACCTGTCATCGGCCGAGATTTATGGAAGTCACTGGCAACTCACGGGAAGCCGATTTTCCTGGAATAAGATCGCGACAGCTCTCCGCGTCCTAGCGGTCTCGCAGCTGGAACGCGATACACGGTCCTCGCGATCGATCCGAGCCCCGTCTCTTTGTGCGAGAAATAAACGCTCGCTGTTCTACCGGTGCTCCTGGCCTTGTCTTTGCGACGCTTTTGTGTTCCGCTAACGCGATTAATTATTGATAACACGTTATGAGTCGTGGGAAACACGATCCCCGCGGTTTCTGGACAGCCGTTGCCAGGAATAATTCATGTCTCTCGCGCTTCTGTGTTTCCACGTCTGCTCCCCCCGCGCCGCCCCCGTCCTCGACGAGCCCCACTAATTCCCGCCGCGCTCCGCCTTTTGCTTTCGTTTCTCCTCCTTTCTTCAACAGATTCTTCGGGGGGTTGCGTCGGCTGAAGAACGATAGATACAAATTGCAAAATGTTGTCCGCAGCGCTCTGCGTGCTCTGTCGCGACTCGTCGGTACTGGGGATGCGTCGCCGAAACGATACCGGTTTTTCTAGGGGTTGTTGTTGTTGATACTCCTCGACAAGGGGCTCCGTATTCCGCATAATGTAGTCTTAATTTACGCGTGACGGGACGAGTGGTTTCGGTTCGGTGACAGTAGGGTGAATCTAATAACTGAATTGCGGATTTTTACGTGAAATCGAAATTTTGAAGGTGTAGTTACATAGGAGAATAGATTTAGAAGGAAAAATGGTTGTGCTTGAGGAATATTATATGAAGCTCCGTACTTCGAACGTTTTGGATAATTGTGTTTTTTGCGAGGTTTGGTAGTTTCGAATTTTCTATAAATGCATACAGATCGGTAGTTTATTAATAACGGTTTGTTGAGTGTTTTATTTTTTTAGGGTTTAAATGAAGGAATATTTTTTTCGTAATATGGTTCCTTTGGTGGAATAGAGTTATAACTAAATTGTGACCATGTTCGAGTTAGCTTCTATTTCTTTATTACACGGAGATCATTTTGAATTGGGATATTTTTGAAAATATACCAAATAAATTGTCAATGTCTATTAAAACTGTATTTTCTGGCACTGATGTTACTCAAAATAGCACATTGTACAACGAGTGAATTTCTGTAACGCTTTCATTCGAAGTATTCGTTTAAAACTGTTACACTGTATGGAAAAGGTCATTGCGATGTAACAATCCAAGATTAGAAATTCGAAGATTCATCGTTCACTAAATATGAAATGTTATTGTGAACCTAATCTCCATTTACATCGAGCCGCGTTGCCGTGCAGCACCGGTGCCAGGTTTAATGAACATCCACTCAACGCTCTCTCGGAATGGAAACAACTGGTTAGGAACCATGAGTGAAAAGCAAATGAAATGTCGTCGGCTCACTTGAGAGCATCCACGGGGGAACGATGGAGTTAATCCATCGTTGTTTCGCGGAGTGATTCAATTAAGAGAACGTTAATTAATTAATGCGGGGAGACGGACGAGCCAGAAGTTTACCCAAGCTGAAGACTTCTCGAGGATTGTCGGGTAAGGAGGTAAAAAGTGGAAAGCAGAAATACGTTTTTGCTTCGTTATGTTTAAACTTATCGGGTTGGATGTGGCGATAATTACGGTGTTATAGAAGCTGAATTCTTTTCGGAATAATGAAATGTCAATTAATTAAATCCCACTTAATTCTGGTAATTTCATTTCACTTAATAAAAGATAATTATATCTATGTGACTTTCATTTTTACCGTACTGTATTAAGTAGTACAAAGCAAAACGAGAAATGGGAATTTATTAAAAATTTAAATATTCCTATTAATTTATTGGAATATACGTTTTTATTATTTATTTTTTATACACTTTTACTATTTGTTTTATATTTTTATAACACACTGAAATTAATGTAATTCTACGTTAACAGGCTTCACGAGAAAATGTAAATGTATAATTTCGTTTGCCTAGAATATATGAATTAAATTAATTTTCATTTGCAAACGGTTTCCTGATTTACTAATACGGCAGTAACACCTTCAGTTTGGTAATACGATTTTCTTGCCAGTGGCCAACTGAAAATCCCCACGATCCTAAAAGACTTCCCGGAAGTGCTTCAACCAAGCCGCATTCGCTTCGCCTGCAATTACGTGAATTAATTTTAGCAGTTTTGATCCCACTTTGCGAAGTTACCGCGACTTAGTTTTCGCCAGTTCCAGTTTGCCCGTATCGTAAATTTCGCGCAAGCTTTTTGAACGTTCTGTATTCACGGAAAGACGCAACAAAGCAGGAACGTTAAAATATCAAATGATAATGTCGATTTATTTAGGGGTTAAAATAAGTAAATGAAACATAATACCGACATAATACAAAGCAAGGAAAACTTCATTGTTAATAAAATACGAAATATAATTCTGGAGATGGTAGATTTTCAAGTGTACATCTGTTCATTTATAGATATACCTTGGTTATAATCATTTCTTAATAACGATTTTACTTGGAGTTTACCAATCGAAAGTTACAAGATTTTTTGCCCGTATGTACGTAGATGAATATGTACACATGAGGGTCACAAGTCTAATTATCCCCCGTAAACTTATATACGTCGTTAAACAAATAAAAACTTTCGATACGAACTATAAAACACAGTAACATAAACGTTACGATTACACGAGCAATTTTCATCGATGCTTATTAATTTGATAACAACAATGTTTAAACTACAGGTATCATTAACTGTACAGAATGTATCATATAAAACGTAATAAAAATTTATTCACAAAATTATTGAAGACAGCAAGGAAATAGAAAAATATGTTACACTTGCAAGATACGCAGAGTTTTTCATTTTTGCATCTCGTATTCCTCACAAATGAATATAGGTCACAAATTAACCTCTTGCCCTAAGATTTCTTTCATAACTACGCTCCCTAGAATAACTTCTTCATTAATAATTCACCAAAAAACAAAGAAAAGTTCACAGTTCATCTATATCCACTTTTACGTCAAAATATAACGATTAACAATAGAGAAATAACACTTAATTCGAATCTAAAATAATCGAGTAACATTTAATTTTTGCAACTTCCGTTTGAGAACTCCACGAGTGTAACTCGGCATTGCACAGCAAGGAGTGAACAGATATCAACTGAATTTATCCAAATCGTAAAAACTTTAAATCTCAAATGGTAGCTTGCTCAGAATACAACATACTTCCATCTGCATGCGTACATTACGCTACGACCAACAATAATATGTCATCAATACATATTATATGTACGGGCAATAATAATAATAATTTCCACCTGAATCGCAACTCGATCATAAATCTCACCCTACTCGAAGAACCTCAATGTTTCCTTGCTCAAAACGCGGACTGATCTCACACGACCGATACCCTGACACTTGAAGTCGTACGTTCCGAAGGATGCATTCCAATCTCTCCCCGATGCAGCGACGTTTCTTTCCATGTATAGATTTACATTCAGCTCGGGCTAATCGTGGTATGAGATATGTATGACCTTTACCAGTTGCTGAGGGACGTATATTACCATAAGATGGGCCATTAAATGAAGGTAATTACAGCGTTTAGCCGACAGTAGTTCAGCAATCGTAACGAATCGTATCTCCCGATTTCAAAGATACCGGTTGAGTTCCGCGGATTATGATCCAGCGGCGTTGCGGATTTTCCTTGGTGGGGAATCGTGTCCACGAGCGTGCTATCTCGAACACGAATCCAAGAAATTCAACGAAAGACGTCCGGCGTCCCTGTGGTTCCGTGTACCGTTAAGGTTATCGTCGCCGCTGTTATCTAGCCACAATTTAATCACATTCTAATTGCACGCTGTTACCGACGTATTACGGCCTCCTCGTTAATTTTTTGTCCGGCGAGTTTATGCCGACGGTCCAACGGGAAACCTCTATAATACCGTGTTACCAGATTTTACGATCACCGGCGTCTCGTTATTAGTCTTTCGGTGCCGTGATAAAGAATCTTTGAACATCGGCAACGTTTACCAGAGAATCCATACTGTTATCTACACGTCGGGTTTGTGTACGGTAATTAATGAATTCCACCGGCAGCGCCCGGTCACTTGTACACACTTTATGAGGGCCGATAATGAAATTTGCTTTTTGATCCGTTTTTATCGGAACTCATGTGAGAAACGTATCCTGACAGCGTTGTGACGTTTCTAAGCCTGCGATTCGTGAACAGCGTCGAGGGAAAGGTACTTAGAATAAGGAATAAAGAAGGATAAGTAAATTCGATCTGTTCGTTATTTGGGAGTAGTGATCAATGTGATTATTGATTATAATAAAAGATGGAAGTACTTCCGATTAATTGTTGATTATAATAATCACTGTTACACTAAATATTATAATAAGTAGAATAATTCATTGTAATACTTGTAATTGATATCATCGCATTAAAAATTCTCGAGTGACAGTGTTTTTTAAACATTGCAAAATTATTGTTGACGATAATTCTGATTTTTGCACAGATCAGTGCCCCGTCACATTCGGAGACATATGAAAGGTATATGCAAATCATGATCACATGTTTGCCATCGATTATGGTATAGAAATTTTTATGCACAATCGAATCGCGTATGTTCGTTTTAACAGATTTCTTTACGAAGGAACAAAAACTCTGAACAGGATACTGCAATATTCCGTTTGATTGCGACTGTACCATTCGTCATAGTAGCTGTAAACGACGTCTGCAAAATTATTCAACCTGCAGTTATTGCACCGGTGTATGCCGATCATGTAACACTTTTATGCAAAGGCAGGCTCATTGACATCATAAAAAAATCTATAAACGCCACTCTAGACACCTTATATAAGGGGTATAGCTGCACGATTAGTTAACATAGTGAACGCCATATACCAACTATCAATATCGAAAACATTACCCTTAAATTTGTCAATTCTGGAAATGTTGATCGAGTCATTTTTCATGCAAGACCCACGCAGGAGGTGCGTGTTCATTTGCTCGTCGATAGTGACAAGGAAATATTAACCAGAATACAGAGAATACGGTATTCGCGCATGCTTACAAAGTAATAACATGGTTAAAACTAGATTACGTATGTGTAACATATAATTTAGCTGCATACACAAATATGGAAATGTGTATTAGTTCATGATACTGGGCAAAAGATTGTAATAAAATGCATTACAGTATATTTACTGCACCCTATACTCTAATTGGCGGAATTTGAATCGAAGCTAAAAAACTATCTATACAGAAAGAAAATTATTTTGAAAATATGTAATAAGAGTTGAAGATAAAGATTTCTAGATCAGCTTAATGCAAATCAATGTTTCAACGCCCATAAACCAAAGTGAAAAACTATTTTGCTATTGCCAATTTATTATCGGAATTGCAGTGGAATAGAACATTTTTTGCCTCTCTTCCAAATTGTTGATAGCAAAATGCTACACGAGCTTAGTAGCAAAAATAAATAATACGGTGAAGAGTTAATCGTTTCATTTTCGCCACCGAAATCTCTGAGCACGTTAATCCCTTGCCCTAAGGATTATTTCTGAACTATAATCTATACACGTACTTTGTAATTAATAATTCATTGAAAAAAGAACAAAATTCTAGGCATATTTAAAGTTAAATTTTAATCAATATCCACCACGAATCTGACACGTTATTATACAGCAAGGGGTTAATTGGTGCGTATTATACAGACTACCTTTGTTTTTAATAAATAAAATATTAATAATAATAGTAACAATAACAATAATAATAATAATAAAATATTAATAATGCGTTATAATATTAAATAAATTACTAACTCAGACCTAACCCAAATGACTGACCAGCAGAATCTTCAGTTAAGAAACAAAGGTTGCCCGTATAATACGTAAGTACCCATTAATTACCATAGGAATAGAAGGTGACGAGGCTCCATTTACGTACTTGGCGTTCCCTGAAAGATGAGTTACTATGAAAAATTTGGTGTACCACTCGCGTTGGTGCGCGAGAAAAGAAGCTCCGCGGTGATTATCATTGGTGCGAGCAGCGGCCTGTGCGCCGGTAGAGACCAACGGGAAAGAGAACCGGGGGAAGACAGGGAGGAAGAGAGGGCAGAACGACACTGGGACACGAGAAGTAGAATGATGAATTGCAAGGCGCGGCAATGAATCAGAGCCCAGCGACAGGCGGTACACCTACCAACAATGCGGGGCCCCCGTTCTTCAGGGCCCACCAAGGCTGTTCAGAAACACCTTTCCCCGTCTGCGCTTAAAGCTGTGCTTAAACAATCGCCGACCATTTCCTGCTCTCGCGGCAGAAGCAGGGGAAATATGTTATTATTAGACTGCGGCTCTTTATGCAAATTCAAACGTCTGAGGAGGTAATTAGGAAAATATTAGACCGCAAGTCTCGTTGGTTTTGTTTTTAATCTGACGTTTACGTTAGATCGCAGGAATGAGTGTTTTAAATAAGCGAACAATGACAAGCTTACGAATGAAATGTGCGGCGCATTGATTAATGAAGCTTAACTTAACGAAGCGGAATTTTTATTTTAAGCTTATGTCAAAGTGTGGTAAGACATTTTAGCGGGGCTAATAGGTTACGACTGAACATGGTTTCTCGTGAAAGGTATTATAACAAACAATATGCATGTTATATAGTTCTTTCGTTCCGTATGTATAATACGTGATTTTGCACTTGAACCATGAATGCTTGGAGATCTGCAGTCTAGTTATTAGTGTTTTACAAGATTCTCTAGAAATTTACGCATTGCAGTAATATCGGAGAAATGCAAACAGTGAAATAGAGTAGAAGGTAAAAAATGTTGGTATTTCAGATGAGGTGGACGAATGCACTTTGAAGGTGCATTTTATTGTGAATTTTATCAAAGTAAATTTATTTTGAAAAGAAATATGGACGAAACCGTGATGTCGTGTAAATAATTCGTTCATTGCGGAACGCAGATTTTAGGATCTCTGCTCCTCAAATATTTATTCGCTTCGATTAAGAATCGTAGAAACGCTGCATTATTACGTTTCCTTTCACAAAGAAATGCCATGAAAGCATGCACTCTACAAATGCCACTTACATCACAATATAACGTAACATACAACTACAAAAGAAAACAATTTGTTATTCAAAACTCTTTGTCCACTAGGTTTCGATAAATTATCAAGATATCGTCGATTAAAATTTGTATCAAGTCGGTTTAATCGTTAAGCCGAATACCAGTCGAAGCCATGATTATTATCCAATTAGAGCGCGATGTCACTGTTCGTAGAAGAACTTGCACTGAAAAATCCGGCCAACGTTCAGCTTTCTATATCGTAATACCGAGTCTCAAAAGAGTCACGAGGAGCAAGCGGGTTGCGCTGTTGCCAGTAATCTTTGAGTTCATCAGGAAACGACCGCGTGCAAGGCGAAAGCGATTATGACTCGTGTGTGGTCGGCTGACTCGTTTTTCTCCTATTTAATTAACGTTAAATCGAGACTGCTCCGTTCGGATTAAGCGCGATACATACACAGTACAAATCGGTTCTAAATTGCATCGCATTCATTTGCCCCGGTACCGGAGCACAGCTAGCGGGACCGCTATGAAAACAAGGGTATTTTCAATGCAAATTCAAACTGGCCTGTACAATCGAGCCAATAACGAAGAGCGGCAACAATCGAGGTTCATTTCAGAAAGTCTTATTCACGTGTCGACAAAGCAGTCGAGAAATCTTTTGGTACAAATTAGAAAGCTTCATTACACCGATATATTGCGGAGAAGCTAATAATTCGTACAGCAGGTTTCATTAGTGGTCAGTGTTACACTGGTAATTTGAATAATACGATATAAAATGAGTGTATTGCATTATACTTCGCCTTTTTGATTTCTCAGACTCCCTTGCAATTATAACGATTGTACCACTGCATTTGTCAATATGCTTGATCGTAAATGAAAGAGCTCCTATTTCTTACGAACTTACTTAAAAACTTAAAACCGCCTAGAAAAACTGTAACTACAAACTTTCCCGTTAACTTCAATTAAACTCCTGTGACTGATTTCATTAGAAATTGTGTTTCACTCGAGGGAGGAAGGTATTTGATGAACAGCAAAGAACCCCAATTCAGAAGTTACTAAATAACAAAGAATAAAATAAACAAAATAAAAGGCAATGTGTTGCTAAGTGAAAAATGGGAGATATCCCCAGTTAGTTGGCTAAATGTTAACACAGAATAGCAAGTGTGCATTGAATGACAAATATTATATTACCAATCCACTAAAAATAAATATAAAATTCTATATCTGGCCCACTTTCGTATTTCGTTCGATTCAGTAATCCTCAAAACACGGGGAGAAGCTAAAAAGAAAGATTTGATTGTCCGACAATGAGTCACGGCCTGCGCCGACCTTTTTCCTGCAATCGAAACACCCGCTCTCCAGAGAAGAAAGTTAGCCTGGAACAGGTAAATTCGTCCGTGTTGACCGCGTTAGAATTCCTCGGCCGGCGTAGCCGTCAAACTATCGCCGTTATCCTTAGCCATCGTCGAACGGAGTGTCAACAGGATGATGCAGCCACTAAAAAATGCGACCTTCGTGGTACAACTGCGTCGCATGGCGTATCACTATATCGAGAGGAACGGACGGGAGGGGTTACATCTTCCCGGTTTAGAGGCGAGTGAAAACGAGTTACATCTTTGCCAACGTCGTTGCCGCAGAAATAGCCGAAAAAGGAGAAACTGCCGGTGCTATACGGGCAGCTCGCGGAAGCATCGCTCCTCTAATTAGCGGGAAACGTTGACATAATACCCGATCATCAAACCAATCAGAACGTGATCGTACGCATCGGTGACGTAGAATTTATTTCGAGAAAGATTGACGGCCAATGACGCATTCTAAATATTCTGTGAAGAATTCCATTCCTCCGATGCACCTACGGAAGTTTAGTACGAAAAAATGATTACAGATACGAGGATCTCTACTATACTCTAACCCTTTGCGCTCGAGAAGTGATTCTCAATCGCTAATTGATTTGGTGCAGTGAAACTATAAAGTTTGATATTTAATATCGAACTTAGTATAATTGACGTGTGATCTCTCTTTGAGTTACTTTCAGAAAATATCCTCTTTGTCTCGTCGGGAAGTGTTAAATATTTCTAACGAAATACTTTCGAGCGCAAAGGGCAAATATAAAGTGCATATAACTAGTAAGCAAGGAGGAAATCCATACGATAGATTCATGTACTACAAAACTTGTGGAAAATATGTAAACCTCTGTAACCAACTCACTTATTCTCATCGGCATACTCTGAGTACAGGAATACATTCCCGAATATACCTCACATAAATTACACGTCGCGAGTTACTTTTTGCCTTATTACTCACATTCGAACAACGAAGCCTCCGAAGAAAATATTTAATCAGAATCATATGCAAGACCATGTCATTCATGTATAAACCACAGGACAGCCAACTCGGTAAGAGAAAAGTATTTCTCCGATTCGCTGTTATCGCGTTCGCCAAGCATCACAGCTCCTATAAACGTATCCTAACGCAAGAGCCAAGCGTCGCGAAGGGAACGCCAAGGAGCCCCGTATCGTCTCGGGGAATTAAAACTAACCGGGTGACTAATCAGCGGCGTAACCTGCCCGACAGGTGTCGAGCGCGCAGGGTGCGCTTCAGGGTCGCGGATGGCCGTTGTGCGAGGTTGCATGCAGTGGCTAAGAAAGGTCGGATCCGGCGACCGACAAAACCGTGAGAAAAGGGTGGGGAGGGGACAGGCATAAAAGATGCTGATGGTTGGCGTACCGCCACGAGAGGAACGTAAACTGATCGTGCAATCTGCCGGTGCGCGCTGTAAGTCAACTCCGGCCACGAAGAATTTCAATCAGTAATAATATCGCCGTGCTTTCTATCTTCCCTTCCGCCACCCCGCGATCGCCAGGCTATCCTGCTCCTTTTCTCTTGGAGCGCGCTTCCTCCGGACCGTGCTTGCCCTGGTCTCGCTTCCACCTTGCCCACGGTTCTCCTCTTCGCCGGTCCTCATGCCGGTTACAAATGGCGTCATTATTCCTTAATAATTCGAGATATCAGTCGACCGAACATTTATTGTCCACCGTGGACGGGGCACGGCTGAAAGGCACCGGGGACGATAGCTCTCAACAGCCGGTTGCCTTTTTTTTCACCCTCGCCCGCCAACCTATTGGCGCGTATTTATTAACGGCGCGGCGACCGGCTCGCGTATCCTTTGCACCTCCGTCGTTCGAGGAAAGATGAGCGATTTATGCAGCGACGGACCGGGCTCAATTGCATCTTATAACGGCTCCTGTGCCGGGTAATTGAAGTTCGGGCTTTTCGGCGGCCGGGCGAACGAGTTGCCGGGTACGTATAAGTGGAGCCGCGGCACCGCGCCGGTATCAACCGTGAAATTTGTTGCCGCGAGGAAATCTACTGTCCGGTCGGAAACGGCGACCGGTCGCCGCTTCGTTCTATGGGATATATGCGACACGAGTAACGATGATTGAGACACGGTGAATTGCGTGCTTCGCTATTGGGGAGTTGTTGCTTTGGAATAACTTTTGCCTGGTTTCGATGATTCTTGACGCGTGTGTGTCACTTGCTGCCGTTTGCTTATGGAATGTTTTGCGGGGTATGTGGGTTATTTTATGTGGAATATTTGAACGTTGTGTGGAAGATTGTCTTGTAGTGAGAATAACGTTATTAGTGAATACAGTTCTACGAAAGCTTGAATCTTGAGAGATGGACGGATTAGTGTGTACAGCGGTGCTTTTGATTAAGAGAAACGGTTGTTCTTGTGTTTAATGTAATATCAGTAATCGTTAGTTTATGCGAATCGAGTGATTAAAAATTATTGCGATAATTAATTAAATTCTGTCAGAGGACCTTCTCTATGTTCTCGATTTTCGATTTTCAACTGTAAAGGCATACAATCAACGCAGTTGTCATTGCAGTTAGTTGTTAGTAATATTTACTAGTATCAATTCAAATGTTTCCTTTCATATTGATCATACTATGCGACTATCTTGATATTCATGTAATATTGTATGCATTGTATAACGTATACTTCATTATTCTTAAAGCACAAATTAATTATTAAACTATTATAATTAATACAACTTGAGATTTTCATACATTCTGCGAAGTACTGAAGGAAATCTGATAGCAGTTTCTTGTATCACACGTTTTACCGAATAGCTATGGAAATAAGCATTTTATTAATCACGATGAAATTATCTTCAACATACCATTCACAAGTGAAATTAAATGTCAAGTATAACCGCTATTTCTCAGTCATATTAATAATTATAATGTATGTATAAATAGAAGTTGACACTCTAACAAATCAATTCTACTACACCATAAAGAGTTAAGCTGAAATTCATTGTATTCCATTTAGTTCCGAGAAGACAGATTTTATCATGCATCGATTTTACAACCTGCACCGATCGCGCAATACCCTTTACGCTTTACAATAGTGAGCAGCGATTATCTTCCTTGACACGAATGTTTTCCAGAGCGGCAAACTGTGCTCTTCGTGGGCGACACGAGCGGAAAACTTCGTCAGCATTATTATTCACGGCACACTTGAAAGATCAGATACGCGACAAACGAGTTTCCTGAGTGAATCAATAAGAAATCATCGGACCGTGTAACATCGAGATCGCGTGACACGCTGGCGCCAAAGACATGATTTTCGTTTCAGACGTTAATTGGCCAGGTGTGCGCAATCGATCGTTTAAATACCGCGATCTTCAAGGTCACACTGTTTTCGATTAGTTTTCAGAAAAAAAAATCTATCGCTCCCGATGACAAGCTCGTCATCGAATCCCGATAATTTCTGCCATTTCCGCTGATTCCTTGCTTTCATAGTCATCCATGCTCGTATTCCAATTGTTGACTTACGAGAAAAATATTTACAGTGCGATACGTGTACCTTCATGAAACGATTTCGACGTGTTAATAAGCTAATATTGAACTTTTCATTCCTTCCGAGACGTATTTAAGTTGGACTAACAAGTTTTTAACCTTGAGGTTGAATATTTGTCCGAGTTCTTTGTTATACAAAAAAAAGCATGAGTACTTCCTGCAGTGTTTGTGTTAATTCTCAGTTTCATGGAGGAAGACGTTTTTATTAAAACATTATATTATATGGTTGCCGTGTATAATTTTTCTCATTTATTAATTTCTTACAGGATTAGAATGTTACTATGTTTGAAATCTATATTCTTAGATTGCCTGAAAGTACGCGTGAAATACTAATAATTGTACAGTGAACGTTATTAAGCACCGAAGAATTCGTCAGAATTAATGATAATATACTTTCGTAAAAAATTACGAGTATAAACAATCTGAATATTCGATTTTACTCGAAATTAAAAATTATTCTTTTTCTTTGAAACTATTGGTATTTTGACAGTATAATACTTCTTTCATCTTCAAAAGAAAATTGATGACACAGAGAATTATTACAGTACTGTACCGTATAAAGATATATAGTACTATAAATAACTTAGCAAATTCTATAACAATACAAACATACTACATTTACACAATTAAAAAAATCTTTGAAAATGGTTACTTCGAGTGCAATCTGCTACGCATTAATCATTTATCCCAAAAATTATATTGTATACAAGTGTTATTGGCTTCAATATTTCCAATTCTATAATTCCACGAGTCCTCGTTGTTGCTCAAAGTTGGCACTACAACTCCGGAGACCTCTCCCTGTTGGACGCTTATTGGCTGCCTAGTCCGGCGTGACTATAAAAGGAACTCGGGCAGGCTTATATCACATTCCTTTCGGAACTAAGATTTCATGGGGGCGTATCAAACCAGAGATTATCTAGCACTCACCTTTTTCACGAATTCGCAGCTGTCGCGCCACCTGCTGCATCCGCCCTTTTCGCACAGTTTACCGTCACCCACATAATTGTGACGTCGGCGAGAAGATGCAACCCTTAGCTAACAAACAACTTCGCCGAGTAATTACTGTCCTGAGAATATTAACCCTTTGCACTCGAAAGTTTTTCACTGGAAATATTCAACATTTTTCAATGACGTATAAACGACATTCGTTGAAACTAACTAATGAAGATGCGTACATAAATTAAAAAACAAAGCTATTTCATTGCAATATTTTACACTCGAGCATAAATGGTTAATGCGGAGTTTTATTTTTATCGGAGTCTTAATATCTATGGCACTCAAGGAAATATTCAGTTTATCCAATAAGGGATTTGGAAAAACAGTTAAATGCAAATGTGTAAATATACATATTCTTAAGTAATAATACTTCCGTAAGTATTACTGGACTATTAAGTAAGTTCAATTCATTAAGTGCTAACATAAAAATGTATACTTTTCGTAAACCATTCACAGTGTTCCTATCTTCAATTTTATGTTTCTTACCAGATTTTTGAACTTTCGATTGGTTCTATGCAACGTCGCTTTACTTAATACCGAATTCTCAAAAAACATTGCGGAAATCGCGGATATCAGTGAACCCGTGTCTATTTCGAACGTTATGTCACTATTCTCTACATATAACGGTATCTCATAAGACTTAACATTCTTAATATTCTCGCTCGATTCTTTCGCGATTCGAAAAACCTTATCCCAATTATCATTTAAATCTTAGCACTCGGATAAGAAATTTTGATTATTCGCGTTTCGCTTTTGCCCTTTTCCCTTAAAATTTTCCGCGTCTATATTTCCGTTTTCCAGCCTTTTCGTTTTGCAAACCTGCGCGAGATGCCCTATTTTATTACATTCATTGCATTTATTATCGCGAAATCTACAATTTGAAGCAACATGATTATCTTTACCGCAACGAAAACATTTTTTCTTACCTTGATTATTATTACGATTATCCCATGATGATCGGGATCCGCCCGGTTTCGTCTTTTTGTTGTCGGAAATGTAGTTGACGGCTGGTTGGTCCGCGATCCGGCCTATTCCGTTGTTGTGAATACCTGCTGCGCCTCGGCTCGCTGATTCGAATGCTGTAGCCATCTCCGCCGCCTTGTCGAACGTTAAGTCTTTTTCGCGCAGTAGACGTTTTTGCAATGCTTCTGCTTGGAGTCCCCACACAAATCGGTCTCGCATGCTGTTCCGCTGATTTTCCCCGAAACTGCAATGCGTTGAGACTCTCTTCAATTCTTCTATGAAGACTTTTATATCCTCGTCGTCCCGTTGCCGACGTTGTTTAAATTTGTAGCGCTCGAGAATCACATTTGGTGTAGGTTCCACGTGTTTTTTCATTATCGTCGACAATTCAGCGAATGTTTTCGTCGACAGTAACGCTGCGGCACACAAATTTCTCAGGATTGCATATCCCTCGCCACCCATCAATGTTAGGAAAAAATGCTTTTTTCCCGTTTTGGACATTGTTTGCCAAAACATACTGTTCCAACTTCTCGAATCACATTGTCCAATTTTCATTCCTAGTGTACTCGATCGAGTCAATTGTCGTCGCCAGTTTTGGTATTTCTTGATCTGCGTTATTTCTCTGAGCTATCTGAATCACGATCCTCGGTCCCACTCTGTTCACTGATGCACTAATATTTCACTGTTTATCCTCTACGCCAATTGTAATGTCTGGAATAGGCTTTCATAATTAAATAACGGGCAATTATGAATAACACGTTTTATTCCGCACCATGTTCACGTAAAGACTGACCGTCGCAGACGGCTGCAAAATGTCTCGCTTGAAACAAATGAAATGCGCGCTGGTCGCGAGCGCGTCGGTCTGCCATACAATGTATGTGAATATCTTACAGGTTGTATCCTTGATGATATACATAAAGTGCCTTCGTCGATTCTTTTGTTGTCTGTACGAAAATAAAAACGTGGATAACGAATAAACGTAATAAGGTATACGAGAAGAAAGATTAAACGAAGAAAGGTGTACCAGGATATTCAGTAGCATGAAACGAGAAAGGGAGGACGAGTCCTTGCTAAGGACGGATGAAAGGTATAAATCCACGAATTTACAACTCTCAAGACTGACATTTATGGTTGGGGGCCAGCTGCATCTCGTTGGATCATTGATTAATATCGATTGCTTGGCAATAAGAATCTCTTTTCAGTCTGGCACCTGTTACGCGCATCTTCCTTCAACGGCTTCCTTCGTGGATCCTTGTTTTTCGCCTGGTTGATCGGACTGAACCCCTAAACTGCCCCGATAATTCTCGAGAGCCATTAACCGATGTTTCTTTACGAGTGGCGATTACTGGTAATAATTAACAACTCCTCCATCAGAAACTTAAACTTCTTACATAATTTTCACGCGAAACAGGACTGCGTATTAAAAACAGCATATGTGTCATGTATCATTACAGAAAATGACGATAAAGCTGCTTCAGACTCACGAAATTCAGTTTCTCTATCAGGCACGTAAGGATTCACTTTCTTTTATGTTATTTCTAAACGATTAACATACTGAAACAAATTTTTGTTTTGCTTCAAGTATTATAAAAATTGTTAACACAACTATTATAGTCACTTAATTTCTAGTAGTACAAATAATTCAATGTTCATCGTTATATTCCGTTAAAGTCCTCTAATTATTCAGATAATCTTGATCCTCCAGTTGTTCCTATAACGCGTAATGCAATGATACATTCGTAAAAATCGAGAACGTTACGTCCACGGTGGTAAATATCTCAGTTCCATTTCCTGTCCGTAATAGGTTCTTCCTTCATGACGGTAGAATGTTTATTTTCACAGTTAACCCCTTGTCGTATTATTTACTTTCGCTACTAAACACGTCTAACATTTTACTATCGACAACTTGGAAGAAAGGCGAACAATATACCATTCCACTGTAAGTGCAAGTTTACTTTGAAGATGATAAATTGGTAATAGCAAAATAGTTTTTTGCTTTAATCCGCGGACAATTAGCAACATTGATTTTTATTCAATTAACCTAGATGTCTTGATTACGTGTCTCACTCGTGATTGCATGTTAACACCGAAGGAAGGCGCGTTGTTAACAACCGTCGCGGAAGACCCGTGAGAAGTAGTTTCGTCAATGCACGCTTTAAAAAAGCATCGAGTTTGCTACATTCCACGCAGCAGCTTGCGGTATAGATGAAGACCCTAGCGGAAGGATATAGGCAACCCTAAAGGGGTCCCTCTTTGATTTGCGTAGAAAAAAACAGGGGGGGGGGTATCTGATTCCCTAGACCAGGGGCTTTCAAACTTCCTCCGTGTCGGATCCCTATTATGATCACAATTTCTGAGACAATCATTCACGAAGCTAAGGATAATTTAGCACACATCCAGCTGGATAATGAAAATTCGTCAGTTTACAGACGGTCGCTGGCAATTAATGATTCTTATGTTTTGTTTCTTCAAATCTAAATAATTGAATTGAAATAACGATTTCAACAGACGGAGATATTTTCATGAAAGAAATACGAGAAATGCGATTGTTTATAGGTTATGTTGCTTTTATATAAAGTTTTTGTATAAGAAATGTCTGTTGGATATATGTTATTAATGACAGACACATGAAAACTTGATATGAAATACGAAGATTCTGTTAACCAATAATTCATTGAAGGATCTACTAAATTATTTTCCACTTCTCTGTCGAGCGCAATATATTAATTTTACTCATGTTCCTACATCAAGTGACAGTCGCCATTTTGATATTCTATTACACTCTTCCCAATATTATTGTTTCCAATCAGTTGACTGTCCATTGACACACATTTCAAATGAAAAACTAAAACCAATGCATAGGTATTCAAAGGAAAATGTGAGGAAACAAGCTAAGAATGCAAATTATTAAATATACAAAGTGCACATTAAGCTACACGGAACGTATTCAAATAACTCGTTAGCTGTTGAAAAAAATCCCATACTTAAACGATTCTGTTGCGACTAGAAGTCTGAGAACAGGTGGTGAGCCTAAATTCGAACCGTTAGATTAGAAAGCTAATCGAACGCCAGTTATCTCACTGCCAGCGCGTAGCGTATCGACGAGGTCGAAAAAGAGAGAGGAAGGGAAGGGAGGCGCGTGAATTAGTGAACAGCATAATCGACACAGTGATCGACGAATAGGTTTGATACTTTTTAATTCGTTTCCTATGATGTGAAATGTAATGATAGGTGGCGACGGGTACGTAGCAAAATGAAATAGGTCAGTCGGAACACGTGAGTCGTGATTCGGGGCAGTTGATAAATATTAATGAATAGCGGGAGTCCTGCACCTGTTCGTGCGAAACTACTGTTTATGGAATCGGTCAGCCGTAGAGTCTCTAATTTTCGGTATTCTAAACCACTTTATCGAACCACGTTGGTGTTCCCTTTAATGCTGGCGCAACTAAGCAGTTGTGACCGGCTTCCTGCGGTTATAATTGCACGATTGCGTATATCGTGATGTGGAATATTACACCTTGTTGAGTTTCGGATACGCAAACCCATGGTTTCGTCAGGCAATTTTGGTTGAGCAAATATCGCGGCGAAATTATGTGGTTGTCGCGCTTTAGGCTTCTGCGTTACGCTATCGCGGGAGAAGGAGGAGTATCGCTGTAAATACATTTATTATTACATTGTACGATGTCTGTTGTAATAACGCTAACCAGATGTTTTTATTTCTTGTTATGTAAACTATGAGTGATTTTAATAACAAATATACAGATATAATTTATCGTTAGTACAAGACTACTGAAACAAAAAAGAATTCAAATTGTTTAAAAACTTATTCATATACATGTATGTATTAGAATAATTATATAAAAAGGTTTTCTTTCATTTCCTTCTATATACAGCAATAAAAATTTCCAAGCAAACCTTCGGCAGAGCAAACCCTTCCACGAAATATGGAAGAATAAATGTTGCCTACACGAGTACCGAATAACTCGAACAACAAACAACCCAATAACGATTCATTCTTCCCCCACTATCGTTATTCAAGTACGGTTTCATTCCAATAATACCCAACACAGGTGCCCAGTTACCAATTGCAAGTCAATCTAAAAGCTGATCTCGTGGAGTAGACGCGAGTTCGGCCGTTTCTCGAGTTGCACCTTCGGTTCCCATCCTTCCGTTTACTCTCTCGCCAAGGTCGCCGTTTAATTAACCATTGGGATCAACGAATCTCTCGATCGTGTTACAGATAAAACGAGCAGTCACACGCGAGTGCGCGCCGGCAGTCCGGCACCGGTAGTATCCAGCTTCCTGGAGCGATCGGTTCCTCGCGAGCTGAGCGGGCGCCCGATCTTCCTCGGCGAACATAACCTCTGGACCGAGCCTGACGCGCTGACCAACAAAGGGGGAGTCCCAAGGGCGCGGACGGCGAAAAAAATGGAAAATGCTTTCTCGCTTCGTAACGACGTCGCGGACGCGAATCATTAATCCTCGCAACGTGGTGCCGTGTACCTTGTACCTGCTCGTGATTACGGCTTTTTCTCTCCGCCGCTCCTCCCGTTCGTCCTCCTCGCGCGCACGCTCCTCCGCGCTGTTGCTTCGAGCCGGGTGGTTACGAGAATGAAACACCTACGACTTTTTTCGGTTTCTATCGCCGTGGAACACGCATCAGCCATCGTTCGCTCCGGCGCCGGACTAGGCCGGGAACGAACACCCAGTCGATTTTTTTCTCTTTTCCATCGGTCCCCTGTATCTACGACGGTACACGGTCGACTATCTTTTGAGCGGTGTTGGGCAAGTTATTCAAAATAACGAATGAATTGCAAATAAATTTTATTCGATTGTTACCCGGGAATAATTAGTGTATTCATTGGTAAGAGATCTTTGTACGGAAGATTTTCACTCGGGTAATGGTTCTGCAGTTTTCGAAATGGAATATGTATATTTGTTGTATTATAGTAGAATAAGGAAGAGATTTTCGTTTTTTGGGATGGGAGGAAATAGAAGTAGAGATTGAGTGTTCTTAATATTTGTATACTGACTCTTCTTAGCAAGAATAGAAGCTGAATCGGATAAAGAATATTTTTAGACTTTCAATTATTTAAGAAATATTTATTTAATTTAATCTACAATATTATAGGTGAAATTCAGTTTAATGGTAAGTTTCTTTTTAGAATTCGATGATTCTTTGATCCTTTAACCCGCCGTTTTAAATTAATTCATATACTTATATTCGCACAATAATTCATCCATTAATAAACATTTCAGACATATACGTCAAAACTTTCTTAACCGCGTTTGAAGTCTAGCATCAACAATATTACGTGGCAGCAACACTTTGTATGCTCAACCTGTGCTTCGAAAAATTCGACGAATTTCTCGTTTACATTGTGGCATTCAGAGAATTTAGTATCGCGTATATTCTATTTAGAAACGCTTGATTAACCGAGTAATCAACTCCCGATGCATCCTCTCCGAATGTCTACCGTTTCCCGGCTCCGCAGCAAATCTCCCGAAATTTCCAGCGGAACGATATTCAGATGTCACATGTTGAATTACTTCTGACACAATACATCCGGAGTGTCACACGTGATTCGCGTGAGTACGTAGTAAACGCGTGATAGATGTCAAGGAGGAATAACACGCGGGCCCGCCTTGCCATCCTGATCGAAGGTTCAAAGCGGAGCGATCCAGGAATCCGAGCGATCACCGCGGTGTCATTCCTCACGAGTGTACGCGTGGTCGCAATAATGCGCGCAGACTAAAGGAACGCAAATAGAACAGAGTCGACGATTTGCTTTGATACCGGCGACTTTCGCCGATACCGCTGAATAACGAGCTGTCGGGGAAGAACAAGTTTTCAGCTCCGCGCGTTATTTGCGTCCCTTTGAGTAAAGCAGTTTTTTGAGATTAAAAGAACGGGGCGCGTTAAAGACGGGACCCGCGTGGAACACGGTTAACACATCCGCAACAGACGGAACAATGGATACGAACAATGTGTTAATGATAATGTTAACCCTTTGCACTCGAAGATTTTTCTCGTTACTCTAGTTAATTTTCGTTATATTCATTATTCTCTAATGAAATGTTGATTTTATCATCGATTCCGTCGAGTTAAAATAATACTCGAATCAATGGGTAGAAATGTTTTATTTTAATACGATATTGAATATTGAATTTTATAATTTTGATATATCAAACTTGAATATATTTATACAATACTTAATACAAAAATTGTAGACCGTTTAATGATATATATCGTATTATTTGTTTGACCTTAAGGTGACCCTGAAGTGATCTTCAGTCTTGCAAAAGTTATGTTACCATTTTTAAATGAAACTCTATATTTCTTTTTATAAGTTGTATATGCTTTCTCTAAACGAGACTCTATGCATTCTTGTATAAGATCTGTTCAAAACTTGGCTGATCAGCGAAGTTCATGTTTGCGTTAAGCACTTCGGTTCGCACATAAGAACAATTACAAATCAGCCAAATTCGTATTCCTGGGATAATCCAATACATCGTGAACAGTAAATGAAAAGGGAGTTGTACGAGGAGCCCCGAGTCGAATTGCTCACAGATGATCTCAAAGATCTCATTAGCCGTTACTCGGTTGATAGTCGCTCTAATCCCCTCATTAGGCAGACTGGTCTTTACGACATAAATGATATCTCTTATAGGATCAAGATAAAGTTTCCTCTTTCGCTTAATACGTGAACTCCGCGCATGCAATATATTCCGCCTGTTGCTTCGATTTCACTCATCTTTACCGCAGCTTAAGCGCTTACTCCCACTTACGTTCACCGTTGATTCATCGTCTCTTATCAATATTTTCTCCATCGGTAACTTTACATCCGCCCGCTTCCGTTAATATCGCAATTAGTATTTCGTACCTGCGACAAGCCGATCCATTGTCGGTGGAATCGGATCAGTTTAATCTCGATTAGAAGAAAGGTAACTTGTAAGTCAGTTTATTTTCGTTTTGGTCGAGCGTGGCTCGTTGAAATTACGGTTCAACATCTCGAGAAGGCAATACTAGTTATCGACGGTAATTTACTTGCCAACAAGGAAGGTACAAATTTTAATTATCATTCGCAGCGATGGAATGTTTCCTTATGTTTAAAGATACCCATTGACGCGCTTGAATTAAGACAAAAACGTCATCGAATTCAATGATAATTCAGACAGTTTATGCAATCTTGAGCTACGCTCGGAACCCTGCAGACCCCCGGTCAATTTTATGGACACATTTATCGTCCATGAAGGGCAAAGTATTAATTGGATGAAGCAATATGAACTATTTATTTCTAATGATACCAGAGTATCTATATTGCCATTATAACATTCTTCCTTCGTTTCCAGCTCGTTATACCACTCTTGCGAAGCAAAAGTAAGAAAAGGTCTATTACAGATAAAATATTATCTAGTTATTGAAAAAAAAAAGAAAAAAAAAAGAGACAGAAAAAAAGGTCAGGTATACTAGTGATTGGTGGATATAGCAGGAAGAGGTTGTTCAGCTAGTATCCCCCATTATTTGTGCGGATGTAAAATTAAAACGTGGATTAAGTAAGACGTGTGTATTAGATGTAGTAATGATTTTATTACAGATTACAAAACAGCTGTACAGTGATACGAAACCCCAGTGGTGCGTGCAGTGGATGAAAATCAGCTTAAAAGGTACTAATACTTCTCTCATTAAATGCTATCTGCCGCGTAAACAGTTCTTGATGCTTCTCCCGTGTAAAAGGTGTTTAAAATTGTATCGATGAATTATATGTCCCAATTATTACATCGAAATCCTCCGATAATTATTCGCGTATACATTATAAGCTAAAATCGAAATTTCGATGTTATATGAATTAAAGAAAGACGCAAACCAATGGAAGCAGTTATATTAAATTGCTATACTTATCTGTCGTTAATACACTAAATTTAAAGTCGAAAACGTTCAATTATAAAGGTGCAATTTCCATTCCGAAAGCATTAACTCAATGCTATACGCGAGAGATAAACATGATTCGTTTAACCTTCGTCAACCTTTGCACTTCCATCAACCTCCCTTAACAAGAGTTTTACGGTAGACCTGGTACACTGACTTGCTAGACTCTATTAACTTAATTTTTAAGAAGTTGATTAATATCGGACTGATTGGAAAAGATCAGAAAAATTACGAAGACACTTCCCCAGCATGCAATCTTCCAAGATAACATAACTTGCGTAGATAAAGTTACATCGCTCGACACACGTGGTCTTATATCCTAGCGAATCCGTTAGAAGTGCAGTTTAATATTAGAACTTTCATGGAAAAATTGCGTATTCTAAACGCCCTTAATTTTAATAATACAACTTCATGTGAGTAAACTAGAAAATATTCATCTAATAAGTTATCGCAGTGTACCGGAAAATTAGGAATTCACGTTTGCTTTATTCTTTAATTGAAATCTTACAAATATTCGGATTTCAAATATGTCACTAACTGTTAGTAAATAATTTTTCATTTTTAGAATAGAAGGTATGCACACTAGTTACAGATGCAGCGTTATTCAACAAGAAATTATTGTCTCAATGGTTACGAAGAAGTTCACCCAATTACCTGGAAAGCAACGGCTTAAAAGGCTCTCGCGAGCAATGGCTCCTTGTTTCTACCAATTATAACTCTCGAATACGATGCGTCGTCGTAATAGATATAACACTTTCATTAACAAGCCGTCCGGCCAGCATATGGTAAAGATTTCCGAGCAGCACTCTCGCACTGAATAAGCTCGTTTGTTCGATAAACAGTCCGAGTAGGTTGAAAGCGTTCGATCAACGCTTGGTCAGCCTATTAATTAAAAGCGGCCGAGTCTCACTTCGTTAAGTGCAACCGATGCATCATGAAGGCGCGAGGAAAAAAGAAGCCGCGATCCGTGATTGAAAAGGACATGACGCAAATAAGCACGGAAACATCTTGACTCATGTTTCAGTGAAACAAACATACTCCGATAACAGTTACAACTGCGAGATAACGTTTCAGGGACATTTCGAAGAAAACTAAAATATTCACTACGGCGAAAGATATTCTGACTCGATTTAAGTTCCACCAATTAATTTTGCTTCTCTTATTCTATTCACTGACTCTATCATTGTGTTATCTATAAAGTGGAGAATATAAGAAAAATGGAATACAAGTAAAACTCAACGAAATATACGTGAGAAAAGACATTGTTAAACATAGTTTACTGTTTCGGTTTTTAATTTAAAACGAGAAGAAGATAGTTTAATGTTTCATCATTTCATACGTAACAATCACCCTGATCATTTCAAAGAATATATTACCAATTAAGATATAATGAAGAGTGAAATCGAATAATTGAATAAATATTAGAAAACTACAAACGCAATAATCAATACTGTAATACAAACTATCTAGACGAACGTCTTCAGCAAATGGCTCACCAAAGAAATACTTACACTAAGAATCTTGTCGGAAGCAGTTATCGTATCAAAAGAGATTCGCGAAGATCTATCGAACGACTCAAAGAATGAATCACCGACCACCGAAATACCGCTCGAAGACCCGAACATCGCGGAACGCGCTATCGAGCCAGGATTCAACCTAATCATCTCAAATTACTCGTCTACGGTTTCACTTGTACTTCATTACGCATCGTTCCGACCCACGGGCAAGGCTGTTATTATCGAAAATACTCGTACCGATTTAGAAGCCCGTTCCATCGGGCTCCGGTATTCGCAATAGTCTTCGAGTTATCCCCACAAATAAGAAGCTGCAGCTCTCATCATACGTTGCGAGATTTCATTGTGTATCATCCGCGATACATTCTAGCGGCGATTTTATTTCTCGTTTACTAGATTACCACGATGTTGCCGAGGATGATGCCGACGTAACCGTCCGTCGAACCATACTTTTCAGATCAGCCGGATTCTCAATTACTCGTCCGCCGCGTTCCCCGTTGGCCAGCTATGCCCTTAAGACTCCCACTTTACCTCTATCTTCGTCACGCTCTCCTCCCCTCTCTGTCCCGCTCGTTTGATGCGTTCGCATCGGGAATAGAACACCGGCAAGTCTCGACGGATATGGTAATGCATCGTTGTTTAACATATGCAGCGCTAGCAGCCAGCACGTACAACAACGGCTTTATCATTAAAGGTAACACACCGAGCGCCGACTGTATCATATATGGCGAACAGGGCGAGCGGTAACACATTCGTCCTCATACTCGTACACGCGCATCCTCTATCGCGTTTCAAACGTGGATGCGTATAATCGAGAGGCCCGTTGCCTATTCCGACTACGACCACCTCGCGATCTCCCCATGCCTGTCCAGAGATCGGAGAGAGACAGGACGAAAGAGGGAGAAAATGAAAGAGAAAGAGGGGAAGAGGCTGTTCCAGAATTTTCAGCCTCTGTTCGTCGTCGATTTTAGTGGGACTATCGTGTTGCCGAGCGAGCGCCGAACGCTAACCGGTCAATTGCACGTATTAAGTAACGCGTCCAGCACTTTTCGAAAACGGAAAGTGGTACTTTGTGGCATCGTCAGTTGCAGCGCGCGGTTGATCCTGGAAACCCAGGCTACGGAGTTTTACGCGTTTGCGGTGGGTATGCGCAAATCGCAACATCGGCGAGGATCTCGGGTGGCAAACTCGGCTCGACTTTGAAACGTTTGAACGCGATCGAATTCGATGGAGTGTAATTTTGAGTGGAAGTATATACTAGGTACACCATTGATCTTCGCGATGCGACGGTCGGCGGAAAATACGGGACGATGCGATCCGTGATTGCCGATACCCCAAGAATAAACAGTTTCTCTGTGCAAACGTGTAGCGTCGAACTGTTAACGCGATTACAGGGAACTCTGGACACGGGTTTGTATCGATTTCCATTGTCAGCGCGGCGGCACCTCCCTCCTCTTGTCAATCGGAGCTCTATCGTGATGTACACCGATGGAAAGTGTTTACTGGGAGAAATATTGTGTTGTTTTTGGTTTGAATGATTTTGCAGAACTATTGTGTTCGTGTGAAGGTCCTGCTGAAAGATGGATATAAGAGAATGTGTCTTGTTGTTTATATTTTCTTCGAATTAAACCGGTTAAAATTCTGAACGAATGAATCATTGTTTAATATGACGTATTT
This sequence comes from Nomia melanderi, assembly GCF_051020985.1. NCBI lineage: Eukaryota > Metazoa > Arthropoda > Insecta > Hymenoptera > Halictidae > Nomia > Nomia melanderi. The sequence goes on from NC_135005.1 coordinate 9,163,976, forward strand.
TAGCAGTATATTCTAATCTTTGAGTTAGGGCATACTGTGTTCTCGGTGGACTCGATGTGAAAGTCAAACAGCATAAAAAAAGAAAAATGTAGTGGCATAAATGAAACTACGATTAACAGCCTGTGTAATAGGTATACCCAAGATGCATATAAAAACACAGTAAAGAAACCAATAACTTTCTGGAAAGACGAAACAAAAATATTACATGTATAACACACGTTCCACTGAGAATGATTACAGCAATGTTTACTCAAAAATTCTTACTCAACGTTAACCTATCGTTCAACAAATAAAGTTCGGATAATCGAATTGTTTCTTTAAATTGAAAAGAAAATTACTGTTTTATAAAATACCTCGATAGCGCGAGAATAAAAGTAGCTAGCAAGGAGGAAGAGTTCAATCATTTTCTCCGATGAAAATGTTTTAACATTGCATCGCTCATATTAGAAGGCAAGACTACCCTGACTCGGTTATCAAGTGATTTATTCCTGCATGTAACGTAATAAAACGAGCCCAGGATAATCGAGATTCAGGATCGAGACTTGAGACTTCCGGTACGCGTACTTGTTGCCACAATCTGTAAGCAGTACTCCTTGGACATACCTGAGCAGCAATACGTCGTTGGTACGTGACGATTATTTCTGCGTGTCCCGACCACGATTTCCTGATGCCGGCGCGGAATGCAAATCCCCGGCTGGCCTAAGGAACGCGACCAATTAATATTAACGACAGCGCGGTATAGCCGATCCAGTCGCGATTTCACCTGCCATTAAACGATCTAATCCAGCTCGTGCTGGTGTAACCTTTTGGGATCACGTGTCGATACTAACGTCCACATCGTTTCTGACGCGATACGTGTCGTGGGAGTCAATCAACGATCCGTCCGTTAATTCCTCGATCATCTATGATCATGTTTGCTCGGTCGTCGGACGTGCGGCGAGCGTGATAAATATGGACGATGACCCGACGTTGCAAAACGCGCGAGCATCTTGCCATTTAACTATTTTCCTATGGGAAGCCGTTGCGAGATGTTTATAATTGTTGTCTTCTGGCTTCCTTCAACGCACTTGCATCGTTGCGAATGATTAAAATATATATGTCTACGGGTGTAAATGTAAAATTATTTAGCTGTATAATTTGTTTGTATTACTAAGACATCGAGGTTCAAATGATAAGAATTGTGTAAGGTTTTTTATTGTATTAAATTTTCATTCGCCCTGCGTTGTAAATGCACCGTAAATGCAAATGTGTTGTAACATGTGCAATAGTTATTATTAATATTATATATTTTAATATGTGCGGTTCAGTTATTAATGATTACTTTTGATGTTAAAAGAAATTGAATTTCCTCCGCGAAATTCAATTTGTTTCAATAAGAGAAATAAAGTAAAATTGTTAAATTATCTGAGAAATTCAATTGTATGGCTTTTTTTTAGATTTTTATTATGAAATTTCAAATATAATGTTAATAATCACAGATATATATTTACCAGGAGAATATTATCAGCTGCTTACAAAAGTTCAAATAAATTTAATTATAATTAAATATTTCATTTAAAGTTTTATGTTATACTTTTTTAACTCAAATAATTATCATAAGAACTTTCGGCAAACTTCCAGGCGAACAATGATGCTATTTCGAAGCTCACCGATTAATTTACCGGCGTTCTTATTGAGCAGATATTAATTACTCGACTGTATTAATAGTCACGTGAGCGAAAAGTTGTAATCCCAGAATCTCATCTCTAAATGGACGACGAATACCAGGCAGAAGCTTAAAAGTTTTCGAGCCTCCCTAAAAGTTTTCTCATATCCGAGCTGTTGGCGATAAAGAGTATGCTCGTAGGCGAACCTTCCTAATTGTTACGAGAAGAATCTTTGTATTAAAAGACTAAGACTTTTCGTATATCTAATATACTATACAGATGGTGCACGGTTGAATGAGAATATCTGAATATCTTTCTCGTATATGAATACACGAAGAAGCTCTTTAACCCTTATATTGGTAATCAAAATGTCTGTACTTACCTAAATTTCAATCTTATAGAATTGTTTCATACATGTTTTATTTTCGAAGCAAAAATGGTAAAAATGTCCAAAAATTGTAGATCCAAAGAAATTTTATCAAACTTAATCTTATCTTTTAACGTTTACCAAAAATATTTATTAAACGTAATCAAACATATTGTACAGACATTGTAAAGGATTTGGAATTTATTTAAGATGTACCTAAATTTGATTGAAATTTTCCACAAAATGATTCTACAAAATTTCTACAGGACTTTTAATGTGGATGCACCCTTGATGTGTTCATTGTCGCCTTAAAGCTTGCACTACAAATGCATTAATTAGTGTAAACGTTCCGGAGCTAGTTCGTTTGTGTCTATCGAAAACTGCCGCGACGCGGCCGAGTAAAAAGTGAGCACGACCTAATTAGCAGCGTATGAATATTAATATTTTTCTAGTTCCACCTACCACTTATCAGCAACGTGTTCTAAATGCAATTAATTAATTGGAATCGAATGTATCCGCAGATGGCAAGGACGCAAGTATATTGCTTGTGGATTACAAGCATCCTTAATCACCGAAAATTTACACAGGAAAGCGCGACATTATATGGATAAGATAAGTGTGGTCGCACGAAGAATATTGATATCAACTTGTAAATTTGATTTAATCCTCTGATCATCTATTTTTATTGAAATTTTGTAACCTGTTATGATTAATACATCTAACAATTCAGGTACAGGTAGTCAGAAATGAAATGTGACACGTGTCATATAGAGTTATTCGAACGAGTATCCTTTAATTAAAATTTCAATAATACATGCGATACTATAACTGTGAAACATAAAAATATTGAAAAGAATATCACAAATTATTAAACTGTTACTATTAAACAATAAAATTATTATTTTAGTATGCTTCATTATACGAATGGCATTCAAATTTCATAACACTATGAACTCATTGAAATAATTCAGTTACAAGCTCTATTATGCAATTGCAATCCACATTTTTGCATACCATAAAAGAGGAATTCACATTATTTAATTACAACATGGATAAATATAACAGAGTAAACGAAATACCATAATTCTCCAAATTATTTATACGCTCTTTCATAATCTTCGACACGAACAAGTGTCGAGCATACAAATATTTCATACACATATCCCAATCATTGAATTCACTTCCACCGGCAGCCAGGACTTTTCGGTTAATCGTGATCTCGTTGCGGTAACGAGGCAGCATTTCGCTTATTGTTAGAAACCATAAAGTTTGCCGCTTATTCGAAGCATCCCCGGCATTCGGAGCTCATTAAAAGCCGCAGGCCGCCGCGATGGCCGCACAATGACATTTAAATAAAACGTTTTTCCTTTCACCGGGAAAACACGATTGCCTTGGAAAGGAAAGTCCATTTAGTAAAGGGTTAATTCGCTCGTTAGCATCGTGCCCCGTCCTTCTCCCGGCGTGCAGACTCTTTAATTGCCAGTACCTTCTAGCGACGGTCTCCTTTCCAGGAAATTGTGACATTCTCGATGCCGTGTCGTGCCGTATCGTGGTGATTTCGTATCTTTTCCCTTTCCTTCGTGTACGCGCCCTCCGGCTTAATGCCGGTCAACCGTTCGCCGCAATTTGCGTGTGTCACAACCCTCCGCCGTTAATTACTCTTTTCCGCGTTCACCCCGGATTGTAGCCGCGAGCGCGTTATATTTTTGTCTCCGTCTTATTCTTCGCAGATTCGTACTGACAGCCATCTGACTCCGACAGTCGCTGCTTTGAATTATGCTGCTGTGCTTCGAGTATTCCTTCACAAGGCAAACGCACTGTGCATTTCATTGCATTATATTCTAATTTAACCGGTTAACTGTTGTTTCACGAGTACACCTGCCATCTTGGAATCTAAGATAATATTAAATTGCTCAAGAATGTTGTATTATTTATTCTTTTCAATGAACATGTAATTCTGTCTCATTTCGCTTTAGTTTACTATTTTGATACTCCCTCTGTCCCGTAATAATAGTAGCAAGTGAATATTTAACCGGAAATTAATCGCAAATGCAGCTGTAAGTTATGCTGTAGCGCAAAATTGCGAAGCCTTTAATCGAAATCAATGTTTCATGACGTCTGTCATTTGTTTCGACACATCTTTCGATTTTTATGTTAACCTAATTATTACGAACTATAACCATTTTTCTAATTTCATCCGCTGATCGAAATCAATTGTTTTATTTCAGTTGGATATCAATCCATTGCAGAAGTATGATGAAAGAAGAGAGTTATCAAGGAAAAATCGAGTTGCGATTGTCCAGTTCTCGATGCATCAAAAGAAAAACGAAAAGCAAAGCTTCGCAGCCAAGGGATGCTAGCTACATTTTTAAAATGCAGTAACGAAATTATTGAAAAATCCAGAAACTATTTGAACACTGCAAATAAAAATTAGGAGTAATACTTTGAACTTACTGTTTAATTTAATCTAGAGTTTTGGTAATAAACGTTGTATTCTATATTTATTTTCTTGTGCTGCTACTATTATGTGGGACAAATTAAATTCATCAACTGCTATTTTATGGAACAGAGGGAGTATGTATTAGATGCATTTATCCTGCATTCACTGCAGGATCATCGTATTATCTAGATCATATTTCTGATACGATATTTATCGAAACGTCTTCGCGAAACATCGTGGTCTACAACTATATTGTGATTTCACTACAGATGAAATGGACAGGGAATAAGAAATATATATATTTTTTTACGATCATTAAATATTGCTGTATGTAATTGAGTATTCACGACTGAAATCTTATAAGAAATCTCAGCGTGTAACCTTTAAAATTACAAGTTCGAACTAAGAAAGTGCGTAAGTGCCTATTACATTTTTTTATATTCTTCATGTTAATTCGTGTTAAACGACATATTTAAAAATGCCGGTAATATCTCCATAAAGTTTATGCTACGATGAACAATACGTGTTGCTGTTTTTTTTTTTATGAGACTATGCGTGAACTTATGTCGACATAAAAAGTTTTCATTGAAAACTCTTCCGCGGCAGGCTGCTGCCATGGTTCGTGAATGGGAAGGGGAATCAGGCGCGTGAGGGGTCCCGCTCGTGGACCGTAAGCTACACAGGGTGTCCCGAATATCTTTTCCAGCTGCGATGACACAAAATGTATTTCATATCTAATTTGAATAATATCAAAAGGTGAATATTCAGCGAGGACGTTTTTTTGTTCATTTTTTACGATCATCAAGATCAGAAGCTACAGCGACAGGGTCTCTTAACGTGTGGCTGCAGATAAATGTACGCGGAGTATGTTCACTGTTGCTGAACTGATAACCAACATGTCTGACTATTCTTAAAGTTAAGTATGCTAATTTATCACTACCTCCTTCCATTAATAAATATTTGAAGTGGAACGAAATTTATTCTGAATATATATAAAAAGATCGACTCGGTTAATAAAGAATTTTGATGTGGTTGGCGAAATAACTTCATTATAAATTACTCGTAAAAGCAGGAAAGAATTTTATGTTTGTTATAGGTGTACAATATCTTTGATGTTTAAATATTGTTAAACAAAAAATAGGTACATATCTTAAATTGATCTACTAACGGAACTACTTTTCCAAACAAAGCAAATTACTTTTAAAATATATTAATGCAAGCTATTTACAGGTACACACAAGAATGCGAGTAATTCAGGACTCAAGACTCAGGTGCCAGCCATTATCCTTGCAACCATGACGTTAAATGACAGATATACGATACACTTCCCCTTTGAAATTTTCACCTCGTGTTTTCAAATCAGCGTTAAGTGGCCCTAATTGAATCCCGAGCACCAAACGATCAAGTCAGCATTCGTGGGAGCAAAGGGGATAATTCGAATTCAACGATTTTTTGATTCGCTGATATCTTACGAGAGCATAATCCAAGTGTCTGTTGTTTTTCCCGAGGAATCATTATCGGTCTCCATAGAAAGAGGTATCGGACTGTGACGAGATCACGCTGGAATAATCAGGTATGAAGATAGCAGCATGCGAGCAGAGTACGGGCGTGCTTGCAAAAGAACTTCACCTCTAGAATGTCGGCTAGGCAAGCGAGAAGCACTTGGGAATTCCTTCGAGTTTGCTAGAACTTAAAGTCAGCTGTAGACCGGCCTTTTATTGGCCGTTAAATCTCCGCGCTGCGCATCACGCCCGGCCATGATTTGTCAATGCACCGATAAAAGAAGTCGAGGGATTCCAAGTTTGAAGATCATGGGCCCGATAAGGGGACCCTTATTGAAAATATTCTATTCCTCCATTATACGCAGGAATGCCAGAAATCCACGGGCAGACGGATAGTCGTAAAATTCATCGGGCCGTTCGTGTAGGAGACCAAGTTCGTTTACGAGGATCCCGTTAGCGTTCGATTCCATCGTCAGCGTGTTTTCTGCCCGACGATCAGGAATGTTGCGCGACCGTTTGATAGCGTGGCCGTGCGCTATAAAACAGTTCGTCCTTATCCACGCTGCGCATAGCAATCTATGACGAGATCTTCGCATCACGGAATTTTTTTCCACCCGCCCAGTTTTCCAGCCAGGCGTTCGTTGCGTTCGCGTTCGAATCGTTCGAAGATAAGTCGGTTACGCTGGCTCAGAAGCGGCACTTCGATTCGCGTTGGAACGTTCGATAATGGTTCGCGCGATTAAATGTAAATCAAAATAGCTCCGCTTCGAAGCGTGGAGCTCGCGATTCCTTGCTCTTCCGTTTTAAAGGCTGTTTACTTTGGTATATTTTCGGTTTGTGGAACTGATTCGAGTATGTAGGATGAAAACGGCGGCGAACGAAATATAGTTGTGAATCTTGGTATCAGCAATATTTTTCTGGTATAATAACGTCAGACGGTAGAAATTTAATTAATGAAATATTTATTATGTTCTTATGTTGACGGAGAAGGGATTTGCATAATGGTTTTGTAACGAAAACGCTTATAGTGAAAGTAATATTTGAGAATAACGTCTCTTGGTGTAAGTATTTCTCTAAATATATAATTTCTTGATTATATTAATGTATTATATTTCTTTATATAAGGAAAAATACGTTTTATTATTAACATTATTCTCTTTCTGAACTCTTAACGTTAGTAGATGTCAAAGAATGAGGATTCGTGAATTGGGCACTCTTTGATTGGCAACATTCTTTACAGGTTAAACAAACAATTATACCCTGTGCGCTAAAAATTTAAAGTTAACAGTGATCTACAGCTTCCTTTGTAATTATCATTACAAATAACAAATATTTAACCCGAAATTTATGAAAAAGAGGAATTGAACAATGCTAATAACAGCCAACGATGTACAAAGGTCACAACACATTGAAAATGGCAGCTGAGATTACAACATCAACATTTTCAAAAAATCCGAATTTTAGTTCTTCCAGGATATTAGCAATTTTATTTTCGTTATTCGCACAGCGATCTGCCGATCAAAGGAATTCATCGGTACACGCTGCGTCCCTCGGTTTGAACAAATGGTACAAAATTCTTACACCACGCGAAGTATTTTCGAGGTATTTTCAATTAGCAAGCGATAACGAAGAGTATCTCTAATGCGCTGCCAATTAGCAGGCAGGGAACGCGCACCGCTTGAAAGGACAAATTGCCTTCAATGCTCCAGGATATCCTATCCTCGTATAATTGTGTAGGTCGAAGAAACGTCAGCCATTTACGGTTCAATTAAAATACCATCGGTTTCTATTTGCCGTAGAAAATTGTATCCCGTTAATATAAGAATACGAACGCGCAATATACTACAGAAACAGCGGCGGACACCACGCACAGATGATTTCGCTTCAAAAAAAAGAATGTTCGGTTACATTATAAGAAACCATTAACCGAGTGCGTCGGAGGAATAGTATTTACATAGTTTGAGAACGAGTAAGATGCTTCAAAACTTTAGATTCAGATAGGAACGTTTTAGTACAGTGTTGCAGTGAAACTATTAAATAGAAGATGTGTGTTGAATATATTAATAGATAGATATTCGCTTGTGTGTTTGATATCATCAAACACCATTTGCTACCATTACAAAGCATCAATATCAATGACCCAAAGGTTTATGCGATTAAATTAAAATGTCATCAATATTTTTGCTATTCCCTTTAAGTCTATTATTTTTAATATTACTCCTATCGCCATTCAGCGCAATGCTTTTCAAAGTCTCAATCTTTTCGAAGTTTTAGATAAGAAATTTGTATTGTTTCATTTACTAACTGCTTTGTAATTGTTTCATTTATATTTCTATAATCGCTTTCCAGTTAGAAATTTTACTTTGCCCTGCAGGTCGTTTCCGATTCGCTCAACTCATCACGTGCCCCTGTTTCGTCAAGTATTACAGATAGGTGGAATCCACTCGTGATACTAAAAATGAACGCGCTCGCCCCCGCGAGTATCGCGACGCGTTCCTGCCGCTGCGTGAAAGATTGAAGGTGTCGTATACGCAAAGACGAGCAAATGGCCGTTTTTCTCAGGCAGCCGGACTCAACGAAAATTAGATTTTTGCGGTCCCGCTGGCGGTCGTCGGAGTGAGTAACGTCTAGCAGACACCTTAATCAAGATACCATCCGGTCGTTGCCGCGTTCTCCCGTTCGAGAACTCCATTAACATATTTCACTCTTTAATTCGCGAGTCGGTGGCACAGCTCGCGTTTCACGGGGCATTAGCAAGGAGACAGAGATGCGCGCGGGTTTAACAGATCGCGCGGAAACGTCGATTTGTTTACCAAAGTTTGGGGAGTGCTGGCTTTTCTCGACGACGACAACGGTAAGACGTTGTTCCGGAGATCAACGATGATTCTGTGGCATCGGACTACACTGAAATCAATTCGAAGCTGATGAGAAGGATGCTTATAATGATTTTGTCTATGGAATATCATATACGAACCGTTTCTTTTTTTTTTTTTAATGGTATAAGTCCATTTTTGGAAAGAAAAGTTAATGGTAGTTTTAGTGAGATATAGATATCCTCTTTTTATATTTATAATCATACAGTCAATGTCATACGATATCCTCACAAATTAATCAAAAGAAATTTAATGTACAACATTATTGCATATTTTATTTGAAAGTAGAGTAAGTCCATTTGTAGCTAAAAGGTCGTTTGTTTTCTTTAATAATTTTATTAATATAGTGGAGCTTTGATAACTTGAACCTTTATAATTCGAGGAATTTCTTCAGTACCTTATGTTTAGGTAAGATGACTTTATAACTCGAAATATGAAATATTTATGTGTTCGGCTCATATTCAGTACATATTATAGGAACACTAATTTATAATTTATACAATTTATACAATTGTATTGTGACACTGAAATGTATATTACGTGACTGAATGTTTAATGAATAATTTGTAATGAAATGACGTAAAAAGATTGATATGTCAAAAATATTTTATATTGCATTATATGTCTAATATATTCTATAATAAAAAGTTTATATTTCACCAGTATTTTTAGAAGATTCTTATTGTGTGGATTTTACACATGCTCTTGCCTCAATGTACACAGAACATTTCAGTAATCCTAACGTAACTAAGAATAAATGATTCACTCAAAAGTAAGAAAAAATGTGCTGTGCAGTTTTCAAGTAATTCTTCAAGAAAGTTGAATTTAAGTATTCATGTATTTATATGTTTTCGAATAAGTTGTTCATTTACTAGGTACGTAACGTTACTACTTATCACGACCAATGCTTAAGTATCAATTTTTTCCAAGTTTATTCAATCATATACGACTTACACTAAGAATAAATTTTCTTTTACAGTTTCGACTTATTTTTTCACTGAGAATTTTCTCTTGCTTGTAGCACATTTATTGACTCAGTCTCGATGGGAATTGCAGTACATTCTTCAGTCCGCCTATCTGCCTAACACTTATTATGAGTTCACGAAGTCATTCGTTGCCATAAAATCGCTTTTACGTTCGCGTAAATTCATAAGTTCAACTATATTTTTCAAATAAATACCTATGAACATAATAAAGTGGTCCTTAAATTGATTTGAATATATAGTGGGTATTCATGTTAAAAGTGATCAACGAATGATGTAATCAGAAATCGTACTTGAATAACGGAAAGCATTTTATTACTTAGAAGCAATACTTCGTCCTACAACTGCCCACTACAAACATAAGTTTCTATGTGAAACATGCGGTCGTTTAAATGTTCACAGGTTTTCTAGTTCATCTAGCAGTAGAACGGATTGATGAAAAATCCAAACTTGAATTCGTAACTCTATTTCAACAATACTTATTTTTATTTCCATATTCAGTATTACTTACACTGACTTTACGTACGAAAGTAGTATATCAATAGAATCTACATTCTTCAATACTTCACTACACCCAAAAATATGTTCATTTAGAAACGTTAGTTAATACCGAAATAATACAAGTAAATGAATACCATTATCTAATACAATATCATAATATTATATTCAACAATTACTCATAATAGAAAAATAAAATATGAGAAATCTTAAAACGTTATAAATACAGATTGAAAAATCTTTAGAAAACATTACTAATCTGATACGTATCAATCTACAGAACATTAGCACTCTTGCATATAAAAATCTGAAAAAAATTCTTAATTACAGTACAATAATAAAACCTATTCCCTCATTTCACTGTGCGCCTCGTAATCCTACTAAAAGTGCGATGATATACATCTGCAGTACGATAAAAATAAAACTTTATTTCGGCAACTGTACGCGAGTAGCCACTGACAATTGATGTCATAAGCGTCATTACATCGTTATAAAGTACTATTACCCTCCGTCATAAATTATTTATCCAGGTCTCATACTTTTGAGCAACAGAATATATCTGTTCGTTGAAAGCATAATGTGACCAAATGATGACCGACGTCTAACAACCGTGGCCCAATGACAATGCACGGTCGCGTTCTGATCCCAAGGCTGTCTTCGTTCAGTGTGGTCCATTCCAGTGCCACGTTTTCGCGGCGCGAAATCTTTGCCTATAAAGTATAGCATATTATACGAGAGGTTCACGTTTAAACGGGCTTTCCTCGCCTGAATCGCGAAGGAAGCCAGAAAGAAGGACCGCGTTCTTGTAACTCCATCAAGAGCGCGACTTGGCAAACGTCCGTGGGATTAATTTAGTGCTTTGTGCGCCTTAAGGCGTGTCAACCTGTATGACATTCAGAAATTCTTTTACAGGGCAGCTGCATGGCAAATTGATTCTTCTGAGCTTAAAGTTTCCGTTATCGGAATTGTTCAGTCGATCAGTTCGATGAATCAGCTTGCTTATTTGAATTATTGAAAGAAAAACAGGGTTGAAAACAGTTTTGTACTTCGTTCTAAGGTATAAAAGGGGTTACCAATTAAAATGAACTAGGTAATGTGATCTTTTACTTTGTGAGAAGTAAGGTTAACTATGTGAGAAATTATTCTATGCGCAGAAATCTGTTAATGTTGAATATGGTGATCGAGAATCTGAGAACTCGTTGAAAAAATACGCTTTTAAGTAGCATCTGTTTATTATTCAGCTAATATAAATTGAATGAGAATAGCTTCGATCATTAAGATCTGAGTGTTATTATTTATTAAGTCTGAAACAAAATTGTTCAGTTTAAAACAGGAGATTTTTGTTTACTGGCAATCGTACTATCATATGCATTGGAGCTACAAGAGGTTAAATATTCGCTTGAAAAAATTTAAATTTGTTGAAAGACTACAACGTGAAATATTCTTTCCTTTAAAATCGATTACAGAACTTGGTATGCGTATAATATATGTGTATATCGTATCGTAATTTAAATGCATGATGATAATATTGAACAGTTTCTAAAAAATTTGGTAAAGTATGGAACAAAACAGAACTTCTTCTCTGTTATTCAAATCTGTCTGTTCGAAATTTGTGTCCTTCACTGGAGACGCCGTTGGCACACGTGAACATGAGTTAGCTTTGCTTACCATTTGGTGTTTCCATTAAAATTCCTTGCGCCGACCGTACATTCAGAATAACACCTATGCATGTGCCACGGTATTTTTGGGGTTGCATTTTATCAGTATTATAGCGCGATGAACACTTATTGCTTCTCGGATGTTTTACTGTTATTTCAAACCATTATGAATTTTGATATATGATTTTGACGTTTAATAGACAATTTTATCTCGGATACCGTGACGAAGACTGAAAATAATTAAAACGATTCGCATTCCTTTTATTCGCAGAACGACGAGAAGAAAATTATATACGAAATTGATCATTTTTCCTACGTGCTTTAACAACTTGATATTTAGGAGAGCAGTTTAGATATTAAAATTTTTATTACAAAATAAGCAATTTTTTAAATAATTTCTTTCAGTTCAATAAGTTCTTTAAATATTGAGAGGAGGTTATTTTTCGCAGTTAATATAATAAGGACTGTTCGTGCTGCCTACGTGTGAATGGTCATACAGAAATACCTGTCAAATACATTTCTAAAAACTATATCACAAATTTCATTAAACGCAGCGCGTTAGATTTATGTAACTCTTGAACATTTAGCACGACAAACGTGGAATCCCAAATATGAAGACAGTAAGTACACACTGCAAAATAGATGAGATTTGTATGGTACCTTAAGAAACTATATCCAAGATTCTGTACGTACTCCTAATATTTAGAAATAAATTCTTTCCATTAATATATTCACCTTAATGACCTCTATGTTTAAAACATTCACAACATCATTTAAATAATGCACTCAATAAACGCTTATTGTTTGACAAGAAAATTTGGAACGATGGAATACGGCAAAATTGTTCTTCCATTTCTCGCACCATTTTTTTCCTCTATATTTAATGGTACTACCACTAAAATATGTGATCCAAAATAATTTCACGAACGGTCTGCTATTTCAAACTGCAATTTCCTACAAAAATCCTACACTTGCTGCATATTGCCCCGAAGAAAATTAGGTCCAAGCCGGTCTGCGGAATACAAGTTACGGTGTACAACAAAATTACAATCTCGACGTTGCACATAAATCTAGCGGCCGCGATAAGCAGTAATGAACGATTTGCAGATTACACGGGCAATTAAAAAATTCCATTGATCCCACTTCCATATTTATCTTCCACAGTAAATCACAATTTACCGTTCGCATGAAATATTATTTATACCGTTACCAGCTGTACGAGTGTCCGTGGCTGTGATCGGGTCGCATTGTATTGCAATAACACGTTCTCTAGGTTTATTATTCTTGTCATGAGGACTGGATGTACAGCAAATGCGTAATGGAACACCTTTACACGATATTCTTACGTACTCGGTGTACACGTCTGTATGTATTAAATTTAAATAATATATAAATTTTGTATAATTTAATGTATGCATGTTATTTAACATAAAATTTGTGCATATATTTATTAAACGATACAACGAAAATTCACGAGATAACTTTGGTATGACCTTGAAAATGGAGATAAAAGAATTTTCTTGTCACAGTGACATTCTATATAAAACATGATGATAACTTCCTACCGTTCAATAAATATATGAACTATTTTTATGTTAAATAATATATATAAAGGTATGAACTATACGTGTTTTTGTTTTTGTCTAAAATGTTTTTTGATAAACACTTTGATACGTTTCTTTTACCGTAACAATCTTAAAAATTATGCTTTAAGAAATTATCTATATAATATAAATTATACTATTACTATAAAGTAATAGTATTATACTATATAATATTCAAATATAACATCTTTATTATCGAGCTTGATGGATTATAAATGATTCTTCAGATCAACTTTCTCTATATAGAAAAGTAGCTTGTATATATAGCAGTTCTTTCCGATGATGTTTCAATTCCGAGAAAAGCGACTACAAATAATCGACTGCGAATAAACACATTGAAATTCAAGAAAAGAAAACACGCGAACGGTTAAATAACGAATAAGTACATTGTCATAAAGTTCAATCGTAAAAAAGTAAGCCAGCTGGAAAATAAATAGTCAGAGATGTTTCTTCTTCTCATATTTGCAATTCAATTAGTATTTTGTGTTTTTGCCCCCCAGCTCAAATATACGACAATGCCGTGCTACATTCGTAGCATTCGACAAATCTTGCGACGCACAAAGGAACCGCGGGGCCTGTTAAGTTCTGATTTACAAACCACAATTTAGTGCGTCTTAAATTACAGTGGCAAAACGACGATATTCATCGTGTCATCATTTCCATCAATGTCAGAGTCCTCTTCCCTGGGGTGTAGCTTTACTAAATCTTCGCGGTAGTCAGCTACAAAAAAACTAAATCGAGGGAACCACCGGCCTGAAAGAGTTCTTGCCTCGTGGCATGTAGAAAGATGAGAATTAAAAGTTTCTTGCGAGTATTTCATTTACAACCTAATTACGACACATCGAAATTTCATGAATACCGAACCTTTCCATATGGATGTCTGTCTAGTATTATTAGGACACACGTTGTACGAGATACGAACCCGAAAGAATATTGTAATCGTTTTTTTAGTTCTGAATATATGTGAATTTAACAATCTAGTCTTGAAGCAAGAAATATGGGACATATGAAATTGAATAAGTGTCAATTGGTTAACGTTTATGCCGATATGACGTCAGAATAATAAAGAAACGAATGTAATATTTTTGAGTGTGTTTTCGACTTAACACATCTTTGTTTATCATCAGCAGAACATGATTCAGTTACAAGACTAGCTGCCATGAAAAAGGAAAATTAGTGCTAGCAAATTTAACGGTAATGTTGATTTAATATTTTATAAAATTCAGGAATGAGGTAATCGCTTGAGTAAAAATTATTCTGCGCAAAAGGTAATTTTAACCACCCCAATGTAAGTATATTAATACAAGCTGCGGTTTAATATTTGCATATATACACTGTATATAATATAACGAATCCACATAGTTTAAACTGATACATTGTTATATTTCTAATATTCAAAACTGTCAAAACTTTGTTCGGGAATTTACATGCAAACTAGTGATTTAGTAGAAAGTTAACACTTCCCACTTTGTAGTGCAATCCTGTGAAGTGAAATGTAATGCATCCGAATGTTCTATTTAGATCCACTTAATCATATGTACACAAAGCACGAAAGAATTTTCAATCCAATAATTCTCCCGAATATCACAGAACAAGAAACATGAAAAATACACATACATCCACAAAGATTAACATTCATATCTCACTCTATAATATCCAAAATGTGTTTCAAAATATGATTTAAAACTCCGCGTTTTCGTTCCTTCATTTAACTACATATCAATTCCCGTATCATCGGATTAATTAGTTTTCCAATGTTTCACCTTTCCCTTCGTTTCTCGTTCCCGCTAAGAAAAATATACCGTCCAAATTATTCACTTTCATTTTATAACCGATTATTCGACTGGTTACGATAGAAATCGGAACATACAAAGTGCCAGCGCGTTCAACGTTAAAAAGAAAGTGCCCGTTAAATTTATAATTTCCATTAAGTTCCGGCCCCGATGATCGCGAAGATCGACAGAAATTACTTCGACGAGCAGCGCCCGCCGAAATCTGGTTGCCCCACCCGAAAACGCGGTATGCGTTTTATTCGTCGCAGCTCGAATGACGCGCGGGAAAGCGTTTCGCGCTTATATTAATCGCGCGTTTCGCGGGCATTAATTTTAAAGCGGCCATCCCGATGCAGCCCCGGGATTATTTGTATACGTCCAATCGGCCACGTGATCTGCATTTTTGAAATGGTCGTTTTGCTGAAAGCTGGTCGGCTGCCAAGTAGCCGCTATTGGGACGGGTTCAACAGCCCCCGCCTCACTGCCTGGACCGTCTGATTTGGCCTCATTTACGACGAGGCACAAAAATTCCTGTAAATTGGCCGTAATTTAGCGTACAATGGGACGAGTTGCGCCAGTGGTTAAACGCAGCCTTTTCTACTCTCCTCGCTTCCCAGTACGTTACATCGAAATTTTAGACCCACGTATACATTCATAACATTCAACCTTCTCCTCTCTTTCTTCCTCTCACTTTTTCTTTTTCTCTCTCTCTCCCACCCTCTTTTTCTCTCTCTCTCTCTCTCTCTCTCTCTTTCGTCCGTTCAGCGAAGATTACGATTCGCATTCAGAACGGCATTGACAATTTAATCCTCCTTAATGCCGGCAACCCTTTTATTCGTCAATTTTTACCTCGATATAAATTGCGGGGGGATAAAGTCGCAAAAATAGTTAATGACCGAGAGTATTCCTCCGGCGAGCGCGCATATGCAAATCGTCAAACGAATTAAATAATCCTGTGTGTAGAATCGTTGCCACAAAGTATTTTTACGCGATACCGCGTTCCTCCGTTTTTTTTTCTCTCTCTCTCTCTCTTTCGGTATATAGCACTCGTCATGTCCAGCGAGCGGAGAAAGTATTCGAGCGACGGAATGTCCCCGTAATTTTATAACAAAATGGTTACAGTTCGTCTTTAGTGCTCGTTCAGTAATAAATGCAGTTTCCCCCGGTATGAAATGATGTTTATACAATACTTGCGATACCTTCGTTACTCGGGGAGAGCGTCATTATCGGATTACGCTGTTTTATGTTTCTTATGGTAAGCAACGTCGCAATGATTTTGGTATTCGACTCTATCTCGTTAACGTTCGCTTGTTTGGTGGGACATGCGAGAATATATGCTCCGTCTGAAAAAATTGTTAAACATTGTAAACATTCATCATTTAGTGCTAAAAGCATTCTGTACATGATTGTTAATGATTAGTAGTTGAGTTGGGACTAATGTAATGTATTTTACGAGTGTATTAGCAGTAGGATGAATATTTTATTACACAGGCTATTATATTTGTAGCCCTGAAATACTGGTAGATTTGCTTTTCGAACTTGCTCTATTAGCAATTTGGCTTAGAACTGTTATTTGCTTAATTGCTTATTATTAATAAATCAGGTTCACCAATATTCAGAGACTTATATTGTTCACGTTAATATATAATGTAATATTACGAGAATATTAACATATTATTATGCCACAATAAAGAATCATTTCAATATTGAATTTCGCACGTGATAAGCATCAATACGAAGAAACCATTGTTCCCGGTGTAAAATGAAAGTGGTAAGTCTAGAAAAGAGTGAAACAAAGTGTAACGTACAGATGAAGAGAGATTTTAGAGATATCGGGCTGACGCAAAAATTTTGACGTCCTTTGCGCGTGGTTGATAAAACAATTTGTTTCTTGGAAACAAACAACATCTGTCTTAAAACTATTATAACCTCTTTCTTCGTTTTTACTTAGTTTTGGTTCAATCAAAGGACAGTTGAACCAGCATACTAAATTTGAGAACTAGAAACATCAAAACTTTTGCATCAGTCTAATGCTTCGTTTAACTTGCAATCCTACATATGAGTGTACGAATACGCGATAATCAATGACGAGTAGAAACGTACGGTCCGTGTGCGAAGCGAAAAACAAACGGATGATGTTACGGTGCAAGCGTCATAATTACAATTAATTAAGAAATTAATAAGTAACGTAGGAAACGGCACGGGAACACGAATGAATGTTCCCGACAGGCACGGTGCTAGACACGCCTCTGTAGCATATCTAACGTGGATTAACTGCTTACATTTGTCTACGTCTTCCTTCATCTTCCGCCTTTGCGTCAGTATTTCACTAGTTTAAATAATATACTTGTCTGATTTCTCCGTGATTTTTTGGCTATCTAGAACAAATACGGATGCAAATGTAGGAAATAAAATCAAAGAGACGCTTCGACAAAGATTAATTAATCCTGTTTCATTCTTGACTATATAAATTATAGAGTTCCCATTTCAGAAAACAACGAAGCCTTTAATATTCGATTTCATCTATTTAAACGGAATTAGTGGAAACCGTCAGTTTGATTAATATTTATGCGACTATACATTGTTCTCAATGTAAAGAATTTTCATTGTGATACTATAGACGTGCATTATACTAAATTTGTATAATTCCAATTACTTCCATTGGACCATCTGTGGCTAGTAAAGACACTATTGGGTAACAAAACATTTGAATAGTAAAAACTACATAAATATTTACATCGTTCACTGATTAAAGTTTTGTCTTAATTTTAGATTTTTTTAAATTATTGGTAAAAGTGTAAACATTCCTAGACAGTTTCAGCTGTACAGTTAATGAAACGTATGATTCCTTTTAACCAACATTGAGGATTCTTAGAATAACTGATACGACACGAATAGAATGAATAATAGAAAATGAGAAACGCGTGTTGCAATGCTGTGAAACACTTCTAAAAATCGTTAACACGAAGAATGTTTCGTAGTTATTCACATTTCCTGTACGGTATTCCAGCCCTAAGGGTTAAATTTTAATCGCATCGGATCGTACTACAAAGATTCAAGCTATGATAAAGGGAATAAAAATAAATTAGCAAACGTTACACACTAATTTACACAAGTAATGGACGTTAAATTTGTAAAAGGAAATTCTTGTTTCTGCGATTATATCGCAATTCTTAACGGATCCCACATAAAAAATGTAATTCTGCGCTGCTACAAAGAAGAAACAAGCCTTTATGCTTCGAACACCGACTTTTATGGCGCGTGAGGGTTGAAATTAATGCTACAGTAAACAGAAAAGTGTATAATTAAGCACAATGTTATATGAAATTTCATCCGCGGACGATACGCGTGAATGTTCGCAGAATTTTATGTTTAGGATACTCGGGCCGCGAAAGCTACGCAGGATGTTTCTTTTATCTCGAGTGCCTATCTTCGATACTCTTACCGATGTGAACATACGTATCGAGATAAAGGTTTTGTTTAAAGAAAACCGAACGTTGTGATTTATGTTACAATATTTCCTGATACTGAGACTTTTCCTTAGGAATCTGATATTACTTAAGAAACTAATTATTTTCTTTAATCTGTGGAAATAAGTTTATTGTTTCACATATAATGTCTCAGTTCTTACCATTGATCACTGTGTCTATAAATATCAATATTTTTTAATAAATTGTGTATAAATGTCTATAAACTTGACTTTCTTTGTGAAACTTAACTGTCACATACAATGAAATATTTGAATCCATAATATTAAAATAATTTCATGTACAAGTTACAGGTTACAAATATTTTTCATGATTCCTTTAACAATGTCATGTTTATAATTTCATAGCAAACGAATAATTGCTTAAGTCACTCATCAACATGCTGAATAATTTCCTATCAGCCAGGAAGCTGTTAACACTAAATCTACCAAGGAATTAATGGCTTATTTCCAATCCGTTTATAAAAATTAGAACAATATCATCCTTGAGATTTCAAGCGTCTCCTAGTCTTGTATCTGCGCAGATACGAAAATTCAATAAAAAGTTTTTCGCGGAAACGCCTGGATAATTAAAAGATTTGCAAAATAAAAAATCTGAAGATGGTCAGTTCAAGCCGTCCTGTGATTTTAGTGTTAAAGTTAGGTGCGATTACAAAGACGACGCCGCGGGAAGGTCCACCGTGGCGAGCAATAGTATTTCGGTAGCGACAAATTGAAAACGCATGTAAGCGGACAGTACCGCAAACAAGAGACACGTGTACCGGTCCTTCCACAGAAAGCTAGCGGTGACAGCCGCCGAGAGTTTTATTAATCGACGTCAAGATAATAAGCAACTGCGACTGAAGGACGAAGACGACGCTGAAGGAAAGAGAGATCGGTCGAGGTGGAAGCCAAGCTTCGACCGCGTAGGCTAATTGGAGCCAAGCTAATTTCGCTTTCCCAAGTAACGAGAGCAGCGTACCTTCCTAACGACACTTTTCGTCCCGCGCCTCTACAATTTCTCATCGTGTGACGCGAGTCGATTTTCACTGCGCTGTCCTTCCGACTTAAACACGAAAGAAAATGTCGGTTAACGTTACAAAAACATAAATCTCGTGAAAAACAGGGGAATAACAATTAGAATGGAACACTCTATTTTTGAATTGGAAGAAATATCATTAACGATCAGTCAACGAGAAGTTTAATAAAAATTGTGTACGATTTAAAAACAATATCCGCTATCATACATGACACAGAATTTTCCATCAACTTACAATCCTATCACACGGAGTTAAAAGGAGTATGAGCAATCCTTATCATTAAGTAACTCGTAAACATTAATTGTTCTCGTTTTACAATTAACACTGTGTAACGCCGTTGTTAATTACCCCCATTATCTTAAACACTGTAGAAGTTAGACCGTATCTCCATACCAATCAATTCTACCGCGAAAGCGTTGCTCGCCAGATTCTGTTCACCTTAGCCACGTGAATCTCGCGTGGCTAAGTGGCTGTGCCGGAGGCATCATCTTTCCTCGAATCTTTACGAGATCGTGGATGATCCGCGCTGAATAGAAAAATAGGAAACTGTTAATGATCGTCGGCAACACCTGTAATACCGGTATACCTTACTGCAAGATAGCTCGGGTAGCTTTTAGTATCAGAGAAGGCTCGCGTGATCCGTCGTCGTAAAGGATACGTAGAACTGCTTCGAGGTGCTACCGGCTCATCTACGTTTCACGTGTTGCGGGCCCGCGTCGGCAACGTGTCGGGAGGACGAACGCTCGCGTGTAAGTATGTATCTCGCAAGCACGCGACCTTGAGGCAGCACGCGGAAGTCTTCGTGGTTCGGTACATGGTAGACCACTCATGGTGCTAACCCTTGACGTGAGCCTTAATCGGGTCGAAATTCAAGGAAGGAGTTAGTGGACCTTCCGCGAGTAATTTTGCGAATACCTGTATTCTTCGATAATACCGGTGCATTGGAAGCAATTTTCGTTCTTTGCGGTCGGCGGTCACTGTACGGGAACAGTCAAATTACTGTACCGTAAGGTATTAACCAAAGACCGAGGGAAGGCATGCTTATTTAATCGAATAATCAGCGTACAGACGAACACCGTCGGAGTAGTGTAATTGTTAATTAATACGCGCTCGTCGTTAACTCCGGCTCGTAAAGCAGAACGACGCATTAACGGGAGATTCTACGGACGTCTTCATTCGATCGTGCATGGATCGTGCATGGATCGTTGCAGGCAGTAGCTGAATCTGGGAATCGTCCAAATTCGGATGTGTTTTATAGATTTCCAATGAAATTGAAGTGAAATGGAGGAACGAAATTTTGATGATGAAGGAGAGAGATGAAGGTACGTTGTCCTGTTGAAAGGGAATATTGATTTTCACGTGTTAAACGGTTAGGAAGAAGGTAAATAGAAGAATTGTCAACATAATTGCTACAAAAATTAATGAACATTTTATTTTATTATTATCATATTGCGTACTTCAATTTGTGAAATCAATTTTTCTCTTCAGTTCCAGTAAAATAATGTATAACACGAAGATTATAAGAAAAAAATTCATTTTTGTTGAAATCAATGATTGAAGTAGAAAAGTTACATGACATTATACCGGCGAGGAAAAGTAATTAGAAGAAAAATCGAAACAAACGAATCAAAATGACTAATCTCCTTCTTTACTTTCAGCGCAAACACCGAAGCCATTAATTTCTCAATCTTCCGATAAGTAATAAAATCTAAAGTCATTAGGCGTGATTTATTTATTACAAGGATCAAATATCCGTGTAATACCACGTTTGCAATCAAATACTCATTAACCCAGTAGAGTAATCTAAAATACTAAACAGTTTCTCCAATCGAACTTATTTACTCTCCAATCACGACTAACACTAAAACTACTGGACGGTTCAAATTGACCCACCATAGAATGTTTAGTTTGCAAGTATTTCAATTACAAACATGTTTTTGCGAAAGATTCTCCGCTGAACCCATGTGTTTGCACAGATACAACACTAGAAAATACTTCGAATCTCAAGAAACCTATTGTTATAATTTTTGTAGAAAGCTGGAAATAAGTCACTCCGATTGCTCATTAGCATTACCTCGATTGCAAAACTCAGAGCACGCGAGGACACCAAGTCCGTTCATAAGCCTGACTTGACGATGGCCGTTCCGCGATCGAGATCCCTTTGATCCATTGGATCTACAACGTGACGATTCAGTCGTAACCAGCGAAACCTGAGCCCGAAGATCCTGCAGAATTTTGTCTGAGCCAAGATAATACTGGCGCCAAGTCATCCTCTTTGTGAGTTCTTTTTCTGTTGCAGCAGCAACAGCAGCAACAGCAGCAGCAGCGCAGCCTTCGGCCGGCTTTCGTCTTTAGCGTCCCTCGATGCTGCGAAGACCGTCGTCCTCCTCTTCGTCTTCGACTTTTTTCGTTGGCCGGTCTCTCTGCGTCGGCACAATGTCACCGCGACACGCATTCGTCGCATATAATTGTCCGTGGTACGCATTGTCTCGTCCCTCCGCCCTTCGTCCTTCTTCCCCAGCGTCCGCTTCGGTTTCTGCCTCGGGCTGCGAGCTCGTTCGGAGAATGCCTAGCCGCTCGCAGTATTTTCAGCCTCTCTATTTATACCGGCAGACTCTACGCCCGTAGGCTTGTAGGTGCCACGAAGTTCGGGTCAGAGGACACACTCCGGGGAATTTGAAGGAAAACAGGCCCCGCCGTGCCATTGTCTTCGTTAGGCCACCGCCGACTCGTGCAAACATCCGACCAACGAACTTGATGAACTACTTGCACGAACGGAATTAATTGACCGGGCCGGTGACTTCTAGGCGCCGCAGAGGAACGCATCGAACTACGAGGGCTGAACGGTTCTTCCTCCTCTGTTGCATTTTTCTTTGGGGTTGAGGATCCTGGACCGACTAAATTCTACAAGTTTCTGATGCGATACGTTGTATCTGAGGAAATTCTGTAGTTTCTTGTTTCTTCATTGTTTCTTCTTCTGTAGTTCTGTGTTTCTTATCATTGTTTCACGTGATATGGTTTTCGTATGGTTTTTACGGATTTAAGATATAGTAAGTGCACCAGACAAAGCGTTTTATGTAAATGTCGTACATATATGATATTTTGATATAGCTAAAACGACAATAACAGCATTATAGAAGTCAAAACATTTGAATATCAATAGCAAAAGATGAGAAAGAATTTTGAAACTTCCAAACAAGAAACGAAAAGCGAGAAACATCATTTTCCTATAACAAATGTGGAGCAGATTCTTTCAATCAAACTCACCCTATGATCCAATTCCCCTCAGTCTACCATATTATTACATATTATTCCCAACAAGCCACGCTCCCTGCGTGAAGTTGCTTTCTACAAACCACACGCTCGTCCCAAAGTCAAACCCAGTCACTCCGCAGTCAAGAGATTTTCAAGCTTTGGCCAACCAAAGATTAATAACTTATCCGACAATTTACGATTGTACAGAAAAATATTCTCGGTTAGTTTTCGCTGGTTACCGCTGCCTACCGCGTACGCGTATTGCCGGTTTCGTCAAACGTGGCTCTAGGAATAGACTTAATGGTACGGCGCGTACCCGCGTGAAGAATCTCGATATTTTATGGTAGTGATTATCGTTTAACCGGACATGTCGTGGCCAAATCGCGCGACCGGCTGCAAGCCGACTCTTATTTTCATCATTAAGCTGTGACTAATCAGCCATATCACCATGACAAAACTGGCGAACAGCCGGTCGCCGCGCCAGTACCGTCACGCGAGGTCGTGCCAAAACATTCGCGCGGAAAAAGTCTGGTTACATGGCCGCCAGCGGGATCGGAGTTGCGAACATCTTCATGGTGGATTGCTCGGCGTGGCCGAACTGACGGGGAGACTTTTACCCTTCATCGTGGGCATCTGTACGTCGCGCATCGCCGGCCAAACGAGTCGCTTGACGCCACGAACGACAGCTTTTGGTTGTTACTGTTGGCCAAACGAGGTATTAAAGCACGCAACGACCGCACTTCGCCCTTACGATCGTTCAGATAAATGAAGTGTATATATTGCTAGATGAAGTCTTTAATGAAACGTGGAACGATCCTTGGAATTTGATGTCGTGTGAAATTTCGTCTGCTAGGAGGTATTTTCTTTGTTTATTTAAAGCGAAAGACAGGCGATAAATCCTTGGTGTTTGATGTCGTGTGACATTTCGTCTGCTAGGAAACATTTCATCGTTTATTTTAAGCGAGAGACAAGCAAGATTGAGTACTTCGGAGTGGAGTATTAATATTGGATCATGGAGAAAGTCCTTGCAATGGTTACACAAGGTTTCTAATACTTGCAATCGAATCGGTATTAGGAAATCGTATTGTCAATAGTGACTATGCATTGAAATATTCAAGTTAATTGGCGAGCGGGGATTTGTACAGTTGATATCAATTATTATGCAGTTGTCTCTTTTTTTTCTGATAGGAGCCATAGAAACGAATAATTGAAGTCGATCTTTTTCGAGGAATATTTTATGTTGCACACTGTTAGGTGGTACAATAATTGACATGCGTTTAAGATAGAGAAGTTCTGCAACACGGTGTAGCGTGTCAAAAACAATAGATTTCTTTGTTGTAAACGTTTGTATAATTCTTGGTGGTTCTTTGTTTTATTCATTGCAAATCTAATAAGTAGATTACAGTAATTGCAAGTTTAACGCGTAGACTATAATAATGGGAATTCAAATAAATGCACACAAAAATTGCATTACTCTTAACTACAGTGCAGTTCTTTACGCGCAGATGTCTAGGAAAATAATCAAAGAGGAATTCATTAATTTCATTAAAGGTTACATTGAGTTGCACAAAATAATACTCCTAGCTTTATGAAACCTTATATTACATTTAACATTATACACTCGAAGGAGTCATAAACGCATGAAATCCACATTGCGCATTCGCAGTCCTTTTACACGAATGCAATGCTCGAATGAAGCAGAAAATAAACTATGTATATATTCCACGCGGCCCATAGAATCAGCTTCGTTTGATTTTCTGTAACAACAGTAGCAAATAATAACGAACGATGAAGAGGATTAATGCAGACGACCCAAGAAAATAAAGCCCGGTCATACTAACAACCCACGATTAGACTCGCCGTCTTTAATAATGGCGTCATTTCTTGACGTAGTTAAATAACAAAACGAGAATGAAGATGAAGACGTCGCAGTGCTGGCTGCAACGTGCTTCAGCTTCGCGAAGAAACGAGCCTGCCGTTGATTGTGCCGGGTTGAAAGAGGAAAGATGGAGGGAAAGGGTAAAGAGAAAACGAAAACACAGCCACTAAATACGAGACAGCATAACGACTTCGCTTCGAAGTTTTGCCTGGGATAACGGGCGCGGATATTCTTCATGGGAACGGGGATCTTCATCATACGCAAGAATGTAAACACGGCAGGAAACCCGGCAAACGAAGACTAATCACCCGGCCTTCCGCCATTTCGCTACATTTTTCTTACCGGTCTGACTAGCCGTTCCGCTGAAAACTTTGATTTGATAGTAATTGAATTAATTGCCAAGAGCTACCCGAGGCCGTATTTTTAAATTAATGAACTTGCTATTCGGCTCGTCAGCTTCTCTCTATAATTTGCGTTACGTATTTCGTGCACGCGTAATCAGCAGAGATACTTGCTGGGACTTGAAGTAAAGAGAAATTTCCGTTATATTCTAATTATCTTTTTATATATACGAGTGTCTTCCTAATGAAATTAATTAAATGTACCGTGCTCTTGTCCCAGATGCGCGTGTTTCATCGATTGTCGACGGAAAATCGAACTGAACTGGATTTCGTGTATTTGTAGCATTTGAATGAAGGACCTTACCCAACAGAGCATTCGTTTACACTTCATTTGCATGATGAAAAAATACAACATCGAGGCACGACTTCGCAAAAATATAAATTTCCCACGGAATTCACGGTTGGATGGAATAAAATATAATGGATTGCACCTGTTAGACGGCTGTAAAAATATCAAGTGGATGGCATAAATATTTTCGTGGCACTACAATTGAAAATTTGTAAATGCACGGTGGTGGACAGCCCCAAAGTTTTTAATTAACACGTTCGCGACGGGAAACGTAGTTTTACGTCATTTCAAATTATTCAGCCTAATATATTTTTTCTATACACATTTAACCGGTTGTTGTGATCTCTTTGAACAGTGTATACGTGTTCGTATCTACAAATAATTTGTCCAAACATGTTCATTCAAGTAATGTATACCTATAAAATTACTTGTTTCGAAACTAAGTATTCCCTTGACCAGTTAACTGTCTGTGGACGAGTGTATTCGTCGTAACACAAAACATCGTAATTTCTTCATAAGGAATATACTCGTCCAAGTCTTACGAGAAATTTTAAGAATAAAACGCGTAGTTGAAAAAGGCCTAACTATTGGGATAACTCAGCACTTTTCGAGTGCTCCAAGAATAAACAAATTTGTAGGCCATTGTGCCTCACATATTCAGCTATCTCGAACAGCAAAAATTGTTCGGTTTAGGTAAACTTTTTAAAATGCACTTTCGATCGGCCTGATCAGGCAAATACCCCACTGTCACAAAAGTCTTCATTTCTTTTCACAGCACATGTATCGCATTAAACAAAGTACCCCTCGACAGCTTACTCTGATTCCAGTTGCAACGAGTGATCGAGTCGAGGCAAAGTAAATTGACCGGTTGTCTGGAAAAAAAACAGTTTTCCAAAGGAATTGGTGCACGCCAATATAGATAACCATCGGCAGGACTCGCGGACGTACGAAAAACGATTCTTATCTTATTATCGTTGTCAGGACATCTGTCTGTTGCACTGACAGCCACCGGTTGTAATACTAATTGCCGGATACCGTTCGAGATCAGAAGAATGCAGAATGAAGTGTCGTCGGCCGACGCAGGCCGCATTTGGAGATCGATCGTTTCGCACTAGTTTCGATGATTAGAATCGAAATCGCGCCACGAGATAGTCACGCACCAGAGAACGACGTTTTGATTTAATCGGGCTGTCGCAACCGAGCGTGGTATTTGCGCGAGGAGAAACAAGACGCGTGTACGCTTTGAACCCGACAGGGAGAAGCTGGCAGCGAACGATGACAACGGTGTAAAAGAGGCATCAATGTTCGTTTAATTTTATTCGCAGCGGCGGCGTCTCGCGAGAGATAAAGAGACTCTTTTGAGATTACCGATGTGCGCCGTATTTTAAAGGTGCTATACTGCGTCCACCACGTAAGTGGCGCCATGTAAATATTCACGGTATTTATGGGCACGCGAAAAATCTGGATGGAAAATGGTGATTTATGTTTTTGTTTGTATTTTATGATATAAATGACAGGTGGTACGAAAGGTAAATAATATGTTCAGTGGAGAATCGTTAATCAGCTAGAGAAAGCAGAAAGAATTCTTTGTGCGAAAATTTTGGTTTTAGTTTGGAAGAGAGAGGATTTTTGCGAGTTTTAGGTGCATAGGTTCTTTAGTATTGTGAAATTATAAGAAAATTTATGATATATTATATAATTTATGTAATATTTTATAGAGATTTATTACATGGTCAAGGAAATTCAGAATAAATGATCTTTTAATAATAGTTGTTGCTTTTGTATTGTCTTCGAGCTATATCGTTTTGTAGTTAATTGCATTAACAACGTTGATAGAAATATTATAGAATTAATGTCGGCCTTCGATTCATAAAGTTTATCATTTAGGTTAACAATAATAAAACTATTGATACATTGTTTAGATAATCACGATTATGTACCGGTAAAATGTGTACCTAATATATACCTCAATTTAAATATTCGATGTCCTATAGGAGACCATACAATTTTATTTAATTAAACTTTAATCGTTTGTACAATTTTTAAAAATGTCGAATGATGATGTAAGTTGCAAATTATAAAATCTATATCGTATCAGATCATGATGAAAACTATGAAATCTGTAACATGGCTTCAAGGGATACAAATTTTAAAGAATTAGGCGAACATTCAAGATGCTGCGTGTATCGCATAGATTAATCTCGTCTAATCCTGGAGAAATTAGTTGTTTCGTAGGAGATTTATATTCGAATAAAGATTCGTTCACTTACCCACTGCAGTGCTGCATGAAACCTACAAGTTTATGGGTAATTCTTATTTAACGTATTTCAAATATAATTAGTCGCCGGGTGGTACTAAACATGTAGGAAGAACTGTAATTCACACCGAGTGGAATTGTAGTTTGCTTTGGACACATCAGGAGCCATAAATTTTGACAAGTTAGCGAAACATTAGAAATCGAGCATGTGGTATTTACTCAGAATGAATTGTAAATTTTAGTAGGCATTCGGTCGGTATACGAAACAGTAATAAATGATCGTTAGATGCATTGGTTTATAATAGCTACGCATTTGGTATGTCAGGTTCTTTTTAATCATTTTACCAGAATTCACTGACGTCGCACTTACATCTGACGACCAATAAATTTTAAACGGGACAATTTATTTTATTAGCTCAGGTCGAGCTTAAAATACACTAGGGTGCTTCACTTTCTATCTATTTCTGATTTCTGAAATACATTTATGCTTTATAAACAGATTTAATCCTCTAAATATAAATATGAATTTACAACAATAGGTTTAATCTATTGGCATGTGCAATATTGTAATTTTCCACGTTAAATGTTTCTGTATACGCTGCGTTTCTTCAACAAACGATTGTCTTCCACTTTCAGTTTTGTTTATACAAAGTATATTTTTGCAATAACAATCCCTCGTAGGCTGATTTATAAAACGCTTAAATCAAGAAGGAATTACTCAACGTTTTACAAATGGACTGTTGGACATGCGGTTATGCATGCCAAGATAACTCAATTTTGCACGTCAAACGCGATATACTGGGTGGACCGTTTCAATGATACAATCTAAACATCTATTCGAATTATGATAATGCAAAAAATATGTTTCACTTAACACAAATGGTGTCAAAAGTCCAATAACTCGAAGAGTATCTGTTCGAAGCACATTTATTTCGCAAGTTTCTAAACTCATCCGTATTCTTCTTTCACACAACAATTTTGATTGCATCGTATAACTGGTAAAAAAAAACATTCACACACGTAAAGAACATAACCCTGAAATCACACTGATGTCCAAAAAATTCAAACTTCATACAGAATTCACTTCTAGATCTACACATTTATAAATCTAAACTATCCGCGTTTACCGCGCGACGTCTATCACCGCGAAGATTATGACATCTCGCTTTCCGAACGAGGAACCTTCAAATTCCTGGCGTCCGGCCTAATTGCGAACAATTCGCGAGTAACAAATCTTGCGATACATTTGAAGAACGTACATTAGACAGTGCGTAACTCGCCAAACGAAGAGAAGAGCGCGCCGAACCGCGAGCATTTAAAGAAACCAGAAGGATCGAGTCGTTAAGAGTGCACTCAAAGATGCTGAACATCTGTTCGGCGCATCGGGTCGCTAATTATTTATGCGTCCGTTTAATAATATCCCGCGACCGCAAACGAGACTTTATATTCCAATTAGTGGCTGTCTCCGTCGGCCTTTCTCTTTCTCTTTTCTTTTCTCCACGGTGTATCTCTGTGCGCGCTAAAGTCAACGATTCCCGGCATTTCATTTGTTCAGTCTGACAGTGGAAAATTGTCCATTCTCACGGATCTATGAAGAGATCTATAGTGTCCGACGTGGCCGCTCTCCGGTTGACATTCTAATGCAGCACAGATAAATTGGATTGACAACTCGGATAGGCGGGATTGGCCTGGCTCCAGCGTCGAATACCTTGATTAATATGCCGGTAATTAGTTAGCGCTGCAACCGCGAGTTACAGATATTATTATGCTAATTACGCCGGCGACGTTGAGTAATAGGCTGCACGTGAAGCAACGGACGAGAGGCGAGCAAGACCACGTTTCAGCCATTTGTAGGGCCGTCGTTCGGTTCAGCGTTCCGAAACGGCGGGAAAAAACGACGACCTTGGGGAAAAAAGGAGGATCACTGTGAAAGCGAAAGGGTAATCGCGCGTCGCCTCTGCACCCTCTCGTGATATTTTCAGTGGTCCCCTTCTGTCTCTATTCCATGGTATTTGCGGGACGTCCATCAGCGCAGTTGATGGAGAGACCTTCTTCTATTATTGATAATTACATTTGTATTGATAGGTATGTACACTGACTGTGTTTCGCGAGTGCGAGTCGTGTCATCAACGTTACTTCGCCTCGATAATGTATTCCCATTGCGCGTATTCGAAGTGTTGTGAATGGGATTGAGAATGAACTGTATTGTGAAGGCGAAAAAAATAAGGAAATAGAAATAACTTGAACCTTTTTATTCATGATGGGGAAATAATGTTCATTTATAACTATTTAATGGATATAAGGGATCTTAATTTTTTCATGCGAGATTATTAATATTTTGGAAATTGGAGACAATTTGGAATGTAAGAGATTAAATGTTTTTCTTGAAACTTTTATACTATTTTCATAATAATTTTAAGTTCTTTGAAAAACAGTTTGGACAGTGAAGAAAACTGTCGCATCTTTGAATGTACAAATTATTTATTATTGCACGGTTCATAAGTCGCAACCGGGGACACATATATTGACAATCCATAAACAATGAGACAACATACATACTTTCGACTTTTTAAACTTTAAGCTACAGCAAATATAATCAATTAAATGTTTAAGTGTAATTTGTAGTATAATTCTTAAGTAATGATTCTAGAAGAATAAAAGTAAATTAAATATTTATGAAAGTTTCAACGCGTGTGTCTCGATTTTGATTCGAGAATATCTTGCGAAACGAAAACGATAGAAATTCAAGTATGCTTGGATATTTCTACGTTTAACCATAGCCACGTATCGTTATAAGTTATGAACGTGCTGGAAGTAATTATAAGCGCATAGATGCCGCTCAGCATCGAGCGCCAGCGACAGAAGGTCAAAGGTGAAAGAAAAGAGAATGCAGATTACCGCAGAATTTTTTTTAAAAGACGAAAGATTTGACATATAACTGTGAAGTAGCAAATTAGCGGTAAGCCAACAGAATTTTAACTCGTAGAACTTCAAACGTGTTTCTCTAAAAACGATGCTTCTCATACAAATAGAATGAGAATCTTAAAAAATTACTCTTCAATTTCATTGTGACTTTTATTATTATAAAGACGGGACAGGAATCTCTAGCATTTCGTAATCTTATACAATTCTTATTCTTTTAAGACACATAAAAAATGAAAGACAAAACTCAATTTTGGGTGTTATAACTTTATCAATACATATTTTTCGATTCTTTTGACATTTTGAAATATTAGCTCTCCTGGAGAATATTATATTGTTCATAACCTGGTATTGTTTTTCTTTTCAAATCGTTTTGATCAAAATCGTTTTGAAAGCCATTCAGTTTTTGTAGCTTAGAACGTCTTCAATAGAGTGCAAAAGCACTTAGTACGTTGGCTATCATGATCATCTTCTCCTTAATTACGTGAATGACTAATAAGAAAATTACCCAACAGAAATCTAAAAACGATAGCAAAGCTACAAAACACTAGTAAAAACAGCAACCACGAGGTTCTCCAGTCCCCACAAGAACCAAAAGCCCTCTGCATCACCTATCAGAATTATCATCATCGAAACCATTACTGTTTCACTTGGGACCGACATACAACAGTTTCAAACAGTTATTTTTACAACCTTTCCAATCCCTACGTAAAATATCTTCAACACTAGGTTTACGGAACGCGTCAATCTGACGCATATTGAATTTTATAAACATTATTTAGTAAATATTTAGGTCGCGTTTCATCGATGCAACTGCAATAATACATATCCTAATTGTCTAGTCTCAAACCTCTGATTTCCAAGATCCAAGTGAACCAGCATCAACTTTACCGGGAACAATAGAAATTGTATAATAAATGCCTATAAACCTAGTGTTAACAGAATCCAAATATAATATCATTACTGCAACAATAACAGATAACCCTTGAACACCGAGAAAGAAGTTCGAACTGATTATCCATAGAAAATCTCTCGATCGAAGGGCGCCGCGAGGGCGACTATATTGCAAGGGCCAGTAGGTCCGAAGGACCTCGTTGCAGAGGAACGAGCCTCGAGAGGGAGGGCAACAAAAATGATTTGAGTCCGAGGGACTGAGATGCTCGAACTTCTTACCCGAGTTCCCGGCAGTATTTACGATCGGGCCGGCGAGGCATCGTCGGCCAGCGACGCGGGGAAGAACAGCGCGAGAACGAACGAGCGCTGAAGAGGAACAGGGTAAAAAAGGGGACGAATACAAGGTGACGAAGTGCGCTGCGGTTCGGATATCGAAGCGACGCGACGCGACGCGACGCGACGCGATGCGATGCGACGAGGCAGAAGCACGGGGAAAGACGAACGGATGGAGGAGGTGTTGCCGGACGAAGCGAACGAAGAGGCGAACGGGGCAACGCGCAAAAAGGCGTGGACGATGCAGGAAGAATCGGCAATCGAAGAATTGGTAATCGGCGAACGAGGACCCGGGGATGCTCCACGAAAATTCTCGACGGTAACCGCGAGATCGAATTCCATCGAGTGGTCCTGGTGAGATCCTGCGCCGATCATCGACCACAGCCGGAATTTCTTTTTCGTTCGGGCTGCCCTCTGATCGGATTTCGAGCTTCTTCAAAACTTCGCACGAGTATTTTCGCCTCGCGCGGAATCAGTTCCGAACGGAACACCGCGACGCTGCCTTTTTCGTCGGCGAGCGATGATTAACCATTTGCGCTGGAAATGAATTCAGAAATTTGACAAAGTCTCCTGCGATGAATTTTATTTTTACCTATTTTACACTGATATGTACGCTAATTTTCTTTGTTAATCGTTCTGTATAGAGTGATACATTTCGAAGTAATCTAATAGGCGTAATGCAACAAGATCATGAATGTTGGAAAGACATCATTGACATCATTGAGTCCCGACGTGCGTGGCGCGTCTTTCCAGCGCAAGTGGTTAACCGACGCACGCTGCCCATCCAAGAATAATTACGTTGCTTTCATCGATTAATTATAGGGCTACCACGTACACCGTGAAATCTTCAGGTTACCCGGCCGCGTTTGAATCACGATGACGTTGACCCGACTCGTTCCGTTAATTCAGGTTTACCGAATACGAGGAGGTTATCGGGCTTCGGATTAATCAATTGACTGATCGCGTAAAGAGATGGAGGTATGGGCAGTAAGGAAAGTAATTGAGTTCATCGTGTGTTTGTGGAATTCACGGGTTTCGGGTATTGCGAGGTAACTTGCTGAAGATATGTGCTAAGTCATTCGAGGGTGGATTGTAGTATTGGTATTAGTCAGAGGGAACCAAAGTTTCGTTTAACATTAGATTTAAGGAACGAGTCGATTTGATTTATATCGAATTTCATCGACATTATTTGGTGAATGTTTGGATTGATTTTGATTAAGGTAGTTACGTAAATGTGCATCTTAATTGTTTGCTTTTAAAACTCTAATTTGCAAGACATAAATGAACGAATATCGATTTTTCTAAGAACGATAGAACAAACTGTAAGTAAATGTGTGTAAATCTAGTATTAACTAGTCGATCCTTTACGCAGTCCGGACTTCGTATTGATGTTAGTTACCAATGACGCAGTTCTGTGGCCTGTTCTATAAAATCCCTTTTTCAAAAGTTTCCCCAGTTTGGTTGATTTGAATCATCATCGAAGAAAAACGAAATATATCAGAACTGTACTGTAGTGCAATGTTCGGCATTATGAGAATTAAAACATAATTTAAATGACAATAACGAGTAAATAATTAATGGTTATTCGGTTATTTCTTACTCAAGTAATTCGTTGTTCCTGTTATTGGTTATTCGTGTGGGGAACCTTTATACATTATTTACTATCCTTAATTTTTTACTTGCATTTGCACGTGGTGAATACCAAAGCAATGTCATTTACGTTTCTTTTGTTACTGTACACAGCATTGGGCAAAAATTATTCAAAATTACGAATATTCGAACTTTATTTGTTATTTTAAATAACTTTTGCTCAGCACTGAATGTCGATGAACTTTATCGAAACTTTTATTTCATTTTGATTTATATACTAGAATTAGCTATGAATATACATACATGCAATGTCAGTAGTCCGATTACCCTTTTTAAATAATACGTTCCAGATCTGATAATCTACCGTGCAGCGTTTTTATGTTGAGATAAAATAGCATTCTTCGATTTAGCTACAGCAATAATTCACGCGGATTTGTCCATTCCCTTTCCATCGGTTAACCAGTTCCCAAAGGGTTAAACGACCTTTGAGCGTTCACCGTGAAAGTACTGGATCCTGTTGAAGGAAATACACAAGCTGATATACTATTTTCGAATCACGAATGCTTAATTAATACACCGCAGGAATTGATATCGTGTACTTATATCACTTTTGCCACGCTCCATTGCTCGACGCATTTATGGAGTTGCCATCACGATTAATCATCCTCTTGTGTCCGCGATACGATACATAATTCATACGCCCGTGACTTCTTAGAAATTTTCAGCAATTCCTGAGAGCCATAATTGCATATCTGTTAATCTATTCACATGAATAAAATACTTGTTTGTATTTTTCGCTCAAACGGTCAACCGAACTTTTCACACTTTTCCTTAAAAAATAACGTGACGTCGACATTTTTATTAGTAGAATAATAAATACTAGAAATATCTCAAAGACAATTACATAAAATTATTTATTTTATCCACCCTATGTACGTAACTTTGTATCACTTCCGCTTCGATGCTTTAATCATTTTACAGACGGATCTGTACAAAATTCTTCCTAGAATATGTACACTTATAATTAAATAGAGTAATCAATGTTTAAAATTCTGCTTCTTAGGAATAGTTTTAAGTATCTAAACACCAATCCTAATGTTCTTCCGCACGAAGTGACGCTATCACTCTAAATTGATAATTAGAATAAGCGAGTTGTTACTGTTATTAACTATTCATGTAAAGTCCATTATAGTACGAAAATTACAAAAGACTGCCAATGTAATTGAATATTCAAACAGTCTTTCATTAACACCTAAGAATGAACAATTAGTATTCAATTATTCCATTTAATACTGGCTAGTGAACTACAACACACATTATTAATATACCATCTAAATGAAGTAATAATTTCATTCTGCCTTCACCATTATCATCGAAGTATGTTTAAACATTACATTCCTACAAGCAAATAAGCATCACCTGTATGCGTTCAATTTTTCTCATGAAATTCTTTCCGCCGAAAGTATCATGGCCCAGCATATCAATCTCATACCAATGATCAGTTTAGCAAACACAAAGGGAGGCAGAATAAACTCATTTTCGTCTTAAGTATCGATGCAGGGCCAAAAACGCTTTTGCCGGTAATTCATTCGGAAGTTTTCTCGCGTCCCTCCCTTTCTTGTTCCGTTCCCTGTTCCGTCTCGTATCTGTTCGGCGGCGAAGACGCACGAGACAAGCACGCGTGCAAGTTTTGCACGATGGACAAGAAAAGTACCGGCGTTATCGTCGAGGTGATCGAAGCAGACGTGCCGACACGTACAATGGACGACATTTTTCGTGGTTGCACGTTCGCCACGTACCGGATTGCCTCGCAGTCCCGCTTCTGGAATCCGCAAACGTTCATCCTGGACACTTGGCGAACATTTGGGACAAGTAATCTCGTCATAGAGTTCCAAACGATTGCATTCCTTTAAGAAAAAAGACCAGGAAATCCGGGATTTTTCTTTAAACTTATACCTCATTTCGGTATTTCTAATGTCTGCTGAAAACTGGGATATTTTTACTTTTGCAGGAAGCGGTTGTGTTCGACGTAGGCAGCAGTCTTGCTATTAGAGTCTTCTCAGTTTCATTTTTCTTTGTTCAACATCAAGACTGATCTGAAACATTCAAACTGTCGACGCATAGAATTCTATACTATAGGAATAGTGTAACTATATATCTCATTTTCAAAATATTCATTGTTGGTCAAAAGGTTTCGAAATATCAATTTTCATGTCATGGTCATACAAAGATCAACTACTTAGCTGATGTTAATCTGAGTACATTAGCCAATATAATATATAACCAAATGTAACATTACCATTTGAATTAATTGTACCGCTAACAATAACGTCCGGTCTCTTCTCACATAAAATCACAATTAACATTTCGATCCCATCATCTAAGAGACGAAATATTATAGAATTCATTAACACTGTTCCCAACCGAATCATCTTATCACTTACATCCCCAGTTACGCAACACCTCGTAAACATACACCATTGAATAACAAAACAGTTAATTCAGTCTTAACTCCATGGATGACAAGTTATTCGATTGCTTCTAATGAACGAACAGGAGATCGAGAACGTTACAAATACCGTCGCGCGGTGTAATTACGCGTCCGTGCGACGAGATTCATCGTAACTAAGAATTCTCGGTACGCTATTCACGGAGCTAATGACGAAGAAAATTTGGTGACCTTTCCCCGGCGTCGTGTCGACACGTATTTCAAGGTGGATACACGGAACAGGCCTGGTACCGTTTGGGCGTGGGACCTCTTGGAGGTTCGTGGCGAGGTCGTTAATTATGGAACGCCATGGGTTACGTTTCAATGGATGATTGATGAACGCGCGGCGATCCTCATCTAACCTCCTCCAAAAGGAGGAAGGGAGAGAGAGGGAGAAAGAGAGAGAGGCTGAAAAGAACGAGCAGAACAGGGGGATGGAGAGAAAGAGGATCCAGCCGGAGGTACCACTCTGGAAACAGGTTTCTGATTGTTCAGAGAAGCATCTCCACCGTTTCTCCGCTCCCGGAACACGATCGCGGAGAGCTGACTACTCTTAGAGTATTACTACTTACATTAGCTGCTCACCTTGCGCTGTTCCTTGTCAATTTGACGAAGCGTTACTGTTTCATTGATTTACAGTAATCGTATGCCCACATCGACACACCGAAACACTTTCCTAGTTTCGCTCCTCCGCTGTGAATGTCGTTGACTCTCGTCTTATCCCGGCGCGAATAAAAGCTTTTACAAATCTCGAAACACGGTAAGCGTTGCGTTTCGTTGCGCGAGAAGTATCGTTCGGTTCCGTTGAAACGGATTCGGTTGCGATATCCTTCTCTGTGTTTCACTGATTCCATCTATCGGGTCGTTCATTTTTTTGCGTTACCATTTACGGGGAAGTTAATAC
This sequence comes from Nomia melanderi, assembly GCF_051020985.1. Taxonomy (NCBI): domain Eukaryota; kingdom Metazoa; phylum Arthropoda; class Insecta; order Hymenoptera; family Halictidae; genus Nomia; species Nomia melanderi. The sequence goes on from NC_135005.1 coordinate 9,201,037, forward strand.
CTGCGTTTTATCGTCGATGTGTTGGCTATCTTTGTGTATGATCAGATTTTTTTTATTAATTCTTTAACACCATTTTCTAAATGGAAATATCGATTTTATTTGCGATGAATATAGTTTCGCGATACAGTTTCAAATTTATAATGTTCATGAGATTCCATAGATAGATCTAGCGTTTACACCATGTTTCATCGGTGGAATACAATATAAAGGAGTAAATAACCTATCTGAATTAGCGACAGCGTCGGAACTAGCACCGAGTTTTTCTCCCACTGTAGAACACATTGGAAAGGATCGTATTACAAAACAGCAAGCAGGTATCTACATAACTATGACCAGCATCGATTATAAAAACGGTTTTGCATTATAAAACGCTATCACCGGTAATTTAATATTTTATTATTAAGAAGAATTATGCGCCCGTATTTCTGCGTCGACGGTGTTGAAGCGTTTAAGCAAAATAAACGGGACAGTAAACATGTTAGTTATGGGAGCCGCAAGATAGAAGCAAAAGAATTTTTATGGTGGTTGATCACCTGTGGGACCATTACTTGTACTATCATTCATTTCTTATATGTAATTAAAGAACAAATTAAAATTGTTAGCTTACCTGAAAATATGACACAACATTAAACGCATTCGTAAAAGAAAACTCGCCCAATCGAAGGCACAACGCGCGGAAAAAATTATATAGGATATTAGTGGGTGTGTGTATACGTGTATGACGCGTATATATATGTAATGCACGAGGGAGCACTCTGATAATGATGATGATCATGGGAATCATGATCGTGATGATGGTGATGATGACGCCGGCGATGATCGCAATAACAGCGGTGGTGTCGGTGATAATGGTCATACAGAATATGTCGATCACAAATAAAGGTACGGCCACTTTTACCTCTTCATTTCCTCGAAACTTATTTTACTAACTACCACGTTAAACTTATTAGAACATATTAAGAGTCAATTACCAGTGGCAGTATCGCTCCGGCTTCGTTGCAAATTGTACGTTCATTGAACGTTCGATACATTTGGAAACCAATATTTCTGCGTCCTTTTGACCTGCACCAATTAATCCAGCGCATTAATAGACTGATGTAAGTCTTGTATTTTGAGGAAATGTTTTAATTAATGATAAAAATTATTTCACCTTATTAGTCCCGTGGAATATATTTGTACAAAGTAAATTAAAGTTTCTGACTAGAATTCAGGATTTTGGCATATGAATTTTTTGAAAAGGTAAAATGAAGCGTATACAAAGGAGTGTGTCCTCGTGATGTAATAAAATTTGTGTTGATAGTGAACTGGTTTAATTGCAACGAATATTTCAATGAAATACGAAAATTTTGAAATTTATGTCAGCTGGTTTCCTTACGTGTTTTCAATTGGAATATTATTAATTCGATGAAATTAATGCAATTAATTAATTGTTTGAATATTGTTAATTAGCTATAAAATAGTATTATCCATTCACGTAACAAATATAAACAGAACTTCACTCTCGTATTTTTGGCCGACAGATAGATGCATGGAATCTTGAATAATGTAATTATATGATCGAAAAGACGGAAGCCACAGAGGCTCATATACTCATAGAATAATATGGAATAAAATAACCTAAAATAATAACACTTCAAATTTAATATCCGAAAAATTGCATCTGTTTACGATGTAATTATAGGCTAGCTACGCTTCACTGTTGTTAAGCACTGATGTTTTACTGAAACACGTTATTCATTTACAAGAACAACAGAAAGGTAGGTCAGAAAAAGTTTCATCCATAACATTATTTTAACTAATTCACGTGGCCTTATTTGCAAAGGTAATTGCCGTCAAGGTAATCAAACGATGCAAGAAATTATTTCCTCTTAATCAGTCTTAACGAGCTGTTTATAAGACATCGTCAGCTATTCCCACCGTGATTCACTCACAAATAAAACACGTCGATATATCGTGAAAATGTTTCTATTTAAAGCTGGGTACATAGACTGGAAAGCATTAGCGTACCTGCACATGTTACATCAACCTAGATTAAAATTGACCTAGAAACATTAGAATCATTTTATTCTTAGTCGTTCATCGTTACGGTCTCGTGAACAATTTGATTATCGCATGGTTTGAACGTATAATTTTGTAATTCCTTGATTTCTTCAGTTATTTGCTGATAATGTAAATTATCAATGATAATAATTAATATAATTTGACTTTATAGTGACAATATGATTACCTCAATTTCTTGGTGATCGAGGCAACGTGTATTTGAGGAAGTACTTTTAAAAATGGTACTTCCGGTGCACGTCGTGTCAAGAGCAACAATCTCTTTTCTTGAATTTCGAACACAAATATACAAGTAATTTGGGAAAAAAGTAAACAAATGAAGTCAATAATAGTTACATTTTCTTACTTCGAATTCTGATCAGACATGTACAAGTCATTTTGCGAAAAAATGAACCGTTAACCATATTTTACTTCGGATCGAAGGGAAACACACAAATGAAATCAATTATAGCTACATTTTGTTTATTTTGAATTTGGAACACAGATCTCTTTATAGAAAAGTGAGCTGTCAGCCATATTTCATTTCGTATTTCACTTCGAATTGAAGAGAAGCGCATAAATAAAGTCATTTACAGTTACATTTTGAACATTTCGGAAGGTAGGCATGTAATTAATGTAACGCGCGAAGCGACGAAGCAATAAAACGAACTTCGAAGTGCAACTGTATTAAAATAGTTGTCGAATGATTTTATAAAACACAATAATTATTCTTAAAATCCGTATTCCAACGCCCACTTCGTAGTCACAATTCCAGCTGTCATTTACAAAACTGAACAGAGTCGAATAGTAAACTTTCATCGCTGTCAAATGCATTACCCGATCTCCATTGCCACTTTTTTCCCTCCGAACATGATCTGTTAAACATTATCATCTTATACGGAACTCGGAGGGAAGGGGCGGCATATATTACGAAACCGGTAACAGACTAATGTCATGAAAACTGGCCAAACGAGTTAAAAACCGGCCGGCTGACCGTCCTGGACTAAACCGGCGCCAAACTGGGCTCCGAACTTGTTGTTCTCGAAAAACGAAGTCTCATCGGCAGTGAATTATAAATTCCTCCAGCATCGACGGAAGACAAGTACCTCCGTCTGCGAATATTTCACTCATCCCCATTCATGAACTTCGAAAGTGTTAAGCCAAAGTTCCACGCATGTGATGCGCGACGCGCGAGGAACTCGTGTTCTCCGGAAAGGGTCCATTTTTTATGGTCCACGCACGCTAATGTGACGCAAAGCTGCTATAACGGTGAAAACAGTTAGAAAATGATGATAATATTACAAGAACCTTTAGAAGTTTAATTTCTACTTTCATATTATGATATTTAATCTAGCAAGTGTATAATTGCCAGATTGTTTAGCTCTAGAAATTACAGAATCTTTGAAGGTTCGCATAACAATAAAGCGAAATGCATTTTGCTATATTGTCGCCACAGAAACAGTAACACTAATACCATACTATATTAATATGGTCGTCATATATATGTATAAACGGAAATATGATATATATATGTTCTATATAACTATAACAATATTCCAACTTGCTAATCACAATTATTACTTGATTTTAGGTTAATATTTACGAACCGATTAATATTGAAATTTTCCATTTGAAAAATATCAGATTAAATAAGTCAACAGAATTGAACATTAATGACATCGTAAAATACTAACGAAGCACAGTACACTCGATCTAAATAGAAATCTCCCGAATCCCTGTGCACGCCATTAGAAGGCCACGAATTATCTTCCCATAGAGCGACATTTGTGAGGATCATCAATCCCCCGGCCACACAACATAATCTTCCCCTTGATTCGACATTCCCGACTTTCATGGAGAGAACACAAAAAGGATTGCGCGCCTATTGGAGAAATCCTCAAAGCTTTACAACATCAATAGACGAGCCGCAGACCCGAAGAGAAGTCACAAAGGGAGGCACTTGTGGCTTGAAGAGGTCGAGAAAATCGGGCATTCGGATAAACGGCGTGCATTGTGTGCCCCTCGGCCCCTTCCACCTCACGCACTCCACGGAACTGACCGATATTTGGTCGGAGTCGATCTAATAGGGTGGATTAAAGGTCCAGGACGCCGGATCGCTGGTAGAATCGACTGTATCGCAGGTGGCTGGGAAGAAACGGCTGAGAGAAGAGAAAAGAAAAGCGGTTCCTCTGTAAGAAACGGATCCAGGGTGCCAGATTCTTCGAAACCTTCGCCTATTCCAACTAACAATACCAGTCCATCTGATGTCAGAACTGTTTCTCGTCTGTACGACTCCATAGCGATATACTGGGTGTTCCAGTCAGTCCATTAATCAAAAAGGATGATATCATTCGTTTTGTGTGATGCAACTTAACCCTCTGTAAGCCCATGTAACTTTGAAGTCACATATCAGTATATTGGCATCTTGTTGATTTATTTCATTCTGCACTCAAAGTGGTGAATAAAATTAAGTAATCAGTTAACTTAAACTTTCATACACTCAGGCGTGAAAGTTCAACGTCATTGTAACTTGAAAGTGACAAAATATTTTCGTTTGATGAAATTATTGAAAGTATTGAATACATTGTTAATTCGTATTCATATGTGGATATTTATTAATTCTGTACTGCATAGATTTTGTTATAATCATGAACAAAAATTCGGCCCATAGAGGGTTCGCTATCTTCAAAAGAGTTTCGCTTTTTTCCTACTTGTGTAGTTAAGATGTCTGTGTTAGAGGTTACGAGAAAGATTAAATTTGTTTAATATAACATTGCGAATAACAGTGTGTTTCGATTTGTCACGAGGAACTTGTTGGTTTTTAAGAGTAATAATTGTTTTGAATGAATAGTTCACTTATTTGTTCAATTCTGTTTGTTAAATTTATCTGTATCGGGTTTGAGTATTTTTTTGTTAAAAATGAAAGGAAAAATCGAGAGAGATGATCGATTAGATTACTTGTCATTGTTTTTATCTCTCAAGCTAATAATATTAATAAACATGGGTATATTAATTGACGAAGAACATTTTTATCTTAATAATCTTAAATTATTCTTACTTATAATATTATTATTATATTTCTGAAGGCGTGTATATTTTTATCTTTCGAACTATTTACTAGAAGTTCGGTTTATCGTGTAATACAATTATACATTACAATTAAACATGATTGGATCCATATCTTAGTTACTGCTGAAACTATCAATAAAAAATATAAAATACATAAACATTAATCTTCAATCAAACGTTCTCAATGAAAACGAATTTCAAAAGCAAAAGTAATTCACCAATCAATGGAATATTGATACCAAAATAAACAGCCAACAATGTTCCACATTTTCTAGACGAATTACATCTAACGCGAATTCCATTGATCAGTTTACTCATCATTGTAATAATAATGGAAGGTTCCGACCATACATATAAACTGATATATTTAACGATGGGTAGTTAGAAAGTGTAAAAAATGGAAGTCACGATTTCGTTGCGAGTTCTTGCATGTTGAACTTTCCGATCAGATGAAAGATCGAACGAGAAGTGTTTCATGACCGAATACAGTGGCACACCCAGTATGCAATCGGACGGATACAAGTATCGGAGAAGTCAATGCCTGCGGGTATTATTCCGTAAATCGGTTGTAAGATGTTTGAAGAAACGATTGTTTCGAATCGATCCTTTCCGGAGGTTCGAGTGTCGAAATGAAACTCTTGACGTCTGATCGAAACTCCATCGAGAAGCACCACCTCATCGGTCCTTTCAAGCCCCTTCACAATAGTATAATAGAGCCCATTCAAGTTAAAAAGGTTCTTCACTATTCTTACGCGATTCCGCTTTAAGTCTTACGTGATTCCGTTTGAATACTTACTTGATATGCCTTTTTTTTCCCCTGGCAAGTTAAAAAGGAAAGTGTCCGTCCTCGCTTTTCACTTTCCATTCATCGTAAACGGGACAATTTTGATATTTTTACCGAATAAACAGATAATGATATGTCATTAATTCAATACGCTGTTTCTCTTCTTCATTGCTTCCTTAATTATCGACTGGAGATAACGAATACTTTTAAAGAGAAGTAGAGCGAAATGGAGGTCGTATTTGAGAGAATTATTCGAGGAAAATTTCACTTTTATAATTAATACGTTCGCTACCAGCGTCATATATTCATGACGATTAACATTTTATATTTTATGCAAAGAAGAGGTTGTTGAAACACTTAAACTTTATGATAAAATGTAGAATATATAGGAAAAGTTAATAAAAGACGTAGAAATATTAGAAGATTTAGGTGAAAAATATACTTTTGGCGGTACTGGTACCTATAATTATACACTGTGAGTGAAGTTGCAAATATATTATACATGAAGTATTATATTTTAATAGTAAGTTTCTACTACATAACTTTCTAGTGACTGTTTCGCCAAAATATGTAATACTATCTACATAAAAATAATAATGCTTTTAAAACAATAGAAATTTACATACACATGCAATGGTTTAATTAAACAAATCTGTAAGTTTGTTAACATTACTTAAGTTACATAAAAATATAAACCTTAATTTAAAATTTCTTTGTAATATTGCAGTAAGTTTAAGTGTAAGAGAGGCAAATAATTTATTAACTAAGCTCTAGTTGAGCGTATAATACAAGTGTAACATCACTCCACTTGTAAAATCAGCTGAAATTTATGAAAATGCTTGATTTAATAGTCGCGTCTCGGATTTCGCTGACACTACGATTGTCATGTCCCGTAGAAATAATTTGAAACACGGAAACGTTTAGGAAACGGAAGGGTGCTTTTATCGTGAATTAATACCGAAGCAATCGGCCGCTTGAAACGTAAGAGTTCGATATCTTTATTGTCAGCTCGAAAGCTTCTCGAACGGATGTATTAAGCGGGACTCTGCGGAATGAAGTACGATAAAAGAGGTATAAAAGGCGAAGGACATGGAAGCCTGATACATTTGAAAGGCATTAAACGTTCGATGCAACCTTTGGTTTAATGTATTCTTAAATGCTTCGGTGAAATAGATTTGCGCTATACGTATATTGAATTTATGTATAATATAAATTAATGGAATCTTTTATTTCAATGAAAGGGATGTATAATTAATAAAATGTAACGTCGACGGTAATCGACGCAAAATCACTGCGTACGGATTCTACTTTAAAAATTATTTAACAAACGCTTGATACACGCTTCGAACTTTTATCTTCTAACTGTACGCAAAAAATACAAATAGAAGTTATATAGGAAAAATATAACAACCGGCAGATAGTTCAAACAGCTTGAAATCTAGTTACAGTTACAAGTTGTAATACAGAAAGTTTCCAAAATACTCATTTTCAGTGCAACACTTGGCTCTTTAACTTTTCCAAAGGATACTACGTATTTCCTATTCGCTACTTCTCTAGCTAATAGAAACAAGACTGATTGTATTAAAAATTCAAATGAAACTAGGTTAAACGTACATAGCATTAGCCAAGCGAAAGATACATGAAACGCATTTTCAAAAGGTAGAAGTTACAGATGAACTCTTTCCATGAACAATACGAAAAATTCCTTCGCGAGAATTCCCTTCACTCACAGTTTCACACTTATAATCAGCCAAAGGTCTCAATAAAATATCTCCCGCTCGCCTAAAGCGATAGAACGAAAAACCGTCGATACATTACGAAAACATTCGACCACCGCCATTACCACAATAACCCGAAACGCAAAGGCTCGTCAGCGACTGCGTCCCCTGCGCGCAGTTATTTTAATTTATGAAAACGTTCGATTGGTCGAGCGCCGCTCGAATTGATTACCGTGGCGAACGTGAATATGAATATTTCATCCCCGTTCGCGATTACATTTCGGCCGAGCGCCGCGTTGCGTGTGTGTACACACGCACATATACATGCGTACCTACAAGTGTCTCACGTGTTGCCGAACGGGACGCATTAAAAAATGTGTTTCCTGCTCCCTCCACGGTTTCCTATCGCGAGAAACATCCATTAAAGCCCGACCATTGTATCAAACAATACTGGCCCCGTTTATACGTCCGCTAAACCCGCGCAAACAACGACGAGTGCCCGCAAACATCCCGCCGGCAGGTAGCTGTGTTCAGGTTGGAAAGGGACGATCGCAGGAAACAGGGTTGGAACCAGCGGCGGGAGGGGCGACGGAAAAAAGGAGGAAAAAGGGTGAACGAACCGATACACGGACCCTTCCTGATCGATTAATATCAATGCAATAAATGTCAGTGCACGTCGATGGGGTGGATTACCACGAAAAAAATGCACACCTCTTTATCCTGTGGAAACACGCGACATCCCGCTGTAACCTTCCGCAGAAATCGGTGACTGGGCCGCTCCTTCGGATAGGGGAAACGGGTTAATGGGTAACAATGATTTCGCAGGCTTATGTAGCAGGGAAGGTGATCTATGTATTTTATACGAATATTAATGGTGATGTGTTACGGAATATTTACGTTGCGTTCGGGTATATATTGGGAAACGTGAAAAATTACCTTGATGGTGGGAGAAACCGGATCCCTCGTGCCTTGCGTCTTCTATTTTAATATATGTACGTGGTGGAATGAGTGAACTGAGTTTCGATGGGAAATGAAATTTTGTTGTGATTCGCGAGGATACAGGTTAATATAGTGAATGTGTAGTTAATAGTGTTTTCAATGGTTATTCCGTGGAATTATTCACGTGGAAATCTATGAAGTGAATGATGTACGATTCGTTCGGTCGTTAACACGTTAAGCGCTACGAGAATCTTGACCGTTTTTCCGTGGAGTTCTTTTGTAGCAAAGAAGAGCAGGTACAATTATTAATTTCGCGTTATTATCTTTGCATTATATCATCATCAGTTTAGTTATGTTATTAAACATTTTCATTGGACATTGGTTATCTTGCGTATTACGATTGTTTTCTAGTAATTCAGAAGCGTCAGTCATCAGTAACTGGCATGGCGCTTAACGTGTTAGAATAGAGACCTTTCTAGGATATATTTTATATATACGATTCGTATGAAATTGAAAATTTGTAATTTATTTTTAACAATAAAAGAAAATTGATTTGATTTGATAAGTAAAGAAACGATAGATACGAAAGTCGGTTCTAAAATAAAATAACAGTCACGTGGAGATAACACTAACCGAAATATGTAATGTTACTTAAATACTCATTTATCAAATATCTCGTTCAAATAACGCCCGTGCTGCAATTTGAAAAGAGCAGGCACAGTGTTATCTTCGGCAGTATATAAATAAGTGGTTAAGTATCCCTTCGGAGTATCGGTTATTCACGCAACCGAACGACATACGAGCAGAAAAATCTGAATCGGTGCTCCACCGATATCGATGGCGTATCAATAGGACCCCACTGCGGGGTTCTCTTCCTCTCGTTGACGGTAATGGGGAGATGAGTCCCGAGGGGAGCTTATAGAATAAGTGACACATCGCGGAACGATTGTGTCTCGACCGCAATTGATACGATTTTCAAGCGAAGTCTCGCGAATCCATTGTTGACGTTCGTCGGGCCGACTTACGCGTGTCTCGAGGACATCGCGCAATGGTGCGGCAGCCAAATAATAAAGGTTGCCGGGGTGAAGGAAAACAACGGAAAATGAAAAGCCCCGGTGAAAATAAATCAGCCCGCGGACAGGTGCGAGGATGCACGCGAGTGCTTGACGTACCCAGTGGTTGGCCGCGACATAAGCGCGCAACCGGCGCCGCAATGTCGAGTGCATCGTCGATTCGAGGGATTTATGGACTCAGGAATCTAGCGCTGGCGGATTGTACTAGGAAATTCAATTAAATACGATAAATTGTTTTTAACTCTTGTCTATGCTGAATTACTGGATGCGTCGACGCGTAGGAATAATGATGGCAAGTATATTAATGGGTTTATTAAAGGACGTTAGTGTACAGTTATAGGTTAACAGATAAGTAAATGGAAAAGTGAAGGAACTGGAAACATGTGAGCAGCGTGATATTAAATGGGAATGGAAATAACTTTCGTTTTCTTTTTCGAAGTTAATGGACTCGAAGGTATTCAACGGTGGACAGTAATTGATTATATTCACTTGGTTTTTATTGATGATTGCATTTAATATTTGGTTTTAATATTTGTAATATAATTGGTATTCAAATGTTCCAAAATTCTTTGTCACGAGAAAGATATAATCTTTAAAGAAGATTCAGCAATATGTTAATGTTACTTTTACTGGTAAGAAAAGTTCAAATAATCTGAGATTCGTAGATTCTTTGAAAACGTATGCTTATTTCATTCAGTTATAGGAACAGATTTATATATTTATTATTAATTAATATAATGTAATAAGTAATTCCACACTGTACAAACTTTGATTTAAAAATTAAACATTCTTCATCTATTCGTATGCCTTTCTGAAAGGAATAGCATTCAAATATATATTGCCAAATATTTTATTTCTCAACACACGGTAACCCAGTAAACAGATCTCAGACTAGTAACACCAGGTAGTAAATGTAATTCCTTTCCTAACCGCAGCAATCTTGCATGCATCGGAAAAATGTTGTATCTATCTGTGTTCAATGAAACGTGTTACAGTTTGTATCAGGTGATATATTATTGCCAGGTGCGCAAGTATTTTAACATAAAATCCGAGTGTTCCGACAGATATTATCGTACATATTTGTTCCTTCAATTAAGACAGGTACACGGAAGCGACAGTTTTCAGTTCGATATAATTGACAAAGTCTGTTAGGAAATTCGACAGCGACTCGTCAGGGCAAAGTGAAACGCGTAACGTATCGGTGACTGATCACGGGATATCGGGTGAACGTTGTCCACCGTGATTGGAAAACCTGTATTTGCCAGTGGGAATTTTATATTTGATCAAAACCTGCCAACCGTGAGACAGATATTCGAGGAATTCAATTGAAAGGCAACCGAATTAACACGGAATTCTGTCGAATAAAAATTAGTCCCGGGCAAGGGCTTCGAAAATAGTCAGGTACCGTTAACTTCGCAATCCCTTGTCTAGAACGCTTATCTGATATAAAATATGTATTTTTGTCATTTCTAGAAATTCTAAATTATTAATACCGCAGTGCAAGTGATTGGAAAGTTCTGAGAAAACGGACGTTGAAAATGTAAATTTCACATTTCAATCTTTTTTACATGGATGCCAAGAAGAATATCAGTAAAAATATAGATTCTACTAATTAGATAGTTGTACAGCAATAATTATTGGTACAATTCACAAAAACATCAACTGCTCTAGTATTGCAAAACGCTGGCGGCTTCGAAGCTTGAAGACTCAACCACAAAGACTGAATCTTGATGTCTCAGATTTCTATAAATTTCAAGTCTTCGAAATCACGAAGTTCAATTCTGAGAACTGAGTCTTCCAAACTTCAGAGTTCAATCTTAAACTTTTGAATGCTCCATCTAAATCTCAAGATGCTCCAACACTCAAATCTTCATGTCCAAAGAGTGAAACCGTCCATTAGCATTTTAACATTGCAAGGTGTTAATATATCAACTTCGAATATAAAGGCTCAAACGTTGAAGACTTCAGCGTTTACAGTTCAAGACTTCAGTCTCGTAAGTTCAAGCTCTAAAGGCTTGAACCGCAGCTACAGCTTTAAAGACTCGAGGCTTAGAACTCGTTTAGCAACGCCGAATTACGCTAAATATATTCAAACACCCTGCAATCCTCGAACACCGTGTGCATAAGCAAAGTTATTATAGAAGACTCCAAGAAAAAACGAGAAGCAGATGAATCGATCATTAGCAACCGGAATGATAAAGAGCATGCCGGTGCACCTGACCCGCGTAATCCGCCAGCTACAACGAACATCCTGGTAACCGCCTTAACAACATCGCGATTAATCACACAATAAAACCGCGCGAGTTACAAGACGCCCAATATCGGAGAGGAAAAAAGCACGCGTCGAGTTAGGCCGGTGAACAGGCGATTTGCATTTCTGCGCGTGGTTTTCTTTCTGCTGGGTGACAGTTGCTTATCAATTGAAACGCGCTCTTAACGCGGTCGTAAAGTACTGCGAACCAACAACAGCCGCTTCCACCGGCGCTCCTATCGGAGCGAACTTCTCCTAATGCATTCGGACGACGCCGATGGGCGCAATTAATGCGGCTGGCTTTAATTATCTCCTTCTACCATTCGGAGAATTAGAGGATGAGAAACAGATCGAGGGAGGAAGATAGAAATTGAGCGTATTTGTGTATGTGTGCATATGGGCTCAAGGAAAAGAGAGAGGGAGAGAGAGAGAGAGAGAAAGAAAGAGAAGGCTAGAAAATACGGAAGTCCTCTTTTACGACTAGCAGATGCGGACTGCGAATGTATCAAGCAGCTACTTAGACGCGGTACAACTGTACCTTAATAGCGTTAACAGTGGCACGTCTGCAATCGAATCATAGATGCTGTATTTTTTTTCTAGGTGTCTGATTTTATCAGGTTAATGTTAGGTCATTTATAGGAGGTCTTAATATTAACACTAGATTTACAGAATCTGTCAATTTGACGGGTATTGAATTTTTTAAACATTATTTGCTTTAATGTCTCTGGTTTTATATGGTATATAGACGTAGTTTTCTAGGAATAATAGAATAAAGTATAGAATAAACGTCCGTAAATCTAGTATTAATAGATTGCAGATGGTTTTAACACTAGATTCACGAATATTCCTTATACGGTTTATTCTACTGCTCCTAGAAAAATGTATGTTCGTTCATTTGGATTTTGGAAGTTAAATGTTGAGAAATAGATAATTGAGATATGTACTGGTGTAACTGCATCAATCAAAGTCGACGTAAACGTTGAACGCGTAACCAGTGAATAAGAAAGTTACTCTTAGTTTTCTCTAACTTTGATTCCTTGCAAGTAAATCGATTTTTCGAAGCAATCTATGCCAAAAGTATTAAGATACAATCCTAAAGAAATCAAATGAATTACTTAAGTTTAAACAGTTTGAATAGTTAAAACGAAGTACAGATGACCAGGCTTAAATAACTTAACTTTAAAGTTAGCTTGTAAGTATCCACTTCAGTGTGAAACTTGTTTCATCAAGTTCGAAGGACCACGACTCGGTTTCTTAAACTAACACCCCTTGAACTTCCATTAATCCCATGAATCGATAGTGTTCACAGCATGTCCGCGCAACAATGCCGATGGAATTGTAATTTTGGTACAACGCGTGTACGCAAAACGCGCGCTTCGATCCCAGGAACCTAATAATAGGTGTTGTATAATCGAACGCTTATTTGAAAGTTCCGAACATAACTCAAACGCATTTATTATAAGACAAGCACTTTCACATGGGAACTCGAGTCCGCGTGCGAACCTTTCGGCGTTCTCGCGGAAATGTCGAAAAATAATGATTCAAAAGGCTGTCAAAGGCTCGTGAAAATTCTGATAGCGCGATTTCACGGGACACCGAGGAGAAAGGGGGAGAGAGAGAGAGAGAGAGGCCGTGACGTCCTAGTTTCACACTTTCATCAGTTGTTACGACACCTTTCAGCCACGAGACAGGTGGTAAAATAGCCGAGTAACAAGAGAGAAATACAATAGTATCCGCTATCGATTACACCGACGGCGGTTCAAAAGCTCGATTTTCCCAAACGGGCAACGCACGATTTCACGGGCGTTAACTCGAATCGGAGCGAACCGTCGATGGGCGCTCGATCGCGACAAGATAAATGACCGTGTGTCCGGTCAACCAACAAACCGGCACTATTCTCCCAATTATGTGGGGTCTCCATCGACCCCAGTGTCCACCTGTCGCCAGGAACAGCGTGATTGATGGACCACACGCGAGCAGTACGTGTCCCGCTACCATTCCGTCTTGATCCTCCCTCTCCTCTTCCTCATTCTCGTCGCTGAAATTTCGTGACGTCGGGACCGCGTGACGCTTTAATTGTCTTAATGTCCGTGGTCTTTGAACAGGCGGCGGCTTTGAGGCACCTGCGCGGTACCAGGCAACGGGAATCCTGGGATTCTACCCGAATCTCCAAGCAGTCTTTTTGGGAACCGCTCGCCTCTAAACTGGGCAACTTGCGACAGGTACGATGGGATAAATTATTACGATAAATTATGTGGGAAGAGAGTGATTATTATATTGTGGGAATGGATGTATTTGAGTGTGTGCGATAGATGAATGACGCGACTGTGTGTGTAAACGCGTTTTGAATGAATGTTCAAATTATTGGAATACTCTACGCTAAATTGATTTTCTCTATATTGATTTTTATGTTAATAATGTTCGTTTCTTATGAATCTAGAACATTCCAAATATACGTGAACTTAATGCATGGTAATGAAAAAATGTTCTAGAAAGTGTGCGAGTAAGACAAGAGTATCTGAGCGTTGTTCGATTTGTTGATTGCTTTATCGTGAGATGTGATAAAATAATTATACTGTTTCAAATAAAATTCTCTTTATCATACAACATGATGATAGTATATTGCATGATAGACTAGAGAGTTTACAGGTTTTTGGAAATTAATAAATGAAATTAGATATTCGTGCAGTGGGTCTGGTAAGCGAAGTATTAACTAACGATGGAAGAGAAAAGTTTGGTAACCATATTCATAGTTAAAATTAGCAGTTGAGTTACTTCAGTTCACTCACGATGACATATGAGGTATATGAAATGTATCAAAATTAATCCCTTTTAAAGTGAAACTACTTGATATCATTTGATCAATGATTGATGAATCATATTTGATATATTTTAGATATTACCGAATCTGGAAATTAAAATATTAGAATTATAGAAAAATTTCTCTTATGATTGATCATGTTCCAATAGCAATACTCCCAACATTTTTCTATATTACACAGAGGTTTTTAATCACCTACATATCGCCGCTCGCATTTACGCAAATTAATGCATGAATATATAAGGTCTAACAGGAATGCTTTAGAAGAAGAGGAAATGCATCATCCCTTCGACGAGAGATTATCAAAGCACGATTACTTCAAGTCAGTCGTCCAATTATCCTGCGAAAAGCAACGTGGCATTCAAAGGAGCACCGTTTCCCGTCTTCATCGGGCTGCTGCGAGAAGCCGGTGCGAGAATAATCGTCCGGCATGATCTCGACTATCAATGTACAACTTATCCGGGAGACACTCGAGACAGGAGCATCTGAGGAGAGTTTCCAGCGGATCGACAGAGAAAGAATGTTGGCGGACGGTGTCCTGTCAGAGGGCTGCCATTCAGAAGTATAGAAAAAATCGATCTTCTTCAGATCGAGAGACCAGTGACTGTTATCAGACAGAAGAGATTGTCAAAGAACGAAAAGAAAAGAGGGAAGTCTAAGGATGATCCTGTAAGAGGAAAAGTAGCAGCGTTTGTACGAAGGCAACAAATATCTGTCGCTATTTATAAGATTAAGGGTTAAGGAATTATATTTGTACAGTAAATAACCATAACTAATAAACAATATTTACAATAGAATTTACAATAAGTGAACATAGTTTACAATTCGCAGTACCCAATGGGTACGGGTGTAACTCAAGCATCGTGTTCTTGTTGCAATCTGAATCTTTTCAGTTTCAATATAATTATTTACATTAATTGCAAACAATAAATTTAGTATATCAAGTAATACATTCGTACGTTTAATTTTCAATTAAGATAAGTGAAGATGGGTCACAATTCTGCTTCATCCAGTATTTAACTGCAATGATTTCTCGTCGATATTTACGTTAACTGTAAATGAAATCATTGGAAAAATTTCTTTAGCTCCACATTTTTCAGGATTTTTGCTTCTGGCGATTAACGTGTTAATGATAGGTATCGATGTTACGAAGGTTGAAAGACGAATAAAATAGATGATTGTAATTACCAGACGGTCAATTATCTTTCAATATATCGTGCAATGAGGCCAGTTAGTGAAAGTTAAATATTTCCGTGTTCAATCGGTCGTACCTCGTGTCGAAGTCACGGATGCACGCAAGATAGACAGTATTTCTGACTGTATCGGGGAAAAAAGGGAGCGGTAATACCGGGTAAACGGTTGCTCGTGATTCACTCCGTTGCGGCGCTGGTTGAATGCAGAATTACTGGTCGCGAATTTGCATCGACGACGTTTGATGCACTGTTCGGTGGAAGCACGTGGAAAATGGACGAATGGGAAGTGGTTAAACGGCGATGGATTCGAAGATAATTGGACGATTTGTAACTTGCGCTGGATACTTTTGCCCCTTTTTCGCGGTTGTATTTGAATCGAATGCAATTCGCGTGGAACTACTGCCGGTTCTTTTTCTTTTCGCACCCCGTGCTTCAATGAATGAAAACTAATTTTTTCGGAAAGAGTTCAAACCTAGGTTTATTTGACCAGCACTCTCTACGTGTAGTTCCTTAATTACTCGTTCTTCAATTGAAGTAACGTTTGCGTAAAGAATTACTCTATTTATACTACGTATAATACTAAGAAGATACATAGACGTTTAAAAAAATAATACCTGAAATTCATACGTCGAAAGTAACGCATAAGTATACATTTCATGAACTTAACATTAACAATTTACGAATTATAAGTGCGAATGTTTCGAAATTCCATAGAAAAGAGTAACATTGTAATATCAAAATATTAGACACTAGTCTAGACATTAGTCTGTGTTACCAGTTCATACCTTCTAACAAAACTGAATTCCCATTATCTCCGTTCCATCGTCAATTATTATCAACATCTCGAATCACGACGCAGCGAGCAAATATATGCGACAGGTATCTACCATAACGTTACAAGGGATATTTAATTAATTAATCTGCCTATTAAGGAAGGCAGACCTGGTAGCTAAAGTGTCCAATAATTTACTTTGTTTAGGACTTCGAGCCTCGCGGGCAACGAATATCAGACGTTGCGTCGTGGAGAGTGAAAAAATATGCTGTCGTAAGGTACCAGACGAATCTAGTCTATTTTTGGGGCTGGCAGAATGAACCGCCTGTGGGACGCCACTCAGCGTGGGGTGCGTTCTTTTTGGTCAGTGACACTAGATGCCGTCTAGGGGAAGTCCTCAGCAACGACGACCGTAAAAGAAGACCGGGACCATGGGTGCAGGAAGACGAGGAGGGGAAAAAAGGAGGATCGAACGACGAAATAAAGAAGAGAACGTCGTCCTCGGTGGGTGTTGGATTACCCCGGATCTACGGGCGTTGTTCCTTGAAAAGTGCAATCGAAGATCGCGGGACACGGTGGGCAATGGTTGCTTAAATAGTCCTGCTTGCGAATTTTCGAAGAAACGCTGCGGAGGTTTCGGTTACTCTGGGAACATCGTGAAGCGACAATGCCCTCGAAAACCATGGTTGCACAGAATGTAATTTGATCACATGCAACCAACGGTGAATCAAATGTAATAGTTTATTTCATACGAAATTAATTTTGGTAAGCTTCAATTGTTACTAGTCTGTTTTAATTGAAATTGTGGTGATAGCGGTGGGTACTAATTAATAATTGCAGATAGTAACTTGAAAAATGTTGCATTTTAATCATTTGTTCTGATATGTAATAATTGATTATTAATCAGGTTGTGTGTTGATCAACTATGTCGAAAAGTAATATAATACTGAATTTGTTAGATGGTCTAAGGATTTAAAAATTCACGCGTTGCCCGTTAATTGTTTCTGTGTATAACGTTAATTCTGTTTCGCGAACTGTCAATAAGATAATTAGTGATAATATGTGTAGGTGATAAATATAAACTTAAAATACAATTATGAAATTCTTATCGCTGATTATTAAAAGAGAAAGAGTTGGTTGGTAATAAGATATAGAAATTAATTAAGTATACTACTGCCAACAGCATTGTTCTTTAATATTGTTGCTTGTTCATAGAGGTATACCCATACGTCATGGGAAACTTTCGCTAACGATAGCGTTTTAATGGCTGCAGATATCATCTTAATTATTTTTTTAATAAATGATAGTATCGAGGAAATTTTTCGAGCCTCAATACTTTTTCAAACGATCCGGTATGTTTCGTCACAAACATCGTCATAAACATAAGTGAAATCTGCATCTAAACTAATTTAATAACTTATCTTACTGATTGAAATCATTATCAACTTTTATGCCACTTCAAACTGAAATTCACGTTCAACTGTTTGAGAATATAATTATACCTTTTCTATCCCTGCCCCTAATTAACTTTTAAGTAACTGGAACTATTAAACCAATTCCAATATGAACCACACTTACGTATATTGAAGAACTTATAGTTCCGTTATAAAAGAGACCGGTAAGGTTGATATCTCCTTATCATTTTTATATAACATAAAGGTTAATTACACTGAAATATTAATGTACTAAGAAATTCAAGCCGTAACTAATGATACTCTTGATAGCAATACTATTTACGTATATTATTGAATAGTCTCATAGTTCGTGTTTCAGCGTGAAAATAATTTTCACTCCGATTAATCTTTATGTTGGCAATTGAGTACTCAAAACCTATTTGGAAACTTTCTTTTATGTTCTAGTGAAAATTTCACAGAATTCCTTCAAATTTCCATTTCTTCAACATACTGACATTGATCTCTGCTTCGAAAATAAACAATTTACTCAAAAATATTTTAATATTAAACTATTACTAATACTGCAGTACAAATAATCAGATTTGAATAAATGACTGATTTGGTTGGCAACGTAAGGCTTAAAGTGTAAGAAAATCGTAAGGAGTTATCAAAAAGTCTCAAAAATATTGCCAACCTTCTTTCATGCAACACCCTTTCGTTCTCGTCAAAATTTCGTGAAACTGCTTCAAATTTCCATATCTCCAACAGTCTTACATTGCGTTTTCTAAAAATAAGAAATGTACGCAGAAGCATTATAGTACAAATAACAAAGTTTGGCTAGAAGCAAACATCCTCGTTGCCAATGCAAGGGTTAAACTGTAAGAAAATCACAAAGACTTGTTCAAAGGAGCAAGAGGTCTTAAAGACGTTGGCAACCTTCCGCGATTTCGAGTCACGAAGTAGAGGGAAGCGAGAAACAGAGATCGATCGCCAGGACACTCGGCAATATTTTCTATGCGATAATCTTCGCGCAATTTCGCAGGGCTGATAGCTCAGGGTGGCCGGAGGCACATCCACGTCGGACCCGGGCTGAATGATCCGGCGCAGAATCGGAGAACGGTTAAGAAGCGCTCTCAGAGTCGTAGCTCGATGACCACCCCGTCATTTACATATTCATATCCTATCGGCGGATCTCGATCAGCAATACCGATAAAACAGTTTAAGCGCTAATACCGGCTTTCCGACGCCCGATACCCGACCGTTCTCGCTAAGATAATCTTGGGTCGCCGAGATTTTTAATCGGCTCCCAGAAGTTCTCTCGGCCCGACTCGCGAGAAGTCACACGTAAAGAGATAAAACGATTGGAAACCAATACAGCCGGCAACGAGGTAGAGACTTAAAGAGCATTCGGATCTATTCGATTGGAGAGATCGAACTTGTTTATGGTTGCATTCATTTGAAGGTGACAGTGCATTTCTTCATTGTTGCTCGATTATTGAAGAGTTGATTACCGTTTGACTATGTTAATTATTTTCTCTGAATTATGTTTCTTGAAGAATTATTTATAATGTAGTAAAGACTGTTACGATAGAAATATCTGATGGCTGAATTCTGTGATGAAACTCCAGTGTTTCAGAATCTATATAAATAAATTTCTTAAATGAATAATGCAGTAATTAAATGAACAGTTTACCCTGCTGTTAAGATAACCCGAGATAAACTATAAGAAGCTTCGATGGTAGAACTTTTTTCTTGTCAAGATATATCAACTTTCATCAATTTTCTTCAAATCAGAACTTATCTGAATTTAAGAAACGATTCATCTCTCTATCTCAATTCCATCGGAACTTCGATTTCGACGCAAGAATGATCGAGTAGTCGCACTGTGCAATGCTCGTAAAGACAGAGAAGCCGAATTTTATTCGGCACCTGAAGTGTTAAGCCTGAAAGTTCAAGGAAACGGGGCTCCCGACTTGTCATCCTGTACTTCAACGTGCGTTCGCTCCACTGTTTATCCACGTGCGAGTGAACGCCACGCTGAAGTATCATAAACCGAGGGTTAAAATAATGTTTACCCACGGAAAAATTGTCGGTTGTCTACGAGGAGGCGGAACACGTTTTCAGCTGACGTAACGCACGCGGAAGGTGTCGGACTATTTTTACAACTCTTACGTGTGGTTGTCCGACGCCGAAGGGAGAAAGACCGATTATTCGTGGACTTACTTTACGTGTCGACTTCAGAGTTTTACCATCGAGGATCGCTCTCGAAAGTAGAACTCTTCAACTCGGCCATACCTAACGTTACATACTCGCGCAAGGGTCGCCCTCGATAGTTATTCTCAGGTCGATCACCACTGAAGGATTCTACTCTTGTACGCGACTCTCGAGATTAAAACTCTTGCATCGACATGTAACATTACTCAACAGATTATATTGCTACCCTCGAGAGTCAATGTTGCAGAACTGTATGCCGGAGTGAACTGACGTTTGCAATCGCGCATACTAAGGCTTGGGGTCTGAGTGAACCACTCTGCAATGCTTGCTACACTTGACTCATCTGCACTGTCTGGTGATTCCAAACATTCTTCTGGGTTGCAAACGGTTCTAAACCAGCAAAGTCTATGTCCATGGAGCACTATATGTTTGCGTATGCTTTTTCGTTGAGTTTGTCAAGTTTTCTGTTGCCTTCATCATTCCTTTTTCTAGTTCGAAAGCTACATGGTTCAAGGTGCATACATATTCTCAATTTTGAGTATACGTTCCATCGCTATTCGAACTCGAAGTCAATTTAAAACTTATTTAATGTATCAGTAATGTTCTTATTAATTTAGTACATGATAGAGTTGATTAAATAATAATTATAATTTTTTCCTTAACTCAACGTGCTCTCGCTTTCTTATTTGTGAAGATTTAAGTAAACGAGCTTTATGAATTCAACAATTTCTTCGATAATTTCCCAGAGAAACATCTGTTGCCTTTTTAATGACTGTAAAGAAAAGAGCAGTTTCACAGAACAAGACTTCAAATTGGGAATGTCCTACACATTTCTCATTGTTAGCAGCATCCCATATTTCACGAATAGCAAAGCAATTCACGCCAGTTTCACAAGTGTTCCATTCATCCGGCGTATCTCCGAGGAATCAATTTGAATATTTCCACCCGGGGCTTTTATGAAAAGAACATTTGCACCGATCCGTGGTGTCCTCGCCTCCCCATTCTCTGTCTACGCGCTTTTCGTTTATCGCCCCGATAAGACTGTCCCGGGGAGATAGCGTCTACCAGAACAAGAAGCATTCCGGTCCTTCGAGGAGGAGCTAGCGTTCCTCCTTCGTATCCATTTCAAAGGACAATGATCTGGCAGTGTCTTTGTGCGATCCGCAATGGAGTGGTCGGATTGCCGTTGATTACTGGCAAGCAGCGTGGGTGAAAAACAATGACAACGGAGAACCACGGGTGGAAAAGAGAGCTTGAGACGCGCTGCTATCAATCACTGGCCGGATGAAAGCCACGCGGCCGGCTCTGTGTCACGCCATTCATTGTGAAATACCAGCCGAAATTTGAGTACGGATTCCACGAAATTTCGGAAGTTTAATCAAACAGCTAGAAAATTCGTTTGTTCGATGGAACGCGTGGTATTGTGAATCCAATCGTGCACGCTCGTATCTGAGAATTATTACATTGCGTGCTTCGTAATACGCAGGAAACGCAGAGGTGCGAAACACTTTTTTCGTTCGTTCGCAATGACAGTAACTCGTTTTAAAAATACATTCTTCTTTTCCTGTTATTAAGGGAAATGATCAATGTTGATGAAAATAATGTGCCATTCTTATTTACTTGCACAGGTGTATAATCGTTGGAAATATTTGTTCAACGATTCTTTAATGGCTGTGAATAAAATTCATATAAAATTGTCGTTTCAGTAGTTAAATTGTAAATAAAGAGTCTCTTAATGATGTTCATTTAATATGATATTTGGACACAATTTCATTAATATATGAAGTTGTCAGAATTGTTTGAGAAATATTAGCAGGATATGTCTTACGTTTTTGTTTAAAACGTATAAGAAAACCTTAAGAGTTACAGAATAAAATTCATAATGATAATTACCATTTTTCGTAATTTTATTGTGATTGTTCGTATCAACTATGGTATATTACCGCGAGAGAAGATCTAACAGGATCTTTGTTATTACTGAAACAGGATTTCCGAGATGTCGGCTAACCGTGTTTTTGCAGGTCGTGGTAACTTTTTGAAATCTCGTCAGCACCTAGTTACCAAGGAATCTAATACCAGCTACTAGATTTTCATGAGGTCGTGTTCGGGTAGTGTTCATAAACACGTGTACCCGAATATTATTTTACCTCAACGTTGGGGGAATGGCAGAACGAATTAGATGTCCCGGGGCGACTAGCGATTGGTTTCCGGTTTCACATGGATCTCAAGAGAACGATGTTTCAATAAAATATTGGTACCTACGAGAGTGAAATTCGCTATCACTATCGACAGTCTTATTCGCGGCGAATTTATGGCACCAACGTTTAGAAAGTTGGTTTTATAAGTCCACAAAGGATATAATGAAATAAAAAGTATTCTTTAAAGTTTAATCAAAAATTCACTTTCATGTTTACTTAACGGAACTTTCATATTTTCTTAAAATCCATTAGACAGGTTACACTGTAATTCCAGTTATGGTCGATTACTTAAAAACAGATTGAAATTTCATAAATATTTGGAAATTATCAATATAATCCTGAGGTTTGGAGAACAAATTTTCATTCAAGGATTATAATTAGATACATTGTTGGATTCTTTGATAAGGAGTCTCAACGATATTCAGTTGAATGTAACTGATTCCAAAAAATGAGATATTGGTGAAAAAATTTTAATCCGTACTCATTAATTAGAACTAAAGGAACCCCATCGCAATAGAAAAAGCTATACAATGATTCGTTTCAACCTGACGTGATTTAATATTCTTTTAATTGTCCCCCCCCCCCCCGTTTAACGGCTGCCTCATTTGCATCTGAATAGATCCTGATCGACGATCATTAAGAGAAGCTACAGCTGGAAGTCGCACAGAGTGAAAGATAAAGGAAACGAAACACGAAAGTTTCAATGAGATCGAGTACGATTTATACTAACTCACCGTCGTCGGATTGGTTGATAATGCTCCGTAGATCGGAACCCTTTTTATAATCCAAACTCGGTGAAAAGCAAACAAAAAAAATCGAGTCGAATCAACAATATCTAACGAGTACTGCTGCACATGTATAACAATACTTAGTGTCTCCTTATTTTTGAAATTTCTAACAGTATATTTCAACGAATATTAATACCAAAGAATATCAAAGATGATTAACAATGTCATTAAAATGAAAAATGCTGCCGTTAAAATAAATTCGTATAATTTGATTGGCGAAAGTTATTTTCTGTATCTTCAGACATTGTTAACGGATTAATATCAAAATTAACGATAAAATAATCTAATTGTAAGATTCGTCGCAGTGTTCATTAGTGATCTATAAAAGATACACAATTCAGACAATTTTTGAGAAAGTTCAGCGGCAGTGCCATTTCACAGGTAAAGGTTTTTCAAGTTAACTTGTTCCTGCTTGTCCTCAGGACGAGCACCCATGTCGCATTTAAATGACGACTTATGAATGTCGGTCAAGAGAGCCGCAGAGTCCACTTAGCGGTTCCACACGAACGAACCCCAAAATGAAAGGGCCGCGACACTGACCAACCGTGCCCCCCTTTGTAGCCATTTACTTTCGTAACATTGCTCGTGGCAGTGTCCTCCACGCATCACCTCTTTCCCACAATGAACCACCTCCTGCCTTCTTTCGGAAAGGAAATTCACCATTCATTGTCATTGCTTTCTATAAAAGAATCCTTTCGGTGTCCATTTATGTTAACAATCGTTCACAAAGGGTACTGAAAAAAATGAAGAAGTACAGTCATCCTCAGAAGTATAACTGAAATATTATTTACAGTGATTACGATTGTAGTTTGTAGAAGACTTTTTTTAAGTTGAAATTTGTCATAAAGTAATTTAAATAAAGTAACATTCCAATTGCAAATGGAAACTAAACTTTCCACTTAAACAAATTTTCTTTGAATAAGTGGTTTACTCAAAATCTCTTGTTTCCTAAAGAAAGTAAACGTTCATTTACAGTTACGTAAAGAAACAAGGTTTCTAGGAGAAAAATTCTCGAAATCAGAACTCTGAAATGTACAAAACGTAATCCACGTTAACGTCAACGTACAAGGCGCTTAAAAAGAAAAATATCTTGTAATTCGTACATTACGCTTTCCACTGCTCAAGATCTTGATACAACTGTCGTTGAACCTGTCTTTACGACGGTTATAACGCGCTGTCATAAAAAGTCAAGTCGCATCGTGCGAAAAGGAAATGATGGGGAAAAGGTAGGAGTCTTTTTTATTATCAAATCTTTCAAGACTTTCGTAACAAATGAGACACTCTCTCTCAAAGATTTACAAAATTTAATGCGATAATGGACGAGTACATATAGTGAACGAGATGACGATATTAACACTAAAACTATCGAGAATTTAATACGATTGATATGCAACCTCTATAAAAATTGTAAGAATAGATTATTCTCAGTTTCTTCAAACACTCGAATATTCAATGCTTTTAAGATATCGATTATTGCAAATGTAAAATATCGAAACGAATCATTTTGACTGATACGTAATTCTAGTGTTCGAAATTCAGTTAATTTACGATTTTTTCATTTAATCATTCACATCTTGTCGCAAAGTATCAGGAATATACAGAATCCGGAATATTCTTCCACGAAACTTCCAATTTAGAGTGGATGAAAGGCTGTACACAACGAGGCAAAAGTAACGTGTGAAGAGGCAGTGAAAGGTCGTAAAGAGTAATAAATTTCTCGTGTCACGACACTTTTTTGGGGAGACGTACAGCGATTCGTCGCAAGAATGCAATCTAGCTACAATGAAATTTCGTATCGAGGAGTCCGCGCGTCATCGTGTGAAATAAGCGCGCGAAGTAGCCTTGGATTCGAATTGACAGAACCGCGCGGCGGATAGCGCGCAATAATGACGGAAGAGTCACGAGAGTTAAATATCATAGTGAATATCGCGCGTCATGGATTTTACTGGGGGCATCAATGTATCTTCAGATAAGAGCGTGTAAGGAGTCAAAGGATCGTCACGGATATCTATCACGCTATTAAGGCGAAGTGATTCATGCGCTAGATGCTAGAACATTCTTCGTCCTTTTTGCCGCCATTTAAGTGTTTGAAAAAGAATGACGGTTTGTCCTGTACAGGCTGTTTCATAATGTACGGTATACTCTTACAAATGAATAATATAAACACAAGGAATAAAGCGATAATACGCGATCATTATTTCAGACTATCCTGAATTGTACATTACAAGAATCTTCGAATTTAAATCATCATAGTTACGAACTGAAATAACGTAATTGATTTTAATGGTTAATTTCGAGGTTATTAATATTGTTATTGCGCTATTTTTGGAACATGTCAGTAAGTATAGATATTAAGTGACTATTATATAAAACTGAAGATAAAATAGAAATTCTGTTTAATGTTATAAATAGTTTCATTTGATTGCGCTTCACGAACAATTATATATTTTTAATGTGTAAAGTTCCGAATGTGTTTTTCGTTGCTTACAATATTTTCAATTTGCAAGGAGTATTATTAAGATATAAATAATATAGAAAAATATGAACATTTTTGTTGGAATGGATATTAATAAGGTGAAATAATCAAGTTGATCCATGTTGAACAATTCTGCCTTATAAATTGAAACTGGTATCTCAGAAATAATAGCTCGCTATTTGCTTTTAGTGGAATTGTTTTAAGTATGAATCTAATAAATAAATGAATATTAGGAGGAATTGCATGTAGGGTAAATGACGAATGTGCTCGACTACGTATTACTGTCCTATTATTCTACATTTGGTCGTACCAGTTGTATGTGGCCATATATTATTACGCAACTGGCCAACTAAGGGAAATCCATTGAATTATGACTTTCTCCCGTGTTTTCGTAAGCAGCATTATATTATATCAAATGTAAAAATTCTACTTTATTTACATTTACAGCTGCCACGTCATAATCGAGATTCCTTATTCATTGATGTAATACATACTCGATGAATATGACCCAGGCGCAAGAATATAATGCGAGCTCCCTGGCTTTCCAATTTATAATTGTTCAAATAACATTAAACCAGTCATATATTTGTTCCCATTCAACCTACATGAAATTTGCATACCGTACACTTCGACTGCTTTAGGAGCAATTTCGTTCTTTCCTTTAGTGACGTAACAAATTTAAGTTCTATACAATTTCTGAGGTATTCCAATCGTTTTAAATATAAAAATTTTATTGTTCCCTTAACTATATTACTATTCCACAACAGGTTTCATAAATTGTCTATTTCCTTAAACGAATCCACTTTACATTTATTCAACGGAATTTAATCCTTATAAATACAGATTCAATGTCTATAAACATAGTATTACTATAACAAACAATAATGAATCAGTTTTAACAATACATTCGCACTTTATTTAAAGCAAATATCCCTAAGAATGAAGAAATCGAAATTAAAGAATAAAAATCCTTAACACCTTCACGACCAGCGTCATATATCTATGACGCTCAACATCCTGTATCTTGCATAAAGAAACTTAAATTATTTTCACCCTGTGTCTTTATTTAAAATCGTAACACATAATGTAACGCGAATCAAGTTGAAGAGATTCTTTCCCCGAATTTTATTCATGTTTTACGAAGACGATTTCTTGGATTTAAAATATTCAACTGCAAAGATTGCTGCAAGAAACACTGCTCGCGACCGTGTCAATCGGCGTTTATCCAATTTATAAAATTCAAGCGATCTCGAGAAACAACGAGCACCGGGAGCATCAAAAAGAACACGATTTTATTTTAGCTGCATATCGGGAGGACTACTTTTCTCGCGCCATGTGGCCCAGCCTTGCATTCCCACACTTAGCATCCCGTGGTCATTCTTCTTCTTCTTCTTCTTCTTCGTTTCTTTCCGCCAGTCTTCTCCAACTTTTCTACCCTGCAATTTTTCGCGGGCCTCCATGCCAGGCTAATTCTAGGGCACCAAAATGCATCCTTTCGGAATCGTACGAGTCCGACTGAACGAACGGAGAAACGGGTTGAAGCAGCAACAGTATAACAACAGTAAAGTCTACGTTGTGTCTGCACGGCAAACAATTAAAATACACGGACCGGTGCTGGTTTCTTTACCCGCTGGCGGGCTCGGTTTCCGAAGATGAAGTTGCAGCGGACCGGACGAGTAACAAAAGCACCGATGGAAATAACTGTACTTCGACGTACACGCGAAAAGGCACGGTAAACGCGGCCGTGGAACGAGAGCTGCCTCGTAAATTGTCTGCTGGGGGTTTATGCCACCTGTAATGCCGGTGCTTAAGCCCTGTCGAAGAAATGATTTTCTCTTTCAATTGCTGTTGACGTCGCCATGATTAGCGACAAGATCCTGTTCGATCGGCTCTCGAAAATTTCGAAGGAATCGTGTAATAACATTCGTTGATAACTAGACAACGAATATTCTTCTATTATTCCGCATTCACGTAAAATTTGGAAATAAAAAATTCCTTGGAACGATGTGGAGATATATATATAGAATACAAGGTATCGTTATTGTTCATAATGTTTGTTAGGAAAAATCGTTTTCCATCGCAGTACTATTTTTCTAATGATACTCGTTTTTCGTTTCTTCAGAGAAATAAATTAAACTAAGATCTTTCAGATAATATTTATTAGTGATTCGGTTCGCTATTAACAGTATTTAAATACTGACATCGAAGTTTATTTTCCACAGAATTCCTAAAAATCCTTCTGCGGTACTATAAGTCAACTGAATATAATTTGCAAACACCTCGGTTCACATTAATTTGCTGAAAAAGTAAATTGACAAGAAGACTCCCGTAATCCTTCATACGAACGCGACGTAACAAAAACTCGAGTATTTTGTCTAATAATAATTCGAAACTCGCGTAGTTCTTATTTCGTCATGATTTACGGGACGTAGAAGAAGATTTACCGGTCTGGATGCTTGACGGTGCGTCAATACAGCCGTAACACGTTCGTGTCTAAATTACGACGTTTCGGTGCCGTGTAAATCGAAACTTAAGCGCCACAAAACATCGTTCTGCCCCGAAGCTGTGAGATACAGTAGCGTTCCGCTCTCTCGGCCGTTTACGTAACGCGAAATTGCCACCGAAAATGGCCACGCACGGTTATTATTTAAATTTCTCGGGGGTCACACAGACATGACCTAGTTCCGGTGCACGGTTACACGTCCGTAGGTCAGTCCGCTCCGGGTTGCTGTTACCACGATCGAAAGGTTGCGGTGGATCTTCGCGTGACGACTGCCGGTTGTCGACGTCACGATTTGTATGTTTTGATTAATGAAACATGCGAGGACCATTGAATCGTCGCCACAGCTTTTCCCTTTCGCCAGGCCGCAGCCTTTGCAGAAGTTATTGCGTGACAAATTGGCCCGTAAAAGGCGTGTCATATACACTTTCTTCGTGGATTGACCGCATTTATCGGTACCATGGAGAAACTAATTCTTGAAAAACTCTGGCACTAAACTATGTATATGAAGTGAGACCTAATTTGCAAGCTAAATATTTCGATGTTGACTAGATAGGAGCGAGGCATCCGAGGTTAGATATCTGCTAACTAAACAACCTCCCTCTATATGCCTATCTTGTAATACTCCTAAGTATTAAACATATTCTAATGAATTACTCTAGTTTCTCCTTGGAGAGGATATGAAGTAACCTGAATGATCTCAATAGTATTCATAACGTGTTGAAGTTTTTTAATCAAATATATCTATAATTATAATATATTATTTTAGTTATTATAATAGTATTATATTATTATGTAATATGTAATTTATGTATCCAACTGTTGTGACTACCTTAAAATAATTTAAATAAATAAACAAATAAATTTTATCACTTTACCAGTTATTGTATACTTAGGGACTGATGAGTTTAATTGACTTGGTATATATAAAAAGAATTCTGTACTTTCCTTAGGTGAATTGAAAATTAAAGGAATAAACTTTTTCTAGCTAACGCAATTGGCTCGAATAAATAAGCTAACGTATCCACGTGGGTATCCACTAGACGTAATACTTTTATGATGAATACGGGCAAATGTGACGGGCACCGAGAAAGGAAAACCATTCGGACGACAAGACAAATTACATTCTCTTAACAAGACATTGGCATTAATTGACTCTTCCATTTTACCTATTGCAGCGTAGTTTCTGCAATCATAATTCTCACTTGGCTCGCACTCGCGGCAATCAGAAAAGTGACGTTTCAATTAATTTATAGATTACGAAAGAATCTGGTTGAGGCACATGTGTATTTCTCACTTTCTTGATTCCAATTATGGTAATTGGAAGGGACAGTCCGCGATGATGATAGAAGTATACGTATTACTGAACTCGGCGTATATCTAGTCGCACGATGTTTGTGCCAGTGCCTACTTATGAAACTTGTCTAAATCAAATGCGTTTCGTTTCGAAATATTCCAACTTTTACGTCGCCGACGTGAAGACTGTGTAATGACACATCCGTGCGGCTAGCTCAGTTTTGCCGGAGACCTCCTTTCGTGAGCCAATAAAAACAATTCAAGCATAAAGCAATTCAACCATCATCTACTTTCATGAAGTCCTGAAAGGCACTTGCAGCGTAATGCCTACCTGCACACGGTGTCATTTACGTATAGCGCTGTAACTGTATATTTTTTGAAAATGTTACTCATATCGGAAAACGTTAACAAGTCTTGAAATGCTCTGGGAGAGCAAACTTCTTCGACTCCACTCGTTTATGGGTAGAAGTGTCAAGCGAGTTTCAAACGTCGTTAACTTTTCTCGACGGATCTGTAATCTACAAAATGTAGTCCACAGGTAAAGAAACGAAAACGATCGCGAGCAAAGAAAAACAGTTCTGTTAGCATAGACCCTAAGGTGATGTTCGACATACTGACTTCTATTTTGCAGACATGTTGCAGTTGTTTTCCTCTGTGGCAATGTTTTTCACATATATCTTGAATTGGCAACAGTGAAATCATTAAAATATTCTTTGATAACGATGTTTTTAGGGTATTCAATAGAACGTGAATTATGATTACGCCTATCACCAAACGAACGGTGTCATTTAAAAAGTCAATCATTTTAACTAGCATAAATTTAATTTCTGTGCAGTTTTATCTATAAAAGAATAAAGCAGAAATATTTAGTTTCTAAAAATATTTCTACATTACCCATTAACGCTTATTAATCTTATTTATATTTATATCAATCCAAACTCCAGATCAAACTTGACTCCTCAAACCAATCTTCGATCATATAACACTAGAACTACAGCACCCGTCAAAATGGCGGCTTTCAGTTTCCTTATTTTACAATCATAATCCCTTAAATGTATTAAATATCCGAAATAATCTAAAAAGTAAATAGCTCCACTACAAAAGATATATGAATATACAAAAAGGCAATTCCAGTGTTAATAAATTAATCCACAAGAACAAATAGTTGCCTGCATATTCGAAGAACAAGCACAAGCCAACATTATATACCTACAAACACATCTCCAAATTCTGAAGTACACCATAATTCGATTCGGATTAATATTAATCCCGGCCACCGACAATAGATGCAGCGGCTAAAATCATCAAAGCAACGTACATTTCCGAATCTCGTTGACGAATTATCCCCAACCCCGATACGTATAAACGACAGCCCGTGATGCAAGTATCGCAATTTCGAGCGGGTTATTCGAATGCCAGGCATTCATGATAAATAGTCGGGGCCACGATTGCGCATGATAAATTCGGCACAGAATCGTGAGTAGTCCGCGAATGAGTCGGGTCGCGCGAGCAACTGGTCCGGCCGATCGCGCGGTTCGCGTGTGTTCAACCGGTCGCGGAAGATCGACCGATATTGGCCAATAAATCCTATTATTATAGCGACCCGGACAAGAAGTTGATAAATCGCCGATGAAGGACGGATGGTTGGCCGGTCTCGCGTTACAAAATGGTCCTTCGAGCCGGTCCCACGGGAGATTTATCCTCGGTTCCATCGCCGTTTGCGCAATCCTGCGCGTCGTTTACGCTTCGCGCAGCAACGACACGTGGGTTTTTTCGTCGTTGTGGAAAGGACAACAAGAAACCAGAATCTCGTCGGCCGGTATCGTTTGCCGGACAGAAAATGATCGTTCTCGTGAGCCTAACCTAAAAAATTTTTACGAAGCCGCCGCGCAGCGCACGGAGATATCTCGAGAACGCGGCTCGCGTTGCTCCGACGAATGGAGAATTGATGACCGAGAACCGAGTCGATGCAGGAATAGAATATATCACGTGAGTTATGAAATAATCGGAGCCTAGAAGTCTAGAATCCGGTATTAATCTTTGGCTTTTTGCTGACCACTAACGCGAGAGTCCTACTCTTTAAAGTAACCTGTTAAACGAGTTATTTTCTACGGTTTAAAGTACCATCAATATCAATGCAAGTGTTCTGCAATTAAATAGAAGAATCTATAGATTCGTTTGGAAAGAAGCGTAATCTTCGTCGATGTTGTTGAGCTGGAATTACTGACGCGAGAGGGCAGGAACATCTTTATGAAAAGCGTTGAAACCTTTGTAGAATTTTTAGAGAGGGAAATCTGCATTTATGAAGTGTTGAGGTTTCAAAATGGCGCTTAAGTATTGTGCCACGGAGTAAGATGTTTAAACTTAAAATATACTTCTATTAATTCTATTAATTCTCAAAATTTGTCTAATTTATTACTTCTTACGTGATGTATACGATCATTCATATTTTAAGTAACAAATGATTTCATTGAGTTTGTGATACACTTAATACGAAGACATGCAATGAAATTATAAAAAAAGTAAAGCATTTATGTTTACAAATCTATTAACTATAATTAAAACACAAAAAATACGTGTTGTATTTAAGCATCGATTTCTATAGGTATCAGCATTACACAAGTACTAGAAATCTATCACACCATGTTTTATAAACACCAAGACCTAAAGCCTTCCCATATTTTAACAGTAAAACTGAAAACTCCACAGAATCGTAAAGAGTGCATTAACGAAGTGTTTACAAAAAGAATACATTACAGAAGAACAGTTAGAAATCCCCTACAGCACAGCATACATCGTTCTAAAATGAAAGATTGCCAGTAAACAAAAGCTACAGGTTATCTTAAATACTGAAACTACTAAAACATAGTGCTCACAGAGTAATCAAGTAAGATCCTTGATTCTTTAATACCATTGATTTACGTTCGCACTTCTGCGTCAACCTTCCCACAAAGTGCATACTATTACACACTATTTCTTCGATTTCGATCGTAGTGGAAGCTGACAGATTTCGAGCGGAGAACCCGTGAATCACCCTATATTGTATGAGGCTTTCTACGATGTTGCTGACGGTGCGTCAGGTGGCTCTGTTCTCCGTTTCCCACGGACTTCAGCCTTTATTATATCATTCGATCACAATGCACACCGAAACGTCTTCGGATCGAGCGTGGAGAAGCGGTGCACCTGCAGCCGGCTGCAGCTTCGACTTGCGCCATGCAATAACACCGGCACGCCAGCAAGAACACACAGCGGCCGCCACACCGACGGTACCTGTGCACAGTGTCCCGAGATGTATACGTGTCTTGTCGCGATTCTTCGTCGTGATAGATGCACTGCGATTCAGGTCAGTTTCCGTTTCGAAAGAAGGGAGAAAGGTGTTTTAGAGGGACCTCCGGGAGGGAGGAGGAGGGGGGGCAAACTCGCCGTTCGGGGCGGCAATAACGGTGAATCCGGTGATCCTGTTTATTGACACGTGTGTTTCAGAGTTGCTCCTCGCAACGTGACTACTTTCAGGGGAACGCTCGTTCAATGTCTACGTCCTCGGGAATTTTAACTCTTTCGCGACCGGTGTCTTATTTTTCCAACAAATCGTCTTTATAAAATGCAAAGAAAATTTGAGGAAAAAGTCTCTTTGACTTGCTGCACGTTGTAATGAGCGTTACGAATTTCGATGTAAATATACGTGAAAGAAATTGAATTTTTTTACGGGAGGTAGTGTTGAACGTTATAAATACGTGATGGTGGTCGCGAACGCGTTAAAATAGTTTATGAAATAATAATTCTTTTTTACATTTGTTTGCGGTCCATTTGACCTCTTATTGTACAATTTTCTTCGCGACAATGGTCGTCGAATTAATTTTGTTATTAATAATTCGCGAGAAGAAAAAGAAATTTGTTGTATTGTATGAAATTTGTTGAATTGTATGGATTATAGATTAATGACATATTGATGCTTTATGCAAGGAGAAGGGAAGATATAATATTTTGAACACTTATATGAAATTTATTTGTTTGTGTAACAAGTAACTGGTCTCATGAATTATATTGCAGACTTTTTAATAAGAATATAATTATTTCCGTGGTAAAACATTCATTACTAGTGTAAGCTGTTGCCATGATGATGTTACGTACCTTTTAATAAGAAATTTTAAAATAAACAAAATGTTTATTATAAATGTTTTAATAATATTGACAAAGAAATGGTGATTTTTATTGCATAGCCAATTAGAGCTGTCATTAACGAACATAAAATGGATACCACCCATGAGAAGAGAACGTATTACAAGGTTAGAAAGGGTACGGGAAGATTATAGAGTGTAACCAAAAATTAAAGTTGTTCGCTCCATTGTTATTTGCATCTAATGAGTCGTTCTCGATGTAATTGAACTCGTGGTTGAATATTACATCGACCATAATGGCGCAGAAATGGTTTGCAACTTCTACTAAGGTTAAGGTTCATCAGAAAATGTATTTTAATATTATAACTCTATCGTAGTTTATATAAATTAAAAACACTTACAGAAATTTACATTTTCCGAAGCAAAGGATCATAATAATAAAAGTGAATATGAAAAAGCTTCT
Source organism: Nomia melanderi (assembly GCF_051020985.1). Classification (NCBI taxonomy): domain Eukaryota; kingdom Metazoa; phylum Arthropoda; class Insecta; order Hymenoptera; family Halictidae; genus Nomia; species Nomia melanderi. The sequence continues at coordinate 9,235,141 of NC_135005.1, forward strand.
TTTAGAAAAATGCTATTAACCATCAAGAAACGTAAAATTTAATAAAATTTGTATTGTATATATTTATAATATTAATATTTAGAATATAACACATTTAAACATAACATAAACAATATTTTCTTTAATTGCACCACTAATTCCACATATAAATTTCGATAGAAGACTGATATAAAATATTAACGTTTTATACTCTTTTAAGTCTCCAAATACGATAACCCTTTAAAATACCACAATCAATTTTATTTCTCTCTGTATTACTGTATCGTTTAATTTTTAAAATAACTTTTCAAATGAATTATGTCGTTACACTGTAACATAAAATACAATCTTTTGAAATGACTCTGAGCACAATTTTCCTAAAATCCACCAAACTGCTAGTAACTCGAACACTACTGAGTCTAACATATAAAAATCTTAAGAGTGCAGGCAAAGCACCGATCGACAATTAAATTTTTAAAACCCAACATATTTGTAACATCCTACAAACCGACAACTGACAACGATCGACATAAGTAAAAGGTGTTATGCCTCCGAGTAGAATTGATTACGTCGAAAAGCAGACGAGTTATTCGAACCGTTTGCTCGCGCCGGGATATCGTGGAGGTATCCTGCAGGGCACGGCGTGGTGCCGCGGTGCTATCATCCTGAGCTTTCACCATCGTCATCATCATCGTCATCTGGCAGCTCTTATTCTTACGGCTGCTGTCCTTAATGGGTCGATGCGTCATAAGTCGTTTCAACACCTTGATCAACCCCGGATGTCGGTTTCAACACAATTCCATAATTTCGAGTTGGACAGAAGCAATCAGACCTGGCTAGATTAACCATGTGGTACTTCTGTAGGAAAAAAGTGGAATTATTTTGGAACTCTAAGGAACAGTCTGGCCGGTCTTCGTTGATTTCCATGGGACAAGGGAGTGTAATTTGTGTGATTACATTTTCTGAATGAATATTAGAACTTCTGTTCACAATGAATATCAATATACATAGTCCCATTTTAATCTGTACGTGCAATCACTTCCGGTACCATACGTAATTTAAAAAGTGATGTTCTTATTGTTATTTTATTGTTACTTTAATGCAGCAGTTATATTTTCTACAAAAAACTTATCTGAGTTTAAAAGCCATTAGAACATAGAAAATCTCATTCAAGGTATTTTTCAAATAAATAAGTTCAGAAATAATAGCATTTACAGATTAAAATGGGACCTTTACATAACGTTCGAGTGTTCATCAAAACTTAAAATTTCACATCTGACAAATTTAATCGTTACTAATACAGCAAAATTTCTCAGAATATACTAAAAAATACAGAAAAGCTTCTATCAATACAGTTCTCATATATCCCAAAAAAACTAGATATTCAAGCGCTAATTCATTACATACCCTCACCGAACATTCCTCTAAACATGACAAAACAACTCCACGCGAACGAAAGTACGCAAACATTTAAAACTCAGCCTCGTGTCCCCTCGAATGAACCTCTAACCCAACGATCCGCCGAATTCGCGTGAAACCACCAGGCGGAATCAACGCAAAGGAATCCCGCCGACATCTTCCAGCAGCAGAAGCCTTCAATATGAAAATTAATATCCCCAAGTGAGTCTAAGAAGCATTCGATCATCACTTTTTCCCATCCCGGACGAATACGACGAGCGCGGCGCACACTAGAAGATCTCCCGTAGCGAGACACCGTGCTCCCGTTAATCCCGCGATTTCTCACAATCAACCGTCCCCCTCGGCCGGGGAGGGACGAGCAGCCGACCACTTTCTCGGATTAGACGCCGCGGTATCATCGAGATTAATAGCGATCGCGTCCGCGGTACGTTTCCCCAAACGTCGGTTTCCGCGCGCGTCCTACGCTTCTGCTGCGCGTGTGCACGGAGATCCGCGGTTGTACCATCGCCGCAGCACGCGGCCTCGGTATTTCCTAAGCCAGAAGAATGGCGGGGACTCGGCGTCCAACTGGTCCGCGTACAATGCCCGGCAATTTCTACGAGTAAACCGCGTTTACATATGCATACAAAGCCGTAGTTTCTGCGTGACAATGCCGGCAACGCAGGCAGGGCATCGATTTGAGAAAATAAAAGCTCTCTCCGCCGGAGGAACAGAACGGGACGGCGACGACGAGGACGGCGGCGGCGGCGACGACGACGACGACGACGACTATGACGCCACATACATATACGTCCATAGAAATGTCGGCGGATAGCAGCGGCCGTTTATGTACCCGCTTCGGGACTCGGATTAATAGCCCTTGTACTTCTCCTTTAGGCCGAGATACCGTTCCTTGCACCTCGTATACCCGCGTAATCGAACCTTGTATCCCATTCCTACGTGGACGCTGACAATTTGCAACGCCAAATAGGGCGGCTCATTTAACGAGTCCCCCGTCGATTTATTCGGTATTTCTACCGGCGCGGCGCGGCACGGTCGCGTGACAATCGAATCGCGCGCCTGTTCGCGTCCGGCCGGCAAAAGAAACGGGATTAAATTTACGCGGAATGCCGCCGGGAGACGCGTATGAATCCGCGGCTAATCGAGCCCTAGGAAACAGACTAATGCCGCGCGTCGCGCGGTTACGCTTCTCGGAGTTTTACTAGAGTGTCTCTGCGTCGGGAACACCGACAGCTCACTCTTCGAATGGCTGTCGTCGTTTCTACCGTTCGGACTGTAGCTCCTACCTGTCCGCGCTAGGACGCGGGCGAAAGAGGCAAGAGTTACACCGGACTGTAAAACGGTATCACTGTCCATTACCATTTCGCGTACCAACGACACGCGGAGCTTAATGTTGCCCGATGCAACTAGTTCTCGGATTATGGTAAAAGGTTCTCTATAAGACGAGGGAACTGGTCTTATTAACGCGAAATTTACGGACACCGACTGTACGCCCGGATTTTTACCGGGACTCGTTAGTTTGATGGGTACGTTAAACCATGATTTTTCCTGCCGCTGGAACATCGGTTCGGTTGGCTTTACGTCGACGGATTTTTATTGAGACGAGTTTATTCTTGTTGATACTGCGACTGGCAGGTGAATGTTCGCGGAAACTCTCGTGTAGTCGAAACTGTTTTCTTAAACTCTTGCCCTGGGATTGCTTTTGAGACTGTGATTGATAGAACTGCATTATCGCTAGTAATTTGCTGGAGGAAGAGGAGAGTTTGATGCTTACTGTGTGGCTATGTTTAGTCTAATGGTTAAAGATTTATGATAGGCAGGTAATGTTTCATTTATGTGAAAAGTAAATAACGTTTAGATTTGTCGAGTTTGGTTGACAATTTTTATCTGACTCGATATTATGGAAAAAGGGGTTAATAAAGCGAACACTAAAATGTTCGCATGCTGTTTAGCAATTGTCCTACTGTCTTTCTTATGTCTCGCACATGCAGAATTCAGTTCGTTCGATATGTCACCAAGAAAATTAATGTTTAAATTTATGTAAAAACTGACTCAGATTTGAGTGACGTGACAGTTACAGTGTCAAGCGTTAATGCTACGCATAGATCCGATACAGATTAACAATTAAGTTTGGATCCACTCTCGATTCGATTCGATCAAATATTTTTCAGTTATTTGTAATGTATTATAGTATCGGGGATTTATTTAGTGTACTTTATGTTTAAATCTTCATTTTAACCCCTTCAGACCCGGCGTACGTTATACTGTGCCCTATTTCGCTACTTGAATATTCTCAATATCTAATCTATAAGTATCGAATACCTCTGTGACGGGCAACCATACATACAACTTTGCTGTCGGCCTAATACCATCAGAAAAGTACTACCACTATTTTATTCAAAGTAACATCATTACTGATGATGCATTGAACGTCAGTCCATTGTTGTTCGATAAGAAAAATACACACATAATTCCATATAAAAAGTCAGGTTTGAAAAGGTTAAGAAATATAAACGTGATGATTGATTGAAATATAAATTGATGGTGGATGCGAACGAGGGGACAGGAAAAGAGCCGTAAAAGAGAAAGCTGTAAACGCAGAGTCCAGCATTGTCAGTTTTGTTTGAAAGGCGTTGAAGGGGTTTGTCCGAATGTTTTGTCAGGAGAACGAGCGAGAAGAATGCTTGCAGAGGAGAGAATGATTTTAACGTGTTGGAAAACGAAAAACGAGAGTCGTGAGTTGGCCGTCGAGGCAAGAAGTTGCATCGAGCAGTTTTAGTCGAATCCAGCTTCACATTTTCCATTACATTTATTTTTAATCCTCCGCGTCGAAAGTTTCTCACTAGATATAGTCAACATTTTTCGACGAGATATAGACGGCATTCTTTGAAACTAACTAATGAGAACACGTACATAAGTTAATAAAAAAGCTATTTCGTTCCAATATTTCACATATTGATGCATTCTAAAAATTTTAATATTATATATAACATTGATAATTTTATTACACCGAATTAAGTGATGAATGAGAGTCACCCATCGAGTGCAACAGGCTAATAAACACTGTTCTCTATTCCTGTTTGTCCTCGATTACCTAGACACTACATCGGTGCGATTTCCTTTTATACTTTCTTAGCATGTGCTCACGCTGTGAATGACGGTCCGATCTCGCTCTATTTTTATTCGTCGAAAGCAAAAGGAAAACAATAGACAAGGAAAGAATTTTGAGCGAACCGATAGCGTGTGTCGAGGCTAAACGTTCCGATCGACTAGACTTTTGCTGTTAGAGTCTTGTCAAGAAGTTAAGTTAGCGGTTCTAGCTCGGACCGAGACAATCGCGGATCTTTTCGAGAGCGTGGCAACATTCTTTATTCCTCGTATACGCGAGTCGGCGCGGTCTTGTGTAGATACCGTTCCTAACTTGGCAGCGACAATTCGCAACAGCCGAATAGGACCAATTATTTAATGCACTGCAAGCTTGTTTATTCGAACCTCGGCGGACAATTGAATTACGGCTATTAAATAGGGTACGGGCACCGGGGTTTCCGTGGTTGTTGGGCCACGACAATGCGAAAATTCTTCATTCCGGAGAAAACAGACAATCTGTTCGGATACGCGGCTCCTTATTTTCTTCCGCGCTGCATGCTGTTCGTTATGTGTATACCATTACCCCATTACCAGGACTATGAAGACGTATGACTCTATTTTCCATGCTGAAACTGAAGGTACAATTTGCCATGTCAAAGAAAGTTATTATACTGCCGGCAACGGTGAACGTAGCCGCGTTGCAATTTAGCGGGAGCCGGGATTACTTTCACCGATTATTACTGCGCCGAAATTGAATGATCAATGCGGCGAATTGGCGCATTGCGTGGTTACATCGAATTCGCGTTTGGTCGTTTCTTTTAATCGACTGCGTAATTACGTTCAGGTCGGTAAACATTGATTATTTATTGTTTCATAATTTCTTGGCGAACGAGAGAGACTTTGCTTGCAGTCAATTTTTATGTAATTCATTTTCGTGAATTTACGTTTTTGATGGAACGAACGTTTTCTTTCGTTTCATCGTTCATCCCGGAAATCTCAACCATTGGATAAACAAGAATGGTGATACAGTAATTTAAAAGTAATACTGTAGAAAAATTCATTTGAAAAGTACACGAAGAACAAAACTTCTTAAATGTAAATTCATTAAAGTCGATGAAATTATTGAGACAAATTATAACACGTTCTAAAACAATTAATTTCATACATGAGATAAGGTCTATTTTTTACTGATACAATAATGCAGTATCAGATGTAAGGAAGCGTAGGAAACCAAGAGATACTGAAGTAAATATGAACTCATAAATGTGTTTCGCATCGTATAAAGTATCAATTACATTCTACTGCCGCCCTCGGCGCGAATATATCATTGGAATCAATAACACCAACCATCCTCCCTCGGGTCATCCCTAACTCACAATTCTATCCCCCAACATTTCCTTTGGAAGACTTTCTGTGATAGCACTGTCACTCAAGGCTATTGTGTTTTGCCTTGAACCGCGCAACGAAACTTTTTTTTATCCTTCTTCATCTACCAGATATAGATAGGGGACATTTTCCCCTACTAATTTTACAGATTCGAGCACAAGGGTTTGATTAACGAAAATGTTTCAGTCTGGTAGAAAAATACCCACACGAAAATAGTATTAATAATAAATACCGAGAATACCAGTAACATTTCTCATAATTGCAATTGAAGGAGTTTAAATAAAATGTCTTTACCACTTATAACTATGAATATTGAAATTAATTAAATTTTTTTACTGAAAATAATAGAAACGTATTGAAGTGTTAAATATATAACAGCTTTATAATTTTCTAGTTATGACAGTAAGGAAAAGTACATAATACTTTAAGGTGAATTATGATAAGCGTTGAGGAAATTAATAAAAAATGGAACTTTGTCATTTTATCAGAATTAACATTTCATGTTGTCTCAGTATTGGTTTTATATAGTCCTGGCGGATATAACTGATTAATGTGGTTCGTTACTTACTGGTTAAGAGAAAACTGCAGTCTGGTTTAACAAAATTTAATCGTTTTATACTCTGAGAATCCTTTACATGCCTAGAGTATCTACATAATGACGGTATAGCGAGTGATAAATAGTCGCGTAGGCAGTTGATTAATAGTCAATTTCCAGATGCGCTGAAGTAACGATAATAAAATATTAATAATAACTTCAACTGACTTCGACCCCAGAACATCTTCATTATGTAACTAAAGTAGTAGAAAGTATAGCATTTTTGCATCCAACCATCATTATACACGGTTAAAAATTCTGAATACATTAATACTAATTATAGATCTGCAAGAACAGATGATGACATTAATATATAGTCGTATAATAACAGATTAATAATAAGTCACAAGAATTGGCAATTCAAATTAATAATAACCCAAAAAACTCAAACGGGTGAGATAGATATTTCAAAAAGTTAAATCAGAAGCTAAATTAAGAATTTAATGAATTAAATTACAATTTATTTTATTTTAAATAATAAATACATTTCACCATGGAGCACAAATCTTGATTTATTCAGATTCTCAGAAATCAATGTTCTTTAAAGACGCCGTTCAATACTATTTGCAATATAAAATTCAACAACACCAATTTGCACAATATTAGACGTAATAAATAAAACAATCCTTAAATTTTAACTCTCAAAAGCAACTTATCTTTTACTGTCTTAAACAGAACTCACAATTACTCCCCATTAATTACTCCATAAATCAAAACAACAAGAAGTATCGAAAACACAGTGGATTTGTACTCTTGTCCTGTTCTTTATGAACAAAAACCAGTGGAAACTAATGCTCCCGCATCTTTCCACAATTTGGGACTGCAATATTTCTTTCTATGACCCTCCGGACTTTCCGGACTTGTCAAGTAGTTGAAAGTATACGCGAAATTCGGTAGCACCGTCGCGTCGTGTTGTTGAATTCTCCAGACTGGCAAGGGTGGGTGGCTGCGACGAGAAATTGGAGACGTGTATATACACCGGGAAAATATACATGGCCTGGAGGTCCGAGGGGCTGCAACGTTGTCTTCAGCAAGGAGGATTTGCCTTCGAGGAGGCTACGGTCCGCAAGAGGGAAGAAACCACCTCGCTAAGCTACCATGATTCCACGAGATAAACCCCCATATTATGTCGCCGGGGATAATGCGAAAAACCACCACGAGATGTGGTCCAGTGTATACGAATATAAACGCCTGTGTATACAGGGTGTTTCAGAATGAAAAGACGGTAACTCCGGATTACTTATGAAGCCTGCACCTAGGCTAAGAGAATCTGGTAACTTTCTCTTCGTAATCGTTCTTCGTACATCTTCAATACCATTTTTTTAAAAATATTTATTTTTCGTTTTATTCATTTTTCTCTCATATTTTTAATTCGGTCGCATTGCTAATTGTTAGGGAATTGGGTATTTTAAAGTAACTTATAATTTCAATGTGGTTCATGTTATGGAAAAATATAATTAACTACAGTAATGTTAAGACTGATTTATTTTTCCAGTTTTATTTACTTGGTATTTTATATTTTATTGGATGTGATGGGAGAATTAGGAATATAGGAAATTAATATATTAATTGGAAAGTACGAGTGTAATTGCTTCTATGCCTGCGTATTGATAACTTTATACAATAGTATCCATAACAATGTATACTATTATATTGCTTCCATTATGATCGCGATTGAGAAATAACTCAGTTGCCAAGTAAACTACAGAATAATTATTTTCATTAATAATTATTTTTATGACACGGCATTTGAGTATTATCTAGTTTATCACTTATTACCGAAAAAACTAATTAAATTCATGACGTACACGTTCATTTCCACCAAATAAAATAAGCATGTTAATATGAAAGAAAAGTAAACAGTATCTGTTAGAATTATTTCAAGCATATAAAGCAATAATCTCGAATTCCATGATGTTCGAATATTAATGAAAATTGCTGTGCACCTCACGGACATAGTGGCAACGATACCCTGACGTATTTACAAGATTAAAGAAAAAGAGGAGGCGAATAACCGTACGCCGCTCGTATTATCCTAAATTGATTTAAAAAAGCATACTCTTAATCTGAAAACAAAAACGCGATTGCAGTGGTTAATTTACAGCGTGCGGTTAATCAGCCGGAGGCTCAAACGATTCGCGCGAGGCACGGTAATCGCGGCAATAATTTCGCGTGCAATTTCGCTGCATTAGTAATTTATTTTACAGCCGTTGCCGAGATACGCGCCTCTCGTAAACCGTAGGCAATAAAAAATCGAGCTGGACTGGTCGAAGACAACGAAGAACGGAAAGAATGAGCCGCTGATCCTTATTTTCTTTCCAGAACTCGAAATAAAAATCAATTCGCTATCGAAACTTCTTCTGTTATACTACGCTGAAATCTATAAAATTGAAATGTACGATATCAGCGTGATACTACTGCATAAACGTAAAAATCATTTTACTAATATGATATTTTCAAATTCCATACACGTTACGACACGTATACCATCCTAAAATAAGGTAACGCCTGTTTGAAATCTGGAATGAAATCAAATGTTATATGCAAAAAACTCGATAACTGTACCTTCGCGAATTGTAGATATAAATTAAGCTGGATAAACATATTTATAGAATTTATTCAATGCGTTAAATGATACGAATGTATGAATATTTCTTCCAATTATAACTTATTTCATGATGAATATTATTATGTATTACTTATTGCGTACCAATGTAATTTACACAGAATGAAGTACGAGTAATTATTCAATATTAAAACCATATTCGGTAACGATACTATTATACCGAATTCAGAGGGCGTAACTACACTTTTTCTAATTCTAACATTACTCATTAATTTAAGAGCGCACATAAAATATTTTTAATATAGAACCGATGATCCATATTCATATAATAATCATTCAAGTGTAGCCTACAAGAAATCAATACTAACCTTTCATATTTCCATACAAGTTCACGTAGGATATGTCATATCCATTAAAGATACGGTCCATATTTTTAAAATAACTATTCAATCATAAATATCACTGACGCCTAACAAAAAGAAATACATTTCTAAAAGCAAATATATACAGAAGGAATAGTTAAATAGACCTCTACGCAACATTCAGTATACCACTAAGAAAATATAACCACCCGACCCATATGTCACTCGAAATAACCGTATTCGCTGAAACTCCACGATGGTTGCCCAAAAATTCATTATCCAGAAGTGCAAACTGTTGCAGCTCATACGAACCGCTGCGTATTCGAGAAGGACAGGATTCCCCGGTTCGTTAGCAAAGAGACGAAAAGAAGGTGGAAACCGTGAAAGAAAAATCTCTTCCGGCGGCGTGTATCCAGAACGAAAGAAACATTTATCGGCCGAACGAAAAAAGGAAGATGCCGCCGAGAGGCCATAAACGATCCCGTGCTCGGCAACTGTAGGCTCGTATTTAAGGAACTTTAAGAAACCACCGGCATTTCGGCGATTTTTCGTGGTGTCCCGGGATATGGTGCGTTTAATTAAGCCGTAAATCGAAGCGGTCAGGCCCCGCTTTTATTGCGGCCCTAAACTATATCAGCCGCGCCGAAAAAGATAAAAGGTAGAGCAGAATTTCGGTCCGCCAGGCCGGCAGAGTCTACCGCGAACTTGTTCCTCGTTACGATTTTTGCTCTCCCCTTTCCTTTTCGGTAAAACGGCCCGTTTTTATCTCGACAACCACCCTCGCGATCGTCGCGGCGTCGCGTCCCCCAACCCCTTTCCTCCTTCACGTTAATGAACGAAGAACGTCATAAACAGGATCGTGATCGGGGTGGTCCTCAGGGATCACAGTCCTTCCTCCTTGGGCCACGATGTCAGCGTACTTAAACTTTAACGTCCCGGGTTTCATTGGCTATTATTCTCACGCGAGGCCATCATTAACGGGACAATAAAAAAAAATACAACCGGAGAGCATATCGCATTCAACGTTAAACTCTTGACACTTCTCGCTTGTAAACGATCGTCGCGAGCTAATTTCGTTTCCACGGATATGTTCATTAATTCCTGCCTTCCGTGGAAGTGAAACGATCGCGGTAATTGTTGCGTGACAGTGAAACAAAGACCTGTGGAGCGCCGTTTCGCGAGGTTTGGGACCGTGTTTTTGGAAAATGTCCGCGTGGAAGTTTGTTTGTGGTTGTGGATGATGGATTGACGGGATGTGCTGTGTGTTACCTTGCCGTGATCGTGGTAGGAGGATTGTAAGAACAATTAGTTTTAATCATTTGCTTGGTATAGGAATTACAGAAGAACTTTGAATCAATTTTTACACTTCTCTTTTGAATGTAACATCTTGCCTTATGATTTCTTTCGTATCTGTGCTGATCAGAATTATTTTATTCTTTATAATTTAATAAAGGAAGCAGAACTTCATGCTCAATTTTTATTTGTGTTTATTCTAAAGCACAATAATTGCTAACAGAAAAATTATATTTAATTTGAATTGAACAGAGTTAAATGGTATATGATGAATTCTGTTTGAATTGAATATTGGATCCCTTCTAGTAAATACTTTTTGTCTGTAAAATATAAAATACATTTCCCTCGATTTAGAGTCAGTCAAATTTCAATACTAATTATTACCAATTTACAAATATAGCAACACAGAGTGTCTCGAGCAATGCAGATCTTCTCTAACAAACAAACAAACGAACATATTAACACAATTTTTCAACCGCAAAAAACATATATGTCCTTAGAATAAATAAAACAAACTGTATTAATACAAATTTCACAGAATGTTACACTTCCCATTACAAATAATCGCATACACCACAACTTCAAAACCAGTGACAACAGCGATTGCTTGCTCCATTAGAAAGAAGCCCACGAAGAAATAGTCAATCCGTCGACATCACACGTTGACGACTAAATCAAACCCTTCTCCGTCAACAAGACCGCTACCTTCGATTTCAAAACAGCTTTCTTTCATCCTCATCGCCGGCTGTAGCAAGGGGACTAACAGAAATAAGTGAAAACAGAGGCGGAAGGTGGAGTAGAAAAAGCGTCCAAGATACAGGTCGCATCCGGCGCAGCTCGTCGCCTTCCACTCTCATTTGAATAAAAGCAACGATAAGCACATCCTTAGAGTCACTCGCAGTTCTGAATTGTTTCCGCTTCTTAAACCCCCGACAAATTTATTATAATAACTACCCTTAGCGGGCGGATCTCGCGGCTCGCTCTCCTTTCGCTTCTCTGTTCTTCCGGTTCGTTTTCTTCGTATCCTCCGCCTCTCTCCTCTTTTCGCTCTCTCGTCCTCCGCTCTCATACCCGGCGAGAGAAACACTTCCGTCTTCGTTCCACCTCCGCCCGCGACCATAATCTTCTCCCCATTTTCTTCCATAGCGTCTTCTTCTTCTGGCTCGTTTTTTTTTCCACTGGAGCGAGGGGAGTCCCTCCCCCCTTTTCTTCGTGGCCGCGAGGCGAAAGGGAGGATCGTTTCCGCGAATAATGTGTTCGTTCTTCGCCACGCGGCGGAGAAACTCCGGGATAACGGACGGCGGCGACGGGGAGGGGAGCATCAGTTGCAATATTCCTGGTGAAAACATTACGACAACGAGTTTCGGCCTTTTTACGCGCAGCTATTCTAACGGCGCCGCGGCTTTCTGTTTTCCGTGAAGACGCTCGTTCTTTTCACGGATTACGCTCGCGCCACGTGACCCTGCGGAATTGTGGGATTCACCGGCGTCGATTTTTCCGTGACACGAGGGGCTCGGAGGCGCGACCGCGTTCATTGGTTCACGTGTCGTCAGACGCACCGACGTGTAATTGGACGGTTTTCTTAGCGAAGTAATTGAATTGTAGGTAGAAACGAGCAGTTCGACGTTTTAACACGTTGAATGCCATGGGGGTCACCGGTGATACCCGACGAAATTCAGTTACTGTAATTCTCTCAATAAAAGATGATTATTTGAAAATATTCTTATATTGAAAATAACGCTACCTAATGCGGTGATATTCAACAAGACAAACCTGCGATAATAATGCAATTTAATTAAATAATTTAATATTGTATTCTTTTTATTACGTATATTCTGCACCTTAAAATCGCGCGACATTCAACGTGTTAAAGGAGAATAGACGAAGTGCTGCAAACATGGATATTTGTGACTATGTCAAATTTAATCAATGTAAGAAACATAAGTAGAAGAATGTTATACAGCTTTCTGAAAGTGTTGCGCTAGTATAGTGATATTTGGAATTAGTAGAAATAGAATATTAATAATAATTAATTGATAGTACTATCGAATGAAAACTAAAAATGCTGTGTAAAGTTTTGATATTATTAGTGATTTGTTTAGCATGCGTAAATTGATTATGTTTCATTAGAGTCACGATACAAAGCAGAAGATTATGAAATTTTTAGATTTATAATAGACACAATTGAATACAACGAATAAAACTACTAATTTCAACAATCCTTAATTGTTCTGTTTGTAAAGTAAATTCGATTCAATAAGAAGTTTCGTTAAATAATAACGAGCACATTGAGTTTCGTTACGGCAAACCTGCGCTCATTTACATTGATGTTGGAGGTATTCGAGTTTAACGAGTCCTGCAAGAATTATGTTATGTTCGTAGGCCCTTAAATTGTAGTCGCGGCCTTTTTTCTTGCACTATACACGGTTACTTTCATCGCCAAAACCATCTGGATAGTTTTTCGTACGGCAACCTGTGCGCCATTAATTATTTCAACAACATACTTCCACGAAATCGTTTTACGTCACGTGAAAGCTGAAACTTTTCGCGAATGCAGCGGGATGGAGACGACTAACAGGACGACAAAAAGAGATGAAACGCTCATAACAATGAACCGCTATGAGAAACCAGGGGACGGGAAAGGTCTTTATTGTTTGTTTCTCCAGGCGAATCCTCGTTTAAACGACGCGCTGCAAAACATGGAACACGGGATCTCAGCTGTTAAAATACCTTCATTCCTCGGACTTGTAATGCGTTCCTTCGTTGAAATCACATCGCAACTTTTCGTAAAAGAACCATCGGAAATTTTATCTTTGTGCTGCTCTTCAGGGTATATTGCCGAGAACCCTTTCATTGAACAATTAACGATTTTGAATGCCTATTCCATGTAACTGAAGACATCGTTTCTTGCAGTTTGAAACATTTCTCGGGCCAGCGAACGTATTTTTGTTGTCGCCCTGAACCGCATACCATTTAACTATACCATACTTGAACGGTAAGGACCAAAAAGTCGACGTATTAGCGTAATAATGAATACTTCGAAACGCAGAGATGAGAAACGAAAGACAGGAATTCTTTCGTCACACTCGATCAGCTTTTTATTTTTTAAATAAGGTACTTCGGGATGAAAACAGTTTGAATATATTATGCTAATTAAATGTACAATGTGTACTAGAGAAAATCACTTAATTAGCAATGGCTATAAATGAAGCAATAAAAGTGAGAATGCTTGAAATACTTCTGCCACAGTTTACGGTGAAAATGACATTGAGGAATCAAGCAAATGTGGGAATAGTAGATAGGTATGCATTTGATGTACGATTTGGCTAATTATAACACTGTCTCGGCAAGATATTTCTATGCGCAACAATTTCCTGATTGAAGTATGTGAAATTAGAAAGCATTAGAAATAACAGACGAACGCTTTCCAGTTATTGGAACTCATTTCAATTTCCAAATATAAATCTGAAGAACTTGTGTCGAAGGAGATCATCGAAACCACAACTTATTATAAGTTTTCTCATCGATTTTAATGACTGAACCCTCACCCGAAGCAAATAAAGACATTTTTGCTTTTCTCTTCTTTCAATACTTTTTTACGAATAAAACGAACATTTATTTTATTTTGCATTTAAAGACAGTTTTATTAATAATTTAGAAGTCCAAGAAATTGAATCGATTACGAAATTCTGTAATTTTTGATACTTAGATAAAAAAGTGTGGAATATATCAATGAATAGAAATGTTTTCCATCGTCCAACGGAGTGTGTTTCTTTGTAAAGAATCACGATAAGGTCTTGACAAGGAGGAGCTTAGCAGACGAAGTCGCGCAGACGTACTACGGTTTATTTTTAATATTTCCTCGCTCGCTCCTCTCCGCTCTGTCTGTTCCTTCTCCGTGCAACAACACCCGTAAATAGTTAACAGCTAGTCCGCGCATAAAACACGGAATGACGCAGCTAGCGGAATGAAAAGCTTCATGAGTACGAACCTCAATGCATCCAAGGAGACTGTAGTACCGCTGGGAATGGGTCGTAAACATGTCGAACAATAACTCTGATTCTATTTGATTAATTTTTTAATTAAGACACCGACGTTTTTCGGCGTTGTTTCTACTAGAATCATTGGTGTTATATTATAAACTGTTGAATGTGTTAAAGTGTATCGTATATTTTCAATCTAGAAAATTTAGAGTAAAAATTTTACTCATTTTTCCATTTGTTTGTCTGTATATCATAGTGAATTAATCATTATGTATAACTATATTTCTTTCTATTTGGAATAATAGTATAATAAACAAAAATTAGAAACACAGCTCTGATGAATCCTAATAAATTCAGTGATTATTCCTATTTGAGATATTAAGTTATAAGTGATAGTTCATATATTTACTGTCATCACAGGGGTTATGTAAGTGAGGCTAATGTAGATAAGACAATAGATATTTGAATATACTGTTACAGATAAGAAATTACTCAAACGATTTAATATATTTATTTTTTAGTTCAATAAAATATTTAATATAAAGAGCATAAAAATTTATTTAATATATACGCATGAATATATAAGTCTTAGGACTGTTATGGTATGAATTCAGTATTGCACAAAGTGAAACATAGTTCATCTGCAACTGAATAAGTATCTACTAATTTTCGTCATAGTGACAACAGACACAGCAACCCCTCATTGTTTTGTGCCGGTGTACTTTTACTCCCTTTCACAATTTTGTCAGTAACTCGAATACAATTTTACAATTCATGTATCACGTCTTTTAAAATGAAACGTTTATTTCATCTGACCGGAGCAAGGAAATAGAAAGAATGTTCTTTACTTAAAGTATTCAAATAAAAGGAACATTCGAAAGGGTGGGAAGTTCCTGTGGACTTCTGAAACAGCACACTTTCAGTCTTTATGAACAACTTTTCTGTACTTTGTAAGGCAGTCATTTTACATCTTAAAGGATTACCCGTGCTGTTTTCTGGAGAATTATTTAAATTTGTCTGCGAGGTGGTTTTGCCCTTTGCGATAGAATAGCTAGCAGAATTTTTGAATTACATCAATGAGATAGCATGTAACGCGTTAAAGTGCTGCTTCAATACAAAAGCTACAAAAAGCATCCTAAAACTTGAGCGAGTTTCAATTAATTGAAATTTTCCAACTACTTATCGTTTCGCATGTTTCCACCTTGGCAACACAATGTACCTACTCAAATTCAAAAAGACATCTTGTCACGTGTACCAGACTGCTATTTCGAAACGATAAATGTACACACAAATGCAATACAAATCACTGTAAATGAAACACTCAATTATCCTTTATCATTCAACTGTTATTTCAACGTTGTGAGTCACGCAAAAAATAGAAATCCAATCAAACAAAAGTGTTTAAGCTTCTAGCAAATTTAACACTAGAACAACCGCACCCGTAAAAATGATAGGTTTTCTCATTCGCAATTATTGCTATCTTAACCCCTTTGAACTCTGTAGGCTCCAATATTGCATCAGTTTTAATATTAACACATTGCGTAGCGGTAACGAGAAATCTCGTTTTTATATAAAGACACTTAGCTATGCAACTTCGCTAATTACCACAGCATTGAAAAAATATCAAATTTGATTCGAATTGATTACCTATTTAAAATATATTACATAACAATATGATATCTGAGTTTTTCTATGTATAGTGATATAAGTTGACCTCAGTGAAAATTGCCATCCGCACGATTCAGTTTTCTGAAAATTAGCCGGTACGCAATGTGTTAAATATTTTAATGAATTTTAAGAAAACTACCTTAAGATTATTAGATCTTCCAGATATACAAAGTTTGTACTGAGAAGGGAATTAAAGGTCTAAGAAATGTGATAACAGTGTTAATTTTCAGGACTACTATCAAAATTGGGTTAAGGGTTAAAAGTGTCAAATATCCCGAAATCGAAAAATAAATAGCTTCACTTCGATACTATGATAAACATACGAAGAAACCGAACAAAAATCTACTACCACAATTTTTATAAGGATCACATATTAATCAGTTACTCTAACGTTAAGGAATATTAATCATCGACACTCTTATCACTACGGTGCATACCAACGCCCGCCCACCTCAACATAACGTGCCATCAGCCTGAAATAATCGAGCGGCGAACGTTCGCCTCGTTAGTCCCGGTAAAAAATCTCTTCGGCAGAAGAAGCAACGTATCAAATCAATTTTGGGCCACGCCGCGCCGCGTCTAAGAGTAACGAAGGGTACACGGAGGCGCGAAGGAAACAAAGGAGAGCGGGATTACGCAAGAAGAAGCGCAAGAAGGTGACGTCTCGGTAGAAGGAGGTCGTGGCGAGGATGGCTGGAGGGTTTGGGGGCCGACGTGGTATTTACGACGTCATTTCCTCGCTGACTGTCAATAATTTCCCTGGGGGATGTGGAAGGCTGCAGCTCTCCCGTGTGCCGCGGCCGGCTTGCTTTCTTCGTTGCCCGCGTCCCCTTGCTGACGTCGCCGCCGCCGCCGCCGCCGCCGCCACACCTCTTTCTTCCTCGACGCTTCTCTCCACCTTCGCGGCCCGTTGTTCCACGGGCAAATTGAAAAGCTACCGACGCCGAGACGTCCTCGAGATACTGTTTCGCGGCCGACCGAAAAGTAATATCGCGCAGATGGAATGAGATTGCGCCCGGATCCGCCATCGCCATCGCCGCGCCGCGCCGCGCCGGCCGGAATACATTTTTGATAATTTGTTTCTCGCGTTCAGCCGACTTGTCGCGTACAGACACGATGGAAACATTAGAATGCGATTCGCGTTAACGCGATTGGGGAGCGAAATATGCTTTCCCGTGCTGCGCTCAGCGCGGCAATACGATAATGGCGGAACGCGGAAACTGAAATGAAGCCCGCGGTCCTTGGGAAGTCCATTTTGTAGATAATTTCGAGTGTATGCCTCGACGAAATATATTGTCCAGCGTTTTAATTCTTCTAGAATGAAGTTATCGTTGATGTGCCATTCACCCTTTGCACTCGACAGTTATTTCGTTATATGTATTTATGATTTTCTAGGGAACGTGCATCAGATTTTCGACGGCTTTAAACGGGAATAATACGCGGATCGGACAACGGGAGTATTTTATTTCGATATTTTGTGTCTAATTACATTGGATCATATTTTGTATCGAATATCGGATTTTATGATTTTGGTATGTCAACTCGAATGGCGACTGCGAGTCGTCCATCGAGTACAAAGGGTTAAAGGATTGGAAATACGTTTTTGATCCTCGAACATTTTTACGTGGATCGCGTTTATTTAAATTGAGCTGGAAATTTACCTCGAAGATTTTCTAAAATATATGAACTTATAATCATACAAAACTTGAAATACTTTTGCAAATTAAAGGAATTTCAATTTCACTAGATATATGTCATTGCATGCTCTTACAATGCTGCTGTCTGTAATCAATAGATTATCATACCCTTAAAACAGTATCCTAAATAAAATGGGTAAAGAAATTAGTTGAGCCCCACCAATTGTTTCTTCCCACCATTAACACGTTAAGCGCCAGAATAAAATTCTCAAAAATGTTTGCTTTCGGTCAACAACATATTTGTCCTTATTTCATTTACAAGTAACGTAAATGCTGATAAGAAATCAGTAAGTAAGTATTATCTCTATTGATATTTTACTTCTCTTTAAAATTTACATTTACGCATAGGTAAAAATAAATTATGATTTTCTGATAGCAATCCCTAGAGACCGCTACAACTGTTAACTTGTCCGTATTGTAAGACCATAAACAACGTGTAATCACGGTTCAAACTGGATTCCAATAAACAGTTTTACTTACGGACAAAGAATTCATGAATCAGCTGATCCTAATGAAGCATCTCCTTTAACTAATTTACAATCAGCGCCCTCGTGGCCGATTCATGAGGGGGAGAAGGAGCTAAAGCCGGAGGAGAGCAAGTACCTACCTAAGTTTCCGCACTTTCTCTCTGCCAGGGGTTGTCGCTTTCATGACCCAGAACTCTATAATTTCCACCCCTGATACCGTGGTATCCCCTTTAACTCATTACACTCAATCAATTATACAGGCGTACGGTTACAATCTCTTTTCCCTTTCTCTTCGCTGCCATGTCGCTCGCTCTTCCGCGTCCATTCCAGCAGCCCTCTACCGTCTCGCCCGACAACCCTGTCTTAATCCCTCGACCGAGACCCCGAGTGGTATCCCAAGATATCCAGGTTCACCAAGGTAAACCTCTTAGCGCTTTGGTGCCTCTTAGCGGAGTGTCAAGGTCACGAGCCTCGACTTCGAAGAACGAAGAAGTCGACCAACACCGCAAGAAATTGGCAGACTCGACAAACCGCTCGATGTTGTTGATTGCTTACCTAAACAGAAAAATTAAATTTATAGAATTTCGGTTATTTAGCATTGAGCAATATTATCTTTTGCAAGATAAATAAAAATTGTTTTGTAACAATGGGGAAAGTACGATATTATGAAGGAGTATTAAGTTTGAAGTGATATGTTGAACTATGAAAATGGAGAATATTTCTGGCTCGATTTAATACGATTGGAAAGATTGTGGAATTACTGATCTTAATGTAGAGCGGATGATACAGTTTAAACACTTGTTCTTTGAAATATGTTCTTCAATATGGCGGTGGGTACGAGATTTCGGGTGTGATTGAATTTATTTGACATTGTAATTGATCATTGTTTTTGACTTGTTATGTTATAATCCCGTAATATTCGTAAATAGTTAACTTTATTTACTACAGTAATAATAATTTCGTAATTGTAATGCTAGAAATGAGTAGATCTTTAAGCGGAAATTTATAAACTTGTACAGATTCTGTTCCGAGTTGTCGTGAACGTTATCACAATTTCTATATATATCAGCAACAAAAAATAAAGTAATAGCTATTGTTATTTATTGAAATATTTCCAATTTACATTTACATATTTACAGAACATTTTGTGCTTATACAGGAAGTTTAAAAGAATTTAGATCTTTTATATTTCGTTACACTATAGAACAAGATTAACAACAGAAGCATAATGTGTCTTCAACCATAAGAACACAGTAGTAATATTACGTACCAATAATTTCAAATTAAATACTAACTATATATACTACATTAAAACATTACTTTCAACTCTTACATTTCCAACCAAAATGTCAGCATTCATCCATACTTTGGTGTTACAATATTTTCACGTAAATTCTTTATTTTCGAAGGAAAAATCTACGCAAAAGTGTTGAAACAATGGAGACGTCAAATTTTCACAAGAACAAAACAAAATTACGTAGAACAAGGTTTCAAAATGGGTATCTAATTACAAGCGTTAATGATACTATCGTCTCTTCCGTATACAGAAAAAATGTGAAGGAAGGAAAAAATGTAGAAAAAGTTCGGGGAATCTATTTGGGGGTTGAAGAACCTGCCACGACTTGGCGGGATCTTACAACTTTGCTTTCGTTATCCTAATCTAGCAAACATACGCATACACGCTCACGAAGGGAACGCTTTATAGCAGGGTGGGTCATTCGTTTTCTTCGCGTCCGGGGCCGTAATGTCGACCGATAAGGCCCCGATAATCCACGGTCGCGTAGTGTGTTAGCCAGCAGTTAAAACGTTATCGTCCTGCATCTCGTGTTATTCGTCAGAGCGTGACGAGTGGGTGGAATTTTACGTCTAGCCGTCTCCTCTTCGCTGCTTCGCGCGACCGTCCTCATTCAAATTGATTCGATAATATGGGACGTAACGGTAACTATCGGTTCACATGCTGTTGGCTAACTATCAGGTTGCTACGCGAGTTTTAGAAATAAATTGTTGTCGTACAAATTTTGGAAAGATGGCGTTATAAGGCTTCTGGGAAAACGAACGAAAATAAAAGGATAAAATTGAGCGTGCTTAACTCAATAACATGCCATGAAACAGAAGCTATTGTGAAACCATTAATAAAAATAATATTAATAAAATAAGTATTAATGAAATAAAAAACTTTCAGGGCAATGTATTACTTATAATTGTATTATATATAACATATATTACTTTGCCATAAAAGTGTTTATTTTATTTTATCAATGATGAGTTGATATAACAAAATTTAATTAGTCAAATAAAATTAATTTATCGACCGTTTAAAAACTTGTCAGTGCCAGTATTTAATCCTAAACATTAGCCACAGGGATCTAAATTTTCTACTATGTTCGGACGGCTGAGTAAATCTCTTCCCTCGGAAGCGTTTAGAGGCGCGCTTATTTAACATCGTTAAAATACACGGAAGTTTCATAAACTGATACATCGTCGGAGAATTAGCTCGATCAATTCCTGGCAGTGTCGGTAGTTTGCGTGCCGACGTCGGTTCAGGAAGGTCGTTAAATAATTTCAGACCGCGGTAATTAATGGCGAACGCTTTGTTATCGCGTCGAGCGTGAAACAACGTGCACACGCCGCGCAGCCCGCGCCGTTCAAGACGATGTCATATTTATTTCGTTAATCTCTCACCCTAGCGCTTCGTTTCCCCCTCGCTGGCCACCCTCTCCCCTCCACCCGACGCGTTGCTATCATTCGCCAGAATAGCAGACGATAAAGAAGAGGAACGTTTATCGGAATTAACAAGCCGATAACGTGACCTGTAATTTTTTACCATGGGGAGAAACACCGGTTTCGTGCGAGCTGTATTCTAAGATTAAGATATTACGGAACGAAATTGAATAGTTTGTAAACGACCTCGCGTACCCGTTCACGTTTGGGAAATGTTGGCATTTCGTGAGCGTAATATTCTTTTCAGGTGAATAATTGTATCGAGATAATACTACGAGTTGATACGGTCTAAAACTTCAAGTTGTTTTACTCTGATGTTCTTTTTCTTTGAATATATGGTGTACGTTGATTTATCGGCTGCGTTAGAATATTAATTTTATAAAGAAAATGCTACGAACTTGCGTGATTCAATTGTTAAGTAGATATCCCGTTTTAATATTGATTTCTTTCATTAGACGTTTCATTACGCGTGAAGTTAAGGATTCAATTTCATCTGACTCACAGGAAGATATAAACATGGTTTATATGAAACGTATTCTATAGAGAAAGGTGCATGATGTATTAGGTGTACCGGTACATTTTTATTGTATCGCGAAGTGCTCCTATTTATGGCCGTACTCTTATCTCCTGGTTTTATGACTGAATGATACAATATGTAAGAAGGTTCGATTAATTTATGGAAACAATACTGTAAATATTTTTATTGACTCGTATATTGAAGTTTAAAACTATTGTTGAAGTTAACATTTAGTAGAATTCCGGCAATAATTAGGCAATAAAAGTCTAAAAAAGTACAAGAGCCATATAGAATACAATTTTTCCCCATTTTTATTTATAAGAAATGTTGATTGAGTGTCATCCGGTTATGAATTAAATAAATTCAATATAAATTTCATCGGAAGGAAAAACTAATGAAAGGAAATTTTATTTTACTTTTAGTTTCATGTTCCTGCATAAAATTATGTGAAGTGTGCTATCGATTATAAAGCGTTCTGCCAGTAATAGTATCAAGATTTTATTATTAATTTTATCAAGCGGTAAATGAACATTCCAAAACTGTAATTTTTAAGATTACCTCGAGGGGAATACTAGAAAAAGAAAGTGAGGAACTAACAGGATGACAGGAACGCGGCTAGTGATATTATGCAGGACAGGAAGGCAGGAAACGGTGTAACGTTGATCGCAGACCCTGTATACGAGGGTAGAATATGCTTAACGTTAATTTGTACGATAAAGGAATTATTGATTTTTACTTAGGCGGCCGAGTCAAGGGTGAGGGTGGTCGGTGGGGGTGATGAAACGTCGCTTTAAAGTGGAGGTACTAATGAGACGCCTTTAACGGGACATTCAATTCCCTTTTTTCCTACTTGTTTTCATACCGATAATCTTTGAACGACAAATCCGCTTAAATAATCGACCGAGGTCGTCACTACACGGTGCACGTACTCGGATTTTCAAGGTAGATACAATTATAAAAATATGTAACGAAATATGGACACTGATTTTCATCAATAAATTTCTTAATTGATTTACAGTTTAATATATCCGTGAATCAACGAGTTGGGCAATCCTATGATTACAGTCTTACTAAATCAATGCTTGAAAACGTGTTTTTCTAGGAACATTTGGAATGTAATTATTAGAATTAGATAAAATATTTCATTAGAGTTTATTTAATTAGAGAGTTAGATAAATGAATTATTCGATTATATTTCAATCAATGGTATCCTGTGTAGCCATTTATTTACCATTAAACATGAAAACAAAATTTATCTTCCCGTTATTACAACGCAAACAAAAGGTATGTCGTTTGTGTTGTTCATTCCAATAAATATTGACGGTAAACAGTAGAAGAACGAGTCTAAATGGTCATATACTCATCACAAGGATGATAATGTCTCTTCCATTACGGAGTGCCACAACCCCTAAGCTTCGTGGAGAATTTTCACTGAGTGACATATGATTTCTGGCTTAATATCAAGTTTATTTTATTGTATTAACCTAATTATCATTAATGCTTAATGACGACAGAAATGGTATAATAATTGTGGGAAACGGCACACGGTATATAAAATGCAGGTTGATGGATTTGTATCGTTTCTATGCCTTCATCCACTAATGATTATTAAATCTTAATCTAACCATTTTACTAGTGGCTCACATTATATTTATAACTTCGTTTATAGTTATATAACATTTTAAAAGTATTTGTAAACAGAAATGAAATACTATTTAAAATGAAATTTAACTAATTTAAACATAATGTTTCAATTATAATTAGGTATTAACACAAAAACGGTTTTCAAAATGATATCGGTAGATGATATTGATATTTAGTATTATCCCTGTACTATTTAATTATAAGAATACCAAAATATAAGATTAAAGCACACATAACACAATAAACATGATAATCCCTCACAGCATCCGTAGCATATAAAAAAACGGCAGAAGAAAAATCGTAAAACATTTGGTTTACACCTATCAATTCCGGAAATAAATATAAAATACATTATTACAGATATTTACCCTAGATACCGCAAGAATCGAGAGAATTTCATCGTATCCAAATATCACGAGTTCAGATGGGCAAACGTTCACAAAGGTGAAAAACAATTTCGCATCGCGCGTGAATTACAAACACCGGCTACACAAAGCTGAAACACAATTTCCACGAAAAATTTGTTAAAAAGAATATTTAACAATTTTCGCGGGGGTAGAATATAAAGCGACAGTCCCGTAACAGAAAACATCCCCCTCCCCCAGCGCTGGCGCTACGGCAGCGTCGCGCAGGTTCGAACGTATATAAAAGCTTTAATTAAAAAGAGCGAAGTATATATTTATAATAGATTGAATCCGACCGAGCGAGCGAGCGAGCGAGCGTGCAGGTTCAACGCACTTCCGTCAGCTCGTGTACGCCGATGAAAAGAAATTTCCTTCGCGATACGAAAGTTTCGCCACACGCACAGCTGCGCTCGGTAACTTCGACGCGGCCGGTGCACGCGTGTGGGTGAGGTACGCGGTCGCGTTCGCGCTCGGTGGCTTTGCCGCGGCTGGAAATTCGGAGTAATAGGAAAACTCCTGAGCGGAAAAGAAGTTCAATCTAGCCGGCCGAGGGAGAAGCCTGGAAAAGCTCTTTTGACTCCTTTGATTCCGACTCAGCCCCCCCCTCCCTCCCTCCTCTACCCTCAGACCACCTTCTAAATCTTTCCGCCCTCTTCGTCGGCGTCGTCACCGCCACCGAGTCGCGTTTTACTACGGAACGTTTCCCAACGATGCCAAGAGGATTCCAAAAGTTGCTTTGCCAATCTACCCTGCGGCCGTGCGTGTTGGGCCAGACTTGAAAAATCTGACTCCGTCAGCACTCGACTCCTGACCTTCCATTTTAACCGCCATTGCGGTTGTCGGCGCATCCGTCGACCAAAGAACATTCCATTTTACATCGGTTTTTCGGCTATTCCCTTCGCCCCGTCGCGATGCGCGTGTACTTTTATTTTAATGGGGTTGGAAGTCAAAATGGCTGAGTGTTTTGTATAATATTCTGCGTGTCAATGAGCGATCGACTACTTCTTTTGTGTACTTAACCCTTTGCACTTGAGAAACGACCCTCTGTCGACGATTCGTTTGATATGATTCGAAAGCCTGACGGTTAATATGCAATTTTGTATAATATGTTAATCAAATAATTCTAGTACGTAATTTATGTGTGATTTTTCTTTAAGCTGTTTCAGGAAAGTAACATTTAGATATCATTACAAAATAGAGAATAGAGCAAAAAATCATCAATGATCTTGAAAGAAGTGTTTTTACCAACAGTTTATCATTGTTATTATTAGCCTTTCGATAAAATTCATGTTAGGCGAAAAATATTTATCTATATAACAACAACAGATTCCCGTGATCTCTTAAATTCTACAACAGAAATAACAATGATCCTAAACATCATCAATATATTTTCTATATATTATCAAACATAGTATCTGCAATCTGTATAAAAATGCAATAAACACAATCATCAGTCACGTACCATCAAATCACTATACATGCAGAAAGAACAATCGAGCAACGTCGATGGAATAAAAAGAGAACACATAGTATCCTCCGCTAAACGAACATTGTGTGTACATAGAAGAACGTCAAGAAACGGAACAAGATGTAATAAGAAAAAGAGTCACGTGGAAAGACGAGACGGTGGATTTCGAAAATTCCATCGTAGTCTGCAGGGTGCATGCTCGTCTTTCCTGGCGCCTCTTCCATTTCCTCTCGTGTCTTTTTCTTTTTTCTCCCCCCCCCTCCCTGTGAACCCTGCCCCACCACTGTTCCGTGGTGCTCCGGCGTTCGCCCCCTTCCACGGGTTTCCTCGCGACTCTCACCCCGTTTTACCCGGGCGATCGCAAATTTATTCCGTCGAGTAGGCGACGGCGTCGGGTGGAATCGCAGTACTTTATACTCGTCGAGAATCGATAGACAGCCGCGCACGGATATGGAAGCATTATATTTTCCCTCGTCGCACCTCCTGGCCACCTCTCTCGGAGGCCCTCTTGTCAATAAAGCGAGCACTTTCCTGGCACGGAGTTTCATTATTTCTTTGCTCGCGCATCGCCATCGACGACGCCCTCCCCCCATCGACCCGCCCCCGCCCCGTTCGCGAGGCGACTACGCGCTGCCGCTCTGACGCCGTGACCTTTAGGGGATAATGGGGAAGTTGGTTAGTATTTCGCTGACCTACTGACAATGAGACGCGTTAAATGAAAGGAGCATAATGAGGCAAACAGAGGCTGAACGGTGAAGGAACTGTGAAATGGAACCTCGCCGCTGTCGAGCTATTGGCAGTCGTCGGGTACTTGAAATCGGAATAATGTGGCGGTAATCATTTATAATGGAGTCTGTGCAGGTGATGAGGAATGTTCTAACTCATTGATTCATCAATTCAGAGCTGAAATCACTGAGTGAAAGCATGAAACAATAGCTTCTTTTCATGACGTGCAAAGTTAATAGGAACAGATTTTTCGAAATTCAACCCTTAAGAGAGTGAAACAAGATGGCAAAGTTTGTATGGAACAAAATTGTTTTACAGTTCTATTAATTCGAAGCTTGTACATTGTTAATAAATATTTTATGAAGCAAATTATTTAACTCGTGCTTTAAACTTTCTAAAATTGTGCAAGAGACTGTACAGGGTGTGGAATATTTACATCAGTTCTATTTGCAAAATAAGTATTTCGAATATCTATGATATTAATAAAATTAACACCCGAGCTTCAATATTATATCATTGTTCCTTAATAGTGACATCACTTGCTTAGGAAACTACTATTATCTTATAAATGAACTCTACACTCTTATTTTTCTTGAAGTTTTAATGTTAAATGAAATTAAATATAAAAAAGGTAATGTATTATTGAATGGAACAAAGAACATGAATTGGTAACACAAAATATTTTATTGATATTTTGTTGTAAGCGTAAGCGTAGTTATATTTATTAAACAATATTCAGAATAATATAATTCTCGTAACAAGAGATAATCGCAACTGATGGTGAAAGTGCTTACAAGAAATCGATCTTCAAAACGATTGTTCTCGGAATGGAAAAAGGAAAGGGGCGCGCGGTCGATTTCCACGCGTCATTACGCGATGATCGAGTCATGAAAATCGCCGGCTCGAGCGGCAATTATTCAAACGAAACCTTTAACAAGATTTCCGCCAATCAGCTATCGTAATGATCCTCGGCCGTCAAAGAAGAAGATCCTTTCCCCCGTGGTGCTCGCCTCGAAACAATCTACAGGGAATAAAAGGGGAAATGGTTTTTTCACCGTCTTTTCGCTCTGAACAATCAAGTGTTCCTAATCATTTGATCTCGCGCGTTTGTTCTTCACTTCCCTTGAAATTGTTCTCTTGCAATGACGAATTCTTCGAAGTAAGAATCATTCATCTTACAGCAGGTATTTAATAAAATTCATTCGATTACACGTAATTATCTATAAATTTTACGTTTCTGTGTTCAACAACAACAATCTGTTACTGTAACTATAACGTTTAATTTTTAAACTGGAGTTCACCTTTGCTCAACACTGTAATACTTAATCTAGTTTCCCTTCATTTTCAGTGATCAGTCCAATTTACTATTGTATTCCTAAAACGTTACTTCTCTTATTTAATAAAAAGAATTCAAATTAACCGAATTTCAATGCGTATCTTACCATGATTCTGTCAAAAATTCGAAAAAAGATTCAACATCTAGTAGTTACGCATATCGTTGAAAACTAATATACCAACCTACCAAGCAAATATATCACCATCATTATCACGCGAAACATTATTAACCTCATAAAAATCAAACGTACCGCAACAACGTCGAACACATACAAAGTGATTATAACAAAATTCATTATTACTACATATCAGTGAACCAGGAAAATCATAAAATCAGTTCAATTTATTACAGAACTTACACTCACCAGCCGCATAGAATCCTTTCACAAGAATCCCGCCAAGGGTTCCAAGCAACGCGATACAAAATAATCCCGAAAGGATTATACATTAATGACACCCGAAAAGCAGGGATCCTCTTAGCAGAAAGCTTCCGAAACCCAGCAATTCTCCGCAGAGGAGTGTTACAAATATGTTTACGTTGCGAGGCCCACAGGTGCGCAAGTTTACACGATCATCCCGGTTCCCTTTCCCGACAGCCACCTTCTCACCCTGGAGCTACCAGGGATCGCGGAGGGAAAGGTGTACAGAGAAACAGAGGAAGAGGAACGAATGAAACGCGTATCGGGAGGCATGGGGCCGGCAGATCAATCTTCGCTTCTTTCCTCCTGTTCTTTTTCCGCGTGTATGTGTATGCATGTATGTGTATACGTGTGTGTGCGCGCGGCCCCACCCCTGTCTCGCGCCTCACCTCCACCTTCCCGAGCCAGCCATCCAGCTTCTTCTTCTCCCACGCAGACGGAGGCTTGTACACGTAAAGAATACGCACGCGTGTATGCCGTCCGGAGGAAAATATATCCGGCAAGTCCCTCCTACGGAGCTCGCGAGTGGAAGCTACGTTTCCGGATTTATCGAGCGTGGCCAGTGCCATTATTTCATGGATTACTACTAGCAACGGTTCCCTCCCTTCTATCCGGCTGGGAATTTTTCACCGGCTCGTACATCGTTCTTCGGCAGCCGTTGGAAGGAAGGAAAACGAAAAGGAAGGAAGGAAGGAACGATGGCAAGGGGGGGGGGGGGGGGACTGCACGAAGAAGGAAGAAACCCTGAATCCGGTCGAGGGATGCTGGATCAGCCTCGAGGGAGAGGCGAAATTTCGAATCTGCCGCGGGATCCTAATCGGCTTTACTTTCGAGAGTCAATCTCTTTTCGCCTCTTCCGCTTCTTTTCTAACCCCCTCGCCACCGCGAGCAGTCTTTCTTCCCGTCTGGCTGCTCCTCCGAGCGTGAGCATACGAAATTCCAACGAGACTCCTTAACGAGCCGCGTGGACCACGTCGATAAGATTGTTTGCGGAACGGACGTTATTCCGTCGCGCGAGCACCAGATTTTCAAATTACTCGGCCTGGGTGTAGCCACCTTATCAGCGTGTACGGGCCGCTACGTGCTCGATCGTTTTGCCCTCCGCCCGGAGGGTACGCGTAATAGTTTTAGCGCTGAGGGTCGCTTATTTTAGCGGCTGAATGGGTATAGTCTGTCAGGGGTTTAGCGGTGTAGGTAAACGGATGGTAATTAAAAATGTGTGGCCGTCGGATTTCAATTTCGGTGGACCGTTACTGATGTCTCTATACACTTTTGCCTGGAGATTTTACACTGTTACGCTGGCCGGGGGTGATTGGCCATCGATTGCATGGAATTATCGGCTTCTGAAATAGTTTCCGATTTTGTATTTTACGTAATGTTGCTTGTGATTTTAACTTCTGCTGTTGATGCTTGTAAAGCTTTTTATTTTATAGCTTGCTTTACAGTGTTAAAAGGCTGTATAAATGAAGGTAAATGTAATAATGGTATTGATTTGTATTAATAATTTGTTTCTATCATGTCTTGCTGATTTACGGGTATCGTAAACGAGGGAAATTTACATTGTAACGATTAATACGATGTGTGTTCATTTAAATTTAAGACTGTTATGTTATTAATGTCGGAATACGGATACATATAATTATAAATTTACTCCTTGTTAAACATTATTATCACCAAAAAAAGTGCAAGCAAGATATACAAAACAAACTAAATAAAAATATTACAGAGAATAACTAAATCAATTTTTCTTAGATTTCAGCAATACGTACACTGCTCGTCAAAGGCTTGAAGGTCCTTACATGTTTAATAACACAAGTTACAAATACTGCGTCTTTCACTCACCTTTCAATCTTTCTACTTAACTAATACATACAGACACATCTATATTCTACTACCAAGCACAAAAATTCTCAAGCAAAACTTCCTTTCAAACAACACAAACGTTTCTCTCATTCAACGCAACGTTCCCAGATATTCCAGCAGCGGTATACATAATGCTACTTTCCACTAGAAAATTCACGATTCCCATTGGAACGGCGAAAGAGACAGGTCATAGGTGAAGAGAAATCGTCCAATCGTTTAGCGGCGACGTGGCCGATCTCCATGCCGAGACACGTCGAGCTGGATAGGCAGGCGTGGTCGCGAAATTTCCTCGAATATTTCTGTAGCCGTGCGCGGAAGGGATCCCGAACGGAGCCCGAGAAAAGAGCAGGAGGACGAAAGAGGCTGAAAGCCAGCCGGCGAAGACGGGGAACACGGAGGTAGGAAAAAAAGCACGGGAAAAGGGAAAAAGGAGCGAGGAGAGGGTTGGGTTCGGTGTTCCCGGGGGCGAAAGTGGAGCGGCGTCCTAATGCGATTCCGATATCGGCCCGGACATCTCGTGAGCCGACTACAGGCTCCTGTTTCCCCACCCCTCTGCCACGCCACATCCCCGGAACGAACTCACCCCCTTCTGCCCCTGACGGTTCGTGGACCCGAACAGATCGGGCTGTGGGTGGCGAAAACGGGGGGTGGGTGGGCCGTGAAAACGAAGAGGGCTCCCGCAAGGGCGGGGTGGCTCGTAGAATGGGCCGATATGTATGCCGTGGCCGCACCGCTGCCACTCTGCCGCCATCTTGGAATCGATGTCGATCAAGCGGAAGGAAGGAACTTCTGCGCAGCTCGGGGGCGCCCGGGGTGCACCCGGCCTCCCCCTCTCTACGTGTGTGCGCGCCTCCACGCACGTATACCACCCCCTCGGCATCCGCGTCGCGAGACCTCCTCTTTTCTTTCCCCCACGTGCACACAGGGGGTGACGACCGCGTGCGTGCGAGCACGTACGTCCTCATGCCCCGGCTTCTGCGTAGATTTCTTCTCTTCCGTCGAAAAAATGGCGTCTTCGCCTTGGCTCTCCTCAGCGAAAGTCGCTTTGCGAATTTCGTCGGGGAAAAAGGAACCGGTGAATCGTTTGTTTTCGTGGTGGAGCTTTTCGAGTAGTATTTTCCGTCTTGTATGATTAAATTTTTAGTTTCGTTGTAATTGAGTTTGGAGATTTGATATGTGTCGAGTGTGTAAATCAATGTTCAACGCGTTGGAACGCTGAGAAACCGGATGTCACGTATTTTTTAACCGTCCCGCCCGAAAAAGTGCAGATCGAATTAACATTTTCCGCGAACTCCGGCAAGTTATTCATAAATGATAAATAGATGCGAAACATTTAAGCGGCCCCGCAACCGTCTTTTCCTGGCGATATCGAGTTTAAAGTAATTTCAAACGGAACCAAGGACAATGTACTCCTCTCCCAGTTGTACCTCATCCTTTTTAATAAGACTTCTCAGTGAAATCGGATCGCCTTAAGTAGAACCACGGACGAAAACAATACCGTGGAATAAATTACCTTCCCTGTTACGCCGGATGATCATTCCCTGTGCAAGCTCCGTGAGCCCAGTATTTTAAACTCACCCCTGGAAAGGATACCGGGGAACACCCGAACCCGAAGAAATATCGCCGTCTACGGAGATATTTCCGTAAAACGGGAAGGAAAAAGGAACACGCCGCTCCGCGCTGCTCCGCGCTGCTCCGCGTCGCAGGGATAACCGGCGCGATGTAGGTTGGCCGGATCGTTCGCGAAGAATCGACGGGGTTACGGCCGTGCGGAAGGAGGGCGGCTGATTTATGGAATTGCAGGTTGCCGGTATAAGCGAAAATGGCGTCTCTGCAAATCGATCGTGAAAAGGATGTCGCGCGCGGCCGCCGGCGGCTGCCTGGCCCGCACAATGGCCAGCATCTCGTTCGTTAGATCGGCCCCACGAATAAATAAAAAAAAAAACGTGATCGGGAGACGTCCACGGGGGCTGGCGGCGCCGGCCGCTAAAGGGGAAACGCCACGATGCTCTTTTATAATCCGAAAATGATCGAGATTGCGAGTGATTTATAGATTATGGCGGCGGCACACGCAAGCCTTCAGTCCAACGCGGCGGGAAGCGAGCGAGCGTTGGCCATCTTTTCGTTCGTCGTTGTCAATTTCGTCAGTGGACGAGGAAATGCACGGTCGGCCTGACTACGAAGGTGATTGATCGACCTGGAGGTGGAACTTTGCATGGCTAATCGTCTCGAACGGAAATTATGTCTTCTTGCATATAGAAATCGAAGTACACGCGTAGGCTGAGTTTTTAGTTTCTGAAGCGGAGAAGAGAAGTTGTGGGTGAGTATGAAATACCGAGGAATGAGAGAAACAAGACAATACAGGGTAAAAGGAACCACGAAATTGGAAATGGAAGTGTCGCATGCATCGTTGACCGTTGAGAAGTGTCGCACTCGCGGTAGGAATGTTTCGCGAAGTTAGTTCGACCGAATCGGTAACTGGGTCGGGTAACGAAGGAGCGGGGTAATAAAGCGGCGAGAAATAATCGAAACTCGGAAGTAGAGCTTAAGGGTAAATTCGGTCAGTGTGCCCCGTGGGTTGAGGAATACGGAGAGTTGAATGGCTCGTGACCTTGGCCCCGAGGCTGCTAGCCTGGGGTTGGCAAGGTAATTAAATGCCGTGGATGGGGTTGCTTGCTATAACCGGTAGGATAGAGCGAAGGGTATCCGGGGGGATGAGGCTAATTGCCGATGCAAGGAAAACCATCCCCCTCTGTGTTACGGCAGGATCTTTCAAGGTGCTCATCCTAAGGATTATACCGCCACATTATTAACGATCCCCCTGAAGTTGGCCATAGGTAATGCCATTTCCTTGATTCAAGGGTATCCCCAGTTGCCAGTTGCATTATGCACGTTCGTAAGGATCGTTGGTATCAGCGACTCAAATTGAATCGCAAATATAAAATAAGTTCATGTTTCCTGATATATAACACTTGTATCAGCAATTAAAGTATAATTAATACTAAAATCACTCAATATTTAGAAGAGATTTCATAATAACACACGCATATGCAATAGTATCATTCTCTGATGTTACTGAAATATATGAATTTTTAAATTTAAATATTAATACAATGAATTACTGTGGACATTCGTTTGCCGCGAATGAGTTAGACTCGTTAACCGCTGAAAGTAGAGGTTAGCCACCCTGCTAAACGATAAGCACAGCTACTCGCCAAACAAGGGAGTCGTCTCAGCGGAAGGAAACTTTTCTAATTCTCGTCGGTATGAATTCAGTTCGTGTAGGAGTGTCCGGACGTTTGTAATTTCTAGAGTGTAGCTAGATAAAGTTTCGCGTGACGGGGAACCACTGTCCCGGAAGTAGCCCAGTTACAAATTAGCATCCAAGGATTGCCCTTGGCGTCGCTCTCGTCCCTCTCTTTCCCCATTCGGGATTCCCGATGTTCTCTTTCTCTTTCTGCTCCCTTCCTTGTCCGTCGCTGGAGAAACCGACCGTTCCGTCGATCTCGTTCTTTCTGGGTTATTAAAGAAAGCCGCCTTCGGGGTCATGTCGGGTTAGGTCAGGACGGCAGGGAATAATGAGCAGGGAAAAGTTAAACGAGAGTATTTTTTACCGAGAGGAAAATTACGCTGACCTCTCTCCGGTCGTAGTAAAAGCGGGGAAACGAAGACGGTAGATCGCGGCCATGTGGCTACGACAGAGGAAGAACCGGGAAAGCGAGTCGACGGAGCAACGGAGAGAGGATTATAGACACCGGCAGTGCGAGAGAGACGGGACGAAGAGGGGCAGGGAGAGAGAGGAGGAAGAAAAGGGAACTGAACGAGAAATCCAGGGGTTGGAGGTCTTGGGGTGGCACGAGGGGGTGTCTTCCATTCATTACCGCCGGTTACGCCTTAATGGAATCTTCGTGTCCTCATCTTTCCACTGTCCTTCCTTGCCGCCACGGCGTGGTAATTTCTGTTTTGCCGAACAACAAGTCGTTTGTACCCTCGGCCTGTAAAGGCGGTCAGACGCCATTCACAAACACCAACCACGACCTGCAACTTCCATCGTCCTTAATTTGTCCTATTTTCGTTCCGCCCCGTCTGATTCTCATTTAACGTAGTCGTCGAGTCGGATAATTCAGTACTAACTGGTCCTGAAGTGTTGAATTTTATTCTTGTTTTTCGTCTTTAATTTTGACTACGAATCATGGTTTTAGTTGTATGCTGCATGTAATGCGTTTGTTGAGTCGCGGGGATCTTGTAATTTGTAATGGATGGCTTGTATGAAAAGAGAGTGGGTAAGTACTTGATCGATCAGTTAAATGATTAATTAAATGATCAAAAATTACAAGTAGGATATTGGATGAAGTTCAACGCAAATGCAGATAATTGATTCAATTACTAGTTCTATTGTTTCATATGTCTCCTAGATAGAATAACATTTAATAATAACTAGTATTCTTCAAAAATGATTTAACTGATAAGTTATAACGCATGAAATGATATAGCCGTTACTTTCGTAAACCTTCTCCAAACTCAATTATTGATGTAGCAATCAAATAAATGACACTTGCCCTCGATATCTAAGAGCTGCGATTCAAACCTACACATTGTAATTCATTTAAATGCTCTTACCACCTTAACGATGAAATCCTATACCGCAAGAGAATGCAAAAAGGAATTGAATATTTTTAGTCGTAATCGCAAGAAACTCCTCGCTACAATTAATACAAAAGATAACTGAACGGTTAGGATTACAGAAAACGAAGCCATGATCTCGTGTATTTGTATGTACTTACATATACACGAGTACCTAGACACATATGTTCGAAATGCTTCGAATGTGTGCCTAATGGAGAAAGCAGAGACTTATAAAATGGTCTGGCACAGTAAAAATGAAAAGGCGAAACGGCGAAGAAAGGGGAGGGGCGGTGTTATATCTGTTCTTTGAAGTACGGGATATCAAATTATTCTGCATAAAGGATGACACAGGTCGATGGTAATAAACTGACTCGGGAAATAATGGCATAACGAGCATAAAGTGGGGTCCGCTCGTGCAGCCGGCGAGCCAAAGAGGCGGAAAAGGGGTTGAAGGACCAGGTAGGCCCATTATCCCCGGCGTGTCCGTGTACACAACAGGGTGTCTATAAATGTTTCAGGGACTCTCGATTCTCGCGATGGTAATTTATTCGGAAAGTCACTTGTCACCTGAGTAACGTGAGAACGATCGAGATGCATCTACATGCAGATGTCGCAGCCAGTTGCCATCCAAGTGCTGTCGATTCCATTCCAATTTTTTTACGATTCCCTTTTTTTTCCCTTCCTTTTCTTGCCCCTTTTTTGCTGCGTATGCCACGCAACCAATCGTCATTGCGCGTGAACACTAATCGAGTTAATGTTCCGTGAGATGCTACGCGTGTAACTCGTGAATCTTTAGTACGTTCCTTTTCGAAGTAATACAATTTGTTAACGGTGAAATCGAGAAATAAGGTAACCATAAATGTAGGCTTGAACGTGATAGGAGTATTTTATTTAGTGACGGCCTTTTTCGTTAATTTAAGTTTAGGTATATCCGTGAAGGGGTGAGATATCACTTCTACGTGAGATATAATAAACTACATATGCAAGAAGTAAAGTAATATTAAAAGAGTTTGAAGATATAAGTAATATATAAGTGGTATATATTAGATATAATAAAATTTTACCCGTGGCGTAACATAATTATTTAACATTTTTATAGTTGGTGTAACAGTATTAGTTCCTTGGCGATGTTATCAGTAAAAGAAGAAATTACAGTTTCTTCTATCGTTTTTCATTTACTTCTTTCCATCGCTCTAAAAATCACATTATTTCCACAATTAATTAAAAGCCCACCTAAACTCTTCAAATAGACGCACAAAAAAAGGATAGCCCCGACAAAATCATACAATATTTCCCCACATCAAACTCCTCCGTATTGACTGAGAGAAGAGCTACCTGGTCCAATTTCTAGAATCACGCTGCACCGTCACAAAAACGTCTAACGTACATTCGATTCCAAGTGTACGGTGTAACCGACATCAAACAGACGGAAGTGACGGCGAGGGAGAAAAAAGAAAACAGGAAAAAAAAGGGCATTTCAGATTAATCCGAAGGTCGAAAGAAATGGAACACGTGGCATGACTCGAAAATACCAGACGACTGTCTTCCCACGCGTATATCTTAACCCTTATCCGTATCCAAACCTCTCCGCCTCAACCCTTTCGTTCCCTTCGCACTCGAGATCCCTCGCGTCCCTTGGGCATTCCATAAAATCTACATACGAAAAGGAGGAGTGCTTTCCCATGTCCCTATCTCGCGGACACCAGGCAGCCTATCCGTCCGAGGAAACCTAATCTCTTCACCCTGCGCACGGGAAATTCCGAGAGGGAACGTTAGTCACGCGATATTCAAATCTTCGAAGATTTACCTTTGGAAGTTATGCGCGATACATTGACGATCGTGCCGCGTCTCGGTTTACGGTGGGGTTCATTGTTACGATCTGGCTGTGATCTCTGTCATAGCGAGGTTTATGTTGTGAGAATTTTCACGGGGTCGGGGAAAATAAACGCCAAAGGTAAAAGTTACGGTACACCTGTCCCATTCGTGTTCTCTGCTTATGCGTGCGATATGAAATACAACCGGTCTTTGAAATAATTCACTTAACACGTGGACTACAAACGTAGAATTAATTGTCAAGGATTTGGTATTGTAGTTCTTAAAGTACACTGTTATCAGTTTGCCTGCTCAGGTTACTAAGTACTTTCATTCGGTCCTTAATTTGCTAGTTCCCGTTGTCAGTGATTATTGTGCAGTCAACGTGTTAACTGGTTAAATACTGCTTTGTTTATTGTATAGTGAATAATATTTGATTCGTGTACCGTGGTAATAGTCATCGATAACTGTTTCTAGCAACATTAGTTGGAATATTTGCGTTTAGTAAGCAGTAATATTTAAAAATGTTTGAATACTGCTGATGTTGTAACTGGCCTAAGGAGTTGGAAAGATAAATACGAAGAATACGATAGCATAGCTTGATATAATAATTTTATAGTATGTTTTGCTACTATCTGTACGCTCATAATATCATAAAGATTAGATTCCCATGTTCTGGGAAAGACGTCGAATTATCTGTTTGTATTCCTCGTGTCCATACATTTGGGTCAAGAAAGATACAAGGCTGAGAACGCCCGACTCCTTCGAATAATATTTTGAATTAATAACTTGTTTTTGTATCATGTGTACATAGAAAAATATAAAAATTTGTTTAAATAATATATGTTATTATTCATTCTTGTTCTTCTACATTCCTTTTTGTGAAAAGGTGTGTATTACGTACAGTAACAAAATTATTGTTAATAAGTTTGCTTCGAGTAACTTCTGTTTGAAGGAAATTAATAATTCTGATGTGCATCAAAATATAGATAAACGGGACCGTTATTTGGCCATCGGAAAACAGTTTCGTGCCGCCCTGTGACTGTTTGACGACCGTGTTTGCCGAAGGTCCGTTTACACGTGAGGTAACGTCGTTAGAAAATGTGACAAGGTACATACACACGTGTCCGATGCTGGCTCTTCCTCTTCTAATACAAATTTACACAGGTACTTAAAACTCGAGGCCAAACACGAAAGAAATTTCAGATGCACACGAAACCATGATCGGTACCACATATTTCACTGTGACTAATATCTATGAGAAGTGCGCGCGAAAGATCTGTTTTCTACTATTTATGATAGCGTTTAACTATATGACTGTATTACAGCATATGGATTATCTATCCGATTTTTATTACCAAAATTGGACTAGATACCTCAATATTTATTCGCCGAAAATTTAATCCAATCTGATTAGAATTATTATAATTTATAGTTGAAATTAAATGTAGTTTGAAAAAATGAATTGTTCTTAACGAATGAAAGAATACATTAACTGTCATTTATGAATATTAAACATGCGAAAGAGGAAATTGCATTGGATTATTTAATTTAGCATATCGTATATCAGATATTATGTATTATACATTTACGTTCTGCGAAATATAAGAAATTAAAATTTCCACTGAAAGTGTAATTTTCACTAAAAGGTAAAACAATCCGTTCACGATTTAACGTTTTTATTATAGACAAGCTGCTGACCTTGAAGAAAATACATCAAATTCGTTTCTTAGACAAGAACAGTATTGGTGCGAACAGGATATGGGAGAATTAAACTTGATGACTCAATATAGCTCAAATGGGAATTAACCCACTCGTGTTCTCGAGCTTAACCCTTTATGGTCAGAGGTCAGGACATTCACAGTTGAAACTTTACTGTTTAAATCGCGTAGAAAATATTCAGTATTAATTTCTTTAAGTAGGACAATAACAAGTATTTTTTGTTTACTATATCCATCGCACACTATTATTTGTTTTTATCATAAATAATAATCAACCTCCGAATGTATGTATATATATATATTTGTAATTTAAAAAGTAAAAATTCAAAATTAAATGAATTGTAGGTATACATATATTTATAATTTAAAAGTAATGAGATTCAAAAGTTATTAACCATCGATATACAGGAATTCAAGAAAAATATGCTTAAAATTAACGATGGGGTCCTTCTTTCATCATAACATCATTTTTACATTTCCACCACCATTAACGTTCAACAACCAATGAAAACGCGAACAATGTAATAACAATGTAAAGAAAAATTTTGTCTGGTTTCAGTAAATATATTTTTTCACATTTAAATATACCATTTACCAGATACATTGTACAATTAAACAATACGACAAAACATACATATTTACAACTAGTTCGTAAAATTTTAATTAAATTGTTAAAATATCTTGTAAATTAATATATAACAATTTAATAAACAAAAAATATATCTTCCATTAACGGGCGTGCCATTTTTCAAATGTATTGTGTCTTTTTCTGGCGCAAAAGTGTGTAGAAATTTTCT
Source organism: Nomia melanderi (assembly GCF_051020985.1). Taxonomy (NCBI): domain Eukaryota; kingdom Metazoa; phylum Arthropoda; class Insecta; order Hymenoptera; family Halictidae; genus Nomia; species Nomia melanderi. Next base: position 9,273,696 of record NC_135005.1, read on the forward strand.
ACATTCGAATTTCATACGTGTTATCGAAGAGAATGCATCAATAACAATTATAAAACAACTGCATGCGTTGTCCCTTGCATTTACTTTATTCTTCGAACAATGAACGTTGCAAATGGTCAAACATTTTTAATTTCATATCTATTCTGATTTGCTCTCGTTGCTTTTTAATGGGTTTTAAGCGCGTGAAGTAAAAGTATGCGACTGCATATTCCTGAACCTGAATGAATGAACAATGTTATACGGAACTAAAAGAAAACAAAGCACTTCAGTATTAAATACTATGGATTAAATTATGAAAATGTTCAAAAAATTGTTACGAATGTTCGAGAAACAAGATTTTGAAAAGATAACTGCCATCAAAATAGGGGAAAAGATTAGACAGTATTTTTTAGGGCTCGCAAATAAGAAAACTTCTGTACAAGATAATCACCGTTTGTTTCTAGTTTACAAATTGAATATCACGACGGGATCATTGGATTTCCTACGGCGAATAGTTTCTCATAGACGGCTGTTTCCTAGTCACAGTTTGTGGTGGCTTCGTCCGCCGCACCCATGTCAGAGTTCAAACCGGTGAACAAATTGCCACGAGTAGCGGGAAGGCATTGCGGACAAGTATTGTCGGCAATTACGGGATTTAGGGCCAGCTTCCAATAATCCACGCACTCGGAGCCACTCGGAACCACTCGAGGCAATTGTCGGCGCTGGCTAACAGGGACGCGACAGGATACCCTGACCGCTTCGACACAGACCGATGCGATGTAACTAATTCCGTGGTTTGTATCGTTTTATCATATTCTAATTTTCGAATTTTATAAAATGTATATTGACATTCGAAAATGTTGGGTCACCCCATAAGTAACGCTGCTTTTTTCTGCTAATTTCTGCAACAAGAAATTAATATTTGTCCTTTTTTTTTTAATTGTTGATCTTTTTATTAATGTTTCAATGATATCATTTTCGAAAGACTTCTGTAGTTTTCTACTAAAAAATTCAGAACATATGATATTACTTACAGGATGATTTAATATTAATCACTTGTTGCAGGTAAAATTACTGTATGATTGAAAAAAAATCAATAAAGCTATAATCGATTAGAAGTGCGAACTGGAGCGTGGTTAATTATATTTTTTGAACTGGAGATATCGCAGGTAAATCAGAAAACATTTTTAAGCGTTCATGTACGTACCTTATGTAAACAAGGAAAGTTAAATAGAATATGATTTTTATAAACAAATTTGACTGTAGTGTTGTAATAATGTTTAATGTCGTTGATATGCATTTTACGTCATTCTACAATATTTAATTTGTTTCTTTTCAGCGCTGAATTCTTTTGATTAAATCAGTATTGTTTGTATTTTATGTTCACTCGTAATATTAATAACTAAAATGCTAATAGAACTTTAATAATACACAGGATCGCATAAATATAGAATTGGAAAATGAATAAAAAAAGGTTAAGCTTTTTATTTCGAGTAAAAAAATGAAAAATAAATTATATAAAATTCTGTGGTGCAATATTAAATAGCATATTTCGAAAATATTCATAATTTACAGCTCAGGCAGCCAATTTCAGTAAAACATTTCGTGCCCAGCGCGCAGAGTTTTAACATTGTTAAACGGGAGAAAATCATAAAACTGGTTCTCTCGTTATGAACAAGAAGCAAAGGTTAAAAATATTCTGAGCCGCATACGCAATGAACCGGACTGACTACAACTGGAGCAAAAATTAGACAACAGATTACAGTCTGATAAATTTTCAGACCCTCTCTTGTCTCGAGACAACATCGAGATAAGCTATTATCCCTTAAGGAGCTTGCTCCTGACCCCATTTTCATTCAAGTTCAATAAATCCGTAATGTAACGTAATAGGAAGAGATTACTGAACTCCCTCTCGTTACTGCTCCTTATCTCACAGGTCAGTCTTTAGTAATCACTGTTTCTACCAGTCACTTGACCCTTGAATATTAAAGTTGTTACGGTGTTCTGTTTACAGAGTCTTATTGAGACTCCGACCAGTCCTCCGGAACGTTTGAACAGCTGATAGTTAAACAGACATTGGTAGAAGGGGGAAGGGAAGAGAATTCTTGTTCCTCATTAAAGTGAATAGGTGGGGAACGCAAAAGAAATTTCACTGTTGTGAACGAACGAAATAATTCAATTGCATTTTCGGTTCAAGTGAAAGATAATTATATTCATGGTAAATTAATACGTAAGACAGTGTACATATTTACGCATACAAATTAAAAATTGAATGTATCTTTAAGTAATGTTTAGAGCATTTTATAATCTTAGATGTAACTATTAATCTAATTTTCTAATTATGCAAGCCAGACTATCGCGTTATTGATAAGAAAATATAATACTTGAAATGACAAAATATTTCTGTAAACCAAGAACAGGTAGTTCAACAAATATTTTATTCAAATATTATTTTACCTAATATACTGTACTAAATTCATTATACGAATATTCACAATTACATCTTTTACTTAAAATTGTTAAAAACAATATAACTCTATCAGTGTACAATCAAACATTCAAAATTTTAAAAACAGATATTTCCGTGAGCTACTATTCTAATACAGAAGAAATGTAATGAATTACCTCCAGCAATCCGAAAACATATATCATCGGTTACAATACCAACAATCTCCCACTCGTCGCAATACGAATAAAATATTTCCTACTTCTCGCAACAGCTCAAAATTCAAATCCTAAAAACGAAATTGAAATGGGATCGACACCATCGACCGCGAATTCTCCGGCGCAGGAACCGCAAAGCAAAGTTAACTGGAAAGCCGACCGAGGTCCGTCTTTGATCGGCAGCAAATTATCGAACCTCACCGAAAACGGCGTATTTCACCATTATCAGGATCTCGGTTCGACCTCCTGGCATCAGTGATATCACGAAGATGTACTGAGACACCTGAAACTTACGACGCGAGACAGTACACGTTAATGAGCACCGTTGAACGGTTTATCGTCAGGTCGGTGCTCGTTAGCCTTATCGGCGCGTCCTAATCGAGGAACCGGAGAAAAGTCCTAGTGGAATTCACGGGGCTCTCTCGATGGCCAGGAGACGATATGAAAACGTTGCCGAAGAGACGCTTCTGATGTTTCAGACAGCGTGCCGTAGGTCAGGCGACAGGATTAGCGGCGGGTCTCCCGGTCGCGCGTTACGACCGGCAGATCTTCGTCTTTCGTCCTCGATTCCACTTTACCAAGCTAGTCCACGGCCAAGTCAGCCACAGGCAAAGCCCATACACGCCTAGATACTAGCTAGATAAGTAATGCGCACCTTGTTAGGAATTTATTAAGTTTTCTTCTCTGCCGAAGCAGCGGGCACCGGTACACGTCCGGGATGGTACATGATCAGAGGGAATGGAAATGAATGGTCCATTTATACTTTTTAAGAGCGGTGGTGTATTAACTTTTAGCGGTCCGAAGTGCTCTTCGCTTCTATAACATGACGCTGTAATTATATATTCAAGAATACTTGGGAATCACTGAAATGGTACCTTTAAATGGTAAACTTGTGACACTACAAATAAATATAGAAGAAATGGTTAAAATAAGTTAATGTTGTAATAAAATCGAATGTCAAGTCTGATCCGACATAGGACGGCTAAGGGTTAAAACGGAGGGTTAGGGATCGGTGACCGATTTAAGTGACTTAGAAAGTGACAAAGATGAATGTATTCATTCCAAAATAATGTTCTATTCGGGACTAAAGAGAAGAATTGACGAGGATTAAAAGGTTCGCAGAGTCACATCCTCTAAATAGCTTCCTATGTGCCTGCTACGTAAAGCGCGTACCTTATGTCATTCGAGTATTAAATGTAAACTGAACTATAAACTCTGCTTAAGCCCAGGAGAAAGGATTGAAGGGTACACTTTAATTACACGTCACTTTGCGGGGAGGTGCGCGCGGCATTGCGCGGCTCATCAGACTCTGTCACAATTGAAACAAACAAAAAGTGGTTCCCTTGATCGCAGCAAGGAAAGGGGGAGGGGGCGAGGGAATTCCTGCTTCAGGAACAGTGCTTCGTGATTCCTTTATAAATGAAAGAGCTGGAACAAGAGCAAGAAGAAGAGGAAGAAATTGAAGAACAAGAGTACGGACAAGAGATCGGAAAAGACGAAGACTAGAATCAGGGACGAAGCCAAGGGAAAAGAGGAAGAGAGAAAGAGAGAGAGAAAGGGAGGAGGGAAGTAAGAGAGAGGCGCCCTTGAGAGGAATTCCGGGGTCGGTTCTGTGTGCGATCCAAGCGTGAAAGAAGAAAGAAGCCAGCGCAGAGAAGAGGGCATGATGAAAAGAGCGATGAAAGATTGTAGAGAGAAGCTGCTGGCTGGCGAGCTGACTGGTTGGCTGGCTGGCTGGGCTGGTCGGTGTAGGGTAGTATTGGTGGTGGTAGCGACATTGGTGGTAGTAGCTCAGAGGGAAAAAGAAGAGGGAAAGAGGTGGAGGTTGTGGAAGCAAGGGCGGTGGTGAAGGAGGAAGGGGTGGAGGAGACTGTACTAAGAAAAGCCGACACACGGGGTGGCTGGGAGCAGTGCAGATCAATGCCAGCCAGCCAGCCATCCAGCCATCCAGCCAGCCAGCCAGCCAGCCAGCCAGCCAGCCAGCCAGCCAGCCAGCCAGCCAGCCAGCCAGCCAGCCATCCAGCTAGCCAGCCAGCCAGCCAGCCAGCCAGCCAGCCAACCGACCCAACCCTTCCGAGTCTACTGCTCTTTAGTTCCCTAACCCTTTACCCCCTTTTTTCCACCCCGACTTCGGCGGACTCACCCGGAGATAAAACACGAACGGCTCCACAAGCTACCCCCGCCTATCCTTTCGGTCTCTATCCCCTAGCTTTCCTCTACCTCTTTCCCTGTCCTCTCTTCCACCCTCCTCCCTTCTCTTTCCCTATCACCCGTTCCCTCTTCCGCGAGCTCTCTTTCGTCCGTTCTGTCGTACCTATAGTCACCAACACCGATGAAAAATAATAGCTGTGGCTGTACCAAGGCGGAAGGGCGGCGAAGGGATGAGGGAGGAGATGCATTGGTGTAAACGCACTCGAGACGGAATTGCTCTGCAGCCTCTGCCTTCCCTTTGACGCTTCGAATGCCGTGCATTTCAACGAGTTGCCTTCCTCCCGATTTGTTCCAGGGAAACGATTTTTTCGGGGCAACGACACCCTACATATCCTGCTGCGATAGCGGATATCCCTTTGCCTGGGACAATGTTCTCCCGCGAAATTGACGGGGCATCTTTAGAAAATCGTGCGTCAAAGTAATCGCGTGCGTAAGAATTTCTGACGTTTCTACCGTGACATCTATTCGAAACTGAGGAAACGTACGTTCGAAAAATTAGGGATACTTCTTCTTCTTCTTCTTCTTCGCGGAAGAAGGTAACGGGAAAAGGGGAATACGCTTGCCAAAAATTCTGCAATCTCTGCCAACCATTTAACGTGGTCTTAAAAAGGACCCAAAAGTTTTACAACAATAGCAATGGAGAGTCGTTTGGTTGCCAGTAAAGGGCGTCAGTTTCAGAGTTCTTCACTTACAGCCTGATCTTCCCTGTAAGAAGGATGAACACTGTCGAGAGGGCCAGCAACAGTGAGGGAACGCTGGGATGAAATGCCTCTCGCAATCTGCCAAGAGTTACTTTCATGTTTCTACAGAGTGGCGGTGGCGCGGTCGCATATAAAACAAATTAATCTCGTTAGGTGGAGCGTCTACCTTCGACCTTCTGCCTTTCAGAAGCACCCCTGCCCGTTCCAGCGGCTCCCTTCCTCAACTATTTCACGGTGAATCCAGCGACTTTGCTCCTCTTTTATCTTAATTCGTCGTCTAAATGAGAACGAAGTCGCGGTTACCGCGGTTCCAGGGGAAAGAGGACTTCTTGAATCGGTCCGACTTTAAAAATCCTGTTCACTGGCCAACTCACTGGTCGGGTTTCACTTTTCTCCATCACCTTTTTCCCCTTTTTTTCCGCTTCCACGAAGAGGTACTTCTCGCTTAAGTCGACATCCCGAGTTCTTGGACCAACGCCCTACCTATACAGAACTGTATTCTCGATACAATTAAGAAACAACCCCTACGTGAAGTTACCGTTTCTTTTATTGTATAATCAAGTTTTAATTGCAATACTATTCTGCATACATAATAAAAATATGATTAGACCTTCACATTTTTCCGTCGTTTAGGACTGTATTTTCAAATTTGTTCGAATCTATTTCGAACCAAAACAGCATACATGTATCTAATAAACAGTAATACTGAATACGGTAATAATTAAAACATTACGAGCATTGCACTCAACTGAATCGTAATACCGGATAATTTTTTATTACATTCCGTACTAAATACCATACCCTCACATTTCTTCCCGATTTCTCTCACCCCAACGCCGACGCACCACCATTTCATCAGCAAAAACAATTCCACATACTTTCAAAAACCCGAAAAAATTCCTAGCATCCAATACCATTTCGACTAACATCTCACAATTACAACATCTCAACCAAACATTCCTTCCTCAAACTATGCAGCATACATTACACGATACTATCTCCAATTAACCAACACAATATCCATTGTCCAGCACAGAAGACGCAAACCGCCCGGAATTCCTCCCGACGATCGACCGATCCACACAGCGCGCAGAAAAATGCTACACGTCGAGCTACAAAACGGGACGTGCAAAATGACCTAATTCAATTTCGCGGAGGCAAGGAAACCGATCGGCGTGTAGGACATCGGACGTCAGAGGCGGACGTCTCTCCCATGTTTCATCTCGGCGTGTAAATGAGAAAAAAAAAAGGTAAGGAAACCGGCGGCAAGGGGACAGCGGAGGAGGGCACGAAATGAAAAACTTGGAAACGCCGGGGAGAGCTCGGTGGGCGGGGAATGTCCGCGCTGCGGAAAGAAACTGCGAGGAAAGCACACACGACATCTCGGGGCGCGCGTGAAAGGGTGCGTGGCGTTCGGACGAGGGGCCGGGGGTGTGCGTGGCCGTGTCTGTGTCCCGCGAGGGTGGAATCCCGAGCGCATGCGCGTACGTGGCCGTCAATACGGCTGCCGCACAGTGCACACGCTACCCTTTCTCTGTCCTTTGTCACACGTACAGGCGTGCGGCGCACGGCGCACACGCCTCGGCCTGGCCGTCCACGTGTACGCACACAGGTGAGCGACCCGTATGTGCGCGCACGTGTTTCCGACGAAAAGAAAATACGGCCCGGGCTTTTACGGTGCTTCAAGGCGAGCGATTTTACTGTTCGAGTAAATAGGAGACTCGACACGCGCGCGCGCTAGCGCGAGTGTAAAGAGCGACCGACACGAAAAATTCGAAACGAGCGGCGGCGTTTGAGTGTTAAATGACGATAATTAATTAGACGTTGCGCGAACGCGGCGAGCCGCGGCTCTTATCGCGTGGCATTCCTCGCAGAAATTTCGTAATTAAATAGTTTGATTGGGACGGATTCGCGGCTCGCGAGCGCGGCTCGCGAGCGCGGCAAGGGCGCGACGTAATTTAGATTAGTATCGGGAACACGTGAGCTTGTTAATGCGATCGCGAGCTACGATCGCTTTCCGCGATAATTAACGATATTCCGTTTTAATATCGGCCGTGCTGGGTGCACGGGCGTATTTTACGGACGCGTACGCGGCCGAATGCGCGTTGATGACATCGAGTGTTTCGTTGTAGAAGCGTGGATGTTGATCGGGATTAAATCGGGAAAAATTTGGAATCGTAGGAAATGAGGGACCTGGTAGGGTTGCGAGGTTTTCGAACGGCGTTTAATTTATTATTGGGATGTGTTTAATGTTGATCGACGGTGGTTGGTTTATTTTAATATATAGAGTTTGACGGAGGAAAGACAAAAGTTAAAAAGGTATGCATGGATGTATTGTCATTTGTTCGTCTAGCAATTTCACCATTGGAACCGTCTGTGTATTTTTGGATGCTGGCGCGAGTAGGGATGTTCCGATATCAAAATATCGATACTTTTACTTATCGAACAAAAGTATCGATACCCACTTGTATCAGATCAAAGAGTGTTTTATTTTCAATCTACTCAAAAAAAAAAAGAAAAAGAAAGGTAATAAGTCATAAAGCAGAAAACTATGAGTAATACCAGTGTTTCTAGTGATTAAATCAAATTGGATACTAAAAGTATTCAGTATGGGATTGAAAGTATCGATACAGAAGTACTCAGTATTGAATTAAAAGTATCAATACCGGAAATACTCGGTACGGAATTAAAAGTATCGATACCGGAAATACTCATTATCGAATTATTACAGTATGAATACCGGAAATTCTCAATATTAAGTTAAAAGTATCGATACCAAGAATAGTCAGTCTCCATTAAACATACCGATACCATGCTCGGTATTTGGTTCGGTACACCCCCAGTCGTTAGTCGCGAGTACCGTTGGAAAACTCAGGCTCCGCAGATATGGGACACCGGCTATGCACTGAAGTAGGCAGACGTTCCGGAGGTTCGCGGCTCATTCGGCCGTGTGCGTGCACACGCGTGCCCCGTCACCAACACCCTCGTCAAGTGCTCGAGTAGTTCACCGCCGGTGAAACGCGCCGACCACGGTCATTTACGAGGCGGTCCACAGCTAGGTAATTCGAGCCATTGCGCAGACCCGTGGAAACTGTTCGGATGCTTCGGAGTTAGTTGTGCGAGACGGGACGCGAATTGTTCCGTTCCCAGCTCCGGCCACTGTCACTGCCAAGGTCAAGTGGATCGAAGAAATTCGTTCCCGAGCGTAATGAACGGGCCAGTGCAGCTGGTACTGCCGCCGAATACGTTATGCAAAACGGTTTTAATATGGCTTCGCATCGGCATGAATTATTGATTTAATTGGGAGCTGGCCGGGCTTGCGGCGGACTCAGGTGTAACGTGGAAACGTAACAGGACGGTAATGAATATCGTAGTTAACGCGGCACAGACGAGATTTTAATGATTCGACGAACTATAATAATGGATTGGCAAATATTGTTAAATATTCATAAGACTAGCAGGTTAATGAATGAATATCCGCATAATTAGTGGTATTCTGAGAGCAGTGATTTTGTATAAATATCTAATAACTGAATGGACATTATCGAAAGCTGCTAACTAGCGACTAAAGTCGCATTAGCATGGCAATAAACATGCATCGATAAATATTTTTATGAGAGTATGTGTTGTTTCAGATATGTAGCTAGTTAAATTCTGCACACTGTTATTAACATAGTATTGTTGAAATTTAAAAATAGTCTGTCCTTCCTAAATGCTACTTATTCTTTTCTACATTTTCCTCTACTACGACAATCACAAAATTTGATATATACCTGATTGGTCTTCAGTTATTCCGTTTATTAATTGCCAAAAGTATCCTTCAGAAATTCTATACACTTAAAAAATAATACCAAAGATATTATACAATGCATACTAAATACATAGCGTACCATATAAAACCTATCAAAAACACAGATAAATAACAGTATAACAAATTCTTTTTATAGCAACAGTGTCATACTTCAAACACAGTTCTTCCGCGCAAAAAAAAATGATATTGTCGCATTGATTCTTCTTCGAGCAGTTCTACAAAATAAATGCGCCGAACGATTTATCAAGATGCCAGGACCCACGCATTATTTCGAAGGAGCATCTACATATTTGAAATCACAACACGCTAATCCGTCATCATCCGATAAGTCAACTTATTTTATCATTAGGGGCGGGCCGAGCCAGCATTTCATTTGTGATCATTTTAAATGCACGCTTCGTCGCTTAACGTCAACTCCCCAAACGATTTGTGCCGACCCTAAACAGTTAAACGATCAACGCGAGGAAACCACTCGGTGCTCGATGAATCGGAACCTTCGTTGCATCCGCATGACGTATGCTTGGTGAGCGTGAAAATACGTGCGCGTCAGTACGCGCGCACGCGTCGAGTGCATCGGACGCACCGCGCCGGCCTCCCTTTAATGAGGGAAAAGAAAAAGACACGTCGTGTTTCGAACCGTCGAACGCAGTAATTGCTCCTGAAAACAATTAGTCCGGCTCCCCAATTTATTTTCGAAATTCTCATTTCTACGCCGCGCCGCTGGCAGTCGTCCTTGTCGCGCGGCAGCGCGCCCTGACATTATTTAAATTCAACGAATATCATATGCAATTTGAATACTAATTAGGAAAATATAAAGTGTTCCGATTATTTTAGATATTTCCGTTCCCGTGGGACGGTAATGTTTCAATTTCAATGTTTTCGCAAGAACAAGACTTCAATGGGTGGAAAACGTTTTACGATGGAATTGCTCGAGTTCACGTTGCGTCTCTTTAATCTCGATCATCGGTATTTCAGAGTATGATGTACTGATTTATAATTTTGTATTTGAATACATTGAATTAATGGTTCTGATAGTAACAGTTCGAAGAAGGATAAGAGTTTTAATGTTTTTCGTCAGTGTTTGTGATGCACTAGTTTATACCTGTTAATTTTTTTAACAGATAGAATTAATCTAGAATCGAATTAATATAATGTTAATTAACAATAACGATGAATAAAATTCCTTTATTTTAAAACTGAGTTAAGTTTAGCCTACTATGTTACATTCTTACAAAACTTTCAAATAATCTCAGAAGGTGTATGTACATATATATAAGATATATGAATAGAAAAGCATTGAATGATTTTGTTACATAGTGAGGAAAATATTGTTTTCTTCATCTTACATATTTTGTCAGATTATATAATACAAATGACAGGTAAACCATTGAGTAAAGAAGATTGATTAATGCAAATCCTCGTCGAGAAATTTCGCCACTATAGACACGAAAGGTTCGTAAGGAATACTCGTTTCCTTCCTTGTTCCTTCGTTTGCTCTTATACTCCGTAAGCGCGAGTAAATCCCACCAAGCATGAAACAATAGCTGGTAGGTGTATTTTTATTTGTATATTGCTGTAGGATCCAGTGCAGCTGTGCGAATTTCGTCGTGTGTTGACGCAGTAGATAAGCGGCGAATAATGCACAGTAAAAGTAACACAATCGTTTGAGAATGAAAATTGAAAGTATAGAATAAGCTTTTTTTTTGTATTTTTGTTAGACGTAAATATAGATAGGTTTCAATGAAAAATAAGAAAAATTCTAATCGATCTGCATTCGAATACAAATTAAAGGGGAAGAACATATTTGACGTGCTTATAACAAAATAGACAGATGTATTTGAATAAAATATTATAGATATAAGTAGATTTTGGATAAACTACTCAATTCAATACCAGTACACGTACTATTGTCACTTTTATTTAGATATTTAAAAATCTTTAAATATTCCCTGATATTAATTACATAATTTACCATAATTATTACACCTAAACATTATTTTGATTAAAATGTTACTATTCACGCAAAACTATTCTCAGTGCTGTTTAACCAGTTTTTAATAGTAAAGTCCGTGAAAAAATCACAAATCATTCGACAAAAGTCTATTACCAATATATGTAACATTTAGTAGACTGTTTTACCGTTGCAAGTTCAGTATAATGTATCACACACGTCATTATTTTATTAATGTGCACTTAGGTACCAATACTAATCCTTTCGAAAAATAATTTATTAGACTTGCCATATCCTTATACGCCATGAACATATAATAATCAAAGTGGAGCCATTAATACAGCAATATATCTAGTATTTGAAAACTATCCTTTCTGAAATCCAGCGATGATTTTTTGAACTATGAATTACTAGTTCCAAGACTTGACTTGTACACGAGGAAAACAAAACTACGAGGAGAAAGTAGAAGGGAAGAGCGAGGACGAGTGTAAGAGAAAAACAGATGAGAGTGAGAAAGAGAGAGAGAAAGAGAAAGAGAGAGAGAGAGAGAGAGAGAGAGAGAGTGGGAGGGTGAAAGAAAAGCAAAACGGGTGAAACGGAGAGAGATGGCGCAACCGGGAACTTTTTAAGCAAATTAATCAATATCAACGAGAACGGAAGTTTACACGAACTACGCCGGAAAAAAGATTCTGCTAGGGAAGATCCGGGCGCACCTCGCTAATTTCTTTAAAGTAGTTTAGCAATTTATTATTTTCCTATTTTCCGCGAACTTCCACGGCACGTGCACACGAAAACTTACATTCTTATTTTGTTCGACTTTTCTATTTCCTTGTCCGACAGCGATAGAAAATCTGTTTTCGTCACGGCAATGAAAATAGCCATAAAATCTCCGATATCAATTTCAAATCCAACGAATTGTACGAAAACTGTTTAAACGTGACAAAACCTGTTACGTTAGTTGGGTAAAATAAACTCGTTAATATATCTTATTTATATACAAATTAATATCTTATCTGACTGTGAAAAACTATGGAGATCTAATTGTTTAACGCATATATAGCTTGATGACGAATATTTATTACTTTACAGAGAACGATCAGAAGTATATATATGATTCTTATGGTTTTTTAAATATAAATAAAGTAAACAAAATTTTGTCAGAGATATTCTTTTGAAAAAAAATACGTAAAATATATGTGCTTCGTTAAAATTTACGTTGTTCTTATATAAAGTACAGCATTTCCATATATTTTGTCGACAAATGACTACAAGATATGTATTGAATAGTTGATTATTTTGGTTTATTGTGTACAGTCTTCGAAATATATAATTTTCAATAATAATATTCAATCTTACACTGAAATTGTAATCGCGAACAGTGCGGAGGATGAACGTGTTACGTTACAAATATAAAGTTTCAAGTAAACTGAGACTAAAGTTGTTCTAACCCACGTAACTTCCGTTCAATAAGTCCTTCGTTCCCTTTGTATTTCTATATTCTGTAATAGGATAAAGTGAAATTGGAAATTCCATGAAAGTAAAAAAACTAAAATTTGTTCAAAAACGTTTCATAAAATTGTCAACCTTTTTATCTTTTAATTAAAATCAAACGGATTAATTTTCCGTGAGCACTATTTACATTATTTTGGAATACCTTCAAGAAAACTTCTAATATCAAATTAATGAACATTAAACCAAAATGAACGAAAACAGAGGAAACAATACATCAGAACTTTTATTGCATTATTTTTTGCACATCGTTAAAGACAGACGTCATGCGAAACAACAATTTTTCAATCTTTCCAATGCGAATTATTAAATAGCACACTCAACGAATCTCAATATTTCGAGCGCAAAAGAATTTGTATTCGTATAAATTACTATTTTTAATAATATAAAATAAAAATCTATTTTCGTCGTCGAAGATAATTTCCTACATAACATCTACCCAATTAAAATAAATTATTCCTGTTTTTGATATTTCTTATACAACAAAAACTACGCATTTTACTTCACATTCATATCATACACCCAAGAAGCTTCTTCATCACTCGAACGGTGAAGCAATTGATAAACGAAGAATCCGGCAACTCCCTTCGAATCCCTTCAAAGCATGTTGCTGGCTCGAGCGGCACACCCAAAAGGAAGGAACCCCGTCGATTCAAAGTTCGCAAGTTCGGCGGTGCCAAGACCCAGGCGAAATTTCGGGCGGTCCCTAGCCCTCGGACTTTCGTAGTCCCACGGCCCAGAAACTTCCATTCCAAAGGAGTTTTTCCCCGCTAACGACCGGCGATGTTTGAGCGCGGTAAAAGCCAACGGGAACGCGCAGACGAGGCAAGTTTTGGCTAACAAGGGACTCTCTGAAAGAGTAGGCACCGGATAGGTATGTAAATCTCGTTTCACCGAGGTCGCGCTGCCTCAACCTCTTCCTTTTTCTCTCTGCCTCTCCACCTCCTTCCAGCCGAGTCAGTCCACCCCTGAGTCAGGTTCTTTCGCGGCCCACGCCGGCAGGGGTGGATTTTAACCCTTTTTCCAGCTATCGATTTTCAGCTCGAGACAGATGAGAGCGGGTTTGCTCGGTGTGCCTTCGGCCACTCGGCATCCACACTCGACTCCACTCGACTACTTCAACGCCGAGACTCTACCTGGCCACTTGTATCCTCGCTTCTTTTCTTCCCCTTCCATTTCGTCACTCCCCCTCCCCCCAGCCCCTACCAGCAACCCCGTGACGCCAGCCGGCTCGAGGGCTCACCCCCAGGTGAAACGGCGACTTTATATTCGCGATAACGATCGTCTTTGATTGGACCACTCGAACACCACAGAAACGCTTGTCCACGTGAACTTAACGGTCCCTGTCGACGTTCTATCATTCGGAGGAATGTTTTCGCTCTTTGTAGCTGACGGCGAGGGGGCGGCCGAGAAGTTTCTGATGAATGCGATAGGAACTTTTCGGCGAAGCTGAGGTTACTTCGTGTACCGCTCGCGCCGTTCTGAATTACCGCACAACGCGCTCTTAAATTTTCGAAGTATCATCGAGTTTATTTGCGACCTTTTATTCGCTTTTCTTTCTGCTGATCGAGGAAAATGCGGATAGAGGGGCCTTGCCAAGGGGTTTAAACGAGAGTTACTTTTATTGCGATCTTTGACAAAATGATAATAATTGATTTCTTGTGAAATGAATTAATGTGACATGTATATTAGAAGTTATTTCAGGATATTGTCTTAGAAATTTTGTTGCAAGAGGTGATTATTATTAATATGATGGCAAAACACCGCACATATGTTTTTTTCTTGTTCTGTGACCGTGTATAATACAATTTACGCACAATTATGTTTGTGAGATAAACAGTGTATCTATTCTTGGCAAAATAAAAGTGCACAACAACGTTATAGGACGCTTCAGTATTTAACAATGCATAATAAGAAGTATTTGCAGGTCTAGGGATTTCGTAAATAAGTAGTTGATTCCATACGCACGAAAACTAAAGTATTTGATAGACACTAAATATTTCAGAATTCATGAACTTTTACATTATTTTTACTGAATTTTCGGAATATTTAGAATTTGTATGCATGACACTTAGTATTTACTAAACATTTACCATTTAGTGCTAGTAAAAGATCACGCATAAGAAATCTAACCACTCCTACTTCATTTTGAAACTTTCACTTCTACTTGATTTTCTCTATGCAAATTCAAATGTTCAACAATACAATTAGGAAAACAGAATCACGATAGAAAATAGTTTTTCCCAATGAACGCAATGAAAATCACTGTTTCGAAAATCTCACACATTTCTTCACCTTGTATTCATTCTGTGCAATTCTACACTTTCAAATTTCCCATGGACGTATAAAGATCTACAGTCTACTTATAAAAATTTACATTCTTTTACCCCCAAAACCCATTGTGCGTGGAAGTAAGAAGCAATTCGTGCGCTGGTTAGCATCACTTCCCGCCACGTTCAAATTTTCTCTTCCATCGCAGCTACGAGTGCCACCCACTCCGTATCCCCCATCGAAGGTTTATCTTTCAGCGATGGAACGTCGCTTCGGTTGGCTGTGCCAGCTTGTACGGCGAAGTGCCGTGGTGCTAGGGGGATTTGATTGATTGCCAGGGTGGAGTCTAACACACGAGGGTGGCTGACTTGCGCAGATTACACACGTACGACTTCCCCGACCGAGCACTAAGATTCCGCGAAGAAAAAGGAGGTCGCTTCTCCTCCGCACTCGTTCGGCTTCGCGGAATGGTTTCCTCGAGAAGACACTAGCCAGATACCATTTACAGCTTCAACGATGTGTAAAGACACTGCGCAGGTGGAAATTTATGGGGTCACTGTTGCGTTTACGTTCATAACGTGAAAAAAATGTCGAGAACATTTTATGCATTATCTACGACATAAATGAATGTGCAATTCGTGAACGTGATAACGAAACGAGAATTATTTAACTGTTATGTGAGCAATTGAAATGTTCGTGTATTTTTCTTTATTTATCTGATTTTAGTAGTTTTTCTTATTTGCTTTCGGTTTAAATTGGTTATTTTTGGAAAATAGTGTCCCACTATAGGGCGTTCTTCTGTAGCCTCCTATTCAATTTATTAATATTCAAATTAAACATTTTCTATTCAATGTAGATTCGTATTTAAATAATTGCGTGGAAATGGAGGAATACCACACCTATGTAAATACTGTTTTCTAAGCCATCAAGTTTTCCGAGAAGTATAGACACCCTAGTTTTATTGAAAACCGACAGTACCTTGATTTCTCATTTATAATCTGTTATTCCAGTTAACATTAGAATCATAACCGATTTTCAAATATATTTGGTACCCTTTAAAAAATCCATATTACACATTCTCAAATACTGATCACAACACACTACCTACAACCACTACGAACTAACCAAACTACGAATCCTAATGTAAATTCAAAATTTCAAAATCACAAATCGAAAAATAAAATTCCGATTAAAGATAGTCTCTTCCAATATTATAAAGAATGCACTACACTTCAAATATTTCGTATACTTCTCTGTATTATCTGTGAACTTTTGCACCCCGAAATCTACCACAATATTAATCCCATAACAATAAGCGCATAAAAATCCGCAATCCGGTAACGACAAATACGGCCGCCACCGAAATGCTTCCGTCTGACCCCGCACGTTCACCAACATGGACGCCACCGTCGAAAAGCCGACATACCAGTAAGTAAAAGGTACAGGAAACCATATAAGTTTTATGGTAGACGTACCGTGGCAAGTGTATGCGCGCCTGAACCCGCACACATGGGCCATGTACACAGAGGGTGCATGAGGGGGTGGATGGGCAGAGACCAATCGGAAGCAAGCATTCTTTATCCGACCAAGTATCTTGAACGCATGCCTCACGTACGAGGCGTGGTTTGGGGCTACCCCTTACCCGAACGCTCGCCAGCTCCTTTTTTCACAGGCGTTACGTTTTGCGTCCCCGCAGCAACGTACCGCCATACTAATACTTTAAATTCGCGTTTGCTGCCGCGGCGCGGCTACCAGCCGCAAGCTGCCCATTACCACCCCCACTGTCTTCGAAATAAATATCGTCGAGAAAAGTATTATCGTCCAAAGTTATCGAAATTGCGCACCGTGCATGTCGGTCGTTTTTCGAATTTTAAAGGCTTCCTTGAAATATAAATGAAATGTATCGAAGTTCAGTGGAGCTTGTTAGTAAAGTTCAAGACTTAATGACGGAAGTATCGGATTCGAATGTAGGTATAAAAAGGCACGGTAAGTAGAAAACAAGATTTTCACTTATCAGTTTGCTCGCAGTCATGACATTTTACAGCGTTCTTCGCACGTCCTATTTGCACAGGTGTCCAACTGATAGAGGTATGCGGCGGTCTTTCACCAACGTCTATGGTGGGATGTTTCTTCTAGCTGCGAGGATATTATTTTTGCATACTTGAATTAAAATTCTGTAAAGTAAACACTGTGTGGCAGGAATTAAACGTCTCCGAATGAATTTTTCATGGATTTGATGTGGACGCAGTGACACTGAGGGATTGAACGAAAATTGTACGACAGATGGAAGTATCGAGGGCTAGAGATAGTTATCGCATCATTCTCGAGGTAATGTAATACGTGTAGTTTTAACAACTATGTGATTAATAAATCGACTCATTTGTATTTTTACGATGAATTTATTGTCTATCAATTTTAAAATATCAGTAACATAAGAAACATAAGTTATAACTCACTGAGTATTCATGTGGTAAACATATATACTAAGAATAAAAATGAAGTTAACAAATAGCAAACAAAAATAATCAAATTGCTTTTACAAGTTCCCAGAAATATTAAAAACACTGCTTAATATCGAATACATTTACATCCAGTAAATTATGTAAATTCTTTAATATCGACAATTTAATATAGAATCCATCTTAATATACAACAGAATCACAAGTAGATAATATCAAGCTATAACATTAAAATCAACCAAACTAACCAATAGTATAATTGTAACTATCTCCGTGATCACAAACAACCAAGTACCCAAAAGACTAATACACATGATACAACAGCAAGGAAAAGAAAATAAAGAACCAATGCCAAATATAATCGCAAGAAATGAATGATCCTAAAAGGAGAACTGCAAAAATGGAAAATCAAAGCCCATTATGAGACGAATTGTGCTGAGCAGTTGCAACAAGTAACTGCCAGCATAAAAATGGAAATGGAGCGGCGGTCGAGACATTTAAACCTGAACTCTAATAGCCGTAACGGGCGTCGCGTCGCGGCAACGAAGGCGGCCGCAAGACGGACGAGGCGAGGCCGATTTCGAGATTTCCATGAAATTTCTCGACAGTAGTGCATGTGTACGGCGTAACGATAATGCATACTCGTATGCTGATAGGCACGTGGGTGGAGGGGTGAAGGTTGGAAGCGCCTCGGACCCGGTGCACGTCGAGAGATATCTCTCATTATGCATTCCTTTCAGGCGGCCGTCATTATTTTACATATTGCAGGAGGAGGCGTACCGACTGCCTTTGCCAATTTTTCCAGCCGGGCAAAAAGGAACGGTCGGCAATTTGGTGGCGGCATGTGCGTGCACCTGTGCACCTCGCCGCCTAACAACATTGCTGGAAGTTTAACTATGCCGGTATAGAAAAACACAATCGTTTTCCCGGCCGCTTTGTGGTTAAAGCGCCGAGAAAAAAATATTGTTAAACTGCGTTCTGCGTCGCATTGTTTACGATGCTGCGGGGTACCCTTTGTTTGCGTCCTTTTTCTCTCGGTCAACTTTCATTTCATTTGACGCGTTAAATGAAATTTGGAGGGAACTGTTGGTTCGTGCTTGCTTGAACGGATTGTGCGTGATATTTGGATTTTTGTGTTGCACTTAAGAACATTGCGCGGAAGCGGTATCACAAGTGACGGTATAGAGTAGCACAGAGAAATATTTATTTTGTAAGTACGAGAAGGGGGAGTTTAAGTATTTTATACTAATATTCGAATTAATCACAGTTTTGGAAATGTAACGTTTAAATTAGAATTCATTACCTCTAAAAGAAACTCGTTAAAGTTAACTTGTTGTATTTTTATATTTTCATTTTTAAACAATGTTTGCATGAATGTATAACTTATGTGAGAAAGTGTTGATGTCGATTGGATATTTCAAAGCATCAAGGATATCTAGCATTTTTTATTTTGATATATACATATAAATCGTCTTCAGTTAATGTTATAATTTCAAGTAAATATTATATAATAATATAATATAATAATAATATTATAATATAATTATATATTAATGTAATTCCATGATCTTTAATGTCTGGTTTTGTCAATGAACAATTTTAGACTTTGAATGCGCGTTTGATAAATTGATAGGTATGGATAATTATCTTTACCAATCCAATGTCCTCAATCAGCCACCGAGGAGAACAGATATTTTTTCCATAATATATATGCGAGGGACATTTCGTGACCGTCTCCTCGATTGATAATTGACCCATAGGCTAAGGGAAGCGATATCGAGCGGACAGTAGGATCGTTAAGTTGTTCTGGTATTGGTTAACCAATGACCGGGAATTATGGTCACATCATCATTAATGTTTGTGCTGTGGCGCTTGTAATTATTTCCACGTTATATTTCATTGTTTTAAATTACCACGAAATGGAAAGGTACTCCGGAGCAGATAATCGTTCACCTTGTTAGCCAAGAGAATTTTCATTTTTTTCTGACTTAATGAAACGTGGGGCTTTTTAACTGCGATGATTGATTATTGTCTTCTGGATCCTCATCATGTTTTTGCCATTGAATGGCTTCAAATTTATTTCCTCGGTGAATATGCATGATGTGTAATAATTTCAACTACCATTAATTTTTAATATAAATTTTGGACTATATCAATATAATCGGCATTTGCAACTGTGCGACATGGAAATCTTGGAAATTGGAATTTTCTAATGAGAAGCCAGAATATACCATTTCTAAAAGTCAAAATAAAGTCAGTAGATGAAATGTATGTTAAAAATGATGTATACTATAAAAATGAACAAAATTGATTATCTGATTTCTATTTACTACGAAACAAGCAATATCTGAAGTTAATGCTACTTTAAATGTTTAAATGAGCAAGTAAAAATTAGTTACATTTTCCGTTCAAATATAAAATAAATACGCAATTTCTTTATTGAATTCCATCACTATCTATGACTATCATCCCAAGTATTCCTAAAAAAAAGGAAGGATACATATATAAAGTCATTGCACATTCACAGAATTAAAAATAAATAACTCGAAAAAACTTCTAGAAGAAACAGCTTTCAAATATCCAGCTTAATATCTCGAATACACGCTTCACGGGAACCACATCGACGATGTACCAAGGAACGAAGCTAGAAAAGGACCAGTCAAAAACGCGTTCAGCTTCCGACGCAATCGTCTCTCCTCCAAGGAACATCGTCTCGTACCGATTTCCCGATATCACTTCCGCTCGAGGCTCGAAACGCATCGATTATTCTCAAAGGGCGACCCCGAAGGAACCGTTCGAGCTGGGGCAGCCACCTGTACGTGCACGTAAGCCAGATAAATCTCGGAGCGAATCTCGCAGGAAGAAGGGAGGGTAGTAACAGGCCTCCCTATATGTATGGTAAT
This sequence comes from Nomia melanderi, assembly GCF_051020985.1. Classification (NCBI taxonomy): domain Eukaryota; kingdom Metazoa; phylum Arthropoda; class Insecta; order Hymenoptera; family Halictidae; genus Nomia; species Nomia melanderi. The sequence goes on from NC_135005.1 coordinate 9,294,155, forward strand.
ATCGAAAGAGAGGTCCCTGCGATCCAATAGCTCGCTATCGTGCGCGTATTATGCGGTGGCGCCGAAAAAAGAAGCAGAAGAACGGAAGAGGAAGAAGAGAAGAAGGGAGCGACATCGACGGTGGGCGGACGGGGGCGGCGGCGGCGGGTGGGCGAGGATGATGAGACGCACGAGGTAGGAAGAGGAAGAAGACGAGAAGAAAGGGGCAGCCAGGAAATGGAAGGAGGGAAAAGGACGAAGCCAGAAAGAGAGCAGCTACAGGAACGATCCGTTCCCCTCTCCCTCCCTCTTGCCATTCTGACATCGTCGAACTGCGCGCGGAAACTTGCAGAGGTCCTCAAGAGAAGAAGACGAACGATCCGGAGAAGAAGAAAACAGAGACGCGGAAAAAGAGGGGAAGAAAAAAAGAAGTGGAAACGGAACGGCGATGGTAGAGCCAGAATCGACTGTCGGAGGGAAAAGAAGGAAGGTAAAGGGTGGAAAGAGAGTGGAAAGAGCGAGAGGGGAGGGAAGAACATCTCTCGGTCCTCTGGAAAAGCATAGAGGAAAGTAGTGAGTCGGCGTCGCCCGGGCAACGGCTCTGCCACCTTATTGGATATGTTGAGCAATTTATTTTATTTTTCCCCACTCCCCGGAGGGGGCGGAGGGTGGCGCGACCGAGAGGAGGAACGCGGTCGGGAGAGAGCGCGCGGATCGTGGGAGAGCCACCCTCCACCTGCCGGCTACCCTCCGCGCACACATCGACGCCATTTTCCAATATCGCGTCAAGCGACCGCTAGCTCGCTCGCTCGCTCGCATTGCTCCTCTTTCTCTGCCTTTCCCGGTTTTCATCTGGCGTCGTCTCGCTCCTCCGGCTCTTTTCTCCGTCGCTGGGACGAGGAAGAGAGAAAGAGAGAGAGGGAGAGAGGGAGAGAGAGAAAGAGAGAGAACGGGAACGTGGGAGAGGCACGAAACGAGAAAAAGGGGATGCGGAAGGAGGCTGGAGCGGCCTAGCCGGAGCTGCGATGGAACGAGAGAGCGCGGTACGTAGCTTCGAAACGAGAACGAAGCGAGGTTAGGTGAGAACCGTACGTTCCTCCACCCGTAAATTGGCAATATTCATGCCGGGCCGCGTACGCGGCTTCAGGGGGGGAGGTGCTCGGGCTGCACAACCGATTCCCATAGCCCCGGGGCGCACCCGCGAAAACGCTCACCTAGACAGTTCGTTCGTTATTTTTACGCTCCTGCCGGAATGAGGATAAAGTCACGGTAACCGCGCGCTCCCCCGCCAACTCCACCTACTCCTCCGCCTGCCACCCCTTTTTTCTCGACCGCCTTCTCGTTCCACCGTCTAAGCGCGGCTGTTGCTCGGGCACCGACGAAGGAAATTTTTAGACGATTCTTTTTCCCACTTCCTTCGATCCCAGCCATGCTCCGTTTCCTTCGAGAGCGCGCCGAGCTCCGTTTTACGCGATTTGTTAAACGCTCGCCGCTAGAAAATGTTGTTGCATCCTGGGCTATTTAGACGGTGAGTGATAGGGTGGACGGCGCGGTGGCTGCGGGGCCAGACAAAGCAATTTGCGTGCGGGGCTGTGAAAGGATGCTGAGGGATCTTTGGTACTTCTTTGGTTAACGCGTTTCTAGTTTTGGCTGGTGGGGGATGTTTAACCCCTTGTTCTGGGATTTGTTTTTTGGCTATGATCCATACAACTACTTTGGTGTTAATTATTTATTAGGAAGATACAATTCTAGGGATATTCGTGTCTATGTTTGTTCTAAAGTATAATTATTGATAACAGAAGAATAATGTTTAGTTTGAATTCGAAAGAATTGGGGAATATTTAGGCTCGCTGAATTCTGTTTAAAATCTTCACTGCGAGTCTGATACGTTATTGTGAAGTAAGGGGTTAATATTGCAGTATGTACTGAATCTTCTAGTAGTTTATTTATAAGAACAATTTTTGGTACGTTATCACATTTGTGTAATGTACTTCTAAATATGATAAAAATGATAATAATTGCGTCGCACAGAATAATTTCTAATACTAACACAAATATTAAAATATCATAGTAGAAATTGATTTCTATGAATCAGAAAGCCGTCATGAGCATTCGTTGAGAATTCAATATTCTGTATATCAATATCAATTAATTTAATTACCACTACAAATATATAGTATTGTTTAATATTTAGTTAATTGTAATTCAGTTACAATTTTAATTACACCGGATACCCAGGAAATATGAACATCAACATTGAATAACACTTGCGTAAATATCATTTGTTCATTTAACATTACCATTGAGCTTGAAAATACACCGTTGCACGTTAAACGATATTGTGGTTTCATTGCATCAGCATCGACGAGATTTGATCAGATGAATCGTGGTTGAACGTGTAACTAGAACGAAAAGAATACTCACCGATTTCGGTAAGCCCCCAATTAATGTAAACTTCTTTCGGTAAAAATCGCTTTAAAATTACTTGGCACCGACGCCTCCGAGTTGTAACACCCCGTACCGCGACCTCGTCACCTTCCTTTCCCCCAGCTGAGCCCTAACAGCGAAGAAGCCGAGGGTGGCTTTAGAAGTTCGAGCGGTATTCCAACTTTTAAAATATGTCAAATTATTTTCCTTTCAGAAGAGCTGTCCTCTAAATACATTTCCATCGTTCGCGGTGTATTTAAGTACACGAAGCTCGAAGCGCGACCCGTGAATACGAGCGTTCTTCGCTCCTACGTCGCGTAAACCCGGCTGGTATCGAAGCGAAATTTATTTCGTGACTGACGCGTTCTTATAAATATCGAAGAAACATTTCCCGTCAACGATTTTATGTTTTAATACAATACTCTCAGAGAAATTGGACTTTATTTGTCACCTGGTGCACTTGAAATTTCGATGAAATTTATATATAAATGTAAATTTTCATTACAATAGATATATTTCCACTACTTTTCCGTATATTTGAGCTTTTTTATCCGCCTTACATGCAACGCTAACGGGATACCACGGACGGAATAGTGTTAATCCCTTAACTGAGAAATTAGAATGAGAAATTGTTCCTAGAATTCTTAATTTTTATTATTACATAATGCGAACTAGTTATCGCATGTAAATCAAAGCATGGAAAACACTTTGTATTTCCGAATGTTACCTATAAATCATTGTATACGGATTGTTCTCATTATTTATTGTGTTACACATCCGAGACCGAGGTTTTATTAAAGCCAGTCCTCAGAAGCTAAAACTCGAAATCATCACTTTTGCTATAGCTATTAATTCTCTGTAATCCTAACAATCTTGATTGTAGATTACTCCATTTGAAGTCTTATCTTGAAACCAATACAAGTGTCAATTTTCTGATACTACTAACTGATACAGAAATTCATAACAATTCCATACATTGTATGTGATCGGTGTTTCGGCAGCATACTCCGTTACACACCTGTATAATTGGTCTCAAAGCGTCAAAAGGATTAATATCCAATCAAAATCCAAATTCCCTGAAAACACCTCTGACAAATAGCTCTCAGATCTCTCGCGTGTTCCAAGGAACCCGTTCCGCAGCGCGGTGCTGCGCGGAGGAGCTGCCGGGACAATCATTTTAAAACGGTCCCGCGTTTTCTCCGCCGGTGGCCGGTTAAAACGTTTCTCAATGCTTGCGTCCGGAATTTTCAGCGAGCACTTTCATTAAAAGCCCTACGACGATAACGCCGGCTCCTCTGCCCGGCCAGTTTTATTCGGCCGGTGACAAAGGGACACGTGGACCGGCGAAACGCGCCCGGCCCTCCCCCGCGGTACCAATTCACGGCGGTGCAGAATTTTCTTTCATCCCGGTAGCTGCCGAAAGACACGCTCCAGCACGGCAACGGGTGGCACGGCACGCTGAAAAGTGTACCGGGAGACGTACCCCCTTCCCGCCGTCTTTCTCGCGGAGCAAATAAGCGAATGGGGTGTCTAGGTAGATAGCTACGTGTCTATCCACGCAATTACATTATACGCGGAGCCCGGGCGTCAACTCTTTGTGCCGCGCTGGATATCAAAGCTCGACGCGGAACACGAACGCGAGTGCCCGCCTCTCTTTTCTCCCTATGCCGAAGCAATAGAGTCCCTTGCCTTTCCGCCACTCCAGCCTCGCACCGCGCCGCGCCGCTTCTTCTGCCGGTTGAAAGTAGCCTCCCACCGCCATTCCCCTGTTTTCTTCTCCCTCGCGCCCCTTCCTTCGTCGGTGTTCGTTCTTCTTCCTTCTTCCTCGGTCCGTTTCCACAGGCGAAACGGGAGGAAGACAATTTCTCGCGACGCGGTCGTCCTCCTCTCTACCGGCGTGCTCTCGATCCGCCGTTTTATGTGACAGAACACGGGGGGAACGTTCGTCGCGGGGCGGTGCGTGCACAGCTTCGGGGGACGGTAATAAATTATTCGCGCGAACTAACTGTCCTTTGTGACGCGAGTAGTTTTTACGGGGAACGCGCCTTTAAGGGAGACCGGGATTATTGAAGGAGGCCGAGATTCTCCTGAAATTGCGCGGTATAGGCGTCGGATTATTATACCCGGCGCTACCGAGCGGTTTTTCAGCGGCCCCTCCCCGCGGCTCGATTAATTTTAATTGAACCGCAGGTTTATCGAGTGACTTAATAATAGTTGGTTGCTTCGCGGGGCTTCTTTTGTTTTTAGACATTCGAGCGGGAGTGTATGTGATTTATATTGATGTTCTGGTGTTTATGATATATTGGAAATGGTAGAAGGTTGTTATGTTGTGTTATGTTTTTTATGTTGACTCGTTTAGAAATCTTTGTTATTTGATCTTATACTTTTTCATTTCTGAGGAGTTTCTAAAATTTCTGAAATTCAAATTTTTGGAAATGCAATTTGATAAATAGAATTTCGATGGAGAATGGTTTTTCCTAACAGATACTGTAAGTATACGACATTTTGGATGTTTTATAATGTTTTAATAAATACATGAAAACCGTGATCTAGATTTAAGACTTAAATTATACAATTTTCAGCCTTTTCTATGTTAACGTGTGTTCCAGAAACAAACCGAAATCATTGTGTATAGTTTCAAGCGCTAATACTATCTAATACTCATAGGAAACGAAAAACGTCTTAAGAATACTGATCATCGACTACACAATTGATGCTCATAAATTTTACCATTGGTAAACAATAATCAAATCAAATGCCCAAAATTTTAAGAACCTCCGGAATCGAATAAATAAGACGAAGAACACGCTGTACATTCAAGGAAAATTCAAAGACAGTGACGCGACACGCCGCGATAAATGCAAGACACCGCGGCGCGGGAAGTTCTTATGAATTTCAAAATGAAAGTTCAAGAGCACGGGGAACGCTTGATACGGCGAAAAAATGAGAACGATCCCCCGAGTCTCGGAATCGAAAATAGGCGACAAAGCGTGTCCGAAGGTGGCGCGGGTAAAGAGGGAAAATCAGCGCTCCGTAACATCGAGAGGAAACTATACGCGGGCGAGAAGCAGTTAGCTTTATTGCAGCGCGCGGCAGTTTTTAATATCGCTTTGGCGCGGCTGCGTCTGCCAACTGACAAAAGGAGGAAAAAAAGAAGAGGAGGCGTTAATGGAGAACGTTTTCGCTCTAACGACCATGGAGAAAGGGAAAGGGGTGAAACGGGCCAAGACTGCACCGGTCGGGGGCTGCGGAAAGGGGTGGACCCTGGCGCCTACTCACTGCCCACCAGACATGCTCGCCAGACCGTATGGTTTTTGTGCGAACAGGAGCGGAAGAAGAAGGTACAATAAGAATGCAGAGAGCTTCCTCGCCCAGAGAAGTTCGACAGAGGGCGAGGACACAGCCGTTTATCGTTTCTTCGGGGGAAGAATGCCGTGAGTCACGGCATTAAGGGCAGCCTGGTCCTCGTGCGCCTCCCACGGGTCACTGAGCACGACTTTTCAGCCTTTTCGATTCTGACGTCTTCTTTTCCTGCACACCACGTTGTGTTACTTTATTATTAACACTAAACGTATCGCAGGTGGTTTATAGAGTCCTTGCTTGAAAAATTAGGGCCAACATCGCGTCATCTTTGAGTGGATCAGTGGTGAAATAGAGATATAATCCCAGTCTGGTCGATTTCCTTGTATTAATCTTTTATTTATTATCTTAATACTATAAAGAAATTTTTGTTAAATTACCTTTTGGACAGATTTTTTGATCTTGGACTTATTTCTATCGTAACCGGTTAAATAATTGATTATAAAATCAAGGTAAACAAGTTAAACGATAAATTTTTCTTAGTAATAATAGAAATATAGAGAAGACCAAAATTGAAAGGTTGATTAATTGGGTGTTATAAGAATTGATATAAAGTTACATGGACGAAAGGAAATGCAGAATTTTTAATCAATCTTAAAATCGGTCGTTTGACCGATCGTGGTACGAGTAGTGTTAACTATTTCTATTAATAAATGGTAATAAAATACAGGTTTCATTTATAATCGTATGGCAAGAGGTCAAGGAAACTTCTTAGAAATCCTTTGTAGGAAATTAATATTTTACGTGAGAAGTAACTAATTCAGACATTTAATAGAAATTTCTTTTGTTGTTACTATTTGTTGCATTAATATTATATTGTATCGTAATAATTACACTTATTAATATTTACAAGTTAATTATTACAAAATAGTAGTAATAGTAATGGAGGAAATTTGTGATATCCGTAACTTGAGGCGTATAATTACATGATTCTTCCAGATGAAAATGAAAAGTGTTTAGCCGCCGGCAATAGTACTTGAAATGCATTTTTCAGATGATCAATTACCCTATGGGTTTTTCGGATGCAAAAATTCTTAAATCGTACATGCTGATCTATAATTAAAATTATGAACTCTATGATTGAAAGCGCGATGCAACCTGCAATTATCCTTAAGATAACCATTAAGTTGCTAGATCTTAATAGTATCTTTAAAAATGATATAATAACAGGGAAACATTAAAATACACTTGTCTTGCAGTTTTATTTGGAAGTTATATCAGATTTTACCTGCAGGCGGCAATTATATACGTATAAAGATAGCCAAGACCCAAACAAGACTACACGTGAAAATATCTCTTCCTGAAATCAATTCTTCGTTAATTCTTTAGTCAATTAAAGGAACGATGGATTCCTTAATCAAATTAAAAGGAGGATGTGAATGTTTAATTTACTAATTTGTGAAGATGTTATCGTATTAGTCAATAAAAATATGTAAAGTGTTCTAACACTTCGAAAGGCTTCAACAGGAAATATTAATTACAAGAGTAGATTATTTAAAATTTACAGTTAAAATAATTCAATTTGATTTGAGGAAATCTGCGATTTTAATGTAAGTTAAATGATAAATAAATTGTGAAATTACTACGCTCATAACTTGTTCTAGCAAGCAATAAAAGCTTAATGAAAGATTAGTGAAATTCTTGTTACGTTTCTAAACTGTTTAAATCCTTAGCGGAGAAAATATTGGTCTGTAATATAACTGGATTTAATTATATTCAATTATTTTTTCTTATTAATTCCACGAGGCAGTAAAGTAGCAGTGCTTGCTTTAAATTCACTACGAGTGGTTTCTTTTAAATCACAATTATGACATTTCCAATGAATCATAACCAACTTCTTAGAATTAGAACATATTTATACTTCGAACTAAGTCTGTTTACGTTACAATCTAGGAAACAATAATTACATAGAAAAAGAATAAACAAACGTAAAAATATATCAACTACAAAAGCTTCAAGTAGTTACACGTTAAAAAATTCTATTTAAAAAAAATGATTAACGTTATTAAAAACGTTCTCCAATAAAGAATATTTAAAATCTCTAAAACTCGTAAAATTGCGAAAACTGAAATTAATAAAAATTCTTAACAAGTATCTAAACAAAAAAAGAGGAACGTACATTTTTGACATGCTAGTCCAAAAAGCTCGATGAACGTTGACCACTAAAACGTAATAGTAATTAATGAAACGATAAAAGGTCGCGAGGTCATAATCTCGTGCCAAGGTGAAATATCACTAAATTAAATATTATTTCCGATGTGCGCATTCACGAACAACAATGAAGGAAAGAATTCTATGAACTGCCTCAGCTACGTGATTCTCCTTGCACACTTCAGCGAGTCGCTGAAGATTTCGAGGATTCCTCTCAGTCGTGGCGCACCTCGAAGGGAGGCGAGCGAACGCTGAAACGGGGCGGATGGCGGAGAATCTAAATCCAATTCTGCCACGCGGATTAATAAAAGGATTCACGGAGTTTAGGTCGCTCTTATTCCTTCGGCATCCGTGGACCTCCAGAGGGAGACTGCAAAGAGCACCCGTTCCAACCTGCCCCCTCCACTCTAACCGTCTTTATCAGTCAGTATTAGTAACAGCCCCGTGTATCGCGTTTAAGAATGCGTTTACGGGATCACCGACCCTGTCCTTCCTCGTGCAAGGCCGGATGTTACATTATTAAAGAGATATTAGCCACGGATATTGGAAGAAAACTCCAGAGAGGAATTTAAACGTATTTTCGATAATAACAAGAAGTTCGGGGAGAACATTTAATTACGTGACTCCAGTGCACCATCTTTTTTCCCTTCTTGGGATAACTTATACTCCAGCAATAACATATCGGATCGGGGGGTCTTTATTCTATCGAAGAACTGAAATTGACGTTGTACAAAGAATTTTGTGTGTTTGATTTTTATTATGAGACAATTTCATTGTCACGAATGCTGTGATAGTTGAGCGAATTTTAGTAACTTTCATAGAATATCATAGTTAATGAAAGTTTCTATAATATTTTTCTTTGTCGTTTTTCTATTAAATATACTGTTGAAGTATAAATGTTTTTTAGAAATACTTTGTAATATAAATAATGTGTACAAATAATTATATAGTGTTTAATTGTCTAGCAGTGACAAAGATAGTACTTCTTTATAAATTTGAAGTCACTCTAAACCAACAAAAACCGGGTTTTTGTGATTGATTCGGTTAAATCAAATTGTTCGAGGATCGAAGAGACGCGTAAGCAATGACCGACTTCCGATCGTTGGTGCGATTCCCCCGAATCGATTAAACGTTCAGTGGATCGTGAAAGGAATACTTGCCAGCAATTAGCGTTAAATGTCTTCCAGTTAATCCAACAGTAGCAAGAAATCGATGGTTGGTACTGCTATGTTGTTGAGGAAGTAGAAAGATCATAGACCTTTCCCGTTAATGGCTCTCGACTTGGCGCTATTTCTATCGGAGAAAATAAAATTTGTTCCCTGCATACAACAATGTAAGGCATCCATGAAGTAGTTTACTTTCATGACACTTAGAACTTTCATTCTGAATCCAAAGACATTTTTAAATACGCTAATACTTAAGAAAATGGAATCAGGTTTAATAATAAATAAAACTGTAAGCATTCGTTTGTAAGAAATAAAAAGGTAAGATAAAGAGAATAACTTGTATTTTTGAATGTTATTACATTTATTGTCGTGTCGAGTACAATATTAAAGAAACGGGGATGGGAAAGTATTCTACCTTTTCTAACACACATTAAAAAAAACTTTTTTCTATCGTAATTTCATTGTTCCAATTATCTTCCAGAAAAAGCTCGCAAGAATTTCGTAGATGACAATGTGAAACTCCAAAAGCGAACACGTTTACAACAAAAACCAGAGATTCCGCGCAAAACCCGATAAGCACCTCGTCCAGTGCAGAAAACAGCTACACCAATCAAGTTCAAATGACCCGAGACGGGCGAAGGCTGAAAGGGTTCGGTAAATTCGGAATAAATTGAAAGCATTAATCAGCCGCAGTTTCATCGATCTTTACATCTCCGCGTGCGCCGGGAATGTATAAAACCTGCAGTCCACTCGTAATATCCCGGCTCATCATTAAATTCACACACGAGACAAATCCAACGGCAGGCTGATCGAATTAAAGCCGCGAACGGGGGAGGAAACGTTATCGAAACGCGGCACTCAGACACGGTAATGAAATTTCATTAGGGACGCGTGAAAATGGCGGACGCCGGGAATTCGTCGCGCCAGAATCCGCTTACGCAGTCCCGGTCACGTCTTTAAAACTCTGTAGACACGTAGCCGAACGGTGATATTCGCCTTGTAATTCGCCCGGCCAGATTTACTTCGTACCCTTTACTTCGGGTCTTCGTTTACATCTCGTTATACGTGCCCGCGAATATTTATTTACTCCCTCCTTGTCTCGCCCTCGTGTATCTGTCTCCGTCCGGGCGCCTGGTTCCCGTCGTTTCTCGGAAACCTTCATCGGTTGCCACTGTACCCTCGCACGGCCGACACGAAGAAGGCCCGCCGCACACCTCCCTTCGAGCTCGCTCTTCCCACCGTCATTACAGTTATCCACGAAGACCGCAGAACTTCGAATGAAATTTTCACCTTCGCCCATGCCGCGCGCACGAAACGATGCAATACAGCTTGCGGCTCGGTAAAAAAAGTATTGCAGCCAGGTGACCTTTCCCACCGGCGAGGTAAATTCCTTTGACAATAGCCCGGCGAACTTCCGACGACCCGATACAAGTTTTCGATGATGAAATTCGTCGTGTAACGAAATTACGTTGCGAACGTTCCGGGGATTCACCCTTTTGCAGCGGAAGAGGGTCTCTCGGTCGTCATTTTATTTGAGAAATTGTGATGTTTTTCAGTTAATATTGAATTTTCTATGGTGCATCGATACATGGAACGTTGGAATCGAATTGTAGTTTACTAGTTTATGCGAGGTTTTTCTTTGGGGTAGTCGTGAATGATATTATTTATACTTCGTCAGGAAACAGTGAATGTTTAGAATGGAAACTATCGTTTTGTGCAAAGGATTGAGCTTCTTTGCTGCTTTTTTTTTACTTTAATCATGCGAATTGTAAATACGGTTCATTCTATAAGTGTTCATAAACATAGAGTAAATCAGTGTTTTCGAATAGTTATGAACTTCATAAGACTGGCAAAGTACGAACAAAAACACAACGTCTTTTTCTTCTAATCTAATGTCTAATTTGCATAGGGATCCGTAATTATTGGTACTAAAATAATATTCGGTCCAATCACAGGCAGACTACAAACGTTACATTCCACTCGATTATACATTCTCCATCAAACATATACTAACACCGTTCGTCATTAGCTGTCTATACCTGTCATTAAGTTACATTTCAATTCGTGTTCCAAGTTATTTTTCAGTTGCAAAGTTACTTTGTGTTACTTTTCTCTGTTCCTTCAATCGTATCTCGCCACAACGTAAAACAGAACTTGTGCCCGTTCAAATCTAATCCATAAATTAATTAATAAACAAATTAATTAGCTGTTGTGGGCCAGTAACGCATTGATTTATTCGATCGCTCGCATGACTTCTCAAACACGCGCCTGTTAGTTTCGGCGTTGGCTGGTCAGCTGTAACTCTAATGACAGGTTAGATAATTCGTGTTTAATATTCCTCGGCAAACCTTCATTTCCTAAGCACCAGTTCATGTAGTAAAGTGCACTTTTCTACTCCATTAGATCGCCGCGATTCGTATCGTCGCGCCGTTGCCGTTTCACCGAGATAGACAAGGTTCCGCGAGAGACACGATCGCGATAATTGACAACTGCTAAATATTAAGGCCCGAGGAACGAACGGGGCACGCGGAAACACGGGCATGAGAAGGAAACATTAATCCGCCTCGTGACTTTCATCGGAGTTATCAGCCGTTAAAACGACAAACCATACCGGCGATCGTTAGAAAATCCACATCGCCGGTGATGCAAATAATTGACAATGAGATAATTACGGCTATACGTACGGCGTAATGCGTACGAACAAAAGCTCGCCCGGCTCCGGCGCAAGGAGAATTTATTGCACTCTTATCGCGCGTGTATCGTGATCGCGTGCGCGCAGAATAAAAAATAAGACTGGACAGTTATCCAAACTGTCCGCGAGTGAATATGATTTACGGTGTCGTATCAATACGACGTGGTTGTTACGTTATCGCGGCTGTCTTATCAGCGTCGATCGTGGAACTCTAACACGTATTGCTCTAATTATAATAATCGCAGTAATTAATGGCGAATTTATTAAGAATACTTAAGATCAATATTGTTCTATCGTCGTTAAGTGTTGTTGTTTATGTCTCGTCAATTCGGAACTGTAATCTTCAATTCTGAAACAGCTGGACTAAATCCGTATGTTGAAGGAATAGTGGAATATCTTATTCGGAATGATTCCAATTCTGATTTATTTGAAATATCTGATCCATCCAATAAATTCATTTTTTCAAATTCCCTGAAAAGTCTGTAATACTGAGCTTGATACGACTGCTATATAGTTCGAAAAAGAAAAGAATTTAATACTTATTTTAGGTTCACGTTTACTTCGAGAATTAACGATTGATAACGGAGCACTAATATTTAATTCATGAATTATTATAATAATTAAAATTCTGGTAAATTGTTTTCGATTTCTTCGCGTATTCATCACAGTATTCAAGTGAAACTATTTATATTCAAACTCATTTCAGATATCTACTTTAATAATAAATATTAATAATAAAAATTCTGGTAAATTATTTTCGATTTCTTGGCGTATTCATCACAATATTCAAGTGAAACTATTTATTTTCAAACTCATTTCAGATATTTACTTCCAAGATATCAATAACTGCGAAATAAGAACACAGAAGCCCGTCATTTTGACGGGTGCGCTAGCGTTAATGGTAAATCGTAATTAATTACGTCACACAGTCAGCCGTGACGATGAAAAAATTAGCTTGTTAACACGTTGACTGCCACGAAAAACGACATTTTATGTATCACTTATTCTTTCCATAGCAAAGATACAAAGCAAGAATTATTAATTCTTTGATATGAAAATTCTTATGTTATCCTATTATCTAGTTATTCACGTCACGGAAGATTTATATTCGAAAGCAATTATCTTCCAAATAATAATTATTTTCTTCTAACTTGGAAGCTCCGGTCATCGGTGACCGCACGGCAGTCAAAGTGTTAACAGTCGAAAGCCAGACACCCGACGAACAAGCCACGCATCCCGAGATTTACGGACCACGAGAGGGCACCGCGAAGTCCCTGGCTAAATACTAAAACGCGGGCATTATTCCCGCCGCAGAAACTTCCTTTCAGTCCGCTCCGGTAGAAAGTAAAACGATTCCGCAACTTCTTGGTGGAGGAAATAGTCGAGGCAGCCGTTACGATAAAAAGCATTCGCGACCCTGCGGATACGTACAACGGAGGCGAAAGAGACAACCCCGTAGCGAACGGTGGGACGGAGGAGGACAGAACGAGGACCATTTGTATTCATATGAAAATATTATCTCACCGCGCGTCCTGCCTCTTCAGGATCGCTATTGGGTTTGCATAGATACTTATGCATGAAGGTAACATTGCCCGGCATTGTTATGCAACCCGCTGTAGATCCTCAATATAGATCCTCGCTCACGGTTTCATTCGGATTTGAAGAGCTTCGTCCTCGCCTTCCGAGGATTCATCGTCCAGAACGAACTTCTAAATCGAAACTCCCTTCCCCTGTCCGGGGGATTTACATTTTTCTTTTCATTGCTGATCACACTCGAGCGTCCGCAATTCAGGGACTTTGTCCATTTGCTGTTGCACGATATCTCTCTTGCCGTATTAAAAGCTGACTCGTTGCCCATGTATTTCATATCTAATTTGTATTATACTGGGGTCGTTGGTTTCACTGATGAATGTAACATGTTTGGTGTGATAATGAGCGATGGAAGAGTTTGTTTAGGTTGTACTGTATAATAATCATTTTCCTTGGTGTTTCAATGTGTATGATAGTAAGTTAATTGTAAGGGAGTACTCAAGGGATAAAGAAATATAGAAAGTTCTTAATAAGAGCGCAAAAATGAATACTTTCAAAGTAGGGAACAAACGATAAGTTATTTTACTATAAGATATTATTTTACTAAGAGTACTTTTTTTTAATTTTTATCGACTTGTAAGTATTTACAGGCATTTTGCATTTTCTTAATTCGTTTATTGTAATAATTGTTGGTGGGAAGAATAGATTTGTATTACATGTCTATATAGTGTATGAAAAGAACTAATAATACTTTAATTTTCTATTGCATTCAAAATAAAAAAATGTTCTTAACTGAAGAATATTAATTATTTCTGATTTAGTACATGAATAGATTAAATTTTCAAATTTTCTTAAACCTCTGTACAACTTTTAATGCGTTTTAAAAAGAAATTTATACAATTTGTAAGATTGTAATTGTTACAGAAATGAAATTCAATCACTAAAATTTGCATTCACATTCTGAGAAGTCTTCACATGCGCAATACGTTTCTATTTGAGTAAAGTGAACTTACCCTCTTTAAGAGTCACCTAATCTTGTCGTTAAGTTTCTCTTACTTTGCAAAGTGGAGGAAAGTTAAAAAGTGAAACTGTGCGAAAGGTTATAGATCAACGAGGTAGCATAGAAGTGCGGTACAAGCAAGAAAATCTGCAAAACGACCATTACAGGTAATTGCTATATGGCGGATGCTAACATGCTACTTTTACTATCATGTCAACATAGTAGCCGGAGCAAACTATTGAAATTCCAACGTTTAATTATTAATGACTTTAAACGTATTCAAAGATTTCAATTTTCACAGTAATATCAAACGTTTCCCGTTACTTCAATATGTTTGCAAATTAACAACAGCAGAGTAATTCGTATTACGCCAATTAAGCGAGAATTATTTTGTATTTGTCGGAGGGAAGTTACGTGATACAAGCGAGAAAACTGGGAAATGATTAAGTTAATCTGATTGAATAAAATACTCGAGAACCTATTAAAGATTGTAAAGGCTTCGTTTTGTCCCAGATACGTCAGCGAGCCCCTCTAAAACGTCACTAAATCCCTGTATCGCGAATACAATTCATCGTCGATCAAGCCTACGACCCACTTTTCAACGATCTTTAATTAACGACACCTTCGAATGCTCTGTACCTTTGCATTTCGCGTATCCATAATTTTCCGGCGATTTCCACAAAACGTCAGCCTATACAAAAATTAACATGTTGCATTCTACTAAAAAAATCAATTTATAATATTATACTTCTAAACTTTAAATTGTTTTATCGCACAAAATATTAAAGGTACACGTGAGCTAAGCAAACAGGTACCAATCTCGAATGGAATATTGCTTCAAATAATAAATAATTTATTTTACATTAGACAATAAATAAACTATATTAGAAAATACAGAATATATAGAAAACAAACTGTTATTCACTAGCATTAGCATATTTCTTTTTCCCTCGCGAGGGTTCAGTAAATGCTGACAAACCAGCAAAACACAGTTAATCTCGAGTGATCCTAATTCTCACCAACACACAAGATTGTCCACTTAATATTCAAATTCCCCATAAAGTGTAAACACTACCATACCCAAAGTCTTAGTTTCTACCGCAAAGAACAAAGAACAAATCGTCGAAACCTAGATGCCCCTATTTGTTAATGAAAAAACTGTTTAAACCAGAACGGTGTTGAACGTTAAACGAACGCGTTTACCAGTTCTACGAACAGAGGGCAAGTTTGTGAAAGGTAAATGAACAGGGCGCGCGCTTCCATCAGGAGGAAAGGTTGGGCCGTGCACGCGATTAGGGCGACGTCACGTTGGAGTATCAAACTGGAACTACGCGTTCCGACAACTGGAAATTCGATCACACCTTGCCGTGTGTACGGGAAGGAAAGCAAGAGGGAACGGTTCGCTGGACATTCTCCTGGTGAACGGATTCTTCAAAGACGTTCTCGGGCCCGAGCGGGCCCCGGCGTGTAACATTCTATATTAAGAACTTACGCAAGGTTGCACGGCGATGCGAGGTGATGAGGTGCGATCAACGGTTACGCGCGTTAATGTCGGCCTTATATTTGCGTTTCCCGCGAATCGTGTTATCCGCGGCGACAAACTTTTCCGCGTTGCTAAACCGGTTAAGCTTCGATCGGAAGTTTCAATGGCCCGAGCATTCCTGTCCGCATCACGGACAACTTTCACCCGTTCGCTTTTGAAAAATCTGACTACTGTTCTGTCGCTCAAACCGCCGCGCCGTTTGATACCGCTAGCGTACCATAATTAATGCTGGGATCCTAACTATTTCAACAGATTTTGGATTGAGCTGCTGCAAGGTTGGTTTAGAGTTTTCCTGAAGTTTCATCATTGGCAGTGCTATGACGTTGCGGTGTGGGCTCGGCGGAGAGTTAAAAGAGGCGCGTGGTAAAGCGTGTATCGAGGAAAAGGGACAAAGTTGTATTGCTGTTGTATCTTTAACGCTAGAACTATCAGTAAAATTGATTGTTCTGCGTGTTTTTATAAAACTTATAAAAATACATTTATTCGGTTTTCGATTTCCTTATATTCTAGTTTGTATTTATCTGAATTAATGTGTTGAATAATTTCTGAGAAAATCCTTTGTGCCTTTCCTATAATTGCGAAAGAAGAGACCCAAAATGAGTTATTTTGACTCAACTGGTAGTTAAAGTGTTAAATATATACCGGGCTTTTGTTAGATTAAACGGAATAGTGTGTTTCCTTTGTCTCCTCGCACAGCTGCGGAAATAAAGGAATATGGAAGTATGTTTGGTGGGAATGTTTTGGGAGGATCGTTAGGATTGTCTTGTAAAGCTTCGAGATCATTGAATATTTTTAATTTATGAGAATTGTTGGAAGTTTGAGTGAATGTATGTAAAAGATGGTAGACGACAAATTTGCTGGATACAGATAACGTGGATTTATATGGTTTTATTTAGACGTCTGTTTAATTTTATTCCGTTTATCTTTCTCTTTTTAAGTTAAAATAATTATAATATTTAGACTATAATAGACTATAATAAAAGGAAAGATCAGTACCATTTTTTTAACGTCTTACATTAGTGTAAATTAGAAAATAATGTGTTCCAGAAAATAACTTTCTTATACTTGTCTATATTTGTAACATTCTATTCATGAATAGTCCACTTTACACGAACATTTGCATTCTATTATAATATATCCTTATCCTGAAACGTAATTCTATACTGTTAAATTGTTTGAACATATTCAATTTCCGACTAATATTAATGACACTGATATCAATTGACAACTAAAAACATTAAATTGATGGAGAATAAACGATATTACACAATTAAAATTTGTTTACATTAACCAGTGGAAGTTACCTTTCACAAAAGATAGAACTAGATGAAAAACAACACATACCAATTCCAACACTAAATAAATACAAAATAGAAAGATATTGGCCGAAATGAAAAGAAACTGAATAAAAGTAAATCGAATTGAAAATAAAATTGAAAAATCAAAGTATACATTCCACAACTCTATTTTATAAAAAGTTATATCAGCTCAACATTAATATTATTACGTTCAATAAAAGCAATAATACACGTAACCAACATTTCCAAATAAACAGAGTAAAAGTAGCAGGAACCGCACAACATTTATCACAGATAAAACAGTTTTCCTCTTTCGCGAAATCTAACTCCGTTTCTTTATTCTTTCGTTCCTTCTCGGTCTGTCGAAGGACATGTTCCATTGTGAGGGTCCATCGCGGCCAATCAGCCCTGGATAACAGTCAGCCTCGGTTCTACGTCTGTCGTGCAACAATAGAGGAGCACGTTGTACGCGCACGCGAGCGCGCCGGGATGGGTTTCGGTTCGAATGCTCGCGTGCCCGGGTTCGTAATCTCGCGAGCGTGTCTGCGAGAGACGGCAACGTTTATTGGACCCCCGTATGACACTATGCAATCAATAATTACACGGAGCTGGATTAATGTACAGGCATCGATGAAAGCGGCTCTCAATGTTTGCAATGCGAATACGGTACGGTTCGGTTTGATTCGTTCCTCGCGTTACGGGGAATAAACATAAATTTTGCGACAGAGTGCTTCTGTGAAACTTATCTAATGTCTAGGAAACACATTCGTGCAATGTAAGTCGCACAGTAAATCATATCTCTGTCGCAACTGTGCATGCACGTAGTGCATTGTTCCAACTCGATTTTTCCGAAGACTGAGCCTTGGAAGAGGATATTTCTTTGTTATTTTCTTTTAAGATATATTTATACAAATTTTTGTTAATACGAAACATATTATTCTTCGTTATCTGTTGATTGAGATAGAAATTAAGATAATGGTTTATTTATCTTAACCTTCAAAGATTTAAGAAGTATAAAATTACTGTATTATTTGTGGGATGACTCCATAATTGCGTCAATTTAGATATTCTGTGTTGTAAATAGATTGACTTTTATTTAAAAGGTTCAAGGTAACTAGGAGATTATAAAAAATATATGTTATTTTTTCGGTCAGTCAGTTGTACTGTCAATTTGTGTTTACGACAATTACTTTGTCATGTATCTACAGATCGTGAAATATTTCGAATATGTGCACGTTATCAGGAGACATTAACTTTACGTGGAAGATACACATGGAAAATAATGATTGAACGAACACATTTAAATTGCACTATTATAAATTACCAACTTTACTTCACTTCAATTGCTAACTAAGTTAACTTCCATCATACTTAACTACTAACATTACTTAACTTTCGAAGAGCTCAATTACTACCATTCAGTTGTAGACTCATTCATTGAAACCATTAAGATATATAACAAAAAGGGGCCTTCTCCAAAAGAGGAATCGTTTAAACAATAGCAACGAGTTTTCTCACTAAACCCGCAACTAATCTCAACATCCGACGCGACTCGTAAACAGCAAATCGAAATTCCACGTTCTAACTCGCCAGAAATTTTCCAGACGACCGAATGTTCCGTCAACGACATGCTCGCAGTAATTTGAAAAACTCGTCTAGACCCAAGCAGAAAGTCCCGAAAAGGGTGTACCAGAAGACAAAAAAAGGGGTAAGGCATAAAGGAGAAAGAATGTAGAGCAAGAATGGGAAAGATGTTATAGTCGAGGGGAAGCAGCAAGGAGGATTCGACCGAAGTATGAGATTACATTACACCCGTGTGGTCTGCGGAAGAAATTCAAGACGGCAATTTCGATTAAATTTAATCTTGTGCAGGTTTCGAATCAAGCGCAGCGCCGCAATGAAACCGGAGGGCTGCCGCTCGTCTCCCATGTATGTAAGTCAGTCACGAGGCCTCGTGGACCCGAGCTGAAGTTACCTACGATCATCTTAAAAGGGCGGCCGTCCTCCGAAATCTACGGTTTCACATCGAACTTCTGATTAAAATTCTGTTCGGCATGCTGGCGTGTCATTTTGATCTTTGCTAGCCATTCACACAGGACGTTGTCCGTCTTCGGTTCAATCAGGGTTCGCGACATTGTTGTATTTTGCTTTGAAATAGAATACTCTTGCAGTCTCGTGTACCATTATCGAAGTATAGTTTCTAATCCGAGCGAAAATAAAATATAATTTATTACCTATGCATTATCATACGTCTGACGAATTTAATAAACGGTTTACGCTGATATTTCCTACTCTATTTGGAATGTTATCCTTTAATCTTATTACGTAAATAAATATATTATATAGTGTATGCGACTTATATGTACAATCACTTATTAAAATTACAAAAATAATATAGAATCAGAATAGAAATTAATTTTAATAACGTTATAAATAGAAATACGTATTCGTATAATGTATTATTCTGTGTTATTAAACAGAACAATGAAATAGTTATCGATCGAATTGTTCGTATCTAATTCCTCAAAGTAGCATTCCACTTCATTCCGGTATTCGTTCACGATGTTAGAAACACGCGATACCCATCGTAGTTCCCCAGCATCGGCACAACCGAATTGAATACATTCAAATGACACGGAAGTATAAAATTACCAGCTAGATACGTTTTTCACCTGGCGGGATGTAAAATAAAGTACTGTAACGAACGATGCCGGTAAACATTACACGCGTACAAACTTTCGAGATCGCTGAACGCATTCAGACGTTTCCGACCAGTTCCGTTTCTTGTCCCGTATAAACTTCTTGAACGATCGCGCGCAGACCCGTTTCCGACGAGGACTGCTCGCCGTGCGCACGAGAAAAATTTGAAACTCATAAAAGACCCGCTAACCCGCGCAGCATCCGCGAGAAGTTTATACCCGTGCGTAAAGTTCGTTTCACGCGTGATGCCGCTATTAGAGGGGAGTTAGAATTTCATCGGCGTTCCTGTTTACTGACCTTCGAAGCGCGACTTCGGATCGACGGCGAACCGCGCCAGCCCTCATCCCCTTCCCGTATCCGGCCATTTCTTTGGTTTCCCTGCTGTCAAAGCTATCTCCCTTCTGTCTCTCGATTAGCGTACCATGCGAGCAATAAATTGCCCTCAACACGCAGCGCCGCGGCGCACGGTGCAAGATGCAAGCAAACGTAGTACCACGGTGCCATTACGCGTGCGTCTACTGCATAGCCATTTCACCTTAACCCTCTATGGGCCGAATTTTCTTTCGAGATTATAAGAAAACTTATGCAGTATGAAATTAATAAATATCAACATATGAACACAAGTTAAAAATGCATTCAATGGTTTTAATAGTTTTATTAAGACGAATATATTTTGTAACTTTGAAGTTGCAATGACGTTGAACGTAAACGCCTGCGTGAATAAAAGTTTAAGTTGATTAATCATTTAATGTCATTCGTCGTTTTGCATTAAAAAATTAAATAAATCAATTTAACCCAGTCTATTGATGTGCGACTTCAAAGTTACACGGGCTTGTAGAGGGTTAACCCTATATTTTGTTCCCGATCGGAAACTTAACCTCTTCTGGGCCGAATTCTTTTTGAAAACGAACACAGGTGGTTCTAGTTTTCGTTGGATTCATTTATTTTGTTAAAACTGATACAGACCGAACGATACGAGGTCGAACGGTGGCATTTGTGAGGAACATACGAAGAAAGAGTTAGTGTCCGTTTGATGAAATCATATGTACACATGTGTTAGTATGTTTGAAAAGGTTGATTTCAGATGTTTTATGGATTGTGTTTTTTGATTTTGTGTATATATGATGTTCTTGTAGGAAAATAGTTATAAAATGTAGTAACTATTGTTGTTTATTAACCCTTTGCAGTCGAATATCGCCGTAATGACGACTTCGAGCTTTCGTATCTAGATTTAGATAGATAGGTGAATAATTTAATTATTCGAATAACGAGAGATTGATATGTAGTTTTCTTTTTTTCTAGTATTTAAGACTTCGATGCGTAAATCAGGTTTTTTGTGAAAGAGATTTTTGAAAGTACAAAATTCTTGTTGGCAAGGGGTTAATGTTTTCTTATTTATTTCAGTATCATATCAATATTTAGAGGGTTAACTCGCATAGTATTCATGAGATATTATACTTTCACTGTGTTTTTTGAGAAAGTAATCTTATAGTTCCCTGTGACATCGTTTTGTAACAGTATATTTTATTTTTAGTGAACCAGTAAGAACTAGTCACGAAGCCATGAGTATAAAATTTGATTTGAAATTCTGAGTTTTCTTTCGTTCATTTAACTTACAATCAATGACTACATTATCCGATTAATCAGTTTTTTTACTTTTTGTCTTCCCTTCTATTCCTATATCCACTAAGAAAAATCGATCACCTAACTTAGCTATTTTGTAATTAATTATTATTTTAGTATCAAAACTATTATATATTAATTCCGACTGAAACAATTATGCAGATCCGAAATGAAGTCACAACTGCTATTGCTGTTACTTCTCAGTTGTGCATTTCGGTTCTGTATTTATTTCAGGATTGTTTAAATTGGACAAGATCGCGTCCATGTGGTAAACTCCGTGTGATTCGACGCAGAATAGTTCACCCATGCATTCAAACGCGTAGAATGCATGCACAGAAACCGAATTTGTGTCGAAGCGGACTGCGTCAAATGTAAACAACTGCGAACGCTCTTGGTATCGTCGATAATTGGCGTAATCACCTGTAAACAGGTAGTTTATCCTGTCATTATGGATTTACCGCGGCACAGATGACTAATGAATAGCCCAAGCTGCCACGGATTCCGTCTGGGCCCGGCTCAACTCCATCCCTTCGTCCTCATTTTTCCTGGACGCGATTCATTTGCGCCCAGGTGAGCCTCAATCTTCTTGCCGCACCGCTTGAAATTTATTGGTGTCTCGTTCAACTGGGATTGTCTTGAATGCTTCCACGAATCCCACACTTTTCCTCCCTCTTTTGTTTTGCTGTTTATCATTCCACCACGGATATTCAATTAACAGCAGCACTGAGTGCTATTGAAATAATGCTTCGTCCAAATCATTATTCAAACAATATTTGTGTAAACATTGTCGGTTTATCTTGGTTCAAACAATTATATATTTGAAAAATATTATAAATTATATTATATATATAATTTATATTATATTATATTATATTATATTACATTATATTATATATTATAAACATTATATAAACTATAAAATTTAGTTTTTGGAAAAGTATTTATTTAAATAAAGTCGTTATGAAGTAAATGAACATACAAATAACATTTTCTTCGGTGTATTTAAAAGGAAAAGATGGATTAATTAAAGAAACAGAATACCAGTATAATTGAAGCAAGTATTCATAAGAAAAACTGTCCATGTGAATTGTTTACATAATTTGTATCATTGATCTAGAGTTAATTTTGTTGTACCAAGCTCATAAAACGTTAGAGGAATTAAGGAAACAATTTACTCCGCGTTATCATTAGGTTGACGCGCACGAAACTGCAGGTGTATAATCTTTCCTTCACTTGCGAAGATAATGTATCAAGCTTTCTTAAAACAGGTGTCCTGGAATATATGAGGTGATCCTCTCGCCTCTCGAACGAAAAATTAAAAAATAATTACGGAGAGTACAATCGATTATAATAAAGTGTGTTGTGACGTTTGATTAATAAATCACAGGGAAATAGATGTATAAGTTAATTATAGTGAATTTGTTGAATATTACGTATAAATTTTACTTTGTATAACTTATCCTTTATTTGGTAAGGAAATTTGCACATTTTTCAAGCGCCAAAATATTCATTAATTTCAGTGACCGAACATATGAGAGCATAATTAACATATTTGGAGTAAAATATTTTTATTTGAAAATTCATTTTTTAAAAAGTTCAGTTTATAAATTTCTAGAGAACGCCTGTATTTGGTTAATTATTACAAAAGCACATTCGTACTCATTTTGTTCAATAATGAGACTCCGAATAAAAAATTTTATTCTACATTTTATATTCATTTGTGCAGGCTGAAAAACTCCCTACAGATTCTGTTGTCTGTATTTAATCACAATTTGTCGTGTACACATGTGCTCGACATATATTCGCGCTTAATTTTCTCGACAACGAGGATTGAATTAAAAAACTTTTATTGTATGGTTTCGACGTATTTCTCATGTAAAATAAGTCTTCCTAGCTGAACCACCAGCCATAGGATACCTATAATATTTATTTCAGTTAATGAGTAAAACTGTTATATGCAGGTACTTTATAATTCTGAAGCAATAATTTTTATAAACTTGTAATTGAAAATAATTTATTTCGTCTTAGAGGGAAACGAATTTAATTTCCTTGATACGTTTAAAATATAAGTAACAAAATATCTGAAGCATCGTGTTATTTCATTTTTATATCTATATTTTAAGAGATTTATAATTAGACTGCGGTTCTTTATGCAAGTTTCTATAAGAAGGATATTGCCTATTATACGCTATACGGTATAAATATAATACAATGTACTACATCTATTTTATTACACCAGCCAATATTGAAAGCTATTTCTCCTTGCTATTTATAGTCTCTAATCTATAACCAAAATATCGTTTGTCCACAATAACTAACGCAAAAGTTCAAAGAAGATCTAAATTAGTAAATCAATAATTAACCAGAATCGAATTCAAACATTATATTCAGTAGTACTCTGAACGTGCTATTATCGTTAAATACGTAATTTAACCCATTACCAGCATTCCTTTCAAGAACAGTCTCCGCGATTACAATATAATATTAAATAAAACATATCGCTTTCACAAACTACAAATAATGATCAAGAAAATAAATCTCCTCGACTTCCTATACCATGGCGTTACAATGTTAAATGAAACCACAGGTAAATGTACTATAATTCCCTCTCCTTTACACAAAGTATGAAACATTGATCGTCCGAAATACTACTAAAAAGGTAGCGGACGCGTGAAACTTCTAAAAAATTTCAAGTACAAGCATTTACATATAGATCTGATCGCCGGCTATTTTGAGAACTGCATATTCAACGGATTCGCCGAGTCCCATGTACGTATATACCTGCCACACGACACGTAAGCTTCTCCGAACGGGTGAAATTATACCCTCCGTTTTAGGCATATTTGCAAAAAGCAAACGTGAAGTTTAATATAACAACAGAGGCACAGTCGGAACCGGTTGAGATCGCGGAAATCGTTCGCGGAAGAGAAGAGAGCGGCTGGGTCGCGTTCACTCACGTCGCGAGTAAATTATAATACGGCAATTATTATATTTCACGGCGGCGCGTTATTAACGCTACCGAGCGCGATTCACGGTGCAACGGAGGTTCACAGGCAACGGAAGGCGTGGCATTGCTTCAAATTATACCTGATCCCCTTCTTGCCACGGAAAATAAACGAGGACAGGCCACCCTCGCATTTTGCGGGACCCTGATGTCGTGTATGCCTACGATGTTCCTCGAGGATAATGAATCGTCATCGATAGCCATACAAGAGTGTGCATTAATCAAACTCATCCCGTACAATTTTCTTCCGTGTTTAATTATCATGGACGGTATTAACGTCGCAGACATAAATTCATCGTACGGTAATCGTTTATCTTTCCTTTTAATTATATTTACGGTTTCGCCGTGGTTTCGATTTTCACCCGTTCCTTTTTGTCCCTTTTCCCCGTTGCCCCGCGCGTAATATCCACCGTCCAAGGCGGACTGTACCGAATCTGGAAGAACGGAGGTGGATCGTAATCGAGAGAGATAAGCTTGAAATTAAAATCGGCGCTGCGTTAGGTAGGCCGGAGGAGTAATCGATGTTATTATCCCCGTTTATTTCCCCCTGGACGCCGAACGGTGTCGGTTTTTATTTTATTACACCGATTGAGAAATGGTAAACAGTGCAATGAATATGCAATGTGTTTGGTGAAAGGTAATTTTTGTAATCGACGACGAGCGGGGGATGCTGTGCGATAGCGATTTGTATGGTTCATCAGGAGAATAATTGATTATGTGTATGCTTAGTGTTACATTCCTGGGGAAGGAGGTCGCTCGTTGTGCGCATCTAATGAAACATTCATTGAAGCATTCGACCGTAAAGAGTACACGTTTAAAACATTTAATTTATTTCACCTTCGAACGTTGAATTAATCAAATTAAATACGAAATAAAATACGAAAACTAAATGAATCTAATGTATAACAACATAAGAATGGTCTCTAATACATTCCTCTTTACATTAATTAGTTTCATCATATTAACAGAAACATACAAGCATCAGTAAACTTTCTCTAACCCTTCATTTACCTCCGTTTGAGGAATTGCGAACGCACAAACATTTGCAGTATACCAACAAACATTCGCTACTGAAACTTTACAATTATAACATTCCCAAATAACTTTACGATTACAACGAAATACACTAAACTTTCTATATACCATAAAACAATGAAACCCGATGCTCAACGAAACCAAGAAGGAAAAATGAAAATCCTCAGTCCGGCATGATCGCTTGCAAATAAATGACGGTGCAAGCTAATTACCAATACCGCAAGAATGTCTTTCTATCCCCGTGACCGCGTGCTAAACAATCGCTTTAGCGTGGAACGTTTACGCAAAAGTCTTTTACTCCCGAGCGAGCATAACGCGCACGGCACACAGGCGGACAAGACAGTTTCATGGCGAAATAAAAGGACGCGCCTTCATTGGCTTTAATGGGACAGCAAATAAGCGGGCAGGAAATTTGCGCTTTCGAAGCGCCTTCGTGCGCGAGGCGCACGAAAGCGCGCAGGAAATTCTAAGCAAAATGGCCACGCCGGGGTCCACTGGTTCAATAGAAACTATTTGCACTGCCATTAGACGGCCCCGGTACTCGCGAACGACGCCCACAGTTGGCGCCGCGGCCTGTAAACAAAACACCGCGGAGAAGTTCACGAAAGATGCGAGAAGCGCGTTTAATGGCTTAGACTGTTGCGAGAGAAACTCTAAATTATCGTTGCAACAGGCAGTTTCATTACAATTGCTAATAAATGGCACGCGGCGATGGTCGTGTAGATTTTATGCGCGTACGTGCGCATAAACGTATACCACGAGGCCGGGAGGCCGCGGCGATGTCTTTATTTCGTTTAAAGGCCACGCAAGCTTCCGAGTTTATGAGAATAAATTATGCAAACATCGGGGCCCGTTGCCAACGCCAACGGTCTTTTGTCTTCCCGGCGGAGAGAAAAAGAAATCTTCGCATTCCACGTGTGTCGCACTTCGACCACGCGAGAATAAAAGGCCCCGTTGTTTACCAGTTCGTCACATCGGGCCCCGGCTAATGCTGTACAAGCATCGAATGGGATCCGCTCTTTCGCGACTCGATAACTGTGATATGTAAATACCACGACGCTGTCGCGCTGTTTGTTTGGAACGTGTTCGAGATGTAACTGTCAGTGGCTTGTTCGCGAGACATTGTTTATATCGGTAAATGCGGAAGGAGATCGTCGCAAATTAATTTTCATTGAATTTTTTTGATTATATTAATGTGTTAGAGATCGATGTTTGTTTCGATAGAAATCTTCGTAGTTATGATAATGTCAGAGGAACAATAATAGTAAAATGATTCCGTTGAATGCGACAGATGATCGTTTCTGCGAAAGGAATATCAAATTCAAGTGAAAAATTTGAACTTCCTTCATGTTGCAGTGTGCATTACGATTTTTAATGAAAATATATGTGAAAATAATTTTAAGTTTAATAAAGAAAAGTTAAAGTTTGTTTATGCAAGATGCGGAATGCTAAGGGTCACGAGTATAATACTGGTCGTGAATGTGTTAATGTTTAGTTTCTGGGCAATAAATTATTTCGTTTAATAATAACAAATTGTTAATTATTTCTTAAGAATACCGGAACTCATTATTCATGACGATTGATTTGAAAATTCTATTGATATTTCTCGACTGATTTCCCTGGAATCTTTTTATAATCTCAGATGGAAACTGTTTCTTGTCTTTTTCGGCATCATCGGACGCCATTTTGATTGAGCTAAAGTATTTCAATGTTCCAATTTTTACATATAATTTTAAACGTAATAGGCAAACGTTGTTCCTTACATTAACAATAAATTATGTCCCTTTTTTAAAATCAATCACTATGACATGAATATTTCCTGACGTACAAATACAACCTTATTTCGAATGGACAGCGCGCTCCGACTGACTGGCAAGCATCGCATTCTAACGACGCCACGCCAGGAAGGGAATACGACGTGGACGACAGCTCGAGCGTCAATTCACTCGAGAGAACAAATCTCAAGCACCTGTTTTCGCCAAGCTGACGTTACTAAAATCAGTAGCAATAAAATCATTGTTAAACCGGTTTTATTGTCCTGAATCATTATTAATTCGCGGACCTTTAATCCACTTTTATAAATGTGTAATTTCACGGATTAATTCTCTGCACTTGAATGTCTTTCCACAATAAACATTCATCACTTTCCGATAACACATCGGCGAGACGTTTTGCAGCATAAAATGGAATCATATGCAAATTAAGGAACTAAATAACTTTTTTTCAGCATTTCGCGTATTAATGTATAATAAAGGATTAAATATTGAATATTGAATCAAGTGATTAAAGACTGCTTTTTAAAGATAAAAAGTAATCGCACTAAAATTTAATACTCCAATGATATCATATTCAAGTAAAAAATTCATTAAATTTCGTATAGAGTTTTAACTCATCTTCTTCCATACTTAATAATAATACATCTTTATAATATACAATTGTATTAAATTCTGTCCACCGCAGCTGGTCCTTAAATATACAAACAAAATGCCGCCAGCTGTAATAACATACAACACGAACATAAGATATTCAACATTTATTCATTGTCAACAGTCAACATCCATCACGACGAGACATCAAAGAGAGAATGCTAACTTCGATAGGTTTTCTATTCGCAGTACTAAACTCGCATCAAAGTATAAAAGAACTATTTGTTTGCATTAGAAGTGCCGTTATTCCGCGACCAATCCGTGCGATAGCTGAGGCATTATTTAGAAATTTGTTCCGTAATTTGTCACCGCCAGTAACAGATTCATCCTCTCATCCCGTGATTACGCGAGTCCAAGTCATGGGTAAATTATTCATCAGACACCCCCTGTATCGCTCATCCACGTGTCATTTTCTATGCATACGAAGGCGTGCACTTGCACGCACACTCCTGTATCTAGGTACATACATATATACACAGGAATATCGATGAGCGCGTAAATGAGTCCGTGGAGGAACGTAAATACACGCGCACACGTCCGCGGATTCATGCTCCAGAGAGATACGCATCGTCCACGATATTGTTGTCTTCCGATTACATCGGACAATAGGTCCACTTCCGGAAGTGGGGCGGAAATTGTACCTACCAGTGCGGCCATCATGGCGTACGAGGATAGACTTAGGCATGCTGCGCCACGTCTTCGAGGGAAACGTGATTTCGAATGTTACGCCATTAATAAGAACAACGGAAATTGAACGAATTCACCGATTCGAATAAACAGTATTTAGTTTGTTTTATTAACTGCATCTGGACTGTCGAAATTATTTTGAATATTTAAATACTTTGCAAGTGATTGGCGATTTTATGTGTATTTCTAAAGGGAGTCAAAGTTGATAATGTTGTCCGATAATAATGTTTACTGTTGAGTTTAATATTTTTTCAAGAAATTTTTGTTGTACTTTATTGACGATGTGTATTAATGAAATTCGGTTTTGGAAAATTACGAATGCGGTATAATGAAGAATTAAAAGAACATTGATGATGGTAGGATTTCATTTTATTTAAAATTGAATGAACCTTTCGTGTCAAGAGATATGCTAATAACTAATATTGTTTTAATAGTAATAATATTTTAATATTAAATGTTAAATTTATATTAAATATTTATATTTATATTAAATATTTATATTTATATTTATATTTATATTTATATTTATATTTATATTTATATTTATATTTATATTTATATTTATATTTATATTTATATTTATGTAATAGTAACTGGTTATTTATTGGTACATGTACCTTGCAAAATGACATTCTTCAAGTATACATTGTGTATTCTAAACGAATTCAATCAGAATTTCTTTAACACATACTTTCCCGTGTGCCATTCGAATATCAACGCCTTTCACATCGACTCAAATATCACGATCATCCTGAAAGCTGTGAGCAAAACCGGCAAGGGACGTTATTAAAGACCATAAATATAGTGGCATTGATTACCATCTAAGGAATGCAGAATTCTCTGAGCGTCTTACTGATGAGGAATACCCACACACGTGGAACGTAATGAGACACGAGTCAAGTGGCGCGAAACCATTTCTGATGAATGGACCACCCAGTACAGATGGACAGTAGCGTACACCGTCGCGTCCAAGAAGATTCAAATCATCGTACTGGAAATCTATGCATGCACATAAATGTACACGTTGTACCAAAGTGCTGCGTTTACAATTTACAGACTTCACACTCGAACATTTTCTCGTTATATATGTATATTTATAATTTTGTAATAAAATATTCATTAAATGTTTGACTATATTAAATAGAAATAATACGCTAATCAAAAGATAGAACCATTTCATTTCAATATTTCATATCTAATTATGTTATATCAAATTTGACGTTGAATATCGAATTTTATAGTTTTCCTATATCAAATCAAATGCCCACTGTGAATCACCTATCGAAAATAAAAAAATATCTGTTACAATTTCTACAAGCACCACGTATTAATCATATTAATCGGTTGTTCTAGTGTCAATTCAAAAACTTTTCGGTAAATCCAATATATTTCTTCTTATTGACACTAAAACTGCCGAGCAGTTAAAATGACTTCGAAATTCCTCTATAGAAACTTCAAGAGTGCATCCATCGAGAGTTTAATTAATTTACAATTCATTTTGCGTATTAATACATCAATTTCTTTAATAATTTCTCAGAGAAACATCTGTCCTTGGGTCATTTTGACTCATTTTGTAGTTTTAGTGTTAAGAACCAACGACATTTACGATAAAATAGCTGTTTCAAAAAAAGTGGTCTATCTATACCCAACTTATCCCAGTAAACCTGAACACGCTTTAACACGTGGAATGCCATGGGAGTCACCGGTGACCTCCGACCAAATCGAATTACTATAGTTCACTCAATTAAACGATGATTATATGAAAATATTTCTATATTATAAATAGTGTTACCTAATATGGCGACATCCATCTAGATGAATGCGGAATAGTAATAATGCAATTCGATTAAATGATTTAATATTATATTTTCTCCATTTTGTGTATTTCCCTTTATGAAATCGTGCGGCGTTCAACGTGTTAATCGGGCAGACTGTATACTCTCAACAGAAATGGAACACACAGCATCGTGTCGGTACATGCGCAACGTACGGCTTGATACATGCAAGTACGTATCCGGACCACAAGCAAATTAGTGTGAGAATTAGTGCGGTACATACACAAGGAGATACCGGCGAATCGTTGCATAACGTAAACACCGAGTTTTCGTAACTTGCGAACGCGGCGTAAAGACTGGCGTGGATATACATACTAATGAAGGCGTCGCGGGAGTCGGTGACGCCTGGACGGGTTAATGAATTAAAGAAGATAAGGGACGCGTGTTACCGCGCAGCGTCGCGCGATGCATAAATCGACCGATTCCCTTCGAGACCCTAACCATCGGCGACTGTACGAACTCCCATCGAACAATCAATGAAGTCGTAGGCGAGATTTATGGCTGCATTCCGCTCGTAAATCCCGCTTGAATGTCTCAGCCCACGCTACCCGATACTTTCGATTTTGAATTTTAATCAAGACCGATCTCGCCCGATTGAATATATATTATTTAACATCCGAAATATTGTCTACGACGGGATTATTTATTGGAGACGTTTCGTATCGAAAAAATCTGGTAAGAATAAATGGTTCCTGTAGAGGAAGTTTCTGTAGTGGAGGAACGTAAATCGCATGCGAAACTTACGACTGACAATGGGCTGAATAATTCTTCGTGTCGTTTAATCGGACATGGAACCCACCTGAAAGAATTCGTGAATTGGTTAATTGAGATTAATGGATTATTTTAGTTTGAATGAAATACGCGTAGTTACAGTTGGACGATATTAAATTTCAAATCAGTGCGGATCCTGCATAGGTAGGTTAGGTATGCTTGGAATTGATGTAGTCGCTGCTTTCAGTGGTTAATTAAAATGAAATTTAATGGGCCCATTTTGCACGTCTAGAAACTTTACACGTGTTTAATAGTCTGTTTCGCTCTAGCATTTTATAAATTACGTTTAGGAGCAGTTTTACTGACCTATAACGTACGATCATTCTTTTCGAATATAATGGCGCGGAGAAATGTACGAATAAAAGCATTTATTAAATGGGACATGTCGTAATGGCATGTATATTAATTTCAGCCTCAAGGGCCGAAAAATGAATATCGTTATCACGTTTGTTAGGTTCGGAACGTAAACGTTCATTTCGCCGTTCCACACCTCATTAATTGCTGTATAATATATATAATTAAAGTGCGTAGGTTCATGCAAATTCAGATTCTTATACACTGTTTGACAAGACCGGTAATTAAAGAGAAATTTATTCCTCCTATTCCCAGCATACTCTTCAACCTACAAGCATACAGAGAGCTTGTCAATCTTCGATGAGATCATGGTATTCATAAAATCGCTGGATTTTACATATTGACGAAATTAAATCGCATTACCGGTCTCTGATCACCGTAACGTTTCGTGTTGTACTTGTTCAGCAATTTTCCTCGAACAGGATACATTTTTCACGCGAAATACAAGAAATATAGAACTCAAATTAACACCAGAACTATCCTGCAGTCAGACTGACATTTCAAATTTTTCTATAAGAACTCCCAGAGTGCATTTACTCAGATTTCTATTAATATACAATTCTAAATTAATTGCCTTGCTCGTTTTCCAAAGAATCGTTACCTTTTCAATAATTCCAAAAAGGAGAAATCAGGTAATGTTAACCTATACAGTAGTTCCAGCGTTAACTGCCAACGCTTTACACGTTCCATATCAATTTTAATTCCTCACATCCGTTCTTTAAGCTCGTCGTTTTTCCCAGCATTCATCTGTTCCCAGTACAAATTTAGCATACCGGTATATACGTGTAACACCGTTTCTATTAACAGCAGAATTGGTTCCGGATAAAATCGTTCATAGGCCACCAACGCAACGCTTAAGTCGCTTGAATGCGCGAGGCATTCGCGCAGGTAGGTACTTAACGCAGCGATTTAACATATTTCGTAGTTCACTTACTTAATATGCAAAGTAACGCGGAATATATGGAATGAGAGCAAAATGAAAGGAAAAACATATTCGCTCCGCGGAGGTGTGACGATAATACGATACCTACACGCTGGATATGTAGATAGATGCATCCACCGTCGCAGCACACACACACACGCGCGCGCACACGTACAGGCATCCATAACCACGTGTCATGCATAAATGATATATGCATACCATTGCGAATAACTCCGCCGCCACAACGCCCAAACGAAGATGCTCGATCTAACTATCTCTCCCTCTTTCTAGTTCCCTACGTTGCTCCCATGTCATTCTTCACGGACAAGAATACATACGACTGTATAGTAATTAATAATTTCTGTTGCGAAGTATCACTCGCTACACTCGGAGAACGGACTAAAGTATTAATTTTCCCACGTGACACGACCGCCTGAACTGCTTAAACGAAACCACCTATAAATCATGTCTGTAAATTACTCCGCGGTTTATTACGACATAGGTAACTGAAAATGGTATCTACGGGTACATATATGTTCCACGAGACACGGAAAGAATAGGAGTGAAAATAATTACTAAAAGGGATTACGGCGAAAATGCATTGTAAATGACCGAAGTAACGATACAACTGTTTCTAAGGTAATCGCGACACATGTATGAGGAAAGGATGTTCGAGATTAGGTTTAGATGGCAATCAGGGGTTACATTTTCCAATCGAATTATGTAGCTTCTGTAATTTTGTAGAATATTTATTTCTAACCTTTTTCTGAAAATTTATCTGTAAATTGTGAAATGCTTGCTTCTAAATTTTTACTTCTGCAGTTTTTCCATAAATTGCGGAATATTTACTTTTAAGAATGTAGAATTTATAGGATGTATTGTAACATATAGAAAGTATAGTTGCAAGGTTGTAGTATATGTCGCTGTATTAATTATCTCTCGAGCCGGTAACAACCGAACTTGCTTTCTTAAAATATTATTACACTCTCAAGGCAGCATCAAACGATATTTCCATCCACATATTTAACTGAAAACCTTCAACGCAAGAATTGCCTTTAGAAATATCTTCCCACACATTCTTTTCACCACAACAACTTCCTTCGCCGATTTCTCTTCTGTGGACTCAATCAATTTGGCAAACAGCTCGAGGAAAACCGTCCCCGCTTAAACGACTGAGTACCTTATTGACGATTATTAATACGTCATTAATCTTTAAGACATCGATTAAAATTATGAACTAGACAAAGAACCGAAACCGAAGAATTCTCCGTCGAACCGAATGCAATCTCTTTCCCAATACGAGCAATTGGCTCCGGTAATCCCGGGCGCCATTGTATATAAGCCGAGTATGTAATTAGCATATTGTAACACAGTGCCAGATATGTAACCGGTATAGGGTAGAACTAGATGAGACAAGAACACGTTTGATGGATAGAGCAGGAATACGTAGGTGCACGTAGATACGCGCAAGCGTAATTATACGTACGTGGACAGGGGGAGAAGGCAAGTCATGGTCGCACCTGCTCCTCATACTGACAGCAGGCACCCTATTGGAGGACGGACCGGTCAGCGGACGTATGTACATCGGTTATTGTCCTGTCTCGGGCCAGGACAGGCTTTGCCCTATTGACTTCGTTAACACTCGATACCTATCGAAAGGTGTTTCCTGTACCGACTCGATCACTGTCATGGCCCACATGTCCGTATCTCTCAACCTGTCATCGTTAAGTCATCTGAACTGCGCGGAGATGCAAAGGTTAATAACGTTCAAATTAGAGGCAACGATAACGACGACACTGTCGACGGTTTAATAGTAATATATCGGCGATGCTTGTTGCCGACAGTGATAATACAAATGACGGTATTATATCGCTCATTAGAATTCTTTGGGCCATATCTATACTCGATCCGTTCGAAACGGCACAATGCATTCGGACGGTTGAGGAGCATTCGCGAACCGTTCGTTCACCTTTTCATATCGAATTGTATTCTTCGATGGTTATTGGCACGCGTGGATGTAGGCGAAAGTAGCTCGAGATCAATTGGAATTGTCATTGTTCAGTTGTGGGAAAAACATGTGGCGCTTGTTATTAAAGATATGTAGGTTATTGTTTATTAATACGTTAAATTCCGTGGGGTTACTTGTAAGGGTTGATTATATTGGATTATTGTAATTCATTCGATCGGACGATGGTTATGTGAAAATACTTTTATATTATAAATAATGATATTGATACGATATCAAATGTGCAATAGCAACAACGTAATTCAGTGAAGTACTTTGGTGTTATATTTTTGCCAGTCTGTGTACTTTGTCGTAGTTTTAAAATGCTGTGTGGATCGTATATTCAACTCGATGATAAATTATACGTTCTACAATTACGTACATGTCTACTATGCAATCAAATTTCCTGGGATTCCTTTATTATACACGCATGAATGACATTGTGGTCATTCATATTGTGTTTTCTTCGAAACAGTTCCTTTGTGTGGCCACAAAATTCCACTAACGACCGTACTGATACAGGAAGTATCCTCAGATGCCATTTTTTGATAGCCCTTCCAAGACTTTTGTCGTATTTTGACATAAACGAACCTGACAAGAAACTTAATTACTATGGTCTATCAAGACGATAATTTTCTAAGCAGTGTAACGGCAGGAAATGACGTATGACATCTTTTGTACGATTCACGAGTAAAACGATGATCACGTGAATGGAAAACAATATCATATCCTCAAAGGTGGAGGTGAAAAGACGGCAAATGCATGTCAAGTGGTGTTAAAAATGGTTGCCGGGAATGCTTCATTATAAACATCAAATTAAATGGTGATAAGCTTATAACTTAAGCTAATAGTAAAATATCATATAAGCTTAACAGTAAAATATCAAATACATTACTATTATTTCCGAGAAGTACCGTTTAAACATGATTACCGACGACGTATACCACTTCACTGTCGACAAGAAATGTGATATTCTTTAAACCTAATGGCTATGTTGATCTTAGCTACCCGTTGCGTTCGTAGCCATATATGTACGCAGCTTCGCATAAATCTGCAACAAAGTTTCACCGTGCCACCTCGTTGCTATTTCTGCCTCGCGGAAATACTGTACAACCAGTAATACCGTTTATTTTGCTTCATTTTTTTTACGACTAATCGAAGTATTGAGAATTTCAAAATACGCCTGCGAGGCGGCGTCCATCTCTCATGGAACGCGGTTACAAAATACGAGTTGCAAGTATGTAATTTCCTTAAATACGCTGAATTCCGCAATAAATTCGCCGCGTATGTTAATGGAACTGAAATACCATTCTAATCAGCCAGTTTATCTTTCAGTATGACGCATTAACGTTTATATTTACTCCTTATTATGCTTCCATAACAGGTTACAACTTGCTGAAATAGCTGGAACGAGTTGCGGGTATTTTTGACGGCTACATGAGCAACCGTGTCTTAGACTAATTAACCTGTCATCCATTTATTTCGATACTTGTTCAAGCGTAGTTCTACGAGAGGCATAAAATTTGTATTTTAGGCTAACATAGTCGAACAAGAATGAATGGATAAGACGGGTGAGGTATAAATAAATGACCATTTAACTAGATTCTTGAAAAATCTAAATGAAAATAAACCCGAACGTAAAAGTTGAATACGTATATAAGGTGTTTTAGAAACAAGGTCCTATATTTGGTCGACTTACAGCGTTCACCGAGAAAGATGAGAAATGATAAGCAACATAACCTAATCAACTCACACTCTTCCATAAACTGCTTTCATAAACCACGTCGATTATCGTGAATATAATTAACCGCAGGTGGCAATTTGCGGTGGTTCGGTTTTAAATATGTGGACATGTTAGAATTTCACAGAAATTTATATCTTCCATTGGCATGCTGTTCGCTTACACCGTGTGTAATACTTAAAATAAACGGATCCTATACGTCTTAATAATCGATGAATACAATAACGAGGCACTGTAACAGAATTTCATATTAATACGTATTAAACGGTGATATAATAGTAGCAACAAGATCATTAAAATAAATTTATATCCAATTATTATATAATATTTCAAGATGTTAATTTTTATGTGATTGGACCTCCTTAACTGATCAGCCGATAACATTTTTCATTCATCAAGACAGTATGTATTCTACCAAGTGGCCGCAAGAAATTGTTGAAAACATAACGCCCGGGAATACCTTGGTAAAGCTTACCGAAAGGGCAAACTACATATAATATTTTAGGTGTAATGGCACGACATAATACCTGCTAATTACGTACGAAGTAACAATTTTGCTGGCAAGAATTTATTCTACGACCAAAGGTCCGTGAGCGGAATATAAAGTGGCATTGGATAGCAATCAAGCTGCGACAAAGGTGTAGGTTGGGTGAACCTTTGTAGTGGAACAGGTTTTCCGGCATAAGTTATATGTTAAAAATGTGGCAAGTAGCTATAATATATGTACAATATTGGTCAGGGTCGATGAATATGTTACAAAGTCGTGAAGAAATGAACTGGAAGGTTGGAATTGTCATAAAGAGTGGAATAAACAGAAAATATTGGTGATTAACAGTTGTACCTGGTGGATATGTAAATAATCCTAAAACTTATCTTAATAATGAAGACATAAATGTTAGCTTTTAAGAATATTTCTTACCCGCTCGTATCGCGAATATAATACATTGAAGTTAATATTATACGCCCTTCTTTTTCGTTAAATCTATTACTTATTTCTTTAAATTACGGAATCTCATGTTAGAATATATAATCAAAGAATAATATTGCCGTCTTTGAACGTATAAGAGAACTGGAAAGTAAATTATGAGATAATAAGTAACTTTTAATTTTGAATAATGAATACGATTCTATAAAACATATAAAACTAACTACATTTTATATACTACATAAATAACTACAAAACACAATAATAATAGTAAAACTAATATTTGTATTTATTTACACAAAATGCACAGATTGAATAATTGATATTGTGAAATAATAGTAATAATTATTATTATTAAAACGTACAATTTCAAGTTTGACATTATTAACACATTACTACGAACACTCGAAATATATTGTTACATCTCTCCATTGCATTTAGAAATAACACGTTCCATATCCTTCATAAACAGAATATTCTATTTCTAATACGCATATATATATATATAATTTCTGCAATCTAATTTCATCCATGATCAACAATAATAACTGTCAATGAATAAACTACAGATATCCCCAATTACCAAACATTTAATGCGACCATTTCTATCATCCAATCGCAACACGATTCAGAATACGCCCGAAGCATTCGTCTGCCTCACTTTTGATTTTCTAATTTCCTCCAACAGACGGGTGACACGCTCATTAGCGATTCGTTATTCCGGGTTACGCGTACACACCGGTGGCCGGCGTGCAAAGAAAAGGAAGCCTCTGACGAGGTAATTATCGGCCGTTGTCTAGGGCCACCTTGCGATCGCTGCACGTGGACGTGCCTCCACGGATGCATTCTTGCACCCTATTGCACCGCTAACAACGACCGCTACAAATTACAGTTTTCGAGCTGGAACGATCGCCGACTTTGCATAAAAAATTATACGCCGTTTCGGAAGTAGGCCGCTTCCGGTCTCCTTGACGGAATCGTCGGCCGTTCACGTGGACCCGCCTTTATGACTGTACACGCGCGCCCAACAATTTTTGTCTCTCGTTAGGAGAGATGGAAGCGAACGATACAGGAACCCGGTTGTAACGAGTCGGTCGGGCCCGACCGGTCGACTGGTTTTCCTTCGCTTTCCCGTTGCGTAATACCCGCGATACCGTCGCTTTTTCAGTTTACGGTTTCGGGATTACGATCAGAACGTCACGGTGATTAAAGCTAACGTGCCCGTGAGTGAAATCGAGCGGGAAAATTACGGCTAAATGGAACCGCTGAACGCTAGAGAAATTAATAATCGCCGGAGCTGTCGCTGGCCTCTCTTATGAAATCATGTGTACGGAAAGTGAAATTACGCCGGGTTTAATATTTATTAATGACCGCGGCGAATTACCATTGTGAAAAGAACGACACTCCCGACGAATTCGGGACTGGA
Source organism: Nomia melanderi (assembly GCF_051020985.1). NCBI lineage: Eukaryota > Metazoa > Arthropoda > Insecta > Hymenoptera > Halictidae > Nomia > Nomia melanderi. The sequence continues at coordinate 9,332,755 of NC_135005.1, forward strand.
TCGTCACTTCGTTTTTAATTGCCGCGCGAACGGGCGAGCGTGCTTCGCGATCTCGTGAAATGAGAATAGCTCGGCGGCGTTTGAGCTTCTACGATTCTACGGTTGATGTTAATGTAAGAGTTTGAATGAGAGATAAGAGTTCGGACCACGAGGATATTCTTTGTTTTATTTATCATATGATGTGTTTAATAGTAGGACTGTCTAGCATTTAACCCTTTGCACTCGAAAATTGTTTCACTAGATATATTCCTCATTTTCTAATGAAATATCAATGATACGTTTCATAATTAATATCAATATAAATAATACAGAAATTTTAACGTCTCATGGATAATTACGTTAAACGAAATTTAATATTCAACATCAAACTTTGTAATTTTGCTGTATTAAACCAAATGACGACCACCGGTCGCCTCTCGAGTGTAAAGGGTTAATGTCATTGACACGTAATCCTTATGAGAATTGTAACAATAAAGTATTTTCAGTTTCCTCGGACGTTCGTTATGGTATTCCAGTGAAATTATTTATTTTTATAATCATTTCGAATATTCTATGCTGTTAGGATATTGATCATTGCGTAAGAAAACCGAAATGTGATTTTTACGTTTGTTCTTTTATTAATTGTGAGTTTGGGAATTTTTGATTATTATAAAGAAATTGGTATGTAAGGAGATAATATATATTTGTCTGTTCTAGAATAATGAATTACTCAATGAAATGCATAAAATAGTGAAGAAAGTGCAGAATGGATAATTGAAAGATATTACTGTGTGACTTCTAGAAATTTTAAATATTGATTTCTCCTAAAACGTCCAATCAGTGGTTTGCAAAGTCGTTGTTTCAGTTAATGCAACATAATAAATATCAGGACTAGAGGGTGAAGTGTATTAGCAAAGTGCGATATTTATTTATGTCTCATTTCTTTCTCTAATCGGTCAAGTGTAATATTAAATATCTATTTTAAAAATCAATGAATGTAGTTTCAGTGACAAACGTTCCAGTTCCTCGTGTTTCCGCTATTTGAACCGAGGTGGCAGGAAGTCTACCACGATATAATAAATATAGATGAATGCAACCGGAGACTATGTGTATATCTGCGAGCTCCCATATCGTCTGGTTGAAGATGCTTTGATCTATTCTTACTACCGAACCACTTGGTCCACTTGCAGAAATTTATGAAACCACAACGGCTCCTTCGTCGGCTAGATGTTAGATGATCGTAAATCACCGTTTTCTATCTTAAACCGAGATAAAGGAATCTTTAGTGCGAGACTTTAATACGTCCGTCTGGATAAAAAAGGATAAAACGTACGCAGACGAATAGAAGGTTCAGTTCAAATGTACTGCGGAGAATTAGTAACAATTATGTTTAGCTAGATTACATTTTGTTATGGTTGAAAGAACTTCAGATGTAATAGTATAGAAAGCGTAAACGAAAATCTAACTACGTACACACTAATTCCAATTCAAGGAAGAATTTAATCATCAAAATAAAGATTGTAAAACGAATTTATAATAATAGAAGATTAAAGATTGCTAAGTATTATATTTATATGGAAATATGGACGTTTTGAAGAAACTATGAATGCCTACTAGTAATATAATAAATATTTCTAACAAACAAACATAGCAATAATTTCTATGAATAAATATGTACACCGGTAGCTTAATAATAACAACAAAATTAATACTTAAAACACTAAGTAAATATAATAAACATTTCTTCTCGTCAAGAATCATTCTATACATAAATCAGTCCAGATAACCATATTACGAATACAAACACAAAATATACACGTACAAAATCCACCTAACAGAAGAATCGCAAAGATAGCCGAATTAAAGAAGCGTCAAATACAAAAGCAAGATTTCCTCAAAACGTATCCCGGCGCCATTTCGAAAATCACAGCATGAATCACGCCTGCACGTACAAATCAAGCAGCATAATACAACGATTCGTTTAAATGATTACACGAACGGCACGCTGCGCGCGTCGAAAAAAAAAGCGAAACAAAAAAGAATCTGAGTTTGATTAATTTCGAAGAAAAAGTCCACTGGAATCGGTCGATATATTCAGACAGCTTTTTCAGCTCGGCCGAGCGAGCAACCGTGCCCGGTAAAAATTCAATTAATCGCTGTCCGTCGATACTTCACCTCCGCGAGATGGACAAGCGCAATTTGTACGTATCAGAAGCAATAAATTATCGAGATACCGATCCGTGACGGCGACCGTAGACTTTGTTCTTGCGCCGTGAATTCATAGGTGAATGAACGGGCGCGCGTATACGCGCGGCGAGACTCGCGGGGATTGCTACGGGGAACGGGTTCTCCGACGTCCGCGAAAATTTGTTGCGATCGCGCGCCGATAAAATTCTGTACGCGCCGCGGCGGCGGTTTATCGCTGACCAGAAGAATGTCCCGAAAGTAAGTCGGCGAAATTTCGCTAACGTTCGCGACAGGTGGTGCCCAAGCGTGAGGGTTTTCAGTGAAAAAAGATGGAATGGGACGCGAAAAGAATTAAGAAATGCCCGTCCCTCCGTCTACGCGGAGTACTAGTTCCGGAAGGATTCGTTTTACACGTATGAGAATCCTGTAGGAGTCTGCTCGTGATAAAGAAAAGGAAATGTTGGGAATAATAGCTGGTGTAGGTTAAGTCGGAGGAATGGTCCACTTTTTCTGAATGAGGTGTTGTATAAATATCATTGATATATAACAGAACAAGATATATTTATGTAAGTAAGTTTGATATATGGGGAATAGTTGAATAGGCTTTTGTGTGAGATTCGGTAGACGACTAGAAACAATTGAAAATATAGATATTTAACAATTTTAATGAGATTGGGGAATTCCTATCGGAATTACCTTAAATTTTAGAAATACTTATGGAACAAATAATAATAAAATTTCAGAAAACAAAAGTGAATTTATTCGGCGTCACGAAATTTGGAACGCGTGGATTAATACGTAAGTAGTGCTATAATGTAGAGTAATTTCGGATGGGATATATTTCCAATTTTTTATACATAATTATACTATTACATATAAAATTTCTATATTTATACGTCTATATTTCAATGTTTTTAGTGGTATGTTGAATCCTGCACAAGAGCCTATTTAAATATTCCTTTTATACGTATATACTTTCATAAATATATTTCCCTTTTACCATAAAATGCCGGAAAAAGTTCGCGCAGGTTCCTAAATCAAAATTCAAATACAGAGAACATTCTAGTAAAATAATTCTATTTCATTCCATACCAATGGCTTAAACAAAACTTGCTGCTAATACCACTGTCATCCCCCAACCGAATAGATATTAACCTTTTAGCTACAACCTCACTATAATGACTCGTACATCATCTTTTTAAACGGACGCCACTATAACAGCTCAATTATTTCTCTGCCATCGATAGTTGTGCAGATTATACTCTAATCCAGCGTAATTGCACAGTGGAAAATTCTATCAGTCTCAAATCGCGGTGATATTACATTTATGATACGCAGACCACGTGAAACCTTGCCGTACAGAGGTATAAGCTTCGCGGCTAGTCCCGTAGTAGCTAAAAAGTTAACGGTATTTACGATGTAACAGTTCATTCAAGAAAAGTGAACCATCTTTCCCCGATTTAACCTGCCGCGCAAAGAAGAGTCGTGTAAAAGGAGGGGCGGACGACTTACCTCGAAACGAGAGTCACGTGGAAATAAAAGAAAGTTGGCTGACTGCGAGAAATATCTTCATCTGCCGCTGTCGCTGGTGTATTTTAAATATCGCCGGATAATAAATCCAAGAATTACCGCTCGCTTAATCCTTTCGACGATTCGGCCGAGATAATTCGGCGCCGCGGCTACCCCTTTTCCACTCCCGCGCCTGCCCGCGCTGCTCAAAGATGCGATCAACAGGCGAATTCATATTTTATATTAACCCATATTTCTCGTTCGTTGAACGTTGTTTGCGGATTCCATTCGGCGCGCCGCGGAAACGTTCGCGAATAAATTCGACGACAGAGCTGGGCATAATTTACAACACTTCGGTTACCGACTTAATTAATTTTATGTAAAATTATGTTCGCCGTGTCCGCGGCCGGTACCATGCCCATCCGTTTCCAACTGATACCGGGCCGACTAGAGAAAAACGTCTTTGATAAACTGTTACCCGGAGAACGCACCTGCTCCAGCGCGATACTTCGCACGCGCTCCGTTTTCACGCGCGTACTTTATCCGGCACCCTGTAATTTACGCGTGTGTACGGCTCCGCGAATTAACCCATTCGCTACCGGCATTTCTTTCAATAAGAGTTTTTGCGGTTACAATATTTTATTAGATAAAGTATGCCGTCTTTACGAAATGTAAATAATGATCGGAGAAAAGAAATCTTCGTGATTTCGTCCGTATTATACCACACGTTGCGATGTTGGATGAAAATGTAATTTACTTCGCATGAAATATGAAGCGTCAGTCGTCGCAAATATGCGATGCTGGTAACGAGCGTGTTAAAACATTTGATGAATTCGATGGTCCGTTAATTGAATTATATCGCCGACTAAGAGGCAGTTGTTGGTTTTTATTTTAATCTTGTGGGGTAAACAGAAAACTTTCTGCTTCTTCGCAATTAATACTGGAAGAGTTATTGAAATGTTAATAGTATTTTTGTTTATATATATTGAATGACATTACTTGTAAGTTGTGGTAGTTGATTCATTTGAATTCCTTGAAATTAATACCTTTAATTTCTTCAATTAAAAAATTGTCAATCAAAAACTATCTGGCACTGTATTAACTTTCACAAAGAAAATGACGAGTCGATCGTGCTAGGTGAATGATAAGTTTGTTCTGACCCACAATGAAATTGGTTTTGTATGTTTATTGAGATTTTTGGATGAAAAATTTGTGTATTGAAGAATATTTATTTTTGAGCGACTATAAACATAGCTTCCGCTAGTAGACACTTAAAATGATACAGAAAGAACAGGCTTAATATCTTAATATTGAATGTCTATTTACTTTCATGTAACATTATTGGAAAGTTTTCTATCAACAATATTTTGCATTTTTTCGGATTACTTTTAAAACGTATTACACATGAAGCCGACAAAACTGTAGATTCTTGAATTACTACATCATATTACGAAAACCTGTTGAAAACCATAATTCGACGAAGGCACATAAAGATTTCCAAGCAGTAAATATTCTTGCGTAAAATTAACATTTCGAATGCTACTGGAATCGCCAATAATCGGATCTTGATTCACCACTAATGCCATAAAAGTCACCATTAACCGACTAATGGAATGTAAATGCATACACACTATTAGGTAATATAAATCTAAAATGACCCGTAAAATAGAAAATGCCATTGCATTCATTACCATTGTTCAGTGTTCTCAACTGGCTAAGGCTATTAACACAAGAGAATAGGTTGCCACCTAATGGTCATCAATTACGAAGTAGTGCAAAGTTATTAGTACAAAATTTTTACCTTACGAGGACAGTGGAAAGCAATCATGCCTAGAAGAATGGATGCTATTTCAGTATTGGGAAATAAGTCCAGAATGCACTTTCAAAAGCTATTACTGCTACATAATCTTACAGGAATCCTTTTGTAAGTATAAATAGGATTATTCAAATGGACACTTAATAATAATTTTTTGCATAATACAGACACGACAAGTACTTTATATAAGCATACTGTAATAGCGAATTGCACGTTCGCTGTAATAACACACTGTGACGTCAATTTTACAAATTTTACCTTGGAACAAAGCTTATTTTATACGTACATAGAATTTCTGAGAATATGACGATATTCTCTTTTAATTAAAAGATGCCTTACTTTTTAGAGTACATTTCTGAGTTAAGGATTTCTTCGTAATTTTTAATTGTATTATATTAATTTTTTTATTAAAAAGTTCTTATTGAGACAAATAAAACCTTCCAACGTTAACTTCTTTAGGCAAAGTGTTTTTGAGAATCTTTTTCGATAAAGTAACATTCACTTGCATATAAAGATGCATATCGAGATTATCAAACTCATCATGAAATTTATTTTATTGTAGGAAAACTTGTACTATTGAATGTTAAAATAAAACTGGACCCTCGCGATAACATCAGAGAAGAAATGAAGTCAAGGAGCTAGTACACCCATTCAAGAGATAAAAGATTTATCTTTATAATCTTATTTAATTAATAGTTATAGTAAAATGAATCACTATAAATTCTGAAGCGACATTCCGGAGTCATAATAATATTAGTGACGTTGTTTAGCGTACAATACTTCAGCAAAATAGCTGGCCAGGACTCGGCAAAATGGTTACCGTTTACAGAATGTCGTATGCTTACGCGCGTTTTATTGACGCTCGACGCCCCATACTCCTTTCTATTGATTCTTTACGATGACATTTATCGACAATTAAGTATTCTTGGCGACTAGGTGGTTTCACGGATACATCTCACGCATTCGTGTGCCTTACCGATTGATTTGCTGCATTTTTTTTCGATATTACAGCCACAATTATGGCTCGTGTATGCGTCAGATATCTCGTGTAATCGAAAAGTTCGTATGCACTTTTGTATCGTGAAATATATTTGGTGTAGCTATTTTAGCAACATGCTACCACTTTCTCCGGTACTCTGAATATTCTATTGGAACAAGTTTGAACGACTTTTCATTGAAGACATTCGCAGAATTCTACATGTAAATTAATTAATCATTATCGAAGATACCGAATTCAATGAAAATGCGATAGTGATAATACCATATCGTTATATCTGTGATCACTGTATTCATTCGAGTTTAAATTATTATTACGAGATAGGATAGTACTCTTAACGTTTTCATAAGATGGCTGTAATGGTAGGTATTCTTATGCATTGAGTTTGTCCTCGTAGTATCAATTGGAAGAAATAAACACTCCTTATAATTGTACCTCGCGGACATCTTTATAATGACATTACCTATTTCTCTGCCTTATTTCCCAATGGTTGAGGTAATTAGCAATAAATAGGCCTCATTTCAGTCTTGTTAATAATGAGAAAAAGAGAGAAGAAGAAAGCAAGAGAGAGAAGAAGTTAGGGAGGAATCATTACGATGCGCAAATTAATGAAAATAAGGCGGGAGCAAGTTGTTTGCCAAAGAAACAGAAACAAAGTCAAATATAAATGCATATACATATTTAAATAGATTATAAAGACTTTAATTTTATTCCATAGACAGCGTTAAAGGAATTTTATACTTGACTGGATTATTTACTTAACGGTTATTATCTGCCTCATCATTATATTGATTACTAACATTTTTTCGTAATCGGAACATTTAGAATCTAAATAGTAATTCGAAGATTGTATTAACATTGGAGTAGTTGTTTTATGTTCAAGATCACTCGAAGAAAAATAAAAGATAATAGAGTGACCTCTTTCGCACTTAAATAATATTTTCTTTCTTATATATAATTAATAATTTAATCAATTTGGGAATTCATCATTATTTACCAAATATAACTTGGATATCCAATAGTATTTTTCAATTATATACCGTGGTGTACAATTAATGGTCCCTAAATCCAATCTTTTGGTCCCAAGATGCAAGTGCATTTCCAGACTCTGATCTTCCAATAATTTCTTATCCTCACATTACATAACAATCTTCCTAATCACTATATTTATTTTACTAAAAATACCACAGACCAATTTCAACTAATCGAATTTCAACACTACTCCATGAAACGTGACAGTTCCATGCATATCAATATTTTAATTTAACATTTCGCGTAAACGTTTACACCGATTTCACTGGTGCAATTACACGAAAACGTATCCTATCTAATTTGAAACTTCTAATTACTAAGGTCTAACTGAACCAACCTCAGTTTTTCTAGGAACAATGGAGTTATTATAAAGTGTACAGTAAACGCCATAGAATCTACGACGAATGTCTAAAATCAACACATTGCGTACCTGATAATTTTCAGAAAACTGAATTATGCGGATGGAAATTTTCAGTGAAATCAACTTATATCACTATACATACAAAAACTCAGATATCATATTGTTATGTAATATATTTTAAATAGATAATCAGTCCGATTCGAATTTAATATTTGTTTAGATGCTGTGGTAATTAGCAAAGTCGCATAGCTAGGAGTCTTTATATAAAAACGAGATTTCTCGTTACCAGTACGCAATGTGTTAAGAATCACATCAGACGATCAGTGACGTAAAATAGAGCGGTATGGTGGATTTGAAAATCAAGATTCCGAGTTGATAAATGTGACTTTAGGGGTGGATCTTTGGGTGTGGCGAGAGGGTGCGCTGAAATCGCGTTTCACGAGCTCAACCATGGAATCCTCGGCCGCGTATCAGCGTTCCCGACTTTTCTACGCATCCACGTATGGAAACGTCTTACATAAACTCCCTTTCCTCTCGACCAACCCTGGAACGTGACTAGCCTGACATGCGTGCAACGCGAAGTGTAGCCATATACAGGTTGCCTGGTCACACAGATGGGCGAAATTCTTATGTAAGTGAATTATTCGTAAATAAAGATAACCGAACAGCCTGCCAACTCTACGCGCGCGGTTAAATTAAACGTGAATTATTATATAATCTACTGGCATTAGGAAAACTAAAAAATCTGATCCCCGTTTTCTAAGGAGAAATTATTTTATGAATTTTTTATATTGAAAAAGTAATATTTCAGTGACAGTACATTTAAGTGCATCAATGTTATGAAATTGACAAATAGCTGCGATTAAAATGTAGTAAAATATTCTTCTTATGATATTTATAGGTGTATCCTAAGTAAATTCCAAAAATAACATACTTTACGAAACCTGATATAGTAACGAAGTTAGTAAATCTTAATAATAGCATACAAGTGTAATTTATACATTTTTACGGTTTACTTATAAAAAACAATTTGAAAATGATATTACAAGAAGAAGCATTTTGAATCTTGTAATCTGAAGTAGAAGATTTTATACGGTTTTCCTTGTACGCTCTTTGTAATCGTAATTCCCTCTTCGAATTAATCAGTGGAATATAAATACTACGTGTAAACAATAATAATTAAGATTCCAGGACCACTATATTTCAAATAAGTGACTTCAAACTTCGTTCATCGATAGCTCAAACGAGCTTCTCCTGTACCCCTTCCAACTACTTCCAAACCCGGCAATGTACACAGCAGATTCAGCATCTCCAAGACATAATCGTAATTACATTGAATAATGCACACGCAATTTCATGAGTACGCGCCTCGCAGCTTTCTTCAAATACATCTGAGCTTCGAAGAATTCCGTATACGGGCGTCACCACGTTATACGTTCTCCTGGAAACTTTTGAAATAAGACAACGTTGGAGGCTCAGCCTTACCCCGGGCGAGTAAATCGAGGCGCACGCTAAAATGGAACTGTACAAAGAACCATTTCATAAATCTTGCCTGGAAAAGCGTGTGCCGCGGGAAAGTACGAGGAGGGAAAAGAAAACTGTTGAAGGACGAGGGACCAGGGGAAGAGGGTCCGAGCGGAGTCCGGAGTACCCAGGGGTATGGGGCTGCGCAGGCATTATTTTGGAGTTGGTGTATGATATTATAAACCGAGAGGGGATGTATCCGAAAAGGGTCTTTCGCTGTGCGAAATCTGTCTTCGGCTACGATGTTCTGTACAGGGTGCGCCATAAATCGTGACAAAACGAACAATGAACGATATCAACCACTTTCCTTCAATCATTGAAGAACACTTTCTCAATCCTTCTCCTGCCAACCAGAATGTCTGCGTTCATCTAGATTTTATTGTTACAATATTATCAAGTGAATCCTTTATTTTCGCAAAAACTGAAGTTATAAGAACTGAAAATTCAATTTTGTCCAATTTTCACGAGAGCGAAATAAAATTTCATAGAGAAAGGTTTCACTATGGATACACCATATAGGGGTTAAATAAGATGATTCACGCAATTTTACATAGCAACCTGGAAAAAGACTATATTTCGAATATACTAGATGACGGAAGTATATACAGGTAAAAGATTCAATGGTATAAGTTAAATATTTCTAAACACAAAACAGTATAAATTTATCGAACATCGGATAAGATACTCGGGAGAAGAACGTTGCGCCGCGCAATCTTGAATTAATTCATATTTTCACATCGGCAGTATAAACATTTCTATGGATGCGAACAGTAGACGCGAACTCCGCGTGTTTCAGCAGACCGTGCATTGTATACGGTTTTAAGATAATGCTAGGAGTGGAAAACAGAAATGAAAAGAGTAAAAGAGGGTCGAGCGCGCAATATATCAGAGGAGGGTTGGCAAGAAGACGGAGCCTGCGTGGAGGAACTACTGAGCTACGTCCTCCTCGTTTCTTTTCACCCTACAGCCAAGAAAAATCCCGAATAATCCGCCTGCAAGGATTATCCTGCCTCCCGACGATCTTCCTTTGTTTTATATAACTCGTCGGATACCGTGACCCCTGCGCGTCGCGGCGGTTTCGGTTCAGTTCAACCCCCGGAACGAAATTTTGGAGGTACTGGGTTAATTATGGAAAAAATAGTGCCGAACATTCATTTCATGTACATGTTCAATGAACTTTTGCATGTTCATATTATTACTGCTTCTGTTTATTTTTCGAGATATTTGCAAAAACAATGTTTGGTATAGAATCATTCGCATTTACTGTCATTTATGTAAGTAAATTTTTAGAGTAATGCTTCTTCTCACAGGTGATAATTCTAATTCATACAAACGTATTTCAAACGTTTGGAATATTATATATATATATCGCAATACAATATTTTTTAATTGCTGAAACTCGTATAAATTTCTAAGATACATCTAACCTGAATTAAAAGAAACATAGTAAAGACATTATCAAATATATTTTTGTCAATATCATCAAAACTGAAACCGAAAAATTGTTCAGTGCCATCCCCACAACATATTTCAATTTCATTTCTATATAATTTAATGGATGTATGTTTAAACATTACATCGCAGACAGTGAATGTTCATAGATATACACAGCAAATAAATACCCTTAACCCTTCTTAAGACTCATAATACAAATTTTTAGGTAGAAGTGAAAAATTATTTTACTACTCCCAATATGTACATCTTCGAAATAAATTTCCATATGCAACGAATATAAAATTTGTTTGTTTATTCCCGAGTCATTGATAGTACAATTTGTTAGACGAACTCAGTCGCAAAGAAAATTGTCCGTCAAAGGGTTAATATGTATACAATAAATAGCAAAACTCAAATCGCAACAATTTTGTACAATCCTACTATTCATGTCTTGCTTAATGCGAATGCAACATAATATAATGCGCTATAAATTGAGAGTCCTAGATTAAATGCTCCGAACATGTCTATTAATAATGAAGCACCTATATATCACGGTTACCGCATACACATATCGAGTTTAAGAACATTCAAAGGCTTCCGCGAGACGCGCGAGGAAAATTTGCGCATGGGAACTCAAAGGCACAGAACGCATCTTCGGTGCAACATAAACTCGTGCTCGTGCATCAAGATCCGGCGTTACATAAAAGGTTCAAAGCGAGAGGTGGAACAGCACTGTCTGAACTAACGGATTTATGCATGGAAAATAATCGCCTTGTTTTAAAGTACAATAAATTTATTTAAGCGACGTTAATGAATGGCGAAGTGCTTAATGGTCGAGGGAACGGCGCCGGACAATAATGACGTAACCGTAATCGTGGCGGCGATCGTAAACGAAAAACTATGAAAATTGCTCCGGGAATCGTTCGCCGAGTTATTGCGTTAGGACGGATTAAAAACCGCCTATTTGTTGAGATTTTTAACCCTTTGCACTCGAGAGGCGACTCTCGTTCACCACTTGATTCGATATAGTAAAATTATAAAGTCTTATGACGAATATTAAGCTTTGTACACCGGTGCGTGAAATATTGAAATAAAACAGCTTGCTTAGTTAATGTGTGTATGTTCTCATTAGTTAGATTCAAATATCTCATCCATATCTCATAAGAAAAGTAGATTTTGAGTATTTCTAGTGAAAAACTCTTCAAGTGTAAAAGGTTTACAAACTGATTCACACCATGTTTATTCACGTGTGGTGCATACATAACTCGCATTTAAAAAATCTACTTTGTTGCACGGAGTAGATGGAAAATCATAATATACGATTATTTTACGTTACTTCCAGCAAATTACAAAAAAGGAAGGTGGCCGGGGAATCGAAAGTTTTTTAACATTACGGTGTTCATCCTGTTAATTGTACAAAAATTTCATTCCGACTTCGATGGTTCGGTGCCACTGTTCCATTCGACGCGTGATCATATTCTGCGCGATAAATGCTAAGGATGCGATAAACCGAGCGTGTCACTGTAAATTAGTCACGCGATCCTTGCAAGAATCCGGGTTGTAACATCTAACAACATTGAATGTAGACACTAGCGTTCCTGTTTGAGAGCGAACAGGTGTCTAATGGTAGGACGAGTATCGCGAAACTTGACGCAAAGGGATGATTCTGCGCTCCAAAGCGAATGGCAATGATAACACATATTAAGTTGTTGCAGGGAAAAAGGAAATTATTTTAAAAAATATTAAAGCGTGAACAGCAAGTAGTGAATACAAAACAAGAAGAAATTTATAAAACAATTTTTTTACAATTGATTTGTCTTTCAGTTCATACTTTAATCATTCTAGATTTATTATAGCCAGTGACATGGTGGAAACTTTTTAACTTTTTATTTCTAGAAGATAACACCGCCGGCAGCAATGAAATGAAAATATTTAAGTAGCATTAATAAATAATAAAAGCACATGATATTGTGTATCACACAAAAAGCTGAATGTAAAGTATCTAAACCAAATGCTTCAATATCTCTCAATGTTAATACTGTTATAGTGTTGAGCATTCTCTTAAAAAAGGCTATTTATACATAATCAGCAAACAATACCAAAAAATATTCATTCCCAAATCAAATATAAGAAACAATTAAACAATCCGAACACGGATATTCTATATTTTCTAACTTTCTTAGCAGTTAGAAGTCTAAGTCCCAATTTTAATCTGAAATCATCTAGGAAATTACGTTTCAACATTTTGATGCGAACAACGACAGTGATAGACCTGTGCCCCAGTTTCCAGAAGTTGAGTAGCATTCAATGTACATAACAATTAAACTGAAAGTTTCTCCCGTTGATTGCTTCCGTTTCGTGCAGGAAAATTTTTTGTTTCGGATGACCCGCTTAAAGGGCTCGTTTAGGACAAGGGACCCCTCGTGTTCTTTCTGCTCCATTCTGAAGCCGACACTCCCTTTATCGATCCCACTCCAGCCTCTCCCTCACTCCGCGATCCTTCCATCCTTCCACGTTCTCTCTTTTTTCCTTTTCTTCCTCCCCTTAGCCTCAACCTCCACCCTTTTCCCCTCCATCTCTGTCTCTCCCACTGTCCCACGGTCCGCCTCACCCTGTCATCCTTCTCCGTCTCTCTTCACCACCTAGTTACCCCGGGGAAAACCTAGAACCGGTTCCGGATGGATCCGGCACCCTCCTCCTTCGCAGACGCCACCACCATCGCACCCACTGCCACTCGCCTCTATAAACCCGACCAACCAGGAAGCACGTATCTGCCCTTTCGAATTATCCGGCTGGCTTGCCGCCCTTTGTTGCACACGGAATTTCGTTTAATTAAAATGAGACTGTAGAGACTACGGAGCCCGACTGGCTCTTTCTCTTCAAGACGCTGACTGTTCACCGGGAGCGTCTTCGATTGTCAGCGAGGAAGGCCTGACAGCTAAACGTCCCTGAGAATTCTCATTTCTCCTCGCGTTTCGCGTTCACGTTCGCACGGAAAAAAATATCGAGAGGCTCCTCGGGAACGATCGCTTTGTAATGCTGCACATCATACTATCGAGTTCGACGGCCGTTTCAAGTTTGTCGGGTTATGGACTGCGAATTTTTCATTTTCGGTGACGGTTTCGTTGAAACAGCGAGGATTTTATCGCGATAATAAAGTTTATTGGTATACTCGCTGGGAATGATGAATGTTTAATTCGAATTGTTGTTATTTGAAATCAGTATTTGTTAACATGATTTTGTTTGGTTTATTTGGAGACTAGATGATCAAATGAATGAAGCGGTTAGCTTTGATTCTGGAGAATTTATTTTTAATACAAAGAACAACGTGAAGAACGAAGTTGTTTAATATTTTGTCTCCGTTAATAATTCTTACGATTTTTTAAAAAAGATTTTGAATATTTTCAAACTAATTTAATCAAGAATCTTATTTCTGGGTACTAGCAGCCATGATCATTGTAATTTCTCATCAGTAATCCCTGATACGAACTTAATATTATGATACCTCATAATTGTTTTTACTCGTCGACTTAGATCACCGATATTCAATGTATCTTCATTGATGTTATCAATGTTATATTCATCAATTATTCCTTAATTTAATACAGATGAATATTTAACTGCTAAGAAATATTAATACAACCGATTCTGTACTACTGAAAAATATATGTGATCATTATTATAACAAACAACCGTAGTGAAACATTTATGGCATATCAAACCTGAAAGTAACAAAATTATAGAAGAACCAGTCGTTATAAATATTTCAATAATCAATTATTATTACAAATATCCGTAAAAAAAGATGCAAATTCATAAGCATATTTCATTGTATTAAAAAAAAATGAATAAAGCATGATATAAAACAAAGATTATCATTAAATGGTAATGCTTTATTTGAATATTAACACAAAAGAAGGTGTGTGATGTCGATACAAACACCCGAGGATGCACAAGGAAACGGTATTACATTTAAATAAATCTGCATCAAGCTTCTGAATATTCTGAACAGGTAAGCCTTATACAACAAAAGATATGTATGAAAATATTCAGGTACGAGATGAATTTTCATATGGTTTCACGTTTATTGGAACGTTGGCGAGTACAGCACCGTTAAGCGAGAGGAAGGTAATCAGCCCGTAGGTGGTGTGGTTGCTGATGAATGCATAAAATCGAATTAACGTCGTTGATACCGCCGGCATGGATTACGCGATGACCGACGTACAGGAATGGAAAAATAATCGCGCAATCAACGTCGTGCCCTTTTCCCTCCCTGTTTTGTTGGCCGTAGTGAGAATTCTGGTGAGACTACGCGGAAATTAGCTTCGATTGCGATCTTGGGAGGTGTAAACCGGCAAAATGGCGGTGCACGAAGAGGGAAATACATTGTGGGGGGCGGGGCCAAGCCACTGGAAAGGGCAGACCGGTATTAATCACGCTATCGAAACGAGAGATCAACTAATTAACACCGAGTTAATCGTTCGCCGCGCTGACTAGGCCTGCCGTCGGCGGATCGTTGCCATTCGCGACGACACGATGCTTTTTTACACGTGGTTCAACGGGGTCATCCGCAGTGCATAAAAAATCGGTCGGTTAGCGTTGAAACTGCTCGAAATAACAGCAAAACATAACCTATACCGTATCTCTGATTTCAAAATATTCCTAACAGATCATCAACGAGAAATAAAAATTCAATCAATACGACGATCACTAATTTCTCCGTGGACGATACGAGGCGACGCGAACCGAGGCACAGCAAGCATAAAGTCTCCGCGCGTCATGGAGAAATGAACGATACAACGGTGGCGCGGCGATGTTCGGCTCGAGGGAGGAGTGAAATCGCGACCGATCGCGCAACAATGGAGATCACACTGTCCGAGGCATCTCCGGCGGGAACCCTTGCGGACATCCGAATCCGCCATCTCCGAATCCGTCCAGCCACTCATCCGTCGAGACCGGCGGGGACCGAGCGAGAAGGGAAAAAAAGAGAGCCAAACCGACTGCCATCCTTCACTGTCATGGCCAGTAACACCGTTACGTAGCCATTAAGGCGCGTTCACACTTCACCGTACCCGTGAAACGATTCCGGCCGGGAAATCTGTGCAGGTACCGTCGGCCCTCTATACAAATTGATCCATTGCGCCATGTATATGCACACTCTGCGTTCTCACTGTCGAACAGGCACAGAGGACTCGTCTGACAGCGTGTCGAGGTACGACAAGTGACGATTCGAGTGTCCCCCGATAGCGACAGTATCCTGAGGAGCAAGGCGCTAGACGATAATGACGACGGCGGCGGCGAGAACGACGGGAACGGCAAGCGGAACAGCGTGAGCTGGAGAGGAAAGACACAGGGAGAGGATTGCAAGGCGTCGCGGCGCTGGTCGGCACTAGACTTGGCGTCGGTTCGTTCGTTAGCTGGACCCTCTTGCTCGCCCGTATTAATTTGCTTCCTCCTCCTCTACCCCCGTCGACACCGCTCCCCCCCTTAACAGTCCCTTCCTCGGCCATCCCCCCCGCCCTACGAAAAGGGGGGCTCCGGGTCGCCCCTGGTCTTAGCTGCTGACTGCTACCACTGCGAGAACTGCGAGCCACGGCGCATGCGGATGCTGCTAATCACCCTTCGTCCTCTACCCCCTCGGACTATCCATCCCTCCTGCCCCCCCAGGCAACCTCTCGCAGCCCCCGACACCGCCGCTCTGCCTTTCTACGCGACGAAGCTCGATGAAGGTGAGCCGCCAGAAAATTAACTGGAACTATTCCCTGTCTCCCTCTAGCTTGTCCAGCCGTCGTTGCCTTTTCCTCACCGCGCGGGCCGTCTCCTTTCCCCTTAGTCGCCGTGCTCCAGACCTACTTTGGGTTTATTCCTCACGACCGTGACCTTCCGTTAGAATGGACCAAGGATCCGTCGGGAAAATTAAAGGCGACGGGGGTGGGGAGCCTTCGGTTGGGACAACTTCTTCTGCTGCGTCGCGGAGGTTATTGAATTAGGTCTGTCGCTTTGCGCGTGGAATGCACATTTTTGGCGAGTTTTTGATGGAAATCATCAATCGAACCTAATTTGGTTCGTGGTCTGATGGAACGGAAAGTTGTGGATTTTGCGAGCAGATGTTTGTATGTATGGTTTGATGGGCATTCTTACGTCGTATGCCATAAGTTGAAATGCTTTTAATCATAAACTGGATAAAATGAAAGCAGATAATGTAGAATTCAAAATATAATAGGTTTAATTTTGATTGTGTCAATTTCTTTACCTATTTGTAAGAGTGGTCAATTTTTTAAAATATATCTTTGTTGTAAGATTTGAATACAACTAATGTATATGAAACAGATTTTCAATTCAAAACTACCACAGCATTGACTAATGGAAAAAAATATTCTTTATTGTGACGATACGAGGAAATCTCATTAGATTCAAAGGATTCATTTTTTAATGGCAATTTTAAGCTAACGTTTCTAACTCTTCCAAGCCCTTGCTTACACGATTAGTCGACAAAGCTATAAACATTAAATTCGTTATAAATAACAATCGTAATATTCATACAATCACGATATCATCAGGCGTACAAATAAATACAAAGTCTATTCTATAAAACATGTACTCCCCAACATCCAAACCACTTCCGCAAAATTTCAAGTCCCACAAATGTCGGGAAACCCCACGATCAATTTCCCAACAACGAATTCAACAAATTCAAACAACCTTCATCTTCACTCCGCAAAGAAAAACACAATTGTCTCGAAGGCCTCTGATCAGCTAGCGGTGATCGCAGCCGTACAGTTAACGCCGCATAGAAGGTTCTCCTGATGAAGCCCGATTCTCGTCTTTCTAAAGGGTAACGTTCAAAGGACACCAAGAAAATATTTCACTTGGAGCGTCGGTATATAGATGTCGTGTCAGCGATTGGAGGGTCGATGACGTGATGAGACTGCTGAAGAGCCCGGGCAGAGCGTGGGGCAGGAAGCCGGGCAGGGTAGTAAACGAGTTATTGGAAAATCGTATAGGGGGTGCAGCGAGGTAGGTGACTCCCGGCAAGCTAGCGCCGGGGGAAGGGAGGAGGTCAGTAATTTTTCGCCTCATTGCCCGTAAAAAGGAGACGCTTTATCGTTCGCTCGGAGGAGAACCGCACGAGAGGAGGAGAACGGACTCACGGCCCTCAGCCCTAGAAGTTTGAAGGTGGGCCGAGGGCATCAACACCAGCTCGTTGTAAATGTTGATCGGCTAGCGCATTTTTACCGAGCCTATTTGCCGGGGATGAAGCTCGCGTGACATTCTCCCGCTACTCCATCTCCGTTGCCTTTCGCGCAGATAAAATATGACCTGCCCGCTCGAAAGTTATGGAAATTACGCTGGAATTCGTTCCTCGGCTCGTACGGGTTAAAACGTGAGCCAACACTGACGAGCTGGCTTATCGGACTTCTCTATTAAAATTGTTCCGCTGAACAATTTTCGTTTATTTTTGGAGACACCGCGCTTTTGTAGAATCTGTTTGATCATTTTGACGTTGGATTCGATTATTAATTATCATGGGTTTTGCGCTTTGAGAGTTTGGTTGGCTTGGTGCCTGTTGTGCTTGTACGCGGGGGTTTTATCTGACATTATTTGTTTTGCGCTCTTGAAAGCAAACTTTTATGACAAACGACAATATAATGGAAATTTTTCTTTTTAATATCAGGTTCTATTTTCAGCTTGTTCGATAATCGTGTGATGCTTCTGTATGCATTCTTTATATAAACTTTGAATACCCATTGTATTTTCCACAGAAGAGAGAATTTCATAAATGCTGAACGAACAATATTTAAATTAAAAGTTTCGATGTTAGTGAATATTTATTGGAAATCTATTAAATTGTAGTTATTCAATTTTATCTGAAACATGAACAACGTCGAAAAAAATTTAATATTTTCAATGATGTCAATAATATAATTCAAATACGCTCGTTACAGCTCTCAAAAATTCCATGAAAAGAATCCTAAAATACTGTACACATTTTTGAAATACTATTCCATAAAATTCAAATTGAATTCGTACAAAAGCAATTCGAAGCACGAACTCCCAAGGAATCAGCACATCCGACGAAACACAATTGCCACAGAACTCCATCTACCAAAATATCGCATTAATTTTCAACGCGGTCTAATACATTTAAATCAATATCTGGCTTATTTCAGCTGAAATTCACAAGGCGTCGGCATCCCGTGCCCGATGCACAATGCGTTTTCAACCCGAACCGATTAGAATCTCCCCGATCGGCGACTCTCCTCACGGCTGGCGCACGTCATAAATAATGCAAATGGAACAGCGCATCGAACCTACTTCACGTATCGTTCGGCCAGCGTCAGCCTTAATTAACAATGATACCGTGCGAAACGCGTTCTTCCCCTTCCCTCGATCTCTTCAGCACTGCTGTAAGGTGTATTAACACTAAACGCACTGTGTGTACACATATTCTTAAAGTAACCAGTCGAATGACTGGTTACAAAATAAAAGTACACAAGTTAAACGATAAATTTCCCATAGCGGAAGCAGTACGAAAGACAAACATTGAAAAATTATGATGAAACTAACATAAAGTTAAATGACAAAAACGAAACACAGAATTCTAAATCAAATTTTAAAACCGAAATATAGTGTTAACCCTTTCAAGCTTACTGGTATCGCAGCAATACCACCTTTTAAAATTCCATCATTACAGCCGGGCTCACTGGTTTCATATTAATATTAATATACATATCATCTCAGTAACAAACGAAACTCGTAATTCCACGAAAACAAATATTAAAATGTATTCCCAAATTCTGTCAAACTGCAGTTTCCGTAACAAATAAAATCTACAATTCTAGAAAATGTACGATCGTTACTGCCTAATGGCAACCACCCTACACCTAATATTTTCTACAGTACAAAAAAGATATTAACTTTTATGGAACGTTGACACGTACTATGTCATTGCATACATATACACAATCCAAAAACAAAAATCGTAGAATATACGAACTGAAAATTCTGCGCTGAAAGAGTTAAGCACCACTGAGTCGGGTACGGGCGAAGAAAACGGGAAAAGACGAGGGTGAATTCCGATAAGAGACGCTGCACGCTGGGTCGAGTTCAAAGAGCCCTGAAGATTCGGGCTGCAGTATATTCGCGGACATAAAACAGCGGAACGCTTAGCATAGTAACATCGCCGGGCGCGGGGCGTCATTACTGTATTGATCGTGGGGGTGGTTCCTCTCAACCCCTCCTCCGGTGGCTCCTCGTCTCCCCCTCCTGCTCGTCTTTCTCCCCGGTGAAACTCTTTCGCCGAGGATCGGAAGGGTACAGGCTGGACCAGAAGGAGCTCAGACGTTCAACCTTCGGACTTGAGGAGAGGGTTGAAAGTAGGACAACGAACTTGCCAGCGTAACGAGTCCCGGATCAAAGGGCTGACGAGAACACGGGACGATCCAATAATTTGGAATCGCACGCCATTACGCTGCTATCGATCGCTATTACCTCGCGATGATTCTGCACGAACGCAGCGCGATCCTGTGACGCGTGGACGCGAATTTTATTTTGGGGAGTTTTCTGATTCCTTGGCTTGGCGAAACGCGGTTGCTGGTTTATGATTGATACTGCGGATTTGTATGCATTTATGGGAAATTTGGAAATGCAAAATTGCGCAGATTGTATACGGCACAAACGAATATGTAAAATATAAAGTTTAGTGCTTTTCATTACACTTGTTAGGAAAAAACATTTTCCATTGTAATTCTGTTTCTCTAATTACGTTCTTGAAAATTTCAATTTGCATTAAGATCCGCAGTTTAATGATTAATGTAGATGTGTATTTTGCATATTTAAACGTTTTCAGATTTTAACGGAGGGAAATAATGTTTGGAGGTAAAACTAATTGCGAATGAAATGAAGGTTTGTAATTTATCTTTTTGTGCTAACGCTTTGTTAGTTTTTAATCTTGATGACTTAGGGTAGGGACAGTTTAAAGCTGTTTTAATGTTGTTTTCCTTTTTTAGTTTGTTAGATTGTTTAGAAATGAAATAATTGAAATCTAAGTTTGCGAGGAATTTGTGACTTTAGAGAGTTGTTTTACTCACAACTATCATTCCTGTTTAGTTCTACTGATATTTTATAGAAATATTAGAAAATTGTAATAGCCACGTATTAATGCTCTTTCTCTTTCTTGTAAATATTTCTTTCTTTCTCATTAATTCATCTTTTTTCTCCATTAATATTTTTCCATCTGCATTGATTTAAAATATTGAAAATAGTGAATAATTGTGTAGAGTCTCTGTGTGTTACGTGAATTAACTTCTCAGCATTGATTACTCTTGAAAAAGATTTAAATTACCCTGTAAATCATTGAATGACTTCTGCGGATTTATGTCTTACATCATTAGCATATTTGCTGTATATAATATAGTGCAAAAAACTTATCCGTTATTTTGTACTTCAAAGTTGTTCGAGGATAATGTTATGGCTGGATGTTTTAGCATATTGCTGTACATAATCTAGAATATTCAAATTATCTAGTCCGGCCAGTTAACTACCAACATTTTCCTATGATACACCATGAAACTTGTTTTACACGATACTTAGATTATTTCAGTCCATCGGCGTTTAATAATATTAATTAAACGAACTCAGTCATAATATTCACATAACGTTTAATTCTTCATGAGAATTCGTAAAGCACGCAATATTCTTTTCTATTTCTAAAGATACTCGAAGCGTGACAATCGCTAAAGATAGAAAATCAATATTAAACTAACATTACAATTATTCCGATATTTATTGTATATATTATGTTCATTTGAATTGAATGTATATCGGGTATGTTTAACCATAAACGAAGTAGCGGGTTCTAAAAATTGGTATATTGTACTTTCATAAATGCAATTCCTATTTTGCAATAAAACTGATCCGTTTAAAAAACAAATATAACTAACTCACATATAAATTACTTTTACTTAAGGAACGCTTTAAAAACTTAAAATTGAATACTTAATGTGTATAATTTATCAAGAATAAATGAATCAAATTTAATATAGCACGCGAAGGCGCAAAACATCTCGTACGTCATACTTAAATATGTAACAAGTTGACCGCTGCATTGATCACCTACCCACTAAACAAATGATACTTACGCAAAACGCAAAAAAATTCGCTGTTGTGAACTGTCCCGAATATCTTCAGAAAATAAATGGCGCACGGTTACGAGCAAACCGAAAAAAAGGATTTGTTTGCACCGCGAGATGCTGTGACGCTTCTGCTCCGATTCGACGAGGTGATATTGACCTCCACTGTGACGTCAAACGAAGTTCGAAGATGCCTCTTCCTTTTCTTGCTGTAACCCACTCCTTTACATCCTCGCCGATGGTCCAGAACCCGTTGCAGGACCGGTTTGGTAAGAATCAACCGATCACAGAGGCAAGAAACAACTGAATCACTGTGGCTTCGACCCTTCAACTCGAGGATCAAACCACGAGTTGCTTCGTCAGGATGTCGAATATTTAAGGAATCCCAAAGGTGGAGGGAACACAAACAATGGCGGAATGCCGATAAGGGAACAAAGATTGTACCAGTTAGAAATATCAATTTGAACATTAAGAACAACCGAATTCTAAAACAACTACTGGCATATCCAACGCTTACATGACAGAAAATTTGACAAAACGTGATAAGAAACAGTCAAGTATTATATAAATATCTATATATAAATAAATAAAGATGAATGTTATATAAATAAAGAATCATTTTTAAATTCGGACGAAAAACTGTATCACTCATAAACGAGTCATGTGACAGTTAATATGTTAACCCATTCGCAACATTACCGTATATATACACTCTCAGGCTGGATTGTTAATAAATAGTGCAATCAACATTACAATATTTACTACATTACCATGATTTCACAGTAAAATCTTCCACTCCAACACTGCAATCATCCAAACCCAATAAAAAAGCAAATTTCTAGATACTGGAATACTTTTCCACCGCATAATGCAAATGGGTCAAAAGGTCAAACGAACAATTTATGAATAAAAGAAGAAGTTACCTCGCAGGAAGTGACTTCAATGGTCAAACCCGCAAGAAGAGACAACCGGTGAACGTTTCATAATGTCGTACGAACAGCAGGAATGATAACGCTGCATCGGCATAACGCAGCAAAGAAAGAAACGAGTAGAAGAAGCTAAGTTATTCTCCGAATCGGTTGGTACCGGCCCATCCGTGCGCCGGATAAAGAAATAAAAATGAGGACAGCTTGCCTCCCCCCCCTCTCTTCGTGTGCGACAGTTATGCAGTGCGTCGATAAGTTTACCGAGGCACAATTAGTAAGAAGATGCGGTACCTGTACCAAACAGGTTATAAAGGAGTGGGTTACGTGAATCATGCTCGTGTCGCGTGCAATGCAGACTGGGACGGACTCGAGCAGTTCGCCGCTGCACAGACACGAGTGAGCGTGCGCGCGTGGAGTCGTTTATGAAGTACGAATACGGTGGCAGAGTAGGATCACTGCCAAAAGAGTATGGTCAATCGGGAACCGCAGGAATTTCTCCCCCTACGAAAATCTCTTGTTATTGCAGGGAGAAAAGAAACGGTCGATCGAGTATCGAGTCGGGTGTCGAACCCGAGTTTTTCGCGTTTTGCCAGTTGCTGGCCGATTCTTTTGACCAACCGAGTTACTCGGACGAGTTAACGGTTGCAGATTCATCTTGAACCTTTTTATACTTAACCCTTTGCTCGCATGTCATGCCGGAGATGATAATACAAATTTGTCACGGAACGTTGGAGATTGTTTGAAGAAGTAGCACACTTTGGAAGATTATAAAGATTAGTTATTATAATTGTTAATTTATTAAATTACTATTAAATTATTATTATAGTAATGATCAATACAATAAATATAAGACGTTGAATTCCAACGCTGTGAATTGCTTTAATTCATCTTCCTACAAATAAATTCATGTTTACATCCAACGACGTTGAAAATAGTCAACGTGTTTTCTGATGAAATATAGACGACGTTTCTGTTGGAACTGATTTAATGTGAAATTATATATAAATTAAGGGACGACGCTGGTTTATTTGAACATTTTATGTGTCGATGTACGAAATTCAATATTGAATATAAACTTTATAAATTTGCTGTGTTAAATTGAGCATTAATAAAAAATTATGTAATATGTAATACTTCTTTCGTGCTTGAAGTTACTTAATTTGCCAAACCTCCTTGGAGCATAAAATAAATGAAACTAAAGAAATCTGATTGAAATTATAAGATCAAAACCATTCGATAGAAATTCTCATTAAATCCTCCAGTGTATTCCTTCCAATTTTCATATCTGCTTGCCACAGTTATCCAATTTTTTTAGCGAAGGTCAACGAACTGCACGAGGTACCATTAGAGAAATTAAATTGTTTCCGCAATGTTATCCGACAGACGTAAAAACGAATTTCTCTTGATACATGTCGTATTTGATTACGTGTCGAAGTTTTAGGCTCGCTTAAAGTGACATCAGAACGAACAAAAAGATAGGCCGCGATCGTTAACGATATAACAAATAGAACTGAAATAATTTAATGTACCATGCGATTACACAGGAAATTCGCAATTTCCGAGCGGACTCGGAACGTGAACGATACGTGTGGACAAAGGAAAGTAAATTAGTATAAATATACATCGGCGTGCAGTTTTTAATATTGCAAAACAACGCCGAAGCGGTACGCCCTTTTTCATTCGAAAATTCCGATGAAACGAACAACAATCATATTCCGTTCTTTCGCTAAGAGAACGAGAAAGGAGCGCCGATAATGCAATTTCGACGTAACGCCACGAACCGTATGACGAATGCTATGTAAATTATCCGTTCCCGTGATTATACAGAAACTCCATAATACCGTTGCGATTGTCGTGTCTCGGCCAATTGAAAGAAATTACAGATACACGTATGTATAATATAAGCGGACGGTTACGACGACCAGGAGAAGTGGACCCGACTGTTTCCGTAATTACAGTTTCTGTAGCTGTAAACGGTGACCAGAAATGAAACATACGTGTCTCTGATCGAATTATTCGGAATATTATAATTGACGAGATTTGTACGGGTACAGATGTCTTCTCGGGAGAATTTAAATTGTAATGGTTATTATTTGACGAGGCCACGTCGTAACGGTACCGCAAATTTACTGTGACTGCGAAGCGAAGTACGGGTGCATCGTAAAAAGTAGAAGATCATAGGGTAGGATGAAATAATTTAATAATACAAAAACTTGAGGCCTGTGCAACAAGTACGTAGTGGATAGTGGGAAAAAGTAACAACTTCGTAATTTGACGCTGGTTAGAAAGGCGAAGTTCATTCGTTCATGGTGAATTCAATTCTTCGGTGATTTACGTATCTAATGTATATAATGATTACGTATGTTTGGTAATATTATTTGTTTGCTTCAGCGAATATTAACTAACAACTCGATAATCTGATAACATGGTGTAAAATACATTTCTTATCTTTCAGAAAATCTACACAGTTAATCAATTACGAATTTTAAGTACGTGCGATAGTTAACAACGCGATATAAAACACTCGTGGCCAATTTAATCGTATTTTTATAATTGAAAAGTTACCAAAGTGTTTTAAAGAAACAAAAGTTTCGACTTTTATTATGTAATTCGCTAATTATTCTACGAACTGTTCGTACTCTTAAAATTATGTTTCATTCAGCTTATGCTACGAAATTAGATGTTAACATACTACAATGTTATGTGTATGTAAACATACGAAAAGAAAATATTATAAACATTTCTATGGACTCTATGAACTGAGCAGCAAGATGAATCGATCGATATATCCATTATTATAAGAAATGGGAATGGCCAGCAAAGAGAGACCGAAACAATGGCGAGTGTTCAGTGGACTTGTTCCTTAGAAACATGCAGATTGTTTTGCGGAATGTTACCATTAAATGGTGCAAACAATGTCGACTGATATCACGTGGGAAATAAGAGAACGAGATTGGAAATCCTTTGGATCTAGCAATTAGTCCTCGATTTACGACCAATGACTTAGGTACTGTGTATGTAGTGTTCAACGAGTTTTCAAGATAGTATTTTATCAATGCGATAAGAAATTATCTTTCGAACAACTGTCGCTTATTATTATCGAATTATTACAGTTCTAAGATAAATGAGGGAAAAGATTAATTTACGGGTTGATGAAGTTCTTCGTTCAGGAAACGGCATGAATTATTCAGAAGCGAACATTGCAATTGGCAAATCGTAACCAATGATTATTACGTCGAAGAGTAATCACTGATGCATAGTAACATTTATATCACTGCGGTAATTTATGTGAACGTAGATACAAGTACAGGTTTGATGATGTGGTATAGGTTATATATCACTATACTTATTATAGTATACAAACTATACACACAAATGTATTTACCATACATACGGTTTCCAGGTAAAACAATTTTTGCATAATCAAATTTGTTTGTACTTAATAAATTGTTAAAAATGGGGGTGAACTATACGAACACATATATAAAATGCATTGAATTTCAATATTCCTTATTCGTAAACAATATTGAGTTGTCGAATCCATTAGTATTCCCCTAATTAGTTGCGTATAGTTATATTACAGTTATCTACATTACGATTCAAAGCAACATCAAATTAAATAAAACAAAACCTACTTTCAGAACTTATGATATCCTTAATGAAACGTTGAAAATCTCATGAAGTTATATATCGTAGTTTCAATACTCAAAAATAAGCTACGTTAATGACTCTATACTAGAATACT
The DNA here is from genome assembly GCF_051020985.1 of Nomia melanderi. Classification (NCBI taxonomy): domain Eukaryota; kingdom Metazoa; phylum Arthropoda; class Insecta; order Hymenoptera; family Halictidae; genus Nomia; species Nomia melanderi. The sequence goes on from NC_135005.1 coordinate 9,359,397, forward strand.
CATAAAAAGTCTTCCATTAGAATAGTCCAAACACGAATGTACAGATCAATTACAAAACAATCGGATCAAACGGATCTCCATGGCCTACAATACAAATCCAACAAATTAACCTAGATTCTTTACGTCCCGAGATTTTGCGCCGTAAAGACGTGTTTCCTTATTGCACACTGCAGTTTAAATAAAATTGATTTATTATTCTAACACAAAACCAACATCTGCAATCACTAGAATTATTCCGCTTGTAATTCTACTAGTAGCTTTCCGGTTACTCGTTAGCCCCGCGATACGTTTTACCACGTGTCTATCAGTGCGACGAGAGAAACGGCCGAGGATGAGAGGGTTAAGCGCTCAGATTCGTTTTTAAAATTCGTTAAATGGCTGCTGCTTTTTCCCGGACCTAAGAATGATTACGAAGCATGCAACCCGTGACTGGTGGACTTGGTAATAAGGGCTCTCCTTGTATGCGCCACACGAGTTGTCGTGCTGAACGTCTCAATCGTGCGTTCATGAGGACCACGCGGAGGAATGTCTAACGATTTGACTCTAGCCGCGACAGAGAGGGTCTCCGCCACGCAGAAGCACGTTCAACGGTAGAACGTTTCTTGCGAATCGTTCGTCGAACCTCCATCGTAATAATACTCCGCCGTCCGATAAAAGTCTCTCATCCGTTGAGTACAATCAATTGCACTCTTATCGCGGGACCGTACGATCCTGAGCGCCCCGTCCGGCACTTCAGGCATTCCTGACACCTTTGTCGCCGGACAGTTCGCGCATTGTCGCGTCCACCTGCGATAATCGCTCGCTCGGAACATTAACTACGAACGTACGTTCAAGTGCCAAGAAAGAACCGGTTGCAGGGAAGCCTGAATCACTGGAACAATCGTACTTTGGATTGATATTAGAACCAGTTTGTCCCTTCATTGTAGACACATCGGGACAAATGGTTAACACGTCTCTTGTAACGAACATCTCGAGCATTTCGCGTGACGCTTATTCGTTGGCGAAGCTGAATAGGAAGAATTATTAAGCGTTTGGTATTATAATTCTTAGGGAAGGTTGAAAGGTTAGAATACGAGCCGCTCAATGGCCAAACCGGTTAACTCTACTTCTCGAATTTTTAAATATCTTATCGTCAACGTGCTCGGTTAATTTGTAACTTTCTCTTGTTGAAATCAATTTTCCTATCGTTGGGTTTAGTTCCACAAAACAATAACGATAAAAATTAGTAGAAGCATATACTATATTATGCATTTTACGTGATTGTTAGATTAAGTACAATCTATAATATTTATGTAATTCTCCATTTAACCCTTTGCGGGCGAAGATTCTTTGAAATGTACAAAACCTTCAACAGATGAAGGTAGATTATATATTAATTATTTAAATAATAGCAAAAGCAGAAACTACATGCTAATAAACTGCTGTCCAAGTAACTAAATCATTTGTCCGCGACTTAGTCTCCAAATATGAACGTTTCATCTCGCCGGAATGTCGACATTCGTCCATAAAGGGTTAAAGGTTATATTTTTCTCTGTCTTCTGTTTTATGGAAATAATCGATTTGATACAAAAAGCAAGAATTATTAACTCTTTGATATGAAAATTCTTATATTACACTATTATTTATTTATTTAATTTACAGAAAATTTGTATTCGATATCAATTATCCTTCAGGTTATAATTATTCTCTTGTAATTTGAAAGCTCCGGTCATCGGTGACTGCCGTGGCAGTCAAAGTGTTAATGTGTGTACCGATAGACCCAGTCTTAACAAATCCTATACTCCATTGCAGCTTCTCGAGCACGTCGCGATTAGAAAAAAGGGTTCGCCGTGGGAGGCCCGCATGTACACCTCGGAAAAACCGACTCGTCGGAGTGCGGATCAAAAGGAGCCATATTTGCTCGCAAACGAATCCACGTCGACAAATGATATTTCTCGTTCTTGCGCCGTCTCGGCTCGTTCTACAAGAGTTACAAAATGTGTACCCGCGTTGTTGTTACATCGTAGAGAGATGTGCGGAGTGAAGGGTACTATAAAGATACCTAAGATTTCCATGAAACAGAGTTCCTCGTTATCTCCGACAAGGCCGCCCCGGGGCATCTCTCGATCTCGCGTGATAAATTGCGCACGAACGCACGTGCGTGCACGATGAAACGCATTCCGCGTGCGTCGCCGCACACCCACACGATCGAGCTTCGCCGGGAAAAATCGACGATATCGCGCGAATTGCGCTCCAGAGAACGTCTCGCTGATCATTGTCGAAATAGGTGGAAGCTGTCCAAAGAAACTGCCTGTACCGATTCGCAGTGTTAATATTACTTTCCCTTTTCGATGATGGTATTGGAATTTTTTGCGAGAGGTTGAAAATATTCCGAAAATAACTGTTTGAAACTGTTATATATCGGTTCCGACTGAAACAGTCGTGGAGAATTGAAATAAAGTCATAACTGTTATTCGGTATATTGGTTGTATATTGGTTCTATAACTGTTATTTTTCGGTTCTGCGTTTCGATTCCGATTTATTTCAGAACATATGCAGCAGATATGTTTCTACAACTAGATGATGTGTATAGAATTTTTTGAATACTAAACGCGAAATTCTATTTTACGTGGAACGTTATACGAGCGACTTACAAAACTATGATTATTAACCCTTCAATCGTTTATAACATATTCCGTTAGTTAAAGTATAGTTATTCGTACTCTACTAGTTTGAAATGAATGAAAATAATTGAATTAAAGTGTCTGAAAATAATGAACCTTGAACTACTATACTTAAGTGACCGCTATATACATCAAAAGAGTAACGTAACGGTAATTACTATAATTTTATAGTGCGTATTATTTAAAAGATTAGTTCTCAGGCTTATTTAATGTAATGAAATAGATTTTTCCATTGATTTTTACAGAATAAATATACAGAAAACAATTTTTCATATTGCATACGATATCCAGAGAAACATATAAATGCAAAAACAAATTGCGTCTTGATTAAAAATCAGTCAGATATCAATATCGTTTAGCGAGCTTTAATTAATGAATACGAAAAATTGTACTCCACTGACAAGTAAAAATATTGGACCTACAAAAAGTGCAGTGCAGCAAGTATCCGTTGAATTCTAAACACGCATATTCGTCTGGCATTCTTGTCGTGACTATCCGATCTAAACCATGAAAAATGTGTTTCAATTACACGTACAATTGACCCGGGCAACTTCCTCTCAATCAAAATGAGTTCATCAATTTTTTCCGCGTGAACGAAGCTGGTCCATTGCAACTCACTTTCATCGAGGATGCAACAACACGTCGCGTCGGAATCAAATTGCGAACGCACGCCCACGAGAGCATTTCGCGGCACGCTTTGCTGTCACGTGTATATAAAAGGCTGAAAGCTCGTTGTCCCGAGTTGACACGCACGCTCGTAGGCAGCAGCCCGAGATTGAAAATCGTAGGTAGCGCGCCGCGCTCGATACAGACGAAAAGATATAGATGAAATAAAACAAAGTCTGCGCTCTTCGAGAGTTCTTGTTTCGATAGGGCGCGTGGGCATCCAGTGTACGTAGAGAACACAAAGTAATCCGGTTACTACTCACCGATCCCATGAATTAAACATAAAATAAGGTGGTCCCAAGCGGACAGATGAGCGAGCATTATTTTTCATTTCAAAATAAACGAACTGACAATTTGAATATACAAAGCAGATAATATTTGAATTCTCGGTTAAATACTACGTTAGGAATAGAATAGAAATTTTGTCAGTGACAATTATGATATTCGTTTCAATGCGTACTGCACTTTAATTCGCGTTGAAAATGTATAAAATATAGAAGTAATAACAATTCCCTCATCGAGCAAATATTTTAATCCAATATTGAAACGATTAAACGGGTCCAAATGATCTTGGATTTCACTTTTACAATTTCGAAGATATACACACGCTTATCAAAGAAAGTCTGCGGTAAATTAGTTCGCTAATGTAATTCTAAAATATAACAAAATGCATATTAAACGATTTAATCACAAATCCTCGTTAAAAATAAATCCACGAAAAGAAAAGAAAAAATTCGAACGAAAAGCCTAAAGATACCAAGCTCCGTTTCAAAAAGTACCTAGAATTCAAAGGGCGAACCTTTCATTGTCGTGACTCAGCCGCCACTCGGTTCGCCGTACCAAAATTCGACAACTTAATATTCACTGCTAAATGACGTGCTGCAACGTTTCACTCCATAGAACATTAACATAAAACACTTCGGTCCCCCGCTTTCCAAATACCGATAATCACGCGTATCTCTTTGCATTAATTAAAAAAAGATGCAATCGACATTTCAACGGAAATCGGTGATCGTTTCCATTGAAAAATCCGCCGAGTGCAAAGGGTTAATTGTTAATACAGATCGAATCTTTACCGCGGAACGATTCACGGTGAACAAAGGGGCTGTTCACCGCAGCAGGCGGCGCAAGAAAGTCCCCGGCAATCTAGCAGCGAGCCGAACGATACCAACAGCCAGTTCTTCAGCCGGACAGGGGATCATCAGTATTCTTATTCCCCAACCCCAGCGATCGTGCTTGCCGGATTTATGTCAGCGGGAGTCGCATAACTGAAAGCGGCGCCGCTATAAATGCAAACGTCGTATCGCCGGCAGCATCGATGCCGTTCATACGGCAGGAACTCGGATGCCTGCGCGACTCCGGCTCCGGGAACTCCAAGAAGAACAAAGTAGCGAAGTAGCAAAGTAGCAGAGTGCCATCGCGTATATTTAATCTACGTGCGCCGCATTTTGCCAGGGCCCGTAGGCCGCCGGGATATGATAGTAGGCGTCGCGTCGCGTCGCGTCGCGTCCCAGCGAAGCCATGTGTCGCAGAGGACACCGGTTTCGCAACGTCGAGTCGCTCGCCGGCTCGCCAACTTCGTGCATCTCGCGGGCGTTCGTATCAATCATGCAACTATAGTCATTGTGCAACCAGCCATGCAACGGTTCTACTCACGTTTCTCCGGGCGATCGGTTCGACGTTCTCGCCGCGTTTACACGCGTTTTTTGCGTGGAAACTGTTTCAATGCTGAGTACAATTTTCTCGTCTATTTTTCCCATCCTTTTTCTTTTCTCGTTGGTTCCCTTGCTCGTCTTTCTCCACCCTCGGTCGTTTCCCCTTTTTCCCATCCTACTGGCTTGTCCTCGCGTCTTCATAATTCATACGCTCCGCCTAATGGAGATTTAATTTCGACCAGTTATCGTAATCTCCTCCGTATATCTTTTTACGCAATTCCTCGTGTTCCTGTAGCTTTTAACGTACTTTCGCGTGGTTCGTCGGATTTCTACTGGGTTTCTTCGTCTCTTATTTGATGTTCCAGTTTGTGGGAGAAGTCGAGGGAGTGAAGAGGGTTGAGCTGGTTTCTAAGCGATTTCGTACTTTTCCCGTGGCACGTGGCGAAGGCTCGTGGAATGGTGAATTATGCGGAACGAGGATAATAATGAATATCAGAAGAGGAAACAGAATCAGATTCGATGTGCTAATTCATTTTATTCTTGTAATCGTCAGGAGATTATATTTCTCTCGGAAATAGTGGCAGTAATAAAAATTGTGAATAATAATAAAAATTCATTTGTTTCTTTCAACTTCTTTAACTGTATGGACGCGTTATACTATTAATGAATATTATACTTTCTCTGAATAATTTCTTTTTCAATCAATATTTCATAGAATACACTTTGAAAGATTAAAGTAAATAATAATACATTAAATTTTATTAAAATTTTATATGATTTTGTGTCAAATTTCTCTTTAATAATAGTACTAAATATTTCTTTGTCTAAAACTACCTGTGCATTTCTAAATCATGTTCTAAACATTGACTCCGTATCAGTGTGCATCGTGATAGTACAACAATAATCACCAGACTTCATTCAAACTCAAATTCCCAGGAACATAACTCGAAAAACAGAATTTCGCTGTAAAACAATTTCTCCCGACCAATCTAAAAATCACGACACTTCCAACATCTCATAATTGTTCTTATTGCGTGCATTCTATCCAATTTTACACTTTAAAATTTCCCATAAATAGCCCACAGTCTAATAATCCCTGAACGATTCAATTACCGCCAATCCGTTCGATATTCTAAACTGTTCGGTGTCTCGCAGAGTAAAGTTCATCTTCCTGATAGTATCCGCTACGCGTTAACTCAGGTGAGATGCCTGTTCATTATATCATGTCCGATTCAAGTAGGGTCTCCTTACGGTACGCTTGCAGGTCGCACAGGCTAGACCCGGTTGATCCTGGCGTTCGGTTAGTAACTCAATCCTCACCGAGTAAGGCTTTTCCGGTGCTGACTGGCAGCGTCGGTTTATTTGCTTAGGAGCTCGTTAGAGCTAATCCACGTCTATTTACGCCGATCGATAAGCGATCGAACGATAACTACCGGTGTCGGCGATACCCTGAACACCTTCTCCGGTCGAGATTAGAAAACCGTTTCTCCGTGTGACGATTGAATAGGAATAGTATTTTCGCCAGCCAATGGAATTCTACGGTGTCACTGCCCATATCGGATCTTGTAATAGTATTCAAACTTAATTTAATCCTGGTTTTCCTCGAACTCGTAGCGAAAAAACGTTGTAACTTTTTGAAACCTTCTAATGCACTGTTACATTCGTGTTTATTTAAACCTTCCAATGCAGTAGCGATATAGATTCTATAGAATTTTGTCGAGACGTTTTCAGAGAATTTTTAATTGAACTTCGATAGTATGACTAAATGGGAAATAGAAGAATCGGCGTGGAGATTTGTATAGATCGCTTAAGAATTCATTACAAAATTGTAATAAAAGTTCATTGTAGGCTATATAAACAAAAAACGCGATTTTAGAAATAAAAAGAAATGAAAATAAAGCTAGTATGATCATTTGAAACGAAGTGCTAGGATTAAATGATTGAATCGATTATCGACTTAGTAATTCTGTTTATTATTAATTTATTAATATGTGTTTACATAACAGCCTCTTGTTGCAATCGTTCTAACTTATAGAAAAAGTTATAATCTTACGATACAATATTTGTATTATTTTCTTTACTACTCGTATTTTATCATTTCTTTTAATACCAAGAATATCTTGAGCAAAACTATGTTAAATTCCGTAATTATTTATTCTAATTACACTCTTCTACTTTAATCGGTATAAACGTTAATCGCCAAACTGAATCCCATATTCATATTATTTCAGAAACAATCATATATTCGACAAACATGTACTGAACAACATAATTCATATTTAATACGATGTCAAACAAAATTGTCAAAAATGCATCGATTCGAAAAGGGTTCCAATCAAGAACTATCTGCGAAACTCATAACAAAACCAGCTACCACCACTATCAAATCACAAAACACGTTTTACTCAATAAAATCACTGAAACGCCAATCACAACATCCACAGGAATTACCCTAAATCCTAATCCGCAAATCAAAACCGACAAACTCCTCGTCATCCGAAGACTCTAATGATTTCTTATTTCACGTCCACGAGCTATCCGATCCGAAAGCAAGGAGATTCCGGCAGGAAACTGATCGAGCTCGCAATCTTCTAGCCTGCCTTCCACCTGGACAACCTGCGAAGGGGTTGCAGGAGCCCGCCCTTGGGGTTTTAACAAGCCCTCGCGTACGCGCCAGTAGAACCTGCGCTGGCCCCCCTTTCCTACAACGAAACGGAGCCGATGCCATTCAGTTTATCCCAATGCTCTCGATCGGTGATCTATTGATACCCACTCGACCTCTGCGCGAAGGGCACGCGTAATCGTATATTTCATTGGCGAATTGAAAGACTCGGCTCCTTCTCTGTTTGCCGGCAAGTTCGATTGTCCGTCGCGGGCCCCATTGTCGGGACCGTAGCAAGCCAGGCCAAGGGTGAACTCGAAAAGTTAACGCGGAATCAGAGCCTGTGGCCTGCCGACGACACGCAGGTACGCGGCTAAACCGATTTGCGGAAGTGAACCGCTGTTCCTCCTCTTCCTCCTTCTGTTCTACGCATAGTTCGACGGAGAAGACTTCGCTTGTCCTAAAAGCTACGAAGTCAGGGAGGCAATTTCATTTAACCGAGTGCCAAGCGGCGCGATTGCGCTTCTCCGTTACACTGTCTAAAAGTGCTACTACATCGGTACCTAGAATGAAATTAACTTTATTTATTTGTCTTCCTTTTAATTATTTATTTTTATTTTCGCTATTACCTGCTTAGAAATGGAAAAATGGAACGATCGCGCTATTTACAATCTTCTCGTGTAAAATAAAAACGCGTAATTCAGTTTCTGAACTGAAACGAAAGGAGTGCGATTGCACCGCTTGCCACTTTTCGACCGGATTTTTGCAAAGACCCGTGGCACTCAAACGGTTAATTAATTTCATTGATTCACAATTCAGTTTGCGCATTGCTTAATCGATTTCTTTAACCCTCTGCCGTACAATGACAACAATCTAATTTGACAACAATCAATGTTGTCCCTGCCTTTCCAAAGTCTCCGAACTTTGATACTAAAATGTAGTCATTTAACACGCTCTATGGGGGAGTATGCGCACCACACCGAACTTTCCGTTCAAGCCATTTGCTACTCTCAATTGTAGAACGAACAAATTTTCAATAATTTATTGCGATGTCAATAAAATAAAGTTTAATAAAATTCTTACGCATCTTAGTCTCTACACCCTTTTCTCATTAATTATGATGTTTGTACAACTGTAAAAGCCACATAGGTCAAGAGCAAAACAATTTAATCGCAAAGTTCAGCGGCCTGAACGGCGAGTATCCAAAAATCGATCCGACACGGAACGTATTAATATAATCAGAACCTTGGGAGTCATTTAATTCCATCTCTTCGCATCCTACACTTTCGGTTTTTTTTAGCCTCTTCCACGGTGTTCCGCGCTTTCGAAGGCGACGCGCCTCTTTGCACGCCCCCTTCCGTAAAGTGTATTCAAGAACGGATCCGTAGGCTTGGTCGCGATCAATGGGGCGCGATCTAATGGTCCATGATCGATTACCGTGCATCGATTGCGGTAATGGGTATAATGACCGCGTAATATCACGGTGTAACGATGGTAATCAGCGGTCACGCGAGATGTCTTTAAGGTTCCCTTTCCTGGCGATGGATACTCTCGCGGTTCTGTGGACATAATCGCGAGCTTTACGTTTAGCTTGAGACAGGAAGGAGATTATTTTCGACGTAATGGTCGGTTTGTCTCGCTCACTTGGTTGCTGGAATTGAGTTGGATGTTGAACTTTTGTGCAGAAAACGTGATACACGTTTAAATAGTTCAAATTTGGATACTTATGTGTACTGACGCAGTGAACTCCATGAGTGGATGGAACTCCACGTGCTCTCTGAGCGAAAATTGATTTTGTATATTATTTTACAAATCCATATAGTATCCAAAATAATTTTATTATTTTCATAACTACATTTCAGTGAACTTGTAATACTACAATTTCGTTTACAATAATTGTATCTATAAAATTGCTACTGAATATCGTAAGCAGGAACATCTGAGTCGAAATAAATCGTACGGCAAAGGGTTATGGAATTAAATTTGGTTACCGATATCATTCGTAATTCGTGGCGAAGTGATACGTATAATCTTCCGATTTGAAGTATAAATAACTGAAGTATCTAAAGAATATAAGTAATAATCTGACTAACGACAAAAGTGATTACGTACTAGATTATTAAACATTAACACATCAGGATAAAGACCTTTAGAATACGAAAAATCGACACTAAATCGAACTTATTGGTACTAATATAAGAAATTAGTATACTAGGTCGTGAGCTTGTTTAAATGCACACTATGCAATAACAATAATTAAGTCGCTCAGAAGCCAGTGAAGCTAATTCCATTTTTCGCTACTTTTTGATTTTTCTAAATTTTAATGGAATAAATAATATTCTATTGTTGCAGAGCCTACCGTTTGAAAAAAAGCTATATACTTCTCTGATCAAATTAAATAAACTAAAAATTTATAAAACCAATGTATTAAAACATTAACTTTCTCAATTTTTGTTTTATGGACAACCGCATTGGCTTCCGAGTAACTGCATTACTAATTGTTTTAAACTGTGGATAATGTACCTTAGCACACGTATAGATCCGAGTATTTCCAGTGAAAAACTTTTCCAGTACAAAGGGTTAAATAACGCGTCGCATAGAAACTGCATTCATTATACGATGCATATAATATCAGTCTTCAATTGAGGGAATTCCACGCAAATATTGGATCATCCTTAACCGGAACAATGTGGACAAGCGAATACATCCATGATTATAGTCGCGGACCCGTCGACATCGCGTTTCAATGGACGAAGTCGCCGCGTTTATCATGGCACGCGCGAGTAACGCTACGTTTACCCACGCGCCGTGCTCTCATATATTCTCATAAACTGAACGTAGCGGTCCACCGCATGGCGATGATTAATATGGCAAACAAATGGGAGAACGTTTCATAATCCTTACACCGTTACGAGACACAGCGCGCTATTTTCATTTATTTAACAATCGTCTGCCGTTGCTATCTGGGTCCCATATAATAAATCATAGTCACTCAGCTGATTCACGAATTGCGAAACAAGCGTCTCCCAACGTTGCTTCCTTCACTCGCGGTCTACGTTATCCAGAAGTATTGGGTCAATGAACGAGTAATTTCGGTTTATTCGAATGTTTCAGCCATGAAGGGGAACTTGTTTTATTTCATAGTAACATTATAATATGGGGTATAACATAATGTAATACATCCCACTCGATTTATTTAAATAAAATTTCGAATCTTGAAATTCGATTTTTCATAAAAATATATTAATAGCAAGAGTCGTAACTCAGTTTGTTAATCGTATACTATGATATGTTTTGAATTTAAAATACCATATATTTTCTAATCATTGTTTTTTTTATATTTAACTGTTTAAAATAATATAACATACTTTGATTAATATAAGCTTTTGGAATGTAGTTAATAATCAACGAAACAAAGACTTACCGATCAAAATGTGCAATATTTTTTTGATGCGGAATCCAATTACGTATTGTTCGAGCAGCGATAATAGGCAATACATAACGGTGTAAAATTTGTTAATTAACATGAAGCATATAATTCACCAAATACTACTATATGTGTACGCAATAATGAAAAAGAAAATTATGTCCACGGACTTAATAGAATCATACTGTTCACGATATTCTGCGATATATTTCGAATTATGTAACAGGAATTTCTGCACAAACTGATATTGGAAATTGTAGCCTAATGAGCCGTGCAACGTTGCAACTGTCAACCACATTCATATCACCACAACAAAATTGAAACACTATTGTTTTCCAAAATCTCATTATTCACATTCTTTTGTCAATCCATAATAAACATATATTTCCACTAACAAAAGCGGATTCTAACAACCATGCTTCCAATATTCCTAATAGAAATTCTCCACTGCTTAACCAATATTTAATTTTCCATTCTACTAGACTCTACACGATCTTCACTCGCGTAAAATCGAGTTCGAAATGTATACTCCGCGTAAACGGAGGGGCGCGTGTAATAAATCCTCGCCTCGATCCACGGTGGAAAAAAGCTTGAGAAAATCCGTGACGATTGGATCGGCGCAGCGTATCGACGCGTACCCACAGCTCTTTCGGCATGCAAATGAAGAGGAAAAAGGGGTGTTCGCGAGGTGTCCCGTGTGTGTTCCGGGTCCTTCTAACGAACAAGGCGCCGACGAGAAAACACCGGGGAGAAAAAGTTATTGCGTAACCCTCGGCGGACCCGGCGACCGTTTTCTTTTTTTCGAAACGACACCGCGCGCGGTGCATAAAAAACCGCCGCTAATTATGCGAGAACATATACCTGGCCCGTGAGACATTAATGCTAAAGTTGCGGCATTATGCGCGTGACAGGCCCGTACACGTTAGGGACAATGTTCAGGAGGTGGGTAACGCGTATATACCTGAAGTGCGGGAATGTCACAGACAATGCGGAGCGTTAGAATGCGCAGAAAATTCTGTTTCCGGCTGTCAGGCATCAACGTCGTTATGGTTCGTTAGTTCCTGCATTTATATTAATCACGAGCCGGTGGGGATGCACGTCCGAGCGGCCGTGTTTCTGCCGGCGTAACCCTGTACCCACTTGCTTATCTAAATATCTAAACAGTGATTCTCCGAGAAATTTATCATCATCCGTTGTCGTGGACACCGGGCTCTCTCGTATCTTATTGTTATTTAAACCCTTGCTCTGCAAAATCGTGTTGGGTTGTTGGAGAAGGTTTTAGATGGGGCTTGAGAAATATAAATGTCGGTTAATTCTTTTAGATATGAATTGAATATTAGTTTTCTATTATCAATTGTAATGCTTCGAAGTAAATGTAGATGTGGAATGGGAGTAGAATTTATTTTTTAAGGAATTAGGAACATTAAGATAGCTCTGTTGTGCTTGGTTGTGACAGAAATCGTAGTGAGGGGTTAATTAGCTGCCACCATTGTGTAGAACATATTAACTCCGGAGGGCTACTCGCTTTTTTCTTGTTATTGGGATAATTTGAGTACGGGAATATGTTTTTTGAATGTGTTTTGAGTATGTGACTTTTTATTGTCGTTCATGCTTGAATGACGAAAGCCTATGAAGAATATATTTAAGCAGTTTTATACGAAGGATCATGTAATTGATATATGTATGTAATCGATAGTGTTTTCTCGTTGATATGTGAAAATAGTAGAATAAAAAAAATTGTTTTTAATTAATTGAAGTAAGCTATAGGTCTGCAAACTATTTTCCTTTATTAATGGATATATTAGATTGGAAATGAAAATTGTCATGAATACAATAAAATTGACAATATATGGCAAGACCGGAAGTATCAAATCTCATTACCAGATTTATAACTCTACTAAGAAAATCTTAAAATTTGTCTCAACCATCCAATGCGTTTTGTCTAATTATTAATCCGTAAAACCGTTAAAGAATTTTAAAATAGAAAAAAACTGTGTACAGCGACTTTTAATCAAATATCATATTAAACCTCACAAAATTTTGTAAAATTTATAAAAAGACTACGATAGAAGCTTGCGCGGAAGAAACATTATCGCGTACCCAAGTTTTTCAGTGATACAAAGTGATTTTGGATGGACAAGAGACTGTTGAAGGCGAATTACGCTTTCTCAAGTCTATTACAAAATAGCAGACGGAAGTGTACAGATGTTACAAAAAAATTATCTATGTTTTTAGAGTATATAGGATCGAGTAAAGACGGTTCTCCGCCGGGAATATGGTTTTTCGCTAATATAGCCGGCGATATGGAACTTTTATGGTCAACCTTGATCTTTCATTGTTGTGAGTACTGTAAAAATCTGAAAAAATTCTAAGATACTTATTATAGTCCCTAATTTGAGATACAAATGGCATTTTAATCAAACTTTTATATTATTTTTCAATGTAAATTAAAGATCATAGCGAAGTCATCGATAAATTAAATTTTTGAAGATATCGTATTTACAGCTTCGAATATATTGTCCAGAAAAAATAATTTGTTCTGTTTCGTTCATTTCATTCTTCAAAAGAAGTAACAGAACTATTTGCAGATTTTTAGTATTTATTGTGAGCCATATACGTTTTTAGATAAGAAGTAAATAAATAATCATGACAAATTTTAATGTGCTATAATATCCTACGAAAAATTATTGCTCAAAATTGAATTAAGAAAATTTTTTGAGAAACTATACAGCACCGTGTGTATATTCTTATCGATCGATTCTATGAAAACTCATCTGCGAAATCATCAAACATGCACCTTGACAAATTTAATTTTCCTAATTGCTCGAATGATGAGAACTTATTAAGATAGAAATTATACGCAATTATACGCACATAGTCCACATTATTATACGTCTAGTGTACTTCACGGCTACGTTCTTTGATTTAATGAGACGCTACGTATAATTACGTTCTCCGGTCGTACAGCAAGCAACACAGGAATAATGAAGACGTGGCATCCAGCTGTCATTCACGTTTTACACTTGTTGCAACAACCAGTTTCAGTCTTTCAGAATACTTTGTAAATCAATGTTCAATGTTTTTGATTTTGATGGTGTAAATCAGAAGCCAGTGAGAAAAGAGACTGCTAAGTGTAGGAAGTTTCTCTTCGAATGTCAAAGTTTGTCGTTGACTCAGCCTAAAATTAATTTCCCCAAGATAAATTTTTAACAATAGCTTCATTGAGTATTACAAATTACTACTTTTCTAAAGAGGGAGCAAACAACGCTGAGTTACAACTTTACGAGGTGCATAATAATGAACATTATTAGAGAATTTCACACATTCTTTATCTAACAGGTACATAACTCTTTTTTGGTTAAAATTCTGCAATTTCCTTTGATTTGTATATGAAAGACTACATTTACAATTAAGAATATTATTATTTTAAACATTCACATTTTTAATTGATCACTACTGGGTTTGAACAAGAAGTTGAATATGATAATTTTATATATAATTTTATATATACACAATAATGTTTGTATAATAAAACATCTAAGGATTAGCATATTATTTTGATTCTTTCCCAAAATTCATGTATCTACTTCCACGTAGTTTCTAAGTATGAGAACACAGTAAGTATATTTTCGATAAACGAAAAACAGAATGAAATGCAATAAATGATCTTGAACAAGTTTGACAGACTATAGGTCAATGAATTTCTGAATAAATTTATCATATATTTACATTAATGAAATTACCTGAAATAACAGGGACACATTCCACAGCTTCTAGGAAACACTTTTTTGGAATAATGAGTAGTTTGAGAAATAATTTAGTGCAAATATATACATGCGACACCACTCCGTAGTGTACGAAAAAGCACTATAAGATCGTTAAAGTAAAATTAATGCCACTATCTTCTCTGGCAAAAGAGATGTTACGTACCTCATTATAAATGTAGATTTGGAACTCTGTCAGATTTCTTTGAATAATTATCTCCCTAATTATTAGGGTATCAGTAATAATTAAGTGCTAACACTACAATAATAACCATGATCTCGTGAGATAAGATAAGAGTAATACAAACGTTTAAGGAACATGAAGTATAATCATATTTTCTTCGCCCTTGTACACGTCAACACTTACGTCTTAATTTTTTGTTCCTAAGTAAATGAACTTACTACGAACGTGTTATCCCAATTCATTAGACTAGTGATGTATGCTGAGATTAGTTATGTCCGCCAATGAAACACGAAACATGATATCTCCATTAAAAACCTGAATTATTAGTAGAAACAGTCGAACATGAAAATGTTATGTAAAAGAACAGTTCTTAGAAATTACTCCCAGGAATATTCAACGAAATTTTTGTCTATTTTTGTCTAAGAAGCAGCGTTTTATAAGAAATATACAGTAGCTTCAAATCCGACATATTACTGATTACAATAGATACACCTAAAATTTTCATTTACAAAAATAGAATCAAATATACCTGAAACGTGAAAACCAATATTTTATATTTATCAATCTAACATAACAATTCTATACTACTAAATTTATTATTTTCATTTATTTTAATTAACTCATTTATTCTCATTTATAAAACTAGAATCAAACATGAATCATGGGAACCGCTATTTTATCGACCTAACATAAGAATGACTTATCGGTTAAGAAATGCAAAGAATAAAACGAACCATCAATAGAATTTACGTACTGTTCTGCCACCGCGTCGTGCCCCTATTTTCACAGGACTCGGTAACAAGAACCTGATGGGAACTAAAACCTTATGCAATACTTGTTAATCTTGGGCCCACGTAGTTTCTCGAGCACCTTTTGGTAAAAGGCGTTCTTTCCCCTTCGGAGAGAAGCATGTTGCCCTTTCTCATGGTAACTCTCCTCGACGGTTCGAGCGGAAGCACGAAAGGACGACTTTTCAGATTTAAATCGGGACCGTGCGTACGTAGCCAGCCGCGATACGCGCGATTTGCATCACAGTGAATCAAAGCGCGGGCTCGCAGTGTGCACGCACAAACTCACGACCGGGAATAAATCTGAAGTGCGCTCATTGTCGGCTAAAAGTGGCTACCGGCGCGAGATTAACGGCGAAAATGCGTGGAAGCAAGTGCCACGGAATCGTGTCCAGCTAATAATCGAAAAAATATTACGTTGTTCCTTTGCTACGCATAAATCTGCTCTCGCACAATAAATTCCTCTAAGCAGAGTGGAACTGGAACTAAGCACGCTATAGCACGCTGCGCGAAGGCACAGTGCTCTGTTTCGATCGTGCGCATCTTGGTTTTCGAGCATAGTTGCTACAATTTTCTAAGTAAAAGTTCTAAGTAGTTTGAGAATTAATGTAATTTTAAAATATTCCTTGAAACGAAATACTTAATTCGTCAATGATTTCTGCACTAACTGCGAATAATTTAGAAATATTTGAAGATAAAGAATGGTTAATTAGTAGTTAGGTACGGCTGGCAAGAAAATAAATAATTAACAAGTAGTTTGAAGAAAGTGATTCTAAAACAGTTTTCTAAAATTAAATGTTTAACGTGACAACATTTTCTGACTACGTATGGGTAAGTAGTTTAATAGTACTTGCAAACAAATAAATGAGAACACATAGTGGGCAACAAACTATCTAGTCCCCAATGTCTTAATGACCGAGAGTATCCATAACCTTATCGATAGCGGTTTGCTTTAATTAGAGCACAGTAGAATTTCAATAAATTGGAAGAGAATGTCGCCTGGTAGATTCCGCGAACACCCGGCAGAAATGGCCGGCCTGTCTCGAACAAACCTAATGAAAAGCAATGGCAGAAGCAGAAACATAGATTCAGTATTTATTGCATCCGCCATAAGAAATTATAATCACATCAATAATAATGGCCACGAAATGAAAGTAAGCAAATCATTTAATAAAATGGAAGGTTTCCTAGTCATATATAAACTTCTTTTACAACTGTTTGTTGTAAACAACAGTACATAGGGGGAGACATGTCATAAATGGAAGGTCTTGTGCAGCAGATTGGTTACCTCGTTAGCTTCTGAGTAAACCGTGATATTTTAGCTTCGGTTCCTGGAACTTCCAGGTGCTGCTATATTTAATCGATTTTTTTCAACTGTCTAACTTCTTGCTGCCATCCCCACTACCTCTGCTAGTGATCAGCAACCGTCATAGATTCTGCGCGCGTTTTGAAAGCGATTTCTCTGCTAGAATTGCGTGCCACAGCAACTCGAACGAATACTTGAAAAATCCATAAATCCAGATAAAGTAAATAATATCTATTTTTTCTGGGCACGTACATTGAAAAGATGCAAACAAATATAGGTATAAACGATGATTAAAATATTATCACATATAAGAATAAATAACGAAATATAACATTTAAGACACTTGTAATGAATTAACAATCACATATGTTTACATAATATTTTCATATATATCGGTGTAATTTTATCGTCCAATTTTTATTCATTTCTATTTTCTACTTTTATTATTTCAGTTATATTATCGTATTTGTAATACGCGATGCAAATGAGTTTGAAACATTGATAGTAGTTTCATTGAATGACCTTTTGAGAGAAAATTAACGAATATTTCAGACTATAATGCACAGAAAAATCTCTTATAATAATAGAGGGTGAGAAAGAAGGAAGGTGTTAACATAAGCACACAGCTACCGTTTAATAATTACTCTTCTCATAAGTGTTCACTCATATCGCGATCAAACAATGAATTTTCATTCCCAAGCGTCCGTTAGACGCCTGAACAAAATTAAATAGTAATCAAGAATAATTATAATACATAGGGATTATAAGAGTATTATTAACATGAAATCGATACATTGCTTTTTCATTCAGCATTCCACTAAACCTAATTTGAAATAACGAAGCTAAATTCCTCATTTAAAAAGAGACGTTATTGACTGTGGTTTACAGGTGATTCTTTCGCGCGGATGTTCCGTCAGGTCTACGTCATTACCTCTCAATGGCACATCCGTACGTTTTCCTTTGCTGACTTAATTACGTTACTCGGGCGAGGCATTACTTACAATGCAATCAGTTTTGTTTGCGTGCAGCAAACGTATTAATTTTCGTGTATTCCCAGCCAGGCGGAGACACCTGCTCCCGCAATAATTTGTCTCGGTATAGCCATGGGCATGCAGGTGATGTCGAATTGTATAAATTCGTTCGAGGACGTAGGCAGACACTTTGTACGAGAACAAACGTGATTACTTAAGTTTGATCTTCTTCTGATTCCCATATTCTAATTCTGAATTTCACTCTGCCATGTATCTACTACTACAAAGAAAAAACAGATACTTCGAAAAGCATTCCATAAAAACTCGATCCACGACCACGTTTGTTATTACGTAGATTAGATGATGTAAATCGAATTATAAATTTTTAAAATATATATTCTCAGAAACAAAGCCTCATTTGATAGTCATTCGTATATCTGCTATGAAGTATTCTGCTCATTCTGCTACAACCTGCAAAGGTACATCATGAATCAACTAACATATATAAAAATATAATGTATAATAATTAAAAACTGACAGACGAAAGAAATATGAGAATTCACGAGCGAAAAAAGAAGTAAAACTGTATGGTTGTCGTGGTAAACAACTTAATTACAATTTTCTGTTACAATTCCAATTTCGCGTAAATACGGATATCTCGGCCGAAGATCAACGTAATTATAATATCTGCCCGACATAACCAGCAATTAACGCGGTGATTGTCTACGATCCACCATAAAACCGTATCTCCTCCCGCCGCGCCGCGTCGCGTAGCTTCTAAACAACGTACAATCGACATCTTAATCAGGCATCGGTCTAATTACAATGTCATCTTTCACGGCAGCGACGCGTGTAATTTCCTCTCGGCAATGATAACCGGCTCGCGTCTCCATACGCGGAATGTAAATGATTTAACATCGCGACTTGGCAGTTAGCCTCGCTTCGCCTCTCTTCCTCGAAAATAGCGCGCGACAATTAAATTGCCATTGTAAACGCAATCGATATCGCGATCGGAAACCGTAATTACCGTGGCATCCCGTCGACTACTCGCCCCTCGTATGTCAAAAGTGCAAATCACACACGCAGTCCTATGTATATACTTAGATTGGCCAGCTCCGCGCTCGGACGTAATCACTTCACGAGACACTGCTTACCTCAGGAATAGACAATCCTTCCTACCACGTTATTAAATCTACGATTAGCTCAGTTACTGTCTAACAAGACGTCGCGCCGTAAGCGGATTTCCAACCGTTTATGAGCTTGTTATTTGAAAGCGAAGCCGTAACAGCAACTTTGTCGCCGGCGATTCTTGGCTTGTTTCGCCTCGTTCGATCATCCCTTAGATACCGACACAGTCGAGTGTCGTGTATATTTCTTAGAGGATTGTTCTGTATGTTACTTCGTTCCATGTTTATGCGTGATGTCAGTTTACGTGATCCGAATTTAGTAATACCGAATGAAATTTACTTTTATTCTCTGAAATGTTATTGTTAGTGCATTTTCGTTAACATTCTATGGACCGAATTTTCTTATGTGACTATAACAAAATTTACGCAGTATGAAGTTAATAAATGTCACATTATAAGTACAAATGAACAATGTATTCAATATTTTTAATAATTATATTAAAGCCAATGTATGTTGTAACTTTAAAGTCACAATTACGTTCAACGTTTGCGCCAGTGCGTATAAAAGTTTAAGTTGATTAGTTATTTAATTTCATCATTTTACGATAAAAGACTAAATAAATAAATTTAACCCAGTATATTAACGTGTGACTTGAAAGTTATAGGGGTTTGTAGAGGGTTAAACTGTGCGAAAGAGTGATGTATTTCTAAAATTTACACCAGCTTTAGTTTCCAATATCTTCTTTCCTTTCGTGATCCAGTTTATGATTTTCATTCGCGTAAAACAAGTCCATGTGGAACAGGTAACTCCGAGTAAATAGAGGAACAGTTGACTAATTATTCCAATAGTGACACCGTTGTATAACATCGTAACTGAGAAACTATTTCGTAATTAGGAACTAAGTTTGAAGAGCTTATCGAAGTAAACGGTGTTTCATTAAAGTCGCGCTCGCGACGTCGCGAGCAGCCTTGACGTTCTCTAAAACCATGCACATTTTTCGTGACTCCTAATAAAGCCGTAAAAGAGAGGAACGCGCGTCAATGTCATGACGTAGCGTGAAACGAGGCTAATTACGCATCCGAGCATCGAGCACCTCGTAATTGGAACACGCAACGGCGTCGTGACAATGCAACTGCAGTATCATCCAAAAATCAATCGGACCGCGACGCGTCTCCTCTCGGGCCCTTTGTTACGCAACCGCGCGCAATGATGTCCAGTATGCAAGTCATTCGCGTCGCGAGCCTCGATTATCCTCCTCCGAATCGGACAAAGGTGGCCGGATCACGGAATGGAATCAGCCATTGCATTATCATCCTTCCGACTACTTATTCGTCACGCTCGCACGCTCCGGAGAATCGACCATTCGATGAACCATCTGTGCTCGCGCATTGCGAGACAGAAATCCGGATCACCTGAGACATGCATTCAACGCCCAAATGTTTGAACAAAGAACAATGCCCACATCGGAATGTATCAGCATCATAGAACTGAAATCATAAAACGTCGACTTTGATTGGGTGTCTAAGACTGCGTTTATTGTTAGATCACTTGATGGCTAGACTGAGGAATTCGGTAGATCGATCAATTTTCATTTTTGATCATTCAATTTTCTACTGGTTTTATTCACTAATTTTTAATTTGGCGAAGTTGTCGATGTGCTTAGCCCGCTCTGGTTTTGTTAATTTTCTAATATGTTGTTGGAGGCAAGATTGTGAATAACTTTTTCCTTTATGTGTTGCGGCGGCTTGCATCAATCAGTCCTCGATCTTCAATGAAAGTTCTTGACAAAAGAGGAAGACAGAATCGAGTCGAGCCGAAGGTAGGGCGGGGCTTATCTAGTAGGAGCGGGCTACAACAGAAGAGGGCGTGGTCTATCCGGAAGGGGAGGGGATTAACCAAGTAAAAGTGGGCCCCAACTGAAGGAGAACGGGGCCTCTCCGGTGAAGATTAACCGAGCGAGAGGCGGAGCTTAGTCGGAAGAGGCGCGGTTTGTTCAGGAGAAGGCGGAACCTACCCGAGTGGGGATTAGGCATAGCCGGGAAGGAGTGAGATTTAACCAAGCGAGGTTTAGTCTAGAGGAGGCGGGGCGTAGCCGAGTAGGGCGGGTGCTATCCAGAATGGGGAGTGGTCTGACCGAGTAGAGGTGGGGCCTAGTCGGTAGCAAAAGTTTTTCGCAATTATCTCGGAAACTAAAGCATTCCGTTGACATTATATACAGGTAAAAGTTGTTCAAAATTTTGTCCCCAACAGCATACTTGAAAATCATCATAATTGAGGCGGTCTAAGCACATCGATAATTTGATCCTTGAAATTTTCGATCACTAATTTACTATTCATCGATACGGTTACACATAATCAATTAGAACTATGAAATCGTAAGCTAGAATTCTTGACTCTGTGCGGTTTTGCTAGACATGAAGTCATCTCCCAACTGTATATCAGAACTTCGATACTAGTTCGTGGCGTTGAAATTTTTATTTATTTCCGTTAGAATATTGTTATTACTATGGGTTCCTGAAATTTGAATAAAGGTTTGTATAAAAGAAAGGCAATGCGAGATATTGTGCAAAATACATATAGTACGAGCATGAGGAAAGTGATTTTTTATATAAAAATGAATTAAAGTGCATAAAAATGTTATTATAACTCTGGCTTAGTTGTCGAGATAATATGCACTTGCATATTTAATCGTGGAGCAACTTTCTTCAGTGCCTTACGTCCATAAATTTGAAAATCACAATCAACTATTGTAGAGTATTAATTATGTATTTTTATGTAAAATTTTGATTGAGTTGTTATTTGAGTTTATTTTTGCATAAGAAATCATACCTCCATCTCTCAACAACTATGGGGTGGTTGTTTTCATTATAAACCGAGAGGTGTCATGAAAATTATATATTATATTACCCAATGAATAAATATTAAATAAAAAATATTTATACTTTTGTTTTTATTCGTTCTATCATATAAATTTGTGGTACAATGATATTAATGTGACGAATGAAATTTTATAGAAAATATTATATTAATTTAGAATTTTATTTAACACAACTACTTGCAATATACATTCAACAGACGTAGCTTTGTCAAGCGTTTTTAAGGTCCCCGATGCACAAGCCAAGTAGAAAGTGAAATTGCATGTAACACACGCGTCGCGTCGCTTTAGAATGGCCACGTTGCGCAAGTATTAATTCAAGGACTTGAGCTTCACGAACTAGCGATTACGATTTACTTATGGATATTATATTTGGAATGCAAAGTCTGATTTTACTAAATCTTTTGCGAATAATGGCACTTGTATGTTACAGAATAAGATAAACCTCTTAGCCCGTAATAATAAGTCAGCCCCGCGGTGAAGATTCCAATCTAAGTTCAATAAATATGATTATCATTCACTCTAACGCTCTAACACATTTATCAATATTTATGTATATCGTAAACGTAAGTATTCACTGAGTAGCTTATTCCTACGATAAGGATAAGAATAATCGGTTCCTAGCAGAAAACGAACGAAGAAATTACTCGATAAATCCATTCGTTTATCGCAATAAATGTCACGCAATTATTCATAAATGACATTCTTACACTCGTTCTTCTATTTACCCGAGTATCCGTTCCACGTGGACTCGTTCTACTCGAATGAAAATCGCATAAATAGAGCCCGTCCAGAAGAAAATAAAATATTAGATACAAAAACTGATAGAAGTTTTAGAAATACCTACTTCACGTAGTTTAACATTGATTTCCATTATGATCACCGATAACTAAAGCTTCCAAATTACCTGTGAACAATCACAATAAGAAATCTGGTCGAATAAAAATATTTAGTACGACAAGTAGCTACATAATAGTGTATCAATACTGTGATACCAAATCAATAATAATTATTTCCAACACCACCTGTCTTTACTATGAAAGAATAACTATTATTACACAAAACATTCGAAATTCTCGTGGTAACCAACGTGTCACAAAAAAGATAATAGAAAAACGAAAACAGAAGTTCATTCATTATCACTACATTCAAATCGCGAACATTGACATCAACTATAAACAACACCGCGCAGTATTATAATCTACCTCACAAAAAAATCGCCTAAATAGAACATGCATACAAATTCAACTTCCCTTCGCAAGATATCACAAACCCACAAGATCACTCCGTTACGTCCAGTGTTAACGACCGACCAGCGGTCGGAGTCGCAAAGCAATCAATTAAACGTAGACACGCAGAAACCAGCGTACGTCCGTTTGTCCGTGAACCACTCCGGCCGATTGAAGTCTCCATTCTAAGGCAGCGTCGCGTTCACGCCGATCCGAAACACAAATGTCGATCAATGGACGACCTAATCAGGATATTGGAACGATCGTTCCGTCGAGCCTCTCGGTTCGAATTCTTACTGTCGAGGGGCGGAGTACGACGAGGAGGAGGAGGAGGAGAAGGAGGAGAAGGAGGAGAAGGAGGAGGAGGAGGAGGAGGAGAGATCAAAAGATGGACAAGCACTCGGAAAAGAAGAAGCATCGTTGTGAGGAGTGCCAGACTAAATTACCCGGACGTGCCCGCGCAGATAAGGCTCCCTGTGTACGCGCATAATGCGCTACGTAATGTGCAGTCCACAGGCAACCAGCGCCGTACTCCCTCTTCCTCTGCCTCTCTGCCGCTGCCGCCCCTTACTCCTCTCGCTGCTCTTCCTCTTCCTCCTCCCGCCCGCCCCCTCCTGTCTCTGTTCCATCGCTACCACGCCTGGAGGAAGAGGTAGGAACCTATGTACCCTACGTATGCAGTCTGTGTGCTCAGAGGCTGGGCACATATTGACCGATACGTACCGCCGGTAGCAAAATAAACAGTTCTCTCTCCATCTGCTCCTCCAGCCTCTCTCTTCCTCCTTGTTCCCCTTTTCCACCCTCTCTGTCCCGTTTGACCCTAGATCATGCGTCGGTATCGGCGCAGCACCTTCTTCTCGCTTCTCCCCGTTACCCTTTGGGCTCCTTTTTCCCCACCGTTTTTTCGTTATTCTCGTTCGCCCGGCTTCCTCCTCGTTCCACCGATACTGGACACCAAGTTTACGAGCGACTAACTTGCAATTGACGCGGGTTCGACGCCGCTCCGGTAAGTTTTCGAACTCGACGAGAAGTTTTGATAGTCGACTTTAAGCCCGTGTAACTGTTCTGCGAGATGTAGCCGTGTGTGACGAGGTTTTAATGGCGCCTGTCGGTTATTGATGCGATCGTTGGAGTTGGAATTAAATAACGTATTCGAATATGTCGCGTTGGTAAGGAATAAATGGTTCTGATTATATAATTCTGTAATTATGTTGTAGGATTCTGATGGTAGATTTGAGAGATCAATGTATTTCGTGTGTTTCAATTGTTGAGATGAGAGTAATGCAACGTTACTTGAAAAGTAGAATTTTGTTACTTTATCGGTGGCAGTTATGAATACATCAAAAAATCAATTGATACATTTTCTCGAATATTCAAATATAAAAGGAATTCTCAATTAAACGTATAATTGATGTTAAACAAGTTGCGTTGCTAATATGTAGATCTACTAATTCTAAAAGTATATTTTTATCAATTAACAAGAACACGCGTTCAATCCTAAGAACCCAGATATATTTTACAACGAAACAGAACAGAAGTTCAATTTCTTCAGAACGAAAACGATAGAATTTCACTGTATGCTATTGTAATTACTATGACACGTGCAATTATTCGATCGTGATGGATAAGAGTTGAACAAAAAGTGCTTCACACGAAGTCACCGGCGCAGGAATATCGATACACATTTCTCAAGAAAAATGTGTTTTCGAAACCAAAGGAAACGTGATC
The DNA here is from genome assembly GCF_051020985.1 of Nomia melanderi. Taxonomy (NCBI): domain Eukaryota; kingdom Metazoa; phylum Arthropoda; class Insecta; order Hymenoptera; family Halictidae; genus Nomia; species Nomia melanderi. Next base: position 9,384,383 of record NC_135005.1, read on the forward strand.
CCGAAGGGTTAGGAAGCAGAACAGGATACTAGTATTACCGGCGTGGTAATTCTAAACTAAACTAAAACGTGGATTCCCTCCAGCGCGACTAGATCCCTTCGACGTGGAAAAAAAGAGCGGCACACGGACATGGTGCAAGGATCACATAAATTGACAATGGCGGAATCCGTGAGAATCGCGTTTTTCGACGAATCGACGGTGGCAATTCACTTCGAAGAGCGATCGTTAGCCGGAAGCGGCCTTAGGGCCAGTATTTCAGTATCTGCTTAAGTGGCGGCTCGGCGTACAGTGGCCTCCAGTTGCGAAAGGTGATTTTATTCGCGTGTCGTGCGAGTTTACGTTGAAGCTTGCACTTAAACCCGAAAGGGATAAATTTCGCAGATTGGAATCGGCCATTTTCGAGCGGTCCGCGATTCAATGTCGCTGAACCGGCGACGCGTGTCCCTTCCGATCGACGATCGCTGTAACCAACAATTTCCAGAAGAAATGACTCTCGGCCGAAACCATATATCTCGAATATTTCATTGGCTAAAACGAAATCCAAGGAAAAAATCGTCATTATTCGGACCGCTTTATGGTTCCGGGACATGAAAGAGGATGCACGGAAGAAATGTAAATGGAAGTTACGAAAGTAAGAAAAATACGGAGGGGTAGAACGGTTGAAAAGGAAGAAGATGTCGGTTAATGGATAGAGCGAAGCTGTAGCGTGGAAAATATAGTTTCTAATAAATGTAAATATATTAACCTCCGATAATTAGAAATATTCACGACCTAATTTCATCAAATTTTAGAGATCATAGAGGAATTTATAAAATTTAGTGTCTCACTTTAGGGATTGATTATGTTTACCGAGTTAGGAAGTATTTTATAACCACATACAGATTACGTATATATAAAAAGTAAACTAATATTCTATTATACTATTCATATTATATCTAATTATTTGTACTACTTGCACTGTACCAACTGTTTCTTTTTAAATTCAGACATCTGCTATAAAATCAAATGTTCTACTATATGAAAAATGTATTAAAAGAAATACTGCATCTTTAAAAAAAAATGCAGAAAAATTTGATGTTGTTCAGTATTACACACGATGTAAAGTGGCTCATACGTGGACGTCGCGTAGACACGAGAGGAAGCGCATGATAAGCATATGCGCGTTAATGGTTCCGTGGCCGCAGTTTGCATTACGAAGACAATGATAACGACACGCTTGGTCGCACGAAACGCACACAGTCGAACTCGTGTATGAAACTAATATTTACAGACATACTTTGTCCAAACCACGCAAGCTTTCTTTGGGAACCTTCGGTGTGAGTTCAGTTTCTTCGTAAATATAACAAAACCTTTAAGAAAATTAACATTGTTAAATTATTCTGTGGACGTTGTTCAGCAATATTTTATAAATAAAAAGAAAATATTTAATTGTGTATGATTAATTTATAATGTATATTATAACTGAAACTCTATCGGAGACAATTACTTGGATTTCAATAGGAAATTAATATTCGCAGATATAAAGAAGGATAAATTGTTTAAGGAAAATTTGTTAAATAAATTGTATTGCGTTCTATAACAATGTTGTTATCTTCATCATCAAATAATTCATTTGAGCACAAATACACCTACCTAATATGCCTAGATTTATATCAAGTATTAGTTGCATGATTGTTTCATATAATGTAAGTTAATTAAATCTAATTTCAAGCGTACTCAATTATTTCCCTCATTTCGGATTATTTCCGAATGTTATCATTTATATATAATAAACATAACACCGTTTAATAATCCATTAAATTATCTGCAAAGTATGTATTTCATTTTTCCCTTCAATAATTAAGAAACATAATTAAAGTACCATATCTTCCATTATTTGTTTAGTAAAATGATGTAGAATGCTGCAAAATATGTATAAGAACACGTAGAATTCATTGTTTCATGAATAAAACAGCAGTTCGTTCTAACAGAATATATAGTGTACTTAACATATTCCATAAAAATCATCTTGGAAATCGAATAATGCTAATCAATCTTAACCCTTAGCACTCCAGGTTGTTTTGTAATCTATCAGCAACTGCAACTAATTTTTATAGTATTCCTACCGAAAATGAGAAATGCTATAACATTTCTTCGATCTTCTATTTTCCTTCTCAGTGCAAAATTTCGATGTGTGGAAAATCGAATAATTTTAGGGTAGTTTCTTTAAGATTCATTAAAATATTTAATATTATAACTGGTGCGATATTGTACCCTACAGAGTTCAAAGGGTTAATAAATACTGCAGTGTCTTTAATGTTTCTGGAAATAATTAACGAAACTGTTGTAAACAGTGACTTAATCTTTCGTGTATCAGCGAATTTAGTATAATGAAGGCTTCAAGTGGCCTGACCGTAGTGCCAACGGTCATGTTACACATGCGCGAGCTCCTTTGTTTAATTACAATACATACCTGGACAGCGTAATTATTGGTTACAATGAACGGAACCAGGCTGCTTCGACATTTTTTCTTTTCCGTTCTAGTTGTTAGGAACATTTGGTAGCCGTCGACCGGTCATACACATGAGAACAGTCGCGCGTGTTCAACGAATATCGTAATGCGCCTGCTATTGTGGCTATTACGTCGCCATTAATGGTACTTCACAATGTAATTTCCAGCCCAGCACTTTTTCTCTTACATCCCTCCCCTTTTCTTTCACCCTTCGAGGCCCAATTCTGAGCCATCACTTTCGTCATACCCAAAATTATACTACTTTTTTAGCTAAATATTTCTCAGTAAACTATTTCATACGTTGACACTATAGACGATCAAGTATATTATATACATTGCAAATGTTTACGCAAATAGAGATATTTATAAACCTCCATAAAAGAGGAATTATACGCGTTAGTAAACACTTTATACACTTGTGAATATAAGAGAAAATACAAAAAATGCAGAATTCAGTATCATATTATACAACAATATATGATTTCTATTTAGTGGTAACCAGAACTATATTTTTATGGAAAAACGAATTGAAATTCAATCGAAGTGCCACGTGGCTAGGAAAATCTTCTTAGAATTAATTATTGTGAAGACTGGTTTTGACTTATGAAACTAATAGAAAGTAAATATTAACATAGAATTTTAGGAAACAGTTAAATTGGTAATGTAGCTCAAACAATGCTATTATAAATATTGCAAATAAACAGGGATTACTGAATAACATGGGAACGTTATCTGAATCTTGATATTTATCTGTACATTTTATTTACACCCAACATTTAAAAAACCTAATTTCGATTGACCTTCATGCAATTTTTCATCCTCTTACTTTAATAACTATTATTCTGAAAAAATAAACCATTTCTGTTCTACTGAGAGGTACGTTAATGTTAAATTCTATCGAATAACAATATTTCAACATAGTTTTGCAGAGAATTCTTTGAACCTGAACTTGAACCGCACAGTAAAGCACCACAGCATTCTGATGGAAAAGAAGATTCCGATTAAGATATCCTTGGAGCCAGTGAAAATCACTGTATTTAAAAAAAAATCTCCATTTTTTTTTAATTCAGAAAAGTGGTGCTTCAATATTATCAGTGTTTCATTTTATTTTGCTGCAGATCAAGAAATGCGATAATTTTTATTTTTACAGTGTATATTGAATTTTGATGGGAGAAAGGATAAAGGACATTCCAGGATACGCGGCCAGGATGAATACGAGTACAGTATTCTGCCACAGAGGGAACCACTTGCTGAGCAGCTCGTACCGAACTCAGCGCCAAATAAGAAGGAAGGGAAACAGTGAAAGCTTGAATTCCTGCAATTTTCGACCTCCGACGATAAGGCAGAAGCTTCACTGATAAGCTCAACGCTTATCATTTGTAAAAAATGTTTGGTATAAAAAATGTGTAAAAAAAATAGTGCATACATATTTTATGTTTACTACGAATTTTAGTAACTAATAATAAGTAATATCATTTTGTATTAAATCACTTATTATACATATTTATATCGTATGCTAAGTTCATTTGTACGATCATATACATTATTGTTACGTTCTAGGGACGAATGAATTTATAATAATAAAATAAGTATTCATATACTTATATCTTTTGCTTCGAGCGAACAATATTCGTTTAAAAACGGTGAGTATGAGGAGTAAGGTTATTTACATTAAAATATAATTTTGTAAAAGCTAAAATTTTGATGACAAACGCATTTCATTTAACGATGTATTGGAAAATATATGAACAATTTAGAAATTAAAGGTAAGGGTGTTTGAATGCATTTTCGTCTGTAGTAGATCATTTTTTGTTGAAAAGTAAAAGTTTTATTCGACAGCTGATGTTATTTTATGGAAATATCAGACTTAAATATTATTCCAAGTAAAGTATTGGTACCTACTAAAAAAAAGATATACTCAATGTGCAATGAATGAAGTATAAAAAGTAAACGTGTTATCTTCGATGGCGATAACATAAACAAATTAATTTTATAATATAGAAAAGCACAGCAAAGAAGTTTGTATTATTTTGTAAGTAATGACTTTTTGTAAAGACATAAAAATCCATGACATATTTAGAAAACAAATTTACTTGACATGATTTTGCTTTTTATTATAGAACCAATGAAGAAACTTATAAATCAGTTTAATAAATCAAAACTCTGTAAATTAATTAAAAGGATATCAAATATAGATGGAAACCATGTAAAAAAAATATTCTTCTAAAGAAAATATTTCCTTCCAGTCTTTTTACAACGATTAGAAAACTGTTTATAAAAATTACGTGCTTTGAAGACAGTATTTCGAAAGATATTATTGTATTATAGCAACGTAACTATGAAATAATGATTTGTTCGATATCTTCAGCAATTTGCAGTTCAAAATGATCTCAAGTTATAACGAGATGTTTTACATGATTAATTAAACATTGTCGAATTTCCTATATTGTTAACAATAACGAGATTGTAAAGGTTATGAATTTAGATAAGGCTACTAATCAAATGACAATAGTTATATTTAAAAGGTAATTGCTTTTTCAGAATCTATTTGTTATAGGAACCACTACCACCAGATGTATAAAAGTTTAGTTATTGATATTTGGGACATTAAAAATACCTAATAATAAAGTGTGTTATATATTTGGTGTAAATTACTGTTACATCTATAAGGTTAACAGAACTTTTGTCTTTGCCGTCGGAAGAAAGGAGAAAATGGCCTAACGCTTGGAATGGCTCACAGTAACTTGAGAAACTATATACATTCAGCTTAAAACTTGTTGCACGAAATCATATTTTCATCATTAAAGTTACACAACTCTAGGGTACCTTACTTTCTTTACAATTTATAGCATTTTTTTTAATTCAACGTAAATACCTACTGTAAAATATTCATTGACACACGATAATATCATTAATTCTCTTTATTTGAATTGAAAGGATATTAGAAATGTACTTTTATCGAAGTTTTGTTGTCACAAATTCTTATAAACTAAAAAATTCGAATAAAAATAGTAAAACCTAAGTAAAGTTTGCATAATATCTTTAACAAATTGAAAAACAAGAGAACAATGTCTTTGTTAAAATATCAATAGTGATGAATAATGAAAGGAAATATTTACTATTATAGTTTTAACAGAATTATAGGTATTATTAGCATTAAAATTTTTAACGATGGTTATACGATAAAACAAATGCATAGCTTTATCGTATACTGAAATAAGTATACATATAAAAACACAATAATTGAACGATTACTCATTAATGTGAATTAATATAATATCGAAACTGATGCGAAATATATTCTTAAATCAAACCTGTGTTTCAATATTTTAAGGACAATTTTCATTATTCAAACTTACTGTACCAAGTGTACTTCAAATATATTTTTGTACCGTTAATGATAGAATGTACTATGAATTTGAAAAATCACATCAAAGGGTAAAGAATGAATCAAGAATTAAACGCAAAAGTAAGTACGTGACAATTAGTATACATATAATCATAAAAATATACATTCTCCCAAATTAAATCACGAAGGCTGGAATTGAACAGAAACTATTTCGCCAAAAATGATTAAAAAATGTTTTACTAGTCTAAACAATATATTCAAATAATCTATATTGAAATATTATTTCCTAAAAACACTTTGTTCAACATCTACAATAAATATTCCATTAACTCTAAAATGATTTCCGAGACAAATAACAAACATTTTTCAAACAATAACCAAAAAGTTGCAATAACCCTGAAATTAATCCCTGCAATATTAAAACAAATGAATAATAATCGTTTGCATTCGCCTTGTAGTCGCCAAGAAAAGTTCATACGAAATTCTTCCAAAGACCGTAATAATATACAGTAAACACATCGTGGGACCACAGCAACGACAATAAAGAATGCAATTAGATTTCGAATTTATAGTTCTCATATTACTTGGCAGGCCTATAATTATTCTACGCGTACACGGAACAGAAAAGTAATTGCTGTAAAAGAATTATTTATCTGTAACTTTTAGCAGACCGACGCATAATACGGTCGACGTTGACGTAATTACAGGTCGCTATCTTTATGCCCGCGGAATAAATTCACGGTGATAACGTATACGGAATATACATATTTGTTTCGCCGCGCATAAGAATCTACCATTTTGCAACAAAATGTCACAGCGCGGCGAGCTCTCGTACCGAAAACACTCGAGCGTTTCCATCGACCGAAACGAAAGTTATGGGCGTAATTGCGCGTTTAAGGTTTTACGAGCGAGCACATTACGCCAGGTGATTCGCCGAGGTTGAAAACCGCACGGGAGCAAAGAAACGGGCCGCAAGAGTTAGCAGCGATAAAAATCACTGCAATTTATATCCAGCCCGAAAAAAGGACGGCGCGCCACCGTCGGGCCAGAATTTTTGATAATCGGCGCTGCCGCGGCGACCCGGCAGCCCTTGACTGTCCCAACGCAACGCGGCGCGGCGCGGCGCGTTCGCTTTCTCGATTTCAGGTATAATTAAATAATTCTAGTCCCTAAACGCAGGCGAACGCGCGTGGCGAGCAATTTAAAGAAACGCGAAATTATCCGGAATTAAATTAGGATCGTAAAGGCGGCAACAAAGCCGCGGCTGGTCTGGTTTTACTGCGCGTAAAGCATTCCGCACGCGAGAAACGTAACGAAACGGAACCGGGACGAGCGGCGAAGACTGGCAGCGTGAGCGGGAAGCCAATGGGAAGAACGTAATTAGAAGCCGCCGTGTTGTAACTGACAAGAACACGTCAATTTAGTTCGTCGATACGTGGCTCCGGTGTTTAGGGACAGCTTAAAGACGAAGGAAATCGAAGCCGTAACAACGCTGCTCCTTCCGTCGCCATTATTAGAAACGGCTCGGCCTGTTTTAACAGTGATCCGGGCGGTGATGATTCTTCTGAAACGTCGGTTATCCACGGTGTCGAGTTTATCGAAATACTTTTCGTGATTTAGAATTATTGTAAAGGTATTCGTTTGTTTGGTTAATCGAGCAGAGGAATTTCTTGGATGGAGCATAGCAAAATATTCAGGATTGTTCGTGTATTTGAATTTGTTTCGTTGATAGGTTTATGGATACTTAGTGTATAGCTTGCTCTGTTGTTCATAGAGGAATTAATGTTCGTTTATTTGGATCTTGGAAATTGGAGGTTTTAAAGTAGACCACTGGGATATGTATTCGTGTAATTGCAGCGATCGGGATTTACTTTAACCTATAAATGTAATAAACTTAAAGATTTTTATGAGCTTCGGCGCAACAATTAAATTTTTATCTGCTGGTTGAAGTGGTGGAGTATTATTATATAAGAGAACTGCAATGAAACCTTATTATTTTATCGATCTGTTTTGCGAATTCTTAAATGTGTATTGTTCATTGTTTGAGTATATTGTCTGGGACGTATTAAGTTTTTGTGTATGAAATAATCTGTTATAAAGGTTGGACACTTTTGATGGAGGATAATTCTAACACTTACTTCCAATGTTTTACGCGAAGAAATAGATCGACAGTTTTACACATTTTAATGTGTAATAGGTCTTGCAAGAACAAAGAGAATAGCATTTAATGAATGAAATAAAATCGCTTAAAAATGAACAAAAACAATTTTCTAAGTAACGAAGAAAATGTACATTAGATCAGAAACAACACTAAACATCCTTCTAATCGTTGATTTCGATTCATTTAGAAAGAAACCAAGCAGAAATCAATGACAATTGTCTAAGAAATATCTCAAACGTTTACCACCGAGTTGTTTAAACAATTCTGAAACCTGTTCCACTGATTTAGAAAAATCAGAAAAGTTACCACGACAAGGTTCTAACACGTTCTCGTCGTCATGTACCACCGGTGGTACACAGCTAATTTATAATATTAAAACAAATTAACGTTAACAAGTAAATAATATATCGAATTATTTATTAACGTCAGATTTACGAACGTTTATTCTACACTTTATTCTATCGTTCCTAGAAGACTACATGCTTGTCCATATCGAACTCAGAAATTAGTGTGTCAAGAACAAAGAATTATAATGTGAATTCACATAATTGCATCAATCAAAATCGACTGGAATTGTTACGTAGTAATGTTTAAAGTATTCAATTTCCGTCCAATTGGCGGTTTCCGTAAATCTAAACCTACAATTAGCAACTGAAGTCAGAAAACTAGACACGTAACAATAGTCTGTTCAACAATATTTTTGCCAACATTGTTATTTTTATAATCTATGATTAACACTAGAACTACCAGTCAACATGGCTAGTTTCGATTTCCTCGTTTCGCAATTATTGATACCTTCGAAGCATTGAATGATCGAAATGATCTCGAAAATAAATAGTTTTACTGGAATCCTATAATGAATGCCTAAATGAACTGAAAATAATCTATTGTTACAATTGAATCGCTCAGAAGTTAAGATTAAGATTAAGTCAAAGATTAAGTCTAGAAAACAAAAACTGAGAAACTTAATGTTCTGGCTTCTGAAATGATTATACAACATATTCAGAGGCTACAAAAAGAAGGCTTTCGGACCTAAGAAAAACGAACAAATCCCTTAATAACTAAAATGATATTAACACTAGAACAACCGAGCACTTATACCGTTTCTGAAAATTTCTTTATAACAGTTGAAACCATGGATACATTAAGATTTCAATCGGTTCATATTTCAGTTTGGGTATGATTAAATCAGCTTCTTTAATCATTTCTCAAAGAAGTGTCTGTACCTTGGCAACCATCATAAAAGGAGAAATTCGGAATTGGTCATTTTGACCCGGCTGGCGGTTCTAGTATTAAATGCTCGGTAGTTTTAGTGTGAAACATATAGAAACATGTCCCGGCGTGAACATATTAACCCTCTATGGGCCGAATTTTTGTTCATGATTATAACAAAATCTATGCAGTACTAAATTAATAAATATCCACATATGAAGACGAATTAAAAATGTAGTCAATAGTTTCAATAATTTCATCAAACGAATATATTTTGTAACTTTCAACTTACAATGACGTTAAACTTTCACGCCTGAGCGTACAAAAGTTGAACTGATTACTTAATTTTATTCACCACTTCCAGTGCAAAATGAAATAAATCAACAAGATGTCAATATAGTGATATGTGATTTGAAAGTTACATGAGCCTACAGAGGGTTAAACTATGAGCAACGTTCGGTCAGAAAATGGTGTTTCCATCTCGCTTTCCGTGTTCCTCGAAACAATCAAGCGTCCGGTGATTTATGGACGATACTGTACCTTTCGACCACAATGTCCGACAACTTCCGCGGCTTGAAGGCACGCTGGAACCGCAGAAGGTTAACTACCAGCAAAGTATTCCTCCTCGCCGGAAGATGAAGCCAAGCAACGCGGGCTATGCCGGGAAACCGCGTGCCTGTTTACACGCACGGGCGTAAACCTCGCGCGCCGCGGTGATTTATCTCGCGGCTCTCTGGATTTACAGCCGATACTTCGCATAATCGATCCCTGGCACGCAATCGACCTATGCTATTCGGTCAGCCGGTTCACGTACAATTGGGAGGTGATTTGACGTCCAGCAGAACGGCACAGGGGCAAGAGGCGGGTATCTTTCTAGTTTGCAGTTTTATCATTTTAATTAGTTACGTGTAACCGAGTCGGCGAATAACAAAGTAATCCCCTGTTCTATAATTTCAGAATCGTGCTTGAAAGAACTACTTTATGGTTAATAATTTAATAGCAAAAGGAAAGAATTTGATGGTCATTCCGTGTCTACATTTATTCTGAAGATTAAAACTTGATGAACAGATAATCATGTAATTTGAAAAATAAATAACATTTACATTTGTCGAATTTGGTTGGAAATTTTCATCGCGAGTCTGACTTGATATTACAAGAGAAGGGGTTAATGATAAAAAGTGTGAAGAATTAAGAAACGAAACAGAACATTTGGTGTGGAAAAATATAAAAATTCAACTGTTTAACCAGGTTTCCTTTTTCTCGTCCAACTTTCTGTTGATTTTATTTCATAATCTCTGATACTTTCAATTGCTAATTTACTACGTCGATACGGTTATACGTATACAATTGTAAACTAGAAATACATCTATTGCCTCTGTGCCATTGCGCTAGACAGCAAGTCATCTCCCAACTGTACTTTCTAGTACAGAAATACAACTTTCTGTTTACGAAAATTCAAGAATATTCATTCATTTATTAGTATTTTCTGCAAAAAACCGTAGATATTAGAAGTTAGAGGTCAAAGAAATAGATAATTAGAATACCGTGCGTTGCTTATCTCCCAACTGCACATGTACATTCGACCGGGCTCCTGATTCGACGCTCGTTTGTCGCAGCCTACGCGCCCGCGTCTTACGGCACCGAGGGTTTCGCGCCGGCGATAGTTAACGCGCTTCGCTCGCTCAGCTTGCTTCAAAACGGTCCCGCGTAATTGATCAATCATCTAGGTTCACCGGTGCTCGCGCACACGTGACTGGAATAATATGGAGCACGCGGGCGTGCGCCGTTTTTCCATCGAGACGCGATCGCTGGTGGCGTGCCGCAATTACTCCGCGATGCACGAACACGCCGACCACCGAAATATACCGCAGACCGATTCCTCGCCAATCTCGCGCGAGTAGAGCTGGTGATTCAAACCCTTTTTGTCCTTTGCACTCGAACATGTTTTCGTCGTAGGTATTCATTCTTTTCTAGTGAAACGTTGATTAAGCTTTTAGCTGCTATACGTCTTTAACACTTTGACTGTCACGTCGCTCGAATTCGGGTGACACTATTTTTCACAGAAACTTGGACATTCATTTTCTTGGCGACGTATCGAACAAACCGAATTTTGTTGGATATATGAGATACGAGAAATATAGTAGAGCAATTATTAACCCTTTGCACTCGGAAGTATTTCGTTGGAAATACTTAACATTTTCTAACTAGACGAAGATAATATTTTTTGAAATTAACTCAAAGAGAAATCACAAGTAAATTGAGAAACGAAGCTCTTTTATCCCAGTATTTCACGCGCCGATGCATTATACACGGTCCAATATTAAATATCAAATTTTCTAATTTTACTTCATCAAATCACTTCATCGAATATGTTTTATTTAATAAAATAATGTAACCGCGGAGACCGCGATTGAAAGAAATGCTGGTAGCCATTTGGTTAACACCCGTGTAGCCATCAGTTTTTATGGACCTAGCAATTCATATTTTATACCTCAATTTTTGTAGCAATTTCGAATAAAGTCAGAATTTATGATTTATATTAAGTGTCTTATAATGGTTTATATACCATGATTATCCCCCACTCGTTAGTTATGGTATTACTGGCGACTGATTTATCTCTTGGCAATGTACACAAGGCATACTATAGTAACACGTAGGTACACTTTTTCTTTCGAAACCTGTTTGATATTTTATTCTGCATCTGAGGATTATCGATTCGGATTCTCTTCAGTTAATATCCAGTTCTCGCAGCATGATTTATCTCTGTGTACCATACACTATGTACACAGTGACATATAGGTACACTTTCTTCCTCGAAATTTATTCGATATTTTATTCTGCATCTGAAGATTATCTAATTCCGATTCTCTCCAGTCAACATTAAATTTTCACAGCATACAATTTGCAGGGTTAAAAATAATTAGAGTCTGTAGCTCACAGATGTCAAGGCTTAAGCCCAGGAAACTTTGCTTGGTATTTGAACATTGGAATGTGAAATTGCTTTATAAGTGGCACTTGCATACGATGTGTGCACAAAAGACACTCCTAACAGTATGATCCAGTTAACTGTTCAGAGATTAATTAGAAGTAAAGGACTATTTTATAAATAATTGTTTAGAGGTATCAAGGTGATTGTATACAACTAAATTTCTTCTGTTGCGTTCATTAGTCTGAATAAAGTTTGATTAGTATCAACAAAGGGAGAATGAAGTTTGTCGAATGCCAGTAGAAAATTCGTACAGTCTCTGAAAATTTGACGGATGGCAGTGTATCTTTTGATTTCGTGCCGACTAGAATGTTGTGCACTCATGAACGCTCTTATGCACACGCCGCTTGCCGCATAGTCTGCAGTCATAATACATCAGTTTACCATAGCGTAAACGTATTATACTTTCGAGTTAGAAACTTATTACCAAGTCAAATCGCGAGAATCATTGTTGGTGAGCGGGCTTCACGATTGCAATATAAGTGCACATAAATGTTTCTAACTGTGCGTCGAATGTTTTCCAGGAACGAGTAAATATGTGTATATACATGACCATAAACATCGTGAAAGGTCACGTAGAATTCTCATGTGCACAATCTACCCGAGAATTCTGTCATTCCGTTTCCTTTCTGTATTTTAACACTAATTCAGAACGCAGGAGCCATTATTTTATGTGCCCATATTTCATGCTTTCAAAAGATCTTCGGATTTCTGTGAAAGCGTGAACGCAGAGACGGCGGAGGTTATTTACGAATCTCAAATAGCAGCAACCGTTTCTTCAGCATCCTTCTCGTGTGGTGAATAAATATTTAGTCTCAATATCACTTGAACTCTGTACAATGGCACTGGCATAGTATACATCACAGCAAAATCAACAATTTTATTCTCTCCAATATAAACTTAATTAACGAACAAAATTCAAGTTGTAATCTCTAGAAACAACATAAACGAAATACAGAATCGTGACTCATTCGTATTAACAAACTTTCATGTTTCTCCAACTGAATATCTCTGTAATATCCAACATCCTCTAACAATATACAATCGCAAACGCTATATATTATTATTCATATTTCCATCAATGCAGATCCCCGACGTGAAAGTCGATTTCTTTTAACGCGAACCATAAGTTTCAGTTAACGTTTCCCATTCCGAAACCGACGAAGTTGACGAGCAGGCATCAAACTACTGAAAACCAGTCATTCCTACGCGAACCCGTCGCAGCCTACAATACAGAAATCGCACTCTGCAATGCAGATAGAAAATACCATGAAACTGGCCCCGTGCCTTTCCATAACGTCGGTGTCAATAAATCTCAACAACTTCCATCTTTTCCTACTGATCCCGCCTGATCAAGCCATCATCGTTACTCTTGCCCCGGTGGAAAGTATTCAATGTAGACTCATGTTTACGTTCACGCAACTCGAATGCCTATTAACTTCAACCACGCAACATCTTTTTTTCGTCACGCCGGTTTTTACCGCGCCACGCTAATGGCGTGTCTCGGAGCAGCGTCGTTAGCTTGTACCTCCATAAAGTACACACTGGAATCCTAGTTTACATCATTCCTCTGTTGCAGCGGGCAGCCGCGTGCTGGAATTCACGCGTACGTCGGGTCGTGTGCTACGAAGCCGCCCATTGTATTCGAACTTCAGCGATGACATCTTCTTCCATGCTACCAGACAAACTGAGACGAGATCGCGCTGAACTGTGGAACTAAAAATGACGATCGCGATCCTTGAATGTCCTGGACCCGGTGTCTTTCGATGGATTTGCTGATCGAAGCTATAGTTGCTCGCTGTTGACTGGCAGTCAATGATGACCGAAACTTCTGAATTGTTTGAATATAATTATAATAAGGGGACTGATGTCGGATGAAGATGTTTAGTAACGTGAACTGGTTAATAGTGTAATAATGGATTTAACCTCTTGCCCTGTGATTTCTTTTATAACTGAGCTTGATAAAGATTCTTTCTCGTTAATCATTTCTGAGAAAAAGAAAAGAATTTGATGCTTATTTTGTGGCCATGTTTACTCCAGATGTTAATCATTGATACTAGGGAGGTAAGGTTTAATTAGTATTTAGAAAAAGTAATATTTAGATTTGTCAAGTTCAATTGGAAATTTTCATCGTGAGTCTTTCACGATATCATAGGGAAACGGGTTAATTAAGTTAACTGTGAGGTCCTTCATTTAGGAGTCCTTTAGGAATCCACACCAGAATGTCCACCAGTCGCAAATTAGGATATATGTAGAGAGGTTTTTAATATATGAAATACACTTCGATGATCCAAAGAACAACAGGAAACTATTGAAAGTATTTGGCCTTATTCCTGAGTTATAATCACTTCAGTATTCAAGTAGTCTATAACAATCACTTAAGCTGTAAAATTTATCCTACCTTCAATTATTAAAATTCAATACAACATAACATAATATATTCGACAACTTATTAAGTAGTCAATAGACCAAACTAACAAAAAGCATCTCATCAAACATTACACGTCGTACACAGTTGATAATGCCGACAAATCCAGCAGATCGCTAAAACACTCAATATAAAGTTGACATTCAATATAAAGATTATTTGTAACGTTTATTATCTTTATACTAAAACATCTATTTCATTAAAACGTAAAAATACCTCTTTCTAGGGAACAAGTTGAAATACATGTTCGCATGACCTTTCCGAACACAGACAGTGGAAATAAAGAAATTCATATCTTACGCGAAGGAAACCATGAAAAAAAAGAAACGTCTTGGATACCTGGATATCCTTTCGAGAATCGATTCCAGTTTGGTTTACAGTTAGAAAGTCTGGCCTAGAATGGCCTCCACTGAAACGCGACAACGGCGACAAACGTCGTGATCTATCAAGACCTCGCCAGCTGTGTTCACAGTCCCGATCCTATCTATCCGTTTCTATCTGCTCGTATCCTTGTCGCCGTTAAAAATATTAATCGTCCTGACAGCGGGGACAGGATAGATCCCCGTCCGCATCCGTTCACGGGTCGCCTTTCGGACACCTCGAATGTCCCTTGAGCTGGCTGACTTCCGTTTGTAATTTTCCTCTCGCCGAATGTCGGAGAATTATGACGGGGAATTTGTAATCACGATAGCGGCCGATGGAACCCTCCTTCTCGTCTCCTTATCCGCATCGTGACGATGAATAACGTCGGATTCTTAGGCGAGCCGTAATTTGTTACGCAGTTGTTTATGGAATGGCCGGTCTGCGGCGGATTGTTGGACGATTAAGAACGATTAGAATGTCCGATGATATCTGCCATTTTATAAACGCTCGCAGGGGTGTATCTAATTGGCATTCAAATCTGATCCGTCTGTTTTTTTCTTTACTAACGCGCGAACCACGTGAGCGCTAATTCATGGTTCGAGGTATCCCTCGTCGTGCATGGTGTGTCTCGGGGTCATCGAAGTGTCGAAGGTTCATGGAAAGACATGGTAGTGATAGGATCGTTCACCTTTCCAAAAATGTTTAACCCTTTGCACTCCAATGACCACTCTCAGTATCCATTTAATTTAATATATACAGAATTACAAAATTTAATATCTAATATTAAGCTTCGTATAATGCAACAATATGTAAAATATTAAAACAAAAAGAACTTTGACAACATTGGACAATGTTGAATATTTCTAGTGAAATACTGTTGGAGTACAAAGGGTTGATATCAGAACGTGGCACAGAGACATCTTAGCTTGTTACGATATTTCTCTAATTTATAAATTGCTCAGTTAGAACTATAAGGAAATTGATGGAAATTCTCGAGATAGACAAAATGAAAATATATGTATAGGGTCCTTTCTTGCAAGTATTTTTCTTTGTTTCCAATTAATTAACCCCTTGCCTTATAATAACACGTCAGACTCGTGGTGAAAACTTCAAATAACATAATTTCAACATAACTGAACAAACATAATTCCTCTACGAATTCCTTCGGATTAAAATTAAACCTTATTCTTCTATCGCCAACTATCATACTTCGAAGTAAACGTAAATATAAAATATGCCTACTATTTTTCTCCTTTCTCCAATAAATTATTAATGATAAAGCAGCTGTATCGAAACTACTTGAGTAACAGTAACCGGAAACGAGAATCTCGTTTCGCGGCAAGTGTCCACTGTACTACTAAATTCTTAGATAAACAATCTTTTTACTAAAAAAAATTATTATCGCAGTTTCAACGCGCACACGTTGAAATATTTATATATAATTAAAATACCCCATTTTACAGGAGAAGTTTGATCAAAAATTGCTGAATATGTTCACCGATCGAGAGATCAATACAATTTTCAATTTGTATCAAAATCCACAGTCTAATTATCAACGCGATAATGCGTTTCGCTCGGCTGCTCTGCGTAGGGAACGGACATTTGAGGAATATCTTTCACCCGGAAGCGAGGTTCTTAAAGGAAAACCACCGCCAGTTTGTCTGCAGAAAAAGCAGCAATGTATGGCCGGCGATTAAAGGGTTGCAACGAAGAAGGGGAACGGATAGAAGAATGATCGAAGAAGGTGTGTACGCGCGCCATAATCCGATGCGGTTAGGGGGATTCTTAGCAAGGGCACGGATCGCAGAAATTTCGCATTCCGTGGATACGTTCCAGCGAACAATTTACTCGGCTCCTTATATTTTATTTACAGTTTCCCTGATCCCTCGGTTCTTCTTCCTTAACGCAATTCCTCGCATTCTCCCGGGGCTGAATAGCCCCCGTGTATCTAATGAACGATAATTGCGCGTACGTATAATACGCGCCAGTATGCGCTTAATGAAAGACCTTAACACCGAATAAACCGTCCATGGTCCTTATCCTCTTATTCTTAATCCTGTTCTTCATAGGCTTAATCCCGGTTTAATGAGTCTTCCAACCGGCACGATACACGATCCTAGAAACGCACTGCGGTAAATTGAATTTAAAATGTGGATATTATCATATAAATAAAACGAATGTTACAGATTTACGCGGGTACCTTGATTATGTCTTTAGATTTATGTAATTAAGGCAAAATGCAAAACTGATTTATCAACCGTGTTGATGCTCGCGCTATTTGATCCCCTATTAAAATTGCAAATTTCGAAATTTAAGATCGTGCCGCCGATACACGTTCGTTGCGCGATCGCGATTTAAATACGCCGGTATGCGTATTATTGCAACGCCGGGAAAAGTAAATTGAGCTCAACGTTTTTTTTTTTTTGTAGCCGATCGAAATTCACCTTCTTACTAGGGACTAATTAAGCGTCACAGTAGAATAAACGTTGTAGAATAATAATATTCCGACATGCCAGTACATTTAATTTGTATCTTCTATTTAGTTAAATTTTCTATTTGATGATTTCAAATAGAATTTAATAAACATAAATATTAGTCAATTTATTCGAATTGAAATTACGTATTACTGCTCTGTTATCAATGATTATACCTTAAAGCACACGTTGGTATAGAATAACACTGGAATTTTCTTTCATTCTCAATAAATTATTAGTAACAAGGTACATTAGATCGTTCACAGTTCAGAAAGAAATCATAGGGCAAGGGGTTAATCGTGATCAAAATCACTAAGTATTAACTAAAGCCGCGGAGAAATATTTCTTGATGCATTAACTATGGAATGCTTCACCCTAAAGATCGTATCGCTATTAGAAAAACGTAATCACAAGCTTTTTAATGCCGGTAGCGGACTGTAAATGAGTCAGATCGAATTGGCATGAAACGATCTTGGTTCAACCCATTCGTGATGGATTACATACCAGGTGTGTAATGGAGTACTTGGTTAAAAAAATCAATCAAATTTTGAACCAGTAATACACAGAAGAGTAAGAATTAATGATCTGTAAAGATTAAAACTTGCATTGGTTTCAAGTAAATTCCTCAAAATAAGTTTTCACGAAACAATACACTGTTCTAAATTTTCAATGTAAATCGAGACAATTTCAACTCTTACAAACCACCCTTTAACGTTCACTGTTACGGTGACCACTTATGACCGATACTTCTAAATTGCTTGAAAACCATTATAATATGTAAAACAATTGACGTTGAACAAAAATGTTAACACTAAACGTCAAATGACCAGTTTTAAAATCTGATTTAAAATTCTGCGTTTCTTTCGTTCATTTAATTTTATATCAATTGCTATACTACCCGATTAATCGATTTTTCAACTTCTGTCTTTCCTTTTGCTTCCACTAACAAAACATTCATTATTTAACCTGTTCACCTTTATCTCGTAGCCAGTTATTTGACCGGTTACGGTAACAAAAATGCCGGTACAGTTAGTATTAATAACATAAGTACGTTGATAACAGTGTGACGTAAAGACTGCGATGCCAAATAATCAATAACTCTTGCATTTTATCTTCACCAAGAATAAGTGTCACGTAAAATTCCCAAAATTATCGTAACAGTCAACGTCCCAATGACAAAACGACCTCAGCGAGCACAGTTACGAAAACAAACGGCAAAGGGTTAACCATATAAAAGCAGTAAACGCGTTAAATCACGACTGTCGTATTATTCGAGGAATGGAACTGAACGTCGCCGGTTCGCGTGTTAAAAACACCCTGGTATCGAACGGGTTAAACGAATCCCATCGAACCGAGAAGAATTACGATCGCGACGGTTTTTGTCGCGACGCATTTAGCACAATGTTAACCTGCCCGAAGAGTAATCCAAGCGGCGGAGGCTATTTCACGAGCTTCGGTCACGGACTAATTTATTCCGCGAGTCCCTACGGCACGGTGATAGCTCATTAAACGCGCAACAAGAAACGATCCACGCGAGCGGAGATTCGCGTGGTTCCGTTGCGCGGCGACTCGCTCCCAGGATCGAGCGAGCGACGTGACGCGACGCCCTTTTCTTAGAAACACGCAATGGGAAAGAAAATATGGAAACGGACTTGGCAAGACAACGAGTTTAATTGCGCGAGTATTCGCAGCGATGCGGCGTCGACGTGGTCGGAACAGTTACAAAGAAATACAGCGGCGACTATTGTCCCGGTAATTACGTGAAGTTACGCTACTTTGAAAGTCCTGATTAACGGTCGGCCCATGCTCGCACGCCGGGCATAAATTTCTGAAGTTCCGCGGTATTAATGAGCATTTAAGGACTCGCAGAGGCGTGACGCGTTAGTTCTGCAAGATAAATTACGATGGTAAGTCGGAGCGGTCGAAGACAGTTGATTTTTTCAGCGGCCGGCCGGCCGGGGTAATCGAAGCTGGTAATGATCGGGCTGCTGATTTCTCTGTGCGCGCGGCTAGGCTAATTTAGAAAGTTCACTGTTCGACTGAAATTTATTTTCGCTACTATAGATTTAATTGGGCGAACTGTGCGAACATCGCCGAAGTTCATTGTGCTCTTCACAGTTGAATTATTGTATTACGTATAGATCGATATGACAATTGACTTCGGGTGTACATGTCATTCGAGAGATATTTATAGTAGATGTCATTTTAGGATTAGGTCAATAATAAAAATTGAGATTTTTATGAACTAAGCCATGGTATAATTGATGATTACATTTTAAATAATATTCATTTTACTTTGCTCGTTATTTGGAAAGAACGAAATCCTGATGTATATAAATATTAATGCAAATATTGAGTTTCATTGATTATTTCGCGAAAATAAAAAAATTTAGTGGTTAAACAAATATGTATCAATTTCCATTCCATTATATTTGATATTTTCGCATATATAGAAATCACGTAAAATCTGCAACTGAATTATAATAAAACTGAGATATATAATAACTACTGTTCGCATTTCCTATTCTGGTTTCATTTCCTGAAATTTATGGCTTCCTTGTTCCTCATCCCGTAAAACCATCGGCAAAACAATACGCTATACAGTAACTGGGACAGAATTGAAACCAGAATCCACTATTCGCACGATAATTTTCTACACGCTTCAAACTGTTAGTTGAAATTTTGTACACGGTGACTCCGAAGCGTGCCGAATAAGACAGAATTATTCAAAATAGGCCTGTATTCTCCCACGTCGTACTTATCATCAAGTTCATCTCGAAATAATAGCACAAGCGTGAAACAATTTGCAATCTGTAGGCAATGAGGTTGCTGGGAAAACGAAACATAATAGGAGAAATGCGGCGGAGTGGTACAACCGCAGATATATTTCCTGCTGTTTATCGGTTTCTTTATCTCCCCAAAGCAGGAAATCTTACACAATCATTAAACAGTTAAGCGGCAGCTATACACTACACAGGCTACATTGTTGCTGGCGTAAGCATAAGAAAACTCTCTTTTTATGCCGCAAACTGCACAGTGCCTGTGAGATATTGCTACAATAACAGAACGCACTCGCCTTATAAAACGCTCCGGAGAAACAACATGTGGAACAGCAATTATAATTGTAAATGTAACGACCCATAATGCAAAAACGTTGTCAACAGTACGCTCGAGTATATCTTGAATACTGACAGATTAACCACCAGGTTGCAGGTATTCGTTCAAATGTAGATTTCTATAGAAAACAGGGACATTAATGAGACTTGGATAAATATTTGTTTTGATATACGATATTGTCTACAAATATTTATCAGAATTCGCTAATTTAATTATGAATCTGTTTATGAGTACCGCCCATAATGTCGCGTATTACACAAGAATAAGCGATTAAAGTTAAAAATATTTTTCAATTTTACGTTCTAAAAATAATAGTGGATAAACTGGTTTCAGGAGGATATTACTTCTGCATATATGACACAGGAAAAAATAATGACACGACCGTTCGATGTAATTAATAGAATTTTATTATAAAGTACAAGACGGAAATGCGAGAGTAAAATAGAGTAATTTCAGATTACTTTGCTCAAGCACCGAAAAGAACAACGAGTACATCAGCGACGGTAATTAAACGGGCAACACCGTGTACGCAAATGTATGTGTACGGTTAGAACGATTTACCGTGTCGCGTGAATCGCAACAGGTTTAACGAGACAAAAAATTGCCGAGTTTGGCGTGCGTACTAAGTAATTAAAAGCGGGTGCAGCAACGTTATACGACGACAGAACGCCGGCTGTAAAATACTGGAAAAAAGGAATAATTCGCGTGACAGATAAGATGGTTAATTCGAGTGTACAAACGTGGTTCGATGTTTCGATTTATGTCGCTCGACGAAATCCGGAGAATATTTTCATTAAACCAAACACGCTACCAGCATTTGCTTCAACAGCTGCCTCCATGGATGCAATATTTTAATAATACTGGCTTTAAGAAAGGGTTTCACACATATTGCAGTTTATAAATATCATTTGGTAAATATTCCCGTCGATTTTAATTGATATAATTGTACGCATCTGTATCCTAATTCTTTATTTCTAAACTTCTAATTGATCAAATATAAATTAACCAACTAATATTTGTCTGGGAACGATAGAATAAACTGTATAATAAATGTTAGTAAACGTAGTGTTAAATAAAGCAGATCGTCTTTATATAATACAAATGATATTCAAGAAAGAAAAATCTCAACTTTCTGCACATTGTACCATGCGTTACAATAGTAGATAAAAACAAAGGTAAATATAATTTGTCCTTTGCTCAAAATATGAAATACCGGTCGTTAGAAACATGCGAAGCTAGTAGTGAACGTGTAACGAGGAAATATAAGCGTGATTATTATTGAAGAGTCTATCTTTTCTTTATTGCAAAATATCAGTTGTATGTTTCTCCGAAATTGCTATCGAAATTGACATTTTCTATGCATAAAGCAAAACCTCAATAACGTGAAACTTGTTAGACTCAGCGTTTCATAAATATCTAATATTATTTCAATATACTTCAACATGCGACTATAAATTCATCCTGAAAGAGGCCATTTTAGGAATGATAAAATTAATCAGAATAAAAAATATAGGTGAGTTTCAAATAATATTCATTTTTGTTCTTAAGGTTAATATCTATTAAAAATTCTTTTCCTCCGAATATATTTTCCTATGATACTCTCCGTTTCCCAAAATCCATAATGAAAAGATACGCTTCTAAAGAATCGACCCACAATATTTAATAATCGTAAACATCTTAACACCCAAAGAAACAAGAAAACGAAGGGATTCCGATATCGCTACAGAAAATATCCTTACCCCCGCCAAACGTTCCGGCGGCAATCTTTAAATCCCGATACTTTCCCGCCGATCCGAGCATAAGTTCACAGCATATAATACACCAGCGATGCCGGTTAAGTCCGCGAAAGTATCAATAGAGCCGCTATAAAATAATTCTAGGGGAGTTACGAGGATAATTTGACACGTCAGGAAGCAATATCTCTTTTGTTTAAATGAAATCGCTGTAGGTAACGTTAACTCTATCCCCGCGCGACGCCATTTTTTTGCGGGGAACTGCCCAGCCCGATCGAAATGCCTTTCCCTTCTTCAATCGGTCATTGGTAACCTAGAACACTGGATAAGTTGCTTACTTTACGATCCAATAACCGTTGGCACAGAAGAAAAAAGGGAATGCCGGTAGACGGGGCAATTCGTTCGAGTATTTACTTCCGCTTTTGACACTCCATCTCGCCGCGTTCGATAAACTCCGCAGAATATTTTCTCCGTTTCATCCCACGGAAAAGCGGCGCGGCGCCGCACGGCGCGCCAAAGAATCCCCATTCATCGTTCGCGCGATCGTTGCGAGGGGCGCAGCTGTACCATTCAGCCATTTGCATGTTTTTGCATACATCCCCGGAATGGCGACCGCGACGATCGACCCGCGGTAACGCGACCGAGGCGAAACTCGTTGTTTCCGTCGGCGTGTCGGCGCTTTGTCCGACGCTCGTCGACCATGAAGCTCGTAATGGGCCAATGGGTATCAAGCGTTGCAGGCATTGCCAACGAGCCGTCGCCCGTCGCGGCGAAATCCTCACGCGGCCGACTCTTCGCGTCGCGTTTAGGCCAAATGCACAGTAGAGGTTTGGAAAATGCAGCTGCGATTCTTTTAGAAGAATAAAGACACGAGGTCCTCTTATTCTTTCTGCGAGATAGGACAACTTTGTTCTTGCAAAACTCCGCTACGACATTTTGTCGGAAACTTGTGTGTCTTTACTAACAACCCTTTAGCCTTGGACCAGGGCTGAGAGTTACACTCAGAGTTACCCTCTCCATACCTACTTTTACCTATTCATATTGAACACTACATAGAGCTGCTTACGTACACAGTCAGGGACAGCTCCTAAAGTAGATGTAGTGGGAGACCGCTGATCGAGAGTAACTAACACGAGAGGAGTCAGTTGGACAGCTCAGACTTAGAATAACCGCCACGTGCTACCAATGTTCCTCCTAGAAACAATATAGCTTCCAGATTCTCCAGCTTCGACGTGTTCACGGCAGCCATTTGTACGGCAGATATCACTCTCGCGGGCCATCGATGGGTCAGGCCGCGCCGGCGTATTAACGCCTCTTTACCCTGCCGATTGCTCGTTTCCTTTAACGACTCTCGTTTGTCAGTCCTCTCCTCTGTCGCCATTCCTCTGGGCCCCCAATAAAATGCTTGGTTATGGTATTCCGTTACTTTCAACCCTCCCACTCTCCTGCGCGCTTGGAAAGGCTGTATGTTTTTCATCCCTTCAACGGTGCAGCTCTCTTTGGCGTGCTCTGCGCGGTATACACACGCATTCGTCGAAAACGCGATAGGCGATCCTTTCGCGCGGCAGCTTGCAGGAATATGAGTGTTCGGCTTTCGATTCATCCTTGGAGCGTCTAGCCAACGGGGGATGCCTGTATCGGCGAGTGCGCTGCCGCTACTTAGCCGACACGGCGTAATTGTAATCACGCTAATGCGCTGGCTCGTTGCAGCGCATATCCCCGGGGGCGACGTCGCGTCGGTTGCAGCTGTACCCGCGTGCCACGCCGGTTGAATGCCGACGAGACACCTTTGGGATCGCTTGGCGCAACGTTGATGGCACGCGATGCGCCCGCCCGTGAAAGCAACGCGACGTAAGGACAGCTTCCGCAGCAAATGACATTCGCCGCGTTATTGTTTCCGCGCCGGTGTGCGCGATGAATAGTTAATTATTGTACATTTCTTGAACTCTCCGCGGCCCGACGGAGAGGGAACCTCGAGACAGGCTTTTGTACCGATTTTCCAGTGGCACGAGCAGCCATTCGCTCTTTCTCTCTCTGTCTCCCCCCCTCTCTCTCTCTCTCTCTCTCTCTGACCATACCTTCAGCTCACTCCAGCCCGTCAAAAACGCTTCTCTCGCCGGTTATTTGGCCGCCATTGTTCCGACGTAATTACGGAACTAAAAGGTGTTTCGCGGTTAAATTGAGTTGGAGGACGGCAAAAGAAAGAACGGAGCGGGGTGAGTTCGCTGTGGCGAACGCTAAGAGCTTTCTTTTCTTGGGCAAAATACCTGACTACCCTTCGAAGCCTGGGGAAGGCGGATGGACATTTTTGTTCTGCACGCACGTCGGGAAATTGTTAGGTAGGAAAATAATACAGTTTTCGAACCGTTCAGTTTTCTTGGGAGTTCCTTCGGTGGGATTGAACGTTCGATTTAGCTGAACTTTTTGTGATGTATTTTGTTATCGTGTTTCTGTATTAAACATGAGGATTGCGGACAATGATATATAATTAGGAGACTAACTCTGGAGCAGTTAGACGTATTTATACAATGTGTACGTAGAGGTTTGTAATATTACATGTATATAGTATGCACCAAGATGCATGAAAATAAATTAAGAAATAAAGTAATCCTTCAGAAACGACACTTAATTCTCTGTTTCTTTCTTTCTCTACTACAGAGGTAACTATTTGTTGATAACATAGATTTAGAAGAAAAATATTAAAGCAATGGAAATAGTACTACAAGACACAGAAGTGGAAAGAGTTCAGTATGATCATTTGTGATCGTTGAATTAGCTTTTGACATAAATATCTGTCGTTAGAAATGGAGCAGCTATAACCGATTTCATTCGTTTATTAACCGATTCACTTATACAATTACTAACAGCATCTAATCTTTAATGAGCAACTGCACTAAATATATCACGTATATAAACACAGCAACATGTATCAACACTCAGCACGTAACACACACTTGAAGACAAAATTTCATCAAACGTCACCCTAGTTCAACCACCGACCCACACTGCGAAACGATAAATTGAACTTAACAAGATCAAATAAATCAAACGCATATACAAATATCTACCATCCTATTGTATTCCACAGACAAAATTACGATCGCATACGTTGAAACAACCTATACAGCGAATTTATTATCGTGAAGGAGACAAGAATTGATGGTCCAGGTCGAAAACAATGATCCCACTGGCGTCCCCCACGCGTAACGAGAGGCGGCTAGTTAGACGTTGAAATAATAGCGGCGATCCAGCCGCGGTATCATCAGTAATGATCATCGTCGCCGTTCTCATTGTCATTATCATTCTTCAGGCCACTTACCACGGGGACGAGTTGAACGAAAGCCACAACCGCTACGCGCACGGGCGCGAATGAAGTCATCTTCTCTAATGCATCGATGGTTATCCCAGCGGCGGCACCTTAAGCCCGACTCAACCCATTTACGACATTACCTGGCGCACCCACACGGCGGGATCGGAAAGATGGAACGAACAGAAAAGAAGAAAGAAAGAAAGAAAGAAAAAGAATGAAGTGGGGGAGAACGAGCGAGCGAGAAAGAGAGGGGGGAGAGAGAGAGAGAGAGAGAGAGAGAGAGAGAGAGAGATGCGGCCCACTGTTATGCATTGTGAGTTCGCGCTCTTCAAGGCCCCCCTTTTACAAAATGGCGTAATATGTCGCGCCATTATCCGAAGCCATCCAAGGCTCTCCCCTTCCGTTGCTACCCGTCAGAAGAGACGGTTTAAACGAACCGCGACCACCTTTTCGAGCGTGACTTTTTGCCAGTCACTAGCGCCGGGGAGTCGGAATGACTGGTGCATACGCGAATCACAGAAGGAATTGGAGTGGTTTCGTAAAATATCGTCCACGGAACAGCCTTCCTTTTGTTTTTAGATCGTACTGCATTTTCAACTACCTCCGCTGGAGTCCGGAGGAGACGAATTGGACGAGCGTGTTGTATTAGATCATTCATTAATGAGACATGTCCTAAGGAAGAAGGCAATCACATTTTGGATTAGTATTCCAAACTTTGGATGAAATCATGAGGCTTTCTCTTGAGACTGAAAATAATGGACACCTTCCCGGACCTTCTTTATTAGGTACTGCAACTTTGAATTGACTAAATTGCGACTAATCTGCAAATATAGCCGCGACATATCGAAATACGCAAAACATAAAACTGATGAAAATATATTCAAAATGTATGTAAGAAATATACATATTTCAAGAAAGTTCTATGAATAATTGATAATAATATAAGAACGTATCATTTGCCCTTCCCTATCCACCCTCAACACTTAATTGTATCCCAACATTAAAATTGTTCTAATTATAACATCTGCCACCTATCCGTTAACAATGCTCTTCCACGGACATCAGTCATTCCAAACACAGAGCTGTCACATTACAATCCCACTCTGTTCACCGAAACACCAGCCTTAAATAAAAAACCAGCGAATACCCATAAACGGGATGTACTACCATAACATCGGCATACAGTTACCCAAACGCGAGGGCATTCGTTTTTCGAAGGGCTCCATCGACAAATCTCCCGAAAGCATTCAGCTCACCCAACGTCCGTCGATGTCTTTCAGCAACGATCACTTTATGAACCGATGAATTTCAAGACCCGTAAACCGTTCAAGTATTAAACGACGGCATGCGCAGCACACCCGGTACGAAACTGACCGAAAGATATACGATCATATCACGTCTAATGTAATTAATTCATCGTAAAAGCGCGCGCCGCGGCGGTGGACGCCGGTGAAGCAGGTTAGCCTCGCGATTTTAACGGAGCCGTATCGGGGATCGAAATACGGAGCCGTATCGGCAGGGATTTTTATTGGACGTGTCCGTGATACACGGGGATTTTTATTCTTCCCGGCTAGTTATGGCGCTGGCGTATAATAGTGGCTTCAACTGCGTTCACAAAGTGGCGTAATTTATTGCGCCATTATGCCCGGCTAAGGAGCTGCTTGTTGCGAACGACGACGACGAAGACGACGACGACGACGAAAACGACGGGACCGCGGTGAGGCGCGTGCATGCAGACGTGATTTAAGTTAAGGAGGATGACTACTGTGTCGCTATTACGGGGCCGCTGCGCTGGTCCGGCCAAACCAGGAATTTCCATCGGTGTTACACGGATTACAAATGCCTCGTTTAGTTTTACTGCGCCCTTGCGTCGCCCGTTACGAAACGAATAATGAAAGATTCGTCAGATCGATCCGACCGACCGGCCAGCCGGTCGGCTCTCTGTCCGCGGTTTCTTTCTGCTTCTGTTGCGACACGTGACTCGTCTAAACGCTGCGCTGGAAAATCATTATTAATTGCCCGCCCGCGGACCTTTACGCGTTTATTGCTGATGAGCGTGAATAAATTATCGTAATCTCGTCGTAAACTTTATTTTATTACCGGCGTAATAAAATGATTTGTAAAAATCCGGGCGTTTGCTTGATTTTTCTCGGTGTAAATTCGCATGTAAAAGTGCGAATTTGCTTGGAAGTACGTAGTCTTAGCATCGATTGAATTATGTTACTTAGTGTATATTAGTTGGATGATACTGTCTTACGCTGATGAATATTCACCGTTTATGTGGAAATTACTCTCGTGGTGAATATTTAGTCCGTTTTCTCTTTGGGAAATTGTTGGCAGAAAATATTCGTGTGGAGTCAATTGAAAAGGGAATTGGTTAAGCTGTGTTAGAACTGATTGGCATGTATGAAACGCTTCAATTGTATAAAATGAAAATTTGTTTGATGATTAGTCCTTTCAAATCATTTCAATTCCTTTCGAATCTCGTTGTAAACTTAAACATAATGTTCTAGATCGTACATATTAATTATACATATAAAATAATAGTATGTCGAGTAATATTATGTTGAGTAATTGTGATACACTGGAATTCTATGTAAACTAGAACAATTTTCGAATCGTACCGAAAGTCTTACAGCAGCCCTTCACTGTTAGGAGTGTACTCTGACGTCTCAAGCAAATTTAATCGACTTTCTTTTTGCGAATATGATTAAACAGTAATCTTCCTAGAATAAGCACGCGTAAGAACTGTTGTAAGTAGTTGATGATTCCAGAAGTCATAAAAGTTTATAGTCACTTGTCGAAAAGTGATTTAACGTCGCAGCAGGGCCCTAGCTCCGTTTCATGAGTTTAATGACTCTTCTTAACCTACGTACTCAACACGGAAACA
Organism: Nomia melanderi; assembly: GCF_051020985.1. Classification (NCBI taxonomy): domain Eukaryota; kingdom Metazoa; phylum Arthropoda; class Insecta; order Hymenoptera; family Halictidae; genus Nomia; species Nomia melanderi. Next base: position 9,412,897 of record NC_135005.1, read on the forward strand.
ATAAACACGCGCAAAGAAGCGAACAGGAACAGCATTGCAAAATGACAAATGGGAATGGTAAGGTATCGGTGGAAACTGTTCTAAAAAACCTACAGTAAATGTAGCAAATGATTTACCGCGAATTAGAAAGTGGAATACATTTTGGTGCATCAAATAAATGAGCAATGAAATATGGCCAAGTGTCGTCGTAAATGTTCAAGTGATAATACTGTCTATTATCATTTCATTCTAGTTGAACTTAGTGGTCGGTACGAGTATACTTTATTCTTCCTAGAAGAACACATGTTCGTTCATACAGGTATCGAAAATTAGAGCCTCAAACACAAAGATTTAGAATACGTACAACGATATCAGCCAAAATCGACAGAGACTTTAACCAAACAATGTTACTATAAACACTGAATTATATAATTAAACAACAGTCAAATTGAAATTAGAGCTTCGAAAGAAAAGACTTAGAATACCAAAAATCGTCAGTCGAAATCGACAGAAACTCGAACCAAAAAACGTTTATAAAATCCAATATCCATCAAGTCGGCGGAAATTACAGCTTCGAAAGCACAAAATCACGCTGCCCGTAATAGCGTCAGTCAAAATCGACATAAACGTTTGCCACAAACAACGTTTCTAAAATTCAATATCCATCAAATTGACAGGTTCCGTGAGCCTAGCATATAATAACCATCACTGTTCCTATTTCAACGCATAAAAACGGCAACTGTATACGACACCGCGCTCTAATGGGTCTACATAAATCAGGGAACATGAAAGCAATAATTACTGAAACGGTACGAAAGAGTTGATAATAATCAATCTACGCGAACACGGACGAAGGAATGACAGCGGTTGGAAGGCGCACGTATAACTTGATCGGAATCGCTCGCGTTGAAAAGCGAAGGAAATTCGTGGGAAGCGGCGTATGAAAGACAACCGGAGCGTGCCTCTTATTTGCTTAGCGTCCGTCCGCCGATCATTAGAGGCACACGCTCGCCTATCAAGTTAATAAGCGGCGTTAAAGCGCGCTGAAGCCCGATTTACGAGAATATGCATGCACCGCGCGGAGCGGAGGAAACGCGTTTCTTCGACTCCCACGCTCCCTCCTTTTACCTGGACGCGAAAAAGAGCGGAGCGTACAATCGAGAGCAACCTGCACGCTTAACGATAGCACCATTCGATCGTAGACGTGACTGGAGCGCAAACGACGAGACGATTCGTCGTGCACCAGCGACCTCCAGCTATGATAATATCGCGAACTCTTTCGCGGAAAATACGTCTGGTACGTGTTGCCCGCGCACAGGTGCGCGAATTAATTTACTTGTTGCGTGAGTACTCTGGCCGATTAGTTTGTTGGGCTGTCGTAAATTGTCTTCCGCTATCTTGTCCTTCCTTGCGAGTTTCTGCTTGCATTCCATTACTTATAGCGTTTACACCTTGGAGAAGGAAATAAAGCAAATGACACGGGTATGAGCTGCTTTAAGATTGTCCCGGGAATTTCAAAAATTTACTTCAACTGTGTGAACCTGTGACACGTTTAACGATAAACGTAACAGTACTTCGTGTATAAATATTCTTACTGTAAACAGTCGGATAATTGCTTAGAACATATGAGTGAATAAGACGGACGATCTATTTTTCTTAGTAGACGGAAACAAAAGGAAAGGGAAAAATTGATTAATCGGGTTATATAAGAATTCAGGTAGAGTTATATGGACGACAGAAAATGCATGGTGTTTAAGATTTTAGGGGACATTTGACCGGTTGGGGTGTGTTTGGTGTTGATGTAACTTGTGATGTAACGAAGTGTTTTGAAATTATAATTTTTAAAGTATGACAGAGAAGAACATTCGATGTTTCAATGGAAACGTGTTGAAAATAAGTGATGGAATAAGTGGTTAAATATTTTTGTGCCACAGTGTAGAAGTATACTTTTAACGATAAAGTTTCGAAAATATCGTTGGAGATGTACTTTCTTTTTTGATGGTTTATTAGGCTCCACATTATTAGGCTATTTATTAGTTTTTTACTACACCGTCGTAAGTTATAATTGCATAAAATTTACAGTGCAGCCATCCTGTTTCTGTTAGAGGTCTAGACCAGTGTTTATCAACCAACGATCCATTATCAATACCGATTTTTTAGAAAAAAATATACAATTACAATAAAAAGTACTTGTTAATTTTTTAAACTATTAATAATTACTATATTCTATAAGACATTTATAGTATAGTACTTTTTTAATTTCACCTAATTTGATAATTTGTTTCAAAACGATGAATACAATGCGTTCTATACTAAATATTAAGTATTGTGTATTCTCAATACTCTCTTCTAATATGAAACATCCCTTAAAACATATTATCAGTAATTATAAAAGGGAAAACTCATAATTTAATGCAGATAGATGAGTAGAAGTAAACGAATATTTTTGTATATCCAAACATATGTCATATGTTATTGCAAATAAACAATTACATTGAATACAACTCTCCCTGTGCTTCTAGAAAATAATATTTTCACCCTCAGTTTCGATTACTTATGGTTAGCCTTCACTGTCGAAGTAAATAAGAAATTACGTGTGGTAGGAATCTTCGTGTACCCTCCTCGAATCGTAATTTCAATAACAACTTAATTGGCATTTTATTTAACATCCCTGGGAGAACAGAATGACGAATGTTGAAGCACATACAATTATAATCTTTGATACCGCCGTTGGAAAGGCACATTCGTTGAAGATAACTTTTGCGGATCAGCTCAGGTTACGTTGATAGCGAGCCAACGAAACTTCACGGCGGTACGTTATTTCCGCCAATTTATCAACGGCGACAATCTTGCGGTTAAACATACGTAAACTAAGAAAGTATTAATCATAACCTGCAATCAGATATTCGCCAGTGCAGCATGAAGTGTTGACGTGTAGTCCTTATATAGCACCATACAGGTTTCTTCTACGAACCTGATGCGCACGCATGCGTTTCTACGAACGAAACTGTAACTGCATTTGGTGAATCATTACATATTAAGATGATATATTGTTAACTTATTGTTTAACACGTCAACAGCCGCGAGAATGTTGAGAGTTTCACGTAACACTTATGATTTCGTAGTATAGATAAATAGGAAGAATAATTGATTATTTGGTATCACAATTATTACATTACACTATTAGCAATGTGCTTACGCGATTAAACGTTTTTATTGAACATAAATTCTCTTGTATATTATAATTGTTTTCGAGCAATTTAGAAGTGTCGATCATCAGTGACCACCATGGCAGTCAACGTGTTAATTATTACGTATCTTTGTTGTAAAATTGAAAAATTGAACGAAAGACAGTGGAGTGTGTAAATTCTTTTTTCTTCATAGTCACTGTCATAATCGGTTATTTAGTAACAATTATTACATTAAGCATTTCTTCGTAAGATAATTTAGTAAAGAATTTTATAAAATACGATAAAACTTAGAAGACAATCTAATATTAATATTTTTGCTTGGTTCGCTGTTTCCTTTGTATTTCGTTATATTAAGACAGTGATTACACGTTTTGAGTAATGAAATAATAGTAAGGTAACACTTAAAAAGCTGGCTCTATTAAATAAGGGTTATATCTTCATAAAATTGTACAGATACTTGTACACCTACGCAATCGCCTAAAGGTTAGGCATCGTCACAATGAAAATCAACGCTGAAACAATACAATGACAACTCTTTCAAACTTTGTTCTTCTTGAGAACAACTAAAATGTTGATAATGACAATGTCATCGAACAAAATTCAAGCAAGACCACGTCTACGACGATTTGATGGCGGTTCGCAGCCGACCATTTTAACGGATACCTTAATGTTACATGCTCACTTAACAATTCAGCCCTCAGAAGTAAAACGTCCAAGTAAACGCGGACTCGACAGTAATTCTCTTACAGCTGTCGTTTCATCAACGAAGGTGCCGTTTTTACTCTCGAGAATTATGCTACGTGTCCACTCGAGTACAAACGCTCGTTAGATATACCCTCAAGATGAGCTGCCAAACGGCAGTAGTAAATTGTTCAAACCGCAGAAGTGTCTGCAAATTTACACTTTCATCGACAAATTCAATGAAACTGAAATTAATTGTAATTATCTTGCCTTCGTCAATAGTTCCAGTAAACTAAGAGTCACATCAAACACTATTAAATAATAAACTTTGTGTTTTAGAATTATTTGAACATTTGTATGCTGCGAATTAAGATTTGTACTGCTAAAATTTGTATATACTATAATTTTGAATAACCAAGTATACAGATAATATGTTCATGTTACTGTACACAGTTCTCTAAAAAATGATCACCGAATAATATAAAGAAACTGTTTCTTTCCTGCATCAAAACTAAAGTTATTCCTATCGCGTGATTTATCCTACAATTATAAAATCTCCAATCTCCATCCTTCTCTAAAACTTACTTTCCTCAATAAGAATTCAACCAAAACCATCTTCACATTTAAATAATCAACAAAAGACTCCAAATTCGAATATCCAACCACACGGGTATACCTTTCAGAACCGAGTTCCAGTTACAACGAGTATCCCAATAAACTCGACCACTCAAACAGCGCGAACTGCTACGAACGCATAAAGTGCCGCAGCTCAAGAACACGGTAACATATCGGGAGAGCAATTCTCGAGTTAGCGTAAACTGTTACATTCTTCTCCCGAAGCCGGCATTCGCGTGTGGACGTGTGTATCATAAACCTTGGACAGTGGTGTTACAGGTGATTAACGAGTTTTTTGCGGCCGCACAATTTCCTTAGGGTGAAATATCCCCTTATCAAAAAAAGAGGCACAAAGATTCGCATGAAACGTATGAAACGAGCGGCTAGTAACAGCTGAGCGTACGTAAAAACTACTGGGCACAATATACTTTTCAAGAAGTATGCCCGAGATAATGAGAATCGCAATCAAGGGAGGCTGTAGTATATTCCGGCGATGATCACGATCGCCCTGGGCTTCAGTTTCGATTGCAAACAATTTATCTTTCGAGCTGTCCGCCGGCAACTATAATCAAGGAAACATCACTCCGAAGGACAGGCTTCGGAGCAGTTACTCCGAGGAAAATATCGTGGATAAAGCGAAATGCTCGGTCACCGGAAATGACGGATATCGTCACGCCCTACTCATTCGAGTCCCCGACGGTTGCTTAAAAGTCCTAAGTACCCAGGCAGCGGTTGATTCACTGCGACTCGTGCAACAAACCACGTCCCGAGAAAAAGCGAGTCGATTAAGAGTAATTATGCAATTAGCCTTTCGCGCGGGTTGCGGATGAAATATTAAAACTAATTGTCAGTACGCCGTTGCGAACCCATCGTTCACGTGGCTGAATTATGATGTAAAACCCTTGCCGTGGGTGGGATAATTCCGTTCAATTACATGTACCACGAAAACACGGATACGGTAATTTCACTTCATGCTAATGGAATTAACGATTTAATCGAATGCAACCTTGGCGGAGAGTGTGCTTGGCAATACTGTGGAGGCTTCCCGGGCAAAAAACGAATGTTTCGCGACGGATCTATATTAAAATGTAAATTTCTGATGGCTTGTGAAAGTGCATGGAGACAGTCGCGTGATTGATTGCTTCGGGAAGTTCGTGTATCGTTCCGAAAATTATATAGTTCTAATGATCGTGATTGAAGGGTAGAACACGTAGGTCTCTATTGGAGTTTGTGTCGTGTGTATCGTTCGAGAAAAGGTCTTCGATTTCTTTAAATGGAAGTACATCGTTTTCCTTGGAATTTTGAACGATATTAACCATTTACCCTCTGTAGACTTAAACAGAGCACTATCTATAGTATTAAATACCTTAATGAAATCTGGAAAAATTACCTTGGGATTATTAAAAATGAAAATCTAATGTACTGGTAATCTAAAATAGATTAACCCGAAAATGAATCAAACTTTTTATCCTACATGAATCGATAGTACGAATTTAATAATTTGTCAAATAATAATCAAGTCGATTATTGTGGTAATGAATAATTACACTGTAGAATTTTATGCATTTACAAGAAGTTCGAGACTGCGGAATTACAGAGACCGCACATGACACGAGAAAACAGAAAATATTCAAATCGTAATGCTTTTCACAGTACTCATTAAAATCGAATTGAAACCACTTTTCAATTGGAATATTCGACGCTATCAAGATGCAGACAACCCAAAAATAAAAGAAAACCGAAACCCGTAATTGCGATTCTGTCTAGTGTGAATAACCTTTACACGGCGAACGCAACGTAATTTGCATGCGCGTCCAACGTTCCCCAATTCCAGAACAATGGCCGCGTACGAGAGCGCCGATCGTCAAAACCAATAATAAGGAGTTTATGCGGAGCCAGCACGAAACGAAAGAAACGTCGAAACGATCTCGTTAAGATTGGGCTCGGTTGCCAGGTGCACGGCGTATTGACACAGAAAATTTACGGTGTGTCGCGAGGACCACTCATTATTGAGGGCCACCTGAGCCACGTTACGTATCCTACCGGTACCATTTTTTCGGTCGACCGAAAGTTTTTTTCGAAAAGCGTGACTGCGGCGGCTGAGCAGGGGCGAGCAAACGTCATTATCCTCCTTCCTGTTCCTCGGTTCTTTCGTGTGTCAACGGGCATATATATACGTATACATACATATTCCGTGCACGCGTGCACGCAGAAGAGTTTAATCTTCGCGCGGGGATCTCGTGGGCCAGCTAAACGCGGTCAGCTCTCGATCGCAATTTTCGATCGTGTCGCCTATATGTTGGCACGTGTCCTGTCACCGCCGCTCGTCTACGTCGTCGCGTGCATCTGCGTGCCCGCCGGCCGTGCCCGATCGAATTTTTAATAAAACTTTCTTGCCGATCGCTCGGATGGATCTCGTTGTCGTCGACTAAGGACGCTCGCGTGACCCTTGATCGACAGGGTCAAATTGCAGACCGTGGCTGCCCTCGTCCTCCTTCGAATCAGCAAGCCGATCTTCATCCCCTTCCAGATAACTCGATGTCGTATCAATCAACGATCTACAGTTTTGCGGAACACTTACAACGGACGACGTGTTTCCCGTTGTACAAGTAATTTTCAATATCGACAGGAAACGGCCGATGATCTAGATACGAAACGCTGCGGTACGAACGGCCCCAACTGGTTAGCGCTAGCCGTAACGGTTTTAAAGTCCTACTCGAAATTCTGCGTTTTCGCTCGTTCATTTCGCTTTATATCGATTTTTAGTATTGTCCGGTTTATTGATTTCTCGATTTTCGACTTTACTTTTGCTTTTCTTTCTGTTAAGACAAATTTGTCATAGGACTTGTTTATATCTTTATTTTGTACGTTAAGAGTTACCGTTTCTACATTTATGCGGAGTATCTGTTACGCGTCGATTCGTTGCTGCGCGAATGGGAATCGAGTAAATAGAGTCTGTTCGTACAAAAGGTGTAAGTTTTGAAAATACTTTTGATCGGTTCGAAACAAGAATCCAATACGCATTTATTATATCAGAAATTAAATTTCTCAGTCTAATTCATGGAGGGAAAATTTAAAACTTCTTTCTCATTTCTTATTATCAATGTTCAAGTATTTTTGCTTCTACGCCGTCGAACAAAGGATCCGATTCAACTAGGTTTGCTCAATTTATTTTGCATAGCTTAACAAAGCAATAATAATAGAGATACTTCGGAAAACAAAAGTAAATTTTCAACAAAAGTCATTCGGATCGTGCAAATTAATGTCTCGCATTCTACCGTGTAAATAGTGTTATAGTTTACTGCGTAAATAGAGTGACGGGTGTACTCAGAAAGCAGGATTTCACGGGAAAAATAAAATACGTTACAGGAAACCGTTAAACGCGTGTCCAAAGAATAAATTTCGAATGATCGGTTCAAGAATAAATACTGCAAAAAGTTGTTACCAAACAACTTTGACTTTTACTATATTCCCTGAAGAAAGAAAAAAAATCGCCGGCCAGGCGAAAACCATAATGCCTAATGAAACTGGTTACGGAATAATAACCGTTATCCGATTGAACAGTGGTTTACGATAAATTACATAATGTCCAGGTATCGCTTGTCCGAGTCGCAGGCAGGTCAAACTCTCGGGGATTAATTATAGGTGGAGCAGACGTATAATTCCATCCCTGATGCGGTATCAGCCCGAGATTCCCGGGAACGGGAGCACCGTGCGAATCGCGTAATTATCTCAATTAAGAGGGCGAACGCGAGCTGACTGTCTAAACGACGTTGCGAAACGGCTCTCTCGAAGCGCTTCTTCTACTCGAGCCAGCGTTCTTCGATCATCGAAAGATGTCAAGATGGCGCACAGTGGAAGAATTCGGTCCCTTTAGTGTCAAGATCAGAGAGCTTCTAATAGAATGAAAACACAACGATGAATTTGAAATGAAAGTTGTAATATCGTGGAATAAGGGAAAAATATGTGAACAGCACGATAAATGAACTTCGACTTTGAGAAAATTGATTATAGTTGATATTTCCTGAGGAGAAATAGTTCGACTAAATCGGAAATTAAATTTCATAGATTTGGAAACACGCAATTCAAATCTAATAGAATTCACACGTTAAAGTGGGGAAAAGAAATCTTCATAACGAGAGACACCTACAATAGCCATTTGATTTAAGATAGAAAGACGATAAAATTCTATATTCAATGTCACATTTTCCGTTACGTAATTGAACATGAAACATTGAAATAAAATAGTTCCAACCCTTCATTCGTATCTCTCCTTAACCACCCAAAATTTCATCAGTTTCGGTAGAGAATGATGAATACATGCAGCAGAAAGGCTTGCAAATGCAAAATTTCAATCAATACTCGAAGCTCGAGACTGCCTTATCGTACTTTTAAGATATTTCCCCTTGCGTCTACAATTCAGCTTCAATTTAAAAGTACTCATCGCTCTATTCCGATCCTAAAAAAAGTCCCTCGATTTCGACACGATATCGACCGAACGTTCCCACTGTGCGGCGCGACGGGGCGCGGGAACACAGGGATCATTCGATTCAGCGGTTCGAGTCGATCGCGAGTGGCTCGTTACGAGCACGCGCGTTTCCGCTACGCGGCGACGAGTGCGCCTCGAATGACGCTGGTGTTAATTGGGTCGTTGGCGTTTACCCAACAATTACAAAGGATTGCCCGATGAGATCGTAAATTATTCTCGCGTTCATATTGCGGCCGGTGGGCCGGGACCGGGTGCTCCAGGACACCCATAGTTCCATATCGAGACGCGCACCTGTACCGATCCGTCAGGAAGACCGATCACCGTGCGATACGAAACGGAACGGAACGTTTGGACAACGGGCGCCAACGCGCCTGCCGGCGGCTATATTCGAAAATTTGTTGCTTTAATTACGTCGAGACGACGATCGGTATCGGTTCGATTCCCAAGGAACGACCTTCTGCGTGTCTTTTTCTCCCCCTCCGTCTCTCTTGTTCTACCATTTTCTCTGTTCCTCTTTTCCTCTGGTTCTGTGAGAATAAAAACGTCTGCCCCCGTATATAACGGACAGGTTTCTATAAATATTTGATCGCCGGCTGTGAACGGAGATCCTAGCGAAAGATACACCAATTGCCCGTGCACCGCCCCTATATCACGCTATTATTAACTGCTTCTATGCTAGTGAAATGGACGTCGATGCGCGGGTTAGTGTCACCTGAGAGCTCCGTGAACTATCGATGCCGTAGATAACGTTGCCGCGATCGATTTAAAGCGCAGGTGCTTTCGGCTTAGTTAAGATTCGAATCTTCCGAACGCGAACTATATTTATGCGCGTGGTGGGCACAACGAATCTGGCTATATATTACGTCAAATATTAGATAACAGATAATACTCGTAGCAATATTTAACCTGTCATTCGATCATTTATTTTACGGTCGTTTATCTGTATTTGAACGGGGATTTAAATTTCGGAATGATTCGCTGCGCGAGTTAGCTTTTGTTAATTAAAAAGTAGCACGGGACTTACGGTAATATGCCAAGCCTTAATGGAAGCGCTGTAAACACGCGTTTATCGCGTCTACATAAAAAGAACAACGATTCATTCCCGAGGCCGTTTTACCGCGATGAAGACGTTAAGGGATTCAATTCCTTTCGCGAATGGCTACCGAGTGTAACTGACATGGTTGCAAAATACAGTTTCACTCATTGACTACACTCCCTTGTACACATAAAATTAGTACCACAAATAATTCCACAGCAAACATCCCATAAAACCATTCGCCTATTTCAACGTTCGCGACAAAACCCCAATCAACAAGTACACAGGGAATTCTACGAAGAATTGTTGGACACTGTATCGTGTACCGTGTTCGAAGCACGAAATAATCGAAAACTATTCTCTTCAGTTTCCAGGATAACGGATGATATTAACAAAATTAAAAAAAAAAAACTGCACAATAAATTTCCGTGAAGTATAAGATCGTTAAAAGTAATAGCGATAAAGACGCGATTACGGTTGCACGGGCCAGATAGAATCTTGAGCGAGCAGGAAGGCACGGGCCTCTTTAAAATCGTATAAAAATTCCGGCGACATTTCGTGTAAGTAGATAACGAGGCAAAACCAATACCGCTACCGAAGAAACATGTCCGCCATTTCTTTTTTTCCCCGGGCTTCGAATGGATTGCGCAGGGTGCACGTGGCGCTCGACGCCTCGTTAAGGGCCTAACCTACGACGTGCTACTGTGTAAAACCGTGGAATGCGGATCGTCCGGCAGCTGCGAGAGGACTTTACGACAGCGCAAGGGATACTTTTTTCACGGAACTAGCCCTTTTCTCGCGCGCGGCTCGCCGGAGTCGAGCAGGAAAACAACGTTTCGGCGGACTGCCGGGACCGTGGCCCGTTATCGTCCGTTAATATCGAATGTTAATTCACCTTGTGCTACATATACGGGCATCTCCTGCATCCTCCAGGTGCAATTTCTCCATTAATGCGACGCGCCGGCTAACTGTCGATGGAAAGTGCAAGACAAATACGGAGCAGTTGGGAATACCGAGGTACACGCGCGCCATTATGTTACCCCTAAATTATTCATTTCATTAATAACTTCATCTGGGCTTGTCCCTCTGATCGGGCGGCCTCTGTAATTCAGTGTCCCCTTAAATGCTGGGCGTTATTCATTGGGCCCTTCGCAGGCACTGTGCAAATTAAATTACGAGGTTATAATTAATCGCCCCTTCCTTTTTGTAGGAAGCGGGTATAAATTTGAATTTATAACGGGCAACGGATGTGGGCTGGTTCTTGAAGATTTTCGTGAAACCTTTTTTGTTACGCGACAAGTATTTATTACTTTATTTAGTGCTGTTTCACTTGTGTTCCCTTAAGAGGATTTCGCGATAAGAATGTGCATAAACTCCTGGAACAGCACACGCCCGAGTGAAACGATTACATTCCGTGATACAGTTTATAATTGCCTAGCTTTACGACCTTCAATTATCCACACACAGTGTCTTATAATCTCAGATTCTTATAATTTAACAAACTGTATTAACTGGCATTCCGAACGCTAGATCTTCCAAACATAATTCCAACAAAGTCCTCGTTTATTCTAAACTACCACACAGCATCGCTGCGTTTCCAAGAACAATCAAATTCCAATCGAAGCGAAGATTTCTTTCAATCGTAAATACGGACAGGCATCACAAATAACCACGCACGCCGATCAGGAAACAATAACGCAACAAATCTTCGCGCTGACTCGTCGTGAGCTACGATAAACGGTGATGTACCGTTTTCGAATCACGATTACCATGATCCAATGATGTACCGTTTAGCAACCGATTACAGTCGACGCGAGTATCCACGGTTAATCGAGTTGCTGATCGATCGATTTCCTAGGGAATCGTTGGATAATCGATTACCGGTTTCCAGCGGTGGGTCGTCGCGGGCACGCGACAAATTTAAAACTTCTACCGCCTCATCGCGGATGCCGCAGGCGCATACTTTGTCTTATCGTCTCCCGCCGATGACCCCGGTGCGTTGTTCGGATTCAACTGCCCGCACCCCTCTCCGCCGCTGTCGATGTCAGTATACGCGCGGAATGTTATCTGCGTGCAGCTTTATGGCGGTTTTCAATAATAAAACAGGCGCATGTCGGGTCGCCGCCACCGCCGCCGCCGCCGCGGGACCAGCATGACGAAGCCTTCTATTACAGAAAGTTTTATTAACGAGCCAATCCCGGAAGACAAAGCTGCTGCAGCGTGCGCCGCAGTGTGTAAATCAACGACGGTGCCTCGATCATTAAGCCTCGTTCTCAAGAGCGCGGAAGCCTCGCCTGCCAGCATCCAACTGCACCGACAATCGCTTCGTTTTTTTTTACCTATGCACCGACGCACACTGCACCGCTGCACGCGATCAGCTTTTCTGGTCGGCTAGGATAGCCCACTTCGAATAAAAACACGAGTTTTCAACGATTCGTTGGTTAGGACTCGTATGTATCGGTTGAGCGTTGAGTTACTCGCACGATAAGTTTCCAGGAGAAATAATTAATCAGTTCTTGCGAACTGTTTGAAAAGTGTGTACCTTTTTCTCTGGTATGTGTATTGTTTATATCTGCAGATTTTTTCAAAAATTTTGATTCTGTACACTTGTAAAATCGGTTGTTTCGAAAATTAATGTTGTCTTGATCGGTTAGATGTTTTTGAATGAGTATACTCATAACGCGAAACCTTGCAATCTATTCGTGGCAAGTATACTCGGCGAAAAGAACTGGATAATTAGCAAAAGTATTGAGGTGATTGAACAGGTTTTTCGTTTTACTTGTTAATACGCATATATTGCGATGTACATTTGTAATGTTGCAAAATAGTTGAAAGAAAATTAAGAAATGAATAGTTGAATACATTTTCGAATACAATGTGCGATGCATAGTGCGATGAAGTTTCATTTAACGAAGTGGAATTGTTCTTTGAACTTTGGTTAAAAACATGGTGAAAGTTTTTGGTTGATTTAACAGTTTGAAATGAAACCGTAATATTGAAACGGTTGACGACGATGACGAGCGATACATTTCGCCATCGCACTAGCTGCTTGAATTGTGCTGCAATGGTCACACCCTTTGACGTCTATTTGTTTTAACAGTGATTTAAAGCGTTCAGAATGTCAAACGTAGGAGATAAAACCGTTGCTGTTCTGCATGTTGGCATTTCTACATCAGATCGGTTCACGTCAAATCTATTGTATATAAATAAATCGCTCGACGAATAAATTCACGTTAGAACGTGACAATCGTGACCAAGCACAATAGAAATATATCTGAAACGAGTTGGCCGAAGTATGTCCTGTTATATGCAAAATATTTCAGATTACATTACCAAAATTTAATAATTTGACTTTCTTAAACTTCTTCGTTGCAATCACTTATTAAACTTTACATTCCTATAAATGTAAGAACAACGAAGCAAGGCCTACTTTGTCACGATTATTAAGTAAAATATAAAACTCTTCTTAACAAAAGTTTAACTACTCTTTAACTTTACTCCCACATTTCTTCATTATTTAAACTTACAAACATTACACAATATTGCCTATTGCACTGTTTATATACTAAAAACCTAAGTCTCAGAAGTACCAGTAAAATCTCATTTTAACCGACCCCCAGTTTACACATTTTACAATCCACGCTCCCAACAGCGAGCACGCGTAACCGAAATATCAAGATTAATTGAAAGGAAAAACCAGCCTGAGAAACAGAGAGATCCCTGTTTTCAAGTATCCCTTTATTCGAACCGAAGCGAGCAGTTTTAAGCAAACTCAAAGAACCGCGGCAGGGAGGCAGGACAAATACCAATTGCTCCCCGTAATTCGCAGCGATTTCGCGGTGCCTGTTGTCCGCGGCAACCCGGCCGCGGCTCGACACACACTAAACATCCATTTAAGAGCCTTCCATTCGTCACCGTTAATTATCTCCTCGCTCGAATTCTCGCGTTTCTCCCGCTGCCCGCCTTTAAATCCACTGACTCGCGCGGCAAAAAGACAGTATAATAATTCAATAGGCGCTACCCAGGTAACAACAGCCTGTCCATCCATTCGGATCATTTCGGTAGCGGGTTTCCATCTTCCTTCTTCTATCCGGTCCCCGCGCCTTTATATATTTTCGGTGGCTCTTCGCCTTCTTCCTTTCATCCGCAATACTGGTTCCCGTAACGATAATTACGTGTAATTAGCCGAGCTGCGTACCTACCCCCGGTGATACCCGGTTTCACGTGTAGTCGTTATACCTTGCATGCTCCTATGCGCACGACTATATTTCTTGTCTACTGACAGCAACAGGACTGCCCACTGTGGCGAACCGATCCCGATCCTGCCAACGCCGCCGAAGACCATGAAAATTCCTAGAGACTGGACGCGCCTTTTAAGCGATACTGTTCTACCTGTCGTTATTCTGGGTGTGGCGTAACGCGAGCTATAAATGAGGAGAGATCACCTTTTTTCCTCATTTTCAACACCTAGCTGACCGGTAATTTCAGCCAAAAAGTCTTTTTCCCACGCGTTCACTCTCCACCGGTGACCGGAGGTATCGAATTGCTTGGAAACGATTGCTATAAGAAAACTGGCGTCGAATAAAAGTATTCGATGTCCTGCGTAACTAGATAACAGTGTATCTTGAGGTTAGCAATTACTTTTATCATTTGTCTTTGTTATGAGGAAACAAATGATATACGACACATTCGGAGTTCTCGTGGTTTACGTGATAAAGTGTAACACTGTGGTTGCATAGAATATGTTCTAGTGGTTAATACGATTTAACATAAACTAATATTCATAGGAATCTAAAAATTTATTCAGAATTTACGTTAATAATTAATTCACAGTGACACTAATGAATTCAGTACCCAGTTATTGTTTAAGAATCTCCCATTCAACGCTGTCAGACACGAATTCCATTAATTATTGCTTCTATAAAGCGTATCCCAGATAAAGCAAACGGCGAAGAATGGAAAAACTCATGAAAATCAGGAACATTCCATTGTAATCTGTTGCAGATACCCATCGAAGTCTCTCCCCTTGTATTACAATTAATTTCCATGCCGAGCAGCAAGAAGAAAGGTGATTCATTGCCAGCTGAAAACATCCGAGCAATTTACCCCGAACCGCTTTACATTAAACAGAAATTAATTTTTCCACTCTATACTCCTCTTCCTCCGTGAATTCGAATTCATGAAACGCGGAATACATATTAATTTTAATCCCCGCGCGTCTTGATACACACACGGCAATCTGGAGTACGAACCAGGAAGCTGCGGGATTTCAGCATTCGTTTCACGGTAATGAATTCGTATACGTAATAGCCAGATAACGTTATGAAAGATCGCGTGAAATCAACTCGTTACCCCGTAATCGTGCAATATATCTACATGATGGATTGTGAGAAATATGCGAGCCAGGTCTATCTTTTGTTTTCTTAAAGCGTGCTCAACGGAACCGTTTCACTGGAACACGGCGAACGAAAAAGAAACGCGCAACGAAAACGACGAAGGGGAGCAAAAATCTATTTTCGCCCGATACGTGTTCACACGCGACCGGCACCGGGACACGAGTAATTTCGAACGGCCGCGGCCGCCTTAATTAATTATGTGGACAGCTTTCAAAACACGTCCCGTTACCACCGGAGATAATTAGATTGCAACCGTTACACGCGGGCCCGGTTACGAAATCATAATCGAATTCACCGTTTTAACTGTATAATTTAATGACGATGTTTGCTTAACGCGCCGATTATCGAATTTACTCCGTTCACGCTCGCATCTGCGATGGAATATAACTTTCACTGTGAAAGACAAACACTGTTATTACGCGGGGCCTTTATAACGTGCGAAAGTATAAATTGTTCCTCGTAACATGAGTGATACGTTGATACGGGATGATTCTAATTGACGCGATAAAATGGAAGGACAAATCCCGCGTTTATCCTTGCACACTCACGTAAACGTTGACCTTGATACGGAAACTGACAAGGTGTCGTTTGGACGTCACGCACGTTCGAGGGTCTCCACGACCAAGTATTTTTCTTACATTAACCAGTTAGCTGTTGCGACCTTTTTGGAAAGTGTGTATCTTATTCTAATAGTTGGTCTAATACTTATTTTAATACACTGCGTACTGGCAACGAGAAATCTAGTTCTTACATAAAGACACTAATATGATATCTGAGTTTTTGTATGTATAGCAATATAAGTTGATCTCACTGAAAATTTCCATCCGAACAATTCAGTTTTCTGAAAAGTAGTCGGTACGCAATGTGTTAATACTTAATACCTTATTCTGGTATGTATTCATGTCAACAAATAATATTTCCAAAAATTGTCATTCGTGTAATACCTATAAAATCGGTTGCTTTGAAGATGAATATTCCCTAAGCTAATTAGCTGGTTTTGGACGAGTATACTCGTCATAACAACACCCATTTCCTCGTGACGAGTATACTCGTAGAAAATAGCTAACTGGTTAACACTAGAACTAACAAATGGGTCAAAATGATCCGTTCATGTATTCTTCTTTTGCAATTATTAAAAGAGAACAGATGGCTCCCTCGTAAATAAGTAATGAAACTTATTTAGAACCAAGTAAGCTGAATTATAAATCAAATGAAATCTCAATAAATGTTCGAGTTTCTATAGAGAAATTAGAAAATCCAATGTAATTACTAGGTAGTTCAAGCGTTAGTGGACCATTGAAACAATTTCGATGTTATACCAAATATTCGACAAAAATGTAAACGAGAAATGTATTCTTAAGCAGTGAACTTAAGTTTCCAGAGCAATAAATTGATCCTATTATTTTAAACTTAATAAAACCAATAAAAATGTATGCAACCCTGGTAGCTTATTCGAAATTAATTTGGAAATTACTTATTTTCAGAATTGGGAATACAGAAAGGAATCGTTTAATTTTGCGTCTGACGCAAGCAGTGTGTTCGTGTAAGGTGTACGCTCACAGCGAGAAGAAAATTATTCTTGCCTTAGATCCGGTATGGATAATTTTGAAGAAAACCTTTACTGCGTGTTCAGAAACAAGAAATATCCGTGATACCATAAATCGTCGCATCGATGTTATACGCGCAGCCTTTCTATTGTAGGCTCACAGGCAACAAGTAATAAGTTATTTTCACGAGTACGTCTGTAATTGTGTAGGGAGCCAGAAATTTATGTTTCGTGTCGAACTGAAATCGCGGACGTTTGATTGGAATGCCTTGTCTCTACGACACATCGTGCAGCACCATTGAATTGTAATTTTATTAGCGGTAATAAATTTCCTGGCGTCTGGACATTTGGCAAAAATGTCGGATTCCTTGGAGAATTTTTGTTAAAAATCTCCGAGTTACACATGCGTTTATTTATGAGCTTTCGATTCGATGGAAACGATCGATACGAAGGAGTTGACTTCACTTACGGTAGCGGTCGTAAACTTAAAACCAAGAATTCGAACTTCGATTGTGCATACTTTATGTTCGTAGCACTTACTCGCTAGGATATTCGCGACAAACATCTGAATAAGCGATTTATCGGGTTTCTTGTAAAATAAGGGCTCCTCGAAAACCGATTCCCCGAAAACCAAGTAACTTCATCTTTCACTGTTTATTTACCTGAAATTCAAATCTGCTAAGCTACGTGCGTTTCAGATACAATGGATTATATGTTTATTTAAGTAATTCCAAAACTGATAAAGGTAATCGATTAAAGTTTAGTTAATTTAAAAAAATTTTTATACGAAGTGTGCTGCGAAGTAAATGTGATTGTTTCTACGTGAAAAGATGAATATGAATGATGAATTTCTTTTTATTATGGACCTTCGTTCCTAAGATTTATTACGAAAACATTATATTCTACATTCTTAATTACTTTCTCGTGGAGAATTATGTATTTTTCTGTTATCGGTGTGGCGACAATGCAAGAATCGGTATTTAAAAAATTTGTGAAATTTTAAAACTAAAATTGACATAATTATAGTTAAAGTTACTAATTAATTATAGTCGCTAACCAAGATTTTAAAAAGTGGTAACCTTCAGTGAGAATATATGACATGATTTCATTCAGTACAGTTATACGAGTAAGTTAAATTTACATTAAAAAACAAACTATGTTTCGACCAACACGGTTATATTTTATTTTATACTCAAAATATTATAAAACATACGTAATCTGTAAAAGAAACCATACCAACCCCCTAAAGGTTGCAACATGCATTACAATTTCAAGTAGTAACATGAAATTTATATAGCGTACTATTATAACTTAATTATTATATATTTTTCATTACTAGTTTATTATCATTAGCTTACTATTATACTATATTACAACACAGAATTGAATTAAACTATACTGAAACCGTAAGGTTTCCCAACCTGCTGAAAATCCTACCATTATTAATCCAACACGACCAACATACCCACTGTAATAGTAGTCAACGCCGGAAATGACACTGCAATGATGTACCACGCTAAAACCATGCGGGAAAATCGGCAAAAAAAAATCCGGAAAAATACTAAATCCGAGAGGCGATCGATGAAAACCCGTTCGTGTAATAACACCTGTCCGCCTGTTACGGCTAGAATTTCAGCGAAAAAACTTCAGTTTACATGCGACGTGCGCATGAGAAATGATCGAGCGCTCGAGAGAGGAGAGACAGAGAGAAGGTGCGCGTAGATTTGCGAGGATGCGCGGGAATATTCGAGCGTGGCCAAGGAAAGTGTCAAATAACTTCTCACCGGCTTAGCTCGCATTCTCGATATAAATAAGGATCTTCGTCGAGCAGGGCGGGAGGGGGCGGGAGGGTGAAGGAAGAGGAGGAAGCAGCCAACGAGAGTTCATACGTATCCCCGCCAATACAAATATGCCCGCGACATCCAATAAATAATATCTCTCGGGAGAAATATTTGTAGCCGCGAGTGCGGGCAGTGAAGAATGCAACACTTAGCCCTCCGGGACCAACGCCGGGGATTCTTGATGTTAGTGAGCTGATCTCGTATGACTTCGGCCACGGAGCTGTACGATATTCATGAGAAGGGCCCTGTCCCATAACGGTCAGCTGCGCGCACGCGAAAATTAAATTTACGCCGCAGGCGAGGACTATGGGACCAGTTTTCGCAGTTCGTGAAATACGGAAAGTTCGTTTCACGATGATTTCATTGAAATTATGGAGGCGGTTGTTACGTCGGTCGTTGCAACAGATGTTCTGGCTTGATGTCTTGATTCGCTTAGGATTCTGTAGCACTGTCAGGCTTAATTTCTGTACTCTTGATCGATGGTGGGAACACGTTTGGTGATATTCTTCAACCCTTTGCACTCGAACGTTCTTTCATTCCGTATATATATTATTTTCTGATGGAACGTTAATTAAACTATTGATCCTATTAACACATTGCGTACCGGCTAATTATCAGAAAATTAAATTTTGCGGATTTTCAGTGAGATCCACTTATATCACTATCTATAAAAAAAACTCAGGTATCATGTTGTTATGTAATATATTTTAAATGGACAGTTAGTTCTAATCAAATTCAATATTTCTTTAAGTTCTGTGGTAATTATCAAAGTTATATAGCTAAGAGTCTTTATATAAAAACGAGATTTCTCGTTACCTGTACGCAATGTGTTAAACAGAAATGATGCATGGAACAATGAACGATTACTTTATTTTAATATTTTATATCTAATTAAAATATGTAATATATGATATTGAATATTGAATTTTATAATTTCGCTGTATCAGTTAATTATGACGACTGTGAATTGCCCGAGTGCAAAGTGTTAATAGTATGACTACCGAGCAGTCGAGTTTGCTTCGTTTTATTCTTCCAGGAACGTTATAAGAGTGTGTTTGTTAGTTCGTGGATTATCGAATTAGGTTATTTAGTCATATCTTTGAGAAACCTTTGAATTTTGTTAATGTGTGTTAAAGAAGGAATTGGGATAGGTGATTTTAAGCTGGGTGCTGGTTTTAATGTTAATATTTGTCAGCGTTTCATTTGTTTGTGGGTATAGGTTTGTTTGGTGCGGAGTCATGTGTAGATAAGGTTTAGCATTAAGGTTTATGATTGAAGTGGGAGGTGGATATTGTGATTTAAATGGGAGTGTAGGTTATAGGTTGGTACATATTGCTTAATCTGGTAAATGTAACGTGCGAATTGAGGGATTATAGGCAATGGCACTGTGTTGGGTAAAATATTATTTCGAATGCTAAATAGTAAATGATCAAATTGATTATTGTGCGTGTACCTTTAAAAGTCAAATATCTTGTTTAATGGAATAAGTTTTTTAAGAGCGTTTAAGAGTGTTTCTATGAAGAGTAAATTAAATGTGAAAATTAAACTTGAGATTAAAGAGCAATTAAAAATAGTATGCTCTGTGAAAGGTATTGAATATATTTTTGGCTTTATTCTGAAATATTTTTAGTAGCCTCAATAAACGATTAATAGACGAATTATTATTGGAAATATTTAGAAAGCAGTGAATTAAATATTTGTATAGGGAGTAGACACCAGAATTATGATTAAATGGTGCTGCTAATATAAATAGTACAATATAATTAAAAATATCGATACATGAAATTGTGAGCCTCATGACAAGCTGATGATTCCTCCTACAAAAGTTAAAAATATAGGAGGCCATATTTTCCAAAGACTTCAACATATCTGCTCGATTCACCTTTTTCATAACAGTTCTCCGCGAAATTACTGTTAAAAGATTGTGAAACCAATATACAACTAATACCGTACTACCAACCGTTACAAGTAGAAATAGAGAGTATAGGCCGGACACGCACATGCAATGAACTTTCTATTACTTCTGATAAGATATCACCTTTCTAGTTATAGTACGATTTCTAATACGCCATGAATAAAATGATATTTCCTGAACGCAGACTCGATTTTTACAACCCTAAAGGTCAGTTGCATATAAAGAAATGGACAAGTTACTAAACATAGGAATACAAAATATTGTTCAGTAATTAACGTATTAATAATTGGAGACTGTTAATTGCGAATTACTCAGTTCTTCGTTGAAATCTCACTAATAACTACAAAATCTTTTACCAACAATATTGTCCGATAATAGACGAGCACAAAATAATGCTATGAAATTTCTCTACTGAAGCACTATTTTCATAACATTGTAAATATTCACTCACGTTCAAATAATAATAAATATCAATACACACTCAAACATCGAAGCAACAAATTTTTATGTTATACACAAATATAAATAAATATACACGAACAATTCTATTTTCGATTAAGGAAGCTAATTCTCAAAACTACCAAACGGCACCAACAAAAACATTCATATCATAGATCCAATAAAACAGAATATCAAACCAGTATCGTGAAAGATTCATCAATCAATCAGGCCAAGATTAATTAAAATAAAATCTCACCGTGCATAAACCACATTCGTACCGTCCTTCATTTTTTTTCCCACCCAGCACTTCCGTCTAACGAGTTTATTATGCGTACAAACGGAAAAGAAACATACGAGAAGATTCTCCTCGAGTTTCTGAATTCCAATAATTATATAAAGAGTTTCCAGCTCTCGCCCGGCTCGGATCACCTAACAAGATGTAAATCTGCGCGCGAGGTGGTTAATATGTTTATTTTCCTCGTCCGCCGGGCCCTCTAAAAGCATAACAGCAATCGAGAAGTTTATTACGCGTCCTGTAATCCATTCGCAGCGTGAGTTCGTTCGAAATAAAATCCGACGTCGGCGAAACAGGTACTGACGCGCTATTTCTAAGCGTCGCCGTCTCTTCCGGTCTCAGAGGAGACTGCGCCGGTGCTCGCGTGCCCGAACGGTTCCAGTGCGATCGATCACGTGACACGCTCCCCAGATAACGATGACAATGTAACAGATTTGTTCAGAAAGTTGCGATCGCATTATCACACTTTGAATCGCGGCGTATCATTTGAAGAATGATTAATTGCCCGGCCGGTGATAGGTCGCGTGCGTGCCCAGACGTTTTTATAACGGTGACAGGTTCAAAGCGCTTTCTGAAGATTTCACACTCTTTCCTTTTGAAGTTTTTACCGGGAACACGCTCGGGGACACGCAACGTTGAAGGGTTATATAATTATAATTAATAGCAAGCGTTCTTCGTCTTGAAATTTGATCTTTATAGTATGTGCCCGTAAGAGGATTGTGAATTAATTTTTCTAGGAATAATAGAATTAACGATTAGGGAAATATGAACAGAATTAATTAGAGTGTACAACTGTTGCTTGTGAACTTTTTGTTGAATATCATTGTTGACATCTATGGAAGGTTAGATAAAATCTGTACTTGAACGATGAATATTTCATTCCTTTATTGCAATGTTGTAATCTGAGAATGTAGTGAAAGTGTATATTGAAAAAGTTCATTAAGGTCAAAGTTACGTCGTATTCTCGTGTGAAATAAGAATAACATGCTACCGAATACTGTATTCGTTTTAATAAACAACCACGCGACAAATTCTTCCTGGTTTAAACAGATTCTCGAAAACTGTCAATTAAAAATTGAACCTAAAAACAGATCGTTTGGATATCGGAATGGGCGCTTCGATAAGAAACGTTACGCGGGGTAATATTCACGTAATAAAAGGTTTTAACAACGGAATAACGACTATAAAAGATTATTCAAATTTCAGGGGTTGGGATAGGAGAGTTATAGGCTATAATATTCAGGGGATAAAATGAGACGCTCGTAAATGGAGGTTCTACTGTGCAGAGAGCACGGGCGAAGCGGTTAACCCATTCGAGACCATACTGTTTTTTTTAAAGGCGGCCTCCAGAAGCCAAGTCTCTAAATTATCACTTTCCCTGTTCAATTTTTGTAATCCCGGCGATCGTGATTGCGGGTTAATCTTTTTGGGGTCATAGCTTGAAACCAGTATAAGTTTTAATTTCTACGATTTTAATTTCTATTACTATCTACTGAAGTAAGCTAGTTTTCTACTAACTAACATGAATTCATGATCGTTACACACATGGTGCGTAATTTGTCTTTTTTTTCATTAGAACTATCGGACAAGTCAAAATGACCCATCCGGATTTCTTCTTTTTGCAGATATTGAAAAGATAACAGAGGATTCTCTGAGAAATAACAAAAGAAATTGATTTAGCAATACACAAACTGAATTGTAAATCAATAGATATCTAAATAGATATACTCTCGGAGTTTCTACAGGAAAATTGGAAAAGTCAATTCGACTGTTCGGTAGTGTTAGTGTTAATTAGGTATAGTGAACATTGGATAATTGCAACACAAATCAGAGTCTAAATATTGTAATGATAAGGAGGTAGAAACGATTCGATTCCAACGAATGAGGATGTTGAGCATGGCAGACGTAGAAAGCATAACGCGAGTGAAATAAAAAGAAAGGCTAAGAGTCGAAGCTTCTGACAATATTAATTCTTTGCACTTGAGAGGAAACTTTCGGTCCCTTGAATTAATTTTGACCAATTGTGTTATTACGCGTTGTATTAATAATTTATTAAAAGTTGTGTGTTCAAAATATCGTTTACACCAATAAACCTCTTCCTCCTACAATAATTAACTCTAATACCATTTTCCTTTGTTACGAAAGAAACATTGGAACTATCGAGCAATTAACCCTTAACGATTCAGCAGATGAAGCTAAATTATATATCAATTACTTAAATAATAGAAAAAAAATATGTGCTGATCTCTCCCTATTTGAGTAATTAAATCATTTGTTTGCGACTTAGTCTTCGACACATGAAAATTTCAAAGACTTAATACGATTGACAATTGTCTCCATAAAAATTGTAACAATAGATGATTTCCAGTTTCTTCGTTCATTATATTATTCAAGTGAAACTACTGATTTTTAAAATTATACCGGATATTTAACATTTTCAAGGTATGAATTTGTAGACGAGCATTTTCGAAACTTTTAGAAACTCTTCCCATGAAAAACTGAAGATACATCGAAGTTTTAAATCCTAGAAGAAAAGGAAACCACATATCAATCCCTCCTCATTTGAATAACGAAGCGATTCATCTTTTGATTTCAGATATGAAAACTCGAAGTCGCCATTACGGCGGAACGAGAAAACCGAAACCAGTCGCTTTGACTGGTACGGCAGTTCTAGTATTAACACCTTGACTGCCACAGTGGTCACCGAAGACCGTAGCTTCCAAATTGCTGAAAAACAACTACAATAAAAAACATGATTTCAAATAAAAATATTAATAACATAAGTAGTTAGATCATAGCGTAATATGACTGCTGTGATACTAAACCATTAGTAATTATTTTCAATATCATTTGCCTTTGTTATTAACACTAGAACTACCGAGCACTAGAACCATATTTTTAAAATTTCTTTATAAAAGCTATATATGTGACTTCCTTAAGATTTCAATTGACATATTTCAGTGCAGGTATTACTAGAGCAGTGCCTTTAATCAGGAATTGGTCATATTGACTCACCTGGGGTAGTTCTAGTGTTAAAGAATAAGTAGTACTATTCAAAACGCTAGAAATTTTCGTGGCAGTCGACGTGTTAACCGGCAATCCCGTTCCTAATTCAACTCAGTTCTGCGCGACTCCTGTTGGAGACGAGCCACTGTCACGGGCTGACGGCAGAATAGAGAACGAAGCGACAGATTCCGTATTCGAAGCGCACCTCTTTCAGCCCGTTCGTCGCTGGACGGATTCCAGCGAGTGCAAAGCCGGGTTAAAGGCGGCGTTTCCGATGTCCCAACTGTTTGTTACAGCTCGCTGGAATGCGCGGCAGCCTCTGATACGGATCTCGCGTTATCCTGCCGGCTGATCTTCGAGCTCGCCCGATGAAGACGTTGGGAGGCCGGCCGTTAAACTTTCAGCGGTCACCGATAATTTCGTGGGAATTACCGTCAACGGGAGTCACTGGGAAAATCTAACGACCAAAGTGGAGTATGTGGAATTTTTACTGCGGACGTGTTTGAAGGAGCGCTAATTTCGTGCGGTTTCACCGAGCTGAGGATTTAAGGGGTGACTATGAATTGTAATAAAAGTCTGTTACGGATTTGTAGGCTCATGAAAACCTACGCTTTGAATATCGTAGGTTTGTTGGAGTTGCAAGTGTAATATTATTGCATTATTAATTTGAACTTTCAAATGCTTATAAATATGGAATTATAAATTGGAAAGACGCCCTTGAGCTGAATACATTTTATCTTCAAATTTGGATTTTCAGGGTAGTTTTTCTTGTTACGTTGGATTCCTCTGTTCGATTGGATAATTAGTTTTAGGAGTGGTCGACTAACAACCCTTTGCACTCGCGAGGTGACCCACGGTCACCAATCGATTCGATACAAAATTGTGAAGTTTGATATGTAACATTAATCTTTCTGTAATGCATCAATGTGTAGAACATTGAAATGAAAAAGCTTTGTTCTTTGATTCATGTGTGATTTCTCTTTAAGTTTCCAAAATATCGCACCTATCTCATTAGAAACTGAGGAATATTTTCAGCGAAAAACTCTCAAGCGCAAAAGCTTAAAGCTATCGGGAAACTAAATCACCGTAAAAATGACATTATCTAAAAAATATTTATGAAAACTCTGAATATTGTGGAACTGATTAATATAAACGAATGCTTGAAATTGTATGTTTTCAATACATTTGTCGTTATATTATTAATTTAAAAGTCACGCTATTTGATGAATAATTGAGATTTTAAAGACTGCGTAATTATGCAATAGCAGTTACGCAACGTGAAATAAATCAATGTAAGAGCTATTCGATTTCTACTCTACGATGCAAAGTAACAGGAGGTTTAGAACAATTTATATGACATTGTCGGCAATTGCAAATTACTCAGCAGTTTAGAAGCGAAATTAAACGAGGCGTACATAGACGACTGTATCGATTTTTCACTCCGCTTCATTCGAAATATACAATGTAACACATAAAAATGTGTGTAATTATCTCGATGCCATGTGTTGCAGCAATCTTTCTGTCCGTTATGAATACTCATTGCTTGTTGCACGTGGGACGTTTCCACTAATGAAAGTACTACCTCTTTAACAACCATATGTTATCAAAACCCACATTTCAGCTTAGGACACTGAACTCGCTTTTTAGGTTAAAATGTTCTCGTACACACCTACTTCTAAAACAATTTCGTAATTACTATTTTACCATGTTTTACTTACCATGCTTACTTACTGTATATGACCATTTTACGCAATTCAATCTCACCGCAAAATTAAAATCAAGTTAAATGTTTAAAATAAAATGAACTTGTCTACTCCACTATTTGAACACTAGAACAACCAGATAAATCAAAATAATCCATTTAAGATTTCTCTCTTCGCAATTATCGAGAACACTCATCTCTGAGAAATCATTTAAAAAATTCAGTTACATACCCTAAATTGCAGGTAAACTCCCTATATACCGAATTTAAAATATTGAATTCATGCAAAAGTTTTGACATTTTACTATAAGAAATAAAAACGAGAGTTCCCAACTGCTCGCTGGGTAAATCAAAAATAAAAATGAAGGAAAAAGTGTCCTTTACACATTTTAATACTTATATAAAACGAATGTTATTTGTTTCGAAGAACACAATTCCTTTGTCACCGTGTACAAAGAACGTTAAAATCCGTGCATCGAGCCAATCAATCGAAGAAACCAAGTGTTCAGCACAACTGTTTAATTCTATTATTAACTCATTGCGTACTGGTAAAGAGAAATCTCTTTTTTTTTATAAAAACACTTAGCTATGCAACTTTGCTATTTACCGCAGCATTTAAAAAAATATCAAATCTGATTCGAATTGACTATCTATTTAAAATATATTACATAACAATATGATATCTGAATCTTTGTATGTATAGTCATATAAGTTGATCTCATTGAAAATTGCCATCCGCACAATTCAGTTTCCTGAAAATTAGTCGGTACGCAATGTGTTAAAATTAGACAGATCACACAAATGAGCCGTCTCATTAGCAAGGTGGAAGACAAGTAACCTTTTCCGATCGCGTTGAAATTACTCGACCTATAATGCACTGGTAGTACAATACCAGATACCCTCGAACCAATAGTTTATTATTTCAACGGCGACCAAGCGTTGTTTATCTCCCACGCGTCTACACCAGCTAAGGTTATTTAGACCGGACTGATAGAGAGCATTCCTACCGTTTATTCCGCGCCAGTAATTACGCATAACGTTAATGAAACAATGAACGGTATCCAGCGTCGTAGACGGATGCAATAACTTTGCGCTTAATTTATCGTGGGTCGCGATCATCGGGGATTAACACCGCGAATGACCCACATATTTTCCCGGCCGTTGATGGATAGTCATTGAGGTAACCGTGTGGCAGTCACCTGCTACCAGTAATGGACAATTCCGTACATGGTCTTCCACGGAATTGTCGTTCCCGGCTAAGAAGCGGACTCTGCATTGTGCGCGCAGTTTCACCTTACGCTTACCTGCAACAAAAAAAATACCGAAGATCGACTTGAGAAAGCGCTGCATCGCGACGCCGTCGACGAATTAATAGACTTTCGTTCGACGTCGGACATCGTTTAATATACTATTTAGTTTCCCGAAAAAAGCGAAGGTATCCTGAAAAAAAAGTCGCTGGGACCGCTAACGAAGAGAAAACGCGTGTCTGATATTTTCTGTCACTTTCTACTGGCGGTTCCGTATACGCGACACTTCACGCCACCATTCATAACTCACGAGGTATCAGCTTGTACGGGTCGGTTGTTACTGGACTAGGGAGCTTTATGCAAATTCGAATCCTTAACAGTGGAACTACCAGGTGGATCAAAATGACCAATTCCTAACTGCTTCTTTTACAGTTACAGCGAAGGTACAGATACTCCTTTGAAAAATGATTAATGACACTGATTTAATAATACCTAAACTGAAATATGAGCCGATTAGAATCTTAATAAACCCACGTTTGTGGTTTTCATAAAGAAATGTTCAAAAGTCAGTTTAAGTGCTCGGCAGTTCTAGTGTTAAGATAGTTGGGAAAATAGTATTACGGTGGGAAGCAGTTTTTAATTTAGTTCGTTAAACTTTAAATTGAGAAACTATAGTTAAGTTTTATTAAATGTAGAGTAGATGATATAGTTAAGTTCGGATAAGGTAATATATAGCTAGGTTATATTAAATTAAATAGAATAGAATATAGTTAGATATAGAAGAATAAAATTTATGTTATTCTTATTCTACATTAATATTTATATATGATATTTATATTATTTTTATTCTAAATTACTATTTATATAACAATATTTATATTATTCTTCTTCAATATTTATTACTCTACATGAATCGTTATTCAGAATGGATAAATTGAAATGCGATACGCGCGTTTTCAAATTCTTATGCGACTTTCCTGCCTGTTAACGACGTGTATACGAGCAATTTCTCGTGTTGCACCAGGCATCCATTTATATCATAATTCTCGTCATCTTTCCTCGAGCACACCGAAATAGATACCCTGCCGTGACACCAAATAACAACGTGTTCACGCATAGATTAATCACCAGCCGATAAATAATTAATTCTGTGACCCGACAAGCATCTCACACCGCGCCTGGAAAAGTCAGCCGCCTGATGCAACACGAGTTAACAGGAAATAACAGATAACCGTAGCCGCAAAATATTACTGTGTCCCGGTGCGTTGGCCATTAGTGTAATCGTGAGTCAAGTCACGTGTGCCGTGCGACTAAATCAGCCGAGAATTTTTCGTATCGGGAGTATATTAATCCCTCAGGAGAAATTACATCGATTAATCGGAAAAAATAAGTGTTCCTGGTTCGATAAACGTAATAAATCTTGGCATATAAGTTCGAGAAGCTGTCTGATTTTTAAGTATCACTATTTATGGCTGCAACAACGTAAAAATAATGGTAACTTTCAATAACATGTTATTTAATATCTTCTTTTAATGAATCTGGGCGAAGATTTATTTAAGTTTTAAGCCCTCGATAAAATCGATCGTTAACTGATTTATTATTTTTAACAAAAGTGAATATTTTTCTGAAAAATGCTATTCTAACTGTGCTTTGCGGCTACTTCATTGATTCGTATTATACTGATATTGAAATATGTGGTTTTAACGCGACTGCGAACTGAAAGGTTAATACAATTGTTCAAATTTTAGGAATCGGTAAACTAAATTTTAAGGCTTTAAAGTTCAACAAAATGTATGTAGGGTGGTTCACGCAACTGTGTCAAGTTGTAACTCAAATACCATAACGGTTATAAGTAAATATTAAAATAGAAAAATATTTTAAGTACTAAATTTGTAAGAGCACGCTTTTTCAAATGAGCAATAGTGGATGTGCAATTTGAAAGTGCAGTATTTTCTTAAATAGAAACGTATACCTTCTTAGTTTTGCATAAATAGATTTTTCTCGTCATTCTAATTAAAAAAGTATTAATAAAGTGGTGATATTACATAATGGTATCTGAACAAACTTGAATGTTCATCAATAATAAATAAAAATATAGGAACGATAAAAAGAATCTCTGAATCGTTTGTTTAGTACCTTGAAGCATTTGTTAATTGAGCACTATGTAATAAAATAGAATGACCTTTCAAGTATGAAATGCAGTTAAGGTTCAATTAGTTTAATTAGAGTAAATTTTTCCGGTAAAATCGATTTTCTGCGCGATCAAACATAAAATACCTGCTACTGTCGTGAAACTTATTTCCTTCCTTTCCTGTGCCCGTTTATTAGCAAGTATAATATGTCCTTTATAACGTTGAATCGGCACGAACAATTTTCTTTTTATGAACTAGAAATCGTGTCATTCTCATTATCGTGGCTGTTCCGTTCGACTAAATTATTTTCAAAGCCTTTCGTTTTCTACAATCCTTTCTAGAACCTTGCCACGTACACAAGAGACTTGAAGACTATTGTATACAACGTTTAAATAAAATACAAACAATCGTTCGTCGATAGAATACAATTTCATATTTGAATATTTCGATGTTTGAAGCAATCACTAGAATGCTTGGTTTATATAGTACAAATACTTACGTACATATACGGAAATTATTAGACATTATTTATATATAAATTATAAAAGCTATAATATATTACAAAAATTGAATATTTCTGGAAATGAGAGTCTTTTGTCATCAGTACAGTTATTTCATTCAAAATTTTTCAACATCGTCAAACCTTTAAATTTCTACGTTTATCTATTAATAGTCTATGTCTCTAAACAAACCGTTCAGAGAATCTTTTCATCGTTTCTATATTTTTATTTATTAATGCTCAACGATAAGGTTTATCCACATATCATTATATAATATTAAAATAAAAAACTCAAGCGAAATGAACAAGAATCAGGCGTCTATTTAAAAAAACGAATGATTAATTGTCGAAAAGATTCACGTCATTTTAAATATTAACCCTTTGCACTCGAGAATATCTTTCTCGACAAACATTCAATATTTTCTGACGAAGTATCAATGATATTTTTCACAACTAACATAAAAAAACACCTGACATAAATTGGCAGAATTATTCTATATCGATTTTATAATTTTGTTGGGTCGAATGGCGACTGAAAGGCGACGAGTGCAAAACGTTAAGACGACGAGTATACTCGTCAGACGCAGTTAACTGATTGAGAATAGCACGATAATGGTACACCGTTCGCGCAACCAAAATTCATTCCAAGCTTCCGCGCAGCTACATAAGCGCAATAAAAAGTAATAATAGATTTGGGCAACAAGTGCATGCACCAATGAGGAACCGCACGAACTTTCTTCATTACCCGATGCACGAAATAATCTTGGGCCCTATCGCTCGGCTCGCAGCTCGGAGCGGAGGATTAACAAGAAGAAGCGAAGATAAGGCGCGTTATATTCGTGATAAACGACGCGAAATGAAAGAGAAACGGAACGTACGCGAGTCACCTAACTCATTAGTCATTAGCGGCTCGACTATTTCGATGGTGCGATCGCGCGTCGAGGCGTCGAGGCGTCGAACCAGTTTAATATGCAGGCTATGTGTACCGGCGAGCTGGCGCAATTTCAGCTCGTAAACTTAAAATATAAACGGCAGTTAAGTTTTTACGATCGGCGGCTGAGGAGTTTGCGAGAGGGCTAGGCGCAGGTAAATGCACGGCACCGGTATACACTGTAAACGTTAGGCAACCGGTGTGACGAAACGAATTCACCTATTCTGCATCGCAGACCTTCGGTGTCATATTAATTGTCGAACCGCTACGGCTAGCCCGTTCGAATCAGCCTAAAGGTAAGCTCCGAAAGAATAAATGAAACCGGAAATTATATTTTTCTCAGAATTAAGAAAACAATGATTGTGTTGAAGAATTATTCGGACGAGATAGAGTATGTGCGGTTGTGTCTATTCATTTCGAGATGGGTGTTAATCACAAAGGACAATAATGAAGTTTTCGTAGTTGTTTCAATGTTACCGTAGCAATGGCGTTTCTAATCGAGTTGAGGAGTAATTAAGATCACGTAATTAATATTTTTGTAGTAATAACAGTAAAATTTGCTCTTTACAGTTTACAATATAATATTTATTATAGGAAGTTTGTCTATTATACACTTTGCCCATAAATTCCTATGCTCTACTGATAACATTACACCGTGCATACAGATCAATCTACGTTAGAGCATTTTCTAATTGCGCCCCGCACGTTTAAACGTGCAAACACATAAAACCTTCGTTTGTTCATCGTAAATCAAAGAAATGTTTGCACCGTTGATTAATTCATCAAGGCGAACTTATTGCAGTTTGTTCAGATATTAGTGTATTATTGTACCGATGAAAGTAGCTTTGAAAATCACCGGCTTCTATTGGATCAAGGTTTGAAACAGATAATGTGGAGTGGAACGATTTTTATGTTTCTACGGGTTTTAAATAAACGAATTTTCTGAATTCGTTAACACAGCTTTAGGTCTAAGCCAGGTTTCAGTGAAACAGTAGAATTCTCCTACAAACCTGTCAGTTGGACGTATACGAAGTGGTACTGTGGTTAAACTTTTTATTTACCGTCATTTTAGTTGTTCGAACGAGTTTTATACAGAATATATTATCGGTATAACGGCGTAGGAGGAAATACGACCCCGCCTGAAACAATACGATACCTGTTACGAGTATGTCGTTCAGGACAACTGCCCTCAAATTATTCGGAATCATTTAGTGCAATAACGAAATCCATATTTCACCGTTGAGTGTATCGTAAACGCCAAGTGTATTGTTGGCCGGTTGAATCGAAAGAATTTTGCACTTCAGCTTTAATATAGTGCCTATTGTGGACCACTCACTAAAATCAGACGGCACTTATCAGACATCGAACTTCATTTATTACGATTATTATGCTCCCTCGTTTCCCTCGCGCAGTTCCAGATTTTATTATTTTTCAGAAAGAAAGTTTCAAGAAACTCGCGAGCTATGCGAAGAAACGTTTATTGTACGTGCACGTTAACGCGTTCGCGCCAGATGACGTACATATGCGTCATTCGGTTTCGTTGAGAAAGCACAATCGAATATAAACGAATCTGTTAACTTTGAAGGTAAAATATATAGAATGGCGAGATGATGTTTCATTTCTGTCTGCGTGCAATGAGGAACACTGATCTTTTAAAATTAACCTAATTATTATACAAGAGGTTATAAAATAAGGAGATCAAAAATTAAAAATATTACGAATGTTGTTTCTAAAATATACTACGCAATCGATAATAGCTATTCATTTCAATGTCTTTAATAAAACCCATTGCAGAAGACTACATTCCGTAATCACGTTATGATTAACAATTTAGAGCAACGATATCGTGGATAATACAGCGTCCAAATATGAATGCAAGTAGCAAAACGCAAACCTCGCGAAACGTCACACTTGTTTATACAATACAAATATCCTCATATTTATGAATGCAAGTATTGTTAATTAAGGACTGCTGATCTTCATCATAAGAATTAAAGAGCCACGGAATCTTAAAATCAGATCACTTTCCTAAACTTCTATTGTATGTATATTACAGCATATTTTCTTATTCTACTTTGTATCGTACCATCAATTTCGTTGTACCCCGAAGAAGAAACAATTCTGAAACTGTGTATTATTTATGAACCACAAAGGATTCTAATTAATCTATGTTAAGATGCAATACTTTTCGCTGCTGCATTTTTCTGCCGGTTTACGTATTCTTGCCGAGAATAATTGCTATACACACCGGGCGTTTTCACGATAATCTCTGGGTTGCACTTTTCTGCGGTCACAGTACGTGGGTGAATTATAAATGCAAATAATCCTCTATTTTACTGTGAATACGCGCGATCGTAATCCGCGATTGTAACCAATGTAATGGTAGCAACTTAATAAATAAGTCTCGGAACAGGTATTCGTCTAACAACGAATACAATACAGATAGATTCTTCTGTTTCACCTATCATTTATAAGAATACAATAATGTTCGTTCACAAAGATATATTTACTGTACCATCCTTGTCTTATAATTAGTCATACAGCATCTTATATTTCTTTTAACAATTGCAATAAAACATGTTACATTTGTTTCAACAACTACAATACAATACGTTGTATTTTTTATTGACTGACAACGAAAGAATGATACTTAATGTATATTTAAAAACATAAATACTATTTAGATTCATCGAATTCAATTTACAATATTCATCATGAGTGAGTACTATAACAGAGGGTTAAGTATATACTATATTTAATTAGCATCGTAGTTCATAAAAAATAACGATATTCAATTATTATTATTTCAATCAAAATTCCCGGAACAAATTCACCATCTTCATGCATAGAATCGCTCAAGCCACGTAATACCGTAGAAATGGATCAAAGCAAGTCAATACACGCGAAACAAAACACGAATACGGTTATGAAGTAATTTTGTGAACTGAAATAACGAGAGACCAAGCGCGATACATACTTCGCCATCCGGATACGTGAAATTCCAGCAGAGGTGCTTGGCTTTACCTAGAGCATTAAAACAGCCATTAACGGGCCGCTTTATTGTTAAATAATGAAATCGGCCTGCTGTAAAATAATTTGTTTAGTGTTCGATCACGGCGGCCACCGTCCATTCAAAGACCGCGCGTTTCCCCATCACGTGAAGCCGAGATCTCGGCAAATTGCTTCGAGATCGACAACGCGCGAAGACGTCGTAAACTTTAATGCCACGTTTAATATTTACCAAAACCCGCGTGGCTCCCCGTAATCGAAAACATACTTCGCCGCTGCGTTAAATCACGGATCACGTGTTCGACGTTCAATATTTGCGTATATTCCATATAATAAAACTCCATATTTTATGCACTTAAACACAATTGAATGCATAAAAGACAATAAAACGAGAACACCGATAAGATTTAATGGATTTTCTCTTCCGTTTCGAAACTTAAACCACGACCGGTCGAGTAAAGTGCGTTACTACTTTATGTCCTTCCTTTGGACAGAGAAATTTCCATATTTCCCTTGGAGAAAGCGTTTCGCACGAATCCGATAGGCGCATCGAAGCAAGTGAATCCTAATCGAACTTTATTTTTGATACATCCTTCTTCTACGTTGCGATGAATCATAAGGAAAAACAACTTTCAGTATTTTTCAAAGCGTACAACTTTATATTCTAATAAAAATTATCTTCTAATTTTTAATTATCTTATCTAATTCTAATTAATTGTTTTCTGATTATCTTCTAATCTCCTACATTCTAATAAAAACACTTTCGAAAGAGAAGTTCCGTATATTCTAATAAAAATTATCTTCTAATTTTTAACTAACTTATCTAATTCCAATTAATTGTTTTCTGATTATCTTCTAATCTCCTACATTCTAATAAAAACACTTTCGAAAGAGAAGTTCTGTATATTCTAATAAAAATTATCTTCTAATTTTTAACTAACTTATCTAATTCCAATTAACTGTTTTCTGATTAACTTCTAATCTCCTACATTCTAATAAAAACACTTTCGAAAGAGAAGTTCCAGTGAATCGTTTGAGTCATTCGAAAAATCCTGATCGACGCACACCTGGAACACTGTAAACGACAAATACCTAAAGCCCATGGTCCGCTAATTAAATATAATTCTAATCGTATTCATAACGCACAACTCAACGAAACCGAGCGCCGCGAAACGCGTCGTTCACCGTTGCCGCTCATTTTCATAATTAAATTCCTGCCACGATTTTTCCACGGCCGGCTGGCCCGTATCTGCCAAGCCTTACGCAAATAACATTAACGTATAATAACACTATTTCTCGAAAGGAACTAGTTTAGCCGTCAAAAATCGCTGCCAATTATCCTTAATTCCGCTACAAATGATCTAAAGACCTCGACCAGTAGAATTCGTTAAACTCCTTCTAAGCGTAGCTACGGGTACCCAAGTTGCGTGCTGAATGGTGGCCATAAATTGAACGCCGTTTCTCCGCAACAATTACGGAAACGTTCCCCGGAGGAAGAGAAAAAAAAATGTTCCAGTGGCGCCGCTTGAAAAATTCTATTGCGCGCTTTAACTTAAACGTAGCAATTACGCGGCGACCGACAGTGACATAAACACAAAACGTTATCAGTGGAATCGATAAATTACACGCGAACGCGTATACATACGAGCGGACCGTAGACCAATGCCGCGTCTACACGTTAGGTACTGTACACCA
This sequence comes from Nomia melanderi, assembly GCF_051020985.1. NCBI lineage: Eukaryota > Metazoa > Arthropoda > Insecta > Hymenoptera > Halictidae > Nomia > Nomia melanderi. The sequence continues at coordinate 9,448,543 of NC_135005.1, forward strand.
CGCTGGTACCCGGGTATCGTACGTAGTACGTACGGCCGGGAAATTGTGCGTGCCGGACACGCGTTAGAACTTTCGACTAACAGCGTCCGAGTATCCGCTTCACAATCGTTAACTTCAATCTCCTCCGGCAGTGGTAGAAACGGTAAATAACCCCGACCGGCTGCCATTTGCTTCGCATGAATTAGAAACACCGGCTGCGCCTATTCAACAAGTACAATGCTCGCGAATGAATCGCATTGTTACTGACGCTCGCGAATCAACTGAACTCGCCGGCCTCTATCGATTACACGTGGATTCGTTTGTGAACAAGACGATCGCGCCGTGGACGTTCACGCGCGTTCTAGAGGTGCGCGGAGTTTGAACACTAGCCGGACAGGCTGAATCGATTGAGTCCGGTTTTTGGGCTTCTTCGGGTGTACTATGACTTATGTGTGATCTGTATATAAACTGTGACAGTATGTTGTTTTCGGTTTCTTCGTGTATATGGTATTCTAGTGAAGCTGTTTGTTTCTTCAATTATATCGGATGTTTAATATTTTTGATGTATTTACAATTGTTGGGCGGGCTGAATAGATTGAGTCCGGTTTTTGAGTTTCTTGGGATGTAGTATGATTAATATGTACTAGAAATTGTAACAATATATTGTTTTCGGTTTCTTCGTGTATATAGTATTCTAGTGAAGCTGTTTGTTTTTTCAATTCGGATATTTTTAAGGTATTAATAATTGCAAAATAAGAAAACTGAGACCCAACATTCTGATGGGTGCAATAGTTCTAGTGTCAAAGTGTTGGATTAATGTTCACCTTTCTGTGTTCGAAGTAGATTTCCTTAATAATTGTTTTAACTTCACGAAATACTGTTACAAAGAAACTAAAAGCGAATATTTAGAATCCAAAGATATGCCATTTAACGAAAGCTCCTAACCTCGCGAGAAAATTTTGTGAAATACATTTTTCGGTTACTCTTTGAATCCTTAACGCGACAATGCTTCTGAGGCACACATCAATTCGATACGGCGGGCATTAAATAATTATTCGAATTAATCTTTCACGCTACCAATAAAACTCCATGACGAAACCGTTTAAAATTTGTAATTCAAATGCAAGCGATAAATGTTCACTTTAACGATTTCTTTCTACCAGGAACGGAATCCAGTGATTCCCATAAAAATCGCGATTTCTAGGTTACCGAAACATGATATTTCAAATATCTTTTCAGCGGCCGAGCGTGCCAGCCAACAACGCGCGGCAATTAACTCGATAAAAATCGAGATAGTAAAGCTCTTATCCGCCGTATAAGAAAATGTCAGAAGGTTCACGGTGTCTTTCAACCCGAGCCCATAATAAATTTCATTATTCCCGTTTAGCCGCAAATTTCAGGCTCCGATTTCAATCGACCAATTCGTTACGCGATATCGACACCGAGATATATCATGTTCCAACAATGAAAGCTCACTCCCCGTATGATCTCGGATCCACGCATAAAATTATGATGAATCGCTCTCATTATGCCGTCTATTGAAATCCAACCGCGGACGCGCAAGTAGACAAAAGAAGAATTCGTTTTCTTCGCGAATTTCCATATACCGAGCACACGCTTATGACTTGCCGGTGATTTATCGATCGGTCGCTGCCTACAATCCTTCAAGGCGTATTTACATAATCCATTCTCAGCGCCAAGAATGACACACAATGGCAACGCTGGGCACTGAAAGCGGAACCGAGGAAAGGATTCGCAATAAACGCGGCGTTGTGCATTAAACCGCCGTAAATTATCCTCCATTTGGCAACATTATATCGGCTCCTCTGGCCGAGTTAGCCTCTGCGCGTGCTTTCGTCTTTTCCTTGATTGAACTTGCGTTACCAGCAGCTTGATGACGATTAACCTTGATCAAGGCCTTCTCGGGGTCTTTTTAAACTCTAGAGGTTAATTTTTGCTGTGATCTTTCTTAAGGACTGGATGAAGGTTAAGCGAATTCTAATCATCGAATTTAAACATTAGACATAGTTCGTTTAGTGTTTGTTGACTTGGCTGAGAGACGTGGGTCTAATTAGTGAGTTTTACACAGTTAAGACTGAGCAGAACATTTCTTGATTCTTTCGTGCCTGTGTTGTTCCGGTAGTCATCAAGCGATGCACTGACAATAACATTCTATGAACAATAGATCGAAATTGTAACTTCTAAATCGTCATTCAGTCTTCATTTTTACTTATGTGGAAACATACTGGTTGATGTCGATACAACATTTGTCTTTACTACAGACTAACGTTAAAGTAATTATGATTAGGTATGTTCAGTGATAGATAATAATAGCCTCAAACATTCAAGTGAACAGTAAATGTTAAAAAAACAGAAATCACAGAATATCAAGTCAATCTTTGATAAATCACGATAATATTATTTTTCACCGGAAATATGTGTTCAATTGACACCAGGAACGGTTCAGAATTAATATGAAATGTTCGCGATTGAATAACTTATTAGTAAATTACAGAAACTTTAATGGTTTCCGTAAGTGTCCAACTATGCAGAGTTATAGCTTAAAAACACTTTATCTCTCGAATCACCCGCATACTCGTATACCTTAAATCAGGTGTTTAAAATCACATTTTATTGTACCGCATTAAATAAAACAAATTTAATTAAAATCTTTAGAATCCAACAGACCAAAAAACTACAATTTTAAGTGTAGGTATTTACTTATCCAGTAAAGAATACCAGAAGTACGAAATGCTTATGAATTCAGTGTTAAATTAAATCACATATGCAGAAATCCTCTACAATTGGTATTAAACGTTGCCGCCTCGATTTCACAATTTCCTTAAACCAAGCGTGCTTTGAAAAACTCAAAACTAAAATTACATGGCGGATAAGGGATTAAATATAATAACTGTAGTAAATTTTTACTTTATCGTCAATCGAGTCAATTGAAGTCTCAATAGCTGCATTCTTAGAGTACCTATAAAACAACGTGGAAATGTCAATTTTACTGCACCATACTTCCATTGCTAACAACGACGCAATGAAGGTGTCAGAGTCAAGTGAAACACCGTGTATATCCAGCTGAAAACGACTTCGACATAATTTGTCCGGCTCGGCCACCTTAACGTTGTTCACGTTTCCCGATTTTTCATCGGTGTCTTTCGCAAGTTTGGATAGCTTTTTCGTCCCGTTCACCGGCGGGCGATCGATAATGTTCGCAAAGCGGGAAACGAGCCTTTCACAGAGGAAACCCGAAGTAAGCAGGTAAAATGGATTTCAGGTAATTCATGTTTCCGCTATTGCCTCGTTCGCGGAGCCTGGTAAGCGGACGAAGTAAATTGCGACAGGAAAACGACTTACCGAGGACGGTAAAAAATATCGATCGTCGATCTATGACACATGAATCTACCACAGCCTCGTGCGCGGTAATTGTTCACAGACATAACGAAAATTAAGAGATTACTCAGCTAACGAGGAATCGGAGACAAAATCACATCGCTTATTCTTTTCTGAGATACTTTGAACAGGTTAACACGTTAACTGCCGCGGTGGCCACCGGTGACAGGAGCTCCAAATTGCTCAATAACGATAAGAAAATTTATGTCGAATAAAAATAGTTGGTAACATAAGTATCTGGATAACAACGTAATATGAGTACTGCGCTACCAAATCATTAACAATTATTTCTGTTACCGTTTACTCTTGTTATGAAAGAATTATTACGATACAAAACTCTCGAAACTATCGTGGCAGTCGACGTGTTTAGAAGCTTTAAAGATTTTATACATATCACTTAGATAAAAATCGTTAAGAACATTCGGAATGCGCGTCGAACTTCGGAACATTCATTATGTGTTTTTACAATAGACTTTTTTGTTTAATACCATTTTTGTATCTCTCTGTGTTGGTTAAAATGAAATTCGTCTGTTTCAAAATATTTATTTCCCTTGATATAGTTTATTAACTAAGCATTCAGTTATAAAAATTAGATGAACTTTATCTAAGAAAATACTGCTAAATAATAACATAAAAGTTGAATAAAATAAAGGGAGATGTTTCAACCTCGTGAACACCTCATTGAAACTCAATCACTCTGTGATTACTTGATCTGAAATTTCAGCACGATGACAAACACTGTTTGAAAAACGTTGAAAATCGCTTGGACACGATAAAGATTGCGGTTTCCAATCACCCAGCAATCAGCGCGTGAAAAGAAAGCATTGGAATAACGACGATGATCGATTAAACTACTCGATATTTGGCCGTGGCTGGATAGAGATTATTCAGGTACTCTCTCGAGTCACCTCGAGTACTGGTTTAGCTCGACGCGCTGACAAAAGGCGTACACGTAGGCAACTGATCATGCAATGCACGCGGTGTTTTATTCGCTACCTACGAGCAGGCGTGTATGTACCGACTGCCTACTCAATAACCAGACAGCATCGATTAATAAAATAACAATAAAACACTGGCTGCCTACCTGAATCGCATACATAAAAGACCCGATCGGCGCGTGATTCCGGTTCTCGTCACTTGGCCCCCGGCTTTTTCGCTCTCTAAAGCGCCTTTTATGACCGTTTAAGACCGCAATCGTGCCTCGGAATGTTTATAATTCATTATAGTCGCCGACGAGTAGGATATCCGCGCCTTTTTCCACGCGTCATAAATTCGATTAAACGCGTAGGTGTTCCTGCCGAAAAGGATTCTTCTAGTCGACAGATTACACCCTTTCCCATCCGTCTTATAACCCATTCCCCGCCGCGTTCTAGCGCTGCGATCGTTTCGATGCTTATTGGATTCACTTAACACGTTCAGTGCCACGTGTACCATATATAGTACACGCCAATTTCTGGGAGAAAATATTTTTAACCAGCTAACTATGGAATTTAGTTGGAAAAATCTCTGGTTCTGTACGCAATAAAATCGAAAAATGGAGCGTGTACTCGTCGAATGCAGGACGAATGCACGTAGAGTATATTTTAATGAAAGATCAGAGCGAAATAAAGAAGAATTACATGTTTATGTGGAAAAATAAAGAATTCGTCGCTGAAAGAATTAGTATCATGTCAAACTTTACGATCACGTGTATACTCGTCAGCACAGTTAACTGGTTAAGGGACACATGGTCACGGATGGTGGTATGCGTTACAAAGCAGCGAGAACATAAAAGAATAATATCGGAATATATAAGAATGACAAAAAACTTGAATATAAGTTAATATTTTGTTTAAAAAATTAATACTGTTCATAAGTGTAGTATCGTAGTTTTAAGACAGTGGGACAGCGAGTGTTCTGAGGTCCATAAAAGAGAAAGGGACTCATGAAGAGCAGGCCCAAGGGTTGGTGGGCTTTGCCGAGGGATGCGTAAGCAAGGATGATGAGTGCGTGGTGGTGGGAGTAAGGTGTGTTTGAGAATTCTTTGGAAGTGTGAGTGAGAAGAATGTTTGTGGGGGAGAGAATGATTTTTAAGTGCGGATGGCGAGAGATGTGGGAGAGAGTTGCGTCGACTTGAGAAGAGAAAAGACCTGTATACTGCGAGTTATATCGTTTCTGTTTATTTGTATTTTATTCAATTCCTATGTTTTTTTAAATAAAACATATTTAAATTCCAATAATACCACATAAGCGAAATATAACTGAAATTTAAATATGGGTTTTGTTAAATAGACAGTGGGGAATCGAATGTTGTAATGGCGACTTCGAGTTTCGTTACCTAAAGTCGAAAAGTGTAAAAGGCCAGTTTGATTATTTAACTAATGGGAGACTGACGTGTCTCTTTTCTTTTAGTATTTTATACTACGTCGGATAATTCAGGTTTTTCTGAAAAGAAATGTTAGAAATTTAAGGCTTAATCTTTGCAGTTTATGCGGAGAAAATGAAAAATGCTGACACTTAAAAGAAACTAGTTTTGTTATTTTTATGGAAAAATATTCTTATGGTTTCACTTGTCATTTTCTTGAACTTTCGCTTCGTTACAGTTGAGACTAACGATGTTTTTCGAGTATTAATTCTTTATAAATTTCAATATTAAAAGATCTAAATATTTTTTAATTTTCACAAGAACAAAATAATGCTTCTCTGTTCAAATTAAATAAATGAATCAACATTTATCTTTCTCCTAACCAAGATTCATAGAATAAAGAAATTCCACACAAACCTCAACCAGGTACAACTCATCATACGCCAAATAAATACCACAAAAAACCACCGAAACTCTAAAATCTCCGTTCCGCGTCTCATTTAACACTAAATTTACAGAACGAGTCAATTTCACTCAAATTGAATTCCCTAAACATTATTTGGTAAATGTGTACAGTGATTTCGCTTGATGCAATAACACAAATGTGCATTTCAATTATCCACTTTCAAACTTAAAATTCCCAAGATTTAACTGAATATTAATTATCCTAAGAACGATACGACAAACTATAAATTAAACACCCCATCATCTATCATAAAACACTCACCGATCCCTTAAACTCGTTGGACGGGCGCCGATTAACACATTGCGTACCGATAACGAGAAATCTCGTTTTTACATAAACACACTTAGCTATGCAGCTTCGCTAATTACCACAGCATTGAAAGAAATATAAAATTTAATTAGAATTGATTATCTATTTAAAATATATTACATAACAATATGATATCTGAGTTTTTCTATATATAGTGATATAAATTGACCTCAGTGAAAATTGCCATCCGCACAATTGAGTTTTCTGAAAATTAGCCGGTACGCAATGTGTTAAAATACATGTCATCCCCGCGTGGCACCATCCGATTGGTACCGCAGCAAAAAATGAAGTATCCATGCAAACTGCGTCATTACAGGTAATCAAGACGGTATCGCTGTACATTAGAGCAAAGGCCCACCAACCGCGATACACGGTAGATCCAGCCGATACCGAAATACTGGATTGTCTAGACGAAAGTGAGTGCCGGTCGACCAAGTGTACGGCCATTATTTCGTAGACAAATATTTATGAGGTTTTTACTTGGGCTAACCGCGGTATCAGATACGTTACGCCAACCGCGGGAAAATTATTCCGTCCCAGCTTTCAGTAAAGTAATTAGCAGTTAATGAAATCGCCGCGACACGGACGTAGGCCTGAAATCCGATGCCTCGAAATGAAATGCAATCTGGTGGATCTCGCCGGGCGTTGTCGCGATTCCTTTCCTTATCCACGGTGATAATGGCCGATCCCGAGAGTGCGCGGCGAGTGAGTAAGAAAGTATACGCCGAGTAGGATAATTAGAAGCGAAGAGCGCGCGTGGGTTAGGTCTTAATTGCTCGTCCCGACATGAATTATCCGGCACACTCTCCGGCTGAAAGCGTTCCATTGTCAGGTGGAGGAAGTGGAAGTGTCTATCTGGCCACTGGCTGAAAAACCAACTGCTCGCATGGGAAACCCTTTGTCTTCAGACCTGGTCATGCTCGCTTATCGCGCCACACTTTATGAAATTCCGTTACGTAACAACCCCGTTTAATTATTTATTTATTTATTCGCGAGCGAACGAGGTAGGTTAATACCCTTGCCACACAGCCGAGCGTGATAGGGTGTGAATATACGAGATCCTTCGGAAGTCATTGCGAGAGCTTCACGAATTTCTCGTAGTTGTTAACACGTTGAACTGTGGAACACAAAATGGAAAAAATATAATATCAAATCATTTCATTGAATTGCATTATTATATTACATGTTCATCTAACTGAATTTCACTGCATTACGTAGTATTATTTATTATTTTTTTAGTATTCAATAGTTTTAATAATTTTATTCAAGCGAACGTATCTTGTAGCTTTGAAGTTACAATGACGTTGAACGTAAACTCCTGTGTATACGAAAGTTTAAGTTGATCAATTATTTAATGGCATTCGTCAGTTTTCAATAAAAAATTAAATAAATCGATTTAACCCAGAATATTGATGTGTGACTTCAAAGTCACACGGGCCTACAGAGGGTTAACGTGGATAAAATAATATGAATAGAATTTGGGGAAACGGTGTTTAGTTCAATTTTCGAAACGCTACGCGATGGGTTAATTGTTCGAGTCGCAGTCCTTTTGAGAGGAACATTGTCGAAGGGTTGTAAATGGAGCAATGGTGGTTGCGTTAGCGTATGTAGACTAAGTAGAGAGACTAGAATGATCAGAATGATCGAAGATAATGCGAGCTGGAAAGAAAATATATTTACGGAGATTTGAGTCAAGCAATCATTTCTAAGCAAAGTAACCAATTTATCTCAAGTTGGATACCTAAAAGTGTAATAATTATTGCTCAGAAATACAGAAACTTTATACTTATATACAAAATATAATTAAGGCATTAATCGTATCGAGAATTTCATGTTACGCAGAAAAGAAGTAAACAAAAATTGTAGAAAGTAAAACTGAAGAAAGATAAGTTTCTATAAAGAAATTGGATGACGTCTGATCATTAATAATATTTAAATAATATAAATGTTTTGACCAGTACTACCAGATCCACAAAATTCTGATCAAGACTGTACGAAGGTACGAATATTTTCAGAATTTCTGTTCCCTCTTATTCAATGTCGTGATTCAGTAAAAATTCGCGATTGTAGGCGGTTAACGTGGGCACAGCTATATACATACAACTTTGTTGCAACTCGGTGCGTTATGCTATACATACACAGGTACACTCTGTCACTCCGAAATGCGATAAGTCACAAGATTACATTAAGGAACATCGCATAACTCTCCGAGACCACGCATTTGCAACAATAATTTCCGCAAAATTCCAGCTGCAAACATCTAATAGCGAACATTACAGAAATATCTGTTTTCAAAGTGTACCGTGGTCTGCCAAATCAGAAACAATTTGGTAAACTCTCTACATTGTATTATTGTAATAATATGAAAACCCTTGCATTGGAGACATTATAAAATGCAAATAATATACTTATAATATATATTTTACAAAATCAATTTTCTGATCATTTATTAGTTACAGTTTATTCTGAATGACAGATACTAAAACGTAATATTATATATAATAAACTATATTTGAACATCGTCTATTCATTACAAAATAATATTAATGGATCAGTTATTGTCATATCCAAGTTTTTGCTACCAATAGTAATATTTCACCCGAAATTTACAATGTGTAAATCATATTTAACTATCATGAATATTAATAATCATTAATATTTATTTATTAATTACGATTTGACAGAGTGACACACATAAAACACAATGAAGCAAAAATGTCATAAAAATATAATATTAAATGTACAGCGTATTTTGTAATGTAATCCTTTCGTTCTGCGTAGACTATTCAAGACAATGATCCGTACGTGCATACATATGTAGCCACTCTTTTTTTTAAAAATCACCGGTATTAAAGTAATCAAGATAACTGGCGAAATCGTTAGCTGGTAGCCATGTTGATTGTTGTTCGGAGGTTTCAGCAATTAATTTTTACAGCTTTCACAGATAACGCAAGAAATAAAGAAACAGGATTTAATTGACGGTCATTGAAGCCCCTAATACGTTCCGCAACAATATCTGCGCAGCAATTATGACCGATACATGCTTTTGCTTTTTGCCTGGACGTGAACACTAAATCTGTTTTACACGCAACTCTTTCTTCTTTTTCATGTAAAGAGTAAAGCGAACTTCCATTCGCGCACACATTGTTATGTAAATGTCGGAATCCACATAAAATTTGTTGCAGCAATCAAGGAGTGTACGAGGAAAAATATATTAAACATTTTACTAACATGAATTAACTTTACTCAATTTGTTACATGCTTATGTATTTAGTTTAGTTTTTGTTGTATATTTTGATTTTGTAGTCTGTCCATGTATTTTACCTTATTCATTGCTGTTTACAATTGTACAGCAATATATAATTATTTTTATGTAGCGTAGTTAAAGTATAATGTTAATAATTAGAAATTTGCTTATAAACTCATTATAATAAGCAAAAATTTTATTGCAAGTACTCTTAGTTGTGGTTACGTTTAATTAAGGACTCTATAAAGTCGATGTATATTTCTACATTCATTACGTCCATATCGAATTAAAACACATTTACTAGTTAATCACATTAACCGTATAATTGCAAATTCTCTAATTTCAAGGAAAATTAAGGTTCACATGCGCACTCAATATGTTAATTAAACATGTTGCAAGAGCACAGTTAATTCATCATGGTATTTCAAATTCAAATCTAAGAACGGATACCATTAAGTCAATATCAATTAAGAATTATAAAATATAATTAAATTAATCTAGAATACGGTTCCTATAATAGGTGTATCTCTGCTTTAATTTCACGCAGGAGTTCCACGCACGGAACATAATTAATATTGCTTAAGAGATGCCACATGAATTATTTGAAACGAATCTCTCTTCCGATGAATTATTTCCATGGGATACCGCATTTTAAACGTACCAACACTTTGTATACACGTAATACTACCATAACCAATCAAATAATTCGTTACCAAATGAATGTAATCAAATCAAAGGATAAATTTTTCTTAATAGAAACAGAAACCAAAGGAAATAAAATTGAAAACCTGATTAACACTAACACTGTCGAGCTGTAAAATTGACTTCTTGAAATTTTATTATAGAAACGCCAAAAGTGTAACTATTGAGATTTCTACTAATTTACAATTGAGATTACGTATTGCTAAATCAATGTTTTCAATGATTTCTATATAAATCATCTATTACCTTTCCAGTAATCGTCAAAGAAAGAATCTGGAATGGATCATTTCGACCTGCCTGGTAATTCTAGTGTTAATCAGATAATATAGGAATTATACAGTTAAACGAACGAAAGAAGACGCAGAATTTTCAATGAAATTTTACAATCGGTTACGGTACGTTTAGGTTTAAGTACGAAACTGGTGCAAAAAATCCAGTGCGAACATTGTTAGGCTGCGAAACGAAATTTCCGCTTACACTTGTAACTGCGATTGATTTCCATGATCCGGCATCATGTAATTTCTCACATTCAATTTTCAACGAATTAATGCAACAGTTTGCATAAGTCGATGGGAGTACCCTATGATTTATCATGTAACGCAGGAACGTATCGCGGCACTCGTTTGCAAGTAAAAATCAACACGATCGGCGAAAACGATGTTTATGCGCCGCCCATAATGCCGATGTTTCGGGTTATAAATTTTTACGACGTTCGTGAAGCACTGCACTAAGCGATACGTATCTCTTCGATCTATCTGTCTGTAATCTCGTTATTGAATGAACTTCCAAGGAAATTCAGTTTGATCTTCGCTCGCCAATCAACGAATTGCACGTTCTCGAAAATTACAAAAACTTCTGCTGGAACCTCGGCACATTAAACGTGTAATCAAATTAAATGATAGCTCCCAGCTTGATTTTACATTTAATTTAATGCGACCCTTTGTACATTGTACGCAAAGTAACTATCTACTTGTTTCGTGTACTTGTAAGGTATTTTACGATATCACTGCTCGAATTCGGCAGACATTGATACAGAATTATGTATGCGTATAAACATGTATATTTATTGTGATACACTAATAGGCAAATCACAATTTTTGCCATCTTCCTCATCTTTTCCTTAATTATCGAAATCTCAGGCGTTGGAGAATACAAATAAATATTATTTAGTGAATTTGGTTTTTATACGTTTCTTTTTGTGCAAATATTGGCGATGATACATACAGTGGAGTATTTACTGCTAAAAGCAATAATTCATTGGACATATTGAGATGTTTTATAATGTTCTTTGTGAAGTATTAAATAAACATTGAATTGCATTTGCTGTGCACATATTGGTTGACCCACAGAAATTGCAGAAATATTATTACTTTCGTACATCTTTTACTGGGATCTTTAATATTTTTGTTTCTTATATCATTTATCCGTATGTAACCAAAACATATACGCAAATCGATATATATATAAATATTAGAATAAATGTAGGATTATTGTTTAATTGTACCTTCTAGTTCGGTTATCGAATTTCAACTAAATGAGACAACAAACTTCTAATCTTCCTTTATTTCAAGCAAATCAACAAAATCTGTCCGAATCTATCATCAATACATAGTTAAACAAATTCCATTGCTTTAGCTGAAATAAAGCAGTACATTATCTAATTCAGTTGTAATTCGATGATCAAACTAGAGTGTCCATGGATTTGTAAAGGTTCAGTGCCCAGAGGTAATGATGTCATTAATAATTTATTGCCAACATAATGCCGACTATTTTATCAACACATCCTTGATCATTCTACCTCACTTAATCATTTAATGAACGTATTCAATAATAACCCATTAAAATGCATATCACGAAAGAAGCTATTAAAACAAAAGTAGTACCTGCGGATCACGATAACAAAGTAAATATTTCACGTTTAATGAATCGTTTTATAACGATTACCCACTAAGTAGCGAGGAAGGCTCGGAAAACAAGGTTGCACGAGCAAGAAGGCAAACACCGGAACTCCCGTGTTTAGATGCGCCGCGTCTAGTTAATGTTCCTGGCGATAACAGCCCGATCTAATTACGTACACGCATCTGTTTAACAGCAACGATGTTGCAAACATGCTTTTTAACTGCAGACTATTTTGACTGTGAACGGCGATCATTACAAGGTGATTGTACATTTTTATAATTAAGAGTTGCAACATTATCTGATGTTTCCATATCGCGTAACCATATCATGCTTTTCTCTGTGGCAAACTGATCGGCTTTCTCTCACTATAATTGCCACCGGCGTAATTGACAAGATCGGCGAGACGCAACACGGTTTGCGTGTCCGACCATCGGAGAACGGAAACGGCCGCTTTTTTCCCGATGGACAGCCGAGATTTCATTCGCTCGGCTTTTCCGCGAAAAATAGTTCGTGACGTCTGATCGTCGCTAAGCAAACGAACTCATTGATCGACCGAATAGCAGGCTCATTGTTGCACGGTCTCTGCAATATTGCGTCGCACGAAAGATAACGAAACTGGCGCACACACAGATACGACATAATTCCTGTGATTACGTGCACGACACAGCCTGTATACACATTGGATTGTTAAATCGTAAAACCTCCGATCTTCGGCGTGTGATCTATGGCGCTACGGTTTTCTTCAGTCCTTCAACCCCTCGTCCTCTGCCTTTCTTTTTCTACTTGCCTCCGCGCCCTTAAGGTGGAACGAGAAGCTTGTGACCATTTTTTTCTGACATCGAGTCTTATGATGTGTGTGAAATGGTGTGATATTGATGGTGGCAAGTTTAATTCTCTTGGAGCAATGATAAAATAGAATAATATAGGTGTGTGAATAATTTTAAAGTTCGTTATGGGAAAAATGTAGATTGCTTGCTAGTATTTGCACCTTTGCAACTAGAAGGTTAAATTGCATTTGACTGTTTACGTAACAGTGTTAGGTAACAATAATAAAAAAGATATTTATAATCATGATAAAACAATTAAAATTAATTAAAATCGTAATAACGTCGTAGTTTTGTCGGCTTGGTCACATTTACTATATATATAACACTAATTCTATTGACGTTTAAATTCCCATTTTCATCATTTATGTAAAAAAGGCAAGATTGTTATTCATCAAGGAAATCTGTGGATATTTTTGGATGGTACTGTACATGCAAACTTATCTCAAAAACTGTGCGCCACGAGTTGAGCGACTATTAGTCACCCGCCTTATCCAGAACTCGTTCTGCGGAGAGCGACTATCGTCGTTCAAAAAACGGTACCTCTCGCTTAACACGTGCATTTTGTCCTACATAAGAGGGTATTTCTATTTAGAGTAATAGGTAATCAAGTATTATCGCTTATTTCAGTGACAACTATTTTGAAACACATTTTTCGAAGAAACAACACGGTTTCCCAAAATTTTAGTAGAGAGGAAGATTATTTTTCGATTGAAAAAGATAAAATATTCCTTTTTTAATATACGTCACTTTTCGATTTTTTGAACATTTTATTTTGTGTATACCTCTCAGAGTGAAGTAGACATGTTAAAAATAATGAAGAAACAGTAAGAATAAACCTTAAGATCATTAGATGTCTATAAATACTGTTTTCCCTTCTCCCAGTTCATTTATGTAACATACTAGTAATAAATTAATTTTTCCCGAAAATACATCATTAACCATATAACATTTAAAAGATATCGAATTTCCGTCGTCTGCAGCATATATTTTATTGTATCACACGTTTTAAGGCAATGAATTTCTAACGCGAACTATGATCCATTAATCAGTCGTTATCACGAGGAGAAAACTCTTCAGTAGATTTGATCGGTCTTGTAATCTTACGGTAAATATAACAGCGATGAAATGCATATTTAACTTTCCTGAAACCACGTGTTCCTGGTGAGAATAAATTTTCTGTGTCTTAACTTTCGTTGTGTAACACACGAAAAACCATCAAGATACTTTTTGCCAACGAAACGTTTCTGCGTGGAATTATTTCGATCTAATGAATAATACAGCAAATTTTTTCTGAGCCTTCCTTTACATCGCTTGTGTTTCTACGTTCCATCGCATAATTTTTCTTCAACTGAGCTGAAACTTGTCAACGTACTGTACTAACATACAGTGAAGTCTCTCGTATTCGAGTATTCTAATATTTCAACTTCTACTATCTAAACACTTTTCTATTCATACTTTGGTTATATGGAAATTTCAAAATATATAAAGTAATGGAAATAACAAAATACTTTTCTTACAAACGTGTCAAAACATGGAAAGCAATTAAAATAACAAAATATCTGTATTGCAAATGTTTCAAGATGTGGAAAGCAATTGAAATAACAAAATACTTTTGTTACAAACGTGTCAAAACATGGAAAGTAACTAAAATAACCAATTACGTTTGTAATAGACATTTCAAAATTAAAATATACGCGCACCTTCTGTGTAACAGTAAAAAACTCTAATCACTTCTGCGGGATTTGATCTGAAGCAAAAAAGGAATATGAACGGAACGATAAGTAGGTTAACAGGAACAAACTTCCTGGACGATCAGCGCAATAAGCTATAATCAAATATGTGATGTATTGTGTCCAGCGGTGGTTGTAATTTATTATCCGCGACGCACCTGCATGATTTAAGTCACTATAGACGTATCGTACACATGCTAGCAGCGATAGGTTTCTTACAAAACCGCGGGGATGTAAGCACGACGGACATCGTATTGCGCACTTTACGAAAGTGCTCGTTCGTGTCGCCTTCTGAAAAGTACAATATGGAGCAACGAGTGGCGCTATTACTAGGACAGGTAATCGTGCAAATTGCTACCTATTTACGCAATACGTCACGAACCGAGGAATCGCTCTGTCGCCCAAGTGCAGCGAATTGTATATACAAGGAACATCACTCAACTGGTACACGCCGATTTTGATGGAAATTCACTTAGCGCATGAAACTTGCTAAGAATATCCGACGAGTGGGCATACAGGGTGTCCCCATATGTTCGATGATGTTCAATGTCTTTATTACGTGCAGTGATATTGAAAAATATTGTTCACAGAAGTTTGTTCGGAAATTTTAGTAGAGGAATTATAGGGATTTAGGAATGTAAATTTGTTTTTACAGTATAGAAATTATAGAAGATTACTTCTGTAGTATAGAAAGTATAGAAATTTAGAAATAGAAGTTTATTTCTATTCTATAAAAACTATAAAAAATTAGTATGGATAATCTAGAAACTTGTTTTACAAAACTCCTTTATAAAAGAATCTTAACTTTTCGGACACCTTTGAAGTAACGAATAGTTCTAGAAATAATTGCATTTAAAAATTCAAATTGGACGCCCTCTATTCTGTTAATTTTTACATGAACTAATTTTATTACTTTCACGTACAGAATCCACTGCCCAAAGCTGTCCCCGATGAACTAGGACACCCTGTATACATAGGAAATTCAAGCAACCACGGAAAAGTTGTGCAGTCCACTGCTGAAAAACTTACTGCATTCATCGTAAATCTCAATTCAAACCGATAAATACCTTTCGTAAGATAAGTTTCTTATTCTAAAATTTTTCTCTGGTTTCCGAGCGTCTGGTAAATTACATTAGCATAAAAGTGTCGTTCTTATGCGAGTCGAAGATTTCAGGCATGCGAAAACCGAGAGGAATTCGCACGAGTTTCAGTGATCAACGAGAAAGCAAGTAACAACGCGATAATTAATGACTCCCGGAGGATACCGGATGGCTATACGCTGGATCACTGTTCCAACTTGATGAAACCGTTCGCCGTTGATCTGGTAGTTGGTTAATGAATTCATTGACCGACTGTCTGATTGTTAGAAAAAAACGTGCTTCATTTAGAACCTTATGGTATTCATCGAGCCAACTAAAGGGTTCTTATATTTCATCGAAACAGACTGTGTAATTAATCCTTTCGATGTAAACTGTAAAAGTTTGTTTAAACATTTAAACAAATGTGTAATCTACTCGATTTTTGAAAAGATAGATGATCAACCTACTTATAGTTAATCAGAAAATTGCACATTTTCACTATGTATACTTAATTTCATCGAATTCTATGATTAGCTAGTTAGCTATCATCTACAATCGGAAAAAATAGATACTGTTACACATTCTTTTATTCGCTACAAATGGTTCCCCATACATTCTGTATAACGTACAACGAAAATTTCTTAACACTAGAACTACCGAACAGGTCAAAATGACCCATTCCAGATTTCTTCTTTTCAGGATTATTAAAAAAATAGATGCTCCTCTGGGTGATTAAAGAAATTGATTTGGCAATATGCAAATTGAATCATGAATCAATTAAAGTCTCAATGGATGCACTCTTAAAGTTTCTATAGAGAAGCTTCGAAAAGTCAATTTCAGTGCTCGGTAGTTCCAGTGTTAATTTACAAATCTGTACACCTGCTTCGAAACACAATGTAAAAAGAAGATTATTCTTCCGAAGAAATTAAGCACTTCGTGAATAATCGGCGACTGTATAAGTAACCGATGCTCGTAAACGCAGAAAACTTTAACCCTGTCCGCTAAGTACGGTAAGTATCTCAAGCGTTAGGTCTTTTTTTTATCACCCTGTATAAATTCCGGTGGTCACCGCGATAGCTACGTGTGCGCGGTCGAAAGGACGCGGTGTGGTATACGGGCTGCATACCGCGATGCACGTTATCGGAATTCCTAAGTTCGCTTGTAACGTACAAAACGCCAATTCGATTGCGGTTATCGAAAAGCACGCGGCCAATCAAAAGGCCGTTAATTGTGTACCGGACCCACTATCTTCTCCTTGCCCTCCCGATGCCCCTTTTCCTCCCTCCCATCAACGTTTTCTCGCTCGTTTCTACTAACCAATTTATTCATCCTTATCGTTATCTCGTAAACGACGTATATTTCGCGTTTCTTTCGAGAGAATCACTATTCGCATCCACTTGCATTTGCATGCATCCGCGCATCGACCGAAAGATCTACAATTTCTTTGGTCCATTGGAATTTTTTCGGGGGAAGTTTTGTTTCTACTTTACAGGCGAGTTTACACAATTTACGCGTGACGATTTTTATGCGCTTCGAACGTAGGTGTACCTTTTCATGGCGGTTATCTTTAACTTTGAATGAAAAAAGCCTCAACGTTAAGGTAGAGAGATTTGTTAATTGAATGTAAAGATTTTCAAAAGTCTCTCTAAATTTGGATAACAAATATTTCAAAAAATTTCGCTTCGTTAGTTAAGTTCAGACAGCATTTTCACGCATAGAATCTCTGTATTTAATGAAGGAACAAGCGTTTGACAATGAGTGTTTATTATATACCGAGAAATTTTTATGAAAATTTATACTGAATGCAGTTAAATATGTTGACTGAATGAGAATGTAGCTAACTGAATGAGAAGTACATATGTTGCATATAGATGTACTGTAGGTATCTATTACTACAGGGAAATTAAGAATCCCAATTGCTTTATATGCAAAATTGTCAAAAACGGAATTTATAGTACACATTTTGCTACAAAGGAATAAGTGATACATAGAAACCGAAATTTATTGTGGCAGTCAACGTGTTAACACTAGATTTACAGAACGAGCCAATTATAAACATTATTCGGTAAATGTTTGGATCGATTTCGATTGAAACAGTTACGCAAATCTGTACCTTAATTGTCTACGTTTAATCCTCCGATTCCCAAAATCAAAATGAACGAATATCAATTTTTTCAAGGATAGAACGAATAGTACAATAAATATCCGTAAAACTAGGGTTAACAATTTATTCCAATATACCAAATCATTCACTCAAAGACACTCCTCTATTCCATATACCGAATTATAAATCTACATTTAATAATAACATCACCAATAGGATTTGCACCATTGCAAACGAATATAGTGACCAGATAAATTTCTTCTACGATAACAGATCGAAATCCAAGGCTATAACTCTTGTGCAATGAGGCATTGATCTCCTTTCTCAATCGCACCCTGCAATAATACCTGCTACACTATCAGTTATAAGTAGACTGCGAACTTTTATGTATTTATGCGAAATGTGAAAGCGCAAACTTGCACAGAACGCGCGCGGCACGAAAAAATGTATAAAGTATTCAAACTATGGTACTGTTTACGTTTTTTTTTTTTTTTTAAGAAAAACTACTTCCCACTGCAAGCCCACTGTTTCAATTAGATTCAGAAAAATTTGAAATTGCATAAAGACCCGGCTAGTTATAAGCATTAGTTATTACTATATTAGTGTGAACGCTCGTAAGTCAAATACCAAATTCTAAAATCCTATTATAGCCAATACTCTTACATACGTTAGTAAAACAGGGATTATTATCCACGAGTAAGTACAATAAAACGAACGAAATATCCCCTCTAACAGAAAAGTGAAACGCAAAGTGAAATTCCGCCGACAAGTGTGACGAACGTCCATTCAACGGCCATCGTAACACGGCTCGTCGAGCAAACGGTGACTTCACCCTCGGCTCAACCTGCCCGATTCGATCGGCTTGACTCGCTCGTGCATGGAAAACGGGAAAGGAGCGGAGTGCGAGCGCGACGAAAGAAAAAGAAAGGAAAAGGTGCGGAAGATCCGAGTCCGCCGCGTGAAGTTCGCATCGGGCCTGCTGCCGCCGCACCGTGTTCCCGTTTTCATGGCGGGCCAGGTGTGGGAGTGACCGTGAGAGATACCTAGTTCGATAAGACGATCGATCGTTGGGACAATACCGCGACGGCGTCGATGAAATCGTAAGCGAGAGCCTATCAGCGATCGTTATGCGATAGATGGCCCGGATCGTTAAGGGCTTCTGTTTCCCGTACGCGCGACGCGTGCTGTCGCGAGCACCGCTACGTGCAACGTGCACGCGTGCACTGCGATCGGGTTCCGATTAAACTCGCACCGGTCGCGGTGCCGAGTAATTTTCGCCGCGCTCTGTCCCAGATACCAATTTCGAATCGCCGGTGTCCTGACACCGAAGAAATAGGTGATCGCAATTGTCAGCGTTACACGTGTTACCGTACGTTACATGATTGCACCGCGACTCATTTACATGACATGGTTTACAGATGCCGTTTAATACATTCGCTGCCAGCGTCGCATATTTCTGACAACCGTAATTTTAGATAAAGAAAATGAAATTAATTCTGTAGATGTACTGTTATTTAAAGTTATAATGTTATAGTTGGAAAACTCGGTGACTCGGTTTGGCTTCATTTTCTCAATATGAGTCGCTTAGAAGCCAATGTGGTTAATACTTTTGGATATCCTCTGATTTTTGTCAATTTTCATGGAATAAGTAATATTCTCTTTAGTTATTACAGGATTTACTCGTTTCTTCGTTTTTCCTGGGTGAGGAAGCTCTTCTTTTTATACATTCTGAATATGGTGTATAATTTCGGAAACGGAAACATTAATTTTCTCAATTTTCGTTTTCTGGATTTAACGGCATTGGCTTCTGAGCGACTCATTTGTGACGGCCGCAATTTTATATTTCAAATAAGGGCAATGAAATTAGCTGTATAGATAGTGTTACTTAAAGCTATACCGTTATACCTTCTAAATACCCGTTCAATTATTAATCACATTAGTTTCTCACCGTCAAACAGAAACTTCCAAACACAATCAAATCTTATTATGATCACGCAACCACTGAACGCGCCAATGGCTGCGTTAATAACAGCAAAGCCGCGTTTAACATTGTAGCGCTCCCAAAAAAATGTGCCCCAACGGATACACACACCATTTGTCGCAGCACGATCAATTTTATCCGACACAGTCAAACTGGATAAACGGCTCGCCATGATTACGCAACGACCGCTCGTTATAAATTCCGATCGAACTGGAAATCTCTGCTTCATATTGCTTCCAAGCCCAAAGATACGTTCGCAATGAACGCAACATTCTGACAGGCACAAAAATTTCTACCCAACACCACTGTTACGACTTCCGCGTCAGCAATAAACTTTAAGATTAATTTTCGTACATTCACCTACGAGCATAAATCATTTTCAGGCATAAAGCTTCCCTTCGCCATTGGCGAGTACGAGATCGCGGTCGAAAGAACGTTACAAGCGAACGGAAGCTGAATATCTCGACGAACGAAACGCGCTACGCTGGGCTAAAGAGCTGGCATTCGCAAGAAATACGGATACGATTCGACATAGCAGTTTTCCAGATGCCATTGCTACGCTTCACGCATGCACTACCAACGTCGCATGTTTGCAACAGTCGCCATCCTAGACTTTGCGCGAAGGAAATGAAATGAATGCGATAAGTATTATGATTTAAAGCCGTAAGCCATGGTATTATATGTAACATTAAACGTAGCGGCATACTTTAGTTACCGATCGTATGTTTGCGAAGGGAATAAGGTGATCGTTGATTTAACCCTAATCGTACCACATATTTTTATAACGAAGCATACCACGATGTGATTCTTAGTCACTTATGAGAATAAAAGGAACGATTAAAATGTTATTGTTTTTGTTTATAGAGCTCAAATTTTAAAAGACCAAAAAACTTTTGGAAATGCAATATGAAATAATAAAAAAATTTAAGTAAAAAGTTCAAATATGAGTCAAACTCACATCGTGGTCCGATTACGGTTAATACGGAAACAATGCACAAAATAACTTCTGGATAAGAAAGAAATTACTTTTCTAACGATAATGGAAGACTATAGATGCATTTCTTTAAGTACCGATCGTTTGATCGAGCGTGGTACGTTTAGTGTTAAGAACTCAATGACTCGTTCTAGTTTCATTTTTTCAATAATTTGTTTTGAAGATTTCTCGGATTGAATGGAATATTACAAATGTTGTATTTAGGAAAGCAACAACTCTGTCTGATTTCATTTCTCTCGTATTTTATTTAGATTTGTTGGGCCTTAAAGAATTTTTGGACGGAGAAGATTGTCAGACTCGTGAGGAAGAATTCAAATGGAATTCAATAAATATAAATGTCACTTAATTCTTTCGAGTCCTATTAAATATTATATCTCTATTATCAATTGTGAAAATGCTGAGAAGAAAACGTGGGTATAGTGTAAGCATAGAATTTCGTTCTTTTTCGAATGAATTATTAACAATGGAATCGTTTTGTCGAGGATGATTGTGAAAGAAAGCATAGTGCAAGGGATGAGATACGTGAGAAACCACGCCGATGACCCATCATCATGTCGACGTCGACTAGCAACCGGCCATTTTGATAGTTTAATGTTACGCGTCCGCTTAACAACTTTACTCTTAAGAATAGACCTACCAAGTAAATACAGACTTGACAGCAAATATCCTACAGCTGTCGTTTCACCAAAGAAGAAGTCATTTCTGCCCTTGGGTATTATACTACACGTCTATTGGAGCGAAGGCTCTCATTAAATATATTCTGAATAGTAGAACCTGTCAAACGGTAAAAATAAAACGTCTGGGCCAAGGGAATTTATGCAGATTAACGTTTCCATTGATAAACTCGGACAGAATCAAAATTAAATAACATTTCTTTTTGTTCGTCAATTTCAAAAGAGATTAAAAGTAAAATGAAACTATATTACATTCTAGTGAATTTTATCATTTGTTCAAAATTTTTGCAAATTGAAAATTAAAACTCTTACTGTTGCATGAATTTTCATATTACACACGATTCTTGTTTTAAATCAATCGTGCTGAAACATTATGTTCGTTTTCTAACACGTAATTGTCTTTATTTATAATAAAGCAGGATGTTATTCCTTCAAGTTAATCTTTCAGTTAAGTTGCTCCATTTTAATTTGAATATTATCATGACAAGCTTCACATCTGTGTAGTTAATCAAGAAAATTCGAATCCGTTTATTCGACTACTTAAATCCAAGTTCAAATACTCGAGTATTCAAATGTAGATTTCAAACTAAAGTACAAGTTATAATGATTATTTTTAGTATTATTTTGATAGCCAGGTAATAAAGAACTATTCTGTATGAGTTCAAATATTAACACTAGAACCACTATACCAGGAAAAGTAACTGATTATAATTTACCTATTTCGCAATTAATGATATCTTAAAAGTATTAAACACATGAAATAATGTTCAAAATGAATAGTTTCACTTGAATACTGCAATGAATTCTAGAAGAAACCGGAAAAAATCTTTCGACACAATTTTTATAAAGATTACCTATTATTCATACAATCTGCTCGGTGGTTACAGTATTAATGTACACGAATCAGATTAATTAATAGTCCGTCGCAAAAAGATTGCAGAAAAGTACACCAAAACAAGTAAACTGGAGCACGAATGAAGGATTTCATTTCTTATCCGTTGTCGCAATGAGAACCTGATTTCGGTCGCTGCTGCTTGTTCGTTCTTCATGATTCTGTTTGCTTGACTCCTCGTGCTTTATTTTTTTTACAGACAAACAACGACTCCGAAGGATAATCCTTTTTTGTCTTCTCTTCGTTTGTCTCTGTGTCCATTTGCAATCGTTCCAGATTTACACAGTACGATCGTGGGAACGTGAGCGATTGCAATCGTAATTAAACAGACATGAATCTGGCGTAAGTCGGTAGTGATTTGCATTAACCTGATTAATCTTCCCTCGAAATTAATCGCGATCATTTAGATACATTCATCACATGCCGATGCGCTTGCTTATCTAGAACATTAGCCACTTTAGAGAATGAATGTACAAACGAGAATCATTCTGTACACGTTCCAGAATAACAAACACAGTTTTTATCTATGATCTGACACGAAAGTTATGAGAAATACGAATGTTAACGGTACTCCGAAATATTCCTGATTTTAAATGATCACAATGTCGAAACGAATGCACACAATTGAACAAATCTGACGTTATTTTATAAATGAAAGTTTCTATTTGTGTAGCGTGTCAATTAACAATCAAATCAATATATAATCATACGCTATATAAGTAAAGACTTCTCTTCATAAATCTAACAACATTTTATAAAGGGAATTCTATATTTATATAACGCGTCAATTAACAATTAAAACAGTATATATTGAAATCCAATTTCTCGTATAAATGTGTGCAAAATTTAGCAATAATCTGTTATTATATATTTTATGGAAAATAAGAAAACAATTTTCTACAGACAAATAAGCAGAAAATCGATGTACAAGTCGCAAAAACACTTGAAATCGAATGACAAAATTCCATTATTTGTCCAATACCCAATCGTATGATGCAACGCTCAGTCAACGGATAAAGAAATACTGATTTTCCATTGGAAACTTCTTACCCACCGGACCTTTACTCTACTCGCCTGTATAGTTGTCATAAGTCAAACGCTAAGAGGAAAAAGGTCGTATCATGTTTCATTCTCCGTTGTCCTATTACACGACGGAATTCTGTTTCAGAGTTAAACGACGAACAGATTATCGGCAGCGCAAGAAGCCTCGCGGAACAGAAAAAACCGGGAACACCGAGTACAGAATGCAAGCGAAGACAATAATTCACCACCGCTTAAATGGCGACCTCGCGGAGAAGCGATATCACCGCAGGAGCAGCGTCTCTCTATAGAAATATCGAAAGATTCTAATGATCAGGTAAGCAGATAGAAGTCGTGACTCCGACGTTGCCGCTACCACTTTCGCAGAGGCGTCCCGTGTGCATCCAGCTTCAGTTTTATCGATGATCTATGAGCCAGCGAAAAACACTCGGACTCTGCATTGACGCGAATCAAACATCTCCGCGACGTCACGATTTCCGCGGTATCGACTGTGACGATCTATCGGCAGGATGCATGCAAACGGCGGACGTCACGACTCTCGAGCCGCGGGTTCCTATAGATCTATCGGGAATTCGAAATGCGAACGAAGCGGGAAATCTCGACGACCGAGGAACGGTTTCGGACGAGAACTTTCACGGAACAGATTATGACAAATGAGTGTACGATCGAACCGCGTGTGGTAAATCATTGTAAACTACCGTTCGTGTGTGTTGGGAAATTTGTTGGGAGTTTATTCTTATATTTTATGAGATAATGTATTATACTCATTTAAACATTCTTTTTGTGGATTTTAAATGTTTTAGGAACTTGTAACAGAGTCGAATTTCATCTCAAGTTGTTTCATTTTTAGCATTATTGCTTCGTTAGGATATATTCCCATCTACAAAAAAGAAACATTTCTGTCTTGACCCTTTGCGGTCGATTGCCGCCGTAATGGCGACTTCGAGCTTTGATATCTTAAATTGAAAATTGCGAATGAATTATTTAGTTATTCGACTAACGAGAAACTGACAAGTGATTCTTCTTCATTTACTATTTAAGACTTTGATGCATAATTCAGTTTTTGATGGAAAGATATGTTAGAAACTTAAAACAGTCTCGTTCGCGAAGAGTTAATAGAAAATTGTTGACCGTTAAGGGTTGAAATAGATATATAGAGTAAGTTTCATATTTTTCTAGATAATTATATCATCTAGATAATAACTCACACTCTCTTTATACAAATTAGTCTGATGAGTTTCTATACATTACAATGGAACTATAGATTTAAATTGGCAATTTGAAATTGTCAAAATGAATTATCCTAAATATTTCGTGCAATCATCGTGATCGCAAGAATGAAACAAATATGCCAGTTGCTTTAGAACTGCCAGATCTAATCTAAACGAGGACCGCAATCAGAAAAGGGATCAATATAGAGGATGAAAAGCACGCGAAAGAAATCGTGCATCCCGCAATCGAGATTCGCGATTACCATTCCTAATTGCATTCCTGAAGTAATTATGTCCGTTCTACCGTCAATCAAAGATTAAAGAGGGTATGCGTACCGAAGATCGATTCGATTTCGAAACCGATCACCCCGTCGCATCGAGATCCGCTCCGGCTCAATCGGCCAGATGCCGGTACGAAGAGCGGACTCGTTATTTCATTCTGGTAAACGTCGATCGGTATGCAAATCGCTAACAGTTCCAGGTAATTAACCTCTTACGCCGGAAATTCAAAGATTTGTCAAAATATTGCGCGAAGAATTTTGTGTCTACCCATTTAACGCGGATATAACGTGGCGAGCCGTTTTTGAGCAAGTAACATTATCTGGCTGTGTGTTCCGTTTTTGAGAAACGGTATTAAGTTTATTGAGTAGAGTTCTTTCTGAGTTGTAAATATATTCGTTGGTAGAATATTATTAAAACAATGAAGTTTACCATGTAACGAAAAAATAACTTCCTTTATATTTGGAATATTCAAGAATAAAAACAAAGTAAAAATAATAGAGGAGTATTCATGTAAATATGGTCAGGAAATTAGGTTCTAGATCTACTTTTAAATCTAGAAATTAGTTTCCTAAGATACGCAGCCTACAACGTGTTGACACGTTCGCTACCATATCTGTGACGACCATAATCCTATATTTTACATAATGAGAATGAAATTAATCCTATAGATAGTGTTATTAGAAATTATAAACTACACTATATTTAGTAACTCAATGACTCGTTTCACATTTTTCTAATATCTTGTTCCGAAGATTTACTGGATTGAAGAAAATTGTATAATTAAGGAGACCGTCACCAAAATAAGCGCTGGCAGCGAACGTGTTAATGAGTCTTTTGCTCGCAATCCCATGAAGTTCGTAAGCTTATGATTTTTCATTGCGCCGCATTCGCGACCGTCTTGGGTCCCGCATGGGACAAGCCTGTTCTAAATAGTGATAACCCGGTGAAACAATTTTTTCTCGCCAAAGACTCGCCCACAAGGACAAGAACTCCAGTTAGATGGAGGGAGAATGACAGAGGCCCGCGTAGCACAAATACAAGAGGCGAATGAGCGTTTGGGCCCAGGAAATCGCTTGCGAAGTACGAGTGGCTGCCGAGCAATACGTGCCCGTTCATTGTCCGTCCTTCCGTCCGTCCTCGCGGTCTTTCACGTGATTATTTTTACCGGTTTGCGGGCACAATGAGCGATTTCTAGCCGGTCCCATTGTTCCCCTTCGAGACGCGTCGCGTTTTTTTGCCGATGCCCGGCCCTAGCGCCCACTTGCATGGACAAGTTAGCAGGAATTTATTTCTTGACGGTGTTCCCAGGGACGGCGGTCTGTTCAAGAGATTTTTTGATTCGACGATACGATTCGCACGACTTTACACACGGAGTTGCACTCCGCTTATTGCTAATAGAATTCGTAAACAGGGAACTATGCGCATGGTTGCTTCCGTTATTTTCGGTTATTTTTGGAAATAACGTAAGTGCAGTGTGGCCTTCTTCAAATGATTCGCACGACTTTACACTCGGATTTGCACTATGGTTATGTTTGATCCTCTATAGATCCGTGTGAATTTGAAGTCGCGTACCAATATATTGGCATCTCGTTGATTCATTTCATTTCGTATAGCAAAGCGGTTAATAAAATAAAGTAATCAATTAACTTAAACTTCTATACGCTCAGGTGTGAAAGTTCAACGTCATTGTCACTTCAAAATTACGAGGTATATTAGTTTTAATATAATTATTACAACTATTGAATACTTTGTTAAATTGTATTTAATTTGATATTTGTTAATTTCATACTGCATACGTTCTTTTATAGCTACGAAAACAAATTCAGCCCATAGGTGGTCAACGATAGATTCACGGAGATATACTGTAAAGCTTATTGCATCGTTATTAGTAAACTTGATATTCGTTTATTTAGATCTCCGAAATTAGAGGTATGAAAATAAACGAATCCATATTCACGTGCATCAATCAAAATCGACCCAAACATCCACCAAATCAAATTGACTCGTTCCGTAAATCCAGCGGCAATACAATTCGCAAGCAAGAAGCTACTTAAGCGCTGTTCAAGTACACAAAAAGATCACACGAAACGCAGTAAAATCGTTCCTCACACCCCAAGAAACTACCGGTGACACTTACGTGATCCTATTTCCATGGTCCAGATCGCAGATGATAAAGCGAAACGCTGGCGCGTTTACCGCGAAGAGAATCATTGCGACTCGCGTATACCTATGTACAGCAACAAAGCAAAACGCTCGCGTATATACCTAGACCGTGTCGTATTCGCGTACGTCCGTTCAAGTTTTATTGGACAGTAAAACCGTAAAAAGTGTCCGCATAAAAGCCGGCCAACGAGAAACAAAATATAGGATAAGACGCGTGCATGCACGCATTCCCTGCTTGTATCGGGGTATATTCCGTTTTAATACCTGCAGCTGTTATTTTTACGAACCTACGGTCCCACCTCCAATCCTCCTTGCCCGTTCCCCCCTCCTCCCCCTCTCCGCCGCCACCCTCGTACCCGTTGCATAAAATCTAACGAGATAAAATATCTCGGAATAATGTCACTGAACTGTTGGATACTAATTATAGGGCCGTTATTAAATAATCGTGGCTCGGATACCGCCCATTAAAGCGCTGCTGACTTTACGACGACTGTATGTCACTGAAAGTGCATAAATAAACCACGATAAAATATGAATTGCGAGATGGTGGCGTACACTGAAATACTGAATGCCGGTTGTCCCCGATCGTCGCGCGCGGCTGAAAGAGAAAGAGGACAGGAGGAGCGCGAGGGAACCCTTCGGACCTTCCCGTCGTATCATCGGGACGCGCTGCCCGCAGAGCTGGGACGACCACGGTTTTAAACGAAACGGTAACGGTATTCGATTATCGCGCTACGGAGTTTCGCGCGTTTATGGCGTATATTTTCATGAACTTACGCAATCGAGCTCTAGGGGAAAATGTGTACCGTGAAGGTCGCTCGGCATCGCGCAGCTCGTTAGTCGCGAGAATTGGTTTGCAGGTTCCGATTTCTGTAGGAATTCGGCGTACCCTTGTTTTCTGTGGGGCATTTGGAAAGCGGATGGATATTTAGGGAAGTTTACACGTTTTTTTCATAGGATTTGATGCAGTTTGAAGTGTAACGTATTGGCGCTGGAGCTACCAAGCGTTTTATACGATTGATACGTGATCTTTGTAAGAATGACGGTAGGTTTCTGTCGGTTTGCCAGGGGATTCTTTGCAGTATTCAAGTGAGATTAATTAGTTTTAGAGACATTTCAGATATTTGAGGTTTTTAAGATACTAATAAGGGAGATGGGAGAATTCAAAGCGGTCGTTTGAATGGTTCGGTAGTCCTAGTGTTACAATCGATAAACGGAATTGTACGGGTTAATTAAGCAAATAAGATGGTTGGAAACAACAGGTTTCATTTTTTCTCTTGTAAACATCGCTCTTTTGACACTGGAACTTCCTTGTCTTGCAATTATTGATGTTTCAAAAGTATTCGATATGCGAAATGATTTTGAAAATAGTTTCACTTAAATACTGCAACGAACATCAGAAGAAGTTGGGAACAATGTATTATTACAATCTTTATGAGGATTGCATATTAACCGTACTAAATGTTCTATAGTTCTTATGTTAAACTACTTAGCTCGAATGAAATTGATTTGTTGAAAGAACATCGGATTTCATGGATTATTCTAAGATCCTTAGAATCTATGGTGAGAATCGGTAAGAAACAAGGAACATCATAAATAAGACATTGCAACAGAATATTACAAGATAAATCGCGACAGTGTCGGAAAATGAAGAAACTCCGATTAAAGGTCAATTGTAACAATTACAAATTTTCATCATCAATCAATCAACGAGTTAAAAACACAAGAAAATACTTGTCACGTTCCCTTGTAAGACTACCCAGGGATATGTCCATGAAAATAACCATTTGATAATTTCCTACGAGCGTACTTAATTAACGATCATCGCGAATGAAATGAAAATAGGAATAACTGTACACTCTGTCCAGTTTGATTAAAATAGGAATAATTGCGCGCTCCGTCTCGACTTTCAGTTAGCAGAGAACTCGATTAACGGGAGTCCGTAAAGCATCGGTCCCATTGTATCTTCGCCTTTTAGAACCGAAATCGTCCCACCGATAGATTACGAGCGTCGCTCTTTGATAGACATGACGATTGCGATTGATAATCTGAGAGATCGCGATTCCTTTTCATGGACCGACGTCGAGGGATTCTTCTAAGGCGATGGTTAACTGGCTTCCTGAAACGGGGAATTATTCTTGGAGCGCGACGGAGTGGCGGAGCGTCGTTAAAGTCTCACAAGAAAATGCTAAATAGGTCTTTGAACCGGTATAAACGAGCTCTAGAGATCCGATAACAGTCCTTAACTTAAAGCCGTGAAGTGGACGCGCGGATGCGAGAAATCGTCTCATTGGTGTGCGCTTTTTTACTTTCATCTTCGAGTGTACGATACTACGGGAAAAGTCGCACCGAGCCGGCATGTATTATAAAACGCTGTTTCAACTTGCCGCTCGGCGATTTGCGATCGCCACTCATCCGACGATCCGCCGGACCGTGCTCATCAATTACTGTAACGAAGTTATCTCGCCCTGGATCGATCAACGGTTTCAACGTGGCGACTGCTCCGAGAATTTTCAGCGGTTCATGTAAAGGTTTGCTATTCTTTCATACGACAAAGATAAGTGGTATCGGAAATAATTGTTAACAATTTAATGTCACAGTGTTGGTGCTACGCTATTATCTTCTTAGTTGTGTTAATAAATATTTTTAGTCGATATCAGTTTTCTCGTTGTAATTGTTCTCGAGCAATTTGGATGCTCCGGTCGTCGGTGATTATTGGAGCGGTCAACCGAATAATTTCAATGTATTCATTGCAGTTTACTATATTTTATTGTACTTTGTTGTACTTTATTGCATGTTATTGTATTTTATTGTATTTTAATGTATTTCGTTGTACTTCGTTGTGTTTTAATATATTTCGTTGTATTTTATTGTATTTTACTATTTCCATTGTATTCTCTTTCAAATTATTTTCTATAAGCAATTTCAAATTATTATAATACAAATCAATGCGACAAAGAGTAAGTTTTAAACCTCATATTTCCATTCGTTTGACTTACGAACATGCGAGCCCCCTTCCATAATTATGGGTACAAACATGTTGCAGTATATAATATCTCTTCAGCCATACGTTATGCGAAACAGGAACCAGTATTATCGAAGAGTTTAAAGCTGTAATGTTAAAAGCTGCAACCAAAACTTGCCAGGTGTAAATTTTCGGGGTGAATGGTTAATTGTTCCAATTCAGTACAACCCTATCAATGAAACCCCGCGGACAGTGTAGCAACGCAACAATTAAGGCAACCGAAGTGATAAAGTGAGTTTTTACGACGCCATTATACGAACGTTTAAACGGCACCATAACGTAACAATAAACAGGATCAGGATCATTGGGTCGTTTAAGGTAAAGTGTAATTAAGAACCTACCGAGGCCCTCATAAAATGCAGATTAACAAGAAAAAGTGTTCCTAACTTTCTATTATATAATCATTAGAGAACAAATAAAATTTTCTGCTTCGCGAAGAAGAGAGTTATAGGGAAAATAAAAATCTTGTCACGCATATTTCAAAATGATTTCACATAAACCTAATCAGCACGAGAAACTTTTGATTCTGAGATATATGAAACATCGATAAAAAAATAATATAACATTATACAATCATACGAAAAAATATATAAAAGTACATAACACCATCCTTACTTATTTTACCAAATAAAGAATGAAGAACAGAAACTCCTGTTTCATAATTGAGATAATTGTATGCCACTAATTTATTTTTTCCCACATATAGGACACGTATTAATTATAAATTTCCAATTATCTCTACACAGTATACCTACCACGCAGAATTCCATTTGATTAAAATTAACGATCAAACAACTCGCTTTAAACAGTTCGTCGCGAACCGTCAAAAAAGCCTGTGAAACTCTTCGATCGCGTACTTCCACGACCTTCCGACAAAAAAAAAGACAGGAACTGATAGCTGAAGACAAGGTTGATACGAACTACATAGATAGAGCTCGAAGGTCGTGCAGGACGTTCGTGACGAAAGTACAAAAGCAACAAAAACGCGCGCGAACGGAATAGGGTAACGACACCCAAAATTTCGTAGCAAAGAATCAATTGCCTCGGACAAGGACAATGCCGGGCAAACAATGGCGGCTCGTTACGGGGACGAATCGTACCAAACGTTTGCATAATAGGTATTAATGAATAGATGGACAGCCGACGGCCTTTGAATTCGGGATTCGGTTTGAAAATTAATTATGATAATGCGTCGGGACTGGTCCCATGTTCATTGATCCGCTGGATCGATGTCCATTCTATTTCGTTCAATTTAAATCTCATTCAGGGAACGATCCCTTGCGGTCACTTTTACCTTAAAACGCCTTCCTCGTCGATTCTGGTTTTAAATCAACGAAACCTCGATTGGATAATTCGTGTGCATGCCTGTGTGTGTGTGTGTGTGTGTGTGTATGTGTATGCATGCGCGTGTAATAAATTCATATCGTTAATCCTGTAACCCTTCTTCAACCAGTAGCAATAAATCACTTTTGATACATTTTCATTCACTAGAAATTCCACTATAGAAACTGGTTTTCGGGAACTGACGTTTATAGTTTTATTTTTCGAATAATAGTACTGTGGTGCTTTTATGCATTCACGTTGGGACATGTTTTATGTGTTTAATCACAGATGACAATGAGAAAGCAATGGTTGGGAGAATCATGTTGGAGTGCATTCTTTTGTTACAGGTTCATTTTTCTGAGTTCAGTTGGTAATTCTGGGTAAATGTTAACTCTTTGCACTCTAAGTTCCTTTTATATTTTTTCAATAACTTCCTATTATTCTAAGTGTTCGATTTTAAATGCATTTCAAATAAAATATATTAATGGTTAACACTTATCTAACTAAATTGAGAGACCTCCTTCTTTTCCCTCGACAACGCACTGCCTTTTATTATACTTAATTTTTCTTTCACTATTTAGTAAATCTGAAAGTAGGTTTATTTGCAATTCACCGAATACCCTAGCTTTCATAAAACAAAGTTTCTAACTCGGCAAAAAGGGTTCAATTAAAATGAATGAAAAAGGTCGTAATTACAATTCTCCATAGAAGGTTACCTAAGCCTTAGCATTAATTTATTTAAAATACCGTAAATTGTGTACCGCCGATGGTACAAGATATTATATATTATCCGCGCACCTGCAACCAGTAATGTAAAATACCATAGGCACTAAAACGTGGCCACTGGGAAAAAAGCTTGCAAAACGAACTTCTTTGCGTAAGGGCAAAAAATGTTCGAAAAGTGTACCGCATAATTAAGAAGACAATGTATAGGGCCGTAGTGAAAGCGGTTAAATCAGCCGGGACGTTTACGAGCGACGATTACGTTCAAGCAGAAAATTCTCTGTTCGGTCACCTGAGACCGAAACACCATTGCTGCCTCGGGAAACGCGCTCGTAGATTTCGTAAAGGACGAACCAGCCCGTTGACGGGTAAATCCCCCCACCCCTTCCAACCCACTGTCAAACGACGGCAACAAGAACGAATGCAGCAGCAACGTTCATGATATCTTTATTATACGCCGAGAAACAGGACGCGGATATTTTACAACGCGGTTTCTGTCTGAGTCGCGACGCGGATACAGTACAGATTGCGTTGCAGCTCGAGTGATATATTGGTGCGTTGGTAATAGTGATAAGTTACCGTGGTTCGGTCCATAAATTGGAAACAGTGGATACTAATTTCGATGGTCGGTGTACCAGATATTTTATCGGTGCACTTACAGCCACCAAGGTGGCTGCTCGGAATATCATTAATATGGATTAGATCTTAATTTATTTGAAATCCAATTGAGAATTAGCATAAACGTCATTGGCGTATTTAATAAACGTGGACGAAGTTTCTTGCTGCGCTGACAGACGGAAATATCGTCGGATCGAATCGTTTCGGTGCCGGAGGTTTTTTTGAGAAACTCTTTTGCTGGGTGTATTCGGATAATTGAAATTGGATTTTGTACGTAAATAATATTGTTAAGTAGAATGATTACATGCGGCTGTAGAAGTAATAACTGGATTGTAAGTGTTTGCATTCTAATAAAAAGTAAGTGAAAATTTCAGGTACAATCCAAAGGGGTATTTAAATATAAGACGTCGACGTGGATGGAAAGATAAAACAATTTACTGTATGTTTTTTGAACAATGGAAAGTAACTGGGAGTTTAGTAAAGAAACGAATGTTCTATGCATTTCTCTTAGCAGTGAAAGTAAAACAGGTATTTTTTATATACCACCATCGTATAAAAAATATTGACATCAGAGGTTAATTTTTGTTCCAATTATGGGCATAATTTGGCTATAGGAATACATTTTTTACCATATTTTGCACAAATTATGTTTTGAGTGCCTTTTGCAAGTTTTTTATTGTTACTTACATTTGAACAATTAAGCCACTGAAGAAAATATTTGAACAACTTTAAATGTAGTGCCATGTCATTCAGATATGTATGATGTAGCAGCCAATGTGTTAACCCTTTAGGACACGCAGTTATCTGTTCGAAAATGTTTTAAAGAGGTTTGACATATTGTAATAAATAAATATTAAAATGTTACAATAAGAAAACATTGAAATATTGCAATAAAGCATAATAAATATGCATGTTTACAGTTTGAATTCAGTTTTCCCTTAAAATAATAACAGATACCTTGCCAGAACGTTTTCAGACTGAAATCACATTGCCAATTTGAGAAATAATGAAAAAATTAGATATTTTCAAACTGCAAACACTTCGTCGCAAAGAGTTAACTGATCAGTTTCTTACGTGGAACACCCAGTACATTCGAAGTTAAAATTACCAAGTTTCCTCTGTACAGTTGACGTACGCGTAGTAGACTTGTAATGGCACCCGAACGGATAACGCCTCGCGAATTATCGTAAAACATAGAAAGCCCGTGGCTATTTATGATATTAGTTCACATTGACTAAGAAAATTGCTATTGGCAGTAAACACGCCACGGATCTTACGGTCCCTTTACGATCGCAGAACCTTAGCGCCTTGGTTAGAACCGAAGGAAACTTTATACCACCGTATCGCTGATGTTATTTCGGCTAACGACAGCCCTAAGATTCGCGAAAGATAAGGAAATTTTTCATCCCACAGTTTCCCATACCAAAAATTGTTTACCTGTGGCAATTGTGGAATTCCGTTTCGGATTTTATATTAAGGAAATCGATCGATAAACCAAGAGGAAATGCTAACAGGTTTTCGAGACGTAGTCGGAGATTTATGCAAGAAATACCGAAACTCATGTAACACGTACTGAATACAAATCAATATATTTACAATATTTTCTTGCCGATTAATCCGTATTCGAAAAATTACACTGCCAATTATTATAAACGCGTAAAGAATATCAGACGAATGTAATTGTTAAGTTCATTAACCTTTAAGTATGGACGTGCGTCTTGCAGGACTCTATAAAATATCGCGAATCTTGAAACCAGTGCAATTTTCATTATATAGTTGACACTATTTCTATATGAAAACATTTAAGTAAGTACAAACAAGTAAATACGATAAATTTGTTTATTGGTTGCTACTAACGAGAATATTTAACATTAATCGGTAATTTTCAGACTTCCATACTTAAAGCTTAAAGGACCCACGAAAATCTTATTTCTTCATGACGTCGATTTTCAACTTTTATTGTAAAATGACATGAAAATTTAGCCAATGTTTTATTTCTACATTAAATTAGAGACTTAAGTATCTTAATATTTTTTCTGATTTCCACAAAACTTACAGCAATACAAAAATCAAGACTGACGGAGGGTAAATGTTCGGTAAATGAGAATTGGAGTTGTACTACGAGATTGTCGTTACTGTATGATTAGGTAATTTATAAATAGTGTAACCCTCCTTTCAAATTCAATACTCGCTTAATAATATTTATCGTTGTCCTTCAGTGTTCCACGTTACTTTTATCGAAGGCAATAAACGATAGGAACATTAAATTTAAGCTATACGTTATCTTGGAAATATTTTTAACGTACTGCATACAGTAGATCGAATAAAAAAAATATTACTATTCCAGATTTAGGTCAGTCATGCAAAAAACAATAAAACGAAACCTTAATGGTAAGTGAATATAATTCCTATTTTATTCAACGACAAAATTCTTCATTTAAGAAATAGAATAAATTCGAAAAGTCGTAAGGTGAAAAAGAATAAGAGATTTTCTGCGTGAAAGGAAGCTTCTGAACATCAAAGTAAATTTTCTACAGAAAACTACCATCGTTAATAATTAATATCTTCTATTCATAAGTATATTAACAAATAAAATAAATATTTTATACACAGTAGTCTAATGGCTAATACAAAATGCAACGTTAATAAATCAGCTACCTGGATATACAAAATAACATATGAAAATAGGACACGATTTATGCAGGAAATCGATAAACAAACATTTGAAGTTTTTATTTAGTTACGAATTATGGGAAGTCAATATTCCTTATTTACAGCTAACAACTGGACCGTTAGTTATCGGATTCTGTCGTAATATAGTCTAATATTACAATACTCGAACTGAGATACGTTATAAGGTCACGTTGTAATTTGATTTACTATTCCTTCCGTCCAGTTCATAACAGTACCCGCAAAATTTATTGTATCGTAAATTATTGTCCTACTGTTCTTGTAAACGAAGAAGCGAGAGTTTTGCATATACCGATAATGTTTCGCGACCAGGTGCAGACTAAACAGTAAGAAACATTAATCTCGAGCCACGCTGTGCGTTGACAATAAAGGCAACGGTGCGAAACACGTTTCGTCGGGCGATAGATCATGCATTGTCACATTTCACGTTTAAAATCCGTACCACCTTCACTCTATTTCGAGAATGCTGAATTTTTCTCGTGTTGCGTAAACCTGCCGAGTAATCTCTTAACGGTGAGAAATGCGAAATATATATGTTCCCGGAAAAACCGACATATTTACTGAAGTTTTCTGTTTAAATGTATCTATTTAAATGAACATACTAACGTACACAAAGAAAATAATATTTATATATTATCATATTCTCTATATTTTCGTGTTCTCGTTCTATTATATCTTCATATTATTGTCTTGCTTAAAGAGTAATCACATTAATTATATTTGCAACACTTGCTACCCCTAACTATCATAAAATATTCTCAATTATGTACAGAATAAAGTATTTACGTATTTAGGATCAAATAAAGGTTAAGTTCAATTGGGCCTTGATTTTTTAATACTTATTAAATAAGAAACAAATCGCAATAAATATAACGATGTGTTTGAAGTTATTGAAGAAATAACATCTAACGAATATTGAAACATATAACAAATAATGCGTATTTAATTATTGAAATAAACATAAAGTAACTATAAAAGCAAATGTAGATTTATTAATTAATAAAACAAATATAGTGATTACATGTATGAAAAATATATATAGATTTATTAATTAATAAAACAAGTATATAGTAAACATTTTTCCTTGAAAGACTAGGCACCCTAGTACAAACAAAACATAAATGTACATCTAAATTAAAAAATATGCCCAAAATAGTTAGATACACTTTCATAGATATGAATGTTGATTGTCAGTTTGTTTCAACAATGACAGAAAAATATAAGAAATATACTGGTATAAGCAGATAACATTCTCAACAAACTGTTAGACGAGAAGCATTATAAAGAGGTATCGACAATTTAAAGACAGATGAAAGAAAGTCCAGGTATTACCATCAGCAATGGAACAATTTATGGCTAATTATTTCCCCGAGTCAGCGACGGCACGATAATGGCACGATTTACGACGACAATCCCTCATCGCGACGCCGATTCCAACGTATAATGGGAGGAACATATCTACGTATGAAGACGTTGCAGGAACTAATTAATAATAAAAGAGTCAATCGAGAACGCGAGCTTGTAACAAATTGACCGCGTGCGACCTGTGACCTCACGCAGGAATCCAATTATCGAGAATCTACTCACAAAGATCATGCTGTTTCATTATACAGGGTGTATCTAACGTTTCCGACGAACTGAGAAAGCGTGTTCTAGGAGCAAGAAGATGGAAACTATTATACAGAAGTTGCTTGTGAACATTGTGTGATAAATGCAAAGAAATTTGACTGAAATACGGAACTGCATAGTGTCGTGAATATTTAGTGATGAATAGTGTCACGAATTAATTTTATGTCAATAAATATTCATTGTTCACCCAATACTAAACGTAATTTCCAATTTGTTATATAAACGATAATTCGTTTAACTTCTCTGATTAAATATCTTTTACTAGAAGTAGCATAACGAGTAGAATTCGAATTCGATATAGCGGAAAAATCGAGAAAATTGTTGGTCATTATTCTATAAAGAAAATGAAAAAATCTTTAATGAGAAAGAACTATTGATATGCCTTGTTTGTATTCGATTGAAATACAAAATTAAAATTATTTATATTTATATAGATTATTATGAGTTCTTAGTTTTTACAAGAAACTTAGCACACCCTGTATAAAGCGTGGAAAAGAGCAAGTTGTGGCCACACATCAAATGTGCAAAAATATTATGATCGGTGATTTATAGAGAATATTGCTAGTTATCAAACAGTTCTATGTTGTAATTATCAACGAAAATCTTTTTCTGGGTTTCTAATTTATCCCCGCCGGGTGTTATTTATTTGCGAACTCTGATTTACGAGGGGAATTTTCTGCGAAAAATTATACCATCAGTTATGTTCGCTTTTAACGTTCAATAGACGTTAAAATAATTCAATGAATTATAAGAGAAATCCCCGCGATACGTGCGATTTCCCATTATATTTATACGTCGATGCCGTGATTAATGGAGACAATGATGAATTGCGTCGATAATGTTTATTCGGAAGAAATAAAAATGACAGACACAAGATTAAGTGTAGACGCTTACTACCGGTGTTTATCGTTTTACAAAAATTTCCTAATTGGATGCCATTATGGGAACAACGTTATGTACCTTAATGATTATATTTTCTTGGATAAAGTTAGACAACGTTTAGCAGATTATAAGAATGATAAATTTCAGCAAATAAATAGAAAGTTTGTGAAATGTCAGGCGAGCAGAATTGTGTAGAAAAATATATAAACACTTGATATTACAATTTTACAGTTGTTAATGATATATTCATTGTTTATCATAACTTTTGACCTAATATGTAAAGTACTATATGTATCAGGAAACGTAAACAAAATTCGTACATATAACGTATAATTAAGAGAATTAATTTGAAAATCAAATTTATTAAATTACACTGAATTAAGTAGAATCTTAATATAGAGATAATTACCAAAAACGTCTGCTCCTTTATCAGTTATGCATCTGACATTTCATTTATGAGTACGGATAATCTATTAATCAAATAAACATTTCTGTCGATCAATTCCCGTTAGCCAATAATTAATTACAACAATCGTTTAAGCAGGCAACAAGGAAAAGGCGGAATCGAGATGTAATCTTTATCTTGACTGCGAACATGACACGTTTAATTAATCTGTTCAAAGGCACTGATCTTCAAAGATGATTTCGCGCCGAAAAAAGCAATAGGAATTGTAATCTGCAAGGTATTTCATAATACCGAAACGTTTATTAGCTTGCAACAAACTTTATGATATTCTTATGTGTTTTAGATGTAAAAATAAATAATCTATAAATAAAGTTAAAGAACAGTTATCTATAAAAAAAGATCTTTATGCGCTCACAAAGAATTTTTAGAAGATATTTTTTATATTATAATTTATATATTTCTTACTTA
The DNA here is from genome assembly GCF_051020985.1 of Nomia melanderi. NCBI lineage: Eukaryota > Metazoa > Arthropoda > Insecta > Hymenoptera > Halictidae > Nomia > Nomia melanderi. The sequence continues at coordinate 9,487,631 of NC_135005.1, forward strand.
TTCGCAAACGCAATAGATTCTCAAAGCTATTTTAATCTTGTAATTTTTAAAATAATAATAAAACATTTAATTTTTCTATTTTTATTAGATATACGTATATCAATGTGCAATAACGATAATTGTAATAAAATTATATCTACCAATTTAAATAGGACAAAGGAAAGTAGAAACTTTCATGTTTTAAATAGTATTGTAGTATTATAACTACATAAATAATATTATAATAATGTAATTAAATAAAAGATGTTTATAATGGTTATTGAAAATAAAACGCAATTTGATCTGATAAATAGAGCTGTTTTGAGAGTTGTTGGGCGGAGTAAACAGCTGAAAAACAAAGTAAAAAATATATTAAAACTGCGATATCGCTTGTTATTAACTTTAATGGCCAGTGCCACGTGTGAATCGCGATTAAGGTCGCTGGTAGAAATTGATCGAGCGTTTCATACCGGACTCGATTTCGTATAAATGGGATACGAAGGAACGACCGGTGTTAGACTACCTTGAAAAATGATATAATAACGTAGCATGCCTAAAAGTCATTACAGTAACGAGTAACAATCTGTGTAGTCTCTTTTTTCAGAATATGGGCGGCTGAAAAATATTCTAAATTTTATCTGATGGACTGTATGAAATAGATTTTCAAATTACACTCAAATTTTTAAGGAAATTATATTGCAAGTAAAAGTATGCCGATGTAATTTAAGAAAATATGTTTATTACTTTATGGTACAAGCAAACTACGAATATTTATAATAATTCAGAATTTTGTAAATTTACAAGAATTTTTATTTAAAAAGCCGTGTAATCAGAATAATACAAGAAATTTATTAACAATGCCAAAGAAGCTATTATTTATACATTCTATACTTTATACTTTTCGTTATTTTAAGTTAAAAAAAATGGTATTAAATGCCTTGTAAAAATATGAAAAATACATCATACTTCCTATAAAAATCATCCAGCACGTGAAATAAAAATTTGATTTGTTATAAATGAAATAATCAGTGAAATATTTATATTTTTCAAGGTTTTATACGATTTTTTAGATATTGCGTGATTGCGACTAATACTTAAACAATTAATTACGAAGTAGACGTAATTAAATCTTTTCTTACTGTAATTATGAATACTATTTCCATATCAATTTTTATTTTCTGTCTGCGTCATGGTTATTAAGCACAGAATAGATATACAATAGGACGTTCTAGGAAGTTTAAACAATATGCACTATGTAGTTTGTGTGAATCCTTAAACGTATACAATTCCATGCCCTTCTTTAAATGACCTATTCATAAGCACACAAGTCGATTGAAACCACATTCTCTCACAATTTGCATAATGATGTGCCGAGTAATTGCCGGAGCCTCATTTACATAATGAATTGGTTCACTGAACTCTAATGCACAGAAACCATTACTTTCTGTATAAACTCTTCGATAATATATATCATCAAAATCATTACGAACGCATAAACAAACAAACATAAGAAACGTTGCCAGACACATTGACAATGAAGAGACCATGAAAACGAAAGATACATAATTATATAAAAGAAGATATTCTTAAACCCTTCGACAACGACGAAAAGAAACGAAAAAAAAGAACACGTCATATTCTAAAGTCACCGTCCGCAAGACGAAAAGCATTGCCTCCTTTCCGGCGTATCAATAGCGGGAAAAAATCAATGCCCGGGCACGCGAGCCCTCGCGAACTCGCACGTTAATTGCGAACGACCATGAAAAAGAAGAAAGCGAAGCATGCGGCAGCGTGATCAATATCTGCGCGATGTTCCCCGTGTTTCAACGCACGCCGAAGAATTTCCGCGCATCCACGGTATTTCATTATCTCGTCGCGTCTGTAAACGTGCGATCAAAGATGCGAAGCGGATGAGGCGCTGGCCGCGCTCGGTGGGTCGCGATACGCGTGCCCTCAGCGACACGGGAGAGAGAACGTCCACGTGTACGATGGAGTCCGCCTTAATTAAAGGTTCCCCGTAGGAAGTTCGTTTATTGGTGAACCGTACGCGAAGCCGCCACGTTGGATGCGTAAGTAAGTATACACGAGCTCTGGATCATGGTCGAGACAGAGGGGAGCAAAAGTGGACGGCGAAAGGGAAGAAGGACGAAAGAGGAATCGCTGGGGTCTACGGACGAGCTGGGGGGAGGGGAGGTGGAGGTTGTGCGAGCTGGACGAGAGTTATAATCATTGGGGTCGAGGTCCGCCTGCCAGCCACCTTTGAACAAGCCTACGAAAGGTTGGTCACTTCAGGAAGTGAAGAATCATAAGGATCGCGGACAGCCTGATCCGTTCGTAGGCCCCCTCGTTTATTTGAATTATTGCTAGGCTTTTACTGTCGCCTAACTGTACACCTTTTCACTTCCACCGACAGCCTTAGAGATCCTCTTTGATCGACTCTGTCAAATTGTCATTTAATTAGCGCGTTGACGGCTGCGATGGCGGCCGATAATCGCCGCTGTTGGATCCTATGAAAGGGACGTTCAATTTACGATGGGTAACGCTTGAAATTTTGTACTCGTAATAAGTTGCGTTCGTGATTGATGGTTTGGTGGTAGGATTTTGTGTGTAAATATTGGTAGAATATCTTGGGAGGCTGTGTTTCGATGTATCGCATTAATGTTTCAGTGTTTTCATTAATGTTTTCGAATAATGTAATTGCACTTTTGTAAAGTAGGAGGAGAATTGGTAACAGTCATTTCAACGCTGTTTATGAAAGTCTCGAGACTCTGAAATTGCCTACAAAATAAAAGTGCTTTAAAGTAAGTAGTGGTCGAGCTATTTCAACGAACGATACGTTTATGTATTTGCTGCAAGTGGCATAGTACACTTCCACAAAAATATTTGAAATAGGAAGGAGATCACTAGCCTAATAAAAATATTCTACCTCAAATGTGTATCATTCGAGTTCAATAAAATTTATAAACGTATCCCACATAAGTAACCTGTATCATACATACACAAATTTTAAAATATTATGTATATCATGTATATATCATGTTTCAACCCTTTGCACTCGAGGGGGATTCTTAATCGCTACTTGATTCGATATGGCAAAAATAAAGTCTTCTATATAATATTAAGCCCTGTATGCATCAATATATAGGAAATATTGAAATATTTAAATAAAATAGCTTTCCTTCTCAATATTCATATGTTTTCCCACTAGTTTTGATACGACAAAACTGATAGATTTAGTACAGCAAAATTATGAAGTCTTATATATAATATTAAACTTCATATAATGCATCAATATATGAAATACTGAAATAAAATAGCTTTCCTTCTTAATTTATGTTTGTTTACTAGTTAGTTTCAAAGAATACCGTCTATACCTCATCGAAAAATGTCCAATAATTCTAGCGAACGATTTTCGAGTGCAAAGGGTTAAATATTTCCGATCAGTGTATGCATAGATAACGCTTATGGAAACCAGGTAACATAGAACGGTTAGCATGTCCTTCGTTGCATGTGCTGGATAATGCATTCTGATACATTTCAGCTGTCAATGCATTCAATTGTTTACCACACAGAATTTTAAATAGAATACGCTGTGAAAATACGAAATCAACAGATATGGAATATAATATCACGTTTACTTGAACATTCATGAGATACGTTAGATAAGATCGACTAGGAGAAAATCGATTTGTTCGAAAAGAAAGATCTCTACGTTAGGAGTAACGCTATCATCGATCAAGTTGCGGTGACGTTCGACACAAGCACCGCTACGGAGCTGAACACGTGGCCGGCTGCGCGCCGAGAAAAGAAACTCGCTATTTACATTTTAATTGAACAAACGAAGCCAAATGATTTATCTCGAGCGGGCCGTACTTACATTCTTGTCGCCAGGCAACGGAATCCAGCCACGAAAATTGAATCAAACGAAGCAAACCGGTCGACGACGATCTACGATCTGCGATAAACGCGACCCCACCGACGACGTTGTAAACTTCTAATTGCTTCGTTAATTTCTGAACCTCTGTCGTATGGACGGAATTATTTTATGACATTCTAGCTTTATTGGTTTGCGTTTTCTTTTCACGTTAGGAGTGCAGGGTTTTATTCTGAACAAGAAGAAGCGAAAGACAGAATTATTACATAAAACTATGTGTTAATACTTCTCGCATTACGTTTTATGATCACAAAGCGATACGAGTTTGAGCTGCTTCGGTTTGCTCGATAGAAGGTATTCGAGAGCGACAGGTCGCGAAGTTATAACAATTTTATATTTAATAATAATGCCATGAATTTTATCTCTGCCTATTTTACGCAGATGTATACACTAATTTTGTTTATTTACAATTTTGTATAAAGCGATATATTCGAAAACAATCTAGTGTGTGTAATGCAACAAAACTATCGATGTGTATAAGACATCATTGGCAATTTTCGAAAACATCTCGACTTGCGTTTGCGTCACAGATATCATATGATTAATTTGAAACTGTACAATTCGTTTTCTGCGGTAGTAGACAATTCGAAGAGCGTCTACGATTTACGACATCGAGTCGGAAAAGCTCGAGACCCGCGCGACTTTAAACACCACTCACAGGTCCAACATTTCGTCTCCAGAATTCCACTTTGATCTCGTCGCCCCGATTGCTCGCGGCTGGCGTTAATTAAAATTTAATTTACGCCAAATCACTAGACAGGGAGATCGTCATTGCGCGTACCAAAATATCCGGCACTCGCGTGTCTGTGTGTGTGTACGTGTATTTGCGTATACGTGCAACGGGATCGTATCAAAGCGCGAAACACGTAAAAACTTTTTTCTCTTTTTTTTTTTTTTACATCGGACGTACGCACGAAAGGGAGACCGGAGAACGGTCGGTCCGGCGGATGGAGCAGAGAGAGGGTGCATTAATTAATTACGAATTCGTTAATTGCCACGAAAATGGCCGACTGGGCGTGCCCAATCGATCGGGCACCACCTCGAAAAACTCTGCATTCTCTCAGCCCTTTTTCTGCACCCTTCGCTCTGAATTTCAGCGGGGAATAGGGTACTCCACCCGGTGCACCCGCGGAGTGGGTGGAGAGAGCGCGAGGTGCAGTCGGAAATGGTCGAGGGAGAAGTAAAACAAAAAGAGAAAAAGAATGAAAGGAGGAGGGGGGAAAAATAAAGAGGAACCGAGGAGAGGCTACGACCGTGTTACTTAATTTAATAATTATATGCTCTTGGTTTTTACGACTTAATTACCGGGCTGCGAGGCACAGCCGCGGCGCGGTGAATGCAACTTTCAAGCACAATGCAGTTCTAGAATTATGCTACACGAGTGCAATATTTCTTGAAAGGCGGGCCGCGTCGCGAGAAACCGAAAAAAAAAGGAGTGGGAACAAAAGTGAAAGATAAAATACGTCCGTTGCGGCAAAAGCGACGCGGCGTTCGCGCGAGGTACGCGAAGAAACGATCCGCGTTCAACGACTGTTGCCCCGTGAATTCTCAAAATTATACCAACAGGAAGAAGTAGGCGCCGTTGCCGATAACGGGGGGCCAACAGAAATTACTGTTATTAAAGTTTCCCGTGACCGGTGTGTTATGGTTCGTGTAAACATGCCTTCATTCTCGCGCCTACCCTCGTGCAGCGTGATTTTTCGTAACAAGAAAGGAAGCTCGTAACGTTTTCAAGGTTCATTTCTAACCTGCGTATCGGGCGATCGAACTGTTTAACACTGCCGTGTAGATTAACCGTGGATCACTTAGACTAACGGGCTTAATCGTGGAATTAATTATAAGTGTGATGCCTGTAAAAGGAGTTTGTAGGACACGAGTTTCATATATAAGTTTCATTCCGCTATAAGCAAGTTCTTAATTCCATGAAAATCGTTATGAGTCCAGTCTTAACATCGAATAATTAAATAAATTTGTAAAGAGGATCATTGAACGTTTTTCTCTTTTTTATAAATACAGATCGACATATAGTATAGAAACTCTCTTCTGACACCTTTCTATCACTGTTTCGACTAATTTATAATCTATATGATTTAACTCAATTTCTTTATTTAATTAACAACATATGCATCTGTTAGAACGATTATTGTTCTCGGCTCTACGATTATCTTACAAAACCTTTCCAAATTGAATTTTTCTTCGTTTTATCTGTGTAATGACAAACCTCTGTAACTCGAAGTTTTTCTGCTTTCCCTTGAAACTCGACTTATCCAGGTTCGACTGTATCAACCCTTTGCAGTGGTATGCCGCCGTAATGGCGACTTCGAGCTTTGATATTCAAACTCGAAAGTCGCAAACGAGCAATTTAATTACTCACTGTAACAAGAGATTCATATGTGATTTCCTTCTGCCCTAGCATTTAATAATTCTATAAATACCTAATTCATTTTCTTATAGAAATAATTTCCAAAAGTGCAAAAGCTTTCGTTCGCGATGGACTAACCCGAGAGGCGAATCTCAGTCGTTGATTTGATATAGCAAACTCAATAAGTTCGATACATAGTAATTAATATACGCGTTTCTTAGCATTCTTCAATTTAGCGAAACTGAAGAATTACGATTACAATTTAAATGCAACTTACTCGATGGTATCCAGTACTTAACACTAAACCTACCGAATGAGTCAAAACGACCGATTCCTGATCCCCTTTTTTACAATTATTGTTTCAGTAATGGGCAGACTGAATTACAGACTCGAAGTCTTAATAGAAGCATTCTGAGAGTTTCCACAAGAAAATTGGATGAAGTCAATTCGACTGCTTGGTAGTTTTAGCATTAAAGAGTTCAGCGATCCATTTACGTTCTCGAAAAGTGTGCATGCAGCCGCAATTTGAAACGACGACGCTAGCGAAGGCAACGTCCGTCGCCTGGACACTCGTGTGACTACGGCCTCAAACTAATCCCCGCTTATCTCGAGTCCGCAAGGAATTCCTCGGTACGCGGCCACTTTACCCGGCCCACGATCGTAATCGTTATTATCTTGATAGATGCGGTTTCCTCGTTAACGGTCGATGTATTCGTTGTTCGAACTTTACGACTTGTAAAATAATTTAGCGGCGTATGCGTAGCGGACCGGTGCACGTGCAGAGTTGCGTGCAAACGCGGCGTACCGTTACCTCGCAATAGTGTTCCCCGCGTTTGCCTGCACGTACGATATTTACACGTGCCGCCAGAATTATTTCGCGACGTCCGCGGCCTGTCGCCCCACATCCACGCTAAATCGAGACGAACAGCGAACCCCGTTCGAATTGATGCGAAAATTATCAATGAGGGACAGAAAGCCACGCTTTTCATGCACATCGCCGGCACCGACGATTAAAGCGATCGTAAATCATTGTGAGATCATCGAGGTACGACCATAAGACTTGATGCATACTAATATTTTACATTGTACCCTCGTTTATTTCCGATTTATATTCAGATTTTCATTTTATGCAGTCGCGGGATCTTTTGTGAGTAGAGTCTGTGCGATTCACTGTTTTTTTTTCAAATAAATTCTATTGATAGGAAAATTTAAATTCAATATTCTTTGAAAATAAGTGCGAGAAGAAAACTGGTTGGTTTGGGAAAAATGATTGGTTAGATAGATGGCTAAATAATAGTGTGACTTAGGAACTGTGACACGGAATCATTAATAATTCATTCCAATACTAAACACTCAAGATCAACGTGTTAATTGCTTGTCAGCTATGACAGTCTTTGATCGGCAGCCTTCATAGTATGCCGGTCGGATCGATTAGTTTGTCGCCTAGCTTTGATATGTAGAAATGTGTAATGTTAATGAATGTAATTTTAAAAAGTTCTCTGAAATTAAGTGTTTAAAGAAATTTCACCTATTTTTTATTAATTTTGTATTTTAGCGTTTAATGGATTCATATGGATTCTGAAAAAGCTTCTTTCCTCACGCTCTCGACGGCTGCATTGCTTGCTATTCAAGTTCTTATCTGACTCCGCCTTCATAAAAGATGACTATAAGAGAGAAGGAAGCGAGATAGGGTTACTATTTATTTCTGTATAATAATATAGTTCTTCCTGGATCTTCCTGGAAGCTGTGAGATCTAAAAGTAGATTCGAAATTTACATAACGTCTACGGTTTCAGACGGTGTATAACATCCTTAGGCGTGTAATGTTCATTTTTCTATATCTTAAGCTCGGCCCAGATGCGAATTAAATCTTGCCACGCAATGCTATTTTGCAACGATGTCTGGTTTCAAAGTTATGATACACAGCAGAGTTGCAGAATTACATTTTCCGCTGCACCGAACCTCATCACGCAACGAACTTTTCTAGTGTTGCAGCATTCCGCGTATTCAATGTCGTGGTGCAGCGTCTTTGATGCGAAAATCGCAGCGAGAAACTGACAGCCGATGGAACGCGTCGACGTTCACGCGTTGCAGAATAAGGTTCGCCACATCGTTTGAATGGATTTAATCAGGTCATAAAACAGTACTGACGACGTGCGTCTGTCCTATCTACACAGAGCTTATCAGTTCTGATATCTTTCCTTATTTTTCGAATGTTAGCAGGTAAACTGCACTTCCATCATACGAATTCCTGGGTATTATCAGTTAACAGCTTCCTGTGACACTTAATTTCACTCGTAAACAGAAGGAAATATTATCATTCGGTTAACGTCGATATTACGTTCGGCATAAAATGCAGACGTTCTAACGAACCAGCCTCGCAGCAAAGAGGAATATCGTGAACTATTCAAACGTGAAACGAACAAGTATTTTTGAAAAGGAAGCGGTGACGACCATTGGTTATCTCGAATAGATAGAAATATGAGTTGAGCGACTAGAACATCAAGGACAAGAGCACGTTCATATCTTAGCAACGATGAGTCATGCAGAGAGCAAGAAGCATCATATTCAAAGTTACTTTCTCGAATTTTCCCTATTAAACTTATGAAATTCATTCTAGAATGCTTTAGGAAAGTGTCACCAACACTCTACCATTATTTACAAATAAATCGTTAATAAGCATCAAGTTTCGAACATACTTTTCCTCAGCGTCTTATCCCCAACCCCTACCTACAATAAGGAGATCACATGACTAAACCAAGGAACATAGGTCTGATCATTCAGATCTCGTCTTTCGTACGATGATTTGCTATTCGTCGATACAGTTACATAGCCAATCAAAACCACAAACAAAACGCACAGCGAGAAACTCCTCTCACCCCCGCTCGAGACATCCAGTCGTCTCTCTACAGTATATGCACGTATGCCAAGTGGACGCAAGTTACAGCACATCCGCGGACCTACGATCAAACCAGTACCTAGCGGCTCGCCGCAGCAAAGAAAACGTGATGCACCGAGAGCGTACGGTGCAGTACACCCGCAACAAAGGAGACAGCATCGTGCCGAGGCGAGCGGACGACAACAAACGGCTGAACTCTCTCTGACGCTGGTGTCCGTGCAGGCGGGCACACGGACGCGCGGGTTTCGCAGGTTTCACGGGTTTCTCGGGTTGCTCGTTGTGCATGCGTGGCCGACATCGTCATCGATCATCCGGCGTCACGGTAGGGTGCGTACGACCGTATAGCTATATCAACAGGGGATCGCATCTTTCTTCCTCATTTTTTGCCAGTCGACCGTGCTACCTCTGCCCCTCCCACCCCCGGCGCCGGCCTTTTGCGCGGTGTTTCGGCCGCGACCGCCACCGCTCGGCTTCCGGTTAACTCGACTTCCGGTTGGCGGCCGAACAGCACCGCCTCGCGCTCCTCGCTTCCGGTCGGTCGGGGTAGAACGACGTTGTCATGGAGACCGGCCCGCTGGCTACACCCCTCGAGGCACACCCTCGACAAACATGGCCGCCGTTCCCTCCCACCCTCGTCCAGCAGTTTTTCCCCTCCACCGAACCTGACCCCACGTCAGCCGCTCTCCCTTCATGGGTATTTCCAACCGGCTCGTGTCAAGGATCCTAGGGGCTGCTTCGACCGGGGGCGGAGGCAAGAATACCCACACCGAGCTGGAAACCCCATGGGGCATGGCGTATATACCCGTGGAAGGACCCTCGACCCTACGAGTGCCACTCGTCTACCACTGTGGCGGCGCTATATACCCTCCCGCACACTCGCCGGCCTATTGTGGGTGTGCGGCTGTGTGCGCGCAGCCCTCCTACAGGACCCCTCATGGCCGGGGTGACGGCTGGCGATTTTAGTGTGTTGGATGTCGGCCTTTCCGACTCGCAATGCGCGCGGGATATATTGAAGGGATGAATGCGCGAGCGTGCCCGTGGCAACGCCGCCTCAGCCGACCCCGCGTCTGGACTCCAACCACCGAACAACGAAATTTGTATTCCGTGTAATTTACATCATGCGGACTGCTCCCGAACAGAGATTCCGACGGGGTTGGGATTAATTAGATTCGCGGGCACGTTGTTCCGATGGAAGACTGCCGGGAAGGGGGTGGTCGAGCCCTCGAGAAGTTTGTTCTGTACGAAATACATTGTAAAAATGTTACGTACTGTATAAATCAGTTATGCCAGAGGAAACACCGCCCGTGGAAATTTTAACTAACGCCGACAGCTGGATTTTAGCCGTGATAACTCGATGCCAGGTATAATTGCGCTCTCTCGTCGGTGTTAACGTAATCCCTGCGAACAGAAGATTCCTTTTTTCTTCTTTTTAGTTGGTTGTGCATGATCGCGAACCATGGACGCCGAGCATGGGGCGGACGAGTCCGCTGGTCTGAATCAGCCTGCATGCACGGAGAGCCACGGAAAGCTCGTATCGATCCGCTCAAATCCCCATAGAAATTAACTCGAGAACACTCGGCTGCCCCTTTCGCCGAGCCACCGTTCCAGATACGGGCACTCGTTAGAACATTCATTAATTAGCTGTAATCGAAGCCCGTTTTACTGACGCGGAATTGAAATTCGCCGGTACCGCCGGGATTTCCCCGCGGAAACCGGAGGAAAAAAGAGAGAGGAGCTTAGTCATTCTCCTGCGAAACCATTCTTCCGTCTCCTAACGCTCTTAATTATCTCTGTGGACTCAGCTGGAAAGCTCACCTTCGATTCCGATTGTGCTCCTGCTGTCTCGCGCGGGTTGAATAATTGAGATCGAAATGAGACGAAAATTGGAACGGTGCCGCGGCGCCGTTGCGATAAAAATGTCTTCTCCGCTGTCACGATCCGGTTGGCTGCGGCGGTTGTAGCGGTTCTAAATTAATAAAGTCCTCGAGACGTTTAATGAGTTACTTTTCCCGGATTTAATTAAGCGAGATTATTGTGGGCTGAGCCGGGTAGAAAGTAATTGATGCTCATTCAAATGGTTGATGAATTCAAATTTTCGTTTCATTTCACGATCCTACTGTTTTATCATTTTGGCTCAGTCTTGCCTGTTGGCTTCTTGCTTTAATGAGTTCTTATATATTTCGACCCTTCGTAATGTTTACTGTAGTGCAAAGTAAACCCTTGAGAGTCAAAGAACAATAAGAAATAAAGAATTCGCAAATACTTGATACTGCGACGCAAAAGATAAAATTGTATTCTCAGCCAGTGGCATTAAGACGGTTCGTTATTTAAAAATTGATATTATTCTTATATAAATGGATTTATTTAATAGGCATTTTTATATTTACATCTTTGTAGTGCTATTACAGAAATCATAGATTTCTGATAATGTCTATCAACGACAAGGATTAATTAATATTAAAAATGACTATCATGTAATTTTTCGATCGATTGTAAATTTTGATTTGCTACTTTGTATTACAGTTTGAAGTAATAAAGTACTTCGTAAATAGATTTGGTAAACACATAAACTACCACAAATACCAAATTTATTTCTTATACTAAATAATTATTTATCGTTTTCATTTGAAATTTATCTTGATCAATAACTTATCTGTTTCATAAATAAACATATACCAAAATAGTAACGACATTGCCTGTAATTATTTTAATAGAAGACTATTCAATATTTTTCTTTACCATGATGCAATCTATAAAAAACATCCAAAATAGAGAGAATGAAATAAACCAACACATTTTAACGTATCCTACATACAACACGAAATATACTAACTTAAAACCAATCTAAAACAGCGACTTGAAGACCTTAAATACCATACACATATGGCTATCCTAATTCATAACACACCCAAAATATAACGATGCAACTTATTGAACCACATTATACAAAATACCACATTAAAAAAACGAATGCATCTGCGAAACAACATGAGCTAAATTAACCTAACAATTTGTAACGGAACTTCACGGTGCCACAGACTATTAACATATCCTCTGTGACATTAACCGCAACGAATTCGCCGAAGGTTTCCACGCGGGGCTATCTCCGATAAAAAAAATGCTTCTGAATGCATTGAGTGATCGCTGGAACACCTCAGTCCCCAACGACGCCCCCACCATTGCAGTCGTATCAACGACCGAACCGCAAACTTTTCCACGAAGCGAAGCATTTCGTCGTGGCTGCTTAAGATTCATCTTGAATTACGATCTTGGCGCCGTCGAAAGATCAGCCGAGCAGCTGAAACTCTTGAAACCATGCGGCGGCGGCGGCGGCGGCGGACACGGGGTATCAGGCGTCGCGTCGACGACGCCGACGACGAGTAGGACGGACGCAGGGCGTCGGCGGTGACGTCGCCGTGCCAACCATCCGTAGCGACAAAAGAGAGGCGAAAAACCAAGCGACAAAAGGTCGTCGCTGGGCGCACTCGACAGAGGGAGATCCTCTCGTGCACGGCGGAGAAAAAAATTCGGGCGTCGCGCCGCTCTCAAGTGGACGCCGACCGAGAAAAAATCCATACCGGGGCACGAGGGGCGGAGTCAGGTACGCGCTGGAGAGGGTGCGACTCCCTTTTTGGGGTGCACAGGGGCGAAAATGATAATTCGTCGGCATAGCAACGCCCGTCCTACCTCGTTTCGATTCTTCGACAAGTATTCTTCCACCCTACCACGACCCGGCGCCCCTTCACCTCCCCACCTCCACAGCCCCTCGCACCATTTTGCCCGGACTTTCTACCACCTAGTGTTTCGGGGCCGAACGAATGGCGCTCGTGAAATCGTGTTTTCTTCCTTTTGAAGATCTTCCAACGGGCGCACTTGCCACCCTCGATCCTTCCATTAGAGGAGAACGCAAGGGTGAAACACGGGCTAGCTAGACGCAGAAAGAGAGAGAGAGAGAAAGAGAGAATGAGAGAGATGCGGAGAGGGTGAGAGGAACAGCTACCCGTAGGGAAAGCCTGGTTTGGTAGGCATGGCAACTACTGCCTGGTAACTCTCCGTCGGAGAGGAGGATGCTCGGCTCTGCTTTTTCTTTGGGCAGGATGGGAGGAAGAAGAAGGTAGCCTGGATAACCTTGAAAAGCGCCGCCTTTAAGGCCGCCGCGTCGAGGGTGCACGGGAGCAAAGGTGGATTATGCGGAGGGTGAAGTATCGACGTACGGATACACTTGACTGAACTCGTCGCCTGCCGCACGAATATCGTGCGTTCTTAAAACGTTTCGCTAGCTTCTTCCAATTAAAACGGGCGCTGGTTCTTCTTTAATGTTTGCCGAGCGAAAGACCCGCGTTTCGTCGCGGTGATGGGGCCAGCATCTTTCACGGGAGAAGTGCATGCGCTATTCAGATGTAAGATAGAGGGGTTTCTCTTTGCAAGATGCTGGGACAGTGTTCTAGAATCGGAAGTTGCAACTGCAAACGTACACGATTTAATGAACATTCCTTCCTGAATTGAATTTGATCGGCGCACCGGGCAATCTACCGGGACGAGTCAAAGAGCGGTACGAAAGTAGAAGGAATTGTAAGGAGATCCTCAAGACAACTCTTAGCTTTCTTTTGAGCACGACACCTTTGAATCGCGGCAGATAAAGAGGGAACCGGAGAACAAAGACGGGAACACTCGCCGGGAAGAAAGAAATCCCTTTGGTGACACACGTTTGAACAGCATAACGAGGCGTCTACGTAATAATAACCGTGGCCTGAATAATGGAAACGTAGACAGCTATCGTCTAGTATATTTAACTATACCAACTATTCTGAATTTATTGCACTCGCGTGTCGATTACGGAATTCAGAGAAATCTGAATTTTAAGAAATCATTCGCAGTAAAGACGTTGTGAAATACAAACTTTATTAGAAATTCGCAAGGTTACATAGGTAAGTCGCAGCTGTTTATTGAATCCGGAAAAGGATTCAGTTGTCAAAGCATTTGACATAATTAACCTCTTAGGCACGACGCGCCACTATAGTGGCTTTCGCGGATATCATTTTTCTGAATGACGCGCCACTATAGTGGCTCCGTCGCTACCAATATGTCATATATTATACCCAATTGTATTACTAATCATTATTCTAAACTGTTAGAGTTAAATTATGTGTATCATATCTTTAAGAAAAATTATAATTTAATCAACAAAAACGTCATTCCAATGTACTCGCGTAGAGAACAGTATTGTCCGTACAGAACTCTGCCGTACAGAGAAACAGCCCCGCGCAAAATTCAGCCGTACCTAAGAGGTTAAAGTAAGTGATAATTAAAAAGAAAATATAGATTATGAACATTACCGATTCCGTTGGTAGTACTGAAATGAATGTGAAACAAAAGAAAGCAGAAAGAACGAACTTTTATATTAAAATACAATAAAAAAACCACAAATTTTGTAAGTATTAATAAAAATATGCTTTTCAATCATCGACTGGTAGGAAATTGTAAATATAGATATTTTTTCCGGTACAGATAATTCAATTCCTTGTTTGTTATGAACATCATCATATTTAATTGAATTATAGCCCGTATAGTAACAAGCTAAACCATGAAAGTTTTATTATCATGAAATTACTAACATTTCATCCTTTTCATTATTGCTATACGATTCCTATAAATTGAGGATTACTGTAAATCATCAAGAAACCCGTAAAAAAGTGAGCGAGGTATATCTAAAACCATAGATGCAATTGAAGATCTAGTTATTACTATGAAAACGAGGTTCATACATATGCGAACACGCATAAAGATGTCCACTTCGCGATTGCTGCTTTTGAATGTAAAATACGAAAGCGTGCAACATATCACGCCATCGTACCCCGTTTTGACTACAAATACGACACCATTAATCCTAAGAGGTCAAACGAGTTTTTGAATTTACTCGCCATGCACCGAACGTTTCATGTGCATCGTATTACTGAAATTTATTAAAATAAAAATGTATATATATAATAAAAAGGATAGGATACAAAATCAATTATAACTTCGTAGTAAATTTGGTTTAAAGACAAGTGTACTACATACTTAGAAGTCACGTTAACTTTTTACAATAAATTTTAAATAGATTTTTATAATGATTAATTAGCAATTTTGATCATCTCTAATTTGAATCATCAAATTAATCGATTAAATTAGTGATCTTTAATAATTAAATATCACTTCATTTTGGTTAACAAAAATTATGGTGACCAGATTTTTGGAGTGCTCTCAATTTGCTTGGAAAAAGTTTTATCCTGATATTACAAATTTAAAGACAGAATCAAAATGTCGTAAGTAAATAACTACACATTTCTGTGTTTCTTTAAATTTCGATTCTCACCGTGATTGGTTGCGTGCGTGGAGACGGCACGCAGCGTGGAAGACGCTCATATAGTTGATTTAACTATTACACGTTATGTGCACTAGATTTTAAAAACGTAGCGTGCAACACGCAATCTAGAAACCGTTTGCGCATTTGAAGCCTTAAGGTGGAACTTCCTATGATCGTTAAACACGCTTGTTCCAACATAGATTCTAGGTACGTATTCATTATCTGCATTAACCAAGATTTGGAAAAAATTCGATAAATGCAGATATCATTACTATTACATAAAACAATAGGTAACCTACTGATATGAATCTATTATTACAAAATAATAGGTGCTGCTACAAATGTTTCACAGTTGTCTGAAAGATCGTCAAAAATATTTTCAATTTAATATCGTCGAAACATTCTACTCCCAAAATCGCATACAAAATTATTTACTATTGACTATGTACAATTCAGTTACATAATACTCGCTTTACCCATTAATCGTCAACTTAACCCTTTGAATTGACAATCATTTGTAAGTTTGCAGAAAGAAGTGAACTATGGATTATACTATAACATTATGCTATAACCTTCGCGTTTATCAATATTTCTTGATAATATTCGACGAAAGTTTGCAATCCAATTCAACAAATCTAAACGTTATCTATTTATATTTTGAATCATTTTCATTTATAAATGATGTCATTTGTCTAAGATCAATCTTTACCCTTTAGAGTAAGCGTAGACACGGAACAATCGTCAACTTCTTTTCTTCTTGTACGAAATTATTAACGATAAAATAGTTTTACCAAGCACAGCAGTTAATAGCAGCCCAGCCGTTCACGTAAGTTTTTTAAACAATTATTTTTTCCCGGCCGGCCAGTTAAGTGTTAACGATCATTGGTTCGAGTAGCATCCACTTAGCAGCCCGATCATAAAAATTGATTCCACGCAACAATATTTACAACTTCATATTTATAATTGTGAGGCGAACGTAGCTGAAGAGGCAAGGACTCGAAGATACACAGATAGAGCCCCGTTGCACGGGACTAATTACCCGACGGATTAATTGAGTCGTCGAGAATACGTAATCGAGACAGCATCGACCTAAGCGGTCGGCGAGGATGACAACGAAGGCGACGATGATAACGATACCGAGGCGAGTGGGCGTGTCATTAGCCGGTACACGCGACCCAAAACTTAATTGACAATTAAGATAAGTGAGAAGCAGGGTCAATTTCTCCACACCTGTCCATCCGCAATTCATTTTCACTGGAAAGAATATTACTGTTTATTCATGAGCAAGCAATATCTCGAACACAGATTGTCGGTATTTCCGAGACAATCTTCGTGTTCGTGTTATAGGTATCTGTAGATCAACGTTTAATTATATTGCTTGTAATGAATGAGAATACCTTACCTATAGAGTTATTAAACTAATCAATGTTATTGGGAAATCTGAAATGCGTAGAATAAGAATCGCGATGCTCAAAGTAATTACTCGAATAGCCGAGGTTCGCAATAATGGAATCGATACCATCGCTTAAATTAAAATCTAATGAAGAGCAGAATATATTTTACTTCTTCTTATTGGATTATTCATTTTGGGAATTAGCACTTTGTCACGTAGTCAGTAGAATGGAATGAAAATTGGGAATCCTATAATTTATTAATAACCAGAAATGTTTAACATGATGTCTACAATGATAAAAGTATATTACTTGGAAAATAGCAATTGAAAATGAAATAATGTGAAAGAGATGTTTATAACATAAGTTGAAAATTCTGTACAACTGTTTTCTACTATTTGATATACGCAAATCCTCATTTTATACGCTAGAAATAGACAACTAATTCGGCTGCTGCTTTTAAACCTAATTTGAACAAATTTTTTAATCATAATTTTCTGTGGAGACACGGGACATCTAGATAGACAGAAATAATAATTGGTAGCTGTGTATGATCTTGAGAAAATAATTCAGATTAATTTGATATTTAATAAAATGTCAAACACTGTTAAAAATATGTGTCAATTCATAACAATCAAATCTTTCTTCCTCATTGCCTACTCATTACAAACGCATATTTTTCCTCTGTTAATAGAACTACTTGCAAATAAAAAATCAATTTTGAATTCTTTTTTTACCCATTATTACCAGTAGATGTATAGTTCTAGATAAAAAGAAATTATTTCACTCGGCCATGTTATTAGTACCTGTCACGTGTTTAGCGTTTTTCCCCCGAAAGTTTCCGCTCACGTGACTTTCGTCAGGGCAAAAACATGCTCGAAACGTCACTTAATCAACGCGAATTGCTTTCTATAGAACCATAAATCATAAAAGAGTTCCGGCGAAAAATACCAGAGAATCTGCATTCTACACGGTAGCAAAGATGTACGACCTACTTCACAACACATAGACGGTTGTGTGCGAATGGACGATAAATCGGTGCAGGTACGGTATCATAGTTACCGTGTGACACGCGATCAGACCTTTTTGTTAAAAAAACCGTCGATTACAGTTGAAACATATTCTGCTGTTATTGCATTGAAATCGTATTTCATTTTCTGCTATTTTTCAAATAATAAATGGTATACGGGATAATTAACTTCTTAGCTGTGAATAACGAGTATTCTTGTCAGGAAAAAATGGCAATTTTTCGTGTAGTAATGAGTATAGTATTGATTAAAAAAAGAATTAGTGCCATTTCGCTATAATTTAATTCAATTTGCCAACACCTGCACATTGTTTGTTTAACAGAATTGAAAAAGGATATTGCAACTAAGAGTTTAAAGAAGGAATTTGAAACTTCAGAGGCAAAAAGTGTACCTACTCTTTAATTAAAGGGAAAGTTAGCAAGTAAAGTAGGAATGGAATCTTTAAATTTGTTCAATGTCACAAACAATTCTTCGTTTCTGTTGAAGCAAATAAAACTTATGGTTTTGATGCTCTGAAACCACAGAAAAATAAGGGATCATCACTCGTTTCACGCATTATACCCTATCATAACGCAAGATTTGTTCAACATTAGATTTTATGCAGTGATTTATCAAAAGTGTAGTCTTTAATGGCGTGCCATTAAACAACGAATAACATAGACTGGTTAAAGGAAAATGGAATACCTTGTGAGACAATTGGAAATAGAGTTCTTCTGTCAAAACAAGATAAAATATTCTTTATAGCCCCCCCCCCCCCCCCCCAAATGATTAGGCATTCAAAATGATAATTTAAAAACTTTATGACTTCAGGAGTACTTAATCAGTAAATAGAAATTTTTACTCTATTTATACAATACTATCGAACTTCAAAATTCTTCGAACTTTTTCTTGTCGGCCTCTATAATATTATCTGTATCCTTTCCCTATAATCACGTTCTGTTGACCTACATACTTGCAATCGTGTTGCAATCCTACCATATCATGTAGCTAATCTACAGCAGGTAAGCATTATTTCAGATTGACTGATAAGCAAAGTTGTATCCACTGGTCTTCGCAATCAGGTTGCTGATTCTGAACTGTAGAACCGTTCTCCATATAACCATGCAATTCTTATTGCATCAACCGATGCAACAGACCCTTCTCTACAAGAAAGTGTTCTCCTATGAAAAATTTTTCAAATAACGAACACTTCCAGAACTAATTACATATATATATTAATTATTAGTATATATATATAATAATTACATATAGCCTGTATACAATAAAAATTAGGTTCGAACAATAATTCCACGAAGATTTAATTTCAACGATAAACATCCTTCACAAAACGCAGAATGCGAAGAATAATTTATGACGGTAAGCAATTCGCAGACATCTCCGCCACGAAAGTACCGTCGCTCGAATACTTCACCCCGCGCGCGCACCCATATTTACGCGTGTAGCTCGAAGAAGAAGACAAAAAAAAATAGAAAAAAACGACTGAACTTTCCGTGTGACTCGACAGACATCACAAGTAGAAGTTAAAAGTGTCGATCGTTAACGGCGCACCTGGAATGCCAGGATATTGCAGCTAAAATCGCTGCGCCGAGGACAATTCAGTTGTCGCTCGAAAATAATGTTCCATTAGAACATCAATATCCACGGCATCAAGCGGCGCTCGTGCAACGACGATTTACGAGCCGATAACAATCTCCGTGCGTTAACGAATTAACGAGGAACATTAAATTCGCGTTCCCCATCCCGGCTGTCGGCGCTCTCCCGGAAGTGCGCTGGAAAATCGGCCCCGTCATCGGCGAGCCTCCTCGAACGAATCAATCGACACGTGGAAATACTTAAACCGGCGTCGAAGAAAGTAGCTATGAAACTACTGACAGATTGGAGCACAGGTGTTCGACCATTCAGCTTCCCGGGACTTTATTGGAAGATGGGTTGTTATGGGTTGCACATAAATTAACCCTTTGCGGTCGAATGTCGCCGTAATAGCGACTACCAGCACGGATATCTAAAATCGAAAACTGCAAATGGATAATTTAATTATTCAACTAATGAGAGACTGACATGTGGTCTTTCTTTCCTTTAGTATTTAAGATTTCGATGCATAATTCAGTTTATTATGAAGAGAAATGTTAGGAACTTAAGACAATTTTGCCCACAAAGAATTAATAGAAAATTGTCGATCATTAATACGTGCATTGCTGCAAAAGTTCCCGGAAAGTATCAGAAAAGTCACAGATACGCTTTATCTAATGGTTTTATTGTTTTTCGAAATATTTTCCTTCGATAGTAATACACTTTCAATTGTAACGCAACTCGGCCAATAACAAGAACGTGCCGAAATTGAGGCGTGACGGTTGCCATGACTACCGAGCCGAGCGGCGCAAGTTTCCCCTTGTCCCTGTACACCATCAACTTGGTGGTCGATGCTGCAGACGTGAGAGGCAAACTGTAGCTGCAATTGAAACCCGAGCCGCGAAACGCAATTGAGTGGCCATTTTGAATTGGATCGGAGAGCAAATATAAGACAGCCGGCTCGTTCCTTCGAATAACTTTCTTCCCCTGTTCTTAAAGTCACCGTACACGCCGATTATAACGAAATAAGTACTTATATTTTAAATCGCGAATAAGTACCGACAGTTTAGCGGTGGTAGCCGGACTTTTATAGACGTTCACGTGTACACCGCTGCGAATGAATTGCAGAAAGTCTGTCTAAACATCCGTTGCTCCGCGAATGTACACAGCGCGCCGTGTAATAGCGGCGCGTTTTATGACCAACGCGCCGGCGAAAATCGTTGGAAATCAGACTTTTTCTTTGCCGCGGCTGCGGATCGTCGGAGGGTACGATTCTTATTAACACATTCGACACCGGTCGTGTAACATCGCGTATTTTTCGGGTTAACGGTTATTCGCCGATCGTTTCGATTCGTTCTTTTCCCTGTTTGTTTATGAAGTCACTGCGGAAATGAATCGGTAACAAATCTATCGCGGTTAACTGTTATTGGAAAGTTTCAGGTTTCATTCGGTGCTGTGAATAATAAATTTTCGAACATTTGTCAGTTTGTATGTTCACAGTAAAATGCAAACGCTTGTTTTCGTTAATTTCTTGTAACAGTTATGGGGGCGTGTTATCTTTCTACGACATACACCCATTTATACGTGATGCATTTAATCAATTTTAATTGTCGCCATTGTTTTTAGACTTATAACAACGGAAATACGTGTTCAGGCATATATACAGTATCTGCTGTTATTATTATAATAATTTTTCGATTGGCACCCGTAAAATTACGTGATTATCTGTATAGAAACTAATGAACCCGATGAAGTACAGTATGAAATTGACTATTCGAAAATTGTTTTATAATACATGTATTAAAAGGTTGGATAGTTATGTTTATCATAATTCAGACAGTCATCTCCCCATTACGCAGTGTTTAACATTAGTTGCCATGTTGACAAGTAAATATTTTGTTTGCTCTAAATAACGCAGTGCAATACTATTCAAACTACATGTATAAGGTGGTATTTATTACCCCGTTTATTGCGCAAACCTCGATACTTGCGCGCATTTTTAGGCAAGCTCATCTACAACTATCAAGATTCTACTATATCTTGTGCCCAGTGATAAGTAAAAGCATAAATTTTTCAATTGCACCGATGCACATACGGAAACAATCATATTACAAGTATTTACACTCATAGAAGTCGTTAAACCATGCAAAAATTTCTTCTGCAATTCCGTTCCAACTTCTCTCGGAACGAAACTGTAATTCTGTACAGTTACTACAATCACCTAGCACGTTGAGGAAAAAACATTATAGAGAGAACATTCTTGGACAGACAATTACGAGTATTCTGACCATCAATCATTGTTATCGTCAATCTTCGACGTTATTCCTAGAACTTTATTGTACGTAATATAATATACCACTATACGGGCTGCGTTGGGATAACATGTACAATCAGAAACTTAAGAATGTAAGAAAAAGATATGGAATCACATTCGTTTATTTGAAGCTCTGTCTTTGGAAAATCAGGTTTGAAAATTTGATACGTCTGAATAGGGAAACAGTTATGATACGTTATTATTATTAGTTAGATGAAACTTAGATTAAGATACCGTTAGATAGGAATGAGCAAGCAAGTGTGAAATTTGTTACCGGGTGAAAATGATAAGAATCTGGCTCGTACAGTATTTTGGACATAACGAGCTAATTTAGCTCCTTATATGAACCAAATGGGTTAAGGTGAACTTTTCGTTGTGATTGGTATTGTATACAGAAACTAGCAAAGTATATTATATCAGTGTCTCGTGATCAGTCTCCAGTTTCTCACCCGAATTTCCAACAGAGGTAAATCTACAGCTTAAAAAGGTCTGGTCACTTGGAAAAAGAGTGACGAACTTCTTTATCAAAAATTGCACATACCACACCACCAGTTAGGAGATTCACTCACTAATAGATTATTTATGTACTATATTTTCGCACGTATGAGCCATTCATTGAGCAACTCGATTAACTCCACGAAACAAAACATAAAGAAAAAAGATACGATAGTATACATTGCTTTTTAAAATTTTTCTTCGATTAGAAAATCAAATGAACATTATACAATGTATTTTACTTGATTATTGCAGCTGTACCTTTAATCCAACGAACATATAAAATGCATAAAATAGAGTATCCATAAAATAATCTTTATTGCCACTGCAATTATTGCATGGGTAAAAGAAATTTTGTTACTTCGTGGTACTAAACCCAGTAATATGGAAATTTATCTTAAATGTAGAAAGTTAAGAGTTAATAGCATGCTTTAACGATAAAATTAAAGAAAATTGTTTAAAAGTGGAATTAACCGGTTTGACCAATGAACGGCTGATATAACACATTCACAGTCGATATAACATTTGTCGGTTAATTTAAAGCACACGGAAATATATAACAATGATCGATAGGTCGGTAGAATTGAGTCCGTGCAGAGGGGACTGTTCTCCTACATCTCAGGATCAGCGGAACAGAAAAGTAGGGGAGAGAGCCGCATGCGGCATGAGGCCCACTGACTGCGGGTCGCCAGTTCGTCATCCTAGTAATCACAGTCCAGTGGAAAAGGAAAATATAACAATCCACAGTCCATCATTCCGTGATCGTCATTTTCCCATTTTACTTAAGTGGCATGTATTTAGTATTCTAAAGATTAAAGTTTGAAAAATTAGGAAAGTTAGAACTGTATAAAGAATCAAGCATTTTTTAACAACTTATAACCCAGTCATCTGAGAAGCGAAGATCATTGGTTTATGGAGTAAATAATTACATGTATCGGAACGGCAGTGTGTAAATATGTATATTTATAGTGGTTCATGAAAGTGTTCGAACGCTCCATGAAAAATGATTAGTAAATAGTTTGAACTATTATAACTTTGTGGAACGAAGTTGTATAACGCGTTATCTTGAAAAGTGTTTTTACATTATGTAGCAAATGAAAATGTGAGAATGCTGTTCTTTTCGTGAATTGTAAAAATTTTTGAAACATTTGGGGATTCCCTTCTCCGAGTTATTTGATTTCGAAAACTCGATGAAATCTTGGATTTGCTTAAATTTCTGCTATTTAACATGAATATTCATAATTCAGTAGTTTGATGAAAAGAAAGTACAAGTTTTAGTGACTCACTGTCAAGGGGAAGATCCGTATTTTAGTATGAACTTAGGCGAACTGTTTTGCAATTTTTTTCCAGTTTCATGAAAAATGTAATTCACAGCACAACCTCGATTATCCAATTTAATTGACCAACTAAAAAGAAGCTCGAGAGGACATTCTTCAAGGCATATTTGCAAATTCGTAGATAGCTAAAACTCAGAACGATCTAACCGCAAAAACTAGCGATTAATCGAGATCCTGCAGTATTATGAATTTTCTATGCAAATAATGTCAAAACATTAAAAAAAAAACAAAAATGACTTATATCCAGCAGTACAACGCAATAATCAAAAGCGCTAAATCAGCGAATAATCAAAACTCTGAAGAATCTAGATCATTAATTTTCCACGAAGCGGTCGAACACGTTCGCTAGCCGCCGCGAAAGCTCGGAGCGAGTAACAAAACGAAGTATTAGGAAACAAGAGGTACTTAGGTACAGTCCATCATTCGCAACCCACGCGATCGTCGTGCAGTACTGTCACATCCGAACGTAGCTATGCTAATGACAGAAACGGAGAACAAAGTTGCAGGAACGTCACGATCTTTCTTCAAATAATATCCCGGAGCGAGATCAAATAGGTGGTACACGCCGCACGCCACTCCCAATGGATTACGTAAGCGTGCCGAGCACACGCGTCTCAATCCCTTGATGTATCACGTGTACCTGCACAGACACCTACAAAGGAGGGTACCCGGGACCAGTCAAACCGGTCTGCGGCTCGGTTCCTGGTTCCTGGTTCCTGGTTCCTGTACCCCCGCATGCAAAAGTTTCAAGGTAATCCTCTTCTGAGCGGCACGCCGTTACGATTTCGCGTGACAACAGCCTCCTTCTACTCAGGAAGAGGAAATTCGCGTGGAGCGACCCGTGCACGGGATAAACAAGGCTCTTGTTTGAAATTTGCTCCCCGTCGCTACCGTTTTATTGCTTTATCTAGCCGCGGCTGGAATATCGGGACTGCCTCGACACGTGAAAACCTACATATACAAGGTGCACCATAATACGAGTGTTAGAGTAATTCCGGGTGAGATGGCCTGATCTTATTGACCCTTTGCACGCGAGAGGTGTCACTCGGTCACTATTTGATTCGATATACCGAAATTATAAAGGCTTTTTATATAATAGTAAGCTCCGTACGATGGTAAGTAGAATATTGAAATAAGATAACTTTGTTTATAAATTCATGCGTGTTCCTCGTTAGTTGGTTTTTAAGAATGTTTATGTCTCTTTCGAAAGTGTCGAATATTTCGAATGAAAAACTTTCGAATGTGAGGAGTTAAAATTGTCAAATGGTAGCAATTTTCTTGAATGGCGTAGTGTATCTTGTACGGAAAGGTATTTAATAATTCTTCTTGTACATATGAATATCTACAATTCGTAATAAAAGAATATTATTGTAATATGATAAACGTTTTGAAAGTATGCTGCATATTATTTGACACGAAACATACATAAGAGTAGAATCAATTAATACAATGAAAATAAATTGTATAACTCAATTAGCATTGTTCCTATTTAATTGAATAACACGTTATACTTCGCAAAAGCATTCCAATTATTATAATTTCATTAGGCTGAAACTATCGTGAACTTTAGGACAATATCTTACACAATCCTGGAAATCAAAGGCCTCGTTTTTATTCATAAATTACGAAATAGTAATAATATCCTGCTTCCGCACTTTTTTAGATGATGCAAGTGATCATAAAACTTCCATGGTCATAGATAAAAACATTTACACCACAGCCGTCGGCAATTCGATTGAAATCATGGCTTTTAAACTATTTCTACATGACGATTGTTTTCTATATATCTTAGGACATATCGTGTGTGTATGAATATTTGCCTAATTTTTTCTAATGTTTTAATTTTGACAAAAAAAAGGAAAGTAGTTTTCTAGTGTTCTAACCATAGCTAAGTACTTATATAGTTAGACCTTTTTAGGTATAAAACTGAGCACCATTCTCATTTTAAAGCATAAATGCTAGATTTCAAGTGAACACAGAGTGAAAACTGTAAAATATATGTATTACATTTCCAATAAATTCGTATCGTGAAATATGCAACCATTTTGATTATGAATATAACAATTTGAATGTTGTTTAGTATCTGTGAAAAATAGATAGAACATGAACTTTGAGTATGGGGACCGACGGCGAAGTTACAGCAATTCCAACTTATACCATTAGATTGAATTATGAATTCAATGATCTCAATTTTTATTTTTTACATTTATGTTAGCTCACAGTACTTTACTTAAGGAACAGTAAATTATTATACATTTAAAATAATAGCTATTTCGTTATTATATATTTTTCCACGTCTTGATTTTACAATTACAATACTTTTTAATTCTCTCTTAATCTATTTAGTTTTATTAAAGGAAATAAAAAATACATAAGAATTGAATATATTCATAGTTACACCGTAACAAACTCTTCTAACCTCTTTTTACAGCTGAGCCTCTTTTATTATCCATAATAAATATATTAGTACTAAGTAACCTATAAACTGAATAGATACATACCTACCTACGTATTTACAAATATTATTACTAGAAGCTAAAAGCGGTAACTAAAATTTCAATAAAGTTTCAATAAATTCCAATTACATTCGAATATACACGAGTTCACCGGCGAAAAATCGAAGTTTCCCTAATCCAGTGATCCGTAAAATCACATTCCACGCCAAACGAAACTATAACAAACAGCAGTGAAGAGGCATTAAAAAGCATAATCCACCGATATCCCATATTCCAGGCACTCCGCAACGAAACCGCGCAAACATTCAATCCCTAAATTCCTCTGGAACTTATCCGCAAGTTTCGAGATCTCCGCTCGACTGGTAACATTTCCATCCGCCGATGCCGTAATTACTTCGGAGGAACACTTTTCAGAATATGCCCGCGATTCAATCGAAGATCCCCGGAACCGAGAATGCCGCGTTATTAAGCGCGCGGCATGCCTGTAATTCTACGATCGAATCGCGTGTTCCGTTCGTTTGATAATCGCGGGAGACCGTACGACCGGGCAGCCAGCGGATGCAGAAGAAGAACCTGCCGCGGGTCTCGCGTCCGCGCAACAAGAAAGATAAAGCACGGCTGCTGTTGATGTCGTTGCGGAACGGAAATGAGACGATTCGAAAATGGCCGCAGAACAAAATGGTTATGTTCATGCGAAAGATTGCGGCGCCGGGGGTTGTAGGGTGGGAGACGAAATAACAGTGGAGCAGGTACAGGGCAGCTGATGATTGCATGCATCCATAGGATGATAGATTGCGATTGGCCGGGAGACCGATCGCAACGAAAGGAGGCGAGGAGAGGTTCCTTGTCGTTTGATTCCTAGATCTAGATGACCACATCGGCCACCTACGGTTCTTGTAATGATATCGATAACGACGCCGGAGCTGCGTACCAAAAAACCGTGCCAGCGGACTGGTACCTACACGCACGAGTTCCGAGATGGAACAGCTGCTGATTGCATTCATCGTGATGGATTGGTTCTCGGCCCGGTATACACGGCGAATGGAAGGTATGTAGTACCTACCTATGCCACGGTGTGCTTCCCGTTGGCCCACCTACCGCTTCGAGTAATAATACCGATGGTGAATCAGTAGGAACGTACCTGAACAAACATAAAGCCACCTGAAGGAAGCAATGCTTTCGCTGGCGAGGGCAGCGCACACGTACGCTTGCGAATCGTTCTGTTCCTAGGACACGGTGCTGCGACACTCTGCCATCGAGTTGTCTCCGGTGATGAATTAATGATTTGTCATTAAGAATTTATTACGGGGAAATCGTGATCGCGTGTCTCGTGATCGATACTGGTGTGGGAAGCGAATTGTCTAAAATATTGTAGCTATGGGATATGATTATTTGGTTTTCTTTGGTTTGATTTTGCTTGGATTGTTCGATTCGTGTCGGATAGTAATGGAAATTGGTAAAATATGTGATTGTTCGGTGTTTTGAAGGAAGGATGAAAATATTTAGATATTTTTATAATGTATTTGGCTGGAAGAAGGTTTGTTATGGTTTAATTACACTAATGTGATTTGAAACATATGGTTGAGGTTCACGTGTTTAGGTGGAAAATTGCTGATCAAGTAGATTTGTCTCGAAAGTTTGTTTTCATAGCTGTTTCGTTTATATGTTTTTGAAACTAAAAATAATTTATTTGGGTTATTGATAAAACTGCGTATTGCACTTAATTGATATTAAAATAACTATAAAACGATGTTACGAAACGGTTAACGAATAGTCCTACGTGACAAGTGTTGTATGCAGTTCTTAATTAAATCGTGTGGACAAAAATGTTTGTCGTTTTGTAAGAATAGTTTCGCGTACAACGTGTAATGTGCTCTTACGTAAATATTAAGTCTGCATCTATTTAATCATTGCAAAATTGTTTACGAAATGCAAACGTTATTAAAGGTATTAATTAAATGTCGCAATTTCACCTTTACGAGAACACGTTTGTTAATTATCAAGTAAAGGTTGAATCCGATTAAAGACACATAACGTGGAACAGAAGAGTCACGTTTCGTATACGCAAAAGAAAGAGATAAGCGAAAAATTAATTCAACGAAGATAAGTTATAAAATGTATCAAAGTAAATAGGTAAATTATAGGTTCAATATAAATGTTTTAAAATAGATAAATAAATGACGTATTAAATCTATATTTACGAAAATAGATTAAGATTAGATTCTTTAAAATTCCTCTTCAAAAATATTTCAGTGTCCATGCGTACTTATTCAGAAATAATAATTGTAAATTCCAAAACACTGTGTTATCTGTTAAAACTTTATAAGTCCACAATACTTCTTTCTTTAATGCCATAAAGTCATATAGGTGCTTTAAATAACAATAATGTAGAACGATAACATCGGTATGATATCTTCTCAGTGGCAACAATCGTGCGGTGCGCCCTTAAATTTTAATGTAAATGACTGTTAATTATGACATTCATTTAAGAATATCTAACAGTGTAATCGCAACATATGTAAGTATATAACATCGAGGCATAAAATAGCAAATTTTACTAGCAAAGACATTCACGGAAGAAGTAAGCGGCATGGTAAAGTACGAAGAATAATTGTCCGATTTATTCCCACTTGATTTACTTGCTAATAAATAAATAAAGTTTATCTATTACTGGGAAAGTCAGTTATTTTCGTTTCCATAGGCGATACGCCTTGGTTTCACCGTGCGGTACGTTACGGGCTCCATCTTGCGAGAAGAATCTCGTCGAGCTGCAGTCATAAATGACAAGCAGATACCTTTATTTATTGTTCGTGAATTACATAAAATGCGATACATTGCTGAATCATTTCTCTTTGCGTAAGAATAGAACAACGTGGACGGACCGTAACTCTTGTCTTTTAACTTTCGAGCATGCAAGTTACACTTATTTGGTTAGAAGTTCTCTGATTTCTCGTATTCCTCATATTCGCGGAACAATGCAGCGTTTTAAAACGTACGGATAGAAGAATGATCGTAGATAAATACAAAGCTACAAAAGTTGTATGCATTTTACAACTATGAAACTGCGAGTATATACATTGCCATGGAAGATCTATATATACGCACTGCCATCTGCAAGTTGAGAACTGTGTAAGATATGATGCAGCTTTTGTTTTGTATTACATGTTCGGCGCGAGTCTTTCAATTTTATGCATTCATAATCTGTAACGTATGGGGGTGTAAAACATTGGAAAATGAAGAATTTGACTAGTCATTTTTGTAAATCTTTGCGTGTACAATGCTTCTAGGTTTGTTTAACGAACTGATTTCATAGATATTACGTAGATTCAGTATTTTAAATCTCATTCATGAATTTGTTACGGTATCTTTATGTAACGACAAGCTACAAACAAATCTTTCCATTTCTGTTTAATCATCTACGTATCTGTCAGGAATGACTCGTAAGAATATGCGGTGGTGGGGTTGTACCAATAAAATTAAAGTATTTATATACTATAGAATATACAGGTATATGTACTTATAGATATATTAATTCAACCCCATTGTTAAGTATATTTATTCATTATTATCGTTCCTAGTCAATGTAATATATAATACATGACATGGCAGATTTTAGAAGTTTTATTGTTTATTTTAGAGCCTCTGGTATTTGTGACAAATCTTTTGCCTAATGTTCTTACATGATAAGATATGGTTCACCGGCTAAATTTTTCTCACATCAACTCTTTAACACTTACTTAGATTATCAATAGAATAATAAGTTTCAAATAACTGATTGCACTCTACAGGCTCCACTATGACACATGCAAATCTTGTCCTAAGGGCAATAAAAAATCTGACAAACGTTATTTAAAGTGGTATTTGGTAATTTGGGATCTATTTCATGATATAAAATATGTAGTATAATGCAATGCTTGATAACTCATGAACGACAGTACACGAATGCTTTCCGACGGGAGCAGATGATTGGCCTAACTGAAGATATATGACCTTAATAAAAAATGGTAATTATCTGATAACCAAATTACAAGTAAAGTGTCACTATAATTATTATATCAATAAACACATTTCATTATAAGATTGATTATTTTATTGAAGAGAAGATTTAAGCTAAGTCATTTCTTCTATTATCTAAATACCACAATCATTTCGGAAATCACTAATGAACGTCGTAAGTCTGTAATAAATCGAATATAAATAGCGAATTGTACTTAAGTTTCATACTTATGAACATTATTTTACAGTGGTATTCAATCTAACGATAATCCGACGTCTCTTATTTAACCCATTCGACACTAAAACTACCGGACAGGTCAAACTGATCCACTCGAGAATTATTTTGCAAATATTCACATTACGCTGACGTTTTTGCGATAGATTTTCAATGGATCTGTACAAACACAAACCCAGGAGACCCTCCGAATCTCAAGAAACCCATTGTCTTAATGTCTATAAAAACTTACAAATAAATCACTCTCATTGCTTGATAGTTTTAGTGTTAATCGCTAATTGCTCGTTCGGTGGATTGGCAATTTCTAACGAATAACGCGCCCGCTTTCGCCCGTCGACGAGCGGAGCGGCCTCGCGTCTATTTACGAGCGGAAACGTTTCGGAACAGCGAAATTCCATTTAAACGGTCGCTTCCATCGGCTCGAAATCCGCGATAGAAACGCCGACGGATTAAAATACAAATGGGCCTTAAATACGTTATCGGCGCGCAGCCGAAAAAGTCCCGTTGACGTAAATAAGCCGGTTGGAAAGGCAACAATGAACCCGATCGAGCATAAATACAGCGCGGCAGCGGACGGAAAGATTTCGCGCAGGAATCGGTTGCACTCGCGGCCAGGGAAAAGAGTTCTGCCGGGCAAGACAGATAGGTATCTGGGCGTCGGGTAGCAGAAACGTTTCAGGAACGATAAGTCCGTGGCCCTGGCTGGCCAAGATAAACTGGACGATAGTAATAAACGGTTCGCTGTTAGGCCGCCACGGGGGAACGCGAAATTATTGCGGCGTATGCCGGTGTTATCATTTCCTATCGCGTTATCTATTACGCTATTGTGAACGATGCGGCTCTGGTTGCAGTTCTTTGCTAAATCCGCCCATTATCCAATACGGGAGTTATTATTGTCGTCGCTGTGTGGTCCAACCACGCGGATACTCTGCTCTCCGCGCGAAACGTATCACGTATTCGGGAATATGGACGTTATAGAAGAGGTAATGGTTTTCTGATTTTAGCGAGGATTTTAACGGTTGGACGTGTTCGTGTGTCTGACATGTCGATCGTTGCGAGAATTTTTAGCGGATTTATTGTAGCTCGTCAAGATTGTTATTAATATAATCGTAATATGCTCGTTTCGAAGGGATTCAAAGGTAAATTTAAATTTATATTAAATTTTATGTAGACTTTTAAATATTTTCGGTATGGGTATTAATAACAATGCAATTGTAGTGTAAAAATCAAGTGAAACTGCTCGTGGAAGGAACGTATTGCGTTCAGCAAAAGTTATTGAAAGTGATGCCGACTGTTCGAACGATTAAAGGAATTGAGAGAGTAAGGAAATAATATGAAGATCGCATGAATTTATTTGGTAATGTAATATATCACTGTACATATTTGAAATATGCAAGAAGCTTATAATAATTACATACCAAGGAGTATGTACTATACTTTGTGCGAAGCATTTCAATATCAAAGAATAAATTATGTACACTTGAACTGTACCAGTACATTCACATTTATTCTGTTTCATGAAATTTTAATATATTACGGTAGGGACAATATATGCGCGTACATATTGAACAAAATAAATATCTGAAGAGAAAGTACAGAAGTATATGTATATTGTCATACGTAGATGAATACTAATTGATTACCTACCGTAGATTTCAATTGCGTTCGACTCAACGTCTAAAACCTACAAGTTAATTCACGAACTTTATCAAGCTGTTCGATAATAACATTTTCAGTTACATTTCAGATTCAATTTACGCGACCAGGGAAAGCAATATCTACTAACACTAATGGCCTATAACTGTCTCCTCGCGCGGACTAAATCCGTGCAGAAAATGGTGCCAGCACGAATCGTCCATTAACACGTATCAGTAAAAGACCTAATTAAAACCGCAGTGTACAATAATTCGTGGCTGTTGTACGTCGATCGTAATCAATAAGGGTAGTAAACTTGTCAGTGAACGATTAAAGTGAGCTGACGTTAAAGAGCTCGCTACATTGTTCGCTGTTTGCTAACGAGTTCGCTGTGCACCTATTAAAACCGTCCCGTCTGATATCGAAACAGTGGAAATCAGCCGTGTGTTGCTGCTCACGAGGCACTCTAATACAAAAAACATGAGAACTCTAATAAATAACGTAACCTACCAAGTTCATCGGTACAGCCGATGCTCGTAATGCGAGTCACGAATCGCTCGCTTAATAGCGAGTTCACTCGCTAACGAGTGAACAGTCAAGTAGATACGTGTAAAACACCTAATTCCGCGGCACTCTAACAGCACAACGTTTCCATATTTCATGTTAGGTTGAACACGTTGACTGCCATGAAAAACTCCAGCGTTCCAAGTATCACTTCCTTTGTAGCTAAGATAAGAATGATTAATTATTCATCACAATTTCCACGTTACATTATCTAGTTATTTGAGCTACTGGTTATTTCTATTCAACATCAGCTATCTCGTAAGATATAATTAATTTCTAGAAACTATGGAATCATCGATAACCACAGTGGCAGTAACAATAATCGTACCGAGAACTGGTCGAATGGCCAGATGTAAAATTCCGCGTTTCCCTTCATTCGCTTTATATCAATTCCTATATCGTCCGATTCATCAGTTTCTCAATTTTTCTCTTTCTTTTTGTTTCTATGCTCACTAAGAAAACAGTATTAAAACTGCCAGCACGGTTAGTGTTAATAAAGTAGAATTCCAACCAGATCGCAGGGAACTAAACAACCAGTCAACATGAAGACGTCACATCTAAAGTAATCAGTGAAAGAACATTACAAAGTCCATTACAACCCTCGTTACATTCACACATATACATCGAACCGAAACACCAGAGTAGAATAAACATCGACTGAAAAACCAGCGCGAGCGGTAAAAACGACTATCGGTTCAAAACGACACCATTCTCGATCACTGGAACGCGCGCAAAGAAATCACCGACAACGATCTAACGGTGCGACGGCCGACACGAAATAGATTTCACAAGCGGCGACGTGTCATTAAACGAACCACTTCCATCGAAAGATAAAGTGCAATTAATTAGACAGGCGTATCATGAAATTACACGTTAACCAATGACAGACAGGTCTACGTATACCTACCTGCGTATTTCAAAATGGTCCCGATAGGCTCGCGGAAACCGTAGACGCGGTTCCTATCGACGTCTAAAGTGCGCCCTCTCATTATAAGGTAGCTCCACTTATCTCGATGACGCAGCTCTCTTTTTTAATCGGCCACTAACCGATCGATCGAGCCGCGAGAATTATGCCAAGACGGAACACCTTACAACTAGGTAGGCAGTCAGACAGTCAGGCAGGCAGGCAGGCAGGCAGGTAGGTAGGTAGGTAGGTAGGTAGCTGGTCGCCGACGCCTCGCGCTCCAGCAATTTGTTTAATCAGCGCCGTAGATTAATGACTTAGGCAGGCTCAGTCTTCTCGCATCTCCGCACCCCCTTTCCCTCCCTCGCGCCTCGCCTCTCCCCCACCGCGTTCATCGGAGGAAATTACTGATTTATGATTACATTTATTACATCCATTTTTTTCGTCGGGTGTAATGGTCAATCCTGGAGGGATAACGAGCTCCGCGGAACTTTTTACGAAGAGAAATTCCGCGGCATATCGAAATTGGATAGTTACGGGGCTTTCTGTGAAACGTGACTAAATGAAGCTTTTAACTTCCCCCGCCGCTGCTGCTGCTGCTGAGCCGACTGTATTAGCCTGCGCGGCGCGGCGCGGCAGTTGTTAGCGACTCATTTCTCCGTTAACTCGACAAGCGATTGTAGAATGCGATTTGAGATATTGCACCATTCGTAATTATTCCGGCTACCGAGCGCGTCAAGGTAAGAATTGTTGCAGGTGGTTACAGAACTATTAGCTCCGAGGACTCGTTGTGTCCGTTACGTGGGGATGATTAGTGTTTAGGATGAACGGGAATGCGGCCAATAATTATAATTGACCGGATGGTAGCGTGGAACGACTATGGATGTGTGTTCTCGTTAAATCGCTGGACGTTGATTTATTTCGGGGAAGTATTGTGGACGTTGGGGGGGCATGTAATTTTTGATGGGAACCTCTTCGTTTTACTGCTTTGAGAAATGATATTGGATATACGTACGTGCTTAATAATTTTTTAAATTCTTTTGGGGCAATTGCGGTTGTTAATATAATTTTTCGTTATTCTGTTAACTACCGTGATGGTATTATATATATATTAATATTTTGTTTTTATTGAAATATTTTACTTTTACGTGGAAACGTTTATATTTGTAAATGATTCACGATATTTGCTTTATAGAAAATCCATAAAGAATTATGGAAATATCGTTATCTTAATTATTTTGAACGATGATTTTTAAGTAAAATGAATGTACTAATAAGGAGGAAATTTGAAATTATTTGCACGTACAACATAGTACATAAATGAACTTTGAAAATTAGATAATAATTTGATTATTTTACAAACTATTCATTATGTACTGATATACAGTATTTAATGTATACCGATATTAATAAAAATTTCGCATAAAAAATCTTATGCACAATTATAATAACTATTAACAAAAGAAAAAAGTTTATCAACAAAAATCAATTAAAATAAGTAGTAAACCAGTATCGTTCATTTTTATTTACTGAGCACAACATACAAGAAACTAAATTTGCAATCTATCCTTAGCTATTGATTTACACACGTAAATATGGTAAAAGAATTTCATGTAGAAGAAAATTTTCAAAATTGTAGTCAATTTTTTACTATTAATACACAGCTATTTTCATTCCTTTCTATCGAACAGAATGTGATGCGATTTACCTCGATCTACCATCTTTACTGTCCTAGACCGAAAATAGAAACTTCACGCTTCAAAATGAACCGAAGCAGAATGTTGCGAGACCTTTTCGTAGAACGTTACACGGGTTCATGCATCTCCGATTGCCTCTCAGCGATTCTTCAATTTTGTAAGCCAGTGAACAAAGAGGAAAACCCGGTGAATTTGATAATGCGTTATCAAGGACACGAGTGGAACTCGCCGGAATCGATTATTCGCGATCGCTGGCAAGATAATGGAGGACGTTCCGCGAGGTTTTTCTCGATTTCGAGCGGAGCAGATCTGCACGGGTATCTCGACGGTGTAGAATTCTGTAACATCGAACGCCTTTTTTCTCAGCGCGGCTCGATAAAATCACGAACACGTACCGATTTCTCTCGTGGCCGGGGAATATTCTTCGTCGAAGCGTTCGAGGAGCCGCGGATTCGGCGAAAGAATGCGACGGGAATGTAACAATGTTGGCCGGATGGTTTGCACGTGACAGCAGGCCAGCAATCCGGGAAAGGAAGTTTCTTAACGGCACGTACGTGCCAACATACGCTCACGTACGTGCCGATGAGTACTCGGGAATACTTACGTGTCCGGTATCCAACCCTGCTGCACTTCTGCACCGCCTTATCGATATCGTTAGGCCTGATACACACTACCGGTCTGCTCAAAATTCTTTATGCGTCTTTTGGCTTTAATGGCCAAAGATGAAGCGAGATTGAAGTTAGGTCTGGCTGAGATTCATAGTGTAAACATGTGCATTATGCATAGGGATTAACCAGTTAACTGTGGAATTTAATTTCAAAAATCTCTGATATTGCATTCGCAATGAAATCAAATAATGATGTGTATACTCGTCAAACGGATGTCGAATGCACCTGTGATATATTGTAACGAAAAGCTGAAGCGAAACGAAGAAGAATTACTTGTTTATATGGAAAAATAAATAATTAATCGTTGAAGGAATTAGTATTGTTTTGATTTTAAGGTGACGCGTATATTCGTTGAACGCAGTTAACTGGTTAGAGATGAGATATTCGTATCATTCTTGAAGTGATTACGGGGAACTGAAATAGAGTCACAATGTTATTTCGTTTTTTATATTTATTCTTTTAATTTGTATCTTTTTGTTTAATTTATTTATTGAATTAATGTTATATCTGGCTCAGACTGGTATAATAACGGTGGTGACTGGAGCTTCCTAATTGCTTGAAAACAATTGCAAAAAGAGAAATGATGTCGAAATAAAATATTTAATAGATTAAGTAACTAAATAATAGTGCATCTAAAGAAGTACAATACTGAACCGTTAATAACTAATGTTAAATGTCTCAAAACTCTCGTGGCGGTCAAAGTGATAAATAAAAAAATTAACATTGAATACGAAAAATTAAATAACAGGACTTTATTTCGCTTATCCATAACTGTGCCAATAGGAACCGATACATAACAGTTTCAAACAGTTATCTTCGGAACGTTATAAATCCTTGATTATAAACAACTGAAGAATATTTGATCGAATCGAGAGTGAGGTTGAGACCGGATCGAGACCTGATGGGTAGTGTGTATCGGGCCTAAGAAGGAAAGTTCGGGCTTAATGGAACACGATCGGGATAAAAGAAGGAAATAACACCTTTAGTGGTTACGCTTAGAGTACAGTTAGATCAATCGTTGGATATTGTGTCGGACGCTACCACGATGGCTCCGAGCGTCCAATGCAATAACGGATGTGCAAGGAAATGTATTACGTTATTTCTGATGACCCAATCAGTCCACGTAGTACTTGATTCATCAACTGAATTTCACGGCGTTAGATTTTCTTGGAGTATAACGCTGGATCGACGGTGCGGTTGAATCGGTAAATTATTATTCTTTTATAAAAATCGTCAGATTCCAAAAATTTGTTATTTTTGATCATCTGATAAGAATAGATACATGTAATGGTCTAGACAAGTGAGACGATATAAATCTTTTAGGTATATAAATATATTTAAAAAACAGCTACTATATCCACAACAATATTCTTTTAGTCACAATATTGTCGCTTTAGATGTTAATAGAACTTCTTATAAGAAGACTATCGAGTGCTATAGAACACTATAGAACGCTATATTTCAGAAGGAACTTACATGCATCTAACTAGCAAGACTAACACAATCACACTGCGAATTATCTACACCAATCTAAAAATGAATTCCTACAATATCGTGTCAAACTCGCGATGAAAATTTTAAACTGAATTTGACAAATCTCAGTACTATTTTACGCATATAAATTATATGTTACTTCAATCGTAAACCCTTGAAGGAAACGTATGAACAGAACGAGTATGAAATTCTTTTCCTTCCCTAATAAATTATTAACGATAAAGCAATGTTATCGAGCGCGGTTGCGAAAGAAATCACAGGGGGTTAATGAAGGAATCGGTGGAAATAGACCGCGGAGAGCCGTAATTGCGAGAGCGTAAAGCAGCGAAGGATAATAGAGAGTAAGCGTGCATCGATTAGCGTAATAATCTCAGACCTACTGGGTGAAGCGTTATTATCGATGAAAAACGAAGTTAATATGCATCGAGACAACGGAACGGGGGATTCCAATGGAACAGAGGGACGCGCGATAATGCACATGTTCCCACTAAGAAATTCTTGTTAGCGGAGAGCGAGCGGGAACCGTGTAGGAGAGGAAGAGCGGCGCGCCGAGTACGGACGGGTTCGAGAAAATTAAGGGCCCATTTACAATTACGATGAGAAGTTGATGAAGTAACAGTACGTAAAGCTCATTAACGGGATACGGCAACTGTGCGCCGTGATTATGAACGTTGATTGCATATGTGTAACTCAGTTACCGGCAGTCGACCTTAAGAAGTACGGTTAATTGTAAATGAAGCACGCCGCAATTTACCATGTTTAATTGAAACCACGCGCAACAAGCACCGCTGATTGGTTTCTTTCAGGGACGGGGATGATTAATGTGTCTATTCCGATCAACACCGCCGGCAAACAGAAACGAGACGAATAATTCTTTCGCTCGTCAGTGCGCCGAGTGAAAATTGCGCTTCCGCGGTAGCGATTCGCCACTTGTAAACCGACACGTTCTGGTCTTTTCATTAGACATACGCGGTGTCTCGTAATATAGTGTAACACGGTTGCTTCAATGCTGCATTCGGCATTTCAGAGTGATGTAGAGTGTTCAGACAGCGGTTGTTTTTTATGTTTTGAACGTGTTTCTTTGCTTGGATTCGCTGCTCGAAAAAGAAAATATGGACGTTTCTTTGATATACTGATTCAGTTATGTTTAGTATCTGAAGTATCAATTTTGACGTGTTTCATCGGAAACATTTTTAAGTAGTAATATGTAGTTGGAGATTCCGCGCGATCTCATTTGTTTGTTAATTAGGGAGCTTTTTAAATAAATGTAACAAGGACTTTCGCAATTTATATTGCGGATTTTAAAGAGTACTTTAAGAGTTCGCAGAGTATGAAAAACCAGTTTTCGCGATGACAATTGTTATTACATAATCAAAGGAAATCTACTTTAAGAAAACAAGAAAACTGTAGATTATCAAAGTTCTATAAGTCTAAACAATAATAATGAAACACACGAGTAATGACATTGTAACTGCACTACTCTCAAATATGCAACATTAAAATAAATTAACATAAATAATCAATCTATCTATCAAATTCGTTATTAACGTTCACCCGTAACTAGCAACTGCTTAACACTAGAACTACCGAGCATTTAATACAACTAATGTGCAATCTTTATAAAAATTGTAGCA
The DNA here is from genome assembly GCF_051020985.1 of Nomia melanderi. Taxonomy (NCBI): domain Eukaryota; kingdom Metazoa; phylum Arthropoda; class Insecta; order Hymenoptera; family Halictidae; genus Nomia; species Nomia melanderi. Next base: position 9,526,567 of record NC_135005.1, read on the forward strand.
ATAGATTATTTTCATTGTCTGTAGATTAATTATAGTATTCAAGTGAAACTATTTTCGAAATCATTTCGAATATTCAATGCTTTTAAGATACCAACCACTGCGAAACAAAAAAACCGAAACCAGTCATTTTGACTGATAAGTAAAAGACTGAAGAAGAACCACTATCTAAGATCCCAAGAAATACAATAAAAACGTCTTTCCTGGGAATCGCAATTCAAAGACATGCAACGAGGAGATAAAAGTACATAAACAGGATTTTCCATATCCTCTCATGCAAGAGGCAAGGATAAATCAAATCAATTCATTCTCGCGGATTCGATTGGAAAAGTTCGATTAATCAAACGGAATGGGAGGGAAGTAAATGGCTGAGATCGTTCGTTTCTCAAGACGCTTGTGACGGGTCAATAATTGGGTAGAAGAGGATAAACCGCGCTACCGTAGGACGTCGCGCAGCGCCGTACCGGCAGCATTCGCCTAAGAAGATGTCCCCGAGCGCGGAAGAAACTGGTTTCACGGACGCAGCCGCGGATCGACGAGCGCGATCGCTTTTTCGCGTTTCTTTCGTCGCGAGAGGAGCGAACTCGTACCGTGCGTGCCGGTAGTACACGTGTAAACACGCGCGGTCCGCATAACGCGCCGATGCCACTGGAATGTCCCCGAAACCAACACAAACAAAACATTTCGCCGGATGCCTAGAAGAGGGATCTTTGTCAGAAATTTTTCAGAAGTCGCTTGTCTCGTGGAAAAAGCACGAAGTGTGATGTAAGGAATGTTTCTACGAAGTTTTGTCTCTTAACCTGTCAACTGTGGAATTTAATTTCAGAGATTTCTAATGATGTTCACGATGAAATTTAATAATAAAGTGTATACTCGTCTAGCGAAGGCCAAATACAGCTATAATTTATTCGAATGATGCTTATCTGAGAAAATAAATGATTGATCGTTGAAAGAATTAGTACCGTTTTGATTTTAAGATGACGCGTACGATCGTCGAACGCTGTTAACTGGTTAACGCTGGGTTTACGGTTTCCATTTGACGCATATTGAACTTTATGAACGCTATTTGGTAAATGTTTACGTCGACTTTGATTGATGCGATTATACCAGTGTTTACTTCAATTATCTGTTTTTAAACCTCTAACTTCTAAGATCGGAGGGATAAAACATGAATTTTTGTAGGGGCAAATTATTCATTATAATTGTTAGAAAATTAATTATCCGAAGAAAAATATATTTTAGATTAATACGATTTCCTTTACTATCATTTTCAAATGTTGCATATCAAATCTTCTTATAAGAGTTGCATATATTCATATTATCACAATAATTGAATTATTGAGAAACAAATATTCCCCACAACTGCCAAATACAACTGCAGGTTTCAAGTCACCCTAAAGACACATTTCACAATTATTAACGTGTAACAGGGTTTCTTTCGCTCCTCACATAAGAATATATTCCAAGTTCAACAGAAAAGGGTATACAACGTCAAAACGATGTTACAAAACATTCCCCGTACGCTGTTGTAATATTCACATCGTCGGATAAACAGCGTCGTGCCACGAAAAACTTTGAAAACGCGGAATAGCAATAGCAAAATTACCACATCGTGCTCACCGGTATCCCTTATCGACGAATAATCAAACGTAAAAAGACGAGACGCAGTACACACGTTGCTCCTCGAACAATGAAAATGATCAGATACATAAGCCACGTGGTATCCCCGCGCTCGAAACCGAATGCTAATTAAGCAAAACTGTTTCGAGAGAACGAGCTTGTCCCGTTGATCGTCGTTGTTTCCCACAAAACTGAAAACAAGTGGCACGATCGCGACGATAATTACCTCGTGGCTCGCTAAAAACAAGTAGATTAATTACCTCCGGCGGGTACAGCTGCGTGCTCCGCGTTCTATCGAAGCAATTCGTGCTGCCGCGCGGAGGGTACGCGAAATATCAAACGCGAACGCACCATATAAATACGGGCCGGCGAGAAATGGGAATTTACTGAAAAATGTTAAACGCGGCTACGAGACGGTCGCGAGGCGTTCCGCTCGCCGATGTCCACGGGATAATGCAGCGCGCCGTTACGTTTGACGGAAACATCATTTAACGTCAGGCCAGCGTCTTCGTCGCGCCGCCTGGCACGCCATTGCACGGCCTCTCTCGCGCCCGGCGTTGATAACATCCGGCGAAGAATTTCTGAAATAACAGTGTCATCGTTCACGATGCCAGATAAGAGTGGAAAGAAACGAGCGAAACAGGAAGTAGCCTGTAACGCGAACGAGGAAGGGTATGGGGACGAAGGCGGGACAATAAAAGTGATTATCCTTTGGCCAGAGGAAGGAAAGGAGGAAAGAAAACGCGAAGCGCGCGCGCTGAGGATTCCGCAAATGGTAAATGGGAAGCTTGTTAAATTTTATTGACATTGCTGAGCCAGCACATTCGGAACAAGAAGCATCCGATTCCATTAGGGGGAGGCAGAAGTGTCCCTCCCTGTCCTTCCCCCGATCCCATGGCTCGAACCGATGGGACAAAGAACAGGCGGAATCCAGAAAAAGCGTAGAAAGAGTCGCGGGAAAGGGTGCATTCCCTAATTGTACCGATCCAATTATTCCGAAGTTCCGACGGGATGTTCCGCGGGTTAGGCGGTGGAGGATAACTGCGCAGAAGGCAGTGCCCGGGGTCCAATAAGACGTGGCGCGGAAGAAAGGGTAGGCAAACTACCCTATAAATTATACGCCGTAAATCTTTCCTCTTTTGAAAGTTGATTTACAAGGACCGTATGACTTCGTGAATTATTCTGATCTCGAGAACGATTAAGACCGGCGTAAAGAAGAGAACGAAGAATATTTTATCTTGCTTTGAAGACGAGTGACCTGCATTCGAGGAGACGCGACGAGAGATCTGGATTAATGAGGTTTTAAGGAGAGAGAACGAGCAGGTTACAGCTTAACATCAATATATATATATATATATTCTAATATCGTTCTTAGGACGTTCTAATATCGTGGATAATTGGAAATAGAGGGCAACGAAGTTGGGCATGTTTTATAGTTGGTTAATTGACAGTATTACATTTCTTCTACTTGTCTTTGATGATCTATTTCTTTGCAGATATAAATATGTATTACTGTAAAACTTTCGTGTATTATTGTAAAACAGTTTTGTATTCTTTCATTAATCATAAATTTGAATTACAGATTTCACAAGCTTTTGTGTATTATTGTAAACCAGTTTTATATTCTTTCATTAATCATAAATTTGAATTATACATCATCCTTGTAATTTTGCTTTTATTCTTAAATAGTCACACTGTTTTTATGATAGTCTTTGGGTATTTGCGATGAACAGTCCAATTTAGATCAGAGTAGGATATAGCGTAACCTGATTATGTATTAATGATTAAAATGCATCCATTGAGTCGATTACAAGTTACTTCCTGTAATAGCAAATCAGGATTCACCGTAATTACCTTCATTTCAATTGTAGATGAGTGTTCAATTGTTAACGATTACAATTACAAATTTGAAATCGCATCGACTATTACATTTTTGTATATACCTATGTACACTATGATATTGTGATTCACGTGTTACATTGTGAATATTTTATTTATGTCTACTTTCAATAGTGGAGAATTAAAAAAAGAAACATTTTATTTCATCAAGAGAGAAGTTTACGTAAAAAATTTACTAAAATACAAATTTCTACCTTACTTTCTGGTACGGTTCCTTTAACGTTCAATGCATTCAGTCCATTAATGCACGAGCCTCGCTGTGCCTTGCAAATAGAATGTTTCTAAATGATCAACAAAACTATGCGTTACTTCCCTCAGTGGTTCCATCGATGGGAAATCTTCGGCCTTTTACTTGTGCGTCCATTTATGAACCTGTCGATCCATTCACAGACATTTCTGTGAGATAGTATATACTCACACGATTCCTATACAGTGTCGCAAGTGCTCAATAAATTTCAGATCTTGATATATCTTCAGACCGTAAGATCACGTTTCTCACATAATCTCGGCAAAATGTAATAGCGTTATTTCAAATAATTATTAATTATTGATTCTCAAATGAATTGGAAACTTCTATTTTGAAATAATTACTGACTTATCATTTTTCTTACAGACTTATTTCTAACAGACTTATTTTCACTGTGCTTTCTGTTGTTTTTTATCTTTACTTCTAATTATACTTCTATCTTCTTTCTATCTATGCTCTTCTATCTTCACTTCTATCTTCTTTCTACATATGTTCTTCTATCTGTACTTCATTCTATGTTTCTATTTTCTATCTTTCCTGACTATATTTCTATCTTCAATCTCTCTTTATTTCCATCTATATTTCTATATCTACCTACATCTATACTTCTGTCTATCTTCTATCTATACTATCAAAAGATTGTATCGAAAACTGAAAGCACAAATAAGAGAGAATATAACAAAGTTTTCACAAACTGGGTTTATGGAAAAGGAATTTAACAATGAAACGTCTTAAATCTCTAGTGAAACAAGCAAAAGTTGAATTTGCTGATTCATTGACACAGACCGGATGCCGCAGTCGTTAAACCTCAATTAGAACGATTCGTAGCTATTATACAGTGGCTGGTGTCGTCTGATACGTCGCGCCCTCCCATATGATTCATCTACCGCGGCAAACAGGAAGCGATGTGTCGTAGACCGAAGGTTGGCGCCAACTCGTATTGATATCATCTCATGACAGTCCTCGACACGTCTGGACTGTGCGTTCGCACTTCTTGAGCATACCTTGCTCACCAGAACCGTGACGAAACTTTAGCAAAATCGCATTCGCCAACTTCTATTTGAATTATTATTCGAAACCAATGATATCTTTCGAAATTACCATTTCAAATAATAATTTTTAAATAATATTAAATAATAATTAATAATAATAATTCTGGACAATTGCAACATTTTTTAGGAATTTGTTCTCAGATCGATGATTCTCGTTAGATGTTGCAATCGAGATTGTTTCGTGCAAATACTGAAAAATAACGCAAATGATGATTGGACAAATTTGAACGTGGTGAATTTTGCTTCGAAGATCTCATTGAAGGAAAAGGAATACCCTTAATAAGCTATAACCTGCTTCAGAATATCGCGTAAATTGATTTTGTTGTTTGAACTTCTTAAAACTTATTATTACTTTATAAATACTCATACCTCTTAATTAGGTGCGATGTAATAACCAAACGTAAAGATAAACCGACTAAGTATTAATCTTTAAGAAATTTGATTATATTCTATTCCAAACAATTTCAGTAATTAATCCCAAATTTTTGCATTCTGTCTCATTTATCACAAATTCACATTGTATACTTGCGTATACTTGTACGTTATAAATAAAGTATTAAAAATCATTCAAGACATATCTTCAATGAACGAGAACCATTCTACTAAATGGCAAATAACGAAGCTGCAAGATCTAATCATAACTCAGATGAATATAGATCTGAATATACGAAACTTCACATTTTCGTAGTCGTATGTTCGCTATTTTATGCAAACGACATCGATGTAAGTAATGAATTCTTCTATTAATTAGAACCTCGTTTCAGTACACCGCGCGTGCGAGCGAAGCTTTCACAGAAAGGTAGCACGTAAGTGCAATTCGAAGATCAAAGGAATCCGACGGTCTTCTGATGTAGATACGTAAACGTTCGCAACGTGTATAACTACAAGAGCTCGTCACGCTAATTGCCGGCCATTACATACTATATGGACACATTTTTCCAACGTGAATTTCTCTTTGTCACGGAGCACTTTCGAATGGTACTTTTCTCATTCTTTCCCTGGCTGGCACGTCGATATCTGGCCGAGCTCCTTTGAAAATCCAGCGCCCAAGGGATCGTTACCTCTGCCGCCTCTTGTTTATAAAGAGCCTTGGGTACTCGAGATCTCTTCAACTCCTGAATAGTGCATCTGTCGTACGCCATAGAACTCGCGTCGCATCGGACCGACCACCGTTATTACGTAAATACTTATAAATTCATAGTTAGCCATTAAACGAATAGGAAAAAGTTCGATGCTTTGCGAGACACAAAAGGACCTCTGCCGTTCCTCGATAATTTCCTCATTCATCCGTTCGAGACGTTTGCACAGGAATCTTCAAGAAAATTCGAAGGAACAAGGGGAACATAATTTCCTTCAGAATATGGAAGTACTACTAAGTGATCGGCGAATTTAAACCCTTACCCTGTGATTTATTCCTCAACTATCAATAGCAGTTACTCTGCAATTAATAATTTATTGAAAAAGGAGAAAAATTCTGGGTATATCTTATGTTCATGTTTGTTCTGAAATATAAAAACTGATAATAGAAGAATAATACTCAAATTGAATTCAAAACAAATGAGTAACATCCATACTTGTTATATTCTATTTAAAATTTTCACCGCGAATCTAGCACGTTATTATAAGATAACAGATTACGAGAATTTCTAGATTAATTCAATAAAAACCAATAATCTTTATTTTCAAAACGAAAACCTATTTTGCTATTACGAATTTATAATTTCCAGAGTAAATACGCAATTACACTGGAACACAAAATATTTTGCATTTCCCAAATTGTCGCCAGTAAAATGTTACGCGAGCTTACTAGCGAAAGCAAATAATACACCAAGGGGTTAAACGAAAATAAGTAATCGGCAGATTCGTTCGATTTCTGCAATCATCAACCTAAAGACTGCAAGCTCACACTCCACGAAACTTTCCACCGATTAATTGCTAGCTGCAAGAATCCTCCGCAAACAACGCGCGCATATCAAAGTTTCACACGCGTCGCTCTAAGCACACATCACCACGAAAGAACAGGTATCTAGCAAAGAACCGTAACAAGCTTTCTGGTTGGCGGTCGCATTCGCGGCGCGTTAATTAATTCCCGTGGCGAGCCGAAAACTCTGGTAATTGATGCCGTAATGACGTTTCCTCTAATTATGCAACACCGTTGGCAACACGCGGGGGTTGGCTCGCGTGTTGCGGCGTTGCCTCCGTCAAGCGCCTTCTTCTTCTATCCCTTTACCCCTTTCCTCTTTTCCGCTTCTCGTCGAGCGTGGCGGTCTCCTAATCTCGCGAGCCCATTATCATTATTAACGTCAACGGGACCGTTTAACGACCGCAGGTCACTTTTTCATGAAACGCGGCTGGAGAAGCTGCGTCGCGTCGCGTCGCGGCTTTAACGTTGGAGGGTCACGACAAAAGAGAAAAATGCCCGAAAAGAGGAGAAAAGAGGAGAAGAAGCGACGGCAGTCGCGAAACGTATACACGAAACGAGTCGGGTGGCGATTTCAAGAGTCGCGCGCGGAATAGAAAAATAAAACGGAAATGGTAGCCGGGAAAAGAGGAAAAACTCGGGGCTTTGAACCGCTTGGTGAAAAGTGCTAAAAGCGTCGGCATTTTTTCTACAAACGCCTCCGCCAGCCACGCGCTTTCACTCGCCGTTTTCTTTTGCCTTTACCTTTTCGCATGCGCGGCGACCATCCTGGAACCTCTGGGAACGCCACGGATTCGTAGCCATTACCGGAACGGCGATCCTGTTTTGCGTGTTACCGGTGACAACGGGATGCACATCTCTTCTGACACTAGATTTACGGAATGAGTCAATGTGACTTATATAGAATTTTATGAACATTGGTAAACTTTTTAGTGGATTTTAATTAACGCTGTTAGGCGAATATGTGTATACTTTAATTGTTCACTTTTGAACCTTTGATTTGTAAAATGTAAATGAACGAATAGTTTTTTGAGAACTGTACAGCACAGTGTACTGTAAATATCTGTAAATATAGCAAACATTGTGCAAAATGTGTTAGACTACCTTTTAGACTTTATCAGTGTCTTTCTAGTTTTCTTTTCAGACAGTTCTAAGGTTACTATGCCATTTAAAGACTAAACTTTAAAAGAAAAGAAGTATTTCATTCTTAACAGCAATTTTTTAAAGCAAAGTTTGAAGCTAATGATGAAGCAAAAATCTATATCCATTGGTAAGAGTACTAAAGCAAAAAAATTAAAATATAGAAACTAATAAATCTTTAATAATATTGGTAGTATTTATTACTTCAAACAATTCGTTAATTATCTTCTAAATATAATTGTCATACAAGTAAAGAAACACATATCTTTGTAAAAATCGATTTGGAACGTTAAGGTTGCGAAGGCAAGTGTTAGTGGCCTATAGCATTTTTTCTCTTCAGTTTTGAGCACTCACATGTCAGCTGTTAAGGGAGGTTAGTTATACCGGTTGTTGGTACGAGTTCACGAACAAACGAGGACCGGTTCCATTCCATTGAACCGATCTGCTCAGCAACCGGAGGTAGACCGCGTTACGTATCGCAAAAAGAATCGGACTTGAGAAAAAATTCGAAGAACACGGAATATCGTCGTACGACACATAAAATATCTGAAAAAAGAAATCGAATTCGTTCTCTTCGAATCGATTACAATTCACGGTAAACGTGTGATACATACGAAATATTTTAATTCTCAACGACGTGATTAATTACATCCTTAAAGAAATATAAGATTCAATGAGAAATCGATAATGCAAATAATTACTGAAACATGTTCGCAATAATTTTAATAAAAATTCAATAAAAAGGTAATGCTATTTTCAATACAGTGGTTGTAATGCACAGAAGCAATTAAAACTGTATAAAATACTCGAAGACAAATGAAACAATGCGCATAAACAGAATGTCTGATAAATCATCCGAAATAGTGAGTGCCATAATAAATAAGATGCAATTAACATCTAAATTTCATCGTATGATACCGAGCATTTTCACTGAATCAAAACAGTGCGGCATTTTGCCGGTCCCCTTCATTGAAAATTCAGCGAATTTTATAATTAGACAGAAAATTCGTAATTTAGAAACACCCTGTAGAAGAATCGACGATGACCCACGCGACACAGCCGTTCTGGCAACGAACAAACAGCGGAATCACTTGAAAAGCCTGCAAAACCTCATCAGGCGAGTATTCTTCGGTGGTAGCTCGGAGCCATTCTAGCGAAATCGCTCGCACATGCGTACTTTACGATTCGCATCGTTCGAGCCGCAAATGGTGGATCAGTATGGCGACTAGGTCGCCAACGGGAGCAGAAAAATACAACGGGAGCATAATGGCACCAAAGCCGAACACCTGGCCTCGTATCAAATATCACGGTCACGTATACGCGACGAAGTTTTCGGCGGTTCTCCCGTATGATCGCGGAACCTACGATTATCGTCGTGGAATACCGGAGGAATCAGGAGGAGCGGCCACTAATGGCGGTATACCGACGCTGAATCTGGTCCAAAGACCGACACGACCCACGTCGGTTGTCTGGCGAGCTCGTAAATTCAATTAGTCGGAGAATATCTGCAGGACCAAGCCGAACACTGTCTTTCTTCTTCTTCTTCTTCTTCTTCTTCTGCTTCTTCTTCTTCGTATTCTTCGTCGTCTTCTTCTTCATCTTCTTCTGCTTCACCGTCTTCTTCTGCTACTTTTGCTTCTGCTGCTGCCTACTGATGCTGCTTCTGTTTCCGCTTCTGCATTTGCTTCTGCTCCTGCTTCGTCCTCTCCTCATTCTTGATCCACCTTCCAGATCCTCTTTATCTCGGGCAAACGGGAATTCGCCCACTTTTGTTCTTTGTTCCGTGCCACTTCCTTTTGCTCGCGGTACCCTCTATACTTCCTCCTTTATTCCTTAACCCTGCCACGTCCACTTCTTATTCTTCGCGTTGCCTATTCTTCATCGGGAATAAGAAAGACTCCCAGGACAAAGTTCGTATTGCGTAGGAGTGTTGTGCGACCACCATCTCCAGGAATATTCCGAGCGGGCGTCACCTGTTTCGCGGCTACTTTGGGACCGCAATGCGGGCAATCGCGACAGAAATTTAATTACGAGGGATTTGTAGAGATGGGGATTTCTGTGGGATTTCTGTCAGATTTCTGTTTGTTACGTTTAAGATTGTATTTTATTGTTTGTGTTTTGAATAGCGGAATTGTAATTTGTCAGATTAATGCTGAATGAAATGAATGAAAAACGATGTAGATATAGAACGATCGAAATTCTCGTGGCATTTAACGTGTAAGGTTTTTAACAACAAGCGAAAATTATTTCTCTTTCTTGCTACGAAAATAAAGAGATAAAATATGTTTTGAACAAAAAGCAATTTGTAACGAGAATTGCAACATCGATACTACTGTACCATAATTTATAGGATAGCGTTTGCAGTATTATTAAGAAATTTTCACTCTCGAGAATTTAATCTATGTCGTTGTCGAGTCGAATTTTGCTGGGTGGAATATTGTCAGCGTCTAACCATAGTAAAACATTCACTAGTAATTTCGATAATATAAACCTGGCAGGAGTAAAATACTATGATTTCTGGGGCAAGAACTTGTGTATGCCTGCCAGGTAGAAGAATGAGGAGGTTAAAGTGCCCAAGGAACACGATACCGTAGCAAATAGCTAATTCGTACTCTGTGTGCGCATGACCTCGTCTTGCCACACAAGTAGAATTCATAGGAGACTGTTTCGACATCGAGAAATTCGTATCGGTTTTATTTTTATGAAAGGATCACCGAGGACTGACGTTTCGCATGATCGTGAGATTACGATGGAGAGAAAATCATAAACCTGCTATTACCTATGTTGATTAAAATATTTCACAATTATTTGTTATTGTACGATCATGTTTCTTTTTGCGGTTTTTAATTGTTATTTTTAATAATCCGAACGAAATGATGAAATCGGGATGTAAGAACTTTCAAAATGTACAGTATCGTGTGTTAGTTATACAAGTTCAAGAAGGAATAATATATCTATCATCGAAAGATCGCACATTTCACAATAATTTATCAATATCAGAAATATATTTATAATACAAAGCAGGAAAAATTTTAATATTTTCGTAATTAATTTTCGAAAGAAAATTCGACTATTCGACAACGAAATTTAATAGAATCATAGTTTCATTTGCAATAAATAGTTCTCCCATAAGTCTATAAGCATAAAATATATTCATGCAGGTATTTCTATATATTCCCATTGTACAAATTTGAATCTATCCATTGTTCTTTACATTCACGATGTAAAGCTAGAAAAGAAGAACAATAGAGTAATAATGGAATAGGTGATATATCCTCAAAATAGACTGATAACAAGAAAATAGAAATCTATGTAGCAATCTTTGATGTTATCAAAGACAATTTCATGTTCTAATAAAATATAATCCGAAATCAATTTTTGCATTACAAGCGTTGTTAAAAAATACGTTCTTGTCATTCTAATCGTTTACACTTATGAAATTATATTTCACACTGGAACAGAAAACTTCATTTCTTTAACGATTTGCAATCCTCCCGATCAGTTTAAGAAACAAACAATGTTTTAAACATCTATCTTAAAAATTCTGTAGTTGCTACATTAAAAACAATGCAACGTAATAATTCCATATTCAAAAATTAACTTTCATTCGCGTGTGTGAATATTGATCTATCGGATCGACACAAAACGTTTTAAAAATCTCCAAAAGACAATGGACATTGGAATTATATATAATTTCAAAATAACTTTCATCGATTAATATAATAAATAATTGATTGTATGTCGCAAGTGGTGTAGTGGAATAGTTATTCGAGAAATTAGATAAAACTTCGAATTTATACAGTCCATAAACTTTAAGACCATACTTTCGAGTTCCCTTTACGACAGAAACGACTAAAAAGGATATTTTATCGCCGTAGTTAAACTAATCGAACAGGAACTCCGCGTTTGAATTAAATCTACATTGAAATATGAATTTCGATGGAAAATAAAACCGAACGGAATAAACATTTTAAGTCGAACGAACTCTGGTAACGTAACCTTTACATTTAAAATATGGAACACGAACATGAATGCTCTATTAGAGTTACAAGCATTTTAATTAAGCATGCTGTAAACAAACAACTTCATTCTACATGGAATTTCGCACAAGTGCAAAGAATTCGAAAAATTCTTCCCGTTTTAGAATGAAAAAGAAAATAATACGTTTTCAACACATTTGCCAATATCTACAGAACAATATCATTTCCATCGATACTAATAACCTCTTTCCAACGTGATGGTAATTCGTGGATTCCATTTCTGCAGAATGATTCATCTCTGAAAACTTGAAATGACATTATTGAACAGAACAGTTTAGTGGACCTAATAATATTTTTCAATCTATTTCTAAATGATTTAATGTTTCGAAATTAAAATTAGTGTTCGCTCATTTTCAAATGCTGTTCAATGAAACGTTATACTATTATGATTGAATTAAATAATCGAGTCGTTTCTGGCAATAGTGCAATGCCAACTGACTCAAGCTGACACGGAGTAAGCTCCTACAATCAGTCAAGTTCCAAAAAACAATTAATAAGATAAGAACAGATAATAAGAATTTACTAATAACATATACATGATGAATGTGATAAAAGTAGATATTAAGCTGACAAGAACGGCCACTATAACTTTGTTCTTAGCCATAAGGCTGGAAAGCGATACTGTAGCATTATTCTATACTCTTTATAGCGTTTCAGTCTACAAAAATCTATAGCGAGAATATCATTTTCGAATTCGCCATCTAGTGGTCGAAACGATCATTGAAATATTGATACATTGCGACACTACGCTCGGAAACTTCTCAAAATAGACGCCAAACAGAGTAAATGTAAACATCCATCATCTACTTTCTTCCTTTGATGATCTCTAACAAAAAAAATCGGAAATATATTTCGAATACAGTTCACGAGACTCTCGCCACGTTGACACTTGAGCAACCGCGCCCGTCAAAATGGCGGGGTTTGGTTTCCGTATGTTGCAACTACCGATAACTCTTAACCTCTTGCGATAGAAAGAGATTGTTTTTCTTCCAAAATTGTCAATGACATTTTATACACATCGATAGTCTTGTTGCATTATATACACTAGACTGTTTCGAAATGTATCACTCTATACAAAATGATTAATAAACAAACTTAGCGTATATCCGCGTGCAACAGGTAAAAAAAATTCCTAACGCAAGACTGCCAAATCTCTGAATTCATATCCAGCGCAACAGGATAAAGGCGTTAAATATACAAAATGGCTTGGAAAATAAGTAGTTTCACTTGAATACTATAATCAATACATAAAGAAACTGAAAAGGAACCTATTGTTCTAATTTTTACACATATTAATCATGATAAACGCTCGGTTATTCTAGCGTTAATGCTTCGCCTATAGAGTAGTCCATCTCGGGACAGGTTTACAAATCAATGTTTTACATTGGCTACCGGTAGGCAGCAATAAAACGTGACGAGCGGCCGCTAGTAACCATTCTCCGATGATGCAGCCGCGGATAGCCGGCCGCGCGCAGCACAATGAAAAACTTTCGCATGGAAAGCGCGCGTCAGCGATCGCATGGAGAGGCACCGGTGTTCTTTCATTGCGTGGGTGGTTTATCGATCATTGCCCGGTCGAGGGGCGGAATGATTTTCTGCTAGTGCATATCGGTTATTAATTACGTATCGAGATGATTACAGGGCCGTTGGAACAATTGGAGGCGAGCTTCCAGGGGGAATTCGTCGGTCTAGCAGTGAAATCCCGATCGCCTTCACTTTTTTTGCATAATGAGACCCCACGCCATGACTTTCAACCACACGACCGACTTCAAATTAACTACTAAATTTAACGTGAGCGTACCTCGCGGCGGCATTTAATGAACGTTTAATGAACTAAGGCTGTATCACAGCGCGGACACGCAGGTAATTACACCGAAACGGGTCTATACCGTTTAACGCAGCGCGCGTTGAATTTCGAATGATAAAAAGCGCGATGATGAAAAGAAAAATTCTGAATAATTTTAGGCTACAAACGGGTAGATTTGAATGTTAAGGTAAGTTAGAATGTGAATACACTTTGCTGAAATGTGTTAAAATAATCGACACTCAGGAGAACGAAGATGTGTTCTGCTAGATCACTTGAAGGCAAGGTTGAGGAATTCGACTGATACTATCAGTTTTCATTTGTTTTCATCTAATTTTTTGTTAGTTTTCCTAATTTCTCATAGTTTCGATTACCAATTTACTATTCGTCGATACGGTTAGTATGTAACTAATCGAAACTATAAAACTGTAAATTAGAAAGACCGCTAGACATCTGCTTGTCTCCCAACTGTAAATATCCTACTGCAACATTTACTTAACACTTCATTTTTCCGTTATTATCTTTTAATAAAGCGTTTATGAACCTTTTGATATATGATATTCCTGTTTTCTCCTCGAATTCAAGAAAAATTTACAAAACTATTCTTGGTATTATTCTATAATATCATTATACAAAATGTGTCGGAAACTTCCACAGCGACATACGAATCCTCATTCGTAGGTAATAGGCCAGCGTAATTTTTTCTCCCCTGAATTACTCGTTTCTCAAGTTTCGAAAACGGACGCAGTACCATTACCATCCGTACATGGTCGGCCATTTTGATTAATAGAATACCACTATCTTCAGCACACGTTGGAAAAATCGTAACTAGCGTACTAAAGCTCCTAGCATTAAGCCCACTACTCGTGAACCGAGTTATCTCCATAGTAAAATGAGCATAACGTTTATCTGCCTACACGCTGAGAATTTAGCAGCTTATGACCGCCATTTCGGATACTTGTTTTGCACGACTTCCTGTTGTTTCCGCTGTCGTTACGTTATCGTACCACCCTTCCTTACCACGCGAACGTCATAGAATCGTCTATCGTCAATGAAGATCTCCGTCTACCGACGAATAGATCCGGATTCAAAGATTTTAAGACGTAGAAGAGAAGTAAAATGGAAAAATTCAGATATTCTCACTACGTCCTATTTGCCAACATTTTATAGTAGGTAATACCGCTTTGCATGCAACATTTGATGGTTCATAAATTTCGTGTAAAATGGAAACCATCAAATATTGTGCAAAGAATTCGTCACCTGATGTAATGTGCTTTTAAATAGTAATGTGTTTTTAAATTATATTACTTTAACGATTCTGTGAAGTCGTTGATAAGAGTACCGTTACGAGGTTGTATAATTATAGTTGTGCAATTTCATTTGCTACCATATGAATTCGAATGTTTGTAAAATGTACATTCTTTTGAATGGTTACTTAATGCGTCCGTTTATTATAGGTATAACCACTATTTCCAGTTATAATAAACGTTAAAGTTAGTTGCTATGCGTTGATTTTGTTACTGGAACAGCAGTATCAGGGAATTTATATAATTGTTAACAAAAATCGTAACTCCTAATTAACCTAAAACTTAATAGATTTGTCATATCAAGGTTATTTTTTATTTCCAACGCAACGCAAGTGTTATAGCTTGCTATGAAAAATCCCCAAGAAAATCGAAGCCAAAGTTTATTAACGTTGAATTACTCTTGAAAAATTTCTGAACGGTTGTACACGTAACAATTTCATACTGAATAGTTCCATCATTTCACAAAAAGCGTACTACAGAGTTCGTAACACGTAAATGTCTAAGAGGCGAATATCTATGCAAACTCGCGTTTTCATATTTCAATACTGTTGTTCAATGCTTAATCATAATATTCATAAACAAGTATTTTTACATTGTCACGTTCCGACCGTTTCCATATATCACGCACGCATAAAATCTCCATTCATAAAAGGATAATCATAAACGTCAGTCACTGGAATCAACATTTCACATGCGCCGATGTAATATATTTGCAATCTATTTTTATATGGAAAATTGTTCGCTTTCGAATTGTTCCAACAGCACCATCGACGCCCTGCTGTAAGTACATGCAGGACATAGCCGAACAGATGGCGAAATAGTCGATCGTAATTGAGGATCTCCGTCAACCGACAAATGAAGCCAGACTTAAATCCGATATGATCATGACGCTCCGCTCCGTGGGCAAGCATCGTAATTGTTAATTGATTTTGATGATCGGAGCAATCACTGTGAAATAGTCGACGATTAAAGCAAATAACGAGATATCTTGCATTGCGCTCGCAGAAATCTCGAAGGGTGAGCGGCATGGACCGTGTAATCGCCTAGTGGCCTTCCGTGAATAAGTCATCCTCGTAACACGACCTGAGTTATGAGGAAACGTCTTGATAGTTGTGCCAACGACCTCGTCAGCGAAGAGATTGGCATGGTATTATGACTGTGAAAAATTCAAAATTCGTTTTGATTTCACGCTGTTGGGGATGCGATCAGAAGTTATACGACCCTCACGACCGTTCCCTAAAAGATTAAACTTTGACAACTTGATAGACACGTTCGTGTACTGTGCCTAAGACGTGGAAAATTGTTAAAAAAGAATGGAAATTTGTCTAGAATTTTCTTTTGCACAATTTTGATTAATTTGAAAGATGAAGCAAAGAAGATATATTAAACTAAATAGTATAGCAATAAAGTTAATTGTTTTGTTCTCACACGAAAAGCAATTTGAAAATGCGTTCAAAAATATAAGATTGTGTAAGGTTGAAGTAGCTAGCAAAAGCTTCTGATATACAATTGACATTTTCAGTTGTGCGGGTGCACATTTAGAAAATAAGAAAGTGGAGACTTGACAAGAATTAGAAAAATTCTACAGTTGCTTTTGTGAGGTATTGACATTTTCGATTAAATCACTTTGTTTCTCATCGACTGTTCCTTACTACATTTAACACTAGATTTAAGAATGTTTATTCTACACTTTATTCTATTCAATCTAGAAAACTACGTGTTCATTTATATAGATCGTGAAAATTGTAGCTTCAAAATTAAAGTATTGCAATGTGCATTCGCATAATTGAACGTATCAAAAACGACTTGAACTGTTACTAAATAATGTTTAAAAAATGGAGTATCCGTCAAATTGACGGATTCCGTAAATCTAGTATTAAAGGTAAGGTAGTTTATATATTCTGTTTTTCCATTTAGCGATTATCTACCTCTCACCCGTTAAATTATTCTCCCCATCACTCAGTATATTTGTAACTTGAAATCTATTCCATTAGGTGTTTACCTACGACTAAACGAAAAAGTATTCTTTACCAAGGAAAACTTTAAATATCACGGAATATTCATCAGAAGAGTTTAATTATGCATACAAGCCAACGACCGACAGTTTAAATATTTGTTATGGCTTCCTTCGTAATTTAAATTATCTCGGGAGTACATAACCGGAATGATCCGTTGCGTCGTTGGGCTTAATGAATTTATCTTCTTATTCTGTTAGGCATTACGGCATTCAGGAAAAGTGTCGATGATTTTGAAACTTTTTCTTTTACTTATTCACCCCTTCAACAAAAATCAGTGAAGACACTTAAGACGTAATTATTCCTTCACGCGGCTCACGTAATATGTTAAAATGATAACAACCGACCAACGGACGCAATAAAACTTATCCGACCCATGAAATACTTTGCATACAAAATTACAGCTCGCATACCAATAAAAAAACAACTCACAGTTTCTTACACCTTAACACTAACCGTACCGGCATTTTTCCTACCGTGACCAGTCAAATAACTGGCTGCATAATAAAAACAACCGAATTTAAATGATACATTCTTTTTTCACTGAAAACAGAAACGAAAGGAGAGGCAAAAAATCGAAAACTGATTTCATTGGGCAATACAGGAATCAATATAAAGTTAAATGAACGAGAGAAACCGCAGAATTTTCAATCCGGTTCATTTGACCGGTTCATTTGACCGGTTCATTTGATCGGTTCATTTGACCGGTTCATATGACCGGTTCCCTGTTGCGGTTAGCGTTAACAAATAAAAGTTTCCAAACGCTATCCAACAAATAATCATCATTACATCTAACCATTCAACCATTCGAACATTCATTTCCCTCTTCCCGCAATTCATATAACACCGAGGCTGAGCCACGAGTATTTACATAGTCACGGGTAAACGCGTTCTCTAAATTCAATTTCAACATCAGTCCAATTTATCTCGCTCGCGGAACGGAACGGACGCCGGCGCGCGATGGTTAAAATAGTCGGGGGAAACCGATTCTCAGACGACTTCCACGTAATATTCGCGGATAAAGAGTTGATCCGAAGACATTCGAGCGGGATAACGCGAAAATCAAGAGGAAATCACCGACATTCCGGCGCCTATGGCCGACAGAACGGCGTCGCCCACGTAGCCGGCATTGCCGGGCGAATGGCAGATTGATGTTAACACTGAAAAATAAGTCTCGTGGGCGAAGAAGTCAGGAGCGGCGTGTTATTCGGTACGAGGCACCGAGCTGAGGCGCGCGTCCCGCGCTGAACGAGCGTGTCTCGTAAGTAACCCACGAAACTACCCGCGGTTTCTTGCCGTTCCGCCGCGATACGGATCTGCCATTTTCTCGTGAAGCGTGCAACAACATCTCGGCCCGGTGCGCAGTGGCTCCACCCACAAATCTGCGGGCTACGAGCATACTGCTTCATGCGAATTGCGAAATTCGTTGCTGGCTCTGCGTAACGCGCCCGCGTTCACGCCATTGTTCTAGACCGATGGCTGGACGGCCGGTTGGCCGGGGCACGGCCGTACCCGCTCGGACAGGTAAATGAAGAGGCTTGATATTTATTAGACGTGCCCGTAACGTATTGCCCACGCGTATTCATAAATTCATCTTACACTCGGCTGTCTTGTGAAACCGGAAGAATAAGGAATCTGAAAATTTACGATCAATAGGCCCCGCGCTATAAGTATATTTAAAGTAAGCTGTTACCATTTCTTCCCCGTTCCTCGCCGGCCTGAGCGGCGCGCACCGGCGCACGCTGAATAGCGCTTTATTATGCGCCGTTATTGAACGTTCAGCCTTGATTAATGATTGGTAACGCGAGACCGTATTATCTGTTTGCAGGACGCCCTTCCTAATTAAAGTTGTTAAACGCGCCAACGGTGGAAGGAGGACTTTCGCTTCGCCCGTGGGAGGACGTTAAAGGCACTCTGGTATATTGCGCGCGCGAGTCCTTCAATCTAAAAGTGAAATGCGCCTAGCGGTCGCAACGCGATCTGGATGATGAACGTGATAATGGAAGCAAGTGCGATTTCACGGAGGGGACGTGTTGGATAGAAACGTTTTATTAGTTTTCATCTAATTGATAACGGCAAAGTTTTAACGTTTCGAATTAGGTACTTTGCGTTTGAAGAAGACGTGGAAGGTTTTCGGGTTTAAGAATATGGATATAAGATCGTTTGGGATTGTGTATAAGATAGTTTTTCTTTTAAAATTGTCAGTGATATCTTTTACACGTTGATAATCTTGTTGCATTACGCATATTAGATTGTTTTGAAATGTACCGCTCTACATAAAACGATTAATAAACAAAATTAGCGTATATATCCGCGTGAAATAAGCAAAAACAACATTCTTCCCGCGAGACCAAAACGAAACGGTCACAATCGTTCGAGGTTGATCACTGTGCACCGCAGCCGTGTACTTCACGATCGTACGATTCGTCGGTGTCTCTGGCGCAAATAATTCCCGTCCAGAAGCTGTACTCCTCTTTTTCCAGGTTGATACGATGCGAACGACTCCGCGCGCCGCTTTGGCCCGGGGGCAGCATCTCGGGATGCAAAGCGAGACAGAAAACCGGTCGGGTGCAATAAAGTTCGCGTTTTAATTCCGCGCCGCGGCGCGGTTTAAGTGAATTTAAAAGTCGCGCCTTATACCTGCATTTACTGCGCAGTAAAAGGATGCACTGGGGTCTCTAATAGCACTCGTCCGCCGACCGAAGTTCCGAGGGCCGAACCACTGCGCCACGGCATTTAGGGTTGCGCTAGCAACCGTGAAGTACCCCAATCAGCCGATAGGATATCTATTAAGGTATATTAGAGCCACCGGCCCTCCTCAATAAATTGCCGCTTCCCTGGCCTTTCCTACATCCTCTCTTACCTTATCGTCTTCTTTACCTCGATCTATGAAGATCGATACGTCTCCTCGCCTTGTGGCTGTACATGAAACTCTCGCCATCTTTAATACCCTATGAGATATTAAATTAAGGAATCCTTTTTCTTAACCTTTCGCCATTGGCTGCTGTAGCTAATTAACTGAAGCCAATCCGCCGATCGATACGATCTATATGATGTATTATTATCCAGGGATTTTAAGTGATTTGCTAAAGACTATGAGCTAAAACGTGTAGTTTACAGAAAGCTTCAACGATATTTTGATTATAACGAACCGAAATGTACAAGGCAACGAATAATACCGTGGATTTCAGGGGAAATATAAATGTTTAAAGACTAATATTAAAATGAATATAATTATTCTTCTACTCTACGTGAAGTTGAGCAAAAATGTATAACTTTGATATACCAAAATACTTAGCATAACACAAATATTCGTCAAGATCGGAATACAGTAAAATTCAAATTTATAAACAATCGTAAGAATTCGTTGTACCATTGAAATAGAAATACATCGCGGAATTCAACTCCAAATGTAACGAAACCCGCAATTCGACTTGCACGAAACAAAAAGCAATTAACATTAACACACATATTTCACGATTCCAACGGCATTTACGATTTTCATTTGTTCCAAACGTTCAATTTATCGACCCGAGACCGTCCGTAGCACCTTGGCACCCCAGTCGTTTAACACCGTAAAAAACCGGCGGTTATTAAAATTAACTTTACACCGCGACTCGTTAGCGTCCGAAACGTACGCGTTTATATATTAAAAGTAATACCCCGTTAACTTTTAATTACCCACGGGATAAACGATTCGCAAGATAATCTGCCGAAACAGAGCGCATAAATCGGAGTCCTTAAACGCGGCGCGTAAATCGTTTCGAAATATCGACGAGTATCGTCTGTTAAAAAGATCCGTATCGTGAGGAACTTTCGTTGTACTTACTACCTCCGATCTCTTTCTGGTTACGAGCGGCGGCCCCTATTCGTGTATTAGTAGTTAATTATTAACGCCCGTACAAAAACGATCTGATATCGCGGAATAAGATCCTAAAAGGCAGGTGCGACCCACGAAGGACATCTTTCCCGTCGATCGTCGGATGAACAGCGTCGTCGGGCGGGAAACCGGGATCGTCGGGCTGGAACAACGCCCTGTACACCTTCGTATTCGGCCGATTCGACATCGTCCCGGCTCGCGTAGACAATGAATAGAGCATGGAAAGGGTGTCCGGTGTTCCGAAAGGGACAAAAAAGTATCGCGGCAATTAATCTCGTATTTTATACACGGTAATGAATCCAGATACTTATCGCGCGGACAGAGGACCGTTCAGATTCGTTCGCGGGAGCAAACGGGAAACACCGGTGACAACACCGTTAAGGAGATCGGCGTACCGGCTGGGCGAAATGCAGGTGGCTAACGGATGAAACGGGAAAACGTCCGCGACACGGTTTCAAAAAGAAACGATCCCCGAAGGAAAGCAACAAGAAAACTCGCGGGGACGCTTTATATGCTAATTCCGACACGGCGAAACGGCGCGATAAGGCCGATCGCGTCGACGCGTTAGTCACGCAAATGAGACTCGACTAGAACGGCCGATAACATCGTTGACAAAAAAGACAAACGAGGAACGGGAGGATAGAGGTAACGAAGATTTCGGGAAAGGAAGTTATAACTCTGACGTGTAACGAAGTCTGCCAGTCGATGGGACGTTTATGCTTTGTTCGGCGTGTCCGGTGTAATAAAAGAATGCAAATCTTAGCCGGACGAGAATTTATCTGGGCACTGCCTCTTCTACCGGATCCACTGTACTTCCGGCGGCCGCCGGTGGCGTCGCTCGCCGTTTAATTAGGGGTCAGCACGTTTAGGCGTGTGAATTCCTTTCTGTTAGTTACTATACGTATAATAGTTCTCGTTATGAGGGCCATGCCATGGCGCCCGATCGTCCTTCTTTTTCGAGACTTGAACGAACGGTCCAACGATCATCGCGATGGTGGCTCGAATCCGCCGAAAACATCATTCCCCCGCAACCTCCGCCCACTTTTTATTCGGTCACAGGAAGGAACAGATGCTTCTGATAGGAGCAGAACGAGAGGATCCACCCAGGATGAGATACGCTTCGTGATCACTGCTGTTCTTAGAGGCGTGTTGCCGATAGCGGACACACCGATAGCAAAGTTTAGCGGTGAAGTTGTATTCCATTCGAGTCGTGTTAACACTAGATTTACGAAACGAACCAGTTTGACTCGTTTTTTGAAATATTATTTGGTAAATATTTAGGTCGATTTTGATTGATGCAAATATGTATCCTAATTGTCTGCTGTTAAACCTCTAATTTCCACAATTTAAATGACCGAATATCAATTTCTCTATAAAAACGATAGAATAAACTGAACAGTAAATGTCCGTAAATCTAGCGTTAAGTGGAAACAATTGATTCTAGTGGCTGCTAAATTGAGACACTCGAAGCGTTACATTTTTCAACTTAACGATCGTGGAACATAGTTTCTTGGGGGGCTGACACACGTTACGCCTTGTCGTGCCGAGAATTGTATTCTAATTTAGTGTCAATTTATGGGGGATACATAACTCGGCATGACCACTTTTACACGTTCGCTGTCGGCGTCAAATAGAATATGGATGCCAGCTACTGCCAGCTCTGGTAGAAGTTGCTCCTACGTTTATACAGGGTGTATCTAGTAACCGGTATTTACAGGGTACAACTCCGTTCTTGGGGAAGGAAAGGGATCGTAAAGGGAAAGTTTGCACTGTGATAGTATAATATTACAGTACCAGTTTTCTCATACAAGTATTGATGCAGTTGCAAACTGCAATTGCACTGGCTTCAATGAAACTCTATACTCTTCTTATATAAACCATTTTTCCACGTATGTTAACGTCTACGCATGCAGTACTAACCCCTTGCCTTATAATATCGTATTAGGATCGCAATGAAAATTTTAAACTGAACTTGGCAAACCTAAACGTTATTTACTCACTGTCAACATAAATGAAATATTACTTTTCTATTATCAATCGTCAATCATTGAAGTAAATGTAGATATAAAAAGGCATCAAATTCTTCTCTTCTTTTAGATTATGAATGATAAAGCAGTTTCATCGAACACAATTGTGAAAGAAATCGTAGGTCAAGGGGTTAAGCAATATCGTAGAATTATATCATTTGAACCTTGATGCATAGTAAGATGGAAGGTTAAACGAAAATTGGAATAGTTCTAAAAATACACACACTAAACCAAAGATATAACAGTGGGAATTGTAAAATAGTAATTAAGCGTATTCAGTGTGTAATAATCAGGGGGAAGCAGCAAAGCGTTTAGCGGCGAAGTGTGAAGAATTCAACTGGTGTTGCCTTCCAACGGTATATTAACATGGACCCCTGGCAATTAAGGCGGTCCTGGTCTCAAAAACAGCGAATATAACGATTAGCAGGCGTGTTTTACGAGTGTGGGCATGGTCGGGCCCATCTTCGTCCAGTGACGTAATTGCAGACAGGATAAAGTTATCTGATAGTTATAACACGCCGGCTAAATATCGCGAGCCGAACAGTCTACATTTTATTGTAGGGTACGCTATCTGCCGCGTAAACGTAAAATGTCACACAGCCACCGTGGCAGTGTATATTGCCCTTTCATCTATCTGAAACACTTACCAACGGTGTTCTTTAGTGACATTAAATCAGCATTCCAACCAAACGTACCATTTGAAAATTACTAAGGGAAAGGACTTGTTAACCTGTTAACTGTGGAATTTAGTTTGAAAATTCTCTCATTGGGCGTGTAATAAAATCAAACAATGAACTGTATACTCATCAAAGGCAGGGCAAATGCACCTGTAATATATTCTAACGATAAGCTCAAACAAAACTAAGAGAAATTACCTGTTCATCTGAAAAAATAAATAATTCGTCGCCAAAGAAATTGTACTAATTGGTAGTATTTTGTTAACTGAAATGTGATTTGGTATAAAATGGGTTGTCTGCTATCGTCTACTATTATTTTAAAGGAATTGTAATACATAATATGTATAGTAAAACTGTTATAAAATTATTGCTTACTGTAACGAACGTGACACTTCTGAAGTAATGTAAACTTAAATTTCTAATACACATGACTTTTGTATAAGTATTATGGTATGTACATGCATTTTACAATTTTCAGAAATCTGAAGTAGCAGGAAATTATATTAGGAATGGATAAGCATAAAATCAATATAATTCATTTTTGCACGTGAAACCATATTGACATGGAGTGATGCATTTGTAAAAGTCATTTTTTTTAAAGTTTGTAGAGAAGCAGTCTATGCAATGATGCTATATGCAGTAACAATTAATACAATGAGAAACTCTTAAATGAGACATTGAGAAGAAAGAATCAAGTGATTAGCTGTAAAGAAGTAGTAAATAAAATAAAATTTGTGTAATCTGCACTTTCAATTAATAAAAATATGGCACAGTTTATGACTAGATATGATCAGTGGTATAAACACTTATACCCAACATCAACAAATTTTAATAATTATAATAAACTGCAATCTACGCGTTTCAAAAATAATTACTATATGTATGTATGAATTAATTGCGTATGACTAACGCCTGTGTTTTTGTCGGTATTCGTGTAATACCAATGATGAAAATATGAAAATGATACAAGTTAATGAGGAAACTTTCCAAAAATGTGCATTTTAGTAATGAAATTTTATCTCCAGCAATTAGCTGTGTCATAATGGACTGACGACACATATTTCATCGTGCGCCATGTACTTACGGTATTCTAAGAATTCCGTTTTACGTTTTGGACATACATTAGCAAACCTAAAATGTCAATGATCGTGGCGACTGTTAACTGCCTACGCAACAGAAAATAAATATACTTAACCCTTTGCACTCTGTTGGCTTCGCTGCGGGGACACTCGTAATACACTCCATAACTCTATTGGTTCCGCTATAAGTACATGTGTAATGTACGTCATAGGTACCATGTTATGGATAATTTTCAATAGAAAAATTCCATTTTTATTTGTATTAGAATAAAGCAAGTCAACGAAAGAAATCAGAATATATGAACAAGGATTTATCTATTTCTTTGTCTTAAACAAACTTTTAGGATTTCAAATCTTCGCCTGAAAAATAAGTGGTGTTGGTTGATTGGATCGAAAAATATTAGTATGAAAAATTAATAAATTTAGAAGATCTCGATAAATAGAAAAATCATGGAAATCTAAGTAATATATCAACAGAAGTATTTATCGGTATTTAACTATGCAAATGAAGTAAACTCCTAAAAAACCATGCCATACTTATTTCGAAAACTAGGTCAAAATATTGTTTTACTCAATTTTAATTCGTTAATTTTTTACTCGGTATTAAATTATTAATTTACTAAAAATCTTTTCACTCAAAGAATTTTTCAAACAGTCGCCGAATGATTAGAAGATCATTTCAAAAAATAATTTTCTGATATCAGAATGTTTCATCTAGATTTTATCGACTTCATTCGGAAGGTGTCAAATTAATTAAATACAGGGGTAGACGAACTCGAGTATTTCGCACACCTAATGCATCACGGTTGATTATCTATCGATTATTCATCGATCAAGGTGACCCACATCCACCGATAGAGTTAATAAGTACGCTATTCCTCCGGGTAATCTCGAGGATAATTGGCAAGCTAAAGCTTCCAATTAAGACACCTTAATTACAGGGTTCCGCGGACGGCCGTCTTATTCACGTCTTTTTTTTTTTGTCACGACCGAACCTTTTCTTCATTTCTACACTTGGTTGCGACGGACCTCGGTCTTAATTACTTTCGCAGTCGGTTAATTGCGATTAAGGAACGTGCCCGGCAGAGGCCGGATTCTTAAAAACGAGGTAGTTGAAACATTTCCTTTCATTACTGTTAATTGTGACCACCTTAATTAATTTGCGGCCGTGGCCTGTTGCGAGTTTTGCGGCTACCGTTTCGTTTCGGTGTCCCTTCGTCTACCGTAACAGCTCCTGCCATTAGCTCATTTCTAACGAGGCAGGCTCTCGAAAGAATTCGGTATGTGTCAGACTTTTGTTCCATCTTCCTTTGTGTAGGGTAACAATTAACAGAAATCGATATTAATTCGTGGAACTGAACCATCGAATAATAGAATGTCTGACGGACGTGTAAATGGTAATGAATACAAAAATAATAAAATAACATTATAATAAAGAAAACGTTTATCTGCTATACTTTAGAATGTTATTTTATCTATGAAAGTGTATCTACATATCTCGAACTTTGGTGAATCTATCGAAAAGATGTGTCTTCATTGATTTAGATGAACTTCAGGTATACGGTAATAATTAACCCTTTACAAACGAGAATTTTTCAAACCTTCAAAAACTCTGTACATGCAAAATTCAATTATGTATCAAAATGTTAAGTATCAGACACAAAAGAAACCACTTATCAATCTGTCATTATTTAAATTAATGAATTACTAATTCACAGTTGTCAAGACTTAAGTTCAAAATCGTCCTTAGAGCGACATTCGACCGCCAACAACGATTAACATTTTAAACAAATTTCTCCTGTACGTACAAGAAATTTTCGAAATATCTTAAAATATAAAAGAGTAAGTAATCTCCATTAGAAACGGATTATTGCCAAATAATTAGCAATTTGAATGAATTTAATATCGCGGCATAATGTTTCGACACAAAGTGTCACAACAAGCTATTGATATTTTCTTTATTGTTTTGGGTATCCCTGCTTAAACTTCGCTTCATAACTTAGTTGCGGTTAATGACTTCTTGTACCAAGTCACGAAGCGCAGTATAATAAGCGTATTTCCTTAATGGCACCCCTTCTTCATTTCCTTTGCAGAGCATTCGAGAGATTCATCTCACTTTTCAAAATCATTTCCATGGTCCGTTTTCTTATTTCAATCCACGTATCTTTTGAGATTCATCTTCAAACACATGTAAGTAACATAATATGTACTAATAATAAATGAACAGATGTGTAAATGGTTTCACTAAAATGTTAATAACCTCTTAATTGTATTGAGTTTGAGTCAAATGAGCCGAATCGATTCAAATTTATTTTAGTTGAATGCGATATGAAAAGTAACAATCGATAATTAATGATTGAATTTTAAATTGATTAAATCAATCGCTAGCTTTTCAATGAGTAATTTTATTAATCGTATTAATTAGCGAACATATTAATCAGTCAATCAAACTAAAAATTTTAATCAATTATTGCCCAACTTCGACCCCTACCATTGTGTAACATATTCACTGTCACTGTCAAACTATTATCTATCGACGTGACATGTGATATCCCTTATGCCATGTGTCGACAGTACGTCGACGTACATTGAAAGGGTATCGTTTAAACGCAACCACACACTCTCACAGTCGCGAAATCAAAGATCGATGCCGCTCTTTGATCGGCCGCTCTTTAGTCGACCGCTATTATGCCGATTCTATATAAAAGTCGAAGACAAAAGGGAAGATTTTCATTTTGACTCAAATTTTTCTCCAAGATTAAGAATAGTTCTCTGTAAATCGTTTAAAAATAATCTCATGGTATAACGAGCGCATCGAAAGAGGGTAGTGAATCCTTCAATTATCTATGAATGCCGCGAAAAATCATTAAATTTCGTAATTTTCAAATTTCAACTAACATAAAGAGTTTATATTAAATGAAAAAAATAATTATAGTAAACTATTGTAAATTATAATTGTAATCAAGTATAATATAATAAATCATAGTAATAATAACGATAATTATAATAAAAATATCGATTAAGAATATGTCTGATCTTCTCCCTTCAGTCCACCCTGGGTGCTCCAATCACTCGCGCCACCAACAAACAACTTCTAAGTCGCGTTTATTCCAAACAAAATGACAACAAAAAATTAATTAACACTATATACAAAATTATTACGTATAACCAAAAAGTGACCAAACAAGCTACAAAAAAAACTGGAAGAGTTAAAAGAACCGTTATTAACCCCTTGCTGTGAATAATTTATTACAGAAGTAAAAGAATTTCGTACTTATTCTACTCGCCACATTTATGATTAACGATTAATAATAGAAAAGAAACATTTAATTTATATTTAAGTAAATCAAATAACATTTAGACCCGATAAATTTAGTTTAAAATTTTCATCGCCAGTCTGACACAATACCATAGGGCAAGGGGTTAAAGCAAAATTCATGAAAATTAATAATTTTTTGTGACGTTCACCCCCTTACGATCCGAAGCGACTCATGGATAGTCTAGAAGCCGCGGCGAGAAACGAGGGCCGACTTAATAAATTATGCATCGCTCGCCCTTCTGACATTAAGTCGACTTCAGGCATTGTCTTCGACGGCCATTGGAAGCGCGCACTTACAACCATTGTCGGCCCGCGAGCGTAAC
The DNA here is from genome assembly GCF_051020985.1 of Nomia melanderi. NCBI lineage: Eukaryota > Metazoa > Arthropoda > Insecta > Hymenoptera > Halictidae > Nomia > Nomia melanderi. The sequence continues at coordinate 9,554,914 of NC_135005.1, forward strand.
CTTTGTCTCTGGTAATAAATGGCCGTCTCGTGCTGGGAACTAGTACCGAGTCACTCGGTGTCTCGCGGTAAATGAAGGAAAAAAGGGGCTGCTAGTGATTTTGAATAATGTAGATCGTGGAAATCCGTGATAAAGGGAAACGTACACGTTTCGATAAACTTTTTTCTATGGAACTGTACCCAGGTATCCAAAGAATGGATGAAAATCTTCATGAAATGGCGACTCATCGACTTACGAGATTGTTTATAAATAAATAACGCGTGCAATTTTGTAAAATTTCATCAACATTCTCACTTTTAAGTTTTCTCGACAGCAAGACAATGAAATGGAGAATGTGCAAAACGAGGATAGTCTTTAGAGCTCTTTGCAACCCCCTTTGCTAGTTAGAATTAGTATAACCGTAGAAAACCGTGTTGAACAGTAAACTAAATTGACTAAATTTAATTGAGTTAAGATTAATACAGTGAATTAATCAGTACTTTAAATCCCTACTATTTTAAAAACAATTTTAGAAATATACGACAGTGAAATTGTGAAGATCTTTAAATACAACTTTTAAAATTATATGGCTACTTCTATCCCAGTGTCACACCATCACAACTGAATACTTAACCCCTTTGCCTTATGGTTTATTTCTCAACTTGATAAAATAACTGTATCATTAATAAATTAGTAAAAACCGAAAAATTGTTGTACTTATTCTATGTCTACATTTGTTCCAACGATTAAAGATTCATAATAGACAAGTAATATATAATTCATGTTAAAAATAAATCAATACCATTTAGGTTTGTCGAGTTCGCTTTAAAATTTTCATCGCGAGTCTAACGCAATATTATGGGAGGAAGGGTTAAACGAAACTTCCTTTCTGTGTTTTGGTTCCTGATTGAAACAATCTTTTTGTACACGAATATTTCCCCAGTCTAGAACTCTTGAGTAATCAAATCATATGTTACACACTTTCTACGAAACTCCGAAATCAAGGAGTACATTCATAAAGGACCTTATTTAAAATATTATGCATATAAAATTATGTGAAACCGGTTTGCTTCAAACTTCACGCATTAATAGTCCTGTGGGCTTAGCACCGATACCAAGCAATAACTTTTTCACTGAGTTCCAAGGTCAAGACAGGGTCAAACTACTTGCAAACAAAAAACGAAAATTAGCTTGCAACTCGTGTTCACAAATTGGAAAAACTTTCAAATAACCTGTTAATGTTACATTTTTAATTAAAACTAGATGACGTACTTTTTAAAACTACAACTATTCTGCGTTTAAATGGCCTATATAATAAAACTGCATACAGTTATAAAATTAAATTTGCCACGGTCTCTAAGCACAAGTTACAAACAGATATCTTCCCCTTTTATCAAAAGATACTTTGATTGATACATTTATCAATCCTCGTATTTTCATCTGCTCTTTCGCTCAACGCCAAAACATACTAAAAAATTCCGTAAAATCGATGCAAGGCCCATAAAACTGAAAATATTCGAGGTTCGCAGCAAATCTGTTTCAAGTGATTATATACATAAACATTTCAAACAAAATTCTTCCCTGAAACACAGCGTAGCTTTAAACTACAGCCACGTCCACACCGTGTCCACTACCTTTTATCAACCAACAGAAATCTAAAAACAAACCATCTCGAAGCTAGCCACATTGGAGAACCGACCGCAGATCCAGTTCTACATTCAGATTTGCATGAATCTTCATTACCCTCGGATAAAATTCGAGATCATCTTTCTTTCCGGGCCGTTTCGCGAATAAAATATCTCGAGCCTGTCGTTCGAGATAAGGATTCAATAAATACGTTGTGACGAAGTTTCGCGCGGCACGCGGAAATCCGAGGAATCGGATGTCCAGAATAATAACGCAGAACACGGGTCGTCTTCGGTTTCTTATCGCGCGGTGATTTCGTGGATAAAATTGTTTTACGCCATCGAGGCGATACGATGTGTTTATACGCGTGGGGAACGGGTCGCGGTGGATACAAAAAAAAAGGGGGGGGGGGATTCTTTTTGGTGGCAGCCGGACGATTTGTAGATGATCGTAAACCGTACATATCCGTCGAATTTTTGCGGGCTGCCGATTGTGAAAGGGACGCGCGAACGACAACGAGCGACAACGAGCGGCGAACCTTAGGCGGCAACGAGCTCCAGGAACGAGTTCGCATTTGTTTTACAAATGGACTGCGCACGGCGAGGGCAGGACACGCGGCAATAAATGCCAACGTGATTTTATGGCACGATCAAATGATTTTTCGTTGCCTCGAACGACACCGTGATACACTGAGCATCGGATCGGATCGCGGATGGAAAACAACGAGCGACGCCGCGGCGACTCTCTCCCCGCGCGGCCGCTTCTTTCTCGGACGAACCGGGACCTCGAGGCCGAATCGATAAACGACAGGTGCGAATGCCAATGATCCAACCCAATACGCTTTTTTCGCCGATCATCTTTTATTATCCCGGATGACATCGTGTTACACTGATGCATTAACTCCGCGACGTATCGGATGCTTGAATTGCGTCCGTTTAAAATGAGTACAGCTATCCACCGATTCGCACGGAAGATCGGTTTCTCGAGATACCGTGTACATTGGATTCGTGGATTTTTTAATGTAAAACCGTGTAAATTTAAAGAAAAATACAAGCAGAATTTAATGGAAATATCCCATAATATTAAAATCTTCAGAAGTATTAAAAATATTAAAAATACTTAACTACTTCTGATAAGTACTTCTCATAATTAAAAAATATTCAATAATATTAGCTTCCATTTCAATCTGTATTCGAAAGTGTAAAACCATATAGGAATACAGTTAATATATGCACAAATCGTCGGTTTTAAAAGAACACATCCCAATGGAGGCATCGTAATCGTAAATTTTCTAACGTGACACGTAGATATCAGATTGAAATTCTTTCAGAGAGTACGCTAAGTGGACGGGACTTACGACTCGCAATTTTTAATTGTATGTTTGGCGCAGTCAAAACAATGATGAATGGAACCATCAGATCGCGTGTCGAACGTATTGCGACTCCCATTAATTGCACCTTTATCGCGGACCGTATTACACAGTCGCACGGTGAGTGACAGTTGGCAAAACACGGCCGTTCGAACCGTTAACCATCTCGAAGACGAACGTCAATGCAATGCACGCGTGACCCGTTTCACCTTGACGAAATCGCGATCGATAACAATCGTGACAACAGTTACTCGCCTTTAAATTCAAACTGTCCGTCGCGAGGGCGAATTTCGATTCTGCCACTATGTGATTATGCCCAATTAGCGTCACCTGCTCGCATAGACGGGGAATATCGAGCAGCGGAGAACCAATGTTTCTATCTTCCTCTCGAATTTCACTTTTTATGTGTTCTTCAACACTAGAACAACCGAGCGTTTAACATGATTAATACGTAATCCTTACAAAAATTACGACAATAGATTCTTTCTCCCCTTCATGGATCCTCCTTTATGGAAGATCTTGATTTTTCAATTTTCATTTCATCAAGAGAACTACTTCAGAGTTTTGATGACTCAATGTATTAAGTTATAAATACTTATATTTTTTATAATAGCGACTCTCGTGACATATGTAAACGAATCTGAGATTTCTGGCGAAAATTGAATTTATTATGATAGTACTAGTATAAAATGAAATAAAATACAATACAAGTATAAACATTTTTGCCAGTCGCCATCAGAAGAAATGTCATTACTTTTCGGAAATCATTCGATAATATATGCATAAAACAAACACAATTCTTTTTTCTTCCTGCGCAAATTATTACATACGTTGAGATTTTTGTTCTAAAATTGCCCATAACAGCTTACACGCATCGATAGTCTCGACGCATTACACATACTGAACTCTTTTAAAATATACCATTCTATGTAAAACTATTAATAAACAAAATTAGTGTACATTCCTGCCTAAAATAGGTGAAAACAAAGTTCTTCGCGCAAGACTTTTCCAAATCTTTGAATTCTCAAGAGGTTACCAAGAAAATAATTATAGCGAGCGCAGTTACGAAGGAAATCATAGGACAATGGGTTAATTTCAGCCACAACGAATGAAATTGTAAAACGTTATGAGCTGAACGCCGTATTTACGTCATGTTTGCGCCGACAAGGGACAACACGGTTGTCTCCCGACAGCCGTGGATGGTACTGATGCCATAAGCCTATATACGTGCCTGTCCGAGCCGGACACGGTAGTGCAGGGACCGTACCGCATTTTATTTCACCTCTAATGATTCCTCAAAACAAGCTTTATGTCCCGGACGACTCAGCCGTATTTGGCGCGGCGCTTTTATCGCAATGTTTTCTGCGTGTTCCTGTCTCGGCCAGAACGGCGAAAACCTCCGACAGGTGGCAACTATCGATCTCGAGCCGCGAAAAAGAAAGACCGATCCCCGTTATGATATTTCCTTTTTTTCCAATCGCACCTTTTGTTCGACGCCTGAAAAGACACCCGCGGCTAGCGGGAATACCAATTAACCTTCTCGTTATTTGCGACGCGTACTCTTAAAAAACGTCTGAGAAAAAAAATGTTAACTTCTTCGGCAAGGTAGACACTGCTTGTTGTGAACGAAGCGAAATTTTATTTGAATTACTGGAATACAATGGTGATCGAGCAATAGATTGATATTGATATTCTTTTATAGATACTTTCATATAAGTTGTTATTCATATTTGTGTATTTTTTAAACATTTCTAAACTTCGTGATATGTAATAATTTGTATAATTTATCAATTCAGTTTCAATTAAGTTAAGAGATTTATGTCATATTATGAAGATTCTTTTGTCACTGAAAGATACCTTCATTATTCACAAAATTCTAAGAATGATCTTTTGACGGTGATCTGTGAAATGTTCATCAATTTTATACCTGCGTATCTTAATTCATACAATATTTTCTTTTGTTGTAGTTGTGAAACGAAAACTTCAGCCTTCAGAACTAGAGCCTCAAACCAGATTTTAAAACTCAACAAATCCTTAAGAAGAAAATATCAATAGATTAACTTTATTATAAGCAAATATCCAGAAAGGTATAAACAATTGTATAAACAGTCGCAGAATTTTAATAAATTCGAGAGATTTAAAAGATTGTAATAAATCGTCACGAAAATCCAGTCGAAGATAAAACGGGCCAATAAAGTATGGAATTACATCGAGACCGATCTGCGCGTTGATCCCGTCCAACCGACAAGGATCGCCAATAACCAGATTCATCGTGATGCGTTGCGCGAATAAGGGTCGCGCGATCGATCACATTCGCGAAAGGTGCGCGACACGTCCGGCGGACGATCAATTAACGTGATTTTTCAATAATTAATTGCACGGCCGGTTGTCGCGTGCTTCCGAGCAGAACGATAAATACCAGATGTTCTGGAAAAGGCGAGAGTCGATTCGTCAACGTCCAATAGCGACGGCCTAGCCGACGAAGACAGAGCTCTCTCGCTCGTTTGTATAATCAGCGGCCGGTCCTGCGATTCCGTGGCTATGGAAAAACCGACGGACTCGAAACCGCGGAAAAGGCTAATGTGGCAAAGAAACGGGACGGACTCGTTCGCATCGAATATGGCTCGCGCTGCGTACCGTAGGAACCGTCGCCGTGGCGGGGGGAAAAACAGGCACCGTGTTGGCCGGGAAAAAGTTGATGACAGTCAAAGAGCAACGTCTGTCCTTTTTGCCGCCAGTGCTACGACAGATGGTGGACTTTTTCTTGTCGCTTTATTTAAAGTAGCGCCGAGCCGACAGTCCTTAACGGACCATCGGAATACGGATTGAGTCGCTTCTAATTTTCATTGAAAACACACTAATGACAAGAACACCGCACGTTATAGGGGCACTACATTCGTTACCAAAGCAACCGCGTTACGTTTAAAAGGAGACTCGCCTCGGTTTTTCTGCCGGAAAAAAACGCGATCGCGAAAACGTGCGAATCTTGTACGACGCTTCGTTAGACGACGGTATAAAGGACGAAGAAAAATTCGCGGAGAAAAAAGAAGGGAATAATCTTGTGCGATTTGATCTTGCGATTCAATTAGAGTCGTTGTTGGATAATTAACTGCTGTTTAACCTAAAGTGGTTTGTTTTTAAGTGTGTTTTCTTCTGATTTTTGTTGCTTTTGTTTTTTGATTGAATGAACACTTGGAATCACTTTTGTCATCGTTTACTGTGACTGATAATATTGTGTCAACGTATTCTTGTGTTAGTTTATATACTTTGATAAATGTAACGCTGATATTACGACTTGTATAATACAACAGTGCATTAAATATTGAAATAAAACGATTATAAGTGTTTATAAGATTGACAAATCTTTGTCAGTTCTCTAGACAACATGGTTCGAGTTCTTGATTTCCTACAGTAAAAGTTCCTTTGAATGTAGAATATTGTTTGATTTCAAACAACTTTAACAGTTTAATATTTACGATGATATTAACACGTTGACTGCTACGATGGTCACCGATGACCGGCGCCTCCAAACTGCTTGAGAACAATTACAACAAGAAAATTGAAGTCAGTTAAAAACATTTAATAACATAAGTAGCCAGATAACACTGTAATACGAGTACTGTGACATCAAATCATTAATAAATTATTTCCAATACCATTTACCTTTGATAAAAACGAATAAATATTACTATACAAAACACTAAATATTCTCGCGACGGTCAGCGTGTTAAAATTCATGTAAAATGCGTTGTCTGATTGATTTACCATATCTTAAATCTGTCGAAACGAATAACATATTATGTGAATCAATTGCAAAGAAGGCACAGTTCACAGCGAGTGTCTTTGAAATGCAAGCGTGGTCGCGAACGTGTTAAAAAAATGTACGTGCAAAGAAGGTGAAATTCGAAGGCGAAGAAGATATTCGTTTCTCGAGATTTTTTCGATGCTAGACAGAGTTCACGAGGTTAATCGAATACTCGTGTCGCAGACGGTTTAGCACCCGCTCGCTAACCACGGACTCGTTTACTTTCCCAAGTAACATTCCTCTTTTTCACAACGACCCCAGCTACCGGGTAAGCACAGAGACACCAGTGCTCTATGAACAACACGTTCCCAAGGATGAACGTTGGTTCGCGAGATAAGTTGAATTGTTTGCCCAGGCCCAGGCGATTCACTTCTTCTGGCCATCTTCGGCTAACATTCGCCCACGTACACGCCGATCGGAAAGGCTCTTAGATTTTCTCTCCAAACCATACAACTCCACGCTTCGTCCAAGACGGAAGAATAATAAACCGGGGCCTCTGTGCAACCGGATGTGCTTCAGCTTGAATCTATAGAAAACGACGCTTGGATGGCGCACGCGGGAGGAGGAGATCCGGCCAGGTTTATACTGCGCACGGTGATTAACACATTCGCGACCATGGTCGAAGTTGAAATACCCTCGTTGTGAACCGCGCCTTTCTTGCAATTGTTTCACGTGATACATTATTCATATGATTTTGACAGATTTAAGACATAGTAAATATACCAAACAAAGCATTTTACATAAATGTCATATGAATGATATTTTGATAGGCAAAGCGACAATAGGGTATACCGTAAGACAAACATATGTTGATATGATATGGTCACGAACGTGTTAAACGTTGATCAATCTTCAATAATCTTTAGATTATAATTTGACTGTTTCTGACGGAGACACTGAACATCTGTTTTTAGATAGAGGAATATTTAGAAGCATACAGTTACTGATACAAGATAACTCGATGGCTAGACTAAGAAATTCCAAGTAATTGATCAGTTTTCATTTTCCCTCATCCAGGTTTCTGTTGGTCTTATTTCCTAGTTCCTCATATTTTGATCACTAATTTGCTATTCGGTTACACGCGACCAATTGAAACTATAAAACTATAAACTAGAAAGATGTATCTATACTAATCCACAAAAATATTTAAAATCGATACGCTTATGATGGAAATATTGTATTCGCTGTTTAGCAGATATTTTTATATACAATAAACTACAATGTATACACATTTCATTGAAATCAAGTAACACACATCCAAAATGTTCATTTTTATTAATAACTTCGAGTTTCCGAAAGAATCGAATTAAACTAAAAGTAAATTAATTTATAAATTTTATAAAAAATATAATTAATATTATTCGATTACTATTTCCACTCCATATTCTATCCTCCAGAATTTCATTACTTCTGAAAACCCTACTGAATTTTTGGGTCGTCACTCACTTTTAATACTGAACAATCCTTTTCCAACACCTCGACAATACCCCTTATCAGAGAAACCTGATAGCTCCTGTATCAAACGATCGTCCAAACTCCAAGCAACGATTACATACTACGCAAGTTCAGCGAACAGAAACGTGCAAACTATAAGCAACAATGCCGCTGTTCCAGTCAACCGTCTCTCACGCACCCCTAAACCTCCAAGAGATTCTCGCGGAGCTGGTTGCAGGAACAGAGGGCTGATCGATATCCGCATTCATTGGGAGGAACGATACGTCAATGGTTAATTGCCAGCACTGTCGATTAACACCGGCCCGTGGTTAATATGTCTCCCGCGAAAATGGAAGCAGATCGACGGTGAATGCGTTACCGTGGGACAAAGGAAATCGAACCGGCACCGATCGAATAAATACGTCCCGCGTTCGCCGTCCAGCCGCCGGTCCTGTCCGTCCGTTAGCTCCGGACGCTTTCGTGAAGCCATAGGAAAGCTGAATAGATCCGGAAGATCGTTTCGACGATAATTAACAAGGTACATCGAAGGTCGAGCCGAGCGCGACTAATTAACGTTAAACCGGAGCGGTTGATCCGGCATCAATTCGGTTCGAGAAAAGCCTTCAACTCTATTAAATAAACGGTGGACGGTAATTAGTCGTTAATTACGATACACTATCAGCGGAACGCGGGCTTGGTCGATAAGACCGATCTAAAGAAACAAGCAAATTAAACCGTGAAGATCTCCCTTCCGTCCTTTCCCGATGCTGAGGATTACCAGGCCGAACCAGATTGCGCTGCTGCTCCGCGGAAACGATCGGGCCCGATCGTTAGATCGGACGATTTGATAATTACCGCGGACGCAAGCGGATTCGCTAACAAAATTGAAAATTAACGGGATTGCGCGATGCCTGGTTAGTTAATCAGGTATCTGTTACACGCCGCGCGCAAATTATCCCCTTCGTGGTTCCCAAACGTAATTAAATGGATGCCCGGCCGCTGATCGAATGCGATCAGCCGCGGTGCTCGCGTAAGTGTCCGACTATAATTAGAAATTATGTACAACGGACAGGATGCGCTGCTTGTATACATATTCACGAGGTAACTGTAACATTTGGAGCAGCATGCGCGGTGCTTCGAGTGGCGACCTTTACGCGACGATATGAACGAATTCGAGAGAACGATGATTAATGTTCGACGATGGATTGATGCTTTGGAAATTTATGATATTACGTGAGTTGCTGATTGGACAAATTTGTGGACTACATTTCTTGAACTTTGGGATATTTGATCTGTATTTGAAATAAGTTTATTATTGGGCTTGGTACTATGAAATAATGAAAATTCTTTTGGCTATGCAACGGTTGCACTAGTAATTATAGTTATTTCAAAGATATACCGTTTTATGCATGTTATATGTTTGACAGATTAAATTACACCTGTAATAATAAAATAAAATGCATTCTATGATGTTTACTTCATTCTCCATTTATATAGAAATTTGTAAAAATCAATGGATGTTGATGTCATAGCTTCTTTGTCGTTTTAGATGCGGGACTACTTCGAATGATCTCCTTGCAAAGGGTTAATTCCAGCGCCTTCGTCATTACGGACAACGCGGAAAGCTACACAAATCAAGAAGACGACGGACCGAAGAGAAACGGCAAATCAAGAAGACCACGTAACGAATAAGAGCGGCAAATCAAGTACCAAGGCGGCCAAGAAAAACGATTGGTCCCGCGAGAAGGGAGGTTCTAACGCGACTCAACGCGCATAAAACAAAGAAGAAGACGAAGAAGAAGCCATACGTATTTGGCATTTAAGGCAGCTAACGGCGGTCGGTAACGCGAAACCGGCAAGAAAAGATCAAATCTGGAACAATGAGCAATTTTCCTTTCTTGCCGAACCGCGGCGACTCCAAATACGTACGGATCTAAAAGCGCGGCGAGGCTCTCGTCAGCGTTTACGAGCGCTAAGTCCCGGGGGTAGTTCACGGAAAGCTTGGCTCTGCCGATCGTAAATTTGCCGCGGTGCGTAAGTAAGACAAACGCATAATAAACAACCGGGACGGCGATTGCGGGCAACGGAATGGCTCGGCTCGGCGCGGCGCAGCGCAGCGCCTCGACGTCGCTGGTGAAGTTAAAGTGAAAACTCGGATCGATGCGCCAGCAATAACTCAGGGAGCAACCTTTCGCTGCGAGAGCCTGTGGAATGCAAGTATGTACTCGGCCGGTGCCGTGGTAACCGGGCATCCCGCTTCTAGGAAGCGATGTATGAGTCCCGTGACATCTGGGAAATATTAGCATCCAAATCTGCGCGGATGAAACAGGATCCGGATAATACTGTTCCGCGGCATGATGAAGAGTTATCGTCCCCCGTTCGCCGAGTATATTTAACCGGGCATTAAACGCGGATAAATTGTCGATAAATTAATCGGTGATTCTGTTACGAAAAACAGGATAGGTCGTGATCGATTGGCGCGGGTTTGTTAACAGCTCGAAATTATTTTCTCCCCGGTTAACGCAAGATCTGTTTTAACGGTAATTCACTGTCAGTCGCCGAACGAGGCAGATAGAGTTCTAATAATACGAAACGACCAGCCGGACGACGGACAAGGGATTTGTTGCCTAATGTCTCTTGGTACAATGTTACTTGTGTTATGGTCTTGATAAACGGCGGCTTCCGCATTCGCGTATTTTAGGTGACGTTACATAAAACTCGGGAGAGACGGTGAGTTCCTTTCAGTCGACGTTTGTATCTGGAGGAAGTACTATCAGTTTTTTTTAAATTAACGGTAGCTACTTTGACGGAGATACGTTGTTTTTCAGATTAGAACTGGTGTAAAGCAATCATTGACAATATTTCTTGTGAATGTGTAACGAAATTATGTTATATGTAATTTTCCGTAAATCCTCTTATGGTATTTATTGTCGTTGCTATTTTGTATTTACTATTGATAGCAAATGAAAGGGTCATTTTCTATTAACTTAATCGTTATACGGGGTAGGAATGTGTAAAATATCGTCATATTTTCATGTTTCATCACATAGTAATAACATTCAGAAAAGAACTCTTCAAGATAATTAAAATAATTTCGTGTTCAAAAACGTTTCGAAGACAAGTGTTTATTAAACCTTGCTAATGACATCAGACGCTAAAGCCGCGTTACAACAATTTAATTAAGAAAGAAAAGTGTTCATTGTTGGTTAGATTCTAGCATTTTCGTTCAACTAAGCGATGACGTCGGACGCCACGGACGTGAAAAGCTACACAACCCTGCGAGTATAAATCTTTCCGTGGCCCCTAATAGGTTCGCCACTCAGCACGCTTAATTTCGCGTGCTGTCAACCGCTAATGGATCCGCGTTGAAATTCCACGAAGATTTCGGGGAAGCATGTCAAAGCGGATCGCAGTCCGAAATGCAGCGACCTCAGGAAAGGAGAAACCGAAAGTCCACCCTAACAGCGCCGTCATGAATCTCGTGTGTTTAAGAACGCGTTTGCAGCTCGTAATGTCGCGGAAAATTATGTGCCCCTAAAATTATGAGATTGTTGCAAAATGAAGTGTAGCGAATAAGCCGGAGATCTATCTTCGCCTCTCGCGGCCGGTTCAACTTTCTCGTGGAAAACTTCATGAAGTAGGAGTTGGGTGCAGGTAAGTCTTGAGTAACCTTTTGTCCTATACTGTTGTGTCAGACTCGTTGCGAGAATTTTAAACTGAATTTCACAAACCTCGTTTAGTATTTTAAACACGTTGAATGCCATGGGGATCATCGATGACCCCCGTCCACATTCGATTACTGCAATTTCCTTAATTAAACGATGATTATTTGAAAACATTCCCATATTGTAAATAACGTTACCTAATACGGTGACATTCAGCAAAACAAACCTACGATAATAACATCACAGTTAAATTAAATAGTTTAATATCGCATTTTTTTCTTTTCACATGTTGTACACCTTAAAATCGTGCGGCATTCAACGTGTTAAATATAAATGAAATATGTTTGTATCATCAATCGTGAAGCTTTAGAGCAAACGTAGGTGTAGAATAAGTATCGAATTCTTTTCTTTGTTTAAGAAATTATTAATGATGAAGTAATTTCGTTAAATAGAATTGCGGAGAAAATCGAATTATAAAATACCAGGTCACATTTAACTGCGAATAGAAACTTAGTTAACCCCTTGTTCTGTGATTTATTTTACAACTGTGCTTGATGGCAGTACTTTATTTTTAATAATTTAATAGAAAAAGAAAATTTGATGCTTATTCTACGTTTGTTTTAAGGGTTAAAGATTTGTAATAGGCAAGAAGCATTTCATTTATGTGAAAAATAAATAAATGTAGATTTGTCGAAATTCTGTTGAAAATTTTTATTGCGAGTCTGACACGATATTACAGGAGAAGGGATTAACGTGAGGTTCGCGAGACTTTTTTCGTCGATACAGCTTTTTGTATGCGAATCGAATCATCGAAACATGGATCGAACCATGCAAATTAACAGAGACTTAGACAAAGTTTTGTAGGTTTATTATCATGAAGTATAAAGTAAAAGAAAGTGTACTTCTCACTGTTAACCTATTTTCACCATTTGGGACATTCCACTTTTTCGCAAATAAATAACAAATTGTGTACAATAATTCAATTTTGCGTAGCAATATTATTTTGCACACTGCCTATTAGTACTTATTATTCCCATTATCTCGAACATCCGATATCAAGATTAATTTTGCAATAAAAGAGTGATTATGTCACGTTTTTCTCAATACATTAAATTTCAGTTTGTGTAAAAAGTTGGTCCTTAATGGGTTAAGGTACATACTTTACAAAATAATAAAGATGTTTATTTCATTATCAATTAACACTAGGTCTGTTTAAAGATTGTCTAATTTTTGAAATTAGAACCAATTTTTATACTTTAACATTTAGCCAACCGCCTGAACAAAGAAACTACAGCTGTTTCCATTAATTTTAATTGAACTCATCCAACAGATTTCATGAAACATTATTTCTATAAAGGCGGGAAAAGTATTTAACGAATTGCAAATGTCCCCAGTTGAATGCTTATAAAATAATAGAAAAAATACAAACAAAATAAATGGCAATGTGTTGTTAAGGGAACAGTTGTTAATCCCCCAATTCGGATGGCTAAGTGTTAAATATTCGAATAATACAGTCGATTTCTTAGATTTGTTTGCATTAATCGAAACCTAACCTGTATTTCCTTGTCCCTCCTCTTCGTCGTGCTCGCCTTCATTTTCTCGTCGCCCTTCATACGAGCCACGCTCGCGAAGAATCCGAGATTTACTGTGTAGGCAAACACACTCGCGACAAAACGCATATTATCGCGGTTATCGCATATTATCCAAAGCCTCGCGAAATTTATGGGCCGTACCGGCAAACTAACGTATCAACGGTACCACCGACTTACAAGAAGCGTGCCGCGTGTCTTCCACTAAACCCAGCCAACCTGTTCGAATATTTTCCAAGTGAAACAGACGAGAACTGCTCGAGTGTCTTAACGTTGGAATCAACTTGAACTTTTCGAGTTTCAGTAATCGTAAGGAAATCGAGTAGTAACTTAAACGGACAGGATGAATCACGTTCGAATGAAATTTTAAATCTTTTCACCTTTTGCTGTTACGGTGAAATATGACGCGCAGCAGGATCGTGTGGACAGTTCTAAATGATAGAGCGTTGTCACGTGACGAGTCCCGGGACGGCACAGGGGTAAGAGGGGTCTCCCGCTAGGGATTTTGTTTATAGTCTTGATTGGTTCAATGTTATATATTGACCAATAGCAAATTGGTATCGAAAATGAGATGAGAAGCGATGAAAGCTGACCAATGATCCGCATTCCTTTCAGGGCTCTTCTCGTGACTTGCTCTATAGTTCTATCACCTAAGGAACGTTGCCTAGAAAAATTAACCCTTTGCACTCGAGAGGTGACTGTCGATACATGCAATAAGACTATAAAATTTGATATTTAATATTATACTCTGTATAATGTATCAATTTGAGAAATATTGAAATAAAATAGCATTGTTCCTCAATGCACGTGTGATTTTTCTTTGAGTTAGTTTCACGAAATATCGTCTTTACCTAATCAGAAAATGTTAAAATATTTCTAGTGAAAAACTTCCAAGTGCGAAGGTTTAATATTTTGTAATGTTTAAATTATAAGCAATTTTTTCTAATACTCAAGTCATAAGCAATTTGACTTGCAAAATGACCCATTTTTTTATGTTTCCTTTTACGATTACTGAAAAGGTATGTATATCTCTTTGAGGAATTACTAAAGCTGATTAAGTAATACCTAAGCTGAAATTTAAACCAATTCAAACCTCAATAAATTCACGTTTGTAGTTTTTGTAAAGAAATTCTCAAAAGTCAGTTTACGGGCTCGGCAGTTCTAGTGTTAAAATATGAGAAATTTTTTGTTCTTGTTACACCGATTGCTTGTTTGCTTTGGAATCTGCCTCATCGTAAAAGGGTATTTAACCCATTGCTTCCATACAATGCTATTACTCTCAAATCGAGAAAAATGAATGACTATAACACGAATAAAAAATTATTTATAACTTCAAAAATATGAATTTTTCGATTCATGCTTATTACAACGTTATTCTTTTATCGATATAATAGATCATGCTGCAGCACCCCCAATTTCCAATTAGCTTAATACCAGTAGCCATCCCCCAGTTTATGAAAAAGATACAAACATTTTAAAACAAAGGCTAAAAATTTTCTGTAGCAGCACTCCCACTAATTTTAGCTACGAACCGCCACTACTCATTACATTTTGTTCTCCGAGTAGAACAAAAACAATTCCTACGGTATTTACTTTACCCCGTTAATTAATGTTCACAATTATCCCGTACCCACGTCAGTCCACAAAAAAAAAGGGTCGTCACGATTTTCAGGAGAACATTTCGAGAAACGTCAACGCGGGATGACACCGACAAACAGTCCGATATCATCGAACGGTGAACCCATGCGCGCGCGCGTGACCGTTAATAAAATTCCATAAAAGCGTGCGTTGATCGTGGAAAAACTCGATTTTAATTTGTAGAATCCGTTTGTAAAAACAAGACAGGAAAAGGGGTTGAAAAGAAACGAGCGGAGTGGAAGTGGATAAGAGCTGTCCAGGGGTAGGAGACGACGCGAGGCGGTGCAGCGTGTCGATTCACAGGACAAGAAAGATAATTCCGTGGGACACGCTTACGAAATACAGACCGAGACTGATTATGGTCGGAGTTAACGAGAAACGCGATACACCAGGAAATTATGAATTTACAATTCGGTCGGTATCTTTCTTCCTGCGATCCTATCGGGGATGGAAAAAAGAGAAAAGAAAAGAGAAAAAAAGTGTAGGATCACCGGGCCCCGGGGCCGATCTTATCCCCGGCGTCGTCCCATCGCATCGGCTGCCTACGCACGAACGTCCCCGGTCTTGACGGACGTCTGAATGTGCATGCGCGCAGCTGCATTTCACGCGAGACACCCACCGGCAATTATGCGCATGGTGAAACCGCACGGAGGGTGAAAAAGAAATCGCTAAAGCCTATGGCGGCCGGGAGAGCGTATAAACCGCGCCAGAAGGCTCGGGGACCTCTATACGTGGAAAAGACCACGACGACTATTTGTCAACGGCTGAGAGACGGCAGCAGATCTTACCCACGGACCTCCGCTCTGCCCGCGGAACCGAGAAAAAGCGACGGGAAGAGCGGTTAGGACGCCGGAGAAGAGGAGAGGGCCCTCTTCCCTTCCACGGCCAGGCCGGTGAACGGGGCACGTTCTTCTTACGTGGATCGCGGGTACAAATCGTCGCGGTAAGATCAAAAACCGCCGTGCGTTCGCTTTCAGTGCCGCGCCGACAACGTGGCGAGCAGATAATCCGTCGTATAATTTCATCGTACCCGGGAACGCTGCTCGTATTTGAGAACCCTTTAGCCTCGCTGGAAACATTGATTCTCGTGTAAATGTTGTTCACCGTTTAGCCAGGAAAATATGAACTAGACGGGACGGCCGGGCAAGAAAGCGTCGCCTGTCGCTTGTGTGTTCAGGTTTCAGCGGGAGGACTGTGTTAACTCTATGATGTGTCTCGTGATGAAACGTTTTGAAACGAATTTGATCAATCTGGATGTTATTTACCTCTCTCGAGTATATGTTAACTATTTGCGGACGAATGTCGGCGTTCTAGCGAGATGAAATTGTATTTGGAAGACTAAGTCGCGAACAAATGATTGAATTGGTCAAACAACAAGAGATTAGAATGTAGTTTCCCTGTTTCTTATATATTAAGCAATTGGTATATCATTTAGCTTAATCTGCTGAAGGTTTCGTATATTTCAAAGAATCTTCGTCCGCAAAGGGTTAATACTAGGACTACTACGCTCGCCGACATGATACGTTTCAAAATTTTAACGGGAAACTGTTTTCTAGGTTTAGATCCGGGATATGATGGAAAGAAACATGTACCATTAAGTTTTACAGTCATTATGAAAAATTTTGGAAAGGATGTTGAAGACAAATGATTAAAATTAGAGAATAATTTTAAATTTTAGAAGATGCCTTTTGACGCCTTCTGTGAAGATTCCGTTAGCGAATGGACTGTAGAATTTAGACAGGTAAATTTCCGTAAATCCCAATACCATTCTTACAAACATTGTTATTATCGCAATCTATTATTAAACACAGAAAAACATGTTCCGACGTGAACGTGTTAAACTCGATCATTTTTCGAATATTCGCAGTCCAACGGCAAACGTAACATGAATTTCCGGTAGTAACCACCCATAGACACGAAATGTGTACCATGATTTTTTTTCTTCGCCTCGCATACTGGTTCAGTGGGATGAGATTTTTCTGGTGCGAGTTAAAATAACCGTTCTCCGCGTAGGTAAGCCGACGTGGTATCAGCCTTGCAAGGCTGTTTCTGACAAAGCGGCCCCGTTCGAAGTCTGACAGCAAACCCGTTGTAACGCGACATTCTTAAACGCGGTGTTCAGCCAGTCACAGGGATTGTGGATATTTTTAAGTCGTCGCAAAGCATTACGCCCTGAATTGTATAATTATTCAACTATCTCGACAGCATAGCAGAAGTTGCGCAAATTTAATTGGAACGATTTCGATATCGCTATAATAATTCAGTTTGTTGACAGTAAACGCGCTCGAAAACAAGAAATAATACTTTTGAATTTGTAGATTTAATTTTTGCAAATTTATTTGGCTAATAATAATAATCGTAAACTAACGTTACATAGAAGACAATCGTTCTGGAAATTTATTATTATGATTCCTTATTTGTTCTGAACTCTTTAGTTATTTATGTATACACTGCAAGATGATTGCAACTATTCAATTTTACATTTCTAACTGTACGTCACTTGGATACTAAAAACGTTAATAGATCGCTGCGTTTAGTTATACCGACTTAACTCCATTTCTTTGTACTAATCTAATACATTCATAGACAATTTAGTAGATACTTTTAATATATTTGGATAATAGACCTTTGACCAAATATATCAAAGTTATTTACATCTACAGAATTAAAGTATCTATAAGAGACTTAAATGAAAACTTGATAATAAATTGAATAAGGTATTACTGACAGGGACAGAGTGTTCTGTTATATAGTCTTTTAATCCAATACAATTATTTACCTAAAAAAAACCTCGAGCTAGTTATAATTTTAATTTAGTGGATGCATTTAAGAAAAGTTCCGAAACTTCAAAGGTTTATCACTAGAACTACCGAACAGTCAAACTGACTTTTTTCAATTTTCCTATGGAAACTCCAACAGTCCTACTATTAAGATTTCTATTGATTTATAATTCAGTATGCCTATTGCTGAATCAATTTCTGTAGTAATTTCTCAGAGAATTATCTATTATGTTTTTAATAATTATTAAAGAAGCAATCAGGAATGGGTCATTTTAACCTCCCTGGTAGTTCTAGTGTTAAATCGATCGAAGAGAGAGGCAGCGTTTCAGAAACTAACAAAGACTTTCAGAAGTCACTGAAAGACATTAAAAATTGAGACAGTTGAACACGCTGTTCATGATGTAACACGCCGTGCATAATTCTGCTCGTAATTTCACCCTTTCTACAGCTGCAATTACAACGGTCGCTTATTTCGTATAGCATTTTCATTTCGATATGGCGTCCCACTCGTACCGGGGAAGATATCATTCGCACCATAAACACAACTTAATTCTGCACACTACACCTCAGGGACAGATGTACGTATTTACCGTCCGTCACGATCGCAGTACTCATCACCGTCATCATCATCATCATCATCATCGTCTTCCTCCTCCTCCTTCTCTTCATCATCATCATCATCATCATCGTCGTCATCATCATCATCATCAACCAGATCAGATCTCGTGGCAAGATAGGTATCTCTGTTCAAGAATCTAAAAACGACTCATGCGAACGTACGTAATACCGAGAATCGAATATAATTGGGGGAGGAACGCGAGGCACGGTACACTGCTCATGGCAACACGAAGTTCTGTATTATTGTTGCCATTAAACCTATTCATAATTTCTTCGAATCGGGTTTACATGTACCACTCATGTCACCGTGGAGAAAACCCTACTTAACCAACATCTGCTTAACTGCCGAAACATCGACCACCACTTCGTATAATTTATTTTTGTATTCTGAGACACGGACGTCCGCGTTTCGCGCATTTTCCTTGTACACGGATAATTGCATATGGGAGATCATCGTTGTTTGTGTACTGAGTAAACTGTTTTAATCCATAAATATAACTGTTTGTTACTTAAGAAATGTTAAGTACAATTTTGTGTTTTTTTTTTATTTGTAGAGAATGATTTGTTGCACCAACAGATGCAGAAGTAATTATGCGATCACATTTGATAGAATAGTAGTGGTCATTGATCATATTTAAGGTTTGCAAATTATTATTTATTACAAAACTTCAATAATTTTCTACGCTTAAACAAATTTAAGAAATAATAAAAGACACGTTCATTTTGTAATTCAAAATCTGATTTTTTCGATCGAAACATTGAGCATTTGCTAAAACTTTGACAAGTCATTAAAGCATAATGAAGCAACATCTGCAATTGAACCTACCTTTCCGTATATTTTTCGCCAGATAAATTTACTACCAAAAAGTTCCGAGGACTTCTGATGTAAGTTGATACGACACACGGATGAGTAATTAATTTTAACGCGTGCACGAAGCGAACTCGATTGTTCGTCGTAACGAGCGAAAGTAACCCATCGAAACTATAGTCAACAGGCACTCCCCCATTATGAAATTCCAGCTTAATAGGCTTCCGGCTAAGAGTGCGTGCCTGATCAGGCCCAGCGGCCTAAATTCCATCCGATCCTGCTCTAATTGTCATTCAAGTTGCCGCGCTCGGGAGTTTTTCCAGTCGAGTTTTTCAGCCGTGATCTCGCAACGAGACAGCCTAAGCATGCGAGCACTTACTAAATTCCGACGAAACGAGACCGAGCGCGAAGTGTGGCTGACAAACGATGTTAGAATATTGTGTTTAATTACGCCGCTTGCGCAACTCCAACAATTTATTCCGTGATACAATCACGATGCTAATTAGAGAATTCGTTACATATGTTTGAATATTACTTACACCGTGTAAACCTGATTTAAATATACATCTTGTAAACCTGATTTAAATATACAACGTGACTGCGAAACAGATACCGGATATTGACGTGAATTACATTTTTCCTGTTTCATTATAACTCTAATGTACTATTTAATTAGGCGTCATGTTTTTCAGTTGATATCGTATAATGGAATATTCTAAATTCAAATGATATTCTGTATATGTGGAATACAATTCAAAGTTTCCTCCTTGCTCTAATATCACTAAGCAACAAGATAAATAGATTTCAGTATACACAGGCGAGCACCAAACTACCAATTAACACTAAGATTTACTTATATCAAATTTCATAAACATTATTCAGTAAAAGATCATGTTAATTTTGATTGATGCAACTGTTCGAAAACGTATCTTAATTTCCCGTCCTCGAAGCTCTGTTTTCCAAGATCAATACAAATAAACCCCCATTTTGCAAGGAACAATACAACCTAGTGTTCACTTATTAACCGTCGAGTTTAATTTTAAAAATCTCTCAGTAAAATCAAACAATGAAGTTCATACAATTTTTCTTTCGTTCATTTAACTTCATATCAATCCCTATATTATACAATTAATCAGTTTTCCAATTATTCCCTTCCCTACCATTTCTGTTTCCACCGAATAAAATTCATCATCCAACTCGTTTACCTTTATTTTGTAGCCATATACACGAAATGCCGGTACGGTTAGTGTTAAACGACTTCGCGCGAGATACCGAATTAACCCTGCCGCAAGATTCCTTGCGCCGCAAAGCCTCGGAGGAGTTCTCCGCTCGAATGCAAAACTGCACAGCAGATTCCCGACCGCGTTACGCGCGAAACAATCAATTAGTAGCCGGCCGGAACGAATCAATCGGTCGAGGGCCGAAAGCTTGGAAGGGACGATAAAGGGAGTAGAAGAGTCGCGATCGAAGCGCCGATCGCTGCGAGGTCGTTGCTAATTCTTCGGGGTCGAGTCGTGCAGCGACTTCGCTCGAGATTGGTCTACGTCAATGGCGGCCCCTTTTGTTCTTTTCACTAAGAAACCGTCGATATGTGTAGAGCAACCTGACGCCGATCGTGATATGCCAGCTGGCGCCCACGCTCCTGCGACTTGAGACGTGTTCCTGTGCCACCTTCCGGCCCTGACCTGCCATCACCTCGGCCAATCTTTAAAGCTACACCCTTTTCTTTCTCGTCGCTCGATTACACCGCCCCTGCGCGAGCACATAGGTGTTGCTAGAGCAAGCCAGGCCAGGCCAGGCCAACCTATTGCCCTTCCATTCCTCAAAATATACTTGTACTACGCTATCATCCGGGAGCGTTAATGATGATGGATGGCGTGGCCGATGGAATCGGATACCAACTGCTGCGGAAAATAATTGGAACGCGATAGGCTGACTGGTTGTACCAATAGAGCGCAACAATCGCGGAGTTATTGAATCTGGGGTCGAAGATCGTTTCACCGATCAGGAAGCGATAATTCGCTTTACATCGGCCGGACACCATGGTCGGAGAAGGCGACAAGAAAAATCGAATTCCTGACGCGGCGATGATCGATGACGCGGACCAACCCAATGAACGTTTCGTATTGTTTCGTGCTACAACTGCGGGAATGCTGGAATGAACCGGTAATATGCTGATTAGATGTTTGAAACGTTGTCAAACTGTCGGTGTTCTCGGTTTTTGTACGTTCCTTCGTTTGTCGGCGAAGGATATATTGAGATCCGAGTTATCGCGTGATTTTAAGAGTTATTCATTTGAAAGTTATTAAAGAGTTCTAACGAGATGTAATGCAACAAATGGAATACAAGTGTTTGAAGATTTTTAAAAAAATATTTATAGACAAATTTCGGAATTAATTTTTTGAATTGATTATTGTTTGTAAAACATATATATATCTGTTCTACAATATAATCGGTACGTATGTTTATCATGCTTTAGTGCAAACAATTTTTATTATCAAGCGGCAAATAAATTCTTTTTTATCTTACCATTTCGATTTTCATTTTCTCTATGAAACATTTAATATAATGAATGTTTTGTAACAATTTTTAATAGGTACTAACACTGAATTCAAATAAGTATATTTCATAATTTTAAACAATTATTTGTTAACTACAATTTATTATTACGAACTTATGAAAACGCCAGTATGAAGTCCACGGTAAAACATAAAAAATCCGGTGAACAGTACTGTATCAACTAAACTAGAGAACGAAACATCATTGACACAAACAATTAACTACAATACTCAGCTTCGAAATGCATACCATTTGCATCTCGAAAATTATCGAACGAAGTGATACAAATAAAATAATTCTGCGGGACTAGTCCCACCTATGGAGTCAATGGCGACAGTCATGGCTGGGAATGGCAATGTAAAGAAGTCTTGATGGCTGACTATTGCATTCGTCATCGGTTGCAATTTCTCCCACCAAGATCAGCCTATCCTCCACTCCGACGCGAGTCGAGCCACCTCTTCCTGAAAAGTGTTCCATTGTCGACCATTGGATGCCATGGAAATCTAGACTACCAATTGGACGACACCTAACGTAACGTTCACCTAGGAATCCTCACCGAGATCTCACTGGAACAGATATACCTATGTGGAGGGTTCGGAGAAGTTAAACCGAAGACGATTGGTGAAGTACGGCCCTCAACACAGTTTGCCAAAGGTCGGTGTCGCGGAGGTTCGTGGTGACGTCGGTCGCGGGTGAAGAAAAAGTGAGACCTCCTACACTCTCCCCGGAAAATATATATTCCTCTAAAGAAGGACAGAAAGATAGGAGAGTAGGAGAAAAACGAGAAAGAGAGAAACGATTCAAAAGACAGAGAAGAAAAACGAGGAAGAGAGAAAAGATCCAAAAGACAGAGAAGAAGAAGAAGGATGATGGTGAACAGACAAGTAAACAAGAGTGTCGTAAGAACGGTGAAAGTTTCCAGACCTGCAAGGGCCTGCCCCTCGAACTGGGCAGTTCCGTGCGAGGCCTGGGAAACCTTCGGAAAATTCGAGGGCCCGCGCGGGTCTGGTCGCCAAATGTGCGATGACACGAAACAGACTCGCGCGGAAGGACAGCGTTAACGGAAAAATAATAGCGAGGAAATCCAGTGGCGTAAGGCAGCTTTTCGGCCGCCACACCTACATGCACGGATAGACTAATGCAATCGCAGATAGATTATCGGTGTGAACCTGCGTAGCCACGTCTTCGAATTGCAGGAAACGTTTTTATTAACACTAGGTTTACAGAACATTTCAATTTGACGCATATTGAAGTTTATAAATATTATTTGATAAATGATTAAGCCGATTTAAGTATAGATGTATCTTAATCGTCTATCTTTCAATCTCAGTTTTTCTGGATCTAAATCAACGAACATGAATCTTCCTAGAAACAATAGAAGTGTTAGTGTTAACTGCCTGTTATCTTCAATTTCATTTCAGAAGAACGTTTACTTTAAGAAGGCCGGAGGTAAACATTAGAACCAAAATCTAGAAATATGTACTAGTTATGAAAGCAAAGTATATATTGTTAAGTCATGGGTTTCTTTTATTGATGTACGTAGAGATACTTAATCATGCATAACAAAAATTATTGGATGTTCTTTTAATTGAAATGCATGCAAAATATTAAGTAATCAAGTTGAATTCATGAATTTACCTGCGAATTGTATATTTTGTATTTTGTAACTACCGAATAATTGAATTCACTTATGCATCTGTCGAAATTAAATTCTTAAAAATTTCATTTGTACTTACTCTTTTGTATGAACACAGTTATTTTATTTCTTCCCATAAACTGTTTCAATCTGTTTTGATAGGTGATTTAATTTAAAAAAAGGTTACTACCGATTCTATGTTGTATGTTTCCGATTTCCATGTTTTATTAATAACTAAGACATTACTTATAATAAAACAAAACTGCTGTAATAATATCAAATAACTCTGTATGCTTCCATAATTATCTTATCGATGTAACAAATAATCAAGGCTGATATAACAAATACTAAGTTACATAAATGAGGAATATTAGAAAAAAGTAAACAGATTGAAACTGCAAATATCGATGACCAGAGAACTCGAACCGAAACAATCAAACGACAATTATATCAAGTACAACGTAGACAAGAAAAGATAATCTCGAATGAAGGAAAAGAAAAAAGCCGTGTGAACCCTCTCGGAAAATCTAATTAAAATTAATTTCCCGTGTCAATTTGATAGTTTCCGCTGACAATTATCTAAATTAGGGTACAACGTAAACAGTAAATAATTCAGCAGTCCGCGCTTCGATGCGACAAAAATGGCGTTTGAAACGGCGCGGCGTGGTGAAGAGCAATTCGTGCTCTACAACCCGTGAACTCTCCTCGGACGTTCCTGATGCGGTGATAAACGTTCCACGGTAAAAAAGCAGGAAATATAAGCCACGCTTGCATTACCAGGAACAAGTTATGCGATTAAGACACCGACGGAAAATCTTGACGTGCTTCGGCCGTACCGGTATTCAAAGAACCGGGACAGGAGTCCAGCGTCAGTTGCAGCAAACATGGAAGGGAAACTCGTGCAAAACCGAAGATTTGAATGTTTGCAACTTTGTTATGTTTTGCAACAAGTTACAGAATTGAAATGTTATTTATTAAATGCATTCGTAACGAACAATGAATAATAAGAATTTAATTGCAACTATATTTCAACAGTAAATAATAAAAGGCAAACTAAAAGTTTCTATCGCAATAATGAATAGCAAAAATTAAATAAAAATTGTCTACTTCAACACTTAAGCCATCAATCAAATAAAACCTCCACTTTTTCCCACTTTACCCGTGGGCATGATAAAATCGTACACACTAAATATACAATATTACCTCTAATCTAAATCAACAACGACATGTGAAACGATCAAGTTATGTACCTGATCCTTCATGTGCCCATCTATTTGCATTCAGTAAATACACTGAACCCAATCCTGTCGTGAGTAAGTCTCACCACAAGCATCGTTGACTTATAACAAAAAATTGCCGACAAAACCTTTCAGTGCAGCAAAAACTATTGCAGAAAGGTCGATGAATATTTTGACTTACATAGTTAGTGACTTGTATAACTATCCCCTACCATTCGATGCACAGAAACGGTTAGCCTCGTTTCGTCATACAGCAAGAAACATTGCATTACTTTCGTAACGTGGCCCGAGTTAGCATAAAAACGAAATTCAAACGGATTCACATCGGCTTAACATTCGTGCTCCGCGTCGTTGTTAAATGGTCAGTGAACGAATCGCGGGCTGCACGCAGTTTTGCTGTATCTCATATAAATGCTGGCAACAGTTCCCAACTCTCCGGGCACATGTACACCTATAATCCGGCGATATTGCCGGCATTTCGAAATGAACGTTGAACAAAA
Source organism: Nomia melanderi (assembly GCF_051020985.1). Taxonomy (NCBI): domain Eukaryota; kingdom Metazoa; phylum Arthropoda; class Insecta; order Hymenoptera; family Halictidae; genus Nomia; species Nomia melanderi. Next base: position 9,580,158 of record NC_135005.1, read on the forward strand.
CGGAGCACGTTGCTCGAATAACCGTAACGAGACGCTAAGTAGCGAAGGTCAAGTTATTCCGCGGTACACGGCGGACTTCCTTACTCGACACTTTCGCATAAGTAGGTGATTCAGATTCTTGCATCCGCAGAACCACGAAACGTGAAATACGGGGCAGAAGTATGTACAAGCCGCGGGGCGAAGGGCGAGGCGCACAAGGAAGCCGAGTTTACGAGATGATTGTCCTAGGGGCCCTATTCATTCGGCACGGAATCTGCAAGCGGATCTCTATTGTAGATTATTGCGCCATTGTCCATTGTCGCGATCCCCTATGGTACAGCTACTCGGACCTTCCGTTGACGACGATGAAAAAGAGTCGCCGAATCGGAACATTAGAAGATCAAAATCCGTTGTGATTACAACATTTCTGAAATTTCTTAAGCTTATGGAAAACTGAGGCTTGTAGAACTATCTAATGCTCCTCTTACAAAGTACGTTTCAATTTATACGTGGCATTTGGTATTTAACGCGTCTCTCAAATGCAACTTTTTCGTCGGGTTTCAATCAGAACAGAGTCTCGTAGTATTTTATTAAACGTTTCACTGCGTTGGAAATTGGAGTGTTCATATGTGTGGTAAACGTGTAGGATCCATCTTAATTATCTACTAGAAGAAATGAAATAATAGTATATTACAAATGTATCGTATGCTAAAGACGGTTCAAGGATCTCTTCACGTATTTTGCACGTTTAAGAAGAGTTAAACAAATCAGAAATAAATAAAATACAATACCATTAATATAACATAATACATAAAATAAAAGGCCATTAATATAATATAATAAATAAAATAAAATACCATTTCTGTGTAAGAATTTGTTTTGCAAAAGGAACTTCGCTATACTATGATTCAAAATTGACCAGCTTTACACGCGACCGTCACGCCACTCACCACCTAAAGGGTTATCCCTCCCCTGTAATTTGCGTTCAGTTGTCACCGCGGATTGTATATCTTTCCTCCGACAAATTTAAGTACGCTCGATCTGATATGCCCGGAAAACAGATATCAATTTCTATCTCGAGCGAAGTAACCGTAACTAATCGTAAGAAAAGGAATTTGTACAGTGCACTTTGCGCGCTTAACCGTTCCCGCATAATTACAGGGGGAATGAATTATTGTAAATACTCTCCGAACACTGTATCTAACGCTGTAATTTCGCGTCCTCGAACCAGGCTAGAGATAAAAATATTTGCGACGACATTAAACGGATAACGAACACGTGTGTGTGGTTCTTAAATTTATTAAACCAGGCGCAAGTTAGTAAATCCGTTAATTACAGTCCGCGTAGAACGCATTTAATACCAAGTCTGAGTTAGTGTTCCTGTAGGAATTCACTGAGCGACTTTAAAAGGCAACTGTTCCGAACGTTAGTCACCTGTGTATGGTTCAATAAAAGCATATTCATCCTAGCAGTTTAATGGTATCGCATTTACCTACTCCCTTTGCGGCGGTTTCTCGGTAAAGAGACCGGCGCGCGGACGGTTATGCGGATCGGTAGCGTTAACCCATTAAAAGGAAGACGCGCATAGCATACAAAAAAGAACCAGCAACGAAAGTCCTGGCATCCTGCGGCCGGTCGATGCAAATCGATCGTACCCGATCGGCACCTGCGCGTGGGTACATGCGATTACGTATGTATAACTTCGACGAAAAGCGGTCGATGCCATCATATTTTAGATGTTATCACGACGATATTCTACCCACGGTCCGCGATCGTACGACCAGGCAATTATTAGTAATTGGCAAATTTTTGTCCCCGTCGTAATTCACTTTAATGGTTACGCATGGATAATGTTCAGGGATTCGGGCGTTTTCTACGTTTTAAACGTGCACTCGGTATTATTCGAATAAACGTTCCTCTTTTTTCCATGCAAATTCCCAAATTTGATGGTGAATGATTGTTTCTTTTGAGAAGATGGTGTAATAACTTAGATGCAATATATGTTATCTTGTAAGATTGAAGTGTTGTTCTTTTAGGTAAGTAAATTAGGCCAGTATAAGCTGAAGTAAAGTAATTGAATAAAATAAAAGTGAGTAGTAAGAGATTGTGTTATTAGGTATGTTTTTAATCTTCTTTCAAATTGACGAATGATCGAACTTCTAAATTATCAAATTTTCAAATTTCCTAATTATTAAATTTTCAAGTTATCAAATGATCAAATTTACAAATTATTAAATTATCAAATTAACAAATTATCAAATTATCTAACTATTTACCTATCTACCTATCTACCTATCTAACTATCTATCTAACTATCAAACTATCAAACTATCAAACTTCCAAATCTCCAAATCTCCTTATCGACATAAGGGAACAGCAATCGCACTGTCCATCGACAAAGGGATCACCGTAATCCATAGGGGAGTCTCGGCAACGGCGTAATTCGCGTGCTTCACTTACAGTACACAGGACATACATCTACGATAATTCGAGAAACATAACTCAAGTCCCAGCGGAGCGCTACATCACGGCCACCAGTTTCTTGGCAGATATCGCCGCGGTGCACCGTGTCGGCTTCCCTTTGCTACTTTGCCGGACTTTTTCCTTTTACCTTTCTCACCCCGCCCTCTGCAGCCCCCACTTGTCTACAATGTCCTATACCTTTCTTGCGGTTTAACCGACTGTGACGATTTTTCATCACCGCACGTGTAACCGCGATTCCGGCCGGGTGAACCGATATTCGAGACGTACACGCTGGTAGATAGGGGAGCCGAAAATCTATAGGCATTCGTTTTTGCCAACGGGTTCACAGTAGCACGAAAAAACATGGAACTGTCGAGGATTTAAGAAAAGAAGAACTTGCCCGATCGGATTTTCTAAAGAAAAAATTAAACCCAGGTTGCAGGTTTCTCGATCAGGCGCAATGTTAAACAAATAAAAATCAACCGAGCAGACTCAAGTCAGAGTCTCATTGTTCCTCGAGACAGCTGGTTACTATAGTGTACATTGTGAAAAAGGAGCTCTGTATAATTTGCGGTTTCGCTGCGTGTCAGGGTGACCAACCTGCTTACTTACACCCCTCAGAAGAGTCAACTTTGTTAACCCCTTGTCTTATGATTTCTTTCACAACTGTGTTTCATAAAACTACCTTATCGTTAATAATTTCATCGAAAAATAAATGAATTATAATTTTATTCTGTCTCTATGTTTACTCTACAGGTCAAAGATTTATAATAAATAAGTAATATTTCATTCGTATGAAAAATAAATAACATTTACATTTGTGGAATGCGATGGAACACCAGTCTGACTCGGTATTATAGGAAAAAGGGTTAATTAAATTTCCATATAATGTAACAGTTTGATATCTATAAGGGATAAATTCAAAACACTGTAGAAGACACGACACTTTCAATAGAATATCTCCGGAAAACTGTTGATTACTCGACTGTGTGAAATTTGCATATTGTCTGAGATATCTATATTTATAAATGACTTACTACAATAATGTTTACAATGATGATATCAAAATGTATCGATTCAAAATGAAATGTTATGAGTTATTACCAAGAGCACCAGCTTTTCTATAGTAGTTCTAAATTAAATTACCGAACCAGCTGAACGTATCGCGTCCTGATCGCGGTGTAATTGTATCAGAACCGAGCAATAAAATATGATGTTACACGTTTATCAGAACCACATAATACGTCAAGTTTTAAATGTCTACATCAAACTTCACGTTCATAATGCAGAAGCTATCATTTATATCGTGCGAGCAAGCAGCGTACAAGGAACCATGACAGAACAATAAAACCCGTATACTTCATGAATCATGTTCAAACTTCTTTGTACGTTATGTATAATACATGCATTACAGTCTCGCGGTGTTACGACTTTCAACGCTTCGCCGTTGCATCACGCGGCCCTAATGTGTTGTGTGTAATGGTTCCGCGCGAGTTTTATCGTTCGAACAAGGTCCGATTTCAAAACATTTATGTAGCACTTAATAATAACGTTACCGGAACGCATAACAATGACAGGTGATGGAACACTAAACGACTCGATAACACCGTTCGACAGTGCGTTTAAAACAAGGAACAACCAGTGGCAGTGTTGAATTATTGAAACTCCCGATCATGTGATCAATTTCTTCGTTAATTCCAACGTTATTTTTGCGACTGCATATTCTCAGCGTTACAACGCTGTATTTCATTAAGGAACATGATTCCTTTATTTGTCATATTCTAATAAAAAAGACATCGTATCCATGCAAAATCCTTTTAATTGTAACGTTATAATAAAGAACACTACTTGCGAATTATCCTATGATGATCCTATATGAAAGTACTTGGCTACTAGAAACATATAGTGTAATAAAAAGATAAATTTGTGAAACAGTTTTACTAGATTATTTAAAGCTGTTAAATGTCTGTTAAATTGCAGACATTTAACAGAAAATTTAACATTTAGCAGAAAGAGTAAATCTGTTAAACAATAAAACGAAAGTGCAAATGAATTGAAAAAAAGAACAAAAATCCTGATAAAATTAAATGATCCACAAGTAAACGGGAAAACATAAGTTACAAAAAGGGATAGGAAGAGAAGTATCATATCCTTGTCCATTTTATTCTTGTCAGCATACAGGTGGAAATATTTTACATGTCACTCACCCTGCAAGTTGACGCATAACTAATGATTATATTTCAATTAATCGCATTGTTTTACTCTCCGCAAACGTTGTTGCATAAATTAAAATCACGCAACCAGCGAAAGTAAGATGCTACTGCGTTTGAACACCAAAGCCCGCCACCACCTGTCGACAATTTTCTGATGCTTGTCTTAGTACGAGAAGACACATGTTACATTATGCTCCAGCTATCCTAAATGTACACGAAGTAACGTGTTCGTGTATGCTAATCGCCGAGGGACTAGACACTTAACCAGTGCTCTTTCGGCGTGAAAAATAAAGTGAAATACAATTATCAGCCTATACGGCGTGTATTGTGAATAGGTATACCTATCGTTAATTTGTACACGTCATAATTAATAAGCTGACTGACATGAACGCTTCACAGAAAAGTTCCACCGAATCACAATCTACCTGTCATCGTGGCCACAATGAACTGACGGTTTGCTAAAAATTGTACAAGGCGATTACAGCGGTCTGACTAAATTATATTCCGGATTAAAATGAAAACGAACGAAGATTGGGAAAAAATGTTCATACTGTTTAACGCACTTTATAGCTTTACACATCAAGTTTCTGTAAATGCATTGATACAATTGTAAATAACAAATTCGTCTTTTCTTTATTATCCACTGTATCATTTTTTTCTAGACTATTAACAGAAAACTGACGTACAACCTCCATTTACGCGGCAATTTTTACACGGTCAGAAATTCTGTTCTTTACACGGTACATTGTAATGCTATTCGCGCGCTCTAAAATCAGTGACATCGAATAAAATTTCTTTTTATTTCCTCAAGTACCATTACTATTTTATTTGCTAACATGTTGGCTGCCACGGTGGTCACCGATAACCGGAGATTCCAAATTTGCTTGAGAAGAACTACAATTAAAAAATTGATGTCGAATGAAAATATTTAGTAACATAAATAGCTAGATAATAATGTAATATGAGTACTGTCATACCAAATTATTAATAATTATTTCTAATACCATTTGCCTTTGTGATGGAAGTACAAGTATTACTATACAAAACGCTCGAAATTCTCGTGGCAGTCAACGTGTTAAGTTCTGTGAAATAAATATGTATTTCTAAAACTTATACCAGCTTTTCTTTCTTATGTTTTGTTTTCTTCTGTACTGGCGGACTCTATTTGCGCGATTCTCATTCGCGTGAAACGAGTCCACGTGGAACGGATACCGCGCGTAAATAGAGGGACAGGTGTAAACATTGAGAAGAAAGACGAGACGTCAGTAATGACGCGCTCACAAGGACGCGAGATGAAAATGAAATGGTGTGTTCCTGCACGTACCTTATTTTCCCGGTCTCCTTATGTTTGCCGATCATAAAGGTAATGACGCCATCGGCCAACTGAGTTGACCACGGTGGTTTGACCCAGATCAGGTGCTTGAAATGGCCAGCATACGCGGCCGGCATTATCCAGCTCTCTATGCTAATTTCTCTGTACCAAAAATATATGATTCAGATATCTTAAAAACAATAGTAAGGTAAAAGCACCAATAGTTGACCAGTTAAGAAAAATGTTCTGCGTGAATGATAGTAAACGCTTGCTCCTTTATCAAATAGAGAGACTCCATGCGTGAGAATGCTGTTTTGAACTTCCTACATTATGTAACAAACCGAACTCTTTTGAAATAGTTATGTAATTCAAATTTTATAGACATTTTCGAAAATTCAATACTTGCGTCAGAAGTTGACCATCTTTAAAAACAAGGAAACTAATGACTGACCATATACAATAAATTTAGAATAAAATTTTAACGCTTATAATAAAACCAAAAGCACTAAAAGTGATTGCTTTAATATCGTTGATTTGCAACGATTATGAGACATTACAAGTAAAAGGATAAATATAAATGAAAAGAAGTTAATGCCATATTGGAAATTGGAGGCACACAAGCAACGACAATAAAATAAATTGTCAGTTTTTACGATAAACAATGTAATTCAGGTAAAAGTGTTTCGGAGTTGAGTTGATAGATGCAGCAGCATATCTATCGCGTCTTTATCGATGGATTATTATTTTTAAAAACCTTATTTATTACATTTTCCTGAAAAATGGTCAACTACTGATACCAAGTCAATTACTCAATTAAACTTATAGCATTTCACTATTATATATCTTATAATCTGTGAACTCTTAGAAACTGGTGAAAATCGTCCTTCAAAAATCAAAACTACTCTAAAATATTAACACGTCGATTGCCAGATGATTTCATGCAACAGAATACGCAAAATGGAAAACATATAATATCAAATGATTTAATTGAGTTGCGTTATCATTATTACACGTTTATCTTGCTGAATACCACTGCTTTAGGTTGCACTCGACATGTTACAAGCAAATCTCATTATAAATACCTTCATAGAACTTTCTCAAATGATACGAAAATATTTATTTCCCCTTTCATTTTTATCCTTACTTTTATGTTTATTTTTAATAATGTTTACTCGATGAAATACAAAAATTACTGAGGAAGAATTACTGAGGAATTCAATTAAACTTGAATATCGAGTAATGTAAGCGGGGCTTACGTTAAAAAATGGGTTTTCTTTATTAACTATAAATTAGCTTTTTCATTTGTTTAAAAATTAAAGTTCAATTTTGTGATTGCGTATCAATACGTAACAATTGAATTCAAATGAAAAGTACGCAAGAAAGATGGAAAATAGAATAATGCAATCATTTTGAATATAACGAATGATTTATATGTACTTGAATAGCTCTTCCTTTTCCCACACAGTATCCGCAGGCATCTCTTTCGGAATGACCATATCAGGGTGGGAATCCAAGTGTATAATTGTATTCCCTTCGAATGGAAGATATTTAGAACCCACACAGCGATAGATATAAGGTAGGACCTGGAGAAAAAGTAGTGTTTTGTAAAACTATTTAAAATTACTAGCCCGCCAAAACTACAATGTTCAATTCTAATCCGAACACAGTACTGTGTTACGTGAGCAATGTAACAGCAAGTGTATCAAAATTCCTACATTTTTAAAAAAGAGATCATGTTTCAAAAAATGTAAATATTTGTATGTAACAAATAGAAATATGTAATAAAGGAATTTATATAATGTAAGAAAAAATACAGAAATTCAAAATGTCGGATCACATGACATACGTCACTGGTAAAGGAATCCTGTACAGCGCCTCTAGCGTGATATAACGGAAACTTCCGCAGAAAAAAGGTGAGATGTAAACAAACGAGAAAGACACTGACCAAACGACAGCTTACCTCGTCGTGTCCTTCTACCACGTAAACCGGCGTGGTTTGAAAATACCGTGAAACCATGGTCATAAGTTTATCACACACAACGACGTATAATTACGGACGCACGAAATTAAAAAAGAAATCGATAACCGCACTGATTGATACAATACGGAACTCGCGAACGCGATTAAGGGACGCCTTCACGCAAAAGCACGTGGTGACCGACTGAAGTATGCTAGGCGGGCTGCTCAAACGATTATTTTGCGAATAAAGAACGGACACAACAAGCGCGTACCCCAAATTCTCACGAGACGAGTTTCGTAAGGTGTTTTTTTTTCTTTGTGTTCCCCTTAAAGAAACGCTTTAGAAACCTGATCCCTCTAACTCACAGCCGGCCAGTGACGTTCAAATAAATAAAATCATTTAACATTCCTGAATAATGTCCTGCGTAACAATATTATATAAATAGCAAAAATAATTGCAATAAGTTTTACTTATTAATTTATATTTGTGCAAATATCTACTCAGAGTATTTATGAGTCGTTAATTTACACGCAAAAATAATTAGTGAAATTGTGCTTCGCGTTCTTTTTTTTTTTAAGGAAACATATAAATTAATGAAACAAAGATAATACATTGATACGAATTAAATAATTATTTAGAATTAAATGTAGTCGTAATAATTGTATAAAAACTTTTATTACAAAATAACAATTTTATCGTCTAATAACTACATTTTAGCAAGTTATCTTTTCATACAATATTTTGTATGTAATTAATATTCCTGTATGAATGTACGAATTATTGTAATTATAATTTAAATTAATCACACTGTAATATTAATATATTAATAACATTATTAGAGACTTATTATTGTATTATTATTATTACTATTATTATTATTATTGTATTATTATTATATATAAACAAAAAACAGTTAATGATACAATATGATATATATGTATATATTTCACTTTACATATACATGTCATTAATCTTATATCATTCACTGGTTTTTGTTAATTATATAAATTTGTAATACTTATTTTAATCATCACTTTTTTATTCATCTGTGAAGCATCTGAGATTTATATAACTCTATGTGTAAATAATTTGTTTGAACTCTCAATGCTGCTAAAAATTGTTCAATATTCAATTCATTAGAATTTTTATTTGTTAGAGGAAAAATATTGCTTTCATGTTTTGAAAAATGAGAATTTGTGGAATATTTAGAGTATGGATCATTTTCTTCTTGAGAAATATAAGGAACATTATGTGTTTCTTGTTTATATTGTTGCCAATAAATAGTATTAAAGAAATCATTTGAATTCGTTGTAGCTTTATTAGTCCAATATTCTTCTAAAGAATTGTTTACTGGTGTAAAAGTAGATTCACTTGATATATGTTCTTGGTATTCCTGAGATTTATTCATGAATGTCTCGATTTGTGGATCATGTACATGTTGAATACCTTGTTGTTTATTCCTTATACACAAATCTGATTTCATTTTTAATGAAGATACATCAGTATGATTTGCTGTAAGATACTTTAATGAATTTAATTGAATTTTTGATTCAGGGTGCTTATTCAATAAATCAGGATTATTACAAAATGAATCATTGTTGTATAAAATATTGTTTCCACAAACCGGTGTAATTCTACGCAGAGCTGATTCTTTTATTTTAATAGATATATTACTTTTTTTCTGACTTTTTCTCCATCTATAAAATTTGCTCTTCGTGTTTACTTTTTCATTCAATTTAGATTTTTTAAGATTATTACTCTCACTTAGTGAAGAACTGTTTTGAACATCAACTGAATTATTGATGCATTCTGTTGAATTTGAAGAATTAAAATTATCAGGGGAACTGTGTGCATCTTTTATTTGTTCCACTTCTTCTTCATTTATAGTTATATTTTCTTTTCTAACAGCATTTTGCAAATGTTGAACATTAATAAATTGACTATCTAAAGAATATGCTCCTGAACTAGTAAAATTTTGAATACGATTGCCAACATCTTTTGATGAATCGATTTCATATTCCATACACTTATTTTCATCTAATGCATTGTTTTGTATTGTTTCTAATAATTCATCAAATGACTTTTCTTTTTGAACTTGTAATTTTTTTAATATATCATAGTGTGTGTTTTCGCTAATAAATGCTACAAAATTTATTATCGGCAATAATTTTTCTCTTGGATACGGACTAGACTTTAAATATCGTAATGCATTGCGATAATCTTCCATATCTTTTTCAGTAAACATAAGATTCGGCATATATTCATGTTCTTTAATCGGATATGGAAAGTATGCACAGAATTCTTTACCCGACTTTCTATGCAAACTTTTAAAATCTTCTATTTCTTTATATACCTGTAGTAATTGTCCATCTATGGATCCAGAATATAAATAAGTATCATTTACTTCATCTTCAGTCCGTATTTCTGGATAAATGCACAAAACAGCTCGCTTTTGTATATTATAGAACGTTTTTAGCATTTTAATATGTTCAAAATATATTAATTTTTGAACAGACTCTTTCATGATGTTCATTGTAGTATCTAATAAGTTAATTTCAAAGTCCAATTTTTTCTTCCATGTAGTTGCCTGTTTGACTTGTGCTTCCTCTTCTTCTAAGTCTGTATAACTATCACATTTACCATAATTAGTCACATAATCATTGAAACAACAAATCAATTCCTTTATTTCATCTTCAGCATTTTGGGCTGATGCTAGTTCTTCAGTTCCAGTAGATACTGTATTTTCAGAAATTGCAGCAATATTTATGCCATCATCACATACCGTTTCTCCTTCTAATTTTTTAGTACGAAAATTGTAACTTAGGTAGTCAACAACGTTTTCAATATCAATATCAGATAAATCATCTTCTTGGAGATCTGTCAAATCAACTTCAAACTCCTTATTTTCATTAGATTTCTGCCATTTGGAAGGATTATTTGAAATGGGGTCTAATTTAATTTTATGTATAACTTTTAACTTTGACTGACTGTAACATTTAAGCGTGTCTTCTTCAGTTTCCTTTACAGGTGGAGGTGTAATTGTATCAATGTCTTCAAAAAATAAAGAGCTAACTTCTATTTTATCACTTAAATTAAAAGAACTTTTATGGAAATTATTAGTAGTTTTAAATACGCTGTTTTTCACATTTTCTACACCACAAGGCTGTACATTATTTACAGTTACCTTATTCATACTATTTAATGTTTCATTTCCTAAAATTTTGTTATATTCCACAACCTTATCATCTGTTACGATTAAATTATTTACACTTGCAGTAGACATGCCAGTTTTAGGTGAGTTTTCTTTAATATGAGAGTTTGCAAAAATTTTGTCAAATTTGGTAACAGGAGTAGTCCAAATATCATCTGGATAATTTGTTGGAAGTTTTAATACATAAAAATTCGAATCACCAACTGAGGCTAATAATTGTTTGAACGTTTCAAGTTCATTCTCTGCTATTATTGTTATCGATATACCATGTGATCCGTAACGTCCAGCTCTTCCTATTCTATGTAAATATGTTGCTGCATCTGCCGGCAGATCAAAATTAACAATCAAGTTCACATTGTCTGCATCTATACCTCTCGCAGTTAGATCTGTTGTTAACATTATTCTACATTTAAATGTTTTCAATTTATTAATTGCTTCAAGTCTTTTTGTCATATCTTGATTCCCAGCAATATAGGTTGCTGTAAAACCCATAGAAGTAATTTTGTTACACACTGATTGTGCTCTGCAATTAAAAACGAGATCTCATTTAAAGTAAGAACATACTCTAATAAATATATACAACACATACCTTGATTGGTAATTTGTAAAAACTAAGCTTTGTTTGAATGGAACTTTATTAAATATTTTTTTTAGTTCATTTACTTTTATTTGGACCTAAAGTGAAAAGTATATATAAATATTTTATAGCATAATAATGGTATACAAATGTATTTAGATATACTATAACAAACAACTCAAACCTGTTGCATTGCATTAGGATGAAAAGGAACAAATGCTACAAATTGTTTAAGTCCAATAAGTACAGGTCCATCATTATCTGGAGATGTTAGAACTGGAGAGCACATATATGCTGATAAAAAGCTTTCCAAATCACCTGGATAAGTAGCGCTTGATGCTATAACTTGTTTATTCAATGGTAATTTTGAAAAAATGAAACTGAAAGGTTTTAAATATAAATATAATTTTTGTTTGTTATTTTAACTATACCAAACTATATTTATATGGTTTTGTAATTATACTAACTTAATATCTTTTTGAAAACTGCTTTCCATTAACTTGTCTGCTTCATCAAGAATAAATAATCTTACATTTTCAACTGTTAGCAGTCCTTTATCGATTAAATGTCTAATTCTACCTGGAGCACCAACAGCTATATGACAACCTTTTACTTTCTTTTTATCACCATCCAAAGTCATTCCTCCAATAAATACTTCAACTTTTAAGCCTGAAATGATAAAATGATATTATCTGCTACATAATTAAAATTTTGTATAGAAAAATATGTTTCTTTAGGAAATTTACCTTTTATTTCGCATCCTAATGATGAACATACTTCTGAAATTTGTACAGCAATTTCTCTGGTAGGTGCTAATATTAATACTTGCACAGATGATATTTGTATATCCAACATTTCAAGTGCTATTACACAAAATACTAAAGTTTTTCCAGTTCCTGACTTAGCCCGCATTATTAAATCTATAACGATTAAATAATATTACAATTATAAGCTGGTAATAACATATTATTCACATAATTAAATAGAAATAATATCTACCAAATCCACATCTTCCTAAAGGAATAGCTTTTAATTGTATCGGGGAAGGCTTTTGAAATCCACAAACAGATAGTCCATCCAAAATTTTTTGAGAAAAACCCATTTGATAAAATGTGACATTCTCCTGTATTTTAATGTCTTTTGTGCGTGGTATTTTAAATATATCATGTGCAGTAATATTAGCCATTCTTACTTAAAAATTACAATTGTAAATCTGAAGTAACATTAAAAATAAAAACAATTATTATACTTATTAAGTAACACTTAAATATTTTATGCTATGCTTAACTACAAAAATAAAATAAAGCTCACTTATCAAAATCTAAACATATCTATACAATTTATTTCCTTTATTTTATATACTGTAATTTATGCAATTTATGTAATACCATTATGAAATGTTAATGGATAACATATAAATACTAATAAAAATATATATATACAAGTATCATACTTCAGTGACAAATTTTATTTGTATGCGATACTTTAATTATATATGCAATATTAACAGTACAGTTTTGACTAAATATTATCATAGAAAATTCTCACAAAGATGAAATCCGGCGTTTTTCAAGAACCAGTTCAGTGTACACACACAAATCTTACACAGGTTATATTGTGTGAATATAGCTCCAAACTCAAAAATGCGTGTGCGCATACGATTTAAATGAATTGAACTCCAAATGGCGAACACATAACAATAAATGTTTGAATATACAAATTGCACGTTTCAGTAAATTGTTATCGATTAAAAAAGTTATTCTAAAGAAGAATAGTTTTCTTCAAATTTTTACCAATTTTTTTCAAATACCGTTGTTCTATAATTGAAACCAAAACTTTGATTATCTGAAGGACGAAGAATCATATGAAAAGTTATTATTTTATATTTTCTACGCAGTTTTTCGCATAGAATAATTTTCTTCTCAGTTTTACTATGATTTCGGAAACACTTCGTATATTTATACCTTCATAAAACAAACGCAACAAAATTACACGGTTAACTATATTGATTTATGCCCCTCTCGTTAAGGGAAGGTTGGATCACTCATTTTTTTGCACCTATTTCAGGTAGCCAACCCAAAACAAAGTCCCAAAGACTCACGTGGCAAGAAGATGAATAAATTGGCTATTTTGATTGAAAAGTTTTTATATATCGTTTCTGTTGACTTTTTGGTACGTTTATATACAGATTGAAATCAAATTTTCTTGTGACAAATATTTAAATTTGTTTTATGAGTGAACTTATTTACTTCTAGGATGATTAATTATTACAATAACTACATACACATTATTTAGACAGTACAAACTAAATTTTGTTTTGATGTTACATATGAGAACATTTTTATTTTTTGTTTACATGTGTAATTAGATTTCCTAGAAAATGTCTTTATGTAAAATATACATATATATATTGACATATATACAATACGTTAAAAAAAGTTTTTCATGATATAAATAATAATTTCATTATAATTAAATAAGATCCTTAAAATAAAATGTATATGATTCACATCCTTAATACTATCATACATTCACTTCCATATTACTTGTGTTTGGTATGTCTCAGGAAGACTGAATTTCATCTATGTTTATGTGTGCAATAAATCGTAACCGCATTTGTAAAGCTGGTCTTAATCTTCGTGTAATACATTCGACTTCATTTTTCATCATATCACCAACAAACATATATTTTATATGATACAATAAATCACAAACTGGATCCATATACTTTAAATGAGTTTGATGTCGATCTACTTGTTCAAGCATTTCATATAAACGGACTGTCAATTCTACAACACAGTTTGGTCTTTCAGCATTAAACCTAGCCAAAGTAGGTCCAATTAAATGACAAGCGTATATTAATTGTTCTTCACTATTCACTACTGGTTGAAGTTTTTCTTTAATAAACCTAAAACATAATAAATTTATATTTTTTCTAACATAAAAATTGCTATTATAAATGTATATTTATATTGAATACTAATCTTACTGTGGCATAGTAGTAATTTGTCCAGCGCCAGCATGATGCCACACAGAATGTGCTAATGCCAACATATAACTATATTTGTTTTCCAATAAACTATTATGAGTACTATTAAAATTAAACATTTGAAATGGTGTCAAGTTATTATATTGCCAAATTGCTAATCCTGGGCTATTTATAGTTTCTACTAATCGATCATGTAGTGCTGACCAATAACATTCTGGTAAAGCAGCCAATAACAACCCCACACAATTTATCCATAAATGAATTTCATCTGATGGTATCACAGTGTACCTAAAACATTTTATTTTAATTATATACTATTCTAGTTAGTCATAATTCTTTATAAAATTTAAAAATATAAATCAGAGTAACTTCTTTTATCTTACCCTTTTGCAACCACGTCCAATAATGAATTAGCGACCAAATTAGGAGCAACTGGAACTGCCATGAGTTCCACACATGTAACATATAGTGCATGTGCAGCTGGATTTGGAAATTCATTGAATCTCCAATCAGTATTGGGAAAATGAGCTATACCTGACATCGCTTTAAAAAAAATTTGGTGTAAAAAAATGTCAAAATAAAAAAAATGCTAATAATAAATGAATAAATAAACTTACTTTCTACAATTCTGCGTACTAAACGAATATAGTAATCCAATTCTGGCATCCACGTCACAACATCATCAGATGATCTGGTCATGTACATTTGATAAGCTTCTGAAAGGGCCCATCCTTGAGCTCGAATTTCTCTTAATGAACCTAAAACCGCAGACACTAGACGCCGTTTTAAAGGCGGTCTGTCCCTCAGCTTACGTTCATAATAATGTAATGTATTATACAAAAACGTTACGGGTCGGTCTGAAATTCAATACATAAAACTAAAATTACAGAAACTAGCCGGAATATAAAAATAGTATTACATACATAAGTGTTAAATATACCAACCATGAAATTTGTATAGACATCCTAAATGTTCTAATAATGTTTCTAAACTTTTTGACACGGCAGGAATTTCTAAGTATCTATGTACAACAATATCAAAAACTGGTAAAAATCGTAGACACACGTTTCCAAAGTAAACAGGTAAACTCTGATATTGACTAGGACCACCGCTAGTTTGTTCCATGATACCTTCAGGAGCAAACTTTTCTGGAAACTTTCTATGAAATGCCAGATGTTTTTCATGCCAATTTGACTGCTTCCAATGCTCTGGAGAATTTTCTTTGACAAATTCTTGAACTCTATTTCTAAATTCAATGGCCTTAAGCAAAAGTAACTGAATAATGAAAAAGCATACTTGTCCCTCACTGCCTTCATGAGTTCTTAGGACTAGACAGAGAATTAGTCTATCAATGGTCACTATATTGTACTTCCATATCATATCATTGACTGTATCTACACATTTGTTTACGTGTTGACCACCCACACTGTTAGCAAATTCAAATACAAGATAATCACAAAATTTTCTGAGATGCGCTGATAAAGCTCTAGCGCCAATTCTTTCTAAAATCTTATATGCAATTGGACTAATACGATCAGTTTCGAAAATCATCTTCCATAAAAGGCACAAAAATAAAGGTGGTGTCCCAGGTACAGAAAAATGCGCTATAATGTCGTTTTCATTACTCATTGAAGCCCAATTTCGATATTCTTCTTCTACTGCCTTTTTTATTTGCTGTTTATTTTCCTTCGGTACACTATTTTGTTGGAAAAATTCACTGAGAACTGGTGGGAAACATTGAAGAGTATGATTCGCCCACGAATGTGGTGTATTCTGCATTATTGTATTCAATAATTCCTTACACCATGTACCACTGTGACTATCTGATCCTGTACCCGTGACATGCATGGATCGTGCCAAAGTTAATACTAAAGCTCTGTTTAGCTCTTCAGATTCTGCAGAAACAAGGGTTTTTGGTTCTGACAAGAATCTAGATAACTGTGGCTGCACTTCGGCAGATCCTAAGCCAGTAATTAAACGTAGAGCAGTACTTTCTACGCACAAGTGAAGTTGTGTTTGATTAGTTTGTGGTACAGCTGCGAGACTGTGTAAATGAGATAGAAGTTGCACCCTATAATGGGGCTGTATATGATGCATCCTATAACTGAACATTTCTAAGAGGGTATACATTGTTCCCCATGCATGAGATTTGAAAACTGTTGGAAGTAATTGACTAATGAATCCTTTGATACCAAGACTTTCGATTTCGGTATACACTAATAATCGACTATACGTTTCCACTAATGCTGGTGCTAATGCCATATTACTCTTAGACTGAGCTAATTTAATAACGTGGGTAACAATGCTGTGTATAAGGCTCATTTTTGAATGAACTGTTAATGAATCCAAAATAGACATAGACAATGGTGTAGTTGGACCACTTGCAAGAGATGCATTATTTTGTAATGTTTGCATTGGTTGTTGCTGCTGACCTTTCTGTGTACCAAGTATAGTATCGACCAAAGCTGCCATTGGTCTACCAAAATATTCTTGATTCGTCGAGTACGCATTACACAATAATGCGATGCGATAGTCAGAACCCATACAAAGGGAAGTATTTGGCATTACCAGATGTTGCAAAAATTCATGATGTAACTTTAAAGTGTGAGGTATTGGTCTATGGATATTTGAGTGTTCAGATTGAGCTTTTTTCAATAAATGTATCCATATACATGTTATTGCCATTTGATGAGTACACAGTGCCTGAGTGTAATCCGGAACAGGCAAAGGTTCTTTTTCGGGATAAAGAAGATCATATAATTTTAATACTGGCAAAAAGTTTGATAGTGGGTTTCTTTGAATACTTCCAGAAATAAACTGTAGTAAGACCCACATTAAATGATCTCTTCCTTTTCTCAAATCTCTGCCTGCCAATTTATCGTGGATTGCGATCACAATATTTGGGAAACAAGCGTATGAAAAAAGTACAAAATATATAAGTTGTGAAGAAAGATGCAACCATACATAATGATTTGCAACAGTTCCATCTATTCCTTCAGCTGGCAGTGTTTCATTCTCTGCACGCTCCATGGCGAGAATAACTAATTCAACTAATTGCTCCTCTAAAGCTGCACACCTTTGTTTTTGCTAAAATATACAGAAATATAAGATTTTTAAGTTCTTCTTAATAAAAAAACTAAATTGCTTTTTCTAAAAAAAATCAATAATATACCTGTTTTTGTAAACCAAGCATTGAGCACACCATGTCTCTGCTATAGGGTTGTTCTAAAACGTATCTAAGTAATCCAGTTTGAGGTTTAAGTAGATCTTCATCATAAGGCAAATTTCCTTTCAAAGAAAATTTTAAGGTTGTCGTGTCAAGTACCCAAGGATTAATTAAATCTGCATAGCCAGTATGCTCTACCACTGGTAACATTTTTGAATGTCCGACAATAGATACCATTTGTGCAGTTGTACGAAAACTTTCAACAAAATTTGAAAGTAATTTTGCTAATTTCTGAAAAAACCATAATACAAGATGTACTTAAATGCAACAAAATATTGTAAATTTTATTATTTAAATGACATACCCAGTGTGGCCAGTTTTTACCATCTGGAAAAGCCTTCTGAATTTCATTTACAATAAAATAGCCTGGCAACAGACAAGCATTCCTATCGAAAATATACTCAATTACATTTTCTAATGCTTTCAATTGTGGTTGAACAGATGCATTCAATCTAGCAGGAATAGTTTGTGCTTTTTCTTTGCAACCCTATAATACATTATAAAAATTCACTAATTTGCTTTTATGTAGCTGCAAAGTTGATGTTTGTAGTACTACTTACTTTCATTATTTCTCTAACACCCTTGTAATCAACCCCTCCAATAATATGTCGTATGAGGACAAAACATTCAACCCAAAAGTCTTCTAATTGGTACTGTAGTTTGTCACAACTTAATATACATTCACATACAAGTCTAAAAAAGGAACGTGTTAGTTACTTACATGTTATCTTACATCTGTATACTAACTGATTATTATTATGGATCGTTAATTAACTATTGATGTAATAAATGAATTATTGATTATATTCAATAATAAATAGAATTGTTATTTCTGTTACACATTGTTAATGTAATTGCATATTTGAACATACTTTAAGAACAGAAACATCCACAATTTGATTATTTAATTGAATTATTCAAAGTACAACCTCCATATATATTCATAATATTTTTTGATGATACATACCTTGACGGTAAAACATTAGAAGTTACTAGATTTTCAAGCAAAGATAATAACAATTGTAATCGTCTATGATTTGTCATTGCTGCTGCCATAGATAAAAATTGTCGAACAGCACCTTCTTGCTGTTCCTTAGTTAAATTTGACATAGCAGATGTCAACTCTTTTTGCCATGATGATATTTTTTCACTTTCATTATTTGGATGGTGCACAAGCACACAACTAAATGCTTCTTCTATGGCTTCTACTTTCTGTAATAGTATTACAAAAATTAATGGTAATATAGCTATAAATGAATTTGAATGCACTGGTGGATTTTAATTAAGAGGAATAAGAATACTATATCTCTATTAACACAAATTTTGAAATTTATTGCAAAAGTTAATTGAGAAAGTTGACTGAAAATTATAATTATATTTCAACCTAGAATCAAAATTCTAACTTTTTACTACTTACTGTTAAACAAATAATATTCATCATTATGACCAATGTACGACGCTCAATAGAATATACCATAAAAAATCTGAATATACCATAAAAAATTAATAATAAAAGAATAAACACTTACCAAAATATCACTGACGATATTGGTGATCTGAGTTTCGCTGCCCATTTTTTAGCATAAAAGTCTCACTCAAAGATAAAAATATATAAAATTTAATATGTAAAAGCAGACATCATTGTTTTTAAATTGAATTTTCTCATACTTCAATTTAAAATTTATACTAAACACGTAGTAAATAAATCAAGAAAATAGCCGAGTTCTGTTTACGTTTCCATAACCCGCACAGCATTTGCATCAAACCACTGACTGCAGATGCAATATAAATTTTTCTCCCACAGCCGGCGATTGTCTGACCCTTCCCCTCTACATTTCCGTAACACTTACAGTGGTGCCAACCGAGTACCAGTACTGGCATCAATGCATGTTTCAACGTGTATGGGGCCCTTTATATATTTGTGTCGCTAAATCATATCACACACTCGTAGCAAAAATGAAGTAAGTATTTACTTCCTTAAGTAAATACTTACTTAGCTTCGCGCGTGAAAGTTTGAAGATATGGCAACAATATAATAGATACATTTTATGCTGGTTTACCATATTTACCATTTGATCAACTTCGATCATGCTGCTTGATGTAGTTTTCCTATTGACCGTTCTCTAGGCGTAGAAAGTAGAGTAAAACCTCTGATTTCCCGCTCAATCGGTAATTCAGAACATGTAACATCGAGTCCCATAAGCTTGCAATGCTATCCTATACCTCGTCTGTGGTCTTGACAACTATGTTATGAGTGCTATTCAAAGATGTCGTTGTTAGTAACTTGCGGAGAATTTTCAGTTTGGACTTCTTTCGTGACACGTGTTAACAAGAAAATTGCACGAAAGGGATATATCAATAGAAAACCGTGAAATGTTAACATATATTTTTGTAAATATTAGTGGTTTATGATCATAATTATAAGAAAAGAAAAAACTATTTATATTACCAATTCCGGTAACCACATAACCTAATTATAATTTTAGCAATCGAAGTAAAGAATGCTTTCAACTAAGCATAATGTTAAATCGACTTTACTTTGCGGGTCTGCGGAATTAAACAAATCTTTTATGTTCGAGGTAAATTTAATAAAATCATTAAATACAGTAAACCCTTGTATAACGTGATCTGTAATAAAATGCAGGAATTTCGCGCATTTAAAGATGGAGTAAGGTTTAACTGAACATTATATTGTCTCCGTCACTGTTGCTGACTTTTTCCGTTCTTTAATTCTTTCATTTTTCCGAGAACGTGGAAAACAAAAGTTGATCTAATAATAATTCAAAACACGCTACTTTACACTATTCATACAACACCTAACGTATTAATCGCGTTATACGGGATTCTACTACATTACAATGAACCCATTTATTAGGACTCGTAACAAAGAGGAACCTTGATATTTTTATATTATATTTTCTAAATATGTAAATATCTGACGACTACTACTTATCTACATACCCAGTAGTATTGAACTGTTTGAGCGATCGCTGTTATTTTTTTAACAATACCATCATGTTATTATTATAACAACTGTAAATCTTCTACATAAATAAAAGCAGAACTGCTTTTTTAAAAACTCAGATGCAATACAACAAAATATTAGCAGTTTCCCTAAAATAAAAACTTCACATTTACGATAGTAATGTTATATGTCGCAAATATCAAAAATCAATATCCGTTTGATCAGTTATTGAACTCAAAGTCAGGACCTAACATTATAAATGTTTACAGTTACTGTAAACAATAGATTGAGTCATTAGAAAATTTTACGATATTTGAAAACGTGTGCCAGTAACAAATACGTAAACCATTACCAATACTTTTTGTGCGATGTGCTGCTCACAATAGCGCAAAGAGACGAAAACTAACAAACGTATGCACGCGTCATATTCGAACAGTTCATAGTGTGTCGTAAGATCCGTTAAGCGTGATATCATGCGGTCAGTACTTGTTACGGGTCTGTTTTGTTACGAGCGGTCCCGACATTTCCGGAATCAGGTTTTCCTTCACAGGCAGCAATTTACTGGGCCGAAGAAGGACACCGCGTCGTTTACATTACACCAACCCCGTTGGATAGCCTGCCGGCTGCCTGTCACGACAGAAGTAATCCAGTACCCGCGGCTTTCAAGCTGATGAGATTTATGTAAGCGGAACACTTTTCTTGCGGTGCTTCTGCACGTGCATCGGCCTTCAAGATTTGTTCCTATAAAAAGAGCGTCGGATTTATGTTCACTTGACTAAACTTTATTTCAAGAATATTTTGATCTCGCTTTCGCCTCGGTTGCTCGGATTCGTGTTCTGAATGTTGATTAAATGTTCCGTGCGATTAGGGTCGGAAATGAGTTGATTTCATTATCCGTGTAGATGGAAAACTCAGAATATCAAATAAAAAATAATGTGGCTCCGATTCATTATTTTTTGCCCTTCAAGTATAAAATAACAGTCTTAATGTAAACGAGTCGAAAGGAAGGAATCAATAAGCGAGGATCAAGTAATTTATTACTAAGAAAATCAAACAGTATATCTAAAAGTTTGGTCTGAAAATTTATTTAAATTGATCTCTTGTCATTTCGAAAATATTATAGATGAAGGTAGTTGTCTTTCAAATTTTAAAATATTAATTACTTTGAATTACCTATAATTAGATAGATACATACAATATTTAATATCTGACGATTTTATGGTATTATTTCTAAGTATGTTTAGTTTATAAATAAAACTATAGTTTTCGAAATATTGTAGATTAAATGAATAATTATTTTAACCTTAATTATATAACAAAATCGAATTATAAGTAAAAATTGTGTCAGTACAATTGGATCTACCATTTTAAGTGATATTGACGGTAATAAAATCGTTCATCACATAGAAAACTATGTTTCCTCTAATAAACAATTTCAAGAATAGTAAGGAAGCAAAAATATGGTAAATATATATCGTAAATATTCTACATGTAACGTGCAGCAATGTCTTTTTATCTAAAGAGAGAGTAATTTTTTCTTATATTTGGTTAACTCATTAGTCGATACCACTATCCGGTTAATTATCAGATTTAGATTCGTTTTTACCAAAAAATATTTGTAACTGTTTACTGATGTTTCCATTGTGATATTGTCAAAATTAATATTAAACAATTTGGAGTTACTTAGTAAATATTGATATCAGCGTCTCTGATACACATAAACGTATACGATTGACTTAAGTATTCGATTATTTTATTATAATTCATATTTATCCTGCGGAAATGTTAATTCACTGGAAATGTTTTCACGATGGAAACATATGTAAACACGCAATAAATCATTTAATGACATGGACTAGGACATTATTGAAAAATTTCACTCGAAGCTCACCAGCGAACCTTGTCCCTGGGACTTTCCAAGAGAAAGATAACGTTGATGAATGCTGTATAGTGGATTGCTGATGGCATTTGTTCTCATACACACGTGGCCCAAGTTAAGGGACTTTCCTACCTTGACGACTTGAAAACATGGTGATTTTCGGAAATATTTTTGAAGAGAATTTTTGAATGAACAGTTTGAAACTCTATTACTTCATCATTGTATATTTAGGAATTTCATTAAATAAACGTATTTATTTAATCAGAGATTATAAATATTCTACTAGAGCGTGTTGCAAAAATTGTTACCCATAGTTCATACGATAGCAACTATAGCGTAATTATCGTCAATCTTTACGATTGAAAAATTATAGAAATACACAATTAAATTTAATAGATTGCAAATATCTATGAACTATTAAAATTTCGGAGTGTTCTATAGAATATTGTGGGGTGAAAATTTAAAATGCTTGGAACGAGGTGGATAAAATTAAAAGAAACTGGAAAAAAATCACGTTTTCCATGCGTCTGATTCACATTGGAGAATTTGTTTGTCAGATCTAGGAAAGATAATATTACACGTGTATATTATACGTTAGTTTGGGCAGGTTTATTCTTTCTGCGGGGCCATTAAATAAACAACAGACATCGCGATTTTTATGTTTGACTCATCGTGGTAGCAACAGGAACGGCGGAATAAACAATCAGACGAGGATCGTCGCAAATCAGCTGCTTCCTTCCTCGTACGTTTATTTTTCAAACGGAGATACAGTGACCGCGAAGATTCGTTGAACAGGGTTTCTGGTAAAAGAGGAAAATTCTTGTAATTGCTGCGTTTTAATATTGTAGAAACCATACTGTGCTACTCATGACACGTGATGTTATTTATGAATACATAAATCTCGATGAAATGTTCATTACGCGTATAAAGTATTTCAATTGATCTATACGACGCCATTTATTTCCAGAAGTCTGTACACTTCTTAGAGCTGTATATATTCTAAGCTATCGATTTTTAAAAAGAATCTCAAATTGCAAGCTAAATAAACATTTATTAGAGGTAACGCTTCTGTTACATGAATATTATATTTTATTTTTCATAGGTTTTATTCCCTGTCGTTTTTAAAAACTTTTTAGTTTGCTTTCTTCTTATACATTTATAGAAAAAATTATAAACTGTAAACTAGATAATTCTAAACACTTATACGTAATTGTTATTCTAAAGGAATATTCTATTTATTACTGGAAGTAACGAAGCTTTTTTTCATTTTTAAGCAAGAAATATGTGTATATAAAGAATTTTGCAGAAAGACCAAACGTTAGGCAAAAGGGTTTGCATAGATCATAAAATGAGAGTAGTTTTAGACAAAATTTCTTTGCTAGTAGTACCTTCATATCATTTAAGTATTTATTGTTATAAATAATAAATGTCATGAATATACCAATTCCTTTTTCATTTTTACCACTTCAGAAGTGAAAGATTAAACAAGTATCAACTGATCAGAGAAACTTGTTAATCCAGGTACTTAGAAACTTACGAGATGCTAGTAGAAAAACTGACCAAATTGCACACATTCGCCACCTTGCCTACCGTACTCCTAATCGACGACTTCGACAACTATACTAAGGATTACAAAAAAACCGAGGCAATACGAGATATACACATAGCCAAGATGTCTGCATTGATCTTCGACACAATGAATACTTGTTCACGAATTTTAGGGAAGACTGTAAGTAAAAAGATATGGTGCCATAAAAGTCGTAAAGTGTTGTTTTTAGTCAGAATTAGCGGAGCTTGTGAATCATGCAGACAAAAATTGTAATAACGCGAATAACAGTGGGTTCATAGGGCAGATGATGGATTGAATTTATAAAAAAGAAATTATTACTAAACGTAAAAAGTAAAAATGTAAAAGTAATTGAATTTTTAGGTATACATATGTGGTTGGACATTTTCAATGACGAATGACGTTACTACTTATTCGATCTACTTCCAAAATATATGGAATATGACAAACGAGGAAGACACTAGAATGATATTGTTGGAAAAATATGGATGCCAAAACTTTTCTGAAAAATGTCCATCTTATAGGTACAGGAAACTTCAAGATGGAACACGGGTATTGAAACAGATATTCTACGAAAACTTTAGGAATTAATTTTCTTTTAATTGTTTCTCTTTCATATTTCAATAATTCATAACGTACAATAACAATTTTAGAAATTAATTAAACGTAAAGCGAACACGTCTTTTTCTGTTTCACTTTATTGTTAGATTGTGTATAATTAAAAAACTTATATTTTTTCAAGGTGATTAAAGTTATTTTCCTACCGTGTATCCTATTAATAAATAAAATTTTGGCAACAATAACGCATTCAAAATTATAGTCTAAATCGAACGAACTCAAAACGTAAAGATCTCTGTTTTCTGCCGAAAAATAGTTACTTACTATGTAGTCAACGTATATTATTTATTTAAATTTAAATATTTATACTAAAGTCTTTTATATGTCTAAGCTGCATGACTACATAGACAGTTAACATAAGTTGAGGACAGATGACCCACTTTTTTCAAGACGAATCATTACATCATAAATATTATTAATACCTAACTAAGATAACTATATTTATGAAAATAAATACATATAAGAAGAATTGTTAAAAAGGCATCGGTGCAAAATTCAGTATACCGCTAAAAGGAATTGAAAATAATTATATTTAACAATCTAAAGGAAATCGGGCTATCTCACCGGAAATTACCCTGTAAGTTTTTTTTGAAAGTATCGTCTCATGTACAGGTTTATCAAGAATTACTCCATCAGGAACCAGCAAGCACTTTTTTTCAGGGTATAACCGTGCGAAACGAGAAGCTACCAACAAACGACCAACACCGAAAAGGATAAGTGCACCGGGCGGCAAGGATCTGGCGTCCTATTGTCTGGTTCTTCGGTTCAAGCAGGTCGAGAGCCCATTCTCGGGGTGGGGATCCCCCTTATAGACTGAACTGTCCTGTCCAGTCGTTCGAATTGGTCCGAAACAATCTGAAACTGTCAGGACTACTAGTCCCGTGGGCTTCTCCTGGTAATAAATGGAAACTCGTCGGGACCGTAAACATCGGCGACGGCAAAAGAAGAAGAAAGAAAACGTATTTTAACGAGACTCCTGGAGTCCAACCCACTACACATTAGGGACACTAGCGGATAAGGAAACTGAAGTATGTGTCTGTGTTTTAGCTTACTATTCGGATAGAAAATATAATATACAAATATAAACATTTATCATTTTCGTAATCCATGAAAAATATTTAGATATGTACATTTATATAAGTATCACAAGGTAAAAATAAAACACTTGTAATTTACAGTTACAGAACCCGTCATCTGCAATCCAATATGGAAATGAAGATGTTTGAAAAGTAATTGATACGACGAATTAATATTATTCTTTTGTAACAAAGACGAATGGTGTGACAACGAATTATTAATGGTTCGGTGTCATAGTTCTCAAGTTGCACTGACATTTAGTTTCGTGCGTTAGCAAATATTTTTATAATTGTTTCCAAGTAATTGAGAAGCTCCAGTCATCGGTGACCACCGTGGCGGGCAACATGTTAATATTCGTTAGACAAATCGCATATTCATCACCTGGTTGCAAATTTGATATCGATCAGTCGAAATTATCGAGTATCAAGTGAAAGACGAACATGTGCAGGGAGACGAGAATGATGATCATTACAGGGTAGGAAAATTGTAGGGTTATGCTGAGAGGTTTGCATGGCCACGAATGGACCAGTCGACACCGTCGTCGGTCCAGGATCACCGAAACAACGGTAAACCACCGTCTGAGTGTCCCGATGAGCAGTAGGAAAGAGACAAAGGACGGTGGATGCGAGATGAGAAGAAAGGAGGATAGAGAATGAGAAAAAGAGAAGGGGGATGAGCGCGGTGAGGCGACGGGAGAGGAAGGGAGGATAAAAGGAGGGAAAAGGAGAGGATATCGCATACCTGAGTGAACAGGTGTGCCAGAGTGGACGACGAAGTGAGTCGCTGTCCAGCCGACGGCGGCTTGACCAACGAGTAGCCTGTTAAGTCCCTTCTTGGACGGCGAACAGGCACGCAATCATTGGCTGAGCTCAGAATTCGCAACCACTTCGCAGTGGAATTCCCCTCAAGAAAGGAATATCACCGCCAAAACTAAAACTGTCCGCGATGCCAATTAGATTTTGCATACCGGCGACTCAAAAAATTGGACTGTCCTTTGCTGTTCGAATTTTTAACGTTACACCAATTTTATAAAATGAGATTTAACGAGATTTCTTTTTAAAATTAAGTATTGTTTTATTACTAGAATACGATGATTTTTTAAAGGAAACAGTTGTTTACCTAAGGAACGCACTTGCTTTGAAACTACGAGTATAACGTGCTTCAATGTTTTTTTTTTATGTAAAATGATTAAGAGTTAAGGACTTATTGAATAGTCGTTGTTTTGTCATTATCAATTTTTTTGTTGTATAAACCTGTACGCAAAATATGTTTTAAGTAAATGTGATGGGTAATATTGATTACTTGAGTAATAAGGTTTAAACAATTTCACCTGATAGATTTATACAGTATAAGAAATAATTTTTGTGCTAATTATTTTTTGCATGCATAATTGCTTTCGAACTGTATAGAATACTAGAAATAAGTAACTAAAGTATTTGTTCTCATGTACAACTTTATCATTTGCAGTCCCGTCTTTTTAGTGCACATCTTACGTCAGTTAGGTACATATATATATCTGCATCCCTTCTAAATGTATCATTCATTAAACAAATACAAAATAAAACAAAATAATTGTCGCGCGCTTTATTAAAACAAATTCGCTTCGAAAGTGTTACAGGCAGATGGTGACGAGTTCTATGATCGAATTAGAGCTGTGGGCACGAAGGTAGGTAGTCGAGAAATAGGAAGTTATTATCTTACACACTACGCCTACCAGTGGAACAAGTTGAATCGAAGTGAGTTCGACCGTTCTGGCCGATTAAACACCATTGTGTTTGCTTGTCTAGAGCAGGTGTCCCGAAGACAGATATTGCTTGCACGCGACAACATTAAGAATTATTGATGGAACGCGTAAGATACAATTGATTTGAAATCTGACGACGGGTTTAATCCTATGACCTATCCGGTTTCATCCTGCGTCTGAACATATACGGAAAGATAGAGTACCTATCCACAATACTGACTTGTAAATTACAACGCGAGATCATATACTTTTCGAATGTCTTAAGTAAATCGTACGTTAGGACTACATCGTTGTGTTACATTCGAAATTAAGTTGTTTACCTTTTTTCGAAATGTATAGTTTGCGGAAATGGTTTCTTCGACTTGAAATATCGACGAATTCAGGAATATTGATAAGTAATATGATTTCCTTTATTATCAGTGTGAACATTACACTTGTTCGAGGTAAACTCAAGAAGTGTATATACTTCCTCTTACAAAGACAAGAAAAATATGTGAAATCAGCTTATTGTATGAATGAACGTATTCTGATAAGTATTGTACATCAAATAAAGTGATGTAACATTGAAGGTTAAAACGTGCAGGAAATAATACAGTAACAAATATATGTATACCTGATAGTATCCATCATTTTGCAATTAATACTTAAAACATTGTACACTCCAGTTTAAAATTCTGTGGAAAAATTCTGGGAGTAATTTTGATATCAAGCACAAGTTATTTAAATGGGTAGGTAACAAATGTATTAAGTAAGCAACATTTATTCTGTTTCTGCGAGGATCAATTCAAAGGATGCGGCAACGTTGTTTGTTAATTCAAGGCTTCTTGTGGTACGCCGAGGAGGACAATCGTGGCCGAACATGGTGACAGTAAGAACAGTGGACTCCTGGGAATAAATCAAGGTTCCGATTGAAATTTAATGAGGAACGTGGATGCCCACAGGTGTGCAAGTCCGGTCCTAAACGCATATAATCAGCCTACACCCTTTCACACCCCATCCTTGCCAGCCCCGATCGGTTGCTCCCGCTTAAAAGCTGCATTCCATCGACCAAACAACCAGTTCTGAATCGGTTTCGAATTCTTGATGACTCATGAATCTTCGATCGCACGGAACTATATACTTACATACCTCCGTCGGTCTTCTATCGTGCAAAGAAGAAAGTGAACGATCGTATTGGAAATTGGCTCGATCCGCACCACACCGGAAACGTGCGTTCGTGTGTTTTCACAATGAGTTTTCGCAGCGAGGAATAATTATTCTTCTGATATATATAGACTGCTGAAAGATGAAAAAGTGAGGACTGTAAATAAATCATAATATTTCCTCGTAATACTTCCTCGTCTGTTCCATTTGTAGTATTACATTATTCATTACTATTTAGCTAATGCGGTACTCGAGGCAATTTTATAAAAACTGTTCTAACATTTACTTCGAAATTATAACTGTTTATCTACAATCATTTCTTTCTAGTTTACATTCATTCTATCAGTGAGTCAGTAGTGTTTCCTTAATGAAAAATCATCTTGTGAGAATCAAGTTTAGCAGTTAATAGACATTTTTATGAGGAAGCTGAAAGAAGCTTTTAAATCATTTATCTATCAGTCACAATCTCAAATATGATTAAGATCAATTTTTAAATGAAACACTTTATTGACGAGTTTGCTTTCTTCCTAAATAAACGTCCTTTACCTTAAATTTGTATAAACAGAAATGTACATTATCATACTATACATTTACCAATTATTTGATTTTATTATTTTTTCAGTTCAGAACATAATCTTCAGCTCTAAGAAGAATTTAATGAAGCGATGACTCGATTTTTCACATGTGCAATACGCAAATACAACTGCATCAATTATGTCAACAAGACAGAAGCGATTATTTGAAACAAGAAGTCATGCTACAAGCAACACAGGATACACTCGTACGTATTTCGAAAATAACAATAAATGATACAGCATAAAATTAATATCGTTCGAACAATTGAAATAACTCGATTAAAAAATTCCGTGTTACAGCGACTTCGCGTCTTCTACTTGCATTCCTTTTTTCACGAAGAACCTGACTTTCCTAATTATTTCCCAATAATTTTTTGACCGCGTTATCGGGGGTTCTACTGCACAGTGAGAGCAATTTCCGTGGATCAAGTTCACCCTCGGTATCAAGGCGGGCGCCAAATTTCACGCATTTCACAGGAACACCCTCCGCGCGCGACAGAATCTCGACCGAAACAGGTCCGGTTTCCATCACTTCAGAATCATCGAAATCCCCGATAGCTGTGAAGAGAGGAGCGTTGCCACATAGGAACTGCAACGGGGAGTCTGCCATCGGGCCGAGACAGGCTGCTCCAGCGGTCGAACAAGTGCCAGTTGCTCGGCGGCAGTTGCCGGAGTTACCACGGCTGAACACACGTCCGCGTCCTTAGCTCGAGGATATCCTCTTTTGCATGTAGATCTACCCTCAGTTCGGTGTCCGTTGTTTGTTGTTCACCGTTTGTTTATTAATCGTTGCTGGTTACCCATTACTCGTTATTTATTCTTCGCTCACTGTTTGTCCTTCGTTGTTCGTCGTACGTCGTTCACTGTTTGTTGATTATCCCCTATTGCTTCTCTGTTGTTGGTTATTTATTGTTTGTTGATCGCTACGTATTCTCGGTTGTCGTCGTTCGTTGTTGAGTCACACGACACGGAAAGTAAAACGGGAAATCGAGTCGCCTTTCGATTCGCGCGCTGCCAGCTCCGAAATCTTGCCAGGGAAAAGGAAAGTGGGCAACGGAGGGCAGGATCCGCGAGACAGCGCGCGACACGGTACGCAAACAGAGATCATGAAAAGGAGGATGCCATGTGCCTGGAACAGTGAGTGCGTGTGAGTGGCCAGTGCGTGTAAGTACGTGCGTGTCGGACCAGTGGCTTCGGTCCTTCGCCCCTCGAGGACGTACTACCACCACCAGCCGAGGACACGATGATGATCCCGATGATACGCGCTGCCATCCTCCTATCCGTCTTCGTTCATCTCGATGCCGTCGCAAACACCATCACTATGGCCAAGGTAAGTGACTAAATACACCTTTGTACAAGTAAGTACTTGTATCTGCTGCGAAAAGAAACAACTGAACCACTCGGATCCTTCGTTCAACCCATTCGCTGCCAATCACGAATATACTCGTAGTTAGGGAAGCGTTCGTGATCGGCAACACGAGTATCTTCGTTGTTTTTTAAATGTATCTTAGCTATCCGAACAGGAAGATCTTCCAATTTTGCCTTAACATTACCATTTATTGTGTTTGTTCTTTTTCTATTGATATTTAATAAGCTTTGAACTGGGAATACTCGAAATTCGTCAAGCACCTTTCTTGCTTTTGTGAAACACGATTTTTAATCAAATCTGTGGAATGATTTCGATTAAAGTTAATGAAAAACGTTATAGTTACAGTTCTTTTTTCAAATGGTTGGTTAAGTGTTAACACTAGAACTACAGGATATTTAAACTGACTTTTACATATTTCTTTATAAAAACTATAGGTTGCGTTTATTAAGATTTTAATTGAATTGTAATTCAGTTTAGTTATTACTGAATCAGCTTCGTTAATAGTTTTTCTTAGAAGTATCTGTGCTTTTTCGGTAATTGTAAAAGAGGAAATCGGGAATAGATCATGTTGACTCATTTGATAGTTCTAATGCTAATATAAAGCAAAATTATATCGATCCGATTCGTCTCGGTATGCTTTAGATTCAAATATAGAAACAGTAAATGAATAATTGTTAGTAGAATAATTATTAATAATTAATGGAACAGTATGGAAGTAACATTTGGGTCTATGTATTTCCATGTGTTCGAAATTCACTTTTGTTAAATTTTGATAATAAATTTAGATCAAACTATGCACCGCAAGCAGCTTTTAAAATTGGATGCCTCGTAGAAAATGAGCAAACTACTGACTAAAATTACTAAACTCCTACTTACAAAACTTACCAAAACCTAAAAGACTTCTACAATGAAAATTCGAATTGAATGTATCTTATTAGATTCGATGTTCCAGAAATTTTTGTAAACCTATATTTCTGAAGATACCAATACATTTTATAAATTTTTAGCTATAAGTAGTTCAGCCCTTTTATATAGAGAATGATGAGCTCCATTAAATATTCCATCAAAAAATATATAATTCCATTTAAAAGAACGGAGTCGAACTTTATTTTATATGTTCTCTACGCATCCATACAAAAAGAAGTTGTGTACTTATGTGAAATAAACTATAGCTTTCCAAGTTCAAAAATTGTCTATTATTAACACCTTGCTGACCAATGAATTTATTTACAGAAAACGTCTTTAAACTTTTAATATACATACTTCACCGATGTATAACATGGTAAAATAATTTAAATCAATTAAGCTGACAAATACAGTTTAGAAAGCTGTTACAGAGATCTATATTTCTTTCGGGCATAAATTAATGTACAATAAATGCAACTCCACTCACAAAGAATTCGGACCACAAAGACACAAGTACACTGATAACAAATCAAAGTAAGGTGTTAAACGATGTACACAAAACACATTTTCATTTTTGGTTACAGAACCTCGCGTTAAATTGCCTTTTTTGATACTGGTCCAACTTGTTTCGAGATGTATTACTTTCTCATGAAGAATCTCACTGTTACAGTTATTTTTCAATAATTTCTTAATTTCGTTATTGGGAGTTCTGCTGTAATTAGGCGTAGCTGTTCGGCACAATAATCACAGCGACAACAGTGGTTTCGAAAGCCGAGGAAACTTCTTGCAGTCGGTGGCTAACAGAAAAATTATTAGCACTTGGCGTGCTACACAAGCGTTGGCCTTCTAACAATAAGTGCTTAAGTATCCCGCCGCGCGATACAAATAGTCTTTTGTTTGCACGAGGCAAAGATGAAAGGTAAATAGCGGTGTAAGCGACACCGCTTGATTAAAAGATCCGACATCGGCCCTCTTTTTTCTTCCTCTCCTTCCTTCTATTTTAATATAATTAGAAATACGCGATACCACCGTTTTTCTCTGCGAGCTAATGATTAATCGGAGCACTTCGTTTGTACCATGCTCGTTGCTAACTTAATTATGTAGAGCACCGATAACTCGCCGCCTTTACAGCCGTAACAAGTAACAAGATAATTTCGATTTCTCGTTACGAAATTTTATTTCATCGAGCTCGTTGTTCTGTTCCGTCCAATTCCGTACGGATTTCGGGCTGATTAATCTTTCGTGCGCGTGCATGTGAATGCATAAATTAGTCATCAATTATATCGATCTTATAAATATTTAGAATTCAATAGTAATTCAATTGATTCTCATATAATTAGTAATTCTATAGAATTAAATTCTTTTCTTTTACTTGATGTTTACAATGATATCCAATTAGCGACGCAACACTAAAATATTTTCGTTTTTCCTCTTTACAATTTAACATAATTGAATACCTTCTAATTGTAAGTCTTATTACGAAGACTCAATATGTATTTTTACGCAATTTTTGTATCGCTCTTAAAAGAGTTTCTTTTGTGAACTTACTAGAAAATATAAATTATCAAATAAAAAGGGAAACACTTGTACGATTTGTCAAAGGTAAACAGTTATGAGGTAAGAGTAAAAGATTGACTAGTATTTTATTGTTCTTTATGATATCGAATTGTAAATAATAATAGGAATTGTATTACTTTATTCGTCTATCATCGAAATTTTCTTTAGATTGAACTGCACACTATCTATTTTTTATTTGATACCGCTCTCTCATTCATTTCTATTTATAGCATTTATCCATGCATGTGTATATTTTCTCTTATCTTACAACTTTACTTAATCTTCATCTTAAGGTATTCTTTTCATTTCCTACCTTACTTTGCTTATTAATATCTATTTATTTATCTTTTCTGCATTCTTTTCTTATTTTCTATACATTTTTTAACGTTGTAATTATTTCTTCTTCTTTTCTCCAAATGTCATATACATTTTCCCATTTGTCTGAATTTAAAAAAATTTTTTGAATTTATTGTAAGAAGTCCGTGTTTTTTCCCGGCCGAATTCTCTACATTTTTATCATTTTCTTTCTTTTCCTTTTCATTCTCCTTTTTCTTTTCCTTTAATTCTCGAAGGTCCACTCTTATGTTCTTCATACGTATCCATTAAACTTCGAAATCTAAATTTTTGCTTTTCTTTCCAATCTCTGTATCTATTTATCCTTTTCCTTAAATTCATCCCTTATAACCATCCCTCTCCCTTCCACCTTTTTGTTCCTTCTGTTCACGTATCTTTTTCTTTCGTAGAATCTTAGAATCATTCACTCCTCACTCCAATTTTTCTTTCTTTCTACTCTTTCCTGATCTCTTTCAGTATTCCATAACTTCTTATTTTTCTTTTAAAACTTTTAAAACTATGTTTACATTTTAAATTTCCCCGCCCCTGTTGACTCTTTGCACTCAAGAGGAGATTCCTAATAGCCACTTGATTTCATACAGCAAAATTATAAAGTTTGATATTCAATATTAAGCTTCATGTAATACATCAGTACGTGGAATATTCAAATAAAATACCTTTCTTTCTTAACTAATATGTAATTTCTGCTTAAGTTACTTTCAAAAAATCTTATCTATGTCTCATCAGAAAATGTTAATATTCCCATTGAATAATCTTCGAGTGTAAAGGGTTAATATTCTTTATCCCTTTTTTTTTTCCTCCTACACGTTGTTTCACCCTGTTCTTTCATTCGCGTGTTCTTTCTTTCCTGCATTTCTTCTTCGTTCTATCAAGCTCTTTCTGTTTCACTCCTCTTCCTCAAACCTCGTTTTCTCCATAGCTACCTTTGCTTTCGCCCTTAGCGTTTTTTAGTGTTCTCCTGTCCCTCTGCGTCTCCCATTTCCATCTTCGTCCAGTAGTCTTGTTTCTCTTCTTTCATTCCCTTCCTCTCTCGTTTCGTTCTTCTCACTCCTTCTTTCATTACGACACCAGCAGGCAGTATTCCGAATCAATCCCCTCTTCTTCTTTGAACTTTCTTGCTTCTTCCCATATCAACCTGTCCCCAATCACATAATCAATCACACACTTCGCTGCTGCTCTAACTTATGTTGACTCCCTCTTCTCATACCACAGTTTTATTCTTTGATTTCGTATCATTTTCCTTTTTTCTTCATTTTCTACTTCGCACCAACCTCTGTCCACTCCTTCCATAGAAATTTCTTTCTACAATCACCTATTTTTCTTTCTCTGTTTTATTCTTTGTGTTCTTTACCTACGATGTATATTTTAATGTCCTTTCCGTATCTTCTTTCGCTCTTTTTGCATTCACTGTCACTATCATTCATTCTGTGGCATTCTACTCTTTTGCATATTATTTCCTTTTCCTCCTTTTCTAATTCTGATTGCCGTTCTTGCATTCCTTTCTTTGCCTCCGTCAACGTTTCCATGTCTTTTAGGTTTTGGTGCTGAGAGCTAGAAAATTAAATAATGAAAAAATTATGGTACTGTTGCTAAATGTTACCTAAAAAGATTTTTCAATTTTACTAGTATTTTTTATCTTACTTAGTGCTGTATATTCTTAAAGGTTTAAATATATTTTAAATATAATCCACGAGAAATCTACACTAATTTTCTGTACAATTTAATAGCATAAAGATATATGTACATATTTACTAACGCCATGAAAATAACATTAAACCGATAAGATTTATTTGAACTTGTATAACATACCTCTGAAAAGTTCAATACTTTATGTACTCGAACCCAGTAAAAATTGAGTTCCCCCAATTGTAAGTTACAAAATTATATTTCCCCGATATTCCTATAAAACGATTAAGACTAATCAATTTTTCCAGCGATACGGCAATCGAATATAGACGATCCTCTTTACAAGCGTTCAGGAGAAAATCGCGATTTATTTATGTCGGGGTCATTCGTTTCCGAGTTATCGCAATTAATTACGATAACACCGGCCGAGTGTCCAGCGAGAAATTCTTCTTTCATCGGCCCTCCAATTGTTTGTAAACTATATCCCAACATTGTTGAGGCGAGGGGTAGCGAGACGCGATAGTCGAATTTTTCATCGAGCCGGATAACAATTGCTTCCAATTATTTTCTGGTACCCGATGCGTATAGACCGCGTGAACGCCGCGAAACAGCTTTCCCCCTGAACGGTGATAACGCGCGACTGTTCGCGCTGAACAGTTTCCAAGAACGCGTTCCAGAATCGCGTGTTCCGTGCGTTTTCTGACCCAAAAGCGTATTGCACACAACGCTACAGGAAAATAGGTTTACAATCATGGGAGAATTCCGTCAGCCGGAGATTTATGATCTGTTTTTGTTACTCTGTTTGCGTCGAACCATACTCTATCCTTATCGAGAGTATGTACTCACGGTTCTGTAAAGACTCGCCTTCCAACGGCGCGATCCGATGCGGTAACGCGACGCGATGTTTCGAACTGCTAGTACCGTCCGTTGCACGAGAGTTGGCACTTTGGGCTTATCAGTCAGTTCTCGTCTCTTCTCATCTCGTTTTAAATGCAAATTTGCTATTCGTCGATAGGATCACGCGTAACCTATCAAAGCTATAAACAAAGCACATAACGAGCAACCCTTGTTGCCTTTATGTCATCCCGAGTGGCAACTCTGGCCAAACAGGAGGTATACACAGTTGGGAAATGACTTGACGTCTAGTTTGACTGCATAGGAACGACAACGTCCTTGGTCGTTTATAGTTTTATTTATACTTTAATTTTCTTCACAGTTTCGATTGATTACGTATAATCGTATTGGCGAATAGTAAATTAGCAGTATAAGAAAAATGAAAATTAATCGATTAGACCCACGTTCCTTAGCCTAGCCATCAAGTGTTGAGCAATGTTTATAAAATTTCATGATTGCCACTTGTAACTTCGAATCTCAGAAAAACGTTCAGAAATATATTCAACGTTTACCATTATCGAGCATTTATACGTTTGCACGGAACGTCGGAAACAAGATTTCCAAAAGCATCCATAGCTATACACCTATGTCTGCTTTAATCCTGAAATTAGTTGGGTTTTTAAAGAAATGCTGCACGATCCTTATCGTTGTAACGTATAACATATTACCGGCTATTTTTTGAAAACGTCTGTCTCTTTACCGTGTCTGGGCGTTTCTGGTCCTTTAATATCGCCCTTTACTATGCCTTTAGCATGGATATGCGAGGACACGACAAAGAAACAGACCGGCGTGGATGCAAAACGAATAAGGCGCAAAAGGCAGAAGGGGGAATATCTGCTAACACCTGAGCATTCGGGAGAAGCTCTGCGTGTCGCAATGCACGCGAAGGTGCACACGTGTGCTCTCCGGCGGACTAGCGGCGAGAAAGAGATAAAGAAAGAGCGAAAGAGGAGAGGACCTCGTAAGATATTGGCTCTCCCCAAACAGGTTTCTTAGACACATTCTTTCTGGGCTTGATGCTCGCCGTTCGTGCAGCCAGCATCTTATTAATTATTACTCGTCCCGAGAGAATTAAGACGCGAAAGTTACGACATTGTCAAATTTAGAAATCCTTTGGCCATTGCCATTGAAAATTGTGTTCCATTAGTCGCGACTCGTCTATTGGCCGACAAGCTATAGTCACTGGATTCATTGTGAATTCATCGACGTTTGAATCGAGAATGAGATCGTATGTACAACGTGTTCAAAGGGTACCTCTCGACGGTAATAACATATTGCATCCGTGAAAAATGAAACGACCGTAATAGCTAAATGGCAGATGTTCAGTTAGAAAATAAATGCATAGTAAACGTGCGCTGGGATTGGCACTCTAGATATCACGTATGTAATATTTACAGTTTATGAAAGGGGAAGATATCTGCAAAATATACTGAAGTACTTAGGAATTTCGTTTGTTACTGCCTTCGTGTGTATGGTCTGTAGAAAATATTCCTTTAATGGTTTGGTAATTGTGACCTCTGGATATGTTTTACGTTTTTCTACAGATTCAGGTACAATGATGATTGTTTTATATTTCTTTTCTTTAAAAAGATGTGACTAAATTGAAAATACGTCCCCACGAAAATCCATGGACAATTATTACTGACGTATTAAAGAGGATGTAATATGTATTATTGTAACAATGATATATCCAATGATCATAACATCTACTCGTAAAACTATAGACCAAATTTTATGTTTGTATATTCGGTACATTTGTATTTTATGATAAATAAGTACTTCCTTTAGAGTTTTTGTAGACTTTTGTGACTAATGGTTATGGCCATCTATATATAGAATATTGGTCCTCACGTCGGTCCTAGGACCATTATTTTTTCGGTCCCATATCGGTTTTAGGACAGATATGAGGACCGAAAAGATAATGGTTATAGAATAGAGGCGAGGACCAAAAAATAACGGTCCTAGACCGGATAAGACGACCGATATTCTATATATACATGAGTAGGTTGTTGCGAAAGATTCGGGAATTAGCCATTTCTAGCGATACCATTCAGTTGCTCTTGTTATTTTTGTAAAGCTTTACATTTTTAACATTAGAAAGTGCTCATGCAACACACTGGAAAACCGTTAGTTCATACTTATTTGTGACTTTTCTTATACTTTCCCGAAACGTTTGCAGTGACCCACGTAAAAGACCATAGCCGAAATCGATGTAGATCGAAATGTCAGTCCTTCGTAACTGTCTCAAGGATCGAAATCGATGAAATTTTCGAACTCTGATATAAGGTAGATTTGGCAGATGACTCGATATCTAACAAGACAGCACAGGAGCAAGAGGTGTCTTTCTAGTTCAGAATTTTATAATTTCGATTGGTCATGTCTAACCATATTGACGAATAGCAGATTAGCGATAAAAAACATCAAAACTATTGGATCTATCCATCATCTTTGAATGATGTCCTAGCAGTGATTTAGCACTACTTGGAAGCAACCTTGCGTCTCTTCCCTCGATTCGATTCAGCAGCAGTGGCTGGTGGGTGTCAAGTGGCGCACGTGCACCTTCGACACCTCCGTGTCCGGTCGAACCGGTGCTCGTTCTGCGCTGGTCCCCAGAAGATCGTTTTATCTGCCCCCGGCGCGCCGTGGCTGCGAGAAAGTCGCGATTACGCGGAAGTGACTTCCCCGGAGCGGTGTCAACGAAAAGAATTTGTCTCGGCACAGGGATTTGCATACGTTCAATGTTAACGGACGAAATTCCTGAGCACGCGCGTGACCGTGTTCGCTCGCGTATTTAATGAGGCCGGGGATCGTTTGTTCACTAGATTATGAATAAACGAACGAGAACATCGGCGGGCAACATCGCGTGTGTGCAGTTTAATTTTACAACTTCGTATTGCCGGCGTAATGAGATACGTTGTTGGTCGGACAGCGTTGGATAAACTTAGATCACGGTGCTTGGAGATTCAACGATAAGATGTAACAGGTAATATGTAGCGTTTTAGCTGTGGCTCGGGATATCGTGTTAAAGTTTCGAAGGCTTGCAACGTCTGATGTTGTAATAAAGTATGTTCGTGCCTGTATAGCCACTTTTAATGTTCCGCCGATATTAAAACTTTATCCTCCATTATCCTCATTACGTAAGGTAATTCCAGAGTGGATGGCTATGTTTCCATTGAAGCGCAGTCAAATGAAAACAGAGGATTAAAACGCCAGATTTGATTTCTAAATAAATTTCAGTTATGGAAGATAATCGAACCGGCCATCTATCCTATACTTTATTAGAGTACATTGTAAATTGTCGCTGCGTAATTATGCTCTCTCACGAATGAAGATTGTTAATACGACGCTGTACTTAAATTGCTGGAATTCTATTTATAGTTCGCCAACTATATGCATCATTTGTGTAGAAGAAGAAACGATTTGCATGTCGTTAGTGTTATTAGCATGTTTAGTAACGAAGTTAATCATTTCGAAGCTATAATGTAATTACACAGCTATGTATATGCAATGAGTTTTTTTTCGACAAATATGTATGTGTTTGACATTATCTGTAATAATGCTGTTTGAAATGTAACAGTTAAGATGTTAGCTATTCAAATTTCGTTCATCTTACAATAAAAAGAATCGGTGCAGCCTCTTTTCGCGTGATCATCCTTTGACATTGACTGCAAGAATTTTGAACAGTAGTATGCTATAAACGATTCAGATAAATCAAATTTGCGATCTACATAGTAATTATCGCCCTCCATGTATAACACATAGTAAGACACTGTAAAGGTAATTATAATAAATTGATCGTAAATTTGTAATCCGAGCTGGAGCGGACCCGGTGTGCCAAGGTGCCAGGACCTTGATCGCTGATCGATCGAGAATATCGAGGTTTATCGCGAATCAAATCAATCCCGCTACTCTATAATCAATTTTCTCCGTGTCAACCACGGAGCAGCTGGTACCGCGTGGCGCCAACTTGCTTCGACACTTTTGCCATTGGGAAGATCGGAAAGAATCGGTTTTCTCTCTCTCCCTCTCTTTCTCTCTTTTTATCTCGATGCTTGTCACAAGTTGTCTCCTGTCAGTGATCACCAGGGATTGAAAAGGTTCCGAAAATAACTGTTTGAAACTGTTATATGTTGCTTCTGATTGAAACAGTTATGGAGAATCGAAGTAAAGTCATAACTGTTATTAAGTGTATCGGTTTTGAACTGTATTGGTATTATATATATTTTGTTATATTGTATTGTATTGTATTTTAACATATCGTATCGATATCGGTATTGGTATTGTATTACATTATATTATATTATATTATATCACAGATATATTATAATATATTCTTTCACATTTATCCAGTAACAATCAGGTTATTATATTCGAGAGGAATAGAATCATTATCTGCTTGATATCAAAGAACTAAAAATACTTGCACGTTACAAATGAAAATCGGTAAAGAATTATTTAATCTTCCTTTTGTAAATACGAAACAAAGAATGAGAAATATAATTTGCGTTACCTGAAATGTAGTCTGGATTCGTATTACAATCCAATTCATCGTGTATTTGATTCGTCTCAGTCTACCCTATGACTTTATGTGAATTCTCCATAACTGTTTTAAGAATCGACACTGATGTCATAACTGTATTCAACCTTTGATAATCACGTGACACCCCTTTCCTTTTTTCCTTCCGTGTCCCTAAAAAAAAGTCCCTCCTCTACGTTTTTTTTTTCATACGTTCCAATTCCTAGGCGTTTTTATCGTTTGCGGCGCTCGCTCGAACTTACAATTAATAAACGACTGCCACGGAAAATGTGCTGCCGCTCTGATAATTGGCGCCCCCGTCAATGACGACGTCGCCATCGAGATATGCCTCGGTAATTAACACTCGTCCCACCGTTAACTGGACTTGTTCTATCGTTTCGCGGGGAATTCGAGTGTCGAGTGTCGAATGTCGAGTGTCGAATGTCGAGTGTCGAGTGTCGAGTGTCGAGTGATCGGCTAATTAATAAACGACCGGTTGCTTGATGGATGGGAATAGGCGCCTTACTCTTGTTCACGAATCATTATTCATTTTTGCAGCAAGGTCGGGAGAGTCCGCAGGTCTCGATCAAGATCGAGCAACGTTGACATTTTTAAATAAATTGAAATAGCAATAAGTAGAATGAAGCATAAGTTGAAAAATCTATTATAAGTCTATCGTGGATAATTGAAGTCCTTCGAATGATGTGAGTCGGAATTTTTATAATTTCAGTTAATAACATAGTTAAAAACACATTTATCAAACCTTGAGGAACGAAGTATTGAAATTTGTTTACCGTCATGATCATTTCGTGTTATGATTTCATTTATCACTATGAAATAGAAGCATTCCACTTTAGCATTTCACTAACAATACCAGAGGAAAATAATTTATGAACATAATCATTTAATCAAAGGGATTAAACGACTACGATATAATTTACTCACTTATTTGTCGTAATGATTTTCTTTAGTTGTTGGTGAACAGACTGATATTAACCCTTTGCATTCGAAAGTTTTTCACTTGAAATATTCTATACTTTCTAATTAGATGTAGACAAGATTCTTTAAAATGAATTTAGCGAGAAATCATACGTAAATTAATAATAATACTAAAATACTACTATAATAAATACCAAAGTTTATGATTTTGCTGTATCAAATCATCTGACGACTGGGCGTCGTCTTTCGACTGCAAAGGGTTAAACGACTGTATTTATCAACTCTCAACTATCTTAAATATAGCATTTAACTAATACGACTGATAACAATGCAGTGTTTTCGTCCTACCTTGAATATCCATAAAATTAACAAATCTTGTAAAAATTGATGTTTCGAACAACTTTTTCCTTCGACAAAATTCTTGCAAATTTAGTTTCGAGGATAATCGCGGAAACCCTTCGCTACCACTACATTGAATTCCATTTTCATTCGATCGTGTATTGATACGATCGTTTTATATAATTCGATATTAATAGAAACGGTCGAAGCGAACGTGATGAATGTTTCGCAGATTTCTCGCTTCTCACTGATAAACCGGCTCCAGTGAAACAGGATCGATCTGAATTTGCTAAGGACATGTGGTATAGGTGAATGAACCGAGTTGGAAACGTATGAACCCCAAATACGCTTGGACGTAGGTGATCAGCGACAGGTGCAACCGATAATCGCGGTGATCCTATCCAACTTGTATATATTTAACCATTTGTATACACCCAACCCTCCACTTACG
Organism: Nomia melanderi; assembly: GCF_051020985.1. Lineage (NCBI taxonomy): Eukaryota > Metazoa > Arthropoda > Insecta > Hymenoptera > Halictidae > Nomia > Nomia melanderi. Next base: position 9,622,607 of record NC_135005.1, read on the forward strand.
CGGTATATTATTAGGTTGCTGCAAAAATTTGGACACCTACTATTATACTTACCATTAGAAGTTCATAACTGCAACAGATAAAGTGCAATAAACGGTATGAGTGTGCGTGAAAAAAAGTGAGAATGATTAAGAGAGAGTTTTAACCACTGAGGCTGAATAAACCAAATTATATTTTACATGTATTAATCCTTTACAGTTGTATGTTATGCTGGAGATGACAATACAAATTTATTATAAAACGTTGGAAATTGTTTGAAAAAGTACCATACTTTAAAAGAATGTAAAAATTCAATCTCACTATAATAATAATAAATAAAATATATATAAGACGTCGAATTCTACCATTGTAAATTACTTTAATTCATTTGCCTAAAAGTAAATACAAGTTTACACCGAACAACATTAAAAATAAATCGAGTGCAAAAGGTTAATCAGTTAACTGCGTTTGACGAGTATACACGTCACCTTAAAGCTCGAAATGATACTAATCCTTTCAACGATGAATCCTTTATTCTTTCAGATAAGCACGTAATTCTTCTTTGTTCTGCTTCGGGTTTTCATTAAAATATACCCTAGTTGCATTCGTCCTGCGAAACGAGAGATTTTTCAAACTAAATTCCACAGTTAACAGGTGAAGCGGAAGGACCACCCGGTACACGCGCGAAACCAGCGTACAGCGCGCTCAAAGTCAAGCCATCGTTGGCTAAGATTTATTTTCCGGCAGAAGGAAACGCGCGCGCGATTAAGCATCGAAAAACTCGTTTCTCCGCGCTCGAAATCGTGTTATCAACGACCACTTTCGTCGTTTTTCTAATTTTTCGTCGCGCACGGTTTCGCGGGACGCGGCGTTAACGAGACTAACGATACGCCGGCGCGCGCCACCCGGAACGAGGCGACAATTAAGCGCATTCTCGGATCGGGAATGAATTTCTTCATAAATCCTGGCCACTAACGTTTACGACTGACACACGATACTCTTATGGCGCTTGGTGTGTTTATTGGTAAAGAAATTGGACGTAAACGGCCGGCAGCTAGTCAGAACCTTTAGAATCTAGAATGATGCGTTTCGCGTTATCCTCTCGCTAATGGACCACGTGACAAGAATCCCCCGTGCGGCTTCGCATTCCTCGGATGGTTCACTTTTTGAAGAAGCTCATTCTGCCGTCGAGGAAACGGTTGGAATCGGTCACCGGGAATCGCTGCCGGGCGAATGATTTATCATCTCTGAACCACTTCTTAGCCATTTTATGATTGACGGAGATTGTCGGTAAATAATTGTTGGGAAACCTGATCGCATGTGCCAACAGGGTGGAGATTTTAGACCAATACACGAAACTTTCAATAATTTCTATGTGGCAAATAGTAAAAGGTTACATGAATACGGGTCGCTCAGAAGTCAAAGTGGTTAAGTCTAGAAAAGAAAAATTGAGAAAATGAATGTTTTAGCTTTTAGATCCTTTTCCATCGAATCCAGGGTACAGAATGACGCTATAATGGTCATCTTATTTAGGACTACCCTGTATTTATGATTAAATAGTTTCAATTGCTTTAAAGTTATTAATCCATACAAATGCCAATTATCATTCCAAAGTACCCCAAACAATTCAGAATTTAAATCGTGTATTTCACCTAGCTTTCCTATTTTAGAGTGCCTCTAGTAATTAGAGCCTAGCTCGAAGCTTGGGCAACAGTCGTCAATTGTACCGCAAGGTAAAAGCAGCAAGCAGCGAGGTGAAGTGTTAAGTATTTAACACCAAACGTACCGGCACTTTATATGTACCTGCTCTTATCGCATAACCAGCCGGATAATTGATTACAAAATAGAAGGTAAACAGGTTAGAAGGATAAATTCTTCTTAGTGGAAACGGAGACAAAAGAAAGAACAAGAATTGAGAAACTAATTAATCGGATGATATAAGAATCGATATGAAATTAAATGCACGAAAGGGAATGTAGAATTTTAAATCAAATTTTAAAACCAGCCGTTCGACCGGTCGCGGTACGTGTTACAAGCGCGACTTCGTAAAAGAAGAAACGTGTGAATCGCTGAAATCCTCGCGAAGGACATTCGCGAATAAATGTTCCTTTAACATTCCGCTGGTGTGTAGCCGTCCGGCTGGAAGCGATAATCGACACCGAATTTAAACTGCCGCGAGAAACTGCACACGCGTTCCCGCGTGTTACGTCACGAACGTGCACGAGAATTCCGAGGCGATGGAATACGAATTGGTAGTCAACACGATTACCTGTTGTTATGAAAGGTGAACGCCAAACGTGTTTGACCTCTTCTCGAATCATCGGATAGATAGAAAGTGTGATACTGGACAGAACCTTTTTCTGAATTAATGGGGAAACGAGAAGTTTGAAATTGATTGAAAGCCTACGTAATTAATGCACGATTGACTCTGCTGCGAAGATGTGTGTTGACAGTAGATTTACGGAACGAGTCAATTTGAATTTGCTACACATCGTTTGGTAAGTGTTAGGGTGGATTTTGATTGATGGGGTTATAAATATGTATCTTAATCGACTTACTTTTAGAGTTCTAATTTCTAACATCTGAATAAACGAATATCAATTCTTCTAAGAACCATAGAACAAACTGTATGGTAACAAAGTTTTTTGAGGTTTGAATTTTGAAAACTTAATATTACGAATGAAGATAAAATTCGTTTTTATTACTCCGTGCTTTATGAGTTACAACTTAGACATAATAAATAGATGCTCTATTTTTGATCACCTAAAGTTGAAGGGCTTACGATCCAAATATGGTTTCCATTTCTATCTTTATTACCTAGTCAATAGATTGATGAAGATTAAAGAAAACAATAGCCAATACATCATTAATTAATCTCCCTTCCAAGAATGAAATATATAAAATTGAATTTTCCCAAAAAGACGATGAAACTTTTTTGCCAACCTAATAAACAGAATTCAAGATACGCGGACGGTGTAAATTTCGGAAATATAAAATTTGCACTAACAGTAAGAATGCTGAATTTAAATATTCCGCTAGCTCCGTGCATCAGTCATATTTGAGTCGCCCAGAAACCAACGCGATTAAGTCCAAGAAACAAATTGAGGAAATTAATGTTTTGTAATACATAATTATTATACAACATATTCCGAAGCTATAACAAGGAAGATAGAAGAAAAACGAAGAAACGAATAAATCCTTCAGTAACTAAATAGTATATTATTTATTCCACTAGAACTGACAAAAATCAGAAAATATCAAAAAATCGACTTAACCGCATCGGCTTCTGAGCGACTCATTTACTGCGGAGCCGTGATTGACCGATCACCACGTGAAATACAGTTCCATGACTAATAACGTGCTACAGTGGCACATACGGTATAAGTGACTGCTCGTTAATCGCTATTTCCAAGCGCCCTCGGTAGCGACCTTATAATCAGAGACACTGACAAATCACTGTGTTTCTCTCGTCGTCGCGTCGGGTTTGCAGAAAGAAACGACACCTTCCGAGAACCCGTCATTAGACACATGCACCGACTCGCCGAACGTATCTTTATCCCCACCACGAAGTCTAGATACCATCCGGAAAAAAAAAGAATTCGTGTTCTAACGTACGCGGATAATTATGTAATCGTATCGTATAATAATTCATTTCTAAACGTTCTGCAGGAGATTTAATACGTTAATGCTTTAATGGATAGTGATTACCGTAACAATTGAATGTATACATTTTTGTCAACCGAATTCCGGTATATTATCGCTGACATTTATAATTGCGTACCACGTACTTACGATGAATTCTGCCATTGAATTAGAAGACTAATTTAGTTGACGTAAGGGTGATGATTTCTTATGGAAGTATATGAAATAAATGTAATAAAATAGTTTTAGATAAAGTGTTACGTTGTAACAGATAAATTACACTTTATTGTCTTTTGAATTCATTTATTTGTTCCTTTGTATAAACAGTATTATTAACTTTGAATATTTTAGATTTACGAACTTGACTAAATTCTGAATCTATAAAGTAATGTCGACTTTTCTGTTTGTATCATGAAATTCATCATTCTATAATAATATCGTAATGAAATAGTAATGTAATGACTGAAGTATAATTATGTATATGATAGAGAGGGTATACAACAGTTTCAAATATTTCGAATTTCAACGTATAATTTGATCAACCAGTGTGATAACGATATAAATGATAAGTTCAAGTGTATCTGCATCACGTGCATCCAAGCGATAATACTTTGAAAAATGTCTGAAAATTTTAGTAAATTTGACACAATATTTCCTGATATTATATCAGCATATGTCATGTAAGATTCATTGAGTATAGGATGCCACGTGCAGGTGCATCGCTGTGACGCCATTTAACCACCGTATATAATTACTAATCATGTTATGTCACCGTGGCTACATGCGTTCGCTCGCTTGAACAGTTCACTACGATGATACGGGACGACGACGAACGAAAAGCATACAAAAACAGTGTCTGAGATGCTGAAGCATATTGTACTTCATTTTCCGTTTATTTCACTTTTTTTTAATTAAATTCATTATTTAAGAATTGCAAAGGGGATTCTCCAACGGATTAACTATCAGATATCCATCAAATTCTACGTCCCACCGAAGCTATTGAATATTTGCAGGCTTAGTAGCATAAACGCAACCTTTTAACACTACGAAATCTTAATCTAAAGAAGTCTTAACAAACCTGTTTTCATAGTTTCTATAACGAAGTTAATAAAGGTCTATTTCACTGATCGGTAGCTCTATAGTTAATTAACTCTGCAGAACGAAATTAGAAACTGTTCATACGTTTCAAAATTTTGCATTTTCTTTTGTACATTTAACTTCATATCAATTCCTATATTACCCGATTGATCGGTTTTTCAAATTCTCTTTTTCTTTCCGTTATCACTAAGAAGAATGTATTTTCTAATTTATTTACCTTACTTTGTAGCCAGTTATTTGACTACTGCCAATTAAGAGACATTTTCGACGAAAAAATAATTTCACGGAATTTTGAATTGCCCGCTCGTTTGCCTAATTTATTTTTGTGCTATGTGAAAATCTTTTGTAAAATAGATCAATTTTCAAACATATGATGTAGTAGATAAGTAGGTATGTTACGTACATACATATGTTTGATTTGTGAAGCCTCCGTTGTTATCTGACAAGTGTATATTAACCGTACCGGCACTTATATACATACTACCTGTTCCTACCGTAACCAGTCAAATAGCTGGCTAAAGGTAAACGAGTTATATGATAAATTTTTCTTAGTGGAAACAGAAACAAAAGGAAAGACAAACATTGAGAGATCAATTAATCAGATGTAGGAATTTATATAAAGTTAAACGAACGAACGAGAACGCGAGATCGTAAATCAAATTGTGAAACCGGTCATTTGATATTTTCGCTGTATACTTAGTGTTAATAGTGGTAGTAATACTATTTGTTGTATTTAAATTGTACTCAAATGATATTATATCTTTTTAATTATATTTGAAGTGCTTTAAATTACATTTCACAGGCAATTTACGCTGAAAATAACTTGTCGGTCATCCTATGTCCAGTACGGTGAACGTCAATAAAATTCACTTGCACGATGCGATATGTCGAACAACATCGGTGTCGTAACTCGGAGAAAATCACACAAAAGGGGCCACTATATTGCGCGTGTAACTCGATAGATCGATCTCGTTGCAACGGGTTGCTATGATTACGAGAAAAGAAAAGACACACCGTGACCGTACTCGGCGCGGTTCCTGTGTATACTCGTTTCAACCATTCGAAGACAGTGTTGATCATTTACTCGTTTCAACAGCCAAAATCCAGAAAATCTTATTTTTTAACCCTTTGCACTCGAGAGGTGACTCTTAGTCACCGCTTGATTTGATACAGCAAAATTATAAAGTCTCATATATAATATTAAGCTTTGTATAATGTATCAATACGTGGAATATTGAAATAAAATATCTTTCCTTCTTAATTCATGTATGTTTTCTCATTAATTAGTTTCAAAGAAGATCGTCTGCATCCTATCAGAAAGTGTTGCATATTTCTAGTGAAAAACTTTCGAGTGCAAAGGGTTAAATGTTTCACAAGACCCATGTAACTTTGAAGTCATGTATCAGTATATTGGCATCTTGTTGATTTATTTCATTTTGCACTCAAAATGGTGAATGAAACTAAGTAATCAGTTCAGTTAAACTTCTATACGCTCAGGCGTGAAAGTTCGTCATTGTAACTTGGAAGTTACAAAATACATCCGTTTGATGGAATTATTGAAACTATTGGATACATTGTTAATTCGTTTTACTAATTTTGTACTGCATAGATTTTGTTATAATCATGAACAAAAATTCGGCCCATAGAGGGTTGAAGATATAAAGTATAAATATAGTGAAACGAAAAATTGTTAAACATGCTACAATATCCGAAACTTGTATACATGTATATATTTCTTCAATTCCTCTGAAAATGCTACCATACAAAAATTTATCTCTAGTAAGGACTAATTACAAGATTTCTTCAAAAAGCATGGCGACTTTATAGAAACTTCGTAGATCGCAGTAACGATAGATCACCTGCATCATTAATGCAAACAATTTCTCACGTTGTACGCCTACAAATGTCCATTTGCCGTAAACAAACCCGTGCATTACGTTACAAAATTTCACTCACCTATTAACCCTTAGCAGTTAGTCTATTTTATTGCAACCTCTACCTGTTTTAACAATTTTTTCTATATTTATGTGTAGTATCACAATTGTACCATTTAAAGGTAACATTTCAATGACTCCCAGATATTCTTGAATAAATAAACAGAGCGTCATATTAAGCTGCAATTGATGCTTTGCATGCGATCCTTTGCACCCGAGAGACAACTCCCAGTCACCAGATTTGATACAGCAAAATGATAAACATTGGTATTTACTATTAACCTTTATATACTACATCAATACGTGAAGTATCAAAAGAAAATAGCTTCGCTCCGTAATTTATGTGTTACTTATTGATAAATTAATTTGAAGAAATCTTGTCTACATCTAATTGGAAAGTGTTGAATATTTCAAGTGAAAATCTTTCGAGTGCAAAGGGTTAAAAGTGGACCATCTCTCCCCCAACTTAGCCGATATTTCAATTGAACTGGTCCGTGTTCGTATAACGCACAACGCTGGATCATTGGAACAAACGGACAACAATCCTTAGCGATTGCAGAACAATTTTGTCGTCTCGCTGGTCGTTTTCCTTTAATCGCATCCGCCGTGGCGCCAAGTGAATACACACGCGCGCTCAGTCGAGTGGAGCGTGCATCGTTGTCCATCGTTAGCATTCGACACGTTGCGCGATTATACCTCGGTGCACCGTGTTGCATTGTATTACGCTGTATTGCATCGCGTTGTAACTACGTTACGCATTCCCGTGAACGCGGTCGATGGCGATGGCCGTATGCATCGTGATAATCGACCGTCCGCATCGGATCTACGGGGTGTTTCGAATTTAACACTGGATTTACGGACATTCATTCTAGACTTTATCTTCCTTAGAAGACTATACGTTCGTTTATACTGATTGCGGAAATTAGAGTATCAAGAACAGAGAATTGTAATGTGCATTCGCATAATCGCATCAATCAAGATCGACTCAAACTGTTAACGAATAATGTTTAACACATTCAATATCCGCCAAATTGACGGATTCGGTAAATTGGTTAACTGTATACATAGAGTATAGGCGCGTCTATGAATTTTTAAATAATTGACGAATAATTTTGGAATTTATATTACCGATATATTGGGTGATGCGACAGTTTCGACGGTTTTCGGAGCAAGTAAAAGTATCGCTGTATTCATTTTTCGCTTTGGAATCGCATTTTTGCAGTGGTGGAATAAATGAGCTTATAGAAAGATGGGAGAGGGTAATAGCAACCAATGGAAATTGTGTAATAGATTAAGTCAATAATAATGTTTGATAAACGCTTGCGTTTATGTCTTATATAGAAACGTCAAAACTTTTGTATCAATATATTCTGTCTGAATAATTCAAGTGGACACGATACAAATTCCAAGTTGGAACGATTTGAGGAAGAATTTAGAAAAATGAGAAATTATAATTTAGGTATTAATATGTTAATATAGAAAGGAAGATCATCCGCATAAACATGGTCTTTAAATTATTATGTCGATATATTATTTGATGTGCTTGAAGACACCCCAGTTTATCAATTTAAGTGTGTCCATCCTCGTGAGCTACATTTTACTAATCCATTAACGTAATACGTTATTTAAAAATCAATAGAAATGCCAGTAAATAAAATTTATATAATAAAATAAACAAAAGTTTAACAGCAGATGTAAGAGAACTTCAAAAATGTTCATTGAATTTTCATTTAAAATTTAATCGATCCATTTACCAGTTTAGTAACCACATTGCCTGTAAGATATAAATACATATCATATTTTCTACATAATAATTCAATATATTCAATTTTTTGATTTAGTTTTTTAATTATAATTATAATCATTTTTTGAATAAGTTATAAGTTATTTGTAATAATATATTGCTACATCATGTATTATACCTATCCCATTTCCGCATGCACAATACAAGATGACAATTCTTCAAGGAACAACATAATTTAAAAAAAACACTCGAAATTCTAACAAAATCTTTAAAACACGCATTTCCACTGTTGCTTCTCCACGGACAAGGAAGACAATAAAAGAACGACAGTAGAGTAGACTAGTCACGATAATAGATAACTAATTATCAAAGGCACATTCAATAATTTCGACGGGAGCAATTATCGATATGATCGGTCATTTGAAATCGTAAATCATGTTCCACATTCCTTGCGATGCATGCGCATGATGCAACGATCCAGGCGCCTGTTCTGACGAGTCGGAGGCGCCTTCTTTACTTCTTTACTGGATGGAGGCGCCTCCTCCGAGTTAAAGACGCCTCTGTTCCAGACTCTTCCTAATGAATCATTTCTGAAGCTAATTTAGTCAGACGCTTTCTATCGAAACGTAATATGTCCACGTCAGACTTTCGCGGCAAGATCAGTTGGTTCAACGAATCCGTTCAGAATTTTCGTGGGGATTTCAGTTTCGCGCAATCCCGTGGACCCGCGGCACGCGATAAGATAGCGCATCTCGTTTGCAAGCGATAAAAATCGGTCGACGAAGGTCGATTTCGATGTGATACAAGGGAACTGTAGTCGAAAGCCAATGTAACGAATGAAATCGTAGAAACATGGACTAGATGAAGTCAGGGGGAAGTTATTAATCGTTAGATAAATGAATGAATGGCAGTCAGATGAAAGGTGAAGCTAGGTCGTTTTCAGTCTATTTCATTTTTCCAAAAATGTCTTGGACACGATAATGGTAAGAACTTATACGAACTTCATCCATTAGGTTTTTGTAGAATTTTATAATTTTATTAGTAGATTAACCCCTTGCATGGAAATGACCAGTCTCGTTCGTATGTACCACTCCCCATGCGAAACTCAATTTTGTAAATTATTTTATAGCCAGTTATATATTTATTAATTAATTAAGTATATTATATTTTATAACCAAGTTTATAATCAAAATAATTTCTTTTACTGTAATACTTCAGTTTTTTATAATTGCCGTATCTGAGTACAAGTTTGGGTCGAAACAAATCGTAAGACAAGAGGTTAAGTTACCATAGGTCACCTCTATGTATTGAAAATCAAAACTTCAAATTGAAACTCTTGATTGTTGAATAAAGAACGAGAATTCTTCTAGATATAGACACATGTAAATGCATTTGAAGCATTTATGAATGAGCAGAAGATGGAAAAGTGAAACTTTTCGTTAAAACATTCAGAACTGTAATTATACTGAAACTTTAATGTAAGAAACAAATTTTCTGTTCCTGCGTCTATAAAGTAATCTGGAAAAACATTAATTTACATTCCTAAAATTCCTAAAATTAGAGACTTAGGAAAAATAGGTGTTTGGATCGATTTCTGATAAATACTTTTCAATCGTTACATAAGTATTAACCCTTTGCATTTGACAGTTTCTCACTAGAAATACTCAACGTTTTCTGGTCAGATCTCAGATTTCAAACTGACATATTCCACATATTGATGCATTACAGAAACTTTAATATGAAACATCAAACTATAATTTTGTTGTAGCTAATCAAATGGCCACTGAGAGTCTCTCGAGGACAAAGGGTTAATCTATACTGCGTTTAGAATTCGACATATCGTTGGACATGCTGTGCAATGTATTTCACGTAAAAAGGTAGTATTCTTTCCAACGTATCGTTTCAAAGGTTGAATCACAGTTGCCAATTATGGTTAAGAAGTGAAGTTTTCGAACGTGAGTGTAAAAGGTCACGGAAGACAGCATAATGCGTTGGCAATATTCTCAGAACGCCGAACGATACGGATGGATTCAAGGAAGACTGCCAAAGAATTAGTCATCCCGTGAAATATCCGCCCGGTTTTAATTTTAATTCTTTCTTTGGCATTTCCGCTCGGCGAAGAGTCATCGTGTACTTCCAGTAAACGTGAAACGTTCGCGGCATACGTAATGTTGTACCGGTTACTTGATTATGTTAAGAGTATGTAAATGTATATGAAATGATTCATTAATATTACTCGACGTCATATTCAATGGCAATATTTCTTGTCAAAGGAAATTTGATGTACAGTCGGCCGACGAGAAATGAAGGGTTTGCTGGCAAGAAGTAGACAGCTCTAATTTCAAGTTACTTCAGTGAATTAACAAAAATCAATTAAAAATCAGGCACTACTTCCAATGTATTGTATGTACTCAACTAATAATTATATTAATTTAAAGCTAATTTCTTTTCATTCTACGTGAAACATTACATTATTAAAAGTGAAATTATATATTTAATAAAAAGTATGTCAAAAATGGAACTGCCCTTTAAATGTAGACTTTTGATTGTACTCTGAGAATGGTGTATGTTCATTTTTGCATATTACAAGAATAATACATATTATACTATCTGCGAAGAACTAGATAATAGGTACATTCGTTTTTGAACAATTGAAGTATACTACAATACTTCGAACGTAAACGAGGTAAATATTTGGATAAACAACTCAAACAAAGTGCATGTTACAATATAAAATCCTTCATAATTCATTTCCGAAATACATGTTTAACCGTTAGATAGTTAAACGTTTAGCAAGTATAAAATTCGTATATGTACAGGACACAGTCAATTTCTTGTCACATTTCTATGTAAATATCGTAAACAACATAATCTAATATTTTAAAAACAAAAATTCTTGTTAGTCGAAAATTGTATGGATCATATATAGGACTTACCACACTATCTTAATACTTACGTAGACATATGTGTATAAGTACAAGTATCTATTTCTTTAAAAAGTTACAGGTCGCATTATACAGTTACGCTAATAGAGGTACAATAATGGTAGAGGTTAACTATGATTCGCAGTAGTGAAGCCGTCGAACGGTTAACACAGTACGAGTGTTTTTTTCTTGATCCTCAAGTTACAATAACATGTGCTTGTTTAGAGATTTTCTGAACATTGTGTAGCATATTTGAAGGTGTGTATGCGCAGATAGATATATAGATACGCAAACTGTATGTTTTAGGAGGAGTGCAGGAGGAGGATAGCCGAGTGCACGATGAGTGACGGTGCGAGCACACCGGTATGTGGGAGCGACGGTGTTACGTATTCAAGTCAGTGTCGGGTCATCTCGAAGCAGTGTCAAGGCATGTCCATCCTTATCAAACACACTGGTCCTTGTCCAGGTAGGACGATACTCCATGCTTCAAATACGAACCGATATACCATGTGATATTTTATTGTTTTGCTCGGGCAAACGAGCAAAATGTGACAAACCAAACCGTTTCGTTCATGTTCCATCCAATACTTCTTATGTGTGCCAACCAGTGGCGGCTCGTAGCTGAAATTAGTGGGATACCGCTCTAGAAACTTGTTAGCGTTTGTTTTAAAATGTTCGTATCTTTTTCATAAACTGGGGGATGGCTACTCACAAGCTTAAGGATTATATATTGTACAAATATAAAGAGAGAATTAAAGAAAAAAGGACGCATTGTATTAAATGTTATCGATAATATCAAGTGGAAATTGGGGGTGCTGCGGTTCTACAGCGCCTATACGCGAGCCGCCACTGGTGCTAACTTTACCTACGCACGTATTCATCAAAGTGTTAACCCTTTGCGCTCGTAAGTTTATCAATGGAAATATTCAACATTTTCTGACGAGATATAGGTCATATTGTTTGAAACTAATTTAACGATAATTCATAGATAAATTAAGCAACAGAGGTATTCTATTTAAATATTTCACGTAGCAATGCAAACTTTAATTTAAAATATTAAATATTCAACTTCATAATTGTGTTGCATCGAATCATGTGGTGACTAAGAGTCACCTCTCGAGTGCAAAGGGTTAAATATCTAAAATGATTTTAAAAATAGACAGTTTCACATGAATACTGTAATAAATATATGGAGAGGTCGAAAAATGTGTTAATAGAATGTTTATAATGGCTACATAGGGCAAGGGGTTAAATCCGGTCATTTTACCGGTTCACGGTACGGTTGGTGTTAAACATATCGAAGATAGTTACGTGTCGCAAAGGGTTTGATCGCTAACGATAAGCAGACGCGGAACGTGTCGGTGACGACGACAGTTCCCTTTTTCCGTTACGTTTAACGAGAAGCAAGGTAATTAAAAGGGGATCTGTCCATCCAGAGACACCGGCGTGCTTCTCCGCGAGGTTGACCGCCAGGCCAGGCGCGCGACCAGTCTGCCGGCCCGATGGCACTTACGCACCTGTGCAATGTCACGAGGAAACCGGGTACTGTTGGTGTGTGACGCCGCAGGGCAGACCGCTGCCCGACACCTCGGTAAGACACCAAAGACCAAGATGTTTGAAACCCGGTCCCAGATCTGCTGCTTCCACCAGGAGCGGGCAAAGGAGGCGCTCGCCGAGCTGGAAGCAGCGAAGGCAGTACAGCAGTAAGCACAGGAACACCTGCGATCGCGCGGAGAAGTCCAAGTTTAACGGGAACCTAATCGAGAACTTCAAGATCGAGTATAGGCGGACCAACATCTCCACCGACGGTGAGGATTTACTCGAACAGAGGCAGTTTCTCCATTGGGAAACCAATGAAAGAACGGACAATAATGTGAGAATGAACGTATTAACCCTTAACGGAGCCGCCGTATAAGCGGCATGGCGCTTTCATTTACTAGGTCCAATGCCGCGTGACGGGAAAAATCATTTTATTGTTTTTATCACTGTTACTGCTGTAATATTTACAATTAACACGGAAGTATTGTGTCAGTTCTGTGAATCTGTTTCCGTTTGTTAGCTATGTTACGGTATTTTTTCGTGATAAGTGAATTTGAAATACTTCCGGACCGTTAAGGGTTAACTGGGTCGCTCAGAAGCTAATGCGGTTGAGTCGATTTTTTGATATTTTTTGATTTTATTAGTTTTTTGTAACGTTTGAAACGTAATATTTGGATGAAGATTGTCCTGTTAGAACAGATAAGCGTAACGATGACGAAATTAATTTTTCCTGTTATATACCCTGTTACCATTTTCGCTGATTCCCACTAAATAACGGCCCCAATGCATCAACAAGCAATAGAATTTAGTTGCCAATGTAATAGTTAGTGTATCGTTATATTTATTGTAATTCGAATGATTGAAATTGTTGATTGATATAACGTGTAGCAACACACTTTGCATAGACATACATACATGAACACGGTCCTTGAATCCGGTAGCATGTTTCGACATAGAGTGTATTAAATTTGATTGGATCAAGGTTTGCTCCGATTACGTCAACCCGAAGATCGCGAACGGTATATTGAATATAATCTAGAAGATCGATTGTAGGTGATCTGAAGTACAATATAAGAGTGTCGATTTGTAACCATACTTACGTATTCAAGATATACAAATTATGACAGAGAAATCATTCAATTCATAAGATGAATGGAAAAGATCGTGTAGTATTTAAACTTTGCCATTTTGTTTCCTCGACTGGGTATTGTATTATCAGTTTTTATAAAGTTACATCGTTCAAATATTAGCAGTCACGCCTTGCAACGTAAGCTTCTAAAGTCCCGCCTTAAAATTCCACATTGTTCGCCTAATCATTTCTATTCCTGAACATTGCTGTTCCGTAGCCAAGTTTAAATGGTGTCTGTAATACCTTCATCATTTCTCTTCAAAATAGGGTGATTTTAGTCGATCCTTGATGAAAGCAATTATCAAGAAACTCGATTCATAATTGTCGAAAGGTTGAATGATTAAGTAGGAACGTGTTATTAGGATGATTGAATTAACAGTTAACTTATCAAATAAAGAAAGTACTTCGAACAGTAGTTACATGGCTTCAAGAAAGGCATATTGTTTTTACTTTCTATTGTTCAAATCAAATTTACTATAAAATAACATATTCTCACAGCTGACAATTTGACATTTTTAAAACACTACGGATTTAGTTTTTCCACACAGGTTCCTTGAGGTCGTTCTAATTCGCATCATTCATGCACATGTATACACATAAAGTGATTCCAACGAAGAAGGCCACAGTCTCTTTGAAACTCATTTAAATGTAAACTGAAAGAATTGGAACACCAGATTTGATTGATAAATAAACTTAAATTACTTCCATACAAAATAATCGACAAGAATTAGAACTACAAACGAAAGAAACATGTTTGTCTTGCTGCTCACTGTATCGTTTGCGTGGATCGCATAGACTTAATATCGAATATAACATTTTCATGGGAAATTTCATTTCCAATAGATACTATTATCTTTCGAGTCAACTTCGATTCGTTACTTCGTATTTCTCCAAATTTCTTTCGAAGCTTACGATTCAAGTGGACTCTAATATGTTTGATATTGTTTTCCGATAATCGGCCGGCCAGTAGGCGACAAGAACGTGGAGCGCGTGTTGTCGTGGAAATTCGTCACCCTCGACAAGAACGGCGACGGTTACCTGGACAGAGCAGAATACAAGGAGCTAAGGAGACTCGCGAAGAAGGCGGTAAGGCCGAAGAAATGTGCTCGCACGTTCGCCCGCACGTGCGACCTAAATCGGGATTTGAAACTCTCCAGGCAAGAATGGGGTGCCTGCCTTGCGAACGACTTCACTCGTAAGTTTAACACGTGGTGCACGTGCTTCTCACTCGTGATAAGGGAGAATCTTCTGCCACGAACCGCTTATGCTACGTGTCCACGTCAGAGTGTACTCTTGAGATGTTGTGCGATCTCTTTGAGTGATATAAAATAAGATGCAGCGAACTCGCAACGTTAGGGGTTGTACTGAATACCTATGTTATTCGTACGTTCTTATCAGAGGTGTCAATTATTTCCATGACCCAGCTATTTAATTAACTCCGTGTGAAATTCTTTTTGGCTGAGTTCGAGTGATTAATCTTACTATAAATGACTTGCGTGAAATTGAGAAGTTAGAAATTGAGAAATTGATAAATTGAAAAATGACAAAAATTAGAGAATTGAAAAATTATGAAGATAGAAATTAAGATATCGAAAAATTAGAAAATTAGAAAATTGAAAAATTATGATGTTGGAAATTAAGAAATTGAAAAATTAAGAAGTTAGAATGTTAAGAAATGTTTCATTCATTGTACGTATATATTAACTTTGGAAACGAAACAATGAAAATAGAAAAATAGACTTTCCCTTTGATTCATGTACAATGAGAAACATTGATTTCTGTTAAATTTCTCTGGAGATCTTCATCGCTAGTCTCACTTGTCATTATAGGGCAAGGGGTTAAACGAGATTAGTTACAATACTGGAACAAGGGTTTTCAGTAATTTATCGATACTTAAGAACTTTTTTATCGATTCATTATTTTTATTTATTTATTAAAGGTAACTCTCAAAAGTAAAACTCTGAAATCGTCACGTAACATTCGAATCCTTTTCGTTCACATTTGCACGAGGACGGTCTTTGATCCTTTTATGCAAATTAAGCTTATTCGTTGAATAAAAGTAAGGTGTTATTTACTGTATACTACATATACATTGAACCCTACGCGTATTGAATTAACTTCTTAAGCGTGCTTAACAGCTTCTTATGGTAAAGTGATATTGCAAAACAGCATGCATGTAAATATACATTGGAATCTAGTACACTGACAATGTTTGTCGAATGTCAGAACAACTTTTCTTATAATTTACATTGTGCAACATTAACATTGTACAACGCAATCCTTAACCCTTTGTACTCGACAATATTCTTCACTACAAATACACATTATTCTCCGATGAAATATTAATAATACTTGTTGCAACCAACGTACAGAAATATCTTATATAAGTTAAGGGGTGGAATTATTTTATTTCGATGTTCCATGTGTTAATACGCTATGCAGAATTTAATATTAAATTTGAAATTTTATAATTTCGCTGCGTCTAATTTAATGCTGACCGAGAGTCGCCTCTCGAGTGCAAAGGGTTAATTTCTAGCTAACCCTGCACTGTACTTCAGTTTCGACGTGTAAAGCTCACCTCGTAATTTTACAAAACCTCTACAACATGTGTAATGGAAACATTAGTGATAGTAATAATTGTTTTTCATTAACGCATCTTCATTTCAATGTCTCATTTTATTTTGTCTGCAAACCGAACGAATGAAACCATTATCTTTTATAATAGGTAACGGATTTTACTGACATCCGTTAAAACGTTGACTGCCAGTGTGATCACTGATGATCGAAGCTTCCAAATTATTTGAAAACAATTCCAATTTGTAAGCTAATCGATGTCCAATGAAAATGTTCGATAGCGCAAATAATTAGATAATAGTATAACCCCAGAACTGTGATACCAAGTAATTAATCATTTTGTTCCTTTCTTATCTTCGCCGCAAAAGAAAAAGTGATACATAAAACGCTGAAGTTTTCATGGCAATCAACGTGCTAAAAGAAATCTTTCAGATGACCAAATTTCGCGTCCCTGCAATTTCCATACACTGAACACGGTATCATGCATGAAAGGTTAGTTTAGCTACAAACAAAAATTTCTCCAAATTTTCTGCTAGTGATCGAAATTAAACAACGCCCAGACCTGTCCAACAGCGAATCATCAAATTCAAGTGCAAACATTGCTAAAACCGCTTTCCTGTTAGGCGCGGGTAGTCAAGGTCACAGTCGAGGTTGTTCGCTGCATAAATCAGTTTTGAGCTCGATGATATTTGCGAACTGGCGCCACGCCGTTGCGCCACGAATGTTTGCCTCTCCCGGGAGCTCCGTGTCGTATTATCTATTTCTGCATTATCAATCGCTTGTCCCACCCGTAATCATTCGCAAGAATTCGCCTAAAAGGATCGAAGATCGTTTTCGTCTGATGTTGGGACTAGGGTAAGTCAGGAAGAGATGGTCCATATTTTTTCACACGTTCACGTCGACGCTGTAACTCATGTTTCCCCATCTTGCGACGAAATGCATAAAATTTAGTTTATTAATTAATTGTAATTAATTGTTTCTATTTGCCAAATCAGTTTAACGAACCACACAGTCGATGGTACACGCTGTCCGATGGGATGTCGAAGTGAAATTATTGAAAAAACCATTATATCACGGATTTCCAAACTGGTAGGCGCGGATTAGTGCAAGGTTTGACGGAAATGTAATTTGCATTCTTTGTGTTAATACATTTTTTGCCATTGAAAAATGTGTCCATATTGTTGTATAGAATAATATGGATGGGACGGACCCCAAGATTAGACTTTTTTTAAAGGGAGGCGCAGTAACATGAAATTTGGAAACCACTGCATTGCATCATGAATATTACTGACACCGAATGAAAAGAAACATATTTATGAAAGTGAACATAAGAAGAATAGTTAAATAAACATTTCTGCAAGATTCAGTATACCACTAAAAATAATTGGGAACGTAGACAATTCAAATGAGATCGGGCCATCTCACCCGGAGTTACCCTATCGGGACACATCGTTAACCCTTGAACCTACGATTGATTTCATAACTACACCGAGAAATACTTCGACGTTAATAATTAACTAGAAACAAAGGAGAACTCAGTATCCCTCCATATCTGTGTTTACTTTAAATCATAACAGTTGAGAAACAAGAATATAATATTTAATTAGTGCTCAAGGGAACTAAGATTTATATATTTTCGTAAATTTGAGATCTTCCTCAGGAGTCTGACACGATATTGTACGGCAAGGGGTTAATCTCGCATGACGCCAATCGATTCCTTAAAACCTCTTCCCTCTTCTATTTTGAACGGTCTACCTTTCCCGGCAGTTAGCAACGTTCGTTCGATATAGTTGATCGGTCCTAATGATCGTTAGCGTATCGTTAGCGACAAATTGAAGACATGAAGAAAGTTAAGTTCCTAGACACGGTCACATTTTATGGCGATCGTAAATTGAGATTAACAGCAGCGCTCATACTTGCGCAGCCTAACACGTGCTAATCTATCTACTTGCGTCGCATTGCAATCGCCTACGAGCAATTACCGCGCATACCGTCCCCCTTTCCCCATATCCTGGGCGAAGGTTGCTTTTTAACGTCCGTCAACCTAGTGACTTCCGTGGTGATCCGGTGATCGTCGTTTACTTTGAAATTTCTTACATATGAAGCATTAACCTTTTGCACTCCATAGGCGCCTCTCAGTCGCCACTTGATTCGATACAGCGAAATTATACAGTTTGATATTTAACCCTTAGCACACCAGTCAATTTCGTGATCTACCAGTAACTCCAATTATTTTCATAATATCCCTAGTGAAAATTTAAAAAATGTTATAACATTTCTTAGATTTCCCATTCTCCTTTTTCAGAGAAAATTTGAGTGTATAGCAAACGCAATAATCTTAGGGTAGCTTCTTCAACTTTGTTCGTTAAAATATTTAATACTATAAATAGTTCTATAACGGAGTCTATAGGGTATAAAGAGTTAATATTATTACATTCGCTACAAACGTCACACATGGGCAATACTATATTTTATTAACCCTTTGCGGACGAAGATTCTTCAAGGAATACAAAAACTTCACCAGATTCGGCCAAATTATATATCGGATGCTTAAATAGTAGAGAAAAAGGAAACTATGCCCTGATCTCTTGCTATTTGAGTTATTAAATCATTCGCCCGCAACTCAATATTCGAAATATGAAAGTTTGATCTCAGCAAAACGTCGACATTCTTCCGCAAAGGGTTAATACTGAAACGTCAATCACCAATTGTTCGTAAATCTCGAATACCTTCCAATTTTCCCTGACAATCCTAATCTTTCCTCACTTCATCCAAGTTCTATATTCAATACTAATAATTTTATTAAAACGAATAAACCTTGTAATTTTGAAATTACAATGACGTTGCGCGTTTCACGCAGAGAAGTTAATTAATTACTTCATTTCATTCGCTTTACTATGCGAAATACATATGTATATTGGACTTGAAAGTTACACGGGCCTACAGAGCGGTGACACGTTGAAAAGAAGTTTAACAGGAATAGACGAGACGAAGAACGCCGGAGGATGATACCGGAAGGTCGTCGTCGCGATTGTCGTCGCGATTGTCGTCTCGGCGGCGTCTAAATCGTGGCATAAATTACAAGCGTTGCCCGGACAGGATGTCGCGCACGCGAAGGGCCGTTTCTATGGCCGGGCCCGCTTAACATTCGTGAATCTTGCCGGAAGTTTGCCCACACTGCGGCCAGCTACCGAGGAATTGAAGCAATTGACCTCGTGTACGTACACGCTCCGTACTCGCGGCTGGCCTACAAGAATGACCGCTCGCCCGCGCGACTCGTCGGTTTGTCGGTTCGTAAATC
Organism: Nomia melanderi; assembly: GCF_051020985.1. NCBI lineage: Eukaryota > Metazoa > Arthropoda > Insecta > Hymenoptera > Halictidae > Nomia > Nomia melanderi. Next base: position 9,642,469 of record NC_135005.1, read on the forward strand.
CGCGCCTACGCGATCTATCAGGTCGTTCCATAAGTAACGTCGTTCCCGGCCGTAATATGAACATATTACAGTCCGTTGTACTTTGGAGGAGAAACTTGCCCCGACGCACGCCGAGACGTTCAACCCTTTCGCTGCGGCTGACGTTGAGTCCGGGAGTCACATCTGTGGATACGACAACGGTGTTTAACCCTTTGCACTCGAGAGGTGACTCTAGGTCGTCATTTGATTCGATGCAGTAAAATTATAGAATTTGATATTTAATATTGAACCGTGTATAATGCATCGGTGCGTGAAATATTGGGATAAATATGATTCCTCTTTGAGTTAATTTCAAAAAATATCATCTTGTGTTTTGTTTCAGAAAATGTTGAGTATTTCTAACGAAATACTTCCGAGTGCAAAGGGTTAACACTAGATTCACGGTACGAGTCGATTTGACTCATATTGAATTATAGAAGTGTTTTGTAGATAGAACTGTTTTCTGAATTAATGGGAAAGCGACAAGTTTGAAATTGATTGGAAGCCTTCGCAATTAACGGATGAGTAACGTTACTGCGACGATTTGCTGACACTAGATTCACGGAACAAGTCGATTTGACTCATACAAAATGGTATTGTATGAACATTATTTGATATATGTTGGGGTGGATTTTGATTGGTGCAGTTACGCGAATGTGTACCCTAATTGTTTACTTTTAAACCTTTAACTTCCAAGATCTAAATGAACGAATATGATTTTTTCTAAGAATGATTGAAAAAAGTTTACAGTAAATGTTCGTAAATCTAGTGTTAATATGTAACAGTATGTAATATAAAACATCATGATATTTCGGAGGAAAATAATTCAATCCCTTGCCCTATAATGTCGTGTCAGACTCGCGATGACAATTTTAATACACTCGTTGGTGTGAATTCACGTCTTTTCAGATGTACTAAGTTCCAAAATTTTTTATTTCTCTGCTGTTTTCTATTTGTGACCTTTAGATTAAAGTTAAAGATTTAGAAACTTTTATCTAATAAAACATAATTTAATATAATCTTGAATTTTCAAACTTTTATCTAATGAAACATAATTTAATTTAATCTTAAATTATCTTTAACGATTAATGATACCATTTATCATTGCATCGAGGAAAATAGAGATTTCAATTTACATTATTGCTTACGATATTTCAAATCGCAAGATTTTTGGGACAAATTGTGTAGGTAAATTTGAAAAAAATGAAATATAACATTACTCTTAATTCAAATAATCACTATCAACACCTTGCTCAAATTGAATATTTCTTACAAGCTTATTTTCTATGATACTATGCGTTCCTGTAGATCGGTACATTACAATTTTATACAAATACAGACACTCACTCCATTCACTGCGGCAAAAATTTCGCTTCCGCACATTTGAATGAGCGCACGAATGTTAACAATAAGAGTAGCATCACGCCTAGACTGACGCATAGAATTGTAGTCAATTGCATGTCAATTATCGTATTCGTACGACCTAATGTCTACTTATGTGACCTGAGAATCATTTATGTCTAGTCTAATAACTTTCAATCTCCACCATCTCACAGTATTACTTGGTCTCCGCAATACCTAGAGTCTGCAGTACTTAGAGTTAACATCGTTTACCATACATCATATTTTAAAAAAGAATTAACAGAAAATTGATTACCTGGCAAATTTGAAATTGATTTACTTGGCAAACCATAAAGTATAAAATTTATAGATGAAATTCGTAAATCAATTTTCATAATTTCTTCGCATGTTCATCATCGATTGCCTGCTAAATCATCGCATGAGTACATCTATCACTAACAGGTATACAGGTAGAAGAAAGTACAGGGTGATTTTAAATTAATTTTACAAAATATCGTCTTAGCATAATTTAAAAAACAAAACAATTTTTTACTGTAATATACTTAATACGTCTTTGTATTACACGATTTACTTTCTAAATCATTCTCGCGATCGTCGAATGAACTTGTAACGTTATATAATTCGATAAATCAAAATAAGACAAACCCAGAAAATGATGGAATTATGATTTTACCTTCGTCTTCAAATCATAAATGAATAAATTTAATACTATCTAATAAGAATCCACAATTTTACCATTGTTCATTTTCCGCTTAATTTAACCCATATAATATATAAAAAAAAAAGTGTGAATAAACTCAAAAATACTTGGAAACATTTTCTTTCCATTTCTTTGTTTATATAAACCGTGAACACTGCGAAAGATCGAACAAATCCAGATAGTAACGCAATTACAAGTCAGTTTCGTGGCAATAATTTAAAATGACCCTGTGCGATCACGGGAACCATCATACGGAGGAGGAAATTAAAGGGCACGCATGTGCGCGAGAACATTTCACTCATTGGGTGCGTGAGACTGCTGCCTGAAACGCCGTTGAAAATGTAAAGGAAAAAGGCAATTGTAAGAGAAAAAAAACGAAAATTCGATGTTCGCCACCGCTCGCTGCTATGCTAGAAAACGTGCGATGCGCGAATGACAAACAAACATTGTACATATAGGTAAGGCCGGTCGGCTGAGTGACATCATTGTTATCATTTAGTACGTTTGTTCTTGTCGCTGAACCCCGCAGACGAGCGCCCCGAGGTCCCTGAGGCCCAGAGGACCCGGGCCATGGACCAAGGTGAGTCCTAGTTCTGCACATCCACAACGCTGTCACGCTACAGTTATACTTCTATCAACCTCTGTTTCTCAAATCTTTCTTCACACAACCCTACCGTGTTTGATTGTTGCAAGGATTCTTTTGGGTTTCTCGTAAACGTATTGCTAATTTATCGTATTGTAAACTTAAATCATTAATCACCTGACAATAACGGGTTGACACGTCTCTGATGAATTGTGCGGTAAATAACTGAAGTAGGGAAGAATAATCGAAGAATTGGTTGCGTAATCTCGATTAATCATATATTGGGTGACTATCATAGATTTGGTTAGTTAAATATTTTTCATTTGTAAATCTGCAATTTGTATCTCCTGATTTCGATTTCTCTCAATATGAAAAATTCCAGATTTCTGTTCAATTATTTGACAAGCACGTAACATCTGATTACGTAATTGTGTCAAAAATAAAAATTACAACAAAACTTAATTGTTAAAGGAGGAAAATAAATTTTAGTTAAGAGTTTGTCCTTTTTAATGTAACCATCAGTTTGCGTAAAAGTGCGCGACGTATTGATTGTTAAAACGTTTTATTGCTTGGGATAGCTATTCACGCTAAAAAATTCTCGCATATGAAATATTTTATTAACCAGGAACTTTGTTTAAATAGTATAATTCTAAATGATTAGCGACACTCTGCGTTCTAAACAGTTATAAAATTATGCGCTCGTCGTGTTCTACCAATTGTCGAATAATAAGCTACTTTCCTCCGAAGAAATTGTTCAGACTGTTAAATAAAATGGTCGACGTCCTCATCTTAATAGCAGCAATTTTTATTAATTGTCATTTTACATAATCATACGGCGGAATCAACCACTTAAAATTTACTAAAGTGAACCATTTGAAATTATAAAACATGATTGATCAATTCCTGCATTAAACTATCAGTGACCATTCGCACCTATGCGCACGGTCTTCGTACAAAAATTAAATACATTCGATAGTCTCAATATCAATTAGCTAAACAATGATTATATGAAATATAGCCGACATTGAATTTTTCATAGAAAATCGAAATATCTTCAGGTAAACGAAAATGGCAACTGAATATTGATTAAGAAAATCAACCAGAATCTCTGCAACAATTTATACATGCTGCTTCATATATTTCACATATGTTATATTTTTCAAACAATGTGTAACGTCGGTATCATATGTTTTAATCTGATGTTCATTTAAAATTGTATATTTCATGCGATAGTCCAATTACTCGTGTTAATTGTCGGCTAACGTTATGATGCTACATCTTCTGAGCATGTGCTTATAGAACGAAACGCGAATCTCCTCTTCGATAAATACCATCGGCGTAAATTTTGGCTTTATTTCCGAATCTTAATACATGTGCGTCACCACCCATTTATTCGCGTGGCTCTTGTAAATCAAATGTAAACTCCGACACAAAGCGGGAAACCGGCTTACACTGTATTATAATTGATCATTCGTAAGCGCTTTTGGTTTCATTTCATGCATGCGCTGTAAAAATGAAAATACAACGAAACGAAAGAAAAAAATTGAAAAATTCTCAAAATGTGTGCATCTGTGTGTGAACGATCTTGTATTTGCCGGGTGGTGACGGTATTTTTTTTCAAAATTTTTCACGAAGAAAACGAAGGAGACGAAGTGTCTTATGCTGATAGCTTTTATGTGTAAATATGAAATTTTGTTTTCAAGTTAACCGCTACATTAACAAATTAGAAAGATTGAGTAAAGTTGTACAGAAAAGAAAATTTTCTTTTTGGCTGACCACGCACAACTAAAAGTGCAAGGTTTCGAAAGCATTTTCTCGTGCCAAGTATAAAAGGTTAATTTACGAGTTATATTTTTGTAATATATCAAGAACAATAGATGTTTTTACAGTGATTTCCTTCTTTATCATTCACAGTGTTAAAAGGAAACCCTGCACCGGTACATTCCCGACCAACATTCAATGATGATCCTACGGACACTAAAGAAGATAGCGATGGTGAGCTGTCCAATTAAAATTTATTAGAGTTAATTAATTACTTTAAATTCAATTAATTAAAGCATCGAATTTTTGAAAATCTATTGAATCTAAACAGTTCTATACATTTATTTAAATACTTCAAATGGGAAAAAAAACATAAAATACTTCTACTGAATATGTATTAAGAAGAAATTTCAAGATAAGATGTGTAAAGGATTTGATTGAATTAGAATATATTAATAAATTAATAGGTTTTTAAAATGACAGTTTTTCATAGAATTTTAAGATCAATTTAAATCGACTTATTCAGATATCTTCTTATAAATTAAATGTATATTCTTATAAGAATTAAAAATGTAATTTAACGATCTTAATAACCATACTGTTTCGATCATGCAATTTGATCAAATGATTGATTAAATGATATGGTTGTTGGGTTCAGTAAATTATGTTTTCTTAATCTCTATAGGAATGTGAGATAAATAACATAAGGTTCTATTTAAAAAAAGTAACGATAACCTTGATATTTCGAGAAAGTGACCTTGAAAAAAAACATTTTATTCCGCTATAAAGTTTGCCTCGGTGACAAATTTTGTTGTACTTTCATTAAGTTTTTTTGTACTTTATATATATACTCTTTATACGATTTCATGTAACTTTTGCAGCAAATGATTGTTTAACTGATAGAAGATCTGTACTGGAAGATGAGAGGCAGCATTCTCAAGAGAAATTCTATGTACCTGAATGTACTCCTGATGGAAGGTATCATCGAGTGCAATGTTATTCTGGCTACTGTTGGTGTGTATACCAGGATACTGGCAAACCAATCCCTGGAACATCTTCTAAAGACCGTACTCCAAATTGTAATCCAGTACCAACTCCTAGCAGACCCATGAAAGGTAATTAAATGATAGACTTTCATTCTATTTAAAGTAACCCTAAAGAATATAAATGACACATTGTTACTTTGACATCAGGTTGCCCAGAGCAAAAGAAACAATTGTTTCTACGAGATTTAATGGATCTAATGCAAAAGAAGATGAAAGCCTCTGGGACAGATTCAGATGAAACAACAGCTAAGTGGCAAGCTTCGAAAGAAGAGCAAATAGCAACTTGGCACTTTGTTATGCTCGATAAGAATAAAAATAAGGCAAGTTTTAGTGTCTGATATTTAAAATATATAATAAAAGTGACATTAAAATTGAAATCTATGCTTTATTTTTATGCAGGTTCTAGAAAGGAAAGAGTGGAAAAGTTTCCGTACAATGGTAGCAAGTAATAGACAGCTTCAAAGATGTGGCAAAAGATTGCCTAGATACTGTGATATCAACAATGATAGGAGAATTAGTATGACTGAGTGGCTCAGTTGTCTAAATGCTCAACGTCCTATGCCATGTAATTGTTTCATTACATACGTTTCTATTTTTAATATATTGAAATAGGCATTAAAAAATTACAACATGTATAAATGTATTTCAGCTGATAGCACAGAAAAAGCATCAACGAGTAAACCGAAAAGGATGGGTCCCAATCCATTGGATCAACTCCTTAAAAACGACGATGATTAAAAATTTATGTGATATAATGTGTGTTTGTCATTTCATCAGTACTCTTAGTGATCATTCATTTAATACATTGATCATAACACGAGCAAATGGAACTTTTAAAGGAAAGCCAGTTAGTGTTAACAGAATTCTATTTGTATTTTTTTTTATATCCGGTGATAAATACCACTGTCACGTCATTTATTTTAATATAGATGATATTTATCTGTACCTCACAGATTAATAAATTCAGTAGTGTATTTTAGCATAATGATGAAGTGTAGTTATAAGTATAAAAATAATGAAGTATTATGGACATACGATCGTGTATATATTTAATATTTTTGTTTCGGTGCTATGCACGATACCGCTTTCTCATGACTACGATAATGCAAATGCCAAGTTAGGTTTACAATATGCCGATTGCTATAGAACTCACTAATTTTAATGTGTTTGTTACATGAATACGACTCAAAATTTTGTTATAATTTAGGCTTAATCAATTTAGGCTTATACACTTATATGATTTCTTTCATAGTTACTAATATTATCAATTTGAAGAAAATTGTAAAATTGAAATTTGTTTATTGAAATAAATTGTTTTAACACAACATTATTGCTGAACTGGTTTTCAAAATAATATTTTTTAGGAATTTGAAGTAATTAGTTTTTTTTAACGTCATAATTATTCACAATTTATTAATATAAAAATTTTAAAAAGGACATTTAAGAATTTATTACATAAAGATAGTAAAATCAAACTAAGGCATGCGTAAAATGGTCTAGTATCTATTGTAAAATAGTTACTAGATAATCTACTATAATCTATGACCTATTATAAAAGTCAAGGTTTGATAAAACAAAGTACACAAATACCTGAAGATAATTGAGCATATACACTTTTGTAAATGCGAGGCTTAAATCAGAAGACTGTTTCTTATTTATAAGAAATTTGCATGTATACATGCGCTGTATGCGCTCTTAAAAATTACGAACAAAAACCCCTTAAAGCTTTGAAAATACGAAAAGACATTTGAAAATTATTTAGAAATACTTTATTAATAGAAGTTACATGATGCGAAAATATACACTTTTTGTTTTTTCAGAAAGGCAACTTTTTTTTATATTATCAATGTACAAGATATGATGGTCAACTTTCATTTTCTTCATGCAACTATATATTTCTTATTAATTTATTTATCAGTATATTCATATAGAAATTTAACAATTTTTAAAATATACAATTGATTTTGTATTATTTTCAAATAACTGTATGTACAAATTCTCGGAAAAAAATTGATTTACTAAATATCTACGCAAGTAGAATGTACTAATGACGACTTGAATCGAACTCCTAATCGTAGATAAAGATTGTCACTGGAAACAGGTGCAGAGGGAAAGTGTTACACTTGTAAACTTCTGGTTTTAAATAGGAAGTGTGATTAATTCTTTTCCCAACATAGATACTAATTACGTAACTGAATACTCGAGGACTACGTTACACTTAAAAAGTGTACCCTTCTCACACCATGTAATTTCTTTTAAGAATATATTTGTTTATTACCTGTAAACACAGATACATTGTATATGTGTGGTCGCGCACGTGTATGTATATATATATGTACATATGTGTATGTGGATATAAGAAAATCTTAGATCTTATTTCCAGAGTTCGTATAAATCAGACATTTAATTTAAACACAAAACTTTATCATTACTGATGTAGCTGAAAACAAATAATGTATAATTTTTCAAAGTTATAACAGATGAAAGAAATGAACAGTAAAAGGGCAGTCTATATTCGTCCGAACAGAATATGCTAAAATACGCGATCTTGGTAACCACTGTCAGCCATACTAGAACTAGGTTTCGCTGGCCCTCCAGGTACTTGATGGTGCGGATGCCGTATGTGGCCAGGACGTCTCGGTGGAGCTAAGTACTCAAACATACTCTGAGTATGTTGTGCCAACATTTTGCTAAGATCACAAGGCATTGGATCAGTCCAGAAAAAGTCGTGGTTCAATGCAGAATCCGAATCGTATCTTTTAGATGGATCAAGAATTAAAAGTTTATCTAACAAATCACATGCATAAGGATCCTTTAAATATGGCTTCAATCTGTCTTTGACCTATATAAAAGTATATATTTTACATTATACCGATTATAGATAAATGTATCCTATCAGTAGTACTTACCTTTCGCTTTTGACCTTTAGGTAATTCCATTTTATTAAATAATTCTAAATTTTCTACACCAGGCCATACTTCTGTTACTATAGAACCACATAACTGTGAAATTAATACAAGTTGTTGCTGCTCTGTATTTCCCTGCATTATAGGTGATCTACAAATTAAAAAAAAGATATTTCGATTATTTATTTAATAATTAACGATTCAATTTTATTTTTAATTTTATAAGAATCCACATATACCTGGTCCACATTTCAGCCATTATACATCCTGCACCCCATAAATCTACAGGAGGACCATAATTTCTATCACCGAGTAAAAGTTCTGGTGGTCTATACCAAAGTGTAACAACTCTATTTGTATAACGATTCGGTTGGCCATTTTTGTTGGCGCTAAATGCACGAGCTAACCCAAAGTCAGCTAATTTCAATATACCATTCTTAGTTATTAAAACATTTGCAGCCTTCATATCTCTATGCAAAATCTGTAGAGTAATAAATTATTGTATCGATTATAAGATTATAAAGTACATTATTCCTACGTTCCCAATTTATTATGAAAGGTTATTATGAAAACGTTTTTTCTAAATTTGTATCTTATATGTTTGAATAAGCCATAAATGTCTAAAATCTAAGGGCTACTTGTTGCATATAATTTATATGTTCTTACCTTATTACTATGAATGTAATAGAGACCATTTAACAATTGTTGCATAACTTTCTTAATTTCCCCTAAACTAAATTTCACATTTACATTTGATAATAAACCAGCTAAGTCATGCTCACAAAAGTCAAATACAAGATAAAATGTAGAACGATAGCGATTATATTGTGTTGCTAAAACAAAATTTACAATGTTAATAATTGTTCTAATTCTAAGATAATTATATTACAAATTATTTTTGATATATGAATTTATAAATATATATGTACCTCGTGTTCTACATATTTCTATTAAATTCACTACATTTTCGTGCTTTAGTAATTGTAATATCTTTATTTCTCTTAATGCAGTTATAGGAAACTGTAAAAAAAAAAGTAATTAATATCATGCCATGTCATATTCACAGGACAATGAATGTTTTAGATATATTGTTTTAAAATACTTTGATGTGATATAGATACACAATTCTTTTTCACAAATAAAGTTCTATATAGGAGGTAAAAATATAATGTTTTTATATAAAAACTGACGTATATAAACAGTCGAATTGATATGGATAAAAAATGGAAAGAGATGTATTAAATAAACGAATATTTGAAAGTGTACATACCCCTTCCTTTTCATTGTCCATCAACACTTTTTTCATTGCTACGAATTTTTTAGTACAATTTTTATCCCTAGCTTTGAACACCTCCCTAAAGCACAATCATAATTGTTAAAAAAATGATAAAATGTGTAGTGAAGAAAATAACCTCTCCATAGATTGAAATTCATCATTGTACTCACCCAAATGTGCCCTGGCCGATTTTTGCAACTTTTTCATATTTTGTCGATTCGTCGCAATAGGGAAAATCGAATTCCTCGATGTACTTCTCCTTTTCCTTCGAGTTCATTTTTGATATTCATCAGGTAAACATAGTTCTCGCAACAAAACAGCATTGTAGACGAGAACTCATGGCTCGGTCCACGGCAGTGTTTGACAGAACATTCTCACACATAACCTCAAAATAAAAAATTGATCTCGATCCTGGCGTCACCTACTGGAGCCTGCAGCAGACAATCTCACGCTTTCGCACTGAGAACGATCATTGCATATTTATGTCTTTCGAACAACAAACAAGCAAAAGTTTGGTGGTATCGTACCGTTAATATCCGCCGAATTTCGTAACGGACGCGTCGGACAAAATGTATAAAAGGATTCCGCCTTGTAAGAACGCATAATTATGATATAACCGGGCCGGTGTCTGAGAACCGAAATAATGCGAGGTACGTACTTAGGTATATGTACCAAGTGCGATCAATAAATTATTGAGAAAGTCTTGTCAAAAATTTATTTGCGAAGATGTTTCGACGTTACAGCAACGTATACAAACATGTTTTTATTCTTCTAAAATTTAATTAAAATAGGCTCACTCTGTCAAAAAGTATTAACTTCTGTATGTTAATATTCCACACACGAAATCTATTTGGAATACGGTACAAAAATGCACTGAATGACAGTCAACAAGGTGTGTTCTATTAGTGATTTTCAAATGTCAAAGAAACATGACACGGCGAGAGTATACGTTGTATTTTAGTTAACGTATTGTAAAAGTAAATTTCATCAATTAAATGATAGATCGGCATCATTTTCTTCGCCACGATATCTTCTACTTCAAAGTGAATTCCTACTTTTCATTACAATATAATTGCATATCTTCATTTTTTAATATTATTAGTCGCTTTAATTGAATTTAGAAATTTTTATTATAAAAATTTGACATTTCATACATAAATCCATATTTGATTGCACGTTGAATTTAAGGTTAAATATAATTAGAAGTTAGGTACATGTTTTTTCATAATACTTAAGAGGTTTTTTAAAAATACAATCTCAAAATACTATTAAATAACATATTTCTTTGAAGAATATAATTTTGTACACTTTGTAATACATTTTAAACGAATTATAATAAATGACATTTGTTTGAATATTATAGATACCCTAAATGGAATAGTAATTGCTATGCAAGAAGTATCTACTAGGTTGACCTTGAAATTTTTGTGTACTTTGTCAGCAATGCATATAGTGTAAAGTTTCATTACTACTTTATCTTTTATTATTTTTACTTTGAGTATTATATTTTTGTTGGATATTAAATTAATATATGCATATAAAAAATTTAAACATTTGATAAATGATATACTAACACGTAAAGTCATTTTTCAAACTTTTTACATAAAATAACAATGTTAACATAATAGTGTAGCATTTACATTGTATAATGTATTTCTATACATATTTATATTCTTAAACATTTACTTTATATATTAAAGGTGGACAAGTATGAAATATTAAACATGTCTCATGGCTGGAGGCAGGAGCAACAACAAGCGAAGTGGAAATTTAGACAGAACACATCAATGGCTTCGTTGCCATCAGCTTTATGCTTCTGTCACGCCTGAACTTCCTTCAAGTGAAACATTTAAAAAGTATCAACTTGCAGAGGAGAACCGTGTTATCGCAAAAAGTCTTAGCAATCTGCAGAATAACATTTGGAGGTAAAGTAATAATTTTATATTTGCATAAAAAAATTAAAAACCATCAACTATGAAATTCTAGAAACTTAATTCAAAAGCCAGAGAATGCTATCTTTGTTACTGATCAATTATATAATGTGTGAGATACTATATTATCAAATAAAAATAAGTTACTCACAACCAGAAAAATATTGATATCACACATTCATGCATGTTGTATTTATAATACCACTCACAATCGTATATTATGTGATTTATATTATTAATATGTATTATATTAAATATTGAATTGATTGGCATATACTGTACAAAATTATACAATTTTTGAAACTCTTGACTTGTTAGATTGTAGAAAAATTTTGTAAAGATTTCGTTATCTTCTTTTCCATTATGTATTAACCATTGCATCCACTTAAAGTTTGTCTTTATAATTATTACCAATCTGTAATTGATGAGAATGCGTGTATAAAGTTATTTATGTGTGTACAAAATATAAACTCTTAAATACATAAACTGAATAGAGTGTTTTATTGTAGAATATTTACGGACTCCTTGTATTGTGATCTTAACATAATACATGGATATAATGTAATACGAACAAACCAGTGTATTGTTAAAACCAGAGCTCCACATTTTTACGAGGTTCTCCAACCTTATTTTATATACACTAATAATCACATTGATTGCATCCTTGATAAACCAGGAATTTTTCATCATATTCAAGGCTTTGTGAGGTATCACCATATCACTAATCATATACCTAAAAGCAATATCTATGAGAATATGTATATATCTCTTACTTAAACTCTGCAATTGAAATTTCACATAGATTTTTACTTAATTCAGGAATATTTACACCTTTGAAAGAATTTAATCACAACAACAATGTCATTAATGTTAACAGTAACAATAACTCTTAACAGTAAATACAAATATTCCTGAATTAGTATTTATTACATTTCATATATATAATTCATCTGTTTTACTAAATATTATGTAGTTTTAGAATCTAAATAAAATGTGCTTACCTATTTCCTAAATTCATATGCAACTTTGATGTGCACAAGTATATAAATGTTTGATGTATAGATGTAATGTAAATTATAGAATGTATAAGGTATCTAACCCAGGACTCAACACCTAAATATCTTTATTATTTTTAGTGACATAAGAAATATTTCAAAAGAAAAGTATTATAAATAGAAAACTCTTTTTGTGGTTATTTTACTTTTTATGTTACAAATGCTCAAAATAATCTCCATTAACAGCAGTGGTACACTAAAACAAGAATTTATCATATTTTTTATTTATGCATGCTGTTTTAAGCATATGCATAGCGTTGGTAAACATAAATTGGTATATATATGTAGAATCGCATAATTATAATTTGTTCTGCTATTGTATTAGAAATAATCGAAAAAGCATATCAATATCTATCAGTTTTTGATTTTAAACAGTACTTTATTGTCAACAGACATCACTTTGAGCATTTATAACATAAAACATAAGTACATATACCATCCTAACATTCTTATAAAATTTTATTACTCTTATAATGTTCAGGATCACTTTAAAGTAAAAGTCAACTTAAACATACTTACTTTTACTTTTACAAAATGCAGTAGAAGAAGTATGTCTTCTCTATTATTAAAAATAAAGAAGTTCTCAAATTTTCAGTGTTAGGTGGCACATCCAGTATAATATAGAATTATCTTGTCCCAGAAATTATAAAAAAAAAACTGTAAATCATAATACAATTAACTCTCTTTTAATGCACTTTTTTATGCAAGAACAAATATGTCATAATACAGTATAGAATGAAGTCTTGTTTCTTTTTGTTAATTATTTGTAGGTATCATTTGAAATCCTCATGTTGTCAGCAGACCTAAAAATAATCTCTTTCTTCAATACATATTACAAGACTTTCTTGCCATATAGTGGGTCTAAATATACACACTTTTTACATGGTAATATATATCATTTAAAAAGTATTCTATCAAAAGAGAACTTTTTCAGATAATATCAATTTTGTATGCAGTTTTCAAAATACTCGATTTCTTTTTATGCAATTGTTTTATGCAAAATATATTTATAGTGTAAATAGGGGTTGGATTTATTGTTATTAATATATCAAAAACAAGTTTTCATTACTTATTTTACTGCTTTATTTCTTTTCTATGCACCTATTATCTTCTTTAGTGTTTTACTATTAATTGTGTCTAAATATATATGTGTTACTCAAATAAAAATACAAATTATAAAACCTAATTAGCATGTTATACTATCTCAATTTATCACCACTATTACCAGTGTCATAGAATGCACATAATAGAATACTCTATATTTTAGATATGTTTTCCTTTTATTTTTATTTGTTGTGAAATGTGTTTTAATACTTTGTACATTTTCAGGTGTTTATATAACAATACAAATTTAATACAAGAGGAACAACTGCTGGTAGAACTTATATTGAACGTTACTTATGTATCAAAATTTGTGAACACTCCTTGCGTTAATAATACTTCTGACATCAGTGAAAGGTTACAAATTTTAATTATAATCTACAATTTATTTTGTTAATTTTTAAAATAAAATATATTATTCATTTTTTCTACATATTTCTATTGTGTGTTCACTAATGTGTATTTTTTTGCTAAAGATATGTGGATTGCACAAAAACAGATTGTAATGTAACAATAAATCTTAGAAATACAAGAAATGTAAAAGAGTATGCTGCAGTGGATGTAAGTCCCACTTTATCCGATATGGCTGATTCTGGTTTAGAAACTGGTTCCGTAAGTCCACATGAAAATACAGCATCTGAAAATTCTAGTACTGATTTTGAAGAATTACAAGTCACCGAATATGCATCTACGAATGAAGATTTTGATAAAATACGTGTTAGATGTGTTAATAACAGAGATCAAAAAGTAGTCGCAGACTCAGACCGTTATGATTCAGTCAATAATTATAACAGTACATGCCATATAAGAGACTTGGTAGAGTCAGGATTGATGGAATGTGCTTCAAATGAACATAGCGCAACATGTTCTTCTGTCGATGCGGAACAACCACAACTAGATTCATCTAGTTCATCTGTGGAAAATGCGCAGAAAGCTAAAGTATACACAGATGAAATTTTTCAGTATGAAAATCAAGTGCTTAGTGATCCATTTTATGAATCTGACTGCGGAAGCGATGAAAACGAGTTGTTTGAATTTGTTGATCTTGGTAATGCATCTTCCGTAAGCGCGGACGTGGAAAAGGAATCAGCTAAAGAAGAGTCCATAGAAAAGTCGCAAGATGAAAAGTCATGTCATTATGATTATTCTCAAGTTGAAGATGCACAGTCGGAAGATACAAAAGTTGAAGCATCTCATGATGTGTCGAAACAAACAAGTTCCTGTAATACAAGCAATTATTATTTTATTGATGCATCAACCTTGAATGATGAAACCATAGTACTACCTTCAACTGTAACTAAAAATCAATGTTTCGATGAAAAACCACAATCGCACACTTCCCGTCCTTCTGAATATAATACAAACAAATCTAACGACCTTACCGAGGATCAGTGTTACAAATTCACATCTGTCAAAACAAGTAATTTACAAATGGGACATGAAAGGGTAGCAGAATTTGAAAGAGAAATAAAACTCACGGAACATCTAGAACCATTTGCAGATGCAAGAAAAATAAGGAGGACCGATTCTACTTCGGAAGATAAAACAAGCATAGGTACAGAAACTAACAAAGAATCTTTAGTTGTAGAAATTAAAGAAGCAGATAGTGGTGAAAGCGCACATCCATCTCCTTACCCTGATAATAACAAAAATATGAATAATGATCGACACATTGTATCGCGGACGAATAACGACAATGACACCTCTATTAACTTAGATAATAAAAAAGAAGTAATCGAGCAAGTAAACGAAAAAGATACAGATTTCATGGAAGACATTCGACGACCTTCTCTTATCAGGAGAAATACGTTTGAGTTAGATTCTAATGACGAAAAGTTATCAGTGTTGAGGCAAGAATATGAACGACGACAAGGTACTTTAGTTTTCCAAAATGCTATACCTCAATATTCAGGGCATCGTGTCGATGGTGATTCATGTTTCATCCCACCTGATGAACCTGAGATTCCTATAAGCAATGTACTAAACAAATTTGCTATGGATGTTCAAATGCCAACTGCTACTCAATATCATACAATGCCGTATTTGCCATTGTGCAATGAAAAGTATGAGATTGATCATACGTCAACAGAAACTAATAATTCCCTACAAAATGACGGTAAATCTAATATAACTTATCCAGTAACAAGAAGCGCTAGTGACAAAATGGTAATGGACTGTGGTGCAGAGTTGGATAATGGGTCAAACAGTTGCAGTAACAGTTTACCTGTTACATTAAATTGTATATTAGAAAAGGACACTAAGACGGATACATTAAAGAAGACTAAGTGTGACGACACCACGCCTATTATTTCTGGTGGAGTCAGCACTTCGGATTATTCTAAACCTACTGATAGTCCTACTGTGCGTCGGAAAACAGAGTCTACACCAATTGTTTCGGGAGGTTCTGTCATTATGAGTGAACCTGAAGTAAAAATAAAATCAACAAGAATGTCTTCTTCCATGACTGCATGGGTAGTTGATATGAGTGATTGTAATAAAAATGACCCCAAATCAGCGAATAATTCGCATGTAGGCATGTCTCAAAGTTTTTCTACTTCAGAATGTGTCAAGAAACCTATAAGAAAAATAAGTCATGAAAAACACGGTAGCTTAGGTTTCTTTGTTAATTTGAAGGATATGGATTCTAAACCCGTTACACAGCAACAGATTTGTCCACCACAGAAAAAAGATCAAAATGA
The DNA here is from genome assembly GCF_051020985.1 of Nomia melanderi. Classification (NCBI taxonomy): domain Eukaryota; kingdom Metazoa; phylum Arthropoda; class Insecta; order Hymenoptera; family Halictidae; genus Nomia; species Nomia melanderi. Next base: position 9,658,907 of record NC_135005.1, read on the forward strand.
AAGTGGTAAGTCCTATTGTGAATTTTATGTTGACATGTCTCACGCAAATAACGCATTAAAAATTAAGAAGTTAGAAACGGAAGAATCTACTAACAAACCTGACAAGTTTAATGAAGCAAACGACAAGAAGAACATATTCTCTATGTTCATTGATTTAAGCAATCCACCAACGAACTCAGAAACTACTGTACAACAAACGCACAGAAGAAGTTTCTCTACATTTTATGATAAACGCGTGGAAATAAAATCAGATGATACTAATTCTAGCGAGAATAGTACAACTAGAGAAGATCAATCAATCAATGAACAAAAATCTATTCGAGAAAAGGCTAAACCAAGCGTGTTTATGTACATAGAGTCGGATTCACCAGTGGTTAGAAGAAGAACATTGTCATCGTCGAGACCGGCATTCAAACGACATTCTTGGAATGTGGATAAAACGCAAAGTACCAATAATAATAATGGGCACATTGTAAAAGAAATTATGTTCAGGAAGGAACACAAACGAGCACATAGCCTGTCGGTAGATCGTGGAGACTTAAAGAAATTACAAGCAAAGCCCAGTTGTTCGAGTCATTCTTTAAGTGACACAATAAAACCAGAATGTGCTGCTCAAAAAAATTCTAAATTTCTTAAAGAAGGAAACGGAGTCCTGAGTAACATGGATACATCTTCAGAAGATGCATTTGAATATGATACAAGGGACACACCTCCGAATTCTCATGTTGAAGTGATTAATGAAGAACTTCGCGTGAGCGTAAAAGAACATGAGTACACTGAATTGAAAACCGATCGAACTACGGATAATCTTAATACTAGTGATGTTAAAACATACGAAGATGAATATTCAGAAACTTCCGCGTGGGAAAAAACATGTACAGAGAGTACTGAAGGACAAACCCGTAAAAGTGAGACTTTCGATATCAGTAGCGGTAGCGGGCCATCTCCAGATAGTGATAATCATGATTATGAATTATCAGAATTGTTAAACGGTGAAGTGCCAAACTTAGATCGAACACAAACAGTTCCTGCTGTATGTAATAAAATATCTGAGACGCATAAATCTTTAAATGAAACAATCAAAAAAATTGAAAGTGAATTTAAAGATCCAGATTACGAAAAACCAGAAACTACATATGAAAACCATAACACGGCATCAAAGAAAAATGACAGAGCCATGAAACTTAATCTTGTAGCAACAACATCCAACTTTGTTCGATTATCGGATTTGGATAAAACGCCTATTGCTTCTCGTACATCGGATACTTTAATTGTAAAGGAAGACAGAACTGCGTATCGAATGTGTAATAGCATCCCAGAAACTTCTTGGATTGAAAGCAAGTTAGGTATGTCCAGAACAAATGGATCGGTTAGACCACTTCCCAGGAAATTCACATCGATCATGAGCACTTCCTTGCCATCTAAACAAAAATCTCCTCTTGAGGACTTAACAGGAGAATATGATGGTGAAGGTATTATATCAGAATCTGATTTAAGTAGTATGCAGAGTAGCATGGGTCGTTCTGGGGCAGGTACGTAGTCTGTTTGTTAGAAGAAAAATATATATTTCAATTATTATAAATAAATAAAATATTAATTCATTTATTTTTTTCAGAAGGAAGTACAGAAGAAACTGAAACATCGAGTTTAGCAGGTGGAAGACCATACAATAGATTGGGAGAAGATTTACTAAGAATGTTCTTAGAAGAAATTAATCCAGATGTTACGATTGATGTAGCTGGTCGTCGCATAAGAGCTCACAAATGTATATTAAGTTCTCGTTGTCAATATTTTGCAGCGATTCTTAGCGGGGGGTGGATTGAAAATGCGGGAAATGTTATTTCCTTGCAAGGATACTCTTATGATGCAGTACATTTTGCATTATGTCACATTTATAGTGGGGAAAGTAATATACCAGATTCTATAAGTATAGTAGAATTAGCAACTTTGGCTGATATGCTATGCTTGGAGGGTCTTAAAGAGGTTATAGGATATACGCTTAAAGTTAAATATTGCCATTTGTTTCATAAGGTACATATAATTTCTAAAAATGTACATTATTTCTTTTTGTAAAACATAATAATTATTAATTCTTTTGTTTCAGCCCTGTCAAATATGCGCCGTAGGTGTACTAGAATGTATACCTTTGGCGGCAGCTTATGGTCTAGATGAGGTATATCGTAAATCTCTTCGTTGGGTCACAAGACACTTCGTACGAATATGGCCATGCAAGGCATTTGCAACTCTTCCAAGAGAATTGATGGAAAAATGTTACCATCAACATATTGTACACATGGTACGTAATATTTAATATAAAAATTTCGTTTAAGTGGGTAATAATTACTACATTGTCATTATACATTGTTAGTCAACGGACAATGTGCTTCAAACTATGATGGATTGTGATAAACTCCTTGCAACCCTGCCAAATGTGCGTTGGGCAGAACCAGTATTTAGAATGGTTTCGAATTTATTGGAAACATCAATGAAGTTTTTATCAGATAATTTCTCGGGAATATTGGGAAATGAAAATTTTCAATCCCTTGGTCGAGAATTGACATGGAATATCAGTCGATTAGAAGATAATTTCTTAGCTGCTGCAGAACATTTGCCTCCTGAACAAGCGTGTAAAAGTTATTCGAAATTACATAAAATGTTGGCATCGGTACAAGTAGACGAGAATCAGGAGAAAATGAAATGGGGTCCTTTGTTTATTGATTTTCTGAAGAAAATTCAAAGTCGTGTAGAGAAGTGTTTAGTCAGAGATGCAGCACGAGCAGCGAGGACCACAACATGGTTAAAAATGGATCTAGAACTGCGACGTAGAATACAAGAGTTAGCTTGCCTTGTTATTCTACCTCATGAAACTTCAAAACGTCAATCAAGGCATTCTAACTTTGTAAAAGTAAATAACAGTGTATGTAATATATAAATTAATTTCCATTACAAAATTGTCTACCCTGCTTTAATCATTTACTTTTTATAGGAACCTAAATCATCGTTGAGTCGCTCAACAACAAATCGCAATTTGGATTTAAAACGTGTGAAAATGGTTATATCGAAACATAATGATAAAACTTTAAAACAAATGGTCGCTGTACAGCAAACAAAAAAGGTAATAAACAAACCTAAAACTGATCCGTTGGAACGTAAGATGCAAGATGATAAACCAGCTACGACGGAAACAAGTAGACCAAAATCTTGGCCCAATAAAATAGAGGTAATTTCTAATACATTTTTATCTCTTCGGTACCATGCTACATTTTCGGAGTTCAATAGATTTCCTCAAATAATACTTGTATTTGTTGTTTTTTTTTTCATATCTCAATTTTCAGGTGAAGTCAAGATACTTAGAACCTAGAAATAAGTCTGTTCCCAAAGAAACTGTTCAACCACCACACCAGGAAAAAGTGCTAGTACATCAACGTCGAAAAATAATGATTTCGTCATCGGATTCATCTCGGACATCTAGTCCCGCTATGAAACGCGCTACTGATAAAAAACCATTGGCCAAGATAAAGTTACCTATAAAGAAGGATGTGAAGGCTCTCTCTTCTGATAGCCTAACAGATCCTAATTCGAGTAGAACGAATAATAAGAAGGATTCACTCAGCAAAAGTTGTGGCATTACACGCCCAGAATCGCCAACTTTTAAACAAAAGAATGTCGAGATAGGATTATCTGTGGATTCATTGGCAGAATCAAAAAATAAACCTGTAGCCGCCAAAAAGAAAACTACTAAAATGGATACCTCAATGTCTACGGATAGTCTTATGACTGAGATCACAACCACGCCCAAATCAAATGTATCAAATAAATTATCACCGACTTTAGGGAAAACAATTAACAAAACACAAGCTTATGATAAGGTAAAAAAGAGTTCGCCACCGACTCAGCAAAGAAGTCCGCTGACAGCAACAAGAAGGCCACTTAGATCTTTAGAAAGCTCGACTGCAGCTAGCAGAAGTAGGGTAGCAGCTATAAGCGCTTACCATGGTTCGCCTAGTTTGCGACGAAATCTTCTAGATGCTGCAAAAACACCAGATATTTCAAGTAAGTTAATAAATAATGTGTCATCCAAACCTGCGAATACACGATCGGTTGCACAGTCCGTAACCAATCATTCTAATTTAAAAAAAGAAAAGAAAGAAGTATTGCCAAATCAACAGAGTTCTGAAAGCCCTAGTAAAAGATCTTCCCCAATATCATCTGGCGCTTATAAAGTAAGTAAATCTGCGGTAACCAATAAAAGAACGGCGAGTAAGGCTTCGAACGATGATAAGATTAAAAATAAATGCCATAATGGGGAAGTTGCAAAACAACCTACAGTAGGCTCTAGGTCGGGAACTTTTCTAAAAGACGAACCTACGATACTTAAGAAAGCAGATATTAAATCTTCTCAAATCAATACTTAAATTTATAGACTGGTCGCTGTGTATGTTTTTATGGTTACATTGCACCATTAGATTTATGACTCATATATATATATATACATATATATATATATATATATATACAAACTGTCATCTCTAATTGCAAACGTGATAATTCCAACTGCGAATTCGTACTATGTATAAAAATAGAATTACATATAATTTTAATTTAATGCAAGTTGCAGTTAATATAATCATAAAAGAAAATATATTTAAAATGCATTTACTAGATATATAGAAAATGTGCTATGATTTTGTTGTAATGTTAAAAGTATCTATAAATGAAATATGGCACTAGGGATATATAACTTTCAAATTAAATTGTTTTTCAATTATTTGGTATATGACAAACGGAGTAAGAATATTATTAGCAACAATTTGGGTATTAATTACATTCAGTTCATTATACTTCACAGTAATACTGATAAAAATATCACGTTTGATCATAAATGTAGTTAGCTTAATGTCCCACCCAGTTTTCAACCAATGCGCGCATTAATATGTCATAGTATTACACACGCATATTTATAGATTATAAATCTAACATGGCCAGTTAGATAATATTTAGATAGATTTTTCTTTCTTCCACACTAAAAAGCCATATCACAAAAAATTGTTTAATAGAATTATTTACTTGTTTAACCAGTTGCAGTATATGTAAAGTACATCCTTGTCTTACCATTTAATGTTGCCATCTTAATAATTCTGATTGTAAGTAGAATTCTGTTTACCCTCCAGTGATCCTAATTAATGAATTATATATAGTTATTGTATTTATTTATTATTACATTTATATCTATATTTTGCAATGTACATTTCTATGCAATATTTGTATCTAGTCATTTATATATTTTAAATATTTACTTTTATGTAATGTTAATAAACAATTCGATATAATGTTAAAAAAACCGTCTAATTCTTTAAATTTTTATTTTCTATGAAATTTAAGTACTAGCAAAAAAAACTAAATTAAAATTTGTAAAAATATTTATATACAATTACAATTATTTTAGATACGCAACGATGTATGTACAACTAATTTTTACACGTCCAGCAGTGTGCCTCTAGGTCTTGCTCTCTTTTGTTCTGCTTCAGGTGGAGGCATTGTCTTTCGTTTATTCATTCCTTTTCTTTCCAATTGTTTTTCTATTATTCGAGCATTATTCGCATAAGAGTCAGCAACTTCTCTCTGAAAATACAAAATACATAGAATGTGATACAAGAATGTAATAGTCAATAAATATACTCACAGCTTCAATTTCATCTTCTTCTTCGTCAATAGTAGAGACAGTGACAGAACTGAATTTTCCCATATTTTTGGTATGTTTTGTTACCATTATCTTTTTTGGCTTTTCAATAGCTACTTGATTATATATATCCGTCATAGGACCTTCACCAGAACTTTTAATTACAGCACCCTTCACAATAAACACAACATTCGTTGCTTGATCATGTTTGTAATAAAGAAAGAGTCCACACCTGTAATGCATATAGGATTTATAATTAATGATTGCCGACAGTTTTTTTTTTTATTGCTTTTGTATGAAATAAACTGCATAAATAGTTAGAAAAAGTTCTTACTTTTTACACTTTTGACGATATTGTTTCTCTATGCCTTCAGGCCGTTTTAAATACACGATTTCATCTTGTTCACAAGTCATTTTATGAGCATGTTTACTACCATCAATAACTCGTGCACCATCTCTCTTTCTCAGTGGCAATTTGTCTATTGCACAATCTGTAAAAACATGAATAAATAGAGCTTATTCTTAATATATTATTCTACTATATTCTTAAATTGCAAGGAATAAAATATAAACGTAAATAATAGCTACGTAGAACCTAACCTAAAATCAATGTCATTTGTCCACATAAACAATAATAGATATGTAACGGTTTTTCTTCGCTGTATTCTTCTTGATCTTTGGTATCGGAACATATTATACTTCTTGAAACTACTTTCGGCATTTTTACTTTAAATTATACAATTAAAATACAAGTTCAAGTTGTGCTTGTCAAATTATGTTTACAAACGTGTTTTGATTCATAATCGATTAATCGAATCATTTCCGAATCTAAATTTTAGTGCGCATGCGTTCCGAAGGCATAAGGATATGTACTTATATATCTTTTACATGTAAATGTTAAAAATTGTAAACTATTTTATACATTACAATATATAATTTTATATAAATAATCTTTTATCAATCCCTTGTTATAAAATCTATCTCTTGTGCGAATTGGAGACATTTTGAACAAGATTATTTACAGTCAGTATACAAAGATTTCATTTTTATGTTTATTTAATTAAATGCGTTTATAAATATTATGTGTTTATTTATTCAATGAAACATTATTTTATTTTATAACAGAAAATCTCCAGTTTTAAAAATCGTACGGACTACGTCTTTTTCATTTTTATTTGAAATATTCTAGATAGATAATGCAAATGTTTATCTCTGTTTTCTGTATACAAAAATTGCAGGAATTTAGGTGACTTGAAAATCCCAACTTTTTTTCATACAATTTTGTAGGAAACCTCGGAACAAGTAGTAGACAATTTCTTTCTTGTCCAATTTCGGTTTTTTAGGGTGAAATCACCTATGAATAGAAATAGTTGTTACCGTATTTTCCTACATACCTTAAAAATTATAGTAGATATAAAAAAAGTATATGGAATCAAAAGTGAATGTTTTTTATTCTTTATAAGATGGTGCTATTAAATTATTTGAAGTTGTTTATTTTAATTAAAAATCCCCCACCACCCTTGTTATTAACATTTTTTACTTTTCTGTCCACTCCCCGATATACAGAATAAATCCAGATAAATATTTTAAATACGCTGATCACGTCGGTGAATGTAGTGTTCAAATCATTTTCTACGATGCGTGCTTCTTGCACGTTTGTCGTTGCACTTTGAACGATGCGTTATCGGTTATCAAGTATGTGTGTAATCTTTGGTATACCTTTATCGCACGATGTAACATGTTAGATTTGTTCTACAATCTTTGCATACAACTAAATAAAAGAAATAGGAAAAAACAGTAATCCGATTTTTCTAAAGTTAAAGTGTTAACGCCTCTCTTTCAAGACAGCAGCTAAATTTAGCACCAATTCACCTCATGAGTACTTTGGTTATTACATCTCTTGTATTACCGTACTCTCGTTATCTTTTCAATTACATCCAGCATCAGTGGTAAAAATATAAAAACGTTAACAGCGAAAAATGTGTAATTGGTTTAAAAGTTCTTTAAACATCAAAAAAATTTCAACTGACCAAAAGCTCAATAAAAAGCAAACGAGAAAATCAAACATGTTTTCCAAACATCAGTGAAACGGTTATACCGGTGGTGACGCTGTTCAGAAACTACCCCCGCAGACCCAACTCCGTGCCATCCCGTCGCGCAATATCGCTTCGGTTGCAACCGTAAGATGACATTAGTCATGCGAAAATGTGCCGCCATCTGGCGACGCTGGCTGCGTATCAGTCAGGATGAGCCAAGAGGATTTTCCAGTGGCTCCTGTGGTCGGAAATTTCACTCGACCGCACTCGGCGTTCAGTCGCGGTACAGCGTTTGACACGCAGTCGAAGAGGGCCAGTAGAAGCGAGCACGAGATGCCAAATGGTGGGTGGTGAGTAGCCGAGTTGGTCGCGCAACGTCCGTCAGATAATATGTGAACAGTGATAAATCGGCGTGGTGTGGTGCAGACTCGATTCACAATTGTGGCTCGTAAACCTCGTGTGATCTGTAAAAGGTAAAAGGCGACAAAAGTGCAGTGACTCGACATTTGATTGGTAGTGCACGCAGAGCAGCGGCCCTTCGCGTACACACACAGACACACACGTACGTACGTATTAAAACATACTCATATACAAAACGCTCGCACTTACACTCTTCCTCCCCTTGTCTCTCCGTTTCTTCTCCGTCTCTTTTCCCCTCTCTCTCTCCCTTTTTTCTTCTCTTCTCCGTCTCTCCCGTTCTCTCTCTGTTCCACCTTCTCCACTGCTGACGTTCCTTCTGCATTCCTGCAGTAGCTCGCACGTACTTGTACTTTTTTCCCTCGGTTTATTCGAGATTTACGACTGCGCCCCCTCCGTCGTCGGACTCCGTACGAATGCGTTCTACGGTTTTCCAACTTGTTACGAACGACAGTCGAACTGTCCGCGGCCGGCTTCCTCGTTGGAATTCGATTGCACGGTACCGTCCACGCACAGAGAGGTAGCGAGAGAAAGGGCGAGACGGAAGAAACAGGAGAGACGAAGAAATTACGGCCTACGATTGTGATCATCGAAACGTACCAATGAAACCAGCGGAAAAGTGAGAAACAGGATTTTTCTGATTTATTTATTATTAATTAGAGAAACCAGTGAAGGGTTCAGAGGATGGTATTCCATTGTATCGAAGGCGTCTCTCTTTGTTTACTTTCGTCTTGTCGCGGACTGGACGAAACGTGAGAATGTTCCCCGCGGTGTATCACCTAAATACAATTGTTCACGGTCTTTGTGATCCTGGCAGGGATTTATATGGTAACCCCGTTACGCACGATTCTACGGAATGAAACTAGCTGCGGTACCGTGGGCGTTTTAGCTTTAGAGAGATATCGGTGTTGATCGGAAAATCTCGAGATCGGCGTATCTGTCAGCTGATGGTAAGTCAGCCATGTCACGACTGCTCGCGTTCCTCGCCGTGTGTACACTTGCATATATTATGACAGTTTTAAATCTTTGCTCTTGTAATGTCGTCGCAGCCGCCGCTTCGCGTATCTAGGATCAAGGACGGATTTTATGATCCGGATTCGTCCCGTGAGTAAACGTTACATTCGATTTGTTCCATTGAAGAAATTCTTGAATTCTGTTCTCTTTAACCCTATGCACTTGACAATACTTGTTATTATGAATATTCGTTATTTTCTGATGAAATATCGGTGATCTTATTCTTTGTGACGTAAAGAAAGATCTTGCATAAATTAAGAGATAGAACTGTTTTATTTTTATATTTTGAATGTTGATGCTTTATACAAAATGCCATGTTGAATTTCAAATTTTATAATTTTCCTCTGTTGAATCAAACGATTGAAAATCTTTTGAGTGCAAAGGGTTAATACGTTCCTCCAACTGGTCAACGAACCGGTTTTAAGGACCGGTGAATTTGTTTACATAAAATATTTTTGAATTTTTATGTACATACTGTATACACATATCATATGCTAAAATGATTTAAATCATTTGAATTATTGAATACAATTTCGAATATTCTTATAAAAACCTATATTGTTGTCAGGCATAAATTGGTGTGCAAATACAATTAAATTCATGAAGGACTCGTAACCTAAAAACTCTCGTATACTTGTGGTCGATCAGCAAGGTGTTAAAATTTGAATTAAAATTCTGCTTTTTCTTTCGTCCGTTTAATTTCGCATCGCATTGTTTACTTTTATTTTGTAACCAGTTATTTGACTCGTGTACACAGATAGGTACATATATACAAACGTATATGTCAATACGGTTAGTGTTAAAGCTTCCATTTTTATTTAACAAGATTTGTGTCTCTGATTTCGTTATTTCAATGAAAAATTTTGAATAATGTTGGTAAATAAAAGAAAACTGAAATATATGTACATACATCTTTAATATTGACATCTTTTACCGTCGAAGAATGTTCGAAATGTTCAAAATTGTTCGACAGCGTCATCATTCAATTTGATTCGGTTAGGTAATTCGATAAAGCGGTCGAAGTAAAAGAAATAATCATTAAATCCGCTTCAACCTTACATAACGACTTTTATTCAGTACTGAAAGAAGGCTTCTGCGTCATGTAAGACGGTTCGCCTCGCTAATTTGATTCAAGTGAACATCAGTTTTTGAAAAGCTCGGAGAAAGTAAGCTAGACTGCAGATCTTTATATAAATTCAAGTTTGTAATAATCATAATTACTAAGATTGAATGACAACGGAAAATTTTTTTTTTTGTTAAAATATAAGAGGCACTATCCTTTGGATATTTTATATATTCAATCATGTGCATTCTAAGCAATTTTACATTTTTAAATTTCTCATAAATGCATCCATTTATGATCGCCTATTTGAGTGCAGATCATATAATTCGTAAAGTTAACATTATGCTTTGCATAGTTCAACAATATGAGAAATATATATATATAGAAATAATTTATGCGATTTTTCGATTAGTTAATTTTTAACAAAGTAGCGAGAACATAAAGGAATAATATCAAAATATATAAAAGTTACCAAAAATTGGAATATAAGTTAATATTTTATTAAAAAAATCTATACAGTTCATTATCAATATATAATCGAAATTTCCGTGGCACGGGACGTGTCAAAAATGTCGTCTATATTATGTCATTGGAAACCGTAGAATATTTCAAGTGAAAATCTTTCGATTTACTCTGGTAAAGCCGTAGTTACTTTTATCTGCCGCGTAGTGAAACGCAATGCTACGCAACGCAACAGAGTGCGTTCACACGTTTCTTGCGCGCATTGATCAGAGATACTCTATCTATTTGCACTTGTATTGACTGTCTTTGAAGGACACCGTCGCGAGTGAAAGAACTTCTCTGTTTAGCAAATAAACAAGTTCTGCGTTTTATCTTTCATCCCGTGGCAAGACGTTCCGCTTCGTATTCCTTACAGGATTCTTGTCGCCGGAACGTCCATCTGCATCCCGCAAAGTTTGAATATTTTCTAAACTTACGGTTTTCGATCTCTTCGTAATCGGTTATCATCTAAACTGAAGCACAAACATTTTAACGCCATCAGTTGGCACTAGAACTATTAAACAAGTCAAATTGACCTATTTCAGAATTGCTATTTTGCAAGTATTTAAATTATGAAGACGCTTTGTCTGGAGATTTTAAAATAAAGTGTATTTGTACAGATACAAGAATAATAGACCTTTCAAATCTTAAGAAGTATATTGTCGTAATTATTATAAAAAATTAGAAATAAGTTACTCTTGTTAAGTTTTCAGATATTTAAAGTTTTTAAGATATGAATAATTGCAAACTGAGAAATCTGAAACCCGTTATTTTCGGTTACGTTCGAGCAGTGCTCCCTGCAAGATTGTATTACACTTGTGTAAGTACACATGCACGTGATCACTTGCAAATAAATTGAAGTAGAAGGGATTAACACAATTGCATCAGGAAATTTTCTACAACTTCCCTATAAAAAAGAGTATTTTCACAATATCAAAATATTTCATTATACGTGTATCAAGACAGCGATTATTATTCTTGTAATTAGTATATAATATAACATATAACCTAGTATTCTAACACAAAGTACGAAAATCCTATAACACAATTCTCGTTTTCCGACGACAACGCTTATTCTTAAAAAACGAGAATTCTCGTTCCCTGACGCGAATGTGTTAATAGATCTATCGTTGGAACATCGGCTGTTCCCTAAAGAGGAGACGGCAAGCGTGGCAACGAGCGCGTGGACGACGCGCGACGCGAAGCTTGAATTTTGTCGACCACGCGAAAAAGGACAAAGGCTGGGGCCTTTTATCCGCCCTGGAGCCGGCACCGAGTCGGTACGAAGCCGGTGCAACCCACACGCGTTGCTTACTTAGGCTACCTACGTTACACATCGATAAAAATTTGTTTGCACGAACGACAAAGAGTAGTCGCACCGTGGATGCGCCTAGATTGCACGCGCAAACGCGGCGACCGAGATTTTTCCGTGAGATCCGGGAAAGCACACGCGAACGTCACGCAGTGTTTGTCCTTAAACACTTTTGAACGAAAGGAAAACATCATGAACACGATCACCCGGAAGAATTTTCTATTATTGGAATCATTGATCACGCGCGGCGCAGTTCCTGCTCAATTATCGTTTCAGATGTTTCTTGACTTTTCTCCTTCTGCCTCGTAAAATAGTTCCAATTATTATCACAATTGACGCATCTGTGGCAGGGTGGATGGACTGTATATAGACTGTATATGGACTTATATGTCCCATGAAATTATGATTATTTATATTCGTACTGATTACTTATACATCAACCCTTTGCGGACGAAGACTTCCCAAAGTATACAAAAGTTTTAGCAGAATTTCAACTGTTAAATGCTAGAAAAAAAGGAAACTATGTACTGAACGTTGGTTATTTGAATAATTAAATGATTCGTTTGCAATTTTCTATTGTAGATATGAAACTTTGATGTCGCCAATATGACGATATCCGTCCTTGAAGGGTGGAGGCACATAAGTGTACCATTTGGTTGGTAACACGGTTAATAAATGAAAGTTAGGAGTTGAATTGTAGGCAGTCACGTTACAGTACTGTGGGTGTGAAAATACAATGGAAATATATTAACAGAAAGAATTGACTTTCAGAATTATTGGGCCCAATAAGGGTTATCCATTTAGCAGACACATCGACTATTGTATCGCATTTGACGATTTACGACATGTTAATTGCTGTTGAGTTGGTAGTTTCAAACCTAAACCCTAATTGCCACACATTTTTCACGAACACGTGCTCTAAAGCCCGAGTTAGTAGTGATTGATGTATCGTAAACTTTCAAATTAAACACACCCGTCAACGGGACCGACGACCGCACACTTTATTGGGCCCTGCTTGAGCTCATTAACTCTACAGACCAATTTTTACCTGAACGTAGTACAACATAGTGGTGAACATAGAGTTTTGTAGCTTTATGCTACTGCATTATTGCAGGAATTTTAATTTCTTATTTCTACGCAATTTTTTAGAGCATTAAATATTCGATATCTTGTAGCCCGTTTGAGTTGCAGAACTAAAATTGCCTAAAACTGAAATTTCTGAGAACACTAAAAAATCCTGTGAATTCTAAATAGAGATTAAAAACGTTCACGTTATCTTTGAGAATTAATTTGTATTAATATTAATCCATTTATATATATATTACTTTTATAATAATTAATTAATGTATAGTTAATTATCCGAGATTACATGAAGTCATAATTAGTTATAATTAATTAAAACGTAATTAATTAGTTATAATCAATTAAAACGTAATTAATTAGTTATAATTAATTAAAACGTAATTAATTAGTTATAATTAATTAAAACGTAATTAATTAATTATATATTAATTAATTAACGTTCCAGCAGCTTTTACATTATGAGTGACGCACTAATGAATAACACGTAAACGTTAATTCAACTGAACGAGAAACGTGACTAACGAAACTCGGTGGAGTTGCAGAATAAACAACAGAAAACGATATTCGTAGATTTGAAATTCTAAAATCGTATGTATCACCGTAAATTTCACAAATTATATTCCCAAATTTTGTTTATCTTACCTTGTATCAGCTTTTCCGCACATTCTCTCTGACAGTCTGAAAAGTTGTTGGTACTCATGCGCTACATTACGGAGCGATCATCATGCAGCAGTTTATGTAACTGCAATTACATAGTATGCTTATGAATCCCTATGTCTACAAAGTGAGGTACAGGAATTATGACTTGTATAGTACATTTCCAACCATAATAGTAACAACAGAAATTGTGAATAAGCAAATATAAAGTTAATATCGGTAGTTAGAATTAATAATTGATGACTCTAATTTGAATTTCACATATAAAAATGTCAAAGTTACCAAGATTTCAATTTTCTGAAATGTGTATATTCAACAGAGATAAGTCCGTTACAAGCAAAAAGATTAGGAAATAAAAATAGTTAAAAATATAGAACCAATGGGATTAAGTTCGTCAGACAAAAAGAAGAAAGTAATTGCAGTTTCCATTAGTAGACTATGAAAATATAAGAATACCGTTTCCAACGGATTCGAAAATTTCATTCCAGATAGAGATTCGAGATATAATAAGCCGCATCGTACGTTTACCATGAACAAGTAATATACAAACGCGTTTCAGCTTTGAAATTGCACATGTTACTAAATCACAAGGTGCAATCTGTAGACCAGAGAGAAAGTACTCGTCGTGTATAATTACTATTTTCTTACTTTGACATTACTGTTGCATACTCTTCTTTTCTTCATTTTGCACATTCTTATATTGTATATTCCGCATTCAGAGATCAATACGAAAAAAATATGTTCACAATGTATAAAGAGCTGTTTAAGTCATAGGGCTAGAGAGTAAGGTAGGTTACATCTTGCGCAGGTAGCTTATAATGACTACAAACGTTTCAGTTCTCGGTCGATAGCCAACGAAGTTAGCTCAGAAATACTTGAGACGCCCGAAGCTCAGGCATTTCGATACTTTTGTATCACAAAATACTATCTGGATTTTTATCTGATCTGATCGAACACAATCAAACACGACTGAACACGGTCAAACACGGTCAAACACGATCAAACACAATCGAAAGTGACCAAGAGGCTCCTCTGATTTCGGTCGTTTGTATCTAGATTCTAGAGTATCGTAATCCAATAATCATTTCCACTCGCAAGTAACGCAGAAGTTGTTGCAACCGATACGCAGCAAAGTTTTATTAAACTATCGGTGACGCGGTTTGAATATCGAATTGTCCTTCGATCGATGATTCATTGGCATCGAGACGACTAGTTTTAAATAGCTATCGTAAACGAGAAGCCCAGTCTCCGATGAACATTGAAAGAAAGCGACTACTGAATTAATCGATTGAACTTGTTTCATATTATCACTGTTACCGCGTCTATTGGATTCTAGTTCATCTTTCCGATCGTGAGTTTCAACGGTATTAGATTAGCATATCATTGTTTCTTTATTAGCAAGCTAGTGATCCCTTTTTAACGTCGCTACTGTTTGTAACAAGTGAAACTAATTACTCAATTTACTAAACAAATTAAGCAATGATTTCGAGGTATACGCATACCTAAATACCACGTGTTCCGTCGCGGAACAATGGAGCGTGTCCGCAGCATACGCGCCACTATCGAAAAACTTTCTCGATACATCTGTATATTTACGAATTTCTCGAAGCTCGATAAGAATACTTTTCATATTAATTTTCTATTCGATATTCGATACGTTCGCTTTCTACCAACCCCTTACTTTGTGATTTATGTCTCGGCTATGATCAACGCAACTGCTTTATAATTAATAATTTATTTAGAAAAAAGAGAAAAATTCTGAACGCATTTTATATTTACGTTTGCTTTAAAATTTTCGGCCCTGAATATAGATTTCTTCCCCTAAATCAGAGAGAGCTAAGAACAGCTGCTTTCAAATGATATTGAAGATTTTCAGTGAAAGAAATAAGATAAACACTAATAATAATAGTAATTGGCACTTAAGCTATCAGCCATAAGCAAAGATTACAGTGTGGTATTATTTTCCTTTATCTCTAAGGTGTTTTCTAGCTTTCCGGTAATTTGAATAGCAGACGATATTTTCAACTCGTCGCGCGGTCAGTTTGCCGACTAGAATTAGGGTCGACCCACCCGGTATATATTGCTGAATTGCGGAACAATAAGGATTTAAATCATCAACCCTTACCGTTAATAGACACCTCAAACTTAGCGCGGTTAAACGGTTGCTTGACCATGTTTAACCCTTTGAGGATAAATAAAAATTAAGGATTTAAAATATTACTGAAATAATTTATGTAAAATATAGATCTATTATTGTATTAAATTGGTCTAAGATTTAAAAAAAAATCATAAACTTCATTTGTACATAAAATTAAGTAAGACCACAAAGGGTTAACCTGGCCGGCGATGCAAAATCACGGAATATGAGTACGCGATACGATCGCACGCCTTTCGGTACACGTGAATTAAGTTACGAGGATATCTAATTTTAGAAAATAGCGTGAACAAATATAGTTTGTACAGTGAATTATATCTCATTGTTAATAAAAGAGAACTGTTTCAAACATCACTATAAAAAGCAAGAGATATTTCAAAATAGCACTGTTCAGATACTGAACGAAATAATATCGATTAAACAAAGGTTTCTTAGAAACGAAGAAATAGCAGACTCCATTTCTTGTCAATTACTTGTTATGACACTACTGTGGCTTTAGTTTCAAAGAAATAAGAATTTTTCACTCACTTCCAGCTTGCTGTGAATTTAGTGTCTAATCTTTCCGTGAGTATTTTAAATTTGAATATAGGATTCGTAATATTTTATTATTAATTTGTAATTTATGCTTCTTACATCTCGTTGTTACAAGTTCTTGCTTCTTTATAGCATTGTTATTCTATTACAATTGTTTCTTTTTCCTTATGCATTTGTTTTATACAATAATGATTTTTAACATACCTTTAATATCTTTTAGTCGCAGAGGACCTCCATTAAAGTAACGGTTATTATTAAAACCTAGACATTTGTTATTCTGTTTTACAGTCAGATGTTAAACGTATTTATGCCTTTCAGGGATAATTTATTTATAGATAATTTAGTGAATTTTACGATAATTTAGTCGAGTTCCTGCTTCTATTGGCGCAGCTGCGCCGCGCATTGCTCTCTTTAATCGCTGGTAAATTAAATGAGAGAAAATATTCTTTCGTTTGCTGGTATTCATAAATCACAAAGCCTGTCAATGAATAGTGTCTGGCAAAATGGAGAACTTCCGAACAAGGATCGAACTTTTCCTACCTGACACGATATTCTTCAGTTACGTTTTCGGTCAACAATGCGACTCCGCTATTCTGTAGGGGAGAATAGGGATTCGGGATCAATGAATCCCATTTTTCTATTCACGAAACCGATGCTTTTTATTCTAAAAGGAAAAGGATACAGCCGAACACGGGACTGAAAAGTGCCCTTGAACCAAGTTGAATCGACTGACCTGAGGGTAGTTACACGATGAAATCGGATTGTCAATTTTTTCTATTTTTTCGCTTGTTACGTTCTACGTGAGAATTTTGAAAAATTCTTGAACAATATTTAAATAAACTACAGCTACTGAGACCTAACTAAGACCTAACCAACTATATTAATGACTTTCCTCAAACTTTTAGTGTGAAAATACTGGTTGCGAAAAATTATAAATGCAAATTATTCTATAGTACTGTAGTTTATTACTTCACGATCTGTAGAATGGGGTTATTTTATTGATTAGTAAAACGAAAACTGTTAGAAATGAAGTGTTATTTGTTTATGGTTGAAATTTAACATTCATACTGGGACTATGGTGTTATAATTTCTTATCCTTGACAATAACACTCGTTACTCAGTGATCGATACTCAATGTTTGAATGTAGGTATTAAGGTTGAAGTGTATACCAAGGCTACGTAGTATTGTAGGTCACTGAATTCGTAATTGCATCAGCTAAAAGTCTATGAAAATTATGAAAGATGTAACTATGAATAGAACGTGAAAAATACCATGTCTCGCTTGAAGATGTTAACCTGACCTAAAAACTCAAAATGTTTCGAGACATCTAGAACATTTCTTTGCATCAATTTCTTCCTCTGAACATTTTCTTCTAACATCGAAATTGAGACATCTGCAAAATAATTGCGAAGACTATATTAAACGAAATATATCGTTTCTCCAAATTATAATCTTTAAAAATTGTTTAATTGTATACGTGGCGGAAAATTTTAGACTCGTATTCACTAGACAAAAATCTACAAAGCGAGGTACAGATAAGAAAACTGAAAAGAAACCGAATAGTGAATGCAATTCGGCTCACTGAGCTAGTAAATTGCTGAACGAATTTGGAATATTGCTTACAATTAGATCTGCATAATTATCCACTGTCTATGGAAACTAGCTTGTCGCGTTTCCGTAAATAATTTCCCGCGGTCAGTCTGCAACAGTGAAAAGTAGAAATAAAGGGGAACGAACGAAATTGGGAGCTCGAACGAGTCGGAAATGACGAGAAAGCAAGGCACGGAGGTATTCTCGCGAGGAAACTGGAACATCCCTGGCAACGACAATCGAAGCCACCGTCCAATTGTTGCGTTCAATTCGTCGTCTCCGCTCTCGCAATTAGATCAAATTCCTTCGAAGCTTTTCACGCTTTCTACACGCGGCGAAGAATTATTCGACGGATCGGTCGATATTCGCGAATCAAATCCGAAATAATTATACGTACAATAGAAAGTTGTTAAACGAGTGAAAACGAAAGTTTCGAAGATTCACCTCGTCGGCATGAAATTAAAAGAGAAAAGTATGAAAAGCAGAACAACCGTGTCTTGCTCCCGTGGAAATTAGTTTCGAAAATGAATCGTGATAATGTGCCGGATCACGCTAAACTGTTTCATTCGAAGTGAGGGTGAAAGTAAAAATCTTCGGATCTGCTTCGGTTCTTGTGGCAACTCATTGTATGTACAGTATCAGTTTCGAATTATGCATTATTCATTGTCAGATGGTGAATATATGAGATACGGTGCAATTTGATGGAAAATGATAATTGGTGTACGTTTAATTTCTATTTTTAAGCAACGGTTTGTATGCTATATATTTTTCTTTTATTATATCTATACTTGTATTACTTTAATTAAATTATATTTGCATATTGTACTATTAAGTCAGTGTCTTTAAATTTAGAAAAATATTATAATTTGCATAACGAGTATAGGGGTGCAGCTATGGTTTAATGATTGTAAAAATTAATCTACAGTCTATATATTACTTAAACTGTTTTTAATGTTTAAAATAAAAATCGAAATAAACACCGAGAAAATAATATAATTAAAAAGGAGAAGTTTAAATAAGTTCTAGTATAAAAATACTTATATTTACCCTTCTTCATTGCATCGTTAGTTAGAGTACACCCCGTGTCACTTATCGCTGCACATTCCTGACGATGAATACAGATCCTATGTAAATGCGTGTATACGTTGGTTAAAGTTAGAGTCGATCGATGTTGTTAGTGTTGGTATCAGCCTATCTTGACTTTAAAACAATCCGTGATGATATTCGTGCATGGAGATTTCGTCAAACAAAGGAGAACGTGTTCATTTAAATAATTGCTTTTATCATCCTTTGCCAAAAAAATTTGCTTGTTTTATTCTATACTGTAGTTCGTACTGTGAATATTCTTTTCTATAGTAAGTAACTTTTTGATTTGCAAAAATCATAAATTTTCACGATTGTGCTACGAGCTTTTATACTGAGAGACTCATACTTAATATTGAAATATAATTTGCTTTATTGATACTTAGAGACAATATATATAATTATATTTTATATTTATATTATTATTATTTATAATATATTATATAACGGATATTGAATTTCGTAAACAATATTTGATAAATGTTTGCGTCGATGTTACTTGATGCAATTATATAATTACATATCCTAATTCTCTATTTCTGAAGCTTTAATTTCCAAAATTGATATGAACGAACATTTATTTCTCTAATTATTTTAGTTACATGCAAGATTATTGGACTGAACTATATATATAGAGATACTACTACCGATAATTGTATCGCAACGGTCAATAGTATCATCGATAAACGTTATCGATAAATTGAGTTCAATTCGAGAATGCGAAATGTGTATTGTGTTTATACTGACCTCGAATAAATAGCGTTGCGTGCCTGAACCTATTTACCTAGCAAAATAATAACGATCCGCCGATTTTACGTAACAGAATAATTTTGTGGTGAAGGGCACAATATGCCATACAACTATTATAGGAATGCTGCGTAATAAAGGAGTTCAGATGAACATTACAAAACTACATAATTCGTTGGAAGCTGTTTCGTTCCTTGAGTTTGACACACGAATCGTTATTGCATTTTATAAAACAGAGTGCAAAAATATATTTGCTTTTTACAAAATTTGAATGGTTATAAAATTGCTCCTAGTTTCAATATTATAATATCGAATTATTTAATAATTTTTAAATAATCTATTAATAATGTATCGAAAATAAGAGAAGAATTTTAAGAACATTGTATGTTAACGTTTGTTCTAAAGTAGATTGACAATAGAATGTAATGTGAATTCAGATGAATTGCATGATACTTGTTTGTTAATTTCTATTTGAAATCTTCACCACGAGTCCGACGCGGTATTATAGGGCAAGATATTAATATCTTAAAATTTCGAAAGATGCGTTTGTACGAGATATTATCATGCAACTGGGTTAAGTTACAATTTCAAAACGTTAAGAGATTCACAAAGATTTTATTAGGTAAAATTGGAAAGTCTCGTATAGTTCACCGAGTGATGTTTGTAATGGTATCTAACCCGGAATTAAAATTTTAAAGATTTCAAGGTCGCCTCATGTTTTTGAAACGGAACTCCATATTCTTTTCTTTTTTCTATGCTCCGATTGTTGCGTATATTTCGAGATGAGCTGAGGATACATGACTATAACACGTTTATCCAGCTCCACAACCGAAAAATTGGAAGCGAATATTCATCTGCTTTTTCATTGCCAATAAGAATTGCAGAAAAAATCTTTTTTCGTTAACGATTCAATGAAATCCATTACAAAAGGTATGAACAAATTTTCTAATACACGATTTATAAAGCATTAGTCCTTTTATTAATCTTTTGCACTCGAGAGATGTCTACCACTCATCACTTGATTTGACGGTAAAACTATAAAGTGTGATATTTAATATAATTCATCAATGCATGAAATATTGAAATAAAACATCTTTGTTCCTTAATTCACCTGTGATTTCCTTCCAAATTAGTTTCAAAAAGTATCGTCTACATCTCATAAAAAAAAAAACATTAAATATATCTAACGAAAAACTCTTTCAAGTGCAAAAGGTTGACAAGTTGTTCGCTAGAAAAAAGTGTCCCCCATAATATCGTCTTGTAGTTCGCGCGAGGTACGCGAAATTTCCACCCTGATGCTCGACACCGCGGAAACTCGGCGAGTGTCGCATAAATTTATCGCATCGAATTGCGGGAAGGTTTCGCGTACCGCGGAATTACGCCAGCGTGACCCTAATTATTTTTTTCCGCGTTCGTAGTTTAGCCGAATGCGAGAGCGGAGTAGATCGCGCCGCGGCGGCGGTGTGTAAGTACTCTAGCCGGGTGGTTACGAGGCTGCTGATGTATATACACTGCTGTACGCGATAATAATTGTAACAACGACTGGGAGAACCGTGCCCACTGACGACACGCATATCGTCTAATCGCGTTAATATAAATAATCAACTCGCGGCGCCGTGCGTGAGAAAAATTGACTGAGCATCTTCTCGTCTGCTGTCTATTAAATACCGGAAAAAGTTGTTCCGGATTCTTAACACTGGAACTACCGAGCATTTGATCGATATGTACTCCATATAAAAATTGCAGTTTCTTGAGACATTCGTTATAGAATTCAAGTGAGACTAGTTTTCAAATTATTTCGCACATTCGATGCTTTTAATCAATCAAGTGACGTTTTCGGTATAAAATTGCCAACGACATATTATAAACATTAATAGTCCTGATTTATTGAATTACATATTCCAGATTGTTTTGAAATCTACCATTTTGTATAAAATGATTAATAAACAAAATTAGTGTATATATCCGTATATAATAGCTATAGAATCCACGTGGAACCAACGCGCAAATTGAGGATCAATCATCAATTACCAATAGAACTGTAAGCATAGACTCCATCCGGAAATGTAATGTTATCAGTATGTCTAAACATGTGTGAACTGGAAAATGTTCCGGATATTACGAATTTAGGTTCGAAAGCACGTGTGCGAAGGATCGTTTCATCAATGCGTTCGAAGCACGTGACGCGTATTCGCCATCCCCATTGTGCACGATCATTATACCGCAGCGGTGCGGTATCGTCCTGTGAGTCAACGGACGGCACAGACCGAAAATATCGATTGTCTACGATCGGGTCTGCCGGTCACGTTTCAATGACAATACAAAAATGGGACGGTCGTTCAATAAGGACTCGGCCACGATTCCGCCGAGCTTATCCCACGCGCGATACGCTCGATACAAGCTCGGGTATCTGCATCGTTAACTCGCGAATATCGATCCTAGTCTGAAAATGTCAACTAACTATGTTGTGTTGGATGACGAATCCACGTTATCCGCAACGTGCCGCGTTGCCCCAATGATTCAATGTTTTCGTGCATTTTTGGAAGAGCCACTTCCGAATCCTGAGTCATGACGTCAGGGCTCATCCCTGAGGTTTGGCCATCCTCGCCCTTTCCCTTCCATATTTTAATCCTTATCGGACCGGAAGTATTTCAAGTTTACTTACCGCTAAAAAATACCGTAACATAGATAACAAGCGGAAACAAATTTACAGAAGTGACCTAGCACAATACTTAACGTGTTGTAAATTTTACTGTAACTTTTACTTTCTGTGTAATATGTCGCGACATTGGTTCATTAAGGGTTAATATGCAGGATGGACCACGAAGCGTGATCAGCATAGATTATTCTGTTGCTAGCGGTTCGATCGGAAATTTTGTTAGCTAAAATGATATGGTTCAAGAAGAGTTTTAAGATGATTTTATCAAATTTTTTGTCAATCCTTTGTTTCCAGAGTTAGCAAGGTCAGTGTCTAATTGGTAACTTTTATCTTTACTCCCGATCTATTTAATCTCTTCTCCCGAACAACACTGAACAGGTGACTCAAAATGAAAAATAAACTGACCTTAGAATGTTTTTAAGTTGTAACACACTTTTCTGAACAAGTTTCACTCGTTGTTTCATTTACGAGGAGTATTATTATTGGTCCATCGATTCAAAAACACATGCATAATTCATTTTTACAGTGTATGCTAATGAATTTTCGTACATGCTGTATGCAGCGATTGATCCTTGCAAGTTATGCGGCACGTCGATTATTTATGAGCTCTAAGAAATTACTGGAATATTCCGTAGAGATTATTTTTCAGAAAATTATGATGTCCATGGGTACTGTTTCTATTTACTCTTAACCATGAAAATTAACGGCGGCGATATTTTACAGTTTTGCGGAAAGAGGAGGTGCACTATGAATTCTGCTAGCATATGATTCTTCTAAAAAGAATATATAAATTTGTAAAGAAATTAAGAATTATGATAATTAATAACTTAAAAATGACTTTAATCTATAACAGTCTAAACGAGTATTTTTATCCAACCAGCCGGTTAAGTATTGATAATGATACATAAATATGTATTTCTTACTTTAGTGAAAAAGAACATCATTTAACTCTAGAACTACCCTACTCGTCAAAATGGCGGATTTCAATCTTATTATTTCATAATTATTGAGATCTTAAAACTATTAAATATCCGAAATAAATGTACAAATACATAGTTTCACTTGAATATTACAGTAGAATCCCCAATAACGCGATTAAAAAATTCTTGAAAAGTAAGTGAGATTCTTCATAAGAATCAAGAAAGTAATACAAGCAGAGAAAGAAGTTCGGTCGTTATCAAAAAAAGGGAATTCAACGCGAGATTCCTAAATGTGAAATCGTTGTAATACAGAATTCTTTACTGGCGTTATACTGGATTTTACTATAATGAATATACGAAGATACCGAAAAAAATGTATCGTTAAACTTTTGAGAAGAGTTACATATTAATTATATTAAACGCTCGGTAGTGCTAGTGTCGATAAAAAGAATCATTACTCGAAGGCGTACGTAAGAGAGAATCTAAAATGATAGCGTATGAAATACTTAAATAGAGCAGAAAATATGAAAAACCGTTGATCGCCGGCGAAGAACGCGAATGCTACAAATTATCGTATTCGTGGCGTCGCGTCGCGTCGGTGAGTGCACCGAAATACCGTTCTAATCTCTAATCTCTATTCTTGGTATATGCCTCCCACGTAGACCGACAAAAATGTAACTCGAAGAATACTATGCTTTCAAATTCGTTGGGCTCGCTTTCGTCGTTGTTATCTATTTTCGCGGTAAGATAGGGCTTCGTTATTATCGCAACAATGTTTAATCGGTTGATCGATAACATCGCATGTCAACGATAAGCCGAGGGAATAATTTACAGCAAACGCATCGATGTTGGATCAAACTACGCCTCCATAAGTCTAGCCTAGAAACTTTTTAAAAGTCTTACTGTGTGTTTCATTGTCGTACTTCGAACCGATGGAAAGTATCAATGAACGAAAGTTTTTAGAAAATAACTTTTCAGAAAATAAAAATGTATGTATACACTTACTTGTAATGTTACAATTGGAGATTTATAAGATTTTTATTTTCCTTTTTATGTGACGAAAGTCAAATTTTTCTTGGCTGTTATATAATAAATATATGTGTATATAAACTAATAAAGGGATTATTATACTGGAATTATTATAATTTTTGTGTTATATCGAAATTCTTAGATATACTGCTATCATATGGATGATGAATTGATGAACTATTGTAAAATAAAGTCGTAATATTAAGTGAAGATTTATGAACAATTTGAGAGTGCAAATTTGCATGCAATGCAACTGGCATGAGAAGGTATACGAAATCTATATTATATAGGTATATGAATTATAGTGCTTTTTAATGTTTGCTAGAAAAAATGATTTTCCATTGTAATACGATTTCCGTAATTACATTCATAAAAATTTGAATTTGCATAAAAATTCACAGTCCACTAATTATACTGCCCAATAATTTATGGCTTCTTTTATGTACTCCACCATTCAATGGACGATTAGTGTTTCTTAGGAAAACCTTTTCTTCTTTTTGTCTTCAGCTTTCGAGCAATTCAATTTCTCGAAAAGTTTCCAATTCTCAACTTAAGAAATGATGAGGCATTCCGACGAATGTAACATGCACTTCTGGCTACTAGAAAACTCGTTTAATTGTTTCTACGCTGGGAACGATCAACATCGCCAGTTTCCAGCGAGCATATAACTGGACAACGTAATGACTAATGACTTACAACTCGGAGTCCATTATCTTTACCTTGAGTCATGGAATCTTTTTGTCTTGCTCCTTGGCTACCAGTCTCTTTAGAGTTAATGAGTCT
The DNA here is from genome assembly GCF_051020985.1 of Nomia melanderi. Lineage (NCBI taxonomy): Eukaryota > Metazoa > Arthropoda > Insecta > Hymenoptera > Halictidae > Nomia > Nomia melanderi. Next base: position 9,684,171 of record NC_135005.1, read on the forward strand.
CTTTAGAGTTCGGCATTGGGAAGTAGGTACTTTATCCAGGAATTTGTCCGACCGTTGATTTATACGTTCAGGTGATGGAACATAAAAATTTCAGTACCTGGGAAAAATCTGCAAATAATCGAGTTTGCGAATTATATTAGCAAAAGCATGGAAGTAATTAGCTTTACGAATTCTATTAGAAAAATATGAAAACAATTAGGTTTACGAATTAGACTGGAACAAATATGGAAGTAAATTGGATTTAAGAATTGTATTAACAATAATGTGGATATTATAGAGTTTCCGAATTATATTAACAAAAATATAGAAATAATTGAGCTTACTAATTGTATTAGGTGCATTATCATGCAACACAGCGCTGCTAATCGCTTGTTCCTCGCTTATATTTTCCACCAAAGCTGTTCATTCAATGGACACCTGGTGGGCGAGTGGAAAATTTAATGATTGCAAGGAGATCGACCACAGAAAAACCTCGTGACCAATGCATTGATAATTACCTATGCTGATAATTAATTACTCACGGCGGAATTTATGGTTGTTTATTATTGTTTCTTTTTCATAAAATAATGAAATTACTTGTAGACATTCAATAATAATTTCTACAATTTAACAAGTTTATATGTATTAGTTTTTTTAATTTCATAGAGTATATGCAAACTTTTACTCGGTAGTGTAACGAAATTTTATTTCTGCATTTTATATTATTCCTTTAACTATCTCTTAACAGACAATATATAAACGGCGCCAATATTTTAAATTAATACTCTTCTTTTTCAAAACTTTTTTTCTAACTAAAGTTACTAAATTTGTTCTTTCTTCGATTTCTGGAAGATAACATCATGCTTAGTAAGCTTCTATTGTTATCGTTACGAGTTTTCCATTATAATAATGTATTATGTAACAAGATCTGAGAAAATCTTGTGGGAAGATAGAAATAAACTTGAAGTACAACTTGTGAGGATGCATTGCAAATATAGACTACGATGCAATAATAGTAACGTGACGCAAAATTACTACTTAATTCTGAAGTATATAGTTGCAAAATTAAACATACGATTTAGTTTCCTTTTGCAGATCGTGAAAAATTGTGCAGGATAGCACACGAGAGATACTGTTACGTCATTCTTTTGTAATACACGTCTATTGTGTTATTAAAGATTTTAATAGATTAGAACTGAATGCATTGTACATTTTTTCACATTTTTCTTGAAAAGGGGAAGACCAATATTTTCTTGATCTTTGCATTTGGCCTAATTAACTTTCATATTTCGCAGAGTGCATCCAATTTTATTAGAACGATACGTGACAAACTACACACTGAGTGATTTTTTCATTCAAATATAGCTGCACATCTGCTGCAGATAATACAAAGTTTGTCTTTATTAATCCGAATGACAGTCGGATGGTCGGTGTGCACGATAAGCATATGAAACAATGAATTTTAAAGCTTAGCATGTTTTGTACAATAAAAATTCAAATTTTTATTATATGTATGTAATGTATTAGAAATAGCATGCATATTAAAGCAGAATTATTAACTTATTTGTAATATGAAAGATTCGTTATGAAAAATATCTTTCAACTCATTGAATACAAACATACATGGTACATTTAACGCTTCATAACATCGAAAATAGTGTAGTAAATAATTTGCTACCGAAATATATTACACGAAGCTATGTTTACTTATTTATTAATTCAAATAAATTGCTATTGTTATTGGTGGAACGAACGTACATCACTCTCCACGTGGCATTACTTATGCATTTGTCACTCGTTCAGTGACATAACAACCTATTCCCCCACATTGGAGACTGCTTCAAAAATATCACACTCTGACCAAATCAAAATAGACAAAAGTTATTAATATACGGCGGATCTTCATACAAATTCAAGTGTTCGAGAACACAATTAGAATAAAACTATGATAAAAAAAGGTTTTTCCTAATAAACACTATAAAAAACACTGCACTTCGAATATTTTATATATTTTTCTTGTCTCGAGCAGTCTGTACAATTTTACATTCTCAAATTTCTCATTAACGCATAAGAATCCATAATTTAATTATTACACTGCAATTGTTAACGTTGAACTAGTATCTATCCAGCGGTAAATCAGGTTTGAAAATCTGACGTTCGATAAGGATTAAAACTAGCTTCGGTGCCGTATGACTCTACCCTAGTCCTCTCGCGTACGAAAATAAGCATATCATCCTACGGAATTAGCGTATTCGGGAACACTCGAATTCAAATAAATCCATCTGTTCGCAGCGCAATTCTCTTATGAAAATAGAATACGCGGCAGTTCTTATCGACGCATACACAAAACTACCCTTCAACCTATTGACGCTTGGCGTCAGGCTATTGACACAAGTGTCAGCGTCGGAAGAGTGGGTCCCTCGAGCTTTTATTTTCTTATTTTCTACAAAGACGTCTACAACGTCGCTAAGCCGACGCGTATTTATCTGCTTAGAAAGGATCGTTGCATCACGATGCTGCAGATCGTCCCGTGAATCATGTTCCGCATTTAATTGCCTCGAGTGGCGGCCGACCGTGCTACGTTTAGAAGTAACATCAACCGCATAGAGTCCGGAAAAGACGGAAAGAAGGCGAACGTGTTTCGGTTCTATTTTTGCCGACCGAAAGGTCTCGTATTTCTGACGACTCGGAATGCAGCGGTTCCATTTGATACGCGGGCTTCGAAACATTCGATTTCGGGAACATCGAGATGATGCGGGTCGACGAACGGCTAGTGGGATAAGACGTTCGAGAAAAATTCGTCAACTTTCGTCTTGGGGTTAACCATTTGATTTATATCTCGACCGTCATTCACGTGACTGCTTTGTCGTTAATAATTTATTGAAAACAAAAGACAAATTCTCGGTACATTCTATACCCATTTGTACTCCCCGATGTAGTGCGAAGTACACTGCGGCTCCGATTTACGTCGTCTCTATGTAACGCGATAGTCCATTGTTTTTAACCAATATTTCTCGCTCTATGTGTTTGTATGGTTTTAACCCTTTAAAACTCTGTAGGCTCCAATATTGCACCAGTTATAACGTTAAATATTTTAATGAATCTTAAAGAAACTACCCTAGGATTATTAGATTTTCCACACATCCAAATTTTCTACTAAGAAGGAAAATAAAAGATCGAAGAAATGTTATAGCATCTCTCATTTTCGCTAGGAATGCTATAAAAATTAGTTGCTGATAGATTACAAAACAACCTGGAGTGCTAAGGGTTAATTGAATCAGTCTGAAATTTATTTGAGTAAAGAATTTGCCGTAATATGAATTAATTTTATAACGCTTTTATGGGAAAATAATTTGAGATTATGTAGTTTGTACACAGTTTCAGAAGATACAGAAATATATTTATAGCAAAGATCAGTACACAAGTGCAAATAATCGAGAGTTAAGACCGTTATTTACGTGTGTGTAATGGCATCACAACGTCAGATGTCCTTAAACTATATTGTTAGAAAAGGAAATACAAATTACTGATGTTAAAGCAGGGGCAATCATGAGAAAATTTCTTTTGAAATGTTAGACTTGTAACGATCTGTCGTTTGAAACTTTCCATCGAAGAAGTCGCAAGTGGAGAATAGCAGAAGAATAAAATATTTTGGAAGCTATTATATTTGAAAAGACTTAAATTCACATTAGCAGCAACCAGGAATAACATTTGAAAAGACGCGAATTTACATCAGCGGTCGCGAACGTGTTAAATCACGTCAAAAATGACGTTTTTAGCACACGTTATTAAACGCACACTCAAGAGCTTTTTATAGAACATAGAAAATCATTGAATTACATTTTCATTCAAATGATTGTTTTCTGTTTGTTACAGGTGGCACCTATCCGAGAACTAAGTGAAAATAAAAGAACACGCAGTAACCTTTGAGGGATGTTCTTGTTCTGATGTACCAAAAGGTAATGGAAATGGAAATTATCTAACACTTCTAATCAGGTCTCGTACAAAGCGAAAATTTAAAAAAAAAATCACGATTAATTTTCCATTTGCCGGGTGTTCCTTTGTACGCGACTCAGCCGTTTGGCTGCTTCGGCCATTTGCGTAACAGTCGTATTCTGAATGAACGGCGCGTGTGCTCAGTTGGAACTCTGATTCGACGTAAACAAGCTTGTATTTATTTGCGATTATTTTGTTAGCGCAGCAAGCTTGTTCCGCTTTTAAATGGAGATTGAACGACACAACTGCGCGCATTTGCGTTGCGACTGACACCGTCAGTTTTGTGATGTTTGCGTTCGTTTCAGAAATATTTTGAGACATTCTTGTATTTCTGGGAGACTAAGAAGTTACCTTAAATTAGCTCGTAGAAAATTTTCCACAATTCGGCAGATATTGAAATAATAAAGGATACTAATATGGCTTTTAACCAGAAACAATTATACTTTGCCATACACACTGGGGAAACTGCTGACAAATATTCTTAGAAATGGAGTTTTATTTCTTCTAAAATGAAAATGAAATTCAAGGAAAAAGTCTCGTCAACTTAGTCGACGTTATACCTTGCATCGGGATTTTACCTTAATTCATCGCTAACAAGGAAACCACGCGAACTTTTCCCGGTATTTAAACCAGATTTTCCGCGCAGATCTTTCGACCTCATCGGATAACGTTTGTACATCGTATTTTTTCAAAACATATGTATATAATATGAATCAATCGAACTTACTGTGACATTTATAATTCATCAAGATGATTGTCTTTGGAGAAACACTTCTAAACGTTGGAAAATTCCGATCGTGAGGTAATGAGGCACTGTGACACAGACACTGTGCGTTGTAGTTAAATAGTTAGTAATCAGCTTTGTCTCAATCCCCGGTTGATCGTGGCACGCTGAGAAAGGCGACATTAACGGAGAAATAAAACACGGCTAGACGCCGCGAATTTAAATGTCTATCCGTCGAGTCGGAGGCATTCGTCGAGACCTGTTCTCCGGCTGCTGGAGATCGTCCGCGACGAAACTGTCGCGGGCGATCTAATTAACGAAGCAACAAACCCTGAATACTCGGTGCAACGGACGCGGGAGAGGCCTTGTTCACGCGTCGTTCTCGTACGTATAACGAGGACGGCGAAACGGATGAACGAAGAAGAGGCCTGAACAAGCGAAGGGAAAGTCTCTCGGAAAACGGCAGTCTGCTCGCGGGAAAATTCGCCTTCCGTTCAACGAAAACTTCCTGCAATTCCGTGAGCTCGTTGACTGGTCTTGACCTTCGTCTGGCGATTTTTTAATTGGGAGGCGCGGATTAGTGTAAAAGGTGGATTAGCGAAAAATTATTCTATTATTTCTTTTTTCCATTTTTTGTATTGATATTGTTATATATATATATATATATATATATAACATTTTTTGTGCATATTTCAATTAATATTATAAGTAAAATACTAATATAAGGTAAAGTAAAAATATTAATTAATATTTTTCTCTATTTAAAAATGTGTCTATATTATTTTATGAAATAAAGGGGAGTAGAATGATTAGATTCGTTTAGACAACATTATTTAATTAAATCGTAATTTAATATGGGGTATTATTAAACTGTAATATATTTTGATATAATTATTACTATGATTATTAACCCTTTGCTGTATTATGGTGAGACTCGTGATGAAAATTCCGAGACTAATTTAATAAAGATCAGTGTTCTTCATTGCACATGTATCAAAGTGAAAGGCTATTTTGCTATTTTCAATATTTCACTTTCAATATTAATATTCGTTTTCAAACAGAATCAAGTCTCTCATACAACGATCAAGTTTTATATTTATAGAAAATTTAATTTCTGCTACATGTATTCCATTCCTCGATGCTCAGATTGGAAACTACAATACGCATTAAGAGTTGCTTTTTCGTAAAAGGAATTCCGAGATATGTCAGTGGTCACAATAGCTGTCTACTCCAGGACAATCGCTGCAGACTGATAACGTTCAGCTGCTTGAAATAGGGTGGACAGCTGTTACGACTGTCGGTGTATTTCAGAGATCTTTCGTCGAAAAACTGATCACAGTAGCTTCCGTGGAGGAACATCGTACTCTGTTTATACATCTAGAGTACTATAATTTACGAACATAATTTCCTACAACTTCTTTTACTCATACAAGTGACTTATATCAATTCTTGTACTTAGAACAGATTATAAAAATTATAACGATAAACAATTGTAGCATTTGATGAATATTAATATTGAACCATAGCTTTTTACTCGTCTGTATAACTATTTTTTGCTGTAAATGTACCGAGATAAATTACTACATTTCAAGCTGAATAATTCGAAATTACTTACTCGTATAATTAGAATCATTCACTTCATCCCCTTGCATTACAATGACAAGTGAAACTCGCGATTTCCAAAGATTCCAAGATTTCCAAATTAACTCAATAAATATTAATCAACAGATCAAAGCAAACAACTAATTTGCTATTACCAATTCATTATCTTCAAAGTAAATTTGCACTTACAGTAGAATGAAGAATATCTCGTTTCTTCCAACTCGTCGATAGTAAAATGTTAGCTTAGCAGCAAGAATAAATAATACACCAAGCGGTTCGCTTACAATATGTTTAATCTTAATTAATATAACAAGAAACCAAAGACGCGTGGCGTCGAATCGTTTTATTCGTTGGGCGTTGAAGTGACTCGCCGTTGGCTACAGAGGACAAAACGGATGCAGAAATTGTTATTGAGAAAAATTGTATTTTCACGATGACGATGGTCGCCGTAAAATATTTTCCCCGGTAAATAGCAGTCTCATGCAAATACAGCCACGCTGTGTCAGCCGTGTGGGTTGTGTTATATACTTGTGTTGGTTCTATTAGATAGGGGCTGGCGGACGTTTTATTGCGACAGTCTGAAAAGCGTCTCGACGCTCGCTCGGTCGGCCGGCTCCCTCGCATGTTGCCAGGATAAAAACGTCGCCCTTCTTCAATGAATTTTCTCCGATCAGATGTGTTCAGATTCGCTGGAAATTTCAACTCGAGGGGTTGAAGGATTTTCAGCTTCCTGCGTGCCGTTAGACCTTGGGATTTTACGCTTATCAATGATCACTGTAATAACGTACTGTGTGCGGGAAAGTTATTAAACTTTTGCGGACGAGACTGTAGTTTTTATACTATTATTAACACTAGATTTACGAGAACCATCAGTGTGATGAATATTGAACTTTTTAAACGTTATTTAGTAACAGTGTAAGCCGATTTTGATTTGCGCAATTTCGCGAGTACGCATTGCAATATGGTTTTGAAGCAACAATATTCGCGATTTATATAGACGAACGCGTAGTTTTCTAGGAATAATAGAATAAAGTGTAGTTAAACGTCCGTAAATCTAGTGTAAATATATATTAACCCCTTGCATTCGAATTGTTTTCGATGTTGTTGGGTATAAACTTGTATCTGTTTTTAGGGGAATGGATTAAAGTAATTTACAGCGGTAGAATTCAACGTTTTTTTAAATATTGTAATATAATTGATGCAGGAAAGAAAGTTATATAGAGTTTGAAGGTAGTCTCAAGTCTTCGAAGGTTCATTATTGTCACAAAACGATTAACTATAACGAAGTTTAATAAAAACCTTCTATTCTAGTTTCACTTAAGTAAATTCTTCGTAAAAGAAATAATATTCAATTCGCTTTTTATACGTTGATTTTCTAGAATATTATATAGTAAGTTATTAAAAATATATATTTTTCACTTTATACATGCTCTCTCGTTTCTTCTCATGCATTCGATATATTTTACGTGAAATTTAATACTCGTATGCAGCAAGAATGAAATAAAAACATTTGTTGAATTTGAATAAGTATCCGGGGCTTAGTTGTTGCAATTTCCACGAGTGTACATAGTCGTAGTGACGACAGGTGGGAACCTGGCAGATAGAAAGAGGATGGAGATAAGCCAATCAGTAGAAACAAGGCAGAAGCAGGTTGCGAGCCAATAAAATAAGTTAATGACCTTAAACAATCGTCAAAGAAAAATGGTTATATACAACATATTTCATTGTACACGCGACCACAATTCGTTGACACCGATCCGTGTAGTGAAATAAACTAACAATTTGAAAAACACAATGAACTCAATCAAAGACATTGTGCGTTACATACCAAAGGTAGAGAAGAAAATATCAAATGAACGAAAACCCTAAAAAAGTAACTTGAACAGTTCACTCATATTGTAACATTTCAAAATTTCTAAAATTAATCAAAATACTACACTTAATTTAATCAACCATCCACAACTGAGGAATACACGATATAATCATATACATAGATAACTCATCTGCATAACTTAAAGTAGCTGCCAATGATCTAATTGGGTTGACACAACTTAAAATATACAATAAAAAAATAATTGAAAAATATCGTTTGAAACAAGAAGAAGCTATAATGGAGAACATAAAATACTGTTGGATCGTAACAGAATTCAATTAACTGTACCTACCGAGTTAATCAATACAAAAAAAAAACTATTATTCGTTAGCCGCAGAGGTGTTGATAATAAATTTACCTATATATAAGTTTTACATATATTTTACTACTATATTTATTTACTATATATTTACAGCATAGAATGCGTCTATTAATATATTTACATATGCTTTACCCTTATTACATTATCCCTACCTATTTGCATGGTTGCAAGTGAAGTAAATATAAACCCTTCTCGTTTTCACTTAGACTAACTATTACGTTTGTTTGCCCGGACGTGAAAATTAAGGCAATTCGAAGGATTTTGGGAAACTCTGTTTGAACGGTTTATTACTGGTTGCATCGAATCAGCAGCCTCTTGGACAGCTGGTAACCAGATGGGTCCAAGTGGTCATTTTATATATTTGGCATTTTGTCCTTATATATACTGTTATCTGGGCTTGCTGTTTATACTTGTGCCCTTACTGCAGTACTTAACGGAAACGAAAATAAACCCATTACCACGAAGTGTATTTCTTTTGCCAAGAAAGTAGCATTTACCGAGAAGTGATATACGTAGTTTATACTGACATTTTTAGGCTTTTAACTAATTATAAGAAGAAACAGCAAAAAAGACATGAGCACTGTACATATTATATCTGTGGATTCTCATCCACCAATAAGCTCTTATTGTCAATATGCCCTAAAAAGGATGTTCGTATAATAAGTTTAAAAACATCCATTTTTTCATATACCTCATACAGCCTTCGCATTCTCAAGGTGCGTTAAAATTACGAATATACCTACTTCAACATAAACATCGAAAGGATAAAATTAACGTGTAGGCCAACTCAACTCGGACGCAATAACTAACTGAATAATCAGCTCCAAGTTTATTTCATTTATTATTGTACATTTTCGTAAAGATTACGTCTATAACGTTCATTTCATTTTCTATTTATAACATCCTTTTAACCAATGCAAACTCAATTTATCCATAGAGGAGAATTTATTTTCGTCATATTTGTCAGTTATTTTCCCAATGTTTCATAATTTTTAAACCGGGTACAATCCCAATAAACCATTTTCCACGAAATATCGTAAATATTATCTACCGTTTCCTACACTCCGGTAACTGTATGCATCTCTAATTGTAATTAAGTGCCAATGAAGCCAGCGGAGTCATGTTCGGGCGACTGCTAACCGTTTCGTTTGACGATCGCCAATTTAGAGGTACAAGCAACCACGTTAATTACCTACGTGTACGGCGCATAGTATGATAGTTACCGTAGTAGACTTGTCCCTCCCTGGTTGCTCGCTTTATTGTAAGCTCGCCACGGATGAGTAACGACCCGGGTGTACGGTGACGCTAATAATCGTACCTGACTAAACGCGAAAGACGCCCGACGTTGCTCCCCGACGCACGATTCGCGCAGTTGTTTCCAGCACGTACGGGACATTCATGCGCGGCGACAGCCAGGGAACAAAGAAAACGCGAGGAGTTCGAAGTTCCACGGGCCTGGAAGTTGCGACAGAGGAAAGCTAGATAAAAGTTGGGGTGGAGATTATAGAGAGGCGCAATAAGACTGGAGAAAGGACAAACGAAGCAGGAGAGAAGGGTCAGAGGAGATGAATCGATAGAAAGGAAAACGTTGTTGAGCACGCCACTGAATACTTATACGTGTACGTTTGTTGCGTCATGTAAATCCGTTTATTGTTATATAATACCTGTCTAATGCTCTGACAATTGCGTTATTGTTATTTACATCATCGTTTAGAGATATTGACAAATTTATGACGCATATTCACAATTCTAAGGAATGTCGTTGCTTTTTATCAGTTTTTACTGGTTTTCTTCGGTTGTGCATGTTAATCGTGGGCGTGTAAATGGATAAAGTATGGAGAAACAGAGTTAATTGTATTTAATAACCGAGGAGAGTAGTATTTGAAAAGCGAGATATGAAATACTTGAGCGGAAATTAAGAAAATGCTTTTATGGGAAATTGTAAGATGAAAAAGTATATTTTTTTAGGTTTTAGAGGAAATTTTAAATAAACCATTATAATTGCTTGGTGGTTCTAGTATCGATCTTCTTGATATGCAACGCGGACCGTGATAGTACAACTGCAAATGAGGCGGTACTCTACGAGAAATAAGTATAATTTATACGTGACAAACTTGAGGTACTGGGCACAATAGAAAAAACTGATTTTTTCTGTCACCGCTATTTCTGTTTTAACAATTACGATACATACGACATCTAACGGTAGATAATAAACTCAATTGTCACGCTAAAACGAAACACTCGAAGTAAAAACACATTTTAACACTAAGACTATTGAGCATTTATCGGGGATGATATATAATCCTTATAAAGATTGTAACAATACATTTTTTCGATTTTTTCAGATATTCCTTACAATATCTAAACGAATATATTTCTTTTCAAAATCATTTTAGATATTGAATACTTTGTAAATATCAATAACTGGAAAGTAAAAAAAACTAAAACCCATTTAGTGTTATCCCCTTGCCCTATAATATCATGTCAGACTCGCGATGAAAATTTTTCACTGAATCCGGCAGATCTAAATGTTACTAACCTTTTTGCAATATAAATTCAACGTTACTTTCTTATTATCAATGGTTACTCCGAAGCAAGCTTAGAATAAGTATCAAACTCGTTTATTTTTTTAAGAAACTATAAACGCTAAAGTATCCTTATCAAGCACAATTATAAAACAAATCGTAATGGTTAAATCGCAAACATTGACGAATACAGAGTGCAATTCGCGTAATCGAAAGCCGAGTAATCGACGTTGAAACAAACGACGTCCGACTTACTTACAAAACGTTTGGTACAGACGCCTGAAAATTATTATTCCGCTGGCAAAGTGTTCCCGGCGATACGGTTCCAGCGGACGTGGTCGTGAAAAAAGAAGACAAGGAAAAAATTGCGGGGTAAGAGGCCGCACGAAGGACGAGCAAAATCGAAACGAGAGGAAAAGCTATGGGTGGACGGGTGTGGGCGACGCAGAGAATGGGGAGAAGTTGGTAGTGTTATGGGGGCCGACGAACGTTTTGTTGGCAGAGTTTGAGAAGCGTCTCGACGCTCGGCGCCGTCGAACCGCCCCAGCTATGTTCTGGGATATATAAACGCCACCCCTCGCTGGTAGGAGCTTTGTCCTGGGAAAGGATTGACGTCAGCAGCAGAGATCGCGCCACGCTATACACGCTACACACGTTATACACGCTATATACGCGTTGGGACATGACTGAGTATGGAGAGTGCGAAGACCGGGACACTTAGAGGACGTGAGGACATCTTCCAACTGAAACAAGTCACTTTCATTTAACACTAGATTTACGGACGTTTATTCTATACTTTATCCTACTGGTTCTAGAAAACTACGTTTATATAGATCATGAAAATTGTAGCTTCGAAACTAAAGTATTACAATGTATATTCGCAAAATTGCACGAATCAAAATCAATTTAAACTGCTGCCAAATACTGGTTACAAAATATAGGTAAACGAGTTAAACAGTAGTCTTTTCTTAGTGGAAATAAAAGCACAAGGAGAGTCAAAAGTTGAAAAATCGATTAACACGTTAAGCGCCATGTCAGTCACCGGTGATTGACACTTCTGAGTTACTTGTGAACAATCGTAACATGCAAGATAATCGATATCGAATGAAGATGTTTAATAACGTAACGAGGTCGATAAATGGTACACTGCAAGGATTGTAACGTCAAATAATTAATAATTGAATCTGCTTTTCTTCGCTACAAAAGAATAATTCTAAGAAAAAACGGCCAAAATTTTCGTGGCGTTGAACGTGTTAATCGGGCAATATAGGAATTGATAGAAAGTTAAATAAACGAATGAAGACACAGTATTTTCAACTAAATTTTAAAACTAGTTATTTGCTGATCGCGGTACGTCTGGGGTTAACTGGTTAAGGGAAAGCGTTCCCAAGTCTGAAGGAGCAGTAAACAGCGAGAGCTATGCTGACAACGGTAGTCCCCCGACTAAACAGTGCCCTTCCCAGGGCACTCGTTCTGTAGCCTCCGTGGTGACAATATGGAAGTACAAAGGTTCTATTTAACAGAGTTTTCCAACATTGCTTAAGCCCACAAACGCCTATCCTACACTATCCATGTTATCTGCAACGCGCCGCGAAGTTGGTTCTCTGTTTGCATCAGTTCCTTATGGAAAATCTCATTTTCATAGTTATTTGTCAACTATTTTTCAATCGTGTTGTAGGGCATCGTACTGTAATGGATTCGCAATGTTTGCAGGATTATTCTCTTGGATGACCAATCCATGTTATCTGTAACGCACCGCGTTGCAAATGAGTCACTGCTTTTTGGCATATTCTGCAACGCTACCTGCGATTCCTGAGTCACAATGATCAGAGTTCATCTCTAAGGATTTGTCATCCTTGCCCATTCCCTTCCATACTACAGTGTACTGGGTTGATGTAAAAATCTTGATGTTTCTTTATGAGATAAAAAGAAGAGTTGTTAATAGTTCGCTGGCTAAACCAACACTCAGTAAAAACGAAGAAATAAGTGTCCTTTGTACACGGTATAACAGTTGGATGACGCGTGTAAACTCATCAGCCCAGTTAAGAGATTAAGAGAAGACTGCTTACCGGTGTTTTTCAAACAATCGTTGTTCTGCTTGTAAGTTTGAGCTTAGGTTTATACGTATAGATGCACTTAAGTACGTTCCGGAACAGTGGATTACTCATCGGGACAAAATCTGCAAACCCACCACCGTCTGATTCACCGAGCTTCAGCCATCTAGATAAACGTCCCGGGACATTTATTGCGTCTGGTGCTTTCCACTTAACTAATGCGTCTAGAGACCAGTCGTACACCAAACCACGCATCGATCCTGTTGCTTTCTTACAATTCAAAAGTTACAATTTCGAAAAGATCATACCTATGTAAATTGAATTACCCGGTTCAGACTGTTGGGTGCGTTTAAATGAAACAAGTACCGACCTCCTTCAGTTTTCCCGTTGATCTTTTTAAGTTGAATAATGCTACCAAATGTTTGCTCGTTTCAGACACTTATCGTTAATGAGCTTTATCATATTTTTGACAAATTAATTAATTGCAATTCGCCACGTGTTTGGAGACTGATAGAATTTTTCCGTTGTCCAATTACGTTACATTAGACTTTAACGTACACAGGTATCGCAGACAGAGAAGAAATTGTGCCGTTATAATGGCGTACCGTTCAAAAAGATGATATACATGAAAGCCACTGTAGTGGCGTATAGTAGTTAAAAGGTTAAAACTACCGGACTGGTAAAATTGACCCGCTTGAGAATTTTCATTCTGCAAGTATTTAAATTCTGAAGGTGCTTTTACGAAAGATTTCTAATTAAATTTGTGTATTTGCAGAGATACAAGACTAAGAGATCCTTCCGATCTCAAGAAACGTATTGTTCTAATTTTTATAAGAAATTGAAAATAAGTTACTCCAATTGCTAGATAGTTTTAGTGTTAAAATAAACTCAAATAAAAGCAAAAAGAGATATACCTTAGCATTTCCACCCATTTCGGTTCTGCGGTTATGCGCTAATAAACGAACAGATCCGTAGGAGGATGAACTTGCAAAAACATCCGGAATCCAACGATTAGCCTTCGTGCCTGCGTATTTATCGCGGTGAAGTCCATTAAATACCGAGACCGGTGGCTCTTGTTGATAGAGTCTTACAATTAATCGGAACGCAGCATCGGCGCAGCTCTAGAGAAGAGAAAAAAGGTTCTCATCTAATTACTTGGCGTTCGTCGCTTGCGATTACTCCTCGCAATTTTTTCCCCGTCGTCATTGTATGCTGAACAGCTCGGTTTCCCGCGTCCTTGCGCTCTTACCCGTAATTTAATGCGATATTTTGCGTTATTGCGAGTCGTCCTAATTACGACAGCGTCGTCAGGCCTTCGTGGAACCCGTATCCCATTCGCACGAACGCGTGAAATTTTCACTGCGGCAATTATCCGCAATTACCGACTCTTATTTGTCGCTGCCGCCTCCGACGCCGCTTCTAGCTTCTCGCTTATATATCCTATATCTCGGACACCGTTTGCATAAAATCCTGAGATCGACTTTCCATTCGTACACGACGCTGTCCTCTACGCGTAAGTACGAGTATGTTAAGCCGTTCCATTAAACTGTGCTCCATCGCCGATTATGATCGCGCCATAATAGCGGGGGATAACAAATGACGTCCCTCAGGTTCAATGGTTCATTCAAACTAGTTACTTATGCAAACTGTATTGTAAGTACACCGTACACCGTGCGTTGTGCGTCGGAATATGGAAAGAATGGTTTATTCGGCCTGAACCGGGGAAGATTTTTCGCGGCGATTGTTTCTCTTAATATTAGACAACCACGCCCGTCAAAATGGCGGGTTTCAATTTTCTTGTTTCGCAATTATTGGTATCTTGAAAGTATTAACCAGTTAACTGCGTTTAACGAGTCACCTAGAAGCTTAAAATGATACTAATTCGTTCGATGATGAATTCTTTATTTTTTCACAGAAACTTGTAATTCTTCTTTGTTTCGCTTTGGTCTTTCATTAAAATATACCCTAGATGCATTCGCCCTGCATTTGACGAGTACACACTTCATTTTTTTAATTTATGCCGCGCAAAAGGAGAATTTTTGAAAATCAGTTCCACAGTTGACAAATTAAATATCCGAAATGATTTGAAAGATAAATAGTTTCATTTCGATGCTGTAATCAATATGTGAAGGAACCGAAAAGATCTATTGTTACAATTTTTATAAGGATTACGTGTTAACCCCTTGCCCTATGAATTATTTCTCAATTATGGTCGATAGAACTACTTCGCCGTTAATAATTTAGCGAAAGAAGAGCAATTCTATGTCCTATTTTACGTCCACGTTTGCTATAAAGTATAATAATTGATAACAGAAGAATAATATTTAATTTGAATTCAAAAGAATCTAATAATATTTATATGTATTAAATTTTGTTTGAAATCTTCACCACGAGTTTGATATGTTGCCATAAGTCAAGGGGTTAATCGTGTTAATCGCTCGGTAGTTTTAGTGTTAAATTATCATGATATCGATATTTTCGTTACCTCGCAACGGTATTTCTAACAAGAAGTTCATTGATGAATAAATAAAATATAAAATGTATCTTGGGAAGTTAGTGTCAATTATTAACGAAACAGGTTTCTAGTTCTCTATCTTGCAACTATGTCCAACAACAAATTAGCTCAAGCCAGCAGACGTAATTTGCAATTTACATCCGAGGTGTTAATTTTACAATTAGAATTCAACGAGTACAGATCTTAATCTGATGAAATTTATCATAGTTTTGTTTGTCTCGTGTTAGATTAATGGAAAATAAATTGATGTTCCCGTATGGTAAATAATGTTTATGTTCTTTAATTGTAGACGCGATGCTCAGTTCGTGAGCTGTTGTGAACGTCTCACACGTTTCATATCATGGGAACGCGTTAAGAAATAATACAATCACTGGGTGAAGTATTTATTACTCCACTTTCTTAGGAAAGAAAAGAGAAAGAAAAGAGAAAAACTGTTGGGAGATGACGAATCTATGTGCACAACGTAAATCTAGGGTAAGTCGCGGAGAGATGGCCCACTTTTTTCAAACGAACTATTACATCTTAAATATCATTGTTACCTGACAAAACGGAACATATTTATGAACGCAAATACATGTGAGAAGAATAATTAACCCCTTGTCCTATGATTTCTTTCACAATTATGCTACTACTTCATCAGTTCATTAGAAAAACGAAAGAATTTTTCCTCTATTCTATGTTAATTCTGAATATTCATAGTTTTGACAAATTGAATTTAAAATTTTCCTCACGACTCTGACACGATATTATAGAATTGAAGATATTAAAGATTCAGTATACCACGAAAAACAATTGAATATATAAACAGTAAGGAAGAAAACTGATTCATTGATTAGCGTTTCCATATAATTCTTCACTTTATTATACCTAATCGCAACAGTAACATTCTCCATTGTTTAAGTTGACATAAACAGTTTTCAAACATTTTCTATCTCTTCGTTTGTTATGAAAAATAAATATACATTATTGAATTAGTTTTGCTCTTTGTTATACGTATGGATGAATTTTTTCAACTCGTCATTGACTTATTTCGGTCAAAGTACTTATGTTTTTGTATAAGTGACTAGCATATTCAGCGGTGTACCTGTGTGAGCTGCAGAATAGAAAGCATGGGAAAGGAAGCTTCCTTGTTTGTCCATTAAGTGCATTGTTCCAGGAATCTTGCTATCAACGTTTGATTAAGGTTGCTAGAAGACTGAAATATTGCCTTACAATAGAAAACGTTTAGAACGTTACAGATTTTTCAAATCGCTGTTTCGTCGTGGTGCAATTGTAAAATATTAGATGATTGCGTAAGTTCTGTTCATCGTTTCGTGCGTATTTGTGTAAACAGTTTATCGGTGAGTTATCAAATCCAAGCATACCTATTGCTGTTGACCAACTTTGTCAATTATTTGAACTTGTGCAGCAAGAATTGCAAATAAAAGGACCATTGTCGGTGAATTGAAAGAACGCTTTGTGCGCCAGCAATATCTGAAAATCATGAGCCGCGATAGCAAGACAAACAGACGTCTAAATCATAGTGAAAACTCTCTTTCTCTTTTTCAAGATTTTCCATCAACTTCTACTAACTTATTTGACTTTCTTAAAGATTTATTTTTATTATATATGGAAACTGATTTTCACTTTTTTCAATTATTACAAAACGAATGGGAGTATTTTAGTAATGCTGAGTTCATAAGAAGCAGCATAAGTCCCGTAATGAATAACAATTCAGCAGATTTCGAAAATGGCGTAGCACAATTTTTTAGGGATAAAATTCGGATAAATGACAATGGAAGATACGTGGAAAATATGTACATAAATTGATACTTAAATACCTAAGATTACATATCTATTTGAATTCTCCAAAGATAAGTCCAGTTAGCAACTTCATCATAAAATTCAACAAGTTTTCACGTTGCTTTTGGTTTTCTGAAATTCAGCTCGGGAACAAGTCGCTTGGGAGTTTTTTAAATGTGTCTACGTAAATTCGTGACACAGATCAAATCATTTTCAGTAGTTATCGGATTATTTCGATCTAAATAAACATCGTCTATGTTGGTCCTAATCGATTTAAAGTGTTGATATCATTCATCCCGATACTTCTGGTATTATATAAGTAGACTGTGGAAACGTTTCTATCTACTTCTACGACTTCTGTGTCATCCATATCTGATAGTCTTATGACCCATGGAGTCTGGGTCAGTTGATGTCAGATCCTACGATCCATAAGTCAACGATATCTTTCCATAAAACCGTGACACCGGTGATTCCTTTATTTTGAATCTCTGCTTCAATTTCAATTCATTTCCTTGCGTAATATATAGAATACACAAAATGGAACATCTTACTTATGAACTATATACATCTGCAGTATAAATAGTCACTGACGACGAGTTGACGAGTGAAAATATTTCAGAATCAGAGATTTCATCCTTATTTTTATCGTAAACGAAGAGTGAAAGGAACCATCGATAAAAAATATAATGATCTTACTATAGATTACAGATTACTTCAATTCATTCCCCTAAAAATAAATACAAGTTTACATCTAACAACATCGAGAATAAATCGTGTGCAAAGGGTTAATATTACACGTAAGATATAATTCTTCTATATTAAATCAATTAGTGACAGTTACCTTTCAAGTGCAAAGGTATCATTTCCCGCGATTCCTATCGTTATTATGAACGATAGGTCAGCTATCTCGTTACCAAATAAGTACATACGGCTCGCACTCGAAAAATGAAATACGATCGGGGAGGATTATAAAACAAACGGTGCTGTGAATCATCGAGTCAGGTATCTTCCGGCAGTGAACCTGTCGCTCGTTACAGAAAGAGATACACAACACCGGCCCGATAAGCGTTATCGTGGCTAAGTGGTTATCTGTCTTTGTCCGGTGCTCACTACGGGGCCCCGCTCTTATCGTTAACTTTGAATTAGCCCTTCGTCGGTTCGGCTTGTGCTAACATAATATCCCATAAGGAAGTCTCACCATCTACGATTCTTTTTATCGACGCTTGTGCACGACTTCATCAAAGAATTTCCACGAAGAAACATCCTCTACTTTATCGGTCCTGCAACTGGAAATGGGAATGGAAATGAAAATGGAAATGGAAATGGAAATGGAAATGGAAATGGAAATGGAAATGGAAATGGAAATGGAAATGGAAATGCAAATGGAAGTGGAAATAGAAATAGAAATGGAAAAGGAAATGGCAATGAAAGTGCAAATAACGATAAAAATGGAGAATTTTTTATATCAACTCATTGCGGTCGGACTCATTTTATATACAAATTCATATTATCACTTGTTTATCAATTTTAGACAAATTTAATACAATGATAGACCTCTGTTTCATGTACATCATTTTGATAATAAGTATTTTCATTCTTTAATTAGGATTTGTAATTTGTACTTTTATGCTAGAATTATTTTCGTTTTATACGACCGAAACAGTGAAAGTGTCCTGCCGGACACAGTTTATATTAGGACTGGAAAGGGTTAATATTAGGTTTATAAATGACTTATAAATGACATTTGGTAGAGGGAAATGTTTTTCATATTTTATATAATATTTTCATATTTCTGTTTAAATTTTGATTCGTTGAACTTAAATTTCTTGTAATTTATGCATAAAATATAGGTTAACTAATAAGGTTACTTGTAACAAAAGGTGAAAGTAAAAGGCAAACAATATAATTGAATTTAATGTGTATTACGAAAGTAAGTAATATGGTTCTCTAACAAAAATCAGAGAAGAATCATTTTTCAGTAGCATTTTAAGATTCAAAGTAAACGAGTGAAGCAAATTTCATTGTTTATATACAAATATTTCGCAGTATTCTTTTTCGCACAGTGTGCAATCACTGTGTGCTCATAATTAGGTTAGTAGGTACGTGCAACGTTGGTTTATCGAATATCGATTGTCATAAAATATGTCCGTGTAGCATAAAACAAGTCAAAAACGAAATAATCTTAATATAATAATGGGTTTTTCGTTTACGATTCTTGGGAAAGTTTTTTTAATATGCAAAATCCAATTGACAATGAGTTACAAATAAGTTTCTTCTTTTAATTACATACGAACTCTAATCAAACTGAATTAAAACAATAGATATGAATATTTTATTCGTTAAATATTAGCTACTTGAATGATTAGATATTTTCTTAGAGATTTATTTGTGAAAACAAAACATGCTCATTAGAAAGGAACAAAAGAAAACAACGAGTGCAGCAAAAGAATCAAACAGTCAACAACAAGTATTCAAACGATGAAATTCACGATAACCACAGTCACAAACTTTTTCTAAACAAAGTCAAGTGAATATTACAGATCGAATACGTTTTATTTATTAAATTATTACAACTATAACGTCATGATTAAAGCAAATTACCGTAAATATCAATGCGAATTCCGATGCAAAAAGAAGTTCATACATTTCTCCGGATAATATTTCTTTGAACGAGCTGTCTCACCATTCGTAGTAGCGAATTTATATCCAACTTAGCTTGCAACTCGAGTAATCTTCGAACATTAATTGCTTATGAGACTAGTCTTTCGATTTTCCGTTTCACTGGTCGCGACCACCAATCGTTAACATTCCGAGTCTCGCTATTTCAAAAATCAAGCAAAGAACGAGCGGTAAAGTTTACGGTGATTTTCTTTCGTAAAATAGAGTTTCTTTTACTGTCGTCGATTAAGATAGCAGATAATGGTAAATGTTGACGCGAATCGCACGAACGTTCGAATTCAGCCTTCATCGATCAAACGCTTAAGCTGCCTAAGATTGCGTCGAGCCTAGAAATCGAATTTCCATTGTGTCGCAAATACGATATCATTCGTTCCTGTTGTTTTTCGTTTTTCTTTTCGATGAACATCCTTATCGGCGTGTAAATGTATCGCTACGTTATACGGTAATTATATAGATGAAAGAAGTCGGCTGCCACCGCATAACTGGTCAGTGTTCGCGCGATAAGCTTATCCGATTATCGTCTTGCTTCATCGATCCACTCGAAACTGGCTCTTCGCCAGTTCGATCTGATTTGCATTTACATCCTGATAAATCTTTCCCTTCCTCGAATGTACTTTCCCATTTCATGATAGCGGTGATGCCTTGCAGACCTTTAAATCGGATTCGAGGATATTTCGAGAACGATACGTTAAGATCGGTAGGATATCCGAGGGCGGTTGGTTAAAAGCAGGGGTTGAAAATAATTGTGATATTGGTTTCGGTTCTTGGAATGGTTCTGAGCTATATTAGTTTCGGTTCTGAAGAATTATTATTATTATAAATTATTATTATATATTATTATAAATTATATGTAATATGATTATAATATTTATAATATAATATTATAACTTAATTATTGTTATAATTAATATAAAAATATTATATCGGTTCTGTATCGTTTCCATAACGGTTATTCTTCAGTTCTCCATTTCGGTTTTATATTTCAGTTCTGAATTCTTGATGTACCGAAAAATAACAGTTATAGAACCGCAATTAAAACCGATGCACCTAATAATAGTTATGACTCTATTCCGGTTCTCTATAATTATTTCAATCGGAACCAATATATAACAATTTCAAACAGTAATTTCCGGAACTTTTCCAATCGATGGTTAAAATAGTTCCACTTCAGCTTCGAAATGTTGAGTTCAAGTTCAGTGAAAAATTTCATAAAGTTTTATTTGAGTTTTGGTTGAAAACTGTTTTCCCTATAGAAGTGATTATTCGACGAATGAATTGTAATTATTACTGCCTTGTAGATGTTAGTTTCTGACACTAAAATTTGTTTTCGATCAATGAAATTGGTAATAATGCTGCTTATAGTAAGTACACGTTTCAAGTTTTGAAATACATATATCGAATTAAGTGGAATTAATTGAATTAAATTAAATTAAAAGAAATTTTGAAACGATGATTATGAATGAGTAATCTGCGTTACCTTTCACTTCGATATATTATACCATAAATATAATACTATACGAAAAATATTGAGTTTTAGATCAAACGTTAATACACAAATAAGCATTGTAAGGATGCACGTAAACAAGATATCTCGTAACCCTATAGAAACGCATCAAGATGAAATGTAGCGGTCTTAAGTAACGAAAGATTAACTCCTCCATTATTCATCATATCAAATTTCTTCTCCCAGATTACATTTTAACCCCGTTTTTCGTTTCTTGGCAGCGAAACCATCGAAGTGACGTTTTATTCTTGTAGCGGCTGCTTATTATATCATCACGGTTAACGATTTATATTCACCGTTGGTACTCTATTCACTTGAAGACCAAGAAAGTCGGTTGCCCTACTTTGACAAATGAATTATCTAATGAAACATTCAATTATTCGAGCACCTAACATTTGACAAATAGAATGTCAGTATCGATTGTTTTCATTCAATTTGATTAGCCTCGATACGTAATTGAAGGAAAAAACTCGTTTGTAAGTCATAGGTACATAATCATAAGTTACTAGTAGGTCAAACTGTCGTGTTTTGCGTTTACTTCGTCACTTAACACGTTAAGCGCCATGTCAGCCACTGGTGACTGACGCTTTTGAATGACTAAAAAACAATCGTAACATACAAGACAACCGATGTGAAATAAAAATGTTTAATAAAGCAACTAAGTTGATAATAGTGTAACGCAAACGTTGCAACGCCAAACAATTCATAAGTATTCCTACTTTTCTTTGCTACAAAAGACAAACTCTGTGGGAAAACGCTTAAGATTTTCGTGGCCCTTACGTGTTAAATCTCTCCACTTTCGTCGGTGGACTGTTCATAATAAGAATTAATCATACCGTAACACTAAAATCTCACTAATATTAATTTCTTTGCACTATTCTTAATGTGTAGGGTTGATTGTTCATTCTACATACAAAAATAAACATGAACCGAGTGATATGTTCGGTCCAAGAAAAGGTGTGTGAAACATGAACCATGCAATGTAATAATTTTACATTTCGGTATTATAAATTGATATTAAATGTACATTCAGTATTCGTTAAATCAACGGTACGTGTCAATCAAATATCTATAAATGCACGTGCCTGGTAGTACTATATTATAGTTATACTATGTTATATTTTATATTATATTGTTATTTTATATATTATGTTATTGTTATATATATCATATATTGTATTATTATATCTATACCGTATAGTACTTACTTATCAATAACAGTTACCAATATCAATCGTCGCGTTAATACACGCGTAAAACACGGAGATCCTAACATGTACGCGCATTTGTTGATTTATTAATCTCCCAGTAGCGAGCTTGGGTCATAAATTACTTGATATTGCCGTTTTCGCAAAATCTGTAGTATCAATATAATGAAATGAATGATTATAATTCCTAATATATAGGCAATAAACTTTATCGCATGTTGGAAATGGTCCAATTCCAGTTATATTCACTTTTTCGCGTATTAAACTTCTTATGGACAAGCGTTATACATACCTTATTTCTCGTTTGTTTGTACATGAATCATTCATCTAGCCCTATCCGGTACTTGATACACGAAAAAATTATACACACAGCATTGCCGCGGTTTTAGTATTTTATCAGACATTGAATGAATAAAAAGAGTGCACATTATAACGTGCACCGAGTCTGAAGAAGTTAAAATAAAATAAACCCTTTGCACTCCGAACATTTTTAATACCTTAATAGTTCATTCGATAGCGAAACTTTCAAGAACCTAAAATTTTGACTTCTGTTGTCAATTTCCTTTATTCGAGTAAACAGAAGAAAAATTGTACAATTTGAAATTAATCATATGGTATTTGTGCTGCAAATTGTGTCCGATATACCACAGCCAACGGAGCGCAAAGGGTTAACCTCTTGTGCTGGAAAGACGTGCCATGCACGTCGAGATGTTTTCGTTCTAAAATTGTCAATGACATCTTATACACATTGATAGCCTTGTTACATTTCACATACTAGATAATACACAAAATTAGTGTACACATCCACGTAAAATGGATAGAAATAAAAATCTTCGCGCAAGACTTTGCCAAACTTCTGAATTATTAGGTCGCTGCATGTGAAATGTCGGATTTTACAGAAAAGAGAAACCTTATTTGACCTACTAAAAGATTTATTCAACCAAAATATGCTCCATTCCATTCAATACACTCCTGTCAACGTATTTCTAATGAATATACTCCTTTCCGGAAAAGTTCGAATTTTTTAAATTAACAAATTTTAAGGACATCGTCACAAACTACTGTTTCAGGATTACTATCCTAATTTTGCAAAGAAACATCATCGAAATGAAGCTTTGCAAATCAACGTTGCACTGTTCTTTCATTCACAGTGTTGTCTCCAGGTGCCTTCGTTAAATTTCTGAATTCATTTGCAGCATAAGAGATTAAGAAAAAAGAGTTTAGCTCGATAATGCACGGCAAGGGATTAAAATGGCGGAAGAGGGTGCTGCTCGTAGGATTTTGAAGGCGTCCGAAAGACGCCATCGACGCCTCTTCCCCCGGTCGCCCTGATGTGCTTTCGGTATTGAACGAATCCGCTGGGGGATGGTCCGGGTACGAGGTCAGAGCAGCGGCGCGATTGCCCTAGTTCGTACTGAATTTGCGCGAAGTCTTTACTCTGTTTCTTTTTTTAACGCGTAACCAGCGACCTATCCGACGCGACGCGACACGACGCGGCGCGTCGTTGAAACGTGCTCTTTTCGCCTTGTGCAACGCCCAAGCTCTTCGAATTCGTACGAAGATTCCTCGTCGGCAACTAGGAGGCCGCTTTCGTCTGAACCGCTTTGCTACCAGATCGCTTCCGAGCAGCTATTGCGTCCGCTAACCGACAACGCGATGTTAACATATCGTTGACCGGCAATTTTGCTATCTCATGTCACCTGTTATTATTCCCTAATTAAATACGAAAGTGGCTCCGTTTAATAAACTTCAATATACTTGATTTATACGTAATGAATTGAAATGAAACTTTGGACATATCTTTGAATAATATGCTTTTGCAATATTCTATATTGCCCTGCGTTCCAAACATTGAAATGGCTAATGCAAGTGCAAATACGAGTTAACTTGTGACCGGTCAACAATGCGTCAACACGTAAATGCTGCACGATTTCATAGAGCGAAATACGCAAAACGGAGGGGGTATAATATTAAATCATTTGATTGAATTGAGTTATTATTATTGCAAATTTATCTAGCTTAATGTCACCGCATTAGGTAGCATTATTTATAATGTAAATTCACTATTAATAAAGATTCACTTGCAGTATAGACAATAACGATTTGATAGGAAAAGATTACGAAACCAATATTCAAGGCTCGAAGTTCGATAATTTCGAAGTACCATCATGAATAAGAATCGTATATTTCGGTGCAGCGAGTCGTTCTATTTTTAATCGAATTCGCCCAACGTCAGTTTTTCATATTACTCCGAACAATGATATTTCATCCTCTTTTTCTAAGTTCTACTTTCTTATCGAAGCGAAACGTTAACGCAGTGGAGTTTGCTTACAGAACGATCCTCAATAATCCATTCTAAAGTGACTGGGTTCTCTAATTGCAGGCTAATTAACGTAACGCGAAACGAACAGCCATAACAATTAATGCGATTCCGATTTTCTACCAGAAGTATTCCGCAAAAGTGTAACGGCCTTTACAGGTGTACTTTCTTTCACCTGCGGGGCCATATACGCGGAGGCTTCTCTGTTAGAATCAGTACAGACGTGAATTTAACCTTTAAATATGGAAATTTGAAGTCAATGATTAATTAATTAATTGATTAATGTTAAACATTCTCGTTTGCAGCGGCTAATTAAAAAAATTTATCCTATTCATTTGTTTTTACCTACTGAAATATCTCTACATTGCAACAGTGTCAACCATATAACGAAAATTTCACTGGTTTCGAATATCGAGATATTTTTTATAGAGATCTATGACACTGCACATCCATACTTAAAAGTTAATACGCTTATCCCCTTGTTTCATGATTTCTTTCACAACTGTGCCTGATGAAGCTACTTTGTTGTTAAGAATTTAGTGGAAAGGAAAAAAATTTGGTATTTATTCCATCTCCACTTAAGGGGTTAATACGCTGAACTGCGATCCTGTCATACGTATTCCAGAGTTTACATTCGTGATGCGTGTAAAAATGATAATAAGAAGTGACAGTTGTGACATCAGTAATAGACTCTAGACATAGAATGTCGTTTGATCTATGAGATACAGGAAGCTTAAAAGAGCAATCGTCGCAAAAAAATTTAACCTTTCAGTTTCCGTTTCGTTAGGACGTTTTGATTGTACGAGTAATTTGATGAGTGCCAATTTAGCGGTCAACGTGCTAATAAAAGAGCATTGTTCAACATTGTATCCGTGAATCCGTAACGGGATAATCGGATTTATTCGAATCAACGATGATGCCGACTCACGTCGAACGGGTGCTAATCGTTTATTTAAAACTACCTACAAAAGTGAATCATTTTATCATTTATATGCATATGAATTCGAATTAACTTCTCTTTGCTTCCATCCAGTGTTATAATTAACCCTTTGCACTCGAAGGAACAGAGCCATTTAAAATTTGTCATTACAAACTGTGAAATTTTGTCGTTACATATACTATAACATTCGATAAAAAAACAGTACAATACATCTATAACCCTTTTTTCTTATGCGTCACCGCTTGATTCGATACAGTAAAATTATCAAGTTTTATATGTAATGTTAAGCTTTGTGCGATGCATCCATGTGTGAAATATTGAAATGAAATAGCTTTGTCTCTTAATTTATATGTTTTCGATTTAGATGGTTTCAAAGAATGTCATCTATATCTCATCCGGAAACGTTGAGTGTTTCTAGTTAAAAACTTTATAGGTCAAAGGGTTATAACAGTCAGAAGTGACTCGGTTCTGTGTTTTTTTAGCTTTTAGAATGTGATGAAATGGCTGCCAATAAGCCAGTACATTTTTCTGTTTAAAGTTTGTATCTGTTGCGTTTTCTTTCGTCAGTGTGTATGCAGATAGAATGGAACAGCAGCTTGTTGTCGGGCACGTGTTGCATGGTATAAGATCGGAACAAGTTCAGAGACCTGTGTCCCAGTGTACGCGTTCCTCAAACAAACTGGCAGCAACGCTCTTTCTTTCTCTTTCTACTCAGCTCGTCTGAGGGTTGTCTGCCGGTGTTGACGAACGCGCTAATTGTCGAGAGAATTTAAGAGGCCTCGCTAATTGCGAACCTGACGATTTCTTTCGTGTTCACTTTCTACCGGCAGGGCATTTCCGTTGATTCGTTCCTGGGAGTCCACCATTGGCTTCGTTAATTTAACACCGTGGATAATGAGATTCGCGAACAGACGTTCTAAAGTGTTACTCTCGTTTTTTTAACGAAGCTTCACATTGATTAAGTTGTATAGAAATCTTAACCTTTCGCAGTCCCGCGGAAACGTAATGTTATAATTGGACTGCTCGTTTCGTGCACTCGTCTTGAACGTCAAGGTTAACGACGCAGAAAGTTATTAAACGCTTCAAAATTTCTTATTTCCGTCTGATTTTCATAAAATTCTTCGAACCGTTTCCTTACGTTGTTTAATGTGAGTGATTATTGATAACCGGAGAAATCGCTTAAGAATGATTATAAGGAAGAAGTATCATGTATTTTCAAGATATTTAGTAAGATAAAGAACTAAGTAATAGTGTAACTTAAGAACTGTGATACCGAATTATTAATAATTAACTTTAATGCCATCTTTTACCTTTGTTACGAAAGAATAAGTAATATTGTAGAAAACACGCAAAATTCTCGTTAACGTGTGAATGTGTTGGAGGATATTTTACATTTGCATTTAATGTATAGATGTATACCTATGAATGGTATAGTATTTGCAATAACTTTTTAATATTTTATTGAATTTTATATATTTTATTAGGTTTTATATCAGAGCCTAATTTTTCAGGTGATACATTAATAGTGCAGCTTTGTCGAATCATTCCAAGTTCATAACTTCTGTTTGTTAAGACAGTTATACAATTTTATAGTTCTGTAATTTAACAATTTTACGATATAACAAGTTTACAATTTTATAATTTAACAATCGATTTTACAATTTTACACCTTGACACACTATTGTGATCCGTAAGAAGAAAAAACAAAAGAATCTTTCACATGCTACAAATTTTGATCTGCTCTGACTATTTAAAAATGCAGCCTGCTTAGAAACTGTAGAACGTAATGAAGACTTTGCCTACAACTAAACCGGCGCAATACTTACAACGTTACACGGTAATACAAGCGTCAATGCTGATGTGGCTTGCGAAGCCGTACGGCGTCATTGCACAGTCAAGTAACAATACGGAACAACGAGATCAATGCAGGGCATTTTACCACTTTCGTTCAAACGACCTTCTGTCGAAAGTAAGTAAGTAAGCAAGTACATATTCAAGTACAAAGTGATAGTTCCTGTTGAAAGGAAATAAATACATAACAGATGAACCATTGTTTTCTATTATTATGACTTATCATCATTCTTTCAATCAGTTTTCCTAATTATTGAAGTCATTAATAAAAATTTGTTCTTTTCGAGAAGATTATAATGGAAATGTAGAAATGGAAGAAGGAAATGTGAAATGAATAGAAAGAGTAAAAATGACTGGTTTAGGTTTTCTTATTTCGCAACTATTCATATCTTAGAAACATTAAATACCCAAAGTGATTTTAAAAATAAATAGTTTCACTTGAATACTATAACGAATATCTGAAAAACCGAAGAAAATCTATTGTTATATATTTTATAAGGATGACATATCAATCGTATTAAATACTCGGTAGTTTCAGTGTTAAACACGAAAATATCTGATGATAATCTAAAAGATTTCCTAATTGCTTCCGAAACGCGGATATATTCGAATTTTCATGCTTAATTTTACTCTAAATTCAAACATTTATCATAGAACGATTTTCTGTTACAAACAGCCAAAATCCTTCCGATATCTCTTAAACCTTTATCTGCTTGGAGCACCAAACTTGGTTAGTCACCGATGACACAGCCTAACCCCGTACTCCACAATTTCCTTTCTCCTCCAAATTGTCCTTCCAGATTCATTTTGCGACGCAGATCGGAGTTTACCGAACTGTTTCCTGGCGAACGTCTGTGTAGCCACATCACGGAATCGTATGTTTCACCGTTTACACCTGGATGTACCGAAATTCTGTTAAGTTTATAACATTGGTGTGTAAACATATTTAGTATAATAAACATTTCACAGCACAGACAATTTTAACGGAACAGAACAATGGAAAGAGTTTTTAGATGTTTCGAAAATTTTCGGAGGTTAACTCGTTGCCCTATAATTTATTTTTCAGTTATGATCGATTCAACTATTTTGCCACTAATAATTCTAGGTATACTCTATAGCTGTGTTTATTCTAAAGTATAACATTTGCTCACAGAAGAATAATATTCGATTGATGCAAGAGTTTCCACGTTTTTTACCTAAGAAATAAGAAACAGAGTTTTTCAAATGTTTGTATTGACTTAAACTATTATATGATTTCCATTAGTCGATATTACTCTCTTCCTTCTGTCTATAAGTTTATTTATTACATCATTATTTACTGGCTCCAGAAAAACGTCAACATTTTTGCATCGACCTAATACCTAATTTAAATTCACAAGAATTGTGTAATATGTACTCTCGTCAACCTTTTATGGGCTGAATTTTTGTTCGTGACTATAAGAAAATTGATACAGCATGAAATTAATAAATATCAATCTGCGAATACAAATTAACAACATTCGAGTCTTAATCATTTTATTAATACTAGTATATTTTGCAACTCTGAAATTACAATAACGTTTAAATCTGCGTATATAAAAGCTTAAGCTGATTAATTACTGAAATTCATTCGTCATTTTGCGGTAAAAACTTAAATAAATCAATTTAACCCAGTATATTGATGCGACTTCAAAGTCACACGGGCCTATAGCGGGTTAAATTCTATTTAAAGCCTTCGCCGCAAGTCTGTCGCGTTACTATACGGGCAAGGGGTTAATCTATTAGCATTCTCCAAGCGAACCAGTAATAAGATTGATCCGCGAGAGTGAAATCTGTTTCGCAATCCGAATGAAACCCGTCCGAAGTCGGAAGCGGCGATAATAGGCGGAGACGCGTACGTCCAATAAAATCGATAGGAACGAAAATAGTCGCGTGCACGTCCCCGTTCATCGAACGAGACACGGCCCACGTGTTTCAGCGGCGATGCGCGTATTATTGTGCACATGGTGAGTGGTCGCGGGTGTCGTTGCACGGCTGGCAATAACGCGCGGGGTCCACAACCTGCGCGCTCGTCTGTCGCTCGTCTGTCGCTCGTCTATCGGACTTGATACCGCTAATTGCCGTAAATTTATGTCCCTCGGCGATGAGAAAAAGAACGGCGAAGTATACAGCCACAAAGAAGGACGGAGAACGACGCCAAGGGTACGCGGTTGTTGCGCGCCGGTGAAGATCAAAGGGGCATAAAGAGGACGTTCCAAGTGCTGTTCACCATCTACGACCTTATTCAATGATCTTTCTATAGGACCGTACTGCGCAGCTCTCACGCAGGAATTGAAAACAATTGTGATATCGGTTTCGAGCTATGTTCATTTTGGTTCCGGTCCTTTTGAATCGATGTAAAGACTAAAACAGTTCAATAACATTTTTCGGTTATCGAAATAGTTATGAAGAACCGAAATAAGTTGCAACTTTTATTTATATCGGTTTCGGTTTCAGTTCTTCGGAAACGGTTCCATAGTTATTTCTCGGTTTTTGGAACAGTTATGAAAAATAAAACGGTTCTATAACTGCTACTTTTCGGTTTTTGAAACCGTTATAGAGAACCGAAATGGAAAAGCAAAATATAACAGATATCAGGACCGTTTTAGAACCAATATAATATCAGTTCCGAAGAACAGAACCGATATATCCAATAACAGTTACGACTTATTTCGGTTCTCCAAAACTGTTTCAGTCGGAACCGATATATAACAGTTTCAAACAGTTATTTTCGGAACCTTTTCAATCCCTGCTCCCACGTTCTGAGTCAACCCCGAAAGCTGAGAAGTCACAGGGACAAAGGGACTCTTCCACTCAGGATGCTCGCGTCAATAGCTGTAGAACAACAGTTGATGTTATTGGCCGAGCCCCGTGACGAAGTAAGCAGACGGAAACAGAATTCGACGGAGTGAGATGTAACGAGCATTGACGTCGAATTTCGTTTCTGCGCAGCACTACCTTTTTGTTTACTGAATCCTGGGGTGCAGAGGCTCCGCTACTATGTTTCTTGGAAAGACCGAGGTGGAGCGTGCGACCAATTCCTCTTACCCCTTAACTTTAACCCTTTGCCCTTGATTTGTTTTCAATGTTGTTTATTCTTAGGGAAATGAATGAAAGTAATTTACAGCGGTACGATTCAACGTTTTATATTTTATTTATTATTATTACAATAAGATTGAATTTTTATAACCTTATAACCCCTTGACGTATTATTTACTTTATCTGCTAAGCTCGTGTAACAATTTACTATCGACAATTTGGGAGAAAAGCAACAAAATTTTCCATTCTACTTCAAGCGCAAAATTTTATTTGAAGATAATAGATTGGTAATGGCAAAATAGTTTTTTGTTCAATTAATCTAGAAATCTTTATCACGTTTGAGTGTTCCAAAGTTTCATGACACATATTGCACTCAAATAAAAAGTGAAAAAGGCTTGAACCCAGCGTTTCTAGCGATGCCTGCATCGCCGTAGGTTTTGATGTGTATAGGTACTTCAGGATTGACTCAGGACCTAAGAGCTGCACAATATCTGACAATTCTTCCTTCGTTCCAGTTGTTTCCAACCTGGCAATTGACAATCCTGTTTCGAAGTACGGTAGCGCTCCATTTGGTCCAACTAATTTTGTCACGGTACCGAACATGCCGTTGACCTCGTAAGATTTGAACGCGGGTCAGCCAGCGTCCCGTTTATAGCATCTGGCGTGTTCGCCCAGTATCTACCACTTTGTTTCAAAACAAATGATCGCGTATCTGAGCAAAATGCAATACAATGGAACCTCCTATAACTCGATTACAATATTCCGTATTACAGAGTTTCACGTTAAATTTCCCTTTTGGATAGTCGTTCAATTTGAATTAAATTGGTCTTCTGTTTGCATTAATTTCTTATGGAAAATTTCACTTTTTATATAAAAAGTTTTAGGGGAAATACATTTACTTTCACAATATACGTTGACTAACTTAGCATTTTTAACAGAAATAAATATCTTTATGAAGAATGCTATTCTATCTGTCAAAAAATAGGTGGTTACTACTATATTGGTTGTACTACTGGCTTCCCGGCTTATTTTGAATGGTCACTGGTGAATGATGAACTGGCGAACCAAGTTGCGAATGTTTTAACTCTTCAAGGACGAACGTTGACATTTTAAAGACATCGAACTTTCATATACGAGATGCAATGTTAGCAACATACAATGTAATTATGCACATAACAAAAGATCGATGCATCTTTACTGTGTAGGATTTCGGCGTATAATCTAACTTTCTTTGCTGAAGACTTTGAATATTTCAAAAAATCTCGTCCGTAAAGGTTTGAGAAAACGGCATCGGCTACATAGGAGTTTTGATGAATGTTTATTTGCCAGTCAACGTGTTCGATTAGGTGAGAGCGGGTTTTTTTCTGTGTCGAGTACCTGGTACTTTTTACTTTACGTTGAGGTGGATAAGATCGACAAATTACTGTTGGCGTTGGAGTCAGGAGCTAGAAGTTGATTTATTGCCACTTTACTACGACTTTTGGCAGTCGTTAGTGTCCTGACTTCCAACTCAATATCGATTGACGCGATGTGATGTAAACCTCCAGATGCGAAACTAATTGAACAGGTCTATCAACAATAAATATGCACCCTTCTCGGGTTCAGTATCCCTGCAGGTCACATCGTACATCAATTTTGACCTCTACTTGCGATGACTGCAACGATCTATGAAACAAAGATACTCCGTCCTCGTGAGCAGAACCCATTTGCAAATTTTCACAAATGTTCGATTAAACGTTGCGATCGATTTTAAAGAAGATTGAAGAGTGCTTATCGTTGAAGCATTGGACAGTCGCAGAACTCGTGCCAATTGTAAATTTATTGCGCCTCCGCCATTTGCCATCTGTCTCCTCTTCGCGAGAGAAAATTGATTGGAATAGAAAGATCCAAAGGAATCTAACGAGAGTGAAATTCGTTCGGTCGGTTGGACAATTGTCGATCGGCGAATACTGTGAGCATTGTGAGCAGCGTCTAAACATACTGCTAGATTACTTGATGGCTAGGCTAACGAATACGGCTAACCGACCAGTTTTCATTTTAACTAATTTTCTGGTGGTCTTATTTCATAATT
Organism: Nomia melanderi; assembly: GCF_051020985.1. Taxonomy (NCBI): domain Eukaryota; kingdom Metazoa; phylum Arthropoda; class Insecta; order Hymenoptera; family Halictidae; genus Nomia; species Nomia melanderi. The sequence goes on from NC_135005.1 coordinate 9,717,173, forward strand.
ACGAATAGTTTCGATGGCTAATTTACTATTCGTCAACATGGTTATACACAATCAATTGAAACTATAAAAGTTTAAACTAGAAAGTCACCTCTTTCTCCTGTGATGTTCTGCTAGGCATCAAGTCATCTTCCAACTATACTGCTAAGGGGTCATGGCTAAGCTGAAGAATTCGACTGATCGATCGGTTTTCATCTTTCATCACCCAATTTTCTGATGGTCTTATTTCCTAATTACTAATACTTTCGATCGCCAATTTTCAATTTGTCGATACAGTTACACGTAACCAATCAAAACTGTAAAACTGTAGATTAGAATGGCACCTTTTGCCCCTGCGTTGTTTCGCTAGACATCGAGTCATCTCCCAACTGTACGTGTGCGATGACACTGGCAGCTTCTTCATCGACGCCCACGTACGCTTGTAAAATTGCTCGTCGGTTTTGGTTGCTCTAGTTCCACGAGATTGCATCTCTCGCTTGACCACCTCGAGCATCGTATTTATAGAGGAACACTCACCTCCTCTTTTTTGGTCACTCGCGTGCAGAGTTTGGTGTTCCCCATCGGCCGGAATGCCCGGCATTCTTTCTGGTTTCTGATAACTCGTTAATTTTGTACTCTCCAATGTTTCACTGCTACGAATGCGCCTACTTGCGAATAAAACTAGCCGGCAACCGATTGTAATTCGGAGTGAAAATGAACTATTTCTGAGCTGATTCTGAAAGTTCCACTTAAACAAACATCGAGATCGCGCGATCGTAAAACTGCAAACTTTCATGCAGATACCGAATTTTTGAAATTATTTCGCGAAGTCGAGAGTGAAGAAGATGTTTACTGCGTGTATTCACGGTATGCTAACACTAGAACTACCGAGCGTTTAATGTGATTGATACGTAATCCTTTTAAAAGATGTAACAATAGATTCTTTTTCAATTTCTTCAGATACTTACTATCAAGATATCAATAATTGCAAAATGAAACAACGGAACACTTCATTTCGAATGTTTTATACTTTCAAGATATCAATAATTGCAAGATAAGAAAACTGAAATTCGTCATTTCGATTTCGAATGACTTTCAAATTCCGTCAGTATGAACAAACTGGTTAACCAGACAACCAGTGACCATTAGAAATAAACACAATTTATACCATTAACACCTAAAAACAAAAATATTTATTTACGAAAGCGAATACGCATAAGAAGAATAATTAAATAGGTCTCTGCGTAAGATTCAGTATACCACTAAAAATAATTGAAAATATAGATATTTGACAACCTTAATGAGATTGGATCATTTCATCCGCAATTATCCTACTTAACATGTGAATACTGTTATGAAACGATGAGAAACAAATTCACAAGGCACCATTTTTCGTTCCAATTCCACGATTATCGCGAAAGAAGACGGTCGTGGTCCGCCTCTTTCTCGTTTACCACGTTATCCTCACGCATCTTTTATCGAAACCAGCAATATCGTAGGTGGATTACATGTTTCCCGTGAATCGAAGTAACGGTGGCATTTATGTGTGCTTAAATGATCGGATGCGAGGATAGAAACCATTATAAATACAACGGTTCAGTGAAATGAGATGACGGCATACTTCTTCGAAAATATCTCAAGAAAGCCTTCGCAGATAAAAATCATTTTGCCTTTCGGACTTGGATCGAGAACTGAACTTTGATAAAGTTATAAAAATGTGACTCTGTTAATATATTAAAATATAAATATTTATAATTAATATATTAAGACATAAATATTAACAGTGAATACATTAAAATATAAATTCTACGTTTATTTCAAATGTTAACGATTGACAAGAAAAAACTACTATACAATTTATATTAAACAAAAGAATAACACTTAGATTTGTCAAATTCAGTTAAAAAAATTTCATCACGAGTCTGACACGATGTTACAGAATAAGGGTCACAGAAAATTTTGATTTTTTTTATTTCGCAGACTTACAACAAAATTCGATAAAAGATTTCACTATCCTTTGATTCTTCAGCATGAAAACGCCTGCTGATAGCTAGTTGATGTTTCCTTACTTTCCCGTAGACACTGCAATTACTACAAGACATAAAAAGAAATGATATAACGAAAATTTCATTATTTTTAACGTTTTTTAGAAGCTTATGAAATCTGTTTTCCATTAATGGCGGTGAAAGAGATTGTTTTACATAAAGAAGTAAGTTTGAACACTTTCGTTGAACAGTTTCGTAACGCATACACAGCCGCACGCGTAAACAATGATTTGTTATAGCCATTAAACTTTTATTCTAACAATTTTCTTTCACGCGGCATGCGTTCAGTAACTTTAGTTTTACTCGGTTTGAACTTTATTCGTTGCTTACGTGTTAAAGAAACGTTCGCGATAGATCGGCGTATACAACGATGAGGCCCGTTAAAAATTTACTTGGTTTACTGGTTGCCGAATAATTGCGCGCTCTCCTTCAGATCGATAACCGCTTTCAGCCGACGGACTTACTTGACCTTCTTTCAGAAATTTCGCTTCCGTCGGAATTCGGGGAACGTTAATATATTTTTTTCCGTGCGGATGAAATGATGAATTGAATGTAAAAACTAGTCGATGAAGTTAATTTTATCGAATTTTATACATGTAATGGTAAAACTTATAAAATTTTATAAACGTAACAGTAAAACTTACGAAGTTTTATAAAGATAAGAGTAAAATTTACGAAGTTTTATAAACTTCATAAATAACACTTATGAAGTTGTGTAAACGTAATAGTAAAAATGAATCAAAGTAATACGTCAGCGGTGTTAGCAACATGTTTATTCCAGCAAGCCGGTAAAGAGTCGAAATATACACACACAGGGTGAGTCGTTTAACCGTACCAGCAATATTTAATTGTTAGGTAAAAAAATTAGGCAAAAAGTTGTTTGGTATGAATGTTTGGCGTTTGACACCGAATAACTTTCATTTGGGACACTTTTTTTGTATAATAAATGATTTACAGGTAAATTCAGATGGCACGGTTGAATGACTCACCGCGTATATGATATAATACATAGGTACACCCACCAGCGACGCCTAAACATCAATAACCATTTTCAGGCAGCGCTCTTTCCGTTGACTCTTGCGCGGTTTTTCTCTGACCCAGAATCTTCGCCGCGGACTGCTCCTAAATATACAGAACGTGAAAAAGTCAATGAACACGTAACAGTGAATGATAACAGGTCACGAATCGTAGACAATGAATTCGGGATTCTGTGGCGCAGTTCGATTTACATTTATGGATTTCTTGTGTTGGGTTGATGCAAAAGTTTCGACGTTCTTTTATAAGAAATAAAAAGAAAAGTTCCCATCTGTTCGCTGGCTAAACGGAAACTAAGTAAAAACAAAGAAAGAAGTGTCACTTGTACACGTTATAATAGTTTGAAAACAGATGTTATTTGTTTCGAAGAAAAACATTTTACAACGGTTCTCGCGAGTAAAGAAACCTTCCGAAAATAAATCACTGTGGATGTTTTCTTAATATTAGAATTACCGTGCATTTCATACGATTGTAGTATTGATAAAGATTGTAAACAATCCATTTTTTCAGATATTCCTTATAGTATTCAAGTGAAACCATTTATTTTTAAAGTCATTTCACTGTTTGATACTTTTTAACCCTTAGCACTCCTGGTTGTTGTGTAATCTATCAGCAACTGCAACTAATTTTTATAGTATTCCTAGCGAAAATTACAAATGCTATAACATTTCTTCGATCTTTTATTTTCCTTCTTAGCACAAGATTTGGATGTGCGGAAAATCGAATAATTTTAGGGTAGTTTCTTTAAGATTTATTAAAATATTTAATATTATAACTGGTGCAATATTGGAGCCTACAGAGTTCAAAGGGTTAAATACTAATCATTGCGAAATAAGGAAACTAGTACCCGTCATTTTTACGATTACGGTATTTCTAGTGTTAAATAAATATTTTGGTGTAGATGTACTTTCAATGTCACTAAAATTACTACTGTTCAGCATTCCTTTCTGTAACGTTTCTTATTTATGGAATGTACGTAGATTGATTAGCATTCTCAGAACGTATCGTGAACTAGCATTGTCACAGTAATAAAATACTTTGTTTCTACTCACAATTAGTAATTCCAAACATTTCCCTCGGTTACTGACTTTATGGACGCGTAACGATTATGAACGTGGAACACATAATGACGAGCTTCGTTATGTCCGATGAGTCTTCACTCGAATGAGAATTAGTTTTCAGATGCATAAATTTTCACAGTCGCCCACAACTGACGTATCATTATTAATTTTTCATCGTGTATGTACCTAACATGTGCCTAAGAACTGAAAAATCTTAGACTCATCTGACACTTAAAAACTAATTTCCACGTAGATTCACGAGACGATCAAGCATAATACTATAAAACGTGGTGTAATTTTGTACATTTCTCGAATCTGACCATTTTTCCATCGAGAACTATTTCTCTTCTACGCAATTTGTTGCGGATTGTGAGTTGGTAGTTGTGATACAACAAAACTGAGGAGTGATAGTGGCTTGGTTCCAAGTTCTTCCAAAACGTAGCACGACACCTTGCTAGAGCGGTATCGCGCGTTGCTCAATAGTGTCCCGAGACTTCTAATAGATAACCCAGTGAACCGCTTGCCCGGTTGCGCTCGTTCTTCAACTACGTTCGACGTTTAACATTCGGGTCACTTGCCCGATCAAGCGTCGCAGGTGACACGAATCTTACGGTAAATTTTCTTTCCGACAGTCCTTCTAACGCCGACGGATATTGTTGTCGACGATAACTTCAGCGGAACGCGATTTCCGCGAGTCGAACAGCGGAACAGTCTCTTCAGGTCCATTTTTATCGGTTATTTCATTGGTAGACCGTTGCAGCGAATGTGCGTTTGTTTACTGACAAGTAAAATTATTGTGTAAACTCACTCGAGAGTATTAATCTATTTATACGTTGAAACTTGAGCTCAAATCTTTGTGATACGTTCTACAAAACTACTTTCTCAAGATTACAACTATTCTGTGTACTAGGAAAGCCAAAGTATGAGTAATCATTGAAAATAATGTCTTAGCAGTACTCAATAGTATTGATTTTCTAGTGTTACTAGATTTGTTTTTTTTAGTATTACTAGTATTCGATTTTCTAGTATTGCTAGTATTTAATTTTTAATAATGCTAGTAGTTGATTTTCCAGTATCGCTAATATTTTCTTTTCTAGTATCGCTAGTATTTGCATTTCTAATATCGCTAGTATTTACTTTCTTAGTATTACTACATTCATCGATCCCTCGCCATGTTTATCTTCCTACTTGCATGCATTCAAACCTTTTTCCCTTTTTACGAATAAAGCAACGTGTTTTACATTTTCGATAAAAAAAGTGTTTTACAAGTATTCCGCGAAGAGAAAGGGAAAAGGGAAAAGAGAAAGGGGTACAGGAGGCGTAAAAGTATTCGCGTAGGTATTACGTGGACGTCGGATGACGCTCGTTTGCCCTGACAATTTGCGATAATGGCCGGAACAGCTGATCGTGACCGCACAACGAGAAACTATTCCTACGCTGCTGGCGTGAATCCCTTGTATCTCGATTCGCACAGAATATCCGAGCTTCACTGATCAAGATTGCCGTGTTAAACAATTTGTAATGATTAACATCTGTCTCCATCCACGCGTGTAGCGCGAGATAAACGAAACATTATATAGGGTAATTCAGGGATAGATGGTCATAGTTATACAGTTTGAAACACATTTAAATGAAAGCTAAACGAATTAGAACGCTAAATTCGATTTCTGAACAAACTTGAATTACTTCCTTACAAAGTAATCAAGAAGAGTTCAAACTACAAACAGAAAAACATCAATTGTAATAATAGTTGCGTCAATTGTTTATACAAGATAATTGAAGTGATCATCTCTCCTATACGGTCGTCTACCTCGGAATTACCCTATATACATCTACATGTACGTATACACAGATACATGGAAGTATTTGAACGACTATAGATCGATAATCGAAGCAAATAGCAGTTCAAGAAGCAGTTTGTTCAATTCTGTTCGTTTTAATGCAAACAGTGTAAACAATTCTTTTGATTAATATTATTGGAAACAGTGTAATAATATAATTGAAAAACGTCTCGACGGAAAAGCCCACGATTATGTAATTCTGATTTCGAGTCACATTCGACGTGTGAGCGCAAAGGGTTAAAGGTAAGCAAATTCGTTGGGCAACTAGATCAATAGTTTCGAGTGATAGAAAAAATGAGAAACTCGCTTGTTACTCCGTTTAATAAGTTTGTGAGTTGAAATGGCCTCATTCCGTGTGCGCCACAGATCATTTACAACAACGCGACGTAATAGAGAAGATATAAGCTAATAAAGATATGGACACGATATCTGCATGTTAATTGCCGTTGCATCAACTAGTTGAAAGGTTCGCCTGGTGTCCTCATACCGCGGTATAGATACTTCGAATAAATTAGGGAATTATAGAAACATTTCCTGGAACTGTGTGTTTTGCGAATTAGTGCCATTAACTTATTGCACTCGGCAAAATTTGCACATGCGTGTAATGCACCATCCTATTAACACGTTCCGCGCTGCGCGAACGACCTACATACTCCGCGATCGCGATTTTGTTGCAGGATATATACACAAGTTATAATACGCATAACTGCAATTCTAATAAATAATTAGAATCTTCTAATCAGTTTCGAAATACTGTTTAATTAACCTAATTTGCTCGAGACGAATTTGAAATCTAATTTGAGAAATTAGTTGTTCCAAGCTGCTGACTTTGTACACTCATATGTTATGATTATCATATTATTATTATATTCTACAGTTCTACGTGTTCTTATTATTTAGAACAAAATATAAGAGATATAGTAAAATTGAAGACGGTTCGTAAGATTTTGCTTTACTTAAACCTTAAACAATTTCTATAAATTTATAAAAATCTACTGTACACTCGCATAGATATCTAAAATTCATTTATTTATAATAATTTAGTAGTAAATAGGAACATTTTTAAAATAATTAAATTTGCTTCAAATATATTTATATATTTTAGTATTTATAAATAAGTGCGCGGTGTCATTGTGCACAATCCGAAAAAGGGTTAATTCACTTTAGAAAATAAGGTTTCTCCTCTATCAATATACACAAAACATTCGAGACAAATTATTCGTTGCATTGAATTTCAATAAAACTTCAAACATACTGCAGTAGTTATTAACAATGTTACAAAACCATTTTTAGTTGCTATTCTGGCAGTAAATTCAAAAATTTGTCACTAAATTACCTTAAAAAAGACAAAAGTAATGTAGTATACCAATCGTTTACAAATAATTTTAATATTCTATACGATAATTCCATAGAAAAATTATCTGTGCACTCCAATTAAAATAGCACATTTCCTGAGTTGATTATACGATTGAACTGAAATTCTCTAGAATTTCATTTCATTATTCCTGTTTTAACATAATTCCTTCAAGAAACCACGTTTCACAATGAAATTTCTGATTTCACATCGGCTCCTAAAAATATTGTCAAAACATCTAACGCTCAATCTAAAACAGGCCGCGTATCTATGATATCGGAAAAGAATTCCAGTTGACTGTTTCCATTAACCGATCGCCAGCTGTCGGCGAGTTCGCGTTCGCGTAACTCGTTTCCAGACAGCTCGTTTATTCACCTGCGATACCTGTTATATCATCGATGAGAGCAAAGTTAAAGTAAAAATAGCTGGATGATAATAGTATCTAATTTGATCGCGGGGTAAGATAAAAAAAGAAATGCGCGGCTGTAAAGGTTGCCGCTGCGGGTAGCTTACGGTTACTTTGATCTCCGAAGGACGTTCATCGGAGAAAGTTCCCGGGCTTCCGTTTTCCCGGGGTAATGCGTCGCTGCGGCACGCCACGCCGCGTCGAATCTACGATGAAAGCATCCGCAGGAGAGTTATCAGGTCGTAAGTTCAAAGAACCGTGCACAAGAGCATCGTGCACATCGACGTACTCGCGGCATGATATTGCGCCCGCTCGCGAGGACGTGGCCGTGCATAACAAGTCATTGTACGCCACAGGGAGAAATTACCATTTGCTCCCGCCTCGATTACTCTGCAAGATAAAACTGTACACGTTCGATTTTATACGGCGTCATATTATTCGGAAGCCAATCGATAGTCCCTTTAACACTACAACTGCCGAACAGTCAAATTGTCTTTCAACCTTCTGGAGATATATGAGTATATTCATTGGTTCATATGTTAGTTCTTATATTACCAAATCAGGTTATTTAGTCATTTCTCTGAGAAACGCTTGTACTCAATGATTGTGAAAGAAGAAGTCAGGATGTCACGTTGACCTGTCTGGTAGTTTTAGTGTTAGCACTAGAACTACCCGTTAAAATCACAGATTCTACTTTTCCTACTTCGCAATTATTGATATTTCCAAACTATTCAATCGTATGTATCATGTTCTTCTGCCGGTTTATCAGAAGAACCTAACTGAACCAGCTCGAACGCTTCAGCTAGCAGTCACTCGAATTTAGGTGGCACCATGTTATAAACTGAAACATTAATATTCTTGGTGACGTATCGATCAAACCAAACTTTGTTGGATGAATGAGATACAAGAAACATGATAGAGCAATCATTATGAAGAGTCTCAACGTTTTAGTCTCTGCTTTATTAAGAATACTGTTTCGACTGCGTCGGTCTTTATGAGTGTTTACTTAACAGTCCGCGTATTAAGTCCCTAGCTGATTCAAGTGCGTGTTACAAATTGTAAATCTCAGGTTGGTACAATCAAGCTACCAGCTGACGAATTGTGGAGAACGGTGGAAGGGCAGACTCCGACACTTAGAGAAGCAACTGAGGCTTTCGAGCCAATTCACTGTTCAAGTTGCTCGGAATTGCCGGGGCTCGAGCAAGCTCTAGCGAGCTCACGTTTCGAGTTTCGTGTTTCAAGCAGCTATTCACCGGTGAGTTCGGACCTAAAATGCTCGAAGGCCCATCGCTACCGATGACTAGCGCCGAGTTAGCCGAGTGTCGAGTCTAACCGCGAAAGGCACGCAGAAGGCATCTCGGGCAGCACCTCGTGACATTTCGAGTGGCTCGAGGATGCTCCGGGACGCGGCTAGCTCGTTCTTACGTCGCTCTTCTTCCAATTGCGGCTCGCCGATTTATCGAGGCGGGAGATGGTTATTTGCAGACTCGTTCCTAACCGTTCGTCGGACTACCCTATCTTGGCTAATGAAAAATCAATAGGCACCGGTACAGTTTCGCGAGACGAAGCTGTGTCGCGTACCCTTCCTGCTGGCTGTCGCTGAACCGCTGAATCGTGTTTGATTTGTCACGTATCGACCGCCTTGTACTTTTCAGTCGCGTTAACCCCTTGGCTTAGGATTCCCTTCGCGATTAAGTTCGATAGGACTACTGTAACGTTGACGATTTAGTAGGCAAAGAAAAGAATTTGATTACTCTGTGTTCACGTTTAAAGGTGTCCAAAGGTTGAAGATTGATAACAGATAAGTTGTTTCATTCATATGGAAAATAAATGACTAACGTTTAAATTTGTCGAATTAAATTGAAAATTTGAGTCTAACATGATATTATAGGAGAAGGGGTTAAGGGATGATCGATGGAAGGTTGGCAATGAAACTGACATACCCTCGATATCTTTCGAATGAATAAGTATTCACGGAAAATTTGAAAATCAATGAAGAAAACTCGTACATCTATTCGAAAAATTGGCTTCTCTCCGCGTTTGAACCACTGTGCAACGGTACGAGTAATTGGTCTGGAGAGAATCGAGTCTGGTTTATCGAAGAAACGTAATTAACGAACTTGAAGTATCGTAATTAAATTGATACGGTGGTAATTTATATGTCTTCTCCGCGAATGATAGCTGACAGCTGGCAATTAACAATGCGTATTCATCATCGTAAAATGAAGATTGTTCCCGTTACGCTGTTAGGAAGATCCGGCAGGATCCTAGACCCTGCCAGATATTTCCTCTAATATCTGTGATTCACCTGAATACCAGTAATACACGGAATCGACATAGCCGTTCCGGCACAGCCTCTTTGCGGTTTTCTTCTCGTGCATCGCGTGACGCTTTTTTCTAATTTCGACACGACGCACCAGATTTACCCTGGAATTTTCCCTGCAGCCACGTTTATTTCCATCGAACGTGTTGTGTGTTGTGTACTGTATGCGAACTGGTGGGGACTGAACATGTACAGTCGTTTCCTAATCTCTTATCTTTTATCGATCTATCAATACTTGTAGAACACCAGCTTGGATAGAGTACACGTTCAACACAGTCGATGCTTTTCAACTTGAAATAATCTATCCGTAAGATACGATTTTAGGAAAGCATGAAAGGGCGATGACAATAGATTTCTAATTTTAAATAGCAGACCAACGTGCCAATCGTGTCAATCCTTATCAAACGCCTGGGAGATGTCCAAAAACGCTGCTGAACAATATTTTTTAGCTTTCAGGTCTTTCCTGATTTTATTGGCTACTCTATAAATTTGTGCTCTGTAGTTGTGTGATATTCTTGGAAGCCAAGTTGATGCTCCTGAGTCAGGTGTTGTTCTGTTGTTTATATTTAGAGCCTATTAATTAGAAGATTTTCGAGGAATTTGGGGGTTATTGATGTTACTTCTTGATACTTTATGTTTGATGTTTTGTGTTATTGTGTAACTTAATTTTGTTTCATTGGGGAGGCAAAAATATATGAATTGGCGCATCTTACAAGCGAATTTTCGAACACATGACGAGATACATTGTATTATTACTTTCGATATCTGATAAAATATTCGAACTATGACCGGCAGCCGTATATACACTCTACATTCGATTCAATTTCCATCACAGAAGTAGTATACTATCATTTTTTATTCACAATATATCATTACTGATTATGCATTGAATAACAGTCTTTTGTTGTTAGGTAATACACATAATTGTGTATGAAAATCAGATCGGAAGGGGTTAAAGACAAGCATCGAATGGTAATCCGCTACAACTGAACGTCAAAATGTCAGAAACTTTAATCATTCTCGCGACCCTTGAGTTTTTGAATTTTCGACTTACCGTTTCCGAATTCTGGAACGTTCCTGCTAGGGCTAAATTTTTCCGCACCCCCACTACCATGAACCACGTATAAATAGCTCGGAAATTTTTCGGCGAAGAGCAGTTGCGAACGAAAATTTCCACCCACACTGCGGCGTCACTCTGTTGGTCATCGCACCAAATTACTGGAATTCCGGTGTCACGAATCACATCGCAAGCGCATCAATTGCATATCGCAATTTGCGTAAATAAAGTGTTCTACTCGGGGGTTGAAAACAGTTATGATATCGGTTTAAGCTCTTGAAACAGTTACACATGAAGAATCGAAATAACGTCATGACTGTTATTAGGTATATCTCGGTTTTGAACTATATGGGTTTCGATATCGATTTAATATAATATGAATAACATTATTTAATTTCATTCGAACTGCATTTACAATTGTTGTAAATTAATTAATTAAATTTAACTATATTTTTAAGATTATTTTACTTTAAATAAGTTATACCAATATACCGAATAACAGTTATGACTTTATTTCGATTCTCCATAACTATTTCAGTCGCAACCGATATATAGCAGTTTCAAACAGTTATTTTCAGGACCTTTACAATCCCTAATCTCACGAAAAATCGTCGACAAAGCTGAATAACAGGCGCGAAAATTTGCAATCAATTGTTCTGACGCTTCGCAAGACACGAAACGAATATTTAGTTCATTATGCTTTATTGATTAAAATTAATTACCTCTACCTCGCTACAATAACCATTTTATTATAGACAATATCATCTTTATGAGCATATAGCGAACGTCTGTTTGAAAAGGATCTATTCGTATGTTTCACAGAATCGAAAGTATGGATCAGCAAACCAGTCGAAAACAGGCGGTGAATTCACCGGAAGTGGCCTTGGCGAACGAGGTGTTCAATCTGTTCTGCAATGCAACCACCCTAAAAACTATCCTCGGTCACTTTAGACACCTGTGCGACCTGCTCAAGATCAGGCCGAACACGATCTCTCAGTTCTATCCGAAATTGAAAGGGAAGCTACGATCTTGGAAGGCGCAAGCTCTATGGAAGAAATTCGATCAACGGGCCAATCATAAATGTTACAATCGCGGCAAAGCCTGCTCCAACACAAGGGTGAGTGTAAAGTGTCCTCACGTGAAACAGTAATATATTACATTGGAAATTTTCACGGCGGAAATCTTTAACCTTTTGCACTTTGCCTTTTAGTCACCATTTGATTTGACCTAAGGAAATGGCAAAACTGAAAATTCAATATTAAATTTTATATAATGTATCAGCACATAGAACTTCGAAATAAAATTGTTCTATCGTTTAATTTATGCAAGGTATTTCTTTATGTTAGTGTAGATAGTACCTCTGATATTTCATCAGGAAATAATGAATATACATTGAGAAAAATACTGTGGAGTACAAGGGGTTAAGATTGTGAACTTAAAATTAGAATCCTACATTTAACACAGTTCGCTTAATTATTATTAGAAATTAGTGGACTCAAACAGCAAAACGAGAATAAAATCGATGAAAGGAAAAAAATGTAATCGAATGAAATGTTTTTTTAGGTGTTGATAATAGGAGGTGGTCCTTGTGGACTTCGTTCGGCTATAGAGGCGCAGCTTCTAGGGGCGAAAGTAGTTGTTGTGGAGAAAAGAGATCGGATGTCCAGGAACAATGTCCTTCATCTTTGGCCGTTCGTTATTCAAGATCTTCGTAGTCTAGGGGCGAAGAAATTCTTTGGAAAATTTTGCGCCGGATCCATCGATCACATCAGCATCCGACAACTTCAATGTATTTTGCTCAAAGTTGCTTTAATCTTAGGCGTTGAGTTTCACGAGAGCGTGAGCTTCGATTCGTTGATACCACCGCCAGAGAACCAAGAAGAAAGCAGTGAGTAATTCACGTATTCGGTACTATCAGAAGTTTGTCGGAAATTATAATATCATGCAGTTTATTGTAAAATTAAGTGACGTTTTGGCTTGACATTCTTTCTTGTCCCTTTTAATTTTTCGCGAGATATATGAATATTAACGTGAATAACTATATAAAAATAAAAATATTTTTTAATGTTCTGTCACTTCAAGATTGTTCCTCTTATACTGACAAACTGTAGCCCTTATTATATTGTCTTTTTCATTTTCTAATTAGAATCTGATAATATATCTCTTAAATTGTGCAGTTTTGTTTGAAATAAATAGAAGAAATATAAAAATATACATGCCTTTAATTCGTAGTCTATAAGTTGAATATGTAGTTACAAAGTAACAGTAATTTAAGTTCAGTTATTTAGGGTAAATAATTTCATTCAAATCTCCAAAAATAGCGGATATAATCAAGTGCTACTTCTTATTCGAACACCTTATATAAATCTGTTTATGTTTCACTACTAGAATTAATTATAGCTTAGTATTTTCAATGAATGAAAAAAATTCGTTTTTATTACGATATCAAGTGCCATTAAAAAGTATACATTTCACGTGCATGAATTTAATAATCATTTTTTATGTTTATATTTATATATTTTTATTTTTATTTTTAAATTTGTGTCTCCTTATATTTTTAGAAATCGGATGGAGAGCGAAAACGACTCCCGCCGATCATCCGGTCTCTCAATACGAATTCGACGTGTTAATCGGCGCGGACGGTAAAAGGAACACATTGGAAGGCTTCAAGCGGAAAGAGTTTCGAGGAAAATTGGCCATCGCCATAACAGCGAATTTTATAAACAAACGTACCGAGGCGGAGGCTCGGGTTGAAGAAATCAGCGGAGTGGCTTTTATCTTTAACCAGAAATTTTTTAAAGAATTGTACCAGGAGACTGGTATTGATCTGGAAAATATCGTGTATTACAAAGACGATACACACTATTTCGTGATGACTGCCAAGAAGCATAGTTTGATCGACAAAGGTGTTATCCTGCAGGTATTAACACACCTAACTTTTGCATTCATATTACAAAACGTTTACTGGCCAACTAATGTTTTGTACTTCTCTGTAGATACGTTTTGTAGAATATATAATGCTAGGATATATATTTTAGAATTTATAAAAATTCAATAAATGAAAAACTTATTGACATATGAGCTCGTAAGCTTTAAAAATATTTATACACATATTAATTCTGATTTGCTTTATATCTTATGATGTAAAATAGTCTATCTCAATTTACATCTTAAAGAATTTTGCGTATCTCATTTATTTATTCATAGATTAAAATTATCTTGGATTACTTATTTTAGATTTTTTATTAAGCAACTTGCATAAAAAAAATAGGACAAAACTATTTGCGGAATTTGACACTTGTAAGATGATTATGAATAAAATTCTAATAATGATAATAATAATAATAATAATGATAACATGTTTGACCATGTTTAGGATCATGCAGACACTGCCAAATTACTCGCCAAAGAGAATGTGGATCGAGAGGCACTGATGCTTTACGCTCGCGAAGCGGCCGAATTCTCCACAGAATACCAAATGATGGATATGGAATTCGCGGTGAATCATTACGGACAACCAGACGTGGCTATGTTCGATTTCACGTCAATGTACGCGGCGGAGAATGCTAGTCGAGTTTTGGAGCGTCGCGGCCATAGATTACTTATGATTCTTGTCGGCGATAGTCTGCTGGAGGTACATTCGATTAATTAATTATATCCCTGTCTTTATATACCTTACAAATATTATATATTTCAATTCTCTAATTACACTGTAAATTATTTTATGAAAACGGAAACTAAATAGACTTTTGTTTCTGTTACTAATTACAAACGTTAGTAAAACGTGTAGTTCATTCTATTGTTTATTAAATATTTCTTAATATTAATTATACTTTGCCTTTTGTGAATAAACTTCTAAATACTGCCGCGTTATTATATGAGTAGTGGAAAACGTTTAAACATGAAATTACCATTTTTAACTTGTTGCAGCCGTTTTGGCCGACGGGCTCCGGCTGCGCGAGGGGATTTTTAAGTTCGTTAGACGCCTGCTGGGCAATTAAACAGTGGGGTTCCTCGATGTCGCCCCTAGAAGTGATCGGAGAACGAGAATCGATCTACAGACTTCTTGGTCAGACCACGCCGGAAAATTTGAACAGAGACTACGCCGCGTATACTCTGGACCCACACACCAGGTAGAGTGCAGTACTTTCAACGTAATCGTAATTAACGTAAATTAATTATTTAATAATTATCATTGAGCTCGACCGCTTTTAATCAAAATATCTCTTATTTGTATACATTAGAAAATGTATACAATTAAGTTGTACACTGCAAATTTTAGCTGAATTTCACATTTGACTGAAGCACATTTGCTGAGAAATCTAGCAATTCGTGAAGAGTACTGTACAGTTCGATGACCATTGTTAATAACAGGGCCGCGCCAAGCCGAGGGTGCAAAAAACAAGTATTTAATATTTATTTTACATCAAACATCTAATTTGAATAATGTAATGCAGTATAATCATTAATAGTGTGCTAACGAAAGAGATGGAGCATTATTGAAAGATCACAATGATACTTTCCAATCTTTTAAGGGGAGGCTAATAAAAGTTTGCACCCGGCAAATACCATTGGCGCGCTCCTGGTTAATAGTGTCCATTCAGTAGAGTGTTTAATTAAAACTGTTAATCAGTGAACCTGATATTTCATATACATCGATTTAACACATTGCGCACCGGTTAATTCTTAAAAAACTGGGATGCGTGACCGATGATCTTGAGTGAGATTAACTCTAATAATTATCACTATGTGTAAAATATTTAAATATCTTACTGTTATTTAATAAATTTTGAAATAACTTAAAAATAATCAATGTTAATTATATTTAATAATGTTTTGAATGATGTGGTATTTAGCAAAGCTATTAAGGTAAGTATTTATATAAAAACTAGATTTCTCGTTTCCGGTACGCAATGTGTTAATTATTATCCATCATCAGCTCTAAATATTTTTATTCTCGCTATCTACAGTAACTGAATTCTCTTTAAGATACCCAAATCTGAATGTATCCTCTGTAACGCCAATGCAAGTGCGAAGTCTGCTCGATACAGATGATCCCGACAGCACTAAGCAGCCACCCGTGCAAACTGACGTAGATATACCTAAGAAACGCCGTCGCCGTGGTAAGTTTCGTAAATTTCTGTTGATTTCATGATTCATTTAACCTTTATCATTTAACACTTTCAGCTTGGCGGCTTTATCGCTACGCCAATTATTGTCGAAAAATGAAATTGTTGACGGTCTAAAGATATGTTATTGCTACTCCACAGCAATTTTATGATAAAATCGTCTTGAAAAGTTCGAGTTTACTTACCCTAATAATGCGGAATTCGTTTTTCGAAAGCATTAGGTTTTAGGTAAATTGTGTTAGCTTTTAAATGAATTAGCATGTAAATACTCTCCCATTGGATCGTGAAATAATAAAGTAAAATTTGTTTGTACTATCAAAGTTCACAAATACATCTTAAATATACATACAAAATACATTTTTGCAACACTTGTTCGTGCTCTGTCAAAATAGTAATTAATACTTCCGTAAGTCACTGCATTGAATGATTGATACTAATCATCGCTGAGCGGATGTAAAGTTCATCCGAGCTTATGTTCGTATATCGTTAATCATATATGCATGTATAATAATATAATATACATATATAACCGTACGTGTTCTAAGTATGCAACGAACTTATATCAATCATGATATAACACACATATATTGCACAAGCATTTTAATGGCAAATAATAATGCGTAGGTATTTGAAAGTTATTTCATTTAATCTCCCAAAAATTTGGGATGAACGTTAGTAAGTTTAAGAATTGTATGTTATTAAGTTCCGATTGAGAAACTTTTTAGCGTCCCAATTCTTTTCAGTCATAATATATTTCAGTATGGATACTCAGCTGGTTGAAATTATAACATGTTAAATAAATACAATATTGTACAATGATATAATGGATACAATAAATTTAATAATATAATACAATATACTGATAAAATACTATATTGCTTACTATGTATTACTATAACATTTTGCAAAAGAATCCCCAATATGAAGTTCTGGTTTCTAAATATCGCGACAGTAATATGACTTTTACCCTATTCTTTGTATTATCCTTTGGTTTTTCTAAAGAACTATTATTACTTTGAAATTTAGATTTCTCAATTATTCTCAATACATTGTTCCAATGATATAATGTAATATAATATGATATTATATATGATATAATATAATATAATATAATATTACATAATATAACATAATGATTATAGTGTTTGAATTTTAATGATTCTTGAGCCAAAATTACACTTTATAATATGTTAGTCTATGCAACTCATTTAATATGAAAACTACCAAATGAGTTAAAATGACTCATAGAAAATTTCTTCTTTCATAATGATCGACATAGAAATGCTTTTCTGAAGAATTTGTAAATAAATTAACTTATTTAATGTACATTCTGAAATATAAATTACTAAAGATCGTAATAAATGCACCTTTATAATGCGTATAAAAAGATACGAATCAATCAATTTGATTACTGGGCAGTTCTAATGTTAATCTACAAAGTAAAATTGCTTTACCTACAATTAGAGCAAAAGAACTGCAAGTATCCGACGTTTTGACCGAAAAGAGTTCAAATGCAAAGTAAAGTAAAGAAAAATATTGAATCGAAATAGCAAATTAATTTGGATTAATGAATCAATATTGTATAGATCTTCATGGAGATGCCCAAATTCATCCAGACATGCTGCTTCGCTGGCTACAGAAGCAGGTTGCTCTGTACGACTCGGTAAAAATTGAAGACATGGGTGCCTCTTTCAAAAGCGGTCTGGCTATTTGTGCGATCATCCATAGATACCGTCCAAATCTGATAGATTTCCACAGCTTGCAACCGGAGGAGGTGGAAAAGAACAACCAGCTGGCTTTCGATATTTTAGAGAAGGAATTGGGTATACCGCCAGTAAGTCAATCACTTGTAACTTGTAACTTATAATGGCGCAAAAAATTAGACAAATATTTCTTGGTCCTTTATCGTTTTCTACAGAAATACGAGGTGATACAATATTCTAATATTGTACATTAATATTAACATCAAAACAAGTGGTAGCTATAAATTACTAAACACTCTTGCTTATTGTTGGAATATTTGGAAAAATTATTTATTATATTCCTCCGAAAGAGAGTACATATCAGAAATTAATAATCGTATATGTACTGTTGGAACACTTAATTTCTATAAATAATTGATAGTAACAACAATTAGAGAAAATAACAGTTTACAATTAAAAGATTAAAAAACAGTGATCTATAAATGACAGAAATCTAAAATATGTCTAAAAGAAACATATTCCAACATACATTTCCAATTGTTTAGATAATGACCGGAGAAGAAATGGCTCAATGCGATACACCTGACAAGCTCGCGATGTTTTCCTATCTGACACAGATATACGACGTTTTCCATGGCGAGATTCCTTATGTCAGACATCCGAAATTCGTAAGTATACTAGCGCCATAATAATGAAACAGAAAAAGATCCGAATACTTTAAAGTTACGTTTTATATTTTATAGTATTCATCGTCACGTTCAAAATCGTGGACGGAACATCATTTACCGTCATCAGAACAGCATTTCCTTGGCAAGACATATCCCAGACCTAAAACGCAGCTTAATCCTTCATCCAATAAAAACTCCTCTGTTCGGTCATACGTTGCTCGTAACCAACGATTCGAATCATTCGCGCACTCCATGTCTCGATCACGTTCTCAAGGAACAGTTAATTCGTTAGATTATAATAACAATCGGACATCGTCGAGGCAAATTACCATAGAGGATGAAACATCCAAAAACGGTTGGATACTAGATAAACTTGGATCGTTGAAGAGAATCTTCAGATTCACTAATAATTCTGATATCGAATGCCACGAATGTTTCCATATGGAAAATAGTAAAGTTAACGGACCAATAATAATTTCCTATTAATTCATTCTAAAATGCAATAGATTCTTTTTCACCAGCAGCATTTTTATAGCATATGCAGACAATACTGCGACACAACAGACAATGAAATGATACATGTAAATTTGTTTCAATGCTAACAATAAGGGAGTCGATGCAATTAAAAGATAAATACAAATTCAAAAGTGAATTGATATCAACTGAATGAAAATGAACTCTTTGCCTTATGATATCGTGTCACACTCTTGATGGAGATTTCAGACAGAACTTAACAAATATAAGTATTACTTAATTCTTTTGAATTCAAATTAAATATTATTCATTTATTATCAATTATTATACTTTATTGCAAACGTAAATGTAGATTATGCTTAGATTGGATAGATAGATACTGAGAAAGTAATTGGATTAATCACTGATGACAAAGAAATCATAGGGCAAGGAGTTAAAAGAATAAAGTTGAAGTAGAGACGAATATTGCCATCTGTGTATGCTATTTAAAGATGTAGAAAATGCTGTTGCATTACAGCATTGATTCTTCTTATATGAAATGCAGAACGAATGATATAATAGGATACACGAACGAACGTACAAAATGTTTTAACGTAACGCTTGGTTGTTAAGAAAATTCAATTTAATTCGGTTGACAAAGTTCAAAATTTTTCCATAAAAAAATCGATTTTCTCAATAATTAAGTATCACGCATAAAGTTTATTGTATATTTTTTTTACTGTTTCGGACATGTCATTCGGGCACACCCTGTATTATAATATATATATATCATCACCTCCATTCCAATTGTATCATACATTCTGCTACAGCTTGTTACAACAATAAGATTAACTGACTGCGGATATTTACGTAAATTAAAATTTGTCTAGACTAATATGTTGAAACAAGAATTAAACAAGAATTTAGTGTTTGTATTAAAAGCTGTACAAAGTGGGACATGAAATAAACATAACAAATTATATTCCATTTATAATAATTTTATATCTTAAATATGATTATATATAAATTTTACATTTTAAATATAGAATATATTATAGTACAATAACACTTTTATAAAAATTGTTTATCAATATAGAAACTACAAGAACACACTGAAACATGATGACAATATCAAAATAAATGTTCATATATTTCAAATGGCGACACATTATTTTTTAACAAAAAAGAAAAGGAAGAAAAAGAAACGTTTCTACTGCATTCCTTTGCTACCGTTTCTAATACAATCATTCTTGTTCTCTGCTATGATAAATTGTATAGTTCCCTTACATACGACTAGAATTGAATTAACGTTTCACATATTTCCATAAAATAAAACATAATAAATACGTATACACAATATTTATATATATATAAATGCATAAAGTCCGCAGTCTAATGTTTGATATTTTCATCTTAACGAGACATCATCGGTTCTGTTTCCTCAAGGAACCCGAAAACGAAGAAAGGCCATCGCACAGCAAACAATTGAGCCAACTGACAGCCGACCAAAAAGTTCACTTGCTCGACCGAATCGTGAACCAGCAAGAGAGCGGGGCGAGAACGAGACATTCTCGATCGAGACACAACGAAAATTTAACCCCTGCGGATAAAAAGGGGGATACAATCAGCCGACGATCTCGGAAGAGACGTAGCACGGAGAAGATGGGTGCAACAGTTGTAAGTTCCCTTTACATTTCGTTCATCACGTTCTCTAACAAAATCCTTCGAAATATCGACTAGTACAATATATCATAACATTTTACCTTTCAATTTTTTAATTATGTATTCCTTGAAAGCTTCTAGTTAGCAAGCGGTCAAAGGTTAAAATATTCTCTTTTCTTTTCAAATTAAGCCTAAGGTCAACTCTTTGCACACACTGATTAGGGAGTTCTTCTAGGGGGACATTCATGTGTAAACGTAGAATCAATGATGCTATGCAAAGAGTTTACTAATAGTACATTCAACCCTTTATGCAATAAATGATTTACTTGTTAAGTGAACTCGTAGAAAGATATCGTAAAATTCTGCGAATCTGGTACTAAATTATTTGTATATACAAAATTATTTAGATCAGGGGAAACGGAATTTGTTTGTTTTTATTTCCATACATTTCCTTCAAGCTCTGACAGCAATATTTAGTCTGGCTGAAACTTTGAAAAGACGACATTTTATAGAAGATAATAGATTAGAATGGATCGCGCATAGTTGAATAACGTAACATGAAAAATATAAAATATTGTGCGTTCATTGCGTATTAACAAAACGGAAAAACAACATAATATAAAAGACAGATTAAAAGTTTAAAGTTTAACATGATGTATGATAAATTTGTATTTTTAATTAGGATTTAAATAATAATTTGATGAAACTAAAATTATCAGTGACATGTAACAGATTCGCAGTAATACGAATAAACTGGTCACTTCATGTTTAATTGAAAATTTAAATAAAAATATTGCATTCCATAAAATACGTACTACGAACTATTTATTATTAAATTAATTTGATGATAAATAGATTAACATAATAATAAGTACCTTTATTGCATCACTGTACAATTTACATAGATGAACGCATGTCTCTTCCATAAAGGGTTGAAAATCGAGCAATAACGCGTTAGATACATACACTTACTCGAAATTTCCGATGCTTATATCCTATATAGTCACGCTGGCAGAAGATTAAACCAATTATGTATTCTGGGATAATCGTATCATTGATCGTAATAATTGGAATTACCATTACCATGGCGCAGAAGGAGGTCATTGCATTCTAATCGCTTCGCATAGTCGACGAAAGTATCAGTGGAACCTTGCGAATACCTGTCGGTTATGTTGTAAACATTTTCTATCTCTGTCACTCTATATTTATGTTGTAATATACTGGCTACGCTAGCTTTCGTATTTGTCCCACCTACTAAAATAAAGAAAACAAGAGAAAAGAAAAGAAAACAGAACAAAAGCAATTTAGATCGACATAGATTACCGTAGACTTTTGTACTAGAGTTACGTTGGGATGGTAGATTAGACGTCTGAAATCGTACAGTCAAAATAACGTTTGGTCCTTGCCACGTAAAGAAACGGAAGAGAACATAAGGAACCTTTTCAACCAGCACACGCAGATTTTGATGAAACTTCTGCGAGACACAGTTCTTAAGAAAATATTTCACATGTACTTCTTCTTATCGATCAACATTCGCTTTCAAATGGTGAAAGTACCCCTTAAATTTAAGTGTTAAACGCTTATAATTTACAATATCTCTGAAACCCAGAGGCGTAGAAAAAAATGTTGTTTCGATTATTCGTCTCTGAACGAAGAATTTAACTGTACAAGAAACTGACTGTTTAAATAATCTACTAAAATTCTTGTCCAATTCAATTCCTCATTCGGATACGAATAATCTAAAAAACAATTTCTTTCCTACACCCTCTAGTTGCAAAGATATTGCAGACAATGTACTTTCAACCCTCAACTGTGAGGATTGTTTTGATCCCTTCAAAGTGAATGTTAGCCGATAAGAAGAAATATGAACATATGAAATATTTTCTAAAGGACTGCGTCTCGCATAAGTTCCATCAAAATCCGCGCTAGTTGAAAAGGTCTCCTTGTTAGTTAAGACTTCTCTCTACCCTTTGATGTCACATGTGACCGTGTGAATATAATAGACAATCTGAACCACTTAATACGAACCGTGACACGTGAACTGTGTTGATTAATAATCGGAGTACTTTGAGGGTTTGTTTGATTTGATTTGAGACTAGAGAAAGATTACGACCCGCCGAATGTGTAGCCGGACGACAATTAATCTGACAATGTGTTTTGCACGTTTCTCGCGGTGCGCGCACACGTAAAGGAGGAAAGGCAGAAGAGACTGGCCGATATCGAAAAGAATCGTGCCGATCGTATGCGAAGACGGCAATATTTGCGAAAGATGGCGACGCAGCAATTCTACAAAAGTATGCAGATGCTGCAGGCGAATGCGAAACGTGAGAAAGACGAGCCATTCGAAGATTACTCGATATTCTTGTACCGTCAAACTGCGCCGGATTTCAAGGATAGAGTGAAATATCTTGAACAGAAAATATTATACCCAGTAAGCCAGAGAGTGAACGATCTTACGGAGTGTATAACGTACTTTTGCTCTCCACTTAACAAAGAGTTTTGTGAATTAAACAAATCGCTATTATAATACGACAGCATATCACACGCCGGTCGAACGATAGAGTGGATAATATATAATAGCAATAATAAGTGTGTACCGTAACAACGTAAACTTTGTATGTGAATGATCTCGGCATGGACTGCTCATTTACATACTAATTGACTCTATTAGAATGCGTTCGAACAAATTTCCGTTGCAGATTCTAGAGAAGACGTGTTCACTAACAACATGAAAAGGGTAAAGGGCGACGCGAGAACTTCTTTTATGCATGTAACGTAACGATAACGTGTATCTTTGAAACGGCTACCATATTTTGTACAGTTCCAAAAAAGCTGTTGCTCTCACGTAACGCAAAGAGGCTACTGCGATACTTCAGTATATTTTTAAAGCTGCTACACTAACATTGCGAATCGAGTAGGTCGTAAACTCGAGACGTTAGTATTTCGTTTGTACGCTTCATTTTACAAGTTTGCTAAATTTGTAATCGTCGTTTATCAACGCGGCATGGTTTATTAGACTTAGTTTTATATCGTGAGTTTCTTCTAGGACAGAGAACCCAAGATACACGCCGGCCATCGTAGAAATAGCATAGACGAAGAATTCTCCGGGAGGATTAAGAACATCGAAGACAAGTTAAAGGGATCCACGCCGTCTGAGAAGAAACCTAGGGATCTTTTGCGTGCCATTGGTTTGTCACGTATTCATTTTCAAGGAGATATTGGGTTCATGCGAAAATTTGGAAGTTTCTTGTAGGTGGTTAACAAAACAATTGTTTTCTTCGAAACAAATTCATCGCTTTTTAAATTGTAACGTTTATAAGCGACACTTTTTTTCTTTGTCTTTATTCGATCTTGGTTTAGCTAGTGAACGGTTGAGAACTCTTCTTTTAATTTCTTGTAAAATATGTCAAAACTTTTGTATCAACCCAATACGATCTAATATTATAACATACATTGTATGTGTTGTATATTAATTGACATCATGTTATTGTAAAGGAAAAATCGAGAAGACCGATTGGAACGTGAAGGAGATTGAAAAGAAAATCGAGGAAAGTAAGATGGGTCGTTCAGTCCGACACGACAAAGTAGAACGGGTACCCAAATGGAGTCGAGAACAGGTTGGCATACAAAAGATTAACAAACATTGATAATCAACGCTTTTTCAGATGTGTATATGCTTCATTCAGTTTTTAGCTCGACAAATCAAGATGGAGAAGAAGGGGCGTGATCAGAAGGAGACAGATAGTAAGTACGCTGATATTGACAATACCCTGAAGAATATAGACAAGAAGATCAAAGAGGGTAATGTGCTCGGGTACAATAAAGTCTCGGCTATGGCCGAACAATTTTCGAATAAAAGTCAGGACGCGGAGCCCAAGGTGCAGAAATCGGTAAATACGATACTACAGACTCTCAGTCCTCGAAGACTCTAGTCAGCAAGATGTTCGAAGTCACATTCGTTATTTTGTACAGTACTTAGTTGGAGAAACTTGTTCTATGTACCCATCTACCTATGAATATTCTAAGCATGTAAAGTATTTAAAAATTAAGGCTACACAAATTGTCCATAACTAAACAATTTACTAAACTATTCTCAAATTCGTGTTACTAATCACATCGATACTGCAATGTTCATAATATATAACAGTAATCTGTAATTATACATTTCAATTACAATGTAACGGTTAACATGTCACTGGAAATGTTACTATTACGTATAAAGAATATATGTGCTGACTAAAATTCTTTTGAATCGAAGACCTCAGGTCGATAATTATTACTTTATTATTTAACATTTTTTTACAGAACGTTAAGCCTACCATAACCCTGCCCGCTCAAGGAGGTTCAGAGATGTGTCACTTCTGTAATAAAAGAGTTTATTTGATGGAGAGGCTTACTGCTGAAGGGAAGTTCTTCCATAGAGGCTGTTTCCGTTGCGAATACTGTTCTACCTCATTAAGAATAGGTTTGATTTCATTGACTCTAATTATTTATACATTTTATGATATCCAAATATTTTATATATTCTACAGAAATTTTTCGATTTATAAAAGTATTATCCAACTATTTAACTTTCATATCATTTTAAATAGTTTGCCCTTTGTACTTTAAAGTATATTATTATAAGAAATGTTAAATTAATTGTCTTATGGATTATGGCTTTCCCAATTTTAGGAAATCACACATTTGATAGGGAGAAGAACGGCGGACGATTTTATTGTACGCAACATTTCGGCTTCCCTGGAACAATAAAAGCTCGCGTAGAGAAGAAGAGGCTAACTTCGTTGAACAAAGAGAATATACCTATCACATCTGTAAATCTGAAAACACCTGAGAAGGTATAATTCAAAATTCCATTTTAGAAATTACTGTTGAAATCAGTAATGCAATAGGATCTAAAAATATACACTTTTTCACTTGCTTATTAACAAATTTTTATTAATTTAGGCAAAAATACCTTTGGAAGGCGTTGTTGGGCTCGACTTGCTCGATCGTGGACAAACTCCTGAGAGAATAGAATTTGAAAATTTAGCGGGTATATCGGACGCTGAAGAACCACAAAGTCAAATGGATGAAGATGAATGGACAGATAGAAATTTCGGTGCATCCACTGCAGAAATGGGGTCCAGTGATGACATTTCGGACATGAGGTAAATTTTCTTTATATTTTTTGAATTACCTATGTTAACACGTTGACCACCACGAGAATGTTGAGTGTTTTGTATGACATTACTTATTTTTTCATAATAAATACAGATAGTGATAGAATGAATTATTAATGATTTGATATCATAGTTCTTATTATTTAGATTCTTATGTTATTAAATATTTTGATTTGACAACGATTTTCTTTCTTTATAATTCTTTGCAAATAATTTGAAAGCTCCGGTCATCAGTGACTACCGGGATGGTCAACGTGTTAATTTATATTAATTTTTAATAGTGATTCGGAGGATGACAACGAAGTATATGAGGAAGCCATGGATCAACCTTTGACGACTGAAGGAACCCTTGAACTCGCTAAAAATTGGACGTTGAGGTACTCTCATCCACATACTGCAATGGGGCAGTCCGATACGGGCAGCAACGAATATGAAGACTCTAGTGAATATACGAATGAAGGTACTATTATTGGGTTGATATAAATGTTTTGACGTTTTTAATTTTTAGATTTAGTTTAGTTTAAACCAAACTAAGTAAAATGAAGAAAAAAGTGTCCTTTATGCATGTTAAAATAGGTTGAAAACAAATGTTATTTATTTCAAAGAAACAAATTTTTTTGTTAACCACGTAGAAGAAACATAAATATTTTTGCATCAATCTAATATAATAATTTTGAATGACTAAATTATTATGTTATAGAGCAGAGTGCACAAAAGGTTAAACATATTGTTTGCATCATACATGTTTCAGCTTTGAAAAAGATAAATTCTTATTATTGCTTAAAATTCTACATTTAATTTCCATTAGATGACGAGAGTACTACTGCCACGGAAGATGAAGAAGACATACGCGCTCGAGAACTCAGAAAACAAGAAGTATGGTTGAAGCATCCTACCCGCAGTTCTGATACGGACACTGGTTCGGAAACGGAGGTGAAAATTACTCAAGATTCTGTAGATAGTGTAATTCAAGAATCACTTGTACCTCCCAAAGCCGATTCAACAAACGATAATAGTGAAATCGTAATTAATCAGAACATTATTGGCACAATAGATGTTCAAAACTCTTCCAACACAAAAACATTAGAAACTGATGCATCTATCGTAAATACAGATCAGCAAATAGAAAATAAACCCGAAAATGAAGCATGTGGAAGCGTAATTCCAGTCCCTGATTTCCCATTTGATATAACACCAGATACAACAATAAATAATATTATTAAATCAGGTTTCCCTTTTAATCAGTTTGTTGACGATAATAATTCCTGCAAACACGATAATACAGAAGAATGTATCACAGAACACGAAAGTTTAGTAAACGAAAAAGTTCCTTCAAATTTCAATACAACTGAAAAAGTTATAAACGATTTACCAAGTGAAAAAATACTTATACATTCAAATTTGAAAGACAGTGGTAACGATAATATTAAATTATATAATGAGATAAATTCTGACAGTGATATTTTGCCTAAAACAAACTTTATTAATAACGAGTCACATCAAGAAATAACTTATGTTAATAATGAATTAAATAATAAAGTAACCTCTGATTTACATGTTGGAATCCCAAATACAAGTAATATATTAAATACTCAACTGCAAACAGCGTTTGCAGGAATTATGCTTCCAGATGCTATTCCATTTAGTCAGACTAGTTATGATAGTGCAATACAACCTGATACCGAAGAGGATGCAAACTTCACGGAGAAACTTCCAGATCTGGTAACTTCTTCTCCGAAGCGCGTTAGAGATTCATCACCATCATCAATGTCTGAAATTTATAAATCAACTGAAACGTTATACGACGAATTATACATGTCCGACGTTCCGTCCAAAACTTCAGAAAGGTCGGAGTTAGATGATGTAACAGAATTAGAAAATGACAAATTTAACAAAAAGCACAACAAGCTCGAATTATCTGTTATAAATGTGGAACAAATTCCAATTGTAACTATTACTTCCCCATCTCCAACGAATGAGAAACCATTGGAACAATCATCTGTCGAAGCCGCTAAATTGAGTGTCCCTAAACAAGTTTGCAACCAGCCAGTCCAATCGGATGGAAATAGTTCATTTGATAAACTGAAGCGAGATTTACGACAAAGAAAAGCCAAGAATAAGATTTCCATAGGTGAACTTCGACCATTATCTAGAGAAAATGCTCAAGAGAAGATAAATAAATATTTTCATGCAGAGAAAAATGAAAATACGAAGAAACAATACGTAAAACCTTCAAATGAAAGTTCAACTGACGTCAAAATTGTTGAGTTAAATATTAAGCCCAAATTGTCTACAAAAGTTGAAGCGAAGGACATAATGAAATATTTTCAAAGGACGATGCTTAAATCCCCCGAAGGACTAGAAAATATGAATGACAATAAGGAACACGAATATCTAAGTGATAATAATGAATCCGAAGACCAATGTAACATAAACATGAGCATTGATGACAGTAATATTGATACTATTTCTCAGCAGTTTGACGAAATCGAATTGCAAGCTGAAGAAGTACATTCAGACACGGAAGATTTAAACTTGATGTTAGATTTCAATATTCCCTCTATGACATTGCATTTAGAAAAAACAGATTTACGAGATAATATAGAAGATTCAAATAAGGTAGACCGCCCATCTGAAATTCCAAAAACTATAACTCAAATAGAGTCAATAAAAGGGGAAAATATAAATATAATAAATAATGTTTTGGACAATAAAACACATACAGAAGAATCAAATATTACAACATTGTGTCCAAAACTTGACAACGATGTTTCGAAAATTAAGTTATCTAAAGAGACTATCAGATACCAAAGTAAAACGGATATCCCAGTTGATTCTCATGAACATATTACTACTAACTCAAACGATAGAATGTTAATTTCACAGCAAAACACCGATATTTCAGAAACTAATATTTCATTACCTGCGGATAAGGCATATATCGCGCATAAGCCTGAAGAAAAAGTTGAAATTAATGAGGAACAAAACACATTAATGCCAGAACTCAACAACATGAATATTGATATTAATGGGAAAGAAACACCATTACCCCCTCAATTTAATAACGTCGTAAAACCTATGTCACTTATAAATAAAACAAATACGACTGTTGAATCTGTTAAAGCACAATCGATATTGATACCTCAAAATAACGATAATATTTTGAAAAATATATCGGACTCGGATAAAACCAATGTTATAATTAAATCTCATAAAAATAATGAAAATAATGGAATTAACGCAAAGCAAACAATGTTAAGATCCCAACTCAATGAGAGGAATATAACAGATATCGACAGTAAAAATAATTTATGTGTAAATAATGATAATTTAAATACAAAAGATGGTATTTGTGATAAAGTTGAGAAAGCACATAAAAATTATCAATCTTCTTCTGAACTTGCGAACCTTTCTCCAAAATATGGATCAGTTACAAAAGTTAAGATTATTGAGCAAAATATTGAAGCTTTAAAAAAAGTGGACAAAATAAATACAGACGGTAACACAGTTTCATCAAACACGTTAAATGAAGTTTCAAGAAGACCGGAAAACAAAAATATACAGTACGAATTTGGTTCTTCGAATACATTTACCCCGGAAGTTCCTGCGCGAAAAAGATCTTCAAAAAGAAAATCAAATGTTGCACTTGCTTTAGAAGAACCTGTCAGTAATACACATGCAAGTAACGTTTTCTTAAATAAAAGATTACCTGTACAGGATGTTCTTATGGATAAACACAAAAATGTAGGAAAAGAAGAAACAAATTGCAAAGAGCAAACAGTAGAGTCTGTTAATAATTGCACTGACACAAATAAAAATTTAAATGCATTAGGGAATAGTTCTATGGAACAGCAACATTCTTATTCCATAACGTCTCCGCCATCGATCAAAACTGATCAGCATGAATGTACCAAATCTGTGCCTCCTAAGAATGATAGATCGAGAAAAGATAGATGTGTATTGTCATAACATATATACGTGTATGACATATATACATATGTGTGTATATATACATATATATATCTATATATACATATGTATGTGTATTTTATTTTTCATAATGTATACGATTGCATTAACTATAATGAAAAAATCTATAAGCACAATTGTTATATCTTTACAAAAATGTATTTTTCAGTTTTATGATTTACACGTAAAGAAATTCTGTGAGATGTATTAATAAAGTAAACTTAGATATTAGTTATAGTTGGCTGATGGTGATATTTCTTTTTAAAAAATACCCAAGACCGTTGAAGAAAAGGTAAAGCATTTTTATATATAAATGGAGTGATCTATTGAACTAATAATTTTGAATTAACAGTGACTCAAACTAATTAATCGTTTGTGCTTTGTTTAGTGTTCATGCTAAAATGGGTAACGTAACTGACCAAATTTGTATTAATTTTAAAATTACCACCAGCCAATACTTTATTAAAAATCTCACTCTGTCATCTCAAAAAGAAAATATAAAGTTACCATTATGATCCATATTGCAGCAAAAAGTGAGTGATTATAAATTAGAAGCATCATATACTTCTTAATACATTCATATCATACTTGTAACTCATTTAATTCTATGCCATATGTTTTGTTAAGTTCTAAAATTTGTTAAATGTCGGAAATTTTATACGCAGAACACTCATCTGATAGAATGCACTATGTTCTTTACTATTTTATTTGATCTTTCAACTAACCCACTAAAAATTTCTGTTTTGCTGTAACATTTAATTTGTTTGTAGTATTTTCAATTATAAATTGACGTATTTTCCTACAGGTTGCCTCTAACGATGGAACATCAGAAGAAAGTGAAGAAAACTCAGCCACAGAAATATCAACAGACTCCGAATTCGAGCACGATGGAACAATTCCAACGCAGCACGAGATTCCGGAAATCACAATCAACGATTCTTACGTTCGGAAGACTAGAGGAAATTACGTAGAACCAAAGAAAGTTCAAGTGAAAAGCAAAGTTATATCATCTATTAATGGAAATCTAAAACAAACTGCTGAGTCAATTCCAAAATCACAGTTGAAGACAACCGAACACACTGTAATAAATTCGTCCCACACGGAAAAAGAAAGTAACTCAAACTTATTGGGGTCCAATAGTACAAACCGAGTTCCACTAGTAAATCCATGGAAAGGGGATTACTTATTGAACCGAACTCATTCTACAGAGTGCATTGCATCCAAATTATCTTTGGAACTTAAAAAGAAATATTTACTTGGCGGATCAGCTTTTGGTGGATCTGTTATGAAATCTGGATCAGCTTCAAATGTTGATACTCAGCTACGAAATTTAACAGATGCTATCTCTCAGCATCAAAAACTTCTGAATCCAGCACCAGAGCCAAGTCCTACGATGCAAGCATTTTTGCAAGGAACTAGCAAACTAAGATCAAACAATACTCAACTATCACCGATATCACCTACAGCTATGTTCTCTTCTTCTCCGATACGACCATGCAGCACCAACCGTTCATCTCAAAATTTATTAAATAATGATAACCCCATTTATAAGGCAACAATTTTACCAGAAATATCAAAAACTCAGTTACCAGACTTGGTGAAAGAATCTAGTATTTTAAAATCAAAGACTGCCCCTAATATTGTCTGCGGCGAATCAAAGAATGCATCAGAAAAAGAACTTAAGAAAGAACAAGTTGCACCTAGCCAAGTTAAAAATGAAATACTGGAAAACGTGAAAAACTCGCAAATTATAGAAAGTAACTTTATAGGAAACACTGATGAAAACAATGGTTTCCGGCCACGTAGTCCACTACACGAGACATCAATAATTGTACCACAGTTGAACTGGAATAAAAAGAAAGAAGAAGTAAAGGATGCTGCTAGCTCTGGCGATTCAGAAATAGACAGTGATTCCTTATCTTCTAGCGATGATGAAGGAGAAGATGGGGTACAAAACCAAAAAGCAGTTGCCATCAATTTATCTCCTCCACGATTGCAGATTCACAGTACAGATGGGGATCTGCTACTAGACGAAGAAGCTGATAAGTGTAAAGATTTTGATGATGGCCAGTCATTTGAACCTGACTCTATAGAATGTTCCCTCTTACAAGATAAAGCATTGAATCAGAAAGTAAACTCTGTTACTCATGATCCGACTCTTTCTATAAACAACACATCGGTAGAGTTGGAAATAGTAAAAAATGAAATTGAACAATTGGAACTGCAAGATGACAGCAAGAAAAGTTTTAGCAATTGTAGTAGTCCTGTATCAGTAGCGTCTACTCTATCTAATAAACATAATGATGATTCCGAGGAAAATGATGTTACTACAGCAGCACTCACTGAAACTGAATTTTCAGAATGGGCTCGAGATGGGGAGGTTTTAGTGTCGGATGATCTACGAGATGTAGAATTCAACATCAATCCAGAATTTATAACTACTAGAAAAACAACATTATCGAGCTCTCAAAAGTTGAGTTACACACCAATCACAATAGCCAAGGAGGAAGATCTAACGGATATGGATTTGGACTCTTTCAAAATTGACAACAATCTAGAGACCCCTATCAATAATACTTCTCAACTTTTAGCTAACGGTGAAAACATAGATTTTATGGATACAGATAATGATTCATTATTAGATGATAGTCTACAAGATGCTTCCAATATTGTGATGCTCAAGAATAGGGGGTACGTTGAATTTGTAAATATTAGAAGCACTTCAGCACATACAAGTGCACAAGATAAATTAACTGCAGATGCTCCCATAGCAAAATTAGAGATAGAGAATGATACGTGTTCGGAAGAGGAGGTTTGCAATGATAGAAATGTTATAGAAATAAATCCAGTTACCATGGATGATGTGATGAACAAATTAAATGGTACAGTAAATAAGTCCGAAGATGAAATTAAAATAACCACAGATTCTAAACTAAATAATGAACAGCAAGATGAACTGATCACAGAAGCAGTAAACAAGGAAATGTATCCATCAATGGAAGAAGATAGTCTGCTAATTGTTGAACCAGCAGAAGATACTACCACCAGTGAGGTAATTACAGTCCTTGCTAGTCCTGTTAATCCGCAAGTGTCAATAGTTCCAAATTTAAATTCTCAAATCCAAGAACCAAACCAGGAAGGTCAGGAAAAAACTATTGCAGATTCTAGCAATCCAGATTACCTAGAATATGTAAAGCGTCTGCAGTCCAGAATTGCCGAGTTTAGCAATGCAAAAGATTCCATAGACGTCAGAAAATCAAAGAGAAAAAATTCAAAGAGTTCAGTACAATCCCGAACAGCTGAGATAATAGCCGAAGAGATTAAGAGTCAGGAAGCTGCAATAAATAACAGTTTTAATTCTCCAGTTACCTCTAGGAAACTGGAAGAAATTAGTAGAGAGAGATTCAAGCAAAAAAATGTTATACAGGATTTATTAATGGACAAACTGGAAGCACATAAACAGAAATCTGCGGAAAAGAAAGCAAGGAGAGCTGCCCGGGTTTCCTCTTTCAATTCTACACCTGTTTTATCGCCCATAAAACCACCTCTTCCTAGTGCTTCACCAGTTAGTAAATTTGTACCCAGTGCAGTAGTAACACCAACAAATAGTGCTTTACGAACCACTTCTACTGTGGATAACAGATCATCAGAAACAGTAAAGACTCGAGAGTCTCAACAGTTCCCATGGAAATCAGAGAACGATAAAGATACAAGTAGCGAAAAGAATGTAAGTGATGTTCAACCCTTGGAGAATACTACAATAATAAAGCCAGACAATGAAGCAGAAGATACGTTTAAAACACCAATAGCTCCACCTAGATTAAAACACGAAGAGGCGAAAAGAACTGCTGAAAAAGCAAGACAAGATGCTAGGGAAAGAGCTAGAATGATGAGCGATGAAGACTTGGGTCTCAGTCCAGAGGACAAGATTAAAGAATTAAAAATGAAAGTGGCACGAAGACAACTTTCAATGGAAGATAAAAAAAGTAAGAAGGAAATACAGATTGAACCACGAACCAGATTGTACAATGCTGGAGTAAATAAGACTGGATTGAAACTGCAGACAAGCAAAAGCACAGATAATATGAAAGCTGTAGCAGAGGCAATAAACTTCGGAGGTCTATGTGCTTCTAACGCGAAATCAATGGACGAACTGTTGCATGCTGGTGAATCTCCAAAATCTGACACTTGTATTACAGTTGTAAAAAGAGAAAAGAAACAAAAAACAAAGGATCCGGAAAGAAGAAAAAGTATCATTCAAGCAGTCTCAGACTTCTTTTTCAAAAAGGACTCTTCTCAGTCGCCGTCGTCCAATCAGAAAGACAAGTTATCTATGTTCCGCCTGACCAATAAGTCAAAAGGCAAAGTATGTATATTCTTTTCTTTCTGTTTAATATTCATTGAATCTCTTCTGCTGTTCAACAACTGTACATTTCTGATTTTCTTTTAACTAATTAGATTCTAAAATGTTTCAGTTATGTAAATCGTATTCGGAAGGGTCTGATGTAAGCAACTCATAAGTCATTGATACTAATTTTTCCAGTATTAGCTTTCTTATGCCACTATTTGTATTCGCTATTGTATATCGTGCAGGTACTATGATTTTATTTTTCATTTGCTGCACTTTATCGTCCGCTTTCAAGGGGTAACATACTGATTGGCACATAAAGTGTGTTGAATTTTATTTTAAACGTATGGCTATTAAAACCTCGTAATAACAATTTTCTCCCCCAAAAAGGAGCATGTTTTTGATGGTACATAAATTATTGTTTTATTTATATTTGTCTTTCTAATGTGCTTTATCAAATATATTTAACATAAATTCTGACTGTAAGTGTAAATTGTAAGAGAACATTAGTTAACAAGAAGTTCCTTGGTTATTTACTTCAATACTGAATATTTCATTTAATTTCTTGTTAATTACCTTTCTAATAACAAATTTAATTTGTTAATTTATTGGGCAGAGAAAAGTCTCGTAATTATTCTTGTAACTATGTGTATGTGTTTTTCATAACTGCATTAGCTTCGTATGTTTGAGCTTTTATAATTTTCGTATAAGTTTTTGCAACACTTTTACAGCATTTTATATTATTACAGTGTTTTTTAGTATTATGTTTTTCCCGTTATAGCAATGTATAAATTGAACAATTTTATTCTTTTATATATATACATATATTAGAATTGTAATAAAAAATAATACTACAGTGCATTATTTTTTCCAGCTTGATAAAGTTGTACCGGCAAAGATTAATACAAGACCAAAAAGTGTTTGCGAGGGAATGCTTGCAAGGAATTTCTTAAATGAAAATCCACCACCAATTCCACCACCTCCGCTTAATTATACTATTCCTACAATACATGTATCAGGTAGGAATAACATATTCAGATTGTTATAATTTATAATTACTGAAAAATACCTTATTTAATAATAATACTATCTACATTATATTTGATAGATGACAGCTTATCAGAAGACGAAACAAAAACGACAGCAGTATCTACATCATGCATGCTGAAAGCTACAGTAACTGAAGGATCATGTAATAGCTTTTCTCGAAAATCGAAAACTACAAAACGAATAGCTAGACAAGCACAATTAAAAAGGTACATGACACGAATCAAGTGTTAATGTGGCGCAAATTAACTTTATGACTTCATAGGTTGCGCATGGCTCAAGAAATTCAAAGGAAACTAGAAGAAACGGAAGTTAAACAAAGAGAATTAGAAAGTAGAGGGGTCAGTGTTGAGAAAGCTTTGCGCGGGGAAGGAGGTAAAATCGAACATTCTATAATTAACAACTGATTTTAATCCAGATATTAAAACAGTGTATGTTTTAATCAGAATGTTCTGACCGAGAAGAAGCGGATTTACTCAGAGAATGGTTTGATCTTATGAAAGACCGCACTGAATTGCGTAGATATGAGAAAGAACTTTTAGTACGAGCTCAGGAGGTTCAACTTGAAGATCGTCATGATAGATTACAACAAGAATTAAGGGAACGTTTAGCTGATGATGGTTAATATTTTTTCATTTTAATTTTATAAGTATAAACACACTAAATCTAAAACAATATTTTATATATATATTTAAATGTTTCAAAATTCTACAGATAACAAGAAAACAAGGGATGATGTGAAAAAAGAAGGAGAAATTTTGACAGAAATGTTGGAAATAGTCGCGAAGAGGGATTCGCTCATCGCCCTTTTAGAGGAAGAGCGACAAAGGTGGTGTAAACCTACATGCCAAACACTGATTCCCTTTCCTACACATACAGTTGTCTGTTCCTCGCACGTACCTAATGTCTTCTCATATGAATCAAACAATGTATCTTCTGTGCTTACATTACTAGTCATCTTATTTGCATACGGGCTGTTCACTAATTTAATAGAGTTATATATTAACCTTTACACAGAGCCATTCACGTTTTTCAAGTCCTGATGCTTTGTTGAAATACACTAATTAATTATGTAGATTTCTTAATTTGCATTTTCATTTTATAAATGCAAAAATACTTTTTCTAATCAATTTTGAACATAATTATATTATAGAATTTTTAATTCTAAAGTCAATTTTTACTATGGTGCAATATAATTTTTATGTACTTTTTAATATAGCAAATGTTTATTCTATTGAAATCAATCCTAATCCAGACTGGAAGACAGTTGTTAGTAGACAATCTGCAAATCACGAAAGACAAAACAGAAATTTTAAAACAGCCCATGGATAAATTTTTGGTCCGTATCTTTGCATTAAAATTGTAATAAACAAAAATAAACGAACCTAAAATTTATGTAAAAACTATTTTAAGACTTGTGTTTTATCTCTCGTGATTTACAAATTGTTCGCAAGCACATGGTCGCGGACGATTGTCTCTCAGTCTAAACTAGGATTTTTGAATGAAATCATGTTATTTATACAGTCCTTTTCATTTACTAGCTACTCTTAAGTTTATTATGTGTGACATATAAGCATGAGATTTTTTTATATATATCTTTTACATGAATTTAAAGCATGATACAATTATGCATGAAACTCCTTTATACACTACATTTTTGTTATTTCCTCTTACAAGTGTTTTAGTTCTGCATTGTGATAAAGTGATATATTTATTTACATGACTGTATTTCAGTGGCAATGTAAAAATAATAATATTTTAGCTGTACTAAAAACTGTTTTTAGTTATATGCAGGCTTAAAAACATAACTTCATTAGAATTATATTGATGTAATTATTGTTAAATTTTTAATTATCCTTTAAAGTGCACTTTAAAAGGAATAAAATATATTATTATATGTGTTTATGGTAATTATTCCCAAAAAACTAAAGAGTAAATATCAAGAGTTTTTTTTAAATACGTCTGAAAAAATACAATCACTAATGTACACATCAATGTTTAAAAATAATACAACATAATGGTAATAATATGAAAAGAAATTTTTAATAAATAATAATAATAATAAACACTTTTGTTGCATAACAAGTCATCCAAACGTTTTTTTTTTTTGCTTGTTCATTAATGAATAACTACGACCTATCATCTGCACGAAATAAAGGTGTTACCGCTACATCTTGTTATAGTATTTAGCAGTTAATAGAAACATACTTTTCTTTTAGGTATCAAGATGAAGATCGCGACCTTGAAGCTCAAATGTTGGCTAAAGGCCTCAGATTAACACCAATAAAAAAGTGTGGTCCTAAGTATTCGGTTTAATAGGAATCACGTTTATTATTGTAGATATACTCTATCCTATATTTTCATTGATGAATTTTAACTAAATATAACTAAATTAACGATACTGTAAATAAGGAACAGATAATAACGTATACAAATCGAAGCTTAAGTTATATGTAATTTTTATTCATACTGAAATATACATTGAGTTATAAGTCTTTCATTTGCGTACAAACAAATCGTGCATATTGATTTTTACAATCACGGACCAAATATTCTGTCTTTAAATTATTAACATTATAAATCATATGAGCGAATTTTTATTTGAAATCATATACACATTATGTACACCTTTAAAAATCAGAGCAAATGGAATTGTATAATAAACAAACTTCGTTTTTTATCACTTGAAACATAAGGTAAGACTAATCACAGATAACAATACAATTAAAAATATTTATATGACCATAATGGAAATGATCGCATATAATTGTGCAGTCTGTACAGAAACACAATGTGACATATGAATTTAAAGAATATCTTGTGAATACATATATATTTTGTCAGCGTGAAATATTATTGACCATAGTCGTGAAATAATTTATCAAGACACAGATGATTCTGCCTTTTTATATGAATCAATCAAAATGTAATCGTTATACATAGTTTCAATTATTACGCAAATAAAATGTTGTATTTTGTAATTTAACCGAGTAACTAAAGAAGAAGTGATAATAGTAAATATCTTTTACATATACACACACATGCATCATATGTATATTCTATAATTCGATAAGATGTAGAAATCTATTTTTATGTTTACAAAGAGACTGGTAAACAAAATATTCGAAGAAGTATGAAATAATAATAAGCCACAGATATGTAAAGTTTTCTATCAAATGTAACCACAAGTGGGAAATGAACTTATATTTACAATCGGAATAAGATTTTGAAGTAAGCCTTCAATCACCTTGTTCTATTCAACATATAATATGATTAATGAAATATATAAAAATATATAAATATATAATAGTTTACATTATCAGTTGCATATATTGAAAATAAGCTGCCAATTTTTTAGCATCAAGAGTTGGATGTTACGATAACTAAATAAGAAAACAAATATAATAACGTTTAAAGAATAAAAAATATATTCAATGTGAATGTTTATCTATAAACTTTACTGAAAACAATTTTAAAGTGAAAGTAGAAAAGATAGTGTATTAGATTATTCATCGAAATGTAGGTAAACATAATACGTAAACCTATTTTCATGTATTAGTAATGTCATTACAGATATGCATAATAAGATATATGCAATATAAAACATTCAAGGCAGAAACAAAATTGAAGCAATGTAAAATGTACAATGTGAAACAACTTGAAAAAGTCCAAAATATAATAAATGTTAAAGTATCGTTTAAACATCACATAATTAATTAATATACCATTAATTTAAAATTGAGAAATTTAAAAATAATAAATAATTTTTGCTTTTAATATATTCATATTTTCTAATTTGATACTAGTCTCCTCTTAAATTTTTAATTACTATATAATGCACTATATAGTTTGTAAGAGGAACAATTCTACTTCATTTAATTACCATTTTTACTACTAAAATGTTGCATCATACATTGTGCCTCATAATTGTAAATTGATTAACTGTTCTCCCCAAGTTCTAAAATACAATATTTAATATAATTTTTGAAAGTTGTACCATCAATTTATGAACCATGTGTGCCTAGGAACTGGAATTGTGCAACATATGTAAATGAAATGAAAGAAAAATGTAAATTTATAGCTTATGTGTTCATTTTGAGTTTTTTGTGAAGATCCTAATCAAACTGTGTAATCTTTTACAAATAAAGCTAGTCTCTTAAAAAAAATGCAATAAGAACTATTACAATCTGTGTAACATTTATTAAAGTACAATTATGTAATACAACTATGTTGTTCATCTCTGTAAA
The DNA here is from genome assembly GCF_051020985.1 of Nomia melanderi. Lineage (NCBI taxonomy): Eukaryota > Metazoa > Arthropoda > Insecta > Hymenoptera > Halictidae > Nomia > Nomia melanderi. Next base: position 9,756,659 of record NC_135005.1, read on the forward strand.
TAAAACTGCACTCCTTAATAAATTATGTATATGTATTTATATATGTAACTATAATGTAATGCTTATGAAATATAAAGCATTTCCCAGGTGAAATGTAGTTTTGCGAAAACAACTGAAGTTAGTACACTCTTGTACCTATTGTATTTAAAAATTTTTTAACTTTCAAAATTTCAAACATAATATAATCATTTTCAAACAAGGTCAAATAGGATATATATTTATATCTATTTTTTTTACCATTCTTGTATCCTCTATCTATCCTCAAAGTGAGTCTTACATGTTGTGGTTAAACCTTGTATATAAATAATAAATTTATAAAATACTAATAAACCTCTTTGATTTCAGTAGTGTTTTCCTAGTTTCGCGGGTTTCGGAGTTTAAAAATATGGCAACATTGTAACAGATACGTCTGGTTTACTGCATTTACTGTTTGGTCAACTTCTATCATTGTGCTCGATGTAGTTTCTCTGTACACCGTTCTTTGGGCGTAGGGGGCAGAACAAAACATCTGATTTTTTTTACACAGTCGGTAATTCAGAACATGTGACACGAAGTCCCATAAGTTGCAATGTCTATTCATATACCTCGTCTGTGGTAGAGTATGAAGATATTCGTTAATCGCGCAGTGGGGAAAGGGAGTGACGAGCGACTACGAATTACAATTAGCGACACAACAGATGAAAGCGTGACGTGAATACGTCGGCTTGCCATACCGCGACGAGATAATGTTGTTCGAGAAAAGAAACGTTGTCCGTTTATAAAACAGGGTACATAAAACTTCCCATAGATTAATTCCGGCACTGTTTATTCGTGCAGTTGCCAGAAAATGGAAGCGGACTATCAACCAACGCTTAGCCCAACGCGAACTTTGACAGGTGAGTTTGTCCGTCGCGATTGTTGACGCTATCCAAGGTGTCAAGTAAACGTCACGTCAAATACTTGTTATCTTACAAATCATGATTAGAAAAGCTCATCTGTCGATCGACACATATTCTTCCGCGTTCAATAACGAAATGTATCGCAATGGTTTTCAGTTTGTTACATGAATTTTCATGTCAATAAGAGATATATAATTTCGTCGTTTTGAAACGATAGTACGTAGCTGAAAATCGGTGATCAACCATATTTTTACATTATTCTGTCACCTGGTTAAGATATATGTATCGGTAGAAAATTTATTTTTAATGATTCATGATTTCGTGGTGGTTTGTAGATATGGATATAGGCAGCAAAATGTTTACTGGAGATCGCATACCGTGTAATGCGATCGGGGAAGCGATATATAAACGTAAAACCACGAGATCTATACAAGACATCAATTTGTTATGATGATACCTCTTACGCAAACATGTTTTCTTTTCTTTTTCTTAATCATTGATTAATAATTTTTAAGTATCTGCATATAAAACAACACCTTTGGTACAAATAAAGCATTTCATTTGCCAGTATAATGCTCTTCGATTCATTGATACATATTTGGTATAGAAAATAATGCGCATCCTTTTGTTTTTATAATAGCAATAGCTAATGACGTCGAAGACCCATATCCAAGTTTGTCAGACTATCATGATTATGAGCCCAACTTGGAATTCGATGATACTGAGCTGCAGACGACTTCAAATAATGGTAAAGTATTTTAATAGAAATAATAACATTAACTTCTGAATAAAGATTGCAGTATTAATATTCAAAGTATCAAATATTAAAAAGAAATGATTTATTACTTCAATGAATTTAAATCTATGATGTGTTACAATCTCTGCAACATCTTTAAATTCTGCAATTTGTAATTAAAATATCAATTGAAAAATACTTATAAATACAGCTTAAAACTGATTTTGCATATTTATTATAAAATATAATTAATCATTTTGTAGCTGTACAGCTTTTAGAAGAAAAATTGGATTTGATTAGCAGTGGCGCAGGTACTGGAATCGATTATTTGGAGAGTCCAGTGAGCGATGGAACGATTGAAGAGAATTTCGAAGAAGCTTTGGTAGATGCTCCAGTTATCATATCCGGTGTGTGACCTTTTATCTTCTGTTAGTAGCCACTAAATGTCATGGCATTTGGGGCATAGCAGGTGAATTGTGTAGACCATTGTACAGTTTATTAATTGCATGGTATAACAGTGCACAGAAGTGAGAGTGTTTTGACATTACTATAATCTAATTAAAATATATTGGGTATCTGTTTAAAAAAAAATCAAAGGGAGAAGGGAAAAAGAATCGGTGTCTTAAATACTTTTTGTGAAAATAAGTTTTTGTGATGAACAGCAGAGGACCTTGCTGCATTGGATGGTGACCTCGCAGATGAAGAAGATTATATTGATATATCGAGATACGGTATTGTAGAAGTGGTTGGAGACGACAGTGCTGGTCGCAAAGTAATAGTTGTATCCGCGTGCAAGTTACCTCCTGTTGGAAAAGAAACATTTAATCATGCTAAGCTTCTTAGGTACGTTCATTTTTATTTTTGAAATATTAATTTATGTACAAAAGATTTATAACAATTTATTTATGTAACAGGTATCTCACACATACTTTAGACACATTTGTGGAACAAGACTATAGCCTTGTTTATTTTCACTATGGTCTTACTTCTAAGAATAAGCCACCATTATCCTGGTTATGGCAAGCGTATAAAGCTTTTGACAGAAAGTATAAAAAGAACTTGAAAGCTTTATATTTAGTGCATCCTACTAATTTCATTAGGATTGTATGGCAAATATTTAAGCCAGCTATTAGGTAACTTTTTAATTTATTTTTGGACATTAAATATTTCTCTGATACCACCATATGAAAATTCTTTTACTTTATTATTTATAATTTTCATCCTGTTTCAGCGCGAAATTTGGTCGTAAAATGATGTACGTTAATTATTTGGAGGAACTGGCACAATATATTAATCTTGATCAACTTATTATACCTCCTCAAGTAATAGAGTAAGTATCGTTTATAATTATTAGAATTTTTAACGTTTAATTTATTGTTTCGTTACATTACTAATTCTTTGCATTAACTTTTAGACACAATGAACAGCTAATGTTAAAGAACAAAAAGAATTTACCTACAAGTCCACCTCAGAGTACGGTAACAACGCCAGTTGGTACCACTCAATTTGGAGCAAGTCTCCTTTTCATAAAGGAAAACAACAATGGTGATCCCATACCACCAATAGTGCGACAATGTGTTGAATTTCTTGATACTCCTGATGGTAGTTACAAATAATTTATTATCTGTAATAATATTTTAGTACGAAAAGGGTATCGTAATCATAAGAGTATGCACTTGCAGCGCTAGAAACAGAAGGAATATTTAGACGATCAGCTAATGTAGCAGTAGTTAAAGAACTTCAGAATCGCTATAATCAAGGGTTACCTATTGATTTTCATGGAGATCCACATATAGCAGCAGTTCTTCTAAAAACATTTCTTCGTGAATTAGATGAACCACTTATGACATATGAATTGTATGATGAAATAACACAATTTCAGAGTATGTCTAATTTTTTATTACGTTTACATTGTTTATAATGTATTTAAAATGTGTATACATCATCAAAAATACTTTTCCTTCAGCTCTGTCAAAAGATGAACGTCCAAGAAAAGTAAACATATTAATACTTGAGAAACTACCAGAGGACAATTATCAAGTTTTAAAATATATTGTACAATTTCTATCAAGGGTAAAATATCGTTATTTTAATATTTATATTTAATTTCCTGTTTATCATAATAAATAATAATTCGCAATATATGCTTGTTTTAACAGGTAATGGATAGATGTGATTTAAACAAAATGACATCCAGTAATCTTGCTGTGGTATTTGGTCCAAATCTTGTCAGAGCACCACCATCACGTGGAATGTCACTTTCTGCAATAGGTCCTATTAATCAATTTATAGATTTTCTATTCACTCATCAGGATACAATATTTATTATTTAAAAGGATGGTAAAAGCAAATTTTGGAGGCCTAATTTGAAACGAAATTAGTACTTTATGTATGTTATAGAAAAGAAATCCTACAAATTTTGCTGCCAAGTTTGATATTGTATAAACTAACACGTACTAACTTCGAAGGAAAATTTTATAGGGTTTTTAATGAGAGGTTCGATAAGTATTCGAGATTTACATTGCAAAAAGAAATAAAAACGAAAGAATCTTATTTATCAGTTTTAGCTCTTCGAAGTCATATCAAACTTGTTGGAACTTGAACGAATATAACAAATCATGTATATTAATATTCATATTTAATTATAACATCCGTACTTCGTTGATTAAAATATTTTTATATTTGAATATACAAACAGAGAAATATTTGCATACCTACTGATGTCACAAATAGCGCTTAGTTATACAATCTGCACAAGATTTTTTAATGAATTGGTACGATAATTTCAGAATGAACAATATTGATTATTAATATAATATAGAGAACTCTGAATACTAGATAAAACAATTTGTAAACGTACATGAAAATTAATGGTATACCAAAGATACATGCAAATCTCATACAATTATTGTAAAAGATAGGATTATTTAGGAATAGTATAATATAATAAAAATAGAAAAGCAGAAATACGGCAATGTACAGGATGCCTTGATCACATAATGTCATTAATTTAAGAGGAGTAAATATGACAAGATTTATAGAAATTATAATGGTTTATCGATTAATTACGTCTTGTTGTAGTTTATTAATATAGCCAAAGTAAAATATAACGAATTAGTGATTGTCAGTAGCATATGGCATCCTTTGTACTGAAATTACGTAAATGTGTACAAAAACTAATAGTAGTGTACATTTTTAGTTCAATCAAATTAAATTGTTCTCTTAATTATGTGAACATAAAAAATCATGAGTTTCTAAAGAAATTGCTACACTATTAAATTGAGTTTAAATTGTAATAAAAAATTCTTACTACTACGTAAATACAGAGGAATATATTGTTTATGTGACTGGCATGTTTATGTGATGTTTAAGTCCATAAGTTTAAACATAATTGTAGATTATGAAATAACAGCTATGATAACAAACAGAAAATAATACATATGACTGTCTTGTAATTCAAAATAGTAATGGAAACTAAGAAAATTATTATTCATTATTATTTTAATTTAACAATTAGATTAAAAATAATTGTCAGGGTATTGTGTAATGTAATATTTAGCATAATATTGTCTATTATCACTTCAATGGTAAAAGACTTAACACAAATCATTTCAAGATTAAATATGTATCTTTGTACATTTTCTTAAATGGTCCTGCCATTATGGGTTTCTGGGATAAAATAGAGGCTACTCGCCGAATACAACCTTTTGTTATCGAAAAAGACTAACCCAGACCTATATAGAACTGATGCAACTTAATTACATTCCTTCTTATTATTGGTAGAATAAAATTGCTATAATAAATCATTATTATTTGTACAAAAACTAGGATAATTACTGTGTTATGGAAGCGTATATTATACAATTAATATTTTCCTGTCGTTTTCTCAAGGTTCCAAATTTTTCTTGTTCACGAAAGGCCATGGGCAGTCCATCCATAACTTTACATTAACCGATAATAAAAATTATGTTTGAAAGTGAAGAATCGTTATGAAAAATAGTTATGTTGCTGAAGTAGATAGATTTGTGGGTGTTAAAATCCACGTATGTACCTGTGATAGAGTAGAATATTTGCCTTTTAGTCTCATGAATGCCGTGCATGTAATTAAATTAAGGTAATTATATTTTCCAGCAGTCTTTTAATCTGTAACTAATTATAAACTAATCTAAATTGTGAACTATAAACGACAAAATATTCCCAAGAAGTAACACCATATTACACATATGTACATGTTAATTAACTTTTTATTAAAACACAATGGTATTTAAATATACATATATTTATATGACAGAAATACATACATCTGGTAATTATGATAAATCTTCCAGCTATATGATATACATGAATAACAATATATTTGGTTTATGAGTCAACTGAGGATCTGTCAATGTAATGAAATATTGAAATACATGAAAATTAACTCTGAAAATAGTATTTCTTATAGTTCGTTCAATAAAATTATTTTTAGGCATTGCTTTGCATACCTGCTCATGTTAACATACTATCCAAGGAAATAAAATAATATAAATCTGATGATATACATAGCTTATCAGTCGCTGCGTTTGTAGAGTTTGTACAATAATATTACCATTATTAATATGTACATTATTATAACTGATGTTTATATTTTATATATATATATTTCTTTTGTATATATAATTATACTAATTAGAGTTTTTCAAGAATTTACGACAGACGTTTAAAATAAATTTTGACGTGTGTAAATATGTATAAAAAATTTAAAATTCATTCAAAGTTTACAATAGATGTACGATCGCGTAAATATAAAATCTTCGAAATTGTTTATCCATGCTATAAGAACACTGAATCTTTTCAGTACTGTAATATCATTCAGCTTTTTTATTAATTCCTATTATTCATTCATTTAATGCAGCAAAGTAATACGAAGAAAAAAGATAAATCAATCATAAGATATAACATCCTTACAAATATAAAATAACAATATTTTCTATTTGCTTATAATATAAAATATAAACAAAAAAACATACTTAATTCTGTACAAAAATATCTTAATAGATTTGTTCACATTGAAGTAATGCAATTTAGAAGTTTCATTACTGTAACTCGATCATTATATATAATTACTTTATAAGACTATAAAAAAAGTAAACTGATTAAAAAGAAAATATTACAGCCATCTGCAAAACAATAAAGTTACTTTTTATATATACAAATATGTGTGTATATACATATATACACATACACACATATAATTTGATTAGAATTAGAAATTGTCACAAAACAATCTGAAATTAAGATGTTTGTGAAGAGCCGCCGCAACAGGAACTCTTAACTGGCTCTGTTTCTTCAGCCTCATCTTCAACTACAACGACATTACGTCGTGTACTACTTGTCCTTGTTAATGTAGATTTTTGTTCTACTTCATCAGCATGTTGTATCATTCTTTTTGTTAAATCCAAAAACATTTCTTCAATGTTCTGGTTTAATTTTGCAGAAGTATGAAAATGCATAGCTCCCACTTGTTTTGCATACCTGATATTACAATTTTATATTGTTATTATATATTTATCAACCATTTTTTATTATTTATAATACACATAATAAATCAGAACACTCTTTAATATAGACAAGGGACTTACTCCTCAGCTTCTTCTACAGCAATACTCCTGTCTTTTTCTAAATCCATTTTATTTCCTGCTATCGCCAATGAAATTTCACTGCCTAACATCTTTTTAAGTTCTTTAACCCAATTTTTCACCTATAAAATATATAATAATAGAAAATATAGAAAAGAATCTTTCTCATAATACGTACCTTTTGAAATGTATCTTCATCTGTAATATCGTAAACTAAAATGGCACCATTGGACATTCTATAATAAATGGGTCCAAGCGCGTGAAACTTTTCTTGACCAGCAGTATCCCATATTGCCAAGTTCACCTTTTTCCCATTTACAGTCAATTTCTTATTTAAAAAGGAAGCCTAAAAAAGCAGTAAAATCTTTCGGGAACGATTTTTAACTTATGATATGTCAAAAATTATCTGTCAAGTACATATAAATAACTTAAAAATACAGGTGAAATAAAAAGTGTGAAAAAAACATTATTTATAACCTGTAATGTGCTGATATGCCTATCATTGAATTTATCTTCGACATATCGCAACGCAACAGAGGTTTTTCCGACACATCCTTCGCCGAGTAGAACCACTTTAAAATTATAACCATTACCAGCAGTACTAACTGAACTGGCCATAATTTACAAGTAACTAATTTATAAACTTAGCAAATAATTCAACAAATTGGAGTTGTCCCAGACTTGTAGCAGAATGTACTTATTCCTCTATTTCCACCGAATAAGGTTAAAATGAAACAATCAGCTGTTTTCATTTCAATGACCACTGAGCAAACAAAAAGCAAAAACATCTATTCCCGTGCTTCAAACGCATCGCCGATAGATGGCAAATCACGAATACTTGATCAGTACTCGTGCCACGAAGTTCAAAATATTCTATTATATATCCATCAGGATTATCTCGTTATTAGAAGAATACGGACATTTTTTCATTCTGCCAGTTTGCGTTACCACAAAATAATTAAACCAATATTCAATGCATAGTGTACGAACGGAATTTGTCATCTGTGCATTACATTTAAAAAAACTGTACTCAGACATTTTTTTTTATCATGTTCGTTACTCGTGAAGATGGCGCTGCATTCATTGTTACTAAGCTGCCGCAATATTTTTCGAATTATTCTGATAGAAGACATTTTTCTATGAATTCCACGAATATTCTCGTTTACATGCAGATTTACGAGCCAGAGTTCAATAGAGACAACCGATTCAATTATATTTGTATGTTAAAAATTGAATTTTTACTATTTCGGTGCCCTGGCGGTATTCTATCGAACTGACGTCCGACAAAAATCAAATTCTCCACCGGAAGTCAAGTTTTTATGCATTAGTATAAATTTACATTCTAAATTTAGTACACCGTTAAAGTGAATGGAATATAGTATGAAAAATTTATTTATATAGAAACTACACTTGTCAGGAACTGAGGAAAGTTACAACACCGAAAAATAACAGTTTGCGTCTCGATGATTGTAGACGCTCTCTTGACTAGAGCATGCAAGAGAGCCAGCGCCGTGAGTCTGCGCAAAGGAGTTCTCAAATCTGGCCGTCACCTGTATTGAAAAGGTAAGTGAGTCTTCTGTCATTAATCTTAACATCTTAATGTGAATTTCGGGAGCACGTGTCGCAAAAATATGATATATTGATAACGCGACGCGTTGTCAGTAGCCTCGTGGATTGTCACGCGAAATTACTCACGTGTTACGAATAAATATGTTCCGAGATGTCAGCGTCTTCGGCTCTGTGACGAAAATCTGCCAGACTACTGTTGTATTATCGCCGATACATTTGACATATATTTCTCGTTTTGCCCCCTTCATTCGTCGTTCTCTTGATCCGTCCTTGTCCCGCGTTACTATAATCGCTGAAATCTTAATAGTTTATGTCAAGTGCGACAAGAAACTTTCACCAGATTGCCGTAGGTACCGCGTACCTTCGCGGATTTTTCATTGTCGGCACTAGGCATTGCATTGACAGGACACCGAGTAATCTACAGAAAAGATCATTCGTAGATCATCGTAACCGCTGATCGATCGTTACGTGTTATTCATCTTTCAGATCGGTAATGATTCCCGCGTTTTTACCTGCGTGGTGCTCCACTTGGCAAGTAGACTTGTTTGTTTGTGCGTGCCGTATCATCTGTCATGGCGTGCCCGCTTGTGGCGCGTATCATATCGCTAACTTTTCTCCTTGTTGTTCGCTTAAGGTTTGTGTCAGTTTGTATTGTCACATAGATTGTCCGAGGGGAATCATTGAAATAATTTCAGGACAGTCGGTCTATCGAAATGTTTCATGCATTCGATCATTCGAATCAACATACTGTGAGCTGATCGAGACGGGGTTGGTTAGGACGGAGGGAAGGGAAAGAACCGACCATGGCGGCGACCGTACTGTGCCACGCGCCATGTCGGTCTCCTGCTCGCGCACGTCCTTCGTTTAGTGCACCACGTTAGTAGATTTCTTTTTTTGTCTTCGTTCATGAAAATGGTACACGGCTTGTCACGAGTAATCTTTAGTAGGAACTCGATGCGCTTGTAAAAGGGAGCCCACAAGTCACGTTCAATCTTGTGTATGCCCTGAAAATTAATAGGTTTTCTTTTATATCCGGCTGAATAAAAAAAGCCCAAGACATTTTTAGATGGGACCGCTGGCTTCAAACTTATGCACTTTTTCACAAATGCGCTCTAACATTTTGCCCTTCGTTTACAACAGCTTTTCTTGTTCGATCTCACTTTTCGGGTTTAATAAGAATCTATATATTTTTTTTTGTTCAAAATTGTAACCATTAATTCTTTTAAGAAGAAATTTCACTGGTGGCCTTAAATATTTATGATAATTGCGAATTGTATGTCACTCTAATTTTTTACCTATAATTTGAATTGCCTTTATGCAATTGTGATTTTTCATTTTTATAAATACGTGATGTTTCTCATTACAGTTAAAGACATTGTTTAATCGTACTTGATATCACTTGTACTTGCATATTAATATCTGTTGCATATTGATGTTCGAATGTAACTAGTGAGAATAGAAGATCATTTAAGATTGCAATAAATTTCGTTTTCAGAGTTTTCGTATCACAATGGTAAAGAAATGTGTCTCGGTATTTTTATTCCAACCAAAATACCGGAACCTGTTTTATCATAATGTAGGTCATCTCGATCAGATACTTGCGACATCGTTAAACATCGCCTGAATGAAATCGAAGTCTCTCGGACCTGAGTAATTTTATTGTCGGTGAGAATCTTGTTGATTGTTTGTCCGATAGATAAACAATTAAGCGGTTTGCCCAATAATCTATCGAGTAACTCGTATAATCGGGTGACATGTATTTGCATGGGGGATGGTACTGTCATCTATTTTTAAAACAGCAGAGCAACTGTAAAAGTGAGAAGGAAAGTTGAACTACTGAGTTAGCATGTCAGGGACACATCGTTCGTACACGATGCAATTTTTGTTTCTCCATTTTTTTTTCTTCTTTTTTCAGAAAAACTTTCTTATCGTAAATGACACAGAAACTTTTAACTATTACGATTAAAATAACGCAATTGCACTCAAAAGATAATTAAAAAAATAACTTTCCATAACACGCTGAACACAGAAATTTTATTTTCATTTGCAGCTCAAAGTAATTCAAAAAATTACATAAAAACATTTCGCCAAGATGCATTGTAATTTCTTTATTTTTTTTTTATTTAATCTTATCTTTTTATAAACATACGTATGATAATATTAATCTTTACAGTGATAAACAGATTAAATTTATACTAAATATTTGGAACGCGTAAAGACAGATACAATGTACTTGATTGGAATTGTAATAATCGCGGAACTTCTCACTAATTAGTGTTTCTATCCATGCTGTTGTTTTCTTTTTTTAATCGATATTAAAACCGTGCAGTTGCGTTCACAAAATATGAGTGACTATTTAAGATCGCGCAGTGGGGTCAGAGATCTGAGTCGTATCGGGATAAAGAAGCAACCGATCAACAAACCACGTGGCAACATCGCTGTACCCTCCTCTTTTTTCCCCTTCCTGTTGTCTGATGTCCCTTATAACGTCTCCGCACCCCTCCTCTCAATGTTCATCGACTGCAACGAGGCGAAAGCACATTTACATTTTTTCGCGTATAGGTGCGTTGCAACATTCTTGCTTTGTGGTTTGAACTACCGATGGCGCCACTCCCAGAATCAGTGAAAAAAATGTGTCGTGTGTCGAGACCGAGAGAGACGTTAGTATACAGGTCTGTGCATGATACCAACGCGAGAGTTTCAAGTTCCATTTGCCCTTTTCGACAAATTAATTAACCTGAAAATTTTCATTAAAAAAAAAAGAAAAGAGAAACAATACACTCGTTACAATTATTAAACGTTTTGTGCATAAATTTTCTTGGTTTCATAATGTCGATGGAAAGAAACTTATCACGGGAATTGACGCGTGTTTAGTATCGTTCTGGTTAGCGTCAGGATATTTATTAGAAAACAGTTCGCATTAAATTGAAGAGAAACTTAATTAATTAAGGTAAGACGATACAACGGATACGGAGGTATAACCGTGTATACGGTACCAATGTCATGTTCAGATTATTGAAAATGATGTTACGCTCCTGGATAAAATCATCCTTGAGAAAGACAAGGACGGAGGGGTACTATACAGAGTAAATTCGGAATATCGAAGGAAAACTGGTTTGCCTCTGCGCGTTGCACCTACTACGATATGTGTATCTCGAACGAATACCGCCTTGTGCGTATATTCCTCTATGCGACTAACGAACTTGCTGAAGTTAAACACCCCTCTCGATTGCAAATTTTCATTGGCCACCGTTCGCGGTGTGTTACGTGACGTCACTGATTCGTTTTTTTTGTTCTTTTTTTGTTTTTAATTTACTTAAATCAAAAGAAATGCTTGCAAAAGAACTGAATGATTAGAATAATTATTGAAATTCACTGGATTATTTCTCAAATATAATGCATGACAGTAGACTCTACAATTGTTTTGAAAAAATAGATTGCAACCATTTATCTCTTTGCGTTTACATGACATTTCAGAGGTATCTCGGTATCTTTCAAAGTACATATTTAATGTTTATTGAATACCAGGTGTCAGTCAAGGAATCCACGCGTACTTTCTGGTTGATACAACTTAATTATCATACTAAAAATTTATCGAAGAAATGATATTTTACGAAATCCAGTGTTTTATCATACATAATACATATTAGTTGCACACTGCACTTTATTGGGGTTTCTCTCTTCCCTATTTTTAGATTCTTGTGCCGGCAGTCGGATAGTTTCCCATTTCTTTTCTTCTTTTGAAATTAAAATGAATTTTGTCACGCTGGCAACAAGCTCATTCGTTTTTTCTTATATATATATATATAATTTATTCGTTGATAAATTGCTCTTTAAGATAATAAAAATACTTTCGCAAATTGTTTATGAAAATCGTTGCAGTCGCTGTACATGTATAAACTAGAAAATTATGTGACGGATATGAAACAATTTTGTTTCTATTATAGATAGATTAGTAACTAATACTTCGAATTGTAAAATATTTACAATTTAATTAATTCTATAGAATACATTTTGTTTATTTGTTAATTAGAAATTTTGCATGACAGGATGAAAAAAATCATTAATAATTTGTTGAAAAGGAAAGTATTGTACTCGGGCTAAATAAAAGTGTGGCTTAAGTGTTCAATTTCGCATTCTATGCTTTAACGTTAAAGTGACAGATATTTTTGGTGAAGTAGAAAGAAGTGTTTGGTGAAGTGTCGATTTCCTTCAGTACATTGTTTTTCTTTACAGTTTTATCGTGTAATATAAGTGGGGATTCGTGAGATTATGGACGCCCCTTAGTAGCATGCGTGCGTCACGGCGCGTAGCGTCTTGTACGTGTACACTGTCAAGCCGAAATCGCGGTGTTAGTTACAGAACTGGCAACAAATCGATGTAAACAAGTATATAATAAAGATGGTGACAATATACGATTTTCTCGTCGTGACAAATTATCGCGAATGAATTTCGTACTTGATTTTATACATATCCGTACGGACAGAACGAAGTTAATTTCGACTACGGTCATACGATCATCGAAACATGCTGTATCCAATAAAGGTACATTATTTTCAGGACGCGTTGAACATACGGTTGACCTTGTACCTATATGCAATTCTTCTTTGTAGGTGATTACTTACAATTATAAACGTAAACCGATTATAAATTCTCAACAATATTGGAGTGAATTCGGTTGGAATAAACTTTTATTGGTTTTGTTATGAATTTGTTATCATGTAATATACTTTGTTTATGTAAGATTTTAAGAAAATTTTAATCAGACACTTTATTCAGCATTAAAAGTATTGTTCAGTGATGTTTTGGTTTTTCAGGAGCAGTCTCAAAATAACTTGCAAAATGTTTAGTTTTCACAAGCCAAAGGTGTATCGATCTAGTACAGGATGTTGCATTTGTAAGGCGAAGTCTAGCAGGTACACAATGAGATGACTTTCCATTACTGCAAAGAAATAATATCATTGTTTATCACCAAGAATTTGAAGAATAAAATGCAAAAATATTTTTCTGTACCTATAGCTCAAGATTTACAGACAGTAAAAAATACGAGGATGATTTTATGGAATGCTTTCAACTTGAGGAAAGACGAACTGGAGAAATTTGTAATGCATGCGTACTCTTAGTGAAAAGGTGGAAAAAATTACCTGCAGGAAGCAATCGTAATTGGAGACATGTGAGTTCCAACAAATACATTATTATTTATTTCATTTGTTTTTTTTATTATAGCGTTATCTATAAATTAAATTGTGATATTGTATAGGTTGTTGATGCACGTGCGGGACCTGGTATAAAATCACTAACAAAATTTAAATCAAAAAATAAAAAGAAAATAAAAGATATGCCAGAAAAATTTGAAAAGATTATGAAAAAGAAACATATCTATTTGAAAACAGACAGAGATCGTGAACAAAGTCCAGCAATGAGCGATGATTTAACAGGTTGGTAGTAAGAATGTAATCATTGATTTAAAATATATTAAAATACAATTTATTTAAATTATATTGTTTACCAATTGTTTAAATGTTCTTATAGAAGATTATTTAAATGGAAATGGCAGTAAAAGTTCAAGTCGTGCTGGTAGTCCTGTAGGGAGTGATGATATTCCAGTTACTGAAAAACAATTAAATATGCAGGATATTTCAGAATCAAAAGATGATTTAACTGTCAATGGATTTATTGATCTATCATATTTCAAAAGGTTAATTTTTTAATTAAAAATATACATTCATATCCCTTAAGTGTAGTATATACAGAAAGTATAATTTTTCATTGATATTTTAGGGAAATTATTTGTTGTGGAACAATATTTAAAGGTCCATATGGAGAAGTAATAGTGGATCCTTCATTAATAAAACCTTGTATCGGTTGCATAGCTAGACAACAACGACAGCAACAAACAAATGCATTAAGTTGCAGCCCTGTGCATAGTTCTGCATCGGCCAGTCCTGCCCACAGTTCTGCGTCTGCTAGTCCTGCTCATAGTGTAGAGTCTGGTACAGAGACTGCAGTCTCTAAACAGACAAGTAAGACATTTAGTGACTCGTCATCAGATTCTGGCTATGATGAATCCTCCAACCAAGGAGTTGCTGAGAGTAAGATTACAAAAATTATTCAAAGTACCAGTGCTACTGTAAAGCCAGCAATTAAGATACAACCATTGAAAAGTGTTCAACTTAAAGCTATACCAGTATCGGAAGCTGTCAGGTTAAAAACAGACGTGCCAATTAAATTGGTACCTATAAAACAAATTGATCAACTATCCTGTAAGCCATTGTCTTTAGTTTCTTCTACCAATGTTTCTTTAAGCAGTAGTACTTCACACTCCATTGTTACCGTCCCAAGCAATCCACTCGTCGATTTTGCCATGCACGCAGCCTCCTCAAGGCAATCAGTCTCTAATTAATGTCAGTCTCTCATAGATTTTTAATTTATTTTTTTCTTACACATAGATAGACATATACTATGATGCAAAATTGTGTGTTAAATATGCTACCATTTACTATCTCAGATTACAAAGGCTCTGGACGAGAGTGTTTAAGTTTTATCATATCGAACACAGAGAGTTTATAACGTTATGAATGGTGAAAAGTGAATTCTTGTAATTAGAAGAACTGTTATAATATGCAGTAGATATATAGTGCTCTTAGGAAAGGTTGCACAGGATCTATGTCCTTGATCGTTGGTTGTTGAAAAAGATATATATAATTCTATATGACATGATCTTTATGGATGTGAGTTCTTGAAATGTGTTCCACGTCTATTAGATGATTCTTATGAGAGATAGTTGAGAAAGGGCACAATGTTTCTACTGAATGCTGTTTGTAGCATAGATTAAAAAAAATACTTATAAACTGCCATGAACTTATAATTGTTAACTTTCCACAGATAGATCTCCAATATGTGAAAAGTTTTCAATTATTTTCTAAGTGTAATAATAGTTATGTACATCAAAATACTGTGATGACATGTATATGTAACATGAGATATAAGATTATTATTCGGCAAGTGGCAGTTTATGGTATCTTCGTTCTAAACGTTAGTTAACGTACTGTATGGATGTAAAAAAATTTCTTGTCCATAGCTTTTGTTTTTCTGGGCTTTATCTAAAAATTGCAATCGTAATTGTGAATATATGTATAGAAGTTCCAAGATGCCAATCAGTTTTCAAACATTTGGGTCCAAAAATTTTAAAAAAGTGAATTCACTTAGGGTCACGATAGCTACATTGTACCAGATGCATTTGATATGATTCATGTAATGGTCCATGACGTTAAAAGTAAGTAATTCAACTTAAGGAATGAATGTGTTCGGGTACTGTAACTCTTGACCCAATAATAGCAATAATACAAAGGGTAACTTTATAATAAAGTAATTAAAGTCTGTTGAATAGCATCATATCAGTATGATGATATATTTAGGCAGTATTACTAGAGAAAGAAATTGAACGAGAATAAGGCAATCAGATTGGCAAACTGGACCAGTAAAATTTGTTATAATATTTCAGGGTTACTGTATAATTAATGTAAAAAAAAACAAATGATTTAACAGCAGATTATTGACATACGATATATAAGTATAATGCTAAATAAGTGAAAACTGTTAGTTCCTAGTTTTTAGAGATGGGCACATGACCGAACAAAAGCACATAAAAGTACCTGTTGGAAGCTGATTAACTGTGATCATTGGATTATTCATTGTTTTAAAAATAGTTTTTTTTTTTCTCATTTCATTAATGACATACGCACAAAGATTATCCAAATTTACATACAATGTATTTTTTGTGGAAGAACCCAGGAGTGATCACACGCATAAGTTTTTTAAGACTGTATTATAAGATGCATTTGAAACAACATATAAACTCAATCCTATTAAAAACTAACATTCATAATAATTGTAAACATACAGTTAACGTAACTTTAACAACAAAGCCAAAGATATGAGAGAGATAGACATTACTTTATAACAATGACAAATAATTTGGTCAATAGTGCAACCTTTTATGAAAGTGTAATATTTGATTGTAAAATTAAAACTGAAAATTTACATCTGTTGAATACGTAATTTTGATCTTGTATAACAGCTAAAATTTACTCTTAATATTTAAAACGAACAAAATTCGGAAATTTTTATGATTGAATTTAGCTGAAGTAATAATAAAATTTGAGAGTAATCTACTTCTGGGATATTTGCAATTTTTATAATAAACTTCTTCTGACATAAAAAAGTAAAAGTTTATATTTTAAGAGTACTGTGTTTGCTGCCCATCTGGCTTAAGCTCGTTGACAATCGTTATGTAACAAGGAAACGATAACAGTTTTTCATATAGAATCAAACATCGAAACTACAATTTGTCCAAGGACAATGTTTACCACCTTGTCCTTTGACAAATTTTATTGTACATTTCTTTGCCTAGGAGACTTTATGATCTCTTTACTGTGAATATTAATAGCTATGATTTTTGTTGTAACACACACGTTATGATTTATAATAATTAATATATGTTAAGAATTAAGGTGGGATCATAGATAAACAAGCCATATGTTTACCATTATCGTGTAAGATTGATGTTTTAACAGCCAGAAATAATGAATCTTACTACTCAAGAAGCTCAAATTACAATTAAGATTTCTATAATATACTCGTTCAACGCATAGCTAATATAATTTTTTAAATGATCTTTATATCTGCCTATGATCCTTCCTCTAAATGAAAAAATACGAAATACTTGTTTAATTTATTTATTTTGTAAGTTTATTTACTTGCAATATATAATATTCCTTTTCTACGTAAATTTATATATATTTTTATACAAATTAATCTTTGCTTTTTATGAAATAAACTGTCTGTAGCACTGCCGGGGAAAGAAAACGTGCAGACGTTTGATTCCAAGTCAATCTGCTGGCAATATTCGATGAACTATTTATTTTCAATTAACATGAATATTAATGTAATTCTTGAGTTATAATGTATAACTTGAGAAATATATAAATGGTGGCCACAGATTGATTAGGCACTAGAAACATTCGTAAGTGTGCATAAAGAAATTTTGTAAATGGATTTATATACGTGTATAAAATGGTCTCATATTCAAAGTAACATGATTGAGTGATACATAAAAAATACAAATAATTGCGTGTGTTTTAAAACAGAAAAAGAATAACAAATTAAAACTTTATCGATAAAAAGATTATAAATGAATATATTGTGCAGCTATGAAAATAATATTATTTATGGATAATGCTAACAGCTGCGGACAAACATCAAATCATCTTATATAGGTATTGGGATGTTATATTAAAGTTAAGGAAGAACATGTGTCATTTCCAATGTGTTAAACGTTCTTGAGAAAGCAAACTGTTTAAATAAAATAACATAATTAAAGTTTGTGTGCATTGCTGTCATATAACTTAAAGTTAATGGTTTTGTATAAAGATACGTATATAAAATAATTGAACAACATTTAATTTTTGTTTTGATTTATAGGAAATTTACAAAATCTATTGTTTTAAACTATACAGTTTTGTGAGATCTGTTGAAATATTAGTACGTTGTACTTCAAATTTTTATTCTACTTTAATTGTCTTCCTGAAGAATTTTCATTGTAGTAAGTTGTAGTTAAAAGAATTCATATTTACTGTATTATGATTACTAAAATAGAAATATGAACATTTTATACATATGTAATTCTGGATTCTAAATTTCTTTCATGAATAAGAAGATTAGTTATTAAGTCATAAAATAACTTCTTTTTATTAAAAATTCTGTTTTGCTTTTCAGTAAATCTTACAAACATTTTATAAGTTTTAAACAATAGACAGAAGACGTCATATATAACACATTCAATTGTAATATTTTGAAACTTACATACACTCACATGTTGATATGACTGGGAGGAATTTTTATAAAAAAAAAAATAAAGAAAGAATCAAAACACGAAGAAAAATTGACACATGTTGCTGACTTTTATATGCATTTTAATAGATATGTAATATTTCTTCTGTCGAGATCTATAAACGTGCAAGCATAATTTGTATACATTAGAATGTAACATGTTGCAAGAAATTCAAAATATGCAAAATTATGTGTATATATATTTATCTATATAGTATATGATATCGATGAATGTGATCTTGCAAGATCTGTATGATTTTTTGGAGAAATGCTGATGGCAGTATCATTTTTCACATTGTCACGATTATTTCTCTGAATATTCTTGAACATCAGAATGTAAATGACTGATTAAGAGGGAAAAAGAAAGATCGTAAAGGAGTTGAGGGAAGAGAAATGGAAAGAAATATAGACAGAGGAAATATGGTGCAAGTATTTTACTACAGTGACCTGGCAGATTCCGATATTGAATATTTTACAATGACAAAAGTTAAAAAAAAAATGTATGAACGACTTTTTCCGAGAATGTCCTACAAATCTTTTTCATTTATGTCGGACCTTTTTATATCTGAGATTTTAAAAGATCATAGAAGACTCAAAAGTAGGTGATGAATACGAGAGAGTCATACCCTTACTATGTCTGTCTGGCAGTGAACGAATAAACATCTCTTTCTTTTTTTAAAGTGATTCTTTATGTTTTGTAATTTTAAGTATTTAATCATGGGATGATAATTTATAATTGCATTTATGTTGTGTACACGTGTGATGGAGAACTCTGTGGTGCAACATTCAGTTCATAATTATATGATTCTCTGTGCAACTATTTTGTATGTTTATAGAAAGTGCCGGTATTACTTCCTGGAAACTTTCTTTGTTCCTTTTTGTTTCTTTTTCAAATGAGTCGAATTTCAGCAGTTGTAAAATCTAATAATGTACTAGATTTTTCTTTTTCGCAAACAGAAAGAGATACACATATGAAACGAATAATACAATTTTGTGGTATGACAAGAAAATATGTATGTAAATATTTATGTGATGTATAAATATACATATATATGTATATATATAAAAATTAATCATTATTATATATATATATGTATATAAATTCATATACAAACATTTCTTAAAGAAAGGATTCGATCTTGCAATAATATTTATAATTGGATCAAATTCAGTCAGCCACTGGAGACTGTCTCCGTTGTTACGAAACGACGCAGAGTTTCTATTTCTATGATAATCGAGCATCTTTGAGTGCGCGAAGATATAAAAGTGGAATTGTGGAAACAGCTCTTTGACGTTCGTTTAGTGACTAAACTGATACTACCCACTATCGCTGTGGGAGAATTCAACTCGTCATAGGTTGCACTGCAGCAAAAAGGAAAAGCGTGAACTTTTACATCAATATTTAAATAAAGATTGAGAGACTGATTGATGTATTTAGCAGATAACTTTTATTTACATACAACTAATACAGATAGACAAGAATATTGTACCATTTCGTGCGTATGTTAATGAAATTCTAATAATAAGGAATGATGACTGCCGCAACAAATATATCTCGTTATAGCAATGATTATTATATTGTATGGTATATAATTTGTACATACACGCATACACACAAAATTTAGGTATATATATATTATATTATATATTATATTATATATATATATATACTTATATATGTTATTGTAAACTCTTAACGCACCAATTCCAATGATTGTACAATGATCGTGGAAGTATTACGATTGGTCGATATCCCACGGCTCCATGAAAGTCGTCAGTAACCGGTGGGATGGTCGTTCCATTACTTCAAACCGAACATGCCACTGTCAAGCTATATTCAACTTTGTAATAAATCAATTTAACATTTAAGGGTCTATCTGTCATAGAAATTGAAAAAAAGTACTAATGAGAATATGACGAATGACTATTTCTACTTAATCAATCGTATGGAAACGTAACTGTTTCATTCCGATTCGATTTTATAGATTATACACGCATTAAATATATCGTCGAAAACTGTTTTTATAAGAGAAAAAGGAGATAGATAAATTAACACCAATCGTGCATCAATGGATTTATACTATAATAAAGAAATAAAAGCAAAATAAATATATGTACATCTGTATGTATACATATACACATATGTATGCATACAAACGTATGAAAAAGTCTGTGAGATACCAAATTTTGATAGATAAATAAACGATAACATAAATATATATGTATAGTATATACATAGACACATTTAGGAGATACGCAATATATCTCTTTTTTTACTAAGGTGTATCTCCCAATTTACAATTCGATTTAGACAGATTTACAGAGACGAAGTCTGCATTATATCGTTGCTGTTCTGCTGTGATGATTAGTCGGTACGACTTTAATGTCTGTGAAGGTACAGTTGATGGACGATTGTAACGAGAATTCGCTACTGCGGGGTTCTCAATTTGATTCTTACCCGAAAGCATATGGAAGTCTCTAGAGATTTATTTAAAATATGTAAAATTAGGAAATTATATAAAATATTGATTTGAAGCATTTTGCATTTGAAAATTGGGTTACTTGGTGACCATCGAGACTAAATCGAGTATAAAATAGTTTAACCCTCTATGTTTTTCTATTAGAATGATAAGCGTATAAAAATTAAATGAAACTCGGGTTTGAAAAGGGTCGAAAATTACCTTTTCGTGAATGTCTAAAAAAAGGAGGGAGAGGGAAACGTAAATAAAAGTGCAATTAAAAATATTGTGGTGATCAGTACTATGTATTTCTTTAAAAGATTGATGTAATCATACATTTAGAGGGTTATATGAAAATTCAAATAATTTTAAGCGATTGTATTATAGTACTCGTATTTAAACTTGAACCGATGAAAGTGCAAAATGCTTACTCAAAATATTATGTATATATATTAGATATATGTAATATATATACAATCCCATATTGAGAATTTTTTTGTAGAAATCCCTTGTATCCTAAACTTAATTAATCGTAATAAAAGAAAACGTCAGAAAGAGAATTGAAAATTAATAACCAACGAAGGTAACGGCGTTAATAATAACACGCGGTACCAGGCAATTTGAGAAACCCTGCTTTACCGAATTACATTTTAAGGCTACTGTATTTCCCGAAGTTGTTGTGTATATTGGCTACACAAGTCAAATAGCAATATAAGGAGGACATCTTCGTAGTTCGTACGCAGTAGAAATACAAATAAATCGAACTAACAATATTCTCTCCATAATTTGACAGAACTCGGGAGACTTAGCACGACGCGCTCGAGAATAGTAGCGGCTATTTTGTTTCCGTCCTCGTTGATTAGAAACTCATTATTCCCTTGCGACCAAAGACAAGGAAGAACAGCGCCGAGCGAGCGAGCAAGGGAATACAACATGAGCATACCGCATGGACATTTTCACTCGCAAAAGCTTACTTGCTTGCTTGCTTTCGTTCTGTCTCCCTCGCTCATTACTATTTCTCTTTTCCTGAAAGCCTGCTGAATGATGGGTAGCGCCACAACACGGTGGAGATACAAATGAGACACAAATAAGGGGGTCGTCGCCACGCGAAATTATGAAAGGAACACTGTAATTTACCTCTTTTATAGTGTCATACTTTAGTGATCCCATTAGCATCTTATTTCTGTCCCTAATGTACTCTCTACGATACCCACAGTGGGCAGGCTCAGAGAAAAAGGCAGAACGATAAGCGAAAAAGATGAGAGGATTTCGAGCAATAAGTTCTACACGCGATCATCCATACGGATCTGTGGCTTTATTGTCCGGTATCCATGCTTCCCACCCCCCTCTCGTACGCATGCGCTTTGCTTGCCTACAGAGGATGAATAACGTATTTTATCGTTTGAATCTAAAGAGGACGAACCACAACACGATTAAAACGACGAAAATCGCCTTTAAATACACGCAATAACTAAGATTAATGACATTCATGATGTCACAACGCTACAATGGCCAAACTTTTGTTTGATATTTGTTTTCCGTGGCCGGTACTGTAAATATCGTTACATATTGCTGCAATAACGTCTTTCTTTTTTCGTACATATTATTACGCACATTGCTCTGATGATTCGTATTGGTCGGTTCGTTAACCGGCTAATTAGGAATGGTTAAAATTACTTGAGCAACGAGCATGCGGCATACATTATTATATTACTCTAGAAAATATTTCTAAATAGTAAGGATTTGTAATTTGTATCTTTACATGGCTATAGGTATATAAGATTATATATAGGTACGACTGTATATAAAAGTTTTTTTATATCGCATTATACATATGATATACATGTATAAAATGGGCCATAAATTGTAATATAAATAAATTGATGGAGACTCTATGGTTCGGAATAAAACAAAATGTTAAAAATAACATTGCAATCTGAAACTAACGGTAACACTAACAATCAAACGAGTACCAATCCGCCGACTGATGCCAGCCACAAAAGGTTTCATTGTAATCTGTTACATGACTACCTTATAGATTCCCTATTGCCAAATTCCTCAGATGTGTTGATTTTTATCAAATTAGGTAAAACGACGTGACACAGCGCAGATAACAAGTGTCCATAATATACGTATCATGGATGTACAAATATAGACAACTATATACAAATTCAGTGGAAATGTTTATATTCCTGGGAAATAAAGCTTCGTAGGAGAGACTTCTTATTTTGTGTTATTTTGAACCACAGAATCTTTCTCGCTTCGTTTCCACTACGGTTCGTGGTTCACTCAGTATATGTATTGTA
Organism: Nomia melanderi; assembly: GCF_051020985.1. NCBI lineage: Eukaryota > Metazoa > Arthropoda > Insecta > Hymenoptera > Halictidae > Nomia > Nomia melanderi. The sequence goes on from NC_135005.1 coordinate 9,780,116, forward strand.
TTTTAAATGCTTGTGTATATTGCATACCAAACGAACATTTTTAACTACTGCGTCGTGATCAAACTGCGAAAAAGTATTATGTACTTATTCCAATTGTTAAACATTGATTAAAATATTATATACACGAAATTGCTTATGTCATTCGTAGCTATTTGTACCGAAGTGTTTGCACGTCTGTAAACACTATTTTAAATAAAGCTTTTCAAAATTATAAGCCTATTTTAACGCTATCTTCGAATATAATATATTTATAATTTAAATAATTACAAATAAAATGAACAGGAATTAAATATATTAAATTTTTCTAATTTTGGAGAATATTACCTATATTTTTGTCAAGTACATATCGATAAGTGAATGACACGTTGTTATCATGTTTAATATTATTCTTATGCATTGTCGCGTAAATGTCACGTACCGGCGGCGTGAAAATAGTCATCATATTTTTGGTTTTATTCAAGTGAAGACGTACGAATTCATCCGAAGCGCCATTTAAGTATTAAAGTCGATTGTTCTTCGTACAGCTCTTTTTTATTATACAGGTAAGTTTTCATATTATAATTTAATTTCATAAAATCGTAAAATTTCTCATGAAATCTCTATGACTATTTCATAACAGCAGTAAGATATAATTCATGCGATATATTTACTCGTATAATTTAATACCGTTTTCGTTTCAATGAACATCGTTTTCATGATACCGATAGTACGACATATTTTAAACACTAAATATATTCAGACTATATGAAGAAAGTTATGGAATTTATTAAAAAATAAACGCAAAGAATTTTGTCACGTGAACATCGTTATCCGTCAAAATTCAAAGTTTGAGTATTTCGTTCTGGTGGCGCTCAGCGTTCTCAAACTGCTTTTGCGTAAGCAAGTCGATTGGCAGTACTGTTCGCGACATGAAACGAGCGTGAATTTTTTTTCGAAACTTGTGTTGCATAAACAATGTTCTAATGCATATCCAGTGTCACTTGTAGGTAAATTTTAACGATGATTAAATTCGTTCGACCACGATTGGTTACGTTCGATGTCACTGGCACTTTGCTCATGACGAAACTGGAAGAACATTACGTCGAAATTGGAAGTCAGCACGGCCTGTCGGTCGATCCGCGCAAATTGGCGGGAAGCTTCAAAAACAGCTTCCACCGGCTGAGCATAGAGCATCCAGTATACGGTAAACACACTGGCATTGGATGGGAAAATTGGTGGCGGCAAATAGTTCACAATGTTTTCAAGGATCAAGATAATTATATTTCGGATGCTACTTTGGACAAGGTGATAACCACGCACAAATATTATCAAGAATTTAGATTATTCTAAAGAAAACTGAAAAATTGTTTTATATATTAAAGACTCATTTTTTTCGAAACCTTTACTTTTTACAAATTGATATTTTTAAATTTTGCAAATTAAGATTCTTGAACAAATTATTGAAGTAAATACAAATGAGTGATATATTAATTATATATATTAACCGGCCATATTTTTTATTAAGTAAAATTAATTTTATTGCCTTAGTTTCTTGTATTCGAGAATTATATGAAATACAATTCCAGGTATTATGAAATATAAAACGGTAATTACATGATACCATTTAGTTACTTCGATAAAAATTTGTATAATGATGAAGTGGGTCAAAGTGATACTTCCAATTATTGAATATTATTGAATACTATTGTAAAATGATTCGTTTTAATATTCAAATGCTTGGTGCAAGCACAAAAATCTAAGTAAAAGAAAATGGGTTTAAAAATCGAAAAACACCGAATTAACCCATTTACTTGAACTGGTATCAACTATCTATGACCCTGTTTATCGTTATGACCCTTAGGTTGCTACCAGTCTGATAAAGTGCTATGGCACAAGCATGTGCTGGCACAAGTATCCAGGCACGATCGAATTACTCGAGTATCTGCAGAAAAAGGGCCTGATTTTAGGAGTGATATCAAATTTCGATGAGAGATTGGAAACGATACTTCTGGACACCAGGATCCGTTTTTATTTTTCGTTCGTTTTAACCTCCTATGGTTTCGGCGTGGAGAAACCAAATACCTCGATCTTCGACGAGGCGCTTAGGTTAACAAAAGAACGGCACAATATCGATGTGATTCCCCAGGAAGCGATACATATTGGCGATTCCATAAGCAACGACTATATCGGTGCGAGAAATGCTAATTGGAAAGGCATTCTTGTTAAGCACGATAATGATGTTGCGAATGAGAAAAGAGTTCCTAAAGAGGATATCTTTAGGAATCTTCAAGAACTACGGGAACATTTTACGATACTTTTTAACCAGGAAAGTAAATCCATCTAAATTAATGGAATTTTTATTTTAAAGTACATTCGTTTTATTTTTTTCGAGTTAATTCATTCTTAAACAATTTTTTAAATATTGAAACCCAGATGCGTGTAATAAAGTTTTCATTTGTGGAGCTTAACAAGATAAAATTATTTGACATAAATTGAGAAGTATGTAGGAATATTTGTATTTTTTTTTTTAAGCACCAAAGTAACAATTTTATATACACTGATAAGTGAGAGTAACAGTGAGATTAACTTAGGTGATTAAAGTTTTGTATATTTAATGACATATAAACTTAGTGGATTTCTTAGAACTAATAATTATTATGTAACTATAAAACGACTATAATAATATGCAATAGCCACTTATATGTATTTATGATAATATATTTTTTGTAAGGACATGCGAAATTCGTTGCTTTTATAACTTCTAACGATTGTCTTAAATTTTGTTAAATACCTTTAAACTAAATTGTATATTAAAAAGCAATCCAACTTTTAGGTTTTAACGAATTTTTATTAATGATTAAGTAGTCTACTAATAACGGAATTATAAACGTGTGGGTGATATTATGATATCACTTCACATTTCCTGGTAGAAAGATAACTGTCTTAATGCTTCTCAAATGATGAGCAATACATTTTAAACGTTAGACAATTTTTCCAGACACACGGACAAATATCGAAACGGATTTTATGTTCATAAATATTTAAAAATTTATTCTTTAACTTTAGTACAGTTAAAGGTAATATACTTGTTCTTTACGAGTTTCGTAAAATTTCAAGAATTTTTTATTTCACCACCAATGAAGGTTACAATATTATTGGCGCAGGAAAAAATGAATAAAAATTAGGATTAAAAATATTTACGTGAATACATCTAAAATTATTCAATGACGGGGTAAAAGGAAAAAGCCATCGCTTCCTGAGTAATCTCTTTCTTGCTTCCGTTTTAGCGAGATATGTACCGATTCAGTTGTTTATGAGTGTGAATGAAACAATGAACTAATAAGACTGAAACTGAGAAATAAATAATAACATCAAAGAAAAACTGTTCCTAAATTATCTAAAATCTACTCAATCGCGGTATTAGATAAAATTATTTATATTACGAAAAACGTAAATTTAAATAATTTTATATTTACTAGATATGTATATTATTTATACTAAGTAATAATTGTACCCGTACTCGTATGTTACTATTGGTAATGATGTAATACTAGTAGTTGTAGTAGTAGTAGTAATAATAACAAAAATAGTAACAACAGCAATAACAAAACAATAACAATGTATAATTTGTAACCCTAAAACGATGCCATCGCTGTTTTTCTCGGCCTATTCTTGGCCTGCACTTTCTACTCTACCCGAGTGGCGACGTGTTACCACCACAAATGCCTGGCATCGGGTACTCGACTTCCCCACAGGCTCACTCACGACTCCTCTCGTTCAGTTTCTCGGTGAACCGTCGCGTGGAGAGTGGCTTTCTTCGCAGTTTCCCAGTTTTCTGTCGATCGAAGAGGTTAGAATGAGAATTTTCTCTTTTAATTTGAGAAATTCGCGGCGCATCGCGCAAATTACGTTCGTTTCTAAATTGGTGAATAATTTGTAGTTGGTCCGTGTTGCATCCGCATGTGAACGTGAACAATCAGCAGATATTGCTTCTCCCTTTGTGCGAGGCGCGAGAATTTTTCTAGTTTAAAATTTTTCGTTCACTTTCGTTCATGATCGTGGATACAATTGACAATATCAACTCGTGAATTTTATCGAATAAATATATTCATTCAAACTACGTTTAGTGATTTATACCATGAAATGTAATATCGAGAAACATCTATATACGTATTTATGTAAATCAGTATCATTCAATTCAGAAAAAAGAGGATTTAAAAAATTTTTAAAGCATCATTGAACGTAGTTCTAGAATTGCCGGGATTTTATAATTTACACGAGTGTTTGGTAATATCTGTTTAAACGCCACCTATAAAGAAACTTATTGTACGAAGCTTATTTTTAGTTAAAATTTGAGACTTCTGACATTTCCACTTTACTTATGTAATATTCACTCATTAACAGTAAAAATGTTTGTATTTTTAAAATCCTGAAATAAATAATCTTTTTCAAATTTTAAATCTTATAATTGTAGGATTTTTACTGTTCTCTTCTCTTTAAGTAACAATTTTTAAGGAAAGAAAAACTAGTGTGTAGTGTTAATTTGGTATCGCGAAAGATTAATTACTTAGAAAACTAATGTTAAAATTATTAAACGTTAGATAGATAAAGGAAGCACAGCCCGCGGAATGTGGTCTTGCTAATAAAAAATCAAAGCGATTGTTGCGGGTCTCATTGTTGCCGATGACCTAACTCGAGGAAAAGTGTTCACTCTAACATTAAACAAAAAAATTCGGAGGAAGTAAAAGTTACAAATGGACTGCGGATTTTTACCGAAGAAAGTGTACCGATATTAAAATAAAGCGTGATCATCCAACGAATTTTAAATATGACGAGAGGAAGGCACAAGAAGATGTTGATATTACTCGCTGTCTCCATGGTGGTGGTACTAGCAGAACCCGATCCTTCAGAAGAGTATCTTTATAGTCGATTTACAAAAAACAGAGAGGAAGATAAATGTTACGATGACAATGGAAAACCACAGGTTCGTACTATTTCTATTTTCGTTTATTTTATTTACCATATAACACATATACATGTATGCAACCATTGTTTTAGCAATAGCTTATTAAACATATTTTATTGATAACGCGTTACGGACTTATATTAAATATTACAATCACTATTTACGGACTTAATATTTTAGTTGAATTTTTATACAACACTACCACATAAATATAAATATAAGCTAGAATTATCTCCAGTTTATTCCGAGTCATCGAAATTCCGACTTTTTTGTAGGATATTATTACATTAGGTTATCAAACCAAAGTTCGAAGTTACATCAACGTTCGATGATAGGGACAGAAAGATAAAAATAGACGAACATACTAATGTTTAAAGAATTTTTCATTTTACATAAATTGGAAAAAGAAATTTTTATTCTTTTGTTTGTAAACTATAAGTATTAAATACAAATGGAATTCAGAACTGCGAAAAATAATTCCTTTCTACGAATTGACGGCTTATTCGTTGAATTTATATTTCAAAATGTTGGTGTTGCAAAACTTTTCGAGATCGCTTGGAAGCCTCTAAAGGATGTCCCTGTAGAAATTGTTCTCGGAACTGTTTGGAACAAAACTACCTGCTATTAGTTGAATACAATGCATGACCACCCGATACACGGTCCCGTAATAATGCCATCCCTTCGTCCCTGTCTCAAGCACTTTACTCTTTATGTATTTAACGTTTAAAAATTGATTATATTTGTTAACTTGTACGATGCGTAGAAAGAAAAAAAAATCATTAACTCCTTATCTTATGATTTCTCTCACAACTATGCTTAATAAAACTACTTTATAGTAAATAATTGAATTAAAAAAAAGAAAGGAATTTAATGCTTATTTTCTATGTATATGTTTATTGAATAAGCTAAAGATTGACAATGAACAAGAAATATTACACTTAAAAATAAATAAATAATATTTAAATTTGTCAAATTCTGTTAAAAATGTTATATTACAGGAGGAGGGGTTACGTACTTTCTAAGCTTTTCGAAAAAATATAATTATTATTTTATTTAAAGAAAATGATAAAATTTGCACGAAACTAAAAATCATTAATATTTTTGTGTAATTCATTCTAACATTTCTGATATCTTGAATAATATTATGACTAATAAAGTAATGAAAATATTCTAGGGTGCGCACCTCAAAGTAAAGTAAATTATAAAACAAGTTGATGGATCGTGTTAATTGAAAATTATTTCTAATGTTTCGGGTTGCAGAGATGTATACCGCCTTTTGAGAATGCAGCGTTTAACGTGCTGATGGAAGCAACGAACACGTGTGGCCAAGACAGGCCAATCGAATTTTGTAAACAGACTGGCGTCCAAAAGAAGTCTTGCGAGATATGTCGGTTCGGTGATCATCCTGCCCTGTTCCTTACCGACCACGATAACAATGACAACGCGACTTGGTGGCAGTCGGAAACGATGTACGAAGGCATCGGATATCCGAATCAAGTCAATATCACGTTTCATCTAGGTAGGATCAAGAAACGAATCTTCATTACATTCTCCTATCAATAAGTATCAATTGAAAAATCAACAACGCTTTACACTGATTTGTTTTAACCCTAAGTCGCAAAAAAGGATTCAATTACTCAAACAGCGATAGATCAACAGGCAGTTTTTGTTTTTTCTATTACCTAAGCAATTGATGTATAATTTAGCTTCATCTGCTGAAGGTTTCATATATTTCAAAGAATCTTCGTCCGCAAAGGGTGAATAATGCTCTCCGCGACTAACTGTGAGTTTTATAATGTAACTTAACCCTTAGCACTTCGGTCAATTTCACAACATATCAGCAACTGCAAGCCATTTTTATATATTAAAGAATGTTATATTATAACATTTCTCAGATTTTATCTTTTCTTTTTTAAAACAAAATTTGAGTGTTTACCAAACGCAATAATCTTAGGGTAGTTTTTTCATTAAAATTTTTAATGTTATATTTTTGATAATTAAAATATTTAATATTATAAATGATTCTATAATAGAGCCTATAGAGTACGAAGGGTTAAATTACCGTTGACCACTTTAACTCTTCACGGGATAGAAGTGTAGAAACTTGTAGCGAATTTCGTCATTGCAGATAGAAAAAGAGAGTTCATTCATTAGTATCCGCGATGAACTTTTAACACGTCCTCAATGTTTGTCGCTGTCTTTCTTCCAGTCCCACTAGCTATCTTCTTCCATTTTACTTCCTTATCTATCAGGATGCGTGCGTGATGAGATAATTCTCGGAACATGTACAATAAAGAAACATAGGCGAGACACAGCGTTCGAGCGTGAATATATTTTATTTTTCGTCGATAGGTTTTCTTTCTGTTTAACGTTAAAACTACTCAGCAATTACTGTGACTTATTTCAAATTTTTTTATATAATTTAAAACAATACGTTTCTTGAAATTTGTGGAGTCTCGTATTCCTATATCTGTGCAAATACACAGGTTTACTTAAAAATCTCTTGATAAAACGTCTCCATAATTTAAATATTTGCAAAATAAAAATTATAAATGCTATTTAACCCATCTTGTAGTTCTAGTGTTAATGGCTGTAATAATTTCCTTCGATTAAACGTTTCAATTAGGTTTTCCGTTTGACTTATGAATAGATTTCAAAATAGGCGAGTGGCTTTGAATGTAATGTATTGTACAATACAGTAAAGGTTACAACATAATGCATAGAAGCGGGTCTTGGTTACAAGAATGCTAATATTGGAAGTGCGTAATAACGTATGCCGTTAGATAATCTTCTAAACTATTCCTCATTGTCGGTTGCAAATGATTTTTCGCGTAGCTAATTAAAATTGCAATTATTTTTCTATTAACAAATAATTGCTGAATGGAAGATTTTCAGGATTCGGAAAATTGTAGAGTCTTCTTTGAAATGGGCACCCAGTAGAATTTCTGTCTGTGCGCCACATGTTCGTTCATGAAAGAATCGGCCACTTGCACCCCGCTGGCTTTACAGTGGAGGATTGCAATGGCGTAGGACTCATTCCCCGATGAATTTCAATGCGGATCAACGCTTTATAGTTTCATCAGTTCTGTTCACTATTGCGTTCGCAGTAAAATTGTACAATGAATATAAATTGGTCGTATTACATTCTGATCTATATTTTATTTCCTTTTAATATGCGTGTTTAATTTTGAGGAGATAGCAATAGCAGAAATAACTTATCTCGTAATAATGAAATATTCCTTACAGACGACATTGCTCGAGGAATATAAGTATACGGTTTTAAATTTCAACGACCGTGATTTTAGGGAAGTTGCAATGGCGTAGGAATTGTTTATCGTTTTATAATCTTCTACATTTCATTTAGATTTATACAGATAGAAAAATCTGAAATAATGGCGATAGGCATGTATTAAATTATACTGATCTACAATACCATCTATTTTAAATAAAAGTTCTTCTATAAAGTTAAAATGAATCTGCATAAATATTTGCAGTAGATTCATTATTGGCTTATCAATAGTAATACTGGTAATATCTTTACATTGATATATTTTTTACATAAATGTCAATTATGTCTTTTTAAGTCTGTATAATGTATTTCCATATATTTTAATCCTCATCCGTTCCTCATATACGTAACTTATAATTAAACTGTGATTATATTGAGAGCGTATTCGAACGACCTGGCGTTATGACCAGATAAACTCAATACCTCAAATGTATATCAATTTCTGAGAATATATACATAACGATCTTCAAAGGTTTATTCGCTGGAATGCCATGTCGGTTCATCAGAAAACTCACTTGGTGTAATCACAGAGCTTTGATAAGTCCTTCGCGTGCCAGATAGAATATAAAATAAAAATCTCTGAAAAATATACATTTCCATTTGGAAAAAGGAAGTTGACCTTCAAGTGACATAAAAAAAAAACGCTTAACGAATAAAAAACAAATTATATTTTCCTCCCGGAAACTATGATACTTTGGTGTTCTATGTTTTTCTTGTAAATGTGTTGTTTTCAAGATACATTTAGATGAAAAATTTTCAGATAAATATCCTGTGTATAGATATTAGTAAAAATAAATATACACATAGATAGAAAATTCTCAAATTCTCTTGGGCAGTTATTACTATTTAAATTATTGAAAAGAAATAGTTTCGATTTAGGTGGCCTATTATACCTAATATTACGTCAAATATACTTTAAGTGTTAATTTTTACATTTTCTTGCAATACACTTATAGCCGAATCTAATTTCAGGCAAAACTTACGACATAACTTATATTAGATCGTTGTTCGAGTCGCCGCGCCCTGAAAGCTGGGGCATCTACAAAAGGAAAAATGAGGACTCGCCGTGGGAACCGTATCAATTTTATTCGGCGTCTTGCAGAGACACTTACGGCTTACCAGATTCAAAGGAAACTAAAAGAGGAGATGATACAAGAGTACTTTGTACTTCGGAATATTCCGATATATCGCCCTTGACAAAGGGTACAGTTGCGTTTTCCACTTTGGAGGGTCGACCTTCTGCCTACAATTTCGAAACAAATACGGCATTGCAGGTATAATTTTGTTTTCATAGATTAACTCCCAGTAGTCAAATTGTCAAAATCATATTAGGTGGTTGTCAATCAGGTCGAGCGTTATTTTTAGTTGTTCTTTAATAGTAACAGCAATTATCGTTTTTAAGACACTGTAAATATTTAGCCATAATATACTTTGCTATACTCAATCATATCTCTGCAATTGTTTAGAAGAGAGGATTCAGTCCCTTGTATAGACAAAGCACACTTATGAATATGTAAGATACGTTTACAGCTGTTTATATTAAAGCATGCGTATATTAACAGAATATCAACCGCTTAGAAGATTCAAACTCTTTCTAGAAATAAATAGAAGCTTCGAAGGATTTTATAATTATTCTTACGAATTCAGAAAGATTTTGTAGTTATTTGAAAGGATAATGATAGTAATCTGAGTATTATGATAAAACTACAAAAGATTTCTTATAAACTTATAAAGATTTAAAGTAAATACCGAACGTTGTTTATATTACAAGGTGTGGGTCCAAGCGACAGATCTTAGAATTACTCTGGACAAGCTAAACACATTCGGTGACGAAATGTTTGGAGATGATCAAGTACTGAAGTCCTACTACTATGCTATCGCTGATATCGCCGTTGGAGCACGCTGCGCCTGCAATGGCCACGCCAGAGAATGCGTAAACAGTACCAGTGTGGATGGAAAAACTCGCAGAGTATGCAGGTAAGATACAGATGTACATATTTACCTCATATAAACCTATTTTTATTAAGATATGTATTAATTAACTTGCAGTGGTCAAAAACCATCATATATAACTTTATAAGGAATTTAATTAAAGAAAAGGAAAACAAATTTTCAATGTCAGAAATTATTTGTACATTAACAGTAAAAGCTGTACAAACTTTTTTTATGGAAAATAATTCGTTTCATTTTCAATGGTTTTCTCAAATAGAATACATGACATTTGCACTTACAACATTATAACTATTTTAGTATGTTTAAACGATCTTTAGGCTTTTAGATTTACATACATGTTCAACAATCCACAAGAGTTACCAATTGATTTTACAGAAACTATTTATTAAAATTCATATTATAGCTAATTTATTCTTTTAAAATGCCAAAATCAAATATATATATATTGTATATTAAATGTGCTAACTGGTAGTCTTAAATATATATTTCTTAAGTGGTCAAATTAAATGAAACATTTTACATTTAAAAATACATAATAGCAGTGAAATATGCATTCAAAATAGTTTGCGTTTATCTGTTACCATTTTATTACAAGATATTTTCAAAAGGCAGAGTTTTAAAATGTACATGTATGAAATGTATTACTCTATCTATATACAGATGCGAGCATAATACCGCCGGACCAGATTGCAACGAATGTTTACCATTTTACAACGATGCACCTTGGGGACGTGCTACAACTACAGATGCCCACGAATGTAAACGTGAGTACTGAACTTTGTAGCATTAGTTAAAAATCTGGATGTAGTGAGTACCCATAGTGTAGTATGACTCATCGATCCTAATAAAACAAAATTTTATTTAGGAATAAATAATATATTTATTTATTATATATGGTTTATATAATATATATTTCTTTGAATATAATATTTTAATTTCGGGTTTATTACTAGTATTTGAAATATTAATAAAATAACTGTCGGTCTTCGTTGTAGTAGTGGTCACCGATAAATCGGCGAGCGAATATACAGGGTGTATGCCATAACTGTCGCCACAATTTTCTTTAGATTTCTAATAGTCGGACGAAAAAATGTTTAAAACAAAAATGAATCTGTTTTCAGCGGGTTATAAACTGCGGTAGAAAATATTTGAAAAAAGTTTTTTCTTCGACAAAAGGGTAAGGTCACTTTTTTAAAATGACATTACGATTTAAGATTTTTTAGTATTTTGAAAACATCTAGGCGCCAACCATGACACTACATAATAGAAAGTACATATTTCTATTTAAAATATCGGACGTGACCTTTATAGAACCCTCCAAGGTCGCAGTGTGATCAAACAATTGTAAACACTATACTTATCTCTTAATCTCACATTATTGCCTTCTTATAATTGTTTGTATCTTCCATATTTTTCGAATTATCGCACGTTTCCAGATAAATCATACACACTGTATAATTCCATTAAAAAAAAAAAAACGAAGTTGACCTTCATAAGTCCTTTACTTGAGCATATAAGAAAAATTCACTCACATCAGATAATGCGCCGCTCTAATGCATTTAGTTCGAATATTTAGTAATTCCAAAGACATTCGAGTGAATTAATTTAAATTGAACACCCTGTATACATGTAGTCTACGACGAAAGGGTTATAAATTTTTTAAATGGATAGGAACTACAATATTTGATAATCAAGTGCCACTAAAGGAATTAATTGTCTATAATATGTATGAGAATCGTGTATTGTTAGAATTTGATGTACTAGACGAAAAACGAATGGGCAGTGGAAGTATGTAGCTATCCAGAACTCACACAGCTGTTAACTGTATGGGCGCTGACAGAGGATATCTTTGAAAGGTCGGTATCCTGGTCAGTGTGTAGGTGGGCCTTGACAAACCTGCTCTTCAAACGGCTGTTTTTCACTGTTCTATATCCGGTGTCCAGTCGTAGGGCCCACCATTATCGTAAATCATGGTCTTTATCCATGGTTTAGAATTCTCAGGAGACATACAGTTGTTAATATTACGCGTTACTTAAACGTAAGCTCTATCGGAAACTACTGTCCATTTTTGAATTAAAAGAAAATAATATATTTTCAATGCATTTATTAACATATCCGCGACCGACAAATTTTTCGCTTTTCTAATACTCATTACCAGTGAAAATTAAGGGAATTTTAAGCTAATTGCCGCCGATTCTGGACATTAAAATAGAGACAAAAGTTAGGAAATTTCTTTTAAAATGTTAGTCTTATAACGATCTGTTTGAAATGAAAGACTTTCTGTGAAAGAAGTTGCACATGGAAAAGAACAGAGGAATAAAATATTTTGGAAGAAAATATTTGAAAAGATATGAATTCACGTCAGTAGTCGCGAATGCGCTAATATTTACTGAATAATATCATTTCCATCGTTACTAATGACTTTTCCCCAGCGTAATGGTAATTTGTGGACTCCATGTCTGTACCCATTCCATTCTGTAATGACTCATCTTTGGAGATCTTGAGGTAGCACATCGAACAGAATTTTCTGGTGGACCTAATATATTGAAAAGGTTGGAACGTATATGTGTACGTTCGAAAATTCAGCATCGAACAAAAAAATTTTATTCTTTATTTTTCTCTTATTTTTCCATGAGGAATCACTTTTCATCCGCTTGTTCTTATTCGAAGGCAACCCTCCATTTTACTAGGAAATTTATCATTTTATAGAAATGAAAGATATTACTTTTTTCCATCTTATTGAAAAATCTTGATATGTAATCTAATTAGAACGGTTTCTCGAACACATTACCAGTCAGTGGCCAATTAGTTGTAAAGGATATTTTAAATTTCGAAGAATTTTGTAGGCTCAGTTAAAAATATAATAGATTGATATAATAGTATGATTAGCCAGGCTTAATTAATTTTGCACAATTATGATACCAAAGAGAGTAAAATATCGCGGCGGCAGAAATATCTCGCGAGAATATTTGTAAGGTTGTTATTTTATAATACTTTGTAACTAAGTGGTTCATAGGATTGTCAGATTCGAATGTATTCGTTCGAATGCTGACCTGTTCATTTTTCAACAAGAATAAAAAAATTAAAGTTAAACTAGAATTAAAATAAAATCAAAAGTAAAACAAAAATCAAAAAACCAAATCTAAAGCTAGAATTAAAAAAGTAAAGCTAAAATTAAAACCAGAACTAAAACTAAAACTAAAATCGTTACGTTTAATGTTCACAAATACTTTGCCCTGCAGAGACAAAACATTTCTTCAGGATTATAGGTATCACCTTCTCGAGCACCCGAAGAGAGTTTGCGTTCACGATCATGCTGGCATTACCTAACCAGCTTTACCTTTTACGTTCATTGCTTGTTCTGAAGTGGGGATTGTTGGCAATGCAGGGGCACACAATGCAGCTTTTCTGTAGACCGCGAGCTCAGTGCATAAGATACCGCGATACCTAAGATACAAACGAACATTCATTTATTTATTGCGTCGGTTAAACCGCGCAGTTACCTACGTGATATCGTGTATGGGACCGATTCAAGGAAAGAATAAGTCGTTATCCTATTCCTACGACAATGCGATCGAGCGCATCATGCGTTATCGATGAAATCGTCTCGCTACAAACATTCATCTCGCATTAAATTCTTTCGGATCGGAAGTTCCAATTGATACCCTGTCGAACAATGAAGTAACGGCGAGATTAAAAAAATTGTTAAAAATAATTTTGGGTCGCATTCAATTACGTTAAGTCCTGTAATTATGTAACACGGACTGATAGGAATTCGATGTGCACAGTTTATCGTTTGGAAATAGAATTATGAATAAACATTCCTGTAGAACTTGTGAATAATCCAACTGAAACGTATCCTCTGGCTGTTTAAAACAGTTGCCATGGGATTTTTATTGAAGGTGATATCAACCGTGTACTTAATATTCGCGAATATAACGATATCAGTAACTTCGAGATGGGACGGGATTCTTCCGTGGTACTCCGCATCTAGTAAATATCTTGATAATGTTATTTATTTTTCAATTGCCTGATCCTTTTTTAGGTCTACGTTACATCACAGTAACTTGCCTTTTTTTAGAATGTATTGTTAAATGTATGATTTGTTTCAACTTGTTAGATTAATTTAACTAAATTAGAATGTCATTGTTTTTCAGCTTGCAATTGCAATGGATACTCGGAGAGATGCTATTTTGATAGAGAACTGTATAAAACAACTGGCCACGGTGGTCATTGCTTGGATTGTCGGGCTAATCGCGACGGCGCGAATTGTGAACGTTGCCGAGAGAACTTTTACCAACATCCGGATGACAAATACTGCGTTGCTTGTAATTGTAACGAAATAGGTAAACTGATACAATACCTTTTGTTTATTAACAGTGTTTTTAATTTAAATATACAAATATTAAAGGAAACTTTGGGATATTAATGGATAATATAATATACAACTTAGCTACCGGCAATTAGTGGGATTTTTAAATTAAACGATTAATATAATTTTTATTTATACTTTAATTCTTATTTAAAGAAAATCAGCCAGAGAATGAAAATCAAATATTCCTTTTAAAACGTACCATTAAGAAAACAACAATTACAAAGAAAGTATCTATGGATTCATAATTATGTACCATTCTTTTGTGAATATAGTTAATAAAATGTAGGTAGATAGACTTCAGCTAACCAATATAAATAACATTATGCATTTGCAAGTGTACAATAAGAAAAAAGTATTAATCAAAGAATCTATTCAATGTATTTTACCTTTGGTTGTATTTAAAATTTAGATACAAGATTTTCATGTAGTACATTAGCAAACAGTTAATTTGAACTAAATACATTGCAGGATCTAGAAGTTTACAATGTAACAGTGAAGGAAAATGTCAATGCAAACCTGGGGTCACAGGAGATAAATGTGATCGTTGTGCTGCTAATTACTACAACTTTGGTTCTTACGGATGCATATCGTGTGAATGCGACGTGACTGGTTCCCTGAATAATACTCCAAATTGTAATGTTACCACTGGTACTTGTACCTGTAAAGAAAATGTTGAAGGGAAACGTTGTCCAAAGTTAGTACAGATCGCAAAATCGAAATTTTTGGTAATACAATAAAATCTCCATTGTATAACTTGATAGAAAAATATGACTGAATACTTACTTTTTCAACAGTGGTTTATAGATGGCAAATAAGTCGATAATAAAACAATTGAGATTTTATTGTACTAAGCTGTGTGTTGAAGTGGTTTACTTATTTAAAATGTTATATACAGTTTATCCTAATAATATTTATATTATGTTCTTTATAATAGATGTCGACCAGGATTCTTTAACCTTGCAATTGACAACGAATTTGGTTGTACACCGTGCTTCTGTTACGGACATTCTTCGGTATGCCAATCTGCAACTGGTTATTCTAAGTTTGTAATTGAAAGCATGTTTGTGAGAGGAACTGAACGGTGGTCAGCCACAGTTGCTGGAAACACGGTACCTCTTCATTATGATCATTTTACTCAAACAATATCTGTTACTGCATTGGACCGAGACAACGTTTATTTCGTTGCACCTGGTAAATATGATACATAGCATTTAATATATTCTATTGCAATAATAATAAACGTCATTTTTTGTATGTCTTTGAATACCTATGTAAAAAGCCAAGTTTACATGTAACAGAGAAAGATAATGAAAAAAATATTAATGCCAAAGGAATTATTTATAGACAGATTCCTTGGTGATCAACGAGCATCATACAATCAAGATTTATCATTTACATTAAGAATCGCAGAAGCTGGTCCTGCACCTACAGTTCGTGATATAATACTGGAAGGAGGAAATGGTGAACAAATTACACAACCGATTTTTGGACAGAATAATCGTTTACCTACAGTTACGGTAATTTAATTTTGACACAGTGTACCAATCTATTAACATTTCTAAAATTATTACTCATATCCTAGCTTAACTTAGATTCTGGGTTTCTTTCCTTTTGCTGTTTACTCGGTTTAATTACTTGACATTGGAAATAACAGTTTTATTTCCTAATATATTTGATTATATAATTACAAATTAAAAATAAAATATTAATAATAAATTAATTGGTAACATAGCCGCAAGAATACCGTTTTAAACTTCACGAACATCCTAAGTATGGTTGGGAACCACGTTTGTCTTCTCGAGCGTTCATGTCCATTTTGTCCAATCTGTCAGCTATAAAAATTCGTGGAACTTACACTCATAAAGGTAATAACAAATTATAAATGCAAAAACTCTCGTTACCTTAATGAAAATTGTTATACCTTCAACTTTATTCTTGTAGACAGAGGATTTTTGGATGACGTTAAGTTGGAAACGGCTCACCGGGGAGCTGCAGGCGAATCTGCAGATTGGGTAGAGCACTGTCAATGTCCCCCTGGATACGTGGGACAATTCTGTGAATCTTGTGCACCTGGATTCCATCATGATCCGCCAAACGGTGGTCCTTTCGCGCTATGCGTTTCTTGTAACTGTAATGGACACGCAGATATTTGTGAAGCCGAAACTGGTATCTATTTAAAATACGTTTATTGAACTAAAAATTTATTTAAGACTTTATACTACTTTATTATTGATCGACTTTAGGTCAGTGCATTTGTCAGGATAATACAGCAGGTAGTAATTGCGAATTATGTAAACGCGGTTATTATGGTCACCCACTAAAAGGTACGCCTGATGATTGTAAACCTTGCCCTTGTCCTGATAATGGACCATGCATACTGCTTGGTAATAACCCAGATCCTATTTGTTCTGAATGTCCGTCGGGCAGGACAGGTAAGAATCAGGAAATTCTGAGAATTCTGGTATGCATTGTTCGACAAGAGATAAATACTTTTTATTTTCAGGACCAAGGTGTGAAACGTGTTCCGATGGATACTTTGGTAATCCTGAGGGAGGCATAGCTTGTCGACCTTGTGATTGTAACAATAATATCGATTTAAACGCTGTTCGAAACTGCAATCAAGAAACTGGAGAATGTCTCAAATGTGTTAATAATACGGCTGGTTTCTATTGCGAAGAATGTCTTCCAGGTATCAACATATAAGTTGGTACTTAAATTCTTAAAAGTATTTTACGCAAGTTCGAATAATGAAAATTAATTGAAACAATGTTTGGCATCAGGATATTACGGAGATGCGCTGTCTGATCGCAGAGAGGATGGTTGTAGATTGTGTCAGTGTTATCCACCGGGTACAGTTGAACTTGACGATGGAAGGGTAGCTCCTTGTGAACAATTAACTGGGCAATGCAAATGTAAGCCACACGTGATTGGCCGAAATTGCGATAAATGTGAGGAAGGATA
Source organism: Nomia melanderi (assembly GCF_051020985.1). Classification (NCBI taxonomy): domain Eukaryota; kingdom Metazoa; phylum Arthropoda; class Insecta; order Hymenoptera; family Halictidae; genus Nomia; species Nomia melanderi. Next base: position 9,797,639 of record NC_135005.1, read on the forward strand.
TTATCACATACTGAGTGGGGAGGTATATATACATATGTTTATTTATTTATTTATTTGTTTACTCATTGTCTAAAATTTGTCATATTCATATTTGGTAATGAATTTGTTTAGTATAACTATTTATCATTTAGGACATATATTATAAACATGATCTTCATTTTAGGGTTGTGCATCTTGTAATTGCGATCCAGAAGGATCTTATAATCGTACATGCAATCCCATTAATGGTCAATGTGAATGCAGACCAGGTGTTACCGGTCAACGTTGTGATAAATGCCTGTCTTATCAATATGGTTTCAGTAGGGAAGGTTGCAAGCCTTGCGATTGTGATAGTATTGGTTCTCAAGACTTACAGTGTGATATTAATGGACAGTGTCCAGTAAGTTTATTTAATATTAACATCTGACCTGAGTCGTATTATGTATTTAGTATAGTAATTTATTCTATTATTATAGTGTTTCACAAATGTAGAAGGAAGACGTTGCGATCGTTGTAAGGAAAACAAACACAACAGGCAAAATGGCTGTGTCGACTGTCCAGATTGTTATAATCTCGTTCAAGATGCTGTCAATCGCCACAGGGAACGTCTGGCTGAATTGGAAAATACGCTAAAAAAAATCAACAGTAGTCCAACTGTCATAAAAGATAATGAATTTGAAAAGGAGTTAATGAAAATCCAAAATAGAGTGAAAAATCTTCTGAGTATTGCGAAGCAAGGATCTGGCAGTGAGCGTGATTTGAATAATTAATTTTTAAACTGAATTCTGAAGAAGATTACACGTGTAAATGTTATAGGTGAAAATAAAACGTTGGTGGAGCAATTAGATGAATTACGTGATCAGTTGAATGAAATCGATCAAATTTCGAAGGCGGTAGACTTAACTGCTTCCGAGGCGCAAAAAACTACCTCTGAAGGATTAACGAGCATCAACGAAGCGCAAAAAGTAGTTGATAAAATCCACACTAACTTAACTGTAAGCATAACCTTTTTATGTCTTTTTTGTGAGGGTGAATTGAATTAAAATCAAAATTTGAATGTTAATGAATATTCTCAATGTTAGGAAGCTGAAGATTATTTAGCCACGGATGGAGCAACTGCTTTAGCTGATGCAAAATTCCGTGCGGAACAAGTTGGCCAACAGAACAAACAAATGACTGCTATCGCACAAGAAGCGCGTTTACTAGCTGATCAGTAAGTAATGGTTTACTATAAACGTTTATCATTGATAGAAATTTGTATATTTTCCATGTTTACTTTAATAAAAAATTCTATTTGTTTATAACCAGTAGTATTATTTTGTAATTGGCAAACGTATCTCCAATATTTTATTCGCATATTATTTAAATTCAAATTAAAATTTTATATTTTATTCTAAAATATTTACAATGATCTTTTTAAACTTTTTTAGTATATTTAATAACTTACACTTGTGTATTTTCGTTTTTATTTCTTCATATTCTATATTAATATTTGTTTACAGAAACGTCAATGAAGCCATGAAGATTCATGACTTGGCGGAACAAGCTCGAAATAGAACTATAGAAGCTTACAATCTTGCAAAGAAAGCTATATCAAAATATACTAACTTGACGTACGTGTTTTTGCATTTTCCAAAATATCTTTTTTTAAATGTTAAGGATTGTTATTTCAATGAAATATACAACTTTTTCTATAAAAATGGTTTATTTTTAGCCAAGACATTCGAGTATTAGAAAATAAATTAGAATTATTAGAGCATCGTATGGACGAAGTGAAGAATCTTACCAGCATAGCGGCCAATAAATCGTCCACTGTGTCACAAGAAGCGATAGATTTATTGATTTTAGATTTAACACTTCCAGCCGTTAATATTGAGCAATTACGAAATCAAGTTGAAGATGTCAATATGGAGGTAAATTTCAATTGACAATCAATGTTGTACCCATAAATAGATATCTGTTGTTTAACAAAGAAGTATTGTTGCAGGGATTGCGATTAAAAGAACAAGCACAATTGTTACTAGATCGTCACGGAAGTCTCATAAATGAAATGGTAGAAAAAGTAAGAAAAAGTGAAGAATTAATAGAAAGAGCACAAGATCAGCAGGCAGCTACTGCTGAACTTTTGGCAGAACTAGACGGAGCTAATGAGAAAGTAAATGATGCTGTAAAACGAGGCGATCAAACCTTGAAAGAAGCTCAAGAAACTTTGAAAAAATTAGGCGGTATGTATCATTCAGTAAACATTATTTTATTAGTAATGAAATGACATGATATTTAATTCAATTATAATGTTGTCCCTTAGAATTTGATGCTGAAGTTCAACGTGAACGTATTAGAGCACAAGATGCTTTAAAAAATATTAGCAGTATTGAAGCAATGATTGTATACGCTACTGAACAAACTGAACAAGCGGAAGAAATATTACGCGGGTCTGAAGATAATGCCAAATATACTCGTGAAACTGCTCAGAAAGCTCAGGTACATTAATTATATATTTCAGGTATAATATAATTTAAATTATCTTCTATTAAATGAAAATATCTTTATAAAGATATACGCAGAAGAAGCTAGTGCTAAAGCAAACGACATTAGAATCGAAGCAAATAAAACTAAAATAGAAGCGCTTCGTGTAGGAAACGAGGCTGAAAAATTACATCTTAGAGTTGACACCACGGACTCCATGATGCAACAGTATGAGATTCAAATTGGTCAGGACACAAACATTACGACAGAAGTAAGATACCAATCATATATTATCATGTTTAAATAAATTGTTTAAATGCACACCACAAACATTGCTATTTTATATTTTTCAGGCAAATCACAAAGTTGGTCAAGTAAAAATCAACGTAACATTAGCATCGCAACAAGTGGACAAAGCTTTAGCTGAAGTAGCTGAAATTATAAAAGAACTAGAGAACTTACCAAAAATAGGTTAGTTAATACTTTATTATAATAATTATTTAGTCAATTTCAGTTTTACATGAACTTCTTGAAACCTATATTTTTATTAATTTAGATGATGCTGATTTGAATCATTTGGAAGAACGTCTGATTGCAGTTGAAAAAGATATTGCAGCTGCAAATTTAGATCAAAGAATCCGTGCGTTAACAGATGCAAAAAATTTGCAAACGCAGTGGGTAAAGAATTATGAAGACGAAGTTAATAGATTAAGAATGGAAGTCGAAAATATCAGCGACATAAGAAAAGTTTTACCCGTTGATTGTTATAAACGTGTACAATTAGAGCCATAAGTAGTGGTTCGTTATTAACTACTATATTTAAAAGTGCGATCATTTCATTTTTACTTTCATATCACTACATGTGCCTTACATGCATTTATAGAAAGAGAATGTTGGCTAATATGAACACTAAATATGTGAATATGTATTTAGAATCATAACTTTAACACTAAACGTAGTGACATTTTGTATATTACTATACTACTATTATACTACTATATTACCTATTTCTAAAGTAACCAGTCGAATAACTGATTATAAAATAAAAGTGAACAAATTAGATGATCGATTTTTCTTAGTGGAAGTAGAAATAGAGGACAATATAGGAATTGATATCAACTTAAATGTACGAAAGAAAACGCAGTATTTTAAATCAAATTTTAAAACCGATCATTTAACCGATTGCGGTACGTTTAGTGTTAAATTTAATTTAGATTTTTTATTCATTAAAAGATTACTCTACATTACAGCTGAGTACTTAAATTGTGTAAAACGTTATATAATTTAAATTACAAAATTATAACAAAACATTTTAGGGTAAGCCTAGACAACTAGCGGCTCGAGGACCACATGCGATATTCTCGCTATTTCTCAACTCCTAACAGAGATGCTCACCATGCCTGTTTGTGATACAATGGAGGAACAAGAAGATAAGAAACTACAGGCAGTCGATCTATTTTTCCTCTTCTCCTTCACGTTACAAGTAGGCATAGGTGGATCATTGGTAGAAAGAGAACAGTGAACAGGACATCGCATGTGACCGACAGTCTGTTGGTTGCCCAGGCCTGTTTTAGAGTATACTATTTCATACTAGTGAATCGCTAGCCAAACAGGATACTACTTGTGCATTTATACGTAGATTGTTTTATTTAACGACTTGTTTAGAACTGTTTTTTACATTTTTTTCTTGAAGACTAATTTTTCACTTGTACACGTACAAGCGAATGCAATAATGAACTTTATACCAAAGATTTTATATAGTAGACATGTGTTCCCTTTGCTGTCATTACTAGGCCGTCTGTATTATTCAGTTCTTTTAATATTTTTATAATACAATTTTTGTACGTTTGTACAAATATGTATATAGTACATATGTATGTTCATTTTTTGGCTTCTACAGTTCTTCCAAGGAAAATAACAAATGTTTCACTTTTCAATATAGTCGACCATATGCATTATATTACATAAGTTATTTATATGTTTGTAAAAGCGAAATAATGCATTACGTTTATACGGAATATTAAGAGCATTACAAAACATTTGTGAAATCGCATGGAAAACAATAAAAGTCCAAATATATTTTAAAATGTATATCATCTTGAAATTTTATACATAAGATAACACTTTTATAAAATACTGTTACATATCTACTATAAATAAAAAACTATTCATCAAAGTAATGTTACAATATATTAATTTAAGAAATCCTAAGTATGTAAGGAAATAAGTCTCTTTTAAGTTAGTTTTAAGCTCAAAAAGGAAAACCTCGATCATTCGCCGTGGGAAATTTCTTTTTTTCATTTCAGTATAATATATAATTCTTTCAAAACAACAAATCATTCTTGCCATTCTATGCATACCATATAATGCATATTGTGGCAGGAATTATTTGCTTTCGAAAATCTGTGATTTTAACTGGTAGCGACATTCATGGAAAAATACTCAAACTGGTACACAAATGTTACCGATATGGGAGTACACACGGAGTAACTGTGACGCCATCCATGGTTTATATACTGTTTTACCATATTTATTACTTGGTCAACATTAATCATTTTGTTTGATGTTGTTTTCCTATTGACCATTCTCTAGACGTAAAGGGCAGAGCAATACCTCTAATTTTTTACATAAACTTGCAACGCTATTCTATACCTCATCTGTATAGTGTACAGCATTTCAAAATAATTTTTAATTAATAATATTAATAAACTTTAAAATACTACTATTTAATATTTGATGTATTTACTATTTGCATGTAATATAGAAATTGAAATGGATTCTAATACGCATGCGTTAAAAGATACTGATAACAGCTGATAATTTCGAATTTGTGCATCAGCTGTCACTTTTATCAGCTTTAGGCCGCTTTCACATGATAAACGTATCGCGATACATAAAATTTAAACTCTAACAATAAGTCATATCAAGCAAACTACGGATAAGACATTTACACGTTTGGAAATTGAATATATTTCTTTTGTTTTTCTGTCAATTATTCGTTCTTTGGACAAAAATTTTGTATTCTTGAATCCACGTGTCTACATCACGTCGTTGTCATGTAAATAGCAAAATTTGATTAAGTATTTTGCCTAAAATCTAGAGACGAAAAGTATTGGAAGGGGTGGAAATTTTCGGAATACTTAAAATGAGTATCGCAATATTATATTACACGAGAATTATCGTTTGAACGTTTTCATTGTGCACATATATTTAATATTCATCATACACGTATCACGATACGTGAATTGTGGTGTAAAGCGGTCTTAACTACATAAAGTTAAAACGTGATATTAGAAAATGATGTCTGACAGAGATTATGCACCTCTCAGTGCCGCTTGCGTACGTTCTTTAAATGATAAACTTTACGAAAAACGGAAAGCGGCTGCGGTTGAAATAGAAAAGTGAGGTTATGGATTTTGTTTACTGACATTTGGTTCATATTTACTCATAATATTTTACTATTATTTAGTCTATGATTCCCTTTTCAGAATGGTCAAAGAATTTGCTGCTCATAATAATACCGTTCAAATTAAACGATTATTAAAAGTGTTAGGTCAAGATTTAGCCACTTCACAAAACCCACATACACGTAAAGGTGGTTTAATAGGTTTGGCAGCAATAGCAGTAGGTTTGGGAAAAGACACTGGTCAATATATAGAAGATTTAATTCATCCTATTTTAGCTTGTTTTTGTGACTCTGATTTATATGTAAGATATTACGCATGTGAAAGTTTATATAATGTGGTTAAGGTAGCTAGAGGTGCTGTATTACCACAATTCACAGATATTTTTGCAGCACTTAGTAAATTAGCATGTGACTCAGAACAGAATGTAAAAAATGCAACAGAGTTACTCGATAGACTTATGAAGGTAATTAAAATTTTTCAAATAGTAAAAGTTCAATAAGGAAAGAATTTTTGTAATTTGTGATTTCAGGACATCGTCACAGAAAGTGGCCTGTTCGATTTAGTTGGTTTTATGCCATTATTACGAGAACGTATTTGTACCAAAAATCCATTTGGTAGGCAATTTGTAATAGCTTGGGTATCTGTCTTAGATGCTGTACCCAATATGGATTTTATTATATTTTTACCTGAAATTCTTGATGGTCTATTTAAAATATTAGAGGATCCAACACCAGAGATTAAAAAAGTTACAGATACAGTCCTCTGTGAATTTTTACGTAGTATAAAAACTAATCCTAGTAGAGTGGATTTTCCTGGTATGATAAATATATTAATTACACACGCGCAAAGCATAGACGAATTATTACAATTAACGGCCATCACATGGATCAAGGAATTTGTACATTTATCTGGACCTCTTATGCTTCCTTATATGTCTGGTATTCTTATAGCTGTTCTACCTTGTTTAGCATATGATGGAGATACCAGGAAAAGTATTAAGGAAACTGCCACTCAAGTAAATACAAACTTAATGAAATTAATAACTATGGAAAATGTACAAGTAAATAATACCTCTGAAAATGATGCACAAATTACACAAGGTAAATGACATTTTCAAATTTAATGAATTATATCTTATGTAAAAAGACAATAAAAATGAACGTATCTATGTTTTCAGATGCTAGTCAAAATCGATCGTTAGCGGAAAGTTTAGATTTACCTAGCGTTGTCGAAGTATTAACTAAGCATTTAATGTATATGTCGGTTCAGACAAAAGTTGCGGTTTTAAAATGGATTCATCATTTGTTTCTTCACATTCCACATAAAATGTTTTCTCACATTGAAAATTTATTTCCAATTCTAATGAAATCCTTAAGCGATAATTCTGACGAAGTAGTTCAACAAACATTAGTAGTAATGGCTGAAATAATTAGTTCAAAATCTCCAGAAGCGGCAACCGCAGATTTAAATGCAGAGATGCAGAACAAATACTTCACTAAGTTCATAGTGAATTTGCTAAGACTTTTTTCAACAGATAGAAATTTGCTAGTGGAAAGAGGAGCTTTTATTATAAGAGAATTATGTGTGTTATTAAGTGCTGAAGATATTTACAAAACATTGGCAAAGATATTATTAGAAGAACAAAACTTAAGTTTTGCTTGCACAATGATACAAACTTTAAATGTTATATTATTGACAAGTTCAGAGCTATTTGATTTACGAAATAAACTTAAAGATTTAGATTCTATAGTAAGTCTTATACATATAAATATATAATAATTTAAACTATTTTTTACATTCTATACATAATTGTAGGAAAGTTGTGAATTATTCAAATGTTTATACGTATCCTGGTGTCACAATCCTGTTGCAACTGTTGCTTTATGCCTTCTGTCACAGCATTATGGTCATGCCTGCAATATTATAAAATCATTGTATCCTTTATTATCATATGTAATTCTTTATTAAATGTTTTCTAATATAAATTTACTATATTTTTAATATTACTTAACTAAAACTAAATATAGTGAAAATATAGAAGTTACTGTAGAATTTCTCATAGAAATCGATAAATTGGTACAATTGATTGAGTCTCCAATATTTACATGTGAGTACGAAATATTATTTCTTATCACAATTATGCATTCATTAAATTAATTCATTTCAGATTTAAGATTACAACTTCTTGAAAGGGAAGAAAATGATGCACTAGTGTATGCACTTTATGGTTTACTCATGATACTTCCTCAGAGTGAGGCATATGCAACGTTGCAAAGACGTTTAGCAGCGATTCCTCCAAAAACAAATACAGTACAGAAATCTACACCAAGCCCAAAACCTTTAGAAGATATGTTTGACTTTCCAGAATTATTGAAACATTTTCATACTATTCAAGAACAACATAAGGAGCAAAAACGTAAACAACGATTAACAAATTTGATTGAAAAAAATACGAGCCATAATGATATATAAGTACAATAAGTCTTTTTACGATATTCACGATGCTGATGTCTCATTGATCGTAGTGGGAAAATTAAATCGAGTAATTATTACAGTTGGTTAGATCTCGTGGTTGATTTAATCATTGAGGTAAGTAAATACAATTATTGATAATGAGTGCAATGCAGGCTTGTCGAGAAACGTTTCAAATGATTACCATTTTTTCAAAGTAGCATTGAAAAATATAGCTTTATAAATACAGTATCAACATTTTCTTACTTTACACCATGTATTTATGAAAGTTTTATGAGTAAAATGAGACTGATTCGCAATCATTTGAATTAATTACCATTGAAAATTAAAAATAAAATTTTACATTTTGTCATTAAAAAGTCACAGTGATTTGAATTAATTGTAATTAAGGATTATCTGAATGAAGTGAAGTTTAATTACATATTCATTAGAAAAAAAACACGTTAATTAGAAATATTTTCGAAAAGTAAAATATAAAAATTACGTTTTTTATTACTAAGTGGTATTTTACATATACATTATTGCATTTCGCAGGTCAACAAAATCTATTGAAAAATATGTGAACAAAGGATTACTGTAACATTTGCATAAGCTAAAATTTTAAATTATACATAATTATTTCTATAAAGATAAACTAGTATTTGTATATATCTATACTTTTTTACTGCATAAACGTATTATGTCTATAAATACAATGACATATTTACAATTTTTTTTACCCGTATTAAATCAATATACATGTATATAATAAGTACTAAGTCCAATTTGTTTTTATAGTTTTTTTCCTAATGTAACTGAGCAATATGATCTACTTCACAATTCGTATTTATTAGTGCTGTATATACATTGCAAATACGTGAAAATATAGTTTATGGACATTGACTATATACATAATACACCAATTTTTATCATATGTCCCTCGTCTAGTAAGAGAAAATAATTTGTGACTCTTACACTGTACATTGTATCTTAATATTTACATCTAGGTACACTATATTACTTATTCTTTAACAATATGCGTTCTTTAAACTTGCTATACATGTCAGTCTTATTCTTAAAAATGTAAAAGAAAGGGTAAAAATTAAAGTAGTAATTGCTAAATTGATATGTATTCCAAATCATCTGTATCCTCTATACCTTCGAGCGATGACAAACGATCAAGCTGATCGATAAGTCGCCCATTTCTATGTAAAATCATTGTAAGGCTTTCTTGTGTAACACAAAGTTTTTTCCATACTTTTGCACTTTCTTGAGTAGGTTGATTAGTTTTCTCACTTGTTTTTAATTTTCCTGGAAGTCTATCGATTAAATGTAAAATATTTTCATAATGTTCTTTACTCTCTTGCGATAAACGATATGAATATGTTTCTAATACTTGTTCATAGTTATCTACGTCTTTATCTAATATTTGAGTTTGTAGGAAGACGGTTTGCGCAATTTTATACCAATCGGCAACATATTCAGATCTATTTATCATTGATGGTATACAAAATGTTTCAAGAAGATTTTTTATTCTCTGTCCCGTTTCTGTAACCTGAAAAGACATTCAAAAATAAAATAATACTTTTTATTATTAATAATTTCCTCTTTTCTTGCATTTATTTTATACATAAATGTTTTATTTGAAATACCTTTATTCTTTCCAGTACATGAAATTGCTCATCATTGTATGTAAGACTACGGGTAGCTCTATCCCGTAACAAATGTTGCCATCCGTCTCGTAAACGGTCAACTAAAGTTGCTGCTTTTTGACTCGCTTTATTCGCCCATGGACACCATAATCCACGAGTATTATTATCCCAGCCAGCACGCAAACTACCTTCTTTTACATACCTGTTTTTCGAATAATGAATATCTTACAGTAAAAACATTTTATTAATATCCGATGATATGCATATTCATGTCTTGAACTACAGTGAAATAATAATGAACATAAATATATTATATGAGCTTATTACCTTTGATGAAGTTGTACTATTGCAGGAGCTAATTCAGTCAGAAGTTCTTTACTCTTTAAATCTAGTTCTTTTTTCCAATTCTTTGTTTCTAAACTGTTTTGAATGCCCAATTTTTTGGAAATCTGTCGAGCAAGATTCTCACTTCTTTCTACTGCTATTGCAGTGTCTTCTACAGCTTTAGTAAATTCTTTAAAATGTTGACATTTTTCTAACAATCTTGTAAGTTCTGTTGAAACAAGTCCACTGAATGCTTTTATTGCATCTTGTGATAACTTACTGCACAGTACCAATTTGTCTATTCTTCTTTTGCATACATATCCGATTGAACAAGCTACTTTGGCTTGACTTGCATCATTTTCTACGGACACCAAATTTGCAAATACTGGAAATTTGGGTAACTCAGAGTCCATCGGTAGAGCAACATTATTATTTTCCTTGGAAAACAACATCAATGGTTTATCTTCAGATGTATCTGGGTAACCTTTTCCTGGTGTGGATTCTTCAATAATATTTGTTAAAAATGCATCTCCAAATAAAAGGATTTGAACATGTGGAACAATATCGGTTTGATCTTGAATATGTAGTTGCAGTGCTGTCAGTTTCTCTTCTGGATGCAAGAAGATTTTTATTAGACTACCTTTATGGACATTAAATATATGCACACGTTTTCTGGACAGAGTTTCGGTAACTTCTGTGAAAAAACGTTCAAAGCTCCATATCTTCTGAGGATCAACTTCTAATAAACCAGCTAACAAAGGAGTTACGATTTTTTTTAATCCAGCACTCAACTGACAATTTTGTGGTAATTCTCTACTCCATTCGATTGGTCCATTTTCTGAAGTTTGCACACCTGATATTACACCAGTAGCTCTTTCTGTAGTAATATAAAACATTGTTTCTTTATTCCTTCTTCCACCAAATGGTCTGAATGGTAAATTTCCAGTGGCTACATGGTATAACGTTACGCCTATCGACCATAGATCTACAGTTGCTCCAAATGTTTTTCCTACTGGTTTACGTAGAACAGCTCGTTCGTATATATCTGGATGCAAGTATTCCTCAGTGCCATATAAAGATACAAATTGTTGGTCTTCTTGCAATTCTCTAGCAGCACCAAAATCAGTAAGCTTGTAAATTGTCCTACCATCGTCAGCATTAAATTTCATTATATTACCTTTAAAAGAACCGATAATACATTGTTTCATAATAGGACAATTACAAAATAGGTTTAAGGATTATATTTTGATTATTTTATATCCTACGCACCTGGCTTTAAATCTCTATGTACTAAATTATTATCGCGTAAATGCTTCATTCCAGCAGTTAAATGCTCCAGGACTAATAAGAACTCGCTTTCTGCTAGACCAAAAGTGTTTTCTGGATCATCAAGAATATTAAAAAGGCTGCCTCCTGTACAAAGTTCCATAACAATCACAGTACCACGACCGTCTTGTTCCTCTTCAATCGCCAATAGCTGAACAATGTTTTCATGATTTACTTTCTTCAGGACTTCGAATTCCCTCATTTGTACGTCGTGTGGACGTATATGACTCAGCTGATTGAAAGTTTTTACTGCGACGGGTTCCCCATTACTTTTATTTACACCTTGAAAAACTGCACCAGTTGCACCTTTCCCGAGAACACTGGTTGTACACCAGACAAAATGTGCGGAACCACGTAGGAAAGACATTTTATCCTTCTTGACAGTTTACGCAAGATGCGTACAGTTTTCAATGTTGACAAGTAGCTTAACCTCTTAGATTCCGTACCTATGAAGTTTCAATTATATTATACATCTGTAAATCTTTTGTTAATCGACATTCCTACGAATTATTTCATGATGCTACATGAAAATCAACGCAACTTCGACATTATTAACGCATAATGTACGCTTGTCAACATACAGGTGGACTTTCGAATGAACTGTAATTCTTAATCTAACTTGACTCAGTAACGTAACGTTACTTTCAAGATCCCCTCCACCTTTTATATACATTCAAATTCTTTTGAGTTTCTTTACTTTTGAATAATAACATCTCATGTTGAAGGTTGTAAAAATTAGTAAATTGATTACAACATTAACAGTGAAAAATTAAACTTATACTTACAATTTGTTACGTAGAAAAAGATTTCAATCATTTTATAATGTACTCGTTCGCGTCTATTTTAATAGAATATTAAGAAATTTTTTAAATTCTTATATAGGGTGTTCACGGATTTATTGCCCAGCATTTTTCTTATATTATAAAAAAATGAAAGAGAAAGAAGCTGCGTTATTTTTCGAAAATAACGTAACGGTGCATAGGAATTTTTTTTGTTTACACTATCTTTTGAGAACTGAAGGTGACGCCGAATTTTTCTGTAAATTCTTGCAATTTTGTTATAAATCGATTTAATGATTTAATAACTTGAAGTATATTCGCAATAATCCATGCTTTATGGTTGATTACTGTTTCTTATTAATCCCTTGCCTTATAATAACGTGTGAGACTCGTGGTGAAGATTTCAAATAAAATTTAACAAACATAAATATTAATCAATTACTTTGAATTATAATTAGATGTTATTCTTCTGTTATCAATGATTATATTGTAGAGCGAATTTTTCTCTTCTTTCAATCATTATTAATGATGAAGTGGTTGTATCGATCACAGCTGGAAAATAAATCATAGAGCAAGGGATTAAAATGTAAATAAAATACAAATAATAATTAAGAAAACAATCTCAAGTTACAGTATCGTTTACTTGCTGGTTAGCATTTACAATTATCCCATACCGCGAGAATTACAATATTTCGTTTCCTCGTTAGAGAATTGGATTGCCAATTCAGTTTTCTTGCCACAGAATAATTCCGAACTTTTAAGCATTGTATACAATAATAAAAGAACATATTGATAGTGAGAAGTTAAAGGATAATGTTGCGAAGGCATTACTGTCGTACAGTTGATACAATTACACGGCATTTTGCGTGTGTAAGTAGTACATATCGCCTTCAATTCCACTGCAACACGATAAAAAAGCAACTCGTTACCTATCGTAATGTTGTAATACTCCTATAAAATAAAATAACGGGTTAGGATATGAGTCATATCGTACAACGCGACGAATACTGATTGCCGCTATGAATTTTTATCTCGGCAGCGATATAGGGTAGATCGAGACGTATCGGGTCATACTGTGTTTGACAGTGAAGGAATAAAAATACTTGAGTATTAATAATAAATATGAAAAACAATGTTTAAACCTTTTTTGCGCAAGTAGAAAATCGAAAGTGAAAAATGTAATTTGCGATAGCAAATGACTGTTGGATTCTTATTGTAATCTGATGCACCCTGTGCTCCCAATCGCTTCAATCTGCTATTTGAACAATGACAATAATATATCGTAGTAACAAAAGTATTATTATATTATTTTATTGCAAATATTATATTGCAAGTATTATAATATTTTATTGCAAACGGTGATTTCTATTTGTATACAATATACAATACATAACAAAGACTGGTATCAGAAATGCGAGTGTTCTATTATTTGAAAAGCCCTTTTCTGAAATAATAAAGTGTTAATAATTATAGTAACATAATATAATAATACATTAATAATAATACTTGTTACTATTATTATGTCGTCCTATTAGTCCTTTGAAACGAGATAATCACAAAATAAGTATGCTACGGTCTTTAAGTAATCGAATTCGCGATGACACATGATTCAAAGGGTGAATAATGACACGAGGTCACATAAACAAGGTTTAAGTTAGATGCTGCGTAAGTAAGTACTATATAAAATTCAAGGAATTCATCATAAAACGCTCTTTTTCCTTCAAAAACAACTGATTTGTTCTTCGCATAAAATGCATGGATGAACACACGCACGCGTAGAGAAATAAGATACGATTGTTTATACGTATACAGTGACTCACAAAACTTCATACAAACTGTTGGACACCCTATCACCTAACGATAGTCCACAGAAAACCAGGAACAAGTCGCTTGAGCCATTCGTAACATACAATTAGTTAAAGATTCTTACGCTAACCTTTTGCGACGAAGTGTTTGCATCTTGCAAACGCCTAATTTTCTTATTATTTCTCGAATTTTTAATGTGATTTCAACGAGATTTTCAATTTCTCGAGCCAAAAAGTTGATCGGTATCATTTATTAACGATTTCGTACCATAGTTCTTAAATTAGACTACGTCAATTACCTATATAATTAAATATTTTGATTCGATATCAAATTTTTTCTCGCAATTCTTCTCGAGCAATTTCGATGCGCCAGTCATCGGTGACCACTATAGCGGCTATCACGTTAACAGATTAAGAACAAATGGTATTTTGAACATTGAAAGTATAATTCGATCACAATTCTATACGTGTTTGTCCAACAATAAAGCAGAACCGTTCCATAAGCGTTCCGTGTCTGAACGGATGATATAAAACAACCTCTAATCGGTATCAGTCGAACTCCATAACCCTTCTCCTTATTCAGAGGGTTAATAAGAGGGACCGAATGAATATCGTGCTTTCAGTCTGCGCGCAGCATACAGCTACGTGTACCGGTCACGTTCTTGCTCGGGTCTAGACAATTTTGTTGCGCAGAAAACTCTTAAGTATCTGTACGTTTATTCAATTCGTTTGGGACCAATCGTACAACGGTTCGTGAAACATGTTTGCGGATATGGTTTTCTCGTGAATGAACAGTGTGAACGTCTGAAAGCATATATGATGGAGAAACAGGTGTTTTTGTTGCTACTCGTTTGTTCGGTAGCGTCTTCACATTTCTTCGGAGGAAACACGACTATATCGAATAATCGGTAATTGATACTTTTATCTACACGTCGATGCTCTTGCGCTATTCATTATTCAAAACTGCGGAGAGCGCTCTGAGAACGCTCGATGGTTAACACATTCGCGACTGTTGACGTGGATTCACGTCTTTCCAAATGCAAACACTTTCAGAATATTTTATTCCTCTGCTCGTTTTCATTTGTGACTTCTTTTAATGGAAAGTTCTACATTTCAAACAACAGATCGATTAATATTTCAAAAGACATTTTTGTCCCTGTAGCGTCAGAGATTTGCAGCAATTAACTTAAGATTTCCTTCTTTTCTATCGGTAATGAGTATTAGAAAAGTGAACAATTTGCCGGTCGTGAATGTGTTAACACGTTGACTGTCACGATGGTTATCGACGACCAGATCTAGTCATTTAAATATTAAATACATATTTTTCAAATATCTACTTTATATTTTTTAAATGTCTATTTTATATTCTCCGAATATTTAGTTGATATTTTCTGAATATTCACTTTGCATTTATTTTACATACGTACAATATTTAGATCTAAAATTTTATTCATATTAAAAAGTGTGGCTTAACAAATATTTTTCAAATATTTGGAAAAGATTTTAAACCAATATTTTTGTGCTACTAGGGGAGCTTGAAAATTATGAGAAAACAATTGTAGCTTGTAAGATAACTGTTATCGAATACAAATGTTCAGTAGTGTGAATAACTGGATAATAGTTTAACGTAAGAATTGTGATATCAAATAATTAATAATTCTTCCTTTTCATCTTTGCTGCGGAAAGAATAAGTGATACACAAAACGCTGATATTTTTTGTGGTAATCAACGAAATACATATTTCTAATTTCCTGGTGAAATATCTGTGACAATTTGTACACTTCACGTGGTGTGGAACCATATGTAAATTAAACAATAAATCTGTTTCGTTATATTATTTCGTGTATTAATAATATTATAGAAAATTCAACGTTGAATGTCAAACTTTAGAATTTTTATTACCGTGGATCGTCTCTCGAATGCAAAGGGTTAATTCATAATTGAAGATTACATTGTTATTGACAATTATTGTATTGATAATTGTACATCAAAGATATTGCACTGATCATTATTGAAATTAGACTATAAATATTCTTATGCCGTACTTTAACTGGACACGATCGAATAGTTTACAACAAAACACAATTTTTAACTACTATTCAATAGTTGCATATGAAATGTCGGATTATTAATTAAATATTAAGAAGTTCATATCTCTTTTCAGAATAGATGTATTTAATCAAAATAAACTCCATCTGCTTCAATAGAGTTTCCATAACAAAATTTGAACACATAAATGCCTTTCTTGAAGCAATTCTTATCTTCGGAATTAATGAACCCTGTTATATAGCGGTTTTAAGACTATCTTTATGTTCAAAATATTAATTACGTAAAAGGAGTTCGTGAGAAAGGATGCTCAAAGAAGTGAAAATCTGCTGGAAAGGGTTGAATAGCTGAATAGTAGAAAGAATGTTGCAAAACTTCGTACTACAACGTTCTCTATTTTGTAACTGCTTTTTGTGATGTTTACGATCGAGCGTTATCACGAAGAATTATATACCCAGGTCGATTAATCGATGATAGCTATAGAAATTTAACCCTTTGCACTCTCTCAGTTTCTCACTAGAAATGTTTAACATTTTTTGACGAGGCGAAGACGATTTTCCTTGAAACTAACTCGAAGGGAAGTTACAAGTACATTGAGGAGCAAAGATACTTTATTCCAATATTTCACGCATCAAGACATTATACAAAGTTCAATATTAAATATCAGATTTTATAGTTTCACCGCGTCAAATCAAATGACTGAAAGTCGTCTTCCGAGTGCAAAGAATTAAATTTTTCGTGCATTTTGCCAATGTACTCGCCACTTTTTAAATATGAATGGCGAATTACTCTATTTACATACCGCCAAACAGTCAATAAAACTTTCCATCAATAAATTGGTTTCGGTTTATGACCAGGTGCTTTGCTCTTATTAGCTAATTATCAGCCATTGAGCTGATTGTCATGAAAAGTGGCTCTCGGATGGATCGGGTTAGCAGAGATGAACAAATATCCAGTCGATCAAGCTTATTCCGTTCACTTAATTCATGTGGTACTCATTTTACATTTTGGATAATTTTCCAATTCCAGAAAAGTGTTGGAATATTATTCTCTCAATGATAAATGTGAATTCATTGCTACCAACGACTTAAACACATTATTCGACACTTGTTTTGAAGATGAAAATTTCACTCTACAATTTTCTCTCGTTAATACTGCTC
This sequence comes from Nomia melanderi, assembly GCF_051020985.1. Taxonomy (NCBI): domain Eukaryota; kingdom Metazoa; phylum Arthropoda; class Insecta; order Hymenoptera; family Halictidae; genus Nomia; species Nomia melanderi. The sequence goes on from NC_135005.1 coordinate 9,815,034, forward strand.
TTTTCAAAAGATTACTTTATATTTCGGCTGGCTTTAGCAACATTATTGATAGATTTAAATCCATACTTGAAAATTATGGGGAATCAAGAATTCAAAAAGCTTCCTTGGCTAAATATTATCCGGATGATAGACGATAAAACACTGAAATAGGTTTAGTGTGTAATATTAATTTTTATGAGACATATGCACACAATTACTAATTGACTTGTTTGTCTTGTTAGAAGTTCCATAGAAGTCACCGTGTTATTAGATTGAATCATGAATAACTAGCTTCATGAATATTTGTGAATGATTACTAAATGGTGCAAAATGTGCCAGAAATAGATACATAAATAAATGAGTAAAAAATAAGTAAAATTTTTGCTGTACAGTAGTTGATCTCTAGTAGGAATGCACGTCTGATTGTCAGTTTTCATCTTTCCTTATCTCATTTTCGATGCTGATTCACTACTCATCAGCACAGTTATACGTGATCAAACAAAACTATGAACAGCACAGATCAGCTTCAATATATACATTTGAAACAAGAAAACAAAAGTCGTTTACGAATTACGAATAAACTTAACACGTTGACCGCCATCATAGGTGTGACCGATAATCGAAGCTTCCAAATTGCTTGAAAACAATCACAATAAGAAAATCGATGTCGAATAAAAATATTTAGTAACATTAACAGCTAGATAGTAGTACTTGAGTACTGTGATAACAAATAGTTAATTATTCTTTCTAATATCATTTGCCCCTGTTCAAATACGCTCCTAATTCTCGTGGCAGTCAACGTGTTAATAAGATTCATCAGAATGAATCAGTTTTCTTGAACTAAACGAGTAATGGAAGTTGTTAATCGTTCACCTGAAGTGCCTTATTTGCGCTGATTCTATTTTATTTTCAGGGGATATGTTTTCATGGCGCCGAAAGTATTTCTAGCCGGAGAAGTCGAGCGTGGATGTCTATCTCTGCACAATTTGGAACCACCTGCATTTATTACCCTCGATCTGTTGTCCCCATCGTGGGTCAAGGAAACGGAACTATTAGCGACTACCTCCAATCTTTTGAAAACAGGTAATTGTAAAATGAATTGTCGTCTCTCTGTATACAAATATTTTAACGTTAATTATGGACTGATGTGTAACCACGCCCTATGCACTTCCGGTGCAACATGTAAAGAATAAAATTTGGTTGCACACGAATTTACCACTACATTGAAATTCATCGATTTCAATCAAAATTGTACAAATGTTATGCTATCACAGATAGCATTTCTAGGCAAATTTTGGAAATTTTTTATTTACATTTTTATCAGCCAGAGGTGCATCTGCGCCTCTATACACAGAGAGAGGGTAATTAACCCTTTGAGTGCTACGCACGTATATACATGTTTTTTGATGTTTTTGATCTCATTTTGGTATCTTTGATGTACCAGAGTGACAATTACAAGTGTACAAGATAAATATACACGTTTCTTAGCATTATTCAATTTGGGTATACCGAGGAACTATGATTACAATTTAATTACGCCTTGCACAAATTAACAGAGTCCACCGAGATTTAGGCGGTAAGATACGTGAAAAAATGTTCCGTCCGTACGGAACGTTTCAGCTGGGAGTATTCAGTACTCAAAAGGTTACACCTAAACAAAAGCAATCGTAAAAGGTATTAGGAAAACAATGAAATTTGAACTTAACTGATATTAAATGTAAAGTTTCAATAAGCGCTGAGGAAGTAAACTTTCATCGACGATTACATATTTCTTGTTTCATTTGTTAAGTTAAGTTTAATTTGTTTGTCGCCGCCAAGAAAATGCAAATAGTCCTATATAATAAAAGCTGCGTTACAAAACTATAGATTTTTGATAATGTTTATCATTTTAAAATCTTGCGTAACGAAAGGTTCTTATTTGATTTTTCTTATAGTATTGGAATATTCTTGTCTGCCAGGAAGAATGGCACAAATGAATATAACAAAGTATAAAGTATAAAGAATGATAAAAGATTTATAACTTTGTAACATGCTCGAAGTAGTTATTCGTTGTTCGTCGTCAGACGCACAAGTTGTTCCCGAATATTTCAGAAACTTTAGTAATATCCAATAATTCAATCCTAATTATAAGCTATCGAGTCACATAATTTTTGTTAAACAAACATTTTTATTTTTGTTGAATATTCGAAAGATTTGACGTTCTAATAGTCGACAATCGTCCATACATTAATGGTTCGAAATGAATTGAAGTTTCCATTTAAAGTAGACCGTAAAAATAAGATAAAAGTCTTTCCATTGATATCAATAATGTTCGTTAAATAATCATTGAAATTTATTTATCGTCGTTACGCGAAATTTTTCTTACAACAAATATCTTTCGTGTACATTACTGAAAATGAATTGTTACGGTAATAGTTCCGCTATCATTCACCACTGAATCTAGACCTTTAACCTCTCGTGTATGTAACGAACGAGTGACCTTTGCGTTTTGTTTCACTGGTATCGCTTCGATAAGAGATTCCCAGAAATAATGCTAATTATTTACATTGCTGACTTTGATAACCTTGACAAATATGTTGTCAGCAACGTAATTTTTAATAAGTTTTCCCTGTACACGTCTACCATCGCCTTACTTTCTGAGATATTTGCGAAAGACTACGATAATTAATTATAATTATAATTATTTAGAAGTCTCGACTCCTGATGGAGTTAAATTATCCTCAAATGTATTAACCCCTTAGCCTACGATTTATTTCTCAACCACGATCGATGCAACTATTTTACCATTAATAATTTATTGAAGAAAGAGACAAATTCTAGGTATATTCTCTGCCCATGTCTGCTCTAAAGTATAATATTTCATATTTAATTTTATTCAATTAATCTGAATGCACAAGAATCATGTAACGCCGATGCCTGTTGAATCCTGTCTAAAATCTTCACCGCTGACTACTTCATATAATTGCAGTTCTGACTTATAATTAGTATCAGAGATATAGGCTAAAAAATCTCAATATTTCCCGGATATAATTTTAATAGCGCACTTTAAACTCCATGATTTGTTCAATCGTTGAGTCGTTGTCTCTGAAATCAAACTGTTAATAGAAGATAAGTCTGCCTCTGTCCATTGCAATTTTTAATCTTTTTACAACAAAAATTTCTGTTGGTTTAACCCTTTGCACTCGAGAGGCGACTCTCATTCGCCATTTGATTCAATACACTGAAATTCAATATTCAATTTTTTATTAGGTATCAACACATGAACCTTAGAAATAAATTAGTTCCAACCCTTAGTTTATATAAGATTTCCTAACGATTTATAACGAAAAATATTGTCGAGTGCAGAGGGTTAAGAATTATAATGACTTCTGAAATCTTCCATTGATTAAGGATATACCTCGTACGGATAATTTCATTAAATAAAGTGATTATACTGATGACAGGTTTCCTCAATAGCTTTTTAAGTATCTTAATATTCATTTCTTTACAATCAATTGTACTTTTATTTTCCTTTGCGGAGAAGTGTTTTATTGCTAACACCATGAACAGAGGACGTTTTAAACAGTTCTGGATTCCCTTGTTATTTAAAACTACACGAAACTATAGAAAAAAAATATAAACCTGTAGTAACTATAGAAAACTGTAAGTCGATAAGACGAGAAATAGACACTTCAGTGAGATGTTCACAGAGTTTGAAGGGGATGATATGTTTACAAAGGGGCTGCAGATACATAGACGAATAGATGGAAGCAAAGAGAGCGTCGATTCACGTTTGCACCGTTCATAGGTTAACTGAATGTAACTCTATGCTTCGCGTCACTTCGATATAAACGCTTTCGTTTAAAACAAAATGTATTTCCTCGTTTCGCTCTCCGTGCAGCTATAAACATACCGTAAGACCTGATTCACACGAGCGGTTATCAGTATAGTTAGATCAAGTCAAATCAAAACCGATCGTGATCGTTGCCAATGTAAATAACATGTAACCCAACGAAAGCATATGTGATAACATTATAAATTATAATAGAATATAAAGACACGATAGATTTATAACAATGAATAACTCACGATACAATTACGAAAGTGAATAATTCACTATAGAATTATAAGAATTGATAATTTACTGTAATATTATAATAAAGAGGATCATGGCTGATGAATAATTAACACATTCTATGCGGAAGACGTATTAAATTAATATTATTTATTTCATTAACATTTTATATTTAAAGTAGAAGTTTGATCTCTCTTATACATAATTGGAAGCATTTCTATTTGCGATTAAAGACCCCTGAAACATATTGAATAAACGAGTTAAATAAACGAGTTAATGGAATAGAATTGAATTCTGTAACTTAATACAACATAACAATATAATTGAATTATATATATATATATAATATATATCAATATAATTATAACTATATTAATATGTATAATTGTATATTAATATATACAATATAATTTAATTGCTTTTAATCGTTCAATACGACTGCCTCGATAAAATCGTTGACTATGACTGATCGTGATCTACCGTTGACCGTTAGTGTGAATCTATAATTACAAGCTATTCACTTACAGTATAGCTATCTCGCGGAAAATAAGCGTGAACATTTAAAACCATAAACGACTGCCACGAAACGGTAATTTCATGTTTTTGTCGCTACCGTAATTCGTCATTACGCTCAGCGCGTAACTTACAGCTGTCTGTAACGAGAGGTGATCGCAGCTCGCAGGAAAATGGCGGAATGGTACGGCACATGTTTGGAAATGCCGTTTATCCCCATGAGTGCTCCGACAAACGGAGTTCTCCACTGAAGTCTAATTATTTTGCGCAGTCTGTTCTGCGAAGTCGGACCTTGATCGGGTTAAATAGCCAATCTTCGTTATTCACCCCGTATATAACAATATAAATGGGTCTCCCGTGTATTCCAGCGATTGCTTATTTCCCCTCCAGAGAGGGAGTCGACCAATTCAGTTCCCCCACAGGAAGCGACAACAATTTCAATTTACGATTTATTTAAAGAGTCCGAGACGAGACGAAAGGACCGACCGACAATAGAAACAGAAAAACAAAGGAAATAATATTATAGGAAATGCCGTTTCGAAATTGAGTCCCGGCTCGCTCACATTTTATCCAGTTAGCTGACGCGACTTGTTCGAAATGTGTATATCCAAAATGGGTAACAAACAATAAATGACGACCGTACTCGTCGAACGTAGAATACACGTGGTTGTTATAACAGAGAATTAAGTTGTAATGAAACGATTGCTTTATTTTTTTTAAATTTTATTCCTATTATTTATTTATTTACTTAACTTAAACATGTACAATTCGCATATGAAAGACGAAGATTCATGAAAAATGAGTTACTTAGAAAAATGTTTAGTTCAATCTGATGTTGTTGATCGATATTGAATAAAGCAAGATACAATACATAACGGCACTTCACAAAAACATCAATATTTTGGATCTATAATACTTATTTCGTTCACGCTATGTACAGTTTTTTCATAATAATTATTTATATGTTTTTATTCTTCCTAGAATTTACGAATATATTTTCGGTTTCACTGAAATTGCAATTTAAAGTTTGACGAGTATACTCGTCATAGCACAAAATCTTTCCATTTCTTCGTGACGTATATATTAGCAGTCGTTTCTTGTGATTGCATTCGGACTGTTTGTATTAGTTACATTTATAATAATTTTTGAAAGTGTGTACATTTGTTTAAATATTTGTGTGCAGGCACAGAAACATGCTTGGCGTTAATGGTGCCGTCAACGAAATATCTAAGCGGACGGTTGCGGCTACGAATAAGCTTCGATAATCATAATTACACAGTCGACTCCGAGATAAAATGTTTCATCGAGCACGATTCGTTGCTCACCTTCGTGGAGACGGATAAATCGGTGTATAAACCGGGACAAGATGTGAACATCAGGATCCTCATGCTTAAACACGATTTAAAGCCTTGGAAGGAGTCGGTAAACTGATTTATCATACGAGATAAAAAATACCTTCAAATTGGCTCAATCTATCGCATAAGTTCTTTTCTGCATTCTAAATCGGCATTTATTTTTTCAAAGAATTATTCTATGACAAATGAAACAAATGAAATTTAAGTGGAATTGAAATTAAAAAAATTTCAGTTAAATTAGAATTAAATTAAATTATATAAGAAAAATAGTATCAAGTTTAATCTGTATGCAGTAACATTAATTTTAACATTTGATACAATACCAAATTTAATATGCTATATTGATTTAACGTGATTTCTTAAGAAAAGTAATGCAATAGAGAATAAGAACTTACGATCTATAATGAAAAACTATATTACACAAAATTCATTATTGATATATCGTTCCCATTATAGATTCCGAAAGTATGGATTGACAATCCATTAGAGATAAGGGTAGCGCAATGGACGAACGTGAATATGGAAAATGGCATGGCGCAGTTATCGTTTCCTTTGTCACCAGACCAGAACTCGGTAAGAAACTATATAAGTTTAAAGAGACGAGTGTAATTTATTTACGAAAGATATTATACACGTTCATTTGAAGCTTATTGCAGTTGTACAGTAGGACAATCTATAACGCGATTTAAAAAATCGTCGAAAAATAACTATGAAAATGGAATTTTCCATAAGAAACCGGTACCAGCAAAGTATCAGCTTAACCCTTTGCACTCGAGGGGCGACTCTCAATCGCCACTTGATTGAACGCAACAAAATTATAAAATAAAAAATTCAACATAAAATGTTGAATAAAGTATCAACCTTATGATCTACTTCTCAACTGTGATCAATATAATAACTTCGCCATTAATAATGTATTGGAAAAAGAGAAAAATTGTATGCACATTCTATGTCCACCTTCACTCTAAAATATAATAGTTGACAACGGAATATTTCATTTGCATTCGCAAGATTTGGGTAATATTTATTTCTGCTAAATTCTATTTAAAATCTTTATTGCGAGTCTCGCACTTTATTGTAAGCCAAAGGGTTAACGCATGAAACATAGAAATAAAACAGTTCTGCCCCATAATTTATGTAATACGTTTCTTTATGTAAGTTGCAAATAATATTGTTAATATTTCATCAGAAAATAATGAATGTTTGTAATGAAAAATATCGTCGAGTGCAAAGGGTTAATAGTTGAATTTTTAACACGTTAACTGTCACGGTGGTCACCGATGACCGGAGCTTCCAAATCACTGAAGAACAATTACAATAAAAAACTTGATTTTAAATAAGAATATTTAGTAACACAAGTAGCTAGATCGTAGCGTAATATGACTACTGTAATACTAAATCATTAATAATTATTTTCAAAATCATTTGTCTTTGTTATTAAGGAATAAGTTTTACTATTCAAAACGCTAGAAATTCTCGTGGCAGTCAACGTGTTAAACATTGAACCCTGTAACACGAAATGTTTGAATCTCGTTGTACGGAGTTCCACTGTACTTCATTTAGACGTTGCATTTAGAAGAGAATGGATTGAAATGATAAACAATTGTTGGAATGATGTTCGTTATATATGCCAGGGAACATGGAAAATCAGAGTGGAGAAGAAGAAATCGTACCGACACCTAATCCACACGACCACATTCGAAGTAAAGAAATACGTTCTGCCGAGGTTCAAACTGACGATTAAATCACCGGGCTATATTTTAGCTGATGCAGATAATGTGACGTGGACCGTTTGCGCTAAGTAATTATTCAAATTTTATTAGCATCTTTCAGTGCGTATTCGGCTGTAGCACTTGGAACTATAAATATCGTAACAGAAGAGAATTTAATATTTTCTTTTTATTATATATATATGTATATATAAGATTGCAAGATTTATATACAATTAAATTGATTTTATAATGAAAATTGTATTTTATAATAAATATTAGATAATATTACAGGTACAGTTATGGTAAACCTGTTAAAGGTACTTTGCGACTGAAATCAACTCCACAAACACCGATGAAAAATTATGAGACCAAAGTAAATAATTATTTCATTTGTTTACACTTAATTTGTTTCCGAAGCTTGCCGTTAGTCGTTGAAGCAGTCTAAGTTTTAGGTAAAAGTTTGATCAAACACGAAATTTTCATTTCTAAACAAATGTTTTAGGTGACCTCGCTATACGGATGTATCGACTTTGTACTGACTGGAACGGAACTTGGTCTAGATTGTTACACAGTGGCTCCCAGTAACGTTGTACTTATCGCGAATTTCACAGAGGCTGGGACTGGCGTAGAAGAAACTACGATTAGTCGGACGAAGGTTATGAATCAGGCATTAAAATTGGAATTCGAGCCTTACACGCCCAAATACTTTAGGTTGGGCTTGCCTTACCATGGAAAGGTATTCTTCTTAGCAAATTTATCAGTACTTGTGCGAACTCAAATTCTCGTGGATCAATTCATGAAAAGAGAATTTATGACAAAACAATTATTTTATAAAGATACAGGCGTTACCATTATTTAACAAATCCAATGTTCCTTAAAATTTAGAATGAAATTTACAATTGTTACTTAAATTTATTTAAATTTACATTTTTGTTGAGAACTCACATTAATAGGTATATATTCTATTTGTATTCTATATTCTGAACACATTTGCCTGGAGAACATTTTCATTTGAATTACATTCGAATTTCATGACGATTCGATTAAATGTTGTTAAATGATAATTGACAGAATTTGTACGGATGTTAATTCTTGTACTTTCATGTTTGGTTGTTAGCTGCGTGTTTTACGACAAGATGATACCCCGGCTCCAAACGAGAAAATTCAGCTTTGCTTAAAAGTGCTCGAAAAAGGGGAATTGTTTCCACACGTGGTGCACTGTCGCAATTTCAGATCGTCCGTCGACGGTTTCATCGATTTTATCGTACCTTCGCCTCATAAAAGCATCGATCAATTGAATTTTATTGCCATCGCCGTTGACTATCCTACGAAATATTATTCGCCGGACGACCGATGGAGGGTGAGTAGCAAAACCTATTATTGCACGTTATACATATAAAATATTGTAAAATAATTAACAAAATCCATTTAATCATTGGCAATAAATCCTCTTCGAGTACATTAAATTTGATTTAAAATAATTTCAACTGATATATTCATTTCAATGACAATTACATAATATCTTTATTCCCCGAAATAAAAATGTTGTGCAATCGTACGAATTCCTCGGAAAATCAAATCAATCGTGAAGTCTTCAATAACTTAAATTACTTAAAGGTAACGCACAGAAGGAGAGTACGAACGTGAACAGATTCCTTCGAATCGAATTATTGTCCACAGCTGTGCGTTATTTCTATTATGAATGAACTAACCGATTAATTCATAAATGAAAAGATTATGACTTATTAATTTATAAGAATTATTTATTTGAATAAAATATATAACTTAACACTATTTCTACCGAAGCAGTCAAAAGACACCTTTGGAGATTTCAGCTTAAAATTATTCTCTCAATTTAATAATTATTTCTCAATTGAATTCTGGGCATTTCCTGTTAATTTTATAATCGTTACTGGTAAAGTTGAATGGTCACTTCAGAATATACGACTAAAATCGAAAAATAATTGTAAGATAAAATTTCTACTTCGGTAGAAATAGTGTTAACATTACGAATTATCGATTCATAGAAAACGATAAAATTGATCGATAATATAAACGTCTATCAGGTTTTCATGGATCAACCTACGGCACGTATCGATGTAGATCCTTGGTATTCACCGTCCGACAGTTACTTGGCGGTAGCTCGAGGGAATCAGCCTATCGTATGCGGTGAAAAATATTCTTTCAATGTGATGTACACAGTATCGTCGAAGAATACCATTAACGAGTCCATTCCATTCTATTATTCGATTAATTCGAAAGGAGATCTTTTGATACACGGCCACGTGAAACACAAACCCAGTCGGGACACCATATTAAATTATTCAGAATTTCATAATATATTAGGCGCCGTCGACCCTCCGGACAACCACACGGAACGAAGCAACGTTGTACATAGGTATATTCACTGATTTTGCTTTTTTCTTGTCAACTATGTTATATCTTCATTGTGTCGTTATATAAATACTGAATGATTTATATTATTATTTGAGCCACTCATTGGACAAACCGATCAACTGCACGAAACAATAAGTTGAGAAAAGTGATGCGATAGTTATATATTAATTTTAAAAACATTGAATGCGAAATAATCATAATGTATTCTACTCGATTAACATAGGTATAGTTTAAATCTAACAGGTATGTAAACTACATAAAATAGTATATTCTTGAAGTAACTATTATTATTGCAATGTTTTTCTTATAATGAAATTTATATTAAATATAAAAGGTTAAGAGCCAATGAGGCGCTTTAATGATAAAATCTTAATAATTGCAAAAAGTGGAGTTAATCGATTTGACCAGTGAGCGGCTCATTTATAAATCGATAGAACTTAATTAATCACAAATTGTATTCGTTGTCTTATTTATTACTGGAAACTTTCCGATAAAACTCGAAGAGTCAGAAAATTACATAGACAAAGTCGTTTGAATGAGTCGTTCAGAAGCCAGTGCAGTTAAGTTCAAAAAATAAAAATTAAGAAAATTAATCTTATAGCTTCTGAAATTGTACAAAATATTCAGAAGCTATAAAAACGAGTAAATCCTTGAATAACTAAAAAGAACATTATCTATTCCATTGAAATTGACAAAAATCGGAAAATATGAAAAAATCGACTTAACCCCTTGCCCTGTGATTTATATTTCACCTGCGATAGGAAAAAGAGGAAAATTTGATATGTATCCTATATCTACGTTTGCTCTACAATGTAATAATTAACCCTTTGCGGACGAAGATTGTTGAAAGTATACAAAACCTTCTGCAGATTCTGCTAAGTTAACACGTTGAATGCCGTACGATTTGATGTCGCGAAAAATACAAAATGGAAAAAGTCAAATATTAAATCATTTGATTGAATTACATTATTATAATTGCATGTCCATCTAGCTGAACGTCACCGCATTAGGTGGCATTATTTATAATATAGAAATATTTTCGAATAATTATCGTTTAATTCAGCGAACTAATGTAAATAAATTTGATTGGGGGTCACCGGTGACCCCCATGGCACTCAACGTATTAAACAGCGAATGCTTAAATCATAGAGAATAAGAAAACTGTGTACTGATTTCTCGCTGCTCGGATAGTTCAATCATTTGTTCGCAACTTGCTATTCCAAACATGGAAATTTGATCTCAGCAAGATGCCGACATTCGACGAAGGGTTAACAACGGAAGAATAATATTTCAGTTGAATTCAAAAGAATTGAGTAATATTTGTGTTTGTTAAATTCTATTTAAAATGTCCACCACGAGTCTCACACGTTATTGTACGACAAGGGGTTAATCGAGTTGGCTTCCGAGCGACTCGAATAATCTGATGATATCGGATCTTCATTGTATCCTCTAAACATTCTGCTAATCTTTTTCTAAACAGATTCCCGTTAAGCGTAAAAGTCACGCCTAGCATGGCCCCTGTCTCGGAACTATTACTTTATTACGTACGAGCTGACGGGGAAGTCGTTACAACCACGTATACGATAGAGGTTGGCCACTGTTTCGAGAACAAGGTGAAAAGTGCTTGGCACACAAATGTCGAAATACCGGGTACTGCTACTCAGTACCACGTGGAGGCTGCACCTTGGTCGCTCTGCGGCATTTCCGCCGTCGACAAATCAACGCAATTCATGGCTGGCTCGAGGAGCAATCTGATCGACGCCACTCGAACGTTCGATGAACTGAAAAAGTTCCATTCGTCGCCGACGAACTATTCAGTGCGACCGTGGTTCCACTGCAAACGTAGGTTACCGTTGCGACTGCACTGTTGGTCAAAAGTTTGCGACATCGGTTAACCCTTTGCACTCGGAAGTCTTTCTTTAGAAATATTCAACAGTTTACAATGAGTTATAGACATCCTCTGAAACGTACATAAGTTAAGAAACAAAGTTATTATTTTAATATTTCACATATTTATGGATTATACGAAGCTTAATATTATATGTACGACTTTATGATTTTGGTATATCAAATTGTACGGTGAGAGTCACCTCTCGAGTAGAAAGGGTTAAAAGAATCTCCATGTTTTGTAAACTCTTATTGGGGCATTTTTGTTTATGATAAAGGAAGTTCATGCAGTACTTGTATTAGTTGAATATAAAGATACATAATTTTTGTTAGTTCATTTTATATATATATATATAGAATATAATTTTTAATTTGTAATTTTTTAATTTGTTATATATCAAGTGGTTCGACATTTTTGATCGGTAGTGTATTATGGGATTTATTTAACACGTTCACAAGTACGATAGTATTTCCTATTCAGTGACTTTTGATTGATATGTTCGAATCGCTAATATTTTTCGAGATAATTCGGTGTTCTTGATTCGGTCTTGAATCGTGTGATAATTGTACCTTTTACTACGATTGAGTAGTTTCGTTAAGTTTTATTAAATAAAGGTATCAGATCGTTCCACAAGTTCGTGCCGTTTATTTTTCTGTGAATATGAAATTCTTATATCTTCGCAGTCAGTCGCCCTCGAATACTTTCTACAAAATTGAAGCGTAAAGGTTTAGTCACCGAAATCCTCGTATCGCTTTGCCATTACAAAACAATACGATATTTGTTTAACGCGTTGAATGCCCAACCAAACTGAATTACTATAGTTCACTCAATGAGACGACGATTATTTGGAAACATTTCTATATTACAGATAATGTTACCTAATTTCGTGGCATTCAGCTAGAAGACCGTACAATAATAATACTGCAATTCAATCAAATGATTTAATATCATATTTTTTCCATTTTGTGAATTTTGCTTTATAAAATCGTGCAGCATTCAACGTGTTAATGTAATGATAATGATTAGCTTCAAGAATCATGCATACGCGACTCATAGATATTGATTTTACAGCGCCAATATCGGAACAATCAATGGAAGAAATTGATCACCTGCCCAATCCTGTGAGAATGATTCTAGACCAGTTCGTAGGAAGACGGAAAAGGGACTCGATGACCGAGAACAGAGGCGTTAACTACGTGGCTGCCTTACAAGATTTCATTGTAAGATACTTGTCAGAAATTCCAATGTTTCCAGCATGAAAAATCTATTCGATGACTTTGCGAATGCCTAAGAATCACTGATCTTACGACAGTTCTAGTATTAACCCTTCGCACTCGAGAGGCGACTTTCAGTCGCCATTTGATTGAACGCAGCAAAATTATAAAATGGAAAATTTAATATAAAATGTTGAATAAAGTATCAACCGCTTGCCTTATGATTTACTTCTCAACTGTGATCAAGATCGTCGAAATATCTCCTGAATTAATCATTTTTCGACGTACACGTGTTAATACGTTCTCATAGAGGATAAGGAGGTGCCTTTAATGATACACAGAAAGCGCAGTTTTCTCGAAAACGAATTCTGCATATTTATGTAATCGTGTTACATGTTGCTCCGAGGTGTGTCTTGTACTTTATCTTCTTTATTCTTTCCATAGGATTTCCGAGTAGTTGTAATGAGCGACTTGGTGATAACACGGCCCTGTGATATAGCCCGGAAACATTTCTATAAGGACTCTTTCACGCGGTTTTCGTTCTACAAACAAATGTCAAGTGTACCTGGCAAGTATACTATATTTTCGTATTACACCGCGTATTCATATTAACACTATAGCCTGCCACGAGAATTTTAAACGTTTTGTATAGTAACACTGTCATAACGAACGCAAATGGTATTAGAAATAATGATTAATGATTCGGTATCACGGTGCTCATGTTACACTATTATTTAGCTACTTATGTTACTAAATAGTTTTATTCAACATCGATTTTCCCATTGTAATCGTTCTCAAGCGGTTTGGAAGCCCCGAGCATCAACCAGCGTGGCAGTCAACGTGTTAATCTGTTAAATGTACTTTAAATCATTTCAATCGTGATAAGCAAGGAATCAGATCGAAGTTGTTTAAAATGTCGATTTTTGTCAAGTTCACGGAAGAAGTAGTTAATGCATTCTGTTAATTCAGTTCACGTATTCGATATGAACGATAGTAAGATTCGCTGTGTATAAGAGAGAGGGAGAGCTAGGAAGGAAAGGAAACAATGTGAAATATTGGCAATAACATTCACAATTTGCTTGTTTGTTTCAGATGCATCAAGGATAATGCAACCTACAGCTGTGCCATTGATAAACTATCTTGCCCATGACAGTGGTAGGCCAGAAGTAATTTACGTTGACCAACTGGCTGATACGACTGCCGCATTGAGATCATACTTCCCTGAAACATGGTTGTGGGAATTAGTACCTACAGGGTATGTCGACTGATTAGTTTGTTCCTCAATTATAATATTTTCTTAAATCCAATAAATCTTCTAAACGAAATATTAGAAAAATTAAACTGAAACGAGTCATTGAGTTCCTACATATAATGTCGTCGTTTATGGTTTCTAATAACAATATCTAAGGATTAATTTCATTTTCATGAAATTACATTTCATCGCGCAAATATGTGACGTTAGTAGCGAACGTGTTAAGAATATTTTAATTCGTCTTCTTAATGGTATATTATTTACTAAGGATATTTTGATTTATTTTTCTGAGTGCTATCTTATTTACTAAGGATATCCACTAGTAAACTACGGATGCATATACAGTGTCCTATTTTCGTGAACTAAGTTTTAAGAGCCAGATCGAAAAAGGAATTTCTTTAGCTTGTAAGTGTTAATCGTAAGACTTCTATAATTAGCAACCATTATATTTATAGTAGTGGCTTTAAAAAGATCCACTCTTCAAATTTCTTTAGCACGTTAACTGCCATGTTTAATATCTGCAAAAATTTATAAAACAAATCCATAGAAACTACCACGGACCTCGAAATAAACATTTTTCGTATCCAACAACAGAAACATTGATCCAGTTGTCAGAATCATCCCTTATATTACATTTACTCTCGCAGGAAAGAAGGTAAAGTTACAATAGAACGCACTCTCCCGCACACAATCACCGACTGGATCGGCTACACAACATGTATTTCGCCTGTACACGGTCTCGGTATTGCACCGCCAACCACTATAAGAGCGTTTCAACAGTTCTTCCTCGACTACACCTTGCCGTACAGTGTGAAACGCGGAGAAATGCTGCATATGAAGGTGTCACTCTTCAATTATATGCACCATCGGTTACCTGTAAGTTCGATGAATTATTTATTGTGGTAAATAAGTCGCGCGTGAAATTGATTTATTAATTTATTTAGTAATTTATTTAGTAATTTATTTATTAACCCTCTGCACTCGGAAGTTTTTCCTTAGAAATATTTTAACATTTTCTGGTGGGATAAAGACGATATTTTGTGAAACTAACTCGACGAGAATTCACACGTACATTGAGGAACAAAGATATTTTATTAATTGATGCATTATACGAAGTATAATATTAAATATCAAATTTTATAGTTTTACTGTATGAAATCAAGTGGCGAGTGATTAAATAAATAATTGACTGTAAAAGTGTTGTTTATTTTACAGGTAAAGATTACACTAGAAGAGGCGCCAGGACTCGATCTGCATCTGTCGCATTCTACCGCTTCCTTTTGCGTGAATTCGCGGGACACCGTTGTCTACGAGTACATTCTCAGACCTCTGATCATCGGGGAAGTTAACATTACAGTGTCCGCTGTGGTCGACGCTAATGTCGCCAATCCATGCCAACCAGGAGTGTCGATCGTTACACGGTAATTATTCATTAACACTATTTCTACCGAAGGTGTCGAAAGATAGGTTTCGAATTTTTAACTTAAAATTATTTTCAAAGTTCAGTCGTACATTCTGAATTGACTTTTCAACTTCTCCAATAACAATTATAAAATTAATCATAGAGAATGTCCGAAATTCAATTGTGGGACAATGATTAAACTGAGGAAAGAATTTTAAGTTAACATTTCAAAAGGTCTGCTTTGACACCTACGGTAGAAATATCGTTGATGGACTATGCTGATTCTGTAGATTAATATTTACCACTTACTAAAAAGGCATAGAATTCTTATAATCGAGTAGCAATAAACAATTCGTTTTCCAATAAACCGTTTTCAAAACTTCGTTTTGGTACAGAGGATTTTCGAAAATTAAACTACCCAATAATATTCATATTACATTAGCGTAACCATCAATACGAATATTACCATCTCATGATTATTATTATTGTCACTATTACTATCGTTATCATTATTATTACTATTAATTCACTTTCTCCTCGCGTCCTTTTAATGGATAGTTCATTCCTTCTGAAATAGATTAAACCAAGTTTCAAAGTACTCTATTATTTTTATTGTTGCTGTTGTTATTATTGCTGTTATTATTATTGATGGTGGTGTATACTCGTCATGACAGAAGATCTTGTCATTTCTTCCTAACGTATATATTAGCAGTTGTTTCTTGTGATTGCATTCGAACTAATTGGATTATTTGGATTATTTCTCCTCGCGTTTTTTTTATGGATAGTTCATTCCCTTCGAAATAGATTAAACCAAGTTTCAAGGTACTCTCTATTGCTTTTATTGTTGCTGTTATTATTATTGATGGTGGTGTTGCTGTTGTTACTACTATTGCTATTATATTGTCTTTTATTCTTAAGAGACGTCATTGTGAAGCCAGTGCTCATTCTACCGGAAGGTTACCCCATCGAAGTCACGAAGTCGGCATTCATCTGCCCGAAGGAGTTCAGCGATGATTCCACGATTGTGTGGGACCTGATACTGCCGGACGACGTTATTCCGGACAGCGGTAGGGCATACGTAAACATGGTAGGGGATATACTGGGACCAGCGCTCGAAAATTTGGACGATCTCGTGCGACTACCAATGGGCTGCGGTGAACAGAACATGATCCTATTCGTGCCAAACATCCATGTGATCAGATACCTGGAAACTGTCGGTATCGAGAATCCTGAACTTAGAGCGAAAGCGATTAAGAATATGGAGAAAGGTGTGTACCTTCATTTTCTTTTATCTAAATCATTCGTAGATTCGATTATGTCCTTAAATGTTCGAAATAATTGACTTATACTGGTATCTAACGGGACAGTCAACAGCATTAACCCATAGAAAGAATTATAAAGTATATAGTCGTACAAGTAGAAGGATAAAATATATTCTTATACGAGTAGAATTATAAGGTATCTACTCGTGTAAGTGAAATTATAGAGTACATAGTTATATAAGTAGAATAATAAAGTATATGGTTGTACAAATAGAATAATGAACTATACAGTCGTACAAGTAGTATAATAAAGTATATAGTCGTACAAGTAGAAGGATAAAATATATTCTTATACAAGTAGAATTATAAAGTGTTTAAATTGCTAATCCACATATCTTGAAAATACTTACTGCTAATTGAACATCATTAACCGTTTCACTCGTTTGCCGATAAAGGATATCAGAGGGAGCTGAATTATAGACATCCGGATGGCTCCTATTCGGCATTCGGATGGCAGAGCTCAGAATCCGAAGGCTCGATATGGTTAACGGCGTTCGTCTTAAAATCATTCGTCCAAGCTCGTGGTCTAATTTACATCGACGAGCATGACTTTTCGCTATCCGCCAGCTGGTTAATGAATAAACAACTGGAAAATGGCTGTTTCCCCGTGATAGGCAGAGTGTTCCACAAGGCGATGAAGGTTCTTTCCTCTGACGTTGATATACATTCATTATTGCTCTCCTACGGATGTTTATGCATTTATAATCTACACGAATACGTGAGACGCGATGTAACAAAAGCACAGAATTAACAGTCGTCATTTAGGTGATATCAAGCTTTCATATTTGGAATGCAATGTTACATACACAGAATTTAATTATTCAAACAGTAAGAGATAAATGCTCTCTTTTTCTCTAACATTTAGAAGTTCAATACGCGTTTCAGGTTTTTCTGCTAATGATTTTGAATCAATTTGAGTAGACGTATAAACGTATAAAATCATTGTCAATCTTTGTCACAATATTGCTTCAGAAATCTCAAATATTCAATTGATTTAATGTGTACTTTTATTACAGGGTGGTCTCGAAGACGACAGTTCATCGACAGCGCTGACAGCGTACATTCTAATCTCCCTTATTGAATTTGGAATATTGTACCCGACACCGCAACTTTATAAAACGTTGAATTGCGTGGAAAATGGAATGAACAACACTAACGAAGATTTATACGCTTCGGTTCTCTCGACGTACGCGTTCGCTTTGTTGGGACATTCGAGAGCGAACTACTGGATGAAATCACTTATGGATCGCGCCACGCGACACAATGTACGAACCGACACGTTACGTAACATACAATATCCTCTAATTAACCCTTTGCACTCGGAAATCTTTCATAAGAATTATTCAATATTTTCCAATAAGTTATAGACGATATTCTTTGAAACAAACTGAATGAGAGAACATACATAAGTTAAGAAACAAAGTTATTATTTCAATATTCCACTTATTTATGGACTTTATAATTTTGGTATATCAAATCAAATGGCGACTGAGAGTCACCTCTCGAGTGCAAAGTATTAATAAGTAGGTACTATACTATCAAGCAAAGAAGCTTTCTACAAAAGTTCATCGAAAAGTGCGAATGAGAAACTTCATCAATTCAATTAAAAGCTTCATCGTGTTCTAATTATTACACGAGTACAACAATTTTGATGAATTCATTATTAATAATACACACGGTGCTAACTTATCGATCGCCTTTAAAGGGAATCATTCGATCCGAATGATATGATAAAAAACTACAAATGAAGCTAAGAATTATTAACTGATATGTTAACAGATTCAGTATTTATGCAAAAATTATAATTTCCAGGATCTTCTTTGGTGGGAGGAGAAATCTAAACCCTCGCTAAGTCTGAGCATCGAAATGACAGCGTACGCGGTTCTCACGTTAATCAAGTTAGGCGGGGATGAGAATATGGTGCACGCTTTCAAGGCTGTCCGTTGGATGTCGAAACAACGAAATGCCAAAGGAGGATTCACGTCCACGCAGGACACGGTCCTTGCCTTGGAAGCTCTAACAAAATATGCCGCTGCTATGAACGTCAACAACACCGATCTCTCTGTCCTCGTGACAGCGTCGGAAGTGGACCAGGTCTACAGAATGCATAACGATAATCGAATGGTCCTAACGCAAATCAGACTGCCCACTTTACCAACTATCGTTGAAATATTCGCGGAGGGCGAGGGCTGTGTGTTAGTTCAGGTGAGACAATACTTTTCATTGAACTCTGATCTATTCAGCTGAATATTTGTAGAAAATGAGAGATCGTTGTGTTTCGTAAATATTTACATTAACTTCTTTCTCTACGATTCGTTTGTCAACTATAATCGATGCAACAACTTTGCCATTAACACGTTGATTGCCGCACGATTTCATAGAGCAAAATACACAAAATGGAAAAATGTAACATTAGATCATTTGTTTGAATTGCATTATTATTATTGCACGTTGATGTAACTGAATGGCATCGCATTAGGTAGCATTATTTATAACATAGAAATGTTTTCAAATAATCATCGTTTAATTGAATGAACCATAGTAATTCGATTTGGTTGGGGGTCACCGGTGACCTCCATGGCATTCAACGTGTTAATAATTTATTGGGAAAAGAGAAAACTTGTAGGGATATTCTACTATGTCTATGTTTGCTCCAAGATATAGTTATTGACAATAGAAGATTAACGTTTAATTCGAACTCAAAAGAATTGAGTAATATTTATCCATGTTAAATTCTCTTTAAAGTCTTCGAGGTGCTAAGGGACTTACGCGGATAATCTTGACCTTTATACTTATTGTGAAGGACATTGATCTGAACAACTTTTTATTTTATATATTTACATTAATATTGCTCTAAAGCGACGATCATTTTATAAAATAAATTTTCTACTACACGTAACAATCTTTAATCTTCAATCATCTTATTATATTATATTTACGTTGTATTATATATTAATTTATGTTTATTTTCTCCGAATTTAGAGTAACATTAAATACAACGTGGCACACGCCACTAGTTCGGATGCGTTCGATCTTTCGGTGTCCGCACATTCTCGGATCCGCGAGAACGAATGTGCGGTGCAAGAAATCACGATTTGCGCCCGCTACAAAATGGCGGATGAAGAAAGTAACATGGCTGTAGCCGAAGTTGAAATGATAAGCGGTTATGCTCCAGATCGGACAAGTTTATATTCGTTGCTAGGAAAACCATCGACAAGTAAGATTCATTTATTTTTTATTTTAATGAACCAATGCTTGATACTGCAAAATACAGAGACCACAAGTTCGTGAAACTTTCGATATTTCGAAAATCGTGAGTAGAGCGAGAGTCCAGCAATATTACCGAATATTATCTAATAGAAACAAAAACTAATTATGTTAACGCCTTGAATGCCATGGGGGTCACCGGTGACCCCCAATCAAATCTAATTACTATGATTCACTCAATTAAACGGCGACTATTTGAAAACATTTCTATATTATTAACAATATTACCTAGTGCAACGACATTTAACAACGTAAACGTGCAATAACAATGACACAATTCAATTCAATTATTCAATATTATATCTTTTTCCATTCCGCGTATTTTGCTCGGTGAATCGCGACATTCAACGTGTTAAAGAATTCTTACTATGAAGCGTAAGTTGCGCTTAACATTTTAGATTTCATTATTAAATTACATTGTAAAACTGAAAAAAGCGAGTTCATGAAATCCGTATTAAAACTTGAATTACAGAAGTGAAACGGTTCGAGGAAGACCACAATGTAGTTTCGATTTATTTTGACAAGCTAACCGGTCAGAAGACCTGCATTTCGTTCACGGTAGTGAGGGAAACTGTTATCGATCATCTGGAGCCAGCGAACGTGAAACTTTACGATTACTACCAACAGGAATTGACAATATCGAGTGTAAGTGTCAACAGACGCAGACGGTTACATTAATTACATCAATGTTAAATTAACGCGCGATAAAATTATGCGGTGAAGTTGGAACAGATACTATTAACCGTTTGCACTCGGAAGTTTTTACTAAAAATATTTTAACATTTTCTGATGAGATAAAGACAATACTTTGTGAAACTAACTCGAAGAGATATCACACGTACATTGAGGAACAAAGCTATTTTATTTCAATACTTCTCAGATTGATGCATTATACAAAGTATAATATTAAATATCAAATTTTATAGTTTTACTGTATGAAATCAAGTGGTGAGTGAGAGTCACCTCCCGAGTGCAAAGGATTAATTTCAATATAGAAGGTGATACTGTCACGTCTATTATGAATATTGAGATTTTCAGTGATTTACTTTCAATTATATAGATATGTATAATAATTAGGTTTTAAAAGTATAATAGTGAGTCATTTCCTTCGCAGTCTATATTATATTCCTTATAATTATTTTCTTCTGCATTATTATTTTCTTGCCTGTGCTAAAGCAATATTTTAATTTCGTAATTCAATGACAGAAAGCGTTCCGAGAGAATGTTCAAACTGTACCGTCAAAAGGAACTTACAAAATAATCTAACAAAATGTTAAATAGGAAACTAGTTATTTGGTTATTAGTTATTTAATATTGTTTATTACAAGATTAGTTATTTTAACGAGAAATAATCAATGGCAAAACGTAATGTTTCCAGAGCTATAATTTCGCGCCGACTTGTAGCAGCGCGGAGCCTACCGAAGAACCATCGACACCGAGTATAATACCGAAAGTAACGCTGTTAGCGAAAGATTCGGTTATTATTAATAAATTACTTCTACCGGAGGAAAGTTTCAAAGATAACAAAGCAATGGAAAAATCGGCAAAGAACTTTCAGTCCACGGAGGATACGAGCAATATGAATAAGATGAACAATGGAATCAACGAGGCGGATAGAAAATCTATAACTTCAAGAAAAGATGAATCGATCGCTGGAATGCGATCTGTTAATGATAATGTGTCGTTCGAAGAAAACTCGGATTTAGAAGTTAGAGAGGAAACTTCGGACGTTGTACAGACCACCCATGACAACAGCATTGTCAATCATTCGAACAGTGAGTAGAAAGAAGGATAAATCACACGTAGAAGAATTATGATCTTATCGAGAAATAATGTTAAAGTGATGTCATAATAATAGTATAACTTCGTCCTCGAAACTTATTTTCTAACGCTAAAAATGGCAAAGATATTTAAATGTTCCCATTTAGGTCATTGAACTGTATTTTTTAATCCCTGTAAGAACGTAGATATAACAATGTAAGATTCCATTTAAGAAAGTAATTGTGCCATCGATATCGTGAAAAAATGACCTAGAAAAAAAATATAATTCATTATCTTTGCCCCTTTGAGCCGTGTAACCTCCGCCGGCAATATAGACCATTAAAAACCTGCCGAAAATCTCATTTCTTCACAACCTCATCACGGTTTTGAATTTCTATTGCAAAATGAAATGAAAATCTGGCTAGAGTGTCATTTGTATATTAAATCAGAAACCATAATAAATAACTCAGAATATTTTCAGATTTTTACAGAACTCACAAGATCCATATTGCTAACCGTGTTGGTGAAAAACTATATTCCCGACGGAGTGTTAATCCTTTATAAACAATTGAATTGCTCTAATTTCCAGTGAATATATCTAATACAATTCACGAGTATCTCAATGTGACGAAGTTTTGTCAGCTCCACAGGTAGAGTCTGGCAGTGGTTTGACCCCAGATGAATTAGACGAGAATCGCAACATTAATTTTGGCGGCGCCGATCTCAGCGTAAAAGCTTTGGGCACTGGAGAAAATCCGTCCACGATTTTCGTGAAAGAAATAGAAGATTCAGAGATGCCAGGGAATCCATCCTTTGTTGTAGTAAGTCATGAATTAGAAACTCCGGAAGGAGTCGAAGGACCAGTGCCGGTTTACGTAAAACCTGAGAAATCCGACTATCAACCGGAAACCGTCAGCAGTGCTAACAGTCTGCACGATTCTTCGTTAACACCTCCGGTAAAGAGTACTGATAATATTTCACGAATATATTTAATAAATTGATATAGATAAACGATATAGATTTAAACAAAAATGAAATTCAACGATAGATACTGTCTTTTCTAATTGATCCCCGATTTCTTAGCATACTTAATGTACAATTTCGTACTTTATCGCACACTTTATGGGAATAATTCTTCTTTTTCTCAAGGGAGCAAACGAAAACCAAACTTTATACAAGACAGACAGTGACATGCAAATTTCATGTAAGTGAACATATTTCAGAATTATTATTAACACGTTGAATGCCGCACGACTTTATGGAGCAAAATACACGAAATGGAAAAAGTATAATATTTAATCATTTTATTGAATTACGTTATATTACTACACATTCATCTAGCTGAATGGCACCGCGTTAAGTAGCATTGTTTATAATATCAAGATGTTTCCAAATAATCATCGTTTCATTAAGTGAACTATAGTAATTCGATCTAGTTGGGGGTCACCCGTGACACCCATGGCATTCAACGTGTTAATTACTGTTGTTGTTATTCTTATTATTATTGTTTGTTAATACTGTTATTATTAATGTTTATATTATTGTTGTTTATTAATATTCTTATCATCGTTAATCTTGAACGTAAAATTTTAATTTAGCGGTGACAAAAGTGACACAATCTTGTCCCACGTGTGTCGACAAATTGACGTTGGACATTAGCAATGTTTATTGCTCGGCGAATACCGCGGTTAAAGTAGCGATCAGACGATTGCGTAAAGCGAGATTGTTGCTGGACCTGAATGCATCCCAAGAAGTTCGACGTCTTCGTGCTACTATCGAATTCACTTTGGATCCGAGTTGTTCCTGCCCCCCCTTAGATTCCCGTATGTATTTTATCATGTAATCAACGATAATCTATTATTTTATTATATAATCGACGATACTCAACCATTTTATCATATAATCAACGATATTCAAACATTTCAGCATATGATCAACGATAATCAACCATCATACGCATAAAATACATACCTACAATACACAAGTAATATGTAATATTTATTGTAACAAAAAACATTCTTTTGCAGCCGGAACTTTAGCGTTAATCATAAACAAGGACAAGGATATCCTTTCGTCTGACGAACAGAAACAAACACTGGACAATTCATTTAATGTATACGGATTGCCGATGGTAACTGGCGTTCCCCCTGAGATCATCATGGCACGAACGACATTCTGTTTAAAACCGGAGAATCGGCCGATCGACGATTAAAAGCAAAAAACTTGTATACTTTTTTTTATCGACATTCAACACGCAAATAACATTGAATTTTACAGTTGGCTTTCACGATGCGCCAACAAGCGAGTGCCTCGTTTCATCTGTAAATCTCGATTATGAAGAATATGCTATTTGCAAACATCACGCAGGGTGTACACATAATTTCTTTGTTCTCTTTCGTGTCTCTTTTTTTTTTATTTACAAACATGTAAATTACATAATTAACGGTAGATCATCTTATTTTTTATCGAGTCAATAAAATTGTAAATAAATTACAAACACTTTTGACGTAATCGATGAGTTTCAACTTTTTGATTTCTCTTGTATCGTCGACAAACGTGATGAAGAAAGAGAGAGAGAGTAAAAGTGAGTGAGTGAATGAATGCGCGAGTGTGCGAATGGGAGAAGGAAAGGGGATAGAGAATATTCTATAGTCCTTTTGATGCACTTTTTATTTATTATTTTTGTATCTGATCACTACTGAAATAATTATTACAAATTAACAATCACCCTTCGAACTGTACTACATTAAATACTATTTTATTACAATGAATTTATGGTTATTCATTTTATTATTACGGCTTTCAATTTCTCTCTTTTTTTTTATCTATTGTTATACTAAGTGTTTGTCATTTAATGCTGATCTGGATTCATTTTATATTTTATAGCTACGGAGCAGTATTGATAACGTTCGAGAATAACATTCTTTTCTTTTTTTAAATCTTTGCTATCTACCATGAACATTAATGTGTGTATGTTTGTATATATGCGCACGTGTATTCCGCCTATGTATCTGTGTATCTGTGTATCTGTGTCTGTATTCGTATAAGTATATATGCTGTCTGTCTGTATATATTAGTGCGTGCGTATATATATATATCTATATACGTTCTTTTTTCAGCATTAAATATCAAATCGCAATCATCTCTGGAAGTATTACTATTTATTTACGTTGTACACAGTGAAATGCTTGCTTGAAATAAATAAAGACTATTTTTATCGTTCACTAAAGCCTATTCGATGCGACGCTCCGCAAAATGAATGCGAAACCTAACTTTATCATTAGGAATGAAAAAGAATACGTTGAACATTTATAAGAGTTGGCAGTAACATTTCTTTATCAGTTCAGTCGGCGTCGTTCGAGATTCCGATAGTCACTTCTCTAACAGATACCTTGAAGATGCGCGACACATCTTCCGCAAGAATAAATTAATATATATATATATACATATACGTATATAAATATGTATATAATACATATACATATATAGATATGTATATAATACATATACGTATATAGATATGTATATAATACATATTCAGAGTGAATCACTTAACTGTGCCACCTAAAATTACTTATAGTCTTATCTGTTGTATAAAGAAATTGTTTCAAACGAAAGTTACTTGGTATCAAGTTGATTTCCTATATTTTTATTATCAACGGTAGTTTCAGTTCTTGATGTGAAACAACTTTTGTTCTAAACACTTTCCTATACGATAAACGAATAATGGTTTACAAATAAATTTCATTGGCACAATTAAATGATTCGCCTTGTATAATACATATATATAAACAATTATATATACATATATATGTATATGTATATGTATATGCATAGAGATACTGGAATTCCATTGCGATCGATTAAATTAAAACAGAAACGCTTAATAATACTTTGTTACATTAGGATCGTTATTCGCATAACCTTGTTAATATTCGCCGATTTCCAAATACACACATACAAATTTTATTTTAACATTCACCGAATATTGAAACAGCATCGGCCCAGGCAGAACACGCAAAGTACTGGGGCAAATATCGTTGACCTGATATAGCGGCAACGTTGATCGGACGTTGGCAGTAAATGCACGAGTAAATGCATCGTCTCATTTCAAAGTGTTTGCGACTGTAGCTCCAATAATAGGTATACACTAATAGTATAAAATCGTATCATACATATTATATGAATATCCAAAAAATGGCAGCGATACGAAAGTTCTGATATGTACTTGAAATTCATATATGCAGTTAAATCCTGTTGAATATTTTTAAATATAAAATCTGTATCATGGATAAGCATAAATGTTTTTCTTACGTTCGGAACTAAATACCAGTGCGATGTTGAAAAATATACCGAATCTAATAAAAAAAAAAACAATTTTACATAAAATGTAATAGAGCATTTTAATCGTGTGTTTGTGAAATTTGAAAGATCTAACAAAACGCTCAAGGTTTCAAACGAAACAACTCGCCATTGACTTACAATAGTTCATCGCAATTACTCCTTGAAAATGATAATGAAATGAGAAGACGATAAAGGAGACGCAGGAACGCGAGATTACAGGAGAAATACTGTACTAATAAACTGAAATATTACAATGTCATACACCATTGCGTCAGTAAACGAACATTAAAATAAATGCATGTCCATCAAATAACGTGACCAACGCAAAGACAAATTCTAAAACTACGTTCCACCTGGGCAGTAATGGTCATTAGTATTTATGTTTAATTCTGTTATACCAAATGCAATAGTGTTACTTCGAAGAGACACTACTGAAAATTGTTTACAAGGAATATACGACAAAATAAAGGCAGTTTGAAATAGAGACAAATGTGATTGTGCGCTTCATATGAAAATGAAAGACAGGTAATGCAGGAAACAAAATTAATAATAACTATACGCAAGATAACGACATATCAAGACACGAGCTCTATATTAAATTATATGTGGATTTTGTTTCTCTTTTCGTTTTTTTTCGTTTTTATAATTATTAAAATATAAAGTATTAAATCATTATTATGATATTAAATCAGTCGGGCTTACCGCAGTTCGGGCAGGCATCAGGCATTAGTATAATTATACATCAACTCGAACTAAGTGGAGTTGAAATAATATATATATTAGTACATGCTACTTTGATACATTTTAAATATACATACATATTATAATATAATGTATAATATATATTATATTATATTATATATATATTACTTGAATCTTATTAATTATCCAAATTCTACAGTACAATAAGATCAAGCTCTAATCGAATAATTAAGATGAGACATGTTATTCTCGCTCTGATTTAATTTATATACTATGATACGCACTAAAATATTGTATGTTAAGGATGGATTTAATATAGAGCGTGCCTCTTCTACGCAATTTTGAATGAAATCAGTGACGGTATCAAAGAAGTCACGTAAAACAATTCACTTTGCTCTGTTACTTTCGATGTTAATGCGCTTTAAGTGCAAAAAAAGTCAATCTATATTGATTCCGATTATCAAATGTACATTCATGAATGTACATGAACGACCAACAAGTGACAAACGTCATTTTGTTTGACGACATAAATATACGTTTATCGTATTCGATGACCAGCGATTGCTATAGTAATCGTTAATACAACTTAAATGCATCAGAGATAATAGAGGAACTCACGTGAACATTAGCATTATAGTCTTCAGTAGATTTTAGGTGCCGAACGATCATTAATGGGTCCGCTGGTTTTTCTCAAAGAAGTCCCCCTCCGTATTTGATCCATGAGAGAATCTCTAACTTGCAACGGATCCATAATAGGTACGCGATTACCCATAATACGTCTCACGCTTGCCGATTTACTTGACATATTCCCTTGTATATTTTGTTGTTGTTGCGCCAATTTAGCATTTAAAGTTTCAAGAAAACCGCTTGGCGTTTTAGTGTTTTTCGTTATTTGCTGATCAATAGAGTGCTTCCTTGAAGATTTAGGACTGCTATTAGAGTTATTGCCGCCCGTAGCATTATTACCTGTTGTACTGTTAATAAGTTTAGCGCTAAGTACTGCCATAAAGCTCTGACCCACTCCTCCTGGACCTTGACCTTGAATATTTACACCCGCGCTGATCGTACTCATTTGCGTAGTGACCGATCCACGTTCTTGGGATGTCGAACGAATCGCTGCACACGAACGTTCGACAGAAGACCGAGTAACTTGTAATACGGTATTGTGTTGTAACGCGCCAGTCTGATTGTTATGAGACTGTGTCTGATTCGTAGCCTTCCGTAAAAGAGAAGGACTGGCAGGAGTATGACGCAGTTCTGTAAGAGTCCTTACTGTTTCTGACACAGAGACGGACCTACAATACCAAATACATATTGCGTTAAATCGGACTTCAACCGTGCTATTCAAAGATACTTTGTTTTCATAGGAGTCAAAGGGTATCCCCTACCGCTGAGGAGTAGGACTGGCAGTAGGCGAAGAACCTTCTAATAAGAATGCTGGCGGTGGCGGAAGATTTTCAGCTTCATCGCAAACATTGTCAGTACGTTCATCGCTAGAACCTGATACAGGATTGCTGAATGTAGCAGTTATGATTGTAGATGTGCGTCTTGTAGGCGGAGGAGGTTTGTTTGCTTGTTGTATCGATCCTCTGCGAACCATTAAGGTAGACGCAGCACCAGGTACATTCCAAGCATTCTCATTTTGATTCTGAAGCGAATGAGAATGCGGTATAGTAGTCTGACTTCCATAGCCACTGCTAGATTCCGCGCTAGACTCTGACGTTTGGCTTCCACCGTCCTTTTCTGTCACTTCAATCTAAAACAATTAGTCCATATAAATATTTATAAATACAGTGGTACCTCGACTTACGAACCACTATACATACGAACTTTTTTTTCAAACGATTTTCAATATTTCTATGATTACTAATATTTTTTGTTGGGAGGCATATATTTTTATATATTGCATTTTGTAAAGAACGTTGTAACATATTCAAGTATGCTGAGAGATTTTGAAGATAAGAGAGCAATTTAATTTTATTATAATAATATGTCAATTTGTTGTTTATATTATAAATCACCAAAGTAATGGTCATCATCAGTGATGCACTCAACAATATCAAAACACTATATGTAATATGTTTATGAATATACAAATTCGTACAAAGTATGTTTCCTATTTAATTGTAAAACCAGTATTAACATATCAGAAAGCGTCTCGTGATAACTTATTATTCAAAGCGAGAACGGATTGAGATGATTTACATTTATAATGAAGCCAAACGTAACTGTACATTGCTTACATCCTAATAATACAGTAAAAAGTTTCGCGAAACCAAGCGTTAAGAATAGAAAATCTGAGAGTACTGCTAATTAAAACCTGCACTTTAATTTTAGACAACTGGAGCGAGAAGCTAACACCAGTAAATTAAATATACAGTGTGTGCTCAATTAACAGGAATTTGATCTATTCATTTTTTAGAAATTTCAAGGTAGGAATTCTGAAAATTGCATCTTCTGTCAATGGTCAATGCAATAATTTATAAATAACGAAATAAATTTTTTATAAAATTATTATTTATATAATTTCAAATAAATAATTAAATGATTCTTTGTAAAGTTAACTCGTTTTGCAACAATTTTATTGTATGATATAGATTCTCCAAAAGATTTGTCATTAAATGGTTCTAAAATTTGTAGTACCAATATGATAGCTACCTAGAGCATTATTAAATTCAACGTAACGTGTTAACATGTTCATTAAATTCAACATCACTTGAATCATTTGTTGATCAAAAACTAAAAGAATTCATAACATAAAAACAAATTTAATCTATCTAACACTGTTTTGGAATTGGTACAATTTATTTTTTCAATATGCAAAATCACTTCAAAGTGATCTTTCAAACAGACTTGAATATGTTTTAATGTTCACTACAAGATACCGTAAACAGAAAAATTACCTGCTATCAGAAATACTGACAATCTTAAGGTAATTAAAAAAATGTTCATTCCGTGGTATTTCTCCTTCGAATCGACTCAAATTGGGCTTTAAATAGTTGTCGTATCAATAAAAACGGAGAAAATATTTAAGTATCCTTCTTTAGCTGAAACACCCTATATCATGATATATATACCTTTTCAGTCCCCGACACAGTTAACGACGCAGGAGGTGGAGGCAAAGGTAGCTGCATTTCTTGAGCACGACTTGCTGCTAAATTTGCTAATTCATGCATGTTCACGTACATCGGTTGCTGAAGCTGGTGAGTTGCTAATTCTATAATATATTAGCACGTTAAACATAGTTGCATTTTAAACAATGTAATTAGTAAAAAGTAATAAATACCTTTTGCTAAATGGGCTGGAAGCGGTAATTTGGGTTTACCTCGAGGGCTTCCGGGAGGCTCATTCTTTAACGGAACTGTCGGTCGTTCTAAACTAGAACACCTGTTCGGTATAGGAGGACGATTACTACCATTATTCCTACGTAATTGTACTCTAGATGCTTGTTGATTTGAGGAAGAACACGACGAGGAAGAAGAGACTGGAGAAGCTGGTTGACTATGACAACAACCGCTATTGTCTGGAGCTTGGAATGTGTAAACGCTGAGAGCTGGTCTTTGATGGCCTTTCTCATAAGCTGCAGCAATAAACGATATTATAAATTAAAAGCAAAGAATTATAATACTAACAGTATAGTTTCCTTACCGGAAGAAATTGTATGCGGCCGTTCGTTGATCGAGTTCTGATTTTGCCTATCGTATTGAACTGATGTTTCCTGTAAGTCAGGCCAAGTAGCAGTGGTTACAGGTCTTGTTGTTGTACAACCAGTATTTTGATTATTTTGAGAAGACACATTTGATACCTACGACAACATAGTTACCTTCAGCAATAAAACAGGAACATTCGTATTCAAAGTAATAGAACGCTATTTAGTATCGAAAGAGAAGAGGGAAAACGTGAAACGCTAGCAGGCTTCTAATTTCTAGCAACCTTACCTGATGTTCAGAAATTGGTTGTGTATATAATGTATCCTGTGAAGTGAAGCCAGAGTCACGGGAACTACCGTTTGCCAAGTGGCGCAGCGTCATCATACCACTGATGCTGGAGGGCCTGACACCGACAGACTACAACGAGTACAACATCGACTACCACATACACTAAGCTGATGCCAAATGGCGTTCATGCTGTAATCTACGAGCAACTACTTACATGGTGTACAGACGGTGCATAAACTAATATATTATATGGTGATGTAACTAATATGCCATGCATTATAAAGGCTAGCATTCTTAGTTCAATGACTTAGTACAAAGAAAGGAGAATTAATATTATTTTTATATGCCTCTAAAGTTTTCACCTGAGAAAGTGATCTATGCCAAGGATGTCCAGATGGGCTGGGATGACTTTTGCAAGAACCACTGCTACTACTAGTTAAAGAACTGATTGAACACATTGAACTTTTCCTCGATCCGAGAGACAGAGAAGGACTGGAAGGAGGCGTAGCTAGTGACCATTGTGTAACGTCGCAACCTTTTATATCTGTTATCACTTGTTCTGATGCAGGTGGTAAATGATGTGGGGAGGCAGCATGTCGTTGTAACTGATCGGAAACTTCTTGAAGGTGTGTCAGTTCCATTAGCATCGCAATTTCCTCATCCTACACATTTTTGTATGAATTATTGTAAGCGTTATTGAGAAATTGAATTGATAACTACTTAGTAAATGTAATCAACTTTACTAACAAGCACTGGTTTTAAAAATCTGGCAAGAAGACAAAATCTCCCTCTTTCTTCGAGCAGAGCTGCGCGAACGGCTCTTCTTTCTGTTTCTTCTAAACTTAGGCGTTTTTCTTGGACAACTGCAGCAGAAGATTCTAGCATTCGATTAAATTCAACATCACCTGTCAAAGTTCCATGACTTTGTGGTTGTCCTTGCCCATGTAAATGCTGTCCTTTACGTGCCTTTTTCTTTTGTAATCGTAATGTATCTGTAGATCGCTTCTTCAGTTCTGCTCTTGCTTTCTTATATTCTGCAATGGATATGTAGAACAAATTAAAATTAGATCCTTCAAAAACTTATAATATCTTCAAATTATTATAATATCTTCTACTGACCTTTGGCATGTTCTTTATCTAAATTTATTAAAGATTTTTTCCAATCTTCTAATTTCTCTTGGAGTGGCAAGACCAAGCAATCCATAATAGCACTAACAAGAATAAATTTAAGTACAAACTGAACAATAAAAATGAGGAAGTGTAAAGTTATCAAGAAACACTTACCTGGTAAAGGATTTCATACGTGTCTCTACAGCTTTATGTCTAAGACATATCCGAGTTAAAGCAGTCCCAATTTCTTTTGTTGCGCCTTAATTGCAAACAATTTCTTAATTTTACGTATACTTACATAGTATCATAAAAATGGAAATTAGTTTTTAATTTAAAAAATAAACATAAATGTATGAAACTACTGCAATACCATGTACTTAATTAAATATTAGAAACTCATTTAGAATGTAAGTATGTAATGATACCACGAGTGATTTACCTCTTGCATTAGTTGCAGCATCAGCAATTTTTTGAAAAGTTTCAAGATACGCTGAAACAGCTAAAATAGCAGCTCTACAAAAATGAGAATGCAATTAACATTGTTTTTAAAATTCATAAACTAAAATTATAAAATATTAAATTGTTAATATATCCTGGACTAATTTTCATAATCTTTTCTTATTTTAATGCATAACACAAGAATATAATATTTATGTAGATGATACAATTTATCAATAAAATAAGAAATAATATTAAGCTGTTAAATGAAACTATTACCTTAAGCAGGAATGTAATTTCGTTGCTTTAGAGATTAAATCTTCCCATAATGGTGCTCCATTCTAAAAACAATAAATTTTGTAACAGATTCTTATTTATAATATTATCTCATATATCTTTAATAATCTCTACCGCATATATAAATATATCTAATTGACATAGATGTATTTTATTTCTCTTTAACTATATGTTACAAGTTATCATAGAATTATAACACACATTGGAATGTAGATAATATAATCGCATACGCCTACTTGTGTTTTATGATTAGATGTTTTTGTAAAATGAACTTCGAAAATAAAATAGTATAATGGAAAACATGAAAATAAAAATTTAATAAAAGGAAGTAGTTAATAATCTCTTTATATTTTGAAAAACATATTTATACGTAAATGTAAACCAAACTTAGATGAAGTATGATATATAATATATATTGCACATATATGCTAAAAATCATAAATGCAAAAACATTTGTTGTACATTTCACGTCAAAGTACATCTAAATTAATAAAAAGCAGTAAATGTAAAATAGTACTTGAAACAAAATATAAAATTGTTTCTAGAATGTATAAAAATATATAAATGTAAATAAAAATTATTCAAATAAGTCTAAACATATTTTAATCATCAAGATATTATTTGCATACATTTGATTTTCTGTACATCAATTAGCATAATGTTTTGGATATTTAAAGCGCTTGAAAAACTCAAAATAATATAGCTTTATTACGTTTGTTTACAATTCTAATAATTTTATTACGCAAATTTGTAGACTACATTTGTATAATTATTTTCCTAATTCTCAATATTCAAACGCTTTCTTCTCAAAATTCAATTAACTCCGGTTGTCAGTAAAAAAAAATTGAATATTCCGACACTTTATAAACATGTGTAAATTAGCGTCTGTCCTCATTCTGCCGCATTAAAGTAACTCGATAATTTTGAAGAATAAACTTCTAAAATTAAAGCTTCGCTCACAACGTTTGCGCCTAATCTAATACCGAGAACCAACAGAATCACATTACTTTTACGATTGTATTTAATGATTTCATAATATTTACGAAATATGGGACTCGAAGGGACTGCATATCGACATCGCGCCTTCGCCTGCATCGTAAATTGTGCAACGGTACAGAAACATACAAAAAACAATGGACAGGAAAAACGCGGTCGAATCTCACTATTTAATATCGAGCGTTAACAAACGTATTATTACTTACCTTCATATCGGTAATAATCTGTTGAAAGAGGCCACCCAAAGCACTACACTCTCTCTCAATTGTTGCATCCATCTTTGACGGTATGAAATTGTTTTGTTAGTTGGCCTCAATAAAGTTCTTCCGCATCAGAATTGTTGGAAAGTTCACTTCTTGTCATCTGTGCATGGATATACGGAGTTGCCGTAGGAATACTGGCGATTCGTGTAATTCGCCATTTTCAGTAACAGGGAACGACAATTTTAAAGTAACACGCAACGAGACACGATAAAGTATATCTACATAAACTGGACTCTCACGTACGCCACGACGATCCTTTTAACCGAGCTGATTAGAAATGCGAGGGATCGCTATCGATGTTTCACAACCGCTTAGGAGGATTTGAAATCATAACATTGATTAGTTCCACGAAGAAAGATTGTAAACACGAGGGAACAGGTTTATCGAAACAACGCACTTATCGCGACGATCAAGTATGGCTCGCGTCTGCGTTGATTCTGTTTTCGTTGTAATATCTGGATATCCGTGGGTGCCCCCCTACGGCGACCCCGTTACAGAACTTCAAATTGAGGATTCGGAGTGTATCTAATCGTTACTCAGGGTAAGGGTTCTCTCTCTTTCTCTCTCTCCCTCTCTCCTTCTCTCCCCCTTTCTCTTTCTCTACCCCTTCGCCAATCACTTCCGGAGTGTCGACTGTTGAAAGAGGACATCCTGCATCATTGCTCGCTTATTCTGATTGGTTATTCGATACAGCTATGGGGAAATATTTGGCACATACATTGTAAATAGTTTTTAATAATGAATCTCGAAGGAAAAATGTAGCTTTTTCTTAGTTGAAACGTAAGTAGAACTACACTGATTATGCGACTAATTTTAAAAATATTTTTCTGTTGTGGTAACTTGGTAACCATAAATTAATTTCAGATTTTACATTTGTAATGTTCCTACTGTATTCTAAAATACTGTGAAATACATTATTGTTTGGTATACTGTTAAATAAAATAATTATACACCACTCTCCTACTTTTTGTGATATGTTGCGGAAAACAGCATTCCCATCTATGATACGACGTTCTGTGCCGGCGGTCTTTCTTCAATTTAAAATTTTACTTGGAATCTCAAATAAGTTGGAAAAAGGAAGTATTAATCTGAAAGTGACAATTATGAGCCTTGTATTGAGATATAACGAATCGTTCTATGATATAATATGGCAATGTTTTATAAAATTGCTTGAAGTTATGCCGAGCGTTTTAAAATTTATCACGGCGACTGGAACTGTTGCGGTTACTTCATATGCGTTTTATCGTGTTTATGGTAGATTCAGTTTGCAATGTTACAGAATTTTTCACAGATAAAATTTTTCTACTTATTGAATTTTTAATTCTTCCAATTATTTAAATTTTATGTTTTTTAATTAAGTTACAGCGCGTCCGTTTAAAAAATTCAAACATGATGTAAAACACAATAAGACAATAGGATTAGAGGAAATTCGAAATTATAATCGTTCTGTCATTAGGCAGCGAAGCATAATTAGTCACAAAGAATTGTTCCATAAACTGGAATATGCAGCTGACGTAAACAAACATTTTATTATAAAATATTATATAACATAAGTTACAGTAAAAGTTACAGTATGTACAAGTCATATTTGAACATGCTTATTAAACTTCTCTGACCAGTTGTTTGTTTTTGTTTGCAGAACTGTTATGATAAAGTTTGTGCATTAAAATGCATTGATATATCTGTATATTGTCCACAATTGTTAAATGTAAAGTCTTCAGTTAATGGCTTAACACCCTTTCATCGAGTTTGTTACAATGGACATGCATGCTTAATAACTTTTATGTTGGGAAAAGGTATGCACAAAGTAAACAACAAATAGTAATATTTAATGAAAAACTAATTTGCTTTAATGAAATACATTTATGAAATAAACATAGGTGCAGATCCATTTATAACTACAGTAGCAGGGGAAAATGCTTTATGTATGGCTGTTCACTATTATCTCAATAATCCATCCAATAATGATTTTTCATGTCTTACAATGCTACAAGAAACAGGTTTATTTTATATATAATTTTATGCATACTATTTTAAAAGAGTACTTATTTTAAACAAGAAATATTTTCTTTGTCAGGATGCAAATTTGGTATTAAAAACAAATGGTATAAGATTTTATTAAAGATGGCAGTTCATAAAAATCATACCAAATTAATACAATGGTTGATTTTAAATCAAGAAGCCCCATTACGTAAAATTTCCAGATGTTGTTCCAGTCCACCAATAATAAATAATTACAAACTTCATTAGTGTCGTAAAAATATGTGTACATCATTTATATAAAAAGAAATTAAATTATTTATATCACTATATATATATATATATATATATATATATATATATATATATATATATATATATATATATTATAATTACAACAAAGTATATAATTTTCATTGTACTTAAATATGATATGAAATGTAAACTAAATGTAATTTTATTATGATCAACATGATCATAAAATTATATACATACTATGAAAATATAATGCTGTTTTATAATTTGATGTTTTTATGATTCCTTTAATGTTTCATTTTTAATCTTGCCGCAGTTAAGATTGCGTCTATATCTTAAACATTAGGTTACTCGTTACACTGCACTGTAGGGTTAAAATTGATTACAGCGCCAAAGCATCGTGCATTGTATTTGAACTCTTAATACGACAATTGTTGTCAAAATAGACTGACTAGCTTACTAAACAACTTTAATTTAAAATTTCCGAAATCTTATCAAATTCGATTGAGCTGTAATTTTGCACGTAGTTTCATCTTACATAAAAACAACGTCTGCGAGAATGATTTTTGAATCTGCACCCCGTTTGTATGCTGGTTTATCATATTTACTACTTGTTCAATTTTAATCACTTTGCTTAATGTAGTTCTCCTATTGACCATTCTTTAAGTGTAGAGGGCAGAGCAAAACTTCTGATTTTTTACACAGTCGGTAATTCAGAACATGTGACGTCAGTCTCATAAGCTTGCAATGTCTATCTTATACTTCGTCTGTGCTACTAACAAGTCTAAAATCTTGTATTATCGGTAACATCGAGGCTAATCGGTTGCGATAGATTTATAATTTAATGTTAATGTGAATAACAATTTAGTACTTGTGATGAAATCATTTTATTTGTATAAATATGTCGGACTATATTTAATATTTTGATTAAATAAGTGTAAACAACTGAGTATATAAAAAAATTTAATATTGAAGAAAAAATAAAAACAGAATGTTTTGTTTATTTACTTGAATTTGTTTATACTCTGTTGATAATGTTGTAAATGACGGGGAAACGGTAAGAGGGTTACGTTGGACCAGACCTAACCGCTAGAATATGTGACAAACAGTTACATTGGTTGTCCAGTCTATTCTATCTCTCGTCAATGTTAAAACGTCCGCCTTTTTTACACGATCGTTATTTCGTACCATCGGGTACGAAGTTTCTGAAAAGTTATTTGTTGTATATATATCAAAAGGCTCTAGATAACACCTAAGTAAACGTGCTTATGTATAGAGGGTAAAATTCAAATTTCTCACGATGTTACATAACCCTTATCTGCTGTATGATGACTTCACTAAGCCACGTGAACTTTGACCTCCCCTGAACCTGTCCTTACCAGCCCTGTCCAGTCTTGATTGACAGTGTTTAATAAACAAAAATTGTCAAATTTCAAGTTCAAATATTCGTTATACGATGGCAAACACTGGTTTATTAGTTTTAACAAATCCATCAAAAGTGACAAAATTATTACCAATTATCAAAAAACATGTGTTAAAAACTTTATACATTCAATATCTCCCAGAGAAGAACATTTTTAAATCAGGAAAGTACGTTGTTTCTAATTCTCCGCAAAGACTAACAGACTATGCTCGAACAATTTCCAATATTTACATTGACACATCTGCAATATCTTCACGACTTGACATTCGAGTTTTATTGACAAGTATGAAAACTTCGAATTTATCGATAATAAATACAAAAAAGCCCGTGGAAATTGTAATTTTTGACCACAACTACAGTAAAAGAGAAGCTGA
The DNA here is from genome assembly GCF_051020985.1 of Nomia melanderi. Taxonomy (NCBI): domain Eukaryota; kingdom Metazoa; phylum Arthropoda; class Insecta; order Hymenoptera; family Halictidae; genus Nomia; species Nomia melanderi. The sequence goes on from NC_135005.1 coordinate 9,853,270, forward strand.
TACATTTATACAAGACTGTTTAGTTAATACTTCTGTAGGATGTGATTTCATTAGTTTAAATGATAATCAAAAAGTGGAGGACACAGATGTAAAGCCTTGTACAGAAGGAAAAACTTATAAGAATGTAGTACTGGGTGGTACGTTTGATCGAATACATAATGGTCATAAGATATTTTTAAGTGAAGCTGTGTTGCGTTGCGTAGAAAAACTTACAGTTGGCGTAACCAATACAAATATGTTACAGGGTAAGAATTTTAAACAGTAACTTTAAAATAAAAATATTTCATGTTTCATCTAACATAATTTAACAATCTTTGAAGGAAAATTATTATGGGAATTGATACAACCATACACAGAAAGAATAATGAATCTTAAAGACTTTCTAGAAGATATAGATTCAACATTAGTATATGATGTGGTTGTAATAAATGATATGTATGGTCCAACAAAGGATGATCCAACATTTGAATTAATAGTAGTTAGTGAAGAAACAAAACGTGGTGGAGATAAAGTCAATGAACTGCGTATGCAAAGAAATCTGAATAAATTAGATATTCATGTTGTGAAATTAGTAAAGGATGAAAATCATAGGGAATACGAAGAAAATAAAATCAGTTCAAGTAATAATAGAATACGATTACTAGGAACACGACTTCGACCTCCTGTATGTATGAAACATGCAACAATTAACAAAAATTTTAATTTCATTATTTTTTAGAGAATAGAAAACAAATCTTTGAAACCCTACATTATTGGTTTAACTGGTGGAATCGCAAGTGGAAAGTCATCTGTGGCTGAAAAATTGGAAGAATTGGGTGCAGGTCTTGTAAATTGTGATAAAATAGCTCATGATTTATACTTACCTGGAAAACGTTGTTTTGATGCAACAGTTAAAGCTTTTGGTCCCACTATTCTCAGATCCGATGGATTTATTGATAGAAAAGTACTTGGAAATATAGTATTTAATGATAAAGTAAGTTCACATAAATTTGTAGTTTTTGTATTTATCTTGTTATTGGGCTTAAAATTTTTGAAAATATAAATTTATTTACAGATACAGTTAGATAAATTGAATAAAATCCTTTGGCCCATAATTTTGGATGAAGCAAAGGTACAAATAAATGATTTTTATAAAAAGGGATTTGATGTTATTGTAATGGAAGCAGCAGTTTTAATCCAAGCTGAATGGCAAAGTAACTGTCATGAGATTTGGACATGTATCATTCCTCAAGAAGAGGTCAGCCCTTCTTAATTATATTACATAAAATTGTGTTATTTTGAAAAAATGAATGCTCATGTTTTCTTGTTCATAGTATGGAAGTGTTTGTTGATGAATTTTTTTTAATTAAAATATTTTATTTGGTATAAAATACTGTAACAATCTATATAACAGTATTATTTATGATACAATAATTTAAATCTGTACTATTTTTTCAATTTATAGGCCATAAAACGAGTGATAGAGAGAAATGGATTAACCGAAGCTGATGCAAAATTAAGAATTCAAGTTCAACCTAGTAATGTGGAACAAATTAATGTAGCTAATGTTGTCATATGTACCTTATGGAGTCATGATATTACTCGAAGTCAAGTACAAAAAGCATGGGATGAATTAAGGGTTTTTTTGTTAGCCCAAAATAAGAGTTAATTAGTACAATAAAAAACATATTTTTTTAATAAAATGTGGGTTTGGTGTAAATTGCATTTAAATAAATTTATAAGATATTTTTGTTAATGTTAATATTAAAGTAATTAATTATTTTTAACGTTTCTTTAAATAGATGGATTTAATTTTTTCTGTAATATTGTTATGGATAGTCGCAGTACAAATATTTTCATAGAACTTTTCCAATATAATATAAATTGTGTACAATATCTAATTAAATAATGGCATTCAGTAAACGTAATTTTATATATTGTGTATAATATATACAAAAATTTGTTACGAGTAAGAAGAGTTATGATTACAATACCTATTTTGAACACATACAATGAAAATAATACAAAAAGAAATATAAAATTATTTTCTATACCATGTATTACATTGCAAGTTATTACTTTGTAAATAATATATTTTCATTTAACATACTTTTCATTTCTTCATCTGCGTAATTGTACATTTTAGTAACTATTGTACTTATAAACGAAGCAAAATCAGCTTTGAGTTTATTTCCACCACTATCTACATTACATTTAACATGAGACACTTTTACAAATGTTGAAGCTATATTTATATTAAAATAAAAATGTATTACTGTTCATATAAATAATAGATGACAAAGTTAAAGTTAGTAATATTATGTGTATTCATACTTACAAATAATTTTTGATATTTCGGGATTTTTTTTCTCGGGATCATAACAAAATATGACACATTTATCTGAACCTAATTTTGTTTGATTTACGAAGTAGTCATATAATTCTTGCATTTGTTTCAAACATTCATTAGATTGCTCACTATACACGAATATAACACCATGTACATTTTTTCTTATAGCTGGCCAACAATTTTCAAATCTAAAATATTATTGGATTACATGTACTATATTTGGTATTATATTACAATAATCTATTAAAATAAAATACTCATAGATACTTCTGATTTCCACTACAATCCCATAACTCGATATCTTTTGTAATACTTTTGTTATTCACGTTTATATTTTGTACTTCAAATTCTAATATTCGAACACCTTGCGTAGGATAATATTCATATGGTATTTCAGTGGCATCCGCAAGAAAATTCGATATTGTTGTTTTACCGCTCTAAAACATGTCCTTATCAGTTATTAAGATATAATAGAATTTAGTTTACATTTACATATAGGGTGTCCGAAACTTGGGCGGTGAAATTTGCGAGGGCTTAATCTATTAATAATAGAAAAAAAATGTTATATAAAGTTTATAAGGAAACGCTTTGTTATAAAATTACAAAGAAATATTGTAGTATCTTTTATTAAGTCTATAATAATTATTTATTAATAACCAAAGTATTAACGTATGATAGATTACATGTACTTAAACAAATTAAATATACACAGTCAACCTTCTGTGTGTTCTGTTAAAAACTACGTAGTTATTTATTTCATATGTATATATAATATTTGTTTATAATTCTATAACGGAGTGTATTCCGAGAAGTTTTGTATAACATTTTTTTCTCTTTTTATATATGGATTAAACCCTTGTAGTTTGGCCGTCTAAATTTCCGATACCTTGTATATATATTAATTATGTATTCTTTTCACTTTCATTTCATATTTTTATTAATTAAAAAAAAAGAAAAATGGAGAATCATTTTGATGTCATCTTAAAATTTGAAACATTACCCTAGCAGGTCCTACAACTATTATTTTCAACGGTTGCATGTTTCAAGTGTACTCCGATTCAGCACAAATGTCATACTACAAACTCGAATGTTTTGGAAATTGTTGCCATAGCAACCGGTCTTAATCTTCTATGTTGGTAATTAAGGAATAAATAGATAACTCTTTGTAATAACTATTTGTATAATAATGTTGGTGCAATTTAATAAACATATCATTGATCATAAGACGCTGTTTACAAATTAATGAAGAACACCATCCTGATATAGATTAATTTATTGAATTACATTAAAATTTCAATATCAATATAACATTGAAACGGAAATGTTTGGATGTCAAATAGGATCAATAGTATACTGTCTACAAAACTGAACTATTTAAAAATGTTGAATCTTTTGGAAAACGTATATTTTGTTCATTTCAAAGTGAATAATAATATTTTTATCAATTGTTGCATCTACTTACAATTCTATTTACCTCAGTAATACAAATATATTGTTACATACAATAACTCATTAAAGTCAATGATTATAATAATTAAATAATCGCAATTTCACAATAATTCGGAAGAATAATGACTCACAATCAAGTGTTACTTTATTGTAAATATAAATTAACACGTTGACCACCAAATCGGTACTCATTAAATTATTCATCTAATAAAAATAATTTTCCTAAGAACACAGAAATTGTAAAGGTTTTTGCACAACGATTGCTCTGTCAAACTTCTTATGTTTCAAATATACAAAAAAATTTCATTCACGCAGAAAATTAATTTGTAAATTTATAAAAAAAAAACATTCAAATTACCCAAATGTGGGTAACGTGGCGGTCAAAGTATTAATGGATACAAACTGAACTATGAGTCAGTCGAATTAGATCTAGTAACATAACAAAAAGTATTTTAATCAAAAGTTCATTGAAATAAAATGATGAATTTATTGATATAATCCAAAGTTAGAAAGCATGCAATTTTTATCTGATTTGTACATTAGGTACAAATTAAACTATTTAACCCATTCGTGCAGCACTCATTTTGTATAATACGAGTCTGACTCGTTTTTCTGCGTGAGTGGGTTAAAGAAATAATTAAAATAATGCATATTTGGCCTCAGTTGTATTACTGAATTTATCTTTCTATTTAGTGTAAGAACATTTACTTTTTACACATGGAAGATACTTTAAAAATTTTGTTGATATCAACCACTTTTTCAATTAATATCAATAAACTTTTGTTTTAAACATTTTTGCTATGTTACTAGAATCTTATATAAGATGTTACATTTAATAAAAGAGATAACCATTTAAACACATTATCATTATTTAGACATAACATGTCATTTATAAGAAAGAATACTCTTTAAATATTTAATATTATAGACAATGAATATTATACATATAGATATATGTGTACATGAATTCTATATATTTATAAATATAAATTGAAAAGTTCTTATGTTATTATTGCAGGTTATTCGAGTTTTAGAATCTCTTCTGCAATACGCAGTAATTCACACAATATATATAAATCGAAGTGATCAAATTAAAATTCAAATTATTAATTTTGTTCAAATGTTGTTATTTTAAGCCATTGTAATATCTTGCAGAACTGACTTAGTTTCATCTGGGTAGCTTAAACCATACAAGGCTAACAGTGCTGCTTTCGCAGCTATTTTCTTGGCATCTTTTTTGTTTTTTGCTGTAATATACACATAATTCTTTAATAAACCAATAATTAAAATTATGAAATATATGTTTGTTATTTATATGTAAATTTACGTAAACGCAATTGATTATTTATTGTTATAAATGACTCTGATCATAGTATATATGTAATATATTACCTGTTCCTGTGTATTCAATACCGTCAATTTCTACAGCAAGAGTAAACATTGTGTTTGGTGGATTACCAACGCGATTCAATTCTACGTATGTTAAACCTGGTCTCATTTGGTTTAATAACATTACAGGGTGTATGTTTGTAGCATTCGGTGGGAGTTCTTTCTGAACTGGAGTCTTTGGAACATGAGCGATTTCTTTTTTAACTCCTTTAACAGGAGATGGTAATCCAGGTCTTGAAACGGGGACTGATGTTCCTTGATTATGCCACTCCAGGAAAAGCTTATATAATGCAAAACTAGCCAAAGAACTCCATGGAATTTCATCACTCTCATCAACAGTAGTGTCCATAGGTGTTCCACCTTCTTCATTATTATCATCCTTCGATACGCTCGATGAATCTGTTGATTGATTTAGTCCATCTGATTCAGCATCAATACGTGCTTTAAGAGATGCTGCTGTCATTTTTTCAAGTAATAAAGCTTTCAATGCATTTTCCGCGGCATTTTGTCGAGCAAGTGGCTTAGACAATCCTTGTCCAACATAGGTTTTTCCGTCAAGCTGTTATCAATAATATCAAGTTAATAATCAGTTAATTATACTTCATACTAGAGAAGAGGTAGAATTGTATTTATTAAAATAAATTTTAACATAATAAATTTTAAAACACTGATAGCGTTATTAACACATTCACGACCGAAAAATCTTTTGCTTTTCTAATTCTCATTGCTAGAGAAAATGAAAAAAATCTTAAGCTAATTGCGGAAAATCTCTAACGTTAAAACAGAGACAAAAATTCGAAAATTTGTTTTGAAATATTAGTCTTGCGACGATCTGTTATTTAAAAGTTATTATGTTTGAAAAGACGTGAATTCACGCCAGTGATTGCGAATGTGTTAATATACAAATAGGAATACAATATTTTAAGTACCTCTGCATGAACAAGATAAAGTGAATTCGGCATTCCCTGAGTTTCAGGAAATGTAAACTGTACCCCAGCTTTCATTTCATTTAGTACCATAATTGCATTTTTTGGTTGCAACGTTTTCCTTAAACGTTGATTCAAACGAAGTCGCTTGAGTCGTTTATTTACTCTAACTAAATTGATAAAGTTCATTTAGTACATAAAAGTAAAAGATGTATAAAAACCTTATATTTTTTTTAAAAAGTATCAGTAAATTAATGTTCACAAATTATTAAAAATGCTATAGCTCAACAAAATATTGGAGCATTAAGCAATTCTAATTTTCAAATTTGCGCAGTGAATTGTCATCAGCATAACAAATTAATACAATTGAATGCAAAAAAATTTGAAGTTCCACAATTAAACGTATTTTTAATAATTAACTTATATTTACTTCAATTGTAAATATACTTTTTTGATATTTAAAAAAAATTCAAAATACAGAATATTTTATTATCTCTTAGTGTAATAGAATAATAACATAATTGAGAGTACTTACACCCAGGTAATTTGCGTCTCCATCTTGGTTGTTGTTCTTGCATTTCAGCATCAGTATTCTCAGATGCTTGACTCTCACTCTTTGTTTCAGACGCATTATTTGTTAATGGTGCCGTAGGACTAGAATTAGATGTTGGAGGTATTGGAGTAGGTATTGGTGGTTGAGAAGATGGAACAGGATTACTTTGCACAGCTGGTGTAGCCTGCTGCTGTGTATGGGATATTTGTTTCAAAATTGGCTTCAATCGTTGAAGTAGGGCTGGAGATTGAAGTTGTGTTGGAGTCTGAGACTGTGATTGTTGTTGATGTTGTTGAGATTGTGGTTGTGGAACTGGTTGAGGTTGAGGTTGAGATTGAGGTTGCGATTGAATTTGAGATGAACTTGTAATAGGCTGTTGTGGTTGTTTTATTTGTTGCTGTGGCGGTGGTGGAGGTGGTTGTTGTTGCTGCTGCTGCTGCTGCTGCTGCTGTTGTTGTTGCTGTTGCGGTTGGGATTTCCCTTGTTGTAAATTTCTTGATGGAATTTGTTGTTGTTGTTGTTGCTTAAACGCTTGTACGTTTTGTGCACTTCCTTGTTTATAATTGCTCTGCTGATTAGAAGCGGGTTGGGAACCTTGGAAGCCTCCTTGATTATACTGTAAAAAAGAGGGTGGGTCGCCGCTACACAAGGAACCTCTACGGTTGTGCTATCCCACCAAGGTCTAGCATCGTATATGTACTCGGAAGCAGTCTAATGCTACCCCCATAACTCATACCGACCAAAGTACTTTTGTGGCCAATATTTTTCATTTATAACTGAGCTGAGTTTATAAAATGTTTTCTGCAATAAAAAATATGAGTAAGAAATAATCAAAATTTCTAATTGCAAACAATAATCCCTTCTTTGTTCTACAATAAAAAATTAATTTTATAATATACTATAAGAAAATAATTTGTATACATTTATAAGAGCCAAAATAATATAAATAAATTTGTACAAGTAATGGGGGTTTTAAGTAACAAAAGAATTAACTTAATTGAATGGAAAACAGATTGTGTATAATGTAACCTTATCTTTCCCATTTCAAAATATTATTATTTAAAATTATAAATATTATAAGTCACATTGTGTAAACATCAGTTCAGTATGTTATTAAAAATATGGCCTATGGCAGGCTATGCTATGTGGGTAACTGACGATCTAGCCCCTGGCTGAATAGACCTCCTCGGTATTGTTGTATAGCTACTAGTTCCTGCATTGCAGGGGAGGGGAAAGTAGGGACCACTAATTAGTACATGCAAATGGATGAAATATTGGAAACAACAAATGGAACAACTACATACTTTGATCATGATGAATATAAAATATAACGAGTTTTCAGTTTTATATTGCTAAAGTTTATAATAAAAGTATAATATGCTTATAAATTTTATCAGCATTGTGTATAATACACCTTGATAACTCTGATTTTTTTAAAACAAATCTTCAAAGATGTTTATCATGATTAGAATAAAATAAATAATATATTCTCAACTAAATATAATGTTTTGAAAGACAATAAAATTGAAATACTTCAGATTTAAGTTAAATAATTTAACTATTTTTTTATGTACTTTCTTTCAGTCATCTACATTGACATTTATCTACAAATATAGCATAATTATTTAAAGAAAGAATATATTCGTATGCATTATTAGAAATATTGTATTTATTATATCATTCACAAATTGAGGTAATAAGCATAACATTATCTACAATATAATTGATGAAATAAAATTATACAATGATATCTTCCTAATAGTGATGGTAAATAAGATGTATAAGTGATAATGTGTTTAATATTCAAGTGATGCAATAAATATTTCTAATAATGTATATACGTTACTAAAAATTTAATTTAACAATTTTAAATAGATATGAAACTATATTTTCCTTTCCAACGTAACTGAGTATTATTCAATATTGATTCTATGAGCATAATGTATTATTTCATAAATTTAGAAAGAATATATTATAATATTTAACTTAATTCTAGAATGCTTACATATTTTCAAAAGTATTATGTAAATGTGTACTTGTATACCAAAAGAAACATACAATTAATATCATCTTAATGTATATACATATGCTTATATGTATGAAACACTTTGTAATAGACTTCTGGTATACATACCAAATGATATTCTAGTGTAGAAGGAAACTTTCATATAGTTTGGTATACGTACCAGAATATTATCAAAAAATGCTTCCAATATTTGCATTAGTATACTGAAATTCTTTGTTTATATACATATCTATTAAATACACGTATATTTTATGCTAAAGAAGAATATACTCATTATATTAAAAAATGCCTTAAAACTACTGTCATAAAGACTAATTGCACCATTTATTTGTATTGTCAAACAAATTTCATACTATATTTGAAGTAATAGTGCTACATTAATTTTATTAAAAAAATAAAATTTTATGTAACATATGAATATAACATTATATATTAAAATTTCTGTTTGAAAATGTTAGAATTTTATATCTGATTTCCATGAAAGATTTCCTTTCATAAGGAAGAACTAACTTCTATTATTTACAAGTATAAACAGATTGTTTATTTCTGGCTAAACATTTCCTATTCCTTTAAATTTCTCTGTATACAATGTATAATTACATGAAACCGATTCCTATCATATAACATTAAAACTACTATATATTTGGGCTATTTCTTTTTGTCTAAAATCATGTGTCTATTTGAGGCAAACGTTTATATAAAGCCACAATTATTTTTACAAAAATTCTCTAAATTTATGTAAATTACTATTGGATTTAAATTCTATAGAAAGTGAAGAAACTTACAGCATTTTGACCTTGGTAGTTTAAAGTTGGGTTATTTTGGTTCCTTGCTGTAAATATAATTTTAAAAAATGATTATGCTCTACATTACTAAAATGAGAGTAAATATTTATTTTGATGTAGATAAACTAAAATTAGTTGTTAGAAATATTAAAATCAATTAACAGTATATCAATTGATAAACTAATGAAATACACAATGCATGTGTACATAATACTTTAAACATAATGTTTATAATATTTATATACTGTAAACTATAATCTTGGGAATTTTATATAAAATTAAGCTGTGAAATTAACATGTCATAGTAACTACTGGACAAATGTCCTTTCGAAGCCGCCATTCTCTGAAAGCCGGTATATATGATATTGATTTTTTTTTAACCGTTTACATATCTAAGACATATTTTAATTTCACAAAAATTGCTATATAATACATAACTATATATTTAAAGATTTTAAAACACGTACCATTGGCATAGCCTTGACTTTGTCTGCTTCTCGTATACATATTCACTTTTAATCCTTAGATAAAATCACTTTCAATAAAATTAACAGTGAAATTCTAACTATATAGAATATTTATTTATATTATACACAATTCTAAAACATAAAATGTAAATATTTTATGATAAATACAAGTTCTATACAGCGGGATCACTCACATAAACGGGAATGAATTACAGTTTTGTTACGGAGAAGAAGGAAATGACGTTGTTTACTGTTATCGGAAGTAACAAGTCTGCCATGTTGGTCATCACGCGCATGCCTCACTCATTGTATTATATATTTCATCAATTTGACATTTAAATAATTTAAAACATATTTGTTAATTTTCAGAAATTCATATTATTTCAACAGAACATTCTAGAAAGGTTTGCAAAGAACATTTCTTAGTTACTATGTACAAATTTATAACTATTTAAAAAAGAAATAAATCATGCGTACTAAGGATAAAAGTTATATGCTGCGGGTTTTATCCGAAAGGGTTCTTTAAGATTACTAATTAAATACATAATTGAAAACCATCATCCTTTGACATCGTAAAAATATATTACGAAAAAGATATTTTAAACAATAATCTATATAAGTATCACATTCAATTTTACAAAATAACAATTTTTAATTTTCAATTGCAAGACTTATTAATTGATAAGTACAATGCTAATGTCTGTAATAAGTAAAAAATCGCATATCTTTTTATAGGTGTGCATATAAATAAAGACATAATTGTTCATATAATTAGAAGATTTTGAATTAAGGAATTTATATTACTTCAATATTGCAATAATAGTAATAACATATTTTACAAGATTTAATTATTTTCTATCTTAATAAAATTGTGTTACAATGTAATGCAAATTTAAAGCAATCCTTCCATTTCTTGCATAAATTGCATGTATGCATCATCTTTAGTCTTAGGTTGAGTTGTTCGTAACGGTTGTGTTTCTGGTATTCTTTCCGCCAGTCTAGATAAAGTACTCGGTTTCTTCTTATCGTCTCTCTTAACTCGAAGAGAAGTAGGTAAAAATCTTGTAACATCGGCTGCTAAATTTCTAATTTGTGGTTTTGCTTCAATAGTTGTGGTACTTTTACCATCCTTATCTTTCCTATTAATCAATTGTGGTGCAGCAGAAAGAACATTGGGTGTCTTAGGTTGTGACCCAGTTCCTGATTGTGTCTGCATTTGGGGATTGCCAATATTTGTTATATTTGATAGATTAGGCATTTGCATTTGTGGAGGAGGCATTCTAGGCATACTTGGTGGACCAGGTCTTAACATTCTTGGCATTCCTGGTGGTGGACCTAAAGAATAATTAAAAATTTTTACTTGTTATCATAGGTATGATATATTTTCCTATTCTATACTTCCATGAAGGTATTTATAACAATGAATGGGTGAATAACACTTATTAAGGTTTTTAATCTGGCCTGGGCCTGGGTTATAGCAGGGACGAAAGCGTTGAAGCACTGGGAGCATTAAGTCAGGACCTGACTGGCAAGCTTTTGAACATACACTTAACTACTTCAGCAATTAATTCGCGAATAATGAAAAATCCAAGATTTCATATTACACAATCAAATATAACAATGTCCTTACCAGGAGGTAAACGCAATCCGATGCGAGGTGGTGGCGGTGGCGGCATTCTTAAATGTAATGGCGGTGGTGGTGGTCTATACATTAAAGGATGAGGTGGCATCCCCATAGGGGGCATAGTATGAGGTTGTGTATGTTGAGAATGAGAATGTGAAGACGTATGTTGATTATGATTAGAAGAGTGATCTGATGCTCCTGGAGGTTCAAGATCTTCTTCTTCCGTTTTATTATTAACAGATTTGTTATTTGATTTTGAATTAGATTCATTTTCTGCTTCGAGTAATGACAATCGAGCATTTAAGTCTTGAGCTCGTTCAGTTTCCCGTTTCTTATGGACAACTTCCATTTCACGCATGAACTGATCGATATCTTGTCCTGCCATAGCCAACATTTTCTGTTGCAAAGTAGTTGGCTTTACTTTTGACATGTCTCTCTCTTTATCTTTTTCTTTATCTATCTCTTTCTCTTTGTTTTCCAATTCTTGTTTATCTTCTTTATCATCTGCAAATCGGATTGTTCTAGACTTTTGTACTGGTTCTTTACCCTATGTGAAAGTTATACAGTTATTGTATAATAATATACATTTGTAGAATGAGCATAAAATAAGTTATAACAAATAATTTTCAATAACAAACCTTTTCAGGTACCTCTTCTTCATCGCTAGATAAATCTGGAGGAGGGAATGGTGGCACACCAGGAGGTTCTTTGTTAGGAGCTAACATTGGTATAGAAGGGGATGTTGCATATGCACTTGTTTTCTTTAAAATACTTGGTGGTATTGGTATGTTCATTAGAGGATGGTGTTGTGGTAAATAATGCGGATGAGGAGGGTACATATGTGCTGGTGGTTGTGGCATATCCGGTAAAGGTATTTGTGATGTTAAAGAACCTAAAAAAAATATTATTATTATATAAGACAAATACGTTACACTATAAATAATATTATAAACATCTAACTATACCAGGGTACATTCGAGATATATCATTGCCAGCAGAAGGTAATGGAATTTCATCAACTTGTACTTGTTGTGCATGTCGCACAGCCTCAAAATAAGAGACTAAATCTATTCTTCTACGTTCATACTGAATTAGTTGCTCTTTTAACTCTGCCCATTTTTCTTGATCATCTTTGGCCTATAAACAAAAATTATCAATATATATATGTGTATGGTTTGCAAAATGACTTAATTTCAATTTCATCTTACCAATAATTTTGAAGGAAATTAATAAATGTTACTTTGGAAGTACTTACATACATTTTCAATACACGATCTAGAGTCTCCTTTAACTTCTTCCTTTTGTCTTTCAAAACTTTTTCATTAAGTGGTGGAGGCTGCATAACATTGTATTCTAAAAATAATACAAATATTATAACATAATTGAAGATTACATAATATTAACATTTAAATAGCTGGTCTGTTTTATATTGGAATTCACCTATGGAATATATCTCATACCTTGGAATATAAAAGTAAGGTCATTATTGTCCTTATCATTTTTACATTTTTCAATATTCTTTAATAAAAGTTTGTATGTATATTTATTAGACCATTTACATAAAGACTTGCTAATTAATTTTAAAGTATTCTGAAAGAAGTGAAAAACAATTTGAATTTATATTTTTAATAGCATCATTCAGATATTAATAACTGACCAACTATTTAAATGTTAATAATAATTATTTAAAAAGTACTAAATTTTATGCCAACCCATTTGATCTATCTTTTCCATTTCTTCTATTATTTGAGCTGGATCTTTGCCCTTTAAAACAGCTGCTCGTACTAATTGTCTTTGTTTTTTGTTCTTTTTTAATTCTTTTTTACGTGCTTCTTTACCTATAATATATTAATTAATGATATATGACTGTTCAAGAAGAAATAAACAGTTTGGTTATGTTATTTACTAACGTGCTTGATCCGTGGGATTCATGTATTTCCCACTTTTCGTGGTGTTTATCGAACGTCGACCCATATTTTCTCAGTTAAAAACACTTGCTAAAATTAATTTTTCTATTATATTTTCACAAATTTTGTATAACACTATTCATTATTTACATTCATTACAACTATAGATTCGCCATTAATCTTTGTTACTTGGAGGGTATTCGCCGGTCAAAATATGTGTTATTTCCCTATGATATAAAGAATTGTTATAGAGGCGAAACTCTAGTGTTTTGTGAAATCTAATTTCCGATGTCATGTGTGTGGAAATTGTATTTTATGAATACGGTGCAGAAATCTTTCGTTTCTGATTTAAGGCAAGGACTCTAACTAAGAACTCGCGATCTTTCTAGGGTCTTCCCCTTACGACTAGTTGGCAAGAGATACATCAGGATTGTTGAACTATTTCTTCCTAAAGCTAGTAACTTCGATCAGTGGTTCCCATACTATAATCTACTCTAGGAACTCCTCGAAATTATGTAGTACGCGAGAAGTTGTAAATATAGGAGAGTAGTGTTCAAAACAACAGGTGGAACTATGTATTTATGGAAAGGATAAGTCTCGTCTAGTAGGCTGTGAGCTCGAAACCCCTTCATTAGGTATTTATTAACTAGAGATTTGTCAAATAAATGTTGAAATTGTCAAATAGGCCAGAATATTATCTTTATATTTTTTCTTCGAAGAAATTTTTTCGATGACGTTTTTTATTTATAATAATAACATATATGTACAGTATATTATGTAAAAATATTGAAATTGGTCTCATATTAAGGCAAGCATGGGCATTGAAACAATGACAAAATAATATACATTATAAAAATATCTAAAATGTAATAAGTTTCGAAGGTACAAACACAGTTTAGAAAAATATATTAATTGTTTACGGATCCATAAGATTGACCGCAGAGGGTCGAAGATTTAGTTGGTATTCTCCAAAAATCATGGCTGCCAACCATTTATATTGTTCATCCTTTAATGTTCCTGCTATTGTGCATCCAAAGTACGGAGTTTCTTTACACCTAAAATAGAATGTTAATTTATGTTATTATGAGTGGATATTTATTTTTTTCTATTATGATTTTAGTACGTTAGAGTTTTATCATTTATCAATATAAATTTTTTAATATTCGATTCAATCCTTACCTTGTTGGTTTAGTATTTTTTGTAATAAATGTAATAGCCCATCTAAAATCAAAATACATACATATATATACATATATATTTTTTTCATTCGTTTAGAATTAATGAAAATTAATGAATATTAGACTGACCCAGTTTGTGGATTTCGTTTGGGTTCATGACCTAAATACCAAATGATATCTTCTATCTTCCATTCATATAACTTAGTAGAACATACTTTGTCTTTATAGCAGCAAAGTTTTGCTTGGGTAAATTCAAAGAGGTAGGTTTTAAAATGCTTCATTTTGTTGTTAGCAAACTTAAGTTCACCAGATGGTGTCAGTGGTGGTTTTATCTGTAAGCAAACAAAAATGCATTCATGAATTTTTATATTTAATAAAAAAATGATGTTAGCTGCTTTAAACACATAAACTTCTAACAAAATAAAAGTACTTTTTTTATGAGTATTAACTTTTACGTATATACATGACTACTTTTTATACTGCAAAAAGCAAGTATCTTTAAATTCCAATATACTAAATGCATAACTGAACCATTTTGATTACAATAACCGATTTTACATGAGTCACCCTATAGATGGCGAGGCCGAAATAACAGTTCACTCATCGACGATAAATATTATTACGCCTCAGCGAGGACCGCTGTATTAGTCATGTCTGCATAGATAGAATTTTTTGCTAATAAGTATTTATATATAATATAGTATTAATTATTACATTTTATATATTTCTCTTTTTAAGAATCTGTATTTCTATTTTCTTTTGTTTTGTTTTATAATATAAAATAATTAATAATATTAAAAATCATTGAAGTCAAAGAGGAAGTAACTTTCCAGTATCTACACTAAATTAGTTTTAAGTAGATGTTTTATTATATTTACCAAGGGCAGTATATCTCTGTACAAGTGATCTTTTTTAAGTATGAGGATATTGTCCTTCCGATCCTCGGTGTCCCAGTATCCCCACCTCGACACCGTTTCAAGAACACGTTCGGTATGATGTAGCGGTCGTTCCAGCGAGCCGGACAATGTGCATTCTTCTAGACATAGCTCATGAGCCGGTATATTCGTTTTCTCAGCGAGCTCCACACATATATCGAACGCAGTCTTTTGAGGTCTAATCTATGGAAAAAATTACATTTCTATTATATTCACATACAGAGGAATGTTTCTGAATAAAATTAGATGTATTGTAAATTTATGAACTCAGTGTTCTCTTTTTACAATTTGATAATGTTTTACAAAAATATCAAGAAATTATAACACATAATATAAATGATGTATAACAAAGTACATATTTTCTTTGAGTTTGAAATTCTTCTAATTAGTTTATATTTTTCTTTAATTTATATTTTTCATTCTTACCGTCACGTTGACGCATTCGCCGTCCTTCGAAAAAATGTATATCCACATCTTGAGATCACCTGACGGGGCTCCACGTGGTCCATTGTTCGAAACGTGATGTTTCTCGAGCACCTCCAAAATTTTTGCTTCTTTCGCCAGATCGGCAGCCGTTAATTGATAAAGTTTCGGATAGAGTTTGATCAAGTCACCGATGACTCTGGTCTCTGCTCGGTTCCATTCTTCGGCGCTGTTCTCACCGGCATGCATTAACGTCGGGCCCCAAATCGCGGAAAGATTTTCGACGGTCATCAGGTTCCTGGAACTCTGTTGACTAAGGCAGTGAAGGTGAGCCAGAATTCTTCGTAACGTCGCTGTTGGCACAGGATTTAACGAAGATAGCAACGTCCTGTACGCCGTAACTCTTTCGTTCTCGTTAACATTTTCTGAAAATCATTATAAACAATATTTTTGATAATATGAAATACATTATGAGTAATTTTTTTGTTTTTCTTTTTCTTTTTTCTCTCTCGCCTTATAATTTTAGCTACGACTTTACTGACCAGGGTTAAACTATCGTTAATATTTTCTCACAAAATAAACCTATTTTTATTGTAATATGTAAATAGATTGACATGATAATTAAATACTGATAACAGCAAAATAGCATTCGATGCCATTTTAAATAGATACATCCGAGTAGCAGTATATGAAAGTATCGATTCATCGTCAAAGTATTAAGTCAGTACATAATTCAATCTATGTACTCAGTCAGTACATAGATTGAATTACTCTGTAGCCAGTCAAGGACGGTGAGTCTCTCTTACCCGTGTTCAGACAAAGCCGATCGTGAATCTTAGCAGGAAACAATGGATTCGGTAAATCACGGAGGAACCTTCTGAGAACCGTGGCGACGTCGTGCTCCGTATACGAGTCTTTTGTAATTTGCGTAGCCCATGCGTCTCGACGGAAAGCCTCTAACAGTCGAACGACAGCGCTATTGGATCCGCTGCGACGATAAATTCCTTCGGTCATGATACCTATAAAATAATGTCGACGTATCAGATAGCATTCTTTAAAATCTTTGTCAGAGGAAGAAGTTATACAAAATGCTGATTTCTACAACATGTTCAGAAACCGACGCGGAAGTAGCTTTTCTGCAGCGTCATCTTCATTAACACTGTCTTTATAAAAAAAAGCGTAACTACCACATTATATGAAAGCTATTTGCATTGCAATTGATGCATATTGTTTAAAATAATGTACACTTATTTGAATAGTATAATACTTATTGTTAGTGGATATTGTTTCAAATAGTATATATTTATTTTAATAGTATAATATTTATTCAGTCACCGAATATTATTTAAAATATATATTTATTATAACAGCATAATGTTTATTCAGGCAGTGGATATTATTTAAAAGAGTGTGTTTTCATTTACCATGAACATATATAAAATTGATGCATTTGTCGAGTATCACGGGGACATCGTCCTGGGTTAGCTGCTGCTGTTCTAGATCAGGGCCACACGTGGTAGCTGCTTGATAAAGAGCATGCCTCCATGCAGATCCCTCGTGGGTACCCGGTGCAGCAATGTGTAGTGCACCACTGCCACCTGTATCCACGACTACCACCGGAATGAATCCCGCATTGGGATTTGGACCCTCTTGTTCTCGTAGAACTGAAACATGTCGTAGGAATCTTTTATTATTTTGATAAAAGTAACAACAGCTACTACTACTGCTACTAATACTATCACTAATACTACAATAGTGTCTAACAATAATGTACTTCGGATACGATCGAGTAAGAATATTTTAATGAAGAACAGTAATCTCCACTTGTCATAATAGGCGACTAAAAGGAAACTCGATACAAGTGAAGAAAAAACTAATAAATCATAGAATAGTTTTATAAAGTATTCAATCGGTAACTATCAAGACTAGGAAATACATCAAAATTACACTAATGAAATACACTAATGTTATGTTTATAATAATGGCATGTATAAAGCGTAATACACTGTTATAATAATAACAATAATACCAAAAAATTTTTACTTCATGCATATGAAATCGAACACAGCAAGGTGTTTATTAAAACTTTATCAAATTCTTACCTTATTTGAAACCTGACCGAACTTATACCAAATTCATAATCCTTTGACTCAGCCATGTACGATTTTAAATAAAAAGTTAATAAATTATACATAGTTGTAGATATTAAATAGTATAAATATTATAATTCAGAAGTCATTTGAAACCAGTGGCATAATACTGAACAATCTTTGAATGAAGACTATGTATTATTTTATATACATGTATATCTAAATAAATTTTTGGTTTTATAAATTCAAACTGAAATTTTTGTGCAATGAATGTGTTACTACACTGAACAAATTTTTATTGGTTTTATTTATGTAAATCTGGGTCATATAAATTTATATTTCTAGAAAATATCAAATTGATTAACTGTTACTACAAAAAATATATTTTTTACCATGGAAATCATGGAATGAAATGATTAAATAAATTTATGTTCAATTAAAATGATTATAAATTAATATTTAACATTATGGATTTCTAAGAAATGTTCTTTGTCTACACTTTATCTTTATCATAATATTTTTTTCAACCTTGAATACATTGCAGCATTAACAATTGAATGCTTGGCATTATTTCGTGATTTATAGATTGCTGTCTACCCTACTCAGAATAAAGACACTTTGATTGTTTTATTTACTAGGACATATTAATAAAATAACTTGTGACGCATTTGTTCGGAAGGTCGACAGATTATTTAAGCTGTGAATCTTAATGATATCTGCCTGGGCGACACGCATTTGACAAGGTCAGGATTTGTCGGTCATTTCAAAAGCACGCTGTTAGTCACGTGTAGCCTATACATATAGATGCGATGAACAATAAGAACATTTCAGTGCCAATTATACAATTATCTGGGATTGATCTCGTTATTCTGACCTATACAGAAGAGTCATCAGCTTGTACATAAAGTAATTAAACTGCGGATGATTGTGCAACTTTACATTATTAAAGATTAGACAGTAAAAGCCAGCATTAAGCTGGAGATACCTAATTATCTTAACGCATTTTCTTTACTAGTTGTAAGTAAAAAAGAGTACTGAAGTTGTGTGTAATTTCTAGCAAATTTGTATTTAATCTTTTGGTAACAGGACCATGATTTTATAAGTTACTTTAAAATTCCGATTGGCTTGTCATTAATACGCAGTCTTGAACTTTGATATGCCAGTATACATAATCATTTCGATGTAAAAGAATAAAACGAAATATATATATATATATTCACGGATAACAGAATTCTTTTGTTTCATACAAGACGGAAAATGGAATATTGTAATATTTTAATAAATATTATACTTCATACAATAATATTATTTATATTTCAATAAGTAATATACATGGCACATAAGCCACGTTATATTGATTGTGAGTAAAAAAACCTTAGCAAACATAATAGATAAAATATAACAGATTTAGATATTATCGGTATTAAACGATATATCGGAATTAAATAATCAGAACATACATACTTATCAAATAATTCGACAAAGACCTGGAATTTCCGAAAGAATTTGCGACTGTGTAAAGGCGCTTATATATAATGAAACCTGTCCCATTTTCTTTTCAACGTTTTGTTTTAATACTTCGCATATTCTTAAGATATTTATAAGTAAAACCAGTTTAGTATTTATACGATTAACAATTATTTTCTTATAAAACTTACCGATACACCGCGCTTTTCGAAGATCAAGCTCTCCAAAGGGGATGGCCATAGATGGATCGAGAGACTTCGTGTAAATTAGAGTTCTTTGGTGCAGAAGAACCCAAGCAGGAAACCACGTGCCCGTTACGCCTTCCTAGAACATATGTTAGTTAATTAAAATTAACATTAGAACTAAAATTAACATTAAAATTCAATGCTAATGATCCAAATTAATTTTTTACTTTGTAGTGTCTTCACACAATTTTTTAAGTCATATTGTTATTTTCATATGACAACGATCTTATGGTATTTTGATTTTGTTTCATTCTAATCTTCAATATTATTATCTTCATTGCTCATTATCATTTTGGCGTATACTTAACACTCGTAATTTTGATTTTTAATTTTCAATGCCAAATGATGTTTATCGTGCGTTTTTGTTTTTCTACCTTTAAGTAAACCCATCCTGTCCTCGTCAAATCAGCGGTATATCTTGTGGGAAAGACTAGAGTAATTGCCTCCAATATTCGTTGGGCCCAGATTCTTCGTTCGACGATACCCTTCGCGTAGAACACGTGGACGCTCGGTCTTCCTTCCACGCTAATTGCTATGCAGTGTACGGTTTCGCCATCCACTAATCTGGACATTTTAAAATTATCTCCGTTTTCTTGACACATGTAAATTGTGTTTGTAGGTTTCTTTTGTAGGCTTTCGATCAAAAAATATTTTCAATATAAACAGTTACAAATTGTTAAAATTGAAGTGTTTTAAATATTTATGTTCGCGTAAAGTACTGAGACCATATTGTGGCCTAATTTCTTAAATAAAACTTAATGGTACATACAGTATAATATACAAAAGTCAATTGGTATTAATAGTACTAAATAACATGTAAGTGAAAAACAAAAGGAAGAATTTCGTGGACATCATAAATCCCTGCTATAATTTGATACATCTTTAAAATATTGTTTCATAAAAGCGGTATGAATAAATAATTATAATAAATATAATAAATAACATTAAATGTCTGTTTCCTTTATATTCTGAATTATTATGTAATAACAGTTTGCATCAATCAGAATTTTTAATTTTTATTAGTAATTTTATTCAATCAGTTTCAATTTTATCGACAATTTAATTAGCAAAAGCACCAATTACTAATAACTGTGAAATTAACAACTGAGAGGTAGGTATCTACGAATACTTCCACGATTCACTGTGTACACACAATGTACAGTCTATAGTGTATAGTATTCAGTATACCTCTATCCTCCAATACGGAATCTACGGGGACTAAGGAATACGGATCTAACTGTATCTACGCGTCTCTAGGCTTGTTCTTCTACCGCGGCAAAAAGTAGACTTACTTTACATCCTGTAGGAGATGAATGCTGTATACTGTATCGAGTTGAATGACCTCCTTCACCGTAGACATGCCCTTGTCGGTATAAAACGAGAGCTTGTGGTCAGCCAACACCACTGCCCTCTGCACAAGGTACTTCGCTCTTTCGATACCAACACCAGTCCTGTAAACAATTCCTCCGAGCATCGCAGGATTCTGCGGAGCGTTCATCTTCGGTCTCTCCAGTTTCGTCGATTTCAAGTTTGACCCTCCGGCCTGGTCACGGTTCCTCGACAACAATTTGCTGCCACTCTTCACGAAGCTTATCATATTTGGACCTATGCCGTGACTCGACGACTCGTGTCTTAACTTTTTCAGCTTTTGTATCATGCCGACGCGTCGATTCTCTTCCGGGATTTTCTCGCTGGCAGGACTCGTTGATCTTTCCTCGGAACTTTTGCAGGTGGTTACCACTGTTGTAGCTAGAGTTTGCGAAAATCAAGGATTGAAGAGGTTTCGAAAGTAATTGTTTGAAACTGTTACATATTGGTTCTGATTGAAAGTTATGGAGAACCGAAATGTCACAACTGTTATTAATTTCGGTTCCGGTTGTATAATTGCAGTTTTTTAGTTTTGCATTTAGGTTCTGCGTTTCTTTCAGAACTGAAATAGTTATAAAATCGATGTACCTAATAATAGTTGTAACTTTTGGAAATTAATGTGTATATAAAACAAATGATCGTTCTTTAATGCATCAGTATGGAAAATATTGGAATAAAATGGTTTCGTTCTTTAATTTACGTGTAATTTCACGTTCAGTTAGCTTTGTAAAATATCTCGTCAGAGAATGTTGAATATTTTTTTATGAACAATTGTCGAGTGCGAAGGGTTACTATGAATTCTGCTATAGTTGTGATTAGTAATTTAGAAATGACCTCAGTCTGCAACAAAGTCTACACAGATATTTTTATCTTACTGGCCTTAAGTTAAATGTTAAGAATACACAGAACTAGTTTAGATATAAAATAGTGCTTATATAAATCAATAAAGAGAGGGGAGGAAGAGAGAGGGACAGAGAGATACTGACGCAATGTAGGTGAATAAACTAAATAACACTTTTAGCTATCACTGAAGCAGTATGGCTTATGTAGATTAGCAGTATAGCATACACGTACCTTTTTGATTATGAGACTATTATTACTTCTGCATTATTTTTGAATGGTAAATTATAATTTAAATAATAATCATTTATAATTATATTATAATTCATTATTACATGTTACGGTACAATGAGTAATGTACCATATAAAAAGAAATTCGCATATATGAAGGAATGAATGTACTAATACACTCTAATTATTCACTCCAAACCCTAAATAAATCTATTGGGTTGATGCAAAAATTTCGACGTCTTTGTACATAATTAACAAAACAATTATTTTCTTCGAAACAAATAACATCTGTTTTCAAACTATTACAATGCGAATAAAGGACACTCTTATCTTCGTTCTCACTTAGTTTTGGTCTAGCCAGCGAATAGTTTTTCTAAAAAAAAAACCATCAGCCAATCCGATAAAGCGTATGTATTTACCTGTCGAAGTTTCATCGTTGGCTGACACGGGGTTGCCAGTAGTCCCCAGTGAATCAGCGGAATGATCCCTCGCGGGTTTCCTCGGTGGAACGGCAGGCTGCTTTTTCGTGATTAAATGAGCCAACTTGGGTAGCAATGCCGGATTTTTGCAAACTGTGCCCTTATCAGGCACCGAAATGCTCTCGATAGCTTCTTCGTGCTCGTTCTTCGGCAAAGAGTCGAACCTCTTCGGTGGTACTGGCGGCGCTGCTGAAATTTGTGGATGCAAAATATCTTCGTTGTCTAGCTCGCTCTGGTTCTCCTCGTTATCAACGGCTTCTTGGAAATCAAGAATGCTTCCGGAACTGCTGGGTGAATCACTGGTGGCCAGCAACGTCTCTAGTAGCATCATATCGTTATTTTCGAAGTTGCTGTAAACGTTTTCGGAGTCGGGGCCCTTCGCGAATGGATCGAACTCGAAGATCAGCGATAGACTGTTGTGCTGTCTGCTATCGGCGATGCTAGGAGTTTGGTGATTTTCCTCTAGCGGTGGCTTCCCGGAAGACAAGTTTTCGTACAAAGAATTCTGCACGGACGCTTGGCTCTCGTTAGACCCGGAAGACGTTCTGTCCATTACAGGCACCTCCCGTTCCAATGCGTCCTCCTCCGCGCTGGATATTTTGTCCAACTCTTCGATACCTTCGATCCTGCCCGAGGTTGCGGTATCGTAAAACGTCCAGGAATCGGACCTGGACAGCCTTCTTGTGTCAGTCTTGTCGTAAGGTAGAGACACGTTAACGTCTGAGAGGTTTAAGCTCTGGTCGGAGTCGCTAGCCTGATCACGGGGAAATAGAACTAGATTAGATATCAAGTAAATAGTAACGTTTACATGATTGTTTTTAATTTCAAGCATAGACGACCGGTAAATAAAAACGTTTCGAAATGTTACCGATTTACTTCTATTTTCTGCCGTAATTGTAAAGTTTATACTTCTTTATGGAATTTCCATGACTATTATCATCATCGGTACTTGCCAATGAAAAGGTCGCGAAGGAGTATAAGAATTTACCTGATTCAGCGCGAAACCAAGGAGACTGAACGATTCCGGGAAGTCCCTATCGATCCTGTCGGAAACGGTCGAGCTGATTGTATCGTATCGGCTGCTACCGGACGCGACAGACTGCAACTCATCATAGATAGACTCATCAGGAAGCGGGGGTGGAGGATAGACCGGAGGCGGCGGGCTGCTCCGCGTCCCGGAAAGATCCTCCTCGTTCTTCATGCTCCTCAGATTAGTGTTCAATGGACTGTAAAACGTGATGCTGCTGAAGATATCGTTGGCTGGCAAGGACACGCATCTTTCGTCCACCTCCGTGTCCCCAAACTTCTTCAATCCGTCGGTGTTATCGCGAAACAGCTCGTCCTGGTTCAACGAGGTTAGTCGTCTAGTTAGAAGGTTCTTCACCGATTTCTCTAGCCGCATGCTGGCGTTTCTAGTGCTCGAGATCACCGCGCGACCCTTGGTCGTCACCTTCTCCGAGATTTCGTCCTTCAACTGGCGGGAGCTAGTGCTCAGATTGCGGAAAAATTCATTGTTCGTGGTGCGTGTTTCCGGCGTCGATTTCGTGTCTTCGCTTTTTTCCGATTGACTCGAGTCGCTACTGTGGCTGCTGCGACTGCTGTGATCACTGTGACGGCTAGGTGGAAGGGTTGGCGGAAGGGTTGGAGGAAGGGTTGGCGGAAGGGTTGGTGGATGGGTCGGCGAACGAGTCGGTGGCAGATGCCTCGGCGCAGGCACCGGACGAAGCGGCACCACCGATCTGGGCTTCGGGATCGGTTTCACCTCCATCTTCACCCAGTGGCTCTCCTCTTCGCCCGTTTCTTTTAACCGAACCAACCAGCCGCGTAGAAGCTGCGCCACATGCTTCGACTCCCTTAACAAGAGCAAGAATAAGGGACATAATGAGAATACTCTTTGCGTCGTTGTTTGCTATAGATTGAACTTAAGTGTAGAGGAAAAGCTGATAATCTGGCCTACCAGTTTTATGATTCAGGTAAACTGACTTGCAAACTTAGATTGTTTTGAATTTTTGCATTACGAAGGTAAGTTATTTTTTGAGCTCTAACGCCCTCTTAACAAGTATCATAAAATATCATCTTTAGTAGCACTTTAAGATTTGAAGTAAAGAAATGAAACAAATTTCTGTACCTATTTTTTTTTTTTTTTTTTGAGGCCGTATGTTACACTTTCTGATGGACGCCAATATACCAACACGCGTGACTTGGGAAATTTTATCTTTATATTCGAAAATATTAATAATCAAGTAATTTCACTTATAAATATCGATTCTACAAACCTTCTATAAGATATATTCCACCACACGATTCTTTGACTTACACAATTTGCAAGAAATATTTTTTTTTCCGGGCGACATGAAACTTTTAGTTCTGAAGTTACATTATTATGTTCTTTATTAACAGAAATAATGCACTATAGTGTAAATTTGTTTAGCTATATATAATTATAATAGATACAATTGTTTAACGTCAATTATGGGATGTTTTTATTATAATAGAAAATCACGAGGGGGCCGCATTACCACCTTTTCCACTGTTATGCATTCGACTAATTCCCGGGACTCTATTATTATACGAAAGTTAATAACGCTACTGTTACTTACATTATTTCCTAAAACAGTTTCCTTGTGTACAATTTTTTACACCTCGTTCAGTTCTTTTGTCTTGCTATCGCTTCTAATTTCGTTGACACGATACAGATTTTCTCTCTCGTGATTATCCCTTCGATTATGGGTAGGGTAAAGGACGATATGCATCGTTTCCTGTGTTAGAAAATTATAATTCTGATTAAAAAGAGTAAATGTGTATACCGCTTGGGTCTCTTGCGTTATATTACATTGAAAGATCTGAAAGAGGTGTAAAAATGTAGCTTCCAGGAATATGTTCTATAGCTTTGATTATATTTCGAGGAAATATACGGTTGAACGGGTACTCTGTTTTGACAAGTAAAATGTAAATAACAATAGTCTCTCTTGTTGTCTTATAGTAAAGGAACTTCGTGGTAATATTTGAACCTGATACGAATACAAACGTTACTATTGATTAAAAGGAAAAAGACAAAGTTTATCGTTTCACATGACTTTGTAGATACGAGATTATTTATTAAGCTAATTCATATGAAGCGAAGTTTCAATATTTTCAAAGACATGCACAATTTTTTTATTCAGTTGAAGTAACCTATTGACTTCTGACCTTTCAGCACGATAGAAAACAAGGAAATACTGTCTTATTATCTAGTCTATCTTTTGGTCACGTGGATAGTATTTACTTTGATTAAAAGTGAATTAGACAAAACGAGTGCCTTTATGATTCGGTAAATATTTACATTAGGGGAAGCAGCTCCGATGAACTTGAACTTGACATATGTTGTCAGTGGTATACTGAACAATTTTCCACTATACGTATTACTGACGTCCAATTTTTATTTCCAGATGTTTGCAGAAAACATATTTAAAAAAGGATAATATTTTGTATGTCTTTGACCTTTACACTTGTTATTAAGGTAATTATTCAGAGCGCCTGGAATTAAAAATTTTTTTGTAGTCACGATTAAAAGTTATGAAGCATTCAAGTTTCACACCATGCTCAAACTTTTCGCCTTCACCTTCGCTTGCTGACGTCACTTTTTACAGTATGTACACATAAGTCTCATTTATTAGATAATAGAGATTGATATCAGTGGAATTGTATTTTAAATGAAACTCTTTTGTTCATGTTGCAAGAAGCAACATCAATAAATGAAAGTGAAGATGATTTTAAGCGAAACTTTAATGCTTTGTAATTTTTAAAGAAATAGCTACTACCGAAACATCTAAAGTGCCAAACACATAGAATAGCGACCTTAACAATGTATGTCAAGGTCATAGAAGAACTGATCTTTTTTCTAAATAATTACGATGATTCCGCTTTCTCGGACATATTTTTGGGAATATCTTGAAAACTACAGGAGATCGCTCGTTATATGTAAAAGGAAAAGTTGTTCATAATGACAACATATTTCTAATTTGTCATTAAAATCATTAAAATCAATGAGGGCGTCCACTGTCGAATTAATTATCTGATACTTTATCAAGGTCAATGCTCAGTGCCGAGGGGAAATAATTTTGAAGCTCGGTTCATTGAAGCTAGATTCAGTTTTGATTCTCCATTTTGCTAATTTTTAATACAAATTTAGACTGCTCTGACTGCTCTGTCGATATACGATTTTTAAAACATATGTTAATAACCGAGAACAGATTAATTACTACTGTATAGGAAATGATTATCTAACGCCAACAGGTAACAGAATAAATTATGGAAAAACTCAAAGCGTTGGTCGACCTGTTAAAAGAAAAGAATTAATGAAAATTGATCATTTTTGCGACGTTCACAGGGAAGTGCCCTTTTAAATTAAACCCACGTAACATCGTATGTTTCATACGGTTTTATCTAACATCACACTATCACCATATGTACCTACACAAACCTGTTTTAACTCTTATCACTCCAAGAATATTACAATATGTTAGCCAATCAACTCCAAATACATTTTGTCAATTTTACAGGAAAAGAAACAAAGACACGACAGAATTGTTATCAGGTATACGTTTATTACCATAAACATCAACGTATATAATTGTATAAGTATAAAATAATACTAAAAACAAAATAATTTATTCATCTTTTCCTGTTGTAACTATATTCGTTATATTTGTGTTTGGTAGTGAGATTCTTAATTGGAGTGATAAGGATTAATTTATATTGCATAAATGTTGAATGACCAATGTATATATTTGTAAATTATCTTGGTGCGCGTTATTGAAAATTTATTACGCAAATGTGAAATAACAGCTGCCACGTTCTAATCTATACTCAACGTCAGAAGATAAAGAAACGAGTAAAGTGTGCTCGAGTGAGCACGATAATATCAAAATTCATTCATTAGGTAAAAAACGACAGCGAAATATGAAGAAAACTTGTTAGTTGTCAGGAACGCTGACACAGAAAGATAATTTAGTCGATAGGAAACAGTGTAAGCAATTTTTGTTACTAATACTATTGAGAATAGTAGGATAATAGAATACGATTCAAAAGTGTCTCCATGGAGGAGCTGACTTTTAAATAAAAGGGTTAAGAAACTCGCCACGATACATCAATACTTGAGTAATCAATTATTCGCAAGTCATTAACCTCTGTTACGAAAAATTTCGATGCTATTGTGTGCAATGTAATTCGAAACCCGAAATATAATATATACGTAGATTAAACGCGAAGAAAGGAGACAACAAACCGGTCAGTCAAGTGGCTTAACTTTTTTAACATATCATTCGTTATTCTTCGCAGCAACTTAAACTTAACTTTGGTTAAGTTAACTCACGGTTTCGAAATCAAAATCTTTGCAAAGAATTGTGAATACTGGTACTTCGAGAGCCGTAAATATTTCGTTTTCCTAGATAAGAGTTAATCAGTAAAAATCCGTTTAAATTGTGAATCATCGCATTGATTGCAAGTTGTGTTTACACACCCAAAGTTCGTACCTTGTTGTGTACCTGGGTACCACAAACAGAGATATTTAGTTGTGATGTTTCTACATCAAATGGAAGTGAATTCTCATTTGTTACTAAGTAGTTGATGTTCTGAAATTATTCAGGACTCAAATCTTGAACTGTAAAAGCTAAAGTCTAAAGCTCGAGTCTTTACGCTCGAAGACTCGAACCACTTGTTGCTATGTTAACATCTTAAAACTTAAGCCTACGAGACTTCAAAATCTTTTTACAAAATTCAAGTTCAAATGATTGAAATTCTCGAAACTTTTGTTTGAAACATTTGTAGATTTCTTTCTCCCGCACTCACATCATTTTCTGTTACTATAGATAGAATATACTCCCCATGGATAATACTAGTGCTAATAACAGTAATAAAATTGTACAATAATCAGTAATAACTTAACATTATAATACATCTTCTGCATGATGCAATTGTTATGTTACATTGCTATTATATTAAAAATGTGGTTAGATGTTTTATTCCAAATTTTCCATTTAAATAAAAAATTGTTATACTAGAGATTTTTCACTTATTTTTACGATAACATATAAACCAAAATACATTAATAGGACTTTTTGTAAGCGAAACAGAAGAATCATTAACACTAAATTATCTGTGTTAGTAAGGATGCAAATCGTTAAGAATTGAAATGCTTCAGTTAATCTTTTGTACTCGAAGAGATTAATTCGAAACTCTCCAGAGAAACTTTCAAGAAACATCATATTGGTTTCATTTAAAAAATAAGCACACACATCCCATATATTTTTACCTAAATATCAAATTAAGACTACATTTTCATTAGTACTAATTAAAACCTCCCCGTTCTTGAAATATTGCTGTTTCTAAAAGTTCCATCGAGTGCAAAAACTGATAAACATTCTTTTATATATGTTAGATATGTTAGGCACAGAATCGAATATAAATTGAACGTAACAATTGACCATACTTTGGAAGAGCCAGAGACGGCAGATCATTTCTTCTGTTCGCGTGAAACGGCGAATTTTTACACAAAGGATTGTTCACACTTGCTCTCCGCATGCTACCGACGATAGTTACTTCGGTAATAAAGACAGCTCAGCGCGATGTACTGGAAGGTTGAATCACCGCATCTGCGTCACGTGATTGGCAATGGGGAATTGGAATAAATCAAGTTTTATAATTTCGATCGCCGTCAATTATCATTTCTCCGCATCGTATCTCCTCTTAGAGACTTGAGTATTTCCTTACTGTCTGTTTAATATACATGTAAACAATTTTTATTTCCGTTTAATTCACTGTATTCGTTATCTCCAATTCGATCATTATTTTAAATACGACCAAGCTCACATTTAACGAATGTAATTTTAATAATTATTAAATTAATTCTTTTAATAAACTCATTTTTCAGAAAAAATATTTCGCGAGTGTAGGAGTACTCGTTGTACTATGTTTATATTAATGAACGCGTGTTCCAGGCACAGTATGAGAAATACGAGGATTAAAATGCATCCATTAAGGAAATAATTTGAATAGCAATTACGCGTGTCCAGCGTACTTACAATTATTATTCCAGCCACGACGCTAACTATGTCAATGTACTCTCGTAACTTGAGTTATTAACACCCTTAAGGTGATTGAACGATTTACAGATCTTCGAAATGAGAAATTTATCGTCGCAACGCGAGATTTTCGATTCGAAAGCATTTTATTAGCGCGTCGACTACCACGGGAATTTTGATTCTTTCATAGCAAAGACAAATGATGTTAGAAATAATTATTATGTAATGATATCTGTGTAGTTAGTTCTTAGTCTATTTATGTTACTAAATATTCTTATTCGGTACTGATTCTATTTTAATCGTTTTCAAGCGATTCGGAAGCGTCGGTAATCGGTGACCACTATGGCAATCAACGTGTTAACCGCAAACTTTTGGAAAAGTGTCATTGGAAGTTTGTATAATAATCATTTAGTTGAAAAAGGTGCAAGAGAAGTAAGATAAAGAAGGCAAAGGTAAGGTTCCTTTCGTTTCACATGTTTATGCTCAAGTCATTTAATTTTATCGCAATCTCGCGGACAGAACTATTACAATCCAATAAATCTTCTAAACAAAATATTAGAAATATGAAACAGAAACGAGTCATTGAGTTCCTAAAAATAATGTAATAGTTCATAATTTCTAATAACAATATCTATAGAATTAATTTCATTTTCATTATGTAAAATATAGGATCACGGTCGTCACAAATATGTAACGCTGGTAGTTAACGTATTAATTACCGTCTTCAATTTCAATTTCCCTTCAAGTTGCAAAATTATTAATCGTTCAGGACCGCATAAGATACACATCTGTAAAAACAGATGTAACGAACATTTAAAACTGACAAAAAGATATTTCGCGAGAAATCCATTTCGACCCGCGTTTGAATCATCGCCTCCAAGTCACGTGATCCACGGCGAACAATTGTCATACTGGAAAACTGTAAATTAATGTGACTACTGTTTTGTAGCAATGAATCACCTTTCAGTAATCTAATCGAGACATATCGTGTTTCCGGTTTTCGTGCTAACCGGTATCTGCCACCGTCACGCGGGCAATTCCACGGTTCTTTGATCTTGAATCGGGAAATGGACGGCCGGATCTAAATTCACGAGTTCCCCGTTGGACAAAGGAGAGCCCCGTTCGTTTGTTGCCTACCTCCGCTCGGTCGAGAACGGAACGTGAATCATACACGAGTCGCGGCAGCAGATCCATCAGGGTTTCTAAAATTAACCGATAGCTGCGCTGCAAATGATAAGTGTTCCTCGTTATCTTTTAAACGCCAGGAACTTCGTTTCCCGCCGAATTGAATAAGCAAGGACTCTTATTCTAAAATTGGAAACGTGCAGTCTGCAACGGGCAATTACATCCGTCCCTCCGTTTACACGGACCATCCGTTCCGCGTGGACTCGTTTTACGCGGATGAAAACTGTATAAACATAGTTCGTCGCAAACGAATAACAAAATATTGCAAATACAATCTGGTATCAGCTTTAGAAATACATATTTTAGGCAATCGCCTAAAAAGAACTATAATTATAACCTATTTAATACGTTGAATGCCATTGGGGTCACCGGTGACCCTCAACCAAGTCGAATTATTATAGTTCACTCAATTAAATGATGATATTATAAACTATATTATAAATAATGCTACTTAATGCGATGATATTCAGCTGGATGAACGTGCAATAATAATGCAATTCAGTCAAATGATTTAATATTTTATTCTTTCCATTTTGTGTATTTTGCTCTATGAAATTGTATTCAATGTGTTAACCTATAATTGAACTCGTTTAATTGATTGTGTTAAAAACTTTGTTTTACGAACGCGAGAGAGGTATTTGATGAATAGCAAATAACTCCAGTTCCAGGCTTAATAGGTGACAAAAGAAACAAATGGGCAATGCGTTGCTAAGTGAAAAGTGGGAGATCTCCCCATTCGGTTGGCTAAATGTTAATAAAAACATAATGATAATGACATTCCAGGAAACAAAAGTAAATTTTGTTCGGTGTCGCCAAATTCAGATCTCGTTAATTGATATCGATAATTTGCCGGGTGAGAAAGACTCGTGTAAAAAAGTACGTTTTAGTACATTTAAAATAATACAAAATTATAGAAAAACTATAATTATAAAATTATATAAATGTAAAAGGAACTTGGAGTGGAAGGGATTAATATGTAACAAATTTTTGCAATTTGAAAGAATGTCTAACATTGTGCCGTATACTTTGTTGGAAGAAATTAATTTTTGCCCTGAAATCTCTTGTTTTATCTTCAACGCGATGCATTAACACGTTGACTGTCATGGTGTTCACCGGTGACCGGAGCTTCCAAATTGCTTGAAAACAATTACAATAAGAAAATCGATATTGAATTAAAATATTTAGTAACATTAATAATTATTTCTAATACTGTTTTCCTCTATTATAAAGGAATTCATTTTACTATAATAAAACGCTCGAAATTCTGGTGACAGTCACGTGTTAACACGTTCGCTACCAGCGTCATATTTTTGTGACGATCGTAATCCCATATTTTACATAATAAAAATGAAATTAATCCTACAGATATTATTATTAGAAATTATAAACTACGACATTATATTTAGGAACTCAATGACTCGTTACTGTTTCATTTTTTTAATATTTTGTTTAGAAGATTTATTGGATTGAAGAAAATATTATGTAGTAGTTTAACACGTAGTGTAACGCACGATACACATCCACGAAAAAATTTATTGAGATTCATTCGATACCCGAGGGTATAATATGTTGCGTATACTTCATGGCGTTAGTACAACGTGAAGTAAATAGATAACAGCAAAACAGTAAAACCGTGGTTCCAGTAACGAGTAAAAGTATAAACAATATTAGCAGTCACAAAATCGCAACAGTCGCTGCCATTGCTTCTATCAACCGAATAGCACACTTGGCAACTATCCGCTCGTGAGACAAATATTTGCCAAGCCGTCGATGGGTAATCTAAATACGTTTCGTATACGTCATACGCCATACGCTTGTCTTCGCTGCTCTCGTTACGTATTTGTTTATACTGCATTTTAACCCTTTGCAGTAGTGAACATTAAAAATTATAGTCTAAACATTAAAACTTCTATACTAAAATTCTAAATAACAATTCAAGAACTAAAATATTCATTATTAAACTAATTTATGTAAAATAAAGATCTATTATTGTATTGTCTAAAATTAAAAAATAAGTCATAAATTTCATTTGTACATACAACTAATACAATTAATACCGCATAGGGTTAGAACGTGCAAACAAGACAATGATAAACATTTTCAGTCTAGTATCACGTTTTCTTAGCAATTGACAAACTTAGTTTGCCTACGGGCAGGATATACTTGAAGAAAAATTCCCAGTCTCCATATTGTCTATTACCATGTAATGCACCATAACGTTGCATGGTTGCCAATAGTTATATACCGAAAGTTACGATTAAATTTTGAATGAAAATTTGAACGTTTCGTTACTCTATGTATTGACGATACCAGACCCACCGAGCTAACCTAAATTTTAAACAGACTCAAAAAATACACTTGTCTGTTGGTCGATGTTATCGGGAGAGGAGCCATGACGAAAGAAAATGCGTACTTACCTTGGAACGTTCCCAAGACGAGTCCTTGAAACGATGCACAAAGATTGAACTGATTTCTCACAATCGGTGTTACGAGGCGGCGCTGAATAATCCCATAAGTACTATTTATGCTTAAATCTTTTTATCGTTCGGTGGGGTCAGAGACCCACCTGATGGTCGTTGCCACTGTCATCTCTCTCCGCGCCTCTTCTCTGCTCACCTTTCAAAAGGTCTACAACACACTGCCGTGTCCACGCACGAAGTATGTAACTTTGGAGGCACAGCTATGCAAGGTGATTCATAACGGTTTTTTAGTTATCAGAATTCATTGGTTCAAATATTATACGTTGAAGTTTCAGCATTATTATTTTTTGGGATTTCCGGAGTGCCATGCGACTTACTTTGTAGTCGATTCTTTATTAATTTCCGAGACATTAACAAGAAGCTAAAACTCTCTCAGTGTTTACGTCCAGTATATTTATCATTGAACATTATTCTATTTTCTGAAAACAAATTCAATTTTTAATTTCTAATTTTTTTTTTCTAAATATTTAATTATATGTTAACTATATGTTTTCCATTTCAAAGATTAATTATATGTTCGTTCATGAATTAACCAGAATATCAATTTTATAAACAATATCGATGAATATTTTATTATCGTGTATACTTGTAATCACTTAAAAATAATTAAGTACATGGGTAAACACTTTGAAAACTAAATAAAACTCTGAAAGGGTTAATGCGACGATCCTATCTGTATAGTCGTCAGTGAGCTGATGAGAGAACAACGATATCGGCCTTTAGCATCTATAGGGTGTCCCAGTGGAAATTGGTTGTTGTTCCTTTAGCTGCCTAAGATCTAAAGGATGTTTCATATTCTATCACCACAGATTAAACCACAGATTCTACTGTCAATATTCAAATGGTATGCTCAAGTCGACAAAAGGAGCCTGGGAAAGTTAGACCTAGCCACACAGTACTCCAAAACAACAAAACTGTAACAATGGATAATTTTTGAACGAATCAATCCTGACACTTAAAACCATTATATTTTCACTCTCTTCACAGGGTAAATATGAATATCATTAGAATATACGAAAGAAAAATTCGAAACAAAGTAAAGTCTGGAAACGAAGTTCAGCCCACACGATCACTCGCGCCAAACGAGCGTGACGCAGTACACACACTCACAGAATTCACGGTTCACGATCGAGCTTCTCCTTTCTCTTGGCATTCTTTGACATCTCCGTAGAATGTTGTCCGGTAATAGTGAAACTGTTGGCGGACGCCACGAGCGTTAATCCGGCTCACAGAAACACCGATTTCCGATGATAATCCCGATAAGAATGACGATAAGGGTGACAATGAGAGAAACAGCGATAAGATAAAAGAAAGAACAAGTGGTACGGCCTGGCTTCGACAGCTTCAAGCGCGCGTTCACACCAGCGTTCGTTTTCTAGACTCTCTGGTTTACTGGAGACGCGCTGTACTACCGACTACTGCACGATGCATCCCTCCTCTTGACGCCGTCCCCTTCTCTTCTCTATTCCTCCCACCAGAATTTGTTACTCGCGTTGGCAACCGGGTATATACCCGAGTATTTACACGTTTGCTGTACATTTTCTTCTATAGGATTACATAGTTGTGTTATCCTAAAAATCTGACAAGATTTTTTAAACCTTCATTTTTCCAGCACACTTTCAACGGTTAATTTTTTCAAGATAATATTTACGCGAAAACATTTTAATACTAAAGTTTGAACAAATGAACAGTTGCAAATATTTTCTCCATTAACAGAAAGATTGACGCTTTGCACTAGTGACTCTTAGTCACCACTTGATTTGATACGGTAAAATTACAAAGTTTGATGTTTAATATTGAACTTTGCATAATGTATCATTTGTCCTTTAATTTATCGATTAAATTAGTTACATTAGTTGCAATAAGCATTGTTTAGATTTTATCAAAGAGTGTTGAATATTTCTAGCAAAAGATTTTCGAGTGCGAAGGGTTAAGCATTTATTTTACTGTTTTATTATAAATACAATAAAGAGGAAGCTATTCAAATAGCTGCAATTTTAAATAGATAGTTGATACCTAAACAAACCTGAATGATTTTATTCAAAAATAAAAATTATTTAACTTTTACTCGAAATATTTCATTCTGATTACAATAAAGTAGCAGTTGTTACAACATAAGTAGACAAATTTGTACAAATAAACTAGAGTAGTAGTTTTCAGTAAAGTAGAAGAAAAACGATGATTACACGTAAGTAATATTGTATTTAAAATAATCAGAACAAAAAGTGTTTGAAAAATATAGTTTCGAGATACAGCGATTCAAAGTTCCTTGGAAATACTTATATAGTGGACTCTGATACATCACTAAATATGCTGTAACTTTTTCATCTGTTAAAATTTGGCAATCTATTGCTGAAGTACTATACAACTGATGTATGTAAAAAATCGATTTCTGGAACCTGTTGTACAAGAATCCCCCCTTAAGTATCCAACGTCCCACATCCATGTAACCAGTTACAAATAAGGGCTCGCTCATTTTTGTTCTATCTCTTTCGCTCTTCTTCGCTATTCTTCTCTCCTAAACGCACGTGCACTTAAACGGCCGGATGCCGTAATAATGTGAATAGAAATGAGATGCTAAGGGGGTCACCAAAACGCGGCGCTAAAGGGAAAATGTACACCAGATATTTATGACACTTTGATATCTAATCAGATGCAACTGTTATATATACGTGACAATTCTAATATTGCAATTCATATTTGAATACAAGACGAAAATTCCTTTTTAGATCATACGTATAACGTTGTTTAATTATTATTCTTTAATTCTTACAATTAAGGCTAATTAAGAATTTACATGTTGAAAATAAGATAATATAAGATGATAAAACATGGATTGCTTATTAGTTTCATTAACCGTCTTCCCAAAATAATATGTTATTTTCAACGTAACTTATTTTATTATTTTTGTTGTATTCTATTAGACTTGTCGTTTCTTGTGTCATATTTATTATATTAAATAAATCCATAATAATATTACAAGACTTAACAGAAGTTCGATAAAACCAAGTACCGATAGATGTCTATGTCTTTCTAAACCACGATGAATTCAGTTTTGAAACAATCTTTCTAATGTCCGTTTAGACGTTCGAATTTGTATTTGCAAACGGAAAAGTATATTTGCTTTCCCACCCGTTACATGAAACAAAAACGTCCTAGGAGAAACGTGCGTACGGGATGTGAATGCAAAAGCTTCGCGCTTTTAAATGAGCCCACGCATAATGTGGTACGACTATTTATTATGAGATTACAGGAACCCAAAGATTGACAATTCTTCAATTATAACTTATGGAGTAGTGTCAGGAGTAGAATTATGATTTGCCGTTTTAAAACCAAACATAGATTCCTGTTATATTATTAAAAAATAATACCAGTTGCTTTCAAGATTACAACTCTACCGATGACAAATTACAGGCTATATGCAATTATGGTGTATAAGGCTGTACATAATGCAGGAAACTCAAAATTCATGTAAATTGTAAATAAAATTTATTTCTCTTTTCATAATAGAATTTTCAGAACGATATGAACAATAAAAAGTGGCTGAATTTGATATTATATACTCATCAGTTTTAATTAAGTTCAAAACGTCAATTTATAAAAGCATTTACAATCCGGATGCTCGAATGATACAAGAAAATTTTTTAATTTTAATTTACAAAATCAAATTCGGTAATTTATTTCGTTTCTTTTGCTGTTTCAAATAGATAACCAATTCAGCTTTTACTCCGTGAAATAATACAACCATGAGATGAAACAATGAGAAAGGAAAAAACACGTATTAACAGTTTAAAGTCGATATATTAATCTTTCGTCGGTTATATATATCTTATAGCCTTAATTTGTCAAATAGACTACTGTTATTACATCTTTAGAAAACATACTGTACTAAGTTTTGTATGCCTAATGCTGAGTGTCTTGATCGTGTCTCCTGTCAAAAGTTAATGCATTTAACAGGACTAATCAATTGAACTATGTATGCGTCACACAATTGCCTGCCTTCTTGACGAGTCGATCGTTTTTTCAAGCATAGGAAAATTGAATGTGATCGTGTGCGTGGTAGATTCGAGTGACTTGTATTTGAAGAATTCTACAGGAGAGAGTTTACAATACCGGCCAAAGCTACTTTCAACTCTTACATCAGTGATACTAGCACTTCATTTGAATCAACTAATAAATATTATAATTCTCTGCAACAAATTTCGAACGCAAGGGAAGTTAGGACAAGATGGAGACACGGACCAACATCGCTTACTTATTTATTTCGTGTTATGCATTGTTTACTTCCTTATTTCTAATTTATGTGATTAATTTTTAATTTACGAATCACTTATTTATTGATTTCATATCACTAGGAATAATATTATCACTTTATTACTATCAGATAATCATTTTCTATTATGTACGCTATTTCTACTATATTAAGCGTAATCAAATATACACATTAATTTATTCTTCATTTATTTCGTAATATGTTCTCTTTTTTATGTTCATATCTTTTTCTCAAACCTTACCAAAGTTAACTTGGTATTTACATTTTCACCTTGAAATTCACGGTGATGTTACTCATTATTATATAATAATATTATAATCCCCTTTCAATCAATTGCGAGACTTTCTTAGCTCGACATCAAAGTGCATCCAACCCTCGATTTACGCGGAAGTCTGTTCCACGTGAATTCCTTTTACGCGAATGAAAATGGCGCAGAATCTGTCTGTATATCAGACGTTTGATCTATTTAATTTGTAATATGTAACACGCTTTGTTCGCACGTTTCGAAGTACACCTAATTCTCAATTTACACGAATGAAAATCGAGTAGACTTTGTCGGTACATCAGACACTTGATCTACTTAATTTGTAGTAGGTAAAACACTTCGTTCTCACGATCGACAACTGGAACTTCATTTTCTACATTATCGACGACGATCACTTGATCCTTTTTAACCAAACACGAATGAAGACCTACATAAGATAAAAAAGCGTACAATACAACAGAAGGGATCACAAAATAGTCACAACGATCATTTGATCCTTTTTAAACAACCACAAACGAAGACTTACGTAATATAACACTAGATTTACAGAACGAGTCAATTCGACTCATATTGAATTTTATAAACATTTGCTAAACGTTTGTGTCTATTTTGATTAATGCAGGTACGCTAATATGAATCCTAATCGTCTACGTTTAAACCTCTAATTTCCGAAATCTAAACAAACGAATATCAATTTCTCTAAAAACAATAGAACAAGCTGTACCATAAATATCCGTAAATCTAGCCCTTTGCACTCAGTTGCCACTTGATTGAACGCAGCAAAATTATAAAATAAAAAATTCAACGTAAAATGTTGAATAAGATATTAACACATGAAACATAGAAATAAAAGAATTCTGCCTCATAATTTATGCAAGATGTTTCTTTATGTAAGTTGCAAATGATATTGTTAACATTTCGTCAGAAATTAATGAATGTTTGTAATGAAAAATATCGTCGAGTGCAAAGGGCTAGCGATGATAAGGCGTACAATAGAAAAGGAGGGGTCACAAAATGGTGTAGCCCGTGTGCCGCGCGTGCCGCGTAACACGAACTGAATATTTTAATGAAACCTTTATTAAGTTTTTATCGTACCAAAGTCAAATAGTGACTTCGGCAATACAAACAGGTAAACGTTGCCCCGAGAGTCTTCGATGCAGATGCGTAACCGACAATATAATAATTTCAATGGAACGAAGCACGATCACAGAATATTAGTACATACGCACGGTATCTTACAAATAATCACTACTCCCGAAGAAACAATCGATATATACGACACGCAAAACAATTATTATAACATAGACGCCCGTCGTTTCCGATCGGTGCAGGATGTATCACATAAAATTGGCCGCTTGATCGTTAATAATAGATAAACAAGCAATTTCCGCCAGTTGGATCTGCACGCATTGAGTGACCCAGCTCGGGCGGTTTCTACTACCTTAAATCACAATGGCGACGACAAGTTTATTCGTTTATTTCGTTCATTTTCTTTTCGTTAATTAATTATGTCCTTAAGATCGATCGTTACGTACGTCAGAAGGCGAGTTCGCGACGCGCGTGTGCACGGGTTCTGAAATCCGTATACATGTGCACGTGCATCGGGACGCGAGCTTTGTAGAGCTGAGCATATTATATAGATTGTGCCAAACGTGTCACCAGAAACAAATAAAAGATTTATTTCGTTCAGACAATTCAGATGAAACCAAAAATGTACTGATTACAATACAAATCTGTTTTTACTTTCTCCGTGGAACGCCTCGCCGTTTTTATGGTAACATTCCGTATTAAAACTACTTAGGTTTATCAGATCGGCAATTCCTATTATGGATAGTACGACAGTGGAACTATCCAATTATTTATTTCAATTCTCTTATTCTTCGATGAAACTATATAAATATTCATCTCGATTTTTTCATTCCTCGGCGATACTAGAACTATCGAAATATTTATCTAAATTTTTTGGA
The DNA here is from genome assembly GCF_051020985.1 of Nomia melanderi. Lineage (NCBI taxonomy): Eukaryota > Metazoa > Arthropoda > Insecta > Hymenoptera > Halictidae > Nomia > Nomia melanderi. The sequence continues at coordinate 9,893,212 of NC_135005.1, forward strand.
TTCATAGGATATATTATCGTACTATATAGCACAGTAGTTTTTAACAATGATATTCCTATGAGAAAAGATATTCGAATTCATTAACTTCCGGATCCTAATTGTTTCGAACACGTTTGGCTTGCTGTACGATCACGAGGAGGAGCATCCAACGACCGTAGTACAATGTTATTAATCTAAAGTACAATCGACGATTTTTGGGACGGTGTTAAGGATGGATGTCGCGACGCTCCTCCACGTCACGGAAACCGGGAGATCGTCGATCACCGGATGCACGGAAAAAGATTTGTTCCTTCGATGGCGAGCGTCTCGTTTGCATTGCGTTAAAATCCTTCGTCGTCGTGATATTCGTTCGCTCGGGGTATGCAATAGCCCGACGATAGTTTCTCGTGTGTCCGTTCAAGCCGTTGAATAGTAAAAAAATATTTAAATGCATGAAGTTCGTCAATTTCCCATTTCCGTCTTTGCCCGTAATACCATTGGAAACGTTGGAAAATATATATTACACTTTCGTATACTGGCGCCGACGAGATCGCTTCCAACCATCCATGCAAGTAAATGCACCGTGCACACGCGTCGTTACATCGCAGCTGCATCTATCAAGAGGAACGATCCATAGAATCCATATATATATATTTTTATATAATATATATATATATATTATAGGTACAACCCGAACACAGAGAGACAATTGTTAAACAATGCAATTAATCCTTAACTGACGCCATGCTTATATTCGAAAAGTGAAAAGGTTTAATTGTTACTACTTTATTAGATCACTGCAAAAATCTTGATGTACTTGTGACATACGATTAAATAAAATTAGAGTCTGAATAAAACCGATGACAAATAGCAATGTTCTATGAAATTTTTGTTTTATGAAATTTCTCTAGAATATTTTGTTCTACGAAATTTCCTCCTCAAGAATATGGTTTCTGGAAATACACTCAATAACAGTTGTCAAGAATGAATAATTGAATAATGTAATCAAACATACATAGTGTGATATACTTTGTTGCATTACTGGCATAGCGACGAGCAGAAGGAAATATATAAAATCAATTTGAATGAACTGTATTCTATAAATAAATAGCTATAAACTATAAGTACCAATGGACAATATTATAATAGTTAATGTCTATATAAACATTGACATAGTTTTGTAGAACATTTCTCATTGCACAAGAGTGCCTCGTTGTGTTACACGTAGACGAATTCGCGTGTTGCATAAATCAAAAGATTTCATTACATATTTTCCATCTATTTCTATAGAAAGAGCCATTTTCCTATGGTTGTTCCACAACGATTTATTTTATATTTCATATTCCCTTTTGTCTCTCAGAAAACTGTACAAAGACTGTCGTAGTCATCCAATCCATAAGGTGCGCAACACCAATGTGCAACTGATCCATGAAAGAAACGATTACAACTGGACGAATGTCTCTAAACTAACTCGAACGAAGACAAATCGAATTCACGAACAAATTGACTTTCCATTAAAATTGTAATTAACGCCGACAAATCCCATCGTGTTATTTTCGCGTCAGTTAAGGACCAATGATAGCGATCCGCCTCCTTCCCCGAAAATTGCCTAGATTGCCTAGAATGGTGGATCCACGGCATCGAACGGAAGGGAAGGCGAAAACACGGCAAAATACAGGGTGAAAGAGATAGTCCAAAGAGAAAATCTTTAGGCACACCCACACACATACACATACATTTATGTATATATATATAATATATATATGCATAGAACGTAAGAGTCCTTGTTTTTTTTTCTTTTTCATTTCAAACTCTTTTATACTTAGATACGATGAAGCAAATCGTGAATATCCGGACTCGGATTTGCCAGCGCGTAATTATCGAACGCAAACGCGGGCAAGGTGATGCGACATCTCTTCGTCTTCGATTCCCAATTCCTTTTTATTCGTTTTATTCAGTTACTTTTCTTTTATTTTTTTCTTCAATGTTACACCATTGAAAAAGGGGCTTACGTCATACGATTTTTCCTCTTGTGATCGGTTTCTTCTCTTTACGATAATCAAAAAATAAGTTATCAGAGTACTTTGTACTTGTCCAAAGCCGATCGATGGTCGCGGAAGCTCTCTTTCTCTCATTCTCTCTCTCCCTCGCTCGCGTTCTCTCATTTTCTTTCTCTCTCTCTCTCTCTCTTTCTCACTTTCTCGCTCTCTTTCTCTCACTTCTCTCTCTCTCTCTCTCTCTCTCTCTCTCTCTCTCTCGCTCGCTCACTCTCCTTTCCTCTCCTTTGCAACTATATTCGATTCGGGAGAAAGGGAGACACGATCGCGCCGATCACCTTGCCGCGGTCTTTTAGACGGACTCTTTAAAATTGCTCGTTAATTCCCATACGATTCGCGCGTCATTAATAATTATCGATGTAATTTAATAGCAAATGTATTATCACATTTAGATTGTATTAATGTTTAAGACGTTCGGCCTGGACGCCCTTCGACAAATTTCGACGCCTGCCAACCGAACGGCCGACACATCGATGATCTTCGGTGGTTCAAAAGCGACCCGAATGCTACACATTCGTTATTCGATCAGGCGTGAATATTTTTCGAAGGTTCCCACAATCGACCAACCTGACCGCTTGTATCAGGAAGATCGTCGATTTCGTTGGTTGAACTTTCCGGGAAAACATTTAGCGACCAGTCGATGCTCGATCGGCTCGAACCGTGCTGATTAAACAGACCTGTTGTACACACTTAATATACACGTAGGTACGCATATACACACGTATGTATATATGTATACATATATCATTACATACAAAAGAATATATATATATACATATATATGTATATATATATATCTACTTTTATTTCGGGGAATTCGTGAACTTGCGAAGTATGTGTGTATGCATTGCTTTCCCGAGAGTTTCACCGATTCCGAACGATGATCTGTGGATGATTCGCGAGAAGCCATGGTTGGTCGTTCGTTTACGTAAATCTAAGAAACATTAATGTAGAATATATTATTGTGTAGTTTATATAAGGTATACGTTAAGACACTTACCATCTACTGCAAAAATTCAACAGTTAAAAGATTGTAACAACTAGTTCGTTAATTTTATACAAGACGAGTTTGCTCGATTGATATTTCGTTCGTTTTCTTTTCGCATTGCGCGTGTGTTCGATTAACGAAAAGGTAGAAGAGAAGAAAATAACGAATCGAGCGAACTCAACTCGTCCTGGCCTCCATTTCTCTTTCATTCTTTTAAAACGCTTGTTTCTCTCTCTCTCTCTTTCTCTCTCTCTCTCACTCTCTCTTTCTCTCTCTTTCGTTCGCTCCCGCTATCTCTCTCTCTTTCTCTCTTTCTCTTTCGCACTCTCGTGCTCTCCCTTTCTTTCATCGCGTTTTGTCATCCCGTTTTTTCATTTTCTTTGGCACGCATTATTTTACTATTGGCACGACAATTTCTGAACAATGAGCTTGCTAGAATTAAATCGAATAAACCTCGGATGCACCTGAGATTGTTTGTTCGAAGAATACGACATAATAAGAAGAGCCTTTATTACACGTATTACGCACCGCGTGCTAATCGTTAGTCTGAATATCGATAAATCCTTACTCAGCTCGAGGAGGCTCCACGTCCGTTCACGAAAGGCAAGTTTCTTTCTTTTAAACAATTGAGTCATTAGTACAAGAGAAGCTTCGCAACGAAATTTACTTAGTTACTTACTTATTTACACGCGTTTCCCATCACGTTAAAAATGATGAAAACGTTCTGGCGTAGATACATCGTGAATGGCAACATATTTTATACATATCGCCGTTTCAAGTTCTGCGATTTGCGTTTCGTGTTACCGTATAAATCGTAGTGCTTATTCTTATAGAAATAAAAATGTTAATAGTCCTCGATTAGGCTAATATAATTGCAAATATATTAGTACGTTAATATAAGAAAATTTTAATTTTCATTATAATTCGTAGTTAATGATAATTCTTACTCGACATCCGTCTCGTACATTTCAAGGATTAACAATTCAACTTGCAAACATCCGAACTTTGAAATCAAACGTTTCTAGATCTCGCGAGTAATTCGGGGTACCGAATAAGTAAACGTATTAACTGTAAACATACGTAAACCTCGTTGCAGGATTTCGAAGTCGTGCCGTTACGAAGTTCGCGACGCATTTCGAAGATATCCACGCCCAGGACGTTCCATCGTAAAAAATCATCCGGTGGACGAGGTTCGTGAACGAAAGGAAAGCGATACCCTCGCGTATCGAATACGTCCGCGACATCTTAACGACTAAATAATCCTCTAAACGTGGCCACTTAGGCTAGCCGTTCTAAATGGAATAATGAATCAAGCGATTATCAAAAATAGAATATATCGTTACGGGTACGATACACAACGCATCGGTATACCAACAATCAACAACATTGCCGACCCGCGTTTAATATTCATTGATACAACTATGAAACGATCGGCACCGAAAATATTATCTGACGTAGGAGAACGTTGCGTCCGCGTATACATACGAAAGCCCGAAAAAAAGAAAGAGACGACGATCCTCCTCAGCTCCGCTCCTCCCGCTTTTCCCCTACGCCTCTACTGTGCAGCTCTGATGTCCTGAGTCAATTCTAAAAGCTCAAGAGTCACAGTGGTAAAGGGACTATTCCGTTCAAGACGCTCGCATCAGTAGCTATAGCACACTTCGTTGCAGCGAATCTGGCACTCTTGTTTAAGTGGTCAGATTCAAAGGTGCACGCCTTGCCTACACGAATTTACGGTTCTAGTATATGATTTGCTGAAGCGCTCACGTACATTAGTCCGGTTGCGCGAAAAGCCGTTTCCAGACGCGCTATTGGATTTCTCAGAGCGACTGTCTCCGCCCCTATGACGTCACAAGTGTCGGGTTCGTTGCAATGGACGGTAACGAACATTTTTTATGTTTATCGAATCCCGAAGACGTGGAGGTTTGGCTACTATGTTTCCTGGAAGGACCGAGGTGGAGCGTGCGGCCGATTCCCCTTGCTTTTGTGTACTTTTTCCTTTTAGGAATGACTCAGGGCGTGAGAGATGCACAGTACGTGTTTAACGATGGAAATCCGCTGGTACACACGTGTGAAATCGTACGAGAGACGTTTGAAAAGTAATTTACACTCGCTCGTAACTCTCTGTGGTTCTAAAATATTTCAACATGTTCGTGGACTACTGCGTATCCAGTATTTTAGCTTTGTCTGGTGGGTCACCACTGCGTATGCAGTAGTTTAGCTTTCGTGTCGAATTATATATAGAAGTCGTGCAATTCATGGGCGTACAAATATCGAGTATGACTACTGGCAAATAGTCAACTTACGATAACACGTGATAATACTCGTCGTGTTCATGAATTGATTTAAGCAAATAGACCTTGAAATTTTCATGCCTCCAGATAAATGAAACGAAAACTTGCGAAGATGCGGTGTAAATTGAACGAAGAATTTCAACGTCCGATGCAAGAGTGGGTATCGCAGGTTGGACGGAATTTGTTCAGCAAAGGCATACAAAAACTGTTGTAATACGAACCACGTTCAAGCGAAAATTCGAAAAAGGAAAGCTTCGAATATTGAATATTTCATCTTTGTCTATACGAGTGTAATTTGCTTTTTGAACAACACTCGTACGTGTAAAATATGTTGCGACCACGTTGCGTACATATGTTGTTAGAAGAAATTCTTCCTAAATGTGAAGTTATAACTTGAATTGGTACACTTACATTGAAATCAACAAAATATACAGGGTGCGAAGTAATTGGTGGAACCATATCCGGAAAATGAGTGTTCATTTTCTATATTACGTTGAGCTGTGTTCGAGTAAATGATAGCCAATCATTGTTTGCTATTTTACATTTCGATTATAATATCATAAATATTGTTAATATTTTGACATATAATACTAGTTTGACTGGTATGTTTTTGATGTAGGAAAATTAACAAAATTGAATCTACTATTCTACTAAAATATTTGTTTTATATAAATGATAATTACGGATAAGTAAGTAGCTACTTCGTTGAAAAGTCTGCTCAATTAATTAATCTATAAAAATCAAGTTTTTCCTTTATCAACTTAACGATACTCTCACTGAATTTTGTTGTAAATATATTTTAACCTTCTGATACTGATTAGAGAGTTTAATAGTTTTAAATGTTAATCATATAATGTTCAAGTTATAGAACTTCTATCAAATTCTTTTTCCTCGAAAACTAACTTCTCTTAAAAAATATACTGATTCCTTTTGGTCTCTAATAACTTTCAGTACACCCTGTACACCGTAACTGTAAATAAGTATACACAGAAATGTATATCACTAAGTTGTATTTAATAATTTACGTGAAATTTGGTACGATTGATCAAATTTCGGATAATAATATTATTAATCAAAGACAGTACTAACTTTTATTTCATCGATAATGCACTAATCTGCTTTTTTAAATTGCCAATTTGAATGTACAATTTCATGAATCGACATATTTTCAAAAAAAGAAATTTTATTAATGAACTCAACTTTCCTTTAACCACTGTAACATTAATCCTCATAAAAGCGTTACTGCCACTCAAAGCCACTCAATCATTAGTGAATAATTAACTTTTCAAGCGAAAAAGACACAAATAAGTAAATACTCCAACGGATTTGACATAATTACTATTAAATCCCGTCATTTTCTCACCATTTCAGCATAACATGAAATTTCTCCATTTGACCAATCGTAATCATCAAATTCCGTGGAAAGTCCTAAAAATCCCAGATCAGTCTAAAGCTGTACACAGCAGTGGTCGCAACCCGATACGCGTCGAGGAGTATAAGTAAATTCTTTTTCCGTGCCTTGTTATCTTCCCTTAAAAATCGTTATGGACTAGAACGTAGTTATGATACATTAAAAATTGACACACATTTATGTTAGTATATGGATTGGCTTCGGCCTTATCACCTCCCCGTTCTCTCACTTTCTCTCTTTCTCACTCTTTCTCTTTCTCTCTTTCTCTCTTTCTCTCTCTCTCTCTCTCTCTCTCTCTCTCTCTCTCTCTCTCTCTCTCTCTCTCTCTCTCTCTCTCTCTCTCTCTCTCTCTCTCTCTCTCTCTCTCTCTCTCTCTCTCTCTCTCTCTCTCTCTCTCTCTCTCTCTCTCTCTCTCTCTCTCTCTCTCTCTCTCTCTCTCTCTTTCTTTCCTCTCGCACCTCTATAATCATTCTCTCTAACTTCCTTCCTTATTCACATACACTCTCCGTCCCTCTAATTTCTCTTTCTCACTTTCCCTCTCTACATTTTATGGCAGAAAGTATTTAGTAATCGTTCGGGGACGGTGTTCGATCGTAAAGAGGAAAAAACTTGTATTAATTATTAATTACTTATTCGATGTTAAGTAAGGATAGAGTATAAAGCCAGTATTACGGAACGGGAACTTGCTTGCTTGCTAGCTTCCTTGCGGACAACCTTTACAATTCGTTCGGCTTAACACTTTCACGGCTTAAGTATTAATTGAGACAACATGAAAAAAGTTTCACGGTTCGTTGGATAATCCAGCGTTCTGTATGGTTTTCTTTTTCTTATCTTCTCTTTTTTTTTTGTCGTTTTCGTGTGTGTTTTTTTGTTTGTTTTGTTTCTTCTTCTCCTCCCCTGTCATTTATAATAGTTGCACCATTCTCTAATAGTTAATATAAAAACGTTAAATAATATTAGTCGAAGGTATACTCGTATATCGTTCCACGTTCATTTCAGGCGGACACAATTATTGACCACAGCAGAAGACTTTCGAGCCTCTTATCGCTACCGTTACGAAATTCGATAAAATTCTCTCGACTACTCTTCCCCCAAGTTAACGCACGTTGCATCGTGCACGTTCGTGTGTATACGCTGCTGCGATTTGCCAATACTTAGTGTAAGAATAATTTACTAGCCTCCTGTTACATGGTAAATAGTAATAATACCGGTATAATAATCGTAGGTAATCATAACAATGTATATCGTTATCGACAACACGATTAACAATCATAATTGCAACTGGACAATTATAGTATAGCCAGAGTCGAATATAGGAGGGCACGACAGTAAAATTATGTTTTCAAAATAGCACCTTTCCCATAGGACAGAGATCTCAAGCTATTCGTCCGTTCTCCAATCGGCACCACGTTAGCAACAATTTTGCTTCCACAAGAAACGATATTAATAGTAGAAACTTCTTCTTACAATTAATCTTGTCGCACTGGTCATTGAATATTCCCAGAGTTTCTGAATAACGAATGATCCAATGCCTCTTTGAATAATTTCTAAAAATTAAAGTGACGAAATAATCGGTAATAAACCTGATATATAACATTCGAAATATATTGTATCTCCTTTATATAATAGTTTCATGATTAGAACTTATCCTTCGAAAGTTCTCTTATTACTTTTAATAAAAGCGTCTCTAATTATCTTAAAAGTGTCAGTCGCGAATGGACTGCTGAAATCTTTAAATTCTGAATGGACGGGTGTGTTTACGGTTGCAGGTACTTAACCCTTTGCACTCGAAATTTTCTCACTTGAAATGTTCAATACTTTGTAACTAGATGTAGATAAGATTTTTTAAAATTAATTTATTAAGAAATATTTCACGTATCGATGCAGTATAGAATGGTAAATACCAAGGTTTATAATTTTGCTGTATCATCTGGCGACTGGGAGTCGTCTCTCGAGTGCGAAGGGTTAAGTATGGGTGTCAGTCAATGTGTTGAGACACAAATAAAAAAGTAAGCAATGCTTGGAACACAAATGAAGAGATAAATAATGCTCAAAATCGTGGCTTCCTTTTTTATCGGAATTTCTTCAGATTAGCGATTGAAGTGATCGAAACTTTCCATAGCGTGAGTATCTCTTAACCATCAGTACAGGATAGCAGTCTTAACAATCGCTGAATTTCCGCTCGACATCTAACGGTCGACGCAGAAGATATTTAAACAAAGGACGAAGACGCGCCGCGGCCGTCTAGCTTCCCTACTTTCAGTCTTCCTCTATAGTCCAGTCTAGTACATCATTGCGCAGCTTTATCATCGTTCATCGTCATCTGACAAACGATCGAGTTCCGATAATTGAAAATCGACTAATATAAGATCTCGTTAGAATTTAAAGATTAGATTATATTACCGACGTTCGCATGCAATTCTCTACATGTTGCCTAATCCTCTAAGGGCAAACCTCATCGTTCTCAATCAGAAGTTGCACTGTCTTCCTCGATACTTTCTTCTACGCTCGGACATCTCGTTATTTTTAGAGCGTTATCCTTCTGTATCACGTAAATATAGGTATTAATGGTAATAACGCTTTTGGACAATCATGAAGAATCATAATAGTACTTAGAGCTCTGGAATTGTCAACTTCTGATCATTTTTACCGTCATTAATTTAGCTAGCATTTTATGTGACCTTGTATCAATTATCAATACAACATACAATTAAAAAATAGAATTCTCTCGTTAACTTTGTTTTACCGGTGACAAGCAACATGAAGCGATAGGTATTAAAAAAGTATCATTAAACTTGATCATAAAATTTGAACAAAATTTGAACAAACACTAGTTGAAATTATTGAACCTACACATGTGTTAATACTAGTTTCTAACGTCTATTGATGAAATGTAACCAACAAAGAAGACAATAAAAAAAGAAAATTGTTCGACGAAAGCGTGGTATACATATGATGTATGACATTAACACTAGAACTATCAGGTGGGTTAAAATTACCCATTCCTGAATTCTTCTTTTACAATTATTGAAAAATAATAGATCCTTCTCTAAGAAATTTCTAAAGAAATTATTTTAGTAATACACAAACCAAGTTTTGAGCGATTGACGTCTCGATAGATGCACTCTTGGGGTTTCTATAGAAAAATTTTGAAAAGTCAATTTGACTGCTTAGTAGTCCTAGTGTTAGCCATGGAAGATAGCTGAAGTGATGACGGTACCGATCAGCTTTGCCAATGTAAAACCACCTGCACAATTTGAATACCTAGGACGCAGTATTGACGAAGTTAGGATGTGTGTAACGACGATCCGCTCATTTGCTCTTTCTGTTCAGTTGCTTCGCTAGTTAGCGGACTCCGAATTGGAGGACGGCGAGGATTCAGGACTCTGCGCCAACGGGGTGTCCCTGCCGATTGTAGGCGTGAACAGCATGCCCCGTGGACTGAACGTGTCGCAATAGAGATTCTCCTTTTTATGGACGCGTCGCACGTGGCTTCGTAGGTTGTCACGGCGTGCACTCCTGTACGCACAGTGCGGGCAGAGGTGCGGCTTCTCGCCTGTATGCATGCGTCGATGTTGAATGAGCTGGAACAACAAGGGAGACTATTAAATCCTTTGGACTCGAAAGGTGACTGTCAGTCACCACTTGATTCGATACAGTAAACTTACGAAATTTAATATTTAATATTTAATCCTTTGCACTCGAAAGTTTTTCATTAGAAATATTTTAGCATTTTCTAATGTTAAATGTTAGAAATATTTTAAAATTTTCTAATGCTAAACGTTTTCTAATGTTTCTAATGTTTGTTTGAATATTTCTCATATTGATGCATTATACGAAGTTTAATATTAAGTATTAAATTTTATAGTTTTACTGTATGAAATCAAGTGGTGAGCGAGAATCATCTCTCGAGTGCAAAGGATTGATACGTTCGGTGCCACGTGTATCATGTATGGTACATGCCAATTTCTGTAAGAAAATATTTTCTACGAATACATAGTCACGGATAGTGGTATACGTTACAAAGCAGCAAGAACGTAAAGGAACAATATCAAGATATATAAAAGTTACCAAAAACTTGAATATAACTTAATATTATACTAAAAGAATCAATACAGTTCATAAGCAAAATATAACCGAAATTTCCGTGGCACGAAGCGTGTTAATGTTTAATATTTTGTATAATGCATCGCTATGTGAAATATTGAAGGCAAATAGATTTGCCTCTTAGTTTGTTCCTATATCCCATGAGAAAAACTTTCGAGGGCGAGGAATTAATAATTAGGACTAAACTTTACTTCAAGGCACTATTTTGTTGTAAATTGTTTTACATATATTAATAGTACCCGATGAATAAAAACGAAATTTTTAACTTCAAATTTAGGAATTCATCGATTTGCAAGTTGTACATATAGAAATTAATTAATAAATATGTATATATAGTGGTATAAGCATTAATTTTGTGAATTTCGAAATATGTTATCAACACCATCATCAAATAATCTACAATATCGTGCGTTTGTGATATACCCGTAATAAATATTTATTTTATTGACAGTTTCACTATAAACCATATTAACAATTTAAATATCTTCCAATTTTGTATCGTGCTTCAAAAGATTTAAGACTCACCGATACGATCGCGTTCTATTTGCGTGAAGCGAAACGTTTGATTTATAGGTGACGCAGAGTATATCCAGGTAGTCTATGAGTTTCGAAGGGTCGAGTAGAATTTTAGAGCATCGTATAATTTACGATCACGGACAGAGGATTACGTAAACGCGAGAGACGCAGAAATCTAAAAACAATTCGAGCTCGTGGATTCAATTCTACGCGTGTGTTTGGGAGATTTACGCGATTCCAATTGGTCCGAATTCCCGTGCGACTCGCGGGGGATAAATATTACCTTTTTCAATTGTACTGTGCGGAAAATGCAAATGTCACAGCAGAAGTATCGGTCGTCGCGATGCCTTCTCATATGTCTGCTCAGATCGACTTCGGAAGATTTATCCGCACCGCAGACAGCGCAGCTCACCCTGGTCTCCGGTGCTGTGCCCTTCGCGTGGGCCCTTAAATGTCTTTGAAACGCCTTCTCGATGGTGCAGGCGTACGAGCATAGCGAACAACGATACTCTTCCCTTTCGTATCTGCATATCAAAAGTGTACCATAAGTCGAATTTTATGAGTAATCCACTAATAATAGGATAAGTCGGGGAGAAATGGCCCGCTTTCTTTAGAACTGTTAGGGTAAATCAAGAGTAGATGACCCATTTGTTTTAAACTAGAACTACCAAGCGCTTAAACCGACTTTTCCAAATTTCTTTATAAAACTTATAACCGTCTATTTATTACGATTTCTTATGATATATTTATTACGAAATCAGCTTCTTCAACGATTTCTGAGAGAAACATTTGTACCTTTCCACTAATTATAAAGCAAGAAATCTTCTGGTAGTTCTAGTGTTAAAAGAGCTGTCAGGTCATAAATGTCATTAATACTCAATGAATAACATATGTTTATGAAAGTAAACTATTTCTGATTTCTGCGTATTAAAATTGTACCATAAGTTGAGTTTGATGAGTAATCGTTAAACGATAAGTAACACATAGAAAATTCAATTTTAACTCATTTAAAAACAATTTATATAGGATAAGTATCAAGGAATATGTAAAAAGAATATTCCAAAAAGGCTCATGTACTTCTCAAAAATAAATTCTAAAAATGACATAAAAACGCTACCCTAGACTAGAATACCCTCTCAATTACACAAATCAGTATCTACATGTATAATCCTTAACGTAATACACTTTCTCTTATAATGCTTTTTTCGATTTTTCTAAAAGAAAGCTGAGTTGTAATTGTCGCATGCTCTGTTCTATATAGGACTGTAACTGGTAATGAGATGAAACTCCAAAGTTTTCAGTACGGTGACACTATAAGGAAAAAGTAAATAAACATACCTAATCGTCGGTAAAAGTTTAGAGAAAAATTTCAAGTACCTATACCTGACGCGCTGCAATGCCAATGTTCGCTTCTTTCCGGTAGGCGTCATGCCCTGCGCCACGTGCGCAGCCACGTGGGTCTCCATCTCGCACCTGCTGCTCGTTGTAAAGTCACAGCCCGAGGACGGACAACTTTTCGTTTCTCCACTTTCCGTGCTAGTCACGGGTGGATGGCAATCCACGATGTGCTTCCGTAGGGCGGGTCTCGTTGGCGCGACCACATCACAGGAACCACACGAGTAACCGCGATGCGCGTTGCTCACATTGGGACTGCTACCTCGCGACCTCAAACTTAATACAAAGTTCGGAATCACTAGTTTCGTAATATCAGACCGTGTAAAATGACATGTCGGACTTTCCGGGAAAAAGGAAACCTTCTTTGACGCTCTAAAAGACGTTCATCCAATGATACACTTAAGCATGTTTTTAATGGGTTCCCTTTTTTTGGAAAATTCTGAATGTTTAAAGTGAATAGATTTAACCCTTTGCACTCGAGAAGCGCCTTTCACTCGCTATTTGATTTAACGAAACAAAATTATGAAATTTAAAATTCAATATTAAATTTTCTATAATGTATCATGTGTTGACATGGAACATCGAAACAAAATAGTTCCGTCACTTAATTTATGCAAGGTATTTCTTTGTGTTAGTTGTAACAAATACCATTTCATGAGAAAATAATGAATATTTCTTGAGAAAAATATTCTCTAGTGCAAAGGTTTAAAAACATCGTTATAAACTACTGTTTCGGGTTTACTAATATACTAACGATCGGGTTAACTAATGAAGAAAAATTTGAACTATTGGTGGATCGGTACGAGGATTAAGTAGCTTCTGATGTAAATTATTTTTGTTGAGGAGGATTGACTAACTGATAAATGATACATACTTCTCGGTATAAGACGAATGTTCGCTCTCGGAGTCGCTGTCGGAAGGAATATTTGGGATTTCTGTGGCTTCGAGAGCCGCAGTGGCTGCAGACAGTCTTCCAAGCATGGCGGTGTATGCACCAAGGACCCAACCGTTTAGAACCGGTGTCATTGTTCCTTCCTATTATTAGAAAACGATATTGTTAGAGTCTTAAAACAATTCTATGCAAAAGCCAAACTTTATTCTCTTAACATATTAATTTCCACAATCGTGGAATAACCACATTTATAATTTCGTAAAATAGACGGACTGTGAGCATTTCTGTTAAAGAAATTCTTTTCTTTAAATCTCTTTTGTTACAAAATTTACAGTTTATGTGTCACTTTTTTATGTGTATTATGTTCTCTAGCTCTTTAAAAATGTATAATTGCCTTACACTGTATATACAAACAAATTGTTGTTGTATATGAAAATGTAAGTAAGATGTAACTTGTATTTGGGTACTACTGCATGTATTTTCAACAATATACTATTGTAATTGTTAGTACAGTAGGAAAATCTTTGAGAAATATAGTTAAGTGCAAACTAATCAGTTGATTCTTTTTTATCAATGGCAACTTGCAATTTACAAGGTTTACGATTTTCCTCTAATATACATTATGTCTATTACTTATCTATTACTAATTTCATTGAACTATATTATCATTTATTTCATTTTTATCTCAGTACTCTTTATCGTAATTTATCGAAATTGTAATTCAATAATGTTTTCCTTTTTCTCGCATGTACATTAATCAAATTGTATGTCATCGTAATGAAAGTACAAAGTGTACGAGTACGTCTTAAAATACCAAACGACGATGAACAATTTATTAGTTAAATAGACTGACACTGTCACGAACTCGTAACGGGAAAATCGATAATCACGCGCATAAATTAATCAAATCTCAAAATGGTATATAAATGAAACTATTCAAAATCAATTTGTAATTACATAACGGAGACGATATTATTATCTACTTTTTTACACTTACTCGTCATTAGCAGATCTCGATTCTTTTTTTAGATTCGACATGAAACCGATCACGAAATTACCCAAATTATATTATTAACATACCTTATCGAAAGCGAGGTAAGACATTGGGTCAAGCAACTTCGCCGGAAGATTATTATTGGCCGAACGATGAGAACTGTTTGTACTTCCGCTGTCGCTATCTTCTCCGGCATCTTCGTTGTCGTTACTTTCCTTTGGAACTGATGTCTGTATAATGAAAATAAATCAACTACATTTCTAATTAAATTTCCGACAAGAATATTATCCGTGTTCCGCCATTCTTTCTTTCTTTGTTAATTTCAAATGTTATAATCTCGTATTCTTTTGACACAGTGAGACATGTACTCGCGACGCAAACTTTAAGTTTAATTAATTGGACAAAAATTAATTAAAATCTTTTTCACACGTTTTTCTTTAAGATTGAAGAAGTTTGAAAGAATGATTCCTGTAATATTCTGATGAATAAATTTACCAATTGTCGTTTTGTTATAAATAGAAATAAATAGAGATGACTTCTGCATCGTCCAGTGTCAAGGAAATAGATGACCAAACTTTGATCGAAAGAAATTCAGAACCGAAAAATAGCTGTAGAACCAATGTAACATCGGTTCTGAGGAACCAAAACCGATATAGCTTAGAATCGATATGTCAAATAACCGTTATGACTTTATTTCAGTTCTACATAATGGTTTTTGTCGGAATCGGTACATAACAGTTTCAAACAGTCATTATCAAAACCTTTTCAATCCCAAACAAACAATATCAATTTGATTCCAGTTCGTTTTAAGTAGACAATAAATTCAATTGGATAACAACAATTTATCTTTCTCTTACATAAAAAAAATTCTCTTATCTGAAGTTCAGATTCTGAATACTTTTGTGCCCCAATTAGTTCGTATAACAGAAGTTTCACCATATCTCCACGCAATGGTATTGTAAGCCAATAATTATGCCTTTAATTCTGAAAATGGTCTAAGTCATTTGAAGCACCGAAAATCATATTTCCTTATAAGTTGCTCGCAACATTGCACAGTCATCATAAATTCCCATTTTTCAAGGCTACATATTTTCTGAAATATTTTGATACATATAAAAATATTTTTTAATCTATTTAAACATGAACCTTTGAATATCTCTAAACTAGAAACATACTAGTTACTCCTCTTTCAAGATTAACGGCACAATTCGAAGCGTCAGATCTCCACCGTACCTGATTATCATTTTTGTCAGATTTTTCGATGTCTCCTTCGTTGTCGTCGCATTGCTGATCCTCGTTCCCTTCATTCTCTTCCATCTCCGCTTCATCCCTATCCTTCGAGGATTTCGTGACTAACTCCATGGGTCCGTACGGTGGTCCGGCCGACGTCAATGGCAACGGCACCATGTCCGGTCGGTGGAGAGCGTTCAGGGCGAACGCGGCCCTTGGGAGCAACTGTGTCGCGGTTGGTGGCAGAATCGGGTGCCTTCGGGCGAGACGCGGGTCACCCCAAAGTTCACCCGCGGCATGAAGACTCCAGATCCCATATTCCATCTGAAAAAATCATTTTAACACTTCATCAACCGAACGGGGAGATCTCCCGCTTTTCCTTTAGCAAAGAATTGCCATTTGTGCCACTCGTTGGCCAAACCGGATAACTCCACTTTTCGATCAATGCGATCGTCAATACGCTCGATTGATTTCTAACTTCTAGCTGAAATAAATTTCGATTTATTTTTATTATCGTTGACTCTAGTTCCACGAAATTAGAAAAATTCTTTTGGTCGTATCGAATTAGTTCGCTAAATGTCACTCTTATGCTGCGTTATTTGTAAAATAGGAACATTTTCAAATAATCGTTGTTTAGTCGAGTGAATTACGGTAATCCCATTTGGCTGGAGGTCATCTTCAAATCTTCATGGTTACATTATTTCATTAATATTGAAACTACCGATCAGTTAAATGAGCTTTTCCAAATTTTCCTATAGAAAGTTCAAGAGTGCGTCTATTGAAATTTCCATTAACTTACAATTGAGTTCGCACATCTTTCAGTAAAAAATCATAATCGCAAAAAGGAGAAATCAGGAATAGGTCATTTTGACCTGTCTGGTGGTTCTAGTGTTAAATGCGAGCATCCGTCTTCATAAAATGCAAATAAAATTCAAAAAAAGAATGGTGTCACTTCCCGATTTTAAATACAAACACGCGCAAAGTAATCTAATTTTCTCTGTCCAAGATACAAAATGTTCAGCGTCACAAATATGCGACGCTGGTCACGAGCGTGTTAAGCAGCGGTCATTCAAAATTAAATTCATTAAGCAGGGCGAGCCTTAAATGAACCTTGTCGATAATATAAATGTATGTTTATCTTGAAAGATTCCAATAATTACAATAAAGATTCTGGTTGCCAGCTTAGCCCCAATTTATTAGCTAAAGTAAAAACATCTGATCGATGATCATTTATCCGTAACACCGAGCAAGGAGTGCGTTTAAATGGGCAGCACTGATTCTGGCTAACCAGTATCAGCGAGTTCTCAGACCCCTGATGATGCCAGCTGCAATGCTGCTGAAACGTCGGGAACTTTGAACAACATTAACCCTTAATATTATCGTGTAACATCCGTGGAACGTGGATAGAAAGAGCCGATAACGCCATCGACTAATTCTCATATAAAATATAAGTAATTGCATTATTGCGATAACGTCCTACGAGTTGTCCCCTAATGAAACCATGTAAACAGAAAGCTTTCTCTAGTGCATCGTGCCTCACTTTTTAATGCAATACGTAGTTTCGTCTAGAACCTCTAAAAGCAAATTTAATTTAGCCTATTCGAAAAATTTGCGATATATCGATTGCATTAGAGAAGCGCGGTAGAGCGTTCTGCACCAAGCAAATTAAGAGCAACGAGGGATTTTTAATCACTCTGTAAGCGAATCGATCTGTGAGTCTTTTAAGAACGATCGCGGACACATTTAACAGAAAGCCCGAAATAGGAGACGGTTAATGGAAAAGACTATATTCTCCACTTTATCTTGTCGGGATATTCATTGTCCTAGACAGATTTTGATTAGTGACAGATTGATTAGATTACTCGGCGAAGACCGGAATAGAAACGTGATTAATAATAGATTACTATGCCTGCATCTGAAATCTTAATCCTTGCTAAGTGGTTACTCGCAGAGAGAAAAGTTTGATCTGTTTTATGAAGCATTTCTGGCAGAACCAGTGTAACAAGACAAGATAACACGTTCGCTACCAGCGTTTCTTTCGGCGACGATCTTCTCAATTGTATTATACATTTCTCAATTGTAATAATATTTTATTCGATGCAACAGATACCCTAAACGAAATATTGAGAAAACGAAACTAAAATGAGCCATTGAGTTCCTAAATATAATGACGTAGTTTATAATTTAAAATAATAATATCTATAGAATTAATTTCACTTTCTTTATGTAAAATATAGGATTATAACTGTTACAAGTATACGATGTTGGTTAGCGAATGTGTTAAAGAGTAAGATAATTCTTTGACTTTGTGGTTGAGATAGCCTGATTTCATCAAAATTGTCAAATATTCGCAATTTTCTTGAGTGGTACACTGAATTTAGTACAGAAACCTGTATAATTCTTCTTCTTGTAGGGGTATATTTATTTTTTAAAAGTGGACCATCTCTCCATGACTTAGTATATAATAAAAAACGTTGCTTGGGTATCGTCCAGAAGTTTTTACAGATAGGTACTGCTAAGAGATAACATGATCGCTGAGGAATTCGACTGATCGATCAGTTTCCATTTCTTCTCATCCGATTTTCTGTTAATTTTACTCCCTAATTCTTGGAATTTTCGATTGTTAATTTGCTGTTCGTCAATGCGGTTACACGTAATCAATCAAAAGTGTAAAACTGTAAAATAGAAAGGCACATTTTGGACCTGTGCCATTCCGCTAGGCATCAAGTTATCTCCAAACAGTACACAATGTAAGTTACCTATATCTTCTACAAGAACTGCGGAATCAAGATTTTGTTATACAGTGTTCGACTGCGTATACTTAATAGATATTTTAATCGCAAATTATGAGTGGAAATAAAATGAAAATCAATATTGGAGTGTGCGATGAATTTATATGTATACGGAATTGAAATCACGATTTCGGCAGTTTTGATATTCGCCTTAATTTAGCCGATAGAATTATCCAATAAGAAATAATACACAATATCATAATTATAAATCAGTAATCGGGTAGGAGTTATTTGAAATACAAAATAAAAGTATCGCTTAACTTAAAGAATATTTCACATTATTATGTAGGACAATTTTTATTTTATATTTAAGTGATAGAAACTTGGTCGATACTATCACTAGATCAAGTAAATTATCTGAAACAATTGCACTCGGGTACAGGCGAGTCTTGTCTCCATTTGATTGAACTATTTCGAATTTCTCTGCATTGCGGGCAAATGAAAAAAAAACGAGTAGGAATCCAATAATTCAATTTCGATGCGCAGGGAATCGTCTTCTGTCCTCGCACTTCAGTCGTTCACGTGACAAGTGGATGAATTCAACTTTTATGATTTTAAATATTCCTGGTGTTTCGTTAGAGTCATTCCAAATATGTCACATTTACGGAGCTCAGTTTCACGAAAATATAAATGGCAGACTCGTCATCAAGCTGATCGAAATATGCATTGATAAAGCAATTAAATTTTATTCTTGTATTACCACATCTGTATATTCGAATAATCTACGAGTAAAGAAATATATTAAATTTCAATATGATATTTACGCTACTCATTCTGATTTACGTGTCTATATATTTAATACATCCGTGCCTCGTGCGTCTATGTTTCGTTAAATATATATTTTATATATTTTTCATTTCTTCATAATAAAAATGTGCTTAAGAATAATATTATTTATTATTTATTATTTATTATTTATTAATTTATTATAATATAGAAAACAACATTTTTTATATAAAATGAAATGTTATTACTATAAATATAATGAAAGTTATTCTTTTTTACAATAGAAGATAAAAGAAATTAGAAGATGAAATACTGAATTAAAATAAATTGATATTAAGTTAATATAATTATATCTTTCTACATTATCAAGTGTTATAATGAATTAATTGAAACAATTCTATAGTCAATGCATTCAAACTACGGACAGCTATTATTTAAATTATTATTACATAAATAATTTTTATTAAAGTGAGAGGAACGTTCACGTGTTACATTAAAAGCAAACAACCGTTTCAAATATTTGTAAAAATAAAAAGGTGAAAAATGTTTAATATACTGCCCTCATTTTATTCATTCGACTCATTTGAAATAAATTCGAAAGTTTTATAATTCAATTCTATAAGGTATTCAGATTTATGCTACATTTTTTATCACTGCTAACAGTTCATTCTTCAAAGGTGATTATTAGACGTACTTTATAATCCATTAGTTTTTTACAGAAATATTAAGGTATTCTAAATATAATATTATAATAACATATAATTATTCAATTATAATCTGTACTTATCTTTATATGAAATCATATAAATTCATTTTATTAAATATACAGAAACACAGAATACACATTAGCAATAACATTAACAATAAATATTAAACTGACGAATAAATATTGCCAACAAAAGTTCTAAAAATGATATAAAAGATACAAAAGTAGAAGTAACATTTCACTTTACAAATTCAAATTACACAGCTAGATGGATACAACAGGAACATTTAATAATTTTCTTTGCCAGCGTTAAAATAAGGTCAAATAGATTTTTTGGCTGTTTTAATTGCAATTCATTTTATAATGTTTAATAAGGCAGCTCGCAATGGACAAGCTCTGCATTCATTATTTGGAAAACTTCGCTGGCGCTCATTACTCGTGAAACTGTCTGGGCAAACGGTAATCATTTTAATGATCGTTTTTGTTTAAAAAATTCTCTAAACGGACCAGAGCACTTTTGATTACGGAAGTCCACCTCGTGCCCCCTACTCCATCAGCCGGATCCCAATAAAAATAACTTGACAAATGGCCACATTAATAAAGTCATCTAGTAAATACAAATGTTACGGGGCAGAAGACAAATTATATTTCTGATGCCGTGCCACTTGCAATTCGACGATATCTACGAAAAAATATAATTTGAAAAATGGCAATGATAAATAAGAAATGACAACAAAAAGTGAAATAAAGTAAAAGAAATACATAGAAATGTAATTTAAAAATGGCAAAGAACGTTAAACAATAAAATGAAATAAAATAAATACGTAAAAATTGTAATAAATCGATAAACTCGAAGAAATATTCATACACCGGAAAAAGGAACGGTCAATTACTTACAATCAGGTAAAAATGGAACACTAACATAAGAAGATTTGTGAACGTTCTTTCAATGAAGAGTGAAAGAATAATTACAGTGTGTGTGCGTATGTAACGTGTATAGTAACCTTTCCCACTGAACAGGCGTTTCTTATCGATTTTCATGCGTAGAATACGAATCCAGCCGTTTTATAGATACAATTACTCTAGTATACATAATATAACTCTCTCTACAAATATGCTTAAACACTGATTAAAGTGAAATGGATACCTGAAATACACGAATTTTAACTGACATTCTTCATTTCATTTTAAGAAAACGTTACAGAACATGTTTATTTAAAAAATGTAGAAACAAAAGAGTTTATTAATCCTTCGCATTCGAATGTTTTTCTGCTGCATGTATTCATAATTTTCTAATGAAAGACTAATGAAACTTTGTATGATATTAAATTATTTATGAAGCATAAGACAACAATAAATTTCCATTATATTTATTTTCTTTTCCTTATCATAGTTTGTATACCTATAGATCAACATTTAACATGTATACTTACCTTGAAGAAAGAAGAAAAGAGAAAATAGCAAGTTACCCGATACTTTTATTAAGTTTTTCTAAAATTCTACAAAATTTAGGAAACTTTGAATCTTTAGATCACCAAAACATTGTACTTTCTAATTGTAACTCAGGTTTAACACGAATTTAGTTTTACTTCTGCTGTACTTCGATAAAACTATATTCTTTGCGCGAGTTCGTCGGATTTAGTAGTTTAATTTCAACAAATTTCATGTTTTTCATTAAAGATTTTTAATCCGACTTTTAGAATATCGATACTAACAATATTGATTGGGAAGTAACAAATATTGAATAAAAAGAAAAAATAACTCTCTTTACGTTTACATTCCATTATTCCATTGATGCATTTGAAGTTGCAGTTTCAGATAAAAAAGATTACACGAAGAAATTTTCTTATTTTTCAAAATTTCATTTAATGGAAATACATTTCATTGCTCTATAATTAATATTAACTATAATTATTATTTAATACTTTTCGATTTTTCTTGTTGTCGGAATTTATATGTATAGACAAAAACTGCCTAAATTACACCGCATAACTTAATTTGAATAATTGAATTGTACAATACAATTATCTACCAATGTAAGTGCAATAAATAGAACAGAAGTTCCGATATCCGAATTTTAATTAAGAAACCATAATAAATGCACAAATTTAAAAATGCATTTCAGAAAAGACAATAAAGTAACAACATGAAAAACGAAAAAGTAATACAATATAAGTGTAATGTTCCTTCAACAGCTGATTAATTCTAACATCTTTCTATAAATTGCATAAATTATAATATTTCCGCTTCCAATCATTTAATAAGACGAGCTCACGATGTGTACTATTAATAACTTTCTCAAGAAACGTGATATTAAATCGAAGTTCTTTTTCGCAATAGCAATTCTTCCCTCTAAATTCGAGAATCAGCAAAAATCACCTATAATCGTCATTTCTCTGGATGCGAATGACGATCCGAGGAAAAAACACATTAAAGAACACCATAATAAATTACATATTATGCTACAATAAAATAAAACATAACTATTTTCAACGGAGTTTAATAAATTCCCACATGTACGGAAAGATACAGTAATCAGATAACAGTCCATTTCGCAGCTAGAGATTCTACTATATTTCCAGTATACGTTCAGTGTATATTCCATTGGCGACCATTTAAGCACGTGAATACACTCGAGCAGCACGAAGAAGCAAAAACATACGAATACGCAAAATATAAAATCGCAATAAGATAGCCTCAACATGAGTTCCATTGGGATCGTGTTGGTTCGCGAGACCGTAACGCCAAAACAGTGAAGAAGCGAGAAAACAAGCTTATCAAAATGGCAAAAAAAAAAAAAAGAAAAACAAAGGAAGACGAGAAGAGACAAAGAAACAGAAACAGAAAGAGTCGAAAAAAAACGACACAAGATGGACAGAGAATCCGGGTGACGCAGAGTTTCTCGCGAGAAGACGTGATGAAAATTGTAATAAAAAGATTCCTCTTACGGATGCCCGTCCGGTGGCCTACCGCAATTCAGGCCGATCGTCATTACGGGTAAATCATCCCCCGGTCACGACGGCCCGATACGAGCAAGAAGCTGGCCGATCCCTCCACGTTACCGGTCGACCGGAAGTATCGCAGTGGTAACGCGGCTACGAGCGACGTCGACGTGACCGTGGTCGTAATCGTGGCTGTGCACGCGGCGGCCTCGCGAGCCGCGGCTCCCGAGTCCCGAGAAATACGTCCGGATATGTGCTGCCGCAGAACGAACTCGCGAGATTCCTGACCATTGGACCGACCCTCGTGCATGCATACTTTAGCATAACGTTCTCTATACAATATCCAGAAAGAGGGACGAATGCGGGGGGTGGTTTGGATGGGGTGGCGGAACGGGAAGGAAAGAGAGGCGGCGAAGGGAGAGCGCCGACCAGAGACAGAGCCGTACACCATGCCTCTCCCTCTTTTCCGCGTCGTCCTACCTCGCTGACCCCTTCCCATTGCCCTCGCGAATCGATTTGTTATTGTTTTTGTGTCTGCGGTCGTTGCGGCGAGCGGAGCGAGCAGGGTGGTGTATCGGTGGGTGGCAGCCTGGGGACCCAGCGGCAGGCGGAGACGGGTTGCCAGCGGGGGGTCGGGTGGATAGGGTGGGCAGGAATGGCGGCGGGTAGGTACCGGTCGCGTTCGCAGCTTCAAAGGCTCGGTTTTCGGGCCGACGGATGGACGACCAGGATGGGCAGGCCGGGGGTTGCTACCGAAAGCCTGGATAAAAAGGGGGAAGGGGACATTGTAAGTGTGCAGTTCGGTAGCTCGAAAGAGATGGACGAACAGTTTCACGTTCCTGGCCAGTGGTGTAGTCATACGGTGTGTACCCGTACATACACGTACACATACGTGCATGCATGTATATATAAATATCGAGAGTAGACTCCGCGTATTGTTGGAAGCGTATAACTGTCTATGTCTGCGGGTAGGAAAAAGCAGATGAAAACGGCTCGATCCATTCGCTCGGTAATTACATCGATTTATCAAGAGATTAGGGTTCATCGCTTACGGGTACATCGAGTCTCTCTATACGTATAATCCTCGATGTTCCGTGTCCCTCGATGAGCAGTGCATGAATTCTTAGCGTGCGAGAAATCCTGGCTACACCACTGGCTCCATTACTAAAAAGAAGGAGGGAAAATGGCTGGCAGGCAAGGATGGAAGCTGGCGCACCGATGAGAGAGTAAGGGGTGGGAAGAGGAAAAGGTGGATAGTAGATGGAAGAACCGCGAGGGTTAAATGGAGAGGGGGTTCCGCTGCTAGTACTCGCGGAAGGAGGGGTATACGGAGAGGGAGAACGGGTGGGAAATAGATCGGATTGTGCGGTGGGCACGAGGGTTGGATGGTACGAGTGCGACGAGATAAAAGAGGAAGCAAAAGTGAGATGGCAGAAGATAGGGGATGCTGGTGAAAGGAACTCTTGAGAGGGAGAAAGAGGGAACGTACGCGAGGCTGCCACGAGTGGAAAGTGAAGAGGGAAAGAGGAAGAGAGAAAGGGAGAGGGAAAAGAGGGCGGTAAGGGGTGGAAGAGAGAGAGAGAGAGAGATTGAGGGAGAGAGGGAGAGAGAGAGAGAGAGAGAGAGAGAGAAAGAGAGAGATACGCGATCGAGGTAAGACAAGGGATACGATCTGTTTGATAAGCGACAACCGATAGGAACACTGATGTCACAGATCACTTGAGCGACCGTTCTCTCACACGCGCAAACACGATTAATCGCACACGTACACACGCACACATGCACACACGCGCGTATGCGGGAGACCGTGTGAACGAGCGCGCGCGCGCGTGTCGTGTATCACGCTGTTATTCGCGTTCCGTGCACAGAGTACGTCGTACGTGAGCTTTCCACGCCGCGAGAAAAAAGAACGAAGGTATCGCACCGAAAGGACCAACGGGAGGTATGGAAACGGAGGAGAAGCGTGGAAAAAAGAGGGAACGGTAAAGAAACAAAGGGAGACGTAGGACGATGTAGAACGTAAATGGAAAAAAAAGAAACGAAAATGATATACGACGATGAGCTAAAGAGGCAATAAGAAACGAAGGAAGAGAAAAGATGAGTGAAACGAGCAGATGAAATTTTTCAGCGGAAGTAAGTAGTAACGTATTTACGATGCTAACCGGCCGATAGACCCGCGCGACGCCTCTATCTGGTTACCATTACACTCGGATGTATGAAATGCACCAGCAGCATACACCATCCCCCCACAATAGCCCTATTTATGATTGGGCAAAATTGCTTTCCATGCGCAGAATAAAATCGCGCGCGGCCGAGGAAAAATCCGCGGGGGTTGGATACACGCGGTGCTGCGACCTGCGCTAACCCTCTTCAAACGCAATTCTCTCGTGTGAACAGCGTCTAGGACGTCCCGCGCGCACATTTCTATTATCTGGATTAATCAGTCAATCGGAAATGTTCCTCGACCGTCCGATTTTCTTTGCAGTACACGCTGGCAAAATTTAGGGAAAAATTAAATATGGCGAGAGGCCGCGGTCATGCGTACCACGCCGCTTCCAACTCCGTTTTCCTGTTCACCAATCAGCGAATGTGAATTCGTTTCAAAGTCATTTCGTCTGGAGCGCCATCTACATTCGTGGATGCGATGTGCCTGTCATATAAATTTTCTTATTATTTATGTGTTTCGATGGAAAAGATGTTCTGATATATTTTGTTATTAGGATATTTGTCATTTACCGTTTTAATAATATAAGTACGGTGTTCAATTTTACTGCAGAATCGCACATAATATTTGAATAGTTACAGTGACTTTCAAAATATGGCTATGTCAAACGTGTGAAATTTACTTTGGTTGAGATTATAAGGAAACTGGAATTCTTGAGAGATTTGCAATTTTATTATAAATGTATATAAAAGTAAAGAAATTAGCAAGAAATACTTATACTTAATTGTGTTAAACACATTATTTACATAACCATGTCTTATTACATACATAAAGTTTTAAATACAGTATTGTACTTAAACAGTACTTAATATTGTGATGTTAAATATTTACATCCCTTGACTCGTTTGCTTACATTAAGCTCAAGGTTCAAGTTTTCAATGTAAGAGCTTGTAGTTCAATGTCTTTCTCCAATCTAAAAACAGGATAACATGTCATTGACTATAGAATTTAATTATATAGAGTCAACATTTAACATTATACCTTTTGTGATGGTCCGTAATAACGTTATAAACATTCAAGAAATTTTTAAGACCATTATTAACATTCTCATTTCGGGGTCCAATTAAATCTATAAGAGATTTTAAATTATCACAACAAGATATTACAGTTTCCATTGTTTCTTCCCATTCCTTGGGTATCTTGAGAAGAATTACATTATCACAACATAATGTGTCATTATTTTGTAGAAAGATATATAATTGAGATAAAATATTTTCTGCCTTTTTAACATCCTCAGATTCTGTAATTAAAATCGTATTTAATTTAATATTTAGTTTCCTAAAACAGTTCTATAATATTTCAGTAATATAAATGTATATCAATAATATTTACTACTATATTTCTTTATATCTGCAAGTTGAGAATCTATTTTGTTTTATAACAAAGTTAAACATACTGTTCTTCTCCCTGATTTTTAATTCAAATAATTTAATTTTTTTCGATTAACTTCTTTAACCATTGTTGCTAATTTTGTGTTAATTAATTTCTCCTTTTCCTGTATCTTTCGTTTCAATATAATCGCTGTCATCAGATTCTATAAACATTTGTCACACAAATAACTTATTTTTGTATCCAACTGAGAAGGTGCCATTGATATCCATTTATTGCAAAGACTAAGGAGTGATGGTATCTGCTATAAATGCAAAGTTATTAAAAAATAAATTAACATATTATCTACATAAATACATTATCTGTTGCCACACACCTTGTTGATTAAGAAATAAATTTGTGAGAAGGTTATTAGCCATTGCTAACTGTGCTTAGGGTAATGCTAAAGACAAATTATTATTTGGAGTTGGTAAAATCCTTCAACCAGGCATCATTCCTCCTTCCCATGAATTCATTCCTCCACTTCCACCAATTTCTTCTAGGTTATTAAAGTTTCCATTACCAAAAGGGAGACATTTTATTCCTCGATTTAATGCCATGACATCTAAACAGATAATAAAAGTAAAAGGAACAACTAAAATACATCAAAATAGAAATAAATAGTCGTAACTTTTTCGTTTAACATGTTACATACCAAATGACGCCGTGTAATGTGATTAACTGTTAAATTTCAACGAACTCCGTTATTGAAAAACTTTCTGTTAGATTGACGAGAGAAAAGCTATAATATTTTAGAAAACTTGACAGTACAAAAATATAGGGTTAACAGAAATGCTTGAAGAAGTGCAGACAGTAATTGTAAGGGCCTATCGCGAATGTGAAATAGACTGATGAAAACAAGCAGCATTCAAAATGGTCGATTCTGTTAAGAGCCTTTACTTCTGATTGGCCAATTCAATATCCACATCCTCCTTAATAGATAAAAGCAAAAGGTTTACTTAAATTTTAACACTTCATCATTAAAGATTATGAATAAAGTAAAATTAAAAAATTGAAAATAAATATTTACTTTGTTTAAACAAGGAAGTAAAATTTTTTTACTATTGAAAAAATATACAAGAGATTTCAAATACTACACAGTTTTCATGAACCAATTGATTTCAAAGAAACACAAAATATTTATATATTTGTTTCTAATTAAATTATAATTAATTTTAACGCTTATCAACTTAAGTTGATTTTAATTATTGTTATATGTTTTTTTATCAAAATGGCGATGGCAAATATTAATCATTTATAAAAATATTTTCAATATTTTCGTACGGAGACTGTGTATACGAACGTAAAAGTTGTGCACGTGCAAATCACAATAAGCGTCTAAACATTTGATTTTACTGTAATTTGGTGTAACTAAATATCGAAAGTATTAGAAGTTCATTGATATTTTGTTAAATAATTTCATTAAGGTACTAAAATTACGTTACAACAAATATATAATACTTAAGGAAATTAAATACATTTTTATTTGCAATTACTTACCGGTAACGCTTGATGTTTCGAAATATTATGAAAACAAGTGGTTTTATTTATTGAATACTTTCAGAAAATAAATACTGAATTTAATGATTAAGTATAATGACAAATCAGAGATCAATTTCTTGTGGTCTTGACTTCTGTGCTGTACCAGACCTTAGTAATTGCCTTTTTGCAGCAAATTCAGCCAAGTATGTTAATAAAAATAATATGAATGGTATTATTTAATTAATTTAAGTCAAAAAGTCTCTACATATAATTTGTTCATAGGTATGATTTTGTATTTGTTCCACTCATTCATCCTTTATATAAAAGGGAATTCATTTCTGGTGCTGCAAAAGAACGCTCTGGCCCATTTACCAGACCAGACATAGTATTATGTAGTTCTGGTAAGTAAATTAATGAATGTTCATTGTTTACAAGAAAATAATTGTAATTAAATCAAATTAAATTCAATTTAATTTAATTTCCAGATTGGAATCATTTAATTATTGGTAAACTATCGCCGTATATTAGAGTTGATTCAAAAAATCCTGCTATAAAGAGAAACAGTGAAGAAACTCTAAATCAAGAATTAGCTTTAGCAAGACATCTAGGTCTTGTAGGTATCACTTTTAAGTTGATGGGTGGCATAGAACATAATGCAAACCTGGCTAGAATTATCTGTGATAAAGTAACAAGCTCGTGTACTTTACAGGTATAGATATTGGTTATATTTGGAAATTATATACTTATAACATGTAGTGTTTCTTAATTTCATTGTAGGTTTGGATACAAATACCTATGGAAAACCCAGTTAAACAAGCTTATTCTTACAGAAAACAAGAGTATAGTTCAATAGAAAGCCCATGGGAATGGTGGAATGCCTTTAGAATTATATGTGATTATGACAGAAAGATAGGTATTGCACTAATTGTAAGCCATGATCTTCCTGAACAAGAAGAGGTACTTCGCTATATCTTTATTTTCTATGTAGAATATTAAATACGTGAAGAAATCAAGTATGATAAAATTCATTTCCTTACAAGATTGATAGGTGGCTCGGAGAACCAGTTAAATGCTTGATTGTTCCTACAACCTTATTTATCACAAATAGAAAAGGGTATCCTGTTTTGAGTAAAGCTCATCAAACATTAATAAAAAAATTTTCAATGTTAGAAGTACAGTTTGTACTTACAGGAGCAAATCGTCATCAAAACATTAGTTATTATCACAATTATTTGGAGTACTTGTGGAAGGTAAACTATAAAACTACGTTTATTGTTTAGTTTAAAAATTATCTAAGTTTAAAAGTTTTCTATAGAGTTGTCAAATAAATGGACCAGTAGAAAGATTTGCTAGGGGTTACGAAGATTACTTACAATGTCCTTTACAACCACTTATGGACAATCTTGAATCTCAAACATATGAAATATTTGAAAAAGATCCTGTTAAATATACACAGTACCAAACAGCCATTCATCAAGCAATTCTTGGAATTATGTCTGAAACAAATGATAAGAACAAAAAATTGTAATATACAACATTACAATAACATATATTTATGAGACTAGATATAAAAATGTTTTTTTTTAATTACAGAGTGATAATGGTAGTTGGTGCTGGGAGAGGGCCACTTGTTTTTGCATGCCTAAATGCAGCAGAAATGGCAAACCAGAAGATCAAAGTATATGCCGTAGAAAAAAATCCTAATGCAGTATTAACGTAAGATTTTAGTTAATACAAGTTCTGCAATATTAACCTGTAAGGAGCACATTTATAATTTGTTACATATAGCTTACAGGCACTTGAGAGAGATATGTGGGAAGACAAAGTATCAGTAGTGTCATGTGATATGAGAGACTGGGATGCTCCTGAAAAAGCGGATATTCTAGTGTCCGAATTGCTTGGTTCTTTTGGTGATAATGAACTATCTCCCGAATGTTTGGATGGTGTTCAGAAATTTTTGAAAGGTATAGATTTACCATATTAAAAATATCTTTACTCCAATATTGTTACTGTTACTAACTGTTACTAATTATAATAGACGATGGCATAAGCATACCATCAACATACACATCTCATATTGCTCCTGTACAATCTTCGAAACTATATAATGAAGTAAGACACTGTAAAGACAAAGATAAACATTCCTTGGCACATTTTGAAACATCGTATGTAGTTCATCTGCAAAATAAATATGACATAGCAAAACCACAACCATTATTCACATTTAAACATCCAAATAAAGGTAGGTAATATTTCTGCTTCTTCCATTTGATAAAAATGTTAGACATTCGTTAATATAGTTATTTATAATAATTTCAGATTGTACCATTGATAATTCAAGATATGAGATTAAAACATTTGAAGTACAACAAAATTCTGTATTACATGGCTTTTCTGGGTATTTTGATGCAGTTTTATATAAGAATGTCACATTGAGTATAGAACCCAGTACTCGTAGTCCTAAAATGTTTAGCTGGTTTCCTATATTTTTCCCAATTAGGGTAATATAGAACTATAAAATATACTTTATATAATGAAATGTACATAGTTTATAAATAATTCGAAATCTAATACTATTTATATTGTAGGAACCAGTACAAGTGAAAGCAGGTGATCAAATAGTTGTTCATTTCTGGCGTCAGTCTAGCAGTAAGAATGTATGGTATGAATGGTGCATCAGTAAACCTATTCCAGGACCCATTCATAATCCCGGAGGTCGCTCTTATACTATAGGTTTATAATTTAATAACATTTATCATTCAGCTATCTCACGATCGATTTAAAATGTTTTTAATAATAAGTTTCTGATAAGAATTCCATCAGGAGTTCCTTTTTAAAGGAAAAATAACTCTGTTTGAACATTTTTAATTTTTTATAATTTAAATAAACTCTTTATAAAAATTTCTAAATTAATATAAAAATATTGAATTCCTTTTTTATTAAAAAATAAAATATACAAATATATGTAATATTATATGATATATATTATGAGAATCTGCAATATATTTAAGAAAGTGACAAAGCTTATTGTCGGGCACAAATACCAATTTGGTTCACAGAGATATACAGTTAAATAAATGTTGATTGGAGAATAGAACTTCATACTTTTCCTTGTAAATTATTCACATTGAACCTTGAGGTCACTGATACTTTACTATCCTGATAACATAAATTACATGTTATCTTCCAAGTGTGTTTCTACTGACCTCTTAACCTCACGTGATCGTACCAACGACTTCAACAATATTAAATATTTCCTAAAACTGTTAACGACCTAGTATTTATTACATTAAAATAATAAATTTTTTATTCAAATACATGTAAGTAATACAATTTTATGTATCTTAAAATAAACATACATGTTGAACGAATATTTTGCTAATTTTCGTATTTTTTTAATTTAGTAATTTACTTGATATTCTTTTTAACGACGCCTTTTTTATATAAAAGAATTCCTCATTTTTTCATGTTTGTCAGCTAAAATTATAACTATTATATATATTTTATAGATAGGAAACTTATATAAATTTTTCGTCTGAAAGATAAAGGTTGCATTAATATTTCAATTGATATTTATTTATTTCAGTATTAAGAATTGAAACTTATATTACTTCAAAACTGTGTGGCTCATATTTATAAATATAGTAACAATAATATAATTTATACATGTAATATATGTGTAGCTTTTAAGATATTTATACAGCTAAAATTAACCTACTTAATTATATTTATACATACTTCAATCTTAATAATTATAAAAATATAGACAATACTAGAAATTTGATCATTGCTAAGACTAATAATTTTATATTAAATAATTACACATGCAATAGTATATTTGTTCCGTGTTAGCTCGAATTATACGGTGATGAAATGTATTTTACGAGATAAGAGAGACTGATAATTTAAGAAACATATGCTGCTTCATACGCATCTTTTAATCATTCATTCGTATCGCGCCTTTTCGTTCGCTCCACTACGGAAAACTTACGAACTCTGAAAAGGATGATACATTACAGATGAAACGGCTACAAGAAGGTTAAGCTGTAGAATTTCACCTGTTTAAGGTTGTGTTTAATAAATTAAAAACATAAAATGGCAAAATTAGTTGTACACATGGCAAAATATGCCGTGAGGTCATTTTCATGTGCTTCGAAGGAAAATTTACTTAGTTTTCCTATTTCGAGGATGTCTTTACATCTTTCGCGTTCTATTGCTACTACTCAATGTCTCAAAGCCGGTAAGTTGAAAAACATTTTTACTAAAAAAACTAGTTACTGACAAGAAAATTCTAATGACAAACTTAATAAAAAAAATTCTAGTACTATTGTTCAATTATTGGTCATTGCAAATGTATGCAGTATTAAAAATGTATTAAAAATTTTATAAAAGTTATCTTTGTATCACTTAGCAAAGTTTATTGTATTAAACATATTCATGTATTATTAAAGTTTACCTTATTCCATAATCTGAGTTTATAGAATAAAAATTTGTTTAATTTTAGATAGGCTATATACAGAAACACATGAGTGGATCATTGTCGATGGTAAAGTAGGAATAATTGGAATATCTGATCATGCTCAAAAATCATTGGGAGATGTTGTGTATGCTCAGCTTCCAGATGTTGAATCTGTAATAGAAAAAGGAGGTCAGAATAATTATAAATGTATCTTTTAAAATAAGAATGTGTCTGTTTGATTCTCACGTTTCACAGAAATTTATTTTTACAGCTGAGGTTGGAGCATTGGAATCAGTGAAAGCTGTTTCTGATTTATGTAGTCCAATCAGTGGAAAGGTGATAGAAAAGAATGAAGCGGTTGAAAAAACACCTGCCATAATTAATTCGTCATGTTATGACAAAGGATGGTTGTTCAAAGTAGAATTAAGTAATCTAGATGAAATCAAAGATCTAATGAATGAAGAAGCTTATAACTCATATTTAAAGTCTGATCCACATTAAACATGTTTTGTTTTGAACGTATACAAAGTTATTATTCAGTAGTAGTTGTTTACTTTTTTGCTGTTAGTAATAATTTTTAAACTGTAATAAATATAAAAAGGATTTTTATTTATTTTAAAGCATAAAATAACAAACATGTTTAATTACATGTTAGTAGATAATGTTTTATTATATGAATGTAAAACAGCTATATTTTAAAACTGATTAAGTGAAAAAAAAAAAATAATTTAACGAAATTGAATATAAATAATGGAAGTATTTATAAAATAAATGTATCATTTCCTTTAGTACAAAACATATTATGTTTGTGAGCCATGCAAAGGCACAATTTTCTATGTAAGATTAGGTGATGTGCTTACTGCGATACATGAGGTGTAATATATGAACATTGTGAATCAAGAATATGAAGCTGAGTGCAGTAGTTAGTTGATGTCTTTATTAACCACTGTGCATTTTCTTATCTTGTTATCATATTTGTACAAAGCAAACAAATGTTTTAATATACATGTTATTCGATATACGAATGACACCATTGTCGTTACAAATTATAGTAAACTTTGTGTTGTACATAAACGCATTTAAATTATAATAACATGTGTATATAAAGAAACGATTGAATGTTTTCAAATACTATTTGTAAATTTCTGAAAATTGTCTGCTTAATAATTTCCATAGTACCATCCTTTACCCTCCTTTCGAAATCTATCGTACGTCTCATGGATATTGTACATATTTTACAATAATACCAAAGACAAGGA
Source organism: Nomia melanderi (assembly GCF_051020985.1). NCBI lineage: Eukaryota > Metazoa > Arthropoda > Insecta > Hymenoptera > Halictidae > Nomia > Nomia melanderi. Next base: position 9,927,033 of record NC_135005.1, read on the forward strand.
GTGCAATAAGGGGAATATCATTGTTTAAAAGGAGTTCAATCAGTATAATATATAAAAAATAGCACTGTTGATCCTAAAAAGGAACAGTTATTAGTTAATAATAAAGATATATTTACAATCAATTACTTTTTTTCTACATAATTTACAATTGCCAACTCCTAATGGCAGTGTTAACAACGCATAATAGTTCTTCTTTAAATGTTAATTCCAATTATTTATTGGAGCAAAAAATCACATCGATATTAAATTAGATTACTTTGCCAATTATAATTGGTAACTGTACATATTTAACACAATGCTTATTACACCAGTATTATCGTACTTCCTAGTTACAATTATCAATAAACACGTTGTAACAGAATCGAGCGGACGATTAAATAGGATGGACACATACAAAGATCATTGATTTAGGGATATATTTAGAAGAGACAATTTTCGTGTTTTTTTCTTTTTCGAGATAATTATGTTTGCGATTTTCGTAAGTTGTTCCAAAATTATCAGACCGACACGTTCTACAAGAAGTTTCGAAGATAGATGAAATTACAATAAATAAAATATTATGGTTTTCACTTGTGTTTACCCAAACAGCAACATGGGATTTGAAGTTGTTCAAAGCTTCATTGGTAATCATTAAATTTCGACTCAAATATATTATACATTTCATGTACAAGTATAATCTAATTTGGAATAAACATAGTAATAACTAAGATAATAGCATGGAAATATATAACGGTTACAATACTTGAATGGAACTTTTACATTCTGTCGTTACGCATATTACAGAAGCCGTAGACATTAAGTCCACGTAAGGTAACATTCATACATTCCATTTAATTTGCTATCTGGGTGTCTATTCTGAGGTATGTGGTTTACTAAAAATGTAAAAATGTAAGACTTAATACAGTTACGAAGAGGTAGACATTCATATGCGAGTTAAATAAACATTAACCGTTTTGAAAGTATTTTAAGGAATCGACAACCAATAATAAATTCAGAGTTTGTTTCTTTTCGATCGATCGATTAAAAAAGAACCAGGCGATTTGAAAATTTGGGAACACGTTAATTACATTTTGCATCTATATCGAAGATTTTAAAAATTTGACCGTGGACACAAATCTTTACTCACACGATAAGTACATGCATGTTTTCGAAAATATATACGTGTATATGTATATTTATATTTATATTCTTCCGTGGTAGTAATACTCGCAGCTAACTCCTCCTGGTTTGATTCAACACTTGATTCTTAATCTAATGTGGCATCGAGTTTTTCTTTTATTTTTTTTTACGTACATCAACAAATTGTTTACATCTATATTTAATATCTTATTACGAAGTCGGTGGAAAAGTGAAAGTAGTAAAATAGCATTTTTTCCAGGTACTTCTTTGATAGAGGATATAAACAGTAGGAGTTGCAAAGGGTGGTACTACCAGCCTACCAGTACGAGCAAAGATTTCTGTTCTTGTTGCCACACTTGAGCCTCGAATCTAGCACGTGTAATTACCGATGGCTTAGATACCACAGGCGTCGAAAAGACAACCTTCACAGCACTGAAAAGTTTCTGACTATTGACTAAACAATAATAATCTATTAGTGAAAAATTACTACGGTTCGATCGCTATCTTAACATTCAGTAAATATTTATCTATTTAACAATTGCGATAAGACAATATTGATCTTATATACTTAGTAATAATCGCTAGATAATGTAGGACCACATAAACCTTGCTCCAATGATTCTTTCATTTCTTAAACAGAATCTTTATTATGATACAATATACAATAATAAAATATCGCATTTTGTGGTTATTTTTTCCGCCACCTATTTGAAAAATAATAAAAGAGAAATACATGAATAAAGTTCTAAAATTAGTGAAGATATTAAGTAGCTAATGATTTTTTCTCAGTAAGCAACAGAAATATATTTATTTCATTAAACTATACACAAAATATTATAATTACATATTTAACATGATTTATACTTTACAACATAATTGGAATGTGTTAACTAGTATTTACAATATAATAGCCCTGCTGTGTGCAAGTGTGACAAAATGCAGATTTTTTTTTAATAGGAAGTTCTAAGGATGCCCAGGTGGCCGTGCGACATATATGTATATATGTATATATAAGTATATCACATGAAATTTTACTGTAGTTCAAGTATGCCCATTGAATCCCTTGCAGAAGCACGATTGACTGTAGAGTCGGCAATTCTTTGTTTATGTTTTTTTCGTTCGTGTTATTATTAGGATATCGTTTTTGTTCAAAATGAGAGCAAGGCTTCAGTGGTATGCTTAAAAATAATCGCTTCTAGTATTAGAAAAATAGCTTTGCTTATTTAGATAAAAGTTGCCTGCCCTTTGACCAATATTTTGTTAACCACCCTTTGTACTGTTTTCAAGGCATCTTGCTTACTGTTTCCCTGCGCTTGTACCCACCAACAGGGGTAGTAATTCTCCATGGATACATCTCTAAAACTTCAACATCAAATATAGAAAATATATGTCATTATGTTTATATATTTAGATACAGTTTATAATACATATATTATGTGTATATGCAAAGTATGTACGTCTATACTTGATTTGTTTGCATAGGTATTTTATGAACCAGGGCCCCTTAACTTGGTCCAATACCTAAGCAGCGTTAGCTCTTAATAGGTACTTGAGGTCCACTTTGACAGTAAGGGGCTCTATTATGATTTTTGAGATATAGCAATACACTAACTCATGACAAAATTGCCAAACGAATCTATCGTTTCATTTTCTCTTAGCATGAAGCATTTCCATGAGAAGAGTTTGAGTTGGTGCTCCACCACTACAATGCTTCTGGTAAAGATGATCTTCTCCCCTGCTTGCTACCACATGAATTTCGGGTAATACTGCTAGCAGCTTATTAAATTTATCCTGTTTATAAAAATTTAATCAATTTATATCAAACTGCACTGATTACCAATATGAAATAAATAATGGTGATATAGGATGTGTGAAATAAACGTACCGTTACAGATGGATAACAGGTCAACGTGTAATCCAAAAGAGCTTGTAGGACTTGTTCATGACCTTCTTGAACATGTTTCTTGTTAACTAGTCCACGAACTTCTACACATTCCAACAAAGAGTTGTTTGTCAATATTTTTTTCCATCTGTCATGGGTACAATACGTAACATTATAAGTTGTCATTTTAAATCAACTCACCATGATTGAGCAGCATCAGGAATTTCATGCATATGTAGTCTGAAAGATCAAATTTGAGTTCCTGAAGTTTGGACGATAACTCATTGAAGAGATCTGCCAGTGAAGGAACTCCAAGTAGGCCGAGACAAAGGAGATCAAACTTTTGGCCATTATGAAGTGTAGTCTCATCAGGTAGATTATTATGTAACCTTTGATGAAGGTGGTCAAGCACCAACATATCCGACCAAGAGTGTTGAAGCAGCTTCATTTGGTCATCAACCTGTCAAATAATTTAATAAATTGTTAGACATATTTACAGTATGATATATATCACTCTGTAGAATTTTTATTTCTCTACAATGTAATTTAAGTAAATATATATGTCAATAGAGAAACTATTTCAATTTTTCAATATTGTAATTTTCTTCAGATAAAAAACAAAATATTCAATGAATAAAATTCCAATAGTATTTCATGAAAATAATACTCGATTTTCAGAAAAGTATATCGCTTTTCATGATTTGTAACACGAAAAACTGTGAAAACATTGTATCTACGTTCCATATTGTTTAAACTGTATTCAAACTAGGACTCGGGACCGTGACGAATATTTTTACAAGTTTATAAATATAAAAACAATAAAAACTACAGAAATGGTTGAGCAGACAGTTTATAATTAACATGGGCCTGCTTTAGGGCAACCGCCATAACCCAGAAACGTATCTTGTTATGACCTAGATATGAGGCGATGCTTGAAATCATTCAGTGATTGTGCAATGCTGTTGGTTACCTCACATCCCCGCTCATACCACCAACAGGCCAGCGACGAGTTATTTATCGGTAAGAACCAACTTCTCTTGAAAAGATTCTCAACAACGGTTAAAAATCGTTAAATTTTTATCGCTCGATAACGCTGGTCTACAGCTACCAGTCGTTCGAACACATTAAAAGAATTCGCTACACGTATTTAGAAAACTCTTTCAACTACAATCAAAGAAAAAGAAGAATAAAAAACCATTGATCGACGGATCTACTAAAACAGCAACATCTCTACCATTGCTACCTACATCGATGACGTCTATTCCGAAGAGATACATACAGAATAATCTTGTGTTATATTTCTTAACCCTCAAATGGTCAGGTGGAGTCTCGAATACATCAATGTAACTTGATCAGATGCTCGTTTTAACGTTTTTTCGCCTAACAATAAAAGGCACTTTTATCCTCTTTATACATCATATTATCGTTACATATACAGAATGAATCCTCTAACTGTACCACCATAAATGACTGATAAATAACTTTTTAGACAAAAATATTAAAAAGAATGACAAGAAAATATTGTAGAAAGAATATTTAAGTGGTACTCATTGATTGTCTTCAATAATTGTGTTCCAAGTCTTATTGATAATGAAGTTTCAAGGAACTTATTCGAAGAAATAGAAAGCGAAAAGTGAAGATTCGCCATAGAGATTATCACGCTGCAGATCTTTATGCAAATATAAATATTCTTGCGGCAATTCATAGAGATCCGAATAGAAGAGAAATTTTTCCGCTTTATTATGTCACAGAGAAGATCGAAACCCATGAAAATTGATCAAACTCAGTAAATTTTACTTAAACCTTACATTTGTCTGTCTATAATATTATACCGTCAGAAAAACAAGTGTTTAATATACAAAAAATACTGTCTCTTACGACAGTGGCAGTCAATGCATCAAACAATCTCAGACACGCCTTCGAACTAACGTTGAAAAATCGAAAATGCTATCGAAAATTCAGTCGAACAAGCGAGCCTCTAAATGAACGTAACAAGAAGAAAATCTTCGACGAAACGGTCCTACAATAGATTCGAGGGTGAATATTACGCAACGGGACACGTCCGTGTGTAATTAAGGACCGGAGGGCGCCTCGCGGGAGTCACTCACCTTGAGATCCTTGAAGAACACCGAGTTCCTAGCCCAGTCCACCTGCGAGAACAGATTCTGATCGAGCACTTTGCACATTAATTCGAACAAGTCCACTTCACACTGATTGTACGTTTGGTTTTGTAGCAGTCCGAAAAGGGACGCCTGCCACTCGCGATCGTCGACCGTTTGCACGAAGTCTCTTATCATCGGACTAGTTTTCAAGGCGACGGTGGAGGGCGCGGAGCCGGCTGCCCCGTGTGGCTGCGTGGACTGTTCGCCGAAGTTGAAGGCCTTAGGACTGGGGGTGGTCGAGTTGGCGGCCCACAGCTTGCTATCCAGGCCAGGGTTGAGGTTGTGCAGGTGATTACCGCCAGAAATGTTTGGCTGGGAGGACGGTGCGATCAGTTGGTGCTGACCAGCTCCGCTGCCAGCCTGTGTCGTGACCAGACCAGCGGCCACGGCTGCGGGGGATGGACTCGAATCTGGAGAAGACGTTAGACTCGAGACCTGAGGTATTTGGATCTCCTGTTTAATATGCAGGAAAGGCGTTACGGCGGAGGGATAGTTCGATGGATCACCGAGGCTGCCGCGTATCGTTTGCAGTGCCAGCTGCCGTTGCCTCATCATTTGAAGCTTTCGCGCTCGGTCTCTCTTGTACATCGGCCCGAATTTGTTCCTACCGCCTCGCATTCGGTCCGCTCGCACGGCTGTAACAAAAAATTCAGGATTATTAGCCGGACGTGTTTCGCAAGGCGAGCGCGGCGCGCTCGCTGGATCAACAACGCGGCGCAATAAAGATCGGAGTTTATTAAATAGCCTGTAATATTCCCGTCAACGTTCATCGGTCTCTCTATTTTTATAATCTTCCCAGCATTTTACTACGAACATCAACTTCTAACTTCCAAGATGACTCTCGCATGCGGGCGATACGGTAGTCGAAGCGTTTGCTGCGCGCGATACGCGAGTTCCACGTTGCCAACGTTTGCGACGTCTTTCCTACCTTTGAAATATTCTTTATTTTCCGAAACGCAAATGGAACATTAGAATCGTTTGATCTGATTGGTAGTATCTTTTTTGTACTTGAGCTTCGAAGAAAAGAAGTCGCAAGGGAGCGTTCTTCGATGCTTTCGAAATGTATATCATTTCCGAACTTTCTACGTTACGATTAAAGAAGCGGACTCGCGAAAATCTGATTCTGTCCAAGAGGCACAAGGCGATAGATCACCATGGCTGTAGTTTTGTGATTAAACGGAGCCAGCGGGCGACCTTGAGGAAGCAGCATTCAAAGTTCGCCATGAACGGAGACGGAAGTCGGGGCTAATTGCAGTCGCGATAGGACAAAAAGCTCGGTGCAACGGGTAGCTGCGCTCCTGTTTCCCCGTCCTTCGACCCTTCTGTTGATCCCTCGATCGCGGATCGAGGGAAGTCTCTCACGCGTTCCCCGCGCAAACGCAACCGGCCGTGCGTGGAACATGGATCCCTCCACCTACGAACGCTGCAGGTGTTATTTGGCACGTTGAACGCGTCGCTATTGAAGGCGAACGCCGCGACTGCCAACGCAGATTATTTATTACTCGCGATTAAGCGCTGGGAACAACCTGTTAACATGCTCCGCATATTTGACGGTTTACTAACTCGAACCCGGGAGACTTTCGTCTGAAAGAAATTCATGTGCACACCTCGTATCCAGGGAACTGGATATTAATCGATTCTGCGCAAGAAACCTCGGCTAGCTATAAATAATCTACATTAAGAATCGTGATGCGATCATTTTTCAGCTGTCCAACAGACTTCAAGGTGCGACTCGCTTCGATTGAATCGGTTCCAAATATTCGCGAGTGAACGCTGCACTTAATACACCTCGGGTCCGAGCGCATTACCGCATCTCCGCGTGAAGGTCCACATTGTAAACAAGGGATCCCCAGATGTGTGGTCTCGAGGCCGGAAGTGGCCTAGCAGAGGAACTCGATATGGATCCCCCTCGTCTGCGAGGGATCAAAAACGCGCAGCGGCCGCGCGCATTAAGATTCCGGCCCCTCGGACAAGAATTCTACGAATATCCCGGCGACAATGGAAATCCTGCTGCGGAAACCGAGCCTAAATCTCTACAGACACCTGCATCCCCTATCCGACAATCCCATCTAACTTCTAACTCTAAACATCCCAAATGTGAAATCAACAAACAAAACAAAACTTGAAAAGAGAATGTTAACCCTCTCGACTGAAACTCGCCCCTCGATTCAACCTAGCAAAATTACGAAGTCTCATATCCAACATCAAGTTTAGTACAACTTATCAATATGCGAAATACCGAAAGCAAAATAGTTTCGTTCCCTAATATTACGTATGTTCCCCATTAGTTCGTTTCAAAGGTCGCCCACATCTCGAAACGTTGAACATTTCCAACGAAAAGCTTCCGAGGGTTAAAATCCTACCGTAAAAGATGGACACGATTGACCAATCAGCGTTCGCGAAGAGTCTTCGCAGACACGGGCGAAACGCGTGTACCGAGGAGGTGGTTCCACGACGGTCTTGGATCTCCTCAGGGTCACGGTGCGATCGAGGGAGGATTTCGAGCGGTTTACAATTTATAGGGCGGCCACGCGGCTAAAATGGCGGCGTTGCCTATTTTCGTACGAAGTGTTTGCTATCCGTCGTCGTCGCATGAAACACCGGCGGCAGCGGCGGGCTAAGCGAGCGAGCGAGCAAGCGCGGTGCTCGCTCGTTGAAAGTGAAAGGAGGTTGAATCGCTTGCCTGTCCACTTCTGTTGCCTGCGCCGCCCCGCCGAGGGAGGAGGGCCACCCCCCTGCCCCCCGACACCTAAGCCGATACCTCGGCCACCCCGCCGCCCGCCTCTTAACCCTACTTATTCCCTTCCCTCGACCCTACCCTCCACCGAACGCCTCGTCCCTCCCGATCCACATCGCCGCCTCCGCCACCCTGTGTGCTCTGCGCCCGCTTCTACGCCTCCTCTCTTTTTCTCTCGCTCTTCCCTCCTCCCTCCGCCATCCTTCCACCGTAATCTCTCTCTGTCTCGCTTCCCTCCCGCCCTCTGTTTAGCCGCGATTCCCTTTTGCCACCACCTTTCTCCTCTCTCTTCACCGTCAATTTTCGCGCTCTCTCATCGCGTCTCTTTTCTCGACCCCCGTGCGCCTCTTCTTTCCAACGCGATACCCTCCGACACCCTTCGGGGACCACGCTCGCGAATTACGCGAATTACTTGGCCACGCAATATCCTTTTAAGCCGCCTGTGTACACCGAGGGAACAAAGAGCCGAGGTTTTTGGCCGGTGATTCTTGGCGATTTTTTCTGCGGTAGCTGGAAGTGCGACCGAGGGATTTATTGATCTCGGTGTATCGGGGGTGGAAGAGGATCGGACGTGTGATTACGGGTTCACCGAGTTTTCTTCTTGGTCGCTGGTGGATCGGGAGTTTCTTCGGGAGTTTTAGTTTTGTGAATTTCGTTCGCGAATGCCGAGGAAGAGGATTCTTTGGTTCTTCGATTGGGAATTGTGAATGTTACCGGAGATTTGTGTAATGCTATTGGTTACTTGGTATTTTTCTTTTAAGTGTATATTGGTAAGTGGTAGGGTAACTGGAGCTTGACACGCAATTGTCCATTGTTTCTCCTACTAGAAGCTAACGTTTTGATAAGTTGAGCAACAGCAGTTCAAATATATGAGGCTTAACTAATGTTCGATATCAATGGACGTTGAGTTTATTCGCGTTGCTGCAAGAACAACGAACTTTCTTGTTGATCACTCTAATCCCTGTAATTATTAGCTGTTTATAATTTTAGTCAAATGTATTGTTAAAAACAGTAAGTGATGAACGCGTACCATAGTCCTGAACTTCGAGCAGTCGCTTTCGCACTTCTACTTCTCTTAACATATTTCGTTCTTTTTATGTGGGACACGCATACAGGTCTATGTAAACAAGGTAATACTACGTGACAACCTGCGACTTCTGCAATCAAGATTGTCCTCGATGTTTGCCTCACTTGGACAAGTAACATAAGAGAAGCAACAGAAAGAGAGTGTTTGACCCTTAAGTGAAAAATACTATCATTCGCCTCGACAACAGCATAATAACAACTTTACATTAATACAAAATTATAATAAAACAGATAATCGAAAAAATACTTGAAAATATCAATTTTAAAATCGCTTTTCTCCTTTCCTTGGCATAAATATAGAATTCAGAATATTCTATTACATTTTCCAAAGTCATGGATCCTTAGTTAAAACTAAACGACACTACACTACTCAATTCATCCTCCACATACTCTAACCACCAAATCAAAACGAATCGTTCGCAACGAATACCTCCGTATTCAACATAGATAACAATCACCAACACCATCAACGCTAAAACTACCAGATGGGTCAAAATTACTTATTCCTGATTTTTTCTACAATTACTGAGAAAGTACGGACACTTCTACGAAAAATTATTAACGGAATTGATTCAGTAATAGCAAAACTGAAGTACAACTCAATTGAACTTTTATTAAACGCACGTTTACGGTTTCTCTACAGAGACTGGTAAAAATCGGTTTAAGTGATCGGTAGTTCTAGTGTTAAGTCTTCGAGACAAACAACAGAGTGGGTGAACTCCAATTCACCGTCAAACGAAAAGTTTACCCGGCTCAACAGTCGAGTGACGCGGTAAACTTGACACTCGTTACCGCGTCGCACGCGTTTTCTCGAACCGCATCGCCCGGTCGGGGGTCCGAGTCGTCAGTTCGGACGAACATTATGCAAACCGAGCGTCATACATCATCCGAGGATTAAGCGATGCGGCTAGCTGGGCTCGCGAGCGCGCTCGCGCTCCCGGCGCAGTCCTCTCCCGTTTCTTTCATCGGGTCACGTCGACCGACTCGCCGGGAATTCAGACAATAGCCGAGCCCGAGCCAACGACGAAAGTTGTTAAACTTGACTTTCAGGTTGTTACTTTCGGCCACTTGTTCCCGATCGGTCGGCGTCGTTAATGGCACGCAAACGCAGCCCGATAGGTCGCACTCGCGTTTATCGGAACACGTGCGTGAAAGATAGTTCCGCGCGAGGTTTCCCGGTCGATTTTCCTTTCGAGATCGTTATCCTGAGCAACGCGGCTTTCGACCCTTTGCGCTCGAAAGGAGACTTTTAGTCGCCACTTGGTACGATAAAGTAAAATTATTGAATATCAAGTATTAACTATAAAATTATTGAAGCGGCCTATAATGTTATGGAAGGGAGGAAGAGGTTCGAAAAGATTAGGACAGAGGGAGAGAGCGTTTTAAATGGGATCTACCGGTAGACTCATCAGTAAGACTTTCTGGTGGAGTGCCTTAGACGCGTGGAGTGTAAGATGAATACGGACGGTATATAGTATATCACTAAAACTACCAAGCAATCAAATTGATATTTTCAAATTTTTATATAGAATCTACATTTCAATTGACTTACGCTTCAATTTGTGTATTAAGAAATCAATTTCTTTAGTAATTTCGCAGAGAAGTGTCTGTTATCTTTTTAATAACTGAGGAAGAAGAGTTTAGCAAGGCGTTAATTTGACCCATTTGGTAGTTCTAGTGATATACGAAGGTAAAGAACTGAGCAGGAAAGCCGCCATATTATTACATATAAAATACTGAAACAAAATAGTTCCGTTCCTTGATCTACCCACGAGTTACATTAGGTTCAACAAACGTCGTCTACACCTCATCGGAGAATGTTAAATATTTCTAGCGAAAAACTTTCGAGCGCAAAGGGTGAAAACAATCGACGGTAATGCGCCGATCCTTTCAGTTCCCCTTTTCCCTCTTGCCCCTTGCTCCGCGCGTTTTTATGCGTCCTCCTTCGCCCCGAGTCGGTCTCGCGCGGTGGCGCATAACCGAGGGAAAGGACGAGCACGAGCAAAGAAAACGTCCCCGTTGGATCCACGGTCTAAACTTGAACTCCCGACTCGTCCAGGGCTTTTCTTTTTCTCCTCGGACCCCGTTCTACGTCGGTCCCCGGCGTTTCCTGTACCGTCGACGTCGTAGGTGTTCCTTGCACATGCATCTCTCGCGTTTAATTCGACGCCAGGTGCACCGGGAGGACTGCGGAATCACGGCGCAAATGCCTTCGAAAGGTAGCCCACGCTCCCGCTAAACGATGACTATTGTTTGGACGGATTTACACCCGATCGTGTTGTAAATAAAACTCATGCGATACGCGCGTTGCCTGGTTAAAACCGCGCGAAACAGGGTGAGACGCGATTATTGTTAATCGAGCGTGTCCCGATTTTTGTTGCCAGCTCTTTCGCCGGTTGGACGAATATTTGTCGATTATAATGCGATTATTCTTGGGTCGGACCAAACTACTTTCACTTACACCCACGACCCACCATTTTACTGGCAGTTGTCCATGGGATGTGTGTCGCTTCCACGAAATTTTAACATTACCGTCGAACTATCGGGTCTTTCTGATTGCATCATCGATCGGTTTCAATATAATTAAGATTGGGATAACGAGCACGGGTTACGGGGCAATTTAATCGAGGAATGGTAAATCGGGAATACACTTTGATCGCTCGATTCGATCGGACTTTTACTGTTCGCCGTCGCTGCGGTATTCTAAGAACCGTATGTCGCGGATAGGGAAAAATGGGTAACCTTTTCCCTCTAAACGTTCACACTTTCGTCGCTGATAATCGCGTCCTTTCCAATTTAAAACTACCGGCCGATAACGCGCCGTTACGTCAATTTGAATCTAACGCTGGAAACCGGCCAAGCAATGCCGCATTCGCGTGATTCACGAGCCGCCGAAGCACCGAAGATTATCAATAAAATGTATAATCTGTCTCGATTTCTAAATTTAGACTGTCGCTTTCATTTAGATCTTTAATCCGCGCTGTTGACCCCAGAAACAATTTCAGTCTTTGGAAATCAAACTCGCGCTGCACTTCGAATGAACAAAAATGTCTCGAGCCTCGAAACGTTCGCCATTTTGTCAACCGCGCGCCATCTCCGACACGAAAATGGCGGTCGCGAAAACGGCGGGAAGTTCGAACAGTACTCGCAACCGAGTAAAAGGTCACCGGAATCCATTTCCGCGGCGAGCATTTTCGTGTAATCGATTCGACGCACATGTCGCACGCGTTTTCCGCGTTTTCATCGAACAGCTGAACCGTGAACACGCGCTCGCGCGCGTGCAGAAATCCAGCGCAGCCTCTCTCGGTCCCCGGTGCCTCATGTGGGTGGCAGCACTACGCGTGGGCCGGCCACATTAGCGTATCGACATACGGCCCGATTTGATCGGGCGATCGTCAAATATACATGCCAGTTCGCGACGCAGATGGTATTTACGAGTCGGATTCCGGGGCACCCAGTGGGCTCGAGACTCACGGAAACGCCGCAGTCGACCCGGAGGAAACATTGTTGCTGTATCCCGGCGAAGCAACAACCGGAAGTTTTTCACGGGACGCGGCGCACATGCGGAATCGCGTTTGCCCGGTATTTTCGAGCTACTTCTGATTCCGTTATTACGCCGCCCCGGAATTATCGATAAATTTCACCGACCGGGCACAATGGGGCCTTTTGTGACGGAGAACGACAATGCGTGGCTCGTATTGTTCGACGCTACCGATTGCGCTCCCCTTATATAGGGCCATCCCGCAAGTAATGTCCTCACCGAGTTCGCTTCGTGCACGTAGAGCCGATTAGTTCTGTTTGCCATTCGTGTTCCTCGAGTGTACTGGAATTTTTATATTCTTTTCTTGAAATATTTTCTTGTGTTTATCTTTCCTTTTATTTGAGCTAGTATAATCTCAATGCTTATTCGTCGAATAAGGAATTCTCGCATTGAAAATCTCATGAGATCGACAATGTAAAATCTGTATTGATTTAGAAAGTAAAAGATGATTTAATTTGACAAATATAGCAAACGCTCTGTTCGTGTCGACTGGAGAAGACAAAATGGATTGCAGTAACCTGTCGACAATGGTTCTATAGAGAAATCCTCGTACGCGGGTGGACCGATGGCAAAAAATGGCAGGATACTATTGCCAGCTGCCGGGACAAGTGTCTCCGGGAGAGCAGTCCGAAAGAAAATCACGATGGTAACACGGTTAATAGTATTCCTCGATTTATGAGGATTTCTGACTCTTCTCCGGTTGCGCAGGGATTTGGCAAGACGAGGAGAGTCGCGGCGTTACCAAAGCCGCATATAAATGCGTTAAATACATCGGCGGGACGGTTCTACATCGATCGCCGATGGTTAGAGAAACCGTGCGCACACGATGGCTCTCGTGGCTTCGCCTATTATGCAATCTCGGAGCGCACGCCTACCGGAAAAAGTTTCGTTTTTTTTTTCCTCCGCTCCGTTTTTCCATTTTACTCTCGTCTGTTTTTCCTGTTTTACGGAATTAACGGACGATTGTTGTCGCCTTCCGTTCCGGGTCGAGCGGCTCGCGTTTCGGAGAATCGGAACCGGAGAAGACACAGGAAAACGTTTAACCAATGGGCAAACATTGCGACACGCTTTCGTGGAACATTAACTCTTGCGCGCGCTAACCAGCACGCTCGCTCGGTGTTTGGGGAGAGCGTTTTCAAGTGTGGCCGCCGAAAACTGTGGTATGCTGGCTACGTAGCTGGCCAACGCATGTGATCATAGGTCCTGATATCCCGGGAGAGAGCGGAAGAATGTCCCAAAAGGGAAACCGGGCACACAGTCTACTTCAAAAGTTGGGATTGCAACACGTGGCATTTGTGATAGAGAAAAACTGACGGACAACTCGGCTTACGTCGGATAATTCATATTAACAGTTTCGATTAGCTGCTTATTAATGTTTACAAACATTTATTCAATCCTTGCTGTTCCAATACCTCGGAATAAAAGTTACGAATTCAAAGTAGATGAATCATGTTAATGTATCGTTAACAAAGTGACGTTACACTTGCTTCTCTCTTCGTTGCTATCAACCTATCTCACGATACAGTGGAGATGACTATGTGATTATAAAGAGCTTACGAAACTGTTGCTACGAAGAAAGATAAAAAGACTACATTTCCCTTTGTTACTGTTAAATAAACGATTGGTAACTAGTTCTCGTTCAGACAACGATTTTGACTATTTCTAAATACGATTCAGGAAGGATCGATAGGCTCGTACAGGATAGATCCACGTGCAGTCCGATGAAAGAATGGAACTCACGTCCGGTTTGCAAGGTCCTCGGCAACGATAAATACGCAAGAGCGCCGAACTCGAGAGACCGTGCGCGCGCGCGTACGTCGAAAAGAAAGGGAAATCCACTTGGCAAATCTGGTCCACGGGTCCAGTGACGTCAGGCCCTCCCCATAGAAATTAATGTGTGCAACCACGTGACCACCGTCGCCTACGGTTGGACCAATCACGCGAGAGAAGTTCCCCCCCGTGACGCGACCGACGCGTCGCGCCTGGCCGTTAGTGAAGTCATCCGCGCATTGCGAAAGAACGCAAAAAAAAAGGACGAAATCGTCGGCCGAAAACCCTTACCGAATTTCTAGCCAAACAAAGAACATGATCTTCCCGGTCGACCAAATAAAAGCGGCGCAAAACACACAGGAGTATCCTGTTTTATCAGACAACGATACTGCTGTATTGCCCACCCAGTATATGTCCTCAGATCTGAGCACCCATATCTCACTGTAAACGCGAATTTTTGTGGACTCAAGTTTCTCAAACTGGAACTACACAGGAGGTTTAGTTTACTATCTCTTGTTCGACGTAACAATTATTTATAACAATTCCCAGTTACACCGCTGTAGGTGAATACATCCATAATAGTACAAGCCTCGTACAAAATTCACACGAATATGCAATGATCGTTGCCAACTCTAAACCTATGTAATAAAAACATTCCTTGCCGATTCATTAATTAAACCCAAGCATTCAACTCACAAAAACAAGCCGACCAAGATTTCCGAAATTGATTACCACCGACAACCGAGTACAGATCGAAAGATGCGAGACGCACTTCCAAGAAACCAGCGATACACCCCAAACTCTCGTAAATCATGAAAAAAAGAAATCATTGTTTCGTTGAAGGTTAGCTGCGAAGCGCGTGCTCCAATTAAAACCGCCGTCCCGTGGCCGTGTTATTTTCGATTTCTGACTTTCGTCAGGTGCGAATGGGACCGCGTGGACGGGAGGGAGTTTTTCGTCCACGAAAATTCAGTCGCGAGGAAAGATGGAGACGGAGCGAGGCCGAGAAAGAAATCAAAGCTTCGGCGAAAAGAAGACGGTGAGGCTCCACTCAACGAGGGATTACACAATCCCCGCCTCAACCTAACCTTTCTCCCCCACCTCCGCCGGTCGCGCGCGAACAACGAAGGTAGGAGTCGAGCAAGCAGGCAAGGCAGCCAAGGCAGGTAAGCAAACGGGCAGGCAGGCAGGCAGGCAGGCAGGCAGGCAGACAAGCAGGCAGGCAGCCGGCCAGGTATACCACCTTCTTGCAACATAATACAATAATTATGAAATTCGTGAGTTTCTAAACAGAGGCGCGCGCCACGATTTCCGTCGTCCCGCCTTTTCGCAGTTTTCCAGGCCTCCATCCGCCCCCGATCCCCAAAGGCCCGCTGAAAATCGCTGAAAATCGCTGAAATCGAGAACACCGATCTGGGGACCAATGAACACGATTGCAACGAAGTTCCGTTTAGCATATGGAATGGTCCGACGATTTGGAAACACTTTAGCTGCCAGCAGAATTGATGATTCCAGAGTTAAAGAAAGGTCTGGGGTACTGTAGTTCATACAAGAATTGAGACTGGAAGATTTACTACTGTTTAGATACCTGGCCATTCGAAGCAGTAACAAGATTAATTATAGGGACACCAGTAAGACAAATTGTTCCGCTCAAGGGATTTCTCGTATCCATTGGAACCGTAAAGATGTCTTTATGGCAGTTTATTAAGCCATCTGATTTATCCGTGAATACATTATAATAAAAGTCGCTAGAAGCCCCGATACATGCGATGTCATTTTTCTACTACCCTACAAATCAGTCACTCTCAATGCCCGGTATTTCTAGTATTTAAATAGACTCGTGTGAACGTAAAGTTGAATATTTCCTCAATGAAACCGCGCGGAGAATCCAGTTAGAACCAGCGAACGAAGCGAGTGTCAGTCACACGTAAACGTGACATTATATGGTTCAACGGTCTTTGCGGAAAAATTAGGAAACGCTGCCTTAATATCCGTCGGTCTCGTCTCGAACCAAAGTGTAGATAATAATTTTTTATGGAAGCAATCGAACGTTTCCCGTGCCTTTTTTTTTTTAATGAAGAACGGTTCCAAAAATTAGTACCCAAATCGGCGCGCGTCTTTGTTTCGCGTACACCCCGTAGACTGGGACCGTAACAGCGAAGTCGAGTCGAGAACGAGGGCCGGGCCGATTTCGAATGCGCGCGGGACCCATTTCGACCGCTCTCACTTTTACGACTGGAACCACCGTGTGCCCAAGAGAATCGGCGGGGCCCAATATTGAACGTTTAATATTTCCCGGGCCCCGGGCCCCGGGCCCCGGGTACCGTTGCCGGCGACGCATCCGAAGGTCCACGTGGCCGGCAGATGCGAAAGAAGCGAGAGACCCGGTCTCTTTGCAGTCGTAAACAACGTTACTCTCGTTATTAGCTTTAATGGCCCTCATATTTTGGCAAGTTACGTCGCTTCACGGCGGAGATCCGTCGGCTTTTCGCTGGAAAATCACCAGGATGGTCCCCATTGTCCTTTACATTCGGTTAATTACGCTCGGCTAGACGGTTCCCCAGCTCGAGTTTCGTCGCAAAAAATGGTATTAATTACGAGTTTCTCCTCGATCGATCGGAAAATTGCGCCCCTAGGAGAAATCTTTTGTCAGAGGTGGACGCGCGGCGTAGCGGGAATCGTATTACGCGTGATTTTCTTTATTGGGAAAGGTTTTTTGGAGTCGGATGGTTACCTCTTTCATATTATAAAATGGAAACGTGTCTCGAGAAACGATCTGCGTTGATCTCTGGTTCACTATGTGCGAAATTATCCAAGGTGCAACTGAATCTTAAACGACACGAATATACTTGAATAAATTTTAGGATCTAAGGACTTTGGAGTTAGGTTTCTTTCGCATGCCCGTACACATTAGACCTTTCCGAAATAAAGATCAACACCCTCGTTGTAGTGTGATTTATAATGCAAGTTTAAAGCGAGTCTTTGGGCTCGCACCATCTAGCAAACTGTCCTCAACTGAATCCGACAAAATGGCGGTTGTATAGGAAACCATGAACGCTAACCTCTTCCTTCGAAGTGAATGCAGAACTCTTTAACTGTACGCTAGTGAAGCGTGTGCACTTCATTTTCGTTAAATCGTGTTACCAGTCATCATTTTCTGGGACAAGCTCGGATAACTTAAATATTTATCGATAAAAATACCTTACGTCGTCGATCTGGCGGGAAGTTTGAACGGTCAGCGGCGATGTGCTCATATTACGAAGGTGGAAACTGGCCGAATCAGCGACATCGTTAAGTAATATTGTTAAGTAACGCTTAAGTGGCGCAGTGAATCTCTTTCACGTGGAGGGTGTCACAATGATCCGTGGAACTTTCGGCGTCGAAAGTGGCCGGAATTTGTCGAGTCTAATTTCACTGTGACCGGTCGCCGGTGAAAATACATTTCGGCCATCTAATAGAAATTGCCGTCCAGACGAAAGGCTTTCACCAGATGACGTATCGTGAGGACGTAACACGAGCCGGCTGCGTCCTACCTCAAAAGCGTTGATTCAAAATCGGCTAAAATTACCCGAGACCGATTTTCCTGAAACTTTGCATATCGGTAGCTCTTTGGATCTACCATTGATTCCGTGCAAAAACTTTTTCCCTGGACTTTAAAGTTACGGGTGGGAGGGGGTCAAAGTACGTATTTTGCGAAATCTATTATGTGTTGTAACTTTGAATAAAGTCACGATATCGATCTGAGACTGATACCAAAAAATCATACAAAATTCAAACTTTCCGACGATGTATACGTTCATGTAATTTATTTATTGCTCACATAATTTTTTCATGTTTCACAACAGTTTCGAATAGTGTTTGTCAAACCTTAGGGACATTATCCGTTTTTGAGTTATAAACTAAAATGTGAATAGAGGTTGAGGCACGCGGTCAACTACGTATGAACAGAAATTAGTAAATAATGTTTATAGACTTCTAATATCTGCACTTTTAAAAATGGAAACTAAACAATTAAGCGCACCCGAGACGAATGAAAGTAGATCACGCCCATAGCAAAGATGAGTCGTTGAATGCGTCAATAGTTTTCTAAAAAGATTCAAGTACTTCGAAAACAATGTAAATTTCGTACAATGTATGTGCCAAAATTATTTGAAGATTTTAGAAAAACTTAAACCGTTCTATCGTAATGCAGGATTTCTCGTTAAAAAAATGACAAATTTTGAACCGTTATCGAAACACCACCACGACGATTTCCCGGCTTGGACAGGAAAATTCCCGATTCAGTATAGAAATATCACACATCTCGTCAATACTTGATTTCTGCCTCGGAGTTCTAGAGCTTCGGCCCAAGAAAATGTTTGTTTCTTTTAGTCCTTCGATTCTGCGTATCAATGGCAGGGTCAACATTTGCGTTTCCGAAAATCTCAAAATACTGTCGTGAATATTAATTAAAATAAACTGAGGAAGCTGCGTTACCTGTTACTCGTATAATGAGGTATAAAATAAAATAACCAATATCTGCAAGCTGGTATAATTATTGTAAAATATAACCAACGTGTTTCACTGTCTCAAAACAGCAAAGATGACAAGAACAACATAGCTGTGTTATATACAATATACATACAATCGTAGGAAGCGTTTTTCCGTGTTTGAAACGAATATTTAGGTCACGTAGTTCACCGTGCGCCTCAACTTCTACTCACATTATACTTTATAACTCAAAAACTAATGATTCCCCAAAGATTGAAACGTACTATTAATTCAGCGTTTTTGGTTAAAATCAAGTAATACCTTTTTGGGAATTGCAATTTTTCTGAATTTTTTCCACCCTGACAAACACGAAAAACATGAGAAAATTATGTAAACAATGAATAAATTACATAAACGTATACACCGTCGGAAAACTTGAATTTTTTATGATTTTTTGGTATCAGTCTCAGATCGATATCCTGACTTTATTCAAAGTTACAACACATAATAGATTTCGCAAAATACGCACTTTGACCCCCTCCCACCCGTATCTTTAAAGTCCAGGGAAAAAGTTTTTGCGCGGAATCAATGTTAGACTCAAAGGGCCACCGATATGCAAAGTTTCAGGCAAATCGGTCTCGGGTAATTTTGGCCGATTTTGAATCAACACCTTTCTAGATTCCGCTTGCGCAATTCTACCGGTTTGCCTTACCCAGAGACGCGCGTGATTCTTTGTGACAAATCCGCCTTTGTCCGTGTACAAAACTCGGTGGGATCGGTTGAGTGTCTTTTTTAGGGCACGCTTGCAGTCACACTTTTTGCGATCCACCGAGTACCTGAATACAACAAACTTAACGTACACTCATCGCGCGTAGGGTGAATTTATATTCATTTAGTATGATCCTTATCCAATCAAATCATATCGAATTATCAATATTTACCTAATATCATCGAGAGGAATATAGAAGAAATTCTACTGCCTTTATTCTTCTTACAAAGCCGAACACACTCATTGCGCGCTACAAAATAACGGCGGTCACAAAGGCATCTTTTGTATCCGCATTACCATATGCTTCTCCGCGGTTACCGTCCAATCAACCCGATAACTGCGACCGTTAAGTTCCACCGAAACCAGTGAAAATATTCCCGACCTGCGACCAACGAATCGCTCGCGAGTGAAAGAACGTCGTTGTACGTTTTCAAGAACGAAACAAAGTACGCGGTTCATCAGGAAATTAAGGGCTGCAGGATATTTATCGTCCGCATTAGATATGCCGAGTTTTTTCGCGCGGTAATTACGCCGTTATCAGCCGGTTGACCGATTATCGCGTTACATAATTTTACGAGAGTATTTCGGGAAGTAACCGTTCCTAACGTAGAACGGCCGAGCCTGTTATGTTAAAACGTGCAAAAATACGGACAGTCGTCGAAACGCGGCGGCTATTTTTCCTCTTGTTCGCCCGGCGCCGCTATTGCCGCGACACGTTTTTCGCGGTTTCGACCATTAACCGGCACAAACATTACGGAATCGTCGATCCCTCGCGAATGTTTAATTTTCGCGTTTTCGTTCGCGCACACGACGCCGCGATGATTTTTGCCGCGCGCCGTCGCGAGGAGCCAACCTACGGCCGGGCAATAATTATTCGCGCGATCGCGTGAGTAAAATTCATTCACTGCTATCGCTATTGTACGCTAATAACGTTCTTCGACGAAACGATTCTAACGAACACGGGAACACAATCGCGAGTAGGATCTTCTCGAAACGGTTTTTCACAGGGAAGTCCGCTTGGCCCGTTTGATTTTCGCGCTGGAATTAATGGAACGAACACACGTGACCGATTCGCGTGAATTCCGAATTTTTCTTCTTCGTCGAGAACACAGAATCGCGAGGCCGCTGATGGTTTGTCGCCGGTTACGGAAAAAATGAATGCGAGCCGAGAGCGAGCAAGCAAATTATTCGCAGCTGCGAAACCGAAGCCCCTGCGTCAATATTTGATCGTGGCCGCGCAGGCATATGGCTCGCGCTCGAAAATGGAATTAAAAATTCGATCGGAGTGAACCATTAACGATGCCTGGTTTCTATTAACGAATATAACCGACCCTTTCTGCTGAATACGAATGAGCTTTATCCGATCGTGAAATAAAAGTTAATGCATCGGTTGGTGAAATATACGAAAACTTATTATAATTCTATAGAATTATTAAGAATTTCAATTTTGCTGGAAGTTCAATCAAAATGGAAAGAAAGCTTCGTAAATATATGCCAAACGCCTGAATCGCTCGATAAGATAAAGAAGAAACTGACAACGCGAGATTATTGTCGATTAATTTGCTGATCCCTCTAATTGGGGTGTTAATCCCTAAAATGATACTTCAACAGTTTTCGAGGTTCGAAAAGGTGTCGCTATTAGGGATTCCATGATCTCGCATAAGAAACCGTCGATGCCGCGTTCTCAATTTCCAAGTGATGGCTTTCATTCGGCGCTAAAGCAGATCCGAGGTAACGTTCATTACGCTGAATGAACCTTGCTCCCGTATTCACGGGCCAGCGCGAGCAGCCAGGACTGTTGCAGAACCGTGACAGGTGTCGTCGCACGATTACAAGTGTATTTAACCGTTGTTTTAACGAGCTTCGATTTCTATGCGCCCCGAAACACGTTTCGCGAAGGAACAGGCTGCACGATGCGCTGATCATACGTTTAACTCTTTGCACTCGGAAGTTTCTCATTACAAATATTCAACATTGTACCATGAGATACAGACGACTTCTTTTGATACTAACTAATGTGAAAATGTATATAAATTAAGGAACAGAGTTATTTTATTTGAATATCTTACGTATCGATGCATTATACAAAGCTTAACATTATATGTAAGACTATGTAATTTTGCTATATCAAATCAAGCGGCAATTGAGAGTCCTCGAGTGCAAAGGGTTAAAAAACACACAAAGAACCTTCATCAGAAGGTAAATACACAAAAAAATGTATGCAATTTATATTTTCAAATGGGATCAACTTAACGCGTACTGTTATGATATCGAAACTTTCACTCTGCGTAACAGATACGACGTAATTAATGTTTCCAAACGAAAAGCGTAGCTTAAATATTCGCTGAATAGATGCCTTCACAGCAGAAAATGTGTCTGAACGCGTGACGAACATCGGATATTCAATAAGTAGCAAATACGGTGTTCAGTTTCTAAGAGATCGAAGGCGAGCGTCTAATTTCAAGAACTAATTTCAAGACGTAACATTTTGATCTAGCATCGACCAAAGACAACTATATGTATCTTTCCAGTTTCGAAATTCTACAAGTTGCAAGCTAAAACGTGAACCGACCGTACGAAAATTCGTGAGCATATTTATTCACTCGCCAGCCGCCATTTTGGGTTGCACATTTTGTTGCGAATGACTCGCACGAGATAAATGGAGGTTTCAGGTTTCAACTTATTTTCGCAATGTTTACCCTATTAACCTTCTTACGAAAATTTCATAATCTTTCGCGAGTATAGATATCTGTACTGGTGTAGCTGTAAGTCAGAGAAAGAAACAGAGAATTACGAGGGTCTCGTATGTTTCACTCCGAAAAGGACGAGCACGCCCTTTGAAATGTATCCGTTCCACGCAAATGCTCGAACTTTTCTACGCCGACGGGTGTTTTTACATTTCTGAATAGCGTACAAGTAAGAAACTGCTTCCTTTCGTAAACACTCGCAAGCACTCTGGAAACTTTCCGCGTTAAGCAATCCCCTGCGCCGGTGTAGGAACGCCGTGGAAAACGGCGTGCAAAGGCGGCAATTGCGACAGAGCCTGTTTCGAGATTCGCTTAATCGCCGGGCCTTGAGGGCCTAGACCCAGTTACTCGAATTGCATTAGACGCTTCTCGTCCCCCTAGCAATGAGGCCCCCCAAGGTACATCAATTTTTCGGTGACGCTAAACGACTGACGATTTAATTAATCGCTTGGCCACGCTTTTCCACTAGTGTTCCGAGCTGAACCGAAATCCAAGCTTTTAAAATCGTCCCAGTAACCGCGATTTAAGGAGTGTATTGATAATCGACCTATTTGTAACTGGCGTATAGAAGTTACAAATGTTTGCGCAAGTAAGAAAAATTAAAAATGTTCGTACAGTTCATACAGCGATTCGAATTTCTTATGGTAAAAATAATAGTGATAATTAAAATGGAACAAGAACAGGTAAACAGAATTCAACGATACAATGTGGTCGTTGCAATGTGAGAATGCGTGCCTATTGTGTGGTAAGGTATTATGAAGTGTAATCTTAGAATACAAAACCATTTTTGTGTGCAAGACAAAGCTAACCTCATTTCCAAAATATTCGATTTATTGAAATGTACAATGAAACTGTTTTTAATCGCCATTGTTTCTAAAATAATCTTTCTTACTGCTACAATTAAAACTTACGAATAATTATTGAATCTTCAGGTCTATCCATCGCTGAGAAAAAGAACTAATTGGAAGATTGTAATATACGAAGAAGATAAGGTCCTGTCACAAACGCGTTAACACTAGAACTACCAAATGGGTCAGAATGACTCATTCCTAGATTCTTCTTCTGCAACTATTGAAAAGGAACAGATGCTTCTTAGGGAAATGGGTAATGAAATTGATTAAAAAATACGCGAACTAAATTATAAATCGATTGAAATCTCAACAGAGACAGTATTGGAGTTTTTATAGGAAAATTAGAAAATCTAATTGAATTACTCGGTAGTTTTAGCGTTAAGAAGAACAGCAGCAGGGAGCGAACGTTTGGTACTTAACACGATGACTGCCACGAGAATTTCCAGCGTTTTGAATGGTAATACTTATTATTTAATAACAAATGCAAATGATATTGAAAATAATGATTAATGACTTAGTATTACAGTAGTCATATTACGCTATCATCTAGCTACTTATGTTACTAAATATTATTAACACTAGAATTACCGGGTCAAAATGACCCATTCCTGACTCCTTTTTGCGATTATTAAAACCATAACAGATTCTTCTCCGAGAAGTCATTAAAGAAATTGATTTGTTTGGCAATACGCAAACTGAATTGTAAACCAATTCAAGTTTCAATAGACGCACTCTTGCAATTTCTACCGAATAATTTCAAAAAGTCAATTTCAATGCTCGGTAGTTCCAACGTTAAAATCAAGTTTCCTATTGTAATTGTTCCTCAGCGGTTCGGAAGCTCCGGTCATCGGTGACCGCCGTGGCAGTCAACGCGTTAATTAAGGTACAAAGTTGCCGTCGCGGTACGTTTTCTCCTTATTAATATATTTATGACGGTAATCTCGATGTGCCAATACTTTCGTCCAGCGCCGTGTACCGCGAATTCCTTTATTGCGTATGTAAGAACTGTTTGCCTAATCGGTTTCGTGTTCGAACGTGGCCGCGATCCGTGCCGCGTCGGAACGATATTAAAATTGACAATGGAACGCGCGTTCCCGTAGATCACGCGCGCACGGTGCAACGAGAAAAATGGCAAGGGGGGGGAGAGCAAGAGGGAATGAAAAAGCATATGTCTATCCATTGGATCGTATCAAAAGCGTTAGAGAACGACGAAAGAATTCGCGAGGGAAGACAGTATCGGTTGATCGCTTCACGGTGTGTAATAAGGTTAAGTTCGTAGGAGCGTGATGCGAGAACGGGCGAGCGCGTACGGGATCGGCCGAGGTTTGCCGAACGGCGCCGTACGGTGCCGAACGGCTCGCGCGCGGTACCCGCCGTGCACGCGTTCGCGCGTAAACGACTTTTGACGTATCGGCCCGGGTACGTGTACGCGTAAAGATATTGAATAAGAGATAACGCGAGGAGTCCGATAATAACGCGGTAAACGTTGAAACGGCCGGCGGGCTGATAATACGGCGAGCTGTAACCTATTCCGGACACTCGTTAACACCCCGGTGAAAGTAAATAATCGACGACAATAGAATTTGACCGAAAGGTCCGCGAACAATAATCTACGGTCACAGTAGCGGCTATTTGCATACCGGTGATATTTCGTCACTGCGTACCCATTATGAACCTGTTACCGGTCGTAAACCGGAGGAAAAAAAAAATGTCTGCGGTCGGTCGGTCGGTCGACGCAACCCGCGACGGTACGTAAAATTTTCGCGCGACCCCGTTCGACGGGATGCTTCCGACACACGGGGGACCCGGTGTTACATATGCACACGCACGCAGAGAAACCCACGACTCACGATTATGTTGCATAATTGAATATCGAAGTCTACTCCGAGCGCATACGCGCCTGAGCTTTCGTTCTTTCACCTTCTGTGTAAAAAATCGCGACACCCGCATGTATCGCTTTCACATCCGAAAAAAAAAGAAAAAGGTAATGTTACCGGTTGAATTCACCCTTTGAACTCGGGAGGAGACTCTCGTTCACTATGAGATTTTATATGGTGATACTATAAAATTTGATATTTAATATTATACCTCGTATAATGTATCGATTTGAGAAATAGTGTACTAAGTACAATAACTTTGTTCCCCAATGTACGTATACTTTCTCTTTCAGTTAATTTCAGAAAATATCTTCTTTATCTCATGAGGAAATGTGAAAATATTTCTAGTGAGAAACGTCCGAGTGCAATGGGTTAACCCTTTGCATTCGAGAGGCGACTCACAATTGCCATTTGGTTCGATACAGCAAAATCACAAAGTTTGATGTACGTTATTAAAGTTCATTTAACGTAATCATCCATGAAACGTTAAAATAGAATAGTTCTATCCCTTGGTTTCTATATTATTTATATTAATATTAGTTATAAAAGCTACCATCGATATTTCATTAGAAAATGAAGAATATATCCAGCGAAACAACTGTCGAGTGCAAAGTGTTAAATTAACTCGCGCCACTTCGCGGAATTTCTATTGCCGCTGT